>NW_026575020.1:21717547-26717547 GCF_905146905.1 Nyctereutes procyonoides | reverse complement strand
CCCTACTGAGTTTTCAAACCCCTAGTCCTAAGCAGTTGCCTCTGCCTGCTTTCCTTTCCTATGGCAGACACAATACAGGCTCTGGGCTGGGTTCTCCCCCTGTGTCTTTGGCATCCTGCCCAAAACTGGGGCTTCCCCTGTGGCCCTGCGTGGGATGATGCGCCCCTTCCTCTTGGTAACTGTGAGAAATAAGAATCCTCTTGCAGTGCCACTAGCCTAACCACGTCATCACTCAGTCACCTCAATAAATCACTGGTGACTGGGTACCATCAAAATACCCTGCTTAAAAACCTCAGATGCCGTTCAGCAAAACCCTAACTGCTGGCCTGGCACATGGGGCCTCTGTGCCCAGCCAAATGCCCTACCCTGTATGTTCCACCTCAGCCGCACAGTATTATTCCTTGTTCATTTTTTTTTAAAGATTTTTATTTCTTTGACACACAGAGAGAGAGAGAGAGCACAAGCAGGCGGAGCGGGAGAACCAGGCTCTAGCAGGGAGCCTGATGCGGGGCTCAATCCCAGAACCCTGGGATCATGACCTGAGCTAAAGGCAGACACTTAATCGAATGAGCCAAACAGGTGCCCCTATTTCTTGTTCTTTAATAAGCCCTTATGTCTCAGCCCAATTTTTCAACTTTACATTTTATGAAGGATTCCTTCCCTTTTAGTAACTGTTATGAGGCTTCAAGTTTCTGTTCCAGCATCAACTTCAAGTTCCTCAGTTAGAATTCATCTCTACGGACTTGCTTTACCCACTAGACTGGCAACAATGGTAACAACTGCTCACAGCCAGTGTTATGACAGCGTAGGAGGGGACAGTGATTCTCACACTGCTGGTGGGGTACACAATGGACTGCAATCTTCCCAGAGGTAAATCTGGCAATTAGAGCAAGCCCTCTGCCCCAGCCATCCCCTTGTAAGGAAGCTACCAGAGAGGAATAGGAATACAGTCAGGTTTACTGTAGTCTTGCCTATTAAAAGAACCAGAAACAATCTAAGTATCTCATACATCATTGCACAGTTAAGCAACAGAATAGGACGCAGCTGTTAGAACCTGACAGATCCAAAGAGCTCTATAATGCACAAAAAATAAAGCGAAAAGCTCAAGTTGCAAAATGGCACATATAGTCTAGTCTCATTAAAAACAAAAAACAAAAACCATACACACCAGCATAAGCACAGAAGAGTCGAGAAGAATACATATCAAACTGTTAACAACGGGGGGGGGGGTGATAATCTGTTACACTCTGTGTGCTTCAGTATTGTATTTCTTGCTATAACAAGCCAGTGTTATGTGGTGATGAGAACAAAAATAAGTTTTCAAAAAGTATTATTAAAAGAATAAATCACTGCTTCTCCTGTGACTCAGAGAACAACAATGTGCCTCCCCAGGGACTCTCCTCACATCGTGTCACATGCTGAGGTCAGTAACGGGCAAGACAAGGAGCTCCGTGAGGTGTCTGGCACACCCCTGCAGCGAGCAGCCAGTGGAGTTCAGGAAGTGTTGATTCGACTGAGCAGAAGGCCATGTCTGCACACCTGGGGCAGGAGGGAGGAGACAAAGTCCACCAGCGACCAGGACCGGGAGAAACAGGCCTGCAGGATGCCCTGGGTGGGGCTGGTAGGCAGTGCTGGCCAGGGAAACAGGCTCCACTGAGGCAGGGTGGGGCTTGGCCAGTCAGGAGGAGGACACCTGTGCCCCTCTGAGCAGATGTGCCCCCAGTGAGACCCTCAGTCCTAGGTCATCCCTTTGCCCCAGACCCCCCTGGGGTAATCACTGTGGTCTTCCTCTCCTTCAAAGAGTGTTGTCAAAGCTGAAAGGAATCTTTTTTTTTTTTTTTTTTTTTTTGCTGAAAGGAGATTCTTAGAAGCCACCTGGTCAGGGGACGCCTGGGTGGCTCAGAGGTTGAGCATCTGTCTTTGGCTCAGGGTGTGATCCTGGAGTCCCAGGATCGAGTCCCACATTGGGATCCCTGCAGGGAGCCTGCTTCTCTCTTTGCCTATGTCTCTGCCTCTCTCTCTCTCTGTGTCTCTCATGAATAAATAAATAAAATCTTAAAAAAAAAAAAAGCCACCTGGTCATGGATTCCTCAACAACTATTTACCAAGCACCTACTATGTGCTAAGTCCTAGGGACATAGAGCTGAAGAAAGCACCCTCACTAGAGTTCAAATTCAAGGGGAGGGGGAGAGAAAGTGGCCTATGAAACTGCAATTTGGGACCTATAAAGCAAATGGAAGAGGCAGACCGCAGGGTGTACTGGAAAGCAGAGTGTCCAACCCAGACTATGGTGGGTGTACAGCAAGGAAGGCTCCCTGAAAGGTGAGGCCTAAGCTGAGCCAACGGGTAGAAAAAGGAAGCCAGGCCTCTCCCTGTCCTTTGTGACACGTGTGGGGAAGCTGCCTCCCAGGGGTGCTTTACTCTAGGCACTGTTTTCAAACATATGAATTGAAGGCTATCCATTTTCCTCTAAAGAGTGCTCTGGTCACACCCACACTCCAATAGGAGTGCTCTCATTTTCATGCAGTTCTAAACAGTCTGCAGTTTCCATTTTGATTTCCTCTCTACCTTGAAAGTCTTAATTTTCTAGGCATATACTTAGCTGTATTCTAGTTGTTGATTTCTAATCTCGCTGTACTGCAGTCCAGAAATATGCTATCAAACTTTTTTTAGGGGCCCCTGGCTGGCTCAGTCAGTAGAGCATGTGACTCCTGATCTCAGGGTCATGAATTCAAGCCCCATGTTAGGTGTAGAACCTACTTTTTAAAAAAATCAACAAAGTGCTTTTGAAATTTCAGATTTCCTTTGCAAGTTTAATACACGATTGCTGTGTGTAAATGCTGCATATGTACTGGAGAAGAATTTCAGTTCTAGGCTAGGGTGCAAGCATCTGTGCATTTTTACATCAGGCAGGAGCATGTTGACTGTGTTATTGTATCTCTCCCTACTATATGTCCACTTGATCTGTCCATTTCTGAGCAGCCTCTAAAGCACCTTCTCTGGCATCCTCCCTGCTTTTCCTTAAGAAAGCCTTCTTCTCTTGCCTTCCTTTCTATGGGCTTGGCATACACTAGGAAGCTTCCCACGACTAACCCCATTAAATCCTGAACAGTGACTTCTTAGGTCCTCCTTTCATCTGCTCAGCACTTATGTGCTACCACCAGTCTTTTCCTGAGCGTGTACCTGAGGTCTCCTACTCTTGCATCCTGTCTCCCTTATCAGGCTCTCAAACCTTCTGCCACCCTGGCACATCTGGCTCAAAGGGCCCCAAGGAAAAGGGCCTTCTTCCCCCTCTCTATCTCCGTTCAGATGCCAGGCTCTGCTCACCTCCTTCTGGATTTCACTCTTGAGGGCAGAGATCTTCATTTTCATGTCCTCCAGCTCATGGTCTGGAAAGGGATGCACCTGGGGGCTGGCCTCAGACTCTTCAGGGGATGGAAACACTAGGTCGGCCAGGGGGATGTACCATTTGCAGTCATATTGCTGGTGCTTCCTGCAAACAAGCCAGAGAGAGATGTGAGCGAGAGAGAACTTGGCTCTGCAAGCCTGAACTGCTAGAACAAAAAAAAAAAAAAAAAAAAACCAAGAGGGATTTGCTGAGAATTTGTCACAGGCAAGAATGATCTGTGTCCTTGAGGAGTCTGATCAGGAAACCCACATGCGGAGAAATGACAGTTGGGGTCTAAAGTCAAGCGGCAGTGAGGGCTCTGGAACTTGGCCTTGCCAATCTTCAGGCCCAGTAGGACTGATGTTCTTAAACATCCCAAACCTCTAACACTTTCCTATCCTCCATCCCACGCTCTCCCCTCCCCCTAGCTTATCTATACTTAGCTCATAGTCATTGTCCTTTCCGCTGGAGATGGAATACACACGTTATTTTTAATGCCAATTCTGATCAATGGAAGTCACGTGGGGTCCTGGGCGGAAGATTACAAGGCCACATCCAAGCCCAGTGGGAAATAGTGCTGTGGTTCATTAGTAATGTCATGGGCAAAAGACTAAAGGCATAGATGTGTTTGCTTATTATGACTGCCATCTGTGCTCTAGAATGATCTCATCTGTGATCTAGTTCCAGGGAGTCACCCCCTCTATTGAAGTGCACTCATACTACTAACCTCTCCTTCCTTCGCTTCCCCTAGGACCTAGGCTTGCACCTCTTGCTCTAGCCCTAGTGCTGAGGTGGGCATGAGGCTTGTCTCCCTGGACTGTGAGGTAGTGTACTTGGCACACAGGAGATGGCAAGGAAATGGAGGTGGGAGAATGTGGGAATGAGTTCTGCATAACCTCTTCTGCTCAGTGCACAGGGCGGACCTCGCTCACTGGGTGCAGAGATGGAGGTGGAAAGCAGCCTTCGGGTCAGATTAAGTTTCAAATTCCATCTTCTCTCCCTCTAGTTATGCGACCTTGGGCAACTGATTTAACTTTTCTAAGTCTTTCCTCTCATCTGTGAGAGTTTTTGGGAAGACTGGAAATAATAGAGTCGAAGCATTTGTCATGGCACCTGGCATGGCATAAGCACCCAATAATGACAGCAGATTTAATGAATATTCACTGAATTGCAGTTAGCAAAAATTTAGAGATGTCTAATAAAAGGAGAGTGCTTAAGTAAATTATGGCATATCCACTTGTAACATCACGCAGGAAAGTAAAAGGATGATTATGAAGATTAGGAAGAGACTGGGAAAATGCTTATGACATGAAATGGAAAAAGCAGAGACCAAAATTGGGTATTCACTCTGATTACAAGTACATGAAGAAACATAAGAATGTTTTAAAAAACTGGAAGGAAATATAGCAGCAGGAGACTAATGCTTATGTTCGATGGGTGATGGGTTTTCCCCCTGTGATTTGGTTATATTATCTTTATAATTAAAAACATGATTTATTTTTAGAAAAGGGGCATGTAGTAAAATAAAATTAATTAAAATATTTTTTAAAAGGAAAAAATAAATGCAGACTGCCCCTGATGCTGGGGGGTGGGGGTCCTTTGGGGCCAGAGTCTAGCTGCCTCCCACCCTGCCCCTGGACTCACCCTGCAGATGTCTTCTTGAGCTTGGCACACAGGAGAACATCTGTAAAGAGGAAGACGTGCCGCAGCTTCCGGGAGCTCTCCGACACTTCCACCAGGAAGCCATCCTTCACCAGCTGCCGCGTCTGAGGGAGATGGCACACCCACCCCCACCTGCTCAGGGGAAGTCAACCCAGGGCCCAGCCTGTACTGGGGACACCAGCCAGCTGGGAGGGGCCTCAGGGAGGGGGCTATGGTCCCTGGTGGTTAAGGTCACACAATGGGCTTTCTGGTTGTAATCTTGGGCACATTCCCTGACCTGAGTTTCAATCTTAACATCTGTAAAATGGGGATAATGACGGCAGCCCTGTTACATAGGATTCATCAAGATGGTATATGTGAAAGAGCCCAATGCCTGGCACATAATATGTGATCAATAAACGGTAGCTTTATATTTTCCTGCAGCTGTCAATGGCTCTCACCTGGACAGACCCTAGTCCAGAATGACTTGGTTCCTCCACACTGGGGCATAATAAGCAGAGTCTAGCTCCCTCACACCCTGCCCCCTGGCCCTGGGAACCTCTTCAACGCTGCCTAGTAAGTTGATCTTGTTTCAATTCAACCATGACCCACAGACCCTCTCAGTCTGTTTAGGCTACCTGTGAGTTAAGATTTTACAACTTCCCTCAGGTGGATGGGAGACACTGGCTACATTTGATGGGGCTGTAGCAGCTCCTGGGGGGACCTGAAGCCATCTTTAACCTGGGTTCTGGATGGTTAAGAGCATTGTGCTCCATGTAGAACTTCCAGGATTCCTGCCCTGACACCCTCATAGCCAGCAGGCTTCTCAGGGGTTGTCACAATCTGCCGTAGCCTATCCCATGTTTGTTATATACTGTGTGACCTACATATGCTGCAATATGTAGGTGAGCATGGTGAAAGTATATAGTTAAAATGATCTGAAACTGATAGTGCTCTAAACCCTCTGGAGATCTTTCAGATATCCTCGAGTCAAACCAACCAGTGACATTCCAGGGTTTGTAAACTGGGGCTAAGGGTTGTACACAGAGACAGCTCTCTGTGCCTCATTAGTCATGCTCCAGACCCCTTCATTACTTCCCTCCCTAGGAGACACTGGAGGCTCACAAATGTAACAAAGAAGCATAAACCCAGCCAGTCTTCACTCCTAAATGCCACTTAATTATCTCTCCTGGACAGGAAGTACTGAATAAGGGCCAGGTTGCTGACCCATATGGGTAACTGTCCCTCCAATTCTTCACACTGCTTCTCCTCTCTGGTGTATCCCCGCCCTTCCACGAAGAAGGGCCCCCAAGGAACTGGAGCTGCTATACCACATCTGTCCTTGGGACATTCCAGCAACCTGACAGCCTTGGCCACCTCCTGTTCCAGCCTTTCATTACTTTTGTAGTAATTTTGGTATACTCTAGTCAGGATTGGATGTATTAGATGAAATGTAAGGATCTTGTTCAATCTGAAACACTCATCACCCCCTTTCCCTCCTTTTTTTTTTTACTTAAACATTTTTATGATAATTTATTTATTTATTATTTATTTATGATAGTCACAGAGAGAGAGAGGCAGAGAGGCAGAGACACAGGCAGAGGGAGGAGCAGGCTCCATGCACCGGGAGCCCGACGTGGGACTCGATCCCGGGTCTCCAGGATCGCGCCCTGGGCCAAAGGCAGGCGCCAAACCGCTGCGCCACCCAGGGATCCCCTCATTTTTATGATAATTTAGATGGAAGTTGTTTGTCAGTTAATATTGGTTCCAGTCCTTCAAACTGTTCATATCTGCTTTATAACATTCACTGTACTAATCCTTCAGGTTGGGTTGGGGGTGGTGGTGACAGTTCAGTTATGTCCTCAAGATAAAGTCTTGCTTTATGGCTTGCTCCCTACCTCCTGCCCACCTGTTCATGAAGGCTGTTAACACGGAGCTCAGAGTTCCTGCTCTCAGATTCCCTGGGTTCCTTCAGGCTGAGCCATTACCTTCCAGGAGACCCTGGGGGGCATCATACTGCCTACAGTGAGTGTTTACATTCAATAATGTGATAGCCAGAGCCCCTGGTTTCCCTGGTCTAGGGGACAGAGCATCAGGCTTGAAGACAGATAACCCCTGCTGAATGATCTGGTTCCAACACTTATGGCCTTGTGTCAGATCTGCAGAGACTCTCTAGTGGATTATTATGAAGATAAATGAGACCTGAAGACCTTTTCTTGGCTGGGCATGGGAGATGAAGGTTGGAGAGGCACAGAGGATAGGGCAGTGGTGCCCATCTAAGCAGGACAGCAGGGATGGGTGATGTGGTCTGCTGTGCCTTTCTCAGCCTGGGTGAAAAGCTAGGCTGGGTCCTGAGCTCACCTCTCCCTTGGGAGTTGTGACCGCAGTCCGGCGGGGGTCGATGTCCTCGTTGATGCTGGACAGGAAGTTCTGAGAGATGCGGAGGGCATCTTGCAGCAGTGGGTAGTCTGGGTGGTCCACTGGAGTGTGTTTCAGCAGGTCCTGGGAAGGGATGGGGTGGTGAGTCGGGGGCAGTAGTTCTGGGGCTCAACGAGAAGACAGTAGGGACTCAATCTTCACCAAAGGAATTCCAAGGTGGGGCATTAAGGGACCCAAGTTCCAATCTGGTCATGCCTGTAAAATCTGAGCTAAAAATGAGGGTCAGAGAAGCAGGGGTGGGGGCAGGGGTGCCCCTTTATTACTACTGCAGTCATTACTCTTCCCTTGGGCAGAGCAAGACAGGTGGAGTCTCATCTCCCCAAGAAGCTGGGAAAAACACCCCTCTACCCACCCCACAGCTGCTCCCAGGACCCTGGAGACCATTAGGCAAGGGGTGGGGAGGCAGGAAGTGCCTGCCTCTATGACACATTTGGCCAAATGTCAAGCTTAGTAGCCAAGCTATACTTGGGCCCTGGCCCCAGTGGTGTGGTCACCACAGGCCAGGTGGGTAGTCAGGGTCTCGCTGTCCAGCTCCCCACATGGGCTGCTCTCAGTGACTCCAGTGCCCACCACCCAAGGCTCATCTCCCACTAAACTTCTAACCCCTCTCTAGCCATTCAGGGGGCTGACACTTACATGTAGGACCAGGGTGCTCCTGGTGACACGGTCAATGGGCTTGTAGAGCAGAGCTGTGGGCAAAGGTGGGGAGAAGGGCACAGGACAGATGAAATATGGGGAGCAGCTTGACACCTTAGAGATGAGCCTTATCCCTCCACCCGCCTCATGGACACCCACGGGGAGGAAGTCAGAGCTCCATTCTTTCCCATGGTGGGCCAGACCAGTGCCAACAGTCAGACATTTTAGCCCTGGAAACCCAGGTCCCCTCCCACCTGCCTCATCATGTCTCCTATCAGATGTGACCTCTTGAAGGGCCATCTCTCAGGATATCCTTGTCTGACCAGGCTCAGAATGGATGAAGATGTTCCTCTGTACCCCTAAGCCTGCATCATATGGCTATCCCTAGCCTTGCCCCACAGAGCTCTAGTGCATCTCGGACACACCCAGCACCTCAGAACACAGGGAGGAGACAAGATATTTTTCCAGGGAAGGCAGCTCCCCCACACCAACCATTCTGATACTCCTCTGGTCCAAGGCCTGGCATCACCAACCAGCTGGACATGGCAGGCTTTGCTTTGACCCACACGGCTGGTCTCATCTCCAGGAGATTAGCCTCTGTGTCATCAAACTCCCCAACAAAGGCCTAAGACAGGCTGAGGGCCAGGGAGGCAGGCCAGCCCTTCGCACAAAGGCTCTGCTCTCAAGCAAGTGGCAGCTGAGACAGCAAAGATTTCCTGAAGGAATTCAGATGGGGCCTCTGGGGGTGCTGAAGGGGCTGGGGAAAAGAGTTCAGACTCAGTGTGGGGCATTCCCCACAGCCCCTGGCCAACCAGGACACCAAATGAGGATTGCTGGGATTCAGTAGGGACAGGTGGAGGCAGCAGCTGGCTGACCACACTTCCCAGCAGAACTTCCTGCAAGCAGCTGTGGCTTGCCCCTCCCTACATAGGTGGTTCAGCCTGAGTCCTAAACCTGGATGTCACTGTCCATGGGGTCATGACCTCTGCTCTCCTGCCACAAGGGCAGGAAGGGGTGGGATGCTGGTTATGACAGTGCCAGAGCCACCATTCATGCCCTAGCCAGTCTCCAAACCAAAGGGTTCCCTGGAACCCTGGACAGAAATACCCCACGCATCACTAGGCAGACGCTATGGGGAGCTATCTGCTGGCTGTGGAGAAGATACAGTCTCGGTATGCCATGAGCCTTATCTGCAGTTTTGGCTTGGCTGCCCCTGAAAGAAACAGCTGCCTGTCCCCCTCTCCCCACCTCATCAACTAAATCCCAGGCTCTGCTAGTTGGAACCTGGGTATCAGCATTTTTAAAAAAGTTCCTTTGCAGATTTTGATATGTAGCCATGGTTGAAAACCACTCTTTATGCAAACACACTTCCCGTGACTTATCTGTAGCCCCCTCTTAACTTAGCAGTTGCTAGAGACCCTCCTCATGGTCTATGGGAGCTAAGACCAGCAGGACCAGCCTTAGGGTATCCTGGGTTGGTGGAGCCCAGTTCCCAGCCCAGGTGGGGAGACTCCGTACTGACACTAGAGTACCCACCTGTGGCTCAGATCATCTTCAGGGTGAAATAACACCCGAGAACCCCAAAGGCCCAAGAGAAAGTGCAAGTTCAGCAGATAGCTGCCAGGGTGGGCCCTGGAGTTCCAGCCCGGGGAAAGCTGATACTGCCATGTCAGCTCTGTCCCTCTCTCAGGTCCCAGGAGGAAGAGGTTTCTGACTAAGCTCAGAGATCTAAACAAATGGTGGCTTGGGTTTCAGAGGGGTTATTAATATGCCTGCAGTTGCCTCGAATCTACCTGATTGGGGATATGCAATGACTGCCCAGGTTGGGGGAGAAGATAGGAGGAAAGGTGGGAGGAACGCCCTGGGGCCACAGTCAGATATGGAGGGAAGAAGGGGAGGAAGAACCACCCCAATGTTCTGTTTGCGCTCCCCAGGGCCCCTGTGCACTGGCTTCCCCTGGCAATGCAGGGGACCCCACACTTCCCCCCCTCATCTGTTCCATGGCTCTCCCAGGCCCAGCTGCTTCCCCTACCCTCCCTTCTCCTCACCATGCCATTCCTGTTCTTGAGATAGACACCACTTACCAAGTTACAATGCCTGACTCCCCACCTCCTCCAGGGAGCCTTCCCTGACTCAAAAGTGAGCACTTTTGCAGACCACACCCACAGTGCCTAAAAGACTGCTGATGTGAGCAAACTGGCCTCTCTGTAGTTTGCTGGGTACTTACTGTGTCTAGTGGCACTATCTTATATGCACTATTTCCTTTGATTAAAAAGAGAAGCCATTATCACTAGCCCCATTTACAGGTGAGGAAATCTCTCTAAGGCACAGAGAAGTTATGTGACTTGCTCACAATGACAAGGTGCCAATGGTAGCTGGGTTTTGAATGCAGGTCTACCCATGCTCCTAACTTTGAGTTCTTTGGTACAGGAGAGTAGCATCTGTAAAAGCTCAGTGACCCTTAGGAGGATCCTTGGAAAGATTCACCAGGAAGGAGTGGGTAAGCTTGTCTCTTTTGTTACCAAGGTGAGTCCCCTCCTGGGGGGCAGGGGCTGGATCACACATGACTTCCCCAGCATCTGGCACAGAGATCTGCAGGGTGGATGCTCAGCAAATAACCATTAAGCCAGAGTGAGCCCCAAGTGTAGAATCTCCCCCGGGGCGCCCCAGAAGCAGCTTCCCTTGGAAGGGCTGAGAAGATCCTAAATAGTGTGGTTGGGAAGGGCTCATTCTCTCCTCCCTCCCCACTTTGAAGCTGACTTCAAAGACAGCATCTCAGGAACCAAAGAAACACTGAACTCCAGGTCCAGGTCTGTATCACTAAGACTAAACTCCCTTTTGGGGAGGGAAGAGGAAGCCAAGGACCAATCCCATTTCATTTTTAAGGTGGCAGAGTTGAGATCTGACCTACTCCTAGGCCAGCATTTCTCTTTTGATCTTCAAACAGGCCAATTTCAAGTCCATCTCTCCTCCTGACCCCAGCCTGTCAGAATCTGAGCCAGCAGGTGGGGCACAGGGCTGCTTCTGGCCAGTGACTAGAGATCCCATAACTGTCCTGCTGCGGCAGCTGGAGAGGGGCGGCCCAGGGGTTCCTCCAACCAGAGCGATCCTCGGCCCAGGACAGCCTGAGAAGGTGAGTGGACAATAGCCCCCCTGAGCACGGTGGCCTCTGAGAAAGAGCCTAAGAAACCTCATCATTTCTCCTCCAGCAAACTGCCACCCCCCTCTGTTCAGCCTTCGCCAAGGAGCTCCAGGTTACCACGGAGATGTGAAGGCAAAGTGACTGAGAGGGTGCAGACAAAACGCCTGGTAAGAGGGAAGAAGGTCCTAAAACCAGCCACCTGCCACTCCAACACACTGTGGGGCCCAGGGCAGCTGGCCTAGAGGCAACACTTGACCCCTACCCCTGCCAAAGGCAGCCTGGATCATCCCTAAAGCACTTCTTGCCTCAGCAGGTAGGGTCCACTTCTAGACACCTCCTTGCCTAGGCCTGCTTCGGCCGGGGCTGAGCAAGCACCGGCTGACGGCACATGCCTGTCCCAGGACCCCCTTGCTGAAGAAGCTGCCCAGAGACTGCTCTGGGTCCCTTCCACTGACCGGTGAGTACATGACCTTCACAGAGCAGCGGCCTGCCACGCCCCCCTCTCCCACCAGCATGCACCAAGCACCAGAACCTTAGCTTGAGGGTCTCCATTAGCTAGAAACACCCTCTGAGAACAACCCAGTTCTCTCCTGCTCTCCCAACCGTGGCCCTGTTCTCCCATCACCACAGTTCTGAGGAGAGAATGTTGTGAAGGCAGCATGTGCACTCGGAGCACACAATACCCTAGCGGCTCAACCTCTTCTTTTCTCTCCCCGAAACAAAGAAACTCCCAACTTGTCCCTGTAGCAGGAGCTGGAGCCCCCCCTGGGCAGAGGCACTGCTGCCCAGACCAGATGCCACTGTTTGGCGGCCCCTGCTGACCCCCCCTCCAGCCCCAGGGCTGCCACACCTGCAGGCACAGCGCTGTCACTTTCTCTCCTTAACAGCATCTCCAGGAAGTTGCCTACTCCCTCCTAAGCCACGCCACAATTCCCCCATTCCCCATTCCCCAATCCCCCTGCCCCCCATTTCCAAGCCACCCTGCCCAGGGATGGCTCCAGACTTCAACTCCAGGCTGGATGCTGGCCAAAACAGGGGTAAACACAGATCCAGCCGCTTGCACCCCCCTTCCCTGCTGCCCCCCCAACCTCACCAGCCACAAATAAGCCCACTCCAGCCAACCCCAGAGGTGGGAAGCTACACCACCTTCCGTGAGAGGGGGGCCTGGGTTACCATAGGTGCAGTTACAGCAGAAGCGAATGATGAGAAGAATTTCCATGGCAGCCTCCGTCCCAGCGGCAGGAGCTTGCGGCCATCGCTCGGAGGCTCCCATCAGCAGCCTGGCCACTCAGCCACCTTGTCGGCTGCTGCTGCACAGCCTGAATCTAGCAGCCGCTTCAGAGTGCTCCTCTCGCAAGGGGGAGGGGCGCAGAGGGGAGGTGCGTGGAGAGACGGGAGGGGGGAGGAGGAGGGGAGGAGGGGAGAGAGCTGCCTGCTGGCATCCTAAGGAGGAGCACGTTTGTAGCTGGCTGGCTGCCGAGGGACAGAGGCTGGATTCCTCGCGTCTGTGCACCACACACACACACACACACACACACACACACACACACACACACTTACACTCACGTGCACATGCTCACACAAGCAGGGCACTATAGTCCACAGAAACCAGACAAAGGAAGGTGACTGTTACCCAACCCGGTCCCCAGAGTACCTTCCATAGTGACTGATGTGTGGCTGTCCTTGGAGTCCTTGGGACCTTTCACTTTGAGTTCCTGCCAAACAGAGGGGAGGAATCACTACATGGCCTGCCCTCTGAGCCTCCCCATCCCCCTGATGTGGACAGAGCAGCAAGAAGTGCTCTGAAACCCAGAGTGCAGATAGGAGGACAAATTCCAAAGCACAGGTCTCTCCCTGACTTATGAGCTCGACTTCCTGTGCCACACTCATGATCTCCAGGAGCCTGTGGAGTACTGAAGCTGGGTGCAGGCAAGAAAGAGGGTTCTGGGTGCCAGAGAGGTCTTTAACATTGGTGGTCTTCAGACATACCCCCTAAAGCCCCTCCCTGGTGACTCTGAGGGCCTTCCAGAAAGGGGCCAAGAGCTGGATCCCCCAGCAGCAGCCACTATTTACAGGTCTGTCCGCATCAGCCTGGGGTACCTGGGATTTGAGAGGACAAACAGCAGATGTACCTGCACCTTAGGGCATGAGCAGCCCTGGGGATAAGGGGTAAGGGGTTGTGCCCATCTGCACAGGGGCAAGCTGGGAGGCAGTGCACCCAGGGCAGACTGAGCTCCACAGGGCAGTCTCACCTGTATCTTACCACACCGAGAGGGTTTCACTCAGCCCCCAACCCTACCTGCCACTCCCCACACCATGGGTGCTAGCATCAGGGAGGAAATTGCAAGCAATGAAGAGGCAATACCCCTCCTTGGACCCTAAGCAAAGTGACCTGGTATGAGTGCTGGAAAGAAACTAGGGATGGCTGACCTGATCCTCTTCTCTCTGCCTTTAGAGAGAGGTTCCAGCTCTAGCCCTTGGCCACAGACCACGATGGCCTGCAACTGGAGCTGTCATGCAATCCTCACTTGCAGGCACCTCCAAGTGGGATGTCAGAAGGGAGGCCAGGGTGAGGTGAGGCCAAGGTCAGGAACCCAGGTGATGTTGCCTGCTCTGCCTGGAAGGGAGGTGAGGAAGGCCCAGGCAGTGGGAGCTCCACATTTCCTACTCCTGCCTCAAGCTGTTTCTCAACAGAAAAAAACCCTAGGGACGGAACATGGGTGTGGGGTGGGGAGAAGGGGGTTACTCAGCTCCTCAGGTCTGTGTCTCTGGCTGGTGACTGGATTCCCTGCTTCAGGAAATTTGTCTCCATGCCCATCACCCACCCCAGTGTAGCCTAGAGGTAGGAAATTGCTCCACTGCAGAGAAGGGCCCTAATTGCAGTAATTAAGTGGAAGTGCCAGTAGGAAGCGCCAGCATGAGCACATGAGTCAGGGTGAGAAGCCACCTGGCAGCAGGCCAAGGGGATGGCAGGCTTCCAGAAGGACTTGGGGAGGAGTGCAGGGGTTCCTGCTGACCCAAGGGGCAGTTGGCCTAGGCTAAGAGGAGGCTGACCACTCTGCTCCCCTGAGCAGCTAATCAGGCATATCCAGTTTGTTCCCAGGAAGGGCTGGGAGCAAGGAAGGGAAGCACCATTTCTCTAGCCTTGTGACTCCACAGACAGGGACTTCCCTACCCAACTCTGTCCTCCTAGGCAGAGGGTGACTCACTTGCTGGCTGGGTCTGGGAGAAGAAACTAAGCTTAGCTCCCCGTTTCCATCTCTGATAGATGTGTTTAACTGTGGAAAGGAAGCATCAGCAAGCCCAATGTGGCTACAGATCCAAGTCCAGATTTTTCCAATCTGCCTTTTACTTATAATCAGGCTGGTATTTTCATCTCCATCTGTCCAACTCTTATGTGCCTTTCAGCTGATTCCAAGCTGGAGTATAACCCATAACCCCAGGAGTCTCACAAACACAATCCCGTATCTCACCAACTTTTCTAGCATCAGAGCGGATATGGGAATGCAAAAGGTCCAAGGAGGCCTGTAAGGCAGAATTTCCAAAACTGCAGAAGGAGCTCGCCCTCCCTAGAACCAGAGGTTCTCTTGATCCAAGCTTGGAGCTGGGGCTGTGAGGCCAACAGCTTCGGGGGTGGGATGCTTACAGAGATTCTTTTGACCAAAGAGGTAGGTGGGCTGTGCTCCTGAAGGATATTAGAGCTCCTCCCTGCCACTAGCATCTTTGCCCTGCTTCCTTCCAGAGTGTGGAAGGAAGGCTTGGCTGCAGCGGCAGGGGCTAGTGCTGCTTCTCCACACAAAGGGCCTCAGTCCTCTCTCTGTCGGGGGGGACTGCAAAGCTCTTAAGAGACCACCATCACCTAAGAAGTTTGTTAAAAATATAGACTCCTGGGTCCCACCCGGAACTCTCCGAATTAAATCTTGAGGGAAGGTATCTGAAGATCTGCATTTTTAAACAGTGCCCCTGGTGGTTCTTATCAAGCAAGTTTGGGATGAGCTGAATAATCCAGATACCTCATTTGATGGGAAAGGAAATAAGGCCAAGAGAAGGAAAGTGACTTGCCCAAGGTCACCACAGTGCATGAGAATACTGCTTTTTTTTCCCTTTTTTGTCTCCTCTGTTTTAATAAGAGTAACTTAAATAGAATAACAAAATCAAACAAATCATTACTCTCTAAGTGTTACCCTCAGGGGAACTGTTTTCCTAACTGGCAACAGGCCAGAAGACTGGAAGGCTCCAAGTTGTCAGGGGCTGTGCAGGGAGCTGCCGACCACCTCAGAGATCTTCTGGAATTGGTTGTTGGACTGGCTGCACTTCTCAGCTGTCTCCAGAGCGACTTTATAGTTATCCACAAATGCTTTGTACACGCCAAGCTGGCTGGCCTGCAGGGAGAAGAGGAGAGAGGGAGGAGGGCAGTGGGATGGGAGACAGGATTAATGAATGGATGAAAGCGTAAACAGGGCTCCTGGAGCTCCCTTAGCACTCAGAACCTCTAACTTTGCTCCAAAGGGCTATGTGCGAACAGAGGGGAAAGGCTGGATACACATACTACAGTATCCCTTTGAACTTGACAGTTTCCATGGAAACCAGCTCAGCCAATAAGGTTAAGGAGAGGGCACTGGGGGGTTAGGGGAGAGCAGGGCAGGGCCTTTGTTGGCACGTGAGAAATTCAACAGCATTTGGCTTTATTTAGCATCATAAAGGTCTCTCAGGGTTTGAAGCCCCTTAATGCTTCACGTGTCTTCATTTCATATTCTGGAATTAGCTGGAGCTGGGAGGGCAAGCACGGCCAGGTCTGTACCCCATTCCCCATGCTGAGTGTAAGGCACAGCATTTAAAGGTGCAGTTCCAGGGTGCCTGGCCAGCTCAGTCAGTGGAGCATGCAACTCTTGATCTTGGAGTTGTGGGTTTGAGGCCCATGTTGGGTGTAGATTACTTTTTAAAAAATGGTGTGGTCCCCACTTTCCTTGGGCTCTCTTGGTCCCTGTCCTCATATCCTCTGCCTCTTAGGGAACCAGAGACTTGACCTGCCTCAGTATACATTTGCCTGTCCTTCTGGACCTAACACAAAAGCTCTCAACTACTTAACAACCACACAAAACCTCATCTCTGGGAGGCAGAACAGACACCATCACCCCTTTCTGCAAATGGGGAAACCAAGGCTCATGAATTCAGTTCCTCAAATATTTATGGAAAGTCTTCTCTGTGCTTTGCATATATATTTCCTCTTGGGAGAGTAAAGGGTGGAAATGTGAATTAAGACCATGAGATACTATTTCATCCCCATCAATCTGGCCAAGATTTAAAAGTCTAATGATATCAAGGGTTGGCAAGAATGAGGGAGGAGGGAGGATTAGAGCTTTTATAGACTGCTCATGGGGGGTGTTAGTACTGTTATTTGGACAGTAATTTGTCAATAACTGATAAAGCTGAAAATATGCACAGCTCGGCCTACTACTTAGCAAATCCACTTCTACATACAAACCTCAGAGCTCTGCTGTCCAGTACAGGAGTCAATCACTACTTGCGTCCAGTGAGCACCTGAAATGTGGCTAGTCCAAATTGAGATTTGGTGTAAGTGTCTGCGTGGACATAATATATAAATATATGTATTATATATTATATATATTATAAATATATTATATATATATTTTAAGAAGGGGTGGAGGGGCAGAGGGAGAGAGAGAATCTTAAGCAGGCTCCACACCCAGAGCAGAGCCTGATAAGGGGGCTCAATCTCACAACACTGAGATCATGACCTGAGCCAAAATCAAAAGACGCTTAACCGACAGAGCCACCTAGGCTCCCCAAGATGTGCTCTAAGTATAAAATACACACTGGATTTCAAAGGCTTAGATACAGTATAAAAGAGAATGTAAATTATCTTATCAATTTTTAAATATTGATTACATGTTGAAATGAAAATATTCTGGATCTACTGGGCTTAATACATTTTCTTTTATAAAAATAAAATTTATTTTTTCTTTTTTAAAAAAGATTTTATTTATTTATTCATGAGAGACATACAGTGGGGCAGAGACATAGGCAGAGGGAGAAGAGGGCTCCATGCAGGAAGCCCGATGTGGGACTAGATCCTGGGACTCGGGGATCATGCCCTGACCCAAAGACAGATGCTCAACCACTGAGCCACCAAGGCGTCCCATAAAATATATTCTTAAAACTAATTTCATGTGTTTATTTTTACTTTTAAGTATAGGGCTATTAGAAAATTTAGAATTATATTTGTGGCTTACACTATATTTCTACTGGAAGCACCATTTTAGAGAAACTTGTACATGTGTACCCGAGGAAATGTGAGCAAGGGTAATCACTGCTTCATCCTTCCTCCTGTGGAAAGGCTGGTAACAAATGCTCACAAACAGGAGAATCCATACACACACTACAGTTAAAATGAATGAACTAGATCTGTGTGTAGTAACACTGACAACTTCTCAAACAAATGTAGATGGAATTGCAAAATATATAAAACATATACATTTTAAAAGTACATGTAATAGAGTAAGAAGATACAGATATATAATAAAAATACAAACCACAGCCCAGAAGGCAACACACCAAATTCGTTCCTGTAGCTGCTTCCAGGCTGAGCAGAAGGGCAAGGGGAAGGGAAAGAGGGACTTCATCTATAATGCTTTGCTTGTTTTCTTTCTTTCTTTCTTTTTAAATTTTATTTATTTATGATAGTCATCAGAGAGAGAGAGAGAGAGAGAGAGAGAGAGACAGAGACATAGACAGAGGCAGAGGCAGAAGCAGGCTCCAGGCAGGGAGCCCGACATGGGATTCGATCCCGGGTCTCCAGGATCGCGCCCTGGGCCAAAGGCAGGCGCTAAACCGCTGCGCCACCCAGGGATCCCAATGCTTTGTTTTCTTGATTAAAAAGTCTTTCTGCCCATAACACCTGGGTGGCTCAGAGGTTGAGTGCCTGCCTTTGGCCCAGGGCATGTTCCTGGAGTCCCTGGATTGAGTCCCACATCAGGCTCCCTGTGGGGAGCCTGCTTCTCCCACTGCCTGTGTCTCTGCCTTCTCTCTCTCTCATGAATAAATAAATAAAAATCTTAAAAAAATATATTAAAAGTCTTTCTGCCTATCTTCAGAGTTAACATCTGTTAATTCTGAGATGAATGCACAGTTGTTGGCTACATTTATTCTCTAGAATTTCTTTTTTTTTAAATTTTTATTTATTTATGATAGTCACACAGAGAGAGAGAGAGGTAGAGACACAGGCAGAGGAAGAAGCAGGCTCCATGCACCGGGAGCCCGACGTGGGATTCGATTCCAGGTCTCTAGGATCGCGCCCTGGGCCAAAGGCAGGCGCCAAACCGCTGCGCCACCCAGGGATCCCTATTCTCTAGAATTTCTGATTTAAATATTTTGCAGTGAAGTAGCAAGGAGGTTCAGCTGCTATGGGACTTCCTCCTGGGATCCCACCAAGGTGCTGGGGAAAGTGGGCTGCCCCTGAGACCCACCCTGTACCACTCTGCTTTCTGCAGAATCCTTGTGCTTCTCCAGATCCCAAAGAGGTGGGGCAGGTGGAAGGTGGCAGGAAGTTGGCAGGTGGGGGGGCCAGGAGAGCCAGAGGGAAAAATGAGAACTGGAAGCCAAGGCCAGAGTCCTGTGCATCTCAACCCCAGACAGGCCAAACTTTGCAAAAAAGAAAAATCTTGGGGGAAGTGCAGGAAGGGATGAATTCAATTCCTTTTCCAGGGGGAGTACTGGCCCATCAGTGTCCCAAACTACAGGGAAGGTGCTAGACAGCTGCTTCCTAAACCAAAGTAAAAATCATTGCTTTCCTTCTCTCAGGTATGTGCTCTCTCCTCATCCCCCTGGCTGCCCAGGTTGGAACACTATCCTCCCATCCCATGGCCTAAAGGAGTAGCAGGGGCTGAGTCAGAGCAAAGCCACCTGGGCAGAAGGGCTGCATACAGGGGTCACTGACCATCCCTGGCACTGCCATCTCCACCATGTACCCCCATCTGTAGAACCTAAAAAGCCTGGCCTGCAGGGCCATTAACTGGGAAGTAGAGGTTGCTTAGAAACAGCAGCTTAGCACTGGGGTGATCTCATAAAACAAATAGCAGAGATGCTAATTCCCTTCTCAGTAATGGAGACCAGCTGAAAATAAACTACCTCCAGATGCCTGGACTGCCCGGCTCTACCCCAGCTCTCCCAAGCCTGCAGCTCCAGGGGCCGCAGATAGCAGTTCATAATGCCGGGGGAGGGAAGGAGGGTAGCAAATTCATGACCCAGGCCTGTGGAGCTGGACCAGAATGGGGAACCCTGGTGACAGCAGCATCGGAGTATCAAAGAGAAGCTGGGACAGCCCCCAAAACCCCCCTGGTTTGCTCGCTTTGTCCTCCTGAGGGCCAAGGACAGGCTGTCCCCCAAGTCAATCAGCTCAGGCTCCTGGGACCAGGCCCGGAGTGATGACTGGGTACTCACTGTCCCTGAACGGGGGCAAGCACTCTGGGGTGCTGGAACCAAGAGTGTGGGGTCCCCTGCAATACTTCTGGGGTACCTCTTGCTAAGAATAACAAAGACGATGGTGGTGACAGTAGTGATAGTAAAAACAATAATGCTAATGGCCAACTATTGAGTATTTACTAATTTACTTTGTTCGGGGCCCTGTTCCAAGTACTTTTAAGGTAGTAACTGACTTAGTCCTCACAACAATTCAATGAGGTAAATACTATTATTACCCTCTCTTTTACAGATGAGGAAGCTAAGTCACAGAGATTGCACCCACAGGTTTCATCTGTGGCAGAGCCAGGATTCAATGTGAGCTGTGGATGGGATGCCTGGATGGTGTAGTCAGGTCAGCATTTGACTCTTGCTTTTAGCTCAGGCCATGATCTCAGGGTTTTGGGATCAAACCCTGCTTTAAGTTCAAACGGGCTCCACGCTCAGCACTTCAAGCCCCACACTGGGCTCCCCATTCAGCGCAGTCTGCTTGGGAGTCTCTCTCCCTCTGCCCAACTCACCCCCCCCTCACTGTGTGTGTGCATGCGTGCTCTCTCACTCTCAAATAAATAAATAAATCTTAAAACAAAAACAAAAACAAAAACAAAAAACAAAGTCGGCTGTGGCTCTAGAAGCTATGTTTGTTCTTATAACACTGCTGGCCTCTCAGGAGACAGACCTCAGACCCCGTAATGTTCCCATCAATGCTCTTCCCAGTTCTCCCTTGTGACAGAGGTCAAGGTCATGGTGCACTCACTCAATCATGTATTGAATACTGGACTGGTTCTGGGGTCTACTGATGAAGAAAATATAATCTGTTCTCCCAGAGCTTATGGTTTTAGGGAGACAGGCAGTTACTATGTTCACTGAGGGGATAAGCATGGGGCTGCATTCAAAGGTTGTTGGGGGAAGGCTTCTCCAAGGAGGTCACTTCTAAGCTGGGAGCAGTTAGGGAAGGACATTTCAGGCAGCTAGAGCTGCAAGAAAAGAGAGGTCAAGAGTGTCTGCTGCAGGAACTGAAAATAGAAAGTTCAGTGTCAGGCAGCATAAGGATAGGGGAGGCAATAGCCAGAGGCCAGGGTGGACAGAGGCCAGCATGCAAAGGGTCTCATAAGCCATTTCTCTGAGCCTGGAATTTATCCAACAGGCAAGGGGAAGCCACTGAAGGGATCTAAATAGGGGAGAAGAGAGGTGTGGTCAGTTGTTCAGATAACTCTCTGCTGCTGCTAGGTAGAGGTGGGAGGCTCACAGGGAGGCAGGCTTGAAGGCAGGAGCAGCTCCTGAGGTGAGGGCCCTGGACAGGCGGGGAGAGGTAGGTGGCAGTGAGCATCCTCTGGAAGTAGGGATGGGGGAAAGGGATGGGACAAGGGAGGTGACAAGGACTAGTCCAAGGGAGTTGTGGATGGATGAGGAATGGGATGATGGCAGCACCCACCGAGAAAGAGGCAGGAAGAGCAAAGAACTTCTGAGACAGTGAGTTCCATTCTGAACATGCTGTGAGCTTGAAGCCCTAGGAGTATCCAAGCAAGAGTCTTCTCTAGTATAAGGGAAGTATAGGCCTGCCCATTCAACCAGTTGCACCACTGCAGAGGAGGTAAGGGAGAGGCACTGCTCCCTGCCCACCACCCTTCACACCCAGGGAACAAACACCATGGACTGGCAGTCTCCTTGCTGTCCCCTGGGCAGGCCGAAGTTATGGGCAGGGAAAGATTGGGATCAGGGAAGAGTGGGGTTGGGGACATTGTGGGTCTGCCTAGGGGTCTTCAAGGGGATACACCCAGAGACAGTCTCAGAGAGGGTGTCACAGAAGCCTTAGGAACTGGAAGACCTCCGAAAGCCTTTCCCAACACTATGTCTGCACATTCATTCTACCTCCTTGTACCTTTTCCCTCACCTGTAATGGTGGGTGGACTGAGCTCTTCGTGATTTCTGCTCCAGGGTCCTCAGGAGAGGATCGTTTGCTGACCTGTCTCCAGCCTGACTGCTTCATTTCAGGGGCAGCACTGCAGTATGGCAAATGCCCACAGTGTTCCAAGAGAACAATCCCTGCCTGCCCATCTGGCACATGCCCCTCTGTCAGCTGAGGGACAGGCGACCTGAAATCCAGCAGCTGAGCCTTCATTCCAGCCCTGGAGCCCCCCTTTGAGAGATAATCAGTGTCCTCCCAGGAGCACCTCTGCATGTGGCCTCTCACATCCGTAGAAGTACTTTAGGGCTTCACTTTAGTGAGAAGCCAGGAGTTGAGACACTAGGCCCTGGTACCAACAGAGCAGAAGCCCAGGTTTTCCTCCAGGACTCAGAAATAACCCAGGCCTTCAAGGAGGCCAAGAGGACTGGGGAAGACTAGATGTCCCCCAACACCAGCAGCTCCACTGAGGTACCAGATAAGGACCCTCCCTCAGTGGAAGACTCACCAGCTTCTGGAAGAGGTGGCCCATGGTGACCTGGCTGTCCCACTGCTGCACCTTAGGGCAGAGGTTGTCATAGAACTCCTTGTGGATCTCATAGATGTCCTGGATCTTGTAGAAGATGGTCTCGATCTGTTGGATGGTGAGCACAGGCTGGGAGGTGGTGGCTGTGGCCTTCAGGGGTTTCATGGGCTGGGAATGAGGAGGAAGAGAGAGAGAGAAGGTTAGAGGCAATAAACCAAATGGTCAGAAGGCCCAGGGCATGGAGTAGGCCTTCCTGCAGCTGGAGTTGTGCCTAGTCAAGGCCACGGAGGGTAGGGCACCTGAAGTGTGGGTTGTAGCAAGTAGCTGGTGTCATAGGCACCAACAAGCCATGACCCACTGCAAGGGGTCAGTGGGGGGTGGACCCTGACAGCCAGGGCCTGGTCTAGCAGCCCTCCCAGGCCCAAGGGTCAATGCCAGGACACATTTCCCCCATGCCCTTGGCTCCCGAGGGAGTCCCTGGCTCCTAGCTTATACTGGATTCACTTATTGGTGTAACAGGGTCCATGCCTTTCTTCCACAATGGCCTCAGACTCTGAGTTATAAGCTCTCTTGTCCCACGTCAGTGGAAGGGAGAACTCAAGCCCTTAGCTATTTCCTTCCAAGAAACAAAATATGGCTCTAGAATTTGAGGGTAGAGTCTCAAAGAGACCCAAAACCAATCTCAGCTGCACTGACATTTCAAGTTCCCTTCATTTAGTATATAGGGAGCAAGCAGATGGCACACATAACACCATCCTACCTCCCACACCCATGGCAGACATTTCTAAGTCAATCATAATGCTCTTTCTCACAGAGCCTGGTCATTGTCTCAGACTCTTTCTCAATGCTGACATTCACATGTAAGATGAAACTTATCTGTCGACTCTGCTTTTCTACACCAAGGTGCTCCAGAGCCTGCAGGTGGAGTGCATGATGTGGCAAAAAAGTAACTCAGGACCACTACCTAACACTGGCAGGGAGCTGAAGCTATCACCTTCATGCCCAATAGTAGGACTGTTAGGAGAATGGTACCTGGGTGCATTTTCTTTAGTGTGATTTTCTGTATTTTCTAAATCACCTACAAAAAGTAAATATTAATTTTATAATTAGGGGGAAAAAAGCTATTAAAATTCATAGTTGAAGCAAAAACAAACAAACAAACAAACCTGATATCAAAAGATAAGGATCTCCTCCTTGATTAGCCTTCCCCAGCCCCAAAGCCCCCAGAGATGCCTAGACTACACTCCAGAGGCCCTCCAGGACACCTGCCATTTAGAGAAAGTATAGGAGGGGCAGGCATGTTTCCCCAGAAGAAAGAAGCCTAAGTCAGACATGGTTGATGTTCTTCATCTAGCGGAAGGGCTGTGTGGAAAGAGGCCTTTGACTTAGTGAGTCAGTATGGAGACCCAGGAACAGCACGGAGAAGTTATGGGGGCAGGTGTGGACTCACTAGGGCTGTACCCCATTACCTCACAGGACTGGGTAGTGAGTTTTCCAACCAGAGAAGCATTCTAGCAGATAATGGGCAACTCAGTACTGGACTGGATATGGAACACTGACAATAGAGACCAAAGCTGTCACTGGCTCACTCTGAGAGATGACCACCAGCTCAAGCCACCACAGCTGCCAAACTCTAGCCAAGCTTCCAGGTCTCGTCCCTTCTGCCTCTCTGGTGGTGGCAGGGCCATGTCTGTCTGTAAGAGGAAGGCCCATCTACTCAAATACCCAGATGGTGTTCTGACTTTCAGCTCCCTCATCTTCCCACATCTAAAAAGTCCAGAAACAATGATAAATCCAAGGAAAATCAGAGCCCTCCTTCTGACCCTCTTAGCGCTGGAACCAACCAACCCTAACATCCAGGCTTTGCTGGACAAGTAGGCTGGGGCTTTACTTGGTGCAGGCCAGGAGGTGTGGGGTTGAGTCTCTGCCATTTAATAGCTGTGGGCACGTCTCTTAGCATCTGGGCCTCAGCAGCCTTGTCTGTAAAACTGGTATAATATTACCTTCTCAAGAACACTGATGGGAAGATCAAAAGCTATAATTTATATAAAATATCAAGTTTGTGCCTGGCACACAAAAGGCAGTCAATAATGTTAGCTGCTACTATTATAATTATTCACCCCACAAATAGTGTGCCAGGTGCCTAATGTGAAGCCAGACCAGGTATTTAGAGATTCACAACATATATCCAATCCCTGCCCCGAGGAGCCTCCCATCCATTAGGAGAGACAGACAAAATACAAGGAAATGGTCACATTAATTACACCTAACTGCAAAGAAAGAAATAAGAAGGGGACCTCCTAAGACAGGGTGGTGAAGGAACATTTACCCTGAAATGGAAGCATGGGGGCGCAGAAGACAGTATTCCAGGCAGACTTCCTCAACACCAGTCCCAAGGTAGGCATAGGCATAGGCTTGCTGAGAGAGAGGAGCTAGAAAAAGCCAGAGAGCCTGTGTGTGGTGGGCAAGGGGGAAGTGTGGGGCCAGGCAGGGCTGCAGGACTGGGTAGGGGCCAGACCAGGCAGGGGAAAGGAATGCAGCTTTTTTTTTTTAAGATTTTATTTATTTATTTATTTATTTACTTACTTATTTATTTATTTATTTATTCATGAAGGAGAGAGAGAGAGAGAGAGAGAGAGAGAGAGAGAGAGAGAGAGGCAGAGACACAGGCAGAGGGAGAAGTGGGCTCCATGATGCAGGGAGCCCAACACGGGACTCAATCCCAGGACTCCAGGATCAAGCCCTGGGCTGAAGGCGGCTGAAGGTGGCGCTAAACCGCTGAGCCACTGGGCTGCCCCAGGAATGCAGCTTTTAAGCTCCTGCAATGACATGGTTTTTCCTGGCGGGATTTAGGCAGGGGAGTGATGGGGGGGACAATTCTCTTTTTAGATTGTTTTCCTGACTCATGATTCTTGCTCTGGAGAACATTATCACCCATTTCACTAAAGTGAACCAACACAAATGAAACAATTTAGTGGACAAAGCCAGAAAGGTATTACCCATTTTGGACTATAAATACCAAGCAAGTGGTCCCGCTGGCACAGCCCAGCGGGCTTCACAGAGGAGGTGACAGGAACCGGGCCTCGAAGGTTGGGAAGATCTGAGCAGGCAGAGGGTAGGGCATGGCTAAGCACACAAGGCAGGGAAATAGAAGGAACCAGGAGCCAGAGAAAGGGAACACTGTTCCCAACCCCAGGTGTGCAGCCCCACTCAGCTTCAGGGCTCCCAACACTCTGTGAGGAATATAGAGCTGTTCCTCAGGATCACTGTCCTGAGGGCACTTGGGTGACTCAGACAGCCAAGTGTCTGCCTTCGGATCAGGTCATGATCTAAGGGTCCTGGGATGGAGCCCCATGTCAGGCTCTCTGGTCAGTGAGGAGTCTGCTTCTCCCTCTGTCCCATTCCCCGCTTGTGCTTGTGCTTGCTCTCTCTCTCTCTCTCTCTCTCTCAAATAAATAAATAAAATCTTAAAAAAAAAAAAAAAAAAAAAGATCACTGTCCTAGTCTTCCTTTTTCCTTCTACCCAGGATCCAGTGGAGGGACAAGTTACCACAGAGTCCCAGAACCACTACTCCTTGCTCCTGCCTGGGTGCAATCCCCACAGACAGGGGAATAAAGGACCTAGGAAGGGAATGGTCCTGGGAAGCCAAAGGGTCAGGACTTCTCAGAAGCTGCTGGGGAAGCACTCATCAGCCGCCTATGCAAAGATAAGACCCAACTGCTCTGCTTCCTCCTCAACTTCCCACTCTGTCAACAAAAAGGAAGAAATGGGTGCTCACCAGCAGCAAGTCACATGACAGGGCCTGTACTCAGCCCATCAGAGTGTTCCCAGGACAGGGTTGGGGACCTTTGCTCTCAGCCCAGATTTCACCTGTGGGGGGAAGGGCAAGTGCTGGGTGTGTGTGAGCCCTGGCTAGCCAGAGACCCCCGAAGACAGTTACTTTTATCTGGTGAAGCCCTGAATCCAGGCCTCAGGTCCAGACGGCTAAAAGGGCAAGGCAAACCAACACTGAGCTTTGATCCAACACTATTCTTGTGCCCAAATCTAGCATATTGTTACCTCCTCCCAAAATCCTGCTGTAGAAAGCAGAGTGAGCCCCTGGCTCTCTGTTTTATTGGAAGGTAAATGGATTCTTTTTTTTTTTAAGATTTTATTTATTTATTCATGAGAGACACACAGAGAGAGAAAGGCAGAGAGACATAGGCAGAGGGAGAAGCAGGCTCCATGCAGGGAGCCCGATGCAGGACTTGATCTCAGGACTTGATCCTGGGACTCCAGGATCATGCCCCAGGCTGAAGGCAGACGCTTAACCGCTGAGCCACCTAAGGATCCCAGAGAAATGGATTCTTAAAAGAGAGGATCACTGAGTGGCCTGGGAGCTAAGCCTGGCTCTCTCAGGAAGATGGGCCAGGTGGGTTCTGACTCATAGTGGGGCTCCACACCACCATCTCTCAACTCTGTCCCCCAGCAACCTGCCCTTCAAAACAGGATAAAGAAATCAGCCGACTTCCTCCACCTCCTATCCCAGAAGGCCTGGAGGCTGCTATCACCTCAGTTGCTCCTCCTCCCAGAACTCAGGGAGGGAAGCGTCATTAACCTATTTTAGAGACAAGGGCCCTGAGAACCCCAGAGCAAACTGTCAGAATAAGAAGCGGAGAGAGGAGAACCAGTGGGGCCCAGAGGTGGGAGGTCCTGTAGGCAATGGCCAGAGGCAGCACCTGAGCTCACTTCCCACAGTCCCCACAGTTGGCGAGATGAAGAATGACGGGCACTTGGTTTGTCTCCCTTCCTCCACCGCCCATTTCAGCCCAGACTCCCAGACCCACTTGGCTTGTAATCTGAGCCAACCAGGAACCTGGAGGTTTCCAGATTACCAAACCTGGCCCCAGCCAACAGTTCAGGGGACAGGAACAGAGGCTCTTGCGTGGGTTCCAGCTGCGTCTGTGTATGCACAGTCTTGGGTACACACACCACACACACCCAGCCATCTGCATATCAGGAAGTGTTAGGCTGAGAATAGTCTCACACAAACACGGTAGGAGCAGAGCCAGGGGGCTGGGTAATGAGTAGGAGATCTGGGAGTCGGCCACAGAGAGGAGCGATTTTTTTCCCTGCGCCCCTTGGTCAGGTCACCCCCAAAGAGCAAGGGGCTTTAGCAACTAAAGGGCTGTGAGGGGAGGGCTCCCAGCTCAAGGAGAGGGCGGGGAGGCTTGATGCTTTATCTCTGTGGCTCATTATCTGAGGTTGAGGCCGTAGAGGGTCCTGCCCCCTCTTCCTGGGGCCCTTCAGTGCAGACTAGGTCAGACCAGGTTCCGGCCTGGACCTGGCCTCTCCCCTCCCTCCTGGGGACAGGCAGGATGTGCCCTGGGTCACCTCAGGATGCCTCAGGACTCACAGGGTTTGCCTTCGAGGCATGAGCTGTTAGAAAGGTGAGGCAGGGAGGGAGTGTCTTGGCCCTCACATCTGATGTTATCTTTGCCTGGACACAAGGAAACTCACATGAGGCCCAATGACTGATGGGAGCACAAGTTGGAATCTGCGAGTGGCTGGCCTCTGCTGAGGACGCGCCTTCCCTCCCTTCAGGGAAAGGGTGTGTTGACAGAAACAGGTCCCGACATGTGTCTCTCCCAGCGCTGGACACAATAACACCAGCTAAGGCTTCGTCTCCATTCTAAGAGCTTCATGTACAAACTCATTTTGTCCCCACAACAACCCCACGCACACAGTGCTAATCTCAGGGTGGGCAGCTTGCACAGGGTTCATTAACCTGCTGAAGGGCAAGAGCTGTCAAAGGGGGACACTGGCACGCAGTCTGGGTCCTTTGTCTGAACTCCTCTCAAACACACATCCTTTTAGTGATGACTACTTTGCTGCCCCCCCCGCCATTCTGCACTGGCAATTCACCGTCTGTGAGGTGCCCTTCACTTGTGTCTGGTCCTCTACCTGTCCTCCTTCCTTCAGCTAATCTGAGTGCCTATGTACCTGGCTTTTACTAGGTCCCCCAAAGGATCATCTGATCTTCTCAGCCCCATGACAAAGAGAGAGAGGAGGTAAGAGGATTATTCTCATCTCCAGATGAGGAAAATGAGGCCCGAGGAGGTTACTCATGGCTTGCCCAAAGCCAGTGGTTTTCAAAAAGGACAAAAAGAATGTGGCCCAGTACATACATATATATACACATATACAAACAACCCAAAGTTAAGTGAAACAGTGTGTGATGCACACTAATATTTTCTCAGTTAAAAAAAAATATTGGTTCAACTTATGTTGATTTCATAACACACTAATGGGTTCAGATGCAGAGTATGAATAACAGTGCACTGAGTCTATGATTAATGGCAGAGTCAAGTCTTGCCCTAGTTCTGGCCCCAGACCGCAGTCCTTGTCTATCTGCTATACTGTCCATAACTTGAAAAACATTGCTGTGCCTACCAATAAATTCCCAGGGAGAGCTACCACAAACTGAACCCAGGCAGTCACAGAATATCTGCACTTTTTAAAATAAAGATTTTATTTATTTATTTGAAAGAGAGAGAGTGTCAGTGGGGGATAGGAGGAGAGGGAGAGGGATAAGCAAACATGGGGCTCGATCCCATGACCCTGAGATCATGACCTGAGCTGAAATCAAGAGATGGATGCTTAACCAACTGAGCCACCCAGGTGCCCCAAAGTACCTGCACATTTCGATAGTTATTCCTTGGGTGATAAATGCCAAGTCAGGCATTGGGTGACAACATCTCACATCCCACAGCAAGTATATAAAGGTCTATCTTACAGGGACCCCTGGGTGGCTCAGCGGTTGGGCATCTGCCTTTGACTCAGGGCATGATCCTGGGGCCCAGGATACAGTCCCACATCGGGCTTCTACAGAGAGCCTGCTTCTTCCTCTGCCTGTGTCTCTGCCTCTCTCTCTCTCTCTCTCTGTCTCTCATGAATAAATAAATAAAATCTTAAAAAGAAAAAAGGTCTTACAAGTCTTGTAAGAATGAGTTTCTACTCATCTACATCCTCATTTCTTATTCTCCCTTTTACTGATATCATCCTATGTTTCAGACTGCAAAACACCCAAGGGAAAGAACTTTATATGCCACAGTTACTCTGCATTATATCTAGCTGCATCTAAGGAGCACTTTCCTCAAAGGCAAAAACTTCTTACACCTGTGTAATACCTTTATCTAATATAAATAATATTTCCCTCCCAGTCTGAGTCTCACAATGCCTCCATCGTGGGAGGAAACTGAGGCACCTTCACAGAGGTGAAGCTATGGTGCTTCTCAAATGACACAGATACCCTTCCACTTCCCATTTCCTGCCACGGGGTCTTGGGATGGCCTCAGCTCTGTACCCCAGGGAGGAGGGACTAGGGGAATGCCAAAGAAGGCTCAGCTTGATAGATTGGTAGACTGCCCAGAGCAGTGTGGAGGTGGATGCTGGGTCCCCATCTGGACGGAGTACCACCATTGATTAGTAATGCCTGTGCGTGGTCATGGGCCATGAGCATTTGCCATCTCCAACCTGGCTGTGCTTCTCCCGCCTTTCCCAGGGCAGGTAACAGAGGGCTGAGGCTGAGAGGCACAGGCCCCTTTCTGGCAATGACCCTGGCCACCCAATGTCAAGTTGTCAGCAGAGCAATACAGACTCTGCTGGTCCAGGTTCCCCTTCTTCCCCAAACCCAAAAGTAATTTTCGAGCATGACGCCTACCAGCAAGCCAGAGCATATACTCACCAGCAACAAGGCTTCCAGTTGGTTAATGTAGATCTCTTCACTGGCCAGGAACCCCGAGAGAACCAGCTTCCTCATCTCCAGGCCTTTCCCTGCTTCCACCTGTATGAAAGCAAACCAAGAGCCAACAGCTCGTGAAAAAGGAGGCTAAAAACCCGAGTGACCTGTTTTCTTGCCTATTTTCTCTTTATCACTTTTGTAGGGAATAAAAGCCAGATATGTTTATTATACTTTGGAAAATACAGAATAAAAAAGGAAAAACAATCACCCATATTTCTGTTGCTAACATCTTGCTTTCTCTCCTATATTCTTTTTCCCACATTTCCTTATTTGCTATCCACTCATCCACCTATTCAGTCTTGTAACAGTGAGCATGATAACCAAGGACCTGGCCTCATGTGTAGGGGGCAGTTTAACAGGGGGAATACAGACCAAAGAAATTAGAGGGGTGCCTGGGTGGCTCAGTCGTTTAAACGGAGGACTCTTTTTTTTTTTTTTTTTTTTTTTAAACGGAGGACTCTTGATCTCAGCTCACATCTTGATCTTGGGGTCGTGAGTTCAAGCCCTGAGTTGAGCTCCACACTGGGTGTGGAGCCTACTTTTTAAAAAAAGAGGGCAGCCTGGGTGGCTCAGCCGTTTAGTGCCGCCTTCAGCCCAGGGCGTGATCCTGGGGATCCAGGATCGAGTTCCACATCAGGCTCCCTGCTTCTCCTTCTGCCTGTGTCTCTGCCTCTCTCCTCTCTCTCTCTCTCTCTCTCTGTGTGTGTGTCTCTCATGAATAAGTAAATTTTTAAAATAAATAAAAATTAAAAAAAAAAAGAAAAAGAAAGAAAGAAGGGAAATCAGCTACGACAGAGGCAGGGCATGGTCACATGGGAAGACCCAACAGGGGCTGGAAGAGGCTCCCATAGTACCAACTGAGAAGGATACAGAGAATGCGATAAACTGGCCACAGGAGCCTCATCTTGTGGCTTTCTAGCTTCACCTCTGGCTATATCTTCCTGTCCCCAAGGGCTCCAGCCCACAACAGAAGATGCTAGCTGGGGTCCTCAACATCACCCAAGCATTTCCTAACTGCCTCATTGTGCAAGCCACATATCCTAACCAGCCTCCTCCCCACTCCAGGATTCCTTCTCCTCTATGGTGATTGTGCCCCATTTAGCCTTGAAAGTCTGTCTTGTTAATCTCTTACAAGGTCTCTGTTCCACCCCTCCCTTCTGCTGCGGGCTTTGGCTCTGCTACCTGAATTCTTCTAACTGACCTCTGCCTCTCCCTCCTCCCTTCACACCACACACCAGAGCCAGGTTAACCTTATGAGAGCACCAGCTCACACCTGATGCTTGTCAAGGACTTAATACCAATACTGTAAAACCTTGCTATTTGCAACAACATGGGTGGATCTAGAGGGTATAACAGTGAAACAGGTCAGTCATAGAAAGACAAATACCATATGATTTCACACAAAACAAACTAACAAAGAAAAAGAAAGAAACAGAAAACCAGACTCTTTGTAGAACTATATAGAAGAAACTGGTGGTTGCCAGAGGGGAGGTGGGTCAGAGGCTGGGGGAAATGGGTGAAGAGGATTAAGAGTACACTCAAGATGAGCCCTGAGTAACACAGAGAATTGTTGGATCACTATATTGTACACCAGGCACTAATGTAACACTATGTTAACCATACTGGAATTTAAAAAATAAAAATAAAAAAATCAACATTGCAAGATGTGACTATTCAGGGATTCAATTAGGTCATTCATTTATTCATCCAACAAATATTTACTGAATGGCCACCAGACTCTGTAGATATAAGGAGAAGCAAACACACAATAATTCCTACTCTTATGTGGTTTATAACCTAGAGGAAAGACGGTAAAAAAAAAACAAGTAAATATAAACATGTAACGATACACTGTGATATGGGGTCTGGCTTAGTCTTTGCTTAAACACCTTTGCCAGCTCCTAGCTCCTCTCCCTCCCCTGCTGCCATCCCCTACAGACGGCAGATCTGTTGGCCTTCCCAACCTGCTGGGAGTGTTCATGCCTCTGCACTTACTTCCAGCTGCCTAAGAGGCTTTCTCCACCCTGGCTCTTCTCTGGGCAGAGACCCTCCCATCTGACACGTGGGCCCTCTTGTGAACTGCCAGGTGATCCTGGGGGGCCTCTGAAGCACACTCTTCTGCATATCCCTGAAGGCTGGCAGTGCAAAATACCCCCAGCATGTGGGCACCTTATATTTATTAAGCCTTGTAAGTTCCTCTTGCACTCCTTTAGCCCTCCAATACCTCACTGAGGTCGGTACTATATTTTCCATTATGCAAATTGGAAGCAAATAGGACTTGGAAGAGGGAAGAAAAGAGCCCAGGGTCACACAGCCAGGAAGTGGCAGAGCTGGGATTCCATCCCAGTCCTGGGAATACCAGATTCTAGGCTCTTCCACTGCTTTAATGATGTCCTTGTTCTCATTTTCTTTTTTTTATTATTATTATTTATGATAGTCACAGAGAGAGAGAGAGAGAGGGGCAGAGACACAGGCAGAGGGAGAAGCAGGCTCCATGCACCGGGAGCCCGACGTGGGATTCGATCCGGGGTCTCCAGGATCGCGCCCTGGGCCAAAGGCAGGCGCCAAACCGCTGCGCCACCCAGGGATCCCTCATTTTCTTTTTCAAGCATCGGATGCTTACCTGGAATCTCAAACAGAACCCTCTCTGGGCATTACATGCACACCCTTACTTATTTAGCACAGGCTGGGAGAGTGAATGAAGCTATCAGAAATTTCTGAAGTCTGGAGAAAAGTGGCTTTCCCCTAGCTGCATGACCTGCCCCATTGCGTTCCCACAGCTTTCCCACCCTTCCCAGGTGAGGGCCTGCATCCTTGGCCTTCCATTAGCAACCGGTTATCAGCTCTGTGCCAGAGGCTGCTGCCCTCAGAGTCTCTGAAATGTATCTGACCCTGTGATAGAAAAACAACGTCCAGGGATCCCTGGGTGGTGCAGCGGTTTAGCGCCTGCCTTTGGCCCAGGGCGTGATCCTGGTGACCCAGGATCGAATCCCACGTCAGGCTCCCGGTGCATGGAGCCTGCTTCTCCCTCTGCCTGTGTCTCTGCCTCTCTCTCTCTCTCTCTCTGTGACTATCATAAATAAATAAAAATTTAAAAAAAAAAACAACGTCCTGCCAAAGATAGTCCCCCAAACCTATAATTACAGCACCTTATATAGAAAAAAGGATTTTTGCAGGTATGATTAAACTAAGGATTTTTTGATGGAGAGATGACACTGGATTATGTAATCAAAAGGGCTTTTATGAGGGGGTGGCAAGAGGGTCAGAGTCAGAAAAAGCAATGTGACCAGAGAAAGGGAGCAGGGGAAGGGAAAGAGATTGCAAGACTGCAAGATGCCACACTGCTGGCTTTCAGGACCAGGATGGGGCCATGAGCCAAGGAGTACAGGGAGCCTCTAGAAGCTGGAAAAAGGCCTGGGAATGGATTCTCACCCCTAGAGCTTCCAGAAGGAACTGCTGAGCCTTTAAGACTAGTGCATAAGAGAACAAATTTGTGTTTTAAATCACTAAACATGTGGTAACTTATTTCAGCAGCATTAGGAAACCAGTATGGACGCTAAGTTTTAGGGAAGGACGATAGTTATTTATTGATGGCTTCACAAGTACCAGGCACTGTTCTAAGAGCTTTCCAGGAATTAACTCACTACAATCCCACAGTCTGGAAGGTGTTGTCATCATCCCTCTGAGGCACAGAGTGGAAATTGCCAGCTGCTTGGAGCTGTTGGCACTTCAGGCAGGCAGCACACCCTTCAAGGAGCAAAGTCCTACTAGCTGGAAGCAGAGCCACAGCCCTAGCCCCTGATGGTCAGATCTGAGGCAGCCCCCTTGCACGTCTGACAAATGGAAACTCACCTTCCATGTTGGGGGCCAGTGCTCCCCTACTGCACCCCACTCCCTTCCTGTTCCCTGACAACCAAAGATTTACCTGAGGGCCTGGAAAACATCCTGTAAGAGAAGTCACTTGAAGCACATTGTGAGCTTAGCTGTAGGGCTGGTTGGACTAGGACCGGAGTGTAGACCTGGTGATTGCAGCTCCTGCCAAGCTCCCCCATCTTGGCATGAGCACAGAACCTGTGACAGTCCTTGCGACAGCCCATTTCAGCAAGACCCTCTCCACAAGAGACTCTACCTCAGAGTCCAATCTTGAAAGAGCTCCCCCAAAGTCAATAGTCACCTCCAAGAGTTCCACCCTCGGCTACTCTCACTCTGAAATTTTGGCTGGCATAGGGGTGGAAGTGGTGGAGAGCTTGAGCATGTGAAATTAAGTTCTGCTCATGTTACCAACAAGAGGCCTGTTCTCAGTTGCCACCCAAAACCTCTTCCCTTTTTCTCTTTCTTTTTTTATTTTCTTTCCTCAGACCCACATGTTCCTGGCTTAGAATTATCCAGAAATTCACAATTGTTTCTTCAATCCTTGTGGGGCTATTCTTATTTCATAAAACACCAGCACTGGACATTCATTCACTCTGCCCTATGTGCCAGGCCCTGGGAATACAAATACAATGGTGAGAGAGATGGTCTCTGCCTCCAGAGAGCCCTCCAGAGGTGGTGCCCACATACCCAGAATCCTCAGGGCCAGTATTCTGAAGAATTCAGGTCCCCCACAGGATGGCAGCCCCCAGCATAGGGAAGCTGCCTTCTGAGTGACACTGTCTCCATTTCTTCCCCAAATGGAGTTCATGAAGTACAGCCACTGTGGGCTTGTTCATTCCCAGCATTTTACACAATCTGCTAGGCTGAAAGTTTGTCGGCTCCCTCCGCCCCCCTGCCCCCCGCCCCCCATCCAAGAGCTCAAGTCCCTCAGGTAGGGTCAGTATCTACAAGGTAAGTTTAGCCAGCTCTGGCCTGGTCTTCTACAGAGTTTAGAGGCTAAATAAAAGGCCCTAAAGGTTTGGCTCGAGGCCAAATCAAGATAGGATCTGTCCAGTAACTTTGACCTCCTCCAAGACAATAGTGAGGACTGAACTGGCAGGGCCACCTGCCATTCAGAGCCTTAGGCCACGTGGCACCACACACAGTAGAGTTCAGTTCACGGGCCACACCACTTTTCAAGGAGCCCCAAGCAGGATCTGCACAGAGTAGATGCCACTGGGTCTAGGGGCTGTGCCCATGCTTACCATCAGCCTCAGGACAGCTGGCCCCTCTCTGAGCCAAGACAATGCAGAGACATCCAGCCATTCCTCCTCTTCCTAGCGCTAGGCACGGGGGAGGTCTCCTTCAGCTATTTCCTCAGCAGAATTTAGAGGGTGGATCCCTGTGTTTTAGGCTCCTTGCTGTCCGAGACTTTAGGCAGGTCCAGCAGTGTTTCCAAAGGCCAGGTATTCATATAACCATTCGTGTAGTTTTGTCATACATACCACCTGCACTACTGGGTACTTCATATTGTTCTTTACAACTGACTTCTTAAAAGCACAGCCTTGGGGCACCTTCCTGGCTCAGTTCCTTAAGCCATTAAGCATTTGCCTCAGGGATAGAGCCCCTCATGTGGCTTCCTGCTCAGTGGGGAGCCTGCTCTCCCTTTCCTTCCTGCACATGCTTTCTCTTTCTCTCTCAATAAATACAATCCTAAAAAAAAAATAATAATAATAAAGCACAGCCTTACCCCAAGCATTGTATTTGAAATCGTAAGATGTATAAGTTGTATTTTCCCTAATATATGTTAAAATATAAGCCTACTATTAAAGTGCAAAAATTACACCTAGGTGCCACCTAAAATCACATCTCAAACCATCATATGCGCAGCTCACACTTCAGGAAACACCTCAATGGGGGACACAGGCATGGCCATCACCGCCAGTGGGGGCCGAAGACACTGGGGCAGGTGAAGCAAATGTAGGTGTTTCCAACTATTTAAAAACTGGCACAGAATAACACCTGATGGGTTAATCTGCATTACAGAAGGATTTTTCTTCTTGACAAATGAGTTCCTTTAAATAGCAGCTTTTAGATAGCATGGTTGCCATCAGCCCTACATACCTTTAAATAGAATTGTATGAAAGATATTTGGAAAGCACACAACTCTGTACCGCCAGGAGGTGATGTTGCTATCGGTATTAACGTTATTGTTTATAGAGAATTAACTCCTCAAAAGGAAGCCTGGGTTGAAAGACAGAGCAAGCTCCAGCCCCAGCTCTGGAGGAAACCACTTTTCACCTCTGTTCCCCAGGAAGATGGAGCATCTCAGAGATGACACTGAAAACAGGATTGATTTATAGGACTGACATTTGGACACATGCTCACGAATACAACCATGGTTTAAAGTAAGTACTCCTGAAAGAAAGTTACAGCAAAGAGAGAACTGCCTTGGATTCCCACCTGCTGTTGAGGAGAGTTTCTTACTCAAGACGGTGAAGACCATCCAGAGCCCAGGACAGGAACGCACCCTCCAGAAGTGCCCTGTGAGTACGCACGTGTGCACATACACACACGGACACACACGTGCACCCAGTCCAACTCTGACCCAAACACAAGTGGTCTCTCCTCCCCCAAAGTTCATACCCTTTTATCAGAACCTTGAGAACTTTCTCATTCTATTCCTATTATCTGTGCACTTGTCCCCTTGCCCTGAACGGAGAACTCTTTGTGAAAAAGGACCATGCCATGTTCATCTTGTCTCCTCCCCAGTGCCAGGCAAAGTGCTTTGAATAGAACACAACCTGGCAGTGTTTGTTGAATGAATGGATGAGGTTTCTCCCCACCCCTCTGGTAGCCACCTTGTTTGCCTGCTCCCTCTATAACTGACCAAGCTTGGGAGAGAATGAGGGCATCCTAGAGGTGTTCAGGATGAGATGGGGGCCTGGGATTCTCCAACACTCAGGAAGGGCCCCTTCCCCCATGCTGAAACAAGTCCAGGAATATTGAGGCAGCAAAGAGGGGAAGACTCCATCTAGGTGCTCAGAGGACTCTGGGAGGATCCGGGGTTTTAGGACTGATGTGTGCCTGGGCCCCCTTGGCATCTGTGTGCTTCCTCCTTGGAACACCTCTGAGTAGGAGAAAAAGGTCGGGAACATGGTACACCCTTTGCAGGCCCCATGAAGCCTCCCTCACTCCACAAATTCACTGAGCATCAGTCACGTCCCAAGCTCTGTGCAGTGTTCAGTAGTGAATACAACATGGCTCTTGCCCTTGAGGATAACAGGGCATAATTGAGGAGGCAGGTGTCTAGAGTTCTGAGCAGACTGAAATACAGGCTAAGACCCAGGTACAAGCCAGAGTCTAGAGAGTAAGGGTGGATCCATTAGGTAGTACATGAACAGGACTCCATCTGTGCTGGGGAGGAGTTCTCAGAGAAGGCCCATTAGGGACCCACACACACACACACACACACATCTCCCATCCCACACACTACTTAGCTCCCAACCAGTGTTCTTGCTTCATTACCAGACTTTTCCCTATCCTGTTTCTGGTGGGAAGGTTGCTCAGATCCTGAGTGCAGAGGCCTTTGCAGGCCCAGTAGAGATGTGACTTAACCCCAGTGCTCTGAGCTAGTATCAGATGAGAGAACCAGGGGTGGGATGCTAGCCACTGCCAGCCTCCCATTACAGCTCCTCTCTCCACAGCTACAGCTCCACCCAGACACCCCACATCAGCCATCTCCTGTGGGTCTGTAGTCTGTTTTTTACCTCCATTAGCTTGTCCTCTGAACCACACTGCAGTGTGGGTGTGGCAGGGCTGTGATCCCCATCTCAAAGGAGGGACAAAGAGGCCCAGAGAGGCCCAGTGGCAGCCTCCTGCCCACAGCAATGCTCTGTGTACCACACCCTCTGGGGTGCAGACGGGCCCGGCAGGGAAAGGGGCACAAATGGACAGGGTGGTAGGCAACCTGGCTTGCAGTCTGCAAACTCCCTGCCATACATTCCCACTGGCATTCCCTTCTAGCCACAGAACAGAGGTGATGAGCAAAAGGCAGAGGTTAGGGCTCTTAGAAGTGGGCTAAGGTGAAAGAAAGGAAGAATCAATGGTGCAGTGTGCCATGCCTTCAGGCAGCACTGGTGTGGTTGCAAGGAAGGTAGACCCCCACCCCTGGGGAGGAGGTGAAGAGAAGGAAAGGGTATTGATGCACAGCCCCCTCTTGCTCTGCCTTCAAGGCAAGGGCTATGAAAGGACAGGACCACTGCTGGGGAGAATGTTCAAAGCCCTAGACTGAGTGGGCTGGGGCCCTGGCAGATGCTTCTTGCCTACACCCACCTTGGGAAAAATGCCTACCCACCTGGCTCCTGCCTGGAAGCCAGCTGTTATCACCCCATTTTCAGCGGATCCAATTCTTTTCCTTCAACGGAGCTCAGTGACCTCTGGCTCCCAATCTTTCCCCATGCTCTCTGGCCTCAACTCCCAAGTCTCCTTGCTCAGAAGCAAGTGGCCCCTTCGGCCAGAACTTCAAGTGCCCTTATCCTACTGTAGCCATGGAAACAGTGAATTATGGCCTCCTGGTTTCAAGTCCACCAGCTCCTCTGGGGCAGCAGGCTCACAACCACGGCGGTGCCCACCAGGTGACTTATGTCACTGCCAGAGAAAGACCCCAGCACAGCTGGCCTGGGGAAAACCAGCAGCCACTCCCGCTGCGGACAACTGGTCCGGGGGGAGGAGGAAGGCAGGCACCGTACCTCGGCCCTGGGAACAGCTGCCAGAGAGCTCAGCCCCTCGCATCCCCTCGCTTCCTGCCCCTGCCGGCCAGAGTGCGGTGTGTCCACCCAGCCATGAGGTCTGTGCACAAACCAGCCATTTCTGCCCGCACACGGCTGCACACGGCTTCGGCAGTCGAGAGCTGCCAGCCCTGCCCCTCCCCCGACAAGCATCCAGGGCGTGTCACGTTCCCACCTTCACGGCCACCAAGAAGGGGGACCCTGAGCCGGGGCTGGTCGGGGTTCCCAGCTCGCACTCCTCCAGGAGAAACACATCTTCATCCTCCAGCACCTTGTCCAAAAAGCCTATAGCCTCCTCTTCCTCTTCCATGGCAGCCGGAGGCGCGGAGGGCAAACAGGAAGCGAGGTCCACGCAGCAGCAGCAGCCGTTGCCGCCGCCGCCCCCGAGGGAGGCAGGCGGGCAGGGAGGGGAAGAGCGTGCAGGGCAGGCCTAGACCAGCATGCTGGCCTCCCCGGAGTCAGTCCTGGCACCCGGCCACCGGCTCCCGATGAAAGGCTCCATTATGAACCTTTTCCTGCCGCCGCTTCCCAGCCCTCCCGCGCGCCGGGGCTGCGGGCCGCCTCGCGCGCGTCCCCGGCCCGGAGAGGGGCAGCCGCGCTCGGGCAGCCCCGCCGCCGCCGCCGCCGCCGCCCCGCCGCCCCGCCGCCGCCGCGAGCGCAGGGCCGTCACCGGAGAGACCGCGCGGCGCGCCGGCGGGCCAGGAGGAGGCGCCCCCGCCGGCCGCCGCGGCCCTTCCTGCGGTGCGCGCCGGCCCGGGCGCAGGCGGGGCCCCGCGCTCCCCGGCCGCCGCTCCCGAGCTCGGGCCGGCCGCCCGCCGCCGCCGCCCCGCCGCCGCCGCCGCCGCGGGCCCCAGCGATCCCGCCCTTTCTGGACTCCGAGGCTCGCGTTTGCTATTAATACACAGGAAATGCACGACTTGACTTGTGAGGTGGAGCCGTTCCCTCTGCGGTCACCGGCCGGCGGCTGGCGGAGGCTTCTGGAGCGCGGAGGAGGGGCGAGGAGGCCGCAGACGGGCCGGGCGCAGGGGGAGGTCTGCTTCCCAGAGACAGGCTTTATTTACAGCCCCTCGCCAGAGCCCGGGCAGCAGGGGGAGGAGCGGCGGAGCAGCTGCCCGCGCGGCCTCTGGGAGGGCCGGCGAACCTCGCTGTCACCTTGGGGTGGCCACAAGCTGAGCCCCCTGCTCATCTCTGCCTCAGGTCCTGACACCTTTGCAGAGAGGAGGCCAGGGCCTGCAGAGGAGACAGTTTCTATCACCACTGTGGTTGGGAGAACAAGGCTTTGTGCAAAGGAGGCCTGGGCCGCCTCACTGCAACAGAACCAGAAGTGCCAGCCAGGGTCTGCAGCAGGCCCACCTCGGACGGCGGGAGGTGCCACATCTCCTACTCACGGATGCTGCTGGGATGAGCAGTCCCACCTCCCTGGGGCTCTTCTGCCTCCAGAGAGGCCTCTGCCCAGTAGAGCCAGCCTGATGGCAGAGGATACACATAAACCCAGGACGGGTAACACCAGCTGCCCTTCCCGCTCCCAGCCTGCTTCCCTTGGCTTTAGCGAGGGTGGCAGAAGCGAGATCCACCCAGATAGTGAAGTCCACGTTGTGGTTGTCTAGGCCCCAGCCAGAGGGGAGCATCCATTTACTCTCCTGAGGGAGGAGTTCAGGGACAGCACCTGGGAAAAGCTCTTTCACCACACAATACCTAGGGCAAAGGTTGCAAACTCCTGTAGCCGCCAGAGTGCAGCTAGGTAGGAGTGAGCCAGGTAGGAGCACGGTGGAGTGAAAAATTCCACCACTCAGCTCCAGCTAATGGCTGCTAGGGCAATATAAGCTTCAGGGTGCCCCATCTCAGATTGTCCTAGAAAAGCTGGGGATTTGGATTCTTAGCTGATCTCTCTCCATTTAAAAATGATGGCAGATAAATGACATTAAAACAAAACGAAGAGGCGCCTGGGTGGCTCAGTGGTTGAGCATCTGCCTTTGGCTCGGGTCGTGGTCCCAGGGTCCTGGGATCGAGTCCTGCATCAGGCTCCCCTCAGAGAGCCTGCTTCTCCCTCTGTATATGTCTCTGACCCTCCCTCTTTGTCTCGAGGGAATAAATGGATAAAATCTTTAAAAACAAACAAACAAAATGAAATGAAACATGGTGCAGTCTAAATAAAACACATCCATGAACTGAACTAGGACCACAGACAAGGCTGCAGAAGACTGCAGAAGATTGTTTCTTTGAGGAAAGTTGGAGTTGTGTAGGTGTGGGAGATCGGGGCGGGGGGGGGGTGTTCCCCGAATATCCCCACTGTCCCATTTCCTCACTGGACCTGGCATCTTGGAATCCAGTTCAGCATCACACACTACCAACCCACTTCCCTTTGTAAATCTGCATAACAGGTGCTACCAGGTAGATGAAGTAAAAATTCAGAATTCTGGGTGGTGATCAAGTGAAGATTAAGGATTCTGGGTGGTTTAAGGATTCTGAAGCCCTGAAGCTTCAGCCCCACACAAGCCAACACCCACAATCTCCCACCAGCCCCTAGACAATGTCTCCAGCCAGGGATTCCCCTGAAATCTTCCTGATGCTTCTGGTTCACAATGTTCTCTCCTAAAACATAGTTGCCAGGACCAGTCAGCATGGCTCCTAATGATCCAGTGTCTGACCTGTCCATCAGTGTGTGTATGTACCACCAGCCTCCTTATGCACATGTCACATACCCTGTTAGGTGGTAATATTAGGCCACAGCGGGGAGGACTCAAACTCTTTGGAAATGAGCTCCAAAGGAAGATCAACTGTGCACCATCCTGGGTCCACCTGACATCACTGCCTCACCTTTCCACTGGATACCTCAGTTAAGAACAGGGCCCCTGGCTGAGCCTCCAAGCTGGATGGAAGTTTGAGGAGAGAGGAGAATGGAAATGGTTTATCCCAACTCCCCAAAGAAGTCTGTGGAAGCTCTGAGTTTGAGGTGGGTGGGGCTCCTGCTATTCTGTTGGAGTTGAGAATATGTCCTCATCGCTGACTGCCTGTCACCAAAGGTGAAATACAAACTGAGGGATTTGGGGTAGGCTCTTTGGGGCCTCAAGGCTGACAGGGTTCCACAGAGGCACACCCCACCTTATACCCCACCCCCTCCCTCAGTCCCTGGTTTTTCCCTGTCCTTGCCCTGGCTGGGTTATAAATACCCGGAGCACATCTGAAGGGCCCTTTCAGCCACAATTCCTCATTTGGTTTGGGCGGGTGAGGCTGTTCCCAGAGCTTGGGAACAACTGGGCCTGGCATTCCCCAGGGCATAAGTGTGCCAGCCCAGGGCTCTATGTCACAGCTTCTGTCTCCTACCCTGCAAGTTTCAAGTACATGGCAGGACTGCCCCCACTGATCAGACAAGCAGGTGGAATGGGAGAAGGGTCTAAAAGCCCAAGGGCCCCTTCTATGTCCCTTCTCCCACCCAAGTGAGCATGAAGTACCCTTAGAAGTCTCCTGGAGTATCCCCCTCTTCGTTTCCCATGCCCCTAGCCAGTATATCAATACCCACTTCTTCCCCAAACCCTGAAACCTCTCAGAAGCTGCTCCCTTAACATCCAAGGCATCTCTGCTCCACCCTACCCCAGCTGGCTGGAAATTCCAGTGAGTAACTAGAATGCCCTTCAATCTTCATCGGGCACACAGACACCACTTAGAGGCCCTCAGTCCTCCCCCTGGTGGGGGGGAAGTGACTCACAAGTCCCAGCAATGCTCCCTCCCTTTCCCCTACAAGTGCCCGAGCCAGCCCTGGACCTGAGCTTCCTCTCTGCATCCTCCACACTCCACTGCTTCAGCCTGGCTCCTGCTCCTCCTTCCAGAGAAGGAGCCTGTTTCAAAGGTATCTAAACTGCCTTATTCCAAAGCCGGAGGCCTCCCTCTCCTACTCCACAGCCTCTGCAGTCTGGGCTTTGGCAAATCCCTCAGCTCCCATGAGCATGCTAGTGCTGCTCTGACCGCTCTGGCTCAGGCTGGCCCTTCTTTCTCTGGCCTCCTGTAAACTGGAGTCACCCATTCAGGACCCCAGCCTTGGCCCGCTGCTCTCTACCCTCTCTACCTCTCATCCCTTCTCGCTTCCAGGCCAATGGCAACCCATCACCATTTGTAGCTCCAGCATCTTGCTCAGCTCCAAGCATGACATCTACACTGTCAAGCTGCATCTCTTCCCTTGGAAGTTCTACCGACAGCCCCTCAACTCCACATATCTAGACCAAATGACCCTTCTCTCTCCCTAAGCCAGCTTCCCCTTCTGGCTTCTCCCCTTCTGTTGGCAGGGCCACCATCTTGCAACTCTTCCTTCCCCCAGGCCCCACATCCCTTTTACAGAATCCCTTTGGTTCTTCCTTCTTTTCCTTTTCTAAAGCCACCGCCCCAAAGTTTGCATCTCACTCCTACACTGTCAGGATAACATTCCATTCTGAGTCCTGATCTTGCCTGTCCATCTATCTGTTCACTTGTTTGCTCTTTCATACCCAGAGAAGGCCTGGCATTACAAACACAAATCCAAGAGTGCTCTCAACCTATATCAAGTGAAGGACATAGTAACAAAAGAGACAGTGTCTCAGTGATCAACAGGGGAACGCAGGACAAAGGCACTATCCCTGCCTCAGAGGAAAAGCCTCACAGAGAGTGGCTTCTAAACAGCATTTGGAAAAGGGGAAGAGTTTGTGGGCAAAGAGAGGAGGGAGGCCAGAAAGGAGAACTTCTTTCTGTGCAAACACAGAGAGAGGCCAGAATAGAAAAGGGGCAGGAGGTGAGTTTGGAGAAGTACACTATGGAGGGTGAGGGGCACTGACTGCGATTTTTCTTTTCTCTTTTTTCTTTTCTTTTCTTTTCTTTTCTTTTCTTTTCTTTTCTTTTCTTTTCTTTTCTGAGAGAGAGGTGGGGAGGGGCAAAAGAAGAGAGAGAATCCTAAGCAGGCTCCACACCTAGCATGGAGCCAGATGTGGCGCTCGATCACACAACCCTGAGATCATGACCTGAGCCAAAACCAAGAGTCAGACACTTAATTGAGAATTCTGACACTTGCCAAGCCCACACTCTCAAAGCCACTGATAGTTTCCTCTCCCCAAACCCCATGGTCTTCCCTCATACTCACTCTCCATCCCTTATTCTCTTAGTCACTAAATCAATAAGTATTTATTAACTGCCTACTGTGCACTGGGCATTCATAATGCTGCCACAAATGGGACACTATGTCTACTTCCATGGAGCTGATAGGCTTAGGGTCAGACTGACCATTGTCAGTCTGGCCAAGGCAGTGCCAAGAATGGGGCACTATCTTAGAACTATGGGGCTGAGGTACAATTCCGCCAGAAAGGATAACATGGAAGTGTCTGTTGTGATTTTAAATTTTCACATCCTCTGATCCAGCAACTGTAAAGGATTTTTCTGAAAAATATTCATTTTTTTCAAAAGATTTATTTATCTATTTTAGAGGAAGAGCATGCACAGGAGGGGGGGATGAGTCTTAAGCAGACTCTGCACTGAGGGCGGAGCTGGATGTGGGGCTCCATGTCACAATCCTGAGATCATGACCTGAGCTGAAACCAAGAGTCTGATGGACACTTAACCAACTGAACCATGCAGGTGTGCGCCTATGTAGTTTTAAATGTTCACACTCTCTGACTCAGCAACTCCACTTTAAGACATTTTTCTGCAAAAATATTTCTACAAGTGCACAAAGATCTGTGTATGAAGACATTCACTGCAGTAATGCTTATACCAGCGCAAGACTAGAAACAGCCCAAATGTCTAGCGGAAGTGGATGGTTAAGTGAATTACGGCACATTCGTAAAGTGAAATACGTGTGCAGTCATAAAGAAAGAAGAATGAGGTGGATCTTTACTTACTGATATACAAAATATCCAAGACCTACTAAGTAAAATAAGGAGAGCAAATTGCATAACAGTATACCAGTATGATTTAAGAAAAAAGCATATACATATTATATGTCACATGGAAAAATAAGGAGAAGTATACAACCAACTTTTAACAGAAGTTCTATCTGTAGGATGGGACATTAGGAGATTTTTACTTTCTACATTATATATTTCTGTAAAGTTAATTTTCAGTGATGTAATCAGAGAAAATAAAGAAGTTAAAAAAGAAGTGCCACAGTTGGGAAAGCAGACTGGGCTCTGAGTGTACAAGACAGATGCAGCTGATGCAGCAAAGGGGGAGTCACAGAAGGTTTGCTGGAGGAGATGACATTGAAGTTCACACCTCGAAATGACCAGGGGTTAGCCATGTGAGTAGAGATGGCAGAGAAGGCAGATGGGACTGTGTGAGGCACAAGGAAATGAGTTCAGTCTGGGTGGCGAGTGTGCATTCATTCGATCACTCAATTGACATTTACTGAGCATCCGCTATGCATCAGGCACAGTTCTAGGCACTAGAGTTTCCAATGAACAAACATTTGGTGACAAAACGGACAAGACTCCATCTTGGAGCTCACATTCATGAGGCTGCAGAAGTAGTCAGGGGCCAAGTGGTCAGATCAAGCAGAGTCTTGACAGCATGGCTAAGGGTTGTATTTTACCACTAGGAGAAAGGAATGCATTGGAGGTTTATTTTTATTTTTATTTTTTTTTTGCATTGGAGGGTTTTAAGCAGGGAATGACATGACCATTATTCAATGGTCTTGCCTCCCATTAACATCAGATTACTCTTTCTGAAACACTGCTCACTCCGCCCAGCAGGAAGCCACCAGGTCAGCTTCAACAAGGGGAATGGGGCCCTTGCTGGCAACTCAACCAATCAACAGCCTCTGCTTCTCGTTCTCCCCTGAACTGGTCAGGCACATTCTCACTTCCCGGCCTCATACTGGGCTTGAAGCCTCTTCTCCCTCCTCTATGACTATCCCTGGCCCTCTCAACTTTCTTGGCAAAAGCTGAAGTTCCACCTCCAGATTTTCTGGAGCTCAGTAGACTCTGGGCCAATAGGAACAGACACCACCCAATGGGAACTGACCCCAAGGGGCCAGTGCCAGGGGTAGGCAGAGTCTGCTACAGCCGCAGATCAAATCAGACGCATCATCTTCCTGGTAACCGTGCTTCTCCCTCTGCCTTTCTCTCTCTGTTACAGAAGTCATTCCAAAAGTCATATATAGTTTATTACATAAAGCCAATGTTGGGAAGATGCCAGTACATGATACCCCTTATATGGTAAAACAAAAACAAAAACAAAAAGAACTCCCCTAGATCCTGGATTTGAATCCTCACTCTGCCTGTTGCCATTTGTGTGACCCTGGGCAAGTTGCTCAAGCTCCCAAGGTCTCAATTTCCTCATCTGTAAAATGGGGACAATTATAGCACCAAGTTCGGGGTTGCAGGGAGGACTAGAACATGTAGGGCAGTGCCTGGCAAGTGTCAGCCCTTGTTAGGCACTAGCTATTCTCCTTTCCTTTGGCAGTGGTGGTGGGGTGTGGGGAGCACAGAAGTGGGGGGCCCTAGCTCACTCCAAGCCTCATCTCCCACCTCTTCTATTGGGCCCAATGCCATTATCCTTTTCTCAAACTTCAGGAGGTTTTCTCACATTCCAGAACTTACACAGCCTTCTTTATCTAGAATGTTTTCCTGACCAGGACCCAAGCAGAACACTATCTACTCTCTGAAGCTACCTCCCACGGACTCCCCTCCCTGGTTCCCTGACCTGAGGTCACATGATTCCTCCCTTGGGATGCTGTGCATCTCTCAAGGCTGTTGCACAGACGGCCTTGAAATAGAGGGAGTATGTGTGTGTTGGGGGAGGGGGGTGTCAGGAAAACCTCATTCCTGCTAATTCCCCCAAAGAGTTGGAACAATATCTTATAAGTAGGTGCTCCGAAAATACTTAGTGAGTAGACATGGAAGCTTCTAGGGCAAGGCAAAGGATCTCTCAAGAAGATAAATCAAGGGGTTCAGATTAGATGAATGATTCCTATGGAAAGTGGTTGTATGATGGGGGCTCCTGGGACTAAAGGGAACACAGTCCTACTGAAGGAAACCAGGCTGAGGGGCGGGGGAGAGTGAGAATCCACCAGTGCCAAATGCAGCAGACCAAGTGTGGCTTTATCTCGATTTCCCAGCACTTCCATCCTTCCTTAGCACACAAACTCTTGGCAGTGGGTTGGTGTCCAGCAAGGTGGGCTTAAGGGGAGCACCTTGCAGTGGCAGTCAGGGAGAAGGGAAGGCAGATTGTGACTAAGTGAGAAATAGCCCAAGACAACTCTAACCTCCTTCCCAGCAACCAGGCTCGCCTTTTTGTGCCTCTCCCCCTGTTGAATCCTGCCTGGTGGTGTCCCCCAGAGGGGCCTTCACCACGGAGGAATGCTGCTGGGAGCTGAGCCACCTCTGCAGGACTAGAGCAGGGACAGGAAGGTCCTAGGGCAGCCAGAGCTGGTGCCTCATGAAGAACTGGGTTCCCATCCTAGGAGAGATTCAAATTCAACTCCCACATTGGGAGTGGGTCCTCTTGTGTGGCATGGCATAAAGTGTTCTTATGGATCTATGTCACTTGGTCCTTGCAGCAGCCCTTCCAGATAGGAGGCATTTATCCTCATTTACAGCCGAGGGTACCAACACTCTGCAAGTTGCCCAAAGCCACACAGAAAAATATAAAACAAAGATGCCAAGGCTCCTATTCTGGAGAGGTCACAGAGAGCAGCTGTGATGAGTACCCTACCACTTACCAACTATGGGGCCCCGCATGGGTTGTGTAACCTCTCTGCATCCAGGTTTCCATATCTGCAAGAGGGCCATAACGGTGCTCTTCCTCACAGGGTCATGATGAGGGCTAAGAGCATTGATGTTTATAAAGTGCCATAACAGCGCCTGAGTTTAGCAACTGCTGTGAAAGTGTTTCCATGCATTCTCTTTGTTCTACTACACAGGTAGGAGATTGAGGGATCTGGAGGCCCTCCAGACAGAAGCAGCCAGTCCACAGCCTTGAGGGTGGAAGGCTCACCAGCACATTGTCCATGTAAAAGAAAGCACTAACACACACCAGTGGAGAAATGAGGCTTGGTGCAAGTCCGAGCAGCTGTGATGATGAAGAGGAAGGGGTAGGGAAGACGAGGACAATGGTGATCATTTCAACACTCTCCCACTCTTACTTTGGATTCTCCTGCTAGCTGAAGTCTGAGCCCCTCAATTAATCCTTTTATTAGAAACCTCTGAACTGGGGCAGCCTGGGTGGCTCAGCGGTTTAGCGCAGCCTTCAGCCCAGGGTGTGATTCTGGAGACCCAGGATCCTGCTTCTCTGTGTCTCTGCCTCTGTGTGTGTGTGTGTCTCTCATGATTGAATAAATAAAAATCAGAAAGAAAGAAAGAAAGAAAGAAAGAAAGAAAGAAAGAAAGAAAGAAAGAAAGAAAGAAAGAAAGAAAGAAAGAAAGAAAGAAAGAAAGAAAGAAAGAAAGAAAGAAAGAAAGAAAGAAAGAAAGAAAGAAAGAAAGAAGAGAGAAAAGAAAAGAAAAAAGAAAAGAAAGAAAAGAAAAGAAAAGAAAAAGAAAACCTCTGAACTGCATGCATCTGGGTACCACAGGAACTATAGAATGAGTCTGACACTGAGCAGTCCCATCCACACACGTACAAACTTTGCAATTGCAAAGTGCTCTGCCTAATGCTGTCTTATGGAAACCTCACAACAGCTGTGAGGTCAGGAGGGAGGATATTCTCAGTATCTTCCCTGTACAGATCTGTCAACTATAACCCAGCCAGGGTGAGTGACATCCCTCAGGTCACACAGCTAGAAAATGCTAGCACTAAGACAACACCAAATCTTTGCATTGTTTCCGTTTTTTACTGCATCTCCTAAGAGGGGAGACAGAGGAGTCTATGGCTTATAGGGAGCAAGCTTTTCTGTAAGACCACGGTCCTGGCAGAGGAATGTCTGTCCCCACTTGTTGGCTGAGATCAAGAGTCCCTGCCCTTCCTTCCCAAGGTGAAACCAGACACTCTCAGCTGAATCGAGCCAGCAGTGGTGTGAGGCTCCAGACCTACTAAGGAGCCCTGCTCAGCTTGGGCTTGAAGAGAGTGAGGGGTTTGCAGGGCAGGGCTTCAGGTTTCACCCTGATGCCCAGTGAGCTGCACAGCTGGGGGTATATCTAAGACAAGAGCAGTAGAGCAAGGCTGTTGGGGACATGTTGGGGAATGAGCATTGTGTGTCCTGCCAACACTATAGAGACCTGGCTTCATCTAGGCTACCATACCTCGCAGGACTGATCCAACTCCAGAAAGGGGGTTGCAAAAAGCAGATTCAGTTGTTATCTAAGAAATATTCATTAGCCTAGGTCCTTGCAATGGTCTTGGCTCCAAAAGCTGGCAAGAAAAGTCCTGTGGGTCCCAGTCACCAAGGACGGAGCATCATGATGAGCCCGACCTAATGCTGCAGGCTTTACCTGAGCTATCCCAGTCCCTCCTCTCAATAATCCTTTGGATAGGTGAGCCTATTTCAAGATGATCAGGGAGCACCTGACTGGCTCAGTTAGTCAAGCATCTGATTTCATCATAGGTCATTATCTCAGGGTCATGAGATCAAGCCCCACATGGGGCTCCATACTCAGCATGGAGTCTGCTTGAGATTCTCTCCATCTCCCTCTGTCCCACCCTCCACTCTCCCTCTCTTTCTCCCTTTCAAATAAATAAATAAATCTTTAAAAAAAAAAAAAAAGATGAGGAAAGCTCATGTTCCTCCCATTTTCCGGGGCACTGAGTAAAGCTGCTAAGATGGCCACATTCATGTGTCAACCTGACTGGGCCATGGGTACCCAGACATTTGGTGAAAATGATTCCAAGTGTGGCAGTGAGAGCGGTTCTGAGTGAAATTAACATTTGGATCAGGTGACTGGATAGAGCAGGTTGTTCTCCCTAATGTGAGTGGTGGGCCTCATCTAACCAACTGAAGACCCAAATAGAAGAAAAAGACTGAATAAGAGGGAACTCTTCCTGCCAGGTGAGCTGAGTCATGAGTCTCTTTCAGGCTTTACACTCAGCCCGAAACATTGGCTCTTCTTGGATTTTGAGCCTGCTGGCTTCAGACTGCAATGTATGCCACTTGGCTTTGCTGTTCTTAGGCCTTTAGGCTCAACCTAAAACTATACATCATTCCTGCATGTCCAGCTTGCTGACTGAAGGTCTTGGGACTTCTTGGCATCCATAATGAAGCACACCAGTTCCTTATAAATCTCTCTATATATCTAGATCTAGATGCAGATGCAGATGCAGGTAGGCATCCTATTGGTTCTATTTCTCTGGAGGACCCTGACCAAATACAAAGACCAAACCTTAGGCTTCCTGGCACAGGTTGGCTGCATATTTCGGTGTGAAATGCCCAGCTGCCAGAGGCCAGACATCTGAATATCTAGAACAATTGTCTGATTTAGTCCAAAAGTCCCCTTGGTTCCCAAAGCCCCAACAGGAAGCCTGGCAGGGAGGAGCCCTGACTAGCCAAAAGAGCAGAGCCAAGTAGCAGAAACCTTCATTTTCTTTTGTTTTGTTTTCTTTTCTTTTTTTTGTTTTTAACCAAAACAACCCCCAAGTACTCAGGAAGGGGTGTGTCAACGCTCCCCAGAACCCCAATGTAAACAGCAATACTTGCACAGTCCACTAGATGGAGCCAGTGACCCGGTGGAAAGGGCAGAAATGCAACCAACTCTAGGAGTGAAAGCTGGCAGGCAGAGGGTGTGAGGGTGCGTGGGGCTGGAATCTTCACCATCCCCAAGGTGGGTAAGTGGTCCTCACCCCCATCTTGCATGACTTCTAGTCAATGGTGTAAAAAATCAATTCCAGGGTTTCCAAGCCCTTTTAGTCAGTTGTCACTGTAGCATCTCTGGATTTCAAAGCCTCAAACCAAGTTATTCCCTTGTGAGCCACCAAGCAAAGTGGGCAGCCACAAAGTGAAAAAAGTCACTGCCCCAAAGCCTCAGAGCTCCGGGGAGGGCTACGGGGGTAGGGGTGTCTCCTGTTGTGCCTGTTTCACTGGAGAAGGCACCAGACAGTATCCTTCATGAAGGAATCTAAAAATCAATGGACCCGCATTCTAGCAAGGTGATCAGGAACGGGACAGTGACAGGGAGCAAGGAGGAAGGCAGAGAGGGGAGAAGTAAATGGCAAAAGTGCTTTTCTTTTCAGCCAGTAGCTCTATTCAGCCACAGGTTCTCAACCCTTAGCTAGCATTCCTGGTCCCGTGTTGGGTCCTATAGTTAATCTTCCTGCATCTGCTCATAATGAGGTAACAGCTTAGTCGTCCAGGGGTACTCTGAGCTGTTTGGTCAGAGACCTGAAGGCAAGGATGGGAACAAGAATTTTCTCCTTGTTTCCCCTGGGTGGCTATAGCTCAGGTCCCAGAATACTCCCTCCTTCATCAGTAGAAAAACCCTACCCTACATGTTCAAGATGGTGGTCTCTCACTTTCCTTAGGACGACAGGGCAACAATCCAGAATGCTGGCTGTGGGGGGTCCCGAGCCTCACTGGTCCCCTCCACTGTTCACCTGCCCCCACCATCCATTTCCAAACCTGCCCTGCCTGGCAGCCACTAAGCTCTGCCGCAGGCCTCTGTTGCCATGGCAACAATCTGGCTTCCCCCAAGTGGGAAGCTGGTTGCCAAGGCCCTTGTTGCCAAAGGCTATAACAGCCACCCTGGCGAGTGAAGAGGGGGCGAGAGGAGGGGCGGAGGGTGACCAAGGAGGCTGCAAGGCAAAGAAGCAGGGGGTTCTCCAGAAATGATAGGGCAGCCCTCCTGCTGGAGTGGGGATTGCTGGGCCCTTCAGGAGGGGAACAAGCATCCCACCACACTTCAGTGACTGCTCCTGGGTGGTATCAGAGAGAAGAAAGGGGACCCCCACAAAACACACCTGGACAAGCCCTCTACCAAGCAGGACCAGGCACTCCAAGTCCCACCCCTCCCCCCAATTGAGGAATGGCTTTGATTCTCCCCAACACCAGGAAAATAGTCTGGGAGTCCCTATGTTTCCCTCATCCCTGTGTTTCAGGTACACGCGTACAAGCTGGGCACAGACAGAGCTGATCTCTGTGGCCAGAAGCAGCATTCATTATAAGGATTGCAAGCCTCCTACCTTGTCTCAAAGCACATACTTAATATTCCTTGTAAAATGTTTCTCTTTGGAGCAGAGCTCCTAACAGTCGACAGGAGGAGAGGGGGACACCATTAGAGCTCATTCCGTTCCAGAGTCACCAGAGGAGGGCAGAATGGGGCCTTTAATCTTCAGGGAATGTTACTGAAGCAACTCACTCCACCCCACAGAGAGCAGAGAGACCAGCCTTGCTTTGCCTAGCAGGCATCTGTACCATACAGCCCGCAGGTCACATGCGCAGCCCCTGCCCAGCTGCAGCCCAGAAGAGAGCCTGTTCCCTCCCCCAGGCCCCATCCTGCTCGAGAGGGGCTGGAAGAGAAAGCTGAGAGAGGAAGTGAGGGTGTCCAGGAGGCAGGGGAAACAGATGGCTGGTAGAGGAGGCAGAGATAGGTACAGGGGTGGCAGAGAGAGCAGCAGGTGGTGGGGGGCAGGGAGCCTAGTCTACGAGGTGCCCGGGACCTGAAGGAGGTAACGAGGGCATCAAGAACATCCAGGTCCACACTTCCCTAGCTCTGCTCCCCCAGGAGCATCCCAAGCATTCTCTGGCCTGTGACACACAGACCTGCCTAGCCCCCGCCCCCCCCCCCCCCGCTGCCCCATCCCCTGGGGCCCTCTCTTCCCCAACCCAGAAGGAAAAGCAGGTGTACCTACCCCAGGTGCCAGCCCCTCGGGTGGGGTGGGAGAGATGCTGTCCCCGCCGCCCTGGCCACGGGCGCTGAGCTGGGGTGACATGGTGGGCGACTCGTCGATGTATGGCATGGTCTCCGAGCCCTCTGGGGGCCCCTTCTGCTCTTCATTCCCTTCTCCGTCGTAGTCGTCTGCCCCGTAGCTGAAGTCTGAGACAAGGAACAAGAAAGGCCACTGAGAGTCCTCCACGAGGGCTGCCAGGGACTGGTAGCGCGGTGGGCGCCGGCGGCGACCCCCGGCTGCCATGTCCCCCACCGCAGCATGCAGGGCCTGGCCCGGGCGGGGGCTGCGCGGGGGGCCCGGGCTTCGGGAGAGGCTGGGGAGCGCCAGCAGGCAACGGGGCTGCAGTTCAGGGGCTGCTGGGAGTCAGGGAGGAGCGGCTCCACGGTTGCCACCCGCTTAATAGCATGTCAGTTGCAGATTCTGAGCTGCCGTTTCCTTTGCCTCCTGCCTAATTCCAAATCTAAAAATTCACAGTGGGAGCAGGAGGCAGGACGCTTCCAACTCTCCTCTCTGAGTCACCATTTTGCTTTTTATAGGGAATAAGGAGGTGGGGCGGGCCGAGCGATGTCACTTCCTGAGCCCCTCCTCCTTGGGTACCATTTGTACATTGAGCCGATCCCTGGTGTGGGGGGCAGCACAGGTTTCAGGGTAGAGGGTGCAGGTACCGCACCCGCCTCCAAACAAGGCCCCCTGCACAAGATGGAGCCCGAGGCTGGTAGGGTGTGGGTGAGAGGGTGGCTCCAAGGCCTGGCAGGGACAGGGTTTCATGGCAGACTCAAAAGCTGGCACTTCTTTCTGTGATTTCAATGGAGGCTCCCTTCAGAGAAGGGGGAAGAAAAGGCCACGGGGAAGTTGAGCTGCTGTTAACTGCCTTGGTGCTCCTGGCACCAAGCAGGCTGCACAGCCCACGCACAGGCAGCCCTGCCAAGGGGACAGTGGGCTGGGCCCCCTGGGGGCACAGCACCTCAGAAAGGCCCCCAAGCTCCACCAGTGGGGTCTCTCCTGCAGCAGCACCGGCAACCCTCTCACTGCCCCTCACCCCCTGTCTGGGCCCCGTCCCATCAACTGCTCAGATATCACATCTTCCAGGATGTCCTCCCTGGCACCTCAGTTCAGAACTACAGCATGTGGCCTCCCAGTGCTTCTGTTGATCCTGCCCACTTGTCCCTGAGCCCCTGGGCCAGGAACTGGCTGTCTCAGTCATCGCTGTGTGCCCAGAACCCACAGGCCCACGTGCAGTAGGACCTCGGGAAGTAATGTGCAGGCGGAATGAATGAGCAGAGGAATGCACTGTCCCTCTCAGGTCTCGGGTTTGAGCCAAATTCTCCACGGGGCCCTGGCTCCTCCTCTTCTGTCACAACATACCAGGCCCTGGGCAGCCAGCAGCCTGAGAATGGTGTTAACAGGTCACCAAGGTTTCTGGCCACAGCTATACTCAGTCCAATCTGGCCCTTCGGCAGCCAGGAGCTTCCCCCAGGCTCGCTGCACCTGCTCCCTCTGACTTTCGCTCCAGTCCCTATGCTGACAGCCCATTAAGCTGTCAGAGGATGTAAGCTGTTATTTTTTTTTTCCCCAGAACAGGCATGTATGTGAAGAACCATGAGATCCAGCCGCCGAAATGTGCATGCCAGGCACACGGAAATAGGGCCCACTGACGGGAGGACACAGGGCTTGTGCACGAGGCTGGCAGAGGAGGGAGCCAATTCTGCTATTTCCAGGGGGCAGAAGGAAGGAAAAGAAGCTGCAGAGTCCAGTAGGCCCAAGTCTGGCACTGTGAGGGAGCCCAGCTGTTTGGTGAGGTCTCCTCATTTTGGAGAAGCATAAGGAGGGAACGAAACATCACGTTAACCAACCTCTCCTCGAGGAGGTTCCCAGCTACCCTGCTAGTGCTTGGAGTCAAGGCCAGGGTATGAGCTATGGTGAACCCTGACCTAGCCAACAGTTCAGATGCCAGCAGGCCATGCTGACCCTCCTCAACACTGACCTATATTCCCAGAAGTCACAGGATGAGATCTGGATAAGATCCAATTCATTCTCATCAGAGTGGCAGCCGTGAACCTGTGTCTCCTATTCCTCTCAACCTAGAAACATCTGTGAGGCTCTTGGTACTATCCACAATTTACAGCCAAGGTCAGGGAGTCTCAGAAAAATTAGCCCAGAGAAGATCTGAGCCCAGGTGTGCCTGTCTGTCTCCAAATGCCATCCTTTTCCCTTTGAGTGTCTAACTTCCAGAGAAGTCTACTTCCATAGCTCTCCTTGTCAGGGGGAGTTGACCAAAGAGGGGAGGGACGGGCGCCAGCCACAGCAGTGGGGGAGGCCCAGGGGTACACACAGAGCCCTCTGCAAATGTTCTTAGATACTTTCCCTTTCATTCCACCCTCTGTAAAACCAGTCAGAGACCCAGGAGAACCCTTACCAGGAAAAGGGTACAAAAGACACAAAAAAGAGAGAAACCAATTCTCAGAGAAGGAAGGAGCCCTGGGAACTCAGGAGGATGGAAATCTACCAACCACGGGCTTCAGTTTATAAGAAGCCACAGATAAAAAGGCTCGGCCGCGAGGTCTCAAAAGAGAGAAGGCAGAGGAGGCTGCTAACAGCCAATATCCGTTTCCCTTCCTAGTAGCAGAAATATCATTTTATTTGGAGTGGCAGTGTGCCCAGCGGCTAACTAAAAGACTACTTTCCCTAGTGGTGTGAGCCATGTGGTTAAGTTCCAGCCAATGAGATGTTAAGTGGATATGTGTGGAACTTTGAGGAAGGCTGCTAAAAACGATTGGCTTAGCTGGAAGGTATACCACACCCTACTCCACCCCCACCCCCATGGTTCCTCCTTCTATTGCCAGTTTGGCAAGAAGATGGGATGGCTGGAGCTCCAGTGGCCATGTTAAACCATGAGGTGATACTGAGGGTAGAAGCCAGCACTGAAGCTAGCTGAGCAGACAGCTAGGAACCTGGGCTGGTGATGGCACAATGAGTTGCCATACCACTCCTGGACTGCCTACCTCCAGACTGCTTCTTCTTTTTAAGATTTTAGTTATTTAGGGATGCCTGGGTGGCTCAGTGGTCGAGTGTCTGCCTTTGGCTCAGGGCGTGACCCTGCAGTTCCAGGACTGAGTTTCACATCAGGCTTCCTGCAGGGAACCTGCTTCTCCCTCTGCCTGTGTCTCTGCCTCTCTCTCTGTGTCTCTCATGAATAAATAAATAAAGTCTTTTAAAAATATGTATTTTATTTATTTAGGGGCACCTGGGTGGCTCAATTGGTTGAGAGCCTGCCTTTGGCTCAGGTCATGATCCCAGGATCCCAGAATTGAACCTCCCTGCTCAGCAAGGGGGGGGGGGGGGAGACGCTGCTTCTCCCTTTCCCTGTCTCTCCCCCTGCTTGTGCTCTCTCGTGCTCACTCTGCCTCAAATAAATGAATAAATACAAATCTTTTAAAACAAGATTATTTGAGAGAAAGCACAAGCAGAGGGGAGGGGCAGAGGGGGAGGGAGAAGCAGACTCCCCACTGAGCAGGGAGCCCGCCAGAAACTCTATCCTGAGACCGGGGATCATGACCTGAGCTGAAGGCAGACACTTAACAAACTGAGCCACCCAGGTGCCCCCAGACATCTTTTATATATGAGAGAAAAAAAATGCTCATGTGGTTTAAGCCACTGTTATTTAGCTTTTATGTTATATGTACTCAAACAATATAACTGATGGAGATTTTCCTTGACATTCTGTCTAGGTGCATTTTCTGTTGCCTTCACTGTTCTTCTAAGTGTCCCTGGTGGAATCCTTTTTCTCTGCCCACACCTTAAAAATAGGTATTCTGTATGTATCCTTACAACAGAATACTGCTCACCAATAAAAAGGGACAAACTACTGATACATACAACAACAGCAGTAACTCCTACAGGCATTATGCTAAGTGAAAGAAGCCAGACACAAAGGAGCATATCCTGTATGGCTCCACTTACATGAAGTTCTAGAACAGACAAAACTACTCTATGGTTGAAAATAAAAAGAAAACAGTAGTTACCTCTGGGTTTGGGGTAGAGACAGCAGTTGATTGTAAAGGGCACAGGGAACTTTCAGGGTGATAGAAATGTTCTGTCTCAGGGCACCTGGGTGGCTCAGTGGGTTAAGGGCTCAACTCTTGATTTCGGTTCAGGTCATGATTTCAGGGTCCTGGGACCGAGCCCTGCATCGGGATCTGTGCTCATTGGGAAGTCAGCTTGAGGACTTTCTCCCTCTGTCTCTCCCCCTGCTTGCACATGCATGCTCTCTCTCTTAAATAAATAAATAAATAAATAAATGAATAAATAAATAAATAAATAAATAAATAAATAAATAAATAAATAAATCTTAAAAAATATTCTGTATGCTGGCAGGAATTTGGGGTACACAGGTTGATGCATTCGTCAACTTCGTGAAATACACTTAAGATCTGTGCATTTCACTAAACACTGAACTCTAGTTAATGATATTCATGCTTAAGTGTTGAAGTGTACTGCTGTTTGCAACTTGCTCTGAAACATGTAACAAGATGGATTGATGATACTCAAAGGAATGGAGATATGGATGATAAAGCAAGCACAGAAAACATCTAAAAAGTACAGAAAATTATAGATTCTAGATGGTGGGTACATGGGTATTCACTGTACAATTCTTTTTTTTTTTTTAATTTTAAGTAGACTCCATGCCCAAAGTGGGGCTTGAATTTATAACCCTGAGATTAAGGATCACATGTCCTACTGACTGAGCCAGCCAGGTGCTCCTCACTGTATAATTCTTTAAACTTTTATATTTGAAAATAAAATGATGGGGGGAAATGGTGCTTTCCAAGCTTCTGTCACCCCTGCTTTGCTGCCCCTCCCAAATTTTATTTACACACCAGAGAGAAGTCTGGGCTGTAGACTCATCTCTCTATTTCCTGGACATCTCCATCCTCAGGAACCTCAAGTCCACCCCTTTCCTGAAGTTAATATGCTAGATTGCTCAAGTTGGAAACCTAGGAGTCATTCTAGATCCCTCCTTCTTCCTGCTCCTCATCTTCTATATCCTGAAATATCCCCATTCCCCAACCTCTTCCCCACTCTCATCAGCTTTTATGAGGACAATTACAACACTGTTTTCCCATGAGCCAGACTGCAAATCTGTTTCTCCCCTATTCGAAATTCAACAGTCCCACATTCATTTCAAGGGTAAAACCCGAATGCCCCAGCTCGAAGCCCTTTATTATGGTCAGCACCTGAATCTACCTTTACAGGTCATACTCTGCTGCCAAGTAATATCAGACATCTCCCAGGTCCCTGCAGTGGGTGCTACAGTAGAAATATATATAAACGCTCAAATCTTTTTTTAAGATTATTTATTTACTCATAGAGACAGAGAGAGAGAGGCAGAGACACAGGCAGAGTGAGAAGCAGGCTCCATACAGGGAGCCTGATGTGGGACTCGATCCCGGGTTTCCGGGATCATGCCTGGACTGAAGGCGGCACTAAACCGCTGAGCCACACGGGCTGCCCTAACCACTCAAATCTTAACCTCAGTTCCTATGAATGTGACCTTATTTGAAAAGAGGGGATTTGCAGGGTCACCTGGGTGGCTTAGTGGTTGAGTCTGCCTTTGGCTCAGGTCATGATCCTGGGGTCCTGGGATCAAGTCCTGCATCAGGCTCCCTGAAAGGAGCCTGCTTCTCTCTCTGCCTATGTCTTTGCCTCTCTCTGTCTCTTATGAATAAATAAATAAAAACTCTTTAACAAAAAGAAAAGAGGGTATTTGCAGATGTCATTAAGTTAAAGATCTCAAGATGAGGGGCGCCTGGGTGGCTCAGCGGGTGAGCGTCTGCCTTCGGCTCAGGTCGTGGTCCCAGGGCCCGGGGACCAAGCCCCACATCGGGCTCCCTGTGGGGAGCCTGCTTCTCCCTCCACCTGTGTCTCTGCCTCTCTCTATGTCTCTCATGAATAAAAAAAATATATATCTCAAGATGAGATATTCCTAGATTAATTGAGTGGATCCTAAATCCGATGATAGGTCCTTACGGGAAACAGAAGGGGAGAGGACACAGATGTAAAGAAGGCCATGTGAAGACGGAGACAGAGATTGGAGTTAGGCTGCCAAAAGCCAAGGAATGCCTGGAGTCACCAGAGGTTGGAAGAAGCAAGAAAGAATTCTCCTCCCACCAATCTCAGCAAGGAGCACTGCCTTGCCCACACTTTTATTTTGGAGTCCGGTTTCCAGGCTGTGAGAAAATAAATTTCTGTTGTTTTAAGCCACCAAATTTGTGGTAACAATTTTTATAGCACCTCTGTGAAATTAATACAGTCCCCAGACATGCAGCACTGTTTTCCCCCTCTGGACCTTTGCATATGCTATTCCTAGACCTAGAACACTACCCTCAGCCCTTTCCACCCTGTGAAATCCTATTTAGCCTTCAAATTTGGCTCAGCTGCACCTGGCTCCCATAAACTTCCTCGTCTCCTGAATATATAAAGCACTTGCACAAACTTCTGCAAAATATTCTAAATGTTAGAAAAATGAAGAGACAATTAAATGGAGACTACAAATGTTCAGTGTATATGTACATTTAAAATGTAATAAAAGTGCAGCCTGGGTGGCTCAGCGGTTTAGCGCCACCTTTGACCCAGGGCCTGATCCTGGAGACCCAGGATTGAGTCCCATGTCGGGCTCCCTGTGGGGAGCCTGCTTCTCCCTCTGCCTGTGTCTCTGCCTCTCTCACTCTCCTTCTCTGTATCTCTCATAAATAAACAAAATCTTTTAAAAAATGTAATAAAAGAAAATGCAAACATATATGTATACACACATATATATATTTACATATATATATTTGCAATTTTCTATCAAATCATCAAGGTTTAAAAAAATACCCAAAGTTGTCAGGGAATAGGCACCCTCAGAAACTCTTGGAGGGTATAGGGGCTCCTGGCTGGCCCAGTCAGTAGAGTGTGTGACTCTTTTGGGTTTTTTTTAAAAGATTTTATTTATTCATGAGAGACACACAGAGAGAAAGAGGCAGAGACATAGAGGGAGAAGCAGGCCCCATGCAGGGAGCCCGACATGGGACTCGATCCCGGGTCTCCAGGATCATGCCCTGGGCCAAAGGTGGCGCTAAAACGCAGAGCCACCCGGAATGCCCATAGAGTGTGTGACTCTTGATCTCTGGGTCATGAGTTCAAGCCCATGTTGGGTGTAGAGATTACTTAAAATAAAATCCTTTAAAAGAAAAAAAGAACATACTTGGAGAGTATGTACAACTGGCACAACTCGTCTGAAGTCAGTTTGGTAACTCACTTGGAAAGCTTTAATAGTTGGCACAGCTTTTAACCCAGCATAACCAAGATTAAGAAATTAATTATGTGTATCTACAAATAAGGTTATGTTATTAATCATAGGGCTGTTTGTGATTGTGAAATATTAAAAACAAACTGAATGATTATAGGGAATTGGTTGAGTATAGTATTTCTCCAAGATGGACTACTATGCAGCCATTAAAATTATATGAATGGTGTATATCATCTTATTAAGAGAAAAGGGAAATAATGTGTACAGTAGGATACTATGTTTAAAAAAAATAAAAGTGTATGTGCATAGAATAAATGCAAGGCAACAGCACATTGCATTATAAAGCATTCAGATTCTAAGAATTTGGAAGTACATGATCTCTATGCCCTAAGACACAAGCACATACCACTTATCTCCTGCCCAATATCCACCTTCTCTTCATCCCTGCTTATCTCACCCTGGTTTTATATGAGGTGGCAAAGGACCCAGCCCCAGGCAAGATGCTCGCTTTCTTTGACTCTCTTACAACTAGGAGTGGCCATTTGATATCACTCTGGTCAATGAGACACAAGCAAAGTCTTGATGGGGCCTCTGGTAAGGCCTTTGCCTTGATAATTAAAAAGGGACTTCTTGCTTTGAACTCTAGTGTGATGACTGGAGCTACAGTGGCCATATTGCTGCCTGAGGAAATGATCAAGAAAGAACAGACATTCCCTCGAAGCTGTTGAGCCACCGAACCACACCAGAAGTAGCCCATCTCATTTTTCACTTAAGTGAAAAATATAAGCCCCTAAATATTAGATTTTCTGTCACTTAAAATAAATATATTCCTAAGTGATACCCTTATAGCCCAGCAAAGGAAAACTGTTCAGTGAGCAATAAAACATTCTGGGTGCCATGACAGAAGTACCTTGCAGGTGAGGCAGAGAGGAGGGAGGAGGCAACTGTGTGGGTAAGGGGATGGCTGGAAGAGCTCAGGTGGTACTCAGAAGGAGGTGGTTTATTACTGTGGCTAAGAGCAAGACCCTGGGGTCACACAGCTTAGGTTCCAGTCCAGGATCTGTCAGTTTCTAACCTGTCTGTGCTCAGAAGAGTGCCTGAAACAGGGTAGCCACCTATGAATGAATACAGGTTAACCTCGTGAATGTGAAAGAGGATGATGAAGGAGCCAAGTGCCCAGGGCTGCTCTGAGCATTAACTGGAATAATGCACAGAGTACTTAGCACATAGTAAGTACCCAATAAATCTTAGTGGCTGTTATTAATGTTATTAATTGAATCTTGAAGGATGTGTGGGTGCTTGCCAGGCAGATGGGGATGGGAGCAGAGTTCCAGGCAATGAGAAGAGGCTTGGCAAAGGCACAAAATGCAAACAGCAGGGCCCCTCAAGGGGACTATAAATAGCCCAGCATGGCTAGAACACTGCGTGAACAGGAGGGTGAGGTAGCAGAGAGCACTGGAGAAGCAGGCACAGGCTGGCACACTGGGGGCCTCATGAACCAAGCTGAGAGCTAAGCAGGACCCAGTGGGGACTGCTGATCTGGAACATTAACCCTGTGGGGTCCTGCCGGCCACATCACTGCCAAATATCACTAACTTTAGGTCATTCTGCTCGATGCACATATTCCTCTCAAGTTACAATCCAGGCAGAGGATCCTGTGACCTCCAGATCTAGAAGTCATCCAGGTTGACCACACATGAACACAGGGTTACCTATTCCAAACCTGTAACGGAGCCTGTGCCAGATGGCAGGACATAAGCCAACCAGTGACAGACCACAGAGACCTTGGATATGCTCTTTTGGGACAAGGTGGAGAGTTGGCCTATTGAGGGGTAAGGTTCAAACCCAAATGACCAGCCGTCATTTTCACCATCCTAAGCTCTGGTAGGTGCAAGGGGAGGGAAGGGGTAACCCAACAGCTGGAGGCACACAGGTGTCAAGCTGTTTACAACCTTCCCCTGAGGCTGTCTAGTACCAATGATGTTAGACACAGCCAAGAATATATCCTGGTACATCCAACCTCCAAAACAGATGCCGAGGGCAGTTTGAAGGAATCTTTCCCACCTCTTCTCAGCAACTCTAAGAACCATGTAGGTGCAGGATAAAGTTACGTTCTAGGTATGGAATAGTCCTGCCCTCCCAGCAGGTGTGGTATGAAGGCTCATGTTAGGTGATAGGCTTATTTTCTGCCCCAGAACTGCCATAGGACTAGGGAAGGGCAACCTTGGGAAGCCCAGTCCTGACCATCATTCCCACCAAAGCAGCATTAAAGGTCTTCAGAGAACGTCCAAAGTCTCTGTGTGTCACACGCTGCATCAGGTAGTAACAAAGCAAAGGGGCAGAGGTGGCATTCTTGCCCTCTGGGATCTCCCACTGTGGTCCTATGCACACTCACTGTCATTTGTGGCTGTGCTGGGCACTGGCTGTGCATAGCCTGATCTTCCAAGCAACCCAGTGATGTACAAATCTTACAAACATGTTCAGCAAAAGAAACCAGACACAAAAGAGTGCATACACAGGTCCATTTATATGACATTCAAGAACAGGCAAAACAAATGGATGGTGATAGAAATTCTCATTAGTGTCTCCCGGGGTGGGCATAGGAGGCAGTGGGTGTTGACTGGGAAGGGGCAAGAGGGAACTTTCTGAGGTGCTGGAAATACTCTATATCTCGATCTGAGTGGTCGTTACACAAGTAGACATATGTAAAATTTAAAACCAAGCAAGTAGTACTGTCATGAGTCTCATTTACAAAAAAAGGAAGTGAGGGCATTGGGAGCCAAGTCACTTGCCCAAGGTTTAGACTGGCAAGTGGAAGATTGAGTTGAACACAGCTAGTCTGACTCCTGGACTGGTGCTTTAACCATTATAATGTGGAAGACCAGAATGAATAAAGAAAAATCATGCGGGCGGGTTGCTGTCAGGGTCCAGAAGTGGAAGAAACAACAGGTGTTAAACTCTGGTAAAGGAAGAGATCCATTTGGAGGAGTGTCTGAGCATCCCTTGATGGGAAGTGAGACAGGAAGGGAAGGAAGAAGCTATTCCCAGTGAGGTGAACAGAGCTGTGAAGAACAGGGTTATAACTGTGCCCTTTTGTTTGGGCATTGCAGAACAGATGGGTGTAGCTGGAGCTGGGGTCTCAGTGCCCTCTTGCATGGATAGAGTCCTTCCGACCTGCCATTCCTGTCACCAGGTCCCAGACAATGATTCTGCTCCCTATCCAGACCTCCCCTGGTTGCCAGGTACTGGGCTGAGGCCTGTACCCTGTTGTGTACATGTGGCTCGCCAATGTCAGCCCCTTCCTGGGAGAGGCACAGAACGGCTCATTTCCCCCCAAATCCCCTAACTCCCCTCAATTCCTCCTCCAACTAAGCCAGGTCTTCCCCATATTCTCAGGAGGCCAGGACACTGGGGTCAGTTTTGAGGCTGACAACCCCTACAGTGAGCCTCATCTCCACACAGCTGAGGGGCACACAGGACTATGAAACTTGGCCTCCCCCCAGTGTGGTGGAAACAAAGACCCCAAAGCTGACCCACAATCTAGGGTCTTCTTGCCCATGCTGGAGCTAGGCTGCCACAGAACTGGAAGAACTGTGTTTTGTTACACACCCTTGAGACAGGGATAATGATGCTCATGTTACAAGTGGTCTGTGAGCTGCCATTAAATAACATAATTAAGTTAAAGGACTTGGACAGTGTCTGGGCAGAAGAGTCGTCAGGAGAGGTCAGTTGAAGGAACAGCAAAGCAGGCTGGACACCTTCTGGGCCCCATGACCTCAGCAGATCCAGGAGATACCACTAGGAGCCCTCAGGGGTAGCATAGCACTAAGGTGAGGTGTCCCTGGGCCATCACATTTCCAGCCACCTCCTTCTCCATAGCCCCTGCTCTACAACTGACAGGAAAGGGGCAGCTGGGATGGCACAGTGGCCCAGGGCATGGGCTTTGAGTCAGATGCAGGTTATAATCCCAGTATTAACACTTCCAGAGCCTCAGTTTCATCATCTATAAATGAGGTAAAACACCTAATGTCTAAGCCTCATGAGTTTTCTGTGGGGGCCCAATAAGAAAATATATTAGTATGAGGCATGTGGCCCAGGGCAAATGCTAAATAAACAGTAATCATCATTACTAACTTGGTCCTCTTCCTGTGGGGCAAGTGCCCTCAGGGATCTCCTAGTCCTTGAAAAACAAAAAACAGAACCAGGGCTTTGGAAACTGACCACAGGGCAAGGCTCTTGGAGGCCTTCCTCCATCAGCTGGCCCAACTGTTCCTCCATCAGCCTATATTCAAGAGGTTCAGCTTCGAGCAAGGCATCACAGGCCATCAGAATAGTTCAAATCTTCAACTTCACTGCACACTGGAATCCCCCGGAAAGTTTGGAAACTACTTTGGAAACTATCTGGTTCCCACTCCAGAGATCCACATTGAATTAGGGATGGGAGCTGGGCATTGGAGCTGTTATAAACTCCCCAGGTGATTCCAATGTATTGTAAGGCTGAGAACCACCAGACGAAGACAAGGACCCCAAGTCAAATGAAACTGAAGCCTGAAACCTTACTGGGAAGCCATCGGCTATGTGGAATGAGAAGCCCAGGAAAGGTTACTTGCAAGAGGTGGGGTTGGAATTAAGTCCTGAAGGTCTGGGAGGGCTCCCTGGGAAGAGGCAGAGGAGGCGATCATAGAAGGCTTTACTCAGATTGTGCACAGGGGGCAGGCTGGGGCGGGGAGGTACAGCCCCTACCCCAATCACACAGAGCCTGCAGCAGCCACCTGGACCACAGGGTAGCCTCCTCCTCACCTGGAGGCCTTCACATAGGCCCGGAGCAGGGGTGCTAACCCAGCGAAGGGGCAGCCGGAAGACAAGGAATTAGCGATGCAGCAGCTGGTTCCTGCAAGTGCCTTGGGAGAGCTGCAGTTGGAGCAGTGGGTTCTGGCTCGGACTCACTGCTGGGAACAGACTCAATGCCCCCCCCCCCCCCGTATGGGGTGCAGCTTGGCCTCTCTGGTTGCCATGGAGATTCGATCAGATGCTCTCCCTCCAGGCTCCCTTGGGGAGGAAGGCAGAGACAGGGACCTGCCCGGAGAAGCCAGGGCCCCAAAGCCTGAGACAAAGGAATCCTAAGTCTCGGGGTTCAATGACAAGGGCAGAAGCAGCAGGTGAAGGGGAAGGGGCCTGCCAACAGCCCTGGGCAGAGAAGAGTGGCTCTAGCAGTGTCCAGGCTCAGAGAGATGGAAGAGAAACACTATTATCTGCACCACGTTTTACAGTGTGCAGAGCAACCCCGCAGCCCAGTTCTCACAATATTCAGATGTTGTCAGAGTGGATATTACTCTTCCATTTTACACAGGGGGAAACTGAGGCTCAAGAGGTTCTGGGCCTTGTCCAGGGCCAGCTGGCTAATAAACAACTGACCCACAAATTAGAGTCTACTCTTTGGACTAAGTCCAAAAGACTGGCATAGTCTGACTGGTATAGTCTCCAAAGAACCTAGAATTTCTAATTGCTCTAGGAAAAAAGCAGTTCTATACCCTCTGAACATACAGGAATACTGGTCCAGAATGGTTAGATGATGTTGGCATAATGGAGGAAATCTTTCTGTGTCAATGAACAATAGTCATTCAACAAACATCTCCTGCATTATTATGTGCAGGACACAGGGAAAGGAACAGACCCCAAGCAGGACTGGACAACCCCACTGCTACTATCAGTAGCCCATCAGCCAATCAGTGGCTTACAATGAGTCAAGCCTGGAGCCAGAAGTCAGACAAACCTGGGTTCTCCCAGCTCTTCTGGACTTCTAGCAAATTGCTCATTCTTTGGGAGCCTCTACTTTCTCATTGTGAAATGGGATACCACAGATGCCCCGCCCATCCCATGGGGCTGCTCTGAAGAGCACTGTAAGACGCCAAATAAGCAAAGTATTTTACGAACAGTATAGCATTCAGTCAATCAGACAAAAACCATTCTTTACAAAGAAAGTTGAATTCGCATTCATTTGGCCTTTGGCGTATTCTGGCTTCCCCCACTAGGTGGCAGGAGTCTGGAGAGCAAGGACGGCCTCTTCAGGCGCTCACCTAGCAGACAGTAGGTCTCTGACAACTGGTTGATTTCGATAAAACTCCTGTGAATCTCCTCCCGTAACAACCAATTCAATTATTTAGGGTCTGGGGCCAGGAGGTCACTCTGACAAATCCTACAGGAGCTCTAACTCTTGTTAGAGTTAACAGCTTTAATTTGTCTCCAGCTTCCCCTCTGAACTGCCATGGATTAATGACAAGTAATGATCCTGGACTGATTTGATTTAAGGCTCTGCTCTTCTTCCTCTCTGCCCACATGTTGGTGGGAAATGCTACTTGGCCCCAAAGAGGCAGAAGGGGGAATGGATAGGAGGTAGTGAAGAGGAAGCATTATGACAATGACTTTCAAATCCAATCCCACTTAGCACCCGCCTGGGATGGCCTCCTCAGAGACCCCTCTCCTATATATGGTTTCATGAGTCCCTAGGGTATTTATAAAAATTAAATGACCCTCAATCTAGTGCTGAGAAGTAAGAAGGGACAGTTCAGAAAACAGTAAGTAATGTAAGGTCCAGAGGGATCAGTAAAACCCCTAGAGCAGCCTTGTGCTTTGGTGGCATCCAGAACCAGAATCTATGACTCCTGCCCTCCATACTGGGGGTTCCCTCTAATCTCAGGGCCAAGTAGCCCCAGGCTCCCACCTTTCTCTGTAGAAGTCAGACAAGACATTTCCAGCTTGCACATGCTTAGACACCCTCACACATACATCCACAAAAACACCCCACATCTCTGTCCATTGCTTCCAGGAGGCCAACTTGCTGGCATTCAGCTCAAGCTGCTGGCTCTCCACAGAGCTTCCCTAGACCTTAAAAATCACTCTATTATTGAACAGGACTATATAAGGGTACCTCCAAATTCATGTCCTTCTCTGCCCCCCTCAGCTCCAGAGTGTCAGTGGTTTTGTCTGACAAACTCTCTTCTGTCATCCACTGAGAGGAGATGAGAGGATCCCCCCAAGTCAATGGCCTCTTCCTGAACCACCAGATTACCTATCCTCAGGAGTGGTACAAAGCCAGGTGAGGGCTGAGCTGGGAAAGGGCAATGTGGTTTGCCCAGCCAGCTGGTTTCTGCTCTTTGCCCACATGCACACATACATGCACACAGAGAGGCACACACATGCATACAGGTGCACACAGATACAGACACATAACCACATCAAGGCCCTGATGCCTTCTGACTCTCTCTGCTCTGGTCAGCCTTCATGCACAATTCTCCATTCTTCTTCCCCTGCTGCAGTGACCTTGGAGGCTATGGGTGCAGAAGGTACAGTCTCCATCTGGCTGGGTCCCTGAGTGACCACGTGGAGCAGAGGCCCCTACCTACCGACAATGAGGTGTGAGCAAGCAGTAAACCTTGCTTGTGTTAAGTCATAGGGATTCCAGGACTGAGCTGGTTCTACAGCATAACCAGCTTACCCTAAAACATCTCCAAGTACTCCATGTAAGGTCAGCTGGCCAGCCTCAGTCTCAAAGTTCCACATGCACTTTGCAATGCCCACTAGTCCCTTTCTCCTAACACCACCCATGCCAGGCTTGTGGTGAGCTACAGCCACCTTCCTCCTATTTTGGAGAGAACCAGCACTCTCTTCTGAGGGCAGAGGAGAAGGAAGTCTGGAATGTCCTCAGGCAAGTAGGTTGATGCCAGGAGCATCAACAGGCTTAGTGTTTGGTAGAAGCCGACACCATAAGGTCAAGCCTTCCCACCAATTTGGTGACCCACCCACTTTCCTAAGACCAAGTCAGCAAGCCCATCCCTGACCAAGTCCCAAGGATGGCCTATCACTGGTGTGAGAACTAAGTCCAAAAGTAGACAGAAAAACACCCGTATTCATTGTGGCATTATTCACAACAGTGAAACACTGAAGAAACCCACACCTCTAATGATGAATAAATGGATAAATAAAATGTAAACATGGTGATATACATACAATAGAATATTATCCAGTCTTAAAAAGGAAAAAAATTCTGACCTGCTACAATGTGGATGAATCTTGAGGACATCATGCTAAGTGAAATGAGCCAGTCACAAAAAGACAAATACTCTATGATTCCATTTATATGAGGTACTTCGAGTAGTCAAATTCACAGAGACAGGAAGTGGAATGATGGTTGCCAGGAGCTCAGCTGGGCAGAGGAGGAGTTAGTGTTTAATGGGTACAGAGTTTCAGTTTTGCAAGATGACAAGAGTTCTGGTGACAGACAGTGAGGAAGGTTGCACAGCAAGGTGAATGTACTTCATGCCACTGAACTGCATACTTAAAAATGATTACGATGGTAAATTTTGTTTCATGTATTTTATCACAATTTAAAAATAGAATAAAATATTTTTAAAAAGCAGACAAGAGGGCAGCCCTGGTGGCTCAGCGGTTTAGCTCCGCCTTCAGCCCAGGGCGTGATCCTGGAGACCTGGGATCGAGTCCCACGTCGGGTTCCATGCATGGAGCCTGCTTCTCCCTCTGCCTGTGTCTCTGCCTCTCTCTGTGTGTGTCTCTCATGAATAAATTAAAAAAAAAAAAAAGCAGACAAGAAGGAACAGAAGGAGTAGAACCAAAGACAGAAACTCTTTCGTGGGGGTTAGCAGGGGGCAGGGAACTAAACCAGGCCTGGAGTCCACCTGATTTCCAAAGAGGGCTTTGGAGTCACTTTCTGCGTTACACAGGCAGGTTCCACCTCCACAGTTCATTTCTGTTTTGCTGCCAACTACCTGGCACAAGACAAGCCCAGCTCTGCCCTAGGCAGGTGCTGTCAGGTATCTGCTGGCCCCAATTCCAATACTCTCTCTCCCATCAAACAGTACCTGGGCACCCATTACAGTGTTCAACCGCCCTACACCCAACCGATGCCATGGCAATGTCTTGGAGAGCACACAGAACCACGCCAGGGGTCACAGCTGGAAATGTAACTTCTCCCAGGTCACCACTTCCCCTCGTTCTGCCCCTACCCCTCTGCCACCTCCCAGGTCCTCCACTCAGATCCACAGCTCCATCCTCCCACCTGGCTGCCAGAGATGCCAGCCTTACCTCCTGCAGGAATAAAACCTCCTCCAAGAACTAGTTCAGGACCAGACATGACCCAGGGGCTGATGTGGGAGAAGGGAGGGAAAGAGGTTGCAACCTGGCTCTCATACAAGTGTGGCTGCAGACCAGAGGCCAGAGAAGACAAACCAAGAGACACAGGTACCAGAGCCCACAGGGCCGGCAGGACCTGGTATTTACACACTGGATTATCTGAGTGCGGGCAGACTGGTGGGATGAGGCCGGAGGAGCAATGGCCAAAGTCAATTAATTACCTCTGCTCCCAGGAGACCTCCTGGAAATGTCCCTTCCACATCTGGGCATGTGAGCATGAGAGGAGAGAAGGGGCACAATATCCACAAAAACCAGGGCTTGGCTGCTGTCGGAGGCTGTATCTCATACATAGACCTGCAGGCAGGCAAGTGGGTACATCCCAGTCTCCCAGGAAAATGAGAGCAAGACTCTGAATTGAGGGCAAGAGAAGGGTTATAGGGTCTGGAGACTTCCTCGAGGAGCCATGAAAGGGCACAGGAGTGGGTAGTGCTTTGATAGCACTGGCTCTGGAGCTAGGCTATCTAAATTCAAATCCCAGTTTTAGCTGTGTGACCTTAGGCAATTTACTTAACCTCTCTGTGCTTGAGTTTCCTCCTTTATAAAAAGAAGACAATAATAATAACACTATTTCATAGAGCTCTGTGACAGTCAAATGAGTTAGTTAGCTCAAGTAAAGGACTAAGAACAGGGCCTCGCACGTCGTAAATAATGTTGGGGACTGTTAATCGTTGATATTATTATTATTATTATTATTATTATTATTATTAATCCTCTAAATCCTGGCCCTTGGAAAGACATTGAGAGAAATCCTAGTTTGTCTGGTGTCTCAGGGGCTGAAAGAAGCTGCACAATGGTGGGCCCTGGGTGGCTCAGTCAATTAAGTATCTGCCTTTGGCTCAGGTCATGATCCTAGGGTCCTGGGATCATGCCCCATGTTGGGATCCCTGCTCAGTGAGGAGTCTGTTTCTTCTGCCCCCTTACCTGTGAGAGCTTTCTCTGTTAAATAAATACATACATACATACATACATACATACATTTAACAATAAAAAAAGGGGATTTCGTCCTTCCTTAAAAAAAAAAAAAAAAAAAGCTGCACATTGTGTGGACACTCCCTAGGCTACCCAAGTACCAAAAGAGGCACAAGAGAAAAGCCCAAATATACAGCAATTGTGCTTCCACTTTCACTGCCTGCTTCTTCAGGGCCCACTATCCACTCACAGCCCCAGATCCAAGCTCCTTCCTGGGAGCCTGGGGCCCTCCAACAGGATTAAGCAAGCAATCCAGGTGCACAGTCTGCAGCAATATGTTCTAGAGCTCTACACCAGTGATGGCAGGGCACACAGCCTCCAGGGAACCACAAAGGCAAGAAGAGAAGAAGGGGCCCTCGTGCACACAGGTACAGGTCTCCCTGGGCTCCCACAAATACACAGGCCACAGCCATTAACACACAGGAGCTCATAAGTGTAGCCCTGAGCCTTCCCTCCCATTGCTGGTAAACTGGGTGTGGGTGTGTGTGTGTATGTACGTACATGTACACACACACTCTCCAGGGTAGGCCATGCAAGCTAACTCCCTATCATATTTCCAGAAGATAAGAGCAGAGACAGTAGTCAAGTGTTCATGCTCCAGAGCTAGACTACCTAGGCTTGAATCTCAGCTCCACCTCTTACCAGCTGTGTGACCTTGGGCAAATCACTTAACATCTCCGTGCCTCTATTTCATGTTCAAAATAGAATAATATCACCCAATCACCCAGGGTTTCTGTAAGGATTAACTGAGTAAAGTACATCTAAAGTGTACTTAGAAGAGTGCTAGCACCACCTAAGTACTAACTACTCATAAACTTGACATGCCTCATAAACACGACAAGTCAGATCTGATTGCCAGGCTGTGGAAAAGGCCCTCATTCTCCTGGTTCTCCATCTTACTCTGGACCAGTTCACCAAACCTCTCTCTGCTGAGAATTCATTTAACAAGTAGTCTTCACTTCTAGAGGGTCCCAGGCAGAAATCCCAAGCTCTATCAATGACTCAAGTCTGGGCCCTGCCCTGACATCACCAACTGCTTCCCGGATTTTCCTCTGTCCACGGGCAACGCCCACATCTCTCATTCTGCCCGTGCAGAAATCAGGAACAGCTCCAGTCAACCACGCCATACACAGAACATGTGGGTTTCTCTGCAGAGAGACCGCCATGGTGTTTCCACCAGAAGACGTACAGTGTTTCTTTACTGGACAACCTAAGAATTCCTGATTCTAGTGGACCTGGAATCCAAAAGAACACTGGACATGAAACCCAAAGATTTAGGTTTAACTCTTTGGGCAAGTCACTTGAAACTCTCCAGGTCCGTGAGCCTGCTCCTCTGCAAAATGGAGACAGCATTACCTACACCCCAATGTGAAGGCAAGGAGATAAAATGATGAGGTATTTTAGTGCAGTGCCTGGTCCTTGATATGGCTGGAATGTGGACTTTTTACCTCCTTCCCTTACAGGCAAAATGTGAGAGAAGATATCTGAACCAAAGTACTGTGCTGGCTTGGCCAAGCACTTTAATATCGTTGGCAAGATGAGCTCTGTCAGGTGGTTTAGGAAAAAAAAAATCGTGGCTGGGATGCAGAGCTGCCCTCTGTACTGGGTGACAGGTTTTAGTCTGGATCCCTTCCTTCCCCCAGAATCTGGTTTACTTGGTCAAATCACCCACTGTTTCCAAAATGAGGCAGATGGGCTAAGGGAGCCACTTGTGTCTTCAGGTCACACACACCAGACCTGGCCAATGCCCACACGACTTTGGGAGCAGCTGCCCCACCATGCCCACCTAGGCAGATGACACATCTCTCCGTGGAGGGCTAGAAATACAGGCCCACAGACCTGTGTGCCTATCACAAGATAGCATCGCAAGGCAAGAAAACCACACCCTGTGACTAACTCATCCTTCTCACTGGTTTGAAGCCTCGTGGTCACCATAGCAACAGGCTCCTGCTCCAGCCTGCCAGGCGGGGCTGATGCAATTCTCAGGCAGTGAGCAACTCCAACTGGGCTCACACAGCTCTGTTCCCACTTGGGGGTGGGTGAGTGGGCGGAGCAAACAAAGAGGGAGGAGGTGGGCACACACCCTACAGAAAACTGCTCTCCCCGCAGTTCCTTTGGAGGACTGGAGATAAGAGATGTGGGCCCTGAAGCAAGCAATAGATTCCCCTCTCGTGCACCTAACAAATACGGTCTCACCACAGTGGCTGCCACTTCTAGAAGATTCGTCTCTAAGGCCTTAGGAGATCCGGAGGAGGGAGAGACAGACAGCACCATTGGCCTTTCCACCACCACCACCCCATGGCCCCTTCCCTGCCTTCTGAGCCAGCATTCCCCCACCCACAGCTAAAGCACCCCTGCTACCCTCAGCCCACAGGAAGCCCAGCAACACAGAATTCAACAGGTGTAGCTTTACAGTTCTCTGCTCCGTTGTGTTCTCTGCCTATGTTGCACGAAAGTACCCCTAAGTCTGGAACTCCCCTGCAGCTAAAATGTCTCCATGATACCACCTATCCCCATCCTCCCAGCTCTCTATGCCACTCCACAAAAGTCTCATTCACTGACTGGAGTCAATGTGAGACAACAATTCTACACAGAGAATATACCAGCCAAGAGCCCACCTGACCTCTTAAAGCATCCAAGTCCCTCAACCTCATGGAATAAGAACTTGGGAAGGAGGGGGATGAAGTCACACACTCCCACTCCCCCGCTCACACACACACACACACACACACACACACACACACACACTCAAGAAACAGGGAAGGAAGCCATGTTAGGACCGGAGCTTGGCAACACTAATGGCCCTTTCCAGCATCCCAGTGCCTACCCATGGATGCAGGGTTCTCCCTCCCAAGGCTGTTGTCCTGGTGAAGATGCCTCTAGTGCCAGGAATGCTTTCCTCCTGCAGGCCCCACTCTCTTCTCCATCCCAAGAGCCACTACCCGCCCTACGTTCCCTCCTACCTGGCCCACATCAAGGGCATCCATCCAATCAGAAGCTGGGCTTTGGCACAAACAGGCCCTGCTCTGGGACCTTGTACTCTTCCCTGGGAGATGTGCAGGCGTGCAAGCAGAGGGAGGGAAAGCATGCTTCCACAGCACCCTCCCCCATGTGCTTTCAGGGGCCAGTCGCATGTCCCTGTGGTCACCCTGCCAGATGCAGGAAGTGGTTAACTCCAGGGGCCACTTGGGAGATGGTGTTCTACTGTGGAGTGTCCTGGTAACTCGTCCTGCAGGAGCCTCCAGGACTGCTGAGGACAGATGGGCAGAGATGGTTAATGGTCAGAGCTAGAGGTGGCTTTCCACATATAGAGATCAATGGAGTAGATCTGAGATGCCAGACATAAACACATCTGTGTGTGGTCACTTGAATTTTCTACAGGAGTGCCAAGACCATTCAATAGTTTTTCAACAAATGGGGCTGAGACAACTAGGTGTCTGCCTACAAAAGAATGAACTTAGACCCTTATTTCATACGTTATTTCATATACAAAAATTAACTCAAAATGGATTGAAGACCTAAATGTAAGAGCTAAAACTATAAACCTCTTGGAAGAAAACATAGGGGTAAAGTTCATGACCTTGGATTTGGCGAAGGACACAAAGCAAGAAAAGAAAACGTAGATAAATTGAACATCATCAAAATCAAAAGCTTTTTTTTTAATTTTTATTTATTTATGATAGTCACAGAGAGAGAGAGAGAGAGAGAGAGAGAGAGGCAGAGACACAGGCAGAGGGAGAAGCAGGCTCCATGCACCGGAAGCCCGACGTGGGATTCGATCCCGGGTCTCCAGGATCGTGCCCTGGGCCAAAGGCAGGCGCCAAACCGCTGCGCCACCCAGGGATCCCAAAATCAAAAGCTTTTGCGCTTCAAAGGACAATATTGAGACAGTGAAAAGACAACCCACAGATCGGGAGAAGATATTTGCAAATCATATATCTAGTAAGGGACTTGTGGCTAGAATATATAAAGAAATCTTACAAATCACTTGACAATAAGAAGACGCATAACCCAACTAAAAAATAGGCAAAGGATCCAAACAGATAGCTCTCCAAGGAGGGTAAAAGCAGCTTTCCTCCATTACATTGATGGATATCCAATGTGTACCTACTATATGCCGGGCACTGTGCCAGACGATAAGAACACAAATGGGAGGCAAAGGAGACTCAGCCTCTGGCTTTGTGAGGCTTACATCCAGTGCACAGACAGTGGACACTATGTGTCTGGTGCACCTTTAATTCTCACAATGAGGCAGAAACTCTGAGAGCTCCTGGCATGAGCAAACTGAGACACAGAGAGGTTAGGGAGCTATCTCAAGAGCACACAGTTAATAAGTGGTGGGGCTGAGATTCCAACCCGGGGCAATCTTCTCTCCAGAGCCCATATCCTGAACAATTGCATGATATTAAATATTATTAGAAATGATTCATTCTACTAGGAGTCAGAGAGAGCTGTTTGAGGGATGCAATAATGAACTGGTTTTGAACCTCTTCCTTAGGCAAGCAAATGGGGAAGGAGACTTGCGAGGTACAGATGCAAGAATCAAGCCGAGTCTGGGAAATTTGTGGGGGAGTCAGAGGTTGTAGAAGAGAAGGCAGAAGTGCAAGGTGAGGGCAGAGACAGTGCTGTGGTCCTAGAAGCCAGGAGGCTGGGCCATAGAGCCCCAAAGTCTATGCTAAGTAGTGGGACTCCTCCTTCCCAGAGGGCAATGGGGAGCCACAGAAGCAGGAGGGGAATCTGATCCTATTTTAATTTGGAAGTGCCCTGAGTTGGCTGAGAGGAGCTGCCAGGGGAAGACATGGGTCTGGCTGACCAGCTATGGAGGACTGGGAAAGATGATGACTCAGGTGCAGGTGGCAGACAAGAGTGCTGGGAACATCCTGCTCCACGTGGCTCCTACATCTGTAACAAGGATAGGGTGGGCAGGGCGGGCATCTGCTGGCCACCAAGGGACAGAAGGAAAGGTGCTCACTGTGGGGTGTTGTTACCTGCCTTGCAACTGGACGACTCTGGGTCTGAGTCCAATGTGCTCTTCATAAGGACAATAATAGCTAGGGCCGAAGGGGACCCAGTTTAAGATACCCATCCCTACCAGCCAGCACCACAGGGAAGGCATGTATTCTAAGGTGTGCACACTTTGTCACGAGAGAGAGCCCGGGCCTCCAGTTGTAGTGGCTCATGACCAGGGCAGTTCCAAGAAATGAGCTTTTGCTGAGAGGGAACCTTGCCCAGCTGGCTGCTCCCCTCACATAGGTGACAGCATCCTGAGAGAAAATAAATCTTTTTTTTTTCTACATCACTTATTCCTCCCATCTCCCCATAACCTGCCCCCGTCCCCTCAGGTAACCATCAGTTTGTTTTCTAGAATCTGTTTCTTGGTTTGTCCCTCGAGACAAACCCTCCTTTGTGTCTTAAATTCCACATGAGTGAGATCATTCAGTATTTGTCTTTCTCGGACTGACTTATTTCACTTAACATTATATTCTCTGGATCCATCCATGTGGTTGCAAATGACAAGACTTCCTTCTTTTTATGGCTGAGTAATACTCCTCTGGGTGTGTGTGTGTGTGTGTGTGTATACACCACATCTTCTTTATCCATTCATCTATGAATGGTCCTTTAGGCTGTTTCCATATCTTGGCTATCATAAATAATTCTGCAATAAACACAGGAGTGCATATACCCCTTTGAATTAGTGGTTTTGTATTTTGGGGGTAAATATCCAGTAATGTGATTCTTAAAAATAAATCTCTTTTCTGTTTGTTTTTTTAAGAGCCATCTCCTAAAGTTTTGGCTGGGCAAGCAGGTTGAAGGCAAAGCCAGATGCTGCGCTAAAAGCTTTATGTGCAAGCTCCCTGCATGGAGCCTGCTTCTCCCGCTGCCTAGGTCTGTCTCTCTCTCTAGGTCTGTCTGTCTGTCTGTCTCTCTCATTCTGTCTCATGAATAAATAAAATATTTTTTAAAAAAAGCTTTATGTGCATTTTCTTTTTTAATAATTTATTTATTTATTTTTAATTTATGATAGTCACACAGAGAGAGAGAGAGGCAGAGACACAGGCAGAGGGAGAAGCAGGCTCCATGCACCGGGAGCCCGACGTGGGATTCGATCCCGGCTCTCCAGGATCGCACCCTGGGCCGAAGGCAGGCGCCAAACCGCTGCGCCACCCAGGGATCCCCTATGTGCATTTTCTTATTCAATCCTCTTAATAATTATGTGTCAGGTTCTATTAATGGCCCCATTTTGTAGATAAGTAAGTGGAGACCCAGGAAAGTTAAAAATAATTTGCTCATGGCTATGTGGCTAGTTAGTGGTGGAGCTGAGATCTGAAAACAGGCAGTTTGGGTCCAGAACCAGCTCTTCTATCCACCTCCAACTTCTTTTAACTGAGTATTCTAACCTCTTCCCACTGTAGCCATTGTGTCCAGAAAGATTAACAAAGAATGAGATTCCAGACCCTGACACACAATTGGGCTCAGGGACAATAATAAGAGCCTATACTTATACTAACGATTGACCCACTTTATCCTCACACTGTCCCAATAAGGTGGGTACTCTCAATATCCCATTTTCCAGATGAAGAAACTGAGGCACAGAGAGGCGACATGTCTTGCCCAAGGTCACATAGCTGCAGAGTGGCCAAGCTTGGAACCCAGGGAGTCTGGTCCCAGAAACCACCTTCTCTCTTGCTACCTGACCAAATCGGTAATGCAACAGAGCACACATTTCTAACATGCCCAGGGATTTGGTCTCTCAGGCCACAGCCCATGGGATGGGCTACAGGGGCAAGGCCACAGGTATAAAATGCCCAGTAGGAGTGGGGAGATGCCAATAGTCATGACAGATGGAAGAGTGGGAACCAGCAGGCACAGCGGTCTCATGCCAATGAGTGCATGCGCAGACAGCCCCGGTGAAAGCAGCAGAGCCATGCCCTGTGCCTACCTGCTGGGCACAGAACCACAAGGCCATCAAGCCAGACATATGGGGGGGCACATTCGGTCATCGTAAATTGACCCGTCAGTGCATTATGCAGTCACTCTGGCAGGTCACCTTTTAGGATGGATTAAAAAGGAGCATCTCACAACTAAGAGTAGGTATTGTCTGGTGAAGCTTGTTTCAGATATATATACAGTATGTATGTGTGTGTGTGCTGTGTTGCAGTGTAAAATGGTTTTCCTACTATGGATTTTGTCCAAAACTAGAGGAGTACCATCATTACTACTAAATAAGTTATAGTTTATTCATAGAATAGAATTCTATGCAGCTTTGACAATGAATAATCTAAACCAATAGGCAAGAACAAAGATGAATCTCAGAAATATAATTTTAAGCAGGAAAAGGTAAGCCACAGAAAAATACTTATACTATGATTCTATTTATATAAATCACTGGCAAACCTGCACAGTTATGTTATTTAGGAATACACACCTATGCGGTAAAACTCTGAAGAAAAGGAGGGAATGATTAACACAAAATTCAAGACAGTGGTTACCTCTGTCTGCATTGGGGGCAGGGGAGGGCAGTGAAGGTGAGTGTGATGGGATGAATTGTGTCCTCCCCAAAAAAAGATAAGCTGGAGTCTTAACCCCCAGCACTCAGAAATGTGACTCATTTGGAAACATGGTCTATACAGAGCTAATTGAGTTACAATGAGGTCATTAGGGTGGGCCCTAATTCAACATGACTCTTCTTTTTACAAAGGGGGAACGTGGATGTAGAGACATAGGGAGAATACTACGTGAAGAGGGAAGGCAGAGGTCAATCGAGGTGACGCATCTACAAGCTGTGAAACCCCAAGGACTGCCAGCAAACCAGCAGAAGCGAGGAGGGAGTCACAGAACGGATTCTTCCTCAGAAGAAATCAACCCTTCTGGCACCTTGATATCGGACTTCTGGTCTCCAGAAGCATGAGCCAACACATCTCTATTGTTTAAACACCCCAGTCTGTCGTGCTTTGTGTTAGCAAACGAACACAGTGAGGCACACAGTCCCTTCACAGGCCTGGCCAAGGTCTCTCTAAGTTTAATGGAGGACAAATGGAGACTCGTCTTGTAAGTCTTTATTAAGCCAAACCCAGACATTTAATCAACTCTTTAGTATATGTGCTATTTCATATAAAGAATAGAAATAAAAATCATGTAGAGATAGCCCCATCATTACAGGTTTTGGGTGAGGGCACCGAGAACCTGCCTAGGGTCATGCAGCCAGGGAGCAGCAAGGTTTGGAGAAGACCCCAGGTCTTCTAATTCCCAGTTCAGTGAAGGCCACTGTCAGAGAGCCACAGCCCAGAGTCACGCACAGAAGGCTAAATTCCCTCCAGAGGACAGGGAACCTGGAACTTTGAAGTCCCGTGGGAATGAGCAGGGACGCTTCACTCTTTTGTGCCAAGGACCCACGGCAGTCTGGTGAAGTGAATGGATTCTTTTCTTTTCTTTTTTTCTTTCTTTCCTTTCTTTCTTTCTTTCTTTCTTTTTCCTTCTTTCTTTTTCCTTCCTTCCTTCCTTCGATTTTATTTATTTATTCATGAGACAGAGAAAGGCCGAGACACAGGCAGAGGGAGAAGCAGGCTCCCTGCAGGGACTTGATGTGGGACTCAATCCCAGAACCCTGGGATCATGACCTGAGCCAAAGGCAGATGCTCAACCAAGCCACCCAGATGCCCTGAATGGATCCTTCTCTGAAGAATGTTTTGAAATGCATAAAGTACATAGGACTACAAGGGAAATCAGTTACCCTGAAATGCTATGCGAGCTAGCCACAGGGACTCTGGTGAGTCCAAGAGGATGAACTGATGATCAGTGCCTGTGCATAGTAAGGACTCAAAAAAGGTCAGCCATGGTTATTGTCAATATTAGGAGTTGCCTCTGTGGCCTTGGGCCTGAGTCAGTGATGCTAAGGAGAGATACTGGGGTCCCACGTCTTGGAGCCTGGGGACCACAGTAGGGCCTAGATTCAGCTGAAGGATGAGGGTCCCTGGAAGTGATGGCACCCCCAGGGAGGGGGTGCTTGTCCAGAGAGAACAGGTCCCTTAGGACTGAAAGGAGAGGGACCCACAGCAGGCCTTGCCTGGGGACAGGGAGGCAGGCCCTCCAGGAAACAGAGCCCTGCGAGGGATCCACAGAGGACCTGTGTCCACAGTGCCTGTGGTCCCGTGTATTGCTAAAGGGCAAAAAGTGACATTCAGTGGGTGCATCCATGGGCCTGGCATCTCTGTGCATTACATAACCGAATTTCATCAAATGTCAGCTTTGCAACCCCACCATAAACATGAATCATACAGCGAATTCACAGATGAGGAAGCCAAGGGTTAAAGATGTAACTACTCCATAGAACCCACATTCACATCTAAGGCTCCCAGGTAAAGGAGAACCTTTACTGCAGACTAACAATCCTTCATTCATGTGTTCATTCATTCCTTTGTTCACTCAATAAATCTTTAGTTATGTGGAAGTCTCCCAAGGTGGGACACTTACCCAGTGAAGACACTGGCTTGACGTGCTTGTTGTTCTTGACTCTTTCAGCCTCTAGGGAGTGCTGCTGACAAGTGCTGTGGCTGAGAGAAGCAAGCAGGCAGCAGCGGTTCCTCACCATCTACTAGCCCAGCCAGAGAACCCTGCAGACTCCCAGCCCACGGACACCACGAAGGCTGGGACCTCAGCACCCATCTTGGGCCTTTCAGAAACCCCCACCCATCTGGAAGTTAAGTCTTTCCTACTGGGTCAAGGTCGCCTGTTAGGTCTTCTAACCTACCCACCCCCCCCCCAAGGCTGACTAATAGTCATGACAGCATCCATGCTCCCCTGAACCCCAAACCACCCCAGTGAGGTACTTCCTCTGCAGATAGGCTCATTGACAACCTGCCCAATGCCACACAAACATTTTCAACAGAGCTGAGAATTCAGACTTTGCAATTTTTGTTTCCTTTATCCACATATCCTTTGGAGATTAGAGGTTCCCCAGCAGAAGTAAGAATATAGAACCCTCATTTCACTGGGGGGGGGGGGTACCCAGTGAGTGTTAATTAATGATAACAATCACTCCTTATTCTGGTATAAAACAGTATGCTAAACACATGTTGTCACCACTCATCATCTTAGCTGATTTTTCCAGTGACCTCACAACACACACAGGACAGATTTTATAACCCTCACTTTGCAGATGAGGAAAGATTCAGACAGAATGATTTTCCCTGGACACGGGCTAGTTTCCTGGAGTGTGCCCCTCCAGTCCATTCTCCCTGCGTCTCCACCTTGGTTTCTGCCCCAGAGAAATCAGAGGAAGAGAGGGCATGAGGTGGGACATTTCTCCCCCTGCCCTTCCCTGTGGGCCACTAAGGCTGTATGCTTCCTCTGAAGGTTGCAGCTCCTGCCAAGCCTCAACACATGGCCTCCATGCCTCCAGGTATGAGAACCAGAGCCTCCCCTTCCCCCGCTCACATTTTGGTCATAGTTCTGTTTAAGCTCTCCCCAAACTCCCCAGCCCGAGTGTGCCACCTGTTTCCTGCTGGACCCTGATGGATGCTGCAGTAAAGCAACTGACTGGGGACTCCGGTCTCCAGATGGCTGAGCCAGGGCATCTCGGAACCTACCAACAAGCACTTATTGAACAGTCCCTCAGGTGCTGGGGGAAGAGGATGCAGAGAAAGGAAGAAGATGGCAGACAACTGGAAGAAACTAGTAGCAGAGACATCAGACAAAGCTCTTGGTCTCAGATTTCTCTTTAAATTAACTGGAGTTAACCTTTGGAAAATGAAGAAAGACCACAACACTGAGAAACTGGACCTGGGGGAGGCACGTGGTAGAAAAAGAGGTAGGGGACACTTGGATCTAGGCTTCCGGCCAAACAGAGCCACTAATGCTACCTACATGAGAGTTCTCGAAACTGGTCTCCAGTGACAAGCTGGGACAGAGCCAGGGCAGCCCCTTATAGCAGCAGGTACTTCCACACTGTGCCCCTGGGATGGGCTTGAGAGAGAAGCTGCAGGCACTTGATCCTCACCCCGTCTGAAAGAGCCAGCTGGAGAAGGGGAGATGCCACCTGTTGGTTTGCAGATCCTCTTTCCTTGGCACAAGCATCCAAGGCTGGTGCTGGGACATGGGGCTGTTAGAGGTTTCGATCACGCCCTGGCCTCCAGCCTCACCTCTGCCAGGAGCACACAGTTCGGCTACATGCCCAGACCCGAGGTGACAAAGAAGAGCAAAGAGGAAGAAAGCTCTTCCCAGGGGGTAGGATGGTGGAACGTGGATTTTTCTCCCCTCTATTTTTGGGTATTTTTCTCATCTTCAATAACTGCATGCATTCCTTATACAAGGGAAAAAATTCTATCCTGGAGAATCATGAAGATTCTTAAGAAGGAAGTTATCACATTGTAACACAATTATTTGTGAGTTAATAAATCTGAAGGGGATCTGGAATTAGGATTTACAGTCATCGACCTCAGAGAGGCCTGGGGCCCAGGCCAGTTAAGGACACTCACTTTCTACAACCTCTCAGCAAATACAGAGATGAATCTCTTGCACCTGGTGACAGCCTGGGATGTGGCCAGTGTCTCCACAACATGCTGGGGGGGGGGTGCAGGTGAGTATAGACCCTACTGTGAGGTCTTCATGCCTGCCTAAACCTTTCCATCCAGGGATCTCAAGGGAAACCATGAAGTCACACCTCCCTCTGGGAGCAGGCTGTGTTATCACCTGCTCTGTGAAACCATCCCTGGAGGTTTCTATGTCCTTGACCTTAAAGAAACTTTACATCTTTAACTGTGGTAGTTGCTACCAACTGCAAGATGTAGCCTCATGTCCTGTTAAAGACCAAGAACACAGGGGTCCAACTGCTTGGGTTCATATTCCAGCTCATCACTGACTATGCATCTTTGAGCAAGTTACTTGCCTAATTTATGCATCTGTATTCTCATTTGTAAAGTGAACATATGTGTCTTCTTCATAGGATTGTTGTCAAGAAAAGAGAATTTATATGCATAAAGTGCTTAGAACAATGTAGGACATATAGCAAGTGCTAGATACATGATAGCTATTATCACTGGCATTTTCCCATTAATCATATCATTATTTTTTTGTGTCAAGTCTATAAAACCGGTATCAGTATTTCTGTGTCAAGTCCACAGAAGCTTCTCATCAGCTTAGCCTCTAGGAATCAGAGGGTGGCCCAGAGGAGAGAAGAGAGTAATGAAATGAACAAGGAACATCTAGATGGGTCCCTGGCTAAGTGTTACATACATGTTATTTAATCTGGGGTAGAGGGGCAGCCCTGGTGGCTCAGCAGTTTAGCGCCGTCTTCAGCCCAGGGCCTGATCCTGAGGACCCAGGATGGAGTCCCATGTCGGGCTCCCTGCATGGAGCCTGCTTCTCCCTCCTCCTGTGTCTCTGCCTCTCTCTCCCTGTCTCTCATGAATAAATAAATAAAATCCTCAAAAAAAAAATCCATGTTCTTAAAAAGATAATAATAATCTGGGGTAGAGACACCAGATAAAAAGCAAGACACCCAGGAAAATGTGAACTTCAGATGAGTAAGAAATAAGTTTTAGTAAAATTATATCCCAAATAGGGGGATCCCTGGGTGGCTCAGCGGTTTGATGCCTGCCTTTGGCCCAGGGCGAGATCCTGGAGTCCCGGGATCGAGTCCCGCATCGGGCTCCCAGCATGGAGCCTGCTTCTCCCTCTACCTATGTCTCTGCCTCTCTCTGTCTCTCTCTGTGTCTATCATAAATAAATAAATCTTAAAAAAAATATCCCAAATATTACATGGGATATACTTACATTTAAATATGTTCATTCTTTATCTAAAATTCACATTTAACTGGACATCCTCTATTTTTCTTTGCTGAAAACTTTGGCAGCCGTATCATTATGGGTCGTAACGTTCTCATCTTATAGGTGACTAAACAAAGCTCAACGAGGTTAAGTAAATCACCCGAGATCATTGTTGGAGCAAATACTTAAAGGCTATGTTCTGTCAGCCACACATTGGTTCCCTCCAGCTGCTCCTCTCAGAAGAAACAAGCCAGGAGCCCAAGAAGTCAAGCCCTCAATTACCTGCCTACAGCAGCACGCTCCTCAGACCCTGGACAGGAAGTGTACACATGAGAAGAGCCAATTTTTCTGCAGAGTGGGAGCTATTGCTCCCCCAAAACCAGTGCCCCAGAGAGCCTTCCTGCAGGAGAGGAAGGGTGGGTGACCAGCAGGTAGGAGGTCCCCAAAAGGGCTGCCGGCAGCCAGGGCAGCAGCCACAGCCCTTCCGGAAGCTTGCTCTTGCCGGCTGGATTCGGGAGGCAAAGAGCCCAGGGGAAAACTCTTGAAGCACCAAAGGAAACCCTTCCGGAAGTCCTGAAATGTTTCCACAGCCCAGGGAGAAAACGTTAAAGTGAAAGCAGTCATAAGAACACTGACAGGAGGGCCAGGCTGGCCTCTCAGAGTCCCAGGCATGACCACAGTGCCCCAGCAGCACTGGCCCAGGTCACAAGGCCCCCTCTGCAGAGCTCACACAGATGGCTTCGGGCCTCCCTGGGCTCCAAAGAACACCTCCATGCCTTTCCAGGGAGGGGCCCCATCTCTGCCTTTCTGGACTCCAAGGCAGGTTTCACTTCAGTCATTCTCAGCTCTATTTTTACTCAAAGGTGGCAAGAAACAATGAATGTTAGAAGCAGGACAATTAAGTCACCTGATTCCAACTCTGCAAAGCCAGGGACCATGCCTGACCTTTGCTGATAGCAGGACAGGGAAGGGTTCTAAAAACCTCTGGGGGACTTCTCTTCAGGGCTAGAAGCTTAGGTCTAAAGCCCACTCCCCAGTCCATGACTTCCCGAGGAGGTGACATTCAGCCTCATCATCATCTAGTTAAGAAAGGCCAACGGGTGCTTCTCTAGGGAAAGGAACAGCATGCAGAAAATACCAAACCACGATGGGGCATGGTGTGTCTGAGGACTGTGAAGAATTCAGTTTGGCTGGAGGGTCGGGAGTGTGGTAGGGAACACCAGGAGGTGAAGCTAGAGGTGGGCTGGGGACAGTGTCTGAAAAGGCTCCCCACACTATGCTAAGGGGTTTAGAAGGGAGGTAGGAAGGTGCCAGACTGACAAGTGGTTGAATCAGATCCTCTAGAACGGCTTCGAAGAGCCTAGGTCCTTCCTACTCAGAATGGGCATCACCGGGGGCTTGCTAGAAATGCCAAATGCAGGCACCTGGATGGCTCAGGCAGTTAAGTGTCTGCCTTCGAGTCAAGTCATGATCTCAGGGTCCTGGGATCCAGTCCTGCATTGGGCTCCCTGCTCAGTGGGGAGTATGCTTCTCTCTCTTCCTTTGATCTTCCCCCACTGTTTGTGCTCTCTCTCTGAAATAAAAAAATAAAATCTTAAAAAAAAAAAAAAAAGCTAAGTGGGAGACTCTGCCCTGGACTTATTGGATCAGAATCTATTTTCACAAGATGCCCCTGCTGATTCACAGACCTGATGTGAGTGAGGCCCTGAACTATAGGTGGGGCTGAGAGAGGATCACTGAGTCTCTCCAATATCCTTTTTTGACTGGCCTTCTGCCCTCCTTAGGTCCAGCCCTACTGCCTCCTTGCATCTCTCCTGCTCCATGATTCTCTTAGGTGATCTTTGTATGATGGACCTGGGCCCCTCAGAACACTCTGTTTCTTTATACCCTCTCCACCAATCACCAAACGTTACCAAGCGTTTCCAAGCTACCACGTGGTTAGGGCACAGCTGGGTATGTGGGAACAGGAGAAGCACGTGGTGGTTAAGAGCCAGTCCCCAAACTGGAAGAGGCATGCAGAGGAGTTTTTCAAACATACAGTTCTCATTCAGAGGGCCCTGGCACTTGGGCCTTTCTGGTGCAGACCACAGGCTGGGGGAATTGACATACATCCGGGTTTAGAGTCCAGCTCAGCCCTTTATAAGAAAGCTGTTTAATGTCTCTAGAATCCTTTTTTAAAGTTTCCTCATCTATAAAACTGGATAAAAATAGTTGCGACCTCCACAGGAGGTTGAAGCTTAAATGGAACATTGTTTGTAAAGTGCTTAAGGACAGTGTCTGGCACTCTATAAATGGCAGCCTTTGTTATTTTTCTTCATGTCTCTAGGGAGTGTAGAGTCTGACAGAGAAGAAATGACAACAGACTGGAAACACTATATAGGAAAACACTACAGAACAACAGGTAAGAAAGTGCTCCGTGATGGGGCCCAGAGCAAGCAAGAGCTCTGAGCTGGGGCCCTCAACCAGGCGAGTGCTACAATCAGGCATGGGAGGCTTCCTAGAGCTGGTGGGCATCAAGCTGAGGTTTGAGGTTGGATGGGAGTTCAACAGAGCATGGAGGTTGGCTGCGGGATGCTGGGAAACCTGAATGAAAGTGTGAGGATCCCCTAACATGGAGGATCTTGAAGGCAGTTTGGATCTCATCTGGAAATAAAATGTGGCCCCATGGAAGGTTTCTGGGCAAAGGAGTGGCAGATGGAAGTGGGTTTACCATAACTCCGGCTACAGGGAAAGGTGGGGCATCAGGAAGCATCAGAAAAGGGGCTTCCAGGGAGCCCCGGTGGCCCAGTAGTTTAGCGCCGCCTTCGGCCCCGGGTGTGATCCTGGAAACCCGGAATCAAGTCCCACGTCAGGCTCCCTGCATGGAGCCTGCTTCTCTCTCTGCCTGTATCTCTGCCTCTCTCTCTCTCTCTCTCTCTCTCTCTCTCTCTCTCTCTGCTGTCATGAATAAATAAATAAAAGCTTTAAAAAAAGAAAAAAAGAAAAAGAAAAGGGGCTTCCAGGTGCTCAGCCATCTGCTGCAAGGGCCCTGGCTGTGGTGGCAGCGATCAGCCAGGACAGGGTTCCCAGGCCAGAAACAGCATTCAAACATCAAATTTGTGTCCCATCCTTCCTTTCCAGGGAGGAGACAGAACCAGCTCCTGCTTTTGGCCTCTAAAGTTTCTACAACCAAAGATGGCAACAATGCCCATTGACATCTAGGTAGGCACCATCCAGGCCCAAAAGGGGAACATTTAGTCAGGAGCTGCCATGGGGTCTGCAAATGTTTGCCCACCTAAATCAAGGGGAAATGGTGGTTCCACATGGCTGAGCGGCACACCAGCTGGTCCCTCATTAACCCTCTCAATCATGCACTAGAAAATGAACAACAAAGGCATTTTGCTCCATTAACACTGGCATTTGCCCTGCAGGGGAAAGGAGGTAGGGAGGATACCAGTGTTGTCTTGACAGAGGCACTCAAAAAGGCAGATGCCTGAATTTCTGCCACTCAGGGAAGGGGTGAACACAGAGGTCTGGTGTGCCTGCTATGCCAGAAATCCCCAGCAGAGGCCAACCACAATGGCCATTCTCTCTTCTCATCCTTAGCATGAGGGTAACAACCTTTCACAGGTTTACTGTGAGGATTAAATGAGATCATGAATGTGAGAATACTAGCCCACGTCTGGTACCCACTAGATATCCAATCAACCACTCTGTTCTTTTTGCTTTTATTGAAAAGTGAGCTCAAAAGAGGTATGTGTCATGGGTGGCTCTTCACCTGTCTAGAATCCAGTTACAGTCTGACTTGGTTCATGGTCTGTAGTCATCCTCCTAGGGATGGGAATAAAGGACCCTGGAGTTATGCTACCCAAACTGTGATCCCCAGACTGTTCAGTAGCACTGGCATTACCTGGGAGCTTGCTAGAATCAGAACCTTGGGCCTCAGATCTGTTAAGATGCAGATGAGAATCTGCATCTTAACAAGATCCCCAGGCGATTCAAATACACAGCAGAGTTTGAGACTCTGCTCTAGTATATTTGTCCCTAGGAGAAAACCATCTTCTCTCCTCTCCTCTCCCACCACAGGAAACAGGGGTCCTGGGTAGACAGAAGTACAGAATGTCAACACAGAAGGACCCTTTGATTAGCACCTACTTGCTAGCCACACTGCATTAAAGCACACTCAGGCACATGTTGAGAAAATTATTCCCATCTTGATTCCTTTCAATCTCCCTGTTAGTGAAGAAGAAAGACTCTGTTTGATGCCAGTATGTCTTTAACATCCCTGTATCTTCTATTTCTTTTTCTTTAAACAAGGACACAGGAGGTTCAGATCTAGATCCTTCCAAGGGCAACAGTGCATAATTAGAATTAATAACAGTTTAACTTTTAGTGCATTTATTTGTAAGGTAACTTTTGGTTTATTCCAAGTGGTACAGATTTTCCACTAGTTCCCTTTCTAAGTAAGTTATATTTTAAACTGAATCAAATTGAAGAAAAACATTAAGTCCATAGGAATAAAACTGTGTGAATCTGGCAAAAACCACAACACAGGTATATAAATGACCATAGTTCAGTAAATTATTATTCCTTACAGTTTATAAAAGCCCTTTTGAGATCATCTTGTCTGCTGTTTTCATACTGTAGGTCATGAAATCAATGTAGCGGGTCATGACCAGCACTTTCTGGGTTTGCTTTGAATGCAATGAAATGGCATGGAATAGAAGAGTATAAAAATATAAGTGCATTACAAATATTATAGAAAAGTTAAGTACAGTCCAATGAAACTTTTGTTTTACTTTGTGTATCTGCTGGTTTATAACATAAAATATATGTATTATGCTTAGGTTGTAAGAGTTAGCAAGTCATTCATCTAGCTTAATCTCCTAGCCACTGCTAAGTTAATTTCAATGGTGAGGAGCTAACTCCTTTGACCAGGCCACCTGTGAGCAGGCCCTTAATGCTATACACTGGAGGTCCCCACCTTAGCTCTCTGGCTCCTGTCTCATGACACAGAGCTGACAGTAGTAGTAGCTACTGCAGCGGGTCATGAAACGGGCACTCCCCAGCCCTGCTCAGGTGAAGGAGGATTTGGGCACTTTTCAATGAGGCATCATTTCAACCTGCACAAAAAGAATTGTGGAGAAGCACTAGAGTAGAGCCATGTCCTTTTTGGAGGGACAGGATCCCCATCACCAGGACATGCTCTCCCAGCCCTCTCAATTCTTTGGCTCGGGCAGACCCATTTCAGCAGTCTTCCCTTAGTGGTGTCTCTTCCCTTGAAAGGCTGGGGGGGAAGGGCAAGAAGAACAGGAGACAGCTGGGGATGAGGATGAGGGGTGCAGGGAGGGGGGTGGGATAGAAAGCACCACAGGGTGGCACCTAGAGGCTAGACCCGGTCAAGGCCGAACCCCTGGTCTGACTGCATCCTGGAACCACAGGGAGGGCAGTAGCATGGGAGGGGAGGGTCATGGGTCCCTACACCCAACTCAACAGGAATTCCTAAAAATGCCTGTAGACTCAGTGAGGGAAGTACGCTGCCAGTGAATTTTCAGGCAGGGAAGGGAAAGGAAGAGAATGGAGTTGTGGAATGCGCCTCTCTCCTCCCCACTTACACCTTCAAGCTTTGGTTCTCAGCTCAGGGAAGGCAATCCTCTGTTTTATCACATCCAGAACACTTAGCACACACAAACCCTTTCTGCAACGATCCTGAAAGAGGGGTCTGCTAAGGTGAACAATGCAGGGTACAGGCCATACCCAGGCCCAGCAGACTGACCCCTTGGCAGGGGGCTCTGGGCTCTGGGGCCCTTGGGGGGATGGGGAGAGGGGCTGGAGGGGCTGTATGGAACCAACCCATCATTAGCATGCTGTGCCTGTGCGAGTTCAAAAGCAGAACCTGGAACTGCAGCACAACTGGCCCTGGGCAAAGGACCTTGGTGTGCAGTGGCCTGATTTAGGGCTGAGGGCCCTTTATTCTCCTCTGGAAACTGTGGAGGTGAATTTTAAAAGAACGAAGAGTGAGACCAGCACGCCTTGGCTGTGCCAAGTCCCCTCCTCCAGTCTCCATCTCCTTGCCTCTGCTCTAGAAACTGGGCACTAGCTGTACCTCATTTCTACCCCGCAAAGCCTATTTTCTCCCTTTCACCTTAAAACTTGTTTTGTTGTTATTAACCATCAGTGTTTCTGGCCAATAATCCCAGGGAGAAGGTAATCTCACTCTCCAAGTGCCTATGGGGAGATCTCCTTGGGATCACTCCTTAGGAAGAGGTAGTCCAGTTAGTAGGCACCTACAGGCCACCTGTAGGCCGAGAGCTCCTTGAACACCATGGGGGAGCCAAGGCAGTTTTTACAGTTCTCATTTTAGCTAGAGAGGTGAACAGATCAATCAACTTCCATGAACCCCCAGCTGCCAAGGGGCCTTCACTGACCCGGCTATGAGAGCCAAAGGGTGTGGGAGAAAGTAAGTTTCGAATCCAGCCAACCTCATGTTCAAAGCCTGGCTTGTGCTCTAGCTCTAGAACCTTGAATTAATTACTTAACTTCCCTGGGCTTGTTTCTTTCCTTTCTATAAAGTAGAGATAATAACTCCTGCCTCACAAAGTAGGGCCTAATGAGGATTGGTGATAAAACAGGGTAGGTGCCCAGGACAGTGTTGACACGTTGTAGGTACTCAACAGGATTGGCTATAACCATTATTGCTGTTGGAAGCTACACAGAGAGTCCGAGCAATCTGAAATCTGATCCAGTTCAAACTGAAGACCTTTGCCAATAACCTAACTTCCCTGTTCTCTCATCTCTATAAAACAGGGGGATAGTAACAGGTACTTTGTTGGGGTGTTAGGATAACATAAGGAAAGTGTATAGCACAGCACAACATCTGGCACATAGTAGGGCTGGTTATAGGTCATGTCCATTCTTCCCAAACCAAATGGAAAAACTAATTTCTACAAACCCAGTGGGACTGACAAGCTTTCTTTTTACTGGGCCCAGTGAGAGACCCAAGGGTGAGGTTTCTATGTACCTTTGAGGCACCCAGACACATTTCCCAAAGAGGTTCCCATTGTGCAACTCCAAGGTGTGCAGTCATATGGAACGCACTGCCACTCTGACTCCAGAATTCCCAGAAAAGGGTTTTTCACCTAAAATTTCACCTTCAAAGGAGAAACTCATTCACAAAGACAGCCCCTAGGCTCTTTAGGCCCAGGGTAATTTGCAGCTGAACATGGCAACCACAAATGAGGAAATAAATTGTTGCTGTGGAGAAAAGATAAAGAACTGGGCTTAATTACACAAAATCTGGGCAGCCTGGGTGGCTCAGGGGTTTAGTGCCGCCTTCGGCCCAGGGTGTGATCCTGGAGACCTGGGATCGAGTCCCATGTCCGGCTCCCTGCATGGAGCCTGCTTCTCCCTCTGCCTGTGTCTCTGCCTCTCTCTCTCTCTCTCTCTCTCTTTCTCTCTCTCTCTCTCTCATGAATAAATAAATAAAATCTTAAAAAAAATTACACAAAAATCTTTGGTCTCCATAATCTTGGTTCATTAAACCCTTGCTGCTGGCCAGGAGGCAATGCCCAGGAGGAAGGGGTTAGCCCGAGTATTAATAGGATCAGCCCTTCAATCCCATGAAGGCAATTATGGACACATCCTTTCCCAACAGCCCCGAGTAAACCCACAGATCCCCAACCAATATGGGGCTTTTCTAGGCAGCACTGGCTCTGCCGACACATCACTGAGGCAAAAGGCCATGTTGCCCAGAGTGACAAGGACTCTGAGCTCCAGCACCACTGGCCCACTCAAGGCCTTCTAGGCACTCATCCCTTTCTGGAGACCTTGCTCACTTTATGCAAAATGCCTGACCACATCCTCATGTCTGCCTACGGTCTAGGGGGAGGGACATGCAGGCTTCAGAAGTAAGGGTGGATGGGATCCCTGGGTGGCGCAGTGGTTTAGCGCCTGCCATTGGCCCAGGGCGCGATCCTGGAGACCCGGGATCGAATCCCACGTCGGGCTCCCGGTGCATGGAGCCTGCTTCTCCCTCTGCCTGTGTCTCTGCCTCTGCCTCTCTCTCTCTCTCTCTCTCTCTCTCTGTGTGTGTGTGTGTGTGTGACTATCATAAAAAAGAATTAAAAAAAAAAAAGAAGTAAGGGTGGAGAAAAGAGAAAAATGGCACCTGACAAATTAGGCCATCACAGAGCCCACCCCACCTGCCCCATCTCCTGAAGACCACACTGATCCTGGTAGTTTCTACATGGCTACTAAACCCACATTCATTTTTCATTCTGGTGTGTGCCAGGGAAGAAAGGGCAGAAGAGAAGATAGAAAACATCTATTCCTCATCCATTCAGTCATGGTTCCAGTTGGCTCCACCTTGAAAAGCTCTTTGCCAAATGCCTTGGGCAGGGGGTTGGACTGGGCATCTATTCCCAATCCCCATATGGGGACATTTCTATTGTCTGCCTATTGCCCTGATTTCTTCCTTCCCATTTACAGGGTCTGGACAGGTTCCCTTCAAGCTGCAGGAACAAGTGGGACACTCCTACTGCCAGTCAGGAGTATCCATGGCTCCAACTGAGCCTTTCTTGCCCAAAGAAATGCAAACTAAGGCAGACTCAGGCCACAAATCAAAATCCACCTCTCCTATCCTGCTCTGGAGACAGGTGAGCTCCAGGCCTCTTCCTACTGGTGCTCAGTGGAAAGTGCTAAGAGCCTGTAGGTAGAATGTGATGGGTACTGGAGCTCCATGGATTGCCTCCACCTATCACAACCAGGGGCCTGGCAGAAGCAAAGAAGGAAGGACGTGGAGTTGACTGTGAGGCCAACTGTGAAGCTGCCTAGTTCCTGGTTTGCCCCTACGGGGCTCAAGCTGAGCCAAACAGCTGCCGCGCCAACCCTGGCAGTAAAGTCTTCCAATTGCACAATCACAAGCCCTAGCAGCACGTGGGACTCCCTTGGGGGGTCTCTGACTCCACTACAAATGCTACAATTACCAAATCCACACAGCTGGAAACTTGTGAATGGGCCAATGAATGGGTTTCTGGGATTTCTGGTGGAGTTAAGGAGTTAAAGGAGCCAAGAACCCAGTTTTCTTATCCCTCTTATGCTACCAAAAATTACTGAAGGCTTATTAGGAATAAGGAGCTGGCCAAGGCACCACCTAAGGACCACGTCCAGCACTCTGCACAAGCCAACACCCTCACCGCCTTTACGGCCCTTTCTACGCATCAGCAAACCTTTCACGGACCCCTGTTTGAGATGAGGACCATGATGAGCTGGACAGCTAAGCAGCAATCCCGTAGAGCTCCTCACCTTCAAAACACCTTATAAACATTAATTAATCCATATGGGATCTACAAGAGACGTCATGGCCTGGCATTACAGAGGGGTATGCACAGGGTACCCAGGAATCAGACCACACCTCAGGGAACAGCCCAAGTCTTCCATCCCACCTGCAAGAGTGAGGCAGGATGGGTTTTCTCACTATTCCTCTGTCTTCTACCCACTTAGCTAATTCTTCACAAATGTTCCTGTCATCTCTTCTGTTTCCTAAAGAACAACAGAAACAATCACAATAACAAAAATTTTCTCTGAGTAGATGACTTCTCCCATCAGCCCCACCTCTGAGACTCCAGCAGCCATGACAATAATCGGCTGGTGTTAAAAAAAGGAATGAATGCTGGGGCTTTTCAGAGGATAAGAAAGCATCCATCTGCAGGTGCAGGTGTCTACCAGCACATCTGGGGTGGTCTGATGCAGCCTGGGTGAGACAGCTGCTCTGATCAGACCCACAGTCTGCCTGGCCCTTGGTGTGGCCAATATAGGAATAAGATGGGAAACTGAGGCTGGTTCATGATGATCTGGAGATGGATTTGTATCCCTACAGCCCCAAATGCTTTCTTGGCTCTTGGAGAGGGTACTGAGTCTATAAGGGACATGTAAATATCACGAGCAACTGAAATGTTTCCTGGCATAAAAGAAGAAAGACTTTACATTTGAAGAAGTACCAAATTATTGCCTGCCTGGGGTACATACATTTCTCAGTTCAGATATGTGTGGAGGGTGGTATCCACTCAGAGGGACAGGCTCAGAGCACCTCCCATTTTGCTATTCCACAGAGCTTAACCTAACCCCATGGTATAGAAGAGAACCAAGAGAAAGTGGTGTTTAGTGGAGAAGGTAATGAGACAAAGACACGGGGAAGATAAAATGAAGAACATAGGGATCCCTGGGTGGCGCAGCGGTTTGGCGCCTGCCTTTGGCCCAGGGCGCGATCCTGGAGACCCGGGATCGAATCCCACGTCAGGCTCCCGGTGCATGGAGCCTGCTTCTCCCTCTGCCTGTGTCTCTGTCTCTCTCTCTCTCTCTCTGTGACTATCATAAAAAAAATTTTTTTTAAAAAATGAAGAACATAGCCCTTTATGGAAAGAATCACACCAGCTCTGGGGAGAGGGTCAAGGCAAGGCACTGAAGGGCAAAGCTGATTTATTATATGAACGTAGGAAAATGAGTGGTAGAGAGACAAGAGTAGGATGGCTGGAAGCCTCATCTGCCACTCCAGCTTATCAGAAGCAAAGACCCTGCTCCAATCAGTCCTATATTAACTGGTAGCTGGGAGTCAATCTATCTCCTTGGGTCAGACAAACCGCCATCACAGTAGCCCTTCAGGACTTCTACCACAGGAGGAAAAGGGGGGTCTGCTGCCTACTCATTATCAAATGACCATCAGCTTGCAATGAAAATACACACACTCCTCCTGGCATAGATGCTGAAGCCAGAAGGAATGAGCTGACAACTCCAAAGGCAAGAAGTCAGTCAGAGGAGGGGCTGGCTGGCAGTCTGGCACCTTAAGAGTAGAAAATCACCAACCTCAGTGAGTTCAGAGCCTCAACCACCCCTGCCTTGGCTCCAGGACCAGCTCCAAGTTCCTACAAGAGACCCATGGACAGGTTGGGCTCAGAATCATTGAGGCCACTTATCCTGCTGGACCATTTCAAGAACATAGAGGACCAAAGAGACAGATGCTCCCCATTCCATGACATTCCAAGGCCTTGAGGAAGCTCAGACATATCTAGGTGACACTCAGAGTCTTCCTTACCAACCTAGGGTATGAACTGAATTCTAGCTTTGTCACTTATCAGTTACGTGACTTTGGATAAGGATTTGAGCTTACCACATCTCTCTTCCTGCCAAATGGAGATAAGACTACATATCTTGCATAGTCGTGTGGTCTGGAGAGGATGGATGGAGACAGCCCAGCATCATGCCTGGCATATACTGGATCCATAGGATATGCTATTATCACTGCTACCAGGTGCGGCACTTAGGAAGGGCCTCTATCACTGGGTCATTCCCATATCTAAGACATATGCGGGCCACCCTGTGCCCTGGAGGCATCCACTTTACTACTCCTGCTGGACTTAGCTTTTGTGGGGACTTGTCACCCCAGTAAGCCTTGTAAGCAAACAGCTGAGAGCCAGAGGAACTTCCTCTGGGAGCCACGAAACCAGGCTGCCAGGCAAATGACAGCCCGGGTATTTGTTTTAATTTAGGCTCTTGTCAAGAGGAAACTTCATGGCTAACAGCCCAAACATGACTGCACAGCACCTCCCCAGGAAGCCTCATTCTATGGCTCTCAAATAAGCCATTCTGAGGAAGGAGGGAGGCAAGGACTCCTCACATTGCTGCCAAGTCAGCGCCTCTCCCACCGCCCCCATCCAGGCTCCTAGAAGCCCAGGGGCCAGGGCAGCAGCAGCAGCAGACAAGACAGCTCAGATGCTAGCTTGCTTCACTCAGGGTTGGTTAACAGGTACTCCCAAAGAAGGTCTCAGTCTAATTCTCTTTTCAGGTCCCATCTTCCTCTGGGCAGAAATTTTCAAGGAGACCTCAGACAATTTTACTTCCCTACTCCAAGAGGTGGGGGGGGGGGAGATAGGAAAACTTGGAAAGAATTACGTTGGGGACTCTTCGTCACGGCAACAGAGAGAAAGCTAGACAGAGATTTCCATGGGATTCTATGTTTTGAGAAATACGGAAACCACTACTGGGTTTCCCAAAGAGCCAGAAAATATTCAGGAACATAAGTAGCATGTGAATATGAGGCATTGTTATTACTGTTATTTGCAAGAGTGCAGCTAAGAGGTCACTAATCCTTCCTTCAGGTCAGGGGCTGATCTGCAGCAGGGCTCTGAACAGATGTATGCCTCTATTCACGCAGACACATGTGTGCACACACACGCCATACAGCCATGGGCCCTGACCTTCACCCATCGTTGCTGGCCTCTGTGGGAGAAGGAGCAGATGGAGTGGCTGGGCTCCGTGCAAGACTGATACCCAGGGGATCCGGCTTTGCCCCTTTGATGTTGAAAAACCAAAGCGGAATGAACCATCACAAGGGGAGCAGGGGGTGGGGGGGGGAGGAAAAGGAATAGAAGTGGAGGAGGGAGAAGAGGGAAGAGAAGCAGGTATGGGGAATGAGAGGCACCCAAGGGGATATAGAGGTCAGAGGCTGGATGCTGAGCACTGAGGAGCCTCCAGGGCAAGACCTTGGGGTTCAAAGCACCATCCTTGTTCATTCCTGTCCTCCTCCATATAACTGTCGCCAAGGAATCTGAGCCAGCTTAACCCTTAAAAATGTCCTTGTCCCATGGCATCCGGTGTCCAGAAACTGAACTTGGCACCACCTGCCTCCCCAACCCCTACCCCCTACCCCAGGACTCTGGGCTAGGAGACATAGCAAGAGAGTGGGAGGGTCCCACCAAAGTGCTCAGAGGGCAAAATCCACTTACTAGCTCCTTCAGGGGCCAGGACCCTCTTCCTACTCCCCTGAAAGCTTTGGGGAAGGTGTTTCAAGGGAGAGGTGGAGAGAAGTGCAGGGCTAGAGTCACCTAAGAAAGGAAGGGTGTATGGTGGGGGTGCCTGCCGCCTAGAAGGAGCCCCTGGAATGTACGAGTGAGTGATCAGTTACACATCCCCAGCGGCAGTGCAAGAGCAATCACATGATTGAGGCAGATTTGGGAGCGAGGGGGTGGAGAAGCCGAGGGTTTTTTGTTGTTGTTGTTTTCTTTTTTCTTTTTTGGGGGGTGGTGAGGGTGGGGGTGGTGATGAGGCTGGCAGGAAAGACTGCTGAGCCGGAGGTTTCCAGCTCCCTCAAACCAAATGGCACCCGCGGAGATCTGCGCCTACGGTCCCTCCCACCCGACCCCACCTCCACCCTAAAACACACAATGGCCCCAGGATGTCCCTGAGGCGACAAACTCGGGGGCCAAGGACTTGGCCAAAATGGCCTTTCTGCTCCAGCGTGGACAGAAAGAGCAGTCAGTCGGGAAGCGCAGGGAGCACCCTACAAGGGCTCTCCTTCCTGAGGGCTGGGGAGTGCTCGGTTACACAACAGGTGGGAACGGGGTGACACAGCTCTCCCGGCCCCGTCGGGCCCGCGGCCCCCCGCCCGCTGGAAGTCCGCTCCGGGGACGCGGTCTGCGGCAGAGCGAGGGGCACCCCCCGCGTGTCCCCCACCTCCCGCGCCCTCTGCCCGCAGCCCCGCGCCGGGCTCCCAGGCCAGCCCCGCAGGTCGCGCCCCGGGGCCGTCGGGGCGCCGCGGCCCCTTCCCGCCCGGCCTGCCCGGCCTCCCCGGCCCGAGCGTGCACGTACTGCTGTAGAGGGTGTCGATCCAGGAGAGACGCGGCAGGCCCCGGTGGCTGAGCGGCTCCATGCCCGCGGCTCCGCGCGGCGGCGGCGGCGGCGGCGGCGGCGGCTCCGTCAGATCGGAAACCCGACCCTCATCGCACAACAAAGGAGGGAGGGCTCGGGCCGCGGGCGGGCGGGCCGGCGGGGCGCCAGGAGGGGCGGTCAGCCCGGGAGGCCGAAGTTGCCGGGCGCGGGCTGGAGGCGAGGGGAGGCAGGCAAACAGGTAGCTGGGAGGAGCGAGCCGGGGCTGCGGCGCGGGTGCGGGAGGGCGGGCGAGGGCGGGCGGGCGGGCGCCCCTGGGAGCCCTTCCGGCTGCTGCGGCCCCGGCCGGCCCCGCTGCGGATCCCGGAGCCGCGGCCCCGCAGCCCGCCCGCAGACTAGCAACTTCCCGGGGCTGCGCGGCGGCCGGGGGCGGGGGCGGGGGCGGGGGCCGGGGGCCGCCACCAATCCGCGCGAGCCTCCGCGCCCCCTCCCCCGCCGCCGCGCGCCGCCAGACCCTCGCGGGTGTCCGGGGCAGCCCCGGTCCCTTCGGACCCCGGGGCGAGACGGGCTCTAGCCGGTGGCGGAGCGGTGGTCCCGCGGGGGGCTCCCGGCCGCGGCGCAGGCGCAGGCTCCTCTTCCTCCCCTCGCTGGGCTCAGCCGAATTCTGGCCACCCGCAGACTAAGTGCCGCGGGGAGACCTACGGGCCCCGCAGGGGTGACATCACCTGCCGCCCCAGGATCTCTAAGCGCAGTTTCTGGGGCCGGTGCAGCCGTCAGGCCCCTCCCCTAGGCAAGCCTGGGGGGCGGCGCTGACGGGGTTAAGGTCCTGCCCGCCCGAGGAAAGCCTTGGCCGCTGGGCCACTCTTTCCTTCCAAACATTAACAACCTCATCTATTTAAACACCCTTGACCTAAAAGCCGGGCGGTTCTGCCCTACACACACGAAGGCGGAGGCTGGAGAGAGGCAGGGGGCTTGGGGGTCCAGGAGGGGCAGTGAAGGAAAAACGGGAGACAGGAGACACTCCGGGGTCTCCACTGGGTTCCCTAAGAGACTTGTTTGGGGATCTACAGTCGCAGCCCAGGAGGCATACCTTGTAGGCATGATCACATACAAGTTCAGGGAAGTCTGGGGTCAAGACGCCTCTGAAAACAAAACCTTTAGAAATAAAATTGCTGGGACGCCTGGGTGATTCAGTGGTTAAGCATCTGCCTTCTGCTCAGGGCGTGATGTCAGGGTGCCAGGATGGAGTCCCACATCCAGCTCCCTGGAGGGAGCCTGCTTCTCCCTCTACCTATGATCTCAGCCTCTCTGTGTCTCCTGAATAAATAAATAAAATCTTAAAAAGAAAGTTTCTGGTAAGACCTCCCAAGAACAGTGAAGGGGGGGCTTTATGCCCATCTCCTGGGTGCTGGGGAAGCCAAGGCAACTTTGCTGCAGATTCGGTCCTGTAGGCCTCCTATGGCCAAGGACTCTGAAGGACCTGAGAGGGAGGGGAGTCAGGCTACAGGCTGTGGGGGAGGGAGGAAGAGGGCAAGGGGCACTGAAGCTCCTCTCTTGAACCCAAGAGAAGGGAAGCAGAAGACTTCAAGGGACTCAGCTCCATTGGGACCCACCCACATGGGGGCTAGGCTCCCATCCTTTCAAATAACTGCAAATTTAGTTCTTCTTGCAGACCCTCCTCACCCACAATGCTGAAAGGAAGCCTGCACCCAACCCCTTGCAGCTGCTTGGGTGGAGGCCTCCAACCCACACCAGGTCAGGCAAGCCCTTGGGAGGTGCAAGGTAAATGAGCAGAAAGCCTCTACAGGTGGCTATGGTGAGTATTTTTTAACTGCAAGGTAACACTGGGCCCTCCCCAAATCCACTCAGCTCTCCCCCACCCCAACTCTCCTGGCTCAGACTCTGGCTCTGGCTCTTGTGGCCCCTCCCTGCTCAGCTGTCACCCTCCCACCAGCCCTGACTTGCACACAAGACTGGGAGGACCAAGCAGGCACCTGGAGCTTGGCAGAGAGGGGGGTGTGCATCTCCAATGAGATGCTCCAGAAATAGAGCCAGGATGGGAGAGGAAGCAAATGGGCTCTCAGAGGAACCAGAGGGAGGATGGTGAGAGTGGAGGAGTGGAGATGGGCCCAAGAGCCTCTCTTCTTCCCACATGGAACTCTCAGAAGGCACGGAACCCAGAAGAAAGGTAAAGGGGAATGTGGACCAGGGAGGCAGCAGAACTGCCCCCTACCCAATGTCTACCTCCACCACCAAGGCAGCCTGGGCCCCCTCTGTATGCTGCAGGGATTTTTCTGATGGCCACATTCGGGTGCTGTCAGGAGGCCACAGATGTATGTTTCTCTGCGTGAGACACATACATTTGCATACATTTTACATTTTTATCTACAAAGGCTTGAACATGCTATTTTCAGCATTTCCAAGCTAAAACGTTACAGTTGCTCTCCTTAACATTGCCACAGTTTGCTTTTTTCCCTACATTCTGTCCAATCCTGTCCTGGATCTCCCACTCAGGAACACAACACAGGGTACAGGGAGAGAGAGAGGAATCTTGGAGGCAGTAAGGAGGAACACTTGTAGTAATTAATGGAGAATGTCTGTGGTGCACCTGCCTAGGACCCCAGTGCTTTGCTTATAAGATCATCTCACCGCGAACCTCATTGCCATCTCAGCTCCCTGTGTTTTCTAGATGAGAAAACGGAGGCACTGAGTTAACCCTCCCAGCCCTCCTCCATCTCCACACATCCATCTCCCGTGCACACGTCCCAGGAAAGGGCAGTTACTTCAAGATGCCCTTGATGCCATTTCTAGTAGCATCCAGTAGGTGGTAACACCACACAGCCTGATTCTAGTCTTGGCTTAGAGACAAGTGTGTGGGCCTTTGAACACCAGAGCGATCTGAGACTGGAACAGAAGCCTCCAGATTCCTGGCACTGAGCATAGGGAGGAGTTTGGGGGGTACCCAATACATTCTAGGAAGGAAGGAGTTAAAGAATCATTCTCATCTGTATTCTGCCAAAGGTTAAGTGCTCTGCCCAAACCCCAGTCTGTCAGAGCAGGGGAGGGGCTTTCCTGTGGACAGAGTGCCCTGATTCAGCTAAGTGCAGATCTGCCTGCGAACCCCCAAGGCACTGAATCAGCACCCAACCCACTTCATCCTCCAGGCCCACAAGAACCATTTCCTGTCCAGGCTTTTGGGCAAACCCTCTCGACCTTTGCCAGTGCTCCCTCTGGCCTGTCCTCAGCTCCCTACCAGCCTTGGTGACTACCTGCTTCTGCCAAACCACCCACCAATGTAAGGGGGACTTAAGGGTTGGTCGCCTTGCCCATAGTGCTGGGCCAATGATGAGACGCTGAGCGGGAAAGAGATATATCCTATCCTTTTTTTCTTTCTTTTTTTTTTTAGATATATCCTATCCTGAAGGTCAGTGGGCTTGCCCTTAATTCCCAGGTCTGCTACTCACTCACTGCCTTCCCAACAACCAACTCTTGCTTCCACAGCCACTTACTCAGATGGAAAAACAGTAACTGTGCTTACAACCAAAACTCAGTACCTCCACTTTTCTTCCATCCTCACTGTAAGCAACCCACCTCCACTGTGCACAAGAGGAAGGCCGGGGAATCCCAGCTTCCGTGATCACCTGGAGGTCACTGCTGGTGGAAAGGATGTCCATTCACCTCTCCCCATGCTGGGGCTGGCAGGGGGCACCAGTGTGCAGAGAGACTGGATGTGCATGTAGGGGTGGAGGGCCTCCACATTCAAATTAGGAAACAAAAACCAAAACCAGGGGATCCCTGGGTGGCGCAGTGGTTTGGTGCCAGCCTTTGGCCCAGGGCGCGATCCTGGAGACCCGGGATCGAATCCCACGTCGGGCTCCCGGTGCATGGAGCCTGCTTCTCCCTCTGCCTGTGTCTCTGCCTCTCTCTCTCTCTCTCTGTGACTATCATAAATAAATAAAGAAAAAAATATTAAAAAAAAAAAAAACAAGGGATCCCTGGGTGGCGCAGTGGTTTGGCGCCTGCCTTTGGCCCAGGGCGCGATCCTGGAGACCCGGGATCGAATCCCACATCGGGCTCCTGGTGCATGGAGCCTGCTTCTCCCTCTGCCTATGTCTCTCTCTCTCGCGCTCTCTCTCTCTCTCTCTCTGTGACTATCATAAATAAATAAATTTTAAAAAATTAAAAATTAAAAATTAAAAAAAATAAAAAAAAAAAAACAGACTATGATAGCCCCCCCCCTCAAAAAAAAGACTCTGTACCCTTCCTGCCAGATCTACTCTTTAAAAGCTGGGACTGCATCTTTTTTTTTCACTGGGGTATCCACAGTACTCAGCCCTGTGGATGAAATGAGGCTCAGGTAGACTCGAAAACAGCCATAACCACATTGTGCCCCCAGACCAGACTCTCTGCCCAAAGCCCAGCAGGCTGGCATTCAACAGCACATGCTGAATAAGTAAGATGAATGACGGCTGACGTTTGCAGAGTGCTTCTTAAGTGTGGGACACTGCTCACTTAACCCTCATAATAAGCCAACGAGATAGGCACTGCTCTTCTCTCCATTCCCCAGAAGCAGACAAGGTAAGCATTGGCCAGCTAGCAGCTGGTGACACTTGAGAATGAACTAAGATGCTGAATCCAGAGTCCACATGTATAATCTCTGAATTGGGCTGCGATGAGTGAACAAATGAATGAATAGAATGAAGTTAAACTCAGGGAGAAAGACATTGGAGCCAAAGGAGGAAGGCAAGACAGTGGAATTCCAGAACCACCCCCACCCCCACCCCCACCCCACCCCCAAGCCCATCAATGGTTAAGCAAAATCAGAACTGGTACTCAACACCACATCTACCACAACAGGGCAGATGACTATGGACACAAGCTGGATGCAATCAATTCTGTGACAGTTTCTGGAATTCCAGTCCCCACTGAACTCTACTGCTTCTATCCTTGGGCCTATCTCAAGCCTTTCCCAGCTCAGTTTTCAAATCTGTAGCATATGCAGGTAGCTCAGGCAGATGACTGTATTCTGTTTCTGGATTCTTGCTTTGTTTTCTTTACCGGTACGGGAAAATAGTATTTACTGTTCTGAGATGCACCTTCACTCCTTGGGCCTAGAAATTCCCTAGGCCTCTGCTGGGTCACATCTCAAGGAGAAGTCTTGGCCTGATAGTTCTATCCTTGGTCCTCTTCCGACCTGTCTTGTCCCAGCCTCCTTCCTTTTCCAGAGACAGTGAGATCTACAGATAGCACAGATTAACTCAAAGCCCTCCCCAGTTATTTATTTCTCTACCAAAGTTTTGTGTCAGCTTGAGTCATAAATATCTGCAGCCCTGGCAAGATGTAAACCAGAGAACTGCATTCACGCCCCTTGCTGCCTCCCTCAGCACCATGGCCAGGAGAAGGCACAGTGACATCCAACTCACTGTAGCCATGAAGCTCCCCACACATACCCACACATTTCCCATGTGGGGGAAGCCTAGCTCCCCCCCCACTGGCCACAGTGAGTTCAGCTTCCTGGACAGACTAGCTGCCCTAGATTATACTAGGTAAATACAATTTCAGGAGGATCTTCGTGCCAAGCCCCTAAAGTGGCCCTCACTCAACTTGGCTCAGATTGCACACACATACCCCCTCCCCCCCGCCAGGGGTCATTGTGAGAGGTTTCCCACAGAGTGGATCAGAGGGCTCAACAATAGCGGTGGAGCCCCCTGCCTGATTTACTCACCACAGCATCCCTGTCAGCATTTGGAAAGAGGCCAGCAGAAGAGATTGAAGGATTCTCTGAGTCCCAAAAACACAGAAACCAAGTTCAATGGTTCCAACCTTATCAGATCCAGAGTGCAGCAGAGGCATGCCCACCTGGGGTCAGAGCTCACAGGCTGGCCCTCTGCTCTCCTGTGTCTGCCATTCCCCTGAAACTGGCCATGCGTCTTGTTCTTTCAGCCAGTGTTCTGCAGATGCACCCAGCCCTGTGCTGCTCTGCCAGGAGCTGTGACGCTACCAGCCAGACCTGGCCCCCGTCCCTGTCAGACCCAGGAATGGCCGCAGGGGCTGAGGATAGGCTGTCAAGGAGATTGGCTCCAAGAGGTGGCGGCTCAACATTCAGGAAGGCGAGGACAAAGGAGCATCAGAGCCTAAACAGTGGTGCTTGTCAGCAGTAGAAGCTTGTTTTGGGGTTACCGTGCAAGTTTGCAGTGTGCAGCCATATCCGTTTAAGGGCCAGGCCTCTTTAAGGCAAGTTCCCTCTGCAGACACTTCCAGCCACCAGCAGTCCTGCGGCGGATGGGGGGGGGGGGGGGGGGAGCTCCCGAGTGCCATCTGGTGGCGCAACAGAGCAGCACATCAGCCACTAGAGGTGGTCCTGCCACAAGAGGCCTGGAAAGCCTGTACTAAAACCTCAGCTTTTGGGATGCCTGGGTGGTTGAGCATCTGCCTTTGGCTCAGGGTTGATCCCAAGATCCAGGATTGAGTCCCACATCGGGCTCCCTGAGGGGAGCCTACTTCTCCCTCTGCCTGTGTCTCTGCCTCTCTCATGAATAAATAAATAAATCTTAAAAAAAAAATCTCAGCTTTGCCCACTAGATTCTGCACAGAACTGCAAGGCGACCATTGTGAGTAAAGAGGGAAGGCAGGCGGAACTCCGTGTGGGGTCAGGAGAGAGCAGGAATCTGGGAAGAATAACCAGCCACCCCACTGAACAAAATCTTCTCTAAGATATTCTCCAATGGGTTTTTTTTTTTTTCCAGTTTCCAAGCTTGCCTGCTTCAGGACCTAAAGCACAGCTATGCATATCGGGTGCCTATAAACATGTAACAGTGTCAGTGAGGGAAGGGCAGTTGGTACTGCCCCACAGGAAGTATTTGCAAATATGTAGGAGCATTTCGTTTAATTTAATTTAATTTGATTTAATTTAATTTAATTTATAGGAACATTTTAAAGCCAGAGATGTTAAAGTGTCCTGCAAAATGCAGAACTCTCCCAAAGAATGTCTGTCCCCAGGTGTCAACAGTGCTGAGAACACTACTTGGTTACAGGCACATGTGGAAGTTCACACCTCCTTTTTTTTTTTTTTAAGATTTTTATTTATTTATTCATGAGAGACACAGAGAGAGAAGAGGCAGAGACAGGCAGAGGGAGAGGCAGGCTCCATGCAGGGAGCCCAATGTGGGACTCGATCCCAGGACTTTAGGATCATGCCCTGGGCTGAAAGCAGGAGCTAAACTGCTGAGCCACCCAGGGATACCCACACTCCTGTTCTTTTCCCCATCATTTTGCCTCTGATGTCCTCCCGAAATTTCACCTTTATAATCTTAGAGGTGGAGAGAGGAAGTGGTCTGGCCTAGGCCACCTTCACAAAGGGTGCCCCTACCCAGAAGCTAGGTACACACCTGTACTCAGTCATGACCCTTGGGCAGCAGCAGGGTGGGTGGCCTAGAACAGACCCTTAGGAACAGCAGATGGTATCTGACCAGAATCACAGAAGACCAAGGGACCACCCCGCCATCCTTCCCACATGAATGATTCAATCTACCACTGGCTTTCTCTCCCCAAACTGTCCCAGGACACCCATCTTTTAACAAAAGGCACTTTCAAGTTCTAGTCATGAAACCTTGTGACTCCTTATTTCCCCTTCCCCAAGTTCACTGCATTCTGTCCTGGGCTAATCACTTCTGTCTCAGGAACAGTCTGGTGCCAGCAGCTGACTTAGGAAATCAACACATGTGACATGTATTCTAATGAAGGGAGAGTGGAAAGGAATAAAATTCTGGCTGTGGTGGCTAAAGAAAGCAGCGCAGTGGTCACATTTGACCTGAGTCTCAACCTGAGTTGGTTTGAGCAGTCCCAGACTCAGGAGGCTGACATCATCACACGATGATCCAGTTGGAGGAAAAACCTACCCAGCATCCCTCAGCAACTAGAGCACTTCCCATTGCTGTCAGAATAAAGACCCACATCCTCTTGGTGGCACACAAGGACCTGTGGCCTGGCTCCTTACTTCCTTTCAGCTTTGTCTGGCACAGTCCCCTAGCTCTCTTGCTTTTTCCAAACTTTTGGATAGGACGATATTTCTAGCTAAAATGCCTGGATATCTCTTCATCTTCCCTCCCATCTTAACTTGAATGTCACTTCTGCTAGGAAGCTTTTCCCAGGAAGGCCTGCATTTCAGATTACTCAGTGCTTTTGTAAACCACTCAATGCCTGTGTCTCCTGCTAAATGGAACCCTCCAAGAGGATTCAAACCGCCATCTCTCTTGTTCACCACTATAACCCCAGCACCTTGAAATAGTGGTTTCAGTAAATGAATGAATGGATGGCCAAATATGTTCCTGGTCACAAAGACCCTAGAATAAGGGAGTACAGACACTTCAGCCAGCCTAAGTCCACCAGCTGAAAAAAAAAAAAAACCCAAAACTGTCTAGGTCAGCTGGGATATCATGACAAGAGGGGTCATGCTCTCTGGAAAGACTCAGAAAAAAAAAACCAAAATACAAAAAAAAAAAACCAGGATCCTAGAATCAGATTTGGGGCAAGAGGATTGCTGCTCTAATTAATTCCTAACTGTTCACACAAAATCCCAGCTAAAAACTCCCCAATGCACAGGGCTCCCTCACTAAGCAGCCAGCATTCAATGCTGCACTCTTTTTTGCCCAATCAGACTCCAACATGGAAATGAAATAGAAACCAAGAAATGGTTCAGCCCACCAAGGGAACTTTGGTCTCAATTCTCAGAGTCCTTCTCCTGGACCCGTCCCAAATTTGCAATTACATTTGTTTTTAGAGGAAGGGGGCAAATTGTAGGCCTCCTGTGGGAAAAAGCAGTCCCTGAGAATGCACCTGTCCAGTCCCTCCTCCTATTGTCTGGCAGGGGACATAAGTTGGGAGTCTGAGAAATAAGATGCTGCTGGCCTACAGCAATGCTGAACTCCCCAGTCCCAGGGGCTGTAAGCTGAAGCTGTCACCCACTGGGTTCCAGTGATGACTTTGGTGCCCCTTCAAACAGACAGATGGGAAATCTTCCTTTCAGCTCAATGATGGGAGAAGTATATGGGAACTGATTCTGGGTACCCTGTCTTCCTGAAGACCTTGCTCAAGAGGGTCTTCAGGTTGCCTGACAAGGGCAGGCAGACAGGGCTTGTACACTCTCTGTGGCTGCTGCTTGCACTGAGCTATGGGGCTCCTGGGCAGGCCAGAGAACAATGGAGGTACTGTGCCAGACTCACCCAGTCTGCTGGGTACCTGCAAAAAAGGAAGAAGATTCCTTTTCATTTTTCCTTCACCAAAAGAAAGAGACAAAACACCCAATTTTTAGTCAAGGTATGATTTGCTGGGACTTGGGTCTATAGTCTGGAAATCACCCTAGGCACCTAGAGTCAATAAACCAGATGGTTAGTCCTCTAAAGCTACCCACCAGCTTCTCACCTGCTTCCTAGGAAGGGTATTCTGGCATAGTTAATATTCCCAAGGTTCTTCTCTCCCCTGAAATGATGGGATCTCAGAGGAGGAGATAGTAGTTGTCAATGATGGGCAGAGGAATGATAATAAAGGTGATGGTAACAAACACTTATATTGTGCTTACTGGGCCAGGGCTGATCTCAGGACTCTGCATGTATGAAATCATTGAATTATCAAAGTAATCCCTGACTGCCCCAAAATTTATGTCTACTACCTCCCCAACAGAAGGGAAAGAGCAGTAAACTGAGCACACCATGAGTCTATGCCCTGACTCTGCCACTAACTTGCTTTTACTCTCTGGACCTTGGTTTCCTTACCTTGATATGCAGGGATCAAAGTTGTCCAGTCTATGATTCCTTGAGAGATAGATGATTAGGAAATAGCTGATAAGGGAGGGGAAAAACTTTCTTTTTTCCCACCCCTCAGTTCCCCAATATTTCAGGAGGCCCAGAGGTTTCGAGGCTAGAAAAGCTATTCATTAGCCCATTGAATATTCCCTGAGCTCTATATAAGGCTGGGTTCCTTTGTCAGGCTTGTGATAGTAGATTTGAGACATGTCTAGAAGTCCCCAAGAGGCAAGGCAGTGTCTGGTAGGTCCAGAGGATGGTGTGGACAGAATATTATGGAGGGGATGGAGGGGTCACCTCTTCAAAATGAGCTGATTAGGGGCACCTGGATGGCTCAGTGGCTAAGCATCTGCCTTTGGCTCGGACATGATCCTAGGGTCCTGGGATTGAGTCCCGCATCGGGCTCTCTTCAGGGAGCCTGCTTCTCCCTCTGCCTATCTCTGCCTCTCTCTGTGTGTGTCTCTCATGAATAAATAAATAATCTTAAAAAAGAAAAAAAGAAATGAGCTAATAACTAAACACTTCTTGGAGGAAGTATCATTTCCAGGGCTTGGAAGGACACCTCATATTTCACTGACAAAAATGGTGGGGTAGGGAGACAGGGCATTCTGAGGGAAGGAAAAGCATAAGCAATTATGCAGAAATGTAATTAGGCAGAAATGGGAGGTGAAGAGGGAAACCAGAATGGATGCCTGGAAGAGAAGATGCTTCTGGAAACTGGGGAAGAACATAGGCACTTGCCAATAAAACGTGTGGCCTCAGCACAAATTCAAGGACAACAGAATCTACAGCTTTTCTCAAGCCTGTCTTTAGAAAGAAGGGACACCTCTTCCGTGCAACACCACCAACAAAAGTTGAGGACTTACATGCTGTCCCTGTGAGTTTGTGGGCAAAGGCACCCAGTTACTGAAAGTCTTCAATGTGCCTCCAGCTTCACTGATATTTGTTCTAGGCACTGTGTTAAGCACATCACTTTCACCCTTTCTTCTTTCCAGGCTTATTGAGGTGTAACTGACAAATAATGCAGTGTGAGTTTAAGGCATACAATGAGATGATTTACTGCATGTATCATGAAATGACAAACGTAACAAGGTAGAGAAAACTGAGGTGTCAGCCCCATCCAAATGTTTACATCTGCACTGCCCTGGCCCCAAATAAGAGAACCAGTACACTCAGAACTTTCTCAAAAATGTTTTGTACTTTGAACAAAGCCAGAGGCCATGGGGGAAGATAGTACCACATAGTGAGCTATGAGAGATTCACCTTCCTAAGGAAGGACCCTATCTTTTTGAGAAACCTTTTCACAGAACCTCAAAGGGCAAAGGCTCTGAGGAATTGTGGTTCCCCTGCAGTGCCATCTGGGGGGGAGCACTTTGCAATGCTGCAGGCCCCACCTCATCTCTGAGGCATCTCTCCCACAAGGGCATCCCCCCAGGTCAGGCCCAGCTAAGTATTTATAAGGAGCACTTCAAGAGAATCATTCCTATTCCAATGCCACCAGGAAAGAGGGCCTGAGCTCATGGTCTGGGCTAGAGAGGGCATGGCCGAGGACTTGAAGCTGCAGCAGCCTCACACTAAGTGATTTCAAATTCCCCTCATGGCCACCCCTCCAGGGTGAGACTGTGCTCAGCTTCTAGGCTGGCAGGTTGCAGATAGGAAGACGCTGTCCCTCTGCCTCCTGACCCCTTGGACGTTTCCCACTCTAGGGACCTCCTTAGATCTCAGCCAGGACTCACACGAAACCTGGTTCCTCACCCTGACGCCCCCCTCATGGCCCAGAGTCTTCTAGACAAGTCATTGCCCAATCCCTTCCATGGCCCACTGAGTTATTTTCCAGGTTCCTATTTCTATCTGATTATGCAAGTTTCTTTCCTCCAGGAAGCCACATGCTCATCACATGAGGGTGGCCACAGGTCACCAGCAAATGGGAGAAGGGTACCCAGAAGGGCCTCTTTCCAGAACCCCAGGGCTGTAGATGGTGGTTCCCTGCTCTCACAGGGGCCTGAGACCACCAGAAGGAGACCAGTGCAACCCCAGATAAGATCATGACTTGGTTTTCAGTTTCACCAGAGAGCAAATCCCAGAGGTGCCCCTGTCCATGGGTTTTATGCCTGGCAGCCTGAACGGGAGACAAGAGCAACCACTCCACACAAGTGGGGAACGACATGGCACCTCCCCTTAACACCAGATGGACCTGGCTCCAAGCCTGCTCTGCCCCCCAGATCCCTGGTTCTTGGAGCAAATGTAGCCTACTGACTGTTGGAGCAAAGTCCTGCTAGAGGCTGCTGAGATAGGAGCCTTTGCTGTTCCTCGCTGGCCAGAGCCTCCACACTGGAAGTTAGTTTTGGAGAGGCCCTTAGGAAAGCCAAGCCCAAGCCGTTGTTTCTTCTTTTTCTGGAGGTAAAAAAGACCGCTTTTGTAAAAGAAATCCAATTTGCCGCCCACCACGACTAACCACAGATGAGGAAGCAGTCACAGAGAAGCTCTGGCCCCTACAGCCCCTGGTTTCCTGCTGTTCTCTCTGGGAGACCACACATGGAGCTGTACACGCAAGCAGGCCACATTTCCTTCCAGACCTACAAGGAACCTTGACTTCCTACAAAGACCACCAACGCCAGCAGTAGTCCATGTGGCCGCATCTGTCCACAGCAGCACTTCTGCTGATTTCAAAAGGAAGAGGTCTGTTCTGTGGAGGACAACACAGCCCGAGACACCGACAGAAGCTGACTTCCCGTCTGGCTTGCCTGATCCTGAAAGCAAAGGTGCCTGATTCCAGGGTCAGTGCTCTATCTCCCATGAAGACCCTCATTCTCAGGGAGCTGATGAAGGTGCGGAAGCTTTGCTCAGGAGCGGTCAGGGTCACAGACACTTTGGCAAACCAGTTCTCTCTAGGTCTGTAGGAGGCAGGGAAGAATGGGGAAACATGAACTGTGGCAGGGTCCTGCTATGGAGAACACCCAGGCTGCTGGCTCAGAGGCGACACTGCAATTAGCACTCTGTAATTTGCTTACTTGTATGCATCTCACATGTCACCAAAAGACAATGTAAAAGGTGTGCTGCATATAAGCTAGTGTGTTTTTTGTTTTTTTGTTTTTTTAAGATTGATTGATTGATTTGAGAGAGAGAAAGAGGGGAGAGGCAGAGGGGGAGAGAGAAATTCAACGGCACTCCACATTGAGTGTGAAGCCTGACAACCCTGAGATCACACCTGAGCTGAAACTAAGACTCGGAGGGAAGCTTTAACTGACTGTGCCACCCAGGTGCCTCTAAGCTGTTAAGTGAGTTTATTCAGGTTTTTGTTTCCTGTTCTAACAGTAATAAAGCCATAAACACATTTTTTAGACAATAAAAGAGTAAAATGTGCATTAGCATTTTCCAGCCTTCTTTGGTATGCATACAGTAGGGGGTCTTTGCGTAGTTCTCATCAACAGCTCTCTAGACTATGCTCAGGCATTTCTCAGCCACTGAGCCATGGCCAGTCCAGCTTTTATTCTCTACTGGGTCCAGAAGTTCTACCTAGATGAACTATAACCTCACTTTGCTCTGCGCAACCTTGGGCCCAAACACAAAGATGAGCCCCCAGGAGGAAACTCTAATTCATCATCGAATTTTGTTCTCAGTACATGGGAGATGTCTCTGCTTCCTTGTGGGAGGGAGGAACATCACCCACTTGTCAGCACTGCCCAGGAAATACTGAAGATGAAGCCTCATCTGTAGTATCCTCAGTAGAATCTGAGAACTGCTACTGACCGGGCCTTGGGACTCTTCCTTCCTTGGGGATGGACCACAGTTTTGAGATTAGAAGGAAGTCTTGGGATTGGCCAGGGCTATATTAGCGACATCAGCCCTTTAGCAATGGAAACTGAGGAGGAGGAGGGAGGGCAGGGCGGTGGTGTGGGGAGATCTCTAAAGAAAAGTTCAGTTTGAATTCACCACCCAAACCCCAACCTATGATAGGGACAAAGTAAGTTGGAGGGTTGGGTTTGCTATTGCAATCTCAGGAGAACAAGAGAGAGATGTGCTTACTAAACTTTTTCACAATGTGCCACAGGCAGGAAATGCCCATGTCTGCATAGCACACTGGGACCAGAAGACCAAGAGTCTGAAACATCAGTATTTCCTCATACCTTCAACACATTCTAGGTATACTGATTTGCAAGCTCTGGTAGAAGGAATGGGAAGAGATAGCCCTTCTACTTTCAATAAAACTTCCAAGTGGTCATAGGGTTCATAAGCATTTCTGACTTTAGAAGCGTCCCCCACACACACACTGCCAATATAAAATCAATGACACTCCCTGGAAGGCAGCAATCCTGGCCCCCACAGCTGATAAGATGAGGCAGTGCCCAGGGGAGTTCCCTTGTACACTCAATGGGGCTGAGGCATGCTTCCCAGGAGGACACTTTATCTGCTGGGAATGGCTGCTGATAAAGCATAATTTGATACTTTGGAGGAGAATGCCATGGCTTGGGCCAGTCTTGGTAAAAGGTTCCTATTTCCTTGTTCAGGAGTTTGTAGGCCTGCCGGCCAAGGCAGAAACAGATAATTACTTTACAAAAGCAGAACCACCAGCACAAGAGTGGCTCTTCTCTGGGCTGGGTTAGCCCATCTTCTCATCCCTGGTGCAGAGGGAGGGAAGGGACACCTGCTAGGTCCCCTGCATGCAGCAGCATCACCCAAAGCCACTCACATCAGCCATAGCTTCATGGGGCCAGTTTCTGGGCCACTGCTGGTCCGGATGCAGCTTAATGGTCAGGATGTGGGTTCCAGAGAACCTTAATTCAATCTTTCTAGGCTTCAATTTCTTTCATTGTAAAATGAGGATAATGATGGTATCTGAGACAGCTGAAATGGGATAACAGATGTAAGATACCCGGCTGGGTGCCTGCTCTGTCTACATACTCAGCACCATTAGCTATCACTGTTATGCTGCTTGAGCTTTGCATGCACATGCACACACACACTACACACACTACACCCACTGCTCTCCAGAGGGCCAAAACAAGGCAAAAAGTGAAACAGCCCCCCACCCCCACCCAACTTACAGAAACCTAGTGAAGAGATACTGTGAGATGTGCTGAGGTTTCCAAGCCAAACCACACCCTATGTTCTTTGTAGATGTCTCATCTTTATTGCAGAGTTAACTCATTAGCATTTTGTAAAGAGTCAAAGTAGCCCTATTCCCTCTTTAGAAGTGTGCACACCCTCCATACTTCGCTATTCAACAGCTGCTAGAGCAAGAAAAGGAAGATCCATCTAGAAAAATATAATCCCTTCACCTTAAAGTCAGGGCTGTCAGGTTTGAGAGAGCCAGGAGCTTCTAGATTGGTAAAGATCCTTTAAAGACTTCCAAAACAGTGGAAGCTGAAAAATTCAGTTCAGTATAGAATTTCTTGACAAACAGAATTTTCGCCAGGACATCAAGTAGAGCACCTTCCTTGGGCAAAAGGGAAGTTGGTCTGAAGTATCTAAGTGTGTTCAAAGTAAATAAGATATATGTGTAATTTTATGTTAAAATTGTAAACTTTGCAGGGCGCCTGGGTGGCCCAGTCGGTTAGTTAAGTGCTGCCTTCTGCTCAGGTCATGATCCTGGGGGTCCTGGGATCAAGAGCCACATCGGTTCCCTGCTCAGCAGGGGAGTCTCCTTCTCCCTCTCCCTCTACCCTTGCTCATATGCTCTCTCTCCTGCTCACTCTTTCTCAAATAAATAAAGTCTTTTCAAAAAATTGCAAACCTTGGGCATCCCAGGTGGCTCAGCGGTTTAGTGCCACCTGCAGCCCAGGGCATGATCCTGGAGACCCGGGATCCAGTCCCATGTCGGGCTCCCTGCATGGAGCCTGCTTCTCCCTCTGCTTGTGTCTGCCTCTCTCTGCATCTCTCTGTGTCTCTCGTGGATAATAAATAAAATCTTTTTTTTTTTTAATTGTAAACCTTGTATTATCCAGAGTAAACACGAGATCAGAATGTTGGACTAAGAAAAAAAATTCTTAGAAATCAGTATACACCAATATATATACACACATACACACACACACAAATGATGAGGCCATATTTAAGGGCATTTCCTCTGTGGACAAAGAGCCCAACTTCCCAACCCTCTTCTGAAGGACCTCCTGCTATGATATGCCCATTAGACTGTATAACACCCTTTTCATGTCTCACATATTAGCCCTTGGTAAATGTTGCATGAAATTTGATGAGCCTGCTAGGAAAGGGAAGATGATTCATAATCATCTATTCCTAATCCACAGACCCTTGATGAAAGCCTGCTAGGTTTAGGGTTTGAAACACTGGGGCTGGAAACAGTTGGTTTGAAGACAAATGGCCCTCTTACTTAAAGGAGGAGGCTCCAGGCGCCTACAGAATGGTAAATTCAGCTCTTCCTTGACCCCTACTAGTTCCTCCATTAGTCTGTGTGCATAGCGGATCCTGGGGAAGCCCCCCTTGCGTGGGGCTTCTGACCCCAGTGGGGCTTCTGGACAGCTGGGGGGCAGGGCCTCAGGGCAGGATGGGGGCGGGACCGCAGGCTCTTAGTCACAGGACAGGGCCCTTCAGCGTTTAAATGTGAAATGGAGCACGGGGGCTAAACCTCGCAGGCTGCTCCCATGATTAATCCAATATCCAATCACAAGTCGCGGGGCGGCCCGCTGCTCGACCACCCCCCCCTCTTCGGTGGGGGAGGCGGCCTCGGTTTCTGAGGTTTACGCAGTTGTTGCGATGCAAATATACTCAGGGCCTGGGGCCTCTTTTCTCTGACTCGCGCAGGAAGGCAAATGCCCAAACCCTTCGGGATCTGCCTACCCCTCAGCACCCTGCGGGGTGAAGGGAGGCCCAAGCTCACCCTGCTGCGGTGGGAAGGGACCTGCCAGGGGATGTGGCATTTGTGTGGGTCCCGCCGCGCTGCAGCCAAACAGCCCCAAGCGGCGGACAAGTCAGGAGGCTGGCTGAAGCAGGAGGAGCTAGCTCCAATCTTTTATTCAAGCTTTAAAACAAACAAATAGATCAAAGAGTTTCCGTTTCCTGGCCTTGGTGTCAGATCCACTGGGGAAGTCCCTGGAGTAGAGGGGGAATGAGTGAGAAAGCACAGGCGCATCTGTCCTAGGCTCCGGGCCAACCTACTTCCTCTTGGCTTCTCCTCCAGCTCATCCTGGCAGGAGCCACTGTCAGGGGCTCTGGGATTCCCCCTCGGGCGCTTGGGAGAACCGTTAGTCCCTAGCACCTGAAAACCTTTCTCGGAAGCACTTGTACGATGTATTTTCACGGGGCATAAAAAATCTAGCAAAATGGAAGATCTGAAATCCAGATAAGAGTCACCTCAAATTATTAGGCAAGGGCTTGCTCATTCAGGTCTCCAAAAGGACAACTGCTAAAGGAGAATGCAGCTGAGTGAGAGACCCCAGTGTCCCTCAGACTCCTTCAGACCTTTTTGGGTTTGTAAGAAATACACCACTGAGCAAAGTTCATTCATTAATTATTTTCAAGACTAGTGCCTCCCTCTCCTGAAAAAGAGGCACTGGCTCTTTTCAAAATAAGAACCATGAGTTCAAACTAACCAGCTTTAAGCCCCTTGGCACATTATCCAACTTTCTTAGGCCTCTGTTTGGTCATCCAGAAAATAAATTAATAATACTAATCTCTTTTGGTTGTGAGAACAAATGAGACAATGCACAAATTAGATATATTTGTATGTGTGCCATAAAAGGACTGGAAAGATATATTGTCTACAACAAGCTGTTAACTGAGGGTTCTTTCAAGAGAGAGGAGAGAAAGTGGTGGGGATAGGTGCCTAGAACTGATATGTTTTCTTCCAAAGACTTCCCTACTGTTTTCATCTTGTATATTAAAAATACTCTTATGCATAATACAGGGACTGCTTCATGGTAGATACTCATGTTAATTTTTATTATTTTTATTTATTTATTCATGAGAGACACAGAGAGAGAAAGAGGCAGAGACATAGGCAGAGGGAGAAGCAGGCTCCATGCAGGGAGTCCGATGCGGGACTCAATCCCAGAACTCCAGGATCACGCCCTGGGCAATGGCAGGCACTAAACCACTGAGCCACCCAGTGATCCCCCTCATGTTAAATTTTTAAACTGAGATCTCGGGATGCCTGGATGGCTCAGTGGTTGAGCATCTGCCTTTGACTCAGGGCTTGATCCCAGGGTCTTGGCATCCAGTCCTGCATCAGGCTCCCTATGAGGAGCCTGCATCTCCCTCTGCCTATGTATGTCTCTGCCTCTTTCTCTTTGTCTCTCATGAATAAATAAAATCTTTAAATAAATAAATAAATAAATAAATAAATAAATAAATAAATAAGATAAAACTGAGATATCAATTCTAACTTAATTTTCCTTTGAGGCTTCTGGCTCAAGGTGGAAGACTGAGCACATGGAGCTTTTTTGTATGTTTTACACTATTATAATAAACTTGTTAGGGGAAGCCCTGGTGGCGCAGCGGTTTAGCGCCGCCTGCAGCCCAGGGCCTGATCCTGGAGACCCCGGATCGAGTCCCACATCGGGCTTCCTGCATGGAGCCTGCTTCTCCCTCTGCCTGTGTCTCTGCCTCTCTCTCTCTCTCTGAATGAATAAATAAATCTTTAAAAAAAAAAAATAAACTTGTTATATGCCTCCCCCTCTTAACCCAAATCTCTTGACATGATCTAAATCATGTATTAACACAAAACCTGTAACAACGTACTCCGACACAGTGTACTCTCGACCATGAATTCTAAGTAACCCCAGTTAGAAGGAATTGGGAGTATCAGGTGGAAAGAAGAAACCACAGGCCACAACACACCCAGGAAAGGACTGCTGCCAGAACAGTGGGTAAGATGGGGTGCAGGGAAGTAGATCCTGGAGCAGGAAAGCATCAGGAGCAGCTATGTGGGAGACTAGTAGTAGAGAGGAAGTAGGAGGAGCACCCAGGCAGTTTAGCTCCCAATCCCCCTCTTGTCCCAACCTCCCTTCCCCAAGACCCAGAGCCCAGCAGGCTCTGGCTTCAGCTGCCTTTCTCACATTCCATTTCTGGTTCATAGAAATGTATATCTTATTTTTGAGAACAGCTATATGTTAAAAAAAAAAAAAGTTTTGTGATACCTGGGTGGCTCAGCGGTTGAGGTCTACCTTTGGCTCAGGGCATGATCGCAGGGTCCCTGAATCGAGTCCCACATCGGGCTTTCTGCATGGAGCCTGCTTCTCCCTCTGCCTATGTCTCTGCCTCTGTGTCTCTCATGAATAAATAAAAATTTTTTAAAAAAATAATAAATAAGTTATCTATGATTTTTAGAGCAGAGGGATAAGCTTAAAGCATGAATTCACATGAACTTGATTTGCAGTTTGAAATTACTGATTTTCAAAAAAAAAGTCCAAATATTGGTTTGAGAGAAAAACCGCAACAAATTACTAACCTTAAAAAAAAAAAAAAAAAGCTGCTTAGGACACCCTACTGGCTCAGCCAGTTAAGCATCTAACTCCGCTCAGGTCATAATCTCAGGGTCCTGGGATAGAGCCCCACCTTAGTCTTAGTCTCTGCTCAGCGCAGAGTCTGCTTGAGATTCTTTCCCCCTCCTCTTCCTTCCCCCTCTGCTCCTTCCCACCCCATCACTCTTTCATACATACATACATACATACATACATAGATGCCTAGGTGGCTCAGTCGGTTGAGTGTCTGCCTTCAGCTCAGGTTGTGATCCTGGTATGGAGCCCCGCATCAGGCTCCCTGCTCAGTGGTGAGCCTGCTTCCCTCTGCTCCTTCCCCTGCTCAAGCTCTCTCTCTCTCAAATAAATAAATAAAATCTTTAAAAAATAAATCAATAAGTAAATGAAAATGGGCAAAGAATATCACAAAGAAGAGAAAATAGGAATTGCCAAAGAATAAAAGATACTGTACCTTATTAGTAACTGGAGCCATATGTACATTGAGATGCCATTTCTGTCCATGAGATTGGCACAAATGAAAAATAGTAACAAATGTTGGTGCTTTACCCTCAAAAAGTGTGATGAAGAGTCTAAGCTGGAACAGCATTTTTGGAGGACAACTTGACAATATCGATGAACATTTAAAATGCACATAGTTTTCAACTTTTTGAGTCCATGTCTAGATCTTCTCTAGAGAAATATTCACACATATGCACACATGGGTCATGTACATGGTTTTAATTTTGGTGTTGCTTAGAATAGCAGAAACTGGGACACTCTACCAGGAATTAAATTTGTCCCCTTTGCCTTTTCTATAGAAAAGAGAAGTGCCTCTTGCCACCACCACCACCACCCCCTGCAGAAAATGCTCTTGGAGTCACAGATCTTATAGCCTTATAATTCCTTAGGCATTCTGTCTTAAATCAACCACTTTGGAACTGCCTGACATCAGAGGCAGCCTCCCTGCTCTAGTTTAGGAAAGATGGTATAAGAAGATCCACTGAGTTTGAAGGGTTTAAAAAGAGTTTTCCAGTTCCCCCAGATGGGTTGTCCAGGGAAAAGAAATAGTGGCAGATGCTAGAACCTGTCCTCTTGGCTTCCTGGGCAAATGAACACATGGTAAACCATTCTGTGTATGGCCTAAAGGAATGGGTATCAGGAGCAGGTGCCGTTGGCTGAGCTTAAGACCAAGGAATTAACGTTTTCCTGTCTCAAGGACGATAGCAGGCTGTGCTGGGTCTTGATTGGTGCGTTCCCATACCACTTTCGTGTTCCAGGGTCACCTGTTGGCCTGTGCAGTGAGAAATCCTTATTACTAATGAGACTCAAATTTTCTGCCAATTTGGGTGTAGCAGCACTGACCACTGCTCCCTCTGGCTCTAAGGGAAAGCTTCAAGAGGGAACTGCTGGGATTTTTGCTGGTAGGCATGTGGGCACTGGAGCTGAAGAAACAAAAAAATATCAAAGGATGTGTCAAGATTGTGAAGAGGGACTACCACTCCTGTAACATTGGTCAATCTGCAAAGATGTGGTTGTTACTGTTCCGGTATTTGAACACAGTGGTTACTGACGGTTTTACAAAAACCTTTGTGTCTTGGGAGACAGTTAAAGATGGCAAGCCCTTAGCATGGGTCTCTATTGTATTCACATTCGTGCAGTAAAAACCTGTTTGCTGGGATCCCTGGGTGGCGCAGCAGTTTAGCGCCTGCCTTTGGCCCAGGGCGCAATTCTTGAGACCCGGTATCGAATCCCACATCGGGCTCCCGGGGCATGGAGCCTGCTTCTCCCTCTGCCTGTGTCTCTGCTCCTCTCTCTGTGTGACTATCATAAATAAATAAATAAATAAAAATTAAAAAAAAAAAGAAAACCTGTTTGCTAGCCTGTTCCCACAGTGAAACTGAAGGGTCTTGAAGCATAGGTTTGAACCCTTTCCCCAGACACGTTTGCACAATTCAGGTATAAATGAAGTTGGTTTGGGGATCCCTGGGTGGCGCAGCGGTTTGGCGCCTGCCTTTGGCCCAGGGCGCGATCCTGGAGACCCGGGATCGAGTCCCATGTCGGGCTCCCGGTGCATGGAGCCTGCTTCTCCCTCTGCCTGTGTCTCTGCCTCTCTCTCTCTCTGTGTGTGACTATCATAAATAAATAAGAAAAATTAAAAATAAATAAATAAATAAATAAATAAATAAATGAAGTTGGTTTAATAGTGGCTGCATCCCTTTCTCCTAGAAAGAAGAAATTTATATGATAGCCCAGAATTTATCACACATGGTCACAAAATCAGATACTCTACTCTCTGCAACCTGCTTTGAAACGGATTATGTTTTGGTTTTTTAAAAAGATTTATTTTTAGAGAGGTGGGGGAGGTGCAGAGGGAGAAGGAGAGAGAAAGAATTTCATGGAGGCTCCACCCTGAGCACAGAGCCTAACTTGGGGCTTGATCTCACAACCCTAAGATCATGACCTGAGCCGAAACCAAGAGTCAGACACTTAACCAATTAAGCCACCCAGGTGCCCTGTGGATGATGTTTTATTGTCCAAATCCTCCTCTTTTAACCCTCTAATACTTGGTAATTTAGATACTCTATGAACATTGAGAAATATAGTAAAGGTATTTGTCGACCTTTTTTTTTTTAAGATTTTATTTATTTATTCATGAGAGACAAAGAAGAGAGGAAGAGACACAGGCAGAGGGAGAAGCAGGCTCCCTGCAGGAAGCCTGATGAAGGATTTGCTTCCAGGACCCCAGGATCATGACCTGAGCCAAGGGCAGAGACACTCAACTACTGAGCCACCCAGGTGCCCCTGTTGACCTTTTTGTATTGATCAGCTTGGAGGTTATAAATAGTCCATGTTATCTAATGACTTTTTAAAATCTGAATAAATAAATAAATAAATAAATAAATAAATAAATAAATAAAACAAAATAAAATCTGAAAAAAAGGGACGCCTGGGTGGCTCAGCAGTTGGGCACCTGCCTTCGGCTCAGGTCGTGATCCTGGGATCCCAGATCGCGTCCCACATCGGGCTCCCTATGGGGAGCCTGCTTCTCCCTCTGCCTGTGTCTCTGCCTCTCTTTCTCTCTGTGTCTCTCATGAATAAATAAATAAATCTTTTAAAAAATAAATAAATAAGGGCATCCCGGGCAGCTCAGTGGTTTAAGCGCCACCTTTAGCCCAGGGCTTGATCCTGGAGACCCAGGATTGAGTCCCACGTCAGGCCTGTGTCTCTGTGTCTCTGTGTCTCTGCCTCTCTCTCTCTCTCTCTGTCTCTCATGAATGAATAAATAAAATATTTTTAAAAAATAAAAATAAATAAATAAATAAATAAAATCTAAAAAAAGTTCCATCTATTTAAGTCCAGCAGGTTTGCTTAACTATTTACGCACCAGCAAATTTATAAATTGCAGTGAAGTGGTTATCTTAACTCCTCATTAATCTCTGCTCCCAAAGAATATATCCACACAAGTATTTCATGCTGCCCACCTCTAAGCTAGTGGAGGCTGATCTCCTTGAGAGAGAAAGAAAGGAGAGGCAGAAAGTAATGAAATTCAGAGAGGTATAAGCTTAGCCTGTGTTGGGACTCTGGGGGCTATCACTTGTAATGTGGGTGGGAAGATATTACCCCACCCCACTGCCTACCTTCCCCAAAGCTCAGCAGGAGGAATGAATGTGGGTGAACATTCCAACTTGGAACCCAACACCTTCCAACACCATGATGGTAATCTAGGGGCAGCAAGAGGGTGACCTACACGATTCAAACCACAATCAGCCAAGTGTTCTGAAATAGCAGATCACAATGGACTTCTCTGTATCACCATCTAAGTGTCATTTAGCTTGCTGATGCTGTTTGCTCTCAGGCCAAAGGTCACCCTGGGCTGCTTCCTCCCTCTGACTGCTTGCTGGCTCCTAACACAAATGGATTACTTTATCAACTGTCTGGCAACTCCTTATCTACTCACACATAAACTCAAAAGGCTTTTCCCCCCACATTTTTTTTAGGAGCACCTAAAGTTCTTAAGTTACCTGGGGACATTTTTTTATGGCTTCCTTAAAAAAAAAAAAAAAAGATTTTGTTTATTTGAGAGAGAGAGAGCACAAGCAGGGAGAATGGCAGAGGGAAAAGAAGCAGGCTCCCCACTAATCAGTGAGCCCCATGCAGGGCTCAATTCCAGGACCCTGGGATCATGACCTAAGCCAAAGGCAGATGTTTAACCGACTGAGCCACAAAGTTACTCCTTTATGGCTTCCTTTTTTTTTTTTAAATTTATGATAGTCACAGAGAGAGAGAAAGAGGCAGAGACATAGGCAGAGGGAGAAGCAGGCTCCATGCACCGGGAGCCCGATGTGGGATTTGATCCCAGGTTCCCAGGATCGCGCCCTGGGCCAAAGGCAGGCGCCAAACCCCTGCGCCACCCAGGGATCCCTATAGCTTCCTTTTAATGTCAATCTTTGGGGCTATCTGGGCAGAAAGTGCCTTACTAGACATGCTCTAGCAATTCCACTTTTGGGTATTTACCCAAAAGAACTGAAAGCAGAGTCTCAAAAAGATATTTGTACTCCAAGTTTATAGCAGCATTATTCACAAGAGCTAAAAAGTGGAAGCAACCCAAGTGTCCTTGGCAAAATGTGGTATAGACATAGAGTGGAATATTATTCAGGCTTTAAAAAGAGGGAAATTCTGTTGTGCCTGGGTAGCTAGTCAGTTAAGTGTCTGCCTTCAGCTCAGGTCATGATCCTAGGGTCCGGGGATCAAGCCCCACATCAGGCTCCCTGCTCTTTGAAGAGCCTGCTTCTCCCTCTCCCCTCATGCGCTCTCTCTCTCTTTTTTTCTCTCTCTCTTTCTCAATCTCTCTCAAATAAATAAACAAAATCTTTTTAAAAATTAAAATAAAATAAGGAAATTGTGACATATGCTACAGCATGGAAAAATTTGAGGACATTATGCTAAGTAAGGCAGTTACATATAATATATATTATATAATTCCAGTTACATGAGGTACTTACAGAGTAATTAAATTCATAGAGACAGAAAAAATGGTGGTTGCCAGAGGCTACAGTGGGGAAGTGGAGGTTGGGGCGCTGTTGTTTTATGGGTAGAGTTTCAGTTTTGCAAGATAAAAAGAGTTAGGAGGATGATGGTGGTGATAGTTGTACAGTATTATAAATGTATTTAATATCACTGAACTGTACACTTGAAAATGGTTAAGATGACAAACTTTGTTATGTGTATTTCACCACAATAAAATTTTTTTGAAAAAAAAAGAGAGGATGTAATGTACATAGCCTCACCCTGTTTTCCATATTTGATGGCAATTGTAATAAAATTTCCTTTTAAAAAAAATTTCCTTTTTCATAAACTATAAAAGTGCATGTGAGGGGCACCTGGCTGGCTCAATTGGTGGAACGATCAACTCTTGATCTCGGGGGTTGTGGGTTCAAGCCCCACGCTGGGTGTAGAAATTACTTAAAAATAAAATCTCTATTTAAAAAAAATAAAGGAGAGGCACCTGGGTGGCTCAGTGGTTGAAAGTCTGCCTTTGGCTCAGGTTGTGATCCCAGAGTCCTAGAATGGAGCCCCACTTTTTTTTTTAAAGATTTATTTATTTATTCATGAGAGACACAGACTGAGAGAGAGAGGCAAAGACATAGGCAGAGGGAGAAACAGGCTCCTCGCAGGGAGCCTGACCAGGACTCGATCCTGGATCCCGGGAACATGACCTGAGCCAAAGGCAGGTGTCCAACCACTGAGGCACCCAGGCATCCCAGGAGCCCCACTTCACTTAATTCTTACATTTCAGGGACACCTGGGTGGCTCAGCGGTTGAGCATCTGCCTTCTGCCCACAGGCGTGGTCCTGGAGTCCCGGGATGGAGTCTCACATCGAGCTTCCTATGAAGAGCCTGCTCCTCCCTCTGCCTGTGTTGTGTCTCTGCCTCTCTGTGTGTGTCTCTCATGAATAAATAAATAAAATCTTAAAAAAAAATTCTTACATTTAGGAAGTATATGCTACTAACACATCCATTTTACAGATGAGAAAATCAAGGCACAGAAAGGTGAAATAGCTTTTTTAAGTCCTCACAGCTAGTAAATGTGGCTCCAGGATCTGCCTTCTTGACCACCATAAGCTCGCACCTGACTTCAACAAGGCTTGTAAAGTATGGTCATTGAAATGACCATAACAAGAGGCAGAATGGGACACCTGGGTGGCTCTGCAGTTTGGTGCCTGCCTTGGGCCCAGAGTGTGATCCTGGAGACCCAGGATCAAGTCCCACATCAGGCTACCTGCATGGAGCCTACTTCTCTCTCTGCCTATGTCTCTGCCTCTCTCTCTGTGTCTCTCATTTAAATAAAATCTTTAAACAAACACACAAAAAACAAGAGGCAGAATGAAGCAAGTTCTAAATTGAGACATAAAGACAAATGCTGGGGGAGGAGCCTGAGCTGGGATGACAGTTTGGACTCAAGTGATTTTTCACCTTTTTGCCAATCAGTTAAAGTCATGTGAAATTCCCCAGCAAATCCTTGAATGGAGCCAAAAATAATTAGTAAGAGTCAACTCATCTGACCACATCAGAGATCCAGAGTTTGTTCTAATATAGATCTTTCTTTGACATACGACATTAAACAAGCTCTAGCCCAGGGACCAGGGAAGAGAGTGGTCTATTTCCACCTTTCAGTGTCCTAAAACCCTATGCTTTAGAAATGTGCTCGGGACGTGAGTCACGTAAGCCTGGGAAGTAGTCAAAAACCTTCAGATCCTGTGTTTCCTTCCCATTCTGCGATTCACCTAAAGACTGATTTGCAGGGACGGAAAAAGCTATCTGTAAATTTGGGAGCCAGAGAGCCAACTAATTAAGTCTGAATTAAGATCGCTGAGGTCATTGTCCTAGGTCATAAAACCTTCTCAGACATTGTGTGCAAACTGCGATGAAGACACTATCTTCACCCCACAGTGATCTCTCTTCTTCAAAGATGTGACAGGCCCTGTGGTTCCAAAGAAACAAACTGGAGAAAAGAAAGGAAAGAAAGGAAAAAAAGAAAGAAAGAAAAAAGGAAGGAAGGAAGGAACGAAGGAAGGAAGGAAGGAAGGAAGGAAGGAAGGAAGGAAGGAAAGAAAGAAAGAAAGAAAGAAAGAAAGAAAGAAAGAAAGAAAGAAAGAAAGAAAGAAAGAAAAGAAAAAAGAAAGAATAAGAGAGAGAGAGAAAGAAAAAAAAAGAAAGAAAAGAAAAGAAAAGAAAAGAAAAGAAAAGAAAAGAAAAAAGAAACAAATTGGTTAAAAGCAGGGAGTGCAACAATTTCTATTTTGAAGAGATGTGAAATGCTGTTTAGGACATCTTTTCATTTCTTTATTCCCTTAATCCTAAAGATTAGCTTTTATAAAGTCCCTTCTAAAAATGTACTTTGGGGACACCTGAGTGGTTCAGTGGTTGAGCATCTGCCTTCAGCTCAGGGGGTGATCCCGGAGTCTCAGGATTGAGTCCTACATCGGGCTCCCTGCAAGAAGCCTGCTTCTCCCTCTGCCTATGTCTCTGCCTCTCTCTCTGTGTCTCATGAATAAATAAATAAAATCTTTTAAAAAAATGTACTTTGGCTTTCATCAATTTTTAAAATTTATGATACATATATTTGATTGTATTATATATGCATATATCTCCTCCATGTAACAAGTTTAAATTACCTACTTTAACCCAACTTGAAGAAAAAAGGAGAGATTTAAGATTTGAATATAAAAATTCTGCTTGTAAATGTCTTTTTTCCTCTAAGTTGGCAGCTATCTCAATGTATATATAAGCACAATGACTAAGTTGTATTTCTCTCCAAATAAGTAACTTGGGTGAGATGCTATTGCCTAAATCTAATTCTGATATCTTAAAATCAATGCTTTTATGGTATATAGGAATTTGAAGCATGAAGTTAAAAATAAAAAGGTTGTTTTGGTCCCTCCCCCTGCAGTAAACCAGACAAAAAACAAAAACAAGGCAGTCCCTCTTCACAAGCTAAAAGTAGCAACAAGAAAATAAGCCAGAGGAGATGTCAGCTTGAGGCTTCTTTAACTGGTAGCAAAGACTGCTGAGCGTCCACCAAAGATTCCTGCCCCAGGTCTCCTCCCAGGGTAGACTGTAGCTGGGAAGTAGCTGCCAGTTAGGGGCTACCCTTGCCAGGATGCCTGAGGGCTAAAAGGGGACACAGGCCTTATCTTTGCCAATACAATGTGAGTGAAAGAAATGGCTATCATTTCTGGGCTAAGAGGAGTTAAGAAGCATGTGTGTCTTCACTCTCTTGTTTGCCTAATGCCCTATGGAAGCTGAAAACTACCAGGACCTGGACGAGGGCCAATGCACAAGAGCACGGGAGCCTGGGTTCCAAATACATCCACTGTCATGGGATCCAGAAGAAACTTCACCTGTTAAACCACCACCATGTTGAAGCTGGTTTGTTGCAGAGGGTAGCACTACTCTGATGGCTTATTCCAAGGTGCTGGGATTAGGGGCTGGAGGAGGGAGTAAAGATTTATTAGTGAGTTAAGATGCACACTAGGAAAGAAATATATTCTCTTCTTCTGTGAAAAACTCTTTAGCACAAGGATTGTAATCTCAGATGCCTAAAACACTAGGCCAGTAGTATGATACTAGTAGCTAATAACACCCAAGCAGCACTTATCATTTAACAGGCCGCTGTAAGCACTTACACTAACCTACTCATTTCTCACACATTTATTGGGTAAGCTATTAATATCACCCCCATTTTGCAGATGAGGAAACCGAGGCCCACAGGAGTTAAGTAATTTGCTTACAGTCATACAGCTCGTAAGAGGCAGAGGTGATGCAAGCCCGGGCAGCCCAGCTCCAGAATCTTGCTCGTTTACTGCTCTATACACACACCCCTCACAATGTAAGCAGCACACAGGGCCAGACGAAAGCTGAAGTAATGAGGGAAATCATGCCCGGTCTGAAGGGGTCAGCTGTTCAGCACTACCTGATGATTTTCACATGTACTCGAGATCTTCTCATCTTTCAATAAAAGCCAGAAATCCAGATTTTTATGTCAAGTTTCCAGATTTTAAATTGTCTCCATTTTGTTTTAACCCTCTGTGGCCCAAACAAAGCACATCAGCAGACTGCAGGTAGCACAGGGCCAGCCCCCTGCCACCCCTGCTCTTGGGGCAGCTGTACCCTAGGACTGTGTGGTCTCCTGTTTACCCAAAGGCCCTGGGGAGTTCTGAGTCTGGTGGCCAGAAGAGGAGTCAACTCTGCAAACAACAGCTCCTTTAGGCCCACTGATACGAATAATTAATTTCTGTTTTCTCACTTGCCAGTCCACAAAGGTTACCAAGAAGCCCGGCATTCAGAAGGCAATTAGGTCCTCTTCTGAGACAATGAGGACAGGCATGGAGGATCCTGGGGGTACTCAGGGAGCCCCATAATGAAGTCCGGAGTAGTGGCCTATGCTCAAAGGGAGCTGGTGGATACCGGCCAGGGCCTGTGTGTGTGCGCCCTGCCTGGCTGCCTTGGTAGAGCCATCAGAGCATCGAGGCTCATTAGAGACTGACACTCTGTGGCTTTTACTGCTACCAGCAGGAGGGGGCTCTGAATTCTTCAAGACGCTTTATAATAAAACAAAAAGGCGCAATTATGCAGCCAAACTGAAGACAAGGCAGCTGCATACAAAGCAGGACTTTCTCCCTAATAGGACCAACCTCAGCTAGACATTGCTGAGGCCTTACCTTCCTCCCCAGGCTGCAGCTGTGAGGCATCCGTAATTGGATGCTCCACTGCTCCAGCTCTTGGATTATTCAAACTGCAGGATTTCCAGATGCGTTGGGTTTCAATTAAGGATATGCCCAGGCAACAAGATGAGCCACGTACCATTTTTCACCCTTACTGTCAGCAAAACTGAAACTGATAACTATAATAATAAAATTAACCAGCATACATTGTATACTGTGTGTCAGGTGCTTTTCTAAGTGCTTTATATATTAAGTTACTTAATCTTTACACCAACTTAATTTGGCATTGATATTGTTATTATCACCTTCAGTCTACAGCTATGGAAACTGAGGCACAAAAAAATTAACAGTGAAGTGGCAGAGCTGGGCTTTGAACCCAAGCAATGTGGTTCATTGCTATACTCATACTAGACAGTATGCTCTTGACCATCATACCAGTGGCTGTTTGCATTTTACACAGAGCTTATTGTATGCCAGGCCCTGTCCCACATATTTTCTATACTTTATTTCATTTAATCTTCACAACTCCAGTTGAGGTATAATCATCTCCATTGAACAGAAAAGAAAATAGGTTTTATAGAAGGAGGAAGTAACTTGGTTAAAGGCACAAAATAATAAGTGGCCTACAGACTAGATACAAATCCAGGTTGCTCTGATTCAAAGCCAGGCTCTTGGGCAGCCCAGGTGGCTCAGCGTGGGGCAGCCTGGGTGGCCCAGAGGTGTAGCGCCGCCTTCAGCCCAGGGTGTGATCCTGGAGACCTAGGATCGAATCCCATGTCGGGCTCCCTGCATGGGAGCCTCCTTCTCCCTCTGCCTGTGTCTCTGCCTCTGTGTGTGTGTGTGTCTCTCATGATTAAATAAATAAATCTTTAAAAAAACAAAAACTAAGCCAGGCTCTTAACTATTACTTGGCACACAGTACCAGTCCATCTAACTTACTGGTATTCACAAAGTTTAGGTCTGAAAAACCTCTAGTCCGATCATCTTTTTTCAGGTGAAGAGATGTAGCCCAGAGAGATTAAGAATTAGTGGTTTGGTTGGTAAAGCATGCAACTCTTGATCTTGGTGTTGTAAGTTCGAGCCCCATGATGGGTACAGAGTTCACTTAAAAAAAAAAAAGAGGGCGGGATCCCTGGGTGGCGCAGCGGTTTGGCGCCTGCCTTTGGCCCAGGGCGCGATCCTGGAGACCCGGGATCGAGTCCCACGTCGGGCTCCCGGTGCATGGAGCCTGCTTCTCCCTCTGCCTGTGTCTCTGCCTTTCTCTCTTTCTCTGTGACTATCATAAATAAATAAAAAAAAAAAAAAAATTTAAAAAAAAAAAAAAAAAAAAGAGGGGGATCCCTGGGTGGCGCAGCGGTTTGGCGCCTGCCTTTGGCCCAGGGCGTGATCCTGGAGACCCGGGATCGAATCCCACGTCGGGCTCCCGGTGCATGGAGCCTGCTTCTCCCTCTGCCTGTGTCTCTGCCTCTCTCTCTCTCTCTCTCTCTCTCTCTGTGTGTGTGTGTGTGTGTGTGTGACTATCATAAATAAATAAAAATTAAAAAAAAAGAGGGGTGCCTGAGTGGCTCAGTCAGTTAAGAATCTGCCTTCTGCTCAGATCATGATCTGGGGGTCCGGGAATTAATAAGCCCATCTCCGTTGGGCTCTCTGCTCAGAGAGCAATCTGCTTCTCCCTCTGCCCCTCCCCTGTTCATGCTCTCTCTTTCTCTCACAAATAAATAAATAAAATCTTTAAAAAAAAAAAAAGAATTAGTGGTGGGTTTTACTAGAGTAACATTGGCCCCAAAAAGAGCTGGGTTCCAATCCTAGCTCTGTGTTTTACTAGCTATGTGACTTCGGCAAGTGACTCAATGTTTCCAGACTTATTAGTATAGTACAGAAGTAATAATACTCAGTCTCATGGACAGTAAAGTATGTGTGTACATATACTTCTAATAAACACTCAGCATGGCAAAGCCATTTCATTATAGTCAGGTGGTCCCCAAATTACAGATTGATAATTTCAAACTTCTGCTTACAAATCTGTTCTTTATGATTTGAAATAATGTGTAAGTGGTAAGTAGGTTGCCAGAATTGGCCCCTGAAGTCTAATAAACAGACAAAGATTTTGGAAAATTATACTGTACTTCTAAAACTTTTCTGGTTGGCACTCTTCTTGTGCAAAATCCCGAGGAAATCACATTTATCAAAGATCTGAGCGATTAGACATTTAGGCCTTCTACTCTCACAAATAAAGTTAATCTACTACCAGATCAGTGGAATTCTGGAGAAGATAGGTTTTGTTTGTTTTTAAGATCTTATTTATTTATTTGACAGAGAAAGAGCACAAACGGGGAGTGGCAGGCAGAGAGAGAGGGAGAAGCAGATTCCCCATTGAGTAGGGAGCCCAACGAGGGACTCAAACCCAGGACCCTGGAATCATTACCTGAACCAAAGGCAGATGCTTAACTGACTAAGCCCCCCAGGCGCTCATGGTTTTTAATTCTAATATCCTTTTCACTATGTAGTGATTTCATGATTCTGTACCTGGAACTATGGACCATGCTGTGATGCCATGTTTGGTCCTTTGGCACAAACATCAAGATTGGTGATTACATTTGGTTTCATTTTGGGGTTCCTATTTTTAGTTGCTGTAGCTGGTTGTTTATCAGGACATGCTCATGTGACCAGCAACCAGTAATAATTTCAAACCTTAAGACTCAAACAGACTTCATTGGGAGTAGATATTCTATGCATGTCTTTGTAGTTTGCTTTTAGAGAGACAGCACTCCTACATGGCCTCAGACAGGGAAAGACATCAAAGCCTATGCTGGACCTCTCCTGTGTCTGTTGATACATATATTTTTCTTGCTGCTTTTTGCTCTGTATCCTCTGTAAAAAAATCTTAGCCATGAGTCTAATCTGCTAGTGAGGCTTATATACCCTTCTAGCAAATCCTTCAATAAAAGAATGGTAAAACAAATTGAGCCATTTCTGATATTGTTTTTCACATTTCTGAGACCGACTCTCTCATATATATCTACAAACAGCTATGGTTACCATTTGGTCTTAGTGAAAAGGGAACTTAGAGGTTTGTTTTGTTTTTTTAAAGATTTTATTTATTTGTTTGTTTGTTTATTTGAGAGAGAAAGAGAGAGAGCAAGAGAGCACAAGGAGGGAGAGCTGAAGAAGGAGAGGGAGAAGTAGATTTCTCCACTGAGCAGGGAGCCTGACACAGGGCTCAATCCCAGGACCCTGAGATCATAACCGCAGCTGAAGGCAGACACCCAACAGACTGAGCCACCCAGGTGCCTCTGTTTTGTTTTGTTTTAATGCAAATTCAGCTTGGGCCTGAGATGCTGCATTTCTTTCTTTCTTCTCCTTTTTTTCTCTACTCTTTTTTTTTTAAAGAGGCTCCAAGCCCAACATGAAGCTTGAACTCATGACCTTGACATCAAGAGTCACATGCTCAAAAAAAAAAAAAAAAAGAGTCACATGCTCTACTGATTGAGCTGATTGAGCCAGCCAGGTGCCCCAGAAACTTAGAGGTTTTGAGGAAAATACTTTGATTTCTGAAGCTCCAAACAGCCATTCTTCTTTATGAATTTACATCAGATATTTGTATCAGTCAGGATAATCTAGGTAATGCTGCAGTAACAAAGAGCACCAAACATTTCAGTGGCTGAAAATAAAAACAGTTTGTTTTTCACTCTAGTACATGTCTATTAAGGATTAACTGGGAGCTCTGCTGTGTTTTGCCATCCCACTAGGACCCACACTGACTGAACAATCACTATCTAAATCACACTGTACATTTCAGCAGCAAAGGGAAAAGAGGTCTCATAACATCATTAAATGCTCTAATGTGGAAGTTGCACATATCACTTCTATTCAAACACACTGGTTAGAACTAGGCAATGGTCCCTACCTAATTTCAAGGGAACCAGGAATGTAATCCTACTTACCATGTTCCTGGAAAGCAAGGGGGAATCAAAATACTTAGTTTAACTGTCCTAAGGACTAGCACAGGTCTCCATTAGTTGAGGAGTGCCTAGTTAGCCGAGTTTGAAGTATTATCCTTTTTCTGTATCATCCACCTTTAGGACACAGCACGCTCCCATGAGGAAAAGGAGCACATGGGGATGCCTGGGTGGCTCAGTGGTTGAGTATCTGCCTTCAGCTCAAGGCATGATCCCAGGGTTCTGAGATCAAGTCCTGCATCAGGCCCCCCATGGGGAGCCTGCTTCTCCCTCTGCCTATGTCTCTGCCTCTCTCTCTCTCTGTCTCTAATGAATAAATAAATAAAATCTAAAAAAAAAAAAAAGGAAAAGAGGCACAATGTGGCAGATTCTGAACTGGTGAGCTGACAAACAGGGTAGTAAGGTAGAAGGTCACATGTCAAAGTCTTCTTGGGGGCAGACAAAGCTTGAAAATAACTTCAGGAAGAAAAACCACAGCCCTGAGAATAATGGTTCTAGAATATGTCTTATCAATTGGTCCTTCTGGACCCCCAAAAAAGAGGAGAAGGGACAGAGAGGATGAAGATAAAAGCAAAGAAGGGGTGCCTGGGTGGCTCAGTCAGTTAAACATTTGACTCTTGATTTAGGCTCAGGTCGTTATCTCAGGGTCATGAGATGAAGCCCTATGTCCTGGGCTCTGTGGGGAATCTGCCTGAGATTCTCTCCCTCTCCCTCTGTCTCTCCTCCTATTTGCACAAGTGCACACATTCTCTCTCTCTCTCTCTCTAAAAATAAATAAATCTAACAGAAAAAAAAGTAAGAGGAGGAGAAAAAAGTAAAAGCTCTTTAAATGCTTAGCAACCCCAACAGTCTGCTCAGGTAGTCTAAATCCCACAAAATTCTTGAAAATGCAATAATTCTTTTATTTGTTTAATAAATACAATACACCAGCATTGTGCTAGGGTCAGAAAGACCAGAATTTTAAAAAGTAGTCCCTTGGGGATCCCTGGGTGGCTCAGCGGTTTAGTGCCTGCCTTCAGCCCAGGGTGTGATCCTGGAGTCACGGGATAGTGTCCCATGTCGGGCTTATGCATGGAGCCTGCTTTTCCCTCTGTCCCCCTCTCTCTCTCTGTCTCTCATGAATAAATAAATAAAATCTTAAAAAAAAAAAGTCCTTTTCTAACACACATACACTATAAGGGTTTAGAATTCAGTGGGGGGCGCAGCCTGGGTGGCTCAGTGGTTTAGTGCCACCTTCAGTCCAAGGTGTGACCTTGGAGACTCAGGATCAAGTCCCACGTTCCCTGCATGGAGCCTGCTTGTGTCTCTGCCTCTCTCTTTCTCTCTGTGTCTCTCATGAATAAATCAATCTTAAAAAAAAAAAATCCAGTGGGGGAAGACAGAGAGGCAAACCTTTTTAAACCAAATTATAATTGCTCAAAAGAGTGAAATGTGCAAAGTGCAGGGAAGAACTATGTGGCTAGCACTAGGCTGGTTTTCCAAAAGCCAACCACAGTCTCTTTCTCTCTTTAAGGATCTTTACAACAGAGGCTGAAGAGCTGAAATCCCTGATCCCAAGCCCTCCTTGCAGCTAAGGATGGCCATGTAATGTTGACCAATAGCATGAAGGCAGCAGTTGCTAGGTAGGACTTGGGGGGAAAGCTTTTTAAAGCAACAGCCAGTATGATCACTACAGTCCTTTGCACTCTACTCCCTTTCTGAAACATGAGCACACATCTCGTGATGCAGCAGATTTTTTTTAACTGTGAGACAACAACCAAGAAGACAAACACTTCTCTGCTCCATAATGGGGGAAGTCTGGGCCCCTGAGTGTACTGCTGAGCCATCCCAGAAAGCTTGCCTCTGGGGTTCTTAGACTGGAGGAAAACAAATCTGTACCTGGTCAAGTCACTGCAGTAGTCTCTATTGCTGTTAACAAATCATCACAAGTTTTGTGGCTTAAAACAATATCAATTTATTATCTATTAGGAGAGAAATCTGACAGGGTCTGTCACTGGGCTAAAATCAAAGTGCAGGGCTGGGTTCCTTTCCAGAGGCTCTGGAAGATAATTAGTTACCTTGCTTTTTCCAGCTTCTAGAGGCTGCTCATAATGCTTGACTCAGGCCCCATTCCTTCTTCAAAGCTAGCAACAGTGGGTTGAGTCCTTATGTCACTGCATCACTCTGATCTATCTCCTTCTTCCAGTTTTTTTTTTAAGATTTTAATTTATTGGGGCAGCCCAGTGGCTCAGTGCTTTAGTGCCGCCTTCAGCCCAGGGCATGATCCTAGAGACCCGGGATTGAGTCCCACGTCAGGCTCCCCGCATGGAGCTTGCTTCTCCCTCTGCCTGTGTCTCTGCCTCTCCTCTCTTGTGTCTCTCATGAATAAATAAATTATTTAAAAATATATTTTAATTTATTTATTCATAAGAGACACAGTGGGGGGACAGAGATATAGGCAGAGGGAGAAGCAGGATCCCCGCAGGGAGCCTGATGTGGGGCTCAAATCCCAGGATCCTGGGATCACGACCTGAGCCAAAGGCAGATGCTCAATGACTGAGCCACCCAGACATCCCTCCTTCTTCCATTTTTGAGACCTATATTACTACATTGGGCCCACCTGGATAATTCAGAATCATCTGTTTCAAGGTCCTTTTTTTTTTTTTTTTTGAGAGAGAGAGACAGAGTATTCCTGAACAGTGGGAGGGGCAGTCAAACAGATTTCATGCTTGCTGAGTGCAGAGCCAGATCTAGGGCTCAATCCCATGACCCTGAGATCACAGTGATCCAGTTAAGGACCTTGAGGGGCACCTCGGTGGTTCAGTTGGTTAAACGTCTGACTCCTGATTTCAGCTGAGACGTTTAACCAACTAAACCACTGAGGTGCCCCTCAAGGTCCTTAATTGGATCACATCTGCAAAGTTCCTTTTGCCATGTAAGATAACACAAGTTCCAGGGATTGGGACGTGGATGCCTTTGGGGACCATTATTCTGCATGCCACAGCCATTATGGCAGCTTTCTCTGCAGCCAAATGCACTCCTAACTGACACCCAGCTCTCGGGTCTACCTAGGAAAGCAGGGGAGGCTTTACAGATGAAGTAGCCTCCTAGCTGAGACCTGAGGGATGAACAGTAATTTGTCACATAACAAATATGGAAGGGGCATTCCAGGGAAAGGGTATAGCACATGCAGAGGAGTAAGTACACAAGATATGTTTGGAAATTACAAGCAGCTCAGTATTGCTAGAGCATAAAGTGTATGCACATATGGATTAGGAGAGGACAGTGATGAGGGTGGGCTGGAGCACAAACGGCTGGGTACATGTGTATCTTAGAAGCTCTGAGTTTACTTTATAGGTGGCAGAGAGTCATTGAAGAATGCAAGCAGGGGGCGCATAATTAAATTTAGGGGCAAGAGCAATCCCTTTGGCTTTAGTGTGGAAGATAACCAGGGGCTGGAGTAGAAAGGCTGAGGCTGTAGGCAGAACAATAGGTTATTGCAGTTTACATCAGGGGCAATGAAATGAAAGCCCAGGTATTCATGAACATTGTTTGAGCACCTCCTCTATGTGCTGTGACATTCTGGAGCTACAAGGACAAATCAGACCCAGGTCAGAATAAGAGTGCCTCTCACCACACCAACCACAGTCCCAGGGCAAGAGTGATGGGTTCTCGTGAACTTAGGTTTGGGATGTTCTGCTCCCCTACCCCAAGTCCAGAAAACACAGACAGGGTGGAGTGCAGCCCAGAGGAACGCAAAGGGGCACCAGGACCATCACAATGATGGGAAAGCAACTGAAGAATTGGATGGTCCTTTCCTGCACATATCTCACCCAAACAAGCTTGATGTCCCCCCACAAATCTGATCTAGTTATATTTTTTGAGATTTTATTTATTTATTCATGAGAGACACAGAAAGAGAGAAGCAGAGACACAGGCAGAGGGAGAAGCAGGCTCCCTGAGGGGAGCCCGATGTGGGACTCAATCCCAGAACCCCGGGATCATGCCCTGAGCCGAAGGCACATGCTTAACCGCTGAGCCACCCAGGCATCCCTGGCCTAGTTATTTTAAATCACTGCATGTGGTGATTTAGAAGAGGAAATGGTGTGGTCACAGGAGAAGCCTAGAATTCACTGTCCTGTCCTACCCCCACCCCCACCGCTGATGGAAATGTTCTGGAATTAGAGACGAGGGATGGTTGCACAAGTTTGTGAATATACTAAAACCTCAAGACTGGGGGCCTCTGGGTAGCTCAGTCAGTTAAGCATCTACCTTCAGCCCAGGTCATGATCCCAGGATTCTGGGATCAAGCTGGCATTGGGCTCCCTGCTTGGTGGGGAGCCTGCTTCTCCCCATCCCTCTGCTACTCCTCCTGCTTGTGCTCTCTCTCTCTCATTCTTTCTCTCTCAAATAAATAAATCTTTAAAAAAGAAATAAACCAAAAACCTCATGGCCGTATACTTTATTTATTATTTATTTTTTAAGATTTTATTTATTTATTCATGAGAGAAACACAGAGAGAGAGGCAGAGACACAGGCAGAGGGAGAAGCAGGCTCCATGCAGGGAGCCCGACATGGGACTCCATCTCTGGTCTCCAGGATCACGCCCTGAGCTGAAAGTAGCGCTAAACCACTGAGCCACCCGGGCTGCCCAGACCGTATACTTTAAAAGGGTGAGTTTTATACTATGTGAATTACCTCTCAGTAAAAAATAATGAATTTTTTAAACAGGAGAGCAAATAACCCAACGCTGAGCCCTAAGGGAACCTGGGCTTGTTAAATAACTGGTTAGAGCCTCAGTGTGCTCATCTGCAAAATGAGTGGTATTCACAGGAGGATTATACACAATCATGCAGGTTAAACACTTAACATAGTGCTTTGAACGTAGTAGTTGCTAAATATATTCAAGTTCGCCTCCTAAGTGCCAATAAAAATTTTAAAACAATCATTTTCTCAGCAGCCACAAGATGTGACATAAGCTCTAGGCAAGCTCCCTTCAGACAGTCTCGTCTCAGGCAGACTAGAGCAAGGATCAAACGGGAGACAGCAACGTGAACCAGAGCCCACGCTCACTGCAGAAAGACTGCAGATTTACTCTGCAGCTAAGCAGTGCAGAAATAACAGGCGAGATTCGCATGGTGTAAATACAGCTACGCAGAGCGGTGGTAAAGAAAGTCAGGTAGGCAGAGATTTCCGCTTATAATTCTAGCTTGGTATACAAACAAGTCCAGTTTCCAAAATAGCCTAAGTCTGCCCTAACACCTGGACAAGTGCATGTGGCTACAGCGCAGCCCTGATGTTTAGAGATGTCCCATGCCTCACTCTCCTTATTCTGGCTCCTCAAAACCACAATGAGACAAAAACAAGCCTTACACAACCAGAATTTGCTAGCATAGTACCAAGGCAGGGGATTTACATTTTCACTGTAATTCCCATTTGTGACATTCCAAAATCAACCAGGTACTTATCAAGCACCTACCACATGCCCAGCCCTGCGAAGGATACTGTGAGGGAGAAAAAGAAGCATAAGCCATGGTCCTGCTCTCAAGGAGCCAAGCTAACTTCTGAGTTTGAAAGCAACACTTCACAGTAAACATATAAAAGGCATTGTGCCTTGCACAGAGCAGTGGTTCAGTCATCATTTGTTCTTTGGGTCAATGAATTAATAGAGGGCACAATAATAAGACAATTGTGTGAGTGTGGGGCTCACTCTAAGAACCACAAGATGGGTTGGAGTAGCTGGAAAAGGCTTGTGCCAGAGGCTGCTAGCTGCCCACTCAATATCAATTCTTCCATTTTTCCTTGTAACAGAGCCCCTATTTTATTTGAGGTGGCCATGTGCCCAGATAAAATACTACATTTCCCATCTTCCCTTGTAGCTAGAGGTGGCTAATGAGATCTAAACAGAAATTGTTAGGAGCGGCTACCAGGAAAGGGCCTTAAAAGGCAGACCAACAACTGCTACTCACTCCTGTGTCCTTCCTCTCTTTCTTCTAATTCTCCTCTGAAACTTGAGTGTGATGGCTGGATTTCCAGCAGATATTTTGGATCATGAGGCAACCTTAAAGCAGAAAAGCACGAATACAAAAGAAGCCCAAATTCTTGATGATCACGGAGTCACCATCCTCTCCCTGGACTGCTTACTTCTGGCATCCTTTTACTTGAGAGGGAAATAAACCTCTATCTGGCTTACAGTACTTTTGGGGGGTTTTGTTATATACAGCAAACCTGTATTGTAACTAACACAAGTTTCCATGAAAAAGCCAGCCATTAAAGGAAGAGTTGGCTTTGTGACTGGATAGATGGGGATAGGAGGGCATCTTGAATGCCAGAAAGAACACAGGAAAAGACCCTGGCAGGAATGAGCATTGACTGAAAGCAAGTGGGTAGAAAGTAGGAAATAGAGAAGCCAGATGATAGTTTTGTAGATGTCATGGAAAACAGGGATTGATGGGGGAAGGACTAGGGACCACAAAGGAACAAGAAAGCTTGGGGCACCTGGGTGGTTCAGTTGGTTGGGTGTCCAACTCTTGGTTCCAGTTCAGGTCATGATCCCGGTGTCATGAGATCTAGCCTCATGGCTAGCTTTCACTCAGCAGGGAGTCAGCTTCTCTCCTTTTTTTCTCTCTCTCTGCCCCTCTCCTCCCCATGCATTCTTTCCCCCTCTCTCCAAAATAAATAGCTAAATCTTTAAAAAAAGAAGAAGAAGAAGAAGAAGAAGAAGAAGAAGAAGAAGAAGAAGAAGAAGAAGAAGAAGAAAGCTTGTCTTCCTCCAAAGGAGTAAAACACCAATAGACCTGGAGGGAGTAAGAAAGGAGAGAAAGAGGGAGAAGAAGAGACTTGGGGACCTTCATTATATGAGGAGACAGGAGTGTGAGCTATGGCCTAGACTTAGAACAATAATAACACCACCATCTAAGCTTTATTAAATGCATATGTGCCTGGCTCTGTGCTATGCACTCTCCTCACACTCATCTCATTTACACTTCACAGCATGTCTATGACATGGTCCTATCATCACCCACGTTTGGCAGACAAGCAACCTGGAGCTTAGAGACAGTAAGCAACTTATCCAATATAAGCCTCACAACCTTGTAGGCTGGTGCACATCAACCCCGTTTTTCAGATGAGGAATGTGTACCATTATTTCAAAGCCAGGAAAATATGTCAAGATCCTGATTTTCAAACATAAAGATCCAGAGCCAAGTACAGAACCAATTGCTTTGTGAACAGCCTCTTAACCAGAAGAACAACAAATAGATGAGGAATAGAAAAGCTTTTAAGTCTTGGTTGTATTTACTATGTGTAGAGGAGGAAGGATTTCCTCCTGGCTGGCTGGTAGAGTGCTCCTGAGGCGTAGATAGTGCTAAGATGGTGGGGGTGAGGGGTGGAGGGAAGTAAGCATTGAGAAACCAAGCAAATAGTGATGCAATGCCAACTTCAGTTACAAATGAATCACAGCCAACCGACAGATCATGGGTCTCAGGTAGTGTTTTAATATCTCTCTGCACCAGGCAATGGGGGGAAAAATTACTCTATCACCACTAAGGCAGAAAACACAGTACTTTGAGTTAAGTTATTCAGATACATCCACCGAACATAAGGAATTCTTCCTAGAGCAAAAATCCTATTAGTCACCCACAGGAAGGGGAAAAAACCTATTAGGTTACAAACAATTTAGGTAACATGAGTACCTAATAGGAAATGCATTTCCTATGCAGATTAAAAATACAAAATCTGGGACACCTAGGTGGCTCAGCGTTTGAGCATCTGCCTTCAGCCCAGGGCGTGATCCTGGAGTCCTGGGATTGAGTCCCACATCGGGCTCCCTGCATGGAGCCTGCTTATCCCTCTGCCTGTGTCTCTGCCTCTCTCTGTGTGTGTCTCATGAATAAATAAAATCTTTAAAAATAAATAAATAAAATAAAATAAAAACACAAAATATTTGGCACCTTGGCAGAATCCAATGGCAGGACCTCCCAAGTACAGAAATCTGGAATTCTATAACTGGCTCAGGACAACACTAAATTAAAATTATAGAGTGTCATCTTTGTAAGACTGACCTGAGTTCAAGATGATTCCATCACGAGCTGTTTGACTCCAAGTATATTACTTTACTTCTCATAGCCTCAGCACTTTACCTATAAAATGGCAGTAGTAATTTCCACCCCCTGAGATGGCTGTAAGGCTAAATGAGGTGTCTTACTGCTCCCATTACCATGACTTTGACAGAACTTCTGTCTTTAGAGTTCTCTGCTTAAAATTCTAGTAAAGAGGGTGCCTGGGTGGCTCAGTGGTTGAGCATCTGCCTTCAGCTCAGGTCATGTGTGATCCTGGGGTCCTGGGATAGAGTCCCACATGGGGCTCCCCAAAGGGAGCCTGCTTCTCAACCTGCCTTTGTCTCTACCTCTCTCTGTGTGTCTCTCAAGAATGAATAAATAAAATCTTTAAAAACAATTTTAAATTAAAAAAAAGAAATGAAAAAAATTCTAGGAAAGAAAAGGCCATAGGAAAATGGAAAGAGCCTCATCCTGGCTCGTAGGCCCAGCCTTGAGAGTCATAAGCATGTGACCTTGAGGTTACTTTTAGGTCTTCAGGGTTCTGTCTGGAAGAGGCAGGAGTGGACCTGCTCTAAGATCTCCTCCTGTTCTAGGCTCTTGAATGTCACTAAGATTCAGATGAATGGTCATTCACTGCAGGATTTCCCAAGTTACCTAATGGAAAGTTGTTTCTTTATCTAAAAATGTATGGTTTCTACCCCAGAAGCCAAAGAATCCGTAAGAACCATAGAGGCAGGTAACGGACTTTTGCAGTCTTGGCCCTTAACACAGACCTGGCATCACGTTAAGACCTCAATAAAGTCTTGTTGAGGGGAAGAGATGAATGGATTTCAAGGGCCAGCAAAAATAGAGACCACTTGTCCTCCACTGAGCGAGTTTAATCCAAGAAGAAAATGCTGCCAATTTAAAATACTAATGATATTTACTTTGTCATCTAAACTATAACCAGAATATCAAATGAATAGTTTACCAGTCAAGGGGATGCCTAACTCTGCAAAGCCACCTTTGGGCTTTGCTAGAAGAATGTACTTTTGTGCACAAGGAATACAGATGTGGCACAGGGCATGCCACAGGGTACAGAAGGGATGCATAAGCCCTGAGAAAAAAATGTCACCCAACCTCTATGGCAGGAGTGACATGTAAGCATGTCAACTGATCAGGCCTCTGAATGTGGGCATATTGTTGTGTCTGCCCAGTGCCCAGCAGAAGAGGGCAGATCTAAAATCTAGCAGGTGGTTTGCTCACCTGGGAGGCCAAGTCACACAGGAGCCCCATGGGTGGGCAGCAGCCCTGATGGTTGACCCCAGCAGCAGATGGGCTGGGGTCCGCTGGGGACTTTAGCAATGAAGAAAATAATAATAATGCTCACAGACACAGGTATGCCCTTAACGGTCACTGTGTGCCAGGTGCTTTGTTAAACTCTTTAAATATTTTATTGTATTTAATTTTCATAACTATCCTGAGAGGTAGGTGCTATTATTTGAGGCAGTATAGCTTAGAATTTGAAAAAAAGGGCTCAAGAGTCAGACTGCTTGGATTCAAATCCCAAGTGCCACTTAGAAGCTGAGTGACCTCAGCCAGGGTTATGTAAGCTCTCTGGGCCTCATGATACTCAAATGTAAAATGGAAATTATAATAGTGCCTGTCTTATGAAGCTGTTGTGAAGTACAAATGAGTCTGTACATGTAAAATGCTTAAAACAGGTACTGACACAAAGCAAGCCCCTCAGTAAGTTTAGCTATTCCTGTTATTCCTAGCTAATAGAGACTGAGGTGGCTTGCCCGTACCCTCATACCTGGTAAGGGGCAGAGCCAGGGCACACAGGTCTGTCTTTAAAGCACCCACGATCCAACACAAGTAATTCTGGTTCTGCAACCCCCACCCCATTCATACCACCACCCTGATCCTTGTCAACAGGGCCTAGTCTTCCTTGGTACCAACCCAGGCTAACAGGTGCCAAAAGGAAGATACTAAAAAAACAGGGATTCTAACTTAAACTCTGGTTTGGCTACTACATGTAGAAACAGATAGATACAGATGTGTCTTTGTATGGGAATCTACCTCATAAGAGAAAATGGTCCTTTTCCAAGGAGGGGGACATCTCTGCCTCTGGGCTTTTTTATGTGGCTCTCATGTAGCTCTTGAGACTCATGACCTTGAGACTGCATGGCCCAATAAAACTCAACTTTCACTGAGGATCTCTGAATACAAATAAAGGGCATGATTGCTAATAGAGAAGGAGAAACATAAGAAACATGAGGGCCAATACAGCAAGAGGGCCTCATGAGCCAAGACTCAGCCCTGGGTCCTGCTCTGCTCCTGGAAGGTTCTAGAAAGAGCCAGAGCCAAGCTAGAAAAAACGCATGCATTATAGAAAACCAAACCATCTGTGATTCAGAATGGTCTGGGAATAAGAATCTTTGAAGCACTGGGCACCTGGGTGGCTCAGTGATTGAGCATCTGCCTTCAGCTTATGTGGTGATCCTGAGGTCCTGGGATGGAGTCCTGCATCAGGCTCCCCATAGGGAGTCTGCTTCTCTCTCAGCCTATGTCTCTGCCCCTCTCTCTCTGTGTCTTGCATGAATAAATAAATAAAATCTTTTAAAAAAGAAAAAGAAAGAATCTTTGAAGCATCAACTTAAAAGAAAATGACCTATAGTCATGGATAATTAACACTGTGGGTGAGGATTATGTGTCAAGATGTGTTCAAAGCCCTTCAGAAACAAAAATCCCCATTATTATTACTCGTATCAATGGTATGATGTAAGCAGTGTTTTTTAGTCTCATTTTACAGATGAAGTAACTAAGAAACTAAGACACAGAAAATTCAAATAACTTCTCCCAAGTTCACACAGTCTAGCTTCAAAGCCCATAGTCTTTATCAGCATTTCCAAACCTTTTTGTCTAATCCACAGAAGAAATAGATTAGGACCCAGTATATACTCCTGCATGTATACATAATCGAAACAAAGTTTTATTTATTTATTTATTTTTATTTTATTTATTTATTCATGAGAGACACAGAGACAGAGGCAGAGACACAGGCGGAGGGAGAAGCAAGTTCCCTGCAGGGACCCCAATGCAGGACCCGATCCCAAGACCCCGGGATTACGGTCTGAGCCAAAGACAGATGCTCAACCACTGAGCCACCCAGGCGTCCCAAAACAAAGTTTTAAAACAGAAAATACCATTACCACAGACAATTCACTCCCATGCTTTCTCTTCTATTCCATTCCACTAAAAAATATATCATTCAAACATTTATGTAAAACCTAATACGTATTAGACACTTCTAGGTTTTGAGGTTATGTCAATAGATGAAAAAGATAACAATCCTTGCTCTCTCGGAACTTGCATTTTACTGGAGAGAGAGTGAAAAAGATCAACATGCAAAATCATAGCATCTGAAGCAGTAATTTGAGGGATGCCTGAGTGGCTCAGCGGTTGAACGTCTGCCTTTGGCTCAGGGCCTGATCCCAGGGTCTGGGATGGAGTCCCGTGTCAGGCTTCCTGCAAGGAGCCTGCTTCTCCCTCTGCCTGTGTCTCTGCTTCCCTTTGTGTATCTCTTATGAATAAATAAATAAAAATCTTTAAAAAAAAAAAAGAAGCAGTAATTTGGTGAGTGCTATGGAGAAAAATAAACCAGGGATGGCCAAGAGTGGCCAAGGAAGGCCTCTTGATATTTTCATTCCCCACTACACTGATTTCAGTGGGCTATCACCCACATCATACCCGGCCACAGTGAAAAACTCTATTAATCCCTCTACTCTAGTGACTCTGTATGTCTGAAGCTCTTTCTCCTAGACTGTGTGCACATGCACACATGCATGGGATTGTGTGCACAGGTGTATGCACGTATAGGCATGCATGTACGTGCGTGCACGCATGTGTGCATGTGCATGTCCACCTCCAGTCACTCCCTCACTGGGGAGGTTTTGGAGGTGTGGCCCTGACAAACAGCTGGGTTCCTTCCACAAGTCTGCCCTGCAGAGGGGTCCTGGAGTGAGGCTAAAATACAGCCCAGGCACCACAAGCCACAGCCACAAAGTGCCAGACATGTGACCCCACCGGAGTCTTTTTAACCCAGAGGAATGAGAATCTTTTTATCATGGGTCCACTGAAAGGGGGCACCTTTTGTAATTCATTAGGCCAGAGAGAATGCTAATTCCTAATCTTCATCAAGATGTTCTTTGTGCTAGAATGCCCTCAGGAAGAGAAGAGACAGCACACAGAAATAAAAAGAACTCCCTGGGGAAAACCCAGTGCACTGGGCATACCTGAAGGGGTGATTGATGTGGGTCTCAGGGAAGATGGGATTGGAGCCAGCTCTGAGGCAGCTCTGGGCTACTTGGGTAGCTTCCATGGAGTATTTGGAACTTGGCACTAGAGTGAAATCTTCAGACTCTTTCCTTAAGTTAAAGGGGCACATAAAAATGTTACTAGCATGGACATCAAAAGCATTACCTATGGGAAAAGCAGCCAATCTCTGCTAATGAATAAGTGTAATTGATCACAACAGATGACTTGATGGACCTTCCAAATGTGCTTTTAGCAAAGTGGACAGTTTTTCATTCAAATGCAAACTCACCCAGATAAGATCTAATAATGGAGATTTTGGAACAATCCCAGCATCAGTGATTTCTTTTTTTTTTTTTTCTCCTTCACCGAGCAAGAAGGCATCTTATGTTCCTGATCACAGCCTGACCCAACGAGACATCAATTTATGCTTTCCCAGTGACTCAGGAGACATTGACAGTTCCAGGGGCAGCAAAGGAGCAATGACAGGTGATCCTCCCATCCATATCTGTCCTTTCCTCCTTAGCCCCATTCCTACTCCCTGACCTACGAGAACTTGGGTGGCTAGGAGACATTCAGTTCAAAGCAATCATCCATTTATTCAAGAAATATTTAGTGAGCACTTACTATGTGCAAGGCACCATACTGACTGCCACAAGAGGACTCAAAGATGGCTAGGACCAGGTCCTGTCCTCAAAATAGTGGCCAAATGTGAGGAGAAACAACAAATGACAAGAAGGCTCGAGTAGAGGTCTCAGTGCACTTCAACAAGCACTTAATCTTTCGGAGCTTAAGCTTTCTCCTTTGTCAAACGAAGATATTGCACTAGACATGATCTCTGGGCACTAGGCCAGCTTGAAAACTATGGTTCTATGCCCTCCCCTTCCCACTCAGGCTCCTGGAAGCTGACAGATCAGATGCAGCCTTCTAGGAAGGGGGCAGCCAGCAAAGGGAGGGGGTAGTGAGGATTGTGTACCTTTCCCTGAGTGAAAGGATGTTTCAGTTTGGCCAGAACACAAGATACAGGCTGGGGAAAGATGGAGAGAGAAGTTCAAAAATTAAGTGAAAGATTTAAACTTTCACATCAAGGAATCTGGGGGAAAAGGGGAACCACTGTAGTTTGTGCAGAGAATGGTACCATCATGTAGTGCAAAGGAATCTGACCGACCTGTGGAAGACGAGTTGGGGGAAGGGAAGGCGGTGATGTTTACAATAGAGCATAAGGGCTGAGGCCTGAAAAGAAAGGTTCCTCCCGTGGTCTAGCCAAGCCCACCATTCCATCACCCCCTGGCCCTCGCCACACTGCCTATTTTCACAAACATCCTCGAGGAGAAATCATGTTGCACAATCTTAGTGGGTTTTTTCTTTTTTTTTTTTTTTTCAGTTCTACAAGTGATTTCAAGATAAACAGAAACATTTTATCTCCCTTCTTCCCAAGCGCCTGAGGTTCAACAGGATCAACAAGGTGAGCCAGGGAGGGGTGCAGGAAGGGGCCGGGAGCCCCCGGGACGCGCGAGGGGGGCGCCTACCTGCAGAGAAGCCGTCCTCGTGGTCCGAGCTGTTGTGGCTACAGTCACTGCCCCTCTCGGGAGAGCTGTGGCTGGGAGAGTCCCGCTCCGGCACCCGCAGGAACCTCTTGCGCCGCCACGGGGGGAGGTGCTCCCGAGCCCCGCGCCGGGGGCGCTCCTCGGCCGCCAGGGGCGAGCTCCGCCCGTCCTTGGCCTCCGCCTCCAGCTGCTCCAGGTCGCGGCTCCGGCGCTGCTGCTGCTGCTGCTGCTGCCGCCGGCCCCCGTGGATCAGGTGCATCCAGCGATGGGGGCTGCCCGCCCGCGCCGGCTTCTCGGCCTCATCGCGGCCCCCGAGCCGGCAGGGGACCACGAGTAAGTGGCCGAGGACGAATTTCTCGTTCAAATCCACCATCTCGAAGTCGTGATCACTGCTGTTGCCCCCATCATCCGCGACCGAGGCGTCCGGCTCGCCCTCCTCCGAGCCCCGCCCCGCGCGAGTCCCGGAGGACAACTCGTCTCCCCGGGCGCTGGGGACTGTGTCATCGTGGCCGGGGGGCGCGTGCTCCTCCTGGGGCCTGAAGAGCAGGCGCGGCTGCAACAGCTGCTGGTGGATGGCGGCGGTCAAGCTGCGCACCGCGCCCCCTGCCCCCGCGGGCCCCGGCCAGGAGTGAAGGTCCTGGCCCGCGCAAGGAGGGGTCTCGGCCGTGGCGGCCACCTCCGCGTCCCCGCGCCCGGGGCCTGGGGGGTCCGCGCCGCCGCCGGCCGCGCCGCCCTCCGTGCGCGCTGGCGGCGCCCGCTCCCGCCCGGCCGGCGCCGGCTCCTCGGCCCCAGCGCCCGGGCTGCCGCCGCGTCCGCCCTCCGCGCGCCCGCAGCCGACGTCCCGCTTCTCCCTGGCCAGGGCCGCTTGCAGGTAGGAGACTTTGAACTTCTCCTCAGCCAACACCTGTTGCAGCCGCTTCAGGTTGAGTTTGCAGCGCTCCAGCTCCCGCTCCACGTCCAGCACCGAGTCCAGCCGCATGACGGGCGCCTCCTCCCCGGGGAATTGGGCCCGCCAGTGCCGCTCAAAGTCCCGAGGGTCCCACATGGCGGCCGCCCCCTCGGGCCTCCGGGGCCCGGCTCCCCCGCGCGCAGCGGGCCGGGGTTGTGCCGGGCTCTTCCCGGAAGCCCTCGCGGGCGCAGTCGCCTGCCCTTCACTTCAGCCCTAGAAGAAAATAAGAGAAAAAAATAAAAGTTTTACCCCTTCCGCCCTTGTGCCTTTTTTTTTTTTCCCCTTCTTCTGGGTTTCGCCTCCTGACGTAAGCGGCCACCCGCGGCGGAGGCGGGCGTCGGGGGCCCTGGGCCCGCCCTGGGCAGGCAGGACGCGCGAAGTCTGCGGCGCGCAGCTCCCGCCGCGGGGCCCGGAGACCCGAGGGCTGCGGCGGCTGGAGAGCCGCGGCGGGGCGGGGGGCGGGCCGGGGCCGGGGGCGGGGCCTCGGGGGCGCCCCCGGAGCCGCGCGGCAGAAGCTAGAAGCCGCCGGCGGGAGGCCGGGCTCGCACCTTCCCCGGCGCCGCCGCGCGCCGTCCGCGCGGGCTCCCTGCATCCGAGCGCGGGGCCGCGCGGCCGAGGGAGGCGGGAGCCCCGGCGAGGCAGCGGGCGGGGGCGCACGGGCTCGCAGCCAGCCCTCCGCCGCCCGGCCCTGCGCAGCCTCGTCTGCCCGGAGTCGGCGCGGCGCGGCGCACCGGGAAGGAGAAGGTGGGGGCGGCGGCGGGGAGAGGTGCGGCGCGCGGCGGCCGGGGCAGGTGTCAGGCGGAGGGCGCGGTCGCCGACCAGCGGGGTTGTCCTTCCCCAGGATTTATTGAGCGCCTTGAGCTAATGTGTCCAAGATCACAGAGCTGTTTAATTCAAAACTGGGGAGTGAACTTTGGTTTAGGCGAGCGCCTTTTAAAGCATTCTCTCCAGGGCTCAGTAGAGCTGTTCCGGCGGAGAAATGGGCAAGGGCGACAGCTTCGAGTGGTTCTGGCTGGAGCCCCCTGTGACTTCAAAGCTGAGAGTACCCGCGCCTGACAAACCATGGCACCGGGAGCCATAGACACTTGGGCATCTAAGAGGGCCCTCCATTCCACCTCCTCGCTGTGACCTCACACGAGTCCCCTAGGGAGGGAAAGAAAGGAGGAGCTGGGGACAGGTGCCTGGGCTGGCACTGGCAGTGGAGCGAATGGTGGGGGGGGGGGGCCTCCGGCTTCTCCTCCCCTCCGCACTCGGCTGCCACGCGTTGCCCTTCCTCTTGTCAGGATTTTAGGGAAGGCCCCGGTGTCTGCACAGAGAGATCCGGATAACCTGTCTCGCGCTTGCTGCAATGGGGGACCTTATCGGTGATTCACGTTTCCTTCATTTCAAGGATGAAGAAATTGATATTCTAAGAGACTAAGTGACTTGGCAGCTGCAAACTCTTCCTGCAGACAGTGCCCTTTAGGGCCTAGAGCTAAACTCAGCAACCCTTTCCCTCAAGCCACCTACCACTTGTCTCTACCTGAACTGTCTGAACAGGCTAGCCTACTCCCACTCTTCAATCCCTTTCAATACAACTCTTAAAAAAAAAAAAATGCATCCCTTAAGGCTGGCCATTGGAAAGATACCAGGAAGATACTCTTTAGCCACAACTGAGATAGTGCCATGCTTCTGCTCAAAACTCTTCAATGGCTCCTCCTTACCCACAGGATGATGCCTAGACTGTGCGGGATACAGGAGGCCCTCCCATACATGGTCTCTGCCCACCACTCTGCCTTCCTCCTGTGCTTTGGACTTACCAACTCCACACTGTTGTCAAAGACATCTCCCTCTTTATGGGTGACTTTTCCTCCTACTTGGAACCCTCATCCCTACACACAGGCACAACTTCCTGCTGCCTGGGGAATTCCAACCTCCTTTAGGACCCAGCTAAGGGATCTCCACCTCTGAGAAGTGACCCCCTTTTCTGGCCCCTCTCCCTCCTCTTTCTACCACCACTCCATCTCCTCCATGTCTTTATCTTTGCCCTTACTCCACTTTATTATAACTGTTAGTGACATCTTTTGTTTCCCCTGCTTTTATAACCCTCAAGGGCAGGGTCTGTGTCTTTTCCACTTTTGTATTCTTGCTGCTTCTTTCAGAGTGTGGCAGAGAGATAACTGATCACCTTTGAATGAAAGAAATGAATGGATGAACAAGCGGGCAGATGAATGAATCTCCACCTTGCGGTTCCTGCTCCTTCTCCAGTTGTGAATCACTCCAGACTAAGAGCAGATGTGCTTCCCACAGAGGCTTCTCAACTCTGGAATTTCCTTCTTTGACAAAGTCTGTGTTACTCATTTTCCCAATATCCTTTCTTCCCTCTCTCTTTTAAAAAAATTGGTGTGCTAGTGGCTTGACTCATCATAGTGTTTGTCTTGTGCCAAATTGATGAAATGGATGTTTTAAGATACATTGAGTAATTCCCCAGTTTGTGTGATTTCTCAGTCCTTCACCTACTTCCTCAAGCTGCTCTCTCTCCCACCTTAGCTTTATATTTTCTCCCTACGTCTCCAGAGGCGCCACAATCTCTTGTGGGAAGGATTGAGGATCCCCCAATGCCTACAGACAACCAGTGCAGAGGTATTCCATCAAACAGAGTCCACAAGCATCTTGGCTTCTGTTAAAATTTAAGAATGGGAGAGAAATGCAGCACAGCAAGGATGGATGATCCCAGTCAACAGCATATTGATTAGAAGATGTTTCAATAGGTACATTTAAATGCACAAAGAAAAAAAAACCCATAAGTTACTACAAGCATCAATTTCTGAATTTGTAAATTCCCTAGGAGGATAGTTTCAACTCTGTCCTTTAATTAGAACAGCAGTATGATTCCCTTTTGGTCCAAGGAAGTTGTTACTAATACCACTAATTTTTTCCGTGAGGACCAATATAGCTGGAAATGCCAGCATAGATCTTCTGTAAACAGATCCCAGGAGCAACCTTCATTGTCTCTAGCTGGTGGGTAGTTCAGCTTTATTACTTGGCTTTGGGTCATCATGGGGGCAGAGGTAGAGTGGCTGACATTTATTGAGTCCATACTTCTAGTTGCCATACATCTTTGATCTCATCTAATTCCTCACCACAACTCTGTAAAGAAGGTATTATATTCAAGGAGGGAGAGAGAGAGAGAGAGAGAGATCAAAGAGGTTAGAAGTCACACAGCTAGTCTGATGGATTCTAAAGGTTTGGCCCAGGTGCATCTGTCATCAGCATTCATTCATTCAATAAATATCTACTGAGCACTTGTAGGGGAACCTGGGTAGCACCAACTGTTAAGCGTTGGACTCTTGGTTTTGGCTTAAGTCATGATCTTGGGGTCTTGAGATTGAGCCCAGCATGGGGTTCTGCCTTTTTTTTTTTTAATTTGTATTTATTTTATGATAGTCAACAGAGAGAGAGAAAGAGGCAGAGACATAGGCAGAGGGAGAAGCAGGCTCCATGCACCGGGAGCCCGACGTGGGATTCCATCCGCGGTCTCCAGAATCACGCCCTGGGCCAAAGGCAGGCGCCAAACCGCTGCGCCACCCAGGGATCCCTTTTTTTTTTTTTTTAATTTTTATTTATTTATGACAGTCACACACACACAGAGAGAGAGAGAGAGGCAGAGACACAGGCAGAGGGAGAAGCAGGCTCCCTGCAGGGAGCCCGATGTGGGACTCGATTCTAGGACCCCAGGATCACACCCTGGGCTGAAGGCGGCGCTAAACCGCTGAGCCACCCAGGCTCCTCTGGGGTTCTGCCTTTGACAGGGAATCTGCTTAACTCTCCTCTAGGGATGCCAGGGTAGCTCAGTGGTTCAGTGGCTGCCTTTGGCTCAGGTCATGATCCCGAGGTGGTGGGATTGAGTCCCACATCCAGCTCCCTGCAGGGAACCTACTTCTCCCTCTGCCTGTGTCTCTGCCTCTCTCCGTGTCTCTCATGAATAAATAAATAAAATCTTAAAAAAAAAAAAAAGACTCTCTCCTCTCCCTCTGCTCCACCCCCACCTATCCTAAATAAATAAATAAATAAATAAATAAATAAATAAATAAATAAATAAATCTTTTAAAAATATATATTTGTTGAGTACCTGTTAGGTGCCAGAGTTTGGCAAATAAAGTTTAAACAATGCATATAAGACACTTCACAATGGATCTCTGACCCAACCTACTTTTCCAACCCCATTTCCTAAACTTTTTCTTCCACTTGCTGCACGCATTCAGTCTCTTAATCTGAGTCACCCTTTGAGCAGATCCATCTCCCTTTGGCCCATCTCAGATTTCTGCTGCAGCCGGCATGGATACCTCCCACAGGCTGCTATGGTCTCAAGCACCTACCTCTATGATATTCCCACTTTCTGCCCCAGGGTTTTTTTTTTCAAAGTCGTGTCAATGGCATCCCAGATGGAAATTTCTAAAGCGGAAGTTAATATCCATCCCAGGGACAGTGGAAATGGGAGCTGCTTAATAAATGTCCAAGGCTACTATCTTTGAAAGGCATTTCTGAGATATACTCTACATGGTTACTCAGCGGTCCAAAAGGAACGAGCCCCAGTTGTTCACAGTGGTAACCAATCCATAATGACATCTCCCTTGGCTTTCTCTTCTTGTCTGTCTCCCTCACCTCTGCTTTCTGGGATAATCTCCTGACTAAAATACCCGCACCAGGTTGTTGTGTCGTTTCCTGCTCTCCTTCTCTGTTTTACCCACTAAGACACCCTCCAGCCTCCCAGTGCCCTCTCTGATACAGCCGCACAAGGTGCTTCACCATTCCCCCAGTGACTCCTTGGTCTCTCATGTCTTCTTTGGTCATGCTGCTTCTTCCTCTGCTTGATAAGATCCTTTGTAATCTATCAAAGCCCAGCTCAACTGGGACTTTCTCTAAAGCCTTCCCTTTCCTGGGTCTAGTTAGATATGCTTATCTGCAGAGGGATTTACCTTGGTTGCAACACCAGTCACCCCACACTGTAATTAATTACAGGGCTCCTGGAGGAAATTCTGGCTCTAGCCAGCTGTCACTTCTTATTCCTCCAACTGTCACAGCACCTAATATGGTGCCAAACAGCCAGAACCCAGGACACATCTGCTGAGGAATGAATAAATGATGACTGAATGAATGATCAATACCCTACCTGGACTTTTAAAACTGTATCCTATGCTACCTTTTATTTTTTTAAGATTCCTATTTTTAAGTAATCTCTATACTCAACATAGCACTTAAACTCACAATCCTGAGTCACATGTTCTATGACTGAGCCAGCCAGGAGTCCCTAAAATGTTCCATCAAGTTCTTTTACAATCAATCCCTTCCCCCAGCTCCCAGTCCCAAACAACCACAGTTTTCTGTAATTTTTGTCACTATAGTTTTGCCTTTTCTGTAATTTTATATGAATAAATGCAGTTTGTGGTTTTCGGCTGAGTGCTGAAACTTAGCATAATGTTTTTGAGTCTCATTTATGTTAAGTGTATTTCTATTTCATTCCTCCCTTTCCTCTCTCCCCAGGATTGAGAATAGGCATTTTAATGGTACTTTATCACTTTCAACCTCTATCATAAGTCCTGTGACAGAAGTATTATCATCATCTTGCAGATAAATGGATTATGGTTTGATGAAATTAAGAGAGTTGGTAAAGTTTAGATCATTCCTTCCTTTTTACTGCTGAGGCGTAGTCCATACTATGAATACACCCCTATTTGTTCATCCTTCTCCAGTTGATGGACATTTGGGTTGTCTTTGTGTGGACATACTTTTTCATTTCTCTCAAAAACAAAAGCAAAAACAAAACCCCACACAGGAATGGGATTGCTGGGTTGTATGACACTGTATGTTTAACTTGATACGATTATTTTTCCCTTTTTTTTTTAAAGATTTTATTTATTTATTCATCAGAGACACAGGCAGAGGGAGAAGCAGGCTCCATGTAGGGAGCCCAATGTGGGACTCAATCCCGCGACTCCAGGATCACGCCCTGGGCTGAAGGCGGTGCTAAACTGCTGAGCTACCCAGGCTGCCCAACTTCATAAGATTTTGCTTCCAAAAGCGGCCATACCATTTTCTGCTACTACCAACAAGGTATGAGGGTCCCTCCCATTGCTCTACATCCTCTGCAACACTTAGTGTTCTCAGTCTTTTCATTTTAGCCCATCTTAGTTTATATTGCTTTGATTACAAGTGATGTGTAGCATCTTTTCATGTGATTCTCGACATTAGTATATATTCTTTGTGAAGTGTCTGTACATATCTTTTTGCTCATTTTACATTGGACATTTGTCTTCTTATAATTGAGTTGTAATAGTTCTTTATATTCTTTATTCAGGCCTTTTGTCGAACATGTTTTGCAAATAACTGTCTCCTAGTCTATAGCTTGCCTTTTCATTTTTTTAATGAGCTTTTTTGGGCAGCCCAGATGGCTCAGCGGTTTAGCGCTTGCCTTCAGCCCAGGGCGTGATTCTGGAGACCTGGGATCAAGTCCCACATCAGGCTCCCTGCATGGAGCCTGCTTCTCCCTCTGCCTGGGTTTCTGCCTCTCTCTGTCTTTCTCTCTCTGTCTCTCTCTCTCTCTGTGTCTCTCATCAATAAATAAATAAAATCTTAAAAAAAACATTTTATATTTTGATGAAGTACAGTTTATTAATTTTTACAGCTTATATTAAATTGTATAGTTTACTCTCATAAATAAATTTAAAACTCTCATAAATTAATAAATAAAACTCATAAATAAATAAATAGAATTGTATAGTTTATATATATAAAATTTACAGTTCATAATTCTTTTTGCACTTTGTGTCCTGTTCAAGAAATCTTTGCCTAACCCAACATCACAAAGATTTCTTTTACATTTTATTCTAGAATTTGAATACTGTTAGGTCTAGTGTTTGTCTTCAATCCACTTTTAGTTAATTTAGGGCGTGATATAGGGTCAGGGCAGAGGCTATGTCTTTCCATGTGAATATCCAATGTTGCAGCTCCATTTAGTATGAAGACTCTTCTTTTTCTTTTCCTTTTTTAAGATTTTATTTATTTATTGAGACACAGAGAGAGAGAGAGAGAGAGGCAGAGACACAGGCAGAGGGAGAAGCAGGCTCCATGCAGGGAACCCGACGTGGGACTCCATCCCGGGTCTCCAGGATCACACCCAGGGCTGCAGGCGGCGCTAAACCGCCTTGAAGATTCTTTTTTGCTCTTAATTACTTTGGGAACTTTGTAAAAAGTCAATTGACCATGTAAATGTGGGTCTATTTGTAGACTCCATTCTGTTTTGTTGGTGTATATGTCTATTTTCACAGCAATATCACTTTGTTTTGTTACCACAGTTTTATAATAGGTCTTGAATCAGGTAGTAAAGTCCTCCAACAGCTCCTTTACAAATTTGTCTTTGCTATTTCTAGGTCCTTTGACTTTTGGTATAAATCTTAAAATCAGCTTGTAGGGATGCCTGGGTGGCTGGTGGTTAAGCATCTGCCTTTGGCTTGGGGATCCCGGATTCCCAAGATTGAGTCCCACATTGGGCTCCCTGCATGGAGCCTGCTTCTCCATCTGCCTATGTCTGTGTTTCTCTCTCTCTCTCTCTCTCTCTCTCTCTCTCTCTCTGTCTCTCATGAATAAATAAATAAAATATTTTAAAAAATCAACTTGTGGATTTTTCAGAAAAGTCTATTTGGGCTTTGGGATTTCATTGAATGTACAGGTACGTTTGTGGATAACTTAACAATACTAAGTCTTCCAAACCATGACTTGGTGTATCTCCCCATACATTACAGTCTTCTTCAATTGCTCATAGCAATGTTGCATGTTTTCAGTGTGTAGATTTGCACATCTTTAGCTCAATTTCTAAGTACCTTATTTTTTAAAGGCTATCATAATGTGATTGTCTTTTATTTCATTTCTAATTGTTCATTATTGGAATATAACATTATAACTGTTTTTTTTTGTATATTGACTTTGCATCCTGAGACCTTGCTAAACTTACACATTAGTTCTAGTAATTTTTTATTGTAGAATTATTTGGGGCTTTTATGTTTTTGTTTTGACTTTTTATTGAGATACCATTCACCTGCTATAAATCTTGCCATCTTAAAGTGTACAGTTCAGTGGTTTTAGTATATTTTCTCACTTGTATAACCATCACCATTATTTATTTCCAGAATACTTTCATCACCCTAAAAAGAAATCTTGGGTGGCTCAGCAGTTGAGCACCTGCCTTCAGCCCAGGGCGTGATCCTGGAGTCCTGGAATCGAGTTCCACATCGGGCTCCCTGCATGGAGCCTGCTTCTCCCTCTGCCTGTGTCTCTGCCTCTTTCTCTGTGTCTCTCATGAATAAATAGATAAAACTAAAAAAAAAAAAAAAATCCTGTGCCCATTACCAGTCACTCCCTATATTCCCCCCAACCCATTAGCCACTAGCTCTTTTCCAAACTTTTCTGACTTATTTCACTTAACATAATGTTTTCTAGGTTCATCCATGTTGTAGCATGTATTAGTAAAACATAGGAGGGCAAATATCTCTTCCAGATGGTAATTTCATTTACTTTGGATTTTTACCCAGAAGTGGGATTACTGGATCATATGGCAGTTCTATTTTTAATTTTTTGAGGAACACCCATACTGTTTTCCTTAGTGGCCGCACCAATTTACATTCTTCAGAACAGTGCTTGGGGATTCCTTTTCTCCACATCCCTACCAACACTTGTTATTTCTTATCTTTTTTATAACAGACATCCTAACAGGTGCAAGCTGATGTCTCCGTTGTGGTTTTGATTTGCATTTCCCTAATGCTTAGTGATGCTGAGCACCTTTTCATATGCCTATTAGTCATTTGAATGTCTTCTTTGGGAAAATGTCATCATGTCTGGACATGTCTCTTCTTGTGAAGTTAGTAGCCATTGCTGATGATTGCAAATGGTGTTATACAACCATTCTTTCTTCATTTAGTAGCTAGAAAATGTCTATAAAGGGAAACTTTCCCTCATCAACCATTTGGTTATCCAGAGATACAGTTCATACAGAAAACACATGACACATGCTTGATTTTTCACCTTTATTTCCAATTTTTTAATTATTACTTTTTAAGATTTTGTTTATTTGAAAGAGAGCAAGCAAGCACAAATGGATGTGAGAGACAGCACAAGTGGGAGGGAGGAAGCAGAAGAGGAGGGAGAAGCAGACTCTCTGCTGAGCAGGGAGCCTGATACAGGGCTGGATCCCAGGACCCTGAGATCATGACCTGAGCCACTTAAGGCACTTAACCAACTGAGCCACCCCAGATTCCCCTATTTCCAATTTTTTAAAGTAATGAGTTGGTTTAGGGATGCCTGGCTGGCTCAGTCAGTGAACTGTACAACTCTTGATCTCAGGGTTGTGGGGTTGAGTTCCACGTTGGGTTTAGAGATTACTAAAAAATAAAATATTTTATTTTTTTTAATTTTTATTTATTTATGATAGGCACACAGTGAGAGAGAGAGAGGCAGAGACACAGGCAGAGGGAGAAGCAGGCTCCATGCACCGGGAGCCCGACGTGGGATTCGATCCCGGGTCTCCAGGATCGCGCCCTGGGCCAAAGGCAGGCGCCAAACCGCTGCGCCACCCAGGGATCCCAAAAAATAAAATTTTTTTAAAAATGAGTTGGTTTACTAGTGTCCTGAAAGGCAACAATGAGGTTTTATTTTGGTTTGAATTGTTTTTAATATAATAATTAAATTAGGGATTTAAATATACACTCGTGTTTTGTTCTACTGTAGCTATTATCTTTATTGGTATTCAAATTGTCCCATCTTTCGTCAGCAGGAGCCTCTTCAAGCTGGGCTTTCTAGGCTTTTTGACATCAGTCTAGTGGTCTTTGATAGCTTTCTTGTTTTCTTGTTTGACAAAATATTCCAGATGTTTTCCTGTCTGTTGTATTTCCTGTCCCACACCTAAAATACGCCATTTCTCCAAAGAGCCCAGTTTTGTTTTAGTGGGAAATGGTACTTGGAGATGTCAGTTAAAGTATTCAAAGTGTTTATTTCTATTGCATTAGTCATTATTGATAGGTCTTTTCAGTGGAAAAAGCTAGGGAATATTTATTTTTTTAATTTTTTATTTATTTATTTATGATAGTCACACACACACACACACACAGAGAGAGAGAGAGAGAGAGAGAGAGAGGCAGAGACACAGGCAGAGTGAGAAGCAGGCTCCATGCCCCGGGAGCCCGACGTGAGATTCGATCCCGGGTCTCCAGGATCGCGCCCTGGGCCAAAGGCAGGCACCAAACCGCTGCACCACCCAGGGATTGAATATTTATATTTAAACTATATCACGAATGTAGAGGCTGTTTTTAGGCAACCAACATGAGCACCAGAAGCTGTGTGAGGTAGAAAGGCCACAGTGACCACCAGGGTGAGTGCAAACAGAGTCATCAAGTGACTCACCTCAAAATAGCTGCAAGCGCTAGCTGACCAATGGGCAACGTACAACAGGGCATATGTACCAACAAAGGAAAATTCTATGCGTTCCCATACCTCCTCAGGCCCCACCTGAACTACAGCCCCCAGCCCTGCCTCTGGCAGACAGTCTCTCTCTTGCTGTCCCACACGCAGCCCCCTTGCCGTGTATTCAATAAACTTCTATCTCCTCTGTTCTGCTTTAGGTGAATCTTTCCGCTGCCCCACTCCATCAGCCTCCACCTGATCAGCTCAGCCCACGATTAATTTATAGTGACTTTTCCAATTAATATTCAGGATGACAGAATTTCTACTTACTCTCCTTCTCCTATTTCCATCTCAAAAAAGAGCTCCTGTTCTCACAAACATCAACTTGATCACTCCTACCACAGCCTCACAGGAGTTGTCATTAATTTGCATGTCATCTGTACCCAGGGACCATGCCAATCCTCTCTGTGTCCTTCCAAATTTAGTATATGTGCTGCTGAAGCGAGAACAAATTTTATAATCTTTATCAATCTGAAAGGTGAAAAATTTTATCTCATTCTAATTTGAGTTTGCATTTCTTTGGTAATTAATGAGGCTGAGAATGTGTCTTTTCATTAGAAGCAAGTGCCTGGTTTAAGCCTCTGTAAAATGGTTGGTATTCTCCACAACAGCACTTCCCAAACTTCGGTCATCTGCGTAGAAGGCTTTTTCCAGTTAACAAATCCCCCCATGCTCCTATTTAGTTGACCGGATTTCTAGTTACTGAGCCCCCTCTTACACAGTCATACACAGGCATGATAAATGTTAATAGATTTGGCATCTACTTGTATACTTCCCTAATGACCCTTAACATAAGTACATTACTCTTAAAATAAAAACACAGATACCATCTGAAATCATTTCATGGGCCACCCCCCTGTGGGGTGAGCACCACCATCTGGGAATCACTGCCCTATAGCCCTTGGCATTCTGAGACTGAGAGGCAGAGAGAGATGTCAGTCACTGCCTTGTGTCCACATCTTTTCCATTATGTTCTGAAGAAAGCCAGACCACATGCCTGCCCTCATTTGGTGCGAGAGGCCACTGCACTCTGACAATGATGTGCTTCATCATCTGGGGGTGGAGGGAAGAGGACCTGGGGCTGGACTTGCAAGGCTTCAGTGGGCCAACGGTGTCTTGGGGAGACCACATCACCCCTGTAGCCCTCAGTTTCCTCATCTGTAAAATGGGGAAATTAGAACAAATGGTTTGAAATCCCTTCTGTGCTTGAAGGCAAGGTTTGTAAACACTTCTGTTTGTACCACAAGACCTCCCAGTGTTGGGATGCTTGGGTGGCTCAGCGGTTGAGTGTCTGCCTTCCACTCAGGAAGGGATCCTGGGATCCGGGATCGAGTCCCGCATCGGGCTTCCTGCATGGAGCCTGCTTCTGCTCCCTCTGCCTGTCTCTGCCTCTCTCTGTGTGTCTCTCAAGAATAAATAAATAAAATAAGAAAGAAAGAAAGAAAGAAAGAAAGAAAGAAAGAAAGAAAGAAAGAAAGAAAGAAAGAAATACTTCCCAGTGTAGAAGTGAACGCTGCTCCCGTTTAGCCATCTGTTTTTGCCCATCTGGGATCCTGGGTCAGGACTGGGCTGGGCGGGGGGCTCCCAGTCTGAATCAGCAAGCCTCTCTCTAGTGTCACTGATAGAGGACTGACACCTAAAGAGCTTACAAGCTCCTCTGCACAGGGATGGATCGCCAAAGGGTATTGAAGAGTTAAAGCAGGAGGAGCTGAGGTTAGGGCAGCAGAGGGGAGGGCTGCGTGATCATCATGGAAAGGTGAGACTTGTTGAATGGGTGAGCAGGAAAGGGCACTGTGAAGTCCAGGAAAGGCAATGCGCACATCTCAGAAGCCTAAATCATGCCCTGCTTCCAGTGGCTGGGTCCATATCACAAGAGGATCAGGAGAGTGTGGGTGGTGTGTGTGTGTGTGTGTGTGTGTGTGTGTGTGTGTGTGTGTGTAGTCTGGAGAAGCAGAAAAGCACAGTGGTTATGAACCAGAGAGAGAGCCTGGGCCTGACCGCCACCCTTGCCCCTTCCTAGCTGTGTGGCCTTGGACAAGTCAATGACATGTGCCCTACTTCCCTCATCTGCAGAGTAAGGATCATAGTATTACCAACTTCATAAGATAGTGACAAGGCTTAAAAGGACTAACACTTGAAAAATAGTGTGATCATAAGCATTAGTTTCTGTGTCTAAGAGAGAGGAAAACAGGGAGAGGGAGAAGGAGAAAGGACAAGTTAACCAAGGCTACTTCTCCAGTGAGGTGGGGATGATGGGGGTAGGGGAGTGATCTCCAACCCTGAGCTTTGGGAAGAAAATGGGATACACAGGGGTGAGCTTCTCTCACAGAGCTAAGGCGAGAAACAAACAAACAAAAACTGCCTAGGGGTATTTTGTTACTCAGATAGGGCCTAAAACTGAGGCCCCTGACCTCACCCAACAAGGTGTGTCTTGCTAAGAAAAATGACACATTGTTCAGTGGCATATGCGCCTGATGTTATCTGTTTGAGGGAAGACACTGAGTTGCCAGATTCTTCTGTGGAGACCAACATGCAGCTCAGAGGGGTGCAAATTGTATTTAATCTTAGGGACAGTCATAGCGACTCACTGTGGGCTGTACCACCTACAAAGCAACAGATTAATCTGTGGAGCATACCATTTGCTCAGACAGTTACAGGTGTAGAGAAAATATAAATCGCTCTAGACGGTGCGTCGGGTAACCTGCTTGCGGCATTAAGTTCAGTTCCAAATGGCTAGTGCTGGGGCCACCCAGGCATCCCAAGATCAACTGATACTTATGACCCTGGTGTTGGTAATCCTCTCCAGATACCACGTCCACTAAAAATGCCACCCCGAAAGGAAGTAGCTGCTTCTTCAGAGGAGAACCTGAGGCCTATTGCAACATTTACTTTTTTATACTTAAATGAACAAACAAATAAAACACTCTGGTAACTTCCTTGAAACCATGTGTGTACGTGTGTATGTGTACGTGATGTCTAAAGAGACAACCTATTTCTTCCTCTTCCAGGCAGAGGAGGCTGCTTTTGCAAATGCCATCCCTCTCTTTTCTTTTTGTAGATAAGCACGAGGCTCGGGACGCCTGGGTGGCTCAGCGGTTGAGCATCTGCCTTTGGCTTGGGGCGTGATCCCCATCCCAGGATCAAGTCCCACATCCTCCCATGTCAGGCTTCTGGCAGGGAGCCTGCTTCTCCCTCTGCCTATGTCTCTGCCTCTCTCTCTTGTGTCTCTCATGAATAAATAAATAAAATCTTTTTTTTTTAAAAAAGGATGAGGCTCATCTGTCATCTACCTGGCACACAAGCCATGCGAGAATGACACCCAGGGTGAATATGGGGCAGCTGAGCTCCTCATGGGCACTTGTTGGTGGCCAAGTGCACATCTGAAAGTGTGAGTGCTCAACCCACTGGAGAAGGGTTTTGAAATATTATTTTTTCCCCAAAATATTTTATTTATTTATTCATAAGAGACACAGAGAGAGAGGCACAGATACAGGCAGAAGCAGGCTCTATGCAGGGAGCCCGACGCGGGACTCGATCCTGGGTTTCCAGGATCACACCCTGGGCAGAAGGCGGCACTAAACCACTGAGCTACCTGGGCCATCCCACGGTTTTGAAATATTCTAAGTAGAGAAAGTAGCTTCAAAAATAGCCTCTCACCCACTGTCCAGGGTGAGTAAAAACTGATGCCAGTGGGCAGGGGAGAGCGCTTATTTCACTAATTCAGTGGTGCCTTCGCAGTTTTGATGCTATTTGGAGTGTCCCTGCCCAGAAGCCCACTCAGAGGCGGTCAGGAGGCAATCAGCAAATTACTAAGCTTGCAGCCTTTTTCAGAGTTCTCATTAGCAAGTGATACATGAGTGCCACCACAGGCCATCTTTGCCGACTGCCAAAAAAACTGTGACAGTTAGAGGCATAGCCCTGGTTCCAATTTATGAGGAGCAGGTATAAGCTGCAGACCCATCTGTCCTTCCTATGGAGGGGTGCAGAGGAAGGAGTGCTGGGAGTCTTTTAGAATCCTTATGGTCCTGGGATGAAGACCCACATGAGATACCAACACATCTGTGGATCATCTGCACAGAGGGGAAGTATTAAGGTCTGTGGTCTCACATTTCTGTTGCACCATTTGATTGTGATGCATTTATATACAGGAGGTGCTTGGCTGTCTTACACTGTCTTAACTGTTTGTATTTTAACTTTCTTCCAGCTTTTCCCCACAGTCCACATTCTTAACATCTAGTCCTTAATCTTAATCATAGGAGTGTTTCTCTGATAAGCTCAGTTGGTTAAAAACCAAAACTGAGCCTGAGGGGCTCAGGCAGTGAAGTGTCTGCCTTCAGTTCCAGTCATGATCCCAGGATCCTGGGATCAAGCCCCCACATTGGGCTCCCTGCTGAGGGAGTTTTTCCCTCTCCCTCTGCCTGTACCCCTACCTCCCTGTGCTTGCTTACGCTCCTTCTCTCTCTCTCTCTCAAATAAATAAAATCTTTTTTAAAAAGCCAAAATTAGGGCAATTCCACTCCCAGATGCTTATTTCCAAGAGAACTGAAAGCAGATCGAACAGATACTTGGACACCAACGTGCACGATAGCATTATTCACAATAGCCAAAAAGTGGAAACAGCCCAAATATCCATCAACAGATGAATGAATAAATAAAATATAGTCCATCCATGAAATGGAATGTTAAAAAGAAAGAGATTCAGGACGCCTGGATGGCTCAGCAGTTGAGCATCTGCCTTTGGCTCAGGGCCTGATCCCAGAATCCGGGATCAAGTCCCACATCAGGCTCACTGTGAGGTGCCTGCTTCTCCCTCTGCCTATGTCTCTGCCTCTCTCTGTGTCTCTCATGAATAAATAACTCAATCTTAAAAAAAGAAAGAAAGAAAGAAAGAAAGAAAGAAAGAAAGAAAGAAAGAAAGAAAGAAAGAAAGAAAGAGATTCTGGTACATACTGCAACATAGATGAACCTTGAAAATGTTAGGCTAAGTGAAGTAAGCCAGACTTAAAAGGACAAATATTTATGGTTCCACTTATATGAGTTATCTAGAACAGGCAAATTTCTTCCTTTTGTCAAGATTTATTTATTTATTCATGAGAGACTCTGAGAGAGAGAGAGAGAGAGAGAGAGAGAGAGAGAGAAGAGAGAAAGAGAGAGAGGCAGAGACCTAGGCAGAGGGAGAAACAGGCTTCCCACAGGGAGCCCGATGTGGGAGGACTCGGTCCAGGATCCTGAGATCATGCCCTGAGCTGAAGGCAGACACTCAACCACTGAGCCACCCAGGGGTCCCGAGAACAGGCAAATTTCTAAAGAGAGAAAGTAGAAAAGAGATTCCCTGGGACTGAGAAAAGGGATAAAGGAGAAGTTATTGTTTAATGAGTACAGAGTTTCTGTTTGGGATGGTGCAAAAGTTCCAGAGATGGATGGTGGTGATGGTTGCACAACTTTGGGAATGTACTTAATGCCACTGAATTGGACACTTGAAATGGTTAAAATGATAAATTTTGTATTATGTATGTTTTACTACAATTAAAAAATTTTTAAGTCAAAGTTAGGGGCAAAATCTAAGTAGGGGTCTGTTAGCTTCATTCTGTGTCATAAATCCCCTCAGCCCTTTCCCAAACCCAACTGATATTTAGAAATTAGTGCCTTTAGGGGCCCCTGGATGGCTTAGTCGGTTAAGTGTCTGCCTTTGGCTCAGGTTATGATCTCAGGGTCCTGGGATTGAGCCCCCATCAGGCTCCCTGCTCAGTAGGGAGTCTGCTTCTCCCTTTCCCTCTGCCTGCCACTCCCCCTGCTTGTTCTCTCTCTCTCTCTCTCTCTTTCTCTCTCTCTCTCTGTGTGTCAAATGAATGAATTAGATCTTGAAAAAAAAAATCAGGGGGATCCCTGGATGGCTCAGTGGTTTAGCGCCTGCCTTCGGCCCTGGAGTCCCAGGATCAAGTCCCACATCAGGCTTCCTGCATGGAGCCTGCTTCTCCCTCTGCTTGTGTCTCTGCCTCCCTCTCTCTCTCTGTGTCTCTCATGAATAAATAAATAAAATCTTTAAATAAAAAATCAGTGCCTTTGGCCAGTAGAAAGTTTGACGCAGGGCAATATCTTCCAGTTGATAAGAATACGATTCATCTGGTACTTTATTAGTGGGCTAGGAAAGTTGGCCATGACACTGAAGGTTACACCCAGAGATGTAAAAAAACAAGACATCCATATTATTCAAACATTAAAAATGAAAGGCAGTAAAAAGTCTTCCTCTTACACTTTTCCCATCCACTTAGTCCCTTCCAACTGATGAGTCTGTTTTTAGTTTCTTGTTTATCCTTCTGGAAAGATGTTATGCATACACAAGCTATTATGGATATGTTATTTTTCCCCTCTATTTTTTGTTTATTTACAGTATAGGGGGGCCTGGGCGGCTCAGTTGGTTATGCATCCTTCTCTTGATTTCAACTTGAGTCAGGATCTCAGAGTTGTGAGATCAAGCCCCAAGCTGGGCTTTGCACTGGGTGTAGAGCTGCTTTGGGATTCTCTCTCTTTCCCTCTGCCCTCCCCTACCCCGCCTCTAATTTAAAAAAAAAAAGAATTATAGTACAGTTAGTATACAGTATTATATTAATTTCATGTGTACAATACATGATTAAACAATTCTATACATTATTCAGTGCTCATCACGTTAAGTACCCTGCTTAATCTCCATCACCTATTTCCTCTGTCCCCCTACCCACCTCCCCTTTGATAACCAGTTTGTTCTCTATAATTAAGAATCTGTTTCTTGGTTTCTCTCTCTCTCTCCTTTGCTTATTTGTCTTGTTTCTTAAATTCCACTTGTAATTGAAATAATATGGTATTTGTCTTTCTCTGATTTACTTATTTGCTTAGCATTGTACTCTCTAGTTCCATCCATGTCATTGCAAATGGCAAGATTTTATTCTTTTTTCTGGGTGAATAATATTCCATTACATACAATACATTTATTACTACATATACATATATATTGTATATATAAATATAGTATGTGTATGTACATATTACCTCTTCTTTATCCATTCAACTATCAATGGACACTAGGGCTGCTTTTATAATCTGGCTATTGTAAACAATCCTGCAATAAACATAGGAGTGCACGTATTCCTTTGAATTAATGTTTTTGTATTCTTTGGGCAAATACCCAGTATTGTGATTGCTAGATCATAGGGTAGTTCTATTTTTAATTTTTTGAGGAATCTCCATACTGTTTTCTACACCAACAGTGCATGAGGGTTCCTTTTTCTCCATATCCACATCCACATCCACATCCACACTTATTGTTTCTTGTGTTTTTGATTTTGGCCATTCTGACCAGTGTGAAGTGGAGTCTTTATGGTTTCCCCTCTCTCTCTCTTTTTTTTTTTCCACACAAATGGTAACACTCTGTTCTGAACCTTGACTTTTTTTTTTTAAGATTCTACTTATTTATTCATGAGAGACACAGAGGCACAGAGGCAGAGACACAGGCAGAGGGTCAATTCCATGCAGGGAGCCCGACATGGGACTCGATCCTGGGTCTCCAGGATCATGCCCTGTACCAAAGGTGGTACTAAACCGCCAAGCCACCCAGGGATCCCCTGAACCTTGACTTTTTAAAATTAGAATGTATCTTGCTGAGCTTTCCATAAAATATGTAAGGAGATTCCTTAGTCACTTTTTACAGCTGTATAATATTCCAACATATGAAAGTAACATAATTTATTTAACCAATGCTTTGTTATTGAACATTTAGCTGTTTCTTATCTTTTGCCATTACAATTAGAATGAATAACCTGATATGAATGCTATTTATACACATGTAAGGATATTGGTAGAAAAGAATTCTGAAAGTAGGTATTGGATCAGAGGATATAATGCATTTGTAATTTTGATAAATACTAACAAATTGCCCTTGATATAGGGTGTCAGTTTACCAGGAATATATGAGAATGTTTGTTTGGTAGTCCACAGAGTGTGATACCAAATGTTGGGATTTTTACTAGCATAATGAGTGAAAAATGACATCTCAGTGTGGTTTTAGTTTGCATTTATCATGACTAGGGTTGAGCATCTTTTCATAATAAGAATCATGTCTCTTTTCTGTAGACCATCTGTTTATATCCTTTGCCCATTTTTCTCTTGAGCTATAATCTTTTTCCCATTAATTTTCAGGAGCTCTTTAAATATTAGGGAAATTAACCCTTTGCATGTAATATAAGTTGAAAATACATTTCCAAGGTTGTCATTTGTCTTATGACTTTGTTTATGTTTTTTGCCTTGCAGAATTTTTTATGCAGCCAGATTTATCAATGTGTTTTTAGTAGCTTTTAGATTTTGTGATATAATGAGAAAAGCCTTACTGCCTTCAGAGTTTATAAGAGAATCCTCTCATACTTTCTTCTATTACTTTCATGATTTTATTTTTCCCCATTTTAAATTTTAATCCAATTGGAATTTATCCTTATATGAAGTGTAAAGTATGGAACCAACTTTGTTTTTCCAGGGGCTACCCAGTTGTTCAAATACTATATATTGAGAAATGAATCTACTCCCCCAGAGGTTTTAGATCTTATCCGAATTAAATACTATAGGATTGGGGTGCCTGGGTGACTCCCATCAATTAGGCATCTGCCTTCAGCTCAGGTCATGATCTTGGGGTCCTGGGATCAAGCCCTGAGTCAGGCTTCCTGCTTAGTGGGGCATCTGCTTCTCTCTTTCTCTCTGCTCCTCCCCCCAGCTTAACAGGTTCTCTCTCTAGCTCAAATAAATAAATAAAATCTTAAAAAAAAACTTTAAAATAAAATAAATACTATACGATGGAGTAGTTTGCCAGAGTCCCTCCTCTAAATGGATTCCATCTTTTGTCCCGCATCCCTGTTGGACTGTCCAGGGTATGCTTTAGACTCTCAGCAAATGTTTCTGGAAAAAGTGACCCCAGTGCTTTGCTCACCAGTCTGCATTCCCGCTTCTCTCAGATCTCATCCAGTAATTATTCCCTACCTTGTTAACTCTTTGATGTTTTTAAAAAATTTTATTGTACTTTGTCCAGCTTAGAGTTTTTCCTTTGTGAAGAGGAGTGTTCTAAATTACCCAGTCCACTACTACCCAAAGAGGACATTCTGGGTTTTAGTAGTAGCGTTCTATATGCTGAACCAGACTTGAATTCCTGGAATAAACTGCATATGGTCATGACATATTGATTTAATATGCTATATTTTATTTACTAAAATTGCATTTAGACTTTTTGCACTAACATTATTGAGATACATGTATCTATTTAGTGAAGTCTTTTACTGGTTTGGCATCAGTCTTGTGATCATATTTTTTTAAAGATTTTGGAATTTTTTCTTCTTTTTCTATAATATGTAACAGTGTAAACAGCTCCATGATTATCTTCTTTTTTAAGGTTTGGTAAGATTCCCCTACGAAACCATGTAGTGCAGTGGTTTTAATTGTAGTCATTGGGACTCTTGCTGAGCAGCTATGGAGGGGACAAGTGTAATCTAAATGACAGACAGTATTTGATTCACACCAGCGCACACAGCTGGAGCTGGAGCAATTGTGTGATTTAAAATATTATCATTCTAGTAAACTTTAATACTATGAAAGTATAAAGATTAAAATCTTGGTTTTTGTTGTTGCAAGAGTCAAAAAGCTTTAAAGTTTTTTCTTTTACTCATTCCATGCTCTAGCCTTTTTCAGAGATCAAAATGTATTTAACCACTTCCCAAACATTTATTCTGCTTTTCTTGGCTATCAGAGCTCTAGAGATGCGTCTGGTTGCTCCAGGCCATAGTGATAACCCGCCTTCCAATCCCCAAAGTTAATCTCCTATAAAATTTGACATTTGCTCCTCAAAAACAATTCCTCTTTCTGGGCTGCTTATCTGTGCTGTTTTCTCCCAAAGGGAGAGGGTTTCATCTCTTTGATTAATCCGATAAGTGGAGTAAATGTGATAATTAGGAATAAAGATGAAAGCAATATGGAGAGGTGGAGCATCAAATCTACACTCTAAAACAGAATCAGAACAAAATAAACAAAATCCCAATAACAGTAAGAGCTCAAAACCCCTTTAGGAAACAATGTGCTATTTATTAATAGGCTTTTTTCTCATTTCCCCTTCTGAGGGAAAACTCATATAGAGAGACCCTGATGCAGAGCCAAAGGGCCTCAGGTCAAAAGTGACCTTTCTGAGGTGGCCTAGTTTCATAGGAAGTATAGGATGTAGAATGTAATTTAGGGCTTTGAAGTAATAGGAGACTGAGGGCATCTGATTTGGAACCCTGCCCTGCCCTCACAACCCTGGAAAAGAAGGTGGGAGTCCATTCACAAGATCAAGAAGTGCTTGAATTTCAGGATATTGCCATGTTCAGTGAATATGTATATCAACTATGGGACTGATGTGATTTTGCCAGCTAAATGAAGTTAGTTAGCTACTAATTAGAGGAAGCTACAAATTGTTGTTGCCCACTCTCATGTCTATCTCGTGTGCATATTGTAATCTCCTTGAAAACAGGGATTATATTTTTAATCTCTGATTTCCCAATGCCTGGCAGAGTATATGCTCAGTACATAAAGAGAGAATAAATTTATTTATTTTAAAGGTTTTATTTATCCACTCATGAGAGACAGAGAGGCAGAGACACAGGCAAACTCCATGGAGGGAGCCCGACGCAGGACTCGATCCTGGGTCTCCAGGATTAGCTTTGGGCCGAAGGCAGGCTCTAAACCGCTGAGCCACCCAGGCTGCCTGAGAATAAAATAATTTAAATAATGGTTTACATGAATTCATTCATTCGTTCGTTCGTTCATTCTCATTCATTCTTGCGAATGTGGGTGGGTTAGGCCCTATGCTGGGTGTTGGTAATAGATCAGAGGACATCTCTGGTCTCCGCCCTAATGGGGTTTGTGGTCCAATGGCACAAGATGTCCAAGCGCCAGAGATGGTCAGAGGAGGACCGGTGAATGTGGGCTCAACCCATGTTCTAGAAAGGTTTCCCACTCGCTGTCCATGGGATCCGCAGAGCGCAAGGCAAAGGCGTCTTGGGAGAGATGACTCAGACGCTAGGGGCCTCTCGCTGCCTCCGCCCCTGTGCAGTGAATAGCGATGCTCTCCTAGAGCAAGAAGAAAGGCAGGGCGCCCACCTCGACTGCCGTCACAGCCCGAGGCCATAGGCGCGGAGACCGTAATCTGCACCCGACTGTTACAGGAAAAGGAAGACCCTGGAAGAAAGCCTGCCGGCTTGCGCAGATGGTGGGGGTGTGGTTTCCCGAGGCAAGCTCTCAAATCCGGCGTCGGCGCGCCCCCTGCTGGATCGAAGGCCGTACTGCAACTAGCGCAGGATCAACCCAGCCAGGTGAGAGGAAGGCCGCTCAGCCTCAAAGTCAGAACAGGGAACTTTCCTCGTTCCTTCTAAAGGCGGAAAGCAAATCCCCAAAGGGAGAAAATCAAGGCTGATTCAGGGACCCCCATCTCCCCTACCTCCTGGGAGAATTAGAAAGAAATCAGGAATGGACAAGTGGTAAAAAAAAAAAAAAAAAAAAACTCCATCTGTAGCCCTGGCTACCCACTCTACTGACCAACTCATTACCCACTTCAATTCCATTTTGGGCTCACCCTGAGAAAAGTTACATGAATTGTTATAAAACATCTGTCCCCCTCCTTTTCTGCAAATAAAAGGACCCTGGGTGTGGGTAATGATACAGATAGCACCACTTGTAAGAGGTATGTGTAGCTTACTGGCATCCCCCCCAAACCCCCCCAACAGTATATAATTTGAGGATTTTCTTAAAAGAAAGACTTTAACGCCCCCAACTAATCTTTTCCAAACAGCGATAATTATAAATTCCAAACAAAATTTCAAGGCATGTGAGCCTCTCTCAGGCTTTTCATTTCAATAGATCTGCTAATTAAAAGCTATAATTTAACAAATAATGACCTAACCATCTCACATTGAAACCAAACAAAAACCTACCACTAAAACGTTGGACTAGATAAAGATAATGATTCCAGGCGCAATTCAGACTCCTGCTGGGCCCATGCTGGCCTCCTTCCAGCAACAGGCCTGACGCCTTTGATTAGAAGCAATAGTTTTCCAAACCATTTGGAGCAAACTCACTACAGGGAGGATAAATGAGCAATTTGTGAGGCTAAGTGTTTTTTTGGACCAACTCCCACTGCTGATGGAGCAGGATGGAATATTTATCCCTTCCTTGCCCTCATTCATTGTCACTGCTCTTCTCCCTGACCCTTCTCCAGCCCTTGGGGGAGAAGGTTGTTTCTGATGTAACAAGCAGGAAGGAATTGGGGGAAATGGAAACCTAGTGGTGAAACCGGGTGATGCTCACTGCACACAGCATCCTCAGTGGTTAATCAAATAATAAACGATGAAAGCAAGATCGCTTCCCACCTACCACGCCCCCTCCCTCACTGGGAATTGGGCATCTGTGCCAACCTAAAAATAACCTACTGTTCTGGAACCTCCCCCGCAGCCCAAGCCCACATCAGTCACCCGTGTGTGCCATGCGTCTGCTCTGGGGAGCGCTCCTTCTCCATCCTTCTCCAGGACAGGAGGGCCACAAACACTGGCCCCTTCCTGGAGTCCCGGAAAAGGGCAAGCTTAGACACTGAATCTATCTGTAGATGTAGGGGGGACGGTGTGGTCAGGTGTATGCACATCACACTCCCACCTCCAGGACCTCATCTGGGACTGTTATACTCCTAGGAACTGCTCCTGCTTTGAAACCTTAAACCCTAATGTCCCTCTCTCTTGAGCACAACTCCTGTCCATGTTCTCCCTCTCCCATGATTCTACCTGTAGTTCGTGAGCCTTAAGTAGACCTGATAACAGCTGTCACCCTCTCCCTCTTCCTCCTCAAGGCTATCATACATTGAAGGCTTACAATATACCTAATACTTAGGCCAAGTCCTATATGTGGATTGATTCAATTAATTCTCACAAAAACCCTATAGCAATAGTAATAGATTGTTTTAATCCTTTATTGCTGCATTTTCTTCCTCTATTGTCTTTCTGTTCAAACCAATGCTATTGCATGAATCAAACAGTTCTTCATGTCAACTACTGCCAGAGTCCTGCTCTGAGGAATGTGGTGACTTTCTGGGGATTTCTTGTTTTGCCCTAGGTCATGTGACTGAACTAGTCCTCTGGCACTCATAGGTTGGTTCCGGAAATAGGGCCCAAGCTCAAAGTGGCTATAGACAGGCTGGACACAGAACAACCACCCCCCACATATGAGCCTGTGATAGTCTGTCCAACCGGGATGCTCCATCCCTGCATCATAAGGGGTTGATACATCGTACATTGATACATCATAACAACATTAGCCAATCAAATTTCCCTTGGAACTTGCAATGTCAGGTGCACGCTGGGACAAGGGAGTCTACTTGCTCGGAGGTGACAATAACCACAGTGACAGTGTGTACCCGGATATGTGCTTACCAAGTGCCAGGGGCTCTGCCCAACACTTCTCAAGTTTTACCTGATTTAATCTTCCAGCAGTCTTATAACATAGACACTATGAGCAGCCCCAACTTTAGGATTAGAAAACAGAGGCTTGAGCTAATCAACTTGCCATGGGTCATCCAGCCCTGGTAGGGAGGAGATTCAAACCCATACATTGTGGCTTAGGAAACTGTGTTCCATTCTTTAAAATAATGTAAAAATTTTAATGTAGGGGCACCTGGGTAGCTCATTTGGTTGGACGTCTGCCTTGGGTTTAGGTCATTATCCTGGGGTTCTGGTGCTGAGCTCCAGAGTCAGGCTCCCTGCTCAGCAGGGAACTTGCTTCTCCCTCTTCCTCTCTCTGCTGCTCCCCCTGCTTGTGCTCAATCTCTCTCTGTGTCAAATGAATAAATAAAATCTTTACAATTTTTTTTAATTTAAAAAAGATAACAGATGGTTGCCAGGGGCTGGGGGGTAGGGGATGAATAGGCAGAGCAAAGAGGATTTTTAGGACAATGAGACTGCTCTCTGTGTGATACTATGATGATGGCTACATGTCATTATACGTTTGTCCAAACCTGTAGAATGTACAACACCAAGAATGAGCACTAATGTAAATTGTGGACTTCAGGTGATTATTGCTCTATCAGCCTAGGTGCGTTGACTACAACAAATGTTATCGCTTCAGTGAGGGATGGTGTTAATGGGGGAGGCACTGCATATATAGGGGCAGGGGTATATGGAAAATCTCTGTACCTTCTGCTCAATTTTGCTGTGAATCTAAAACTGCTCTAAAGGGATCCCTGGGTGGCGCAGCGGTTTAGCGCCTGCCTTTGGCTCAGGGCGCGATCCTGGAGACCCGGGATCGAATCCCACGTTGGGCTCCCGGTGCATGGAGCCTGCTTCTCCCTCTGCCTGTGTCTCTGCCTCTCTCTCTCTCACTGTGTGCCTATCATAAATAAATAAAAAAAATTAAAAAAAAATAAAACTGCTCTAAAAAAAGTCTGTTGAAAAAAGATAATAGAGTCACATGATCCAAATGTTTTTGATTTTTTAAAAAGATTTTTTAAAAATTTATTCATTTGAGAGAGGGGAGGATTAGAGGGAGAGGGAGAAGCAGACTACCCACTGAGTATGGAGCCCAACACGGGGCTCGATCCCAGGACCCTGGGATCATGACCTGAGCCAAAGGCAGTCACTTGACTGACTGAGCCACCCAGGTGCCCTGATCCGGATGTTTTTTACAAAGCATAAGCAAGGGGGCTCCTGGGTGGCCCGGTGAGTGAGCATCTGCCTTTGGCTCAGGTCCTTATCCTGGGGTCCTGGGATCTAGTCCACATCAGGCTCCCTGCATGGAGCCTACTTCTCCCTCTGCCTATGTCTCTGCCTCTCCTTCTCTCTCTGCATCTCCATGAATAAATAAATAAAACCTTTAAAAAAAGCATAAATAAGTATTCAATAAAAGTTTGCCTCCTACCACTGTTTTCCAACCTTCCAGTCCTATCCCATCCCTGCCTCTGAAACCACTCATATTAATTTCTCATGTATCTTTCGAGTACTTCTTTATACTTGCAAATGCAAGTATGTGCAAATATATATTCTTCTTTTCCACCTTTTACACAAAAGGTACATACTCTACACCCGTTCTGTGCCTTTCACTTAACAAAATGTCTTGGAGAAACTTCTACGTTGGTTTGGTCTTTCTCTTTTTTAAAGCTGCATACTATTCCACCGTGTAGGTGTACCATTTGTTTAAACAGTCCCTTACTGATGGATATTTAGATGGGTTCCAATCTTTTGCTTTTAAACATGGTGCTCTCATGAACAACAGTGGCAGATGTGTGCAGGTATATCTGTAGAATAAATTCCATGAAGCAGGATTGCTGGGCTAAAGAGAATATACCTATGTTATTTTGATGACTATGACCAAGTTGCTCTTCATCAGAATGATTCCAATTTCCCTTCCAGCAGCATGTGTGAGGCCTTGCAGTGGGGCCTGTCTTCTCAACCCTCTGCTAGCTTGCTTTATCTATGGGAGTTTCTTCCATGACTAGAGTGCCAACAAGCTGTTGATCTAGTTCTCCCTGTGTCCCTGAGTCACCATGTGGCTGCCAAGAAAGTGTAACCTTGTGCCTCACTCCCCTGAGGGTGGCACTGACAAAGTCGGTGTTTCTTAGTGTGGCCCTGGGACAGCAGCACCAGCACCACCTGGGAACTTGTGAGAAATGCCCATTCTCAGGCCTGCTACAGACTTCCTGAACCAGAATCTCTGGGAACAGTCCCAGAACTATGTTTTATTTTTACTTTTTTATTTTAATATTTTATTTACTTGAGAGAGAGAAGAGGGAGGGGGCAGAGAGAAGCAGACTCTCCATGGAGCAGGGAGCCTGACTTGGGGCTTGATCCCAGGATCTTGGGACCATGACCTGAGGTGGAAGGCAGATGCCCAACTGACTGAGCCACCCAGGGGGCCCCCAGAACCATGTTTTAAGCATCTGATGCATGCTCAGGTTTGAGAACCACTGTCCTAAGGAAATTCTTCCTTGCATCCTGGAAAAACCTTGTAATACAGCCAGTACTATAATCCAGCTATCAAGATGGTTGATCATCGTACTTGACTTCTTCAGAGCCTTTGGTTCAGGCCTATGGCCGCCTTCTCGAAATGTTAGCCACTGGTTTCTGTGAGTCTTCTCTTGTGGTTTTCCTCCCATATCCCTGACCTCCTTCTTCAGCTTCCTTTGAGGGCTCCTCCTCACCACCCAAAACTACTCTGCTGTTAAGAGATCTTTCTGACACCCACAGCTCTCCTTTTTTTTTTATTTATTTATTTATTTATTTATTATTTATTTATTTATTTATTTATTTAATTTATTTATTTTAAAGACTTTATTCATTTATTTGACAGAGAGAGAGAGAGCACAAGCAGGGGGATCAGAAGGCAGAGGCAAAGGGAGAAGCAGCTCCTCACTGAGCAGGGAGCCTGATGTGGGACTCGATCCCAGGACCCTGAGACCATGACCTGAGCCAAAGGCAGAGGCTCAACAGCTGAGCCACCCAGGTGCCCACCCACAGCTCTCCTCACTCTACATGTTTCCTCAGGCAATTTCATCCACTCACCTGGCGTTAGCAGCTTCCAGTGTCTGCTGCTGACTATACCTCCATGCTAAACTCTCCCCAAGCTTCATGCTTGCATAAACTCTTGCGTGTTTTGAATATCTCCACTTGGATGTCCCACAGTCATCCCAAACTGGACATTTCAAAAACGAGCTCCTTGTCTTCTCAAGACATGTTCCTTCTCCATGGAGGAGGACTGGAAATTCCAAAACTCTGATCCTATGATTGGTTCCCCCTGGCAACCAGCCCTCATCCTTAGAGATGGTCTGAAAGTCAGCTCATTAATACAACAAAGGACACCTTTATTGCTCTCATCACTTAGGAATTTCCAAGGGTTTTTAGGAGCTCTGTGCTAGGAACAGGGTTGTTTCAACCAGTGGGCCATATGCAATCATGTGATGCTTATAAAGAAGTTAAAAATACATCTTACATGGGCGAGGTGGGGGTGGGGATGTGCCAATTGAGTGATAGGCATTAAAGAGGGCACTTGATATAATGAGCACTGGATGTTAGTAGGCAACTGATGAATCACTAAATTCTATCCCTGAAATTAATAATACACTACATATTAACTAAACTGAATTTCTTTCTTTTTTTTAAGATTTTATTTGAGAGAGAGAGAGAGAGTGAAAGAGAGAGAGAGCACATGCACAAGCTGGGAAAGAGACAGAGGAAGAGGGAGAAGCAGACTCCCCGCTGAGCAGGGAACCCAAATCAGGGCTTGATCCCAGGCCCCTGGGATCATGACCTGAGCTGAAGGCAGATGCTTAACTGACTGAGCCACTTAGGTGCTTCTAAGTTGAATTTAAATTTTTAAAACACACACACACACACACACACACACACACACACACACACACACACATCTTATGGGGTGCCTAGGTGGCTCAGTCGGTTAAGCATGTGACTCTTGGTTTTGGCTCAGGTCATAATCTCGGGGTCATGAAATCAAGCCTTGCATCCGGCTCCACACTCAGTGTGAAGTCTGCTTCAAATTCCTTCTCCCTCTCCTCCCCATCAGTCCCTCTATGCTCCCCACATCTCTCTCCCTCTCTCTAAAATAAATAAATAAAATATTTGGAAAAAAATCTTACAAGATTTTTCTAAGAATTATTTGAAAGAGGCTTTCAGCAAAGTGTGATTTCAGTGAGTGGAACATATAATCACTCAGTAGTGCTTATAATTGACGTATTTAAGAACACTTTTTACAAGATGTTTCTAAGAAGTGATCTGAAAGATGCATTCAGCACAACGTTGTTCAGTGAGTGGAACATATGGCCATTCTCTGATGCTTATACAGATATGTTTAAAAAGACTTATTTTGGGCAGCCTGGGTGGCTCAGCGGTTTAGCACTGCCTTCAGCCCAAGGCATGATCCTGGAGACCTGGGATCGAGTCCCGCATCGGGCTCCCTGGGTGGAGCCTGCTTCTCCCTCTGCCTGTGTGTCTCTGCCTCTCTCTCTCTCTGTTTCTCATGAGGAAATAAATTTTTTTAAAAAATAAAAAGACTTCTTTCAAGGTTTTCTAAGGATTATTTCGGTGGTGCCTGGCTGGCTCAGTCAGTAGTGCATGCAACTCTTGATTTCAGAGCTGTGAGTTCAAGCGGCACGTTGAGTGTAGAGATTTCTTAACAATAAAATCTTAAAAAAAAAAAAAAGACGATTTAGCAAACACATGTTCAGTCACTGGGTAATGCTAATATTGAATGTTTAAGAGCACTTCTTAGAAGATGTTTCTGAGATGTCATTTGAAAAGAAACTGGGTGAAAAATTTATGGCAACTCTGTATGAGCCTCTTGATTTTTATGTACATCTAAAGTCGTTTAAAAAATAGTCTAGTTTCGGGATCCCTGGGTGGCCCAGCGGTTTGGCGCCTGCCTTTGGCCCAGGGCGCAATCCTGGAGACCCGGGATCGAATCCCACGTCGGGCTCCCGGTGCATGGAGCCTGCTTCTCCCTCTGCCTGTGTCTCTGCCTCTCTCTCTGTGACTATCATAAATAAATAAAACTTTAAAAAAAAAATAGTCTAGTTTCAAAAAGTAAAAAAAAAAAAAAAGTCTAGGTTTTGTAAGAGATGGAAGGGCAGGGACTCCCCAACTCAGCCACAGGTGAGCCTGTGGAGCCCCCACCAGCTGGAGAAGAGGAGACGCAGGTGGGTGCAGAGAGATATTTTCGTGAGCCCTAGCAGGAAGTTGCGGTTTCACATCTGAGGGCTCTAATTTCTCCTCCTTGACTCGGAAGGTGAGGGTAGGTTCCCAGCTGAGAGGCCTATGGAAAAACTGTGGGTTGCAAGTGATGAAATTTGGACAGCCCCTGAGGGGAGAGGAGGAAGAAGCTGACCAGGGCATAGAAAAGAACAATTTCCTGTGCCGTGTCACAGACGGTACCGCGCGCACCCTCCTGAGAGCCGGGCCTGGAGGCCTGAGCCCAGAGGCCTAGATTGAAGGGCTCCTCGGAGTTTCACATCATCACCAGCAGAGAGCGCCAAGACACCACACAATTTTTCTTTCCCTTTTCTACATCCCTGGTTTGGTGTGGATTTCCCAAATTTCTCTTCCCGAAGTTCAAAGCCTTTGGTTGCAGAAGTAAAAAGTTCTTTTCTGAGTGAGCCATGTTTGCAGGATAAGAAACTCTTTGAAATAGCCCAAAGGAACCCTTTGAAGGGAGAGGGTTTGGTTATGCCTCTGGAAGCTTATTTCTTTTGCTTGCTTCCCTCAGGGGAGAGCTGGCAGTGTCCACCGGCCATTCCTGAGGGCCTGGAGCGTCAGGTGATGTTCTAGGTGCCGCCTCATTTAATCCTCACAACCACCTGAGTGGTTAGTATCACCCCCGTTTTACAGCCAAGTAAACAGAGTCGTGGAGAGGTTAAGGGGGCTACTGGAAGATCGTTCCACTGCATTCCTATTTGGTTTGAACCAGTTAACAATTATTCAACAGATGTGTGTGCTGGGAGACGCTTTCTGAGGAAAGGATCCTGTGTCAGTAAATTTGGCAAAGCTGCAAGCTATCTCTGTTTCTGTGCATAGCAAGCGGCATAGAGAGTCCTAGGAGGAAGGTAGCGAACAAACCTGCAATGGTTTTGTTCAAACCCATCATTTTTCAAATTTATTTGTCCAGAGAACTTTTGTTGTGGTGGTAAGCACTGCCCCGGTGGCAGGGAGGGGAGAGACCAGACTTGTTTGGGAATGGTGTTTGGGTAGCTGGGTGGAGGGAGAAATGAAGCATAGATAGACTGAGGCCAGATCAGTGAGAGCAGTTTGGGATCTCTTCTCCCATGGGGCAGTGGTCATGAGGGTGAAGAGGAGGGGACAGATTGGAGAGCAAACCCAGAGGTGAAAGCAACAGGCTCAGTGGACCATCGGATTATGCATTTCTGGGAGGGTATGCAATGAGGGTGGGAAGTATGTAGGATGGCTCCCGGGTTTTCAGTTGGAGTAGTCAGGTAAATGAGAATTTTGTTCATTCACCAAGATGAGAAGCCAGGGAGAAGAGATATGTATTTGGGCTGTGATGTCTACAGAATAGTATTCCAGAAGCAAGGAAAATGGATCTGCATGTTGGGAGAGAGCTTGCAGCTGGAAATAGAGATTTGATATTTAAGGGGTTGATGGAAGAAGAGGAGCTAACAGAAAAGACAGAAAAAGACTGGGGAGAGATCCAAAAGAGAGGTGTATATCAAGAAGCAAGGAGCACTGTTTCTGGAAGGAGGTGTCAGCTGCTTCAGAGCTCATTGGTCGAGCAAACAGGGTGGAAACTGAAGGTGGACATCATGTCAGCCATGTAGTACGTCACTGATTAATGCAGTTTCTGCAGAGTAGAGAGAAGCTAATCCAGATTATTATGGGATGCATAAATGAGGCAGGTGGGGGTGGGGAGTGAGCCAGTGAGAGATTTCTAGGGTGAAGCAGGATCTAGGGAAGATTTTGTTATATTCAAGATCACTTCTGGAATATAGTCTCCCAATGCTGTTGCAAATAATTCATCTAACCCACGGACACATGCGTCACTCCATCTATCAAGAAGTGGAATCTATTTTCCCTCCCTCTGAGCTGACCTTGGGACTTGTCTGACCAAGAGAGTTGGCAGAAGGGGTGTTTCGGCTCTTCTCACCAAGGACAGTCCTTAAGGGAACCAGCAGTTTCCCTTTTACCCTCTTGGAACCCAGCAGCTGAACTGTAAGGAAGTCCAAGCTATCTTGCTAGAGAGATGCCCATGTGGAGAAGCCCCTGGACAAGGTGAGAGGGGCCTTCTTGGGCATTCCAGCTTCAGAGAAGATCCCAGATGAATGAAGTCACATCACTGACCCTAGGTGACATCACGTGAGGCAGAATAACTGCCAAATCAACCCACAGAATCACGAGCAATAACAGATTAGTATTTTAAGCCACTTGGTGGTTTGTCATACAGCAATAGATAACTGAATAGCAGTGTATTTATGGACGGAGGTGGAGGAGCTGGGGGAGAGAGGCTGATTCATGACAGAGGAGGAACAACTGATGGAGTGAGTTTGTCCTGGAAGCTGAAGGCATGGGCCTGGACAGAGGGAAGTCTGCTTCTTTTCCTGACACAAAAGCAAAGGACAGTGTGCACACATAAGTGTTACAGGTGGGAAGCTGGGGATTTCCCTGCCCCAGCCCCCACGTGACTTCTGCTTTCATTGTGGACACAGAGGGTGGGGCCTTGCTAAGAGTGAAGTCCCAGGATGAGGTGGGGGTGTAGGTGAGCCCTGGAAGGTTGGCTCTGTGATAAAACCCATCAACAAATATACCAACCCACACTAGGCACAGAGTATCCAGTAGGTCTCAGCTCACCTGCTCTCTGGGGTAAATGGTGCAGGGAAAAGAGGAACACGGGGGTCTCCGAAATTTTGATTCAAGTCCTGGCTGGTCCTGTGATTTAGGGCTCCCCTTTAGGGTATTGGACTAGATTAGTAATTCTTTTTTTTTAAGATTTTATTTATTTTTCATGAGAGACACAGAGAGAGAGAGAGAGAGAGAGAGAGGCAGAAACACAGGCAGTGGGAGAAGCAGGCTCCAAGCAGGGAGCCTGATGCGGGACTCGATTCTGGAACTCCAGGATCACACCCTAAGCCAAAGGCATAGGCTCAACCACTGAATCACCCAGGCATCCCAGATTAGTGATTCTTAAACCTTTTTTTGGGTTATAGATTCCCCTGACAATCTGATAAAAGCCTCCAGATGTAACATTTTTTAAAGAATATTTTATTTATTTGAGAGAGGAGAGAGAAAGCATATGCCTAAGAGCAGAGGGGAGGGGCAGAGGGAAAGGGAGAAGCAGAATCCCCTCCAGAGCAGGGGGCCAAATGTTTGATCCCAAGACCTTGGGATCATGACCTGAGCTGAAGGCAGTTGCTTAACCTACTGAGGCCACCCAGGTGCCCCTACATGTAACATTTTAGATAAACTATATATTTTATTTATTTGTCTGTTTCCACCCATGAAGACAGGGCTCATTGTCTGTTTCATTTACTGCTATCTAGACTAGTACCGTGCCTGATGTGTAGTAGATGTTCTGTAAGAACTGATGAATGGATTTGGGGGGATGCAGAGACCACCCCTACCCCCACATCTGAAGTTAGCCAAGGTTCAGGATCTTGAAATAAGATGATCTCCTGGTGGCTCAGTGGTTAAGTGTCTGCCTTTGGCTCAGGGCGTGATTCTGGAATCCTGGGACTGAGTCCCACATCAGGCTCCTTGCAGGAAGCCTGCTTCTCCCTCTGCCTATATCTCCGCCTCTCTCTCTGTGTGTGTCTCTCATGAATAAATAAGTAAAATCTTTTTTTAAAAAATAAGATGATATCTTTCTGTCTCAAGATTCTTAGGTTCTATGAAATTCCACCCTGAGTGCTTCTGATGTAGACTGTGTAGCTCACTCAAACAGAAACAAACTTCTAGCCCTGTACCCTGGGAAGAAATATTTGCTATATAGATCCTTTTTATAGGAGGCCAGAGGTTGTTTTAAATGCATTTTATCTTATTTAACCTTCACACTATCCAATGAGGAGGATTTTATTTTCCTGATTTTTTGAATGAGGAAACCAAGGCTCAGAGATGTTAAATAACCTACCTATGGTTGCCCAGCTAATCAAAGGTGGAGTAGGATCTGAGCCAGAGTCTGTCTGGCTCAAAATCCATTGAAAGATCTTTATTCCACGTCCTAATGACCCCAATAAAGGTTACACTTATTCCTTCCAGTGTAAATACAGTGGTAGAGTTGAGGGGCTGTATATGAAAACAGCCCTACTATCCCACTAGACGAGTGGCTGGAACTTCACCATGGGCTGTCAGATTCCCAGGAGAGGGAGATCTGGTTGGCCTGTTCATCTGCTGAAGGCCCCTGGAGCCAAAGCCCCTTTCTTAACCCAAGCCTCCATGAATCCCTGCATAGATGGTGAATTCAGCTGTGCTCCCTTCCGTCCTCATCCAACCCCACAAAGAGAACAGTCCAGATACCTGAACTTCCCAGAACTGCTAATCCTCCAGGAGGCTCTGTTTCCACATCTATGAAAGGGGCTTAAGGATAGTCAAGCAAAGGGCTATTCTAAAGCTAAGAGAGACATCTGCAGTGCCTGGAGATTGTCTGCTCTCTTTCCCCACTTCCCAGACCCACCTCAAGCTGGTGCTCTTTCTCCACCTGGGCTATTTCCCTTGAGGCAGGGGAATGACAGAGCCAAAAGGCCGCAGAAGGGGGTGGGATTATATCAGTCCCCAAGAAGTCATTGAGGATGGTACAACAGACAGCACCAAAGCTTTGGAGTCAGGGCGAATTTCGTTTCCCTGAGACTTCCTTTTCTCTTCTGAAAAACAGGGTAACAGATACCAGAACTCTGCAGGATGTCGTGAAGAATCAGTAATCTCGTAGAACCCCGGCCCCAGAGCCCGGTCCTGCGAGGCTAGGAGAGGGAGACAGCCGGCCCCGGGGGTCTGCAAGCCGGGCCTGGACAGGACCTACACGGCCAGCCCACGGGATTTCCGTGGGTGACCACCGGCCTCCCTGGCCTCTGGGCACCCCGCTCCTCGGGCCTCCCGCCAAGAGCCCCTCTCCGAGTCTTAGCTCATAAATCTCCTTCACACAGAGGGCGATAAATCAGGAGGCTGTCCGGGACCCCCCAGCTCCCTGCGCCCTCCCTCCCCCTTCTGCAGGGGACGAGCGCGCAGGAAGCCCCAGGGACACGGTGGGCGGGGCCGCCGCAGCCCCGCCCCGTGCGGCATGTTAATTACAGGCCCGAGCCTCCCGGGCCTGATTTACTGCGGGGCGGGCTGCGTCCTGCAGCCGGCGCTGGGCACGGCTGGGGGAGCCTGGAGGCCTAGGGACAGGAGACCCGAGAGGCTCCCAGATTCTCAGGGCCTTGTTGAAATGACAATCTTGATAGCAACAAACTGTAATATGTTTGTATTATAAATAAAATATAAACAGAATAGCAATAGCTAACATTGATTGAGAGACTGTGCCAAACCGGGGCCAAACATTTTATTAATTCATTCATCAAGCATTTATTGAATGCCTGTTCAGTGCCAGGTATTTTGCATATACTAGCTCATAAACATCCCCAAACAGCCCTGCAAGGTAGTCATTATGGTTCCCATTTTACAAGCGGAGAAATCCCAACAAGAACCAATTAAGGGGCTTCTCCAAGGTCACTATGCTAGTGAGTAGTGGGTCCGGGACTCAGACCCCTGACTATCTGTCCTTGGAACTTAGACTTTTTTGAATAGATAATATTGCATATTTGCTACTACTTGCCTCACTGTCTTTCTGCTCTACTGGGAGCTGTGTGAGCTTGGGAAAATACCTTTGCCTTGCTGAGTCTCATTTGTTTTTGTTGGCAAAAGAGGAACTCTTCCTTCCCTACCTCACAAGGAGTCAGGAGGATCAAACTAAACCAAAGTTTATGGAAATGCTTTTTAAAATTGTCCGGGGGAGGGGGGTGCGCTGGGTGGCTCAAGTGGTTGGGCATCTGCCTTTGGTTTAGGTCATGATCCCAGGGTCCTGGGATTGAGTCCCGCATCAGGCTACCCCCCAGGGAGCCTGCTTATGTCTCTGACTCTCTCTGTGTCTCTCATGAATAAATGGATAATATCTTTAAAAAATCAAAAAGAAAAATAAATAAATAAAATAAAAAAGATAAAAAATAAATAACAAATAAAATTGTCTGTAAAGTGAAAAGAATAGATGTGAAGGAGACAGTGAGAAAGTCTATCCTATGTGTAATTAGAGAACCATAAGAAGAGAAAAATAAAAAGCAACAGAGGCAATATTTGAGAAGATAAGTGTGAGGAATTTTACCAGTCTGAGAAGAGATAACAAACCACAAACTCAAGAAGCCCAACAGATCCTAGGAACTAAAATTTTTAAAAAACAGACATTTAAACGTGTCATAGTGAACCATCAAAACAATCAAAACCACCAAAAGCAATGCAAGGCTTTCAAAACCAATCTGGGAATAATATTACCTTCAAAGGAGTAACAGTTACTCTGAAGCTGACATCTCATCAATAGCAATGGAAGTAAAAAGACAACAACATATCTTCAAAGTGATTTTCTAAAAATATAATCATTAACCAAGACTTGTATAGGAGAACCAAAGGTGAGCGAGCCAGCACCAGCAGGCTTTCAGTAGAGAAAATTCTTAACACTGTAATCGAGGCAGAAGTAAATGACCCCAGATGGAATGTCTGAGATATAGGAGGTAATGTAGAGCAAAGAAATTCATAAATATATGAGCAAATTTGAATGAACAATTTCTCTTTAAAAAATCCATAAAACACTGTATTGAAAGTATATTAGTTAAGGTGATGTTAGATGCAGCTCTGCTCCAGGCAGGATGAGGGGCCCAGGCTTCTTTTCCCTTTTTATTCTGTGATCTTTAGCTTGTGGTTTCCATGGCCACCCTCAGTCTTCAAGCCAGGAGGAAGAGGAGGGAGTGTGGAGGCTGCATATGGAAAATTATTATGGACAGACTGGGAGTGAGTTGTATCACTTCTGCTCACATTCATAGGAGAACCCAGTCAATTGCAAGAAAGGCTGGGAAATGGTATATCCATTATCTGTTACTTCATGACAAACTACCTCTAGACTTAATGGCTGAAAACAATGAACATTATTTCATAGTTCCTGTGGGTCAGGATTTGAATCACTGCCTAGTTGGTGGTTTTCTTGTCCTTTTTTGCATGATGGAGTATGCATGTGACTCCTAGAATTCCTGCAGCTATTTTGCCACCATGAGGAAAGCCACCTTGAGAAAGAAACATACAAAAAAGAGGTATTAAAATAATCAGGGACGCCTGGGTGGCTCAGCAGTTGGGTGCCTGCCTTCTGCTCAGGTCGTGATCCCTGGGTCTGGGATGGAGTCCTACATCGGGGTCCCTGCAGGGAGCCTGCTTCCAGGGAGCCTGCTTCTCCCTCTGCCTATGTCTCTGCCTCTTTCTCTCAGCCTGTCTCTCATGAATAAATAGATAAATCTTTAAAAAAATAATAATCATAGAATAATCAGAGGAATGTTTAAACTAGACAAAAGGATTCTAAAATTCCCATGGAAGTATAGAGGGCCAAGAACATCCAAGACAATTCTGAAAATGAACAAGGAGGCCAAGGGATGGCCAGATCACATGAGGATTATTATTGTGTTTTTAAAGAATTTTTTTATTTATTCATGAGAGACACAGAGAGAGAGAGAGGCAGAGACACAGGCAGAGGGAAAAAGCAGGCTCCATGCAGGGAGCCTGACGTGGGACTCGATCCCAGGTCTCCAGGATCAGGCCCTAGGCTGAAGGCAGTGCTAAACCGCTGAGCCACACAGGCTGCCCAGATCACATGAGGATTAAACAGAAATGGTTGGAGGTGGCATTATAGACACGTAGCATTACAAATCACTGGAGACAGAATAAGCTATTTACCAAATGGAGTTGGAAGATTTGGTACCTGGGTTCTGATAATAATAAAAATAGAAATCCAATAATAATGAAAGCAATAACAACAATAATAATGACTACCGCTTATTGACATCTGCAAAGTTGTAGAAATATACTTTCAATTTCTCTCCTGTTCTCACATCAGTCCCACAAGGTGGATGTTATCATTTAGCGTTCTCATTTGACAGATGAAAACACTGAACTTCAGGAGGGCAGAGAAGGCTTCTTGAGGCCACACCTGGCTCTTGGCCTCCTAGGCACTGGGGGGGGAACCCTGCCCCCCCCCCATAATAGCAAGGCATTGTGCTAGGAATTCCAGGTCAGGGCAGTGGCACAGGGAGACAGAGTCCTCAGTCTATACCAAGCCTGGCCCCAGGATCCAGAATTCCTACCTCACCCCTGACTGACCCTGGGGCAGATCTATGGCTGATTAGAACTGGGCTAAAATCACAGAGGCCCTTTGTCATTGCTTTAATGAGAAGCCAATCACCAGGTCATTAGTGGGTGGAGGTGATAAGGAGTTTGGTGCTAGGGTGGGAGGGGGAGGATGCTCTTAGTTCTTGGATGATTTACAGCAGTAGTGGCCAGACTGGCTGGGAAAGGGAGCAGGGCATCAACAGGAGGAGAAAGTTAACATTCATAGAACACCTTACAAGAGCCAGGTGTTGAAAGCATAACATCTAATCCTCACAACAAATCTGATGAAGCAGTTCTTTTTTTTTTTCATTAAAGATTTTATTTATTTATTCTCATGAGAGACACAGAGAGGCAGAGACACAGGCAGAGGCAGAAGCAGAAGCAGGTTCCATGCAGGGAGCCTGACGTGGGACTTGATTCCAGGTCTCCAGGATCACACCCCGGGCTTAAGGCGGCGCTAAACCACTAAGCCACCCGGGCTGTCCATGATGAAGCAGTTCTATTGCATGTCTCCACTTTACAGACAAGGAAACTGGGGCTCAGATAGGTTAATTAAGCATCTTGCCCAAGGCTATACAGCTAATAAATGATGGTCTTATTCCAGAGTTCAAACAAGCACTCTGCTGTTAAGCATTACAGACATACCAGAGGTGAGTATAAGTGAAGAATCCAGAAATATTCTAGCTTTAGAGCAAGAAGAAACAAGCTGCCAGCATGTGTTTGGCTGAGTTACTCTGTAGGCTGAAACTTGGGGCAGGGTAGAGGGCCATATGCCTGCATGAGCTTGGAAGAAAGAACTCCTGGGTGGTAAGTCTGCCAGAAAGAGGATAACAACCATAATAACAAAATTGTATTAAGTGCCTATGTGCCACGCACAGCACCAAGGGTTTTCTGTGCATGCTGTCATTTACTTATTACAATCTGGTTAGGAGGCAGTTTTCAATTCATTTTATAGATGAGGAAACTAAGGATCAGAGAGGCTAAGTGACCTGGCCCAGATTTCAAAGCTGGCACACCATAGGTACAGGGATTGGCTTGGGAATTTGTGTTGTCAGGATTCTTGGTTGTAAACAACAAAACTCGATTTGGTTCACTTAAGCGGAAGAGGAACTTACTGGGTAGCTCTGAGGCAGCTCATAAGGTCAATGGAAAGAAAGGCTGGGGATCAAATTAAAGAAACCCATAGGAATTACAGGAGACCGGGGGGCTGGACCCTGCCTAGACAGTAACCTCCTAGGGATGCCCCTGCAGGACACTGGAGGCTACTGGCCCAGGTACTGGCAGAGTAATTTCTCCTGTCTTGCCTGTTTCTTTGGGACACCCGCTCCTACATTCAAATCAAGACCCCTGTCTGTCTCCCCTGGGAGGAATCCCTCCCACCTGAAATCCCACCAGGGAGGTGCCCCTCCCCCCAGGTAAGAAGACTATTGGAATGTTACTTAGCAAACAACAATGACAACAAAAAGCAGGCATGGGAATGCCCCAGTCTCCCAGGTCTCCCGGCTACCCCCCAGAGGTGACTATAACGCCATCAGCTCTCTGCCCTACTGGGGCCTTCTCCAGGTAGGTCTACAGTTGGACCCTAGAGAGCCCATCACTAGAGTCTGCTCAGAAATCCCAGGCTTCTGGTTCTTGAAGGAGGATGGGGAGATGCTCATCTGTCACATCCAGTTGGTGGCCCCTGTGCCAATTCTAGTTTCCAAACAGGTGTTGACTCCAGTTCCCCCATCCCACCAATTTGCATATCTCAGGCCCCTCCCCTGTCACCTGGACCCCTGCAGTAGCCTCTTTTTTTAAAATTTATTTTTTAATTTAATTTTTTAAAAAATATTTATTTATTTATTCATGATAGAAATAGAGAGAGAGGCAGAGACACAGGCAGAGGGAGAAGCAGGCTCCATGCAGGGAGCCTGACGTGGGACTCAGTCCTAGGACTACAGGATCGTGCCCTGGGCCAAAGGCAGGCACCAAACTGCTGAGCCACCCAGGGATCCCCTGCTATTGAAATAATTTGTTTATGAGATGGTATTCTGCACTAGATGGTGAGCCCTATGAGGATAGGAACCCTGTTCATTTTTTTCATCATTGTATCCTCAGTACCTAAGACAAGACGTGGTAAATAGATGCTCAATAAATGTGTAACTGGGGAGATGAATGAATAAGAGAGGGTTTTAGAAGACTGGGGGTTGGGGTGGCAAGAGCCAGACTTGGCTTATGAGGAGTGAGAATTGATGCTGGGAGATGAAAGGAAGAAGATAATCATTGCAGTATGTAGAGAAAGACTAGCTCAGAGAAGGCAGCCTGAGCACTTTTCTATTTCCAAAGAAAGAGCCAGTGAAGGGGGGAAGCTATGAAACCAAGGGAGGAGCAACTGATGAGCCAGGAGATGTGGAGGGGAGGCAGGAGAGAAAAGGACATGCCCCAGAGCACTGGTAGGGGAAGGAGGACACTAATATGAAGAAATGAAGTAGGGTGGAGGGAGTCTTCATCCAACAGTCAGGGAAAGAGAAAGCTAATGTTTTTTTCTATTTAAGTTTTTTTTAAAGATTTTATTTATTATTCATGAGATACACACAGAGAGAGATAGAGAGAGGCAGAGACACAGGCAGAGGGAGAAGCAGGCTCCATGCAGGGAACCTGATCCGGGACTTGATCCTGGGTCTCCAGGATCATGCTCTGGGCTGAAATCTGTGCTAAACCGCTGAGCCACCCGGGCTGCCCTTTTCTATTTAAGTTTAATTTTTTTTTAATTTTTAAAAATATTATTATTATTATTTTTTTAAAGATTGTATTTATTCATAAGAGACAGGGAGAGACACAGGCAGAGGGAGAAGCAGGCTCCATGCAGGGAGCCTGACGTGGGACTCAATCCTGGGTCTTCAGGATCACACCCTGGGCTGAAATCCGTGTTAAACTGCTGAGCCACCCGGGGTTCCCTAACATATTTTTATTTTTAAAGTTTTTATTTATTTATTCATGATAGTCACACACACACAGAGAGAGAGAGAGAGAGAGAGAGAGAGAGAGAGACAGGCAGAGACATAGGCAGAGGGAGAAGCAGGCTCCATGCACCGGGAGCCCGACGTGGGATTCGATCCCGGGTCTCCAGGATCGGCCCTGGGCCAAAGGCAGGCGCTAAACCGCTGTGCCGCCCAGGGATCCCTGCCCTAACATATTTTTAAAATGTAATTTCTACACCCAACATGGAGCTTGAGTTTATAACCCTGAGATCAAGTGTTGCAAGCTCCCTGGACTGAGACAGCCAGGCACCCCTGTTGAAAGCTCCATGAAGTGAGGGGAAGGAGATGAATGTTTAATGGCTTCCCTCTCTTGCCCAAGTAAAACTGGAAGATACTGCGGTGGCCTACATGGCCATGTCACCAACACAAACTGGCTTCTTACTCTGCCCCACCCTTACTGGCCACCTTGCTTGCCCATACTCTCCTGCCTTAGGGCCTTTGCCCTGTGCTATTCCTGCGGCCTGGAAGCTCCTCCTCAAGAAAGCCACCATGCTGTCTCATTCAAGTCTTCCCTCAGATGTCACTTTCTCAGGTGAGCTCTGCTTTACCCCGCTGCCCCCCCCCCAGCCCCTGAACCTATACACACTCTCTGCGTCCTACCTTTTCTGGTGTTTTTTTCTTCTCCCCGGGGAGCATTTATTACCTCCTAATGTACTTCTAATAGTGCTTATTTACTCCATAAATTCCTTATTTTCGTTATGATTTGCTCTCCGCACTAGAATGTGACTTCCAGCGCATGGGTGGCTCCGGTGGGTTAAGGGCTGCCTTCCACACAGGTCATGGTCTCGGAGTCTTGAGATTCAGCCCCGAGTAGGGCTCCCTGCTCAGCGGGGAGTCTGCTGCCCCCTGCCCCTTTGCCCCTGCTCTTGCTCTCTCTCTCCCTAAAATAAAATCTTAAAAAAAAAAAAAAGTGACTTCCATGAGGACAGGTTTTTGTTTTATTACTCTACACCAGTAACGAACTCCTTAGGCAGTCAATGTACTTCAGTTGAATGAATGAATGAATGAATGAATGGGCAGCGCCTGGAACCCAGCCCAAATGTGCCGGGTTCCAAATTATCCCTACACGATCTCGGAGCGGGCCTGGTGAGGGTCCCGCTGAGGGCGAGGGAAGAGGCAGGCCTTCCCGGAGGTCGCTTTCGGGCGCTCGTCCGGTCCTCAGGACCCCGCGGGCTCCGTTCTCTCTCGGGTGGGACTTCTGCTCTCCCCTGGGGGGGTGGAGGTGGGGGTGGGGAGGGTGGGGGGGTGGAGGTGGGGGGGCGGGGGGGGGGGGACGACGCCGGAACTTCCAGAGGAAGAGCAGGAATTTCTGACATCCCGGCCCAGCCGAGCGGTAATAGGCACCTTCGCGGCCGCCAGCGGAACCGCCCGGCCCTAAATCACGGCGGCGGCCCCTCCTCCCTCCGCGCCTCGCGGGCCCGGGACGCGCTGCTCCGAGGCGGGGGCGGATCCAGCCGCGCGGCGGGAGGCCCGGGCGCCCCGCGGGTGCCTCGGAAATACTGGCCCCGGGGCCCGCCTTTGAAGGGCCGGCGCCCCGCCCACCCCCCCGCGCCCGCGCCGCCCCGCGCCCCCCGCGCCCCCCGCGGAGCAGCAGGCCCCGGGGACCGAGCCTCGGCGGACTCCCGCGGTTGGGGGCCGCGCGCCGAGGGAGGCGGGGGCGCTCCTCTTGGGCGGGGCGCCGGGCCATTTGTCGGGAGAGTGTGGCTCAGAATTATGAATTTGGAGCCCGGGGCCATGTCCTGATCTGTGCAGGGGAAGGGCGTGGGGAGCTGGCCTGGAAAAGTCCGGAACGCGGGAAAGAAGAGCCAGAGCTGTATGGGGGACCCGGGGTGGGGAAGGAGGGATTGGAGGGAGAGCCCCTTCCCAGACCTGGGCATGGTGCTGCTTGGGCATTTTCTTGGCTTTTCCTAACGTCGTCTTAAGGTCGATTAGAGGGTTCATGTTAGGGGACCCGAAAAGAAGTCGGTGGTTCAATCTCATTTATTTTTTTCCTTGCTGATTTTCTATGGCCACTTTGTTCCTTTTGAGACCTATAGTTGTGTCTTGTCATAAATTTTCCCTCCATCCAACACAGGGGTAGGGTTTTCTAAAGTTAACGTGCAAGAAGAAAATTGCGTGTAATCAAAACTATCCTTGAATAAACCTTACGTTATAGTATGCAAGTATGATGTAAATAACCTCAACAGTCATTCCTATGCAAGCTAGAATTTATTTATTTATTTATTTATTTATTTATTATTTATTTTCAAACTAAAATTTAATAGCCACTGAGTGAGACTCTGGAGAATCAGATACATCTTTCTGAGCATTCCAACTACTTTGCTGTTAAGACAGAATTTTGAATTCAGTAGATCTGAGATAAGGTCAGAGGTACTGCTGCCATTAAAACACAATACAAGAACCACAGCTTTTTCTTTTTTAAAGTTTTTTTTTATTTATTTATGATAGTCACAGAGAGATAGAGAGAGAGAGGCAGAGACACAGGCAGAGGGAGAAGCAGGTTCCATGCACCAGGAGCCTGATGTGGGATTTGATCCCGGGTCTCCAGGATCGCGCCCTGGGCCAAAGGCAAGCGCCAAAGCGCTGCGCCACCCAGGGATCCCAGCTTTTTCTTTTTTTTTATAAGATTTTATTTTTATGTAATCTCTACACCCAACACAGGGCTTGAATTTACAACCCAAAAATTAAGAGTCCTGTGCCCTACAAACTGAGCCAGCCAGGGATGCAGAGAACCAGGTTTTGACAACTGTCAAATTACCCCCAGGGAATGAGGTGGGTGGGGAATTCTAAAGTATTTATATTTGGCTGCTGGGTTTTATATCCTTCTATTTTAATCCTGAGCTTCTATGCTTAAGTTAATACAGGTTTGCAGCTTCAACACACATGAGAGCCAATAGCACTGGGCCTGGTATTTGTAGATGCTCAATAAAGGTTTCCTGGATTTGAATATAGAGTTTGTTTCATCAGACCAGTGTGGAGTTTCCAATGTTTCATGAAATTCTTAATATCAGGAATCACAACATCTATTCAACATTCAGAAAATATTTCCTTGCACCTGCTATGTACCAGACACTGTGGTAGGACTGGGACCTAAATGTGAACCCAGCATGAACACAAGAATACAATATGATCTGCTAAATTCTGAGATGGAGTTTAATAAGGAGAGCCCTCTAGTTCCTTTTTTTTTTTTTAAGATTTTATTTATTTATTCATGAGAGAGAGGCAGAGACACAGGCAGAGGAAGAAGCAGGCTCCATGCCGGGAGCCTGATGCGGGACTCAATCCTAGGTCTCCAGGATCACGTCCTGGGCCAAAGGCAGGCGCTAAACCGCTGAGCCACCCAGGGATCTGAGCCCTCTAGTTCCATCCACGTAGTTGCAAATGTTAAGATTTCATTCACGGTTTCCATATATGTTACATGGAATATATATATATATATATTCCACATATACATGTATATATATATATGTAACATCTTCTTTATCCATTCATCTGTCGATGGACATCTGGGCTCTTTCCATATTTTGGCTATTGTGGACATCGCTGTTATAAACATTGGGGTGCAAGTGCCCCTTTGGATCACTATGAGGGTATTATGCTAAATGAAATAAGCCAATCAGAGAAAGACAAATATATGACTTCACTCATATGTAGAATTTAAGAAACAAAACAGAAAGGAAGGGAGGGAAGGGAGGGAAAAATAAAATATGATGAAATCAGAGAGGGAGACAAACCATAAAAGGCTCTTAACTATAGGAAACAAACTGAGGGTAACTGGAGGGAAGATGGATGGCGGGATGGGGTAACTGTGTGATGGGCATTAAGGAGGGCATGTGATGTGATGAGCACTGGGTATTATACGCAATTGATGAATCACTAAATGCTGTCTGTGAAACTAAAAATACACTAAATGTTCATTGATTTTAAATAAAATTAAAATTTAAAAAAAGAAGGGGAGCCCTGCAGGGAAGGGCTCAGGGCTGGCTTCACAGAGGAGGAAAGGTTAGCAAGCTGTGGCAGAGCTTAGTGACTCCCTGCAGTCCACTGAACTCCATCCAGAACTCCGGCCTAGAGCCTTCCCAACCTGTGCACCTAGGAGGCTACAGGCTGACCTTGAATCCCCTCAAGCTATACCTGGGTTGCTGGGCCCTTGCTTACCTGCAGTAGGGTAAGCAGGTGGGCACCGGTTTGTCACTTCTGCTCTCTGTGCTCTCCCTGGGGTCCCAGCATTCATCAGTTCGGCTGGTGTTGGAAATAGGATTAGCCAAGGAAATCCTAGGTAACAAATGTCAGCCCAGGTGGAGGGCAGTTGGGCTTCTTGGGACTTTTCCTGGCTTCCAGCCTATAATCTCTGTTCTTTCCTGCTTGTCTTTCTTCATTTAGGGGACCTTCCCTCCTTACCCCAACCCTTCTCTATGTCAGCCAAGCTCTTTTTAATTTTTATACTTGTTTGAAACTATTTGAGTATCTTTTTTTAAAAAGATTTTATTTATTTATTTATTTATTTATTTATTTATTTATTTATTTATGGTAGAGAGAGAGAGAGAGAGAGAGAGAGAGAGAGGCAGAGACACAGGAGGAGGGAGAAGCAGGCTCCATGCCGGGAGCCCGATATGGGACTTGATCCCGGGACTCCAGGATCGCGCCCTGGGCCAAAGGCAGGAGCTAAACCACTGAGCCACCCAGGGATCCCCCCATTTGAGTATTTTAATGGCTTTTGTTTCAAAGGGCAGGTCTCTAATACCTGCAGGTGGTCAGTGGGGGCTGCCCACCAGTGCTGTGGAGGTGAGGGGATCCCCTGAGTTGAGAATGCAGGTCCAGTCCAGAGGGGTTAAGAGCTTGATCTTTGAGGGAAGCCACACTGCGTTATTTGAAATCCTGGCTCAGCTATGGCTCAGCCCTCTGACTTGTGGCAAGTTACTTAATTCTCTTTGGGTCGCTGCCTGTAAAATGGGGATGACAATAACAGGGCCTTCCATAGAGGATTGTTGTGGGACTAAGATAATATATGTTTAAAAAGCACTCAGTAGAAATAAATAAATAAATAAATAAATAAATAAATAAATAAATAGCACTTCGTACTAGGCCTGGCCTATAATAAGCACTCATCAGAAGTCAGTACAAATATTATTCAGATGATGGTTGCTATTATTACTAAGCTGCATCCTGCTCATGGAGGATTGTGAGTTCTCACTAAGGGGAAGAAAAGGGGTTGCAAACACTTTAAGCTTGTTTTTTTTAAGATTTTATTTATTTACTCATGAGAGACACACACAGAGAGAGAGAGAGGCAGAGACACAGGCAGAGGGAGAAGCAGGCTCCATGCAGGGAGCCTGATGTGGGACTCGATCCTGGGACTTCAGGATCACGCCCTGAACAGAAGGCAAATGCTCAACCACTGAGCCACCCAGGCATCCCTAAGTATGTTTATCACCTGACTGGCACCCTTCCTTCAGCTCCTACACTGCCCCAGGCAGACTGTCCCCTCTGTGAGGCTGCCCTGGGGATCAGTGGGAAGGGAAGGATTCCTTGGGGAACTCATGTCTATCCTTCATGAGGGGGGCTCTGGGCTTGCCCATCCCTTTCCTCCTGATCATGTGTTATGTGCTCCATGGAGACAACATCGGGGAGAGGAAACCTGTTAATGGTCATACTCAGACTGAGGTTACCCTCAAGATAACCAGGCATGGTGTTTCTTGAGGCCGACTCTTCACCAGGTTCCACCTCGCTGAGTCCTCTGAGGCAGGTAGAGGACTGAGGTTCAGAGCCTTTCCTGAGGTTTTTATGAAAGAGAAAAATACCAGGGACACCTGGGTGGCTCGGTCAGTTAAGCATCTGCCTTTGGCTCGGGTTATGATCTCAGAGTCCTGGGATGGAGTCCTGCATTGGGCTCCCTGCTCAGTGGGGAGTCTGCTTCTCCCTCTCCCTTTCCCTCTGCCTCTTCTCCTTACCGTGCTCTCTCTTTCAAATAAATAAAGAAAATTTGTTAAAATATATAAAAAAAGGAAGAGGCAAATATTGGATGCGTTTACATCCAAAGCTTGTGCTCTTTACCACTACACTACTGTGTCCTATACTCAAGGCCAGCTTCATGGACTTGGGACCTATGCACCCTGCCCCCCCTCCCCGCATAGAAGGGCCCCAAGCTCAGTTTAATGCTCTGCTGTCACCATCTTCAAATCTCAATAGTTTTGAATAAGCAGCCCCATATTTCCCTTTTGCACTGGGCCATGAAAATTATGTAGCTGGTCCTGCCTACCTTCTTTTGTAGAAAGGATGTCTTCTTTGCAAAGAAAAGGAAACTGAGGTACCATGACTGGTACAAAGTCATAAAGCAAGTGGGTAGCAGAACTAGACTTGGGTCTCCTGACTCCCTGTCTGGGGGAATTCTCTGGAAACACTCATATGCCCCAAGGTGCCATGGATAGGAGACATTTCATAAGGGGACACTGGCTGGGGGAAGGCTAGATAGAAGAGGGCTTCCACTCACCAAATCACCTATTCTACCTGGCCCTTCTGGGACTAAAATGTCCACCTGCTATCTCCTGACACTCCCACCTTTGGCCCTAGGGGCCAGGCTTTTCTGAAGGGCTGGGCAAAACCATGAGCAGGGCAATGACTCCATTCTTTCTAGAGTGACATTGAGGGGCTAAGGGACATGAATTAGGGTGGGAGCAGAGGTGGCCATAGAATGTAACACAGGAATCAGAGTCTCTGTTTTTTTTTTTTTTTTTAGATTTTATTTATTTATGAGAGATACAGAGAGAGAGGAAGAGACACAGGCAAAGGGAGAAGCAGGCTCCTCACTGGAAGCCTGATGCAGGAATCGATCCCAGGACCCCGGGATCATGACCTCAACCAAAGGCAGACACTCAACCACTGAGCTACCCAGGTGTCCCAGATTTCCTGGGTTTTGACTCTCTCTGCCTCTCACTCTGACATCCAGTGAGACTGACATCCTGTGACTTGAGCTGGATGGGTGGACTTGGGTGCTCAGACATCTGTGGCCTATGCTCTGTGCAGAATCCTCCTGGAGGCGTGTATTTTTGTGTGATCATGTGTGCATATGTGTGTATTGTGGGGTGATGGGAAAGAGATTGAGAGGAGAAAACATCCAGTTCTATCTGCTTTCATTCACTTTTTCCACTTTTTATTTTCATAGATATTGCAGATTTGGGGAACAGAGCCCTAGGAATACAAATATCCTTAAGGATGCTTACAGTCTAGTGAGCAAGACTGACAATAAAACAAATAATCACACAGATACATATATATTTGTTTCCTAGTGCCCTGTTCTCTTTCACCATGGAGCAATTAACAGTTTGAAATAATGGGATTGTTGGTATGGTCTTTTTTTTTTTTTTTTGGTATGGTCTTTGGGGAGATGAATGTTAACCCCATGGCCATCCCAGCTGATGCCAGAGCAAGCCTTTCCATTTTGAGGCATTTGGACTATGGCTGAGAATGAGATTGACCTTGGTACTCCAAATAACTCACTTGTGGATGCCTGAAATTCCATTGAGGGTCTTCCTCTAGGACTAGTATTATTCTATTTCTGAGACTATTACAAATTCAAATCCCCAGGAATGGGTGGGTGGGGTGGGTTCTCTGAGTTCACAACATGGCAGCTCTGTGTCATGAAACACAAGGGCCCTTAATACCAAGAGATGCCCCTGATGGGTACCACAAGGGGAGCCAGAGGGCCACAAGACAATCTCCATCACCCTCTGCTGCTGACTCAGTCCAGCTCTGCCTTCAGAAGTAGGAGCCAAAGGCAAGGGAGAGGGAGAGTAAGGCCCAGTAAAAGCCCAAATCCAGATCTCAGCCAGCCTCACTCAAGTAGCTGAAAAAGCAAGAAGCTCCAGGTCCCTTTTACCTGCAGGGCCCTTCTGTATGGTCCCACTGGGAGAGTCATGCTTTCCTCAAGGACAGCTCTGTGGTTGTCCACAGGCCTGGACAAGAACTTTCCAGGTTCTTGAAACACACTCAACTACCATTGTGACCCTTCTGTGCACCTACCAGCACTCCCGCCCAGAGGCCAAATTTGGCAGTGTATTTGGGGGCTGCAGGTGTAGAAGGTTCAACCTGGTCACCCGAGAGAGGCCCCCCAGTGAGGCAGGGCGGGTTCCCCCTGGCGGCTGGAGCACTGCCCCGGGCGTGGCCGGGCTGCCCCGTCTGGTCCCCTAGTACAAGAATCTGCATGCTTCCTCCCCTCGTCGTTTCCTTCCTCTCGGTTCCTCCCTCGCCAGCCTACCTGGAGGCAGGTAATAAAGCAGGAGGAGGGAGATGGATGGATGGGGAGGGTGGAGAGCCACGTGGTGCCATAAAGCCCAGCTAGAGAGGGCCCGTCCGGGGAGTGTCCAGCCCGCAGGAGTCGAGGCTCAGGAGGTGGCCTGGCAGCCCAGTGGGCTGGAGCCGGGGGCAGCGAGGCCCGGGGAAGGCCATGCACCGAGGCGTGCCGGGACCAGGCCTCAGGGGCCTCCAGGGGGCTGAGGGCTCCTCCGAGGACTCGGGGGGCTCTTGCCTGGAGGCCGGGAGGCATTTGGGGGTGCTGAGGGAGAAGGGCGAGGCCGAGGAGGCGGCGGGCGGCCGGAAGCGCGCTCGGCCGGTGCGCTCCAAGGCGCGGCGCATGGCGGCCAACGTGCGGGAGCGCAAGCGCATCCTGGACTACAACGAGGCGTTCAACGCGCTGCGCCGGGCGCTGCGGCACGACCTGGGCGGCAAGAGGCTCTCCAAGATCGCCACGCTGCGCAGGGCCATCCACCGCATCGCGGCGCTCTCCCTGGTGCTGCGCGCCAGCCCCGCGCCCCGCTGGCCCTGCGGGCACCTGGAGTGCCACGGGCAGGCCGCGCGCGCCGCCGCGGGGGGCAGCGGGGATGCGGGCTCCAGCCCCCCGCCGCCCGCGCCGCCGCCCGTCGGCCCCTTCGCGCCGCGCTGCGCCTCGTGCTCCCCGCGCTCGCCCCCCGGACGGCCCCGGGCGGCGGCCGAGGCTCAGGGCGCGGCCCAGGCGTCCACGGGAAGCTGGCGCCGGGTCCCAGCGGCTCCCTCGGCCTGGCCGCGGGCCCACCTGCGAGCGGGCCCCGGGCTGGGCTCCCAGCACTCCTGACTGGCTCCCGGGAGCTACCCGTGGGCCTGGAGGGAGGAGCCAGTGGCAGGACGGCTGCAAAAGGGTAGACTGCCCCAAACCGCCGGGACCCAGAACAACTGAGTGGCTGAGGCCTGCGAGAGAGAGGAGGCAGCCTGGCCAATGGGAAGGAACTCGAGCCCGGGGCCGCACTGCCCGGCACCCCTCTCGCCGCCCGGATCCCAAGCAGGGGTGGCGGCTCTAAGAAAGGTGCAGGATCCTCCCGTTTGGACTTGAACTCTTCTCTCAAAGTGATCTTTGCAGTCCTGTGCCTCTGAGTCCTGTGTTCTCTTGCTGCTTTATAGGAGAAAGGGGGCTTTTGGACAGGGGGACTTGAATGTGGGAGGGCGGGTGACCCCTGGTGTGGTCGGATGACACTGTGGTGTCCACATCCCCTGCCTGTGCTGATACCCCAAGTCTATGATCTGAGAGAGCCAACAGAAGGAGCCAAATAAAAAGGAAAAAGTTGCCATCTCTGTCTGCTATAAGGTGTCCACTGGGCTTAGTGGCCCAGGGTGGCAGGAAAGCCTGAGGACTGGGAGCTCACTGCGGAATGTGGGGACCCGGGCCTGATGCCTGGAGGTAGGTACCTGGGGCATTGATTCCTGGCAAGCCCCCAGGTGTGGCTGAGCACTGTGAGGGGCACTGTGGGAGAGGACATTATTTGAAGAGGGGGAGCAGCACCAAGAGACTCAAGCTGGGGTCAGCCTCACCTCTGGACGGGATACCCTGCAGAGCCGCTGTCTGCAGTGACCCACTGCCAGGGCTGCATCAGAAGCAAAGTCTGGGCTAGTCCCAGGAAAGGAATCCTACAGCAGACCACGGACTGGGGGGTCAGTAAGTCCTGCCTGTACCCTCAGCGTGGGTGCATGGAGCTCCCAGGGAGAAATGGTCTGGTGCAGCCAGAGCCTCTCTGATGAGGGGCAGAGGTGGAATCGAAAGATTACAGGGAAGAGGTTAAGGGAATTAGGGCCTGAGGCTGAGTCTGCTGAGAAAGTGGGAGGCATGACTGGCCCTCCCAGAGAGGTCTGGAGAGCTTTGGGATCTAAGGTGAGCACTCCCGACCTAGTGTCTGGCCTCACTCCTGCTGACTAGGCTGCTGCTGCAGTTGCTGCTGGCGGGGGTGAGAACCCAGGTGTGCCAGGGGAGAGGGTGGGGGCTCTCTGGTCTCCTTGGAGAGCTGGACACTCTCCAGCTGGGGGAAGAAAAGTTACACAACTCAGAATTGGGGGAGCATCACGGATGAAGTTGGAGCTATAGACCCAGAGATGAGTGAGAGATCCCCCAGATAGTCAAGGTGAGGCTCACTGCTGTGATTAAAGATATCTTTGCTTTCTGCAAGCAAGACACTGGCTGGCACACTCAGCACCCTGTCCTGAGCCCACAGGTATTAGGACTCCCAATTTTACAGGGCAGGTGGCTGCAGCACAGATCACAAAAAGGCTTTGACTCTGGGCAGAGGAATCATGGGGTCCAATCAGGAACAAAATGTGGGAATCTGGCCCCAGGCTTGCCCACTGAGCCTTCCATCTGTGGAGAGGTGGTGCCACTGTCTGATAGTAGAAAGGAAAGAGCCAGACCAACGTGTGTTCTGCCACTTACTATGTGTGTGACCCATGGCATCACTTAACCTCTCTAAACCTCTAGTTCCTCACCACTGACACAGATGATTCCACCTCAGGGTGGCTGTGAGGGTTAACACTGGTTCATTATGTGCAGTTTCTGGCAATTAGAAGGTGTTCCATAAATTGTTACTGTTTGTATATTCTTATAAATCTTATGATAAGTTTGGACGATGCTTCTGCCTTGCTTCGGCTTCAGGTTTTTATGCCCTGGAAACATAATAAAATGACCAGTAAGTCCTGCTTTCCTAAGTTCCAGGATAGAAAGAGGTGAGAGTTCTGGCTCAGTTGCACTCTCAGCTCAGGAATGGTGAGGGTGCCCCCTGCAGGTGGAAGTGTGAGTGTGCAGCAGATGTGTGAAGTCGGGAGGATGTGAAAGTACTTCGCAGTGTCTTCATTTTCCAGCCGAGTGACCTTGGGCAAATTGCCTAAGGGCTTTGAGCCCTGGTGTTTCCTTCTGTATAATGGGCTAAAATAAGTACTTACATCATAGCTGTTGTGCAGACTAAATGAGATAATGCATTTCAAGCACTTAGCATAGTGTCCGGCCCTGTGAGCGCTCAATGAGTGAAAGCTATTAAGACAAATTCTATTCACAAGTTGTTATAAAAAGAGAATGCGTGGGAAGCTGTTTTATAAATGAAAGCTGACAACACATTAGCTATTGTCTTATCAAGACCATGTGTTCGAGTGCATTTGTGTGTGTGTGTGTATATATATATATATATATATATACATATATATTGTTAAGATTTTATTTATTTATTCATGAGAGACAAGGAGACAGGCAGAGAAAACAGGCTCCTCATGGGGAGCCTGATGTGGGACTCGATCTCACCACCCCAGGATCACTTCCTGAGCCAAAGGCAGGTGCTCAAACACTGAGCCACCTAGGCTCCCCCATACTTGTGTATATTTGTGTGCTGTTAGGTGTTTGCCTAGTATTCAAAGACATTTTTTTGTCGCAAAGGTTCTCTGATACCCACACATCACATGAGTGCTTATATAGACATGTGGACCTGTGAATATTTGTGTGTGTATATGTGTATGTATTGACCTAACAGGTACTCCCTACCTCTCCCTGATGCATTAGGGTCTCCTGGGCTCGAATACCTTTAATTATGTGCCCTCCACATTTTCTGGAACCCTTGTTTGATTTTTTTAATCTGGATCCCCAAACCATATCCATCCAAGATGACTGGCTTACTGTGAGAGAAGCTAAATTTGTGATTATTAAAGAAATGGACATTATCAACGGATACCAGATAGGTTTGTCCAAATACAGAGAAAAATGGTTTGACAATAGGTATGAAGCAAATCTAAAGAGGAAAGTGCTAGAAAGAGAAAACATGTAGGAGAGCTGCTAAAAGTTATGGCTAAAAGATACGAAGTGTTGGGGCGCCTGGGTGACTCAGTCGGCTGAGCATCTGACTCTTGATTTTGGTCAGGTAACCATCTTGGGGTCGTGGGATGCAGCTCTGAGTTCAGCAGGGAATCTGCTGGAGATTCTCTCTGCTTCTCCCACTGCCTCTCCCCCAGGTCATGCTCTCTCTCAAATAAATAAATAAATAAATAAATAAATAAATCTTAAACTTTTTTTAAAAAAAGATTTTATTTATTTATTAATGAGAAACACACAGAGAGAGAGGCAGAGACATAGGCAGAGGCAGAAGTAGGCTCCCTGCAAGGAGCCTGATGTGGGGACTTGATCGGGGATCCCAGGATCACGCCCTGAGCCTGAGGCAGACGCTCAACTGCTGAGCCACTCAGGTGTCCCTAAATAAGTCTAAAGAGAGAGAGAGAGAGAGAGAGAGAGAGAGAGAGAGAGAGAGAGAGATGGAGGACTGGTATATCTAAAGACAGAAATCCTCTAAGGTTGATCGCAACCGTGCACTGGAATAGTGCAGGAAAGAGGGGGCACAGAGAAGAATGGCAGACCCTGGTAGCAGCTTCACAGCTCACGAAGGGCTGATACATGCAGTCTTTTGGCTCCTCTTAGGAAGTCGAACCTTCCAACCCCTCCCCTGTGTTCATTGCCTCCATCACAGGGACCAGCACCTTGTCTGTCTAGCAATGAGAGAGACACACTGGCAGAGATAGATAACAAATGTGAGACCGATGTTGTCAGGGATGGTGAGGAAAGGGCACATTTCCAGATTTCTAGTTGTCCTGTGGATCTGTTCCTTTTCTGGTATAAAACAATTTGGCCAAATTGCAATTAAAGTACTCCAAGAGAGTAATCCGAAAAGGAAAAGCAGATTTGCAAAGAAGGTGGTCCCAGAGGCACTGGCCCAGTGAAAGATTTGAAAGAATACCAAGGCCCAATCCTAGAGACATGGTGAAGAGCAAAGGCTGGTGTTCTAACAGAGGGAAAATCGTGAGTTAGAGGAGCAGATCACACAATGGTCTGTGCCCACTGATTATAACCATAGACAAACATGTAGGTACATGAACGATACCCTAAGAGAATTTGGAGAGATGCAAACAGTTAATATCTATTAGGTTCTTCACAATTGCTTTTTAAAGGTGCAAGATTTGTTTCCTTAGAGAGCCTTCCAAAGAGGGGTAGGGAAATGTTTTGAGCAAGGAGAGCAAGGACAAAGTATCCCGAGTGGATCCTTTGCAGGGAGTCCACTTCACTGGATGTGAAACCTGGATGCTTGCTGATAGGAGTGGGATTACATCAAGTTTTTCTTACATTGTGTGTGTGTGTACATGCATGCTCACACGTACCACAGATACCAGAAGGCTGCAGTTGTCCCTGGTGCAGGGTGAGCTAAGCCCAGGAGGGCCTCAGTGAGAAGAGGAATTGACTTCATTATTCCTGCCCCGTCAGCCCCAGAGGGTTTCCTGACACCTGTGCGGCATGGATCTGAGAGAGTTCAATTACCTCTACCCTTGGATTGGGGTCCAACTCCCCCATCCTTCTGAGGTTTACTCCCCTGCCCATCCTACCCCCAAAGGACATCCCCACAGTATGCAGGTCCCTTTCCCCTTCACTGCTAACATCTCGCCATCTTCCTTGTTCCGAGTGCACTAAGGCTGGGGCCAGGCAGAGAGGTAGGAATTAGCGTCCATGTGGACACACCCTGGGCACTTGGTTGGTGTCTTCAGCCAGCCAGACTTTCACTGGGCCAGGGTCTGGGCAAGGAAGGGGCAGGGCATACCTGGGAATACCTTTCTTCAGCAGCCAGTGGAACAGACAGGCCAATCCGTCTGTCTAGCTGCAGGGGCTCACAGCTCCAATCCCCCGGGGGAAGACCAGCCTCCTGAAGGTGGAGCTGCAGGGGCTCCTTGCCTGCAGCTAGCCCAGCCCCTTGCTGTTTTGCAGAAAACGGGCCCAGAGTTCCCAGATCTTCATGTTAAAAGTCTGGTGCTCCATTTCTATGTGAAATGGATTTTTTAAAAAGCACATATTGAGTTAACACTGTGCAGCCCAAACCCACTCTGTATGCTAAGTATGACCCATGGGCCTCCGTTTAAGACCCTACTTGGGGGATGCTTGGGGGGCTCAGTGGTTGAGCATGTGCCTTGGGCTCAGGTTGTGATCCCAGGGTCCGGGGATCAAGTGTCGCATTGGGCTCCTTGTGAAGAGCCTGGAGCCTGCTTCTCCCTCTGCCTATGTCTCCGCCTCTGTGAATCTCATAAATAAATACATAAGATGTTAAGAGAGAGAGAGAGAGAGAGAGAGAGAGAGAGAGAGAGAGAGAGCCTAGTTGGGAGTGGGGGAAGTGCGGAGGCGGCACCTCACACTGGAGTGGGGGCAGCTGGCTGCACCGGATTACCCGCCCTGGAGGGAGCCCCGACCTGAGGCTCCTCCCTGCTCCTCCCCTTCCACGGGCCACAGCCCTACCTTTGGTCTTTCCCCTCATCACTACGAGGCCACTAGATGGCACTGTGAGCCCAGCATCGCCCTGTGGCCTAGTCATCCCAGGGTGGGGAGGAGTTGGGGGGCAAGACCAGGAAGCCAGCCTGGCAGCCCCACAGCCACGAGTCACCCTGGGGGCTTCTTGGCTTTTTCTTTTTTCTTAGAGTTTTAAGTAAGTCAAAAAGACCCCTTTTTAAATTTTTTATTTTATTTTTAATTTTTTAATTTATTTATGATAGTCACACACAGAGAGAGAGAGAGAGAAAGGCAGAGACACAGGCAGAGGGGGAAGCAGGCTCCATGCACCGGGAGCCTGACGTGGGACTTGATCCCGGGACTCCAGAATCATGCCTGGGCTGAAGATGGTGCTAAACCACTGAGCCGCCCAGGCTGCCTACATTCTTTTTTTTTTTAAAAGGTTATTTATTTATTTGAGAGAGAGAGAACACAGGGGGAGAGGCCGAGGGAGAGAATCCTCAAGCAGACTCCCTGCTGAGGATGGAGCCCAACGTGGGGCTCAATCCTAGGACCTTGAGATCATGACCCCAGCCAAGATCAGACGATTAACCAACTGAGCCACCCAGGCGCCCCTTACATTTCTTTTTGTACTAATTATTCGAAAGTGTGTTTTATAGTTAAGCACATTTCACTTTATTTTATTTTTTTAAAGATTTTTATTTATTTATTTATTTATTCATGAGAGAAACACAGAGAGCTAGAGACATAAGCAGAGGGAGAAGCAGGCTCCCTACAGGGAGCCTGATGCAGGACTTGATCCCAGGACCCCAGGATCACGACCTGAGCCAAAGACAGATAGATGCTCAACCACTGAGCCACCAGGTGCCCCAGCACATTTCACTTTAGCTATGTTTCAGGTGCTCAATAGCCATGCTGGGCTAGAGGCTATGGAATCTTTGGGCCGGGCAGCTATAGCCACGCCCCCACCCCCCGCCGCCGCCCAGGGGCCCAGGGTCAGCTTCCACATGTAATACGGAAGTGCCTAAGTCGGACACTGACTTAGAGTCTAGGGGTCTTAGGGACCCAACTTCCCACCCTCTGCCGGAGACCTCCTGTTTAAAAAGGCATTAGCACATTCTCGGAAGTTCCTGGGCCAGGCAGCCCAGCTTATTCTCTTGCCCCACCCCTGGCCTGAGGGTGAAAGAGCTTCCTTAAGAACAGAGATAAGGAGGAAGTCTCTATCCCCCACCCTACCTGCTCTTCCCCACAGAGAGCAACAATCTCATTGCTTGCCCTGGAGGCCAGCCTTTTGCAAACAATAATGGGTTTCCTTTATGGAGCAAAAATTCTTAATTTAGTATAGTCAGATTCACCAAACTTGAAAATTTATGCCAAAGTTACACACTAGGGCAGCCCCGGTGGTGCAGCGGTTTAGCACCGCCTTCAGCCCAGGGCGTGATCCTGGAGACCCTGGATCAAGTCCCACGTCAGGCTCCCTGCATGGAGCCTGCTTCTCCCTCTGCCTATGTCTCTGCCTCTCATTCTCTCTCTGTGTTTCTATGAATAAATAAATAAAATCTTTTAAAAAAATAAAATTACACACTATTTTCAAAACTTATTAGTCTCCAGGTGCCTTTTCAGCTCCCCAGACTTCCCTTGAGCCCCTAGCATGTGGCTCTTTCCTCCCTCCACTCTGTTATCTGGTCACATTACCACCCCCCCAACCCCCCACCCCCATCCCTTGTCACAGCCCTTGCTGGAAGCAGCATTTTTTTAAAAAAAGATTTTATTTATTTATTCATGAGAGACATAGAGAGAGAGGCAGAGACTTAGGGAGGGAGAAGCAGGCTCCCGGGACTTGATCCCAGGGACCCCAGGATCATGACCTGAGCCAGAGGAAGACTCTCAACCACTGAACCACCCAGGTGCCCCTGGAAGCAGCATTTTTGAGGCCAGCTTGACACACAAACCAAAGCTACTTCTTTTCACTACAGTGGCTCATCTTGTGCCAAGCTGCGCCCCAGGCCCGGACAAGGGAGTGATGTCTGGTTGAGAAGAGTGTCCCTCCATTTCCGGCCTCAGTTTTCTCATCGGGACTATCAGACGATCTGAATCCCACAACCTCTGAGGTCCATCCCACCTCTACCTTCCCATCCCTGTCCTGTATGACCCTAGGTAGGGCTTTAGATTCTTTCTTGTACCCCCACCCATCACCCACTCTGAGACACACACACACACACACACACACACACACACACACACACAGAGTGATTCCAGGTGGTGCTTATGAAACAATGCAAGGACAGAGATACTGGGGACACAAAAGAGATGAGGAGCATGGAGGAGGAGGCTGAAACAAGGGGAAGACAAGGGAGGGAATGACAGGAGACCACAAGAATCAGAGAGGACAGGCTCACCCGGTGAGGGCTCACCAGGATGGAAGCCCTTCAGAACTGGCATCTGCCCCCAGGGAGCTCGTGAACAGAAGTGTCTTTGCTGCTCTTTGAAAGCACCCCAGAAAGGCCCTGATGGGCATGAGTTGGAACCCTCATAGAACCTTCCTCCCTAACACCCCCCCCACCCTGAGGAGCTCAGAACCCCATTGAGGCAGGATCCTCAGGCGATGCTTAGTCCACCCTCCCCTCCTGGAGCTGGGAGCCAGGCTGTGGCCTGGACACCTCAGGGGGATGGAGGTGAGGGTGGAGGTGGGCTGCCTAGGTCCATAGGTCTGGGGCTCAGTGTTTCCTGACAGAGGGGAAGGAGTGTAAGCCTACTCCAGCAGAAGAGAAGCGGAGGGCTCCATTTCCCAGAACAGTTGAAGACACCTCCACACTCTGTGACCCACTTTGTCTTTTTCCCCTATCTGGAGCCCCCAGCCCATTGAGGCAGGTTCTGTGGCTGCAGTGGAAGCCAGAGGCCCACCCCAGTCTCTCTGGGCTGCACTGGGCTGCACTGGGGCAGAGGCAGTACACCGCTTGGCAGTTCTCAGGGGAGAGGGGAATTAAAAAGGAAAAGCATCTCTGAAGGGGAGGGAGGGAGCTGTGTGTACACACATACTCGCTCCCTCCCTCCCCGACTTAGCCTGAGCCTCACCCAGGAGAGGAGCGTCTTCTCTCTGCTCTTGGAGCTGCCTCTGTTACTTCCCCGCCCATCTGTGCTGTTAGCAGCACCAGCAAAGTTGGCCTCCAACTTGAACAGAGCCCAGGGCTCCAGCTTCCCGAAGCTCCTCGGGGGCATCAGACAGGCCTCAGCCTCTGAACTCGGGCTGCCTGGAGAAGCCGACCCTGCCATCTAGCCCTGGCTTCCCTGGGTGACACTTCTGCCCCTGACCTGTAGGCCCCTGGATCTGGGCTGAGGAATGGTGTGCTGAGGTCCCTCTGGAGCCGATCGTCTCAGCCTGAAGCCCCAAGCCAACATGGCCAACCCTGTGCAGCCTCAGTTTCCCTTGGCTCAGGAGCCCGGCACTGCCTTACCCCTGGACCTGCCAGAGATGGAGAAACTCCTCACGATGGTGGAAGGCAAGGATGACAAGCCACTGAAGCTGTCCAAGTCCCTCTCCGGGGCCCTGGACCTGGAACAGAATGGTCATGGCCTGCCCTTCAAGGTGGCTTTTGAGGGGCGACAGGAAGCCACACTGCCATGGTCTCCCTCTCGGGCCAGCTCTAGGAGGGCATCCTCCGTTGCCACTGCCTCCTCTGCCCAGGACCGAGAAGTCCCCAAAGATTACCTCATCCTTGCCATCGCCTCCTGCTTCTGTCCTGTCTGGCCGCTCAACCTCATCCCCCTCATATTTTCTATCATGGTAAGTGCTGCTCTTTGCTCCAGGGCAGAGGCTGGGCCCTGGGCTCAGGAGGCATGTTCTCCTGGAAGGCACCACTCTGCCTAGGGTGCAAAGGAGGGAGAGCTGGGGGCTGGGGGCTGGGAGGAAAATTCCCTTTCTCACCTGGCCTACTACCCGCCCCCCAACAGAAGAGGGGGCCAGGGACCGAAGACCTTCTGTTTGCTGCCCTCTCTCATCTCGGCTCTTTGTCATTACAGCTTGACTTTGCACACATCCCTGCTAGGGAAGGGACCCCAGGGAGCCACACGGAGCTCAACTCCACATTGCAGAGAGGCAGCCAAGTTGAAGTTGGGAGGGCTTGCCTTTTGTTGGGGGGGGGGTGTCCCAAGGAGTCACCCTGAGTGGGGCCGTGGCTGTGTGTTAGTAGAGGTTGTGGCCAGTGTGGGCTCTCAGGACCCTGAGTTCTCAGGAGGGGAGCCAGCTGCCCCTACCCTTCACCCCAGGCCACCTGGGTGTTCTAATGGCCTTTGCCAACTCTGGTTTCCAAGAGCCGGTGTGGCTTCCTTGACGCGCACTGAGGGCCCTGGGGCCTGACTCCCCCGAGGCTGCTCCTTTGGGGAGGGGGGCTGTTTTTGCTGGAGCCCCTGGGCCTCAGTGCTGACACTGATTTCAGCATCTGTCTTTAGTCTGTCTTTAGGTTAGGGGAGGTCTGGGCCGTGGATGAAAAGTGTGTGTCAGAGGGCATGGCTGGCCTTGCCAAGGAGGAGCATGTGGGCTAGTCTTCGCTTCTCACACACTTGTCCTTAGGGTTCTGAGTAAACTTAGGTTGTCCCCAAACCAAGCCATTTGATTAGAGCTACTTACAGAAGATCCACAGCAAACATTGGTAGATGTTGGCAAGTGACTTTTGAGGTCCAGGAAGAGGGGGGATGGAAAGGGTGGTGAGAGAGACATGGGGCAGGCACTGGCTTTCAGAATGCAAACAGAAAAGAGGAGTAGTAAAGCACTGGCCCCACACTGGTCAGGGATGGGGGACAGGGCAGGGAGATGCTGTCTGCTTCCCTGTGGAGGGACTCCCCTGCTGAGTCATTTGTCACCGAGTCCTTGAGAGCTGTGGTCACTCTTGCTGCTCCTGGGCTGTCCTCTGAGAAAGCCCCTGACCCCTCAGACACCTCTTTCTGCTTTGCTAAGGCCCAGTGTCCATCCAGGGATGCCTTCCCTGACCCCCTGGCAGATCTAGCACAAGATCCAGGGCTGAGCGGGGCCCGACAGTGGGGGGGGGGTGTCTTTGAGGAGCTTCCTGTACCTTTCTGCACTTAGGGGCTGCTGGGACAGAACCAGGTCTCAGAGGTGCAGCCAGGGGCTCTGGGCAGGGCCACCCTCTTGGTTATAGGGAGAAGCCCCAGAAGGGGAGACAGGCTTTGGTGAGGAAACGTTACAAGGGCCCAGGAGAAAACAGGTTGTTGGAATCCATCTCTTTGTGGGGGTGACAGGGTGCAGGCTGGGAAGACATTGTCAAATGCCCCTGAGTCCAAGACTGTGAGACCACTGAACCCACCCCCAGGACATTTGTACATCCTCCTCAGGTTCCTGAGTCCATTCTGAAGGTCACTGGGCCAGAGGCAGCGAATATGGTGCTAAACCAGAACCAATTCCCAGGAGCCTCCAGTCTAGTGGAGAGAAACTTGTAAACAGATCCTGTAACACACTGCAAGAAGTGCTCATGCTAGATGGAACCACGAGGTATCATGGGGCCTTGGGCAAGTGACTCAAATCTCTCTTCTCAGTTTTCCCATCTGCAAAATGGGTGTCACACAATACTTACATTAGAGAGCTGTGTGAGGGTGAAGTGAGATGAGCTGCACAAAGTGCTTAAGTACAATACCCAACACACAGCAAGTGCTCTTACATGGTAGCAATAATTAAGTGGAACCTGAGTGTCTCCCTGGCCAGGCATGGGATGCCATCATGGGTTTTTTGGGTTTTCTTAGAGCTTTGAAATATAATACGCATATCATACAACTCACCTGTTCAAAGTGTACAATTCAGAGATTTTTAGTATGTTCACAGATAAATGCAACATAACCACAGTTTTAGGACATTTTTCTCACCTCCAAAAAAGCTCCATGCCTTTTTTATCACCCCATCTCTCCCATGAGCCCCCTCAAATCTAACAAACTACTTATCTTTCTGTGTCTATGAATTTGCCTCTTCTGGACATTTCATATCAGTGGAATCCTACAGCATGTGGTTCTTTGGGTGTGGCTGCAAGCTTCAGCTGGGCTGTGGCATATGTATCACACGGTTTGGAGCCAGAGAGAGGTGTGGTCAGATTTCCATTTTGGTAAACCTGGCTGGTACAGGGTAAGAGGAGGGGTGGAAGGGGTCCCTCTGAGCCTGGCAGTAGGGAGAAGGAACCTTTGCAGGAGCACAGGTGAGAGATGAAGAAGCCTGGACCAGGGCATAGTGAGAGGCAAAAAGGATTCCTGGAAACCTTCTAAGAGTTGTTAACATTTATTCAGTCGACCATTCACTTGACTGGCAACTTGCTTGTATGGAGACAACTCAGTAGTAGAGAATGATTGAGTCCCCCATGAATGAATATGCCCCCTTTACCAATGAGGTGTCATGCTAGGCATTTGGGAAGATGGAGGACATGGTCTATTTGACATGGTGGAAGGATGCAAGAGTATGGTGATGGAGGGAGGTAGGCAGGGACCTGCTCTTGGGATTTAAGTTTTATCCTAGTGGCTCTGGGGAGCCCCTGAAAAATTTTAAGCAGAGGCATGATGTGGTCTGTTCATATTTTAAAACTAACACCCAACTGCACTGGGAAATGAGCTTGAGCAGGCAGGACTGGGGGGAGGGAGACCCTATAGGACGCTCTTGAGTTAGTCCAGATGGGATGACGAAGGCATGGGCCGAGCAGTGGCTTAGGAAGGAGGGCACCGATGAGAGAATTGGAGAAGAGAAAGCAGTGGCAATTATTTCACACTCCTGGTTATCTCACACCAAGGGAAGGGGACAGGAAAGGGTTTTGAAAAGAAGATTCCAGGGGTGGAAGGCAAACTAGAAGAGAGGGAGAGACACCCAGGGAGGAGCAAGTTTGAGAGGAGGAGGAATGGTCCAATGCAGTGGAGAGGTCAGGCCCAATACAGATGTGAGTGTCCAGTGGCTGGACCACTTACAGACCCCTGGGGACCATGGTGATGGAGAGGGTGAGGCAAGAAGGAGAGGTGACTGAGGAGGTTCATGGAGGTTGCAGAAGTGGGATCCCAAAGTGGGACCTTGTGTCTGGGAGCCTGCAGGAAAGGCCATGAGGGCAGCAGCAGATAGAAATGCTCAAGTGAAAAGGAGCCGGCTCATGCTGTATGGGCTCCATGCCACCAGGGGCACACACAAGGACATTTGCTGAGAAAAAGGGCCTGGTGACAGGGGATGACAAGAGGGGTGACAAGGGACAGAGAGGTCAACGACCTAAGGGCCTTGCTGAGGCTGGACATCAGGATCCTGAGTGGTCAACAGCCTGCTCAGTGGTGCATTTTTTTTCTCCAGCTATTTGGGTATAGAGTCACACATGGGACATTGGATCCACCCGAGGCTGGGGATGGCAGGGTTGCCATGAAGGCAGACCAAGTGTCACAGAATGATGCTGGCGAGGATGGCAAATGTGGGACAGAAGGATCAGGCTGGGCTGGAGGGAATGAGGCTAGGAAGGTGGTGATGACTTTGGAGGAGAGGGCGGGGTAACAGGTAGAGGCTCAAAGAAGTTCAAGAGCAGGTGCTGTGAGAGAGAGGGCATGAGAGAGGTTCTAGGGGCTGATATTTCAAAGCAGGGCCATATGGGGTGGCAGCGAGGTGGAGTAGAGCTGTGGAAATGAATTTCCAAAGAGAACTGTGAGAAACCAGGAAGAAGGAGCCTGGGGGAGCCCTGTGTTGAGGGATATCACTTGCTAAATGTCGGGCACAGGTCCACATTTTTTACATACATTATCTCATTTAATCCAGGCTATAACCATATGAGGTCCAGGTATTGGTATTATTTTCCCTTTTACAGCCGAGAAAGCTGAAGCAGAGCTGTGGAGTAACCTGCTGGGATTGAGGAACCCAGGATCAGATGGCTGGAGCCAGAGCCCCTGTTCTACCCAGGACACTAGCCCACCTTGTTGGAATTGGGGGAGCCTGGCCAGGATGGGGTGTTATTGGGTGTGCCCACCATTGTCTCCCTTCTTTTGGGAGCCAGCTAGTTCACAGGACCCTCCCAGTCCCCAGGAAGGAAGGGGTCAGTTATTCATGGAGCCATGAGACGTGGCCCCACCCAAGCTGGGGTGAAGGAGGGACAGAGACTACGGATAGTAAGTCTCCTGTGCTGGTATCTCTAGGTCCTGCGGACAGACTCCAGAACTCCTTACCTGAGTCCCGCTCTAGTTACCAAGTAAAGCCCTTGACCCCAGCGGGGAAGGAGACCCACAGCCCTGATGGCCTTTCCAGAGCTTAGAGTCTGCAGAGCATGTCCTACTATGAGGCCGACAGTCTGGCTAATTGTTCTCATTTACCACATGAGGTGACAGACACTTGAGCAGTGCCTTGCCCATGGTCACACAACTGGTAAGAGGCATGTCTGCTGGATGCTGAATCTTTCTCCATGCCCCTGCCCTGCATCTACCTCTGGGGACAAAGATGGTGTATCCCTCCCAGGAAAGCCAGACCTTTGGGGCATTTGTGCAGGGAGGAAAGAATCCACTTCCTTCCCTCTTTCTCTCCACGCTCCCCCTCAACATGTCATCCCTCTCCACCCCTACTGACTCTATCAGTGGGAGACTAGTGGACCAGCAGTGTCCTTTCCACTGTGGCTGTAACAACGGGATCCCAGGTATTCAGACCTAACCCTGCAGCCTCCCGTGAGCCTCCTGAGGTGGCCAGGACTGGCTTCATCTGTTTTTCTCCTGGGTCAGGCTGACAGATGGCCATGTTCCTCCTCAGGGCCAGCAACAGGGGGACCTGAACCCCAGGCAGTTGGGCCTCCAGTTGACAGCAGTGCTTAAACAAGCATCAGACAGACCTGGCTGTGCATCCCAGCTCTGTGCCTTATAAGCCACGTGACCGTGTCTAAATCCCTCAACCTCCTTCTGTAGCCTCAGTTCTCTCATCTATTAAACAGGTTTAATAAGACTGTCTACCCCATAAATCTGTTGGGAGGATTAACTGGGTTAATATATGTGAAAACATCTACCACAGAGCCTGGCACATAGTAAATGTTTAATAAATGGCAGTGGTTACTGTTATTAATACTAAATGAAATTTGTAATGTCAGAGGAAAGGGCAAATCCCTAGTGGGCAAGCAATTCTGACTTGAGCCAGTTTGGGGGGATACTGGAGTGTCAGCCCTCGTGACACCATCTGGGAGAGGGGCAGCCCTGTCCGTGGTTTTGTTGGAAGCCTCTGATCAACCATTTTTCTGTCAATTCCTCTTACCACATGTGGGAAGCATGAAAGAGGTCCAGAGTGGTTCAATATTCCCTTTCTCAGGCATTCTGGATGACCTGGTTATTTAACTGACCATTTGTAGACTCCCTCTCATGCATTCCTGCATTCACCCAGCAAGAGCGCTGAGCCCCAACCAGTACTGAGGATCAGCTGGCACAGACATATGGCTTAAAGTATTGAAAATATTGACATACTTCTGAATGGTTGGCAAACAGTTGCTGTCTCAAGGTCCTAACCATCCCCAACCACTCCCACTCCCACCCCCCATGGGAGCTGACTGGAGTCCTTCCCCAGGAGCCCCCACCCTACCCCATGCCTCTCCACTCTCCAGCAACTGAAGTTAACCCTGTGGTTAGGGCATTCCAGAAAGAATTGCACTGTTGTACAGAGAGGGATGCGAAAGGGGGCATGGGAAGCACATCCCTTAGCTTTGACCTGCCAGGAGTTTCTTGATCTCTGTGGAAGAACAAATAGCTGGTCAGGGATCAGCTGATCACATCTTGGTCAGACCTCCTCAGACCTGCCGGGGCTTGAGTGGAGGAAGCTCATTCCTGATAGGTTCCGCAGCCACCCCCTCTGGCTGGTTTCGGCTACGCCCCCCCCCCACCCGCAGCTCTCCCCAACACTTCCCCTACCCCATCTGCTTCCCTCCCCACCCCCTACCAGCTCTCAGGCTTTTTTCAGTGTCTTTCCTCACTGATCTATTAACCTGAATTCATTTTCTCCCTTACCATTCCCACAGCCGTTGCAATCACAAATGATCTATTAATTCACTGTCATTACAACCATTACTGCAATTATTATTGTGCCTTCAACTTGAGCCATTTGGTATAAAGGGGAGAGGATGTCATTAAGTGGGGTTTGATATGCAGCTGGTAAGTCACTCATAAAAAGTAATGAAGGATCTTCTTCCATTCCTGGAGACAAGGGATGAATTTTTCATTTGGGAACTAATGGAAGGACTTCAGAAATGAGTGCCAGCTAGTGGTAAGGAACTTCTATATATAAAAGTAGGGCTCTCCTCTTCAAGGCAGCTATTTCCTCCATTTTACAGATCAGAAAACTAAGATTTACAGAATAGTCATGAGGTTTATGTTGCACAACATATGACACATAGCGTATGATCCAACAATGGCTTATCTGGCCATTCCCAGTGCATGTCCCTGAACACTGTCTCTCAGGCTCAAAGGAACATGCATGAGTGGGATGCACAGGCTGATGGCTCTGTGGATAATGAAGAGCAATTGAGTTTAGAGTGAAAAATTCATTTCTCCCTCCTGTTTCCCCTTCCCACCCAAGCAACCACACATACGCCTCCACGGTCCTGAATCATTGCCAAATGCACAAAGATTTCTCTGGCAAGTGAGGAGCAGGACTCATCTCAAATCCTGTGCCCCTTCCCGCTGCATGCCACGCTTACAGCTGAGAATGAGTCTCTTGGTAATGATTCAAAGTAGCCTCAGAATTCTTTTTTCTTTCTTTCTTTCTATCTATCTTTCTTTCTTTCTTTCTTTCTTTCTTTCTTTCTTTCTTCTTTTTCTTTCTTTCTTTCTTTTCTTTCTTCTTTCTTTTTCTTCTTTCTTTCTTTCTTTTTTTTTTTTTAAAGATTTTGTTTAGAGACACAGGCAGAGGGAGAAGCGGGCTCCCTACAGGAAGCCCGACATGGGACTCGATCCCAGGTCTCCAGGATCACACCCCGGGCTGCAGGTGGCGCCAAACCGCTGCGCCATGGGGGCTGCCCAGCCCCAGAATTTCTAAAGCCAAACTTCCTGGAAATTCCTGAAGCATTTCTGTATGTTGCCCCCTCTTCCTCCCAAGAGGGAGGAAGGTGCTGCCTTAATGTTGAAGTCCTTCGTGCAGTGACCTGGGCTGGCCATGCAGAGAGCTGGCGGTGGCGTGAGTTACAAAACCCAGATAACAGATATCTTTCCTGAGGGACCTGTTGCCTTTATTTTATTCATGAATCTTCTATTAACTTGGAGCATTCCACTGGCTAAGTTCAGTGGTTGGAAAACAGACTCTTCTCTCATTCTTTTTCTCTTCTTTTATCCTTTACTTCCTCAAATGCTTACTGAATGTCTCTTAGGGCCAGTCCCTAGGTTACGTAAGAGGGACACCAAGATTGAGGCTGCTCGGTCCCTGCCTTCAAGTCTAGGGTAAGAGATTGACATGAGAACTAATGATACAAGATGGGAAGGGAGGAAGAGTGCATGGTGTAAGATGCTATGGGAGCCCCAAAGAGGGGTTGATTGATTGCTTTTGGGCACCAAGGAAAGTTTTACTGGAGGTGATTCTTGAAGGGTGAGGCTGGTGCAGTCTCCAGATGAAACATATTGCAGGAGTGGATAGGGCAGTGGAATCAGCTGGAGATGTAGGGGCAGACTTGAGGGACGTTAGAAAGGTCAAGAATTCATACCTGGTGATATTTGAGGATGAGGAGAAACAGAGAAAAGCCACTCATCCAGGGTAATGGAGCTAGGAGAGCTGTAGAGGGTGGGGACAGGCACGCAGGAAGTCTAATTTCAAAACCTGCGCTCCCCTCCAGGCTGCCCTTGCCTTGTAGGGGGCTGGGAGGCTGCACCTGCTTGCCAGGTCTAGGTGGGCTTGTAGGTCTCAGGATGGGCTGTTGCCTGAGCCCCCGCCCATGCCCCCTCCTCAAACCAGCCCCACCTCCTCTTTAACCTCTTGCTGGATGACACTTGTCCATTGTCACTGGGCACCCTGAGGTCCAGAGGCATGAACACTCACAACATTCTGACCAGACCCTCCTACAGACCTATTGAAGTGTGAGACCACCTGTACCCACATTTGTCCTGTCTCCAAGACAGCGGTGCTCTCCTCTGCTGGCTGTGCTCAAGTCTAAATCTCTCTGTTACCCTGAGTTCAGGACATTGGGGTTCAGAACTCAGGAATACTCAGGACATTGGGGCACCAGTCACCTCTGGGTCTTTTCACCCTCTTCCTCTGATTGGATCTTTCTTCCGTTTTGATGAAATCCTCTATTTGTCTTACTTAGTTGTAGGACACCCAGTACCTACAAGACAGAATCCAGATTCCATTTTGTGATAGTCAGGGTCCTTGCTGACCTGGCCTCTCTTCTCTGCTCCAGTTGCTTCTCTCACACCTGCGTGGTGCTCTGTGCTCCAGCCTCTCATTTGTAAAATAGTCTAATAATACTCCCTAACTCATAGGAGTGTTAGGTGCTCTAATGCTCTGCTGGATGACAAGGACTTAACATGGTTCTCGGTACAAGGTAGATGTTTGAATAATGATAGGGATTGTTATTCTGGTGGAGGTGGAGGAGCCTTGGTGGGCTTCACAGAGGGGGTGGCATTGGGGCAGCCATCGAAGGACGGAGACGATATGGACCGTTGGTTGAAAAGGTGGGAATGCTGGCAGGAGAGAGAGCACCACCAAAGGCATGTGAGAGTTGGTGCTCAGACCTGGAGCAATTCAGATTGGCTGGGTCCTGAGGTTGTGGAAAGGAAGAGTAGAGGATAAAATCTGGAAGTGCAACATTAACCTGGGTTTGGACTTTGTTCTGTGAACAGTGGAGAGGCCATGGAAGATGCTGGGCAGGGTCACTGGCTAAGTCACCATCTTCTTAAACTTGTGCATCAGCTTCCAACTCTCCACTTCCTCTCTCTCTCTTTTAAGATTTTATTCATTAATTCACGAGACACACACACACACACACAGAGAGAGAGAGAGAGAGGCAGGGACACAAGCAGAGGGAGAAGCAGGCTCCACGCAAGGAGCCCAATGTGGGACCCGATCCTGGGACCCCAGGATCACGCCCTGGGCTGAAGGCAGGCACTAAACAGCTGAGCCACCCAGGGATCTCCTCCACCTCCTCTCTGATCCCACCCTACGACTATTTATGCCAGGGGTCTAGCACAGGGCCTGGCATAAATCTCTGTGGAGGGGAATGGTCGTGTGGGGAGTGGCATGGAGAGGAAGAGAGTGTAGATCTGGGGATGGATCTTCAGGAGGCCAATGTGCTGGCTTGGGTGGGAAGTGGAACCAGACCCAGGGCAGGTGCAAGGCAGCCAGAGAAGACTGCAGTGGAATTGACCAGGAGAGGAAACCTCTTGGTAGGATAGATGGGACAGGCATTGTGACCAACTGGGATGATGGACTCCAGGCTGTGACCAATAATTGGACAGAGGAGGACAAGGCCAGGAGCAGATCTGAGGCAAAGCAAGTCTGATGTCAAACACTGTGGCAGGCAGGTGGCACCGTCCTGGAAGGAGCCTGAACAGGGAGCCATGGCATGGGGTGGGAGATTGGTTAGGTTTCTGAGAGGAGAAAAAGACAGGACGTGGGGAAGGGAGGGCACCCTCATGATGAGAACAGAGAGGGGAGGGGTATCTTTGCTGAACTTCAGCTTCTTTAAAAGTGGGCAACACAGCCAAGCGCATGGGGTGTTCTGAGCCTAAATGAGATTCAGGCGTAGTCCTTAGCAACCTGCCTGGTGCAAAGTAAGGTCTCAAGACATCACCACCACCACCACCATCATCAAAGGACTCAACTGTATTTCCTGTTGAACTCAGGAGCCTCAGATAATTGGATAATAAAGTAACCAAATAAGTGGCCTAATACCTTGAAAGCAGTCACACCTCTAGTGGACTCCTGCTTGTATCTGTTCTAGAAGTCCAGGAAGCATCAGAGACTTCTAGAGCTGGAGGAGTCTGGAAGTCACAGGCCAGCCTTGGTCAGCAGGTTGATTCTTAACCCATCATGGATGGGGTGTGGGGCCTCCATGGATACACTTGGGACACACCTCCTACCGAGCCCCTGTAGGACCTCCCAAGAGCTGGCCATCCCCACACTCACCCACCTGCTTTCACTAAATTAAATAAGGTTGAGAAAAACCAAGCTCACTGAGAAAGAGTGAGGTATCAAATGGACCCCTGTGACGCCAGGCATGGCCTCTTCCCCCAAGCCCCAGCCTCTCCAATTCAAACCCAAGATGCCTGCCTTTCTGGTATGATTTGGGAAGTCAGCTTAGTTGAGGAAGCTCGTGGTTTCTGGGTGGGAAATAGGAAGAGGGAGGATCAATATTTTTTCCTGTTGTGGAAGACAGGGTCATAGAGGCAGGCCCTCGGGCTACAGAAAAAGCCATAGGGCTGTGTTAGGGTGGCCATAGCAGTGAGCCTTGGGCAGGGCTCCAGAGGGGGGGCTTACCTGTCCTGCCAGCTCAGCATGACCTGGACCTGGCCCACCCTCCCAGACTCTCGGTCCCTACTATGCCACCTGCCACTGAGACTGTGACTCAGCACTGCTCTGAGAGGAAGTGCCCTGCACTGCTTGGTTCTGTTTCCAGTGAGGGGTGGGCTCGGTTGGGGGTTCCCACAAGAGATGTGAGCCACTTGAGCAGGAGAAGCCTGCTTCCTGTCCTCAAGATAGGTGCTGGAATGTGGGCTGCAGTGGAGGCTGGGTGGGTTCTGGAGGCCCAGGCCAGGGGCCCCCCCACAGGTCTGCAGGGAACAGCTTTCCTGAGGTCTCTACCACCCTCTCTTTGCAGTCCCGAAGTAGCGTGCAACAGGGGGACCTGGATGGGGCTCGGAGGCTGGGTCGCCTGGCCCGGCTGCTCAGCATCACCTTCATCATCATGGGAATCATTATCATCATCGTGGCCATGACCGTCAACTTCACAGGTGAGGCCCTGTCACAGGGAGCCAAGCAAGCCAGCTTGCTCGGGACTACGGAAGGGTGCAGCCCAGCTCCCTGGGGAGGGGGCAGTGGGAATGAGGTAAGAGTACATGGGGGACATAGACCGATCCTCTCTCAGAAGTGACCCTATCCCGGTGGTGCCCAGCTGAATGAGACTGGCTTCTGACTTGCCTTTCACCCGGGTCATTAGGAAAGGGTATGGGAAAAGCACAGGCCTGGGAGTCGGAGGCAGCCAGCTCCAGTCTCAGCTCTGAGGGACTTGGGCTGGTGTCGTGTCTGGCTGAGCCTTGTGAGCATCACCCAAGGTCATGGATGTGATGCTGCTTGGTGAATGGTGGGCCCGCCCTGGAAGCATTCCTGTTGCGATGGCCAGCACATACTGGGAATAAACAATGCATGTGGTGGAAGTCTGGGGGGAACACTCTGTGAGCCCCCAGAGTTGGCCCAGGGAAATTAACCAAGTGGGGGCACCATTTTGAAAGCTGACCCTCAGCTGCTCAATGGGCCAGCACAGCTTTGAGCGTCTGGGCTGTGCAGGGCAGCATTGTCACATGCTCGCCTTGGGAAGCCCCCAAGCATCTCTGCCTCTTGCAGGGAACAGCCTAAGCTTTTCCCCTAAAGACTTGGCTACTCCAGATGCGCCATGTGGACCAGCAGCAGTGGCTGCTGACACCAGGAGTGTGTCAGAAACGCAGAGTATCAGGCCCCAGCCCAAACCCACTGCATTTCAGCTAAGAGTCTGCATTTCAGTAAAATTTCCAGTCCAGTCATTAAAGGAGGCACTGATTTAGAACAGGAGGGTTCAACCTGGGGCAGAAAGCCTGAGATTCGGCGGTGGGGTCATGGGCAGCCCTGGACACTTTGGAGAGGGAAGAGTTCAGTTTGTATTCAGCCTGCCTGGGTTTCAAATCCACATCCTCCACTGTCCAAGTGTTTGAAATGAAGCACGTCCTATGCTGTCTGTGGGGCTGGCGGCCGCACAGGAACATGAGGGGCAGGGGCCTGCTGGTGTGAGCATTAGCTGGGGAGCCCCCTGTGCACCTCAGCCTCCTTTGTCCTGTGGCTGCTTATCACGTTTGCCATGACTTTTTTGACGGCAAAGGATGAGTATTGAACTCAAACTGGCATGGGATCCCTGGGTGGTGCAGCGGTTTAGCGCCTGCCTTTGGCCCAGGGCGTGATCCTGGAGACCTGGGATCGAATCCCACGTTGGGCTCCCAGTGCATGGAGCCTGCTTCTCCCTCTGCCTGTCTCTGCCTCTCTCTCTCTCTCTGTGTGTGACTATCATAAATAAATAAATAAAAATTAAAAAAAATTAAAAAAAAAACAAACTGGCAAAGGGAATTGTTTGAAAAACTCAGGCCTCGATGGTTCTATGTTTGGGGGTCCTCTGGCGCTGTGAACTGACAGCTGAGGCTGCAGGTGGGAGTTTAGACACCGCAATCAGAGGACCCTGTTGCCTCTTCCCATTAGGAAACAAAACCCCAAATCCTCCAGGCAAGGACTTGAACGCCTGTTCTGAGCTCTCTTCTGCCGTGACTGTTCTCTTTACAGTTCCAAAGAAATAAAACCAACCGGGGCACTGCGCTGGTGGAGGCAGCCCTGGCCGGCTGGAGGCCTCCAAACTCACACACCCCACCTCCCGTGGGAGCACAGGACAGTGACGCCCCTGAGCCCCCAAAGCACGAACTTGAAGGGAAGCCCCCAGGTCTCCCCACTGTCAGCCCACATTAGATGCAAAAAGCAAGAAGAACGAATAATGTTGTTTCATCTGATGGACACGGTCCGGTGTTTGGCCTCGGTGTACTGGCTTGTTTCTTATCCCTACGATCTCCTGACCCACCAAGCAGCACATATTGCCTGTCGGAAGGGGAACCAGCCCCGCGGAGGAGATGCAGAGGAGATGGACCGGACCGTGCAGAGGAGAAACAGCACATTCCCTGTGTGTCTGATGAGCAGGAGCCAGGACGTGGGACTTTCTCTTTTGTATTTTTGTGGGCGGGGTGGGGGGGTGCCCAGGTGTAAAAAAGATTATTTGCATGCCTCGTGCCACATGCTTGCTTCGATCCCAGCTCAGAGGCTCAGCTGCCGCCCAGCACACACCCTGGGACCTCCTTGGGCACCCAAGATGTGCAGGTGCCTGGAGAGAGGTGACGGGCCCCATGCATCACAGGGTGGAGGCACCAGAAGGAATGCTGGTGAAGACAGGAATAGGAACTGCACCTCTTCTTTAGCTTTTCAATTTCAGGATCATCTCTGCTGAGAGCTCCGGTCTCAACACGTCTCCCCGGATGACCCAGCCTGCCTCTTGCTCCCTCCCTACCTGTGCCGTTGCCTGGGGCCTGACCCCAGACCTGCTCAGCCCATGAGGAGCCCAGACCTGAGCTTGCCTCCTGCGGCGGTCTCCCTGATGGTCTAGGGTACAAACTTGGGACCCCATGCAGAGTAGTTCCCAGCCCAGAAGCCCTTGATACTCTGTGCTTTACCCTGTGTCCCTGGCCATCCACAGACTACAAAGGCTTTCCCTAGAGGGGGTTTTGGGAACACCTTTGGTGGGGGACTTCCCATGGGCTCCCAGGCTATTAGCAGGGAGTGGGCTGGAGGGTTTGATGAAGGTTTAGTGTTGATTTGGTCTAGAGAGTTCTAAGATGGAGGGAAGGGCCTGGCTGTAGGGGCCAGTCTTTGGGAGAGTGGGAGGCCCTGGGCTTGGGAATACACTCATGTGCCGGGAGGCAGGGAGTGACACTATGGCTTCTGTGTCAGGACCTAATTTGACAACTGAAAGGACTGAGCAGGGTCCTTTGACCTCCTGCCTGGTTTCTTGCCCTGGGATTCTCCCCAGACTTCTACTGGCACAGGCTCTGCCCACAGGGGCTTCTCCTAGGCCCACCTACCTTGCTGGCTTCAGCTCCCAGGCCCTGCCCAGTAGCCAGTGGGCGTTATGGCCCCTGTTGGGAGGGCCTGTTCCCAGCCACAGCCAGACTAGCCCCAGGCTGGCAGAAATGGTTTCCCCGGCACCCATTCAGAGCCCTCGTGCCTTCTCTCAGGTCCCCTGCCTGTCTCCCCGACACTCCTCAAAGCTCCTGGGAGGCAGCCTGTTAGCACAGAGGCTCTGTCTACCAGGAGGAGTCCCAAGTGCAGCTCTGAACCTTCTAGAAGGGCCTTGGTGGCAGGGGAGGGATGCAGGGCCCAGGGGCACTGGGCAGATCCCTCTGGGGCCCAGCATTCCTGTTCCAGCGTCAGTTCCTCAGTTCCTCACCCAGGGAGCAAACTCCAGAAGGAGGGGCTGGCTTTGCTTTACAGGACCTCTGAGGCCCAAATAGAGATGTCTCTGTTGGGGGAGGGAGAGAGGGAGCCCAGAGTATTTGTGTCACTTGCCAAGTCAGGTTGGGCCAGGAGCTGTCATGAGGTCTATGGAACTGGTCGCTCATGAGTTGGTGGTCTCCTGGCAAGCCCTGGGGACCACAGCTTCAGCACCCCAGGGGGGGAAGAGAGAGGGTGACTAGCTGGTTTAGGCATGGTCCTGTCCGGAAAATGATGGCCAAGGCGGGGTTGGTGCTGTGACTGGCATACACACCCAGACCTGCCCTGGATCTGCACAGGCACACACCTGTCCACACTCAAAGCCCAGAAGAGAGAAGCCACTGGCAGACAGCCACAGGACAGCGGGGGCGTCCTTCCGTTCAGGAGAGGACAACTTGGGAAACTTGTAGTTGTACCAAGGACGGAGCTCAGAGGCTCTGAGCATTGTGGAGGCAGAGGCCCCTGGAGTCTGATCCCTCTGGCCAGAGGACCAGGAACACTGCAGAGAGACTGGGGGGGGGGGGGGAGAGTCCCCTGACGCCTCCACCCACAGGCAGCCTGGCACCCCGAGGCCTCACCCCTTGCTGTCCCACCTCCACTGGAGGTCCGGCCGCTGGCCACATGAACCCGGCGGTCCTCCAGCTTGGGGCGCTGACGCAGCCTCTCCCTGTGTCCCAGGGGGAGAACTACCCCCACCGCCACCCGGCAGGTGGCCCCTCTGTATCGCTTGGCTTGGGAAGAAATAAAGCTGAAAGTAAACATGCACCACGGGCCTGTGTCTTTGTGCCGCCAGGGCCAAGGGGGTCCAAACCACGGGGGCACGAGCAGAATTCACTCAGCCTGTGGGTTCCAGGGTTCCAGGGCTGGGGCTGGGAGCTGGGCAAGGGGAAACTAGGGCACAGTCAAGGTGGTCCCCTGGGCAAGTCTGTCCTCCCTGGGCCTCAGTTTCCCTAATGAGGAATGCCAGTCCCGTCCTTCCTCAGCTGTTCTTTCTGCATCTGGACAAAGACCTCAGGAGCAGAGAGAAGAGAGCAGGAAACCGACACCTGCTGACAGCCCGGCACCTGCTGGGCACTTCATGTACATGGGTAAATCCTAGGGGCTACGAGTGTCATCCCCTGGTTCAGATTGGTAAACTGAGGCGCCAAGATGGTCGGGGACCTGTGCCAGGTCACACCATGCCTGGCACATAGGAGGTGCTGAATAAATGTTGGTGAACTGACCCTTTCCCTAGGGCTGACCCCATCTTGCTGCCACACTTTGCTACCCAGAGAGGAAAGCCCTATGGAAGGAAAGGCAAGTTAGTCGGGGTGGGGGAGGGGAGGGGGGAGGAGGCTTCCATGCCTTGCCTGCAAGAGGGCAGGCTGAGCGGGGAGGTGAGTGTGGGCAGAGTGACACCCCTCCCCTTTCCTTCCCTCCCCCTCCCCCTCTGGGGTTTCTTTTATAAGGGCGCTAATCCCAGAATGCTGTTGACCTAGGCCCCTCCCAAAGGCCCTACCTCTTAACACTCACCTTGAGGGGTAGGATTTCAACATAGAAATTTGGAAGGGACACAGCAAGCAGATACTGAGAGAGCCAAGAAGGAAGCAGCCACCTTTGCCCCAGAGTGGGAGGGAGGTTCCCCAAAGGACCCTGGGCTAGGCCCCCTCCCTCTCTCCTTCCATAAACCTCTATTAAGTGTGGGGTGCTCTGATCAGATGGCAGGTGGCACCAAATGTGGGGTGTCCCAATCGGATGGGGGCTAGTGGTGCGGGTGGTGAAAGGATTCACCCAAGGCAGGACAAAGGAGATAGAAGTCTATTGAATACACTGTAAGGGAGCAGCGGGCAGGACGGGGAAGAGACTGGGACGAGGTGGTGGTGAGGGGTCACAGTTATAGAGCAGAGTGAGGGAGCCAGGAACGTAGGGAATTTGTTCTTTTTTGGTAATCTTAGGAACTGTGCCCGGTTGTAATTGGTTAATTAGGGCCTATGGTTATTTCAGGTTGGGTCACCTGATAGGTCTGTTTGCACTCAGCCCGGTTGTCCCTGCGGCCCTTTTACCTCACTCAGCTTCCAGTGCTCACACCTGCTGCCTAGAAACTGCCTCTACATCAAGCACCGACTACATACCAGGCCGTGTACTGGACCCTGAGGACACAAAGATGAAAAGGACAGTTTTCTGGACCATATGACCTTTGACCTAAAGGGAAAGTTCTGGAAGGAAGGAGAGAGTTAAGTTCCTGGGGGTAGGGTAAGTGAATGTGCCCTGGGTAGATGAGGGCCGCAGGGAGGGAACCTGGGGCAGAAGCCTGTCCTGGGAGGTCAGGGGAACTGAGAGCAGGAAGGTGGCCTCCACCAGGAGCCTCTCATGACATTTCCAAAGATATTTAAAACATTACCCACGGATCCCAATGAAGATGAGATGCTACCAGTGTAATGCTGCCAATTTAAGGTGATGGACACTTCCTACCCAGGGGCACTGCCAGGAACAATCACATCGCCTGAGTGCCTGGCTTGGTAGTCTGAAAGCATCATTTGTCAGACACAACCCAATTTTAGAAACTTTGCACGGGAAGCAGGTAGTACACGTGTCTTACAATCAGTGAGGGAAAAGTTAGAGCTTCCACAATGCACAGGCCTCATGACAGATGACTGTACCCTGGGATGAGGGATCTGGTCTCTTTTTTTTTTTTTTTTTTTTTAATTTTTTTTTTATTTATTTATGATAGTCACAGAGAGAGAGAGAGAGAGGCAGAGACACAGGCAGAGAGAGAAGCAGGCTCCATGCACCGGGAGCCCGACGTGGGATTCGATCCCGGGTCTCCAGGATCGCGCCCTGGGCCAAAGGCAGGCGCCAAACCGCTGCGCCACCCAGGGATCCCTCTTTTTTTTTTTTAATAAATTTTTATTTATTTATGATAGTCACACACAGAGAGAGAGAGAGAGAGAGGCAGAGACACAGGCAGAGGGAGAAGCAGGCTCCATGCACCGGGAGCCCGACATGGGATTTGATCCCGGGTCTCCAGGATCGCGCCCTGGGTCAAAGGCAGGCGCCAAACCGCTGCGCCACCCAGGGATCCCGGATCTGGCCTCTTTGAACCCCAACTCACCTTCTCTAAGTGGGGTGATAATCTGCTCTGTGAATCCACAGGGCTGCTGGAAGCCTGATGGCAGGCTCCTCCAGGTGAAGCATGAGAGCTTGATACATGTGGGGAGCACAGCCTGACTCCAGCCTGGAGAGCATCCCAGAGTCTGGGCGGTTCTGGGCACCCTGTCCTGACCCTTGAAGCCCCAGTGTCCTCCATCCCCAGTCCTATCTGCCTCCTCCCCACTCCCCGGCACATGATAGGAGACAACCCTGTGTGCCCCGGAAAGCTCTCTGGCTCAGGCCCCCAAAACTTTCCCTCACTGTCCCTGTCACTGTGGGCAGACCCCTGGCCTCTCTTTGGGGCTGTGTCCTCAAGTGAAGGAGTGAGCTGAGCTGGTGTCGAGTGGGCTTCTCAATCCTGGCTGTACCATGGAATCACCTGGAGCTTCAGGAAATGCTGAGGCCTGGCTGCCACCCTTAGAGAATCTGGTTTAAATGTCTGGGGTGTGGCTGGAACATCTGGATTTTTAAAAGCTTTTCAGTGGTTATTCCAATGCCCTTTTGAGGTTGGGAGCCACTGGGATAGACTCTTGAGCCTCGCTACTCAAAGCGCGGTCACTGGACCATTAGCTTGGCCTTCAGCAGCAACTGGCAAAAATGCAGAAACCCAGGCTACAGCCTAAACTCTAACAAGATCCGTGGGGGGTTCATCTACATGTTAAGTTTGGGGAAGCTCTGGTTTGGATGCCTGGAGAGGTGCTAGCTGGTCTCACCTTAGGTGCACCTTCTCCAACGGGGCTTTTATCTCCCCTCCAAAAATAACAGTCATTTTCCTTTCCTTCTTATTACCAGGATCTACTGTAACAAACTGAGAAAAATCTAGGCAATACTGAGACACAAAGAGAAGGACAAAGAGAGAAACCCCAGATAAGTTTGGCATTTCACAGCAGAAGAGGTCTGCACTCCTCTCCCCAAAGTGTTTGCCAGCAAGGCTGTGGCCTGTGTGTAGGGGGCACATGCGTGTGGGTGGAAGTCAGAGGGTCATAATGGTGGGTGTGCCCCCAAAAGCACCATTCCCAAGGAAGCATGAAACTTCCCCAGCCTCTGCCCCATGCACTATGGACCTGCTGGAATCTGCTGGAAAGTCAAACAGGTGTCTTAAAGCTACTGCTTGGATGAAAACTTCTCGTAACCAGAATGAACTCTCTGGCTCTCCTGACTCTCTACCCTCCGGACTCTGGGCCCTAGAGGGGATGTCTCTTTCACCTTCATCCTGAGGTGGGAGTTCCTACTCCAGGGGTTGGATCTGTACCCATAGTTTCTTTGTGCTTAAGGACACACGGACCCCTCCAGGTGGAGGAGGTTCAGAAATTGTACAAAGGTCCCCTTCCAGGGTATGTTTGCAGCCCAGCTCCCAGTCTGGAGCCCTGAGGACAGTGCCCCGGTCCAGAGGCCTGCCCACACCACAGAGTCCCTCCCTGGAACCCAGGGCAGAGCCGGTCTGCTGGAAGCTGGGCCTGCCAGGGCTTCTGCCTCCTGCATTATTGATCTGCTGCCTGGCTGTGGACATGAATAATTCAGCAGGGGAAGGAAGCACTGAGGACTACAAATTAGAGGCATCCAGGCTCCTCCCACCTTAGTGCTCAGGGGTTATTCCTCTTTGTTTAATGGGCTTCCTGAATCTCAAGTGTCTCCTCCTGCCCACGGGTAGGCCCAGTATAGGTCCTGCAGGCTCGGGGTGGCTCTGGATCCGGCCTAGCTGGTACAGAACTGCCTGCAGCTGCAGGAGCCAGGTGACCCATCCTGGCCATGCTTCCTTCTGCTCACCTGGGACTCTAGAGTCACTGGGCCTGACTTCACTGAGTGAGCCTTTTAACATCTCTGACTAGCTGGGTCCTTATGCCTGAGAAGGTCCTCATGTCATCCTGACCTGCGGTGCCTGCTCTGTAAGCAGGAGCCAGTATTGATGTCGATGGCATTTATGATAAATGGTGGCTTCTTTCATTGGTGTCCAGGTCTTGGCCAAGGGCTGAGGGCACTGGCTGGGAAGGGGTGAGTGCTGGATGATGGAGAAGCCTGCTTTGGGTGCTTGGGGAGCCTCAGGGGTGTGGCCCTGGCAGTGAAGGGGGCCGTGGGGGGATATCACAAGATTTATTCAGGATTCCTCCTGGGATTTTATTTCTCTGACCAAATGTTTCCAAACGACAGTCTCAGGGGCCCCAGAGCCGCCTGGGAAAGGCAATGGGACTGCAGGTTTTGGAGTCCATCAGCTCATTCCTGACACTGCAGATCTCGGGCTCAGTTCTGTTCCACATTTCCATTTAACTCATATTTATTAAGGGTAACGTACAATGTATAATCTCAGGCCAAACTCGGGTGTGCAGGAAACTTCATTTCTCCTTTGCCCCGACATGGCTGGTGGCAGAAACGTAAGTGTGGTCGGTTCAGATGGCTTTCCCTTTTCCCTGCGGATTGCAGCTGGCTGGGGTGTTGGGGACAGAGGTGGCAACAGTCTGGTCCTCATTCCATTGTCCTTAGTCCCTGTAGAGGGCTGCGGAGTCAACCTTTAGTTACCCCTGTTGGTCTCCGCTTTGGCTCCTCTGCTCCTCCGCCCTCTCCTTTGCCTGAAGATGGCTCCGTTGTCTCCTCACCGAGTCCATCCCTTCTGAACACCAGTGTACGCAAGATAGGGTTCTTTTTTTCTCATTTAACAAGAAGTCCAGAGGTAGGCAGCCAATGGTGAGGTGCAGTGTGCCCATGGGGTCATCAACCAGGTGCCTGCAGTCTGCTCGCTTCACCATCCAAGCCTAAGGCTTTTGCCCTTATGCCTTCTGGCATTCCACCTTAGGCATGGCCCCAGGATGGCTGCAGGGCTCCAGCCGTTCCCACTAGGGAGAAGGAGGAAAGGGGGAGGGCAAAAAGGGCCAACGAGGGCTGAGTGGGCTCCATTTAAAGGGCTTTCCTGCAAGTCCCATCTAGTGACTTCTGCTTTCCATTCTTTGACCTCAGCTGTGTCACATGGCCACCACTGGCTGCAAAGGAGGCTGGAAGTACAGTCTTCTCACTGGGTAGGCAGCTGCCCCAAGGAAAAGCAAGGTTCTGTAAGGAAGGAAGGCAGGGAAAATGGACACTGGGCAGCACCAGGGCTTCCCGCCACATTGGCTCTGTGGGCTGCAGACGTTCCATCGGGCTGCCCCACGTGCTCTAAGCATGTTCCTCTGGTTAAGCAGGTAGAAGGAGAGCAGGGCCCCAGAGAAGACAAACACTGCTAGTGGGTCACAGAAGACACCATTACATTGCACAGCCTAGGAGGGGTGGGAGCAGACAGGTGGGGAGGACCCCGCCAATCACAGGAGGCCTGGGAGCTACTGCCTGGGTCCAGGACTCCATGCTTAGAGACGTTTCTTGTTTCTTGTTTCTTTTAATAACTACTAAATATACTAATACATATATATATATATGTATATTTAATACACATAATACATATATATATATGTATTTTTAAGATTTTATTTATTTGAGCAAAGAGAAAGAGAGAGAACACAAGCAGGGGTAGCAGGAGAGGGAGAAGCAGGCTACCCACCAAGCAGGGATTCTTTTTTTTAATTATTATTTATTATTTATGATAGTCACACACAGAGAAAGAGAGAGAGAGGCAGAGACACAGGCAGAGGGAGAAGCAGGCTCCATGCACCGGGAGCCCGACATGGGATTCGATCCCGGGTCTCCAGGATCGCGCCCTGGGCCAAAGGCAGGCGCCAAACCACTGCGCCACCCAGGGATCCCTTTTTATTATTATTATTATTATTATTTATGATACCGAGCAGGGATTCTGATGTGGGGCTCGATCCAGGACCCTGAGATCATGACCTCAGCCAAAGGCAGATGCTTAACCCAGGGAGCCACCCAGGCGCCCCTCTTGCTTCCGTCTTAAGTGGATCCTGTCCCTAACTACACCGTCTTTCCAGAAGCAGGGCCTTACTTCTCACTGAGCTATCTGCTCTTCATGTTGCCATATCAGAAGCAGATGTTTCCTTCTTTCTTTCTTTCTTTCTTTCTTCTTTCTTCTTTCTTTCTTTCTTCTTTCTTTCTTTCTTCTTCTTTATATGTTTCCTTCTTATTGCTCACCTGCCTTCATCTTCCTGAGGGCACTAAAAGAGTTAAGTTGACCAACATGAAAATCAGCGTTATTATTAATCCTACTACTATGTGCAGCTAGTTGTCAATAATTGCTGAAGAGTACAGCTTGCGCTTTTCTTGCTTTGAAACAGTATTAGCAACATACTGTCAGGCTTGACACTTTTCCTTTCCTTGTCACCCAAGGTGAATCATAAATAAAACTTAATTGAGAAATCCTCTAAATTGGAGATTGGCAAGCTTTTTCTGTAAGGGGTCAGATAGTAGCCCTAAAGGAGCCATTGGTAATACAAAAATGAATGAGTATGGCCAGGTTCCAATAAAACTTTATTTATAAAAACATGTGGACTGGAATAGCCCCATGGGCCATAGTCTGCCCATCCTCGTTCTAAACCCACTCAACATATTAGTTTCTATAGCAGAGACTAGCTTGCTTGCTTTCCTCCCCCCCCGCCCCCCCTTTTTTTTTGGCATGGGCCAAGGTCCAGGTGGGAAAGTGTTGGGCTCATCTCACAGCAATGTCAGGAAGGCTGGTTTAGTGCACCTGGATCCTGCCTAGTAGGTGATTAATCTCTTATTTTAGGTAAGTTAATGACAGTAGAAGGGTGAATTGATTGCTCATCCTATGATGATAAAACCCATTATAAACACCAGTTAAAGAAGGAAGAGTCAGATCATCAGTATCAATGCTGGAAATAAACATGGACTCTAATTCCAAAAGGTGTTACCACAAATTCCCATGTGCCAGGCCATGGGGTGGGAACCAGGGGTGAGAGGAAGAGGAAGGAAATGCAACCTCTGTGTTGAGGAGCTCCTGGGGTGTCCAGGGAGGCATGTGGGAGCCAACTATCTGCTGAAGACATAGAGACCACCTGGTAGGGAGACAATGGGACAGGCAGGGTCACACACCTTGGCCCCATGGCTGGAAAAGGGGTCTTGGGAAAAGGGTTCTATCATCAAATAGATCAGGAAAACATTGAATTAAATACAGCTAAGTAGAGCGCTGGACTGGAAGACTTCTCAGAGCCTTGAATACACCACCATGCAACATGAATCCCCAAGAGAGAATAGAGATGCGGCATTTCCTAAAATCAATGCACCGCCAAGCCCTTTCTTTGAGGAGCTTTTTTCTTGCAAACCTACTTTAGATTTGCAGAGCCGAACATTTCTCCATGTTATTAGAGACTCTTTGTGAACATCTTTTTTAGTGGCTGTATAATATGTATAAACCATCACTTATTTATTTGCTCATCTCTTCTCTTATTGCTGGGCACTTAGGGGCCCAGTTTTTCTGTCCTTTTTTCCTGCCTATAATTTAAAAACAGGGCTTAAGCACAAGGGGAGCAAAGTCTGAAGGTGTTCCAGGAGCAGCTCTTGCCCTTGAGGACTTACTGGATTCCAAGGCTCCTGAGAGCCATGGACTATGGCCCTGGTCACCATGGCAACCAGAAGGGCTGGGAAGTGGGAAGATGCTGGCAGGTGGGGGCTACACGAGGCAGCCCCTGGAGCCAGGTGGCTGGGAGCCTGTGGCGCTGAGGCTGACCACACCTGACAGTCTTGGGGGATCTCCTGGCAATGATGGACGGGCCTCTAAGCTGCCTTGACTTTCTTTACGGTTCCTGGCACTGCCAGGCCATCAGGACTCACAGCCAGAAGACTCTTTGTCCTGTGGTATTTGCCTGTTGGGGCAAAGTGGGCAGCAGAAGTCAGGAGTTGGAGAGGTGGGTGGCTGGGGGTCAGTCACCCCACACTCTTGCCTCAGTCCTCTCCCATGTCGCCAAGGTTTCTCCATGTGTTTTCCCTGGATGGAGAATTTTCTTCTATGCATGTCTTAATTTACTTTGAATTCTGGGTTCCTCAAGGACTTTTTAACAGGGATCCCCTCTGTGCCTCAGACCCAACTGTGTCTCCACAGTTGCCTGTCAGAGGCTGAAGTTTCTGGGTCAGAGAGGACTGGTCTCCCTAGGACCCTCCAAGGAATGCAGTGAGCTACCGTGTGGCGCAAGGATCAAGCACCCCAGAGGCCTTTCAGGCACCACGAGTGCTGTCAGCAACTTTCCTCAAGAACTTGTTGCTCCCTGGCCCACTCAGTCTTCATTCCTTAACATTTTTTAACAGGAAAACAGTACAAGTTAGATGCCCCCAAGTGAAATCAACAGGCACCCACGGGGTGGGGGAGTAGCCCCAGGGAGGGGACAGAGTGTTTTAATCCATTGCCCTTGTTTCTTCAGACTTTCACGACAAGCATTCATTTCCATGGCACTTTCACAATTTATAATCCAATTTTTAAAAATAGGAACGTAGGAGGGAGGAAAAATCTTCCCCATAATCCATTAGCTGAAGCAATCAATGTGAATACCTGAGCATTTTGCTTCCAGGCTTCCAGAAAGGAATTTGTGTTTAATACACAGCAAGTTGCTCGATAGTAAAAGGGCTCGTCAGCTAAGGGCTCTTGGCGCTGTTGCTGGAGATTAAGTAGCAGCCCCCTTTGAGTTCCCTCAAAACTGCCTCCTCAGGCATGCCAGCCTCACCGGACTGAAAGGACACACCACACGGCACAGCATAGGTGGGAGGGAGTGGGTGTTTTCAGAGGGGCTGGAAGCCCAGAGCAGCTCTCTCTCTCTGTCTCTCCTTGGACTGGGCTGATTTCCAGAAAACCTCCCTCCCTTGGCATGGGCATCACCTCCAGGGACCTCCCCAAGGTTTACTTCTTTCGACCTTTGCTTTGGATTCAGTTCTTGCTCTTGGCCCTCACCCTAGGACTGAATGCTTCACTCTGGCTCTTGTCTCAAATCTTCTCTCAGCCCCTGCCCCAGTTTCCCTTTGCTAGAAGCCTGCCCTCCCATTATGCCAGCTGGAGGCAGATACCTCCAGTCCTCCTCCTTTCCCCTACTGAGGTCAGAAGACCTTTGCTATTTTTTTTAAAGATTTTATTTATTTATTCATGAGAGACAGAGAGAGAGAGAGAGAGAGAGAGAGAGAGGCAGAGGGAGAAGCAGGCTCCACGCAGGGAGCCTGACGTGGGACTCAATCCCGGGTCTCCAGGATTGCGTCCTGGGCCAAAGGTGGCGCTAAACTGCTGAGCCACCCAGGCTGCCCTGAGACCTTTGCTATTTGCCAAGCTTTCTGGCGTCCTGTGGTTGTAGCACGATGCTCATGTCAGGGACAACTTGGATGCTGGGAAGTTCATGTAATGGGATTCAGCCATGTGGTTTCCTCCTGCCTCTCAAACCACTTTACAGCTATCCCCAAACCCATCCATCTGTCAGAGGCTTTGGGAAGCTGAGGGAAGTCCTAGGCCGGGCTCCCTCTAGGGTCTCAGGACATTCCCTGGAGAGGGAGACACAGGGTTCCAGATCAGACCAGCTCACCCTCCCAGAGGAACCACGCCTGATGAACTCATGTTTTGATGATGGCCTGTGGGAGCTGCTCTTGTGCTGGTTAAACAGGCAGGAGGTAAACACACACCAAGGAGACTGACTTCAGCTCCCCGTGCAGCAGGTTTAATTGTAATGACAACAGCGTAAAAGGTGGGGGGAAATAGGGAAAAACCCCTTATCAGCAACCCCAGCCCCACTGCTCAGTGTGTACGGGCTGGGCTCCCTTGTGTTCCCCCAGCTGATATCTTGGGAGTGTGGAGTGGTTCCTTCCTTCCTTCACTTCATTCTGATCACAAAATTAATACAATTTTATTGTGACACACTTGGAAAATGCAAAAAACTGTAATGAACAAGACAAAAATGTCCTGAAATTATATACTCTAGACACACTCACATTCAGCAGGCTTACCGTCAGTATGGCACTAACCATCCTCTGAACTCATCCTATTGATTTACTTTACTATTTCTCCCCCCACCACAATCTGAAATCTTTTTTTTTTTTTTTAAGTATCTGCTGTTGGGTTTTTGTTTGGTTGGCTGTGTATACATAGTATATTTGAATTGCAGAGAAGCCCAAAGAGTCTGTTATGTACCCAGTTAATGTCCAGGGCCCAGGAAAAGGCTGGGCACGTTGGAGGTGCTTTATCGTGCATCTGATGAATGAATGAATCCAGGGCAACATGTATATGTTCACTCGCAGGAGATGGTAATAGGCAGGAGATGGTAGTAGTTCATCAATTGTGTTATATTGAGCACTTCAAATGAACTCTGTCAATTGTACTTGCTAATTAAAAAGAAAATCCTCCACCTCTTTGGGTCTTTGCTCTTTCCAAACCAAAAAGTATCTCAGAGTACCTTTTGAGATGACCATTGCACCTGCTGTCTCCCACTGGCAACAGTTCCCAAGTGTGACCCAACAGAACAGCTTCTGACAGCCTGTAATTTGCAATCTGGCGTAGTAGGTCTTTCTGTTCCCCAAATTCGAGCTCTTTCTCAGCTGCCTCCTCCGAGGCCATCAGTCTTCTTTCTGGTCACCTACAGCCATTAGCACTTACAAAACCAGAATACAAGATCTTGTATGGATTTAACTTCATTTTAATTAGAGGTCCTAGAGTTTTCATCTCTGGATTGCTGCTCATGTTTCTGAGGTTTCTGGGGAGTCTGTTCCTAAAAGTTTCCTCCAGCCCAGCTCTGGCCCCAAGGGTAGCTCTGAGTTGTCCATCCACATCTAGCAAAGTCCTGCTTGCCCAAGGAGGCTCCTTGAGAAACCCGTGCCCCAGGAGGCTGTAGTCCTGAGAGCCCTGTGCCCCAGGATGTTTTCCTTGCTCAGAGGAACATCCCCAGGGCAGATCAGGGGTGCAGGGAGGTAGGAGGGGTGTGGTTTGGGGAAGCTGAGCCCTGGAGGTTCATTCTCAGGATACTTGGTCCTGCAGGGAAGGAAAAACACCTCCCTTGAGCCTTCTCTTGCCTCAAAGAAGGAATTCAGTGAGGGAGAAATTAAGAAAACCCTTCATCTGGAGACATGGGCATGTGTTTGGAGAGAACAGACATGAAGAAGTCACCCCTTTTAGAGATGGTTAACAGATGATAAACAGGCAAAGCACACAGATGAGTTAAACAGTGAACTGCAGGTTTTCATTTTCATTAAAAACTTTAGTCTCCGGGATTCCTGGGTGGCGCAGCGGTTTAGCGCCTGCCTTTGGACCAGGACGCGATCCTGGAGACCCAGGATCGAATCCCATGTCGGGCTCCTGGTGCATGGAGCCTGCTTCTCCCTCTGCCTGTGTCTCTGCCTCTCTCTCTCTATCTGTGTGACTGTCATAAATAAATAAAAAATAAAAAAAAAAACTTCAGTCTCATTCTTAATGCAAATTACCTGGGACAAATCATAAGATCCTTTATTCCCAGAAGCTCAAGATTTTATTCATTCATTCACCAGAAGCTCTATTTTATTTATTTATTTATTTATTTATTTATTTATTTATTTATTTATTTATTTATTTTTAAAAGATTTTATTTATTTATCCGAGAGAGAGAGAGAGAGAGAGAGAGAGAGAGAGAGAGAGAGAGAGAGGCAGAGACACAGGCGGAGGGAGAAGCAGGCTCCATGCAGGGAGCCCGGCGTGGAACTCGATCCCGGGACTCCAGGATCACGCCCTGGGCCGAAGGCAAGCGCTAAACTGCTGAGCCATCCAGGCATCCCAACATTCACATTTTTGTGTAGCCACCACCACCGTCCATATCCAGAACTCCTTTCATCTTGCAAAACTAAAACTCTAAACACTAATGCCATCTTAACCCCCTTGCCTACTCCCTGGAAACCACCTATTTTTCTATTCTATTTTCTGTCTCTAAGAATTTGACGAGGTATTTCGTATAATATGTGGAATCATACAGTAATTGTCCTTTTTGTCACTGGCTTCTCTCAGCCTAATGTTCTCAAGTTTCATCCACATTGTAGCGTGTGTTAGGATTTTTCCTTTTTAGGGCTGAATAATATTCCACTGCACATACATACCACATTTTGTTGATCCATTCATCCATCAACAGATACGTGGGTTTCTTCCACCTTTTGCTTACCGTGAATAATGCTATGAAAGTCATAACTCTATGGGGTATATACCCAGAAATGGAGTTGCTGGATCATATGCAAGTTCAGACTGACAACACCAAGTGTTTGTGAGGGCAAGGAAGAACTGGAATATTCATACGCTGTCGGTAGGAATGGGAACTGCTACAATCACTTTGGAAAACTGTGACAGTATATTCTAAAGCTAAATATTCTAAATACGTGTATAACCTATAATCCAACAATCCTACTCCTAGGTATAAATAACCAACAGAAAAGCTTACATATGTGTCCCAAAATCTGTGTTCAAGAATGTTCAGAGCAGCACATCTTGTAATAGTTTCAAACTAAAAACTATCCGTCTACGGTCGGCCGGCTAAATAAAATGTGTGTGGGTATTCATACAAAGAAATACTGCAGAGCAATGGTTCTCAGACATTTGTGTGCATTAGAATCATCACCTGGAGGGCTTGCTAACTACGGATCGCTGGGCTCCAGCTGCCTGTGCCCTGCCACCAGAGTATATCTCACATCTCTCCCCCTTAGCTGCTCTTATCATTGTTGAAGACGGCTGCCGGCGACTGCCTGCGTATTCTCTCCTCTCCCACATCAGCAAGAGCGGGGACTGAAGCAGCGCAAGAGGCCTGGGTTCTGACCATTAGAACAAACACAAAAATCTCTGTCAGGTCAGCCCCACACCCCTGGATTTGCTGGTAAGCTTGTGAATGTTACCTCCCATAACTCTGACAACATAATTAGCGTATAATTATGATGTAATTAGAGTGCCCATCCTTATCCTTGTTTTACAGAGAAGGAACTGACCATTAGCTGGATTAGTTGCAAGGTCCTGCTGCTACACAAAAGTAGAGATGAGATTCAAGCCCACATCTTCTGTCTCTGGGTCTAATGCTCCCTCCTCCATAGCCGGCTGTGTCTCCAGAATGCAAGGCATGCTCCTCTCTCTTTCCATCTATCCAGGTGTTACCAAGGCGAGGCCCCCTTTCTCCAGGAAGCAAATACTGCAACCCAAAGCAAGATGGTTTTGCCTGATGTGAATACAGTATTGTTTAGCTACCTAATGTGCCTCTGGGCATTAAAAGCTCAGCCCTCAAAGAGCTCCTTTAGTCAGTGTCTGCTGTTTCAGCTAATCAGCTAATAGGGAGGTGGATGCAGCCGTAGTGAAATGCTGATCTTTTCACCCTAATCACTGGGAGCAAGCTGGGATAATTTCCTCCATGCATCAGCGTTTCTGAAACAGCTGCTTATGACTTAGGCAAAACAAAGTGGGAAGTAGGGTCTCCCTGAGCAAGCCTGTGGCCTAAAGAGATTCAGCATCAAAGGCAGCGATTCAAGCCCCATCGGAGGAGTAAAAAGCCATAGAAGCAGAAGTTCTCAGTCCTGGCTGCAGGTTGGAATCATCTAGAGAGATTACTAAAAAAATTCCAACATCTGGGCTCCACCCCAAGTCCAATCAGGGTAGATCTGCATGCATCACTTGGTTCCCAAGTGATCCCAGTATGCAACAAGGATTGAGAACGGTCGTAGTAACAAACCACAAACAGGAGGGGGAGTGTTCCAAAGAACAGGCAGTGACCATGAGACTTAGAGTTTTATTTATTTATTTTTTAAATATTTATTTTTTAATTTTTTCTTTTTTAAAAAATATTTTATTTATTCATGAGAGACACAGAGAGAGGCAGAGACACAGGCAGAGGGAGAAGCAGGCTCCATGCAGGGAGCCCGATGTGGGACTCGATCCCGGGACTCCAGGATCACGCCCCGAGCCAAAGGTAGGCGATAAACCGCTGAGTCACCTAGGGATTCCCTTTTAATTTTTTCTTAAAGATTTTATTTATTTATTCATGAGAGACACAGAGAGAGAGGCAGACACAGGCTCCACACAGGAAGCCCAATGTGGACTCTGGGACTTGATCCTGGAACCCCGGGATCACGCCCTGAACCAAAGGCAGATGCTCAACCGCTGAGCCACCCAAGTGTCCCTAAAACATTTATTTATTCATCTGAGGGGGGTGGGGTGGGAGGAGGGGCAGAGGGAAAGGTAGAAAGAATCTCCAGCAGATTCCTTGCTCAGCATGGAGCCCAACTCAGGGCTGATTCCACAACCCTGAGGTCATGACCTGAGCTGAACGAGCCGCCCAAGTACCCTGAGACCTAGAGTTTTAAACCGAATCTTCCAGGGGAGGTTATTTAGTTCTTTGCAGCTCTGCTTCCATGAAAACTATTTCTGTCCCACTCTAAATGGGTGAGTGCTACTCTCTCTACTCTGGCATCCTCCTCTTTGGGATCCCTTTTACTTTTATCTATGAGAAATAGCCTGGATGTTCTTCATAGCAAATTGGAAAGCTCAACTAGGTCCAATTCAAAAAACAAACACACACTCACCCAGAAAGAAGCCATCAGGCTGCAGATGTCTTGAGAATTGGAAGAATGTTTCCTTCTTTCAAGATTTTTAAAAAGAAAAGTCAAGTGTTGTTCAGTTACCTATCATGGGGTAAAAACTGGAAACCACATAAGAGTTAAAAAATAGGGTGTTGGTGGGTCACCTGTATGGCTCAGTTGGTTGAGTGTCCAGCTCTTGATTTCAGCTCAGGTCATGATCTCAGGGTCATGGGGCTGAGCCCCATATCGGGCTCCATGTTACGCGTGGAGTCTGCTTGGGAGTCTCTCTCCTCCTCTGCCCATTTCCTCTGCTTGTGCTGTCCTTCTCTCAAAAATTAAATAAATAAATAAATAAATAAATAAATAAATAAATAAATAAATAGTGTGTTGGTTATATTTGTATAACAAAACAATCAGAAGTTGGGTGTCTGCATAATGAAATTCAGTGTGACCCCCTGCAAAGTATGCTGCATGTGAAAATGTAATGATGTGGAAGCTGTGTGTACTTCAGTCCGTGAAAAAAATCTTCTAGTATGTACCATATGATCCCAACTTTAAAAAACATATGCATGTAAGTATTCTGATATTTTCAAAAATGAAAAATATTTCAAGTGTTAGCTGTTATAGGATGTTGGTGAAATGGGAATTTTTATTTTCTTTGAATCTATTTGATCCTTATTTCTATCATAAAGCATGTTTCTTTTATAAGGAAAAAAATAAAACAAAACCCCATAGATGCTGAACCAGTGAATTTATCTGTAAGAATTTCCCGTTTTCAATGGGGGAATACAGGGAGTTTTAGGCTGAAATAAAATTTCAATGACATTCAAATAATGACGACAATGTAGATCCTTCCCTAGAATAAAGAATTTCTTTAAGACAGATGTCCATGCTTCCTTGGAGTTAAATATTAATCTGGTAGAACTCAGCCCAGCCTAGGAGATGAATTTTAGTTTATGTGAAATTTTTATGAACTAATTAGTGGGTTGGACCAAAGAGCAGGACCAGAATAGAGTCACAAAAAGGTCTTAGAAGATAAAGCATTTCTTATTAATTCACCATCACTTTCCTAAAAGGATATGAACTTGGATGAGGCAAGTTACCTACCATGGATCAGAACACCTGCAAATCTAAGTCATGCCCCAGGTGGGAAGCAGGGCTGGAAGCAGAAAGCAGGCTGTGGGAAGGGAAACTTACCAAATCTTTGATCACAGATAAGATGGGAGAGCCAGGCTTGTGTTTTCTTTCCATAGACTGCCTTCGAGCAGGGAAGAGGGAGGAGATTAAGAAGCCAGGACAATATTCACTTAAACATAAATACCAAGCCCTGCTTGATGGGGTCTTAGAGGAGTCACAGCCCAGACGGCATCACTGCCACTTGTGTGCCACCATAAATGATTAAATATGATGCGATGTAAAAAGCTCATGGTTCCATTAATGCTTCAGTGCTCCAATTTCCTACCAGTGTGGATTTCTGAAGTGCTCTTGGCTAAACAGAACCGTCTCCATCCATCCATTATAAAACCTGCTTTCAATACTGACATTTTTCTAAGCAGCCCATTTCCTTTTTAAAAAATATAAACAATTATAAAATGCAGTATATGCAGGGTGAGAAATTAAGAGTCCTTCTTGACTGTGGCCTCCAATTTGCTCATTCTGTTTCCCAGAGGTGGCTGCACATACCGTCTCCAATATCTTTTCCAATATTCTACACAAAAAAAATAACCCATAAAAGCGGGCAAAAGATTTAACAGACATTTAGTGACACAGGTGACAAATAAACATATGAAAGAGCTCAAGATCATTAGTTATTAAGGAAACGTAGACTAAAATCACAGTGAGACATTACCACACACCTATGAGAATGGCTAAACAGACTTACATCAAACATTGGTGAGGATGTGGAACTAGAACTCTCACAGACTAGATTTTAAAATGGTACCCTTTGGAAAATAACTTGGCAATTTCTTAAAAAGTTAAACACACACTAGCCAAGTGATCTAGTCATTCCACTCCTAGGTATTTACCTGAGAGGAAAGTAAATATAAGCCTGTACGTAGATGTGTACGTGAATGTTCACATCAGGTTTATTTGTAATGGTCCCAAACTGGGAACAACCCAAATGTCCAACAACAGAGAAGTGGATGAGCAAATTGTGGCACATTCATATAATGGAATACTATTCAGCAAGAAAAAAGAATGGTTTATTGGTATACACAACAATATAGATATATCTCAAAATAATTATGCTAAATGAAAGAAGCCAGACCCACTCCAAAAGAGTACATATTGTATGATGCCATTTATATAAACTTTTAGGGGCAGCCTGGGTGGCTCAGCTGTTTAGCGCCACCTTCGGCCCAGGGTGTGATCCTGGAGACGTGGGATCGAGTCCCATGTTGGGCTCCCTGCATGGAGCCTGCTTCTCCCTCTGCCTGTGTCTCTGCCTCCCTCTCTCTCTGTGTCTCTCATGAATACGTGAAATCTTTAAAAAAAAATATATATATATATATAAACCTTTAGAAGATGTCAACTAAACTATAGTGATAGAGCACAGAGCAGTGGTTGCTTGGGGGTGAGCAGGTAATGAGGGGTAAGAAGAAGGGATTTACAAAGAGGTACATGGAAACTTTGGAGAATGATGGAGATGTCCACTATCCTGATTATGGTGATCAAATCGTTCACTTTAAATATGTGGAGTTGTCTGCCAATTATAACTCAATAAAGCTGCTTTTAAAAAACACATTATGAAAAAAAATAAAAATAAAAATAAAAAACACATTATGGGGATGCCTGGGTGGCTCAGTGGCTGAGCGTCTGCCTTTGGCTCAGGGCGGGACTCCAGAGTCCCAGGATCAAGTCCCACATCAGGCTTCCTGCATGGAGCCTGCTTCTCCCTCTGCCTATGTCTCTGCCTCTCTCTCTCTGTGACTCTCAAGAATAAATAAAATCTTAAAAAAAATAAAAATAAAAAACACATTATGTGTATGTGACACATGCAGATCATTTTCCCCACTTACTACATCTTGGAGATCATTGCCTATCTGTATATAGTAAATTAGCTTTCTTTTTAACAGCTGAATACAGATTTACAAAATTTATTTAGCCATCTTCCCTCTGATGGAAGTTTAGGATACATATAGTCTTTTACAATCAATGCTGCCATGAACATCCTTATTTATACATCTTTTTGCACCTTATAAGATTGATTAGCCCCAGGACACCTGAGTGTCTCAGCGTTTAAAGCATCTGCCTTTGGCTCAGGGCATGGTCCCCAGGGTCCTGGGATGGAGTCCTGCATCGGGCTCCCTGCAGGGAGCCTGCTTCTCCCTCTGCCTCTGTCTCTGCCTCCCTATCTCTCTGTGTCTCTCATGAATAAATAAATAAAATCTTAAAAAAAAGATTGATTAGCCCCTTTTATATTAATTTATGATTTTGATTGAGACTTTGAAATTGCTCCATTTTTCCCACTAGCTCAAGTCCTGCCTGCTTTGAAAAGGCAGGGACAGTCCCTGCATGGACTGCCCAGCAGCTATTAGAATTCCACAAAGTGGGATGTCCTTGGTGGTCATGCTCCCTATGCACTGGTAGTGCAGTCCTGGTTTGTAATTACTCTTTGGTACCAAACTTTCTTTGGCAATGGATTGTCTTGAGCTAGTTGTGGGAACTCAGGCACCCTGTGGTGCCTATTCTGCCTGAATTGATCATAGGATTGAAGGAAGGTGAAGGGCCAGGCAGCTGTAAAGCAGGGAGGTGGTGGTTCATGAAGACGCTCTGACATCTGCTGACATTCATTTCCATGTGCTACAGCCACTGTGGTGCAGGGCAACAGGATCCCTCCATGGACCGCTCCCTCTCTTCCTCAATAATTATGGAGCACCTGCTATGTTTGTTGATAGAGGTGGTGGTGGGGGGGACAAGGGAAAAGAGGAGGCACAGAGGAGGGGCAGCTCAGGAAGTGTTCCCAGAGGAAAGACCATTTACGTAGTTTTTTCTTTTTCCTTTTAAAAAAATTGAGGTGAAATTCACATAACACAGGTCATTTTAAGTGTACAGTTTCAGCTCAGTGGTTGAGTGTCTGCCTTTGGCTCGTGATCCTGGGATCCTGAGATCGAGTCCCACATCAGGCTCCCCTCTAGGAGCCTGCTTCTCCTTCTGCCTATGTCTCTGCCTCTCTCTCTCTCTCTTCAATAAATAAAATCTTTAAAAGTGTACAGTTCAATGGCATTTAGCACATTCACATCATTGTGCTACCCACTATCTCTCTACAGTTCTAAAACAGTGCATCCCCCCCAAAAGAAACCCTGTACCCATTCAGCAGTTACTTCCCACAGGTAGGGTTTTAAAACAAGGGGGAGGAGTTTGACAGGCTTGGAAAGGAGGCCATTTCATTGTTTGTTTGTTTGTTTGTTTTTTTAGATTTTATTTATTTATTCATGAGACACAGAGAGAGAGAGAGAGGCAGAGACACAGGCAGAGGGAGAAGCAGGCTCCTTGCAGGGAGCGCGACACGGGACTCGATCCCAGGTCTCCAGGATCACACCCTGGGCCGAAGGCAGGCGCCAAACCGCTGAGCCACCCAGGCGTCCCAAGGAGGCCATTTCAAAAGAGGAGCTTTACAAAGCCCTTGAAACATGAAGTCACTTGGGATGATGAAAATATATGCAGTGTGGGGCTGAGGAACTGATGGGGTGAAGCAGGAGGGAAAGGCAGGGCGAGGGGAGGTGGAAATCACGTGTGCCAGCTTTGCCCTATAAGTGGTGGGGGGGCCAGTCATGGGGTAGTAAGGAGGAATCAGTGCTTATGGGATCTATTTGAGTAACCTTCATCCCTGGAGGGATATTGTCAACTTCACCATGAATTCAGTTGGGAGCCAGGGTGTCTCAGCATTGGCACTACTGGCACTTGGGGCTGGAGGATTCTTTGGCATGGGCAAGGGTGGCTGTCCTGTGTGCTGTAGGATACTTAACAGCATCTCTGACCTCTACCCACGAACTGCCAATAGTGTCCACCCCACCTTGCCCAAGTTGTGACAACCAAAGATGTCTGAAGACACTGCCAAGTGACCCCTGAGGGAGGGGCAAGATCACACCAGGGAGAGCCCTGGAAGGACTCCCAACTCTGTACCGCCAATCCTGAGGAGTGGACAGGTCTCAGGGTGCTCTGGGAGGCCCTCCCTCTGAGCTGTATGGAGACAACGGGACACAGGGCAGGACTATCACCTCTCCGCCCCGCCAAGAGTGGGAATGTGGGTCCTGAGTTTCCAAACGCAGAAAATTAGTGTTAAAACTTTGTGACTTTTTAAATTCCTTCCTCTATTTACTCACCAAGCACTTAATGCCTACTGTGTGCCAGGTCCTGAGGTTACCAACAGGGGGAGGAGCTCCTGAGGGAATTAGCATCTCATTCTTTTACCACAACCGTCTGTGTCTGCCAGAGTTAGTGTCTCATCCTAGAAGCGGTAGGGGAAGAGGAAGGTAGAAAGACAGAGGGAATCGTGGGAGCACGCTGGTGGAGTGGGAGATGGGGGGTGGTCACCAGCATCAGCTGGGCCTCACTCTCTGCCAGTGTGCCAGTTCCTCCCAGTGCTCCTGGGAGTGGCAACACCTCAGGGGAATGGCTGTGGGTTGGGGGTGCACCAGGAGGCTGGACCCCAGACCCAGGAGCTCTTTGGCAAAGATCCCTAGCCCAAGGGTGACATAGAGGCAAGGTGGCTGGTGGCCTCAAGGAGAACGAAGGCTCAGAGAATAAACACATCTGTGGAGTTCAGCGTGGATCAGAGTGCCTGCCCCCAACGTTCTGGACCTTTAAAGACTCTCGGGAACTTTGCTCAACCTGGAGGCAAAGGAAAGGTGATTCAATTATGAACAAGATTTTCTTTTTCTTTTTTTTTGCTAGGCCCAGTAGGATGGGGCTCTGAGTCAGATTTCATTGAATTTAGAAGAGTTGTGTGACAGGTTTTTTTTTCTTTCTTTCTTTTTTAATTAATTTATTTATGATAGTCAGAGAGAGAGAGAGAGAGAGAGAGAGAGAGAGAGAGGCAGAGACACAGGCAGAGGGAGAAGCAGGTTCCATGCACCGGGAGCCCGATGTGGGATTCGATCCCGGGTCTCCAGGATCGTGCCCTGGGCCAAAGGCAGGCGCCAAACCGCTGCGCCACCCAGGGATCCCTCTTTCTTTCTTCTTTTTTTTTCTTTCTTTCTTCTTCAACATTTTATTTATTTATTTGAGAGAGAGACAGCATGAGCAGGGAAGAGGAGGCAGAGGGAGAAGGAAAAGCAGACTCTCCAAGGAGCAGAGAGTCTGATGTGGGACTCGATCTCCTAACTCTGAGAGCATGACCTAACCCAAAGGCAGACGCTTAACCCAATGAATCACCCAGGCGCTGCCCCACCAGTTGCGTGACAGTTTCTGCATAAAGTTCATGCACATGGTAACAAGGAACAGAACACTGCCCTGGTTCCCCCAGAGACTTGGCTCTAATAGACGCCCCCACCCCCAATTATTTCTTGAGAATATTCTGAGGAATTTTGTACCATTGTTATCTTTTACTTGATTCAATCTCTACAACTGCATAAAGTTGCTCGAGTCAATTTTGCAGATTAAACAAAACAAAACAACAGCCGAGCGCGGTTTAGTGATTTTGCCCATGGCCTAGAGGTGTCCGATCCAGTGCCAGCATACAGCACGTGTTCTACTACGTGAGGCAGCCCTGTAGCGGGTAGCACAGGGATGAGGAAGCGCTCCTTGTGCAAAGGGCGTGCGCCAGGGTCTCCCTCCCCGCGGTGCACCAGCTGCAGCGCCCACCACGCTTCCAAGCAAGGAGGATCGGTGCTCCAGGGCTGGCGATCAGAACTGAGCACAGCGTTCATGAAATGCACAAAAGCATGAAAACTGAGGAAGAGGAACCTGAGGAGACTCTGGTTTCGATTAACCCAATGACAGGGGCCTCCCAGGAGTGTGGCCTGAAGAACCCAGCATTCACTGTCAATTTAAGTGCCAGGTGGAGCTCAACAGGAAAGTACTTGTGGATCTAGCCATCTGTGAAGCAAAGACTTTTAAATATTTGGCTGCTTTGGCCAAAAGGAGGCGACAGGAAAAATTTGCTGCTGCCCTGGGTGGCAGGAACGAGCCAAAAGGCATATTTTCAGAGTGGTGCACGATCAGCGAGGGGGTTGCAACACTACCTGCCCTTTGCATCTGAGTGTCTTAGGAAAAGGTTCCCTACCCCCCATCCCGCCTTGATGGTCACAGTAATTAAAATAGGGGGAAAAATTATTTGTCAACAGTAAGTTTGATCAGCAATTATATTAATCTGCATTTTAGTAACACATGTGAGAGACAGGCCCCTTCTTCCCTCATTGGGACAGATTCAGAAATCTTATACAGATTGTGCAAATAAAGCTCATGTAGTGTTAAAAAAAAAAGTACTCTGATCTCTTGGCTTTGTTTCCTTACCTATAAAAGAATACTATCTAAGTGAACAGGACTTTGTGTGATGTATGTAGGAATGTAGCAAAGTGCTGGGTGTATATTCTGAGTGTTAATTCACTATAACACACTGGCAAACATGATAGCTGCCAGATATTCTTGAACTGAGCAATGAGGGGTTGGAAGTTGTTCAGGAAGAAATACTAGGCAGCTGTGTGCGGAGTGCTCCGAGAGGTTACATGAGAGGTAGGACACCCAGCTCAGGACTGTAACCGCAGTTGCTAGTGAACAACAGGGTCCGACCTGTGGGACATGCAACAGGGCACAGGAGAGGTCAAGATGGGGACTGAGGACTTATTCCAGAAAAATACAAAATGCCATATTTTTAACACATTATCTGCGAGAGCACATACATCCAGGAGAATTCTATGAATTATGCGCCACATTCATTTAGAAATAACTAGTCACATTGAGGGAAATGATTATGTTGAAACCATACTTTTTCAGCAGTGATTTAAAAGTAGTTACCAATCATATTTGCCTGCTCTCCCTCAAGCTGTAAGCAATTTCACCAGTAAAAGGATGAACTAATTAGATGCTTGAGAATATCTAAAAGAAATGCACTAATAAAGAGAAAGTGATGGTTTCCTAAGAGCTTTGTATCCCAAAGGAGGAGAGCTAAATACCACAGATCAGGATAACACAAGAGATGATAATTTGATGAGGGCAGAACACAGCCAAGTGATCTCTCGGATTCCTCTAAGCAGTTACAAATTTTCAGCACCCAATCCTCCTAGCTTTTAAGTATTTTCTGAGTTAGTAATAAAGAGCTCTGCAAGCTGAGGAGCTCTGCCAAGGTGGGGGAATCTTAGCCGGGTGGAGCAGAAGGCATCAGGATAAAGTGCATCCCTCTTTGTTCCAAATCAGCCAGCAAGTCTGTATCTTCAGAAGGAGGAATATACTTGGTTTTTCTTCTGGCTTTTGCTTTAGAGAAAGAAGAGAAAATGTCCTGATAATAAACAAATAAACATTTTCAGTAAGATTCTCCAGCTTTTTTCTTTCTTTTTAGATTCTAGGCATCTCTGCCATCAGACAAGGCATGCTGGGGCAGTACCTCAGATCCTTTCCCAGGGAAAGGGCAGGTTTAGTAGGAGTGGGGGCCCATCAAAGCCATTCCACCCAGAAAGGAAATGCACCACACCGCTGCCACCGTCAGCCATCTCTAGGAAGACCTCCGAGGTTCTAAACTAGAAGGTAAGAAGAGTTGAACAGGAACAGAGTTGCTCCAATGAAAGCCACTAAAAAAAATTTTTTTTACAACTGCAGTGCATTACATTTAGTTCTCGTAAAGGAAGGGATTTAAAACAAGTCCTCTTTACTGAACATTCAGCCAGTAGTTAGTAGTCCTTTAAAATAATCAAGCCTTAGGACTTTAAATAAGCTTTAAATATATCACTTTTAAAACCAGGCAAAATTGGTGGTTCTTTCATAGCTTCTCTCATAATGATGCAGCACAAGTTAAATTTTATCTTGTGGAACTAGCACAGTATTTGGGACCAAAAGCCCTCAATATTCAAATCCTTGCTTTACTTTTCCTTGAGCAAATCACTCAATCCTTCTGGGCTTATCTCCTTATCTGTAAAAGGGATGGCTACCCTCACTGAGAGTGGTGTTGGATTTTATGTAGGTCTACGTGGGGCTGTGCACATTCAGAGCTGAGCACGTTAATAGCCAAAGAAATATCAAGATTTCAAGAAAGAAGGGGGTACTTTGGAAATCATGTCAATGGGTAAGAGGGAAAAACTGGGGTGGCCAAGACAGTAAGAACACTCTGGTTGGATAAAAAGGAGAGGGGGTAGGGAGTCACTGCTAATGGGGATGGTGCTGCTTTTTGGGGGTGATATAAAAAGGTTTTGAAGTTAGTGGTGCTGGCTGCACAACTAATACACTAAACCCCATCAGCACACACCATGAAAGAGTGGATTTTATGGTACATGAATTTTATTTCAGTTGTACTGTTATTTTAAAAAAGGATGCAAAAAACATGAATAAAAACATTTTGGAGAGGTAACGGATGATGAGAGATTTTCATTCTCTGGTGGGGTAGACAATCAAGTTCTGATCTGTATGATAAAAAGTCATTATTTAGGGAGATAAGAACCCATTTCTCTTGCTAAAATTCTACAATTTTACATTCCCGTCATACCTTCTGAAGTTTCATTTTGAGAAGAGATTCTCCTTCATTTCTTGGGCTAAATTATCAGTGGAATATTCATATGATGTTTTTGAACGATAGGTGAGGGGGCAGCTTTTCAGTACCTATACTACTTCACTCTAGGTTTAGGACATCATGAAAAATACTTATCTATACCCAAGATTTCATAATCATTATTGCAAACTAACTCAATGGTACTATTTCAATACAAACAACCATAGGCACAACCATTTAGATTTCTAATTTATTATTAAATTACATAACAAAGCTTCTATACAGTCAGAAAATGCACATTTAGATGACAACAAAAATTAAGTACAAATACAATAAATCTGGTTCCAGAAGCCATTTTAAAAGCAAAAAAATAAGAAAGTGCATTTGGAATAGATTTTTAAAAAATCTGTATTGGCATTTTTTCATAAGGAGACATCTCTCATCCTGGTAAAGTGTGACTGGAAATGACTTCCCTTCCTCTCTCACAGCTAACAGGATGGGAACAGATGCAAATACTCTTATACTAAAGAGAGACGTTAGGTACAAAGAAAATAAGAAAGATCCCTCAAGACATGGCTCAGCTATATCTCAGCTTTTTAACCAATAAACATCCTTCAGAGTTACTTAGTCCTTATTTTCTTTTCCCAGAGAAGCTTAAGAGTATACAAGTTTATAAAAGAATAACGAAAAAAAAAAAGAATAACGAGATTGGTTTATAAAGACCATGATGAAAAGCTCTGCATCTGTACAGAGATCAGGCTAAAACCACCTCTAACCCAAAAGGAGAATGGAGCACAATCATTTTACTTTTCTGAGTAGAATCCATTTGTGCTTTAGTTACATTTGCCACATTTAGTGTAATCCTAGACATGGCCATTTAACCTCCACAGCAAGTTAGAGAACTCGGTCAATTTTTAAGAAATCATATCCAGCTAATGATCAAACATGAGGTATTAGAAAACCAAAAAAGTTAGTCCAGTTCTTTAAAGTCCTTTTCATCAGGTTGAGATTATTAACAGTGAAATAGACAATCAATGGTGGGAATGCAAGTCCAGGGTGCCTCAGTTCCACAGAGGCCAAAGTCATGACATCAAAAGTCTCAATAAGTACATTGTCCTAGTTAGATGTATTCAGCATCCAGTAGGAAAGACCTAAAGTAAATATTATTTGGTTTCAGGTACAAAAAGTGCCCGTGTGATGCCTCCTCTCTTCACTTGTTTCAATTCTTAGGATTTTACTTCCATGCCTGATCTGCAGAAGGGAAAAAGGCATTCTGTACAAGTAGATTTTGGTACATAGGGGATTTTGGTACATAGGAAAGCCCTTTTCTAACACTAGAAAAATTAAGGGTGAGAAATGCAGGTTATAGGGAATCCTTCAGCATCATTAAAAACTCTAAAAGAATGTAGAGGGCGCCAGGACAGATTAACTGAAGCATATGGATATCTGGGTTTGAACTTAGTAGTTAATTAAACATTTTTAACTAAAGTTATCAACACACATTAAAACAAAATCTCAGTATACTTTTGGGAATTTTTTCCCTTGTGTTGCCTTCTTAGTAAAAGGGACAAGTTTTGAATGGTTACCAAAATGATCCCAAAGGAAAGATCTATTATTATTATTATATAAGACAAAGGCCGAGGGAGAATAATTTCCCCTAAGAGGCCACTTCCTTCTGACCTCTTGGCTGTAACAAGCAACTTACAGTTGGCCCCTCAGCCTAGCAGTAGGTCTGTAAGGGCAGAAAAAGGGGAGAAAACAAAGATGGTTAAAAAAAAAAAAAGTTAAATGGCACAAAACTGAAAGAGTTCAAATCTGCTATCATGGGATTCAAATCCTCTTCTTGTAAATGGCACACTTCTACTTCCTTATTCCAGGATTTCTTTCTGTGAATGAAGGAACTGTAGGAGGAGAGGACAAGCCCTATCCTGACTACATTTGATCCTGGGGTCACCTCACTATGGGCTACAGCACTGGGCTTAGTCAGACCTACCTGACACCAACATCTCACACCAAGCTTTTTCAACTTGCTTGGAAAAACTAGTTAATTTTCATAAAGAAAATAACATAATTCTATTACTTCATTTAAGCATAACCCTAATAGAAAGGCTCATCAGCCATCAAAAAGTAGTGTTTAGTGCAGCAAGCTAAATTAGCTCAGGCCCTCAGTTTACTCTCACACAATCAGCATTAATGAATGTACCAAATAATCAGACCAGTAAAAAAGACTGGTAATATAATTAAATAAATAACTTTATTTATGATACTTCAGATTGTATAAATGCCAACCATATAGCAATGGAAGTCCCATAAATTCTAGCTGAGGCACAACCACCAATCAAGGCCCTTTGAAAAATCAAAGATAATAATAAACTGTCAGGGGAGAGTAGTTTTGTTCTCCCAACACAGAATTTAATAAATGAACTTCTCTGATCCTTTATGATCCACATTGGGAAAACTTACTTTCTTTTAAGGGCATCCCCAATCAAGTAACCTATTAATCAACCCATATTTAGAAAAATAAACCTCACAGTTAAAAAAAAATATATCAAATGCCTTTCACACCCAGAACATAATAAAACTTCGACACCAGAAGGAAACACCTCTCAGTTTCTATATCAGACCAGGGGTTAGTATAGCCATCAGCCTGTGTATTAAGTTCACCTGAATGTCATTGCCCACATACTGTGATGTAGTTAAGAACTGCATGCTAATATCCTTTTATTCCCTGTGGCAGAGTCTGAAGCCAACACTATAAATACCATAGTCAACATTCCAACAGTGAAGGCCAACCTTCTTTCTTAGCGAGGAGTATAGATATTGACGTCTTCAAGCTATCTGTGGTAGTTCAGTTGGACAAGTAAGTCATACGTGTACAGAAATGGAGAAACAGTAAGCCTGAAAAGAATTTGGGTGGGTGGTTTAAAATTCTATCGCTGTCCAGGGGTGGCAGTAGAAGTGAGATGCAGACATAGCGAGATTCTGACACACGCACCTTCAATAGTAAAAGCATTCTCTGGATGTTTGGAAAAGCTTAACAGATTTGGAATGAATAGGTTTTCATAACACCCAGAATTTCTAGAACATCAGGCAGTAGTTCTTAAACTTTTGCTCCTAGATCAGGGAGCATTTACAACTGGAATTATCTGGACGGTGACCCCTCAATGTCTTTTTACATGTGGCTTGTTGAATAGATCTCACTGAAAACTGACCAGTCCCCTCACTAAAGAGTCGATTCTGACATGAGGAATAGGTGGGGGTGATGACAGACATTGGCTATCAGCTACTTTTATCACTGTAGAACTGAAATTTCATTTACTTGTAGTAGCAAATATTAATCCTATGGAAGAAGCAAAAAATCAAAACAATGACTGAAAAAAAGCCTGTTATTCTTGATGCTTTTCCAGTAATACAGTTAACCCCCGTGTACATACAATTTACAAAAAGAAGGAAAAAAAAAGCTTTTTTTGCAGTGTTTGTCTTCTGTTTCAGACAACCTCAACTATGTTGAAGTTATCTGTTGGCATCTCAAAGAATCTGTGAAAAATGTAATTTTCCTTGAATACCAAAACAGTTAGGGACACAGAGTAGAAATTTGTAGCACAGCTTATCAAGAAATGACTTATTTCTCATCATGAGTGTAAAATAAAAGGAGAAGAACTATTTTTATTCACAACCCAATCTGGGGCTGAAAGGAAAGCAGTCTTTGGATATAGAGAAACCTGGTTTTCTGGAGAGTCCAGATATAAGACCTGGCTTGTCATTAGCCTTCAACACTATTACTGAAGCACAGAAACTGTTTCTGATTGGTTTACTTACCTCTTAGGAAGACAAAAGCAACTGAAAACTTTTTTTTTTTTTTAACTAAAAACAGAAGGAGATATGTGTTAGAAAAGATAGCACAGCAAAACTGTGGCTTCAGCTCAACCTGACCATGTCACAGCAGAGTCCACCGCTACCAGTCTTGAATTAATCCTGCTGGTCAGGATAATCATCAGGGCATCAACTTCTCCTTCCTACTTTTCCTTATTCCAGATCAGGGTGTGAAAGTGGTGGTTGTTAAGAGTTCCTGGAGATGTTCCATCAATGGAAAGCATACAGCAGCAATAGGATGGTACAGACACCAATGACACCACCCAGGATGAGTGAGTCTCGCCGCTTCCTAAGATTGATCCGCTGGATCAGGCTGTTCACAGCAGGAAAACGATCTTTGGGAAATCTTTATTAAGGTCATATTTGAAGAAGCCTCTTTAGATAAAAGTCACAGGAGTCACAAAAAGAGAGATCAGTGTAGTCCAGAAACAATAAATAATGAGAAGAAATATAGGAGAAGAAAATTACACAGAGGGAGTCTTTAAAAAACACATGCCCAAGCTAGGGATGTCCTACTGCTCAAAGTCCCCCCAAATTGAGGCATTACGACCAGGTCAGGGTGGGAACCAGTGTGTGAAGAGAGGAACACTGCAGGGCAGGGAGGCACAGGTACAGCCAACTACGACTGCTACCACCCCCTATTCCCCCCTCCCTCTCTCTTCCTTCCTCTCCCTCTCTTCCCTACCTCCCACTCTCTTTAAACCCCTTCTCTCAAAAAAAAAAAATAAAAAAAAATAAAAAAAATAAATAAACCCCTTCTCTCAGGAGAGTGGGAAGTTTAGCCAGAAGAGTTTTGAAGAAGTAACTGATCCTCGCCTCACAGGGTGATAAGCCCCTTGGAATGGAATTGGTGGGAACCAACTCTAGGGTCTGAAGAAATCAGTCACTGGTGAATTATTTAAATTTTTAAATTTACTTTGCAGCAGTAGATAGGATATGGTAGGAAAGTAGGTTACACTACTCTCTAGTTGTCCTACTTGGGAAACATAAAAAAAGATAGGAAGTTTCCAATTTTAGAGGTTTAAAAACAGTCACAACTACATTTTACTTAGTATTTTAAAATATCTTCATGCTCTAGTTTGTATGTTGTAGACAACAGCACATGTGTGCTCATCCTATACTCTTTTGCATTTCTGACAATATACATGCAGGTGAATCCTCTTTGTTAACAGAGGTATCATATCAAAGTCAGAAAAACCACCAACAAAACCCACCTACAGTACTAGAGGGCTGGAATTGTATCTCCACCCTGTGAATCCTTATTGCATTTTTCTGTCATTAAACTACTCAGCAGGGACTATATTCATGTATTTATATATTCCACATATTATATGATTAGGACCATGTCTTCTACTAATCCTGAAATTCCCTGTCTACCCAGGATAGAGCTTCACATACTGTATGAATGTGTTTCTGAATTAATGAAAAAAATTTTTTCAGAAATAATTTTAAAAATATATAAGAACAGGAGGCATGAAATAATAGGCAATAACTTTTTAACAAGATACCAATCTCATATAGAACAAATGCTGAATCTTTTTTTGCTTAGTAAAAAGATCAACAATCCCCTTAGAGTACACAAACTCTCAGCATTAGGAAACCTTGTCTCTAAAGTGCACATTTCTGTCCAGTTTACTTTTAGGGAGTCCCCTCTGTCTTCTTCTATAGTCATCTAGTTCAGTCCATGTAAGAGTGTGGGCTGACCTTGTCCTCTGCCATCAGGTTTATATAGAACTCAGGACTGGCCAGGAAGAATATTCCTTTCCAGTGACCCTAGCTGGGGCAATTACAGTCCTCTTGAAACTTTTATCACAGCTGTTAGAAAAGACCCACCTTTCCATTGGGACTTCTGAACTAGTAGAAGGTGACTCTTATAGCCATCTCTGTCCCCATAAGGAGAAAACCTGAAAATAAGGTCAACCACAGGAAAGATAAGAAGTGGAATAGGTAGGGGGAAAAGAGAGAGAGGAACGGCAGTTTAACAATGAAATCTGACCATAAATCTGAGCTCCTGAATTGAGTCATGTCTTAAGTCAAATTCTACCCATGAATTTTAGATACATATATACAAACTAATTTCCTTCTTCCCCCCCTTAAGTCAGTCTGAATTAGGTTTCTGTTACTACCTCTCTATGGAGTCCTAACACCCATTTTATTTGATTTTTTTGAACACATTCTTCTGGAAGTATCATAATTTGATGATACAAGTATATGTAATAGTACTCTGTAAACTGTATAACCCTATATAAAATATAAATGATTGCAGATGTGTGGTTTTATACTTAGGGTGATAAGAACAAGAACAAAATTCACAAAAAAATTAGAAAATACCAATACACTTCAGGATATTCCTTAGGGAAATAAGTATCAAACTAAAAGTGGCCTTAAATTATCTAGGACCAGAAGATACTCAGCTTTTGAAAATTATAGGTTCTTCCTCTCTTAGTAACCGGGAAAGAAAACTTTTTCTCCAAAAGGCTTGACTTCTCAGAGAGTAAACCGAATATTTCAGAGTAGCAGGCTTACCAGTTTTACCACTGGGTTTTGTGGAAGTATTAGTAATCCTAATTCAAACCAGGAAACTCAAGAATTAAAAAGGTAGAAGTCACAAGAAACAATCTATCCTAGCATTCAGCTTGTGCATGAAGAGTCACAATGAAAATACAACTCCTCTAAATGTATGGATGTCTGTCTCCTTCTTTCTCCTTCTAAGCATCTGCTACTGACTTATTCTCCAAACTGGGAAAAAAAAGTAAGAAAAAGCATGTAATTTATGATGTTGAGGTAAGAATAATATATACTGTGGCATTCTAACATGGATTCAAGAGTTTTTAAAATGTAAAATAATTTTGTAATTTGAAAATTCATTTATAATTTTCTGAATCTACTAGTATCAGACTTATGGTGTACAATCTTTTACAAATGACACTAAACAATATCAACTTTTATAAAGTAGGAATGCAAGGCATATTCATATTATGTAATTACTAATGGCCTCAACTGCTATTTGATGATGGCAACCTAACCCCTCCCCCCCCCGCCCGCCAAAAAGGCATAGATACCTCCCCACCAAAAACTAGTGATTTCAAAATTTCAAAAAGGATACTGGCCAAAGTATTCATTTTGCTCTGAATTGACTTCAGCATTCCTCTCTGTGAAGTCATATTTTCTTTTGTTGCCATAGCAATGCTGAAGAGGGGGAAAGAGAAGATAATTACATTGGCATTTAAAATTATCCTGTATGGATCCATCATACCCGTAAAAGTGAACAGAAAACTAAAATAAGCAACATAATCTTGAAAAGCATGCGCAGAGGAAAAAAAAATCATTTCCCAAGTCACCTTAATGCTATCCCTTTCCTGAATGACCACTCCATCCCCACTGCTATCCTCTGGTATCTTTTTGGACAAGGCAGTAGGCCAGTTCCTGTGAGTTTTCCCAAAGTAACAAATGAAATAACAGACAAATCACTATTACAAAAGCTTCTTAAAATCGTTTTGAAAGGGGCCAGCTACTAAAATATCCTTTATCAGAAAAACTGTTGAGAGGGAAGTATGAAATTATGATCATAAAAATAGAACCTGAAGTGTAACACATCACAAAATATTCATATATAACCAGCCCTTAATTTATGAAAAGATTATGTTCCAGAATTCTACTGGAGAATCAACTAGGCAGATTTTAGGAGACATGTGCAACATTATGCTGGGTTTCCAAGTAGTTTTTGACAAAGGTTACACATTCACTAAATGCCTAAGAGAGATGGGAAAAAGTCCCTTCCCTTACAAAAACTAATAGTCTCTTCCAAGTGACTACACTGATATCCTATTTAAAAGAATCTCAGTTGGTATTTTTTTGCTGTCACTGCCAGGATCAACTTTCAACAGCCTTATTTCTTCCCTGGACATTAGAAACCTAGAGGGCAGGGTCAGTATCCATTTTGACATGTAATACACAGTGGAGTGCTATAGATACTGACAGAAAAAACAGCAAGAAAGAGTGTTCTTAAATCTGAAAATATATGAAACATTAAAAAAAAAAAAAAGGAACAGAGATGAAGAGATTCCAGGAAGATGATGATCAGAGCACAAATTCCTGACCGCATTTCTGGTCCAATTTCTTCCATGAAGAAACATAAGAACTAAGGCAGATATGTAGGGGAGGGGTCCATCTGAGATCCCACATTCTTTTGAAATCTCCAAGGAAGAAAGCCAGGTAGGTTATACTCTTTCAAGCAAGGGAAGAACCAAGGAACTAACGACAGGGAAGACTAGATTTTTCTCCAAGCCTGGGGCAAAGATCTATGTTTCACTGCATCCTGAGGAGACCAGAGAGTGGAGACATGGACCTGCATGCACTGGAGCTGCAGTAATGGACAGAACTGCTTCTGGTACCTGCAGCTGGTAAAGAGCTGCTACGTACAACCAGAAGAACCTATGAACTGACAGCTGACAGGCCACGAATCCTGAAGAAGAAAAAACTGCTGGGTTGCCTACTGCCACTTCTGGTAGGGGTCTCTGCTTAGAGGTCTCTAATAGCTTAACCCATCTGGGAGCTGAATGAACATATTTTTGAAAAGGCAACACCAGGTATCCTATTGGAGAAAAATGCTAGAGGGGGTACTCTAAGCAAATGGCAAATAAAAAATGAAATTTCAAGAATTGAGAAGGAGGCAAAGAAGAAACAAGTATGTGAAGAGACAGATAAAAGGATATATATTAGAGCACTATTTGGTATAGTAAAAGACAAACACACAAAAACAACCCCCCAAATGGAAACAACACTGGAAAGGTTTAACAGACTATGATTTAACCACACTATGAAATAATATTTTGTTATTAAAAAGAATAAGATGGCATTATTTCTATTAACCAAGAGGGATTTTTATGATACACTGAATGATTAAAGCAAGCCACACGATGTGTAAAGTATGAAATCTTTTTTTCATTTCAAGCAATAAACCATCTTTGTATACACCTGTATGACAGTGAGCATATTAGAAAGATATTAACAACTGTCAGTTATTATGTTACTCAGGGGACAGGAATGGAGGGACACTACCAGGAAATGAACTTTTTCTTTTCTTTTTTTTTTTTTTGAACTTTTTCTTTATATATTTTAGAATTATTTAAACTGTTACAAAAATAACACTGTACACATACATAATAAAGAAAATTGAAAAGAAAATTGCAGAAATTCTACCTGAGTGACTAAGAAATGTGAATAACATTATCAGCACCAAATCTACTGCAGTTATTTGCCTCAGTACCACCAAGAGTCAAGCAATGATTATAAAAGTTTTTCCCAGATCCCAGAAAAGATAAAGAATTGAGGAGATGAGAAAAAAAAATGAATTAAGGGGATCAGGTATCTCTGAAGGCAAAACTGTGGAATAGGGCTAAAAATGGAATTTGTACAAGTAAATGCCAGACCCCTACATTACCCTTTTCCATTACCATTAAGTCAGGTGACTGCCCCAAGCTCAGTAGGAGATCTAACCTAGAAGAGATCTTAGAGATACTGACATTATGAAGCTCTCAATGAGACAGCCAGGCCCCCTTCTGATCATCCACTGTGGGGTCTAGCACTTGGCAAGTGTCCCACCACCCAAGTACACAGAACGAGCTTCCAGGTACTGGATTTTGGAGCCTTACCCTTAAATATGAACAAAGAACCAAGAATCACTATGAGTTTGAGAAAAGCCTCTAATGAAAGGCAGGGATCCAAACCAACTAACCAGCAAACAGAAAAGTGAATCTGAGGAAACAGGCAGTAATAGAAGCTCAAGAAACTCTAAAATCAAATTATATTTAATGTCTTCAGAGAGAGAAAAGAAGGCATCACAACCATGAAACATAAACATAAATATATGTGTGTGTGGGTGTACCCATCCCTTAGAAAAACTGGTGTAAATTTTATTTTATTTTTTATTTTTTAAATTTTTATAATTTTTATTTATTTATGATAGTCACACACACACACACACACAGAGAGAGAGAGAGGCAGAGACATAGGCAGAGGGAGAAGCAGGCTCCATGCACCGGGAGCCTGACGTGGGATTCGATCCCGGGTCTCCAGGATCGCGCCCTGGGCCAAAGGCAGGCGCTAAACCGCTGCGCGACCCAGGGATCCCACTGGTGTAAATTTTAAAAAAGAACGGAAATTAAAATGTAATAGAAGCACTGAAAGGACAAATCAAGTAAACCTCTCAGAAAGTTGAAAAAAGATAAATGGAAAACAGAGAAAAGGTAAGAAAGGAACAACAGAAGGCCCAACCTATTTATTACCAGTTAAAAGCAAAAAAACAGAAAACGAAACAGTGAAAAAGGAGGTAGGAAAATGATAGTTTAAGAAAATTTCCCAGAACTGAAGATGTGTTTCCAGATGGTAGTAGCCCACCCAATGTCCAGTGCAATGAACTGGAAAAGATGTGTGCTAAGCTCACTATGGGGAGGTTAAAGAACACCCCAAAACATGGGGGAAAAAGACCCTAAAAGTTTCCAGAAGAAAAAAGCTCATCACATTCAAAGGACCAGATAGATATCTCAACTGGCACTGAACTTAAAAACAGTACCTTCAAACATTTCAAAATTATTTCTAACCAGAACTCTTTAACTTGGCTAAACAATGAATCAAGGATATATGTGAGAAGTCCAAAATTGGACCTCTTGTTCTTTCTTAGGAAACTACTAAAGAATGTGGTCTGGCATAATGAGGGAATAAACTAAGAAAATGGAAGACACTAAATTCAAGAAATAGCTGATCCAGGGATGCCTGGGTGGCTCAGTGGTTAAGCGTCTGCCTTCGGCTCAGGTCATGATCCCCGGGACCCGGGATGAGTCCCGCATCAGGCTCCCTGCATGGGGCCTGCTTCTCCCTCTGCCTGTGTCTCTGCCTCTCTCTTTCTGTGTCTCTCATGAACAAATAAATAAAATCTTAAAAAAAAAAATAGCTGATCCAAAAAAGGAGGTATTTGAAGGTAACAGGGACCCCTGGACCAGTGCAGTGGAGCAGGCCTGGATAACAACCAGAAGAGAGTGAAACAGAAGGAACCCCACAATGTTAACTTTACACTGAATTTTAGATCCCAAATCCAAAAGAACACAAGGAGAGTCCAAACTAACAACATCTTTTGCATCATTAGTTCTTATTCATAACTATGTCTGTAACAAAATAGGATACATTTAAAATGTGGTTGTTTTAACATAAATTTATGTACTTTAAAAGGGGTATGATGGTCTTATATAAAGTAACACAACTTCATTTAAAGTGAGGCTGAGCTTCTGAAGGCAATCTTTGAATCATATATGCCTCTGTTTTTTACACTAGGACTATCACCATCTCCCATGCACTTTGACTCAGAAGTAGAAAAAGAAGATTAAAAAATAATTTCCACAAAGCACTTTGTATTCCTTAGAGAATGGGTATTATCATCATACATTATGTTATTATCTTGTTGAATATGCATGATTGCCAGTACCACACAGAATATATCTAGATATACTTTCCCATCTCTTTGCATCATGTGGAGTCAAGCTGAGTGAACTCTAGGCTGTTGTTATTTCAAAGGTCAAATACTCAGAAGCAAACATAAGCTCCAAATAATATGTAATGCTTTTAAAATGATAAATCATTGATGTGCTTACTGGAACTTTCTTATCTGCTTTAGTTCTAAACTCAGACACATAGTTTTTCAACAGACAATACTAGTTTTAAAGCTTAGGAATAAATATTAAAAATATTAGTTCTTTTCAATTAATTGATGCCAAAGTCTATATTCAGTTTGCACATATTCTTAAAATCTCCAAAAGGAAAGGAAAAAGTAAACTGTTAAATAGAGAATATGCAAAAATAATTATTTGGCACTTAGATTTTATAGTATCTATAAGTAATTATAACTAGTTTCAGAGTCAGTAAAATTTCACTTGTGATACCTACCATATTTTGAAATAAAGGCAAATAATGAAATAAAAACCCTTATAATTATATATATTTTTTGTTTTTTAACTAGCAAAATAGTCGTAGTAGTGATTAACGGTTCTCAAAGGTTCCTATCCTAGGAAGTACTCCAAATTTTTATACTCATATTACTAGCCCTTAAATAGGTCAGCTTTGAGTTAAACAGTTTAATTAAGGCAGGCTGGCCCAGAAAAAATCAGGCAGAAAGAGGAGGAAATAATAGGAAGAAAAAAAGGAACAGGATTATAGGGAAACTTTAAGTAAAAAAATCCTTGGCAAATGTGATTTTACTTTATGTGCTGATGAAAGGGAAGGAGTCAAAGAAAAATATTTCAGTTGACAATTAGGCAATTGTGTGAAAACTTTGTTCAGATGGACAACCTAGTGCATGTAATTTAAACAAAATCTCCAGATATGATAATTGCATATTACTGTAAGTGATTATACTTTATTAAATAATGATAGAAACATTATAACCTACTGAATAAAATAAGAATCTATGAGTCCATATCAATATAAATACATATTTAAAATATGAACAATGAAATATTTAGTGGTAGAGAGGCATCATGTCTACAATTTATTTTTAAATAGTTCAGGAAAAAAGTGAAAAAGCAAATGTGGCAAAATGTTAATGTGGGGAATCTAAGTAAAGGGTATATGGGAATTCTTTGTACTCTTGGAATTTTTCTGAAATATCAAAATAAAAAATTAAAAGAGTTTGCATTAGTAATATAGCTACTACTTATAGATTACCTAGTATCAGCTAGGCATTGTATTAGGCATTTTACCTCATATTATCTTTAATCTTCACAATAGTATTTTAGGGTAGATATTATCATCAATCTTTGTTTTTATTTAAAAAAATTTTTTTACAATTTTATTTATTCATGAGAGACAGGAAGAGAGAGAGAGAGAGAGAGACAGAAAGAGAGAAAGAGAGAGAGAGAGAGATAGAGAGAGAGAGAGGCAGAGATACAGGTAGAGGGAGAAGCAGGCTCCATGCAGGGAACCTGACATGGGACTCGATCCCAGGTCTCCAGGATCATGCCCTGGGCTGAAGGTGGCGCTAAACTGCTGAGCCATCTGGGCTGCCCAATCCTTGTTTTTAAACACATAAGAAAATGAAGGCCCCAAGTAACTTATCCAAGAACAGAGATCTGATGAGCAGCACAAACCAAATCACACTCCAAAGCTTGTACTCTTTCTACAAGGTGTTAAATATGGTAGTAGTTTAGATAGAGCCCTAGTTCTAGAATTACAGAGATTCAGATTTGAGGATCTGAATCCTCAACATAATTTATCAGTCATGTGATCATAGGCAAATTACTTACCTTAATTTCTTTTGTTTTGGACACAGTATTTATTTCTTGGGTTATTGAAGAAATTAAATAAAATAAAGCATGTAAAACATTTGAGCACAACACCAAGGCCACTTGGTAGGAGTAAAACAGGTCTGTTGATGCTTCCAAGTACTTCATTATATCTTTCCTGAGAAACGCTTTAGACACTGATGAATTCTAAACTGTCGAGATCATATCTAGTTCATTTACTTTTTTATTGTCGTAAGATAGTACCTAAAAATTCACCAAACCTAGAGAATTAAGCAGTTCAGACCAACAAATAAATGTCCCTTACCTTAAGCAATAACTACTTCAGTGTTATTACAGATAACACTAAATATTACTGCAGAAGATCTTCTGCAGCTGTTGTGACAAAACCAAATCTACATAAAGAGTATAAATAAAACATCTGCCAAATCACATGTCGAAGGTGGTTTTCGACTAAAAATTGAGAATGAAAAGATTGAGGCTGAAAGTACTGAATATGAATTAATCAGAAAAATTAACCTAGGTAAGTCAGCCTAATTCTAGAAACAAAAATTCTGGGCTTCAAATGTCTGTGATAAGGAAAGGACACAGTAAAAATACATCACAACCTAGTGAAATTCCCATCTTTAAGAATGGTAAATTAACTTTAACTCTAGTTATAGGGTTTAATTTAGCATGTTCATTTATGTTCCAAGCAAACAAAAAACACACTAAAGTACAACAAAAATTTTTCCTACCTTATTGTCTCTTCTATCAGACGATCTGAACTGAAAATAAAATGAAAATGAAAATTCTGAAATAAGGCACATTTAAAATTTGTACTTCTTAGTTTTTCTACATGTTAGAGGTTAACTTTTCAGCCATTTATATTAACAGAATATCAAAGACTTTTGAAAGCATCTGAAGAATATTCTGGGCCCTGAAATAAATTTAATTCATCCACATGTATAATTTTTATCTTACTTGTATTTGTTAGCTTAAATCTATTTCTTCCACAGAAATACTTGATGATTAAAGACAGAACAGTTTTAATGATAGCATAAAGAAATGAAACTTCTTTAATCTAGATAGCTCAAACTTGTCACCACAACCTATTCAAACCTTAAGAATTACAACCAACTTGTTGAGACAGGATAAGGAAATATAGTTCTGATGTCTATAAGTAGTAATTATTTACACCTTAAAGTTCCTTCCATTTTTGGGGAACAGTTTTGTTTTGGAAACGAAACCAAATTTCAGCTTACAGCCTTTACAATTCAGGAATCTGAATAAAGACACTAAACGCACCTTTGATCTGTAAAATGTTTGCCTATTTATGTTCACACAGTGGAAAGAAAGAAGTCTATTTTAGGAAGGAATTCATAGGTATCAAGGTAAAGGTGCTGCTTTATGGCAGAATGCATGAAAACTAACTCCCAAGGTGCACAGCAGGTTTGTTTTTTTTTTTAAAGATTTTATTTATTTATTCATGAGAGACAGAGAGAGAGGCAGAGACAGAGGCAGAGCGAGAAGCAGTCTCCTCACAAGGAGCCTGATGTGGGACTTGATCCCGGACCCTGGGATTGTGGCCTGAGCCAAAAGGCAGGGGCTCAACCGCTGAGCCACCCAGGCGTCCCTGCACAGCAGGTTCTTAATTGAATACCTGCACATTTTTTTCTAACTACTTTGCAAAATAATTTCTAAGTTCACGGTATCAACTAATAACTGGAAGTTTCATAATAAAGTAGTAGATCAGGAAATCTAAGTTAGTAATATATGAATTAGGAGACAAAAAATGAACTTTAAAAAATGTCATAAATACCTTCTATAAGCCCTATGATTGAGAATTTCAAAAATAACATGGGGCGCCTGGGTGGCTCAGTCAGTTAAGTGTCTAACTCTTGGTTTAGGCTCAGGTCCTGATCTCAAGAGTCATGAGATGGAGCCCCAAGTCAGGTCCATGCCCAGCATGGAGCCTGCTTAAGATTCTCAATCTTCCCTTGCTCCTCACCCCTAAAAAATAAACAAACAAAACAAACAAAAAAACCAAAACCCAAACTTCAAAAATTACAAAGATAGTGGAGGAATTAAGAGCAGACTATGTGGCTTTTGAATGTTGTCTCTACCACTTACTAGCAATCGGACATTAGGTAAATTACCCTATGCCTACATTTTTTTCAACTGTAACGGGAATGATAAGCAAAAACACTCCACCTCTACTTGTTAAGAGGATTAGAGAGGTTTATATATAGTGATTAGAACAGAACCTGGTACACGGTAAACACTAAGTATTTTTTGCTATTTATTACAGCAGTTTCTCAGTAACTATGCACTAATTCTAAATCTAAGCATAAAGTTGATAATAAATTTCTAAATAAACCCAATGCTCTGGTGAATTCCATTGATAAATATGATAAACATTTATTTTGTTAATAAATGTTGTATGGAAGTACCCTGGAAAAGAAGTGCATCAAACAGGAGCTACAAAGATAAGTAAGGTACTAACTTCTACAGACTTTACCATGGAGACAGAGAATATATATGCCTACAGGCATCTTGGTAAGGTGGTCATAAGCTCACAAAAGAGGGAGTGGTTAACTATAATTGGGTTAATATCTCCTTGTTCAACACAATGGTTTGGTTGACTGTTCTCATTAAAGCCTTAGTATACTGAAGGTCAAGAGAAAAAAAAGACATTTTAAGATTCAGGAAGTATAATTTGAAAGTAAATAATTATATTGCCAATCACAGCAAACCAGTTTTTAAAAAAATATTTTATTTATTTATTTGAGTGTGCGCTCACACACACAAGCAGGGGGTGGGGCAGCGGGAGAAGGAGAAGCAGAAGCAGACTCCCTGCTGAGCAGAGAGCCGGACATGGGGCTGAATCCCAGGACCCTAGGGGCATGACCTGAGTTGAACACAGATGCTTAACCAACTGAGCCACTTCAGTGCTCCCAAACCAGTTTCTTTTTTTAAGATACTATTTATTTGAGAAAGAGCACAAAAGAGTGAGAGAGCATGAGCAGAGGGAAGGGCACATGGAGAAGGAGAAGAAGACTCCCTGCAGAGCAGGGAGCCCATGCAGGCTCCATCCTAGGACCTGCGACCATAACCTAAGGCAGATGCCTAACAGACTGAGCCACCCAGGTGCCCCTCATCAAACCAGTTTTGTGTTAATAGCCTTATCTTTTAAATAACCTTATTTTTTATGAAGATAAAATCAAATAAACTACTAAATTAAGTACAAAAGAACAGACTATTAATTTTGTTAATTTTGCTAAAAATAATGACAGTTAATAGTTATGGAGAGATTATGAGCCATGTACTGTTCTAAATGCCATAAGAAAATAAAATTACAGTAGTCTCCCTTTGTCCAAGAAGGATACATTTCAAGACCCCCAGAGAATGTCTGAAACCATGGATAGTACTGAAACCTATGTATACTATGTTTTTTTTCCTATTCATACATACCTATGATAAAGTTTTTATTTATTTATTTATTTATTTATTTATTTATTTATTCATTCATTTATCTATCTATTTATTTATTTATTTATTTATTTATTTATGATAGTCACACAGAGAGAGAAAGAGAGGCAGAGACACAGGCAGAGGGAGAAGCAGGCTCCATGCACCGGGAGCCCGACCTGGGATTCAATCCCGGGTCTCCAGGATCGTGCCCTGGGCCAAAGGCAGGCGCCAAACCGCTGTGCCACCCAGGGATCCCCCCTATGATAAAGTTTAATTTGTAAATTATGCACTATAAGAGATTAGAACAATAACTAAGAATAAAATAGGATTGTAACAATATACTGTAATAAGTTATGTGAATGTGATCTTTCATTCTCAAAATATCTTACTGTACTGTACTCAACTTTCTTTTTGTGATAATATGAGGTGATAAAATGCCTATGTGATGAGATGAAGTGAGGGGAATGAACAGTAGCACTGGGCCACTACTGACCTTCTGACAATGTGTCAGAAGGAAGATCACCTGCCTCTGGACCACAGTTGACCACAGGTAACTGAAATCATGAAAAGTGAAACCACAGATAGGAGGAGACTAACTGTATAGGCCAATATCCTGATAAATACAGATGTAAAAATCCTATACAAAAATGTCAGCAAACCAAATTGAATACATTAAAAAAAGATCATACACCATGATTAAGTGGGATTTATTCCAGAGATGTAAAGATTATTTGACATCTACAATCAATGGGATACATCACAGTAACAAAATGAAAGATTAAAATCATGATTATCTTAACAATTGCAGAAAAAGCATCTCGCAAAATTCAACATCCATTTATGATAAAAACTCTCAACAAAGCAGGTACAGAAGAAATGTATCTCAACATAAGGATCATATACAACAAGCTCACAACTGATATCCTCTATGATGAAAAGCTGAAAGCTAAGATCAGAAACAAAGATGCCCACTCTTGTCACTTTTATTCAATATAGTTTTAGAAGTCCTAAACAGACCAATGAGGTAAGAAAAAGAAAAAAAAAAAAAGCATCCAAACTGCAATGAAGGAAGAAACTGTCACTATGTGCAGGTGACATATAAAAAACCCTAAAGACTCAATCAAAAAACTGTTAGAATAAATGAATTCAGTAAAGTTGCAGAATGCAAAACCCATGACTCAAAAATCTGTCTTATACACTAATAATAAACTATCAGGAAGAGAAATTAAGAAAATCCCATTTACAACTGCATCAAAAAGAACAAAATACCTAGGAATATATTTAAACACAAGGTGACATTAATACAAGACACTGAAGAAGGCATAAATAAGTGGAAAGATATTCCAAGCTCATGGATTAGAAGAATTAATGTTAACATGGCCATACTGCCTAGAGCAATATGTAGATTCTATGTAATTCCTATCAAAATTCCAACAGCATTTTTTTACAGAAACAAAACAAACCATCCCAAGATTTGTAAAGAATCATAAAAGACCCTGAATAGCCACAACAATCATGAGGAAGAAAAACTAAGCTGGAGGCATCATGCTCCCTAATTTCAAATTATATTACAAAGCTATAGTAATTAAAAGAGTATGGTGCTAGTATAAAAGCAGACATAGATCAACAGAACAGAACAGAAAGCCCAGAAATAAAGCCACACATATATAGTCAATTTATGACAAAGGAGCGAAGAATGCACAAGGGGGAAACGACAATTTCTTTAACAAATGGTTTTGGGAAACTGGACAGCCACTGCAAAAGAATAAAACTGGAACACTATCTTACACCAAACACAAAATTAACTCAAAATGGATTGGGGAACTGAACATAAGATGTGAAACCATAAAACTTTCAAAAGAAAATGCAGGCAGTAAGCTCCCTGACATAGATCTTGGTGATGATTTTTTTGTATTTGATACCAAAAACAACAAAAGCAAAAATAAATAAATGGAACTACATCAAATGAAAAATATTTTTTCTTCCAAACTAAAAAATTTCTGTACAGTAAAGGAAACAATCAACAAAATAAAAAGGCAACTTACTGAATGGAAGAAAATATTTGCAAATCATATATCTGGTAAAGGGCTAATATTCAATATGTAAGGAACTCATATCAGTAGCAAAACAAGACAAAACAAAAACCAAAAAAAGTCCAATCTGAATAAAAAGTGGCCTAAGATCTGAATAAATGTTTTTTCCAAAAAAAAGATATATCAATGGCCAAAAGATACATAAAAAGAAGCATCTTAATCATCAGGGAAATGCAAATCAAAATCATGGTAAGATATCACCTCATACTTTTAGAATAGCTATTATCAAAAAGACTAGAAATAACAACTGTTGAAATTATGTGGAAAAAAGGGAACCCCTGTGCACTGATGGTAGGAATGTAAACTGGTGCAGCCACTATGGAAAATAGTATGGAGGTTCTTCAAAAAATTAAAAATATAACTACTACATGATCCAGCAATTCCACTTCTGGGAACTGAAATAAAAAGTGAAAAATAGAAAGCAGTAATATTAACTCAAAAAAAAAAATACATATCCCCATGTTCACTGCAGCATTATTTACAAAAGCCAAGTTATGGAATCAACCTAAATTCATCAACAGGTGAATGGATAAGGAAATTGTGATACAGGAATGCCTGGGGGGCTCAGCGGTTGAGTATCTGCCTTTGGCTCATGGCGTGATCCTGGGGTCCTGGGATGGAGACTCATATCAGGCTTCCTGCATGGAGCCTGCTTCTCCCTCTGCCTATGTCTCTGCCTCTCTCTCTTTCTGTCTCTTATGAATAAATAAATAAAATCTTAAAAAAAAAAGAAATTGTCATATATACAATAAAATATTACTCAGTGGTAAAAAAGAATGAAATATTGCCCTTTTCAACATGGATGGACCATGAGAGCATTATGCTAAGTGAAATAAGACAGAGAAAGATAAATACCACTTGATCTCTCATATGTGGAATGTAATACACTCCCCCACCCAAGAGTAGATATCATTCTCATCATTTACACATAAATGGAGACTGAAAGTAATCTAATCATTGGTCACAATTATTAGCAGAGGTGGGATTCAAATTCAGTCTGATTTCAGAAATTTGGCTCTTACTGTCTCAATAAATGATAGCTCTCTTCCTCTCTTCTTCTACAATCAGTTTTAGTTTTGCCTACTACTTTTAGATAATGACTTCTCTCTACTTTAATAAAAATCTATACTCTTAAGATTTATTCCATTTCTCTATTCTTCCCCTTTCCTCTCATCTAGCAACCTTTAGTCACTGGAGGATCTCTCTATTCTAAATTTTATTGTTCTAGGAAGCAATTTAAATAGCTAGGACAGACTATCCATATTCTAGACAACAGTTCTTTGACCCTTTTCATCCCAAAGAATGAACAACATATGAATGCTCCTATAATTTCTTTAGTCTTTTTCAGATTTGGTAACTTTTCTCCTTGTTCACAGTCATCATTCAATTTTTGTCTTAATAACCAAGTAAACAGCTCAACAGGTTCTTGAGATAAATAAAATTAACTCAGTTCTCCTAATTTTAAAAAATGTAAAATAGAATTCAGCAACATATAAAAAGAATTATGCACCATGACTAAGTGCGGTTAATTCCAGGAATGCAAGATGGCTTCAATATTCAAAAGTCAGGATATAACCAAAAAAACTAAAAGGCAACCTACAGAATAGAAGATATTTGCAAATGACGTATCTGATAAAGGGTTAGTATCCAAAATATATAAAGAACTTATAAGACTTAACACCCAAAAAACAAATAATCCAATTAAAAATGGGTAGAAGACATGAACAGACACTTCTTCAAAGAAGATATCCAGGGGACCCCTGGGTGGCTCAGCGGTTTAGTGCCTGCCTTTGGCCCAGGGCATGATCCTGGAGACCTGGGATTGAGTCCCATGTCGGGCTCCCTGCATGGAGCCTGCTTCTCTCCCTCTGCCTATGTCTCTGCCTCTCTCTCTCTCTCTCTTTCATGAATAAATAAAATATTAAAAAAAATATATCCAGATGACCAACGGACATATGAAAAGCTGCTCAACATCACTCATCATCAAGGAAATGCAAATCAATACCACAATGAGATACCACCTCACACCTGTCAGAATGACTAAATCAATGATACAAGAAACACAGGGTGTTGGTAAGGATGTGGAGAAAGGGAAACCCTCTTACACTATTGGGGGTAGTGCAAACTAGTGTAGCCACTCTGGGAAACAGTATGGAGGGTCCTTAAGAAATTAAAAATAGAACTACCATATGATCCAGTAATCACACTATTAGGTATTTACCCAAAAGATGCAAAAATACTAATTCAAAGGGATACATGCACTCTGCTGCTTATTATCTACAATAGCCAAATTATGGAAACAGCCCTAGGGTCCACAGATTGATGACTGGATAAAGAAGATGTAGTGTGTGTAAATATATATAATGGAATATTTACACGCATAATATTTATATATATAAAGTAATATATTTATTACTCAGCCATAAAGAAGAATGAAATCTTGCCATTTGCAACATGAACAGAGCTAGATGGAGAGTATTATGCTAAGTGAAATGAGTTAGTCAGAGAAAGACAAACCTTGTATGATTTCACTTATATGTGGAATTTAAAAAACAAAACAAATGAGCAAAGGGGAAAAAAAGACGTGGGATGGAGGGGAAACCAAGAAACAGACTCTTAACTATAGAGAACTGATGGTGACCAGAAGGGAGGTGGATGGAGGAATGGTTTAAATAGGTGATGGGAAAATAAATAAATAAATAAATAAATAAATAGGTGATGGGGATTAAGGAGTACACTTGAGATGAGCACTGAGTGTTGTATAGAAGTGCTGAATCACTATATTTTGCACCTGAAACTAATACTACACAGTATGTTAACTAAGTGGAATTTAAATAAAATTTTTTAAAAAAATTATTCAAAAATTAATCAATGTAACCCACCATATATGAGCAGGCTAAAAAGCATTTGACTAAATACAACACCCATCATGAGAAACATTCTCAGAAAAATTAGAGGAATACTCGCTCAATTTGATAGAGGATTTACAAAAACTTACAGCTAGCATTATACTTAACAGTGAAAGACTGGGCGTGCCTGGGGGGCTCAATCGGTTAAGTGTCTACCTTTGGCACAGGTCATGATCCCAGAGTCCTGGGACTGAGTACCCCATTGGGCTCCCTCCTCAGTAGGGAATCTGCTTCTCCCTCTCCTTCTCCCCTCCCTGCTGCTCATGCTCTCTCTTGTCCATGCAAACTCTTTCTCTCAAATAAATAAAAATCTTAAAAAAAAAAAAAAGGCAGTAAAAGATTAAACACTTCTCTGTAAGATCTAGCACGGGGCAAGGAACCCCATTCTTACCAGTCTTATTCAACGTAGTGCTGGAAATTCTAGCCATGCAATAAAGCAAGAAATGGAAATAAAAGGTATACAGATTGGAAAGGAAGAAATAGATCTTTATTTGCAGATGACAAGATTGTCTACATAGAAAATCTCAAATAATCTATATAAAAATTCCTAGAATGAGTTCAGCAAGGTTGCATTATAAATATGCAAAAATCAATTGTATTTCTATGTACTAGCAAAAAGCATGTGGACACCAAACTTAAAAAGAATGCCATTTATAACTGTTCAAAGAAAAACAGGAAAAAAAACAGGCGTAAATCTAATAAAACTGTACAGAACTTGTGTACAAGTTCAGAATTTGTATAGACACAACACTGATGAAGAAATCAAAGAAGACCTAAATAAATGGAGACATACACCACATTCATGGGTTGGAAAACTCAACAGAGTAATAAAGATGTCAATTCTCCCCAAACTGATTTATAAATTTAATGCAATTCCTAGATCTAGGCAAGATTATTGTAAAATTTATAAGAAAGCCAAATAATTAGTATAGTTAAAGCAATTCTGAAAAAAAAAATAGACGAGAGGAATCAATTTACCCAAATTTAATACTTATTACATAGTTGCAGTAATCAAGACTGTTGGAGAAAAAAAAAAGACCATGATACTGGCAGAGGGATAAACAATGGAACAGAAAAGCTAAAAATTTAAAAACTGAAGTGTTGACCAATGTACCAAACAGCAACAATAGTTACACAAATCCAATCCCAAGTTAGACTGAATATAAAGGTACATACCTTAAGTAGTATTATTGTGGTGAAACTGTTTAAAAAAAACAAACAGAACCTAATATGGAAAATACATTTCAATCTAACTAAACAAGTGAATCTGCCTAGATAAAAATGAAAAAGCAGAAAGCTAAGCATTTCACACAAATCATCAGAAAACCAGCTAGATATACTTCCATTATTATAATTACCTGATTTCTATAAGATATGAAAATTTCTTGTGGATTTGTTCTTGACCACAGATCTCAGAGCTAAAGTTCTACTAGCTAATAAATCACCCTAACTGTTAGACTCTGATTGGAAACAAAGCCATTCTGTTTTCTATTCAAAGATAATGTCCTTGAAGAAGTGAGGTTGAAATGGCCACTAAGGAACAACTTTTTGTGTCATTTCATAGCAAGAAAATTCTTTGATGTTGTTTGTAGCACATAGATATAACCCTTGTTTTATGTAATGAGTATGTTCCTTAAAAGGTACCCTTTCTGAAAGTAACATTTTGGCCATTTTAAGTCATATTTTAAATGTAATAAGACCATTCTATTTACATAAATTATATTAGGTATCTTATAAGGCAAATACTCATGCCTTCATTTTCCATATTTTTTTGGGTAGAAAACTAATTTTCAATAATAGGTTTTCTTAAAAAACATTTTCATTAAGATAGGTCATTTTAAATATTTCAAATTCACAATTTATCCACATATAATGGTAATTTTACAGCATCATCTGAACTGCAGTCAAAGAAAACAGTTGGCTGGATTCCCCTGAAAAGGAAACCAACCTAATAGGCTTTCTTACTTATTGAAGAAAACAAAATTATAATCCCAAATATCCTATCCTATGGAGGAAGGAGGTCCTCCCTCCCAGTGGCATCCTTAGCTTATACAACGGCAAATACAGAGGAAGGCCAGCAATTTCTAAGTTTCAGATTGCCCAAAGTCACTCATTTACCCTAAGCCCTCTTGAATAGACACCATTCATTCCAAGCATTTTTGATATTGTGGATACCAATTCAACAACAGAGTGGTTCCATAAAGATGGCATAAAGATTATAAAAGTCAAATTTAAAATTGCTTTCCTTTGGGGAATAATATATACAATGAAGTGGAATTATCCTTCTTAAACAAGTACTTCATAACAGCTCAAAGCATTCCATAAAGTCATCTGGAGTCTGTAAGCAACAAGTTTCTGTTTCTCTCAAGACCAATTTAAATTAGGTGAAAACGAGTCAAATTTCATCACCAATTATTGAACAGTGGAATCACCAAAGCAACATTTAAATAATTCTTTTTAATAATTAATTTTCCCCAACACACACACTGCAAATGGCACAAATTTCAGGGGAAAAAATGGGATTTCAAGCACATATTTTAAAGCAATTTAAACAAACAAAAAAAAAAACCATAAGAATTTGGCAAAATCACTTAAATAACACCTAATTAGAATCCTTTTATTTTATTTTATTTTTTTTTTATGATAGCCACAGACAGAGCGAGAGAGGCAGAGACACAGGCATAGGGAGAAGCAGGCTCCATGCACCGGGAGCCCGACGTGGGATTCGATCCCGGGTCTCCAGGATCGCGCCCTGGGCCAAAGGCAGGTGCCAAACCGCTGCGCCACCCAGGGATCCCCCTTTTATTCTATTAAGTACATAATAAACAAGTACATAAACAAGTACATAAGAAGATAAGCAAGTGCATAATAAATAATTTTATTTCTTTAAATTTATTTATTTATTTATTTTAAGATTTATTTATTTATTTATGATGGACATAGAGAGAGAGAGAGGCAGAGACACAGGAGGAGGGAGAAGCAGACTCCATGCCAGGAGCCCGACACAGGACTTGATCCCGGGACTCCAGGATCGTGCCCTGGGCCAAAGGTAGGCATTAAACTGATAAGCCACCCAGGGATCCCCATAAATAACAATTTTAAAACTGATCCCTTTGGGCAGGCTGGTGGCTCAGCGAGTTAGCGCCGCCTTTGGCCCAGGGCATGATCCTGGAGACCCAGGATCGAGTCCCATGTCAGGCTCCCTGCATGGAGCCTGCTTCTCCCTCTGCCTGTGTCTCTGCATCTCTCTCTCTCTCTCTCTCTATGTCTCTCATGAATAAATAAATAAAATCCTTAAAAAATTAAAAAAAAATAAAACTGATCCCTTTGTAAACTGCAACCAATCATATCATTTACACCAAACACTGTGGTGATGCAGTCTTTTACTGGTAGTTAAACAGAGAGACCCTTAAGATCTAGGTCTTATTTATTTTTGTATACACTCTCTTTTTAAAAAGATTTTATTTATTTCTTTTAGAGAGAGAGAGAAAGAGAGAGAGAGAGACAGCAGGAGCAGGGGAAGAGCAGAGGGGGGGGGGGAAGGAATCTCAAATAGACATTGGCTCAATCTCAGGATCCTGAGGTCACGACCTGAGCTGAAACCAAGAATCAGACGTTCAACCGAGTCACCCAGGTGCCCCTGCATATATATATCTATTGAAACAGATAGATAAGTGAATACAATTAAGCTGCAATAGGATACAAAAAACTGTTTTAGTGCAAACAGATATTTATTTTATAGATACCATCTGGGAAATAGAGAAAAAAGGATGAAAGTATAAATTATTTGCAATCCCTATTCCATTAACATTATATATGGTGGCTTATTTCCTTTGGCATAGAAATTTTGTTTTCTAATTACATGAAGTTACCTAAGGACAAAAAGTAAAGCATCAGACTCAGAATTCTAATTTAGGGAGAAAAAAAAAGAGAAAAGTTAAAGCTAAATTATTAGCAGTAAGTTCTTTAAAATCAATAGACTTATTTTTTAGAAGAGTTTTAGGTTTACAAAAATATTTAGCAGAAAGTAGAGTTCCCATACACCCATTTTCCCCTATCAATATCTTTTAGTGTGGTACATTACAATTGATGAGCCAATATTGGTCATTATTATATAAAATCCATAGTTTACATTAGGGTTCACTCTTTCGTGTTGTTCTACAGATTTTAACAAATGCATAATGTCATGTACCCATCATTACAATGTCATACAGAATAGCTTCACTGTCCATGTGCTCCACCTACTTACTTACTCTTCTTCCTCTTCTCCCCCACCCCGCCCCCCGCCAAACCCTTGGCAACAGCTCATCTTTCTACTGTTGATAGTTTTGCCTTTTGTGCTATAGTTGGAATTACACACACAGTATGTGGCCTTTTCAGACTGGCTTCTTTTGAGCATTTAATGGCTCCTCCATGTCTTTTCGGGCTTGCTAAGTTACTTCCTATATTACTGAATAATATTCCATTGTATGGATGTACTGTTCTATTTGTGCTTCCAAGTTCTGGTAATTATGAATAAACATTTGTGTGCAGGCTTTTGTTTGGACATAAGTTTTCAATTCATTTAGATAATGCCCAGGAGCATGACTGCTGGACCATATGGTTAGATTACATTTAATGTTTTAATGAAGCTGCCAAACTGGCTCCCAAAGTGGCTATACCATTTTGTATTTCCACCAGCAGCGAGAGTTCCTACTGCTCCACATCCTTGCCAACATTTGATGCTGTGTTTTGGATTTTAGCCATTCTAATAGGTATATAGTGGTATCTGATTGCTTTAATTTGCAATTCCCTAATGACATGATGCTGAATATATTTTCATATGCTTATTTGCCATCTGCTTATCTTCTCAGATGAAATGTCTGTTCTGATCTTTTGCCTACTTTTTAATTGTTGAATTTTTTAAAAAAATATTTTATTTATTTATTCATGAGAGACACAGAAAGAGAGAGGCAGAGATATAGGCAGTGGGAGAAGCAGGCTCCATGCAGGGAGCCTGATGTGGGACTTGATCCCAGGTCTCCAGGATCACGCCCTGAGCCATCCAGGGGTCCCATAATTGTTGAATTTTAAGAGTCCTTTGTATATTTTGGGTAACAGTCCTTCATCAAATAGGTGTTTTGCAAATATTTTCTTCCCATCTGTAGCTTTTTTCATTTTTTTAAAAAAGATTTTATTTATTTATTCATGAGAGACAGAGAGAGAGAGGCAAAGACACAGGTAGAGTGAGAAACCTAAACATACACAGTTGATAGAGTTCAAAGTGCTTTCATGTTTTAGTCTTTCTCTTGCCTTGGAATCCCTTTACCTTATTCTCAACATAAATTGCTTATATCTTAAAGTCCAGCTCAAAAGTCACATCCTTTGTGAAGCCTTTCCCATTATCTATACACCCAGGCAGAACTAATTATTCTTTTTTTTTATAATATTATGCTTTCATTATTTTGTTTTTTTATCAATTCATTCCTGAATAAACAAGCATTTAGGATATATCAGACACTATACTATGCAGTGGAGGAAAAATATCTTAAATTTGTAAAGCTTACAAAGTTTTTTTTGCAAATGGTGTCTCATTTAATACTTTAAGAATATATCTTATAAGATATCATAATTATGTTTATTATTTCTCCAACTAGAATGAATTCCCAAGGAGTGGAGGCTAAGTCTAATTCATCTTTGACTCCCTAGAGCCTAGTATAGTACCTAGCACACAGGAGACACTCATTTAATACTTGTTAAATAAATGAGTAACAAGACACTTGTTAGATTAATACAGTAGCAATCATAGTTAACGGGGGGGCAGACAGAAGATATATATGTCACATTGTGCAAACATATCTGGGAAGATAAATTCCTCACTACAGCAGAGTATCTCCAACTCTGTTTTACTGTATAACAAAGCCATGTACGGACTGAAGATAGATTTGATTTCCATATGCTCCAAGGGAAGAAAAATGAGTTCTGCATAAAAGCTCCAAACTAGGTTATTTTGCCTTATAAAACTGTATACTACCACATGAATATGAAAATAAGAAAAGTATTATTCAGAGTTCTATTAAGTTGCTTTGTTATCTATTTCAATATGGAAGACAACTGCACCACCTGAGACAAATGGGGCTTTGACATGTAATTTTAAAATATCCCATAAATGGGGGATCCCAGGGTGACTCAGCGGTTTGGCGCCTGCCTTCAGCCCAGGGCCTGATTCTGGAGACCCGGGATCGAGTACCACATCGGGCTCCCTGCATGGAGCCTGTTTCTCCCTCTGCCTGTGTCTCTGCCTCTCTCTCTGTGTCTCTCATGAATAAATAAATAAAATCTTAAAAAAAAAATCCCATAAATGAAATGATAGATAACACAGTGAAATAAATACTATCAGTCCTCATATGTTAAAAATTCAAGTCTCTATTATATGAAAGACCCCTAATATAGGTAAGGGATATATCTCAAGATCTTTGCATATTCTCATATTTATGGCTCTACTAATACATGTAGCTTCTTCTATAAGCTTCTCATTTTTCTACTTAGGAACACCACTTTTTTTTTTTTAAGATTTATTTATTTATTCATGAGAGACACACAGAGAGAGGCACAGACACACACAGAAGGAGAACCAGGCTCCCTGCAGGGAGCCCAATGTGGGACTCGATCCTGGACCACAGGCGTCCCAGGAGCACCACTTTTTGTAGGATCACTTCATTAGCATTACCTTTATAATGGTGTTTTCTCCATGGAGTGATGTTTCACAAAGAAATAAAAGTATATGTATGTATGTATGTGTATAAACCATTTCAGGTAGTTACCAAGTAAATAATAACAAGCAGGGGCACCTGGGTGGCTCAGTGGTTGAGAGTCTACCTTTGACTCAGTTCGTGATCCCAGGTCGTGGGACTGGGTAATCTGACCATCATTTAATTGGAGTCATATGGTATTTATTACACAACAAATGTACATATGATTACACCAAAAACTTTTGGGATAAAGCCACTCCTTGTAAAAGTCACTAAATTATGGTGATCATATGTCTTATACTTTTCAAATATGGTCATGCTCCATTAACACAATTAAAATTTAATTTCACAAAGATGATCCTAACATTAGAAGTATTTCAAATTATATTTAACGCATGTAAATTAACAATGCACATAAAAGGTTTTCGTCTTTAGTATTTGCTTTTCTTACTCTCTAAAACCCTCATTATGTTTTGCTTCATACAGACATGCCTTACAAAGCTTCTTTACATGCATTTATCTTAGCAACTGTGTGATGTGGATACCATAAAAATCGGTTTAGATTGAGTACACACTAATTGTCCAAAAAGATACAAGGTTCTCTCTTCAGTATAATTTGGATCAAGTTAGATTCTGAATAATGATCATAGCAACAGTAAAAGCTTACATTTCTGTAAGGGCTTACCAGTTTATAGGAAAAAAAAATCGGTTTAGAGAAGCAGTGTATTATTGCAGAAGCAACACAGAGGATCAGCTTTAATTAGCTGTGGGACCTCCGAGAAAACTAGCTAAAATCATGAAACAAAAAATGAAGCCATTTTCATTGTTTTTAAAACACCTATGTAAAATATTTCCAGAACCACAACTCTGGATCATCTAACCTAAATGACAAGTCTGGTAAATTAAAAAAAAATCAAAATATTAATAGTCTAAACATATGCTAAGAAGAAAAGTCATAAGAAAAATTGTTAGCAGAGAAAAGGTAAGCCTCTGACAATATAGTAGTTCTTTACTTACTCATGAACATATTTACACCTAAGTGTACAAGTATATGTACCATCTCAGATAATAACAATCATATCTGCTGAAGTCAATGGAATGAAAATAAAACATATTCTCAATACTGTAATTGATTCTGTGTATTTAAATGTAACTTGCTTTATACAACAGTCTTGTATTTGAAAAGTTAGGTGAAAAGAATTCTTTCAATTTTTTAAGTGCTTTTAATTGTGTAAAATGCCTTAAACTCTTAAGCCATTCTTCCTAAAAATCATGTAACATAAAGGGACAGCTACAATCCCATTACAAAAAACAAAACAAAACAAAACAAAAAACCCCAAAAACAAGACACAGGGAGGTCACATCACCTGCTTTTCAGAAAAATGTAAAGCAACTGATCTTTCAAACCTTAATAGCATTATGCATGCTGAATCCCTAAAATAAGAAAAATAAAATTTTAAAAAAAGCAAGTCACAGGGAGGCAGTATGATGTGGGACAAATATGGAACCAGGTTAGGAAACACGGGTTTGAATTTTTATGAAACCTTGGCCTATGTCCTTTCTGAATCTTGTTTCTATCTATAAATAAGAGAGATAAGCATCTGCCAAAGACTGTTAGTATATACCATAGAAGAATTTGATTTTTAATAATTTATCACCTTAATAATAAGGTTCTCAAAATCAAATTTCATATGTAAATATAGCATCTGGACCAATATCTTATACATTGTATGTATTTAATAAATATTTGGGGAATAAGTAAATGAATGAAACAGGTTTCCTATAATGGGAAACAGGTGTCCTACATATACATGTATATGAAACCAAAATTAATACCTTCTGTTTACATCTACATACATCCATTCATTTAAACAAGAAATAAATATTAAGTGTCTATGATATAACAGGAACTAGGGACACAACACTGCCAACAGACTAGACTAATCAGGTCCCTACCTTTACAAAACTTACATTCAAGGAGTCACTTGATGGTAAAAAATAAAAGCCCAACAAATTATTACAGATTCTCATAAAAGCTATAAGAGAAGCCAAAAAAAAAAGAGTACCTTCTTAGAGATAAAAAAGGTCTATTTTAGATAATATAGTCAGAAACTCCTCTTTGAAGAAGTGACAAGTGAGCTTAGACTAAAGATGTCAATGAATAAGCCACATGAAAAGCTAAGAAAAGAGTATTTTAAGCAGATAGAACAAGTTAGAAGTACAAAGAAGCTGAGAAGGGAAAAGGCTTAGTATCTCTGGGAAAGAAGTAAATAGAGGCCAGCATATCTAGTACCTAGATCAGACGAGATCGGGTGCGTTCAGGGTGGTATGGCGGTAGACCATATCTAGTATCTAATAAGCAAAGGGAAAGAGTGATATAGATGAAGGGATGGAGATGAGGTTGGAGATTTAGGCAGTAGGTTGTATCATGTAGCGTTTCATAGGCCCACAAAAAATTCATAATTCATTAGTGGTGGGGGATGGTGGAAGGCAGAATGGAAAAAAAAATTTTTTTTGTAAAGATTTTATTTATCCATTCACGAGAGAGAGAGAGAGAGAGAGAGAGAGAGAGAGGCAGAGACACAGGCAGAGGAAGAAGCAGGCCCCCTACAGGGAGCCCGTTGGGGAACTCGATCCCGGGACCCCAGAATCACGCCCTGGGCCGAAGGCAGGCGTCAAACCGCTGAGCCACCCAGGGATCCCCCTAGAATGGAAAATTAAAGTAAAAGTCCACCTCAAGGGACGCCTGGGTGGCTCAGCAGTTGAGCATCTGCCTTTGGCTTGGGGTGTGATCCCCATCCCAGGATCAAGTCCCACATTCTCCCACATCGGGCTCCTTGCAGGGAGCCTGCTTCTCCCTCTATGTCTCTGCCTCTCTCTGTGTCTCTCATGAATAAATAAATAAAATCTTTAAAAAAAAAATCACTAGAAGAAAAGATTTTGTTTAACCATACTATTTCTATGTTTATGGCTTGGAATACAGAAGAGAGTGTAGTAAATCCAACTGAAGCGAAAGTTGGCTAATAACTTCTCTGGAGCTCTGTATATGACACATTCTCTTCTGATTAACAGATGTTCTAAGTCCACTAGCCACAGTGATGGATTTGTGATCAGCTAGGCCAATCACAGTAACCCTCCCAGTCCCCTGCACCCTCAAGCCCAGGGAGAAATTCAGAGCCAAGAGTCTTGGAGTATCTCCAAAAGAAACTGCATTTGTAGTTTAAAAATCTTGCCACAAAGAAAATTCCAGGCTGAAACAGATTCACTAGTAAATTTCATCAAACTTAATTTAAGGAAAGAATAACACCAAACCTGTACAAATTCTTTCAGCAAACAGTAAAGGGGACATTTCTCAACTCATTTAACGGGGCCAAAGATATTTTAAGAAAACTAAAGATATTCTTCACAAGCATAATGCAAAAATTCTTAAAATAAATTCAGGAATATATCAAAAGGATAATAAATATATCATGACAAAGTGGAGTTTATTCTAGGAATCAAGATTGCTTTAATGTTTGAAAATAATCAATGCAACTCACCATATTACAGCAATAAGGGAAAAAAATTGATCACCTCGGTAGATGCAAAACAAGACATAAAAAATTCAACCCTATCCATGACAACAACTTTTAGCAAGAGAGAGACTAAAAGCAGTAATAGTCCAGTGACAATAAGCACAGTAAGTACCCAGGTCTTAGTTTCTGAACCATTCTCCAAAAATAGGAACTAACGCTGATTGGAGAAGTGGTTGATTCCAGGGCTGAGGTAGGGAAAATACAAGAGCCATGAAAACTGTGTGGTAACAAATTATAAAGAAAGATAAAAAAAAAAGATGGGGCATGTCAAATGACAAGCTAACCTGAAGGAGTGCCCAATGGCTAAAGTTGGAACAATTTGAACAACAAAATAATGATAGTGCTAGATTATAACCCAAAGTATAAAATAAATATCCATGAGTCTACACTGATAAATAAAAAATAAAATCAATGAGGGAGAAGGGTACTTAGAGAATCTCAACTATTAAATGCACAAAGACGGGCGGCCCCGGTGGTGCAGCGGCTTAGCACTGCCTGCAGCGTGAGGTGTGATACTGGAGACCCAGAATCGAGTCCCATGTCGAGCTCCTTGCATGGAGCCTGCTTCTCCCTTTGCCTGTGTCTCTGCCTCTCTCTCTGTGTGTCTCTCTCATGAATAAATAAATAAAATCTTAAAAAAAAATAAATGTACAGACTGATGGAAACAGAAAATCACCAGTAGGCAAACAACCCAGGAATAATTGGGGAAGCAAGATTCACTAACGGATGCTAAAATTACTGGAAAAGGGACACCTGGGTGGCTCAGCGGTTGAGCATCTGCCTTTGGCTCAGGGCGTGATCCTGGAGTTCCGGGATCAGAGTCCCACATCGGGCTCCCTGCATGGAGCCTGCTTCTCCCTCTGCCTGTGTTTCTGCCTCTCTCTTTCTGTGTCTCTCATGAATATATAAATAAAATCTTTTAAAAAAAAAACTACTGGAAAAAGTTCACAAATAGGGTATTTGCAGAATTTCAAAGCATCTTTCCATATATTTATTAATTACAACGGGAAACAATTTTACAGTAGAGAAATGTGACAGACACCACTTTAAGCAATCTAGATTAATATTATCAATAAGACATACTGGCATGACATACACCCTGGTATGATGCTCCAAGAAGGGCCCAACATCACCATATGGTATTCTTGCCAAAAATGCATAAGGTCAGACCAGAACACTTAAGAGTAGTGGTCAGTTATTTTTGTACAATGTCCCTTAACTTGGGTATGTCCGTCTGATGTCTTCTCTTGACAAATTAAGGCTGGGTAATTTTATCACAGACCTGTGGAGACTAAGGAGACATGACACCTAAATACAACATAGGAGCCTGAACTGAATCTTGGAACATAAAAAAGAACATTAGTGAAAGAATCGGTGAATAAAGTCTGTAGTTTAGTTAATATTATTGTATGATAATTTGCTGAATTTGATAACTGTATTAAGGTACTATAAAACATTAACATTAGGAAAGCTGGGTGAAGGGTATATAAGAAATTCTCTGTACTATTTGTGCAATTATTCTGTAGTCAAAAAATTTCAAAATAAAAAGCTAAAAACACCCAACCAACAAAAAAAGTAACCCTTGGTAAATCAGGAAGGGAAGGTTCTTTTGCAACCTGATTAAGGACATGTACAAAAACTCTCTGAATATCAAAGGATAAATGTTTCTCCCTAAATACAAAGCAAGGCAAGAATATCTGCATTGACCGCTTCCATTTAGCATTGTGTTGGTGGTTTGACCCAGTGCAATGAGGAAAGGGATAAAAGGAACACAGGTTAGAAAGAAAGAAAGAAAACTAAATTCTTAAATAACATGATTACAAACATAGAAAATCCCAAAAGATTTACCAAGAAACTACTATAAATATAAGTAAACTAATAAGGTCATAGGATGAAAAGTTATACACAATAATCAATTATATTTCTGTATCAGACAAAACAATTGGAAAATTAAAAATTCCACGTATTTATTTTTTTAAAGATTTATTTATTTATTTATGATAGACACAGAGAGAGAGAGAGAGAGAGAGAGAGAGAGAGAGAGAGAGAGAGACAGGCAGAGGGAGAAGCAGGCTCCATGCTGGGAGCCCGACATGGGACTCAATCCCAGGACTCCAGCATCGCGCCCTGGGCCAAAGGCAGGTGCCAAACCGCTGAGCCACCCAGGGATCCCCTAAAATTCCATTTATAATCACATCCCCAAACAGGAAACATTTAAAAACAAATTTAACATAATTTGTGCAACATAATTTCACCTGCGTGGTGAAAACCATAAAATGCTACAAGAAAAAAATGAGACCTAAATAAATAGAGAAACATACCATGGTCCTGAATTGGAAGATTTGCTATTGTTACCATGGCAATTCTCCCCAAATCGTTCTGCAGATTCAATGTAATCTTATTTAAAATACCAGCAAGTTTTTTTTTTTTATGAGCTGGTTGTAAAATCTGTATGGTAATGAAAAGGACTCAGAAGAGCCAAACGATTCTGAAAATACAGAGCAAAGTTAGAAGACCTGCATTACTTTATTTCAAGACTTAAAATAAAGCTACGTAATCAAAACAGTTAAGCTACTGGCCTAAGGATGGACCTATAGGGCAGCCTGGGTGGCTTAGCGGTTTAGTGCCGCCTTCAGCCCTTGGTGTGATCCTGGAGACCTGGGATCAAGTCCCACGTCAGGCTCCCTGCATGGAGCCTGCTTCTCCCTCTGCCTGTGTCTCTGCCTCTCTCTCTCTCTCTCTCTCTCTGTCTCTGTCTCTGTCTCTCATGAATAAATAAATAAAATCTTAAAAAAAAATAGATGGACCTATATAGGTCAATGGAACAATATAGGGTTCAGAAATAAACCAACTAACAAACGGTTAATTAATTCTCAACAAAAGGTGCCAACATAATTCAGTGGGGGAAAGGAGAGTCTTTTCAATAAACAGTCCTGAAACAACTGGATATTCATGTGGTAAATAAATGAATCTTGACCTTAACTCACTAGATACAAAAATGAAGTAAAAATGCTAAGATTGTAAAACTTCTGTTAGAAAACAAAGGGCAAAATATTTGCAAACTTTGGTCAAGATTTTTCAGTCTGAAAATACATGAATCATAAAAGAAAAACTGATTAACTAGACTTCATCAAAATGTAAAACCTCTGCTCTTTTAGAAGCCATAATGAAAATGGGGGATCCCTGGGTGGCGCAGCGGTTTGGCGCCTGCCTTTGGCCCAGGGCGCGATCCTGGAGACCCGGGATCGAATCCCACGTTGGGCTCCCGGTGCATGGAGCCTGCTTCTCCCTCTGCCTATGTCTCTGCCTCTCTCTCTCTTTCTCTCTCTCTCTCTCTGTGTGTGACTATCATAAATAAGTAAAAATAAAAAAAAAAAAAAAAAGAAAATGAAAAAAGTCCGAGCCTCAAGGAAAATATCTGCAAAACCTCTGACAAAGAACTTGTATCCAGGATACAGAAAGAATTTTTAAAACTCAGTAGTAGAAAAAAACAAAACAAAACTCAATATAAAAAGATAAACAGCCCAATTAAAAAATGCACAAAATATATGGACATTTCATTAAAGATAAACAAGTGGCATATAGCACTTGAAAGGATGTTTATCATTAGTCATAGAGAAGTGCAAATTAAAACCACAATGAGATACAATTACACATCTATTAGAATAGCTAAGAGGACTGACACTATCAAATGCTGGAAAGGATTTAAAGTAACTGGAAAGTTCAATATAGGATTGTCAGGAATGCAAAAATGATAAAACCACTTAATGTCTGACAGTTTCCTATAAAACAAAACATAAACTTACTGTTGCCATATAATCCAATAATTCAACTCCTAGGTAATTACTCAAGAGAAATGAAAACATAGCCACACGAAACTGTCTAAGAGTGGTCATACCAGCGTTATTGATAATAGTCCAAAACTAAAACATTAACCTACGTATCCACCAAGATATATCATACAGTAGAAATTATTCAGTGACAGAAAGGAAATGACTACTAATACAAAAATACACATATGTTAAAACTACATCCTTTAAAAGTAAAGGATGAGAGACATCATAATGGTAATAGTTCTTTTTTTTTTAATAGTTCTTTTTTTTTAATTTTTTATTTATTTATGACAGTCACACAGAGAGAGAGAGGCAGAGATACAGGCAGAGGGAGAAGCAGGCTCCATGCACCAGGAGCCCGACGTGGGATTCGATCCCGGGTCTCCAGGAGCGTGCCCTGGGCTAAACCGCTGCGCCACCCAGGGATCCTGGTAATAGTTCTTTAAGGAAAAAAAAGAACTTTAAAAACAGAAAACTAATTCAGATACTTCTTTCAAAAAGGAAAATATAAAGAACAATGAAAGAAAATGGTTAAAGGAAGAGAAATCAATCTAAAAAGCAAGCAAAGAGCTCAGAGAAATGCATCTACATTACAGCCCAGTAAAAAACAAATAGCTACAAGCTTGACGCTAATTCAAAGTCAGCATTTTCTTCTGACTGATGTACTGAAAACAGACACAGAGAATAACAAGTCAAAAATGAAAGCTACTTTATCCACAGGAAGAGAAATTATTGCCTTTCATAAGATAAATTGTTACAAGCTAACAACATTTATTTTTAGACAAAATGTATTAATGGGAACTGGTAAAAACAATTACAAAGTTAGGGTTTGTTTTTTTTTAAGTTTGGCATTCATTTCTAAAACTTGTTTTATTCTTTTTCAAGGCAAAAATATGTACTTTTGAAACAAGTGTAGAAGTGTACATTACCATAAAAAATGTTATGAAGAATCAAATAAAAATCTACATTTGCTTCTAGCCATAAAAAGTCCAGTGTTACTGTACAAAATCAAACTAGTTACCTGAGTTACTGGATATTAAAAATCTTTATTCATGAAATATCAAAATAAAAAATATCAAAGAAATACCCTAGTAGCAAATCTGGCCTTTTAATTACAAATGAACTATATAATCTATAATCACTACAGGTTTCTATAATCACTTTTAGGTTAATTTAACTACTACTACTTTATGCTTCTTTTGTTTGGCTGCTTAACCTATGTTTTCTCTAATGAAAATGTATCCCTTGTATTTTAAAAAAAAGTCTATTACTGGAGAATTTTTGCCTATCTTGGTATAAATTATTATTATTTTTTTAAATTTATATTTATTTATGATAGTCACAGAGAGAGAGAGAGAGAGAGAGGCAGAGACATAGGCAGAGGGAGAAGCAGGCTCCATGCACCGGGAGCCCGACGTGGGATTCGATCCCTGGTCTCCAGGATCGCACCCTGGGCCAAAGGCAGGCGCTAAACCGCTGTGCCACCCAGGGATCCCTATCTTGGTATAAATTAAAAAAAATTCAAAATATCAGTGTTACTGAAGGCACTGGGGAATGTTTACATATTTGCTACTAATGAGACTCTAGCAAACCTTTAGAAGATAATTTGATAATATATCAAAAGCTTTACAAATGAATATATTCCATTTCTAAGAATCATAAAGAAATAAAAACTGAATATAATCCAAAAAGCCAACATTAGGGAAATGGTTACATCTTGGTCTGTATTATGAGATATATGCAAAAATAAACCAATAATTTATCAAATAACATGCAAAAAGGCTCCCAATCTACCAGTAAAAAATGGTCACAGAATCTGTACTAACAAGAGATTTGAATTGTCTTTTTTGTGTTATTCATACTTTCTACTCTGAGTACTTTTATTATAAAGAGCACTTCTAGCTTCTGTAAGGAAAAAGTTCTGAAAAGATCTTGCCAATTCTTCCCTAAAGCACTTAGCCAATGACATAGAGATAACACTGAAAAAACAGAAAAAGCTTTCCATATTATTTGTACACTGATCATCTATGATTTTATGTTATTACCTAACAAATATTTATAATTTACCCACAAAAGATTGATTTTCCCAAAATGTATTTGGAAGCTGTGTTCCAATGTTGAGAGCAATGATTGAGCCCTTGCTTTTGGTCTCAACAACTTCCCTAATTCTTTTTTTTTTTTTTAAGATTTATTTATTTATGAGAGACAGAGACAGAGAGACAGAGAGAGAGAGAGGGGTGGGGGCAGAGACATAGGCAGAGGGAGAAGCAGGCTCCATGCAGGGAGCCCGACGCAGGACCCAATCCTGGAACTTCAGGATCACACCCTGAGCCAAAGGCAGACGCTCAACTGCTGAGCCACCCAGGAGTCCCAACAACTTCCCTAATTCATCAGAAGCTCATATTCCATACAATTCATCTGGCCTGCTTCTCTCTGTACAGAATGAACACATATAAACTTTTTCACAAAAATACTGAAAGGAATATATATAAAGTATATCATATGTAAAACTGAGAAAAAATGGAAAACGCCTTTTGATTTCCAATCTTCTCATTTTTATAACCCTAAATTATTTGTTATATGCTCCTGAACTGATTTATTTTTTTCCTGTAAAATGAACAATATAAAACTCCTGAAGGGTTTTCTTTGAATTGTCAAAATGAAGGCAAAACTGCAAATTTTCATATATAATTTATAAAAAAAACAGTGTTTGGAAATTACTGGAAATAAACAATATTAATTTATATCATTACTCTGGTATACTACAGCAACAAATTATTCTTAAAGTAATTCAACTACAGCATTTCTTTCTTTTTTTTTAAGATTTTATTTATTTGACAGGGAGAGAGCACAAGCAGGGGGAGCAGCAGAAGGAGATGGAGAAGGGAGCCTGACATGGGGCTCAATCCCAGGACCTCAGGACTATGACCTGGGTCCGAAGGCAGACGCTTAACTGAGCCACCCAGGCACCCTCATTTCTAACTTTTTAACATCTTTTTGAAGCAATAAATACAGAAACACTGATGCAATTTTAACCTTTACTTTGTGCTACTTGAGTGTCTTATCCCTCAAATCTACTCTGTAACTAAAGAATGTATTAATATAGTTTTGGATGTAACGCAAAATGGTGGTTTTTATCAAATATAAAAAGAACTACCAAAGCTAGGAGTAACTATAAACTAAACATACTCTAGGAAAGACTGCCCCCTTGTGCCAATCAATAACATTCAACAGATTAAGAAAGGACACTAAGAACTATATCCAACACTACAAGAACCCAGACTTCTAAAAAGGTCTTTTTCCATGTTCTGATTTCACCAGCTTATATTTAAAGTGGTGATCTTTAAAGAAAAATAAATTGAACAGTACATTAAGATCCTTCAGACATGACTAATTTATGACATTTAGCAGCAAATATCAACATAATTTGTAACGTTTAATTACTGTGGATACTAGCTGCTCAACAGCTTAGAGGCTAAGCTCACAGAGAGGAGTAACTTTCTGACCTCTAAGTTCTACAACAAAATGCAGAGAAAATATTAAAGAAACCAGTAGCTTGCAGTGAAAAACATACATGAAAAAGGGATAGAATATGGTGACTTGTTTTTAAAACAGAGTTCATTTTTAGGCTTTTCTTCTGAATTCTTAGATAATAAGATATTTTCTTTGGATCTGACCTATGGCCTGTTATAAAGCTTCTTGGCATATATAAGTGGTAACAGGGCATTCAAACATAAATTATTATCAGCATCATTACTACTATCATTACTACTAATCAACAGTACCAAACAAATATATTAGATGGATTGACTTGCTAAAGAAAAGAACATTAAGGATAAAAAGATAAAAGTAAAAACTAAGTGATGTGAATGCAGATTTTGGATATTCCATAGCATAGTATCTTTCCTAATTAACAGCTAGAAAAGTTACAATTCCATTTCTACCAAATAGGGTTCTTAGGAGAATTAAATGAATTAGCACTGATAAACCACTTGCTATAAAAAACACCACAAAATGTTTGTTACATCAACAAAGGAATTTGTAAGCATGAGAAGCCACACGGCATGTATGTATACAATAATACCTACTTTCGAAGGTGATCATGTTCTTTCAAAAATAGTTCAGTTCTTCTGTTGTTTACTCCAGATCCACTTTTATATGACCTAGAATAAAACAGAAAATTTAAGAACATTTTTGGCAGATACTGCAAAATAGAAGTGATCAACTCCAGTAATAACCAAAGTAGACAAATTGAGCCTATTGTTTTGAGTGAACAGCTAAAATGTCATTTTCATCTTCTAAAAATGACATCCATAATAAATAGAAAAATATAATTGCCTCTCTAATTTAGGGCTAAGTGTTTATTTTTTACCAAAATAATCCAACATTTTATTTTATTTTTATTATTATTTTTTTAAAGATTTATTTATTCATGATAGACATAGAGAGAGAGAGAGGCAGAGACACAGGCAGAGACACAGGCAGAGGGAGAAGCAGGCTCCATGCCGGGAGCCCGACACGGGACTTGATCCCGGGACCCCAGGATCCTGCCCCGGGCCAAAGGCAGGCACTAAACCGCTGAGCCACCCAGGGATCCCCCTAATCCAACATTTTAAACAAACAAAAATCTTTTCCTCTGTTTACTATTGCTGTTATTATTTTTTTTCTATTATTGTATCTTAATTTTCTCCAAATGGAGATAAAATTTTAACTGGTTACTACACAGTATATGGGGTAGGAAGCTACTGCTATAGAATGTTTCCCTTCACAATGGTATATGTAGTCTATCAGCTAAAGCCTATGGAGCTAAAATGAAGCTTGAGATCTGCCAATTCTGGCATTTGTCTTGGCTGTAAATGCACTAAAATTTACAAGAAAATAATTTTTTATCATTACTATCAACACTCATGTTTCTGCTCTTTACTCATGTTAAAATAACAAAAACTAAATGCAAAATTCATGAAACTGGGGCGCCTGGGTGGTTCAGTTGGTTAAGCGTCTGTCTTTGGCTCAGGTCAAGGTTCCAGGATCCTGGGATTGAGCCCTGCATCAGGCTCCCTGCTTGTTTGGGAGTCTGCTTCTGCCTCTCCCCTCTGCTTGTGCTCTTGCTTGTTCATTTTTTCAAAAAAATAAATGAAATCTTTAAAAAAAAAATTCAAGAAACGGCACATATAGGAAGACAAAAGAGGGCCATGCTGATAAAACTGAACTGCTTGCTAAGAGGCAGTGCTAATTTGCAAAGCAGAGAAGGAAAGAAACCCCAGGAAAAGAAAGCATCATGAGATAACCAAAAACGCATAGAACTTGCAAGACAGATGATTCTTCTTTTTTTTTTTTTTTTTTTTAAAGTAATTGCCACATCCAACATGGAGCTCAAACTCACAACCCAGAGATCAAGAGCCATGCACTCCTCCAACCTAGCCAGCCAGGGGCCCTGAAGACAGGTGATTTAGATTTAAATCTATACTGGCATCATTTATTATTAGCCAGTTAACCTTTTTTTTTTTTTTTTTTTGCCAGTTAACCTTTGACAAGTCTCTTAATACCTAGTTTTATAATTTAGTACTAATAATTTCTTTTTTAAAGATTTTATTTATTCATGAGAGACAGAGAGAGAGAGAGAAAGAGAGAGAGAGAGAGAGAGAGAGAGAGAGAGGGAGAGAGGAAGGGAGGAAGAGACACAGGGAGAAAGAAAGAGAGAGAAAGAGAGGAAGAGACACAGGCAGAGGGAGAAGCAGGCTCCATGCAGAGAGCCTGATGTGGGACTCGATCCCAAGTCTCCAGGATCAGGCCCTGGGCTGAAGGCGGCGCTAAACTGCTGAGCCACCCAGGCTGCCTAGTACTAATAATTTCTATCTAGACCAAAAAACTATATGAAGCCAGAAAAGAGGTAATATATGGAAAAGTGTACAATTGCAAAGAACTTTAAAATGTCAGTTATTACTACTATATCTCATCTTACTAATCATATTCTGCTTTGCATTATATTAACCTGAGTACATGTCTTAGTCCTCTCTAGTATCCAGATTATAAACTCCTAGAGGGCTAAGTTGGTCTTTTCATTTCTAGCTTCTACTGTGACTGATCAAGAGTCTTACTCATGGCTGATAATCAGAAAATAGTTTAATGAATGGATGAACATGTTTCTTTTATGATTATTTTTCAGAAAGCAAGTTATTATAGTGGGCTATATTCTAACAATTCCCACAAATTTGCCTCAACACCGGTTCTCAATGTATTCCTAAAAATACGTACATGAATAGTCTGTACAGGTATTAAGTAGAAGACTTACATGTTCCTGAGAACTATAAATATTACAAAATATCTATCTAATTATGGCAAAAATGTTGCTTTTTTTTACTCCCACATGTTTCACAAAGTACATAAGACTAAACATTCAAAAAACAGAACAATAAAAATTAACTTTCCAAGATAATTTTTGGGGACAGGAGCATAACTTTGATGGCTGGGTAATCCTCAATTAGTTTTGAACAAAAATTCTGAATGAAATGAATATGAAATTACTTCTGTTGCAAAACTATCTTACTGTCGAACAAAATAAAGGATCTCTAGGAAAATATTTCTCAGAGTATACATGGTACATATCAGATTATGATATGGTGATGTATACTATAGATATGTTTATGAAACATAAGATAATCATTACTTATGAAACATAAGTACCATAAATTTATCACAAGGGATGCCTAGGTGGCTCAGTGGTTGAACATCTGCCTTCGGCTCGGGTTGTGATCCTGGAGTCCCGGGATCGAGTACCGCATCAGGCTTCCTGCAGGGCGCCTGACTCTGCCTCTGCCTATGTCTTGCCTCTCTCTGAGTGTCTCTCATGAGTAAATAAATAAAATCTTTAAAAAAAGTTAAATTAGGGCAGCCCCGGTGGCGCAGCGGTTTGGCGCCGCCTGCAGCCTGGGGTGTGATCCTGGAGACCCGGGATCGAGTCCCACATCGGGCTCCCTGCATGGAGCCTGCTTCTCCCTCTGCCTGTGTCTCTGCCTCTCTCTCTCTGTGTCTATGAATAAATAAATAAAATCTTTAAAAAAAAAGTTAAATTATCACAAGTGAGACAATGACAAGCATCAATAGATGGTCCAAAAGTGGAAAGTCTTCACGTTTAATTAGCTGCCCAACAGATCTACAATTGTAAAATACAATTTATTTTTTATTTTTTAGATTTTACTTATTTATTTGAAAGAGAGAGAGAGGGAGTGGGAGAGTGAGGGGAGAAGCAGAGTGAGAGGAACAAGCAGACTCCTTGTTAAGTGTGGAACCCAACAGGGGCTTGATCCCATGACCCCAAGATCATGACCTGAGCAGAAATCAAGAGTCGGATGTTCAATTGACTGAGCTGCCCAGGCACTCTGAGAAAAAAAATTTTAATGTGCATATGAAATGCTAGAATGCATTATTGAACGTAAGGTAAACGGATGGAAGAACAAATCTTTAAAGTTATAGACTGAGATTAGCATAAAAACATTGGGAGTTCTTAAATAATTTGACATGGCTATGAAGTCTGAATAAAACCTGGAAAACAAATATTTCAAATTCCAGAGAAATAAAAGTTTCTTTCTTTATACACACACACACACATATATATATACACACATATACATACATATATATAAATTTATACATATACATATATATAAATTACTCTGAGATACATATATATATGTAACTGTTAGGATAGGTGGTTATCAGAAAGGGAAACACAGAGAGCTTCAACATCCTACAAAGTAACATAAAAGGTAACTTACTCAATATCCTTTCGTACTGATCCCATCAAATTTTCCCTTTCCCGTATTGCCATAAAGTTTGCTTTGGTTTTATGGAATTCATGTGTATAATCCTGCAATAAATCAACATCCAATCTCAACATAAGCTCTTTATATGTTTTCATCTTATTGAACCAATTATATACTGTCATCATCTAAGTTACTGTCAAGAAAATTGCTATTTAAGAATCAAATAGTCACGAGGTAAACAACATTATAGTCCCTTTCCTGAAGAGTGACCAACTTCTTTTAAATGAAAACAGTTCAGTGTTGGGGTAATAGTACCACTAGATCGCTATCCCTTGTATCTTCTAGTACTTTGTCTTATGGGACAGAATTATAAAGAAAAAAAATAACTTCAAGATAAAATGATTCCAAATAGCCTAGGATAAAACTTTGAGGGGTTCTCTCTACTTATTAGTGTACATCCAATGGAGCTTACTTTCAAATTTCATCTTTTTGGAATTCCCACAGAAATTTAATTTCTAAACCAGTCAAAGGAAGAACAGAACCAAAAGAATTACAAAGAACAAAATAATCTTTATATATTTTCCTTTCTCAGGCAGCCCTGGTGGGTCAGCGGTTTAAGCGCTGCCTTCAGTCCAGGGCGTGATCCTGCAGACCGTGGATCAAGTCCCACATCAGGCTCTCTGCATGGAGCCTGCTTCTCCTTCTGCCTGTGTCTCTGCCTCTCTCTCTCTGTGTGTGTCTCATGAATAAATAAAATCCATAAATAAATAAATAAACAAACAAACAAACAAACAAATAAATAAATAAATAAATATTTTCCTTTCTCTACTACCATACTGTTAAGTAATTAAGGAGTATCCTAAGTTTTTAAAATTCAGAGATGCATACAGAGAAGATGAAAATCATAATTTCATCTCCCAGAAAGCCCCTACTGCCTCTCTGAACACAAAAATATAAATAAAAATGGAGCGCATACTAAAAAGAGCACCAGGGATCCCTGGGTGGCGCAGCGGTTTGGCGCCTGCCTTTGGCCCAGGGCGCGATCCTGGAGACCTGGGATCGAATCCCACATCGGGCTCCTGGTGCATGGAGCCTGCTTCTCCCTCTGCCTGTGTCTCTGCCTCCCTCTCTCTCTCTCTCTCTCTCTTTGTGACTATCATAAATAAATAAAAATTAAAAAAAATTAAAAAATAAAAAAATAAAAATAAAAAGAGCACCAAAAGGAACAAAAATAAAAACCATCCTGTTCTAAAGCTCATAACTATGATCATTTTCTTCTATTTTCTTTCAGGAACTACATTTCTGTGTATACCAGCTTACTTATTATTTCTTTCATTTGTGCTAAAGAAATCAAACTACAGTTGATTCTTGAACACCACAGACTTGAAATGCACAGGTCCACTACAATTCTGCAAATATATTTTCCTTATTATTTTTAAATAACACGTTCTCTTCTACTTTATTGTAAGAATACAGTATATAATATGTATAACATTCAAAGTATGTGTTAACCAACTGTTTATGTTAGGCTTTTAGTCAACAATAGACTATTAGTACTTAAGTTTTTAAGGAAGGCAAAAGTTTTATGCAAATTTTCAACTGCACAGGAGTGGAGAGGTGGGATGTCAGACCCCTAATCCTTGCATTGTTCAAGGGTCAGCGGTATTCTGCTATATACTGTCTTTCCAGTAGTTCATAAAATATCAAGTAATCTTTTCATATTAACAAATAGAAATCGGGGTCCCTGGGTGGCTCAGCAGTTTAGTGCCTGCCTTCGCAGGGTGTGATCCTGGATTCCCGGGATCAAGTCCCACATCAGGCTCCCTGCATGGAGCCTGCTTCTCCCTCTGCTGGTGTCTCTGCTTCTCTCTCTATATATATATATCATGAATAAATAAATAAAATCTTTAAAAAAAATCTATGTTCTTTTTAATAGCTGTACAGAATTCTATGACTATCATAATTTAGTAAACACCCTATTAGTAAACATTTTAGTTACTTTAGTCTTAAAAAATGCCATTTGAAAAATAAATATTCTGTATACATACTTAACTCCTCTTTTTATTTTTATTTTATTTTTATTTTTTAAACATTTATTTTTTTAATTTTTATTTTTTAACATGGCTGCATGTATTTTTTTAAAAAGATTATTTATTTATTTATTCATAGAGACAGAGAGAGAGAGGCAGAGACACAGGCAGAAAGAGAAGCAGGCATCATACAGAGAGCCTGATGTGGGACTCGATCCAGGGTCTCCAGGATCACACCCTGGGCTGCAGGCAGTGCAAAACTGCTGTGCCACCGGGGCTGCCCTTAACTCCTCTTTTTAAAGTGTGAAGAGAAGTGGATTAAAGAATCTTATATTAAAATTGATAGTACTAACCCATCAATACATAGATAGACCACCAATTCATGTTCCCAGCAACAGTGAATGAGGGCTCATTTTTCTATATTCTTGTAATACGCTACTAGATGCTTCAATATTTGCTAGCTATTCTTCAATATTTGCTAACTATTCTGACAGGTGAAAAATCTTTTCTCATTTTGATTCGTATATTTTCTTTTCAGCATGTGGCTGAACATCTTTTTACAGTTTTGGACATTATCTGTCAACAGCCAGTTTGTATCCTTTGCTCATTTTCTTATTAGGTTACTTTTTAAATTTCTATTATTTCTGTACATTAAGCAAATTAGACACTCATTATAGGTTCTGTTATTAGGTATTGTTTAAAAATGTATAATTTCTACAATGTTTAATTTCACCCATTCTAAACTCCTATAGTTTTTCTACATATAAGTCTTTGATCCATTTAGAATTTATTCTGGATGTGAGGATTGAGACAGAAATTCAAGTTTGTCCCCTCTCTCCACACAATTTGCTGACTGCTACAGGTCTATTTAATTTACGATACCTCTTGTTCCTACTCATTTAAGATACCACTTTTAACTTAATTTCTATGTCTGCTCTGTTCTATTGGTATTTTTTTTTCTCCAGAATCCAACATTTTTTTTATAGATTTTATTTATTTATTTATTCATAGAGACACACACAGAGAGAGAGAGAGAGAGAGAGAGGCAGAGACATAGGCAGAGGAAGAAGCAGGCTCCACGCAGGCAGCCCGACATGGGACTCGATCTCGGGTCTCCAGGATCACACCCTGGGCTGCAGGCGGCGCCAAACCGCTGCACCACTGGGGCTGCCCAGAATCAAACTGTCTTAATTCTTCTAACTTCTTAACAGGTTTTAATATCTGGGAGAATTAGGCACTCTTTACTACTTACCTTCATTTTCACGTTTGTTGTTGGTTTTTTTTTTTTTTTTAGATTTTATTTATTCATGAGAGACACAGAGAGAAAGAGAGAGGCAGAGACCAGAGACCGAGGAAGAGGAAGAAGCAGGCTCCATGCAGGGAGCCCGATGCAGGACTTGATTCCGGGTCTCCCAATCATGCCCTGGGTTGAAGGCAGTGCTAAACCGCTGAGCCACCCAGGCTGCCCAACACATTTTTTTTTTCCCTTGGTTGCACTTGTATGTTTGTGATTCCAAATGAACTTTGTTGTCATTTCGGCAGTTAAAAAAAAAAAAGAAAAGAAAAAGAGAAAAGAAACAAAAAACTCTTTTTCCATTTGGAGGGACTCAACTTATAGGCTGATTTAGAGAGAAATCTTCCTATCCAAAGGCAGAGTGATTCTTTCCTTTACTTAAATCTACTTTCATTTTACTAAGTTTTTTTTTTTTTTTTAAGATTTTATTTATTTGACAGAAAGAGCATGTGTACAAGTAGGGGAAGCAGTGGAGAGAGAAGGAGAAGCAGGCTCTCCGCTGAGCAGGAAGCCCAAAGTGGGGCTCAATCTCAGGACTCTAGGATTATGACCTGAGCCGAAGGTATATACTTAACTCACTGGAGCCACCCGGGGGCCCAATCTCAGTAAAGTTTTATACATGCAAATCCTATTCATTCTTATTAAATTTATATACAAGGATTTTAGTTTCTTCCATTATATTTTCTAACAGGTTATTGGTTATATATAGGAAAACTTCTTGCTTTACTATATTAATTTTGTAATCTACCATCTTAATTTCTTTCTAATTTTTTAAGTTGTTTTTCTTAGTTGTATTAGATAATTTTTTCATTGCTACATAATACGTTTTGCCTCTTCCTTGTCACTATTTAGATCTTGTTTATTTATATCTCTGTCTAATTGCACCACCAAGAGCTTCCAAAACAATATTAAATACCTGAGGTGACTGGGGATATCTTTATCTTGTTTCTTTAAAGGGAATGCTTTTAGAGCTTTATCATTAAGCATCATGCTCGTTTTAATGACATACACATTTTACCTTAGGTAAATGAAGTGTCTTCCTATTCTTATTTTTACAACAGTTTTTAAAATTAGAAATGATCACTTAATTTTTTTAATATTAAAAACATTTACCTTCCTATTCGTACTAAATTTTAATATATCTGTATATATAAATTTTAAGAGTTTATTTCATTTTATTGGTATACATTTAATATTTTCTTAAATATACTAAATATAGTAAATTACCTTCTTTCTACATTATCTTCAAAGCCTGATGAAAGTATACTCTAAATCACCATACTGTGGCCTATGCATGCCATTAGCTCTTACACTGTTATTGCTAGCTAGCAAGGTCTCCCACAGAAGTATATGTACCTAGTGATGAATGTTATTCATTTTTACCAGGCAAAAGCAAGAACTATCAGGTATTTTCAGAATTTTATTATAACAAGGGGGGGAAAAAATAAAACAAGACAAATTTCTATAGCATAATATTTATTGTCTCAGAAGATTCTTCCCTTTAGTCTCTAAAATACATGTATACGCATTCTATTCAGGGATTTAAAAAAACCCACTACAATAACTTAAAAGTCTGAAGCCCAATATATTACCTGCAATATATCTCTATGTCTCTGTAACGTATGCATCAGTGCTGCATTCAAAGATGGGACACCCGCACTGTTGGTATATTCTGCCATTTTATCATTTACCCCTGTAAGCTAAAAAGAAGAGGAAGGAAAAGAAAACCAATAAATATATTTTTAAAAGCACTATAAAGAGATAAAAGTAAATTATTTGCCTGTATGCTCTTCTGGCTAACAACAAAGCAAACAAAAAACCTCCCCGAAAGCAAAATGACAGGCAAGGATTCAGTATTTCCCCCCTAATAATCCATAAAGGTTAAAATAACACCCATAAGACTTGAGAATGACTATAATAAAAATTCAAGGGGCCTCGGCAGGCACATATCTTGGAAGAAAGGGTGATTTCAATAAACATGTCTGCATTAATATAATCGAGTACCATATCTAACAAGTGATTAACACAGCTGACTAGTAAAACAGCCAATTAACAGAAAGTACTCACCCTTGCCAAAAGCTGTTCAATCTCAATTGCCATCGTTTCAAACATTCTGTCTTGGCTTGATCCATTTAAAAGGGGTGTTGTGTCAGAACTAAAGAGAAGTTCCAGTAAAGAGAATCCATTACTTAAACCTAAACCTTTAAAACATACTTAAAATAATAAGGTAATTATTCTTAAAGAGGGCAAGTGGAACCTCAGAGACATTCTGTTTAAGAAACTAACTTTTCGGGGATCCCTGGGTGGCTCAGCGGTTTAGCGCCTGCCTTTGGCCCAGGGCGCGATCCTGGAGTCCTGGGATCGAGTCCCACATTGGGCTCCCGGCATGGAGCCTGCTTCTCGTTCCTCCCGTGTCTCTGCCTCTCTTTTTCTGTATATCATAAATAAATAAATAAATAAATCTTTAAAAAAAAAAAAAGAAACTAGCTTTTCTAGAAAAATCACATTCTAAATATTAAATTCAGCATAAAATAGGGTTTTTTTTTTTTTTTTGGGAGTGTACACACACATATGATGGTGGATGGGTGAATGGTGAGGGGCAGAGGGAGAGAGAGAATCTTAAAAAGGTTCCAAGCCCCGTATGGAACCTGACACAGGGCTTGATCTTATGACCGTTAGATCATGACCTGAGCCGAAATCAAGAGCTGGATGCTTAACTGACTGAGCCGAGCCATCAGGGCACCTCCAATATAAAGTATAATTGTACATAAGGTTTTTCTGAGCTTTAATATATCTAACCTTAGTAATGTAAAGTAACTTAAGCTGTGGCAGTGCCCAATTAAATGCTGAATCTAAAAAAAACAAATTATGTGTAACAAAACTGGAGAAGTAGTACTACATAAAAAAGAAAGTATAAAAGGTATTATGAATTATGTCATGACATCTGTGAAGAAGTCTTTCAAATTTTTACTCCTAAGCAATAATGGTTATTCAAATTAAGTTCTCTTTTCTTTCCTCGACTCTTGCCAAAAAGAAATAAAATTGAAATTTATATGATTCACAGACTGGATTACTAGTTATTAAGTAATCAGGAACTGGCTTTAAGGCTGAAATAGATAGCCATGTCCAGCAGGGAAGTTTCAGTACCAACTTTCTACATTTCTACTTATATTATGCAATTCAAGAGGGGTTTTTTTGGTTATTTTTACAAAAATGTGAACTGTTTTCTAATCTGAATAGTCAGTCAAAAATCTAACTTTTTACAAGTGAAATTTGTTTGACAGATTCAAATTCTTTTTTTTTTTTAAGATTTTATTTATTTATTCATTAGAGAGAGAGAGAGAGAGAGAGAGAGAGAGAGAGAGAAGCAGGCTCCTTGCAGGGAGCCCGATGTGGAACTCGATCCCGGGACCCAGGGATCACGCCCTGAGCCAAAGATTGATGCTCAATCTCCTAAGCCACCCGGGCATCCCAACAGATTCAAATTCTAAAACCAGATATCCTTGACAGGCCAGGTGGCTCAGCAGTTTCACACCACCTTCAGCCCAGGGCCTGATCCTAGAGACCCAGGATCGAGTCCCATGTCAGGCTACCTGCATGGAGCCTGCTTCTCCCTCTGCCTGTGTCCCTGCCTCTCTCTCTCTCTCTCTCATGAATAAATGGGTAAAATCTTTAAAAATTAAAAATAAATAAATAAAACCAGATGTTCAGAAAATTTATTTTGCCTCTTCTGAAAATCGACTAACCTTCATTTGGTCCCCAAATGGTATGCATTATCATGTGAGCAGCTCAACTGAGATCTCAGTTCTACTGAACACAGATAAGTACCCAGGCAATGACAATGCTCTTCAATCTTACTGAAGACTTTGTCCTGCCCTGTGACAGTGCTTGGGTGTGGTAAATGAAAATAGACTAAATCATCAGTTTAACATAAAAAAAAAACAAAAAATACTTTGGTTACTATTTCCCCTCTCCACATACAATTCCACAGCAATAGTAATGGGCAACAAAGTAACCAAAAAGTAACTAATGAAAAGGATTTTTACTTAAAATGCTTAATTAGGTGTGAAATTTTTATTTCTAATTTATTTGTCTTAAAATATATCCAAATACGTAGTTCTTTTTTTTTTAAAGATTTTATTTATTCATGAGAGAGAGAGAGAGAGAGAGAGAGGGGGGCAGAGGCACAGGCAGGGGAGAAGCAGGCTCCATGCAGGGAGCCCGATGCTGGACTCAATCCCAGGACTCCAGGATCACGCCCTGGGCCGAAGGTAGGTGCCAAACCCCTCAGCCACCCAGGGATCCCTCCTAGTTCTTTATTATATGTTAGAGCTAACCCAATGTTCTATGGTTACTTCTTAGAATGTGCCCAGGCAAAAATGCTCTAAATACTACTAATAGGGATCCTCCCCAGATATATGAAAAAGAACAATGGGCCAACAAATGTGAGCTCCCTGAAGAGGGAAACTGCTTGTTCACAGATGTATGGCAAGCACCTAGAACAGTGTCGGGCACATGGTAGATACTCATTAAATACTTGAATAAATGAAGAGACAATCTCCATTTTCACCATTCTCAGAGTCTATGAGTCCAGGGAAATGGTCAAAAACCTCTCCACAATACTACAATTCAGCTAAAGTGAATTCACTTTATAGTTAATGTGATGATCCATAGACCATCAAGTTCTCAAAACACAAAAAGTAAAAAAAAAAAAAAAAAAAAAATTTATCCTAGATGAAAAATTCCAGTCATCACCGAGTTTATTCAGTATGACATGTTTTCAATCTAGGCAATAACAACACTTTAGAATATACATTGAATCTTTGATCCTCATGGCCTTAGGTTTCTTACTGAAGGGAGAGTTGGGCTGTAGGAAATCTACAAAGTCAGTCCCAATTTGTTGTAGAAGTATTACATTCATGAAGTACAGAAAATATAGAAAAAGCATCATGTAATTGTGTCTCTTGACAATCCAGAGTTTTAAAATTGTATAGACTAAAAGTGAACAACTGGCATAATCAAGCAGGACACTTAAATACAGGAAAAATGCTTTTCAATGATAAAATAAGTTTACACATACAAAAGAACCTTCGTCATTTTCTTTACCTGCTAAGTAAAGGCAAGTCCAAAATAACATCATGCAACCAAAGCTATATGACATGGCAACAGCTTACTTTTAGGTCCTATAGTCAGTATGTTGGCCCTGCTATCGTTAATTCTTTAATAATTTGCCCTTATTTAAAAGAAGCAATACTTTGGCTATGATGTTGAAATGAATCTTTTTGTTGGAATGTTCATAAAAAGGTTTAGAGTGGGGTGCCTAGGTGGCTCAATCAGTTAAGTGTCTGCCTTCTTCTCCAGTCATGAGTATCACATTGGGGTCCCTGCTCAGTGAGAAGTCTGCTTCATCCTCCTCTTCTGCCTCTCCTCCTTACTTGTGCTTCCTTCTCTCTCTCTCTCTCTCTCTCTCTCTCTCAGATAAATAAGTAAGTAAGTAAGTAAGTAAGTAAATAAATAAATAAATAAAACCTTGAAAAAGAAAGAGTTTTAGAGCACAGGCTCTGGAGACAGAAAGACCTGGGTTCAAATCCATGCTCAATTTTTATTGTTTTATAATGATTGGCTGAAAAAAAATCCCACCCACAGCCAATCCTCAAAAAAGTATGTGAAATAAAGGATAACAACTCTGCTACCAGCAATTCCACTGCTAGGTATGTGCCATTTTTATAGGTAAAAATGTTCCTATCAGCCTTCATATACAGCTCTTACAACAGTATCTGACACGTGATGAACACCGTGTCAGCTATTAAATTAATTAGCAAAAATTAGAAACAATGTCCATCTGCAAATTTAATACACAACACAACCACAATATGATGCTGTATGAAGCAAATGAATATACCACAGTTAAACGTATCCAAAGCTTAATCACAAAGATAATGTTAAACAAAAACCAAGTTGCAAAGTAACTATTGTAGTAAGATACTACAAATTGTTAGGAACACAAACATATGTAGTAAAAACATAAGATTATAAGGAGGCAGAAAATGGGAAATTAGGGGCTTCAACTGAACTGATAATGATTATTTCTTAAAGAGGAAAACAGGCACATGAGGATTCATTATTCTTCATACCTTTCTAAGTATCTTAAATATTTCCTAATATTTTTTTAAACAAGTGGATGGCCTAAAGTGAGCATAAGATTCAAAGATAAGGATACATTTTCCCTATGTTCAATACAATACTGTTCTGGTTTCTCAAAAAAGAACCAAAATTAAAAACAACTTCAATGATTAACAGTGAGGATACACACTGCATTAGATTCATTATAAAACACCAGAATAGCAGTATGTATACTTTACATTTGAACAGTTTCTTAGATCCATTTAACACCCAGGAGTTATAAGAAATACAATGTGGGAAATCAACCACATTCCCTTACACTGGCTAAACTAGAAACTTACCTCTGATACAGACTCATTCTTAAGCCTTAGCATTTTCCTCCTGACACCATCACAACCTTCACCTAAGGATCCCAAATAAATGCTAGTCTCAAAAATTAAGAAAAATTTTTATAAATTACTAACATATAAATAACAAAAACACATAAAATACCAAAAATTCACCAACAGACTGAGTTACAGAGTTACATAGTTTAGCTTATTTTTTAATGATTTTAAAAACATTCTATGGCTTAAGGCATAAGAGACAGAATCTGGTAGTACCTATACCTGTCGCGTCTTCCATCTCGGGCACCGCTGTGACTGTAACTTGTACATAGTTTACTGAAGGAAACTAGTTTCAGGTCAAGTTCATTTTCCAGCTGTCGAGCTTGTTTTCTGAGATCTTTGACAAAATTTTAAAAGCAAATAATTAAACACGAAGAGTCCATCACCCAGACATAAAAATCACAAAACTATTCTGAAGAAAACAAACTATGAAAATAATCATATATTGATCTAGATTCCCCATTAAGAAAAGTGTTAAAAGGAGAAAGCCAAAGACTTCCCCAGAAAAGCACACTGTCTCTTATTTAAACTTCAGATGGGTCATGAAATGGAGAGACAGTGAGAGGTGGAAATTTCCCCTGTATTCCAATGATAGCTAGGCAACAACTGTTGTTCTAACATCCCTGAAATGGTTTCTGTAACAATGACTAAAATTTTGTAATTTGGGGGGAAAACAGAAGACAACACAAATCATAAAAGAACCTGAGTATGGTTTATGATCAGCATTACATCAACTTATCAATTAACTTCATAAAAGAGAACCCATCACTGTTTTCGACTGAGGTTTTCCTGTCTCTTTACATTCCAAAGCTTATGAATTTCTTAGTAGAATTAGTTATTAACTGACGCTTAAAGAAACAATAATTATCTTTTTTAATTTTTATTTATTTATGATAGTCACAGAGAGAGAGAGAGAGAGAGAGAGAGAGAGAGAGAGAGAGAGAGAGAGGCAGAGACATAGGCAGAGGGAGAAGCAGGCTCCATGCACTGGGAGCCTGACATGGGATTCGATCCCAGGTCTCCAGGATCGCGCCCTGGGCCAAAGGCAGGCGCCAAACCGCTGCGCCACCCAGGGATCCCTAGATGTGAATACTTTCATTCATGGTAAAGTGGGCCTCAAAATACAAGGGCTGAAATATATAAAGAAATATTATAAGGACCTCATCTTTCAGGAATAAGGATTACAAAACATTACTTCAATATATTTATCAGCAACCAGAAGTAGGAAGCAGTAGAACACAGTGGAGCATATTTTGCCAGAGACCAAGTCTCCGCATCTTATTTCATCCTAACATCCTGAGATTTTGAGAACTTGGCTCTGAGATTTATTGAAAATCTACTGAACCAATGAACCTTCACTTTTTGTTTTGTTTTTAAGATTTATTTTTAAAGAATTTATTTATTTATTCATGAGAGACAGAGAGAGAGAGACAGAGAGAGAGAGAGAGAGAGGCAGAGACACAGGCGGAGGGAGAAGCAGGCTCCATGCAGGGAGCCCGATGTGGGACTTGATCTGGGGACTCCAAGATCATGCTCTGGGCCGAAGGGAGGCACCAAACCACTGAGCCACCCAGGGATTTATTTATTTGAGAGAGAGACAGTGAGCATGAGCAAGGGGGGGGGGGGGGGGACGACAGAAATCTTCAAGCAGACTCCTGCTGAGCTAGCAGCCTGAGCAGGGCTCCATCCTAGGACCCTACCTTCAGGGTTTTTCTATGCATTAGTAACCATGTGCTTAAAGCCCTCGGCACAGAGTAGGATGTCAACAACAAGCTGCTGTAATTATCACAACATGGCGCTTCAAAAAACTATAGCCTAACGACTAGTATTAAGGATACCAACAGCCGCTTCCACAGAACTTAAAAATATTTTCTATCTAGCACACACATTTCAAATAGGCATTTAAATACATGTTTTAAACTATAATCATGCTTCTCTGCAACCAGAACTGTCCTCCCTAGTAGAAAACATCCAAAAACCAAACCAAAACAAAACAAAGCATTCTGAAAGTGTAATAAGGCAAATACGGACGAACTTGGAACTAAGCTCTTAGACCAACTAACTGGCTGCTGGTGACAGTACTGTTACTTGTGGTTTCCAAGAGGCTTCGGAGAGTGGCTCCCATTGTAATAGAGCAGAGAGACAATGGAAAGAAACATATGAGCCTTCTCTGACCCTCGGTCGTCATCATGGTCCAGGAGGGAATTTTCTAACAGCCCACTCTATCGGAACATATTTTCATTAATTCAATAAACGTACTTGTCAAATCACAAGACAGGTTTTTTTTTTTTGGGGGGGGGGCTAAAGAGGTATATAGCAAATGCAATCATCGCAATTCACACTGGTTCTCTCAACTTTCGCTTTTTAATAAAACCCATCTCCACGGCAGAGGGTAATTATTTCCTCAGTCTCCAAACCGCGACTCGAAGTCTCCAAACCCAATCCTCGAAGTCCCAGCCCTAAGTCCTGCCAAAGGGACCGAGGAGGAGACGCTTCGTCCATATAACTTCCCTCGATGGACCGGACTGACAAGTTCCTTCTTCCCCTTATCCTACTCCGCTGTCCAACAGTGACCGCAACTCTTAAAACGCGAACTCTTCGAGCCTCCTGGGGTCGGGATATTCTCGCTCAAAACTCGTCTCCTCTCAGAGTCGTCCCCAAGCCCCTTCGTCCAAGTTCGCCGGGCCCCTCAACTCAGCTCTCCCCCAGGGACTCAGGACCTTCCTTCTCCGCCCAGCTCCTTCCGCCCACCTCTGTCCCAAGTCTCGCTGCCTCTCGGCTCAGCCCCTCTGCCCCAGACCGTTCCGGCTCTTCAGCCCCCAGGCCAGGGGCTCCCACTAGAGAAGCCTCACCCGTCAGCTCAGCCGCTCCGGAGGCCGGGCTCTTTCCTCTGCCGCCTCCCCCAAGACCCGTCTTTACCCAGCCCTTCTACCTCTTGGTGAGACGCACACGGAAGCCTCGCCCTCACCTTCCCAGTAATTGCTGGTTCCTGCAGCCATCTTTGTTGTCCAACGTCAGTCGGGATAGGAGAGTAGAGACGAGGCGAGCCAGAGAATCACTTCCGCACCTTCTTCCGCCCCGGCGCCAGGGCCGACGGGATACGTCAGTTTCCACGGACACCGCCCCCCGGCGGTCAACTAATCCTTTTACTGCTCTTCAGCAATGGGACTGGAAACCAGTTTTAATCCCAGACGCTACCTGAGTGTCTGTCCTGGTGCAGCTCCTGTCCTCTCCGGCGCCCCAAACCCGCATCATCGCCCTCAGGTCAGCTTACCCCCTCTCTCAGCAGGAGCCAGCGTGGCGGAGAAGAAAGTCATCGTCAGTGTTCAGCCAACCGCTTTCCCTTCTCGGCGCCGCAGGCTCTTTTCTTCCCAAGACGAGCCCTTTCATCCGGCCTCCTCCGCGTGTGCTCCAGCATCCCTCGGGCTCTGGCAGCATCCCTCGGCCTACCCGGCCGTCTGCGTCCGTGTACCTCATCCGGCCCCCTCAACCTGTCGGAATCAGCCGTCCAAAGCCGCCCTGAAAGACACACAAATCCTCGCAGTTGGCTTGTGTCCGCATTTTTCCAGTTCTAGTGAAAGGTAGAAGAGTTACGTCCCATAGAGGTGTTTAAATCACACCTGTCCCTTTACCCACTCCCACTTACGACTCTTTAAGATTTCCTCTACATTCATTGAGAACCACGTCACATAACGTTACAATTTTTGCTTCAACTGCCAAACATCATTTATAGAATCCAAAAGCAGAAGGAAAGTGGACTGCATTTATCCATACTTTACTCTTAACATTTTTCTTTCTTCCCTCCCGATGTTCCAGGATTCCTTCTTGTATCATTGCCCTTCTGTTTCAAGAACTTCCTTTAGCCGTTTCTAAAGAGTAGGTCAGCTGGAGACAAATTCGACTCGTTTTCCTTCATCTGATAATGTCTTGGTTTCCCCTTAATTCCTGAAAGATACTGTTGCCAGATGTAGAATCTGAGGTTCACATTTTTTTTTTTTCCCTTTAGCACTTGAAAAACGTGCCCAATTCCTCCTGGCCTCCTTGGTTCTGATGAGAAATTGGCTGTTTTTTGAATTGTTTTTCTACTCTAGCTAAGTACTGCTTTCCAGATTTTTTCTTTACTTTTCAGAAAGTTGATTAAGATGTGTCTTAATGTGGATTTCTTTGGTTTTATCTGGTTTGGGATTTGCTCAGCTTCTTGAATCTTAGGTTTATGTCATTTGCCAAATTTGGGGAATTTTCAGCCATTGTTTCTTCTAAAACTTTTTCTGTCCCTTACTCTTTTTCCTCTCCCTCTGGGATTCTGATGACATGAATGCTAGATCTTTTGTTAGAGTCGTACATATCCCTGAGGCTCTACTAATTTTTTTTTCAGTCTGTTTTCTGTTGTTCAGATTGGGTAATAAATATTTTTAAAAAAATATTTTTAAAATTTATTTATTCGTGAGAGACAGAGAGAGAAGCAGAGGCAGATTTTATTTATTTATTCATGACAGACACAGAGTGAGAGAGAGGCAGAGACACGGGCAGAGGGAGAAGCCAGATCTATGCAGGGAGCCCAATGCAGGACTCGATCCCGGGTCTCCAGGATCACGCCCTGGGCGGAAGGTGGCGCTAAACAGCTGAGCCACCCAGGGATCCCCGGTAATTTCTATTTTTGTCTTCAGTTTCGCTGACGGGCCTATCTTTCCTCTCTCCCATCCATTCTGCTATTGAGGCCATTCACTGAGATGTTTAATTTCAATTATTGTATTTTTCAGATATAAAATTTATTTTTTTCTTAAAGATTTTATTTATTCATGAGAAAGAGAGAGAGAGGCAGAGACATAGGGAGAGGGAGAAGCAGGGTCCCTGCACAGAGCCGGATGTGGAACTCCATCCCAGGATCCCGGGATCATGACTTGAGCAAAGGCAGACACTCAACCACTGAGCCACCCTGGTGCCCCCAGATCTAAAATTTCCGTTTGGTTCCTCATATCTTCTATTTCTTTCCTAAGAGTCTTTCTTATCATTTAAGTTTATTTGTAATTGCTCATTAAAATATTTTTATCAGGTCCTTGTCAGATAATTCCAACATCTTGTCATCTTGATATTGGCACCTGTTAATTATCTTTTTTTCCTTCAAGTTTAAATTTTCTGGGTTCTTGGTATAATGAATTATTTTTAAGTTGTGATCCTGGATATTTTAAGGTATTATAAGACCCTGGATCTTATTTAAATCTTCTGTTTAAGCAGGCGTCCTCTGACATTGTGCTGGTGGGGGTGGTAGGGAACTTGCCTTGTCACTACAATGTTGAGAGTAGAGAAGTTCAGGTTCTCCCCTGGCCTCTGATGATAACCCAGGTGGTGGGTTGGGGTGCCTAACTGCTCTTCTCTGGGTGGGCTTCCCTGGATGGCCTCCACTGACAGCATAATGCGGGGCCTCATAACCACTCTGCTGTGGTGGAGGTCCTTGCTCTCTATATGGGCTTTCTTTGTTAATATTTATTTATTTCAGAGTGTGGGGGGTGGTGAGGGGCAGAAAGAAAAGGAGAGTAAGAGGGGAAGCTGCTCTCCCTGAGTGTGGAACCTGAAGTGGATTCAATCTCCCATCTCCCAAGTTGAAGATCATGACCTGAGGGGAAACCAAGAATCTGATGCTCAACAGACTGAGCCACCCAGGTGCCCTAACCTGGGCCTTTTTTGACACCACCCACTACCCTGGCTTCTTTATAGTCAGGTGAGGGTGGAGTGTAGCTGCCAGGTCAGCCATTGCTGTAAGGCGTAGAGATGGGCCTGTTTTCTTGGTAGCATTTGGCTGGAGTAGTGCAATTATTGTCTAAAACAATTCCATCTTGGTAGCCTGCCCCCTTTTGTGTCCTTTGGCGACAGAAGTATTTTCTTCTGGGCTTTTTGTGTCTGCATCCTTTGGCATCTATGGATTGCCAACTTCTCCATTATGGGATATATATCCCTGCCTGGGATGTATAATGCAACACCCACTATAGGATATGTGAGCAGAAAGAAAACCCAAGGAATTCACTACATACCATTCCTTGGATTCTGAAGTCCCTAACTGGTCTGCCTTCTTCTCTCCATCTTACTCAGTCTTACTTGTTTTGTATACAATACATGAGGTTTTTTGCTCTGTTTACTGGGAGGAATAGAAGAGAAATATATCTATTCCATTTTGTCTGGAATCAAAAGCCTCCATTTTTAAATAGATTTTTAAATCTTCGCTAAAATCTGTGCAGATCAAAATAAAGATTAAAAATCTTTGCTAAGGGCAGCCCGGGTGGCTCAGCGGTTTAGCGCTGCCTTTGGCCCTGGGCGTGATCCTGGAGACTGGGGATCGAGTCCCGCGTCGGGTTCCCTGCATGGAACCTGCTTCTCCCTGTGTCTCTGCCTCTCTCTGTGTCTCTCATGAATAAATAAAATCTTAAAAAAAAAATCTTTGCTAAAATTCTCCAGCTTTTCTTTTTGAATTTATCATTGCTATTATTTTAAAGTTTCTGATAAATGAAAAGTCTGTAACTCCTATGGGACTGTTTCTTTTTTTTTTTCTTGATCTTTCATCTTTTTTCTTTTTAATTTTTATTTATGATAGTCACAGAGAGAGAGAGAGAGGCAGAGACATAGGCAGAGGAAGAAGCAGGCTCCATGCACCAGGAGCCCGATGTGGGATTCGATTCCGGGTCTCCAGGATCGTGCCCTGGGCCAAAGGCAGGCGCCAAACCGCTGCGCCACCCAGGGATCCCTGATCTTTCATCTTTTGATATTGTCTTGACAATAAAATTAACTTTCAATTAGATGTTGTATATTATAAATTAAAATTTGTAGTGTTCATCTGAGGCTTTAGATAATATCTCCCTCCAGAGACAGTTTACTCCTGCTTCATGCAAGCAGTTCAGGTAGTGGCACGTCAGCTTACTCCAGCATGGAGTGGAACTAATACCAAGTAGGAATCTGGGTTTGTAAAAATTTGTTTCTGATTAGCCTGTACTTCTAATATGTAGCCACTCAGGGGTCCTAACTGAAAGCCTGTTGAAGGATGCTTGGGTGGTTCAGCAGTTGACCGTCTTGCCTTTGACTCAGGGAGTGATCCCAGGATCCTGGGATTAAGTCCTCCCTTAGGCTCCCCACAGGGAGCCTGCTTCTCCCTCTGCCTATGTCTCTGCTTCTCCCTCTGCCTATGTCTCTGCCTCTCTCTCTCTCTCTGTCTCTCATGAATAAATAAATAAAAACACTTAAAAAAAAAAAGACTGTTGAGCAGTGTCTTGATGGAGGCTAAATCTGTATTTTCCCTGACCAACGATACTGCCTACAGCTTCTGCTTGAGTTCTCTGCCTCTTGACTTACCTCTCTGCTACTAGGTATCTCTCTGTCACTAGTTATGAATCAACAAATGCCTCAAGGTGAAACTTTACTATCCTGTTCACCCCTGAATTCCCCTTGCTCTAGGATCTGGACCCCATAAGTCCTTGTTACCTTAGTAGTTCTTCGGTCCTTCAAGCAAGAGTTTTGTTTTGCTTTTAAATCCAGCTTTTCTAATTGTTCTTGATGGGAAGGTCGTTTTGTTTCAGGACAATTCACCCACAGCTGGAAGCAGAACTGAATTATTATTTCCAATTTACCTATAGATTATTTTGTACTTTTCACATGCACAAATATGCAAGTGATGATACATTTGCGTTTTCCTTGTCAATATCCGTATCTGTTATTTATATTTTCATGCTTCATGGCTGAGGTGTCTCCCATTAATCTAGCAACTTTAGTAGGTACTAAAGTACCAGGCAGTTTAGTGGGTTTTTTGTGGGTTTGCTTTGGTGAGAGGGAGGAGTTAAAAGTGCTCAATTTTGCAATACTCATTTATCTTGCAAGGCTTAAATTTTCCTCTTTGCTTCTTTTCTTTCTCATCACCTAATTGTCAAAGGGTGCTTCTCCTTTCTTTTTCACTTTTTTCCTTCACCAGAAGCTATGTTTCAATGCTGTCCCTTTAAATCATGCCTGCTCCCTTTGAAGCTCCTTCCCTATAGTTTGTGCTCTGATCTACTTGGACATGTTTTTAGACTCAGATGGACTTGGACCCCTAACCCTCAGATGGACTTGGTCTTTCTGGCAGTAGTTTCAAACTAATGTTTGCAATGCCCTTGCACGGGCATCCTCCTCTCATATTGCAGCTGATCTCCATCTGCCGTGACTCCACAAAACCTTGCACTGGAATGGTGCTGGGGCAGGCATATGAGAGTCCATGCTGAAATTTGATTTTTCTCATTTTATTCAGGTAGTTTGACATTTCAAAATTCTCTGACTTCAAGTGATGCTTAAAGTGTGACTTTTGTGTAGATTTACTTTTTCCTTCTTGTGTTTTTTTTTTTTCATTATTCTGCAATGACATATTGGGAAACAGGTAGCTTAGGTTGCCACCAATGTCTTCAGCTACCTGGAAGTTCCTTTTTATTCCTGAACGGTATATTCAATATAAAATTCTATGTTGGAAGCTATTTAACGTTTTACCAAGCATTTCCAAAGTATAATTTTACTATACTCTGGTTTCCATGGTTGGGAATGAGTCTAATCTTTTAGTCTAACAGCTAATCTTTTTTTTTAAGATTTTATTTATTTATTCATGATAGACACACAGAGAGAAAGAGAGGCAGAGACACAGGCAGAGGGAGAAGAAGGCTCCATGCCGGGAGCCCGATGTGGGACTCGATCCCGGGACTCCAGGATCGAGCCCTGGGCCAATGGCAGGCGCTAAACCCCTGAGCCACCCAGGGATCCCTGCTAATCTTTTTTAAAAAAGATTTTGAGAGACACAGAGAGAAGCAGAGACATAGGCAGAGGGAGAAGCAGGCCCACCACTGGAGTCCGATGTGGGACTCCATCCCAGGACCCCAGGATCATGACCTGAGCCAAAGGCAGATGCTTAACCGCTGAGCCACCCAGGCACCCCTAACTGCTAATTTTTTTAAAGTTATTTTCTCTCTGCTTTTTTTCCCTCTTTGTCTTTGGTGCTCTGAAGCCTCACTGATGTGTCTAGATGTTCGTGTTTATTTTTTCTTGCTTGGATTGTTTCTTTAATCTATAGATACCATTTATCAATTTTGGAAAACTCTGTGTCATTGTTTCAAAATAGTTTCTTACACTCCATTCTTCCTCTTCTAGAACTCTGATGATCAAACAGTATTCTTATGTTAAAGCCACACTTTTACCCTCTCCGTATTTTCTACCTTTTGGTCTCTGCACTACATAAGAGAGAGTTTCTGTGGGTCTATTTGTAATTAACTGATTCTCTGTGTCCAATCTGCCATTTTAACGGTGTATTTTAAGTTCCGTGCTGTCACTTCTGGAAGTTCTATTATTTCATAGTTTCCTGTGATAGTCTCAGGCTTATCTTCTATTCTTTGAAAACAGTAAGTGTATTTGTTTTACGAGTGTCTGATAATTTCAACATCTGAAACCAGTATAGGACTTTTTCTTTCTTACTGGTGGTTTCTTATTTCTTTACATGCTTAGTTATCTTTGCCTATGTTTGGTCATTGCAAAATCATGAGGTCTCCTCCAAATCCAGGATGGAAATACCTTCCACCAGAGAAGAACTGAGTTTAACTCAGTTACCTAGAGGTAGTACCACATGGCTTGACACCTGGACCACCTAGGCTATGCGTATGTGGCTAGATTCTAGACAAAATATTTGCGGTGCCCAGTCCCTTTCAAATGTGTTCAAGTCCTGCTGAATAGAAAACCATGTATATAATCCTTCCTCTGCTGCCCTCCCAACACCCACATCTTCCAAATAAAAACCCAATAGCCAACTCTGGATTTTCTTAGTTTCAGACTAAAGATTTTAGCTTTTCTGTAAACCTAAAACTATTATAAAATTATTTTCTAAAAAAAAATCCAAGAGTTGTCCAACTGAGCCATTATCATAATCAGCCCACTTGCCACCTATCCCATTCCCTATCTTCAGGATCAATTCCTTATGGGTACCTCACATCTTTCAAACACTAAATCAGAGCCTGTTTGATCTTGAACAACTCTACTAGAATCAAACAATACCTATTTAGGTGACAATAATAATTATAAATATTGGAATGACTTCAAATACTCAAAAACAGTAGTGGTTCAGATCTAACAATCTAGATCTCTCCCCATGACCCCTTTGCTTTGGCTCAAGCTCGGTGACAATCGCATGTTATAGCAATTTCTATTTATTCTACAATCTCTTTCTACGTGTTCCATCTTAAATTTCTCCACCTGCTGCTACTATTTTCCACCTACAGCATTGATTGCATCACAGCCTCTTTATATTGCTTCTAACTGAATCCTTAAATTGCATAATTTATTTTAAATTGTGGGTAATAATTGAGATATTTATCTGAGGTCTGCTATAAACACTATACAATCAGCTGGCATTCTAGCTGCAAGTGAGAATAAGATGAAGACCTAACACAATGGCATTTATTCATAACTGAATAGCGTTAGCACTGAGTATCATGCTTAACTGCCAAGAATAATTAGCTTCTAGAAACCTGAAAAATGAAATATAATTGATAGCTTACTGTTTATGATACAAACCAAAAGGTTCTTGATCAGTTATGAGAAACTCCTGACAAAAATTTAGGAAAATATTTCAAACAGTGAGGGGGAAAAACCCATTCTATTCAGACAAGTACAGCAGGCAAGTAAGGCTCTTTTCACTGAATAAACATAAATACAATCTAATTTAAAAACAAATATGAAGCATTTGGCACAATTTAAAAAACTTCACTGCCATGCTATAGACAATCTATGGAACTACATAATGGAAAATTTCATACTCTCGTTTTTAGTATTCATGTGTAGGGATTTCTTCTAAATTAAAATGACCACCTGTACACAGATCTTTGTTCATATATTTGATACCTTTCTGGTTTCAAAAAATCAGAAAACAGCAAATGAAGGAAAATGATGCTGTTTATCATGGGCATTCAATTCTGAGTCAAATAGTATGTCAATACAATCCAATGTCCATGTTCAAATCTCTATGTTTTACTTCCCCTATAGCAGAAATTCTTTTTAGAGGAACCAGTCACTGTGGAAATATGGCCTATTCTTTTTTTTTTTAAGATTTTTATTTATGTATTCATGAGAGACACACAGAGACATAGGCAGAGGGAGAAGCAGGCTCCATGCAGGGAGCCCGATGTGGGACTCGATCCCAGGACTCCAGGATTATGCCCTGAGCTGAAGGCAGACGCTCAACCACTGAGCCACCCAGGTGTCCGGTTATTCTCATTTCTATTTCTCTGGTCTGGACTATGAGTTCCTTGTCAGCAGAGCCCATCTTTTTATGTAATTTCGATTTCCCTATTCCTATTGAGCCACAAGTATCAACAAATCATTGCTAAATGAAAGGGGTTGGTGAATTCATCACTACTGTGCCTAAAGTGGCAGGACACATTATAGAATGTGGCTTATTTGGAAAAAGGACAAAATTTTTAACAAACCAGTTTGAAATGCATACATAAATTTTTCAATGGCCAGTTTTATGGTGTTTATTGTGGAGTGATTGGACATACATCAATCTAGCTGAGCCACAAACAAAAGGACTGTGGCTGCTATATGATGCGATTATTTCAGAAACAGCTTTGAGTCAATTCATGAAGACAAAAACACTCTACAGGTGATACTGTATATTCCTAGCTGGGTACTATTTTCTTTCTAGTATAGGTAGAAAAACCAAATACATAACTTTCTAATCGGACAATAATTTTTTCTGGTCCATTGCTTTTGAAAAAAGATTATGAGACAAAACACAAAGAAAGACAAACAGCATAAAATAACTTTTATACAGGATTAGATCTGTTTACATATAAAAAACAGAAAGGACCTCATTACAATTAGATTTCACATAAATTACACAGATTGACTTTTTAAAACTACTATTCAACTTCATTTAAAGTCCCTTTTAAAATTTCATTTTGAAGGCACAGTGCATGAAATAAACGAAAGACTGAAGCACTTGAGATGAATGAGTGTTGGGCACCTCATATAAATAGCTATAGACTTGTTCTGGAGCCTGGAATGTCACTCTGAAAAAATGGAGAGGTGTAAAGTTGATTTTTATTCTGAGCATAAAAAAATACCATTGGGTCATACCTCCAGAAAATCTGCAGTATGGCTAGCATAGAATGTCACTAGTACATTTATGTGATGCCATTTATAAAAGCTATAATCATACATATTTACATAATTTATATCCAATTGCCTTAAAATGGTAGCCTATTTTCAAATTTCATAATATGTTCTATCTAATCAAAATCAACTAGGACAATATTCTGAAAATCAAGTGGAAAAATAATTATTGGTAAAGGTTGGAGAAATGGGTGTTGGGAGATATTTCTTTATAAACTGGAAATCCAAGTTTAGTTGACATTAATCAAGGGCCCTAATCACCCCAAAGAATCTGCTGTAGTTAAATCAGAAACTCAAAAGAGTTACCAAAAAGTTGCTAGGTAGAAAGTCACTGAACATCAACCACAGTAGAATTTTTTGTAGTAACAATAAAGTTATTATTGTTAAAAACAATTCTACCAGAGAACCATGGGTGGGGCATCATTACAGCATTCATAGCCAAGAAGCTTTAATACAGCAGGGACAAAACCTGGCATAGGTGCATTTCTGGCAACAAGAAGAGAAAACTATTTACTATTGAGAATAAGCTGAAATGGAGGAGCAGATCATGGTTACTGAGTAACCTGGTATTAGCTCAGAAACACAATAAGCTCAGGCATAAGGACTACCTTTTATTTATTTGTCAATTTGTAATTATTTTTAAGTTCAATATTCATTAATTCAGCAAATCGTATTCAGGTGAAAGTTACTAAAGATTAACCAATCAATCACACAGGGCCAAATATACATTATGTTTCCTTTCTGGAGGATGACAAAGTCCCAAAACAAATTCCCTCCAATGAGAATTGCAAGCATTCCTCAACTGGACGGGATCCCTAACACTATGCAAGTGTTCAGCAAAATACATCAAAACCAAAAGGCTCTCCATCTGAAATTAACTTGGGTTTATCTTATTGAACTGCATAAACAGTACAAGTACATTTACACAGGCAGACACTTTGAAAATTACCTACTCGATCACTTTGCTTTTATTAAAGAGCTGGGAGGGAAAAAGGCTTACAAAACTGATCACCAGGACAAAAAACATGCCTTGTGAGTAAAGAAAGGCACAACTCAGATTTGGGCAAATTTCTTAATACTGTGATACTTACTTGCCTCCATGACTCCAAGGAAATGAAAAGTCTCTAGGAGAAACACTGAAGAAATGCATTCCCCATTCCATATGGCTTCAATGCCTTAAGCAGTTAATGTGGTCTAAGATTAGATCCACAAATAAAAGACAAAGCAGGGCTGATAACACAATCTTAGTAGTCATGATCCTATACATTCATGTTCATAGCTGAGAAGATCTTATTTTCCAGAGCAATGCATTATTTAGAAATTCATTAAAGATTCAAGATTCATAGCAGAATTTGATCTTATTTTCAGGAAAAATTACTAAAAGAACTATTTGTATGTTCATTTCTAAAGAAATTTTATACATGCTTAAAAGGCATGGACTCCAGCCACTGTGATGAACAGTTTAAGACATGTTTAATTCAAAGGAGAAATGAATTTAAAAGGCACCCTCTAGTGAAGACCAATGCTAATAAAGTAAAGGCTGTCACATCAATTTTGTTTCATTTCTACCTGCAATGTCCCAAGCAGGCCAAGCCACTCATTGGCCCTTTGTTAGTTTTGACTTTACACTCTTGAAAGTAAAGCTAAAAAGAGCAATGCCACCACATCACCCCCCTAAAGAAAATATAAAGTATTATTAGAAGACAAATAAATCTTTCATTAAGTATTAGATGTGTATGTGGTGGGGTGAGAATGGGTGGCAAGGGCTAAAAATTTAGAGTTGTTAACAATAGGATTAATATCAGAATGGCTTAACCTTGAACCACCCAAATTTATCACAGATACTCACTAACAAATGTCATGACCTCATTATTCCTGCCAAACCAAATCTCTTTATATAAAGCCACTTTGGAAACTTGGAATGACCTACATGGATGGTAAACCACTCCATATGAAGGCTTTGGGATGATTGATACATTAATGGGTATGGAATACAATTCGAAAAGATGAGAGCAATTTTTTGATCCCCTGATTTAGTACAAATTCAGCAGCAACTTGGCCATTAAAAACATTCAAAGGTATTAAACCATTAGATCATTGGTAAGACTCAGACTTTAAAAAAGCATCAATTTCATTGAATAGCATGATATGACAGACACAGTAAAATGCAAATCTTTCAGGTCTTTGCAATAACCTGAGTGGCAGTGAAGATGATACTTTCTCATTACAGTGTTATAGTACACGGCAGTCCATAGTTTACTTTTTTTTTTTTTAATGGAGGGAGCCATATTTAAGTGCTTTCAATTGAACTTTAAAAAAAAACAACTGGTTGATCAGAAAGAGACTGTCAAATGAAACATTAAGACAAAGAACCCAATCACTTGCAGAGGCTTATATATGAGTAAGACTGGCCAAGCTATTTGAATAACAGTAGGATATCCATAGGCTTGAACTGGAACATGAACTGTAGATATTTTGTGTTCAAATGTCAGTTAAAGAATGTGCAAGTAGGTCTCTTCCACACTTCCAGATATTTTCAGTAGAATTCAGATCTTGTACATTGCTGGATCATCTGAGAGCCATAAGTGTACAATACAGAAAAAGGTTCAAATTTAGAAAGTATTAAAGAATTAGGTATTCTAGAATAAAACTAGTGCTTCACAGATTAAAAGCAGCAGCACCTGTGGGATTTTACCAAGTTGAAAGATATGCGACACAAGTTTTAGCTTTTGGTAGATCTCCCTCTCAGTTCTATTCAAATGGACATTTAGATCTTTTACAACGAAGTCAACAAGTTCTCCCTTAAAATGAGGGTATTTAGAACTCTGCTAAACCTTACAAGAGAGGTAGTGAAATCCTGCTTAGAGCATAGCCCACCAGTTCTGGTCTAACCTTGGAAAAAGTAGAAAGCCAAATGCGGAAGCCCATTTATTCATTTCCTAATGTTATATATATTTAAAAATTAATTCAGCCTTCATTAAACCTGAATAATAAGAGAAACTCCAGCTATTTAATAACTAGAGAAAAGTACTTTTCAGTAGGCTGAGAAAGCCTTGAGTTTTTAAAGCTTTATGTCAGATTCTGACTGCTGTCCCTGCCTAAATGTTTCTGGATTCTTTTGGCCATTTAAAATAAAGAAGAAAAAAAAAAAAACTAAAGCCACTAGTAAACACTTGATGTGCAATATATAACATCCACTAGTTGGCTTTATGCAGTTATAACATAAGCTCCAAACAGCTCATCTTAAATTAAAAAGAAAAACTAAGTGGCTGTCCCATCACTGCATAAATAGAAAGCAGACCTTTTTTTTTTTTTAAAGGTAGGAGTACTTAAAGGAGGGGAAGTTCAAAACTGCCAGCCAAATTCACAGAGAATACAAATTTAGCAAGTTAACTTCCCAAAGCTCTTTGAAGAAGCAAGAGAATCTCTTCTTAATGCAGTGTGTCTCCCAAAAGGAACTGTAATTTTGCTTGGTATTTATGCTGGGAGATATGTGAAGTCTGTGTTTCAATGTTTGCTAGAATATAACGTTTCCTCTTCAGTGTCCGTTTCATCCTGGAACTCATGGCTTAAGAGGGACTTCTTGGAGCCTGTTGACATCATGCGAATTTCATCTTCATACTCATCATGGTGCTGCCTGAGCCGATGAAAGCCATCCTTGTGTCTGTTAGACTTGATTGAGCAGATGCACCAAATAATGCAAGCTGTTAGTATCAATGCTGACATGGTGGCACCTGCCAAACAAAATCACCATATAAGTGGTGTCCCGCTTTCAGAATATAAATACGCTGCTTACAATGACACCTTTTATGTATGCCTTTTATTTATTTTGTCTTCATTTCATGCACTTAGAAGCAACATTTTATTATTACACAGGCAGTACATGCATACTATGCAAAATTAGAAAAATACAGATAAGCAAAAATACTAAAACCCCAAACCAAAATTCTGTATCATATCTCTATTAACCAGAGATCATTTTTCACAGCTCTCATGAATATTTTTCCAGAGCTTTCTTAGTGTATGTATATGCTTATTTTTCTTTTACCACAATGAAATCAAACTGTCTACTGTTCTACACTGGCTCTGTATCGGTTGACTTCTACTGATCTTTTCCAGTAAATTTTACCTCATCCCAAACCCCTCATTTATTTAACATATTTATACATGGGTTATTGAAATAAGAGTCTTAATACAAGAAAATAGTAATAAATTCATAATAAAAATTAAGTTCATTGAAGCAAATAGGTGGGAAGCCAGACTTAAACCACTGCTGACTCCTAGCTCCTATGCTTCTAACGACTAAGTTATTCACATTTTATCTAGTTCAAGCTGATAACTCTTTACTTTAAACGCTCCACAATAGACTCTATGATTTGACCATAGTTCCAATACACCACTGTTTATTAACTGAAAATCCCTCCCCCACAAACCGTATAGTAAAACTTGGTTATTTTGTGTCAAGTCCAAATTGCACTTAGAAAGGAACCAAGGTTCTCTGTCCAAAAAAAAAAAAAAAAAAAAATAAAAATATAAATATATATATATATATATATATATATATATATATATATATCAGAGTATTTATACATATTAATCCTGGAGAAAACAAATACTTCCTCCATGATCTTAAAAAAAATAGAATACAAGTCGAAATCCAAAGGATTTATGATCTTAATGTAAAGCAAATGATTCATTCAATCAACAACTCTTCATTAAGACCCACTACAAGCCAGCCGCAGTCCTAGATGCTAGAGATGTAGATAAACTCCCTGTTCTCTCAGGGTGTTTATATTTTAGTGGGAAAGATCAAATATAGACAGGTAAATGACTAAATATATAATACAATGTCAAGTGGTATAAGTGCTGTAATAAAAAAAGTGGAATGGAGTGACTGGGGTGCTATTTTAGCTAGGGTGATCAGGGAAAGCCTCTCTGTGGAGATGACATTTTGAGTACAGACTTGAAAATATGAAGGAGCAAGCCATGAGAGACCAGTGTTCCAGGAAAATCCAAAAAGTGTTTAGATAAGGAGATATTAGAAGAAAAGTGATTAGCTTCAGGTGATTGGGGAAGCAATCTACTCTCAAACTGAAATGTCAGAACTGGTTTTTTTATTTTTTCAAAATTTTCTTTAAATTCTAGTCAGTTAACATATAGTATAATATTGGTTTCAGGAACAGAACCGGTTTTAGCTTCAACTACTAAAAAATTAAATTTCTTTACCTGATACAGTTACTACAAGCTCCCTTGGCAACCCAAATATCCGGTTATCCGTGTCAAAGACTATTACCACAGAACTAGCTGCATCATGATGCACAAAGACCTAGAGAGAGAAAGTGCAAGAATTATGACAAAGTTTACTTAAAGTATATTATATCCCAGGAATATTCCTAAAGCCTTTCTACCACACCAAGGAGATGAGTCACTGTCCTTGGAAGAATACAAAATGCTGTAAAAATTTCCCTGTTCTTGCTGAAGATTATGATAACAAAAGTATCATAATCAAGAGTTAGTTATACATTTTATTTCTTTTTTCCTCACAAGTTTCAAAATAGAAGTGCTATAAAGAATGAGAATTCATATGGTACTACTAAATCTGAGTTTCTGACCTGGGAATGTTGTTGCTGATACCCATCAGCAATGGCATTGATGTTATGGACGCCTGGGGCCAACAGCACGTGGAAATAGCCTCCTTCTTTTGTGTGCACCTTTATTCCTTCATTGAGTACAATGACTGCTTTAGAAATCGGTTTTCCAGTCTTATCTTTAACAAAACCATGGACTCCCTTGTGAACCTGAAAAAATATTCAAAATATAAATTTATGTTCCCAGATATCCTCAAGGCAATAGCTGGTGGCACAACAAAAACAATACACAAACAGAGCAACAACAAAACTCCCCAGAAAACTGGCTTGTGGGTTCTTCCCCACTGACTCTGGCCTTATTCACTACTCATTCCCTACTTTAGAGCATAGAGATGAAATAGGGAAAAGAGAACTCTGACACGGTCAAAGCCTCAAGTGTTAGGACCTACTTCTAATGTCCTGAAGATTTACTTTCCACCACAGTACACTATCTCTGCATGATATTCAAATGAAAAAATAGGCAACATCTCACAGGGTTAAATGACCTACCTCAATTACAGAAGATTTCAGATATGTGAAATCATGGCACCTATTAGATGATATAAATTCAACAAAACTCTTTCTCTATATATGTTTAAAATAGGGATCCCTGGGTGGCGCAGCAGTTTGGCGCCTGCCTTTGGCCTAGGGCACGATCCTGGAGACCCGGCATCGAGTCCCACATTGGGCTCCCGGTGCATGGAGCCTGCTTCTCCCTCTGCCTGTGTCTCTGCCTCTCTCTCTCTCTGTGACTATAATAAATAAATAAAAATAAACAAACAAACAAATAAATAAATAAGTTATTAGTAAACCATTAAGAAAATGCTTTGATAAAGCTTTTTATTGAACATATTCCTGGGAGTGAAATCTGCTTTTAGCTAAAAGGAAAAGGCTCACCTCAACCAACATGCTAAGAAGAGACTTCTTGTTTTCTGCCCACAAGGAAGGCAGTTGTGCTGCACTAGGGAAGTAGCAGCAGCTTGTGTATACTGTGATTTCCGGACAGTGACCATAGGTAACACTATAATCCTGGAATATAAAAATTCAAAGACAAATATAGAAAAATTAATAAATAAATGTAAGAATGAGGTTTTGTGATCCAACAGAAAAGAAAGAAAACCTAGGTGGTATAAACAAAGAGTCTGTAAAGCATTTAATAGCAAATCTGAATAAACCACTCAGTACTATAATCAGTCACAACCATAGCTGTTGTGAATAGAGTCCTTGAGACTAGGGACTAGGTCTAATTCATTTCTGCATCTCCAGTGCTTGCCATGGCACCTGGCAGGTAGAGGGGGCTTGTTAGGGTTTGTTGAATGAATGAGTGAATAAATAAGTGCATGGAGACGGCCAGCTTCCTTCTTAACTCCATAACTTCACAGCTGTTGTTGGAGCCTGGAGGCAAAAGCACAAGCACTTGCCCTCGGATACCTTCACCCTGCTGGTGACAGCAGCCACTGCTTTACATAAAGCAATTCTCCAAGCACAGGAACTGCTTGTGTGGACAGGTTCCAAAACTGAACTTACCACCTTTCCCCCCTCAAATCTGTTCTTTTTCCTTATTCAGTTAATGGTATTAACTCATGTTCTCATGCAGACATGAAATCTGTTGTTTTTGAATTGAGTTTCTCACTATCATCCATAATTTGCTAAATCCTATCAATTCCACATCTGCAAATATTTCTGAAACTTCATCCCTTGATTCCGCTCCCACTGTCACCATCCTAACAGGCCCTCACTATTTATTGTCTAGGCTACTCTACACCAGTGTCCCTGTGCTATGGTCTCTCCCTCCAAATAATCTCCTATTGCCGAGAGATTAATGTTTCCATAGCACAGTTCCGATCATGTTACTATATACCTGCTCAAAACTCTCAATGGCTTCCCATTCCTTACTAAAACAAAGTGTTCAGAGATTCAAACTCTCTTTCCATTCTTGTCTTCTGCTGCTCTCCATTACACCTCCTGTTCTAACTAAACTAGACTGCTTATTGACTTCTGTCCATACTGCTTCCTCTTTCTGGAATGTTCTGCTTCACCATCTCTGCATCCCAAATACCATTTATTCTATGAAGAGAAGACCACATCTCTGACTAGGTGTAATCTTTTCTTTTTTTTTAATAATAAATTTATTTTTTATTGGTGTTCAATTTGCCAACATACAGAATAACACCCAGTGCTCACCCCATCAAGTGCCCCCCTCAGTGCCTGTCACCCATTCAACCCCACCCCCCACCCTCCTCCCATTCCACCACCCCTAGTTCGTTTCCCAGAGTTAGGAGTCTTCATGTTCTGTTTCCCTTTCTGATATTTCCTACCCATTTCTTCTCCCTTCCCTTCTATTCCCTTTCACTATTATTTATATTCCCCAAATGAATGAGCCCATATAATGTTTGTCCTTCTCCGACTGACTTATTTCACTCCGCATAATACCCTCCAGTTCCATCCACCAACATGGAAAGCAAATGGTGGGTATTTGTCATTTCTAATGGCTGAGTAATATTCCATTGTATACATAAACCACATCTTCTTTATCCATTCATCTTTCGATGGACACCGAGGCTCCTTCCACAGTTTGGCTATTGTGGACATTGCTGCTAGAAACATCGGGGTGCAGGTGTCCCGGCGTTTCATTGCATCTGAATCTTTGGGGTAAATCCCCAGCAGTGCAATTGCTGGGTCGTAGGGCAGGTCTATGTCTTTAATTTTTTATGGAACCTGAGAGTTGCTCTCTCTGAGATCAAATCAATTAATTCTGTAACATAGTTATTTGTACAATAGGATAGGAAATATGTTTCATTTATCAACAGCTTAGCAAAGAACCTCACATATAGCAACTTCTTAGTAAAAAAAAGGAGGAAAGCAGGCAGAGATGAGAATGAGGCCAAATTTCTAGTTGCACATGTTAATGAAATGATTAGCAACCACCTACCTGCTAACAACTTCTTACTAATTTGAAGTGTATGGACAACCAATTAAAATAATATCAGAAAGAATTTAAAGAAGATCTAAGTAATGCCATCAGGGAAATACAAATCAAAACCACAATGAGATACCACCTCACACCAGTGAGAATGGGGAAAATTAACAAGGCAGGAAACAACAAATGTTGGAGAGGATGCGGAGAAAAGGGAACACTCTTACACTGTTGGTGGGAATGTGAAATGGTGCAGCCACTCTGGAAAACTGTGTGGAGGTTCCTCAAAGAATTAAAAATAGACCTGCCCTACGACCCAGCAATTGCACTGTTAGGGATTTACCCCAAAGATTCAGATGCAATGAAACGCTGGGACACCTGCACCCCGATGTTTCTAGCAGCCATGTCCACAATAGCCAAACTGTGGAAGGAGCCTCGGTGCCCATCGAAAGATGAATGGATAAAGAAGATGTGGTTTATGTATACAATGGAATATTACTCAGCCATTAGAAACGACAAATACCCACCATTTGCTTCAACGTGGATGGAACTGGAGGGTATTATGCTGAGTGAAGTAAGTCAATTGGAGAAGGACAAACAGTGTATGTTCTCATTCATTTGGGGAATATGAATAATAGTGAAAGGGAATATAAGGGAAGGGAGAAGAAATGTGTGGGAAATATCAGAAAGGGAGACAGAACATAAAGACTTCTAACTCTGGGAAATGAACTAGGGGTGGTGGAGGGGGAGGAGGGTGGGGGGTGGGGGTGAATGGGTGACGGGCACTGGGGGGGACACTTGACGGGATGAGCACTGGGTGTTATTCTGTATGTTTGTAAATTGAACACCAATAAAAATTAATTTATTAATAAAAAAAAAGAAGATCTAAGTAAATAGAAAGATGTAACTGGGGATCCCTGGGTGGCATAGCGGTTTGGCGCCTGCCTTTGGCCCAGGGCGCGATCCTGGAGACCCAGGATCGAATCCCACGTCGGGCTCCCGGTGCATGGAGCCTGCTTCTCCCTCTGCCTGTGTCTCTGCCTCTCTCTCTCTCTCTCTGTATGACTATCATAAATAAATAATAAAAAAAATTATTAAAAAAAAGAAAGCTGTAACTGTGTTCATGAATAGGAAAACAATACTAATGAGATGTCTATATAACCCAAAGTGATCTACACACTTAACACAACCCTTAACAAAATTCCAATAGTATTTTTTGAAGAGAAAGCAAGCAAGCAAGCAAGCCAGCCAATCCTCAATTCCAATGGAATTGCAAGGAGTCTTGAATAGGCAAAAACAACCTTGAAAAATAAAAAGGTTGGAGTAATCACATTTACTAATTTCAAAACTTACTACAAAGCTGCAGCAATCAAAACAGTGAGAAAAGCTGGGAGAAGAATAGACATAAAGGCCAATGAAATAGAATGAGAGTCTAAAAATAAACCCATACATCAATTGATTTCTGACAAGGGTGCCAAGACCATTCAATGGGGGAAAGAATAGTCTTTTCAATACATGGTATTTGGACAGTTAGATTTCTATATGCAAAAAAATGAAGTTGAACTCCTACTTCCCATTACATACAAAAATCAACTTAAGATGTATCAATGACCTATAAACAAGAGCTAAATCCATAAAACTCATAGAAGAAAACATAGTGATAAATCATCATGACCTTAAATTTGGCTATGAAGCCTTAGATATGACAACAAGAGCATGAGCAGCAAAAGAAAAAACAGATAAATCTGACTTCATCAAAATTAAAACCTTTTGTGCATCAAAGGGCATCACTAAGAAACTGAAATGACAACCCTACATAATGGGAGAAACTATTGGCAAATCAAATAAAATGATAAGTGTTTGATCCAAATATGTAAATGACAAGTATAGCACCTAAAATATATAAAGAATTCTTATAACCCAGCAACAACAAAAAGACAAGCAACCCAAGCCTAAAAATAGGCAATAGAGGGTGTCTGGATGGCTCAGTGGGTTAAGCAACTGCCTTCAGATCAGGTCATGATCCCAGTGTCCTGGGATCAAGCCCCACATTGGGCTTCCTGCTCAGTTGGGAGTCTGCTTCTCCCTCTCTTTGCCACTCTCCCTGTTCATTCTCTCTCTCAAATAAATAAATAAAATCTTTTTAAAAAAATAAAAATAGGCAATGGAATAAAAAAAATAACAAAACAGGCAATGGAGAAACAGACATTTCTCCAAAGAAAATATACAAATGGTCAATAAGCATATGAAAAGATGCTCAACCCTATTAGTTCAGGGAAACGCAAATCAAAACTACAATGAAGTACCACTTCACACCTGCTCGGATAGCTAATAATTTTTTTAGAAAAGGAAAATAACAAGTGTTGATGAGGATGTGGAGAAATTGGAACCCTCATACATTGTTGGTGTGAATGTAAAGCAGTTAAGCTGCTGTGCAAAACAGTTTGGCGCTTCCTCAAAAAGTTAAACAGAATTAGGACATGACCAACAATTCCACAGCCAGATACATATCCCAGAGAATTGAAAACAAGGGTTCAAACTTACAGTTGTACACAAATATTCATTGCATGTTATTCTCAAAAGCCAAGGGTAGAAACAACTTCAGTGTAGAGCAACAGATGAACTGATAAACAAAATGTTTATACATACAACAGAACATTATTTAGCCTTAAAAGAAATGGAGTACTGGCACAGGCTAACAAAATAGATGAACCCTGGAAACATTATGCTAAGTGAAGAAGCCAGGCACAAAAGGACAAATATTGTATGATTCCACTTACAAGAATTATCTAGAATAGGCAAAAACATAGAGATAGAAAGTAGAGAGGTTACCAGGAGTTGGGGGTTACCAGTGGAATCTGGAATAATTGCTTAGTGGATGTGGAATTTCTGTTTGGGGTGATAAAGAAGCTTTGGAAATAGATGGTTTAGAATGGTGATGGTTGCACAGCACTGAAGTGTAATTAATGTCACTGAACTGTACAATTAAAAATGACTACAATGGCAAAAAACAAATGCTGTCAGAGGTTGAGGGCTGTCTTGTCAAAAAGCCATGAAACAGATGCCATTCACTTGAATTATATCAGAAAAGTCGCCTATTCTGTCACTCAATGGTCAATAATTATAGTTCTATTTTCACTGTATTCTACAGAGCATACCTTCATGCTGCCCAGGTGACTATGCCATTCTGCTCCACGCATTACGCCTCCTGGAATATTCTCATCTATAAAAGTATTGAGAGATAGAAGATCAGCAAGACCTTAAGGTCAGACACTCTCTATCCCAAAAAGCAGCAACAATAACAAAGGACACAGAAAATACCCACCTGATTTGTTTGGGCAACTGGGCTGCCCCATGTGCATGGATGGATGGTTATTTGCATAAAGAGATGCCAAATGCTTCAGAGTTTCTTTGTTTTCCACTATAAAAAGAAAAATTCATAAGTTGGAGAAGTCTATAAGATTTTACTCTAAGCTCAACTTCATGGATAAAAAGGCATCTTTCTCTCCTAGTAAATCTTGTGCCTCACTGAGGTTTATCAAGGAGTTATTATAATTAACCACATGGTTCTGTTTAGTCCAGGATAATCAGACAAAGAAGGCATGCATCTTCCTTATATTAAAAGGTATAAATGTTTAGTTTATACAAGAGGCTACCTCACTAAAATACAAACTTGTTTTGGCATGTTTTACTACATTTTAGGGCAACTGTGGTCTAATAACAAGATTTTTATAAGCTACATTGAAAACAACACAAACTACCTCCATATACAATGGTCCCAGAGAGATTCAACAAGAAATTGTTAATCTCCTCTTAAGTGCAACCAGTTAGGCAGTCAGGGTTAAACCAGGGGAGGGCAATTCTATTTTATTAATATTTGGTTACATATAATAATGCGTTTCTTGAGGCAGGCAATGTATCTTATTCATTTTCATATTCCCAATGTCTACAGACATAATAGTTGTTCAAAAAAATGTTTGTGAACTAAAATGAACAAATGTGATAAGATGGCTACACTCAATAAAACTAGCCTATCATTAGATCTGACCTCTCCCCTCCAAGTAACTAAGTTGTATGTACAATCTTCCTAGATTGGTTATTTGCTCATGGAGTGTGCTCAAATGCTATTTTTAAAAAATTTAGGGGATGCCTGGGTGGCTCAGTGATTGAGCATCTGCCTTTGGTTTAGGGTGTGATCCTGGAGTCCCAGGATCAAGTCCCACAGGGCTTCCTGCATGGAGCCTGCTTCTCCCTCTGCCTGTGTCTCTGCCTCTCTCATGAATAAATAAATAAAATCTTTTTTTTTTTAAATAAATAAAATCTTAAAAAAAAAATTTAGAAGGGACATTACCTAATTGGAATTTCCTACCTAAGCTTGAATAGTATATACATAAACTAACATTCTACATACCTGTTTGTACTGGTTTGTCATATGGGTATGTGACCAGCACTGAACCACCATCTAAAGCAACAGAAAGACTGAAGTCTTGTTTTTGAATCAAATTTTCAATGATGGCTTTAGTTTCAGGCTGGGAGGCATTATCTAAAAAATACAAAAGTTGAATATAAAATATTAAGTTTTAAAATTTTAGTATGAATAGCTAAGAAAATATTCTCTACAAGAACACAATCAGAGGCTAACTTAAAAAATCTGTATATAAACACTTTATTATTCCATAAGCCACTATCTCAATAGCACAAAGGATACACTCTAGAAGATAGATTATTTTGAGTTTTACATATTCAGATAATGTGTAAGGTTAATGATCTAAGCAAATCTAAGAATGTTATTACTGGAAACAAAAAGGGATGGATTTAACCTCTTTTAAAAAATAATCATCTTTGAAAGAAAATAAATTTCGAAATCAGAATGTTTTCTGTAGTGCTGTTTGCAAGAATAAAAAATTAAAAAGAAACTAAATGTCCATTAGTAGGAAAATTGTTGAGGAACCTAGAGTATTGCCATACATTAACAGCAGACTAAGATGCCATTAATAAGAATGTTAGTGATCTATAAATATTGGAAATGGAAAGATATCAGTGATGTACTCAATGAAAAATGTTGCAGAATAATATGTATAATTGATGATTTCCTATTTAAGTCAGTAAGAAAGGCTCCTTCAAATCAATACACACATACACCGTGTGTATGGGGGGGGAGAGAAAATATAAATATCCATATGACTAGTAATGGAACCCCTCCAATATTATTGACAGAATTTCTAAGAAAAAACTTGAATTACTTTTCTAAATATAAAGGAGAAAAACTGGACAAGTTTCTAGCTTGTCATTTATACGTTATACATATTACGTAAAAGTAAACCAATTACTCATCTACACTATCTACCAATCTCCTAGTAAAGAAAAATAAAGTTAGCTGCAAATTAGGCTTACTTGTGAAGTCTGTATCCAAGTCTTTGCCATGAGCATTTGTTTGTCCTCTCTTTGAAGTACAGTCTTTCTCTTGTGCTCTCTCTCGCCCATCTGGATTTAGAGAAGGGACAATCACAATTCTAGTCCTGTCAACCAGCTAAAACAGAAACAAAAATCAGTTAGCCCTATGTAGAATCATAAGATACCCTCCCATGCCTCAAACAGAAAGTCTTTATTGTTTTAAACAGACTTAAAATGTAGGAAAACAAATAGAAAATTCACTCTTGTTCCAAATAAATTTAAAAAGAAATGAAGAACTACTGCATAACAAATATTCCCAGAGACCTCCTGATGACTTACAAAGGGGTCCGAAACCACTGTTTGCAGGCTAAATCCAGCTGGCTGCTTGCTATAGTAAATAAAGTTTTATTGGCACACAGCCATGCCCATTCATATGACTATTTTTGTGCTGCAATGGCAGAATTGAATAGTTGCAACACAGAACAACAGTCCCACAAAGCCTAAATTATATACTATATGTCCCTTTATAGAAAACGTTTGCCAACCACTGGCTAAAACCAATAATAATAGTTAGACTACATTTTCCAAATTAAAAACTGGAATGCATAATCTAACAAACAGCAGTCTATGTCTGGAAACAATGAGACAGGAGAGTTGAAATCAGCATAGCAAAGTGGAGTAGAATATTTGTCTTACTCATAATAATTTCTCCTCCAGACAGTCCATAGGTATCAATATCTACATATGTGGCATGAACTAACTTGTTATATACTTTATCCTGTATGTTTATGATAGTAAATCAGAATAAGTGATCTCTGACTTATTTATTCTGTTAAAATAATCTATAGATTGAAAACATTGGAGACCCTAAATTCATTGGTTCTTAACTTTCTCCCCTGGCAGAGATATTTTTTTCTAAAGGGTACATGCTTGGATTTCACTACAGGTTTCGAGGTATGTGTATATTTCCTTAAACTTCACGCCAAATAATTCTGATCCTCATCTCAAAACAAATCTCTAGAGTAAGATTAGTAGTTCAAGCCTAATTAGACCAGTGAGGCAAATTCTCATAAACTAGAAGTTTTGAAATTCCTGGTAGGTGTTTTACCTATAGTGTCTTATAACCACAGTATCAGTAGGTAGCAATGTGGCCAAACATTAGAATAACCTAAGGAGCTTTTAAAGAAATAATGACGTCTTTGGGGATGGGGCCCAGGTACTGGTATTTTTAAAAACTTCCCAAATGTTTCTAATGTGTAGCCAGGCTTGAGAGTATCCTACTCTCCCATTTTTTAAGAAAAGAACAACAACAAAAAAAATGTCCTTGGATACTCTTTACAACTCACATTTAAGAAATCAATACAATTTGCTTTGCTGAAAATGGTAAAATAATTTTTGGTCAAGTCTGATTTAAGTTTATCTCACCTAATCCCATAGGTACTTTCTGGTCCTAACCATGACATAAATTTTTCCCAAATTTCTTTTAGGGGAAGCAATATGGTAAAACAGAAAAGCACAGACTTTAGAGTGAGACACAGTTGGGTTTAAATCCCAGTTTTACCACATACTAGCTGTGTAAGTTATCAACTATCTCTGTCTCAGTTTTCACATCTATAAAATGGAGATAACGTAAATTGAGGATTAAATTATGATACATGGAAAGTACTTGGTGTAAGCACCTGACACATGCAGGTACTAAACAAGTATTAGTTCCTTTCCCCTTTCCTAAAGTCTATATAGGCAGTGCCAGTTAGTGGGTGCTCTAGAGGGAGCACACTTCCTTTCTCTAAGACAACACAGAATTAGGTTCCTTAATCATATATGACCAATTCTCTGGATCAAAGTTCTTTTCTATAGTCATGGGTGGCTAAAGTAGACAAAACCATATTTAGAAAAAGCCATATTGCTTTTTCTAAAATCTCTTAGTAGCCAAGATGTCCAATAATTTTGAACTTCTTACATGAAAAGAAAAGCTATTTGTTTTTCCTCCTTGTATTCCTAGCAATGGAAGTCTCTCAAGTTAGAATGTACAGAATGGTGAATAAAGAAGGGCAATTTGATTATTAAAGGAGTAAAGGACTGAATGTAAATCTTTAGTATTTTTTCTTCTATGCTTCTTAATTACACACAAAGAAATATAACAGAAAGACACTATTAACAATGAGTATAGACAAAGATGGTCCTTTTTTTATAGTTTTTTTTTCTTTTTTTAAATTTATTTATTCATGAGAGACAGAGAGAGGGAGAGAGACAGAGAGAGAGACAGAGACAGAGGGAGAAGCAGGCTCCATGCAGGGAGCCCGATGTGGGACTTGATCCTGGGACTCCAGGATCATGCCCTGGTCTCAATGCGGCGCTAAACCGCTGAGCCAACTGGGCTGCCCACAGATGGTCCATTTAAAAAAAATTTGTAATACACTAAAAGTGCCTCTGTGTAAAATTCAACAGGAAATTAAAAAAAATTTTTTTAAAGTAAGTTCTAGGCCCAATGTGGGGCTTGAACTCACAACCCTGAGATCAAGAGTCACAGGTATCTACCAACTAAGCCAGATAGGTGCTCCTAAAAAATTTTTAATGGTGCCTTAATCTCAATGCATGACTCCGTTTTTCCCCTTCTGAAGCATGTCAAAACAGGTTATTCTCTTACTTGAGTAACAGCTGGATTCTTTTTGTAGTTTAGGCAGAGAAATTCTGCCAAAGCCAAAAGTAGTTCAGTTCCAACTGGAGCATTTCCATGGATACCAGCAACAAAACGAATCTTTGGTTCTTCAGGCTCAGATATGTTGGGTTTATTGGAGATTTCAAGGGACCAAATGTGACGATATTCAGAGCTCTGTCCCAAACTTTCAAAAATTAAAAGTCAGAAGTAATCAGGTATTATGTTAATGTTGACATACAGATATTTTAAAAAGTCATGAAAACAAACATGAAAAGCCTTTAAATCTTTAAAGAATGAATCATTATGTCAGAAAACCCTAAGAAAATTAGTTTTCCTTGACCGAAGAAAATCAAATACAAGTAAGATATTATCAAATTTAGGAATTCAGTCATTCTCATGCCATCTTCACAGTATTTACCCTGCCTTCTATAATCTGTACTACTATTTAGCTAACATGTTTTTTAAATTAACTCACTCACATTTTTTATTATGAAAAAATTTACATATATACAAATGTACAGAACCTTACTTTCTGAATGTAAATTAATTTATATAAATAAGACACTTTATACTTTACTATAAATGCAATACTAGTATTGCAAGAAAAATCATTTAAAGTGCTATGATTGCCCAAGAGCTCTGAACTTAAGGCCTGGTTTCTTTGATACAAAGGGAGATTTACAAGAGTTATGTAGGGAAAAAATATCAGTATTAAATTGAGAAGGATTAATAGAAAAGAAAAATTATTAGTTTCCCACAATTCTATTCAATGATGCTTAGTGCCCATTGGTGGACCACCTAAAATTGTCTTGTGTCTTAACCATTGGCAGGTATTGCATATTCAGGGGAAAATATTTAACTGAAAAGTGCATCTTGAATTGGAAGGTTAAAAAGAACTTAAATGAACTACAACTTAAATGAAAAGAACAAAAAATTATGTCAAATTTTTCATTTATCTTAAAATAAGAAAGTCTACAAGCTCTAAATGACACTATAATGGACAATATTGGGTAGCCCCGGTGGTGCAGCGGTTTAGTGCCGCCTGCAGCCCAGGGTGTGATCCTGGAGACCCCGGATGAGTCCCACGTTGGGCTCCCTGCATGGAGCCTGCTTCTCCCTCTGCCTGTGTCTCTGCCTCTCTCTCTCTGTCTCTCATGAATAAAGAAATAAAATCTTTAAAAAATAAATAAATAAATAAATAAATAAATAAAATAAAATAAAATAAAATAAAATGGACAATATTAAAACCTGAATTGGGCAGAAATATTTATGAATCAGTTGAGGAAGAGAGGTAATTGGTATTGCCAACGTAAATATCAATCTTTGCATCTAGGAATATTATAAACCAGTATTTGAGAAGCTAAATGTCTAGGTAAAATTAGAAGGACAAATAAAGAAAAACAAAGTAAAAACGTAAAAGGCTAGAGAATGTTCCTTAGGTATGTAGTAGAGAACTATAAGCTCAGGGAAAAATACAGAGTACAGCTCTCAATGGGCAAATGATAGGTATCAACAAATCAAGAAAATATTTGAGTAACTATAACAAGACCTAAAAAAGATTTACAATGAAACAGTGAAAGTGAGGCACAGAAGACACAGAAAGTGAAGCTAAAGGCTGGCTCAGCATCAGTTTTACTTAAGCCAGTATTGAATATTTTTCCAGGACCCTCAATCACCTATTGTCCCTAAGTTTTCAGGGAATAGCAACTGTGAATAAAGACTAGAGAAAAAGACAGCAACCAGGCTTAATTTTCTATTTGGAAAAAAAAAAAGAATGATCCCTAATGGGTGAGCTCATAGCTCCAAATCTGTCCCTTGTCCCCCCCAAAATAAACTAAATTACAGCCAGGACATGAATCTATAGCTGAGAAGTGGAGAACATTTTTAATTCAGTCAAAGTAATCATTAGGAAGAGTAATTTTACATGTCCAGGAGGCACAGATCATCCATTGTTAATCTAAAAAGTAATTCTCCTCCAATGTTCCTCATAAAAATTTCCAGTTTCAGTGTTAGAAAGATCTCTAAGCAATATCTGTTTCAAAATAAGTAAACTTCAATTCTCTCTATATGCAGCTCCCAAATAAATTACAAGAACCATTCAACATGGCTTATGTTGAATGTAACTTCTTTAAAAAAAGGAAAGAAAGAAAAGCAGTAAGAGAGTGGCACTTACTTGGTGAGATTTGTGATGTGTGGGTAGTTCATTACTAGTCCTCTCAGAAACTCTGATAAGTCTTTGTAAGAATGGTACCGATAAAGAGCCAAAATTGAGGAAGATCGTAACATGAGGACTTCTAAACCGTTCTCAGCTGAAAGGTCTTTAATTAAAGTCTCAAACTCTTTAGTAGTTGGATCACTGACATCATCAGTGTTGGTGCTATCCCCCTTTCCTTTCTTTGATTCGTTGTTTGAATCTGCTGAAGATCGGACAAGTGTGAAGTTGACCTGAATAGCACCTTCGCTCTTGACCGTCACATTCTTGGTAACTGGATTATACCTAGAATAAAGGAGACATCAGAGCCATGCTTCTGCAGTGGGAATACCCAGGCCTCAGGGAAATAGAAGTCTTCAGAGGAGACATGAATCCTTGTGATAAATCCTCTAAGAGTCAAATATTTAACTTTGTGATAATTTATTATTTGTTTTAAATATTAATTAACACAGAACAGTCATGGATAGGCTGTAAAATGTGAATGAGTTTTTTGATTAAACATATGACATCAGGGCAGCCCCGGTGGCACAGCGGTTTACTGCCGCCTGCGGCCCAAGCTGTGATCCTGGGGACACGGGATCGAGTCCTGCGTCGGGCTCCTTGCGTGGAGCCTGCTTCTCTCTCTGCCTGTGCTTCTGCCTCTCTCTCTCTCTCTCTCTCTCTGAATAAATAAATAAAAATATTAAAAAAAAACAACATATGACGTCAAAAGAAAGTTATAAATACCCCATGTCTCCTGGAATCTGAGTTCACTTGTCTGTCATCAGGGTATATGTTTGGAAAAATTTGAGAGGTACTAATTAGGACATTTTCTATCAACTGCATCATTCCTGCCCTATTTTTCAGATATCTTGCTGTTTTCGTTTTTCTAATACTATGCTTAAAATGGAAGAAAAACAGAAAAGATCTCATTTCTCATCAGTGTGAAGTTCTAATCCATCCATTTTACAAACCACTAGATTTTTAAAATCTTTCTTAAAAAAAAGGTAGCAGTAACTATAAATGTTTTCATGTACTTATCCTTACTTCAGTGTAATGTTCAAACTAACTCTTCATAAATAAGACAGCCTGTAAGGGGAGAGAAAAATATCTACTGGTAACACCTACACTTATTAAAACACAAAAAAGAAAACTAAGAGAGTAAAAACGATGTTTCAGATTAAACAGTCAAGTAGTTCCAATTCTACGCTGTTTATAAAGGAAGATAAAGAAAATTAAGTTTTTTCCAAAGAAAAAAGTCACAAGCTCATTTTCTTAAGTAAATAATCTTTGTAAAAATAAAACTTATAAAAAAGATGAAAATTGCCTTTCTTAGAGAATTGGAAATAAGAAAAATTCACCAAAGTAATACTTCAACATAATAAAGGCCACATATGAAAAATTTACAGCTAACATCATACTCAATGGTGAAAAGCTGAGAATTTTTCCTCTAAAATCAGGAATAAGAAAACGATGTCCACTCTTGCCACTGGTACTGGAATTCCTAGCCACAGTAATCATACAAAAGAAATAAGAGGCATCCATATTGGTAAAGAAGTTAAGCTGTCACTATTTGCAGATGACATGATATTGTACATAGAAAATCCTAAAGGCTACCCAAAAATCTACTAGAAGTAATAAATTCAGTAAAGTTGCAGGATACAAAATACCCAGAAATCAGTAGTATTTCTATACATTAATAACAAAGAGGTAGAAAGAGGTAGAAAGAGAAATTAAGAAAACAATTCCATTTACAATTGCACTAAAAAGAATAAAATCCTAGAAATAAACTTAACCAAAGAGGTAAAAGACCTATACCCCTAAAACTATAAAACACTGATGAAAGGTATTGAAGATAATACAAACAAATGGAAAGATATTCCATGCTCATGGATTGGAAGAATTAATATTGTTAAAATGTCCATACTACCTAAAGCAATCTACAAATTCAATGAAATCCCTGTCAAAACACCAACAGCATTTTTCATAGAACTAGAACAAAAAGTATTAAAATTTGTATGGAACCACAAAAGACCTCAAATAGCCAAAGCAATCTTGAAAAAGAAAAATAAACCGAGGTATCACAAGCTTAGATTTTAAGGTATACTGCAAAGCTGTAGTAATTAAAACAGTAAGGTGGTCATGGAAAGCAGACACATAGATCAATGGAACAGAATAGAAAGCCTAGAGGGATCCCTGGGTGGCGCAGCGGTTTGGCACCTGCCTTTGGCCCAGGGCGCGCTCCTGGAGACCCGGGATCGAATCCCACGTCGGGCTCCCGGTGCATGGAGCCTGCTTCTCCCTCTGCCTATGTCTCTGCCTCTCTCTCTCTCTCTCTCTCTCTCTCTCTCTGTGACTATCATAAATAAATAAATTAAAAAAAAAAGAAAGCCTAGAAATAAATCCATACATACATTGTCAATCTATAACAAGGCAAGAATATACAATAAGGAAAAGGTGGTCTCTTCAATAAATGGTGCTGGGAAAACTGGACAGCTACATGTAAATGAATGAAACTGGACTACTTTCTAACACCACACACATAAATAAACTCAAAATGGATTAAAGACCTAAATGTGAGACCTGAAACCATAAAAATTCCTAGAAGAGAGGTAGTAATTTGTCTTATATTGGCCATAGAAATGTTTTTCTAGCTATCTCTCCTAAGGCAAGGGAAATAAAAGCGAAAATAAACTATTGGGACTACATCAAAGTAAAATGCTTTTTGCACAGTGAAGGAAATCATCAACAAAACAAAAAGGCAACCTATCGAATGAGAGAAGATATTTGAAAATGATATATCCAGTAAGGGTTTAATACCCAAATATATAAAGAACTTATATAAGTTAACACCAAAAAAAACATCAATCCAATTAAAAATTGCCATAGAACCTGAATAGACATTTTTCTAGAGAGGATATACAGAAGGTCAACAGGCACATGAAAAGATGTTCAACATCACTAATCATCAGGGAAATGTAAATCAAAACCACAATGAGATACTACCTTGAACCTGTCAGAATAGCTAAAATCAAGAAGACAAGAAATAACAAGTGTTGGCAAGGATGTGGAGAAAAAGGAACCCTTTTACACTGCTGATGGGGATGTAAATGGGCACAACCACTGTGGAAAACTGTATGAAGTTCCTCAAAAATTTTTTAAAAAATACCCTATGATCTAATAATTCCGTTATTGGGTATGTACCCAAAGGAAACAAAAGCAATAAATAAAAAAGATACATGTACCCCCATGTTTATTGCAGCATTATTTATAATGGCCAAGATATGGAAACAACCCAAGCATCCATCAATAGACCAGTGGATAAGGAAGATGCGGTGTATAGGGATGCCTGGGTGTCTCAGTGGTAGAGTGTCTGCCTTTGGCTCAGGGCATGATCCTGGAGTCCTGGATCAAATCCCACAGCAGGCTTCCTGCATGGAGCCTGCTTCTCCTGCTGTCTATGTCTCTGCCTCTCTCTCTATGTCTCTCATGAATAAATAAATAAAACCTTTTTTTAAAAAGGGAAGATGTGGTATATATGGAATATTATGCAACCATAAAAAATGAGATTGTGCCACCTGCAACAACATCCATGGACCTAAAGGGTATTACACTCAGTGAAATAAATCAGGCTGAGAAAGGCAAATACTATATGATTTCACTCAGATATGGAATCTCAGAAAACAAATGCATGAACAAATAAACAAAAAGCAGAAACAGGCTCATAAATACAGAGAACAGTCTGATGGTTGAGGGGACAGGTGGGCAGAATGGGTGAAGAGGAGTAGGAGATACAGACTTCCAGTTACAGAATGCATAAGTCACAGGGATGAAAGGTACGGAACAGGGAATGCAGTCAATGGTATTGTAACAGTGTTGTACAGTGACCAAAGGTAGCTGTACTTGTGATGAGCAGACCATAACTATAGACTTGTTAAATCATTATGTTGTACTTCTGAAACTAATATAACATTGTGTGTCAACTATACTCAAATTAAAAAAATAAATAAATAAAAAAAGAATGGTTTATGTGAGGATAGAAAAAGAGAGCGTGAAAGAGCTTTAAAAAGAAACAAATGTAAAGTGGTGGTATTTACTGGAAAACATGTATGTAGCAGAAGTCCTTGGGGCACCTGGATGGCTCAGTGGTTGAGCATCTGCCTTGGCTCAGGGGGTGATCCCTGGGTCCTGGGATTGAGCCCCACATCAGACTCCCTACAGGGAGTCTGCTTCTCCCTCTGCCTGTGTTTCTGCCTCTCTCATGAGTAAATAAATAAAAATCTTAAAAAAAAAAAAGAAAAAAAAGAAAAAAAAGAAAAAAAAGAAAAAAAAGAACAGGAGTCCTTTTTTCCCAACTAACAGGTATTTCCCAGAATTGTTACCAATAGTGAAGGAATCATTCACCATAGCCTTATATCTGGACAGGGGGCAGGGGACCTGAGAGGAGGAGTCTACTGTTTAAAGTCCAGAATTTCATAGATTTCTTAAATCTGATAGCTTATGTACTCATTTATCACTAGAGGAGGATCAAATGTGTAACCAGCTCTAAACTTTGCAGCATTAAACTCAAGGTTGCTTGACTTCTCCAAGGCTTTCTGACAATAATCTTCTAGGACAGAATCATGTTTGTCTTTCCTCAAGCACTTAATATCAAAGTATTTAGTCACTCACCCTCGAGCAGATGCTGTGATTTTATAAGTTCCTGGAACCAAGAGACGCCAGTAATCTCCAGTTTTGTAGGTAGTCACTGGATGATTAATTTCAGCAACACTAATGGTGGCATTTAATATACCCCTGCCATCTGTGGCATCTAGGACAAATCCTTTGACACCCTGATGAACCTGGATAAAGTACAAGGACACCCAGATATGAATGGTAAAGATCATCATCTTATTATTTGGGGAACTCATATCCAAAATAATAGATTGATAAAGTAACATGTGGAACAAATAGGAATTTAGGAGTTGAGAGTAAAGCTAAACGTAAACACCCATTTAAGCAAAATATTTTAGTTTCTGAAAGGCTAATTTTTCATAGCTTTAGGTTCATCTTTATCACAAAGAATATAAACAGCACTGTTTAAACTTTACCACATCTGACAATTTCAGTATATAGGACATTCTACAAGAAAACTGTCCAGTCCTCTTTAAAAGGGAAATGTCAGGGGTGCCTGGGTGGTTCAGTCAGTTGAGCCTCCAACTCTTGATTTTGGCTCAGGTCATGATCTCAGAGTCGAGAGACTGAACCCTGCATCAAGCTCCATGTCAAGCTCCATTTCAAGCTCCATGTTGGGGCTCTACACTGAACAGGGAGTCTGATTGAAATTCTTTCCTTCTGCCCCCTCCACTTGCTCACTCTCTTTCTCTCAAAAAAATAGATAAATCTTTTTAAAAAAGGGGGTGGAATGGAAGGACTGTTATAGATTAAAGTGAGTAAAGAGATGTAATACAAATGCAATACATAAACCTTGGCTAGATCCTGGCTCTAAAATATAGCTATGAAAAGACATTTTGGGGTAAAAGAGAGGGAAATTTGAATGTGGACTATGTACTAGGTAATATTAGAGAATACTATTAATTTTCTTTTGTGAGATAATGGCACTTGAAAATGTCATATAGGAGAATATTCTTATTCTAAAACATCCATTCCAGGGGCGTCTAGGTGGCTCAGTCCATTAAGTGTCAGTCTTCAGCTCAGATCATGATCTCAGGGTCCTGGGATGGAGCCTGACATGAAGCCCTGCATCAGGCTCTGTGCTCAGCAGTGAGTCTGCTTGTCCCTCTGCCCCTCCCCCTGCTTGTGCATGTGCTTTCTCTCTCAAATAAATAAATAAAATCTTAAAAAAAAACGTAAATCAGTGCGCCTAGGTGGCTCAGTGGTTGAGCGTCTGCCTTTGGCTCAGGTCATGATCCTGGAGTCCTGGGATCAAGTCTCCCATTAGGCTCCCTACAGGGAGTCTGCTTCTCCCTCTGCTTCTGTCTCTGTGTCTCTCATGAATAAGTAAATAAAATCTTTAAAAAAAAAAAAAAGGCAAATCGCCACCACCACCTTGTTTAATCATTTTCAATTCCTCCTCCTGCATACAAGTGAACTCATTTTCATCCATGAATTTTCTAGATAAACACACCAAAACATGAATAGGCTGAATTCAGAAGGGTGTATTTGAAAATCACTGTGTGAAAACTGCATGTACACATAAAAATATTCTTGCTCTTGGGAGAAATTTCATACTTCACTCCTGAATAGTTACCTGTTTCATAAACTGGATTAGAGATCTTCGATTCTGTTCCCAAAATTTTGGCAGATCTTTCTCAAATGGGTATTTTACACAACCTAGCTCAATAGTCACTTCAAAGCAATTTGTTTGTAAATAGTTCCAGTCCTGCATACCACCTAAAGGATAATAAATTAAAATCAGTAACTCTGAAGAAGTAGAACTAGATCAGATCCCAAAAAGTAAGCAACACTCCTAGTAAAAAAGCCAAATCCATCTTTTCTCAGCATTGGCTGAAAAACAATAGTATGTTTGAGAGTTCCCTGATGTGGATGGTATAGGTAAGATACCTATAGTTTCATGTCCAAGAAGAAATCAAGTATAGCTTACCCTCTTCTTATTAGCACACCAAAGGTCTTTTGTCACAGCCAGAGGTAAAATATAACACTTTCATAAAGTTTTAGTACAGTATCTTTACTGAAACTCCAAATGTACCAAATTAAAAGATAATGAAAAGGTTATCTGAATATTTTAAATTATTTAAATAATATTTTTGAAAGAATTATATTTTCTCAAAATTAAAAAATCAGTAAGAAGCAGCACCATCCAGTGGGAAGAAAATCCATCAAGTTATATGGCCTTGATATTAAAGAATGTTTACCTGGGACATTATACCAACTAGCTCCATTTGTTATTCCATGAGGAAAATATTCATTAGGGTACATATTCTTGCAAGGTCTACCTTGAAACATCTGGGAATTTTCCTGAAAAAAAAAAATTAAGAATCTTTACTTACATTTGGTTGCATTGCAGGAAAGATAAGGAAAAATAATAAAAGTGGTTACCAATAGGGTATGTTGGGGGGGTGGGAATGAATGGGGTGAGCAGAGTCATGGGAAGCACTGAGACTTTTCATGTATAACTTTTTATGCCATTTTGACTATTTACTATATGAACTTATTACCTACTTTTAAAAATCAAAATTTTAGGGATCCCTGGGTGGCGCAGCGGTTTGGCGCCTGCCTTTGGCCCAGGGCGCGATCCTGGAGACCCGGGATCGAATCCCACGTTGGGCTCCCGGTGCATGGAGCCTGCTTCTCCCTCTGCCTGTGTCTCTGCCTCTCTCTGTGTGTGTGTGTGTGACTATCATAAATAAATTAAAAATAAATAAATAAATAAAAATAAAAATTTTAGTATATGTGCTGCCGAAGCGAGCACTTAAAAATCAAAATTAAATGTGCTCTGTAAAAAAACATACTTTATTACTTGCAGTTACAAGTAATATAAAACCCAACCCAATCCCCTTCCAAAAAAATCCCACAAAAAACTGTTCATGTTTTCAAGAAGCTTGGAAGTCCCAGAAAGATAATTCACATACAATGTGGAGTAAGCAGCTTTCTCTTACTTCTAGATGGTCCCTCTGTGCTTTGACTGCATTCTGTACCCTGTTACAATTGGTTGTACCTTTTTCTTCCTTAAAAACAAGACACTGTTCCCTGAAACAATTTGTGTCTTTGTGTCCTCAGCATCTATCAGCATCTAGCATAGTGCATGTGCAATAGCTTGCCCAATGAAGAATAAAACAAACTGCCATGGATACAAAAGTAAGTGCTATTGGAATTCAGAGAAGAGATAGATTACTGACCAGAGCAGCAGTGGAGGTTTCCGGAAGAAATTAAGCTTTGAAAGATAGTCAAAACTTCATTTCTTTCTTGTGGAAATAGAAAACAAATTGTACAAAAAGCATGAAGAGAAAAATAACAATTCTCTATTTTCCCACTACGGAGAATTAACCATTTAACTTTAAAATATATAAGCGGAGCACCTAGCTGACTCAGTCAGTAAAGCATGTGATTCCTGATCTTGGGGTCATGAATTTAAGCCCCATGTTAGGCATAGAGCCTACTTTAAAAAAAAAAAGTGTATGCACATACACACATGAACATATGTGTGTGTGTGTGTGTGTGTGTGTGTATATAACAACTTCCCTTGATTTAATTTTAAAAAATATATATAACAACCCCCTTTCATAAACTTAACATACCAATTACAAATTTATGATCCCACTGCTTTCATATCAAACAAAAATTATTATTTTGGATTACTGTAATAATTATGTATATGCTCTTTTGCTTTCTGATTTTTCTATTGAAGATGTGCACACACCTTTATGTCTCTCTCTCCATTTCCATCAGTATCTATCTATCCATTCAATTATAAGTTATACAGATGTATTACTATACTAATACAATAGATATAATATAAATCTGCATAAAAATAAAAAAGTTTTTTAGGGATAAATTTAAAAATATAAACAAGGAAAAAAAATATAAACAAGGGGCAGGTGGGTGGCTCAGTTGCTTAAGCACCTGCCTTTGGCTCAGGTCATGATCTCAGGGTCCTGGGATTGAACCCCATGGGCTCAGTGGGGAGCCTGCTTCTCCTTCTCCCTCTGCTCCTCCCCCTGCTTGTACTCTCTGGTCTCTCTGATAAATAAATAAATAAATAAATAAATAAATAAATAAATAAATAAATAAATATCTTTAAAATTTTGTTTTAAATATAAATAGAATTTCTAATATATTCTTCTTACATCTTAATGGATCATCTAGTACAAACCTTACTCTAGACACCATAGTTCTAGGAAGTAGCTATTAACATTTCAACTTTATCTCAAAGCAATAAAGAGCCACTAAAAATCTCTGAAGAAAGGGTGATATGTGAAATATTCAAGGCTCTAGGTAAGTTTATCCTAATAACACAAAAAATAAACCAAAGCCATCAGAGTACTACTGAAATAATCCAAATGTAACATCATGTGCTCCCCCCCCCCCCCGGGAGGTTGTGGCTTTTGATTTTACTGTGTGCATTTACCATCTCCTTTAATTCTCGCTACTCTGATAATTTTTAAAACCTAATTAAATTTTTTCACGCAGTTTGACAACTTAAAGAAGACTGAGGGTGAGGATGGCCAGTCTCAGTCCACACACAGTCTAAAAGTTACATACCAAGATACTAAATGATGAGGGCTCGCTAGGTTTATTTTCTTCTTGTTTGCTTGCCTGGATCTTTTAATCTTTTTTACAGTGACTTCCATTCTATGAAACAGTTTTTTAAAGAGGCACTTACATAGTGGTGACATAGTGGTGACATCTTGGTGATATGGTAAAAATGGTTGAGGATAGAAGATGGAGGGAAAAAAGAAAAGAAAGTAAAAGACAATGTCCAACCAATAAAAGAAAAAAAACAGTGCTTTCTATTATACAACGCAAGAGATCACGTGGAGAAGACAACAGTATCAGATGTCAGAGGTCAAGAAAGTTAAGAAAAACAACAGATTTCTGGTAATCTTTGAAGGGGCACTTGCGGGTAAAACAATGTAGGCAGAAGATGATAAGAAACTGAGATGAGAGAACAACAAGAAGGAAGTGGACACAAGAGACTACTTAGTTTTCTTCTTTTCTTTTGATTCCTCCTGAACTAATTTTAGACTTGCAGAAAAGTTGCAAAAATAGTACAGAGGGTTTTATATATCTTTGAGCCAGCTTTCCCTAAGGTCAGCATCTTATGTAACCAAAGCACAATTATCAAAACAAGGAAATTAACATTGATGTCATACTGTTAACTAAAATAAACTAATTTTTACTCAGAAATCACTAGTTTTTCCACTAATACCTTCCTGAAACTTTCTTGTCACTTGGTTTCTGTCACATCATATAGCAGAAAGCTCTGTTTCTTTACTTTCACTTAATTGAATTCATTGAATTTCATTATACTTAAAATATAATAAAAGTTATTAGAGAAAGATCAGAAAATGCAAAAGCACAAAAGAAGAAAATTATAAGCCAAAGATTACTTAATATTTTGGTATGTAACTTTTAAGCTCTTTTTGGCCTCTGCACAAACTGGGATGGATGGGAATGGGTACCCCACCCCTTAGTCTTCTCAAGGTTCCCAAAATCTGCTTCACTGAGATGTAATTCACATATAACACGGCTTACCCGTTTAAAGTGCACATCTCAATGGTTTTTGGTGTATTCGCTGAGTTGTGTGATAATCACCATAGTAAATTTTAGGACCGTTTTATCATCCCAGAAGAAATCCACACCCATTAGCACTCTTCATTCTCTTCCAACCTTCTCCTGGCCTCCCCTTGCCCTAGGAAATCACCGATCTATTTTCTGTCTCCACGGATTTGCCTGTTCTGGACACTTCATATAAATGGAATCATACATTACTCGGTCTTTTGTGACTGACTTCTTCCACTTAGCGTAATGTTTTCAAGAGATATTCAAGTTGTAATTTGTTGTGCTCTATTCCTTTTTATGGCTGAATAATACTCACTGTGTGAATGTATCATATTTTGTTTATCCATTTATTATTTGATGGACATTTGTATTGTTTTCATTTTTGGCTATTACTGATAATGCTGCTATCATTTGTGTTTGGTTGACCCTTGAACAATATGGGGGTTAGTGGTGCCAATGCCCCTACACAGTAAAAAATCCAGGTGTAACTTTTGACTCCCCCAAAACTTAACTACTAACAGTCTACTGTTGACCAGAAGTCTTTTTTTTCTGACCAGAAGTGTTAACCAATAATATAAAGTGAGTTAACACATGCTTTGTATATTATATACTGTATTCTTACAATAAAATAAGCTAGAGAAAAGGAAACATTATTAAGAAACTCATAAGGAGGGCAGCCCCGATGGCGCAGCAGTTTAGTGCCGCCTGCAGCCCGGGGTGTGATCCTGGAGACCCGAGATCGAGTCCCACATCGGGCTTCCTGCATGGAGCCTGCTTCTCCCTCTGCCTGTGTCTCTGCCTCTCTCTCGCTCTCTCTGAATGAATAAATAAATAAATCTTTAAAAAAAGAAAAAAGAAATTCATAAGGAAAAGACATTTGTGGTACTATATTTATAGGAAAAAATCCACATACAAGTGGACCCATGCAGTTAAAACCCCTGTGGTTCAAGTGTCTACTGTATAAGCTTTTGTGTAGATATGTGTTTTCATTTATTTTGGGCATACACCTAGGAGTGGAATTGTCAGATCACATGATAATTCTATACTTAACATTCTTAGGAACTGCAAAACTGTTTTCCAAAACAGTTGCACCATTTTACATTCCTACCAGCAATACACAGGGTTCCAATTTCTCTATATTTTTACCAATACTTGTTTTCCATTTTTTTATTATAGCCAGTCCTAGTGGGTACAAAATGGTATCTCATTGTGGTTTTGATTTGCATTTCCCTGATGGCTAAGGTTATTATCTTTTGTGTACTTCTTGGTAATTTGTATATCTTCTGGGGGAAATGTATATTCAAATCCTTTACTCATTTTTCAATTAGGTTGTCTTTTGATTATTTAGTTGAGTTAGTTTAGTAAGAGTTCTTTGTATATTCTAAATATAAGATTCTTATCAGATATGTAATTTTCTCCTATTTTGTGGACTGCCTTTATACTTCCTTGATACTTTGTTATGTGTTGAATTCTGTCCCCCAAAAAAGATATGTTGAAGTCCTAACCCCTAAAGACCTCAGAATATGACTGTATTTGATTATAGAGGTAATCAAGTTAAAATGAGGTAATTAGACTAGGCCCTAATTCGATATGTCTGATATCTTTATAAAAAGGGAAAATTTGTATATAGACAGGGAGGATGCCATGTGAAGACAGAGGACTGAATTAATCCACCTAGAAGCCAATGAATGCCACAGATTGCCAGCAAAACACCAGAAGCTAGGAAGAGACAAGGAAAGATTCCCCTACAGGCTCCAGAAAGAGCTTGGCCTTGCCAAGACCTTCATTTTGGACTTCTAGACTCTAGAACCATGAGAAAAGAAGTATCTGTTGTTTTAGGCTACCCAATTTGTGAAACTTCATTACAGAAGCTGTAAGAAACTAATACAGTATCCTTTGTAGCAAAAAAAGGTTTTAATTTTGATGATACCCACTGTATCTTTTTTGGGGTCACTTGTGCTTTTGATATCACGTTTAGGAAATCAGTGTCTAACTCAATGTCACAAAGATTTATTCCTATATTTTTCCTAAAAGTTTTATAGTTTTAGCTCCTACATTTAGGACTATGATTTATTTTGAGATAATTCTGGGGGTATGGTGGAGGAAGGGGCCCAAATTCATTCTTTTGCATGTGCATATCCAGTTTTCCTATCACCATTTGTTGGAAAGATTATTCTTTCCCCCTTAAGTTGTCTTGGTGCCCTTGTCAAAAGATCAATTGACCATACATGTAAGTACATATTTCTGTACTTAATTCTAATTCATTGATCTATATGTCCATCCTTATTATGTTAGTATCTCAGTGTCATATACTATAGTTGTTTCGTTTTTTTTTTTTTTTTTTTAAGATTTTTCTATTCATTCATTGGAGACACACACAGAGAAAGAGAGAGTGGCAAAGACACAGGCAGAGGGAGAAGCAGTCTCCTTGCAGGGAGTCCGATGCAGGACTCGGTCCCGGATCCCGGGATCACGACCTGAGCAGAAGGCAGGCGCCCAACCACCGAGCCACCCAGGCGTCCTGTATACTATAGTTTTGCAGTAAGTTTGAAATTGGGAAGTATGAGGTCTTTAGCTCTTGTAATTTATTTTTTTTTTGTTTTAGAGATAATTTTGTCTTTTTCTTCCATGTATTTCCTGAGTTTTATCAACTGTCCTTCATTTCTTATCTTTTTTGTTCTCTGTTTTCACTTCTTAAATATCTGACTTAAAATTTTCTTCTGCTTCTTGATTATTTTTTGGTGGTAGTAAGGTTTCCTCAAGCAATATGTGTAAAACTTCATTTCCTGATTTTCTCAAATAGTTCTTCTTGGATTTTACTTATCTCTCTCTCTCTCTCTCTCTCTCTTTTTTTTAAAGATTTTATTTATTTACTCATGAGAGACACAGAGAGAGGCAGAGATATAGGCAGAAGGAGAAGCAGGCTGCTCAGGGAAACCTGATACGGGACTCGATCCCAGGACCCCAGGATCACACCCTGAGCAGAAGGCAGATGCTCAACTGCTGAACCACCCAGGCATCCCTGGATGAACCTATCTCTTGTTCATTTTTATGATACTGGGCTGTTATATACGATTCTTATTTAATGGTGCCCTTTTCTGTCAGTTTAGCAAAGTACTTTAGTGTGTTTTTGTTTTATTTGTCTTGAAATAAGGGTGGAGCTGTGAGTCCTCTGGATTTATGGTTCTCTTCTGTCTTGTACAATCCTACATGTCCCCTCTTTTCTTCTTTTCCTCTTCACTATCCAATTACCAAAGGGCACTTCTTCTTCATTTCTTTTTGCCTTTTTTTCTGCCCCAGAAGTTAAAAGTTTGGAAGATTTCCCTTTAAATCCACCTATCCTTTTAAATTGTGTCTGTCCCTTTAAATTGCACCAGACTTATAAGTTGTATATACTTTGAAATTTCTTTCCAATATTCCAGTGCTCTCACCTGACCAATTACCTTTTTATTTAGATTTCAGATTTAGGGTGCACTTAATATTTGGTAGTCATTCCATCACCTTCAGGTCTGCCCTTCATTAGTCCCCTACTTCTGTCTTCACAGATTGTCTTGGTCTGCTTTTCTTCACCATGGAGCTATTGCAGAGCATGGGGGATTTGAATGTATGATAGATCATGATAGATCACGGCTAAGAGAAAGGAGGCTATGAGTAAAGACTAAGGATTTTAATTATTATCTTTCCCATTTACTACAGAAGAAATAAAGGAATAAGCTTCCAGAGGAGGCAGGATGTGGTGAGATCAAGAAATGGAGTAAAATATGGGAAAGACACAAATTGATAACAATGGAGAAGACAGAATCTGAATGAACTCACATCAGATTATTCAAAGTTGTACTTAGTCAAGGCAAAGTGATCTACTGAGAATAAGGGGAGTAAAGTTGGGATTAGGAGGTTCAGGTAGAGGATAAAGGTTTAGAATCATCCAAGTGGGAAACACGCCGAAGAGTCAAGCAGCAAAACATGAAACATTGTCAAGTAGAACCGATGGCTCTGTTGAGGTTAGAGAGCATGGACGGAGTGTGGTCAATTTCCACGACTGTGTGGCTTTTCTGGGATGTATAAGAGAGACAGTGGTGACAAATACTGCAGATTGGACATTGGCAAGGCAGGTACGTCAAAAGGGTATCCCAAAGTGTGAGTGAGAGTATCACTGAAAGGGATGCTTGTGGGTCTAAGCTGGGTAGAAAGTAAAATCAAAAGAACTAAAGGTCAAAGAAAACAAAAAGAGGCCAAGGAACTCAATGTCACAATGAGGGTAAAAAGTAGCACCAAATGTGATGGGGATATGAGCAAAATCTCATCACTTATTTTGATTATTCAGAGGGTATAATATTCTCATATGCCACAAACATCCCTCAAAAATGGTGTGCCCAAACAGAAGACAACTATTCTTTAAAGTTTAAAATAGACATATTCCCATTAGAAACTCTCAACAAACTCACAAGGTCCACTTGTGCAGAATGAAGGCATGGGCAACATGAAATAACAGAGGGCTGTGATTAGAGACCACAGAGTTGCAGTCTTAATATTCTTTACCTATAACCAATAAAATCACAGACTGAGTATGTAATAAGACCAAAAATTGAAACTAACAGGCCTGGTTGCCAAGCCCCAACTTTTAACACATTATCTAAGAATAATTTTTCCATTAAAATTTCACACAAACACACATACATACAAATACCATTTCTGACTATAAAACTAATGTATGTTCATTACAAGAAGTTTAGAAAACACATAAATTTCTACCTGTTTTCCCTTGGTATATGTTAATATAGGCTCTTTGATAGCTTAGACTAGTGGTTGGCAATTTTCTTCTATAAAGGACCAGACAGCAAAAATTCTAAGCTTTACAGGCTTGAAAGTGTCTGTTGCAACTACTCAACTCTAAATCCAGTAGGCTGGATTTGGCTCTCAAGCTGTAGCTTGTCAACCTCTACCTCAGACTAAAGGTAGGTTTATAATTAAAATACTAGTCAAATGAAATAAACTAGCACACTAGTTTATATTTATTATGATTAGTTTATTATGATTCAGGTACTATGCTAAAAACTGCAGGCAAAAAGACATTACTTGAGCTTAAAGGTTAGTGGGGAAATACACAATATATTCAGAGTGAGGTAGAAAACAGGAAAAAAAATGGTAAGACAGCATGAAAGGAATCATGCATAGGAATCACAGAAAGCATAACCAAGAAGAAGGTACCCGACCAGATTCTTACTGGACTTTGTTTTAATGCATTTTTTAATTAAAGAACTTTATAGCATTTTATGTTTAAACACAAGCTTACCTTGGAATAAGAAAGTGCTATTTGTTGAAACACAGCATCATCTGGTGATTTACTATATGTGGCAAGCCCTTGTTCATCATCATCAAAAGGATAGTTCACTACTAAAGAACCTGCAAGGGAAAAGAGGAAAATGTATCATGTTATCTCCTTCAAGATGGATTATCAACATAAATTGCACTTTCACAATACTGCTAGAGATTGGAAACCAATACAATTTCCACAGTTTTCATTTGTTCACCTGTTCATGTATTCTATCTCTACTAACCCACATATCTTTGCCTTTTTTATCATGCCACTTCATGGGAATGGAAGTGAAAGAACATATTCAACTTGAATTCAGATGAGGTAATCCTGTAGTAACAAATACCAGCCAATATTTGTATAGAGCAAAAAAAATTTTTATGAAGTATGAAGAACTATGCTCATTCTATGCCCCAAAATAGTTTTAAGAAGAAAAAGTCCAGTTCAATACTGCTTAGACAAAAAATGTTCATTTCATCCCAGAATTATGACCTCCATATCTAAAAATTAGAACAGAAAAAAGCCAACATCAACTTCTACTCAATACTGTTTTCGTACAGCTAATTTTCTAAGGACAGAAAAAAAAGTCATAAAAGACTTATTTCTATGAAATGGTCTATTTTAAAAAAATTAGTATCAACCTAAAAAGCAGGATCAGTAAAGGAAAAAAATAGATATATTTGACTTCATCAAGATTAAAAACTTTTGTGTGTCAAAGGCTTTATTAATAAAGTTAAAATATTTTTAAAAAGTTAAAATACAACCTATAGAACAGAGAACAGGAGAAAATATATCAAAATCAGCAATCTGATAAGGGCCTAGTATCCAGACTATATAAAGAACTCCCACAGCTCAACAAAAAGACAAAAAAAAAATTTAATTGGCAAAAGACTTGAACAGATATTTCTCCAAAGCAGATACACAAACAGCCAAGTACAAGAAAAGATGCTTGTTATTAGTCATCAGAGAAATGCAAATCAAAACTACAAGGAAATACCACTTTTTACCCACTAAAATGGCTACAATATAAAACAGAAAATAACAAGTGTTGATGAGGATGTAGAAAAACTGGAATCCTCATGTGTTGCTGGGAATGTAAAACTGTATGGCTACTGTGGAAATCAGTTTGGCAGTTCCTTAGAAAGCTAAATATGCAATAAGCATATGGTGATATTTCCATCAAAAAGCTAAACATGGCTAAATGAAATAAGTCAGTCAAAGACAAATACCATATGATTTCATTCACATGTGGAATTGAAGAAACAAAACAAATGAACAAAGAAAAGAGACAGAAAAAAATAGACTCTACAGAGAACAAACTGAGGGTAAGGTGAAGGGAGAAGTGGAGAGATGGAGGAAATAGGTGATGAGGATTAAGAGTACACTTATCATGATGAGCATTGAATAATGTACAGAATTGTTGAATCACTATATTGTGCATCTGAAATTAATATAACACTGTTCATTAATTACACTGGAATTAAATTTTTATAAAAAAGCACAAAACATGGAATTACTCAAATAAATTGAAGACAGGGACTCAGATATTGTATATCATTATTTACAGCAATATTATTTGTCAGAGTGAACAAGTAGAAACAACCCAGATATACTTCAGTGGAAAAATGGATAAATAAATTGTGATATATACATACAATAAAATATTATTTGGCCATAAAAAGGAATGAAGTACTAATAAATGTCACAATATGAATGAACTTGAAAACATTATGCTAAGCGAAAAAAGAGAGACACAAAAGATCACATATTGCATGACTCCATTTCTATGAAATATACAAAAAAGAAAAAAAAAAGAAATGTACAAAAAGGGCAAGTCCACAGAGATAACAGAGACTGGTTGTTACCAGGGCTTGAGGTGAGGGGAAAATAGGGAGCAACTGCTCAATGAGTAAGAAATTTCCTTTTGGGGAGATGAAAATGCTTTGGAGCTAAATAGAGATGGTGGTTGTGCAACATTGTGAATGCACTAAATGTTACTGAATTGTTCACTTTAACATGATTAATTTTATGTTTTATTAATTTCAACTTTAAAAATTAGTATCAAAATTTACAAAGAGGAATCTTACTTTTCTTTCAAAATCCTACTGAATTGTTGACACCAAAGAAATCCTCTTTTAAATTTCTTTGCTAAGATTTCAAAACCCATTTAAAGATTTTTTTTTAATTATTTATTTATGATAGTCATACAGAGAGAGAGAGAGGCAGAGACAAGGCAGAGACAGAAGCAGGCTCCATGCACCGGGAGCCTGACGTGGGATTCGATCCCGGGTCTCCAGGATCACGCCCTGGGCCAAAGGCAGGCGCCAAACCGCTGCGCCACCCAGGGATCCCCCCATTTAAAGATTTTATGATGAGAAAACAAAATGTCATAGAGAGGAAGGGTTAGATGGCAGTGGAGTAGAAGGACCCGCATCCCACGAATACAGGTAGGTAACTATCAAATCATCCTAAATACCCCAGAAATCAATCTGAAGACTGCAGAACAAACTCCATAAAACATAGAGAAGAGGCCACATGGAAGAAGCTAGGAAGTGTGGAGACACGGTTTAGGAAAGAAATGGATCGTGGTCTTTGTAGTGGAGAGGGAACCATGGTTGCAGAGAAGGGCAAGAGACAGACTAGCACACAAACAGGGATGCACAGGGGAAAATGAATCCCCAGAGCAATTGTTTTGGTAAGCGAAAAGGCCTGAATTTTGTGAGTCCTTGCAACCAAAGGGGCTTAAAGCCTGGAGTTTTAAAGGTTAGCATGCTTGGCTCTGGGAGAGCTTGGAGGATATTGGGGTTACTCTTGAAGAGTAGGCAGAGTGAACAGCTAGTGGACACACAGTGTAGAAGCAGCAATCTGAAGAGCACCTGGGGCACACAGTGAGGAGGTTATTTGCTTATCTCAGAGTGTGTCCCAGAGAAGTAGCATTCAAGGAGATACTCCTCTAGGAACAAAGAAACTGGCCAGAGCCATCTCCCTCTCCTACCCCTCAGCATAAGCATAGAGCCAACAGTGGAAACTAGTGCCATGCTGACACTCACTACTTAACTTGCTTATATCAAGCTCCATCCCTCCACATCTCACACTTTCCCACCTCCATGCTCTGGAAGAACCACCTTTCCCAGTCTCACTTGCTTAAGTTCCAACCCAGTGGACCCCAGAAGATTGACCCAAGCTCCTGCCCACAGTGTGTTTCCTGAACTGGGAGTTCTGCAGGGCCTCAGTTCTGGTAGTGGTGGCAACAGGTCTCATTTCACAAAGCAAACCAGAACATATCTAGTTAAAACTCACCACATTCAGGCTAGGGACCCAACACTACCCACAATAGGCAAAGAGAGCCTCTGCAGGCAACTTGCCTGAAGGATAAAGCAGCCAGGACAAAACAGCAGAGCATACATAGCACACATTGAAGATAATCCTAGAATACCAGGCTTCTAGGGGAAGAAGGGATGCTGCAGAGAGAGCAGGGCAATATAGGACCTCCTCATAAGGCCATTATCCATAAGATAGGAGATGCAGCTTACTTTCCTAACACAGAAAAACAGGCACAGAAACTTAGACAAAATGAGAAGACAGAGAAAACTGATCCAAATGAAAGAACAGGACAAGGCTATGGCTGGAGATCTAAGTAAAACAGATATAAATAACATGCCTGATAGAGAATTTAAAGCAATGATCATAAGGATACTCACTGGACTTGAGAAAAGAGTGCAGGACATCAGTGGGACCATTAACATAGAGATAAGGAATAACAGCCGAGTTAAAGGGGTCAATAAATGAAATGAGAACATGTTTGATGGAATGAACGGATCTAGAAGACAGAGTAATGGAAAGTAATAAAGCTGAACAAAAGAGAGAAAAAAGAATTATGCAAAATGAGACTAGACTTAGGGAACTCTGTGATTCCATAAAAAATAATAACATTTATATTATAGGATTCCCAGAGCAAGAAAAGGGAGAAAGGCGGGGGGGGGGGGGAAGATAATTTATTTGAAGAAATAATAGTTAAGAACTGTTCTAATCTGGGGAAGGAAACAGATATCCAGATCCAGGTGGCACAGGAAACCCCCAACAAAATCAACAAAAGCAGATCCACACCAAGACATATTATAATTGAGGTGGCAAAATACACTGATAAAGAAAAAAATATTAAAGGCCACAAGATAAAAGACAGTTATAGGAAACCTCATAAAGCTATCAGATTTTCCAGCAGAACCTTCCAAGTTAGAAAGGAGTGACATGATACTTAAAGTGCTAAAAATGGGAAAAACCTGCAGCCAAGAATACTCTACCCAGCAAAGCTATTATTCAGAATAGGAGAAATAAAGAGTTTCCCACACTAACAAAATCTAAAAGTGTTCATGACCAGTAAAGCAGCCCTATAAGAAATATGAAAGGGGACTCTTTGAGTAAAAAAAAGGAGAGATTAAAGTGACAGTATGAAGGCAGTTAACATAAAAGCAGTAAAAATAAATATTCCTGCAAAAAAATCTGTCAAGGAACTCATGAAATAAAAAGATGTAAAATGTGATACCATATGCCTAAAACATAAGGAGGAGAGGAATAAATGGGTTCAAATTTTTAACAACCATCAACTTAATATAGACTGCTATATGCAGAAGATGTTATATACAAACCTAATGGTAATCACAAATCAAAAACCACTAATAAATATGCCAAGAATAAAGAGAATGAAATCTCTAAATCACTGAAGAAACCAGGCAAACCATGGAAGAGAGAAAAGGAGCGAAAATCCTTAGAAACAACCATAAAACAATAAAATGGCAATAAACACATATCTATCAATAATTATTCTACATATAAATGGACTAAATACTCTAATCAAAAGACACAGAATGACAGAATGGACAAAAAAATAAGACCCATCTAATATGCTGCTTACAAGACACTCATTTGAGACCTAAAGACAGCTGCAGTTTGAAAGTGAGGGAATGGAGAAATATCTATCATGCAAATGGGTGCCAAAAGAAAGCCAGAGTAGCAATACTTTTATTGGACAAAATAGACTTTAAAACAAAGATTGTAACAAGAGATAAAGACGGACACTATATAGTAATAAAGGGGACAATCCAACAAGAAGATAGAACAATTGTAAATATTTATGTACCCAATATGGGAACACTCAGATACATAAAACAATTAATAATAAACATAAAGGAACTAACAGATAATAGTACAATAACAGGGGACTTTAACACCCTATTTACATCAATGAACAGATCATCTAAACAGAAAATCAATAAGGAAACACTGGCTTTGAACAACATACTGGACCAGATAGATTTAACAGATATATTCATCCTAAAACAGCAAAATATACACTCTTTTCAAGTGCACAGGTTACATTTTCCAGAACAGATCACATATTGGGCCACAAAGCAAGCCTCAACAAATTTAAAAAAATCAAAGTCACACTCTACATCTTTTCTGACCATAATGCTATTAAACTAGAAGTTAACCACAAAAAAAAATCCAGAAAGTAAACAAATACATGAAGTTTAAATAGCATGCTACTAAACAATTAATAGATCAATCAGAAAATAAAAGAAGAAATAAAAAAGTACACTGAAACAAATAAAAATGAAAATACAATAATTTAAAACCTTCAGAACGTAGCAAAAATGGTTTTAAGAGGGAAGTTTATACCAAGATATGTCCTGAAAGAAACTAGTCTAGATGACTGGAGATGTATCTCCTACTGTGACAAGGTCTTGATACATTTGTAAATCTGTAAATTATTTTCACTGGAATATAAGTATTAAGTTTTCAGATTTAGCCAACACAATGTGTGATATATTCTGAGAATATTTTTTATAACTCAAAAAAACTGTTTTCTATCAAACATGGTATAAAATATATTAAAAATTATTTTGCCAACCAGGTTGTGACTTCATAATTCCTGTTTGGGTCTTTAAGAGTTGTTCATGATTACCAAATGTAAAAATATTTTTTTTTTTCCTACTTCTGGCAAGCTCTCAAAGCAATTTTTGGAGAATTTCAACTTACTTTTTAAATATAAACATAAGTATGTACTGTTCTAAAATGGCAGGTTAAAAATAAATTTAAAATAAATAGATTAGAATAGAATAGAATAAAATAAAAATAAAATAGCAGGTTAATCTATATGCCATTAAATCTCAACTGTGATAACTTCAGTAGATATCCTGACATACCTTGACACTAGATTACTTCCCTATTACCCCTGGTGCTAATAACTTCACTCTTTTTTTTTTTTTTAAATAGCTTTACTGAGATGAACAGTTGACCCTCAAACAACAGGCACTTGAATTGTGTGGATCCATTACATGCAGATTTTTATCAATACAGTACTACAAACTTATTTCGTAGTGATTTTGTAGAAAGGTATTTCTACAAATGATTTTCTTAATAACATAAAATTTTTTTCAAGCTTACTTTATTCTAAGAATACAGTATATAATACATACAGCATACAAAATATGTGTTAATCAACTATTGATGTTATTGGTAAGGCTTCTGGCCAACAGTGGGCTGTTTGTAGTTAAGTCTAGGGGAGTCAGAAGTTATACACGGATTTTCAACTGCACAGAGGCTGGCCCCCCTAACCCTCATGTTGTTCAGGGGTCAACTGTAATTTACATAACATACAACCCATCCATTTGAAGTATATAATTCACTGTTATTTAATACATTCACAGGGTTGTTGTACAACCATCATTACTATCTAATTATAGACAATTTCATCATACCAAAAGAAAACCTTGTACCCATTAGCAGTCACTTCCATTTCCCCCCAACCACTAATCTATCATCTATTTTTATGCATTTACATATTCTGAACATTTCATAAAATAGGGTTTTGGGTGACTGGCTTCTATCACTTAGCATATTTCCAAGTTTCATTTTTGTTGTAAAACGCATCAGAACTTCACTGCTTTTCATGGTTGAATAATATTCAATTGTATGGGTATACTACATTTTATTTATCCAATCATCAGTCGATGGATATTTGGGTTGTTTCTACTTTTAAGTTATTATGAATAATGCTACTATGAATATTCATGTACAAGTTTACATGTAGACATATGTTTTCAGTTCTTTTTGGTATTTACACTTTCACTCTTACTCACATTGCCCTAGTTGGACATTGTGATTATTTTTAATCTTGACCTCTCATCCTATTCAACTGATCAATTCCTGCTAAATTATATGAAGGTATGTAAGCCCAAACACTATAGGAGAATGAGGCTATTGTGCTGCAGCTAAATACATAGCAAGGAAAAGATAAGAGAATGTCTTATAAACCTACATGAAAGAGTTTATTTAATTTTAGGGAAGAACAGGACTAAAAATTTCCAGTTCCTTAGTGTTTAATTTTTCTGAATGACAAAGAGTATGTTACCAAACTCCCAGTGAGAGGGATAAATATAAAACACATGTGAGGGATAAATATAAAACACTTGAAGAACTAAGTGAAGGCAGAGGAGAGAGGAGGGCGAGAGGGACAAGGGGAGAGACAGAGGAGACAGTGGGGAAGGAGTATGGGGGAGGGGAGGAGTGGGAGAGAAAGCGGGGGAAATAGCCAGGAAATTGGCTTAAAAAGCAATGAGAAAAGATCTTTATTATTTTCTGCCCTAAAAGCGGTAATAGATACCTGTTTTAAAATACCTAAGACTATAAACAGGTAACATTCCACCAAGATTTTCAAATGCTCTCAACAGGAATTAATTCTGGAATATCAAGTTGCTATTACCTCCATGCAGGTTTGCTGACAGTACAAATGGATAGGACTTCATCCAGCTCATTACAGCAATAGTTTCTGGTTGGGTAGGATCTGTGATCTGAAAGAACTGGTCTGGGAAATTTCGGTTCAGGTCAAAGTTGTTGCTGTTGTTTCTGCCAATTACACTTACTGAATCTCCTGTATGAGAAAGTATTCAAATTTAAACCATATTTCACTTACATTTTAATCAAACACACTGCTCTTAACTCAAAGGTAAATGTGAACACATCAGTCTTCACTATGATTAATTATCACACTATGATTAAAACATACATTTTTGGGGGCAGCCCGGGTGGCTTAGCAGTTTAGCACCACCTTCAGCCCAGGGCCTGATCCTGGAGGCCTGGGATCGCGTCCCATGTCGGGCTCCTTGCATTGAGCTTGCTTTTCCCTCTGCTTGTGTCTCTGCCTCTCTCTCTCTCTCTCTCTCTCTCTCTCTCTCTCTCTGTGTCTCTCATGAATAAATAAAATCTTTTAAAAAATGCATTTTTTGGTATTGTACTTAAAGAAGTGTTTCTCTTCCAGATCTTTTGAACAGAAAGGTAAAACCATTATTCTTTCATTTCTGTCCTCTGTTCAGACTTTGAGGAGAAAAAAATCCAACTACATAAATTATACTAAAACATTGCTCAAAACAAAAGTATTGCTCAATTGTCAATAATCCATATACAATGATGTGATCACTATGTTCAGTGGACATGACTGATCAGAGGGAGGTTCTATTGAACTGGTGTACATGTTAATTAAAATATTGTAAAGAGACCAAATGAAAAGAAGAAAATTGTGACATGCTTACATTAAAGTAATCACAAAAAGGTAGTCAAGGACATGGTTGGAAGTTTAACCTGAAGGAGAAGAAAGGGTTGAATTTAAATTTACTCCCTTTTAATAAGTAATGTGAATCCTATTATATCACTATGATGAGAAAAATTTGCAAGTGAATGAGAAACATCTACTGGAGGGTTCACTTTTAGAACAGTTTTATCTCTCAGAAAGGTCTCAAAAGAGGAATATGGAGGGATTTGTGAGGTTGACAAAGAATAAAGTCCTTAGCGAAATGAACTGAATTTAAAAAATGGATTAACCTGGTCATTTATTGGTTGGTTTTCTCAGTGTTCAGTCACTGAGAGTCATGTGGCTGCATGTTCACATGGTTGGTACCTACTCTACTCACTGGTATGATTGCCTGGAAGGAACCACAGGTTGGGAAGAGAGATTCTCACACTCCTAGTGTTAGGTACAAAGTAGCCCCAGTAAGCAAGTGGCCAGGCACCCTGCTCTGACTATACTGCCCCAGGAGAGATGAGCCAGCCCTGAAGAGGCAGAGGAATGGAAAGTCAAAAACTCAGCAGGTTTAGAATATGCATGGGGAATACAACTGGGAGTCAAAATAGAGTCACTGGCTTCAAAAGAGATTTGGTTTGAGTTTTCACCTATGGGATAGTGTTCCCAATACAATAATTTTACAAAAATTATGTTACACTGTAATTTTTAAAAATAATTAAATAAATTTATTTTATTAAGTTATTATTAATCAATTAATTAAGTTACCTAAAATTATTCCGTTTTTTAAAAAAAGATTTTATTTAATTATTCATGACAGACACAGAGAGAGGGGCAGAGTCATAGGCAGAGGGAGAAGCAGGCTCCATGCAGGGAGCCCAATGCAGGACTCAATACTGGGACTCCAGGATCATGCCCTGAGCCGAAGGCAGATGCTCAACCGCTGAGCCACCCAGGCGTCCCTATAATTATTCTTAAAATGGAAAAATGTATCAAATATTTGTATTATATTTTAGGCAATAAGAGCCATTACCACAGTGAAGAACTCCATTAAATATAAAATTGATATCATAATTGTTGAATGAACTAGCCTATCTTAAAAGAATACAAAAGCCAGAACAAAATAAATTATAAGACAAAATAAGAAGAAATTCCAAGGAAATAACTAGTTCAAATTCTACTCCCAAAAAATCCTTATGATAATCAAAAAAGTTAAGCATTAATAGACAGCTATTCTTTACCTTCCTGGGCCTTTTCATATCCATCAGGATTCATGGATGGCATAAGGTGAATTCTAGTGCTGCGAACCAAATCTGTTACTTCAGGGTCTGTTCCAAAGTTCTTACAAAGGTATTCAATGAGGTTCAATAATAGTTCTCGTCCAACCACTTCATTTCCATGCATATTTCCAATGTACTTAAATTCTGGTTCACCTGAAAACAAGATAATTACATAGAAGAGTTTTTTCCTTTTTATTTTATCACAGACTCTATTTTTTCCCCCAAAATATGTAAGACCCTGAACCAAAAATTTTAGAAAAGCCATACTTTGGCAAAAGAAGCAGGAAAAAGTATCTTATAAAGCAGCTTCCTTACTAAGATATACATCTGAGCAGGCTCAAAGCATATACACACATGCACATGCCATATAATATGAAAATAAAAATATTATCAGAAGAAAAAATATAATCTATCCAGTATATTAAATACTGTGCCAGATATGGATTATGAAATGGATTTTTTCCTTTTCTTGCAAAAGATTGGTTACATTTTCTTTGTTCCAGTTATACCTAGTATAAGTTATCTTTCTAGATGAAACACAGAACAATGATACATAGCTCTGAGAGGCATTACTGAAATTATGTATAAGACCACACCAATTACCTGGTTCATGGACACCTGGATTATCAGATATCTCCATTACATAAAGTTCTCTTGACTCTACAGATTTTCCCAATGAATAAAGCCGGGTGATGTTGGGATATTCATTGGCAAACCTTCTCAAGAATATTTCCATATCAGGGAAATGGTGGTGGTGAAAGTCCTTTGGTTGAATTGGTTGGTGGAAGGGTTGTGTTCCAGGAAGATTACTAAGCAGAGCAACTGTGCTAGCAGTTACTACCATCTCAGTTGTGTCAGGGATTACCGAAGCCACAGTTGGCCGAAGGGAAAAATTCACCTTTGTGGCTGGTCCTTCTTTCACTATTATATTATTAATAGTCAGTGGCATATACCTGAAAAAAATTTTTTTTGTAAAAGTAGGTGGCTTGGAGTTAAATTCAAACACAAAATGCTTTAACATTATAAAAGCACAACAGGTTTTTCATTCTCTTATACTTAGTGGTCTATCAAAACTCAAACTAAAAAAAGATAAATGGGTAAATTCAAGTCTTTTAGGATATGATCTCAGAGAATCCCAGATTAAGTCTTTAAAGAACTATTTCTCTTACCCTCTTCTCAATTAGAATTAAGACACATTAGAATGCTTACCAAAAATTACATGCAAAGGAGAGAATAATATGAAAGACTGTAACCATTACTACATTACTCAAAGAAGGGATAAATCATCCAATTCTTTGCAATACCTTATCAAACTGACATTCCAACTAGTTTCCCAAATAGTAAAGTTCAAACTAACTGAAACATTTTCAATTAAATCCTTAGCAAACTGAGCTTCCAGAAAAGTGTCCAGGGGAGGTAAGAAACCATTCATTTCATATATTAGAAAGCTGATGATAATACAGCTCTTTAAAATGTCTTTCCCAGGGCAGCCCGGGTGGCTCAGCGGTTTAGTGCCCCCTTCAGCAAAGGGCGTGATCCTGGAGACCCAGGATCGAGTCCCACGTCAAGCTCCCTACATGGAGCCTGCTTTTCCCTCTACCTGTGTCTCTGCATATCTGTGTGTGTGTGTGTGTGTGTGTGTGTGTGTGTGTGTGTGTCTCATGAATAAATAAGATCTTAAAATGTCTTTCCCCGGGACACCTGTGTGGCTCAGTGGATGAGCGTCTGCCTTTGGCTGAGGGGGTGTAATACCGGAGTCCGTCCCGGGATTAAGTCCTGCATCGGACTCCCTCCTGGGAGCCCACTTCTCCCTCTGCCTATGTCTCTGCCTCTCTCTCTCTGTGTCTCTTGTGAATAAATAAATTTTTTTAAAATATGAAATAAATAAAATAAAATGTCTTTCCCAGAGCTCCAAGTTTCTTCTACTCTGGTACTCAATTAGCTTTGAGGTAATGCTTTACACAGCTGATTGTCTTCTTAAGCTTTTAAAACTATCCTTCCTGACACTTTTACAATTATGCTTCATATCCAGTTATACTGTTAGAGTATGTGACAAAAGACTCCACAATACTATTTTCTCACTATAAAGGAGGGAAAAATCAGAAAACAAGGAAAAATAAAAGCCAGATACAGTAAATAACATTTCCTAGACTGTATTTCTCTCTTAGCTATAAACAGAAGCTTGATATTTTTAAAGTCTAAATTCTTACCCAGTTAAAACAGCTGTAATGTTGTAAGTTCCAGGAACAAGTAATCTGTGGAAATCACCAAATCTACCTGTTGTGATATTATGATTAATACCAGCCACTGAGATGGTTGCGTTCTCTAAGCCAGATCCTGTCACTGAATCTTTAACAAATCCTTTAACTCCAATATGGACCTAAAAAAAAACAAGAATCAAAGTAGGCTGCTCAAAGACAATTTGGAAGGCAAGAGAACACAACCTCTCTGCACTGATGCTAGAATTTCTTTAAAAAATAAGGTTACTTTTCTATTTCTCTGAAATATTTTTCAATGCCTCCAAGTGAAAATAAAATATAGACAATATGAAATTCTTAAATTTAAGTCATATGTGTCTGACATCTAGGCCAGTAATATGCTTTTGAAATTCCTTCTCCTCCAATGCAGGCTTCTAATTTTTTCAACAAGGAATAGTTTTTCATTAAGTAATAATTTCTGGTATATTCAATAATATATTACCCTCCCCAATATTTAAATTAAACTGATGTCCATGACTGATATAGTAGTAAAGGCTCTCTAGCAAATATGATCACATGACATTGTAAGAACCTGACAGTAAAGGTTTGGCTAATTATTTTAGCCTATAAAAGCGTTCTAAGATAATCAGAGAAAGTCCTCCAGAGGAAAAGAACTGTTAAAGATTGCTACTCATATGCAAATAAATTTCTCCCTTATGTCATTCATTATTTCTATACCCCAACCTTCCAGTGTGCTACTTTTACCTTTTCAATCAATGTGATCAAAGACTCACGATTGTTCTCCCATTCTTGTCGAAGCTGTGAAGCAGGTGGGTACTTGCAACAAGACAGTTCTAATGTAATCTCAAAACAGTTGGCCCATATATAATTGTAGTCTTGCATACCACCTGTAACATAAAGGAAAAAATAAGTTTACTCTCAGAATTCTACTCTCAAAAAGACCAAAAAAAATGAAATCAGCCACCTCTACATCTATAAATTTTCTTTTCATAAAATTGTTTGAAGTTGGGGAATGTTCTTAGATTATAGAGGACACTAAGGAAGGTTAAAAGAATATACACTGAAAAGGAATATACATAAAGGAAATAAATTTGACAGGATGAACAGTTATGAAGAGCACAAACATATCAATTAATAACAGTAATAATGATAACAGCTCTACATTTGGGTGTTTACCATATGCCAGACCTGTTCTGAGCTTTAAGAGTATTAACATTTAATCTTTACAACAAGTGTATAAGGTAGGTATTATTATTTCACCCATTTTACAAATGTGAGACGTAGGATACAGAGAGGTTAAGATTTTTAACAGCATGCATGAAAAGCACACATGATCTTAAAGTTGTGAAGAATGTTCACGCCAAAGCACTATTAAGTGCCTACTTTTCTAACTGTATTCCCCTTTATCAAGAAGGTGGCAAGAAAAAAAAGAAAGGCCAAATCTAGGGTGATGCAGCTACATAAATCAGGGAGGGAGGTGGAAAAACACAACAAATCCTTTCAAAATGTGTTCAGTGGAAGAGAGAAGTAAAAAGGGGAGTAAGAATACCTACATACCTTCACCACTTCTATACCCATAGAAGCCTACACACTCATTATGTAGAAAGTTTATTATAATCTTATCATTCCTGTCACTCGATTTTTTTTTAATAGACTTTATTTTTTAGGGCAATTTTAGGTTCACAGCAAAACTGAGCAGAAGGTACAAAGATTTTCCTTTATCCCCTGCCCCTATACAAGCATGAGCTACCTCATCAACATTTGCAACAGAGTGGTACATTTATTAAAACTGATGATCCTGGGATCCCTGGGTGGCGCAGCGGTTTGGCGCCTGCCTTTGGCCCAGGGCGCGATCCTGGAGACCTGGGATCGAGTCCCACGTCAGGCTCCCGGTGCGTGGAGCCTGCTTCTCCCTCTGCCTGTGTCTCTGCCTCTCTCTCTCTCTGTATGACTATCGTAAATAAATTAAAAAAAAAAACAAACAAACTGATGATCCTACATTGTTGACATATCCTTACCACCCAAAGTTCATAAATTACATTAGGACTCACTCTTATTATTGTATATTCTATGGGTTTTGACACATGTATAATGACATGTTTCTACCATTACTGTATCATCTAGAGTAGTTTTACTGCCCTAAAAATCCATTGTGCCCCACCTATTAACCCCTCCTACTCCCTAACCTCTGGTAACCATTTATCTTTTTACTATTTCCATATGGCTTTGCCTTTTCCAGAATGTCATTTAGTTGGAATCATACAGTATATAACCTTTTCAGATTGGTTTCTTTCATTTAGTAGTAGGTATTTAAAGTTCCTCTATGTCTTTTCATGATTTGATAGTTTTCTTTTTAGTGCTAAATGATATGCCATTGTCTGGATGTACCAGTTTATTTTACCCATTCACCTACTGAAGGATGTGTTGGTTGCTTCCAAATTTTGACAATTATGAATTAAGTCACCATAAACATCTGTATGCTGGGGATCCCTGGGTGGCGCAGCGGTTTGGCGCCTGCCTTTGGCCCAGGGCACGATCCTGGAGACCCGGGATCGAATCCCACATCGGGCTCCCGGTGCATGGAGCCTGCTTCTCCCTCTGCCTATGTCTCTGCCTCTGCCTCTCTCTCTCTCTCTCTCTCTCTCTCTCTCTATCATAAATAAATAAAAAGAAAATTTAAAAAAAATTTATAAAAAAAATCTGTATGCAGATTTTTGTGTGAACGTAAGTTTTCAACTCCTTTGAGTAAACACCAACAAGCATAGTTGCTAGATCATATAGTAAGAATATGTTCAGTTTTTTTAGAAAACACCAAACTGTTTTCCAAAGTGGTTTGTACCATTTTGCATTCCACTACCACCAATGAAAGAGTTTCTATTGCTTCACATCTTCATCAGCATTTGTTGTCAGTGTTCTGGATTTTGGCCATTCTGGTACGTGTGTAGTAGTAACTTGTTGCTTTAATTTGCATTTTCCTGAAGACATGAAATATGGGACATCTTTCATGTTTTGGTTTTTTAAGATTTTATTTATTTATTCATCGAGACGCACAGAGAGGGGCAGAGACATGGGCAGAGGGAGAAGCAAGCTCGCCAAGGGGAGCCCAATGCAGGACTTGATTCCAGGACCTGGGGATCACAACCTGAGCCAAAGGCAGACACAACCACTGAACTACCCAGGTGCCCCATCTTTTCATGTTTTTTTTTTAAAGATTTTATTTATTGAGAGACAGAGAGAAAGAGAGAGAGAGAGAGTGCATGAGCAGGGGGAAGGGCAAAGGGAGAGGGATAGCAGACTCCCCACTAAGTAGGGAGCCCTTTGCAGGGCTCAATACAGGACACTGGATCATGACCTGAGCCAAAGGCAGCTGCTTAACTGACTGAGCCATCACAGCGCCCACATCCTTTCATGTTTATTTGCCACCTGTATAACTCTTTTTATTTAAAGATTTTATTAATTTGAGAGAAATAGAATAAGCGAGCAAGCAGGTAGGGGGAGGAGCAGAGGGAGAGGGACAAGTAGACTCTGTGCTGAGCACAGAGCCCAATGCAGGGCTCAGTCCCACAACTCTTAGATCAAGATGTGTGCCCAAATCAAGAGTCAGACAGTTAACTGAGACACCCAGGCATCCCTGCCACCTGTCTAACTTCTTTGGTAAGGTGTCTGTTTTTTGCCCACTTTTTAATCAAGTTTTTTTTTCTTATTGTTGAGTTTTAAGAATTCTTCATGTATTTTAGATAACAGTCCTTTATCAGATGTGGTTTCTTCCCTTTGGGGGCAGAATAATATTCCATTGTATGTGTATACCATGTTTTCTTTATCCAAATGTCAATGGACCTTTGTCTCTTGGTAATTGTTAAATAATACTGCAGTGAAGATGGATGTGCAAATATCTTTTCAAGATCCTGCTTCAATTTTTTTATATAGGTACTCAGAAGCAGGATTACTGAATCATACGATAATTCTATTTCTAACTTTTTGAGGAAGTTCCATACTGTTTTCTATAGTGGCTGCACTATTTTTATATTCCCGCCAACCATGCAAAGGGTTCCAAATTCTCCACATTTTTACTATTTTGTTTTTTTGGTATTTATTTTTTATAATGACCATCCCAAAGGAGTGTAAGGTGATGAGTCATTGAGGTTATGATTTGCTTTTCCCAATTAGTGATAATGAGCATCTTTTCATATGCTTATTGGCCATTTGTATATTTTCTTTGAAGAAATGCCTATTCATATCCTTTGCCCATTCTTTAATCAGATTATTTGTGGGTTTTCTTTTTTGAATTGCAGTTCTTTATATATTCTAAATATTAAACCATTATCAGATATATGGTTCACAAATATTTTCCATAGGCTGCTTTTTCTTACTCTGTTGATCTCTTTCCTTGCTGCACAGGACATTGGAGGGTTTTGAACAGGGATATGATATGATCTAAGCCACTTTTTTTTTTTTTAAGTAGGCTCTCCACTCAGTGTGGAGCCTAATGCAGGGCTTGAACTCATGACCCTGAGGATCAAGACCTAAGCTGAGATCAAGAGTTGGACACGACCAACTGAGCCACTCAGGTGCGCCATGAATTGCTTTTTAAAAAGATCATTCTGACTGCTGTGTGGAAAATGACTGGGGGCAGGGAGCAAAGGGGAAGCAGAGTGAAGAATTAGAGAAGAAAAGGATGGTGACTAGGTTGGTAGTAGACATGAAGCAGACAGATTTGGATATAGAAAGGACTTGTTTATACAGAATCAAGGATGACTTCTAGATTTTTGGTGAGAGAAACTAGGGAGATAGTGGTGCCATAACTATCTGAAAGGATAAGAAGAACAAAGGAAAAAGCTATGACATCTCTAAGCTCTGTCCTTGGTCCTCTTCTCTTACTTATTCCCTTCATGTCTCATGTAGTCCCATGGTTTAGGTTTAAATATTATCTATAGGCTGACAACTCTTAAATTTCTATCTCTAGCCTATATCTCTTTCCCAGACTCCAGACTTGTACAACCAATTGCCTATTCAACATCTCTACTTGGATATCACAATCTTAACATATCTTCATCGTCTCCAAACCTGCTCCACCTACAGTCTCTCCTATCAGGGCTAATGGCACTTCCATCCCTCCAGTTGCTCAGGCCAAAAGCCTTTGGAGTCACATTCCAATCTAAAGCATTAGAAAATCATTCTAGCTCTAAATTCAAAATCCAGAAACCAAAGATTTCTGCTCACCTCCGTGGCTGCTGCCCTTGTACAAGTGACCATCCTCTCTGCCTGGATTTCTTCAATCACTCTTTTTGGGTCTCCCTGTACCTGCCCTAGCCCTTCTATCAACAGAGATGTCAGATTAATTCTGTTAAAATGTAAGTCAAATGTTACTTTTCTGTACAATGACTCCCTTTTTCATTCTGACTAAAAGCCAGTTTTTATAGTCCTCAAAGGCCTTACATGACCTGTCTTCTACCATTTTCCTTTGCCCTTTAACCTCCTTTCATACTCTCCCATCACTGGCTCTGCATCTGCCACAACGACTTCCCTGCAGTTCGCTGGATATACTAGGTATCTCCTGACTTTGGGTCTTTGCTCTAGCTATTCCCTTTGCCTGGTATGCTCTTCTTCCAGATATCCCTGCTTGATTCATTCCCTCACCTCTAGCTTTTTGTTCCAATTTCAACTTGACTTCCCCCATTTAAGTTGCTACTCTCCTCAGCACTGTCCCCAAGCCCATCCCAACACTCATAATTCTGCTCACCGTTTTGTACTTTTTCTTTTTTCTACAGTACTTAACAATTTACCTACTAAGTTTATTTACTGCCTATTTCTCTCTACTAGATTATAAGCAACACAGAGCAGAAATATTTGTTGCACCCATTGATGGATATTCCAAGCACCAGAGCAGTATCTGGCACACAGTAGTCCTTCAGTAAATATTTGATGAAGGAATAAAACTAGGCAATTAGGGGATCCCTGGGTGGCGCAGCGGTTTGGCACCTGCCTTTGGCCCAGGGCGCGATCCTGGAGACCTGGGATCGAGTCCCACGTCGGGCTCCCGGTGTATGGAGCCTGCTTCTCCCTCTGCCTGTGTCTGCCTCTCTCTCTCTCTATCATAAATTAAAAAAAAAAAAAAATTAAAAAAAAAACTAGGCGATTAAAATTTGTTTTGAATGTATTAAATTTGAGATGCCCCTTGAACATCTATGTAAGGATGTCAAATAGAGGTTGTCTTCCAGAATATATGCAAGTTTATAACCACCACAAGCCCAGTAACTTGGTCTAAAGCCTTTTTTTAGAAGGCAAGGTATCCATCTTTTGGCTTTCTCTTATTGTCCAGCATCTTGGCACTCCCTTTGGGTCTGGTATCTATGATCATCTTTGGTTAACTCTCACTTGTATGTACACATGTGAAATACACATAGTAGTTATCATACATAATATTTTATTTCTTTTAAAGATTTTATTTATTTGAGAAAGGGAAGGAGAAAGAGAGAGCATGAGTAAGGGGGAGGGACAGAGGGAGAAGCCAACTCCCTGATGAGCAGGGAACCTGATGTGGGGCTCCATCTCAGGACCCTAAGATTATGACCTGAGTTGAAGGCAGATGCTTAACCAACAGAGCCACCCAGACACCCCATACATATTTATTAACTTTTTCCAATTTTGTACTATATTGGTCATAATACAATGGTCATTGTGTTTAAGATATTATACTAAGATTATAAGATTTATAAATAAGAGACATACCTTCACTCATAGTCTAGTTTTGGTGAGGAAGCAGAACACAGAATACATAAAAATTACAATTTCAGAGCAATGCGAGTGTGGATTAATATGTTTTTTTGCATATGTAAAATTTAATAGCTGTTTTATTTATTTTTTTAATTTTAATTTATTTATGATAGTCACACAGGGAGAGAGAGAGAGAGGCAGAGATACAGGCAGAGGGAGAAACAGGCTCCATGCACCGGGAGCCTGACGTGGGATTCGATCCAGGGTCTTCAGGATCGCACCCTGGGCCAAAGGCAGGCGCCAAACCGCTGTGCCACCCAGGGATCCCTTAATAGCTGTTTTAAATTGCAAACGTGGCCAACTCATATTTTAATTATGCCGAAGGCAGTGAAGTAGACTACTTAAAACACTATCATCACCTGGCTTGAGTCCTGGCATCTTTTGTCTGTCCCTTAATTGTCTTCAGTAGCAATTTAAGAAACGCTAGCTAAGAGCAACAAGAAGACCAAGTTTACAGTAATATGTTGAAGTATTATCTAATCAGCTTTTTAGACTTAGCTTTAATAGTACTGTAACTAGCCAGTGCCAGTTAATGACACACAGAAATATATTCCCAGGGTAGGAGTGGAGAGGAAGAATAGAAGTCTTTGAAAAATAAGACTTCAAAAGAAGAAATTACAGGGGCACCTGGGTGGCACGACTGGTGAAGGGTCTGCCTTCAGCTCAGGTCATGATCTCAGAGTCCTGGGATCCAGCCCCACATCAGGCTCCCTGCTCATCAGGAAGTCTGCTGCTTCTTCTCCTTTTACTCCTCCCCTCTGCTTATGCTCTCTCTCTCTCTCTCTCTCTCTCTCTCTCTCAAATAAATAAATAAAATCTTTTAAAAAAGACCGAGAGAGAAGTTACATTTAGTGGCCTCTAGTCCCATATATCACATAGTGTTGCAATTTTTTTTTAATTTTTATTTATTTATGATAGTCACACACACACACACACAGAGAGAGAGAGAGAGAGAGAGAGAGAGAGAGAGAGAGAGAGGCAGAGACACAGGCAGAGGGAGAAGCAGGCTCCATGCACCGGGAGCCCGACGTGGGACTCGATCCCGGGTCTCCAGGATCACGCCCTGGGCCAAAGGCAGGCGCTAAACCGCTGCGCTACCCGGGGATCCCGCAATTTTTTTTTAAATCATATAACTACAATCTAAAACTAAATGGAGACAAAATTCTTTTCGTAGGTCCTATAGATTTGAGGAAGTATTACAGTGAATAGTGTACCTAACTGTAACACATCTTTGTGGAATCAATTGTAGCCTCACAGTATAGAATCTAGGAGAAATACAAAATATTAATTGAATCTTGGCATATGCTCTCCAAGTTTTCCTTTGATAAGACCCTATTTAACAGAAAGCCATGTAAATATTGGAAATAAAAGGATGATAACACTACATGGAAACAATACAAAAACTAATTCCTTTCCCATATTTCAGCAATAATCAGAAAACATAACAGAAAAAAAGATCTCAGCAACAAAACCCACAACACACATAAGATTAAATATAATAAAATGTATAATACTAAGTAACATAAAATTTTAATGAGGGATGTAGATTTCATGCTTCTAGATATGAGGCTTATAAAAATATCAAATTTCCTTGAAATTAATTTACAAATACTACACAGAAAAATAGATTTTTATTGCAAGTGGACAAAATGATCTAAAATTTAGAAAAACAAATGGATGAGAATATCCAAGACAACATTAAAAAATAAGAATGACAACAGGGACTTGCATTGCTACATATTAAAATGTCTTAAAACTGTACTTACTAAGGCAGTACAGTTAAGATCAAAATAAACAGACCAATAGAACAAAGCAGAAAGCACAGTAACAAAAACATTTGCAATAACAAAATGATTAAAGATACATTTAAAACCGATGGGTAATGAATTAGTCAGTAATTATTACATGAACTGGTTAACCATGTGACAAAAAATAGAGGGGAGGTTTACTTCATATCATACCAAATAAACGCTTAAATCCATATTGAATGATGTAACAATGAGGTTGTAAACAAAACTGGAAGCCAAAGAAATATTTTCATAGTCTCAGGATGAGAACCTTTCCAAGTATGACAACAAAATAGTACAAAAGCATAAAAGGAAAAAAATGATGGATTTAACTGGTAACAACTGTAAAATATTGGTTAATCAAAAAACAATCTTAAAAATAGTTTAAAAAAAGAGACAAAAAACTCATAAAATAAGGGAATTTAGAACATTCCTGAGTAATAATTCAAAAATTATGTGTATGAAATCTTCAAAACAGGTATGACCCTAACATAGAAATTTCTTTTTCAGGAATTTATTCCAAGATAATAGCTACAAGGATGAGGATTATAGTGTTTAAATTGAAAGAGAATAAAACTGGAAACAACTGAATGTCCAAAAATGGTGGGTCAGTTTACAAATTATTATATAAAATAAGCTACTATGCAACTATTTAAGGTGTTGTGGACATATATTTATGGGCATGATATTTACCATATAATAACAAACAAGATTACAAAACAGCATATAAAGATAAATCTTATTTCATGATACTTAAATTTTATTCTTCTTTGAAACATAGTTTCTCAAAAACTATACTCAAACTATCCTCAAAACAATACTCCCCTATACTCAAGTATGAGTTAACTGATGGATCAAAACAATTTTGACAATCTCTCTAATCAACATACTGCTATATAGTGTTTTTTTAAATCAGGTTTATTGAGTCATATAGTTTATATACTGTAAAAGTCATCCCTTTTAAGTACATAGTGCAATGTGTACATTCATATAAGCCCCACCACAATCAAGATGCATAACATTTATAACATCCCAGGGAGTTCCCTTCCCCCCAGCTCCTAGGCTCTGGGCAACCACTAATCTAATTTCTTTGCCTATATTTTTGCCTTCTCCAGAATGTCATATAAATGAAATCATGTAGTGTGAAGACTTTTGTATGAGGCTACTTTAATTCAGCACAATGCTTTTGAGGTTCACTCATATTGTTGCATATATAAATTCTACTTTTTTTTTTAAAGATTTTATTTATTCATTCGTGGGATCCCTGGGTGGCAGAGCGGTTTGGCGCCTGCCTTTGGCCCAGGGCGCGATCCTGGAGACCCGGGATCGAATCCCACGTCGGGCTCCCGGTGCATGGAGCCTGCTTCTCCCTCTGCCTGTGTCTCTGCCTCTCTCTCTCTCTCTGTGACTATCATAAATAAATAAAAATTAAAAAAAAAGATTTTATTTATTCATTCGTGAGAGACACAGAGAGAGAGGGGGAGACAGGCAGAGACACAGGCAAAGAAGCAGGCTCCATGCAAGGAGTCTGACATGGGACCTGATCCCGGGTCTTCACGCCCTGGGCTGAAGGCGGGGCTAAAACGCTGAGCCACCGGGGTTGCCCTAAGTTGTACTTTTTATTACTATGTATCCCCTCGCATGTACATTTATTTATCCATTCACATTCGATGGGTATTTGAGTTGTTTTCAGTTTGGTGATTACAAATAGAGCTGCACAGAGATCTTAGTGTGGGTATATATTTTCATGGTTTTCTTTTTTTTTTTTTTGATAAATAGGAGTGGCATGGCTGAGTCATACAGTAAAAGTTTAACTTTATAAGAAACTGTCAAACTGCTTTCCAAAGTGGCTTACCATTTCACATTCCTACCAGCAGTACATGAATGTTCCAGTTGCCCTGCATCCTCACCTAACAAACTACTCAAGCAACTGTTCAGACTTTTTAACTTCAAGTATTCTAGTAGGCGTATAGTGGGGTCTCACTGTAGTTTTAATTTGTATTTCCCTGACAACAGATAATACTGCACAGCCCTTCATGTCTTTATTTATCATCTATATTAGGAGACCTTGGAAACAAGGGACTATTGGTGATATCGTAGAGAGGAACGACCTTAAGAAAGGGATCCCATAAAGTTGTCTATGAACTCCTGGGTTCAATCTTGAACTGCACATGTGTGGGTATGATCCTAAACAACATACCAAAAGCACGGAGAACTGAATTACAAAACACATCACTGCCTAGCTCCCAGACTGGTCCTTAGGAGATGAGTACATAGAACAGATCCGAACAGAATCACAAAAGTTTTGAAAATTGATATTGCAATCACAGCCCACAGGAGGCAAGTCAAAACATAAAATGGAGCCTAACTGGGTCATTCATTGCTAAAACACAAAAAGAAATTATCAACTTTATAGAATTTAAACAAGACTCAGATCTCATAAGATCTAAAATGTCCAATCTATAACTCAACATTATTTTACATTCAAAGAACCAGGAAAATGTCAAACACTTGACAGGAAAAAATAATGATGAGATACCAACTCCAAGGTGACCCAGATGTTGGAATTATCACACTAACCTTAAAGCAGTTATTTTAGCCATACTACAAGGAAGTAGGATGAACCATTCTTAAAATAAAAAACAGAAGATATAAAGAAGAACAAAGAGGAAATTTCAGAACTGAAAAATATAATAACCAAAAATTTAAAATTTACTGGATGAATTCAACAGAAGAATGGAATCGACAAAGGGAAAGAATGAGTTAACTTATAGACAGACAAGTAGAAATTACCTAATGTGAACAACAGAGAAGAAAAAGAATAATTTTAGGGACAAAGGTCTACCAATGGGTCTGACATTCTTGTCACTGGAATCTGAGGGCAGAAAAAGGGCACGACGGAAGAAGAAGAAGGAGGAGGAGGAAGAGGAGAAGAAGGAGGAGGGGAGGAAAGAAGAGAAGAAGGAGGAGGAGGAGGAGGAAGAAGAAGAAGAAGGAGGAGGAGGAGGAGGAGGAGGAGAAGGAGGAGAGAAGAAGAAAGAAGAAGTAGTAGTAGTAATAGTAGTAATGATGGCTATTAACTCCCCAAATTTGGCAAAAGACATAAACTTAGATTTCAAGAAACTCAGTAAATCCCAAACAGGATAAATTAAAAAAAAAGAAAGCCTAGATACTTCATAACCAAACTTCTAAAAACCAAAGACAAAGGAAAAAGTCTTGAAAGCAGTAAAAGGAAAATGATATGCTCATATGGGGAACAACAGTCCAAATGACTGAATTTCTTCATCGAAAGCCACGGAGGCCAGAAGGCAAGAGCACAAAACATTTAAAAGGAAAAAAAAAAAAAACCTGTCAACCCAATACCTAGAGTTTTATAACCAGTGAAAAAGGCAAAAATAGACATTCTCAGTGAAGAAAAACTAAAGAATCCATCACAAACCAACTTGCTTTAAAAGAAATGCTAAAGAAACTTATTCAGGTAAAAAAGAAAGGATACCAGAGAGAAACTTGGGACCTCCAGAATGAAAGAACAACAGAAATGGTAAATATCTAGGTAAATATAATAAACTATTTTTTTCCTCTTAAGTTCTTTAAAATATGTATGACAATTGAAAACAAAAATCCTAACATTGTCTGGTGAGGTTTTCAATGAATATACACATAACCAAATAAAGTGGTGGAGGGTAAAATGTGGTGGTTAAGATTTGTGCATTCCTCCTGAAGTCGTAAAATATCAATCCTATGTAGAACTATGAAAAGTTAAGTGTGACCCAGCAATTGCACTAATGGGTATTTACCCCAAAGATACAGATGTAGTGAAACGCCGGGGCATCTGCACCCCAATGTTCATAGCAGCAACGTCCTCAATAACCAAACTATGGAAGGAGCCACAATGTCCTTCCACAAATGAATGGATAAAGAAGATGCGGTATATATACTGGTGTATAGATACACACACACACACACACACACACACACACACACACACACACACTGGAATATTACTTAGCCATCAGAAAGGATAAATACCTACTATTTACATAGACATGGATGGAACTGGAGGGTATTAGCTGAGTGAAGTAAGTCAGAGAAGGACAATCATCATATGGTTTCAGTCATATGAGGAATATAAGAAATTGTGAAAGGGATTATAAGGGAAAGGAGGGGAACTGAGTGAGAAAAATTAGAGAAGGAGACAAACCATGAGAGACTCCTAACTCTGGGAAACAAAGGTTGTAGAAGGGGAGGTGGGCGGAGGGGTTGGGCTAACTGGGTGACAGGCACTGAGGAGGGCACTTGGGAGAGCACTGGATTTTATACTATATGTTGGCAAATCGAATATCAATAAAAACAAATGGAAAAGAGAAAAAGTTGGGGGGATCCCTGGGTGGCGCAGCGGTTTGGCGCCTGCCTTTGGCTCAGGGCGCGATCCTGGAGACCCGGGATCGAATCCCATATCGGGCTCCCGGTGCATGGAGCCTGCTTCTCCCTCTGCCTGTGTCTCTGCCTCTCTCTCTCTCTCTGTGACTATCATAAATAAATAATTTAAAAAAAAAAAAAAAAGAAAAGAGAAAAAGTTAAGTGTGTAAATTGTAACTCCTAGAGCAACTACCAAAATAAGCTATACAAAGGAGATATAGTAAAAAACACAGAGATAAAATATGAAACATTTAAACAATCCTGTAGAAGACAAGAAAGAGGAAGCCGCAGAATAAACACCAGAGGTAATAAAGAGGAAAATAATTTAAAAAGTAGACTTAAATCCAAACATATCAATAATTATATCCAGTGTAAATGGTATAAACATACCGACTAAAAGACAAATTGTCAAATGAATTTAAAAACAAGAGCCTGAGTGACTCAGTGGTTGAGCATCAGCCTTCAGCTCAGGTCATAATCGGGAGTCCTGGGATCAAGTTCTGCATGGGGCTCCCTGCAGGTAGCCTGCTTCTCCCTCTGCCTGTGTCTCTTCCTCTCTCTGTGCCTCTCACGAATAAATAAATAAAATCTTTAAAAAAAAATTAAAATAAATAAAATCTTTTAAAAAACACACACAAAAAACCCACAAGAGCCAATTCCATGCCGTCTATAAGAAACTCACTTAAAATGTAATGGCATAGGTATGTTAAAAGTAAAAGAATGGAAAAAGACATACTACGCAAACATAGAACAAAAGGAAAATGGAGGGGCTATAGTGTATAGTAGTATCAGCTAAAGTAGATTTCAGAACAAGGAACAGTGCCAGAGATAAAGAGGATATTACATAATGATAAAAGGATCAATTGACCAAGAAAACATTACAATTCAACTCCACCATCAACTAGATCTAAATGACATTTATAGCACATCCCACCCAACAACAGTAGCATACACATTCTTTTTCAAGTATAAATGTAATATTCATCAAGACAGACAATATCCTGGGTTATAAAACAGACTTAACGAATGTAAAAGAACTGAAATCATACAAGGTATATTCTTTGATATGATGGAATTACACAGAAATCAGTAATAGAAGGCTACATATAGGATATCCTTTTTAAAAATTTATTTGACAGAGAGAGAGAGAGAGCGAGCGAGAGCGTGCACAAGCATGGGGAGTGGCAGGCAAAGGGAGAAGGAGAAGCAGACTCCCCCCTGAGCAGGAAGCCCAATGTGGGACTCAATCCCAAGATCCCCGGGATCATGATAGGAGTTGAAGGCAGCCGCTCAACCAACTGAGCCACCCAGGTGCCCAAGAATCCTTTTCTTTTTTTTTTTTTAAGATTTATTTATTCATGAGAGACAGAACATTCATTACAGGCATGCCTCAAAGCAATAAAGCACTTTACTAATAGCATAAATGATCTGTTATTTATCTAACTTATTAACAATTATAAATAAGCAAGCCTCTATTACCCATTAGTCTCTCTCAGGGGGCTGTCTAAACCAATGACCTTCAAACCTGTTTATTCATATTAAAATAATTTTGAAAAATTATGCAATGCTTACATATTTTTATTTAATTTGTATTTTTGAAGGTTTTATTTATTCATGAGAGACACACAGAGAGAGGCAGAGACATAGGCAGAGGGAGAAGCAGGCTCCTTGCAGGGAGCCCAACGTGGGACTCGATCCCCGGTCTCCAGGATCACGCCCTGGGCTGAAGGTGGCGCTACACCACAGGGCCACTGGGACTGCGCAAATTTTTATACTTTTTTTTTTAATTTTTATACTTTTAAATAAAACTTTTACGCTATTATTTTAGATGTCCCCAAATAAATAAAAATTGAGATCTAATTCCTAAAACCATCTATTTAAAACTTGTATGAACATATACTCTTCTTTAACAATAAGAATTTTATATCTTCCCTTTTTCTACTTGAACTTCTATTTCTGTTCTGCTTCATCCACAGATTTTTTTTTAATATTTATTTATTTGAGAGAGCATGAGCAGAGGGGAGGAGCAGAAAGAAGGGAGAAGCAGGCTCCCCTCTGAGCAGGGAGCCGGATGCAGGGTTTAAACCTAGGATGCTGGGATCACGACCTGAGCTAAAGGCAGACGCTTAGCTGGCTGAGCCACCAGGCACCCCCACAGATCGTTATTTGAATGTGACATATTTGTACGGTTCCAAGTCTTTCACTGATCATCCTATAACACTTTAAACTAAAATTTGAGTATATGTATATACTCAAATGAGTATATGTATATACTCAAATTTTCCTTAATTTTCAATTACCTTAATGCCCTAAGTACTAATTTTTGTCTTCCAGATTGAATTATTATAACAAATGGCATAAAATTTAATAAAATTATAAAATTATAATAACAACTGGCATAAAATTTATCAGAAAGGCACAATTATAAATTTTAATAAACAATAAACAGGTAATAATTCTTGAAAATATTTTTTTAAAGATGTATTTATTTATTTAGAGGGGAGGGGCAGAGGGAGAAAGAATACCAGACTCCCCGCTGAGCATGGAACCAAAGTGGGGCTTGATCTCAGGACTCAGATCATGACCTCAGCCAGAATCAAGAGCCCCTCACTCAACTGACTGAGCCACCCAGGCACTCCAAAAATATCTTTTAATGAGAAGTTTGGCGTGATGCTTTTAGGATACCATTAAAGTAATCACCAAATTGTCCCTTTTGTTTTGCCCCGAGAGTTTGTAAAACTGAGTCAATATACCAGAGTGAGCTTCAGGTGTGTAGAAAACTATGCCTATCTTCAGTCAAGTGGTCAAAGAGGACATGTGATTGAATCTTCGCAGTAAGCACCTCTCTCAGGCAAACCAATTTTAGGAAAGAGTAGGTATGGAAGATCTGGAAATTTATTTTCTTAAAGTTATTGAAACTAACAGGTCTCTTCCTTCTCCCCACACATACCTCAGTTTGAAAACCAGTGATTTAGATTATTTCCTCTACTCACAAGGAGAATTAACAAAGAACGAAAAAAGGTATGAATTTTGTTTTGAAGCCTACCCATCTGGGTGTCTCGCTCGCTCAGTCAGAAGAGGGTGCAACTCTTAATCTCTGGGTCATGAGTTGGGTGTAGAGATTACTTATATTAAAAAAAAACTTAAAAAAAAAAACAAACAAAACCTACCTAGCAATCTGCAGTTTTCTATGTTCAGAAAAAACTGATGTAACATACTATGAAACCTATAATGCTTTAATTCCTTTTCTAGTATCAAAAAACAAGACCGAAAGTGTAACCATTAGAAATCTGTCCAGTAGTACAACAAATTGTGATCAACAGTAATTGTAATGGGTGGCTAAATCTTCTGATCAAAGAATCTATTCATATCCATTAAACTCTTTCATTTGTCTAATAACACATTTTCATATGCTTTATTACACTCAATTCATCTTTATCATGGAACCAGTCCTTATTACTGTTTTCACTACAGAGAGATCTAGCTTTGTTGGGGGAGAAGTACTTTAATAAATTTAACCCTTCATTCAAAAATAGAGAACTAAGGAATGACTCACTCTTATGTCTCAAGCAGAAAGTCAATAGAAAAAAATATAATCAATTCTTCAATGTTAAGACTTGAACATAGCAAGTTTGTTTTAACTTGCCTTTGTAGACCAAATTATAAAGTATGAAACTGTATTATAAAAGAATCCTATAAATCGTTTACAGAAAAAACTGCAAATGTATTAAGAAATTTCATTAGGAAAAAAAAAAAAGAAATTTCATTAGGAAAAACATTTCGGAGTGCTTGAATATAGATGGGCAATTTCCATCCTATATTCAAATTTTGAGCTTACTGTTATTTCTTTAATAAAACTACTTCAAAGGATAATGAAAAGTTCTCACAATTTTGACAATTGTGAATAATTTTCTTTACTGATAATGAATGAGATATAAAGTGATAATTTTACACTCCCTGAGATATTTTTAAAAGCTAATGAGGATGGTGTTCATAAAAAATTTTAAGTGGGACATCTGGATCAAATGAATGGGGAAAAAAAAAAGAGGTTGCCCTTGAAAAAAGAATCCCCATATTCCTGGTCTCTAAATTCAAGTTCATTTTGAGCAAATCTTAACTTGGTCTTTGTATTCTCAGCAACTTTATCTTAAAAATCTATTTCCCTCACCACTCCCACTGAATATATATTTGTTCATGATGTGGTTGTACAAAGTTAAACTAAATTAAACAGAATTGAAAACAGATGCAGAACTGTGTAAGTTTGGTCAACATGATCTCTCACACAGGTCTTTGAACTGCATTTTCCTTTTTTTAAAGTAGAATCCCAATTCTCTACCACCTGAGTTAAATAGAAAAAAGAAAGAAAAAAAAGCACATCTAATTTCTAGACATCAGATCTGAAGATTTAGGGACCAAATCCTAAAGTAGTAATTAAGGTTTGGTTCTCAACCGTCACATAAGTCTATTATCACATTACAAAATACACAACTGTGCCGCTCCTAAAGGTCAGATTTTAAAATATCAGGCTATACTTCAGTTTCCTAAAGCAAATTCATGACTCAAGTAGAAGCAAGTACTCTGAGAACTGTTTTACCTTTTTGCTTTACTTTCAAATTAGGCAGCACTCAGATTAAAATAAAGAAAAAAGAAAGAGGTCCAATCACCTCCCTAATGAACAAATCAGAGAAGACCAAAAGCACTTTACTAATGCTCATTTGATTATCAGTAGTATTCTTAAAACATGAACAATGGACTGAGAATTAATATCTGAACTTCCAGCATTCCTTAAAAAAAAAAAAATCCCAGGGCAAAATGCCAAAAGTACATTCACTTTAGAATTAAAAAACAAAACAAAAACAAAAAACCAGCCATCTGTTTATTTGTATTTGTATTCTCTCTCTCTCTCTCTATATATATATAGTTTGTGTGTGTATATATATTACATAAATAGAATATATTACATATATAATATATAATAATATATATAACACACATATATATAATATATTCTAGTTGAATTTCTGGCTCTAGCTCTAGCCAATTAAATTATGCCAGGAAACAATATCAATTCAATTTTCAAAATCATATACGCTGCCATACACTTTCACATCTCAAAACTCCTAAATCTCTTTATCATCTTGACTTCTCTTCCAATCTCCAGGGCCTATTTTCCAACTGCTCATTGGATACTTGTAACTAAAACATCAAGTACCATCCTGATCTTCACTCTTCTCTCACCCGAAGAGAATAGGAACACATGAGCACTCCTCCAATGAGTTTTCCTATTTCCATTATCATTCTCACTTTTCCAAGCTCAAAACCTCCAATTATATCTTTGGGTCCTTCTTTTTGACACTCTGTTCTACCATCTAACAATGGATAGTCAATCCCACAGTTTTTTCTGCACAATTTCTTATATTTCACACACCCTCTTCATCCCCACAGCATCCCTCTAGATAAAGCCCTTATTTCCAAATACCTTGCTCCAAATAGCTGTAAACATCTCCCTAGTGCCTCCTACTCTAGCACTCTTTCCCCACCAATACATTTTGTGTAAAGATAACTTTAAACGAATAGTACCACATTGTCCTAGCAGGAGACGCAAAAAGCTGCTAACAACAGAAATGGGTAAGCATTGTATTGATGGTATCAACAAAAAGCTCCAGGAAGGCAAAAGAGTGACAGCTACTACACTAGAGGTTCCACTAGAATGGAACTGGGGAAAAGCATTCCAGAAAATAGCCAAGGTACATGTTTTGAGGAAAGGACAAGCAGTTCAATGACAGGGAAGAAGAGAGAAGACAGGAAATGTAGGCGTGAGTCTGGGACCTTTAGTGTCCTGCTGGTAAGTTAGGACCTGATCCCATTAAAATGTGAAACAAGCTAAGATATAAGAATGCTTTAGGTTTTTGTAGGTTTGCTACTTTGCTTATAACATATAATTTTAAAAACAAAGTAATATAAGCACTAAGAGAACCAGACACATCTTCTGTAAGTGTAACAAGTGGTAAATTACCTTTCCTCTATACTTCAGATTAGTAAAGATTGCAGGAAAATTAGATATGACAGTATTCTCTTCATGTTTATTAAGGCAGGTTGGTTTATTTATGTTATTTAAATCTACTGTGTCTTTATTGATATTTTTGTCTTTGTGATCTAACAAATACTGAGACATATTCAAAATCTCCTACTGGGGCGCCTGAGTGGCTCAGTCGGTTAAGCATCTGCCTTCGGCTCGGGTTATGACTCTAGAGTCCTGGGATTGAGTCCCACTGCTTCTCCCTCTCCCTCTGTCTGCCACTGCCCCTGCTTGTGCACTCTGTGTCAAATAAATAAATAAATAAATAAATAAATAAATAAATAAATAAATAAATTGATTAAAATCTATTGTATTAATGGATTTGTCTATTCTTACTATCAGATATTGTATTTTTTTCAATTCTACACTATTTGATTCATTTTTGGTCTGTTTTAAATAGATTCCAATTGTCTGGCATCTTATGATTAATCCATAATGTCCTGGGCTTTGTTTTGTTTTTGCTTTTTGTTTATTTGAGTATAGCTGACATACAACGTTAACCTAGTTTCAGGTGTACAACATAGTAAAAATTCAACAAGTTTATACATTGTGCTATGTTCACTGCAAGTGTAGTCATCACCTATCTCAATACATCACTATTATATCAACTGTAATCCTTATGCTGTGCATTTTATTCCTGACTCATTAATTCCATAACTTGAAGCCTGTACAGCCTACTCCCCTTCACTCTACTTTGCCCAAGCCTCCACCCCACCCCTATGGCAAACATCAGTTTGTTCTCTATAGGTTTGATTTGGTTGTTTTTTTATTCATTTGTTTGTTTGTTTTGAATCTACTTATGAATAAAACCATATGGTATTTGTCTTTTTCAGTCTGACTTATTTCACTGAGTATAATACCCTCTAGGTCCATCCATGTTGCTTCAAATGGCACAACTGAATTATTTTTATGGCTGTATAATATTCCACTGTGTTTATATATATGTATATATATGCATATACATGTGTGTACATATATACATCACTTCCTTATAGACTAGTCTATTTTTTAAAAAGATTTTATTAATTTATTTGAGAGAGAGAGCAAAGCAAGGAGGAAGGGCAGAGGCAAAGGAGAAGCAGGGAGCCCAACCAGGGCTCGATCCCAGGACCCTGGGATCATGACTTGAGCTGAAGGCAGATGACTAACTGACTGAGCCACCAGGTGCCCTGTCCATTCGTCTACTGATGGCTCTTAGGTTGTTTCTATCTTTTGGCTATGATAATACTGCAATAAACATAGGGATGAATATATCTTTCCAAATTAGTGTTTTTATTTTTTCTTTGGGTAAATATCTAATAATGGAATTATTGGATCATATGGTATTTCTATTTTTTGAGGACTCTCCATACTGTTTTCCACAATGGCTATGCCAATTTACATTCCCATCAATAGTGTACCAGGCTTCCTTTTTCTGTACATCCTCGTCATAATGTCCTGCTTAATGACACAGAAAATGCTACTTCAGAATAAGCTTTTCAGTTGCTCTTTGGACCAAATATAACCTTTCGTGCTGTTCAAAACAATTTGGTAATTATTCTCCCCCATGTTTTTCCCTTTCCGTCAGCAATCTATTTCAAGCCAAATATACCTCAAAATTTAGAGCACATTAGTGCTGCTCAGTCTGACCTCCACTTTATGCAGAGAATAGCTGCCCAAGTGATCAAAAAGCTTATACTCACAAAAAACTGAGTTAGTTACATTATATGCTATCTGGTCACATTTCATAACTCTCTGCCCAATAAAAGGTGAAGGGGGAAAAGGTTGAAATAAAGTATAAAAGGAGAGGGAATAAAGTTTGATAAATCCACAGAACATTTTCTTCTTCCAAAGGGGAAAAGGGGAAAAAAAATTCATAATTACCAGTTTGAAAAGTTAGCAGTGGTTTAAAAAGACATAAGTATAAAGCCTATGGCAGTTGACCTAATCATAGTCAGCTACTAAGCTAAGTGTTTTACATCCATTCTCACTTGGGCCTCGTAATCCTATAAGGTAGATAGTATTTGTCATCCTTTTATATATGTGGGAAATGAGTCTCAGAGAAATTCCTTAACTTGCCCAAGATATCTCTTTCACTTTCTCTCCCTCTCTCTCATACACACACACACACACACACACACAGAGGTAGTGGCAGAGCTGGGATTCCAACTCAAGCCAGTCAGATTTCAAAGCTCTGTCCTTAGCCCCTATACTACACTGCCTATACTACACTGCCTTCCAGAGTTCTTTTACCTGCAAGGAAATGAAATATAACAGCATTTGCCCAAGTAAACTTCTAAAAATCATATCTAATTGTGACTTTTGATCATATAATTTCAATTATAGGTGGTCTAGGATTACTTGCCATTTTGTAAAATTTTGTAAGTTGAAAGAAAGCAATTTTTTAAAGTTGACCTAAAACTACAGTTCAGTTTCATTAAATTTGGTTTAGAATAAACCATCAGATGATTTTTAGGTCTTCTTAACTGTGAAGAAAGAAAAAAAGAATGATAGACAAAAGTCATACAAATCAGCACATTGTGGTGAAAAAAAAAGTCTGCTCCATGAAGAAGTTCAGCTTAGGTTCTCACAATAAGGAGGCTTTAGTAGCAGAGTATGACTATTCATTCAGAGGCCTTATTAGGATAGTTACTCCCTAGAGGGATCCTGCAGGTTTGAGACACATGTTGAGAGAAATAAGGCCCACCCTCATAGGCAGGCTGGATATGCTGAGTCAATCCTGGCAACCAGCGTGAACATGGTGAGGCCAGATCACCCCATATCCCATGCTTCTAATATCCTTCCTGATCCTTGACAGCAGGAATTGTTCCTATTTTGCTCCTACTGCTTTGCTCCCATCACCTAATACAGTATATGGGATGTGGCAGAGGCTCAGTAAATATCTGCTAAAGGAATAAATGATACTGTACAAGTTATTTCCTCTCTTGGGTCTTGATTTCTTATAAAGCAAAAGAGTTGGAGTAGATCAATATATTCACTTTTAGCTCTAAAAGTATATACTTCTTTGAGCTAGAATTTCTTTCTTTTTTTTTTTTTTTTAAAGATTTTATTTATTTATTCATGAGAGATACAGAATGAGAGAGAGGCAGAGACACAGGCAGCGGGAGAAGCAGACTCCATACAGGGAGCTGGATGTGGGACTCCATTCTGGGACTCAATCCTGGGACTCGATCCTGGGACTCAATCCTGGGACTCCAGGACCACGCCCTGGGTCAAAGGCAGGCGCTAAACCGCTGAGCCACCCAGAGATCCCCTGAGCTAGAATTTCTAAATACATCACATAAGGCATCAAATTACTCCAGGACATCCGGGTCTGAATATATGCCGAGTCACAGGTTTCACAATATCTTACTCACTGCAGTCCTGCATAAGATAAACAAAGTGAATTTGCCCTGTTGAAACTCTTAAAACTGCTCAATATTGCTGGGGCAGGAAGAGATAAAAGCTAGTTGTAGAAATAACAGTAAATGACCACCCAGCTAGGAAAGGAGAAAAGTTGACGTTCATTAAAACAATAATAATGGCAGCAGCAAAATTTAGCTTCTTCATATGTTTGAAGAATCAGAAAAATCTGATATCTGGTTTAACTGAATAACCTTACTGTGAAGGCAACACCCTCTTTTTTTAATAGTATAACATAAATTTACCTTCCTTAATTGTCAACCAGAAATTACTTTCTGGTTACAATTTTCTCCAAAAAAGAAAAGTAAATTATTATTAACACATTATTTTAAATAATATCTTTAATTATTATGAAGCAACTTGACTATATCACAAAACCATTAGTTCATAAAGTCAGATTTGATTAAGTATGTTTGCTGAAGATTGAAATGGGATTAAACATCAAAGTCTGTCCCTTATCTATAAAAAAATTAAATGATTTTCAAATCACTTCTAGTTGTTACGGGCAGAAATGGCTTCTAATTATTTTAAACCTCTTATGGATGTTTGCTATATACAAAAAATATTGGTAGAAATACAGGGGAATCAAAAACTCAAAATTATCAAGTCCTCAAATTTAGGATCCAGTTTGGGTAAACAATGCTTCACACATATAAAGTCAAAGAATAATTTAAAGGTTTAAATAGAGGCACATTAAAGAGAAAGTAATAAGACACTTTATAATGTAACTGCCAATAAAAAAAAAAAAAAGTAAGGACGAGGTAAGATATTTCACCACGGGCAGATTCCAAGAGGAGAAAAAGTTTATACAGAGGACATTTCCATGAATTACCTTTTTCCTTCTGTTTAGTCTTAATAGTCTAAGACTGCATTAAAAAAATAGGTTATTATTCAAAGGACATCAAAAGTTTAAAAAGCACAACAGCTGGTCTATGTAACACTTAAAAAGAAAAGGTAAAAAAAAAACTTAATTTAACAACTTTTTTAAAAACAATATTCCATGAAAAGTGAAAAATCCTTGTATATTACTGATAAGAATGTAAAATGGCATACAGCCACTGTGGTAAACAATTTGGTGGTTCCTTAAAACTAAACAGAAAATTACCATATGACCCAACAATGCCACTCCTGAGTACATATCCAAAAGATCTGTAAGCAAGAAGTTTTTTTTTTTTTTTTTTTTTAAGATTTATTTATTTTAGGGAGAGGGAGAGAGAGCATGAGCAGGAGGAGAAGAGGGAAAGGAAGAGAGAGTCCCAGGCCAACTACACTGAGCACAGAGCCTGACAGGGAGCTCAATCTCACCACCTGAGCCAAACCAAGAGTTGCAGGCTAACCGACATGCTACCCAGATGCTCCCCAAACCAGGACTTAAACAGATATTTATATACCAATGTCCATAGCAGCATTATTCACAACAACCAAAAGGTGAAAACAATCCAGTGCCCATCAGTAGGGGAATAGATAAACAAAATGGAGTATATACATACAATGGAATATTTCTCCATCATAAAAAATAATTAAGTGCTGAATGTATGAACCTTGAAAACACCATGCTAAGAGAAATAAGCCAGATGCAGGTCAAACACATGATTCCAGTTACATGAAATATCTAGAATAGGGAAATCCAGAGATAGAGAGTAGAGTAGAAGGGAATGGAGAATCATCGCTTAATGGTTACCAAGTTTGTTTGGAGTGTTGAAAAATTTTTGTAAGTAGACAGTAGGGATATGGGTATACAACACTGTGAATGTAATTAATGTCATTTAATTCTATACTTAAAAATAGTTAAAATAAGTTTTATGTTATATGTGTGTGTGTGTGTGTGTGTGTTCAACCACAATTTAAAAAAATTACATGAACCCGACAGATTAAAATATAAAAGGAAAATGTGCCCTTATATAAAAGGGAAAGAACTGGTAGGCATCACATTAACTAAGATGTCCTCCATGGCCACATGGCACATGTACTTTATGTGTGTCCTGATGTAGTGTGACGTAATCTATGTAAGTCTTGCTGGAAAATTTGACTAGGATTTAGAATATGGGATGTTCTGTAGGACAAGTGACCTGAACTCTTCAAAGGATTCACCATAATTAAGAAAAGAGAGTACTGATATGATGGTTCTATATTGGGGAAACTACAAAAGCACAAGAACCAAATAAAATGCTCGAACCTTGATTGGATCTGATCTGGAAGAAAAGGAGCTATAAGGGAGATCTGAGGAATAATAAAGAAATTTGAGTTATGGACTGAATACAGGATGGTAGTACTGAATTACAGTTGATCTCTCAGTTACATAATGGTATATAGTTGTACATAAAAATGTTCTTATACTTGGAAAATACATGCTGAGGTACTTACAGGTGAAATATTAAGGAAACTGCAACCTACTTTTGGATGGTTTGGCAAAAGAGAATGTGTGAGGGGAAGGGACAGGAGAGGTGGAGCATTCAGGGTAAGATAATAGTGGTGAATTTATTTATTTATTTTTATTTTGTTAATTGTTATTTATTTATTCAAGAGAGACAGAGGCAGAGACACAGGCAGAGGGAGAAGCAGGCTCCATGCAGGGAGCCTGATGCGGGACTCGATCCCGGGACCCCAGGATCCTGCCCTAGGCTGAAGGTGGCGCCAAACCGCTGAGCCACCCAGGCTGCCCAATATTGGTGAATTTAAATAAAGGATAATATAGGCCTTCATATAGTCTTTCAATTGTACTGTGGGTCTGAAATTTTCAAGATTAAAAAAAAAATGCTTTTTAAAAATTAGAATTCCTCAAAATTTCCTCTTTTCCACTTAGAGTATACATAAGAAAGCTAAATGAGGGGCACTGGGCTGATTCAGTCAGTAGAGCATGTGATCTTGATTTCAGGGGATCGGGTGTTCAAGCCCCATGTTGGGCATAGAGCTTACTTAATGAAAGAAAGAAAACAGAAAAGAAAAGAAAAGAAAAGAAAAGAAAAGAAAAGAAAAGAAAAGAAGGAGGGATGGAGGGGGATAGGAAGGAAGGAAAGAAGAAAGGAAGCAAGCAAGGAAGGAAGGCAGGCCAAATGAACAAGGGGGAAAACATAGCAAATTCATAACTTTCCATACCTTCCACATCATACCAATGTGCGCCGTTTGTGATCCCATCTTTGAAAGTCTCATCTTCATCTCCTGGACAATGAGGGGCACCAGTTTTCATTATGGGATGGTTTGATGCATAGGCTTTTGCCAAGTATTTAAAGACTTCATCATCTGAGGTTTTGCTATAGATTCCAGTGGCCTTATGTTCTGGAGAGTCATCAAAAGGATAGCTTGCTACCACTGAGCCACCATGCAGATTTCCAGAAAGCACGAACCTTTGAAAACAACCAAAGCATGTATCAGTAAAAAAAAGGCACAGAAAATGTCATGTATTTAAAAATCCTCTTTCATAAATGAATTCAGGTATCTCTTAGAGACCTAGAAAACAACTCTATCAGCTATTGGAAGCACAACAACAACAAAAGAAAAGGAAAGAAAGTCTCATCAGTTCAACAAATCTCAGGCAAACAGTTTTTGCAATTTAAGTTAACCTTAAGCAACTTTAATATTTTAAAAAGATTTTATTTATTTATTCATAAAAGATACACAGAGAAAGAGGCAGAGACAGGCAGAGAGAGAAGCAGTCTCCATGCAGGGAGCCCAATGTGGGAGTCAATCCGGGGACTCCAGGATCACGCCCTGGGCCAAAGGCAGGCGCTAAATTGCTGAGCTACCCAGGGATCCCCCCCCAACCTTAAGCAACTTTAAAGAATTTCCCCATCATTGAAAAAATAGCTGAAAAACAGTACAAGTTAATGTTTTAGGAGACATCTTATTCAGGGAATTCAAATGCATGTATCAGGTTGAGTCATATGAACCTGCCAGGGTTCAGTCACTTTTTGATCTACAAAAGTGACAGTTTCATATAGCTCAATCTGATACTTGTATTTCATAACATGTTAACATTGTAGAAAACATGGTTTGTTTAAATATTTGTTGAACATGTGAGTTAGGTTAATGACTTTCATGATTTTTTATATTTACTATCCCAAAATGTTTAAGGCACAGACTCTAATTTAAAACAGGATGTGTTCTGCCCCACAAATACAGTTTCACAATATAGTAAATTCACATTGTCAAGAGAGAAGCTACAGTTGAGAAGACTGGGGGTGGGGAGAACCTGATACAGTGAGCTGCTTTCAGAGAAAAACAATATAGCACAGAGAAGATTAGTCCTTCAGTGTATCACCATAGAAGCAGCTCTCTTTCTAAGCCCAAGACTTCTGATTGGCCCATTAAAAAATAAACTGACATGGAGACAAGGCTGCTCCCATAAAAGAAACATTTTTTTTAATGTTTCTACTTCTAAGTGAACCAATTTATAATTTGGTGAAATTTATAGATACAGAAATACTGAAGAACTCCTTTTATGGTGAAAGCTAAAGGCAAAAAACATGCTGAAGCCCTATTTATACATCCTTCCCTCATGGAACAGTTCAAACTAATGCTGTGACTACAGATTGAACACTTTGCTCTTTGCACTCTAAATTGGATTTTCTTGCTTCTACCTTTCTGTGGCTGAAATGAACTGACCTACAGAAATTCTAAAGGGAGTTATATAGAACATTTCTTTCTATATGCTTCAAAGAACCTTAGGCCTACAGTATGTCTAATTTGAAAGGTTATTTTAAGTATGATCAATGTTATCCCAGAAAATATCAAAAAGTGAAAATATAACACAGAATATTCATCAGAAGACAGAATTTAATCAATAAAAACAATGATTATATACTAGAATAGACTATGAAAAGAGACTAGTTAAAAACTAATATATATATATATATATATATATATATATATAAAACTGTAATTAGCAATCTTCCAGACACCAGAGGATGCCATTTGGCGGAACAGCAATAGCAATCGCTTTGGAGCCACGCAAATATGGGCAAGAACATTCAGTCTCCCAGAGCTGTCACTCACCAGTAATAAAATATGATCAGAAAGAAGTTACTGCCTTTAAATTCATTGAACCCCAGTTTCTTACTCATCTGTAAAATGAGGATTTTTTTTGTTTTTTGTTTTTTTGTTTTTTTTTGTAAAATGAGGATTAACGCTACCTGCTTCCCAGGGTTGTTATAAGAATTAATACACGTAAACACCTTCTAGCATAACAACTGCTTTATAGCCTCTGCTCAACTAATGTTCACTCCTTTGGAGATATCTAGCATCCTACTTAGGGAATCACTGCCTTCAGACTTTCATTCTATTCCCCACTACCAGTGCTAGCATTTGGGTGACAGAATGATACAGAAACAAAACCTAAGTGTATGTTCTAACATTCTAACTCCATTCTACCTATCTAAAAAATGGCATTTTAATACTGCTAAGGTATTGTCAATTTACTTCTGATTTGTATATCTAAAGTAATTTGAGTACTTTTCTCTCCCCTTCTGATTTTGGGAAAGTTTAAAGAAAGCTAGCCCAGTTCAGGTAATCCATTCAGCAACAAATGTTCTTAAGAGTCAACGTTCTGGGCACTAGGGAATATGTCAGGAAAAGAACATTAAAAATGCCCTCATGGTACTCATATTCTAGAAAAATAAAATGGATAACTGCATATTCTAAGTAAGTGAAGCATACTACTTTAATTGTATATTTTCAATTAAAACATTAAAGTCTGAGATTCTCTACTAAATGCTGTGGTTTTTTAAAAAAACAAATTTTTATTTATTCATGAGAGAGACTCAGGCAGAGGGAGAAGCAGACTCCCTACGGAGAGCCCAATGAGGGACATGATGAAGGGGGATAGAGGGGACCTCAATCCAAGGACTCCCGGATCACACTGTGAGCTAAATGCAGATGCTCAACCACTGAGTCACCCAGGCACCCCTACTAAATGCTGTTTTCACTTTGGCATTTTTTAAGAGATTTTATTTATTTGAGAGCGAGAAAGCACAAGCCAGGGGGAGAGGCAATGGGAGAGGGAGAAGCAGACTCCCCGCTGAGCAGGGAGCCGGATGGAGGGCTCTAACCCAGGATCCTGGGATTATGACCTGAGCCAAGGCAGACCCTTACCTGACTGAGCCACTCAGGTGTCCCTATATGGCAATTCTTGCAATGCTTCCCTGAAATATTAAAATGGCCTAACCAAATGCTTTTAGAACAACAAAATACATGCAATCTATATAGGTGATAAAATTCAATTGTTAGATTTTCCTCCCTTTACTTAGGTAGTCTTAAAAGTATGAATGCCACTCATAAGGATTTCAAGACAAAGGGATACCTATTACAGTAGCTAGAAGCTTATCACTTTTAGTCTTTATCAAACCAACTTTGCATGTCAATCCAATTCTATTTGAAAGATATTTTATGGTTTCCATTCAAATCAATTCTTTTAAGTGTTCCTCATACTTGACTTCAGTATCATATATTATTCCTTACATAAGATTTAAGGTACCTGCTAAATATAAATGTATGTAAGCAAGACTCTATAGATATTAAAAGTTAATCTCTAGGTTAACATTATTATGTCTTGGATAACCCTACAAATAACTTTTAAAAATTATGAGAACTGGAGTGGCATCTGGGTGGCTCAGTCAGTTAAGTGTTGGACTCTTGATTTCAGCTCAGGTCATGATCTCAGGGATAGGGGATTGAGCCCCACATTCAGCTCAGCACAGAGTCTGCTTGAGATTCTCTCTTCCCTCCCTCTGCCCCTCCCCTCCCATGCTCTCTCTCTCTAAATTTTAAAATAAATAAAAAGTAAATTAAAATTATGAGAACTTGAATCTGATAAACTAAATTCTAAAGATTCAAGAAACTATAGTTAAAACACAAGCCCCTCAAAAATACCCACCCCCAGCAATATGATAATGCTTTTCAATAGCATACCAAAAATCATTTACATGCCAATCTCCTATTAAAGTCTAAGCAGGTATATTTAATTAAAGAAGCCTAGTGTGCCAGAAATGGGGGTCAATAAAACTATAAAATCTTTATTTTAATGATGGGGTTAAAATTTTGTATATTTTCCTAAGTGTATGTGTCAATTATCAGTAATACAAAAACACCCATTGGATTATGTATAAAGTGAAACAAAGAAAATAAAATTCACTATCCGAAGCAGAATGAAGTAAGTCTTAAATTCTTACATACCCAAAATAGCAACAAAAATCTATTTCTAATATAGCTGGGTAAATACTATATCAAGAAATTACTCAAATGATTTCAGAAAATACATTGAAAAAAGATAATTTTCCCATACAGACTAATACATTCAGTTCTTAAATTTCCTATTCATAGAGCTCACTCTAGGCATCAATCTCAAATTGCATGTATGCTTGTGTTTTTAATTTTATTCACATATCATTGTCTTTTGTTATTAATTTATCATTAAAGATTATCCATTTTGGGATGCCTGGGTGGCTCAATGGTTGAGCATCTGCCTCTGGCTCAGGGCGTGACCCTGGAGTTCTGGGATCAAGTCCGACATCAGGCTCCTGCGAGGAGTCTGCTTCTCCCTCTGCCTGTCTCTGCCTTCTCTCTGTGTCTCTCATGAATAAATAAATAAAATCTTAAAAAAAAAAAAAAGATTATCCATTTTGAGGTAAATTGTGAAGTTAATTTGTGAAAACTGAGGATAGATGGATGTACTTTTCACCCTAATCACCCACTTTCCCTTATTAGAGTTACATGTGTGAAACATAGTTGGTTACCATCGGATGGTCCATAGCTATGGAACAAAATGACTTTCTGTCTGATGCCAGCAAACACAGATTAACTTTTAAATTCGTACAAGCTCCTATCATTGAACTAACTGCCCCAAACCAAAACTTATGTTATTTAAATACTGTGATATGAAAAAGTTAACCAGAGAGCAAATTTTTGATCCACATTTAAAATTTGAAGCTTTTGGTACAGCCTCAAGGTGACTTGCACCAAGGCAAAGCTCATTTTCATTTTCACCGCAAAACTAATACTGAAGAGAAAAATCTAGGAATTTATATCTCTGCAAGGGTCACAACAGGGCATTTTCATTTAAGCAATGCAAACAGTACATTCGATATATCATTTCAGAAAAGCCCTGGCCATCACAGCTTCTAACAGCAAGAAACACATTAAAGTCATGTTTCTTAGGCAAATGTTCAGAGATCGTGACATGGTTATCTTTAAAAGAAAAAAAAAATCTCCAGGAGATGCATGTGAAATTAAATACCTACAAGGGATCTCAAAAGGAGGAGTAAAGTGAAAGGTAGAATATTTTAAAAAATCTAGGGTTGTCATAATGCCTACGAATTTTCTAGATCTGCTCTATGTATTTAAATATTACAGAAGAGATGATCCCAAGTCTCATAGAGAAACTTTTCTGTTCATTATTACTTTTATAGTATCTGTCACTCAGAAATCTTCAAATTGAGATGGCAAGATTAACTATTGCCTCGCAAGCCTTATGAAACACAAAAATTGAGGATATGCTAGTGAAGCTTATCCTTGAAAAGGATAGAAGTATACGCTCACTTCAGACATTATTCCATTTGGAGTAAGTTCTTTTATTCCTCTCCTCCTCCTCTTTTTTTTTTTTCTCCTCCTCCTTTTTGCTGAAAATCCTATTCATCTCCTGAGACACATCTCTTGAGACATGGTTCAAGTTCACCTCTTGCACAGAGAGATGATCCATATTATTGCAGCCCACACACATTTTGCCAGTAGGAACAATTCCTGTAAAGTTTAACTGGATACATAAACACACCTCATAGATATTTATAATATTCTCTTGTTACATGCCAATTTCTTGAGGTCCTATTGCTTTTAATTTTTACATTCCACATAGTGCTTAATGACACTTAAGGTGTGTGTTAAATGTGATAATTGGCCATTCAGCCCACTAATAAAGTGCACAAATGGCATCAGAAACCTTCTGGAGAATCAAAAATGAAGCAGCTCACAGATGATAGTATCAGCTCTGTGCAAGTTCTCCAGCCATAGCCATATATTTCCCTAGCGGAGTCAGAAGTAAAGACTGGAAGTGAACCAGTGTCTGTCAAATAACCAAGAGGACCCAGGGAGTGTCACTTATCATTGATCATTAATGGGTTACAGTCTCCCTCTATGGCTAAGAGCACTGACAGAGTCAGATTGCCTGAATCTAAATCCCACTTACACTCCCTACTGTGTAAATTATTTAACCAATCTGACCCTCAGTTTCCCATATATGCAAAACAGGGATATTAATGATGTGTATTTCACGAGGTTGTGGCCAACATAAAGTGAGATCACGCAGTCCAGGGAAAGAGCTTCCTTAGCACGTTGCCTACGGTAATAAGAGCAATATTGATAGCTTATCTATAAAATGAGTGAGCTGACCTAAGTCATCCTTAAGTTCTCTTCTACTGCTCATATTCTACGGTCCTGTGACAACAGGGACCAGAATGTCGGAAAGGAGTCTACCTTCTAGCTGAACAGCTCTTCGCACCCGTAGAACAAAAATGACAGCCTCTGGGCAGCGCTTCCTGGACTATTAGCGGGACAAGAGGCTAAGCGGCCTGGGCCGTGTCCCGGTTACGGGGTGTCGCCTTCCACCTTCACGACCCCGCCCCTCAGGCCTGCAAGCACCGTCCGAATGCCTACTGAGTGCCGGACCCAGCCTCTGCCCTTGCAGGCCCACGTGGATAGGCAAGGAGCGGGGGGGGGGGGGGGGGGGGGAGTTACCACTTTACCACACTCACTTGTTCCTGCGGATCCAGTCCATGAGGGCGCGCACCTCGGGCACCTCGTCCAGGGCCGGGGGCTCGCCGGTGCTGAACTGGTCGGGGAAGCTGCGGTTGAGGTCACGGCCGCGGCTGTTGTCGCGACCACTGGCCCCGGGGGGGCCACTATCGCTGAGGCCGCAGTCGCCCTCTCGGGCGCGCTCAAAGCCGTCGGGGTTGAGGCTAGGCAGCACGTACACGTCGGTGGTGTTGAGCAGGCGGACGAGGCGCGGATCCCCGCGGCGGTAGCCAGCCGCCAGCTCGCGGGCCAGGTAGATCAGCACCTGGCGCGACACGGTCTCGTCGCCGTGCATGTTGCCCACCAGTTTCACCTGCGGCCGGCCGGGCAGCAGCGGCCCCGCCGCGTCGGGCCCCGCGTTGCCGTCAGGAGGCGGCGGCCCCAGGCCGGCCGTGAGGCGCAGCACCCACAGCGGCCGGCCCTCCACCGAGCTGCCGATGCTGAAGAGGCGGGCCAGGCCCGGGGGCCCAGCTGCCGCCGCCTCCCTCAGCGCCGAGCCCAGCTCCTCTTCGTGGTAGTAGCGACTGAACTGGCCTTCGTCCGCCTCGGCGCCTGCGCTCGTCGTCGTTGTCGTCGCCTCCGCCTTCTTGATGTGCGCTGCCCGGGCCGGGTTCTGCAGCAGCAGCAGCAGCAGCAGCAGCAGCAGGAACAGCAGAGGCGGGAGGCGCCCGGGCCGCCAGGGCGGCCGCGCGTCCCAGCCTCTCGCCATGTTCCAGCAGCTCGGCTCTACCCAGCTGGGCTCCTGCGGCTCGGTGCTCGGCGAGGCGGGGGCCCGCCGGATCCCCTCCGCGCCTAGCAACCCCCCTCCCGCCCTCCAGCCGCAGCCAATCGTGGACGGGCCTGCTGAGGCGTCACGTGGGGGGCGGGGCTTTCCCTTAAAGAAGCAGGTCCCTCTGGGCGTGCCTTTCTCCTGTCCCGGACGAGTTGGGTCACTCTCTTCCTTCCTTCCTTCGCTAAGTTTCCTCTCGCGCTCTTTTCCCTCCTCCCCGTTTCCTCTTCTGCGTTTGCTCCGCTTGTCCTCTACTCGCCCAATCTCTCTGTTAGGGCTTACTCGTTAAAGTCCCACCCACTTTTCTCTGAGTACTCTTACTAGCTCCCTTCCCTCCCATCTTTGTTGCAGCTTTCCCCACTGCGCTTTAACGCTTAGAACCGACAATCAATCGGAAGAATCAAAGGTTCCAAAGAATCAAAGGACTCAAAACAAAACAAAACAAAACAAAACGTTCCAAAGAATCTACGTTTAAAGAGCCAAAGGATGCCTTAGCCCTTTCCACCCTGCGCCCTTTCCCCTGGAGCCGCCCTGCCTTGGCTTGAGCCCAGCGCCGTGCAAGCCATTGAAGACAGTGGGACACTTCAAGCTCAGCTCACAAGGCAGTCCATTCCAGTGTTTAGTTTCTGTGTTGAAAGAAGGTGTCTCCTTTATGTTTAGCAGAAATGTGCTGTGTAGTAGATTCCCTTTGTGTATACATTAGTATAATCATGTATGATGTATATTGTCTTTTGATGTCACTCCAGGTTATTTAACTGTCACTAATTCTTGTGTGTGCTGGCTTCAGCCCTATGTAGGCAGATTTCATTTCATAGTTCGCTTTCTCACCTCTCACAACTCTCTTGAAAGATTTGTTTAACTTTGGCCCTAGAACGGCATTCTTAAATTTTTTTTGTTTGTTTTATTTATTTATGATAGGCACACAGTGAGAGAGAGAGAGAGGCAGAGACAGAGGCAGAGGGAGAAGCAGGCTCCATGCACCGGGAGCCCGACGTGGGATTCGATCCCGAGTCTCCAGGATCGAGCCCTGGGCCAAAGGCAGGCGCCAAACCGCTGCGCCACCCAGGGATCCCTAGAACGGCATTCTTAAAGCAGCAGGTATGACATTTCTGGAAACACTTGCTTGGTGACTGTAATTCCTGAACTCCTCCAGGTTTTGTCAAAGATGGCAAATAAGGTTTTCATCGTCTAGAGAAGAGGCCTTTTAAAATGGTTTTTAAAATAATCTTCAGTCACTTTAGCTTGAAGAAACACAAAACCTCAGAATTCTTTTATCAAGTGTGAAATTTTACCCATCTAATAACATAATCGCGGTAACTGTGATATTTCCTTCTTTCAGAGCCAGATATTTCAAGGCCCTTTCCCTGAACTATGATTGAACCCTACTATGACTAGTATAGAGTTAATTTATTTCTCTGTCGAATATTTACTGAGCAACTACTGTCTGCCAGAGCTAGATCCTGACAAAATAGAGACCAGATACAGTCTATGATAGAGACATTCAACCTGAAGGGGAAAAAAGGACAAGAGAAGCTGAAGGAGAAAAGAGGAATTCTGGGCAGAAGGAGGAGCAAACACAGAAAGCTGCAAGGCTTGAGAGCAAATAATGCAGGCACTGAGGACTGCATGCAGGTCAAGATTACTAATGTGAAGACACTCACAGGTTTGGAGGTGACCTGATAGGACACAAGCCAGCGAAGCAAGACCAGAACCTGAAAAGCCTCACAAACTAGGCTCTAGGGAGCATTTAATACAGAAGACCATGGAGAGCCACTGATGGATTTTAAACCATATGGATTTTAAATTTGAAAAATCCCCTTGATATGGAGCACCTGGATGGCTCAGTGGTTAAGCAGCTGCTTTTCGCTCACATCATGATTCTGGGGTCCTGGAATCAAGTCCTATATCAGGCTCCCCACAGGGAGCCTGCTTCTCCCTATGCCTATGTCTCTGCCTCTCTCTCATGAATAAGTAAATAGAATCTTAAAAGAAAAGAAAAATTCCCTTGACAGTAATAGAGAATAGAGCAGAAGGTCTAAGATTTGAGAGCAAGAAAGCCATAAGGAAGATACAATCCAAGAAGACATGATGAAGTTCTTAACCTTCAAAGGTGGTGCCAGTGGAAGCAGAGAGAAGGAAATGGGTTTGAAAGACTTTCAAGGGAGAAAGTATACAGAATCTGGTGACAGAGAAAGAGGATTATATGTTGACTCCCAAGTTACAGCCTAAGCAACTTGCAGGTGTTCACTGAGATACGGGACAGAAGAAAACATAGGCTCAGGTGAAGATCATGAGTATAGCAGTCACTGTGCTGGTCCTGTGAATGCCTCTTTCTCTTTCATGGCCCACTTAGTTTAATTCACATCATACACCACAGCTGCAACTCATCGGGAACAGAAGCCCCCCACTCTGTACAGAGACCACTTCCCCTTGGAGAGTGCTTAATCATCCAAATCAAAGAAGCCCCAGGGGACATGTTAACCTCTAATCAAATATTTCCTTTTCTACTATTTTCACACTCCTTTGAAACCTCTTCCTGCCACCTCACTCCTGCAACCTCACCTAGTGAGGCATCCTTGAAATGTAAATAAACAAGCTTGAGGGCAGTTAAACAATGTGATGTAACTTGAGCCAGGGCCCTCCCAGGAATCCTCAGACCTCTTTCTGGTCTAAGCACACAGTGCCAGTGGTTAGAAGTGAAATCTGACCCTGGTCACTGCTCACTGGAGGGGAAACCTCCAGCTATATACCTCTAGCTGTCCCAGAGAAGTCTTGAACCCTGTGACAGGTATCCCTCTCCTTCTCCCCCATAAGGAGAGTGTTGTTCTCACAAATGAGGGAACTCAGGAAAAGCTTGAATGTGAAAAGGCTTCCTGTTCATAGAAGCAGAACAGTAATGACCTGGACTTTCAAAAACAAGTCAGCTGTTGGATGGTCTTGTTGACTTTGGTAACCACTTTCTTTAAAGGACTTGCAGGTAATTAAAGCACAGCATAGACCATGAACTTGTAAATGTCACATTGTCTGGCATGAACACCCATACACTTACAAATTCAGTTTGATAAATGTTTATGGAGCACCCACTCTAGTGAAAGGCCTACCTTGCTGGGGGCAGGAGAACTGGAAGATGAATAGGAAAGTCTCCCCTCCCAGGAGGCCAGAGTCTAATGAGGGAGATAGAGCATAGACAGGACATGGTGTGTCTAGGGCCAGAGCTATGCAAAGGCACTGTGCTAAACCCTTTCTGTTGGCTGCTGCATTTAATTCTCACAACCATCCTGAAGTAGGTCCTATTATCATTCCTATTTCAAAAATAAAAAGACTGAGGCACAAGATCTCAGAACTGGCAAGCCACAGATCTAGGACTCAAACCCAGGGAGTTTAGCTTCAGAGTCTATATGTTTAATATCTGTAACAAAACTGCTTTTGTGCAGTCAATTAAAAACAACAACAACAACAACAAACCTGCTACTGGAACACAGGAAAAGGCAACTAATTGTGACAAGTCAGAGAAATTTTTACCAATGCTGTCAGATCATGAACAGAGTTCAAATCCTAGATCAACCATTTCCTAGCTGTATTAACTTGAGAAAGTTATTTCAGTTTTCTGATGATTAAATGAAATAATACATGTATAATATTTGTGTCATACTTTGCATATTACAAGCTTTCAGAAATCATTTTTTAAAATAATAAAAATAATTCTCAAACAGGAAAAAAAATTGGAGGAAGAGGCACTCCAGGCAGTGGGACCAGCAAGGATAAAAGGACAGAGGCAGGTTGTGAATGGTGGATAGAATATAAGATGTGTTGACAGATGCAGGAGTCATAGCTGTGAAGGCAGGATGGTGCCAGATGGTAAAAGGACTTCAGTACTATGTTGAGGGGGTTTTGCTTAACTGCACAGCAAATAGGAAACGTAGGGAGTTGCTTATGAGTGGAGTGGTATGGATTACATCTTTGTTCTAGCAAGAGAATTGCAGGGACAGTATGGGGCACACTAAAGAGCAGTTACCATCCAGACAGAAGCTGTCTGGCAAGCATTGCAAGGGCATAAAGGATAAGATAAATTAGAAAGATGTTTGGGTTGTTGGATTGGTGAGATTTCCCAATGGCTTGGGTAAGAGGGAAGAAGAAGAAGAGAGGGATGACTTCACAAGCTGGTGAGACTGACCAGATAGATAGCCTTGCCATTATCCAAGACAAGGAAGGCAGAAGACAAACTCTTCGAGATGAGGACTAAATTGAATTGACCATTCGATTTAGCAGCGCAGAGGTTCCTGGTGACCTTTGTAAGAGCAGTCATGGCAGAGTTGTGCAGGAAAAACCGGGATGGACTGGGTTCAAGAGAGACTAGAAGACAATGAAGTGGAGTTGGTGAAATAATTCTTTTGAAGAGTCCTGTTATAAAGGAGAGTAGAAAATTGGGACTAAACTGGAGTTGGGTGCAAGGCCAACGAGTTTTTTGGGTTTGGGTTTGTTTTTTGTTTTTAAGATGGGAGAAATAATAGGTTGTGTATTGATGGGAATGATCTACTAAAGAGGGAAAATCTGATAATGCATTAGAGAGGGTGGAGAATTGCTGGACCCATTGGATCTAATCCATCAGTGGAAGGGCTTAGGTAGGAGCCAGACACTTTACCTTAGTAACGCAGAATATATGGGCATAGGCACAAGTAAGTGGGTAGGTAAGGTGATGAGAGCCAGTGGATATTCTCTGATTGCTTCTGTTTTCTTAATGAAATGGAAAATAAGGCCATCAGCTGAGACTAAGGATGCTATAGTGGGTGTCAGAAGTTTGAGAAAAGAAAGGTGTGAAATAATCATCTCAAAGACTGGGAGAGAAAAATGGAGGGTAATAATAGTTTACAATCATTGATACTTAATAGGGACTGGCTGTTTTTTTATCACGGCCTTTATACCTGAAAGCTAATGTGACATGGAACAGAAGGGTTTGTTTGATTGATTGATTGATTGATTGATGAGATCATCTGGGAGCCTGAAAAGTGTAGTTAGAGTTCAAAGAATTGGGTTCTGAAAAGCCAGCTTGAGAGGATGGAGGGTTCCTGAGAAGATAAACATAGACAAGGGAAAGGTTGGATCACAGTTAAATTCTCCATTTCACTTTAATTTTGCTCCATGCCCAGGTCCCCCTAGTGTTGACTCACTCAGGTAAGTGACCACGTGCTCTTGGTTACCTCTGCAAAAGAATGTCAAATCCTAGCAGCTTGCAGCCCAGGAAACACTAGTAAGAGATGAAATCATCTCATTCTGACCAAAAGCAACCATCTGAAAGCAAATTTGAGATTTGAAAGAAAGGTATCATGTCAATGCAGTTTGCATACTAATAACATAATGTGCTTTTATGTATATTATTCATGCTCACAACAACTCTGATGAGTAGGTAGCAGGGTAGCCTAAAATTTTCTAGTTTTCAGCTGCTACTAAACAGCTCAGACAAGTTCTGTAGCTAGACACACAGCAGAGCTGGGAACTCCAGCCCAATCTGCAAAATCTTTCCAGAGTTCCTGCCCTCACACCCTGAGGCTCATTGCACTTAACTCACACTGAGCTGTCAGTACATGGTGTGCACATCTAACTTGCAATGAAAAAGACTGAAAGAAATAAGCAACCAAACCTAAAACAGAAGTAGAAGTGTATGTTGGTGAACACCCCTTAAAGAATATAGAAATAATTTTAAGGGGTTAACAAAGAAATGAAATGCCTTTTTCAGGTAACCAGACACATGGTTAGTGCCTGTAGAGGAAGAAACTGAAGACTAGGGATGCCTGGGTGGCTCAGAGGTTTAGCGCCTCCCTTCGGCCCAGGGCATGATCCTGGAGTCCCAGGATCAAATCCCCCACATCAGGCTCTCTGCATGGAGCCTGCTTCACCCTCTGCCTGTGTCTGTCTCTCTCTCTGTGTCTCTCATGAATAAATAAATAAAATCTTAAAAAAAAAAAGAAAAGAAAATGAAGAATAAACTGAAGGCCATAGAGACTTAAAGAAGAATTAGAGAAACTGACAAAAAGTTGTGTATAGGAGATGAGAATGATGAAAACATGAAGCAATATTCAATTAGAATTTTCATAAGTTTGCTGATGTGTTCCAAGCAGCACAACACAAAAACAGTTTGATTTCTGAAGAGGAATTCTTAAATATAAAATGAAGCCTCAAGATGGGTGAAGTAAGGAAATTTTCCAGAGAAGATTTGACCACGTCTTGTAGGTGCTGTTGGATCCTTGCCCAGATCCTCTTTACCAAACCAGCCTACCCATCCCCTAACAGCTGCTATACCTGCACCCTTTTCTGGAAGGTTCTCCTTAGCTAACAGGAGATGCTTTATCCAGAAATCCCTGCCAAGTTGCACACACTGCCTGTATGCGCCTCCCTGCTCCTCACTCCACTCCCCAACCAGGGTCATGACAGATGCAGGGTCCCTTGCCTCTGGATGGGACAAACTTTGCAGCAATTTATGATCCAAAGCTTTCTGTGGAATCAGGCTGAAGTAAGAGTCCTTTCATCTTTACTTAGCTTCTTCCCCTATCTTGCTTCCTTTAATCCCTTACAGGTTTCTCCTGAGGGCACTTCCAATGAATCATTCATCCAAGAATGTCTCAGACTGTGCTTCTAGAAAACCTGCTTTAAGACAGCCAGATAGGGTGTAACTCCACAGTACTTCTCTCTATGGGTTAGATAGGATACATTTTGTTTTTTGCTTTTGTTGTTGTTTGGTTTTTTTGTTTTTGTCTTTATAGAGTTTGCTCTTACTTTCTTGGAGTCTGTTTCTTTCCAGGGCAAAGAGAAATGAAAGATGTTGATTGAAATCTCTTTCAAAATTTACCCTTGGTTAAGCAGGCCTGTTCTTTAAATTTTAGTTAGTTAGGCCTGTTTCTAGGGCATATATATACTGTTGCCCAACCACAATGCCACTGACAGTGATTTTGATCTGCGTTTCCAAAAAATTCACTATTAACCAGCACCAAATGGACAGCCGTTCTATTCTCACAAGGCAGAGAGGGAGGTAAGCAAGTATCAAATACTTTCAGTTATACATATCAGAAAACCCGACTCATTTAACTTGAATAATAAATGGAATTTGTTGGCTCATAAAACTAAGAAGTCCAAAGGAGAAGCCTGGATTCAGGCATAGCTTTACCTTATGACTAAATGGTCACCAAGCACCTGTCTTCTACAATGTTCATTTTATTCTAAGTTTGTCTCCCTTTGAGGTCTCAAGGGGGCTGCCTGAAGCTCCCAAAACCACATGCTTTCTCATTTATTCTCAGCAAGAAACAAAGGATGTCCTTGTCCTATTAATATTGCTGAGTTTCACTTAGATTGGATCAGCTTAGGTCACATGCTCACCCCTGAACCAGTCACTGCTGGAGAGATGGAGTCTACTGATTGGCTTAGTGTAGACTATGAACTCCATGGCTTTGGCTCGGGATGGAATCTGATCCCAGGAACTACATGGATCCCCAGATGGAAGTCAGAGCCTCTAGCAAAAAGTAAGTGGAGAATGGAAGCTGGGAAGACAACCAATCTATATCAACCTGTGTCACCATACTAACGACAGAACATTTTATCCATTCAACATTTGTAAGGTATATATCCATGTGCCCCGTACTGGGGTCTGGGAGTTACCTAACCTTGTATGAGACAAAAGGAAGAAGAAAAGAAGAAGGAAGCAGAAGTCCTGCAATGCAGTGAAATAAGAACAGAGAGGAATAAGTAAGAAATACGTGAATAAATACGTACACAGTGCTGGTAACTAACACCCATGTGGGCATTAGAGCTTACAGTATGCTTTTTATACAGTTTGTCTTGCTCATCCTCACAACTTGAAGAGAAACAATTGTCCACATTTCTGGCTGTCCAGTATCCAGACCCCCTCCCTACTTTTAGGGAATCTTCCACCTCATGAGTCTTGGTGGGATGTGAGACTTTCTCCCACTATACAGGCTGAAAATGCCAGGTGCTTGCTTTCTCGGGTCATGGGCACACAGCCTGGGTTTGGCCAAGCAGATGGACCTGAGAGCAACTTTGAATTGTGACACAAAGAGGCAGAGACTGTTGGAAATTCATTTTGATTGTAGTGGAGTATGAGTGGTAACAACCTATAGTTGTGACAGAGCAAACAGGACACCCCACTCTGAGCACCAGAGGTAGTGGCAGGATAAGCTGCTGCAGATGGTACTTGGTGACGGTAGGAACAATGTCCTAAATTCTGCCACTTGCCTTAGGGCATTGTTACTCTCCAGGTAGCATCTTGGATTTTCCAGTCCTCCTAACAATTCCGTGAACCAACCAATATCCTTTTAATAAACTCATCTTAAACCAGAATCTATTTCGGTGGCTGCAACTTTCTGAAATACAGCCCTTGTGGTCAGTTTTTTTTTTTTTAAAGATTTTATGTATTTATTTGAGAAAGTGACCACATGAATAGTGAGGAGGAGCAAAGGGAGAGGGAGAGACAGGCTCCTCGCTGAGCAAAGAGCCTGATGATGTGGGACTCAATCCCAGGACCTTGAGGTCATGACCTGAGCCCAAGGCAGATGCTTAGCCAATTGAGCCACCCAGGTGCCCTGGGGTCAGTTTTATCATCCTTATTTTTCGGGTGAAAATACAGGCTCTGAGAGGTTCAGTAACTGATGCTGAGGATCACCCTATCTTCCAGCTAGTTTGTTCAGTACAAGCCTCATTCATAGGTAATGAGAGAAACTGGGAAAGACTCCTTCATTCCCCAAATAGTCCTTCCCTTTCCCCCATATGTCTAGTGCCTGAAATGTGCCTTTAAGAGAGGAGTTCCTCAGAGTCTTAAAGGATTTTTCCTCAATTCAAAGGCATGCATGTCAGGGATCTTGTGATCTTAGCTGAGACCAGGGATGGGGAGGGAATGGTGGGGATTCTTAGGACTTAACTAACAGCTGCTTGAGAGCTGGGCTCATGAGAGTAGGATATAAGTGGGTGGAACAGGAGAAGGAGAAAAATCCTTAAAAAAGAATAGGGTTGCCATGTGACTGGAGCCAAAAACAGACTTTGCCCCCATATTTCTATAGAGGATCTTTGGCTTGGCTGGCTGCTTAGTCTGCCAGGGTAAAGAGTGGAGATGTCAGCAAAGGAAGCCCCGGGAAAGACAGAATTGTTCTATGCTCGTGGTTCTCAACTCTGGTTACCCTTGAGAATCCCCGAGGGAACTTTTACAAAACACAAATGCAAGGGGAATGGCTGCTTGCCAGGGACAGGGTTTCTTTTTGGGGTGATGAAAATATGGTGGAATTAGGTAAAGCTGATGGTAGCATAAACATTGTGAATGTACTAAATGGCATTGAATTGTGCACTTTAGGGGACCTGGGTGACTCAGTTAAGCCTCTGATTTCACCTCAGGTCATGCCCTCAGTGCCCTGGGATTGGCCTGTCAAGCTCCCTACTCATTAGGGAGTTTGCTCTTCCTTCTCCTCTCCCTCACCTTTCCCCTCTCTCTGCTCATGTTCTTTCTTTCTCTCTCAAGCAAATAAATAAAATCTTAAAAAAAAAAAAAAAAAGAATCGTGCACTTTAAAATGATTAATTTTAGGGGCATCTGCATGGCTTAGTCTATTAAGCATCCGACTATTGATCTCAGCTCAGGTCTTGATCTCAGTGAGTTCAGGCCCTGTATTGGGCTCTATGCTGGGCGGGGAGCCTACTTAAAAAGAAATAAACTAAATGGTGAGTTTTAGATTATATGAATTGTGCCTCAGTTAAAATTTAAAAAAGATACTAGCACTCTGCATCCCTTAAGAGGGGAGAGGGTAATAAAGGGCATGTATGAGGGTAGAGAATCTCAGAGAAAAAAGGAAAATTGGAGGAAGCTCTTAAAAAGCGAGACTTTAGGAGAAAGTGTGTTCTGTAATGGTAAGGTAAATCCTAAAGCAAAATATAAAGTTAACAGTACTTAACTTTTCAAGACTTTTATGGGAATGGGATTTGGATTTTTTTTTTTTTTTATGTAATTCTGTGCTGAGACAGAACCAAAGGTAGCCTAGTTTTATTTGGGTTATACCTTATACCTATTTTACAGGTTTGCCCAAGGCTGGCCCTTGATTCCAGCCACATATTCAAATGGGACCAAGTGCTCTCTTGCCCAGATGTGGTAAGGAATGCCCAGATCCAAAGACATTCTCCAAAAAAAAGAGCAAGTAACTGAGATTGTGCACTCTTGCATAAAGACCTCAGAGTACAATTCACACCCCCTAACCAGATTAGTTTAGTTACCAGGGATGCTCTGGCAGCCAGCAATTTCAGCCTCTAATTTTGATGAAAATACTTGCCGAGACTGAATTGGCATAAGCAACGCACATTCACACCCAGCCAGCTGGACTCCATCTCAAGAGTACATGATAAAGCTCCAGAAGGTGAAGAGATTGATGCTATTTATGGGAACAATCTGCAGTCATCTTTCCGTTATAGGTCTGGGTGGAAATAGTACAAGGGAATATAGGAGTTATAAGGAGAAAGCAGCTACTGAAATGCTGCAAGCCCACACAAGGAGCCAAAGCTCCCAGGATAGCCTGAGTGCGAGGGACACAGAACAAGGCAGTGGGTTTGCAAAATGACCCTTGTAAGAAGTAATTACTAGCTCATTTGCTTACTAAAGAAGGGAAACACTTTTCACAGCACCCAGAGAAAGACCAGACAATGAAGACAGATAAAAAAAGAGTGAACTGATGCAGTCAAAGATAAAACAGAATGAGTGGAAATTATAGCAAAACTCTAAGGGCACCAGAGCAGATGTTCCCATCGGGTTCTCAAATGTTGCTTCCCAACACCACCCCACCCCTCACTCTCATCTTTGCCTCCTTCTAGTACTTCGTTGTGTTCTGCAGGTATTCCATCCATTTATTAGTTCATCTAACATATCTTGACTAAGCACGGTCTCTATTGCCAGACTCAGTCAAGGCTCTGGATATACAGAAGTGAAGAAAACACAGTTAAAACCAGATTAAGAAAACCATCAGAGGTCTTTTTTTTTTAATTTTTTATTTATTTATGATACTCACAGAGGGAGAGAGAGAGAGAGGCGCAGAGACATAGGCAGAGGGAGAAGCAGGCTCCATGCACCGGGAGCCCGATGTGGGATTCGATCCGGGGTCTCCAGGATCGCGCCCTGGGCCAAAGGCAGGCGCCAAACCGCTGCGCCACCCAGGGATTCCCCCATCAGAGGTCTTAAGTGCCGAAGAGATTATAGTTTCTCCTTCCCAAAAGATAATTCACAATAAAATTTTATTTTTCAGAACGCCACAAACCTTACATATGTGCTCAAATTAAAATAGCTTCTTTCCAGATTTAAGGATTACAAAATTCTGGTTACATTAATTAAAGATGAATATTTGTCTTGCTTTCGCTTTGGTGTTCCTACCCCACTGGTGTCTTAAGGGGTCCCAGCTTTGGACATTGTCTCTTCCCTTTATTTTTTTTTAAGATTTTATTTATTTATTCATGAGAGACACACAGAAAGAGAGAGAGGCAGAGACACAGGCAGAAGGAGAAGCAGGCTCCATGCAAGGAGCCCAACATGGGACTCAATTCTGGGTTTCCAGGATCAGGCCCCGGGCTGAAGGTGATGCTAAACCACTGAGCCACCCGGGCTGCCCTGTCTCTGCCCTTTAAAAGCTCATGGGAGGGGGCACCTGGGTGGCTCAGTAGTTGAGCGTCTTTCTTGACTCAGGTCATGATCCTGGGGTCCTGGGATGGAGTCAGGCATCAGGCTCCCTGGAGGGAGCCTGCTTTTCCCTCTGCCTATGTCTCTGCCCCTCTCTCTGTGTGTCTCATGAGTAAATGAATAAAATCTTTATAAATAAATAAATAAATGCTCATGGGAGGACGCCTCTTGCTTTTCTGGCTGCCACAACTACTTTTCTCGTTCCCAATTTCTGGTAGTCATCATGGTTGTTAATGAGTGAAAGGAAGAGGGGGGTGGCAACAAGGGAGGAATTGGTATTCTGGAAAAAGAACCAGTCTGCTTGTTGACAAAATCCCACAAAATCATTGGTCTCTCATATCAGGATGCCGAATGAACTTTTGGTGGTTGTTGCTTCAAGGTGTGGAGGAGGTTTTGAGAACAACAACATATTAGGGAGACAGAATGGCTTCCATCTTCTAAATCATTTTGTACTTTTACCGCTATCTAGAAATATAGAAACTGGGAGGTTATATGACCCCAATCATAAAGATATGGCTTCAGCAAATGTGGCCTTCTTTACCATAGCCTTGAGCGCTAGAAATACAGGTTACTTCTTGAAGCTGAACACAGGCACCAGTGTAGCCCAGAGACTAATGCTTGGGGATAATGTTAAACCAAGCAGAACTTGGTAGATAGCAGGCCCAGCAAAAAGTAGTATAGGAATGGGTAAAGGCCAGGAAGGAAAAGAGAGTTCCTGAGGTAGCTTCTAAGAGCTAAAATAATTAGATTTGGAGCCTGGGAATTGCAGAAAAAGAAAGTTTCCAATGCTAAAAAGCTGGACAACGGGAGAGGAAATAAAAGTCAATGATTTACTGACGAGAGTTGGCTCCAAAGGCAAGATGAAGTAGCCAAAGAAAAATATAGGAAGAGAATGTTGACATGTTAGCAAGGTGGGGTAGGTTGTTAAGAGGCCTAGATGGCATTTTGGCTACTGGACCCAACAGTATGTTGTTCACATGGAAGTCCCCTCCCAGTTCCTCAGTAAGCCTGAGAGATCATAGAGGAATTTGTCCATGCATGATCGGAAAAACTCAGAGCTGAAAGATGTACCAGTTAAGTGAGATTAGAAGTGCCTAAAATATCTGACTTGTGGTTGTCAAGTGAAGAACAAGGGTTCCAGGACTTTTGGATCTCATGGAAATATAAACTTTTTTTTTCTTTTTTGAGACAGCCTGTGCGCACAAGAAGGGGAAGGAGCAGAAGGAGAGGGAGAAGCAGACTCCCGGCTGAGCAGGGAGCCCATTGCAGGGCTTGATCCCAGGGCAGGATCCCTGAGGTCATGACTTGAGCAGAAGGCAGATGCTTAACTGACTGAGCCACCCAGGCATCTAGCAATATAAACATTCTTAAAAATTAAGATGAATATATAGACGTGTATTGTTTTACCTGCCTCAAAGAGTACTCTACTTCTTTAGAAACTGTTCTTCCCAGGGCAGCCCGGTGGCTCAGCGGTTTAGCGCTGCCTTCAGCCCAGGGTGTGGTCCTGGGGACACAGGATTGAGTCCCACATCCGGCTCCCTGCGTGGAGCCTGCTTCTCCCTCTGCCTGTGTCTCTGCCTCTCTCTGTGTCTCTCATGAATAAATAAATAAAAATCTTAAAAAAAAAGAAAAGAAAATTTTCTTCCCCATTCCAAACACAGTTATGGATTGGCAGTCCAATCATAGTTTCTCCATTCTCCAGTTACAGGCCTGGCATACAACCGAGGCTGGTCTCTGCGATAAATACGGTGATTGATTCAGGGATGATGTGTACCCCAAGCTAGAATGATCAATTTCTTTTTTTAAATATTTTATTTATTTATTTATTTATTTATTTATTTATTTATTTGAGAGAGAGTGAGAGCAAGAGAGAGCACAGAAGAAGAGGGAGAAAGAGAAGCGCAGTCTCCCTGCTGATCACGGAGCCTTACACAGGGCTCTATCCCAAGACTCTGAGATCATGACCCGAGCAAAAGTCAGACACTTAACAGACTGAGCCACCCAGGCTCCCCTAAAGATCAGTTTCTAAGTGGAACTAACGAGAAAGGTGATTTATTCTCCGTTCAGTTAGAAGACCATGTGGATGAAAGTCTAGACTTGCCTGAAGAAAAAGCTCCAATTTACCAGGGACAAATGAATTTTGAGAATGAAGCCAACATGCAAATAGAGGCAGAGCAAACAGGTTATACAGGAGTGATCTGAGAGTAATTCCTGAGGGCTGCTTCATCTCTGTCCTCCATGGATAGGTTGAGGAGGCAATAAAGACTGTTTTCCATTTCTTTTTTTTTTCTTTTAAGATTTTTATTTATTTATTCATGAGAGACACAGAAAGAGAGGCAGAGACACAGGGAGAGGGAGAAGCAGGCTCCATGCAGGAAGCCCGATGTGGGACTCAATCCCGGGTCTCCAGGGTCATGCCCTGAGCCAAAGGCGGCACTAAACCGCTAAGCCACCTGGGCTGCCCTGTTTTCCATTTCAACTAGTTTAAGTTGTGTTCTTTAACTTTTATCCAAAGAGTCCTATCCTAGCAAAGCTAATCTGAAACATTCCCTGAAATTGATTACCTGGGGAATTTATAAAAAGTTGCACAAGTACCATCACACATTCACTAGACAGTTTAAAACTTTTTAAAACTGACAAGACCAAAGGCAAAACTGCAGAGAAACTGGGACTCTTCTACATTGCCGGGAAGTACAAGGTAAAATGGCAAAAATAAATGAAATAAAACACTTTTGTTAGACATTTTCTAATAAAGTTACAATAGACGTCTCTGATGAGAGCTGATCTACTTCTAGGTATGTATTCAAGAGAAATGGAAAATATATGTCCACAAAAAGATATACAAGATAATTCACAGCAGCTCTATGATTAGCCCCAAATTGGAAACAACCCAAATGAGAATGAATAAACAAACTGCATATATTCTTACAATGGCATAACACTTAGGAATAGAGGAGTATGAATTACAATGCGCCTGAATTTCAAAACATTTTACTGAGCAAAAGAAGCTAGGCGCAAAGGAGTACATACTGTATAATTTCAGTTATTTTAAGTTCTAGAGTAGGCAAAACTAATTTATAGTGATAAAAGTCAGAACAGTGCTTGTTTGGAAGGAGAGATTGCAAGGAGGCCCAAGGAAACTTTCTGAGGTAATAGAAATATTCCATATTTTGATTAGGGTGGCAGTTATATTAATCAATGTATTTTTCGAAACTCATCAAAGTTTTTTTAAAAAGAATATTTGTATACTCTTGTTCACACAGCAGCATTACTCACAGTAGCCAGAAGGTGAAAGCAATCCAAGTGTCCAATGACAGAAGACTGGTTAAACAATATATGGCAGATACATAAAATGGAAGATTATCTAGCCCTAAAAGGGAAGGGAATTCTGACATGTGCTACAACATGGATGAACCTGAAGGACATCACATGGAGTTAAACAAGCCAGTCACAAAAGAACAAACACTATTTGCTTCTACTTATATGAGGTACCTAGAGTCAAAAGCAAAGAGACAGGAAGTAGAATGATGATTACCAAGTCTGAGGGGAGGAGGAAATGAGGAGTTAATATTTAATGGGGACAAAATTTCAGTTTGCAAAATAAAAAGAATTCTGAAGATGTACTGTGGTGAAGGCTGCACAACAATGTGAATGCCTTTAATATCACTGAACTGTATATTTAAAAATTGTCAAGATAGTGAATTTTAAGTCATGTATTTTACCACCATTTAAAAAAAAAGCATATTGAAAAAAGACTAGGGACACCTGTGTGGCTCTGTGGTTGAACGTCTGCCTTTGGCTCAGGTCATGATCCAGGGATCCTGAGATTGAGTCTCATGTCGGGCTCCCCATAGGGAGCCTGCTTCTCCCTCTGCTATGTATCTGCCTCTCTGTATGTCTCTCATGAATAAATAAATAAATCTTTAAAAAAAAAGAAAGAAAGAAGAAAGGAAGAAAGAAAAGAAAGAGAAAGAAAGAAAGAAAAAAGAAAGAAAGAAAAGGAAAGAATAAAGACTACCCAGGGATTGACATGAGGTTGTCTACTTTTTGCTTTGCCAAGTAAGCATACTGATGAGCAACAATCTGCCATCTATTACCACCTGCATTTCCTAAAAGGAGGTACATTTTTGCAGTTAAGAAATGTAAGAAGATTGGGACGCCTGGGTGGCTCAGTGGTTTGGTCCCTGCCCTCGGCTCAGGGCCTGATCCTGGGATCCGGGATTGAGTCCTGCTTCGGGCTCCCTGTGAGGAGCCTGCTTCTCCCTCTGCCTACGTCTCTGCCCCTCTCTCTGTCTTTCATGAATAAACAAATCTTTAAAAAAAAAAAAAAAAAGGAAATGTAAGAAGGACATAGCTATGGGGCGCCTGGGTGGCTTAGTCAGTTAAGCCTCCAACTCTTGCTTTTGGCTCAGGTCAGGATCTCAGAGTCGTGAAATCGAGCCCCACTTCAGGCTCTGCACTCAGGGCAGGGCTGCTTGTCCCTCTTCTTCTACTCTCTCTCTCTCTCTCAAATAAATAAAAACAAAATCTTAAAAAAAAAAAAAAAAAAGAAGGACATAGCCCCAGGATAAAAAACAGTTCTTTCCCCAAAATGACATTTGGATATGTTTTCCCATATTCTTACTCTTTTTATTTCATTACTGATTAATTAAACACACACACACACACACACACACACACACACACACACAAACACACACACAAAACTTCCCGGGTTAGCATCGTTTTGGAGACCCAAGAGTTTGGAACTGCTACTGGTAGGTACTACAAAGTAGGGATGGATGGCACCACCAATGATAGAAATCCTGAGTCCACCAAACCATTATGCTGATCCAATATGACCTTTCTAGTGTCCCAAAAGCATGCTTTCTTTCACAGGGAAGAATTTAAAGCAAAAATGTCCCAGAGGCAGTGACTAAAAGTCTTCAGACACCATCAGATGGTGCACTGGTGCTTCTCTTGCGCCTACATTCTTATTTGTGTGCTTGTAATGGGGGCCCTGCTTAGCCAGCAAAAGCTTCTGCTGCCGCAGCTTCTCAGAAGCCAGGAAGTAAAGCAACCCAAAGTCGATGTAGCCACGGAGGCTGAGTCTGTGTGCGTGGTGGTAAGGTGAGAAAAAAAAAATAACAAGTGTGAAACCACAAGGAAATTCATAGTTGGTTTCAAGGTTTAGCCTTTGCAGCAGAGTCCCAGGAAATCTTGGGAGCCTGAACACTAAGCTTTATTCACCTGCCGAGGAAAGAGGTGAATGGGCACTGCAAAGTGAAGTGGTCAAGGAAGTCTCAGTGTCTACCATCTACCCGCTTCATATTCTTTGAGTAGAATTAAAATATTTTTTTTACATTAGCCTAATGAAATTCCTTAATGATCTAGCCGAAAGCATTTATGTATTAGAAAAGTAAGACATAGTTAAAAGGAATCTGTATCATGTGATTAATATGATACTCCCAGCATTTGTATACATACATATCAAATAAGACTTTAAAAAATATTGTCTGTGTCTTGTTTCCTTTCCAATAAGTAGCTGAAATGTTAGAAAAATAGTCTATGTGAAAAGTACATTTTAAAAATAGTCATACACTGTCAGAAAAATCACAAATAAAGACAAAACACTTTTTTATGCCCTCCAAAGGAGATTCCCTTTCACCATGCTCAAGTTCTCAAACTCTATTCCAGTCAGTGCTCCCATGGAGAGGACTTCCTCTGATACCCTCGCCAGGTCACCTCCATGCATGAACATCTTCACCATCTGGCTCAGGCCAGATGCCCTTATTATTATTATTATCTGCCCTTAGCTGCCACCACCACCACCCTCACTCCATATGGATATCCTTCTCACCCTGCAAGGCTCCAGCTTCTTGCATTCAAGCAGATCTCCAACATCAGTACCCTGCATAGACACCTACCCTGTGTGGGGCTGCTCCTCTGAATGGTTGCCCTCTTTGCTCTACTCAGGCTCTGACATCCTGTGACAGGCCACACCACCACATAGACGTCCTCCTCACTTTGGCATGCTGGCTCTTCTTTGTTCAAACATGTAGGGCCTATTTTGTAAACATCTGTAATTGTTTTGTTTTATTTCTAGATTTACATAAATCTGACTTCGTGACTAACCCCATTACATCACGTTTCCCCCATTCCCTAGGTTTTTATTCTGAAATATCTTAATTGACTGGATTTCATCATTAGTAGCTATTACAAAAAGTATTTCTATATGCCTTACCTGAGCTAAGCCTAACCAAATAGTACGACTATTTGTTGATTGCCTTCATATACAGGTAGAAATTGGGCTGGGTATAAAATTCTTGGGTCACACTTATTTCTCCTTAAAACTCTGTAAACTTTGCTCTATCATTTTCTGACATGGACCATTGCTGTAAATAAGTTTGAATCCAGCTTTACCTCTTCCTACAAGTGACTTGTAGGGGTGCCTGGGTGGCTTAGTGGTTGAACATCTGCCTTTGGCTCAGGTTGTGATCCTGGGGTCTTGGGATCGAGTCCCACATCAGGCTCTTTGTGGGGAGCCTGCTTCTCCCTCTGCCTCTCTCTCTGTGTGTCTCATGAATAAATAAAATCTTTTAAAAACAAAACAAGTGACTTGTATCTTTTGCCTAGATGTATGTAGAATTATTTACTTGTTCATGAAGTTTAGTCATTTCATGTGACTATGGCATGTTTTTATGCCTCTTGCATTAATTTTTCCTACAACACAGTGTATGATTTAAATTTGTAGATTCTGTTCTTCATTTCAGGAAACTACTTTTCTCTTTGAATATTTTTTTAATAATTTTGTTAAAAATTTTATAATTTTTTATAATTTATTTTTTATTTTTTTATTTATTTATGATAGTCACACAGAGAGAGAGAGAGAGAGGCAGAGACACAGGCAGAGGGAGAAGCAGGCTCCATGCACCGAGAGCCCGATGTGGTTGCCAAACCGCTGCGTCACCCAGGGATCCCTCTCTTTGAATATTTTTATTCTCCATTTGCTCAGCTCTCTACTCAGGGACACCAAGTATATACATCGTGGATTTCCATTGTCTTTTTTCAATGTGTTTCATTTCTACGACTGCAAAATTCTATATAGATGTAAAATGTCTAAGTTTGAGCTGCTATAGCAAAAATACCATAGACTGGATGGCTTACAAACAAAATTATTTATCTTAGTTCTGGAGGCTAGAAAATTCAAGATCAAGTTGCCAGGAGATTCAGTGTCTGGTGAAAGTTCACTTCCTGGTTCATAAATAGCTGTCTTCTCACTGTGTCCTCACATGATAGAAGAGGCAAAAGAACTCCATGAGGTCTCTTTTATAAAGGCACTAATCCCATTCATGAGGGCTCCATCCTTATGACCTTATCACCTCCTAAAGGCCCCACCCCCTAAAGCCATCACATTGGGAGTTAGGATTTCAACATATGAATTTTGGGGAGACACACCCAGTCTACAACATAAAGATAATAATCATTACTATAGGTATGATCCAAATATGGACATTTTAATGTTCTTTTTCAGTTCAGGTCTCATATGGTCTTTAGTGTATGTGTGAATGTGTGTGTGTGTGTACATGTGAATGTGAGTATATTTATAGTTTTTATATGAAACATTAAAAAAACAAACATGCAAATGGGTGTCACTGTTTATAGTAATAATGAAGGAAGAAAACAACACTTATCTTGAGACAGATGTAACACAAGGTCCAGACTTTATAAGAATGTGAATGTGAAGTCTCTGATGTAGTAGGCTGAGATAAAAGATAACACAGCAGTCAATTTGTTTTCCAGGAACTACAGAGACCAGACAATAATTAGAACTAATTTTTATTTAATGTTTAAATAATGCTTCAAAACTGTACAAAGCAAGGACATAAGTTCTTTAGGCAGCTCATTCAATGAGCACAATAACTATGTAAAATAATTATTATTAGGCCATCACTTAATAATGGGGAGACTAAGTCTTAAAAGTGTTAAATAAGTCTCCAAGTTGCCTTAAGTGGTAGAGTGGGTTTGGAATCTGAGTTTCCCAGAGCGGTGTCTCCACACTAAGCCTCTGGATTCTCTTTCTCACCTATTTTCTGCTACACTGGGAAGTCCTGAAGGAGAAAGAGGATGTGTGTGTCTCTAAAGGGTACTCATATTTTAAGAAGTCAAATCTGTTGGTTCCCATGAATGTGTATTATCTTTACAGCAATATGTTAGAACTGTAAAACATATGGACTGGAAAGTTGTTTTTAGCCTCTGTCACCCACTGTCTTTTTTTCTAATTGCTCCTTTGATCTTCTCTCTTAAGGTCTCAAAGGCAATCAAAACTGGAAGGTTTAAAATGAAATCCATTGTTTTATGACCCAATAACTCTTTCTTCTTTTGTTTCAGTCATTGATGTCTCCCTCTCCTGGCTTTCTAAATGCCATTAGTCACCAAAGCTTATTGCTCTGTCTTCTTTTCACCTCATTTTCTGGTATCTGTCCCTTTCCACCCAAAATGACACCACCCTAATTCAGCTTCTTATTACCACTGACCTGGAATGTTGTGTGGCAGAAGTGTTGACTGGTCTCTTGTCCTAACATCTTTTTTTTTTTTTTTAAGATTTAGTGTATTTTTTTCATGAGAGACACAGAGAGAGACAGAGACATAGGCAGAGGGAGAAACCAAAGACTCAACCACTGAGTCACCCACGCACCCCTGTCCTAACATCTTGCCCCCCCCCCTTCCTTTATCTTGTACATAGGCTCAGACTTCTCTTTCTAAGCAGTGGTTTTCAATTTTTAAAAAATATTTTATTTATTTATTCATGAGACACAGAGAGACAGAGGCAGAGACATAGGCAGAGGGAGAAGCAGGCTCCCTATGCGGAGCCTCATGCAGAACTTGATCTCAGGACCACGGGACCATAACCTGAGCTGAAAACAGGCACTCAACCACTGAGCAACCCAGGCATCCCTCAAATTCTTTTGAGAGCACACCCTCTCAATAAAAATGCTTGAGTACGAATCTCTAGTATATTTACTTATTTCTAAGTAATGTACGTAGGACTAAACATATACAAACATTGTAAAATGTGCATAATAATATAAATTAAAAGGAAATAGAGAGGAAATGACTACTCTTATTTAAATTTTTATTTGATTTCTCAGACATACAAAACATTTTTGTTCTCTGTATACATGAATAAATATCACTGTTTTTGTTTTAACATTGGTTCAATAATTAGTGACTCAGGTTCACAAGTACATTTCTAACTTTGGTTTATTTTGAAAAAAGCTTTTATTCATCATCATAGCTGAAAAAGATACAAAGTAATATAGTATTAAAATGCACCAAAATGCATTATTAAATCCTAATATTCACTTCCATCCACCAATTATGCCAGGTTTTATCAAAATTCAGCCAATAAATTTACTGATGTCAAAGAGTTGTTCTTGCAAGCCAATTGAAAGGCATTGTAATTGTATGTCTGGAATATGACTAGATTAGAGGACTTTGTTTCCAAAATTTTTTACACATAAAGATTCAAATGTTTCCTAGGTGATGATGCAGTTATATTAATTTCAGGAATAAAATAACAATGGAAACATCTCCAGACATCCATTTTCAAAATGGTCTCTCAATAAAAAGAATTTCTTTGCAAAAGCAGTTACTTTTACGTTGCACTACCTTTTCTTTTAAAGATATGTCTAAATGTATTTATTATTTTAATATCTGCTAGGTAGCATAGCATTGAAAGTCACTTGTCATAATGGAAAAGGTCAAGAATTTTGGAATACTAGTCTTTTTGTAAGAGAAAAAATGTGTAATTCAAAAAATGTGTAATTCAAAAAATGTGTAATTCAAAAAAAATGGGTAAATTTTTATGATTTTGGATTAGGCAATGTTGTCTTAGATATGATATCAGAAGCACAAGTGACAGAAAAAATAGGTAAATTATACATCTTCAAAATTAAAAACATTTGTGCTTCAAAGGACACTATCAAGGTAGCAGAAGGACAACCCACAGAATGGGATAAAACAGGCATAAATCATATGCCTGTTAAGGGATTTGTATTTAGAATATATAAAGAATCTTACAAGAAAAATAACTCAATTGAAAATGGCCAAGAGGAGCGAGGGTGGCTCAGTTAGTTGAGTGTCTGACACTTGGTTTCCACTCAGGTCATGATCTCAGGGTCATGGGATTGAGCCCCACATCATCATCAGGCTCTGAGCTCATCAGGGAGTCTGCTTGTCCCTCTCCTTCTGCCCCTTCCCCCACTCATATTCACTCTCTCTTTTTCACGCTCTCTCAATAAACAAACAATCTTTAAAAAAAGAAGATGGGTAAAAGATTTGAGCATTTTTCCAAACACAATACACAAATGGCCAATAAGCACATGAAAAGATGTTCAACATTATTATTCATGAGGGAAATGCAAATGAAAACCACAATGAGATTGCTAAAGGGAATGGAGTTTGTTTTGAGGATGATGAAAGTGTTCTAAAACTGATTGCGGTGATGGTTGTGCAACTGCGAATGTATGAAAAACCACTGGATTGTACACTTAAAAAAAAAGATCTTATTTTTAAGTAATCTCTACTCCCAACGTGGGGCTTCAACCCACAACCCCAAGATCAAGAGTCACATGCTCCACCAACTGAGCCAGCCAGGTGATCCTGGGTTGTACACTTTATTTATTTTTTTTAAAACATTTTAATAAAATTAACCAATAAATATTCTACACTGTGTAGGCTACAGGGACAAGGGGTGGAAGCCAGAGGATCACCTTTCACACTGGGGCCCTCAGGTCACTGCAGAAAGAGAGGCTGTGCTTTGGGCAGGTTCGTGACTGCTGGCTAGGGAGGGGGAGTGATTCTGGAACGGGTGATGTGGGCTCTTGCCATCCATCCCTCTTTGTTGGGGGAGGGTGTGAGTAGGGGCCCTAAAAAGCAGAATCCCGCTGGAGGCATCCCAGCATCCCCAGAAGTGAGCAGGGGGAGGGGAGAGCTAGCCTAGGAGGAAAGGAGGAGGGGCAGCCCGGGGGGGGGGGGGGGGGGCGGCGGGGGGCGGCAGTGAGGCAGGGCAAGTTGAGGGGGGAGGCTGGTGGTGCTGGGGGCTGGCTCTGGCAGCTCCTGGACCCACAGCCAGCTGCTCACTCTCGGACGTAGACCCTGGTGCACACGATATCATCAGCTGTCATGGTCAGGACCAGCTCCCCGTCGTTGGTCAGCTCCCTGGTCCAGGAGGTCTTGGGGCCGTCTCCCTTCAAAAGCCTCTGCTCGCAGACCATTTTGTTCTCGCTCTCCCACTTCACCAGGCTCTTACAGGGTCTGCCGTCCACAGTCTGCTCCTCAAACTCTTCCCCGACCTTGAAGTTGACCTCCGTGGTCCGCACCGTGGTGGAGGTCTTGATGTAGAATGTGTCTCCCTCCTGTTTGATCTCCACTGCTGGCTTGGAAGCCAAGGCCACAGCGATTTTCCTCAGCATCACGTTCACCCCCAGCACTTTGAGCAAATCCTCAAAGTTTTCCGATTGGATAATCTTCCAGTTGCCAGAGAAGTTGGGCATGGTAGAGGTGCGGGTGGCGGTCCCCTTAGATGCTTTGGTTGGATCACCGGAGGCTGAGTCTTCTAGTCAAAAGGGCTGTTGCGGTGGCCTTTGCTTGGTGTTGAGACTCAGGACAGGACACGTCCCACCCAGGGCAACCCCAGAGCTGGGTTGTACACTTTAAATGGGTGAATTGTATGGAGATAAATTATATCTCAATAAAGTTGTTAATCTTTTGGTTAATCCACAATGAGTTACCGCTTTAAGCATACTAGCATAGCTAAAATAGAAAAGGCAGATAAGGGATCCCTGGGTGGCTCAGTGGTTTAGTGCCTGCCTTTGGCCTGGGGCGTGATCCTGGAGTCCCGGGATCGAGTCCCACGTCGAGCTCCCTGTGTGGAGCCTGCTTCTCCCTCTGCCTGTGTCTCTGCCTCTCTCTCCTCTGTGTGTGTGTGTGTGTGTGTGTGTGTGTGTGTGTGTCTCTTGAATAAATAAATAAAATCTTTAAAAAAAAAAAAAAAAGAAAAGGCAGATAAGGGATCCCTGGGTGGCGCAGCGGTTTGGCGCCTGCCTTTGGCCCAGGGCACGATCCTGGAGACCCCGGATCGAATCCCACGTCGGGCTCCCGGTGCATGAAGCCTGCTTCTCCCTCTGCCTGTGTCTCTGCCTCTCTTTCTCTCTCTCTCTCTCTCTCTCTCTCACTTTGTGCCTATCATAAATAAATAAAAAATTAAAAAAAAAAGAAAAGGCAGATAACAACAAATGATGAATATGCAGAAAAATCATAACCCTCACTTCTTGCTGGGGGGATTGTAAAATGGTACAATTTGGAAGCTTCTCAAAATGTTAAACATAGAGTTATCATAAGACCAAGCAATTCTAAAAAAAAAAAAAAAAAAAAAAAAAAAAAGGATCCCTGGGTGGCGCAGTGGTTTAGCGCCTGCCTTTGGCCCAGGGCGTGATCCTGGAGACCCGGGATTGAATCCCACATTGGGCTTCCGGTGCATGGAGCCTGCTTCTCCCTCTGCCTGTGTCTCTGCCTCTCTCTCTCTCTCTGTGTGACTATCATAAAAAAAAAAAAAAGACCAAGCAATTCCTCTCATATGTATATACATAAGAGAAATAAAAACACATGTCCACACAAAAACCTGTACATGAATGTCCATAGCAGTATTACTCATGATAGCTAAAAAGTGGAAACAATCTAATTGTCTATGAACTGATGAAGGAATTAGCAAAATCTGTCATATTCATATAATGGAGTAATATTTGGCCATTAAAAAGATACATGCTACAGAATGGATGAATCTTGAAAATATCATGCTAAATGAAGGAAGTCAGACATAAAAGACCACATGTTGTGTGATTACATTCATTGGACATGTCCAGAATAAGCAAATCCATGGAGATAGAAAGTAGATTAGTGGTTTTCAGAGGCTGGAGGGAAGGGGGACTAGAGAGTGACTACTAATGGGTAGAGGGTTTCTCTTTGGGATGATGAAAATGATCTAAAATTTGATAACAGTGATGGTTGCAACAGTCTACGAATATTCTGAATACCACTAAGCTGCACATTTTCAAAGGGCAAATTTTATGTGAATTATATCTCAATCAGCCTGTTATTAAAGATTTTTTAAAAATCACAAATAGGGGTGCCTCAGTAACTCGGTTGGTTACATAATCAACTCTCGATTTCGGCTCAGGTCATGATCTCAGGGTCGTGAGATCAAGCCCAGCGTTGGGCTCTGTGCTAGGCATGGAGACTGCTTAAGATTCTCTCTCTCCCTTTTCTTCTACCCTTTCCCCTTCCTCTCTAAAAATAAAAATAATAAAATAAAATAAAAATCACGAATATAGTAATGTGAATGCAATAAATCAAAATAGCATTATAAAGTTGAATAGAGGCTGCCTGGGTGGCTCAGTGGTTGAGCATCTGCCTTTGGCTCAGGGCGTGATCCCGGGGTCTGGGGATCGAGTCCCATGTTGAGCTTCCTGCATGGAGCCTGCTTCTCGCTCTATTTATGTCTCTGCCTCTCTCTGTGTCTCTCATGAGTAAATAAATAAAATCTTTAAGAAAAAAATAGTGACTAGGACTCTAGCGAAAATATAGAGTATGATTGTATGTTATAGGATAAGCTTCTGAAAATGTGATTATTTTGCACAAGAAAGCAAAAATAGTACAAATAGTAAAAGGGATACTGAGTATCTGAAAATTGGATATTACTGGGCTAGCAGTTTATTCATCCCTATTCTTCAGTGTATTGTTTATTATGAACTTGTTCAGATATAAACATAAAGCCACCATGACTTTTTATTGTCTTTTTCAAACAAAACATGGTGACCTCTCAATAAAGAAGTAGTATTTTTCTAGAATAAGAACAAAATAATACTTTCCAAATTTATAAATTTTGTTTCTAACAGCAGACAGAAAATATTATAATTATAGCAACATTATTAAAACCTACACTTTTGGGATCCCTGGGTGGCTCCGTGGTTTGGTGCCTGCCGTTGGCCCAGGGCGCGATCCTGGAGTCCCAGGATGGAGTCCCACGACCGGCTCCCCGCATGGAGCCTGCTTCTCCCTCCTCCTGTGTCTCTGCCTCTCTCTCTCTCTATGTCTATCATAAATAAATAAATAAATATTTTTAAAAAACCTACACTTTTGCAACAAAACAAGGCTATAAATCATTTTATTGCCAAAAAGGTATAAATCCAATCACAGGGCTAATTACACAATTTATGCTCAAAGAGAAAGCAAACAAAAGTTGTTTATCCAGTAATGTTCTAGGCTGTTGCAAAAATTCAACAACATGCAGTGTAAAAGAGCAATTAGTATCGTGTGCATCCTAAAAAATACTTCCCTTCACACAGGAAGGAAAAGGCTGCTGTTCTAGGTACAAAACTGCCCTTGGTATTTGTGGCTACATATAGGAAGGGAAAAATGCTCCATGACATTTTTTTCAAAAGATTATATTTATTTATTCATGAGATACTCACAGAGAGAGGCAGAGACATAGGCAGAGGGAGAAGCAGGCTCCTTGTAGGGAGCCAGGTGCGGGACTTGGTCATGGTACCCTGGGATCATGCCCTGAACCAAAGGCAGATGCTCAACCACTGAGCCACCCAGGCATCCTGGTCCATGGCATTTTATTCTATTCATCACTGCAGATTCTTGCTATGGGAGAAGAGTTTTCATCTATAATAATCATTTTGTGAAAAAAATATATGTTGGAGTCGGTATTGTTGGAAACGTGGCCATATGCTTAGTAAAGAAGAGCATTATTCTAGGAATAAAAGGTTGCACCGGAATGACAATCCACACACCGCTTCCCTCACAGAGAACAAAGCAAACAATAGGTGCCCTGACCTTGACTCAGGGCTGAAGGAAAGAGAGGAGATTGCAAATATGCAATATAACCAATGAGTGAATGCCTTTTCAGCATGTTTCGAGAAGAAACAAGACTGCTTCTCTAAGTGGAGGCATGTTGTCTGCTGCAGAAGGGTGCTCCCACACATTTTTTTTAAATAAAGAAAGTGATTTATAGTATTTCCTTGTGACACTTATACTGCATGTAGAGATATTTCTCTAATTTCAAGGGGATTATCTCAGCTCTGTGTTCACATGCTTGTATGGCCTCAACCCGGCACTTCAAGACTGACATAGCAACAAATCTTAAAAGTTGAAAATGGGAATAAACTCACAGAGTTTCTTAAGAAGATGTAAGCAACCTATATTAGTTATTTATCACTGCATAAATAATTACCCCAAGACTTGGCAATTTACAATAAACATTTATGCTCTCACAGTTTCTGTGGGGCAAGAATCTGGGTGAAGCTTAGCTGGGTGACTCTGGTTCAGGGTTCCTCACGAAATTGCAGTCAAGTTATTAGTGAGGGCTGCAGCCATCTCAGGGCTTGACTGGAGAAGGATCCATTTCCAAGCTCACTCAGGTAGCTGTTGGCAGGCCTCGATCATCCCTGGCTGTTGGCTGGAGACAGTTCATTGCCATGTGGACCTCCCCCAGGGCATCTCACAACGGCAACTGGATTCTCTTGGTAAGTGCTCAGATGGAGAGCGAGATAGAGTTAGATTTGTAACCTAATCTCAGCAGTGACATCCCATAGCTTCTGCCATATTCTATTGTTAGAAATTAGGCAGTAAGTCCTGGCCACTCACGAGGAAAAACAATTACACACAAGTATGGATACCAGGAGGAGGGATCATTGAGGTCCTCTCAGAGACTGCCTGCCACAGTATCCATATACTTGCATGGGTGTGACTTTACCCGGACCAGGGGTGCCCCCATGATTCACCAGGTCTTGGTCAGTGAAGCTCTATACTCCTTCAATTGGCATAGCCTGAATTCTCAGTGCTCTGTGATCTAGAAGGCATATCTTGACCAACCATGTTAGTCATTGGAGATAGGTCCAAGGTCTAAGTCAGATCCTCATTAGGAGTCCAATGCCCTTGGGTACATATCTATTATAGAGCTGGTGGGTTTCCAACCCTGCCTTCTTCAGTTGGCATGGGTATGTGGTAGGACAGGTCTGGGCCTATTGATCTTCTTTCCAGTGGCAGGGACAAAGGTTATCTTTGGGTAGCATGCCCTCTTAGCCAGGATACATTGAGATACTAATTATGCCAATCCCTCAAATGGAGTTGGTCTGGCGTGACCTGAGAGGTCAGTGGAGTGGGTTTGACCTGAGAGGATGCTTCATCTTTATCCTTGGGAGTTGGCTCTCAAATATGTGTAATGTTTGTTTCAGCCAGTCAACTAAAACAAGAGTGTCCTGAGTTGGGGCAGCAAGGGTCTTATTGATCTGCTCCATCAGGGATTAGAAAGAGCTGGTTGTCCTTCAACCTCCATTTCCTCTGTACTTATTATTATTAGCTGGGCATGGAGCTGCCTGGAGTAAAAACCACAATGATCAGTCTTCTTGCAGTTAGATGTAGTCACATAACTATGTTTTGGCTAATGGGGTATAAGCAGTAGCTATTGTTATGAGCAATGTAAGTAGTTGGTACAGGCAACTTCCAGGAAATAGCTTTAAAAGAGGAAGCAAGTTTCACCCTCTTCCCTTGTGTTGGCTACAATGTGGATGCAATGACTGGAAGTCTAGCAGCCATGTTGAGATAACTTTGGGAATAGAAGCCATGAAGGATAAAGCAATATGTAAGAAGGGTACGGTGGCACACCTTACCAATCCTGGGATGACTATCTCTGGACTTCTTAAATATGGGAGAGAGCAATAGATTTGCATATTTAAGTCATTTCTAGATTTTTTTGTTACTCCTAAGTGATTCTAGTCCTAACTAATGATGTGGCGTTGTTCAAGGCCAGACCCTAAATGTATACAATCTAGTCTTGCCATGACCTGAACTCCCCTACTACTCCCTATGATATTCTTCTAGTAGGCATGTATTGTCTCTAAATGCAGGGCAAAGAGTTAAAGCAAACATTGCCAGGGTTCTCACTGGCAACTCTGCAATCTGCAGAGAGGAGGACATTCCTGCTGAACTTAGGGATGGAGCTACGTCAGGACAGGGGCTAGTCCTTGGAGTTTTCTTTAGATAACAGGACCAACAGGTGCCTGTGGGGCTCTGAACTGAGCTCTCCTGCCATCTGTCCTGGGTGTTGCTGAAGTCCAAAAGCCTGACAGGTTCAAGATGTGTAGGTCAAGCCCTTGTCTTACTCAGATATGCAGAGCCAGCAGGTACTTTAAGAACAGAGAACGGGACTTGGAAGTCCAGATAAAAGACAAGTAAACCTGTCTTCTGGAAGAAGGCAGGGACTGGACACAAACAAAAAGTCTGTATCAAGCACCAACGTGGACAGTGTTTGTGTTGTGTGTGTAATGTCAGCCAGAGGGCCCTGGGAAACAAAGGCCATGTCTGTTTTCCTTTCATGGCCTCTGCTCCCCGGTGTCAATTACTTTCTCTAATGAAACCCACACCCAGGCTTATGCCAGGGCTATGTTCAGCTCCCACTCTCCTTTTCACAGCATGCCAAGGAAATAACTTGGCTTGGGGCACACATGGGAGGGCATTGCTCGGGGATTTTGTGTTGATAGACCCCAGAGTATCTACTAGTTTCTTGGACCGATTGAATTCCTAATATAAAATGGAAGTCCTGTTTTGTAGAAAGGGCAGGAATTCACCTTAGGCAATAGGAGAATTTCAGCAAATTATAACCTGCTATCAGACTTCTGGTCTGTGCGTATTTTTTAATGATTCTGAACAAACTTAACTTTAGCTTGATAAAGTCACTCCAGCTTCTTCAGACTGTTCTCTGTTCATATTCACTGGCCCAAGAATACCTCTAGTTCAAAATCCATTACCCAGGGCCTATTATTTTCAAATATATTTTCCAAAATGGGGCACTCGCTGGCCCAGGAGTGGTCAGAGGGATGGAAAAGATGTGGGTCCTCAAATCAGGCAATCTGTAGGGAAACCAACACTCTCACACTAGAGTCCAAAGATATCATCTGTAGTTGTGGAATAAGAAATAAAGGAGTATATGCATTACTTAGAGTTATAAAGGACTAGCTGAGGAAGTAAAAATATTGATAAAGCTTTAAAGGGAAGCAGTCTGGGGGGTGAAAGGCAAATGTTAGCACACTAGATCCTTACCTTACATAGCAGGAAGCCAACTGATACATCAAATGATGGTATTTTTTCAACAAATATTTGATGTACGAAGGCAATGAGGATACAGACATAATACAAACTAAACAAATTCACTATACTCATCATTCTACTAGTAAGCCTATCAGTTAAAGACGGAGTTATTAAGGTGACTACCAGAAGGAATAGTAAAAGCTTAAAAAAAGTTGCCTTGGGGAGCAGATTTAGAAGGGGCGGAGGTGGAGAGAAATAGGACAAGGGATTGTTTCTCCTGCAAGTTCTGCCAAACTGTGTGTACATTAAATATGTCAAGTTATTACTTAAATATTCTACTACCTATTAGCTAGATATCCTTGAATAGATGACTTCAATCCCTGGGCCCCCATTCTTTTGTCTGGAAATTGGGGATAATAATGATCTCCTCAAAGACTAGTGGCTACAAGAGTATCTGCATAAAGTAGACACAAAAATGTCCGTCCCCTCCCTATGTTTCCCATATAATATTCTGCAGTTTAAGACTTTCGGGCTGAGAAGTGACATAATGTTCCTGGGTCTGGCCTGAGAAAGCCGCATGACTTTTCTCTGTCTGCTTTTGTCCATCTGATGCAAAGATGCTCATTTCAAATTTCTCCAAGTGCTAGGGGAATAGGATGTGCATTGGTGAGAACCTGCATTTTGAAAGAACACTAACCAAATAGTACCATGATTTCCATCTGGACGATGCTGTGCAAGTTGTCGATATGGTCTTTACTACTCACTTATGGGCAGCTAAGGTAGTGGCTGTCCTGACTGTGTCATTGCCTCAGAAGCTTTCACAACCAGCTCCTTAATCCCTGAGGTACTGAAGTCCTCATGATGTAAAGGAGAGAACAATTGTGAATTCAAGAGAGAGAGAGAGATCACTGCCTGGAATTAGGATGTAATTAGTAAGAAAACACTAAAATGTCAACACAGAGCAAGGAGGATTGTTGACATCCAAGCTGGCTATGAAGGGGAAGTGTACAAATGTGATCCTTTGTGTGTTTACCCACACACAAATACACACACAGGGCAGCACGCTTGCAGGTTCTGTGATCTGTCAGTGGGGGGTTGGGGTAAAGGAGGTTTTAGGGGTGAAGCAGGGGCAGCGATGTGCTGGTAAAGATCTAACTACCAGTCCTGGGGAGGAGAGCCCTGAACTGTAGCAGTTGCCAGTTTCAGTGGTGTAAATATTCCCCATGTGGCTCATTTCAAGCTACTACTGAGTTGCAATAATTGAATGCAGAATTGAGAAGAAATGCACAGAGTCAGCTTTTACCAGCTGGTACTAGTGAGTTCTAACACATTGCTGGCTGCAGGTTTCCAGCACAGTTCTTGTTCAGAACCCTGCCCCCCCCCAAAAAAAAAACCCACCCCAAAAAACCCAGCTCCTTACCCTCATCTGCTTCTGGAGTTCTAGATATTGATTTAGTTTTTATTCCAGATTCATGCTAAACCACCCAAACAGCATTGTTCATTCAACCCTTATTGATTATTTACTCTTTTGTAAAGTTCATGGCCCATCACAGCTCATGGGAATTCTGGGACTGGAGTATTTCCCCCCTCAAAATCTACACAATGGTTGGCAGGGCCATTTGTTTATTCAGAAAGCAGCCAACAGGATGCTACAGGCCCATCAGTGAACTACCCTGGCCCTCAAGATTTGGCAAACTCCTGTTGGCCAAGGAAAGCTCCTAGCAGGCAAGAGGGAGCTCCCTCACTTCTAGTGCCCCCACAGCTACAGTTCTTTGGAAATTAAGTGGCTGTCTAATTGTTTGGCACATGTACGAACCTCTTCCTCATCTCACAGGAAACTCTCCCTCGTTAGTCTCCAGGGCTGCCTCTATTTGAACCATCCTCCACCCCTTTCCCGGAGCCAGAAGAGCTACATCCAGGCCCCAAGGGGCCTGATGTTTATATACTTAGGGGATCACCTTCTTTAAAGAAAAGAATATGTCAATATAAATATAAAGCTATTAGGGTCAGGGCCTTTAGAATGGGCCTGTGCAAATGAGGGTCTCCAGCGGAAGCTTCATTAGCTTCCAGTAAACACAGCTCGGACCGGACTATGCTTCAAAGAAAGCTGGATGTTTGCCTGGTGACGGTGAGCAGTGGAAGGTCCTGTGATTTTTTTTTTTTTTTTTTCCTTTTGGAGGAGGAGGAAGCTCCAAACCCTGTTAAGCTTAGAAACTCTGCCTTTGAGCCCGATACTGGAAGACATTGTCCAACTTCTGAGGAGGTCATTTTATTCTGTATCACTCTTGCTGTATCACATGGCTACTCCCCCCTGCCTGGCACAGAATACAACAGTATGCCTGTAACAGGCAGAGACCTTCCCCATCGGCCCAGGAAAACATCTCTAACTTCTAGCAGTCTGACTTCAAAATCACTGCTGATGAGAAGGGACCTCTAGTGGTCAATCTCAAAGGTCACATCACGGCTACCTTCTCCTTAGTCCCTGAATGATGTTCTAGTCTGTCAACTCTGGGTTGTCAGTTCTAAGAGGTAGAACAAGGAAAATATAGAATAGATCAGAAGAATTTTTGGTTTTGATATAAGTAGGTTGTGGAGGGTAGGATGACTTCTGCTGTATGGCATGTAGACGAGGTAGTGGGTACTTTTTTTGTATTCTTGCAGACAAAATCTACTCATCCCGTAGGGAGACTGGGTCCAGGGTTGTGCCAGGGAGTGAAGGCATATAGGGGAATCAGAAATGGGACCTCAGCTCAAAGTAATAGATGTTCTTCATTTTGAGGGTGGAGCATAATACTGTAAAGGAGTGGATTTTAAGCTCTTTTAAAAATCATGACTCCTTTGAGAGGCTAACTAAAAGCAAGAAACTATCTCCTCAGAAAAATAACCACGTGTACTTGCACACAGGCACATGTCCACACACACAATTTTTGCCTGAAATTCAGGAATTTCACTGATGCTCTAAGGCATACCCATAGTGGTTCAAGAAGCTGATTAAACTCTGGAATAAGGCATTTGGGTAAGAATGCAGTGGGGCAGCCAGAAATCCTGAATGGATTTTAACCCCCGTGTCACTTTGGACAAGTCTCTTTACCTCTCTGGACTGCACTTCCTTATCTATTAAAAAAAGGAAGGGGGATCCCTGGGTGGCGCAGCGGTTTGGCGCCTGCCTTTGGCCCAGGGCGCGATCCTGGAGACCCGGGATCGAATCCCACGTCGGGCTCCCGGTGCATGGAGCCTGCTTTTCCCTCTGCCTGTGTCTCTGCCTCTCTCTCTCTCTCTCTCTCTGTGTGTGTGTGTGTGTGACTATCATAAATAAATAAAAATTTAAAAAAAGGAAGGGTAGACATAGAGGTAGGATTTCCAGATAAAAGGATACTTAATTAATCTGAATTTCAAATAAATACAGATTTTTTTTAGTACAACTATATCCCAAATATTGGCTTTGTCATGAGTTAACAGGACATAATCATACTAAAAAAGTATCCATTGTTTACCTGGAATTAAAATTTAACAGGGGTGGGAGTGGATCCCTGGGTGGCTCAGCTGTTCGGCGCCTGCCTTTGGCCCAGGGTCTGATCCTGGAGTCCTGGGATCAGGTCCCGCATCGGGCTCCCCACATGGAGCCTGCTTCTCCCTCTGCCCGTGTCTCTGCCTCTCTCTCTCTCTCTCTCTCTCTCTGTGTCTATCATGAATGAATAAATTTAAAAACATATTTTAAAAAAAATAACAGGGTGTCCTGTATTTTTATTTGCTAAATCTGCCAGCCCTAGACAGGTGGCCTTTCAGGTCTCGATTTAAGGTCTAAGATTTTTGATGATGAAGAAATCCAATGGAGATTGGGAAGTTAGAGGATTATTAATCACTGGTTAAGCTAGAAATTCTGAAGTCCCATGACTGAGTGAGTATAAGCAATGTATTTATTTTTAAAAATTTTTTAAAAGATTATTTATGTTTTGGTAATCTCTACACCCAACGTGAGGCTTGAACATATGACCTCAATATCAAGTCATGTGTTCTTCTGAGCAAGTCAGCCAGGTGCCCCTGAGTTTAAGTGGTTTAGTGGGCTCCGTGTCAGATTCTGGATAGTAAAGTCACCACAAGTTTTCCTGCATTGCTCAAAGAACCACTCTATTGTTGCTAGGCTGTGACTGCCAGATTTCTAGCTTTTCTGTCACTTTAAAACCCTCAATGAATTCCCTGTGACCCAGCTAGATGATCCTCCAGGCTTGCAACCCTCCAGCCATCTGTTGCCTCCGTCACAGCAGATGTGAAGGCTGTGGCTCGAAGACCTTTGAGAATGGCACTGGTTAAAAATGGCTTAAAAATTGTGCCTCTCAGACCTTTCTGACGTGCTGGTTGCTTATTTTCCTCTCCCGTTCTTCATTCCCATACCACGGGAGGTACTGTGAGGCCCATGCACCTGCAGAGTCCATCTCCTACAGACAGCCCTGTGTACACAGTCTCTTCCAGGGGAGCACCCAACCTGCATCCCTAATTTATCTCCAAGTGGGTATTCTCCCCATCTCTTTCCCCCTTCCTTTCTCTTCCCTCCGTTCCTTCCCTCCTTTCCTTACTCCTTCCCTCCCTCTTCTTCTTTTGCTAATATTCCTTGAGTCCTGTCATTCAGTAGGCACTGCTCTAGGCACGTCCCCCTTAGTTGAGGGGCTCCCACCTCCATCACTCTCATCAACATTTAGTCCCATAGTTTGTGGTTCTCAAAATGAGAAACCTGAACACTGTGTCAGTCACCTGGTAGGTTGTTAAAGATGAACATCTGAGTCTCATCAGAACTGATGAAGGAAAGGTGCCTGGAGACTCCCCAGGTGTTTGTTTGTTTCTTTCTTTTAAAGAGATTTTGTTTATTTATTTGACAGAGAAAAAGCAAGGGAGAGAGAGAGCATGAGCAGGGGCAGGGGAAAAAGCAGACACCCCGGGGAGCAGGGAGCCCAACACAGGGCTTAACCCCAGGACCCTGGGATCATGACCTGAGCTGAAGGCAGCTGCTTAACCACCTGAGCCACCCAGGTGCCCCTCTCCAGGTGTTTGTTCTGCTCACCTAAATCAGCAGGCTGTGGATGCCAGTTCTCAGACCCCCCTCCTCTGTCCAGAAATGCATGGGACTGATGTGGACCAGATTGGTTTCTACTCCAAAGAATTTCCAGATTCAAGTCTGCCTCTCTCCTCTCCCTCTCGGCCTGATGTACTTGTGGAAGATGTGAAGTATAGACACTGTTAATACTCCAACCAGCCAAACTACTTGGGCTTAATGGTTAACTACGAGGCTTAACTATTTGTGGCAAAAATTGTTTACCTTTTCTGTCAGTTTTAGGAAAGAAGAATGTTCCAGAAATGGCTTTTTTGACCTTAGACAAATCTCATCACTTCTTTGACTCTCCAGAAGGGGCGCCATGATATCATTTTTTAAAAATGTGAAATGCCTCTCCAGCACTGAGTGCATGCTGTCTGGCTCCTAATCATTATTAACTTTCCCTTTAAGATGAGAAGACCCTTTAAGAGAGAAGCTTTGCTTTGTGCATCTTTATATCTCTCAGGTTACCCACTTACTGTTGTGGAATTCAGGAAGAATCATTCATCTTGTAGACATCATAGATTTATATAGTTAGTAAAGCAATTTTCCACAGATGTCAGGAGAGTGACTTGAGAAGCAAAGTCTTTTATTTATTCATGATAAAGACACCATGTTGGCTTGGATGGCACTCCCAGTGTGTAGGGTATTCAGCACATAGGAGATACTCAATAAATATCGCTAAATAATTTCCCTTAACATTTTAGTTATGAAAAAAAAAAACATTTTAGTTATGAAAATGTCAAGTATGCAGAAAGGTTGAAACTGAGCATCTATTTACCCTATCTAGATTCTAGATTCAGTAGGTGTGAATTTTTGCTATTTGTTTTGTGTGTGTTTGTATGTTTATTCTTATTTTATTTTTTAAAAGATTTTTATTTATTTAATCATGAGAGACACACACACAGAGAGAGGCAGAGGCACAGGCACAGCACAGGCAGAGGGAGAAGCAGGCTCCGCACAGGGAGCCCGACAGGTGACTCAATCCTGGGTCTCCAGGATCACGCCCTGAGCTGAAGGTGGCGTACACCGCTGAGCCACCAGAGCTGCCTGTATGTGTATTTTTGCTGAATCATTTGAAAGTTAATTGCAATCCTCGTGGCACTTAAGCCATAAATATTTCAGCAGGTATCTCCTAAGAATTAGGACATTCTCGTACATAACTACAATTCTATTATCACACCTAAGAATAATTAATCGTTATTTCTTAATATCCTTTAGAAATAGAAGTTGATATTGGTGCCCTGCTCACATGCCTTTGGCCTGCCTAGAGGTCACCTGCAAACAGTTCCCGTATAGCAAACCGGCGACTTCCTGAGAGTCAGGAATGTTCATAGCTGGATTAAAAGAGTGAACTCCACCCTCATAGGATGGACTGGAGATGCTGGGGAGTCAATACCTCAAGAGTGTTCCTTAACTTATGATGGAAAGAAGTTAATGGATAAATATCTAAGCTTCCTTCTCCTCATGAGTTGATTCTGAGGTGTGCTCCACAGAGCCTGTCAAAGGGTCCATAGGACAGTCACCCACAGCCCTAACTTGTTTATTAACATACCCTTTATTCGTTATCCTTTCCTTACTCATTTCCTTACTGTGCTCCCTGAGATCACCTTGAATTAAACTACTTGCAGCAAAAGCTTTTGTCTCAGAGTTAGCTCTCAAGGGACCCAGAACCAAGACATCAGTTCATTACTAAATTCATTTACAAATGATGATAGTAAAACACACTGCTCTTGGATTCACAAAGAAGCAAACTCGAACCTTCTTAGATGGTGCTTGCAACTCAACCACAGAAATGCCCTTAGCTACGATTCTTGCTGGAACGATATTATATGCTGAGGCTGTTTTTATTTATTATGCCTGCCCAGCCTGTATTATTAATAATAATAGCTAGTGCTAATTAAGAGCTTACTGTGTGGCTGCTTCACATACTTTATCTACTCCTCACAATGACTTTGTAGGGAGGATGTTATTATTTTTCCCACTGTCTTGACAAAGAACTTGAAGCTCATACAGGTTAAATACCTTGGTGAAGTCACACGACCACCAAGAGGCAGATCCCTGGTATGTGTCACCAACGTGTTAAAATGTGCAGATAACTCTAAATGTTCTTTTATTCTATTCTTGTATAAATGGGAACGGTACTAGCCACGTAACACAGTGTAACAATACCATAAACATACATATTTTTTAACCAATAAAAAAGTTATCTTCAATTGCTAATTTGTGAAAGTGTAACACAAGGATTCCCTCACAAGACATGAGTCTCAAAGGGATAAAACTTTTCTTTGTCGTGCTTGGCTCAGTACAGCTTATGCACCAGGCATAGGTTACCAGTGGCAAGTAATATGTTTCCAGCATTATTTAAGTTGTGGAATCCTCCAGTATTTTGGCGGCCATGTTCAAGTTAGATAACTTTGATAATCTGACATCCTGAGAATGGTAACAGGGCGAGCCTGAGGAGAGGGTTGATTTTCACAGCTGCCAATATAAAGCCCGGTGCATTATCTAACTTGGACATGGCAATGTTCTGTGAAATGTGCCACACAGTTTTGCACAAGGTCAGGTTTTCCTGGAATAATTACATCCTTAGTAATATCTGGTCCCACCTGGTAATTTGGGTACACATGAAAACTTAGAGTTGAAGATGTCTTTCCTAGTTAGTGTCTTCTCTAAGAATCCATAAAAAGAAAGAGACTTTGAACCCAATTTATTTTGTTTGCTTGACCCTACTGTCATAAAGTGTTTAAACGTAAGTATTATAAAGATGGTACAGGGAAAGGATTTGGGGTTCCAGATGAAGGAACGATTGGCCAAAGAAGTCAGCTTTTCAGAACTCGGCGGGTAAGCAGTAAAACTTTGTCTTGTGTGAAGAGTAGAGAGTTGTGAAAATTTAGAACAAGCCAAGTAAGGGAAATTCATTTTTAAAAGATGCTGGCTGGTGTGGTGGAAGGGGAGGGGAGATGTTAATCCTTCTCCTTAATTACTAGGGTAGGGCAGGGTCTGCCAAGGAGCCCATACACTTACTCAGTTCTTATTCGGCACCTTCGGTGGTCAGTGCTTGAGAAAACTCTACAAATGACCAAATTCTGAGGTCATCACCATTGGAGTGCCTTGATAGAAATCTTTTTGGCAAAGTTTTAAAATTACAAAAAGAATTGATGTTGGTACTATCTACATTTTGTGGAAATATTGATGTAAGTTTACCAGTCAGAAAGGGTGAGTCTGGCAGGAGTGAAGCTTGCTCCTGTCAGGACAGGCTTGGGATGGGGAGGAGCAGAGCTTGTCTACAGAAGTCCTAGGGATGTTTCAGCTCTTGAATGTTAATATTTATATTAAAGGGACAAAACTCCATGTCCCCCTGTGGAGAGGCCAGGGCTCAGAAGGGATTAACGGCAGCTGCTGCTTCTTCTTTAATTCATGAGAGACACACAGAGAGAGGCAGAGACTTAGCAGAGGGAGAAACAGGATCCCTATGAACAGGACTCGATCCCAGGACCTTGGGATCATGACCTGAGCTGAAGGCAGATGCTCAACTGCTGAGCCACCCAGGTGCCCCTAACAGCAGCTTCTTAATGGAGAAGAATATCAGTGGATGCAATGGGATGGTTAAGAGTCTGGCCTTGGGAGTCTGGGGTTTGAATCCTAGCCCTGACATTTACTGCCTTTGGGATCTTGGGCAAATTATGTAATCTCTCCAAACATTTAGAAATGACCTCAAGAGGGTTGCTAGGGACTTCATGGGGATTGAAAGAATGTATGTAAAGGGTTTAGCACAGTGCCTGTTGCATAGGAATCATTCAGCTTGTGTTTCTACCATATTCATAGCGGTACTCTTGAAAGGAGGTCAACGAATGCATGTTTTTCCCAGATGAAGTGGAAAGTATCTAGGGAGGCAGATGACAGAAGCAAAAACATAGCAGGAAAAAAAGGAGGACTTTATTATCTATTATTTTTAGTTTACACTGAGTTAAAGGGAACACATATAAGAGGGGGATGATGGTGGTGGGAGGGGAGAAAGCAGAGAGATTAACTTGGTTTAAGACTAGAGACCATACTGCAACTGAGTCTTTTCTAAGTTATGAACCATTTGAGTCTATGGGATTTGGAAGGGGTCTCAAAAACTCTCTTTAGCAGTGAGCAACTTTTACAAAACGACCCAAGAGAGGCTTTCTTTTTTTTTTTTCTTTTTAAGATTTTTATTTATTTATTCATGAGAGACACAGAGAGAGGGAGAGAAACAGAGACACAGGCAGAGGGAGAAGCAGGCTCCATGCAAGGAATCCGATATGGGATTCGATCCTGGGACTCCAGGATCACGCCCTGGGCCGAAGGCAGGCACTAAACCACTGAGCCACCAAGGGATCCCTAAGAGGGGCTTTCAAAACCAGAATTACTACAGTTCAGTAGAGACTGTCTGTGAATGAAGCAAGTTTATTTTCTCTTTCTGTTAAAATGACATTCTATCCATTTCTCCAGGGAAGACTGGTTCTACCCTCCCCAGGGCTTCCCCATGGCTGCCCTATATCTTATAGCCTATAACTTTGTGGTTTTCATTTTCTTGCCTTAAAAAAATCTTTAATACTGAAGGTACTTTGAACTCAGTAATCAGAGCAAGATTGTTTAATTAAAAACTAGAAAAAGTACTGTTACAGCTGGGATGACTCATCTGGGATTTTATTTTAATGCAAGATAGACAAGAGGAAGGTTCATAAACTCAGTGTAGACCAAAGTTCAGAACCAACTACACCCTTTTTTCCCCAGCAGATCAGAAGTAAATTTGTTAAAGATGGCGTGGAACATCAGGGAACTAATGAAAATGTGCAGATTTCTTCTCTTAGCGATTTTGTTTCTTCCACGTGAGGTGACAAGTAAGTTAATAATATTCCTTTGGTCTCTTTGTAAATAAAGAAAAATTTCCAATTAAAACATGATCAGTTGGCTCTGGGAAATCCAAAATCCAAATCACCAGATACACAGTTGGTATGGCTCAGAGAACGGGAGTCAGACAACATGATAAAATGTTAAATGGAAAAATTGTTTATGGCTCTGATATGGCAAGGTAGAGTAAATATTCTGTTATCTCCAGAGCTGCAGCCAAAATTTTTCTACTTTTTAAAACATTTTTTTTTACTTTTTAATGCATTTCATTACTTTTTTTTTTAAAGATTTACTTATTTATTTATCCATGATAGACAGAGAGAGAGAGAGAGGCAGAGACACAGGCTCCATGCCGGGAGCCCAACATGGGACTCGATCCCAGGACTTCAGGATCGCGCCCTGGGCCAAAGGCAGGCGCCGAACCGCTGAGCCACCCAGGGATCCCAATGCATTTCATTACTAATGACATCCAAAATAAGTTCTTTTTTTTTTTTTTTTTTTAAATATTTTTTCTTTATTTATTTATGATAGTCACACAGAGACAGAGAGAGAGAGAGAGGCAGAGACACAGGCAGAGGGAGAAGCAGGCTCCATCCACCGGGAGCCTGACGTGGGATTCGATCCCGGGTCTCCAGGATCGCGCCCTGGGCCAAAGGCAGGCGCCAAACCGCTGCGCCACCCAGGGATCCCCCCAAAATAAGTTCTAATGTCTATTTGAGCATACTGCTTCAGGAAAATCTTCCCTGCATTTGTTCTCCACCCCACCCTGGAAGTAGATCCCTCCAAACCCCAATTTTAAAAGTAATACGTAGTCATTGTAAAAAAAAAAAGAGGGGGGATATATAAAAGAATAAAGAAAGTGTGCCTAGGTGGCTCAGTTGGTTGAGTGTCTGACTCTTAATTTCATGGGATGGGCCTGTGTCAGGCTCCAGGTCAGCAGGGAGTCTGCTTGGAATTCTCTCTCTCTCCCTCTTTCTCTCCCCTCTCTACCCTGCACGCATGTGCACATGTCATGTTCTCTCTCTCTCTCTCTCGATCCTTCTCTTAAAAATTTAAAATCTTTAATAAAAAAAAAGAATGAAGAAAACCAAATCCCATCATCCAGAGATAATCACTCAACAACATTTTGATATATATTCTTCCAGATTTTTGAAAAATACTAGGCAGCAATCACATAGTTTTCACCAGTACTTTGTGCATTTTAAAGGAAAAGTTCATGTGTTTACAGACTGTATTAACAAATGTTCTGTAGAAAACAAGTCTGTGGCAGCTAATGTCATTTTTAGCTGTGGTTACTTGGTCCTGAACCAAGAAAGTAAGAACTGAAATTCAGATGTGTTACAGTGAATGGATTTCTGGAAATCAGAGATGAAAACCAACTGCTATACATCCTGATTATCCTTCCACCACAACTCGACTACCCTCAAACCATAACTATTTAAACTTCAATTATTTTACTGCACTGCCCAAATAAGACACAAGAAGTGCAGAACCAAAATTTCCACAATCCTGTCACACTTAATCAGAAAGCTTTTCAAAATGGCTTCTGCCCATATTCAATTGTATGTTCAATTTTTATATATTTATAGTAATTATTATAGATGTACTTTACATTATACCTATTCTCCTAAAGTTGTATCTTAAGTATGTTTCAATTTTACTATAGTCCTTTTTCATTTGTATTTTCCTCTCCCACCCCCTCCCTTTGTTACTTTCAACTCCCTTTGCTACTTTCACATAAACAATTTAAGTCTGGAAAGGTTTTTTTTTTTTTTTTTTACTTTTTTCTCTATTTTTATCAATCCTATTCAGTATACACAGTGAGATTTTCCCCAAGATTTTTCCTCATAAATGCATGCATGTGTGCATGCATGTGTGTGTATGTGTGTATAAATGGGATAGTTCTGTGCATAGTAGTTCTGAAACTTCACTGCACATTAGAATCGCCTGAAGGCTTTTTGCAAATGCAATGCCCAGATTGCACTCATATCAATAAATCATAGTGTCTGAGGGTGGAAATCAAGCATCAATATGCTTTTAAAGATTCCCCAAGTGATTCCAACGTGCAGCAAAATCTGGTAACCATCATTTTAACATTTTCCTTTTTTTAAGTTAATAATACATTCTGAAGCTTTTCCCTTGTAAAATTGTATAGATCACTATGACTTTTTAATTATTGTAGAGTAGTTCATTGTACTGGTGTAATGTGATTTATTTAACAAATCCCCTGTTTATGCCACTTAGATCATTCATTTTGTGTTAATGGTTTCTTCCTGCCCTCCCAGGTTCTGTTCTAACTGTGAATGATAGAACTGAGAACTATATCTTGGACACTTGGCTCGGCTCCCAAGAATCTCTGAAATGTGCTGTTCAAAACCACACCAGAGAGGAAGAACTTCTCTGGTACCGAGAAGAGGGGACAGTGGATTTGAAATCTGGAAACAAAATCAATTCCAGCTCTGTGTGTGTCTCCTCCATCAGTGAAGATGACAACGGAGTCACCTTTACCTGCAAACTGCAGAGAAATCAGTCGGTGTCCATTTCCGTGGTGCTGAATGTCATTTGTGAGTGAGGGGGGAGAAACTGCTAGTCAGTCTGTGCTGTCTGCCCTATATTAAGTGGTATTTGAAATTTGGGACTAATGAGTGTGTGTATTTTAACATTTGTTTGGTGTTGCCTAATTGCCCTATTTATGCTCCTGCAACAATGCATGAGGGTGCCTATTTCCCCACACCCTCGTGAGCACTGAGTACCCTCAAACTCTAAGAACTTGCCAGCCTGATTTGAAATTTTATTTTCATTTTCCAAATTAAGAATGAGGGTGTCCACCCTTTCATAAGTGTATTGGCTGTTATGTTTCTTTTCTGTGAAATGCCTGCTCATGTCCTTTGCCCATTTTTTCTATTGGGTTATTTACCTTTTTAAAATTGGTTTGGCTAGGGGTTTCTGGGTGGCTCAGTTGGTTAAGTGACTGACTCTTGATTTTGGCTCAGGTTGTGATCTCAGGATTGTGAGATTGAGCCTCCCAATGAGCCCTGCTAAGAACTCTGTGTTGAGCCCCATGGGGAGCCCTGTGTGGGGCTCTGTGCTGGGTGTGGAGCCTACTTAAGATTCTCTCTCTCCTCCTTCTACCCTTCCACCCCCTCACCCTGAAGAAAAAAAAAAAAGAATGCCCATGAAGTAAAATGATTAAAGTGTCCTATATTACACTGTAGCGCTCTAATTTTTTTAAATTTTTATTTCTTTATGATAGTCACAGAGAGAGAGAGAGGCAGAGACACAGGCAGAGGGAGAAGCAGGCTCCATGCACCGGGAGCCCGATGTGGGATTCGATCCCGGGTCTCCAGGATCGCGCCCTGGGCCAAAGGCAGGCGCTAAACCACTGCGCCACCCAGGGATCCCCCACTGTAGCATTCTAAAACAATGAGCTAGGTCTCTATGGTTCAATGTGGATATATCTCGAAAAGATACAAGCTATTGAGAGAATAAAGTCTTTTATGTAACCCTTCTAAAACAATATGATGTATTTCCTATTGGTACATTATATGTATAAAAATGGTTTTTAAAAAAAGATATGAGAAAAAAAAGATCTGCAAGGATTTACATCAAACTCATAGCAGTGGATATCTTTGGGGAGCTAGAAAGTGAACAAGATGGAATCAAAGACGACCTTAACTATCTGAAATGTACTAATTTTTGCAAAAAAGAATACTTATGTATAGTTGATAGACTTCAAAATTAATTTTAAATAGTTAAATAAAAAGGAACAACTAATAGGGCATGTCCACAGGTCCTATGATATATTTGGTAATAGTGTTATCTATTCTAGCAGCTTCCTACATATCTGAATACCATGTAACTTTCTTGTTGGATATGGATACAGAATTTCAAGCTCATTCCAAAGAGCAACAAAATGTCATTCTTCAGAAAGAGTTATTAATAGCACAGCCTACTCATGGTCTAATTATTCAGTGCACAGATTATACAAGCTTCCTTTTTCCTCTTCTCCACCTCTATCTCTTTCCTACTACCCACTTTTCAAGCACTTTATTAATCTTCAGCACCTTGACCAGAAAAGCAAGGGGCATGGAGAAGAGAAAGAGCTCAGCCATTTCTCCCCTTGGATGTTGGAAAGCCATGTGGGGGTGAGGGCTGGAATTATTTGGTGAGGATAAATGTGTTCAAGTATCTATGTCTCAATGACTGCTCTTATCATAGAGGGACTAAGGACTTGCTTTAACAGAGGAATGAGAGAGACTCAGAAGATCATACTTTCCATGGATGTCAGAGTTGCCACCATTGGAACACCTTCTGGGAGGAGATTATTTCTAGAGATCACTGAGGAAATGCAAATAGGTACTGGTAAATGTAGCCAGGGCAAATGTGGTTAGATGAAATGCAAAAACAGAGGATGTGAGGACACCACAAAACCACCGTGGCCACTGCCACCACCACCACAATAATGGTTATTAGCACTGTGGTAAATTCTTTGCAGGCATTATGTCATTTAATCTTTACAACCCCTTGTGAGGTAGGTAATATCCCACTTTTCTAGATGAGGAAACTGAGCAGTTACATAGCAGTTAAGTAACTTTCCCAAGGTCAGAGTAAGTGGCATGGATGGAATTACCAATAACTGCAATTTCTGCTTTCTTCATATTATACTCTTTTCTCCAACATATTAGTAGAGATGGGTTTCAGAGAGCAAAGACTCAAGGCTTATACTTTTAGGTAGTGTTATAAATTGTCTACTTGGTACAGATTCATTATTTTAAAGAAAGATTTATTTATTTGAGAGGCAGAGAGTGCTCATGCGTGGAAGTGGGAGGAGGGGCAGAGGGAGAGAATCTTCAGGCAGACTCCTCCCTGAGCGTGGAGCCCAAACAGGGTTGGATCCCACCACCCTGAGATCATGACCAGAGCTGAAACCAAGAGTTGGACACTTAACTGACTGAGCCACTCAGGCACCCCCAGATTCATTATTATATACATTTGTTTCATGGTTTATCTTCTCTACCACATAAAAGTTCTATGAGGTTTGGAACTGGATGTATATAATTTACCATTGTATCCCCAGTTCCTAGTCCAACACTTGGCACAGAGTAGATGCTCAACAAATTTTTTAAAAATTATTTATTTATTCACGAGAGACTCAGAGAGAGAGAGGCAGAGACATAGGCAGAGGGAGAAGCAGGCTTTCTGCGGGGATACCAATGTGGGGCTTGATCCTAGGGCCCTGGGATCATGATCTGAGCTGAAGGCAGACCCTCAACCACTGAGCCACCCAGGTGCCCTTCAATAAATTTTTGTCAAATTAATGAATTACTCCATGAGATGGACTGAAGGGAAATCTTGAACACTGATAGTAAATTACTGCTTATCTGCTAATTCAACCTAAATGCTTGAGTCTTGCAGTTCCTCCTATTCTAAGTGGAGACGACTTCCAAACAGTTGAGGAAGGCAGTGATGTGAAGTTGGTTTGCAATGTGAGATCCAACCCCCAGGCTCAAATGATGTGGCACAAAAATAGTGATATCCTGAATTTAGAGAAAAATCACCAAGTCCACCAGACAAGTGAGTCTCTTCAACTGTCAATCACCAAAGTCAAGAAATCTGACAATGGAACCTACAGCTGTGTTGCAAATTCATCTCTGCAAATGGAGACCAAGGACTTTCACCTCATCGTCAAAGGTAACTCTCTCTCTCTCTCTCTGGTAACTCTCTTTTTAAGTAATGGTAACTCGCAAAAAGTCAGAATAGGTTTTCATAAATGTTTTTGTGGCAATTAATGATGATGACAGTTGTGATTAGTAGCTATGATTTTCTTTAGTGAGTCATCCCTATCCAAGGAATTTCCACTAAGAATTCCAAATCTTCCATTTGGGGTGCCCATTCCATATGAAACACTCCTTTTTGAGCAAAGGTCCTTTTTAGAACCAAGTGGGGGAAGACAATTCTGGTCAGCATTTAGGGAAGAGTACTTTTCATGAATTCTCCTGGGCAACAAGGTTCGTTGGAACTGGACTTTTGAGTTTACAGCCAATGACAACCAGAAAGAGAAGTCAGAAACACCAAGAGAAAGATAAATAGATAAGAAAATGAATCTCTAAAATTATTCTTATCCCTGAAATTGTAATCTATAGGCTAAGCAGTAAGGAGGGAGGGGCAAGATGGTTCCTGAAAGGTCTTTCTCTTGGCTTCATGCTTCATCTACCCAGATTCTTCACACCTGCAATTAATAACAGGGAACAAATGAAGTTCCAAGTGTTCTTCCCTCCTCATATTTCTCATTCATACAAGAAGAGAAAGGGGACCTGAGCAGAGAAAGCAAGGAAGACGGTAGAAAGAAATGAGGTCAGAGAGCAAACGGAATGCAGACCAGTGTTCCCCCACCTCCACGTACCACTGGTGATTGTGGCAAAAATTGACCTTGAGGTGAGCAGCATGAAAAGAAACTCTCAAGAATGCAGCTTGATGACTGAAATAGGAACAACCATCTTGGTACAAGGATAAAGAAAGCCGCAGTCTAAGCACAGCACAGAAGACCCGTAGAGGATGTTGAGTCTTGAGGGCTTTTTTAGGCAGTGCCCCAGCCCTGGAAATTTTCGGGTGTTGAAACAAGCAGGACAGTGTGAGATAGAAATTGGCAGTAGTCAAGGCTGTCAATCATTCTTTGCTGCTATTAACTGAATCCAAGTTCAAAAATAACTTGTTTTTTTGATACAGATTCTGAAAGTTTGATTAAAGTAGTCAAGTTTTCTTAGATAACATCTCTTCTAATTTGAAAAAAACATTTATTAAGACCCTTAACTGTCAATTTTAGTTGCTGAATATACAGGCATACTAAAAAAATCGTTAAAGTTTGCTTTCATGTTAAAACTTCAATTATGAAGTTGAGAGACATATTAGATGATGTCATCTGCAAGCTAAGTTAATTTTCTGATTAGAAAATTTGGGGCACCTGGGTGGCTCCGTGGGTTAAGCTTCTGCCTTTGGTTTGGGTTGTGATCTTGGGGTCCTGGGATCTAGCCCCGTGTTAGGCTCTCTGCTCAGTGGGGAGTCTGCTTCTCCTTCTCCCTCTGTGCTCTCTCTCTCTCTCTCTCTCTCAAATAAATAATAAAATCTTAAAAAAAAAGAAAGCCTCGGTTTGGGTACATTTAATAAGTTCCTTCTTGTTCTAATTGGATCATATGGATCAGTTGAAACAGAATTTTATTTTTCTGAAAAAATCAAAAAAGAGAAAGGCAAGATACCTGGCATAGCAGATGCAGAAAATGCTCATGCACACATTTCCTGGTCCAAGGCCAATATGCTCAGAGCAGCCAAACAAGCTGAGGCTCTTCTTTCTTGTTAGAATATTATTCACTTTGTTGTTTGCTTCCCTGTGCCCACTCATTGCCTTTCTTGCTAGTTCCTAGGAAGCCAACTGAACCCCTGCCAGAAGTGTTGGACTATGTGACCACTGAGCTTATTTCCTCCCCCTTCGGGGAGATCTGGGACACAAACACAGTGGCTGGTGGGGAGGAAGAGCCACTGCAGTTCAATGCCCATTACTGTGATTACTGGCGTGTTCAGTAATTTGTCCTGCAGAGTGACAGTATGCCCAGGGGCCGCTTGCTTTAAAAACCAAAGCCACAAATAACCCAAGTACTCCTAGGATAGAAGGGGTAGAAGAGGCAGCTTATTGAAGCTGAGGCTATTCACCTCTCCACAAAAGCATGGCTGGTAGGGACACCTAGCCGTGTCATTCTTTTGTGTGTGTGTGTTTTTTTAAAGATTTTGTTTATTTATTCATGAGAGAGAGAGGACAGAGGCAGAGGGAGAAGCAGGCTTCCTGCGGGGAGGCTGATGCAGGACTTGATCCCAGGACACCGGGATCATGACCTGAACCAAAGGCAGACACTCAACCAATGAGCCACCCAGGAGTCCCCTGGCCCTGTCATTCTAACCGGCTGTAAAATTACATGCAGAGATTAGGGAATTATATCATCCTTCTTGGTTACGAAGGAATCACAAGGGCTCCATGATATAAAAAAAATATATATATACACAACTCATATGGCAAGCTGGATGCCAGTTTGGCAAATTGGCTTTCAAGTGGGCAGGATCCTGTTTTGGGTGGAGCTCTTCCAAACCAACTTGTTTTTATTTCTTCCTGCTCTATTATTTTCTTGGCTGTGGGCTGCCTTCACAGCTTTAAGTGCTCTGCTGCTGGTGCTCAGGCTAAATATGTTTGCCATGAACCTCTCCGGGCTTCATAGCTCAGTAGAGTAGTTTCTAAATGAGGCCACACAAAGCTAGAAGTGAAAGCACAGATCTTGAGCACAAGCGTTTATCCTATGTGTTGGGATTATCTTGCCTAATAAATATGAAGGGAAAAAAATACCAAATCTGGTTACCAATAAGAGAGTAAAACTTGGGTAGGTATTATTGGGTTGTCTGAAGGATTTAATTAAGAGGATGATATATGTGAAGTGCAAGGCATCATGGCTGGGACATAGAAGTACGTAAATTATACTCGTGTAAATGTTAGTTGCTATTCCTTGTGTTTGCATTTCCAACAGATAGAGCTGTGACTGTGCCAAAAGAACCCATTATTGCCGCATGTATTGTGGTCTTTCTGACATTGTGCTTTGGACTGATTGCTAGAAGAAAAAAAATAATGAAGGTATCTAAATATTCTAAGCTATTGAGGTATAAATTCATCTAAATCCAGTCAGGAAGCTGGCTATCTAAATGACTATAGAGTTGGGAACCATACTTGGACAATCTGGTCTCTCCAAAGACCAAAATGGAAGTAGCTCAAAGGAATAAAATGGTACACATACGATGAGTACAGCTTTAGCAAAGAATGGAAATACATATGGACAAAACCTGTATGAAAATAGCTGTGGTGTTAGGAATAGGGGATTTGGGGCTGATTTTTCTTTCTTTTAAATTTCCCTTTATTGTTGCTATGGTACCTTTGGTACAATAAATAAACATACAGAGAAACATCTACTGTGGATTCAGAGATCTGCATGAAAAAAGTGACACTGAACAGCAGTTCACCTCTGAGTATAGCCACAGTCCCTGGTAGTAATGAGCTAAAGTTTGAATTGTTGAAGGGTTAACCTTGTCCGTTAGCTTGATGCCAAGTATGTGTATGCATAGGTTAATGCCATGCATTTGGCTCCACCCAGTGCCAAAGGGAGGCAAATGTGGCAGAAAGCCTCTAAGGAAAGACCTGTATGATCTAGGCTGTTAGTTATGCAGCAAGAGGTGTTCTTCTTGAAACATATGGTAACTGGGTGTGATTCAGGGGAACAACATCTCCCAAGAAGAAATTCACCTACCCCCTGGTGCCAATCCAAAGCAAATTTTTTTCCTGGGAAAAGAAAAAGGAAGAAAGGAAGAAAAGGAAAGGAAAAAAGAAATATTCAACTACCTAAGAATCCTGGAAGAATTTTGGTTTAAGAATTACATCTCTGTAGGATCAGTAGAAATAATTAGTATGGCCAAAGACATAAGACCTGCACCAGTGCAGAGGTTCTATATTTCCAGCCACCTCTGTATTGATGAGTACTTTTCTTGGTAGGAGATTAACAGACATTTGGGCTTTCTATCCCTTGAGCCACATTGATGCATTCAAAATGTTTATCTACAGCCTTAGAAAAGCAGGCAAACTCATTGCCCCTGTGTTTGCTTTTAGCTCTGCATAAAGAATGAAGATCCTCAAAGAGAAACCGCTTTGTAAGCACTCTGGGCTGGGGCCAATGATTTTCCATGAGCAGACAGGTAACAGTGGTGTGTGTCATAAAGCCCATCCTGGGCAAATCCTCCTGAGATGGGAGGCGCTGGGAGGTGAAGAGGTTCAGATTAGAATGGAGGGTGGAGGAGAATCTGCCTCTACTTTAGAAGAAGACAGGTGAGGCTCCATTGGAAGGTTGCCTAGAACTGAGAATACTACCCTTGCTCTTAAGCCTGTTGTCCACTTAGGAAGTTCTGGGCTACTGTCCAGCTCCTGCATTGTATAGCTACATAATGTAAATGACTGAGAGGGCTGACCCTGAGGGAAGCCATGCTGCTTCTCCTTCACAACGACGTCGGAAGCCACAGTCCTCATTCTGAACAATGTCTTCTCTGTGGGGCTTCCTTTTACTCTGTTGGCTCCAGCCTTGGAGAAGTAAGCAGTCAGTAAAAAGAACGAAGGCATTCTTTCCGAGAGTGTGGATTTTGTTTCGAATTTTTTTTCTTATTGCCATGATCATCATTATAATTGATTTCTTGGTTCATTTCAGATGAGAAAGCTGAGATGCCATCCAACACAACAAGAGTTTTGCATCAGGACTTCCTTGATTTAATGTAGTCCCATCTGTATTTATCGCTATTATTAAATTCACTCCTGTCAAATTGTCAGAGGTTATGAAGAAGTGTTTCATTAGGCACTTAACAGTAGCTGTGATGACTAATTTGATATTCTTGCAGAACATATTTATGGAGAAAACTATTAAGAAGGAAAAGTAAGATTCTGTTGTCTTCTCCTTGAAGCATATGTTATTTAATGGAGGTTTGCTCCAAAAAGCTTGGTCACCGTTTACCATTTAGTATGTATTTTTCTAGGTAGGAAATGGACGGACATTTGGGTTTCATGAATAAGTGCAATACCAGAATGGAAAGGAGAGCTGAACATAGAGTGATCAATTTTTAAGTTGCCAAAGAAGTACATAAATAATATCAATTATCATCTACTTTCACTGTCGTCTCATAAATGAAATGTTTTAGGACTAAAAAAAGGAAGGATATAATCTCAGAATATAAGGCATTCCTTTAAACAGAATAAATTTAGCATTATGAAAAAGTCAGCATATGTCCTTATTTTTCTCATCTCATCCTGGTTTGGTGACACAGTCGCTGACTTTGTAAGCTCTATGTGGGGATGGAGATGAAAACTGCCGGGGACATGGGCTAGCCAACGGCTCTGCCCACAAAGCAGCCTTTGCCCTTTTGGCACAGTTTGCCTAGATCCAGCAACATTAATTATGAATCAGCCTATACTCTTCTCGTATACCTCTGTTTTAAATTGCAGCTCTTCTGATTTATCATCAACCTTCACTACTTCCATTATTTCTTCATTCTCTTTCCCTGAGAATCTCTGCTTTGCTGTCCCACACAGTGGGATGGGTTAGGAGAAGAGGCCCCCTTGGTCAGAACCACCTTTGATATCTGCTGTGCTCACCCTCTAACTTAGGGGGAAAAAAACAGAATTTTTGGTCTAATATTGCAGTAGCTAAATGTGCCACAGCAAGAGAGAAAGCAAGAGATCTGCTATCAGCCAAGTGGTTAAAAGTTTCTCACTGACACGGAAGCAGAGAGGAAATGAGCAGATTGTATGAAATCCCAACAGTCTTGTGTGTAAGAGGGACCCAGACACATCCTCCTTGTTAGGCTTCTCTCTGCTTCCTTGGAACCTTCTGCATGGAATGGAGAGACCATTAAAGACTGGGACTTACAGGTTTTTCAGTCTTCCTGGAGGCCCCAGCAGGTTTTTGTGGGGAAGCCTTCAGATCTTGCTCCTCATTCAGGATTTCTCAAAATAGAATTTGGAAGCCTTGTGAAAACAGTGTAAGAACAAAGTAGGAGGATTGTGAAAATCTGAAAGTTTAGACAATTAAGGAGAAGTCCAGAGACTACATGGAAAAAACTAGATCTCAGGCAATGATTGGGATAGTTTAAAGTGGAATGGGAAATGGGAAAAACCCATTAAATTGGTCTTGGAATCAGGAGACCCGAATTCCAGTCTTACCTGTGTTACCTTGGGCAAGTCCTTTAAGCTCTCTTGGGCCTTTGGAAAATAAGGAGGTTGAATTAGAAGAAGGATTAAGATTAATTTTCATGTTAAATTTCATGTTAATGCATGTGATGCTCAAAAGATTCCCAAATAGTTTAGTTAAATGCTGAAAGGAGTTGGCAAGAAAAATGAAAACGTAATACCTTTGCCCTACCTAGTAGAATTATGAATCAGCTTTGTTCTAGGACATATGGCAATCCTTAAGTATTACAGGTCATCAGTAGAGAATTTCTTCACCCTTATAAACTACTGTGACCTTGTACATTAGCACAGACAAGGGACATTAAGTGGTTTTAACAAAGCATGGCAATATCATAAACGGTCACTGCATTTCATTTTGCTTTGCTTTTGAAAAAAACACAGAACCTTTATTAAAAATTGTGTCTGGGGGATCCCTGGGTGGCTCAGCGGTTTGGCACCTGCCTTTGGCCCAGGGAACAATCCTGGAGTCCTGGGATCGAGTCCCAAATCAGGCTCCCAGCATGGAGCTTGCTTCTTTGTCCTCCTGTGTCTCTGCCTCTCTCTCTCTGTGTCTGTGTGTGTGTGTGTGTGTCTATCATAAATAAATAAATAAATAAATAAATAAATAAATAAATATTTAAAAAAATAAAAATAAAAATTGTGTCTATTATTATTATTATTATTATTGAGAGGGATGAGGGGCAGAAGGAGAGGGAGAAAAAGAATCCACACCCAGCACAGAGCCTGAGGTGGGGCTGGATCTTATGAGCCTGAGATCATGAGCTGAGCTAGAATCAAGAGTTGGACATTTAGTCAACTGGGCCCCCCAAGCAGCCCCAAACTCTGTCTCTTATTTAAAATGAGAAGTTCAGCCTAGAACCTGACTTAAAAGGACATGAAATTCTAGAACTTAAAAGAAGCCCCCATAACCTTTCCCTAAGTGTCTTCTCTATCTACCATAAGCTACTTGAAATTTCAACATTAATAGTCTGTTTTTGACAAATACCAGTGGAGAAGTGACAGACAAAGCCAGTTGCTATCTTCTCCACCTTTCTATCAATAGAGGTACCTTTTACAATAATTATTTTTCTCCGTCTAGGGTCCCATTTTTTGAAAAAGACAAAACAAAACAAAACTGGTCTATCAAGCACCTGAATTTATTAAGTAATAATAATCTGCTTTCCCAATTTTCAAAACATCAGTGATATTGGGATGCCTGGGTGGCTCAGTCAGTTAAGCATCTGACTCTTGATCTCAGCTCAGGTCTTGATCTCAGGATTATGAGTTCAAGCCCTGCACTGGGTTCCACACTGGGTATGGAGCCTACTCAAATTAAAATAAAGAAATAAATAAAACATCAGTGATAGCTACTTGCCAGTCTGAACTTCTTTTATGATTACAACACAATTACTCAGTTGATGTAATTCCATGTCAAAGCAAAGAAATCTGGTGCTTGACTTAATTAACCTGGGCAATCTTTTATAGGTTAATAATAAAATCACTGCCATTAGGTTTTTTGAATCACTGAAAATAGCTTACAAATTCCTTTGCCAATTTTACCCCTGTTATGGCCACCATCACCAACTTCCTGAACTTACTGGCCGTAGGTCATAAAGTCAAATTCTTACAGAGGTCAAGCAGTTCAGTGGAATAGGCAAGTGGTAAAACAATAGGAAGTGGTGGGGACAGTGGCAAATGGAGAACACAACTTTGTCTAAAAAAGGGTTAATTGCTACCATTGGGCACAGATTTTCTGATTCTTTAAGAGAAGTCAGAACTCTGAATTAAAATGTGTAATTTTTGGGCAGCCCTGGTGGCTCAGCGGTTTAGCGCCGCCTTCAGCCCAAGGCCTAATCCTGGAGACCCAGGATTGAGTCCCACGTCGGGCTCCCTGCATGGAACCTGCTTCTCCCTCTGCCTGTGTCTCTGCCTCTCTCTCTTTCTGTGTCTCTCATGAATAAATAAGTAAAATCTTTTTAAAAAAATAAAATGTGTAATTTTCTTACTTAAAAAAATTTGGCGGGGAGTGCCTTGGGTGGTTCAGCCGATTAAGCATATGACTCTTGGTTTCTGCTCAGGTCATGATCTCACAGTTGTGGGATCAAGCCCTGCTTCGGGCTCTATGCTCAACATGGAGTCTGCTGTTCCTCTTCCTCTGCTCCTCCCCCGCTTGTGCTCCCTCTGTCTCTCTCAAATAAATAAATACAATTTAAAAAAAAATTTAAATTTAAATCCTGGATGTCTAGGAGTAGAAGAATCCTCTTACCCCAATACATGCTGATCTCTGTTAGTTAAGTTACAACCCAGCATTGTCTTGGGCTTTCATTATTTCGTGGAGATTTTTATGAAACCGCTCTTGTAATTTTCACTCCTATCCTCTTCTCCAAAGCTCAGGCATGACCATGAAGAAGTAAGCCAGAGGACAGTTAGTTATATTGTGCTGAGGACTTTACCTGCATTATTTGATCCTGTAAACAACCCTTACAAAATACTCATGGCTGTCCCAACTTTAATGGAGCTAACTAACTTATAGGGAGTGGCTAAGTTGGGATTCCTATTGGTCTGATCCAAAGCCTGGGGCCTGGAATAGGGGAGAGGATATCACAGAAGGGGCAAAGGTTGAATAATAAAGACAAACTTCACTTCTCTCATATGTCACCAAGAATGATGTCCAATCCTACTTCTAGTGACCTATAGAAAATTTATTTGAGTAAGTAAAGGGAATTTAAAACAAACTTAGTTCGGGAGCATCTTGAAGATGTTACAACACTCCTTGACATCATTCGAGATGTCTTGCGGTGTTGCAGTACTGGAGCTGAGAATTGCTGCCCTAAATATTTGCTCCTTCTTCTTCTGATTATAATCAATGAGTATTACTCTTTGCCAAAGGGTTTGCCTAGATAATTTCTTATCATTGCAACAATCCTAAAAGGTAGGCATTGGAATCCTCATTTTATAGATGAGGAAATTGAGGATTAGAGAAACAAAATAGCTTGTTCCAACTTGCACAATTAGAATAGGGTGGAGTTGGGATTCAGTGGCCTCACATTGACTTCACAGTCCACACTGCTTCTCTACACTGCACTGTCCTGGGGATAGGGGACAGGGATAAAGATACTGGAATGTGACTGAGAGCATCTTACTGACTGGGGGCTTGAGGGTCGTGGCAAAGATATTTATCATTAACTGAATATCCTTGTTCTTCTCACACTTCCCTGCCCGCTACTAGATAGTCCATATGACTAGTCCTACTCAAGGGGCTATGGGTAGAAATAACAGTGTCAGTTCTGGGCAAAGCAAAGCAGAATGGGTGCATGTTCTTTAGATTCTTTTTTCCCTGACATGGCAACTGTGGAGAGATGTTAGAGCATCTGCCAGCCTGGGATTCTGAGTAGCTATGTAGAACAGAGCTACCTGTTCACAGGTAAGTGAGAAATAGACCCTTGTATTAAAACCACTAGGCTTTAGGATTAATTTGCTACTGCAGCATAACTCAGCCTATCCTGACTAATGCAGGCATTTCATTATAATAAGAAATCAAGAGACAATTTAATCTAGTTTACTGAAATGATGCTTAATATCAGGCACAAGTTAATCATAATCCCCATTCCCTCCCATCAGAGACCCTGCATTATTTAAAATGCTGACAAGCCTGCAATGAAAATCACATTTTCCCCTTTGAATAAACTCACATCTTTAAAGAAGACAACACATCTTTAAAGAAATAGGGCATCCATAGTGTACCACAAACTCTTTAACACTCCGGAGATCTTTCTTCAAGAGCCTATCTCTGCAACACAAGGTGATTCCAGAGCAAACAACATAGAGCACGGGTAGTTCTCACTGACAGAATATGGGAAGACATGGAGGACACTACTGTGAATTCCCCGACACTTGAGTTCTCAGAGAATTATGCACATGTTAAGAAAAAAATTGTGGAGATCTGGCACCCCTGCCAACAGATTCCTATGGTAAAGTATTGCTGTGGAAATTCAGGAAATAGTTGTCTTGATTTCTTCAGACACTCTTGATAGCAACAACAATAGCCTCAGCCTCTACTTAAATTATGGCTACTAATAACAATTTGTTATACTTTCACGCTACCTAATAATTTATGGAACATTGGTACATGTATCTTTTTTGATCCTCATAGCCACTCTGTGACATAGGTAGTGCTCTTTTCCTATATGATTTGCAACCGGAGATACTAACGTTCAAAAGGTTAAAGGCATCTGTCCAAGGTCACATAACTAGTAAGAAGAGTCACCCCTCTTATCACCCTGCCTTTGGGCTCTGTGTAAGTACTGCAGTTGCTTTCAGTTTTGTACAGGACAGTCATTCAGCCCTCCGAGCCTTGTAAGTGATCACTGTATGCCAGGAAGAAGGGAGACAGAAGAGGAGAAACTAAACTAGCATACACAATTATTCGAACTGTCAAAATTGAGTTTCTAGTCTAGGTAACGTGAAATATCCAGGCGTCACATAACAATAGATACACTCCTCTATGTACCTATCTTGCTCTGTCCTAAGTACTTTTTTAAAAAAAGATTTTATTTATTTATTCATAAAAGACACACAGAAAGGCAGAGACATAGGCAGAGGAAGAAGCAGGCTCCCCACAGGGAGCCTGATGTGAGACTCATCTCGGACCAGGATCACACCCGGAGCTGGAGCCCGAGCTGAAGGCAGATGCTCAACTGCTGAGCTACTCAAGCATCCCTGTCCTAAGCACTTTAAATATATGATAATTCGCTTAATCCTCATAACAATCACACAACAAAGATCCTATTTTTATCATACCCATTATACAGGAGAGGAAAACAAGGGCACAGAGAATTTAAGTCCTGTGTGTCCTGGGTCACACAGCTTATTAGTGGCTGAACCAGATTTAGACCTGGGTAGTATGGTTTCTGAGTTTTTAACCACTAGGAAAAATTACCTTTACATTAAGAACTGACTGGCAAAAAAAAAAAAAAAAAAGAACTGACTGGCACAGTACTTCCTATATGGCAGGAACAAACATACATAGACTGATTTAAACCCTATTACACTTAACATTTGAATTCAAGTTAAAAGTAGATGCAGAGTGTCAGAGTGAGGGGGGAATGGACAAAAAGGGCAGAGGTGAGGAAGGGTGGGGGGGAGGAAAAGAAGGTGGGAGAAAGTAGAAGAGGAGGAAAGAAAACAATGTAGAAGGGCCTGTGAGAGGCTGGCCTTTCAATGCAAAGAACCTGCGCCCTGACGTGAGCAGAGGATGAGGAGGAGAATCAGCTCTTCCAGCCAGTTCTAGTTTCTTCACGGTTCCTAAAGTGAGCATCTCATGAGCTGAGGATGATGAGTCTAGCGTTCAAGGATGTGCATTTATCTTACAACATGGCTCCTAAAGCAAGCCAACTACTTAATTTGGTTCTCAACCAAAGAAACAGCAATCTCTTCCCATCCTGGAATGAAAACCCACTCTGCTATGCTGATGAAGAGGAGCTGTTTGGGTCTTGGAAGTGATGTTTCCCTAACGAATTTCCAAGGATATTGGTTATAATCCATTTTTTGCCTGACTTTGGAACTTAATTGAGTAACACCAAAACCCATTTGTATCATCCATCCTGACTGGTGCTGAAGGAGGTCATTGAATTCCGTAGTTTGTGATGCAACTCTGCTGTGTATATTCACCATTGCTCATAGAAGAGTTTTAGCTATCAGATGTACATGAAACTACCAGATGTATGAACAGTTGCTTTGGGAAAAAAAAGGCCTCCTTTCTTGGCTCGGCCACTAATGAGCTGCTCAGTTCAAGGGTGTCCCATAATCTTCCAGAGATTCCAAACTGAGGTTCTAGACCAAAAGATAATCTCTAAGATCCTGTGAGTCCTCATATTAAATAATTTGATAATGAAACACCCTTCGGAGGCCCTATACTTCCTTTTATGGCATTCTGCAAACTGTATGCTTCTTTTGTAACAGATTCTCAGCCCCAAACAGGTCATTTTTCACTCTGTCATTTGTAGGCTTTATAGGCAGCTCAAGGGCATAATTTAAAACATTCCACCCAAGAGGGTATAAACTTTGCTTCTGCTAAAGAAGTATAGCCTTGACTTCCTGAGTTTTATAGTTATGGTACTCATAAAAGTGTTTAATAACAAACTTGGCTCACTTGGAAATTACTAAGCTAAAGGACTTTGCCCCCATTTGAGACATGTATTATATTTCTTTTTAAGAAAATATTTACTGATTTATTAACAAGTTCATATTTCTTTTTTTTTTTTTATTTATGATAGTCACACACAAAGAGAGAAAGAGAGGCAGAGACATAGGCAGAGGGAGAAGCAGGCTCCATGCACCAGGATCCCGACGTGGGATTCGATCCCGGGTCTCCAGGATTGCGCCCTGGGCCAAAGGCAGGCGCCAAACTGCTGCGCCACCCAGGGATCCCCCAAGTTCATATTTCTGCTAGAGATTTCTGTACAATCTCCTTTGATTACTCTAAATGCGGGCATAACTTATTTTATGATTCTATCATGCTATTAATCATCTAAGGTTTCTGCCATTGATCCTTCTTTGTCTTGTTGCGTGGTCTTCATGATTTTCTACCTTTGTCAGACAAATTAAAATGGGCCAGTGTAAAAGCATAACATGTACGCATTGTATGTAAATGCCTAAGACAAACTTCCTGATTTTATCTCATTTGTCAAAACCTAAAATAAAAGCACCCATACACCTAAACCATCCACAAATTGAATATCCACAACGGTTGCTTTGTTGCAAATTGAAAAATGACATACAACACACAATAATTTATAAATCTGCAGGTTTATTGTTTAGGCTGACATGTCTAAAGCACTTGAGTTTCTTTTTTCTTTTTTTTTAAGATTTTATTTATTCATGAGAGACACAGAGAGAGAGGCAGAGACATAGGCAGAGGGAGAAGAAGGTTCACTGCGGGGAACCTGATGTGGGACTTGATCCCAGGACTCTGGGATCATGTCCTGAGCCAAAGGCAGATGCTCAACCACTGAGCCACCCAGGTGCACCTAAAGTACTTGAATTTCAAAATGCTTTCATTTACACTTTATCAAGCTTATATTCTTAGTCTCTGGAATCAGGCTACCTGGGTATAAATCCTAACTCTACTACTTCACTAGCTATGTGATGCTGTATAAGTTACCTATCCTTTCAGGTCATCTAATCTTTACCATGACCCTGAGTTAGGAGGTAGCTTCTATAGCTATCCGCATTTTGTAAATGAGGAAATAAAGGAAAAAAGATTTGTACATGTAAGACTGGCATAATAAGCACTCACTCAATTTTGGCTATTATAACTAGTATCTTACTTTTCAGAAAAGGAAATAGACACTCAGTTTAAATGATTCTTTATGCCTATAAATAGTAGTTGAGACTAAAATCAAATTTAATGGGCTTCAAACCTTAACTCCATGCTGCGTTTCTTATTTAACATTAAAAATTGGCTTTTCAGGGATCCCTGGGTGGCGCAGCGGTTTGGCGCCTGCCTTTGGCCCAGGGCGCAATCCTGGAGACCCGGGATCGAGTCCCATGTCAAGCTCCCGGTGCATGGAGCCTGCTTCTCCCTCTGCCTGTGTCTCTGCCTCTCTCTTTCTCTCTCTCTCTGTGTGACTATCATAAAAAAAAAAAAAAAATTGGCTTTTCAGGGCATCTGAGTGGCTCAGTCAGCTAAGCTTTTGCCTTCAGCTCAGGTTGTGATTCCCAGGTCCTGGGATTGATCTCCTCCACATTGGCTCCCTGCTTACAGGGAGCCTGCTTCTCTCTTTCCTCCCTGTTCATGTTTATGATCACTCTTTCTCTCTTTCAAATAAATAAATTCTTTTTTTTTTCAAATAAATAAATTCTTAAAAAAAATCAGGGCTGCCTGTTTGGCTCAGTGGTTGGAAAAAAATATATATATATATCCTACAACTTCTTTAACCATTTATCAGTTGATGGACATTTATGCTCTTTCCATAATTTGGCTATTGTTGACGATGCTGCTGATAAACATCAGGGTGCATGTGTCCCTTCAAATCAGTATCTTTGTATCCTTTGGGTAAATACCTAGTGCAATTGCTGGGTCATAGTGTAGTTCTCTCTTTAACTTTTTGAGGAACCTCCACACCGTTTTCCAGAGTGGCTGCACCACTTTGCATTCACACCATCAGTGTAAAAGGGTTCCCTTTTCAGTTTGCAGCCTCATCAACACCTGTTTGTTTTTTTTTCCTGTATTGTTAATTTTAGCCAGGGGCGAGGAGGTAATCTCATTGTAGTTTTGATTTGGATTTCCCTGATGATGAGTGATGTTGAGTATCTTTTCATGTGTCAGTTAGCCAGCTGTATGTCTTCTTCCAGTGATATTTAATTATGTTCTCTCAGATCCAATTTCTTCTTTTTCATCTCTATCATGTTCTCTTCCATTATGCCTATTTTTTCCTTTCATCTTCATTTTAATCTTTTAGTAATTCGACAAAATTTAGGTTTTGGTGATCATTTTATAAAGATAATTGGCATGAGGAGAAGCATTTTTCAGAGCAGCTTAATCAGGACCTCCTGTGGCTAGATTATCTGAGAGCATTGTATCTTTGTTGTTTACAGGGATCTTCCTTTCTTCCCAGCAAAGGGAAAGAAAATGGAGGCAGTGTTCCTGCATTTTCAGAATAAGGTCTTAACCTCTCAGTGGGCACAGTTGACCCTCCATGTTTGACTCCTGCCTTTACTCTTAGCTTGAGCTATGCTCAGTGTTCTCAGTTCCCAAACAGCAACTTTTAGCCTTAAGATCTTTGAATAAATCTTACTTCCACCTAGAATGCCTTTCCTCAATCATCACTTAAGGAACTCCTAATTGTCCCAAACTCAGATGATCTGTCATCTCTTCCACGAAGCTCCTAGTCTAACTTAGATATTCCTTTTCTATGCTCTACATTACATGGTGCAAACCTCTACCAGAGCATAATGGTTAGGATCAGGCTTAGAGTTGGTTTGGGCTAGGGTGATTTGCCTCCAAAATATATCCCATATACATCTACTTCTTTTTCTTCTCTATGGCTGCTTTCTAGATCTATGTCACCATTCACCTTTTGCCTGAACAAATTCTTGTCATCTAACAGGTTTCCTGCTTACATTCCTGTCTCTCTTCAATCTATCACTTACACTACAGATAATCTTTTTTTTTAAAGATTTTATTTATTTATTTGAGAGACAGAGCATGAGGGAGAGGCAGAAGGAAAAGAAAAAGCAGACTCCCTGCTGAGAGGGAAGCCTGATGCAGGGCTCAATCCCAAGACCCTGAGATCATGACCCGAGCCAAAGTCAGATGCTTAACCAACAAGCTACCCAGGTGCCCCTAGAGTAATCTTTTTAAGAAGAAACCTTTCATATATACAAAATATAGATAATGTATAAAATTAGGTATAATGAATAAAGTGAACAGCTACCAATTTAAGAAATAAAATATTGCCTATACCTTTGAAGCAGACTGTGTCTCTTTCCCAAAGGTAAATACTATCTTGAATATGGTGCTTAATTTTCCCTTGTTTTTTAATTGTTCTTAAGTTTTTATTTTAAGTAATCTCTACACCCAACAAACTCACAACCTTCAGATTAAGAATCCCATGCTCTATGGACTGAGCCAGGTGGATGCCCCTTCCTTTGTTTTTGTTTTTATTTTTGTTTTTATTATTTTTTAAATATTTTATTTATTTATTCATGAGAGACAGAGAGAGAGAGAGAGAGAGGCAGAGACACACACACAGGCAGAGGGAGAAGCAGGCTCCATGCAGGGAGCCTGATGTGGGACTCGATCCCTGGACTCCAGGATCACGCCCTAAGCTGAAGGCAGAAGCACCTAACTGCTGAGCCACCCAGATGACCCTGTTTTTATTATTATTATTATTATTTTAAAAGGTCTTATTTATTTATTCATGAGAGACAGAGAGAGAGGGAGAGAGAAGCAGGCCCCCTGCAAGGAGCCCGATGGGGAATTGGATCCCGGATCCTGGGATCATGCCCTGAGCTGAAAGCAGACACTCAACCGCTGAGCCACCCAGGTATCCCTTGTTTTTATTTTTTAATTCCTTTGCCATGTAGGCATCTCTAAACAATACATTATTTAAATTTGCTTGTTTTTGAATCTTGAGATTTGCATGCCATTTGCTTTGCAATTTGCTTTTTGCACTCAACATTATGTTTCTGAAATTCATCCATGTTGATTTTCACTCTGTGCAGTGTTCAATTGTATGAATGTCACAATTCATGCAAATTACTGTTGATGAACTATTGGAATTCTTCCAGGTGCTATGCAATCACCAACAATGCTCAGATAAATGGTTTTGACTGTGACTTCCGGTGCACGTATACAAGAATTTCTCCAGGGCAAGGTTGTCCAATACAACTTACTGTGATGATGAAAATGTTCCATATCTATACCATCCAATATGATTGTATGTGTAGTTACTGAGCACTGGAAGGTGACTACTATAGCTGAGAAAGTAGAGTTTTTAGTTTCATTTAATTGAAATTAATTTAAAACATTTTAAACAGCCACAGGTGGCTGGTGGCTACCATAGTGGATGGAGTATCTTTAGAATATTACACCCAAGAATAAAATTGCTGAGTTATAGAGTGTGTGTGACTCCAATTTTATAAATATTAACAGATGTTTTCCAAAGTGGCAATATTTATGCTTTCACAAGCTGTATGTAAGAATTATCAACAGTATTTTATAACACCCCACCTTTAAAATTTTTACCTGTCCACATATTAAGTGGCATCTTATCATAATTTTATTTTGAATTACTATCATGACTATTTATTTGCTAGTTATAATTCTTTTTTTTTTTTGGTGAAATGCCTGTTTTGTCTTTTTCTCTTTCTTTCTTTCTTTCTTTCTTTCTTTCTTTCTTTCTTCTTTTTTTAGAGGGAAAGAGAGATGGTGGGAGGAGGGGCAGAGGGAGAGGGAGAGAGAGAATCTTAAGCCGACTCCATGCCTAGCACAGAGCCTGACGCAGGGCTCAATCTCATGACCCTGAGATCATGAGCTGGGCCAAATTCAATGACTGAGCCACCCAGGTGCCCCTGTCTATTTTTCTATTGTTTGTCTTTTTCCTATTTATAGTTGGGAATTCTTCATGTATATTTTAATGTTTTTTTAATTAAATGTGTTACATATACATTCAGTATATCCTTAAAAACATAAACCAGGACATGTGCTTCACTCCTTTCCATTGCACTTAGAATAAAATCTAAACATCTTACTGATGTAGTAAGCATTGAGGTTGATGCCCCACAGCCATCCCACCCATCCTGCACTCCAAAGAAGCCACGTAGTTTAGGGAATTGACTACTGCACTAGGGAAAGGCCAGATGGATGTAGGGGTAATCCCATTCCCTTAGCCAATGGTCAGTTCAGGAAAAGGCACATGACCTCATTGTAGACAGTACAATCCAGGGTGAAATTTCTTGGAAGCTCCTGAGAAAGATGGTTTGAACTCTTAGAAGGAAGTAAGAAAAAGCCAGGTTTTTATCCACTAGACTTGAAGAAGTAAGCACAAGGGGAACAAGGCCAGGAACAGTGCCAATACTGAGGATGGCAGATCCCGGTGCCAGAAAGAAGTTGGGTTCATTTTTTCTTTCTTTCTTTCTCTTTCTTTAAAATTTTTATTTATTTATTCATGAGAGACACAGAGAGAGAGGCAGAGGCATAGGCAGAAGGAGAAGCAGGCTTCATGCAGGGAGCCTGCTGTGGGACTCACTCCTAGGACCCTGGGATCACGAGAGGAGCTGAAGGTAGATGCTCAAACACTGAGCCACCCAGGTGCCCCAGCAGCTGGGTTCTTTCTGACTTTGTTGGCCACTGTTTGTTTCTCTAATGAGGTCCTTGCCTTCATTTTTCTCGTTTCTTGCTACTTTTTCCCAGAGATCCTCACATGGTCAGATCTTTATTGACATTCAGTCTCAGCCCAAATGGTCACTTCCTCAGAGGGGCTTTTTATGCTACCACTACCTCTAACCAGTCACTATCACGTCATGCTGTTTTACTCTCTTTATATCAGTATTGAAATTATCTGCATCTGTATATGACGTCTCCCACACTGGAATGTAAGCACCAAGAGGGCAGGAACCTTGTCTGTCTGGCTTTCCTGCATATTTCTCTATCTAACCACAGTGCCTGACACATAGTCAGTACTCACTGAATATTTTTTTCATTAATCAAAAAATAATGATCAATTTTATTTTTTTATTTTCTCTACTAGATTGAAGCTTTTTTAAAAATTTTTATTTATTGGGATCCCTGGGTGGCGCAGTGGTTTAGCGCCTGCCTTTGGCCCAGGGCGCGATCCTGGAGACCCAGGATCGAATCCCACGTTGGGCTCCCGGTGCATGGAGCCTGCTTCTCCCTCTGCCTGTGTCTCTGCCTCTCTCTCTCTCTCTCTGTGACTATCATAAGTAAATAAAAAAAAAAATTTAAAAAAAAAAATTTTTATTTATTTATGATAGTCAGAGAGAGAGAGAGAGAGAGAGAGAGAGAGAGGCAGAGAGGAAGCAGGCTCCATACACCGGGAGCCCGACATGGGATTTGATCCCGGATCTCCAGGATCGCGCTGCCCTGGGCCAAAGGCAGGCGCCAAACTGCTGCGCCACCCAGGGATCCCTAGATTGAAGCTTCTTGAGGTCAGGGACCAATATCTTATTTATTTTTGTGTTTCAAGTGCCTAGTTCAGTAGCTGCCAAATAGTAGATAGTTCAATAAGCTGTTGAATAAATGAGAGAAAGGAAGAACAAGAGGGAAAGAGAGAAAAAGAGGAAGAGACAAAGAGAAAGAAAGAAAGAAAAAGGAAGGAAGGAAGGAAGGAAGGAAGGAAGGAAGGAAGGAAGGAAGGAAGGAAGGAGATATATAATACTAACCTATTGCTTTTATGGGCAATATTACTTGAAGATAATTTTCTCCCAGTCTTCTTGCTACCTTTGGGGGAATTTTGTAGATACAGTAATATCCTCGCGAATAAAAGATGCATGACCTTCATAGCGCTTCACAATCTGACTATAAACAATCTTTTCAACCTTATTTCTTACTACCTATATGTCTTCTTTTCCCCGTCATTTACTCTTGCCACACCAAATTCTAGTGCAGTTGAATTTTTTTTGTAAGATTTAAAAAAAATTATTTATTCATGACAGACACAGAGACAGAGAGAGGCAGAGACACAGGCAGAGGGAGAAGCAGGCTCCATGCCGGGAGCCTGATGTGGGACTCGATCCCGGTTCTCCAGGATCATGCCCTGTGCTGAAGGCGGTGCTAAACCGCTGGACCACCAGGGCAGCCCTGCAGTTGAGGTTTTTATCCCCCCCCCCAGTTGAATTTTATACAAGGGATACATTCCTGAAACTTTACACAAAGTTAAAAACATCCATAATTCAAGACTATTTAGCAGTAGTATTCTGCAAGACTGTTTCATGATAAATGTCAATTTATTGAAGGGAAGATACTATTTTACTAGCTAAAATGGCTCCTCCATGTGGCAACAGGATAAGTAGTTTCTTTCTTTTCTTCCTTCCTTCATTTTTCTTTTCTTCCTTTCTTTTTCTTTCTTCTTTCTTTCCTTCCACAGAAATACTTTCTGATTTACTAAGCTACCACTAGCTTTGAAAGTATGCCATTTCTGACAAATGTTAAACATCATGAAGGTTCATGTTGCTTCAAATTTTGTGCATGCAGTAAGGTATTACTGATAGTTTATAATGAACCAGTTCAAATGTGTATAAATAACATACTCACAAAACTTGACCAGACTTACTTACTTCTCCTGAATCACATTCAAGCCCATTTGTGCCTCTTTGCCTTTGCATATGCTGTTTCCTCTGCCTGGAGTGCTCTGTGAATGGGTAGCATCCAGAACAGGGAGTGAGTGGCAGAAATGTCATATCCAGAGGAAGGAATAATATTACTGATAAAACGATGTCATTCTAGAATATGGAGAATGTTTCAAAAAAACCATGGACATGATTTACAACCGATGCCAAATATGTCAAACACTTAAAATCTGAATCTGGAGGAAGGGTAACAGGGTTGGATTAAGCCTACATGGAGTTTAGAAATGGCAGAGACTGTAGAAGTCCTGAAGTTGCCAGTTATCTGTACTCAGATGAGTGCATCTGGAGAAAAAGTGTAGTGAAGGGACATGGGCTCCTTTGGGCCCCAAGAGTCCCAAGATCCAGTATCTGAAAGCCTTATCTGAGTCAGCTCCTGCTAACTTTACTCATCTCAGGGAGGCAGGAATTTGTGGGTTAAGGGTAGGGATGGGTATAGAAGGAGAGAAGTAGGGCAGCCCAGGTGGCTCAGCGGTTTAGCGCTGTCTTCAGCCCAGGGTGTGATCCTGGAGTCTCAGGATCGAGTCCCACGTCGGGCTCCCAGCATGGAGCCTGCTTCTCCCTCTGCCTGTGTCTCTGCCTCCCTGTGTGTGTGTGTGTCTCACATGAATGAATAAATAAAAACTTAAAAAAAAAAAGAAGAAGGAGAGAAGTAGTCCTCCCAAACTCTGCCTAGGTCACCTGAAATAAGGGGATGAAAACCCCAAATATAAATAAATGTAATAAATGTAAATGAGTGAAACAAGCTTGATATAAAGAAAATGTTAAGGAGGCAAGCCTCCTTAACTTGTGTGTGTGTTTTTTTTTTTCACTTTTGATAGAGAAATGACTATTGTGGGGAAATATTTTCAAAAGAAGCCAGTAGCCCAGATTTGTATATAAAACTTCCCAATTCTAAATACTGGCTCAAAAATTTTAAAACACCATGTGGGCCAAATGATACATCTAGGAGCTGAATTTGGGCCAGCAGAACAGCAGTATGTGACCTCTGAAGTTTACTGTCAGGTCTGGTGAACTATCAGAAGGCTTTCTGATCAAAGCAAATCTCAGCGTTAACTAGGGCAACACTTAAATTCAGAATACTTACATTAGATACTAATCCAGACTTCCATCCAACATAAAAATCTGTTCTTTTCCATTACAGTGGAAGCAAATGACCAATAGATGTCAATACTGGTGGAGAGCACAGGAGGGAGCCAGGATGTAGAATTTGCTTGGAGACTGGTCCTGTTTGCTTTAACTGGGTGGAACCAGGAAGCAGCAGGTGCTAGGCACATCTGCAATTGGCAGGTGGCATCATTTCACAAGATTTATAAAGACTTCCATTTCTAATATTGTGGACTTCATCCTAGAATTGTTTCAGTTGTTTTGTTCTATGAGGTGTCACTGGCCCTAACAACATCTCTTCTGGATGGAGTTAGAGGAGTAGGTCCTAAGAATTCTATTCTTGGGGAAATATCTTTCTGGGTGGGTCATTTGGGAGTGAACCCACTGAGAAACCAGTTTTCTTCTGCCCTTCTTCTCTGTGCTCACACGGGGGCTGAATACTTGGGTGTGAGTTGCTGGGTGGAAAGCTGGTACTAAGGGTGCCACCCTGACAATGAGGGTAGAGCAGGAGATCTGGCAAAGTGATGATAGGAATCTCTGGGCATGGGGTGGGGAAATGTAATCATTGCCATGAAAAGGGTGGCAGTAGCTGTAAAACTGGCCCCTCCACCTTCTCCAGTGATTCCATCTCTCCTTTTTTTCTGGGCTCTTGTTCTAGTGATTATACACTTCTGGCATCCATCATCTGTACTGGTCCCTGCCTTTCATCCTCCTCATAAACATAAGATTTCCTTTTCTCCCCAAAGAGCTTCCCAGTTAGTTCTTCCGCCTCAGTTTACTGCAGTGTGGCTTCTGCCCTCCACTAAAGCCATCCTCTCTAAGCTCACCTCTGATCTGGTGGTGAGCCAACTGCTCTGAACCTTTCCATCCCCTTCACTATCTTCTCCTTGCTTTCCTGGATTCCAAGACATACCACTCTACGTCCTCTCTTACCTCTCTGTCTGCTTTTTCTGTCCTTCCCTGCTGGTTCCTCTGTCTTCACCCATTCCTTAAATGTTGTTATTTCTAGAGTTAGTGGTGCCCTCATATGGCTTCCTTGTAATAAACAGTAAAAGATGCACCATATGCTGAGTACAGTCCTGGGCCAGGGTGCATGGCTTGGCAAGCAGACCTTGGACTGAGCTTCAGGCTCTATTCACCTCACTCAGCCTGGCATCCTTGTTCCTCAAACACCCTATAAAACTGCATGTAGGGACACCTGGGTGGCTCAGTGGTTGAGCATCTGCGTTCGGCTCAGGTCATGATCCTGGGGTTCTGGGAGAGAGTCCTGCATCAGGCTCCCCGCAGGAAGTCTGCTTCTCCCTCTGCCTATGTCTCTGCCTCTCTCTGTGTCTCTCGTGAATAAATAAATAACATCTTTTAAAAATAAAATAAAATAAAACTGCATGCTGTCAATGAGGGTACTATCCTCGCTCCTCATTCCCTTTTTGCTTTATTCTCTTTCACTCTGCAACCTTGTTGACTTTCATGGTTCCAAGAAGTGCATGTCTTACTTAATCTTTAGACATCTTTTCATTTGCCTCCTCTAATTCTGTTCTTGGGGATCCTGTGGGTGCCCCAAACTTGCCAAGGCCCAAACTGAATTCATGACCCGCTCACTCACATACTTCTAAATATGTATTTTTCTATATTCCCTCTGGGTTAGACACCACCATCCAGCTTCTCATTCAACTGTAGACTTCCAGGTTATCTGTATCTCTTTCCTTTCCTCAGTTCAAGGATCGTCCCCCAAAGGCACTACTGGAACATTCTCCTAACTACTTTCTCTATCTCCAGAATCTGTCCCCTCTAAGTCATCTTCCTCATTGCTTATTGGCTTTCTTTCTTTATTCATTGCTCCTTTGTTTAAAAATCAATTCTCCTAATTAATCATAGAATAAACTACAGATGCTTGGGCATAGCATATAAAACCCTTCATATCCTGACCAAACTTACCTTTCCAATTCTATACCTTGCCCCTGAGCTCAACATCTTCCTTGCTCTTAACCACATCAGACTATGATGCACAGTTTCTTCAACGTGATTTTGCCATGTGTTTTAATGCTCTGTGCCTTTGCTGTTGCCTTGTATGCCCTTCCTCTGTTTTTTTTTTTGGTGTTGTTTTTTTCCTTGTAAAATCCCATCCACTCTAAGATTATGCTCACTTATCATCCCCTTTTTCAGGCACTTCTGGCCCTAATTAATGGCTCTCTCCTCATTGGTTCTACAGTACTACCGGTATACTAGTATAGATTGTCTAAAGGTTATTTTGCATCTTCCCCACTGCATTGTGAATTTCTTAAGGGTAAGCTTAAGCTTTGTTGATCTCCATATCATCAGCAGCTTGCTCTGTGCCTGGTACATGAAAGATATTGAATAAAATTTTGTCAGTTGAATTGGGCAGGATGCTTGGACATCATTTTGTGAAAGAGCCAAGACTTTTTTCAACATAGTTTCAGCCTGTTCCTTTTCTTCAGACATCAGAAGAATCTCAAAATAGGACAGTTGATGGGCCCTTTTGGAGATAGTTATGTCATATCCCCAAACTTTAGGTAGGTCTCTATGGGGACATAGAAATTGTGTTTTCTCAAATAACTTGTATCTGAGTGTGGATTTTTCCAGATAACAGGGTTCCTTAGATTAGCGAGATTTCATCTAGATCTAGATTCTGGGTTCCACAGTAGACTCTCACTGTTCTGAGTAGCAGAAAGGATTTTCAATAAGGCAGATATATTTGTTATTTGCCTTATCATCTGTGGGTGTCATCCCAAAATCTCATTAAAGGCTGAGATTTCAGGGGTACCTGGGTGGCACAGTTGGTTGAGCCCCAGAGTCTTGGTTTTAGCTCAGCTCATGATCTCAATCCTGGGATCAGCCCCACACATCAATTTGAGATTTTCTCCCTCCTTCTCCCTCTACCCTTCATACTCATGCTGTCTTTCTTTCTCAAATAAATAAATAAATAAATAAATAAATAAATAAATAAATAAAATCTTTAAAAAAAAAGTTTGAGGGGCACCTGGCAGGCTTAGGGGGTTAAGTGTTTGCCATGGCTCAGGCCAAGATCTCAGGGTCCTGTGTGATGTGTGTAGCCTGGCAGCGCCCTGCTCAGCAGGAAGCTTGCTTCTCCCTCTCCTTCTGGCCCTGCTCCTGAGCTCTCTCTCTCTCTCTGTCTCGCTCACTTTCTCAAATTTAAAAAAATTTTTTTTTAAAAAAAAAATCGTAAAAAGAAAACAAGGTTGAGATTTCAGAGCACAAAAAAAACAACCTAAAGGTCTTGAAAATCTCAAAACCTTCGAAAACTGCTGAGTTCTCTTGAAAGCCTGCGGAAAGGGCAGGGGCGCCCATCTGCAGGCTCTGTAGAGGGCCTGGCAATACAATGTTGATGCGTACGACTGACCTCCGGCTTCCCCTTTAGTTAAGCCCACAGAACATGCTGGGCTAAGCAGGAAACACTCACTGACTCCATGAAGCCCCAAATGGGTAGTTTTCTTGAAACGAGCAGATGTATATTTGTAGAACCGTGGCAGTAGCTTCTGAGTGGGTGGGAAAGAGCTTGGTTCCAATTTTCCCTCAAATACAAGAACTTGGTTCTGACTCGAATCCAAGCAACAAGTTGCCGTCGAAAATGCAGTGCATGGTCAGCAAGGGACGCCTACAGGAGGAGCCTCTGGGCACATTCTGTGCACGTGTGCGGTGCGCGCGCGGCGAGCCCACGCACCCTAAGCCCTGCGTTAATTCTGCAGCCCCTCGGCTCCGCCCTCGTGCCCCGGGCTGCCTTCAGGCTCTGGAAAGGTTTCCTGGGTCCATTCCCCAAAGCCAGGGTGTTCGGGCTCCGGGCCGGCGCGGCTCGGCCTCCCCGTGGGCCAGGGTGCCGGCGTCGCGCGGGGCAGCTGCCGGCCACGCGGAGGTGGGCAGGGGCGCAGGCGGCACGCAGCGATCGTGAGCCCGCCCGCTCGGCCCTCCCCCGGGCGGGGCCAGCCCATTCGGCGCTGACTCAGCAACGCGAGGGGGAGTTTTGTCCCTCCGCGGACCCCGTTTCCCTGGGCCTCAGCCCTCCGCCGCCACCGAGCCGGTTCCCTCCTTCCGGCGCTCCGGCTGCGAGTGGCAGGTCCGGCAGCTGAGGCCGCGAGCCCCCGCGTAATCCCGGTGCTCCCCCTGAGAACCCCGAAACTACCGTTCCCCAGCCGGGCGCCGTGGCCACCATGAACAACGCCGGTGAGGCGCCGCTCTTCCCCGCCGAGGCCCTCCCGGGTCCTCCCTCGGGGGCGGGGGCGGGGGCGCTGGGCCCCGGAGGCCGGCGGCGGGGACCGCGGGGCCTGGGCCCCGGGGCCCGGGGCCCGGGACCCGGGGGCGCGGGCGGGAACGCAGCGTTCTGGGCGGGCTGCAGCGCTCTTGGAGGGGGCCGGCCCTGCGGCGAGGTCGCCGGTGAAGGGCTTCTCCGCCGCCAGGGTCCCCTCTGGATGGACTTCCGAAGTTGGAGCAGAGCTCCGGGAGCCCCGGGTCAGCCCTCTTCAGCGCCCTTTTGGTGTCGTAAATCCCGTTTGGTCTTCCAACAGGACTGAACCCGGAGAAGGTGGCTGCTCTGATTCAGAAACTGAACTCGGACCCTCAGTTCGTACTTGCCCAGAATGTGGGGACCACCCACGACTTGCTGGACATCTGCCTGAAGAGGGCCACGGTGCAGGGCGCTCAGCATGTGTTCCAGCACGCTGTGACTCAGGAAGGCAAGCCGGTCACCAACCAGAAGAGCTCAGGTGAGGTCTTACGGCTCCTCGCACCCTTTACTTGGACCTTATTAACAGCGCCCCGTTTCGAGGTCTTGATGGTCTTGAGCAGAAGTTTGTTTGAAAGAACTTGTAGCGAATTTCAGAAAACAGACGCAAGGAAAGGCAGATCCAAGGACATTACCTTGTGACTTATTTTGGCCCCCTGTGGCTTGGTGGTGTATTTGCTTTGAACACCGAAGTGACAAGTCCATGGTCATTTGTTTGACTGTTAATTGAGGATATTCCGCCCTGAAGTCATGTGATTGTAGCCTGGTGTCTTGGAGAGATGTGTTCTTGGTACAAAACGGACCGTCCAAATACGTTCATGCTCTAGAAAACTCCCCAACATGTTCTCGCCCTGAAGGCCATACACAAATGTCTGCAATGGAAAAAACTCAATGTAATTGTATCAAAATATCAAATGTGTGGGTATTTTTTTTAAAGATTTTATGTATTTATTTGAGAGAGAGAGAGGCAGAGACACAGGCAGAGGGAGAAGCAGGCTCCTCACCAGGAGCCCGACTTGGGACTGGATCCCAGGACCCCAAGATCACACCCTGAGCCAAAGGCAGACTCTCAACCACTGAGCCACCCAGGGATCCCCCAAATGTTGTTTTTAAGGCTTTTTGGTTGCAGTTTGAGCAGATGTGCTATTGGGCTCACTAGACCAATTTGTAATGCAGAAAAACACTCAGTTCTCATGCTTTACCTGTTAAGAGTTCTTGTTTTGTTGTCTAGCACCACTGTCAGAAAAACAGCTACAGTAAAAGATTGGTTATCCAGGAATCTAAATAAGGAGGACATTCTTGTAACACAATCATACTAAAATAACTTTTTAAATTGTATCCATTTAAAAACTACTCTCAGTCTTTTTTTTTTTTTTTTTTTTTTGAAAGAGAGAGTGAGCAGGAACACAAGCTGGGGGAGGCAGAGAGAGAAGCAGACTCCCCACTGAGCAGGGAGCCAGATGTGGGGGTCAATCCCAGAACCCTGAGATCATGACCTGAGCCAAAGGCAGATGTTTAACCGACTAAGACACCTAGACACCCCACTCCCAGTCTGTTTTGACAGAAAGCAGATCGGTGCTTGCTGAGCACCAGTCAGAACTCAAAGTGTACATTTAATATGGGTGTATTTCATTGTATGTAAAGTATGCCTCAGTAAAATTGATTTTTAAATGTTAAGGGAAAAAAAGCCATGACCTTGCCATAGTTACTGTTGTGCCATAGTAAGAAGTGCTTGATGGTGTGGACTGTCAGGCTACAAATGATCCAGTTAGTAATGTCACACTGGTCTTACATAGTTCAGATTGCAGTGATCTCTTAGGGAAAAGCCTGGAAATGTGCCTCTAGAATAGATCACTTCTTATATATTCTGCAGTATCACTTTTATTTACAAGAGATTCAAGTAGCACATAAGCTATGTAGTTTATTTCATGCAGTTTTCACATTAACAGTTCATCTGGATCTTCTTTACTGGAAAATAATATAGTATATATGAGAGAGGTGGCATACAGACAAACCTAAGGTAAAGATGCACTATGTAATTAGTGACTTTTAAGAAACACTGTAGTTACTTATTTTAAATTGTTTTTTCTTGTTACAAAATTATTGTTATTTTTAAAAAAGATTTATTTATTTTAGAGAGAGAGGGCACACGAGTGAGGGTAGAGGCAGAAGGAGAGGTAGAGAGAGAACCCTAAGCAGACTCCACACCCAATGGAGAGCCCAGAGCGGAGCTCTGTCTCACAATGAGATCATGACCTGAGCCAAAATCAAGAATCAGTTGCTTAACTGACAGCCACCCAGGCACCCGTGAAGATTTTATTTTTAAGAAATCTCTACATTCAACACAGGGCTGGAACTCACAACCTTGGGATCAAGAGCTGCGTGCACTACAGATTGAGCCAACCAGGCATCCCAACAACTTTTTCTTTTTACTTCTCTTTGGGAGAATGGAAGTTGACTTATGTTAGGGTTACCTTTTTTTTTTTTTTTGGGTTACCTTATTTTGAAGCGTATACTTTGTGTTCCAGAATAAAGGGTAGAACTTTTTCAAACTTTTGCCATATATTGCCAAATTGCTCTCAGATATTTTCTACCTGTTTGGATTTATGTCCAGACTGTATAATAATGCTGTTTCCCAAATTCATCCCAATATTGGGCATTATCAGTTAAAAAATAATGTATCCTCATCTAACAGGTGTCTTGCGATGAACTTCAAAAAATGTTTCTTTGCCATTTGTATCTTTTTTGGCCATTAAATTCTCTATTCATGATCTCTGCTCATGTCTTTAGCAATATATCTGTTTTTTTCTTTTAAGATTTTATTTATTCATAGAGACACACACACACACACAGAGAGAGAGAGAGAGAGGCAGAGACACAGGCTGAGGGAGAAGCAGGCTCCATTGCAGGGAGCCCGAGGTGGGACTCGATCCCGGTCTCCAGGATCACACCCTGGGCTGCAGGCGGCGTTAAACCGCTGCGCCACAGGGGCTGCCTAATATTTCTTTTTCTAATGTGATTTTCTTAGGTGATTTGTATTGGATTCTTTAAATGATATATAAAGAGTTTTTTTCATATGTTAAGGATATTAAGTCTTTGCATATATATTTCAAATACTAATTTACCTTTCCTATTTTGTTCTTTCTAATTTAGTTTTAAATTGTTCAAGATCTTGTCATGCATTCAGTTTTGGGAAACAGAGATAGAACAATGTAATCTATGTGAACACTAATTCTAATTTCTTGGTTTGCTTTCTTGTTTCAGGGCGATGCTGGATCTTTTCATGTCTGAATGTTATGAGACTTCCATTCATGAAAAAATTAAATATTGAAGAATTTGAGTTTAGTCAATCTTACCTCTTTTTCTGGGACAAGGTAGGGGACTGATCTTGCAAGACTCTTTGTTTTAGTATCAACGTTGGTAGGGAATATCCCTTCATTTCTTGCTTTTCCAGTTGTAGTTTGCCTTCCATTATGGATGGGACACCACTTATTCTGATTTCCAAAGTATCAAAGGTTGATTCTCTTCAAAGGCAGAATTGCTTTTGGTTGGTAGGAGGCTACTTTTTACAATGAAATAATAAGTCTACTTACTCACCCTACTGTTTCTTTGTTTCTTATTTACATTTTTTTGTTTTTAATCATTTCTCCTTTTACCATCTTTATTTAGGTTATTTGGTCTTTCTAAGACCAAATTTCCCATCTCTGGGTACTGGTTATTTGAAAAACAGTAAATAATTTTATTTGTTTTTTAATTTTTAAAATGTGCTCATTAGATGTGTTCATGAGGGGTTTACTGTTTACTGATTAAGACTCTAAATATCAGATTTTGTTTCAAAATAAAGCAATGCATTGTTTTGGATAAACTATTGGAATGTATCTGTAGAGCTATAAGAAGAAAATAAATATTCTTATGAAGCCAGATATTCGTATTTAATTACCAACTTTAGTTTAAAAATACCTACTATGGTGGGTCTATGCTAGGCCCAAGATTCCTATTGTGTTGCTAATGCCTATAAAAGTATTAGTTCTTTTTTCCTTTAATTTTATTTAACTTCTCTTGTTCTAGGTTGAACGTTGTTATTTCTTCTTAAATGCTTTTGTGGACACAGCCCAGAAAAAGGAGCCTGAGGATGGTAGGCTGGTGCAGTATTTGCTTATGAATCCCGCAAATGATGGCGGACAGTGGGATATGCTTGTCAATATTGTTGGTAAGAGCATTTCTCTAATGGAACTGAAATAGCGTGGTCAAGCAAGAGTCTATGATTGGGCATGGCCATTTCTTTGCGGGTTATGTATGGAGTAGAATTAGTCTCCCAGAAGGGTATACAGTTAACTCTAAGAACTTTTATCTCACACTCTCACCTTTCTTAAATGAGTAAGGAGATAGGTACTGTGATGAGTTGGTTGGAGAAGAAATGGTTGTATTAAGTAGAACTAACTTTCCGTGAAAAAGCTTATTTCTTGTCCATTGATATAATCAAGAAACATATTGAAACTGCAACTGTTTGAAAATATCCTCAATCAAAAAAGTAGTGTCTTTTGGAAAAACCTCATCATGCTGAGCACTTTACAAAGTATGATAGATCAAAAGAACAATTCATTTTTAGATATATTGATAAATATCCTGATTAAATGATCTGTTTATTAATATGAAGCATAAGGTTGTTAAGTTTTCTGATTTAGGCCAGAAAAATATGGCCTATTCTTTAAAGCAAAAAGCTATTTTTGCCCCAGTTTTTAGTGTTGAAGTTTATTTTACCTTATCGATCACTAAACTTTGTTTTCTTTTAGAAAAATATGGTGTTGTCCCTAAGAAGTGCTTCCCTGAATCTTACACAACAGAGGCAACCAGAAGGATGAATGATATTCTGAATCACAAGGTGCAACATATGGAGCAGGGTGGGATTGAATTTAGTGTACTTACCTTAAAACTCTTAACTGATTTTCCATGGGGATTCCTGGGCATTTCAGTATACACAGTCTATGTATAAGGTAGCTAGCTGCTCAGTGTCTATCAAAGGCAATGTAGCTACATATTAACTATAAAAATAATTGAGACTGGAGTTTTTCTTTTCTTTCTAAAAACCTTCTACTTTTATTTCTATTGATTTAAATGTTTTCTTATAGGGACTGAGGAAAGAAAAGTCTCATGCTTAATATGGGCTATAAGCCCGCTGGGTTCTAGTGGGAGTGGTCTGGGAAAGCTTTATGTTCTAGTAAAACCAGAGAGAACTATTTGTGAGACTTTCTTAAAGAGTATGTAGAGTTCTGAGGTGTCCCCGAACCACATCAGTGTAGTTTATCCACCCACTAAATGTTTGATGTAGTCATTGAACTGCTTTTCTTTGCTTCAGTTATCTTAATGAATCATTCTCTTTCTCTACATAACCCATTTTCCCAAGGCGGGAAATATATATATAATTTTTATATTAAACTCTACACACAACGTGGGGCTTGGACTCACGAACCCAAGATCAAGAGTTGCATTCTCTACTGACTGAGCCAGCCAGGCACCCCCAGGAGGTTATAAGTCTTAAAGGGATGTTGTTCTACCAGCCAGACATCTTTTTTTGAGAACTGGGAGTTGCCAGAATCTGTCCTCTTGATCTGTGAGGCTGAAATTGGATTTGTCACCACTGGGAGAAAGATTACATTTTAAAATAAACTATACATGTGTTTCCCCAATATTAGAGATAGGTTATTTTCCACTCAGGAAACTCAGAATTCTTATCCACAGGTTAAAAGATCCTTAATAGCATATTATTGGATTTCATTTTAGAGGAGAGCAAGATCCTTTTTAGCACGGTGGTTAGATTTCAGACTCACCTTTATCTTAGGTCCTTTCAAAATTGAAAACAAAAAATGAAAACTATGGGGGGGGCATAGCCATTAAAGTGATTTGGCAGAGAAAAAGTGAATAACCAGTAAAATTCTAAATAAAAATCTACTAGAATGACTTAGTAGCATAATCAACTTAAGTCTCCTGCTTTTCCTAAGGGTGATAGGCATTATGGGATCAAACATTTTCCTCATACCCAGGTATAGACTGTCACAGAGCATATCATCAGTTGCAAAGCAGTAGCAGTTCCACATAGAATTCCTTGGGAATAATCCCTTTTTTCCCTTTACAGAAAGTTTTTAACTATGTGTTTAAGTGGACTTGGGGAAAATGTATATGTTTTTATGAACTTTGAGCTGGGTCTTGGCCTAGTTATACTTCAAAAGAACTAGCACTGGTCTGCTAGGCTCATTTACAGTTGAAGTTTGGTTAACTATTTGGAGTACTGAATAAGTTTCTGTCATAGATGAGAGAATTCTGTATACGACTACGGAACCTGGTACATAGTGGAGCGACCAAAGGAGAAATCTCAGCCACACAAGATGTCATGATGGAGGAGGTAATAACAATTGCGATTTTTGGTGACTGTTTTAAAAAGCTCTCAGGATATTTCCAACTGTTAAAATAATTAAGCATAGTCATTGCAGTAAGTATAGAATTGAATTGAAAATTACAGCTGAAAAAACTGAGGTATACTTTGCATTTTAGTATGGGACTTATACTTTCATCTTCTAATTCTCAATTTAGTGTTTTATATAATTTATTCTTTTATTCATTTCATAAATATTGATTACCCACTAGGACCTTAAGGCACTAGGGATACAAAAGAGAGAAAGACAGCTCTACAGAGTTGAATCTCTTTCAAGAGTATGTATCTTGGAAGAGATATGGTAAATCCTATGCCACAGGTGTGAAAAAAGGATTTGGTGGTCTTAGAGGAGGGAGTAACTAATTCAGTGAGCTGAAGGTTTTGTGGGAAAGATATTTGAACCAGCTCTTGAAATAGCAATAGGAATTTATCAGACGGGTAATTGGGAAGGCCATTCCAGACAAAGGGAATTGCATGTACAGGGGCATGAACAAAGGCAGAATCCTCAGAGAATAGAGTAGCTGAAACAAAACATCTTGTGTGTGATTGGTAGCAAATAAAGCTAGAAAGGCAGAGCTGTGAGGAATATTAGGTAGTTGCCAGGACTTTTGGCTTTATTTTGTAGGAATAAAGATGGGAAGCTGTTGATGGTTATTTCAGTTAAAATAACATATGTAAAAATATTTTGGAAAACATAAAAAGCATTAAGCAAATTTTAGGTGGTAGTATTTATTATCAATGCAGTTAATCTTTATTACTTAAGACTATCCATAATACAGGGGTGCCTGGGTGGCACAATTGGTTAAGCATCTACCTTCAACTCAGATCATAATCTCAAGGTCCTGGGATTAAGCTCTGTGTTGGGTTCTCTGCTCAGTGGGGAGTCTGCTTCTCCCTCTCCCTTTGTGTGCTCTCTCTCAAAAAGATCAATAAAATTAAAAAAAAAAAAAAGACTATCCATAATACAGATGACTATGTGTAAAAGTATGAATTACTTTGAAAAAAGAAAAGCGTTTCCCTTTTTCATCCAGTGGGCCGTTACTAGGAATCAGTCAACTGTTTCCTTTCAAAACTATTTGTATAGAGTTAAAATGACCTAATTTTTTCACTGCTTTGGACAAATCTAGTGCTTCACTCATGTTTTCCTTTGAATTTTAGAGAGCCAGTAAAGTATAGTTGAAAGCATGGTCTCTGGAGTCAGACTGTCTGAGTTCTAATCTTATTATTTAACAGATATGTGATCAGAGACAGGGTTCCTTAAGCTCTCAAGTCTGTTCAAGTGTAATGTGTCTAGCCCAGTGCTTAACACAGTAGCTCGCTTGCTTGCTTGCTTGCTTTTTCTTTCTTTCTTTCTTTTTTAAGATTTATTTATTTATTTGAGAGAGAGAGGGAGAAAAAGAATCTCAAGCAGACTCCCTGCTGAGTGCGGAGCCTGATGTAGGGCTCAATCTCACAACCCTGAGATCATGACCTGAGCTGAAACCAAGAATTGGACACTTTACTGCCTGAGCCACTCAGGTGACCCTGTTTCTTAAATATTCATTGGTTTCATTTAGTCAAAAGCATTTAAATTATTTCATACTTCTTTTAAGGATTCCTATTTTAGAGAAGTATCTAAGTATAGTAGAAAAAAATAATCTTTGCAGTTAGATATGGATTATAGTTTGAGCTTTACCACTTACAGCTCTTTGACTTGGGGTAATATATATATATTTTTAAAGATTTTATTTATTTATTCATGAAAGACAGAGAAAGAGAGGCAGAGACATAGGCAGAGGGAGGAGAAGCAGGCATGCAAGGAGCCTGATTTGGAACTCGATCCCAGAACTCTGGGATCATGCCCTGAGCCAAAGGCAGACACTCAACCACTGAGCTACCCAGGTGTCCCAGATTTGGGGTAATATTCTTAACCTGTCTGAGTTCAGTTTGGGATTTAAAATATATTCCTCATTGGATTTTTGTGGGGATCAAATAAGGAATTAAATATAAGAATGCAAGTCATGGTGCCTGGCACATGGGAGTTGTCTAGTAAGTCTTCTCTTCCTTCTGACTTGGAATGCTCTCTCGTTGAGACCATATTTCCTGCATAATTTGCCTTCATTTATGATGAAGTAAGATGGTAGGATGTAGTAAGGATGAAAATTCTATAAAGAGTTATGGAAAAAACCTTAGATAATATTTGTTGCCAATAATAAGCATCCTGTTGGCTTTAGTTTGCTTTAATGATCTTTCAAATGATGTATGTAAGATCTGGGATTGGCTGGTAAGAATTAGGGCAGGTATATTTCACATATATTTCCTTCCCTGCTCCTACTTAAGAAAACATAATAAAATATCACCTTATTAAGTCCTGAGTATGGATGTTTTATGAGATTATTTACCTAATGATTCTACCTAAATTGTTGACTACAGAATTCTGTGTGGTGGGTCTTTAGATTTTTACAGTCTCTCAAACCCATCTTTATTGATCCTGACTCTTTGGTAATGGAAGAGTCTAACTAAGGTTTTAAAAACCACAAATTAGTACCTATGATTTGCCTAGCCTTTTAAGCACATCAAAATCAACAGCTGTGAAGCTCAGATAGCTTTGAATGAAATGTGTTTGTACTAAAGGCATTATTTAGAGAAGTGCAGGTTGCTTGTTGTGATGACAGACCAGACAGCTCCATTTTGGAAACATGTTGTCACCTCTGTTACAAGTTTTCTCAGTGTATCTACCCTTTTTTTTTTTTTTTTTACTCCCAGATTTTAGGATTATTAATGTATTCTTTCAAAACTCTCTTAAAAGCAGAACATAAAACAAAGAGTAGAAATAATATCAATCCCATAAAAGAGATAGGAAGCCATTGTGGTTTGCTTAAGAAATTCTGTAGCAGTGGCTCTCAGCTCTTAAAAATAGAATATAGGCCTAGGCTTGCTCCAGACATGCAAGATCAGTTTCCCTGAGACTGGAGCCTAATTATGTTCTTTTGTTTTTTATATTAAATACATCTTTGAATAAAAAGCATTTTCTAAATATCAAGAATATAAAAAGGTATATAGTGAGAAGTCTCCTTCCCATTCTGTTCTCCATCCTTCTAGTTCCCATACACCCCTGCAACCAGTTTTATTAGTTTCTGTTCTTATATTAGTTGTTAGTTATCCTTTCAGAAACCTTTTTTCTTCACAATCCAATATGAATTTATATTATTTTCCTCCTTGTTTTTGCAGAGATGTGTTAGTATTTTACTTATATTGTTCTGCACATCCTTTTGTTTAACTTAATATGTATTAATATATCTATGTCTATTGAATATAAGTGTACCATAATTGATTTATTTGGTCCTTAGTAATGGACATTGTTTTCAAGCTTCTATTAAAAATATTGTAAATAATCTTGTACATGCATCATTTTGCATACATGCTTGTATATGTGTAGGTTACATTTCTAGAAGTAGATTTTTTTTTTTTTTTCAATAAGTAGGTTCCATCCCCAGCATAGAGCCCAATGCAGAATTGGAACTTAACAACCCTGAGATCAAGACCTGAGCTGAGATCAAGAGTCAGGAACTTAACCGACTCAGCTGCCTCAAAGTAGAATTTTTTGTAAAAGTAAACTTTACTTAATGTGGGCTTGAACTCATGACCTTGAGATCAAGAGTTGGCATGCTCTACCAACTGAGCCAACCAGGTGCCCCAAGAAGTAGGATTTTTGGGTCAGAGAAAAATACTCATTTGTAATTTTAATATGTAATGCCAAATTATCCTCTTTGGGGATTATACCATTTTATACTCTCATCAGCAATATCTGATATAACCTATTTCCCATTAGTTTTATCAAGGCAATATATTTATCAAACAACTGGATACTTACCAGTCTGATAGGTAAATAGTTGATAATCTGATAAAGTATCTCATTGTAGTTTAAACTTATATTTTTTTTCTTTGAGTGGTGCTGAGCATCTTTTCTGTGAACTATTCATATCTTTAGCTTGTTTTTTATAATTTCTAGGTACTCTTTACCTTAGCCCTCTTTGATATGAATTGCAATTTTTTTCATAGTTTATGTTTTTTCTTTGCAGCATTTTTTACTTATATATGATCAAATATGAAAACTATGGTTTTTAATTAGAAAGGCTTTTCTCTAATTATGAAAGAATTCTTCCATTTTTCTTCTAATGCTTGCAGGGTTTTTATTTTTATGTTTGAATCTCTAATCCACTTAGAATTTATCCTGGCATAGGGTATAAGGTATAGATCTTTTTTCCCCCCGAGATACTACCTGGTTTACACACATTTTTCCTTTCATCCTCTCTCTGCCCCTTAATTTGATGCCATTTTTATCATTCTAAAGCCTCTGGGCTTTCAGTTCTGTTCTATTAGTTTGTTTATTCATTTGCCAATAACTCTATTTTACTTGCTGAAGCTACTTATAATGTCATATTTGTGAAGCTAGTCCCATCTCATTCTTCTCTGTTTTCCTGTTTTGGCATTGGTCTAATTAAGGCATCTGTACTATTAAAGATTTGGTGAACAGTGAGTAGGGTAGTTTACTTAGAATCTTAGGGCAGAGCTAGAATGGTATTTCTCAAAAAGAAGTCTATTAAAAGCTTCTCAGATGTCTGGTTAAGATCAACTGTTGCAAAAAAGTAACATTTTCTAGTGTGATCATCTCTTTTGGATTCTGGAAGAGAAGAGAGAATTATTTTTTTGATAGCCTTAGAGGACATCTCTGACACTGAATAAGGAACTAACCTCAGGTTAATTCTTAAAGGTTCTTAAAGGGAATAGATAATGTTCACATATTATGTTTCCTTTTTTACTAAAGAGATATATAATAGGAAAACTAATAAGTACTTCAACCAAAGACTCTCTTTAATAGTTAAAATTCTTGAGTATTAGGAATTAAATATTTAAATTTAGGTAGCCTCTTTTAAGTATTCTGGAGCTAAAAGTTAACTGAATTACTTCAGAAGTGAAAATTTCACATCTCCAAACAATACAAAATCCTTAGTTAAAATGGAGATAAATTGTGTTATCATGTTTGCTTACAACCCTAAATACATTTTACATCATTATCTGTCTTGAAAACCAAATATAATGAAGATCTTTATTCCTTAACTTTGTAAACCATCATTTAAATGTCTTCATTGAATCTGAAGTCACATTTTGCTTTTTAGCTCATTGAAGATCAGAAATTTTTTTTGAAAATAAACTTGTATGTCTTCTATCATAATTAATGGATGCTGTTAAAAGAAAGACAAAAGCCCAGGAACATGTTTTCTTCTCAAAGTAGATGAAAAACTTTTATCCTTCTAACTCTTGACTTGAAAGAATGTTCAAAATTGCTTACTGAGTCAGACTTGGATCCATCCAGCCCAAGGTTCTATTTCTGATGATAGCACTCAGGAGGCATACTGTGTGAAGCATTCTGGACCTCCATAGCATGCAGTCAAATATTTCTCAGTGCCTGTTATATGAGAAGAGTTGCAGGTAATACATGTAAAGTAACTTACATTTAATAGGGAAATAAAATAAGTAGTACAAAGTGAAGTAAATGTCTTGAGAGATATGCGAGCATATTTAACTACAATGATAGAATTGCTACAGTTTACTTGGTGATCAAGAAAGACTTCCCGGAGAAAGTTGCATTTGAGATGTGCTTTGAATGAAGTGAATTTGGAGTAAAAAGCATTCGGGGTATGCTCAAGGCAGATTTGGTGAGCAGTGAGTAGGGTAGTTTACTTAGAATCTTAGGGCAGAGCTAGAATGGTATTTCTCAAAAAGTAGTTTGAAGTCTGTCTGCATTAGAATGATCAGAAGTTTGTCAAAAAATGCATATTTCAGGGTCCCACTGCAAATACACTGAATCTGAATCTCTGGAGATGATCCGTATAATCTGCATTAAATTAGTGATCCTGAGGCACATTGAAGTTTGAAGCTAGAATAATGTGGAAAGTTAGAATTAGATATAACATCATAGGAGTTTTGAATACTAGGATGAGAATTTAATTTAGTAGGAAATGAGACTTTAGGAAGATTTTTGAAGAGTGATGTGAAATAAAGCTGAACTTTAGGAGATTAATTAGGTGAAGTTGGAAGGAGGAGAGTTAGGGAGACTAGTTATGAAGTTGTAGCAGTTCAGGTGGTACTAATTTGGCCTGAACAAGGGTAGTGACAAGAGAAATGGAAAAGAGTGGAGAAATTGAGAGAGCTCTTGGAGGAAAAATCTGTATAACTTGGCAGCTTATCTGCCAAGAATTCATCATTAAAAATAATGTTAAGGAGGGGATCCCTGGGTAGCTCAGTGGTTTAGCGCCTGCCTTAGGCCCAGGGCATGATCCTGGAGTCCCGGTTTCGAGTCCCGCGTCGGGCTCCCTGCATGGATCCTGCTTCTCCCTCTGCCTGTATCTCTGCCTCTCTCTCTGTGTGTCTCTCATAAATAAATAAGTAAAATCTTAAAAATATATATATAATTTTAAGGAAATGAATAAACACAAACAAGAAACAGAATCAGACCAAAAATACAGACAACAAACTGATGTTAGCCATACAGAAGGAGGTTGGAGGGGTGGGCAAAATGGATGAAGGGGAATGGGAGGTACAGACTTCCAGTTATAGAATGGATAAGTCATGGGAATAAAAAGTACAGAGTAGGAAATATAGTCAGTGGTAATGTAATAATGATATATGGTAACAGACGGTAGCTACATTTGAGATGAGTGTAGCCTAATGTATAGAGGTATTGAATCACTGTTTTACAACTGAAACTAAAGTAACATTGTATGTCAACTATATTCAAATTTTAAAAAATACATATTTTTTCAAATTAAAAAAATTTTTTAAAGAATACAGTTAATCTGGGAGAATGCTTTGGTGGTTCACACAAGTCAGAGAAACTATTTTCAGAGACCTGTGAAGAGGAAAAATAATTGGCTTTAAAGTGCCTAGTCCCAAGGCACTCACTGTCCAGGTGGAGATGGTTTTCAAGCATATGGAATCAATTCTGGAGCTCAGGAAAGAGAATTATCAAGTGATAATGATGATAGTACAAATGGCTAAAGCTTTGGGAATGATTTAAATCCCTGAGGGAGAATAGAAGGTATTTTTGAGCATGTTATGAAGACACACATGTAAGTTGTGTCTTTCTACATTGTCAACTTTATTCAGTCATAAAGCAGGGTTAAAATAATTGTAAAGCAGGTTCAGGATTCCAAATTCATTGACTGTATGTATAACTTGGCTTCATACACATCACACAAAGGAAAGTGCAACACAAAGTCATACAGCAGACAAGATACAGCAAGGGTAAGAAGTTAACAAATGCAAAGTCAGTTGGGGCCTTGGCCTGGATAGGGTCACCTCTAGGCTTGTGCTACTTGTTATGTTCAGGCAGTGGAGAATCTGTTCAGAGATGAGTCAGGCAGAGCTTTGGTGGCAGTTGCCTTTTTGATTTGGTCAGTTGTGAAAGGGTCAACATCTGTTGTAGGGTCTGACAGTTTGCTGCAAAAATCCTCCCATTTTTAGAGTTAATCAGCTGTGAGCCTTTTTGCAGGCTTCCTCTGATTGTGCTATCAGTTCTGGTTGTCAGCCTTTGCTGGCTTTGGCAATATCTGGTCTTAGCCACTGCAACACCCTTAGCTGCTTATGTCACTGCTTGACATAAGTCACTGCTTGATGTGAATGATTCCATCTTGCTTCCTCCAGGGGAATAGAACAGATGTGAGTAAAGAATTCTGGAAAATATCCATTTCTATAAAAGTGAGTGCCAGAACTATGTTGTGATGTAGGCACTGGTCATCAGTGTCAGATGTTGCAGATAGGTCAGATAATAATGAGGACTGAGAAAAGGCTGCTGATTTCCTGAATAGGGGTGTGTCAGGAAAAGTCAGCAGAAAGGAGAAGGGAAGGAGCTAGATGGAGAGGAGTCAGACCATGCAAGAAAAGAAAGGCAGTTTCAAGAAGCTTGGCAATGAAGAGAAGGAAAAAAGTTGATACTCATTAAGTATTAATGGAATGCCTACTAAATATTAAGCATATCTAAGCACTAGGATTATAGTGATGACCAAGACAGACATGGTCCCTGCTCTCATGGACTTTACGTTCTGGTGGAGGGAGACACAATACACAGTAAATGAACCAAGAAACTATCTAACGCGATACACATACTTTGAAGAACAAATAATATGATGATTGTTGAGGTGGTCAGGAAAAGCCTTTCTGTGGTCAAATTTGAGCTAAGACATGAGAAACAGGAAGACCAGCCATGCAGAGATGTGGATACAGAGCATACCAGACACGGGACAGTAAGTACAAAAACTATAAGATGGGAGAAAGCTTAGTATTTTGAAGAACAAAAGAAGACAGTGTGGCTTGGCTTGGAAAGAAGGTGAAAATGGTTGGAATGGGTCTTGTAGAGGAAAGGAGAACTGGCTTACATGTGGCCTGCAAGCCATGGTAGTGAGGTAACCATGACAGTTTTAAAAAAAGAAAAAAATCCCTCTGAGTGTTTTGAGAATGGATAGTAAAGCAGAGAGAGAAAGTAGGGAGGTGAGTTAGGGGGCTCTAGTGGTTATGTAATGAGAGGTTATAGTGATTTGGACCAGGCTGGTGACAGTGAGGATAGAGAGAAGTAAATACATTTTGGAGTGTATTTCCGAAGTGAAGTTGTCAGGACTTGCTAATATGGAAGGGACAGGTAAAAGGGAAGAATCTGGTGATGTCATGGTAGCTTGAGGTGGAGAGCTTGCAGATATGAAAGAAGGTCTTTTGGCAGTTAGGGAGTGTGAGGGAACCCGTGTGTGGAAAGGGCTAGCAAATGCAAATGAGAAAAATAATAAATACTAAGGTTTTAGAGAAGGGAAAGAACAGATGTGGTCTAAAGTAGTGCTTTCAAACTTTATTTTTTTTTAAATTTTTATTTATTTATGATAGTCACACACAGAGCGAGAGAGAGAGGCAGAGACATAGGCAGAGGGAGAAGCAGGCTCCATGCACTGGGAGCCCAACATGGGATTTGATCCCGGGTCTCCAGAATCGCGCCCTGGGCCAAAGGCAGGCGCTAAACTGCTGCGCCACCCAGGGATCCCTGCTTTCAAACTTTAATGTGCTTACCAGTTCCCTAGAGATCTTATTAAAATGCAGACTGATTCAGGTCTGGATAGAATTGGAAATGCAGATTTCTAACTGTTTCTTATATTCAGACACCACTCTAGAAGTATCCTCAAAGTCATCATTTGACTATTAGTTATCAGCTCTCTATATGAGCTCATTTCCTTTAACATCACAGAAGGGCACATAGCTTTGAAGTATACTTTTTAATGTCTTTCCCTGCCTAAAAATATATGTAATGCCTCCAGAAAATATCTCCTCTGCCACAGGTAGGTGTTTTTATCTTATTTTTTTAATTAATTTATTTTAGAGAGGGTTGGGACTGGGAGAGGGAAAGGGAAAAAGAGTCTTAAGCAGGCAGAGCCCAACTCAGGGCTTGATCCCAGGATCCCGAGACCAGTCTGAGCTGAAACCAAGAGTTGGGCGCTTAGCTGACTGCAACACCCAGACACCCGTTGATTCTGTTTTTATTTTTTTTTTATTTTTTATTTTTTTAAATTTAATTTTATTTATTTATGATAGGCACACAGTGAGAGAGAGAGAGAGAGAGAGGCAGAGACATAGGCAGAGGGAGAAGCAGGCTCCACGCACCGGGAGCCCGACATGGGATTCGATCCCGGGTCTCCAGGGTCGCGCCCTGGGCCAAAGGCAGGTGCCAAACCGCTGCGCCACCCAGGGATCCCCTGATTCTGTTTTTAATCATTGCCTTTCTTTCATTCCCCACTAGAAAGCAGTAGAGAGCTGTCTTCTCTGCTCTGCACATGAGCAGTCACCAAGGTCCCTACTCCTTCCCTCTTGTAACTACGTTGTTTACTCTCCACATTGAATTTTCTTTCTTCATAGTTCACCTGTTTTCTGTTACCATTTTTGTGTCCGTATGACTTTTCTACTCTGTGATCAATAGGTCCATTTACGTTTGAGCTTAATTCCTTGGTCAGTAAGGAGCAGATGAATTTTTTTTTGAATTTTTTTTTTTTTAAGATTTTATTTATTTATTCATGAGAGACGCAGAGAGAGAGGCAGGGACACAGGCAGAGGGAGAAGCAGGCTCCATGCAGGGAGCCCGATGTGGGACTTGATTCCAGGACCCCAGGATCAGGCTCTGGGCTGAAGGTGGCCCTAAACCGCTGAGCCACCTGGGCTGCCCCAGGAGCAGATGATTTCTTAATGGCACTGTAACTTTGCCGTTTTACAACAATAGTAGCAACTAGTATTTCTACAGTGCTTTAGATTTTATTGTACACTCTCTCAACAACCCACTGTTGTAAATACAAATAAAGATTCCAAGATTCTGTCACTTCTGTAGTGGTTCCAAGCCCTGAAATCTTTTACCTTCACTAGTTTTACTCCATTACAAGTTGTTAGGTTATCTTTGAACTGCCTTTCCATTGTAACCCTTCCTCCATTCCATGTCTGCCTGTAGCAGACTTTAAGCTCTCACCCTTGTAAAGATTCATGACTCACTCAACTGTTGCCCCCATTTTACTCCCCCATCCCCCACGTGGGTCTCCCACTGAGCCAGGTGTATGGGAATTGACTCACAGCCACATCATTTGTCTTTGAAATCCACACATCCATTGCTTCCTGTTCCGTGCTTCATGCTTTCTGTGTTCTTTTTTCTTTTTTCCATTCCTTTATTCACCATGTTAGATTTCAGCAAATCGTTGAAAATGAACAGATCTCTCTGGGAAAAGTATTTTTAGAGACCAATTACAATAGACCTTTCTTCATAAAATTAGACTTGAGAGGCAGAACTTTCTTTATAATTTACATTCTGCCTACTTATAGGCAATATTATAGGTAATAATATACACGTGCAACAAATACAAAATGAATATAAACTGGAAATAGGACTTTTGCCTTTCTGACCCCAGCTGCAGGTTTTGATGCATTACAAGTTGGTCCTCATATTCACATTGTGAAGTTAGTTTCAACTTCCAGTAATTTTAATTAGCCAAGGATAAAGAATCATAGAAGCCAGTTGACCACAAGAGGCGCTATAGATGAGGCGTATGGCAGCGGAGCTTCCCTTTACTCCTCAAAGTGTGTGAGGGAAGGATCTCAGTGACTCCTTCACCAAGATCAATTTTTGGCATATTGCTGCCCTGCCCTCTTATATTTGGTCCACATCACAATTTTAAGACAATATCCTCTAATAGTCTATATTTAAAGGAATAATTACAAACTTTGGATTCTTCCAGGTTATTGTTGTTATTGTCATTTTTATTTTATTATTTTATTATTTATTTTATTTTATTGTCATTTTTAAAACTATATTCAGAATCAGCAGGGTCACCTTATTATTTGGTTGGGCAATTCAGAGGAAAGCAGACTCAGTTCCCAGGTGACATTAAGGAATAGATCTTTCTACCTTCAGCTTTCTAGCATATTGGAAAACCTATATTCCCTGGATGCACTCCCTTGACTCTGTTTTAATACTTTTTTATTGGATTGATTCTGATGCTAAGTGTAATATAAAATCACAATTACGAGTCATTATCCAGTAAATATTTTTTTTTAAACACATATACCTGATACTGTCCAGCTAGGCATTGGGGATTTAGCAGTCAACAATACAGACAGGAATTCCAGCCTTCGTATAGTTTACTTTCTAATAGAGATGAATAGAATAAGTAAAAAGTATAATATGCCAGAAGGTAAGTGCTATGAACAAAAATAAAGGAAAGATAGGAAGTGCTGGGATGGGGAATGAGTAATTTCAATTGAAGTCACAAATATATTTTCCTAAATGGGCTAATTGTGGCTTTACATATGTACTTATATTCTGAGGAATATGCTTTTAGTCTTACTGTATTCAATTGTGTGTAATGACTTGTGTTCAATGTCTGGTATCTTTCTTTTGTTCTGAAAGCCAAATGTATCTCGTGAGAAGCAGGTGATTCCCCCAGGTTGACCACCAGAGAGCAGAATTGGCTGTCCAAAGCTCTCTTGTCAGTTTTGTACCTTTGAGAACAGGGAATGTTATTTTAGAACAGCAGATCCTCTTATCAAGAAGATATAGTATCAGGGACTCTGGAGATTATACTTTGGAAAATTTTTTTAAGTTAGAGCTCATTTAACTATTTTAGTTGGCTTCGAGCCAGGTACTCTTTCCAGAGTGTTACAAACTGATGTGAATGTGAATGGCTTTGGATAATTATAATCATGGTAAACAAATAATATAAAACAAAGCAACATGTCTCAAATTATGGTTTTACTAAAATTCTAGAAAAAAGGATGTCACTCTTACTTTCATTTATGCATTATAGGCATCTTTAATAAAATTTCAGATTTATAAAACATATGCAATAGGGCATAAGCCTTTATCTTGCAGAAGGATTCACCATAGAATCCATTTAGATAGCAAAAATTTGAATTTCCACTATTGTATTTTTGGGGAGAAGGAGGAAATGATTTAACATTTTTTACTTTAGATAGAGCCAAATAGACAGTAAGGTACTATGTAAATTAGTGTAAAACATCTGTATTTATATTTAAAATGTATTTAAAAGTAAACAAATTCACCTAGTTGTCTTAATATCAATGGGCTTAGCTCTAGCCTTTCCTTTTTATTGGCCACTGTCTGGCAGAGCTTGATAAACCACCCTTGGTTGACTAGGAATTGATCAAAATGGTCTCACTGATATATGGCCATACACGTGTAACAAATACTAAGTTGATAGTACACATCATTTAACAGTGTGATGGTTACCAGAAGAAAGGGGATAAGAGGATGGGTTAATAAATAGGTGATGAGCATTAAGGAGTGTGCTTGTCATGATGAGCACAGGATACTGTGTGGAAGTGTTGAGTTAACTATATTGTACACCTGAAACTACTATTATGCTGTACATTAACTGGAATTAAAATAAAAGCTGTAAAAAAAAGTACACATCATTTAAGTTTATAAAACTTTCCTCATCAAAGCGTGTTCTAGCTGTACACTTTCATTGTCATTGTCTTGAGCATAGTTACCAATGACAGTGTCCTCCTCATGACAGATTCGTACAGTTGCCATATGTGACCTTGGTGCTGAGCAAATACAAATGATTCTCTAGTCCATGTGAATCCCAAACAACTCATTAATCCGTGGTTAGAGTAGTTCAATTACAGTTGCTCATATGATGCCCTGCCTCTTCAGTAGTAGAAACCAACCTGAGAATGATACAGCCTTAAGAGAGAGGTGGTTTAAGGACCAACTGTTCAGGCCCATATAGTAAATACTGGTAAAGGAATATTCTCTCTTGGAAAACAGAACATAACAAAATGAAAGGCAAGCATAACTTCTTCCGTTGGTTAATCTGCTTCTGTTAAGATGGTAGAATCATGCTCTGTCTTCTATAATAACCCATGAATTAAGAATCTCTTTTTCCTTAATCATTGGCCTAATGTAACAAGCAGGCTTGTTCCTTGTTTTCTAGCTTTGGTTCAGAGCATAAATTTGAACCGTGGCATCAGGTTCCAGTCTCTCCCAAGTGTTTTGAGGCCTGAAATGCAGTGGGGATGATGAAGAGAAATAAGTACATAGCAATTTCGGTTTTGATGATGAAATACAAATGCAAACTAAGCATTAGGAGATCTTGCGAATGTGTTCCCTGATGGATGAGGAAGTCAGATAGGGACGAGGGTATCTAGTAAATTTCCCTCAAGGTCAAACTGGAAAAAGTTCTGGCTTCTGAAATCAACCACTCAAGTACAGCTAAGGAGTACCCAAAACTAAGCTTTTAATGTGGTCTTTCAGAGTAAAAGTGATGGGTGAGGATGGGAGAGGCATAGATTATCTGGTGATTCCACTAGAACAAAGGTAGGGGCAGATATTTCTGAAGGGGAAGGACTAGAAAGTGAAAAAAGAATGTGGGTTCCGTCAGGTTAAGGACAGCAGGGTTCTCCCGAGTAGAATAGGTCCTAGGAGAAGGAGGGGAAAGAGAAGTGTTTCTTAGAGGCTATAGCTTTGTTTTGTTCTCTAAGCTTTTGCCTGCTTTTCGGGTACCTTTGGGATATGGCACAGGTCATCCTCTGAGATAGTCATCTTCCTAGGTTGAGACCACAGTGATGGAAAGAGCCCATAGAATTCGTAGGACATTATTTTAAAAATAAAATAGCTCCACTGCTTCCAGGAATGACTCTGCAACATAGGATAGGCTACCCTAATCGTATCCATATTTAGTACACCTTTTCTTAAAATTTAGAAGGACAAAGTTCAGAGATTTTCATTCTAACAGAGAATTTTCCAAAGTATAAGTTTCTAGTAGATGAAATGAGAAAAAAAAAACCGGTGTTATTTTGGGAGCCATTGTTCTTCCCTTAACTGGAGGAAAACGAGAAATGTCCTTAATTATAAATGGAATTGATAGATGATGATTTCCTAGTATAATCAGCTTGTGACAGGTGTGAGTCCATGGTCCATTTGTCAGAAATGGCCTGGAGCTGGCATGTTTGACTTAACTATTACCGAGTTCTGGGACGTTGGAGTGTAGGAAAACATTGTCTATACCTGTGAATAAGGCCTCAACCATCAGAATATTTTTAAAGAGAGCAGAAGCTGAGTTTGAACTGAATTCAAATTTCATGCCAGTTGCTAGAGAACTTTTGATTTAAGAAAACTGTTTTAATGTGGTTCTTCTAGGGCTTGTTGGAATATGTCTAAGACCTAGTTCCTGTCCGTACTGATTAAGTCTAGTGGTGGGGAAGACCTTAGAGAAACATAAATGGCTCTATGGAATCAAATGTTAAATTTTTATGCCAGGGGCAGCCCGGGTGGCGCAACGGTTTAGCGCCACTTTTGGTCCAGGCCATGATCCCGGAGTCCTGGGATCAAGTCCCACGTCGGGCTCCCTGTATGGAGCCTGCTTCTCCCTCTGCCTGTGTCTCTGCCTCTCTCTCGCTCTCTGTCTCTCTGTCTCTCATGAATAAATAAATAAAATCTTAAAAAAAAATTTTATGCCAGAAGTGTTCAAAGAATGGTTTGTGTGAGCTGGAATAATTAATGAAAACTGAAAACTTTCTGAGGGAAGAGTATTCTGTACTGAGCTATAAAGTATGGGAGTAGGATTGGGATCTCAGAAACAGAGGAGATAACAAAATTACGAAGGTGATAGTGAGTTGAGTGCATTCAGTGGACAGTAAAGAGACCCAGACAAGTCTGACTGGAGAGCAGGGTACATGGTGGGAAATAATGTTTGGTGAAGTTACAAGGGGCCTTTAAAAACTGGGAAAGGCACATTAAAACCACATTGAGATTCAATTACATAACCAACAAAATGGCTAAAATTAAAAATAGAATGTCAGGTATTGGGAGGAATGAAGTACAATTGAAATTTCCTTTTTTTTTTCTCTCTCTCTCTCATACTGGTGAATATATAAGATCCTTCAACCATTTTGAGAACTGTTTGGATAAAAATGTCCATAGCAGCTTTATTCATACTAACCCAAACTGCAAACAACTCTCATGTCTCATTAACAGGAGAGTAGATAAACCATAATGTGTTTACACAGTGGAATACTACGGAGCAGTGAAGAATGGATTAGTAATCCCACTCATAGGCATTATGTCAACCAAAGAATCAGACACTAAAGAGAATATGCTGACTGATGAGTCACTGAACTCTATCTCTGAAACTAATAATACACTATATGTTAATTAATTTAATTTAAATTTAAAAAAGAATATGCTATATGAGTCTATTTATATGAACTTAAAGAACAGACAAAATTAATCATTGGTTATATAAGTTAAAATGGCACTTACCTTGGGGAAGTGTTGGTTATTGATTGCAGAGGATCCAGGGAACCTCAGGAGTCCTGGAAATGTTTCATATATTAATCTAAATGGTAGTTATATGAGTATAAGTGTATGTGAAAAGTTGAATAGAGTTGTATGTTTCAAATTAGTCCACTTTACATACTTACTGAATATGTTACATCTTAGTAAAAAAGTGAGAATAATAAATTAAGTTTCAGAGTTTAGTTTTGTTGTGGGAGGTAATACGGAGGAAGCATTATGGAATCTTCAATAGGAAATGACTTGAAGAAACTAGTGCTTCTAAAATTATTCATCCTCTAATGATATGGAGACTAGAACAGTGTTCAGGTCAGCTGTCATATCTAGTCAAATATAGTGCTAGATGTCATAGGAGAGACAAAATAACCATGACATGGTCCTTATCCTTAAGAATTTAAGTCTTTTGGAGGAGACAAATTATTTGAAACCCAGAAAGTTACAGTGATAAATGCTTGATTTGTGGGGGTATGGAAATACCACTGAAATCAGATCTGAGTTCAACTCCTAGTTCTGCCATTTGTTAGTTTTCTGACTTCAGTCAAGTTATTTATTTCCTTGAATGTTGGTTTCCTTATCTGTAAAATAGGAATAATATCTGCTACTTTTGTTGAAAAGATTCAGAGATGTGATATTCAAAGATTATAGTACAATGCAGTAGACATTTAGTAAATGTTCCCTTTTCTTAAACCCTGTACTTGTACAGCGATACATATTTTTTTTAAAACAATGTATCACCTTCATTTAGATCATGGTTCTTGCACTTATTTGCTATGTGGCCTTAGGCAGTTTACTTAATCTCTCAATCTTTTAGGAAGAAAAAATGGGAAGGGAGATTATACCTTAAGAGAGAGTTACGAGAATTAAAAGAACCTAGCGGATATGCAGTATCTAGCACAAAAGCACGCTAAATAAATATAAGAACCATTTCTCTTGTATGTAATGGAGTATACAAATGTGTAGTACAGGGACACTTGAGTGGCTTAGTGGTTAAGTGTCTGCCTTCGGCTCAGGTTGTGATCCCAGAGTCCTAGGATCGAGTCCCACATCGGGCTCCCTGCATGCAGCCTGCTTCTCCCTCTGCCTGTGTCTCTGCCTCTCATGAATAAATAAATAAAATCTTAAAAAAAAATGTGTAGTACAAATAATGCAGGTAATAAGTGATGAAATTGAATCAGGGTAGTAACTGTGGGGTGGAAGAAGAAGCTGATCTTGTTATATTTTTAAAAGATACAGCAAATTTGTTATAGCAGAAGAAGCCTTTCTATACTGTGACCTTTTATAAGGTATCTCTGTATGCCTCTATTTTTGTCTTTTTATAAGATGAAAATAATACAAAATATATCCTTGGATTGTAATGATGCTAACTTGAAGGTGTGACATCATTAAAAACTATGGTAGGGTCTCAACCCAAAAAGTGGTATCTTCCCTTGAAAGTTATTCCAAGCTCCAACTGAAAAGTGAATGCCTTTTCTATGAGTGGAGACCCCGTCACAATCAAAGGAAAACCTAGATACCTAAAGGGAAGAAAATCCGTTTATGATATGTGTCATTATTTGTCACTTGAAATATAATCAGCAGAGTAGCAACCCAGGTCTTGTTGGGTATCAGTGGTGAGTGGTTTCTTGACTAAAGTTTAATTTGCAGGGCAAATACTAAGTACTGAATATTAACATTTCAGAATTGTATTGTTCAGTGTTTATGAACTCACAAGTCAACTGATATCAAATCCTGGACCTCAACCTTCAAATTTCTGGAACAATATTAGATTTCCTGTGAAACTTCTAGCTTGATTTAGCTGCTAATTTCTCGTGTTTCCCAAGCTTGAGGAAAGCAAAGAGGTAAAACGTAAGGCTTTTCCCCAGCCATTGCTCACTTGTCCTTCTCCTTTCTTCCAGATATTCCGAGTGGTGTGCATTTGTTTGGGTAATCCACCAGAGACATTCACCTGGGAGTATCGAGACAAAGATAAAAATTATCAGAGGATTGGTCCCATAACACCATTGGAGTTTTACAGGGAACATGTCAAGCCACTCTTCAATATGGAAAATAAGGTTGGAGACTGGCACTGGCAGCCACTGGCTATTTATTTTCAAATACCTGTTGACTACAAGGAAAGGTCTAAGATTCTTTGCTTGGTCATCAAACTAGACACTGAACAAACTTTTTTCTCCTTTCCTTTGAGGTATTTTATATATGTAATGATAAAGTTGGTCATCTGAGGATCTGTCATCTTTCCCCAGTGCTCCTCTTCGGAGACTTTTCTAACTAAAGGCCAGCGGTCAGTTTAATTCCCACACGCTCCTCCAGTTTGGTCCCAGAATTATTCAAGGTGCAAGCCAATGAAAGGAGATGAAGTGTTTCTCACCATGAGTTCCGAGCATCTCTGTACCATGTGCCTCACTGGGGACTTTCTCATAGAAAGGAGCGCTGTCCTTAAAGCACTGTTCTCTTCAGGTTTTTCCTGTTCTCTTCAGGTCTTCTCCAGCTAACTAGCAAGATGATCAGAGCCTCTTACTCTATTGGCATTTCGACCCTCTTACAAGTGGCTTTGTTTTAGGAGTGGAAACTCAGCTTGGTTGCTGTGTTGCCAGGAGTTGAGCCTGTCTTGTAATGTGAGGGCAGGAGTCTTATAGTGACAGGATCTCTATCTTGCCATATTCAGGGCATACAATTCGTCAGAATTAGTTTGGAGGTAGTTCTAGTAGGAAAAACAATTAGATGCAGCTCCCAAAGGGTGTCCCTTGCACTAACTAGGTTATGCAAGAATCTCTCTTCACATGACTTTGCCACCTTTTGTTTCTTTGTTATTTAACAATGTATTTGTAGTGTTTTATTCTTGTAGGCAGAAATGATGAGTTTGATGCCCATGTATGAATATAGAGGAAAGGTGTCTGCTTGTTTGACATTCCTGGTTTTATGTTCTAATCAACATGCATTAATCTCAATAGGTTTGTTTAGTGAATGACCCTCGGCCGCAGCACAAGTACAACAGAGTTTACACAGTGGACTACTTAAGCAATATGGTTGGCGGGAGAAAAACTCTCTATAACAACCAGCCCATTGACTTCTTGAAAAAGATGGTTGCTGCCTCCATCAAAGATGGAGAGGTTGGTGTCTTTTCTGGGTCTTCCTCATTGGGGTTAAAATTTCTTCTCTACTTATTTGATGTAATAGGCAGGCAGGATTTATGTTGACTCTTTTATCTTCTTTCCTCTGTTTCTAGGCTGTGTGGTTTGGCTGTGATGTTGGAAAACACTTCAGTGGCAAGCTGGGCCTCAGTGACATGAATGTGTGAGTACAAGAGATTTAAAATAGAAAATCATCTGTGGGCTATTGCTGTTGGATTGCACTCTTGGTATGAAATGACTTAGCTGAGGTTCACCCAAAGATGAAGGTTGGCCTGAGGGCGGTTCTATCTTTTTCCATCTTTTTTTTTTTTTTTAAGATTTTATTTATTTATTCATGAGAGACACACAGAGAGAGAGAGAGAGGCAGAGACACAGGTCAAGGGAAAAGCAGGCTCCATGCAGGGAGCCCATTGTGGGCCTCGATCTCGGGACCCCAGGATCACACAAAGGCAGGCGCCAAACCGCTTAGCAACCCAGGGATCCCCCCTATCTTTTCCATCTTGTAGAGTTTGAGGACTTACTGCATAAGCTCCACATATGTATATGCTCTAACCTGGGAAGTCAATATCATACTTCATATCTGAGTTGAAATTATTGCATGTTCCTAAAAAACTATCCTATATGAGAAAAGCACTTTCATTATTATTATTATTTTTTAAAGATTTCATTTATCTATTCATGAGAGACACAGAGAGAGAGGTGCAGAGACACAGGCAGAAAGAGAAGCAGGTTCCATGCAGGGAGCCCAACGTGGGACTCAATCCCGGGTCCCCAGGATCATGCCTTGGGCCAAAGGCAGCGCTAAACCACTGAGCCACGAGGGCCGCTGAGAAAAGCACTTTTAAAAAAGAATTGATTACTGTGTAAATCTGCTCAGTACATTTGAGGTGCGATGAAAGGTTTTCTACACACTTCTTGTTTGCTATTTCTTCCTCCTTAACTACTTCTCCTACTTTGATGCCTTATATATTTTGTCTTTATGGCAACTAGAACTAATTTATGTGCATACTTTAAAGCATGCCTCCTGTTTGCTTATGGCAGAGAAGGTTCATTTGCTAACTAAATCATACAGAATTCTCTATTATGCCCCTTTATGGTTTCTTATTGTTACTTTTAAGAAGTTGAGTAAATAATTTGACATTTAACAACAGAGAAGAGAAATCTGCTAAAAGAGAGAATTCATGATTTTTTAAACTTTGACAGATATTCTCTAATCTTTTTGACATTATTTAAATTTTACTGTCAGCAGTGGTCTAAAGGAGTTCAGAAACTGAATGGTTCAGCTCAGAAGAGATTTTTTTTTTAGAGTGGGAGGGGCTGGGAGGGGCAAAGGGAGAGAGAATCTTATGTAGGCTCCACACCCAGCATGAGACCAATGAGGGGCTCAATCTCATGACCCTGAGATCATGACCTGAGCTGAACCACCCAGGCACCCCAGAAGAGACCATTTTTAAAAGAGGTTACTTCAAAAAAAAATTTTTTTTTGAGGTTTTCTTGCCAAATGATCATCACAAACTTGTCAGCCTTTGAGATGGGAAATTTGTTGACTTCATATTTTCCTCAGTACTCTTGCCACACATAGAGAATGGAATCCCATTGAAAGACCAAATTCTGGATCCCTGGGTGGCTCAACGTTTAGCCCCTGCCTTCGGCCCAGGGCGTGATCTGGGGTCCCCAGATCGAGTCCCATGTCGGGCTCCCTGCATGGAGCCTGCTTCTCCCTCTGCCTGTGTCTCTGCTCACGCTCTCTCTCTCTCTCTCTTTCTGTCTCTCTGTGTCTCTCCTGAATAAATAAATAAAATCTTAAAAAAAAAAAAGAAAAGAAAGACCAAATTCTGCATGTGTACCATATTCTCTGAAGAGCCACAGCTCATATTTGGACTGTAGAACTCCTTCAGTGTCTTTTATGTTCCTTTTGCAACCAGAAGTCAGTTTTCCCCATGATTATACTGTCCTTATTTTGTACTACCATGCTTTTTTACAGCTATGATCATGAGTTAGTGTTTGGTGTCTCCTTGAAGAACATGAATAAAGCTGAGAGGCTGACTTTTGGTGAGTCACTTATGACCCACGCCATGACCTTCACCGCTGTCTCAGAGAAGGTATGACCCTCAGCATGCTTACTGCAGTGTTTGCCCAGATGGACCTACGTTCTCCTGTAGACTGTTATCCAACAGATCTTCATTCATGTGATTTCTGTTAAAAGTTAGCTTCCAGGCAAGACATTGTACATGCGTCACTTGGGGTTTGGCTGCATGCTCAGAGGTAATAAAAATAGGAACTTTCCATGAGGAGTAAAATTTGGGTCAAACGGGAGTAAGGAAGTAACAGCTTTTCTGTGACTTTGGAAGTTCTTGATTTGAAGAGAAAACCTGAGGGAAAAGATAACTTCTATTTATAAGTAATTAAAATGTACCCTGAAAGTGTTCATATCTTGATGACTTATGTTTTCAGACTTACCTTCTTTTCATTTGTCATTCAGATTCTTCTGCAATAAAATGTCAATACAATAATTTGTGGACTCCTTGCCCATTACAGGATTTATACAGAGCTATTCAGAAAATTGGATGTGAAGTATTTAGAATTTCCTATGAAATACTCTGAATAGTAGTATCACTATTTCTGGAACCATGTATTGGAAACAATAACTGAAATTTTATCTTTCATAAATAAGCTTTCCCATTTCTAGGCTGTAGAGTATATATTTCACTCCTGTGCTCAGGGATCATGGGAAGAAAAGACTTAAAACTACTTTAATTCTTTACCACCACAAGCAAAAGTGTTCTTTTTCCAGCCAAATTACTGGAAAGAAAGTTAAAGAGTAACTACCTTGATATTAGAAGCAAAGTGTTAGAAGGAACTTTTCGTAAAATACTTTAAGAAATAGAACAAAATACCAAAGTAAGTAAAATACTAAAATACTTAGAATAAAATATTAAGTGGCTTTTATTTATTTATTTTTAAGATTTTCTTTTATTATTATTCATTTATTCATGAGAGAGACAGAGACATAGGCAGAGAGAGAAGCAGGCTCTCCACAGGGAGCCTGATGCAGGACTTGATCCAGGACCCTGAGATCACAACCTGAGCCAAAGGCAGATGGTCAACCAATCGCTGAGCTACCCAGGTGTCCCTTAAGTGGTTTATATTTATATATTTGGATCTACCATATTGTAAAATTCAGTGTATGTATAATATACTCAAATTATTTAGAGAATTATTAAAAAAACAAAAATAAATGAAAAACCAATATTTTCCAGGAGAGGTTCAGCTTTTTATCATTTTCCATCTCTATTATACTCCTAATTTTCAGAAATAAAAATCATACACACCATGTCATTTCCTCTGAAACTTCCATTCTTTGATTGGTATGGCTTATTAACGTGCCATTTTTTTCCTCAGGGAAATGGAGCTACTTTATGTGCTAACAGTATAAAGATGAATTTATGTTATCATAACTGGAATTCTATATTGAGATCTCTCTGATCCCGCCACTTTGTGTTTTTGGCTACCAATACTAGTTTGCACTACATTTGAATAATTATGCAAAAGGTAAATGGTAGTAGCTATATTCTAGGTTATTTTTCTTGGTTGCTGATTTCTTGGAATCTGTGTTGGAGGTCCAGGTATTATGCCATCTTTGTAGATGACACAGAGAACAGCTCTATCTAGGTCATGCAGGCAAAGGAAAGAAGAGGAATCAACTGCAGACTCATAGTAAATGACCTTAGGTGGTATAGATTCTAACGGTGATATTTAAAAGGAAAGTAAAAATGTACTACAATGGGGAAGTAGAAAACCAAAACAGACATCTGGTAGGCTAGCCCAAAATGTATAGTTTAATTGTTGTTGTTGTTGTTGTTGTTTTTTAAGATTTTATTTATTCATAGAGACAGAGAGAGAGAGAGGCAGAGACACGGGCAGAGGGAGAAGCAGGCTCCATACAGGAAGCCTGAAGTGGGACTCGATCCTGGGTCTCCAGGATCACACCCCAGGCTGCAGGCGACACTAAACTGCTGTGCCAACGGGGCTGCCCTAATTATTTGGTTTTGAAGGTACCTGGGGCCAAGATTAAGGGGTAGGACAGATAAGGGTGTTTGAAACTTGTTAGTTTGATAGTTGGCTATTTCTGAGACTGAAAATTATTGAGAGCTAAGAAAAGAGTAGAGTTAGATCCCATGTAGATGAGACTCATGCAGTTATATGCAAGTGGGAGTTGACAGATGAAATCATTAGGGGCCAGAGCTCTTCTCAAAGCTTTGAGTTGTTTTGACATCAGCAAATGCCCTGGGTAAATGTAAAAGAAAAAAGTCTTTTCCCAAATGGAGCCTTCCTCTTGTCCCTCTCTGTGTTACTATGGTAAAGGTTATAAATGAAGGTTATCATGATAACTATCATTGTTCTTTTAAGAAGATTATAATTGAGTTTATTTTATTAATGAAGATAGAAGAGGGAGAACAATAGAAGAACTGTCTGGATTTTGTTTTATGAAAAGTCTTTTTACTTTTGCTTTGCCATTTAATCTCTATTGTATTAAATTCCATATTTATGTAACTGAATCAATAAAAGCACACATTTGGGGAATATCATTACTTGGTTGCACTGAGTAGAAAATTAGTATGATGAGAATGTGTTTGTTTTCTTTTAAAACTCTGACCAGGTCTTAGAGTCATTTCTAAGATGAATACAGTAGGAAGCCTTTACAGAGACTGCTGATTGGTTAAAAGCAAGGGTACCTGGGTTCAGATGGTGTTGACCACTTTTAGTAATTTGATATTTCATATTGTCAGCCAAGTAGCACTTTAATATGTTTATTTTTAGCATCGAATATAAAGGAGAAAATAGTATTTGTTGTTAGGTTTATTGCATTTTTACTCCCAAGAGAGTTAAACACCACTTTTATTAGATCCCCTTAGTTATAGTAAAGAATATATGGCCCTGATCATGTATATCATGGCTGTATAGAGAAGGCTATTTCTTCTGAGTGGCTGAAGAAGAGCTGAAATTATATGATACTTCAGCAGGAGGGATCTGTTTCAGACTATACACTGTTATCCACTCTTTTGCAGGATGATCAGGATGGTGCATTTGTGAAATGGAGAGTGGAGAATTCATGGGGTGAAGATCATGGCCACAAAGGTGAGCTTAGTCTAACAATGCTAACTCAGGGTGACTGGAGTTTTCACTACTCTCTGCCTCCTAAGAAATATGGGTAAAAGCTGCTCTGGTGTAGAGCATTTTTTTAGTAATTAGTCCATTGCATAGACTATTGCACAGAAAACCTGAGGATCTCGTTTGCCCCCTTGATCTCTGACCGACATGGTATGCCTGAACCCCCAAGTTGATTCTGAGACCAGTATGTGCTGGTCTTCATTGTAAATCATGCTGACCCTACCAAACCTCTTTGTACCAAAACCACTTGACCAGTGAGAAGGTTGAATTCCCTTTGCCAGGATGCTTTCCTATAATACATCTGGTGTATTTTCATCTACTGCACAAACTTTCTAGAAAGTCAGAACCTTCTTAATGGGAGAATGGGATTGGCAAGAAACCTTAAGCATTTGTTGGAGTCTCCTTAGAAGTTGTGAAGTCCAAAGAACAAAGGAATGCTCTGGTTACCATTTAGAACTATTCTATTCTGACAAATCAATACCCAGGCAGAAGTCTTAAGGAGATTATAGTGATTGGGCTAAAAGCTAACAGTTGTAATATATGAGTCGTAGAAAAGTAAAAAAGCACATATATAAGCAAAATGAAGAAAATAAAAATTTAAAGTAATCCTATCACCCAGAGATCACCATCAATTAACAGCTTAGGGTATATTCTTGCAAATTTTTGAGACCCTACTTTTCTTTTTTTTTTTTTTTTAATTTTTTTTTTTTTTTTTTTTTATTTATGATAGTCACACAGAATGAGAGAGAGAGGCAAAGACACAGGCAGAGGGAGAAGCAGGCTCCATGCACCGGGAACCCGACGTGGGATTCGATCCCGGGTCTCCAGGATCGCGCCCTGGGCCAAAGGCAGGCGCCAAACCGCTGCGCCACCCAGGGATCCCGAGACCCTACTTTTCAAGACAGTTTTTCATAGTTTAGATAAAAGCCTTTTAAGCTATTTTTTTTTTGTATTGTTTTTTAAAAAATTTTATTGGGATCCCTGGGTGGCGCAGCGGTTTGGCGCCTGCCTTTGGCCCAGGGCGTGATCCTGGAGACCCGGGATCGAATCCCACGTCGGGCTCCCAGTGCATGGAGCCTGCTTCTCCCTCTGCCTATGTCTCTGCCTCTCTCTCTCTCTCTCTCTCTCTCTCTCTCTCTCTCTGTGACTATCATAAAAAAAAATTAAAAAAAAAGATTTTATGTATTTGTGCGTGCACGAGAGAGAAAGAGAGAGAGAGAGAAGGAGCAGAGGGAGGGGCCAAGGGACAGAAAAGGCAAACTCCCCGCTAAGCAGGGAGCCTGATGTGGGACTTGATTCTGGGATTCCGGGATCATGACCTGAACCGAAGGCAGATGTTTGACTGACTGAGTCACCTAGGAGCTGCAAGGTGTTTTTATGCTTTAAGTTTTACGGTTTCTAACCCAAAGTGGCAACCACCATAGAGTATTATACAAGTGAGCGTGTATATTCACTTGTGTTGGTGGTATTTTGTAGCAGCTCTTTCCTAGAGTCCATATTCTTAACATTTAGCCAGTGGATTCTGACTAGGAAAAATGCAAAATGAAAATGAAAAATGAAAAATGAAAAACAGCTTATTAGACTAGCTAGAAGACTGAGAAGAAGTAGGTAGGAAATCGAGTGAGATACTAAAACGTTTGGAATCAAACTTCATTATACATCCCACCAACCAAGAATCAGCCAGAAATTTCCTTACTAAAAGAGAAAAAGAAAATAGAAATCTCAGCAACTCTTTCTGTTACCTATTTAGATAGTGGTTTCCCAGTTGTGTTTTTTAGTATTTCCAATGGTAAGAGGTAGAAGAGGAGGAGTGTAGAGGTTTGGAGGTGAACACATGGGACATCAGTCATTTTTATTTGAAAACTGCTATTTTAGAAATTAACCTGAGCTTTGAACTTGACTTGAGTATGCTGTGATTCAGCAGCACAGGCCAAAACCTGAAAGCCATATAATTTGTCATTCCCAGTCTTTTCATCTCCCCGTGATGTGATCCTTGTGAATTTTGGCTGACTATCCTTGGGATCTGCTGTGAAACTCAGCAGCTCAGTGTTTCTGTATAAACAAATACAAGTGCTATTCGTGCATTTCTATTCATCAGCAATTGGGTGTACCCCTTCTGTGATTTCTGCAATTGTTTTATGGTTATATGGTGCTTGTTATATTATGAATTAAAGTACAGTATATTTTAAAATTAGCAATTCCTTATATGATGAGTTTTAAGACAAATACACATTGGGATCAGGTGGAGAAGGGTAGAAAGCTTAACAAACCTAGCAGAAAGATTAAGATAACTCATGATATAGTTACATCTGCAAATTGGTAGTAAAGAAATGAAGGCAAAGGGATAGCTTGTCTTGAATTGGAAGGATTTGATATTTGTAATATTTTATTTTATTATTTTATTTTATTAAAGATTTGTATTTATGTATTCACGAGAGACACACAGAGAGAGGCAGAGACACAGGCAGAGAGAGAAGCAGGCTCCATGCAGGGAGCCTGATGTGGGACTCGATCCCGGGACCCCAGGATCACACCCTGGGCTGAAGGCAGTTGCTCAACCACTGAGCCACCCAGGCGTCCCAATATTTGTAACATTTTAAAACATAAGATATTGCTTCATATGCACTTCTGTAGCTTCTGTTTCATTTTTGGTCTAATTTGGTCCCTGTAATTGGGATTGTTATCATAAAGGTTAGTGCTTAGGAAATGGCCTAAGTTATGGTTTAGATGAGCCTGGATCTTTTGGCTTCCTTCTATGATATTTTTTCCATCTGTAACAGTGACTCGGTTTATAGATTAGTAGTATGTATTTTGTTAGTGTCAGCCTGCCAATAACCAATGTTGTGGCTCAATAAGTCCTTGTGGTTTTTATTTGATTGCAAGATGCCCTTCAGCAATAACCATCAGGAAATTTTGAAAAAATAAAGGTTTATTGCTTACAGAACCTGGAAATTACACAGCTCACCTGGAGCCAACACATCAGTGTTATAGGTAGACAGAGAGCATGCACATGCCTGGAGTTATGCTTTAATGGGAGTTGAGGGTGGGAGACTGGGGTTTCGTGGGTTCACTGTTTATTGGTGAATTTAAAACATAAGAGCAGGAACTTAAAGTGTGGGAAGAGAAGAAGCAAGTGGCCTAAATGGTCAGTTACCAAAATCAACTAGGATCTCCAAAACAAAGGAGCCTCAGTGGAAGGAGGTGGCCTGGCTCTTTATGTAGTCATGTGGCTGGCAGTGTGTTTATTTGAGATAGCCATCTCTGCAGTGAATGTCTTAGCAATCAAAGCTTAAGTCAGGCCCTTGCATTACAAAAAAAGAAAGAAAAACAATTCTCAGGTTTTACACTACACAGTTATATCCATTTAAGATAGAATAAACACTTGTTAAGTCAGGCAAATGTTCTGTTTGCAGTGTAAGTTATTGAATTTACTTTGAACCTAAATACCATTTGTTTGTTTGTTTGTTTGTTTATTTATTTATTTATTTGAGCAAGAGTGCAAGGGGGAAGGGCAGAGGGAGAGAGAATCCCAAGCAGACTCTGTGCCAGCTTGAGAGCCAACTCGGGGCTCGATCCCAAGATCACAACCCCTGCCAAAACCAAGAGTTGGATGCTTAATGGCCTGCACCACCAAGATGTGCCCCTAAATACCTACTCTTAAAGAAGATTCTGGGCCACTTAGTTATTTTTTTTTTCCCCAATCAACTGTACCTCTTTACTACTACTCAATAAAAATTTTATTTTTGCTAATTTAGTAATTCCATTATATTGAGAGAACTGAGGTCTTATTCACCCTGTAATCTGCCTGTAATCCTTCTTGATGAAATCTTCAGCTATCTAATGAAGATTAAACTAACTTTTTTGTTCTTGAATAACTGAGCAAAGCATTTCAGTAGAGCAAAAAGATATGAGCTAATTGGGGGTAGGGGGTAGTTCTCAAAGCCAAAATAAATTATTTTCATGTATTTTTTAGTAATTTTTTTGGGGGGGAGGGCAGGCAAAGGGAGAGGGAGAGAAAATCTTAAGCAGGTTCCACACTTAACATGGAGCCCAACTCAGGGCTTGGGGTTTGATCTCATAACACTGAGATCATGACGAGCCAATTAAGAGTCGGTGGCTTAACTGAGCCACCCAGGCCCCCCTTAGCAATGTTACTTTTTACTTAACAGTAAGGAAAGAAAGAAAACAGTATCTAACTTACTAATTAGCACACTTGGCCTGACCTTAGGAGAGTATGTGTAGTATGTTATTATGCTGGTGATACACATTCATCCCAGCAAGGCCCTCCTGTCTGTCATCCTGGTGTACATTGACCAGCATATGTGAGGCAGAACCTTTGTGCTCTCTCAGGAGACAAAACAATCTTAAGCAGCATTGCTGGGATTGTTTCTGTAGATAACATTGTTAACCGTTTGTTTCTATTCTATTTCTGCCTGTTAAGATTGATGGTTTCTGAAAAAGCAGTGTAGATATAAACACAGCAGAGATAATTAGGCATGCTGCCCTTGCCCTTTGCCCACTCCTGGCTTTGGTCTTCCCCATTGGTCATGTTCATGGCCTTTCTTTCCCAGAGATGATGAAGTAAATCGAATAACCTGTTTACCAAAATGGACAAAAGTACCTTCTGACCCCAAGAGATGTAAAAGGAGAAATTAATTCTGGTCATACTGGGTCCCTTGGGTTACTTCCTTTTGGTGAAGTCCAGCATTCTTAGCTGAACTGAAATTGGACCACATGTCTAACATGTTGTTTTACCAACATGGCTTTCTTCTTTCACTTGCTTCTTAAAATACTTGGCTGTGCATTTTGTACATTAATGGATCACAACAAAATGGAGGGGCTCAGTCATTAAAGCATCTGACTCTTGATCTTGGGTTGTGAGTTCAAGCCCCACATTAGATATAAAGATTACTTTAAAAATTAGAATCTTAAAAAAAAATTGATTTCACAACTGGATGAGGGAAGAGACCTTGGGACTTGTTACATTGTCTTTCATTTTGAAAAGTCAGTAGGCTTATTTGTTAGAGTAAAATAGTTTGGTAAAACATTTAAGAATTTAAAAATAGAATAGCCTTCAGTGCTTCTCTCAGTTAGTAAGTCACTTGAAAAGAGTATACTGTAAACCAAAATAAGCTGCAGGTCATCTAGCTAATAAGTGATGGAGCCAGAATTATAATCCAGACAGTCTGATGCCAAGAGCCTGTTTTTTTAACCACTAAACTTTGCTTCCTCTCAGTTTCTCTGTCCTAACAGCATGAAGTCTACTCATGGAAACAACAGATCAGTTCATGATCTTTGGTGATCAGAAACTAGTGGTTGGGGGATATATAAAAGTATAAAGGATCTGGAGACATCATGTAAATGTGCCATGCCAGGGGAAGGGGCCCGAGGAGCACCATTATGGCTAGGGATCTGAATGAGTAGGGAGGGATGGGATATCTTGTGAGGTTTATGTTCAGATACAACACATTGTGCGTTGGGCAAGTAAAAAACTTTAACCACCTATAACTTCCCAGAATTATTGTGTCCATGCTGCTTTATATTTTTTTAACTTATTATCATGCATAATTTCAAGTACATATAAAGTAAACAGAATAGTATTAAGGAACCTCCCATGTGCCTGTCATCCAAATTCAATAACTATCAAATTCTGGCATGCGTGTAATAAAGTGTTTCTGATAGTCAATAAATTGAATTCTTGGATGGTCTTCCTAGTGAACCAGTGTCATTATGGAACTTCTTTATGGTTGATTCACTTAATCATGAGATGTATTCTAGTTTTAAAGTCTGATACAGCAGAATTCTGAACATGGAATTATCATAGCAAAGTTCTCAATGTTCATTTAGTCTGGTTTCTTAATATGCTACATAATACAACCATTGAGTGAGGATAGGGAGAATATTATTTTCTAAATCTGCAGTGGTTACTGCAGAAAAGAAAATATATTTTTTTTAAGATTTTATTTTTTTTAAGTGATCTGTATACCCAGCAAGGGGTTTGAACTCACAACCCCAAGATCAGGAGTCACATGTTGTACCAACTGAGCCAGCCGGGTGCCCCAGAAAATATTTTACTTACTTATTTTTAAGATTTTATTTATTCATGAGAAACACAGAGAGGCAGAAACACAGGCAGAGGGAGAAGCAGGCTCCCCACAGGGAGCCTGAAGTGGGACTCGATCTCAGGACTCCAAGATCATGCCCCAAGCTGAAGGCAGATGCTCAACTGCTGAGCCACTCAGGCATCCTGAAAATATTTCTTTTAAAAATTTTGTCTCTCCTAGTTTTTATTTTGAACCAAAATTAGTTTTTCATTTTTCAAATTGCTTTTGTGCCTTTCAGATGAACATCTAACATTTAAGGGGCGTCTGGGTGGGTTAGTTAAGTGTCTCCCTTCAGCTCAGGTCATGATCCCAGGGTCCTGGGGTTAAACCCCAGGTCAGGCTCCCTGCTTAGCTGAGAGTCTGCTTCTCCCTCTCCCTCTCCCTCTTCCTGCCGCTCCCCGTTTGTGTGTGTGTGCATGCGTGTGCACGCACTCTCTGTCTCTATTTCTGTGTCAAATAAATCTTTACAATTGTTTTTAACCCATATTCTTCATCTTTTCTTACAAATAGCCTCTCTGTTCCTTTCATTTTAGTGACATTTCCAGGCTTCTTTCTAAAAGAGAATGTCTTGATTTCCATCAAAGAGATGTTGCCATATTATATTAGAGATTTATCTGGAAAGAAATTTATGTGGTGATTCAGGTTATATCTGGACTTCTGCTGCTTCCTGAAAACTAGCCTCACCAGCCAAACTATACCATATGATTTTGGAGATAGTATGTCCAAAGCTAGGCAAAAAAATCCTATCCTTCATCTAATGTTATATTGTGAAACCAAAAGAGACAGTTACTACTTTCTTGATTATAGATCCTGGACAATAACTTAACTTTGTATAGTTTCACATTTCTCTATCAGTAACATGGAAAATTTCTGTTTCTTTATGACGTCCTACAGTTTGTTTATAGCCATCAAATGAAATAATATATGAGTGCATATTTCAAACTGTATGCTGCATACATATGTATGTAACTCTGAAGAGTTTAAGGAGTATTCCATATTTTTCTCAGAGGTACTCAGTATATATAGTTCATAGCATCTTTATAAGAACTCAAAATTTGTTGATGCATTTGTATTTCTTTTCCTCATGGCATGGAGGTAGAGTAACTCAGGATATGAGCATGGTTGATTATACCCAATGTTTTATGTGAAAAGCTGAAACTTATTAAGAGGTTTGACTTACTTGGATTATACTGTGTCAGAGATAAAATTGGGACTCTTTTTTTTTTCTCTCTCTCTCTCTCTTTTTTAAGGTTTTATTTATTTATTTATTCATGAGAGACACACAGAGAAAGAGAGAGATGCAGAAACACAGGCAGAGGGAGAAGCAGGCTCCTCGCAGGGAGCCTGATGTGGGACTCGAAACCGGGTCTCCAGGGTCATGCTTTGGGCCAAAGGTGGTGGTAAACTGCTGAGCCACCCGGGCTGCCCCTCCCCGCCCCTTTTTAAAGATTATTGGAGGGACGCCTGTGTGGCTCAGTGGTTTAGCATCTCCCTTTGGCTCAGGGCATGATCCTGGGTTCCTGGGATCGAGTCCCACATCAGGCTCCCTCTGGGGAGCCTGCTTCTCCAGAGAGTGAGTTTGCACATGCAAGTTGGGGGAGAGGCAGAGGGAGAGACTCTCAGGCACACTCCTCAAGCCCATCCCAAAGTTTAATGCCACAACCCATGAGATCATGACCTATGCTGAAACCAAGAGTTGATCACTTAACCAACTGAGCTATCCAGGTGCCCCGGGATTCAGATTTCTTAATTTGACAGAGACAGCTTCCCTAAAAATGTATATTACCTATAGAAGATAATGTAGTATATGCAGATCTGTTTGAGATTCAGTTTTGTACAAGTTATGTAAATTACAGGCAATATTGAGCTGAATATACTGAAATAAGAGAAAATTATACAAGCTAAAAGCAGAGGCTTCTAACTTTCTGGAAAGGGGCAAGGTACAAATTTGTTGTGTTGCCTCAGGGTTTTCATGTCTCTACCAGCTTGGGAAAAGTGCTGCTGTTACCAAATAGGAGTATCAGAGTTCTTTCCTCCATCTTTATTAACCAGAGAGCCTGCATGAATCGGGCTAAAAAAACAGTACATGTGTGTGGAACAGAGGGAGTGTGCGTTCTCAGATTGACTGCTGCTTCCTTATCAAAGTGTGTGACTAGGAAAGAGCTACCATTTGTGAGAGGGGACAAACAATGGCACAGTAGCTCCTTTTGACCTGTAACAGGCCTCTGCTTTAGGGATAAATCTCCTCACATTCAACATAGAGTTTTGTGCATGTATTTGCTTTCTCCTGTAGAGAGGATCTACTGTTTTCACCTGATCATCTCCAAGGTGTATTTGCATTGATTTGAGAAGGATAAAGGTGAAGAAACATAGGATCTGGAGCCAGACCACCTGGGCCTGGCGGTCCCACCTGTTGGCGGTCTGACCTTGGTCATGGTATTTAACCTACCTATACTGTACGTTTCTTATCTGTAAAATAGGGATAATAATTGTACCCCCCTCATAAGGTTGTTGTGAGAATTGTGGCAGGCATATAAGGAGTGCTCAAAAATATTAGCTGTCGTTATTATTGTGGTTAATGTTACCTTTGGACAAATGAAGGCAGAACAAGAAGGCCCCTTAAATATTCTCTTCTAGAGGAGGGCTGTTTAACTTGCCCATGCTTCCCCAGTTTCAGATCTCTAAGAATTCAAGATCATAGTGTGACCATTGCACTACATCACCAGTTTACCAGATGGATGACTCACCACGTGGGCTTAGTTTCGTGAGAGAAAGCAGTGGGGATGAATAAACCTAGTGCTGAGGAAAAACCATTAGCAATAGTATCACCTCACATTTATTGATGGGATGCAGGGAACCGTGCACAGACTATGGTGGAATGAATGTCTGACCCTCCGAGGAACCGATACTTACACCAGGGACACAGGAAAGGGGTTTGAAGAGGGCTGTGATGGGACAGAAGTGGCATTCATGGTGTGCTCCTCAGACTGTAAGATACAGGGTCAGTGGGCCCAGAAAGGGAAGTGAAGAGATGATTTTTCCAAGAAGGCAAATGACAGAGAAAGGGATAACTGCAGAGAGCCCCCTCAATAGGGAGACAATAGGAAGACTCTGAAGCCAAGGTGGGGCTTTTCGAGAAGTCAAGGAACTGCAAGGTGTCAAGGAGAACTTGGTGCTGAATAGTGCTGCATCAGAGCAGTCAGAAAATGAGTCAAGGGAAGAGGCTTTTGGGCAGTTTTTAGAAACTTTAGGAGGGATGGGAATGGAAGCCCAACTGTCCTATATCTACCACATCAGCCAACAGCCGTACTAATCCCTCCAAATGCTAGGTATAGGGAGGGGTCAGGAGGATTGGAGCTGGGACAGTTGAGGTTGTAAATCTTGCTCCATATATAGTGTTTGTAATTTATTATAAGAACAAATAAGTAGGGGCAGCCTGGGTGGCTCAACAGTTTAGCGCCACCTTTGGTTGAGGTCGTGATCCTGGAGACCTGGGATTGAGTCCCATGTCGGGCTTCCTGCGTGAAGCCTGCTTCTCCCTCTGCCTGTGTCTCTGCCTCTCTCTTTCTGTGTGTCTCGAATGAATGAATAAATAAAATCTTAAAAAAAAAATAACAAATAAGTAAAACAAACACAAAAATAAGTGCAAAATGAGGGATAAATTGCAAGGTAGATGGTGAGTGGTTAGAACTGTGAAGGCCCCTTAGTGAGTCTTCAAGGGTGAGTGGAATTTTAAGAAAATATTTTTTTTGGAAAGGAAGTGGGAGGCCAGTAGCCCTTGGCATGTGGAGCATGCGTCAGGTAAGTCTGAGGAATGAGGCCAAGAAAGTGAGCTTTTGAGGATATCAAAAAGCAAGCTTTACCTGCAGCAGGAGTAGTGACAGTTTTGGGGTCAAAGAGAAGTCTTTGAGTTTCAGTGGACAGTAGAACCCTTGGATGACACCTAAATCTGTACTTTGCTCTCGTGTCCATCGTTAGAAATCCGGCAGAATTGTGTGTGTTCTGGATCGTGCTTACTGGTCCAGGGGAAGGAGAAATCTGACTGGTTGGTACGTTGCCTTCTCTTCTCAGCGCAGAGGTGGGTGGGATCCTTCTGGACTCCTTAGCAGAGGACTCTTCCTCAGAGGCGTGTGCTTCTGTTAATTGAACTTGGTTGTGATTTGATGGTTTTAAAAAATACAACCCATAAACCAAAACAGCCCTCTTTCCCTACCATATTTTTCACTCTGTAAATTCTCTAGCTTTTGCTGTTGTTGTTGTTGTTTTTTGGGGGGGGGGAGAAAAAAAAAGTCATAGGTAATACCAAGCTAGAAGAGTGTCCCTTCTATTATTGAAAGGTTTCAGGAAAAAAAAAAAAAAGAAAAGTTTCAGGAATGTGTTCCCACCATATAGCCAGACTTCTGTGTTTACTCGAGGGAAGAGAAGCCTCTTTACAGATCACTGTCCAATGTCTGTCTCATAATTGGTTCCCTTTCTCTTTTTTAACATCCAGCCCACCTTGTTCTCTGTCTTCTAAATACATGCATCCAGATCATATGGCATCTCTTTGATTTAAAGATACAGAATACCTCATAAGCAAAAACTGGGCCATGACATGGCTATTGATGTGAATGTGTGAGCAGGTGGAGTTGGTGCCAAGCAGGTACCTGAACTAGATTACGTGCTGTTACTTGTTGCTTCAGCCATAACTACCAAGTCTCTAAGCACTCTGTAGGAGGAAGCTGAGCCCCATGGCAGACACTCTGATATTGAAGCCCAGGTGTGCATACGGGCTTTACTTACTGGCTACATGACTTTAGACAATTCATACCAACCCTTTCTGCCTTGTAGTGTTGTTTAGGATTAAAACCAAAACAAGGATAGTGAATGTGCTGGGATCCTTGGGTGGCTCAGCAGTTTAGTGCCTGCCTTCGGCCCAGGGCTGTGATACTGGAGTCCCGGGATGGAGTCCCACATCGGGCTCCCTGCATGGAGCCTGCTTCTCCCTCTGCCTGTGTCCCTGCCTCTCTCACTCTCTGTGTCTCTCATGAATAAATAAATAAAATCTTAAAAAACAAACAAAAAAAGGATAGTGGATGTGAAATTGCATTGTGAAATGAAACTCCCTGAAGATTTATGTCTATGCTTTTGTTTGCTTTCTAGAGTGTAATTCTTTTAATAAATAATAAAATCACACTGCTCCAAAATCAAATTACAAGAAAGCATATCAAGGGAAATCTTATTTCCCTGTCACTCTCTACTCTCTTCCCCTTCCCCTCTTTCAGGTTACCAATTTCTTTTAGTTTCTGTTTTATGTTTTTAGCATGTTTTAGTGCATCAAAGGTAACACACCATATTACCCTGCTCTTGCTCTCACTTCACTAAACAGCATGTCTTGGAGGCATTTCATATCAGTATGTTTCCGAAACGGGACAGCTTGGTTATTTTCCATTGTCTGGATGTACCATAGTTTATTCAACCAGTTCCCTTACTAATGGAACTTGGGGTGTTTCCAGTCTTTTGCTGTTACAAACAATATTGCAGTAAGTTAATATATATATGATACTTAGAGCAGTGCCTAGCATATGGTAAGTGCTAAATGAGTATTAGTTATTGTGCATAAATACATAAAGTATTTGTGCAACTATTGTATGTCTGTGGGATAAAGTCCCTGAAATGGCATTAGTGAAGGTGGGTAAATGCATTTGAAACTTTTGTAGATACTGCCAAATTCCATTTCATAGGGATTGTGTCATTTTGCACATTTACAGCATACCCTATAGAAATAAAAGATATTAAGGCTGCTTTACACAATGGGCACCTAACAGAAGTGGTTGACAGATTATCATCACTTACTTATCTGTAGAAATTATGTGTGTTCATACTTGGAGACTAGACTGTGCCAAGGCCTTAGTGAGTGATGGGTTTTCATTTAGACTATGCTTCTAATATTTTCCTACCACTTATTCTACCCTTTTTCTCGTATTTTCCATTATAATAGCAGAAACATGTTCATTAAGCATAGCACCAAAGTTAAAACTGTAAAGGAGAAAAGATTGATAAATTTGACTTCATAAAAATAAAAACGTGGAGTGGACTAGAAAGCATCACAGACTACATTAGAAGGAAAATGACATGACAGGAAAAAAATGTGTGCAGCCATGCTAATGTATTAATATATGGCATGTTATTACCGATCCCTGTGAAAAAGGGAAATACACCAGGTAAAAATAGGTAGAGGCCCCAGATGGGAAGTTTGCAAAAGAAAACTATAAATACAAGTAAATACACAAACACAGAAAGGCTTAAATTGGACCCAAAAAGATGGTTTGTAATTATAGATACCAATTATTGATGAAGATTTAAGAAAATTAAATAGATAATTAAGTATATGTACAAAGATTTAATTGCAAAAATATTTATAGCATGAAAAAACAAGTCAGACTTCATCAGTAGGGGATGGGTTAAAATTCATTGGTTTACTCATCCAAATTCAGCACTTAAAAAAATATGATGTAAATAGTTGTATTCTTTAAATTAATATGGAAAGAGATGAAGTGGAAACCAGCCTGTGTGGTACTTTGTAATAAAAAAGTATATGTGATGTCTTGTTTTTATTATATGTATAGAATCTACACACACCGAAACTTTATCAAAGACTGTATGTAAAATCTGAACATGGCTTATCTCAAGATGGTGAGATTGTAGGCAGTTCTTAAATTTATATCTTCTCCTCAACCACCTCTTGCTCATTTTCTTCCTTTTCATCTTCCTCCTTCCCATGTTTACAAAATCTCTTTAATAAGCGTTGTTTGGGTAATCTTTAGGTTTGGGAGTCAAAAACCAATGTAAGACTTAATTCAGAAGTTTTGAGGAGAAAATCACCTAACCCGTTGTATAAAATTACCAATTTGTTGTTTTTTGTAAGGTTTCTTCACCTGTGTACCTGGATTTGTAACATGGTTTTAATTGTATTAGATACATCGTTTTTATATAGTTTACTCTCATTGCTTAAGTATTTTCCATGTTGTTACGTGGTCTTTGCAACTTCATTTTAAGTTTAATTTCATTTTAAGCTAATGTTCCGTGAAGTAGTTTCAAACTATTTTTTTAATTTTTTTTTTTTAAGATTTTATTTACTTATTCATGAGAGACACACAAAGAGAGAGGCAGAGACACAGGCAGAGGGAAGAGCAGGCTCCATGCAGGGAGCCCGATGTGGGACTCTATCCCGGGTCTCCAGGATCAGGCCCTGGGCAAAAGGCGGCGCTAAACCGCTGAGCCACCCGGGCTGCCCAGTTTCAAACTATTTATTAGGAAGTTGGAAATATGAGACAAATGCCAGTGAGGTTTTTGTTTCCCTTTCTTGGAGGCTTTCTTCAACGTTATCACCATCAGATGAAAGATTGGCAGTGACTTAATGAAGCCATGAGAGTCCAGCCTCCTTAGGTCCCTTCTGCCAGACACATCCATCAGAGCAGAACAGAAACTTGATTTTGTCACACCTTTTTTTTTTTTTATTTTGTCACACCTTTTTCAAAAACAGTCCCCCCCAAAAACACCACATCAACCCCAAATCATGTGTTAGTGAGGCAAAGTACCTCATAGAAGATAGCAAAAAATACATCTAATTCATAACTGATAATATATTTATCACTTTAATCAAGTCTAAAAGGTTGAAATGTAAGATCTCTGGTAGAATTTCAGAAAACTCTTCTCAGGTAAAGATCTTCTTTCCCTTACACTAACGTTTTCAAAACTATTCTGTTTCTGAGTGAATTTGGCCTAATCAGTCTAGAACTGTATCGACAAACACTGTTTTTCCCTTTACAGACCAACACTACCCTTTCTCTTAACAAATACAGAAACATTGGCAGTTTTATAAGGGATTGTTCACTTATTTCTTTCTCATTGTATGTAAATAACACTTTAAAGCTTAAGCAAACTGTGATTTCACCTATTTCCTAAAGCTGAATTTCTTTATCCATTTATCTGTTTCCCTAAATATAACCCTGGGATCCTGGTTGCAGATTTTTCTTTTCCTTTTTCCCTGGGGAATGCCTGTTCCTAGTGGCCACAGTGCTTACAGGCTATAAGCTGCAACTTTCTTCAAATCAAAATTTTAACCTTTAAACCTGTCTAGGGAAAGGAAAAAAAAAAAAAAGCCAAAAAACCCAAACACCCTGTCTGAATGGGTAGTTTGCTGCTCCCCTATGCAGTGCTTGCTTGGGTTTCAGACATACTGATCTTAATCTGAAACTCCCAAGACACACAGTAACAACAGTTACAGCAGCCCCAAGTTCATTATCTGCTCAGGGTGCAATTACCTGGCAGCCACCTAGAGCGTGAGGTTTTTCTGGGCCCCCAAAGAACTCATATCCTGAAAAGAGAAGACTAATCAAGGCAGGTCCTCTGGGTAGGGACACTGCGAGGGTGGATTGCAATTGATAGGAGCTTTAATTTGTGAGGACTTAATCTAATCTGCTTTTGGAACAAGATAGTGTACATGTATTTATTGTCCATTTTCTCTGTGCATTCTTTGAAGACTCATTTGATTGTGTGATGATAGTATTGTCATAAGGACACAGAACTTTATTACATGAATCTGCCTCTGTCCTTCACCTGCCTCACTGCCCAGAGCTACTCCAGGGATTTATTTAGCCTGTGTTATGTTAAGGGAAAGAATGACTATTGTCTCAAATGGCATGGTGTTTAGGAGTCTGGTTTCCTGTCCTGAAAGCCCCTTTTGGGGAAGGCAGATAATGAATTTCTCAGGAAGCAGTTACTTAGGATGCAGCAGGAAATGGTACTGGTTAGCTCTTCAGTTGACCCAGTAGACAGAGTTGTCTGTCCGTCGATAGAACTTGGTAGCAGTATAGGTGATAGTGCAGCCAGGTCCTTGACTGACTGACAGAAGGAAAGCCAGGGACTTGGGAGTCTATAATCAAGCCAGGAGCCAGAAGCCGCCCAGGCTGCAACACGGACCTGTGTTCCCTTGTCAGGACCTTCCGTTGAGAAAAGGAGCTTTGGATCAGGAGGCTGGCATCATGGACAAATATGCCTTCCTTTACCCGTCCTGGAGGGAGCCCATAAGCACTTCGCCAGGGCATTTTCTGGTGATGATAGACATCCCGTGCCACATCACGGGGAGCTGTCTTTGGCTTCTGTCAGAGGTGAAGAGGGGAAGTGGGTACGGGTCACCTGACCAAAACAGTTGTGTTTTCATGTTAAATAATGTCCTCTGTTACACCATTTAGCTTACACAATTAGATTTGCCATCCTGTTGTATTTTAAGTACTTAAATCGGTCTGGCCTGTAAAGCAGCGGTTGTCAAAGTGTGCAGGTCCCTAGGGCCCTCTTAGGAGGGTTGCAAGGTCTTCCTTCAACAACATATCTGTGTGAGGCCAGACTTTGCTTCCTCCACTTCAGCCAGAGAACACATTGCAACAGATTGAAGACAGAAGCAGATAAAAGAATTCACCTGTCTTCTGTGAAGCCAGACATTAAATTGGAAAACAAAGCCACTTTTCTAACTAAAGTTTATTTTGTTTTGGAGAATATAATGATTTTTTCCTAAAAATATATTATTTATATTCATGTTTTTTTCATTCTTATGAATTAGTATTTTTAACTTTTGTTTTAATTTCTAATATGGTAAATATCAGCTGTTGCCTACATAAACAATTTTTGGGGGTCCTCAGTAATTTTTAAGAGTGTGTCATTTGGATTCAGGGACCTAGAAGTTTGAGAACTACTGCACTAGAGGACTACCTTGGGAGAAATACCTATATCTTCTTCCTTTCTTTCGGTCCTATGTAGTGAGAACCTATATAGCACAGATACAGATTTGTACAAACAGTTTGAGAGAAAAATGGCTCAAGTGTCAGGTACAGAACAGGTGCCAAATACGGTAAGATAGGTGATGATGATGATGATAACTGCTAGTGCCCCTGAGTCCTTGGATGTGTAGGTGCACACAGTACCTCTATGTAGATTCACATTTTTGTGCTCTGTGCTCTCTCCTTGACCAGTTCTTGTTTTAAATACACACACTTTAGTCTCACATTTTAATTTTGCTCTTTATATCATCAGTAGCTCAAGCGAAGCATTTCCCAAGCATTTCCCCCTGCCTGTTTAGATTTGTTGGATGTATGTTCCTGAAGGGGAATTTGTTTTGTCCTAGTGGAGCCTGAGATACAGGGTTATTCTTCCTAAGGGAAAAGGCAGGCTTCTAAGATGGATAGATGATTGCTGACACCATGTTTTGTCCCACCTGTGCTTTCAACCTGGGGCGCTTGTACAACTGTGCCTCTCTACAGCCCTCCCCACTAGAGAGATCCAGAAACCCCAGGGACTTGCTGAGGAAGGCCTTCCAGTGCTGCCTGAACTTCACCACAGATTTCCCACTAGGAAAATAAAGACTGTGTAACTTGCATATGTGTTATCATCTGCAAATAAGTGGCTACCTGGCCCCATCAGGTTTCCCCTGGCAGCTTACTAACTGGTTGTAGGAATTTACAGTAGGGAGGAAGGCAGGAGATGAGCCGGTAATGCTGAGAGGGTGGGGAGGGTAAGAATGGAACTAATGTGCTTGCCCTTCTGATCCTAGAGATTAATCCCCTTGGTGTGGGCTATATGAACACGAAGCGTCTCCACCTGTCTTCTGGGGCCATGTGTTCATCTTCAGCCCAGACAGCCTGGCCAGTGCAACAGCACCAGATATGGTAATATCTTTGATCTGAGGCCCAGGTCTGAACCTTACCTGCATGACTGGAGCCTGTCATTTACTTACTCTGGAATGTCACCCAGTTTTCTCATTGATAAAAGTATAGGCATGCCCGTCATGTCTGCTTCACAGAATTGTTAGCAAGACTTAGATTAAGTGAGGTTATATAGATGGGAAAGCTGAAAAACGTGCAAATACAAGTTTTGTAAAACACTTTTTTATAGTGCCAGTAGGGTTCCTGCCCTTTGCCCCTTGCCCTCTGCATTCACGAGGCTTCTGTTCTTTTCTCCAGGTTACCTGTGCATGACAGATGAGTGGTTCTCTGAATATGTCTACGAAGTGGTGGTGGACAGGAAGCATGTCCCTGAAGAGGTGCTAGCCGTGTTAGAGCAGGAGCCCATTGTCCTGCCAGCCTGGGACCCGATGGGGGCTTTGGCCGAGTGATGCTGCCTCCAGCACTCTCTTCCTCCTTTGGGACCTGAAGTAGCTGCAAAAGACAGATCCAAGGACTGAAGCCAAAGTTACACAGGTTCCTACAGGACACAGTCAGACTCTTGGATTTCTCCTCCAGGAACCTCTTTGGAGAAGTGTGCTTTATGATGAAACAAAATATTCTTAAAGGAAAGATCAGGTCACACTATGTACTCTCCTCACCTCCAACAGCTCAGGATCTCTTCCCATTTTAATCAGATGTAATTGTTTGTCTTAATTGTCAAAACAGGTCTGGTGTAGTTAGTGTCTTTTAATAAGACAGGAGAGGAGCGATTGAATATGGAGAGAAAATGGACCTGATGCTCCTTGTTTCTAGAGTAGAGTTGGGGGAGGGTTATCCTAAGATTTGAGCTTTCAAACTGCATGCTGCCTGACAGTATCACTGTCCTTCCTAGATGGCAGTCACTAAATTCATTTTTTTTTTCAAGGTAATTTTATGTGCCTCTAATAACCCAGGAAAGGGAGGTTGATCAAGTCTGACATGATTCCTTCCTATTGTTTGGAACTGTGAGGGAGCACAGCTCTACTCCAGCAGGGTTAGTAGAGGCTTAGAGAAAGAGGAGTGTGAGAACAACTAAAACTTTATCATGATCTGAATTATAATCATTAGGGGGAGCTCTAGCCAAATGGTTTAACTTCTGCCTCTGGAATTGGGAGTTGGGTGGGTAGGAAAAGGTGATACCATTCTTTCTGACAACTAGATGGTGCTGAGAAGCTTTTGAATAAAACACTTTGCTAAATGAGAGTAAGTGGCTTATTTGATCTAAGAGTTTCTTTATTTAGCAACAAAGGGAGGCAACCAGGTGACTCATATTCCTCAAAATGGAAAAACAGCGAGAGAGTCCAGGGCTTCCCTGCTTCAGTTTCTCTGTGGTATAGATAATCCTTGCCAGCTGGTGCCGATCCTCACTAGCTTCTGCAGAGGATTTCCAAGCATCTAAGAGAGCTTGTGTCCCTGCACTTAGTCCTTTCTTTCATCCAGATCCAGGGTCTCTATAAGAGTAAGAAATGAAGCTTTGTTGAGTCCAGCCTTGGAATTGGCTGGAGAGTATGTGATTTACTGAGACTGCATCTCCCTTTCACTGAAAGCAAATAAGTATAGTATCCTAATCAGCATTTCCATCAGTGCCTGAGCCCCCTACCTTTCTGGCTTTCCTAGAATCTTCTCAGTCCTAGCAGGGATATTGTCTGGTAAAGCACTTCCAAGATAACATTAGATAAAGACCCAATCTTTAATCGAAGTGTTTACAATATTGTTGTAGACCCTTGATGTTCCAAGCAAGATAAATAAACCCATTTCTAGACACATCATGTCAAAACCCTAGAACAGATCTTAAAAGCATCTAGGAACACAGATTATTCCCTCCAAAGAAAAGACAATTAGATTGACAGCTAACTTCTCATCAGCATCTGTATAAGCAAGAAGACAGTGAAATATATCTTCAAGGTGCTGTGAGAAGTTAATTGTGAGCCTAGAATTCTATACTCAATGAAACTGTCTTTCAAGGGTGAAATAAAATATACTTTCAATCAAACAGAAGGGAAGTGATCCAGTATGGAAGTTCTGAGATGTGATAAATAAGTGCATCTAAACAAAAAGTGCCTGTAGGTAAGTCTAGTAGCATTCAAAGAAAGATGAAACTAAAATACACAAAAGTAGATAATTATAATTAGGGAGGTGATTGGACTAAACATACTCCTTGTCATTTAGGAAAAAATATTGATTAATTTTAGACTGGTCTGTTAGTGCTTGCTTCATCAGCACATATACTAGACTTTGGTATGTTAATAATTTATCCTAAAATTCTCTAGATTAACTACTAAAAAATAAGGATATAGTTTCCAAGCAAGAATATAATCAATCCATGAAAATACAAGATGGTGAGAAAAAAAATGCAGAACAAATAGAGTGTCCAAAATAAGAGATAAATGTAAATGTGTCAATAATTACAATATGTATAAGTGGGTTGTGTTCCTGAAAGAAGACAGATTGTCAAACTGGAGTTTTGGGTTTTTTTTTTTCTAAGATTTTATTCAAGAGTGAGAGAGCATGAGGTGGGGAGGGGCAGAGGGTAAAGGAGCAGACTCACCACTGAGCAAGGAGCCCAACGCAGGGCTAAATCCCAGCACCCCAAGATCATGACCTAAGCTGAAGGCAGATGTTTAACTTGACTAAGCCACCCAGATGCCCCTCAAACTGGAGTTTTTAAAAAAGAAATTCAGCCATAAGCTGATTACAAGAAACATCAGCAACCTGGGGTATAAAAAGGATAGGAAAGATATATCAGGCAGATACTAATCAAATCTGTTGTGGCTATACTAATAATTAGCAAAATTAAGGCTACTCAATAACTAGATTGATTCTTGGGTATATTATTCACAGCCTTCCTGGAGTTGTACAACACAGTGACCTTGGAAATAGGCTTAAAACAAAAAGCAGAGATACTAGAGATAGAATCACTGCATAATTATGTGTTTACTTGATTCTCCAGAAAAATATAGATCCTAAATTTTAAATTAGTACATACCTAGTAACCTCAAAATATATAAAACAAACAACTATATGGAAAAATAATCCAAATCATAATGGAAGATTTTAACACACTTCTCAATCGTTGATAGATCAAGCAACCAAAAACTCAATTGAGTATGTAAAAGATTTAAGCATTTAGTAAGTTTGGTATAATGGACATCTATAGAACACTGCATCTAATAATTGCAGATTCTTCTTGAGCACACATGGAACTTTTTCAAAAATTGGCCATGTATTACGGAGTACAGTCAACGTCAACAAATTTCCAAGTGATTAAGTTAGAAACTAAAATTAAGAGATAGCTAGAAGTTTCCTATATGTTTATAAATTAATTCATAGATCCAAGAAGAAATCAAAGGAAATTTAACCTGAACAATGGTTAAAAAAAAAAAAAAAAAAAACAACCTGCGTATCAAAATGGCAGGTCCAGCTAAAACAGTACTTAAGTTTTATAGCATTAAATTTTTATTAGAATGGAAGAAAGGCTGAAAATTGAGCTAAACATTTATGTCAAGAAATTAGAAATGCAAAATCAACCTAAAGAAAGCATAAACGTAGGGATCCCTGGGTGGCACAGAGGTTTAGCGCCTGCCTTTGGCCCAGGGCACGATCCTGGAGACCCGGGATCGAATCCCACGTCGGGCTCCCGGTGCATGGAGCCTGCTTCTCCCTCTGCCTGTGTCTCTGCCTCTCTCTCTCTCTCTCTCTCTCTCTCTCTCTCTCTGTGTGTGACTATCATAGATAAATAAAAATTAAAATATTTTTCAAAAAGGAGTATACTATTATAGATACTGCAGATATTTGAAAACTGGAGGATACCCTCAACTTTGTTAAATGGTTTAGAAGACCTACATCCACAACCTCCAGAGTAACAGAAAAGGAGAAACAGTAATCTGGAAAGCAGACAGAAGCATTGGAAGATTTAGCAGAGCTGAAAAAAACTGAATCCTAAGCAATGGTGGAGAAAGCCAGTGCTAAGCAAACCAATTTACATTGCATAATCCCCTGAATATGGTAGTTCCAGCTAGCCATTAAGGGAATTGGGAACAAAAGGAGGGTTACTGGAGATGTCTGTTAGGTTCCCCCTCCCTACTTTGGGCAGCTAAGTAACTCTACATCCCCTGCTCTGTCAGCCAACTCAAGATTTATTCTCAAGGGAGAAGAGTTTATGGACACATAACTGAGGATGAAAGTGCCATAAGAGGATAAATGAGTATTTGCATTCTGAATGTTCTCTGCCATGGTGGCTCAGTTAAGCACCCATCTCTTGGTTTCGGCTCAGGTCATGATCTCAGATGGAGCCTTGCATCAGGCTCTGCACTCAGTGTGGAGTCTGCTTGTCCCTCTCTCTCTCTGCTCCTCTCCTGCCCCCCCCCCATAAAGTCTTTCAAAAAAAAAGTTCTGGTGCTCAGGAGATTGGAAATATCTGGGGAATCTTGACTAGCCTAAAAGGAAGGATGTAAAGAATTATTTTATGGCATAAAACATTATTTTATGATCTGGCATAACAAGGATAGTAAGAGAAAAAATTACATGTAAATCACACATAAATATAGATGCAAAAGTCCTAAAACAAAGTACAAAGCAAATCCACAATAAGTAAAAAATAATCTTCATAACCAAATATTTAATAAAAGCTATTTCTCTTTAAAAAAAAGATTTTATTTATTCATGAGAGACACACAGAGAGAGGCAGAGACACAGGCAGAGGGAAAAGCAGACTCCATGCAGGAAGCCCCATGTGGGACTCGGTCCCGGGGCTCCAGGATCACGCCCTGAGCCGAAGGCAGATGCTCAACTGCTGAGCCACTCAGGCGTCCCTAAAAACTATTTCTCAAATAAAATTCAGATCCAGTGGAGAGAAACAAACAACATTGCATATGTGTTCTCTGCTGAAGACAAAGGGAAATGAGCCAAAAGTTTAGCTAGAGACCAGAATTGGAGGAACTTGCTAATATTTGGGTGACTGCTGAATGCAGAAATAGGGAGGTGGGACTGGGAACTCTTTAGCTTTACTCTGACCCCTAGAAAGTCCTTGCCAGCCAGGGTGACTCTGGAGACATGTAGAGTCATGCTGACACTACACATCCAAGAAGCCAGGACCTGATAATGAGACATGCCTTCAGGATGTGGTTGTGGAGCATTTGCTTGCTCCAGCTTGTCCTTAAAGAGCAGCTTAATTCGAATTTGCTGCTGGCAGCACCAGGGCCCTTGTGCTGTAACTCATTCCTCCAGTTGTGTGGTGTGGGCCAGCAGTGCTGCTGAGCATGGGGACCGCCATTGAGCCTGACTCCTTTAAGTAATTCCAGATGAGCATTCCCATGTTTAGGACAACTTGTTCGAACAGTTGTTGCTGTTTCTGACTCTGACTCTTCTTCCCTGGGGGTCTATGAAACAATGTGATTGAAAATTAGCAATAAGCCAGCCAGAGCTGTTTTGCTTCCTTTTTTTTTTTTTTTTTTAAAGAGAGAGAACAAGCAGGTTGGGGGAGGAGAGACGGAGAGACGTAGAGTGGGGAGGATGGGAGAGCAGAGGGAGAGGGAGAAAGAGAACCTTAAGCAGGCCTCACACCCAGCAGGGATCTGCTCCATCTCACAACCCTGAGATCATGACCTGAGCCAAAATCAAGAGCCTGAGCTGCCCAGGTGCCCCTTGTGTCCCTTTTCAAATTCAGCCTTTTCTGCATTACCACAAAGGGAAAGGAAGACAGGGACGGAGGGAGTGTTCAATCGTTCGGTTCCTACCAGCTGTAGCTATTTGGGAGCAGGACTGTGAAGACGGGAAGCCTCTCTGTGCGCCGCTCTCTCTGTACAGTTTGAATACTAACTGTTCTCTTTTTTGCTTTGCTTTGCTTACTCCTCTAGAACTCTAGTTCTGTAACTCCTCTTGAAGTGGATGGAGTGCTCTTGGGAACCATCTTCCCGGCTGCCTCATGTTTGTTTTCTTTTTTTAAAATCAGCTGCGGGGATCCCTGGGTGGCGCAGCGGTTTAGCGCCTGCCTTTGGCCCAGGGCGCGATCCTGGAGACCCTGGATCGATTCCCATGTCGGCTCCCGGTGCATGGAGCCTGCTTCTCCCTCTGCCTGTGTCTCTGCCTCTCTCTCTCTCTCTCTCTCTCTCTCTCTCTCTCTCACTGTGTGCCTATCATAAGTAAATAAAAATTAAAAATAAAATAAAATCAGCTGCAGTTCAGGAGAGCAGAGAAGCCAAGACAGGGTGGGCCAATGGTGGAAAGTACTGGAGTGTGGTTGACTTAGAGTTGTAGCCTCCCTGCTTCTCCCCTGGCTGGGGACCTACTTGGCCAGAACACTGAAGAGATCCTTGGAACATTCTGTGCCAGGAGCACTCGGCCTCCTCCCTCGTGGCCTCTGCCCACCTCTGCAGACTGGACTTCCTCATCTCCCGTCTTATTCACTCTGCTGCTGCCAACCACCCTCTTCCTATTTTGCCCCTCAGACACACCAAGCTCACTCCCACCTGCTCTCCCTAGAGCTCCCTCCCGTCTGTGCATGGCTGGCTCCTCATGACCCAGGTGACGTGAAGGCCAGCTTCCCTCCCCACTGCCTCGACCACTGCCATACCAGCCCTCTCTGCTGCCATCATGGCCTATTTTCTTCACAGCGCTTATCACTTTCTGTGATGATCCTATTTATTTATATGTTTGTCTGTGTGCCCCAAAGTCGATTCTCCCTGTCAGCTCCCCAAGGGCAGGGGCTTTGTCTTGCTCACCACTGCGTTCACAGGCCTGACTCGTGGTAAGCACTGATTGGCTGACTGATTGAAAATGCCCTATTTTCTGACAGCTCTACTCAATTAAAAGTTTATACATAGATCTGAAGTCTGCTTTCCTATATAACTTGCTCAACGGGGACGAGGAGCAGAACAAAGTCTCTGTGATCTTCATTTCAGTGCTGAACAGAAAGGTCTAGACTTCATGAAGGTGACTTACTTAAGGCGAGTAGAAAAAAGAGGGAAAACCCGCCAAGTTTTATGTCACTTTTCTCACTGCTTTTACCTTTCTCATTTCAAATCAGCCCAGCACCATGGGAGGCGCAGGGATTTTAGACTCAGTCTGGTTTTACCACTGTCTGTGTAACCACGGACAAGTTATGGAACCTCTTTGAGCCTTGGTCTTCCTACCACTTTTATTGGAAAATAATATTTTTAAGTGTATTAAGTATGAAAACTTTCAGCTTGAAAAGGATGAAAACGGTCCATTATTTTTAAAAACGTTTACAGCAAAATACAACCAAAGAATTTATACTGCATATTACCCTATAAAGTAGGAGAGGACAAAGGACAATGTATAGAATGAGTCTGGTAGATGCTCCATTAACAGTAGCTTTTATTAAAAAAAAAAAAAAAGATTTAATTTAGGGCTGCCTGGTTGGCTCAGTGGTTGAGCATTTGCCTTTGGTTTGGGTCATGATCCTGGGGTCCTGGGATCAAGTCCTACATCAGACTCCCCACAGGGAACCTGCTTCTCCTCTGCCAGTGTCTCTGCCTCTGTGTGTGTGTCTTATGAAAAAAATAAATCTTAAAAAAAAAAGTTTTTATTTATTTGAGAGAGAGAGAGCCTAAGGGGGTGGGGGAGGGCAGGGCAGAGGGAAAAGCAGCCTCTGACACTACACAGGAGGACTCAGTCTCAGGACCCCATGATCGTGACCTGAGTCAGAGGCACACTTGATTGAGCAACCCAGCACCCCAAATGGTAGCTTTTATCAATGATCAGTTCTCACAGAGCTTCTCCCAACACATCCAGTATTGTGCCAGGGCCTCTGAGGTCCAAACAATTCCCTCCTCTCTAGGGTTGATCATTTTGCTGGGAAAGTCAGGTGTATATACACAAGCCAGGGGACAAGGTGGCTTTCTATGAGTGAGACCTTCTAGTAAGTGCCATACACTTACAAATGGCTTGAATGTTGGCAAAGGAAAAAAATGCTGACTGGTTCTACACTCACTTCTAACCACAGTGACTACAGACCTCAATGAGGCTGGTGGATGAGGGTGGCCAGCTTACCAAGAAGAGACAAAGGGAAAACCTCCCTACACAGAGGCACAAGTTATCTTGAAGTTCCTAGAAGGGAAGAAAATCCAAAGAGAGGGTGAGTGTTTTATAATCTTAAACTGGCGATGGAAAACTGGCAATAGGAGCACAGGCTGGAGGGGTGACCGACCTCAGGGGCTGGAAGCACAAGACAGGTGATCTAAAAAGAATTATGTACCTTTTGGTCTCATCTTGCGCAAAGCCCTAAACTTCACCTCTCAGCTCACTGCATCCTTGCTAGTAAGTTAGAGCAAATATTTGCCCCCTTCCTTAGGGAAGAAATGGAATTATAATGGTGCTGATTAACTTGGCCCCGTTTGGGGAAGAATCAGTCTGAACCACATGAAGCAGAGCCACGGCCCTGGGGACACCTCCAGGTTCTACCCTGCTCCGAGGCAAGGCTGGGGCTCCTGTGATGTCTTCCTGCCTTCTTGCTTTCCCTCTGTTTCTCTCTCCCTTCGTGTTCTCCTCCTCCTCCCTGTTCTTCTTCCTCACCTGTATATACTTTGATTTCAATGCACATTATCAGCCTCCCCCTGCCCAACAAACAGAGTAGCACCTGTTCTATGCTCGGCTTTTTTCCCCCCTCGGATAACAGTAAATCTTGGGGCACCTGGGTGGCTCAGTGGTTGAGCGTCTGCCTTCAGCTCAGGGCCTGATCCCAGAGTCCTGGGGTCCAGTCCCACATCAGGCTCCCTGCAGGGAGTCTGCTTCTCTCTCTGCCTCTTTCTGTGTCTCTCATGAATAAATAAAAATCTTAAAAAAACAAAAACAGTAAATCTTGTGAACTTCCCAGATGTGCCCTGATCAGCTGCCTCCCTCTTTCCACCAGCTGTGTGGTCCTCCACTGTGGGCTGTGCCAGGATTTACCTGGAGCCCTGGTTTCAATGGTGCTCCCAGTCTGTCAAGAGCAAAAAGCACTTCTGAACTCAGTTCCCTGGCAACAGGTGGGCTTCCTGGGGCCTGCTGTGGGCCAGGCGGGAAGAGACTGGAGCCCCCTCCCTCGGGAGCTCAGAGCCTGGCGGCCGAGGCAGGCAAGGAGGAGAGACAGGGGTTACAGATACCCAGTGGGGTCCACAGGGCAGCAGCGCCCTTCCTGGGGCTCTTGCTGCTCTGGGCTCAGACTCCTCTGCCAAGGGAGAAGGTGAGAAACCAGCCCCCCTCCAGAAGGTGGCCCCCAGCTCAGGGTGTTTACCGCCTGAGGAGGGAATTCCGTAGGAAGGAAGGAAGGAAAGATCAAACATCCCAGTTCAAAGATATGACAGCGCACAGGGTTGTCACAACGGGGGAGGGCTTGTTTATCAAACGCAGGAGGCTGCTAAGGGCTGGGAAAGGAGGGGCCAGGAAAGGTGACCAAAGCACCTTCCTCAAGGCTGAGCGTGAGCCAACGTCCCAGGCCCGGCCCTCCCGGGTCACCCTGCTGGCGCTCCGGATGGGGCTGCCCGGCCGAGGCCCTTCCCTGTTTCTTCGGGATCCGGGAGGGCCTGCCGCTGGGGACCGGCCCGGCCCTCTTGGGGGAGATCCCGCAGATCCCGCCCCGGGGCTCTGAACTCTGCACGTGGCTGGACACAGCAGAGGGGCCAACACTATGTCACCTCCCGGCAAGTCACGGGCTGCGGCGCTGCGGAAGGGATGGGGCAGGCTGAACTGCGAGGGCCCGAATGCTGAGCGGAGGCCCAGAGGCGTGGGCCTCGTTTTCCATTACTGTGTTAAACAGAACAGAGGCCCGATGGACAGACGGCCCCAGGCCTGCAGGAGGGGAGGCTTGGCCTTAGCGGGGTGTTCCTGGTCTGGCTCCGCAGGGGAAGGGCTCGCGGGGCCTCGAGGCGCCCAGAGAGGTGCTCCCGGTGGCGGCGCCGCGTGCGTGGGGACAGCGGGCTGCGTCCGCCCTGCAGCAGCCGGAGCCCGGGAGGAATCGCTGCGGAGCGGCCCGGGCTCCGGGCTCGGGCACTGGGGCGGCGCCGTCGTGCCCCCTCCACGCCGACCAGGCGCCAGCCTCACAGGGCCTCCTCCAGGCTCTGACCTCCGCCTCCCTCCTGGCCTCGTTCCTTATGTTCCAAGGGCCCTGCCTGCGTCCAGCGCCCCCCAGCTGCCCTGGGGTATCCCCGGCCTGGGTCGGGCGAGCCCGGGGAGCCTTCCCCGGAACACGGCATCCACGTCAGCTCTGCCCTGCTGCGTGGCTCTGACGGGAGAGCCTCTGCGCTCCTGTGCCCGTGCGAGCAGGTGCCCAGGCCTGAAGGCGCTGGGATGGGGACGGGCAGCCGGGCAGGGCGCAGGGCTGCGGGAGCCCACCCTCAGGGGGAAGGAGGGTGGGTCTTTAGCAGGGAGAGAGCCAGCTGCTGGAGATACCTGGGCAGCTGAGGCAAAGAGTCAGCAGCAGGTGGGGAAGGGGTCACCCTAGGGAGGAGAGACGGGCTGGATTCAGGGGCGGCTGAAGCTAAGTAAGCAGTGTTTGTAGGGTGGCACCCACAGGGACAAGTGGAAGAGCAAGCCCATGTTTAGAGAGAGGATGGGCTGTGTGGGACAGTTCTGTGTGGGCTCCACCAGGGAGGCAGTAAGGAACGAGAGAAGGTAAGTCTGGGTAAAGTCTAACATCGTTTTCAGGTAGCGTCCCCTTAGCCAGGGAGCAAGAGGACAGAAGACTGGCCTGGGTGGTCCAAGGCTGAAGGAGGAGGATGGGGAAGGACAGGTGCACAGCTGGGCCATGCAACTGTCAGCCTCTTCGCACCCCCCAGCTGGGTGGTGCCCACCATTCACAGAATCCCTATTTTACACATAAGGGACCCAAAGGGCAGACAGGTTGACGTAAAGGAACTCACCTTGTGTGGGAGCAAACTCACATAGACAGTAAGGGCTCAGAGCCGAGATTTAACCCAGGCCCGGGGCTTCCCACTCTCCAGGCCAGCACCGCACCAAAGAAGGCACCACCCAGAGCGGCCTGGGCTGGCTGGCCAGAAATCCGTACTAGGATCTAGGAAGAAGGCCAGGAGTGGAGCGGTTGGTGGGGCCGTGGAGCGGTGTTACAAGCCACGTTGGAATCAAGGTGGAGGACAGACTCGGTGGAGCCTAAAGTCACCCCCAGTGCTGCCACAGCCTGTGGCCCCCTCGCACTCTCCTCCCCGGTTCTGCCCTGCTCCCTCCTTGGAACGGCACCCTGTGTTTGCTTAGCCCCTTATCCATACTGCGCTTACACACGAGTTTAGGAAGGCCAAGGAGAACCCGGGGGGGCAGCAACTTGTTCACCTGAAAGGGGGAGGTGCCCACGCGGGCCCCTGCCGCCCGGGGATCTGGCCCGAGATGAAGTTCCCAAGCTTGCCCAGGAATCACCAGCCTGGCTCCGCAGCCCTTCTCGCCAGCGGCTCACCAGAGCGGCCCGGCTGCCTTGTAATTGCCACCCTGATGTCTAGGTGGCGCCAAAGCCTCACACTGACGGCTCCCAGGTTGGGGAACCCACCTGCTCCCGGCAGACACCAGCTCAGCCCAGCTGAGTGCATGCTCAGCTTCGTGGGTTCCATACCTCCAAGTGCACAGGGGCTGCAAGCTTGTAATTCCTTTCTTCCTTCAGCTTTGCTCCAGCCCTGGCCTCCTTTGGGAGGAGCGCGAGGCGCTGGTCCCAGCCCTCTTATCTCTGCCTCAGGGACATCCCAAAGCAAGGACTCCATCTGTTCTTTTCAAAATGTAACAAAACAAAACAAAACTGCAATAATCTACCGACAAATAACATGAAATTCATTTTTAAACTTAAGTTTAAAAAAATTTTTTTTAAATCTAAGCAGTATTTTCACATTGGTTCAAAACAATAAGCTCCTGTTGAACCTCCTCAGATAATGAAGATATCGTAGCACCTTATCGACTCCAGCAACGACCACAGGCATGTCCGCTTGGGCAGATCACTAGCCAGACACTGTTCTGATACAGCTTTGAAGTGTGGCTAGTTGGCAGGAGAACGAATGCCTCATTCCTTCTGTCTGCAAGTATTTGGTGTGAGCCACTAAGCTGGGCACTGCTGGAGGCCTTGGGGATGGCCAGGTCCCTTCTGGCCCAGCGCACGTCCCCGGGCTGGGGACGGGGGTGTGGGGGGGGGGGCAGATGAGCTCAAGGACTGCCAGGCGCTAGGTCCTGGGGAGAGAAATAGATCAGGACTCCGGGGTGGGGGGCGGGGGGAGGTGATGGGGTGTCAGTGGTCCAGAAAGATCGCTCTGAAGGAGTGATTTTTAGCAGAATCCCAAACATAATTTTGGGGGCAACTGGTGCGGGCGGAACTAGACCTGCGGGCTGTGGGGCGGCCCCTCTCCCGCAAGGTGAGAGCAAGGAAGTTGGGATCCTTGGCTCGGCTCGGCCTCCGCCAGGGCCCCCGCTGGCCCCGGGCTCCCCCGTTCCCAGCGCGCTCTAGGGAGGGGGGGGCTCCTCACGTCCCCCGGGGCCCCGGCTCCCCCCGGGGCCCCCTGCAAGGCGCGGCCCCTCCCCCACCCGGGAGAGCGCCCCGGGCGCCCCCACCCCACCCCGGGGGAACGCCGAGCCGCGGCCACGCGGAAATGTAAAGTTTCTGCGGCTCAAAGTGACGCAAAAATTCTTAAAGAGCTCTTTGGCGGCGGCTATCTAGAGATCAGACCATGTGAGGGAAGGAGAGTACAAATACGGCCGCTCGGGCGCCAGCTCCGCACAGGCAGCCGCGCCCCCGGGCCTCGAGGGCGCGAGGGTCGCCCCACCTCGGAGCGCCGCGGACCAGCCTCCGCACGGACTCCCGGCAGGTGGGTGGGCGGCCGCGGGGGCTCGGGGCGAGCGCGGGGCGTGCTCCGAGGCGCTCCGTCCCCGGCCGGAGACGCGTGGGGGCCCGGCGGGCTCCCGATGGCCCCGGACGGGGGGGCTCCTTCGCCTCCCGAGGGTGGGGGGCTTCCTCCGAGGCCGGTACCGGAGCAAGACCCTGCGAGGCGGCCGCACGCCGAGCGCTGCCCGGCGCGGGGGGAAAGTTGCTGCAGCTGAAGTCGCGGCTTCTGCGCGCCCCTGGGTCAGCGCGCGGCGCGCAGGCGGCCCGGCCGAGGCGTTTCTGCAGGGAGGGTCTGGTTGACATCAATGCCCGGTATCTAGAGAAGTCTCTGAACGACTCTTAAGTGGGACGGTGGTTTCCGCCGGCAGAGCCCAGGCACCCCTCAAACGCCTCCCGGGCCATTCAGAATTTATGGGAAACTCAGACTCCAGCCGTTGAAGTGTGTTAAGGAAAATGTTTAGTGTTGCTAAAGAAGAATGTGTGCATTTAAATATGTCTTGGAAAACACTCTGTGGAGCTAAAGAACGCAAAGGAGCACGTTTCCTTTTGCACTGGGGCTTTTTGCATAAAGAATTTTCTTTTTCAGTTGGGGTTCTGAAGAACTTGAGAGGGGTGGAATTTCTAAGAGGCAGACATTACGAACGCTTGTGTGTGCGTGTGTGTGTGTATTTTTATGATCTATTTTGTCCAGAAAAATGAACCAGGTCAATGGATTATTTATGAGCCTGCTAGCTCTCATCATGGTAAGACTAGATCAAATATTTAATGTGTTTTGCTTTCAGTTACACAGGGAAAATGTCTAAGAAAACAACACTGGGATTTATGTTTAAATGAGACGGAGGGGCAGTATGAGCGGCATTAGTGTTTGGGTTTTCAGCAGTGGAGGGAAGCACACAGCTTTGACTCTGCCCTGCTCCTTGCTTTTGTGTGGAGCCACTGATGCCAGTGGTGGTTTTCGTACCACAGACTGGGATGCATGCAGGTGGCTGCTCCCAGCACCAATGAGAGTCAGGTCCTAGGGGGGCTGGTGCAAACTAAGCAAGCCATTTTGTGCATGGGTTTTCCTTTTTTTCTTTTTTCTTTTCCCTGAACCTGAATAAAAACAGATTGAGACTGCTTCACAATTAGTCAAAAGTCCGCTCAGCACTCTGGTGATCTACGTGGGACATTCCAGGAATGTAGTAGCAGCACAGATAGACACTCAACCCATTTCTTTCAGTTTCTTGCTTAAGAAACATATACTAAGGGGGTGAAGTGGTGACGGTGGGGGCAGAATGATGTTGAAGTTTTAATGGAATTAGCAGAACCTCAGAAATTCCTCGTTGGGGAATTTTTAGAGCTATCTGAACATTTTGATGCGACTCAGAGAGGCATGTCAAAGAGTTTCACGAATGGGCCATGTGGTGGTGGAATGGAGGTGCTTGGCTGGAGGTGGTTGTCTCTGAGGGCAGGCTTACAGGAACATCCCCAGTGTCCCCTTCTGAAGAGAGACCCAGGTGATTCCAGAAATTAAGCCAGTAAGTGACAATTCCTTCTCCTTTGTAGTCATCAAATGGTTTTATCTGAGAGAACAAAGGAAGGGCTGCTTGAAGAAGTTTAATTTGATTTAATGAATCAACAGGATATGGTCATGATGTGACTTTTTGAAGAGAGATGCCCATGTGACCAAAGGGAAAATTATGCAGTCATTTCTCTATCACAAGGTACCTCACACCTTAGTTGTTCCCATCACAAATCAGCTCCTCTGGGTGTCACAGTCCTAAGCTCTAAGTGAGGGGCAGGAGGCAGCCCTGCATGACATGATGTCTGAGTCCCCTCCAATTCATCCTAATCTCTCTACTTTAAGCAAACGCCACTTGAAATGATGGTGCAAAATGCCTGAGTGCCGGGACTCTGCCCAGATGCTGCTGTCAAGTCAGGGTCCTCTGGGGCCCCGGGCTTTCATTCTATGGCAGCGGTTTGCACAAGTCAAGTCCTGCACCTCAGCACCAACAGGTAACAGGAGCCTGAGTTTGCCCACTCCCCACATCCCTTTTGCAACATGCTCAGGGTGTGGTGCAGTGGAATCAGCCTCCAGGCAGTGAGATTTGGGCTGTGCCGATTTTCTTTCCAGCCACCGAGCTGTTGCCAATTGGCTGTAGTCCTCCGAGGTTTGTTCTACGTAGCAGTAACAGGCTTGGGTGTGGAGCCAACGATCTGATAAATCACCCCACTTCTCCATTTCTGGGGCAAGTGAGACTTACCCTGCTCCTGTGGGGAATTAGTTTCTGGGCTCACTCTCACAGTACCCGAAGGAAAGAAAACTCATCTTTCTAGGAGGGATCCAGGTGGGAAATAGATGAAACTGGCCCATAGAAGAAACCTGGCATGGGCAGCCCTGGTGGCGCAGCGGTTTAGCGCCACCTGCAGCCAAGGGCGTGATCCTGGAGACCCTGGATCGAGTCCCACGTCAGGCTCTCTGCATGGAGCCTGCTTCTCCCTCTGCCTGTGTCTCTGCCCCTCTCTCTCTGCATCTCTATGAATAAATGAATAAAATCTTAAAAAAAAAAGAAACCTGGCATAAGTGATTTTCCCTGAGCAGAGGGTGAGCAGCTTTTCTTGGGTGGGCACAAGACCCACCACAGGCTGACACAGCCCTTTTATTTCTAGGCAGAGCTCATCTTACTGACTTGGCTCCATTTTCTGAAATGATCTCTGGGTAACGTCTCTATGCAGGGGCATTCCCTCAGCTTGACCTAGGCTGGCTGTCAATGAGTGGGAAGATCAAGGGATGTTGCTAACACACTTTTAAACCAAGTGAGTGTTCTCCTAGCCCTGTGTCTATGTGGTGACAAAATGAGTAGAGAGGAGGTCAGTGTGAGGCAATTCGCCTTATTTTTTCCTTTCTTTTGGCTCCCCTGCAACCTGGCAGCAGCTCCCTTGCTGCCACCCATCCTTGGATCAACAGTCCTTGTTAGTGGGTATTTAAGCCATAGGCTTTCTTATTTTTAATCAGTTAATTTTATTTTATTTTTAAGATTCTATTTTTAAGTAATCCCTACACCCAATGTGGGGCTCAAACTCACAACCCTGGGATCAAGAGTCACATGTTCCACTGACTGAGCCAGTCAGGTGCCCCTAAGCCATAGGCTTTTTTTTTTTAATATTTTATTTATTCATGAATGACAGAGAGAGAGAGGCAGAGACACAGGCAGAGGGAGAAGCAGGCTCCCTGCGGGGAGCCCGACGTGGGACTCGATCCCGGGCCTCCAGGATCACAACCTGGGCCGAAGACAGATGCTCAACTGTTGAGCTACTCAGGTGTCCCAGCAGTGGACTTTTTAAAAGCCAGGACTGGATATCCTTTCATGAATCCCAGACCCCGCACCCCCAGCCCCTGGACTGCAGGGCAGGAGATGAAGCCCAGCAATGTGGAGACGTGGAGGTAACATCCCAGGGCCAGCCTGTGGCCAGGGTCTCCAGGCGCTGACCAGGCCAGACGGCAGATCTAAGAGCCCTTCGTGTACTCTGGGAGAATCCAGAGCTGGAGGCTGGCAGAGAGGCTTGCTTGGAGGGAGTGAGCTGGCGGGCTTTGCCTTCTTGTTTTTGTGTGATTTTTCTGGGCACAAAGAACATTTAATTTCCATTATTACTGACCTACTGAATGAAAATAAAATAAACACCATTTTTTCCTCTACCTGAAGGACTCCCTCAAATTTAGGGGGGAGCAGAGCTGGAAGGGCTCCAGGTGCCCTGTGGCTTATTCGAGCTCACCCATGGCTGCAAGGACTGGAACCCGAATCTCCTGTGCCTCTGTTCTTGCCTCTCCCCTGAGTGTGTTGTTTTTAAAAACTAATCAAGCTAGAGGGGGGCACTTGACGGGATGAGCACTGGGTGTTATTCTGTATGTTGGCAAATTGAACACCAATAAAAATAAATTTATTATTTAAAAAAAAAACTAATCAAGATAACTGGCTCTTTTCCTTGTTTCAGAGGAAGGGAGCTGAGCTGCAGGAAAGGGGAGGGGAGGCCCTGCCTGGGGAGAGGAGAGAAGAGATATGCTATTCTGGGTATGTCTCAGCCGCAGGGAGGCCCGGCTGACCGGAGGGTTCCCGGGTTCCCAGCGCTCACTCCGAAGACTAGAGTGATTTTCCTCCCCCGGGTTCTTTAAAAAATATTTTATTGATTGATTGATTGATTTGAGAGAGCGCACAAGTGGGAGAGGAACAGAGGGAGAGGGAGAAGCCGACTCCCCGCTGAGCAGGGAGCCTGACCTGGGACTTGAACCCAGGACCCTGGGATCAGGACCTGAGCTGAAGGCAGCCGCTCAACTGACTGAACCACCCAGGCGCCCTGTGCCCCCAGTTTTTTATTTTAAAGAATTTCAACTAAAACATCAGAGAAATGTTCCAGTGAACCTTCCCTCAGAGCCACTAGTCATTAACATTTTGTCACATGTGTGTACACTCTAACTTTTGCATCTGTAACATACATAGTTTGATACACTTTTATGTAATATGTGACATAATTCGTGTAACAATTATACAAACTATATATTATATAATTTTTCTGTCAAACCTCTGAGAATTTGCAGACATCTAAATACTTCACCTCTTGTCTCCTAAGAATAAAGACATTCCCCTACATAAGCAGAGCCCTACTATGGTCACATTTGGGAAACAATTTGATAAAATATTATCAAATGTGCAACTATTACAGTCCTTATTTAAGTTTTCCCTACCATCTCACTGGTGTCCTTTGCAGCATGGAGGGTTACTTCTTGAGACTCCAGACTCCCAGTCCCCAGGAGATTGGAAACCACCTCTTGCTCTGACCTCTGTGCATCTGAGGCCTAGCTCTATACTATGTAATGATGAACTGATTTTTATTTTTATTTATTTTTTAAAAGATTTCATTTATTTATTCACGAGAGACACAGAGAGTGAGAGGAAGAGGGAGAAGCAGGCTCCATGCAGGGAACCCAATGTGGGACTCAATCCTGGGTCTCCAGGATCACAGGCAAAGGCAGGTGCTAAACCACTGGGCCACCGGGACTGCCCTGAACTGATCTTTATTAATGTTGCCAAACTGTATGTGTGACACATTGTAAAGTACCTTCCAGAACTTCTTGACCTGAGCGTATACGCCCCTTCAAGCAACATTCTCTGAATCACTAACATCTTGTGGCCTCCATGACTCCTCCACTCTCCACCCCACTGTGTCCTCTCTGCTCCCTGCCCTGCCCAGACAAACAGGCCCAGCTCACCCTTTCCTCTTGCCTCCACCACTCCCACTGTACTTCATTCCATCTCAGATCTCTTTCTCCCCACCCTCTCTCACTGCTTTGCTCAACTGCCACAGGTAAATCCACCCTCACTTCCTAACACCCTCTCCCTGGGCGGGTGGGGGTGGCATGTTCTCTCCCTGCCAGCTCTCCCTCTCCTGGCTCCCTTCGTGGGTCTAATCATGTCTGTTTTACACAAAAGTAGTTTTAGTGATAGGCTTTGTATTAAGGAAGAGAAAATCTGTGTTTGGAAATACTGTCATGTTTCTGGATCTTGATTTCTATGTATGGCATAGATTGCATTATGACAACAATAAAGGCCTACTTAGAAGGTGTAAATGACCATCTGAATCCTGCCCGATCTAACCTGTCAGCTGTCTGAGTCTCCCAAGTCCTCTCTGGGCCTTGTCCACATTGAAACAGTGGCAGCAGTTTCATTTTCAGCAAATAGTTGGAAGTTGTGAGGTTCCATATGATAACAAATCCATGTCCTCAATGTCTCTAAGCTCTCATAAAGGTGCCTGGAAGACTCCTCCACAGAGTCTGCATAGGATTCTCTCCACTTCCTGCCCTCTCCTGAAGTTTAGTTTTTCTGAAGAACCAGAAAAAAGTTCAGATGGATAGATGCCAGTTGGGTGATAACGCCCCATCAGCTCCATTGTCCACCCCCTCCGTTGGTCATACTTGACAACGCTGTGTCCCACACCTTCCATTTTAGATGTTTCAGTGTTTTCTGGGTCAGCATGGATTTTGTAAGCTAGTTTAAGAGGCTAACCATCCTTTACAAGATTTATTTCTGTAGGTAGAAAATACATTCCAAATTCCAGATGAGGAACTCACAGATGAACGTTTGGAACACAGGCCGTTGATGGGTGTGCCTGCTGGTACTTGTTTCAAAGTCTAAAAGCACAACCCAGACTCTTCTTTAATCCCGGACATGTCAGTCTTTTGTAGTCCACAGTCCATTAAAATGATTGTTGTGACAGTCCTCCCTCCACCCCCAAGATACACAGCAGATCTCCCTGATAGGTGAGCAGCGGAGAGGGGTAGGCTCAGAAATGCTTCACCTGGGGCTCGCTAGGTCCTGCACCCAGGAAACCCAAAATAGAACCTCTGTGTGGGCAGCTGCACAAGTATTTGAGTACAGAGATGTATGAGCCATGGCCCCTGCTGCCAGGGCATCCAAAGCAAATGTACGTAAAAGGATAACTAATGATACACAATAATCAGTGATGAATGCACATTAGTAATTGTACAGAGTAGAGAGGGACCATCTTGGGCTGGAGTGATGAGTAAGGCTGGAAGGATATGGGATAATTCAGGGGAGCAGCAGTACGGGGTAGGAATGCACTGGGCGTGCTTGGTGGTCCACCTAACCCTGATAACCTAGAGTGCTTGTGAAGCATGCAGCACCCACATGGATCTTTTGAATTATAATCTCTGGGACAGCAGCCTGGGAATCTGCTGTCTATAACTTTCCCAGTGACCCCAGGGAGAGGAACTGACCGAGAGGACCAAGCACAGTCAGGGAGGGCCCATGGAAGGGCATGGAAGCCCGTCCTTCTGTCTCAGGCTGCCCACATATTGTGCTGTGGGCTAGGAATCACCTAGCCTCTGGACCTTAGGCCCCCTGACAGAGCTGTGAAGCTGGAGGGCAGGATGGGCTGCACATTGTAGTGGCCTGGTGGCCATCAGCTCCGCGTCATTTATTGACACTCTCCATGTGCTAGACACTGAGAGAAGCAGCCGTCACCCCCTCATTTCCCATAACGGCCTTTAGGAAGCAGGAATTTTCATGGTCTACTTTTACATACAAGGAAATGAAAGCCCAGAGTGGTTAAGGGACCTGCCCCAAGTCACATAGCCAGTAGGTGGCAGGTCTGGGGTCCCGGGGCAGATCTGTGAGACCGGAGGGCCATGAGGTGTAGGCATGAGAACACTTAAGTGGTGCCTCTGGAAGGTGGTTGGTCTAGGCTTACCCTCTCCCAGGCAGGGAAAGTTCTGGACAGAGACCTTTGTCCTTTCTCATGATAAGGACCTAAGGATTATAAACTATTTAATTCCTCTCCAAAAAAGTAAACTGACTGTCTCACTCAAAGACCTCTTCAGTTGGGGTGGCGGTGTTCATTTCTACCCCTTTTGTCCAAAAACAAGTGGATTTTCCCTGTCCTCCCCGTTCACATTGTGAGGTCTGTTTTGTTTGAAGGGTGAGCCAGGAGGCCCTGTGGATACAAATATAAACCACTGTCTTTACACTGTGGGGACTGTGAGCCAGAACCCACTCAAGTCCAGGCTCCTGTGAGACAAGCTGCATAATAGGAACCAAAGGAAAACTTTTAAAATCTGAGGGCATCTTGGAGCTGGAAACGTGAGGCCTCTGAACATGTTGCATGGGGTCAGCAGAAAGCTCCGTTTACAATAGGATGTGCAACAGCGATCGCGAGCAGCACCTGCCTCTCCCTCCTTAAGCATAAATACTGCTTTTCTTGCAGTCAGATTTTGGCCTTGCACCATAAACTCCATGAAGGCAGGACTGTGCCTGCTTTGCCTCCAAGAGCCGAGCACGTAGTAGGCATACAGTACATCTCTGCACAGTGTTGCTGGTGGCAGAGGGCCAAGCTCAGAATCTCAATGGGCCTTTGTAATTCATGCCACCCTCAGGAGGGGTCTTGGGAACTTCAGACTCCCTCTCTGAAGAGAGAATGCAAATTGCCACTTGGCTATATGAACTATAATTAATCTTTTCTCAGCGATAAATCCCTAATTCGTGCTGGATTTGGTTTTGCTTTGTCATTGAAAATGAAAACTGAGTATCTTGAGACATGAACTCACTTTGATCTCAACAAGTGAAGTCAAAGTACAAACTTTCTATAGTGTTTCTGCTTGGAGTGTGCTGACAAACGTCAGACAAGTAGGGTCATGGACATTTCCAAAGGTCTGGGTGGTTAAAAAAAAAAAAAAAGGTCTGGGTGGTTTCATGACTAATCACTGTGATTACATGCTTGTTCCAATACTGGTTCTCTGGCTACAGAGACAGGATTTGTGGGAAGAGGAATGGAGATTTGATCAGAAGAAGTTTAAATAGAAACAGTCCTCCTTTCTACTGGGGTAGAGGGAGAGGGGGTGACTTAGCCCCCCTCCTAGGCTGAGATGAAGCAGGGGTATGAACAGAAAACAAACTGTCAGCCCACCAATGGCACCACCACGTTGCCCACGTGCAGAAATGCAGGGACAAGGGTCCTACATGTCAGGTTGTCATCCCACTGAGGAGCAGGGTTATGTGGTGCCACCCTCAGCCTGGCACCTGCTCACCCTGGCACAAGGGTACACATTCAGGATGCCAAGGAAGGCTTCTGGGGCTTTTTCTGGCCACAGAGAAACTCAAAGGCTGCCTGGAGGAGGTCACAGCTATAATGTTGACCTCGTTTACAATCTCTACCCAGCAGGATAAAAATATCTTCTAAAAAAGAAAGCTTTTAAGAGAACATTCTTAGAAGCCAATTTTCTTAACGCTTACTTCTATATTCCTGAGGCAGCTTGCTCTCAACTGTGATCTGCTGGTCTCAGTAGAAAAAGGTGGCCAGTACTCTGTAAAATCAGAAAGTGGGAGCCACAGGCAGCATCCTGCCAGCAGAAGAGGGTCCAGGCCAGGCCGTCTACTTGTGGCCAACTGGATTAGTAATGGAGCTTTCTTCCAATTGGGAGATGGAGAAAAAAAGATGTGTGTCTTTTGCCTGTTCAGTGGCTTTGGGAGGCTGTAACTTATGTTTGTACCCCAGGTTTTGTGATCAGGAGTGCAGGCACCATCAGAGAAAGCTAGAGAGCAGAGCTGGCTGGAGAGACCAGCCTGGGGTTGTGAGTCAGCTGAGGATCACTCTGGACCAGCTTTCTTACAACTTGGGCCATTTCAGCCTGTTGATGCAATTAAAAAAAAAAAAAAGTGCTGGGGGATATTTCCGGAAACAAAGTCTTTGTAATGCTCAGAACGAACATAGAGAAGAGTGTGTTACTCTTCTAGGAGCTGCTTGTGACAGATGCCAAGAAATCCAGATCAGTTACTTTAGGGGATGAACCCCTGAAGATACTGAAGAACAGGCATTTCCCCTAAAAGTTCACCAACACATGTTCATTGTCCAGCTTCCCTGCAGAGTGCCCCAAGGGAGAATGTACAGGAAACCCTGGTGTCAGGAAGGTGACAGAGGCACTAGTGTGGCTAAGTATCTGTTCATCCTACCACTGTATTCTTCAGAGATGGGTGACATGTCCGTCCCATAGCCCGCCAGAGCAAGATTGGAGGGTATAGCTGCTCTTTGAATTGTAGGTTTTTAAATATTTTATTATTTTTCATGAGAGACACAGAAAGAGAGAGGCAGAGACACAGGCAGAGGGAGAAGCAAGCTCCATGCAGGGAGCCTGATGTGGGACTCAATCCCGGGACTCCAGGATCACACCTTGGGCCGAAAGTAGCCGCTCAACCACTGAGCCACCCAGGCATCCCTTTTGTGTTTTTTTTTTTTTAATTTTTATTTATTTATGATAGTCACACAGTGAGAGAGAGAGAGGCAGAGACACAGGCAGAGGGAGAAGCAGGCTCCATGCATCGGGAGCCCGACGTGGGATTTGATCCCGGGTCTCCAGGATCGCGCCCTGGGCCAAAGGCAGGCGCCAAACCGCTGCGCCACCCAGGGATCCCTTGTTTTGTTTTTAAAGTAATCTCTACACCCCACCTGGGACTCGAACTCATGACCCCGAAGTCAGGAGGCACAGGCTCTGCCAACTGAGCTGACTGGGTGCCCCTGAGCTGCAGTTTGCACAAGAGCAACAGTGCAGTATTCAAGATAGGAAGAAGTTCCTGCAGAAGACTTTGGGTACCATTTTGAAGGTGGAGAAAGAAAGGTGGGCAAGGGGGAGCATTGGTCATAGGCTGTCTCTGTCCCTCGGATGCCATTGGGCTGCACACCATAAAGCTCCCTGTCATCTGGTCTTCAACTTCTTCAGTGTTGAACTTCTTCACGGTGGCAAACATGTGGTTGATACAGGCTGAAGGGAAGTGCAGAGGCTGTCTTCAAACAACAGAACCAGAGACTGCAAAGTCCAGATTGAATTTAGCTGTGTATTTAAATACACTGCTTTTTCATCTCTTGAAAAATAATGAACTTAAAAAAAATCCCTTAGCCTGTTACATGGTTACTTATGTTGGATGAGAGACTGTGTGGTTAATTTTAAAAGTCTGAGGGTGGGGGATCCCTGGGTAGCTCAGCGGTTTGGCACCTGACTTTGGCCCAAGGCGTGATCCTGGGGTCCTGGGATTGAGTCCCACGTCGGGCTCCCTGCATGGAACCTGCTTCTCCCTCTGCCTGTGTCTCTGCCTCTCTCTCTCTTATGAATAAATAAATAAAATCTTAAAAAAAAAAGTCTGGGGCGGGGAGCAGGCACCTGGATGGCTCTGTGGTTGAGCATCTGCCTTCGGCTCAGGTCGTGATCCCAGGGTCGTGGGATTGAGTCCCACACTGGACTCCCCACAGGGAGTCTGCTTCTCCCTCTGCCTGTGTTCTCTGCCTCTCTCTGTGTGTCTTTCATGAATAACTAGATAAAATCTTTAAAGAAAAAAAAAAGTCCATGGAGGGGGACAGGGAGAAGCTGGAGAACAGCATAAAGGTGAACACAGTAGTGTTTTATCTAGATCACTATCAGAAATTCATGCTCTTCTTCTATGAGTGGTGTTTGCATCCTTGAGCCCGGGGTAGGGTCAGGGGGTGGGGGCCAAGCAGCCAGAATCGGTAGAAGCCAGGATGCCCACCCTGTCCCCTTACATACACACATACACACCCTAGATCGGTAGAGCCGGTTTCTCTCTTGTTGCTGTAATATTTTCGGCAACAATCTCTTTAAAATTTTTATTTTCTACTTCACAGGAAAAAGAACCCAATGAACACAAAGCTCTAATTATTTGCCTCACCTCATGTTCATTTCTCATCCTTGATGATATTTATGTACATAGTCATCGATATGTGAATCTACTACTTTGTGTTCGAATTTTTCAGGGCATTAACTATCCATTTCTAGCCATCCTCCACCTGTTGGATTTGAAGGGTAATATCAGATCTTCGCAGTTGTGAGCAGTGATAGCACTCATCCCTAGACAGGTAGGATACGATCTGAGCTAAGCAGAAACCTATTTCAGCTCCCAGACTACTTCAAGAGCTAGAAAAGTTCAGGTCCAGATGAAATGAAGCTAGCTGGGAGGTCTTGGCTCCTTACTACTTTATAATAGGCCATAGGTTTAAAGTCCAATAGGGCTCAGATTTCTGCCTCACGTTTGACATGTGAGGCCTCGGTCCAGATTGCTGCCCTGACTTCCCTGCACCTCGGCCCCGAAAGGGCAATGGGGGTGTTGGGGCCCTGGCCAGCCTCCCTACCAGCGTGCGTGGACGCAGAGACACGGGCCAAGCTGGCATCTGTAACCTGCACGCTCCTCTCACTGGCTCTTCCGGCCTAGGGGAGAAGTGACCCCGCCTGCCCACGGTTGCAGAGTAACTGGTGGATCCGCCTCAGGAGTTGCCGGGACAGGCAGGTGAAATACACGGTGAGCAGCAGGGCCATTCAAAGCCGGGGCAGACTTGCCCAGGCACCATGCGGACGCGGCTCCGCGAAGCACAGATGGACTGGACGTGGCCAGAAGCAGCTAGAATCTCTAAGAGCTGGACCACAGGAAGAATGAAAAAGTCCACAGCTAAGGAGCTAGGGGTGCCTCCCCAAAGGTGGCCTTTTCACCTCATGCCTTTACTCTTTTCCTTTTAAAGTCACACCTAGGATCCCTGGGTGGCGCAGTGGTTTGGCGCCTGCCTTTGGCCCAGGGCGCGATCCTGGAGACCCGGGATCGAATCCCACGTCGGGCTCGAGCCTGCATGGAGCCTGCTTCTCCCTCTGCCTATATCTCTCTCTCTCTCTCTCTATCTCTCTCTCTCTGTGACTATCATAAATAAAAAAAAATAAAGTCACACCTATAATTTATGTAAAATATACCTCATGCTCAGCTTAAATGGTAGTAAGGATTGTCCTAAGAATCTATTTGCAAGTAGAAACTGTTTCTTTCGTTGTTTCTTCACCCGCCCTCCGCATAGCCTTCAGGACAAGGTAAGTGCTCTGCAAGGTTTTGATGAAGAAAGCCCTCTTCTTACCCTCTTCCAAGTTACTGATAAACTCCAGGATGCAATTCCAGTCCCTCTAAGTGAAGTCAGTACTTTGTTCTTAAACAGAGCCGATGCAAGACCTGGGTGATTTGCTGTCTTTGGTTTGTTGTTTTGGTTTTTCCCTTGTGAATGACTTGTGATTTGATACCTCATACAGGTTGAAAACTGTAGTTGATTTTATTGACTGCTGTATAGCAAATAAGATGTTTCACTCCTGATGGATGCATTTGTAATCCCATTAATTAATGTAGTTTAAGATGTCTTTTGAATTAATACCAAAGACAAGTAAAATGTGTAACTCTGTTCCCCCTTCATTGTGTGCCTTTCCAACAGAGCTGTCGATCCCATTGAAATAAAGCTCCGAGGAGATCTATAGATCTGAGCCCTGAGAATTCAGTTTGGATCCTCAGCAGATGGGTGTCAGTATCATCTCCTAGCCAGCAGGATGGAAACCACAGCCTTAAATTCCCAGAAGGAGCTATCAGCATGTAAGGATAAAGAAGACTGTCAGGAAAATGGAGTTCTACAGCAGGGTGTCCCTGTCCCTGAGGATAAGGTGGAGTCTGGCCAAATCTCCAGTGGGTACTCAGCAGTTCCAAGCCCTGGTGCAGGAGATGACCCTCAGCACTCCATTCCGGCTGCTACCACAGCCCTAGTGGCCGAAGTTCATCAAGGGGAACGAGAGGCCTGGGGCAAGAAGATGGATTTCCTCCTGTCGGTCATTGGCTATGCCGTGGACCTGGGCAACGTCTGGCGCTTCCCCTACATATGTTACCAGAATGGAGGGGGTCAGTATCGGGGGTCACACGCAGAGGCTCTGACCCAGGGATGGTCTGTAGATCCTCTTGGGAGGCCAGAGCAGTGATCATGTCTCTTCAGTCTTATCTAACTGATGAGTCTGGGAACCTGATTGCTTAGACTTCCAGGCTGGTCCAAAAAACAAATCCCAGAAGTCAAATGTTAGGTTAGCATGTCTGAGGCTCTCTGAGTTATGAAATTGGATAAAGCTCTCCCAAACCTGCCCTCACCAGATTTTCAGCATCCTTAGTGCTTTGTGGAAGAGCCCCCTTCTCATCCCTGCATTATCCAAGCTCTGCTCTCACAGCAAGAGAATGGCCATCAGCACTGTGCATGTTCTGCTCAGCAGAGTCCAGAGAGGTTACATCTGTGTAAGGAAAAATTGGGAAGTGGGTCTGGAGTCACCAGACCCTCCCGGGCCTTTGGACCTGTGTGTGGTCAGAGAAGGGCGTCAGCTTAGGTTCAGTCTTGAGCTGGAACCTGAGCATGATCCACAGCTGAACCCAGCCACAGCCTGGCATTAATGATAACCCCAAACCATCCACTGAATCTGCCTCATGTCTCCTACAAGGGTGCTAAATTTTTGAGGCTAGAGACTATTTCATATTCCTCCTTTTTTTTAAAGATTTTATTTATTTAATCATGAAAGACACACACACACACACAGAGAAAGAGAGAGAGAGAGAGAGAGAGAGAGAGAGAGGCACAGGCAGAGGGAGAAGCAGGCTCCATGCAGGGAGCCCGACATGGGACTCGATCCTGGGTCTCCAGGATCACGCCCTGGGCTGAAGGCGGTGCTAAACCGTTGAGCCACCGGGGCTGCCCCATAGTCCTCCTTCTACCCTTAACGGCTTCAGAGCAGTTAACTTTGTAGATCATCAAAAAGAGTAGTTGACTATAGTCATGGCAATGGGAGCTGCAGAGAGTAGAATGGAGAGGAGGGAGTAGGTATGGGGCCTTTGCGTTGACATTGGACTTGCCATCAAAATGGGAAAAAGGACAAGAAGTGGAAGTGAAATCAATCAATATTTATTTTGACAGAAGCTCTGGCAACTGATTTGGGAGGGCAGCTAAAATGAAATTTGGGAAAGAATTCATTAGTGTCCTCATTTCCTCGATGGCATGACGCAGAGTTGCCTGGATTTGCTGCATTTTTAAAGAACCTTGGTCCATGTGACTGCAAAGGCAGCTCCAGGGGGCCTGGGAAGCCCAGCCCTCCTTGCCGGGAAGGAGCAGAAGCTACCACTAGCCTAGGAGGGCTCACATTTTGCTTGAGCGTTTTATAAGGGCCTGGGGGTACTGGTGATGTTTCTCCCACCCTCATTCCCCACTATAAAGCCAGTCAAGCAGATCCATTGGACAGATGCCAGCATGAAAACACAACATGGTTCTTATTCTCAAGCCAGATGTTGTCAGGGTGTTTGTAAGTCAGGTGGGAACTTTCTGAGTTGCACTGCCTTCTGGGTTCAAATTTAGCGGTGAAAATCACAGCTGACCCACCCTTTGGGCTAAAATTCAGGCAGCAGGTGAGCAATTCCCACTTTAGTGTTTCCAAATTCTGTCTCAGCCATGAGAGCCAGGGGACACCAGGATCTCCAGTGACGCAGCAGTTCCGCACTTCCTCATTCTGTGGTAAACTGACCATTTCAGCCACATCTGCAAAGGGTGGTTAAAGAGGGAAGCATTCTGGCTTAGTGGGATTGTGGGAATATAGCCAAATATCAGTAATAAGTGTCTGGAGCCAGGGATGATACGGATGAACAAAGATACGAATTCAGGGATTTGTAGATTATTGCAGCGATCATGCAGGTTGTCATAGGTGATCTGTCCTAAGGGTCTCAAACTCTGGTTGTGTTAGAATCACTTGGGCAGCTTAAAAATTACCTTTATACACCCATCCCTGGAACTTCTGCTTCAGGGAGTCTGGGTGGATGTGCGTTCTTAAACTCACCACCAGTGATTCCTGTGTGTGGCTGGTGTGGGGAGGCTCAGCCCACCTCAATCCTATCATTTCATGCTCCCATGACAGGTTCAGGGAGGGGTGGTGACCAGGGTCCCCTGGGTGGTTAGAAGCGCAACCCATTCCAGGGCCTGGTCTGTTGATACCAAATCCAGCTTTCTTTCCATGTACTCTCTGGCTCCTTCGTTTACTCTCTGAAACCCCTCTTTGACCGTGGAGTTCTGGCAAAGCACTAAGACCAGGGGCACCGTGTGAGGTCATTCAACACAGGGTGGCTTTGTGATACTTGAGTGTCAGATGGCCCTGTGAATCTTGGCATGACCCCTGGTGTCCAGATCAGTTGGGTTGTTCTGGGGCAGATGTGGGCAGGGGGTGAAATTGTCTTTCATCTACCTCAGGGGCATTCCTCCTCCCCTACACTATCATGGCCATTTTTGGGGGGATCCCGCTGTTCTACATGGAGCTCGCGCTGGGCCAGTACCACCGAAATGGATGCATTTCAATATGGAGGAAAATCTGCCCGATTTTCAAAGGTAACTGAAAGGCTTGCTGGGTGGGTAGGTGAGTGCATCCTGCAGGGAAGGTGATTTCCGTCAATGTGTGGGAGCCAGGACCTTCTTCTGGAATCAGGCCTTAAGGTATCTCTGGGAAATAACTGAGTAATTAAGTTTTTGACTGCTCAAGTGGCATGAAATTGTTAAAAGGAAACAGAATAAATGACAAAAGTAAACCTGGGGCACTTAGCTGGTAGAGCAAGCAACTCTTGATCTCGGGGTCATGAGTTCGAGCCCCACATTGGTTGTAGAGATTACTAAAAAAAGAAACTTAAAAAAATAATAGAAGTAAAATAAGCATTAAAAAAATAAAAGTAAACTCAATAGAGTCCTATAAATATAGAGGATAAACTGGTGGTTGCCAGAGGGAAGGAGGTGGTGGATGGGCAGAATGGGTGAAGGGGGTGAGAGGTATGGGCTTCCAGTTATGGGATGAATCAGTCACGGGGATGAAAGGCACGGCCCAGGGAATAGCGGCAGTGGTGTTTGTAATGTCGTGTGGTGACCGATGACAGCTACGCTTGTGGTGAGCAGAGCATAACGTGTAGATTGTTTATCTGTGTTGTACACCAGAAACTAATGTAACATTGTGTGTCAACTATATTCAAATAAAAATATTTTTTAAAGCAACCAAACTAGAAAAAGTTTAAAGCATTAACAGTACACGCACTTGCACACACACACACACACACACTTATTTTGTCAAACGTGTAATCTTACAAATACATCTAAGGAATTTACCACATTGCCACCTGCCCACCATCCCCCAGGTCTTGGGGGACGTGGCAAATGGCAGCCCCTGCCGCCCCCCCTCACCTGAGCTGCAGGGCCCTCCAAGGCCCAGGCTGCCCTGTAAACATGGCCTACCGTCCCCTCCCTTTCCCAGGGATCGGTTATGCCATCTGCATCATTGCTTTCTACATTGCCTCCTACTACAATACCATCATGGCCTGGGCACTCTACTACCTCATTTCGTCCTTCACGGACCAGCTGCCCTGGACCAGCTGCAAGAACTCCTGGAACACTGGCAACTGCACCAACTACTTCTCCGGGGACAACATCACCTGGACGCCCCACTCAACGTCCCCTGCAGAAGAATTTTACATGTAAGTGAGGGGGTGGTCTGTTAGGTGCAGGTCACACCCCTGGGACTTGGCTTCCAAGGAGGGAGGCAGAGGCTCTTTATCTCTTTCCAGATTTATGAGAAATGCAACTCTGAGGGCAAGGGAGGTAAATGTAAGAGAGGGAGCAGCAAGGCCAGCCCCAGGCAGATTTGGAATCAGGGGGACTCTACCTTGGGTGCTCCCTAATATGGCCTTCTGTGTTGTCCCCCTCCTTTCCAGCATGGCAGGCCAGGCTGCCCCAGTGTGCCCAAGTCCACCCCTTTTTGCACATTCTGAAATTACTCCTTGTGTCAGAAGCACCTTCTTCCTGGACCCCACTCTCAGCCACTTGTCATGGAATCAAAGCCTCCCACTGCTTCAGTAGTTGGAAACTATTCAGAGAGTTTCTAGTATCATGTGTTCACTTCACAAGTGGGACCTACCCTTTGGAGTAGGTAGTACTCTTTAATGCCAGAATTTCTGGCAGTTGCAGCCCAAGAGAGAGTAATTTTGGGGTGGGAAGGGACCCACCTGCACACACAGCCAGGAAAGGAGATGCCTGAAAGTCGGCCTTGGGAGCTGAGTGCTCCTCCCGGGGTTTGTGGGCCAATTGTGCCGCCCTGTGCCTCAAGATGGGCAGAGCCAGAAGTTCCTAAGGCTGGTCCTTGTAGGGCGATGTCCGCTTCTTCTGGCACCTGCCGGAGCTGTCACAGACCACCAGCTCAGCGTGCTGCTCAGGCCATCTCACAGACCTTTCTTTCTCACTCACTCCAGGCGCCACGTCCTGCAGCTCCATCGGTCTAATGGACTTCAGGACCTGGGCGGCATCAGCTGGCAGCTCACCCTCTGCATCATGCTGATCTTTGCTGTTATCTACTTTAGTATCTGGAAAGGTGTCAAAACATCAGGCAAGGTGAGGAGGACTCTGGCTGTGGATCCAGGCCTGCCAAGGGGTCCCAGAGGATTCAAATTCAGAACTCAGTATCCTGGACAGCCACAGACAGAGGGACATTGTTTCTTTCAACACTAAACATGATTCATGATTCACAATTCATTTGATTTCTCTTTACCAAATCTGTTAAAAAATTCTAGAAATGGGCCAATCCCAAGAACCATTGTATGATTTTTATTTTTTTATTTTATTTTTTTCATTGTATGATTTTTAAAAAAGAATTCCTTTAACCTATCTGTGGTGTCACAATTAATAAAAATGGCAATAATTTATTGAAAACCCATGATGGGCCATGATCAGTGCGTTATTGATCACTGGCTACTTTATTATCTTTTGCTGGGTGTTTTCCCATATTACAGATGGGAAGTGGGTTTAGAGGTGGTAGTACTAGCAAGCTGTGCACCAGATCCCTGTCTGGTTCAAAAGGCTCTGATATTTCAGCCATGTCACCCTGCATCCTATAGTTACAGAAAAGGAGAGGTGTGTCTCCTTTCTAGGATGTTTTCAAGAATGAAAGACACCAACATCTATCTACCTGCTGACCACCTGTGTTTCTACTCCCTTCCTTTACAGGTGGTATGGGTGACAGCCACCTTCCCTTATATCATCCTTTCTATCCTGCTGGTAAGGGGGGCCACCCTCCCCGGAGCCTGGAGGGGTGTTCTCTTCTACTTGAAACCCAACTGGCAGAAACTCCTGGAGACAGGGGTAAGATGATGAGGAAAACTATGCGCACCTGTCTGTCATTTTACCAAATGAAGCTCAATAGGGACAACTGAAATTTAGGTTCAGTGGCAAGTTTGCAATAATATTATAAATCAGAAATGCAAGCATGAAAAGTACAGTCAAGGCCAGGGAATTGGTTTATGCCAAAACGTGAGGAAGAGAAATCACATTTGTTTGCACTTGGTATGTGGCTGCCCCTGGAAGGAGCTTGAAACCTGGTTTTTCACTTTGCATGGAGCCACATGGAGGTGAGAGCGCTGGCCCTGGCTCAGTTCTCACCCTTACGTCTCCTGCCTTCCAGGTGTGGGTGGATGCTGCTGCTCAGATCTTCTTCTCTCTTGGTCCTGGCTTTGGGGTTTTACTGGCTTTTGCTAGCTACAACAAATTCAACAACAATTGTTACCAGTGAGTATCTGGGGCTCCCCAAGCAAAGCTTGAATGTAGGGTGAGCATAGTCAGCTGGCCCGGAGGAAGGCAACCGAGCTTATGGCCTCAAACTTGGCTGGGCTTAGGCGTACCACAGGTCCTTAACCAGCTGCACCATGGCCAGAGCACCCACCTAGTCCATAGCCTCACCCAGGCCATTCAGAGATTGAGAGGGGCCCCAGGCCAATTCCATTTGGTGAGAGTCTCTGTGTATAAAAAAAATTAAATTCCAAAACAGATTTACTAAAATCGCAACATATATTAAATATTTAGATTTCACTTATTAATGTGTTTAACAAAAATTATAATGTGACCATTTATTTATGTACATTTTCACAAAAGTATAATGATTGAGTTATTCTGACCAATGCAAAATGCCATAATTTTTGTGGCAAAATCTCATTTCAGAAATTTTGATGAAATAGGGAGTGTAGTACCAATTACAATTTCAATATCACTCATCATCTTTAGAGTTAACTTTGTTTTAATGCTCTATAACAGATGGCAGTGTCCAGCAGTCTAATGGTGCTGTTCACAAGATAATTACAGAATTCATTTTTTCTTAAAAGGTACCCTAATCAATGTGGCATTGCACTGAGACACCAGCCTGAAGTTGGATGACAAGGTCTTCTTTTAAAAGTGTCAGGATATCCCTATGGCGGTCTTGTAACCTATTTGCACATAATGTTTATAGTCTAAATCTGAGGGCTTCATAAATGTGAGGCCAAGGCCCTCAGATGGCCCGACTCCAATCCGGGCCCTGCTTCGGAGCAATTCTTATTTGAAGTCAAGAAATCTGTGTTCCAGTTCACAACAGGACCGTCTCTTTAACCAGTCCTGACCTGCAGCTCTCCCCTCCCATGCATGGCGGTAATGGCAGCTGCCAACCAGTCTGAGAGGCAGGGACTGGGAGGAGGGGAGGGGACACCAGGACAGGCCTGAGGTCCCTGCGGGTTCAGCTGGCTCACCCTGCCTTAGCTGGAGACAGATGCTCTTGAGACTCTCTACTTGGAAATGTCTCAGACCACATGGGTTTTCTGCTCTAGAGACGCCCTGGTGACCAGTGTGGTGAACTGTATGACGAGTTTCGTGTCAGGATTTGTCATCTTCACAGTGCTCGGATATATGGCTGAGATGAGGAACGAAGATGTGTCTGAGGTGGCCAAAGATGCAGGTGGGAACTTGGGTTCTCTTTACATGCCTTGCTCTCACTGAGTTGCTTGGCTACTCTTTGGATCCTTACAAATATATAACTTTTGAATTATTTCTAAGTGTTCCTCTAAAAATTTTCCACAGTTTTAGAGAAACTCACTGCCTCTGTGTTTAGCCATGGTGGGGATGCGGCAGCACCCATGGCATCTGGTTCTAGGGCCTTCAGTACACTATGGGCTTGAAAATATGACTTGGATGAGGGCTTTTAGAACCAGTCGGTTTGGGTCTGGCAATGAGTCCAAGTCTAGTAAGTAAGCAAACGATTACTAATCCTTAGAATTTCCCCTTGCAGAAAAATAAAATGTAGATGACATAGTCCCTCTACTGTATTATGAGGTTTTCATGGAAAAGAAGTGACAGATATTGAAAAAGTGGCAATGGAATCTTGTGGATGGAATCCCAGGGCTTTCTTGCTTCTGTCTTTGGCCTGATGCATAGCTCCAATCATTCCTGTACTCCAAACTAAGGTACCCCTATCTAGCTCATGAGAGATTGAGGACATGTCCCTCACACTATCAAAAGGGACTTTAAAATAGTAGGAGATCTTTATTCCAAGGACTCTATGACTCTTTTGCAATCAGTTTCACATTTCCTACCATTCTGGAGCTCTGGAGCTAAAGCCATCAGAAAGAGCTAAATGCTATAGGGCTCTCAATCCTGGCCCTGGAAAAAAAAGCTCTGAATTATATGGTAGAAACTCTTATTCCTGTATACAGCTTTGTTAGTCTTAGGGTCTTGGATTTGTTTCTCTTTCCCCCATTAATTGAGGGTTCACAATTTTCAAGATGGATACTATTCCCTCCTGGCCTTGCATGATATTGGGATGGGCAAGTAGAATGGTGTGGAGCGTGAGCAAGAATTTGGTATGTGTTAAAGCCTAATTCATGTGTAAGGCCTTGTGACAAGAATTGTCATTGTTGGTGTGGCTGAGTTTCCCCCTGAGACATCTTTGCAGGGAAGGTGTTGGTGACCACCACCTCCTCTCTCCCGCTCTGTTTCAGGCCCCAGCCTCCTCTTCATCACATATGCAGAAGCCATAGCCAACATGCCAGCATCCACTTTCTTTGCTATCATCTTCTTCCTGATGTTGATCACACTGGGCCTGGACAGCACTGTGAGTGAATGGGGAGGGAAACCTGGCTTTTTGGTGGAGATAGGGGAAGAGGAAGCAGGGGAGTGGGAGGAAGGTGGACCTATCCCTCCCATCCCAGCCACCCCAGACATTGGCTACTTCCTCCTGGGGTTCCCTCAGCCCTTTGCTCAGCCCTCACTGTGGTGCTCTTGATCTTTAGTGCATTTAGAGGGTCATAAATGGGCTAATGAGTGAGGTGTCTGCATAGGCCAGGGCTCAGCATATGTGAACTATTATTACTATACCCTGTTCCTTGACCAGATGGCAACAGCCAAAGGCCAGAGCAAAGTCACTCTTGTGTCTCCGTACCCTGCTGTCTCACATTTGTCTCAGCACCTTGTATTTACTTATTAGTGGGAGATGACTTTCAGCTTTGAGCTGGCCTTTCTGGTACAACCAAAGTCTCCCCAAGAGACCTCACATAAAGAAGTCCTATCTAGGGGCTCCTGGGTGGCTCAGTCAGTTACGTGCCTGCCTTTGGCTCGGGTCATGATCTCAGGGTTCCGGGATTGAGCCCCATGTCTGGCCCCATGCTCAGCAGAGGGTCTGTTTCTCCCTCTGCCCCACACTCTGCTTGTGTGCTTTCTCTCAAACAAATAAATAAAATATTTTTTAAAAAAGAAGTCTTTTCCAGGTACTATATTTTCTTTCCTTGATATCCTTAGGGCTGGGTTCTAAATGACACTGTAAAACAGGGTGGTATATTTCCAGTGAGGGCCAGTGTAGAAGGGGATCTACTCATGACCAGCAACTCTCTCTCCTGTTTGTTGTCCTTAAAGGTAACAGACTTGTTTGTGATTGCTCCAGCCCTCCCTTGTGATTGCTTGTGTGTCCCTTTCAGTTTGCAGGCTTGGAGGGGGTGATCACAGCTGTGCTAGATGAGTTTCCACACATCTGGTCCAAGCGCCGGGAGTGGTTTGTGCTTTGTGTGGTCATTACCTGCTTCTTTGGATCCCTAGTCACCCTGACCTTTGTGAGTACCACAATTCTCAGCTTTGCACAGCCTCCCCTGGGACAGCAGAACACTGCAAGAACCTGTTCCTTTCCTCCCATCCTATATGGTGCCCTGAGGCCATATAAGGGGACAAAGTAAGAGGGGTTGACACTGCTGTTAAAATGTCACCAGGGACCAGAAGAGCAATGGTTTCTGGCAGCATCTGTTGGTAGAATCTGTGCATGTAACTGAAGGTCTTAGCATTTTACAGGAGACTCAACTAGATTTCAGGCTTGACAGAGTATCTGGAGAAATAAGATTTGCTTCTCGGCTTTCATGGGATTATTGCCCTGATGTCCTGATATGCAGAATATCTGAAGGCTGGCATCTCATGCTTGTAATGTCACTTTGTCTCCTCCAGAGAATTTGCAATGGTGAAGAAGTCAGACCATCTCCCATGATTTTTTATTTTTATTATTTTTTTATTTTTATTTTTGTAGCTGAGGCAAATACTGTAAAACAGAATCTGATAGAACCCACAGGCATCCTAGGCTTGTGTCCTCCTGACTCAGGGTAGATTTTGAAGACATGCATCTTCAAGCCATCATCCCAATGGCTCTGGAGCTTCAGCGGGTGGTGGGGGGGAGGGTTGGGGAAGCTGAGGAGGACCCAAGGAATTGGTGAGTTAAGACAGAAGGTGATACCAGGACTTGGGCTCTGTGTGTCTGATATTGTGTGAACTCTCCCAGGTTCAGTCTCTAGGGACCAGGATTCTTTAGGGTAGAGTACACAGTAAGTGTTCAGTAAATTGAAAGTTGAAAACAGATCTAGGGGTTCTTTTGAGTCTGTCTCTTAAAGCTTAGTGGGAGAGGAAACAGGGAGAGAGTGCTCCATAGGACAGGAAGAGACATCTGATGGAGTGAAATCTGGCCCACACTGCAAGGGCCTAAGAGGCAGGCTCTAGGGTATTTATATTAGGTCTAATGCAGGAATTATCCTAAGTTAAGAACCTGCTTTTGGCTTTCATCATAAAGAGGAGGTAGTGCCTCAGAAGGTCCTTAATCAGGTTTGTGATCTCATTTCCAGGGTGGGGCATACGTGGTGAAGCTGCTGGAGGAGTATGCCACAGGGCCCGCAGTGCTCACCGTTGCACTTATAGAGGCAGTTGCCGTGTATTGGTTTTATGGTAAGATGCTTCCTTCTGCCAGTCATGAGCCTTTCTACACCAGCTAGTAGCCACCAGAATAAAGAAGGGCAGATTTCATCAAAGAAAGCCAGAGCAGGGTATAAGATGTCACCTGCCTGGGGGTCTGTAAAACAACCCCAGCAGAGTGCCTGCTTCAGAAACAGGTCACCTTTTCCTTCACGCTCTACCACAAATTCGCCTTACTTGTGGAAAGACATTTTTTTTCCTTCTGAGTTTAAATGTTCACCCAGCAGAGACAGGCTGAAGTAATTCCGTATAGCTCATCTGTAGTGGATGCTTAAAATATTGTTTGGCTCTAAGAAGTGCACAGACAACAAAGAAATAGTGCAAAGTGAATGCATTTGTTAGAGTGTACAATATACTACTACTTTATAGAGTTGGCCGCCAATTTAAATTTTGTAAGAAAGAGCCCCTCCGCAAAGCCTTGAGATAGAGTTTAGGAGATTATCTTCCAGGGAAGAGGCAGGAATGTTCCTGTTTGCATTATCTGCTTTGGTAAAATCTCCAGTTCACTTTCTATGAGCCTGGGATGGAATCTGATAAGGCTGACACTAGCAGGAGCACAGAGAGTGAGCTAACATGGGTCTGTTGGCAGGGGGTCCCAAGAATCCGTGGGTGAGGATGGGGATGACCCAGGCAATTGAAACAAAGAGAGCCAGGTTCAGGGGTTCCTGGCTGGTTCAGTCTGTAGAGCATGTGACTCTTGATTTCAGGCTTATAAATTCAAGTCCCACAATGGGTGTAGAGATTACTTAAAAAATAAATAGATAAAATCTGAAAGAAGAATAGAGAAAGAAAGAAGAAAGAAAGGAAGAAAGAAAGAAAGAAAGAAAGAAAGAAAGAAAGAAAGAAAGAAAAAATAGAAAAGAAAAGAAAAGAAAAAAAAAAACCAGGCTTGGAGATACCTCTCTTCATCTTTAAAATCAAGAAGTGATTATTTCATTCTGAAAATGTATTGATTTTTCCTAGTTTCTATGGTAATAAAACAGCGTTAGCATGTTTGCCATTATACATAATATGAAGAAGGGGAGGCCCCATATTCTGAGTTGCACATGGGCCCAGTTTTTAAAAAAGAATTCCTCCCTACCTTCTCAGTGATGAGGACAGAGTTCAGAGTATGTGCATCGCTGTGGACCTCGCAGTGCTGGATTCTCAGGGAAGCAGCTGCAGCCTAGTCTTTCCTTCCCAATCTCTCACCAGTCAGGAGTTCTCAGTTCTCTCCTTCACATACTCTTTATAGAAGAACCTTGGTCTTGATCCGGCATATGAATGGTCAATATGTGGTTAAAATTTTATCTTGAAAGTTTCCAGTGTTGGGTCAGTCTCTTGTTAAGTGGGCTCACAATTCCTAGATAAAATTCAACTTTCTGGGGTACCTGGGTGGTTCAGTGGTTGAGCGTCTGCCTTTGGCTCAGGGTGTGATCCTGGGGTCCTGGGATTGAGTCCCACACTGGGCTCCCTGCAGGGAGCCTGCTTCTCCCTCTGCCTGTGTTTCTGCCTCTCTATGTGTCTCTCTTGAAAAAATAAATAAAATATTTTTCTAAAAATTCAACTTTATTTTCTGCAGTAACAATAAAATCAAACATGTGCTGAGATCTTAGAAAGGCAGTGTGGGCACCAGGAGGGGCTTTGGGTCCCTGCCCAAATGTCCACCCAGCCCCCACTCTATGTAGACAGAACATTGCTTGTATCAGGTGCAGTTGTTGTGTAACGAGTCCGCCGTCTCAACTTCAGAGCAGATTGGTGCCCCTGAGCCCAACTGAGGAGGAATTCCAGAGCTGCTACTGTTTCTGAGAATCAAGGGGTAAGACGGGCCATGTCCTCCCTCAGTCAATCTCTTTCTCTTGTGCGTGATTCTAGGCATCACTCAGTTCTGCAGTGACGTGAAGGAAATGCTTGGCTTCAGCCCTGGATGGTTCTGGAAGATCTGCTGGGTAGCCATCAGCCCTCTGTTTCTCCTGGTGAGTGGTCGTTTCCCTCTCCTTCTGGCTCTGAAGAGTCACCCAAACACTTATAAAAAGTAAATTGTATTGAGGTGTAACGTATACAGAAAAGTGTATAAATCTTAAGTGTGAGTCTTATTGGAGTTTTATAAATCAAGCACACTTTTGCAGCAAAAACCATGCTAAGAAATAAAAGCATGACCTGCACTTCTGAAACCCCACTGGCGTCCCCTCTGAGTCACTGCCCTCCCCATGCTTCCCACCTCTTCTGATTCCCAGCACCACGAAAGGGTAGGCTGGGCTAGAGTCCCTGCTGCATGTGTCACATCACTCCCCAGCTCAGTGATAATGATAAATAACACTTATTGAATATGCACTGCCAGGCCAGACTTTGTGCTAAACTTACACTCATTGCTCTATTAATCCTTACAATTCTGTGAACAATTCTTCCTAACACCCCATTTTACAGTTAAGGAAATTGAAGTCTAAAGGGTCCCAGGTCACATGACAAGTAAGACCTTTTCAAGACCTGGGAAGGATTTACTGAGCTTCGCTTTCAAAGGCCCTAGGAGAGGTCCTTATAATTTCTTATTCTTTCTCTTATCCGTCACACAAAAGTCCTCAAGCATAGGCCTGAGTCAAAAGTAGAATCCATTTGTTGACAAAGGACTCTGGGTAAGAACGTTCAGTTCTAAGTGTTGCCTATTTGTCAAGACATGATCGGCTGTCCCTACCCCTTGCAGCATGTGCCTCTGCCTTCCTTCTGGTATCCTTCTGAAGGAGACACTTGCCCCAAGGTGGCTAAGTGTCCCGGACTTGGCCTGGTAGTTCCTATTACAAGTTCCCTGGTGCTTTTAGGTAGATTAAAAACACATGTATATTTTTCTTTCAAATTTTTATTTAAATTCTAGTTAGTTAACATATGCTTTAATATTTAGTAGAGTAGAATTTAGTTATTTTATGTTTTGAAAGATTTTATTTATTTATCCATGAGAGATACAGAGAGAGGGGCAGAGACACAGGCAAAGGGAGAAGCAGGCTCCCTTTGGGGAGCCCGATGCGGGACCCAATCCCAGGACCCCAGGATCACGACCTGAGCCGAAGGCAGATGCTTAACCACTGAGCCACCCACGCGTCCCAGTAGAGTAGAATTTAGTGGTTCATCACTTACGTACAACACCCATTGCTCATCACATCACATTGTGCCCTCCTTAATGCCCATCACCCAGTAACTCTGTGTCCCACATCCCTCCAGCAGCCCTCAGCTTGTTCCCTATAGTTAAGGGTCTCTTATGGTTTGCTTCCCTTTTTTTCTCTTTTTTCCCCCTTCCGGTGTTTATCTGTTTTGAAAATGTGTATTTTTTTTTTAAAATTGAGAAGTTTGGTTGTTTTTGGTAAGAGGGTTGGCATTGAACCACCTAGTCTGCCATAACTAGAAGCAGAAGTGCTGACATAAATGGATTATTAATTTATATTAATAGCAGTGCTGCTTTTTTTAAAGATTTTATTTATTTATTCATGAGAGACACAGAGAGGGAGCGAGAGAGGCAGAGACACAGGCAGAGGGAGAGGCATGTGGGACTCGATCCCAGGACCCTGGGATCACAACCTGAGCCGAAGGCAAAGGCTCAACCACTGAGCAACCCAGGTGCCCCAATAGCAGTGCTTCTTGATAATCTACTTAAATCCTTTCATTTGTTTTTCAAAGGAAGAGGAGACATTGCATTATTTCCTTGAGGGAAGAAGCTATATCTGTCTGTTTACTTGTGTTTCCCCCACATGGTTGAGGAAACAATGTCCAGGCCTGGGATTTGGGAGAGGCAAGTTAGGCATGCACCACATGTGTCAAATTTAAGGGGGTGCCATAAACCTCAGTAATCAGGATAAAGACTATTTTAATATAGTATTTTTTAAAAAACAAAACTAATGCAAAAGAAGTCCCCAGTCAATAGAGTTCAAGATTTTAAATAAACACAAAATCTGACCCCATACTTGCATGTCTCACCTCACTGACCCTAATCTGGCCCTTTTAGTTCTTGTCTTTTTAAAATGCTGCATTCACATATTACTTCTTGATTACTGAAATTTACTTAAATGTTATGCCCAAGGTGAGTGCCTCGCATGCTCCACGGTCGTTCCGGCTCCAGGCTTTTACTACTTTAATTTCTGCACACCTCTGGTTGTCTTACAGACTGGGTGAACACTTGGTTTACAGTGAGTTTCTTTGCCCAGCAAAACTCACACACAGATTTGTGTTCAGGGATATTCACTCATAATTCCTGTGATGTTTGCTTTACTCACTTCCTCTAAAGGCAAATGCTCCAGAGCCCAATTAAGAGGAGGCAAATCTGTCTTCTACTTGTGGGTTTACTGAACCCAGAATCCCTTGCTCTGTGCTTTTTAAGGCTGCTTTTGGTAAACAATGAGTAGCTTACTAAAAATATTCTTTTTCACGGAAGCCAAGCTACAAAAAAAGAAAATACTGTATATGAGCAAGGAGAGGCAAAGGGGTGTACGGGGCAGCACTTTTTACTCCCACAAGAGCTTGAGACCTCTGGGAACTGCATTGGATTTCACACACCTGACATCAAGATGAGATGAGCTAGAGAAGGGAGGGCTCCTAACCATGTCTATCCCATCTTTTCTGTGTTCCTTAGCTGGGTCGAGGTGTGAGTAAATGCGGAGAAAGGTTTGCAATTGGCCAGGTCCTGTTTGGAAAGCTTCCTCCCAGATGTAGGATAATACTGTTGGGAAGATGGATGTGTGTTTAACAACTTCCCATTTTGTTCCTGCTGACAAAGAAAAAAATATATTAGTAGATGTTTAACCACACAATTTACGTTACTGCTTTCTTTATGACTATGAAGTAATACAATAAAATTAAATCAAGAGCCGTAATGATTTTGGTCCAGTAGTTACTAGGCAAAAACTGGTAGTTACACTCTCTCTAGAAACCAAACCAAGGTAAGGAAACTTATAAACCACAGGTTGGGAGCACATCGTGAAATTTTTCTTAGGAGACATTTTCACTTGAATTTTCAAGTAAAAAGTACATTAAGCTGCTTTTTCTTTCCATTATTCCTTTCATGACGAGGGCCTATGGCAGGCAGTCACTCGTTGTTGAGATGGGTCCTGGCTGAGCTATCCTTGTGAAAACCCCAGGCAAAGGCGCTCAATGCAGAAAAGCAGAGAGCTCAAGAAAAGGACAAAGAGGGAACACACACCCAGGAGTCCACATCCTCTCCAGGTCTTGAGAATCTTAATATCTCTCCTGGACATAGGTAACTTCCATCTGACAGCTGAGAAATGCAGGACAAAATGAAAACAGCTCAGAGAACTGTGAAGCCTTAGGACTGGCAGGAGCCATACAGAGGTCCTCATCCAGTTTATTCCTCACTGTCTGGTGAGACGGGGCCCAACTACTCTTAATAGATGCCAGTCTCTTCCCTTTTGCCCTGAAGGGGTTGCTTTAACTCCTTGTAAACAACCTTCTGGGCCCTTGGCATCTCCACCTGGCTTTTTTACTGTTACAGCTTGGGCAGAGAAATGAGTGGATTCTATGCACCAATCTAGAATATATCACATTTGGGGAATTTCCTGAAAGGAACTCAGCTTTAGCATTTAGTGTTCATGGTATCAGAACTGTCTGGAAGGATATTGTTATGATTTTTAATGTTTTTTGGCATTTCTGTTTCAGTTCATCATTTGTAGTTTTTTGATGAGCCCGCCACAGCTACGACTTTTCCAATATAATTATCCACAGTGGAGTATCATCCTGGGTTACTGCATAGGAACCTCATCTTTCATCTGCATCCCCACATATATAACTTATCGGCTGGTCACCACTCCAGGGACATTTAAAGAGGTAGGTACTAGTGTGTATGTTCAGACTAGTAATTGTTTGGGGAGAAAAGGATTTTCTTATTCTGCTCTATTCAAAGGAGATAAGTTAACCATGTGAAGTTCACCAGCTGGTTCTCAATCTTATATATTTATATACCAAAACCAATGTGCAGAGCTATAATGGTTGCCACTCATAGGAGCCTTAGATGCAGTGGCAAAAGTGTGAGTTGTTATTTGCATGCACCACAGCACACAGGTTGAGGTGTGTATAGCATTCTACACTTATCAGATGACTATTTTGCCTTCTGCTTGCCATTGGGGATGGACATCAGATCTGTAATGTCTGAAGCAATACATATATTTTTTATTAGAGATTTGTTTATTTGAGAGAGAGCCTACGAGCAGTGGGAGGGGCACAGGGAGAGGGAGAGAGAGAATCCTCAAGCAGACTCCCCAGTGAACCCAACACAGGGCTCCATCCCAGGACACCAAGATCATGACCTGAGCTGAAATAAAGAGTCAGCCACCTAACTGACTGAGCCACCCAGATGCCCCTGAAGCAAGACACATATTTTGATTTAAGTGGAGATTATGGTGGAAAATGTCCCTTGTCATTTTTCTAACATCAGTGTGATGAGTGCTATTTTGAAAATCATCACTAAATAAAGATGTTACAGCAATATAATTGTTTTAGCTCAAACCATTGGAATAAAAAAGTCACCATTATAGTAATATTAATACAGTAATGAATAATGTGCTATAAAATTTTCTTTTTTAAAAAATTTTCTTATTAAAACCTTATAATTTGTGTAAGATTGTATAGTTTCTAAAGCATCTTCATGTAGATTATCTCATTTTGCTATCAGCACCCTTGTAAGGTGGATGGGCAGATATTCTTAGATGTAAGATATTGAGGCTGGGAATAATCTTGCCAAAAGTTCCTTATTTCAACGACTTGTCCAAGGACATAACTATGGGAAGCTCAGAATCCAGGTGCAGTTTTGTTCACTTTTGTCCTCAGGGTATCTATAGTTTATGTAGAAACTTGTACTAGAGGTTCAGGAGCAATGAGTTGCCATTTTTCATCTAGTGCCACCGGGGTTCCCAGTAACGTGGTATTTCATTACTTTGAGAATTGAAAATGCTTGTGTTGTTACTTGTTTGGTTATCTTTCTTGCCATAGCAAAAAGGTTACTGTGGCAGAGGAGCCTAAAGAAGTCTGCAGGTCGGTGCTTTTGTAGGAGATGAGTGCAAAGGTGAAGAGTGGTGTTGGGGAAAGCTAGAAGGGACCTTATCTGTAATGACCTGAGAATGGAAGTGGGCTAGTCTACTGGCTCTTATATGCAAAGCTCAAATGTGAGACCATCCTACTCACCTTCCTAAAACATTTCATAAGAAACATTAAGCAAGGGAATATAAGGCAATTAAACATCAGCTCTTTCTCAAAAGAGATGAGTTCATTTCTTTTTCCAAAGAGAAAAACTGAATCCTAGATGAACAGAACTCTGCAAGGAGTTATTTTCTACACTGAAACCAGTCCTATCACAACCTCATTCCTCCCCAAGGGCTTTGGACTCTGGTGTTGCTTGAAATACACACTCAGACCCAGAATCGTTGAATTTGTTCCTTCAGATTGTCCTTTATCATGGTTGTGATGATCCACTGGTTCCATTGATTAAAATCCAGAGGTCGAGGTCAGGGGTGGGAACTCTAGTTAGATTAGTAAATGTCAGTATTCTTTGGTCAGACTACACCTCAAATCCTTATCATCTGTCTTGCAAATTCCCCATTGACCACAGGGAAATATCACCCAACGGTGAATAATTAACACAGCTCAATCCATTAGCAATAGAGTTAAGTAAGGGTGATTGCAGGGTCATCTTTGCTATAAGCCACCATATGGTTTGCAGGAAGCATGATACAGCCAGTCAAGGAAGACTGGTAGAGAAAGGACCTGGTCAAATGGTTTGGCAAGTCACTTACCTTCTCTGGGCCTTAGTTTCTTCATCTATAAAATGTGCTTATTGGACTGGATTACCATTTCTCAAAGTGTTTTTTTATTTTATTTTATTTTATTTATTCATGAGAAAGAGAGATTGAGATAGAGATAGAGAGAGAGAGAGAGAGAGAGAGAGGCAGAGACACAGGCAGAGGGAGAAGCAGGCTCCAAGCAGGGAGCCCGACGTGGGACTCGATCCCAGGTCTCCAGGATCACACCCTGGCCAAAGGCGGCGCTAAACCGCTGAGCCACCCAGGCTGCCCTCAAAGTGTTTTAAGGAATAAAATATTCTATGGAATATCACTAGGTGTTACTTCTGGGGGAAAAGGTTATGTGGTCAAATATCTTTGAAGAATGGTGGATTAATGCAACTTACATTTCTTTACTATAGTACTTCTCAAAAGCCTTTATATGCCCCTTTGCACACTTAATCTCTGAGAAGGATAAAGCATGTTGGGTTCTTTTGCCAAGCACTCCAAGGAACTATACTTCTTTGTGAATACCAGACTTGATGGTTCATAATTCTATCTATGATAGAGGGAGGCCTCATAGGAAATTTTGGTATAGTTAAAAAAAAAAAAGACAAAGAGAAAGGTAAATTTCTTAAACTCTTTGGGCCTTCCAACCATATATAAGGTTGGAGTTTGTGGAATGATCCACCACTTGCTCACCTGGAATTTGGCAGATATCACATGTACCTGCAGCCTGGAAGTCCCAAGTTTGGAGTCATCAGCTGGATTAGGTCTCTGCTGTAGAAACTCCTAGTATACTGCACAAAGACCCTGGGAAGAGGGGCCCTGATAAGTAAGGATTCATGAAGACATCAACGGTGACCTGTTTCTTAGATTATCACCTCTCGAAAGGTCAAGTGGCCTGGCAAATTTTGAGAGCAACGGGAGTCTGGCAGCTGGAATGCTGCCCAAATATGGAAAATAAAAGTGGGCCTGGCATTTTGGGAGATCAGCAGCCAGAAGGGTAGCTGAGTGGTGGCTGGGGACTCTGACACAAAAGCCAAAAATTCTCCTTTCCAATGTTTATACCATGCTACCGTACACCTAGTGCTCTCTTCTCTTCCCGCACAACATAGCTCCACTTACGACTGGTTAGGATGATCTGTGTCTAGTTCCCAATTAGCTAGACATAATTCTGTTCAATCAGTATGGCTTACACATTCATCTCTGGGGAGGGATAGTTTTTGAAATTTTGCTTCCTATGGCTTGACATGTCCAGGTAGCTGAAGAGGACCGCAGCAACTCCTTTTTAAGGGGATTTCTAGTGTGATATATTTCAGCCATTCAGAACACAAAATGTACAGTTTTGTTAATTTCACTAACTATGCAGATGGAACTGGTTGGATTACATAGGCTCTGCTCCTTAAAGAACAAAGTCCCAGAACCAGGAAATAAAAGATTGAAGGACTGAAACTAATGTAACATTGTGTATCAACTATACTGAAAAAAAAATTGAAGGGGACTACATACTTTTTCAATCCCAAATAAAAAGGAACAGTAGCAGAGCTTTACCTACAATCCAAAAATCAAAAAAAGCTTTCAGATCCAATTTCACCCACTTCCCATACATACTTTTGGCCATCATAGATTTTACCAAGCAACTTAATGAAGATTTTCCTAAGCCTATGAAGTGCTGCTGTCTGCCCTTCTTCGCATCCCTGAGCTGCTTCACGTGACCCTGATGCTAAGGGTGGGCTATGGATTTCATACCTAAACCCAAGCATATGTCAGATCTGTCTTAAAGATTATATGTATCTCGGTTCAGCGATTTAGCGCCACCTTCAGCCCAGGGCCTGATTCTAGAGACCTGGGATCAGGTCCCATGTCGGGCTCCCTGCATGGAGCCTGCTTCTCCTTCTGCCTGTGTCTCTACCTCTCTCTCTCTGTGTGTGTGTGTCTCGTGAATAAATAAATAAAACCTTAAAAAAAAAAAGATTCTGTGTATCTCAGCTGTTTTAAACTAAAAATTCCTAAACTCTTCCCTGTAATGAGTACTATGCCAACATAAGTTTGCTTTAGGAGTGATGATTTAAATGGTCACATCTTTTTTAAATTATGTGATAGTTTGTACCCTTGTGTGAACTAACCGGTACTTCTTCACTGGTAGATTCATGAGATCAGTAACATCCTGGCCATCACTGTGGCCATCAGCTGGCACTGTGCACCAGGCCTCTGGTGGATATGCAGGGTGCAAGGAGCCTGGCTGAGAGTGAGGGCCAGAGTCCAGCATTAACTCTGCTCCCTGAACCCTGTGGTGTGGGGCTACAGGAAGCTGCCTCTGTCCAGAGAAAAAGATGTCCTTTCCTGGGTCATCGAAAGCATGCTATACACCAGTGGAGGTTCTAATGAAAGCTCATCATTTTCTCCCATTAGTATTATGATGATTTCTGTAATTAGTTGACAGATGCTATAGTTCTTGAATATATCCTTAAGTTGTATTTATTTAAGTGATCTCTACACCCAACATGGGGCTCAAACTCATGACCCTGAGATCAAGAGTCACATTGTCCAACTGAGCCAGCCAGGCGCTCCTTGAATATATCACTTTTATCGGTATTTGAGAACAAATAAATTGGGAATTCCTTTCATGAGGAAAGTCAATGATACTATTCCAACTTACTAGTAAAGCCATTAAAATGCTAAATGTTTTAATATTAATGTTGAAATATTTTTGCAAAACTGTTAAAAGAATGTGTCTAACATCATATTTTCTTCCCAACAGCGTATTATTAGAGGCATTACTCCAGAAACTGCGACAGAAATTCCCTATGGGGACATCCATTTGAATGCCATATAACATGCTTCAGTGAGAGAAAGTGGCTTCCTAACAATCTCTTCCTCTGGTTCTGACAAGTCATGCCTCGCCTTCACCCCTCTAAGTGAATGAGTTTCCAGCTACCCCTGACAATGGAAGGGACTTCTCATGGAGAGATGGTCCCAGAAGACTATGGGTGCCCAGACTCTTATGGCCTCCAATGACTTGTTTCTCTGAAATCTCTTGGACATATCACCATGTTAGCTCTATGACATAGCTAAACTGAACTATTTTAGATGTGTGAGGCTGTGTATGGAGGTCATGAAAGCCACCACCTAATCAGGATTAGGTTTAGAATCAAGTTTGTAAAAGTCTCCTGCATCATTTCTTGTTATGATCATTGGTATCTGGCATCCATTTGCTTCTAAAAGTTTCACTGTTCATAAATGCATAAACCATGTAGAAGAAAACAGGGATGCTGTTTTGCTAGCCATATATTTTCTGAGTAGCATAGAATTCTATAGCTGGAATCTACTAGAACCCTGTAACAACCCATGTGCTGCTGTGGAGTCAGGAAGATGTAGAAACTAAATGGAAATAATGTATACATGTGAGCCTGTGTATATGCTGTTGTTTCAGTGGATCCTTATCTCTATTCTAATACTTTGGGCCCATTACAAACTATATGAATTTGCTCTGATTTTTCTTACATTAACAAATGTGTATGTATGTTATTATAAGGGTATAACTACTACAACATGCTCTGCCACCTTCTTTTCCAGTGACATTGCGTTAGCACACACCTTCCTTTATGGGCCAGTGTCTAGCATTGCTGCACTTCATTGCTATCTTCCTGTCTCTGCCAGCTAAACATTCAGGATAATGTTCCACAGGCAAATATGGCCTATTTCATTAGGGACTGTGGCTTGGCCATAAACTGCTTTGTGGAAGGATACTGACAAATGCATCTTCAATGTTCAGTTGACTATCTGGTTTAAGCTCTGTTTCAAATGACTGGGTTTGACTGCTCAGGTTACTCTGCTTTGGGAAGAAAAGTTAAATCCAATTCTTGCTTATAGGGCATAGGTCTGGCACCCTGACCTTAACCAAGGTCACCCTCAATCCAGAAGTGATTGGAGACTCTAGCCTTAAGTGGAATTCCCCCAACCCTTCCTGGTTGGTCACCAGGATTGTGAGCCCTCCAGATAATATTCAGGATTGAGTCGAAACTAAGTAAGGCTAATTGGAAAAGGGTCAGTTAAGTGAATAATAACCTTGCATCCCACACAAAGCCTTTGATACAAATCAAGTAAATTTGACCTTTGGTGGCTTGTGACTTTCAAATGCATGAGTGAAGAATTTATCTTGTAGTATAAAATTCCTCACCAAAATCTTTTTTTTTTCCTCACCAAAATCTTAAAGCGGATAAAGCCTAGTCAATGATAAAAGGACTCAGTCATCTAACCCCATATAATTTCAGTCCTCTATATATATTGAATTTAATTCTAACAGCCTTATAGAAAGAAGACTCGTATAGCAGAGGCTTGGTTTTATCCAATTATAGATCTTCCTCTCTTGGTTTCTTTCACCAACAATCTGCCCCAGCCATTTCCTTGTATTTCCCCTATATCCTTCTATTTCTGATTCTTTGCTTCTCTCAGCAGGATATTTTCCTTATAGATGTGTGCTGCTGAGAAGTTTCCCAAAATATTAGAGGAAAAGAAGAGGGGTTAAAAAAAATGTCCCTCACTGACCTACCTTCATTATCTTCACTCTTTCATTCCTTCACGCTACCTTGTTTTCATTCTCTTTTCTTCCTAGCACGCTGAAAGGAGAGGGGTTGTATAAGTGGCAGCATATTCAGTGGTAAATAGCTTTGCAAATTTTAAGAATTACTTTATAAAGATATTCGGATATGAATTCTTTCCATTCCACACACACTTACACATGCTCCAAAGATATTATTTCTTAAAAGCACTTTTTCAAAGAGAGTTAAAGTTTTGCTGAGACAGGTGTTGAGGGAATTCTATAGGTGTTTTGAAAAGTTTTCAGACTTCACTGGACTTAAAAAAAAAAACAAAACCAAAATCTCTGTTCTGCACAGTTTGCATTTACTTGATCCCTATTTATCAGTATTACTATGGATTTTTTTTATAGATTTTTTTTAAAGGAAAACTTAGAAGTAGGTAGATGGACTTTAAAACAATCTTTTAAAGACCTTTTACACCTAATGTAGTATATACACAAAAGTAAAAAAAAATAAAAATGGAATTGAATTGTAAAGTTAAGTACTGAAGTGAATTTTTTTTTCTGTGATTTTATTAGTAAGAAATAGGCAAGACACAAGATAAAGGCATGGAGGCAATTCAACTGATTAAGATTGTTTCCTATATTGATAAGCAATGAAACCAAAGAATTGATTTGCCTTCCAGAAAACTTACAACCCGTTTAAAATTTATTACATTTGTTGTGTAGAATGCATATGACTTGTAACCTAAATTCATTGCTCTGGCCACCCCATCTGGAAATGGAGGCAAGACCCTGACAAAGTAAAAATAATAGCTCCAAGATCAAACAGTGAAAATCAAATCAAATAATGAAATCTCACAATAGGGAAAAAAAAAGTTATTTAGTGAGCTGGCTCACTTCCTCATCATCTTTTTACTAAGCTTGTTAATTTGATGACACCAATCTCAAAATTTAAGCTTAAATATGAATTTCCATTTAATTCATCCACCCCACTCCAAGCCTGAAAAGGGAGATTACTCTCCTAGAAGTAGAATCATATTCTTTCTGATAAGTAGGAAGGAGTGACCTGATATGTTCCACCTGTTGTATAATTGATTTGGGGTTTACCGTCAAAACAAAGCTTAAAACTATGGAATGCAATGACTTAACTGTGTGGTGTTCTTACACATATCTTAGTGCTTAGCTACAGAATCATACAATCCAAGCCTGGTTCCTTTCTTAGCACATCTCTACACATAAATCAATAACTGGTGTTTAAAATACCAGAATTGTTCAGAATAGTTGTCTTCATTAAACACAGCAGTAGGGATCCCTGGGTGGCACAGCAGTTTGGCGCCTGCCTTTGGCCCAGGGGGCGATCCTGGAGACCCGCGATCGAATCCCACATCGGGCTCCCGGTGCATGGAGCCTGCTTCTCCCTCTGCCTGTGTCTCTGCCTCACTCTCTATCTCTCTGACTCTCATAAATAAATTAAAAAAATTAAAAAAAAAAAACACAGCAGTAACCAGAGGATATTTTTCACCATACCCTTTCTTCGTTCTTTTTTTTTTTTTTTTTTGGTCGGGATGGTGGGAAAGAAAAGCAGTAGGTTCCTCAGAGAGACTATGTCATAACCTGTCATCCCATAAGTAATGTAATAAAAACAAAATAGTCCTATGCTATGTGGGAAGAGTTATATACTTTAAAGTCATCCTGGAGCTCACACGTCATTTAAAATAAAAGGTGAGTTACACAAAATGCTCTTCACTAGAAGTCGAGCTTATGTTAGAGAGAGAAGTTTATAAATCCAAATATGGGAAAAGAAATGTAACCACAGAGATTGTCTCTAAACTGCATAAAGCTGTTCTGGCCCATTTGAAACATTCTGCTTTTTGAAATTTTTTTTCAATATCAGAGATAAGTAAATTATCTTATTAAAATTCAGTGTGATTAGTTCCATGGATGGAAATCTCTAAATTTTTTTCTTACTTTCCCTTCATTGCTTAAATCTTTAAATTTTTATAATAGAACAATATTTTGAAGTTCAGATAACCACATTATAGGCAGAGCAAACTTGTGATCTAACTTATTTCTATGCCCTTCTTGGGATCTGGAAATTTCTAAACAAAGGTGAGGTTATTTTCTCTGCTAGAATGAAATAATATTCCTAATTGGTTTAATGGAATTAAATTTAATTAATTAAATAGATAATTAAATTTAACTTAATTCCATTTACCTTAATGGAAAAGATAAACATTTTAAGATGGAATCTTAATATGTCCTTCTGTTTTATTAATTGAGATCTAAATTGTTTCTAAATTGGGTGTTTCAGAACACCCAACTCATCTTTTCAAGGTGTTTTTTTTTTTTTAAGATTTTATTTATTTATTCATGAAAAAAACAGAGAGGCAGAGACATAGGCAGAGAGAGAAGGAGGCTCCATGCAGGGAGCCCAATGTGGGACTTGATCCCACGACTCCAGGATCACACCCTGGGCCAAAGGCAGGCGCTCAACCGCTGAGCCATCCAGGCGTCCCTCAAGAGAAGTTTTTTTTTTTTTTTTAATGATTCACAATATATTTCAGTTGGAATTTCAGATGGTATTTCTCTTACCAATACATCACAATATCCAGGCCAAATTACTCAACTAAATTATCATTTATTATTAAAGATCATTTATTAAAGATAATTTATTTCTAACAGTTCGTAAACACTGACAGCCCAAACAACAAATATTTGGGGAGGAGGAGTATTCCAGCTTTATGCTAAAATACTATAGCCAAATAAGAACATTTTCTGTTTTTTTTTTTTTTTTTAAGCTATTTTGGGGGCACCTGGCTGGCTTAGTCAGTAGAGCATGCAACTCTTGATCTGAGGGTTTTGAGCTCAAGCCCCATGTTGGGTATAAAGATTACTTAAGAATAAAATCTTAAAAAGAAAAAAAAGCTATTTTGAAAGATAATTCTTATTCAAACTCTAATACTAGAAGTACACTTTAATAAAACTTGGTATGAAATATGAAATATGAAAAATACATATTTTAAAAGATAAAATTAGGGACTTGCAGTTATTTCTCCAATGGCATTTAAAATAGGATTTGATTGGGGCACCTTGGTGGCTCAGGGAGTCGAGTGCCCCACTCTTTATTTCGGCTTAGGTCATGGTTTCAGGGCCATCAGATGGAGCCCTGAGTTGAGCCCTGCCCACAGTGGGGAGTCTGCTTGGGATTTTCTCTCTCCCTCTGTCCCTTCCTGAGTCACACACTCTATGTCTCAAATAAATAAATATTTAAAACAAAATAAAATAGGGCTTGATTTACAAACAATTTTTCAGGATACTTTATGAGTTGGACATATCAGTAAGGTGCTTCAAGTTCTGGGTTATGGTTAATTGAATTATATAAATGGTATTTCTTTCCCCTCATCTTTACTTTCTTCTTCCACATTACCTACAGCTAAAATTAAGTAAATTCCTTCTTCTATTCACTTCTGTCAACAGTGGGAATATGAAATTTCTCAGTTATTTTTTACATGAAACAATTATTTTTAAACTTTAGTGGCAGAACTAAACTACGTTTTATTTGTATAAAAGTAGAATCCCCTCTTTAAGATGCATAGCATGCCCTTGTATTCATTTATGCAGTTTAGTCATAAATGGTCTGAATTAGAGAAGTCTTGGCAAATGTTGTGAACTATAACTGTGATAGCTCTTAATAGCCTGATATATAGCTTTGTTCTGTCTCATAATAAAAACAAAACTCCCAAACTCTCAAGGTTAAGATAAAAATCTTAATTGTATATTATCAAAACATTTACACAATTCCCAAACACTGCATATCATTTACAAATATTTCGTATCAAAACTACCTAGAATGAGAAATATTAAATTTCAGGAAAGCTAAATTATTACAAGTCCTTGTAATTTGTGTAAAATTTTAAAACTAAAGTTTTAATGTATTTTCACACATATTATCTCACATGATCATCAGAGCTCTGGGTGACAACAGTTGTTATTTCCCTAGTGTTGCTGATGAGGAGCCTGAGGCCCAAAGAAGTCAATTACTTCTCTCAAGTTCACAGCTGAAAAGTTGCAGGACAGGACTTACACCTTGGTTTTCTGATTCCAGGCCAAAGGTTATTTGCATGCTGTCTTTAAAATCATCATCCATAGAAGCCTAAATACACAGATCCTAAATTCAAAAATGAAAATCATGTGTGATGAATTTTCAACAAATAAGGACATTCTCCTACATAGTCAAAATAGAACCATCAAAAGCAGGAAAGTGACATCGATGCGTCACTGCCATTTAATCTCAGACCCCGTTCGATGACGTACTTTTAGCAAAAGGATCCAGTCCAAAATCACACTTTTCATTTAGTTTCAGGTCTCTTTTGCCTTCTTCATGCCAGAACAGATTTCCAGTCTTCCCTTGATTTTCATGACCTTGATACTTTCGGAGATTACTAGTCAGATATTTGGCAGAATGTCCTTCAGTTTGTTTCGTTTTATGATAGATTCCACATAATTAGATTCAGGCTAAGTATTTTTGGCAAATATTGTGGAAATGATGCCGTGTTCCTGTATCTGGTGGAGCACAATTTGATTTGTTCCATATTGGTGTTAACTTCAATCACCCAAATAAGGTTGTGTCTGCCAGGCTTTCCACTGTAAATTTTTTCTTTTTGTAATTAATTAGTATTTTGTAGGGAGTGTTATTCTGAGACTGTGCAAATATTCCTTTCCTCCTCTTTTATTCATTTATTTTGTTTTATGGATTCCTATTTTGTTCAGTGGGCTGTAATCATTAATTTTGATGCTCAATTGATCCCTTATTTAGCCAGTGAGAGTCCTGGCAATATCGTTTCTGTCCCTTTGGCATGTCCTCATCATTTAGAACACTTCCTTCCTTTCTGGAATAAGATGTTCCAGGATCATCTTGTACTTTCCCTGTGACAGCCTTTCCTTCAAGAAGCCCTGGTTCATTTTAGTGAAGAATGTATTTAGAAACCAAGGTCTAGGGGGTAGATATGATCATAGTGAGTTGTCCCTGATTCCAAGTCTCTCATTGGACAGAACAAAATCCTGTGTGTGCACGTGCATATTCATGCGCACACACACGCATCCATAATTATTTCTCGATCTCTGTGAAAACAGTTCATAGCAGTTATGTCCAGTTCTAATCCAACGCTGTAACAGTCTCAATTTTTTTTTCTCTTTATGAGTCCTTTAGGACAATGAGAAATCTGGCTCCCATTATCCTGAATATATTTACTTATTTGATCGGTGTCCCTGAATGTAAGCAATATTCTACTGCTCCTCTCCTTATCCCAATCAGGTTCTAACACCTCACACTGGGATTGTGCCCTGAACGAATGCCCTTCTCACCTTGCTCAGGCTGACCACCCATGCTGGGCAGTCACCGCTGACACTCATCTCATGCTATGGATGCTTTTTTTTTTTTTTTTTAAGAGTTTGTTTATTCATGACGGGGGAGCGGGGGGAGGCAGAGACAGGCAGAGGGAGAAGCAGGTTCCATGCAGGGAGCATGACATGGGACTCCATCCCGGGTCTCCAGGATCACACCCCGGGCTGAAGGCGGCACTAAACCGCTGGGCCACTGGGGCTGCCCTATGGATGCCTTCTTGACCACACCTGGGATCGACCTCTTGCATGGACCTCCTCTCTTCATAATTACTCTGCACCCCCCACCCCCAACCCTCATTTGGGCTGACACAAAGTGTAGGCTGCTCCTACATAAGTTCTTCACTGTGTTTTAGTGACACCCAGCTCTGGGCCATGACAGCTTTTACCCTGCACACTTAATGAACTGAATTGCTAGGGAAAGGATGATCAAAAGGGGAGAGGATCAGTTTACATTCATAGTTATAATTATAACCTTAAAAAAACATCATATTGGGATCCCTGGGTGGCGCAGCAGTTTAGCCTGCCTTTGGCCCGGGGCGCGATCCTGGAGACCCGGGATCGAATCCCATGTCGGGCTCCCGGTGCATGGAGCCTGCTTCTCCCTCTGCCTGTGTCTCTGCCTCTCTCTCTCTCTCTCTCTGTGACTATCATAAATAAATAAAAATTAAAAAAAAAGAAAAAAAACCATCATATTTTCTTAAGGGTCCAAGCAAGGAAGGGGATTAGTGTATAATGAAGTGGGCAGAGCTTGGACAAAGAAAGCAACTTCCAAGGGAGAAACTTAAGTATATGTCTAAATTCTTTTTCCCAATCCACAACCTTGCCTGATAATAAACTATTATTTCTTCTTTTAGGCTTTGTCTTCTTAACACAATGAACAAGAATCTAACACATGACACATAGCCCTCAATTTGATAAATGTATGAAAATATGTCATATTTCATGTCATTCATTTGGCCTCATTCCTTCCATTGTGTGACTGTCATCTATTTCTCCAAAAGCAAAAAAATTCCCTGCATCAATGCAAAGTACAACCAGACAGGATTGAGAAGATAAGGGCTCAAGTCCTTTCCCAGCAACTACCAAACTAAGTAACCTTAGTCACTCAACTTCACTGGCCCCATCTCCTTATGAGTAGTAACAATATTACTAATATTTATTGTGTGCTTACTAATGTTGGACACAGCATTGCATGCATCGTTTCAAGCAATTCTCACATCAATCTTATGAAAAACACCAGTTTTTTATTTTAAGATTTTATTTTTTTTTAAGTAATCTCTGTACCCCACGTGGTGCTCAGTCTCAGAACCCTGAGATCAAGAGCTGCATGCTCCATTGACTGAGCCAGCCAGGTGCCCCAAAGACACACTTTTATTACTCCCATTTTACAAATGAGACCGAAGCTTAGAGAACTTAATTTGTCCGAGGTTATGCAGGTAGTAACTAGTGGACCCTAGACCTCCAAGTTTCAGCTCTTAAACATGATGTCATAGGCACGCCTGGGTGGCTCAGCGGTTGAGTGCCTTCAGCTCAGGGCGTGACCCCGGATTCCCAGGATTGAATACCACATCGGGCTCCCTGAAAGGAGCCTGCTTCTTCTCCCTCTGCCTAGGTCTCTGTCTCTCTCTCTCAATCTGTGTCTCTCATGAATAAATAAAATCTTTTTTAAAAAAGACAAATATGATGTCATAGTGTATTAAAAACATTTTAAATTGGAAGGGCTACATTAGATGATGTCTAAGGTCATTCCAGTTTTAAAATTCTAATTTTAAGAAATGTTTATGGGATATTAAGATAAAAGAAACAAAAATTTTGCATTATAGTAGGCACTGGGCATACAAAGTTGACATTGGATCTTTGCCCTCCAGTGCTCGCTTCGGCAGCACATATACTAAAATTGGATCTTTGCCCTCCAACAACTAACACACTATCATAATGCACAGAATACAAAGGAAACAGGTGTTGCTAAAACAAAGAGGAGTATTAGGAGTGGCTCTCTGAACACTTTAGTTCAGTTTTAAAAATAAGGAGTTGGGTAGAAACATAGGTGGTGTTCTAAGCAAAGCAACCAGTATATATGAGCATGGTTATCATGAAACAGCACTACATATTTTATGTGATTGGAGTGAGAATCGACAAAGGGAGAAGGAAAATGAAAACATTTTGAGTTATTTATGTATTGTTGAAAATGGAGTCAGAGAACAGCCACTTATCAATTCATAAAATTTCTTTAAGGTATATTATTTTGGACCTTATTTTATTTATTTATTTATTTATTTATTTATTTATTTATTTATTTATTTATTATTTATTTAACGGTTTTATTTTATTTATTCATGAGAGACACACACAGAGAGAGGCAGAGGCACAGGCAGAGGGAGAAGCAGGCTCCATGCAGGGAGCCCGATGTGGGGACTTGATCCCGGGACTCCAGGATCATGCCCTGGGCCGAAGGCAGGTGCTAAACTGCTGAGCCACCCAGGGATCCCCAGGATCTTATTTATTTTTAAAAAGATTTATTTATTTGAGAGAGAGGGAGAGAGAGAGGAGGGGGGCTGAGGTAGAGAACCCCTAAGCAGATTCCCTGGTGGGCATAGAACCTGATGCAGGGCTCAATGAGATCACGACCTGAGCCAAAACCAAGAATTGACGCTTAACCGACTGAGCCATCTAGGTGCCCTCTGGATCTCATATATTTAAAAGAATATCCATCTAGGGGCACCTGGGTGGCTTAGTCAGTTAAGCATCTGCCTTCAGCTCAGATCACGATCCCGGGGTCCTGGGATTGAGCCCATGTCAGGCTCTCTACTCAACACGGAGTCTGCTTCTCCCTCTCCCCAGTAAATAAATAAAATCTTAAAAAGCCACATATCTAGGGTGCCTGGGTGGCTCAGTGGTTGAGCATCTGCCTTCGGTTCATGATCCTAGGGTCCTGGGATCGACTCCACATCAGGCTCCCCGCAGGGAGCCTCCTTTTTTTCCTCTGCTTATGTCTCTGCCTGTGTCTCTCACAAATTAAATTTAAAAAAAAAAGGCAAACTGCCCCCCCATCTATCAATAAATTTAATGAATTACTTATTGATAGTAATTGTATGAGTTTCAAATTCATACAATTTCAAATCATACATTATCAAATATTGCTGCCCTGTGCACAAGCTGAATAATCAATATTTCTATAGATTCTTCCTGTAGAAATGATTAAAATTAACCAGGATGGCTAACAGTTCCTTTGACTCATAAATTAGAAATTTTAAGATTACAAAAATGTTGTGAGATGTATTATCCATACAGAATAACTACCATCCAAGTCAAGAAATATAATATTGCCAGCATCTAGAAGCCTGTGTGTACCTCTCCTGCATCATGAGTCTTGACTTTAACAATCATTTCCTTGCTTTTTTCTTAGTTTTATTATCTACCCACGGTATGTCTATACCATACCATTTTGCTTGTTTTAAAAATAACTATGCAAGTTACTTTTTGTTACTTACAATACTGTGAAATTCATCCCAATTGTGTGTAGGTCTTATTGTGCAAATATATATACCAGATTTATTTACTACTGATAGACACTCTAGGTTGTTTCTGGTTTGATGAAAAACACTTATTATGAAAATTCCTGGTGCATCTGTGGAAAAACACAAGTTACAGAAAACGTGCAGCATTACCACATTGTTTTCAAAGAAAGTTCTACAAGTTCATTTGCCACTCCACTGGTAGCATATACGACTTTTTATTGCTCTCCACGCCCTCAACAACACTTGGTATTATATCTAAACATTTTTGCTGTTCTCAGTGGATGTTCGATGGTATTCATTGTGGTTTTAATTTAAACAAATTTTCACTCACTGGTGAGTCTATCTGATGGCCAGATGGAAAAAAATCTTAATCCCCATATATTACGCTACATAAAAAATTCATTCCGGGTACCTGGTTAATCAAATTGTGAAAAGTGGACATTATGTAGAAGTAAAAGCATTATGCTTCTAGAAGAGTGTTGCCCAGAACTTTCTACAATGGTAGAAATGTTCTATAATAATCTGCACTTTCCTATATGGTAGCCACTAGATAGATACATGTGGCTATTGAGCTCTTCAAACATCTAGTGTAACTGAGGAAGTAAACTTTTAAATTTTATTTAACTTTTGACTAAGCTAAACTTTATGGCAATTAAAGATTTCTATTCATTAATAGATACCATTATGAGAGTGAAGAGGCAAGCCATTGAAGGGGAGAAGTTACAAGTTACATACAAAGACAATTCCTACTCAGAATATATAAAGAATAGGGTGCTTAGGTAGGTTAAATGTCCAACATTTGATTTTGGCTCAGGTGGTGATCTTGGGGTTGTGAGATCGAGCCCTGCGTTGGGCTCTGTATTGGGTGTCAAGCCTGCTTGGGATTCTCTCTCCCTCTGCCCCTTCTCTGTCTCCTTTTCTTAAAACAAAACAAAAACCACTTAGGTCATGAAAAAAAAAGGGGGGGCAGGTAATGTAGCCCCAGCCCCTCTAAGATAGACAAAAGAAACATACTCTTCAAAAGGGAGATTTTAGGATGCCTGGGTGGCTCAGCGGTTAAGCGTCTGCCTTTGGCTCAGGAAGTGATCCTGGAGTCCCAGGATCTAGTCCCACATCAGGCTCCCTGCATAGAGCCTGCTTCTCCCTCTGCCTAGGTCTCTGCCTCTCTCTCTCTCATGAATAAATAAAATCTTTTTTTTTTTTTTAAGGGAGATATTCAAGGGCACCTGGGTGGCTCAGTCAAGCATATGCTTTTGGCTCAGGTCATGATCCCAGAGTCCTGGGGTTGAGCCCCATAGTGGGCTCTACCCAGTGGGGAGTCTGCTTCTCCCTCTCCTTCTATCTGTACCCCTACTCATGCTCTCTGGCACACGCTCGCTCTCACTCAAATAAATTAAAACCAAAAGGTAGATATTCAAATACTAACACAACAGCCATAAGAACCTCAAAACCATGAGATATACCAACAGAACGATGAAACTCAAAAGACAAAAGGTAAACAATTATCAAGTGTAAGCAAGAACGTGGAATAACTGGAAGTCTCATACCTGGTGAAGTATATTTTGGATAATTAATTGATAGTTATCTACTAAAGCTGAACATATTCCTAACCTATGGATCAGCAATTCTATCTCTAAGAAATACCTAACCAAAACATATTTATGTGCAAACTAGAAGACAAGGATCAGAATGATCCTACAAGTATATTCCATAATAACCCCAAACAGGAAATAATGTCCATCTATAGTAGACTGCATAAATACTGTACAATCCAGAAAACATGAAAAATTAATCTATAGTGTTAAGTCAAAAGCAGGGGGCAGGGTGTGCCTGGGTGGTGACTCAGTTAGTTAAGCATCTGGCTCTTGGTTTCCATTCAGGTCATGATCTCATTGGTCATGGGATTAAGCTCCACATTGGGGTCCATGCTCAGCAGTCTGCTTGTCCCTCTCCCTCTGCTCCTCCCCAGCTCATGCTTTCTCTCTCAAATAAAAATCTTAAAAAAAAGTGGGGGGGAAGGAGTAATAAGTGGGCCAGGAAGGGGTATGAAGAGAGCTTCTGTGGGTCAGGTAATGTTCTTTTTATACTAGATCTGTTCACCCTGTGTAAACCAATTAAACTATATACTTTATATGCACTTTATTTTTTTAAGATTTATTACTTATTCATGAGAGACACAGGGAGAGAGGCAGAGACACAGGCAGAGGGAGAAACAAGCTCCAAGCAGGGAGCTGGACGTGGGACTCGATCCCGGATCTGCTGGATCATGCCCTGGGCTGAAGGCAGTGCTAAACTGCTGAGCTACCAGGGCTGCCCTATATGCACTTTTTAAAAAATGCAGGTTATGCTACAATTTTTAGAAGTTTATTACGAATGTTCCAGTAACTTCTGCCATGTACTTACCGTAAGTAGAACTTTGAATAAAATAGGGTTTTGGCTGTAGTGCCAGAAATCCAACTGAAACTTGAAGAAAAGGCAGGGTAAGTATTGGTTTAAAATATCTAAAAAAACAACTAGAGCCAGAAAGTAGAAAGTAATCAGGTGTTTGTCCTTCTCTCCTCTCATTTCTACTCTTTTGTGTGGGCTTTATCCTGTCAAACAGTGAGGCATTCATTCTCCCATAGAATTCTGGACTCACCTCAATCTTTGAAGTCGGCAATGGTAGTGGAAAACATCTCTTTAAGTCTGACAGTATCAGAAGTGGCCTCGCTTAAGTCACATACCTTTTCCTGGAGCCTTTTCAACCCCTTTTGAATCACAAGATTAAGTAGTGAAGGGGGGTTATTTTCCCAAGGGAAAACCAAGATACTGTACTCAGAAAAGGATAAGATGAATGCCAGAGATGCAAAAACATCTATCTGGAGATCAGAGAAAACCCTTAATTTGTAGTTCACCCCTGAGTTATGTCAAATTTTGTTAATAAAAGTAATATATATAGCTTTTCCTATCCAAAGCATCTAAGCTGCTTGTGAAAATCTCTGAGCTTCCAGGGGAAAGAAATCGAGTTTCTTATTAGAACTCTTGGGACTCCAGTCTTCTCCCTCCTTGACTCTGTCTTACATACTATGTTCCCAATACACAGCTCTACTTATAACAACCCCAACAAAGGAACCATATTCCCTATAGAGGTTGAAGATTTTTAGCCAGCCTGTCATTTGTGGTCCTTCTACCACCTCACCTGAACTTTTTCAGTTACATTATATCACTCTATGTACCTGCAATCAGTGCTTCTTAAGTGTTTGTCACCAATCTATTTTATTTCTATTTAAAGATTTTATTTATTTGGGAGAGAGTATGCACACAAAGGCAGAGAGAGTAGACTCCTCACTGAGTACAAACCCAACACGGAGCTCAATCTCAAGACCTGAGATCATGACCTGAACCGAAGGCAGATGCTAAATGGACTGAGTCATGTGGGTGCCCCATCACTGATCTATTTTAAATTATTAGGATACAACTGATAATTAATGTGTCAGTCATGAGATACAGGCATTAAATTTGTTACTTTCCTTTTTGGCTTTAAAGGTTTTTTTTTATTTTTAAATTTTTTAGAAAAGATTTTATTCATTTATCCACGAGACACAGAGAGAGGCAGAGACATAGGCAGAGGGAGAAGCAGGCTTCCCACAGGGAGCCCAATGCAGAACTTGATCTCAGGACCCCAGGATCACAACCTGAGCCAAAGGTGGACGCTCAACCACTGAATCACCCACGCGCACCCTGGCTTTAAAGGTTTAATAAAATGATTTATGAATACTAGATTTGATCCTTAATATAATGTCTTTTCTAAAAGTCAATGTTCTTTTTTGTTTTTTTAAGAGAATATAGGGGGAATGGCAGAGAAGAGCAAGAATCTTAAGCAGACTCCACACCCAGTGCGAGCCCAACATGGGGCCCGATCTCACAACTGTGAGATCATGACCTGAGCTGAAATCAAGAGTTGGGCACTTAAGTGATGGATCCATTCAGGTGCCCCCAAATGTTAAGTTTCTTTATTAGAGTACATAAAATAAGAGAGGCTTTTAAATAGGCTACCTGGATCTTTAGCTAACTTCATTTAGATTAAATGTCTCCATCTTTTCATCCTTAGCTAAAACTGACTGAAATAATATAACTAATTTACCAACTTGCTAGGGTTTCAGAATTAAAGTGATTTTTTTTTTAATTTTTATTTATTTATGATAGTCACACAGTGAGAGAGAGAGGCAGAGACATAGGCAGAGGGAGAAGCAGGTTCCATGCACCGGGAGCCTGACGTGGGATTCGATCCCGGGTCTCCAGGATCGCACCCTGGGCCAAAGGCAAGCGCCAAACCGCTGCGCCACCCAGGGATCCCCAATTAAAGTGATTTTTTAACTAAAAAATAAAAAAGGAATTGTGACATAAATTAAGGACATATTTTTAAAATAAAATATGAGCACAAATTAAATGTACAAACACATCACTATTTTTATTTGCATTTAAGCCAAATATGCTGTGAGCTAGGAAGTTACTCGACAAGATGTATGATCCCTATTTTATACATTAACACAAATTTCAGAACACAAAGTACAGCAACAGTCTCTACTTTATTGTTCAAATCCACATATTTTTATTCAGAATACAGTATTTATAAAAGTAATACCTCTTGCAACAAAACCAACATTATTAGGAGAGTTGTTTGAATTATTTTTTAATGGTTATATTGGAGCCCATTTTCCTCATTAAGTAACTACAGGGATTTAACACTCTTGAAGTTGTTTGAATACAACCAAGAATGTGGTATTGATAATTAAATAAATATGTATCAATTCACTCAAATATTCAAGATAAAAGGACTTATTATTTACTTAAACCAAAAATAAATTTTGAAAATATATTAAAAAATACCCTCTCAACCACTGTTAACACACTCCTTTATACCTTCACACAGCATGTTCCAGGAGTTATAATCTTCTGTGCTTTCACAGGTCTACTTGGGTAGTTATCAATCATCTTCTTTTTCAATATATGTCTTTGCATTAACCCGTGCCATTTGTCTGGCCAGGTATCTGTCTCTAGCTGACATTACAGTTTCTTCATTGCTTCGCTTTGCAAACTTGTTCCCCACCTCATGTGGTTTCTCTTGTTCTTTGCCCATCTCTTGACATTCCTCTGTGAGTCTGTGTTTTGCTCCCAGTGATGTTTCAGAACTGGAGGGTTTCTCTGAGTTTCTTTCTTTGTCCTTTTCCGTATTTCTCATTTTATTGGATCTTTCCCAGTCAAAAAACCTATCCTTTGCCCTAGAATTTGGGCTGCTTTCTTTTTTGTCTCGGTTTCTTCCTGAAGATTGAACACTTATTTCTTGTTGTTCTCGATCTCTGTACTTATCACTGTTTTCATGTCTTTCTTTCCTTGCTTTCATATGCTCTTCCTTTTCTTTGCTTTTCTCTTCCTTCTCTTCTCCTTTCTCACTGTGTCGGTCATGTTCATTTCGTTGTCTATCTCTTTCTTGTTCTCTTAGGGAGTATTTCTCCCTTTTCCAATCTCTGTCTTTTCTTTCTCTTTGGTCTCTTCCCCTCAGTTTATCTTCGTGTTCATGCCTCTTCCAGTGGGAATCTCTATGACCAGCCTCTCTGTGCCTATGGGAATCCTTCTTTTCTTTTCGGTAATCACGGTCAGTGTAATAGTTCTCATGATCCCTGAATTGTCTCTCTTGGTGCTGATCTTCCCTTTTCTCATGAACTCTTGACTTGGACCTTTTTGTATGGCATTTGATACCATGCTCTCTTTCTTCACTAGAAGATGGGGAGTGCCTCTGATGCTTGGAGTCACTCTCAGAAGTCTCTGTGATTTTTTTCCTTCTGCAGTTCACTTTATTATTTTCTTCCATTTCATCATCCTCACTATTAGCATCAAAGTCACTGTCTGCATCTGGGTTTTCCCCTACTTGCACAACAGTTTGGAGACTGCATTTCTCACGTGGTATTATTCTGTTCTCTGAACTTAATTCATCAGAATAGCCCCTTGATTTCTCTTCCTTTATCTCAGACCTTAAAACAACACAAAATGCCACATTATCATTGTAGTAAGCACATGAAGTGTTCATGCAATTTTTCTCAATACTTAAACCTATACAACTACTAAATGCAAAAAGGTGCTATTTAACTTGCAAACATTTGCCAACTAGTATTTTCTAACCATTCAGAATATTTTCAGAAAAAGGTAGAAGTGGAATAGAGAAAATCAGGCTTTCTGTATTGGACCACTAGAACCTTCAGGCATTAACATTTTTATAGACATGACAAAGAATAATTGGGAAAAGTAAGATATATTCTGGATCTAAGTACTATTTTCACAACATGAAGTTCAAGTTGCAGCTCTTTGTTGGATTTTTCTCTCTTTAAAAAATTTAAAAATAGTCCTCAAAATAAGTAAAGATGATTTTTTTTCACAGTGAAATCTAATTCTAAATATCACTAAATAATCTCTTACGATTAAAAAAGCACAACCTTCCTGATATAACCCTTTGGCACCTATCACAACAAAATGGGAATTTGTGAATCCACCTGATTACAATCACTAACACTAAAAATTGTTTACATCACTTACATTTTCCCAACTGATAAGTGTGGCTAATTTATTTACATCAGTCACACATTCATTCTTATGGATTACTTAATAATCATACTAACAGAACAACTGCGGTTCTACGGGAATTGCTGGCAGAATTGTCTGGGCTAAAGGATTATCTAATAGTTAGAAATTCTATTATTAGACTCCAAGAAAAGTACAACTATCAAATGACATTATGGAGTTTCATGACTGGCCTCACAACTATTCCTGATGAAACTCTAATAGAAATTCTTTTTCCATTCAAAAATCTCTCTTCAAATATACTTTCTAAGACTTATAATTTTCGTCAATTTTGTAATCAAACCCAGCATTTGGCAGAGCAAAGTATAAATCTGATTCCGTCTCTTTAGTCATAATTCCCCGCTTTCCTTCAGCAGCAATACAGACTTAGATCCTCTAATCTGATGTTTCTGTTCCAAAAAACCATTTATTCAGATATGAGCTCAGGACAAATTCTCCCCTTTACCTTTAGCTATATACCTGTAACAGTCATTTCACCATTCTTACAATACTTTATGATTTTATCCAAAAAACCCCTCCAATACTTACTTTCTATGTCAGTGCTAATGGACATATCTACAGAAATGGTAATGTTCATATCTGTGCCATCTAATATGGTAGCCATTAGCCAAATGTGGCAACTGAGTACTTACAATGTGGCTACTATGACCAAAATTTTAGGTCTTCAACAGTCTACATGTGCCTAGTGGCTACATTATTAGGTGGTACATTTCTAGCCCTTGATACGTGAATCTTATGTTTTATAGAGGCCATGTTCTACTTACGAAAATAAACCACTTATTCTATATACTATCTGAAAATACCTGTAGGATTACTGCAGAACAGAAATATTTGAACTAAATCTGCAGGTTTTTAATTAAGTATAAATCCCTAGCAATTCAATTAGATCAGGTTTAACTGACAACACAATATGCATGCTGTAATCCCCTATCTTTCAAAGGGTTAAAATGATCCCACAATTATAGATCATGAACAGAATCTTTCTTCTTTCTTCTAATATTCCATATGCCATGTCTCACCTGGCTTCACGAAAGCTGCATGTAGGTACTTCCTCTTCACCAACTGCTTGATTTAATAGGTGTCTATAAAATCCACTGAGATCTTTCTGCTTGGTTACATCCAAACGTGCTAAGAGAGGGAAAGCAAAAGCGAGAGGAAAATATTCAACAAGGCACAACACAGTTCAATTTTATGGTGTAGACAATGTAACATACAGAGTGTATAAAACTACTCTCTAGATCTGTAGTTGGCAAACTACAGCGTGCAGGCCAAATGTGGCCTATATTATTTTGTAAATAAATTTTTATCGGAATGTAGCCTTGTTCATTTATTAAGGCTGCTTTTGCCTTAGAAAGGCAGAACTGAGTAGCTCTAGCAAAAATCATATGGTACACAAAGCCTAAAATATTTATGTGGTCTTTCACAGAAAACATATAAACTGGTATTCTAGATGAATACCCAGTACATGGTTAGACATAATATTATAGATTTAATTTTCTTCTATTTAAAATTGATGAATATTTGCCAATTAAGCTATTTAAAAGTACACAATGTACTTAGATCTTGAGAAATGACCATGAGTAGAAAATACTGAAATAAAGCACTAAGACATTCTTTGGCTCCTGCACATCTTCTGTTATTTCTTGAATTAATGTTATTCTTTTTCTAAATGCCCATCCTTGAGTGATGTTACTCTAGTTTTCTAAACCCAGAAAATACAAGTAGGATTTAAATCTTAGTTTATATTGTTTCTGACAAATATTGTGGTGTTGTGCCTTGTAACAAAGGTTTTTATATTTGGAATCATTTTCTAAGGCAATGACTTGTAACGACCATAGTTTTAAGCAATAAAAGGAGAGTTGTGAAAAGTCCAGTAGAAATAATAGTTACTGAGAGTGCAGCTGTGTTTTCAGTCATCATCTTTTCTGTTTTATAATACTACAGAATATCATAACTACATCTTGAATTCATACACATAAATGAGGACCACAACATTATCATCTAGGAGTTCAGGGACAGAGCACATGGCTAAACCACAGGGCAGAATTTTGCTGCTTGTTTCCTTCTCCCCTCCTCCCTCTTCCAGTTCACCTTCTAGTGCAGCAGCCCTTTTCTCTCTTTCTTCCTCTTCAGCTCTCTCTTGCAGTTTTTTCTTATAAGCAGATGTCACAAATGCCTCCTTATCATCAAACTCTCCCTTCTCCATTTCTCGTTCTCTTTGTATTTTCTTTTCCATTCTCTTTTCTTGTTCCTTTTTTCTGATCTCAACTGCTTTTAGTAAGTTGTGAATATACTTGGGCTAGGGGGAAAAATAAGATTACTTAGGAAAGAATAAAAAATAAAAATTAAGAATATTCTATTTTTAATCATGAATTAAGATAAAAATGGCTAATCCAAATAAGTGGGATCGTCATCCTCTCAAAATTCAATATAAATTTACTAGCAAGGCTGAAACTAAAAGTCTTTTCAATAAAAATTTAAGTGTAAAGACAGAAATTATTCAAAATGCCATTTTACTTTTTTAAAATTTCAAACTAAGTAATTTTTCCACTGTGTTTTCATCCTTTTTACAGGTATTGTCTGAATACTTCAATAGATAAGTGAATCAGAAAGGTTCTTACTAGATTTTTACATTAGTTGATATACGGTTATTTAAAAGAACAGTGGGGAGTGCCTGAGTGGCTCAGTCAGTTAAGTGTCCAACTCTTGATCTCAGCTCAGGTCTTGATCTTGGGATCGTGAGCTCAAGTCCCACACTGGGCTCCATGTGGAGCCTACTTAAAAAAAAAAAATAGTGGTAACTTTACACCAGCACCTTACTTGTACATACTATAAAATGCAAAGATATTTAAAAATCTATGTTTGTGAAAAAAAAAGTGATAGAAAATCTGAACTGAGGTGAGAGGATGATAAAGCATAAAATATGAAAAGAGGAATTATTAATATAAAGATTTTCTATGAAAAAAATTTCAAGAAAAAAATTTAAAAAATTTATTTGTGAAGGGGTTAAAGCAAGTAAGAAAACTTACTGCTTTTATTCTTAGATAATTTATTCACTTTAGTAGGATACTAAACCTAGGGCTTCCTGGGTTCTAAATCAAATCTATATCATCTGCAACTGGGGGCTCTTCACAATTTAAATACCTGAAAGCTTTTCCTCATATCATCCTCATGTTAAAATAAGATTGATATAAAATGTAGGTCAAGGGGTGCTTGGTGGCTCAGTTGGTTAGGCGGCCATCTTCGGCTTGGGTCGTGGTCCTGGGATCCTGTGATCAAGACCCATGTTGGGCTTCCTGCTCAGTGGGGAGCTGGCTTCTCCCTCTCCCTGTCTCGGACTCATGCGTTCTCTTGCTATCTCTCTCTCTCAAATAGATAAATAAAATCTTTAACAACAACAACAAATTCAGGTCAAGGGGTGCCTGGGTGGCTCAGTTAGTTAAACATCCAACTCTTGATTTCAGCTCGGGTCATGATCTCAGGGTAGTGAGATCAAGCCCTGTGTCAGGGTCTGCACTCAATGGGGAATCTGCTTGAGATTCTCTCCCTCTCCCTCTTCCCTTCTCACTTGCAGATGCAGATACTCTAAACTAAATAAATAAATCTCTAAAATACAGTTAAGGTCAAATAAATTTGTATTTTCAGATACAAACCTTTCGGTCTTTTCCCAAAAGCAATTTGGGATTATTTTCCTCTCTTTTTTTCTGCATTTCATCATAAATACTGTCATATTCATATACAGTGGAATCTTCTGCAAGGGCCTTCTGGATTTCTAGTTTGGTCTAAAATAAACAAACAAACATGTCTAAAAAATATAAGCCAGCTAATACGTAAAAAGTCTTAGGTAACTTTTTTGAGAGAGGATCATGAATCAGATATATATTATAAAAATTCTATGAATCACATTTCAGACTGAAAATATAAACACCGGTCTGGAGCCAGGCTGCCTGGGTTTCAATCCTGGCTCTATACTTACTAGCTACTCTGGGCAAGTTTGTGTACTCTTTTTGTGTCTCAGTTTTCATCTAAAAAAAATGAGGATAATAACTGTATTTACATTCCAAGTTGTTGTATTATCTATTTTATACAGTTCATTCATTTATGATTTTAAAAAATAAACAAACAACACCTCAAACCAAGATCAAAAAAAGAATTTCTGAGCTTAGCTTGAGAATAGATAGCTGCCAAACACCTACTGAAAACATTACATCTAATGATGACATTTAATAGCTTTTCCGATGAAATAGGGAGTAAGATAATATTGCCATCATCAGTTCTGTGCACTGTCCAGATACAAGAACAGAAAGAAAAAAAAATGTCATCTATTAAAATACCCCATTTCTTAAAAGGCATCCAAATCAGCAAAGAAGTCAAACTCTCACTCTTTGCAGACGACATGATACTCTATGTGGAAAACCCAAAAGATGCCACTCCAAAATTGCTAGAACTCATACAGGAATTCAGCAAAGTGGCAGGACATAAAAATCAATGCACAGAAATAAGTTGTATCTCTATACACTAAAAATGAGACAGGAGAAAGAGAAATTAAGGAATCTATCCCATTTACAATTGCACCCAAAACCGTAAGACACCTAGGAATAAACCTAACCAAAAAGGCAAAGAATCTATACTCAGAAAACTATGGAACACTCATGAAAGATACCTCATGAGGAAGACACAAAGAAATAGAAAAATGTTCCATGCTCATGGGTTAGAATACTGTTAAAATGTCTGTTACCTAGAGCAATCTATAGATTAGATGCAATCCCTATTAAAATACCATCAACTTTTTTCAAAGAGCTGGAAAAAATAATTCTAAAATTTGTATGGAAACAGAAAAGACCCTAAATAGCCAAAAGAATGTTGAAAAAGAACACCAAGTTGGTGGCATCACAATTCTGAACTTCAAGCTCTATTACAAAGCTATAATCATCAAGACCGTATGGTACTGGCAGAAAAACAGACACACAGATCAATGGAACATAACAGAGAACCTAGAAATGGACCCTCAGCTCTATGGTCAATTAATCTCTGACAAAGCAGGAAAAATCATTCAATGGAAAAAAGTTTCTTCAACAAATGGTGTTGGGAAAATTGGACAGTCACATGCAGAAGAACAAAACTGGACATTTTCTTACGCCATACACAAAAACAGATGCAAAATTGATGAAAGAATCAATAATCCAATCAAGAAATGGACAGAAGACATGAATAGACATTTCTTCAAAGAAGATCTTCAAATGGCCAAGAGACAAAGGAAAATGCCCAACATCACTCAATATCAGGGAAATACAAATCAAAACCACAGTAAGATACCACCCCACATTGGTCAGAATGGCTAAAATTAACCAGTCAGGAAATGACAGATGTTGGCGATGATGCAGAGAAGGGGGAAGCCTCTTACACTGCTGAGGGAATGCAAGCTGGTACAGCCATTCTGCAAAACAGTACGGAGGTTCCTCAAAAAGTTAAAAATAGAGCTACCCTTCACCCAGCAATTGTACTACTAGGGATTTATCCCAAAGATACAAACGTAGGATCTGAAGGGGCACCTGCATGTGAAGGTTTATAGCAGCCATGTCCACAATAGCAAGACTATGGAGAGCGCCCAGACGTCCATCAACAGATGGGATCAAGAAGATGTCATGTGTGTGTGTGTGTGTATACACATATGTATGTATATATATGTGTGTGTATATACATATGTATATATGTATGTATATATAAACACACAATGGCATATATGCCATCTTAAAAAAAGAAAGGAACAAAAGGAAGGAAGGAAGGAAGGAAGGAAGGAAGGAAGGAAGGAAGGAAGGAAGGAAGGAAGGAGGAAGGAAGGAAGGAAGGAAGAAAGAAACCTTGCCATTTACAACAACATGGATAGAACTAGAGGGTATCATGCTAAGAAAAATAAGCCAATCAAAAACAATTATATGATTTCACTCATATGTGGAATTTAAGAAACAAAACAGAGGAGCATAGGGGGCGGGAAGGAAAAAGAACAAGATGCAATCAGAGAGGGAGACAAAGCATAAGAGACTCTTAATAATAGGAAACAAACGGGGTTGCTGAAGGGGAGAAGGGTGAAGGTATAGGATAACTGAGTAACAGGCATTAAGGAGGGCATGTGATGTAATGAGCACTGGGTGTTATATACAACTGATGAATCACTGAACTCTACCTCTGAAACTAATAATACACTATATGTTAATTAATTGAATTTATTTATTTTATTATTATTTTTTTATTTACTTATGATAGTCAGAGAGAGAGAGAGAGAGAGAGAGAGAGAGAGAGAGGCAGAGATACAGGCAGAGGGAGAAGCAGGCTCAATGCACCGGGAGCCCGACGTGGGATTCGATCCCTGGTCTCCAGGATCGCGCCCTGGGCCAAAGGCAGGCGCCAAACCGCTGCGCCACCCAGGGATCCCATAATTAATTGAATTTAAATAAAAATAATAAGAAAAAAATAAAATACTCCATTTCTAAGAGTATTTTATCTTAGATATAGTAATCAAGTTAGTATTCTTCATCATAAAAGTTAGTTAGTGGAGAATAAAGTGAAAAGCATGAAGTACAGATGTTCCAGCTCTGTGAAAGCAGCAGGAGGGAAAAGGTACATGAAGAGCTATAGCAGCACTCCTAACTTTCAAGCAAACTATGAGAAAAAAAATCTCACTAAGAGAAAATGTAGTTTGGGACAGCTAGGATTAAGAATAAAGTTAAATTTGGGATTTATGCTTTAAATAGGTAAGGAAAGGCAACACAAAAAATGTCAGAATAAACTAGAAAACAAGATAACTACATGACCTTAGAAAAGTCACCAGATTCTCCATAACTAATTCTTTCATCAATATGGTGAAGAAGTTGAACTCTGATGGTCTCTAAAAATTCTAGAGCTCTAAAATTGTAACTCAAAGCATTTCAGCATTTGTGTTATAAAAAAAAAATCACATTTTAAAAAATTGCGCATTAAATCATTTTCAGACTGCTGAGTTACACATTATATTCCACTTTCATTAACATAACCAAAATATATAATTCTGTGCCATTCCTTGGAGTAGCAGTAAACATAGTTACTAAAAGCATGAGCTCTGCAATTGTACTGCTTGGGTTGAACTATGAGACTTCATGAAAGTCACATAAATCCTTCTGCCTTCCAGTCCTCAATTATAAAATGAAGATTTTAAGAGCGTCTATCTTAGAGGATTATTTTAAGAAGTTAATTCTTAGAAAGTGGTTACCATAATGTCTGGCACATTAGAAAGTATTTAACAAATTCATTCCTATACAGGATTCAGGTAGAGTAGGGAGACATGGATGCTAAAGAAAAACGTGGAGGGGAAAAAATTAAAAAGAAAGGTACCGTGTCATTGTTTAATTTCATTATGTTTTGCAACAGCTAAATCGAAGATTCAATGGTGTAGTAGAAAAATTAGTAAACCTTCAGGCCTAGTTCTGTAATTAGCTGTGTGATCATAAGGGGTAATTTATCCTTTTGAACCTTCAGATTTCTTAATCAGGATCATGGGCAGATTTGTGAGAATTTAAAAAATATAATGTATTTACAAAAAAGTGCTCGGAAATACTACAGAGCACTATATAAAGTGCGAGAGAAATCTATTGAGAATTATCAGATATTCCCCATTCTTAGTAGATGAATTTCAAATAATTATATAATGATGAAATCACTTTGGTGTGAAGAGACTTTTTTTAAGCAAGTAGGCTCACTAGTAAGAATTATTAAATCATATAATCCACTGTAAGACTGACTACTGAGTCAGCTGAAAGCAGAAATGGGTTTAATCTACAACATAGCAATAAAAAGCTAATTCTCTATTGTGCTTTTTCCTTTAAAATTTATCACAAAACCCTGAAATATATGTAAATCAAGAAATGTTTTAAACATTTTCAGAAAATGAGGGTCAAGATAAAATTATCTCTTTATACGTAGCTATACTGCTTAGTCTCAGGACCTAGATACCAAACCTGACATTTAAAAATACGGGGTGAGGCAGACCAAGTGGCTCAGCGGGTTAGTGCTGCCTTCAGCTCAGGGCCTGATCCTGGAGACCTGGGACAGAGTCCCACATCGGACTTCCTGCATGGAACCTGCTTCTTCCTCTGCCTGTGTCTCTGCCTCTTTCTCTCTTTGTGTCTCTCATGAATAAATACATAAAATCTTAAAATAAAATAAAAAAAATAAAAAAATAAAAAATAAAATAAAATAAAAATAAAATAAATAAAATAAAAATGTGGGCTGAAATATTTATCTCACCAAATACATATATTTACTCAGCCACCTTACCTGTTTCATTGCTTGCTTCTTAGCAGCTTCCCTTTGAAGGCTTTCACTCACGGAGGTCTATAAAACATAAAAATGTTGTCACTGTTTAAGCCAATTGAAAATTTCTTTTCCAGTATTCTGGCTGGCAACTAGTTCCTTACTTATACTAAAAACTAGAAAAGTATTATGAAAAATATTATAATTAAATTACATTTTCAAAGTCTTTACCAAAACCTTAAGAAATAAATGAATTTTTGTTATAAATTAAGAGACTGGGCTGTAAGGTATAAGAGTGATACAGGAAAAAAATGAGGTGATGAGGCCTTTTATTCCCAACTTCACCACTAAGGTACTCAAACTCTATGGACTACAATTTATTTTGTGTGCACATGTGAATGGGTGGGAGAGCACTGGTCCCTTCCAACACATTTAATGGTATGATTCTCAGAAACAAAAAGCATATTTTTATACTTATTTTTTAAAGATTCATTCATTCATTCGAGACACAGAGAGAGAGGCAGAGACATAGGCAGAGGGCAAAGCAGGCTCCCTGCAGGGAACCCACCGACAAGACTTGGTCTGGGAACCCTAGGAACATGCCTTGAACTAAAGGCAGACACTCAACCACTAAGCCACCCAGGCATCCCTAGCACATATTTTTAATATAGCATATTGTATATAGTATATCAAGTTATCAGTATATGCTTAAGGCTTAGTACATGCTTAAGCTAAAACTACCAGTGGTTATAATCATTCAATAAATATGTACTAAGGTGTTCCAGCTCCTGAAGATAGTAAGGAGAATTATAGGCTCTATCCCTGAAAGATAAATGGTCTGAAAGGGAAGACAAGTAACTAAAGAGATAACTACAATATAGATGTGATAAGCTATATATAATAAAGGGATTGAAAAAAAGGTCTGTGGGAGGACAGAATCAAGAAAGTGTTCCTAAAAGAAATATGACATAGACCTGAACCAAAAAGAATTTAAGAGAAGCCAAGAGGTGTTTAGCAAGTAGTAACCACATGGGTGAAAGTAAACATTTACAGCTAAACTTTATATATATATATATATATATATATATATATATATATATATATACATACACATATATATAATTAAGCTACTTAAAAATAGTGTCTTAAGGGGATCCCTGGGTGGCTCAGCGGTTTGGCACCTGTCTTTGGCCCAGGGCACGATCCTGAAGTCCCGGGATCGAGTCCCGCATTGGGCTCCCGGCATGGAGCCTGCTTCTCCCTCTGCATGTGTCTCTGCCTCTTTCTCTCTCTCTCTCATAAATAAACAAATAAATCTTTAAAAAAAATATACTGTCTTCAAAGTATAAGGTTTTGTAAATATATTAACACTGAAATGTATACTTTAAAAGGGTGAATTTTATGTTACGTGAATTGTATCTTAAAATGAGTCTACTGATGAATTTATCTTTTATTGAAAAATACAATCCTCAGCCCTAGGCTAGTTTTCTAGCCTACTGACATTTGCTGCTTTCAGCTGTACAGTATCAAGTGCTGCTTCCTTTGTCTTCCATGGCAACAAACAGAAAAAATAAACCTAATTTAGTTCCCTATGACCATGGAGATAAAGTTAATTCACAAAGGCAATTCAAATAATCGAACACATATTTAATAAATTAAAGAAGTGGATAGGCAAAGAACTAAGGACATTTCAGGTGACAGTAAACTGACTACGACTAGAAGAAAAGATATTATTAACAAAAACAATAGCTAACATTTACGGAGCCAGGTGCTAAGTGTGTTACTTGTGTATTACATTTATCTCTCATTTAATACAAATTTCCCTATCATGTGATAATACATTTTACTCATTAGAATGTCCATTTTAAACCTTAAAATATTAAATATTCTAATAAGCATATCTCATAAATTCTTTCCAATTTTTAATATTTCAGTCTTTCTAATCAGTATAAATATTTCTTGATCATTGACTTAATAATGTCTTAAGAATTGACTAGAAGTAAAAAAAAAAAAAAAAAAAAAGAATTGACTAGAAGTCTCCAGATACTAGACTTTTACTTGCCTTTATTATTTTTTCCTCTCTCTCCTCCATTTGGTCACAGTTCAACTGTTTTTTTTTTTAATTTTTTTTTAAAGATATTTACTTATTAGAGACACAGAGAGAGAGAGACACACACACACAGGCAGAGGGAGAAGCAGGCTCCATGCAGGGAGCCTGACGTGGGACTCGATCTGGGGTCTCCAGGATCATGCCCTGGGCTGAAGGTAGCGCTAAACCACTAAGCCACCGGGGCAGCCCCGCTGTCACTTTCAAATTGATTTCTTCAACTCAAACTACTGAACTTAGAAAAATAAAACATAGAGCTAGTACATTTTAGACTCTCATAATATGGTATAAGCAGACTGGGAAGAGCCTTTCCAACGTAAAGTGTATATATATATATATACTGAGACAAGAGGTTTTATTTCCATGTTTTTGGCTGTTTTGAAGGATGATGTCTCTCTGACCTTTGGAAAAATCAGATATTACTTACAGGGTAGTATCACAATGGAGGGGAGTACAATAATTTTACATATTCTATTCACAGACTTGTATCCCTGGAATTTCAACAGCACCATCAGTGGATAAAGAAGTAGTTCTGAACCTAAGCTGAAAAAGTCAGAGATTATCTCCTTTTGAAGCTCATTTGATTTTTTTTTTTTAAGATTTTATTTATTCATTAGAGAAACAGAGAGAGAGAGAGAGAGAGAGAGACACAGGCAGAGGGAGAAGCAGGCTCCATGCAGAGAGCCTGACGTGGGACTCGATCCAGGGTCTCCAGGATCACGCCCTGGGCTGCAGGCGGCGCTAAACTGCTGCGCCACCGGGGCTGCCCAGATTTTACATTTTAAAGGTTGTTTTTCCAAGTCATTAGAGATATCCTTGAATTAAAATACTAATAAGATTTTAAGACTCAACTTTAAATTTATGAACATTTCTCAACTTATGATGAGGTTATATCCTGATAAACATATCATAAATTGAAAATATTCTGGTGCTCGGGTGGCTCAGTTGGTTAATGTCTGCCTTTGACTCAGATCATGATCCCAGGGTCCTGGGATGGAGCCCCACCTCAGGCTCCCGGCTCAGTGAGGATATATAATAACCACCAACACATCAGCCTTGAACTTTAGAATTCCTTTATTGTATGGTATAAAAAGGAAGTACAGAATAATGGCTTAGGAATCTAACCAAGATTCAAACTGTTCTTTCTCTTATTACCTGTCTTATTTCAGGTATGTTACTCATCTATATAACAGTACCTACACTTCACAAGGTTCTTTAATCCTCACAAGGATTAAATGACATAATCTGTAAAAAGTGCTTAGCATCTACCTGGCTCAAAGAAGTGCTCAAAAAAATATTGTTTATATCTAAACAATAAGTTGTGGGAAAACAGTACTACAGTTAAACCAAAGTGTTTACCACAAAGCATGCAAACTATGTCTGATATATTTATCAGCATGGTTAATAAAATATAAGTTTGGAATTTATTTAGAGTTGTACAGTATGATTCAATTTACATCTACTAAAAGAGAAACATCTATTCTGTTGAATATTCAAAAGGCTGTGCATGTTTTGTGTGCTAAGGTTCTGTGTTTCTTAAGGTTTGATATTCAATATATCAATAAACAGGAAAATGGAGGATCTGTACATTTGAGTCCATCACTAGTCATGGGAACTATGGCATAGCTAAGGAATGGGTTTTCTAGAACTGATAGTGGCTTTCCTAGGAACTGCTTATAAATGAGAGTACATTCCTCAAAGCAGGAGTAGATTAAAAAAGAACTCCTTTGAGGGAGTCCTCTACTACACTGCTATAGTAACAACTGGATGGTGGGACTTGATAGCAAGGAGATGCCAACTGAATGGGTATCTGCCTTTAAAAATTGTTTTGGTTTAGGGTGGAGTTCTTGTCAAGGTATATTTTCCAAAACTTTGTTCTGACATAATTATAAATTCACAGGTACTTGTAAGACATGTAGAGGGAGGCCATTTACCCATCCTCCCCCATCTTGTATTAATTACAGTACAATCAATATCAACCAGGAAACAGACATTGGTTCTAGTCACAGAGCTTATTTAGATTTTTACCAGTTGTACATTTGTGAAAATATGTGTACAATTCTATGCTATTTTATGACATGTTTAGCTTCATGTAACTACCATCTTAATCAAGATATTTAACTGTACCAACACGATTCCTTTGTGTTACCCTTTATAGCCATATCACCTCTTCTCCTCATCCCTAATCCCTGACACCACTAATCTATTCTTTATCTCTGTATGTTACTTCATGAATGTTTAATAAATAGAAGCATTTTGAGATTGGCTTTTTTCACTCAGTATTATGTTAAAGGAATGTATTTTCTTTAGTACAGATATCACAAAACCCTTTAGTTCTTGCCACAAAATATTCTAGCCTACAAATGACCTAAGGAAAAACAACTGTTAAATAAAATGATTAAGGTTGAATGTGAGTGACCTAATCACACAATACAGTTATTAATTGATTAGTTTCAAAAACGAGCAGGCAGGCAATTTTTCAAATTTTATGTTTGAAAACCAATTCATTCACAGGATAATACAAGAGAGTATTCAGTAACTGTGCCTTTTAATAAAACCACAAATTACCATTAGTTTTAAATGTAGGAAGATAAAAATTACTCCCTGTAAGGGTCTTTATATTATCTTTTCTTTTTAAGAGAGAATGAGCAAGCGATAGGGAGGGACAGACAGAAAGAAAAGAATCTTGGCCAGCCTGGGTGGCTCAGCGGTTTAGTGCCTGCCTTGGGCCCAGGGTATGATCCTGGAGACCCGAGATCCAGTCCCACATCGAGATCCAGTCCCACATCGGGTTCCCTGCATGGAGCCTGCTACTCCCTCTGCCTGTACCTCTGCCTCTCTCTCTGCCTCTCACAAATAAATAAAATCTTAAAAAAAAAAAAAAAAGAATAAAAAATTCTAAAAAAAAAAAAAAAAAAAAAAAGAATCTTAGGTAGGCTCCATAATCATTGCAGAGCCCTACTTGATCTCATCACCCTGAAATCATAACCGGAGCCAAAACCAAGAGTTAGACACTTAAATGAACTGAGCCATCCAGGCACCCCGGACCTTTATCTTAAAGAAAAAATAACTGAAGTTATAAATAATACATTAGTAATTTATCATACCAATCTTTCAAAATAGGTTTTATACCAAAAATCTCAGGGAAATAACCTTTTGTAAAACCTCAAGTAGTATTTCCTTGCAAATATTTCAACTTAATTCAACAAACATGTTCTGAGAACCTGCTATGTGTACAACACTGAAAGGGGGAGAGGAATCATTTTTGATCAACATGTTAATTTTTTTTTAAAGATTTTATTTATTGATTCATGCAAGACACACAGAAAGAGGCAGAGACACAGACAGAGGGAGAAGCAGCCTCCCTGCAGGGAGCCCAATGCAGGACCCAATCCCAGGACTCCAGGATTACGACCTGAGCCAAAGGCAGACACTCAACCACTGAGCCAGCCAGGCGCCCCAACATGTTAATTTTTTGTCTAATCTAAGAGTTGGTAGGTTTCTATTAACTTTAATTCCAAATAAGAAATGAACATAAAGAAAAAGGAGATTAAAATGTCAGGTCTATTTTATACCTACTAATAATATATAACAATATATTATACCCTCTACACACACACACACACACACACACACACACACACACACACACACACAGATGTGGTTATCAAGTACAGGCACCATAAACTGCAGAATTAAGAAAAACACTCCAAATAAAAAACTAGTTAGTCTTTACTACCTTCATTGTTTTGTGTAGAGAATAAAAATTAATCAATCTAGTGTTTATTTCATTGGGATGTAGTCAGATTATGACTGAATTAAAAGGAAAATGGTTTTTAAAACCTTCACAACTCAGATAAATACAGGAGAAATCACACGATTGCACATTTCTTACATCACCATGGATGTTCAGATGGGTTGACTCCTGGGCTGTGAGAACTGCCAGAAGAGAAATAGCTTTATATGTATTACCAGAGCTCCTTCACCAATACACAGAATATAGTTTAATGACACTAGTAAAGAAGTAAGATACTGGCCCATTAGTTTATATTACTGAATTACCTTTCTTTAGTCACAAACATTTTTTATAAAATTAAACAAAAAAATTTTTAAAATAAGAAAAACCCAAAAATTCAGAAAAGGGGTCTGAGTATTTTTTTTCAGAAATCGGTCTTTTTCCATAACTAATAAGTCAAAAATTTTTAAAAATCTCATATAGCCTTCTTTATGAAATAAGATGTTTACCTATCCACTTATCCAAAATAGTTTTCAACTAAAGAAAAAATAGTTCAAGAATCAGTCCTTCCTCAAATAAATGGCTTATGGCTATAATTTTTGGTTGTGCTCTGAGAACTTAGAAATGAAAACTTCCTGTTCTTTATCTTTTTTTAACCTAGCAACTGATCATTTACTAAAGGTCCTACAACTCAGTAATCTCTATTATGAGCTTTGTCCACATTCACATGACTCTTTTGTATGTACAAAGCTTGTTTAAGGGCTGCAAAAAATACACAAAATTTTTATTATATAAGCTCAGACAAAAAATGGACAGGACTATCAACAGAAAATTAAGAGAAAACATAAAGGGCCATTAAGTATGAAAAAATGAACTGAATCTTACTAATAACTAAAGAGATGAAAATACTTTTATTATCTATCAAACTGATAAAGATTTTTAGAGTTCTAATCATCTAATACTGGCAAGGTAATGAGTAAATATATACTTTTACATTGTGAGAAGTGTGAAATGGTTGCAATTTGGCAAAATGTATTAAAAGCCTGAAAAAAATAACCATTTCTTTTGATCCAGTAATTCCACTTTCAGGAGTTTGTTGTATGGATATATAAAAAAAGATATACGAAAATATACAAAAAGATTTTGGTGCTATGATATTCATTGTATTATATCTGATGGTATATCCATTCACATTAGTGAAAAACTTGAAGCAACCTAACTTTTAACATCAGAAGATCAGTTAAGGGCAGCCCCAGTGGCTCAGCAGTTTAGCGCTGCCTTCAGCCCAGGGCGGGATCCTGGAGACCTGGGACCAAGTCCCATGTCAGGCTCCCTGCATGGAGCCTGCTTCTCCCTCTGCCTGTGTCTCTGCTTCTCTCTCTCTCTCTGTGTGTGTCTCTCATGAATAAATGAATAAAAACTTAAAAAAAAAAAAAAGATCAGTTAAGTAAGCTGTATACCTTTCAACAGAAAGTTCCGCAGCCATTTAAAAATTTGTTTTCAACAACATGTAATGTATGGGGCAAACTTTAATGCTATATCCATATCCATATTAGTCTACATTCGCTACTCAGGAAGTAAGTCTCCTGCTAATAATAATCATCCCTTTTCATACTATGGTCATACTGTTTCTTGTGTCTTTACCTTGACTAAAACCTTCCCATGAAGTCCTTTATAATCCCTGCATGCCTTGTGACTGTTACTTTTATCCCTTTTACTCTCAATTTATATTACTATTTCTGACACCCTGATTATGCCATCATCATCATAGATAACCATACAACACTTTGACCTGACCTTATTTTCCTCAGGTCCAGTTATAATGGTTTCCTCTCTACTTAGCCACCCTATCATGCTCATCTTGCCATTATCTGTGACTGACCTGGCTCTGAAACTATGAATCTGGACAACCAACCCAACAACCACTACTCTTCTACCAAATTTCACTGAATAGAAGATGTACATTATTTCACATCCTTGTATCAATGAAATCAGGATACGCTTTATAATCAGTGGGCATCATCTAACTACTGTTAAGAGGTATTCTTAATATAGTTGGTTCTATCTGCATGTGTGTGAGTATTAAATGGTGTCAGCATCAAAACTTGCAGAATGAGTGTCATCAAGTGTTGGTGATATAGTATTTAACATTATGCTTTTCGGTAGAGACAATTTACTTTGAACTCCCTCTTGGGACTACTACTTAACATGCCTAGTTCACCACCTCCAAATACCCTCCTTATGACTATTAAGCTTGATGTCAGAAAGAATGATAAACTTGGAAAAATATAGTCATCAATGAGTCTGAATGAAAAAGAAAGGTCCAAATAAAGACTAATGATAACTCCCTCATATGCATCCTTTGGAAAAAACCTAAAAACGAGAACTCACAACCTCACGACTATTAAGAAAAAAACAAACAAAAAATTCTAGATTTGAAAAAGTTTTAGGGATCCCTTAACTAATTATTTTCATTCCTATTTTGCTTTTATATATCAGAATAATAGTAAAAACTTACATTTTATTAAGACTAAAAGAACTCTTTCAATACTGCATTGTGTAATAAACATGATTAGAATTCTAACTCCTAAGACTATCAAAGATTTTTTTTTAAAAGATTTTATTTATTCATGAAAGACACACAGAGAGAGAGGCAGAGACACAGGGAGCAGCAGGCTCCATGCAGGGAGCCTGACGTGGAACTCGATCCCAGGTCTCCAGGACCAGGCCCCGGGCTGAAGGTGGTGTTAAACCGCTGAGCCACCCGGGCTGCCCCAAGACTGTCAAAGATTAATTGGTAGTGGTTTCTTTCTTTTCTTCTTTCCTTTTTTTTTTCTTTCCTTCCTTCCTTCCTTTCTAGATTTTATTTATTTGTTTATAAGAGATAGAGGGAGAGGGAGGCAGAGGGAGAGGCAGGCTCCCTGTAGAGCAGGAAGCCTGGTGCAGGGCTCAATCCCAGGGCCCTGGGATTACCACCTGAGCTGAAGGCAGATGCTCAATTGACTAAGCCACTCAGGCACCCCGGTAGTGTTTTCTTAACGATGTATAAAATAACAAGGCAACTTACAATATTTCAGATTTCAGTAAGATGCATAGCTCTCTTGATCATTTATTTCCACTATATCTTTTCTTTGATCTTACAGATGCCACTAATCCCTTGATTTTTCCATTTTCTATTAGAATCTTTACAGTAGTGAATCTTCAGCTACTCTTGCCAATAATCCAAACTCCCACTGCCCATCTTTTATACCTACTTGATAAACACAAGTCTTGGATCCATGTAACCATCTGCTATCTATAGTAGGGCTGCCAAGCACTCCTGAAAATTATTTCTTAGCTTCCAACTGTAACTCTCTAACCAGGCCCTAAAGGTATTTATCAAATCTTCTCTTTTACTAATCAAGTCTCTCTTCTTTCCCTATCAACTATATTCAAGCCTCCTCTCTTTGCAAACGTCCTACACCCTGTCAACTTTCCCTATACCTGCTACCTTTAAAAATTATGAAAAACTATGTACAAAAAGGGTACAAAAAATAACATACCTGTGAATTCATTACCCAGCCTAAGAAATGGAACATTATCAATAAAGTCACTATATATATCCTTCACTAAATCTCATCTCCCACCTTTCCACCCTAAATTTTGTTTATATAATCTTCTTGCTTTACATTAGTTTTGCCACATATGTATTGAATGAGTTCAGGACATGGCCACCCAAATATGCTGCTTTTGGCATATTCTGAATTGAAGACACTTGAAAAACAGCCAATGCAAGGACACTCAGACGTTCCTTTCTCTTCCTAAAAGCAGAAGATAAACTTCCCATGTGAAAGGTGCCTTCCCTGTGCCAGAAGGAAGAAATGAACTTATCACTGAAGATGGAGAGTCAAGGCCAAGAGAAATCTAAACATACCTTGTTAAAATAACTATCTTCCTTTAGTCTATACATATATTTTGGTTATTTTCCCACAATTTCTGCTCTGTTCAACCTAGTGTATAAGTACTTAGGTCCAGTCACTTCTTTGGGTCTTCATATTTCTTGTGAGGGCTCCCATATAAATATAAATGAGCTCTGCTTTTCTCCTGTTAATTTGTCTTATGTCAGTCAAAGCCAGAGACTATGACAGTGGAGGAATAGTTTACCTCCCTATGTATCTCTCTAAATGTTTATTTTGCATGACCTGAAACTTTTACACATTCTCCTGCTGATAAACATTCATTTGAGTAATTTCCTTTTCCTTATTCCCCAAAGAAAGCAGCTATGAAAATTGTCCATGTATTCAGATACACGTGTAACTATTTAGGAGAACTGTTACATTGTAGGTCACCTATCTTTAACTTCACTAAATACTGACAAATTGTTCTCCAAAGTGGTCTAACCAATTCACACTCCCACCAAGAGTGTATAAATTCCTATTACTTTATTCCTATGAACATTTTATATTGTCTATACTTTTCCGTATTTTCTAAGTGGTCGAAAGGAATACATATTTTTATATAACCAGATTACTGTAATTTATTAAGTAACCAGAGTTATTCTAATTTATTATAACAAAAGCAACTTTAAGATCCTACTTAGAACTGAAAGTTAAAAAAATAATAAATTAATTAATTAAAAAAAAAAAAGAACTGAAAGTTAATTAGCTTAGTATCTTGACCAGCTGTACAATATTAAGTGCCACCTACCTTAGTGTGATCAAAGTTTCTAATTCTACACCTTCAGTCAGTTAGTACTCAATGTTGCTAGGTCACTCCGTCCAACCTTTAAAGAACTAAACAAACTAAAAAATAACACCTTTATGTAACTAAAGAACACTTAATACCAACCTAATAGCATGTATTCATTCATCTAAGTATTAACTGAGCATATGCCATGTGTAAGGCACTATTCAAGGCATTGGTTAAAAATAATAAACAAAATCCCTGCCCTTGATGAACTTGTAAGGAAACAAAAGCAGACAAGTAAAATTTATGTCAGATATATTGCACTCTATGCCAAAAAAGAAAAAAAAAATCAAAGAAAGGTACAGAGATGAAGGAGAGGATTGAATTTAAAATAGGACATTCAAGGAAGGTCTCAATGAGGTGTGATTTGAACCAAGACCTCTAAATGTTAAAAAAAAAAAAAAAAAAAAGACCTGTAAAAGGTAAGAAAACAAGTCACAATGAGATTGAGAGAACAGTTTTTCAGGCACAGGGAATAGGCAATGGCATAGCTGACATGTCCAAGGAAGTGGGCAAGGATCAAAGAGAGTAAATGGAGAAACTTACTATAGGTATTAAAAATTCAGAGAAGACATTATGGTCTGAGAGAGTCAAAGAAATATCAATGGAAGAGGAAGGTCTAAGGCAAATTTAGAAAGACAGGTAACATGGGGAAAAAAGGTTGTATTACATAAAGGAAACTCTATAGGGATGCCTGGGTGGCTCAGCGGTTGAGCGTCTGCCTTTGGCTCAGGGCGTGATCCCAGGGTCCCAAGATCAAGTCCCACAACGGGCTTCCTGCATGGTGTCTGCTTCTCCCTCTGCCTGTGTCTCTGCCTCTTATGAATAAATAAATAAAATCTTAAAAAAAAAAAAAAGAAATGAAGAAAACCCTATAAAGAAATAGAATAACCTAGGGGTGCCTGGGTGGCTCAGGTGGTTGAATGTCTGACTCTTTGATTCTGGCTCAGGATTGAGCCCCACGTAGGGCTTTGTGCTTGGCTCAGAGTTTGCTTGGGATTCTGTCTCTCCCTCCCCCCTTTCCCATGTTTGAACTCTCTCTCTCTCTAAATAAATGAAGTCTTAGAAAGAAAGGAAGAAAGAAAGAAAGGAAGAAAAGCAAGAAAAGAAAAGAAAAGAAAAGAAAAGAAAAGAAAAGAAAAGAAAGAAAGAAAAAAGAAAAGACAGACAATGATATAAACCTGGCAGGAAAGAATAAGATCAAGATGATTATAACAAATGACTTCTACATGGGTGCTAAGAACTAAAATTGGACTCAGACTACATTATGAAAAATAGAACCCTTTGATGCAAAGACAAAAAAATATTTTTAATTTAATGAAAAAGTCATTTAGAAAAATGATCTGGAATCAATGTAATATGGACAGTAGGGAATTAGACTAAGGGGCACTGAGATTATAAGACCACAGTACATGGGAATGGATAAATGGGATAAACTAGGTGATGCTTTAAAAGAAACAGAACTTGGAAGCAGACAGAAGGAATGGAGAAAAAAGAGGACCAACCATGGTATTAAAGTTTCTAAGCTAGGAGGCTGCAGAAATAGTAATCAGAGGTAGAATCATACAAATATCCTGTAGAGATCACTTCATCCAGACCTATGTCTTTAGAATTGTTATGCATTGAACAGAAAATTATACTTTATCCAAAAGATATGAATGTGTATTTCTGAAGTCTTATGACAAGTTTTCCATTGAGAATTCAATTATATCTCATATATAGGACATGATCCTCATAATTTTACCTCCTTAAAATACTTTATCACGGGGATCCCTGGGTGGCTCAGCAGTTTGGCGCCTGCCTTTGGCTCAGGGTACGATCCTGGAGTCCCAGGATCGAGTCCCACGTCAGGCTCCCGGCATGGAGCCTGCTTCTCTCTCCTCCTGTGTCTCTGCCTCTCTCTCTCTCTATCATAAATAAATAAATCTTTAAAAAAAAATACTTTATCACATTACAAGTGGAGAACTTTCTGATTTATTCTACATTTTTCTCTAATATCTAAACATTTAGGTTTTGAAAAATGGGCAAAGATGAAAAATGTATTTTTCTGAAACAATTCCTTAGGAAGGCAAGCTTTAAATCCATGGGAATATGATAGACTATTTAATAAAATTAGGTGGAGACAACTGTCTGCCTTTTGAAAGAAATATTAACACTGACATCTTACCTTATTTTTAACAAACATCAAAATATATTCCAGGCATTATTAAATATTTAATTGTAAACACAAGTTGTAGAACATTAAAAGAATAAAAGGTTTTATTAAAAAGTAAAATAACAATATATCCATACAAAGGACTTAGAGCAACTAGGACTCTTATATATTAGTAGTGGAAACGTAAAATGGTGCACCAACTTTGGAAAAGAATTAAGAAGTTTCTTAAAGAGTTAAAAACACAATCCTAAGTATTCATCCAAGAGAAATGAAAATCTAGGTCCATACAAATGTTCATAGCCACTTTACTTTTAACAGCCCTAACTGGAAACAATCCAAATAATCAACAGGTGAATTAGACAAATTGTCGTATATTTATAGGATAGACTACTTCTCAGCAAGAAAAGAGAGTAGACTACTGAAACACACAGTATTAATTAATTTCAAAGTAATTATGCTGAAAGAAGCCACCCGCGTCCCTAAACCAAAGTATATATTGTATGATTTCATTTATATAAATCGCTCAAAATGAAAACTACAGTTATAAATCGCTCAAAATGAAAACTACAGTTACAGAAGTCAAATCAGTAGTTGCCTGGGGGTTGGAGAAAGGATAGGAAGGGGCAAGAAGGAGAAACTACAAAGGGACAGAAGGAAATCTTCAGGTGTGTTGGACACGTTCATTATCTTTATCTCAGTGACCGTTCATGAAATATACTTGTGTCAAAATGTATCAAACTGTATACTGTAAGTAGGTGCATGTATGTATCAATTATAGCTCAATAAGGCTGCTTTTAAAAAGTAAAATAACATCAGTCCATACACAAAAAAACTATAGACTCTTTTTATCTGTGGTGGGTAATTATAAATTTAAAAATATATATAATAACAATTTTAAAATAAAATGAGCTGTGCTTATTACAACTCAAAAATTTGGAAGACCGAAAGAAGACAGGATGTGAACCAGTGACAGGGCTGACCAGTGTTTTAGAAAATCAGTTGCAGGAAAGCCTCAATGAATCATCTCAGGAAGAACAAAAGGGCATATTTAGAAACCAAAGCCAAGAGAATATATATGTCAAACCAACTACATATGAGACAGGTACAGAGCAAATTCAGAGGCAGGAATCTGGTAGTAGAGGCAAATTATTATGCAACAGATCAACAGACTGACAGAGACAAGTTAAAGAGCAGGGTCCAAGTACACTAAGTAAATCATTCCTGGAATGCAAAAAGATAAGGAGGCTGATTTCAAGAAGAGAAAGCAGGGTAGCCCAAATCAGGTGAAGCCATATGTAGCCAAAAACAATCACAGTCAAATAGACTGCAGAATGAACAAAAGCTGTGTACAAGAAAAGGAGCCCACAAAAAAAATTCTTCTCAAAGTAAGGCTGGCTGTTCCATCTGGCCTTTTATCCCTGGGTGCTCAAAGAGAAATGGCCCTAATCCTAACAAAACACCCTTAGTAGCTTCTGAAATTTTAGCTTCTCTCAGAAGTGAAGATATTTTAGTTTTAACCTAAATTATATATAAATTCACTTTCATAAAGTATTAAAAAGAGCTCCTTGAAAGCAGAGATCCTCTTATTCAAATTTCTATCAGTAGCACCCATTATAATGTCTTCTATAATGTCTTCTAGACATCAGATGCTTAAATAATGATACTTAAAAGTTCTGAACAAGAAAACGATACAAAAAAAAGTGCACTGAAATCTACATTATCCACTTTCTGAATTATCACTTAATATTCCTAGACCAGTTTCCTTCCATTGCCCAGGACCTCCCTTTGTTCCTTTCCCACTGTCAAGACAATATATGATTCCTAAATGGTAAACAACTAGTAAAAGCTTAAATTAATAATTAGAAAAATTAGAAAAATTTGTGGCAAAAAAACTCACGTAATCAAAAGCCAAAAGTACATGTTTTTTTTCAAAAGTACATAATTTTTAAATTAGTCATATTCAGCTTACAATTCTTGATAAGATATTAAGCCAAGCTCTGTCCCTTTGAAATTGTTCTACAAGTGAGAGGCTGGATATAAGAAACAAAACAAACAAGGGATCCCTGGGTGGCGCAGCGGTTTAGTGCCTGCCTTTGGCCCAGGGCACGATCCTGGAGACCCGGGATCGAATCCCACGTCGGGCTCCCGGTGCATGGAGCCTGCTTCTCCCTCTGCCTATGTCTCTGCTCTCTCTCTCTCTGTGACTATCATAAATAAATAAAAATTAAAAAAAAAAAAGAAACAAACAAACAAAACTGAAAAACCATTGGGGAAATGAACACTGGCTTGTCTAGACAAAGGAAGGGAAGAGTAGTAACCCAAAGTTGAACAGTATATGGTACACAATTAGGGGGCTGGATGATGGAAGAGCTTTTTAGATGTCTTCCTCCAGCCTCATCAGACAAAAAAAAAAAAGCAATTGCTTTGAGGTAATGTCAAAGCAGCACTCCAGTTTAGCTAGGGTGACAACCCCAATCTTTCCTTTTCCATTGGCTAAACAAAATTTCATGGAAGTTTGATCCTGATAAAGAGTAACCCTCTGACAGAGTTATTAGGAGGGGTCACTTGATGGACGATGCAAATCATCCAGACTTGCAGTCTGATGGAAATTCCAACTAACATCAGAGGCTCTCTGCCCTAAGGTTCTTCTTCCTTTCTCCTACCTGACCACTCGTCTCAAACACAGTACCAGCTAACTTAATGTGGTTGAAAATCTCAATGGAAAATGTGTTCATAGAAAAAAACCCCAATCAAGCAAGCATTGAAGAAGTAAAAGAACTATTAAAATCTTTTTAAAGATAAAAAATACAAAAACTGTACACAGAAAAAACAGAACTAAAGAGCCAGTAAGAATATAAATTTTAAATGACAATAATACATAACCTCAGACATGAGAGGATGTGGGTAACTTGAAATAGAATTAGTTTTTAAGAGGGACACCTGCGTGGCTCAGCAGTTGAGCGTCTGCCTTTGGCTCAGGGCATTATCCTGGAGTCCCAGGATCGAGTCCCACATGGGGCTTCCTCCATGGAGCCTGCTTCTCCCTTGGCCTCTGCCTCTCTCTCTGCCTCTCATGAATAAATAAATAAATTTTTTTAAATTTTTAAAAAATATTTTGTTTATTCATGAGAGACACACACAGAGAGAGGCAGAGACACAAGCCAAGGGAGAAGCAGGCTCCCTGCAAGGAGCCCAATGTGGGACTTGATCCTGGATCCTAGAATCACACCCTGGGCCAAAGGTAGACGCTCAACCTCTGAGCCACCCAGGCATCCCTAAATAATTAAATTTTTTAAAAAAGTTTTTAAGAAAGAAACAGTTTGAAATAAGGTGTACGTATAAAAAATACAGTTAAAATGAAAATATAAAGAAATACGTGAATGGATTAATGGGTATAGCTGAAAAATGTTTTAGTGAGCAGGAATTACTAAACTAAGAAACATTCGTGAGACATAAGAGGAAAGGACAAAAAAGATTTTTTTTAAAGGTATAGAGACATGATGGAGTATTAACTTCATAAAAACAGAAGACACAGAAGATGTATAAATTAAACAGATTCACAGAAATATATGAATTTTCTAGAATTAAAAAAAGTCAAACTAAAGAGCTGTGAATGCCAAAAAGAAAGAGGATAAATAAAACATAGATATATACATAAACAACATCTTGATATATACAATGAAATTTAAGAGAACGACAAAAAGAAAATTCTAAAAGCTTCTAACAGAGTAGTTCACCTATAAAGGAATGAGATTAAAATGACATCAGATTATCTCATCAGTAACACAAGATTTAAAGTAATTAGAATTACTGTGCAGAGTTATTTTAAAATGTTGATAGAGGGACACGTGGGTGGCTCAGCAGTTGAGCATCTGCCTTTGGCTCAGGTTGTGATCCCAGAGTCCCGAGATCGAGTCCCACATTGGGGTCCTTGCATGGAGCCTGCTTCTCCCTCTACCTGTGTCTTTGCCTCTCTCTCTCATGAATAAACAAATAAAATCTTAAAAAAAAAATGTTGATAGAATTTTGAACCAAAAAGTTTATACCCATGTAAACTATCACCAAAAAGTAAAGATATCTTAAATATAGTCTTAAAGATTTCCTGCATTAAAGGCTCTCTTTGAAAATACCCATTAAAGGAACTATTCCCAGCAAGAAACGTCATTGTAAGATAATGGAAGTGAACAAATAATTTAGTAAAACTTACTATTATCTTCAAAAAGGAAAACCTAGAACCCAAACAATATAGAGTAGCCAAACATCCAGAGCCAAGTATCTAGAGTAGCTAAGTATAATATAGAACTTTCTGGAGTAACTAAAGTATTCTATCTATATCTGCATTGTCCAATATGGTAGCCATTAGTTACATGCAGCTTACGGACAACATGAATATGGCTATAGTGACTAAGGAACTAACTTTTAAATTTTATTTAAGGTTAAAATTAAAATTCTCTATGACTAGTGGCTACCACACCAGATAGCACAGATCTCAGTATATTCCATAGAACTTTACTTAAAAACAGGCTGCTGGCACAAAGGCCATAGTTTGCCAACATCTCACTTACTAGATGACATGAAAACAGTGATGATGTGGGGCTGGGAACAGCAGGAGGCCAGAGTCTGCTGTAGTACTTAGGTTGAAGGGAAGTAGGTAAAGTAGATAATAATAGTTACAACAACCACAACTAAAAAACCCAAATACATAAATGAAAGTCTGGACTTAAAAAAAAAAAAAAAGTCTGGACTTAACTAAAAATGACCATTTGTCTTTTAAAAAAGAATTTATTATTGAAGTACAGTTGACATAGAACGTTATATTAGTTTCAGGTGCAGAACATCACTATGTTCTGCATATAGATTCGATAATTCTACATGTCACACTATGCTCACCATGAAGTATAGTTACTACCTGTTACCATACAATGACCAAAATTCTAACTAAAATAGAACAAAATGTATAACTTTTAAACTATGAAAAGAAAATCCAATCTATTCAATGGGAAAAGAAAAAAACACTAGTATGATAAATAAAAAATACAAAATAATGTGACAAAAAGTTCCAACACAACATTCCTATACATGTAAATGAGTCAAACTCACTGATCTAAAGAGGGACTCTTAAGATTGGATTTTTTTTTTAAAATGTAGGAATAGGAGGTCAATAGGAATAGCCTAAATCCAAAAAGGCACAAAAATGCTGAAAATAAATGGCTAGGAAAAAAAATATGAAGACAATTATAAACCAAGAGCTTCACAATAATTAGAAAATTAAAACAGAATTGAAGGCAAAAACAAATATAAAGGACAAAGTAAGGTATTATATACTGAAGGAAAAAGAGATCAAGAACTAGCATACATAAACATTTATGCTTCTTATAACAAATAAAACACCAAAACAATTCAACAGGGGAAAGAAAAGTCTTTTCAATAAATGGTGCTGGAACTAGATACCCATACTCAAAAGAATGAAGCTGAATACTTACTTCATACCATATTAAAAAAACTCAAAATGGACCATAACCTAAAAATAAGAACTAAAACTATAAAACTTAGAAAAAACAGGAATAAATCTTGTGATCATGGGTTACACATTACATGACAAAATTTGTGAGACCTACTAAACCTAGAGTACAAGCAATGACTCAAAAAAGACATAAATTGCACTTCAACAAAATTAAAAGTAGTTGTGTTTCAAAGATTACCATCAAGAAAGTGGAAAACTAGCCACTGAATGGGAGAAAATATATGCAAATCATATATACAGTAAGGAATTTGTATCCAGAATAAAAAATTCTTATAATTCAACAATGAAAAGACTAAAACCAATTTAAAAATGGACAAAGGACTTGAAGACTTGAATAGACATTTCTCTGAAGATATATAAATGGCCAACAAGCACTTGAGAAGCTCAGTTATCAGTCATCAGAGAGATGCAAATCAAAACCCCAATGAATGTCATTTCACACCCGACAAAAGAGCTAAAATAAAAAAGTAAGTGCTGATGAGGACGTGGAGAAACTGGAATCCTTTTTTTTTTTTTTTTGAAACTGGAATCCTTAAATGTTGCTGGTGGGACTGTAAAATGATACAGCAATATTGAGGTCTGTCAATACCTTAAAAGGTTAAACAGAGAGACAACATATAATCTAGCATTTCCACTCCTAGGTATATACTCAAGAGAACTGAAAACATGTCTATACAAAAACCTGTACATGAATGTTCATAGCAGCATTATTCTTAATAACCAAAAAATGGAAATCCAAATGCCCACACCAAAATGAGTGATAAACAAAATACGGCATAATATACAAGAGAATATTATTTGGCCATAAGAAGGAATGAAGTAGGGCAGCCCCAGTGGCTCAGTGGTTTAGTGCCGCCTTCAGCCTAGGGCCTGATCCTGGAACCCCGGGATCGAGTCCCACTTCGGGCTCCCTGCTGGAGCCTGCTTCTCCTCTGCCTGTGTCTCTGTCCCTCTTTCTCTCTGTCTCTCATGAATAAATAAATAAAATCTTAAAAAAGAAAAAAAACAACTATTAAAAAAAAAAGGAATGAAGTATTGATAAATGCTAAAACACAGATAAAACTCTGAAAGCACTATGCTGTGTTAAAGAAACCATGTTTTGTTACTACAAAAGGCCACATATTTTATGATTCTACTTACTTGAAATCCTGAACAGGCAAACCCACTGACTAGGAGACAGAAAGTCAATTAGTCCCCAGGGTCTGGGGAAAGGGGGAATGGGGAGTGAGTGCTAATGTGCACCAGTTTCTTTTTGGGGTGACAAAAATTTTCTGAAATTAAGTAATAATAATGACTGCACAACTATGTGAGTATATTAAAAACCACTGCATTTTATGGCATATGAATTTCTTCGCAATAATGTTACAAACACAGGCACAAAGCAACAATTCTCAGCATTATAGGACATCAACAATTTTAGATAGCAATTTTAACTTATTCTTCAAAACTAACTGATCAACAGGAAAAGATTAATTACAGAAAATACAAGTAAGCTCTAACAAATATATAGAGAACTTACATACTGTAGGAAGTACATGCTTTTCAAAGATAGAAGAAGCATTTATAAAAACTATGTGTTGGCCACAAAGCAAACATCATATAATCTGTGTTCTTTGGTTTTAACAATAAAACTATAAATCCATAACAAAAAAGAAACAGCAGCAGAAATATATTTTTAGGGACGCCTGGGTGGCTCAGCAGTCCAGCGTCTGCCTCTGGTTCAGGGCATGATCCCGCGGTTCTGGGATCTAGTGCCGCATAGGACTTCCTGCATGGAGGCTGCTTCTCTCTCTGCTTGTGTCTCTGCCTCTCTCTCTCTTTCTCTCTGTGTCTCTCATGAATGAAAGGATAAAATCTTAAAAAAAAACCTCTACCCATATGTCTAGAAACTTAAAAGCCATACTAAATCCTCAGGTTACAGAAAGTGTAACAATAAAAATACTATATAACAAAATTTATAAGACATAACTAAAGCAGTACACAAAAAAACCTACAGATTTATATACTCATGTAAGATTAAATTAAACTCAAGTTGAAAAAATATCTACACAATAACTTAAAAAAAACAAAGGAAACAAAGATATGGGCAGAAATCAATCAAATAGAGTAGAAACCCACAAAATGAAAAGATGAATAAAATAAATTGCTGGTTCTTTGAAAAGATTAATAATACATAAACTTCTGGTAAGATTAATCAAGAAAAGTAAAGAGATACAGGTGATGATAGATGAAAGATTTAAAAGTACTATCATAATAAAATAATATTTTGTTTACATTATAAAAGATCATAGATCCTAGGTTAATAGATCTGAAAATCAGAATGGATACACTTTCTTAAATTGGTTAAGGAATCTGAACAGACCAAAAACCAAAACGACATCCTCTCCCAAAGAGCCGTAAACCCTGATAGCTTTACAAATTGAATTCTCCCAAATTTTTAGGGAGCAAATAATCTCTATTTTCTGCAATGTGTTACTAATAGAATGCAAAGAGAGAAATACCTAACATGTTTTATATGGCTGACATAATTTTGATTTCAAAACTAGATAGTAGGGACGCCTGGGTGGCTCAGCCGTGGAGTGACTGCCTTCAGCTCAGGGTGTGATCCTGAGATCTGGGATTGAGTCCCACATCAGTCTCCACACGGAGAGCCTGCTTCTCCCTCTGCCTATGTCTCTGCCTCTCTCTCTGTCTCTCATGAATAAATACACAAATCTTAAAAAAAAAAAAACTTAGTAATAAGAAAAGAACAGATAGCTGTTTGTGTTTCCTTAGATTCTGTATTTGTCTATTTGGCATCCATCTACCATAAGGCCAATTACATTAAATGTATTTTCTTATTTTCTGTATTCTTGATGCTCTGGCATTTGTGACTTCACTGAATAGGAGGGAGAAACTATCTCTACCAGGACTGGCCAATTCCTGAGAGAATGCAAAGGGTTAGTCCAGGAATGTATCTTTCCTATGTAAACTAACCAATCTAGAGCCCATACTCACATCATCTCCTTTACCTAGCCTAGTTATTATACTCTAGGAGGCACTATTCCTCTGCCCTAAGCACTAAAGGTCAGATACTAACAACTGGAGTTCACCTCTATAGTCCAGAGCCTGCCAACATTATTCAAACTAGCAAATTCTAAACTGTTTCTCCTGCCCTGCCTTGCCTTTCCCCTTGCTCCTTCTTTTGCCTCCTGACCAAACCTGGTGGTTCCTGTATCCCCTGTATTTGGAATTAGCATGCTTCCTTCTCTTGCAAACAGTAATAATCTTTCAATGCACTGACCTCTCCATGTTAATGTCACCTCCATAAATTAAAATCTGCAGGCACATTTTAAGACAATAACTAAAGCCCATTTCATTTATGAACATAGAAGTCTGAAACTCTGAAGTCTGAAGAATTAGTGAATTGAATCTATTAGTATATTAAAAATAACATCCTGGCTCAAAAATAATTTAAACAAGAGATACAAGAATGGTTTAATATTTGAAAATCTAGGGCAGCCCCAGTGGCTTAGCAGTTTAGCGCCGCCTTCAGCCCAGGGAGTGATCCTAGAGACCCAGGATCGAGTCCCACATGGGGCTCCCTGCATGGAGCCTGCTTGTCCCTCTGCCTCTCTCTCTCTGTGTGTCTCTAATAGATAAATAAAAAATCTTTTAAAAAAAATTTGAAAATCAATGTAATAATGGGCTACAAGAGAAAATTACTATTTCAATAGATTCAGAAAAGTCATCTGACAGCTTTAATATGTATTTATGATTTATTATAAAGTTACCAGTAAACTATGACTATGACAGAAGGTAAATAACTTCATAAAGCCTATATACTAAAAACTAATCAACATCAAACTTAATGGAAAACTTCATAATCATTGCATTTATGATACAGACAAGAAAAGATGCCCACTGAGGCTTTATTCAACATGTTACTGGAGGATGTGGCTAATATAAATATAATAAAATGGGGGTGGGAGAAAGCAAGGTATAAGGATTAGAAGAGTAGGCAAATTATAGTAAATGAGTTTAGAAAGACTGCCAGATGCAAAATCAACTTACAAAATCAACAGCGTTGCTCTGTACCAAATAGTCAAAAGGCAAATAAAGTATCACTCAAATTAGTTGTATGAATTATCTAGGATATAACCTAAAGATAAGGCAGAGAACATTAATGGGGTAAAACAATTACTTCATAAAGAAGTCTAAATGATTCAAAAACTATACCACACTTAGAGGTAGTTCCTTAAAGATTAATCATAAATCCAAGGCAGTTCCAGTACAAACCAGGAAGGCTTTGTTTTAGTTTTCAAGAAATTTCACAAACTTACTAAAATGTTTATGTAAGAATAAACATCTAAAAATAATTCAATCAAGTTTAAAGAGAAGTATAAAGGGACTCACTCTACTAGAGAGTAAGATTTACTACTAAGCCGTAACAATAAAACTTGTATAACTGCCATAGCAACATATTAACAATAAACAAGAGCTTAGCAGCAGATTCACAGATATATGGAAACTTGATATGATAAAGATGGCTGATAAATCAGGAGGAAATGCATGTATTTATAGATGGTACTGCAAAACACCTGCACCATTTTAAGAAAAGTAACACTGGATTCCTACCTCACATGTATAAAGGTGAACTCAATATGGATTACAGATCTTTATATAAAAGGTATCACAAATCCAATAGTAGAGAGAATAATCTTGGGAGCCTCAGGGCAGTGACTATCAACTTAAACAAGACTTCTATAAAGCATAAATCATATAGGAGGAAACTGATTTGGCTACATTTAAAAGAGAGAATTTATCCTCCATAAATACTACATTACAGTCAACTCTAAACTTGATAATAAACTAGCTTTTGAACATTGGGCTTAAGTTTATATATTTCTTAAATAACTATTCCAATGGGGCAATTCAGTTTGGCAAGACAATTATTTAGTCCACATGTCATTCAGAAACCTAAGCTCTTTCTAGCTTACTGCTCTATTTGCTAGGGTATGCAGAAAGTTGGGTCATGGCCTAAAATAACAAACCCATTCACCTTCCAACTTGTAACAAGAAAAAAAATCAACATATTTTCTTTTAAGCTACCGAAGCAGAAGTGCACATAAACTTTTGCCCATGTATGACTGACAAAATTAGTCACATGGCCTCAATTAGCTAATGATAAAGTTAAAAAATACAATTAATTAAGCAGCTATGTGCCAAGTTTAAACTGTTACCTTTTGTAAAAGGGAAGACTAGATTTTAGCGAATTACTAGCAGTCTTCACTATAAGGAAAACAAAAAAAAAAAGAGACTGAAAGATTGGCAATCTCTAAAACCAACAAGGGATTACTATCAAAACTATATAAGGAACTCATAAATTATAAAAGAGAGAAACAGAAAATACAACAGAGAAGTGGTCAGTGAATATAAAGGAGAAATTTACAGCACAAGGAATGCCTATAAAACACATTAAGAGATAGCTCAACTTCATTAATATCAATAAAGTGCAAAATAAAAGAACTGAGAACTGATTGTCAGTACTTAATTATACTCTTTAAAAAAATTTTTTTTAATTTATTCATGAGAGATGCAGAGAGAGAGAGAGAGAGAGAGAGAGAAAGAGAGAGAGAGAGGCAGAGACACAGGCAGAGGGAGAAGCAGGCTTCATGCAGGGAGCCTGATGTGGGACTTGATCCCAGGACTCCAGAAACACGCCCTGGGCCGAAGGCAGGTGCTAAACTGCTGAGCCACCTAGGGATCCCCTATACACTCTTTGATTAAAAAATTTCACTCCTAGATATATCCCCCAAAGGAACTCTTTGGTGGGACATGTATGAGAACAGTTTTTTTTTTCTCTTTACAGTACTGTTGTGGTAGGAGAAACTGAGGTAACTTAAATGCTTATTTCTGAGGAAATGGTATCAAATAAAATTGACATAAATACTTATCAACTAGGTATACACGTTGCAATGCAGTGTTGACGGAAAAAAAGATTTGTAATACAATGATATATTTATACATATAAAACACACATGCTCAAAAACACAATACAAGAGGACACATATTCAAGCACATCTATATATCTATCAAACACACGAGGGTATGTTTATAAGGGAATGGGAGAGGGGATTACGGATAAAAAGAAAAAATAATAAAACAGGAAAAGAGCTTTGTACAGGCTGATAATTTAAGTGTGCCTTGAAACAAAGAGTATGACTAACAATTCTGTTTGAAAAAAGTTTACTACATATGTAACTGTTCTTTCCATTGCCAGAAATGTCTCAGTTCCAGAAAGACATACACACACAGATATGAAAATGTCATGAAAAATGCAGTTCTGAAATTATCTTCTCTCTTCTGTGTGGAAACTTCTCTGTGACAGAAAGACATAGCAAAAAGTAGGAGAAATACAAAAAGAGTGTTTAAAGGAGGGTAATTATGGTTCATCAAAAAAAGTACAGTTCTTTAACACTCACATGAAGTGCAAGATACAGAATTAAAGAAAACAAACAGAACATGGTTTTCAATATCCTGTGTTGCATCAGTCAAAAAGCTATAGAAAATATTTTATAAGATTTAGTAAAATCATAATTTACTGCAATTAATGACCTCTTCCAATTATTGCTTAATTCACCAATAAGAAGAAAATTGTATTTTATCCCACTTAAAAACACAAACTTATTTTCCAATGGGACATCATTAACTATATTGGTAATAACTAGCATACTTATGATCAACAGTCAAGGTCTTGCAGTCCTCCCCACACAAATTTTAATGAAATACACTGGCAATTTTTTTTTTTTAAAGACAAGCAACAGTTTGGCACCTAATATATAATCACAATGACTAAGTCAGGTGTGCAGCACCCCCAGTACAGACTTTATTAGAGTTCAGTTATAAATACACAATCTCTTGACACTGAAGATGTAGTTCTTGCAGATAAAGCCCAAAGGCAGGAAATGAATCTTCTCCCAAAAGCTGGTTCTTATCTTTAAAGTAACCTCAAATTATTACTAAACTAATAAAGTAATTTTGTTCCAGAAATGATCTGATCTATTTTATTTTCAGCTTTTGATAAATCCAAGAATGAGATGGGGGATTATTGCTTTTTGTCTCACTAAACACACTGAAACACAACATGAAAATACAGGAAAAAAATTTTTTAATGATTTTTTTTTATGGTAAAGTTGGAATAAGCAATAACAAAGCCTGTCAATAGATGAGGAAGATGTGTATGGTTTTGGAAAAATAAAAAGCTAACTTTGCTATTTAACAGTAAATTTGGAAGCAAAGCTTTTACTATCTTCTAATTAGAAACTGTTAATTAAAAAAATGAGTAAAAAAGATACAATAAGATTGTATACAAACAAACCGGTAATTCAAAAATATAACTACGGTTATTACTGTCTTCTTTATGGAATTTTTTCTAATACAATGGCCCTCTGCTAATGGCCACAATACAACATGAAGATCAAGATTCTATTAAAAAGACACAAAAAAGGTCAGGTTACCAAAATTATGACTGTCAAATACAACATAAGATGGAGACAGCACAAGAAAATTTCAGGTGCCTAATGATTAATGATGATATAGAGAAGATATTAGTTTTATTATAGCAATCTAGGTACCATTTATTACACTTCTACTCTAGGCATTTAATATCATAGCAATATAGGTGCCATTTATTGTTTTTTTTTAAAGACTTTTATTTATTTATTCATGAGAGACACAAAGAGAGAGAGAGAGGCAGAGACACAGGCAGAGGGAGAAGCAGGCTCCATGCAGGGAGCTCAATGTGGGACTCAATTCTGGTACTCCAGGATCACTCCCTGAGCTGAAGGCAGACACTTAACTGCTGAGCCACCCAAGCGTCCCTATAGGTGCCATTTATTACACATCTACTCTATGCTGCACAATGTACTAGGCATTTAAGATATACTCTCTAATCCTTAAAATAAACTTTTAGTAGGCCATATTAAAAAATAGTTTTTTGTTTTTTTTTTAATGTGGAACTGAAACTAAGATTAAACAATTTGCCCAAGATCTTAAAGCTAGGAAAATAATGCAAAGCTTCTGGTTTAAGGTGGCAAATTAATACTGCTGCAAATAATGCTGCAGCCGTCTCCTCCTCTTCTTCCTCTCCTTCTCCAAACCCTCAAAATGACAGAAAGGAAATCCATAATCATACTTCAATGGGAACCTTCAATGGACTCAAAATGTGAGGAAGATAAAAGCCAAGAAACCAAACTGCCCACAGAAATTGAATGCTAGAGAAGGTAGGAATATTTCCCAAGGTGCTACAAACGCTAAGTAAGGGACAGAAAACAGGAAAAGACAGAAGATAGGTTAACTGCAGTTTTTGCATCAGAAGCAGCAATACAAGTGGATTCTTATATTCTGCCTTTTTTGGAAAAGGCAAATAACAGAAATTTCATTTCTGCCACTAGCGGAATGAACGAACACAGGAACTTGAGTAAGCCTGGTAAAATTTTAGAATACCAAGGATAAAGAGAAAAAGCTTAAAACATCTGAAGGGAGTTGGGAGTGCAGATTACTCACAAAGAATTAGATATCACATACTTCCATTTATAAATAGTGGATATAAAAACAAAGTATTATATTTAATAGTTCTATAGGAAAATAATTTTGAACTTGGAATTCTATAGGTAACAAAACTATCTTTCAAGTATGAAGGCCAAATAAGGACATATGCAGGTCTGCAAGGATTCAAAGATTGTTACCCACAGACAGATAATGGGACATCATTAACTCTCCAAAAGAATTACTTGAGAACATATTTATGCAAGTACAAGACAGAGAAGTAGCATGATGAAACCAACAACAAAAAGAACCCCAATAAATTCTAAATGATTCTGGTATTAAAGACAAAATATAAATTATAAACTACTTTTTAAAAAATATATGAGGTCACTAAAAGACAAAGCTTGTGACCTGCAAAGCAGGACTATAGAAACACTTATAGCTATTAATAAGTTTCTTAGGAAAGAAAAATGACTTCTAGTCAAAGAATTTAAAAGAAAACAGACCAAGAATAGAGAAAGATTGCAAAGGGACACTGGGCTGGCTCAGTCAGAAGAGCATGTGAGTTGAACTGAGTATGTGTGTTTTAAGTTCGAGCCCCATGTTACTTAAAAATAAAATCCTAAAACAAAACAAAACAAAAACAAAACAAAAAAAAAACAATTATAAGGAAATAACAAAGAAAAAAGTAATATAATAGAAAACTCAAAGAGTGAATATGATCAGTAATCGAAAAGCTGATTCTTCAAGAAGGCAATAAATAATATAATCAAACTTTTGCCAGGTCTGACCAAGAAAAAGGAGAAAACAAATAAACTTCAGGAATACAGACAGAATCACAAATTAAGAGATTTTAAGAAAATGTTTTAACTATTACTGAAATTCTCTGCAAGGATGATTCGAATCCCTAGAAAAAAAATAAACGATTATTTAGGAAAATATAAATGGACATTAGCTGAAAAGTAGAAATCTGAAATAAAAAAAAAAGAAGAAATGGAAATAGTCAAGGACAAAATGCAAATATATTACTCTGCATTTTAACAAATTTTATTTTTTTAAAGATTTTATTTGAGAGAGAGAAAGCACAGCAGGGAGAGAGGCAGAGGGAGAAGAAGCAGACTCCCCATGAAGCAGAGAGCCTGACGCAGGGCTTGATCTCAGGACCCCAGGATCATGTTCAGAGCTGAAAGCAGAAGCTTCACTAACTGAGCCACCCAAGGCGCCCTGCATTTTAACAACTTTTATTTATTTTTTAAAGATTTTATTTCTTTATTCATGACAGAGAGAGAGAGAGAGAGAGAGAAAGAGGCAGAGACACAGGCAGAGGGAGAAGCAGTCTCCATGCAGGGAGCCCAACGTGGGACTCGATCCATGCTCTCCAGGATCACACCCGGGCTGAAGGTGGTGCTAAACTGCTGCGCCACCGCGCTCCCCATTTTAACATCTTTTAACTACTCTAAGGCAGAGGTTCTTGAATATTTTGGTCTCAACCTTTTTTAATACTTTTAAAACTTACTGAGGACCCAAAGAGCTTTTGCTTATTACATGAGTCATCCTATCAATATTTACCATATTCGATATTAAAAAAGAAAATTTTATTAATTCACTGAATCATAACTATAAATCCATTCATGCTAATGACATTCTTATGAAAAATAAATGTACTTTACAAATAAATTTAGTAAGAAGAGTGGCAGTGTTTTATATTTTCGGTGAATCCCTTTAATAGAAGATTGCTGGGGATCCCTGGATGGCTCAGCGGTTTAGCGCCTGCCTCCGGCCCAGGGCGTGATCCTGGAGACCTGGGATCGAGTCCCACGTCGGGCTCCCGGTGCATGGAGCCTGCTTCTCCCTCTGCCTGTGTCTCTGCTCTCTCTCTCTCTCTGTGTGACTATCATAAATAAAAAATAAAAATAAAAATAAAAATAAAAAAAAAATTAAAAAACGGCAAATAGTGTCTTATTATTATGAAAACAGTATGACTTTGCAGACCTCATGAAAAGATCTTGGGGATCTCTAGAACTCCATATTACAGCTTAAAAAGTTCTAAAGAGTGGTAATGATTGTACAACAATGTAAATGTACCTAACTCCACAACTAAAAATGGCTAAATGGTAAATTTTATGTTATGTATATTTTCCCACAATAAAAAAATTAGCAAATAAAATCCAGCTGCACATATAAAGGAATAGATACACCAAGACCAAGAGGGTTTATTCTAGTAAAGAGTGGTTTCACTTTAGAAAAATCAATGTAATTCACCATAGTAATAGATGTCAAAAAAAAAAAGTGATAAAATTCAATCCAAATGCCTAATAAAAATTTTCAGCATTCTAGATTATTGTCAATTTCCACTAATTTATCCTGTGTTAACAAATAACATCATCAAAATCTCATGACTCAGGGCACCTGGTGGCTCAGTTGTTGAGCATCTGCCCTTGGTTCAGGTCATGATCCTGGAGTCCTGGGATAGAGTTCCAAGTTAGGCTCCCTATAGGGGAGCCTGCTTCTCCTCTCCCTATGCCTATGTCTCTGCCTCTTTCTTGTGTCTCTCATGAATAAATAAAATCTTAAAAAAAAAATAACGAAAACCAAAATCCCATGGCTTACGGTATAAAGGTTTATTTCTTGCTCATGCTACATGTCCATTATGGATGGCTTGTAGGTCCATACTGACTTCATTCCAGGCTGAAGGCAGACTCTATCTGCCATACGCTGTTCATATTGGCAGAGCGGAAAAGCAACGGCTAAATCATAAGATGGCTCTGAAAGCTTCTGCTCAGATATAGCTTATCAGTTTCACTCACATTCCACTGGTTAAACAAGTCTCATGGATAAGCTTAGTATCAAGGGCAGAAAGTATATTCTCTCACAGGGAGGAGCATCTTATAGAACTCTATAGAGATGGACCCAGTAGACAGGATTACCCAAAAATTGTAAACAAAAAGATTTAGAAATGATATACCTACAACAGAGGGCAACTTCTCCAATTTGAAAAAGGGTATTTACCATGAACCTAGAGCAAATGTAACTATTGCTATATATCAGCAATAAATACTTAGAAAAAATATAACAATAAATTTAAAAGATCCCAATCAAGCATATGAGCTATGAAATCAATTAACTATGTGATCTTAGGCAAGTTAAACTCTCTGCTCACTTACTCAACTGTAAAATGAAGATGACAACACCCTATTTCAATGATTTTACAACATATTTTTTTTCACATTTTAATGTCTCAGAAATTGATGACATCTTAAAAATAATAGCTGTCACCCAGGAAGCAATAATGATATGCCAAATGAAAATCTCCACTGACACTTTCTGGTGACATCAAGAAAGTATCACTAATGAAGCATCTTAGAACCAATATATCAAACCAAATTATAATGCTAGAGTAACTGAAATAAAACTGCACTGGAAAAGGATTACAGAAAGAAATCAATGGAACAGAATAGTCTAGAGAAACAGACCCCCATATTTATGGGAATTTAATATACAATAAATGAACCATTTTACATCACTGAGAAAGGCACAAAACAGTACTTCTCAGTCCTATTATACTCAATACCCTTCTTTTATAGGGCTCTTTATATCGAAATGAAACACAGATAATAAACCTTCTATACAATTTTTTAAAATTATAGACATATTCCTTCTTTTTTGTGCAGCTTTGGATACACACATATATATCCATAAAGAACTATAAAGAATAAAGGGAAGTAACTTATAATGGAATAATACTGTATTTCTATGTGTAACTGCATAAGCATATTAGAAAATAGTAAGTATCAAAGTATCATTCTACCACATAGACTCACTATAATCACCATTAATGCTATAGATACAAATCCTACTGCAGAACTGATAACTAAATATCACAACTGATATTGATGATGGTGACATAATTTTTTTAAATGAACGCTCTGTAAAAGTTCTCTCCCCCTCTCCCCTGGTAAAAACAAAATAAGATATAATCTTCTCTTGATGTACAAGACAAATTAGCAGAAATTTTAGCATATGTTTTGCCATGTAAAAATACTTTTCTAAAAGTATTAAAATTTTGGTTAAACTTATTTAATAAAAAAATGTACAGGGGGATCCCTGGGTGGCGCAGCGGTTTGGCACCTGCCTTTGGCCCAGGGCGCGATCCTGGAGACCCGGGATCGAATCCCACGTCGGGCTCCCAGTGCATGGAGCCTGCTTCTCCCTCTGCCTGTGTCTCTGCCTCTCTCTCTCTCTGTGTGACTATCATAAATAATAAATAAATAAATAAATAAATAAATAAATAAATAAAAAAAAAATGTACAAAAGATTTTGTGTTTATGTGCAAAAAGAACTTAGGGATAGCCTCATAAAATTATAGTTTTTAATCTATATAAATGTTCAGAGGGATCTTACCTATATAGATGGGGGTCATGAAATGCAGAATATCTACTTTCCCTGGCCCACATCAAAAACTGGTGTCAATAATACTCTCAAAAACTGCAATAAGCAGGAGCCACCATAAAAATTTCCCAATGCCTCTCTGGAAGTAGTGACACCTCTACTGAAAACCCTTGGGAGAAACTCTTCAAAAAAATATTCTGGACAACTGAATATCCACTTTGTTGAAAGTTAATAGCCCCATCTCCTTAAAATATTCCTAAATCACTGGAATCAGAGCTGTGCAATTTCACATGGTAAAAACCATGTCTCAACATAACTTCTATTTGTGTTCCTTTTCCAACCAGTAAACAAGACGGAGTCTCTGAAGTCTGTCTGATCTCTGCCAGTCCCCAGACTAACCCTTTTTCTGAAATCCATTCTCTCAAAACTTTTTTCTCAAGATTTTATTTGCTTACTTGACAGAGAGAGAAAGAGAGAGAGTGCACATAAGCAAGGGGGACCAGCAGGCAAAGAGAGAGGAAGAAGCAGGCTCCCCACTGAGCAGAGAGCACCAGGTGGGGCTAGATCTCAGAACCCTGAGATCATGACCTGAGCCAAAGGCAGACACTTAACAGACTGGGACACCAGGCACCCCTCTCTCAAACTTTTAAAATTCTATTATAAACAACCTACCTCTCAAAGGAAGTATTATAATGTTTAAAAGCATGGACTTTGGAATCAGGCAGATCCAGATTCAAATATCTTACTATTACCCAAGTGCTCTGTGTGGGATATACACCAATTTACTGCTTGACACTTTTGCTTCTTTAGCTATATAATCTCTTCTTTTCTTTAGCTTCTTCCCTTCCAGCTTAAACATACATAAATCATCTCTATCCTAAGAAAACAAGGAAAATTCCACTAACTCTACTATTATTCCTTCAAGTTATCATCTCCAACTCTTCTCTCTCTTCCCTGTCAAATCCCTTCAGAATAAGACCACAAATTAAATCAAATGAGTTAACGGTCAGGTAATAAAACAATAAAAAGGATGGAAAGGGAGACTGAAGAACTAAGAAAACATACTGAGGACTGAAATAACACCATTAGAGGTAATAAATCAGAAACAGCAAAAAACAGAAAAGACCTAAATACCAACAAAGGTTTAAGATAATGTTTAATTCAGAGAAAAAAGACAAAAATTGATTAATTTCCCCAAATATCTGTTTAACTCTTATGTTACCTGGCTTTACTTTATCTTGGTCCTTGTCACCTTGTAAATTAACATGTAATTTACTTATCTGTTAGATAACTATCACCTCTCTTCCTCTCACAAGAATGTAAGCTCCACAAGGGCCATGGCTTTGTTTTGTTTCATTGGCACAGAACAGAAATCACTAAATATTTATTGAGTAAAATAATAAGTGCACAACAATATAAAAACCAAGATGATCCTCCAAAAAGATAACCTAGCAAATGGATCAGAAAAAGTATTCTGATACAGTGATAGTAAGTTTTTGGGAAATGATGAAAAAAATTAGATATTTATTTATATATTAATTTTAAAGATTTTATTTATTTATTCATGAAAGACACAGAGAGAGACAGACCTAGACAGAGGGAGAAGCAGGCTCCCCGAAGAGAGCCCGATATGGGACTCCACCCTCGGATCCAGAACCTGAAGGCAGTAGGCAGTCGCTCAACTGCTGAGCTACCCAGGCATCCAGAAAAAATTAAATATTTAGATAAAAAGCAACAATTCATTCCAGGAAAAAATAATTCCAAATGATTTGCACCAAAACACATTGAACTTAAAGAATAAAAAGAAAATACCCACTAGCTGTCCAAGCCAATAAAAAAGTCATCTAGAAGAGAGATTTAAAAAACAAAACACTATAGTATTGTACTTTCTCATAAGAATATTCTACAACAGGGAAAATGACTAATGTCTACAAGGTTTTGAAATAAATTGTTATTCTAGAAATAGTACACCCATTCAAACATATTTAGGTGATAAAAGCAATAAGCAATTATTTCTTAATAATTAAGATTGTTAGGAAAAAATGTCCCTATGAGCACCTGCTGAAAAACTACTCAACAATGAAATTAAAAAAAAAAAAAAAAAAAAAGAAAGAAATTAAGCCAAAGACCTCAGAAATGGAAAGCACCAGTAAAAAGACTAGCAAGAGTGCACCAAATCAGACTAAATAACAATTAAAAGATTCCAGGAATATAAGGATGGCTTAACTTCAAAAAATAAATTCATGGTAATAGATGCTAAAAGATTAAAATTTAATACTCATTTATAATAAAAATTCTTAGTAAACTAGAAACAGTACCAAAAACTTACAGCTCAAACATCACATTTAATTATAAAACTTTATAAGCAACTCCCATTAAAGTCAGATGTGTAATAAGAATGTTTCTATCACTGTTTTCTATTTAGCACTACATTGTAGTTTCCAGGTAATGCAATTACACACACACACACAGAGGAATAAGAAATATTAGTGGAAAAAAAAAAGAAATATTAGTGAAAAGAACTCAAAAGAAATCATAAAGTTATGAGATCTACTATATAGGAACCAGAATTAAATCAATAAAAAAATAAGCAGCATTCATATGTACTAGTAATAAGAATTCACAAAAAAAGTCCCTTCTACAACAGCAACAAATTGAAGGTACCTAGATAAATCTAATAAAAGATGTGTATGATCTTAATTAAAGAAATTTTCAAATTGTACTAAAGGATATATAAAACACCTAAACAAATAAAGATATATGGCGTCTTCGTAAATGAAAAGACTAAAATATTAAAAAATCAATTCTCTTCTAAGCTAACCTATAAAACCAATACAAGTCCAATCAAGATACTTAGTTTTTATTTTTATTTTTTTTTATGATTTTATTTATTTATTCATAGAGACACACACAGAGAGAGAGAGAGAGAGAGAGAGGCAGAGGCACAGGCAGAGGGAGAAGCAAGCTCCATGCAGGGAGCCTGATGTGGGACTCGATCCAGGGTCCCCAGGATCAAACCCCGGGCTGCAGGCGGCGCTAAACTGCTGCACCACTGGGGCTGCCCAAGATACTTAGCTTTTAAAATGTGTACTTGAAGGTGCACTAAAATTCACTTACTAAGGCAATTTTAAAGACTCAAATAGGGCAAGACAGCAAGAGAATAGCAAGACAATGTATGACTTTGCAAGTGAAAAATAAGGATTCTGGTCCTCATCCTAAGAGCAATGGGAAGTCCATAGTGATTTAAAAACCAGGAAGAGGGGATGATCCCTGGGTGGCGCAGCGGTTTGGCGCCTGCCTTTGGCCCAGGGCGCGACCCTGGAGACCCGGGATCGAATCCCACATCAGGCTCCCGGTGCATGGAGCCTGCTTCTCCCTCTGCCTGTGTCTCTGCCTCTCTCTCTCTCTCTCTCTCTTTGTGACTATCATAAAAAAAAAAAAAAAAAAAAAATTTAAAAACCAGGAAGAGGACTTTATCTGAAGTGTACAAAAATGTATTGGAGAAGCTTAAAAGATACCTTGGGAAGTCACTGAAAATGGCAGAATATGGATGCACAGAACTTTCTTTTTTAACACTGGCAAAAAAAAAAAAAAAGTCAGAATCAGTATTTTCAGAACTCTGGAAATTAACTAAAAGCTTAAAGGAGTCCAGGGAGCATTTATTCAAGAACAGCTGAATCTCAGTAAGAACTCTGTAACATTTTAACTTCCCCCATTTCCATCATCCCCTCCCTAGTGTCATGGTAGCCTAAAAACAACGGCCTACAACCATGGCAGATTGTATTGTGCTGCAGAAACCAGCAGTCTAGCAGCCACTAGAGAAGGCAGAATGGGGTGAGAGATCCTTCAAAACCTCTATCCCAGAGAATTATTATTGGACCTGTCTGGTGGTTCCCGGAAGACACACCACTCACAAGGCTGGCTTTATTTAACTTGACAGAGCACCAAAGTAAAAGAGCCTTTTCCCTGGAGCTGTCTGTCAAAAACAATCAAAGACAACTGCTGAACATCAGGGCTGCCTGCCATAATGCATACCAGTTGTAACGTTTGGGGAAAAATAGGCTAACCAAAAAGCTTTAAAAATGTTGAGAAATAAGATGTTCAATGGGGGCTTTGAAAGCTCTCGCATATTCCTGAGGATCATGAAGTCCACATGCATACAGACATTTGTGCCTGATCAGGAAAGACCTGAGAATGTCCTAAACTCTTACAACTGACCCTGAGGCTCTGCACAAGCAAGAAGTGAAGGCTAAGGCAAAGCTGTAAAATGCCTGATGGTATACTGCAGACATGCCCTGCAATTAGAGCCCCTTGGCAGACTGGAGACTTATTAGTTAACAAGTATTTAAAGAAATCTCTGTCAAATCATTAGCTAACCACTAAGCTAACCAAACATGACTTCAGTGGCCACACACAACAAAACATATAAACTTTAAGAATTAGTTCAGCAAGGCCATTACATAAAAAACAAAACAACAAAAAACAGCAAAAAACTATAAACCTTGGAAAGAGGAAAGGCTCTGGTTTCCAGAGTTGGCAAACGGTAGTATTTTAAACTTTCAGTTCCCAATCAAAAATTAAGAGACATGCAAAGACACAAGAAAGTATGATCCATACACAGAATGCAGTCAAAGAACCAAAGAAAACATCTAAAGAACTAAAGTATGAGAACAATGTCTCATCAAATAGAGAATACCAATAAAGAGATAGAAATTATAAAACAAAACACTCAAGTTGAAAAATACAATAATGCTGGCACATTATATTTCATACCAAAATTTTTTTTTAAAAGTTGCCCATGTACAAACATAAGTAAGTCTGGCTAAAAATGCATAGATTTAAATATAGATTCAAAAATCAATTATACATATCTACAAGGACTCATGATTAATAGTAGGATTTCCTTCCTAAAAAAAGATAATAAATTCCTACCTCATCTCATCTTCATAATCTGGGTTCCCTCAGCTACTTCTCTAATTTTACCTTCCAATAGGATGGGAACAGAAATGAAAATTCTCAGGGCACCTGGCTGGCTCAGTCAGTAAAGCACATGACTCTTGATCATGGGGTCGTGAGTTTAAGTCCCACACTGGGTGTACAGCTTACTTAAAAAAAAAAAAAAAAAGGGATCCCTGGGTGGCGCAGGGGTTTGACGCCTGCCTTTGGCCCAGGGCCCGATCCTGGAGACCCGGGATCGAATCCCACATCGGGCTCCCGGTGCATGGAGCCTGCTTCTCCCTCTGCCTGTGTCTCTGCCTATCTCTCTCTCTCTCTGTGTGACTATCATAAATTAAAAAAAAAAAAAAAAAAAAAGACTTCTCTTGTCATCTGTCCCACTCCTGACAGACTTCTATCATTTAGTGCTGTCTTTTTCTCTCCTCTTGCATTTTCTTAGGTTTCTGTTTCACTTATGGACAGCAAGTCAAGGGGATGCCTTTTTTAGTAAAACTGCACAATTACTTCAAATCCTTCATGGCTTATATTGCTGTTAGATATACTCAATATCATGAATTTACCAGGAATTCATTTTAGTAGTATGAGAAAAGTATGAAAAATTCTTAGTCATCACTAAAATAATATACATTTTCTGCTTTCCATACATAATCTGTTTTGTCATGTTTACATAAAACTGTCATTTTAACTATACCAGACTATATTCAGAGAAATAGAAAATTATTATAACTGACGAAAAACCACAACTGAAACTTTATTGGTTCAGATGTACTATACTGTTGTGACAGATTAACATTTTAACTTTTTCTCACTATTAGCAAACCAAATAGGCATCCAACCAAAATAATTAGTTTTTTCATTAGGAAAAACAGACCTATGCAGACTACTTTCCTTGAAAATGCTTTTATTTATTTATTTATTTATTTTTAATTTTTATTTATTTATGATAGTCACACAGAATGAGAGAGAGAGGCAGAGACACAGGCAGAGGGAGAAGCAGGCTCCATGCACCGGGAGCCCGACGTGGGATTCGATCCCGGGTCTCCAGGATCGTGCCCTGGGCCAAAGGCAGGCGCCAAACCGCTGCGCCACCCAGGGATCCCGAAAATGCTTTTAAAAGATTGGAATTAAAGTGGAGAAAGATTAAGAAATAGTGAAAGCAACGAAGTGTTATCATGTAACCCAGTTACTTATTAATGTTTCTAACTTCAAGAATATACAATTATGGCTATCTTTTTTAAAGCACTCATTTCCTTCTATTCTTCAAAATTACAATAACAATATAACTTTTTTGAAAACTAAAAAACCCACATGCTATCATCCAAAAAAAAATAACAGATTTCATTTATTTTTCTATTTGCACATATGTATACAACCATACTTATTCAGTTTTGTATTCTGCTCATTTCACTTTACTTCATGCTTCTAAGTAGTTCCAATACTCACGGTTTCATTATGCCTTCTATCAGATGAAATGTGTTATTTCCTTCTATATTTTAACATGATTTAAAATCTAAGTATCTTATAGGCAATGCTTATCAAATTCACCATTAATTTTTCTTAAAAAATATTTTTTCAATTATACAACTACTGTGGAAAATTTGGAAAATACATAAAAATACAAAAAACAACCGTTCATCAGTAGACTACACAAAGACAACTATAATTAATATTCTGCAATGCCTTCTTTTTTCCTTTGATTTTATCTGTAACAATTTTGTATATACATCACACCACATTTAGCCATACACTTATTGTAGAAAGCTGGACTGGCTCTAAGTTTTTGCCTTCATAAACAACCCTGAAACAAAGATTTTTGAGTATCTATAAATCTTTAATTCAAATTTCTGATAATTTCTTCCAGAGAGAATTTTAGAAGGGAAAATACAGGCAGTTTGACTTTGATTGATATACTGAGTTAAACACACTTAACTTCTAAAGGATTGATATAAATTGCATAGCTATATTCCAAAAGGGGCACCAACTTACACTAACACAAGTGTGAATACCCATTTCACCAAAACCTTGCCATTACCATTCTCTAAAAGTATTTGCTAATATAGTAAAAAATGGCAGCTCATGGTTGTCCTAATTTAATTTACACTTCTTAAATATACTATGATGAAATATCTGTAATGTTTATTAGATATTTCTATTCTATATTTGTCTATAAATGCATTTTCCTGGAGTATTAGTGTTTTCATAAATGCTTCATACATCTTGTGACAAATGAACGCTTAACCTATAAAAGGACTATACAATGGCTTCTGAGTGACTCAAAGTGCAATTTTTGTTATCATCCACCATTTATCTGACATTTCTGACACGTTTAAGAAAACTAAATTAATAAATATTTGCTATCTAGCTTAACTCAGTAATTCTTTTTTTTTTTTTAACTTAGTAATTCTGTAAAGAGATCAAAGAGTTCTGTATCTTGATCCAATCTGAAAATTGTTGCTTTTGGATAAAGATACTAAACTGCAACAACTTTCATGTTGTATTGCTCATACTTCTTTCATGGAATTACAATGTAAAATAGGATCTTACAAGAACATTGTCTACAAATAAGTATTTCAGTTGCCAAGATTAAAAGGAAAAGCCATTGGCTCTGCAAAATGCACAAGCACTTAGTAGCAACAAAGATCTAAAATGAAGTTCCTTGTTTTACCTGTCATGCAAAATCTATTTTAGTCACTGACCATCTTACAACATCTGTGAAAAACTACTGGTTATCACAAGTACTTTTGAGAATAATTGTGTAGACCAGGGGTCAGCAAGTTATAGCCAAATCCAGCCACCCCTCTTTTTATAAGTGAAGTTTTATTAAAATACATTCATTAGTCATGTTCGTTTGCTTACATATTATCTAATGGCTGCTTTCACAGCAAGAGAGTGAAGTTCAACAGTTAGTCTGCAAAATCCAAACATCTACTACCTGGCTCTTTACAATTTAGACAGCTAAAGCATCTGAGTAAGTAACTTTACATGTAGTAAACGTATCAGTATAGATATCCAGAACCTAACCCATGGAGCTCATATAGCAAAAAGACTTGCAAGTAAGTTACAACACAAGGTATAAAAAGCTAAGTGCTAAGAAAAGAACAGCGACCAAAAAAGGATGAGACTGCTTCCCCTGAGGGAAATGAAGAAAGCAGCTTTTGCAACGAGTTTTGAAGGATGGCTATAATTTGGACACGCAGAATGAGGAGACTTCAAGTGTCAAGAAAAGCAGAGGTGCAAAAAAACTCAAACGCATACATACACAGAGGAGCACAGTTAGAAAAAATGTTAATAAGCATTTGGAAGCCAGAGCACAGTGAAGGCTTTCAATGTCAGGCTTTCAATAGCAGTTTAGATTTATTTTATTTATTTATTTTATTTTATTTTATTTATTTTTTTAGCAGTTTAGATTTTAAATACGATTAGGTTCAAAAGCAAGAGAGTTACAAGTGAATAGAACTTTAAAAAGATCAATCTGTAAACAGTATTTCAAATTAATTTAAGGAGACAGATGATAAAGAAATTAGTTACAAAGCTATTAAAATCTAAGTAATGAAGGTGGTGGCAATGGGACTGGAAGAGGATACACTGGAATAAACACATTACTATCATAGCAAAACCTTTCTAACACATAATCAGACAGTAGCATTTGGATACAATATAAACTTCTTACTCATATAGGGTAAAAACTCCCATCTTCCCTACCTTTGAACAAAAACAATGACTTCTAATTAGTTTCGATAATTTTTAAAAGACGAATCATTTAAATAGTACTTTCCTACTTTTAAAACTTACTCTGGATTTATAAGTATATATTAAAATTGAATTCATTTACTAGGGCCCCATCTGCTGGACCACTGGAAACAAAGTGTGATCTTAAATTTGGGCTCTTAAATGCTTCTTAATTGCTGCAAGCACCAATGCATTTGCTTTGTAGCAGCTCCTTTCCAGGTATATCAAATGCCCTCTTTAGGAAAGAACCATAAAATATCTTTCTCCACATTTTCCCCAAGGCACCAATAATTTCATTGCTGCCTAAATTGTTGATTTTTAAATAAGAGATTTGTATTCAAACCACACAACTATTTAAATATACTTAAGAAATTTACTTCTCAGTATAAGAATAAGCTGGAATTCATCAGACTGATCTCATTATTGGTAAGTTGTTACACTAAAAAAGTTTTATATTCTGTTCATTAAGAACTAAGCTACAACTTTCTTGTCAGTTGGCTTCTGGCTGAGCTCTACCAAAGGAAAACAAAGATGATCTACTGGAAAGATCAAAAACAAAGTATTCCTCTCTGCGCTTTTCTCTACTCGACAGAATTTCCCCAGTGGCTTCAGCTTCTTCTGTAAGAATCTAGTTCCCAGGTCACCCTAGCTCTTGGCCTCCAAGACCTATATCTTACCTGTATCCCTCCATTTATCACTACTTGCTCTTACTACTGCTAATCCCTGGGTTGCCTCACCATCCTCTTTTTGACTACTTATGTAACTAATTCTCTGCTAATTAATTTTTTTTAAGTCCACTTTATTATTTTTTTTTAAATTTTTATTTATTTATGATAGTCACACAGAGAGAGAGAGAGAGGCAGAGACATAGGCAGAGGGAGAAGCAGGCTCCATGCACCGGGAGCCCGACGTGGGATTCGATCCGAGGCCAAAGGCAGGCGCCAAACCGCTGGGCCAAAGGCAGGCGCCAAACCGCTGCGCCACCCAGGGATCCCCTCTGCTAATTAATTAAACTAATTAACTTTAATTAACTAATTAAAGTCCCTCTATGTAAAAGAAGGGGAGAGGAAAAGAGGGAGGGGGAGACAGAAAGAAGAAAGAGCAAAATGGACTAGCCCAGCTTTTCTGGCTCTAGTGTATCCACTGTCCAGCCTCATTTCACAATGGAAAAGAAAGAACAATAACATGTGTAAACTTTAAATCACTTGTGTACATCCATCCTTCTCAGATTTTTGCTTTGTGTTACATGGTATGCCAGGATGTGAAACTACAGAATAAGCATGTCCATGGTAGGTTTTATATATATATATATATATATTTGTATATTAGAACAAACGACAGAAGTGTTGTCATTTCAATGGAGAATAGTCTTCAACAAACGACAATGGGACAACTGGATATCTATATGCAAATAATAAAGACCCCTATTTCATACAGTATACAAAAATTAACTCAAAATTGGATCACAGACCTAAATTTAAGTAGTAAAACTACAACCCAGGTATAAATCTTTGTGCCACTGGATTAAGGAGTGGTTTCTTAGGTACGCCACCAAAGCAGTAGAAACCTAAGGAAAAAAATAAATTGGACTTTCTCAAAGTTGAACTTTCGTGCTTTAAAGGATACTACCAAGAAAGTGAAAAGATAACCCACAGAATGGGAGAAAATATTTACAAATTATATCTAATAAGGGACTAGTATCTAGAGTATATAAAGATGGGGCGCCTGGGTGGCTCAGTCAGTTAAGTGTCTGATCCCAGGTCATGGTATGGAGCCCCATATCAGGCTCATCAGGTCATGATCCCAGAGTCCTGGGATGGAGCCCCATATCAGGCTCCCTGCTCCGTGGGAAGTCTGCTTCTCCTTCTCCCTCTGCCTGCTGTTCCCCCTTTTTGTTCTCTCTCCCTCTCTCTCTGTCATATAAATAAAATCTTAAAAAAAAAAAAAAAAGAATATATAAAGAAATTTTACAACTCTTAAAAGGACAAATAATCCAATTTTAAAATAGGCAAATGATACCAAAAGACATTTCTCCATAGATGCTATCTAAATGGCCAATATCACTGGCCATCAGGGAAATGCAAATAAAAATCATAATGTGATAGTTGTCTGGGCAGAATGTAGGGAAGTAGACTGTATCTAGAACCAATTTCTTCAACAGAAGGAAAGCAAAAAGGAGTATGTTCAAGTATACTGAACATTATAAAATGCAATATGTTCAAGTATATACCTATTGCATCATAACATATGTAAAACCTGAAAGAAAAGCTACCTGTCTGCCAGAACAAAGGAAGTACGAGATTAACTGATGCAAAAAGTCTTAGAAATACAGAAAACGACTTAAGTATTAGACAAGGATAGATACATTTGGGGTTGTTTCTGCTATAAGCTGTGGATTTCACAGGAAAACATTGTTTTGGCTGCTAAAACAAAAAATATTCACATTAGATGTTATTGTAGTAGTATCAACAGCTCATTTTCAGGGATCTGTATATTAACAATTTTGTCACATCAGTATTAGCTGTCTCAAACAACTCTGTATAACTGCTTAGAAATAACTGAAATTCACAACTTAAAAAAACACTTAGATCATCCATGTATCACTTGTGAAGAAAAAAAATCAGTGAGAAGTCTTTCTTTAAATATTCCTTTTGATAATGCTGTAAATATAATTATCACATACTATACATTACACAAACTTATATATAATATATACTTATATATAATATTTAGAGTGTATATATTATATATACATTATATGTTACATAATACGCCGGATACACTGCGATGACAAGGCACGCAAAGATATCAAATTTGCAAGTTCTATTAAAAATATTATTTCCAACAATGCAACGGAAAAACATAGGTTCCCTTACCTCATCATCATCATCATCAGAATCATTTCCAAACACTGATGGTTTTTGCAAAACAGGGTGCAACTGCTGTGCTTTCTTTGGCAAAATAAGCCCATACCTGCATTTTTTTTTTGAAATAGAAATTACACCATTATATTTAAATGTTAAAAAATAATACATCCACTACCTCTTCCAGATGAAGCTAACACGCCAAAACATATCATATAGGTCATGAACATGTAACAGTTTCTGCTTTTTAGTGATCTCAAAATTCTAATGTGCGTTAAGATTTTATAACTATTACTTTTAAGTAACTATTTGCAGACAAGAGCCAAATTCAAATACCATTTTAATCAAAGAAAAGAAGTAATTAAAGAATGTTTTAGATAATGAAATAATAGTATTGTTTTAGAAAGAACATGTTAGCGGAAAGCTGTTAATGCCCACTAACTGAGAAACCCCTGTAGACACGGGGCAAATGCCCACTACACTCTACTGAGTTCATTTGCTGTCTTGGATCATCTCAGAGAACCGTCTGATCCAACTCATTTAGTCTCTCACGTTTTTGGCCTTTAAAATGCCGAGATCACGGGAAGTAAGGATTATACATCAAAGGTAAAACTTCCAAGAACACGTAATGTTTGTCTCTCTTGCGGTAATGTATACCCCAGTTCCCTATATGCCTACCCTTTTCTGTGGTTTCTCAGCACAACATTCCTAAAACAAGAAGGGAGGGCGGGAATCAGGACTTGAGCAGCCAAGGAGAATAAGGCCGTCTAAGGAAGCCAGGAATTGTCTCTTCTCATTGCCCATGAAAGCATCCAACCGGGGAGAAACTCAAGCGCGGGGTAGGAAGCAAGACTGAGGGGCCTCAGACCGAGCTTTTGGAAAATAGAAAAGTCTCGCTCTCTGCCCCTCAGCCTAACTTCCTTTATTTCCTCACAAGTTTCTCCCTCAAACTTCGGGCTTCCATCCTGGAAAATGTGGGGGGGGGAGGGGAATGTGTTCCTCAGGATTTCTCGCTTTTCCCCGTCTCTATCCCTGACGACACAAGCCCCTTCATTTCCAGCGCACTTTTACTCCTCGGCCAAAGACAAAGTCGCCGTCATTTTCCGTTCCCAGCCTGACCCTAACTCCCGGATCACTCACTGCCTGCCCGGAATCGCCATCTTGCTCCCGTCTCCGCTGAACGTGGCCGACGCCGACGTGACGCTGACGCAGACGCCGACGTCGTCCCGTAAACTCTCGCGCGGATTTGGGAGGTGCGGACCGCTTGTGGCTGCTGAGTCCTTTTGAGTTGCAAGCGCCTTGTGGGGAGCCGACTCCTACGGCCTTCGGCTTTGTTTGTAAACCCACTGGCTGTCTCGAATTTAATGGGAGGAAAGGAATGACAAAATTCTAAGCCAGTAGTTCCCAAAGTGTGGAGCATCATCCGGGAATTCGTTAAATGCGAATTCCCTGCCCTTTCCCAGAACTCCTGTCTCTGAAACTCCGGGATGGGACCCAGCAATCTGAATTTTAGCGAACCCTCCAGGTAACTCTGATAACCACTCAAATTTGAAAAACACTGCCCTAAGGCTATCGATATTTGTGTCCCCCCCCACCCCCCTCCCCCGCGCGGAGGTAATCTGTGTGAGTATACCTGGCTCCGGTAACTCGGCAGAAGATGAAAATCTCTATACGTTAATACAGGACCTGTGCTCACGGGACAAAGGGATGAATAACATCGTGTCAATACTGGGTATAAAAGTCAAAATCATATATATGTATATTTTTAAATCTAGTCACATTCCGTCTGTTCATTCACTAGCAGTTGGCCCATTCCAAGCTGGTCTTAGGGCAACCAAAGATACCTTTTCAATTAACAGAAGGATGTTAAAATACTCGACTATAATTGTGGATCTATTTCTCCTTTTAATTCTGTCAGTTTTGTTTCTTGTATTTTGCAGTTCTGTTATTAGGTATATAAACACTTAGGATTGTTAGGTCCTCTTGCATTGATCTCTGTGCCATTGAGAAATTACCCTCTTTTAATGTACTGTACGTGATATTAATATAGCCAGCTTTGTTAGCATAGTATATCTTTTCCCACCCTTTTAACCTATTTTAATCTATTTGTGTCTTTATAGTCAAAGTGGGTCACATATTGATAGTATTATATATTTGGGTCTTGCTTTTTTTTTGTCTAATATGACAATTTATTTTACTATGGTATTTAGAAACCCCCTATTAAAGTGATTATGAGTATAGAAACCCCCTATTAAAGTGATTATGAGTATGGTTGCAGTTTTTCTGTTTTCCAATCTGTTCTTTGTTCTCTAACCCTCCCTGCTCTTTTTTTTTTTTTTTTTGCCCTCTTTTGGATTGATCAAGAAATTTTTACGATTCACCTTAAGATTTTTATGATGCAACGTCTTTGTTGGCTTATTAGCCATACTTGTTTTTTTTAAGGTGTTACTTTAGGTTTCTCATATACATCTTTAATTTATCTCAGTCTGTCTTCAAGTAAGAATATACTTCTCTATGTATAAGTTAAAAACCTTACAAAAATGTACTTCCATTTTCTCTTAGACTTTGTACTGTTTTCACACATTTTACTTCTATGTTATAAACACATAATTATTTTTGCTTTAAGCAATTATCTTCCAAAAACATTTTTTAAATAAAAATATTATGTTTGCTCACATATTTACCATTTCTGTGTAGATCAGATTTATATCTAGTACAGCCATTTTTTTTTAGGTCGGGGATGGCCAAGTGGGGGAAATGAAAGAATTTTAAGTAGGCTCCACACCCAACATAGCGAAGCCCAATGTGGGCTCGATAATCACTACCCTGAGATCGTGACCTGAGCCAAAATAAAGTGTCAGTCACTTAACCAACTGAGCCGCCCAGGCACCCCCAATTCACAAATTTAAGGTGTATAATTCAGTGATTTTTAATATATATTCAGAGAGCTGTGCTACCATCACCACAATCAACTTTAGAGTACTTTTAATGCCCAAGAAAGAAAGCATATATCCATTAGTCAATTATTTTATCCCAGACCCTTTGATCCTAGGTAACCAGTAATCTACTCTTGTCTCTTTGGACCTGCAGTTCTATCAGTTTTAGCTCCACGTATTTTGAAACTCTGGTATTAGATGTATAAATATTTAAGATTGCTGTGATTTCTTAATTGACCTACTTTTCATTATGAAATGACCTTTATCATGGTAATACTCTTTGCTCTGAAATCTACTTTGTGTGTTATTATTATGGTCACTCCAGCCACTCTTTTGACATTAATTCCAGGGAAAGTGAAAAAATGTTTACAAAAGGAAAATTATAATTTACCTCATGGCTAAGCCCTTAAATAGCATACATAATCACAATGCTAATGCTAAATTAAATATCAGTCTATTCTAACTTAAATTACATTGTAATATATTTGAAAGAATGGAGGAATAGGAAATGTTTCGTGTTTGTGTGTGTCAACACACATATGGGCAAGAAGCTAAATCCTTGTAATACATACTGGGAGGCTAATAAATATTGTTTAAATCGGGGGAAAAAATGTAGCCACACAGCATGTTCATTCACACTGTGGAGGTACATATCAAAATGAAAGCCAAGATAGGGGTTGGGAAACTTCTGTGCCAAGGGTCAGATAATATATAGGTTTTGTGGGCTTAGGGTCTTAGTAGCTTGGCAGCTACTGAACTGTGCCCTTCTAGTGTGAAAGCAGTCATAAATGCCCACTTCAGCAGCACATATACTAAAATTGGAAAGCAGTCATAAACATTATGGGCATGACTTTACTTTCTTCTTTCCTTCCTTTCTTCTTTCTTTTTCCTTTCTTCCTTTTTAAGTAAACCCTATGTCACATGTGGGGCTCAAACTTATGACCCTGAGATTAAGTGTCACTTGTTCCACTGAGTCAGCCAAGCACCCCTGGGCATGGCTTTTTTTAAATAAAACTATATTATAATAGGCACCTGTCTAGATTTAGTCCTTGGGCTGTTTATTTATGCCTGAGCTAAAGGAATTGAAAGTAGTTGACTCAGAAGTAAGAAAAATAGGGGGGAAGAGAGACTGAGAAATGATCTGGTCTTAAAAGACCTTGTATAACAGGATGACTCTTTAAACTATGAGTATATGTTATTTTGCTTAAAATAAAAAGAATCAATAAAAGGTAAAAATAAAGCTCTCTGCCAAGACTGCTTCTTGCTTGAAGAGACTGAATAGGGAATTAGTTATACAAAATTACCCAGCTCAATATCCTATATATAAAGTGAGCTTTTGAATTGGTGTATTGGATCCTGTATTCTCCCATTACCTTTGGGATGTTGTAGTGAAGCAGTTGTATGATTTTCCCAGAGGTAGAAGGGTTTCAGAGAGTTCAGGTTCTTCCGTCACTTGGCAGAGTTTGCAGAAATGGTGGTTCCTGATCAGTGAATCAGAAACACAGAGAAACCTCCTAACATTTTGAACCCAAGTTTAGGAACTTTCATTGAAGATGCAGGAAGAAAAGAAGCAGAGTAAGCCAATAAAAGATGGTATCATCACTACCATACTCCTGTCTGTTACACAAGAGATAATTCTTAGACTTTTAGAAATAAGACCTCAAGAACAGAACAGTTGACTTAGAATTGGTTCCAAGGCAACTATAGGGTCCTCAGCACCCAAACTAATGGATCTTCCATTTAGTCATTTGACATTAACATTACTGATGTTATTTCCTTACTCTTTAAGTCTCTGGTGTTTTTTGTACCCTTTGCCTTTTTGTGCATTCTTATCCCTACCCATTCTCTAAACTTTTTCTCTACCAACAGTTTCTGCTAACTTGTACTACCTGAAAGTCAGTATGTTTTAATTTGTTTAAGGCCTGGCATGAAACTTTTGGCCTCTCAAAACACTTAACTATCCTTCTAGACACTGCTCCTATTGCTATTTCCCAGTTTGGTTTATCCATGGCTTGGTTACTTTCTATATTAGTCCATTTCACAAATTGGTCTCCCTTTGGCAAAAAGCTATGGCTGGAGAGTTAGGGTTATATAGAACAAAATATGGCCACAGAGGTGCCTTCTGGTTGTGGCTTGTGGGCAGGACAGTCTAAGCCCAGGCAGCAGATTGAGGAGAGGTAAAATAGAATTAATGACTAGGAAGTGGAACACCCTCTGAGTATAATTACCATGCCTAATGACAAAGAAATAGGCAATATTTAATTAATTGATATTATCTATTGAGGGAGGCCTTTATAATAAAATCATATAAGGGAGAGTAAGAACACAGAGTTAATGATGTAGGGTGGGATTAGGTGAGAGTGGCATTACATAAACCTCCCATGAGAAGAATGAAAATTCCCAAAATTACTGGCAAAAAGATATGAGTCAGTGGATTGGGGATGTCTATGGAATGTAAGAGTAGCTGGTAGCTTAATCATATTAAGAAGGAATGGGAAATCAGTCACAAGAAACCACATAATATGTGATTCCATTTATATAAAATATCTAGAGTAGGCAAATCCATACAGGAAGGAAAATGAATAACTGCCTAGGGCTTGGGTGGGGGAAAATGGAGAATGACTACTAATAGGCATGAGGTTTCTTATGGGGGTAATGAAAATGTTCTAAAATTGATTGTTGTGGGATCCCTGGGTGGCGCAGCGGTTTGGCGCCTGCCTTTGGCCCAGGGCGTGATCCTGGAGACCCGGGATCGAATCCCAACGTCGGGCTCGCGGTGCATGGAGCCTGCTTCTCCCTCTGCCTGTGTCTCTGCCTCTCTCTCTCTCTCTCTCTCTCTCTCTATCATAAATAAATAAAAAATTTTTTTTAAAAAAAGGACCAAATCTTTAAAAAAAAAATTTTGTTGTAATGGTTGCAAATTCTGTAAATATACTAAAAACCATTACATTGTACATGTTAAGTGGGTGTATTATATTCTATATAAGTTATATTTCAATAAAGCTGTTAAAAGAACCAACAGGAACTTATGAAGATTCCAGTATTATTGTCTTGAAAACTTGTTCCTAGACCATGGAAAGCCATAATTAAAAAGGAAAATGTTCCGAGCAGACACTCTCTCTCTCTGCTGTCCTGGCCACTGAGGCTCCTTTTGCAGTTTAATAAACTTCTATCTCCTTTCTTCTGCCTTAGGTGAGTTCTTTCACTGCCTGCACCACCGGCCTCCACCCAATCTGAATGTCCCACATTTTGTGGCCCATATGGAGAACCTCTCCTGGACGGAGACTATTCTCAGATTCTCTTGGAATTTCCCAGGACTTTCCCTCAATGGACCAACTCTAGTACTCCTTAGGGGAACTGACAACCGTGGCCAAGGTTATTCCTTGGTGAGGATCTGAAGCCCCAGGGGGAGCCCACCACACCACCCTTGCTGAAAGGGTGAGGAATTTACCCTTTTGCCCCTTTTGCCCTTTGATCCTTCCTTCCCTCTCCTTTCTTTTGGGCCCTTTGGCAGTCTAACCCTAGTACTTCTCAGACAACTGAAGATCTCTGGCCAGGATGGCTCCCAGGTGTGATCTAAAGGTCTGAGGGCAGACAAGTCAGACTGCCTGTGCCTCTGAGGGTGAAGGATCCCTTTCCTTTCATCTTCCACTCCATCTCTCTGAAGTCTCTGTTCCTAATGTGCAGTGCACTTGGCAGTAGAAGCTCATCTAGGGAAATCTGCACGCATGATGGACTCCTTTGGGACCCTTTCCTTTTTTTTTTTTTTTTTAAGATTGATTTTATTCATGAGAGACATGGAGAGAGAGAGAGAGAGAGAGGCAGAGACACAGGCAGAGGAGAAGCAGGCTCCATGCAGGGAGCCCGATGTGGGACTCGATCCTGGGACCCCAGGATCACACCCTGGACCAAAGGCAGGTGCTAAACTGCTGAGCCACCCAGGAATCCCTGGGACCCTTTCCTGATGTTGATTTAACTCAGCTGCCTGGCTTCTTTTGCCCCACCTCCCCACCCCTTTTCCTTTTGTTCCCTTGGGTCCAGCTGCCATCCTGATCTACAGGCAAAATATGTTCCTATGCATCTGATTGAATCCAACAATTACATACAAATGATGATTCCACAAGGATTCCAGCCCATGCCATCAGAGGGTCCCCTCCCTCTAAATCCCATGGACCTGGCCACTAGGGAATTTCACTTAAATTCACTCAAATCTCCTCTCAGCACTTTAATATAATGCCATGTTCTGGTCTATGACTGCACAAAACCCTTGATGGATCCACAAGTTTAGGTAGGGACAGCATGCCTTCCTCTGTTCAATATGAAGTAGCTACTGAAGATGAGTCCTCTGCTCAAATGCCAAAGATTTGTCATTGTTGATCTCTGGGGGGGGGGGGGGGGTAGGTGGGGAAGAATGTAGAGGCCACTTGTAGACAACAGGCTTGACCAATGGAAACCTGAGAAAGGCTAAAGGGCTCACCGTGACTACTGGGCTGAATGCAAACAGGCTCATTAAGTGACCCACTTCAAAATAGCCATAGGCCCTAGCTGACCAATGGGCTACTTAAACTGGACATAATTACCAAAGAAGGAAAATTGCATACATTCTCATACCCTCTCATTTCCCCCATAATTTTAGCCCTACCACCGTGTCCTGGTAGATAGTCTCTCCTTACTCGTTCCTCCCTTAGTATATTCAATAAACTTCTATTTCCTTTAAGTTAAAAAAAAAAGAATGAAAATTGTCTAGATGGTTGACACCATACAGTGTCCTTGTTACCTATAAGCTACAGCAAAGAGAGCCAACAACAAAAATCTAATCAATTATATGCTTCTGAAGTATATGTAACTATAGGTAATTCAATCTGTTCAGATTATTCAAATCAATCTATCCAATAAATAGATTTAAATATAAATCTGTATCCAAATTTTTGCCAAGTGTAAACAGCATCTGCTTCACTTAAAGTAAGTTCCTGGTGTTAAGGCATGGTATTTTACTTGAATGATGGTTAAATAAATTCAATTAATCTTAATTGTTGGTTGCTTAATTTTAAAGTAGTTTCCAAAAGCCTGATCACATGGTCATTAGCTTGGTAAAGTTGAAAAGTGTTAGTGAGATGACTGAGGTGCTGGCAAAAATTAGGAAAGATGAATGCTAGGTCCTCCTGCTTCTCACTAGCTGTTTGGACCTAGGTAACTCACTCTTTGAGCCTATGTCCTCATTTATAAAGTGGGGATTATAATATTGGACTGACTACCTTACTGGTTATTGGGAGGATCAAATGAACTGGAGTATGAAATTACTTTTAACGAGTTAAAATCCACGCAAATGTATGATATCTGTTCTCATTAGGCTAGATGCCATTTAGTTAACCTAATGCCTGTGATAATGGTTAAGAAGGTAGCATTCTGCAAAAATGTCCTCTCCTCACTGCCTAAAATGCCATTTGTATGCACAGTAAATTCTATAAGCTTGTTCCGAAACCATCAGGATATGTGACTCTCAGTTTAATATCTTCAAGAACATTGTTCCTAGAAATGTTGTTGCAAATGCCCTGAAAAGCCCTCTTCTAAATATGAAATAGGCTTATAGGTTAAAACTGGGCATCCAGGAGATGAGGACTGGTAATAACACTGCCATCTTATCAGAAAAGGTTAAGAAGGGGCCTCCAATCTCAAATTATAAGATGTTTGGAACACATCACATTTTGGCAACAAAATAAAGAAAATGAAGTTTAATTTCCCAAATTTTTATTAAAAATGGACTCTCATCAGATATCTTATTGCAAAGATGAAATCTCACAAAAGAGCAGTAAAGTTTGCCATAATAATAAGCTTTAAATAAATATAAATTCTTTTTGCAGTTCTTGAACTTGAGAGGTTTTTGTTATTTAAAAAAAAGTGTTTTCTTTTTTCCATGAGTCATGGACATTTTTCCACAAGAATTTCTATTCATCGGAATAATTTGTTAAAATAAGTGGGGAGGGGGAGCCAGAGCTGGGGAGGAAGAAGAAGTGGTGCTCACTTAAGTCTCTGAAAAGTTAGAAAAACAATTCCCAGTTCATTTCTTAAAATCTTTATTACTTGGTACTCTTAATGTAAAAATTGCCATTTTTTCCCCTTAAATCCTCAGTCTTTACTTTGTACCTTAAAAGAATAAAAATAACTCTACCCGATTAACCACAAGAGTCCCATGAGATACAAAGCTAAAACTAAAAGGAAACTTTTAAATATATTGTATAACATATATTTGGTTATGGCTACCTTAACTAGATAGTTTTTAGATCAATTTCTCCTTAGGTAGCATTTTTGTTTTAAAAGTGCTGAGGTAAATGTCTAGGAGTAGAATATGTCTATGTGGCACTCCTTTCCAATTGAAAATGTTTTCTAGTTAACAAAACAACATGACAAAAATATCCTAAATACAGTACCAATTCATTAGCATTTCCCTGGCAAGTTTCCCTTTGGCATTTTTGCATAAACACAGGAGTCAGTTTTGGAGGGCAACGGGGGTAAAATAGCACTGCTTGGTTTTTTGTTTAGCTCCATGAGAGCTAAGCAGATGTGTGCCCAGTGGTATAGGTATTCGATGACAATATTACCAAATTTCCATACTTCAATTCGAGAATGACCTGTACCAAGAAAAAAAAGTTAATTCGGATAGTTTTGTACTTCTATTATTAAAATATAAGTTATAGTATTTTAATGAAAGTTCATTAGGTATGTTAAGTTAAAGCCATAGCAGAATTTTATGTAATTATAAGAAAATAGATTATAGTAAATGTTGCTATATTCATATATTATGTAGCATTTTATGATTAAAGAACTAGAACTACTTTTGATTATAAATCTCAAAAACAAATTATCACAAAAAGTATGTTGTAAAATAATATGTTCTTGGGGCACCTGGGTGGCTCAGTTGATTAAGCATCTGCCTTTGGCTCAGGTCATGACCCCAGGGTCCTGAGATCAAGCCTGACATCATCCCCTGCTCAGCATGGGAGTCTGCTTCTCCTTCTTCTGCCCCACCTCCCTGCTCATTCTTTATTTCTCTCTCAAATAAATAAATAAAATCTTTTAAACAAATGTTCTTTTAGATAAACCAAAACACTGCAAAATAATATTATATTGTTTATAGATTCATAAGCATGTAGTAAAAGTAAGAAATCATGCATAAAACTGATAAACATCAAATCATAATGTTAACTTTAGAAAAGAGAATGGGATCAAGGAGAGAAAGAAAGTCTCAACTGTTTCTATAATGTTTTATTTCTTTTCTTTTTTTTAAAGATTTATTTATTTATTCATTCAGAGAGAGCGAGAGAGAGGCAGAGACACAGGCAGAGGGAGAAGCAGGCTCCATGCAGGAAGCCCAACGTGGGACTCGATCCAGGGTCTCCAGGATCACACCCCAGGCTGCAGGCGGCGCTAAACCGCTGCGCCACCAGGGCTACCCTAATGTTTTATTTCTTTAAAAGTGTCTGACTCATAAATAGCATTAAGATTGAATATAGCATATGGCACTGTAATGACTACACAGGTGTTAATCCTAACTTATTTTAAAGTAAACTCTACACCCAATGTGGGGCTTGGGCTCACAACCCCAAGGTCAAGAGTTGCATGCTCTTCTGATTGAACCAGCCAGGCACCCCTCTAACTTCTATGTTTAAAATATTTCCTAATTAAAATTTATTTTAAAACATGGGCAGCCCCGGTGGCGCAGCGGTTTAACGCTGCCTGCAGCCCAGGCTGTGATCCTGGAGACCCGGGATCGAGTCCCACATCGGGCTTACTGCATGGAGCCGGCTTCTGCTTCTGCCTGTGTCTCTGCCTCTCTCTCTCTCTCTTTCTCTCTCTCTCTCTCTCAATAAATAAATGAATCTTTAAAAAAATAATAAAATAATAAAATATGTGATCACGGCACACCTTGATGTTTCATTTGTCAAATTGAAAACTATTAAACTGTCATTTATAAAAGTTACTTTTCCCCAGGAGTCAATGACTAATATTCAGACAGAATGGTCCAATGAAAAGGGAATATGCTTTGAAAGTTGAACAGAGGGATGTCTCAGTGGCTCAGCGGTTGAGCATCTGCCTTCGGCCCAGGGCGTGATCCTGGAGTCTTGGGATCGAGTCCCACATTGGGCTCCTTGCATGGGCCCTACTTCTCTCTCTGCCTGTGTCTCTGCCTCTCTCTCTGTGTGTCTCTCATGAATAAATAAAATCTTTAAAAAAAAATTATTAAAGTTGAACAGATATGGGTTCCAATTTGGCTCTACACCAACTAGTTCTGTGACTTTGAGCAGTCCACTTAATCGCTGTTAGCCTGTTTCATCTTCCATAAAACAGGGATAATACCTCAGAATTTTTATGAGGATTAACAATGTTATAGTTTCTAAAACATATTAATTACCTTCCTTCTTTTAGGTTGACTCTCACCCTCAGCTTGGTGTTTTATACATTTTTGTTAATCCTATTGTCTACTATAGTGCCTAACCCAATAAATGTTTGCTAATTTGAGTTGACTAAACCATTAAATGATACTCATAATTGAATAGGAGTTTTTAAATATCATCTTCTATCCAATGGCTTATTGACAACAATGACAATTCTGTGTCTCATGGGTATCCATTAGAATGACAGAACATATTTTATTTCCCTATATTCTAGCCCTTCTTTTTTTTTTTATGAAGGAACAAGATTCCTTGAATTAGATTTAGCCTTTCTATGGTTTCAAAGTTTTGGTAAGAAAAGGTACAATATGAGATATGAAAGTCACATAAAAACTAGGAAATATTCGCAAGACTCAATTTTTATTTGAGGGTAACTTTAATTTTATTTATTTATTTATTTATTTATTTATTTATTTATTTATTTATTATAGTCACACAGAGAGAGAGAGAGAGAGAGAGAGAGAGAGAGGCAGAGACACAGGCAGAGGGAGAAGCAGGCTCCATGCACCGGGAGCCCGACGTGGGATTCGATCCCAGGTCTCCGGGATCGCGCCCTGGGCCAAAGGCAGGCGCCAAACCGCTGCGCCACCCAGGGATCCCTTGAGGGTAACTTTAAAACATGGGGGTACAATTTTGTAAAATTCTCTCTCTTAACACACACAGAAGTACTATCTTTTTTCTAAATTGTTCCAGGACTAAATTACGGAATGATTAAGTTAGGTTTTTCAAATCTTAAAAGTCTTTTCAGATTATAGCTTATTAACATAAGCGACCATAATGAATGGAAACAAAAACAGATGCTGGTCATGAAGGCACATTAAAAATACCTGATTCATCTCAAGTTATATGATACTAGACCAATCAACATAAATATTTAAAAATATTGAGGTGCATTTGTTATAATTGATCCCTGTTGTATTAATTAGTTTCCTGGAACCTTTACAAGGTATGCTATAGGTTGCAGAGTTTACTTTGATTATCTTAATGTTCCAATGTTAATGAATCTAAAGTTTATTCAAGGTTTTATTCCTAAAACCAAGCCTAATTCATTTTCTGAGATATCAGCTTTGCTGCACCCAACAGTTTTTATTTTGCCCTTCCCAAATCCCCATTAAGAGCTCTGTTCCCTTGATGCCTGCCACAGTGTTCTTATCTGAGCATCCAAATGAAACAGACCCCTATCTGCAGCCATTATTAAGCTAGTCAGCCATCTCCACGGTGATTCAAGGACATGAGGATGGGGAGGGAGGCTTCTCCCTTTCACAAGCCCCTTTTGCTTATTTCCTGTCTTTTTGTTACCGGGGACAGAAGCTCTGGACCTATCTGGGCTGTGGTTCCTGTTTGCCTGAGTTTTCCAGTGAAAGATTGATGTGTTAACAACTGGCTGTAATGATTTCTCTAATGAAGCCTCCTTGGCTCTGTTGGGTTTCCATTAAAGATGGTTGAGCGCTACTGCCCTCTTGTGATGGAGAGATGCCAGATTTTGCAGCTTGGCAGATGTCAGATTGCACAGGTTTCATTAATTCTTTCAAGCAGATATACTACTTTTGTCTCTTTTCTAACTATAAGAAATTGTGTTTTTTTGCTTTGCCTTGGTAAAGGTATAGTAAATTATTTGAAGGCATCTGAGCTAAAAGAGTAGCTGGGTCAATCTTCAAATCTCTTTATGAACCTATTGACTCAGAAACATTTTATGGTATTTTTGTAGGTTCTATTTAATCAAACTTACATAAGAAGTTGATTTTGCTGAAGACATTGGGATGTTTTAGGATATTTCTTTTTTTTAAGATTTTATTTATTTATTCATAGAGACACACACACAGAGAGAGGCAGAGACACAGGCAGAGGGAGAAGCAGGCTCCACGCTGGGAGCCCGACGTGGGACTCGATCCTGGGTCTCCAGGATCACACCCCGGGCTAAACCGCTGCACCACCGGGGCTGCCCTGTTTTAGGATATTTCTAATTCAAATTCCCTTTATGGATCTCTGCTTTAACACTAGATTAGTTAAATCCTTTGGGGAATTACAGAAAATTAGAAAGATGGGCAAAGCAAAAATAATGAAGTACTTAAGCATCAAATTCCAAAGTTAAAGTGTAACTGCTCCTTTCAACTAATAATCCAAGATCAACAGTATTTCTTGAATGTTCCTCTTTTTATCATTAGTTCTTAGTTTTAGTTCCTTTATTTCTATTGTTCTATACATCCTATGCCACCTCTTCACATTACCGTTACATGCAATGAGCTCAATGTCCATGCAACATTGTATACTTAAAAGAGCATGTGTGTGCATATTTCAGTTTTCATGTGGGTCAGAAAACTCATATTTGCCATGGCAGTCAGGCACTTAATATGTCATTGTTAATTTAATGTAGTCTGAAATGTACTGTAGGGTGTTGCTTCCTGCTTATCAGGAAAGAACCAGTGGTAAGTAGGAGGGAAAGGCACATTTTTTTTTAACATTTTCTTGAATTATCCAAAATTGAATAGAATTTTGTTCCGGGTGGAACATTGACTTCTTGTAGGTATATTAGTCTCATTTTTGTTGTAAGCAAAAAATTTTTTTAAAAAACACTTACTTAGGGGATCCCTGGGTGGCTCAGTGGTTTAGTGCCTGCCTTCAGCCCAGGGCATGATCTTGGAGTACCGGGATCGAGTCCCGCATCCGGCTCCTTGCGTGGGGCCTGCTTATCCCTCTGCCTGTGTCTGCCTCTCTCCCTGTGTGTGTGTGTCTCTCATGAATAGATGCATAGAATCTTAAAAAAATAAAAAGACTATTTATTTATTTATTTATTTATTTATTTATTTGAGAGAGAGAGAGAGAAGCAGATTCCCCGCTGAGCAGAGACCCTGATGTGGGACATGATCCCAGGACCCTAGGACCATATAAGCAAAATTTCTGTAAGATATCACATTGTATTGGCTTGTTTTCATGATATAGCTATAAATCAAATGCAAGAATTGAAATCAGTGTGATTTACTGTACAAAAATTCATAGTTTAATGCAGTGGCCTCTGAACTCTGTTTTGATTATGTGCTTTCCTCAGTAACAATGTTAAGCATGGGCCCCAATATATGTATATTTATGAATTATTCATTTTATTTTTAGTTTCTTTAAAGATTTTATTTATTAGAGAGAGAGAGAGCACAAGCAGGGGGAGTGGCAGACAGAGGGAGTGGGAGAAGCAGACCCCCTCTGAGCAGAAAGCCCGACATGGAGCTTGATCCCAGAACCCTGAAATCATGACCTGAGCCAAAGGCAGATGCTCAACCTATTGAGCCACACAAGCACCCTATAAATTATTCATTTTAAAATATTTAAAAACAAAAAATAGAAAGTAGGCAATGATGGGATAAAATAATTACAAATAAAAGTCCTATAATATTTTTCTTATACCCCAAAGATATAGGTATCAGTTGTTTGCTCCTTTTGTTTTCTCCTTTTTGCCTAGAGCTTGGTGGGAAAACTTAGAATATAGAGGTCTCTATATTCAGTAAACAGACTCAGGCTGTCCCTGTTTTCACTCTGGTACTCTCCGTTCTCGATTGTGTCTGAAGTCCCTAGTCCAAAGACTTTCTATGTTACCCTCTTTGAGAAACAAGCTAGCGTTGGAGAAGGAACTTGTCCATTGGTGTGATGTAGAGATGAGATACAGAGACCAAAACAGTAAATCAGAAAGAAAGGAGAAACAACAGAGAAAATAAACCTTCAAAAAATAATTATTGTTAATACTCTGAGAGATAAGATGTTGCATTCATGAAACGTGAACAAGATGTTGTACAAAGCAAATATTTAGAGAACCAAAGCTCTTAGACATTAAAACATGCAGAAACAAGGATTCGATAGGATTAGGAGATCAGGTTGACAGAAGGTCTCAGAAAGTGAAATAAAAAGATGGAAAATAGGAGAGAAAATATAGGGATTTGAGAGACTTAATCTAGGAGATCCAATGTCTGAATAATGGGAGTTTCAAAGAGGGAGGGCGGTGTCACCACCAACTTCTAGATTACCTTTGTGTAAATGAGAAAAAGACACCTACCATGGATGAATACACTCTGTGAGTGCAGCTCAGTAAGCAGAAAAAGATGTGGAAAGAAAAGGATGCCCCTCCTGTAAGCAGACATAGCCTTAAGCTAAGGCGCACAGTTTAGTGAATAGAATCCTGGTTAGATTTCAGTCTCCACCCACCTCCTCAGCAGGGTACCATTGTGCAGTAGCAACAGTGATGCCATGGAAGACAACACACAGAACTCAAGGACCCGAGTTTCACAAGAGAAAAAAGGCCCAGTGAATGCTCAGATCAGTAGATGAAAACAGCCCTATATCAAAGCATAGCAGCATTATGAAATTTCAGTCTTGGAGGAGAGGGGGGTGATTCTCCAGCTTCTGGAAAGAAACAAAACTACAAACAAGAAAAGGTCACAATGCACAGAATCAGGTTTCAGAAAGGCTTTAGACTTCTCAACAGCAGTCTTGGTAGTTTCCAAGCTTTTTCAGACAATGGAGCTACCTCCTCAAGAAGTTAAACATATTTTCCCTATGACTCAGCAATTCCACCCCCTGTTAGATACCCAAGGGAACTGAACGCATATGCTCCCACAAAACTTGTAAAAAAAAAACTTCATAGCAGCGTTATATACAATATCCAGAAAGTAGGAACAACCTATATGTCTGTCAACTGAAATGGATAAATAAAATTTGGTATACCCATATAATCGAATACTGTTCAGTCATAAAACATGAATGAAATATTGATACATAGACCAAAGATGAACCTTGAAACATTATGCTAAGTGAAAGAATCCAGATACAAAAGGCCACCTATTGTATGACTCCATTTATATGCAATGTCTAGCTAGAATAGGCAAATCTTAGAGAGGAGATTAGTGGTTGCCAGGGGCTGTGGTAGAGAAGCAAGGGACAGTAACTGCTAATGGGTGCGGAGTTTCTTTTTGGAGTCATGAAAATATTCTAAAATTAGATAGTGGTGATGATTGCAAAGTCTTGTAGATATACTAATAACTACTGAACAATACACTATAAATTGGTGAAATTTGTGGTATGTGAATTATATCAATTTCTCAAAAAAGACAATGAGGCATTGTCTTCGAGATTGTTTTCTGGCAAACAACAGATCAAATGTGAGGGCTGAATAAAAACATTTTTGGACATGAAAGGTCTCAAAAAATTTACCATTCGCCCACTTTTTCTCAGAAAACTGCTGGAGATGTGCTACCTCAGAATAAGGCAAAGTAAATTCCTATGATAGCAGCAGAATGCATTTCAGGAAGGCAACTGACTAGCAGATCTGGGGTGCGGGGAAGACCCTAGATAGAGAATTTTTTAAAAAATTTATTCATAAAAAAAATTTATTCATGAGAGACACACACACAGAGAGGCAGAGATATATAGGCAGAGGGAGAAGCAGGCTCCATGCAGGAAGCCCCATATGGGACTGGATCCCAGGACTCCAGGATCACGCCCTGAGCCAAAGGAAGAGCTCAACCCCTGAGCCACCCAGGCAGCCCTAGAAAGAGAATTAAGATCTCTAGAAGAGATGTCATCAAGAAAAAAAAAAAATGGAACTAAAAAAGTTAACTGATAAAACTTTCCCCCAAATTTTCCTTTTGGGAAGTTATATGAAAAGACAAATGGATGGAGTGGGAATTATCAGGAAATACAAAGAAAACTTAGCAATTAAAAAAATAAGAGCTAATTATTTACTTCAGGAAAAACAAAAAATGAAAAAGGAGCAATTAAATATGTTACAGTGTTCAGCTGTAAAATCATGTAAACACTGCATTTTTATTTAACCCCAAATGGTAATGTAATTACATTGGGAGGATAGGATAAGAGAATGGTGGTACAACAGAGCTAAACTTTCATCTATAATAAGAGGAAATCAACTGAAAAGGTTTAAAATTGATAAAAAGATAGCAATATTGTATAATATTAGAAACACAGAAATGTGTGAATGTCAGAAGAAACAGTCAAGGGCACCTGGGGTGGCTCAGTGGTTGAGCGTGTCTGCCTTCTGCTCAGGTCGTGATCCTGGGGTCCTGGGATCAAGCCCTGCATTGGGCTCCCCTCGAGGAGCCTGCTTCTCCCTCTGCCTATCTATGTCTCTGCCTCTATCTCTCATGAATAAATAAATTAAAATCTTAAAAAAAAAAGAAGAAATAGTCAAAAGAGTCAAAAGGAATTGCCTCTGGTAAGGGGAACTTTTGTTAAAAGAGTTGACTCTTGTTAGAAGGCTTTTAGTCCTTTTTGACCTTTTAAAATACTTTAATAAAAATAAAATTTTTATAATCCTTTGCAATAAAAGATTACTTAACATCTACCAAAGTTTAAAAAAATGTGTCAAGGAACTCTTGAAAATTATGTTTGCCTTAAATAGAAAAATGTCATTAAACTGATCTTTAGCAGATTTATCAGATATTAAAGCATCAGTGATGGTACCCAGACAACTAAAACCATGTTGTTTCTCTAAATCCAGTAACTATTGTTGGAAAATTTCAAAGTTTAAAATCAAAAGAGATGATAGGAGCAGAAAGAGAATTGATTATTTGATTTTTTTTTTCTTCTTTCCCCTTGGAGGACTTGGACTGGAGATGGAAGGGGTCTGCGTGCAGGGGAAATGGGTCAAGCATCCAGGCCCCAAGTCTTTACTGAACCCTAAAATAGTTTCCCAAACAGTGTGTGAATGAGTACTTGTTCAGTATCTTCACTAACAGGCGCCTTTAAGAGTTTTTTCCAGGACAAAAGGAATCTTCTAAAACTGAATGGATGTCTCCTCCTCTAGAACCTGAAATCTGTGAGCACTTCATAAATGGCACACTCCAGGCTCCCTGCTAAACCCACATCTAACTGTGATTGCAGCTTTTTTCCAACGGGTAGGAAAACAAAAAATTCCAGATAATCACCACCAAGAAACTAGGTCTAAGAAGGTGGTAGAGAATGTAAATCCAAACTAATGATAATATACAGAGTGTCCTAATTAGTAGGGCAAAATAATGTTCTTGGTATCTCGTAATCCATTTCACTTTGACTTGTTTAAAAAAATCAGGCACATCCTCACAGCTGCAGATTCAATTCAGCACTGTATTCATATTGATTATTTCTGGAAAGTGGGAGAATCTTTTTTTTTTTATTTTTTATTTTTTTATTTAGTTATGTTAGTCACAGAGAGAGAGAGGCAGAGACACAGGCAGAGGGAGAAGCAGGCTCCATGCACCGGGAGCCCGATGTGGGATTCGATCCCGGGTCTCCAGGATCGCGCCCTGGGCCAAAGGCAGGCGCCAAACCGCTGCACCACCCAGGGATCCCAAAGTGGGAGAATCTTGTGAAAGATTCCTGTCTCATATTCAGCTGTGCAGTGGGGAATGAAGGAGAGAGTCCTGTCCCATTCTTGTAATGGAGGGAGTTAGAGAATAGCACTTGCTAGAGCCACCATGGTGGTGGCAATAGCACTTAGGTCAAGATCACCTGGGGAAGGTGAATCTTGAAAACAGAGTTAATCAGGCCTAGGAGTCCAGCAATCCTTTCCTCTGATGGTGGGGTATCTCCCTCCATTGCCATCTTTGGAGGATCATCATGGTGTTTTTTTGAGGAAGCTGGCAAATTTCTTTATAGATGGTAACAGCACTGAGGCTCAGGCTGCTTTGGCATAGGAGGAACTCTAGGGCTCTTGCAGGGGAAGTGAAGGGTCTGGGGAACTCTTGCAGAGACCAGTGCCTGTGGACGTAAGAGACCCTTGGATTTAGGCATGGGGAGGAAGTATGGCCACTTGGCAGAAGTACAGACTCTATATAGCAAAGTGATTCTGGTCACACTTGAAATGAAAGGCAGTGTTCTTCTTGCTTTCAGGTCCAAGAACATTTCCTGGTAGACACCATCTGTCCAAACCCCCTGGAAGGCAGACATGGGACAGGTATGGGATAGCCTACAGAAAGAGCAGACAAGATTGGCAGCAGATGTCCAAAGTGGAGTGGGGAGAATAGATCCTTGAGAAGGTGGTTAGGTCATAGGTCTTCAGGTAGAAGAGGCCAACTACTGGGAGTGCTTCAGGCAAAGTGACAGAGGCTTTTAATGTACTACTGTATGCACAGCTGTCTGGGTCCTGGTCCAGTGGTCACCAGAGTCACTGGGTTCTTGACAGGAAAGTGTGTCAGCAACATTCATGTGCAGTGGCACAGCCTTAGAAGCCAAGCCCACTGAACAAAGCTACCCAGTGATCCTTCAGAGATGCCCCAATCTAAAGGCGGGATTCTGCTGCCTGGACTTCTACCAGAATATAATAAAATACCCCTTTCTAGAAATGCAAATCAAAACTACAATGAGATATCACATCACACCTGTTAGAATGGCTATTATCAAAAAGAAAAGAAGTAACAAGTATTGATGCAGATGTGGAGAAAATAGAACCCTTGTACACTGTTGGAATGTAAATTGGTAGAGCCACTTTAAAAACAATAGGGAGGTTCCTCAAAATTTTAAAAATAGAACCACTATATGATCCAGCAAATCCAACTTTTGGGTATATATCCAAATGACATGAAATCACTATCTCAAAGGGATATCTGAACCTCCATGTTTGTTGCAGCATTATTTACAATAGCCAAGACATGTAAACAACCAAAGTGTCCATCGATGGATGAATGAAGAAAATGTGGTGTACATATATACAATGAAATATTATTCAGCCATAAAAAGAAAGAAATCCTGTCCTTTGTAACAAAATGGATGGACCTTCAAAGTCATTATGGTAAGTGAAATAAGTCAGGGAAAGGCAAGTGCTATATGATCTCACTTGTGTGTGGAATCTGAAAGAACTGAACTCACAGAAACAGAGAACAGATTAGTGATTACCAGAGACAGGGATTAGGAGGTGGGGGAATGTGTGAAGGTGGTCATAAGGTACCTTCCAGTTATAAGATAAATAAATTCTGGAAATGTAATGTACAGCCTTGGGATTATAGTTAACAATCCTATGCCATATATTTGAATGTTGCAAGGATGACAACACGAGAGACTCCTAACTCTGGGAAACGAACAAGGGATAGTGGAGGTGGGCACCCCACTCCACTTTGGACTCCTAACTCTGGGAAACAAACAAGGGGTAGTAGAGGTTGGGGTGACTGGGTGATGGGCACTGAGGGGGGTACTTGACGGGATGAGCACTGGGTGATATGCTATATGTTGGCAAATTGAACTCCAATAAAAAAAAGGTTGCTAAAAGAGTAGATCATAAAAGTTCTCATCACAAGAAAAAAAATCTTATAACTATGTGAGGTGATGGATGTTAACTAAACCTATTGTGGTGACAATTTCTCAATATATACACAATCAAATCATTATGTTGTACACCTTAGACTAATACAATGTTATGTGTTATAATGCCTCAATAAATCTAGGACAAAAATAATAATAAAATATACCTTTTCTAAACATTAAAAAATATATATGCCTTTCTAAAACTAGGATGGAATAGGGTGAAAAAGTTGGCAACAGAAGTCCTAAGAAAGTATGGGTGCACCACCAGCCCTGATTTTATCTTCTTGGCAAAATCATTAGTTTGAAAGGCTTGATGGGTTAGGAGCTGTTAACAGTCCCTCCCCAACGTGGGCAGAAGGAACAAACATTGTTGGTGGTATTTCATGCTGGGTAGGGTTATTGAGTAGGGCCCTAACTGACACCGCTAGGAGGCTCAGATAAATTTCGAGCAACAAATTGCCCTGCCAGAATTCTCCTCTTTTTTCAGCACAAACAGAAAGGTGCCCCCAAAAGTTCCCCTTCCTTTCCCCAACTGGGGAGCTTAGAATCTCCAAATACAATTGCAAATGAAGGAGAGAAGTTGGTATCTGGGTGGCCTATGGACTTTCTTGATTGTAGCAGAGACTATAATACTAGAGTTCTGGCAATGGTTGTAGGGGAGGCTAGGAACTATTGAGCTCTGGCTGAATCCAACTGCAATTAAAATTCCTGCCACCTGAGGACACTGTTGGAAAAGATAAAGTGGGAGCACTGGCGATCAAGGCTGCTCACGAATTGGTTACACAATTTAAAGTGGGGTCAGGCAAAGGAGGCTGAAATTGGCATGTTTCCTCAAGCAAAGGAGCTATACAAGACTATGGGGAGGGGTAAGTTCTGATAGGGAAGTTAGAGGTGGAACCTGAGGAGATTCCCTTAAAGCACTGGGATGATGTCACAGAGTAAGTCTTTATCTGAGGATGAGTTTATTTATGGCAAGAGCCAAATCCTGAACACCACTGCAAGATGGAGAGTGGATGGGCTTGCTCCCCATCCTCAGCTTCCGTCTGACAGAAGGACTAGATTGTTCAGTGGTGAGTGCCTGCGTCCTTACCCAAGAAGGAAAACAGCAGTCTGAGAGGACATGAGTGTCCCTGGAAGCAGGGTCTAGCTCTTGGCCAAGGAGCTGGCAGTTTGGGGGTGACCAAAGTGGAACAGGGGCTCAAGGAGAGTTTCCCACATGGAGTGGGAGGGTGTGCTGGAGCTCATGGTAGGGAGTGAATCTACTTCAAAGGAAAAAAGGGGGATCCCTGGGTGGCGCAGCGGTTTGGCGCCTGCCTTTGGCCCAGGGCACGATCCTGGAGACCCAGGATCGAATCCCACGTCGGGCTCCCAGTGCATGGAGCCTGCTTCTCCCTCTGCCTATGTCTCTGCCTCTCTCTCTCTCTCTGTGACTATCATAAGTAAATAAAAATTTAAAAAAACTCTAAAAAAAAAGATTTATTATCAAAGGAAAAAAGGGTAACCAATATAGAGAATATTTCTTCTGGGTTTTAAGTCATTAGCGAATGGAAAGTGAACAAGTATGGAACAAGATAGTCACAGAGTATTAATTTTGTTGTTGCTGTTATTACTATTTCCCTTGAATAACACCTTAGAAGAAGTGATACCTGTGACATCTGTGAATTCAGAGGCTTCCATGAATCAGCCCAGAGTCACAAGGCTACAGTAGAAGCCATTCCAAATAGAAATTCTAATCTTGTTCATATCACACTAATGGTCCACATGAACTCATGTTAACTTTTCTTTGGATTTCATGTTCTCTCCTCTCTCTAGCACTCCCAAACTTCTGAGACTGTCTTGCCTTCCTAGGCTAAAACATCTTTCTCCCTTATCTATCTGCCCTGGCTCACTACTACATCCTTCCACTGTGCTATAAGCTTCCACTACCACAGACACCCCTGAGGAGTGAGTGTCTTCCTCTGGTTGCCTTTCCCCTCCTATTCTCCTTGGAGTCTCTCTGGATCTGAGCTTCTAGGCCTCATATATGTATCACAGAAGTCTAGAAACCCTTCTGACTTGGTGCAGAGTCTCCATGAACAGTAGCAAAGGGAGAAGGTGAGGAAAGGGACAGGTTTAGTGAACAATTTCTACAGAGCCATCATCTCAACTGATGATTAGTTTTTCATAAGTAATCAAAAAAGAAATAAAATTTAAATTTATTCCTTTTTGGCCCATTCACATAAAGAGCCTGAAGTCTTTGGTGAGATAACATACACGCCTGGAAGAACGTATGCTTCTATGTGTATATTTACTCTTTTAAAAAAATTTTAATTCCGGTATAGCTAACAGATGGTGTTATATTAGTTTCAGGTGCACAGTACAGTGATTCCACAATTCTATACATTACTCAGTGCTCATCATAAGTGTATGCTTAATCTCTTCACCTATTTCACTCTGGATATTTACTGTTACATGTGGTAGTTCTCTGTGGCCGAAGAGCTCGTCACCTTCTCCAACCTGGGAGCTTCCCTATTCTTGATTCCTGCTGATTCTCCTTTTCCAAAAAGTCTGTTAGTAGTCTATAAAGACTCATGATCTGTTTTTCCTTTGGTTCTTCATTGAAACCTAAAAGGTAAGCCTTTTTCCTTAATGTACTTGTTTCCCATCTTCACTACAACCCCTATTCACTTTTTTTTTTAAGATTTTTATTTATTTATTTGACACTCGGAGAGAGAGAGAGCACAAGCAGGGGAGTGGCAGGCAGAGGGAGAGGGAAAGGCAGACTCCCCACTGAGCAAGGAGCCTGATACGGGGCTCCATTCCAGGACCCTGAGCTGAAGGTAGACACTTAATAGACTGAGCAACGCAGGTGCCCCTACTTTTGTTTCTTTTAGTAAATAATGCAATGTAGTTAAATAAGTGGGAGATGGATGTGACTCAGAATTCTCAAATGTGTGACATGAATGGTCACTTCGGGGAATACAGTAGATCATAAACAAATATCCCTCCTTTTAAGACTACTATCAGAACTGTTTCTCCTAAAAATTGATTTTATAAGCCACTTACTTTATTGTAAAAAAAAATCTGTATATCTGAATTGCAACCATGTTTTATTGCTGTTAGATTTAGACCACAATTAAGTGTAAATTTACCTCTGATATATTCACCAATGAGCTGTAAATTAACTTCCACATGCTTAGCAGTTGGATCAAAGTCACAAATATTCTCGACTAAATATCTGCTAACATACTGTGAACAAAAGAACAAAAGTGATGGGGGAGCACCAGCAAGTGGAAGTAGAGTACCCAATTCACCAGTTTACATAATTCCATTTATGTACATTTTAAAACAGGCAAAACCAATCTATGGTGTCAGAAGTCAGGAATGATTCTGATCTGGTCACTCTGGGGTGTGTGTGTGTGTGTGTGTGTACAAATGTGTGATGCGGGGTGTATGGGAGAGGATACAAAGGAAGGTTTTGGGGATGCTGCTAATGTTTCTTGATCTAGATGCTGGTTAAAAATGTTCATTGTATGAAAATTCTTGCATTTGTACATTTAGGATTTGTACAATTATTATTGGTATACCTAAACCTGTGTGTGTTACTGTTCAGTAAAGAGAGTACTTTTAAAAACTTACCAGTTTACACTTCTCCCAATTTCCAAACTCACTTGATAATTCCAACTCTGGATGGATGAACAAAATAACCCCTATCAGGATGTCCTGTACTAGCTTTATGTTGGCTTCCAACTCCTGGGTCTTGCTGTCTGGTAGAGATATGGACTCTGCTGGAATATGATAATCATAGAGCAACAGTGATACAAAGTCTATGGAGGTAAGCAATCGGAGGCTTTCTTGCAGCTCTTGTAGCATGATTCGGAAAAAGAGAATTCCTGCCCGCTGGACTTCTCCTACATTTTCAATCTCTGAAACAACAGGGTGACATTCCCCACATTCAGTACATATATTAGTTTTTCAGAGCATTCTGAGCATATACACTACACTTCTTTTTTTCCAGGAAAAAGGCCATAGCCTATGGTTTTAAACGATCTTAGTTTCTCTAGTCATGAAATCAAAACATGGAAATGAAATTATACCTGGTGAAGCTCACAGGAAGAGGCTTTAAGGAAAGGTAAAAACTCAGGTTTTGAGGTTGGACCTTAGTTTGAATACCTACTCTCTCCCTTTTGTCTTTCTGAACCACCTTTTCCTCTCTGTGAGCATGGAGCTGATCCCTACTTCCCTGGTGATCTGCGGGAATTAAATGAGATGATATATGTAAAAGTGCTTAGTGGATAAGTACATAGTGGATGCTTATAAGACATGAATTTTGTTCTTTTTTCTTCTTAACCCACCTTACCTAATGGCAAGAAACCTCTCAGATTAATCCCACACATTACTCTATTTACTCCATCCTAGGTAGCTACTAAAGGTTTCCATGCTTCCTTCTTCCCTTTCTTATGCCCAAACTGGTTTTGTGCTAAGAGTAGCCTCATGGGTGTGGAATCCCAGGCATGAGGGTCTAGTCTTGGCTCTGCCATTAGCTTGCTATTGGATCATTACTTTCATGGGCTTTAGCTTCTTTATCTGTAAAACAAAATGTTCCATCGAATTAGTGCTGTGTAATACAGTGGAAAGAACACCCAAACTGGGGTGCAAACCCAGGCTTCACCACTTGTTAACTGTGTGGTTTGGTGCATGTTGTTTTGTTTTTCTGAACTTTACTTTCTGTACCTATAAAATGAGTTATCACCATTCGTCTGAGTTATTATGGTAAGGACTAATTGAGATTACATATTTAAAGCACTCGATATACAATGGGGCATTTGATAAATGCCAGTTCTACATTGCTTTTATGAGCCCCCTTCCAGTTCTACACCATGATTCCAGCCAAGGAGGTGAGATTCATGCCCTTTGCTCTAATTTATAGACCATACTCATTAGCCCAAGACTGCATGAGGGAATTCCTTTGACTTAGAAAGAGCTGTATATTGTCATTCCATTTAGAAAATGCACCCTTCTGTGATTCCTTTGGGATTTATTAAACCCATGAATTGAGATTGTTGCCTCACTCACGATACCTAGGATATAGTTTTTCTTTATTTCTCCAGATAATTCGCCCAGTATTTCGTAGCAGGCAGCTTGGACCACTTTCATCATTTTCTGTAGGTCTTTAAATTCTCGATACAATAACATTTTACTCTTGCCAATGTTAAAATCAAGAACTCCCAAAGCTTTTCCTGTTCTCTCACGGAGTGGAATTAGTATGTGGTTTTCTCCACAGACAGAGGCCAAGACAACTTCGGAACTGTCTGTACATTTAAAGAGGAAGTCTCTGAAACCAAAACCAAATAAGCATGAGGATATAAAACATCAGCCTGCTCATAAAATTCCACCCAAATGTCCTGAATCACTCTTTTGTGCCAACAGTGCTGCAGCCGCACCAGCCTTTATTCCATCTGCCTGCACTGCTCCTCTCTGTGATTGCACAGAGCTCTCTCCCTCAGTTCACTCATCTGATAGAGAAGCCTTCTCTGATCAAGCCATCTAAGGTCACTCTTCAGCATGCTGCTCTGCTTTATTGTCTTTGCTAGACTTATGCTTTTCTGAAGGTATTTGGGGTTGTTTGTTTGTTTGTTTACATATTGTCCAGTACATATCTGTTGAATGCCAGAAGGAACAGGGAGTATGTTAGGTAGGTCAGGCTCTCTAGAAGCAGAGCCTGAGACAGGAATGTTTATGCAAAGGATTTATTGAGGGAGTACTTTCTGGGAAAACCTGTAAAGGTCTGAGGAAAGTAGAAAAGGGAAGGAGAAGCTAATTAAGAATGTGAAGACTAGGGGCACGTGGGTGGCTCAGTTGGTTAAGTGTCTGCCTTGGGCTTGGGTCCTTGGAGGGGAGGGGAGGGGATTGGGTAACTGGGTGATGGACATTAAGGAGGGCATGTGATGTAGTGAGCACTGGGAATTATATAAGACTGATGAATCACTGAATTCTACCTCTGAAACTAATAATACACGATATGTTAATTGATTAAAATAAAAATTTAATAAGTATGTGAAGGCTAGGGGCACCTGGGCGGCTCAGTTTCCTAAGTATCCAACTCTTGATTTTGGCTTAGGTCATGATCTCAGGGTCCTGAGACTGAGCCCCACGTCGGGTTTAGTGCTGGGCGGGGGGGTCTGCTTGAGATTCTCTCTGCTCCTCCACCGATTCGTGAGCACACTCTCTCAATAAATAAAATAAAATAAATAAAATAAAATAAAATCTTTTTTTTTATATACACATCTCTATATTTATATATTCGATATAGGCACAGGGGTGAGCAGGAGCACTGGGCTGTCCTCGTGCCAGCTCCACTTCTGTTCACCCACACATAAAGGCAGCAGGGGGTGTTAGATGTGGCAGCTTTGGGGGAGGGGGTTTAGGCCTGGGCTCTGCCCCTCAGGGGGACTAGCCCTGGAGCCTTAGGAATATTCCTTCAGGGAAAATGGGGTGGGGTTTTAATGGGTCAGTGTCCCCCATCCCCCCACCACCCTTCAGTTGGTCTTGGCCAGCCAGAGCTCTTCCATTCCAGAACTACCAGAGACTGGGATAGCTGGGGTAGACGAAGGCAAGCAGCAGAGGGCGATTTACTTTGGGGCCACCTAAGCCCCTCAGGTCCTGGGAGGGGAGGGGGGCAGAGGGAGCCTTGGCCTGCCTGGAGCAGGAGGCTGGAGCAAAGCCATGGAAGGTGGCCAGGTGCACCCTCTGCCCGGACCTGGGCCACCCGGGGTCTGGGTGGGGCACAGTGCCCATTTCCTAACAGTCTGGCAGGGGAGGGGCAGGCAGGAGGCAGAGCCAGGCCCCAAGGAAGAGAGGTGTCTGTCCAGACTAGGGGGCCTCCAGCGCCCCAGGCTGGAAGCAGGCTGTCTCCTGGAAGATGAGGTCCTTCAGACGCTCCTTGGGTAGATCAAGGAGCTTGGGTAGATCACCAGCTCCATTTCGAAGGTGAAAGGCTCCTCAGCCACTGGCTCATCTGTTGGGTCGTAGTAGTACTGCTCCAAGTAGGGATGAGCCAGTGCTTCTTCCACTGTGATCCATTTGTTGGGGTTAAAGGTCAACATCCGGTCTAGCAGGTCAAGGGCTTTGGAGTCTGACTTGGGAAAAAGCTTGGCCCATGCCACCTTGGTCTGGGAGGGCAGAGACTGTAGGTAGTTTCGTGCCTTCATATTGATGATACAGTTCAAGTCCTCCTGGGATGGGGAGCCTAGGATACCTACCTAGAATGTGGCTGAGCTGGTCCAGGTAGTGCTTGCCAGGGAAGATGGGCCCGTTGGAGAGCATCTCAGCCAGAATGTGGCCCACAGACCAGATGTCGATGGACTTGGTGTAGCCCTTAGAGTTAAGCATGATTTCTGGGGCCCGGTACCAGCGTGTGGCCACATATTCGGTCAGGAAGCCAGGGTGGTCATGCTCAGGATCGGCAATCTCGGCCAGGCCAAAATCGCAGATCTTAAGGTCACAGGTGGTGTTGATGAGCAGGTTAGAAGGCTTTAAATCCTGGTGGAGCACATTGGCTGAGTGGATATACTTGAGGCCTCGCAGGATCTGGTAGAGGAAGTAGCAAACATGGTCGTTGCTCAGCTGTTGGCTTTTGCGCAGCTTGTATAGGTCTATCTCCATCAGGTCTTGCCCGATGTAGACATCTTCATGGCGTCCAGGGTGGGCGCCCGCAGAATGCCCCGAATGCCAATGACGTTCTCATGGGGAAGCGCAGCAAGATCTGGATCTCCCTCATTGTACGCTGGCAACAGGTCTGATGCTCAAAGGGGCTGATTTTCTTGATGGCCACGCGAACCTTGCGCACGTGGTCGTAAGCTGGGCTGACCATGCCCTAAGCGCCCTCGCGGATGTAGTGCAGCTCCGTGTAGCGCGGGCCCACGTCGAACGGCTGCCCTTTCACCACCTCCCCCTCCCCCAAGATCCCTGGCCGACCCATCAGCTTCCCGGGGCTCCCTGCCCCCACCCCCCTGAGCCGCCGCAGTCTCCACTCCTCCCCTCCCGCCTCCCCACCTCCAAATAAAATAAAATCTTAAAAAAAAAAAAAAAGAAAGAAAGAGAAAGAAAGAAAGAAAGAAAGAAAGAAAGAAAGAAAGAAAGAAAGAAAGAAAGAAAGAAAGAAAGAAAAAGAATGCGAAGGCTAACCTCAGTCCTGTTCCAAGGGAGCTCTGGAAGGCAAATTGTGCCAAAGAATTTGCCCCACCTTGAAGCAGTCATTGGCTCTAAGATGCTTTGAGTGTGTGTTTACATAACTGTGAGACACACCTAGTAAGGGGCTCCCATCACTCAAGGGCACTCCTCCAGAGCAAGTTATGCTGTGAGTCATTAGCAGCTGTACCTGCAGCTGCTGGCAAAAAAAATATATTAGGGATCTGGGTAGCAGCGGCAGTACTTCCTCAAGGGGCCTGAGATTCTCACTGAAATGTATAGATGCTTCTGTCTCTAGTGACGCACAGACACATCTCTCTCTCTCTCTCTCTCTCTCTCTCTCTCTTTTTAACCTCTTTACCCCCTTCCTAGTCTACATTGATATTGAGATGTCATTCTTCTGAGATATTTGTAAAAATGTTGGTGTTTGCATAGCCTCAAAAAGTACATTTATGGCTCATAACATCAATCCTATAATGCCAGGTAAGATTATGTCCTCTTTTTTTTTTGCTGTTCACACCCCTTCCTGCTGCTAAGCCACCAATTTGTGTCTTTACCATAGTAATGATGCATCATGCTAAACTTGCCAGGCATAACAATAAAGCTGATTGGTCAACAAAGTTCCTCAAAATGCAACTGTTCTAAGTTACACACAGGAGTCAAAGGTAATGAGTCTGGGTGTCACAAGGACTCTGATAAAATGCTTAACCAGCACAAGGAATAAGTATGTGGAAAAGAGCTTAAACCTGAATGAACATTTAGGTATGAGGCCAAACTAAAATTTAATTACCGCATGTGGTGCTCCGCTTCGGCAGCACATATACTAATTACCGCATGTACTTCAATGTCAGATTAGCCCTCTAAACTGAGATTGGTTACTGCCTACTCAATTTTTGCAATATGTGTGTCCATTGTTAAGATCTGTTTTGCACCTGTCTACGGATGGGCAATGTTCCTTGCATCCCACAGGGAAAGGCACTCAAAATAATCCAGAACTGGGTACTTTAATTAAAGACCATATTCTCTGCTTCCTCCCCACCTTTGCCCAGACTGTTGTCTCTTCCTCCTCTTCCTCCCCCCCCCCTCCAAGGTTTTATTTATTCATGAGAGACACAGAGAGAGAGAGAGAATGGCAGAGACATAGGCAGAGGGAGAAGCAGGCTCCATGCAGGGAGCCTGATGTGGGACTCCATCCTGGGACCACGGGACCACTCCCCAAGCCAAAGGCAGATGCTCAACCACTGAGCCACACAGACGACCCCAGCCTGTCTTCTTTATTTGCTTTAAAAAAATTTTTTTTTAAACAAATGGTTTCCTTTTTTTCTTAAGATTTTATTTATTTGACAGAGAGGGAGAAAGAGCACAAGCAGGGGGAGCAGCAGGAAGTCTCCTAAGCAGGGAGCCTGACGTGGGGCTCAATCCCAAGAATCTGGGATCATGACCTGAGCTGAAGGCAGACACTTAACTGACTGAGCCACCCAGCCTGTCTTTATTTATTTATTTATTTTATTGATGACAGTCACAGAGAGAGAGAGAGAGAGGCAGAGACACAGGCAGAGGGAGAAGCAGGCTCCATGCACCGGGAGCCCGACGTGGGACTTGATCCCAGGTCTCCAGGATCGCGCCCCGGGCCAAAGGCAGGCGCTAAACCACTGCGCCACCCAGGGATCCCCCCCAGCCTGTCTTTAAATGAAAAATACACATTCACAGGCTTGTTAACATTAAGATGATGAGCTCGGGTAAGTGTATGTATTTTTCACAGTCCTGGTGGGTTTTTGTTGAATTCCATGTTTACCAGGAAATCCTAGAAAATAAAACACTTATTGTGCTTAAAAACATGCAATTTTAATATAAAATACCAATGAAACCTGTTTTAAAAAGGACTTGAAGGGGGAAGGAGTTCATGTCCCACAAAGACAAGAATTTTTCTTTAAAAATCAGTCGGAATAGGATTCAGGTGTATACTAATAATAGGCAAAAGCTGTGTCTCTCAGGGCTGCTAACTTGGAGGGGGAATGTGTTTTGGCAGTCAAGCAAAACAGGCACAAAGACGTATCTCATACCTGAAGATGCATGTCTTCCTGAAAATTATAGGGGGGTTCCTGTGGATTTCTGTTAGACCCAGGTGTCTGGTAACCATCATATTGCGTAAAACATAGTCTGAATCCTTGAAAAGATGAAGGAGTTTCAATAGAGAGGAATAATTAGACCTCATTTTCCCAGTAAAGGTTTTGGGAACAGAAAAATAGGAAAAAAATTAGGAAAGTTTAGATGATCTCTATCTTGAAGCATCTGAGACATTTTATTTAATACCATTAAGAACAAGGTGTGCACAAGAGAAAAATTTCAAATTACAATATTCTTTTAAGCACAGAAACTTATTTTTAAAATAATTTTTGATAAAACCATGTGTTTATATTATTTTTTAAATATTTTTATTTATTTATTCATAGAGACACACAGAGGAGAGAGAGAGAGAGAGAGAGAGGCAGAGACACAGGCAGAGGGAGAAGCAGGCTCCATGCAGGGAACCCGATGCGGGACTCGATCCAGGGTCTCCAGGATCACACCCCGGGCTGCAGGCAGCGCTAAACCGCTGCGCCACCGGGGCTGCCCTTTATATTATTTTTTATGTGAAAAGTACAATGTAGAGCATTTGAAAAATACAGAAAAGTCCAAGGAAAATAACAACAATAAAAAATATTCTCCCATGAGACCTTTGTCTTCACCATCTCACCAAAACCATTATGGTTAAAGTCACTAGTGATTCTCTCATTGTGAAATCCACTGATTAACCCCTAATCATTATCTTCCACTACATCAGCATTTGACTCAGGGAACAACTCTCTTCTTGACATACTTTTTTCACTTGGCTTTTGGGACATCACTCTCTTCAGGTTCTCCTATGAATCACTCATATTCCTTGCTGCTTCTTTCTCTTCCTCACCTCTAAGAGATTTATCAACTGTAGGTCATAATCAACCTATGGGTTGTGAAAATATTTTAATGCCTTTCTTTTCTTTTCTTCTTTTCCTTTCTTCCTTTCCTTTCTTCCTTTCCTTTCCTTTCCTTTCCTTTCCTTTCCTTTCCTTTCCTTTTCACGAAGAGAGTGCACACAAATGGGGAGGGGCAGAGGGAGAAGGAGAGCATCTTAAGCATGCTCCATGCTAAGCGTGGAGTCATCAAAAGGCTCAATCTCCCCACTCTGAGATCATGACCTGAACAAAATCAAGAGTTGATGCTTAGTTGACTGAGCCACTCAGACACCCCATTTTAATGCCTTTTAAAAACAGATTTATTGAAGTATCACTGATGTACAAAAAACTGCACATATTTTATGTATACAATTAGATGAGCTTGGAATAAGTCTCACCAACTTTCTTTTTTGGTAGAGATTAGTTTATTTATAAGAAAGTAAGATTAACATATCCTGTAAAATATACTAAACTGTAGAAAAGACAAATTCAATTAGAAGAAATAAAAAGGGGTTTTCATTTCCACCTGTAAACAATTCTGTGATTAAAAGGGAAACTGTGATAATAGAATCAATAATGACTGTATGATGAATGGTGCTCTGAAGAAGAACACTGCTGTGTAGTATGGAGCTTCCTCTTGCCATGACCTCAAGTGTTCCCTCAAACTTTTTGGACAAAAAGTGTTCTCCGCAGAGAATTTAGCAAACTAGAAAGATTCTCTGATGTTGGCAAATGAGCATTCAGCTTTTACCAATTTCTTTCTTCCATGGCTTATTTAGTGTTATATATATTAGACTAACATGATTTTTTAGAGTCTCACTGTGACTATGTTTCTAGGTTTAAATCTTTAGCCCAAACTAAACAATTCCTCTCCTGTTTCCACCTCTCCCCAAAAATTGTGTCAGTCTGGCCACTTCTGTTAAGACTACAAGCATAATATAGAAAATAAGGGGCTCCCGTCCCGGAGGAGCAGGAGCTGCACCAACCTTCCCGGGCGGAAAGGGGCTCGCAGGGAGTTAGAGCAGGACCCAGGAGGGCGGGGATGCCCTCGGGCTCCCTGGGACACTAACAGACACCTGCGCCCCGGGAGAGTGCTCCGAGCTCCCTAAGGGCTGCAGCGCGCACCGCGGGACCCGGAGCAGCTCGGAGGGGCTCGGGCGGCGGCTCCGCGGAGGGGGCTGCGGGGCGGGAGCGCGAATCCACCAGCGCAGGCCCCGGAGCACAGGGCGCCGGGACACAGCCCAGGATCCGGCCTCCCCCGGGACAGGCAGAGGCCGGGAGGGCCCAGGACAGCAAGGACGCTCCTGCCCCGAGCTGAGCAGATCAGCGGCCCCGCCCCGGAGCCTCCAGGCCCTGCAGACGGAGAACCGAGAGCCCCGAGCCCGTAGTTCCTCCGGAGGCTGAATCCAGGCTTCCAGAGTTGCCATAGCAACTGCTGCTGTTCCTCCTGGGGCCCCACGGGGTAAACAACCCCCGCTGAGCCCTGCAGCAGGCAGGGGCAGAGCAGCTCCCCCAAGTGCTAACACCTGAAAATCAGCACAGCAGGCCCCTCCCCCAGAAGACCAGCTGGACGGACCAGTGATACAACCCCCGTGTTCCAATACAACTTGTTTTTGGCCACTCTGCACTAAGCAAAATGACTAGAAGGAAAACCTCAAGTCAAAAGAAAGAATCAGAAACAGCCCTCTCTCCCACAGAGTTACAAAATCTGGATTACACTTCAATGTCAGAAAGCCAATTCAGAAGCACTATTCTACAGCTACTGGTGGCTCTAGAAAAAAGCATTAAGGACTCACGAGACTTCATGACTGCAGAATTTAGATCCAATCAGGCAGAAATTAAAAATCAATTGAATGAGATGCAATCCAAACTAGAAGTCCTAACGACGAGGGTTAACGAGGTGGAAGAACGAGTGAGTGACATAGAAGACAAGTTAATGGCAAAGAGGGAAACTGAGGAAAAAAGAGACAATCAATTAAGGGACCATGAAGACAGATTAAGGCAAATAAATGACAGTCTGAGGAAGAAAAACCTACGTTTAATTGGGGTTCCCGAGGGCGCCGAAAGGGACAGAGGGCCAGAATATGTATTTGAACAAATCCTAGCTGAAAACTTTCCCAATCTGGGAAGGGAAACAGGCATTCAGATCCAGGAAATAGAGAGATCCCCCCCCTAAAATCAATAAAAACCGTTCAACACCTCGACATCTAATAGTGAAGCTTGCAAATTCCAAAGATAAAGAGAAGATCCTTAAAGCAGCAAGAGACAAGAAGTCCCTGACTTTCATGGGGAGGAATATTAGGGTAACAGCAGACCTCTCCACAGAGACCTGGCAGGCCAGAAAGGGCTGGCAGGATATATTCAGGGTCCTAAATGAGAAGAACATGCAACCAAGAATACTTTATCCAGCAAGGCTCTCATTCAAAATGGAAGGAGAGATAAAGAGCTTCCAAGACAGGCAGGAACTGAAAGAATATGTGACCTCCAAACCAGCTCTGCAAGAAATTTTAAGGGGGACTCTTAAAACTCCCCTTTAAGAAGAAGTTCAGTGGAACAATCCACAAAAACAAGGACTAAATAGATATCATGATGACACTAAACTCATATCTGTCAATAGTAACTCTGAACGTGAATGGCCTTAATGACCCCATCAAAAGGCGCAGAGTTTCAGACTGGATAAAAAAACAGGACCCATCTATTTGCTGTCTACAAGAGACTCATTTTAGACAGAAGGACACCTACAACCTGAAAATAAAAGGTTGGAGAACCATTTACCATTCAAATGGTTCTCAAAATATACCCTAAAAACTACAGAACACTTCTGAAAGAAATTGAGGAAGACACAAAGAGATGGAAAAATATTCCATGCTCATGGATTGGCAGAATTAATATTGTGAAAATGTCAATGTTACCCAGGACAATTTACACGTTTAATGCAATCCCTATCAAAATACCATGGACTTTCTTCAGAGACTTAGAACAAATTATTTTAAGATTTGTGTGGAATCAGAAAAGACCCCAAACAGCCAGGAGAATTTTAAAAAAAGAAAACCATATCTGGGGGCATCACAATGCCAGATTTCAGGTTGTACTACAAAGCTGTGGTCATCAAGACAGTGTGGTACTGGCACAAAAACAGACATATAGATCAATGGAACAGAACAGAGAACCCAGAAGTGGACCCTGAACTTTATGGTCAACTAATATACGATAAAGGAGGAAAGACGATCCACTGGAAGAAAGACAGTCTCTTCAATAAATGGTGCTGGGAAAATTGGACATCCACATGCAGAAGAATGAAACTGGACCACTCTCTTGCACCATACACAAAGATAAACTCAAAATAGATGAAAGATCTAAATGTGAGACAAGATTCCATCAAAATCCCAGAGGAGAACTCAGGCAACACCCTTTTTGAACTTGGCCACAGTAACCGGAGAAGGACAAACAGTGTATGTTCTCATTCATTTGGGGAATATGAATAATAGCGAAAGGGAATATAAGGGAAGGGAGAAGAAATGTGTGAGAAATATCAGAAAGGGAGACAGAACATAAAGACTTCTAACTCTGGGAAATGAACTAGGGGTGGTGGAGGGGGAGGAGGGTGGGGGGTGGGGGTGAATGGGTGACGGGCACTGAGGGGGACACTTGACGGGATGAGCACTGGGTGTTATTCTGTATGTTGGTAAATTGAACACCAATAAAAATTAATTTATAAAAAAAAAAAGAAAATAAGGGGCTCATAAATACTATACCTAATAATAAGCTTTTCATTTAATTTCAGTTGGACCAAGAAACTATAAATTCAGCAAGTGCCTCAGTAATTATTCAGTAAGTAATTATTCAGTAATAATTCAGTAATTATTCAGAGATAATTACTCTGGTCAAAATTTTCCAGGAAACTGTTCAGAAAAATAGCTGCATGATACTATCCCCCATTTTCTTTGTTCTGCTACTGGCTTGTTATTCCCCACCCCCTTACTTTTCCAATACAGGTTTGCTCCGCTATCTGAAAGTAGAGCATACCTAAGAAACCTTTCACAATCTAAAACAGCATAAAGTGAAAAACTAATAACTTACACATTTTTTGAGATTTTTGAGCATTCCTGGACTCTCAGGCTTTTAGAGCACATCTTGCTAATGGATGCACAATATAAATTGAGATCAAGCACAGATGCTCACAGATACAGTTTGAAGGTGTGGTGGCTTGATGCTGACTGCAGTTGTGGGGTGAGGAGAGCTTAATAGGGCCACTCTTGCTGCTCTACAGACTCACTGCAAAACAAATGCTGAACACTATTTTCACTTTTTGCCTTTTTAAAAATAAAAGCAAAAATGCTCATCAGATTTCTTTCAGTTAGCAAAAACAGGTACTAATGAGGGTCTTTTGTAAAAGAGAAGTGACCTAACATGAACTTTTGGAAAGTGGGGATACTAGCATCTGTCATTCTCACCTTATGCATTACACATTTTTCTCCTTTTTTTTGTTTTTATTATTTTTTTAATTTCAGCTTTATTGAGATATAATTGAAAATAAAATTGTAAGATTTTTTAAGTTTAAATTCAATTAATAACTATATTAGTTAATTATATTAGTTAATTGACTATCAATTAATTAACTATTATTAGTTTCAGAGGTAGAGTTAAGTGATTCATTAGTCTTATATAATACTCAGTGATCATTACATTACATACCCTCCTTAATGTCCATCATCCAGTTACTCCATCTCTCAATGGATATCTAGGCTCTTTTCCATAGTCAGGCTATTGTGGACATTGCTGCTATAAACATTGAGGTGCAGGTGCCCCTTCAGGTCACTACATTTGTATCTTTGGGGTAAATACCTAGTAGTGCAATTGCTGGGTCATAGAGCACTATTTTCAACTTTTTGAGGAAGCTTCATACTGTTTTCCAGAGTGGTTGCACCAGTTCGTATTCCCACCAAAGTGTAAGAGGGTTCCCTTTGCTTTGCATCCTTACCAATATCTGTTGTTTCCTGAGTTGTTAATTCTAGCCATTCTGACAGGTGTGAGGTTGTATCTCATTGTGGTTTTGATTTGCATCTCCCTGATGTCAAGTGGTGTTTAACATTTTTTCATGTGTCTCTTGGCCATTTATTTTTTTATGTCTTCTTTGGAGAAATGTCTGTTCGTCTTCTGCTCATTTCTTGTTTGGATTATTTGTTCTTTGGGTGTTGAGTTTGATAAGTTCTTTATAGATTTTGGATACTAGCCCTTTATCTAATAAGACATTTGCAAATATCTTTTCCTATTCTGTCAGTTGACTTTGGTTTTGTCAACTGTTTACTTTGCTGTGCAAAAGCTTTTTATCTTGACAGAGTCCCAATAGTTCATTTTTGCCTTTGTTTTCCTTGCCTTTGGAGATGTGTGACATGTCTAGCAAGAAGTTGCTGCAGCTGAGGTCACAGAGATTGCTGCCTGTGTTGTCCTCTAGGATTTTGATGGATTCCTGTCTCACATTTAGGTCTTTCATCCATTTTGAATCTATTTTTGTGTATGGTGTACGGAAATGGTCCAGTTTCATTCTTCTGCATGTGGCTGTCTAATTTTCCCAACACCATTTGTTGAAGAGACTGCCTTTTTTCCATTGGATCTTCTTTCCTGCTTTGTCAAAAATTAGTTGACTATAGAGTTGAGAGTCCATTTCTGGGTTCTCTAGTCTGTTGCATTGATCTATGTCTGTTTTTGTGCCAGGACCATACTGTCTTGGTGATTACAGCTTTGTAATAGAGCTTGAAGTTTGCAATTGTGATGCAAACAGCTTTGGTTTTCTTTTTCAACATTCCTTTAGCTATTTGGGGTCTTTTCTGGTTCCATACAAATTTTAAGATTATTTGTTTCAGCTCTGTGAAAAAGTTAATGGTATTTTGATAGCGATTTCATTGAATGTATAGATTGCTCTAGGTAGCATAGACATTTTACCAATATTTGTTCTTCTAATCCATGTTCATGGAACATTTTTCCATTTCTTTGTGTCTTCTTCAGTTTCTTTCTAGAGTGTTCTATAGTTTTCTGAGCGTAGATCCTTTGCTTCTTTAAGTTTATTCCTAGGTATCTTATAGGATGCATCACACATTATTTAGTATTTATCCTCTTGCTTTTCTCTTTTGACAAGTATTTTTTTTTTAAGAATGAAATAGAATAGAAAATATTCTCAAATAGTAAAAGTAGGTATTGTTTTGTGAAACTTCTGTTTTAAGTGTGTGGTATTTGTATTTTTGTCAGGGGTCAGTATACAAAATGTTTTTCATATAATAGGTCAAAGTCAACATAATTTTTATTTTTTTATTTTTTATTTTTTAACATAATTTTGAGCCACAATGATTCCAAACACTTGGATTAACTCAGGGCTTGGACCTCAGACTTCTTTTTTTTTAAATTTTTAATTATTTATGATAGTCACAGAGAGAGAGAGAGGCAGAGACATAGGAAGAGGGATAAGCTGGCTCCATGCACTGGGAGCCCGACGTGGGATTTGATCCCGGGTCTCCAGGATCGCGCCCTGGGCCAAAGGCAGGCGCTAAACCGCTGCGCCACCCAGGGATCCCCCTGGACCTCAGACTTCTTTTCTATCCTCACTCATTCTCTTGGTTATTCCATCTAGTCTCATGGTTTTTATTTTGCTTTTGGTTATTATGGTAAAATATACATAGCATAATATTATCACTTTGGCCATTTAAAAGTATACAATTTGGTGGCATGAAATACATTCACCATGTTGTCTCATGGTTTTAAATACCATTTATTTGCTAGGGGGGATTTCTCTCCAAACACTAGTTCATATATTCAACTGCCTATTTAATATCTCCATTTAGAGTCTAAAAGGCATTTCATTTTTTTAATTAAATTTATTTTTTTATTGGTGTTCAATTTGCCAACATATAGAATAACACCCAGTGCTCATCCCATCAAGTACCCTAAAAGGCATTTCAAATTATAGTTTAAAAAATTGTTTTCAACTTAATAGGTAAAGGTTTACTTTTACTTAACTTTTTACTTATTTCATTATAGAATGGAACTTTTTTTCCATGTTTATTGAATATGCTTAAAAAAATTTTTTAGTATACTTGTCTTTATTTTTCTTTTGGATTTTTTTTAAATCTTACTAAGTTGTGTAGAACAATGTTAACTCTTTGTTAAATATTGGCAATTTCGTCCCACTTTGACTAAAGTTATTTATTTTGTCTTTAATTTTGGTGCAGGGAAGTTCTATATTATTATGTCATCATTGTAGCAACTTCATAACAGTCGTTTCAACCTGTGATGTAGGGTTAACTCTTCTTCCCCAGACCAAGACTGTAAATTCCCTCTCATCCCTCATTTTCTTAGCTATGATCATGCATTTATTCTTCTTCCAGATTAAAATTAAAATAATTTGGTCAATTTAAAAAATAATTTTGGGATTTTTTTCTTGGAGTTTTCTTAAACTTATAAATAATTTTTGGAAGAAATTATATTTTTAAAAAGTGGTGGTCTTGTTAAAAAAAATCATGATATGATTTTCTATTTTATAAAAAACTTTGATTTCTTGGCAATGTTTGTAGTTTATTTCATGTAGAATCTGAAGGTTACAGAGTGAAGTGGGGAGAATATTTTAGGCAAAATAACAGCATTTTTGAAGCCTGAGGTAGAAAAAAATTGCTTTCTATCATGTATGATGAGTTGTGAAACATCAGTTGTGGTATTGTATATTTCTTCCTCCTGAGAATCTCTTCCCCCTTCCCTCTCATTCAAGCAGAAAGTCTGTATTGCCTTAGAAAAGAAATGTGATGAGGTAGAAAGCAGCAATCATTGACTAATCTCTGGCATTTGCTTTTTCAAAAGCCTACTGCTATGATTTAGGCACACAGGCACACAGGTTAATCACTTGTCCCTCTCAAGACTTTAGGGATGTAAGATACTGGGGTCTTGGTTTCCTTGCCAGCTGTTTGCTGGGGACTGCCCTTAACTCCCAGAAACCTCAAGCTTTGTACATAGCCCTGCACATCTCAGAAACAGCAACAAATGTCCAATTCTTTACCCCCTGCCATCTCTCTGGTTCTTCTTCCAACCTCCCATCTTTCAGGGACCACAGCCAAAAAAGGTCCTATACTTTTAAGGACTTAGGTGATTACAGTGGGACCAGGTGTAGAAAAACATAGCCAACCCACAGCAGGCTGGCAGAAAGACTGCCAGAAGCAAAACACCCCAGCCTCACTCTCCTTTTGCCCTGCAATCTCCTATTGATACATCTCATTGGACAAACCTAAACAGAAGCCAAGGAGCCTATTGATACTGTCTACTTTTTGAGGTAGAGAGCAGGCTGGAGAAGGGAGCAGAATAGATTGGAGGAGCTGCAGATGAGGAAGGAGAAGCTTAAGAATTTATCAGTCAGATGGTTGGAAAAAGGTATCCTATAGCCACCCTGAGCCATTTTCAACACCAAAACCTCACCTAGTTTCCACTTAGGATAAACCCCTGACTACAGCTTTGGACAGGCTGTTCTGGTCTCTGCCCAGTTGTGATGCTCCCCAGACCCTGGGCTGCTGAATGGTCCTCCTCCCCCCTACTTTGGAGATAGTCTTGTTCACCTCCATAACATGAGTCAGATGGATAGTGACTCTCATGATCTTGTCCACAGCATTGTGATTGTGAAAACTACATGCCTCAGAAGCCATGCTTTCTGTTGACTGCTGTGGGCAATTTTAACTTTCTTCATGGTGCCCTAGATATCATTTCCCTAACAAGGGAAATTTCAGGCCCTAACAAGGGTCTTCTTAAGCATGGATACTGGCCAAATCAAATCCTCCCCAGATCCAACACTCCGACTGTGGCCTATCAGACCTGGTGGTCTGCTCCCCACGGTGAATGGTTCTCAGCCCCCACCCCCAAACACTGGATGGCCCACCCCAGTTCTGAGGGCACTTGGAAGTTCCCTTTCCTACCCCACCCCTAGGAACAGCACCCATGACTATGCGTTCTCCACCTCCACAGTCTGTTCATTCTGCCAGAGAGCTCTGTGATTCTGCTCTTTGGCCAGGGCCTTATCAGCTTGGTCCAACTACTCAGAGAGGAAGAAGCCTGGAGAGAAGGGGAGAGGCAGTTCAGGTCATGATCTCAGGGTCCTGGAATCAAGCCCCATGTCAGGCTTTGTGCTTAGCAGGAAGTCTGCTTCAGGATTTTTTTTCTCCCTCTGCCCCCTGCCACGTCTCTCTTAAATAAACAAATCTTTTTTAAAAATTAATAAAATTAAGTGTGAAAAAAAAAGAGAAGCAAACCAAGAAATAGACTCTTAAATATGGAGAACTGATGGTTACAGGAGGGGAAGTAGGCCATTGGGGGGTGGGGGAGCATGCAGAATGGGTTAAACAGGTGAGGGTAGTAAGGAGTGCACTTGTGATGAGCACTGGGTGTTGTATATAAGTGACAAATCACTAAATTCTACACCTGAAACTAATATTGCACTGTACGTTAACTAGCGGGAGCTTAAATAAAAACTTGGGGGAAAAAGTGTTAAGAAGCAAAATAAACATTTGGCAAAAACTCATCATGTTATAGATAGGCCTTTTTAAACTGGTGTGATGTAATTATATCCTTCCAAACAGCAGTGCCTCATCTCTTCCCTCTTTACCCATATGATTCTGGTGGAGGCTGTCAGTTACTGTAAATTCCTCCACCCCCACCCCCAGCTGGGGGACATATCTCAGGATAGACTAAAAAGAGCTCTCTTAGGTTTTCCAAATTGAAACAAAAAGGAAAGATTCTTTTTCAGTTACTAAGCATTTGGCTTGCCCTGTGGAGAAAGCCTATCTTAGGCTGGAAGGACCAAGCCAAAGTGTAGAGGGAAGCAAACATGAGAACTGCAGAGAGAAAACACAAGAGAGCCCTAATGGTATTGAATTCCTGGTTCTGGTCATCCCAGAAGGCAGCCTGACTCCTGTCCTTTCTTCATTTTGGTCACATCAGTCATTCAATTCCTTAATTTTGCCTAAGGCAGTTTGAGATGGACTTTTGTCACTCACAACCAAGGATCTTTCTTTTTTTTTAAGGTTTTATTTATTTATTCATGGGAGACACAGAGAAAGGCAGAGACATAGGCAGAAGGAGGAGCAGGCTCCCTGTAAGGAGCCTGATGTGGGACTCAATCCCAGGACTCTGGGATCACGCCCTGAGCCGAAGGCAGTCACTCAACCACTGAATCACCCAGGCGTCCCACAACCAAGGATCTTGAGTTGGGATTATGGGAAATATGTCTCCAGGTGGCTTAACAGCTAATTCAATATAGTTTTAAAATATTAGCAAGATAATATATCTAGAAACTCTATTAGAGGTCTAACACTGCCCAACGTTGCCTACCTGCATTAGGCCAGGCTCAATGAAGTATGTAGTGATGGCGGTGATGTCAGATGTGATGTCACAGAGCCAGCCAATGCCAGTAATCACAACATGCAGGATGTGCTCCCTGCTGTGGACATAGTGATAGGCAGTGCTAAAGACATTGGCAACACCCTGTAGAGACAGAAAATTTTAATTTTCTTTTGTTTTTAAAAACCAGAAAATAATGCATTAATTGGATTTTCTTATAAAGTTCATGATAATCTATTTCCGACAAATTATTTATCAGTTCTCAAAAGGCAGCATTCTAGATTTTACAACAAAAGAAGGATCTCAAGAAATCAAAGGTGTGAGGGGCACCTGAGTGGCTCCGTCAGTTAAGCATCTGCCTTCAGCGGAAGTCATGATCCTGGGGTCTAGGATGGAGCCCCACATCAGGCTCCCTGCTCAGTGGGGAGCCTGCTTCTCCCTCTCCTCGAGGCCCTCTCCTCACCTCTCGTGCTCTATCACTGTCACTCTCTCTCTCAAATAAATAAATAAAATCTTAAAAAAAAAAGAAATCAAAGATGTAAGGAGAGATCTACTATAAAATCCATATAACTTATTATGCTTCCTGATAATCATCCAATGAAATCTGTGATATGTACTATCAGAGAATAGTGTCAGAAGAATAAGATAAAGTTTGAAATGAGGAAAAATATTTAAAAGCCAGGAACTAATGCCAGCCTTGGGCAGATGGGTAGGAGCTCCCCTGATATGATGAAATATTAACGTCTGGATCTTTATGTGACTTCTGTCATCAGATCAGTAGTACAGGCTGTGCTCTGTTCCAAGGCCTGCAACATGCTAGGTTACACACTCTTCTTATAGACACAAAGAGAGTCTGTTCCACAGAGAAGGGATAGTAAGTCCTTAGAACCCATCTGTCATCCTACTGTCAAGAGACTCCAGGAACCACAAATTCTTCAAAACTATATGAATTTTATAATAGACCCAAGGCATCTAAGGGTAACCCAGAAGCTAGAGTCCATTTAAAATTCATTTTGCTATGTTCTCTAACAAGACTATATTGATAACTCCATACTCCTTTGTTTTCTTTTTTTTAATTTTTTTTATTTATTTATGATAGTCACAGAGAGAGAGAGAGAGGCAGAGACATAGGCAGAGGGAGAAGCAGGCTCCATGCACCAGGATCCCGACGTGGGATTCGATCCCGGGTCTCCAGGATCGCGCCCTGGGCCAAAGGCAGGCGCCAAACCGCTGCGCCACCCAGGGATCCCTCCTTTGTTTTCTTTTTAATATCTTCATATCATTCTTTTTTTTCTTCATATCATTCTTATGTCAGATGAGAGTGAATCATATTATTAAAAAGATGTCCAGAGAAAAAGGTTCTAACACTTTCTCAGTTATACATCCAGTAAATGGGAAGAGAAAATTTTATTTATTTTTAAATATTTTATTTATTTATTTATTTATTTATTTATTTATTTATTTATTTATTTATTTGAAAGAGAGAGCACAAGCAGAGAGAGAGGCAGAGGGATAAGGAGAGAATCTTGAGCAGACTCGACACTGAACCTGATGTGCGGCATAATCTCATGACCCCAAGGTCATGACCTGAGCTGAAACCAAGAGTCAGACACTCAACTTACTAAACCACCCAGGTGCCCCAGGAAGAGAAAATTTTAAATCATGGTAAATAAACATAAAGAGCCAGAGGCTTAGAAGGGAACAAGTGATAAAGCATAGCAAGTTCCTGATTGCTGCTACATCTCAGGCTATCGCCTCCATGAAGGCTTTCAATCTTCCTTCATTGCAGTTTCTATTCATAAAATCAAAACGCTTGTAGAAATGGTGCAGTTATAGTCTTAAAAGTGCTTATCTTTTTGTGATCTAATTTGAAAATGTGCATACTCGAGAAACATTCAAGTTTTTTCCTTCATTCTTCATCCTCAAAAATCCTAACACTGAAACCAAGAGCCATAGGAATGTATTTGTGGAAATAGTAAAAGATTTCTAGGTTCTCCTATTAACAAAACACAAATATGTCTCTTCTAAAGGTTCCTTCCTACTTTGTAAATCTTAATTAGTAGTCTAATGGTTGGATTTCAGTTCTATAGCATAAAATGCTGTTCCTATGATTAGTGCAATGGGATACATATTAACAACCTCCCCAACAAGGCTGAAGCATAGATGTATACCTGAGGCTGAGAGTCCCTTCCACGTGTAATGGGGAACCTTTCAAAAGACTGTTAGGTATACACAGTGAACAGGGACGAGTATGATGACTCTATCTATATATAGCTTTACTCTTATCTGGTTTTAGGTTTTGCTTTTTAAAAAGTATAGAGGGAGAGGCCATCCTACCATTGTTCTTGAAGAATTCCTCCATGACTTACCTGATAGAATCTGATCTCATGAGGTACAAAGATGTTTATTTTTTTTTTATCTCTTAGGGTGTCCACAGCCATGACCCCAAAGATCCTCATGTATGCATCCTGAAGAGGCAGGGCCAGGAATGATCCATTTTGATCACTCTTTTTGAGGGAATGGTTCCAGAAAAAGACATTCCCATGGTGCTGAACTTGGGGGACGTGTATTGGCTTCCCTTCATCCACTACTGTAAAGCTGAGGAAGAGGAATATGAAGATGATAGAAAGGCACAGGAGGAGGCTTTAGATGAAACTGTGCAAGAAGTTAGATAAATTCTCCATTCATAATTATTGGAATTATATGTCAGAGAAGTGGACTCAGGAAATTACCAGTTTGGGGAGTCTGACTTGAAAAAAGATTTTAAAAAAGTTTAGATCATAATAAACATATACAAATGGGATGCCAGAGACATAACTTAGAAAACAGGCAGAAATAATTGAGCTGATATTGTGAAGCAGAGTCCCAGCATGGCAAATCAAAGTCTAGGACTGAGCTCTCGAAATTACCATGTGAAATTATTCAAGACTGGAAGCCCATCACCTCCCACTCTAGAAGCATTGGTGACCTGAGGCATTTCTCTCTTGGGCAGCTAACTAGGATTTCAATACTAGTTTACTTAGGAAAGGCAATTATCTTTTAGAAGGATAAAACCAACCTCCTCAAGAAATTCTTACCTGATTCCCTTCATGTCCCTGTAGAGCACTTTGTTCAGTACAAATGGAGCATCATCTAAAGTACAAGCTACGTTCCTTAATACAACTTCCCCTCTATCAGGCAGTAGTAGGTTTTCTTCTAAGAGGGAAATATGAGCACAGATCTTCTTATTTCCATGGGCTTCAGCATCCTATGGCAAAATGTTTCTGGCCATAGTATTTGCCAATAGTCAAATAACTATTATTTTAATCATGTCTCCCTTCATTAGCCTGTTTGAACATCTGACTGCAATAATTACCTTTCATGGATAGTTGGGGAAAAGGCTGACATCACAGCTGTCTCCCAAATCTGAATTTTAATGAGTGGAATCAATTTACTTTATATCAACTAGACTGGTTTACTTAAAAAAATAAAGAAAATTCAAGTCTAACTTAGATTTAAAGGTTTAAAACTTGGATCCCTTTAAACTATAGTCATATTGTCTAGGCTTCAGTCAAAAGTATTTATTTTAGAGGACTAGGGCAAGAATATGGCTTCACTTCACTCATATTTCTTAAGTAGATTTTCACCATCTACTATGAAGTTAATGTAGAAAAAAAATGCTCTTAAGGAATTCTTAACATATTTTGGCTATGACATTTGATTTATGTCAGGAAAAAATTTCTTGGGGCCCCAGCTTGCAGACTTCATGCAACTACTATTTTTTTTGCAACTACTATTTTTAAGTAAAATAACTGAAAATTCTCTGTACCCAAAATATTATGTTATTAACAATACTGTGTGTTAACACATATGTTAACACATATATTGAGCATGTCCATAAGTTGGTGACATGGAAAGATGCTTTCTTTGATATTTGTCTTCTCTTTCTATATATTTGGGTTTGCTTTTGATGCTGTTTTTCTTCTGCCTTTATTCTTTCTTTTCTACATAAAAGACCTATAGAACAATTAACAGAAATGTACCACAAATCCCTAAAGCAAGTTGAAATAATATCTCTTTTTCTAGATTGTCTTCTGTTGCTGGTCACACCACTCCAAACTACATTAGAAAATTCAGCCATTCAATAAATGAGTCCATTAATTAGGTGCTGCAATTTAACTGAGATGAATGACTCCAGGTTTCCTGGACTAGTGGAATCTGTGACATATGTAGAAGACAGCCATGCTGTTTCTGCCTGTGAGGAGCAGCCAGCTGGGAGCTTAGGAGAGGATGGCAAAGCTCTGGGTAGTGGTCCCATCAGAGTCATGTATTTTAAGTAACACGATTCTATAATAGTATCAGCGTGTTTCTAAGCAGTGCTATGAAATATTGTGTGGTGTTGTATCCTACTTTATAATGATTTTGTGGTTCATGTAGTTCCTTTTTAAACCAACTTCCAAAACATCGTGCAAGGGAAATGTAGGTTAAATTGCCTGCACATCTCCTTACTGGTATTTTTCAATATTAGTCTATTTTCTGCTCTAAGCTTTATTTGACTTTCTGCAGAAATGAAATTAGAAATTTCAAGACATGATTCTGTCTTTTATACCTTTCCTCTTTATTTCTACCTTCCCAACCTACAATCATTCCTGTTGCATCTTTCCTAGATATTGGATCATTGTAATGTTTTGGAATGAATAAAACATCTATAGCGGTGCCCAGTGATTTTTCAAATAGCCTTTAGTGTACTACCTCTTTGCAACCATTGAATATTACCTACTATGGGGAAATTTTTCCTCTTATATATCACTTTAGAGAAACATACCTGGGTGAGGGCCTTAAAGGTTTCAGTGTACACAGGCTCCAGGGATACTCCACTTGTCTCTGCAGCATGTTGGATTTGGTACAGCCACTTTCGTCTGGCACAATTCCTCAGATTCTCAGTATGGCTCCTTTCTAAAGTATTCATCAGAAACTCCACAATACTTTCCAGAACATGATCTTCATTGCCCCTGAGTTCAGAGACAACCAATTCTATGTATTTCTGAAATTGTTTTGAAGACAGTCTCACTTCTTGATCAGGTTGTGGCTTTGGAAATTGGATGTGTAGTTTAGCTAAAAGAAATAAACATGAAACTAAAAACTAATCAAAAGTTCATTTATCTATGGGGGGAAATTTTTATTCCCTTCTTATCTCTGACTGACGCCCCTAACAACTGCTCCCCATGGAAAAACAGGTATATATCAAAGGCATCTCAAAGTCCAATGGAAAAAAAAAAACAAAAAACAAAGCCCAATGGAGCATCATACAATGACTTCCTGTATTGAGCTCAAGAAGTCCTATGTCATCTTCCCTGTTTATGTTTTTTTATTTTTAATTTTTTTGTGAGAGAGAGAGAAAAAAAAAAAAAAGAAGGAGAGGAGAGTGGAGGGAGGGGCAGAAGGAAGGGGAAAGAAAGACTCTTAAAAAGGCTCCATGCCGAGCCATATTGGGGCTTGATCTCACAACCCTGAGATCATGACCTGAACCAAAATCAAGAGTTGGACACTTAACCAACAGCCACCCAGGTATCCTCTGATTTTTTTTGTTTTGTTTTGTTTAAAACATCAAAACTCTACCACACTCAGCCAGGTGAAACCCCAGGGTCAACTTTGACTCCTCCCTATTTTTTACCTTCCATATCTAATAGGCCACTTAATCCTATCCTGTTAGCCTTTGGTAATATAGCTTTCTGCCACTCCTCTCCATTCCTACTTCCAGAATCCCAAACCAGTATTAATCATTTACTACATAGTTAAATTACCAAGAGTAAGGCTCAATACATATTTACAAAATCAAATTAAAACGTAACTTGCAACAAGAAGCAGAATCAGACCTATAAACAGAGAAAACATACTGATGATGGTTGCCAGAGGGAAGGAAGCTTGGGGGATGGACAGAAAGGGTGAAGGGGAGTGGGAAATACAGACTTCTAGTTATAAAATGAATAAGTCACAGGAATAAAAGGCACAGCATAGGGAATAAAGTCAATGATATGGTGATAGTGTTGTATGGTGACAGATGGTGGCTGCACTTGAGGTGAGCATAGATAGCATAACCAATAGAGAAGTTGAATCACTATGTTGTACACCTGAAACTAATGTAACATTGTGTGTCAGCTATATGCAAATAAAATTTTTATAAATAAATAAATAAATAAATAAATAAATAAATAAATATCACACAACTCAAGTGAACCTCAAAGGCAATAAGTCAAATTTCTGGCTTTAATTAATCACAGCATTTAAATAATCAAACACACCTTTCCAATTAATCCAAACAATATCTAATAAAAAGATATCAACATGCAAAAATAAAAAATAAAATAGAGCACAATTTGCATTATGCAATTCCCTTGTTCAAAGTCCTACCATATTCAGTGACAGATGGCATCTACACTTGAGGTATGCATAGCATAATGTATAGAGAAGCTGAATCGCTATGTTGTACACCCAAATCTAATGTAACATTGTGTGTCAACCATACTGAAATTTAAAAATTAAAGATAAATAAAAAGAGACAAGGGAAAAAGTCTCACCATATCCAGATCCAGTCTACTTTCCAATAATATCTAGCCATAATACCATATAGAAATTAGTTGCTCCATTATCTCCATTCTACTTATGATCCTGACAATGTGTTGCCACGTCTGCATCCATAACTTTTATTTTTTTAATTGTACAATTACAAATGTGCTACCAAACCTGAATGTTACCAATAACACATCTTCCTCCATGTCCTGCCCTTGTTCCATACCCTACCTCCCCACGCTCCCACCAATATCCTGAAATTTTGCTTTTGCTTTATTTTTTCTTCCTTTTATTTTCCCAATAGTGTTATTGTGTGTGTACTCCTAAACAATATGTGGTTTAGTTTTGCCTATTTGTAAACTTCAGAAAAAGGACATCATACTATACATAGTTTCCTGGGATTTCCTTTTTTTTCTACATTATGTCACCATATCCATCCATGTTGTTCTTGTAGCTGTGACTCATTCATTTTTACCACTATATACTATGCCATTTTGTAAGCATACCACCACTGGTTTATTCTCCTGTCAGTGGGCATGTAGGTTGTCTCCAGTGTTTCGCTCTTATGAACAGTGCTATAAGCATTTTTATACATGTCTCCTGGTGCACATGTGCAAGTTTCTTTGATACTTATAAATTAATGTCATAGGTTATGCACCCTTCTCGTTTAAATTTCAAAATCTCTCCTTCCTGAAGAAGTCTTCCACTAGTTTCTCCTTCCCTTGAAAGACAAGCAGCTATTGTATACCATTTATTTGACAATGAACAAATACTGCCTGGTACATTTAGTAATCTTATTAATGAAAGCTTCTCTTTTTTATTTTTTAATAATAAATTTATTTTTTATTGGTGTTCAATTTGCCAACATACAGAATAACACCCAGTGCTCATCCCGTCAAGTGTCTCCTTCAGTGCCCGTCACCCATTCACCCCCACCCCCCGCCCTCCTCCCCTTCCACCACCCCTAGTTCATTTCCCAGAGTTAGGAGTCTTTATGTTCTGTCTCCCTTTCTGATATTTCCCACACATTTCTTCTCCCTTCCCTTATATTCCCTTTCACTATTATTCATATTCCCCAAATGAATGAGAACATACACTGTTTGTCCTTCTCTGATTGACTTACTTCACTCAGCATAATACCCTCCAGTTCCATCCACGTTGAAGCAAATGGTGGGTATTTGTCGTTTCTAATGGCTGAGTAATATTCCATTGTATACATAAACCACATCTTCTTTATCCATTCATCTTTCGATGGACACCGAGGCTCCTTCCACAGTTTAGCTATTGTGGACATGGCTGCTAGAAACTTCGGGGTGCAGGTGTCCCGACGTTTCATTGCATCTGAATCTTTGGGGTAAATCCCTAACAGTGCAATTGCTGGGTCGTAGGGCAGGTCTATTTTTAACTCTTTGAGGAACCTCCACACAGTTTTCCAGAGTGGCTGCACCATTTCACATTCCCACCAACAGTGTAAGAGGGTTCCCTTTTCTCCGCATCCTCTCCAACATTTGTGTTTTCCTGCCTTGTTAATTTTTCCCATTCTCACTGGTGTGAGGTGGTATCTCATTGTGGTTTTGATTTGTATTTCCCTGATGGCAAGTGATGCGAAAGCTTCTCATTTTTATGGTTGGACTTTTGTTTTCTATTACTTGGACTCAAAGGGTCCTAACTGATAGTCTTGAATTAAATTAAAAGTAACTTGTGGATTCTTCCTCTTCCATTTCTTCTTCTTCTTCTTCTCCTTTTATTCCTTTCCCTTTTTGAATAATTAGGTTCTAGGCCATTGGTAGGGCAGGGTGAAGTAAGCATTTCCTCCTGATCAAAGGAAGCCATGATGGCCCAGAGCAGGATACCCGAATCCAGTGGGGTAAGAAGGGCATTGTTCAGGAAGTGACTTGGCATGGGTTGTCAGAGCCTGAGCAGGTAAGGATGTTATCCATGTAAAAGGGCAATCTTCAGCCTATCTGAGTGGAGAGGGTGGCCCTGCAGAGGTTGTTTAGCTTGGGGTATCAGAACCCAAGCAGGAAGAAGAGGATATCCACATGAGGTATTTAGTCCTGAGCAGAGTTAGGAGGGCATCAAATGGAGGGACAGCCTGACTTGGGAAGTCAGGACCTCAGTGTGTGGGGAGGGGACAGTGTGGTTAGTTCCATATAGGGGGACTGATTAAATAAATTAAATAAATAAATAGATAATAAATAAATAAATAAATAAATAAATAAAACAAGCAAAAAAGAAGGGAGCTACAAAAAAAGTGAGAAAACTAGAATGAACGCTGTTACTATTTTGAACTGGGAAGTATGGGCATGAACTTATGGTTTTTAATATTTTTAATACTATTTATTTATTCATGACAGACGCAGAGACGCAGAGACACAGGCAGAGGGAGAAGCAGGCTCCATGCAGGGAGCCCGATGTAGGAATCAATCCGGGATCCTGGGATCACACCCTGAGCCAAAGGCAGACACTCAACCACTGAGCCACCCAGGCATCCCTGGTTTTTAATATTAATAGATATTTACACATGTACAGATGTAAATGTTTACACACACACACACACACACACACACACATTCTGCAGGAGAAACTTAGAAGCAGTGTGACCTGGGAGCAGTAAACACGTGTAGAACCAAGATCATGGCGTCTAAATACCATTCTCCACTAAAAGAAACCAGGGTTCCTCAAAGAAATGGGTGATTCCAGAGTGAAAGCAGGGCACATATAAGATGAATCTTGAAGATCTCATTGTGCAAAACAAGAGGTGTTCAAAGAAGAATGAGTATATGTTAAAAGGACACAAAGACAGTTTGGCAGTTTCTTATATAACTAAAAATACACCTACCCTATAGCCCAGAAATCCTACTTCTAGGTATTTATGAAAAAGAAATAAAAACATATATTCACACAAAATATTTGTACGATTATTTATAGCATCTTTATTCATAATAGCCAAGAATAGGAAACAGTCTATCTATCAGTTGGAGAATGGACTCACAAACTATAGTATATTCATGTAATGGAATACTACTCAAAAAAGAAAAAGAAACAAATTCTTAGTACATGCAACAACATCTAAGAATCTCAAGAAAAGGATATGCTGAGTGAAAGAAGCATTAAGCAAAAGGGTATATATAAATGATTGCATAAATATGAAATAGAAGGGATAAGACATATCTATAGTGGAAAACAAATAGAAGAGTGGTTGTCTTGGGGATTGGGTGATGGGGATTGCATAGGAAAGGGGCATGAGGGAACTTTGTATTCTATATCTTAAAAAGGATATTGGATGCACAAGTTATGCTTTGCCAAAACTCAGTGAATGTACACCTAAAAATTAAGTATTTTGTTGTAATTTTACCTCAAAAGAAAAAAAGCTGTTAACATATATCAGACTCTAATTAAAGATATTAATGCTGAAGTGTTTAGGGAGGAATCTATTGATGTCTGCAATTTATTTTGGAATGTATCAAAAATAAGAGAAATAGAAGGATAGAGGGATAAAGAGATGAATAAATAGATAATTTTTAAAGTGTAGTAAAGTGTTAATGGTAGAATCTAGATGGTAGGTATATAGATGGTCACTGTAAAATCCATTCAGTTTTGCTGTACACTTGAAAAAAATTTAAAGATTTTTTTTTAGAGAGAGAACAAGCGAGCACACATGACTAGGAGGAGGGGCAGAGGGAAAGGGAAAGCACAGAATCTGGCATGGGCTTTACTTCACAACCCCAAGATCATGACCTGAGCCAAAACCAAGAATTGGATGCTTACCCAACTGAGCCACCCAGGTGCCCCTGAAATTTTTCATAATAGAATGTTCGAGGGAAGAAGAGGACACAGGAGCCAAGCTGAAAGGACTCTCATTGGTCAGATCTGGGACAATAGGAATGTTAGGATAAATAGTGTTAAGTGTTGGATCACAATCCATTGAATAAAATAGGAAACCATGAATACATATTGTTATAATAAATGAACATTGACCAGAAAGGGAATGATTCTGGGGGGCCTGGCTGGCTCAGTTGGTAGAGTGTGCAACTTGATCTTGAGGTTGTGAGTTCAAGCCCCACATTGGGTGTAAGGATTACTTAAAAACAAAATCTTAAAAAAAGAAAAAAAATAAAGACTATTTCTATGGTTTCAACATACAAACACAAAAAACTTATTAATTACAAAGGGAAAAGAGTAATTTTTAAATGGAAGGAACTGACATATCATTTTTAATAAAATTCCAGTGTAATTAACATACAGTGTTATATTAGTTTCAGGTATACAATACAGTGATTCCACAATTCCATATATTACTCAATACTCATCAAGATAAGTGTATGCTTTAATCCCCTTCACCTATGTCATCCATCCCCTCACTCACCCACCCCCACTCCAGGGTCAAGAATCTGTTTTTTGGTTTGTCTCTTTTTTTCCCTTTGTTTTGTTTCTTAAATTCCACATATGAGTGAAGTCTTATGGTATTTGTCCTCTGGCCCATTTTACTTAGCATTATACTCTCTAGTTCCATCCATGCTGTTACAAATGGCAAGATTTCATTCTTTTTTATGGCTGAGTAATATTGCACTGTATGTCAATGTGTGTGCTTTTATACCATCTTCCATATCCATTCATGTATCAACAGACACCTGGGCTGCTTCCATAGTTTAGCTACTGTAAATAATGCTGCAATAAACATAGAGGTGAGTATATCTTTTTGAACTAGTATTTTTGTAATCGTTGGGTAAATACCCAGTAGCATAATTACTCAATTGTACGGCAATTTTTAATTTAATTTTTAAATTTTTAAAAAAATTTTTAAAGATTTTATTTATTTATTCATGAGAGACACAGAGAGAGAGAGGCAGAGAGAGAAGCAGGCTCCATGTACGGAGCCCGATGTGGGACTTGATCCCAGGACTCCAAGACCACGCCCTGGGCCAAAGGCAGGCTCCAAACCACTGAGCAACCCAGGGATCCCTATTTTTAATTTGAGGAGCCTCCACAGATATCATGTTATTATCATGGGGCTTCTGCTAAGATTTAATGAGAAGAACACAGCATCACTTACATGATATTACTGCTAAAAGTGAATAATCTGAATTTAATCATGAAGAAACATAAGACAAACCTAAAAGGAGGACATACTAAAAACAATCAGCCTAAAATCTTCAAAAATGTATAGGTTATGGCAATCAAGGAAAGACTGAGGAGTTTCTTAGATTTCTTGTTTCAGAGTGAAGAAATAGCTGTTGTTTTACACTATTTTCCCAGTTTTCAGTTTCTTTAAAAACCACTATGTGAGTTTTTAAATGAGATTTTCTAAACAAATGTAGTTTTTAAGTGTTTAAGACTTCTAGAATTTGGAGACAAAATGCATCACCAAGATGTTTTAACGTCAAGAAAGTTAAAAATTCTACTTAAATAGAAACTTATATAGGGGTGCCTGGGTGGCTCAGTTGGTTAAGCATCCAACTGTTAATTTTAGTTCATGTCTTGATCTCAGGGTCATGAGTTCAAGCCCCATGCTGGGCTCCATGCTGGCTGTGGAGCCTACTAAGGAAAAAGAAATTTATGTATTAAAACAGATATTATAATTTAATAGAAAATTAAAGGGTGTATATATCCAACAAATGTTAATAGCTATTACATGGCAAGTAATGGAGAAAGTTTGATTTAGTCCATTAAATTCTACAGTATAGACAGATCACATGTTTTACACCTTTTACATATGATATTTCTTCTCAGAAGATTAGGCTGTATTAGACAGGAATAAAAAGGGAAAATCACTGGCTAAAAGTTTCAAGTTGCCCATTCCATATAAAAAACTTTCATTTTGAGGATACCAGCAGAAACATTTACAGAAATTCCTAATTCTGTCACTTTATCCTATTCCCTCTAATTTTTATCCAATTTTTAATCTTTGATACTGAAATAGATAAGAAGGGTAGAGTAAAACCAAAAAAACAAAAAAAAAAAACAAAAAACCAACAACAACAAAGAGCTATTTGAAGAGTTGCTGATCAATTATTAGCTAATGTTTGAATTTAGAATTTTCTTCCTTTCTTATAGAAGCTAAATCTGCCTTTCTTCTTCCATATGGCCATCAACTCAGCAATCATCTCCTTAGGCCAGGTGGCTACCAATATGTGTTTAGAGAAAGTCATTTTGTATAAGCCTACCCTTGGAGAGAATAATTTGTTCTTCCTGCTTGCAGAAATCTATTTCTGGCAGCAGATTGTGCCTCCTCATTACTTTCCTCCTTCTCATTTGCTGGGCTTAATTCATTACATTTTATGCTTTCTACCTATCCCTATTGCTGTACTTCAGTAATATGTTTTGGAACTTCCTTATAATATCATCCTCAGATTTCTTAAATTCTAGAAATCGTCACATCTAACCTATTGCTGTACTTCAGTAATATGTATTGGAACTTCCTTATAATATTTATATAATATATATAATATAATATATCCTCAGATTTCTTAAATTCTAGAAATTGTCACATCTAACTGCTATCTTTTACAAATGAGGACAGGTGCTTCTGTTGAGATTCAGTAACTTGCCTTTGGTCATGTGACCATTTTTAAAATGATTTTATTTATTTATTTTGGGGGGATGCAGAGGGAGAAGGAGAAGGAGACTCCCTGCTGAGCAGAGAGCCCAACACTGAGATGGATTCCAGGACCCTGGGATGATGACCTGAGCTGAAGGCAGATGCTTAGCCAGCTGAGCCATCCAGGCACCCCTGGTCATGTGACCATTAAGTGAAAGATCCAGTACTGGAACCCAGGTCTCCTGACCATTGTGTAGTGTTCTTTCCTCTATAGAACACAGTTCTGTATTATGAAATTTGCCCACCTTATAAGTGGAAACCACTTCATTGTCCTTTGAAACTTCGTGCTTTGGATGCAGTTTATGACAAGTAGTGTAGTGTAAAGTTTGCAAAAGACATAGTGAATGAAAAACACATGACAATTGATAAACTTAGGTACATTCAAAGATCAATGAACACATAATTTTTGAAGGAGTTGAAGAACCTAACTAACCCTGATCATTCTTTTTATCATGCACCATATGCTTTAAGAATTGGAAATCTAGTATGTAAAAGTCACCAGATAAATCTTTAAACCCAATGGAAAGCAAAATAATTTATACTGGAATCTAATCAAATGAATGAGGAAATTTATTATACCGGAAAAATAATTTTAGTAACTTTTGATTGGGAAGTATTGATCAGAAGAGAAAAATGTAGTTTAGGAAAAGTCATTAAGGAGAATTAAGTGGTTAAATTATTAAACCCAGGAGAAACTTGCAAGCCAGCTGCACTTGAGAGGTGAATCAAACCTTGTAGAGGCAGAGAGATACAACAAGGAGAGAAAATAGACAGAACTGACAAATGTTTTGGATTTTTTAAACCCTAAGAATGAGGGTAGCTAGGTACAAAAGTAATATAACTATTTAACGTTAGGGTCTTGGACAAAGCACTCTACAACATATTCCACTCCTGTTAGCTCTGCCATTTTCTACACTTCCTATCAGCAGTGCATGAGCGTTCTGACTTCTCTATATCCTTGCCAACACTTGATATTTTTCTATTTTTAAAATTACAGCCGTACAACAAAAGTAACAAAAGCAAAAGTAAATAAGTGGGAATACCTGACACTAAAGGTTTCTGCACAACAAAATGAAAAGGAAACCTAAAGAATAGGAGATAATACTTGTAAATCATACATCTGATAAGGGGTTAAAATCCAAAATACATAAGGAACTCATATAGTTAAGCAACAACAACCAAAACAAGACATTAAAAAATAGGCAAAGAAACTGAACATATTTCCAAAGACATGCAAATGACTGAAAAAGTACATGAAAAGATGCTCAACATCACTAGCAATTAGATAAATGCAAATCAAAACTACAATGAGATATCTCACACATGTCAGAATGTCTAGTATCAAAAAGACAAGAGATAACAAGTGTTAGCAAGGATGTGGAGAAAATGTAAAGAATGTAAATTGGTATAACCACTAAGAAAAACAGTATGGAGTTTCCTCAAAACATTAAAAATAGAATTGCCATATTATCTAGCAATTCCAGTTCTGAGTATCTAATGGAAAGAAATGAAATCACTCTCTCGAAGAGATATCTGTACCACCATGTTCATTGCAGAATTATTCACAATAGGCAAGATATGAAAAAAAGCTCTAAGTGTCCATCAGTGAATGAATGGATAAAGAAAATGTGATTCCTAAATGCACACAGACATACACAAACAGATACACATGTGCACACACATGCACATACTGGAATGTTATTCAATCATGAACAAAGATGGAGTGCTGTTGTGGATGGATCTTGAAGCCATCATGCTGCATGAAATCAGACAGAGAAAGGCAAATATTATATCATGATATATACATGATCTACATATCATGTAGGATCTAAAGAAAGCAAAACTCAGAGTGTAAAATGGTATTTCTTAGGGGTTGTAGGTGGCGTAAATGGGGGACTGGTGGCCAAAGGGTAAAACTTTTTTTTTAAGGTTTTAAAATCTATTTTAGAGAGAGAGAGAGCATGCGCAAGCAGGGGGAAGGGCAAAGGAAGAGGGAGAGAGTCTGAAGCCAACGCCATGTGGAGTGTGGAGCCCAACATGGGGTTCATTTCTACAACCCCGAGATCATGACCTGAGCCAAAACTGAGAGCCAGATGCTTAACTGACTGAGCCACCCAGGTGCCCCAAAGGGCATAAACTTCTATTACAGGATCAGTAAGTTCTGTGGGTCTAATGTACAACATGGTGATTATAGTTAACAGTACTGTATTATATACTTAAAAGTTGCTAAGAAAATAGATCTTAAATGTTCTCATCACAAAAAAGAAATAGTAATTATGGGAAGTTATAGAGGTGTTAACTAATGCTACTTTGGTAATCATTTCACAGTATATAAATGCATCAAATCAACACACAGTACACCTTAAACTTGCATGATATTGTATGTTAATTATATCTCAATAAAGCTGAAAAAAAGTATAGCCATATTAATAGGTGTGAAGTGGTGTCTTGTGGTTTCAGAACCAGAGTTTTAACTATACATGTCATAGTACTGGAAAATTTGAAGCCAAGTTGTTACCACACCTTTAATAGGAAAATTCTTATCTTTTTACCTTTCTTCATAGATTCTTTTTCCATTCCCTCCTTGTATGTGTACAAAAGTTCATCAATTTCCTTCAGATCCAAGAAGCCTGAGCCATCACTGTCCCACTTCTGAAACAGGGCTTCTAGGAGAAGTTCCTGTCGGACTCTGGAAGCATTTTGTCTAGTCTAGGGATACAAACAAGATGACAAAGCACAGAAGACACACTATTCATTGTGCTAGCTGCCATCCTATGTTTATCCTCCCAAAAGTACAGCACTATTTCTAAAAACAGCTTTATAAAAGAAAGCTGAAATAAGCATATTGATGGGAAAATGAATCATTTAATTTTAATCCTCTAAATACCATTTCTCTGTTTCACCCCTAGACCAAAAATACCAAACCCAACCCAAACAAAAACAGGCATTCTCTGCATTGGACTAAAACACATTAACTTAGGAAGGGGACTACACCTCTAAAGAATTTTTGATTCATTTCTTTCTACTCCCTCACTGATTGTTCAGAAATGTGATAAATACATGGCACGTTCTACCTGGCTTCTTGGTGGGAGATGCTGTGTAGTGAAAGAGGATGAATGTTAGTATTCAAACAATGAAAAATGACTGCATTCAAGAATTATTTTTTTATATTTTAACACAACTTGACATTGATTTTATTTACCTTTTAGATTTTTTACTAGGTTAATTATATAAGTTAGATAGATAGTAACTAAATTATTTTTTACATAGATTTAATTGCTAAAAGAAAGTGAAAATATAGCATTTGGTTAAATGGGGGAACTGCAATTGAGGAAGCAAAAGAGATATCAATTCTAGGATTAGATTGAGAAGACTCATAAGGCTGCTGAGGTTAGTGAATATGCCTGGTGAGTGTAATTTATGTATTTCACAAAAGAGCACATAAATTGTTTAAATGGGCTAATGTGTATGCATTTATCACTCAAGTAACTAGTTAAGGTCTTAGGAAATATGTTTTACCTGGATTCACATGAATAAAAAATATATATACAAATAATAATTGTACTCCTAGGTATGTGCATTTTAAATTCATTCACACAGCATATAGTGTGCACACACACATACTTTTTTTGTACATACACATATCTACTCTTCAGAATCTGCTCTTCAAGCTTCAGAGGAGCAAAAGAAAGCTGTATAATAAACAATCTCCTGCCACCAGCAATCATGTTATTAGGGGAATGAACTCTCTGGAGTGTGATCTCGGAACATTTGACAATAAAATAAAATATTTAATGGCTATGCTCATTGAAATAAAATTATAAATTTGGTTATAAATCTTTTCTAATGAAATTTATTTCTTTTTTTAAAAATTTATTTCTTTTATTAAGTAGGTTCCATGTCCTGTGTGGAGCCCAATGCAGGGCTTGAAATCATGACCCTAAGATGAAGACCTGAATGGAGATCAAGAGTCACATGCTCAGCCAACTGAGCTACCAGGGGTCCCTTGGTTATAAGTCTTTTAAAAAGCCACATTAGGAGTAACTGAAGTTGAGAGATTTACTAATAATAGTGACTCTACTTGTTTTATTGATAAATAATATCGCTCACCTCTTCTAAGCCACTTATTTTCTCTTCTTTTGTTTCAACATAGCCCCTCTTAAAAAAGGTTGTGAGAGTCTCACTGACACTCAAGGGGACATCTTCACCAACAAATGTCTCCAAAAGTTGCACAAACTGGAGCAGATTGAAGGAAACTCCGTTGAAAGCACTTCTACCTTTTACTTCCTTGTAAGACTGAATATTTCTGATAATTGAGTGTAGGTCTAATAAGCAGGAAACATACAACAAACAGTAAAGTGAACAATTTCTTAAAGCTTAGGGAAAATATATGAGTAATTATTGTAATAAACATCTGCTGCCTTTTTTCTGTTAGGAATCTATGTTCCCCTCATCAGGAAAGCATCTCTTCCTTATTGTCAGCTTATATTTTTATTTTTATTTCACATGTACAAATATTTCATTTTTATGGCTGAGAAATATTTAATTTATAAATATATCACAATTTTTAAATTTATTCTCTTACTGAGAGACCCCTGAAATATTTCCAGAAAGTTTAGGCTATTATAAATATACCTGGTTTACATATTCTTATATGTGTTTTTGTTGTTGTTGTAAACATGCTTTTAATTCTATTGGATAAATACCTGGGATTGGAATTTCTGGGCCATGGATAAATATGTGTTTGATTTTACAATAAACACACAGATATTTTCTGAAATAACTGTAACATTTTACACTCCCACCAACAGTACTGAAGAGTTCCAGTTTCTCCACAATCTTGCCAATAGTCAGTGTTGTCAATCTTTTCCATTTTAGCCATTCGGCTCATGGGTAGTGGTTTTTTCATTAATGCTAGCTTGTTCTTTCATGATGGCTAATGACATTGCACACGTTTTCATGTGTTCATGGTCATTCTTATGTGTTTTATTTGTGAAGCATCTATTAGCATGTTTTGCTAATTTATATTATGTTATTTATCTTCTAATTTTTGAGTTGTTGAAGATCCTAATATTTTCTGGATACCAGTCCTTTGTTTGATATAAATTTTGCAGATATTTCAACTAGTTTTTTCCACATCTGTGACTTATATATTTCTTTAATGACATCTTTTAATAGATAAAAGTGTTATTTGATGAGATCTAACTTACAGTATTACTCTTTTAGAGTTATTGTTTTTTTATGTTTTAAGTTTTCATTTAAATTCCACTTACTATACAGTGTGATATTAGTTTCAGGCGTACAATTTAGTGATTCTAGACTTCCATACATCACCCTGTGCTCACCATGACAAGTGCACTTTAATCCCCATCACCTATTTCACCCATCCTCCCAACCAACTCCCTTCTGTTTACCATCAGTTTGTTATCTATAATTAAGAATCTGTTTCTTTCTCTCTTTCTCTCTTATTCTTTCCCCTTTGCTTGTTTGTTTTGTTTCTTAAATTCCACATATGAGTGAAATCATATGGTATTTGTCTCTCTCTAATTTAATGTCACTTAGCATAATATACTCTAGCTCTATCCACTTCTTTTTTTTTAAGATTTTATTTATTTATTCATGAGAGACACACACACAGAGAGAGGCAGAGACACAGGCAGAGGGAGAAGCAGGCTCCATGCAGGGAGCCTGACATGGGACTTGATCCTTGGTCTCCAGGATCACACCCTGGGCTGAAGGCAGCGCTAAACTGCTGAGCCACCTGGGCTGCCCTAGCTCTATCCACTTCATTGCTAATAACAAGATTTCATTCTTTTTTAGGCTAAGTTATACTCCATTTATATATATTTATATCTAGATATGTTACATCTTTTCTTTTTTAAAAAAAGATTTTATTTATTTATTTGAGAGAGAGAAAAGAGAACATGGCTGGGGGAGGGGCAAAAGAAGAGGCATAGGGACAAGCAGACTCCCTGCTGAGCACAAAGCCATTTGTGGGACTCCATCCCAGGATGCTTGACCAACTGAGCCACCCTGGCACTCCTATACTACATCTTCTTTATCCATTCATCAGTTGATGAAGTTTTGGGCTCTTTCCATAATTTGGCTATTGTTGATAATGCTGCTATGAACATTGAGGTGCATGTATTCCTTTGAATTTGTATTTTTGTATTATTTGGGTAAATACCTAGTAGTGTAATTGCTGGATCGTAGGGTAGTTCTATTTTTGACTTTTTGAGGAACCTCCATAGTGTTTTCCAGAGTGGCTGCACTAGTTTTCATTCCCACCAATAATATAAGAGGGTTCTCCTTTCTCTGTATTCTCACCAACACCTGTTGTTTCCTGTGTTGTTAATTTTAGCCATTCTGACAGGTGTGAGGTGGTATCTCATTGTAATTTTGATTTGTATTTCCTTGATGATGAGTGATATTGAGCATTTTTTCATGTGTTTGTTAGCCATCTGCATGTCTTCTTTGGAAAAATGTCTATTTATGTCTTCTGCCCATTTCTTAACGGATTATTTGTTTTTTGGGTATTGAGTTTGATAAGTTCTTTTTAGATTTAGATGAATCAGGTGATACTGAGCCTCCTCCACCTTTGCTACAAGACTGACCATATGATACAGGTCTGGTCAATGATTCCCATATGACAACCATGTAGTCCACTATATGCCAATAAAAATGAACCCCAGAGCTTTTTGGGTAACTATTGGGGAAGAATCACTCTTTACATATTCTGATTCCTGAATATAGGATATAGGCTCAGTAGCTCTTATGGACATTTCTGCCACAGCATGGAGAAGATCACCTAAAACTGAAAATTACACAGAAAGGAACAGGGCTGAGAGGCAGAGACAGTATCTCACTGCTGTTATTGAGCTGTTGGATTCATTTGTGCCTGAAGCCAGCTGTCGTCTGGTCTTGACAGTTATATAAATCTATAAATACTATTGCAGCCTCTTCCCCAAAAAGTCTTGACTAATATATTTATCTTGAAGCTCAATCTCATAATATAAAGTGTATTTCATAAAATATCAGCCCAGGGACTTATGTTCAATTTATTCATCAATTCAATCATGTATGCCCTCATTCCTTCCATATAAGATTTGATATGACTTAAAAATAATCAGCCATGCAGTTTTTTAAGATGGTTAAGCAAAACTGAAATAAAGAAGTAAGAACAGGAGAAGAAGAATATGAACTAGCAGGCCACAGGACCTTGACCAATGCCATGTATTTCACCAAAATATTTTGAGGATAGAAAGTTTGTTATTTGATCCAGGCTTAAATGAGAAAAAATTGCAGGTAGGAAGAAAATAATATAATTAGTTTTACTACTTGTTGATGAAAGGTAAAATGATAAAATAACAGTGTAGTAAAATATGAGTACTTGTTGGAACAATCATTGTTAAATACATGGTTTATCTGGGATCTAAAAGCTACTCTTCTCTCTCTGTTACGTAGATCTTTCTTTATAAGTCTTCAAAAACAAGACAGATTCTAACCTGTCTCACACATTGAGTTATGGAACTACCAGGGAGAGGAATAGCTGGAATTATTTCTATTGAGTTCTAATATCCAATATCTGATTCCCTTTGTATACCTAGATCATAGGTTCAAAGCAGTTGTAAAGGCATGTAATGGTAAAAACAAATTGTATATTAACACATATATTTTAAAGCAGAGAAGTATTCACCAATAGCACATGCCTACATGTACAACTACCACCAAAAACATTCATCTTGTATATGTTTAGAACCATTAGCTCAGGAACAAAATAATGCAAGGATCACCTTGCCATTGTGTCTTGACTTTTTTTTTTAAAGATTTTATTTGTTCATGAGACACAGAGATAGAGAGAGAGGCAGAGACACAGGCAGAGGGAGAAGCAGGCTCCACACAGGAAGCCCGACACGGGACTCGATCCCGGGTCTCCAGGATCACACCCCGGGGCGAAGGCAGGCGCTAAACTGCTGAGCCACCCAGGGATCCCCTGTGTCTTGACTAAGTTCAGACTTTATCATGGGGTACCACAGTAAATTAAATTCATCACTTGAGCTATTATCTATCCTTCCTAGTTTGGTTGCTAACATGTACCTGTGAACCTGTTATCACTGTAGAGTAAGTTTGCTTGCTCCTCATCTTCACATTTGATATAATTCATCTTCCAGTTACAAGTAAGAAGTTCACCTGCAAAATATACATTTCGTTACATAGACAATTTATTTATTTTTATTTTATTTTATTTTTTTACATAGACAATTTAATTTCACTTTCATAATGTCTTTGTTCTAGAGTATAAATGGAAGGAGGATTAAATGAGGAGTTACCTGACCATGACTTTCCTTCTATTTTTTGGGACTTTTCACAGGATGGATCTTTCTGAATTTCCTTTTTTGTAGTTTCTAGAAGGTACAAAAGAAAATGGCTACAACAAACTGGAATTTAAATAAAAACTTGCAAGGAAAAAAAAGAAAATGCCTATGAATTGGACATTATAAATTCTATGATATATTCCTAAATTAATGAATAAGAAAAATGACTTGCAATAGAACACCAAAAACTTTCTATCAGGTTATTTCCCATATATGTTATATCACATTCAATCACAATGATATCACTTAGTAACTTTAGTTGTTGAGAGCAGCTCTATGACAAAAACTATTTGTGGTATCCAAATTTGGGCACTCAATACGAGGGCTACATGTCCTAGCCTCTGTCATAGATAGATGTCAACAAATGCCTAAATTGTAACCAATTGTAAGCAAGTGATGTAATGCCTACGTGTTCTCCTTAACCTTCTGGTCAGAATATGGACATGGTAGTGAGCTATCCAGGACTATGTAGTAAGAGGAGACACAAGATAGGTCTTAAGCCACTGCTGATTTCATGAGATTGAGCTGTCGTATAAGTTTTGACATTTGTATTAGAAGGAAAGAAACTCCTATATTGTTTGGACATTGCTATTTTGTTTTATTATTTTTTTTAGACACTGTTATTTTGTTTTTTTGTTTTGTTTTGTTTTTGTTTTGTTTTTGGTCTTTTTTTTAGACACTGTCATTTTGGATCACTGTTACAGTCAATGAAATTAAGTCCTTACTAATAAATAACATCTAATTGAATAGCAACTTCACAATTTTTCTAGCTGCATCCCCACTATATAAGGAGAGCCGAAATTTAATAGCCCTGTTTTATGGAGAGATAAACACAATGCTGATAAAATGATATATTTCAAATTAGTTAATGATAATGTAGAATCTAGAACACAAGTTACTCATGTCCTAGGAGTTTTGAATAAGGATTTTCTTTGGGACTGTGGGACTCTAAAATTAAAGAACAGAACTTTAAAAATATTTATGCCTAACTGAGGTCTTAAGTGGTATTGAGACCGGCTCTCTAAGAAGTTAAAATTTTTCAACAAAAAGACATATATTGGCATAGGTAATTCAGAGTAAAAGTATTCTGCAGAACAAATACTTGAAATGCAGGGTTTCTTTTAAAAAATATTTTATTTAGGGGTCCCTGGGTGGCGCAGTGGTTTGGCGCCTGCCTTTGGCCCAGGGCACGATCCTGGAGACCCGGGATGGAGTCCCACGTAGGGCTCCCGGTGCATGGAGCCTGTTTCTCCCTCTGCCTGTGTCTCTGCCACTCTCTCTCTCTCTGTGTGACTATTGTAGACAAATAATATATATATATTTTTTTATTTATGTATTCATGAGAAACAGAGAGAGAGGCAGAGACAGGCAAGACAAGAGGAGGGAGAAGCAGGCTCCCTGCAAGGATCTTGATAGGGGACTCAATCTCAGGACCCTAGGATCAGGAACCTGAGCCAAAGGCAGACACTCAACCACGGAGCCATCCAGGCGTCCCTGTTTTTGTTTTTGTCTTAAATATAACTTTCAGAAACTCTTCTAGAATATATATCTTTTTAAAAATATTTTATTTATTTATTCATAGAGACACACACACACACACACAGAGGCAGAGACGCAGGCTCCACGCTGGGAGCCCGACATGGGACTCGATCCCTGGTGTCCGGAATCATGCCCTGAACGAAAGGCGGAGCTAAACCACTGAGCCACCCAGGCTGCCCTAGAATATATATATCTTATTTAAAAAGTGGAAGATCCATTTTATAGTTAAAACAAAAGGGCTTCTGGGAGATGTGGTATATATATATATATATATATATATATATATATATATAAATAATACACACACACACACACAACGGACTATTACTCAGCCATCAAAAAAAAATGAAATCTCCATTTGCAATGACATGGATGGAACTAGAGGATATTATGCTAAGTGAAATAAGTCAATAAGAGAAAGCCAATTATCATATGATCTTATGCATATGTGGAATTTAAGAAACAAAACAGAAGATCATAGGGGAAAAGAGGAAAAAATAAAACAAGACAAAATCAGAGAGGGAGAAAAACCATAAGAGACTTAATCATAGGAAACAAACTGAGGGTCACTGGAGGGGAGGGTGATGAGGGGATGGAGTAACTGGATGATGGACGTGAATAGGGCATGTGATATAATGAGCACTGGGTGTTATACAAGACTGATGAATCACTGGCCTCTACCTCTGAAACCAATAATACATTATATGTTGATTAATTGAATTTAAATAAAATTTAAAAAGAAAAAAAGAGGAAGAGAGAAAGGAAGGAAGGAAGGAAGGAAGGGAGAAAGGAAGGAAGAAAGAAAGAAACCACGGGGGAGCTTTCAAGGCACCTGGGTGGCTCAGTTGGCTAAGCAACCAACTTTTGATTTTGGCTCAGGTCATGATCTCACAGTCCTGGTATTGGACCAGTGTCAGGCTCCGTGCTCAACACAATCTGCTTGTCCCTGTCCTTCTGCTCCTCTTCCCTTTCTCTCTCTGTCTCTTCCTCTGTCTCTCTAATAAATAAAATCTTAAAACAAACAAACAAAGGGGCTTCTACTGCCTTTTCAGGAATTCAGTGAAATTTTCTATATGTAACATTACCAGATTTCTTCCTTATGAATGGGCTTCCTGTACAAAAGGAATTCTAGGTAAATTGACAATAGAAACATTCTGGTTTGCATTGAATTGTTCAAGGCCTAGACACATGTTGAACAGCAAAATATCTAAGGTTTGAATGATCTGATATGCCAGAAAAGATCCCAATTGGAATGAGTACTTTCTGAAAAGACTTTTACAATCACTCCACAAAGCATGGAGGCAATGTCATAGATGAACTGTGTTACCTGAAGGATGATCTTTTCTTCGTGATGTTGAGACTTCCTCTTGCAGCTCAGAACTCACAAATAGTTCTTTTTCATAGGTTTGTTCCTGAGTCCTCTCTTTCTGTGGGGAGATTTCAGTGTACTCAAAGGAAGTAGCATCCCTAGATATTTTACTTTCTCTGAAAATACTACCTCTTCCTGATTGTAAGGTTGAATCCTGTTGTCTTTCTGGGAATATCTCTCTGGATGGCTCTTGTTCTGCAGTTGACCCTTTGAGTGGTCCTTGCTCTGTTACTGATTCTCTGTGTGATCTTTGTTCTGCAACTGACACTTTGTGTGGTTCTTGTTCTATTACTGACTGTCTGCGTGATCCTTGTTCTGAGGTTGACCCTCTGTGTGGTCCTTGTTCTGTGTCTGACCGTTTGTGTTGTCCTTGTGCTGCTATTGATTCTCTGTGGAGTTCTTGTTCTGTAGTTGCTCCCATGTTGACTCCTTGTTCTGAAGAAGACATGCTTTGTGGTGGCTCTTGTTCTATTACTGAGTCACTATGTAGTCTTTGTTCTATTATTAACTCTCTACTTGATCCCTGTTCTGGAGTTGACCCTGTGTGGGTTTCTTGTTCTGTTACTGAGTCTTTGTCTAGTTCTTTTTCTCCAGTTAACTCTCTGCCTTGTTCTTGTTCCTTGGTTGAAATTCTGTTTCGTTCTTGTTCTGCAGTTGTCCCTCTCTGCTGTTCTGGTAGTGTTGATTCACTATGTTCATCATGATTATGTTGATCTTCTGGAGTTTCTAACAATTTGCTTTGGATTTTGCTAGCATATTTTTCAGAAAGTAGTGCATTCATCTCTAAGAGCACTTTGTCAAAGTCTTCATAAATATGTTTCTGATTATCCATGTCTCCCCAGAACTCAGGCAAGTCTATCTCTTCAAATTCAATGAATGGCCCTTATGCAGAAAACAAAATATTTCCCTAAATAATTGATATTATAATACAGAATCAGAGCTAGTAAACTAATGTAAAACAGCATTGATCACGGTAATTGTAGCATAGGCCTATTGCTTTAAATAAATAAAACTTACCTTTCCCTACAACACAATAAAAGCAAAAAGATATTCAGAGGAACATAAAAGATACTTACTATTGTAAGTTAGAAATCCTCCCTTTCTAAAAGGTATGGTTTGGAATTGAGCATAATTCTTCCTTTTTTTAGAAAAGATTTTATTTATTTATTCATGAGAGACACACAGAGAGAGGTAGAGAAGCAGGTTCCCTGCAGGCAGCCTGATACAGGATTCTATCCCAGGATCCGGGATCACAACCTAGGCCAAAGGCAGATGCTCAACCACTGAGCCACCCAGGCGCTCTGATTCCTCTTTTTCTGCTTGGAGAGTTGCTTAGGCTGCCAAGACAATAAAATTTATCTTCTACTTTTGGTCCTTCAACAAAAAGTATAGCATAGGGATGAGGAAGAGGACACATGTCTTCCACCTCAAATACCTTTTCAATATCTACAATATCAAAATAAAAGCAAGTCTCTATCATTCCCTGGGTTATGTTTTCCTAATACTCCTTTTCTCTCCCTTCCTTATTCTCTCCCTTTCTTTCTTCTTTATTCCTCAATTCTTTTCCTCCACAATTTATGTGAACACCTAATTCAGAATTCTAGGGGAAGATTGCACAGCATTTACCAGAATCCCACTTAAAAAATAACAACAATAACAAAACGACCCTGGTGTCCAGGACTACTCTCTGTAGTGGGACTCATGAAATAAGACCGTCCCCTTCCCTCCCCAAACACTTAGTTGTTAAGCTCTAAAAGTGTGATTCCCACAATTTTCAGGACTAATCTGTATCACTCATAGATTTTTAAGTATTTTCACACAGATCTAAAATATTGACATTCTTCAGAAAACCCATCCTTCAAAGACTGTTGTTTAAAGATTTTATTTATTTATTCATGAAAGACATGCAGAGAGAGGCAGAGACATAGGCAGAGGGAGAGGCAGGCTCCCTAGTGGGAGCCTCATGTGGGACCCAGTCCCAGGACCTTGGGATCACAACCTGAGCCAAAAAGGCAGACGCCCAACCACTGAGCAACCCAGGTGTCACTCAAAGACTTTCTTTTTAAAAAATAAAAATGGTTGGGCAGCCTGGGTGGCTTAGTGGTTTAGCGCCGCCTTCGGCCTAGGGTGTGATCCTGGAGACCCAGGATCGAGTCCCACGTCAGGCTCCCTGCATGGAGCCTGCTTCTCCCTCTGCCTGTGTTTCTGCCTCTCTCTGTCTCTGTGTCTCTCATGAATAAATAAATAAAATCTTTAAAACAATTAAAAAATAAAAATAAAAATGGGGCACCTGGGTTGCTCAGTTGGTTCAATATCTGGCCCTTGATTTTGGCTCAGGTCATGATCTCAGGGTTGTGAGATCAAGCTCCACATCACACTCTATGCTGGGCATGGAGCCTGCTTAAGATTCTCTCTCTCACCTGGGTGGCTCAATGGTTAAACATCTGCCTTTGGCTCAGGTCGTGATCCCAGAGTCCTGGGATCGAGTCCTGCATCAGGTGCTTTGCAGGGAAACTGCTTCTCCCTCTGACTGTCTCTGCCTCTCTTTCTGTGTCTCTTATGAATAAATAAATAAAAGATTTTTTTAAAAAGAGATTCTCCCTCTTTCTCCCTCTCTCTCTCCCCACCCCTCCCCTACTTTCTCCCCCTTCAAAAAAATAAATATAAAAACAAAACCCATAATCCTACTTGTTTTGGAAGCAATGAAAGAAAGATATTTTACTGTATAATTTCAGTAAAGGCATACAAGTAAAAATACTTGGGAAAAGGAATTATTCTTTTTAGAAATTTTAGAATTCTAAGTTGGACATTAAGACTGGAATTACCATTACCAACTTAATTTCCAAAACATTCAGATTTCACTCAAGCACCTCTTAATTCGAATGAACCTAAAATTGAGTTCTAACTTGACAACTTTTAGTATTGCACTATAGTGAAAAATACATCTAGTTGTGGTGAATGAACAGCTAGATTAGCTACTATGATCTAATTAGGGAGATGTCATTGAAAGGATTCCATGGGAATACTTTTAGTATATGAATGTACTATGTCATTCCAGCTTGAGCATACTCCCTTTGTGTTTTTTTTTTAAATTTTATTTATTTATTCATGAGAGACACAGAGACAGAAAGAGAGAGAGAGGCAGAGACATAGGCAGATGGAGAAGCAGGCTCCATGCAGGTAGCCTGAGGTGGGACTCTATCCCAGGACTCCAGGATTACACACTGGATGGAAGGCAGGCGCTAAACCTCTGAGCCACCCAGGGATCCCCAAGCATACTCCCTTTGAACAGCACTTACATTGTCTTGGGTTTCGTAGCAAACTTCTAAGCATTTTTGAACTTTGGTCATAGAATGTTTCCAACAAAGCCAATGTCCTCTGCCGATCCAAAAATCCTACCTAAGCAGAAAGTTTGCAATTAGTTGATACAGGAGATTTGAGATTTTTATGTAAATGGAATACAGTTTCTTGAAGCTTTTATCATCACTACCACTACCATAATTATGTAAATAAAAGTTGCAGAGTCAAAATCAGGAAAGTGGGGATCCCTGGGTGGCGCAGCGGTTTAGCGCCTGCCTTTGGCCCAGGGCGTGATCCTGGAGACCCAGGATCGAATCTCACGTCAGGCTTCCGGTGCATGGAGCCTGCTTCTCCCTCTGCTTGTGTCTCTGCCTCTCTCTCTCTCTCTGTGACTATCATAAATAAAAAAAAAAAAAATCAGGAAAGTGTATCTTGCCTTTAGGCTTATACTCTACTTCTCTATCTTGTGAATGTCAAAATACCTTGCACTTAATAGATGCTTAACAATAGTTACTGACTTAATAGCTAAATCCAATGTGTAATGCTCAGTTCTTATTTAATGTCATCTGAGTATGACATTTGAAACAACGGCTCTCTAGTTTTTTGCATCATTTTTGAGAAATATTTTAACTACAGAAAAATAGAGAAAATTATAAAACTAATGTTTGTATTCCCAGCACCCAAAAATGATTATTAATATTTTGTTTATGTACTTTAAAAACATTTAATTGATATCATAGCACATGTGTACTTTTTATTTTATTTATTTTTAAAGATTTTATTTATTTATTCTTAGAGATGCAGAGAGAGAGAGAGAGGCAGAGACACAGGCAGAGGGAGAAACAGGCTCCATGCAGAGAGCCTGACGTGGGACTTGATCCAGGGTCTCCAGATCACGCCCTGGGCTGCAGGCGGCGCTAAACCGCTGCGCCACCGGGGCTGCCCACATGGGTGCTTTTTAAAATTGCTTTTATTTACCAAACATTGAGGTCAATTCATATATTTAAAGAAATAGATTTTATTCCTTTTAGCTGCTGTATGGTATGCTATAATATGAAAACACTGTAATTAAAAAATATTTAGATTTATTTATTTATTTGAGAGAGAAAGAGAGAGGTGGGACAGAGGGAGAGAGAGAGCGAATCCTCAAGCCAGACTCACTGCCCAATGCGGAGTGTGGTCCCAGGACTCTGAGAACATGACCTGACTGGAAATCAAGAGTTGGCCACTAACCCAACTGAACCACCCAAGTGTCCCCAAAACACTGTATTTTTTAAAAATTCATTTATTGATGGGCATTTAGATTATTTCCAGTGTTTAGATACCAAAATAATGCTGCAGTGGATATCCTTATACACATCTCCTTGCATACATGTATAAACATTTCCCTAGGGTATGTAATTAAAAGTGTTAATTAATAGATTGTACACTATCAACATTTTCAGCTATAGTGGATATTGTCAAGTTGCTCCACAAAATACCTATACCAATTTACTTCTCACCATTGCTGAATGAGAATATTATTTCTCCATATCATGACAATACTTGATATTGTTTGAATTCATAATTCTTTTCCAATCTGATGGATAAAAAATGGTATCTAGTTATTTTAATTTGCATTTCCTTAACTATTAGTGAAATTAAATATATTTTCATATGTTTATCTGTATTTGGGTTTCCTCACCTATGGAAGGCTTTTTTATGTCCTTTCTTCAGTTGGGAATAGTTGTCTATTTCTTAATAATTCATAAATTTGTGATAATGATTATTCTGTTATCTATATAGCAAATATCCTTTCCCAGTTTAATCACTTATTTTTAAATTTAACTTTTGGTAGGTTTAGGCATATTAATGTTTTTAATTTTGAGGTAGCCAAATGTGTTGAATATTTCTTACATGGTTTGTGCTTATCACAGGTATTCATTAAGAAATATTACTTATACCAAGGTCAAAAGACATGCTCTGTGTTCTATGGGTGCTTCTAAAACTTTTACAGTTTTGTTCTCCACATCCACGTTTTCGATAAAACAGGACTTATTTTTGCTCATTATTGAGGCTCAAGTCTAATTTTAATTTTTTCCCAATTATCCCAACTTAGCATTTATTGATTAGTCTCTTGTCACTGATTTATTTGTTTTGTTTTAAGATTGTATTTATTTATTCATGAGAGACACACAGAGGCAGAGATGAGGCATAGGGAAATGAAGTCTCCCTGTGGGGAGCCTGATGTGGGTCAGGACCCCAGGATCATGACCTGAGCCAAAGGCTCAACCACTGAGCCACCTAGGTGCCCCTCTCACCTATGCTACCTATGGTATACACTAAAGTCTCACATACCCATAAATCTGATTCCAGGCCCAATATTCTCTTAATATAGCTTTATTTTTAAAAACCAGAGAAATCCTCCCCAATTTGTTCTTTTTGTAATTACTTTTGGACCTTCACCTCCGTAGAGTTTTTAAAAAGTAAATCTTTTTAAAAAAATACAACATACATACAGAAAATTACACAGGTAATAAGTGAATGGTTTTATCACAGTATAATCATACACAGGAGCTGTTTCTCAAGGGAGAATGGTTAACATTAGTAGAGGGCATGATTTTCTCCCAAACTCAAGGAATCTACTCCATAATTCTTCTAATGCAACTTGCTATAACATTCCAATTTGCCCCATACACTTGAAATACCGTAGGATCGTCTAGGTGATAAGGTATAAGGTAAAGAAGGTTTTTTGTGCTGCAGCCCTACAAATCTCACAAAGCCTTTTCTTTCTACAAAGCTCTGGGACTTACTCTAGCAGCTGACAGCTCAATTAGTGTATAAGAGCAGCACATGAAAGTGTAAGTTGTTCCTAAGCTGTAAAAAGGTCCAATAAACATTGTGACTCTTTCTTTGTGGCAGGTGGCACATTTGCCTCATATTTGAGATATTCTATCATGCTTCAGACTATTGAACCGCTAAAACTTTTATTAAGGTAGTAAACCCTGATTTTATGTGGTTTTTATCTTTGACCCTCTGACACATATGGGCTGTACTGAGGCATCTAATGCTACTTTATGCTCAGCAGGTCCAATCACCATGATGGAAATAATTGAGGTAGTAGATCTGACATTTCTGTGAAATGTCTGCATACTAGATTATAATAGAGAGAAAGAAGCCTGCCTTAGTGCTATGGTAGGGCAGTAAAAGTACAGTGTTGACAGGTGAAGTCAAATTTGTTTGTCTTGTAAATTGCTCTGAAGAAAATAGTATTTGACAAACCAATAGTTGTAAATGAGGAGGCTATGTCAATTTGATTTAATAAAGATTCCACATGGTGAATAACAACTGCAGATGGAGTCACAATAACCTACAAACATTCTTGAAGATTTATCTTCTGCAGTGGTGTCTGGTGGTCTGGTTAGTTGAGCATCTGCCTTCTGCTCAGGTCATGATGCCGGTGTCCTGGGGATCCTGGGATCAAGCTCTGCTTCAGGCTCCCTGCTCCACCAGGGGCCTGCCACTCCCTCATCCTCTCTCTCTGCTGCTCCCTCAGCTTGTGCTCTCTCTCTCTGTCCAAATAATAATAAAATCTTTTTTAAAAAATATCTTCTGTATAAGCAAAACAGAAGAATTAGACAAGAATGTAATAGGGTTACTTCTTCTGAATCCTTCACATCATTCATATATTTTTATATCTAATTTCTGTAGAATTGTTTTGTTTTTCCTTTTGATTGATTGACTGATTGATTTTTACCATTCTGGCAGAGAAAGTTCACGAGTTTCTATTTGTTCCTTCCTACCATGATAGCCTTCAGCCCCCAATTTGTGAGGATGTGGCTAGTTGCTGAGTATGTCTATTCTAATTATACATTCAGGAACTAGAAATAAACATAGCTAAATACACAGGTTAATTGGGGGGCCAAAATAGCATTTATTACCTGACATCCATAAACTCTAATTTTATTTTTTTTTATTTTTTTTATTTTCTAAACATTTTATTGATAAACTCTAATTTTAACCAATGGTCCACTGGGGCATTTTGAGATCCTAGGGATTAATATTAACTTGAAGTCAGTGTCTGGTAATCTCAGAAAATCTTGGGTATTGCCCTTTTTCCAATGAACTTCACCCTAGTAAATGGCTACAGCTCTTTTGAGGAACTCCTGGAGTAAGATCTACTGTACATGCTTGAGGTGGTCTTATAGGATTCTTCCTCAAGAGAGCCAGCTTCCTGTTCTGAATCAAAGAATTCTGTATGTGTAAATTGGCTTAAGTCTAGAAACTAGATATGAAGCCAAGATTTTCCATTGAGGTGTCTCAATTCACATTTCTGGCCCCATAGTTAGAGCTTTTCTATAATTAACTCTAAAAATAATTTAGTAGACATCCTATCTATTTAATCTCTGGGGTAACCATGATCATCAAAGAAAAGCCATGTGGGTCAAAATTTTCAGATAACCACTTTAATTCTTGCTGTTCGTTGTTGTATTTCCAATTATACAATCAGTAAGTAGGTAAATAATGTAGTGTGAGCTCTAAGCAAAATGAGCCCATTATAATATGAACTTTGACCTTAGGCATTGGGTCAAAATACTGTTTATCTGTGTTATCTATAAGCACTGACTTTCACCAGTAGACCTTGTATCTGGCATTTAAATACCATGTCTTCTATTACTCTGGTTTCCCATAATTTCAATGACAATATTTGCTACCATCATTTTCAGTCTACAGAAGACAGTTGCCAAAGAGCTTTTTAGAGATGCTAATACTCCCCTCATTAATGTATTTCTTTTTTTTCTTTTTTTAAAATATTTATTTATTTATTTATTTATTTATTTATTTATTTATTTATTTATGATAGCCAGAGAGAGAGATAGAGAGAGAGAGAGAGAGAGGCAGAGACACAGGTAGAGGGAGAAGCAGGCTCCATGCACCGGGAGCCCCACGTGGTATTCGATCCCGGGTCTCCAGGATCGTGCCCTGGGCCAAAGGCAGGCGCCAAACCGCTGCGCCACCCAGGGATCCCATCATTAATGTATTTCTTAAGAAAGTGTCATCTGGGCCATCTGGGAGTATATGGTAAAGGTGCATAATAGGCAGGATACATAAGAGAATCAACTTTAACAATCTTATAAGCCTTTGGATTTCTTCCTCTATAGTATGCCAAGAAGATTCTAGCATCGCAATCTCATTGAATGTAGGCCATATTTTGGTCAAGGTTTCAGTTTATCTGTCAAGGGAACTGTTAAAACCATTTTCAGATACTCAGAATATTACTGCTAATTAAATCTTCTAAGTATAACAATATTGACAAGTTTGATCCAATCCTTCTTAGCCTAAAGGTTTTATAATCAAGCCCCACACATATCCTCCAGATTTTTGCTGTGATGAATGAGCAAAAACTTGCTATTTTCTTGGAGTACCAACACTCACCTCTCAGTACAGATTTGACTAGTCCTGATGGGACATGATGAGATCTGACTCCAATTTTTGGTCTTAAGGCAATGAATGCTAAATAGGGGGACCTTAAGGAAAATAGACACACCCCTGCAAGCTAATTACCTTAAGTGAAGTTATTATAGGGACTCTAAGGAAATAAAGGCTAATATTCTCAAATAGAAGAGAAGAGATTGCTTCTGCTGCCAAGGGAGGCTTAGATTTGTAGCTCAAATCTTAGTTTCCATCCAAATGTAAACATTCCAAGTCTTGGGGTTCCTCTATTTTCCAAGGAGCATGCTAACTTTCACATAAGAGACTTGGCAACTGTATGAATTCAATTTACATTTTAATCTTGTCACATTAAATTTGGGGCTGATTTTTCATCCACATCTGCCCTGAATCTACAAGAAATAGATATTCCTTCAAAGTCATCATGAAAATTTTCTGGTTTTCTGACTGCAACTTGCGCTGAGAATTTAAAGCCCTGAGCTTGTTTTTACTTTCTACAACTTCTCAAATGCAGTGAAAGGAAGCCCATCCACGGACAGTCCTTGTAGTCAACACTTTGTAATTGTGGTTTAATGCAGCAGCCATTTGTTCTCTTACAGCCCTTCCTATAAGGGCAGTGCATCCTTAAACAACCACAGTGCTAATTTTAAAAACTTTTTCATTGAGGGATAATAAATATGTAAAAGGTGGCCTTGATCTTAGGGTTATGAGTTCAAGCCTGAGTTGGGCTCCATGGTGGGCGGGAGCATACTTAAAAAAGAAACTAATAGGGTGTGCATATCCCAAGTGTTTAGCTCAATGAATGTTTCCCTGTCTATACTCTGTATAAATACCACTCAGGTAAAGAGATAGAACATTTTCATTATTTCCCGAAGGGTCCTTCATGGTTTCTCTTAGACAATAATTTCTCCAAAGGTAACAATAGTTTTCCTATTTTTAAATTTAATGTAGATGAAATTATATAGTATATGCCCTTTTGTACATTTTTTTGTTCAACATTATATCTGTGAATGTTATTCATGTTTCATTTGCCTGTAATTTATTTTTCATAGCTACATAATATTGTAGTGCATTAATATATAAAAACTTTAAATAAGTTTTTATTTATATTATTATATTATTTATTTATTATATTATTTATTTTATTTATCTTTCCATTGTTGATACACATTTGTATTCTTTTTTTTTACATTTTTTTATAAATTAATTTTTATTGGTGTTCAATTTACCAACATACAGAATAACACCCAGTGCTCATCCCGTCAAGTGTACCCCTCAGTGCCCGTCACCCATTCACCCCCACCCCCCGCCCTCCTCCCCCTCCACCACCCCTAGTTCATTTCCCAGAGTTAGAAGTCTTTATGTTCTGTCTCCCTTTCTGATATTTCTCACACATTTCTTCTCCCTTCCCTTATATTCCCTTTCACTATTATTCATATTCCCCAAATGAATGAGAACATACACTGTTTGTCCTTCTCCGGTTACTGTGGCCAAGTTCAAAAAGGGTGTTGCCTGAGTTCTCCTCTGGGATTTTGATGGAATCTTGTCTCACATTTAGATCTTTCATCTATTTTGAGTTTATCTTTGTGTATGGTGCAAGAGAGTGGTCCAGTTTCATTCTTCTGCATGTGGATGTCCAATTTTCCCAGCACCATTTATTGAAGAGACTGTCTTTCTTCCAGTGGATCGTCTTTCCTCCTTTATCGTATATTAGTTGACCATAAAGTTCAGGGTCCACTTCTGGGTTCTCTGTTCTGTTCCATTGATCTATATGTCTGTTTTTGTGCCAGTACCACACTGTCTTGATGAACACAGCTTTGTAGTACAACCTGAAATCTGGCATTGTGATGCCCCCAGATATGGTTTTCTTTTTTAAAATTCCCCTGGCTGTTTGGGGTCTTTTCTGATTCCACACAAATCTTAAAATAATTTGTTCTAAGTCTCTGAAGAAAGTCCATGGTATTTTGATAGGGATTGCATTGAACGTGTAAATTGCCCTGGGTAACATTGACATTTTCACAATATTAATTCTGCCAATCCATGAGCATGGAATATTTTTCCATCTCTTTGTGTCTTCCTCAATTTCTTTCAGAAGTGTTCTATAGTTTTTAGGGTATATTTTGAGAACCATTTGAATGGTAAATGGTTCTCCAACCTTTTATTTTCAGGTTGTAGGTGTCCTTCTGTCTAAAATGAGTCTCTTGTAGACAGCAAATAGATGGGTCCTGTTTTTTTATCCAGTCTGAAACCCTGCGCCTTTTGATGGGGTCATTAAGGCCATTCACGTTCAGAGTTACTATTGACAGATATGAGTTTAGTGTCATCATGATATCTATTTAGTCCTTGTTTTTGTGGATTGTTCCACTGAACTTCTTCTTAAAGGGGAGTTTTAAGAGTCCCCCTTAAAATTTCTTGCAGAGCTGGTTTGGAGGTCACATATTCTTTCAGTTCCGGCCTGTCTTGGAAGCTCTTTATCTCTCCTTCCATTTTGAATGAGAGCCTTGCTGGATAAAGTATTCTTGGTTGCATGTTCTTCTCATTTAGGACCCTGAATATATCCTGCCAGCCCTTTCTGGCCTGCCAGGTCTCTGTGGAGAGGTCTGCTGTTACCCTAATATTCCTCCCCATGAAAGTCAGGGACTTCTTGTCTCTTGCTGCTTTAAGGATCTTTGGAATTTGCAAGCTTCACTATTAAATGTCGAGGTGTTGAACGGTTTTTATTGATTTTAGGGGGGGATCTCTCTATTTCCTGGATCTGAATGCCTGTTTCCCTTCCCAGATTGGGAAAGTTTTCAGCTAGGATTTGTTCAAATACATATTCTGGCCCTCTGTCCCTTTCGGCGCCCTCGGGAACCCCAATTAAACGTAGGTTTTTCTTCCTTAGAGTGTCATTTATTTGCCTTAATCTGTCTTCATGGTCCCTTAATTGATTGTCTCTTTTTTCCTCAGTTTCCCTCTTTGCCATTAACTTGTCTTCTATGTCACTCACTCGTTCTTCCACCTCGTTAACCCTCGTCGTTAGGACTTCTAGTTTGGATTGCATCTCATTCAATTGATTTTTAATTTCTGCCTGATTGGATCTAAATTCTGCAGTCATGAAGTCTCGTGAGTCCTTAATGCTTTTTTCTAGAGCCACCAGTAGCTGTAGAATAGTGCTTCTGAATTGGCTTTCTGACATTGAAGTGTAATCCAGATTTTGTAACTTGTGGGAGAGAGGGCTGTTTCTGATTCTTTCTTTTGAGGTGAGGTTTTCCTTCTAGTCATTTTGCTCAGTGCAGAGTGGCCAAAAACAAGTTGTATTGGAACACGGGGGAGTATCACTGGTCCGTCTAGCTGGTCTTCTGGGGGAGGGGCCTGCTGTGCTGATTTTCAGGTGTTAGCACTTGGGGGAGCTGCTCTGCCCCTGCCTGCTGCGGGCTCAGCGGGGGTTGTTTACCCCGTGGGGCCCCAGGAGGAACAGCAGCAGTTGCTATGGCAACTCTGGAAGCCTGGATTTAGCCTCCGCAGGAACTACGGGGCTCGGGGCTCTCGGTTCTCTGTCCGCAGGGCCTGGAGGCTCCGGGGCGGGGCCGCTGATCTGCTCAGCTCGGGGCAGGAGCGTCCTCGCTGTCCTGGGCCCTCCCGGCCTCTGCCTGTCCCAGGGGGAGGCCGGATCCTGGGCTGTGTCCCGGCGCCCTGTGCTCCGGGGCCTGCGCTGTTGGATTCGCGCTCCCGCCCCGCAGCTCCCTCCCTGGAGCCGCTCCCGAGCCCCTCCGAGCTGCTCGGTGGCGGGATCCGGTTGGTCCCGCCGTGCGCGCTGCAGCCCTTAGGGAGCTCGGAGCACTCTCCTGCGCTCGCAGGTGTCTGTTAGTGTCCCAGGGAGCCTGAGGGCATCCCCGCTCTCCTGGGTCCTGCTCCAACTCCCTGCGAGCCCCTTTCCGCCCGCCCGGAAGGTTGGTGCAGCTCCTGCTCCTCCGGGACGGGGCTCTCCTGTCCTGGGGACACTCGCCCCGGCCCTAGCCCGGCTCCTCGCGGGGCCCCTCCCCCTCGGAGGCCTTTTGTTTCTTTATTTCTTTTTCCCCGTCTTCCTACCTTGATAGAAGCGCGGACTCTTCTCACTGTAGCATTCCAGCTGGTCTCTCTTTACATCTCAGGCCGAATTCGTAAATTTTCAGGATGGTTTGAAGGTTATCTAGGTAATTTGGTGGGGACAGGTGATTTGGGGACCCTGCTCTTCCGCCATATTGCCCCTCCCCCCCATTTGTATTCTTTTTAGTTTTTGATTTTATAAATAATGCTATGAACATTCTTATTGTTTTGTTTTTAAAGATTTTATTTATTCATGAGGGACACAGAGAGAGGCATAGACACAGGCAGAGGGAGGAGCAGGCTCCCCGCAGAGAGCCCAATGTGAGAAGTGATCCCCAGACCCCAGGGATCATGCCCTGAGCTGAAGGCAGAGGCTCAACCGCTGAGCCACCCAGGTGTCCCCATTCTTGTTTTTTATTGACCCCAGTGAGGTATAATTTACATCCAATAAAATGAGCCAATTTTAAGTGTAGAATTCAAAGAGTTGTGACAATATATACATGCATGTAACTACCACCACAATGAAGACATAGATTTTTTCATTAAATCAAGAAGTTCCCTTGTGCCCCTTTGTAACCAGTCCCCTCTATTCATGGCCCCAGAAAACTATCTTTCTGCTTTCTACTGCTATAGATTACTTTTCCTTTTTCTAGATTGTCATATAAATGAAATTATGTAGTATGTATTTTTGTCTGCCTCCTTTCATTTAGTATAATATTTTTTAGATTCATCAATGTTATTATCAGTAGTTCATTTCCTTCTATTGCTGAGTAATATTCCACTGTATAGATATACTACAAAGTGTTTAGTTTATCTACAAGTTGATGGACACTTGGGTTATTTCTAGTTTGGAGTTGTGATTTAGACTGGTAAGAGCATTCACATACAAGAATTTGTATATACATATATTTCAATTTTCTAATTTTATTTAGTTTCTTCTTGGTAAATATTTGGAAGTGGTATTGCTGGCTGCTGGGTCATATGGTAGGTATATGTTTAACTTTTTAGGAAACTGCCAAAATGTTTTCTAAAGTGGTTATTCCATTCCTATGAGCAGTGTATGAAAATTCTAGTTGTTCCATATCTTTGCCAATACTTGGCACTGTCAGTCTTTTTTTTTTTAATTTCAATATAGTTAACATAGTGTTATATTAGTTTCAGGTGTACAATAGAATAATTCAGCAATTCTATACATTACTCAGTGCTTATCATTAGTGATCCTTAATCTCTTCCACCTATACCTCCTCTCTGGTAATCATCTTATCTCTATAGATAAAATTCTGTTTTTTGTTTTGTCTCTTTTTTTCTATAATTTGGCTATTATAAATAATGCCACAATAAGCATAGGGGTACCTATATTTTTTTGAATTAGTGTTTTTGTATTCTTTGGGTAAATACCCAGTAGTGGAATTACTGGATCATACGGTAATTCTATTTTAATTTTTTAAAAAGATTTTATTTATTTATTCATGAGAGACACGGAGAGAGAGTGGGGCACAAGGCAGAGGGAGAAGCAGACTCCATGCAGGGAGCCCAACGTGGGACTCGATCCCGGGTCTCCAGGATCACACCCTGGGCCGAAGGCGGCGATCACCTGGGCTGCTCCTATTTTAATTTTTTGAGGAACCTCCATGTTGTTTTTCTCAGTGGCTGTTCCAGTTTGCATTCTCAGCAACAGTGCACAAGGGTTCCTTTTTCTCCACATCCTTGCTAACATTTGTTTCTTGTATTTTTTACTTTAGCCATTCTGAAAGGTATGAAGTAATACTGCATTGAGTTTTGATTTGCATTTCTCTGATGATGAGTGATGAGTGATGTTGAGCATTTTTTCATGTCTCTGTTGGCCATCTGAATGTCTTCTTTAGAGAAATGACTCTCATGTCTTTTGCCAATTTTTAACTGGATTATTTGGTTTTGGAGGTGTTGAGTTTTAGAAGTTCTTTATATATTTTGGATATTAACCCTTTGTTGGATATGTAATTTGCAAATATCTTCTCCCACTCAGTAGGCTGTCTTATAGTTTCATGAATTGTTTCCTTTGTTGTTCAGAAAAATTTATTTTGATGTAGTGCCAATAGTTTTTGTTTTTGTTTTCCCTTCCCTCAGAAAACATTTCTAGAAAAATGTTGTTATGGCTGATGTCAGAGAAATCACTGCCTGTGCTCTCTTCTAGGATTTTTACAGTTTCAAGTCTCACATTTAGGTCTTTAATCCATTTTGAGTTTATTTTTGTGTATAGTGTAAGAAAGTGGTCCAGTTTTGTTTTTGGGGTGTTTTTGTTTTGTTTTGTTTTGTTTTTTGCATGTAGCTGTCTAGTTTTCCCAGTACCACTTGTTAAAGCAGTTATGTTTTCTCCACTGTATATTCTTGCCTGCTTTGTTGAAAATTAATTGACCATATCAATGAGAGTTTATTTCTAGAGTTTCTATTCTATTCCATTGATCTGTGTGCCTATTTTTGTGCCAGTATCATTCTGTTTTGATTAATACAGCTTTGTGTTGTATCTTAAAATCTGGGACTGTGATACCCCCAGTTTTGTTCTTCTTTTTCAAGTTTGCTTTCACTTTTGGAGCCTATTAGGGTTCCATACAAATTTTAAGATTATTTGTTCTAATTCTGTGAAAAATACTGTTAGTATTTTGATAGGGATTGCATTAAATCTGTAGATTATTTTGGGTTGTACAGACATTTTAACAATATTGGTTTTTCCAGTCCTTGAGCATGAAATATCTTCCCATTTGTTTGTGTCATCTTCAATTTCTTTCATCAGTGTCTTATAAGCTTTCAGAGCACAGGTTTTTCATGTCATTGGTAAGTTTATTCCCAGGTATTTTGTTATTTTTGGTGCAGTTGTAAGTGGGATCGTTTTCTTAATTTCACCTTCTGCTACTTCATTCTTAGCGAACAGAAATGCAATGGATTTCAGTATATTGATTTTGTAGACCTTACTGAATTCATTCATCGGTTCTAGTAGTTTTTTGGTGTGGTATTTAGGATTTTCTATAGAAAGTAGCATGTCATCTGCAAAAATAGTGAAAGTTTTGCTTCTTGCCTACTGATTTGGATTCCTTTTATTTCTGTTAATTGTCTGATTGCTGTGGCTAGGACTTCCAATACTATGTTGAATAAAAGTGGAAAGAGTGGACATCCTTGTCTTTTTCTTGATCTCAGGAGAAAAGCTTTTAGTTTGAATAGTATGTTAGCTGTGGGTTTTTCATATATGGCCTATATTGAAGTATGTTCCCTCTAAATCTTCTTTGTTGAGGGTTTTTAATCATGAATGGATATTGTACTGGTATTGTCAGTCTTTTTAACTTTAGCTACTCTAGTGAGTATAATTTTTATCTCATTGTGGTTTTAATTTGCATTTCTTTGATGACTAATGACATTGAACATATTTCCATGTATTCAACATACATATATTTACTTTTCTGACATGAAAAGGCATAGGCATTTTTAATTGAATTGTTTCATTAAGTTATAGGAGTCCTTTATGGATTCTGGATGCAAATTTTTTGTCATTAAATGTATTGCAAATATTTTCTCCCAGTCTATAGCTTCCTTTTCATTTTTTAAAAAGATTCATTTCTTGATTTTAGAAAGAAGACACAAGCAGGGAGAGTGGCAGAGGGAGAGGGAGAGTCTCAAGATTTCACACTGAGCCCAGAGCTTGACATGGGGCTCAATCTCACAATTCTGAGATTATGACCTGAGCTGAAGTCAAGAGTTGGATGCTTAACCAACTGAGCCACCCAGGTGTCCCTCTTTTCATTTATTTAATAGTATCTTTCAAAAAATGGAATTTTTAAATTGGGTGTAGTCCATTTTATCAAATTTTCTTTTAAGTTTCATGCTTTCTTCTAGAACTTTGTGATTTTTACCTTAAACATTTAAGTCTAAAGTTTATTTCAAGCTTATTTTTATGTATGGTGTGAGGTAAAGTTTGAGGTACAATTATTTCCCCCTAGAATTGGTAGTCAGTTTTTCTAGCACATGTTTTCAAAAGATTATTCTAGGCACCACTCTTTGTTGAAAACAATTGCCTGTGCCCATGTGGTTTTATGTCTGACTCTATTTGGTTCCATTAATCTTTTTGTCTATCTTTATACCAATACTGTGCTGTCTTGTTTTCTGTAGATGTATATCAAATCCTTAAATCAGGTAGTGTAAATACTCCAGTTTTGTTCTTTTTCAAAATTATTTTGGCTATCCTGCATCCTTTGAAGTTCCATATAAATTTTAAAATTAGTTCTGTCAATTTTAATAAATAAGCGCCACTTAGATTCCAAGTAAGATTTGAGTTGGAATTGTATTAAATGTATAGGTAGTTTTGGGAACTAACAATATTTAGTCTTTTGATTCATGAATATGGCCTTTGAGAGAATTGAGAAATGCTCTCTCTGTTTAGGTTTTTTTTTTTTCTATTTCCCTCAGTAGTGTTTTTTAGTTTTTAGTCTATAGATATTGCATGTACTTTGTTCAATGTATCTCTAAGTATTTCATGTGTGTGATGTTAATGCCAATGGCATTTTAAAATTTCATCTTCCAATTGTTCATTGCTAATATATAGAAATACAGTTGATCTTTGTGTATTGACTGTATGTCTTGAAGCCTTACTAAATCATATATATGTTCTAGCGAATTCAATTTTTATTTATGTATTTATTTATTTATTAAGATTTTATTTATTTATTCATGAGAGACACAAAGAGAGAGGCAGAGACGCAGGGAGCCTGACATGGGACTCAATCCCGGGTCTCCAGGATCATGCCTCGGGCTGAAGGCGGCACTAAACTGCTGAGCCACCCGGGATGCCCTCAATTTTTATTTTTAAAGATTCCTTAGGATTGGGGTGCCTGGGTGGCTCAGTTGGTTAAGCATCTGCCTTTGACATAGGTCATGAGCTCAAGGTCCTGGGATCAGGCCGCAGATGGGGCTCCATACTAGGTGGGGAGTCTGCTTCTCCCTCTTCCTCTACCCCTAACCCTGCTCATGCACTCTCTCTGTCTGTCTGTCTCTCTCATAAACAAACAAACAAACAAACAAATAAATAAAATATTAAAAAAATATATCCTTAGGATTTTATACATAGAAGATCATGAAATTCCCGAATAAACAAAGTTTTCTTTTTCTTTTTATGCCTTATTTCACTGGCTACTACTTCTAGCACAATGTTAAATAAAAGTGGACATCTTTGCCTAGTCCCAGACATAAGGAGGAAATCATTAAAAATTTCACCATGAAGTATAACTGCAGGTTTTTCTTTTTTTCTTAAGATTTTATTTATTTATTCATGAGAGACAGAGAGAGAGAGAGGCAGAGACACGTGCAGGGCGCCTGATGCAGGACTCAATCCCGGGACCCCAGGATTAGGCCCTGCACCAAAGGTGGCACTAAACCGCTGAGCCACCCGTACTGCCCTAACTGCAGGTTTCTCAGAGATGCTCTTTATGAGGTTGTAGAAATTCTATTTCTATTTGCTGAAATTTTTTTGTTTCTGTTTTTTAAATTTTGAATAGGTGTTGAATTTTGCCAGATGATCATACATCTTTTCTTTTTTTTTTTATTTTTAGTTTCTTAATGTGGTGAATTGACTTGATCGAATTTTGAGTTTTAAACCAACTTTGCATCTCTGGGTTAAATTCCACTTAATCCTGATATATTTCCTTTTTAATATGTTGCTGAACTAATTTGCTATAATTAAATCAAAGATTTTTATATCTTGCTCATGGGGGATATTAGTCTATAGTTTTCTGTCTTGGAATCATTTTATCTGGTTTTGATATAAGATTAATCCTGGTCATATAAAATGAGTAGGATGTGTTCTCTCTTCTATTTTTGAAAGACTGCACAGGTTTGGAATTACTTCTTCCTGGAACATTTGATAGAATTCATCAGTGAAGCCATATGGACCTAGAGTTTTGTGGAAAGGTTTTTAATGGCATTAATTAATTTCTTTATTAATTAAAGAGCAAGAGCACCCAGGTTTTCCATTTCCTCTTGAGTCAGACTTGGTAATTTATGTCTTTTGGTGAACTTATCCATTTAATCTAAGCTGCAAACTTACTGGCAAAAGTTGTTCATAATGTTCCCTCATTGTTCTTTTAATGTTTTCAGGCTCTACGGTGGTGTCCCCTTTTTCTTCCCTGATATCAGTTATTTGTATCTTCTCTTTTTTCTTTGATCAGTCTACCTAGAGATTTATCAATTATATTAATATTTTCAAAGAACCAGCTTTTGTTTTGATTGATTTTCACTATTCTTTATTTTCTATTTCATTTATTTCTGCCCGTTACTTTATCATCTCTTTCTTTCTACTTTTCATTTATTTAGTTTTGCTTTTCTTTTCTAGCTTTTTGAGATGGAAGCTTAGATCACTGATACTTGGACCTCTCTCTTTTTTTTTAAACATTTACTGTTTTTTTTTTTTAGGATTTTTTTTTAAAATTTATTTATTCATAGAGACAGAGAGAGAGGGGGGGGGAGAGAGAGAAAGAGAGGCAGAGACACAGGCAGAGGGAGAAGCAGGCTCCACGCAGGGAGCCTGACGTGGGACTCGATCCCGGGTCTCCAGGATCACACCCTGGGCTGAAGGCGGCGCTAAAGCGCTGCGCCACGGGGGCTGCCCCCTTTCTTATTTTCTTATGAAAGTACTCTATAAATTTCTCTCTAAGCACACTTTAGCTCTACAGCTCTAATGTTAACATATTATGTTTAATTATCACTGAGTTGAAAATATTTCCTAATTTCTCTTGTAATTTATTTTTTGTCCATTGGTTATTTTGAAGCGTTATTTAATTCCTAAATATTTGGGTATTTCTTAACTATCTTCCTGTTACTGATTTCTAATTTGATTCTGCTCTAGTCAAAGAACATATACTATATGATTTCAATTCTTTTAAATTTATTGAGACAACTTTCGTGGTGTATCATACGATCATTTTGGTGAATGTTTCAAGTAAAATTGAAAAGTTTATAAATTTTATTGATTTTTTTCCAAGAACTAGCGCCTGGTTTTATGGAGCGTGTTTTTTGTTTGTTTGTTTTTGTTTTTTTTTTGTTTTGTTTTAGTTTTTATATCAGTTATTTCTGCTCTAATCTTTATTATTTCCTTCCTTCTAGTTTTAGGTTTTGTTTATTCTCCTCCTAGTTCCTTTACATGAAAGGTTAGGTTGTTTGAGATTTTTCTTGCTTCTTCAGATAGGCTTGTATTGCTATAAACTTCCCTCTTAGAATAATTTTTACTGCATCCCAAAGGTTTTGGACTATTGTGTTTTCATTTTCATTTGTTTCCATGCAATTTTTTGTTTCTTATTTTATTTCCTGGCTGACCCATTAATTGTTTAGTAACATGTTATTTAACCTTCATATATTTGTAGTCTTTCCAGATTTTTTCTTGTGGTTGACTTTTAGTTTCATAGCACTGTGGTCAGAAAAGATGCATAGTATGACTTTGATCTTCTTGAAAAGTTGAGGCTAGTTTTGTGGGCTAATACATGATCTATTCTGGAGAATGTTCCATGTACACTTGAAAAGAATGTGAATTTTGCTGTTTTAGGATGGAATGTTCTGAATATATCTGTAAAATCCATCTGTTCTAGGGTGTGATTCAAAGTCATTGTTTCCTTGTTGACTTTCTGTTTAAATTATCTACCTATTGATGTAAGTGGGGTTATAAAATCCCTATTATTATTATATTATTATCCATTAGTTCCTTTATGTTTGTTATTAACTGTTTTGTGTATTTGGGTGCTCCTATGTTAGGTACATAAATATTTACAATTGTTGTATCTTCTTGTTGGGTTGTCCCCTTCTTTGTCTCTTACTACAGTGTTTGTGTTTTTTTAATGATTTTGTTTATTTGAGAGAGAGAGAGAAAGCATGAGTGGGGGCAAAGGGGAGAGGGAGAGGGAGAAGCAGGTTCCCTGTTGAGCAGGGAGCCCAATGTGGGGCTAGATCCCAGGACCCTAGGATCATGACCTGAGCTGAAAGCAGATGCTTAACCGATTGAGTCACTCAGGCACCCCTGGATAGAGTATTCTTGGCTGTAGATTTTTCCCATTTAGCACTTTTTAAAAAAAGATTTTATTTATTTATTCATGAGAGAGAGAGAGAGAGAGAGGCAGAGCGGGGAGAAGCAGGCTCCATGAAGGGAGCCTGAAAAGGGGCTTGATCCCAGGTCTCCAGGATCAGGCCCTGCAACGAAGGCAACACTAAACTGCTGAGCCACCCCAGCTGCCTGCCCACTTAGCACTTTGAATAATCATGCCACTCCCTTCTGGCTTGTAAAATATCTGTTGAAAAATCTCCTGTTAGCCTTATTGGTTTTCCCTTGTAAGTTACTAATTTTGTCTTGCTACTTTTAAGATTTTTTTCTTTATCACTATATTTTGCAAATTTAATTACAGTATGTTTTGGTATGGGTCTGCTTTTGTTGATTTTGAAGGGCGTTCTCTGTGCCTCATGGATCTGGATATCTGTTTCCTTTCCCAGATGAGGGAAATTTTCAGGTATCATTTCTTCAGATAAATTTTCTGTCCCTTTTTCTCTCTCTTCATCTTCTGGGACTCATAATACGAATGTTTTGTGTTATGAGTTCCCTAAGTCTATTATCATTTTGTGTAATTTTTTTTTTCTCTTCTGTCCAGCTTGATTACTTTCCATTACTCTCTGTCTTCCAGGTCACTAATCCATTCCTCTGCTTTTCCCATTAAGCATGTTTCTTATTTCATTTATTGAGCCCTTTATCTGCTGTTATTTCTTATATCTGTGTTAAGGGTCTCATTCATTCACTCTTCTACTCTTTTCTCAAATCTAGTGAGTATCACTATGATCATTGCTTTAATTTCTCCATCAGGTATGTTATTACATCTGTTTCATCTCTGGCTGTAGTCCTGTCCTGTATTTATTTGGGATTAATTTCTCTGTCTTCTCATTTTGTCTCCCCTTTGTGTCTGTTTCTGTATTTTAAGGAAGCCAGTTATGTCTTCTGCTTTTGAAAGTAGTGACTTTATGAAGAGGTGGTCCTAGAGTGCCTTGCAGCATAGTATCCCCTGTTTACCATAACCTGGCATTTCAGGACAGAATCCTATGTGTGTTGCTTATGCTCTGCTATTGTGTCTGAGTCATTTTTCCTTTCAGTGCAGTCATCTGCACTGACACTGCCTGTTGTGGGCTGTGCTTGCTCTCTGTGTTGTTAGTGGGACCCATGCAGATCAACTCTGAGAGGGTGTGCCTGTCAGGGAAATTGAGAGCAGGGCAGTTATGTTAACAAAATTTCCACTAGGCCACTAGTCCTGTGCCAGATCCCCCAAAGTGTTACAGTGGCTTGGGGCTGCATGATGGGGCAGCTGGGGATGTGAGGCTGGGTGTGGCTTGTGGCAATGGCTGAACTCAGTGGGTGATAGTGGCTGGGGGCACTTGGTGGCAGCTGTGTACCCAGTGGCTGGGCAGGGCATGCACAGCTTTAACAAAATTTGCCCTGAGCCCTGGTCTTAGGCTACAAGCATCTGTGCAGCACTGCCTTCCACATGGCTCTGTGTTTATGCTGGGGAGGCAGAGGAGGAAAATAGTGCCTGCCAACTTTCTCATTTTCAAAGAAGTTTCCCAACATGTTCCAAAATCAGTATGAATAGCTCTATCTCCTGTTTGCCCTGGTATCGTGTAAACTGCCATTTTTATGTTGGCTCTTCAATCAGGCTGCTGTCTCTTTAAGGTCACAGCCCAGCTATCACTCACCCTTGCCAGGTGCTGAGACAGTTGACTTTTAAAGCTCCAGGCTCCAAGACCCACTAGTTTTACAAAATCACAGAATTCAGTCCCTCTGGTTTTTAAAGTCAAATATTATGGGGATTAATCTTCCCTGTGTGAGCTCCCTCTGCTCACACCCCCTCGGGTGTGGAGGGCCCATTTCTCTCCTTCTCCCTGTGTGAAGCTCCCTCCCACCTCCCAGCAGCCTCACTCCACCTTTCTGACCTTCCTAACCTTTCAGATGTAGCTTCTTCTCTATATTTAATTGTGGAGTTTGCTCTGCCAGTCTTCAGAGCATCTCTGGTTTATTGACTTGGATGTGGATGATACCTAGTTGCAAACGTGGGATGGGATGAGCTCATGGTCCTCCTACTCCACCATTGTCCCAAGCTCTCACCTGGTTCTTGCATTTTTGTTCAACTCAACAATCTCTGCCTTTTGACTGGACTATTTAGACCATATACATTTAACATAATTGGCATTATGGTTGGCTTTAAATATACAAATTTGCTATTTGTTCCATTTGTTCTTTGATTTTGCTTCTTTTCCTGCCTTCTTTCTATTACATTTTAATATTCCATTTATCTCCACATTGATTTATTAGCTCTATCTCTTTTTTCCTAGTAATTGCTTTAGATTTAACATTATGCAACTTAAAAAAAAAAAGAAATGGAAGGAAAATTTCCAATTTCATTCTGAGCCCAGCATTACCCTGAAACCAAAACCAGATAAAGACTCCACCTAAAAAAAGAGAACTACAGGACAATATCTCTGATGAGCATGGATGCAAAAATTTTCAATTAAATACTAGCAAATTGAATAAATCCAACAGTACCTTAAAAAGAATTATTCACCACTCAAATGGAATTTATTCCTGGGCTGCAAGAGTAGTTCAATTTTTGTACTTTTTAATGTTTTTTTATTTTTTATTTATTTATTTTTTTAAAGATTTTATTGGGCAGCCTTGGTGGCTTGGCAGTATGGCGCCGCCTTCCACCCAGGGCGTGATCCTGGAGACCCAGGATCAAGTCCCACGTTGGGCTCCCTGCATGGAGCCTGCTTCTCCCTCTGTCTGTGTCCTTGCCTCTCTCTCTGTCTCTGTGTCTCTCATGAATAAGTAAATAAAATCTATATTTTTATTTATTTTTTTAAAAGATTTATTTATTTATTTATTTGAGACACACACACAGAGAGAGAGAGAAACAGGCAGATACATAGAAAGAGAGAACATGAGTTGGTGGAGAGAGGCAGAGGGAGAGGAAGCAGGAGAAGCAGACTTCCTCTGAGCCAGAAAGCTGGATATGAGGATTGATCCCAGGACCCTAGGATCATGACCTGAGCTGAAGGCAGACACTTAACCAACTGAGCCACTCAGGTGCCCCAATATTTGTACTTCTTAACCCAGTTTATATTTATCTCACAAACATTGTCAATAGAGCATAGTTATGTTTCCCTACTCACGTTCACTGCTAGGAAGCTTAGATTCAAACTTGTAGATGACCCATAATAAATATTTAGGTCATTAGAGTAAGCAATTTGGGCTTTGTTCCCGGCTTCATTTAGTATCCTTTCTTTTTTTTTTTTTTCGTCCTACTTTTAATCTATGTTCCTTTGTTGCATTTTATCTAATCTTGTAAGCTTCCTTAAATCTGTTATGGAACATAAGGATACAAAACTAATATAAAGTTCATAAATAAATGTATTCCAATAAAGTTTGTATCTATTTTTGCAAATCCATTTGGTATCATGACATACTTGTATCCTTCCAAACACCATTCTTAGAAATACTTGTAGATATCAACTTTTCATGTTTTAAGAGGCAGCATAATAAAATGTGGTAAGCTTCCTATTCCCAACAATTCTTTTCTATAAGAAGCCACTAGCAAAGAGAGTAAGCAAAAACAATCTTAAGCAACTCATTATTAAGAATGGGAAAGAGATTTAGAGACAAGTTGTACATTGTGAAATGCAGTGCCATGCAAGATGTGTTCTACAGGCTGGTACTAGTCTGTGACAAGAAAGATACAGAAACTGAGAATAGTATCCAGAAAGTTTTATAACAATTTGAGAAAGTAACTGATAATAAATCAGATTTGAATCTGATAATAGAACATGTAGATTGCCTAGGTGGCTCAGTCAATTGAGCATGTGACTTCTACTCAGGACATGATCTCAGGGTTCTGGCGTTGAGCCCCAAGTCAGGGTCCCCAGTCCCAGGGAAGTCTGCTTATCCCTCTTCCTCTCTTTTTGCCCCTCCCCCTGCTTGTGCTTTCTCTGTCTCTCTCTCAGATAAATAAATCTTTCTTAAAATGTGGATTGTATTTTGTATGTGCATTTTTAATTGAGTGTCAGTCCACAGTGGATTAGCAATTAAAAGCATCACCATCAACACCAACAGTGTTGGGCTGGCTGAGAGGGGCACCCAAAATGGCGGACATCTCAAATTGGGTCAAAATGGCTGATCTCCCCGCCAAAGCAGCCAGGACCACCACATCATCTCCAGTAAATCAAAGCCTAGATGGGAAACTGAAACTTTCCATCCAGGACTTTCCAGCCAGGGACCACCCTCCATCGTCTACTATCCCCAACCCCAGCCAATCACCTAGGGACACGTGTTCCCTTGCCTAATTTGGCAAGGGATCCACCCAGATTCAGACCTGGAGCCAATAAGGCTTAAAAAACCCCACACTCCCCAACCACAGTGCGACTTCCCTGACTCCGGCCACCTCTCGGAGTCACAGAACCTGGCCCTCGCCCTGGAGCGCGCCCCATTAAAGCACTCTCGAACCTACTGCCTGGCTCTGCTGTTTTTTTATTTCTCCTCCGTTCATTTGGAAAAAACCTAACAAACAGGTTCTTCACAAAAAAATAGTTTGAGAAGCACTGCTTTAAGAGTCTTATCCTACTGGGATGCCTGGGTGGCTCAGCAGGTGAGCATCTGCCTTTGGTTTAGGGCCTGATTCTGGATTCCCAGCATAGAGTCCTACATCGGGCTCCCTGCATGGAGCCTGCTTCTCCTCCCTCTGAATGTGTCTCTGCCTCTCTCTCTCTCTCTTTGTGTCTTATGAATAAATAAATAAAAGCTTAAAAAAAAAAAGAGTCTTATCCTACCTTCCCATGGTCACAATGCAGGAAGAGTTCAGCAAATATCTGCCTCCGCATGTCTGTTTTTATAACCTCCCGGAATTCATCTGCACAATGACAAAAGTGCTTAAGGAGTTTCTCGAACATTTCATTTTTAAAGTCTGCAACATATGAAGAGACATACTGCAGAGAAAAGGAGGATAAATGATTACTTTAAAAATGGGCTCTTTATTTGGATTTTCCCAAGACTTCAGTCAATGTACATGAAAGTATTGGCTACAATTTTTTTCCGTATCCTTTGCTTGTCACATAGATAAAGCATTTTAATGTTAGTACTATTCCACATCTGTGCTGCATATAATGGTGATCAATACAGTCCCCAAAACTACACACCAGTGAGACTATTTTTGGAGCAATTCCCCTCTAGATCACATCAGCATTATATAGGGCAGACTTTTTACTTCACAGTATGAAATAGCAGCAGTTATAAAATGTTGCCTGCAAATTAATAGTTCTAAAAAATTGAATGTAGTCTTTTTCTTGATATATGGCATATAAGATCATGTGTTTTCCAGGACTGGCTACATTTAATTATTGGAGTATAAGGTAATGGGGATTGTAGGTGGATTTTCTGTCTTCTGACATTATAAAAGGATAAAAAAGTTATCCTTTGTCTATCTTTTTATTATTTTGAAAGTGTAGAGTCAGAAGACATATATGCTTGTGGGACATTTCTCCTCACCTCTGTTGGACAGATTCCCAGAAGTGGAATTGCTAACTTAGAAAGTAAATGCAACTGTATTTTTGATAGGTTTGACATCAGGTTTGTGCCCTTTTGTGCTTCTACCACTAATGAATGAGAGGTTATTTCTCCTCAGCCTCACCACCAGTGTATATTGCCTTCTGGATTTTTGCTCCTTTAATAGGTCAGGGACATTACATTCTTGATCTATACCTGACTATAATGTCTTGTGTTATATATGTAGATCTAGCACTGGAAGACTTTCTGAATGAACTCCTCTTGAAATGTTAGCCCAACTCATAAGTCAATGGTTTCCATCTCTATCCCAATCAAGCACAGTGGTAGCCAAATTTGTACTGGTTGTCCAGTTTAGATTGACTAGCCATAAATGATTGGACCAGGGGATGATCCTTAACCTAAACAAAGCTATTCGGGTTCTTTCCACCAGGAATTGGGAAATAGAACTGGGAAATGATCAGTTGACCTCTGAGACGGGCTGGACCTATTTTAGTATATGTGCTGCTTAAGTGAGCACGGGGCTGGACCTATAAATGTAAACTTAAGATTTGTTGGGTGACCAGATTCTTCCAGGTGAACTGAGATTGCAGGAACAGTCAGTACCTAGAGACAGATGAAACAGAAAGCAGAGAGAATAGTCTTGGTGTTTTCCAAGTCCCTGTTCTAATCTCTTCCGGAAGTCAGACCATATTCTTGCCCTTGGACTCCATACATTTCATTTTCAGCTGCATTAACTCAGGTTGGCTTCTATTTCTTGCAATTAAAGGATACTAATATAGTTTGTTTAAAATGAACATTTTGTTGGAATATTTTATTGACATGATTTTTGAAATGCAGGATATAGTAGATATCTCATTTCCTCATTAGTATCATCTAGACAAATTTAGAATATAATGTAAGAGATACATTAGGCTTGAATCCATGCTAATGAATCATAAACTATTATTCAACTGGCTTAGAGATCAAAAGGAAATTTTATTTTATTTTTTTAAGATTTTATTTATTTATTCATGAGAGAGAGAGAGAGAGAGAGAGAGAGAGAGAGAGAGAGAGAGGCAGAGACACAGGCAGAGGGAGAAGCAGGCTCCATACAGGGAGCCTGACGTGGGACTCAATCTCGGGTCTCCAGGATCAAGTCCTGGGCTGAAGGCGGCGCTAAACCTCTGAGCCACCTGGGCTGCCCCAAAAGGAAATTTCAAAGCAGAGTAAGAGAGCTCTTCTAAATATTTAGTTTTTTTGGTGACTGAAACCTTCTAATTGTTATTATTTTTGATGGATCAATGAGTACAGTTAAGTTTTTATGTGTTACTTTGGGATGCAGAATAGTGTAATCGTTAAGAACTTGTATTTTCCCTCATCAGAATACCAATAGCATTTTTCACAGAACTAGAACAAAGAATCCCAAATTTTGTATAAAACAACAAAAGATTTCAAATAACCAAAGCAACCTCAAAAAAGTAGAACAAATCTGGAGATATCACACTCCTTGATTTCACGCTATACTGCAAGACTATAGTTAGCAAAATAGCATGGTACTGGCATAAACACAGACACATAGATCAATGAATAGAGAGCCCAGAAATAAACCTATGCATATATGGTCAATTAATTTATGACAAAGGAAGCAAGAACATAAAATAGGGAAAGGACAGTCTCTTCAATAAATGGTATTGGAAAACCAATTACATGCAAAAGAATTAAACTGAACCACTATCTTATACCATATACACAAAGCAAATTCAAAATGGATTAAAGACTTGAGTGTAAGACCTGAAACCAAAAACTTCTGGAAGAAGACACAGGCAGTAAACTCACTGACATTTGTCTTAATAGTATTTTTTGGACCATTCTCTTGAGGCAAGGGTAACAAAGGCATACTGATGGCACGGCCAACACACACATGAAAATATACTCAACATCACTAATCATCAGACAAATTCACATTAAAACCACAATAAGATATCACTTCACCCTAGTCAAACTATTATCAAAAAGAAAAAAAACAACAAGTGTTGGTAAGGATGTGGAGAAAAGGGAACACTTGTGTTCTGTTGGTGGAAATGTAAATTGGTACAGACATTATGGAAAACAGTGTGGACATTCCTCAAAAAATTAAAAACAGAACTACCATCTGATCCAGCAATTCTACTTCTGAGTATTTATCTAGAGAAAATGAAAACACCAATTTGAAGAGATATATATGTTCATTAGCATTTTATTTACAATAGCCAAAACATAGAAGCAACCTAAGTGTCCATCAGTAGATGAATGGACAAAGAAAGTGTGGTATATGTATGCAATGGAATGTTACTTAGCCATAAAAAAGGAGCTCTTGCCATTTGCAACAACATGGATGGACCTAGATGGTACAATGCTAAGTGAAATAAATCAGACAGTAAAAGACAAATACTTATGATTTCACTTACATATAGAATCTAAAAAGCAAAACAAATGAACAAACAAAATAGAAAGACTTCAAGATACAGCAAACAGATTGTTGACTACCAGAGTGGGGAGGGGTTAGGAGGTAGGTAAAATAGTTGAAGAGGAATAAGAGAGACAAACTTCCAGATATAAACCAAATAAGTCATGGGGATATAATGTACAGCATAGGGAATATGGTCAATAATATTGTAATGACTTTGTATGGTGACAAATGATAATAAGACTTAATCATGGGTAACATTTCATAATGTATAATAATATCAAATCACAATGATATGTCTCTGAAACTAATTGGACATTATAACCCAATTTTACTTAAATTAAAAAAAGAGAAGAAATCTGGGAAAGGTGACAGGGGCTATAGGAAGTATTGCAATTTTAAATAGGATGGTGTGGTAGATTTGGAGATACATTGCACAGATTCCCCATTATAGTAAGAAGGTGGTCAGCAGACAGTCTTTAGCTTTCACCTCCTTCAGGGTCTGCTTCCACTGGTGAAAGCCAGCATGCCTTGGTGATGCCTTTCATAGGGCAGCCTGAATTCAGTAATTAAATAAGAGAGAGGGGATCCCTGGGTGGCGCAGCGGTTTGGCGCCTGCCTTTGGCTCAGGGCGCGATCCTGGAGACCCGGGATCGAATCCCACGTTGGGCTCCCGGTGCATGGAGCCTGCTTCTCCCTCTGCCTGTGTCTCTGCCTCTCTCTCTCTCTGTATGACTATCGTAAATAAATAAAAAAAAAATAAAAAAAATAAATAAGAGAAATATAGAGACCTGGGCATTCAACCTGATGAAGGATAACACTAATGAGCAATAATACTTGCTTCAGTATTGCTCTCTTCTGGGTTGGATGAGGCTTTATCAGGCCTGTATTGCAGCCAACTTCTCCTGCCTAATTCTGTTTCACTTCTCCCCCTTTATAGCTATTGATCCCTAATTAATAATCTGCACACCAACATCTGCATCAGCACCTACTTTCAGAGATTGCAACCTGAGGGAAGGCCTCATTGAGAAGGTAACATTTAAGCCAAGAAGGAGAGGAGGGAGTAAACCACATGGAAATATGGGAGAAGCGCTGTCCTGGAAAAGTGCTAAGGCCCTGAAGTGAGAACATGCCTGGAGTTTTCTAGAAAAAGCAAGGCAGCTAATATGGTAGAGGGAGAATGAGGGAAGAGTGGAGAGAGAGGTGAAGAAAAAGGAGTCACCAGACAGATCATGTTGAGCCCTGCGGCCATGTTAACGACTTTGGTTTTTACTTTAAGTAAGATAGGAAGCCATGAGAGGATTTTGAGCAGAAGACTGCCTTTATCTATGTTTCTAACCCCCTTTTTTAAAATCTTATTTTCTTTAGTGATTTCTATACCCAAAGTGGGGCTCAAACTCACCTTGAGATCAAGAGTCACATGCTCTTCCTGGTGAGCCCTCCAGGAGACCCTACCTTTCATTTTATTTATTTATTTATTTATTTATTTATTTATTTATTTTATTATTTATGATAGTCACAGAGAGAGAGAGAGAGAGAGAGAGAGAGAGAGGCAGAGACACAGGCAGAGGGATAAGCAGGCTCCATGCACCGGGAGCCCGACGTGGGATTCGATCCCGGGTCTCCAGGATCGCGCCCTGGGCCAAAGGCAGGCGCCAAACCACTGCGCCACCCAGGGATCCCCTACCTTTCATTTTAAAAGGCAAGGGTGAATGTAAGGGCATCAGTCAGGAGGCTAATGAAATAAGGCAGTTTGTGAGATGATGATGGCTTACCACAGAGCGCAGGTGGTGACAAGACATTAGATTCTAAACATTTCTGGAAGGTGAAGACCAAAAAACCTCACATTTTGAAACCTGAGTTCAAATCCCAGTTCCCGTATGGCTGAGAAATCTTGGCTAAGCCATTGAACTTTCTAGTTTCTTCATTTGTGAAATGTGTATCACAGCAGCTATCTCACTGGGTCAGGAAGAGGATCCTGTGTATGTACAGAATATAGATATTTCATGTAATAAGTTCTTTGTAGCCATTGCTCTTGCTTTCATTTGAGCTAGGTGAGAAATTAACCAAGAAAGTTTTCTCTATAAAATGAAAGTCCTCTTGGCTGACATACTTATTTAGAAGGAAAAACTTAATGAAACCAGTGATTCTCAAAAAGTGGTCCCTTGACCATATCCCCCAAGGGCTTTTGGAAGCTCTGAGAGCATCACTTGAGAGCTTGTTAGAAATGTAAATTTTGTATAAACATACAGGTGCATGCATCCCTTTGAATTAGTATTCCTGTATACTTTAGGCAAATACCCAATAGTGCAATTGCTGGATAAGGTAGTTCTATTTTTAACCTTTTGAGGAACCTCCAAACTGGCTGCACCAGTTTGCATTTCTACTAACAGTGCATGAGTGTTCCTTTTATAGCAGCATTACTTATAATAGCCAAGATATGGTAGCAACCCAAGTGTCCATCAATTGATGAACAGATAAAGAAGATGGAATAAAAAAACAAAGAAGATGGAATATATGGCATATATATATATAAATAAAATGGAATATTATTCAGCCATAAAAAAGAGTGAAATATTGCCATTTACAATGATATAGATGGAGATAGAGAGTATAATCCTAAGTGAAATAGGTTAGAGAAAGACAAATACCACATAATTTCAATCATATGTGGAATTTGGGAAACAAAACAAACAAGCAAAGGGAAAAAAGTAAGACCGAGAGAGAAGCAAATCAAGAAACAGACTCTTAATTATAGAGAACAAACTGATGGTTACCAGAGGGGAGGTGGGTAGGGGAATGGGAATGGGAATTAAAGAACACACCTGTAGTGATGAGCACAGAGTGATGTATGGAAGTGTTGAATTACTATATTGTATACCTGAAACTAATATAACATTGTAAGTTAACTAACTGGAAATGAAATAAAAACTTTCTTAGAGATATAGGGTGGGGGAGGGGCAGAGGGAACAGGAGAGAAAGAAAATCTCAAACAGGCTCCACACCCAGCATGGAGCCCGACTTGGGGCTCAGTATCACGACTGTGAGATCATGACCTGAGCTGAAATCAAGAGTCAGATGCTTAACCGATTGAGCCACCCAGGTGCCCTAAAATAATTTTTTTTAAGATTTTTAAAATTTATTTATTCACGAGAGAGAGAGAGAGAGAGAGGCAGAGACACAGGCAGAGGGAGAAGCAAGCTCCATGCAAGGAGCCCGATGTGGGACTCGATCCCGAATCCTGGGATCACGCTCTGAGCCGAAGGCAGACGCTCAACCGCTGGCTGAGTCCTGCCAAAATAAAAACTTAAGAAAAAAGAAAGAACACAGTTTTTTTTTGGTGGCTATTAAAGCAAAATGTATATTAAGAAGAACTTTTGTGTTGTTTTTTTTTTAAAAAAAGAGCACATGGGTGGTTCAGTGGCTAAGTATCTGCCTTTGATTCAGGTCATGATCCCAGGGTCCTGGGATCGAGTCCTGCATCAGGCTCCCCATAGAGAGCCTGCTTCTCCCTCTGCCTATGCCTATGTCTCTGTGTCTCTGTGTGTGTCCCTCATGAATAAATAAACAAAATATTAAAAAAAAAGAAATGTAAATTTAGGGGCCCTACTCTAGACCTACTGAATCAGAAACTCCGGAGTGGGACCTAGAATCTGCGTTCCTTCTGGAAGCAAAATACATTTCCAACTCTTAACTGGGCTTCTTTCAATCACAAGTATGGAGAGTCAGAACAGAAATAACATGAGTAGAGGATCCCTGGGTGGCTCAGCGGTTTGGCGCCAGCCTTTGGCCCAGGGCGTGATTCTGGAGTCCCGGGATTGAGTCCCACATCGGGCTCCCTGCATGGAGCCTGCTTCTACCTCTGCCTCTCTCTCTCTCTCTCTCTCTCTCTGTCTCTCATGAATAAATAAATAAAATCTTAAAAAAAGAAAAAGGAAATAACATGAGTAGATGTCACATGACCAGACCGGCTACCCCCAGGGTTCTTGGAGAAGAGAAATCAACTTTCTTTTCTCCTCTTAAAAAAACAGGCCCCAACAGTTTTCCGGTGTTATTCTTTCTTTTTATCCCAATACTCAGAACTCTTGTGTCATTAGCCAGTGGGGGCATGTGGTGGTATAAACCATGTATGGAAATCCAAGGGGGCCCCAGCTAAGGGGACAGATAGACTTGGGTCTTTTTCTACCAATCTTTACAAATGGTAACTTGAAATAAAAAGTTCATTCTGGAGCCAATAAATAAGCCCTCTGGGTTATTCTTATGTTCATTAAAATTTGAGAACCATTGAAATAGATGACGTGGGGCAACTGTTCCTAATTATTCCAGAATCCTAAAATCCTGTTGTTCAATCCTTAATATATTAACTTAGCTTTTGGGACTTGACCTCAAGGCTATTTGAGTTTTCTTGTTGTATAATCCTATTAAGCCAAGGATTAGTTTAACTATTTCTCCAAGAGACACTTCAACATTCTGGATTTATAGCCTATGGGTTTTCTGAATGAGTGTGGACTATATGACATAAAGACTATCAGTTGCCAAATAACTACAATCCTATCCTATGAAATCAATCAATATCCACCAACTTGAAATGATTGCTTAGATTAATTAAGAATATAATGATCCACTAATATCCTTCCATTTAATAGCTCTGTGAACTGATAAACATTTGAATTGTACTTAATCAAGTTATCTCCATGTGCTGGGTCCCATTGTGATGAATTCTGGGCTGTTCCTTTCTGACTTGAAAACCAAAGTGTTGAGAATGTAGTAAATGTCACACTTACTGGTGTGACAGTAAGGCTGGTATTTACTATTAAGTTCTACAGCTCTGGGCCATTGGGATTTACACTTATTTAATTGTAGACATACTAGAGAGTTGATGAAGTAGGTGATATAAAACAATAGAAAGAAAACTGTATTTGAATATTAACTAGTTTAGGCATTAAACCTCCAAACTGTATTTAGAAGTCCTGGTAGTAAACAAGATTTTCAGGAATGCCTGCAAACAAGGACTGTTAGAATATTGAAATACACAAATTATATTGGCTATCTATCATTGAAGAAATAGTATGTTCATTTAGCATTTGGGAAGAAAATTAGATTTCCAGTCTCAGGGAACTTTTACAAACAATTAGTGCTGGGACACCTGGGTGGCTCAGCAGTTGAGCATCTGCCTTTGGCTCAGGGCATGATCCTGGAGTCCCTGGATTGAGTCCTGCATTGGGCTCCCGGCATGGAGCCTGCCTCTCCCTCTGTCTGTGTCTCTGCCTCTCTCTCATGAATAAATAAGTTCTTTTAAAAAAATAAAAAATAAAAACAACTAATGCTAATTATATACTCAACAAAGCAGAAATATATTTTCACTCTTTAGATTCCTATTTTTTTAACTCTTTTGATTTTAAAAAATCAGAATCATTTGGTTAACAAATGAATAGAACAAAGGCTTTATTCAATATCCAATAATAATAAAAGTGACAGACTGAAACACATGATTTTTCACCTGCTAGTGAAAGATATAGCTTAGGCAATGTTATGTTTAGGTTGTGCCCCCTCAAAGTTCATACAGTGAAGGCCTGAACCCTAGTACCCCAGAATGTGACTGCATTTTGAGATAGGATCTTTATTTTTTATTTTTTTAAAGATTTTATTCACTTATTTGAGAGAGAGAGAGAGAGAGCACACATACAGGGGGGAGGAGCAGAGGCAAAGGGAGAAGTAGACTCCCTGCTGAGCAGGCAGCCCGATGATGGATGATGCGATGCAGGGCTCAATCCCAGGACCCTAATATCATGACCTGAACTGAAGGCAGATGCTTAACCAACTGAGCCACCCAGGCACTCTTGAGATAGGATCTTTAAAGAGGTAATTAAATTAAAATGGGGTCATTAGGGTGGGTCATAAGCTAATATGACTGGTATCCTAATAAGAAGGGGAAATTTGGACGCAGACTTACAGAGGAAAGACCATGTGGAGGTGCAGGGAAAAGATGACCATCTATAAGTCAAGGAGAGAGGTCATCAGAAGAAACCAACCCTGCCAATACCTTGTTTTGGACTTCCAGTCTCCAGAACTATGAGAAAATTAAATTTCTGATGTTTAAATCACACAGTACTTTGTTATGGTAATTATAGCAAACTGATACAATAAGGAGTTGCCAATCAGTAAATTCCTTAATTTGTGTATTTCCTACAGCTGAAGACCACCTACGAAGACGCACACCTTGGAGGATAATTTACCATAGACCATCCCATTTTCCGGTTTAAAATTTCCTCATTTCAAATAATAATAATAATGACAACAAATAAAAATTTTTTAAAAATAATAAAATTCCTTCATTTCATCCCAAGGTTTCCTCACACAGTTTTTGCTGCAACATATTGCTGCTCCTACGTCTACCTCCACTAAGGCCCTCATTCTTCCTTCTTCTGCCCTTCCCTGCCATATAGCTCAAAACACATGAAAAACAAAATGAGCAGAACAAAACAGCAAAAATTACAAAATGCAAATTACAAATAACAGAATAGAGAGCCACTCAGATACATACCATTTTGGGGAAAATGCACAGCCTGATTTAGTAGAATACATTCAAGGAAAGACATAGTCTTTGGGTAATTTGGTGAAGCCTCTCATTTAAAATTTAAACTTTGAGCCACGTCAGTTTGAAGTCCTCAGACTGTGTGACTGATAGAAAACAACTGAGCAGGGCCATCTGGGTGGCTCAGTGATTCAGCGTCTGCTTTTGGCTCAGGTCATGATGTAGGGGTCCTGGGATTGAGTTCTGCATTAGGCTCCCTACAGGGAGCCTGCTTCTCCCTCTGCCTGTGTCTCTGCCTCTCTCTGTGTGTCTCTCATGAATAAATAAATAAAATCTTTTTGAAAAAAAGAAAAGAAAACTGAGCATAAGAAAGGGACTATCTCAAAGCAGAGCACTGTGGAGCAAGAACAGGATGAGTCCCAGAAAAGAGAATTCAGGCAGAGGCATGGTCCTTATTCATTCCTGCACCAATTCCTTAGTGTCACAGAATCTGAAGTTAATATTTAAATCCTAGTGGATAGTATTTGTAGTTTTGCATATAGCCCATTATATGATTCAGGTGCAGACTTCATACCACTTGAAGCCCAGGCCAACTGAAGGATGCTCCTGGGAAACTGACCCTTACTTTACCCAGTCCCATAGTAAACAAGAAGGTATTAGATTGTTTTCACTTGCCCCTGGTGAGCAGGTAGATGTGTGGCCAGAGTCTTCACAATGATCAGGCGGGGATAAGATCAAAGCAAAGAGAACTCCTCAATGAGGGTGGTCAACTGCCTCAGTTTCCCTGGGACTTCCCTAGTTTTAGCACTGAGAGTCCAGTGTTCTAAGAAACCCCTCAGAGATGAGCAAACCAGGATGGTTTGAAAATCTAGACATTAATCCATGCCAATGGTTTAATTCCTATGGAAAACTATGGAGAACCTCTGTTTGGAAGCATGGTGTGTTGTATCCTGCTTTTACAGCAGACCATTTCTGTAAATATCTAAATCCTTTGCCATAAAAGAAACTTCACAGCCTTTAACTATGTGTGAAGCAATCATTCCATTACCATCCCATTGGATAACCACACATGGGGCAAACAGGACAGAGAGTTCTTATTCTGTGGTATGCATTCATCCATTCTCAATCCATTTGTTGTATTTATATAATCACATGATAAAGAACATATAAGTGTTTGTTACAGATAACTGGGAATGACAATGAACACAAATGACAACCTGAGTCAGGTTTCTGGTGCCTAGAGTGAGCAGGTCATACCTCCTGATAAGTAGGTCATACCCCCCTAGAGAATAGTCTTTTAAAAGATCCCACTCTTGGGCAGCCCCGGTGGCCCAGCGGTTTAGCACCACCTTCAGCCCGGGGTGTGATCCTGGAGACCTGGAATCGAGTCCCATGTTGGGCTCCCTGTATGGAGCCTGCTTCTCCCTCTGCCTGTCTCTCTCTCTCTCTCTCTCTCTCTCTCTCTCTCTCTCTCTCCCCCCGCCCCATCATGAATAAATAAATAAAATCTTAAAAAAAAATCCCACTCTTGGGGATTTCTGGGTGGCTTAGCGGTTTAGCACATGATCCTGGAGTCCCAGGATGGAGTCCCACATGGGGCTTCCTGCATGGAGCCTGCTTCTCCCTCTGCCTGTGTCTCTGTCTCTCTCTCTGTCTCTGTCTCTCTCTCTCTGTGTCTCTCATGAATAAGTAAATAAAATATTTAAAAAGTAAATAAATGAATAAATAAAAATAAGAGATTCCACTCTTGTTTGAGAAACCTATACTTTGTATTACTTTGGAGGCAAAAGTTGGAGGAACTAACTTTGAAATTACACCAGGGAAAGAATATAACCTAGGCCAGAGCCAGTTGATACTATCAGTAGAAACAGAAGTATGTCAGTCTCTGGAGCCCCCAGAGGTGGGGAAAGAGGATCTGCAGTGAAAAGAAGTCAGCCTCCCTCAGTTCCTCACTGTGGGGTCTTTGGAGTTTCTCTTCTACCTGAGGCTGTCTTTACCTCTCACTCCATGAACTCTTGTCATACTAAAAGTCATCACTCATGGTTTAGAGATAAGAAAGTTCTTTTCCTTGGTAGTGCATGGTGATGCATTCTTCAGATAGCATTTTCCCCACAGAAAGTCACTCTTATGAAGAACTCCATTTCGGGCACATTCAAACTACAGACCCCAGAGGAGCCTGGGTGGCTCAGTTAGTTAAGTATCTGTCCAATTCTTGATCTCAGCTCTTGATCTCAGGGTTGTAAATTCAAGCTGGGTGTGGATTCTACTTTAAAAAGTAACAAAAAATAAAATAAAATAAACCACAGACTCCAGTCACTATATAAAATATCCCTTCTATTTGGAAAATGGGTTTCACGTTCCAAAAAACCTACAGAGACCTTTTTTTTTGGAGAGGGGCATACAGCCATTTGTGGGACTGTCATTTAAAAATTATGGGCATTTTAACAACTCCAGGTAACTTTTGCTTTAAGATGTATTATGCTTACCTCTCAGACTTCTCTGGAAGCAAATTATTAGAAAATTCTTTATCATAAAAAGGAAAATTCTTTTCAAAACAAATGGAATTTCTAGAGCTCAAAAAGTCCAGGAAATTAAAAGAAACTTCCTACCTAAAAAATCTAACTATGTTGTCTATAACCACATTAATGGTGGTTTTCGTCTATTGATAAAAAAAAATTAATCAGATAGTGAAATGAAAGGGTAGATCCTCTGTAAGGTTGAAATCTGGAAATTTCAGGAAAGATACACTTGTCAGCACCTGCTTACTTCTGGCCTGAGCACAATAATGGAAACCCAGTGAAATCCAAACTTTAAGACCTCAGTTCCTTTTTAAACTTGCAAACAATATCTACTTTGACAACTCAACCAGTGTTAAAATGATACAACTGCTAAGTTTTGTCTGCTGGAATGAGTTGTCTTTTGGAAACCAGAGTGTTCTGAGAATTTAACAAGCCTGACATTCTCCCAAAACATATTTCTTTTGTATAAATATTCAACTTACAAAACAAAAATCCCAAATAAATCAGTACATTCTACATCTTAAATTGTTCCTGTCAACATAGAAATATCTAAAGGTTCCTTTAAAAGTTAGGGGCGACAGGTATGGCAGGTCATTAAACCTATTGACCACCAGATGAGTTTCCTATGTGAAATCTGCCCCACTGAAGTCTCTTTTATTTTATTATGCATCCCTTGGCAGTAATGAATATAATAATCATAATGCTTTGTACCTGTTGGTTGCTTTGTAATTGTCTTGTTGTGGTGTACTTTGACCCTGGATCCCACTCTGGTTCCATCCAGCATGTCTATGTCTGCATGCTAATATACACACACACACATACACACACACATGCACACATCCATACACACATACACTGTATGTACTCACAGGCACACTTCCATACAACAATGCATTATCTGGTCCTCAAGGGTAAAAAATACAACTTCTGACTTTGACATCTCTCCTCCAGAAAGTAAATATTCATTATTTAGTATATACTCAATAACTGAGAGATTAGATATGAATATATTCTTCTCTAATATGTTATAAAGAATATAAAATATTCTTCTAAAAGTAGTTATTTTTGGTCTTCATTTACGGAATAAAACAGATGAAAAGCAAGAGAGGTTATACTCCACAAAAAGATTGTCACCTGTTCATTTATCCATCAAAAATAGACACCTAGGAAAATGGTATGTATATGGAAGCATCTGTGATCATATGTTCTCTCCATTTGTCTTTCTCTATATATTATTACTCAATGATTCTGTTTTCTCCAAACACGCTCCATCCTGAATGCTAATTACACTGCTCATTACAAATGATCACAGGTAATTGCATGGCGCAGTATCTCCACTGGATGGCACGTGTGTGTAATATCTTGCCTTTGAGCCCAACATTTACAATTTTATTTTTTTCCAGTTTGATTAAATGAGTGTTGGCAAAATAGCTTTGAAGCAAATCTCTTTAAAAACAAATATTCCAAACACTACTTCTATGTCATATGCTATATAGAATGGCTCAATGATTTGTTGATCAGATAATTAAATATTTTCAACAAATATTTCTATACAGGGGATCCCTGGGTGGCTCAGCAGTTTAGCACCTGCCTTTGGTCCAGGGTGTGATCCTGGGGACCCTGGATCAAGTCCCACATCGGGCTTCCTGCATGGAGTCTACTGCTCCCTCCGCCTGTGTTTCTGCCTCTCTCTCTCTCTGTGTCTCTCATGAATAAATAAATAAAATCTTTTAAAAAATTAAAAAATATATTTCTATACAAGAAATATTTTCTTGATTTCTCTTGATGTAATAATTCTTCTTCTATAATGAAAGTACCTGAATATGGGTTGTTTACACTTCAGGAAGAGAAGTTGGGAAATGTCAGGAAAACTAATATTAATAGCTCAAACCACTCATTAAAACAAAATTGTGTGTGTATGTAGACATATACTATATATATATATATACACACAAAGGTATTATGTAGAATGTTAATGAGTTTGTATCAAGTATCATTGGGTTTACATGACTTACCCATTTCCTCATTTTAATTGTATGGATATACATATACACACACATATATACACATATCATATTTGGATATATATGTATTTGTATATGATTTGTGTGTATGAATACATGTACGTGTGTATATGTATATATTTACTGAATTAATTAAAATAAATAAAGAGAGAAGGAAAGTAAAACTGACATCAGACTTCACAACATTCAATACCAGGAAACAATTAAGCAAAGTCTAATTGTTTTTAGGTGAAAAGAAATTATGACCTAATTACACTATATCCATATACAGTATATTTTTAGAGGCAATATGTGGACATTTTCAATACAAAATAACTCAGAAAATATAATACTTATATGACCTTCCTGAAAAAAACTACTTTATAATAAATTCAGCCAATTAAGAGATGAATCAAAATAAGTAGTTCGGGTATAGCAAAGCCATTGTAAAAGGACAGGAAGTGCTATTTATTTATTTATTTATTTATTTATTTATTTATTTATGTTGTTGCTTGTTTTTAAAGATTTTATTTATTTATGAGAGATACAGAGAGAGGCAGAAACATAGGCAGAGGGAGAAGTAGGCCCGGGACACCGAGGGACACCGAGATCACGCGCTGAGCCGAAGGCAGAGGTGCAACCACTGAGCCACCCAGGTATCCTAGAACTGCTTTTTATTTTGGTGTAGTCCTAATAGTTTAATTTGCTTGTGGAAACATATCTAGAAAGATGTTTCTACAGCTAATGTCAAAGAAATTACTGCTTCTGTTTTCTTCTACAAAATTTATGGTTCAGGTCCCACTTTCAGATCTTTAATCCTTTTTGAGGGTTTGTGTGTGTGTGTGTGTGTGTGTGTGTGTGTGTATGGTGTGAGAAAGTGTAGCTGTCTAGTTTTTCCAATACCATTTGTTAAAGAGACTGTCTTTTCCCCATTATATATTCTTGCCTCTTTTGTCAAAGATTAATAGACCATACAATTGTGGGGTTATTTCTGGACTCTCCATTGTGTTCTCTTGATCTATATATCTATTTTTATGCCAGTATCATATTGTTTTGATTATTATGGCTTAGAATATATCTTTTTTTTAAAGACTTTATTTATTTATTCATGAGAGACACACACAGAGAGAGAGAGAGAGGCACAGACACAAGCAGAGGGAGAAGCAGGCTCCACGCAGGGAGCCCGACGTGGGACTTGATCCCAGGTCTCTAGGATCACACCCTGGGCCGAAGGTGGCGCTAAACCACTGAGCCACTGGGGCTGCCCTAGAATATATCTTGAAACCCAGAATTGTCATAACTACAGCTTTGTTCTTCTTTCTTAAAATTGCTTTGGCTATGTGGGGTCTTTTGTGGTTCCTTACAAATTTTTGGATTATTTGTTCTAGTTTTTATATAGCAAAGGAAACCATTAACAAAACAAAAATGCAACCTACTGAATGGGAGAAGACATTTGCAAATGATGGTTTTCGATAAGGAGTTAATACCTAAAATATAAAAAAACTTATATAACTCAATACCAAAAAAATAATCCAACTAAGAAACAGAGGACCTGAATAGACATTTTTCCAAAGAAAACATACAGATGGCCAACAGACACATGGAAAGATGCTCAATGTCCCTAATCACTGGGGAAATGCAACTTAAAACCAGAATGAGATATTATCTCACACCTGTCAGAATGGCTAAAATAAAAAATACAAGAAATAATAAATGTTAGCAAAGATACAGAGAAAAAGGAACCATCGTGCACTGCTGGTAGAAATGTAAATTGGTGCAGCTACTGTGGAAAACAGTATGAAGTTTCCTCGAAAAATTAAAGATAGAATTACCATATGATTCAGTAATTCCACTACTGAGTATTTACCCAAAGACAATGAAAGCACTAATTTAAAAAGATAAATGCAACCCTATGTTTATTGCAGCCCTGTTTAAAATGGCCAAGATAAGGAAGCAACCTAGGTGTCCATCTATAGATGAACGGATAAAGAAGATATGGTACAGGATGCCTGGGTGGCTTAGTGGTTGGGCACCTGCCTTTGGCTCATGTTGTGATCCCGGGATCCGGGATTGAGTCCCACATTGGGCCCCTGCGAGGAACCTGCTTCTCCCTCTGCCTATGTCTCTGCCTCTCTCTATCTCTGTCTCTGTCTCTCACGAATAAATAAATAAATAAATCTTAAAAAAAAGATACAGTACATATATATGCAAGGAATATTATCCAGTCATAAAAAATAAATCTTGTCATTTGCAATAATGTAGATGGACCTAGAGAATATAATGCTACGTGAAATAAGTGATTCAAAGATTAATATCTTATGATTTCACTCATATGTAGAATTTGAGGAACAAAACAAATGAACAAACAAAGAAAAAAGGAAACAAAAAAACAGACTCTTAAATGCAGAAGACAAACTGGTGGTTGCCAGAAGGGAGGTGAGTGAGAGGGATGGGTGAAATAGATAAAAGGGATTAAGAGTATACTTATGAGCACTGAGAAAAGTATAGAACTGTTCAATCATTATATTATATACCTGAAACTAATATAACATTGTATAATTACACCTCAATTTAAAAAGGGGGGGGGACAGGGCTCCTGGGTGGCTCAGTCCATTAAGTGTCCAACTCTTGATTTCCGCCTAGGTCTTATTTCAGGGTTGTGGGATGGAGCCCTGACTTGGACTCTGCCCTCAGTGCATGGAGTCTGCTTGTTCCTCTCCTGCTCCTCCCCCCAATCCCCTCCCTCTCAAATAAATAAGTGAAATATTAAAAAAAATAAAAATAAATTTTAAAAAAGGACAGCAAGTGAATCTCAAATCCATTAGTTCAAGATTAATCAACTATGGGAATTATAATTACAGAAAAGAAAGTGAATAATGTATATCTGCATAAAATAAAAATTATAAAATAACTAAAATTGGGAAACAAGGAAAAAGAAGACGAGGGAGTATTAAATACCTTCATCTTTTATAGTAGAGTGTCAATTGTTATTTCTATAATTGAAATATATGATTAAAAAATAATGAATGGAGGGGCACCTGGATGCCTCAGTCAGTTAAGTGTCTGACTGTTGATTTTGCCTCAGGTCATGATCTCAGGGTTTCAAGCCCAGAATCGAGTTTCACATTGGGTATGGAGCCTGCTTAAGTTTCTCTTCCCTCTGCCTCTGCCCACCCTCCTCTCTGAAAAATATAAATAAAATAATAATAAGTGGATCTTCGTAATAATAATAATAATAACAACAACAAAGTCTTCATCATAGAGTCTTAGAGTGATTTTAGAATAATTTTTGTGAGGTTATGTTCAATTTCAATAATTACTTTTATTTCAGATTTTCTTTTTCCATTGGAATCAGCTACAATATAATATTTTTTATTTTAAGTAACAAAATTTATAACAGATTTTATGATCATGTACATTGCTATTTACCGATCTATCTATTAAGACAGTATATAAAATTGTTTTACATAAAGCTCACTTAAGGGTAACAATAGTTATTTCTGGGTAAGAAATTTGTGGTGATTTTATTTATCATTTATTTATTTTAAAGACTTATTTATCTTTAGAGAGGGAGGAGAAGCAGAGGGGCAGAGGGAGAAAGAGAGAATCTTAAGCAGACTTCCCAGTGAACACATAGCCTAATACAGGGCTCAGTCTCACAATCCTGAGATCATGACCTGAACTGAAACCAAGAGTTGGACATTTAACCAACTGAGCCACCCAGGCACCCCAATTTGTGGTGATTTTAAAACCTCTGTCTTGGCAGCCCAGGTGGCTCAGTGGTTTAGCGCCGCCTTCAGCCCAGGGCACGATCCTGGAGACCAGGGATCGAGTCCTACGTCCGGCTCTCTGCATGGAGCTGGCTTCTCCCTCTGCCTGTGTCTCTGACTCTCTCTCTCTCTCTCTCTCATGAATAAATAAATAAATAAATCTTTAAAAAATTTTAAAAATAAAATAAAATTTCTGTCTTTGTACTTTTATGTTTTGTTTGAATTCTTTTTTGGTAACAGTAATATTTACAAAATTGAATACTTTTTCTGGAAAAAATATGCCAATGTATTAACAAAAATTCAAAGTTATGGGAATATATATATTATTATTTTATTTTATGTTTATTGTTTTTTTTAATTTTTTAATTTATTTTATGATAGTCACACACACACACACACACACACACACACACACACACAGAGGCAGAGATACAGGCAGAGGGAGAAGCAGGCTCCATGCACCGGGAGCCCGACGTGGGATTCAATCCCGGGTCTCCAGGATCGCGCCCTGGGCCAAAGGCAGGCGCAAACCGCTGCGCCACCCAGGGATCCCTGTTTATCTATTGTTTTAAAATTCCCCACCACATCCCACTTTTAAGAGTTTTAAGTCTATAATTTCTCATCATTTAAACATTTAGTAGCATTCCAGATAATTAGATACAAGATTCCACATAATCAGATATAAGATTCTGACTCAGTAATTATTTAAAAGAGTATTTTTAAAATTTCCAAATGATTGGACTTCAATAATTTTAAAATTTATTACTTTCCAGTTTTTACATAATGTTTTTTTTAAAAAAAGATTTTTTTTTTAAATTTTTATTTATTTATGATAGTCACACAGAATGAGAGAGAGAGAGGCAGAGACATAGGCAGAGGGAGAAGCAGGCTCCATGCACCGGGAGCCCGACATGGGATTCGATCCCGGGTCTCCAGGATCGCGCCCTGGGCCAAAGTCAGGCGCTAAACCGCTGCGCCACCCAGGGATCCCTAAAAAAAGATTTTTATTTATTTATTTGAGAGAGCGTGAGAGAGAGCATGAGAGGGAGGAAGGGCAGAAGAAGAAGAAGCAGACTCCCCGCTGAGCAGGGAGCCCAATGGGGGGCTTGATCGGAGGATCATTGGGATTATGACCCGAATCAAAGACAGATACTTAACTGACTGAGCCACCCAGGCGCCCCTAAGTAATGATTTCCAGTTTGGGAAATTTATAAGGTTTTCTCGGTGGCCTATTTATGATAAATTTTTACCAATATTCTGTGAAAACTGAAACAAGATCTATAGGAATTGAAGTCAACTCAAAATGAACTCAAAATGGACCAAAGACTTAACTAGGCATATATGGAAGAGTTAAAGCTATAAAATTTTAAGGAGTCTATCTTTCTGACCTTGAATTAAGCACTGGTTTCTTAGATATGACTATTTTTAAAAAGATTTTATTTATTTATTTGAGATAGAGAGCAAGAGCGAGTAAGAGAGAGAGAGATAGAAAGTGAGCACAAGGAGGGGAGAGGGGCAGAGGGAGAAGAAGCAGCAGCTCAGCCGGGAGCCTGATGATGGGCTCAGATATGACCAAAAGGAAAAGCAACAAAAGTAAAAAATTAGATAAATTGCACTTCACCCAAATTAAAAACTTTGTGTGTCAAAGGACATCATCAAGAAAGTGGAAAGATATCCACACCTGACTGGCTCCAATTGATAGAGTCTGTGTCTTGATCTCAGTATTGTGAGTTCAAGCCCCATGTTGGGTATAGAGATTACTTTAAAAAAATTTAAAAATGGGGATCCCTGGGTGGCTCAGCAGTTTAGCACCTGCCTTCAGCCCAGGGCCACCTGCCTTTGGCCCAGGACATGATCCTGGAGTCCCGGGATCAAGTCCCACATCAGGCTCCCTGCATGAGCCTGCTTCTCCCTCTGCCTGTGTCTCTGTCTCTGTCTCTCTCTCTCTGTGTCTCTCATGAATAAATAAATAAAATCTTTTTTAAAAAATTTAAAAAGTAAAAATTTAAAAAGGAAGTAGAAAGATAACACAGAATTGGAGAAAGTATTTGCAAATTATATATTTGACAAAAGATTATCTACAGTATGTAAAGAACTCTTATAACTCAAAAATATGAAAGTACAAATAACCTAATTAAAAATAGTCAAAGGATTGGGGTGCCTGGGTGACTCAGTTAAGCATCTACCTTTGGCTCAGGTCATGATCCCAGGGTCCTGGGATGGAGCCCATCATCAGGCTCCCGGCTGAGCTGCTTCTTCTTCTTCCTCTGCTCCTCTCCCCTCCTTGTGCTCACTTTCTATCTCTCTCTCTTACTCACTCTTGCTCTCTATCTCAAATAAATAAATAAAATCTTTAAAAAAATAGTCAAAGGATCAAGGTAGATATTTCTCCAAAGAAGATTTACAAATGGCCAATAAGCACATGAAAAATATGCTCAATATCACTCTAGCCATCAGGGAAATGTCTTTCAAAGCCACAGTGAGTTACCATTTCATCCCTACAAGGATGGTTATAACTAAAAAACAAAACTAAAGAATAGAATAACAAGTGTTGACAAGGATGTGGAACAGTTAGAACTCTCATTCTTTGTTTGTGAAATATGAATTTGTGCAGACACTGTGGGAAAGGGTCTGGTAGTTCCTCAAAAGGTTCAACAGAGTTATATGATCCAGCAATTCCACTTATAGGTATATACACAAGACAATTGAAAACATATGTTCACACAAAAACTTATACACAAATGTTCATAGCAACATTATTCACAATAGTCAAAAAGTGAAAACAACCCAAACAAATTATCCATCAACTGATAAATAAATAAAATGTGGTGTGCTTATACAAAGAAATATTATTCAGCAATAAAAATAAATGGAAGTACATGCTACATTAAGTGAACATGCTGCAAAATGGGTGAAACTTGGCAACTTTATACTAAGTGAAAGAAGCCAATAACAAAAGGGCACATATTTTGTGATTCCATTTATATGAAATTTCCAGAATAGGCAAAGCCATACAAGAAAGTATATTAGTGGTTGCCTAGGTTTACCTAGAGGTTTAGAGAGAAATAAGAGAAGACTGCTAATGAGCATGAGGTTTCTTTTTTTGGGTGATGAAAAAGTTCTAAAATGGATTGTTGATCACACAATTCTGTAAATATACTAAAAAATGATGAATTGTACACTTTAAATGGAAGAATTTTAAGGTATGTATAGAAGGCTGAATAATGGACCTCAAAGACAGCAGGTTCTAATCCTTGGAACCTGTAAATATGACCTGGTATGGGAAAGTCTTTGTAGCTCTGATTAAGTTAAGGTATTTTAGATGAGGAGATTATCCTGGGTTATGTAATCACATATATCCTTATAAGGGGGAGGTTTCTCAGACAGAAGAGGATGAGGCAATATGGCCACAGAAGCAGAGATTGGTGATTGTAGCCACACCACCAGAAGCTACAAGAGGCAATTTTCTACAAGACTCTCTAGAGTGAATGCAACCCTGCCAACACGGTGACTTTGGCCCAGTAATAATGATTTTGCGCTTCTGGCCTCCAGAACTATGAGGGAGTAATTTGTTTTTTAGTGACCAAATTCATGGTAATTTGTTGCAGCAACTATAGGAAATAAATGTAGTATGTGAATTATATCTCAATAAAGCTATTATCAAAAAAGTTTTAATATTTAATTGTTAACTTTTCATTATATTTCTAATCTATTTTTCTTTTTTTAAAAAAAGATAATATTTATTTATTTTTTGGGGGGGAGAGTTGGGGGAGAGTCAAAGAGAGGGGGAGGGAATCTCAAGCAGACTCCATGAGTGCAGAGCCCAACACAGGGTTCAATCCCACAACCCTGAGAACATGACCTGAAGTGAAACCATGAGTCAGACACTTAACCAACTGAGCCACCCAGTACCCCTTCTTTTTTTCCTTTTATATATTCTAATTTCCATAAATTCATAGTTTTAAATTAGTCCTATCATCTTTATTATTTTTAAATTTTAGAAACTTAAATTTTTAACATTTACAAATATAAAAATAGTCTTGGTTCCATGACATGATTCTTAATATTGAAATCTGCTGTTTTGTTTATTGTTTATTTTCATTATTTGATATTCTTTTAACAATGGTTTTAATTTCATCTTTTTTGTCACTTTTTATTAGATGCTTTGCTTATTATAAAGTGTATACAGCATCTTTTTTCCATTATCAAAACCCACCAATCATAAGGTAGACTACTGATTTAGATATTTTAAAGTTATATAGAAAATGTTTAACTTCACTAGTAATCAAAAAGATAAAAGTTAAAAAACAAAATGCATTCAAATTGGAGTGTTTTTTTTTTTTTAAGATTTTATTTATTCATTTGAGAGAGAGAGAGAAAGTGTGAGCAGGGAGGGGCAGAGGAGGAGGAAGAAGGAGAAAGAATCTGAAGCAGACTCTGCATTGAGTGCAGAGCCCAAAGCAGGACTGGATCCCACAACCACAAGATTATGACCTGAGCCAAAACCACGAGTCCCAGGCTCAACCAGCTGAGCCACCCAGGCACCCTGCAGAGGTTTCTTATAGTCGGTAATATCCACTGTTGGTGAGAATATGGTACTTTGAAAGCTCTCATACATTGATAATGGGAGAATAAATCAATACAATTAAAAGCATAATTTGACAATAGATACCCAAATCTTTCCAGTGTGCATTCTTTGACCTAGTAATACCCTCTGGGAATCTATTCTAAAAATTACTAGAGTTGTGTCTTAGCTGAGGCTGCCATAGCAAAATTCCAAAAACTGCATGGTTTCAACAACAGAAATTTATTTTCCCATAGTTCTGGAGGCTGAAAAGGCTTTATTGCTTTACTATAGTAAAATCTGTATTACATTTTTATTAAAAAAAATAAAAGTTTCTAAATTGCCCACTTTTAGGGAAACTAGTATAAGCCAAAAAGCCAAGTAGCACATAGAATCGGTGTCTTGCAAAGAAACAGAAATATTATTACACTAAAGCAATAAGGTCTTAGCTTTTTCTAAACCATGTTAATACTATAGTTCATTCTTTTGTATATTTCTTAGTAACTTGTCTTGTTTGTATCATCAAGATTGTAATTTATGGCAGTGATTTACTGACAACATGGAGAGGCTAATGCCGTTGAAATATTTTTACCACTTTTAGGGAGAAAGGAACATGCCACATCACACAAAACCACAGGGGAAGCACCAGGTTTGGTAAGAAGAGGACTAAGGAGAAAGTCTAGGTCAGAGCCTTTATTGGGTTTCCTCAGGAAAGGTAAGACAGGGTATGGTGAACAGCTTAGAATTGGCTAGCTTGAATAATTCTGGTGGGCTTTGGGGCATAGGCACCATCCCTAGTTGTCTGGTACCTGGCCCTGGGTTGATTTAGGTCAGAGGAAATATTGGCTTGGTGAGATTTAGATAAGGAGGTGGTTCAGGGTATGGGCTTTGGGTCACAGGAAAGATAAAAACAACTTTGGACATGAGTTTGGTCCTGTGACTAATGGCTGCCATGTAGACAAATACAGATCTAAGAAACCACAGAATGTAACTAAGACAGAATTGTCACATTTTTCTATGATAATGACTTCAAAAAGGATTCCAGAATTCTTCACACAGAACTTTGAAACTGTATACAGTATATAGTCATCACCTACAATGGAGCCAGGGTATAGGAGAGAAGGAAAAAGTTACCCTGACTCTGGGACTCAGAGAAAAGCCAGGGAAATTAGAGGAAAGACATGAACAAATATAAAATCAGCCTATAAAAGACTTAAGACTCTGGTACCATTAGATTGCTTCTTTTGCTTATCTTAATACAACCCCAATACAAAAGTAATCCCAAGCTTTTTCAGATAAAATGTTCCATAGATGAGAGACTCTTAACTCTAGGAAATAAACTGAGGGTCGCTGGAGGGGAGCTGGGTAGGGGGATGAGGTAACTGGTTGATGGGGATTAAGGAGAGCATGTGATGGGATGAGCACTAGGTGTTACATGCAATTGATGAATTATTGAACTCTACACCTGAAACTAATGATGTACTATATGTTGACTAACTGAATTAAATTTTTTAAGAAAATAAATACTTTGTAGACTTTGAAACCAAACTGCCTGAGTACAAATTTGCACAGCTTCCCCAATTATGAGACCTGTGCCAGTTACTTAACCATTTTGTACCTAAATGTCTTTGTCTATAGGGGATCCCTGGGTGGCTCAGCGGTTTGGCCCCTGCCTTCCACCCAGGGCATGATCCTGTAGTCCCGGGATTGAGTCCTGGGATTGAGTCCCACATCGGGCTCCCAGCATGGAGCCTGCTTCTCCCTCTGCGTATGCCTCTCTCTCTTTCTCTCTCTTCTCTCTCTCTCTCTCTCTGTCTCATAAATAAAAAAATAAAATCTTAAAAAAAAATAAAAGCAGGAATAAGGATTGCTGAGCGCATTACCTGAGTTAATACATGGATAGCTTAGGACAATGGCCCATAGGAAATGTTTTATAACTTTTAGATTTCATTATCTAAAAGTCAGTGAAAAAATAAGCTGGTTTTTCCTGATCTTAACTGAAGGTGTGAGTGAAGATTTTTCTCCCTTTCAAAGCAAGAGGACCACTAACTGAAAGAAGCTGTAAAATGCCTTTGATCATAAGATGTACCCTAACTTCAGAGAAGTTAAAATAAAATAAATATTGCATCTTAGAATAGAAACAGGTTAGTATACCTTAGTTTAATTTAACTCTAAGTTAATGTCTGTATGACATCCAGGCAAAATAATTTGATTCAAATAATGAATAACTTCTTACTTCTATAAATTCTGTTTTGTTCAATCTTGGTCCCATCGAGTCAACAATATCCAATGGTTTGCAACATGTTTCTAATTGTGGAAAAAAGGTTATTTGCTAGTTAGTTTGGCTATAATATATTCATATTTCATATTCATTTTATAGCACTTTAAAAAAGGACATAAAATTACTTCTTTAATTTTTTTTATTTTTTATTTTTTTTATGATAGTCACAGAAAGAGAGAGAGAGGCAGAGACACAGGCAGAGGGAGAAGCAGGCTCCATGCACCGGGAGCCCGATATGGGATTCGATCCCGGGTCTCCAGGATCGCGCCCTGGGCCAAAGGCAGGCGCCAAACCGCTGCGCCACCCAGGGATCCCCATAAAATTACTTCTTAATGTCCATCTTAACATCCATCAATATTCACAATGAAGCAAATGATATATAGTTGGGTAACATTGCAATTACTACAAAATTATTATTTTTCCTGGCTTTTATTTAAACCAAGCAACCCAAACACTGAAATAAACATTTCTACATTATTAATGACCAGCCTGAGATAAAGCAAAAACAAATATTCATATCAATAGTATTAAAAAAAGACTACAAAAACAACTGTGTTGGTTTATGCTAGCATTTATGTAAGCATGTCCTAAAATATAACACTTCTACAAATTTTCTTTTTAAATATTTTGTCTTCAATGTTTCTTAAATTAAATAAATAATATATTAATATGTTCTTTTAGTAAAGGATTCAAATAATACATTTAAATGTAGGGAGTTGGCTTGAAGATTGAGTACTCTGAATGTACTGAGTTGGCTCAGTAGGGAGTTGGCGTGAGGATTCTCTTCCTCTACCGGTGCCCCTCCCCCTGCTTGTACTCTCTCAGATAAATAGGTAAATCTTTAAAAAAAATTTTTTTTTAATCCTGCAATTCCTGCACAATAGAGACTTTCCCCCTCTTTCCAGATATTCAAGTAGGGGGAAAATCTGCTTAGAATAAATTTGAGTCTAGAAACTATTTCACATATAAATACAGAATATATTTTTTACTGTTAAATTTTCGAAGAGTGTAACTACTATGAAAATTTGAGAATGGATTGTACTTTGCTTTCTTCTGAAAAACTACCAAGAGCTGTCCACCATTTCAGAAAACTATGTAATGAGAGATAATGTCATAAGTTATGTCTGAACTCTAATACACCACATCTGTGTCAGTTTGCATTTGTAGCTCTCCTGTTTATGGGAATTCTATGTATATATACAAATAATTAATTTTGCTCTAATTTCCAAATGTCAAATATAATGCAAATGTTCAACTGGATATAATTTTACTTGGTTTATATCTAACCATTCATTATAAGTAAGTACAAATATCTGATTATAATATGTTTTCTAGTGAAGCTATAATCAGGCATTTATATATTGAAATACAGTACATATAATTTTCTTATATATTTCCTTATATTTTCCCTTTATATCACAATTATATCACAAAATAATTAGGACATTATATCTTTCTTTTTAAATTCTGTGTATGTAAGTAACATTTTCTAGGAACTTGATAATCAAGGATGATAAAGGGATAATATAGAATATTTATAATATAATGGAGCACTTGACTAAAGGGATTGAAAATAACTGATTCCTTTTCTGTTTTTCTACATTTTTCATCTGGAAAGAGCAAAATAACTTAAGTATATGTATAAGAACTTTGAATAACATATATCTCAATATTAACTCTATCTTAATCCAGCATCTGTCCCCTTACCACCTCTCTAACCCCTATTAAAGAGGGAAAAATAAAAAAAAATAAAAATTAAAAAAAAAGAGGGAAAAATAGAAATACTATGGGAATAGGCAGGGTTACCAAGCTGTAAATCTGGATTTTGAAAAAATTCATGAAGAACATTCTGAATCTGCAAATCAAAGAAAATATATCATGTATTACTTCTCAATTGCCATATATTTAGTATTTTAGACTAAAAGCCATCTAGAGTCTATTTAAATCCTGAGTAATCCTTCTCAAGGATTCCTTCTCAACCCAGGAACAGAAATAGTAATAGTTAACATTTAGTTTATAGACTACTTCAAAGTATATCAAATGTTTTTTCACATATTCCCTCAATAATTCCCATTGAGAATGTTCTGTGTGAGAACTAGGATGCTGAAAGTGATACTATTTTGTCCCCTCCAAGGACATTTCTAGCAATCCTCAGACACTGGGCATCTTTGGCAACCAGCTTGACAATCCAAAAAATCCTCTACAATTCCTTGTTCTTCAATTACTAAAAAACACAAAATTTCTGAGTTCTGGGTCCATTTTTTAAAAATAGATTTGAGGGATCCCTGGCTAGCTCAGTTGGTAGAGCTTGCGACTCTGATCCAGCCCCACACTGGGCATTTAGCTTACTTTCAAAAAGGTAGACTTGATTTTTTAGAGCAGTTTTAGGTTCACAGAAAAATTTCGCAGAAAGTACACAGAGTTTCCATATAGTCCCTGCCCCTCCACCACATACATAGTTTTACCCCTATCAACATTCCCCACCACAGTGGTACATTTATTATAATCAATGAACCTACATGAAATATCATCCAAAGTCTATGGTTTACATTAGGAGTCACTCTTGCTGTTGTACATTTTATGGGTTTTGGCAAATGTATCATGATGTGTATCCATTGTTATTATATTATACAGAATCGTTTGATCACACTAAAAATCCTCTGTGCTCTGCTTATTCATCTCTCCTTCTGCCTTCACTCCTGGAAACCATTGATCTAAACTGTCTCCAAAGTTTTACTTTTTTCCAGAATGTCATAAAGTTGAAAACATAGAATATGTATTCTTTTCAGATTGACCTCTTTCACTTAATAATACATTTTTTTTCATGGCTTGATAGCTCATTTATTTTATTTTTTATTTTATTATTATTTTTTAGTTCATTTATTTTTAGTGCTAAATAATTTCCATTGTTTGGATGTGCCACAATTTATTTATCCATTCAACCACTGAAGGAAGTCTTGGTTGTTTCCAAATTTTGGCAATTATGAATAAAGCTGCTATAAACATCCACATGCAGGTTTCTGTGTGGACATGTCTTCAACTCCTTTAGGTAAATATCAATAAGCATGATAGCTGGATCATATAATAAGAGAATGTTTGGTTTTATTTTATTTTTTTGAATGTTTGGTTTTATAAGAAATTACAAACTGTCGTCCAAAGTGATTTTGCATTATCACCAACAATTCCCATCAGTTGCTGTGCATCTTTGTCAGCATTTGGTGTTGTCAAAGTTCTAGATCTTGACCATTCTGATAGGTGTGTAGTGGTATCTCATTGTTTTAATTTGCATTTCCTTGATGACAAGTGTGGAGCATATGCTTATTTGCCATCTATACGTCTTTGGTGAAGTGTCTGTTCAGGTCTTTTGCCCATCTTCTAAATTACTTGTTTGTTATCTTATTGCTGAGTTTAAACAGTTCTTTATATGTTTTGGATAATGGTTCTTTATCAGAACTATCTCTTCTGCAAATATTTTCTCCTAGTCTGTGGCTTGTCTTCCTTGGTCTGTTTTTAATAATTCACTTTGAGTTGAAAATATGCTTGGCTTTGTATATAACCAATAAATGTTCTCATATCTACCTATACCTAAGAGAAAATGTTCAGCTGCTAGAGTACAGTTGTTTCCTGAAGCTAAAAGACACATACTCTTTGTCTACAGAAGTAATTAGTCACACATCTACAAAAAAACAAAGAAACAAATGAAAGTGACATCTATCTATACTGAAGAGTTTGGGAACCTCAGCCAGAGTCAATATCTTAGAAATCTAGCTAGATTTTTTTTTTTCCAAATGCTCAAGAGAAAATTGAAGAAATTGACTCTTATGGACCAGACAGGTCAAGAATCAGCTTACTCAGCAAGACAGAAAATTTAGAGGTAGGCTTCTAGCACTCTACTCAAAATTACAGCAATCATTCTCTTATCACCCACCCCTTACACTGCGTAATATCATCCTTTCTTACCACAATCATAGGAATTGTTCCTTTGGGGTCTAGAATCCATTCACTGAATTGCTCCTGCAGAGCCTGCTTCCGTGTTTTGGTCACCCTGACTTTGACTTCTTTTATGAATTGTCTTTGTTCTCGTTTCTGTTTAATACTCTCCTTCATCTTGGTTACTCTAAAGGATATTGAAATAAAAGACATACTGAGTTAAGACCGATTCAGATTGTTCAAATGGCAGAAAAGAACAATTCAGAGCCTCATTTAAACTTTGTTCCTATCTTAAAAAATAAATAAAAGGGGTGCCTGTTTGGCTCATTCAGTTAAGCTTCCAATTCTTGATTTTGGCTCAAGTGGTGATCTCAGGGTCATGAGATTGGGCGGGCATGGGGCTCCATGCTCAGTGAGGAATCTGCTTGAGATTCTCTCTCCCTCATCCTCTTCCCCTCCCACTGGCTTGTGCTCTCTCTCTCTCAAATAAATAAATAAATCTTAAAAATAAAATAAAAAGTAAAAAAAAAATAAACTTTGCTCCTGTCTTTACTCCATCAGATCTTCCTTGATTTAGGCCTGAGGTGACCCTTCCTCCCCGCAGCACTTAGGTGACCCTTCCTCCCCGCAGCACTTGAATTTGGTTTAATCATATGCTACCTTCTAGTATTTTTTGACTTTTTATAGAGGTGCACCTTATCGTACCCAACAAAATACCATACATAAGAAGTATTAAAAATAGCCCCAGAAGCTGCCACATATACCTAAAAGCAAAGCTGAATGCACTAAGGCCTTAGGATGAAGGGGCTCTCTCTTCTCTGGACCCAAAAATCATCTGGAAAGATTATAATTCCAAGTCTAGAGTGGAAGCCTAGAAGCTGCATTCATAACAAGCATCTTAGGTAATTGTGATGTCTTGGACCAAACTTTGATTTCTGTCTAGGAATATATATTACCAATTTCCTTTAAACATCTAGAGTCAAATATTTTGACAGCCTCTAAGCATAACAGCTATCCTTATATTCAGATAGAGCTTTATCACCCAAGTTGGGAATGGGGAAAGTGTCATGATTTTTTTAAATTTAATTTTAATTTATTTATGATAGTCACAGAGAGAGAGAGAGAGAGAGAGAGAGGCAGAGACATAGGCAGAGGGAGAAGCAGGCTCCATGCACCGGGAGCCCGATGTGGGACTCGATGCCGGGTCTCCAGGATCGCGCCCTGGGCCAAAGGCAGGCGCCAAACCGCTGCGCCACCCAGGGATCCCGGAAAGTGTCATGATTTTAATTGTTCCTATATTCATCATCCCTATTAAGACTTTAAAACTCTCGAACTGGTTTTGACTGAAACACCAAAATGACTCAGAATAATCAAAATAGCTGCTGGTTTCAAATACAATTTGTTTGAGCCAGGTCTTCATCTTTTAAAGAAAAAAGACTAATGTGACCTGACAGATTTGGAAATGCAAAAGAATTTTTATTTAGGACTAGTAAATTGAATACCTCTAATAATCCAAAAGAATCAATCAAAATCTGTCATTTCTTTATTATGCCCATATAATGCCTTCAAAATTCTCAAGGTAAATAGGCCTTCAAAAATAAACTTAGAAGCTTGAAAATAAAAATAGGCAAGTGGCTTAATAGTGCAGAAAGACCTGTTTTTGAGCTGCTGGAAGATTAATTAGTATTTTAAAGGAAGTGCTAAGTTCCTCTGATGCAAATGCTAAGCAGCCAAACCTCTACCACTTATCTCAGTTCTGCAGTCCCTTCTCTGCTGGCTCTCCTGTTCTTTCACCATTCTTCCTTCTCTCTCTTCTCTCTCTCCTTCTTTCCCCTCTTCCCTCTCACTATAAGCCATTTTCCCCATTTCTATCTTCATTCTTGCATGATTTTCTAATCTTTATCTGTATCTTTCTTCTAGCCTTTTCTCATTATTCATCCAAACACTCACCCACTAAATCAATCATTTATTCATTCATATGCAAACATTCATTGGGTATCTACTATGGATTCTGCCATCATAAAGCTTAGGGTCCAATGCAGAACAAGATAAGTAAATAATATTGCATAATAAGTACTGGGTATCTCCAAATTCTCATGTGTACCAATCACTGAAATACAAAAATGGATTAGCAAAACGGGGTTTCTGTCATGTTTCCATCTGCCTAAAATACTTTCCTCGTCTCTTTGTTTCACTAAATCCTCTACGCCCGTCCTTTAGGACTCTGCTCAGACATCATTTCCTCCCTCTTCTTAATAAAGAAACAAAACCTAGTTTGTATTTCAGGGCCACTGTACATGAGACTCCAAATATAATCCAAATGGATTTTAAATTGATTTGTAACTCATTCAGGGAATGAGTAAAATTTTTCTTCTGTGGTCTGCATTATCTCATGAGGATATATATCTACATCAATCAACAGAACTTTATAGCATCCAAAACTCTTAACTTTGCATAATGTAGGGTAGACATAACCTACAAGCAGATTCTAAGTATAAATCTACACTTAAAATGTAATAAAGTACAAAAATGGTCACTAATTTTTCCCATTCCTGTGTACACGTCCATTTGTAGGCAACATGATGTCGCAGCTTCTCTCATTTAAGAGGTAGAATCTATTTCTGCATCTTTTGTGTCTGGCTGTGACCAAGTGACTTGCTTTGGCTAATGGGCCATTAGCAAACATGATGCAAACAGAAAGTTGAAAAATGTTATCAGTTATATCATGACAAAACTGGAAAAAATGAAAAGAAGAAAAATGTTTGAACATTGGGGCTAGCCCCTTTTAATTGAACTTAGAAGCCCTTCCACCTTCACCTTGGAAATGGACCTACACTAGCCTGCTAGATAATGATCCCATTACCTCCATTACTTTTGTAAACAGCCAACATCTTACTGTAATGTATGAATGAGTCCAATTGATAAGATGTGGAGCAGAGATGAGCCACAAGCCCAGTCCAACATTATCAATCCACAAAATCACAAGCAAATAAATTATTATTGATTTAGGCCATCAAGTTTTGAGGCATTTTGTTATGTAGCAAAAGCTAAATAAGAAAAGTTTCCCTGGGGCGCATGGGTAGCTCAGCGGTTAAGTGTTTGCCTTCAGCTCAGGGTGTGATGCTGGAGTCCTGGGATCGAGTCCTACATCAGGCTCCCTGCATGGAGCCTGCTTCTCCCTCTGTGTCTCTGCCTCACTCTCTAACTCTGTGTCTCTCATGAATAAATAAATAAAATCTTTTTTTAAAAAAAGTTTCCCCATCTTAATAAGAGTTTTGGGATGTTTTAAAGAAAAGCACAGTAAAAACCTAACTAATTAAAAAATAGAAGAGCACCTGGGTGGCTCAGTCGGTAAGCATATGAATCTGGATTTTGGCTCAGGTATGTGAGATCTTGATCTCAGGGTTGTGAGATCAAGCCTTATGTCGGGCTCTATGCTGGGCACAGAGCCTGCTTAAGATTCTCTCTTCTCCCTGCCCCTTACCTCTCTAAAAAAATACAAGTAAAAATGTTCCTTATCCTAATTATGACAATCCAAATTCTATCTATTCATTCAAGCAGTACAAGGAACATCTTCCTCTTACAGCAGCCTTTGCCTATATTGTATTAAAACTGAATATTGTATTTCATCAAAATGAGTTCTAGCCAGCTTATGTGGAGAACTGACCATAAACTTTGAGTGACCTTAGTATACCACTACTGGGCCTAACTGAAGACTCTTTTTGGACTGCTGAACAATGGGACTTGTTATAATCAATCATGTACAAACTTATGGATTCATTCTATCCATACAGTGTGGTAGTTGTTGTAAGTTGTTATAAGTATAAACATTATAAAATCTCCCTTCCTAACACCTTTTAAAAACACCTAAAATTTCCTCCTCTGCAAACTAGTCAGTGAATTCTTCACTACTGTATGTTACCTTGCCTGGCAAGTTAATAAATTCAGTTTTTGTTTGTTTTTAAGTTCCAGTGATCTCAGTTTCAGAAAGCTAAATCAGAATTGCCATTCCTGGAGGATGTCCCTATTATTTATGTGATGAGTATTCCTATAAAAATCCACATATGACGTGCCTACTTAATTATAGTACTTACTTATTTCCAATATTTTGTATTTTCAAAGTACATCTTATTACAAAATGAGGTTCCTGATGAAAAATGTAATGACTTAAGAAAAATCTAAGTTAATGGTTAATCAATGATATTTGAACAGATGATAATTAGGCCTATTTAGAATTTTATGAAATGATGAAAAACATTTATCATAGCTTCCCCACTAAATACTGATAATTAATTCCAGAGATTTCAAAATTAAATACTCAATTACCCTAAAGTAAGACATATTTTATAATAATCATATGTATCTAAAGGCAGAAACAAAAAAGTAAAACACACACACACACAAAACTTTCATCATGAAAGCAAAAACAGGATTAGAATAAATTAATTCATTTAACAGATACCTATTGAGCATTACTTACACAGCACAACACTAGATACTGGAGATGTGAGGATGAATATGACCAACAATTCCTGCTTACATTATAGTAGGGAAAAAAAGCATTACAATTTTGATCAAATGCAGTAAAGGAGAAACACAGGATGCAATGAGAGAGCATATAAGGGAATATTTCACAGTGAAGCAGTATGTGACTAAACTAGAAAGGATTGGCAGGATAAAATAAACAGAAAGGAGAAGAATGATACAAAAGAAATGGCATACAACAAGACCCTGAGGTGGAAAGAAGCATAATATATTCAAAGAACTGAAAGTAATCCTATGTGCCTGGAGAGTAGAATGTGAGAAGAGAGGCAGCAGTGAACTAAGTTAGGGAATAGGAAGGTCATACAAGGAAACTTTTATAGACCTAGTTAGGGATTTTAGTCTTTTTCCTAAGAGTAAATGGAGACCATCGAAAGCTTCCATATTGAGGAAAAACATGTTAAGATTAACCTTTTTTTTTTTTTAATACTCTATGTAGAAAAGCCGAAAAACCCACCCCAAGACTGCCAGAACTGATACAGGAATTCAACAAAGTTGCAGAAAATAAAATCAGTGCACAGAAGTCTGTTGCATTTCTGTACACCAATAATGAAGCAACAGAAAGAGAAATGAAGATATGAACCCCATTTACAATTGCACCAAAATCCATAAGATACCTAGGAATAAACCTAACCAAAGAGGTAAAAAGATCTCTACTCTGAAAACTATAGAACATTTATGAATGAAATTGAAGAAGACACAAAGAAACAGAAAAACTTTCCATGCTCATGGATTGAGAGAACAGATATTGTTAAAATATCTATACTACCCAAAGCAATCTATACATTCAATGCAATCCCTATCAAAATAACACCAGCATTTTTAAAGAGCTGGAACACACAATCCTAACATTTATATGAAAGCAGCAAAGAACCCCAATACCCAAAGGAATATTGAAAAAGAAAACCAAAGCTAGAGGCATTGCAATTCACAAGCTGTATTACAAAGCTGTAATCATCAAGATAGTATGGTACTGGCACAAAAACACACACATGGATCAAATGGAACAGGATAGAGAATCCAGAAATGGACCCTCAATTATATGGTCAACTAATCTTTGACAAAGTGGGAAAGAATATCCAATAGAAAAAAAAATAAGTCTCTTCAACAAATGGTGTTGGGAAAACTAGACAGCCACACACAGAAGAATGAAACTGGACCACTTCCTTACACCATATGCAAAAATAAATTCAAAATGGATAAAAGACCTAAATGTGAGACAGGAATCTACCAAAATCCTAGAGGAGAACACAGGCAGCAATCTCTTTGACTTTAACTGCAGCAACTTCTTACCAGACATGTGTCTGGAGGTAAGAGAAACAAAAGCAAAAATGAATTATTGGGACTCTGCAAGATAAAAAGCTTGGGAAAGCTTCCACAGCAAAGGGAACAGTCAACAAAACTAAAAGGCAAACTACCGAATGGGAGAAGATATTTGCCAATGACACGTTGGAAAAAGGGCTAGTATCCAAAATCTATAAAGAACTTATCAAACTCAACATCCAAAGAATAAAAAATCCAGTTAAGAAATGGGCAGAAGATTAACTTCTAAAAAAATCACTTCAGTTACAAGTAAAGAATAGATTATGAGAGAACAAGAGTGGATGTAAATGTACTAACTAGGAAACTTGCAATAGTGCAGGTGAGACTTGATAGTAGATTAGACTAAGGTGACAGCAACAAGGAAGATCAGAAATGAGAATATTTGAGAGAAGGAGATAAAATCAACAGGACTTAATGATTGATAAGAAGTGTGTAGTGAGGAAGCAGAAGGTGTCAAGGGTCATCCCTTGGATTTGGGCTTGAAAATCTTGAAGCAAAACCAAGTAAGACAATGACTTTTGACACTAAAGTGCTTGTGAAACATCCCAGTACAGATATTGAATAAATAGTTGCACATTTAGTTGAGTCTAAAGCTCAAAAAAGACATTTGGGCTAGAGATTTCTCTAAGAGATTTGAAGGTAACTGAAGTTATGTGTTGGAATGAGAACACTCAAGGATGATTTGGAGTAATTGGAGAGCCATGACTCAAGGAATCTTAATATTTAAAGATCAGATGGCAGAGAATGAGCCAGTACAGGATGCTAAGAAGGATTAAAAAGAGGTAGAAGGAAAACAAGAATGATACCATGGAAGGGAAAGGAAAGAATCTCAAGGAAGATGGTCAACATCCTTGAATATTGGTAAGAAGCCAAGTAAGCTGTGGGTTGCAAACTTTCCATTGGGACTAGAAACATGGAGAACATTGTGATCTCAATAAGTGACATTTATTGAAGAGGGCCTCGAATGAAGGCCAGGTATAACAGATTGAGAAATGTGTTGGAAGTGGAGAAAACATATTTGGACAACTGCTTTGATAAACTTACCTATGTTTTAGTTACATTTCTTCAACTTGAGTGTGTAAGTTCCTCATGGCAAGAATCAAATTTTAAATTTTTTCCCTATAAGGTATGGCTCAACATTGAGCACTTGGCAAATACTGATAAACTGAGTGAAGACTCTTCAGTAAATCTAAGTTATTAATTTATCTAAGAAATAACAAATATTATCATGCCAATACTATCGTGCTCAGTGTTGGAAACATAGATATAATAGAAAAATAGTACTTGTCTTCAAAGAGATTATGGGGAGGTAAATCAACAATTACATTACAATGTGCTAACGGCTAACACGAGCTTACAGGTGTTTCAGGAATATAAAGAAAGAGTACCTAACCCAAAGCAGATGTGACAGAAGGTGTGCCAACCCCAGATACTTGGGTTGATTCTTTTTAAATTTATTATTTCTTTATTTGAGAGGAGAGAGAGAGGGCTAGAGCAAGTGTGGGGGGTTGGGGGCGCATCAGAGAAAGTCCTAAGCAGACTCCTCACTGAGCGCAGAGCCCAATGTCACAATCCTGAGATCAGGACGTGAGCCAAAACCAAGGGTTCAACCTTCAACAGACTGCACCACCCAGGTGCCCAGGTACTTGGGTTGATTCTTGAAGCACAAGAAAACATTGTTTAGCAAGAGAAAATAAGGGAATAATGTTCTAGACAGAGGAAGTTGACACTCTGGATTAGAGGAGAGGGCATCTGGCTAGTGGTTTTGATTAGCTGATATGTAAGAGATAATAGAATTGATGTGCATAAAGAATGCAACCTATCTATCCCAGATGAGCGAAGCCAGGGCTTGGTGGGTGGTCTGAGTTCAATATCACTATGTGCTGGGTACCTCAGATCTAGTGCCTGCGAGTTTTGAAGCTGGCCTTGATGGTGAAGATTTCTATCTCCAAAATGAGGTAATTGAGTTCCAATTGAACCACCTTCCTGGAAGAATATGAACAAGGCAGAGGGCATTTCTCACTGAATATTTACCACTAGAGTCCCGGAAAGCATCTGTTTTGATGGTTCAGGACTGAAGTAGGGCAGAAGATATATAAACCAATGCAGTAGCACATAAGATCTTAGTCTGTTCTCTTCTATAAACAGAAAAAAATCCTGTTTTTTTTTAAGATTTTATTTATTTATTCATGAAAGACACAGAGAGAGAGAGAGGTAGAGACATACGCAGAGGGAGAAGCAGTCTCCCTGTGGGGTGCCTGATGTGGGACTCAATCCCGGGATCAGGACCAGAGCCAAAGGCAGATGCTCAACCACTGAGCTACCCAGACATCTTGAAAACTCCTGTTTTCTTATGAGGGTATCAGTTACTGGACAGTTTAAAATGAATCAATAGTGTTACCAGGCAAATCCTAGGAATTTCTGGACATCTTGGACAGTCTTACTCTAGGACCACCACATTTTGTCAGATATTATACCAGATATCCAACCCCCATTGGAGTGAACTTGACTCAGAAACTTCACCTGTCTTTTTATTTTTATTTTATTTTATTTTATTTTATTTTATTTTATTTATTTTATTTTTGGTCACCTGTCTTTTTAATATTAGGAATGTCCTGTGCCACTGAAGCAGGACAAAAGACTCCTTGAACATCAAGTTGTAGAGGATGCTTGTTTGTAGGATATTAGGATAACATCCAAGAAGACCATGACTTCTCAGTCCATAAGTTCTTCAATTTCTAAGTACTTAATAATGGGACATATACATATGCAACAAAATGTGGTTTAGAGATGGCTATGAAACTAGCCCATGTATATACATTATTATTATGCTTCAAGCTGAACAAAAGTAGAACCTGTTTGATGAAGTCCTACCACACACCACTGGGTATAATAGTCATTTGAACACTCTAAAAAAGCATTTTCCTTATCTATCCACTCACTTTTGGCATAACCTGTTTTATTGGATTGATAAACAATAATATTCAATGCAAATTGACAAAATGCTTGATATTAATAATATCACCTGTGGGAGAAGCGCCTATGGGATTTCCTAGTATAATTTGGCTCACTTAAGAGGTAGCAGCTGGTGTGAAGTATGAGCAGACATCTGTCTAGGAAGTCACTGTCTCCTGGCAACTGAAGAAGATCCATATCAAGGATGAAACATTCCCTTACTCTTGCCAAATCCTAGTGGCTGGTGTATCGTAAGCATAAGTTAGATATTTGGGGTTTTATTTGTTTGTTTTATAGTGAAATATTATATTTAAAGGCTAAAAATAAGAAAGAAGTCATAAAAAGTGATAGAACTAAAACTCACCTATTATATCCATGCATGTAAATATATTAAAACCTACCCATTAAAAAAAGATTCTGATTGAATGATAAAATAAAGAATATTCTACATTGTATATTCTGTACATTGAGAAAGTACTAAATTAAAATTACTCAGAAAATCTTAAAAGGATGAACAACAACAACAAAAAAGGATGAACAGGGATGCCTAGGTGACTCAGAGGTTGAACGGCTGCCTTCAGCCCAGGGCATGATCCTGGAGTCCTGGGATCCAGTCCCACATTGGGCTCCCTGCATGGAGCCTGCTTCTCTCTCTGCCTCTCTCTCTCTCTGTGTCTCTCATGAATAAGACATAAAATCTTAAAAAAAAAAAAGGATGAATAAAGATATTCTATGAAAATACACATTAAAGAAAGTAGGGTTGCAAAATTAACATCAGATGAGATTAAATTCTGAAAAACAATTACAAGGATACTTTACTTTTTAAAGTAAAGTACTTTACTTTTTTACTTATACTTTTTTTTATAAAAAGTGCTAATATACAATGAAGGCTTTGTAATATGCCCAACTTATATGTACAATGTGATCAAAATTGTTGAAAGTTGCAAGTGAGGATGGGGGTGGGGGTTGTTTTTTGGAACACAAAAAGCAAGCACTTTGGGATCCCTGGGTGGCGCAGCAGTTTAGCGCCTGCCTTTGGCCCAGGGCCGATCCTGGAGACCCGGGATTGAATCCCACGTCGGGCTCCCGGTGCATGGAGCCTGCTTCTCCCTCTGCCTATGTCTCTGCCTCTCTTTCTCTCACTGTGTGCCTATCATAAATAAATATTTAAAAAAAAAAAGCAAGCACTTTGAAGTAAATCGACAAACCCCTTGTAGATACTACATCCTAATAGAAACACACAATGAATGTTGTCACATAGTTTGCATAAGTTCTTTAAATACTGTATATTAGTTAACTCACAGGGAATTATCAAGTAAAAAAATTTTAATTATTAAATAATATAAAGGCCTGTGTCTCTTTCTTTCCCTTTTAGTTTTTACTTGGCTGTGTATCTCTGGGCGGCTCAACGGTTTAGCACCTGCCTTCGGCCCAAGGCATGATCCTGGAGTCCTGGGATCGAGTCCCTCATCAGGCTCCCTGCATGGAGTCTGCTTCTCCCTCTGCTTGTGTCTCTGCCTCTCTCTCTCTCTCTCTCTCTCTGTGTGTCTCTCATGAATAAATAAAATCTTAAAAAAAAAAAGATCAAATACAGGAGCACTTGGTTGGCTCAGTCAGTTAAGCGACTGCCTTTGGCTCAGGTCATGATCCCAGGGTCCTAGGATTGAGTCCTGCATGAAGCCCCACATAGGGCTCTCTGCTCTGAAGGGAGTCTGCTTCTCCCTTTCCCTCTGTCCCTCCCCCTGATTCATGCTCATTTTCTCTTATTGTCTCTATCTCAAATAAATAAAATCTTTTTTTTAAAGAGCAAATACTTTTCATTATTATTATTTTGTTGTTTTTTGTTTTTTAAATAGATTTTATTTATTTATTCATGAGAGACACACACACAGAGAGGCAGAGACACAGGCAGAGGGAGAAGCAGGCTCCATGCAGGGAGCCTGACGTGAGACTCAATACTGGGTCTCCAGGATCACGCCCTGGGCTGAAGTCAGCGCTAAACTGCTGAGCCACCTGGGCTGCCCTACTTTTCATTATTAATTCACAATAAGGCAATTGTGACTTATAAAATATGCATGTCCAAGCACATGAGGAATCAAGAGTCAGAGGGAAAAGATATTGGAAGAAAAAATGTTAAAAGAAAAAATATGAAGAAAAGCAAAATGATGCCAACTTAACCTCATCAGTTTTGCAAAATTACATGTAAGAATTAAAATCCACTTTAATTCTTTATCTGTCAGTCAGAAACTCTGAGGAAAAGCAAAAAAAAGGTATACTGCATGCATAAGACTTAGAAACAAGTTATATTTATTTTTCAGACAAGTGATTACCACTATAAAAATTGTCCAAAATCAATAGGAATGTCTTGTCTGTTGTTCTTAGACACCAAACAAAAACAAATCCCTTTTTATCCAGGGAAATATACAGATGAAAAATTTTTTTGGATCAGGTTGAGGCAAATGGATACTTTAACATCATTACTAGAGTATAAAGTCCTGACAAACTAAATTGTATTCATCATCATTTTTCTTTAATATAAATAAGAAAAATTCTCACTCCTAATATAAATGGACTTCTCTAAAACTATCTAATGGATTAAAGATGACACAAACAATAACATAGCTCAGAGAGTTTAAAAGCAAGACTGTTTTAGCTAAGATTATTGGGTATCCAAGCTTTTTTTGGGGGGTATCCAAGCTTTAAGTCAATAGATATGTGCTGTTGTAAAGTGTCCCTACGATTTCTGAATATTCTACAGATGCTTAACACAGTCATATATTGATATATAGATCTTGAATTTTTGCCAGAAAGAGATAAACCCCAAATCCTGACAATCTAGGCAAACAAAGCATCTTTGATTTCTTTAACTCTTGCATGAAATTCCTACAACAGTATTGCTCCAATAGAAAGTAGGGCTCTGGGGCACCTGGTCAGCAAGAGCATGTGACTCTTGAACTTAGGGTCATGAGTTTGAGTCTCACATGGGGTGTAGAGATTACTTAAAGAAATTTTTTTTAATTAAAAAAAATAGAAACTGAGCTCTTATCAAGCTTCAAATGACCCTAAATATTCAAACCCCTGATTCAAGAAGCATCAGTGAAACAAACTAACCCTCTTGTATCATGTCATTTGTTGGCAATGAGACCTAGACCAGAGTCCTAGTGTGTTCATTACTATTCTTATTTTAAGTATTGACAAATACCTGGTTTTATGTACTGATTGAGATTTCCATATTTCTAACAGGAGGAAGTGTTTGTCAATACGTCAATATATTGATTTATAGCCTTGACATCAGTTCCTAAATTTTAAGTATTTCTTATGGCAGTAAATCTAAATACATATCTAATTTATTGCTCTGCAAGAACAGATGGTGAACAGAAATGTTCTTTAAGCTATTAATTAAATTTGACACTGCTCCCTGCTGCTGTTGGAACTTTTCACCAGTACTAAACTCCCTTAATTTGTTTTCTCTACATAATTGGCTTTGAAAAAAAAAATTTAGTGTGCATTATAACCTCCTCTGGAACTTATTCTCAATACATTCCTAAAGGTTCTGATTCAAAAGGTCTAAGGAAGAAGCTAGGAATCTGCACATTTAACCAAGAATCCAGATAATCCCGATGCGATTTGTAGGTAACCATACTCTGAGAAAGACTATTTTAGCTGAAAATTGAAATTCCATGTCCACATATAAAAGAAAACAAGAGTTCTGTATAGATCTCTTACTTTATTCTAGAAGTATATATGTACTTAATTTCAAAAGAATTATTATTCTAAAGCTCCTGATTAGTTGCTTACCCTATAGGAAGAACACTAAAAGAGATCACAAAGAATTTTAGGTTCTTTTATAAATTTTAGTATAAGTATTCATGCCAGAAGATATTAGAAGGAAAGTATGAAAGATTTAGGAAGAGAAGAAGACATCCAAAGTGTCTTATTTGTTTCATTTTGTTTTGTTTTGTTTTTAAAGATCTGGAAGAGACCTAGATGTTATCTAGACCAGGGCCTAGGACCCAAATCTGGCCTACTACCTGGTATTGAACCACTCAATAGTTAAGATTGGCTGTTACATTTTAAAATAGTTTTTTAAAATCAAAATAAGAATAATAGTTTGTGGCATGGTGGAAAATCTATGAAACTCACATTTTAGTGTTCATAAAGTTTTATTAGAACACAGCCATGCTTATTCATTTACATATTTTGTATAATTACTTTTGTACTACAATAGCAAAATCGAGTAGTTGTGACTCAATTTTCCAGGCAAAAATCCTTTAATTAGGGGGTATAGCTCAGGGGCAGAGCATTTGACTGCAAAAACCCTTTAATTTTTATGTAATCAAATTTAGCAATATTTTCATAATTTTGAGTCATGGTTAAAAAGGCTTTTCTATGGTAATAAAGGAACTAATCTCTGGTTTCTTCTAGTTGTTGTGTGTTTTCATTTGTCACATACACATACTTAGAAGGATATGTTCTATGGACAAAAAAAATCTGCAAATAAAGCTAAAACAATACTTAGTAGTTCTTTTGTTGGGATTGTTGGTATTATTACTTTGAAGCTATTGAAACTAATGTAAATTGTAGGATAAGACAAATAATCCTATTCATGTTGTTAGGAGCCAAGATTTTTAGAAAAAATATAAATATAATTCAAAATCAAGGAGTCAGGTAAAAAACCTGAAACATTATATTTGATACAAAATTATCAATATTTACTCATTATTTTTAAAAATTATATTTGTGAGTCCTGAAAGAGCCTAGGAGCAATGATAATACAATATTTATGAGCATTGCTAGCTCCCAGATGAATGATTGCTATTAAAAGTGACCAAGAATCCTTTTAAAAAGTGCACAAAGCTTTCAAAGACTAAAGGAGTAATGTTGGAAGAATACAGGAGCCAAAGTTGGGTCAAGCTGAGGATCAAAAGAAAAGGTAAATATAATGGCTTAAAATACATTGAATATATATTAAAATCAATGTGTCTACAATGATACTCAAAAGGAACACTTCTCCCAAAAGGGAAAGAAAACCTTTCATTTGTTGCCCCTCCAGGTGACTACTGATAGACAGATACAGAGACATAAAGAAACATAGATATATATAATATTTTGAAAATTTGTGATTAAAAAGAAAGAATTAAACATTTATTTTGTCTTATTAGTAGGAAGCATATTTCAATGTAACCAAATACATAGCAACCAAGTGGGATTTATTTCAGGGTTTCCAATAGCTCAAAATTAGGAAATCTATTAATAAAATTCATCAACAGGTCTAGGCTGAAAATCAAATGATCATCTCCATAAGTGTTGAACAAACATTTGACAAAATTAACAATCATTTTTGAGCTTTAAAAATTGGCTCAGTTGGTTAAGCATCTGATTACTCATTTCAGCTCAGGTCATGATCTCGGGGTCATGAGACTGAGCCCCATATGCAGGTTGGGGAGCACAGCATCTGCTTGTCCTCCCTTTGCTTCTCCCCCCACTTGTGCGTGCTCTCTTTCAAAAAAATAAAATCTTTTTTTTAAAATCACTCTATAAAGGATCTAGAAAAAAGTTCAAAACACAAACTCAGTAAAAGGAAAGAAATAATAAAGATTTAGAGGGGAAATAAATAATATGGAAACCAAAAAAATCCCCAATCTCCGCCATGGTAGTGTGTGCAGCTGAGGGTTTCTCATCATGTTTTCTCAAAAGACTTTCAGGATCAAGTGATTCCTGGCCAAGAAACAAAGACAGAATTGTCCTATTTCCCAGTGGGTTCAAATGAAAAGTGGTAATAAAATCAGGTACCATTCCAAGAGGAGACACTGGAGAAGAATCAAATTGGATCTGTAATGACAGCACATGGGATGGCACATATATTTATGCTGCATGGAGGTCATGTGCTTGTATCCTGTCACTCTGTAAACATCACTGCTACCTGAACAATAGACATGTTTTATTACGGAAGTGATTTTACTCTCTTACTATGCTTCTGCACCAGTAAGTTGGTTCGGTAATAAATACATGCAATCTTTTATTTGAAAAAAAATTAATTAAAAAAATGTTTAAATAGACCAGTGAACCTTTTGGCCTTTTGAAAATATCAACAAAATTAACCTCTAGCAAGACTCATTAAAGAAGAGAGAGAGAGAGAGAGAGAGAACAAATAAAATTATTAACAAAAGAGGAGAAATAGCAACCAACACCACATAGATACAAACAATTCTTTAAAAAAAAAAAGATTTTATTTATTTATTCATGACAGACACAGAGAGAAAGAGAGAGGCAAAGAGAGAAGCAGGCTCCATGCAGGAGCCTGAGGTGGGACTGGATCCCGGGCCTCCAGGATCACACCCCGGGCTGAAGGTGGCGCTAAACTGCTGGGCCACCCGGGCTGCCTGATACAAACAATTCTAACAGAATATTATGAAAACCTATTTCCCAATAAATTGGACAGCTTAGAAAAAATGGGTAAACTCCTGAAAACATACAACCTACCAAAACTAACAAAAGGAGAAATAGAAAATTTGAACAGACTAATCACCAGCAATGAAATTGAATCAACTATCAAAAAACTTCCAAAACACAAAAGTCCAGGACAAGATGGCTTCAAGGGTGAATTCTATCAAACATTTTTAAAAAGTTAAAGATATCCAATGGGAAAAGGACTATCTCTTCAACAAACGGTATTGGGAAAAACGGACAGCAACATGCAAAGAATGAAACTGGACCACTTTCTTACACTATGCACAAAAATAAACTAAAAATGGAAGAAAGATAAATATGAGACCTGAAGCCATAAAAATTCTAGAAGAAAGCACAGGCTACAGCAGCTTCTTTCTAGATATATCTCCTGAAGCAAGGAAAACAGGAGAAAAAAATACACTATTGGGGCTACATCAAAATAAAAAGCTTGGGATCCCTGGGTGGCGCAGCAGTCTGGCGCCTGCCTTTGGCCCAGGGCGCGATCCTGGAGACCCGGGATCGAATCCCACATCTGGCTCCCGGTGCATGGAGCCTGCTTCTCCCTCTGCCTGTGTCTCTGCCTCTCTCTCTCTCTCTGTGTGTGTGTGACTATCATAAATAAATAAAAATTAAAAACAAACAAACAAAATAAAAAGCTTTTGCACAGTGAAGGAAATAATCAACAAAACTAAAAGGCAATCCACAGAATAGGAGAAGATGTTTGCAAATGACATATCCAATAAAGGGTTAGTATCCAAAATATGTAAAGAACTAATACAACTAAAGACCCAAAACCCAAATATTCCAATTAAAAAATAGAAGACATAAACAGACATTTCTCTAAAGAAGACATCCAGATGGTCGACACATGAAAAGATGAACACCATCCATCATCACGGAAATGCAAATCAAAATTACAATGATACAACCTCCCACCTGTCAAAATGGCTAAAATCAACAACACAAGAAACAATGAGTGTTGGTGAGGATGCAAGAAAAGGGAACCTTGTGCACTGTTGGTGAGTATTAAAACTGGTGCAGCTACTGTGGAAAACAGTATGGAGCTCCCTCAAACTCTAAAAAATAGAACTACCTTATGATCCAGCAGTCCACTACTGGATCAAAACAAAACAAAACAAAAACATATTTTGTATTATATATATTATAATATTATAATGCTTATTTCACTTAGCATTATACTCTAGCTCCACCCATGTTGTTGCAAATGGTAAGATTTCATCCTTTCTGATGGCAGAGTAGTGTATATATATATATATGTATATATATATATATATAGAGAGAGAGAGAGAGAGAGAGAGAATAATGCTAAGTGAAATAAGTCCACCAGAGAAAGACAAATACAATATCGTTTCACTCATATGTGAAATTTAAGAAACAAAACAAATGAGCAAAGGAAAAAAAAGAGAAAGAGAAAGAGAGACAAACCAAGAATCAGACTCTTAATTATAGGGAACAAACTGATGGTTACCAGAGAGGTAGGTGTGGGGGTAGAGGAAATAGGAGATGAGGATTAAAGAGTACATTTACTATGATGAAATAAAATTAAGTTAAATTAAAAAGTCATTCTATAATATAGAAATTAGGCACATTTTTCCTTTCTTTCCTTTTTTTTTTTTTTTTTAGAGTTGGAGGAAGGATAGAGGGAAAGGGAGAGAATCTTAAGCAGACTCCATGCCCATCATGGAGCCTGAGGCTAAACTCCATCCTAGGACCCTGAGACCCTAAGATCATGATTTGCACCCAAACCAAGAGTTGGACACTTAACTAACTGAGCCACCCAGACACCCTGCACATTTTTTCTAATGTAATAAAATATATCTTTTTCAGATCCAAATGAAGTAGAGTTATGGCATTAATATATAGTTTTAAAAACTGTTCATGATGAGGCAATAATACAAGAATCATCCCTACTAAAGTCATAAACAAGGATGCCCATGTAATCACTATATTTAACATTCTTTTGGAAGTAATAGGTAATGTAACTATGTAAGAGGAAGATATTACAAGCATAAAAATTGAAAACAAAGAAGGAAAATTTCTATTTTTGCAGATAATATTGTTGCCTTGCTAGAAAAATCCAAAAAAACAATGAAAATTTTTGTATAAACAAGTGTCCCTGGGTGGCTCAGTTGGTAAAGCATCCAACTCTTGGTTTTGGCTCAGGTCATGATCTCTTGGTCGTGGAATCAAGCCCCACATCCAGTGCCATGTTCAGTCTGCTTCAAATTCTTTCTCCCTCTCCCTCTGCCCCTCCCCACTCGTGTTCTCTCTCTCTCTTCTCTCAAACAAATAAATGAATCTTTTAATAAAAATAAAATTTTTCTATAAATGATGGAATCCAGTCAGGTAGCAGAGTATAAAAAATATACAGAAATTAATACCTTTCATGTATTCAAACTACATATAGATAGAAAATGTAATGAAAGCAGAAAGTCCCATTTACAATGGCAATAAAAAAATAATAAAACAACTAGTAATAAACCTAATAAGAGATGCAAGCTTAAATGAAAAAAAACCTTAAGATAACAATGATAGATACAAAATAAGATGAGCAAATGGAAAGACATATGTTTTCAGATAGAAACTTTTGTCATTATTAAAGATGTTGATTTTCCCTAAGTTAATAAATAAATTTTTTTTATTTTTTTTTAATTTTTTTTAATTTTTATTTATTTATGATAGTCACAGAGAGATAGAGAGAGGCAGAGACACAGGCAGAGGGAGAAGCAGGCTCCATGCACCGGGAGCCCGACGTGGGATTCGATCCCGGGTCTCCAGGATCGCGCCCCGGGCCAAAGGCAAGCACCAAACCGCTGCGCCACCCAGGGATCCCCGTTAATAAATAAATTTAAACAGATTTCAATAAAAATTCCTATAAGGTTTGTTTTGCTGTTCTTTTTCTTGTTTTCAAGTATATGAATCATTTCTAAAGTTCATACTAAAAAGCAAAAACATGGGGCGCCTGAGTGGCTTAATTGGTTAAGCATCTGCCTTCGGCTCAGGTCATGTTCCTGGGGTCCTGGGATAGAATCCTGTATTGGGCTCCCTGCTCAACATGGAGTCTGCTTCACCCTCTCCCTCTCCCTCTGTGCACACTCTTTCTTTCAAATAAATAAATAAAATCTTAAAAAAGTAAAAACACCAGAATAAAAGAGTAAATAATGAAGACTAGCACAGTCAGATTTATTGAAATACAGATCTTCCTCTACTTATGATAGGGTTAGGTCCCAATAAACCCATTATAAATTGAAAATATCTTAAGTTGAAATGCACTTAATACACCTAACCTATCCAAATCATAGTTCAGTCAAGCCCACTTTAAATGTGTTCAGAAAAAAATAAATTTATTATTAAAAAAATGTGTTCAGAACACTTATATTAGTTTACAGATGGGCAAATCGTCTAACAAATGCCTATTTTATTAACTGTTGAATATCTCATATAATTTATTAAATACTGTACTAAATGTGAAAACCAGATTGGTTGTATGGGTACAAAATTGTTTAAATCTATGGGTTGTTTACCTTTGTGACTGCATGGCTGACTGGGAGCTGTGGCTCACCGCCTACTGCTAAGTATCATAAGAGAGCATCACACCGCATATTGCTAGCCCAGGAAAAGATCAAAATTCAAAATTCTAAGTATGATTTCTACTGAACACATACCACTTTTGCACTAACATAGAGTAAAAGAATCATTAAGTGAAACCACTGTAAATCAGGAACTGACTGTATACTTAAAAGTCTCAGTGATTTTTTTAAAAAAAGATTTTATTTATTTATGAGAGACACAGAGAGAGGCAGAGACATAGGTAGAGGGAGGAGCAGGGCCCATGCAGGGAGCCTCTTGTGGGGCTTGATCCTGGGACTCCTGGATCATGCCCTGAGCCGAAGGCAGACGCTTAACCGCTGAGCCACCCAGGCATCCCACAAGTCTCAGTGACTAAAGCAATGCAGCATGGTGCGTGAACAGGGAGACAGTCAATGGGATAGGATAGAAAAATGCAGAAGTACACTCTAAATATATAGGAATTTAGTAATAAAGTTTCAAACAGCAGGGCAAAATAGACATTGTTGGGATCACTATGTAGCTATTTGGGAAAGGAAAAAGTTGAATTCATATCTTAACATCTTACACTAGGATAAATTCCAAATGGATCAATACTTAAAATGGGAATAAAACAATAAAAACTCCAGAAAGAAAACATGGGAGGATTCTTTTGATATCTTGAAAATAACAAGGACTCAAAATCCAGAAGTCATAAAATGAAAGTAAATAAATTCAATCACATAGAAATAAAATATCTTCTGCACGACAAAGAGGTACATGGCAAGTAAAAAAAAAAGGAAGAAATTTAAAATCTGTATTTGCATTTGCTCCTGTATGTATAAATAAACTGGAAAAATCCACTGAAAATGAAGAACAGTCATTATTTATGTCAGAGGTGGAGTACTGGGTAGATGGAAGATAGAAACTTTTCATTGTATAACTCTATACATTTGGACTTTTGAACCAAGTGAATATATTGCCTAACCCAAAAGTTAAATTTTTTATTTTTTTTTATTATTTTTTTTTCAAAAGTTAAATTTTTTAAACGTCCCTATTCTCATATAGCTTACTTTGTAGTGCAAGGAGACAGATAACTAAATAAATGTATACTTTGAATCATTGAGATAACTAAATCCATGAATTCAAGAAAATTGTTTAATATGCTTCATTAATCTTCATAGCACCTCGTAAATAGTGAAGCACATACTAGTAGCTCAATACATACTTCTTGAATAACTACAAAATTATGTATGTCCTATTTGTATGATTATGTTACTGTTTTACTTGCTTTCAATGTAAGAATTTAGATCATCAACTGAAAATACAACAAATTGTACCTGTTGGGGACAGTGTTGGGAACATGTATCTTCAGGTCTTCTGTGACATCCCTCATCACTCTTTGATAACCAGACATTCCTGAATCTTTTATATAATAAGGATTGTTTCTCATTAAGTATTCCCCCAAATGATTATTTGGATTAAACTTGGTTGTAATATCACCTTCTACCCAAAGCTTCTTCTTTTCCACTTGCATTAACATTTTTTCCACTCCAGGAACTAAGGTAGGTAGAAGTTTGTCCAGCAAATATGCACGACTGTCCAATGTCATGCTTTCAGCATTAAACCACTCTTTGGCCAAATTATCCCTTGGGAGGTTTTTTTCAGCCTTTTTTTCTAGTTCTTTATTCAGGTTATCCTTATCTATTATTTTCTGCTGCATTTTCTGGGCTCTTGCCTCCAATCTTTCAAAAAAATTTTTCTTCCATGGCTGTTCTAGCTTTGAATTCAGCGCAGTTGGATCTAAATTGAAGATCACTTTTGCAGGTTTTCTAACCACAAAATTCTTTGAGACTCTAGTGCTAGAGTCCTTTATTGAACAAACTGAAGTTTCTGACTGCCCTTCCAGGTGTATTTCTGAGGAGGAAGAAAAGTGAAACATAAGAAACATGAGAAGTAGATTTTAATCTATGTTACTTTAGAATATTATTAGAAAATATTTTTTATAAGGGAAGGAAGAAAAAAAATGTGTGGGAAATATCAGAAAGGGAGACAGAACATAAAGACTTCTAACTCTGGGAAATGAACTAGGGGTGGTGGAAGGGGAGGAGGGCGGGGGGTGGGGGTGAATGGGTGACGGGCACAGAGGGGGACACTTGACGGGATGAGCACTGGGTGTTATTCTGTATGTTGGTAAATTGAACACCAATAAAAATTAATTTATTAAAAAAAAAAGAAAAATATTTTTTACATTCATTTACATGGTATATCCAAACATAGCTGAAAGTAACACAAAATCAGGTAACAGTGACTTTCACCATAAGAACATTAATTGTTGACTTAATCAGAAGTCATTCAATAGCTCACTGCTTTTCATTAAGTACCTAGCCTGTTTCTATTCTTTTTCGTTTTTTGTGCTTGCACCTGAGGATTACAAGGTAGCTCTTGCAGCTCCCAGAATCACTTCTTTATGGGAAAAGAGAATTGAGAACAAAAGGGTTTTCTCCTTTTGTGGTTCTGTTTTATTATATAAGAAGAGAATATCCCTGACTTTCTGCTCCAAGATTTTCCTTTATGTTTCCTTGGCCTTATTAAGTTGCATATCTACCCCTAGATTAATAACTGGTAAAGGAAAAAGGGATTATGAATAGTTTTAACTAATCATAATTTATTCCTTCATGCCAGGATTTAGAGCAAGTTCCGGATAGCAAGTGATTTCCATATGCTACAAAATTGAGGCTCAGTTAGCAGGCAAAAAGGTGAGGAAATGTCTGCTAAGTAGGCAGTGAAGAGTCTACCATATATATATATATATTTAAATATATTTCTTCCCACTCTCATATATCCAGCCTCTTTCAGGGTTTTCATTTTAAAAATGCAGTACTGGGGATCCCTGGGTGGCGCACCAGTTTGGCGCCTGCCTTTGGCCCAGGGCGCGATCCTGGAGACCCAGGATCGAATCCCACGTCAGGCTCCTGGTGCATGGAGCCTGCTTCTCCCTCTGCCTGTGTCTCTGCCTCTCTCTCTCTCTCTCTCTGTGTGACTATCATAAATAAAAAAAAATAAAAAAATAAACCTAAAAATGCAGTATTGAGGGTGGCTCAGTCAGTTAAGTGTCTGCCTTAAGCTCAGGTCATGATCCTAGGGACCTGGGATCGAGTCCCATGTTGAGGCCTGCAGCCCCCCTGCTTGTGCACTCTCTCTGTCTCAAATAAATAAATAAAATCTTACAAAAAATAAAAATGCAGTATTGAGATATTCGACCAAGATAGTGGAGTGAGAACAAGTACTTACATCCCTTACACACCAAAATCTATAGAAATTACAAAAGAAAGAGAGAGAGAGAGAGAGTGTGTGTTAATATAAAAATAAGAAAACTGGCAATCATGAAAGTGGTCTTCAGTAGTCAGAAATTTTGAAGGTCTCTGAAAAAATGTAAGGAAGGTAGAAGTAGATTGAAGAAACTATAGGACTAAAAAAAAAAATACAGGTGAATATCACTGTGAAATTTGGGACCAGCTTTGAGGTACTCCAAAGTTTGTTTTTTTTTTTTTAAGATTTTATTTATTTATTCATGAGAGACACACAGAGAGAGGCAAAGACATAGGCAGAGGGAAAAGCAGGCTCCATGCAGGGAGCCCGATGTGGGACTAGATCCCCAGACCTGGGATCACGCCCTGAGCTGAAGGCAGATGCTCAACCGCTGAGCTACCCAGGTGTCCCAAGGTACCCCAGGTTTAAAGAATGTAGATGTGGGTAGCAGGAGAATGACTGACCATGTGTATACCTTCATCCCTATTTGAGCTAATCATTAGGCATCAGAGGTATTCACCCCTGCACTGGGACAAGGGGGTTTGGGCTAGAGAGGCAGGGCAATGTCTCTACACAGAAAGAAAATGAATTGTTGACAGGCTTCACTGTCTGTATGCTTTATGCCTCCTCCATAATCACTGGCAGCAGTGTGCAGATAACAGAAACTCCATCCACAGAAAAGCAAACATGGATTCCCAAATGCAAATATAAGTACACATAGAAGAATCACTAAATATTTAAACTACCTCCATGACTAAATCCAACAAATACAATAATTGATACTACCCAAGGAAATACCATTAATAAATGTAAGGAGTCTCTAAAAGAATTGTAATTAATATCCTCAGAGCAGAGAAATCAGAAGGAATAAAAAGAATGTTATTAAAAAATACAATTAAGAGAGCTTGGGCATCTCATGCTCAGATCTTGATTTCTAGTATCATTCTCCAAACAAACAGACAGACCGACAGACAAACACTACAATGATTACGGTACAGCAAAGGCACACAGCAGCCAACTGAAAGAGCTCCTAACAGCCAAAGATGGAATGATTTGAGCAATGTAATAAAATAGCATTGGATTCTAAACCAAGTATAAATATCCATAAATCAGCATTAAGTAAACAAATGGGGGAAAACAGACAAATCTCCTATGCAGAAGTATTTCAAATAATTTAGGTAGGTACTCTAGGAGGTAGAGCATAACTCTCTTCCTTTAAAAATTATTTATTTATTTGAGAGAGAGAGAAAGCATAAGTGGGGGAAAAGAGGAGGGAAAGGGAGAGAAAATCTGGAGCAGACTCCTGGCTAAGCACAGAGCTCAACACAGGGCTTGATCGCACAATTCCAAGATCATGACTTGAGCCAAAACCAAGAGTCAGACACTTAACCAACTGAGTCACCCAGGTGCCTCAATTATCTTCCTCTTAAGTATAGGCTGTGCATAGTGACTTCTTCCAAAAAGTACAGTATGGAAAAGGGGGAAAATAATAACTTTTCAGTGGACAAACCAGACAAAATCTATCTCAGCCAAATGATCAAGACTAACATCAACAATGGAAAGTCATGTTGATAGCATATATAATATGCTAAATAGAATATGAGAAGAACAGCAGTTATCCTCTGTAGTCTTCCTCCCCAAAATCCATAACCCCGTCTAATCATAATTTAAAAATCAGACAAATCCTAATTAGGGACATTCTACAAAAATATCTGATAGTGGGGCACCTGGGTGGCTTAGTGGGTTAAGCGTCTGCCTTCAGCTCAGGTTGTGATCTCAGGGTCCTGGGATAGAGCCCTGCATACTGATGTCCCTACTGGAGGGGGAGCTTCTCCCTCTGTTTCTTCCCCTCCTCCCTCCTCATGTTCATTTGTGCACTCTCTCAAGTAAATAAATAAAGTCTTTAAAAAGAAAAATATCTGATAGCACTTCTTGACATAGTCAAGGTCATCAAAAACAAGGAAATATTAGAAACTGTTAGAGCAAAGAAAACTCTAAACAGACATGGCAATTAAGAATAATATGGTATCCTGGAATAGTAAGAGGACACTAGATAAAAACTAAGGAAATCTAGGTTGCCTGGGTGGCTTAGTTGGTTAAACAACTAACCCTTGGTTACAGCTGGAGTCATGATCTCAGGTTCATGAGATCAAGCCCCATGTTGGGCTCCACTCTCAGTGTAGAGTATGCTTCAGATTCTCTTTCCCTCTCCCTAGGTCAGGGAAATTGACCCCTCTCCCCACTCATGAACTCTCTTGTTCACTCTCTCTCTCAGATAGAGAGAGAGAGAGAGAGAGAGAGAGAGAGAGAGAATCTAAAAAAAAAAAAAACAAAGGAAATCTGGATAAAATATGCTTACTAATTGTGACAAATGTGCCACTTTAATACAAGGTATTAATAATAGGTATAACTGGATGTGGGATAAACAGGAACTCTCTGTATTATTTTCAAAATGTTTTTATAAATCTAAAAGTATTCAAAAAATAAAAGTTTATTTTAAAAAAGAAACTAGGGGTGCCTTGGTGGCTCAGTTGGTTAAGCAGCTCAGGTCATGATCCCAGCGTTAGGGGATTGAGCCCCACATTGGGCTCCCTGCTCAGCGGGGAGCCTGCTTCTTCCTCTCCCTCTCCCTGCTGCTCCCCCTGCTTGTGCTCTCCTCTCTCTATAAATGAATAAATAAAAATCTTTTTAAAAAAGAAAAAAGAAACTAAACAAACCAAAAAAGAAAAGGAAATCACTTGGAAATTAAAAAGAATCATTGCTATCAACAAAACCATAAACACACTGCCTTGAAGATCAGCAAGCTGGAAGACCAGGCCAAAGGAGATAAAAAGGTCAAGGGAAATAAGAGAATGGAGGATAGATCCAGAACTTTTAATATTCATCTTATAAAAGTATTTAATGGAGTGAATCAAGACTAGAGAGATAAGGAAATATTTAAAGTGATAATGCAAGAAGATATTTTACTACTGAAGAAAGATACAAATCTTACCAAATGGAGTTTCTGTTTGGGATGATGAAAAACCTCTGGAACTAGACAATGGTGATGGTTGGACAACATTGTGTATTTACTTAATGACAGTGAATTGTACACTTCAACATAGTTTAAATGGTAAATTGTACATTATGTGCCTTTTACCATTATTTTTTTAAAAGCACCAAATAACAAATGCAAGATACATGATTAAAATACAAAAGTAGTCTTTGAGAACAATGAAGCCAGACCTACAGCAGAGCTCTGGACACCTGGCTCAGCTCCTGACTCACCTCAGTTCACTCACTTGGAGAAACAAGTCTGTCAGAAGGTCCACCAAAGCAATGGCTTTTAAGGACCTGGGAAGACACCTATGGAACCAGAGGTGGCAATTCACCAAAATAGAATTACTCTAGCCAACCACAACATAAAATCTTTGGAGAAAGTCTATGCTGCCTTACTTGATCAGAGGCAAAAATGTAAAGAATCTCAAAATGAAAGGACCAGTTTGGATGCCTTGAGAATCACTATAAGAAAAATTCCTTGTGGTGAAAGTTCTAAGACTTGAAGATCATTTTCAGATAAGGATCCACAAACAACTCACTGATTTGTACAGCCCTTCTGAGATTGTTAGGCAGATTACTTCCATCAATACTGAACCAAAAGTTGAGGTTGAAGTCACCATTACAGATGCTTAAATTAACCTTTTAAATAAATTGATTGTTAGTTGTTAAAATTGATTAGTTGTTAAAAAACCAATGATAGATTTATACATATATATGATATATATATGAGATATATATATATATATATATAATCTCCTAGGTATTAGCAATAACTGTTTAAGTATATAATTTTTTGAAGATTCTTTCTACAATAGTGACAAAACTGGAGAATACCTAGAGATAAACCAAACAAAAATGTGTCAAGACCAATATGAAAAAAAAAACTATAAAACTTTTGGTACTGGCATAAGGATAGACATATGTGAATATAATAGAATTGAAAGTCTAGAACTAAACCCATATGTCCACGGCCAACTAACTTTTTTTAATTTTTATTTATTTATGATAGTCACACACAGAGAGAGAGAGAGGCAGAGACATAGGCAGAGGGAGAAGCAGGCTCCATGCACCGGGAGCCCGACACGGGATTCAATCCCGGGTCTCCACGATCGCTCCCTGGGCCAAAGGCAGGCGCTAAAACACTGCGCCACCCAGGGATCCCACGACCAACTAATTTTTGACAGAGGTTCCAAGGTCATTCAACGGGGGAAAAACTGTTTCTTCAGCAAATGGTGCTATAAAAACTGGATATCCACATGGGAAAAAAATGAAGTTGGACCTCTAGCTCCTATCATATACAAAAACTATCCCTAATAGACATAGAACATTCTGCCCAACAACAACACAATACACATTCTTTTCAAACGCACATGGGATATCCTTCAGATAAATCATATGTTAGGCCACAAAACAAATCTCAACAAACTTAAAAACATAGATATCACATAAAGCATCCTCTCTGACTAAAACAGGATGAAGTTAGAAATCAATAACAAAAGAAAAACTGGAAAATTCACAAATCTGTGGCACTTTAAACACACATTCTTAAACACCAACGAACCAAAGAAGAAATTACAAGGGAAATAGAAAATTCTTAGAGATGAATGAAAATGAAAATATAACATACAAAACTTATGGGATACAGTGAAAGCAGTGCTCAGAGGGAAATTTATAGCCATAAGTGACTACATTAAAAGAAGACCTCAAATCAATAACCTAACTTTACATCTTTTTTAAGATTGATTGACTGATTTAAGAGAGAGAGAGAGAATGTGTGCACGCACATGCATGCACATAAGGGAAGGGGCAAAGGGAAAGAATCCCCAGACCGATTCCCTGATGAACATGGAGCCCAGCTCTGGGCTTGATCTCACAACCCATAAGATCAGGACCTAAGCTGAACCCTAGAGTCAGACACTCAACCAACTGAGCCACCCAGGCACCACCACAAACCTAACTTTACATCTCAAGGGACTAAAAAAAGGAGAGCAAGATAAACTCAGAACTGAAACAGAAGGATGGAAATAATAAAGATTAGAGTGGAGATAAACAAAATAGAGAATAGAAAAATAGTAGAGGAAATCAATAAAGCCAAGTTAGTTCTTTGAAAAGGCCAATAATTGATAAACATCTAGTTAGACTGGCAAGGAAATAGAAAAGACACAAATAAGCAAAATAAGAAATGAAGGTGGGAACATTACCACCAGTCTCAAAGAGGTAGGAATAATAACCTAGAATAAGTGGACAAATTCCTTGAAACAAAAAAATTATCTAAACTGACTCAAAAAGAAATAGAAAATCTCAACATACCTATAGCAGGTAGAGACTGAATCAGTAATCAGTGCTCTCCCAGCAAAGAGAAGCCATGGACTGGATGGCTCCAACAGTGTAATCAAACATTTAAAGAATTAAAATCGGGGGCCCCGGTGGCTCAGTCAGTGAAGTGTGTGATTCTTTTTTTTTTTTTTTAATTTTTATTTATTTATTTATGATAGCCACAGAGAGAGAGAGAGAGGCAGAGGGAGAAGCAGGCTCCATGCACCGGGAGCCAGATGTGGGACTCGATCCCGGGTCTCGAGGATCGCGCCCTGGGCCGAAGGCAGGCGCCAAACCGCTGCGCCACCCAGGGATCCCCGAAGTGTGTGATTCTTAAGCCCCATGTTGGGTGTAGAGATTACTTTAAAAAAATAAAATCTTAAAAAAGAATAAACATAAAGTAAAATAAAATCAATCCTTACCAAGCTCTTCCCAAAGAATTGAAGGGGACAGGATGGTTTCTAACTCATTCTATGAGGCCAGCATTAATCTAATACCAAAAGCAGATAAAGACAACACAAGAAAAGAAAACTGCAGACCAATATTCCTTTTGAATATAGATGCAAAAATCCTCAACAAGATATTAGCAAATCAAATCCAAGAGCATAGTAAGAGGGATATTCACCACAATCAAGAGAAATTTATCCCAGATATGCAATTGTGATCCAACATAAGACAATTGGGGTCATTCATCACATTAATAGAATGAAGGGAAAAAAACCCCACGTAATCATCTCAATTGACATAGAAAAGGTATTTGACAAAATCCAACATCATTTCATGATTAAAAAAAAAAAACCCTCTCAGAAAACTAGAAACGGAGGGGAAATTCCTCAGAATGATAAATGATATTTATTTAAAAACCCACAATTAACATCATACTCAATGGTGAAAGACTGAAAACTTTCCCCTAAGATCAGGAAAAAGACAAGGATACACACTTTCACAGCCGCTATTCAACATTGTACTGGAAGTTCTAGCCAGAGATATTAGAGAAGAAAAAGAAATTAAAAGTCATCCATTTTAGGAAAAAAAAAAGCCCTATATTTACAGATGACATGATCCTATATATAGAATATCTTGGAAAAATTCACAAGAAAGCCACTAGAGCTAATAATGAATTCAGCAAGGTTGCAAGATACAACACCAACACACAAAGTTAGTTGTGTTTCTTTACAATAGCAATGAACAACCCAAGAAGGAAATTTGGAAAGCAATTCCATTTTCAAAAGCACCTAAAAGAATTACTTAGGAATAAATCTAACCAAGAAGAATAAAGATATAAATACTGAAAACCACAAACTATTGATGAAAAAAATTAAAGAAGACAAATGAAAAAAATCCTGTGTTCATGGATAGGAAGACTTAATTTGTAAAGAGGTAAATACTACCCAAAGGGATCTATAGATTCAATGCAATTTTATCAAAATTCAAGTCTCTTTCACAGAAATGGATGAGCTGATCCTTGCTTTCATATAGAATTGTAAAGGGCCCTGAATGGCTAAAACAATCTTGAAAAAGGATAAACTTGGAAGGGGTGCCTGCATGGTTCAGTCAGTTAAACAACTGCCTTTGGCTCAGGTCATGATCCCACGTCCTGGGATGGAGCCCTGAGTCAGGCTCCCTGCTCAGCAGGAAGCTTGTTTCTCCATCTCACCACTGCTTGTGCTTTCTCTTGCTACCTTTCTCTCTCTCTTCCTCTCTCTCTCTCAAATAAATAAATAAAATATATTTTTTAAGAAGGATAAACTTGGAAGATTCACATTACCCAATTTTGAAACTTACTACAAAGCTAAAGCTAAAGTAATTAAAAACAGTATTAGAGGCATAAGGACAGACACAGACCAACAAATAGGACAGCCCATAAATAAATCTACATATATATATATATACACATATTTATATATGTATGTAAGTATACATGTTAATTTGTGTGTATATATATATATGTATTTTTTTTTCTTTTCTTTTATTTAATTTTTTAATTTTTTTATGTATTTTTTTCAAGTCTACTCAATGGAGGAAGAACAGTATTTTCAACAAATGGTGCTAGGACAACTGGATATCCCATGCAAAGGATTTGGAAAGTTGGGACTTTTACACCATATGCAAAAATGAACAAAAATTTAATGAAAGATTTAAACTTAAGAGCTAAAGCTATAAAACTCTCGGCTGAAAACTTGGGGAAAATCTTTATGACATTGGATTCAGCAATGACTTCATGGATATGACATCAAAAGCACAGGAAACAAAAGGAAAAATAGATAAACAACTTCATCAAAATTAGGAAGTTTTGTGCATCAAAGGATAGAACGAGAAAGTGAAAAGACAAAATACTGAATGAGGGAAAATATTTGCCTATCATATATCTGATAAGAAATTAATGTTCCTTAACATAAAGAATATAAAGTACTTCTAAAATATAACAACAAACAACCCAATTAAAAAATAGACAAAGGACTTTTTAAAAAATATTTTATTTATTTATTTGAGAGAAAGAGTGAGAGATCCAAGCAAGGGGGAGGGGTAGAGGGAGAAGCAGACTTCCTGAGTAGGGAGCCTGATACAGACTCAATCCCAGGATCCTGGTATCATGACCTGAGCTGAAGGCAGACACTTAACCAACTGAGCCACCCAGGTGCCCAAAGAACTTTAAGAGACATTTCTTCAAAGAAGATATACAAGTAGCCAATAAACATATAAACAGTGCTCAACACCATTTGTCATTAAAGAAACACAAATCAAAACCACAATGAGAGGATGCCTGGGTGGCTCATTGGTTGAGCAGTTGAGTGGTTGAGTGTCTGCATTGGGCTCAGGGCATGATCCCAGTCCGGGGATAGAGTCCTGCATTGGGTTCCCTGTGGGGAGCCTGCTTTTCCCTCTATTTATGTCTCTGCCTCTCTCTGTGTGTCTCTCATGAATAAATAAATAAAATCTTAAAAAAAAAACACAATGAGATAGCACTTCACTCTTACTAGGATGGTTATAAAAAATTAAGATAAAAACAAAATAAGTATGGGTGGGAATGTGGAGAAATTGGAACTCTGGTGCATTGCTGGTAAGAATGTAAAATGATGTAGCCACTGTGAAAGAGTTTGGTAGTTTCTCAAAGGATTTAAACATAGAATAACATATAACTAAATAATTCCACTCTCAGGTATATATCTACAAAAATTGAAAGCAGAGATTTGAACAGATATTTGTACACAATGTTCATAACAGTATTATTCACAATAGGCAAAAAGTGAAAACCCAAACAAACATACATCAACAGATAAATGAATAAATAAAATGTATATACACGCAGTGGAATATCATTCAGCCATTAAAAAGGAATAAAATTTGATATATGCTACAACATGGATGGACCTGGATACCTAAGGAAAAATACTGTAGCTAGAGTAGGCAAATTCATAGAGATAGAAAGTGATATAGATATCACTATGAATTGGGGAAAGTAACAAAAGGGAATGTATTGTTTTGGGTAGAGGGTTTTTGTTGGGGATAATGGAAATGCCTTGGCTATAAACAGTGATAATGATTATACAATATTGGCAATATATTTAATGTCACTGAATTGTACACTCATAAACAGTTAAAATGAAAAATATTATATATATTTTACCACATTAAAAAAAAAGAGCATCACCATGATTCCAGAATCACTCTCATGCTACCTCTCCAGTCACAGCTTCCCTCCAAAGTTAACACTAACATTCCTTCCTTCTTCCCTTCCTTTCTTCCTCTCCCTTTCCCTCTCCCCCTATCTTCTTTTCTACCTTCTTTCCTTCTTTGGTAAAACTTCCTAGACTTCCGGCACTATAGATTAATTTTACCTGTTTTTGAACTTCATATTAATGGAATCATTCAGCATGTGCTCTGTTGTATCTGGTTTTGCCCAATAATTTAACTAAATTAACTTTTATCTACATTGCATGGCAGTAGTTGTTATTCACTGATGCATAGTATTCTATTGTATGAATATACTATACTCTTAAAATTCAGTCCACTGGTCATAGACATTGGAATAGTTTCCAAATTTGGCTAGAACAAAAAAGAAGCTGCCATAATCATTCTCCACATGTCCTTTGGTAGATGTATAGATTCATTTTTCCAGGAGTATAAATGCTGAAAATGAGGTATGTTCAGGTTTATAAATAGTGCCAAACAGTTTTCTGAAGTTATATCAATTTAGATTCCCACCAGCACTGTATGAAAATCCCTGTATTCCATAACTTTGCCAACATTTGGCACTGTCTGCTTTTTGTTATTCTGTTGAACACATAATTTTATCTCGTGATTTAAATTTGCATTTCTCTGGTGACTCATGAACTGGAACACATTTTCCTCTATTTATAGGCTATTTGAATGTTCTCTTTGATGACGTTTCTGTTCAAATCTACTGTCTATTTTTCTGTTGGGCTGTCTTGTCTTATTGATTTGTAGGAGTTTTCTATATAGTCAGTTAAAAACCTTTGATGAACAAAGGTACAGTAAATATCTTCTCTCAGATCCTGCTTGCCTTTTCATTCTCTTAATGGTGATTTCTGATGAACAGAAGTTCTTTTTTTTAAAAAAAAGATATATTTACTTATTTTGAGAGAGAGCAAGCAAGCGGGGCAAGGGGGAAACAATCTTTCAAGCAGACTTCCTGGAGAGGACAGGGCCAAACATGGGGCTTCAGCCCACAATCTACGAGGTCACGACTTGAGCTGAAAACAAGAATCAAAAAAAAAAAAAAAAAAAAAAAAGAATCAGAGGCTTAGCCAACTGAGCCATCCAGACACCCATGAACAGAAGTTCTTAATTTTAATGTCTATTTCCCAAGTTTTTCTTTTATGTACAACATTCCTTGTGTTCTGCTTAAGAAATCTTTGCCTACTCTCAAATCATGAGAATATTCTCCTATGCATTTTACTAAAATGATTTATTGTTTTATTATTCACATTTAGGTCTAAAATATATAGAATTTATTTTTGTGTGTGGGGTAAGGTAGGACTCAAAATACATTTTTCATCATTTCTGAAAACACCTTGTTTTATTTTTTAATTTATTTTTTAAAGATTATTTTTATTTATTTTTTAAATATTTTATTCATTTATTCACGAGAGAGAGAGAGAGAGAGAGAGAGAGGCAGGGACACAGGCAGAGGGAGAAGCAGGCTCCCTGCAAGGAGCCGGATGTGGGACTCGATCCCCAGACTCCAGGATCACGCCCTGCGCGGAAGGCTGGCACCAAACTGCGGAGCCACCCAGGGATCTCCCACCTCTTGTTTTAAATGTAGGACTTCCAATTGGACTATTCTGTTCCATTTGCTTGTCTATACTGATGTCATTATCATGCCATACTAATTTTTGTAACTCTGTTACAAATATTGATATTTGGTGGTATAAATCCTTCCACGTTGTTGTTCTTCAAGATTTCCTTGACTTTTTTGGGTCCTCTGCATTTCCACATACATTTTAGAATCAACACGTCAATGTATACACACACAGACACATATATAGAGAGCCCTGAGAAATTTTGATTAGAATTACATTGAATCTAGAGATCGATTGAGGGAGAACTACTATCTTAACAATATATATTAAGTCTTGTAATTCATGACATGAGTAAGGTATATCTTTTCATTTATTTAAGACAGCTTTAATTTCTCTTGGCAAAGCTTTGTAATTTCAGAATAGAAGTTTGGCTCATTTTTGGCTAGATTTATTTCTAGATATTTAAGGTTTTTGATGTTATTAAAATGGTATTAAAATTTTTTATTTTCTAATTATTTCTTGCTAATATGTAGAAATATAATTGTTTTTGTGGGTTTTGTTTTATTTCTTAAAGCCTTTACTTTGAAACATGATGGAAAAATCTTACAGCTACACACAGAAAAGTAAGACATGATCACAGTTGAAAGTGAAGACAATATAACCAGAAAGCTTTAATGTCTGTCAGCAAATGTTTAAGCTAAAGTTCTGAGTGTGACAAGCAGGGCTGAAAGGAATGGTAATTAGTGTTCTTCTTCAAGAGAATACACATCAACCGCCTCATAATCTTTCTCAAGGCCAGCTATGTCCTCATGGGTTTCAGAAAACTCTCCTTCCTCCATGCTTTCACCCACATACCAGTGAATTAAGGCATGCTTGGTATATATTAGGTCAATCTTATGGTCCAGGTGGGCTCAGGCTTCAGCAATGGCTGTGGTGTTGCTCAGTATGCACACAGCTCACTATACTTTGGCCAGGTCTCCACCAGGTACCACAGTAGGAGGCTAGAATTAATGCCAATGGGGCACCAGTCCACAAACTGGATGCTGCAATTGGTCTCGATGGTGGCAATTGGCAGCATTGACATCTTGAGAAATCACAGGCAGCAAGCCATGTGGTTTTTTTTATGACAAGGGTCATATTTCACCATCTAGTTGCCTGGCTCAAAGCATCCAATGGTGATCTGTGCTACAGAAAGCTATTCATGGTAGGCTTTCTCAGCAGAAATGACAGGGGCATATGTGGCTAGAGGGAAGTGGGTGCAGGGATTGGGTACCAGGTTGGTCTGGAATTCTGTCAGATCAACATTCAGGGTTCCATCAAATCTGGGGGAAGCAGTGAGGGAAGACACAATCTAGCTAATAAGGTGGTTAAGGTTAATGTAATTTAGGCATTCAATATCAAGGCTGCTGCTTCTTCTTTTAGGAGAGAGTCAGTGAGCGAATGTGCATGTACGTGTTTAGGGGGGCAGAAGGAGAGAAACTTTCAAGCAGACTCCCTGGTGAGGGCAGAGCCAGATGCGGGGCTTGATCCCACAACCCATGAGATCATGACCTGAGGTGAAACCAAGAATTGAATGCGTAACCAACTGAGCCACCCAGGTGCCTCAATATCGAGGTTTCTGCAACAGATGTCATAGATGGCCTTGTTGTCTACCATGAAGACACAGTCAAAGTGCTCTAGGGTGGTGTTGGTAGTAAGGACAGTTGTAGGGCTCAATTACAACAATTGTGGAAACTTGAAGGGCTAGGTAAATGGAGAACTCCAGCTTAGAATTCTTGCCATAACTGACAGAGAGATGTTCCATCAGTATGGAGTTTGGAGGTGAACCCAGAACCAGACCTGTGCACTGGTGAGCCAGTTTCTGAATTCAGTCCAAGACAGGGCCAATAATCTCCCTGCCAATGGTGTAGTGCCTTGGGGAAACAACTTCTTTGCCTGTGATGAGGCACTCAGGGTAAAAGAGCTGGTGGTAGGTGCCAGTGTAGACGTCATCAATGACTATAGGTTCCAGATCTACAAACACTGTCCTGGGCACATGCTTGCCAGCACCCATCTCACTGAAGATGTTGAAGAAATAATCTCTTTCCTCAATGGTCTTGTCACTCAGTATCTGGCCATCAGGCTAGATGCCATGTTCCAGGCAACAGAGTCCCCAGCATGCATTGCCAATCTGGACGCCAGCCTGGGCAACATGGATGAAGATGTACTTATGCATGATGGCTCCAGGTAGCAGGCACAGGTGACAGGAGCAGTCATAGGGTCCCAGTTACCATCCCTCACAAGCTAAAAGTTGAGGTAAGTAATGCATGAAAAGTTATTTTTTTGTATATTGACTTTGTATGCAGAAACCTTGCTAATTTATATCGATTACTTTATTCAATTATGTTATCAGCAAAAAAAGAGACATTTCTATCTTATTCTTACTAATTTTTATAACTTTTATTTCCTTTATTTGTGTTCTTGCACTGGCTAAAACCATGTATTTTTTTAGGAGGAATGATCTGTTTTTAACACACCTTTAGAAATTAAGACACATTAATGCAGGGACTCTGTCTCCCAGAAGTTAGAACAGTGTCAGAAACATAGTAAGAACTCAATTACTTGATAAATGAATAAATGTTGTGTTAAAAAATATTATGGACATTGGAATCACAGATACCAGGGTTCAAATTCCAGCTCTAATCTTTCCTAGCCCAGTAATTTAGAACAAGTTACCCAGTTTAGACTCAGTTTCTACCTCTGTAAAATGGAAACAATAATTATACTTTACAAGAGAGTCATGAGAAAATTATATATGTGTATATATGAAATTATATACTCTAAAACATCTATAGTTTTTTTTTTAAGATTTTTATTTATTTATTCATGAGGGACACAGCGAGAGAGAGAGGCAGAGACACAGGCTGAGGGAGAAGCAGGCTCCCTGCAAGAAGCCCTATGTGGGACTCGATCCTGCATCCTGGGATCACGCCCTGGGCCAAAGGTAGATGCTCAACCCCTGAGCCACCCAGGAGTCCCTATAGTTATTATTTTTATTGGATGAACTCACACAGAGAGAATGTCTAGAGTGAGAAGAGGACCAAGAAAGGAATCTTTAAAAAGGAATCTTTAAAAAAAGGAATCTTTAAAAAATAACACACATGTTTATTAAAATCAGGGTTTTTTTGTTGTTTAAGTCAGGATGTTATTGCTGCTGCTCAAAGGTCATTGCATGACTTATAAGTCTTATGCAACATTTTTAAAGAATAGACAAAAAGAAAAGAACATGGGAATCTGAGGAGTGATTAAAGAGTTGGGAGGAAAATAGGATAGATTAGAATCATAGAAACCACAAAAAGAGTTTCAAGAAGGGTGTATTATTAAAGACCTTTTCAATTTCAAGCAATAGAAATCCATCTCATATATCTTAAATTAAAAATATAAAATATTAGTTCATATAGCTGGAAAATCCAGGAATATAACTGTTTTCAGGCATCACTGAAATCTACCTCTAGTTTCTAATTTGCTCTGTTGAATTTTTAGGCAGGTTGTCCTCAGATATTGATAAAAATGGTCAGCAGCAGCTTTAGATTTTCATAATCTTTATAATCATTGATTTTAAAAATTTGCCATTAAAATTCCAGTTTAAAAACATCTGGTTTGGATCCCTGGGTGGCGCAGTGGTTTGGCGCCTGCCTTTGGCCCAGGGCTCGATCCTGGAGACCCGGGATCGAATCCCACATCGGGCTCCCGGTGCATGGAGCCTGCTTCTCCCTCTGCCTGTGTCTCTGCCTCTCTCTCTCTCTCTGTGACTATCAAAAATAAAAAATTAAAAAAATTAAAAAAATTAAAAAAAATTAAAAAAATAAAAAAAATTAAAAACATCTGGTTTAAGGCTTTAATTGACTTGGTATAAATTATTTGCCAATTTCTGAACCATTCACAGCATTGAAGGGGTGGTGAATATTCTGATTGATCAAGTTTGGATCACCACCCATCCCTAGAAATAAAAGGATGAAGCCAGCCACATTTAAACCAAATGGATTCCAGAATGGGAGAAGATATTTGCAAATGACATATCAGATAAAGGGCTAATGCCCAAGATCTATAAAGAACTTATCAAACTAAACATCCAAAAAACAAATAATCCAATTAAGAAATGGGCAGAAGACATGAACATGAAGACTTTTTTCTTTTTTTTTCAGACTTTTTTCAAAGAAGACAAATAGCCAAGAGACACATCACAACTGATAAATTATTGAACACTACATCTGAAACTAATGATCCACTATGTGTTGGCTAATTGAATTTAAATAAAAAAATAAAGCAAATGGATTAAGGACAGAAGGGTGGTTTCCCAAAGAGATGTTGGACAGACAAAAAAATATTACCATTACAGAGGAAGTGGTCAATAGTGTCAAAAATGCTGCAGAGAAATCAAATGATATAAGAAGTAGAAGGTATATTTACCATCCAGTTATTCTTCATGACCTTAGGGCAATTTCTGTGATAAGAATGGAAGGAACTAGGATTTCAGTGGTTTGAAAAGGGACTTGGAGGTGAGGTATAAACTGGATAAGTGGACAATTATTTCAAAGAATGTGATTGTGAAGGGAAGGATTTTTCTTTACAGTATGATAGTCTTGACTATATTTAGAGAGTGAAAGGAAGGAGCCAATGTAGAGAGGAAAACAGACACTACAGGAGAGAGATTAGATGATGGTCCTTAGGATCTGAGGAGATATGAGAGATTGAGATAAAAAAATATGTAATAAATTTGGATGAGGTGTTTCCTACACTTACTGGAGGGCATTCCCTCTAATAGCCTCTATTTTTTGTGGAATAAAATAAATATTGCTAAAACTGACAAATGGTGTGATCATAGGCTTGAATGTGCATAATAAAAGTTTGAAATAATCATTATGGAGGTGTAAGGAAGCATATCACAAACAGATAAATGAGTTTCCAAGTAACATAGAAAGTCCATCTGAGATGGAAGACCACATATTTCTGTTGGTGTTAGCACATTAAATTGTATGACTTTTTCCTAGCATAACTCTGGGTTCCCAGGACCAAGCTAACTCAGGCTCTGAACAATAAGCTATCCATTTTTAAAATATATATATATTTATTATTATATATAATAATATACATATATATTGGCTGTTGAGGTGATTGGAATGAAAAACTTCATGGGAATCTTAAAGTTTTTTTCTCACATGGCCATGGAGATGGAATATTTCAGGCCTTTTCAAATATTACCCACTAGTCAATTTGCCTCTGTGTGTTGAAAAAGATACCAGTGCCCAGCTCAACCACAATAGGATCAGGGCCATGCATTGTTAAAGTCTTTTGCTTTTGTTATTTCATGGATGCAGAAGAAAGGAAGAAATAGATATGGAAATTATTTTTATACACATTATTTTTAAGATAACCAGAAAGTAGTTATTGATTCATCCCTCAATAATTAATTCCTCTCAAAAATTGTACTAGTGCAATAAAAGGGCAAGGGACCAGACCTCCATATCATAGAGCATTTTTAAAAAAATCTTATTAGTAAATATTTAAGACCTATAAGTATAATGATGACATAATAGGTAGTCATGTATCTACCCTTAGTTTAAAAAAGAAATTACCTAAATATTAAAGCCTCTCATACACCCCTACTTTAATAGAAACTCTATTCTGAACTTCATGCTTATCATTTCTCTGCATTTGTTTATATTGTATCAAAGCAGTATAATATTGTTCTTCTTGCTTTTAAATTTTGTAAAAATTATTTCATGCATGTGTATTCTGTGACCTTTTTAATACTTAATATTATGTTTGGAAAATTCATCTCTATTGAAAAGTGTAGCTCTAGTTCATTGATTTAAAATTTTTTTTATTTTAATTCCATTTAGTTAACATACAGCATTATATTAATTTCAGGTGTACAATATAGTGATTTGACAATTCCATATATCACCCAGTGCTCATCAGGACAAGTGCATGCTTTAATCCCCATCACCTATTTCACCTACCCTCCCCACCTTTTCCTCATTTTTTTTCCCTCATTTGTTTTGTTTCTTAAATTCCATATGAGTGAAATCATATTGTATTTGTCTTTCTCTTATGGACTTATTTCACTTAGCATTTTAGGCTAGCTCCACCCATGTTATTACAAATGGCAAGATTTCATTCTTTTTGATGGTGGAGTAATATTCCATTATATATCACATCTTCTTAATCTATTCATCTATTGATGGACACTTTGGCTACTTCCGTAGTTTACCTATTGTAAATAATGCCACAGTAAAACACTGGGGTGTGCATGTATCCCTTCAAATTAGTGTTTTTGGTTTTGTTTTGGGGGTAAATACCCTGTAGTGGACTGCTGGATCATGGGGTAGTTCTATTTTTAACATTTTGAGGAAGCTCCATACTGTTTTCCACAGTAGCTACACCAGTTTGTATTCTCACCAACAGTACACAAGGTCCTTTTCTTGCATCCTCGCCAACACTCATTGTTTCTTGCGTTGTTGATTTTAGCCATTCTGACAGGTGGGAGGTGATATCTCATTGTAATTTTGATTTGCATTTCCGTGATGATGGATGATGTTCATCATCTTTTCATGCATCGACCATCTGGATGTCTTCTTTGGAGAAATGTCTGTTTATATCTTCTGCCTATTTTTTAATTGGAATATTTGGGTTTTGGATCTTGAGTTGTATTAGTTCTTTACATATTTTGGATACTAACCCTTTATTGGATATGTCATTTGCAAACATCTTCTCCTATTCGGTGGATTGCCTTTTAGTTTTGTTGATTATTTCCTTCACTGTGCAGAAGTTTTTATTTTGATGTATTCCCAATAGTGTATTTTTTTCTCTTGTTTTCCTTGCTTCAGGAGACATATCTAGAAAGAAGCTGCTACAGCCGATGTCAGAGAAGTTACTGCCTGTGCTCTCTAAGACTTTTATGGCTTCAGCTCTCATATTTATGTCTTTCTTTCATTTTTAGTTTATTTTTGTGCATAGTGTAAGAAAGTGGTCCAGTTTCATTCTTTTGCATGTTGCTGTCGATTTTTCCCAACACCATTTTTTAAAGATATTTTTTCCCATTGGATATTCTTTCCTGTTTTGTCAAAGATTAATTGACCATATAATTGTGGGTTTATTTCTGGATTTTCTGTTTCATTGATCTATGTGTCTATTTTTATGTCAGTACCATATGCTGTTTTGCTACAACTTTGCAATATAATCTGAAGTCCAGAATTATGATGCATCTCCAGCTTTTCTTTTCTTTTTCAAGACTGCTTTGGCTATTCAGGGTTCTTTGTGGTTCCATAAACATTTTAGGATTGTTTGTTCTAGTTCTGCAAAAAATACTATTGGTATTTTGATAGGGATTGCATTGACTATATAGATTGCTTTAGGTAATAAAGACATTTTAACAATATCTGTGCTTCCAATCCAAGAGCATGGAATGTCTTTATATTTCTTTGTGTTATCTTCAATTTCTTTAACCAGTGTTTTAAAGTTTCAGAGTACAGATCTTGCACCTCTTTGTTTAGATTTATTCCTAGGTATCTTATTATTTTTGGTTTGAACCAAAACTAGTTTTGAACAAACTAGTTTGTTCACTTGTGACTGCTTCACAGTATTTCATTATATGACTGTATTGAAATGTATTTATTCATTCTCATTTTTGGTGGGGAGCTATCCACAAATATTTTAAAATTTGTTTTATTTATTTACAATTTCCCCTAGCCTTATTGAGAATACTCTGAAGAATAATTTTAAATCCTACCTAGATAGTATCCATTTTTCTGCCCAGGAAAAAATTAAGTATTTTGATTTCCTCTTTGGCTAATTCTCTTATTCCAATATAGAGGTAGTAAGGAAGGTAGTATAGTGCTTTCCTTTTCCTCTCAGTTAGATCTGTCAACAAGTTAGCCATATTTTTGAGGGGGAAGGGATGTTTCCACTCTGGTTCATCACAATGCACATTAATATACAATAATTTTGTTTTTGTTTTAAGTAAGTGAAAAAGAGAGCAATCCTTTAAAGTCTGCGGGTTCTAATGTTACTCTCTTTGCTTTTACCCTCTCCAGCATAAACCAAAGAGGATCCCCTCCTGCTTTAAAGGTAGTATTACAGATGTATAGCAACTTAATATCTACCCATCTGCCATGGCTCATATGTGCATTCACACATGAACTAAGACATTCTCTATCTTGTTGCAGACTGCTAGTGCTTCTCTAGTGTGCTTGGCTAAGCAATAATCCTAGTGTTTGCACTGAAATGCAGAGTGGAAGAGATATGTATTTGGTTACAACTCCAGTCAAACATTTCTCTCATAGAGCCGTAAGACCAAGAAAAGAAAAGTAGGCACAGCAATAGTGGGGTTAATAAATTAGAATTCTAAGCAAGCCTATGTGGAGCTGTTTTTTGAGTGACCTCTGAGTTCAAGGATCAAAAATTACAGCACTGCCCAAGGGCAAATTAATTCTGAGGTCCTGTTGAATATAGTTCAAACAGGTACTGGGTTTTTGAGCAGGTCTATGCTTGGGCATTCCTAAATCTTTTATAGATTGATTGATTCATTTACACATTCACTCAATAATAATAATGCCTCATTTTGTGGCAGGCATATGCTAAGCACTGAAATTCTTTTTCAGGATTACCTTCCTAAACTCTTCATAGAATTAAAAGCCTTTCAAATTCTTCCCCAACATGTATACCTTCACCCTTGTATTAATCCATCTTCTAACATACAAAGACTTATTTGGGCATTAATGCTTTCAAAACTAAATAAGTAAGAACACAAAAGAATTCTGTATTCATATTTTGAAAGGTCCAGCCTTAGAAATGACTTTCATAATTTCTTGCACTTAGTACATGGCCTTGGTACAACCCTATTTAAGGACATATATAGGAATGAATTATTATCCACATTATAACAAGCTTTAGCAGATTCTTTCTTCACAAGAGGGCTTATAACATTAGTGGGATTGGCTGCTGATTAAACTGGTGCAAACTGACCCAGCAGGGCTACTCAACTAAACGTGTGATGTTCTTAAATACAGGCCCTGTCCGAAACTCAGCTGGCTTGATTCTTAACATTTGTACATAAGGCAGAATTACTATACAGAAAGAAGGAGGAAAAGAAGCACTATTAAATACTGTTGGAATTAAGATTCAATAGCTTTAGGAAAATGCATTTTCCTACAAAACTTTGTTAATAATAGGGCTATGGAATAAGAATAGAATTGAGCAAACATATTTTCTTTTTTTAATATTTTATTTTTGAGTAATTTCTATACCCAACATGGGGCTCAAACTTAAAACCCTGAGATCAAGAGTTGCATGCTCTACCAACTGAGCCAGCCAGGCACCCTGAGCAAACATATTTTCAAAAAACAACATCTCAAAATGTAAGTTAAGCTCATACCTTGAAAAGTAAAATAACTAGGGTAAAGAAATGAATACTTCACATATACACTTAAACACAGTATTTTCTTTGCAAAGATACGTATTTGAGTGCATTCTGAGAGCTGTCTGACAAGATAACATCATTTTAATTTTGACAAGTATATAAGAAGAATAAAGACACTTCCTTTGATATATTGAAACTGCATTAAAAGTTCCTATTCCCACTTCTTGCACATACACAGGCAGACACATGCATGTGCACACACATGTTTACAAAGGGAGATTTAAAATATTAGGCTTCATAGTGACTGGCTACTAGATAAATAAATACATTGCATTGCAACTGATTTGCAATAAGCAACTACAATTTTTCAGCATATATCATATACTGGGATGAAAAAACTCAAACAAAACACACTTCCTACTATCATACTTTGAAAAACAATAACAGAAATGGAAAGTACAAGAACAGGAAATACCACAAACTCTTGATTGATTAGTTTTCTAGAGAGGCAATAAATTATATGATGGAATACAAGTGTGAAGTTTTGCACATGCAAATTTGGTCACAAACCGATTAAAATGAAAACCAATTTAAATTTATAACAATTCTGTTTGGCATGTTTAAAATGAAAGAATCCACTTAAAAACCTGGCTGAAGGACACCTGGCTGGCTTAGTCGGAAGAACATGCAACTCTTGATCTCACCCACCTTGGGTGTTGGAGATTACTAAAAATAAATAAACTAACTTAAAAAAAAAAAAGCCTGGCTGAAATGATTAGGGTAAAGGTAAAGTAGATGTAGTGGTAATAGTGATGGAGGGTGGGAGTGAAGAAGAAGTAAAATCAAGAAACTGGGATGGGGGGAGGGGCAGGTGACGAGGGACTTTCCAAGAAACTTTTAAAAACTTAGTGAAGCTACAAAAATATTACAAAATTTTTTAATATTACAAATTTACAATACAGAATAAGTGTTGGAAAGTTTGGTTCTTAAAGTGCATATTAATATGTTAATAATAAAAAAGAGTAAATAATTGCTTTTAAGTGGTTTAAGAGACAGAAAGCCCTTTGGAGAAAAGCAAGCACCTGAAAGTTTTAAGTAGCATCTTGGTGATGCCTGTAGTCTCCGTGGGTTGAGCATCTGTCTTCTGCTCAGGTGGTGATCCTAGGCTCATGGGTTCAAGTCCCACATCTGGCTTCCTTGTGGGGATCCTGCTTCTCCCTCTGCCTTTGTCTCTGCCTCTCTCCCTCTGTGTCTCTCATGAATAAATAAATAAAATCTTTAAAAAAAGATGGTGAAGGGAATAGATTTTAAACTATTTCCCAAATTGTATTTAAATTACCCCTGGGAGTATATCTTTTTAAAGGCAAACTCTTAAAGGACTGCATCCCCAATGAAAATATAATTGTTTTAAATTCCATTGTAGGTAGCTCTCTACCTTGGGATTTGATTTCATCTGCTTCTATTTCGGCCACATTGCTGCTGGTGTCTAATGCAGAACTGCCTGGTACACCCTGTGAACTCTGAAAGGAGAAAAGAAACCTCAGTTTTAAAATGAGTTACTTTTCCTCAAAGTTGCATCAACTTTCCCAGTTAAAGAATGCAGATAAATGTCTTGTAGGAGTTACCAAACATACCTGATTAATTTTTCTAGGATTTAATGCTATGTATTAGAAGCAAAGCAGTAATCACAGTATGCTTACTGTATCAACAAGATAAAATGCATTGGCTCAACATGTCATCCTATCTTCCTGTGGCTAACAAAGTGATATTCTAAGAATATTATTCCAGATGTGTATAACTTATACAATACTTTCTAGAAACTTTAGACTACCACACAGTGAAATTGGATTTTTGAAAATGCTACTGTTTTACTATTAGAATCACTTTCCATGTTTGTGGTGGAAAGAAAAATATTTCATCTTAATTGAAGAAATTAAAGCTTAGTTTTATGAATAAATGGTGGCAAAATGGCTTTTTGTGCTCATGCTGATGTGGTTTCATTTTGTTTTCATGCTGATATAGTTTTAAAAGAATGATAATAGAATACTTTTAAGATTCATATTGGTGAACTTAATGGTGAATCCATATTTTTAATTGCTTCCCCCTTTTTATAGAATGTTCCTCCTCATTAAAGTCTTGTATTTAAACAAACACAAAGTTAGTTAAATTATTAACATGGGAATTATATTTTCAGAACAAATAGTGAAGTTACCCTAAAAACTGATGATTATTGTACTCAGGGTAATAGTTCTCATTTTAGAAAGCAATCCTTATATACCTATAATTTATAATAGCTTTTCACAAATAATTTACTTGTCCATGGAAACTTCCTGCAACTGACTCAAATGAGTCAGCTTATTAACATGAACTTGCTCTTTTCCTTTTGCCATTTTGTCTATCTTTTTGAATACCCACATATTTTCTTTTCCTTCTTCATAAGAAAATTAATTTGTCCAGTTGACTCTCCAGCACTAACATCTGATTATTCATGAAAACTCTACCTTAGTAGGCTCTTTCACTTCAGTTTCTTCGGGTTTGTTTTCTTTGTCTTCTTTTCCATTTTCCTGAAATGGAAACAGTGTTAGTAAGTGGTATACAAAAGAAGCTAAAGATAAAACTAACATACTCTAGTATAGTAAGCTTTTATGTAAAAAAATTTTACATAATGGGCAAACATCATACCAAATAAAATCACACAAAGTAGCTGTATTAAATTCAAACAGTAATAGACTTGTTATAAATGCCAACGAGCTAGAAGCAGATTACAGTGACCCAATTATTATTTGATACCCTCCCCATCCCTCCCTTTATTTTTTTTTAAGATTTTATTTATGTATTCATGAGAGACACAGAAAGAGAGGCAGAGACATAGGCAGAGAGAGAAGCAGGTTCCCTAAAAAGAGCCCCATGGGGGACTTGATCCCAGACCCCATGATCATGCCCTGAGCCAAAGGTGGATGCTCAACCGCCGAGCCACCCAGGCGTCTTCCCACCCCTTTTTCTTAAGTAGACTCCACACCCAGCATGGAACCCAATGTGGGACTTGAATTCATGACCCTGAGAGCAAATCAGAGCTGAGATCAAGAGTTGGCTGCTTAACCAACTGGGCCACCCAGGCACCCCAACCCCTTTTTTCCAGCACTTTTATCATAACCTGATGCACAATACTGCAACTAAAAAGAAAAACAATTAAATAATAAAATATGATACCACATCTCAATTTTCTCAAGAATGTTGCATCTCAAATTCTCTCATAGTTAAGTAGTTAGAAACCTATGTAGGCTAGATACCTGAGCAGGTTTAGGTTCCTCTTGAAATGCTGACTCACTCATCTGGGCCACTAAAAGGTATCATCAAATGGTAGGGAAAAGTATTACCAGACCAATATTAATAACAAAAAGAGAAAGTATTAATAAATAACAAAGAGTACTGTGGAAGGCTGAAATCACCCCCAACCCCCAGTTTTTAGGGTTGCATCCCATGATTCTATTGAATGGTAAGTTCTCAACTGCTAAACTTTTCAAACTGTACTACTGTTAATGCTGTTGTTACTGACCAAAACTAGATTAGTGCAAGGCTAATGACAAGAAAACTCAACCATTAATAATCACCACTATCATCATTAAAAAAAGAAACACACACACAAAATGGCAACAGTAATGCAAGTGAATTTTTTAAGACATTATTATTATCATTAATTTTTGAAATAATGATTCAGATGAGATGAAGTGAAACTTTGATGGTTACTCAGTTCATGTGAGAATGACAATACAGACATTAGAGTAATAATCTCACTAAGTATTTTTTTGAATGAGGAGTTCTGAGAGGAATGTGATTTATTTATATTAAGGAATGAAAGTGGATAATTATCAGATCTCTACTTCACTGCAAATGACCACAGATTCAGTCACAAATTATCAAAATCACTGCTGTGTCAAAAATCATTTAAGAATTTGTGTATATTTAGGCTAGGTGCTATGTAGAAAGGAAATTTTATATACTTGGCCTCTGCTTCTAGGGTAGTTACAATCCAGGAACGATTTAATTTGAAATGGTATCTTTATAATGTGCTAGAGTGTTTACATTTCTTTTTATCAACATAGCACATGTTCTAGTTGAAGAAACCAAAATTACTGCCTTTGGAGACAACAGATTCCAATCTTTTAGAATAGCTGCCTCAAAGCATTTTTGAAGTTCTTAAATAATAAATATAAAATAGATTTCTTTGTTAGGTCCCAATAGACTGCTTTCTCTGCTTATGGTGTCCATCTCCTGAAATTACTAAGAAGTTCCTTTCCATTTCTTTTTAAAACAGTTTATTTGGATCCACCCAGATGAATTCAATACAATAAACCTTTATGGGTGCCTTCTATATGCAAAGAGACATTGGAGTTGTGAAGATGAGTAAGACCTGTCCTCAGGGAGACAGGAAAACTTCCTTTGAAGAGTTCCTAGTTTAGCGATGGAAAAAGGAATAAACAAATGCAATTCAATCTGCAAAGTGCAAAAGAAGAGGTGCATATAAAATGCTAAGAACACAAAGGGGTAAGCAATTACTTTTCCCAGGGAGATCAGGGAAGTTTTCGTAGAATTACAGATTTTTAAACTGGATTTTAACAGACTAATAAGACATTTTTGTGTAAAGAAGGGGGGAAGAGTATTTGAAGCAAAAGGAACAATACATGCAAGGGTATGAAAGTTCAAAAAGGACGCACTCATGTAGCAGAGCACAGTTATATAAAACAAAATTGCAGATGTGGCTGAAAAAGTCACTTTTCAATCTGTAAAAGTTATTCATGCTGAATCAAGGAGTCTGGACTTTATGCTTTTAAGCATAGAATAGATGTGATCAGATTGGTGTTTTTAAAAAGTTACCTCCGCCAGCAAAGACTGGAATTATGAAGGACAGGGGGAAGAAAGAATGAAGGTAAATTTTCCACCTGAAATGTTGCACTTGCAGTAAATGGCCTTCATCAGTCTAGGTTCTGCCTGACATTGCCAATCCCCAAACCATATCACTTCAGATTCACTTTTTGCAGTGCATGCAGATGGTTTTAGGCTGCCAGCACCTGGAATTCTGTCTGAGGGTTTCCTGCCAGTTCAAATGTGGGGATAGGCAAGAAGCGCTTGGGAGCTGGTATCTAATAAGAGAAGCCCTCGGCCAGGGATGGATAGGGAGCTGTATAATGGTCCCATGGGTAGAACATTTCTGTCTCCCAGAGTTCCTCAATGGAATAGAGCTTCAGTTACCTGAATTGCAACCTGCCCAATAATACAGGCTTCCTTCACTTTCCTGTAATACTTCTCTATTCCCTTACCATTGTTTCCTGGAACCACCTCCCAAATGAACTTGCACTCAACTCTTTGTATCAGAGTCTACTCAGAGGGAACATAATGATGAAAACAGATAATGATGATCAGGATTGGGGGCAAAATTGGATCTAAAGAGTGAAAGAGAAATAGTTAAGGTTCGCGGAGTGGTTTTTTTTTTTTTTTCATATTTACAAGGCTAAATGGATGATGATGCCATGAAATAAGGAAAGGGGAGAAAACAGGTTGAAGGAAGGATAAGAGTTTGAGTTTGGAGATGCTAACACATTTAAGGTATCTGCCCAGTGGTCTATAGAAATTTCCAGGAAGAATCTTAATGACACTGAAATATATTATGGTGCATTGGTAGGAAGTTATGCATAATCAAGTCCATCGGGAAATGACAGAAGTATTACCCAGTCTGAATAGTACTAACTTGCATTTGAATTACTCAAAGTTCATAACATTCTACATATCTCATCCTCCCATCCATGAGATTCTACAGTCATTTTACGTAGATTGCCAGCTATGAGACAGAGTTTTTGTGAATCTGGTAAGGCCCCTTTATATGCATTCCCAGTAGATTTATAAATTGGTGAATTGCAGCATTTGGCATCTTGATTGACAAGACTGTCAGTCATATATGAAAGGACAGCCAGTTATCCTTGAGGAAAGGGTTTCTAGGTAGAAGGCAGAAATTATACACAATTCTGATTTGTCAGACTAATAGAAGATAAGAGATGTCAATTAGCTGGATTTCATGAGTTTTAAACCCCTGGGTACTGACAGAAGGATACATTTGTGGAAGGATGCTAGTGGAGCTTACCCAGTAAGAGTATCTTCTAGGAGAGGGGAAAAAAAGTTAAAGATAAACCCTTGCTGATGAACACTTAGAGGTAAGGCTAGGAAAGAAAATCCAGGTAAGACAGAGATAACTTCTGAGAATAGCAAGAGATTCTGCAGCTATTCACCTGCATGCTGCTGGCCTAACTCCCAATATCAGCCTCTACCACTGCACATATGCCACAGCAAGTTGTTCCTGCAGCCCCACAGGAAAAGCCAAAGTCTGTACAGTTGTACAGACTTTGTTGGGCCTGGGTTGACCCTAACCCCTGCTATTGGTCTACATAGTCCCACTCACTATAGTTAATCTTATAGTTGTGTGCCTGTAAGACACTAGCCCCAATTCCCATCACTGGCCTCCCCCGCCAAACATGTGCCTATAGCTAGCCCCTATAGTCACACATGTACACATTGACAGCCGGAGCCACTGCAGCTGCCTATGTGCCTGCAGTTGGCCCCAGGCTCTGCTGGGGGCCCTAGATTTCACCACTGCACATCTGTATGGTCTCTGCAGCCAGCCTCAACTGGCCCCACAGCCAAGTGTGTGCATACCACTGGCTATGGCCACCATCACTGTCTGGCATGGTCCCTAGCCAGTAGACTGGAGGTTCTGTTAAAGAATCCACCAGGGGCACCCTGGTGGCTCAGTTGGTTAAGTGTTTGACTCTTGATTTTGGCTCAGGTCCTGATCTCAGTGTCCTGGGATTGACCGGTTCCAGGCTCTGTGCTCAGCAGGGAGTCAGCTTTAGGATTCTTTCCCTCTCCTTCTGCCCCTCCCTCTCTCCCTCACATGCTCTCCCTCTCTAAAAGAAAACAAATAAATCTTTTTTTTTTTTTTTAAAGGACCCAACAGTCTTCCAGCCATTGTGCACTGCCTGCAACTCTTACCAAGGATCATGCAGTTCTTGATGTCATGGACCACAGCTTCCTGAGCCAGTGACACACCATGCCACCTCCACCCATCTCCATCTACAGGCACTACATGCCCTCACACTTGGCATCCTGTAGTACTAGACCAAGGGTCACAACATGTTCCAGCATGCTCCCAACCACAGGTAAAGGTATTTCCTTACCAAAGTCATTCCATAAAGTCTGGAAGAGGTGACTCTTCTTCAAATGCACCAACACCTACAAAAGTGACAGAGATCACAAAGAATCAAGGAAACATGATACCACTAAAGGAACACAGTAAATTTCCAGTAATGGACCCCAAAGAAGTAGAGACTCATAAATTACCTAACAAAGAATTCAAAATAATTGTTTTAAAGATGCTCAGAATGCTACAAGAGAACACAGATAAACAGTTTGATGAAATAAGCAATAAAATAATGAAAAGATAAGTTCCTGAGGTGCCTGGGTGGCTCAGTTAAGTATCTGCTTTTGGCTCAGGTCCTGATCTCAGGGTCCTGGGTTTGAGCTTCATATTGGGTTCCCTGCTCAGCGGGGTCCCTGCTTCTCCCTCTCCTTTTGCCCCTCCCTCTGCTTGTGCACTCTGTCAAATAAATAAATAAAATCTTTTTAAAATGATAAGGTCTACAAAGAGAAAACATAAAAAAGAACACCAGAAATTTTAGAACTGGAGAATACAAGGACTGAAATGAAGAATTCAATAAAGAGCTTCAATAGCACATTAGACCAAGCAGAAGATTCAGTGAATCTGAACACAGATTTACTATTATTATTATTGAAGTATAGTTGATATACAATGTTACATTAGTTTCAGGTATAAAACATAGTGATTTGACAAGTCTATACATTATGCTATGCTCGCCACACATGTAGCTATCATCTGTCACCATACAATGCTATTATAATACCAGTGACTATATTCCCTATGCTGTACTTCTTACCCCTGTGACTTATTCATTCTATAGTTGAACTATAGAATGAATAAGTCACAGGGACCTGTATCTCCCACTCCCCTCACCCATTTTGCCCATTCCTCAAATCCCTCTCCTGTGACAATCATCTCTTTGTTCTCTGTATTTATCAGATTGTTTTTGCTCTCTGTTTATTTGTTTTGGTTTTTTAGATTCCACATATAAGTAAAATCATATGGTATCTGTCTTTCTCTGACTTACTTAGCACACCCTCTAAGTCCATCCATCTGGTCATAAATGACAAGATCTCATTCTTTTTTTACAACTGAGTAATATTCCATTGTGTGTGTGTGACATCTTTTTTTCTTAAGGTTTTATTTATTCATTAGACACAGAAAGAGCACAAGCAGGGTGAGCAGCAGGCAGAGGGAGAGGGAGAAGCAGACTCCCCACTGACAGGGAGCCTGATGCGGTGCTCAATCCCAGGACCCTGGGATCATGACCTGAGCTGAGGGCAGACACTGAGCCACCCTGGCACTCTGACATTTTCTTTATCCATTCATCTATTGATTGACACTTGGGTCGCTTTCACATCTTGGCTATTGTAAATAATGCTGCAATAAACATAGGGGTGCATTTATCTTTTTGAATTATCGTTTTCATTTTTTTGGGGGTAAATAAATACCTAGTAGGAACACAGATCACTTGAAATGATCCAGTCAGAGAATAACAAAGGGAAAAAAATGAAGGAGAATGAAGAATGCCCTTGGAATTGTTGGGACACCATTAAGAGAAATAATCTATGTATTATGAGAGTCTAAAGAGAGGAAGAAATGGGCAGAAAGCTTAGTTTAAAAAGTATGTCTGAGAACTTCCCAAATCTGCAGAGATATCTGCATGTCCATGTTCAAGGAGTTCATAGGTCTGCAAACAAATTCAACCCAAAGATATCTTCCCCAGGACACATTGTAATAAAATTGTCAAAAATCAAAGACAAAGATAAATCTTGAAAGCAGCAATAGAATAGAAGTATGTTACCTACAAGGGAACCCCATAAGACTATTGGTATAGTTCTTAGCAGCAACCTTATAGGCCAGGAGAAAGTGGGGCGATATGTTTAAAGTAATCAAGAATACTCTATCTGGCAAAATTCTCCTCAGAAATAAAGAAGAGACAAAGTCTTTCCCAGACAAAAAAAAAAGCTCAGGGAGTTCACCACTACTAGAACTGTCTTACAAAAATTTGTAAGGAATTCTTCAAGCTGGCAAAAAGGGACAGCAATTAGTAACATGAAATATATGAAAACATAAAACATACTGATAAATACAACTATATAGTCAAATTCAGAATACTTCAATACTGTAATGTGGCAGTATATTAATCAGTTAATTCTAGTATTAAGGTTAAAGGACAGAAGTATTAAAAATAACTATAGCCATAATATTTGCTAATGGACATACAATATAAAAAGATGTAAATTGTGGCATCAAAAACAAAATAGGAGGGTAAAAAGGTAGAGTTTTTGCATGCAACTGAAATTAAATTGTTAATAGCTTAAAATAATTATTGTAGTCTATGTTTCCTGGTAACCACAAAGCCAAAATCTACAGTAGATGCACAAAAGATAAAAAGAATGGCATCAAAGCATACCACTATGGAAAATTATCAATTCACAAAGGAAGGCAGTAAGAGAGGAAGAAAGCAACAAAGGAACTATGAAACAACCAGAAAACAATGAACAAGATGATATTATTAAGTTCTTCTCTATTGATAATTACTCTAAATGTATATGGATTAAGTTCCCCATCAAGGGGTACCTGGGTGGCCCAATGGTTGAGCATCTGCCTTCTGCTCAGGTTGTAATCCTGGGGTCCTGGGATTGAGTCCTACATCAGGCTCCTGCAGGGAGCCTGCTTCTCCCTCTGCCTATGTCTCTGCCTCTCTCTCTGTGTCTCTCATGAATAAATAAATAATCTTTGGGATCCCTGGGTGGCGCTGCGGTTTAGCGCCTGCCTTTGGCCCAGGGCGCGATCCTGGAGACCCGGGATCGAATCCCACATCGGGCTCCTGGTGCATGGAGCCTGCTTCTCCCTCTGCCTGTGTCTCTGCCTTGCCTCTCTCTATCTCTGTGTGTGACTATCATAAATAAATAATGAAAAAAATTAAAAAAAAATAATCTTAAAAAAAAAGCTCCCCATTAAAATGCATAGAGTGGCTGAATGGATGAAGAATGGTTGAAAAATGGATGGGGCAGTTGCCTTACTAGGAGATGCCCATTATCCTCAAGACTCACCATAACCACCTCTTACTTCTAGGAGATTCATAACTACAATCAGATGTTAAAATGCTCCAGCAGTGCAAATACAAAGTCTGGCCAGGAAGAAATAGTTTTTATAGCAAAATCAATAGTTTTATGATTTGCATAGACAGTGGCAGAAACCCAAGGAATATGTGTGAGAGTATATTATAAGGAAATTAAAGAAGCACAGAATATAATGCTGAGTTGTTAGAATTTATTAATATGGGTACACTTATCAGAAATTAAGGATTTAATGTTTTAGCATCTACAGCTGGAAGTGACACTAATCATTTATTTGGTAAATTCACTGAAACTCGGGACTCTTTAGTAGCATGTGCTTAAACTGAGATACTGGAACTTCCTTGGCATAATGTAAGAAGAAATACCAAGGCTTAGGGAAATAGGAATATTGGAGTAGATTTAATTGCATATTGACTTGCACATCCACTCCCCCCAAGTACATCCTCTAAGAGAATTCTGTCTAAGGGACAACACTTTACTAAAGCATTGAAAAGTATATTAGTGATGTGAGTATTTATATTCTTGAAAAGCTCTATAGTGGCTTTCTTCTATAGGCATATGGAATGACCCATTTCAGAATAGTAGAGGCCAAATATTAGTGTTTAACTACCTACCTAACTACCTAAGTAGACACATTTACCATAAAGAGCAGTGGAAATACAGTGGTAATCAGATGTTTTTTTGACTCTCAGCAATCTGTGTGGTTAAAGGACTATGGTGTTTCTAGGAATAAAAGAGATGGCCAGCCTACTGAAATGTTGGTCATCTACCTATGGTATAAAAAAAATCCATAAAAAAAATTAAAAAAAAATAAAATAAAAAATCCATATATGGTGATCAAAAATGACTCTAGTAACCACAGTGGAGAGTTCTGACATCTCACCAGTTTCTAGGCATAACTGAAGGCAAGGTTAGATCTCCTTAAAGGAGGAAACTGCAGCACTGCCATCAGTATATAGGGAAAAAAATCTTCCAAATCTTCACAGGACCTGTGGTCATCTCCTAAAATGACTATGTGCCAGGGAAAATAAATATTCAGGTTTTTCAGGGATTTCTAAACATTGGCACTAAGGTGATGTTCATTCCTGGGGACTCTAAATGCCACTACAATCTACCAGTTTAAGTGTGGGCTTGTGGTGGACAGGTGAGAAATTGAGTCTTTTGAACCTGGCTGTGGTGTTTCTAGAGTTGATACATAAACAACTGGTATTGCCTGTATCCTGTTTATGAAGGCATTGTATGCTAGAAAGACAAAAGCTGTTGACAATAGCACCACAAAGAAAGTAAGGAGGATGGTCTGGTGAGAACCCAGAAACTTCTGGAGGACATTTGAATCTTCACACTGATCTTTCTTCTGCATGGATTTGGAAGATTTTGCTTGCTGGGATGTTTAGCAAGTATTACTGAACTGCACATGGCACAGCATGAGGGTCTCATGAAGTATTGTTGTAATGCTGACTGACTTGGGGTGCAGGATCCTTTAAGATTAGCACCATTTCTGGGATCCCTGGGTGGCGCAGCGGTTTGGCGCCTGCCTTTGGCCCAGGGCGCGACCCTGGAGACCCGGGATCGAATCCCACATCAGGCTCCCAGTGCATGGAGCCTGCTTCTCCCTCTGCCTGTGTCTCTGCCTCTCTCTCTCTCTCTCTGTGACTATCATAAATAAAAATTAAAAAAAAAAGATTAGCACCATTTCTGCCAGTGGTGAAAAGCCTGAACACAGTTGAATTGGGGTATTGCAATATTGAGTGCATCCAGAGCACTTATAATATGAAAGGCCAAGTTGTAGCCCTTGGGAAGTCCCCTCCCTCACATACACATATACCAGAAGAGTAAACAAAAATTGCTTTCCTGGGATGGCAGAATGGGGAATTACAGAGATTAGTAACACCAACAAAGATCTGAAAGAAGCAGGAAGTGAAACCTATCTCATGCCAATTTATTTATTTATTTTTTTAATTTTTTTTTCTCATGCCAATTTAACCTGCCTGTTTGGTTTATGAAGAAGGCAGATGGATTTTGGAGAATGATTGTAAATTATTATAAAGTTAATCAGCTGATGTTTCCAGCTGCTTTTCATATGTAATATCTTTATTAGAGCAACTCAACACAATCCCTGCCACCTTGTATACAGCTATTGACCTAGCAAATGCTTATTTCTCCATACAAATTGGAGAGAACACCAGAGGTTTTTACTTGGCAGGGCCAACAATATAATTTCACTGTCTTGCCCCAGGGCTATCTCAGTTCTCCTGCTCTCTACCATAATGCAGTCCACAGAGATACTGAGCATCTAGACCTTCCAATCAGCATTGAGTTTGTCCAGTACATTGATGACATTATGCTTATTGGATTTGGGGAGCAGGAAGTAGTATGGTCTTCAACTGTCTTCATAAAATATGTGCAAACTAGAGGATGAAAGTTAAACTCCATTTCTAGTATCAATTTCAATATCAGTCAATTGCTAGTTACTAAACTATTAACTCAGCACTAAACTCATCTTTTTGTATTCTTCTTTGATGCTGGAGCTGAGACTCTAAAAACCACATCTTTTTTGCCTTGTCAGCTGGTTCTGGTAAGCTCTGCTAATTGGTGGCACCAGAGGGAGACCCCAAGACTGAAGAAGGAGAAGAGAATTGTTCCTTCCTGTCTATCTCAAGACTGCTTCTTGTAATCTTTTGGTTCCTGTGTGCTTTACCTCTGCAATGCTTCTTTATCCTCCTAGCAGTAGGTCTTTTCTGTTGCAATGACTAAATCCAGTTTGTAGTTTTTCTACAGTTCTGTACATTTCATTGACTCAAAGACACCAACTCCAGCCAGACAATGTTCCTGCCTTAGAAGTCTGGGTCCGGGGCACCTGGGTGGCTCAGTGGTTGAGCGTCTGCCTTTGGCTCAGGTCGTGGTCCCAGGGTCCTGGGATCGAGTCCTGCATCAGGCTCCCTGTGGGAGCTTCTCCCTCTGCCTATGTGTGTCTCTCATGAATAAATAAATAAAATCTTAAAAAAAAATAGAAGTCTGGGTCCAATGTAGTCCCTCCTCTAAGCTCAGAAGCACCAACATCAGCAAGCAGCATCTTCCCAGAGATCTGAGTTTCAGCTCTGGTGGGGGGGGGGTGTCACTCCTCTAAGTTTGTAAATTTTTTCCTTTGCTTCCTTTATTTTTTTCTCCAGCTCTAGATGCAGTAACAGTTGGTCCCTCTATCATACCTTAGATTCTCTTTTTAGCTTTGTAGTCATCTACTTAACTTTATATCTAATTAACAGTTCTTGTTAAAGTATCTATTCAAATAACTAGTGTGGTTTCTATTTGTGCCCCTATCTGGGCACTGATTATTAAAGTTAGTAAAAGATTATTAAAGTTTATTAAAAATTACAACCAAGTAAAGGTAATACATGACTCAATCATACTCCACCTATTATATATTCTATCTGTATTGATTAATTTATAGCTATATCACTTTGTAACTAGTCATTTCAAATGTAAGGAATTGGGTTATTAAAAACAAAATATTTTAATAAGTTTAGCTATATAAACCATAGTCTTTTAAGTGACACACTTCATTTAGTGTGTAATAAATGAGTTACAGATGTACTGCTGCAAGATAGTTATCTATTCAGCTCTGAGTGGCCTGGAATGACTGGGGTGGTTGGTGCCGCCACATAATTCACCCCTGACCAGAAGCAATTTGTTCTAAGGATTCTCAGAGAGTAGCCCAAAGTAATCAGAGCCTGATGATCCATCCTAGTGTCCCCCATGGTCCCACAGGAGGCAAGCACAATGAAGAACTTGCTTTATTAAAGCAGGCATTCTTTAAGAAAGAAGCAAAGCCAAGGAGTATTCCACTACCAGGGCATCACTTTCCAAAGCCAGTTGCAGTGAGTATTGCTGCTTGTCATAAGCTCAGAGCCTTGGAGCTGCTGAAAAAGTACAGTTTCAGGTACTCAAAGGGCAGGACTCACACCCCAAGGTGTGGCCAGGAAAGGCAGGAAGGCCTGCCAGATACTTATGAACTCAGCTCCCAATCTGCCTCTGTTCATATATATTGAATTCTTACCTTCGTATACAGCTGATGTATCCTTTTAGTTACATCCAACTTAGCTACAGAATTTTCATTATAATAACACAGTCATACTCTGCAAATTAGAGCTTCATCATTATTTTGTAATATATACTTGATACGAAAAGTTTAAGTGGATTTTAAATCCAGTCATGTTATAAGATATTGCCCTATTATATTTGCCATGGGAAAAAGTAAGAGCTATTAGAGTCACAGATAATTTATACTCGTACATTTTTAATTGTTGTGAAAATCATTTTAAATTCATCACCTAGTTGCATGAATTATATTCTCATCAGTAATGACTACCAAGTGATCATTGTTAAATTGTCTTGTTCAGGAATTACATGCAGTCATTTCAATCATAAAATTCTACATTTCTTATAAGACTGATTTAGTGGTGATAAACTCCTCTAACATCATTTGTTTATCTGGGAAACTCTTGATCTCATCTTAAATTCTGAATGATGACCTGAAATGTTAAAATAAATTCCTTTTTTTGTTTGTATTTATTTTTTGTTTAAAGGAAATTCTCCTTCTTCTTTTTCCTCCTCCTCCTCCTCTTCTTCTTCTTCTCCTTCTTTTCCTTCTCCTTCTTCTTCTTTAAGAAAGCAAGAGTGAGAGCAGGATGGGGAAAGGGCAGAGGGAGAGAAAGAGAAAGAATCCCAAGCGGTTCCATGCCCAGCAAGGAGTCCAAAGTGGGGTTTGGTCTCATAACTCAGAGACCATGACCTGAGCCGAAACCAAGGTTCAGACGCTTAACCAACTGAGCCACCTAGATGCCCCTACAGGGAAGGGAAGAGTATGTTCTTTTAATGGAAAGAGAAGAACATAACTAGAAGAAAATTATGAAAAAATCTCACTGATAAAAGCAAACATATAGTAAGGTAGTAGATTAATCACTTATAAAGTCAGTAAGGAGGTTAAAACACAAAAATAGTAAAATCAATTATATCTACAAAAATTAGTCAAGGGATACACAAAATAAAGATGTAGAATAAGATATCACATACATAAAACATGGAGAGTAAAAATGTAGTGCCTTTAGAATGTGTTCTTCAGCACACATGTGAACTTAAGTGACCATCAACTTAATACAGATTGCTACTATACACATATTTTATACACGAACCTCACAGTAGCCACAAATAAAAACCTTATGATACACAAAAAATAAAGAAATCTGAGCATAACACTAAAGAAAGCCATCAAGCCAGAAGGGAAGAGAGCAAGAGAAAAAGAAAGGAACAAAGAACTACAAAAACAACCAGAAAACAACAAATGGTATTAAGTACATACCCATCAATAATTACTTTAAATGTAAATGCTCCAATTAAAGACATCAGGTAACTTAATGGTTAAAAAACCAAAATGCATTTATATGCTGTCTATGAGATTCACTTCAGACCTAAAGACACATATAGACTGAAAATGAAGGGATAAGAAAATGATATTCCATGCAAATGGAAGTAAAAAAAAAATCCAGGGTAGTAATACTTATATCAGAAAAAAGACTTTAAAATAGTGTAACAAGAGAAAAAGGGCATTACCTAATGACAAAGGAATCAATCCAATAAGAGAATTGATATTGTAAATATCTGTGCACCCAACATGGAAGCACTTAAGTATATAAAGCAAATATTAATAGCTATAAAGGGAGAAATTGATAGTAATACAATAATAGTAGGAGACTTAAATATGCCACTTACATCAATGAATACATCATCCAGACAGAAAATCAATACGGAAGGAGTGGCTTTGAATAACCCATTAGACCAGATGGATTAACAGAAATATATAGAACATTCCATCCCAAAATAGCAGAATAGACATTCTTTTCAAATGCACATGGAATATTCTCCAGGATAGATCACATGTTAGTCCACAAAACAAGTCTCAATAAATTTAAGAAGACTGAAATCATATCAAGCATCTTTTCTGACCACAACAGTATGAAACTAAAAATCAATTATAAGAAAAAAGATGGGGATGCTGGGGGTGGGGGGGCGCTCAGTGGTTGAGTGGCTGCCTTCAGCTGGGGACATGGTCCTGGAGTCCCAGGGTGGAGTCCCATGTTGGGCTCCTCGCGGGGAGCCTGCTTCTCCCACTGCCTGTGTCTCTGCCACTGTGTGTCTCTCATGAATAAATAAGATATTTCTTTTTAAAGAAAAAAGATGGAAAAAACACAAACACATTGAGGCTAAACAACATGCTACTAAACAACCAATGGTCAACAAAGAAATCAAAGAGGAAATAAAAATATACATGGAGACAACCTTACAGATGCCACCACCCCAGAGCTGCCCATGTCACCCAGCCATGGTCAACCCCACCATGTTCTTCAACATTGCTATGGATGGCAAGTCTCTAAAGACCTGCCATCTTTATTGGCTGCACCTCCTTTGAGCTGTTTGCAGACAAAGTTCCAAAGACAGCAGAGAACTTTTGTGCTCTGAGCACTGGGGAGAAAGGATTTGGTTATAAGGTTTCCAGTTTTCACAGGATTATTCTGGGATTTATGTGCCATGGTAGTGACTTCACAGGCTGTTATGGCACTAGTGGCAAATCCATCCATGGGGGGAAATATGATGATGAGAATTTCATCCTTAAGCACACAGGTCCTGGCATCTTGTCCAGATGCTGGACCCAAAACAAACGGTACCCAGTTTTTCATCTGCACTGCCAAGACTGAAAGATTAGATGGCAAGCATGTGGTCTTTGGCAAGGTGAAAGAGGGCATGAATATCGTGGAAGCCATGGAGAGCTTTGGGTCCAGGAATGGCAGAACCAGCAAGAAGATCACTATTGCTTACTGTGGACAAATCTAATAAATTTGACTTGTGTTTTATCTTAACTACTAGACCATTCTTTCTGTAGCTCAGGAGAGCACCCCTTCACCCCCATCTGCTTGAAATATCCTATAATCTTTGTGTTCTCACTGCATAAAGTAGGTTCCATATTTTCCTTACTCCCTTCAAAGTCTAGCTGGATTGCAGAGTTAAGTTTCTGACTATGAAATAAAAACGACACAACAATAACAACAACAAAAACATGTAGACAAATGAAAATGGAAACACAATAGTCCAAAATCTTTAGGATGTAGCAGAAGCAGTTCTAAGAGGGAATTTTTTAGTGATACTGGTCCACCTCAAGACACAAGAAAAGTCTCAAAACAACAATGTAAACTTACACCTAAAGGAACTAGAAAAAGGAGGACAAATAAAGCCTAAAGTTAGCAGAATAAAGGAAATTACAAAGACTAGAGTGGAAAGAAATGAAACAGAAACTAAAAAAATCAATAGAAAAAAATCAAAACTTATTTTGCAAAAAGTCAATAAGAGAAGGACAATCATCATATGGTTTCACTCACATATGTAATATAAGAAACAGTTCAGAGGATTGTCCAGGGAGGGAGGAAAAACTTAATGGGAAGTCATCAGAGAGGAAGAAATACCAGGAGGGACTCTTTAACTATAGGAAACAAACTGAGGGTTGCTGGAGGGGATGTGGTAGGAGGGATGGGGTAATTGGGTGATGGGCATTAAGGGAGGCATGTGATGTGATGAGTACTGGGCATTATATACAACTGATGAATTATTGAACGTTACATCTGAAACTAATGATGTACTATATGTTGGCTAATTGAATTTAAAGTTAAAAAGGAGAAATACACTTGCAGAAAAACAAAAAACAACAACAAAAGAAAAGTTAAGTGAATCCAGTGGTTGATTCTTTGGAGATAAACAGAATTGATAATCTTACCCTGACTCATCAAGAAAAAAGGGGAGGACTGAAATTAAAAAGATCAGAAATGAAAGATGAGAAATAACAACCAACACCACAGAAATACAAAAGATTATAAAAGAAAACTATGAAAAATTGTATGCCAACAAATTGGACAACCTAAAAGAAGTAGATAAATTCCCCCAAACATACAATCTTCAAAATGGAATCAGGAAGAAATTGAAAGTGTGAGCTGACTGATTATTAGTAATGAAATTGAGTAGGTCCTCAGAAACTCCCAATAAATAAAAGTGCAAGACTGGATGTCTTCAATGCTGAATGCTACCAAACATTTAAAGAAGAGTTAATACCTATTCTACTCAAACTATTCCAAAAAATAGAAGAGAAAGAAAAATTTCCAAATTCAATCTATGAGGCCAGAGTTACCCTGATACCAAAACAATGTAAAGACACTACAAAAGAAGAAAACTACAGGCCAATTTCTCCAATGAACATAGATGCAAAAATCCTCAATAAAACATTAGCAAACCAAACTTAACAATAGATTGAAAGAATCATTCACCACAATCAAGTGGGATTTAGTCCAGGATGATTCAATATTCATAATCCAATCAATGTGATATATCACACTAACAAGTGGAAGGATGAAGACTATACGATCATCTCAATAGATGCAGAAAAGCATTTAACAAAATGCAAAATCCACTCATGATATAAACTCTCAACAAAGTAGGTTTAGAAGGAACATATCTCAACATCACAAAGGCCATAAATGAAAAGCCCACAGCTAGCATCATCTTTAATGGTGAAAACTGAAAGCTTTTCCTTTAAGATTAGGAACAAGCAAGGATGTCTATTCTCCCTATTTTTATTCAACATAGTAAATGGACGTCCTAGCCACAGCCATCAGACAAGAAAAAGAAATAAAAGGCATCCGAATTGGTAAAGAAGAGGTAAAACTATCTCCATTTGCAGGTGACATGATATTTTATATAGAAAACCCTAAAGAATCCACCAAAAAACTATTAGAATACATGAATTCAGTAAAGTTGCAGGATACATACTTTTTTAAAAAATTTATTTTTATTTATTTATGATAGAGAGAGAGAGAGAGAGAGAGAGAGGCAGAGACACAGGGAGAAGCAGGCTCCATGCCGGGAGCCCGACGTGGGACTCAATCCCGGGACTCTAGGATCGCGCCCTGGGCCAAAGGCAGGCGCGAAACCGCTGAGCCACCCAGGGATCCCCCGGATACATACTTAATACGCAGAAATCGGTTGCAATTATGTGCACTAATAGCAAAGTAGTAGAAATAGAAATTTTAAAAATACTCCTGTTTATAATCACACCAAGAAGAATAAAATACCTTGGAATAAATTTAACAAAGAAGGTGAAATACCTATACTCTGAATAATATAAGACACCAATGAAAGAAATTGAAAATAACACAAACAAATGGAAAGATATACCATGTTCATGGATAGAAAGAATATTGTTAAAATGTCCATACTACACAAAGCAATCTACAAATCTGATGTAATCCCTATCAAAGTACCAATAGCATTTTTCACAGAACTTGAACAAATAATCCTGAAATTTGTATGGAACCACACAAGACCCTGAATAGACAAAGCAATCCTGAGAGAGAAGAACAAAGCTAGAGGTATCACAATCCCAGATTCCAGGATATACTACAAAGCTATCATGATCAAAACAGTATAGTACTGGCACAAAAATAGACACATCAATAGAACAAAATAGCCCAGAAACAGACCCATGCTTATATGGTCAATTGATCTTTGACAAAGGAAGCAAGAACATAAAATGAAGACAGTCTCTTCAATAAATGGTGCTGAGAAAACTGGACTTCTACATGCAAAAGAATGAAACTAGACCACTTTTTTATACCATACATTAAAATAAACTCAAAATGAATTAAAGACCTAAATGTGAGACCTGACACCATAAAATTCCTAAAAGAAAACATAAGTAGTAATCTCTTGGACAATGACCTTAGCAACATATTTATGGATATGCCTCCTCAAACAAGGGAAACAAAAGCAAAAATAAACTATTGGGAATACACCAAAATAAAATGCTTTTGCACAGCAAAGGGAACCAAAACCAAACCAGAATGGCAACCTTCTAAATGGGAGAAGAGATTTGCAAATTATATAACCAATAAGGAGTTTATATCTAAATTATACAAAGAACTTATACAACTAAACACTAAAAAAACAATCTGCTTAAAAATAGGCAGAGGACCTGACTAGACATTTTTCCAAAGACATACAGATGGCTAATAGACACATGAAAAGATGCTCAACATCAATAATAATCAGCGAAAGACAAATCACAACTACAATGAAATATCGTCTCACACCAGTCTTAACGGCTAGTATCAGGAGACATGAATCACAAGTGTTGGTGAGGATGTGGAGAAAAGGGAACCCTTGTTCACTGTTGGCGGGAAGGTAAATTGGTGCAACCACTGTGGAAAATAGAATGGGGATTCCTCAAAAAATCAAAAATAAAACTACAATATGATCTAGTAATTCTACTACTGGGAATTTACCTAAAGAAAATGAAAATACCAATTTGGAAAGACATATGCACCCCTATGTTTATTGCAGCATTTACAATAGCCAAGATAGGTTAGCAACCCAAGTGTCCATTGATAGGTGGATCGATAAAGAAAATGTGATAGAACAGATATGAATACGTATACATATGAATATTACTCAGCCATAAAAAATAATGAAATCTTGCCACTTGCAACAACATGGATGGATGTGAAGAGTATTATGTTAAGTGAAACAGACAAATACCATATGATTTCACTTATATGTGGAATCCAAAAAACAAAACAAATAAACAAAAAGCACAAATAGACTCATAAATACAGAGAACAAATATGGTTGCCAGAAGGAGGGAGGTAGGGGTTCAGATGAAATAGGTGAAGGGGATTAAGAGGCAAAAACTTCCAGTTATAAAATAATTAAGTCATGGAAGTGAAAAGTACAGCATAGAGAATACAGTCAATAATATTGTAATAATGTTTTTTAAAACCTACATAAAAAAATGTTACATTTATAGAAGCAACCTCAGTTTTTTTTCACTAAATTTCTGAGAAGACTATTTTGAAGCTTATATAAATGCAATATTTAATATTACCCTTAATGTTTATTTTTTAATATGTTTATTTTTATCATTATATTAGTTTTTTTTTCACCAAGTCCCATAGAGTAGCCTCCAAATCCCCTTTAATTTATCCCAGTGTGCTATACAAATATCATTTCTATGGATGTAATGATATGAAAAAAGGTTGAGAAGCAGTGTTTTAAGCCTTAGATCAGGATTCTTAACCTGGGGACTCTCAATGGATTTCAGTGAGTATATGAAATGTGCAAGTATATCTTTCTGGAGAGAGAATTAATAGTTTTCGTCAAGCTCTCAAAGTTTTCAAATTCTGACCTCAAGAATTTCAAAAGTTCCCCTATAATTTCACCGCTTAAGAAGCGATGATAAAAGTTAAGGGTTAAAGGAGTTACAATGGCACAAGTAGGCCTCCATTATCACAGGTCACAGGTGGGAAGAAAAAAGTTTCCATAAATAGAACTAGGAGGACTTCTGTCTCTGGGTTCCTCTTTTGGGAATCTTACACTTGGCCTCTCTCTCTCTCTCTCTTTTTTCTTGGTCTCTCTCTTCTCAAATTCAACTCACATACTAAGAAGATTCTAGGATCTTTTCTCTATTAGAAGGACACTTAGATCACCAGAAGACCAAGTAGAAACCAGGATGGAGCCCAGGGAAGAGGGATAAATGGGGCAGGGAGCATAGATTTCAAATGCTCATATGTGATCTAGCTCGGCAGCCAAAGTCTGAAAGTCAGTATCATAAAATGTGAATTTTCCCAGACCTCTTTCTCTGTGTTTTTAAAGCATTTTGTACACATCTAGGCTTCTCCTGTATATGTATCTCCCTTGGAGGCCTAGTAGAGGTGATTGAAACCACAGTACCACTAAGCCATTATGTCATTATTTGGTGTGTTTTTCCCTGCTAACAGGCTTTGAGCCCCTGGTAGACTTTTATTTGTTCTTAAAAACAGTGCCTAGCAATATAATACACACTCAGCATTTTCTCAATTAATGGTGACTAAATTAATGAACATGTGCCAGTAATTTCCAAATCTTAGTTTCCTTAAAAGGTTATATACCAGGAAGAGATATTTCCTCTGTAATTTAGTAAATTACCTTCCTGATACAAATGAACTTAATGTGAATCTGGATACCTTATAATCCCATTTTTTTTAGAATCCTAATTTTGACCAGGATTTTATCACCCCAGATATGCTTAACAAAGATGGTTCTATATCTGCCTACAGATGAGACATGTCTTCACCACTAATCTACTTTTCTTACTATTAAGAAAAGGTGTGAATTATGTCTTCTTAAGCTCTTTTTATTCCCTTTTTGCCTGATGCTGTTTTCTACACATAGGGTACACTCAACAAAAGCTGACTGAACTTGGAACAAACTTTAGAGAATAATAAAGTTATCTGAATTACATACAGGGTTTTACAGTTTATACTGTACTTTATCATGCATTATCTCATTCGATCACAAGAGTCCTGTGAGTTAGTGATCCACTGTAGAAACTAATGCTCAAAAATTTTAAGCCATTTGAATTAGGTTTCACGGAGTTGGAACTAGAAGCCAGGTCTTTTGATTGCTATGGTAGTGATCTATCTCACCCTAAGATTAATGGAATTAAGTCATCTGCCAAAAGAATTTATGTTGCCACACAAAAGCAGATAATCAGTGTTGCTATCCCTGAGTCACAAAGAAAATTAACATACAAGCACATTACTAAGACCTGTTGATTTGTACAATATTTTTTTCTAGACTAGTTTCTACACCACAGGTTTCACTTAAGCGAGTTCATTCTGCTTTCAGCTATGTACATTTCTTAGTTATGCATGTAGCTTCCTGTTTGGTCTCGTAAGCATTGGTTCAAAGTTCTTATTTCTGAACTTTGTCTTTTCTTTTCCTGTTTACTACGCAGCTCTGGGGGAAAAAAAAAACACAGTCAGATTGTTTAATCTGTGAACCATACATCTTTGTTTAATTTTGTCTCGCAGGCACTCTTCATCACCACCAGGGGGCAAAAGCCTACCAGCTGGCTTCTCTGCAATTCATTCTACACAGGACTGTACAGTACAGGGACCCTCAGTGTCTGATTCTTGATGGAACCTCCCTGCTAATTATTTCAACCGCAGGGCCCCAGGGAGAGAACAAAGGCTCAGCACAGAGGGCTCTAGTGGCACTTAACCATACAGCAGCCAGAAAGAGCTCATGACAGCCCTGTCAGTTTAAAGGATCCAAGAGAGTTTGAGTGACAATAGAAGGAGGAGGCTTTAATAACTGCAAACTCCTTAATGTGTGTGTTTTCTACAGTTTTGATATGTATGGTGGTATATTCCAGGGCATCCACTCAAACGGAGAAATAGCTTTGTCAACTCTTTCTCTGTGTAGTCAGTGGTATTTGCATAGTGAGATCCCCCTCCCCCTTTTAATCTTGATTTTTTTAAAAATTAATTTCTTGGCTTATGGTCTGTGGACGGTTTATCTTTTAGAAAAGTATTCCTGGAAAATATTTAATAATCTACATCTCATATATGTCTATGCAATAAGGAAATCCAGAGCCGAAGGAGAAAAAAAAAAATCCCAAGAAGCAAATCCTATTTAAGAGAATTTCTACCTAGCAGGAAACAAGTGGGAGGTAAATAGCAGGTTGGACCCTTCTAAGTCCGTGAGCCCAGCTTTCTTGGCCTCCGGGGCTCACGCAGCCTGCTCTCCACCTTGGGAATACTGAATGAGTCCTGAGAGGCCAGGGTAACAGGGGAAGCCTGACGGGTACCCTGAAGCTTCCCAGGGTATAAAATTAAAAACCTTTCTTTCTTTCATAAAGTCTCATCATAAAAAAAAAAAAAAAAACCATGGACACAGGGTGGTAAAGTTCAGAAAAAGCCGCCGAGAGCCGAGTCCAAAGGGGGGTAAACCCGTCTCCTGGTCGCTCCTGGAGGGTCTCCAGTCCAGGAAGTCTCCCTCCCTCCCGCCTAGAGAAAGCCTCTGAAACACCGCGAAGCCCCTTCTCACCAGACAACAACGTGTTCGCCTCAGGATTTTCACCTCCGTTTCCTTTCACTAAGATCGGCTAAGCCGCTCGCCCTCACCTCATAAAATGGTCGTCTCTCAGGAGTAAGGATTCCAGCGGCCCTCCCCCACCTAAACCGGCCCGGGGCCCCTCCCCCATCCCACCTCACAGCCAGCCTCTCCTCGCGGGCGAACCGCCCGAGTCTGGAGCAAAGGAGGAAACCCGGGAAGGGGCGGCGGCCCGCTTCCGGCAACTCAAGGGTTACGGCGAGGCGGCGGCGCGCGCCGAGGGGAGAGGCGGTTGCTGACAGGTGGCGCCTGCGCACTGGGAGCGCTCATTGTGCCCTGCTGCTGTCGAACCGCCCGCCCGCCCGCCCGCCCGCCGCCCGTTCGGCGCGTCAGTGGGCGAGAGTCTGGTGGTGGGTGCGGAGCCTGCGGCCGTTCCCGCGGCCTCCTCCTTCTCCCCGTTCCCCTCACCCCCATCCCATACCCCTTTCCCCATCCCGGCTCCGTCACCCCCCTGCCCCCCCCCCCTCAGGACAAGAATGCCTTGCCCGGAACAACCCAGCAGCGCCTAGATGGCTTTGGTCACGGTCCAGCGGTCGCCTACCCCCAGCACCACCTCCAGCCCCTGCGCCTCGGTGAGTCCCACCCGGCGGCGGCTCCGCTCGCTTCTGTCACTGCGGCTCCGCTTTGCCTCAGCGGGTCCCGCCGAGCGCCACTGCGCACGCGCCGCGCCGCTTCCCAGGCCTTGGCACTCCGCTGCCGCGAACCCCCCACACCCCCTATCTTAAAGACTAGCTACGGGAGCTACGGGACGTTGGGTTTTGCTCCCATCACTCTGGGCACCTGGCTCTCGCCGTCCTCGCCCTGAGGACTCCCCCCCCCCCCCCCGTGGCATGCTTTCCTATGGCTTGAACACTTCCTTTTGGGAATGAGTCATTCTTGCTTTTCACGCTCCCCCTTCCTTGAACCCTCTGTTGCTCTGCTGCAGGGAGAGGACCACGGGACACCTGCGTTGCCCCTTACACCCACCACATCCCCTTACCCACACCCATTTCCTAGATGCGTTCAGTATTCGCATACTGCACCCCCTTCTTCAGGGCTCTCGGGGTGTGTGCCTTCTCCTTAGTCCGTTGCTGTCTTTCTTGTGCTCTGGTACTGTTCGGGCTTCATTGGATTGCTGAGCTGGTAGTTACTCCTTGGTTTCTTCCCTTTTTCTTTCCCTCAGAGGGTGGCCGTGGTCTCTTGCTTCTTGGACCCCTTACCTTTCCTCTTAAGAGGTCGTGAAACATCTGGCGCTGCTTGTTGACCAGTACCAATTCACTTACATCTTAACAGACATTAATGCCATAACACTCATCGTTCATGATCATTCCTATTATTGGGTCGTGTTTGTATGGCTCCTTTAGATAACTATGCCAGTGAAGCATGCTTCCAGAAGGAAAATCTTACCCAGTAACCAGCCTTTTCCGGCTGGGCCCTTTTTTGACTTCCCTCCTAGCCCCATCCCCCACTCCTTTACATCCCTTTCTTTTAAGCTTTATTCTTGAAAATGTTAATTTAAGAAAATAAAATATTAAAAATAAATAAAATATGTCACCAGTGGGGCGAAATGGGATCTCTTAAAAAAATCCAGATGTTTTAGAAGGAAATAGAATGATAATATGAGCAATTGGAAAAGCCATCCTGAACTTCCTACAGAATTGTAATTTTTAAAACTTGAGTTGGTGGATTTAGTAGTTTCAGGTTGCCAAAAGGTATTCAATAAACATTGTACCACCTTTCGCTGTAAAGCATCAGGTTATTCTTAATATTGTATGTTCACTGAGGCATGGGCTTTGGTATCTTGAAAATATGGTGGCTTGTGATTTCAACATAGTTTCCTGAATTTCAGAATTTTGTTGTGTATAGTGGCGGTTTCTGTTCTTTTTTTTTTTTTTTTTCTCCTGAGCCTTCTTTTGCATTTTGTGTAACCAAAATGACAATTACATCCTAATTCTAGAATTGATTCTGTTTTGGAGATTAACTTTTATTATTCCAGAGAGCAGAACTAGGATCTTTGAGTAAAAGTTCAGGGAGGCAGATTTTCAATGATTGTATTGTAAGGAAGAATTTTGTAACAGTAAAGTGGACAACCTTGCAAAAATAGTGAGTCCATTGCTTAAAGTATTAAAAGAAAGGCTGGAGGACCTTTTGCCTGGAAGATAGTATAAAGAATTCCTGAAGTGGGGGACTTCTAAGGCTTTTTCCAACTCTTAAGATTTTGTGATTTGAGAATAATTGCACTTCAAAGCTGGTAAAATGTTTTAGGATCCTCTGAAGACAAGTATCATATGGACAAAACTTAATAATTTTTTTCTCTTACGTACTTTATGCTGGTTTTTGTAAAGCTAACATTCCATCAGACCATCTTCTCTCTACTAGTAAACCCTTTTGAGGATAGTGGTCACTAGGCCTGATCTTGGCCGAGAAAGCAACTGAAAGTTGGTAGAGTCATGCAAATACACTAGAAACTAGTATTATAATATAATTTTCCCTGGGCATTGTTAAAAATAGTTTATGTTATAATAACATATATATATCAAGTTATCATACTAAGTTTCTTGAGGTGAATGATTAGTATACAGTAAGGCCATATCTACTTGATATGACTTAATTAGCCATACCTTAGTTATTAGAATATTGAAGTATGATAATAGTCACTTTTGAGATAGGTAATTAAATTGTTCATGTGGTAAGCTCAGTTGGTGAGCTAACTGACTGATATTTCTCCATCTACTTGCTATAGTAGCCTGGTTATTTCAGCTGTTTATATGTGGCTCTGAGTGTAAAGGAATCCTAGGACTGGGGTGTGTGTGTGTGTGTGTGTGTGTGTGTGTGTGTCAGCAGTGTATGACTGATGAGCCAGTTACCTTTCCCCTTAAATTGCCTTCCTATTTCACTTCATCCAGAACTATATTCAGCTCAATTGTCTTGTTCTTGTGTTCCAATATTTGGCTGCTCTCTGACCTGCATATATTTGGTCTTGCATCTCTTGTTGCATGAATAGGTCGAGTTGTTTGCTTTGAAGATAAAAGAGCAAAAACAATCTAGAGAATCATGAAAGGAGAGATTTAATTTTGTAAGACTGGAAATTTAGATTTTTTAATTAATAATTTTAAGCATTTTATTTTACTTTTTCACCATAGGTGATATAGGGCATTTTAATACTGTCAGCTCTTCAGTATTCATTCATTGGGGATTAAACAAATCTATTGGTCACCTACTGGTTATGAATGACTATTACAGATAGATGTATAAGACATTAATCCTTGTATTAGTATTGTGTAAACTTAGGAGGGAATAGAAAGAAGAACAAATGTGAGATGTAAGAGTAGAAAAGGAGAGTGAGGGTAATGGTACTGTATGTACATGAACAGCTAGTTTGTCATGGCCGTAGGTATTGGCTGAATTCAGATTAAGATAAATTCACTAATGGAAAGAGTAATAATAACAATATCTAACATCTCTTGGGTTCTTGTCTATGCCAAGCATCATGCCAAGTGCTTTACGTGGATTAACTCATTTACTACTTACATTATGTCCAAAGGAAATTGCCAGTATTCCTGTCTTACAAGTAAATAAAATGAGGCCAAGAGCTATTAATGAATGTGCCCGGAGTCACTCAGTTGTTGAAGATGTATTTAACTTTAGAATCTTCCATCTTTCCCTTTGTCATAATCAAAGAGAAGTACATATAATCGATGGATTCAAACTCAGCCTGGAAGTATGAGTAGAATATGGTCTAGGGTAGGGCCTGGGAAATAGAGAGTATCCCAGGTGGAGAGAAACTGTATTACCAAAATTTACAGGCAGAAAAGTACAAAGCATATTTGAAGAACGTAACTAGACCAGTTTAAGGATGGATTTCTTTGGAAGAATAGTAAGAGATAAGGGTGAAGAGGAAGTTGGGACTGCTGAGTTTAGGAGTTTGAACTTGATAGGGAAGGTTAGTGGAGCAGCTAAAGAGATTTTTGAGCAGATATGATCACAGTGGTGTTTTAAGAAAATTGATGTGGCACCTATTAGCCAGAGGGATTTAAGAGAGGCAGAGGGATGCCATGAGTGGAGTCAGTTAGAGGCTGTTACAGTAGCCCAGGTGTGAGATAATAAAGGCCTAAACTGGGGATGTGACATGGTAATGGAAAGAAAGGGACAGATGTGAGGGATTATGGAGAAAACACAAAGGACCTGGGAATTGTTTGGGTATAGGGGAGGAGGAATCAGAGATGCTAACTTTGGAATGTATTGTTCTTCTGAGATAATATTTCCTAATTAATAGGGCAATTAAAAATTCTCTTCTTTCTGGTATGAATTTTCTGAATGGATACCTATGTTGATCCATGGTCATATAAATACAGTGAAATACCATATGAATATTTACTTTTGTGTAGTGCTTTATACTTTTCAGAGTGTTTTTGCGTTTGTGATCTAATTTAACTCTAGGGCAGCCTCATAAGTTATGCAGGACAAGTACCAAGGTTAAAAGACTGAAGGTTACAAAACTGGTTAGGGTAAGAACCTGCCTAGAACTAAGTTCCTTGACTCCTGGTCCACATCTCTTTTCATGATATGAAACAGCATATGAGTTTCTGATCCTGAGAACTTGACTGCCAATATAGTAAAAGAACTAGACTTGAGATATAATCAAGATTTGAGATACAGTCAAGAACTCCAGCAGCCCAGGTGGCTCAGCGGTTTAGCACTGCCTTCAGCCCAGGATATGATCCTGGAGACCCAGGATCAAGTCCCATGTCAGGCTCCCTGCATGGAGCCTGCTTCTCCTTCTGCCTGTGTCTCTGCCTCTCTCTCTCTCTCTCTCTGTGTGTGTCTCTCATGAATAAATAAATAAAATCTTTTTTTAAAAAAGAACTCATTCTCTTTGCAGTTCATTTATATTGTAACCTTAAGTAGAACAGAATAATCTTGGTCTGTACAAATCATTTTTAGGTGATACGCAATACCCTTATTTGAAGCCTATTATGTCTTAGTTTACACATAATTCTTAAAACTTGGATATTTAGTTTTCTTACTCTTAGAAGATTATCAACGGCAAAATAGGAATGGAAAGTGTGGCAGGTGCTGCTGAAGGCAGTCTGCTTATGGTTCTGGGAAATGCTAGCTGACGGTTTATAGCAAGGGAGGAAGAAGAAGATTTATAAATAGCTGGCATAAGAAAAAATTTAGCAGTTATAAACTACTTAATATAATGACAAATACCTACCTAAGACCAGTGGTCCCTCAGAGCTGCTGTTATGTGGTCATAATAATGATCCTGAATAATCATAATAAAGCTTCATCTTGTTTTGTCTTCATTTAAGCAATCAGGATTAAGTGAATTGTATTTTGAGATAGATATCCATCCAAGTTTCACTGAAGTTTTCAAGTTTTTGATGCACATTTTTATTAACTGGGAAATTTATTTACATATATGATGCTAGATAAATATGTTATTCATATATTCAAATATGATCACACCTTTCCCCCAGACAGAAAATAAAACTGCAGCAAATATGAAATTGATTTATCTGAAGTGTGAATCCTTAAAAGTGATCCTTTTTAATTTTTGAAGACAGCTTTAGATACTTTTTTATACTGTAAAAATCATACACAGTCATTGTAGGAAATTTTGGAAAATACAGAAAAGCACAGAAAAGAGAATGAGAGATATGTGCTATATCATTGTATATATACTTTACATAGCTGAAATATATCTGCATAATTTTGCATATTTGATTCTTTTACAGTTTGATATATATCATAGGTATAGCGCCATATCACTAATATGGCTGCATTGGGCAGTTGTAACTTGTCCTAACCATTCTACTATTGTTGAACATCTGGATTTTTTCCAACTTTTTTTTTTTTTTTTTTGCTGTTATAAATCACATTGCAGTGAACATCACTGGGCATAAATATTGACTGCATTTTGGAACATTTATTAAGATTTCAAGAAATATAATTACTGGATCATACAGCATAAACAATTTTTAGACTCCTGTTGTATATTTATACTTTCTAGAAAGGTTCCAATTAACATTTATTTCAGCTATCATAGTATAGGAATACTCATTTCTCCTAGCCTTATTAACACTGGATATCCTCATTTCATATTTAATCATTACTAATTTTCAAGGATAAAGAATAGTATCTCATTGATTATATATATATATACTAGACAAGTTGAGTATTTTTCAGATGTTCAGTAGGCATTTCTGTTAACTTTTTTAAAGATAGCTTTATTTAGTCTGCAAAGCCTAAAATAAACCCATTTTAATAATTGTACAATTCAGTGATTTTTAGTAAAACTTAGAGTTATGCCACCTTCACTACAATCCTGTATTTCTACTTTATGAGCTATTTGTTCACTCTTTTCAACCTATATATCCTCTTGATATATTATGAATGTTGACTATTTATTAGCACTGATTGCTTTTACATTCTTTGCATTGCCCTTAGAATAAAGTCTACTTCCAGAGTTTTGCTAGCAAGACTTTTAAAGAGCAAACCTTGCTTTACCTCTTTAGCCTTGTCTTTTCCCAAGTTCCTGCCTTGCACACTGCTTAGTCAAGCTGACATGCCATGCTCCCTTTGATCTCTAGGCTTTTGCACATGCTGTTCCCTTTACCTGGAACACTTTTTCTTCATCTCTTTACCTGACTAATTCCTACTCATCCTCAGGTCCCAGCTTAAATGTCACTTCTTCTGGGAAGCTTCCCTGACTCCACTCTCAGACCATGGTAGGTGCTCCTTCTATGCACACCATAGCACCCTATACTTAAACATCATGGCTCTATCTCCTTAATGTACTTGATTGTTTGCTTATCTCTCCAACTAACCTTTAAGCCAGGAACTAGGTCTGTTTTCATACTTTTGTATCACCAGGGTCAAAAACATGAATCAATGGATGGATGAATTGATGGATATTGGTATTATTTAGCAGACTTTTCCAATTTGAGTTCCTCCATTGTTTTTAAACCTTTCTGTTTCCAGAAGCCTAAAGAATATGACCACCTTAAGACTTTGGGTACATATTGCTAAATTGTCCTCCAGAAAGGTTGAATCTAACTTCGTTGATTAAGTGTGAAATATGCCAGAGGTCAGGTGCATAAAAATGTTGGCTCTACCGTACTCTCATCAGCACTGAATATCATAATCATCATTCATATTCTTTATTATAAGAGCTATTGTTTATAGAACACTTACTGTGTACCAGGAACTGTGCTGAGTACTTTACATACATTACATTATTTGATCTTTCCATCACTCCTTATTATTATCATCTCTGTTTTACAAAGAAAATTGAGGCTCAGAGAAGTAGAATGAGTTACCCAAGATTATAGGCCTGATGTCTAACCCCAGAACCCTGTCTCTTAACCACTAATATTTTATCATTTTAATATACCTTTTTTCCAGAGGTTAAACATTTTTTCAAATATTTGTTATAATATGTTATATTCCCTGTTTTGTAAGTCATTCGTATGATTAGACCAGCTTTCTCTATGAATATTTTTGCCACATTGATTTGTAAATAAATGTTTTTTTTTTTTTTAAGTAATCTCTACATCCAGTGTGGGGCTCAAACTCATGATCCCAAGATCAAGAGTCACATGCTTTACTGACTGAGGCATCCAGGCTCCCCTGATTTTTTTTTTTTTTAAGATTTACTTATTTATTTAAGAGAGTGTGTGAGAGCAGGGAAGGGGCAGAGGGAGAGGAGAGAGAGAAGAGAAAGAATCACAAGCAGACTCCATGCTGAGCATGGAACTCAATGAGGGACTCCATCCCATAACCCATGAAATCATGACCTGAGCCAAAACTCAGAGTCTGACTCTCAACCAACCGAGCCACCCAGGTTCCCCTTGTAAATATTTTTTATATACTAAGAATATTAACCTTTTTCTGTTATGTTGGACATTTTGCCTTGGCTTTCATTTGCCATTTTATTTGGTTTGTCGTATTCATTTTGATGTATAGACATTTAAAAAATTTTAATGGAATCAAAAAAATTTTAGTACCATCAATCCAAATTCTGTGTATGTATGTTTTCCCATTGTTTTTCTACTTATTTCAATTTTCCATCAACAGAGATATATTCACCGATATTTTCCTAAAATTTTTAATTGTTTATTTTTATATTTAACTTTAATCAACTGAAATTAATTTTACTACATAGTATGAGGTAAATATTAAACTTTTTTTTTGTTCCAAACAGTTAACAACTTGTCTCAGTTTATTTTATGAAGCAATCACTTCTTTTTCTGATGATATATTAGAGTATATATTTCCTATGGGAAATACTAAACTGAAGTATAAGCTAAAATGTGTTCCATTGAAGTTCCATTGCTAGCCCCACAGAAGTTTAGTTTAGCACATATTACTTAGTATTCATTTAATTGCATGGACAGACAACTTCAACTGGTTTAGGTTTTAAAACTTGACTCAGGTGCCTTGGGAAGTCCAGAGTAAGAGCAGTCCTTTGGTAATCAAAAGGTATCTTCAGGTCTTTTGTCCTGTCTGGCTTTAAGGGAGAGGGAACAGGTGTGTGGGTGGCTCAGTGGGTTAAGCAACGATTTTTGATTTAGGCTCAGGTCATGATCTCAGAGTCATGAGATAAAGCCCACATCCAGCTCCATGCTCAGTGGAGAGTCTATTTGAGATTCTCTCTCTCTCTTCTTCTACCCCTCCCCCCTGAAATAAAGAATTACATCTTTTTTTTTTTTTTTTTTAAGATTTTATTTATTTAGGGCAGCCCGGGTGGCTCAGCGGTTTAGCGCTGACTTCGACCCAGGGCGTGATCCTGGAGACCTGGGATTGAGTCCCACGTCGGGCTTCCTGCATGGAGCCTGCTTCTCCCTCTGCCTGTATCTCTGCCTCTCTCTCTCTCTCTCTAGGTCTCTCATGAATAAATAAATAGCATTTTTTTAAAGATATTATTTATTTATTTGACAGAGAGAGAGAGAGCACAAGTAAGGTGAGCAGGAGAAACAGGCTCCCAGCTGAGCAGGGAGCCCAATGCTGGGCTTGATCCCAGGACCCTGGGATCATGACCTGAGCCGAAGGCAGATGCTTTACCAACTGAGCCATCCAGGTCCCCCAATAAATAAATCTTAAAAAAAAATGAAAGGGAGCAGATTCTAGATAATGCCCAGTCTAAAAAAGGCACCATGCAGAGCCCACAGGACCTTTCTATATAGCACCATTAAATGCCATTCCTGGTACCAGCAGCTTTGGCTTTACTGTTTTTCCATTAAATGTCTCTGTTTTGCTGGCTGCACAATTGCCTGGCCCATTGTAGGCATTCACATGTCCATGTTTCTCACTTGTTCATTCATTCAAAAACTTAGCTATAGGGAATCCCTGGGTGGCTCAGCAGTTTAGCGCCTGCCTTTGGCCCAGGGCGTGACTCTGGAGTCCCGGGATCGAGTCCCACCTCGGGCTCTTGGCATAGAGCCTGCTTCTCCCTCCTCCTGTGTCTCTGCCTCTCTCTCTATGTCTATCATGAATAAATAAATAATCTTAAAAAAAAACTTAGTTATAATAAGGAAATGTTTTCTAATTTTAAAAACTCTGTGATTATTGATAAGAGAGTCTGAAATATCTCAGAAGTCAAGTGTACATGGGAGATACCTAACGAATCTTGTTAATCAGCAAATATTTAATGAGTGCTGTTTTGTTCAGGTAACCCCATCCATCCTCTATTTCTGATTCTCAGCACTGAGTCCTTTTCAGATACTTTTACAAACTGCCCTGCATTTTCTTGCCCAGCTAAGCAGCACAGCTGCTGTTCACAGTGCCCTTCATTTTCCTATTTGTCAAGAGAAAATCTCATGAGGTGATTTTGGCTCTGAAATGTAATGAGAGGTCCCATGGTTCCTAAGCTTTCCTGAGAAATGGGAAATATTTCACTGACTGAGTGGGAGAAAATATGCTTAGAAACAAATGGAGAAGTAGTATACTGTGTTGCAGCCTAGTTTTTATGGAGCTGTTTGACTTAATTTTTTTTAAAAAGGTAATTTAGTACCTTTTTGTATCCTATGCTATACTCAGTTCTGGAGATGACTATTTACTCATTCATGCCAGGATTGGGGATCCAGCAGCCAGTTAGTCCCTGGCCTCAGGAAGCCTTTAGAGTATAAGTGGAAAGATTGGTATTAAGTAATTAGAGTACAGTGTAGTAATCATAGATGATGATATAAGCCTTGAGAAAGAGAAAGAAGGCCAGCAAGGATTTCTTAGTTGAGCTTTAAAGAGTGGGAGTTGGGGGATCCCTGGGTGGCGCAGTGGTTTGGCGCCTGCCTTTGGCCCAGGGCGCGATCCTGGAGACCCGGGATCGAATCCCACGTCGGGCTCCCAGTTAATGGAGCCTGCTTCTCCCTCTGCCTGTGTCTCTGCCTCTCTCTCTCTCTCATTCTATGTGACTATCATAAATAAATAAAAATTAAAAAAAATTTTTAAAGAGTGGGAGTTGGCTGGCAAACAGGGAGTTAGAGGTGAGTAGCAGGAGGGAGGGAAGCATTCTTAAGCATGAATTTAAAGGACAGGGATTAGAAATGGCACATGAACGCTGGGAACCACAAGCACTACACTGCTGATGCCTTGCAAAGTGCAGAAAATAGAGCTGGAGAAGCAAACATAATTTTTCTGAACTGTAACATCTACGCTGTTTTACTTTTCATATAGTGTATACATTTGCTTGTCTATCCTTTAAAGTGAATTTGTTAAAATTTGTGATAAGGGGTAAGAAACCTTGAAGTATTACTGTCCTAAGAGCTACCATGTTTCAAGCGTTTGCTGTGCTGTAGACACTAGGTTCAGCACTAAACGGACAGCACAACTACCATTTGAAGGAATGCTATTATTGTTCCTATTTTACCGATAAAGTGATTTTCAGAGAACTATCTAGATTCCCATAGCTTGGAGTGGCAGAGCTGGTATTTAAGCTTTGGTTGTCACACTCAGAGACCAGCTACTAGACTAACTAAATTATTTTCTGGGTGTTAGAGTTAGTCTCTCTGGGCACTGTTTGATTTCTTCTTCTCCTTTTTTTTTTTTTTTTTTTTTTTTTTTTTACTCATTTTGTTTTATGTTTGCCCTGCTTTAGTTTGAATCACTGTGATTTGTGTCATTTTGCTTCATGTATCTTGGCAGTTGATAAACTCATTTGAGAACCTTCTCAAGCTCTGTGGGGTAAGGCATTATCCTTGTCTTAGAATTCACAGGTCTAATGGGGGGAAGGCAGCTATAAACTATGCATGCATAATGAATAAAAGTAGTATAGTGAGTGCAATAGGAGAGGCAAAACCAAGTGTGTACAGAGAAGATACCACTTCCGAAGGGGATAATGGATAGGGAATGTGGAACAGAGTAATTGGGAAACATGGAGGAACAAAAGATCTTTACAGCCAAGAAAATGAAAGATATGTTATTTACTTCTCAATACTAATCTCTTTCAGTTCCATTCATAATTAGAAGTTTGTTTTTTTCCTACAAGGCAGTTATTGTAAGATATTGCTGTCTAAGGCATGGTAGGTAGCCAGATAGATACTCAAGCTTCTGTCTTTGGAAAATGTGTGTTTGTAGTTACCTTGCCCCTCACCCATTCTTCCTCTCCCAGCTCCATACCTTGTTCTAGTTAAAGAAAAAAAAAAGCCCAACCTCTTTTTTACTGCTTAACAGATAGGGGAATGTATGAAATTATATTTATTAAAGTTTTTTTTTAATATTTATTAAAGTTTAAGGAAGACGTCTTTGTACACCTTACTCATTGGAGCAGTGATTCTCCAATTATTGCTACAGACATTTTTATAGAAACAGTAACAATTTGAGAGCACCTTCTCTTCACAATTATGATACTTAGCATATCTCAAGCAAAAATTAAACCACAATGTTAGCATCTTAATCTATTAAGGAAGTTCATTGATTCCTTGGGGTTTGAGAAAATGATTGTGGTTTCAAATAAAAATAGTATCTGCCAGTGATTCTAATATAGACCATATGGTGGGGAAGCCCCAATAGTATTTTTATTTCTCTCTTAGGCTTCAAATAGCTATAGCAACATGAAGCAGTTCACTATAGTGGTTAAGGGTGTAGGGTCTGGAAAATATCTGCCTGAATCTGAATCCTGGCTTTACTGTGTACCAGACTTAGACAAGTCACTTAACTGATCTATGCTTCAGTTTGCCCATCTGTAGAATAGGGGTAATAATAGTACTTCTTTCATAGAAATAAGCCTTAGCACTACATCTGGCACTAAATAAGCATGCACTCATGGAGTAATTGTTTTTATAATGATGGTGATTTAGGATTGCCATTTATTAAGCAGTTTTTCATTAGAACACACATTTGGGGGATCCCTGGGTGGCGCAGCAGTTTGGCGCCTGCCTTTGGCCCAGGGCGCGATCCTGGAGACCCGGGATCGAATCCTACGTCGGGCTCCCGGTGCATGGAGCCTGCTTCTCCCTCTGCCTGTGTCTCTGCCTCTCTCTCTCTATCTGTGTGTGACTATCATAAAAAAAAAAAAAAAAAAAAAAAAAGAACACACATTTGGTGGGGAAGATACTTGCTTTATGCAATATAATTCAAACAGCCTATTTCAGAGATTAGTTTCTCTATATCTTTTTTCTTTCTTTTTAATTTTTTTTTACTCAGTAATAGCTTTATTTTTTAAATGAGAGAGTCCCAGTCTTCATGACAAGTTATGTATGATTGTGTAATGATACTGGAGCACCATACAGAATGATTAATGTAACCATATCTTTAAAAATCTTCCCTGGGGCACCTGGGTGGGTCAGTGGTTGAGTGTTTGCCTTTGGCTCAGGTCTTAATCCCAGGGTCCTGGGATCCGGTACTGAACTGGGCTCCCCGCAGGGAGCCTGCTTCTCTCTCTGCCTATGTCTCTGCCTCTCTCTGTCTCTCATGAATAAATACATAATATCTTTAAAAAAACAAAAAACCTTCTCTTGAGAGCTTATCAGTTCACTAGACCATGCGGAGCAGCAAATTAATCAGTTGGATGTTCTGCTATATGGTAAGACAGATCATTGCAAGAGGTCATCTTAGTTTGTATAGTCAAATAAGAGACTGAATGTGGGGTGTTTTTAATGATTGAGGCTATAAATCATGTGGCAAAGTAGAACAAAAATGTACAGATATATTTTAAATATAGAGAATCTGAGGACACTGAATGTATTGATGGGTTTAAATATATCTTTGTACAAAGAAACAATAGGTGAGAAGAATGATCTATCTAATTCAACTATACCAAACAGCTGGCAATTGAAATTGAATGCAGCTTTTAGAAAATGCAATTCTAAAGCAACCGAATGAAGTCACATATGATATAACAAGAGGTCTTTGGTTCAGACTTTGGCTACATTTTGATTATGGTTTTTATTATTGAACCCTGTTAGGAAATACAACCTATTTCTTCCTTGAGAGAGTACTGGAAAAACTTGCACTAAATTTTCTATGAGCATAATATTTTGATTCATCTTCTCCATCTTATAAAAGCTGCAACTTTCTCAACTCTGAGCATTTTTTTAATAATAAATTTATTTTTTATTGGTGTTCAATTTGCCAACATACAGAATAACACCCAGTGCTCATCCCATCAAGTGCCCACCTCAGTGCCCGCCACCCAGTCACCCTAACCCCCCGCCCTCCTCCCCTTCCACCACCCCTAGTTCGCCTCCCAGAGTTAGGAGTCTTCCATGTTCTGTCTCCCCTTCTAATATTTCCCACTTATTTTTTCTCCTTTCCCCTTTATTCCCTTTCACTATTATTTATATTCCCCAAATGAATAAAACCATATAATGTTTGTCCTTCTCCGATTGACTTATTTCACTCAGCATAATACCCTCCAGTTCCATCCACGTCGAAGCAAGTGGTGGGTATTTGTCATTTCTAATGGCTGAGTAATATTCCATTGTATACATAAACCACATCTTCTTTATCCATTCATCTTTCGATGGACACCAAGGCTCCTTCCACAGTTTGGCTATTGTGGACATTGCTGCTAGAAACATCGGGGTGCAGGTGTCCCGGCATTTCATTGCATCTGTATCTTTGGGGTAAATCCCCAGCAGTGCAATTGCTGGGTCGTAGTGCACAGCAAAGGATACAGTCAACAAAACTAAAAGACAACCTACAGAATGGGAGAAGATATTTGCAAATGAAGTATCAGATAAAGGGCTAGTTTCCAAGATCTATAAAGAACTTATTAAACTCAACAGCAAAGAAACAAACAATCCAATCATGAAATGGGCAAAACATGAACAGAAATCTCACAGAGGAAGACATAGACATGGCCAACAAGCACATGAGAAAATGCTCTGCATCACTTGCCATCAGAGAAATAAAAATCAAAACCACAATGAGATACCACCTCACACCAGTGAGAATGGGGAAAATTAACAAGGCAGGAAACCACAAATGTTGGAGAGGATGCGGAGAAAAGTGAACCCTCTTGCACTGTTGGTGGGAATGTGAACTGGTGCAGCCACTCTGGAAAACTGTGTGGAGATTCCTCAAAGAGTTAACTCAGAGCATTTTTATGCTGATTATGTGGTTTTCAGTTAAACTTCAAAGGAAACTATACTGATTGTAAAGGAAGTCTGTTCAGGCAAGATGTGGCTGAAAAATCCAGGAACTCCTCCACTTGCTACAAAACATTTTTGCGGGGTATAGAACTTTGAAAATTAAATATAGAGCCTTTAGGAGAAAGAAAATATTAGGACATTTCTGTGTAAGCACTGCTTTATAGAACTTTAATCCAAAATATTTTAACAAGAGAATTTTAGAAAACCATTAAATCTTCTTGTGTTTTTGAAATTGAAGACTATAGTTGTGGCACAAAATGAAAAACATTAAAGACACAGGAAGATTTGGACCTGTGTTTAACATGAGCTTGTTCAGAATGCCAGTCAGCCTTAAACGTTAAAAGAAATAGAAATGTTGCTCACCAAATTATCTTTGCTTTGTTTCCAGCTGTCCTTGCAGGTGATTCAAGGCACTTAGGGGAAGACTGTGTTTTAACAGGTCTCAGGCTTATTCTTTCTTTTTCTCATAGCTTTTTTTCACTTTATTGGATTATTCATTTGCAAACATTAAGTCCTACTGTGCACAAGACTTTATATCATTTAAGCTGCTATTATAGTCTACCTTTTTTAAAACATGTTGCCTTATCTTTTTTTTTTATAAGTTGCCTTATCTTGAACATGTGATTCAGAAAATTGGATGATTGAGGTTCTGTATTTTATTCTTTCTTCATTCTGCTGATACACTGAAATACTATCCCATTTGATTTTGTACTTTTTTATTCTGTATTTTATTTGTGGCTCACATTTCTGAAATAACCATAATAGTGATTCTCTAATTAGAAATAACTTTTTAGGGCACCTGGGTGGCTTAGTCAGTTGAGCATCTGTCTGCCTTCAGCTCAGGTCATGATCCCAGGACCCTGGATTAAGCCCCTTCACTGGGGCTCCTTGCTCAGCTGGGAGCCTGCCTCTCCCTATGCCTGCTGCTCCGCCTGCTTGTGCTCTCTCTGTCAAATAAATAAATAAAATATTAAAAAAAAAAGACAAAAATTTTTCTGTAATAGTTGTGTGGACTCCAAAGTGAAACCTTATATAGAATTAGATCATATATAGACCTGAATTCAAAGATGAAGGAAAAATTATTGAAATGGATAATTGCCTTTGGAAAATATTTGAGTACACGAAAATGTTCTTGGAAAATGTATGGGTCAATAGTAGAGAAAAAGGCCTTGTAAGATAGTTATTTCTTAACCTCTCCCTAAAATTACTAAGTTCTCTTTCCTCATTTTACTTTTTACTCACTTTACTTGGTTTATTACTGACTTCTTGAAATACCATTTTGGAAGTTGAGAGCAGAATTTCTTTAAGATTATTAGGTAATGTGATAGTGATACTGAAATAATGGGTCTTTTTTTTTTTAATGCTGCTAAACCTTTCTTGATTATATTCTTTTGAAGAAAAAGTATTTTATACATTGGCCCTCATTCAGTATGCTTTTCTTCACTGCCAAATCCAGGCCCAAAAGGACAGTTTCCCTCTCTGGCTAATTTAATAATGATTTTTTGTCTTACGTACTTGTTCTCAAGGAAGTAGGCTGCATTATGGCATAGTGGTTAAATTGGCTTTAGGTTCTGGACTCAGATTCTGGAGTTAAAATCTGAGCTCTTCCACTTATTAAGTGTAGACTTTGGGCAAATCACCTAAGTTTCAGTTCCCTTATCTTACAGAATTATTGTTGGCTTTCTTGAAATAACTAAATGACTGCTTAGTACAGTGCCTAGCACTATAGCATAGCGGGTATTCAATAACTACTAGTGATTACTCTTTTTAAGTAGGTTTAATTCTTTGCTTTTTGTACAGTATTACATACATAATTTTAAAAGATTATGATAGGGGACATCTGGGTGGTTCAGTCGGTTAAGTTTCTGACTCTTGATTTCAGCTGAGGTCATGATCTCAGTGTCTGAGATCTAGCCCTACATCCACCTCTAGGCTCAGCTGGGAGCCTGCTTGAGAGTCTCTCCCTCTGCCCTATCCTCTTCTCACACTTGCATTCTCTCTCTCTCTCTCAAATAAATAAATAAATAAATCTTAAAAAAAAAAGGATTATGGTAGTTTGGCTTCCAAAGCATATTTATTTTAGGCGATATATTTTGGTCTTTACTGGTTACTATATTGTGTCCAGTATGTACTACTCTCAAAAGTGTTACTTTATGAGAAGTTGTATTCCCTGGATTCAAATGGACACAACCATCTTTGTAACAGTAATGAAGTAATGTGTAATGAAGTACATTTGAAGATAGTGAAAACTATAGTCTGTGCTTATCTACAACTACCATTAGACCTATTAGAATTCTTTTCAGATAAAGATATGGTGAATTTTGCACTGAGGATATTTCCAAATTTAATGTTCAGTAGGCACTAATGAGTGATATTTAACATAATTCAGCCTTTGTTTATATTATTTTCCAAAGAATTGGCAGGAAATAATCTTTGGCAGTTGAGACGTGTGTCATTTCTTGGAACTGCTTCTAGTGAAAATTGAGATTATTTGGTTCTCCTGGATGATAGCCATCTTGAAATGTCCTACAACATCATCCCCCCACCTATGACTTCTGAGATTTTTATGAAATTCTAATTTAATAACTTTGAATATCAGAACCCCAAGTTTACCTTGCTGCTAAGACTACAAAGTCACAATCCCAGTTTCTTGTTTGGGGAATCTTGAATATAGTGGTTTTTATATTTCTTTGCTACTTCTATGTAAGAAATTCAGGAGGTTTCTTGGACTTTTGATTACTATCAAAATTTTAGTGTTTATTTATACATATTGCTTCCTAAGGTTTCACAGAATTTCAGAACTAGAAAATTGACTACTCTAACTCCTTATTTTAATGTTAAATAGTTTCCAGAGTTTGGCTCCAGGGATAAAGTTTAGAATAACTCATTTCTTAAACAGTTTCAGGAGAGTCTTTGCTGTATTAAAAACTCCATATTGGCTCAGTGCTTGAGTGTCTGCCTTCGGCCCAGGGCGTGATCCTGGAGTTCTGGGATCAGAGTCCCACATCGGGCTCCCTGCATGGAGCCTGCTTTTCCCTCTGCCTATGTCTCTGCCTCTCTCTCTCTCTGTGTCTCTCATGAATAAATAAATAAAATCTAAAAAAAAAAAAAAACAAACAGTAAACAAAACCACTGTATTATGTCTTTGGTAGTAACTGATTGGAGATTCTAGGATACTAGGCATTCAAGTGGCTACCTGGGTTCTAAACTAGACATACAGTGAAATACAGAAGATCACACATTTAAAAGTGACAATGGGATTAGACAGATGAACAAAATTAGCAAAGCTGGCTACATGGGGTCTGTGGTAATTTGGAGACTGAGAACTCTATTGTCAGGGACTGACATTTGTGACCAAGTGAGAGTATAGACCCAGTGTTTCCAGAAAAGTCTTCTAGTTCAAGAAACACTAGTAATGCAGATTGTTATGTGAAATCTCCTGATTTTTAAATATTAGCAACTGAATTGGCTGGAAATGATTTTGGCTACAAGTAACAAAAGACCAAGTTTGAACCATAAGAATATTTTTGGTTTATCTGACAGGAAGTCCAAGATACATCGTCCAGGACTAACTCAGTAGCTCAACAATGTCATAAGGACCCAAGTCCTTTATAACTGTGTTCTTCCATCAATAATGTACTGATTCTTATTTTTATATTTGTCTCTATATAAAAAATGTCTGTTGTAGCTCCAGCTAGTGTATCTGTGTTTGAGACAGAAAGAGGTAAAAGGTACAGTGCCAGCAATTAGCTATACCTTTGATTAGAAGAGCATAAGTTTTCCTGGAAATAAACCCCCCATTCCTAGAAGACTTCTCTTTTAGTCTCTGGCCAGAACTAGATTACATGATTAACCCTTAGTGCAAGACAGCCTGGGAAGGCAAGTATATGACTTTCCATTGTAATCATTGAGTGGCAACAAGGGAGAAGGATGTTTGCAATAGCTGTTGTCAAACTTTGTCTATCATAACAACTAATGGAGATTTAAAGGAATGTATCTCGAGGCCTAAACATAAGGCCACGAGTTTATGAATACTTTATAACAACATTCCCCGCCCCCCCCCCCCCATTTACTACTCACTCCTGGCTTCTATCAGTAATTTAGTTAGGTTTCTAGGATAACCTGTTGGAAAAAAGGACATTTTTTTGTCATGTGGAAAGAATGTCAAACTTAAAAAGAGTTTCTGTCCTAATATAAAGACTTATTAGCAGAATAATACTGGACCAGTTTGTTTATTAATCTTTCTGAGCCTCTCATGCCCCATCTGGAAACTAGGCATATTGTGATAGAGCATAGTAGTTTAATGGAATCAGAAAAACCCAAGTTGGAATCTTATCTCTGCCAATCACGTTGCATGATCTCTCTTAATTCTTTTGTAAAATAGGGTTAGTAGTTATACCTATCTCACAGAGTCTTCATGAAGACCAAATGAGACACAGTGAAGTCCTACCTTAGCAAAGTTCTAAAGTTAGCATATAAGGCAAAAATTAAATTATATTCAAAATTATCTCAGAAGAAAACCTTTTAAATCATCCATAAAGAACAATATATAGGGATCCCTGGGTGGCGCAGCGGTTTGGCGCCTGCCTTTGGCCCGGGGCGCGATCCTGGAGACCCGGGATCGAATCCCACGTCGGGCTCCCGGTGCATGGAGCTTGCTTCTCTCTCTGCCTGTGTCTCCGCCTCTCTCTCTCTCTCTCTCTCTCTGTGACTATCATAAATAAATAAAAAAAAATTAAAAAAAAAAGAACAATATATAGGTTTTGCACATACAACTCTATAAATGAAACTGTCTGAGGGGATGCAGCTTCTTCCATCTCATGCTCACTTTGTTTTTTGTTTTTAAAGATTTTTATTTATTTATTTATTTGAGAGAGAGAGAGTGAGCATGTGCAGGGGGGAGGAGCAGAGGGAGAAGCAGACTCCCCACTATACAGGGAGCCCAGAGTGGTACTCCATCCCTGAACCCTGGGATCATGACCTGAGCTAAAGGCGATGCTTAACCAACTGAGCCACCCATTTGCCTTCATGCTCACTTTGTTACATGCACTTATTGAATATAATTGCAGGTAAAATCATATGCACCATAACATAACATATTTTCATTCATATTTACTCCCTTCTAAGCACATATAATCAAATTAGTATAAATGAAAAGCACATTTGATGCAACTCCAGAGTTATTTGTGAGATATTCGTCATAGAACCTGGTCGTTTTAAGCCTTCAATAAATGGCAGCTGTTAATTTTACCATAGGTACAGCATATGATGTGTGAGGATGAAGAAATTGAATTTGTCCAAGGCTCATCTAGGCTCCTGATGTGCAACATGAACCAATGATAATTATTTTTTTCTGTCATACCAGCTAAAACTTAGAGAGGAATAGTGTCACTGTTGATGGATTAGACAAAGATTATCAATTACATTTCAAAGGAGAACTCTAACATAACTGCCTCCAAATATAGGCCAAAATTAACATGACCTAAAAAATGCTAATTTTCTTTTATTTTTTTATTGTTTAAATTTTGAAATATAGCATTTACACAGAATATATTTTTTAAAGATTTATTTATTTTATTCATGAGAGAGACAGAGAGAGAGAAAAAGGCAGAGACACAGGCAGAGGGAGAAGCAGGCTTTTCCCAGGAGCCCGATGTGGGACTCGATCCTGGATCCCGGGATCACAAACTGAGCTGAAGGCAGACGCTCAAACACTGAGCCACCCAGGCATCCCTACACAGAATATTTTTAAAGAATATTTTGAGGGCAGCCTGGGTGGCTCAGCGGTTTAGCTCTGCCTTTGGCCCAGGGTGTGGTCCTGGGGTCGTGGGATCGAGTCCCGCATCGGGCTCCCTGAATGGAGCCTGCTTCTCCCTCTGCCTGTGTCTCTGCCCCTCTCTCTCTCCTCTCTGTGTATTCTCATGAATAAATAAATAAAATCCTTTTTTTTTTTTTTTTAAAAAAAAGAATATTTTGATTTGGGATTTCTGGGTAGCTCAGTGGTTGAGTGGCTGGTGCCTTTGGTTCAGAGGGCATGATCCTGGGGTCCTCGGATCCAGTTTTTCATCAGGCTCCCCACAGGGAGCCTGCTCTTCCTCTGCCGATGTCTCTGCCTCTCTCTGTATGTATCTCATGAATAAATAAATAAAATCTTTTTTAAAAAATTTTAATTTTAGGCTAAAGGTCCAACTCTTGATTTTGATTCAGTTCATGATCTCCGGGTCCTGGGATTGAGCCAGCCCCACATTGGGCTCTATGCTCAGCAGGGAGTTTGCTTGAGATTCTCTCCCTCTCTACCCCTCTCACTAGCATTCACTCTCTTTCTGTGAAATCTTAAAAAAAAGAAAAAAGGAATATTTTGATTTGGGGGCATCTGGGTGGCTCAGACAGTTAAGCATCCGACTCTAGATTTTGGCTCAGGCTCAGAATCCTGAGATCAAGCCAGTGTTGAGCTTCCCACTCAGCCGAGTCTGCTTCCTCTCTCCCTCTTCCTCTGCACCCCCTCTTGCTTGTGCACTTTCTCTAAAATAAATAAATCTTTAAAAAGAGAATAGTTTTATTTTAATGCAACATTGGTTTTGCTTCCTTTCAAATTTATGATGTAAAGGTTTTCCAAGGACAAAGTAATATTAAGTGGAATGTAAGATGTTAGGAAGCCCTAATGATAAAATTCATCTAGGAATCATTCATTAAGGATGTTAACCATTTTCAACTAAAGTTGTACTGACCCATAACTGACAGTTACTGGTGTTCTGTTTTACAGTGTTGACACATGTCCAACAAAATCTTATACCACTGACAAAAAAGTACTTTTTGTATTTTGTTGCTTAAAATGCTTTGGGACTTAAGTTGCTTAGGTCAGATTGTAGCACTCAAATATAATGAATCATATATAGGGAAAGGTATAAATATAGCTCAAGAAATTGTCATATAGGAAGACAAACAGAACCCCCCTTTTTATGAGATGAAATATTTATTTTGCAGGTTACAATGGGCAGGGGGTGCAACCTCTGAATGTTTCTCTTGAACATCCAAAATTTTCAAGTAAGAATAAGAGTGTTAGGGATACCTGGGTGGCACAGAGGTTAGGTATCTGACTCTTGGCTTTGGCTCAGGCAATGATCTCAGGGTCCTGGGATGGAGCCCCACTTGGGGCTCATCTCAGAGTCGACTTGTGATTCTTCTCTTTCCCTCTGCCTACCCGTCTCATGTTCACTTTCACTCTCTCTAAAATAAATAAATATTATAGAAAAAAAAAGAGTGATAGACAGTAAAACTCTAAAAGCAATAATGTCCTTTTTTTCAAGTGCTGTCAAGTGTTTTCTTCTACTGAATGTAAAGTTGTCTAAACTTGTACCTTATCACTTGTTGCTTGGTATAGGGTTGTCTTGTTTTTAAACAAAGGAGGAAAATCTTGTTTTAAGGTGACTCATAAATAGTGATGTAGTATGTTAGTAACAGGGTGGTGTTTCTTTGCTCAATATGAGCACTAGTAATAACAGATGCTGGCAACTTTCCCATAGAATTTAATTCATATTTGGAATTAAATTCTTAGGAATCTGTGTATACAGGGACCTTGTTCCACAAATTCTTAATAGTAAGAATGGTTAAGTATCATTGTTATGTGAGTGACCATGGGAATTTAAGGTGTGGCATTGATAATACAGAGTTATAATTAGCTTATACTTTTAAAACTTTAAATATCTCTCAATCTTTCTTACCTGTGATTATTTTTCTCCTATTGTCCTTGGGGACCCATTCTTCTATGATTGGATGATTTACTCATTTACAGTTAATTAAATTCAGCTACTGAGTCTTATTGTATTTTTTTTTAAATCTTACTGTGGTCATGGAACTAGGTCTAATGGAAATTTGATTTTGATACCTTTATAGTGGTACAGATATTACCGTCATACCTGGAAATACTGTTTGCTAGTAAAAAAAGGGGGCAGGTATGGATAACTGGAAAGATATATAGACATTTATTTATGTAGTTGTAGAGATTTAGAGATTTTTATGGTTTTCTTTTAAAGAGATTGTATTGAAACTTAAACTCAAGACATTTTTACAGTAAAGAAAAATACAATTTTAATAATCTAAAGCTAAGAGAAGTTTGCAGAAACTTTTAACAAAAACTTTCGGGAGGATTGAAACATGATTATGATTTTGGCAGGATTAATGCATTTTGACTGTAATTGATTGGCAGTCTTATCTTTGAGTGAATTAAAGAGTTATTAAATGTAAGAAAATGTTTAAGGGCAGAAGTTGATGAAAAATAGCAAATTGGGTTTTGGACCTCAGTTTTTTCTTTATTTATTTGGAAGATTTCAGTTAGTTAAGGAGTTCCAGGATATAGAGTAATAAGACTAGTTCCTTTGACAAGCATAACAGAGCTTGTATATTTGAAGCACTATTGTCTAGTTCCTAAAGAAGGTAGGCAACATGCTTGTGCAAATAATACAGTATTCACTTAGCATCTTTGAAACCTCTTTTTTGGCTTTGCCCTCAATTCTTTTAAATATCTCCAAGGGTGGCAAATCTTCCTTTGAAGGTAAATTTGATTTTTGGCAATTGCCAGAAAAATTTGTATCCATATCTGATGATTATTAATTCACCAAACCAAAACATCTTAATTGAGTATCTTTCATATTTCAGGCCCTTGGGGTACAAGAATGTCTGAAATAATCTGTCCCTGCCTTCAGAGCTGTGGGACAATATTTGGTGCATAATCTTGGGGCCGATAGCACATCTGTGCTTGTCTGACTTGTGCAAGAGTTTTGGCAGAGAGATAACAGGGAAGGGAGCCCTAAGCCCTGGAGCCTAATTCACAAAATTAATAATTTCAGTCAAAGAAAGAAAGGCAAAAGGGGCATCTGGGTGGCTCAGTCTGTTAGGCATCCGACTCGGTATTGGCTCAGGTCATGATCTCAGAGTTGTGAAATCGAGCCACCCCCACCCCCACCACCCACCATCCGGCTCTGCACTGGGCATGGAGCCTGCTTAAGAGTCTCTCCCTCTACTTCTGCCCCTTCTCTCTCCCCCCCTCACTGCTGTTCCTCCCTCCTTCCCTCCCTTTCTTCCTCTTTAATAAAAAGAAAGGAAGGAAGAAAGGAAGGAAGGAAGGAAGGAAGGAAGGAAGGAAGGAAGGAAAGAAAGAAAGAAAGAAAGAAAGAAAGAAAGAAAGAAAGAAAGAAAGAAAGAAAATGAAAATAGACTTGTCTACCAGATAGTAAGATAAATTTTTATGAATCAGGAACTGGCTTAAGCATTGTTTCCAAGCAGATAGTCCCAAAATGTTTCAAGTAGCAGGATATCATAGAGCCTCTCAAAATGACTATTTGGAAAGAATGTTCATTTAAAAATATACCTTCTGTTTTATTGGTTAAAAAAGAGACTTTCATTACTTTATTATTTTATATGTTTAGGTTGAATTCTTTATTTTTGCCTTGAGAGACATTTTCAAAAAGTATTCACCATGTAAATTAATGTAGATTTTGTCTATTGATTCCAACCACTTACTTACCTTTTTTTTTGGGGGGGGGGTGGACGGTTAAACAAGACAGTCTTTTTTCCCAGCAAATTTGAGGGGGAGGGAGGGAGCATGAGGTAGTAAAACTGAAATATTTTTAAGCTGATCCATCTCAGAGACAGTAGTTAAAATTAGATACTTGCCTCCCCTTAAAGATGTTAAATGATAGATACAGCCTTCAGAATGAAAAGAACAAATTATTGAGGTTGTTTTTTGTTTTTTGTTTTTTAGGGGAACAGGAAGTGGATGGTAGACAAGGTGAATTTGTAATTTATTATCTAAACCAGGAAAATAATGAGAATCAAAGTCATCAGTTCATTGTACAACAGATGTTAACTGGAATGTGCAAATGAGGATATATAATGAACCTAGTGATAGAACTAGAATTTATCTTGATATTATTAGGTGAGTTTTTCACTGAGGGGGAAAATAGTTTATTTGTAATTTGTTCCCATTATATTATTTTGAAACCACCTCACCTAAGTTAGTTATTTCTTTCTCTGTTTTCTCTTAGAATTTTACACACGCACAAATATAGCATTATATTGAGATTATTTATTTAAGGGTCAGCCTGCCTCAGAGGTCAGGAGCTTTTCTTGTTCATTTCTGTGACCCCCTTAGTATCTGGAATATAAAAAAATATGTAATAAATATATGACAGTGAAGGAATGTTAATCTTATTTAATTATAGACTTCCTAATTACTAAAATAAAACTGTTCTGGAGCTGATGATTTTACCTAACCAACTTGAATGTATTGCTTGTATTTTATAGTATTAAATAGGTGGAGAATGAATATTTAAATTTATAGACTGTGTTTTACATTTGTTATAGAGAAAATATAAAGACTGGGAATGAAATGACATATAATTAAACTAATGAAAAAGACCATTTAGAATTAACCAGCAGTAAAGTGGATAGGAGTGTGGTTGAACTGACTTTATGAACAGAAGAATAGAATGTCCAGAGACAAGACAGTATGACCATTTGTAGAAATACAGGTGATTTGATTTGACTGGAGTGGAGAGTATATCAGGATGGAACATGGAGGGAGATGAGGTATAAGAGGCTAGATCATTAGGAGCCTCAAATGATAGGTTAGGAGATTGAATTTTATCCTGAAAATCATGAGAACATATTGAAGAATTTTAAGCAAAAGAGTAATGTGATCAGATTTTACACTTTAGAAAGGTAGCTATCTGAAAATATATTGGAAGGAAGTCAGAGATATAATTAGTAAATTGACGGGCAGAGGGAAGAATGTGTATGAATGTGAATACGTACTGCTTCAGTGTTTCAGGTCTGGGCAGCTGGTTAGAGAGTAGTGATATTCATCTAGCTAAAGAGTAGAGGGGCCATTTAGAAGGTAGGATGGGGATGTGCCTCTTGAGTTAGAGATATATTTGAAACAACCAAGGGAAATTCCTAAATTGGATAGATATATTTGTTGCTCAGCAAGGAGATCTAGCTGGAGACAGAGAAAGTGATCGTGACTACTTATTGAATTTTTGTTTAAATGTGTAAATAATTTCTAAATATCTGTGGTAAATTCTTTATATTACGTCATTTAGTCCTATAAATAGTTACCATTATTCCCACTTTATGGATTAGGAAACCAGAATCCAAGGCTATACAGTAAGTGGCAGAGTCACTTGTTGACTCTAAGTCCAGATCAAAACCATGAGTATGTGATTGAGTGATTAGGATGAATGTATAGGGTGGAGAGTAAGTGGAGAACTGAGAGGTGACTAAGATACTAAATGAGTGAAGCACTAAAAGTGGACTTTTGAGGAACTTGGACATTTGAGAGGCTAGTAGAGGAAGAAGATCTTGCAGATAAGACTGGAAAAGAAAATCAAGAGTAATGGTATTCAAATTATGTTCCTCAATTAATTTGTCATATAACATGGTTCTTTAAAAGGGAAGGAAGGGTTCTAGAGTCAAGTAAGTTTGGGAAACACTGCAGAACTCCATCTTGTAGAGTTAGAATGAACACCGTATTGATATGAGAAATCTGAGAAATCTTATAGTAAGGAAACCTGCTTAACTTAATACCACATTTCCCAAACCATTTGATCATAAGCCTCATCCCTCTTCCCCTCTTTTTTTGTGCATACATCCCATTGACATCCCGAAACTGAAGAATTCAAGTGAGTGTGGCATCACAGACTATAAGCAAAGAGGGAATTTCAGGAAGGAAGTGGTCACTGTTGGATCATATGTCTTAGAGAGGTCAACAGAGTAGAACAAGTAGGCATTTGTTGACTTTGGAAGTTAGGGCACTAGTGACCTATGTGGGAGCAGTTATGGTGGAGTGGGTAGTCAGAAGACCATTGTATTGCAGCAGGTTAAAATATAAATGAGTGGTAAGGAAGGGGAGGAAGCAAGCAGAGATCTTTCTTTCTTTCATTCTCTCTTTTTCTTTTCTTTTTATTGAAATTCAATTAATTAACATATAATTAATTGTATGGTTTCAGAGATAGAGGTCAGTGATTCATCTGTCTTATATAATACCCAGTGCTCATTGCATCATATGCCCTCTTAATGTCCATCACCCAGGTACCCCATTTCCCTACCCACTTCCCCTCCAGTGACCCTCAGTTTGTTTCCTGTGATTAAGAGTTTCTTATGGTTTATCACCCTCTCTGATTTCATCTTGTTTTATTTTTTTTTGTCTCTTCCCTATGATCCTCTGTTTTGTTTCTTAAATTCCACATATGAGTAAGATCATATGATAATTATCTTTCTCTAGTTAACTTATTTCACTTAGCATAATGCTCTCTAGTTCCACCCATGTCGTTGGAAATGGCAAGATTTCATTTTTTTGTGATGGCTGAGTAGTATTCATTGGATATATGCCCCACACCTTTATCCATTCATCTGTTGAGGGACATCAGTGCTCTTTCCATAGTTTGGCTATTCTGGACATAGCTGCTATAAACATTGTGCAGGTGCCCCTTCGGATCATTACATTTGTATCTTTGTAGTAAATACCTAGTAGTGCAATTGCTGGGTCATAGGGTAGCTCTGTTTTCAATTATTCAAGGGACCTCCATACTGTTTTCCACAGTGGCTGCACTAGTTTTACCAACAGTGTAAGAGGGTTCCCCTTTCAAGCAGAGACTGTTCTTTCCAAAACCTTGTCTCTGAAGGAGAGGAGAAGAAAGTAACTAGAGGAGAGTGTGGGATGAAAGAAGGGCCCTTTTGTGTTATTTGGGAGATTTGAGAATATTTCTCTGCTGAGAGGAAGAAGTCCTTTGGCAAGAAAAGGGGTCAAGATATGGTAGGGAAGAGCAGATGATTCATGGAGCAAGATTCTAGAGGAGATGGGAGGAGGGAGGTTCCAGAGGACAGATGGGGAGATTAGCTTTGGAGTGGAGTCATTACACTGAGTTCTAATACAGTAATATCCTTAGGGGCTTCTTTTTCTAGTAGGAATGTGCTCTTGGTATTTGTGTTTGTGTCTACATTTTATAGCTTTAATGGATCCTCTTCCTTATTGTCAGCTGTCACTTCCTGCTTCCTCTATAGTAGTTCTTTACTTCCACTAATTTGCTGCTTTGTATCCTCTTCCAACTAGAAAACCAGGAAATCAAGCTTCGCAGAGTTGAATAGGAAGTAACAGTAAAGGGCAGCCTGGTGCCTCAGCCATTTTGCGCTGCCTTCAGCCCAGGGCATGATCCTGGAGACCTGGGATCGAGTCCTATGTAGGGGTCTCTGCATGGAACCTGCTTCTCCCTCTGCCTGTGTCTCTGCCTCTCTCTCTCTCTCTCATGAATAAATAAAATCTTTTTTTTTTTTAAAGGAAGTAACAGTAAATAAACTGAAGGTCTAAAAAGCATGCTACTCTCTACCACCAAGGGATGGGCTTATAAGCTTTGGGACGTATCTTGTCTGTAGAATCCCTTTTTTTATGAGGTGTTAGGGTGGAGCTGCTTTCAAATTTCTACATTTAAAAAAAATATATTTCATTTATTTATTCATTCATGAGAGAGACAGAGAGAGAGGCAGAGACATAGGCAGAGGGAGAAGCAGACTCCCTGCAGGAAGCCTGTTGCAGAACCTCCCCGGACCCTGGGATCACAACCTGAGCCAAAGGCAGACGTTCAACCACTGAACCACCGAGGTGCCCCTCAAATTTCTACATTTAACAGATAGAAATACTAGATAAAGACTTCTAGGAAGTCTTTTTTTTTAATGTAATATATATTTACTATTGAAAATGTCTACTATCTCCTTATTTCTCAGCTTTTTTAAATTCTAAAAGCCATTTTTTTTCATTTTAGAAAGAAGCTTCTTGATGGGGCCTCTGGGTGGCTCAGTCAGTTAAATTCTTAGTGTGAGGTAGGAACCAACTTCTTTCATTTGCATGTGGCTATCCTTTTGTCTCAGCACCATTTATTTGCTTGAAAAACTAGACTCAATTTTTATATAAAACTATTCACTCTTTTAAGCTAGAAGGATGGAAGTTACCTATGAAAGTATATGAATTATTTCAATTTTCTTTCTTTATAATTACTTTTTCTACTACTTACGTGGTTAAGATTGCTGCTAAGAAAAAAGAAAGATTGCTGCTAAGACTATAGAAATTTAAGCCATCAAAATATTTGGTTTGTAAAAATTACTAGATTTTTATTTTGCATTCATAAAGATCCTACCCCAAAGAGTTACCTAATTTCCAAGTTGTCTCTGCCATAGAACTGAATCTTATTTATAAAGCTCCAACTCTTGTTTCTTGGATTTTGGAGAGAAAGGAGTACACTTAATGTCTGATTCTTTTCAAAGTTCTTTCTAATCATTCTGTGGGACCATGAAGACTTCCCACTCGTGAGCTTCATGGAGGTAGGCTTTTTCTTGCTGGTATCTATCAGTTTCTATGGTGAGGTCAAGTGCAATGTCTAATCACAATTTCCTTCATTAACTTTACACATACTAACCTATAAAGCTATTATGCATTTTATAAGATTATACTAATTCTTATAAAAGGTAAGGAAGGAAATGTTTTCTTCACATTAAATCACAAAGCTGAAAATACTTCTTTTTTTTCCTAAAATTATTATTTAGTAATAGAATCTCCTAACCTCCAGTATAGATGACCATTTAAAAATAGGTCTTATTCCCTGTGCTACCATGACCAGAAAGTTCTTCTCTCCAAAGAGAAAGAAGTAAGAATAATGAACATTTACTGAGCACTTACTCTTTGCCAGGCACTGAGCTCTTTTAAGTATGTTGTCCTTACAACAACCTTCTGAGAATAGGTATTGTTATCACCCATATTTTACAAAAGAGGAAATTGAGGGACCCATAAAGGGTAGAACAGAGTCAGAATCCAGGCAGTTGACTTCAGAGCCTTAACAGTTCATGCAAAATATTGGCCTACCTTATTTTTCTTGTCTTAAACTCCAGTCTTGAATTCCGTATCATTTTTGGTGGGCCTAGGAAAGAGGATCTAGGAAATACACTCCAAATGCCTTGTATTTGTTGGTTTTTCTACTAAAGCCCAAGCTTATTCTCCATTAATCCTCATTAAACAATTCCATAATGATAATATCCCAAATGTACAAAAGTCTCCATTTGTGCTCCAAGACTTTTTTTTTTTATATTTGTAAATGTATTTTATGGTTATAGCTTGATTTTATAATATTAATTAATTACTGCTCCTGGGTATTACATTGTTACTGAAATATCCATAGGAATATTATCAAGTAAAACAGGTGGCTTCAGAGTAACACAAATTACACAGTGTGAGAGAAATTATATTGGCCTGATAAGAGAACCATTCATCTGGCTTTGCTACCATATAACTCTCTGGGCTTGGCCAGTCTCCTCATCTATCTGGCCCTAGTTTTCTCATCTGAGAAATAAGAGTTGAATGATTCCCTAAGGTTCTGTTCAGTTTTAGCATTCAGAGGTACTGTATACTCTTGGTAAAGTATCTTCAGACCCATGGATAGAAGTTGAAGTAGTACTATAATTGGGTTTTATTCCTTGGGATTTTATGGTAATTACTGGCAGGCAGGCAGAATAGGATGAGAGATAATTCTGTTAATTGATATCTGGATCCATGGAGTAGAAATCCCTTCCCTACACAGGAAGTATGATTTACATGCTATGTCTTAGAAATGTAGTTTTAGATGCTCTTAGTGTTGTATTAGGATTTGGCTGAAGATTGTAAAAGGCTTGAATAAATTTTCTAAAGACTTAATAATACATTAGTGACTAAAATTAGAATTTTTAAAACTTGGCTTTAAAATAATTCTTAAAGGCAGTTTGAATCGCGGTGCGACGGAGGAGTGGGCGGTGGGATCTCGCTGGCTGTCTGGCTAGTCCTTTCTCTGCCTTGCTTGTTTGAGCTTCAGCAGAATTCGAAATGGCTGGCGGTAAGGCTGGGAAGGACTCCGGAAAGGCCAAGACAAAGGCGGTTTCCCGCTCACAGAGAGCCGGCTTGCAGTTCCCGGTGGGCCGTATTCATCGACACCTGAAATCTAGGACGACCAGTCATGGACGTGTGGGCGCGACTGCCGCTGTGTACAGCGCAGCCATCCTGGAGTACCTCACCGCAGAGGTACTTGAATTGGCAGGAAATGCATCGAAAGACTTGAAGGTAAAGCGTATTACCCCTCGTCACTTGCAACTTGCTATTCGTGGAGACGAAGAATTGGATTCCCTCATCAAGGCTACAATTGCTGGTGGTGGTGTTATTCCACACATCCACAAATCTCTGATTGGGAAGAAAGGACAACAGAAGACTGTTTAAAGGATGCCTGGATTCCTTATTATCTCAGGACTCTAAATACTCTTAACAGCTGTCCAGTGTTGGTGATTCCAGTGGACTGTATCTCTGTGAAAAACACAATTTTGCCTTTTTGTAATTCTATTTGAGCAAGTTGGAAGTTTAATTAGCTTTCCAACCAACCAAATTTCTGCATTCGAGTCTTAACCATATTTAAGTGTTACTGTGGCTTCAAAGAAGCTATTGATTCTGAAGTAGTGGGTTTTGATTGAGTTGACTGTTTTTAAAAAACTGTTTGGATTTTAATTGTGATGCAGAAGTTATAGTAACAAACATTTGGTTTTGTACAGACATTATTTCCACTCCAGTGGATAAGCTCAATGAAGGTCATATCCCAAAAAAAAAAAAAATAATTCTTAAAAATGGACCTTTTGGTACAGTGGTAAGAATAGGAAGAGAGATGTGGGATGAAGGATAATTTAGGATCCAGATTTAGTTTTGGCCTGGGAAACTGACAGTGGCTTCTAGAATATGCTTCCTTGTTTATTTTTCAGTATGCTGTAACCAATAAACCCTTAATAATAATAGTAATTGGGGCTCCTGGGTGGCTCAGTCGGCTCAGATCATGAACCCAGGGTCCTGAGATCGAGCCCCACATCAGGCTCCCTGCACAGGGGGGAGCCTGCTTCTCCCTCTGTCTCTGCCTGATGCTCTTCCTTCTTGTGTGTCCGCGCGCTCTCTCTCTCTGTCAAATAAATAAATAAATAAATAAATAAATAAATAAATAAATAAATAAATAAATAAAATTAAAAAATAATAATAGTAACTACCATTCTTATGTACTGTGCATGGTAGCTTTGACAAGAGATCTGTAAATCTATATGAAACCTATTGAAGGATATAAAAGAAAACCCAAGTAGAGGAATATCCCTTAAATAGAAGACTTAATATTGCAAAGATACTATTTGTAACCAAATTAATTTATACCTTTTGTAAAATGTAATTTTATTTATTAAATTTTTTAGAGTATGCTGTATGCCCATCATGGTGCTTGAACTCATTACCCTGAGATCAAGAGTTACATACTCTACCTACTGGGAGCTGCTCCTAGTTTATATCCAGTCAGTATCCAATAGGCTTTCTCTCGGAACTTGATAAGCTGATTCTAAAATTTATGTAGGGGATGCCTGGGTGGCTCAGCAGTTGAGTGTCTGCCTTTGGTTCAGGGCGTGATCCCAGAGTCCCGGGATGGAGTCCCACATCGGCTTCCCTGCTTGGAGCCTGCTTTTCCCTCTGCCTGTGTCTCTGTTTCTCTCTCTCTCTCTCTCTCTCTCTCTCTCTCTCTCTCTCTCTCCCCCTGTGTGTGTGTGTGTGTGATTAATAAATAAAATCTTTAAGGAACTCCTGAGTGGCTGAGCAGTTGAATGTCTGCCCTTGGCTCAGGGTGTGGTCCTGGTGCAGGGGTTGAGTCCCACATAGGCTTCCTGCGAGGAGCCTGCTTCTCTTTCTGTCTGTGTCGCTGCCTCTCTCTTTCATGAATAAATAAATAAAATATTTTTTAAAATAAATAAATAAGCAAAATCTTTGAAAAAATAAAAATTTATGTGGAAGAGAAAATGCTCAAGCATTTAAAATATTTTTAAATAAGAGAGTGAGAGAAGATGTACTCTAGCAGATATCAAAATGTATTATAAACCATTACTAAAGCAATATAGATTAATGGAACAGATACAGATCTATGTATATATTTGGATAGAAATGATGTTTCAAACCAGGGGGATAGGAAGAACTACAGCTGGAGTTGGTAATAAGCTTTCTAAAAGGTAAAAAAGTAGAGCCCCACGTTACCCCTATCTCAAAAATAAATCCCAGATGGATTATAGGCCTAAACATTTTTTAAATACATAAAGTTATTAGAAGAAAGATATAGGAAAGTATATTTATGATGTTGTGAAAGGAAAGATATTCTTAAGTCACAAAACACAAAAACCTAAAAAATGAATAAATTTGACTATATCAAAATGTAAATTCTAATATGAAATAGCATAATTACATTAAAAAAGCAATAATTGAGAAATATTTGTAATATATATAGCAAACATTTTATATTAAAGATATAAAAAGAATTCCTATAAATAATGTAAAAATACTTAAAAGGAAAAGTAAACAAATTCATAGAAGAGGGAATAAAAATGACCAATAAGAAAATATGTTCAATTTCATCAGTAATTAGAGAAATTTAAAAATAAGATAAAATTTTCACTCATTGGGTTAGGAAAAATATTTAATGTGAAAAATATCCAGTATGATGAGGAAATAGGGAAAGATATTTTCATAAACAGTTGGTAGACATATAAATTGATACAGGTACTTTGGAGGGAAATTTGGCAGTATCTATTAAAATTTAAAATACTTGTGCCTCATGACTCAGAAGGCCCTTTTCTTGGTATCTACCCTAGAAAAACTTCTTATATGTAACAGAAGCATCTGCCACAGAATGATTGTTGTAGTGTTGTTGGTAATAGCAAAACAAGGCAAAACAAAACCAAAAACCCTAAATATCCATTAATAGGGCACTGAGGGGGGCACTTGATGGGATGAGCACTGGGTATTATTCTATATGTTGGCAAATTGAACACCAATAAAAAATAAATTTATAAAAAAAATCAACATTGAAGACATTTGAGAAATCTTTATCATCTCTGCAGAGATGCCTTCAAATGCGTAATGGCTGTGTTGATGCTTTTTTTTTTAATTTTCATTTTTCTGGAATAAATTCCCAGGAGTGCTAAAAAATAATAATAATAGGGGAATGCTTAAATAAACTCTGGAACACTATGCAGTGCTAAAGGGTGGGATAAACCTGTATGTAGGTAGGTTGAGTCCAGTCTTGTTCATTCTCTAGACTCTAAAGGTCAGTTGATAAATCCTTGATTTCAAATGTGTTATGTTCATTTGATGGTAATGATATTAAGAGAAAGTAACATGACATATCAAAATAGATATACTGGAAAAAAAGGCAGTGAACTTTTTATTTTTATTTTTTATTTTTATTTATTTTATTTTATTTATTTATTCATGAGAGACACACACACACACACACAGAGAGAGAGAGAGAGAGAGAGAGAGAGAGGCAGAGACACAGGTAGAAGGAGAAGCAGGCTCCATGCAGGGAGCTGGACGTGGCTCTGATCCCCTGTCTCCTGGATCAGGCCCTGGGCTGAATGTGGCGCTAAACCGCTGAGCCACCGGGGCTGCCTGGCAGTGAACTTTTTAAGGGATTTTGGCAAGTGAGCCAGATTGCTTCCTAGGAATCTGGGAGGTTGTTTTGTTGACATTTCTAGCAGTAATGGCAGTGAGCGTGCCCCAAACATCATTTTCCAAAAATTAAAAATTATATTCTCATTTTAGTAAAAATTAAGAAAATGCATTGTATAGCTATTCAGGTGACAGGCAGATTTGATAGCTATGAACTAAGCTATATATGTATGTCCTAGAAGCCCCCAGCTATTGAATTCCATAACCAAACTTCATGCTTTACATCTTGAGAAGCCAATGATGTAATCTAATCTAAGTGGAGGTGTTTAATGTTTTTTTCTCATTGAAGCCTTTAAACGTTTGAGTTCCTTTTTGAGTTTTTAGGGAATTTCAAGTTCTAATTTCATCTCCCTGGTTTACTTATAAATATATTGTTATTAACAATGATATTGGGAAAATAAGAGCTGTAGATGGTTTACGATTTCCTAATTCCATTTAATATAAGAATTTTATGTCTCTTTCTCATTTTAAAACCATTTTACTATTAGATACTATAAGTTCTAGTTTCTAGTCTTAAACTAAAAAAAAAGGTTTAGGTGCACCTGGGTGGCTCAGTTGATAGGTGTCCCACTCTTGAATTTGGCTCAGGTCATGACATCAGGGTTCTCTCTCTCTCTCTCTTTCCCTCCCTCCCCCCATTCACTTGCACTTAATAAATAAATAAAAATTTAAGAATTCAGATTAATAAAATACTGTGAGGGCTATGCTGAACAGTTCTGCAGGCAGGATTCTTCCTGAGAGCCTCTGGTGTAAAGGAAAGAATGCTGGACCAGAAATGAAAGTCCTAGGTCTGGCATTAACTAGATGAGCAGTCTTGAACAGATCATTAGAACTCTCTCAACCTCAGTTCACTCATCTGTGTAAGCTGAACTAAATCCATTTGTAATGATCCTTTCAGTTTCTGAGAATTACTTTCTTTTATGTTAAGAAGCTTATTAAAAAAAAAAGAAGAGGCTTATAGTCTGGTGGCAGCAAACTAATTCACCTGTGTATATTTTCTGTCTCATTATTTCACTCCCAGGCAGTTGCTGTTTTACCTGTGTCACTAGCTTAGCAAGATTAGGACATAAATTGGAGGAGGCAAGGGATTCTGTGATACTTTGTGGAATTATGCTAGTTTCATTCATTAGATTGGCCAGAGTAACTTTGGCTCATGCAAGACTTATCGAGGAGAAGCTAGGATAGAAAATGTAGTGTGTAACATTATTTTACTTTAAATAACTTCACTTCAAAATCTGGGAAAAGAAACTTCCTCTGAGAATATTACTCCTTTGTACATATTAATTACTTCTCACAAAAGCTCAGTCAAGAAGGAAGGTGATAACTAGCTCCATTTTACAGTTACAAGTGGGAAAGTTCTCAACATTTACGAATTAAGTGGGCTGAGTTAATAGCACAATTATGGACTCCAGGATGAAGCCTGCATTCCATTTTGCCCCTCTAGAGTATTCATCCTGCTGCCTCTACCCAGACAGAATGCATATGTGTACTCTCCTCACATTTCCATATATATGTATCTTTGTATCTTTGAACCACGCCTGATTCAAACACCTCTCCTCCACAAAGCCATCCCTAATGCTTGAGCAGAAAGGATTTTTCTGTCTCACTATTTAACCAATCTTATAATTATTTTTTCCTTCTAGTACTAAATTGAAGGCTACTTATGGGTGGAATCCACACTAGATTTATCCTTACATATTGTGCGGCAGAGTATCCTTTGTAATAGGCACTCACAGTGATGTGTGATGGCTGGCTAGTCAGGTGCATATTGGACGGATGGATGGATAGATGGATGAATAAATGACTAGTGGGGTATTTTTCCTAGCAGCATGTGCATAAGTATATTAATTGTGGCTTTGCACTTGGTCTGCATTTTATTTTTTATTTGATCATCAAGAAAAAATTATTTTGTAACATTAAGTTTTTTAAAAAACATCCTTCATTTTTCTAACATCTTTAGGTGTCAAAACTTAGAATATCCAACATTCTATTTATGGCATTACTTACACCAGCTTTATTTTCATGGGCCTTGATTGGGACTTGGAAACAATGCATCTTGTTTTGATAACATTCTGATGGGCCAGAGGCCTCAAAAGGATATCACATGCTGTTGGAGCAGATGTAACAAAGAAAATGACAGACAGTTGATTCTCTTTGTTTCAAGTAGTGTCTCTCACTCTCTCTCTTTCTCTCATTAGGTTTAGTTTAATTCTGGAAGTATTTGTTAGCTTTAAGGACAAGTTATAATTTCCTTCCTCATATTTATTAAATCACAATAGCACCTAGTAGATACTTGACTAATATTGACATAAATGAACAGTGGAAAGCACTGTGACAAAGTAGGAACAGCATGCACTTCTGAGTAAGAAAACCTATTTTGAATATTGATTCTGACTCTTATACTCATCTTGGTAAATTACTTGAGTCCTATACCCTTATTTGTAAAATGGAAATGATAATAATTGTGAATTTTTAATACTTTTAGTTTTAAATATTCATCAGCATACATTCTGATTTCTTTTTATTTGGGAAGCATAGTCATCATATTTTAATTCTTAGACTTTTTTTTGGAATTTTAAAGCTAGAAAAAAAAAAACCCAAAACCCAGATACTTCTGCACACATTTTAAAAAATAAAATGTATAGACATGAAGTTTAGGGGACATTCATGTAATTTAGCCACCACTTTGTACAATTTATATAATTATGAAAAATGCTGTGCTTAAGATCTCCTATGATGACATCAGAAAATAAGCCAATCAGACTTTTCAATTGTTTACTTGCTGCTTTGAGCTTATTTTTCTGCCTAATCATAATTTATGTAGCTCAGATGATTGAGATCATGAGTATCCTCACCATTAATTTGTTTACTAGTTACAATCATAGTAGATACTAGTTATAATCATGCAATATACTTAGTAGGATGTGGCTAGATTTTCTCTTTTTTTTTGCATATGCCTTCTCTGATACCCATAATTAGTAATCATTTAAAATGCAAAATCTATAGTAGAAATCTGGAAGAAATTTGAATGCTGAGTAAGATAGTATGATGTATTGCACTCCAAGTTTTTTTTTAAATTTTTATTTATTTATGATAGTCACAGAGAGAGAGAGAGAGAGAGGCAGAGACACAGGCAGAGGGAGAAGCAGGCTCCATGCACCGGGAGCCCGACGTGGGATTCGATCCTGGGTCTCCAGGATCACGCCCTGGGTCAAAGGCAGACGCTCAACTGCTGAGCCACCCAGGCATCCTAGGATAATAAGCATTTATTTATTTATTTATTTGGATACAATGTCATATTACTTTTCAGAAAAATTTTACCATATTACACTCAAAGCCGTTGGTGTGCAAGTTCCTGTTCTTCTTTTCTTTAATAGTTTTAGAAAGGTTTATAGTCTCTTAATTTTGCCAGCCTGAAGGATGAAAATTGTATCCTTTCTATTTTACAGTTTTTATTAACTAATGGAGTAGGACATGTTTATTCTCTGATTTCTTTTTTAAAAAATCAAATGAATCAGAAAGCACTATTGTAGATAGAGTAGTATATCTTTATACTGGTGTGAAAAAGATTTGCTTGCAAATGGCTGCAAGGGAGTATATTTTCAAATCCTGTTATCTTGAGAGAATAGGTATAAACTTTCAATTCTACTAGAATATCTCAAGCTCTACCCAGTGTTCAGTACAACATTAACATTCTGGATCCAGTATTCCAGAACATAAATTTGCCAGTTCTCTGAAAACACTGGAACACAAATGGAAAATTCAATAGTCCTTCTTTAGTGACTTGCTTATGATCCACCAGTGGGCAAAATGCAGCAGGCAAGACTGCCAGCTGCTCTGCGTCTGCAAACATTTGTGCAGAACTAATTTTAATAGCAGATGTTGGGAATATTAAAAAAAAAAAAGCAACTCTCCTCTGAGAAAGTCAGACCTATCCTGTGACTTCTTAGATGCTCCATAACCCTGTTAGCCAGAGTTTCATTCCTAAAATTCCATATTTTGCTTCCCTTCTTTCTCATGTGAGAAGTTTTAGAAATGCTGAAGGGAATCTCACAATTTCAGAAAGTCTTGATACTACCTCAGTTTACCCCATATTTTGTTGTCATATTTAGAAGCCTGTATATAATTAGGGTTTACCTATGGAAGATCCTATTTTGACCTTTGGGGAATGCCCAGACTTCATTTATCCATCATAAGAAAGACTATTTCTTCATTTTCTGTTGAGATAAAAGTTACAGGTAATGAAGAGAGATTTTAAGAGGAAACTATTACTTTTATCAAATGGACAATGAAGATGTAATTCCAGCAGGAATTTGCTAAATCAGTGTCTGAATGATGGCATGTATGGATTTGGGGTTTATGACGCCAATATTCCATGTCATTAAAGGAGCTCACACAGGTCCAGATAGGTGCCTGCCTCTATGACATGTCAGTATCCTCACTCAGACATGTCGGAGTTTAATCAAATTTGTTTTTTTCTGGGGTTTGTTTATGCTGAAAGGATAAGTAAATTATTTCATTGTTATTATTTGATTTTTAAGTCTTCTTCCTCCGTTTCCCAGCCATGCTATTCTCCTCTTCACATACAACTAATTAACTAATATTATTAGTTTTCTGTGACTCTTTCTACATACTGTATGCTTATGTAGATAAGCAGTGTGTGTGTGTGTGTGCGCGCCTTTCTGCTCTTTTACTTTAATGGTACCACATTATACACAATACTTTTGCTTTTTTCCACCTAGTCTAACTTAGAAATATTCCATATTGGGATGCCTGGGTGGCTCAGCGGTTGAGTATCAAGCCCCACATTGGGCTCCCTGCTCAGTGGGGAGTCTGCTTCTCTCTGCCCCTCCCTCCTGTTCTGCTCTCTCTTGCTGTCTCTCGAATAAATAAAATCTTTAAAAAAATACAAAAACTAGCTAAAGACTGGGAGAAATGTTTGTCAAATATGTCTAACAAAGTTATTTGTATACAGAATATGTAAAGAATTCTTACAACTAAATAGGAAGATGAGAATAAAAAGTAGACAAAAGATTTGGATAGACCCTTCACCAAGAAAAGATATAGATAACAAATAAGCACATGAAAATATGCAGCCAGGTATACTATTTATTGAAGGAAAGATAAATAAAGTACAGATCATTATATAACATTAAAAGATGAAAACAAATACCCACCATTTGCTTCAACGTGGATGGAACTGGAGGGTATTACGCTGAGTGAAGTAAGTCAATCGGAGAAGGACAAACATTATATGTTCTCATTCATTTGGGGAATATAAATAATAGTGAAAGCGAATATAAGGGAAGGGAGAAGAAATGTGTGGGAAATATCAGAAAGGGAGACAGAACATAAAGACTCCTAACTCTGAGAAACGAACTAGGAGTGGTGGAAGGGGAGGAGGGCGGGGGTGGGGGTGAGTGGGTGACGGGCACTGAGGGGGACACTTGACGGGATGAGCACTGGGTGTTATTATGTATGTTGGTAAATTGAACACCAATAAAAATTATTTTATTAAAAAAAAAGATGAAAACACTCCTTTCTGAATTTTTGCCCCAATTGTAAACTACTAATTTAGTCAACGCTTTGAGGGCAAGGACAATGTCTTTATAGATAGGATTCAATAAATGTTTAAACTTGGTGCATTGTGAATGAGTTTAAAATCATGATGCTATTTAAAATGCCAAACATTAATGTTTTTAAAAGTGCAGAGCAGTATTTAGGACAATAGCAAGTTGAATAAATGAACTTAAGAGTTCTGTAATTTGCCTTGAGCCATCTGTGGCAACAAGGAAATAATATAGAACGCTGAATTAGAGTTACTGGCCATCACTGAAAAGTAACCATTACTGAAAATAATCATTTAGTATTTTCATTGCCATTTTTACTTACATAAAGAAAAATATTTTAAAGTCATTGCTGGTCAGCTAACTAGTATGACCTCTATTCCTTGTCAGGTTTGGTTTTTAAGGGTGAACCGAACTCTTGGGTCACATCCTAACTTTATGTCTACTTAAAATAAAGCTATACTTTTCCTTTGGCCCAGCAACTGTGTTTCTAGAAATTTATTGTAATTATGTGAAATGATATTTTTCTTATGTTATTTATTGCAGCATTTATTCTTTTTTTTTTTTAATTTATTTATTTATGATAGTCACAGAGAGAGAGAGAGAGGCAGAGACACAGGCAGAGGGAGAAGCAGGCTCCATGCAGGGAGCCCGATATGGGATTCGATCCCGGGTCTCCAGAATCGCGCCCTGGGCCAAAGGCAGGCGCCAAACCTCTGCGCCACCCAGGGATCCCTGCAGCATTTATTCTAATAATAAAAGCTTGTATGCTGGTTAATTAATCATGATACATCTATGCAATGAAATCCTACCTAGGAAGAATAAAAACAAGGGAGCTCTTTATGTATTAATATGGAATATTTCTCTTTTTTTTTAAGATTTTATTTATTTATTCATGAGAGACCCAGAGAGACAGAGACAGAGACATAGGCAAAGGGAGAAGTAGGCTCCTCAAGGGGAGCCTGACCTGGGACTCGATCCCGGGACTCCAGGATCATATACTGAGCTGAAGGCAGATTTTGCTGAAATCTATCTCATGATTTTTTTTCTTTTATGGTTCATGTGTTTTGTACCATTAAGAAATCTTTGCTGAACCCATTGCCACAAAGATTTTCTCCTGTATTCTAGAAGTTACACCATTTTATTTTATTATTTCATTTCATTTTATTTTATTTTTTGGTAACCATTCTCTTATTTCCCGCTGGGATCTACTGTTTGTTTAGCACATCAGTTAGAGGGCAAGTGAAAGGAAGTAAATTAAATTTACTAATCAAATGTTATTTTTTTAGTGCCTTCATAAAAGATATTTTCTGATTACTTTATGCTTATATAGGTGCTCTTAAACACATACATATCTAAAACAGAAGTTTCATGAAACAATTCTTCCTCTTCCTTTATGCAGTGTACTCTGATATTTTCTTTTCTATTCAGTTAAAAAAAAAAAGCTATGTTGCTGCAAACCACTAAATTGATTTCACAAGCTATTCATGGCTCTCAGCCTGAAGTTTGAAGAAATAAGTAGATACTAGTTGATTACCACATTCAGGGGAGACTTTGAAAAACTGTGGTTTGTTGCAGTGGGGCTTGCTGAGAAATGAAGATGGTGTCTGCTTTTTGAGATTACCAGCTGTCCGTTGGCCAAGTGGGACAGGGAATATAACTACACATTCCTCCCAAACACACCAAAACTTTCAAAATTTCAAAGGAAATGCTAACTTCCTTCGTAAGATTCTATAGTGTCTGAAAGGACAACATTATTAGGCCTATTATAGATTTACGAGTAAGTGGGAAATAACTAGCTAAGGAATTTTGTCAAATGTTAATGCTAAGGGCAGCTCGGGTGGTTCAGTGGTTTAGCGCCGCCTTCAGCCCAGGACCTGATCCTGGAGATTTGGGAGTCCCACGTCAGGCTCCCTGCATGGAGTTCGCTTCTCCCTCTGCCTGTGTCTCTGCATCTCTCTCTTTCTTTGTGCCTCTCATAAATAAATAAATAAATAAATAAATAAATAAATAAATAAATAAATAAATAAATAAATTCTTTTTAAAAAATGTTAATGCTAAAACATACACAGAAACCTGAAAAACTGTTTCAATAAGAAGATTAGAAAGTATCTTCATTTGATTATTTGGAACTGAGGAAACTGGGTATACTTAGTGGTATTACTTGACTAGGTATAAATTATGAACAGTCCTCGGCGAGAGGACTTTTATGAGCCCTAACCACAAGTGATCTTTTTTGTCAAAATATGAAACTGTTTCTTATCCTTTAAGCAGACAATTCATAGCTTCAAATCACAAGAAGGAACTACCCATTCATTTCTGTCTGCAGTTAGTTGAGGATTAGAGAAAGAAAGACATTGGAAATTGGAAACTAGACACTTTTCATCAGAGGAAGTTTTATTCTGTGACACTATATAGTCTGTTTTCTACTCAGTTTGGATCTAAAAGTTGGGGTTTCGGTAGTGGATGTTTTGTTTTCTAACTCCCAGTGGAAGTGTAACTATTAGGGTGATTTTTACTTTGGATCTTTCTAACCACCTTCCTTTGACAAATCCACATGAGCCAATGGCAGTGATCTGAACTTACAGACAGTAAGTTCCAGATTTAAAGTGTCTGGAGGGTGTAGGGTTCCATTGCATTTCCTGATGAGTTGGTCCCCTTCCTAATGAAATTATCTTGTTGTGGCAAAGGGATGAGAGTAAATTATAATTTTTTTTTTGAGAGAGAGAGAGAGCATGCACACATGTGCATGCAGTGGTGCAGGGGAGAGGGAGAGAGAGAGAATCCCAAGCTGGCTCTATGCCTAGTGAGGCCCCATACGGGGCTTGACCTCATGACCTTGTGATCATGACCTGAGCCAAAATCAAGAGTTCTATGCTTAACCAACTGAGCCACCCAGGAGCCATACATTTTTGTATTTTAAATGATAATTTTCTGAGATGCACATGGCTTCGTTACCAACCAAGAATACCAGTGGTGTTCTAATGTCAAAATTTGTTCTCCATCTAGACTGTGGGAATAGTGGGGATAACAAAATGGGTTAGGACAACTCCCAAGTCAATGGCTTTTCGGGTTTTATTATCTTTTTTTTTTTTTACTCCAGCTAGAAGGAATTAGTGTATTTGTAAAGAATTTTCTTGGTTAAGAGAAACAGACCATCCACTTCAGAGGATATGTTAACATGAGAAAGAACTAAAGTTTAACATGGAATGAACATTTTCTTTCAGAGAAATTATCTTCTTAGGAGGGGATTTTTTTTCTGCTGGAACATCCTGGTTTTTGACAGTTCTGTCCAGGCTCAGACAGCTCTGCCTCTCAGAACTTGACTGATGTTTATAGGACACGGCACTTGTCACTGCTTCCTCAGGGGCATTGCCTGGGCCTAGAGTTTTTCCTTGTGCTGACTAATGTCCTATGCAAGAAATCCATGTGTAAACTCCAGGTTTTTCTCTAGTATCAGGACAACAGCAACCATAAACTATGCTTTAGTATCTAGCCCTGCTACTCATGAAAAGACCTCTGATTTCTACTAGGCCTGGGTTCTGTGAAAAAGCTGACATGGATTTTGACTTCTGCAGAGGACCATCCTGCATTTTGCCTTTGTTCTTGAGAGGAACCACTGTCAAAAGCAATTCATCATTTTCTGCAAGTTTCTTTTCAGAAGAACTCCTTTCTGTGGCAGTCATCAGAGGATCTTGTTAACAAGGGTCTCTGCTGACCCTGGCCTGAACAGAGTGACTCTTTCTTGCAAGTTTCCTGATTCTAAATCCTCCTTGATATTCTCCTCTTTTGGGTCTCTCGTATCCTTGTTCTTGTCACTTGGAAATACCATTGGCCCATGACCAATATTTGATAGGGACCCTTCTCGGTGGAAACTAAATTTTATGTGATCACCTTGTCTCCTACCAGCATGAGAGTTTCCCCAAGGAGTTTAGCAATCTCACAATTGTGTCAACCCCTGAATTGTGAGTGACTGGAGAAAAAAAGACAGACTTGGGCCAATTCTGTAATTGGGCTTCTGTCATCTTTAACAGTTTTATGAATTAAAGGATTTTGAGGAGCAAGCCCTACCTCTACCAGACCTCAAACTAACTGATTTTTCATACATGTTGAGAGTCGAATCAGGGAAGGAAAGCTCTAGAGAGGTGTTCAAGTGATGATCCCCTCAGATACTTTTAATGGTTGGTATAACTGTTTCTCCAAAGAAACAGGGAGTGAATTTTCTGGGAAGATTATAATGAGGTTTACAGCCCTTTAGCTCCTTCTGAGCAGCTTCTCTCATCATAGTCCAGGCAATTAATTAGAATGCAAAAATGACCCTTCTGCAGTAAGAAGAGATCTTGTGGTCAAAATAGGAAATTAATTACAAGTACAAGATCATCACTTACTTTACTCCCAGCTCAGCTTGTTAGTCCTTAATTTTAAGTGTCTCTAGCTTTCCTTGCTAATCAGCCTGGATTCCTCCTATGGTGCTAAAGCTCAGTCTCTCAGTTCTCTTACTTATTAAAGAAGGAATCAAGCTCTTTACTTATTGAGAAACAGGTCTAATCTTTGATTTTAAGTAAAAACTGTTCTTTCACAATCATCTGAAACCTGACTTGGTCATGTCTCAGGACTCTATCTCAGTAACAGCAATCTTTCTGCACTTGTCTTTCTTTCCTGGCACGCATACCCAGACAGTTGTCCAAGGGAGACTTTTCTCTGCTTTCTTTTTCAGTGTCTTCTTGTTTTCTGAATTCTTCCAGTTTCTCTAAAATAGCTGTCTCTTTGCTCTTCAAACCTGTGTTCCCCAAAGGAATAACAGAGCTTCACTTCTTTGCACACTCTACAGAAGCATACAGTGGTCATATTACATGGTATACGCATTATCGTCTCTAAAACCCAGTTTCCTTTCATAGCCCAGGTTCCAAACCAAGCTGCACACAAAAAATTTTAAAGGTATTTGTATGGCAGGGGTTGGGGGTCTTTAATGTCTGTGTTTAAACCACAGGTAGCTCTCATATATTAGTCTGAGGAGGGAAATAAGGAATTAGAAGTCTAAGGTTTTAATGACCATAAAGATAATATGTAGGATGATTTACCAAAATAAATGGAGGTCAATGAGAATTGTATGCTTTCAGCGCACATTAAACTTTTATATCTCCTTGCTTTGCTAGCCTGCTGTCAGCTCATGAAGTTGACAGAACATTCTTTTTTAGTTCCTACACAGAAAGGAGGGAACTAAACCGCTAACTTGTTAATAGCAGAAGCGTAACTCCAAATGGAAAATAATAGATTGTTTGGTTTGCCTAAGGTGAGACAAATAGATAATCTCTCTATGGATTGTATATCAGTTTTGAGCCATTTAATTAGCAACTAGAGACATAAATCCAAGTTTTCTTTTGTATTTTGAGATTCCAGATCTAGAAGTTCTGAGTTGCTATTTTATTTTCTTTTTGTGAGATTTCAGTGAGGGTTGACCATCTACTACTGGCTTCTTTGATTTTTCATGTGTTTATGAACTTGCTAGCTACTTGTTTATTAGTTTGTTCTTCTGTGGATGATTGCTTTTCAGAATCCTCTTTGGTACCTTAGTTACCTATGTAGGCATTCATTAAATACAGGTAATGCCTCTTTATGTAAACTGAATAATCTATGTATATAAATATATGACTGCTTTTAGATCTCACTGACAATTTACCAGTTTCCTTTTGTTGGTTTTGCTTTAAAGAGCTAGTCTAGGACTGGTATGATTGCACCATTGTGGTTCTAAAGCAGTGATTTATACAATGTTATCTGTAGATGTAGATCAGAATCACTTGTAGAACTTGTTAAAAACACATTTCTGGGCCCTACCCCCAGATTTTCTGATTTGGTAGATCCAGGGTGGAGCCTAAGAATTTGCATTTCTAATAAGTTCCCAGATGATGCTGTTGCTGGTGATGTGGGACTACACTTTAAGAATCACTCCTTAAGGTTTTTCTCCTATTTCAGAAACATGCCTTTGTAAGACAGATGGTTATATCAAAAAAAGAGAAGGAAAAACCCCAAACCTCAAGATGACAGGATTTGGTGGGCTTTAAAAAAAAAAAATACTCAAATAATCTGTGTGAGAGTGTGAATTTTATTACAAGTAATGTATTTAATTAGGATCTGAGATACTATCATAAGTGAACATTCATACTATCATAAGTGAACATTCAAAGAATTAAAAAGTAAAGCCTCCCAATCTACAACTACTCTTCTATCAAATCACTATGTTGTATACTTTAAACTAATAAAATGTTATCTATCAGTTATATCTCAATAAAATGTGGAGAACTTCTAAATCTTATCACTGTTTTTTGAGATAAAAGACTTAGAAAGGGAAGATAATAATGAAAGAGTAGGGATGTTGGTATCTAGGAGATTTCAGTTAAAATCTTTGTTCTGCCACTTACAGTTAATGAATGATTTTGTAGTGTATAATTTTTACAAGATTTAGTATTAAATATTTTTTTCAAAGATTTATTTATTTATTCAGAGAGAGAGAGAGGCAGAGACACAGGCAGAGGGAGAAGCAGACTCCACGCAGGGAGCCCAACGTGGGACTCGATCCCGGTCTCCAGGATCACACCCTGGGCTGCAGGCGGCGCTAAACCGCTGCACCATCGGGGCTGCCCAGTATTAAATATTTTAGTATTAAATCAGAAATGCTCTGATTATGGTAACTGTCCATAGAAGCTAGTCTCTTTTGTTGCTTTCCTGCACTGCCATCCTTAGCATGTTGCCTTTTGGTTTTGAGCCTCTTCTTTCAAGGTCACAAAATAGCTGTCACAGCTATAGACCTCATATCTTTGCACCACTGCAGCCAAAGGCAGAGAAAAGGCAGAGTTTTTGTCATTGTTTTTCTCAATTCTCCTTTATCAGGGTTGGAAATCTTTCCCTCGAGCAGACTTGCCCTTAGGTCCCCTTGACTAGGATTAGAATTAATTAATTAATTAATTAATTGAGACAGAGAGAGAGAGAGGCAGAGACACAGGCAGAGGGAGAAGCAGGCACCATGCAGAGAGCCTGATGTGGGACTCGATCCCGGGTCTCCAGGATCACGCCCTAGGCTGCAGGGGGCGCTAAACCACTGTGCCACTGTGCTGGCCTGCTTGAAGGCTAAAAAGGCAGGTATATGGCTTTTCAGCTTCAGTGGTGGGACTAGTAGGTATGTGAGAGAGTTGAGAGATGACTTTTGGTAGACAACAGGGAGAATCTACTAAAGGGAGCTAAGACTATGATTCTTAAAGATTAGAGACAATTCTAGGCAATTTCTCATTAAGCAGAATTGTGTGTTTTTGGGCAGGGGTTGGCAACCTTTGTCTGTTAAGAGCCTGGTAGTAAATATTTTCGGTCTTGCTGATCACAAATGGTCTCTGTTGCATTTCTTCCTTTAAAAAAAAAAAAACAACCCTTCAAAAATGTGAAAACCATTCTTAGTTTGCTGGCCATATGATAATAGGCTATAGTTTGCCAACCCTGCCAAGGCAATGAAGGCTTAAAGGAGAGGAAGGTGAGTGAGGCTGAAGTCATCATTTTGAAGCTTCCTGAAATTCTGGGATTTGAGTGATCTGTGAAGGATGGATAAGATTTATACTGAAAAATCCTATTGCTTTTGAAGGGAACACTGAGTAGGGAAACATGCCTGTGATGCTTACTGTAAAATAGCTACATGGTACATGCAAGGAGTGAAAAGCAACAATACCTCTGCAGGTGAGATGGACTAAATTGCAAGCCAAAGTTAGGGAGTACTGAGATATGAGTACCTGGACTGAGTCAGCCACTGACAAGCCAACCTTCTACGTAGCTCTGAGAAATAAAGATTCCCTTTTGGCTTAAAGCCTCCATGCTAACTTGGAGCCTAATGGAGGCAGTGTCTCGTGTAACAATTGGCCCTTCAGTAGGAGCTGTTGCTAATATGACTAATTAAAGGACAAACATCATGTGTTTGGAAAGACGATTGGGGGATCCCTGGGTGGCGCAGCGGTTTAGCGCTTGCCTTTGGCCCAGGGCGCGATCCTGGAGACCCTGGAGACCCTGGAGACCTGGATCGAATCCCACATCGGGCTCACGGTGCATGGAGCCTGCTTCTCCCTCTGCCTATGTCTCTGCGTCTCTCTCTCTCTCTCTCTCTCTCTCTCTCTCTCTCTGTGTGTGACTATCATAAATAAATAAAAATTTAAAAAAATAAATAAATTAAAAAAAAAAAGGAAAGACGATTGGTCTCTTAACCATAGCTATACACAAAGACTACAACTCATTTTCAATTTGTGTTATTGTTATTGACAACAGGGAAGAATTGCCCTGAATATTTATTGAATGCTTAACGTGTGCCAGGCCCTAAAGATACAAGTTGAAAAATTCACACTCTAGAGGAAGGAAAACAATATATATAGAAATAATTATGGTAGAGTGAGGTAAGGGTTAGAAAATATATGTACAAGGAACTGTGGATGCCAAGAAGGAACTACCAGTTCATCTGGATTTAAACTTTCTAGGTGACTAATTATTGCTGTCCTTCAATGGCCATAGATTATATCCTTAATACTAGCCAATTGTCTTGCAGATCTGTACCATTGATTACAAAGAGGCCTGTGTGTGAGATACTGTGGTTGAATGAAATCCAAACAGTCATCCAGAAAGGGCAATTTCAAACATTCTGCTGCTGCTACTAAGCTTTTAGGATCCGCTTTATGTGCAAAGTATATAGCTGTAGTGTTATTTGTGCTTCCCACTATACTGGTATGAATATTGGGTTCTATAAAACAATTCTTTTCACCAGTAAAACTTGCAGAAAAGAAGATTCTGTGGTAGGCAGTATCATGCTCCCCTCTCCCAGAGAGTCCTCATCTTAATCAGCTATGAACCTGGAAATATGTTACATGGTGAGGGGGAAATTAAGGTTGCAGACAGAATTAAGGTTTCCAATTAGATGACTTTAAAATAGGCAGATTATTCTGGATTGTTGGAATAGGGGGGAATGTAATTACCAGGGCCTATGAAGGTGAAAGAGGGAGACAGAGAAGAGGTTAGATTGATAAAATAATGGGAAAGATTCAACCCATCTTTGCTGACTTTAAAGATGGAGGAAAGGAGCCACAAGTCAAGGGAATGCAGGTGGCCTCTAGTTGCTGGAAAAGGCAGGGAAACAGATTCTCCCTGTATTAGTTTGTCAGGGCTGCCAAAACAAGTATCATAGACTAGTGGCTTAAACCACAGAAACTAATTTTCTCACAGTTCTGGCTAGAATTCATGGTGTTAGCAGGGTTGATAGTTTTACCTGAGATCTCTCTCCTTGGGTGGTAGATGTCTGTCTTATCTCTGTCTTCACATGGTCTTTCCTTTCTGTGTTACCATGTCCTGATTTCCTCCTCTTATAAGGACACCAGTCATATTGTATTAGGACCTACTCTAATAAACCCTACTTTAATTTAATTACCTTTCTAAAGACCATATCTCCAGATACAGTCACATTATGAAGTCCTAGGGATTATTTGGGGGAGGGGGCACATTTCAATCTGTAAAACTCCCCTAGATCCTCCAGAAGGACTATGGATCTGCCACCACTTTGATTTTAGGACTCCTGACCTCTAGACTACAAAGATAATAAATTTGCATAATTTAAGTTGTCAAGCTTGTCGTTACAGCAAATTAGAAAATGAATACAATTACAAGTAATCTGAATCTATTAATAGGAGGCTGATTAACTGAATTGTGGAACATCTATACAATGGACTAACTGATCAAAAATACTGAAATAAGTATCTATTGACCAGTGAATAGATAAACAAAATGTGGTGTGTGTATATATACAGTGAAATATTATTCGGCCTTAAAAGGGAAAGAATTCTGACATGTACTACAACATAGATGAACCTTAAAGACATACTAAGTGAAATAAGCCAGTCACAAAAAGACAAATACTCTATAATATCACTTATATGAAGTATTTATTTATTAAAAGATTTTATTTATTTACTCATGAGAGCCACAGAGAGAGGCAGAGACATAGAGGGAGAAGCAGGCTACCTGGGGGAAGCCTCATGTAGGACTCAACCCCAGGACCCTGGGATCACTCCTTGAGCCAAAGGCAGATAGATGCTCAAACACTGAGCCACCCAGGTGCCCCTGAAGTATTGAGAGTAATCAAAATGATAGAAAACAGAATAGCCATTGCCAGGGGGATATAGTGGGGAGGATGAGTTTTTTAATGGACATGGAGTTTTAGTTTTGCAAGATGAAAAAGTTCTGGAGATTGGTTGAACGACAATGTGAATATACTTAATACTAATGAACTCTATACATAAAAATGGTTAAGGTGGTAAATTTTGTGTTATGTTATTTTAAAACAGTGAAACAAAAATAGATTTAAAAGATAATGACAGAAAAATAGGCATGGTGTGTCATTGTATATTTTGAGAAAAAGGATATACATATATCCTTGTATGTACACATAATATCTCTGAAAAGATACCCGAGAAACTCACATAGTGATTACTTCTAGGAATGGGGTTGTGGAGAATTAGGAGGTGGGAGGATAGGGATGGGAGGAAAATTTAAATACTCCTTTACACCTTCTGAATTTTGTTTGCAATATGCATATATTATATATTGAAATCATGGTTTTTACCAAATTCATAAACACAGAGAACAGATTTGTGGCTGCCAGAGGTGGGGGAAGTGTGGCAAGATGGGTAAAAGGAGTCAAAAGGCACCAACTTTCAGTTATAAAAATAAGTCATGGGAATGTGAAGGAAGGAAAGGAGTTTTTAAATGTGTAACTTGGGGTTAGGGACTACAGAGAGAGAATTGTCTCACTTAGGTCATCATTAGGCTGTGAAATCACTTTGTCAAGCCAGCTACATGTATGTGTCAGGATAAATAATACCTACTTCTTGCCTTGGCCTTTTAAGGGTTAAACGCTCTTAGTCCCAAAGTGTTCACCAGGCTTTAAGGTACACACATATTTTATGGTATGGTGTCTAATAGTATATTTTCTAAATCTCTAGTTTTGTTTTGTTTTTTTAAGAACTACTGTAGTGTGTTCACTTAGAACCCCCCAAAGAAGTTGGAGAAGAAAATATAAAAGATAAAAGAAATGTAATAGTGTTTTCTGCTTCTTAAAATCACATAAACTGTAACAAGAATAGAATAAAAGACTCTTAAGAGTAGCAAAAGGTTTTGACTCTTGTGGGATTATTTCTTAAGACTTCTGCTTGCAAATTGTTAGGTAACTGCACTACTTAGATTTTAACACTCTTCAAAACATCCTCCTTAGGACATGAGTCCTTGCATCATACATTCCATATAAAAATTGCAACATTTTATTACTATAATTGTTGCTTAGAAGCTGTTCTGGATTGAGATTTCTTGTTATATATGGATGTGTTTACTACCAACAATCTTAGCCCCTGTTTTTCTCCAAACAATACTTAGCCAAAGGAGCATATTTTCACAAAGCCATATCCTTATTTTTGTAGTTTTTGCATCTCCATAAAAAAACAAAAACAATTCTGGAACCTACTCAGTTATCTTTCCCTTTTTGTTTAGAGTTTTACTGTATTTAATTCAGCACCCAGAAAATTACTTAGTAGGGTTACAATAAATTGTAACAAATGACTCATTGTGAGCTCAACACTTCCTATATAACACGGTTATATAGGGAATACAAGTCTCTATTTAGAATTGAAACACTTATAATTTTATAGGAGCAAAATTTCCCTAGATAGCAAAAGTTCCTTTGAAAGAGAATTTAATGCAATTTTGTAAGCTTTTTACATGTAGTATGGAGATTATTATTGCTATCATATTATTATTAGCAACAGCAGCTGCAACAGTAGAACATCAGTAGCTAAGTCATGCTAAGTGTTCTTCCCATGTTATCTCTCATGCAATCTTTCCATTGACCCTATTAGGTAGATGCTATTGTTGTGCCTATATTTATGAATGAGGAAATTGAGCTCAGAGAGATTAAGTAATGTGTTCAACATCACATGGTTAATAGGTGGTAGAACTATGATATGAATTCAATTAGTTAAGATTTGAACTTGGCACTTCTAATGCAAAAAACATGAGTTTGACTTTATCCTCTTCAAAATTCCTACTGAAATGACCAAAAGGACATTTAAAAAGGGAAGAAGGGGGATCCCTGGGTGGCGCAGCGGTTTGGCGCCTGCCTTTGGCCCAGGGCGTGATCCTGGAGACCCCGGATCGAATCCCACGTCGGGCTCCCGGTGCATGGAGCCTGCTTCTCCCTCTGCCTGTGTCTCTGCCTCTCTCTCTCTGTGTGTGTGTGTGTGACTATCATAAAATAAAAATTAAAAAAAAAAAAAGGGGAAGAAGGAAGGGAAAGAGGGAAAAGAAAGGAGAATTGGTATCTGCAGTACCAAGTGGGGATGATCACCATCCTCATGCTAGAAAAACACTGGAGGTTTTTGTTCAATATGAAATTCAGGCAAGGCCAAGTTGGGGTAAGGGCCTACCAACTTGAGTACTGTGTATATATGAAAGCCCACCTAAAGAGTGAGTAAAGGAAGCATCTTTTATTTATAGTATACTGAAAGTGTTAATTTTATCAAATACTTTTTTTAGCATCAATATATTTAGATAATCCTATAGTTTTCTCATTTGACTTAATGTGCTAAATTATATTAATAGAATTCCTAAATATTCATTCGTTCATTAATAGAATTCCTTAATATACATTCATAGTTATAAAGTATGGCAGTTCACTCTGCAGAACCCAGGAACAACTCAGCTCAGGGACTGGAATTACCAAGTACCCCAGAAAGCAGAGGAAAAAACTTGAAATATCCTTTGTCTTCCTTTAGGATTAGAATTAATTTGGAACTAAGTATGTTGTTTGCAAGTTAATACTTGTTCTGTGAACCAATTATTTCTAATGCAACCAGTATACTTAAATTGATACTTTGTATCTTAGTGAATTAAATTGCAATTAATAAGTCTGCAGTAAAGTCTTAAAATAACTTTAGGAGTGCAAGTTGTTATAGGACCTCTTTCTTGAAGCTATTTTATTTTTTTATTTTTTTTTTCTTGAAGCTATTTTAAAGAGCTCAGGTAAACATGCTGAAATATTTACAAGAATGAAAACTTTAAAATATTAACTAGTGTAATTTGGATTAATTGTATACTCTGTGGCAGTGACAAGCTACTTTTGATATGCTTAACATTACCTATTTTATCATCTGTTGTGATATGAGTATTTGGGAGAATTGAAAGCAGTTTTGATCTCTACCTTATTCCTTCAGATCCTTTGTGTGTGTGTGTGTGTGTGTGTGTTTTAAATTTTTTATTATGCCTTTAGCCTTTCTAATATGACTTTAGAAGTCTTCAAGTATTTTGTAGTCTGATTTTTAAAAAATACAAATGGGAGGTATATGTTCTTATTTTTTCCCGGGGTGGGTGTCTTGGTTAAGGGTCCAGCTCTTGATTTTGGCTCTGGTCATGATCTCAGGGTTATGAGATTACATACAACACCCAGTGCTCATCACATCCCTAAGTGCCCTCCTTAATGCCCATCACCCAGTTACCTTATCCCCCCCTTAAAATAAATAAATCTTTTTTTAAAGTTCTTATTCCCCCCCTCCAAAATGCAAGGGAGTAATAATAAATAAATAAAAATAGATAAAAAAAATTAAAAAGAAAGAGAGAAAGTAAAAACAAATGTATTTGCAGGATTTAAAAAGTGATTTAACTATTTGGTTGTTTCTGTTTTATTTTATAAAAGAGGAAGAGAGAGGATAATGGAGATGAGATTTGGTTGTAATAAGGAAAACTAAAGTAAGCAAAGGATCAAGGTAGGAAAAAGGAAAGAAGGAAATAAACCAGGAAAAGGCAGTTACCAGGAATAATAACAATGAACTTTACTTTCATTTATTTCCAGTCTAAAACTCTTAATCTCGGGATCCCTGGGTGGCGCAGCGGTTTGGCGCCTGCCTTTGGCCCAGGGCGCGATCCTGGAGACCCGGGATCGAGTCCCGCGTCGGGCTCCCGGTGCATGGAGCCTGCTTCTCCATCTGCCTGTGTCTCTGCCTCTCTCTCCTCTCTCTGTGACTGTCATAAATAAAAAAAAATAAAAAAAAATAAAATAAAAAAATAAAACTCTTAATCTCTGCGGGTATTCAGTGGGTTGAAACATAGTTTCAGCTTTGAAAAATCAAAGTAAGAGTCAACTAGGTTAGCCACAGAGTAGTTATATGTGATTAAATTTCAGCCAGTAGTAGTGAGAAGTTTTTTTGTCATTTATTTAAAAACTTTATTGAGGTATAATTGATTAAAAAAAACTACACATAGTTAATATATACAATTTGATGAGTTTGGACCTACACACCTGTGAAACCATCATTGTAACCATCACCAAATCTATCACCTCCAAGTTTCCTTGTGCCTCTTCGCATTTTTTTATTGTTTGTTTTGTGGTAAGATCATTTAACCTGAGATCTGCCCTCCTAACAAAAGTTTTAAAAGCACAATAGAATAGTATTAACAATAGGCACTATGTGGTACAGTGGATCTCTATAACTTTTTCATCTTACAATCTGAAACTTTATACCTATTAAACAAAAATTCTCTATTTACTCCTCCCCTTGGCCCTCCGGCAACCAGCATTCTACTCTCTGCTACTGTGAGTTTGATTATTTTGGATACCTCAAATATATGGAATCATGTAGTTTTCATCTTTCTATAACTGGCTTACTTCACTTACGACTTCCTGTTTTTCAGGCTGAATAATAGAGAGAGAGAGAGAACGCTATAATATAGATAGATAGGGGGGATCCCTGGGTGGCTCAGTGGTTTCGTGCCTGCCTTTGGCCCAGGGCGCGATCCTGGAGTCCTGGGATCGAGTGCCGTGTCGGGCTCCTGGCATGGAGCCTGCTTCTCCCTCTGCCTGTCTCTCTCTCTCTCTCTCTCGATCATAAATAAAAATAAATTAAAAAAATATATATATATAGATAGACAGGTATATTATATCTGGACTTCTAGGTTGATTCTGTTATCTTGGCTGTTGTAAATAATGCTGCAATGAACATGATAGTGCAGACATCTTTTCCAGATCCTGATCTTAGTTCTTTTGGATTTATACCCAGAAGTGGGATTGCTGGATAATATGATAATGGGAAGTTTTGATGACATAGCATCTACATCTCTATGTAGGGAAAGCTCAGTTTCCAGCAGCTAGTACTCAAACAGCAAACATTTGGATGGACCTTAATGGGTCAGAGTTGGAGCTTTTTTTTCTCCTTTTTTGTGGTGGTGTTATTCATAAGGGAAAAATAGTCTTGTGTTACCAGCTAATTGTTTCACTCCTTTGTCTCGTTTTCCGTATCTATCTTCTAGACAGATTCTGAAAAAGAGATTGGATAGTGGAAGAAAGGTTTTAAATTGTTTTCTGGCATCTGTCAGGGGGACTTGGGTAGGGCATATCTTTTGGCTGTTCTTATAAACACTTGTTAGCAGAGGGCTAATGAGGCTAGTAGTTAGATACCCCAATCATGTCCTATGCTATATTCTAAAGCTTGACTCTAAACAATCATATCAAATATGTACCTTTGGATATGAGGATAAATGAACACAAACCTACCCCATTCCGAGAAGTGTCCAGAGTGTATACCATGTCCTCCATCTTTACAGAAAACGGACACCCCATTGCCCAAATTGGAAACCATAGAAAATGCTTCAAGCTAATCAAACATTCCTCAATCAGTTTTCTAGTCACCTAACCAATCAACTCGTTGGCTTTATTCTCTCCAAAATAGACATCATTAATCAGAATTGCACCTTCTCACCTATGAGCTAACATGATTCAGTGATTTCTGCTGGCTTTTTTTCCCTCATGCCTATGGCCCCATTCATTTGGATCTCTGAAATGATGTTGTTTATATTACAGAGCTCTCATTTGGAAGACAGTGAATCAGCAGTGTTACTTTGCCGTGAATGTGAAGAATCAGATATCTTTAGTGGTTCCAATGTACGTAGGTATATGTTTTATACAGCCTTTGGTATTTCAAGTGAAAGCTTTTTAGATGAATCTGGCTCTTAAATGCAACTGAAATAGCACCTATTATTTCATCTATTTGGTGTCACTCAGCCAAATATATAGTAAGTTACTTAGAATGAGTATATATATATATATAAATAGTATGGTATATATGTATGCATAGTAATCTCCACTCAAGGTGGATCTATAAAGTAGAAAGATATTGTATCCTGGAACTTTGAGTAAGTTCTCCCTCAACAAAGGATGATTGTTTTGTGGGTTTTTACATTTTTTAATTGTCAATAGTTTCCCTTTCCCCATGGCAATTGCTTGGTATTAGTGCTGTCACTGGACCTTTATACCCCACATACATAAACCTAACACATCCTGGTTGTTGATAATGTTAAGCTATACAATATTATAATTACTGGGTCATTTCAAATGTGGAGCTATCTAACTACATTTCATGAGATGTTATAGATTTTATTTATCTGGCCTGATCCCCAACATAATTGCTTGATTATTGCAAATTACCTGTGCAATCAGGCTGAAATTAGAGGACTTAAACTGACTTTTTTTTTAAGGTTTTATTTATTTATTTGAGGAGAAGAGAGAGAGCACAAGGGGGGCGGGCAGAGGGAGAAGGAAGAACAGGCTCCCCGCTGAGCAAGGAGCCTAAGGTGGGCTTGATGCCAGGATGCTAGGATCAAGACCTGAGCTGAAGGCAGACGCTCAATCGACTGAGCCACTCAGGTGCCCTTAAATTGACTTTTAACAAATGTAAATCTCTTCCAACAGGATAACTACCTTTGCTAGCCATGGCTAAAACTGGGTTCTACAAACCTTGATGATAAAATCTGGATTCTGTCTGTTTCAGGATGTTTACTGTTCACAGTAGGCATTTTATAAATATTGTTAAAGTTTCACCAATGGAAACTTTATTTCTCGAAGTGAGCTGTGCCTCTTCAGTATATCACCATAGTACTGCCTACTTGTAGACTGTCTTCTTTACTTCACCTTCATTGCACAAAGAAGGTGATCACTATTTCAGGACCTCATTCAACTATTACATTGACTTACCTGGTTGCACTTCATTCAGCATTGATGATGAATGCGGAATGGCAGGAAGTTAGTTATTGTGACTCACTCACTAATAGCTAGAGCTGTACTCATTTCCTAGTGTTTGAAAACATTAACTTAGGAATTCACATGAACACTTATTTATTATCAACATTTTGTAGATGACAGACTGGGGATGGAAAGGTTATAGTCTTTGCCCAGTGTTGTATGATAAGCAGGGGCAGCACTGACACCAGATCTTGGCTGACACCCATCAGTGATCTCATTGTCAGCAGGTAACATTGTCATTGATAGAATATATGCCAAGGCTCTTTATATAGTTTCCTCAAGATTTATTTGGTTCAGTCAGCAGTGGCATCCTCTCTATCAGACTGGCTTATTTTTTGGCTGATTTCATCTTAAAGAAACCAGTACATGGCAAGCAATATGAAGAATATTTTTATGAAGTTGTACACATGGAGAAAAGATAACTCTACTTTTAGTGGGTCTCTGAGAAACTATTAGTTGGGTATATGTATTTGCAGATTATTCTGGATTGCTTTATTTAATTGCCAGACCTTTCATTCATTTAAGTTAGGTTTGTTGTCTTTTCCTCTTCATAAGGCCAAAGTGGTTACACGTACTGGCTGGCTTTTAAAAAGTATTGGATTCTCCTCCTGATTTGTTTGGTTGGGGAGTACGTCCCATATGTCTTTTTCCCTTTCCTTAGCTCCCCATCCCCACCCTCACATTAAAAAAGATTGAAGAGCTCCTTCCCAGTTTGAAGGCTTACACTTGAAAACCAAACTGGAGAGTAAACTGATTGAAAGACCCATTTTGAATTTTCTTCAAAGGAAATGGCATGGGATCTTGATAACTGTTTGAAATAGAAGTTAACTGTCATAAAGAAGAGTAGGAGGTAAAGTTAATCACTGAAGGACTTTCTCTTCAATCTCAGGATAACCGAATTCTAAACTTTGGTTGGCTGTATTCACTCATTCACTTACACACACGTGCATGTATTCATTCCTTTATTCTCCAAGCATTGATTGACTGTCATGCACTAATCACTGGGCCCAGGGCTATGGAGGTTAGGCATAAAGTATAGAATCTACCCTAACACCAAACTTTCAACTATAGGATGCACAAGGTCTGATGATCTAATGTAAGACATGGTGACTATAGTTGATAACATTGCATTTTATAATTGATATTGCTAAAAAAGCAGAACCTAAATGTTTTAATACAGAAGATAAATATGTGAAGTGATGACTATATTAATTAACCAGATGGGGAGAATCTTTTCACAGTGTATATGTATATCAAATCACCATGATGTACACTTTAAAATCTTACCAATTTCATTTGTCAATTATACCTCAATAAAGCTGAATTTTTAAAAATTTATTTTATTTTATTTTTTTAAAGAATCTACCCTGGGAGAACTGTACACTCTATGCTTCAACAACTTAGTTTTACGGATATTCATAGAAGTTCTTAAAAAGGAGAGGAGAAAATCATTCATATGCAGTATATGAGGAGAAGAAAAGAAATACTTGAATGAGTGGAAGGAAACTTGACTGGAGGCAAAGAAGGGATAAGCTCTTTCTCTGGAAGAGGACTGACTGACTGCCTTAGATCTCCTGGGGCTTTCTTGGAAGAGAGGGGAGGAATATAGAAAAGGCTTCTGCCTCTTCTCTGGGCCTATTCAGCCTCTAGGGAACCAGATAAAGAAAGGGTAGAGGCTGCTTCTTATTCCCTTTGCTGTGCACAGGGCTGTTGGAGGCCTCCATCATGGGAAAAGGGACTGTCTGCCCCAGAGCAGGGTTGACAATGTGACTGGCAAAGGCTGGAGAGGAAGAAGGTAGTGGCCCTCGCTGCAGGAGTTTCCCTTCGGCTTCAGATGAGAAAGATCATAGACAGTGACTAAAGCAGGTTGGGGTACTGGTGGCTGCAGTAGCCACTGAGACTCCTGAGAGTCCTCTTCACCCCTCATCCCAGACCTGCTGCTATTCTGCCTTAAAGGAGAAAAAGCTCTGTGTGAGCTGGAATTTTGATTATCATGTTTGTGAGGGTTCAATTAGAAACAAGTAAGTTCATTACCATTGCAGGCTTATATCCTCCCCAGCCTAGAGGTCAGGAAAATGCTTGTTACATTAGCTTATTTCCTCAAAACAGCTATTTCTTTCTCTCCTCTCCCTGCTTCTCTGATCCCACTCCCACCCTGCCAAACAGGAGGAGACACATGTAGATGGTCATACTATTTTTGTGGTCTGTTTCATTCCTTTGCCTGGATATTAAATCCTTGTAGAGAATGCATTTTCCTTTAATGCAATCAAAACAGCATTTTGTTTGATTAACGCAGTGAAAGGAAAGAGTGTTAGCCTTTTGTTATTAAAGAAAGAAAAAGGGCGCTTGGGTGGCTCAGTGGTTGAGCATCTGCCTTCGGCTCAGGGCATGATCTCAGTGACCTGAGATCGAGTCCCACATCGGGCTCCCTGCATGGAGCCTGCTTCTCCCTCTGCCCATTTCTCTGCCTCTCTCTCTGTGTCTCTCATAAATAAAGAAAAATCTTTAAAAAAAATTAAATAAAATAAAGAAAAAAAGAAAAGGCCACCCTTGAATCAAATGTTGAGAAGGCAGACAAAAAGAAAGGAAAATCTAAAATGTAAGGATTATTTGGCTTAGTATGCTTTACATTTTTAAACTGTAGATTTGTGTTCTTTTCTAGGGCAAGACAGGTGTCTCAGAACATACCAGTGTCCTTCTAGATGACAACTTCTGTGGAAGTTTTCTCTTGTAGTCATTTTATGGAGTGGAAGAATGACTTTGGAGAGAGAGAATGTTTAAATCTCACTAAGTTTAAGATAAAGAATTTAAAAATTGTAAAAAGTTATTAGCATTAAGATAAAGCAAGCGCTAATTCAAGGCCTGCTACTGAGTAGCCAGCCTATGGACTGAGAATAGAAGGGACTTTAATCTTCAGGATTCTCCTGAAGCATCTTATTTTTCTTGTATGTTTTAAGTCTTGGAACCTGGTATATGGGATGATCAAAACAATGACTGATTTATAAGCTTAGAAAGTAAAACTGTATTTAAAAGGGGAAAACTGCTATAGTCGTTAAACCTGCTTTTGTAAGACTCTAGAGATTGTGAGCAGACACACGCAGCACCTATATATTGTGGATAATCTACAGAAACAATGATAACCAAAGTAGTTGGCTGTAAGGTGGTGATGGTGTGTAGGCCGACAGTATGTGCATCTGGTTGTTTCTGATGATTTGTATTTATCTTCTTTCATTCTGCTCTTAGTACTATATTTTTTTTCCTTTTTTTCAGGTTCATTTGCAGAGATAATCATTTCACTGGACAACACAAATATAAAAAGCAAAAAAAAAGTAAATTTGTTGCTAAGAAGATGTGAGTTTTATTATGGGTTCCAAATGACCAGTTAGCCAACAGCAAACAGCTGTCCCACCAGAGTTGAGGATTATTTGAATTGTTTCTACATCACTTCTGCTGTGTAGTAGAGTGATTACTTATTAGGGCACCTGGTCAGAGAACAGGATAAAAGTGTTGCCGATAGCAAAAACATAGTTTCACCATGAATGGTATTCCTGTTTTTCCCTTTGGAGGGAGTCTGATCTAAATGAAGAAATTGGCAAAAGGCCTCCTGTGATGCCAAATTTATTTTTCTTTGTTCCAGAATAAGATATAATCAGAAAGCATACCTCAACTATTTTATCTTAGAATAACAAATGAGAAATAATTTTCAACTTTTCCTTTTTAAAATCTTACCTGCGTGAGTGGACTTAATTGAGGGAAAATGAGATTTGTAGTAATCTTAGATATACAGAGGCTATTTTTAAAATTACCCTTATTGTTTAACTCTGTACATCTCATTATGTCTGAGATGTACACTAGTACATCACTAGATGACTAGTCTGCACACTAGAGTCACCTGGTGACCTTTTTTTTTTAAGATTGATTGATTGATTTGAGACACAGAGAGAGAGAGAGAGATTGAGAGAGAAAGAGAGGCAGAAATACAGGCAGAGGGAAAAGCAGGCTCCACGCAGGGAGCCGGATGTGGAACTCAATCCCGGGTCTCCAGGATCACACCTGGGCTGAAGGGGGCGCTATACCACTGAGCCACCCAGGCTGTCCACCTGGCGACCTTTTAAAATAATTTAATAAGAGTCTCACCCCAGTCTAGTTAAATCAGTATCTCTGTGAGTGGAACCCAAATATAGGTATTTTGTAAGTGGTTCCAGAATTATTTTAATGTGAATGAGGGATTAAAAACCACTGTTTTAACTCTAAGCTATGCTAATTTTTGTACCTCCTCAATCAGAGCTCCAATCTGCAATGTCTATGTTTCCTTAAGAATGGACGAAATAGGAAATTGACTAGAATCCGTTTTTTTTTTAATTTTTTATTTGTTTATTCGTGAAAGACACAGAGGAGAGAGAGAGGCAGAGATACAGGGAGAGGGAGAAGCAGGCTCCATGTAGGGAGCCCAATGTGGGACTGCATCCTGGGACTCCAGGATCACTCCCTGGGCCAAAGGCAGGCACTAAACCACCGAGCCACCCAGGGATTCCCAGATACTGATTAGAATCCTAAGAGTTTACTTTGCATTCGATAACTCAGTTACAATGCATTTAACTTCTATTCAGTGAAATTCCCTGGCTAGGCTTCTGTTAAAAGAGGAGCAAGATATTGAAATTCAGTAATCCAAATCCTCAGTGAACCTGTGTCAGTTAAGGGCAAGATTTTCCATGAGGTTATAAAGACTTATTCTTCCTTCATCAGTACTGCTAGGAGTTGGTATACAGACAAAGTATTAAAGACCACTTTTAGACTTTGTATATTTTACTTTAATTGAAATAAAATATACATGTGGAGAAGTGTACTTACCTTGCACTTTTATTTATATCTTGATGAATTTTCACAAAGACACATTGAAACTGCATAATCTGTACCTAGAACAAGAAATAGAATATTACCACCCTCCTCCACCAATTCCCCCTTTTGCTAAATACCCCCCTTTCTCCCTTCTCAGCCATCGTCACTCTCAGCCCCCAAGGTAACCACTATTGTGACTTCTTGACCACATGATTTTGATGTGAGCATGAGGCTATGCTCTTTAGACAACCTTTTTTAGCCCCCAGAATCAGGGCTCAACATCATGTAATAAAGAGCTCAGGCTCAGACAACCTGGGTCAGAGTTGCAGCTCCACCACTTCCTGGCTTTATGACTTCACTTCTCTAAGCCTCACTTCCCCATCTGTAAAATGGGGGTAATAATAGTACTTGTCTCAGAGAGTTGTTAGTATCAAATGAGATGATTTATATAAGGTACTTAGAGGGCCTGGCACATTTTCTGTGCTAAGTAGAGAGCAGGGGCAGATGTAGGATTCCCTAGTGTCACCATCTCTTCTACAGAGTCAGGACAGTGCCACTGTCGTCTGTGGGCACAATTTAAGTTTATAGTCCAGCTCTGTAGAGGAGGAGAAGGAAAAAATGGACATCTTGACCATCTTTCCTTTTCTTCACCATCCTTGATTTGCCTTGTGGCCATTTCTAAATTATAGTATTTAGGGGCACCTGGGTGGCACACTTGGTTAAGCCTCTGACTCTTGGTTTCAGCTCAGGTCATGATCACAGGGTGGCGAGATAGAGCCCACATTGGGCTCCACACTCAGCTTGGAGTCGACCTAAGACCCTCTCTGCACCTCCCTGCTGTTGATTGTGCATGAGTGCAAGCACTCTTGCTCTCATAAATAAATAAATCTTTAAAAAATAAGTAAAATATATTTAAATTCATAAAACGATAATTGAAGGGCCAGAAATGTTCTCTTATATATACATCCTTATATTTTCCACAGTGCCTAGCATAATGATTTGCAAGTTGCACATATTTAATGCCTTGGGTAATGGAATCTAAAAATAATGCTTGCTTTCACCTGTGCTGGATTTATATTGGTCTGACTTCTGGTCCTTCTTTTGACCAGAGATATCTGGCACAAGGATATAGAATGTAGCAGTGAAAGAATTGCAGGCAGACACCAAAAGCTTGGTCTAATTTATAAAATCAACCAAATAAAAGTCTCTGACTAGCTGAGTTATCTTGCTTTCATAATCTGAGGCAGGGCCTGTTCAGGTGTATTTGTCCCTTATTTTGATTTAGGAAAGCAAGAAAACCAGAAGATGGCATGACTTGTAGGTTTTTTCATTAATAAAATTATACAGTTTTTAGCTTGTAGCTTGGAAATAATTTACCTTTTGGAAGGTTAGCAAGGCAATCTATTTAGCCCTTATTATTTGCCAAACATTCTAGGTGATTTTCATACAAGTTAGTGTTAAATCCAAGTCTTTGAGGTTAAGTACTCCTAGTATTTCCCATTTAATGCTGAAGAAACAGAGGCTTGCCTGAGGTGTGTGATCCTGCTGGCAGTGACAGCTAAGTCTGCCTGATACTCTGAGCTTTTATCCTAATGCTGGATTGCCTTTGCTCTTGAATGAAATATTGTTTTTCTGGTGCTAGGAGGTCAGGGGCAAATGGAATAGTGGTTATTAGCTCTGTTTTTTGCACCAGAATTATCTGTGGAGCTTTTCAAAAATAGACACTCAAATCTTAGCAACTTTTTCATTCAGCGGATTTTGGACATCTTTATTCTTTACAAAGGTCCATTGGTGGTACTTCATGCACCCGTGTTGAGAATCATGGTTCTTAGAAATTCACTAGGGAGGAATTATAAGATTACAGATCTAGGGGCTTCTGAAGACTGAATTTGAGATATTGTAAAGACAAACTGTTGACAGAAGTTTAAGGAAAGAGGAGGTAGCTTAATAACAAGTTCATGTTTCAAGAGGTAAGATAGTACGTATCACTGGAAATTGGATATATCACTGGACTATTTTATAGCCAGATTAATTCTCCATTCTTTCTGTTAATTTCTAGAGTACTGCCACTGTTGTACTCAAGCACAGCTCTTCTCAACCCTAATTTGCTCTCCCAAATATCTTTTTACTCAGTGGTTAGGGTGAAGTCCTAGTGAATTTGCAATTTCAGACTATTAGGCAAGAACTCCTAATCCTAGAGAGAGCAGTGGATGGCCCTGATTTAAGATAAATGTCATGGGAGAGTTGTAAATTTAACAAATTCTTAATCTTAATGAATCCTGTCTTCTGAGTTCCTTCTAATGCCTTTTGTTTATTTTTTGTAATCTTACAGTGTACTTTGGCAGTAGAGAAGGGTTAGTAACTTTTCCTTTCACTTTACAGTTAGGAAAGTTGAGCTACAAAGGCCATGACTTGCTGCGAACTATAACTAAAATGGCTAACATTTCTTGGACACTAACCATGTTCCTGGCTCTGTATTATATGTTTTTATGTGTATTATTCATATTAAATAATGTTTTAGGGTCAGTGAAAATTTTTTTTAATAAATTAATTTTTATTGGTGTTCAATTTACCAACATACAGAATAACACCCAGTGCTCATCCCGTCAAGTGTCCCCCTCCGTGCCCGTCACCCATTCACCCCCACCCCCCACCCTCCTCCCCTTCCACCACCCCTAGTTCATTTCCCAGAGTTAGAAGTCTTTATGTTCTGTCTCCCTTTCTGATATCTCCCACACATTTCTTCTCCCTTCCCTTATATTCCCCTTCACTATTATTCATATTCCCCAAATGAATGAGAACATACACTGTTTGTCCTTCTCCGATTGACTTACTTCACTCAGCATAATACCCTCCAGTTCCATCCACGTTGAAGCAAATGGTGGGTATTTGTCGTTTCTAATGGCTGAGTAATATTCCATTGTATACATAAACCACATCTTCTTTATCCATTCATCTTTCGATGGGCACCGAGGCTCCTTCCACAGTTTGGCTATTGTGGACATGGCTGCTAGAAACATCGGGGTGCAGGTGTCCCGGCGTTTCATTGCATCTGAATCTTTGGGGTAAATCCCTAACAGTGCAATTGCTGGGTCGTAGGGCAGGTCTATTTTTAATTCTTTGAGGAACCTCCACACAGTTTTCCAGAGTGGCTGCACCAGTTCACATTCCCACCAACAGTGTAAGAGGGTTCCCTTTTCTCCGCATCCTCTCCAACATTTGTTGTTTCCTGCCTTGTTAATTTTCCCCATTTCCCCACTGGTGTGAGGTGGTATCTCATTGTGGTTTTGATTTGTATTTCCCTGATGGCAAGTGATGCATTTTCTCATGTGCCTTGTTGGCCATGTCTGTATCTTCCTCTGTGAGATTTCTCTTCATGTCTTTTGCCCATTTCATGATTGGATTGTTTGTTTCTTTGCTGTTGAGTTTAATAAGTTCTTTATAGATCTTGGAAACTAGCCCTTTATCTGATATGTTATTTGCAAATATCTTCTCCCATTCTGTAGGTTGTCTTTGAGTTTTATTGACTGTATCCTTTGCTGTGCAAAAGCTTCTTATCTTGATGAAGTCCCAATAGTTCATTTTTGCTTTTGTTTCTTTTGCTTTCATGGATGTATCTTGCAAGAAGTTACTGTGGCCAAGTTCAAAAAGGGTGTTGCCTGTGTTCTCCTCTAGGATTTTGATGGAGTCTTGTCTCACATTTAAATCTTTCATCCATTTTGAGTTTATCTTTGTGTATGGTGCAAGAGAGTGGTCTAGTTTCATTCTTCTGCATGTGGATGACCAATTTTCCCAGCACCATTTATTGAAGAGACTGTTTTTCTTCCAGTGGATCGTCTTTCCTCCTTTGTCGAATATTAGTTGACCATAAAGTTCAGGGTCCATTTCTGGGTTCTCTATTCTGTTCCATTGGTCTATGTGTCTGTTTTTGTGCCAGTACCACACTGTCTTGATGACCACAGCTTTGTAGTACAACCTGAAATCTGGCATTGTGATGCCCCCAGATATGGTTTTCCTTTTTAAAATTCCCCTGGCTATTCGGGGTCTTTTCTGATTCCACACAAATCTTAAAATAATTTGTTCTAAGTCTCTGAAGAAAGTCCATGGTATTTTGATAGGGATTGCATTGAACGTGTAAATTGCCCTGGGTAACATTGACATTTTCACAATATTAATTCTGCCAATCCATGAGCATGGAATATTTTTCCATCTCTTTGTGTCTTCCTCAATTTCTTTCAGAAGTGTTCTATAGTTTTTAGGGTATAGATCCTTTACCTCTTTGGTTAGGTTTATTCCTAGGTATCTTATGCTTTTGGGTGCAATTGTAAATGGGATTGACTCCTTAATTTCTCTTTCTTCAGTCTCATTGTTAGTGTATAGGAATGCCATTGATTTCTGGGCATTGATTTTGTATCCTGCCACGCTACCAAATTGCTGTATGAGTTCTAGCAATCTTGGGGTGGAGGCTTTTGGGTTTTCTATGTAGAGTATCATGTCATCGGCGAAGAGGGAGAGTTTGACTTCTTCTTTGCCAATTTGAATGCCTTTAATGTCTTTTTGTTGTCTGATTGCTGAGGCTAGGACTTCCAATACTATGTTGAATAGCAGTGGTAAGAGTGGACATCCCTGTCTGGTTCCTGATAGGGTCAGTGAAATTAAGCTAATTTATTCTACAGTTATTTGAGCCTACTCTGTGGTAGGTACCATGCTAGGCAGTGAGTATCCTGTGGTGAACAAATCAAACCCCGTCCTTAATGGAATTTACAGAGGAACACACATAATAAAAAATAAATAAGTATTCAATTATAAAATGTGATAGTGGAATGAAAAATACAAATGGGGGGAATAATAATAAGGGAGAATAGCCATTTAGATAAAGGATGGTCAAGAAGGGCTTCTCTAACATGGTGATATTTTAGTTCAGAATAGCTCAGGGATTTGCTTAGTGTCACACATCTAGTAAGTGGTGAAATTCAAGTCTGATTTCCAAGGCTCTGCTCACCAAACTATACCGCCTGTCAGATATGTGCATGGAATCTACCCCAGGCTTTTGACTCTCCTATTTGGTCTGACAAGCAGTACTTTCATGACACTGTACCAATTTCCAGAAGAGGCCTCATAAAATTTATGATTATGAAATTATAATAATAATTCTTTCCTCCTAAAATAGCAAAAAGTATTGCAAGCAGAATATGAATTTCAGCAAATGATAGACATAGCCCCCAAAGAATCTGAAAATCTCTGCTATAACTATACTAGGTATATTTGCATAAGGAAGTGCTCTCTTGGCATGCATGGGCTGTGACTGGATTTTCCACTTTGGATCAACATCTTATTTCCTGGCCTTAGTTGAACTTAAAGAACTTGACGGGCTGATCCAGGAGCCAAGCAGAAGACATCGAAAGGAAGAAGCTGACTGAGATGTGTTACATGGTTGCTAGAACCTCAAGATACTTGGAAAGAATGTTGGACAGGAGGGACACTGTGCTCTTGGGAAAGAAGAGAAGGAAGTAAATGATGAAATACAGCCTTGAATTTAAATGCTGCTGTCTTCTTTTGACTCTACTGCAGTGCTTAATTTGCCAAGTTACTCTCAGGATTTTCCAGCAGAGTCCTCTGAATTCCCCCCTTTGCTCCAGAAGAATTTGTCTATTTACTCTTTTTCTTCCCAGGAAATAACAGCAGTTCTTAGGCTGATCAGATTCTGTAGAAGTGTGATGCAAGTCTTTAAACCCTGGATTATGAGCCTAATAGATTCGAATAATGCTAGTATAAATTTATGTTTAGAAAAGATCTGTGCATGATATTCATGTATACTTCTTAACTTGATGATTATATTGGTGAAGATTATAAATCCTGGCAATCCGACAGTTCAGTCAAAAGTTATAATAATGTCCAAACTCTTTGACCTAGAAATTTAATTCTGGAAAACTTCTTCTAAGGAAATTGTTTAAAAAGAAAATTATAGTACTAAAATTTTAGTGAATATGTTTAATAATAGAAAGGGAATGGTTAAGTAAACTATGGTGATATTAGCTCTGAAGGCATTAGGCACAAAACTCAGAGATCATAAAAGAAAACGTTGATATATTCAAATACATAAAGCCAAAAATTCTACATTGAGAGAGCCTGTAAACTTACAAGACGACATGTTGGAAAAAGCTTTTCAACACGTATGATAAAGAGCTAATTTCTTTAATACATAATGTGTTCTACAATTTTTTTAAAGATCAGAAACATAACAATATGCAAAAGAAACTAATAGACTTTCACAGAAAGATATACAAATGGCTTTTCACCATATGAAAAAATATTCCGTAGTCCTCATAACCAATACCATTATTTACCCATCAGATTGGCAAAGATCAAAAAAAGGTGTGATATTGTGTTATGTTGGTGGGGACATAGGGGAAGCAGCAATGCTATGTATTGTTGGTGGACTATAAATTAGGATGAGCTCCATGGAGGACATTTTGGAAATTTCTATCAAAATTCTGTATGTCCATAGCATTTGCTCTAGAAATTTCATTAGGAATTTATCCTCCAGAAATATTCCTATGTATGTGAAATTTCATATATTCAAGGATATCCATTACAAAGTCATTTGTAATAGTAAAAAATTTTAAATATTCTAGATTCTATCAAAGTCTTTCCATATGAGTTAATATGGAATTATCTCCTATTGTTAAAATACGAACAGGACACCTGGGTGGCTCAGTTGGTTAAGCCGCCAACTCTTGATTTCTGCTCAGGTCATGATCTCAGGGTCCTGGAATCAAGTACCATATCCATCTCCAAGCTCAGTGGGGAGTCTGCTTAAGGATTCTTTCCCTCCCTCTCCATCTTCCCTTCCCCTCATTTTCTCTCTCTAAAATAAGTAAGTAAATCTTACAAAAAAAAAAAACAATATGTAAAGCAGTATGTATATTTCATTTGTGTGGGAAAAAAATTAGAGGTTAAGAATATATTTAGATCTTTAAATATGCCTAGATTGTATCTGGTAATGCACATAAAAATAATAAACAGCAGTTGTCTTTATGGAGAAAAACTTGTTGGCTCAGGGAACAGATGTGAGATGGAGACTTGTTTAATGTTTATCATATTGTCCTTTTTTGAATTGTATACCATGTGTATGTGTTAAAAAGTATTAAAATAATTAAAAAGAGGAGTAGAACAGAATTTCATAGTCACCATTCATTCATTCATTCATTCCACAAATGTTATTTTAAAAGAAAGAAAGCAACTCCTTTCCTTAAATGCTCACAGCCTAGAAAAAGAGACAGATATCTAAATAAGATTATTAAAAATAGTGTAAGACAGATATCTAAATAAGATTATTAAAAATAGTGTAAGTTCAATAATGGAGTAGATGTGTGTACTAGATACAATGTGGCACAAGAAGAGAGTAATTTACTCCTTGCTTGATATGACAAATTTAAGAATGAAAAAAATTTGAGGCACCTGGCTGGCTCAATTGGTGGATCACGAGACTCTTGATCTCAGGTTTGTAAGTTCAAGCCCCACATTGGGTGTAGAGAGTACTTAAAACAATCTTTAAAAATAAAATAAAAATGAACAAAATTTACACATAGACTCTGATTACAACTACTAAAAACTATATAAATAAATAACAAAAAGATTTAAAACACACAGAGGCCTTAAATATAAGGAGTTTCATTCAAATGGTGAAGATGTGAAGGGCTTTTGGAATATCAAAGTTGTCTTATTCATATTTTTTTTAATTTTTAATTTTTTTTTATTTATTTATGATAGGCACACAGTGAGAGAGAGAGAGAGAGGCAGAGACACAGGCAGAGGAAGAAGCAGGCTCCATGCACCGGGAGCCCGACATGGGATTCGATCCCGGGTCTCCAGGATCGCGCCCTGGGCCAAAGGCAGGCGCCAAACCACTGCGCCACCCAGGGATCCCTGTCTTATTCATATTTTAAAGACAATGGGTTTTTGAAATTTACTTTAGATTTTTAAAAATCAATTCAGTACCCAACTAAGCCAGGGTCTCTAGAATCTCTTACTTGTAGTCTCAAAGAAGAGAGGATAGGAAATACTGTATTTGCCCTAAGTTAATATATAGGATAAAAAGACTCTTTATTACACGTCTCTACCTGTCCCCTCCATTTAAGCCTGAATCTCTCTGGCTGCTGTGAAGAGCAGCCAGGAATTGGAATTGATTAGTGTACAGGTTATATCTGTGGAAGTGCTCAGTGATCTTCATAGGGGAGAGGGGTTGCCTTTTCAATTTTTGGTATATAATGTTTGTGTGTGTGTGTGTGTGTGTGTGTGTGTTTCCCTTCTCAAAGAACTTCTTTAACACTAGCAGACCTTCACTAGGGCCATTTTTAGATGTCTTAAAAGTGAGCTATAGAGCAGCCAGGACTATATTAAGCAATTCTGGCATTCAGAATTTATGGCCCTTCCTGTTATGAGTACATATAACAAGTAAATACCAATTAAAAGCCACTGGAACATAAATATGATGTTGCTGTGTCATAATAATTTAAATTCCACCATGTGAATTAGGTCCAGGTCTTATGATCAGCTCCATCTCTCATTAAGTCTTGTTTTAAAGCAAGCACTACTGTTTCATATCTTTCTCCATTCATTTCCTTCTCCGTTTCTACTGGTCTGGTTCTACATCTCTATCTTGAACTATTTAAACTGTCTTAATGTGGAGCAGAACTAAGCACAGTACCAAAAGTGGAGCAGAACTGGCCTTGGAGCTTCCTTCAAGTGTGACCATAATCACACTTCCTTGACTGACCCCTGTGTCTTAAGAGCATGACCTTAGTTTCCATTTCTTGTGTATATGGTTACCCTTCACTGGTTATTCTTTCAACGAACAAATATGTACAGGGTACCTCCTGTGTGCCAGACACTTGTGCTAGTTGCTGAGATATAGTGACGCATAAGACAAACATGGTCCCTCCTTTTGAAACTTACATTCTAGTAGAGTAAGTGGCATTAAACAGCTAATTATGCACTGAATTTTTAAATTATAATTGTGATGGATTCTGAAAAGAGGAAAGTACACATACTATGAGAATCTAGCAAGTTGGGATCTGACATCCTTAAGGGTTAGTAGGCAAAAGAGGGCTTCCTTGGAGAACTAGTGTTTTGAATTGTGCTCTGAAAGATGAGTCAAAGTTAACTAGAGAGTTGGGTGGAGAGAGTGGGGAAGAAAATACATACAGCTCAGGAAACCTATGGCATATTCAGGGAACCAAAAGAAGGCCAGTAATGTTAGAGCATAGAAAATAGGGGAGGAAAAAACGCAAGATGATGCTAGAGATATCAGCAAAGGCCAGCAGACAAAGACTCTTATAAGCTAAATTAAGGATCTTGGTCTTTATTCTCTAGACAATAAGAAGCCATTGCAGAGTTTTCAACTGGGGAGTGAACCAGTTAACATTTTAAAAAGATCTGCCTGGCTGTACTCTGAAGAATGTACAGAAAAACAAAGCCCCAGCTGTCTATGGCTTTTTGTTTTTCTGTGATTTGATTTGATTAACTCATTTGTTGGGGGATAGAGCTCTTAATAATAGGAAAGTTGGCAGAAAGTCAGTATGGTGTGGTGGTGAAGAGTGTATGACCCTGGATAAGTTACTTTCCATCTCTAAGTCTCAATTTTCTCATCTGAAGAATGGAAATAATAAATAGTATACCTGCCTTGTGGGATTATTATGAAGATTAAAATGAGATAATATCTGCTGACATTTAGATTAAGGCCTGGCATATTGTAAGCCTGTAATAAATGTGAGCCACTGTTATAATTTAACAGTCTCACAAAGGGTTCATCTATTCCTCTGAGAATCACCCATTTTTGGTGGTCCATGGAATAGCTTTCTATCCAAAAGTCACATATGGGCTTGCCTAGCTACCACTCTACTGGACTCTAGGAATCTAGTCTAGTTGACTGGTAAGGAAATATCATGCTTATGCTTTACTTTTATAAATGTCATTCGAAGATGGAAATGGAGGCTGAGGAATGGTTGTTCGCTTTAGCCCTAGCTATGGTTTTGCTTTGAAGCTGGCTTTTCACAAATACCAATGATAGAGTGTGACATAGGAAACTCAACAGAATGTAGTTAGTTGCTTGGAAACATCTGTATTTCTTTGTTTCCCACAATGCTGGGTAACTAATGTGTGTAATTATACTGCTGAAAAGCTTCAGGTTGATCAAGGTTAATTGTTGACACTATTTGAAATGTTAATAATGTCTCCCCCCAAAATTGCTTTTCCAAAATAGATTGTTCCAGCCCCACAAAAGATTTAAATGCCATTCATTTCTTCATTCAGTGAGATGTAATTCTAGGCCTGGAAACTGGGATCTTCCAATTTAATATTTTCTAAGAAATTAGTACACAAAAAAATGTGTTTTTTCTTTCACTTTAAAGTTTGCCGTATCACATGCTTATAGAAATTCTCACTGCCTGACTTTTGTTATCTTTAGCCTGTTTTCTAAAATTATACATTTCTGCCTTTGATTCTTTATATGAAACTAGGGAGAGTGGCTAAAGCATGTCATCTTTTTTAAGAATCCTGGGGAGTTTGGCGTAGATGGAAATCTATTCTAGAAGTTTACAGTGATTTCAGACCCTGCCCAGAATGTCTTTGTTTTATGTTTAAATTTGTCTTCTAGCTTTAGAACATAAGAGGGCAAGATTTTAAGGGAGTTTTGCTGCCAAGTGCTAAAAAAAAAAAAAATTTAACGTTTCTTATGTAGTCAATGAGAGTTCACTGCAATCAAGTTTACTTACTGAATTTGTCAGACTTCCTGTGGTGAGATGGTTCACAGATGGTGAATAATTCCATTTTAAAAATGAAAGTGAGCTTTGTGTTTTGTTCCTTCTCTTGTCCAACATGATGGCTCCACCTGCATAGCTGTTTTTTCTGTTTCTCTAGGCTCTAAGGAAAGACTTAAAAGCATCAGCTAAATTGTTCTGGCAGTGGAAAGGGTGTTGAGTGAGAAAGGATTGGCCAAAAACAGGGCTTTATCAGCTGTTGCAGGAAGGTAAACAGAGGTTTTACTATATGTAGCTACCTTCTTTAAAATGGTTAAGTAATGTGTTATATAGCATTACTACTGAAACCTAAAGTCATGTGGGCTTATGTTGATCTAGAAAAATATTCATATACAGATGCTGTAACCATGTTGATTTTTTTTTTTAGTGTTCTTGTTCATACTGTTTTGTGTTTCTTTTTCTTTGTTTTGTGTCTGTCCTGCTCAGTTTTAAGAAGCTACACTGAGGAATGTACCAAGTCACAGTGTGTGTTACCTAGAACTTCCTGGGAGCTGAGCATTTAATTTCTTTAGAAATTTGTTTCTACAAAAATTTTAGAAGAATAACAATGAGAAAACAAAGTTTATTTTATTGCTGTTGACTATCACTTAAAATAAGAAAAGGATATTAATCCTTACATAGACAAGCATAGTAATCATGTTGTCATGTTGTTCATTTGGGTATCTCAAAAATCACCCACTGCATTGGTTATTTAAGAGGAAATTTCCTTGTTAATTGCTTGGATTTACAGTCAGAGAAGCCTTATGCAAAATAACTTAAAGAAATTTTGTCCCAGGATTTACCTGTATACATTCCCTGGTATGTTTTTACAATGGATCTGGCTTAATATCAGCAATAATTTGTAGTATGAAAGCCAAGACCACATGAGTTTATGTTTTTAGAATTTATCTTAAAATATGTCACCACATTGAAGGGAATGCTGAAGGAAATGAAATAATAGGGTTCTTGGGTAGATAGCTGCTGCTTATTTAGTATGATCTGCTTTCCTTTTGGGAGCTTGTCTATTCTACTCTATGTGATTCTGGTGGTGCTGACAATCCTTGGCCCTGCTTTTCTGCCACTAGGACAGCCATATGTCCATAGATACATATCAGGCTGGTCAAAGTACCCATTTTCCCTGGATTCCATGATGGATTCAGAGTAGCATATGACCCAAGCAGGGCCAATCAGAGTCATGTTAAGACTCGTGTTAGATATGGATGCTGGTGGTAAAAAAGATTACATTCTTTTTTCCTGGACTCTCTGATTAAAAGGATGATATATGCTTGGTGGTTGGTGGTCACTTTTCTACCACATGGAAACAATCTGCCTAAGATTAAGAAGAGCAGAATCCAAAGAGAGAGAAAGATAGAGACTTAATAACATTATTGCATTTCTAAATCCCCCCTCCATTAGATTTACCAGTTATGTGAACCACACTACCCAACTACTGTTTGTTTCCTTAAGTCAGATTGGTTGTGACCAAAAGCATCTTGTATAATACAGTGTCCTTATCTTTTATTATGATAGTCGTTTGTGTTTGCTAATATTTCTGGTTCTCCTTATTCCAGATAATGGTGGGAATAAGCTGCTCTTGGAGTTGCACATGGTCACGTGACTGCTTTAGCAAATGAAATTTGTGACTTTTGCCACTTCTAGGTAGAAGGCTCTAAGTGTTAAAAGCTGATGCATAATCTGTTATACTCTATTCTTCCTGCCATAGTTAGTGGCCAGTCATGTCCTTGGTGAGTGAGTGTAGCATGGAGCAAAATCTTCACTAATCTAAAATGAACATGTAGCATTAATGAGAAACTGTTACTCTTTTAAGCCACTAAGACTTTGATGCTATATGTTATTATAGCCAATCTGATTGGATACTTGTGTGGAACATATTTTTCTGTGTTAAAATTTTCTAAATATTTTAGATAAAGAAATCATTTTTATTGTTTTTTTTAAATTTTATTTATTCATGAGAGACACACACAGAGAGAGAGAGAGAGGCAGAGACATAGGCAGAGAGAGAAGCAGGCTCCATGCAGGGAGCCCAATGTGGGACTCGATCCTGGGACTCCGGGGTCACACCCTGAGCTAAAGGCAGGCACTCAACCTCTGAGCCACCCAAGTGTCCCTAGGTAAAGAAATATCTTGGTATAACATCTAAAAACACTAATGTCCACAGAATGAGATTATTAAAATATTTAGTATACAGAGTTATTCTAGTTCAGTATTAGCCTACACACTAGAAGTAAGCAGCATTGTTTCCTGGTTTACTACAGAATTAAACCTTCTTTTAGGACTGTGACCTCTGACCAAGTTATAATTGCCTTGTTTCATATTATGTGGAAGGACAAAGTTTATAATGACAAATATTTAAAACTCAGACAGTATGTAAGCACTCTGGCCTTGCCCATGATAACTTCTCTCATGTGGCCTGAATAGGCCTTCTCTCTGAATGTAGAGAAACCAGACAAATAAGAGGAAATGCTTTAAGGACAGATTGAACAAAAGCCTGATTTGCAGCCACGTAAGATCAGTATGGAAGCCTTGAAATTAAGAGGCCTTGGCAGTTAACCATCAAGGAACCTACAGTAGTTGCAAAGTGAGTGTGTAATATAGGCAGCAGTGAGCTCTGTGGACATGAACATCTTCTTTGAGTCATGCCTTTTTGAGGCAATGCCATTGTTCATACCACATAAAACATATCCCAGTCCTAGACTTTAAAGGCAGGTGTACAAATAAAAAATTAAATAAAGACAGGTGTATAAAATTTTTTCACCAAAATTTTGGGGAATATTTTGCTGTAAAAAAACTAGACACACATTTATTTATGTATTCTAATCTTCAGTATCTGTGTTGGACTCTCCAACTTGTGTGAAGGGCAACATATTCTCACAGGCAGAGCACATTGGGTAATTTTTCTACCTATAAAATGGAAATAAATTTTTTTTCTCTTTCAGGGTATCTGGGTGGCTCAATGGGTTAAGCAACCAACTCTTGATTTCGGCATAGGTCATGATTTCAGGGTTGTGAGATCGAGCTCTGTGTTGGGCTCTGTGCTAGGCATGGAGTCTGCTTAAGATTCTCCCTCTCCTTCCAAAAATAATAATAATAATAATAATATTTTTTTCTTTTTCTTACCTCTCGATTGTGTACATGGGAAAATATGGTAAATAATGTATTTGGATTCTTAGTTGAGAGTAAATAAAAACTGGCTTACATAGGAAAATAAATGTTATTTATTGTTGAAAATAAAATTATTTATTGTTTCATTAGCTGCCAGAGAGTGCCATCCCTTTGCCAGTAGTTGGCTTAAATGTGAGCATGTGATCCAGTTCAAAGCCGTGAGTTGAGAGGGGAAATTGGAGAAGGTGGGGGGTACAAGAGACTTCTGGGGCAATTTTCCTTGTACTTAAAGAGACACGAGGAAAGCGCTGTTTTCTTCAGCTGATTGTTGTTGGATATATATGTGATGGACCTTGAATGTGGCAGTCATCTCAGGACCATAGTAGCCTGAGAGAAATGCTGACACAGTCAGGATGGCAGAACCAAAAGATGGGAAAAACTGGGTAGCCCTGGTGGCGCAGCGGTTTAGTGCGCCTGCAGCCCGGGGTGTGATCCTGGAGACCCGGGATCGAGTCCCACATCAGGCTTCCTGCATGGAGCCTGCTTCTCCCTCTGCCTGTGTCTCTGCCTCTCTCTCGCTCTCTCTGAATGAATAAATAAATAAATCTTAAAAAAAAAAAAAAGATGGGAAAAACTGCACTGTTGAGAAAATTCAGCTACAGAATTAAGATGAAACTTTTCTTTATTGTTTAAGCCTTTCTGGAGTGGCTTTTTTAATTGCTTGAAACTGAAGAACATCCTGATTAATAAGTAGAGATATCATGGACTCCTCAGAAAAGCAGCTCTTGGAGAGCTACATAGTTCCATTGGACATAGTATATGCCTTGCACATAGTTGAAGTCCAGTAAATACTTGTTAGAGGAATGTGGTTGTCTTTGTGTTTATAGTTAAAATCATTAAAAATAAAACACATTTCTTCCTGTCTCTAACAATACACTACAAAAGCCATTAGATGGGACTAAGCATGATAGGTGTCTTTAGGCACCCAGGCTCAGTGCGAGTGCGATATAAGAGCCCTGAGGTGAATTGTTAGAATGTGAGTAGGGTGAGGTGAGGGTCTCTGTGGGAAGCAAAGGTTGCATGTCCTAATACAGGGAGTATTAGTTAGAGCCTGAGGAACATGAAGAAGGCTTCTCCCCAGAGGGACATTGGCCCATTGCAAGGTATCAGACCCTGAGTGGGGTGAGGAAGATATTTACTTCTACTGTTCTGGAAAGTTTACTATAATTTTGTAATCATACGTGCCTCAAGTACACCTCTCTTTCATTTTTAAATGAAAATGTCACAAAGTTAACATTTCTAATGCCCTTTTTTAAAATAAGAAACTATTATTTATTTTAATATATCACATGAAATTCCTCAAAATCATGTCTATTTGATTAAAGCAATTTCGCCTTCCCAGCAAATCAGTTTATTTTCTATAATGCATAAATTTCATTAATTGTAACCTGCATTGCATCTGCTTAGAAAATATTTTTCATTTTACTTTTCAGTAGAGTAAAGCTATTTAATTTTTTCACAATTGTACTTTGGCACTTTAAAAAAGTTTCAAAGGAAACATTGTAGAAATTGTCTTTTGAGGAAAAAAGATCAGGCTCACTGATGTCCCAAGTTTCAGCTCACCATTATCATCAACACAACAATACAGTATGGTTGCAGCCTCTTTGAAAATGTGATTAAGTAGTCAACATTAGCCTCATTTTATTAGTGATAAATATAGCCAACCTTAGTCCCACTGTGATCTTCAGGAAGAACTAGAGCTAGGTTGATTTTCCCAAAGCCAAGAGCTATTAATTGTCTATTAAATGTGCTTTATGGAAGTGAGGATTGGAGAAAATGAGGGCCAGAAGAAATAAAGGAAAGTAAAAGAGTACCTGGCTCATAAGAATTTTTTTTTCAGTATTTATACACTATTTTAACAAAAGCTTTCTATAGCTGGAAATATATACCACTTAAAATTTGCTTAGTTTAGTGAGATTGAGGAAGTGCAGCACTTGTTAACTAATTACCAGTATGTTGCATATCACTGGAGATGCTGAAGAAAATAGGTTAGTATATAAGGAGGTAGCAGCATCTTTGAATTCAGAGGACAAGATGCATTGAATGAGAGGGCATTGGTGATTCTGGTTCTGTGATCATATTAAGTGTGGCCTTTGCCTTTACTTAGGCCACAAATTTGACCCAGGTTATTATTTAGCTCTTGATTCCAGTTTCTTATCACCACGAATTCCAAAATTTATTAAGTATAACACCTTTAAATATTCTTTGGTTATTATTTTGCCTTGGTTGGCTGATTATTTGCTTCATGCCCTTATTGCTACATAATAGACCAGAATGTTAACCTCCCCCCATGTTTTTTTTTTTTATAAATTCCATTTTACTCATTTTCCCTTTCCTTACCTAGAAACATTTTTTTCATAATTTGCTTTCATATTTTACTCATTCATTCAGTAAAAATTTATAGAATATCTATTAGGTGGTTTCCCCTTAATAAATGAGGATAAGGTATAAATACATATAATAATAATTGAAGAAAGAAGATAAATGCAAGAAGAAAGAATAGGAATTCAGGAAAGGAGAGCTCATACCCAGTCAAGGGAGATCAGAGACTAGGATTTTACATGATTTTTCTTCCTAAAAAACAGGAACCAACTCCTTGATATAGGAAGGTCAAAGCAAAATATGTTTTTGACTGAAGCATTTCCCTAGGTTGTGGTGCTATAAATAACTAGAAGTAGTTTGAATTCTGAATGGACTCTTTCAGATGCTTGTAGATGGTATAGGAGGAAAGAAAAAGGAAAGTACCTGGAGTTCTTATGGTTGATGGTTCCCCCAAGCAGCAGATGCAGAAATTGCTGTACAGTCCAAGGACCAGTTAGAAGAGAGAAATGGCAATGGGCTGAATTCAGTCTAATCTGAATTTAATATCTGTTGAATGTATTTTTTTAATTTTTATAACTAGTTTTCCAGTAGGCTTCTTTATAATTTAAAATCCAAAGTCTACATTAATAGCCTGTGAGGTGGTCTCCATGGCAGCACTCAAATTCAATGGAAATATTTTATTTAAATTTGTTTTATTCTGTAAATGAATGATGAAAAATGAAAGAAAGCTTGAGGAATAACTTTTAGAAGGGAGTTAGGATTTTTTTTAAAGATTTTGTTTATAAAAAAAAAGATTTTGTTTATTTGAGAGAGAAAGTGAGAGCACGAGCAAAGGGAGAGGGACAGAGGAGAAGCAGACTCCCCACTGAGCAGGGAGCCTAATGCCCGCTTATTCCCAAGACCCTGGGGTCATGACCTGAGCAGAAGGTAGACACTTAACTGATTGAGCCACCCAGGTACCCTGGGAGTTAGGGTTTTTACTGCAGACAGCATAATAGCTGGGACCTGGGGTGTGCAATCAGTTTGTATGTGTGAACACCAGTAGTAGTATTTTTATTTCCCAACTACTTATAGTTACAATTTATTTTTGTTTCTTTGCTCGTGATTATTTGATTGCTTCCTTTTTCAGACTGAAGCAGGGATGGTATCTGTTTTATCCCCAACACCTAGCACTATACTTGGAGATTGGACTGACTTATGAGACAATTCTTAAATAAATGGGCATATAGGTCTGATATTTTATGTCTCCTATTTCAGTGATGGATTCATTTTGAAGAATCTAAGAATGTCAAGAGTCATATGGAAGCAGATTTTGCTTTTCTCACACAAGCTTTTTGAAGTGAAGTGTGGGGGAAAAGCTGGATATTTACAACCTGTGGTATACTGTTTAAATTTATTTTGTTTTTCTACATTATAAGCATAACTATTATTGGCATTGGTCTTTATTTTAATCAATATAGAAAGAAGAACCATAACTTTTGAATTAGTTTGCCCAACCAACTCCCTGATAGGAAAACGTCATGGGCCTAGTTCATATAAAATATAATAGTTTAAAAAGTGGAAATATTTTTAACATTTCTTATATTTTACTTATGTGAAATTGTTTTAAACCCTTGACTATACAGCCCAAGAAATAAGTATTTATGAACCCGGAGTTGATTAGTTATTATCTATGTGATGCAGTTGCTCTAAAGGTTGAGAATCAGATCTGAATATATTATAATTGTCACAGGTAGTTAGCTTAATTACTGCTTATTTGCCATTGGATTGTGCATACTGAGTTCCACTATGTGACTCCTCAAAGTTATGAAAATTGGAAATGATCACTTTATAAAAATTCAGTTCTGTGGTACAGTCTGTAGAAGCACTTACCTGAAGCTGATAATGACTGGGTACATGTGTTCATATCATATGCATAGATAAAACTATAAGCCACCATTGATTTTCTTTAAGGCCTAGTTTTCCTCATTGTTGGTCTCTTAGATCTTACAGAAAATATAGCACAAACACATTTTTTAAAAAGATTTATTTATTCTAGAGAGAGTGAGCATGTATGCACATGTGAGTGGGGAGAGGGGCAGAGGAAAAGAATTTTCAAGCAGACTTTTGGCTGAATGTGAAGCCCAACTCAGGGCTCATCTCATGACCCATGAGACCATGCATGACCTGTGCTGAAACCAAGAGTCTGACCCTCAACTATTGGAGCTACCCAGGTGCCCCAGCATGAATGCATTTTTGTCTGCTCTCTCAATTTACTTTGATAGTTTGAGAGTTGTTTTTTTTTTTCTGCAGTATACTTTATAGCTACTATTTTATTCCATAGATTCAAGTTGATGAAATAGAGCATGTAATATTTCATTTTACCAACACTTACTTAGTAGTCTTGGGATTTGTTCTTTTCACGAGATGTTCAAGGCATTGTTTATCAGGAAAGTTATGTTTCCAGGAAATTAGGGAAGTAATAAATATTTCTTGGCAGTTGTTTCAAAATGTTTACTAACTGGGATACTGTCTGGGGAATGTCTTTTTAAAACTATTTTGCTTCCAGGAATTGCATTCTTATGGCATTGCTGGTGCTTTTTATTGTTTTTTTTTTTTTTAATTTTTACATACAGCCAAATCCCTATTGGGACTGTACTAGTTTCTCAAGAAATATCTAACTGATGACAATGGGGATAAATGTTTTCAGTTAAACTTTTTTGTATTAGAATCTGTAAATAGGGGAAGAGGCTTCCTATCAGGTATATCCATCTTGCCTTTTAATTTTGTCTTTTTAATCTCCTGTTTCCTCCCCAGTTCTATTCAGTTTTGAGGAAAAAATCCAAATCAAAGAATAGATAACTGGGTAATTAGAAAACTAATCTGATTATATCATCACAGGCTTCCTGTAGTTACTGGTCTTGATTGTCAGAATTTTAAAGCATCACTGATGAGGTATTTCCCAAACTCCCTGCAGATGGAAGAAGAAAAGGATTGTATTGAAAAGTCGATTGTAACAGTTTCTTCTGTCTTAGACTGATAACTGGTGAGGAGATAGTGGGAGAGATACATCAATAATATTTTCCCAGAGTTTAGAGAATAAATATTTCCTAAAATTATCTCCAGGTATAAAATTCAAAGACCAAGGAGAGAATTTCTTGAGGTTTGTGCAAAATCGAAGGGAAAGGTAGATAGGAGCCTTAGGAAAGTTAAAAGTGAGGCTGGAGAAGAAAATGAGGAGACTTTGTGGAAGTATTTAGTGAAAAACAATAGACACATAAGAACGAGTAGCTAACAAGTTTCTGAGGTGGGTTAGATAATCTAAAAATTAATAATACATGATTCTGATTTTTAGCAAATTGGAGGAGAAATTCAAATGACTGAATGGTTCTCTCATAAGATTTTACCTTTCTCTTAAACAGTTTTTTGTATTCATGCAGTTCTAGTTAGACTTATATTAATGGGAGAGGTGCTCTTGTAGTTGAGTTGATGGGTTGTCAAAGTTAATGGGGATTGAGTGTAATTAAAAGCTTCCTGCAATAAGTTGCCAGTTTTTTCCTCTGTCCTTTATTTCCATTAATAAAATAAAGCCAGGGATGTTTTAATTGTGGAAGACTATTAATAATTGGATTCCTTATGATGTTCAGTGTGTTAGCAAGGATCCTTAGCTAGGCCTAACTTATATTAGGAATTAGGTCACATTCTAATTTATAATTTCATAATTTTTTCTTTACTTCAGTACCTCTGCTTCATCTCAAGTAAAACCTGAAGGCTTTGAGTTGTTTAAGTACTCAGTCAACTTTTTCACCACTTTTGTTCTTTAGTCTCTTGTTTATGGAACCAGATAAAGTTAAGTGGCCAGCCTATAGTCTTGGAGGTAGATCAAGGAATTAAGGAGTCATAAGCATCTGATCTTCTCTTCATATTTATTAACTGACCATACTCCCCAGAATTTAACTTATATGTTAATTGTTCAGTATTAGACACAAGCTTTATTTTTTTTTAGTTTAGTTTTGTTTTTTTAATTTATAACAGACACACACAGAGAGAGGCAGACACAGGCAGAGGGAGAAGCAAGCTCCATGCAGGGAGCCCGATGTGAGACTCAATCCCGGGTCTCCAGGATAACTCCCCAGGCCGAAGGCAGCACTAAACCGCTGGGCCATGGGGGCTGCCCCACAAGCTTTATTTTAAAGTCACACACAGGGGCAGCCCCGGTGGCGTAGCGGTTTAGCGCCACCTGCAGCCCAGGGCCTGATCCTGGAGACCCTGGGATCTAGTCCCAGGTCGGGCTCTCTGCGTGGTGCCTGCTTCTCCCTTCGCCTGTGTCTCTGCCTCTCTCTCTCTCTCTCTCTCTCTCTCTCTCTCTCTGTCTCTATGAATAAATAAATAAAATCTTTTAAAAAAATAAAAAAAATAAAGTCACACACAGCAAGGGTCCCTGGCTGGCTCAGTTGATAAAACATGTGACTCTTGATCACAGGGCTGTGAGTTCAAGCCCCACTTTGGGCGTAGAACCTATGTAAAAATACATACATACATATGTACATAAATAAATAAAGTTACACACAGCAGTCCTTTACAGTACTTGTCATGTCTTTCTACCAGAGTGTCTCTAACAGCAGAGGGTAGTGAATAAAAAACCTCTGGGGCAGCCCCCGTGGCTCAGCGGTTTAGTGCTGCCTTCAGCCCAGGGCCTAATGCTGGAGACCCAGGATCGAGTCCCACATTGGGCTGCCTGCATGGGGCCTGCTTCTCCCTCTGCCTGTGTTTCTGTCTCTCTCTCTTTCTCTCTCTCTCTGTCTGTCTCTCATGAATAAATAAATAAAATCTTTAAAATGAATGAATGAATGGAAACCTCTGGCAGTCTGGGTATACAGAGTTTATTTTTTTTTGAAGATTTTATTTATTTATTCATAGAGACAGAGACACAGGCAGAGGGAGAAGCAGGCTCCATGCATAGAGCCTGACGTGGAACTCGATCCAGGGTCTCCAGGATCATGCCCTGGGCTGTAGGCGGCGCTAAACCGCTGCGCCACTGGGGCTGCCCCGGTATACAGAGTTTAAAGGAGTCTATTATAAGCCTGAGATTTATTTGAATTATTATAGTCTACTTCAAATTTCAAATTAAGTATCTGTATCTCTGTTGCCATAAAAACAATACTTTCCATCGGGGTATCTGGGTGGCTCAATCAGTTAAGTGTTGGACTCTTGAGTTTTGGCTCAGGTCATGATCCCAGGTTGTCATGACCCAGTGGGCACTGCTCTGGGTGTGGAGCCTGTTTAAGATTCTCTTTCTCCCTTTCCCTCAGCCCTTCCCCACTTCCTCTCTCTTAAAAAAAAAAATTGAAAATATTACATCCAATCAAGTAAAACTGATGCTCTGGGAGTATGGTTTATACTCAACCTTTGATTTCAGTAATTCCTACCACACTGAGGCATGACCCTAGGGTACTTGTATCCCAGTTTAAAAAGCATGGCTCTAGAGAAAAAGAACATTGAATAGGAAAAGTTGTGAACTGGAGTTGAGTTCACATAGTTGTAGCAGGGGTTGAGAAGCCACTGTTCAAAAGAGCATGTCATTTACTCAAGTAGCCACTTGCCAATAGAGGCTTTTACTGGTTGATCTTCCAAATTATTAATTCTGTCTCTTTTAAAACATTGGTTTGATGGACATGTGTAATCTTCTACCTAATATATCAGAAGACATCTAATTAAGAAAAGAAAAAGAATAGGAATCTGTATATTTCTTCCATGTCCTTAATCCACATTTTAAAAGTTTTTTTTCTGATTATAATACATGATCATTGTAGAAAGTTTAGAAAATATAAGTGATCATAAAGAAGAAAGTTATCACTTAGAACCCACATCCCGTAAGAAACCTGCCCTTTTTTTCAATAATCCTCACTTTCTGATCATGTTCTTATTTTAAATAGACAATATAAACTAATGGCTTAATACAATTCTATTCTTTTGCAGTTTCTTAATTTACTCAACTCTTGTCTTTGTACATTAAGGTGACTTGTTTGCTGTTATGAATAGTCTGTATTTGGTATCCTTGTATACAGATCTTTGAAGATTTTTCTGTTTTGTTTTTGCTAGACATGAGACTATAAGGTCAAAAATGGTACCAATTTTAAAGCTCTTGATAAAAAAAAAAAAGCTCTTGATAGAGATTGCCAAAAAGCAGAGGATGATGATTAGGTGACTAATTCCTGTTATTGAGAACATTGCACCATTCATCTTTGCTTATATCAGAATTCTGTTATGGAAGTCTCTAAAATGATTGACCATGTGAAAATTTGCAATAGGTATGGCTATGAATACTCTTGTGCTAGGAATTTTTACTACATTTTTCTATTTAAATTATATATGGTAAATAATATTTGAAGACTGAATCTACAACATGGAAAATGGGACACCTTGGTTGAAGGATCTTTTCTCCATACTTGAGTAGAAGTAGGCAAGCAAAAAAGGAAATGAAATGTATTTTAGGCAGAGGGAACAGTATAGCAAAATCTAAGATACTCAGTAGCCTGGCTTATTAAAGATAGTACCAGAATCTTAGTATAGCAAATTTTACCTGCAGTTGAAATACCTAATATCTGAACCCACATGTTGTTGTTTTTAAGAAACTAACTGTTGTCAATAAAATACTTGTGATACTAGCATTCATCAAGAGTGGAAGAAAACTACTCCTAGCTAATGGCAGAAAGGCAACCTACTACTGCCCTTGTACCTTTAATGACAGACATTTTGCAAGAGATCAAAACAGAAAAAGTGTTATGTACTTTGTAAAATCTAGCTTTAGCATCTAAAAAGTTTGATGGCATTCTCAACCCTTTATTTGGACGTTAATATTCATGCTATGTTAGTGAGACCCTATGACTCCCACCAACACCCCCATATGAACTCCTCAGCCTACTGAGTCAAATGTACATGTAAGAACCTCTATCTGGTGACCTCCCCTCACTCTGACTTTAAAGGGATGAGTCTTTAAGACCATTGACCAAAAGGAGAACCTAGATTGAAATCATGGTCCAGCTAGTATACACATTGTTAGGCATTGGCATGAGTAGTGTTTAGAATGTGCCTGAGATGGGTGGGGAAGCCTGAGGTAAGGTAGCCAGTAATGAGTGCTGCTCTTGGCATTCCAGGTATGTTTATAAGCACATGTGCCTGTCAGCTAAGCCAGGTTCCTAATGTATAACTTTTCCACTGGTCTATTTTGCAATTAAGAAGCATTTTATACCACAGAAAGCTATTCTGTGAAAGATTTATATGCTATTTAAAGGCGCTGTCGAAGGTTGAAAGCACTGAAAAAGGTCTTTAAAGAACACATGTTTTCTCTCAGTATTTTCTGTGGATGCAGTGTCTCTAGTTTAACTACAGAAAAGCTTTGACTTGTCTGCCCTCTAGTGGAGATCTGTGGTTATATTGCGCAATGTCCTCCGGCTTTAGGAAGAGTACCTCATTTTTCCTAATTGGCTTTCTAAATTTTAGCCTCTGTTTCCTTAGAGAATGTTCATTACCACCAAAGCAACGTATTTATAATTTTGTTTAATTTTCTAAAATGCTGATAATTACCTTCCCTAGCTTTCGCCTTGGGATCAGGCCTAGATCCCTGCCTTTTGCAACTTTGTAACTCATCTCAAGGCAAGTCCTATGTTTCATTCAACTCAGCAGATCCACTCACCACCAGTCCAACAGTGCCAAATGTATTCCCTATTTTCCTTCTTTTTGCTCATGTCTCAAATGCCCTGTCAGTCTCTGTGCCTCTTCAAATTTTACTCTTCTGTCAAGATTGGACTCATAGCTCACTGTTCCTGTGAATACCGTAACCCATTGTGAGATCTCTCTTCTGAATTCAGTTCAGTGAACTATACTTCCTGTGCCATGCAATTACACTGTACTTGTTTGTATCTACTGTTCAAATATAATGACCAGATAAACTCCTTGACTATGATACTGTCTCAAAACTTCTTTTTGTCCCCTGTGGACTCTAGGAGCTTTTAATGAATATGTTGATTATTTATTTGCCAAAGATATCCCATATCCTGATTCTGTCTTTTCCCCTGTTGATGGCTGAATAGCTAATTCTCTAGATTTAAATATGAATACAAACAAAACAGCAATGCATTTCCCCCTAATCAAACTAGTCTTAGCAGCACACTAGGTCTTTTTTTTTTTTTTAAGATTTATTTATTTATTCATGAAAGACACAGAGCGAGGCAGAGACAAAGGCAGAGGGAGAAGCAGGCTCCTCACAGGGAGCCCTATGCAGGACTCAATCCCAGATCCTGGGATCATGCCCTGAGCCGTCCAGCAGTACACTATGTCTTAAATATTCTCGTTTCTTTTTGATCATATATTTATCAACTACTTGGTTTGAAAATGACTTTGGAAAATTTGAAACAATTATGCTGCTTAGTAGTATTTGGTAGGTAATCAGTGTTCCTTTATTACTCTTCTACATGTGTTCTTTGCCCAGCTTGTTTCCTTGATTGCTTTATGAAGTATAGTTGGCATATTATATTACTTTCAGGTATATAACATAGTGATTCTGCAATTATATATATTATGAAATGCTCACCAGATAACTGTACTTACCATCTGGCACCCCACAAAGTTATTAAAATATTATTGACTATATTCCCTATGCAGTGCTTTTCATCCCATAACTTATTTTATAACTAGAAGTTTGTACTTCTTAATCTCCCTCATCTATTTCACCTATACCCCACCCCTCCTTCCCTCTGGCAACCTCTAGTTTTTTCTCTCTATATATTAATGTATTTCTTTTTGTTTTCTTTTGTTGTTGTTGTTGTTTTTGCTTATTTATTTTCTAGGTTCCTCATATAAGTGAAATCATACAGTATTTATTTTTCTCCATCTGACTTATTTTATTTAGCAAAATACCCTCTAGGTCCATCCATGTTGTTGCAAATGTCAAGATTTCCTTTTTTTTACAGTTGAGTAGTACTCCATCTTACATCTGTATCATATTTTTTTATCTGCTTGTCAGTTGATGGACACTTAGGTTGCTTACATATCTTGGCCACTATAAGTAACATTGCAATAAACATAGGGCTGCATTTATCTTTTCAAATTAGCATTTTTGTTTTCTTTGGATAAGTGCCCCGAAGTGGGATTACTGGATCATATAGTACTTCTATTTGTAGTTTTTTGAGGAACCTTGATACTGTTTTTCAGAGTGGTTGCATCAATTGACATTCCTACCAACAGTGCACAAGGAAGGTTCCCTTTTCTACACATCCTTACTAACATTTATTTCTTATCTTTTTGATACTAGCCATTCTGACTAGTGTGAGATTATGATCTCATTGGGTTTTTGATTTGCATTTCTGTGATGATCAGTGATTGATGATCAGTGATGTTGAGAATTTGATCATGTATCTGTTGGCTACCTTTAAGTCTTTTTTGGCAAAATGTCTATTCAGGTCCTTTCCCCAGTTTTTAATGGTATTATTTTAGGGTGTTGAGTTCTCTGAGATATATATATATATAATATATATATATATATATATTCTGGATATTAACTCCTTATTGGTTATATCATTTGCAAATATCTTCTTCCATTCAGAAGGTTGCCTTTTCATTTTCTTGATGATTTCCTTTACTGTGCAAAAGCTTTTTGTTTTATGTAGTCCCAAATATTTGTTTTTGCTTGTTTCCTTTGCCTTTGGTGACATATCCAGAAAAATATTTCTCAGGTTGATGTCCAAGAGACTATTACTGCCTATTTTCTTTAAGAGTTTTATGGTTTCAGGCTTATATTTAATAAGTCTTTAATCCATTTTGAATTTATTTTTGTGTATGGTACAGAAAGGCCTGGTTTCATTCTTCTGCATGTAGTCATTCAGTTTTTCCAACACCAGTTATTGAAGAAACTATCTTTTCCCCATTGTATATTGTTGCCTCCTTTGTTGTAGGAGCACATTAACCATATAAGAGTGGGTTTATTTCTGGGCTCTCAATTCTATTCCGGTGGTCTATGTATCTGTTTTTGTGCCAGTAGTATACTGCTTTGATTACAACAGCTTTGTAGTATAGTTTAAAATCTGGGACTGTGATATCTCCAGCTTTGTTCTTCTTTCTCAAGATATCTTTGGCTTTTCAGAGTCTTTTGTGGATTTATTTCTGAATAATGTTTCAAGTTGTACCTTTGGTTAATTGTATCCTAATTCTTTATATCCACAAATAATTTAAATGTTTAATATGAAGAAAAACTTCAATAAGCAGATTTTATTTAGCTCCTTCAGATGTTATCAGTGCCTTTTTTATTTTTAAATTCCTTGGGGAGGCATGGTAATAATCATGTGTTGCAGAGGACTGGTACTAAACCCAAAAGTCAGGGATGCATGGGTGGCTCAGTAGTTGAGCATCTGCCTTCAGCTCAGGGTGTGATCCCGGTCCAGGGATCGAGTCCCACATTGGGCTCCCTGTAAGGAGCCTGCTTCTCCCTCTATGTCTCTGCCTCTCTCAGTCTTTCATGAATAAATAAATAAAATCTTTTTTAAAAATAAAATAAAAACTTTATTGGAGTGTGGCTAGCAGAATACACACAGAAAAACAGAACAGATGATATAGGTGAAAGAGGCATACAGGCATTATCTCTAGGGTGAAGCTAAGACAGAGCTAAGAATTTTAAATCTAAGTTTAGAGAACAGAAAAGATTTGCTGTAGGTAGAAATGATACTCAATATTTAGCAACTGGTCTGGCATTGCTATAAAACCAATTAGAATAAGCAGGAGCAAGACCTGGAAATCCTCTGCTGTCCAGGCATCATCCTGATTGTTCTCAGATCTTGAAACATTCTGAGAGGCAGTAGACAGCTACTATTTGCCCTCTGGTATAGAAGTATTTCAATGTTTAAACAATTAGTACAGTTATACCACTATGTCCTGGCTAAACATAAGACTGTATGTCCATATTGAGGGCTTAGGCTACAAAGAAGGAAATGGACCAATGGCGAAGTCGTCGGACAATGAGATGTGGAATTTCACTTGAGTAGAAGGGAACAGAATCTGGATAGGGAGTAACTCAAAGACAAGGCCTTAGGATCAGGCCCCTATCAGTGTCCCCACAGTATTCTTTTAATATAAGAGAGGTAGCTTGTTCTGGCAGAAGGTTTGACCTTAACAGACAGAATCTTGACTCTACTGCTTACTCTTAGGTTAAATCTTCACACTTTCATGAGTTAGTTTCTTCAGCAGAAAAGTAAGTCTCTAATCATACCTGCATAGAATTCATCCCAGGGTGGCTTAAATGAATTATAGTCATGAAAAGACTTTTTTAGAGATTTTATTTATTTATTTAAGAGAAAGAGCATGAGTGGGGGTAGGGGAGAGGGAGAAACAGGCTCTGCACTGAGCAGGGAGCCCAACGTGGGGCTCGATCCCAGGACCATGGGATCATGAACTGAGCCAAAGGCAGATGTTTAACCAACTGAGCCGCCCAGGTGCCCCATGAGAAGACTTTAAATTATGGAGAAGGAAAACATGGCACAGAGCCATAGTCTTACTACCTTATGATGGATGCTAATTGCTTTCTTTCCCATTTTAAGCACTCATCTTTGATTGACAGACCAAGGATATGACCAGTAATTTAATGGAGATGACGTATATGATATATTGGAATTAGCTGAAGGTTTATTCCTACTTCTGCCACTTACTAGGTTGTGATACCTAGTTGTGATACCAAGGTTATGATACTTTGTGCAGTATTTATTAATTCATCTAATGTCTACTGAGCATATGACTATCACTATGCAAACATATTCCTGCCCTTACAGACCTTATAGTCTAGAAAGGGGGACAATAGATCCTTTTGGAGAGCTAAGTTACCATTATCACTGATCTCCCTGGTACCTAGCACAGTTATCTTAAGGAAGTAGTAGCTATGTGTATCCTGGGCTTTTTGATGTTTTTCCAAATGTTAAAGAGAAAGGTTTCAATCTTTAACTGCTTGTTAGTTATCTATGAAGCTTTTTAAATTTACAGATTCTTGTGCCGCATACCTCATGGTATAGAGGTAAATGTTTAAAAACCTGTTCTCTGGGCTGGGGCTGATTTGTATGTAGCATTTTCTGATTTCCCCGGTAAATACCCAGTATGGCCAATTTCAAGCTACCAATGTGAGTGTCACAACATTCCTAAAAATCTAACAATTGGCTCTCATGAGCCTACTAACCAGCCCCAACACACCATTGGCCCCACCTCAAAGCTAAGGAATAAAAATTGGTAAGCATGAGGACTAAAGATTATTGTTATTAAAAAGTTGTAAAGGGAGCCAGAGTTAAGAACTTTGTAAAGTTTTCATATTGCCTGCTTGTCAGTTATAACAAGTTCAGAACACAGTAAGTCTTGTTGCTTTTTAAAACCAAGTAGCCTCAAAGAGTTGAATCTCTGATGATAGAAAAGACAACATAGCAATTCTGAAATTTTCACAAATGGGTGAGTTAAGTAGCACATCTTAAGAACATTTTTAAAGATTATAGACAAAAGACACCCAGCAACAGCTCCCAGTGGTAACCCAGAAACAGAACTGGGTAGTGTCACAAGTTTGGAGGGAGACAGACAGCTTATAAGATGATTTTTAAAAATATCATGAACTTCAGGCTTTTGAAACCATCTTTCAAAGCTGGGAAGGGATGTAGGAGAGGGGAGTGGGGCCTTCCATGTTGATGAAACAGTGTAGACAAAGGAAGCTAATAGATACATTTGAAGTATAATGAATGAGTCCACTTGGATTGAAGCATATGGAAAGTGTAAAGAATCTTAAACAGTAGGTTCGGGAAGGTACATGCTTAACAACACCTGTCTAGTGCAGTGTATTTCAAGGCTAGCAGCATCTCCCTCTCCCCAGCCTACTCATCAGCAAATATCACCTGGGTGCTTACATTTTTCCAAACATCTTTTATTTAGCAACCTACTTTTATGCCCAAGTAGTAATAGATTCATAAGAACGCTTTAATCTTTCAGTTCATACTTAATGGTTCCTGAAAATAGCCGAAAATTGAATTCTATTTAAAATCTCATACTATATTGTTTATAGGTTGAATTTTTCTAATTATTTAATAATAGGACTCTGGAATATATAAAAAAAACAACAAACATATATTTAGTCATTCAATTAATTAGATCTCTTCCTTACACATTAGAAATTATTCCATTCACTAAGAAGAAACTAAGAGCTATCTCTGTACTTTCCTCCTGGTATTTTCTAATGTTCTGAGCAGGTTGACTATTTTGGCTTTTTTTTTTTTCCTAACAAGGTGTGAAGTTACTTGACAGAGTAGTTGGTTATATCTGTCATATGCACTTGTTAGAATAGAATAGTAAGAATTTTACCTTTAGTTACCATTTAAATACCACCATTCAAGATAACTGTATGACTTATTCTTATTGAGTGAGCAGTGTTTTATCTTTGCTTTTGTGGCAATGGATTCTACTGAAAGAAATATAATTGAGCATTTTCTTCATTCCTTTTGAATCCATTGTACTCTAAGGCCTAAGGCCTACAGTACCTTGATATATACTAAGTTGTTTTTTTCTTTAAGTCTCTTTTTCCAAGTAATAGCAATGGAAAGCAAATCATTCATTGCCCTGAATATTGTAATATTAATCTAAGAAAGAAAGAAAAAAGTTGAGGATCTTGCATTAGAAGCACTACTCTGACCTGCTTTTTTGTGTGTGCCAAAGAAATTTTCCACTCCTTTGGCACTATTTTATAATTTTTTTTAACTTTTTTATTTATTTATGATAGTCAGAGAGAGAGAGAGAGAGAGAGAGAGAGAGAGGCAGAGACACAGGCAGAGGGAGAAGCAGGCTCCATGCACCGGGAGCCCGATGTGGGATTGGATCCCAGGTCTCCAGGATCGCGCCCTGGGCCAAAGGCAGGCGCCAAACCGCTGCGCCACCCAGGGATCCCTCCTTTGGCACTATTTTAAAGTGTAGAAGTCATAAAAGAAAGTTGACAATGGTATTATTTTATTATAAGCCATGAAAAAAGAAATGCTTTCTTTTGTGGCTCCCTCCCTACTCCCTATCTTTGGATATAGGTATCAAACTCAGATTCTTAGTTTAGAGGAAGCTGGTTATAGCAGAAAGATAGACCTGAGTTCAAATCCTAACTATACCGTTTATTGGCATTGTGTCATTGAACAAGTCTAATTATGGTGCTTAGTAAATAACATATAAAGTACTTGGCTCATAATGATGCTCAATAAGTGTTAGTTTGTTCACCTCTGTAGATATAAATTATTTTGTTGTGTATGCCCTCCTAAGGAAGCATCAAGGATGTTTTTGCTTTTTACTTCTCCATATACTTTCATCACAATTCTCACAGGTTAAAAAAAAAAAAATCTAGGGTGCCTCGTTGGTTAAGTGTCAGACTCTCGATTTTTGGCTCAGGTCATGATCTCAGGGTTGTGGGATTGAGCCCCATGTCAGGCTCTGTGCTCATCAGAGAATCTGCTTGAGATTCTCTCTATCCCTTTCCCCGTGCTGCTCCCCCCTACTCATGCACACACTCTCTCTCAAATAAATAAATCTTTTTAAAAAAGAAAAAAATCCATCAAAGAACTGAAAATCATTTGAATTATCCTCCTTTTAGGTATGAGGCAAAAAGCATGAAGTTAGTAATAGGCCATAAACATAAATGGTTGTTCATACTTATTAATAATCAAGGCAAAGCAAATTGAGACCATAGTTAGATACAATACTAGATTGGCAAAAAATAAAAACATGACGGTTCCAAGTGTAGCTAGGATTTAACATTAACCAAAACACTCTTTCCTGGTGGGAGTGTAAGTCAGCACAACTACTTTGGAAAATAAATTGGCACTATCTTGTAAATGTTAACCTTTGTTTACCCTGTGACCCTGCAATCCCATTGCTTAGTATATATCCTGTGTTGACACTCTTATGCATATAGACCAAAAGACATGTACAAGAATGTTTATAGTGGCATGGTTGATGTCACCAAAAATGGGGAACAATCTATACAAGTAGAATGGATAAACTTTGTTATTTATATTCATATAATGCAGTCTTGGTAAAAATGAAATATAGCTATATGTAGTAAGTGGGTGAATCTTGTTAGCTTTTAATACTTAGTATTAAAAAAGCATATTGGCAAGACCACACATATATATAATACAATTTTTAAAGCTCTTAAACAATCAAAACTAAATGATATATTGTTTAAGAATAAAGCCATAATTAAAAAAAGGCAATGGAATAGAAAATAATGAAGAGGTAGAACCAATAAATTAAAATGAAATTCTAAAAAATATTCAAATAATACAAAAGAAGACAGAAGAGGAGGAATGAAAATGTAGGTGACAAATAGAAAATAAATAGTAACATTGTAGATCCAAATCTTATTGTATCAGATTACATTAAATGTTAATTAACTAAACAGTATAATTAAAAGGCAAAGATTATCACAATAGATAAAGCAAAATACAACTATATTTTTAAAAAGATTTATTTATTTCAGAGAAAGAGAATGGGGGAGGGGACGAGGGAAGAGGGAGAGAGATTCTCAAGCAGACTCCATGTTAGATGCAGAGTTGGACTTGGAGTTCAGTCCCACAACCCTGAGACCATGATCTGAGCTGAAACCAAGAGTCAGACACCCAACCGACTATGCCACCCAGACACCCCAAGATGCAGTTATGGTTTGTTTATAAGAGACATTCTTTAGGGATACCTGGGTGGCTCAGCCGTTGAGCATCTGCCTTCAACTCAGGACATGATCCTGGGTCCAGGGATCGAGTCCCACATTGGGCTCCCTGTGGGGAGCCTGTTTCTCCCTCTGCCTCTGCCTCTGTCTCTGCCTCTGTGTGTGTGTGTTTCTCATGAATAAATAAAAATCTAAAAAGAGAGACATTCTTTAAAATATAAAGAAATTGAAAAATAAGTCTTGTAAACCATGAGCATAAATAAGTGTAACAGCTATATTAATATCAGATAAAGTAGATTTCAAGACAGAAAGTCTTACTAGAAGATAAAGCAAAATCTTGCAAAAGAATCAAGTTAGAGGATTTATATTTCCTTCAAAACTTACTATAAAATCCAGTAGTCAAGATAGTGTGGGGCTGGCATAAAAACTGACAAATAGATCAATGGAACAGAATTAAGAACCCAAAAGTAGACCTCACATATACAGTCATTTGATTTTTTACAAGGGGCCAAGTAATCCAATGGGGAAAGGAAAGTCTTCAACAAATGGTACTTAAAACTAGGTATCCATGTGAAAAAAAAAGGAACCTCATCCCTCACCCCTGCCTGACACCATATACAAATATTTTTTCAGGATGGGTCATAGATAGACCTTATATATGATCAAGTATTTTTGTAACTAAAGAGTAAGCAAAAGTTTCTGAGGACATGAAAACAATAACCATAGGAGAAGAAAAATGCTAAATGTAATTGCAGCTTTCATACATTGTTGATAAGTGTAAAGTGTTACAAGCACTTTGGAAAAAGGCCTGGTAATTTCCTACAAAATTATGCATGCATCTGTCCCATTACCCAAGAGAAACAAAAACATATTTCCACCAAAACAACACAAAAAGGGCATCTGGGTGGCTTAGTCAGCTAAGCCTCTGACTCTTGGCTTTGGCTCAGGTCATGATCAAGCAGACTGTATGCTGAGCACAAAGCCCAACAGGGGCTGGATCTCAGGACCTTGATATCATGACCTGAGCCAAAACCAAGAGTCAGATGCCCAACTGACTGAGCCACCCAGGAGCCCCAGTACTAGTCTAGCTCTTAAGTAGAAAGGTATTTACAGGTATTCATTGTATTACTGTGCCTCATAACTTACATTTATCTTAAATATACCCTTTATATAGTTTTTATACAATTAAAAGATATGAGAATACATCAGAAGTTGAGCTCATTAATTGTAGTAATCGTAAGGAAGCACTATTTGTTAAATGAGATTCCAGGAAATCATTTCTATATATAATAGTTCCCTTGGGCCTCAAAATCTAACATTTACATTTGCTTATCTGAATCTTTTCATTTTCTTTCTTGCAAACTTTCCAGATTCTATTGACTCTAGGGACAATCAGTTATTTTCCTTTTAACACTCTTCAGTCCTTAAAGGGTGAATACTTCTGAACCTAAAACCTCCCTTTAGGCAATAGTTTAGCACACTATGACATTTAACTTTTGTTCTCTCTGTAGGTAGACTCTTTGCTATATTCTTTCCTTTGTGGGAAATAATAGGCATGCCTGAAATCAATAATGAAAATAGGGCACCTCGGTGGCTTAGTGGTTGAGCATCTGCTTTTGGCTCAGTTTGTGATCCTGGGGTTCTGGATCAAGTCCTACATCAGGCACCCCCCAAGGAGCCTGCTTCTCCCTCTGCCTATGTCTCTGCCTCTCTCTGTGTGTCTCTCATGAATAAATAAATAAAATCTTTTTTAAAATAATAAAAATAAACTGGGAATAAATGTTGTAGAATTTTAAGTAATAGTAGCTGACCAGGGATGGAGACAGAATGATACAGAGATGAATGGGGATAGTTCCATAAACATGAAAATGTAGGTGGCTCTCAGTGGCAGACAGTACACATACTGTTTGAAATTATTTTTGTCCTCCAGTTTTTATATTTGCCAAATAGAGAAAAAGTGACCAAAAAGCAAATATAAAATGTCAGGGAGAAAACTCAAAGAAAAACTTAGCACTTTAGCATTATTAATTCTGACATCTTTTCTTACTTTTTCTTTATGTCAGCATTCTTATGTACATAAAAATCTGTGTAATAACTTAAAAGTTCTAACCTAGGCCAGGGAGGAGTAAATGATATGCTTTTTTAATGCATGGGGAGGCAGTATTCTGTCATTTTTAATTCTAGCTTCACCACATGAGTTTCCTTGGGAAACTTATGTATTTCCTCTTTGTGAATTTCAGTTTCTTCATCTGTAAAATCCATATTTCACTGGATCTAAATTGCCATAACACCCTCAATTATTTTATGTACCACTAAGAAAAAATAGATAATGCAATTAAACTATGATTCAGTGCTTTTTTTTTATTGACTGAAGATATTTATCCTAAGCTGTTTGTATGTGTTAGAATCAGTGAGAAAAAAAAAATAGAATCAGTGAGAAATATAGTACCATCAGCCTTCTGAATTTTAAAAAGATTTTATTTATTTACTTATTTATTTGTTTGTTTGTTTGAAAGAGTGTGTGTGCTAGCAAACAGGGCAGCGGGGACAGGGAGAGGGAGAGAGAATCCCAAGCAGATTCTGCACTGAGTGTGCAGCCCAATACAGAGCTCCATCCCACAACCCCGAGATCATCACCTGAGTAGAAGCCAAGAGTCAGGGATAAAATAAAAATCTTAAAAAGAAAAAAAAAAGAAAAACTATTCAAAAAAAAAAAAAAGAGAGAAAGAAACCAAGACTTAACCAACTGAACCACCCAGGCACCCCTCAGCCTTCTGAATTTATAAATAGGACACTGTACTTAAAGCATTGAGCAAGGAGCCTGGTACATTATAAACAATAAGTAGTAGCCATTGTGTTGAGGTTAACTGTTCAGGATTTGATCATGAGCACTTTGTGAAGTGCTGCTCATTGTTTAGGTTCTTTGGGGATCAAAATTATTAATAGATCATCTGAATGAGATTTGTTGGCGGTAATCAGAATGCCCACTCATTTTGAATTTGAAGTAGCGTAAAGTGGCATAACATCTTTAGTTGTTTTTCAGAGGTAATGCTTTAACTGTTAGCATTTTGTTATCAATGAAATTTGTTTGTAGACTATTGTTGAAATTTCTTCCAGAAATAAATTCTACTGATACATATCAACCTTCTGTGTTAGTTGAAGTTGCTATTTATGGAGAGAATTTGTTCAAGTGCACAAGATGAATGAGATAGTCCTACATGTAAAGCTTAGTAAAATTGCATTGTTGGTATTATGGTATGAGACCTCAGGTTTTAAATTATTTTTTTATCATTTTCTTGTCTATGCAGGAGGCAGACAGTGGGGAGGAGGAATGCCGGTCACAGCCCCGGAGGTATGTTTGTATATTACATTCTGTAGCATTTCTGGAGTTAATGTTTTTTCTCTAATTCTTACCTAGTCTTGTTAGATTAGCTTATTCTAGTTTTCCAAGATGCTTAATTGGTCTCTCTAAATGGGATTGCTTTAAGAATCCAGTTATTGACCCAAAGATTTGAAATGGTAGATTGCATTATGTTGTACACATGAAACTAATATAATGTTGTATGTCAATTATACGTATACACATACATATATAAAATAGTAGATTGCTTTAAGAAAGTGCAGATATGGGGATCCCTGGGTGGCGCAGCGATTTGGCGCCTGCCTTTGGCCCAGGGCGCGATCCTGGAGACCCGGGATCGAATCCCACATCGGGCTCCCGGTGCATGGAGCCTGCTTCTCCCTCTGCCTGTGTCTCTGCCTCTCTCTCTCTCTCTCTCTCTCTCTCTCTCTCTCTCTCTGTGACTATCATAAATAAATAAAAATTAAAAAAAAAAAGAAAGTACAGATATGCCAGTATTGGCCCAAATTTTACCCAAGTCTGGAGACTCTTGAGTAATAAAAAAGGTTTTTAAAAAAATAATTAATTAAAAAGTAATTTTTCATTACCTTTTAGGAAAATTTCAGCCTTCAGTTTTGTACTTAGGTTTATTATTCATTTTGATAGATATTTAAATTCTTACAGATTGGTCAATATTTCACTTCCTAAATACAAAGGATATACTGAGTTACTTACCCAGTCCTTCAAATAAAATGAATACTCAAAGAGTAGTAGGAATGTTGTTAAAAGGGTACCAATACCTGCTGCCAGTAAAACAAAAAGATTATGAGAGATATTTAGGAAGTATATAATAATATTTTTGTTATCTTCTTAAGTTTTTTTTTTTTTTTAAGTGGCTTTATAAATCAGCTTTATTCCCTAAGAACAGTCCTGGTAAGTTCAAGATGGTCATTTAAATACTACCAAACTTGTATCCTTTGAACTCAATCACATGAGCCATTCTGAATAATACAGAGGCAGTATACACTAAGCATGTTCAATGTGGAGAACCTGGTTAAAGGGAATGCTCCCTTAATGATGAATTGATTATCAAGTCCTTGTTGCTGTATACCATCCTTGTAAACTACAAGTTTATATAAAAATAGTTCCTTTTCATCAGTAACTGAGACTTATTGACAGTATTTTTCCTGTCTTGGTTAGCATGAAAAATTAGACTTGGGGGCACCTGGGTGGCTCAGTGGTAGAGTGTCTGCCTTTGGCTCATGTCATGATCCCCCGGGTCCTGGGATTGAGTCCCACATCAGGCTCCCTATAGGGAGCCTGCTTCTGCCTCTGCCTATGTCTCTGCCTCTCTCTCTCTCTCTGTCTCTCATAAATAAATAAATTAAATATTTTTTTAAAAATTAGGCTTGAAGCTTAATTTCTCACTATCTCCTGGGGATGATCTGACAGTGAAGTGTCATTCTTTTGCATAGGGCTAAGAGATAGAAACCAGAAAAAATTTTAGCTGAATGATTACCAGAGGTATCACAACCTTATTCCCATTAGAGTGAAAAAAAGGATTCCAAAAGATTCTAAATTTTCTAGTAGGCCAAATGTAAAGATCTTTGGGTTAATTTCAAGCTTTATGTGTTGGCTTGGCATCTACTGGGTTAATTGTTGTTCCAAAAATTACATAACAATGAGGCAATGCAAGTTTACTCTCATTCACAATCCTGAATTGTTAAACCATAAAGACCACTGTTTTTAAAGTTGTCAACAATAAATCATTAATATGACGAGCAGAGGAGATTTGTAAACTTCTTCTATTTACAAGAAAAGGATTATTTATACAAAGAAGAAATGAAGAAAAACCTGGAAGCACCCACATTTTTAAAAATCAAAATTTACGGGGCTGCCTGGGTGGCTTAGCGGTTTAGCGCTGCCTTCAGCCAAGGGCCTGATCCTGGAGACCCAGGATCCAGTCCCATGTGGAGCTCCCTGCATGGAGCCTTCTTCTCCCTCTGCCTGTGTCTCTGCTTCTCTGTGTGTCGCTCATGAATAAATAAATAAAATCTTTTTAAAAAAATCAAAATTTGGGCAGCCCGGGTGGCTCAGCGGTTTAGTGCCGCCTTCAGTCCAGGGCGTGGTCCTGGAGACCTGGGATTGAGTCCCATGTCGGGCTCCCTGCATGGAGCCTGCTTGTCTCTCTCTCTCTCTGTGTGTGTCTCTATGAATAAATAAAATATTTTTTAAAAAATCAAAATTTACTTACCTGCTGTAATTTCTTACATTCAGCATATTTCCCAGGCTATTTCTAAATCTAATTACTTTAGTCTGACTCAAAGCAAAAAAACTCATCTTAAGTGCCAGTTGAATGTCCTTTGTATCTAGATGGTATAGAAGAGGTTGGTTTTTTTGTGTGCTTAACTACTACAGATTATTTGGGCATTCTCCATCACTTATCACAGAATAAACCAGCACTAAGTTAGCATCATTTCGTTGAGCGTGCCTGAATTCATCTTTTCAGTTTGCAGGTTCAATTGTGGTTTGTAGTAGATAATTAAATAGTAAACAGCATATTATTAAAACTAATGCCGGTTCCAGGTAATAAAAGAAAAAGTTGCATTAATTATCTCTTATCTTAAGCAAATGCTACTTATTGGGAAAGTCGTAAGTTAAAAGTAATCATTTAATATCATTACCCCAAACTATGAAGTCTTTAAAAACCAATGTTCCCAGGCAACAAAAATAAATTAGTCTGTATCAAAATTTTTACAAACCATATAACTGATAAGGGGACAATATCCAGAATATATAAAGAACTCTTACAACTCAACCACAACATCAACAAAAGAACAACCTGTCTTACTCAGCTCTGGCTCCTATAACAGAATTCCATAGACTGAGAGGCTTAAACAAAAGGATTATTTCTTACAATTCTGGACGCAGGAAAATCCAAGATCAAGGTGCTGGCAGATTTGGTTCCTGGTAAGAGCTTTCTTTCTGACTTTCAATAGCTGTCTTCTTTCAACAGCTGTATCCTCATATAGCTATGTGAGAGAGGGTACTCTGGTCTCTTCCTCTTTTTTTTTTTAATTTTTATTTATTTATGATAGTCACAGAGAGAGAGAGAGAGGCAGAGACATAGGCAGAGGGAGAAGCAGGCTCCATGCACCGGGAGCCGGACGTGGGATTCGATCCTGGGTCTCCAGCAAAGGCAGGCGCCAAACCACTGCACCATCCAGGGATCCCTGGTCTCTTCCTCTTATGTGGACACTAATCCTGTCATGGGAGCCCCATGGCATCATTGTGACATCATCTAACCCTAAATTCCTTCCAAAGGCTCTCATTTCTAAATACCATCACATTGGGGGTTAGAGCTTCAACGTATGCATTGAAGAAACACACAAATATTCACTTCAGTACATTCTATCTTGCCCCCTGCAAAATTCATGCCCCTTTCACATAAAAAAAAATCCATTCCAGCAACCCCAAAAGTCTTAACTCATTTTAGCATCAACTCCAAAGTCTGAAGTCCAAAGTCTCATCTAAATATCTCATCTAAATATGGGACACCTGGGTGGCTCATTCAGTTAAGCATCTGCCTTCAGCTCAGGTCATGATCCGAGTCCTGGGATCAAGTCCCGTATCAGATTCCCTGCTCAGGGAATACAATCTTTAAAAAATATATTTCATCTAAATCAGATATGGGTGAGATTAGAGGCAAAATTTTTCTCCAGCTATGAACTATGAAACCAGGTAAACTATGTATTTCAAAACACAGTGGTAAGATAAGCTTAGGAAGACATTCCCATTCTGAAAAGGAAAGAAAGAAGATGTGACAGGCCCCAAGTTAATCCAAAACTTAGCAAGGTAAATTCCATTAGATCTTAAGGCTCAAGAAAAATGCTCCTTGGTTTGATATTCTGCACTGGGGACCCACTGGGGCAGTTGTCCTGCTTTCAAAACTCCCTAGAGTTGTGTCATCCCCAAGGCTCAGCAGAGCAGTCCTGCACCTTTGGCTCCCTTGAAGTGCCACCCATCTGGTGTTCTGCAAGGGCCCATCCACTTGGCACTCTGCTAGGCAGCAGAACCAATGTAAAGGCAGCTTTGCACTATGGATTTTTAGCTGGAGTAGCAGTCCTGATGATCTCTGAATCGCCGTTGGGTCCTTCTTCCCTTTTCTTGAAGGATAATGTATGTTCACAGCTTCCCTTCATTCTGTCTTGTTTTCTTTGCTTCCTTCAGTCCCAGCTGGCTGGTATAAATCCCATCTCTATTCCTAGTTTCTGTGGAGAAGTCCATGGTTTCTACCCAGCTTAATCACCACACCATTAGTGTTCTCTTCTGAACATGCTTTCTCATTTTTTACAATATAGACAGAGAACTTTGCAAGTCTCTAAGTTCTGTTTCCTTTTTGCTTAACGACCACTTCATTTCTTTCTTCTCATATTTTACTGTGGGCAGTTTGGAGGAAGTAAGCCGTTCCTTCAGTGCTTTGCTTAAAAATCTCCTGAGCTAAATATCTAATTTCCTCACTCACAAGTTATACTTTTCATAAGACACTAGAACATGAACACAATTCAGCTAAGTTCTTTGCTACTTTATAACAAGTATTGCCTTTTCTCCCTTATCCAGTAACATGTTCCTCATTTCCATCTGAGACCTCATCGGAATGGACTTACTGCCCATATTTCTACCAACATTTTGTTCATGATTTGATATATTCTTTAAGAAGATAAAGGGCTTTTTCTCCAGCCCTTCTCTTTTCTTTCTGAACTCTCACCACAATCTATTAACACTCCCTTCATGACAATCTTATCATTTTCTAGCATGCACCTCAGAATTCTTCCAGCCTCTAGCCATTACTCAATTCCAAAGCCACTTCCACATTTTTAAGTATTCATTATAGCAGCACCCCACTTCTCAGTACCAAAATCTGTATTAAGGTTTTCCAGAGAAAAAGAATAGGAAATAGATAGATAGATTTAGTATAAGGAATTTGTTCACAATTATGGAAGCTGGGAAGTCCCCAATATCTACAAGTTGGAGACCCTGGAGAGCTGATGGCATAACTTCCAGTCTGAACCTGAGTCTGATCAGGAAAAGCCTGATATCATAGCTCAAAGACAAGCAGAGGGAGCAGATTCTTTCCTGCTCAGCCTTTTGTTCTATTTAGGCCTTCAATGGAATGGTGAAGCCTACCTACATTAGAGAGGGCCATCTGTTTTACTTAGTCTACTGATTCAGCTGTTAATTTCATCCACAAATACCCTCAGAGACACCCCAGAATAATGTTTAACCAAATTTCTGGGCCCAGAAATTTGTGGCCCAGCAAAGTTGACACATAAAATTAACCTTTGAACAACTCGATTAAAAAATGGGTAAAGAACATTCCTCCAAAGAAGATATACAAATGACCAATAAGTACACGAAAAGATGTTCAGTATCAGTATCACTAATCATTAGGGAAATGCAAATCAAAACTAAGATGAGATATATCACCACACGCATCCGGATGGCTACTATCCAAAAAAACAGAAAATAACAAGTATTGTTGAGGATGTGGAGAAATTGAAAGCCATGTGCACTGTTGGTGAGAATGTAAAATGGTACAATATAATAGGTCATCAAAAAACCAAAATATTTATGATCTAGCAATTCCACTTCTGGGCATATACCCATAAGAGTCAAAAGCAGGGTTTTGAGAAATTTGTACACCCATGTTCATTGCACATTATTCACAATAGCCAAAAGACGGAAGCAACCCAAGTGTCCACTGGCAGATAAATGGATGAACAAAATATAGTATATACATATAATGGAATATTACTCAGCCTTAAAAAGGAAGGAAATTCTGACACATGTTACAACATGGGTAAACCTTGAGGATATGATGCTAAGTAAAATAAACCAGTCACCAAATAATATTGTAGGTTTCCACTTATACCAGATACATACAGTAAGTAGTCATATTCTCAGAGATAGAAAGTAGAATATTGATTGCCAGGGGCTGGGGGAAGAGGAGAGTTATTGTTTAATGGGTACATAAACAATGTACCCATTTTATGACAATTCTAGCAATACTTTGTCTTTCTCAAAAGATAAACATAAAAACATAATATCACAGAGCTAAAAATCAGATTGTATATTATTACCTTTTTGGTAAAAAGATAAATGGACGACATTCAATACCAGTTTTCCTTGTGCGTGTTTATGAAATCATTGCTTTGTTGATTGTGATGACCCACTTTGCTTAGTTGTGAACAACCAGGAAGATGAGTATAAAACTACACCATACGGCATCCAATATTTAATCATTTGACTTATAAACAACTATCTTAATGAGTTAACTAATAAAATTATAAGACAATAAATAAAAATCAACAAAGAAGTATACCACTGAAATAAATTTTTGAAATCCCAAGACATCTTTTTTAAGGTGAATAGTTGTGGCAGGAAAGAAAAACACAAATTTAAAAAGATATATACATCCCTATGTCTGCTGTAGCATTATTTAGAATAGCCAAGATAACGGAAGCAACCTCGGTGTCCATCAATAGATGACTGGGTAAAGAAGATGTGGTATGGATTTAAGTATACATATAAACAAATACAGTAGAATATGTGAACTATTACTTAGCCATAAAAAAGAATGAAATCTGGATGCCTGGGTGGCCCAGTGGTTGAGCATCTGTCTTCGGCTCAGGGCGTGATCCTGTGGTCCAGGATCAAGTCCCATGTTGGGTTCCTCGCAGGGAGCCTGCTTCTTCCTCTGCCTATGTCTCTGCCTCTTTCTGTGCGTCTCTCATGAATAAATAAATCTTAAAAAAAAAAAAAAGAATTAAATCTTGCCTTTTTGTGACATGGATGAAACTAGAGAGTATTGTGCTAAGTAAAATAAGTCAGAGAAAGAAAAATACTGTAGAATTTCACTTATATGTGGAATCTAAAAAACAAAATGAGCAAACAACAGAACAGAAATACTCATAGATACAGGAAACAATCTGTTGGTTGCCAGAGGGAAGGGATTGTGGGAGTGGGGGATATAGGGGAAGTGTCCACTGGCAGATAAATGGATGAACAAAATATAGTATATACATATATATATATTGTGTTCCTCGTAGGGAGCAACACCATACTGTACTGTCACCATTCACGTTGTTGAAATATTATTAACTCTGTTTCTTGTGCTGAACATAGGGATGTATATATCTTTTCGAATTTGTGTTTTTGTTTTTTTCAGATAAATACCCAGAAGTGGAATTGCTGGATCATATGGTAGTTCTATTTTTTTAATTTTTTAAGGAACCTCCATACTACTTTCCATAGTAGCTACACCATTTTGCATTCCCACCAACACTGCACAAGTCCTTTTTCTCCACATCCTCACCGATACTTGTTATTTCTTGTCTTTTGGATATTAGCCATTCTGACAGGTGTGAGTTGATATCTGTGATTGATTTGCAATTTCCCTGATGATGAGTGATGTTGAGTGTCTTTTCATACGTTTGTTGGCCATCTATGTGTCTTTGGAAAAATGTCTAGTCATCTATATAAATAGGATATTAACCGCATATTGATTATGTAATTTTCAAATATCTTCTCCCATTCAGTAAACTGCGTTTCATTTTGTTGATGATTTCTTTCCCTGTGCAAAAACTTTTCAGTTTGATGCAGTCCCATTTGTTTATTTTTGCTTTTGTTGCCCTGAGGAGACAGATACAAAAAATGTTGCTCAGACCAATATCCGAAAGCATACTGCCTCTGTTTTCTTCCAGGAGTTTTAAGTTTTCAGGTCTCACATTTAGGTATTCAATCCACTTTAAGTTTATTTTTGTTTATGGTGTAAAAATTGGTCCAGTTTCATTCTTTTGCATGTAAACTGTCCAGTTCTCCCAATACTATTTATGAAAGAGATGGTCTTTTTTCTGTTGCATATTCTTACCTCTTTTGTCAAAGATTAATTTTCTAATTGTGGGTTTATTTCTAGACTCTATTCTGTTCCATTGAAATATATGTCTTTTTATGTCAGTATCATTACTGTTTTGATTACTTTGTCGTATAGTTTGAATTCATGGAATGTTATACCTCAGCTTTGTTCTTTCTCAAGATTGCTTTGGTTATTCACAGCCTTTTGTGGTTCCATACGGATTTTAGGATTACTTGTTCTAGTTCTATGAAAAATTGCCATTGGTGTTTTGATAGAGATTGTGTTGAATCTGTAGATTGCTTTGAGTGGTATGGACATTTTAATAACATTAATTCTTCTAGTCCATGAGCATAGTTTATCTTTCCATTTATTTGTGTCAACTTCATTTTTTTTTAAATCAATGTCATATTTTCCAGAGTATAGATCTTTCATCTCTTTGGTTAAATTTACCCCTAGGTATTTTATTCTTATTAATGTAATCAGAAGCAAGGTTGTTTTCTTAATATCACTCTCTGATAGTTCATTATTAGTGTATAGAAATGGAACAGATTTATGTATACTGAGTTCATATCCTGCAACTATACTGAATTAATTTATTACTAATAATTTTGGGGTGGTGTCTTTAGGGTTTTCTATATGTAGTACCATTTACTCTGCAAATAATGACAATGTTACTTCTCCCTTTCCAAGACATCCTTTTTAGATGTCTTATTCTTTTTCTTGTCTGATTGCTATGTCTGATACTATGTAGAATAATAGTGGCAAGAATGGACATTCTTGTCTTATTCCTGATCTTAAAGGGAAAGTTTTCAGCTTTTCACCATTGGATATGATGTTAGCTGTGGGTTTGTCAGAGTGGCCTTTATTGTGTTGAAGTATGTTCCCTCTATACCTACTTTGTTGAGAGTTTTTATCATAAATGGATGTTGAAATTTATCAAATGCTTTTCCGGCACTTATTGACATGATTATATGATTTTTTAGCCTTCTTTTTGTTAATGTGGTGTATCATTGATTTTGTGGATATTGAACCATCCTTGTGTTCTCAGAATAAATCCCACTTGATTATAGTGTATGACTTTTCCAATGTATTGTTGAATTCAGTTTGCTAATATTTTGTTAGGGATTTTTGCATCTATATTCATCAGGGATATTGGCTTGTAGTTTTTTTAGCGTGTGATATCTTTGGGTTTTGGTATTAGGCTAGTGCTGGTCTTATAGAATGATTTTGGAAGTATTTCTCCTCTTTAGTTTTTTGGAATAGTTTGAGAAGTATAGGTATGAACTCTTCCATAAATGATAGAATTCACCTGTGAAGTTGTCTGGTTTTAGGCTTTTGTTTGTTGGAAATTCTTTGATTATTGGCTCAATTTCATTACTAGTAATCAGTCTATTCAGATTTTCTGTTTCTTCTTGATTTAGTCTTGAAAGATTATATGTTTCTATGAATTTATATGTTTTTCTAGGTGTCCCATTTGTTGTCATATAATTGTTTGTATTAGTCTCTTACAATTCTTTGTATTTCTGTGGTATCAATTATAACTTCTTTTCATTTCTGATTTTATTTATTTGAGTCCTCTCTTTTTCTTGATGAATCTGACTAAAAGCTCATCAATTTTCTTTTTTTTTTTTTCACAGAACTGCTTCCTACTTGTATTAATGTTTTCTATTTTTTTTTTTACTTTAGTCTTGGTATCATTTATTTTCACTCTCTTTATTCTTTCCTCCCTGACTAAAAGCTCATCAATTTCTTCTTCTTCTTCTTCTTCTTCTTTCTTCTTCTTCTTCTTCTTCTTCTTCTTCTTCTTCTTCTTTTTTTTTCAGAGAACTGCTTCCTACTTATATTGATGTTTTCTATATTTTTTACTTCAGTCTCGGTGTCATTAATTTTCACTCTCTTTATTCTTTCCTCCCTTGAACTAACTTTGGGTTTTGTTCTTTCTCTAGTTCCATTAAGTGTAATCGTACATTGTTGTGTTGAGATTTTTCTTGTTTCTTGAAGTGGTCCTATGTTGCTATAAACTTTCCTCTTAGAATACATTTTAAAAGCACTGCATTGTTACTTCCTCCCTCCCCATCTTTTATGTTTTTGGTGTCACATTTTACATCTTATTATTTTGTGTATGCTTTGACTAATTATTATAGATCTGGATGATTTTAAGAATTTAGTATTTAACTTTAATACTAGCTAGGTAGGTGGTTGATCCACCACCTTTTCCTATACATTTACTTTTACCAATGAGATTTTTTTCTTTGATAATTTTCTTATTTCTAGTTATGTACTTTTCTTTTCCATTTAAAGAAGTCTTTTTAATATTTATTATAGGGCCAGTTTGGTGTTGATGAATTCCTTTGTCTTTGGCTTTCCTGGGAAATTCCTTATCTCTCCTTTAATTCTGAGCTATAACCTTTTTGGGTAGAATACTCTTGGTTGGAAGTTTTTTCCTTTTAGCATTTTCAATATATTGTGTTACTTCTGGCCGTAAAGTTTGTGCTGACAAATCAATTGATAATCTTATGGGAGTTCCTTTGTACTTAAGTAGTTGTTTTTTCTCTTACTGATTTTAAGATTCTCTCTCTAACTGATGGTGCTTTGATGATAACGTGTGTTGATGTGGGTCTCTTTGGGTTCATCTTACTGGGGACTTTTTTTGCTTCCTGAAACTGGATGTCTGTTTCCTTCACCAGGTTAGCTACATTTTCAGCAATTATGTCTTCAAATAGTTTTTCTCTCCCTTTCTCTCCCTCTTTTCTCCTTTTGAGGCCTCTATAATTAAAATGTTTGTATGTTTGATATTGTTCCAGAGATCCTTTAATCTCATTTTTAAAAATTCTTTTTTTCTGGGACACCTGGGTGACTTAGCAGTTAAGTCATCTGCCTTTGGCTTGGGGCATGATCCCAGAGTCCTGGGATCAAGTTCCACATGGGGCTCTGGGCATGGAGCCTGCTTCTCCTTCTTCTTCTTGTGTCTCTGCCTCTGTGTGTGTGTGTGTCTCGTGAATAAATAAATAAATAAAATCTTTTAAAATAAAATTCTTTTTTCTTTTTGCTCTTCTTATTGGGTGATTTCTGTTACCCTGTCTTCCAGATTGCTGATCCATTCTACATTTTGATCTGCTGTTGATTGCCTCTAGTGTAGTTTTCATTTCAGTTACTGAATTCTTCAGCTCTGATTGACTCTTTTTATATTTTCTGTTTCTTTGTAGAAATTCTTGCTATGTTCATTCATTTTTCTCCTGAGTTCCATGAGATTTTTTATGGCCACTACTTTGAACTTTATCTGGTAGATTATTTATTTCCATTTCTTTTAGTTCTTTTCTGAAATTTTACCATATTCTCTTTTTTTGTTTTTATTTTTTTTAAGACTTAATTTAATTTAATTAATTTACTTGACAGAACACAAGTAGGGGAGTGCAGGCAGAGGAAGGAGGAGCAGGTTCCCCACTGATCAGGGAGCCCCACATGGGGCTTGATCCCAGGACTCTGGGATCATGACCTGACCCCAAGGCAGATGTTTAACTGCCACCAGCCTCCCAGGCACCCCCATCAATCTTATATAATATCTAGTGCTCATTATATCACATGCCCTCCTTAATGTCTATCACCCAATTACACCATCCCCGCACTCCCCTCCCCTCCAGCAACCCTCAGTTTGTTTCCTGTGATTAAGAGTCTCATGTTTTGTGTGTGTGTGTGTGTACACACATACATACATACACATATACACATAAATCTTCTTTATCCATTCATCTGTCGATAGACATCTGCACTCTTTCCATTGGCTATTGTGGACATTTCTGCTATAAACATCAGGGTGCAAGTACCCCTTCAGATCACCTACATTTGTATCTTTGGGGTAAATAACCAGTAGTGCAATTGCTGGGTCATAGGATAGCTCTATTTTCAACTTCTTAAGGAACTTCCATACTGTCTTCCAGAGTGGCTCCACAGCTTGCATTCCAACAGTGTAAGAGGGTTCCCTTTTCTCTGCATCCTTGCCAATATCTGTTGTTTCCTGACTTGTTCATTTTAGCCATTCTGACTGGTGTAAGGTGGTATCTCATTGTTTTTTTTTTTTTTTAATTTTATTTATTTATTTATTTATGACAGTCACAGAGAGAGAGAGAGAGGCAGAGACACAGGCAGAGGGAGAAGCAGGCTCCATGCACCGGGAGCCTGACGTGGGACTCGATCCCGGGTCTCCAGGATCGCGCCCTGGGCCAAAGACCGGCACTAAACCACTGCACCACCCAGGGATCCCTCATTGTGGTTTTGATTTGAATTTCCCTAATGTCAAGTGATGTTGAGCATTTTTTCATGTGTCTCTTGGCCCTTTCGTTTTCTTTGGAGAATGTCTCTGCCCATTTCTTGATTGGATTATTTGTTCTTTGAGTGTTGAGTTTGATAAGTTCTTTATAGAATTTGGATACTAGCCCTTTATCTGATAAGACATTTGCAAATATCTTCTCCATTTGGTTTTCTCGATTGTTTCTTTGCTATGCAAAAGCTTTTTATCTTGATGAAGTCCCAATAGTTCATTTTTGCCTTTGTTTTCCTTGCTTTTGGAGGCGTGTCTAACAAAAAGTTGCCATGGCCAAGGTCACGGCCAAGGTCACAGCGGTTGCTGCCTGTGTTCTCTGGGATTTTGATAGATTCCTGTCTCACATTAAGGTCTTTTATCCATTTTGAGTCAATTTTTGTGTATTGTGTAAGGGAATAGTCCAGTTTCACCCTTTTGCATGTGGCTGTCCAATTTTCCCAACACCATTTGTTAAAGAGACTATCTTTTTTTCCATTGGATCATCTTCCTCCAGGAAATATTCAGGGGGCTTTAAAAAAATTAATAAAGTTAATATACTTTACTTCTTGTTCTCTTCAAGTTATTTGTTTTGGATGAAAGGATAAGAGGCTATTAGGGAAGTTTTATTCTGTATACTTAAATTCAGAACTGCTGAGTTCAGTATAAGGTCAAGCTTTTTTTTTCTTATATTCTTATGCTTGTGAATTTAAACAATTTTAACTGTAGGAACTCCTGATTTACATGATTTTTCTTGAAACATACACACATACGTGTGTGTGTGTGCACATGCATATATATATATATATATACATACAAATATATGTATTTCAGGGTAAGAAAACTATATATATAGTGTATGCTTAGTTTTAGATATATTTTAAAGGAAATAGACACTACAGAAAGATCTCCTTTATAACCCAAATGAACTCTCAAATTGCCATCATCATCAAATTCCATATCACTTCAACATTCACATTTAATTATCTCAAAAGATGCTCTAAACCTTCTGCTACAGAATTTTTACAAAGTGAAATTAAAGAGCATTTGCAAGAACTAATATGTTGAATATTAGTATTATTTATAGAATATTAGTCTTATGAAAAGGTACTTCAAAATGTTTGCCATATATTTTTTTAAGATATTATTTATTTATTCATGAGAGATACACAGAGACAGAGACAGAGAGACAAGCAGAGAGAGAAGTAGGCTCCCTGTGGGAGCCTGATGTGGGAACTACATCCTGGGACCCCAGGACCACGACCTGAGCCAAAGGAAGACACTCAACCACTGAGCCACCCAGGTGTCCCAAAATGTTTGCCATATTTTTATCTTCCGAAAAACATTTCTGTAAAACAAAAAATTTCCCAGGTAAAAGTAAAAATTTATCCCAGAGCAGCATCTGTTCTTCAAATTGAATTAAAGTAGAAACATATATAAATGTATATAAATTATAGGCATTACAATTTCTATCATACTGATGTAATGGCCTGGAATGGACCACATGAATTTTCTATCTTCATTATAATATTATTGCTATAAAAATTAGTTTGTTTTAGACTTCCTGTCTAGTTAGATAAGACTCTAAGTCTACAGTTTTATTTTCTTTTTATATATACGAAGGGGTCATCAAGGAAAGCATGGATATCCAGCAGTGTAATAGAGGGAGAAGGCAGTGAACAAACAGTAAGAAGACCTAATTTTAGTCCTGTCTTACCTCTTACTATGCTAAGCTTCAATTCCCTCTTCTGAAAAATGAGTATAACATCTGCCTATCTATCCTTTAGGTCTGTTGAAAAAGCAAAATAACGGATAGGAAAGCCTTACCAAATATTAAGCACCCAGTATTACAGCAAGATGTAAACTGGTAGTACGTTTTCACTAGACTTGTCTAAATTCTTTTCCATTTTAATTTCACAAACTCACAGCCCCATTTCTCTAACTCTGTGTTTTGGCCGACACCCTTTATATTATATAGTATTAAGATTATTTACTGAGGAAAACAAGAAGTTGACAGACTTTAGATACCAATAAAATTCTTATTTAGTTACAAATCTAGTATTTAATTAGAAATGGGAATTTCCCATCTCTGGGTCAGTAGTTCAAATCTGATTTAGCCTGGATGATAACCTAAAGTCACAGCCATTGGATGATATTTAGAAATCCCTATTTAAAGGTACTGATCATCTTGTTTTATCCATTCAATGAATATTAAGCAGAGACACATCTATGTGCTTCTCTGACTCACTACTATTCCACTGTCCTGAGGCAGAAAAATATATTAATAAACATAACTGGCAGACTATTCTGGTGTTAATTATTCACTGGGAATTTCCCCAAGCCAGGCAGTCATTTGGAGAAAAAGAAAGGACCTGTTATTGATTACCTAGCCCAGCCCTAAAACAGCTGTTCTGCTGAAACACCAAACAAAAAGTCAGGAAATTTAGAAACTGTTTAAAACACATGATTGGTTGTGAGCCATCTTTGCTTACAACAATCCATACTCTTCAGTAGAAAAATTCTCACTTCATGCACTAACAGAATTCTCTGCTTCCCTTTTACAACACTTCCACCACTGTTATATATGACTTGTTGTCTGTTCTTGCCACTTACCACTGAGTAAGGACAGAAAGAATCTCTGTCTTGTTCATGATTGTATCCTTGAATTCTGGCGCATATAAAGTACTCAGTAACTTTTGGTAGAAGTAATGAATAAAGAACCAAACTTCTCATCCATTTTCAGGCTTTGGGAAAATATCTTTAGCCTCTTTGAGCCTGTTTACTTAACTCTATAATAGAAACAAGAATCTTTTACAGTTTTTCATAAGTAGTTTCATAAAATATGAAGGCCAAATGCCTATCACAATAATAAGCACTCAAGGAATAGTAACTATTAGCATTATTTTTGCTGTTTTTCCTTTTTATCATTATAAACTGAGTTCTTCTCAAATTAGGATCATAATTTTTTGTCCGTAATAAATAAATCTTCACAGTACATATTTCAGAAACCTTCAAAATCACTATAGCCTAGTTCCTCAGAGAGGGAATAAGAGCAGTTGATTTTAAGGTTAAAGCTTTTTTCAAATAAGTTAAAATATACCCAGCAGGCAAAGAGTTTTATTTTGTTTTGTTTTGTTTAACTATCCCTCCTCTTAACAGCTGGAACATATAATCAAAATCACTTTTAATATTCAACTGAGTTTAATGGTGATTGTGTTAGGTTGGTATATGAACTCTATGGAATGCCGAATTTTAAGAAAACCAAACTTCGGGCTTTCTATAAAAAAGGATGCCCTAACATATATACATTACAAACACACATTACTCTCACATATATATTGCTGCTACATCTTTAGCCATATAAAATATTATATCCTCTGGAACAGGAAAATATAGGCCATGTATAAGATAAGAAAGGCATATATGAGAAGATTGCATGTAAATTACATGTAAAAATATTATGCCAATAGGAAGTTCATGTGTGTTACTATTTTTAAATTGGAGATTTATCTGTGTTTGAGAAAAGGGCATGGTCGTTGTTTTTGTTATTGTTTTAAGTAACCTGTTGGCTGGAAGTTACATATGAAATTCCAAGTTCCTTAGATAAGGTCACTCTGCCGGTGTTCAGTTTTTAAAGTACCAGATTCTACCATGCAAAGTTTATTAACTGAATTCTCCCTCCCCCACACATACTGTTTTGGTTTTTTATATACACTGTAGTTTATTTAGGTATGTATTGTACTCTAAATGCCTTATAACATGCAGGTAGGTTGTCCTAGGAACTGGCCTGGAATTGAGAAGGTCAGGATTACTTAGCAGGATTCCAATAATAATAATAATATAAACTAAGAGATTTGGTTGAAATAGCTAAGGGAGGGGGTGAACCATTATTTTAACACAATTGTCACTGTGCATCTGCTCTTAGGCAAAGGGGAAGGGGCAGAAAATGAACCTATACAGATCTCTTCATATAAGAAACATATGTCAAGAATGAAAGATTAAATTATTCTTAAAACACATACACATACAACACAATTAGATTTGTCACTCTAGAAATTTCTGGAAAATAGCTGACAAGCCAACTTGACATGGATCATTGAGGTTCAAGTATGTGAATACATTTTGGAAAGTGTGACTCTGCAAAATATTCTAAATAGTCGTAAAACATTCTGTGGGGGATGTACCTGGGTGGCTCACTGGTTAAGGGTCTGCCTTTGGCTCAGGTCATGATCCCCGGATCCTGGGATCAAGTCCCACATCAGGCTCCCCACGGGGAGCCTGCTTCTCCCCTCTGCCTATGTCTCTGCCTCTCTCTCTATGTCTCTCATGGATAAATAAATAAAATCTTAAAAAAAAAATTCTAGTGGTTTCTTGGAGTTTAGACTCTTTAATATTATATTCAAGTTAAAAATGTTTGCATAACAAGATCAATTATTGTGACAGTATCCTGCTTTGTCATCTAGTTAAATATATATTTTACCTTTCTCAACTGGCTTGTTTCCTTCATCTTATCAATGTGGTTGATCTTTATCAGACTAAAATAAATTAAAATATGATTTTAAAATACTCTGTAACCTTGTTTTCATCTCAAATTACAATTTTATTTTGATTTCTTGAAAGGATGGTCTACATTTAGATTTAGGATACATTTATATTGCATCCTTTGTCTGCTCCCATTCACTCTTTAACCCATGAAACCTATCTTTTACCCCTTCTGCCACTCAAACTGCTGCTTTTGTTAGGATCACCAGTGAATATTTTTTGGTTCCTGTCTTAAATGGCACCATGGACCTTTCTTCTCTGCAGTTCTGACCTCCTTTGGCTTGCTTTTCATCATTCTTTCCTGGTTCCCCTTATATCCCCTGCCCATAGCCTCCCAGTTGGTTTCTCCAGCAAGTCTACCTCTGTTCATCTCTTAAAAGTTAATTTTCCCCCAAGAAATCATCGTAACCTCTCTTTTACTTTAGAGCAACATTTTCAATCTTTTGGGGAACACAGATGGAATCATTTGAAATGCTAGACCTTTTCAAAAGAAAAATGTGTGCATACAACTTAATTTTGCATAAAATTTCAAAAGTGTTGATGGCTTCCTATTCTCTGCTCTGTATGTTGTCCTTTGGTGAACTCATACATCCCATTCTTCATGCCCATGTGCCAAGAACTTTCAAATTTATGTATTCACCTCAGATTTCTTTTTGAGCTTTAAATTCTTATTTCTAACTGCTTACAGTCTCTTGTATGTCCTCTGATTGTCTTTATTGTATATATGAAATTTCTCTTACAAAGTTTCTTCCTCTTCTTATTAAGGATCCCACAATCCACTTACTAGTTTAAGCTAGAAACTTCATATGTATCCCTGACTCTACCCTACCCCCCGCTATTCAATAAAGCCCAAGGTCACTTCTGCCTCTTAACCTCTTCCTGATGAAAGAATATAACAAGGTTATAGACTGAAACAAGGAATTAGTACATATAAAAAACTTTTTAATTAGAGAAAATAACTTCTTTTTCTTTAATTCCAGCATATTAATTTACAGTGCTATATTAGTTTCAGGTGTACAATATAGTGATTCAACAACTCTGTACATTACTCAGTGTTTGTCATCATTATAAATGTACTCTTAATCTCTTTCACCTATTTCACCCATCCTCCCTCCTCCCACACCATGAAAATAACTTCTTGAATAAATATCCAAGTAAGAATAGTAAGCAACAGGTTAAGGTGGTCCTTTTATTCTGTGATGATACTACAAGCTTTATAATCTGGGTATTCACTACCATTTGGCAAAACCTATTTTAATCACATTTTAAAAGCTTGTATAATACAATACAGAATTTATTTTAGTGGCAGGATTTATGTTAATAGCTTTATAAAGGACTTTAATTCTGTATTTATAGAATCAAGGGCAGAGGGGTTACATAAAACATATGTATTTTTATCTCAGATTTTTCCTTTTCTGCTTATAATTTCTGCCTCAGCTTTAGTCTAGGCCCTTTTCTTCCTTGAATTATTGCCTCCTGGGCAGCCCAGGTGGCTCAGTGGTTTAGTGCCAGCTTCAGCCCAGGGCCTGATTCTGGAGACCCGGGATCAGGTCCCACGTCGGGCTCCCTGCATGGAGCCTGCTTCTCCTTCTGCCTGTGTCTCTGCCTCTCTCTCTCTCTCTCTCTCTCTCTCTCTCTGCGTATCTCTCATGAATAAATAAATAAAATCTTTAAAAAAAGGAATTATTGCCTCCTATATAATCCCTTTGCATCTAACTGATCCTCATGCTGATATATCCTTCATCTACCTTCAGGCATGACTCAGATTTAGTCATGTCACTTTACAATTTAAAGTCACTCATTATTCTCCATTGCTTATAGGATGGTCTAGGCTTTGGTATGGCATTTTAAACACTGAACCCAGGCAGCCCGGGTGGCTCAGCGGTTTAGCGCCGCCTTCAGCCCAGGACCTGATCCTGGAGACCCAGGATCGAGTCCCACTTCGGGCTCCCTGCATGGAGCCTGCTTCTCCCTCTGCCTGTCTCTGCCTCTCTCTCTCTCTCTCTCTCTCTCTTTCTCTCTCTCTCTCTCTCTCTGTGTGTGTGTGTGTGTGTTTCTCATGAATAAATAAATAAAATCTTAGAAATAAATAAAAATAAGTAAAATAAACACTGAACCCAGTTCAACCTTCCAGCCTTACCTATTACCACTCAACTTTACACCCTTTATTCAGGCCCTAAAGAACTATGTGCTCTTCCCTAAGCATACCTTTTATTCTCCTACAGCTAACTTATATATGTCTTCAAGCGCCAAATTAATGCTTTATATTTATTATCTCATTCAATCCTATTAACAGTTCGAGAGAATTATTGTCCATTTTTCAGATGAGGAAACTGAGACCCAAAGAGATTAGTGACTTGCTCAAATCATACAGCTTCAAACTCAAATTCAAACTGAGTATTTCTTCACTCTAACTAATGCCTTTCCTATCCCCTTCTAGAATGCCCTTTCCAATCATTTTTTTGTCTAGTAACATCCCATTCATCCTTTAAAGTTTATTTCATATCACCTCCCATGAAGAGTTTTCTCTTTTCATTCATTTATCTTATAAACTTGGGGAGGGGGGTGGGGGGGGGCATGGAGCCCAGTATGGGGCTTGAACTCATGACCCTGAGATCAAGACCCAAGCTGAGATCAACCATCTGAGCTACCCAAGTGCCCCTATCATGTAAACTTTTATTGGATGCTTTTTGAGTATTGGTGACGAATCTGGATTTTAGAAGTAGATGAGATGTGGATTGTCCTGGTTTTCTGATACTCTGATTTCTAGTTTTGCTTGTATAATCCAACCATCATGCAAGCATTGTCTTTAGTTTCCTGTTTTTATTTCTTTAGAGTGAGGACTTACAGAGATAATTATGAAGACAGTTGAACACAGAATCCTACTAGGAATTTAGAACTTTCCTTTAGTCTTTTACAGCCTGCTTAGCCACACCTAATTAAACAGTAGTTTTTGTTTTTTTTTTAAGATAGATTCATTCATTCATTCATTCATTCATTCGAGACACAGGGAGAGAGAGGCACAGACACACACAGAGGGAGAAGCAGGCTCCATGCAGGGAGCCGGATGCAGGACTCGATCCCAGGTCTTCAGGATCACACCTGGGCCGAAGGTGGCACCAAACCGCTGAGCCACCTGGGCTGCACTTAACAGCAGTTTTTAAAGTAATTAGCCTTTATTTAGGTTTTTCAAAAACATAAGTTTATATTCTTAGAAATAATAACTTTTTATTTTTGAACTCATGTAATTGAGTTTACATAATACTTAATTACATTATACAATTATGATAAGAAATGCAATGGCCACCAACAGTTTTTAAAACAAACACACAGATTCTTTTTTTTTTTTTTTTAAGATTTATTTATGTGGGAGGGGGCAAAGAGAGGGAATCTCAAGCAGACTCCCTGCTGAGAGTGCTGAAACACTGAGCTGAACACTGAGCTGAAACCAAGGGTTGGACACTTAGCCAACTGCGCCTCCCAGCTGCCCCACAAACAGATTCTTGATAAGCACTCAACTACTGGCAAAAGTAGAAGTGAATGGGCATTACTAGAGCAGAGTGGGCTGTTAGGCAGACACAATCTCTGCTACTATGACAGTATGCTTTATAGAGAGAATGGAGACTGTAAGTCCCTCAAGTCCTTTATTTATTTTTTAAAATATATTTATTCATGAGAGTCACAGAGAGAGAGGCAGAGACATGGAGAGAGAAGTGGGCTCCTCGCAGGGAGCCCAAAGCGGGACTCAATCCCTGGACCCAGGATCACGCCCTGAGCCAAAGGCGGATGCTCAATCACAGAGCCATCCAGGCGTCCCCCTCAAGTCCTTGAAAAGTAGGAGCTGGTTAGCAATTCTCACAGATTGCTATGATGATGAAATGAGGTATAATTCACTTATATAATTTGTCATAATGCTTAGCATATAGTAAATGTTCAGTAAATGTTATTTACTAAGAACCATTATAACCTTGATAAAAGGGGTCTTAAAGCATTAATCAGACAGCTTTGGGTGGTGATGAGTGGAGGGGAGGAATAAACTGTTCAAATGCAGACCAGTAAAGAGCACACCATTCAGGGAGAACACTGGGTAGTTAGGTGAATTGAGGGCCAGTTTTTCATATATCTCCTCTGTCTGCCCTGCTTTGTTGTGAACTATTTAGTATATAATTATATATTCTCATACTTCTTTGAATACCTAGCATTAATATGGTGCCTGGCAGAGTTGGTATTAATATTTTGGTGTGCCTCTGTTTATCTATTGGTAAAATATGAACAGTCATTATTGTATATGTCCAAATATTAATATTATGAATTAATATTTCAAGGGACATTGAAAGCCCTGTTGTAAAGATTCAGTATAAGAAATGTAATATTCTATCTCCCAGTGTTCTGTTTTTATTATAGAGTTTTTCTCTAGAGATTAGCACTTACATGTCAGTACTTACCCTTATGTCCATGTAAAAATGTAAGCAGCAATTCTGTAGTTAATGCTTTAGTTTGACAGACTCAAGCTATCTTTCTTCTGAAAATTTTTAAGAAAGGGTTCTTGGGCAAAACATGTTTTATGTTTATTGGAATACAGAACAAACTTTGAACTCCTAGAAATGTGAACTTAATGTTTGGTAGAACACATCTGTCATTTAAGTAGTATCACCCAATATAGTCCAGTATCAGTCTGGACCTTTGGAGATGGGAGTGCTGTGGAGAATTAAAATGCCTTTAAGCAGAGATTGCATTTTACAAAGAAAATGAAACTTAACAGCTCACAAAGGTGGGTGTTTATGTGCTTTTTTTTTCTTTTATTGATGGGATTTCTTCTTACGAGTTATATTTTAAATGTATATTTAGGTGCCACTTTCAATTCCATTCAACTATAAAGAGTTTCAGAATGGAGAGTTGGGCAGCTATGTTTTTGTTACAGTTTAACTGACTGTTTAATCATCCACCTCTCTTCCAGTAATATCTAGAATAAATTGCTCCTGTAATAATATAAGAAGAAAATAACTTTCTTTAATTGTAATTCATTCAGTGTTAGCTAAATCTGTCACCAGGCTCTCATTCAAAACCCCAATTTATTTTCTATGACATAAAAAGCACTATAATTATAAGTGGTTCTCAGCAATCAATAAATTTCACTAAGGGCTTTATTTTTAACAGCTACTTATATCTTCCTGTTTGCTCAGTTTAAAAAAATCAGCTTTGACATATTTTTAAATTTAATTTTAACAAGTAATTTTTCTTTTTTTTTTTAATTTGTTCTTTTTTAATTTTATAAATTAATTTTATTGGTGTTCAATTTACCAACATACAGAATAACACCCAGTGCTCATCCCGTCAAGTGTACCCCTCAGTGCCCGTCACCCATTCACCCCCACCCCCCGCCCTCCTCCCCCTCCACCACCCCTAGTTCATTTCCCAGAGTTAGAAGTCTTTATGTTCTGTCTCCCTTTCTGATATTTCTCACACATTTCTTCTCCCTTCCCTTATATTCCCTTTCACTATTATTCATATTCCCCAAATGAATGAGAACATACACTGTTTGTCCTTCTCCGGTTACTGTGGCCAAGTTCAAAAAGGGTGTTGCCTGAGTTCTCCTCTGGGATTTTGATGGAATCTTGTCTCACATTTAGATCTTTCATCTATTTTGAGTTTATCTTTGTGTATGGTGCAAGAGAGTGGTCCAGTTTCATTCTTCTGCATGTGGATGTCCAATTTTCCCAGCACCATTTATTGAAGAGACTGTCTTTCTTCCAGTGGATCGTCTTTCCTCCTTTATCGTATATTAGTTGAGCATAAAGTTCAGGGTCCACTTCTGGGTTCTCTGTTCTGTTCCATTGATCTATATGTCTGTTTTTGTGCCAGTACCACACTGTCTTGATGAACACAGCTTTGTAGTACAACCTGAAATCTGGCATTGTGATGCCCCCAGATATGGTTTTCTTTTTTTAAAATTCCCCTGGCTGTTTGGGGTATTTTCTGATTCCACACAAATCTTAAAATAATTTGTTCTAAGTCTCTGAAGAAAGTCCATGGTATTTTGATAGGGATTGCATTGAACGTGTAAATTGCCCTGGGTAACATTGACATTTTCACAATATTAATTCTGCCAATCCATGAGCATGGAATATTTTTCCATCTCTTTGTGTCTTCCTCAATTTCTTTCAGAAGTGTTCTATAGCTTTTAGGGTATATTTTGAGAACCATTTGAATGGTAAATGGTTCTCCAACCTTTTATTTTCAGGTTGTAGGTGTCCTTCTGTCTAAAATGAGTCTCTTGTAGACAGCAAATAGATGGGTCCTGCTTTTTTATCCAGTCTGAAACCCTGCGCCTTTTGATGGGGTCATTAAGGCCATTCACGTTCAGAGTTACTATTGACAGATATGAGTTTAGTGTCATCATGATATCTATTTAGTCCTTGTTTTTGTGGATTGTTCCACTGAACTTCTTCTTAAAGGGGAGTTTTAAGAGTCCCCCTTAAAATTTCTTGCAGAGCTGGTTTGGAGGTCACATATTCTTTCAGTTCCTGCCTGTCTTGGAAGCTCTTTATCTCTCCTTCCATTTTGAATGAGAGCCTTGCTGGATAAAGTATTCTTGGTTGCATGTTCTTCTCATTTAGGACCCTGAATATATCCTGCCAGCCCTTTCTGGCCTGCCACGTCTCTGTGGAGAGGTCTGCTGTTACCCTAATATTCCTCCCCATGAAAGTCAGGGACTTCTTGTCTCTTGCTGCTTTAAGGATCTTTGGAATTTGCAAGCTTCACTATTAAATGTCGAGGTATTGAACGGTTTTTATTGATTTTAGGGGGGGATCTCTCTATTTCCTGGATCTGAATGCCTGTTTCCCTTCCCAGATTGGGAAAGTTTTCAGCTAGGATTTGTTCAAATACATATTCTGGCCCTCTGTCCCTTTCGGCGCCCTCGGGAACCCCAATTAAGCGTAGGTTTTTCTTCCTTAGGTTGTCGTTTATTTCCCTTAATCTGTCTTCATGGTCCCTTAATTGATTGTCTCTTTTTTCCTCAGTTTCCCTCTTTGCCATTAACTTGTCTTCTATGTCACTCACTCTTTCTTCCACCTCGTTAACCCTCGTCGTTAGGACTTCTAGTTTGGATTGCATCTCATTCAATTGATTTTTAATTTCTGCCTGATTGGATCTAAATTCTGCAGTCATGAAGTCTCGTGAGTCCTTAATGCTTTTTTCTAGAGCCACCAGTAGCTGTAGAATAGTGCTTCTGAATTGGCTTTCTGACATTGAAGTGTAATCCAGATTTTGTAACTCTGTGGGAGAGAGGGCTGTTTCTGATTCTTTCTTTTGAGGTGAGGTTTTCCTTCTAGTCATTTTGCTCAGTGCAGAGTGGCCAAAAACAAGTTGTATTGGAACACGGGGGAGTATCACTGGTCCATCCAGCTGGTCTTCTGGGGGAGGGGCCTGCTGTGCTGATTTTCAGGGGTTAGCACTTGGGGGAGCTGCTCTGCCCCTGCCTGCTGCCGGGCTCAGCGGGGGTTGTTTACCCCGTGGGGCCCCAAACAAGTAATTTTTCATTAAAAATTTTGTTAGAGGGGCACCTAGCTGGCTCAGTCAGCTAAGCATCTGCCTTCAGCTCAAATCATGATCCCAGTGTCCTGCGGAGCAGGGAGCCTGCTTCTCCCTCTCCCTCTGCCCCTCCCCCGCTCATGCTTTCTCTCATGGTCTCTCTCAAATAAATAAAATCTTTAAAAATTTTTTTTTGTTGTTAGAAATTGGGTTTAGAGGATGCCTAGGTGGCTCAGCAGTTGAGCATCTCCCTTTGGCTCAGGGCGTGATCCTGGAGTCCTGGGATTAAGTCCCACATTGGGCTTCCTGCATGGAACCTGCTTCTCCTTCTGCCTGTGTCTCTGCCTCTCTCTCTCTCTCTCTCATGAATAAATAAATAAAGTCTTTTTAAAAAATTGGGTTTAGGCAGTAACATCTCTTATTTCCCAAAATTGAATTGCTATTTTTAACTTAACACAATCCTTTTCCTTAAAGATCTTCATTTTGAAAGGCAATATTCTGCAACTGAAACAGTCCACATTAGAGTTTATTCTATTATTTTACCTATAAAATTATGAAAACATCAACCTCAAGGAGTAATTACTATTAAATTAGACCACTTAACATGAAGTACCTTACAAACAAATAATAAATAATGTAATTACTGGTAATGTAGTCATTTTAAAACACTAAAACCAAAAGATTTATATTCCATTATTTTCAGTTATATGGAAAGTACACTGGTATTGGAGTTAGGAGATGTATGTTTGTATTGGTTGCATGACCTTCATTCTTTGAGACTCAGTTTCCTCTTCCTTAAAAAAAAATTTAGCATGCTTATTATGAGGCATAAATAATACAGAAATATAAAAATACTTCAAAATAGGCAAAGTTACATAAATATTTTATCATGGTGAAACATTTTTAAAAGTTTTACAGGTGCCTGGGTGGCTCAGTTTGTTAAGCAGCTGACTTCAGCTCAGGTCATGATCTCAGGGTCCTGGGATTGAGTCCTGTATTACATCAGGCTCATGCTCAGTGGAGAGTCTGCTTCTCCTTCTTCCTACTCCTGCTCATGCTCCCTCCCTCTCTCTCTCTCAAATAAAATCTTTAAAATTTTTTTAAAGTATTTGTCTTCTAATTATGTAATATACTCATTTTATTAGTGACGCTTATCAACCATAAATAGTTTTCCAGCTCTGGGTTTAAGCCCAGAGCTGGTGAGAAGGGGATTATAAAATCATTTCAAATCATTTCATTAACTCCCTAGAAAAGGATGGAAAAGTCAAAGCTGAAATAACTTTATAAGTGACTATGTGAAGATAAATCTTAAAGGGTCTGGGTTTTTTTTCTCATTTTATTTGTTAGATACCATAAAGTAAGAACCTAAATAGTAGTTAGACTATCAGGCCTAATTATTGTTTTCTATAAGTGTACCAGGTTCTTGAGTATCCAAAACCAGTTAATACTATTCCTCAGAGATATTTAGACAAAATATGAACTAGAGGTTTTTTTTTTTTTTTTTTAAGATTTATTTATTCATTTTTTTTAAGAGAGAGTAAGAGGAGAATGCAAGCAGGGAGAGGGAAAGGGAATCTCAAGCAGACTCTGTGCTGAGTAGAGCCCCACACTGGGCTCAATCTCAGGACCCTGAGATCACGGCCTGAGCTGAAAACAAGAGTCAGAGGCTTAACCCACTGCACCACCCAGGCGCCCATGTTTTATCTTTCCAATGTTTTATTATTTAAAAAAGTAAACAGGCAGACAATTGAAAGAACTGTACAGTAAACACCCAAATACCCACCCTTTCTGGATTCACAATTAGCATTTTACTCTGTTGGCTTTATCACATATCTACTTAACCTATCCACCCTGGACTAGAAGTTTTAAGCAGGAAACATGTTTTATTTATTCTTTTATATGTATTTTGATGTAGTAACATATAAGAAATTTTTTTAAAGTTCAAGGCTTTACAAGCTACAACTTTCTAAGTGAATTTTACATTAAAAATAAGCCATATGCATAATATAAAAACATGAATGGAAAAATGAACAGCAAATTCAGGAAGAGTAGCTATTTGTACAGACAGGCAGGAAAGGGATCATAGAGAAGTTCACAGAGGGCTTCAGTTGTGATACTTTATTTCTTAAAATTGGAAGAGTAAAAGGAATGTGATAGTACTGTCTATTGAGTATCTGACTGTTATCCTCTCTATTCTTTGACATATGTTTAAAATATTTCACAATTAAAAATTAAAATATTTGCTACTTAGTTTTCTTTTCCCTTGAAAGTATTTTTCACTTCACTTAAGATTCATTGTCCAGTGGCCTTCCAGCTGAGGTGGATTAAATAGAATCTGACAACACCATATCTTTGCTCTGTTGATGCACTTGCTAAAGAATGATACAAAATATCCTCTTTCTACTAAGGATTGAGGAGTATTAACGTTTGCATACTTCTTGGTTTTGCCTAACTCAAAAAGAAAAACTTCCTGTAGCATACTCAAATTCCTTGAAGATATTTGACATGGTTGTTGAAAAGTGTATAATTGTGTAAGTATGTAATTTTGTATGTTCACCTGATTTTAGAAAAGAAAGACATGGAAAGTGAAATATGGTCTGGGAAGCTGATACATGAAAGCTTGAAGAGATAATGATGCTGCTTAGCCAGGGCCTAGAAACTTGACCACTCTAAACAAACTGCATAGTACTAAATTGCTTGTGAAAGGGCTGAATCAATCCTGCTGTGATTTGTACTTTTGGCTCCTGAAAGTCTAGGACAGGCTTGAAAATAAAAATAAAGCCCATACCTAGCTGGGTTGTGTTCCAGGCCTTCTACTAGATTCTCTGTGTGAAGGAGGCATATATCTATCAGAAAAGAGAGAGCAGGAGAAAGATGAGGCTGTGAAAAGGAGTCTTAGGGGCCGCCCCGTTACCAACTGTGAGGGAGATAACTAATGTATTGATTCCTTCAGGAAATATTTATCTAGAGTCCTAAGAAAACTATAGTGGGGTGCAGTGTAAGGGATCAAACAACCAATCAGAATATATTTAATGCTTTAGACTTCCTAGCACTGTGCTGGGCTCTGTGAAGTCCACAAAAGAGAGTTACTGTGTCTGATTTGCTCCCATTGAGAGACAGTTATACAGCATAAAATAGCAAAACTTTGAATTATAATATAGATTATAAATTCTAAAGGAATTAGAAAAAGTCATAGCATACTACAAATAAGGAATTGATCATTGGGCTTAATCAGAAGACCTAAGTTCAAATCCTAGCTCTGACACTTGCTGTGTAAACTTGGGCAGCATCCTTAATTTCTAAGCCTCAGTTTCCTCATCTGAAAATGAATCTGATAATCCCAGCTAGCTCTGTTTACCTATACACAGGAGTATAATGAGAATCAAGTGAGGATGAATATGAAAACACTATAGAGTTTCTAATTATTGAAAGACCTGAGAAAACTAGGCCTTCAAAAATATGTTGTTTCATGGATAACTTGAAAGTCTGGATAAACGTGGTCTCAGAGGGGGGACAACTTGAACAGAGAGGAGAATGAGACTCAGATACAGAAGGACAGACAGAGAGGAGAATGAGACTCAGATACAGAAGGACAGGATAAGGCCTTCCTAATTATAGCAAAGATTTGTTTTGGGAGAATGGGTAAAAAAAAAAATAGTTACATTGACTGTGTTGGAGAAGGAATGGAATTGAGGATAATATGCCATACAGAACGGATTATTGTAGGATTTAAATTATGGAGGACCTGAAGACCAGAAGGGAAAGTTTCGACTTGTTCTGAAAGGGAATAAGGAACTGCTTGGGGATTCTGAGTGAAGAATTATTATAAAAGTATTTAATTCTTAGTCATTTTGATAGTATCTTAGAAAGTGCCTGGCATACAGGTATTCAAGATTAGTCCATCTGAATTCAGTCAGTCTATCAACAGTATATAGGATAAATTAGACACACTGCACCTAGAGTCTAGGCTTCTTATCACCTAGGTATTACTCTGTTCATCTTTTTCTTTAACTGTCACAAGGAATGATAATACCTGCCTAGCTAGTAGGTTTATTTCAAACATCTAATAAGATGATGATGCCACCATTATCCACAAATACATTAAATGCTTCCTTCACATAGGATGCTGTATAAAGAAACTAGGAAACAAACAAAAAACTATAGATATAAATGCCTTGGAAAATGTCTTGTGATGAATATTAGCTTGAAATTCAGAGTTCTAAAAAAAAAAAAAAAGAAAGAAATTCAGAGTTCTAAGGGATTTGGTAGCAAGGGGATGGTATACAACAGCCAGAAGTCTTAACTGCTATATTTATTTATTTTTTTTTTTTTTATGATAGTCACAGAGAGAGAGAGAGAGAGAGAGAGAGAGAGAGAGAGGCAGAGACACAGGCAGAGGGAGAAGCAGGCTCCATGCACCGGGAGCCTGATGTGGGATTCGATCCCGGATCTCCAGGATCGCGCCCTGGGCCAAAGGCAGGCGCCAAACCTCTGCGCCACCCAGGGATCCCTTAACTGCTATATTTAGTACTGGGTTAGGTCGCTATTACTGTCAGGAACCTGTTAGGCATAGCTAGGATCAAATTGAAGAGAAAATACCCAGTGCAATAAGGTAAGTAACATCTTCAGGAGTTCCTCCTGTTGGCAATAGAATTTTTCATACTTAACTTGTTCCATAGGGAACCTCCATCATCATGGAGACAGTGTAGAATACTGGGTAAGGAAACATGTTCTGGAGCCAGAATTACTGGCAGGGGTTGAAATACTGGTGTATAACCTTAAACAAGTTATTCAAACTCTCTGAGCCTTATAAAGATAAGAACAGAATCATAGAGTCGTTTGTGAGAATTGAGTGAGATATTGCACGTAAACTCTTAATAGAGTATCTGGTGCACAGTAAATGTCAGCTCAACAAATGTCAGCTACTGTTTTTATTTTTAAGAACCTCTCAGCTCCTCTAGCCTCCATTTTTTTATTATTCTCAAATTAACTTTCTATTCTTCTATCTCTTGTCTCACACCCCATTCCAAGACATTGAAAGCCACATTTGGCTCATTTACTATAGTATACAGCATTAGCATCAAACAAGATCCCAAAATTACTTCTTAATTTAAAATTATATTATCTTCAAAGTAGTTTAATATTTCATATATTTGGGTCGCCTGGGTGGCTCAGCAGTTAAGCATCTGCCTTTGGCTCAGGGCATGATCCTGGAGTCCCGGGATCGAGTCCCACATTGGGCTTCCTGCATGGATCCTGCTTCTCCCTCTGCCTATGTCTCTGCCTCTCTCTGTGTGTGTCTCTCATAAATAAAGAAATAAAATCTTTAAAAAATATATATTATATATATTTTGTTATAGTCTAATTAATTCTTTGAAATCAATATCCATAATAATAGTTTTTCATTTTTGTTTATACTCTGTTTTTCTAGTTTCTCTCTATAAGCCTGTGTCATATATATATGTATACATATATATATATTTTTTTTAATGTAGTATGTAAAAGATGGGATGTAGAAGAGGATCTTGGGCACTGAGTTAATTTAATCACAGCATAGGAAGCATTAGGATTCCATGGGAAAAAAAAAAAACTAAACCTTTCAGCAGGGCAATTTGATCATATCTAACAATTCCTAAGATGTTCAAAATATTTTAACTAACTGCCAATTCTGCCTCTAGGTATAAATATTCACATGTATGCATAAAGACCACATGAAAGCATGTTCATAATGATATTGTATATAATGGTAAAGACTGTAAACAGCTTAAATGTCTATCAGTAGAGGACTGTTTAAATAAAGAATGTCTATCAGTAGAGGACTGTTTAAATAAAGAATATTTAATTGTAAAATAGAACACTATGCATTCCTTTAAAAGAATGTGAGGCAAATCTAAATAAATATAGGGCAGGGCAGCCCCGGTGGCTCAGTGGTTTAAGGCCACCTTCGGCCCAGGGCATGATCCTGGAGTCCCAGGATCGAGTCCCACATCAGGCTCCCTGTGTGGAGCCTGCTTCTCCCTCTGCCTGTATCTCTGCCTCTCTCTCTCTCTGTCTCTCATGAATGAATGAATGAATGAATGAATGAATTAAATAAATAAATAAATAAATAAATAAATAAATAAAATCTTTAAAAATAAATACATATATATATGGCAGCCTTGGGTGGCTCAGCGGTTTAGCGCCACCTTCAGCCCAGGGCCTGATCCTGGACACCCAGGATCCAGTCCCATGTCGGGCTCCCTGCATGGAGCCTGCTTCTCCCTCTGCCTGTGTTTCTGTCTCTCTCTCTCTCTGTGTGTCTCTCATAAATAAATAAAATCTTTTAAAAAATAAATATAGAAAAATGTCTAAGATACAGTGATAAGTGAAGGGAAAAACAAGAAGCAGAATAATATGTATGATGTATATAATATACTATGCTTAGGTGCATGTATGTTTCTTAAAGGGCAGCTACAATATATTTACATATGCAAGGAAAATTTCTAGAAATATTAACAATCATCCCAGGGAGTAGGATGATGGGGATAAGAAGAATGACTTTTATTTTACTTTTCTGAACATTGAAAAAAAAAGTTTCAATCACTCAGCATGTTACTTTTATTTTTTTAAAACTAGTTTTAACTAGTTTAGCTAAAAAATGTTTAAATAATAAAATGTTTAAAGAGACAGAATAGGGATTAAATGGTTAAATGGTTTATAAGGTGTATTGGATGTGAAAAGTGATCTATAAAAATGCCTATTATTTTTACTAAACAATAGCATGTGGGGCTTTTGTAACCTGAAGAAAGCAGCATTTCAGCATCTCTTCCTACTGGAGCATATGGTGGTTAAGACTATGGCAGATGAATGCCTTAGAGATTGCCTCTCATGGAGTTGATACGCAGATCTTTTCAGTATTCCCCATGCTCTTATGGTGGAAGGTTCCATGGAAAGGACTAGAACGGTTCAGTGACATTGTTCTATCCAGTGTTTAAAACTGTTGTCTGATGCTCTTTTAAATAATACTATTAGCCACATGGTGATTGCAAAACGATTGCTTTTAAGAGCCTTTTTTTTTTTTTTTTTTTACAGAGTTTGGTTTATTGTATTGTATGAAGAGTGCCTTTGACTAAGTAGTGAGATATCTCTTAGTGCTGTGTGGGCAACAAGTTAGAAACTTGGGTGTTTTATATTGAGAGTTTTATCCTAGCATTTTAGAGATTAACAGGAGACAAAATGTTGTGCTACTCCAGGTAACAGGCTTTTGTTTTATAACTCTTTAAAGTGTTGGTTTTCTCCCTTTTGACACTCAGGGGATTAATTTACTATTTATTTCTGTAAATCATGCCCTTGGAGAAAACAAAAATACAAACAGGCCTTCTGACAGATATAATCATATTTTCTTATGACTAGGTATTTTTAAAATAAAGTTATATAAGTTAATACTGTTATTTAAAAACATGTAAATACAGGGGCACCTGGGTGGCTCAGTCAGCTAAGGTCATGATCCTAGGGTCCTGGGATCAAGCCTCACGTGGGGCTCCCTCTCCCTCTGCTGCTCCCCTTGCTTATGATCTCTTGCTGTCTCTCTCTCAAATAAATAAATAAAATATTTTAAAAGTAAAAAATAAAGCCTGTAAATATAAAAATCCAGTAAACACTGCAGATATTACTATCAAATGCAATATTAAGTTAATGTGATTAACTACCTGGCAAACAATAATAATGAAGACTTCCTGAATGAAATGGGGTGATACATTGGGGATATTTGTATGTATTTTAATTTTCATTCATTCATCAACTTCTCACCCCAAATACAAAGAAATACAACTAGCTTTCTGTTACTAGAAGCTGATTGACCAATTTATGAATGGTAATTATGAGAATTTCATGTGTCTTGTTCACAAAGCACTTATATAAAACTGTGAGCTAAAACATTACCATCCCCACTTTAGGATTAAAGAAATTGAGGCTGGAACAGATAAAAGTTTGCCCATGATTAAAGTAACTAGAATCTAGAACTTCTGATATCAGATTCATTGACATTTTAATGTTGTCTGCTTTAGTTATTTTTCAGACTAGTGGAAAAGAATATAGAGAATTATTTCTAGTCAACATCTTAACTTCTCCAACGAATAAATTAAAATGTACAGTCAATTTTACCTCAAAGATGCCAGACAGACTTTAGAGTCTCCCTGCTCACCCCCAACATACACACAAACACATACACACTCAGCTTTCTTAATGACCTAAAGAAAGGCACATAGGTTTTTTTTCCCTATTAAGAGTTTTTACGTCAGAAAGACAGCCAAAAAATATGATGAAGAGGAGTTAGAAAAGCAAAAGAATTTAAAATTAAAAGATTTAGGGGCTCCTGACTGGCTCAGCCAGTGGAGCATGTGACTCTTGATCTTGGGGTTGTGAGTTCAAGAACCACATTGGGTATAGAGATTACTTAAAAAATAAAATCTTGGGAATCCCTGGGTGGCTCAGTAGTTTAGCGCCGCCTACAGCCCAGGGCGTGATCCTGGAGACCAGGATCTAGTCCCGCGTCCTGCACCCTACATGGAGCCTGTTTCTCCCTCTGCCTCTCTCTCTCTCTCTCTCTCTCTCTCTCTCTCTCTCTCTCTGTGTGTGTGTGTGTGTGTGTGTCTCATGAATAGATAAATAAAACCTTTAAAATATATATAAAAAATAAAACCTTAAAAATAAATAAGTAGATTTATTACAGCCATGCACTCTAAGATTCTTCTTTGGAGACTGACTCACTAATTGTATTTGTGAAGAGCAAGCTCCCCAACCTTTCTTTTAACTCTTTTAAATTTACAGAGCCATTAAGTCCAAAGTGTAGATTTTTATGCTGTACACTCTTTCAAGTAACTTTGTCTCTTAACTTAATCCTCACAGTAACTTCATAAATTAGATACTTATACTGAGCCAGAGATTAAGTAACAATCCAAAGTTCACAGCTAATGGTGACATTAGGATTCAAATCCTGCCTAATAATTCCAATATTATGATTTTTCTTTCAAATATAATTAACACACAGCTTTATATTAGTTTCAGGTGTACAATATAATGATTTAACAATTCTCTACATTTCTCAGTGTTCATTAAGTGTACTGTTAATCCTTTCTTTCTTTTTTACCCATTCCCTACCTCCCTTCTGGCAACCACAAGTTCTCTATATTGAAATGTCTAGTATTTTGTTCCTTTTCTCTTTGTTCATTTGTTTTGTTTCTTAAATTCCACATGTGAATGATTGTTCCAATTTTAGTATATATGCTGCCAAAGCAAGCACTAAATTCCACATATGAATGAAACCATATGATATTTATCTCTCAGACTGACTGGCTTTACTCAGCATTATGCTCTCTAGGCCAATCCATGTTGTTGCAAATGGCAAGATTTCATTCTTTTTTATAGCTAAGTAATACTCCATTTTCTGTATAAACTAAGGTTAGGATTTTTAAGTGCTAGGCTCTATTGCTTTGAACTAGATGACTATTTATCTTAAGTGGATTAAATGCATTTTTCAAGATTTCTAGGCTGAATGAAATTCCTTTCCTAAGGTTCCCAACTCTAACAAAAAGATTTGGAGACCTTTCCTTAGAGTTTTATTATCCTATTTTACAGATGAAAATAAATGACTTAGCCAAAATCTTAGTTTATTAAGTGGCCATGTTAGAACTAGAGCTTAGGTCCTCTGGTTTCTAGTCTACCGCTTTTGGCACTTGAACACTATCACTTTTTTAGCTCATTAGCTACCTTCCATTCAAGTGATCCACCCAGGTTGAAATTTTGTTACAGCAGCAAAAGCATGCCATATCCTTCACTCACATTTAAAGCCACTTTTGTGTCTGTCCTGGTCAGCAAGTAAGTCAGTGTTTATACTTACAGAGAGCACAGGAAGACATAGCAACAAGAAGTACCTTATGGATACAAGGGACATCTATTATTAAAAAAAAAAAAATTTACACTTGACAGGATGAGCACTGGGTGTTATGCTATATGTTGGCAAACGGAACTCCAATTTAAAAATTTGTTAAAAATAAAATTTTGGTGGTTCCTTGGGTGACTCAGCGGTTTAGCGCCTGCCTTCGGCTCAGGGCGTGATCCTGGAGTCCTGGGATCAAGTCCCATATTAGGCTCCCTGCATAGAGCCTGCTTCTCCCTCTGCCTATGTCTCTGCCTCCATCTCTCTGTCTCTCATGAATAAATAAATAATTTTTAAAAAATGATATAAAAAATAGAAAATAAAATTTTAATGCTTTTAGCATATAATTCTATAAAAATTTAATTTGGCTATTGCTAATGCTGTCAAAAGCCAAAATAACATTTTAGAATATTCATATTTCTGAGCCTTGAAATGGTCAGCAAATGACAGGACAAAATTTATTTTAAATCTTCTAACTCAAGCAAGAGAATGAAGAAATGCAGCATTTTTTCTCCAGGGCGTTTGTGCAGATTTTTTTAAAGCCTCTTCTGACTTCATGTGAAGTAGAAAAGTAGCTTAGTTTATTTCATGTTGCTCAGTCTACTTTGGAATCAGTTTTGAATTCCTAGATGGTTGGGTACAGAGAGCTTGCTCCCTAGAGCCTTGTTTCCTGACAGTCCAGAGTAAAGGATTAAATTGAGCTGAAACCAAATTGATTGACATTTTGACGCTCTGCAGATTGGGAAAAGAAAGAGAATTTGTTCAACTTTTTAAGACAGTAGCAGAAAGAACTATTCCCTTAAAGGAACCCCCGTTTGCAAAGATGATTTCGTTTTTTTCTTAAAAAAAAAAAAAACTATGAAGCACGTTCTAGCACTTTCCCAATTTCCAATCTTACAGTTCAAAGTGAGAATTTAACTTTGAAAGCTTTTGAAAAGGCCTGGATGGGGGTGTTAAAATAGACTCTGCTGAACCACACACTGGCAGAGGTCTTTTGAGGGGAAACAACGGACTATGCACTTCTGGGGTGTCACAATAGGAACCTATCTATAAAAGACAAATATACATATGTATGAAATCCTTATCTTTAGCGTCTTTTACATGTCAGAGATATTAAGTATGAATTGAATAAGATACATTTCCTGCTGACTTCTTTTTCAAATAGATATAGATGATTACCATTCCATCATCTTTCATAAGCTGCATCATTTAGCACTGACTTCGATAAAATACCATCTCTGCTGTCATGAAAGGAATGGACTCACCTTAACAGTGCTCTTCTAAACAGCTTGCTGACTTTTTTTGATCACTGCCAGGAGGCTGTAATAAATTACAGCCTGGAAGAAGTTACAAACTGGCAAGTTTGCCAGATATTTAAAGCAATTTATTTTGGGGTGTATCAGCAGATTTCTTCTTACACTGCCATTTGGGTGCCTGCTGACACAGCCTGAATAAATCTTTCAAACATTTTCCTTACTAGAGATGGATGAAGACGATGATGCACTGGACTCCAGACCTTTCATTAACTCTTCACTTGCGAACTGGTTCTTTTACCAGATCTGAAGGAAATTTGATCCCTATTTCCAGGATCCGTTTGCAATATTTCAAATCCCTCGTGCCCTGGCAACAATTTTAAGTTTTATGGAAGGATAAACTAACAAAAGAGTTTCTGGTTTTAGGCATAAAATATATAATTTAGATTGATTATTTCATTACTAGTATTTAGAAAATCACCAAACTTCCTAATAGGAAAAAAGATCTGAAAAATCATATAAAACAAAAACTCGTTTCTTCTTAATTCTAGCATATGTTGAGTCTTAAAGTGACTTGTTTCTAATTTTTGTTTCTTTTGGATAGTGAAGTCATTTTTTAAAATTATTAATTTCTGGCTCTAGGTCCAAAGACAATTTTATTGATACATAATTTAGTCAGGTATTCAGAAAAGCCTAACATGCTCATGCTTGAAAATATTTGTTCTGATGAGACTGGAAGGGCAAGAGATGAGGGAACCTTTACTGAGTGCCTGTACCAGGTCAACCCCTTTTGTAAACCACTATATAGCATACAGGAGAGAGAGAGAGAAGAGAAATTTTCATCTTATGAAGAGCTAGTTCCTGGTCAGGTAAAAGGCGTTGCTTAGTGAGTTGTTGTTAGGAACATGATAAAGGTTTAAACTCATGAAGAAATCAGGGTATATAGGGTTTGGTAGAAAAAGCCTCACCTACATCAGAAGTCATGTAACTGGTGATGTCACTTACAAATGAGGTCATCTGGCTAGACCCTGAATATTTATTTCTACCTCTGTAAGGAGAGGATATACTCTCTAGCCTGTCTTCATCTCCTAGATCATTTGGCACATAGTTATCAACCATGGCTGTACATTGCAGTCATCCAGGGAGCCTTGGAAAATAATGATGTCTAAGATCCCACCCTCAAGAGATTCTTATTTGATAGGTCTAGAGTGCAGCCGGGCATTGGGGTGTTAAAACCCCCACAGTTGGGGGATCCCTGGGTGGCTCAGCGGTTTCGCGCCTGCCTTTGGCCCAGGGTGCGATCCTGGAGTCCCGGGATCGGGTCCCGCGTCGGGCTCCGGGCATGGCGCCTGCTCCTCTCTCTGCCTGTGTCTCTGCCTCTCTCTCTCTATGTCTATCATAAATAAATAAAAATAAATATTTTTTAAAAACCACAAACACTAAAACAGGTGATTCATATGTACAGCTAAGGCTGTGAATCCTTGGTTTGGAGAATCATTTGGAAAGCCCTTTATACATTTATTTACAAGGGTTAGCAGATGGTATGGAAAACGTAGATAGGGGTTTTTCCCCATCACAACTTAAGCTGTTTTGCTTAAAAAAAAAAAAAAATCTAAGTGTGCCTGAGTGGTTCATTGGATTAAGCCTCTGACTCTTGATTTCAGCTCACGTCAGGATCTCAGGGTCTTGAGATGAGCCCTGCATCCCCTGCCCCCGCTGGGGTGGAGCCTGTTTGGATTTCTCTCTCTCTCCCTCTGCCCCCCCCCAAAAAAAAACGCCAACACACACACACAAACAGCTTCTGAGTTTCCCTAGCCCTTAGTACATAGAAACCCACTGATAAGTCTTCGTTGCATTTGTGAATGAACTGCCTTTCAAAATTTTAAGAACATTTGAAAAAAATGGGGTTTCGAGTTCAATGTGTAGAGTCGTTCAAGAAGCAGGATCTTGCTATGGAAACATTCCCAAGAAACGCTAACCTCTCTTGCCTACCCCAGGCTCGCTTCACTCCTTAACGCGAGCCGCGGCGTCTGGGTGCGGATCCTTCCCGGCATTCGGAGATGCACGCAACGGTACCGGGTAGGTGCCACGAGCTCAGGGGCGGAGCGCCCAAAGGGCGGACCCTCTTGGCTCCTTGGACTCTCTCCGCCCTCTGGGCCCGCCCCGCCGCAGCGCCCCGCCCCGGACGCGGGTTGGGGCGGGCTGGTGGTGGCGCCCAGCCGCCGGGACTTCACAGCCGAGCCCTAGGGCTGCGGCGACGGCCTCCGCACAACCCGGCGGGCCCAGTTTGGACGCGGGGAGCTCGGGCTGCCCGCGCCTCGGGCCCGACGGAGCCCCACGCGACCGCCTCGTGCCCGAGCCGGGCGGGCGCCAAGATGCGGAGCTGTGCTCCTTAAGCTGGCCCCATGACCCTGAGCACGTTGGCCCACGAGAGGAAGGCGTCCCCCGCCTGCACCTGCAGCCTCGGTGGCCCCGACATGATCCCTTACTTCTCCGCCAACGCGGTCATCTCGCAGAACGCCATCAACCAGCTGTGAGTGCGCCGCGCGCCCTCCCGCCCTTCGAAAGCTGGGAAAGTTTGCGTTTCAGCAGCCGCTTTCCCCAACATCGTGGGGAGCAAGAGAGAGCGAGAGCGAAATCGCACCCTGCGTGCTTGGAGGTTTCGAGGTGTCCAGGGGTACAGTGGGGTGGAGGTGTGGGGTAATTCTTGGAGGCAGAACGTGTCCCCGGGGGCTGGGCGGATTGGAGAACCCTTTGCGAGAATTTCTGGTAAACCTTGAGGGAAGCACAAAGTGCATTCGTCCCTGGGAAGTTGTCTGTGGGGACCGAGTGACAGCTGAACAGGAGACTCTAGGGGTGCAGGGCGGTCTGTAGCTTCTGAAACGGCGCCCGGAAACTTTTGGACTCCCTTGCGGGTCCTGCTGGTGATCTGTGTTGTTTGGGGATTTTGTTGTTTCGAGTAAGTTTGCGGTGACTATAGGTTTCCGTTGCAAGCCGTTAACAAAGGAAGGCTGTCCATTCTTCGCTCCTGCTGGCTGTAATCTGGATTTCAGTAGTTTGGCTATTCTTTTAGTCTCCCCCTGTAGTAGTGCAAGTCCGCCTGCACACCTTCATTCACGGAAGTGCAAGATTCAACGCATCTTTAAATCGTCGCTGTTTTTGAAGTCTCTAGAGTTGTTGTCCTTCCCTTCCATTGTGGTTTAGCTGTTTCTGAGAACTGTGTGCGGAACCTTGTGGTTAATCTCACCTCAACGCTATCTATAGAACGCAGAGCAGAGAACTGTGTCTATGCAGGTTGCATCCTTAAGCCAGTGGAGTGGTTAGGGTTACTTTAGGTAGTGTATTAGTACTCTCGAGTCCTTCCAGGAGCGTCAGCTACTGAGGTTTTCCCAGATTCCTGGTACTTAAGCAACGCTGCTGTCTCCTTCCCAGGTCAACACTGGAAAACTTTTATGTCCAACAATAGAAACTTTCCAGTATCTCTATTAAAGGTTCCAAGAATAGCCAGTTATGTGATTTATAAATAACCTTACATCTAATATATTTTAATTAATGGTTTGCTTTGCCCACCAAATCAAATTAAATTTATTTGAGTTTCAGGTGTTTTTCTTTTGTGTTGATTCACAGTGGTGCTCCTACAAAAAAATAAACACACGCAAAAAAATTGATTTTACTGCTGTGAATGTACAAAATTAAATCAATTACTTACTTGCATTTTTTAATGGAGTAAAAGAGAAGGAAAGGAAGGAATAATCTAAAACTGGATAACCAGTCTCAATAGCGTTAACAATACTTGAAAAACGTATTTTAAAAATAGGAAGATCAACCCACATGTCCATCAATAGAAAGATGGGTACAACAAATGTGTAATGTAATACAGCTGAATATTATTCAACCTTAGAAAAGAAGGAAGTTCTTACACATGCTACAACATGGATAAATTTTGAAGACATTCTAAGTGAAATAAGCCAGTAACAGAGGACAAATACTGTGTGATTCCATTTATATGAGGTACCTAAAGTAATCCTCAGGATTTGGGGAAGGGGGAATAAGAAATTTGTGTTTGATAGAGTTTCAATTTCAGAAAGAAGAAAAAGTTCTGGGGGGTGGATGGTGGTGATGGTTGCACAATGATGTGACTATATTTAATGCCACTTTAAAATGGTTGAGGTGGCAAATTTTATGTTATGTATATTTAACTATGATTTTTAAGAAGATTAAACAAAATTTAAAAGGTAGAGCGTCTCAGCTTTGGGGGAGAAAAGGAATGTTGCATTTTAGTTCCTAGTGTAATCAAATTAAGCCCAAATTTCTTTTCTGACTAGTTACTGTCTTTGGGTATCATTTGACTTGAGTTTCTTCCACTGTAAAAATGAGGTTCCTGATCCAGAGAATCGTAAGAAATCATATGTGCCAGTAACACTTTGCAAACTATAAACCCCTGCACAAAAAATGAGTTAATTGAAATTAAACAATAATTAAGAACTTCCATTTGTTGACCGCTTGTCACTGTGCTAAGAGTTTAATGTATATTGTCTCATTTAATAATAACAGCAACTCTGTGAATCTTTTTGTTTTATTTACAGACGATGAAACTGAGATTTAAAGAAGTTAAGTAGTTGCTTAAGGCCATGTAGCTTAGTAAGTGACAAAACTGTCCTTAGAATCCAGATGTTTCCCACACTGGTGCTCTCAACCACTATAAAATTATATTCTTAGTAGTTACAAGGTCACTTTTGAGACTTAATCTTGGGAATTGTCCTTAACTGCTGACGTCTTCAACTTAGCAGTGAAAAATGTATTTGCTTACACTAAGATTTGCTAAGGTAGACAGTCTTATAAAGAATTTGCAGAATATTTCTTTTTCATTTTTGTCTTTGTCACTTATTTCTTTATAAGAGATTTAATATCCAAATTTCTCTTCTTCTAAAATGTATTCATTAGTATTATATTAGCCATCATTTTTATTTGCATCCATAGTGTTGCTGAGTTCATCGTCATTTAAAAATCTTTACCGATCATTCTGATAAAGATAAAACCGAAAATTTTGTTAAAACATGCATTTTTGGCATGTAATGCAAAAAATCTTAAATCGGATCTGTGGTCTCCTAGTATTTTATGGACTGGCTTTAGAAGATCAGTAAACTCCTTGAGATCGTATGAAAATGTTTTGCAGATAAATGTATTTTTAATCAGATTCTCAAAGAAATGTGATCTTATAAAAAGTTAATCTCCTTCCCAAAAGGAAGTATTATTTCTAAGGCTTGATACTGTAAAGCTCAACTAGTGTGAGCATATCCCTGTCATGCCAGATTATAAATAGCAGCAACTGGTGGGAGCAACTAAAAGATTAAAATTCAGGATCCTAAGTGAATACTGACTCCAAAAAAATTTTAAGGGACGCCTGGGTGGCTCAGTGGTTGAATGTCTCCCTTCAGCTCAGGGCGTGATCCTAGGGTCCTGGGATCGAGTCTCACATCAGGCTCCCCTCAGGGAGCCTGCTTCTCCCTCTGCCTGTGTCTCTGCCTCTCTCCCTGTGTATCTCTCATGAATAAACAAAATCTTTAAAAATAAAATGTTAAGTGTATGTTTGGGGAAGGGAGTACTTTGACACATGACCAGTCTTAGCTGGATGGTTCTCTTGGCACTGCTGAGAACCCACTTGTAAGAACCTTTGTTTTATTTTCTTTTGCTGCCTCAAATTTGCTGTAGGTTTAGAAACCGAGTAACAAATCCTATGAGAACTGTGTCAGTAAAAAGGCTAGAGTAATAGAGTGAGATCCTGGGGGCAAGCCTATGGAGAAAGTTCATGACCTTTAGAGTATAGTGTTTAAACACCTATTTGATGATTTCACAGGCTCATTCTAATTTCTGGACTTTGAACTGTTATACATAGATGAAATTAGAGCATAGTTCAGATATTACTGTATTTTATTGGAGATTATGATCTCCCTTTTTCGTTGTACCAAATATGGGGTTGAATGGTATCAATGAAGAACATTAAGAGGTGATTAAATTTACTCCAGAAACTAAGAATAGTTACTGTCATAAGTTTAAATCCTACTAGAAAAAAAAATATGTGAGCAACCCAGAGCATCATGTGATCAAATTTCAGGAGTCTTAAATGAGACATCTCAAATAATCATGAAAAGTTCCATACCCTTTAAGAATCTATACATACTTTTCAATAAAACAGAAATCAGAATTTCTGAAAAATATGGAAGCCTATCTTGTTTTAAGGAGCCAACCTCCAGTCCCAGCAGCAGAGAAATAGCTGCTAAGCAAGGGGCCTTCTGGTGTTACTGGTATATGCCAAACAGCTTATCAAATACGTGGTTATTTTTGTGTCCTACAAAGTTCAGAGAAAGATCAAGAATTATAGATAAAATGCTGGCAGAGGCTACCACTAAAACCCATTTATGAAACCTCCCATTTATAAAAATCTCTGATCAGAAATCTTGGAAGTAAAAAATTAATTAAAAATAAATAAATTAAAAAAAAGAAATCTTGGAACTTAAGTGCTTGGAACATTGCTTGACTTGTTAAACAGGTTACCTTGAGCTTTTTATCCTTGACTTAAGATACTTATATTTATTACTTGATTTCATAGCTTCACATCAAGGCTTTCTAAAGCTCAAGCTTAGCAACAGGAGCATATCCAGATGGTTATCCAAAATGTAACATTTTGTGAAACTGAAAGGTAGAAACAGTTTTAATTTTTGTGTTAATTAGTAATAGTACTAGAAATCTTTGAGTTCTGCTCTGTAGTTATCCAAGTGAGTTCACATGTCCTCATCTCTGATCTTAAGCTTCTATCAGAGTCATCTAGACAACTTATTTAATTGCTGCCTGGGCATCTGGGTAGCTTAGTTGGTTAACCATCTGATTCTTGATTTCCGCTCAGATCATGATCTCAGGTGAGATTAAGCCTGTGTGGGGCTAAGCATCAAGTCTGTTTAAGATTCTCTCTCTGCTTCTCCCTCTGCCCCTCCCCAAACTTCTCTCTCTTTGCCTCTCTAAACAACAAACAAAAACAAAATAAACCACAAATGCTGCCCACACCCCCAGAGTTTCTGACTCTGTAGGTCTGGGATGAGGATGCATAATTTGCATTTCTTATAAATTCCTAGATGATGCTGGTCCAGGAACTACACTTTGAGAACCACAACCCCTAAGTATTACTCTGAGGCAGATTGGGCAAGTCATCATCCACATTTTATGGAATAATAAACTAACAAAATTGTAATGGTGAAATGATTTTTTGCGTAGCAGTTACATGATTTGTTATCGGTAGAACTGAAACTAGAACCAGCATTTCCTGTCTCCACATACAGAGCTTCTACAATCCTGCATTCTGCTGATACCATTGTTTATATGTGGGAACGTTTCTTTAGATAAATTTCTAGTAGTGGAAATTCTGGGTCTAATGGTATGGATATGTTAAAAATTTGATGCATACTGCCAAACTGCTTTCTAAAAAAGCTTTTACCAGCTGTAAGAATCTACCTTCACCAACCCTGGTAATGTTAATAACAATATTAAATAGCAGTTAATTTTTTATTGAACTCTTACTGTGTACCAAGCATTATTGTGAATACTGATCATATTATATAATTCTTTCTTTCTTGTGAATTAGATATACTCAGTTACAGATGAGAGGCACAGAGATGTTGAGTAACTTGTCTAAGGTCATACAACCAGGATGCAGACACAGGCAGTCTTAAATGTTTCTCTGTTGCAATTCCCTTATTACTAGAGAGGCTTAAGTATCCTTTTATATTGTTTATTGGTCGTTTTCATCTTTCTTATTTGTGTGTTTGTACTTATGACCATTTTTCTGTTGGTATTTGTTTCTTTTTGGCGTAGTCTGTATGTTCTAAATATGTGGCAAAAACCTCTTCTGCCAGCTCATTGCTTGTCTTTTAACTTTGCACCCTGTTATAAAAGCTTTTAATTTTTGTGTAATAAAATCTAGTATTTTCTCTTATGATTTCAGAGTTTTGTATCTTAATTAAAAAACCCTTCCTGTACTTCCAGGATTATAAAATATTTTTCTGTATTTTTTCTAATATGTGTACACTTTTTAAATATTTCACTCTCTAAAACCTGAGACAAGGATGTAACTTTACCTTTTTTCCAAATGGATAGTCATTTATTCCAATATCATTATTTAGTCCATTCTTACTTTGCTGATCTGAAATGCTACACCTACTATATATTAAATTCTAATAGATATTTGGAGTCTGCTTCTGTACAAGTAAATCCTGTTGATGTTTTTCTGTTCATAACATCAGTACCACATTGTATACTTACTATGAGGATTTAGTGGATATTTCAATTTTTTTTAAGATTTTATTATTATTTTTTTTATTCATGAGAGACACAGAGAGAGGCAGAGACATAGGCAGAGGGAGAAGCAGGCTTCCCTCAGGGAGCCCCAGGCAGGACTCAGTCCCTGAACCCAGGGATCATGCCCTGAGCTGAAGGCAACAGCTTAACCACTGAACCACACAGGTGCCCCTCAAATTCTTTTGAAAGCACACCCTCATTATTTTTAAATAATCTCTCTATCCAACATGGGACTTAAACTCATAACCTGGACATCAAGAGTCACACACTCTACTGACTGAGCCAGCCAGGTGCCCCTGTTTTTCAGTGTATTAGCTATTCTTGCTTATTTTATTTTCCAGATAAGTCTTAGAAACACCTTATCAATTCCCACTTTAAAAAAATCCTATTAGGGATCCCTGGGTGGCGCAGCGGTTTAGCGCCTGCCTTTGGCCCAGGGCGTGATCCTGGAGACCCAGGATCGAATCCCACGTCAGGCTCCCGGTGCATGGGGCCTGCTTCTCCCTCTGCCTGTGTCTCTGCCTCTCTCTCTCTCTCTCTCTCTCTCTCTCTCTCGTGTGTGTGTGACTATCATAAATAAATAAAAATTTAAAAAAAAACTTAAAAAAATAAAAAATTAAAAATCCTATTAGATGGGGGGGGTGTGGGAGGGATGGGGTAACTGGGTGATAGACATTAAGAGGGCATGGAATGTGATGGGCCCTGGGTGTTGTATAAGACTGATGAATCACTGACCTCTGTCTCTGAAACCAATAATACATTATGTGTTAATGGAATTTAAATAAAATTGTAAAAGGTAAAAATAAAAACTCCTATTAGGATTTTGATTGAAATTGTACTGAATTAGTTTTGGGGAGAATTAACAGTTTTGTGAAATGAGCTTTCTAATGAGGAATGTGGTATGTGTCTACTATTTTCTAAGTATTTTTCATTTAAATTTTATACTTTTCCTCATACAGCAGTTACACATTTCTTACTGGTTATGTTCATGGGTGTTTCATAAAGTTTTTGTTAAGATATCTAAATATTTTTCTTGAACTCTTCTTTCCCATAACATTTTGTAATTATTCATTGTGTTTAGCAAAACTATACACACACACACACACACACACACATATATATAATTTTGTTTGAGAGAGAGTACATGCATGCAAGAACTCATGCACCTTAGGTGAGGGGGCAGAGGGAGGGAAAAAGAATTTTAAGCAGAATCCAGACCCAGTGCAGAGTTTGAGCTTTACCCTGAGATCATGACCTGAGCCAAAATCAGGAGTTGGGCACTTAACTGAGCCACCCAGGTGCCCCATTCTTTGTATATTTGCTTTTATATCAGACCACCTTGCTGAGTTCTTGCTTGATCCAAATATCCAGTAGATTTTTAAAGCAATTTTTTTCACTTTTCTGGGTGGATAATTATATCACCTGTAAATAAATTTTGTTTGAATGTTTATAAATGCATTGCTTTGACTAGAGAGCTCTAATGTAATGTTAAATACTAGCAGGGCTAATGGTCTTATCTTGTTTTCCATTGTACAAGGAATGTTTCTTATGCTTTGTAAATAGGGGTATTTTGTGCTATATGTTCTGGCATAGACTGTTTATCAAGTTGAGGATATTTCCTGCTATAGTTGACCCTTGAACAACGTGAATTTTACCTATACAAGTCTACTTATACACAGAATATTTTTTACAATCAGTACTTTAAATGTATTTTCTCTTCCTTGCAATTTTCTTAATAATATATTCTTTTCTCTAGATTACTTTATTGTAAGAATACAGTGTAATACATATGTGAAATATGTATTATTGACTGTTGACTATATTGTTGTTTGACTATGTTGTTGACCCAGAAGGTCGACAGTAGACTATTAAGTTTTTGGAGAATCAGAAGTTACTTGCAGGTTTTTGACTTTGTGGGGGCTTGGTTCCCTTGACCCCCACATGTTCAAAGGTCAACTGTATACCTAATCAACCTATAGCAATATACATAATTATTGAATTTTATTAAATGCTTTTTGGGCATCTGTTGGAATGGTAATATTTCCCCCCTTTTGCTAGTATTGCAGTGACTTATATTGAGTTGCTGAAGTTAGATCCTTACATGCTGTTTGCATTATTTATTAACAGATTGCTGGATTTGGTTTACTATTAAGATTTTAGTTTTTGAGTATTTGCCAAATCTTTGATGTTATCTTTGTCTCACTTATGTCTGATTTGTAGAATAATTTAGGTGTAGCCTTTCATTTGTTTCTATATCTGAAACCGTTCTTTAGCAGAAATTATCCGTATTTTAAAAGCCTGGAACCAAGAAGTCTTACTCCCACTATTACAATTTTATGATTTTTTTTTTTTGCCTTTCAAACTTTTAAATGTCTTTGTTCACATTAAGTATAATTATCATCCATGATACTTTTTTAAAGATTTTACTTATTTATTCATGAGAGACACACAGAGAGAGAGAGAGAGAGAGAGGCAGAGACACAGACAGGGAGAAGCAGGCTCCGTGCACAGAGCCCGACATGGGACTTGATCCTGGGACTCCAGGATTATGCCGTGGGCCGAAGGCAGGCATTAAACCGCTGAGCCACCCAGGGATCCCCATGATACTTTTTAAATCTAGGTCTTGTCCTCTACAGAAATGGGCAAACAATTAGAATAATTGATAGATAATTGATAATGGATTGAAACCAGGCATTTTATTTATGATTTAAGGTCTTTTTTCCTCTCTTTGGTGGGTAGGGAAACTAGTAGTAATATTTAAAAGAGTCATGAAGTGTTTCTTTTTCTTTGATTTTAATACTGTCTTTGTAGTTACCTGATTTTTACATAGAGAAAATAGCCTTAAAAGGGGGAATGTTTTTTAAAAGATGATCAAATAAGTTTACATCTAGTGAATCTTCCAGGTGTTATGGACTTCAAATATGAAGAAAAGGTTAATGATCTGTTGTCAGAGTATAAGGGTGCATTTATGTTTTCATTAGTGGTGATAACTTTATGTGGTTTTATCCACACTTGTGTTTGTTTGAAGTCAGAGCTGTAATTGGCTTGGAACCAAGGGGGAAAAAAAAGAGAGCTTTGACCTTACTGGAGCCATGCTTTAACCAAGTTACCTGAAGAGTAAATCTGCACAATGAAGATGAACAGGAATGGTGAAGTTGTGATATGTTCAAGTCAGAATTTCTTTTTGATTACTTGAGAGTAGATTTTTCCTCCTAAATTACTACTTTTTGCTTGTGTGCTTATGTGTAATCACTCCTAAAATTGAGCAATTTCTTTAGTACTGAGAAACCACTACCCAAAGCTAAATAATTAAGGATGTTGTCATTCTCTGTTTTCAAGAGCTGTTGGACCTTGGGGTAATAGAGGGGTCCAAACTTGTGCATATGTTGCTAACATCTCTTCTTGGGTTTCTCCAGTAAATGTGAGTCCTCTTAATTACCATATGTTAAACTACCTTGAGGCCAAAGACCAGTTGTTTAGATGCTATCACATAATGTTTCTGAATTTCTAAGGTGAAAGAAAGGTATCCTAACTACTTTAAGCTAGGGTTAAAGTTAGCTTTGCATTGTTGAATGATGCAGGATGTTGCTGCCACTAATATAATTAGGTTTAACCTGAAGAAATGTGCTAAGAACATTAAGGTCTTTTAGGTGTTCCTGTGATTTGGAAAGGATGTAGCGCATGATTTATAAATAGATTGCTTGTGTTGCACACCAAAGGGCAAATTTGGGCTCACTTCCTTTTTTGCAGGTTTGTGTGAATTGAGCAACTCTTGTTTTCTGCATTAATCTGTTTTACAGGGGTGTGATCCTTCTTTTACTAACCTGAGAGTTTTGGCATTAATTATGTCTGTTAAAGCAACAGAACCCAGAGGCTTGAATTAGTTGGAATAAAGAGAAACCTCTTGTTAGCCTATTTTGGAGTGTTGTTTTTTAAAATCGTAACAGTTTTTAGATGTGGAAGACTTGGAATTACATTTGACCCCTGATGAGGCAGGAATTAGGAGCTTTGACCCCCTATGCATAGAAAATCTATGTATAAGGACGCCTGGGTGGCTCAGTTGATAAGTGTCTGCCTTTGGCTCAGGTCACCATTCTAGGATCCTAGGATCAAGCTAGGCATCAGGCTCCCTGCTCAGTGAGGGGCCTGCTTCTCCCTCTCCCACTCCCCTGCTTATGCTCACGCGCGCTCTCTCTCTTTCAAATAAATAAAATCTTAAAAAAAAAAAGAAGAGAAAAATCTGTGTATAACTTTTAACACCCCCAGAATTTAACTACTAATAGTTTACTGTTGACCAGAAGTCTTACTGATAACATAAACAGCCAATTAAAATGTATTTTGTATATTATAAGTATTATATACTATATTCTCACAATGATTTCTGACTTTTTCTATGCACATGGTTCATCTGTGAATTTTTTCAAATTGTTGCAGATTTCCAAAATATTTTCCAATATTTTTAATGAAATAAATCTGCATATAAGTAGACTCATGCAGTTCAAACCCATATTTTTTTTAAATTTTTATTTATTTATGATAGACACACACAGAGAGAGAGAGAGAGAGGCAGAGACACAGGCAGAGGGAGAATCAGGCTCCATGCACTGGGAGCCCGACATGGGATTCAATCCCAGGTCTCCAGGATCGCGCCCTGGGCCAAAGGCAGGCGCTAACCGCTGCGCCACCCAGGGATCCCAAACCCATATTTATTGTTCAAGGAACCTATACTGTTTCTCCTAAGATTAACATACCCAATTCCCATAAACACCAAAATATTTTAATTTTCTGTTATTATTAATTTTTTATTATTTTTGTGGGGAGTTTTAGTTTGAAAAGCTGCAGCACCTAAAGAGGTTGTAAATACTCAATGTATATTTCTTTTCCTAGAAGATGAATGAAATAGGTCAAACAGTATATGAAACTGAACTATTTTGATATCCCTTTAACCAGATTTAGTATAGATCATTCTGTCAGTCTCCCCTCTGTGATACTCATCTGTCCCCAGTAAAATTTCACATTCAATTCTTAAAGTATCCCATTTCTTAAATATTTTCTTTAAAAATTCTTAAAGGTTCTCATGGGTCACATATTCAGAATCTTACTTACCCTTTGTTCTGGTTGCTAATAGTAATAGTCTAGTGTTTGGAATGAAGCAGACCTTAGTCCCTTTCCAAGTTTCACCACCTATGAGCTGTGTGACCTTGAATATATTATATAACCACTGTAAGCTTTAATTTCCTCATTAATAAAATGGAGCTTAGAATACCTATTTGGATTAAATGTGATATTTGAATTACTGCTAATAGCACTCAGTAAATAGTAGCTAATATTTTTGCTCTTTTGATATAAGCTAAAATATAGGGGAAAGAATTAGAATACAGAGTGGTAAGCCAGCCTGATGGTAGAATTCTATCATTTGCATCATTGTCACGATTGCACCTATTCTGGGCGAAGGGTGGGAGATTAAAAGAAACACTAGACATGGTTCTAGTGGTCGGAATGCTCAGTCTGTTGAAGATATAAGACAGATCAATAAAAGGATAAATAAGAAAATAGCACGTGCTAAGTGCCAGATGAATGGTCCAAACGGTGCTTTAAATATTCAGAGGACAGAAAGGTATTGTAAATGAGCCAATCAGTAAAGGCATTATAGGAGTAGGATTTGAGCTGGGACTCTGACCTTTATTTCTTCCTGTCTTAAATGTCTTGATTTGTATAAACAGAGATAAAGGCTACTTGAGTGGTGAGAGAAAAGGAAGACTAATGTGGCAGATGTTATGGCCATATTACAAATAATTAATTTTCTTTCTTTTTTTTAATTTTATTCATTTATTCATGAGAGAGGCAGAGACACAGGCAGAGGGAGAAGCAGACTCCATGAAGGGAACCTGATGCGGGACTCAATCTCAGAACTCCAGGATCATGCCCTGAGTCAAAGGCAGACACTCAACCGCCGAGTCACCCATGGATCCCACAAATAGTTAATTTTCAATGAAGGACTGCTATTAATCATTTGTGGTTAAAAAAAAAAAAAAAAAGAATCCAGAAAGGCTTTTGTGTAGACTGATTATATACTCTTTAGGATATTGCTATGAGTGTATTTCGGATATATCAGGGGCAGAATTTATCAAGTTATATCGAGTACCCACTGAATACACAGCACAGTAATTAACATTTGCAGACTTTATATAGCTTACTTAGGAAGGCTGCCAGTTTTACAATGCTGTTAATGAATCAGTACCAGTGTCTGGGAGCACAATGTGAAATCCCCACAGGCAGCCTAAGAACAGAAATCATTAAACTATCTATCTGTTAGTGGCTTTATGGTTTAAAAAAAAAAAGGAAAGAAAAAGAAAAAAAGCACATTTGAGTAATTCAAAGCAAAACCCTCTTTCTCTGCTTCCTCCGGGTACTTTTAACTCTAGATATTATTATATCAGCATCACGTGGTAGGTAAGGTGGTTCCCATGGCACAGAGGGCTTGTAATATTTACAGTAGGGTAAGATATAAGGGGTGGGGTGTGCTGATTACTATTTGTCCTTGTTCTTATTGGCTGGGTTACCAGTTTATTTTTTTTAATTTTTTATTTATTTATGATAGTCACAGAGAGAGAGAGAGAGAGAGAGGAGAGGAGAGCAGAGACACAGGCAGAGGGAGAAGCAGGCTCCATGCACCGTGAGCCCAACGTGGGATTCGATCCCGGGTTTCCAGGATCGCGCCCTGGGCCAAAGGCAGGCGCCAAACCGCTGCGCCACCCAGGGATCCCTGGGTTACCAGTTTAATGGCCTGGTTGCCTATTAATGGCTCAACCTAGCGTTCTGTAAGCAATGCAGCTCCTTATTTTCTAAGTCAAATACATATGCAAACCATCCAGGTGGACCTGGATCTTTTACACACATAGTAGACCCACAATTACACATCAATTAATAAAGATCAAGAGTAAGTGCCATGTTACCCTAGCCCAAAAGATAGTTTACTGATATCAATTCAAAGATGAGTTACTGCAACAAAGTACTAAAACTTTTGCAGATTGTTCCTTATTATACTCTCCTGTACTGAGAGAAAATAGCAGACTGAGAACACAAGAGAAATTGCACCCTTATTTCTACTTCGTGATTCCAAGTAAATAAATTTAAAACCAGAGTAATTTTTTTTTCCAAAATTACAGCAAAACTGAAAATTGTAGACTGGCTAGTTATCATCTCTCTATCTTAAAAATGAAAAGCCATTATTGTTTTAATCATACTTTTTTATTACCTCCTTGGAAGTACTTGAGTATGTCTGTTGAGAACATACTTCAGTCTTTTTAACTATCGGTGAGTTGGAGCTTGTTCTCTTCTGCGGCTCTTCTGGGGTCAGTCTCAATTAACTATTCCCACACTACCAGAATTCTCTTTGTTTTTTGTTGCCATTTTTGATGCTTGGAGAACTTCTCAGCAAGGCTATATGCCCTGTTTTTCAGAAAATGTTTATTGTGCTTTAAAAAAATAACAACATCTAGTCTCTTCCTCAATTAAAATCAAAATTAACAAATATTGAATTCCAGTGCTGTTCTTTATGGCACTCTTAAAAGTCACTTTTGGAGAAATTTCCAAATAGAGAATCTCTTTTGCTTTAAAAACTTATCTATTGGGGTGCCACTACAGTTAAGCATTTGTCTTCGGCTTAGGTGGTGATCCCAAGGTCCTGGGTCATCGGCTGCCTGCTCAGCAGGGAGTCTGCTCCTCCTTCTACCCCTCCCTCCTGCTTGTTCTCTCTCTCTCTCTCTCTCTCATCCTCTCTCTCTTTCCCTCTGATAAATAAAATCTTTGGAAAAAAAAAAACTTACCTACCTTATACTTAGTAAAGTTGGTAATATCTCATTCTTTACCATCCACTCAGCTTAAAAGCAAACTTGTCTCCTAGGTGAGTGATTTTTTTTAATGTAACTGGTCTTACTGATAATTAAAAGCCAAGCAGAAAGTATTGGTTATTTTTCAATACTTGTAGACGGTGCACATTTATTATAGAAAAAAACAAAAACTAAGGCAGTCCTTTTTCTCACAAAAAACATTATTTTCATTCTTATCTCCCAAAGTGCTTTACTATTAACATTATCCAGGCTTTTTCTGTGTGTGTATGTATATACTTTTAAAAATGGAACTGTCCTCTATCTACTGCTTTGTAATCTGATTCTTTCACTTAGCATGTTGCAAATATCCTGCCATTGTCCTCAAACACATTTCTTTCATATCATTTTTTAAGTTATTTGTTTTCCATAGAACTGATTCAAAATCTGTCCTATTGCACATTTTGACTATTCCAGTTTCTTGCAGCCATAAACAAAACTTAATGAATATCCATGTGCCTAAGTCTTTGCACATATCCACAAAAGAAATATCCGAAAGCTTAATTCTAGGATTTTTAGGCCAAAGGGTAGGCCTATTTCTAGAGCTTTTAATAGATTGCTGGTTTGTTTACTAGAAATGTACCAGTCTCACTCCCACCAACAATTTTAGTAATTCATTTTCCTGAATGAATTACTAAGTGATAAAATTCACCTGAAGTGATAAAAAGTGAAATCAAGGTAAATACAGTTTTACTCTTTTTTTTTATTAATATGTTCTTTTTTTTAATTTTTTTTATTTATTTATGATAGTCACACAGAGAGAGAGAGAGAGGCAGAGACACAGGCAGAGAGAGAAGCAGGCTCCATGCACCGGAAGCCCGACGTGGGATTCGATCCGGGGTCTCCAGGATCGCGCCCTGGGCCGAAGGCAGGCGCCAAACCTCTGCGGCACCCAGGGATCCCCAGTTTTATTCTTTAATTCATCTGAACTGCTTGGAGACCCAGAAAAATCGATCCTCATTTGCCTTTTCCTGTCAGGAAGCTATTTCATACCTAAGCACTAATGGAAAATGCTTTAATTTGTGAACTATTTGTATAGAACTAATAGATGAAATAATAGTATGTTGATAAGATTAATTATTCTGAGATGTTGTTGAATATATTTGTAGTGTTTGTGAATCTAAGTTTGTTTTACCTTTTTTCATTTTATTCTAAAATCAGCACCATTTTTGACTTAGAGACTTTTAGATCCAAAAGATAAACAGACTTACCTAGGATCCTGCAGCAAACTCCTGCTGCTCAGACCTTGAGCAACATTTCATTGTTTTCTGTTTAGGAAGTATTACTCAGCATTGAGATTTCCCATAGTACCATCTTACTAAAGACAGTGAAATTTAAAAAGATGATCAAATACATTAGTTTGTTAACTATTCTAACTATACTCATGAAGTTAGAATTTCCTGATCCTATCCATAGGGAGGAGTGTCTCAATGTTGAGGAGGTTAACTCTTTTAGGGAGCAAGCTGTTAAATTCTTGAAACAAAAGTTTTCATCTTTGAGATTATATGAGTATTGAGTATTGGAGAAAGGAGAAGGGTGTGTATATTTCCTAAAGCTCCTACAGAATATTACCTTGAAATGTCACTGGCAGATCTAAACAGTAACTAGAGTGGTTCCTCTGGCCGACTTAAAAAGAGGAAAGGAAGGGAGGAAGGAAGGAAGGAAGGAAGGAAGGAAGGAAGGAAGGAAGGAAGGAAGGAAGGAAGGAAGGAAGGAAGGAAGGAAAGAAAGAAAGAAAGAAAGAAAGAAAGAAAGAAAGAAAGAAAGAAAGAAAAGAAAGAGGAAGGAAGGAAGGAGAAGAAAGAAAAAGAAAGAAAGAAAGAAAAAGAAGAAAAGGAAAGAAAGAAAGAAAGGAAAAGAAAGAAAGAAAGAAAGAAAGAAAGAAAGAAAGAAAGAAAGAAAAAGAAAAAGATGAGGAGAAAGGAACTGAGCGTTAGAGTGCAGATCACAGTTGCACACTGGTTTCAGTAGTAGTGGTTGCCTGCCTCTATCTGAAATCCAGCTGCTTCCTTAATGAAGATATATGTTTAAATCACCGGGAGAGAAAACATTTTGGGAAAGAAAACATTTTGAGAAAACATTTTTGAGAAAAAGTTTCACTTTTTGTAGTGGCAGCAGTCCTGGACATGCTGCTGGCACACAGAGGATGAGTTCAGCACCTTCTCTTCAGATGGTATCTCTGCCCACAGCTCATCGCTTTTACATAGCCAGCTTTTGTTCACAGAGAGTGGACCTCTGTGGGTTGGCCTGTCCCAACTACTGTCAGAGACCCAAGGTGACTGATAAGGAGTCCAAAGGTCAAAATGGACTAGTATAGACTCAGTGCAGATTTCAGGGGAAAAGGCATGTTTTTTGGCTTGCAGACATCAGAAACTGAATTGGGACCTGGGAAACGTTCCTTTCAGCAGCTTCAGCCTCTCCACTTCAGTCAAAGAAAAACCACCAACTGCCTCTGCTGTGGTCAGCAGAAGCAGAAATAAACAACATTATTTAAAGGGTGTGATTTAATTGAATTGGGTTGTGTTAGAAATTTCACTCCAGAAATGATTTATGTGGCAGTGTCACTTTGCTTACTGTGAGATAACAGACATTAAATCAAAACCAAAGATAATCCACCATCATAGGATCTTATGTTGGGTTTCAGAATGGAAAGTCAATGAGATTAGATTCCAGTATTTCATTTACTAACATTACCTTTTTGCCCATTATGAGGATCACAAAGATAGGAAAGATGTATGCCATTTGCATTTCTAATTGGAGTTAATACTTTTTTTTAAGAATTTATTTGAGAGAAGGGGAGCATGCATGTGCGTGCCTACTCACCTGTATGACCATGAGAGGCGAGGGGCAGAGGAAGATGGAGAGAGAGAATCTCAAGTAGACTCCCTGCTGAACACTAAGCCCAGGGCAGGGCTCCATGCCTCAACCCTGAGATCATGACCAGAGCCAAAATTAAGAGTTGGGCACTCAACCAACTGAGCCACTCGGGTGCTCAAGGGCTAATGCTTTTTTTTTTTTTTTTTTTTTTTTTTTTTATTAGAGACACAGAGAGAGAGAGGCAGAGACACAGGCAGAGAGAGAAGCAGGCTCCATGCAGGGAGCCCGACATAGGATTCAATCCCCGGTCTCCAGGATCACGCCCTGGACTGAAGGCGGCACTAAACTGCTAAGCCACTAGGGCTGCCTGGGCTAATGCTTTTTAATTAAATTAGCTTTGGGGGCACCTGAGTAGCTCAGTGGTTGAGCATCTGCCTTTGGCTCAGGTTGTGATCCTGGGGTCCTGGGATTGAGTACCACATGGGGATCCCTACAGGGAGCCTGTTTGTCTCTCTGCCTATGTCTCTGCCTCTTTCTGTGTGTCTCTCATGAAATAAAGTTATAAAAAAATTAAATTGGCTTTTAAGTAGTATTTTGCTCACTTTAGAATTCAAGTATTACAAATATGGGATCTACCAGCCTGTTTAAAGGTTTCCTTTTTGGTGACTGTCCTTTAAGTTAGCAGTGGTTCCTGTATACAGAGCTATTGAAATTATAAGCTATTGTCCTTGTCCTCTAGTCTAATGGAAAGATTGTGAGCAGGACCAGCTACATAATTTGCAGGGCCTAGTGCAGAACAAAAACATGGGACCCCTTGTTCAAAAAGAATTAAGAATTTCAAGACAGCAACAGCAGAACATTAAACCAAGTGTAGGGCCCTTCCAAGCACCCACCCTGTATAACTACACAGATCACACATCCATGAAGCTAGTGCTGCCTGTGGGATATGAAGTTAAATAGATGAGAGCTTTGCTACTTACTCAGTATCTTTCTGAACCTCTGTTTTCTTTTCCCATTCTATACCTTCCTATTCCATCATTTTCTGTTGTATTCCATCCTCTCGCCAAAGTTGGAGAACCTGCAGCAAGAATTAGGAGTATGTATGCTTCTGCCTGTAGTCTATGTGAACACATTCTTGAATAATATTACCTTCCATTTGACTGGTGGAACAAACAAGATTAGGATTTTCTTTAACGAATGACAGTTAATTGGTTTCAATAAAAACACATTATTTGTGTATTATATATGCATATATATTTTTTAAGATTTTACTTATTTATTCATGAGTGACACAGAGAGGCAGAGGGAGAAGCAGGCTCCCTGCTGGGATCCCCATGTGATACTCAATCCCAGGACCCCAGGATCACTACTTGAGCCAAAGGCAAACACTCAACCACTGAGCCACCCAGGTGCCCCTGTGCACTTTATTTTTAAAGTGCTTTCACAATTAGTATAACATGTGAATCAAACAACTACACTTTTAAGGCAGTATTTGCCCCCTTCATTTTATGGATAGGAAAATTAAGCCTCAGAGAGGTTAAGAGATTTTCTAAAGGTCAGCCACCTAGTAAGAGAAATTCAAGCCCATCTCTTCTAACATTGTTCTTTCTCATTACTTCCTTCTGCCTCTACAGATCTGCAAGACAAAGGATAAGGGGACTTGAAATAACTTGTTTTCTCAGGATTGATCTGTTTTACAGAATTTTCTCTCAATTTTCCAAGAATAACTCCTGAGATATAATCATGAATATTTGCAACAAGTTTTTACTTCTGTTATTTTCTATAATCCTTGCAACAACCCTGTGTAATAATATTTTAGCATCATTTTAAAGGAAAGAGATTGAGGTTCGAAGAGATTAAATGACTTGTTCAAGGTTCTGTAAAAAGCACAAGAGCAGTGACTGAAATCCAAGTTCTGTTACTTTATATCCCATGCTTTTGTACTGGTCTGTGTTTGACTATAATTAATCTCAAATCTCTACTTAGTAAATATCTATTCATTCATTCTTTAATCACCTACAACATTTTAGGCACTGGGAATGCATCAGTTATCCAAAAAGACCAAGTCTCAGCTCTTAGAACTTACATTCCATCATGTAAATAAATTATTATGAGTAATCAGTTGATGATATGGTTGTAAAGAAAATACAAAGCAGGACAAAAAGATGGAAAGTAGGCTGGGAGTAGGCAGTGCTATTTTAGAGAAAATGGTCAGGAACCTGCCTAATAAATCATTGAGCCACAAACTGAAGTCTAGATATTTGATGTAAATGTATAAATCAATTTCTAGGTACAAAAAAGTCACCTAAACAATTTGAGGCGACTGCATTTATGAACATAATGGCAATAGGTAAGGATTGTTAACTGTAATAAATATTAACCTTTATAGTAACAGTCAAACTTTGCATTTATCCTTTCCCATGTAGCATGGATTATAAAATCACTAGATCAATAAAGCTCTAACCCTAGTCATTACCTTTATGATGAATCACCATATAAAGCAGTGTTCAATGTGTTGATGATCTTAGACTGCTCACACTCCTAGAAAATAAGTACTGTAATGGCATGGTGCATGACATAGCATGCTCTGGACAGTTGTTAAAATTTCTGAAGTATCCATCAGGTTTAGGAAATGTAAAATCTCATTTGCTGGTCTAATTTAATTTTTTTAAGATTTTATTTATTTATTCATGAGATACAGAGAGAGAGAGAGAGGCAGAGACATAGGCAAAGGGAGAGGCAGGCTCCTCGCAGGGAGCCTGATGTGGAACTCGATCCCAGACCCAGGATCACAGCCTGAAACAAAGGCTGATGCTCAACCACTGAGCCACCTAGATACCCTTGGTCTGATTTAATTTTAATGAATTTCAAAATCTTGTCCAAATTTCTTTATTGTACTGAAATTCTGTTACATCTAGTACTCTAGGGGCAGCCTGGGTGGCTCAGTGGTGTAGCGCCACCTTCAGCCCAGGGCCTGATTCTGGAGACCTGGGATCGAGTTCCACGTAGGGTTCCCTGCATGGAGCCTGCTTCTCCCTCTGTATCTCTGCCTGTGTGTGTGTGTGTTTTTGTGTGTGTGTGTGTGTCATGAATAAATAAATAAAATCTTTAAAAATAAAATATATCTAGTACTCTAGAACTTCCATCTACTGCTTGGGGATCCTTGTAATATAAACATGTTTGTTGTAGAGGGATTTTCAGAAATGGGGAGAGATGGGAGCAACATAGTGCGACAAATAGAGGATCTTTTCATAGGATTTGCCTGTTGTGCGCTTTTAGAATGGCAAAGTCCGAAGTATTAATTAAAAAGACCCTTTGAAAGTCCCAATTTTTATCTGTTCTTGTGTGTTTCCTCTGGTTTCAAAGTTAAATCCAAGATCCATCATTCAGCGCTTACCTCTTGTTAAAGCTAAATTGTTATCTGCTAAAAGATGAGGTGGTGGTAGTGGGGAGGCTGTTAATTCCCAACTGCCCATGGTTTCTATACGGCAATTACCAAGTTCCTTTCTAAAACCAGAGTTTTAGACTAGAAATTCATGGATACGGTGAAATCATATGCAGAAGTATGATTAGTACATTTATTTTATTGGAGGAGAGGCCATAGCTTTCATCAGAGTCTCAAAGGAATCTAGTGACCTTCCCTCCCAACCCCTCTCACGCCCCAAATTAAGAACCTGGAATAGACTGTTTCAGGCATTTGACTTAGAAATTAAGTAAACTCTTCTTAAGCTTTTTGACCTTACCAGCTAGATTCATTTTTCCATTTTTAAACAATCACTCATGATTTCCCAACACAAAGATTCTGAACTAACATTTTCTATTGAGAAGGATTGTGCAGCCTTTTGAATTATTTCTGACTCTGTCTCTCTTATAATAACTTTGGAGTAGGTATTCCAAAAATCGAATTTGCTTAAGGAAAACTTAGAATATTACTATAAAGCCTGAATATTTGTGTTCCTCAACAAATAGTCACAACCTATGTGGTGAGTTTAAAAAGAAGCAATATTAAGTAAAGCATTTCCAGTGCCTTGAACTATATCCAAGAAGGCAAAAATGACTTAAAGTCTTACTTTGAAGAAAAAGTTGTGAGAGGAATTAAGATTTCTAATTGTATTTAATTAAGATACTTATGAAATTAATTATAAAGAACTTGTTGGGAGGTTTGGGAGACTACCTCTCTGGGCTTAGATATTTAGTTGATCTCAACCAAGCACTGAAGGTTAGGGATTCTCCAAGCCATTAAAACATTCTTTGCTATTAAGGTAAATTATGCAGTCTACCACGTATAAATCTTCAGAAATGTGACAAATCAAGTTTTATGTGCCATTTTTGCTTTCTGGCCATTCACATTATTTATCTAGGCCTTAATCCAGTGCCTATTTGCTCTGGCAAAAAATTCTGGGTTTTGCATATAAAACCTTGAGAAAACTCAGACTAGTTTAGCTCTCAGAAATTAAACACCCTAATAAGAAAGAAAGAAAAAACTCACCTTTATATATCATTCTTAGAATTTTTTCCTCTAAGGGGATTATTTCAGTTTTCAGGGTCAATTGAGAATACTTAGATACAGGTATTTTTCTTTAAGTAGGGTTTAATGCAGAAGAAACAGAAAATGGGATTTTTCAAAATTTACTTTTTGAAATACTGAACTATTTATGTAACTTATAATTTATTTTTTTTTATAAATTAATTTTTATTGGTGTTCAATTTACCAACATACAGAATAACACCCAGTGCTCATCCCGTCAAGTGTACCCCTCAGTGCCCGTCACCCATTCACCCCCACCCCCCACCCTCCTCCCCCTCCACCACCCCTAGTTCATTTCCCAGAGTTAGAAGTCTTTATGTTCTGTCTCCCTTTCTGATATTTCTCACACATTTCTTCTCCCTTCCCTTATATTCCCTTTCACTATTATTCATATTCCCCAAATGAATGAGAACATACACTGTTTGTCCTTCTCCGGTTACTGTGGCCAAGTTCAAAAAGGGTGTTGCCTGAGTTCTCCTCTGGGATTTTGATGGAATCTTGTCTCACATTTAGATCTTTCATCTATTTTGAGTTTATCTTTGTGTATGGTGCAAGAGAGTGGTCCAGTTTCATTCTTCTGCATGTGGATGTCCAATTTTCCCAGCACCATTTATTGAAGAGACTGTCTTTCTTCTAGTGGATCGTCTTTCCTCCTTTATTGTATATTAGTTGAGCATAAAGTTCAGGGTCCACTTCTGGGTTCTCTGTTCTGTTCCATTGATCTATATGTTTGTTTTTGTGCCAGTACCACACTGTCTTGATGAACACAGCTTTGTAGTACAACCTGAAATCTGGCATTGTGATGCCCCCAGATATGGTTTTCTTTTTTTAAAATTCCCCTGGCTGTTTGGGGTCTTTTCTGATTCCACACAAATCTTAAAATAATTTGTTCTAAGTCTCTGAAGAAAGTCCATGGTATTTTGATAGGGATTGCATTATATGTGTAAATTGCCCTGGGTAACATTGACATTTTCACAATATTAATTCTGCCAATCCATGAGCATGGAATATTTTTCCATCTCTTTGTGTCTTCCTCAATTTCTTTCAGAAGTGTTCTGTAGTTTTTAGGGTATATTTTGAGAACCATTTGAATGGTAAATGGTTCTCCAACCTTTTATTTTCAGGTTGTAGGTGTCCTTCTGTCTAAAATGAGTCTCTTGTAGACAGCAAATAGATGGGTCCTGTTTTTTTATCCAGTCTGAAACTCTGCGCCTTTTGATGGGGTCATTAAGCCCATTCATGTTCAGAGTTACTTGAACTTCTTCTTAAAGGGGAGTTTTAAGAGTCCCCCTTAAAATTTCTTGCAGAGCTGGTTTGGAGGTCACATATTCTTTCAGTTCCTGCCTGTCTTGGAAGCTCTTTATCTCTCCTTCCATTTTGAATGAGAGCCTTGCTGGATAAAGTATTCTTGGTTGCATGTTCTTCTCATTTAGGACCCTGAATATATCCTGCCAGCCCTTTCTGGCCTGCCAGGTCTCTGTGGAGAGGTCTGCTGTTACCCTAATATTCCTCCCCATGAAAGTCAGGGACTTCTTGTCTCTTGCTGCCTTAAGGATCTTCTCTTTATCTTTGGAATTTGCAAGCTTCACTATTAGATGTCGAGGTGTTGAACGGTTTTTATTGATTTTAGGGGGGGATCTCTCTATTTCCTGGATCTGAATGCCTGTTTCCCTTCCCAGATTGGGAAAGTTTTCAGCTAGGATTTGTTCAAATACATATTCTGGCCCTCTGTCCCTTTCGGCGCCCTCGGGAACCCCAATTAAACGTAGGTTTTTCTTCCTCAGAGTGTCGTTCATTTGCCTTAATCTGTCTTCATGGTCCCTTAATTGATTGTCTCTTTTTTCCTCAGTTTCCCTCTTTGCCATTAACTTGTCTTCTATGTCACTCACTCGTTCTTCCACCTCGTTAACCCTCGTCGTTAGGACTTCTAGTTTGGATTGCATCTCATTCAATTGATTTTTAATTTCTGCCTGATTGGATCTAAATTCTGCAGTCATGAAGTCTCGTGAGGCCTTAATGCTTTTTTCTAGAGCCACCAGTAGCTGTATAATGGTGCTTCTGAATTGGCTTTCTGACATTGAAGTGTAATCCAGATTTTGTAACTCTGTGGGAAAGAGGGCTGTTTCTGATTCTTTCTTTTGAGGTGAGGTTTTCCTTCTAGTCATTTTGCTCAGTGCAGAGTGGCCAAAAACAAGTTGTATTGGAACACGGGGGAGTATCACTGGTCCGTCCAGCTGGTCTTCTGGGGGAGGGGCCTGCTGTGCTGGTTTTCAGGTGTTAGCACTTGGGGGAGCTGCTCTGCCCCTGCCTGCTGCAGGGCTCAGCGGGGGTTGTTTACCCCGTGGGACCCAGGGAGGAACAGCAGCAGTTGCTATGGCAACTCTGGAAGCCTGGATTCAGCCTCCGCAGGAACTACGGGGCTCGGGCTCTCGGCTCTCCGTCCGCAGGGCCTGGAGGCTCCGGGGCGGGGCCGCTGATGTGCTCAGCTCGGGGCAGGAGCGTCCTCGCTGTCCTGGGCCCTCCCGGCCTCTGCCTGTCCCGGGGGAGGCCGGATCCTGGGCTGTGTCCCGGCGCCCTGTGCTCCGGGGCCTGCGCTGTGGGATTCGCGCTCCCGCCCCGCAGCCCCCTCCGCGGAGCCGCTCCCGAGCCCTCCGAGCTGCTCCGGTCGGTCCCGCCGTGCGCGCTGCAGCCCTTAGGGAGCTCGGAGCACTCCCCTGCGCTCGCAGGTGTCTGTTAGTGTCCCCGGGAGCCCGAGGGCATCCCCGCTCTCCTGGGTCCTGCTCCACCTCCCTGCGAGCCCCTTTCCGCCCGCCCGGGAAGGTTGGTGCAGCTCCTGCTCCTCCGGGACGGGGCTCTCCTGTCCTGGGGACACTCGCCCCGGCCTCAGCCCGGCTCCTCGCGGGGCCCCTCCCCCTCGGAGGCCTTTTGTTTCTTTATTTCTTTTTCCCCGTCTTCCTACCTTGATAGAAGCGCGAACTCTTCTCACTGTAGCATTCCAGCTGGTCTCTCTTTACATCTCAGGCCGAATTCGTAGATTTTCAGGATGGTTTGAAGGTTATCTAGGTAACTTGGTGGGGACAGGTGATTTGGGGACCCTGCTCTTCCGCCATCTTGCCCCTCCCCTGTAACTTATAATTTAGAAGTAAATATTGGAAAATAAAGAAACAAGTATAACAAACTGTATGTTTAGTTATCTTTTTGGTACTATTGTTTAAATATGTCACTGTAGAAATGTTAAGATGTATTATGAAGAAAAAAACATTCAGAATGTTCCTTTTTAGCATTAACTGTTAACTCAAAAACTGTAAAGCAGATACATAAACCTCTTCAGTGAGACTAAAGAAACTTTGGGAAAACATCCAACATCTGCTTATCTTTCCTGCAGTGGAAATATTCATAATTGCAATGTGCAGTTTCCTCTGAATGAAGATAAACAGATTTCTATTTGCTATACTTCTGTTTCAGAAGTACATTTACTGCATTCTTTAAATGTATTTAATTTTTTCCCCTGTCAGTTGGGGAGATACCAAAACATCTGATTGTTATTGGGGTTTTCTTAGCTTTTCTCGGACTCTTTTGATTCCAGATTTAGGGGCCACTTAAGGAAATATGTTTAGCCAAGCAGTTTCCCCCATTACCTAAACTACCATGTCTCTGACTTAGTTCAACACATTTTTATTATAAAATCCATGTTCTATAACTTTTTTTTTTTTTAATGAATGCATAAACCAGCTTTACCTCCATTTTGGTTCTTTTGTTGGATGCTAGGTCCTGGAGGCTGTCCGCCAGACACTGCTGGAGGGCTCTGCCCAGGCAGACCCTGGTGTTTTGATACAATGGTGATTCCTGGTTTAAAAACCTGTTTGTTCCAGTTCCCAGGAGACCAAACTGTTGAAATGTTTTACCCTTTTGACCTGGGCAGCTCTTGGTCTCTGGTTAAGACATGGCAGGGTGAGTTAACTAAAAGATGTTCAAGGTTTTAAGTTAGTCATAACTATGCCAGAGTTTGTGATAGAGATTGCTCCGTGCATACTAGAGATTATACGTCTGCTCAGAATGAAATACAATTGAGCATTGGTTGTTCTTTTGGTTGCCAAGGAATGCATCATTAGTTTTTTTTGGTTAGTGTCTTCCCCCCTCACCAGCTGAAATAAAACCCCACTGCTGTGATCCTATGCCTAGGTTTGAGTCTCCTATCTTTAATGGGGTAGGCATACCTTGTCTAAATATAGCAAAGTGTAGACTTGGCCAGTATGGAGAGAGACAGTAGAATGACCTTAACTGGTCTTCAATACTACTGTTACAATTAGATTTAAAGAAATAGAGGCACTGATCTAATTCTGCCAATAGGCTAAGATGCTCTTTCAAGCTGCTCAGCGTTCTTAGGTAAAAAGTTTTCTGCACTAAACCAATAAATTGTTTTAAAAGCTAATGTGAGTCACTTCAGAAAGATGGCAGAAGTTCGTGCCATGTGAAAACATGCCTAGAGAGTGATTTCTCTATTTAATTGACCTAAAGTTAACATTTATTCAGGATGTAAAAGGTAAAGCATAAACTTTATGTACCTTAGAATATCTCGTGTTTATATAGTCCCAATACTTGCTACTTTTTAGAAAGCTCACACAAACTTTTGTCTACTAAGAAGAAAGGACATTTGACCCCTATCCATGTGAGACAGGGTAGATATATTAATCCTATTTTATGGATGAAGAAATTCAGATAAAGAGAAGTACAATGATTTTCTAGAGGGCTAAACGAATCAGTAATATGGCCAGTGCAGGTGATTCCAGTATAGCACCCTTTAGTTCAAGCAGTCATCCATTATCCTTCTTTATGAGTGTAAAACTACCCCGGTAGTCTTCCTATATTCTTTTTTTTTTTGCTTAATTAACCAATGCTGGGGTTGGAGAGGAATGGGATTCCACTTGCAGATAGATTTTCCAGTTGAAGCAGGAATTCAGTAAACAAATTCGCTCTTTGGTTACTGAACAGAAACTGACAGGATTTAAGTCACATTCACAGAATAGTCTATCCCATTGTTACATAACTTTTAGGAGAGTTCTTTGAGGTATCTTCTGCTATGAAAAACCTAGTTGGGGATCCCTGGGTGGCGCAGCGGTTTGGCGCCTGCCTTGGGCCCAGGGCGCGATCCTGGAGACCCGGGATCGAATCCCACGTCAGGCTCCCGGTGCATGGAGCCTGCTTCTCCCTCTGCCTGTGTCTCTGCCTCTCTCTCTCTCTGTGACTATCATAAATAAATAAAAATTAAAAAAAAAAGAAAAACCTAGTTGTATTTTTTTTAATTGTTTAATACCCTTGAAATATGGTGATGATTTCATCTTGAACTAATGGAGTACTTTCAAGATTTGTGGTGATAATCTCTTAAAAATCATAAACTTGGGGAGTTTATAATGTTATATCAGGAAGTTGAGATCCAATTGTCTCACCTCATATTAATATGATTTGTTAGTGAATGAACAAGAATTCTAGGCCACCTGTCAGTTCCATGCTTTTCTCTCTACCTCTTCATGTTTCTGTGCAACAGGTGAGATACTAACTTCTTTTATAAATAGAGAATCCTAAAGCGCTAAAACTGACTCAAAGGCTTTCAGCCATAGGTAAAGTGAGATTAGAAAACTCTGATCAGGGGCAGCCCGGGTGGCGCAGCGGTTTAGCGCCGCCTGCAGCCCAGGGCATGATCCTGGAGACCCGGATCGAGTCCCACATCAGGCTCCCTGCATGGTGCCTGCTTCTCCCTCTGCCTTTGTCTCTGCCTCTCTCTCTCTAGCTGTGTCTCTATCAATGAATGAATGAATGAATGAATGAATGAATGAATGAATAAATAATCTTTAAAAAAAAAAGAAAAGAAAAGAAAACTCTGATCAGGGGCGTCTGGGTGGTTCATTTGGTTAAGCATCTGCCTTTGGCTCAGGTCATGATCACAGGGTCCTGGGATCGAGCCTCACATCAGTCTCCTTGTCCGTAGGGAGCCTGCTTCTCCCTCTTCTCCCTGCTTGTGCTCTCACATGCGTGCTCGCTCTCTCTCTCAAATAAATAAATGAAATCTTTTTTAAAAATTTAAAAAACATCCATCAAAAGATGAATGGATAAAGAAAATGTGGTTTATGTATACAATGGAATATTACTCAGCCATTAGAAACGACAAATACCCACCATTTGCATCAACATGGATGGAACTGGAGGGTATTATGCTGAGTGAAGTAAGTCAATCGGAGGACAGACATTATATGTTCTCATTCATTTGGGGAATATAAATAATAGTGAAAGGGAATATAAGGGAAGGGAGAAGAAATGTGTGGGAAATATCAGAAAGGGAGACAGAACATAAAGACTCCTAACTCTGGGAAACGAACTAGGGGTGGTGGAAGGGGAGGAGGGCGGGGGGTGGGGGTGAATGAGTGCCGGGCACTGAGGGGGGCACTTGACGGGATGAGCACTGTGTGTTATTCTGTATGTTGGTAAATTTAACACCAATAAAAAATAAATTTATTTAAAAAAAATTTAAAAAACAGGGATCCCTGGGTGGCTCCGCGGTTTAGCGCCTGCCTTTGGCCCAGGGCGCGATCCTGGAGACCCGGGATCGAGTCTCGTGTCAAGCTCCTGGCATGGAGCCTGCTTCTCTCTCCTCCTGTGTCTCTGCCTCTCTCTCTCTCTCTCTCTCTCTCTCTCTCTCTCTCTCTCTCTCTCTCATAAATAAATAAATAAATAAATAAATCTTTAAAAAAAAATTTTAAAAACATAACCCTCTGGTCAGTTGAGTCCTAGCCAAGTGTGTACCTACTGTTTACTGCTTCCCCCAAGTCAGTGAAAACGTGATCTGAGAACTGGAAGTCTATTTGTGGAAAGGTTTGATATAGCCACCTTATCATATTTTCCATCCTATTTCACTCGAACATCTTGTTTACTGTTATGATCTCATTTGTAGAAGAGAAGAAGTGAAGATAGTTGCTTATTACAGCATGGCAACTGTATTGTAATTTAGATATAGTGAATCAAATCTCATTTCCCAGACTTATCCAGTCCTTTCCTCTGGATAGCCTGTGGGTGGTTCATCTGTAATATAAATTCTCTTAAAACTTCCCAACAGCCGTGTTTTATACAAGCACTGATTTTAGAGGTGGGGAATTTAATTACCTGTCTTTTAATAGTTTTTAATAACAGGTATTTTAATTTAGCTGAGAGCCAAAGAGATTGAGCACTACTTGCTTAGCAGTTCTTCATTAATATCCTATTCTAATGTAATACAAATGAATTTATAAAATTCACTTGGCCTTCCTTTGGTGGACATTCTGATTATCTTTTGCTTATTACTATGTTTAGACAACTAAGTTTGCTGTCTTTATGAATGGTTTAAAATGGTAGTTCCAGAACTTAGCTGCATTATCATTCACTTAACTTGAGCCCTCACTGTATCATCAACGTATTGTCATATCCGTTGAATGGGGGAGAAGGAAGGAGGGAAGTCCTTTGTGTAAAAACATTCTCCTCAGCTGTTCTTCCTAGATGCTGGAAGTTTGGTGCCTGGCAGGAAATGATACAGACATGTGTGATAACAAAGTGACATGAGGAAGAATTGCCTCTGAGGTTCTCTGACTTGTCCAGGGTGATTGGCTGTCAGCTGGCAGATAGATAGGGTAAGGCAGATTTTATCTCAAAAATCTAAGGATTAACGAAGTATAACTTATGAGAAAGAAACCTTTGGACAAAGCAGGTGGTATGAAAGCTGATAGCCATGTAAATATACTTCTTTGATCCTCCTGGGTGAGAGTCTTAAAGCATTGGAATTTGTTAAAGGGAATAAATGATCTTTCTGAAGTGTCAGGAGGTAAAAGAAAAAACATTCTTTGAGTGCAAGAAATTTGTGTATATCAAAGGTTTTCTCTCTCAGGTTTTTCTGACAATTTTCCATCTGTACCAGAAAGTAAGCTAGACAAATATCCCCAAGATATCCATCTTCTCTTCCTTCCCATTAGCTCTGACCAAACCACCTTTCTTGCTCAGCTGGAGTATGATCTGTCTCCTTTTTTCTAAGTTTTAACCCCTTCCAATCCATTCTCCATGCTGTAGTTGGAGAAATCTTTCTGGAAATGCAAACTTTGGATCTCTGTTATCCTCAGAGTAAAGTCCAAATTCTTTGGCAAGTTGTATAAGACCTTTTAGATCTGTGCCCCACTTAACTTCTCCCCATCTTTATTGCGGCCCTGCCTCCACTTTTGCACAATATAATGAGATTATATTAGTTTGTCAGATTATATTAGCAGTTCTTATATGTAACAAATTTATATAAATCTATAGATTATCACCTCCATTGTCATGTTAGCAGTAAGTGGAGCTTTAGAGGCTCCTGTGCCTGACCAAGAGGTGTCTAAAATCTTTTGCAGTTAGCTTGCCCAGAAGGCAGATGTAGGATAGTAACCCACACAACACACCCAACTTCTCAGAAAAGGGAAGTTCAAGACAGAACACCAATTAGGACTTTGTGAGAACTTTGCAAGTAAGTTGAAAGTTCTTTTGTGAGAGAAGTTCCCCACTCACATCAAGCATGACTGAAACTGCAGACAAGTAGAAAGCCTTTTCCTGTAGTCTGTGTTGCAGACATGTGGGCTTAGGCACTTGCTCCATGAGCTCCAAAGGTTTTACACAGTGATTTTCACACTGAATTACCCTCCAAAGTGTGCTTGAGTCTTTAGCACTGTCCCTGTTATTTGCAGATCACATTTATTAAACTCTGTACATGGCGTTAGACTGGCCACTATATAAAGCACTGTGAAGGCACTCTCCCTTCGTTGCCTTACACAGGAAAGCCAACAATTTAGACCTAGGAATATTCATTTTGCTAGACAGAAAAAAGTTTATTTTTTTTAAAGATTTTATTTATTTATTCATGAGATACACAGAGAGAGGGAGAGAGGCAGAGGGAGAAGCAGGCTCCATGCTGGGAGCCTTACGTAGGACAAGATCCCAGGACTCTAGGATCACGCCCTGGGCCAAAGGCAGGTGCTAAACCGCTGAGCCACCCAGGGATCCCCCAGAATAAAGTTTAACAAACAGAAGCAAGATAGTAGAACAGATAAATGCATTATTATTTTTTGCTTTTACATGAATTCTTTTGTACATAATAATTTTTATTTGGAGTTGGAACAAGAAGAGAGGAGTAGGGCATCTTGCTTCCCACTTGGATTTTTACATAGGAGATTGTGCCCTATCTCTCCTACCACAAAGATAGGCAACCACTGCAAAGAGCCAAATGGCACTGCGGACAGCCTCGATCACTTGAGTGGAGAACATAGGGGCAGCTGAATCCTCCTTGTTTGAGTATTAGACATTGCTAATGGCAAAGCATTTTGGGCAGAGAGGTGGTTCATAAATGAAGAACTTAATCTAAGAAACTCTGTGTTTCACAGCCCTCAGGGTTCTAATTGTTGGTTTCTTCACAGCTCACTTTCTCTCAGGCCCCACCCCTCACTTTGGAGAACTTGTTGACAACAGCTTTACTTTTTCAAGTCTTGCACAAAGGCAGATGTCTCTGAAAAGCAGCTTACGCAAAACATCTGTGTGCTTGACTCCGTTCCCACGGTGTGTTTTCCTGTACTGCTTTTTTTTAAGGGGGGGGGCTTTTTAAAAATTGAAAACACAGTATAACATCGTTAAAGAGAAATTTGCAAAAAGAGAATACTGTCACCCACAATGTCACCTTCCTTTGCTAATAGCCATTTCCACTCCTACCATATTACCTTCCCATTCTTCACATGCATGGCTTTTTTTGCCTGGTTATGGCCTTTTTCTTAAGCAGAAGTTCAGGTACTTTGTTATATAGCCACTTCCCTGTTTTTTTTTCCCTGATTCTAGCATAATTTGGTTTTGGGTCTTGAGTTACTGAAAGGGCATTGCAAGTTTATTAGCATTTTGTCAGTGAGTTCTGGTTTTTATTTTCCTTTCCTACACCCAAGTATTCTAGTTTTTAGAGTATGACTGAGACCCAACTTTTATTTTTAAAAGTAAGACATATGTATGTGTAGGATTTTTAATTTCATTAACACTTAAAAACTGGTATTTTAAATTCCATTGATTTTTAAGGCACATTACTGGGTCCACTCCAGGACAACCTTATTTAGAAAAAAAAAATGTGGGAATCCCTGGGTGGCTCAGCAGTTTAGCACCTGCCTTCGGCCTAGGGCGTGATCCTGGAGTCCCAGGATCGAGTCCCGCGTTGGGCTCCCTGTGTGGATCCCGCTTCTCCCTCTGCCTGTCTCTCTCTCTCTCTCTCTCTGTGTGTGTCTTTCATGAATAAATAAATAAAATCTTTTAAAGAAAAAGAAAAAAACATGTTTACAATGTAAAACTATTACATTGTAATAGTTTAATTTGCTGTTAAAAATACTTATTAAGGCTTTAAGATATGCACGTGAAGATAGAAATAGAATGTATGTATTTTTTTTACCTTAATAGATAACAAAAGTTATACAAGAAACAGAAAAGCAAATCGAAAACACAAATTAGTCCACATGTCAGCATTCATAGTAAATATAAACAAACTTACCAATTCATGCAGCCAAAAAAAAAAGTGTCTATATATTTTGCCCTGCATGTGTGTGCAAGCCTTAACTCTCCCAACACGGACTAGTGTTGTTGGTGGCAGTGCTTCACTTATAACTGGTTGTCTACCTTGTCAAGCTGTTTATACATCTCACCTTGTGTTCTCTAATGGTGAATAAGGCCATATCCATTGTCTCTCATTATTCTTCCTTTCTTATTTTACAAAAAAGAATGAAATGGACCGTATCTTCTTGTTTTACTAAAATAGAATATCTTCAGCCACCTTCCTTTTAGAAACTGTGGTCCCCTGTGCTTAGATGTTTAAAGGATAAATCTCCGGGGTGGCAGCGTCCTCTGATTAAGCAAGTCTATAAGACACATACAGCCTCATTGTTGGGTACCATGTGAGAAAATGGTAGGATTAGGACTGCAGCTCTCCTTCCAGTCATTGTACAAAAATTTTGCCTTTTGACTTAAAATCATTTCCTTTTGTTCCTTACGTTTTCCTTTGTTTTGAGTTGCCATTTGGGAGTTTATAGGACCTAGCTCAACCAGTACCTAAATGCAGTCTAGGTATGGAATTGTACATCTGTTGCTACACTGGAGCAAATATGTGACTTTTTTTTTTTAAGATTTTATTTTTAAGTAATCTCTATACCCAGCATGGGGCTCAAACTCACAATTCCAAGATCTAGACTCACATGCTTCACTGATTGTGAGCCAGCCAGTTGCCTGAAAACCTGAAAATATGTGATGTTTTAACTTTTTTCTTTAGTTTTTTAAAATATTTCATTTACTTATTTTTGCAAGAGAATGAGTTTGGGTGGGGGAGAGAGAGAAAAGCAGACTCCCCTAAGCAGGGAACCCAATGTGGGACTCATTCTCAGGACCCTGGGATCACAAACTGAGCCAAAGGCCGATACTTAACCAACTGAGCCACCCAGGTATCCTTAACATTTTTCTTTCTTTCTTTCTTTCTTTCTTCTTTCTTTCTTTCTTTCTTTCTTTTTTTAAGATTTTCTTGATTTATTTGACAGAAAGAAAGCACAAGTAGGGGCTGCAGCAGGTAGGGGCAAGGGAGGGGGAGAAGCAGACTCCCAGCTGAGTAGGGAGCCTGATGTGGGGCTCCATCCCAGGACCCTGGGATAATGACCCAAGCTGAAGCAGATGCTCAGACTGACTGAGCCACCCAGTTTTTTTGTGCCCCAGTTTTTTTTTTCTTTAAAACACATATGAAATTGAAATTTATGCTTGGATCATTTTGATTGGAATATTTTTCTTTTTTTCCAAATCCTAACTAAAATGTTTGGAATTCTTATTGCTTCACATTGCACTCTAGGGTATTGCAAAATACTACTATGTGATCTCTTTATTTCTAACTCTCTGATTTCTTATGAATAGTATTTGGAAAATAGGGAAGAAAGTGCTTTGGGTCATTGCTTCTTCATGAATTGATTTAAAGTGTGCATTTAGTAAATCTGAAAAATTAATTATTAAATATTAGATTAGGCATCAAGAAAGCTCAACAGATTAAATTTGCAAGGAACAAGTGGGGTAAACTTTTTATCTCCACTGGTGGTACATGCAATTCTAGGATGAGTCTATAGTGATTAAGGAGGAAGAGAGTAGGGCAGCCCGGGTGTCTCAGCAGTTTAGCACTGCCTTTAGCCCAGGGCCTGATCCTGGAGACCCGGTATCAAGTCCCACATCAGGCTCCCTGCATGGAGCCTGCTTCTCCCTCTGCCTGTGTCTCTGCCTCTCTCTCTCTCTCTCTCTCTCTCTCTCTCTGTGTGTGTCTCTCATGAATAAATAAATCTTTTTTTTTTTTAAAGGAGGAAGAGAGTAGGAAACAAACAACATTGGATTGGTTTAACCACTGTGAGCTAATTAAGGCCTGAGACTGCCACTTGCTTTCTCTTTTTTCCTTTCCCTTGACAACCCCTTAAATTGTCCTTTGAACTTTGCCTTTTACTATGTTTTTCTTCTCCTTCTCATTCTCTTCCTTTTTCTCTTCCTCCATCATCATCACTATTTTATAGAAGTTAACTGTTTTTGTAAGTGCTAAAACCTAAGAACTGGCAGCAGTGTTTCTTCTGGATTTTATTGTGCCAGGGAGATCTGTAATATGCATTAATATAGTTATGAAAATAAGGATTTGCTCAAGGACTTTAAAAAGTCAGTGCAGTGATAGTAAAGAAAACCAAGCAATAGGTTTAAAAGACATTCAACATGCTTTGCCATGCCTTTTCATTTTTACCTTTGTTTGATATTTAAGAATAATTATTTTGGGGGCACTTGGCTGGCTCTGTTGGAAGAGCATGCGACTCTTGATCTTGGGGTTGTAAGTTCGAGCTCCACATTGGGTGTAGAAATTCCTTGAGTATAAATTTTTGAAGGATTTTCAAGAGTGTATGTTAGCAAATTATTTCATTTTCTTAGCCTAGTAAGGTAGAGAACAACTCTAGGAGAAATGATTTGATAAGGAAAATTGACAGACTGGTGTTTTACAGACTGTTTTAAATGTTTGTGGCCAGGGAGTTTTGAGAATTACTTGTAAGACTACAATAAAGTAGCACTGAACTGACTCAATTTAAAAAGAAACCAACTAACCAACCCTTGGTTTTCTGATATTTGAGAATTCTCATTTAGAACCCAGTTGGTACTTTAGTGGGTAGGCTACAATGAGACTGCATTGTACAGAAAGAACTCAAACTACTAAAGAAGGCATGGAATGGAATTTAGAGAAAGAAAAAAAAAACTTTATCCCTGCTCTATCATACTAATTATGTAATTGGTAAGCTGAGGCAAGTTACTCTCATCTATGCTTCTTCATCTATGAAATGGGAAGAATGACTTCCTTTACCAAAGTTGTTGTGAGTTAGTAATTAAAACACCAGACTTCATGCCTGACACAGGGTGGATATTCCAATAAATGATAATCCCAGCATCTTTAAGTTTATTTTGTTGTGCTCAGAACCAACACCTAACCACTTCCACCACCATGACACAACTCCCAAAGAGAACTTTTTGGTGCAATTATGTCAAATTGCAAGTTTTCACAAATTAAAGTCTGTGAAATAATGGTAAAGTTGTTGTCATTATTATCAACAAAAAGCTATCTAGTAGACAGTTTATTTTATAGGTCTAAACCTCTAGTAATAGTTCTGAGCTACAGAACCAGTATAGAAGCTGTAGTAAGCAGCTTTCAGGATGGTTCCCATTGATTCTTGACTTGGAGTATTTACATCCCTATGTAGCCTCCTCCTACATTAAATATGGTTGACTTGTATAACTAATGGTGTGTTGCAGAAATTATGGTGTGGAGGGGTGTCTGGGTGGCTCAGTCAGTTGAGCATGCAACTCTTGATTTCGGCTCAGGTCATGGGCTTGAGGTCATGAGATTGAGCCCTATGTGGGGCTCTACGTTCAACAGGGAATCTGAGGATTTCTCTCTCTCACCCACTCCCTACTCACATGCATACTTGCTTACATGTGTGCTCACTTTCTCTAAAAAAAAAAAAAAAAAAAAAAATGAATGAATAAATCTTTAAAAATAAGTAATCTTTAAAGAAAAAGAGAAAAATTATGGTGTGTAACTTCCACAGTTAAGTCCTAAAACATTGCATTTGTTCTCTTCAGGATCATTTACTCTGAGGAAAGACAGCTGACATGTCATAAGAGTACGCAGGGTGAACAGTGCAGAAGTTTACATGGCAGAGAACTGAAGTCTCCTATCAGCCATCTGAGGGAGCCTTTTTTTTTTAAGATTTTATTTATTTATTCATGAGACACAGAGAGAGGCATAGACATAGACAGAGGGAGAAGCAGGCTTCCTGCAGAGATTCTGATGCAGGAGTCAGTCCCAGGACCCCAGGATCATGACCTGAGCCAAAGACAAACGCTCAACCACTGAGCCACCGAGATTCACGTAAGGGAGCCATTTTATTTTATTTTATTTTATTTTATTTTATTTTATTTTATTTTATTTTATTTTATTTTATTTTATTTTTTAAGATTTTATTTATTTATCCATGAGAGACACAAAGAGAGAGAGAGGCAGAGACACAGGCAGAGGGAGAAGCAGGCTCCATGCAGGGAACCGGACGTGGGTCTCCAGGATCAGGCCCTGGGCTAAAGACGGTGCTAAACCGCTGAGCCACCCAGGCTGCCCAAGGGTGCCTTTTTAGAAGCAGATCTCTCCGTCCTCATCAGGGCTTCAAAATGCCTGCTGCATCCTGATAATGAGACCCTGAGCCAGAACCACCCAGTTAAGGGGCTCATGAATTCCTTACCCACAGAAACTGTGAGAGAATGAATGTTCTTCATATATATATATATTTATTTTTTTAATTTACTTATTCATGAGAGGCACAGAGAGAGACAGAGGCACAGGAAGAGGAAGGAGCAGGCTCCATGCAAGGAGCCCGAAATGGGACTCAATCCCAGGTCTCCAGGCTCACGCCCTGGGCGGAAGGTGGTGCTAAACCGCTGAGCCAGCCAGGCTGCCTGAGAATTAATGTTCTTTATTGTTTTAAGCTTCTACTTCTTAATTTGTTATTCGGCAATAAATAACTAATCAGAAGTCATCTTTATATAGAACAGTGGCCATGAGGGTGGTGAAGAGACTGAACAAAAGAGAGTCACAAGAGAGGAGATTATAGCCAGAAATTGGGAATTTGGTTTCTGAAATCAAGTCCATTAAGATCTGATGCCTTCCAAAGGGACTCTGGGAGTTAGAAATCTGGAGTTCAGGTGAAGGTCTTTGAGCATTAGGAGGACATGAGAAATTTGGGGACAAAACTTGCATGTTCATCTATATGGACAATGGAATCTCCTAAGATTATAGTAGAAATCAAAGTGAAAGAGATTGAGCTAGGTGAGAGATATTAATATTAAGTAAAAGATAGTGACAAGGATGTCCAAAGATGACAGCAGCAAAGAATAGAAGATGGCCTGAACCTCATAAGAAGCTTTGCATTAGGGTGAAAGAGAAATCTGAAAACAGATTTGGGTTGGACATTTTGGCCAAGTGCTTAAAACAGCTTGCATTCCTTCTGCAGGTGTGTTTTAAATACCTGGGAAAGTATTTGGTGAATCATGCAAATGAAATGATGAACAGTTTTTCTGAATTAATATCTTTTTGTTTTGTCTTGTTTATTCCCACCAACTATTTTAAATTTGGTCTCAAGTAATATTGGTCATGTCCTGGTAACCAATACATCTGGCAATTTAAATACTGAGAAAGAACTGTTCAGGTCATTTACTTTTTGGTCCAGACAGCTTTTAAGCTTTACCTTTTTGAAAGAGAAGTATTTAAGTCTAGAGTTTAAGGCCACACGACTGAACAGTTTTGTTAACTCAGCTTGTAAAGGAAATGGGCTCCTCTCCCTTGAGCTGAGAGCTGAGACAGTTTCTCCTTTCCTTGGAGGAAAACCTTCTTTAGAACAAGATTCTCGATCATTTCTGGCCTTTATTATTTTCAGGTATGTTCCCTCTAAACCCACTTTGTTGAGAGTTTTTATCATGAGCAGATGTTGAATTTTGTCCTGTGCTTTTTTCCCTACATCTATTGAGATGATTATGTGGTTTTTATCCATCATTTTGTTAATGTGATATATCATGTTGATTGATTTGCAGGTGTTGAACTATCCTGAAATAAGTCCCATTTGATCATGGTGAATGATCCTTTCAATATATTGTTGAATTTGGTTTGTCAGTATTTTGTTGAGGATTTTTGCATCCATGCTCACCAGGGATATCGACCTGTAGTTTTCTTTCTTTTTTTTTTTTTTTTTTTTTTTTTGTAGTGTCTTTGTTTGGTTTTAGTATCAGGATAATGCTGGCCTCATAGAATAAATTTGGAAGTTTTCCTTCCTCTTTTGTCTTTTGAAATTTGAGAATAGGTATTAACTCTTTAAATGTTTGGTAGAATTCACCTGTAAAACCATTTGGTCCTGGACATTGTTTGACTTTTTTGATTGCCATTTCAATTTTGTTGCTAGTAAATGGTCTGTTCAGATTTTCTATTTCTCCCTGATTCAATTTTGGAAGATTGTATGTTTCTAGAAATTTATCCATTTTTTGTTTAGTTTATTGGCATATAATTTTTCATATTTGTCTCATAATCCTTTATATTTCTGTGCTGTGAATTACTTCTCCTCTTTCATTTCTGATTTTATGTATTGAATCCTTCCTCTTTTTCTTTTGCATCCACTTCTCAAGTTGGCCTTCTTGCCCTCCTTCCTAGGCCCCATGATTTTCCTAACTTTTTACTTTTGGCATCTGGTTTTTGATATTTTTTTAAAGCAAGTTTAATAGTCAACAAGCTTATTAAAGGAAAAAGGGGGAGAAAGCAACTTTAAGAAATACCATTAAAATATTTGCCTCATGGGAATATGTCTAAACTTTCCCCCACTCAAACCTGAACTTTGTCTTCAGGATACTGTGAAAAATAGAACAAATATCACACCAAGCTTTGCAGTAAAATCCTGTCTTTGTTCTCTTTAGATGAACTGACCAGATGTGTTTTTAACTGCTGGTTGCTTCAAATTATTAGACCTGTAGTATGTCCTGTTGTGAGAGTGCTCGCTTCGGCAGCACATATACTAAAAATGTCCTGTTGTGAGAACATCTAACTCAGGATAAAGGGTTAAAGTGTTGCCCTGGGTGTCAGATGACGGGGCTTAGTCTAGGTTCTATCTAACCATCTGCATGACTTGCGACAAGTCATTAAATTCTTTGAACTTCAGTTAATATATCAGATTCTCTGTTGCAAGCTCAGAAATGAATTTTAACAATCTTAACCAGAATATTTGTTAGAAGGAAGTCAGAGCTCACGTAATGGACAGGAGGCTTAGAGAACAGGCAGGAGCCAGGGGCATTCAAGGAAGGCCAGGAAGTAGGAGCAAACTGGTCTATACCTTGTCTTTCTCCCCACAGTGAATGTTACCATCCCCACTCTCTCTACTCCTTTGGGTCACCTGTCTTAAGACTCAGGGAGAATATCCAACTGGCCAGGCCTAAACTACATGCCAGGTTCCTGGAAAGCCCCTTGAAGTTCAGAATGGGAAGCCATCAAGACTAGGCACATTTGGGGGATTCCCCAAATGGAGACCAGAGATCTGTTGCTGGACAGCCAAAAACAACAAATGTCAATTCAGATGTACACCAGTCTGTAGAAATTGGAAGGTTGAGTGGTAAAATTATTGATCCTACATTCTGTTTCTGTCTGAACATTTCTAAGATGCACGTTTGAGACAAAATGGAATCATTGCAAGATCTTACCAAGTGAATGAATATCCAGAATGAACAAAACAAAAGGAATTTTCTGGGTTTGTTTTTTTCTTCCATTTATGATTTATAGGGAAAAGGCCAGGAGGATAGACCTGAAAGTGTTTGTCCCTCAGCCTTAAACAAATAGACCTTTGCTTTTCTTCTTAGACTGTAGAAAAGTAGGAAAGGGGAAAAACAAACAGCTGCATCTGAGAGCATTTGTACTGGGCATTGTGCAAGATACTTTCAGTGGAAGATTAGCTGTAACTAAAATGGTCTGATGGTTGTAGTTAATGAATAAGAACTTAAGAGTCCTAAGTCCTTCTCTTCTTTGCCAGCAATTGGTCTACTAATGTACCCCCAACTTTTGCTTGTCTGTCAATGAGGAGAGAAATAATCCTGTTGCCTGCATTCATAGACATGTGTCTGGAGTTCATACCTTGGGGAAGAGGGTTCCAGGTATTGATTCCTGTTCTAATACTGTCATTTGAATATATGACCCTGTATGGTGGGGATGGGATTGGGGAATATTTAATTACAGAGAAGAGTACATATGATATTTGGATGTAGATTTTCTCACATTATAGTCTAGTCCCTAAGTTCTTTTAGGCTTACAGATCAAACTTCTCACTACTTGGAAATATGCTTTTGATTTTTGCACCAATGTTTCAACATCAAAGCACAATGACTTTTTCCTTCCTGTTTTTTTTATTTAGCCAAACTTTTTAGTAGGTAGTGGTATTGGTAGTTCTGTAGTCTTTTGGCCTCTGGTCTGATATTTGAAGCTTTTTATTATGAAATTTCCTTTCTATTTGCCATGGTCACGCTAAATGGGGACATGAATTCCTCTCCACTTAAGGAATTGACAGAAGCTCTCCTAGTGCCCTGAATCTGAAAATTAAACAACTAAATGAGCAGAGAACATATATCAAGAAAAGGAGAATGTTAGAGTAGAATATATTTGAAACGTTCTCCTAGATGAATATTCCTCAAGACAAAAATAAAAGTTTATGTTATGTGTATTTTAACTTTATATGATTTTATATAAATGGCAACCATCTCACTTTGTGCAATATATAGGTAAAATATAATTTACCTATAAACTTTGGCTTAGACAGAAATACCAAACATTACAAACACAAACATGAAAATCTACTTCATTTTAATGTATTTACTTGTAAATACAAAGGGAAGCACATTTAATATGTGTTGAAATAAAAGTATTGCATCCACTTTCTGAAACCCAATTTCCCATAGTAAATGATCCATTTCTTCATGTATGTTTTTTGTAAAACAGGAGACTATCCAATTGATAGTCCACAATTTGGCCAGGTGTGTTGTTGCTTTATTTTGCTTCCTTGGTCTTTCTGCTGGTCATGGATGATCACCCGGGCCACATTCTTCAAAAATTATTCCACCTGCAGAACAGTTAAGTATTTTCTTCCATTAGTTGACCCTTTCCTCTACACTGTGCCTGAGAACAAACTGCCAGTTAACAAATTTCATGCTTTAGGAAGTGATTTTGATTGGGAGAGATTAGCACAGAGTGCTTCCCCAAATCTATTTAAAACAGATCTTTCCTCCATTTTCAAGACTGAAATGCTACTGTCATTCCCATCAGAAGTTACAGTTCTTTTCTCTACTGTCCAGCCCATCTGGATTCATCTCTCAGCCAGATGTTCTTGATTCCCCTCAGTGTATAGTCTTTCTGTTTGTAGCATTGATAAGGGAAACAAAGCATGAGAAGAGTTGAGATCTGGATTTATTTCAGTCCTTTTCTTTCACTCCTGTACTCTTAAATTCTATTCTGTTGAAAGTTCTGTGGGAAAATATTGCATTTCATCTTACATAAAGTATAGCATAGAACAAGAACAGCATAATAGTGATTCAGAGCATGAACTTTCAAGTTAAATATTGGTTTGAATTCTTGCTCTGAGGATTACTAGCTGTGTGATCTTGGACAAATAACTAAGAATCTGTTGAGACCGTCAGTCTGACTATGTATAAATTGGGGGTAAAAAGAAATAGTGCCTACTTCATAGGATTGTTGTGAAGATTAAATGAAGTGCTTAGCTTAGTGCCCAGCATACACTAGGCATTCAGTCAAATTAGTTATTATTAGCTATTCACATGTCTGATTAGGAATGATTTTCTCTTTTGTTGAGCAAGTAATCTTTATGGCAAGAGAGGAATAGACAATCTTCAGTTGTATTCTTTTTTAATTTTTTAAATTTAAATTCAATTTGCCCACATATTGTATAACACCCAGTGCTCATCCTTCAATAGTATTCAGATAAAGATGTCACTCTGTTAGAAAGATGATCCTGTGTCATTTTCTTAAGGAGCTAAGTAATCTCCATCTTTAGACAGAGAAAGTGGTATCCTCTTTATCTTGCATTTTCCTTAATATAGAGGTTCTAAAGTCCTTTTGGTTTTGTGTTTAATTTAGACATCTGTAATCACCTATGGATGGCTTCATAAAATTTAATGGTGAAATCCTGTTTCTGTTCCAGAATTGGTCAACTCAGAAAATGTGTAGAAGTTTTTACTTGCTCTCTAAATTTTTAAATAGAAACCACCTCTATGTTGATTGAATCTTCAGGAAGCTTTTTCAGAAAGACCAATACTTACATAAATGAATCTCTTGCTGTTCTAGCAAAATATACTAAGCTTTTACCTTACACTGAAGTACATGTGAATTACATATAATTAAATTTACATATAATTTTATTCATCTGCAAATAAAGCAGTTAGTTTTCAAGTTGAACTTGAACCACCTAACCCTATTGTTGTGAATTTTATTTTTTTCACTTCCACACCATTATACTGCTGTCCCATCTATGATAGCATTTATAGAGCTTTTTGACTTTTGCTCAGTGATGATAAAGGGTTTTTGTAATCAGTCATACTTTTATTTCTGGTCCCCTGTAACCAACAGTATATGCCACTTTCATGATAACTGGAGAGTCATAATCTGTAGAATAGAATAAAGAGGATTGACTGTATCATCCAGAGTGTGTCTGCCATGACTCTCTGGGAGCTTATATTGCACCTTAGTACGGCAGTCTCCTGACCCAGCTGTATCTGTTATGCATTTCATTCTCTCAGAAAAGTTCACTGAGGTTTGTGTAAGTGATTCAAATAGAAAAGATTCTTTTCTCTTATGTTAGTTTGACTCCTGGTCTGTCTTTTACAATCAGGAATTTTTTAGGTAGCTTTGAAATAAGCAAGGGTCCCTGGCCCTCCCTTAGCCCTCCCCATGTGAAAGCACTTGCATACATTTTAAAGAACACACTTGGATTTGCTTTAAAGTATGAGCAAAAATAAATGTATCAAACCAGGAAGTTCATTCTTAAACTAGTGTTTACCAAAGAGAAACTGCCTCTGTCTCAGAAAAAGAATGACTGAAGTATGCTTGGTTGTTTTTAAGCTCTCTACAAATACACTTCTTTTGTGGATGTTGAGACCACTTTGCTTACCAGAAACCAAAGTGCCCACAGCTGTAACTTTGTCTGGTGATAGGTAGAATATTGGCCTGTATTTTTTAAGTATTTTCGTTTGGTAAAGCAGACAATTGCTGTGTTGGCAGAAGTGTGAATTTCATTTCCTGTCTGTGGTGTACCCCACTCATCCTGTCACTCAAGACATTTTGTTTTAGGTTGTTCCTGTAATGTGAGTAAGAGAGTGACCCACAGCAGGGTGACATGTGCATACCACGAACGTAACAAGAGACAAGACTTGTGAAACAGACCACAAGAGCGCAATGCTTTATTTAAAGATGAAAACAAAACAAAATAAAGGCAGCCCCTCCCAGCCGGCATACAGATTTTTAAAGTGGCAAATGGATTTTTACCTTTGTTTTTAGAAGCATGTTCTAATCTATTTGGAAAGTGAGCTCAAAAGTTTATCAGCTTCATGCCATTTAATTTGAAGATAAAATTGAGTCAATGACTAACAACATTATAGAGATGTTTTCATTTTATTTGCCAATTAACTTAACATCAAACATTTGTATTTATAATCCATTAACCTGCCACTTATATTGAGTTCTGTAACAATTATTTCTCTACATGTGAAATTACAGAATTTCTGTTTTCTTGTCCTAAATTACAATTCCTGCTGCAGTGACAGGACACATCAACTCAGTGGTTGAGTGTCTGTCTTCAGCTCAGGTCGTGATCCCGGGTCCTGGGATTGGGTCCACTTTGGGCTCCCCAGGGGGAACCTGCTTCTCCCTCTGCCTGTGTCTCTGCCTCTCTATCTATGTCTTTCATGAATAAATAAATAAATAAAATCTTTAAAAAAATAAAACCCGGGATGAATTAATTCATAAATAGCCATTGAGCACCTAATATGTGGTTGGCACTTATTTCCAATGTTTTTTTTATTTTTTTTTTTAATTTATGATAGTTACACACAGAGAGAGAGAGAGGCAGAGACACAGGCAGAGGGAGAAGCAGGCTCCATGCACCGGGAGCCCGACGCAGGATTCGATCCCAGGTCTCCAGGATCACGCCCTGGGCCAAAGGCAGGCGCCAAACCGCTGCACCACCTAGGGATCCCTTATTTCCAATGTTGAAGATACATACTAAGCAAAATAAAATCCTTGCTCTTCACTGAGCTTATATTCTATCATAAAGAGATAACCACAATCAAGTATACAAAGTAAATAAATGTAATTTTAGTAAGTAATCTATATCCTGAAGGAAACAGAATAGAACAGCAGGGTAGAGTATGATTGGGATGGGGGATTGGTGATGATGCTGGGTCTGTGACTTAAATAGTGATGGCCAGGAGAAAAGCGTCCCAAGTAGAAAATAAAAAGTACAACGTCCCTGAGAAGGGGCCTGGAATATAGAAGACACAAAAGAGACCAGTGTAACTACAGCAAACAAAAGGGAAGCTAGCGCAAAATCAGAGAAATAATATATTATTGGATGTTACAGGGCCATGAAGTCTAAACTAAAGACTTCAACTTTTACTTGTAAATATAAAGGGAAATACATTTAATATATATGTGTATTTTATATATATAAAACCCCCTTGTTTGCTCTTTGGTAAGTGGATAACAGTGATGCAGAAGTAGTTGCAGACAGACCAGTTAAAAGACTTTTTGCTGCTAGAATGTCTGGGATTAGTTTCACTTTAGGGACAAGTTGAAGAGAGTAAGAATGTAGAAGAAACAAAGATTGGCCTTGAATTAAAGCTGAAATGTGTGAGAACATGGGGGTTTATTATATTATCCTGTTTCTGTTTGTAATTTTCTATAATAAAAAGCTAAAAAAACAAAAAACACCCATGTCAGTGGTCTAAGTGAAAATTATATTACTGCTGTCCTGAACAGTACTCTAAGTCCCGTTGTACCTTTTGTTTTCTACTTGGGGCACTAAGAATTAAATTTATGATGGAGCTTTGGGAATTTTAAAAGCAACTAAAATGTTCTCAGATGTGTCTGCCAGCTTCATTTCTAGAGACACTTCTAAAGCAAAACCGAGAACTTTATACCTTGGTTGCATTTGAATTCAAAAATCCCTCTGCATAAGGGCATCACTCTAAAAAAACTGTATTCTTATTGACTCCTCACACAGCTTTGTTTTATTACCTTTGTTTTATTGATAAGGAAATTTAAGTCCCCTAAAATTCATTCAGGTAAGAATCAGCAGAGCCAGGATTCAAACCCAGGCAGTCTGGCTCCAGAGCCTTTACCGTCTTGTTTCCAGAGCCTTTCATTCTTAACTGCTACCATTTAATATATAGAGAATATTGTAAGTTTTGTTTCAGAAAAATTGTCTGGAGTAGATAGGACTATGTAAATAAAAGGATCTCTTTTGATTTTATTTTTACTTCATCCCATGAAATTGAGACTTTGGAAGATGGGCAAGAGAATAACCCCAAAATGGATCTCCATCTCACTCTGATTTTTTCCTCCTTAAATAATCCATTTCCTTTTGACTTTTTTCCTTATAGCATCAGTGAGAGCTTTCTAACTGTCAAAGGTGCTGCGCTTTTTCTACCACGGGGAAATGGCTCATCCACACCAAGAATTAGCCACAGACGCAACAAGCATGCAGGTAAAGTTCCACATACGCCACTCCTTTCTTGGTTTCTTTGCCTTTTGTTTAGTTCAAAACAGCTGACAACCTCAGTCCCATTTCTCCAACAGTCCTGTAGAACTGAAAGAAAACACTGTACTGCGCAGTAATCACTTTTCTCCCACTATTTTTCTGGCACTTAGCAAAACTTGTTTTATGTATGTGTGTGTGTATCAATAAATTTGTGTTAGAAACATATATTATGAATATATAGAAGTATATATATATATATCTCAATCAATTTGTGTTGGAAAAATAATAAGGTACAGAAATACTCTAATTCTTATGTGACTTTTCAATTAAGGTTTCCCAGTAGCAAATACCCAGTTTGCTTATTGGCAGTACTTTTCACTGACAAACCTTAGCTTCCACATACCCAACTCACATAAGAAGCTTTACAGTAGGGATAGGGCTTCTTAAATTTTACCTGAACCTCCAAGAAGCCAGCTGGATCTTTGGGCCAATAGCACTTGGTGTAGGGACTTAGGGCCACTATCTGCCCAGAAATGGCTCTCGTCTACAAGTTCTCCATCTTAAAAATCCTGTCCTCCAGTCATTTTACTGATAGAACAGAAGGAATCTTAATTTTTAAAAAGCCTCAGCTGCTTAGCTCAATTATAACATGTATCTTAAGTCACTCTTCATTGTTTATACCTAACACTTTGTCTCCTTTTTTTTAAGACAGTTTTAGTAAAATACCATTCATATGCCATGTAATTCACTAGTTTACTCATTTAAAGTATACATTCAGTGGTGGGTTTTTTTAGTATAGAAAAAATCATCACTATAATTTTATTTTTTTTTAATTTTTTTTATTTTTATTTTATTTATGATAATCACACAGAGAGAGAGGCAGAGACACAGGCAGAGGGAGAAGCAGGCTCCATGCACCAGGAGCCCGACGTGGGATTCGATCCTGGGTCTCCAGGATCGTGCCCTGGGCCAAAGGCAGGCGCCAAACCGCTGCACCACCCAGGGATCCCACATCACTATAATTTTAGAACATTTTATCACCCCTAGAAGAAACCCAGTTACCCATTAGCAGTCATTCCCTATATCCTCCACCCTCCCTGCCAGTTCTACTAAACAACCACTAATCTACTTTCTCGGTATATAGATTTACTCATTCTGAGTGTTCCATAGAAGTTCCATATATAAGAATTATATAAATGGCCTTTTGAGACAGGCTCTTTTCATTTAGCATAATGTTTTCAGGAGTCATTTACATTATAGTATGTGTCAGTACTCCATTCCTTTTTATGACCAAACAATATTCTAGTGTGTAGATATACCACATTTTATTTTTCCATTCACCAGTTAATAGACTTTTGAGTTGTTTCCAATTTTTGACTGTTAATGAATAATGCTACTATGAATCTTTATAAGTTCTTGTGTAGACATGTTTTCATTTCTCTTGGCTTTATACCTGTGAGCCCATACTGGTTCTTACACGTGAGACTAAGATTGTGTCTCTGGGTTTGAAATGTGGTAGAACAGACCTGGCCAAACATAATGATTCTCCTTTTTAATTTTGAAAGTTGAAAGATTCTGCAGTAATGGAATCAGTGAGAAGCCAGCATTGAAATGGGGGTGGGGATGGGGGGCAAGAAAACTATTCTTTAAGAGAAGGAAACATCAGGGGAAAAGGAGCTTTCAGACTTGCTGCCCTTTTAAACAAATACCTGTTCGCTAATCTACTTCTCTTTCTTCTTGCCCCTCACCGCTTCTTGCACATATTAGTATTTCCTCTCACAGTTACAGTTGAAGTTACCTGGAGGAAGATTTTGTATGTAGATTTCAAGACAAATGTAAGAACAGGTTCCACTGGCATCTATGATCAAGTGGCTATGTCAGTCACTTTAGACTCTTAAAAAAGCTGGACCTGGGTGGGCATGAAATGAAGTTTTTTGTTCTTGGATTGTCATCATTTATAACAGTACGTTATCTAATTATCTCCTACTAGCCAAAGCTTTCTAGCATAGAATAGGAAGTATAAGGAAATCTATAATACTTTAATACAAAAAAATTTTCAATTTAGTTTTGTGGAATGTATAGAAACAAATGTGTATTCAAATAATGGTTGGCCATGTTAAAATACCTAACATTAGGTTCAATGGAATATATATTTCTTGGGATCCACAATATTTAATGAATACTCTTACTTTAATATCAGCCACTAATAACAGAAATCATTTTAAACCATTGACATTATTCTAAGGGGAAGCTAAAAATCTTATGTTAAGTGGAACTGAAGATTTACAGAAATTAGAATGGCAAAATAGTTAGCCTTTTGTAAAGCTAGATTTAATTCTAACGCCATTCATCACACACCCCATTTTCAGGATTCCCTCCTTACCACTTTTAGTGGGCCTGAAAGCACAGCCCTGCAGATCTCACCATTGCTTTCATCAACATCCACAATAGTTTGGAACTGAGATTGGTTTCAAGTGCACCTCCCATTGGACAAACATAAAGCGAATTTCAATATAGTATAGGCTAAAAGTGAATGTATAGAAATACAGTCTACCATCTGTCTTTCCACTTAAAAAAGAAGTTAATAATTAATAAAGACATTTAATTTCTGTGTCTAATTGTAGTCCTTCAGTGACCCAGAACTTTCTTTTATATAGGTTATTAAGATAGAAGGAATCCTCTCTGTTGACATTACAATGGAGAATAACTATTTTTTGTTTCATAAATTTCACCAGGTGATCTCCAACAGCATCTCCAAGCAATGTTCATATTACTCCGACCAGAAGATAATATCAGGCTGGTAAGTTAGTGTTATCATTATAACTCTTACTCAAAAGACTGTCAAGATGGCAGACATTAAGCAGTCATTTTTAATGTCCCAACAGAGTGCTGGAAACTATGTGGAACAAAAAAGAGTAACATGCCAGCTCCATCAAAGAGCTTAGAATAATAATTAAAAAAAAAAAAAAAGAGAGAGAGAGCTTAGAATATAATTGGGGATATGAGCTAATGTAAAATGATGTGAAATAAATTGATTATTCAAGGCTGTTGATAAGCACCAGCTTGTGAGTTATTGACCATAACAAAAACTAAAGTTCAAAAGAAAGAATACTTTGAGACTTGCCCTAGTTAGAAGGGTTTTATGTGTACAGCTGACCTTGAGCTGGGTCTTAAAAGATGATGAATTTAGATTGGCAAAGAGAAAGAAGACAGTCCTTCTAGATGAGGGTATGACTGAGGCAAAAGACATGTAAGGGACAAGGAGAGAGAGTAAAAGGGCCAGGGATTTGTGCTGGTCTTAGAGTGAGGAGACCTGGGCTCAGGTCTTGGACAAGTTACTTAGTTTGTCTCAGCCTGCTTCCTCTCATCTCCTTTCTACATCTCATAGTCAAGAGGATCAAATGGATATGAAAGCATATTGAGAAGTATAAAATGCTGCCCAAATCTGGGGATTATTGTTACCATAAGGAAGATTAGATACCAGAAAACTAAGGCAGGCAGATAGGGATTTAATGCTTCAAACTAGAGGTTTCAAACTGACAGATCTGTTTTGTTTGGACCTCATTGGTGGTGTTTTTCACTCTGAGCCAGAATTTCAAAATTTTAAAATGGAATTTTACATAAAAAACCATAATTGGAGCTTGACTTCAAAATATAAAATTCTGGCAACACTGGGACCTTATTCTCACATGACAAAACTTGCTAGACCTGGAGGGGCAGACATGGGTATGGCCTGGGCTCTTAATTTACCATAATTCCCCTATATCCTATTGTCTCCTAGACTGTAAAGCCAAGTGTCACCATTTGTCATCATTTCTTCACTGTTAGTTTTCTTTTAGAATATTTAATTAAAATAGGAAAACAAAAATGAGATGATATGTTTCTTTATGAAGAGTAAAGAGCATTTCTACCCATTTAATATTCATATGGCCTACTTCACTCATTTATATTCCCTATCTGACCCTCTAGATAGATTAATACTTGAAGATAATACCTCTGCCTCTTCAGTAAGCAGTAGTGTGAAACATTACAAGGTTTTGAGCAAAGAATTACATGGAATAGCTACAATATTTAAGAGAGTGGCACCTGGCTTGCTCAGTCAGTAGAGTATCCAACTCTTGGTCTCTGCTTGTGAGTTTGAGCCCCACGTTGGTTGTAGAGATTACTAAGAGAGAGAGATTCTTCAGAGGTAATACAGAATAGTAGGGAGGAGGAAGCCATCTTAAGTCATGGAGGTCTACTAGGTAGTTATTGCACCACTAATCTAAGCCTGTGGTGATGGGCCCTTCTAGGTTGGGGTGGTAATTTGGAAATTGGGTTTCTGTCAGCATGTTAAATTCAAATGGTTGATCTCTGCTTTTTCAATGGGAAGAAAGAAAATGAGTAGAATACAAGAATAACTGTAGGGATCCCTGGGTGGCACAGCAGTTTAGCGCCTGCCTTTGGCCCAGGGCACGATCCTGGAGACCCTGGATCAAATCCCACATCGGGCTCCCGGTGCATGAAGCCTGCTTCTCTCTCTGCCTATGTCTCTGCCTCTCTCTCTCTCTCACTGTGTGCCTATCATAAATAAATTTTAAAAAAATTAAAAAAAAAACAAGAATGACTGTAAAAAAATTGATGATCAGGTCTCTGAATTCAGTGGTAATTAACTGATTTTTCACTCAATCATTCTGTGTTCAAATTGTCATTTTTTTCTCTCATATGCTGCCTGTATCACTTTCTTAAAATGGTGACAAATTTTTGTTGAGTGAGAAATTTCCCTTGAAATTTAAAGAATATGAAATAAGAAATTTAAAGAATATGAAATAAGAAATCCTTACACAGGGTCACCTGGGTGGCTCAGTGGTTGAGCATCTGCCTTCAGCTCAGGGCAGGATCCTGGGTCTAGGGATCAAGTCCCACATTGGGCTCCCTGCAAGGAGCCTGCTTCTCCCTCTGCCTGTGTTTCTGCCTCTGTGTGTGTGTGTGTGTCTCTCATGAATAAGTGAATAAAAAAAAAAAAGAAAAGCTTACACAATTATTTTTTATCCTAATCTGAAAAATCACAGCATACATTTATGTAAATCTTGTCTATATTTTTATATACTTCTATCTTAAACACTCTTTATAAGTGAACAAAGTGGGGTACAGTTCTTATAGGATTAATATTCTAAAGCAGTGATACTCAAACCTTAGAGTATATCAGAATCACCTGCAGAGCTTTGTTGAACTGCCATTTGCTGGACTCCACACACAGCATTTGATCTGGGGAGAGGAAGGCAGTAAAAATTTGCATTTTTAACAAGTCTTCCAGTGATGTTGATGCTGCTTATCCAGGAGTCACATTTTGAGAACACCTCCTCTAAAATCCGTAATGGTCACTTGCACATACTTGATGTCCATTAGATACACGTTTATAGTTTCCAAAACTTTTGTGGTTTGGTAGAGTTTGAGATCTGTCATCACTTTATCTTTTTCTCCTTGATAACCTTCTGGAGTTTAGCTTGCACTTCTAAATGTTAAAATAATTTTAACCACAGGAGAGCATTAAGGAAGCAGTTAGGAAGGCACAGTTGGTGGGACGCCTGGGTGGGTCAGTGGTCGAGTGTCTGCCTTTGGTCCAGGACTTGATCCTGGAGTCCTGGGATCGAGTCCCACATTGGGCTTTCTGCATGCAGCCTGCTTCTCCCTCTGCCTATGTCTCTGCCTCTCTCTCTGTGTGTCTTTCATGAATAAATAAATAAATAAAATCTTAAAAAAAAAAAAAAGAAGACAGAGTTGGCAATTAGCTTTTTTCTTGCCTTGCTAAATAAACTATGCAGCTTCAGCTGCTTTACATTTATAAGATATAAATTCAGAAAATGTAACTGATGCTTCTGAATTAATGGCAAGCCATTTTACAGTTGTTTTGAATTGTTACAAACACATAGTCATTATGTTTCAGATTATTGAGTGAGTCATCTTCAAGAAAATGAGTGAATACATTGTATGACTTTGGACAAATTAGCACTTTTCTAACTGAAAGGAGCATTTGTATAGTCAAAGCAAGGCCTTTTGTTTTGAGTTAAATTTGGAATGCCAAAATTCTCATTCTGGGGCTTGTGCATAAGGTTAAAAGTTTGATAGTCAACTGAAAGCCCTGCCTTTATTTTTTTAACAACCCAACAACAGATAGTGGCACCAAATCCCACATTTAGCGTTGAAAATCAGACTAAACCATTTTTTCCTCCAGGGAAGCTCTGCATTCCAAATACAGTATCAAGCAGTAACTTCAGTACTTAGAAAACCATAGCTGGCGAAATGAAGACTGGTTTTTTAGTACTCTTGCACATTATCAAAGACCCATTTAATAAAAAAATAGACTGGGAAATGAAAAACTTACCTAACATTTGAAGTAATTTTAACTAATGTTCTTAACCAGAGCTAAGGTGCTGATAAGGTACAAGGAGATGTTTTTTTGAGTAATTTGCAGTAGAGTTTTAAAAAATAAGGACTTTTGGGGTTTTGTTTTTTATAGTACATTGATATTTTCCCCAAATGAAAATGGGTTTGTTTTTTTCTAAACATAAAATTTTCAAAACTCATACAATACAGGAAGGTATAAAGAAGAAAGTAAAAATCACTGTATATCCTACACTCTGAGAAAACCATTCTTAGCAACTTGGATAAGCATCCTTCTGGTCTTTCGTGTGTGTGTGTGTGTGTGTGTGTGTGTGTGTGAGAGAGAGAGAGAGAGAGAGAGAGAGAGAGAGAGAGAGAGAGAATTGTCAGAGTATATCAGATTCTCTGACCTTTGCTCTTACTAAAGTGGATCAATAATGAAAATAGCCAAATCTGAGTATCAGAAGACATACTAGTCTCCCTGATTGATCTCTGTAGTTCTGAGAAGCCAAAGTACAAAGTAATTTAAAACAGTAAGACTTGGGGTTCCTGATTGACTTGGTTAAGCAGCCAACTTTTGATTTTGGCTCAGGTCATGATCTCAAGGTTGTAGGATTGAGCCCTGCATCAAGCTCCACACTCAGCGTGGAGTCTGCTTGTCCTTTTTCCTCTGCTCCTTTCCACTCATCATGCTTACTCTCTCTCTCTCTCTCTCTCTCTCTCTCTCTCTCACACATATACATACATACATACATAAAATCTTTAAAACAATAAGACTTATGTCTGAGGGTGAGGAGGGGTGTTTGTGCGTGTTTAAAAGGTGACATTGTAGGGGCACCTGGGTGGCTTTGTTGGTTAAGCATCTGCCTTCTTCTCAGGTCATGATCCCAGGGTCCTGGGATTGAGCCTGGCATCTGGCTCCTTGATCAGCAGGAGCCTGCTTCTCCCTCTCCCTCTGCCTGCCACTCCACTTGCTTGTGCTCTCTCTGTCAAATAAATAAATAAAACCTTAAAAAAAAAAAAGTGACAGTAGATAACAAGACTTGCTCATGGATGAATGAGATTGGGGGAAATGTGTGTGTATATGAAAGGCTAATCAGTTTTGAGCAATGGACAAAAAGGTTTTACTACTGATCTTTATAACTATGAAGGTTTCGACAATTGATTTGAGCTCAGAATTGAACAGAGAAAACAATATGTGTCAGAGCACTTTTTTTTAACAAAAATGAGATAAAAATATAAATGCTGACTTATAACCTGCTTACTTCACACTTTATTTTGAATATCTTTCCATGTCAACAAATCTGTTTTTTTTAAACAAATCTGTTTTTAATGGCTACACAGAATATAATACATTTTTTTAACTTAAGAATTTCATGATGATAGGCTAAAAAAAATGAATCCTAAGACTCCCTCAAGCTCTGTTTCTTTTGAAAACAGTGTTCTTTAGCTTATTAGTGTCACATCTGAAGTCTATTTTAATTTTAGATAATGACTTTGCTTTGTTCTTTTGGCTAGAATTTAATATTTACATACTTTTGAAACCTTTCTCTGATGAATTGGGTGAGCTGCCTGTCTAGACATTGGGACTTTATAATGTGGCTTCCTTGAGGATAAACATTGCATGCAGTGGCATGATGTAAGACTCTTGGTGAAAAGAAATTAAAGGCAAAGGTGCAGTGTAAGCTTAAGGAATAGTATTTCTTGATGTTACTGAGGACAGAAGTTATTTTATCAGGTTACTGTTTGTGAACTGCTTGTAATCAAATTACAAAATTAGTCACTGAGAGAAGTTTTAACATCATTCTTTGATAGATGAGCTTTGCAAACAGGTTGACATCTTATCAGAAATAAAGCAGAGGCAGATGACTTCTCAGACCTACCTCAATCCTCAGATTGCTGAATTAAGTTCACCTGACACTTGTAATAGGTTTCCAAATTTAAGCAATAATTGAACTTTCTTGGAATAATTTCATAGTTGCTGTTGTTGCCAATATTTATTTAAAATTCAAAATATTACTTTGGACAATTAGAATAAACTTCAGTGATATCTTTTTTTAGTGAGAACTGGAGTTAATCAAATGCACCTGAGTTGTCTTATTTCAGTTGTCAATTCCATGTAAATTTTGGAGGAATTTAAGGAAACACTGGACTTGCTGCCAATTCTAATGTTAGGGTATTATGTACAAACTGCCATTTTTAATTACATGTCTCTGATTAACTTGATGAATTAGGTTATTAGATTTTGTCAATCTTCTTCCTAACAGGAATATGAAATAAACCTCTAAACCAGTTGGGTATTAGGTTTTTCTTTATGCTGTGGCTCTTAAATTTTTAATTTCTTAACCTTGAATCTTGAAGCCTAAAAGGGAATTTGAAAGCTCAGATCCATCCTCAGCATTGCAATTTTTTCTATAAGAAATTTCATCTCAACCTTCTTTAGGATATAGGTGTTGAATTAACGTCATGGCTTTTGACCCCCTGATTAAAGCTCTACTTCCTTTTAGTAAGAATTAATTGGGTACCTAGCTGGCTCAGTTGGTAGAGCATGCAACTCTTCATCTCAGGGTTGTAAATTCAAGCCCTACGTTGGATGTAAAGATTACTTAAAAATAAAATCTTTAGAAAAAAAGAACAATTACATTGTTACTCTCTAGAGGTCTGTAATCAAATCCCAAGGCCTCAAAATGCCTTTCTTCCGGGTAAGAAGCTTGGAATTGAAAAAATCTTGAGTTGCACCTATTACTCAATTCTAAATCAATGTAAAATGACTAGGGTCTTCCCCATTAGGTTTGGGACCTGATGTTATGATTATATTAATTAGCAAGGGAAGGCCTAACATTTGAAATGCTCTTGATATTATGAGTAAATAAACACACCTCATTTTTAAAAAAGAGATAACTAATATTTGCCCTGAATATCCAAAACAAACAAACAAACAAACGCTTGCTTACCTGCTAATTTAGCCTGATAACTTATACGATGGGTGATATTTGTGGAGGTTGTTTCTTTTCTCTTTTTATCAGTTTCCACTTAGCCAGTCAGTTGCCACTGGTTGGTGTAGAAGCTGTGGATAAATTATCAGGAGCACAGTTCAGTTGTTCCCATTCCATTTGTGTTTGATCCTTGCCAGAAATTCTTAGAGCCTTGACAGAGGATAAAAGAGCCTCTAACATATTCAGGAAACCGAACTAAAGTTAGCTCAGAGCTTGCTGAGGCAAGCCCAAGTTTAGATATATGATAATATCTGAGATCTGTTTATAAAAGATTCTAGTTTACCTACAACCGGGTTTCTGAATAGTTTAATATTTTATGATGTGTTCCTAGAATCAGAGAGTCTGTGCTGCCTTTCAGGCCTCCTTACGTGTATTTACTAGTATCCATAGCTGTATGTGTATAATGCTTGTTTAACCCAGCCCACTAGGGTTAGACCTTCATCTATTTAAATATTAGTTCTTAGCTTCTCACAAATGAATTTGGTTTCTTTGTTACTTTATGGGACATAAAGTTAGCAATACAGCTCTCTACCTTGTGTACTTAGAATGGTAGGCATTACTTTCTTGTTGCATCAGCACCTATTAGAAACAAGCTTTAATGTGGCAAATTCTGCCTTTGGTGCTTCCCTACTTTTTTCTAGGAGTATCAGAACAGAAAGGAAGAAATAGCCACTGGAGTCTCACCTCTGCCTTGCTAAATGGCTCACTTAAGCCATGTGACTGGGTCTCTTTTATTCTTTGCCTGGCTACTTTTTTTTTTTTTTCCTGGCTACTTTTGAATTAGTGACAGAATTGAGGGAAAGGAGAAGCACTGAAAGAATCCTGAATAGAAATTTCTGCCCCATTTTTGAGAGATGTCTTAAGCCAGTTGATGAGATTGAAACTCTGTGTCTCTTCTGAAATAAGGAGTGGGGGGTATTTTATACAGAGTAAATTGCCTTTAGTACACAAGTTTCCTGGCTATTTATTAACACATTAAAAGAAGAGTGACCCAGAATGTATGTTCTGTGAAGGCAAGGACCATCTGGTTGCCTTCAGCGGGGAGTCTGCTTTTCCCTCTCCCTCAGCCCCTTCACCCCCCTCATACTCTCTGTCATTCTTTCTATAAAATAATAAATAAAATAAAATAAAATAAAATAAAATAAAATAAAATAAAATAAAATAAAATAAAATAAAATAAAATTAACTATTGAGATATAATTGACATTCAAAAAGTTGTACATATTTAATATATACAGCTGGATGAGTTTGGAGATAAATATACATCCATGAAACCATCACCACAATCTATGCCATAAACATGTCCATCATTTCCCAAAGTTGCCTCCAGTTCTATTAATAATAGTTACTATTATAAGGACACTTAATATAAGACCTCTCTTAACAAAATTTTTAATAGATGTTTTTGGGGAGCACTTTTAGGAAAATTGAGCAGAAGGTACAGAGATTTCCCATATATCCTCTAGCCCCACACATGCATAGTCTCCCTCATTATCATCATTCCCCCCACCAGAGTTGTACATTTATTAACAATTGATGGACCTACATTGACACATCATTATTACTCAAAGTCCATAGTTTACATTAGGGTTCAGTCTTGGTGGTGTACATTCTGTGAGTTTTGACAACTGTATAATGACATGGACCTATCACTTTGGGTATTATACAGAGTAGTTTCACTGCTCTGAAAACTGTTCCCCTACACACCATGGCAACTACTGATCTTTTTACTGGCTTCATAGTTTTGCCTTTTCAGAATGTCATATAGTTGGAATCATACAATATATAGCCTCTTGGGGTGCTTGGGTGGCTCAGTTGGTTAAGTGTCTGCTTTCGGCTCAGGTCATGATCTCAGGGTCCCTGCTCAGCAGGGAGTTGTTTCTCCCTCCCCCTCCCTCTCTCCCCACTTGTGCTCCCGCTCTCTCTCATTCTCTCTCAAATTAAAAAAAAAATAGGGGATCCCTGGGTGGCGCAGTGGTTTGGCGCCTGCCTTTGGCCCAGGGCGCGATCCTGGAGACCCGGGATCGAATCCCACATCGGGCTCCCGGTGCATGGAGCCTGCTTCTCCCTCTGCCTGTGTCTCTGCCTCTCTCTCTCTCTCTGTGACTATCATAAATAAATAAATAAAAATTTAAAAAAAAAAATTAAAAAAAAATATATTCTTAATTTGTAGCCTCTTTTTTTTTTAAGATTTTATTTATTCATTCATGAGAATAAAGAGAGAGAGAGAGGCAGAGACACAGGCAGAGAGAAAAGTAGGCTCCATGCAGGGAACCCGATATGGGACTCGATCCCTGGACTCCAGGATCATGCTCTGGGCTGAAAGCAGGCACTCAACCACTGAGCTACCAGGGCTTCCCTGTAGCCTCTTTAGATTGGCTCCTGTCACATAGTAATATAAGTAAGTAATATAAACAGTAAATATAAGTAATAATTTAAGATTCCTCATGTCTTTTCATGGCTTTTTAGCTCATTTCTTTTTAGTGCTGAATAATGTTCCATTGTCTGGATGTATTTAATTTATCCGTTCACCTACTGAAGGACATCTTGGTTGCTACCCATTGTTGGAATATATTAAAGTACAACCTTAAAATGGCACCATGTTATTTTACTCCAGGTACTTAAGAAAAAGGTGTAACTACAGTGTCATTGTAACACTAACAGTAAATCCTTAATATCATTAAGACACTGTCCATATTCAAATGTTCAGAAGGCCCTTTTAAAATACTATAAACAAGCAATAAATAAAAATTTTTTGACAAAAAGTAATATAAGCCTCTGAAAAAGCAATTTCTTTATCACTGAAACTAAAGAAGGAAATCTTGTAGTGTATAATCTGTAAGATTTCAATAGAGTGTACTCCTTTTATATTAATAGCTTGCTTTGTATTATAATTGTTTATAGGACTTGTATCTATGAGTCCAATGCTCACATTCATATACCTCACATTTCCCTCTTCAGTCTTTAGAACATGCCCTGATAGTTCTTATTATAAATTACGCTAGTAGCCAGTATTTATTGAGCTTTTACTATATGCCAAGCACGGTGCTTTATATTCACTATTTCATATGATTCTTATAATCCAATAGGATAGGTATTATTTTATCTCCCTCCAATTAATTTAGTAACTTACTGAAGGTTTCATAGTTAATACATGAGCTGGAATTTGAATTTAAGTCTTCCTGAGCATGCTTTAAGATGCTGAGTAAAAAAGGTTGAATGATCTAAAAATGACCTTCTAAATTTCCTAATATATCTGTTGTCTGTTAACTTCCAGGCTGTAAGACTAGAGAGTACTTACCAGAATAGAACACGCTATATGGTAGTGGTTTCAACTAATGGTAGACAAGACACTGAAGAAAGCATCGTCCTAGGAATGGATTTCTCTTCTAATGACAGGTATGGTACCACAAAAGGAAGGATGAGAAAACTCCTTTTTAAATAAAAATTCCAGTTGCCTTTTGGGTTACTACAAAAACATCTTATGTCATTCTACTCTTAAAGTTCAATGCCTAAAACTACGGAGTACAAAAGTATCTTAGCCATACAGTCTTGAGAGATGAAAATGATTAGCGAATGTCTTTGGTTATGTTCCTAATGTATCACTCTTCCTTACCTTCCTCTCATCCTTAGGTGGTAATGAATATAAAGCAAATGATTTAAACTTATTATCTCCAGGAATAAAAAGCTGCATTTTCTTTGTCATTAACTTTATTTTAGAATCACTTTGCTGATTCTAGAACATGTACCCTTTGTGATAGTGTACCATCAGGTCTTGGGTTCAAAGAGGCCCCTACTTTAATCTCTCATATTTATTCATGGCCTTATACCTTGCTTTTACCGAATGTTTTTGCTTCCTTTTTCCTTCTGAGTTAAAAGGACAGAGTTGATTCTTTAAACTCAGAACAGAACCTTTTATAATCATGCACTTTTGGCTTTAGCAGTACTTTGCATCCTGTAATTAAAGGTATCATACCGCACTCGGAACCTGGCTCTTTTGTGCCCCCTAAAGTTTATTGCTTTCCTTTTTTATTTTCCTACTTCTTCTGGAGAAACCTTAGGAAGACTGCGGAATGTGGCTAAGCAGATCTTTGCTCTCTACATAATAAGCCTCAGGAAATCCTGCCAGATGTCTCAAAGCATTGACTTCCTGGTTTAGAACTAGAATGGAACTGTGGAGTAGCTAGCAGCATGACCCAGCCCTGGGAGAATTTAGCCACAAAGAAGAGGCTGGGAGTGATTCTAATTGTTCTGCTGTTGGGAAGAAAAGAATCACATTGTCATTAGAAGATTTTCTAAACAAGTGTTTACCTAAGCTTGTATAGTCAACCTGAAAATTATTTGTGGTTTCACAAGGATCACAAGGCCAGAGTCGTTACCTCGTATAACTCTTACAGCCTTTAATTTTATGCTCTGAAATTGCACAGGCTTGTAAACCACACTTAGGTTTTCTCTACATAGATTTAACCTCTGATGTTAGCTAAGCAACAGACCTTTTGGTAAGCACTTCTCCTTTAAGAGCACCTACCTTGCTACATTCATTAGTATTTTAAGACCTCTGATTTGGATTTTTCTCTCTCCATCTATGCTGTCCGTACAATAGTTGCTAACCACATGGTGACTATTTAAAGAAGTTAAACAAAATTTAAATTTCAGTTCCTCAATCACAGCTAGCCACATTTCAAGTACTCTAGTGATATGTGACTAGTGGCTACTGTATTGGACAGTATATACATAGAACACTTACATCATTGCAGAAAGTTCAGGTGGACAGTGCTACTCTGTATCTTATTTCCTTTGGTTTTTCCTGACTCCTCCTTTGGAAACCCAATAAAACAAGAACTGGGACTGCATGGAAACTTCACTTCAGCCTTGCCCTAGAAATATAAGGCGACAACTTCAGATTCTCCTGATCCAGTGTCTTAAGAAATCAGATGTGTGGGCAGCCCGGGTGGCTCAGCGGTTTGGCGCCTGCCTTTGGCCCAGGGTGTGATCTGGGAGTCCCGGGATCGAGTCCTGTGTCGGGCTCCCAGCATGGAGCCTGCTTCTCCCTCTGCCTGTGTCTCTGCCTCTCTCTCTCTCTCTCTCTCTCTCTCTCTCTCACTCTGTCATAAATAAATAAATAAATCTTTAAAAAATATATTTATGATAAAGTAGGTTTTGTTACCTGCATTTTAAGATGAAGTAATTAAAGGACGCCTGGGTGGCCCAGTGGTTGAGCATCTGCCTTTGGCTTTGGCTCCGGTAGTGATCCTGGGGTCCTGGGATTGAGTTCTACTTCAGGCTCTCTGTAGGGAGCCTGCTTCTCCCTCAGCTGGTGTCTCTGTGTCTCTCATGAATAAATACATACAATCTTTAAAAAAAAAAAAAAAGATGGAGAGACAGTGAATAGCTTGTCAAAAGGGACTGAAATACTGAAGATCAAATCCAGATGTTTTGACAAGATGTAACTGCCCAGTAAGTGGTAGTTGTTATTATGTTTGGTGCTGTTATATACACTTTTCAGTGTGTTACCTAATGTAATCTTCAAAAACAGCCCAATCAAGAAGGTATATATTTATTCAGTTTTATAGATGAGGAAACTGGAGCACAAAGCAATTAAATAATTTGCCTAAAATTATGCAGTAGTGCTAGAACTCAGGGTCCAGAGCCCATCTGATTTTGGAGCCTGTGCTCTTAATCATACTTCGCTGTTCTGCCTCCTGTGTGTAAGGTTCCTTCTACTATACCATACTGCTTTTCTAGCTACACTGGCAGGAAGAGGGTGTCAGAGCCTTTGGGAGACTGGATAGAAGAGGGAAATGGTTTACAGTTGCCTTAAGAAGAGAAAGTGGCAGAGATCGGGGATAGATTACAGTTGTCCAGAGGAATGGTGTGTTAGAGACACAATTGGGAGTCCCTGGCATCCTATTCCAACCTGTTCCATTAGCTTAAAGCTAGTTTCCTCCCTGGGTTAATGCGTGATTTAAATAGGATTTTAATTTACTGTATTGGGGCTACCCTTTTGTTGCTTGCAGACAATTCTATTCACTCTGCATTTCAGCAGTGCTAGGCTAGTTCAGTATACTGCCACCAAGTACTGTTTTACTTAAGTTGTATTGAGTGTATTTTGTCTAACTTGATCACAAACCATTAACAATTACTTTTTAAAGTATTTTAATTCCCTTTCCCTTTTAGAGTATTGAATGTGTTCTAATGTTCAATAACTACATAAACCTCAGGATTAAATTTGGACAAATTATGTATTCAGAGGTCTTCAGCAACCAGAAATAGTTCTTAGCATTAGAAATAATTTGTAGGGATCCCTGGGTGGCGCAGTGGTTTGGCGCCTGTCTTTGGCCCAGGGCGCAATCCTGGAGACCCGGGATCGAATCCCACGTTGGGCTCCCGGTGCATGGAGCCTGCTTCTCCCTCTGCCTGTGTCTCTGCCTCTCTCTCTCTCTCTCTGACTGTCATAAATAAATTTAAAAAAAAAAAGAAATAATTTTTAGAGTTGAATTGGAGTCTGTGACCTTGAGGTGAAGCCTACCAATCACAAGTTAGCAGCAGTCACCTGGATTTTTTAGACAGTGTCCATTTTTGAAATAGCAATACAAGGAGCTCAGTCAGTAAGTTTTCTTTGTTAAATACATAAGGACTTGACTACTTGTTTGATACAGCTCCAGAGCACATGCATTACATTGAAAGTAATATGATAGTAATTCCTCCACTCTAACACGACAGAATTTAGAGTTTAGGGGTTTTATCCTTTGTGTTGAAAGAGTAAACTGCTTCCTAGAGTAACAGGAATTAACCTATACACTATTTCTTGTCTTGTCTTACAGTAGTACTTGTACCATGGGCTTAGTCCTGCCCCTCTGGAGTGATACCCTAATTCATTTGGATGGTGATGGGTAAGAGCTTTCCCTTTTTATTCTCCTATAGAAAGCCAAGGGGTGAGGTTCCATCTTCGTGCCCATTCATTAAGCTGATTGGGAGGCCCAGTGTGCCCAAGTGAACTGTCATGTCAGCAACTCAGTGAGTCCTTTTAAACTCCTGTTTTGGGGATCCCTGGGTGGCTCAGCGATTTAGCGCCTGCCTTTGGCCCAGGGCGCGATCCTGGAGTCCCGGGATCGAGTCCCACGTCGGGCTCCCGGCATGGAGCCTGCTTCTCCCTCCTCCTGTGTCTCTGCCTCTCTCTCTCTCTCTCTCTCTCTCTCTCTCTCTCTCTGTGTGTGTGTGTGTGTGTGTGTTTATCATGAATAAATAAATAAATAAAATAAATAAATCTTAAAAAAAAAAAACTACTGTTTTGTAAAGTGGAGTAAAAATACAACTTGCCAGGACCTCTTACTTCTGTTCTTCTAGGCTGACTACAGTAAGAATCCAAACAAAGAAAAACTAGTTTGTTGGCTCACTCTTCAACCTGAACATGTGGGACTGTTGCAATGCTCTCCCAGAGGATGATATGTTCTGTTTCAAATAACCTCTTGCTGCCTCTGCCAGCTGTCAGCCTACAGTATAACCCCATTCCTGTGCCAATTCCTTCCAGTGACCCTCCACCCCCACCTCCTGGTGTTTTTAGAATGTGTCCCCAAGAGACCAAGATGTTTGCTCCAGTTTATAAAACCAGGGTCAGGTTTGCTAAGAACCCACAAGGCTTCCAAATAGAAATATATAGCAGAACAGTTTGTAGCTACAGCTGGGAAATTATATGTAATTCCCCAATTCCAGTGTGGGAGTCCATTCATTTTGCTTGGTAGATAAAATCAGACAATTTGTTGAAGCTTTTCAATCAAGTCCTGTACTCTAGTTAACTTCTACATGAAGTGCCTGATGATTTCTTCCATTGAGCCAGCAGTTGCTAGCCTGGGAAATGACCTTGAAAATTCACAACTGAAATAAGCTACTCTCATTTGTGGATTTTTATCTCATTCTTTTTTTTTTTCTTCCCTTAGTGGGTTCAGTGTATCAACGGATAACAGAGTGCATATATTCAAACCTGTATCTGTACAGGCAATGTGGTAAGAGGACTTTTAATGTCTCTATAAAGGTTTTTGGGGTTTTTTTCTGTGAAAGTTTTTAAATATATTATTGGGGCAATATTTTGTAAGTAGTAATATTTGAAATAGTACAGTTCTCTATGAAAATGCTGTATGATCTGTGTGTGGTTTTTTGTTTGATGTGTTTGTGTGTCCCTCATAGTTAAAGATGACCTAGGAGCTCAGTTTTCAAATTATCATAGTGGAAGTCCTTAAGCACTGGTGAACAAGTAAAATTCAGAGGTGTTCTTAGACTCTGGAAGATACTTAATGGGTCAGATTGCTGGTTGGAACAGTTTTATCGGGACACATTGATTAAGTTAGTGGCAGTCTAGAGCCATATCTAGAATATCATACTACTACAGTGCATTAGTGTTTAATTTCTTAAAGTAATCAGGGATACTATTAATAGATAAGTTTCCATTAAAATTTCTGATGACTATAAGACTGCAAAATGCAAATAAAGCCGAAACATTATAAATGTTAATAACCATCAACTGGTGTACTGACACTTCTGGGCTACTTAACTATATATATCAGAATTACGCTTTATATGGGTTATATCTAATCACCACACCAACTCCCCAAAATAATAATGGTAGTTCTTATTATTGGTGAGAAAGCTGAAGTTTTGTAGAGGTTACATAACTGGCCTGAGAGTATCTTTTCCATGTAGGCAGAGTAGACTCTTACTCTCTTATTCTAGATTATCTAGAAAAATGATCTGATGACTAGGGAATAGTATGACTCTAAGATTCAGAGTCTATCCCTGAGTTAGGGATATGATTTTCAGTTTCTCATTCAGTTACCTTATTCTGTAGTAGAAGTCCTCATGAGGAGCAGAATGGATAGAACAAAAACCAAACAGGAAATAAAGGAGCCTGAAAAGATTCCAAGGAGCTCATTTGCCCCTAAATAACAGGACTGATAGGCTTGAGGTGGATGCAGTCATAAAGCAGAGACAACTGAACTTCAGAATCTTATCATTTCATGCAGTAATTGAGGTGCAACAGAGTTACAGGTCATGTGTTTAAAACATTTTTTTGGATTTTAGGGCATATTTCACATAATTTTCTCATGGAAAGCTTACTTTCTTTGACTAAGGCTCCTTTACACGCAACTGACATACCTATTCCTAGGTACCAAGTAAAGCCAAACAGCTGACGTCCCATAAATGACAGTATTTTCAGTTATATTTTGAGAAGGAGTACAAAGCAGTCTTAATTCTTTAGACAATGAAGGAAGATTCAAGTAATAACCTAGTTCAATCTTTGATGTTCTAAAGCAAACTGACTAGTCCTACTTCTGTTGGCTTATTGCTGAATAAACTTTTTGGTGTGCCATCTGGGGAATAGTGAACTGAAAGTCACAGGGGGGAAAAAAGGTGATCTGTGGATCAAAGTGGCATTTAGACCAGGTGTTTCCTTCACAGGAGGTAGTTTAATGTAGTTTCCTGGGAAGCTCCTGTATGCAACAGAAATATCTGAGATGGCCAAGCCTTGAGTATATTTTAGTTTCTTTTTTTTTTTAAGGTTTTATTTATTTATTCATGAGAGACAGAGAGAGAGAGAGAGAGAGACAGACAGACAGACAGACATAGGCAGAGGGAGAAGCAGGCTCCATGCAGGGATTTGGGACTCGATCCCAGGACTCCAGGATCACACCCTGGGCCAAAGGCAGGTGCTCAACTGCTGAGCCACCCAGGTGTCCCTAAGCCTTGAGTGTATTTTAGGATTCTTGTCTCAGACACATGTGGCATATGTTTTTGAAGCACAAGTTTTCCCAATGAAAATAATATGCATCAAATATTGCGCTCAGCTGACCCTTACCTGTAAATCTATGTAGTGAAACTGAAATTCAGAGAATTCTCTGAGAATTAGAAAAACTTCTCTGAGAATTTGGCTTACTTTGAGTAATAGAAAGCATTCTAAAAGATTCTGCAACTTTGTTTTTTAAGGAAAACTCTTTCCCAGATAAAAATGGACTGAAATGGGGCAGCCAAGGTGGCTCAGCGGTTTAGGGCCACCTTCAGCCCAGGGCCTGATCCTGGAGTCCCGGGATCGAGTCCCACGTCAGGCTCCCTGCATGGAGCCTGCTTCTCCCTCTGCCTGTGTCTCTGCCTCTCTCTCCTCTCTGTGTCTCTCATGAATAAATAAATAAAATCTTTAAAATTAAAAAAATAATGGACTGAAATTTTTTTCCTTATTAAGTTGATAACTAATTTATTTTTTAATTTACATTATTTGGGATCGACAAGGACTTGAACAAGTAAATTGTCATTTACTATTGGTGGGAGAATAAACTACAACAACCTTTCTTGAGAATGAATCTTTCTTGCCAATATGCCTTACCATTTGCCTGCCCTTTTGACCTTGTAATTCTGCTTCTAAAAATTTATCCTTTTTGGATCCCTGGGTGGCACAGCAGTTTGGCGCCTGCCTTTGGCCCAGGGCGCGATCCTGGAGACCCGGGATCGAGTCCCACGTTGGGCTCCCGGTGCATGGAGCCCGCTTCTCCCTCTGCCTGTGTCTCTGCCTCTCTCTCTCTCTCATTCTATGTGACTATCATAAATAAATAAATAAATAAATAAATAAATAAATAAATAAATAAATAAATAAATATAATAAAAAAAATAAAAATTTATCCTTTTTAAAAAATAAAAATAAAATAAAATAAAAATGTATCCTAAAAAAAAAAATGTATCCTAAGGTGGTAATTGTGGATATGTGTAAAAATTTTAACTATAAGAATGTTTGTCAGTGTTGTAATAATAGCAAAATGTGGAAAACAATTTAAATATCTGAAAAATATGAATTAAATTATGGTGCATCGATGTTATTAAATATAATACAGCCATTAAAATAATCTCATTGAAGAATATTGACATATATGCTGGTAAGAATGTTGATTAAACTTAATCAAGTTTAAAATGTAATAAATGAATGAATGAATGAAGAAAGAAAGAAAGAAAGAAAGAAAGAGGAAGAAGAAAGAAAGAAGAAAGGAAGAAAAGAAAAGAAAAAGAGGGATCCCTAGGTGGCTCAGCGGTTTAGTGCCTGCCTTCGGTCCAGGGTATGATCCTGGAGTCCTGGGATGGAGTCCCATATCGGGCTCCCTGAATGGAGCCTGCTTCTCCCTCTGCCTGTGTCTCTGCCTCTCTCAGTCTGTGTCTCTCATGAATAAATAAATAAAATATTTTAAAAAGAAAAGAAAAGAAAAGAAAGAAAGAGAGAAAGAGAGAAAGAGAAGGAAGAAGGAAGGAAGGGAAAGGAAAGAAAAGAAAAGGAAAGGAGGAAGGAAGGAAAGAGAGAGAGAGAGAGAAAGAAAGAAAGAAGAAAGAAAGAAAGAAAGAAAGAAAGAAAGAAAGAAAGAAAGAAAGAAAGAAGAAATATAGAAATATAGAGGGATACCTGAGTAGCACAGTCAGTTGGGCGTCTGACTCTTGATTTCAGCTCAGGTCATGATCTCAGCGTCATGAGGTGAAGTCCTGCATCAGACTCTATACTCAGCGGAGAATCTACTTGAGATTCTCCCTCTCCTTCTGCCACTCTCCCTGTTCTGTCTTTCTTTAAAATAAATAAATCTTCTAAAAAATAAAATGTATATAGAATGTGGTCATATCTTTATTATTGATGGATGCCTTGACAAAAAGACTGAAGAAATCTATACTAGAACTTTAACAGTGGTTATTTCTCAGTAGTTAACTGCAGGATATTTTTGCCTTTACTTAAGGTCCCTAAATTTTCTAGAGTTAGCATGGATCACTTTTGCTATGGGGGGTGGAAATTAAGTGGCATTTTTAAAAGAAAGATGTCAATGGATTGCCTATAGAATTCTCTCATACTGTCCTCTTCCCGTAAGAGAAAGACATTAGCTTATAGCTAATAAGACATTTTGTTTAATCCAGCTATGAACTAGGCATTCTTATAGGCACGTGAGATGTGTCAGTAAACAAAATGTAGAAAGATCTTTGCTCTTATGTAATTAATTTCCTACCATTTCAGGCTTCAGCTTTTCTCAAATATATAACTAGAAAGGTTCTTTTCAAATAAAAAAATAAAAGTTTTTTTTAAAAAAGGTACTTTTCAGGTTTGTTTACCCTCTTGGGTTCCTGAGTTCATAGTCAGAGATTTAATTAGTATAACCAGAGCTATTCTTAGTTTTAATTTTTTTTTGTTTTATTTATTTATGATAGGCACACAGTGAGAAAGAGAGAGGCAGAGACACAGGCAGAAGGAGAAGCAGGCTCCATACACCGGGAGCCCGATGTGGGATTCGATCCCGGGTCTCCAGGATCGCGCCCTGGGCCAAAGGCAGGCGCCAAACCGCTGCGCCACCCAGGGATCCCCAGAGCTATTAGAAAGTAGCTCAAGTGTATGAATAAATGGTTTGAAGAGACTGAGAGACTAAAGCAACAAGAATGATAAATGTTATTAGATAAGTACTTCCTGGGCATCAAAGGACATGTCTTCAAGGCTTAGAGACATCTATCTATATGGTCTTTGTGGACCCTATAAGAATCATAGGGAATTTATGCTGTAAGATGATTCTGTGCCAAGGGAAACAAATCTTATATAGTAAATGATTGAGATCTTTAGTTCTATAGTGATACAACATATAGAATCCAACTACAAGATCATGAGTTCTGTAGGTACCTAGACCTATTTTTCACTGGTGGGTTGTCCTGGTTGTTCTGCTCCTCTCTACTCCTAACCTTATTAATGCATTATATATTTCAGCAAAAAGTGTCTAGCAGATAGCTATAAATAGATAATATGGTATAATCAAAATCAGAGAATCTTAAATTCCAGGGAATAGATTATCCAGAGGCCAAATTCTATAGGGTTTAAAAATTGAAAGAGTTTTGGGTACATGTGGATTATTGGCTTTCTGGTATCCCCATGGTTCTGCAGTGCTCATTTCCCAGCGTATCTTTCAGGTCTGCATTACAGAGTTTACACAAGGCTTGTGAAGTGGCCAGAATGCATAATTACTATCCAGGCAGCCTGTTTCTCACCTGGGTGAGTTATTACGAGAGCCACATCAACTCAGATCAATCGTCAGTCAATGAATGGAATGCTATGCAGGATGTGCAGTCCCACCGGCCTGACTCTCCAGCTCTCTTCACAGACATGTAAGTCAGCTTACTCAGGATTACTGAAGTGTCTCTGTTGTATCCTAGGGGGTCAAAAGCAACATGTTCTTCCCTAATCTCTCCTCTTCGAGAATTAATCTTAGCCAGTGATACTAGTCAATGTCTATACTACACGTTGGCCACACAAAGAATCCTATTCTTTTTGTTGTCTGCAAACACAGAAGGAGTTTAACTCCTGGGCACAATGAAATCTCCATAGTAAAGAGCTGCAATTCCATAAAATCCCATTCAGATTCCACTAATTTGAAATTTGAGTTTAAAGGGAGTTAGGCTGAAGTCTGCCTTGGCATCATCTGTGAAAGAAGGATTTAATAAGCAAATTAATGGTACACAGAAGCTTTTTTTGTTTTAAGATTCCGTATAAGTAATCTCTATACCCAATGTGGGGTTCAAACTTAGAACCCCTAGATCAGGGGTCACATGCTCTACTGACTGAGCCAGCCAGGAGCCCAACATAGAGAAGCTTTTATTTTTTTTTATTTTTTATTTTTTTTTTTTTCATAGAGAAGCTTTTAAAGAGATGTTTCTAATATTTAAGAAAATAAGAAGTTTCCAGTCAATTTAAAAGACTGCCTAGGTTGTTACTGCTCATTTTAAACTGATTTCTGGTCACATATTTTTAAAAATAATTTATAATTCAAGTGTTTGACTCAACCCCACTGTTGCCTTGTTGGGTCTTTGTCAGTGAGATTTTATTAAATCTCCCTGGTGTATGGTAAGTTGGATAAAGGCCTGAGGTGGGATTGATGTTTATTTCCTTTTTAGGCCTACATGTTAAAACTTTCAGACATTAATCAGGATGTTTCTTTTGCTCTGAATTTATTTTTCTGCACTTTCAAGGTATCCTACAACTGGAAAAGAAGAGTATCTATCTACTTACAATCTGACTGTACAAACCTTCACCTTCAGATTCCTAAATTGATACTAAAACAGTTCGTGATTTTGTTTTAAGAAAATGCTTTATTTAGGTAATAGTGTAAACTTATTTTTACTAGAAAAGGTGAAATTTCCAAGAATTGTATGAACAGGACAGTCAGAAAAGAAGTGAAACTTTTTATTGCATAGGGTGTTATTGATACTAGGATCTCCTTTTCATTAGCCCTAGTCATTTGAAGATCCCACCGTAACTGAAATGATAAGGCTTAGTCTGGCTTTCAGAATCTTGGAAAACGTTACTGAGTTCATGCTTTATAGCTGATTGATGGTTATCAAAGGAATGGATGTCTCATCTGGCTCAAAAATGGACATTCTGGGGATCCCTGGGTGGCGCAGCGGTTTGGCGCCTGCCTTTGGCCCAGGGCGCGATCCTGGAGACCTGGGATTGAATCCCACATCGGGCTCCCTGTGCATGGAGCCTGCTTCTCCCTCTGCCTGTGTCTCTTCCTCTCTCTCTCTCTCTGTGTGTGACTATCATTAAAAAAAAAAATGGACATTCTAACCCAGACTTACATGAGAGTGAAAACTCTTCATTTCTTATGATTTTATTAGAGAAAATTTGGATGTTACATCAGAAAGAAAAGGAAAGAAAATTGGCAATAATTTGTCTATATCCCCAAGCAAGGGAAAGTAGTCCCTGGAACATGCTGGAGGTTCATTAAATCTTAGCTCTTAGTATGTACAATATAACTCCAGCTTTAATGATATATTTACTAACCAAATGTCTGTCCTAGAAAGAAAAACTGAAAAGCTGTAGGTCAGAGTATTGATAATGATTATCTCTAATATAGAGATTTTCAGTGATTTTTATTTTTCTTCATGTCTTTGTGTATTTTCAAATTTTTCTCTAGTGAAATCGAGCAAGAAAGTGTGTTTGTTATAATGTTTTTTTCTCCCTAAATTGACTAGAAAAGCCTGAAAAAGAATGATGAGCATACAGGGAGAATGTGTGCCAAAATGGATTTAGGTACTCTACTGCAAATAAAGTTTGTATTTTGAAATACAAGAAAAGGGAAGAAGGGAACATACATGTATAGTGCTTCCAGTGTATGTTAAATGTTATGCCGGGTACTTTATACGTGGTACATCATTTATAAGAACCTCATGAGGCAGATATTATTATACTCATTTTATAAAAAAAGAAAACCCGCTCAGAGAAGGGAAGGAATTTGTTCAAGGTTGTACCACTAGTAAAGTTGCAGGGCTGGGATTAATACCCAGGTGTGAAAAAATAAAAAAATAAAAAATACCCAGGTGTGTCTGCTCCCAAACCACTCTGCCTCAGAGAACTGTCGTGAAGGATTAGGAGAAAGATTGCTAACTAGGGAGGGATCTAACTCATGCACATAGGTGGTAAAATTTGTTTTATAAATATTTTTAAAGGTTTTATATATTTATTCATGAGAGACACAGAGAGAGGCAAAGACTTAGGCAGAGAGAGGAGAAGCAGGCTCCATACAGGGCCCTGATGCAGGACTCAATCCCAGAACTCTGGGATCACGTCCCAAGCTGAAGGCAAATGCTCAACCTCTGAGCTACCCAGGCGTCCCTATAAATATTTTTTAATGGAAGACTTTAATGTATAACTTTCTACCATTAGCTATGTCTAGGAAAAATGGTTGGGAGCATGATTAAGAATTTAATCCTGCTCAAGACAGGGATGCCTTGGCAGATAGGGAGATGGCACAGGCATTATCTGTATTCTGCAGGGTTCATGAGAAACTACAAGCCCAAGTGGTGGGGAGCCCCAAGGTTCTGAGGTCAGAGCATCCATCTTTGGAGATTACTGAAGCTATTTTTGCAGACAGTGATAAGGCTGTAGGCAGCAAGGGCAGACAGGATGCCTGAAGGCTTAGTCCATTTCCATCTCCAAATAAGGAGGTACAGAGCAGATACCTTTCTTGAGTAGGTAAGAGGGAAAGATGAGACAGAAAGTGCTCTTTGTCAGCCTCACTCAAATTCTGCATAATATGAAATAATGCTTTTAGAGAGAAGCATCCAGTTACATTAAACCAATACCTTTCTAGTAATTGGAGAGTTAGCTTACTAGTTTAATTTCCTATTAAAGTTCCAAGGGTAATTTTATTTTTAAGAGTCTTATTTTTAAGAGAAGATTAAGGGAAGCAACATAATCCTGCAGGTAGAGTGTTAGGCTGGGCTGAGAGTACTGGTTCTCCTGCCAGTGTATGCGATCTTTGGCATGTCATTTAACCTTTCAGATATTTATTCCTTTATCTATAAAATGGGGGTAACAATTTCACAGAGATGTTGTGAGAGCTTTATGAGAAGGAATGTTTTTTGGATGGAAGTATTCTGAGTAGTTAATTCTTAAAAACCCATTTTGGAGTGAATTTGCTTCAGTGAAGAGGCAGAAATCATTCTTTCATCTTTCCTGTTTTCTAGAATAATAGCAATGAATGGTCAGCATTAGGTGGCATTTTAAGCTACAGAAAACCTGGTCCTTAGTGAGTCACACCACTGTTCTACCCAGCTTGGTATTCTAGCGCAGCAAATGGTAGTCAGGGATACTTGATGGAACAGTATGACTATGCATCTGCATTAAAGTAGTATACACAGTATAGCTTATTTTTTAGTCCTTCATAGATGTACGTGGATATATTTAAGGGCTTTTAGACATGTATTGCCTCTTCAAGTAATAATTTCTACACGTTTACATTCTATACATTGTGAAAACTTTTTTAAATACTTTTTGTTTGTTTGTTTGTTTTGCCATGCCCCCAGAATATAAATGTTTGGGGGTAATATAGAAAGTCTGCCAATTTGGAAACAACCAAATGGCACGTTCATTAACCTAGTCAAATTCCTGCCTAAGAAAAAAATCACCATTTCTCTCTTCTCAGACCAACTGAACGTGAGCGAACAGAAAGATTAATTAAAACCAAATTAAGGGAGATAATGATGCAGAAGGATTTGGAGAATATCACATCCAAAGAGGTGAGAGACCTTGAGTTCTTCTTATTCCAAGACTAGGAGTGGGATAACAGTGGGTATGGGGTTAGAAATAGTGAATGATTGATTGAAAGTACAGAGGTACTTTTCAGAGATGAGTAAAATATGTCTTCTTTGTTTCAGATACGAACTGAGTTGGAAATGCAAATGGTGTGCAACTTGCGAGAATTCAAGGAATTTATAGATAATGAAATGATAGTGATCCTTGGCCAAATGGATAGCCCTACACAGATATTTGAGCATGTATTCTTGGTAAGTCTGAGGGCCACTCTAAGTGATGTACTAAATCTAGTCCATACCAGCTCTGGGAGAACAATTGTTAAATTTGAGTATATTTAAATAAAATATAACTTAAAAACAAAAGTAATAAATACTTAAACCCTATCCCTTTCTAGTTTTTTGCTAGATTTTATTGTTATCTGTGCTCTAGGTTATTTACATCTACTATATGGTGGAAATGTTAGATAATGGTGTGCTTCTGCTCATCTCTTCCCAATTCCTCATTCAGTGACATCAAGCTGGTGGATTAAAATTGACTTGGTGGGGAATTTTACACCAAGGAAATGGGCAAATGCTACAAATCAGCCCCTTCCCTCCTGCATGGACTGTTAAATATCTCATCTGTTCTTCATGACAGTCAAAAGTCAAACAGACCAGTCCACAATAGCTTTATATAGTGTATCCAAATAGAATGATCCTTTAAGATCACTCTTTCACATTTTCCAAATTTGCATAAGGCCTAATATATCTGAGCAGAGCAGGTGGGACTACTTATGAACTGAGAGACTATTGGACTTTAGAAACATTTAGAACCTTATAGCTGCATTTTGAGTCCCCCCCGATACTTTTGTGATTGCTAAAATTTCAGTGACTTAAAATTGTTCATGATTCCTGAACATTCAGTGACCTGCACTTAGCCCAAGGATAGCTTTCTGACCAATGGATTAGGGAACCTTCTAAAAACCTTAAGACTCATTTTCCTCCCAAATGTTAGAAGAGTTTTAGTTTCCATCTGTACACAGTAGTGGGAATAAGGTTAAGAAGGTAATTAAAATCAGTGGGGAATGTCAGAACTTCATTTTGTTTCCACTTCCCACACACTTTGACCAAAAATACTGTAATAAGAAAATAAGTTGATTGGTTTGAATTTCATTTCCTTTCTCTGGTAATTTCATTTCCTTTCTCTACTTCACATTTGTGAAATGATTAGAAGCTGAGAAACAGGAAACAAGAGGAATAAATGCACAGGAACTGACTAAATTGGATCATCTCACCCCTGAATATTCAAGAGTTTATGTCACCAGTCAGATTTTATGCCATTGAAGGCTTGTGCCCTGAATTAACTTTTTGACAGTCTGAGAGTATTTGTGCTTGTAGAGTGATTCATAGTGCTGTATAGCTATGAAATTACTCATGAAAAGCTGTGAGCTGGAAAGGGAACTTTTTTTCCATGACTTTAACTTGACCAATGTGTGTTGCCATTTCTGGGTGTAGATTATACTGCAAAACTGTCATTGACCTTTCCATTTGTAAAGTACTTGGCTTTGTTGTCATCTGTGTATACCTCCGCAAGGGTTCAAGTATTCCCTGCTGGTGTATCGTTGGAAAGAATTTTTGGATTATCTATAGAAAACTTATGAGTCACTCATTCAAATGGACCCTGCCCCTAACTGTGTCTGTGTAACATGACTAATTTTTATGAACAGCAAGTGCTTATACCCAAAAATAGCTCATGTTAGAAAATGACCAGAGCTGTAAACTCAGAAATCACTTTTCCATTACTTGTATTTTAATGCCAGAAAGGATGTAGACATAATGAATATGAAATACAATTGATATGTGACTGTTCAACCTGTTTAATTTGGGTGGACTTCCCTGTGTCTCTGATGCCACCCACTCAAGGACTATCTTCTCCATACTTCCTCTTGAAATGATATGTTTTAGGATATATAGAGAAATTTTAGTAGTACTCTTTCAGAAAAAACAATCCAGTTCTCCTGAGATTTGAGTCCCTAATCAACTACAAATGCATTTGAGTATTTTTACCAGTATATTTATCCTATTATTTTATGAATATTGGCATATTCTTCTGTCTTGGATTTTTTTTTTACTTATTATAAAAATAAGTCATGTTCATTTTAGAAAGTTTAGACAATTTAATTTTTTTTAGTGAGCTACACATAGTCCATTCCTTTCTGTTTATTTTTTGACTGAAGTATAATTAACGTACAATGTTATATTAAGTTCAGGTCTGCAACATATCGATTCAGCAATTTTATGTATTACTCAGTGCTCACCACAATAAGTACAGTCCCATTTATCATCGTACAATGTTATTACAATATTATTGACTGTATTCCCTAATCTGTACATTTTCATCTCTGTACTTTATTAATTTTATGACTGGAAGTTTGTAACTCTTAATCTCCTATCTATTTCACCCATTCCCCCACCCAGCTTTCTTCTGGCAACCACCAATTTGTTCTCTCTCTATATATTTTTTAAATATTTTATTTATTCATGAGAGAGAGAGAGAGAGAGGCAGAGACACAGGCAGAGGGAGAAGCAGGCTCCATGTAGGGAGCCCAATATGGGACTCGATCCTGGGACTCTAGGATCATGCCCTGGACCGAAGGCAGGCGCTAAACCGCTGAGCCACCCAGGGATCCCCTTGTTCTCTATATTTGAGTCAGGTTTTATTTGTTGGTTTTTTATATTTCACATATAAGTGAAATCGTATTGTATCTGTCTTTCTCGGACTTACTTTACTTAGCATGATTATTGGCATATTCTTCTGTCTTAGGTTTTTTATTTATTATAAAAAAGTAATTCATGTTTGTTGTAGAAAGCTTAGACAATTTCAGAAGACAATAAATAACATTTAATCTCCAGCAAAAGAGATAAGCAATGATACATTTTGTTATATAATATTCCAGTCTTTTTTTACTTTCTTAATGTGGTCTGTATATTTTTGAAAAAGGGAAATCCTAATCAGCTTCAGAGTATAATTCTGTTTCCTAAAGAATGGACATGTTCTTTCCATTGTGTGTATTTTTCTTACTTGGGAAAAACTTCCAAACTGGAGAATTCTGAAATTTAACTCATACCCAGCAAAATGAGTACATGAACACTTCTTCATCAATGGCTTTCTCCCTTTGTCTGCACCACCATATCCTGTATCCAAACCTCTATCTCTTCTCCAGTGAGTCTGTGCTCTGCTGGCTTTCCCAGCAATTGACACGGAAAAAGAGGTTTTATCCAAGCTGCAAGTGGTGGTGTTAATTTTCTGCAAAGTCATTTCATCTTGTGAGGAGCTGCCATGCCTGAAGTGCAAGCAGATTGTGTGAAGGAAGGCGGCAGGATTTTTCCCCTTACTTTTGAAGAATGCTTAGCTCTGCAATGCACTGCACAGAGCTGTTTATTTAGAAAGGTATCCAGCTGGTATGGAGAAGAAAAGTATAAGGCATAGTTTAAAGAAAATCTGCAATGAGAAGAGAGAATTGATTGATTGGAAGCCAGGGTATTTCCACCCAAAGTTCTTCCACACCCTTAAGAGTTGTACTCTGAGCTGGAAGCCTTTGCCCAACCAAGTCTCAATATCAACAGTTCTCCTGGAGGTTGTCCAGTTTGGCTGAGAAAAAGCTAAATGTGAACAGAGACCCTTTGCTGAAAGGCAGGCAGCTTTCTTAGTTGAACAAGGGAAACAGGAATATTGGACACAACCAGTAATTTTGTTCATGAATAAAAAACTAGTTGGTTTTTACTGCTGATGGTTATCCTTCTTAATATCTGACATTACAGAATAATATTTCCTTTTCAAAGAAAAATAAAGCCTCAAATTGGTGTTTACTTTTGTAGGTGCAGAGAAATAGAGGATATGTGAATAGATGAGACTTAAATCAAATGGGCTGTTTTAATTATTCATGATTTTATCCTTCAACTGGAGATTTGTAGCATGAACTTTTCTCAGAAGGAAAAATTAATAGAGCTCTTGTGCCTGGTTGCCTCAATAACGTGACTCACAGTGTTGAGGCTGTAGTTGTGGTATGATGAAGATATGGAGAAGGTACCAGTCCTTGGAGATTATGTCAAGTTATAGTGATCCTAGTAGAACCCGAATACAGTCCTTCTTATTTGCTATAAATGTGCTCTCTTCTCTTTTGCTTGGAGCACTTGGACTCTTACAAGGCTATTTCATAAGGATAATATTTGAAAAGAAATAAGTCATTTGGGGGTGCCTGGCTGGCCCTATCAGTAGCATATGACTCTTGTTCTCAGTGTCATGAGTTCAAGCCCCACATCGGGCATGGAGCCTACTTAAAAAAAAAAAATTTTTTTAGAAAGAAAAAAAAGTTAGTCACTTGGGTTTTTGGACTATGGCACAATATAGGGGAACCAGAGTGAAAGATGAAAATGAACTTACTTAAAAATGTATTATAGTCCCAAGATTTCATTTTACACTTCAGTAAGATTAGAATATGCTTTGCAGGGATCCCTGGGTGGCGCAGCCGTTTAGCGCCTGCCTTTGGCCCAGGGCGCGATCCTGGAGACCTGGGATCAAATCCCACGTCGGGCTCCCGGTGCATGGAGCCTGCTTCTCCCTCTGCCTGTGTCTCTGCCTCTCTCTCTCTCTCTCTCACTGTGTGCCTATCATAAATAAATGAATTTAAAAAAAAAAAGAATATGCTTTGCATAATTATATAGAACATAGTGGAAAACCCCATGGAATTGTGTCATTGTAAACCTGAGAAGCATGTGGGGGGGAGGGAGATTGAGTCTTTGGAGGGCCTCAGGGGGCTAATATGAATGGCATTTATTTTGAGGACAGAAAAGTAATTACACCATGTTGATTCCAGTTCTTCATTTCAGGTTGAACCTGAAGCAGCCCTAAGCAGAGCCCAAGTCATGTTATATGGACTTCATTGAGTCAGTAGCCAAAGCTTTTAATTTATTTTGTTTCTGGATATGTGCCATTTCAGATTGTCAGATTGAGTTTTCTCTGGACAGGTAGATGAAAACCATGGACTTTTCCCATCACGTAAGGGTTATTTCCATCTAGCTGGACAAAGTTCCACAGAGGATTTAGACTTCTAAATTAAGAAGTGCAGTGGTCACATTTCCCTGGCTACCATTAAGCCACTCAACCCTTATTGCTTGGCTTCTGTCTCCTTGAAGTTCTTTAGGATTCTTACCTCTTTCTTTGTGGGAGAGCTTGTTTTCAAAGGTTGAGCACAGAGCCTTAAGAACCTCCCGGATTTTTTTAAAGCAAGTCACCTGAGCCCTGATTTATAAAAAAGATCAGTTATCCATCAGTTACCGTCCTTTTCCTAAATAGAACTTTACAGTAGATCTACTATATAGTAGATCTACTGAGATAGATATATATATCTATCTCAGTTCAACAGCCACCAAATTGAATAACATATCACTTGTATTATGATGATAGTACTTGCATAGCACTTTTCAGAGTGCTCCATTTACTTACCTTATCTGATCATTCACTCAGTAAACATTTGTTGACCCTCTCTTTTGTGCCAGGTATGAGGCTAGATTTTTGTGCAATCTGATCTATTTCTATATGGAGAGAGTAATGAACCATATCAGATAGATATTCATGGAAGGCCAATGGGATAGACAATTAGAAGTGGTCGTTAGTAACATTAGCAAGAGTGATGAGAGCAGAAACCACAGTGCTGTAGGTTGAGACCTATGGGAAATATGGAATCAGATAAAGTATTAGATTTTATTTCTATGAATCTTGAGAAAGGAAGAAAGGTATCTGGAAGAGAATTCAGGATGGAAAGAGGGTTTTTCCACTTTAATATGGGAGAGACCAGTTTTTTTTGTCAAGGGGTGGGCACTGGAATGGAGACTCTTAAACAATAGAAACTTAGGACACCTGGGTAGCTCAGCAGTTGAGCATTTGCCTTCAGCTCACAGTGTGATCCCGGATCAGGGGATCTAGTCCCACTTCAGGCTCCCTGCAGAGAGCCTGCTTCTTCCTCTGCCTAGGTCTCTGCGTCTCTCTGTGTGTCTCTCATGAATAAATAAATACTTTTTTAAAAACCATAGAAATTTATTTCTCATAGTTCTGCAGGCTAAAATCTGAGATCAGCGTGCCTGCATGGTCAGGTGAGGGCCATCTTCTGGGTTATAGACTTCTCTTTGTTTTCTCACATGGCAGAGGAGATCGGGAAAAACTTCCTGTTTGTAATTTGAGACGGTACCCATTTAGGTATGTAGGAGTAGGTGGGAGGAGTGTTCCATTTTGCAGATAAGAAAAGTGAAGACAGATTAAGCAATTTGCCCAGTGCCCCACGTAGAGTGGGAAGTTGAAACTTGAACCTGAGTCTTCTAATGCTAAATTCCATTTAATACATAATGCTAAAATAGGCAAATTCTTACTTTTAAATGTTTGCCTTTTCAAAAGAGATGAACAGATAGTCCAAAAAAAGTAAATGGACCAGAAACATTGAAAAGTTGCTCACTTTTACTCTTAAGAGAAATGCAAATTGAAATTACACTGAGATAACCTTTCACACCTGTCAGATTGGCAATAATTCAAAAGCTTAACCACACATTTTGTTGGCAAGGCCTTGGAGAAAGTGGCACTGTCATACGTTGTTGGTGGGAATGCAGAATTGTTTCAGCCTCTATGGATAGAATTTAGCAATGTCTAACAAAACTGCATTGACCCTTTACTCAACAACCTCACTTCCACAAATATGGAACATCATTTATAGGAGACTAGTTGAATAAATCTATCACTATCCAGTGAAGTGCTATGTAGGTGTAAGAAGGAATAAGGAAAATTTTTCTTTGAATTGCTACAGAGTGATTCTGAGAATGTATTGTAAAGTGAAGCAAGCGAAGAACAAAAGTATATGTAGTATACTACTTTTATGTAAGTAAGAAATAGTAACAAGGATATATTTGCTTATGTTTTTTCAAAATAGAACATAGGTAGAATAAGCCAGAAACTAATGAAAATGGTTACCCTTAGGGATTGAAGAGATTAGAGTGGGAGTGAGACTTCAAGTTTACTTTTTTTTAAAAAAAAGATTTTATTTTTTCATGAGAGAAACAGAGAGAGGCAGAGACATAGGCAGAGGGAGAGGCAGGCTCCACTCTGTATCTGTCGTGAATAAATAAATAAAATCTTTAAAAAAAATAAGCTTTTGACTTTCAATCTTAAAAAAGTTTGCATATGCAAAATCAAGTGGAAAAAGCACAATTTTAGGGATATACCTAAAATTGAATACAGACAAAGGTGAATGAATCCAAGTATATATCTAATGGATAACTTCACAGAGGGAAGTTAATTCAGATAACTTTTGAGCATAATATTCTGATTGAACCTCTTCATGGGAAGAGAAAAAAAACTACAAAAAGAAATCTCAACTTGATAGTTTTATAATTGGCTGTGGTATTGGTGTAGTAATAGTAATGTTGAAGTTATTTTGTAAATAGAGCACATGAGTTGTTGGAAACCAAGGCTATCACTCTGGAATAGAGAGATAAAAATGTTGACAAAGGGGCAAGAAAGAAAAGGAAGAGCCTTGTGGTGATAACTTTGAATTGGAGGTACCGGTGTAAATTTTTTTTTTTTTCAGTAGGCGCCATACTCGGCCTATAGCCCAAAATGGGGCTTGAACTCATGACCCTGAGATTAAGACCTCAGCTAAGATCAGGTGTCATACACTCAACCAAGCCACCCAAGTGCCCCTGGAAATTCAATAGTTTTTTAAAAAATAGTTCCTAGGGCACCCCCGGTGGCGCAGCGGTTTAGCGCCGCCTGCAGCCCGGGGTCTGATCCTGGAGACCCAGGATCAAGTCCCACATCGGGCTCCCTGCATGGAGCCCGCTTCTCCCTCTGCCTGTGTCTCTGCCTCTCAGTCTCTCTCTCTCTCTGAATAAATAAATTTTTTTAAAAAATGCTTATTTAAAAAAAAATAGTTCCTAGATCTGTCCACTGAAAAGTTTAGAAGCAGTAACACTAAATATTTATGAGCATATCTAATTATGTCCAGGTTTTGATTGCAAAATATTCTTTGCTAAAAGAAACCAGGGCTCCTTGGGGAAAGGGCTAATTCCATTCACAAAGTGAATCTGAAACAATTTCCTGTGCCAGAAAGCAAGGACCTATTCAAAAACTAGTGGGGTCATATCAAAAGGAGCCTGCCTGCTTGAAGAGATTCCCACTGGTCAAATTTAGGACGATTTGAGTGTCAGGAAAAAAATGGTAATGGATTGTATAACGTTCCAAGTACAAAATGAATTGAAGAAGTCATAGTGGCATTCACAGTGCAGAAGGGATGACTAGGTGAAGCTCTCTTTTACAAAGAAGAATGCCAGCTACCATTCAAAGGAATGATAGAATTAAAAAACCACCATTTTCTCAACCTCCAGTAAAATAATTGCCTTGGACAAGGTCAGCAGTTGATGCTAAAACCATAGGGTAAAAGATTATTGTGAAACAGGATATTCACATGACCTCAAAGATCTGATACCTAAAGATTACTAATTAGTCGTTAAGAAATCTTTACAATATGAGATGTGGCAGATACAAAGGTACCTACCAAGAATTCAAGCTCAGCATGACAAGTAAGATAAATGGACATAATGTGCCTCAAGATTTGATGCGATAGGAAATACACAATATCATCCTTGTAATATTCTTGCCAGGAATTTTGACTTGAATCTAATTATCAGGAGACAAATCAGACAAATCCAGATTGTTAGGAGTTCTCCAAGATTACAGACCAGTAGTCTACAAAAATGTAGACTACATTTAAAACGTAGACTAAATGTAAAGTTGAGGTGGACTGTCCAAGACCAGATTAAATGAGAAAGACGTGGCAACTAAATGCAAATTATAATTCTTTTTTTTTTTAAGTATAATTCTTGATTGGATAAACATAAAGGATAGTTTGAGAGGACGGTTTTTGAATCAAATATTGATAATGTATTAGAATATTGTGTTAGTGTTCTCTTAGTTGTAAAAGTGAAACAAGGAGAATGTTCATGTTCATAATCAATATATGATCAGGTATTGAAGTGTCATGATTGCTCAGATTACTTTCAAATGGCTCAGGACATAAAAGTATGATACATATTGGAAGGAGAGAGAGAAAGCAAGTGTGGTAAAATATTAAAAATTGGTATATCTTCTAGATAATCTGTACAACTCTCCCTTCTTTAAATTTTGCATATCCTGTTTCCCACCTGGTTGCTGTCCTCAAGAAGCTTATATTACAGTCGAGGAGAAAAGTAGTAAATAAGCACATAAATAAATATGCAAGTAAAAATTACAATACATTGTCCTGAAAGAAATCAGAATACTATAACAAGGAAAACAGATGACATTTAACTTAGAATGTAGGATGATCAAAGATACCTTTCCAGCATGTGATCTTGAGCAAAAATTATTTGAATTCTATGAGGGCTGGTTTTCTTATCTGTAAAAATAAAGATAACTTTTTTACCCTATCACTTACGAAAACAAAATGTGATAATGTACAAAGTACCTGACATATAGAAAGGAAGCATGATAGATGTTATTGGCTCTGCTTCTTTCCTCAGGATTCCTTTCCAAGTATTGTATTTTGTTCATTTGCTAATACTCCCTAACCTTGTTTTTTATTTTGTTCCACAGGGCTCAGAATGGAATGCCTCCAATTTAGAGGATTTACAGAACCGAGGGTAAGCACACAGAGCAATTGCTTTCATCCCCATGACAGAAATCACTGTTCTTTACTTTTTCCTGTCAAATAGGTGTCAGTGAGTAACTTTAATCTTAGGAGTTGCTTCAAGTTGATTCTAATCAGGTGTAATGTAATAAAAATTTAAGTGGCTATTCTCCCACTGTTTCATCCTCCCACACAGACAACCCTCAAGAAAAAGATACTGTTTAGGTGGAAAGGCTTTCCAAAATAAATATGCATGCCTTTCCTGCTGTTTAAAACAAATGTAGTTATTGATTCCTTTTTGTTTGTTTGTTTTTAGAGCAATTTAAGGTTCACAGTAAAATTGAGAAGAAGGTACAGAGATTTCCCATATACTTCTGCCCTTATATGTGCATAGCCTCCCCCATTATTACCATCCCCACCAGAGTGGTGCATTTGTTATAATTGATAAACCTACATTGGTACATCATAATCACACCAAGTCCATATTTACAGTATAGTTCACTCTTGGTGTCCAGTTTTTGGCCTTGGACAAATCTATCGTGCATCCATCATTTATGGTATCATACAGAGGATTTTTTACTATCCTAAACATCTTCCGTTCCACCCATTTATTCCCACTACCACCCCTGGCAACCGCTGATCTTTTTACTGTCTCCATAGTTTTGCCTTTGGTTCCTATTTTTATGTGAGAGTACACAGAACTGCATGTGTTGGGTTCATAGCTGCTCATTCAACATTTATTGACCATCTTCTGTGGGCCAGGTACAGTGCTAGATACTAGGGATCCAAGGAAGAATAAGAATCAGTCCCTATCCTTTTTTAGTAAGGTGTTTGAAGTCTAAGTAGGTTATAAATATAAAGTGGACAAGCTTCTGAAATTGAACAAGAATACCTACCTTGTATTAAGAAATGTGCCCCTAAACAGTATGGTTATTGAGTTTGATAGTAGCTATTGAGATCACCATGAACACTTAGCAAGCAAAAAGCTGCCATTCTTCTTCCTTTTTTACTTCTTAGCTAATGCCTAAATTTTTCATTGAACATAGCCATGCTAACTCTTAATTGTGGCCAGTGATAAGACCTACTGAAATCCAGAAGTAGTGATGGATAGTTGCTGGCTGCCTGTTTTCTAAGCTGTAAGTCAGCCTTCTGGTTATCTTTAGCATGATCATCAGAGTCATACTCCCTACTTTTACTTCAAAAGAAAAGTATGTCATAATTGTTAAAATGAACTGGGAACAAGGCTTAAGCCAGAGAATTTATACAAAGAGTTCTTGGAGTGGGAAGAAGCGGGGAGTGAATCTGGTTACTTAATTTAAGATATAAAAATAAATAGAACTTGGACATTTTAAATTGATTAGAATTGAGTCTAGAGTTCTTGAAAATAGAGACTGTATCTTAGTTTTGTATAAAACATGTCTGCCTAGCTCAGAGCTTTTTAAAAAAAATTTTTTTTATTTATTTATGATAGTCACACACACAGAGAGAGAGAGAGAGAGAGGCAGAGACACAGGCAGAGGGAGAAGCAGGCTCCATACACCGGGTAGCTCAGAGCTTTATACCAAGAAGGTACTCAGTAAATGTGAAGGAATGATAGAAAAATTGACTGTGACTTGCCAGAAACTAGCATGTAGGTACAGTGTTTAATATGAAATCTGAGATTTTATACAGCCAATGCTTGCCAAACGCATTGAAATAACATCATGCATACATATACTTTGACTTTAGAATGCACTTTAACTTACAACCCCAGCTGGAGATGATACCTGTTCATCTCATTTACTACTTATAATGCTAAATTATAAAACACAGATGTATTTGTCTTAAAAGACAGTATAGTTAGATGCTCAGACATCTACTTAGATCTTGTTTCATAAATTCACTGGTTCTTAAACGCTTGTGGATTAAGAATTACAGTTACAAAATATGAACACTGCCCCTTTTGGATCATTTAAGGGATTTTCAAGTCTAATTTTGGCAGTGAGGCCATTTTCACCCAATCTACTGACTGCAGAACCCCATGTAAAGTGCTACTCCATAAGATATGTCAAAAGAAGTTTCAAGGAGTGCTAATTTCAGTTGGTAGTGGTTATCTAGAGTTCTATAATGAAAGGATTGAGAAGCCTTCTGTCATAATCCATTAGTAAAACATGGGATTAGAGGTGGGAGGTTATTCTTTTTTTTTTAATTTTTATTTTAAATGAGAGAAGTGTGCTTTCCTTTTGACAGTTTGAGTGTAAGTCACATATAGTTCACCCATTAAAATGTACACTTTAATGATATTATCTTTTAGAGAGTTGTACAATAATTAATTTAGAACGTTTTTTCAAATCCAAAGAAATCCTGTACAGTCACCCCCATTTTCCTTCTCTCTCAGTTTCTAGAAACTACTAATCTGCTTCCTATTTCTAGGGATTTATCTGTTCTGGACATTTCATTTAAATGGAATTGTATAATATATGCTCTTTTAAAAATGGTTTCTTCCATTTCACGTTATATTTTCAAGGTTTATCAATGTTGTAGCATGCATTAGTACTTCATTCCTTTTTTAATTGCCAAAAATGCTCCATAGTCTGAAATACCACATTTTGTTTATTTAGTTGTCAGTTGATGGACATATGAATTGTTTCCACTTTTTAGCTATTATAAATACTACTGTACCATTCATGTACAATTTTGGGGGTAGATTTATTTTTCATTTCATTTCATACCTAGGAGAGGAAAATGCTGGATTATAAAGTAACTCTGTGTACTGTTTTCCACAATTGCATGTGCTTGCTTTTTAAATTAAAAAGAAAAAAATTGTTTCTAGTAATGGACTTTGATGCAGATTTAAAACAGGTTCAAATCATGTTTCAGAAAAATTTTGGTCTCATAAAAAACAAAAACCAAAAAAAAAAGAAAAATTTTGGTCTCTTGACCTTAACCACAGAGTGGGTTAGCTAGGACTCTCCCTTTTTGTAGTCGTTTCTCTGACTTCAGAGATTGGGTTTGTAAGAACCCCGTGTGTAGTTAGTTCTAAGAAGGAAACCGCTTCTGCAGAGGAAATACATGAGTCTGTGTTGTATTGGTGGAGTAAACTCCAGTGAAGTCTAAGTCCACACAGCACTGAGAAAAGATAAGCATTTGGCAAATTGAACTCAAGCATTTATTGAAATTGTACAGTGAGAGACATATCAGAAGAAATTTTTCTGCAATCCTCTCGGTATGGGAGAACTTGCAGGTACATCTGCTGCTGTGATGGCCAGGACGGCAGCCCAGGGAGTTATGAGAGTTTTAGGTCCAACTTTCCTCTGACCTTCCCAGCCCTCACCTATTCTGCTTTTCTTTTTGTTTATAGAGAGTAATAGAGCAAAATTTAGCATTTAGAAAGGTAAGAGGAAATTTTGACCTTTCCTATTTTGTTGTTTTTAGTTTCTTGAAGTAGATGTTAATAGTCTGATTTAATACAAATGACTTCCAAAGAATGAATTATGTTTTTGGTAATTTTAGCAACTGAAGAGAAATTTTCAGATCATTGGCCTTGGGTTGATCCTTTGAAGTAAAATACGAGACATATTTTCGAAAGACTGTCAAAGATGAGATTGTGTAACTACATAAACTGAAAATGGAATTTTTTTTTTTGAAAATGGAATTTAGATGTTGAACTTGGTAGACACCTTTTCTCTTAGTAATTCATTGGTGCCAGATATGTCCTGGATTCTGCTATGTAGTTTCTGTACTAAATAAGTATATAGTGCCTTAGTTTTTTAGCTTTTTTTCAATATTTTAGTTTTTAATTTCAGTCTAGGAAGTAAGCAAATTTTAATTAAGAAAAACAGTCCTAAGAATGGGTTTAGCCTGAATAGTAGAGCACATATTTTCCCTTGGTTTTCTCACAGGGTGCGGTATATCTTGAATGTCACTCGAGAGATAGATAACTTCTTCCCAGGAGTCTTTGAGTATCATAACATCCGAGTATATGATGAAGAGGCAACAGATCTCCTGGCTTACTGGAATGACACTTACAAATTCATCTCTAAAGCAAAGTGAGTAATGGTTCCACAAATCCTCTGACCTGTGTTCCTCGTGCACCGCACATGGCTGGGGCTTGAGAGGTATAGGTGGTTTAATGTCTATACTCTGGGAGAAGGAAGTAAAGAAGAAAAGGAGACTGAGATTCCTTAATCCTGGGGAAAAGTTGGTTGGTGGCATCATACTTTCCCTGTGAGTAGATGAAGCCCCTGGAAGAAGATAAGCTCCTGTTAACTGTTTGCATTGAGCACAAGATGAGGGGAAACAAAGGAAGATATTCTGCAGGAAGTGCCTACATTGCCAAAGGGGACATTTGAAAGTTATAGGGTAGAAATTACTCCAGATGGTTGGGATACAGAGTCCTTTCTGAAGACAAGATGGGAAGCATAGTGAGCTTTGGAAATCTTTTCTCATTCTTTTACTTGACTCTTAACGGTACTCTAAACAGGGAAATTTTTCTCTGGCCCTTCTGTTGATAATCATTTTAGTGAAACTAATGCTATTACTTTAGTGTTTTGTTGTTTAAAGATTTTATTTATTTATTTATGAGAGACAGAGAGAGAGAGAGGCAGAGGGAGAAGCAGGCCCCATGCAGGGAACCCGATGTGGGACTCCATCCCATCTCTTGATCACTCCCTGGGCCGAAGGCAGGCACTAAACCGCTGAGCCACCCAGGCGTCCCATACTTTAGTGTTTAGTGTTAATTACTATTAATACGTCAGCACTGTTTTTTTAAGTCCCTGGGGATTTCCTTGCCAATCCTACATATTCCTTCAGTAGAAGGAACCATAAATGAGCATGTTGGCCATGCTGCCCCTTTGATGGGACCACATTCAAATCATCCCTGGCAGATGAGAAGCACTTTTGTTTTCAAAGTCCTCCTTCAGCAGTGATTCCACATCTTTCTTCAGGACCTCCATAGTCAAGAAGCTCTTCGTCTTAGGTGCCTTGAATCCTCCTACACTGGCTTTGAGCCCATACTCTGAGTCTCTAGCTAGCACCTGAGATAGTGTTTTATATTCTTGAAGGCTATTATTAAATTGTTCTCAATAATACCACTCATGGCATGCTTACTGTGTGCCAGGTACTTTACACATATTCTCTCATGTAATATTTTCCAGAACCCAAAGAGGCATATACTGTCATCCTTTTGTACAGATGGGAACAGACTGTAGAGATGAGGTTCCGAGAGGTTAAGTAACAAGGGTTGAAAATAGGACTTGAACCAAAGATCATGTCTTATCTCAGAGTCCATCAAGTATTTAGGAAGAGTCTAGTATCCTAAGTAAGGGAGACTGGAAAAGACTAGGCAAATTGTGAGGATCACAGCCAAAGAGGCTAGAGTTCAGGCAAGCCCTAGTCCCAGTGAACGGAAAGGCTGATTTCAGGCTCAAGGTGAGGCATGCAGGTTACATGTAAGCAGGCTCTCCTACTTCTGCAAGTTTAGGTCAGCATCTGAGATGGCACACTGATCAGGGCCCTGAATTCCATACTTCATCTACAGATGGGTGGGTGGGTTTAGCATTCCTAAAGTGATAGTAAACTTAATCTAAGACAACCCAGCATAGGAAGGGGCAGGAGAGTAGGGGAGGGTATGTGGCTGAAACTGAAAGATGAAATTGGACTTTCTGAACTGACTTCAGATCCTTCAGTATGTGAGTTAGAAGCCATCTACTGAAAAAGCCTCATTCAAAATGAATAAATGCTTTTATAGGGGCTGATTTCATATTTGTATTTTTCTTAAAATTATCTAACTTTGAATACCTTCCATGCCTGCAGATATAGACCTAAAATTTGATGTCAGAGCTTGATGGGAAAATATAGAGCACATGTCTGAACTTATATCTGAGTTACTGTGTACTGTAGTCTAAATGAAAACCCTATGGTGCTGTAAACAACACAAAAAGTTTCTAGTCCTTTGGGATCATCTAAGCACACAGAGACACACACCTGCACCAACCTAAGGACCCCAAAATTTTGCATCTAAATGATGGGTAGGAAGTTAATCTTACCTTCCTTTTGAGACTATTTTGATTATTGGAGATCATTCTCTGAATTCCTATCACTTATCTGGCTCACTCATTTTGGCACATAACTTCATGCCTTCCTTGCATTGTACTTAACTTTTTCATGTGTGTCTATCTCCAGCAGAAGAATTATAAGCCTCTGGAAGGAAGCGTGTTTACTATAATACAGTGAGTGAGTGAATGAATAGATTTCCCCTATTAGGCTAATGTACTTTTTTTTTTTTTAATTTATTGGAATAGCCACCTAGAAAGGATTTTTAGCCCACATATACTAGTGAAAAGAGTAACCATTCTTTTTTTTTTTTTTTTAAGATTTTATTTATCCATTCATTCATGAGAGATGGAGAGAGGCAGAGACATAGGCAGAGGAAGAAGCAGGCTCCCTGTGGGGAACCTGATGTGGGACTCCATCCCAGGACCCCATGAAACTGAGCCAAAGGCAGACACTCAACCACTGAGCCACACTGGCGCCCCAAGAGTAACTGTTCTTTTTTCCAGATTTTAAAATGTTTCTACTTACAGCTGACAGATCTAACAGCAGATCCATAAATTTGTTCATACATTTAGTAAATATTTGAAGGCTTACTCTGTGCCAGACACTGTGTTATTAGCAGAATTAGCATAGCATAATTGAGTAATGTTCATATCCAAGGTAATGAGTTCTGGCATATAGAGACCATGGGGTTTTGTTTGTTTCTTAGTGTCACTTTATGGTAACTCTGCTTCCTCTTTCTTCCACCCCATTAAAACAACAACAGGTAGGTAATTCCACCCTCCTCACTGAGAAAACCACATGGTGTGTCACATTGTCCCATCCAATTCCGTGGATTATAGAGCCAGTCCCTAGACAAAATATGATGATGGTGTTGTGAAAAGCGATATCTGAGCTACGTCTGAGTAAAAGAGGAGGGCTAGTTTCATTTGGTTTGTACTTTCCTCCAGAGACAACTCTTATTGGAATTTGAACTGGAAGCAACTCAGAACATTTGGATAAAGTAGATGAATCACCGTCACATTTGTAACTCAAAAGTGTGCCAGCCTTGAAACATGTCCCTGGGACTGCAAGGGTACTGGCCTTCAAACCTGCAACATGGGGCCCAGTCTCTAAATTAAAAATTCTCCCTTCATACTCTGTGACCACCTGTTATTGCAATTACCATTTTGAATTTTAATTATTTCTCCCACTGAACCCTACCATTCAGGGAAAATTTACTTCATCATTACCTCCTAGTATCTTGCACATTATCTTACATACAGTGATCGCCTGGTAAATGTTTGCTGAATGAATTTAAAAGGATTAATATTAACATTGAATATTGTTTGAGTACACTAGAACTGCCTCCCTTCCTTGCACATTCAACTATGGATGTATATAAGTACACTAAGGTGGGATGGATCGAAAGAAAATGGAAGGACAACAGGATACTTGGAAACATTTAAAACCTAGCTTTTAAAATGTACTCACTAGGTCCATTTCTGTTAGGAAGGATGTTGGGTTTGAGGTAGGTAGGTGTTAAGGAGAATAACTACATGACTTCAAGCGCTTTGACAAAACCTCAGATGTGAGACCTTCTGGCCAAGCGTCTGAGATTTCATATTGTTGGAGCATTCACTGTATCCCTGGGGTTTCAGCTTTCTATAAGTTTGCTGTGGCCGAACCAAGAAAGAAGGCGTATGCAGATTTCTACAGAAATTATGATTTGGGGGTGCCTGGGTGGCTCAGTCAGTTGAGTGTCTGCCTTCAGCTCGAGTTGTGATCCTGGGGTCCTGTGATCAAGCCCCACATCAGGCTCCCTGCTCCATGGGGAGTCTGCCTCTCCCTCCCTCTCTGCCCCCCACCCTGTTATTGCTCTCCATCTCTCTCTCTCTCTCTCAAATAAGTAAATAAGTCTTTAAAAGAAAAGAAAGAAATTATGATTCCATGAAAGATTTTTTTTAAGATTTTATTTATTTATTCATGAGAGACATAGAGAGAGAGAGAGGCAGAGATACAGGCAGAGGGAGAAGCAGGCTCCATGCAGGGAAGTAGGCTCCACGCAGGGAACCTGACATGGGACTCAATCCTTGGTCTCCAGGATCACACCCCGGTCTGCAGGCGGCGCTAAACCTCTGCGCCACTGGGGCTGCCCTGATTCCATGAAAGATTTTGAGAAGATGAAGAAGGCTGGTATCTTTCAGAGAGCAAAGTAAATTTGGAATATAAAGAATTTCTTTGGATTGAGTTCCATTGAAGTTTGTCACTTACCTGTGTTCCTGAACTATGAAACACAAATACTGGATTATGGAATAGTTTCTCTTGTTAAATAAACAACTAACAAATATTTTTAACAATAAAAAAAAAATAATAATAGGGCAGCCCCGGTGGCTCAGTGGTTTAGCACCACCTTCAGCCCAGGGTGTGATCCTGGAGACCTGGGATCGAGTCCCACGTCAGGCTCCCTGCATGGAGCCCACTTCTCCCTGTGCCTCTCTCTCTCTCTCTCTCTCTCTCTCTCTCATGATTAAATAAAATAAAAAATCTTTAAAAATAATAATAATAAATAAAATAACATATACTCACTATTGTGTACTTATTTCAATTCCCCAATGTAGGAAACATGGATCTAAATGCCTTGTGCACTGCAAAATGGGGGTGAGTCGCTCAGCCTCCACTGTGATTGCCTATGCAATGAAGGAATATGGCTGGAATCTGGACCGGGCCTATGACTATGTGAAGGAAAGGCGAACAGTGACCAAGCCCAATCCCAGTTTCATGAGACAACTGGAAGAGTACCAGGGGATCTTACTGGCAAGGTGAGTCCTTCAGTGACTTTCTCAGATTTTCCCTCCAGTACGCTCCCTGGGGCAGGATAAAACATCCTTCCCTGCAGCTAATTCTCAGCCCAATTTGGATGTATGATACATTTTGAAAATTGAAACCTCTGTCAATCTAGTTTTTAAAAAATAAGTACAAGCATTTAAGAATAATACAGAAGATCAGGCATTCAAAAAATGATCTTTAAACCAAAAGGTGAAAATACTGTTCTCTTACTTTAATTCTTAACTTGGTGCTGATTATCATAAACATTTTTCAGCCTCTTCTAAGACCAGACACAGCTGCCTTATCAAAATGGATACTTATTGCTCCCAGAGTAATGCTAAGCATAGATGAAATTCTTTAAAAAAAATTAGCCCATTTTTTAAAAATAAATAAAAAAATAAAAAATACCTGGTGCTATTTTAGGCATCATTTTTTTTTCAGTGCTTGGTTTCAGTGAGCCTTCTCCAGAATTTTGGTTATGTGACAAATCACAGTTGGGGTATGAAGGCACTTCTGGAAATAACTCTCTTCTTTTAAAAATATTTTAATCTGAATATATATATATATATATATATATATATATATATTTTGCAAAAATGCAGAAAACACAAAGAAAAATCATTTATAAATTCAATACCCATAGACAGCAATCAACACTATCTTGCGTGTTTCTCCAGCTCTGACTCCTACCACATATATTGATGGATATTTTCTCACAAAAACTATTCTTCAACCTACCTACCTCTTCATCCAATAGCTGATCTTCTTTTTTTGTTTTTATTAAACTGCAGCAGTGTATATTGAACAGTTACACTGCACTTAGCCATCACTTGACCATCCTTTCTCACCCTCAGCTTTACTGAGATAGAATTGACATATAACATTATATACATTTAAAGCATCCAAGGTGTTGATTTAATGCATTTATATATTGCAGACTGATTATCACCACAGCATTAGCTTACACCTCCATTCCTTCACATACTGTTTCTTTTGTTCATGGTGAAAATATTTAGGATCTCTCTTAGCAACTTTCAAGTATATGATACAATTTTATAACCTATAATCTCCAGGTTGTGCATTAGATTCCCAGAATTTACTAATCTTATAATTGGAAGTTTATACCCTTTGACCAACATCTCCCCATTTCCCCCATCCTCCACCCCCTAATAACCACCACTTATTCTCTATTTCTCTTGGTTTGGCTTTTTAGACTTCACATATAAGTGATACCATTCAATATTTATCTTCCTCTGTCTACCCAGTACTAGATCTTAAACATCTTCCTGTATGAATAAGAATTCATTTCAACAATAATTTTGTAATCGGTTATAAAATGAGTAATGGATTATTATTTTACCCCATTGGTGGTGGAAGCCACTTTCAGGAAAGAGATTTGTATATTAAACTGGATTTAAGGATCAATTTCATAGGGATCCCTGGGTGGCGCAGCGGTTTAGCGCCTGCCTTTGGCCCAGGGCACGATCCTGGAGACCTGGGATCGAATCCCACATCGGGCTCCTGGTGCATGGAGCCTGCTTCTCCCTCTGCCTGTGTCTCTGCCTCTCTCTCTGTGTGTGTGTGACTATCATAAATAAATAAAAATTTTTAAAAAAGGATCAATTTCATGAGATGCCACATGCTAAAGTTCTGTGGAGTGCTACATTTTGCTTTGTTTTTTCCATATGGGCATGTCCTAGGTGATTTTGTTCAGATGAAGGCACAGCTGCCTAGAAGCAGTTGGGGCCAGTGCCAGAGTGTGACTCCAGTGAGTCTCATGACTTGGTCTTAACTCTTGAATCTGGGCTATATTTCCCTGAACAAAATGTTAAATAGCCTTCCAGCCTATCAGGCAGAGGGACCACCCTCCCACCCCCAAAGTCTTGTGAAAATGTGGCCACAGCATAGCATTATGGTTTCCACTAAAAAAAACCCTCCTGTTTACTCAGTACTTGGCATGATTTCATCTGAGCCATTCTTTTAGGAGGCAGGGAGGATACTCAAGTCTCCTCCACTTAAAAAGAACTTAGAGGTCTTTGGGGCCAGATTTTGATGACATTTTTAGATTAGATCAAAAGGTAGGACACAGCAGTTCTTTTTGGCACAAGAAAGAGGCATCTGGGGGTTAGATGAGACACAAATATTGTATGTTCCCAGACATACACATGACGGATGTTAGGCAGTGTCCTCACGTGACCCATTGAGAGCAAGGATACTATGTGTCCTGCCAATTTCAGTATTTATTCTGGAATCTCAGGCTACTGCAAGCTGTTGGGTTGGGGTTTTTTTTAGCGTATGTGGTTTTTCTTAGATATTAAAGGAACTCCAGAAAAATCTTAGATGAGGATAACAAGGGCAGCATAACCCACAAAATCACACTGCCTCTTCCTTTCCCTTTCAGTTCTATCCTGCCTTCCTAGGCTTGATTCATGGAGGGAGGAGCAAGCCCTGGGGAATGAGGAAACCACAGAATTTGAGTCAGTAGATCTGGTTTCCATCTCGGGTTCATCCTCTTGTTGCTACTTTGAGGAGTTACTTCACAGTTCTGATTCTCACCTGATTCCATCTATAAAATGACAAGAACCCTATGTCACACTGAAATTAATAATACACTGTATGTTAACTAAATTGAATTTAAATTAAGTTTTTTTTATTTTTTATTATTATTTTTTTTTTTTTTTTTTTTTTTTTTAATATTTTTTTCTTTATTTATTTATGATAGTCACAGAGAGAGAGAGATAGAGAGAGAGAGGCAGAGACACAGGCAGAGGGAGAAGCAGGCTCCATGCACCGGGAGCCCGACGTGGGACTCGATCCCGGGTCTCCAGGATCGCGCCCTGGGCCAAAGGCAGGCGCCAAACCGCTGCGCCACCCAGGGATCCCTATTATTATTTTTTTATATTTTTAAAGAACCCTATGCCACAGGGCTGTTGTAAATAAAAATGTGTATAAATGTACACTACAGCGCCTTGACTGGCTCAATCATTAGAGCATGCAACTCTTGATCTTGGGATTGTGAGTTCAAGCCCCATATTAGGTGTAGAAATTACTTTATAGTCTTTTTTTTTTTTTAAATGTACAATATATACTGGTAAGGGTTATTCTAATATAGTTATCATCATTTTTCTCCAGGGCTACCCAGAAACACATACATACATGTGCCATTTATCCCCTCCTTCTTCCTCCAACCACTGCCTGCCACCACCCACAGGCACATTAACTCCATTAGAAACTAGAATAGGAAGTGGTCCAGAATTTCCTGTACTGTGATGTTTCCTGGATTTTAAGAATTAGAATCTAGTGCTAGGGGTATCACTTAGACTGCTTTCAGCTGCAAGTAATAGAATACATCCATCAATCAAGTTCTCAACAAGAAACAGCATGCTTAGATTAGGATTATTTGAGGAAGGTTTTATAAAGCAATTTTTTATAAAGTTGTGGGATTGTAGTAGAATCAAGGGACTTGCGTCAGCAGAACTGTTTAGTAATAGCTGTGAGGCCTAAAGAGGGAGGGAGCAGTTACTAGAACCTGGAAGGAAACTCCTGGAGAAAAAGGCACCTTCAGAGAAGAGAGATAACCTTCAGTCAGGGGACACAGCCAACCTGAAGTGACCCTGCAGGGAGAGAGAGTTAGAGGAATAAGTGGCCAGTTTTTACTCTCTTCCCTCCAGACTGTCTCCTGCTGGGGCTCCCATGGAACAGTGAATACCCAAACCAAATTAGGCGTCTGCCAGTTAGGAAAAAGAGTGCGAGTGCCTGCTGGGTATACAGTCATTAGGATCTTCAGTCTCTGGTGTTTTCTTAAAAGACAGCACTTGAGGCTACTGGCAAACTAGCTGTCAAGTGTATTGGGCCCAACAGAATCTTGCCCAGCCCTTGAGTGCTACTCCAGGGTCTGCCTGCTTAGAAGAGCAAAGACCGAGAAGCCCCAGATTCCTGGAACTGTCTAAAGCTCTACAGCTTAGGTAACCAGGAGAAGAAAGTCCTTAGAAAAATCCTACTCATCTGTTTGCAAAGAAACCCATTTCCTATGGAGGCACTTAGATCTTATATTCCAGATCTTCTCCCAGAAGGATGTGCTAGTTTTCTCAAAAAGATATAGCCCTGCTACTAGCATTCTTTCAACTACATGGTTGTCTAGAGTAGCACTGGGTACTTAACTTGAGGTGGCAGCCCTCTGTTTGAGGGTGTTAGCTCGGTACTTCAACATCTTGGTGGAAAAGAAGTTTACCAAAGTGATACCAGGCTCCTGTGATTTATGAATTGGTCATAGTCTCTTAATCAGAATGTGAGGCTATGGGCCAAACAGTGACCACCTGTCTGAAATGCAGGGAACTTTTTGCATACTTCAGTATGTCATTAAGAGCCTGGGGAAGGCTAGTATTTAATATAATCCTTTGGACCTAAAAAGGGAGGGTATTGTAAAGCCACTAATACTGTTCATTTCTAATTTTATTTTTTGTGTTTTTATAGCTGGGGGATGGGAATGAGACAGGAAGAGGGTGTGTGTGTGTGTGTGTGTGTGTGTGTGTGTGTGTGTGTTGAAACCTTCCATTAAACTGCCAACAGCCGTGTTTGTCATTCTGTACTCTGATCATGCAGGTATCTGGCAGATTTTTGTTCCATTAGACAAGTTCAGATTTCAGGCATTTGCAAGCTGGACCATGTGTCTGTGATATTAGGTTCCAGTATACAAGGGGCAGAGAAGAAACTGGGTGGTAGCCAGGGAGAGTTCATGCCACATGTCTTCATAGATGTCAGTTTTGATTCTTTGAACGCCCCTATCACCAGGGCCAAAAGAGGCAGAGGTGTCTTTTACATTCCCCTGCTTTGCTGGTGGAGACTTTGAAGTCTTGTTAGCTGGTGCACAGTGGTCAGTCAGCAGGAGGGAATCTGAGAATGAACTCACATTACAATTGAGATTGAAAGGCTTTCCTTAATAGCTTTTCAGTGAAATAATCTTGAAGCATTTAGGACCATGGACAACACATAGAAAATGCTCAATTGATGCTTTTTCTTTCTCCTACTTTCTGTGGGCTACCTAATCCCCTAAGAGGTAGCATAAACAGTCTGATTTTACTATAACTGATATTTCATTTTTAGCAGTATTTTCCTCTATATAACTTTCTCAAAGTTGGTGCTTTACCAAACATGTAACAAGAAGAAAGAAAGCAAATTGGAGGCAAGAGAATGGGATAGCATATGTATCCTGTCCCTTAGATTTCCTTCTTGTTCATTTATGAAGTAAAAGGCCAAATTTTAGGGGAGGTGAGTGGGGGGTTGGGGTAACTGAGTGACAGACACTGAGGAGGGCACTTGATGGGATGAGCACTGGGTATTATACTATATGTTGGCAAATCAAACTTCAATAAAAACAAATGGGAAAAAAAAAAAAGGCCAGATTCTTGCCCAGAATGGCCCAATCATCGCATGTGTGTCAGTGTATTTATGTGAATCCAAATTCAGGTCTGAGATTTCTCAAGGGAGAAAAGAACCTGAAGCTTCTTTGCATCATCCAGGCCACAAACCAACTCTGAAGTTCTTTTTGGTGACTTGTTTACTTGATGCCTACCTGAAATAGATGGAGAGAGTCAGCTGAATTTAAACATTAACAGTTGGGATGCCTGGGTGGCTCAGCTTCTTGGTGTCTGCCTTCAGCTCAGGGCATGATCCTGGGTCTAGGGATTGAGTCCCGCATCAGGCTCCCTGCAGAGAGCCTGCTTCTCCCTCTGCGTATGTCTCTGCTTCTCTTTCTGTGTCTCTCATGAATGAATGAATAAAATCTTTTTTAAAAAATAAAATAAATAGGGATCCCTGGGTGGCGCAGTGGTTTGGCACCTGCCTTTGGCCCAGGGCGCGATCCTGGAGACCTGGGATCGAGTCCCACGTCGGGCTCCCGGTGCATGGAGCCTGCTTCTCCCTCTGCCTGTGTCTCTGCCTCTCTCTCTCTCTGTGTGTGACTATCATAAATAAATTTTTAAAAAAATTATAAAAAAATAAAATAAAATAAATGAACACTAACAATTTAAAAATAATAAATATGGTCCAGTGCCTTAAATCTATCCCTACCAGTGATCAAGCATCAGAATAAACTGACTTGGGGAAAAGCTGCACTGACAAACAGTTTGGTGTTACTAAAACTGATGATGCACATATGCCCTGTGACCCACCTTTTCTGCTCCTATATTTTAACATCTTTCATAAGCCAAAGTATGTACCAAGTGCAAGAATGTCCATGGCAGTAGTAGCCAAAATTGTTGATAGTAGCCAAAACTGTTCATCAACAGGATGGATAAATAAACTGTGATATATTCATCACACTCTGAAATTACAGCTGCACACATGGATGAATCTCAAAAACAGTGTGGACAAAAGAAGGTTGTAGAAGAATACATACATAGAGTATATTTTCATTTATATAAGTTCACAATATGCAAAACTAAGCAGTATATTTTTTTTAATTTTTATTTATGATAGTCACAGAGAGAGAGAGAGAGAGAGAGGCAGAGACACAGGCAGAGGGAGAAGCAGGCTCCATGCACCGGGAGCTCGATGTGGGATTTGATCCTGGGTCTCCAGGATCGCGCCTGGGCCAAAGGCAGGCGCCAAACCGCTGCACCACCCAGGGATCCCAACTAAGCAGTATATTAAGAACAAAGCCTAATGACACTATAAAGAAGATGATAAACACAAAATTCAGGACAGAGTTTACTAAAACCTCTGAGGTGGGAGGAGGAAAGTGCTTCCAAGACCATGGTAATTAATGAGTATCTTGATTATATCAGAGAGCCATCTACCACTCTCCTTGCAGGTCTTACTACAAAAATGAAAAAGCAGAATCAAACCTATCTTTGGTGGGGATTTTTCTTTCTCCTTTACAAGTCGGTGTCAGTTTAATTCCAGAGCCCTGACTTAATATTTTCTGATGATTACTTCCCACCGGAAGAGAAGGAAATCCCTGCTGGGCAAAAAGCAGCTGTAATGTCAGCCACTTCTGAAACATACTGTTGGTACCTATTAGCATAACTTCAATCTCATTCCCTCCTGATTGATTAGTGATTTGCAGGCAGTTTTGGAAAATCATACTTTGGAAGGTTCTTAGGATCAAGAAAAATCCCATTTGCCTGTTGACTGGTAAAATAAGCTGTTCCTTTATATTACTAGAAAGGTGAGAACAGCTACTCCCTGAAATGTCTTCCCAGTCATTTGCATCACAAGGAACTGTCCTGCCATCGATGCCTAGGGAAGTCGGTACAGGTTTGTACATCCTCAGGATAGATGAGGGATAGAAATTGGAGAACGCAGCCATATGTAGGTCAGGAAACAAGAGTGTCTAGATATAAAAGAAACTTTAAAGGGAAGCACATTGGCATGGGTTGGTCACAGTGTATATAGTTCAGGCTCCACCTCTCCAACCATTCAGTTTGCCCCTCCCCAGGGTCACTCACTCGTTTGGCATGTGTGATATGTTGTCTCCTCCTAGGGGTGGCTGGAGTTCATGCAGCTTGGAAAGGGTGAAAACCCTACCTTCCTCCCTGCTATTGATTGATTATAGCTTGTCTTCATAAACAGAATGACCTGATCCCTACCCAGAAAAGCACCCTTCTGCTGTGTGGGCCTGAGTCAGAGCAAGCCCCACCCAAGCAGCAGACAGACAGGGGTTACTTGAGAGCAGGTGCAGAGTTGAGAACAAATGGGTTCACATTAGTGCAGGCGCATGACTCGGCAGAGATTCACAGGCGGGCGTGGCACTGAGCCTGAGGTAAATTGTTTTGGACTATTTCCTATTACACTGTGCAGTTAGGTAACTCTTCATCAACTCATAAATCATGGAAACCACACCCCTAAATGCCACATTTAGGGACCTGTTTCCTGGGCAGGTGATCCTGACAGCCACAGGACCACCTTTTTCTTTTTGGCTTGGGCTTTGGGAATTGCTCCCTTGTTAGAGAGTATGGTTTGAAATGAAATTCTATCCCATCCGAACTTCTCTCTAGGGGCACCTCAGTGGTTTAGTCAGTTAAGTGTCTGCCTTCAGCTCAGGTCATGATCTCAGGAACCTGTGATCAATCCTGCCGGGCTCCCTGCTCAATAGGGAAGTCTGCTTCTCCCTCTCCCTCTGCCCCTGCTCATGTGTTCTCGCTCACTCGCTCGCTCACTCTCTCAAATAAATAAGATCTTAAAAAAAAAAAAAAACTCCATAAAACAAGCCAAAGGATGGATATGTGTGTGTGATCTTCCTTTGGGCCACCTGCTTTTCTATGCTTCCCCTTAGCTTCATGATTTTTATCCAAAGATTCTTATGGAAGGAGCCTATACTTTAGACGTATCCTCTTCCATTCTGTTAACCAACGTTTTTTGCAGATTTACTGGCTTCATCTTTGCTTTCTAATTCAAGAAAGATTACTACCCTCCTCACATTTCTACTTGAGTGATTGATCCTGTATCAGATTTTTATTCCAGTAATGGGGACTTATAATGGGCTCCAATAGAATACTTCTCTTTGTATTGCTTAGATGCTGTTTTGTTTTAGCTTTTCCCCTCTTGGTGATTAATGTTAAACATGCTCATTATTTTTAAATTTTAAAACCTATAGAAATATAGAATATAGAATGTAAAGCCCTCCCCGGAAGTATTCTGCCTTCCTTGAAAGAAACCCTGTTACCAGTTTAATTATGTTCCTCCAGGTATTTTCCTCTACTTATTGTAACATGGGAGCTGACCATTCTAAATGTGGTCAGCGTGCTTTTTCACTTAATAGTATACCTTGGACAACCTTCCACTAAACCTTCCATTAAAATACCTGTTTTTAACAGCTTCATGCATGGCATGTAGGTATATGGACTGTAATTTAAATAAATCCTCTTTCGTATGTGTCTGTCTCATCCTTTGGTACCACTGTATTACATAGCAAATATCCTTATATCCATATCTTTGTGCACTTATAGTAGTATTTCTCCAAGAAAAATTCTTAAAAGAAGAATTTTGGTTGCTGGTTAAGAGTTTTTTAATTTAATTTTTAATTGCTGGTTAAAGAGTTAAATTTTGAGAGCTGTTATCAGATTTCACTCTCAGAATTTCTACAATTCACATTCCTACCAACTGTATATGAGAAGATTTGTTTGGCCATGCCATCATCAACACTGGCTGCTAGCAATCCATTTTAAGCTCAGTCTGATAGGTAAAAAATCAGATCTCATGTTCGTTTTTATTGTTATTTTGCTTTGTTTGTCTTTTGCTATTAGTTAAATTGAGCACCTTTACAAATGTTTATTGCCTACTTCTTCCCTTGGGTATTAACAAAGCATTTTGCAAGTTAAGATTTAGATTTATCTGGGAGCAGTTTCCTGGGAGGGTGTTGATTGATTTCACAAACCAGAATAAGGCATTTCCTGTGTATGTCTTCCACAGCAAACAGCGGCATAACAAGCTCTGGAGATCTCATTCAGATAGTGACCTCTCAGACCACCATGAACCCATCTGCAAACCAGGGCTAGAACTCAACAAGAAGGAGATCACCAGCTCAGCAGACCAGATTGCTGAGGTGAAGACCATGGAGGGTCACCCCTCCATACCACCCGTCTTTGTGGAACATGTTGTCCCACAGGATGAACATCAGAAGGGTCTGTGTACCAAAGAAAGAATGATCTGCTTGGAGTTTACTTCTAGGGAATTTCATGCTGGACAGATTGAAGATGAATTAAATCTAAATGACATCAATGGATGCTCATCAGGGTGTTGTCTCAATGAATCAAAATTCCCTCTTGACAACTGCCATGCATCCAAAGCCTTAATCCAACCTGGACAGGCCTCAGAAATTGCCAGCAAGTTCCCAGACTTAACAGTGGAAGATTTGGAGACAGACGCACTGAAAACAGATGTGAATGTCCACTTGCTGCCTTTGGAAGAGTTAACATCTCGCCTAAAAGACCTTCCCATGTCCCCTGACCCTGAATCTCCGAGCCCCCAACCCAGCTGCCAGGCTGAAGTCTCAGATTTCAGTACAGATCGCATTGATTTCTTTAGCGCCCTAGAAAAGTTTGTAGAGCTGTCCCAAGAAACCCGATCCCGATCCTTTTCCCACTCAAGGATGGAAGAGCTGGGTGGAGGAAGGAGTGAGAACTGTCGACTCTCAGTGATGGAAGTCACCCCTTCTGAAGTGACAACCGATGACCAGAGAAGCAGCTCTTTGAGTAATACTCCCCATGCATCTGAAGAATCTTCAATAGATGAGGAACAGTCAAAGGTAAAAACTATAGTAGTTCTCTACCTAATGAAGTTCTCTTGGAAGACAAAATCTTTGGGATCCTGTGTTTATTTTGTATTTGATGTTGCTAAAGATTTAGGAAGGCAGCATGGGAGAGACAGTGTAGCTGAGACTTTTCTTGAAAACTTAAGTTTTAAAATTTTTTTTAATCCATTGCCTTTTGTGGAATTTATCTTTCCAGGCTCTTGGTGTCTTTGGAAGCACTTCTGAAAGGGGGATGTGGGGAAAAAGGGATTAGCCGAAACAAATGTCCTGCCTGCACAAGGAGAGGTCCCCTCCCTGGGCCTCTGCAGTTTGGATCAGATCTCACAGATAATGAAGTGCCTTGGACAGACATGCTGCCTTAGAAAGACCTGAGTCTCTCGGAGGACGTCGATTTGTTTAGGAAATTCCGTCTTAGAAAATTCAAAGATTAGACGTTTGTAAATATAGTCGTTAGAGTAGCAATCGATGATGAGTTCTTGCTATTGATAATGTTTCTGGATTGTTCCTCATCTCAGGCCCTATGGTATCCAAGACTTGAGGGATGGTTTTGGGAAATGATTGAGAGCAGACAGGATCTGAAGATTCTTCTCTGTGGCATGTGAGCCCTTAGGAGCCATTTCAGGCCAGGGAAAGACCTACTGTGTGTCATCAGTTCTACAGCTCATACTTACATGTCATTTTGCACTTGAGAAATTGGGATATATCTTAAAAGCAGTGGTATATTAGATCAGTTTAATACAGTAGTTGGGAAGCAAATGGTGACAGATTTACTCTCACGAACCAAACTTCACTTAATGATTCCACTGGGGATGACTACATTTTTTTACATCTCCTGATACCTGCCTACTTATATTTACCACCTTGTCCCTGACTTATCTTTTCTCTAACTACCTCAGGGCAGTCATTGCCTCTGCTTCTGTCTTCTCTCTCCAAAAGTTATGCCCCTGCTTTATTTTACTGGGAAATCAGAAATGCTTGAACTATCCTTTGGACCAGTCAGTATAGTAGCTCTGACAAAAATAGCTTTTCTGCAGAGTCCCTCGTCATATGAGCACTCTCTCCACAGCCCATGCACACACTGGGCCCGCTGTGGCTTCTCTCCCAGTCTTGGCTAGTTTACCCCTGCCAAATGTCCCAGCAGATTCCTCCCAAAGGTGTAACTGACCTTGTTAGTTTGTACTAGCTCTGACTTTCTTTTGAAGGAGAAAGACCAGAACAATTCCAAGGGAAATACTAAACTTTGAAGGTTTATAAAAATGTTAAAGTAAATTGATGGTTATCATGATGCCACTTTAAGAGATGTCCAACGGCCATTTTTCAGACTATGAAATTCTTATCCTCTTTTTTTTTTTTAACAATAGGACTTGATTTTATATTGGCTAATTTTCTTTTGCCTCGTTCTAAACCATCTAGGAATTTGTAACTGGTAGAACAATAAAATGTCAGAGAGTCACAGTTTCTAAGTTTGCTTAAGCATGTGGCTCCATAAACCAAGTAAACCTTGCCCAGAAGGAGCCTTGTGAAACTTGGAAGTTGTGTGATCAGGTACAGAGTGCCCTCATGTGCTGGAATGCTACTGCCAAAAGATGCAGTGGGAAGATAAAGATGAAAGCTGGCAGGACAGAAAAGAAGAGAACAGTGAGATTCCAAATCAGACATCAGATGATAGTCTCTTCCATCCTGCCTGAACACTGGGCATATTTAAGGTGACCACTGAGCCCCTAAATGGAACTCTTCCCCTTGAACTAGGTGAGAATCAAACTGGAAGTTGATAGGCCAGAGAAGAAAAATCTCATCTACCCCAGAATGACCTAAATCCTGAAGACTAATAATAGTCTTAGGAAAGTAAGGATTATAGGAACCTCCAAGGCTATCCGATGTTCATTTGGGAGGAAGATATTGGGTTGGAATTCTGTTTGAGTAAACAGAACAAAAGTTTAGTAGACCGTGATTCAACCTGTAACAAGTTTTGTATCTCTGCCTTTGACGAATCTGGGTTGTTTTTTTTGGGGGTTTTTTTTTTTTTTCTTGTCTGATAAAACAGATGGCCAGAGGACAGTCTCAGGCGCTCCATGATTTGTGTCCTCATAGCCAGAAGGTTCTCCTGGATTAGAAGATTAATAAGCAAAACATCTGGCATTCTTAATGAGACTGTTTGCCATAACCATCTCACTGTTTTCTCCCTAGGCAATCTCAGAACTGGTCAGCCCAGACATCTTCATGCAATCTCACTCAGAAAATGCAATTTCGGTCAAAGAAATCGTTACTGAGATCGAATCCATCAGTCAAGGAGTCGGACAGATTCAACTGAAAGGAGACCTCCTATCTAACCCATGCCACACACCAAAGAAGCACACTATCCATGAGCTACCCCTTGAAAGGGCCCATGCCCTAGAGAACAGACCTGGAAATCTGGAGCAGAGTGAGGGTTCCTACGCAGCCCAGCTTGAACTAGCCAAAGACTCAGGGAAGTGGGACCTTGAAGGCTGCCTGACGACACACTCATCGACCACAGAATTAGAAGAAGAGGAACCAGCTGAGGAGGAACAAGAGCTCTGGGGCCCAGGAATGCACCCAGGTGCCAAGTGGTGCCCTGGGTCTGTGAGGCGAGCCACCTTGGAGTTTGAAGAGCGCTTGCGACAAGAGCAAGAGCACCACGGTGCTGCCCCTGGTTGTACCTCATTGTCTGTTCGCAAGAATTCCAAGAATGATTCTTCTGTAGCAGACCCAGCACCAAAAGGGAAAAGTGATGAAGCTACCCTTGAACATTCTTTTATCCCCAAGGAACCAGAGATTAACAAGTGCAAAGGGAAATGCGGTGGGTCTGAAACTGGTTCACTACCCCATTCTGAGCAAAATTCCATTGTTCTAGCGCCTGAGCTGCTGGTGTTTCAGGAACGCCCGGGGTCAGATACTAGAACAAACCAGGAAGGAGTCCTGAGGGAGCAGAGGACTGTGGTTTCATGCCAGGGATCAGAGACACAGGCGGTCCTTCTTTCCCTTCCCAAGAAGGTGGAAATCTTTGAGTCTACCCACACAGTTACACCCCCTGATCACCCTGGGCTGGGGGGTGAAAGAGCCACCAGCAAAAAGAGTGGGGAGCAAGGGCTGAGGAAAGTGAAAGTGGAGGACTCCATCACCATCCTCTGTGCACTGGATGAAAATCTGAACAGGACTCTGGGCCCCACCCAGGCTCCTCTGCACCCCAACGTGCTACCTCTGTCTCATTCTTCCCCTCCTGAGCACGACAGCCCCACCGACATGACCTCTACCCTGGGCAGCCCTGAGGACTGGGACAAGAACCTGTCAACAGCCCCAGACACAGGAGTGTCTTCTGTCAGTCACACAACCCATGTACCATCTGCCAACTTGGATTATGCACCTCCCCAGACCGTTGTTCACCTGGAAGGCTTCACAGAGCAAACCAGCACCACAGACAATGAGCCCTCATCAGAGCAGGGTAGCTGGGAAGAAAGTCAGGAGGGCCCCTTTTCTGGTGGCAGTGAAGTGCCATCTGAGGACTCACAGCTAACCAGCAAAGACCCAGGCAAACTCGAAGACAATAGTGGGGGGTTACAAGAAAAACTGGACCCATTTCTCATAGCCTGTCAACTCCCACATAGCTCTAGTAGTGACAATATAAAGGGTCTCAGCAATAGCCCCAGTGTGGTGAAGGAGCGCACTAAAGAAATCGAGTCCCGAGCGATTTGCCAGGGAGGGCTCACCAAACCATCCCAAATGAGGCATTCGGCTTCCCTTGCCAAGTTGGGTTACTTGGACCTCTGTAAAAACTGTTTATCAGAGAGAGAGCCTGTCTCCTCTGATCCCCCTCATCTCAAACTGCTCCAGCCCTTCATCAGAACGGATGCAGGCATGCATGCCATGGAGGCCCAGGAGCCCTCAGAATGCCCGGATGCCCCCCAGAACCTAGAGCCCACCAAGTATTTTATAGAGCAACTCAGAACAACAGAGTGTATTGCGCAGAGCAAGCCAGTGGAGAAGCCCATTGTACAGTACGCCAAAGAATTTGGTTACAGTCAGCAGTGTTCGCTCCCCAGGGCAGGCCCCGAGTTGACTAGTTCTGAAGGAGGCCTGCCTTTGCTCCAATCCCAGGGACTGCAGTATGCGGGTCCGGCTCCAGGGCTGGCTGTGGCGCCCCGTCAGCAGCACGGCAGAACTCACCCCCTTAGGAGACTGAAAAAAGCAAACGACAAAAAACGGACAAGCAACCCCTTCTATAATACCATGTGATTCTGAGCCTACACATGGAACTTTCTAAAAGAAATGTTTATAAAAGGGGCAGGTGTAATATGTAAGGAACATGCACTTTATTGGTTAATTTTATAATATTTTGGTCATTTTACTGTTCCTGGCGCATGCAGGGTTTGGGTTTTTTTCTCTGTGTATGTGTGTGAGAGAGAGAAAGATTGATTTGGACAACTAGACCATTTTTATCATTTTTTATTTTTAGAAAATTCAAACCTCAAAAAATACTCATTTTCAAAGAGCACCTTTATCAAAGGCAAATTGCTGTTTTTCAATCAGCTCCCCTCTGAGAAAAAAACATGCCTGCTTGCTTAAGGAAGGAAGCAGATGGGGAGAATGGAGATGAAGCTGGAAATCGGAAATGCTCACCTGGGCCTGTGTGATGATGGTTTGGGCTTCAGACCTGATGCATAGGATTGGACTGAAGGGCAGCCACACGTCCATGTGCTCTCATCCTTGGGCCCCAGCCCACTGAGAGTTCCCCAAGTGGGCTGATTCTGCTTTGCTTTCAAAGGGGGGTCTTCCAGAAACCACTTCTGGATTCCAGAGTGTATCATTTCCAAAAGGCATGATAATGGCTGGCTTTGTAAACTTACCAAGCAAATAGTTTTTTTTTCCCCCAAGCACATAATTTTTAAATTAAAAGAGAACCCCCAAATGAAATCTTGAGAGATCCTGTGTAGAAGAAAGTATAGGAGGAGGTGGAAGCGAAGTGTGCAGAGGCTGCGGCACAGTATCTTCCAGGTCAGTGGGCTGCACATAGGCAGTTATCCTGGACCTCCCTGCCAGGAAATGTGCTCTGCAACATCCTCTCAACAAAAACATAATAGGGACAAGTTTGAAAAACAGCAATTGAAAGTCAGTGTGTTCTTGTAAAATGAATACATCCGTAGGGTTTTAACACTTCCATTACTTGAATAATTCTGTGGGCCTTCTGAGTTTAATGGCCATTTTTTTTCCAATTTACTTTACTTCCTCGTGCTGTTTCTCCCAGTGCTGCCTTTTTTTTTTTAATTTCATAGATGATATTTAAATTGTTACGTTACCTATGTATAACCTCCGTTGAACGCAAAGTTTTCTTATCGATGTTATCACCGTTAACACTTGACATGGGGTTTTTTTTTCTCCTTTTCCTGGAAGATTTGTCATTTCTCTACTTTATACACAGTATTTATGTACATAATGTTGTCACTTCCTTACAGTGTTTTGTTGTTGATGTCGTAGGGTCTTTTTGATTTAATCTTTTTAAGAAGGAGTAAAGCTGCAACTGGAGAAAACACATACCACAGAAATAAAGCTGATGGGTGTTGGTAGGAATCTGCAGAGTCTATTGATGGTGGTTGTAATCATTTAAATGGAGACTTCTGATCGCCAGCTCCTGCCAAGTTATGTTTTAGTAACTTCCTCCTTGGAGAAACTCCTTCAGGCTCCCATAGGTCACATTTTGACTGAGAGCTGAATTCTCTTTGAGGCTGAAATCCCAGTGGGTTATTTGCCAGTAGCTGAGCCACAGCCAGGGAGTGTGTATGAGTGTTCCTGCTGCCCAGGGTGGAAGTTTCTAATGCTAAGGGCAGGCACCCATTATGACTCCGGTGTCATTACAACTTTAGGATGCTGTTGCTTTGCTGCTTTCGTGGAGATGCCTAACACAGGAGCACTTGCCATAAACAAGCCAGTTTGAGCTTCTTACAGAAAACATTCAGCCTGGAATGAAACACCTGTAGCTCATCAAAACTGAAGAGGTTTGCAGATTTGCTTCCTGGTGCTTCGGTGGATGTCCACATTGCTGAGAGATTGACCGAGTACAGCCTTGGGCTTTGGTATTTGGCTCATCCCGGCACTGAGAGGAAAAGACAGATGCCCAGATATCAAAGGCCACAGTTTGGTGGGAGCAGATAGTAGGGTGACCTGCAGGAGAGAGGAAAGGTGGACTGAGGTCATTCATAGGTGCTCCAGGGGAGCTGTGAATCCAGTTCCTGTGTGGAAGCTACAGTTGGGTCTCACATCACTGCTGGGAGGTAGATTGGACAGAAACCTCCTGCTCTTAGTGTCTCTAGGATGTAGTAATTACACGTACTTGTGCTGTCCTTAAATAGTTCCCTTAAATGTTTAAATATATCCTCCACATGGCTTTGTGGTTCCTGGATATTCAATGTGCTGTAAAGTGTTTGGGTTTAGGTGGTATTTGTATCAATGTGAAGAGGATCGCAAGACAGGGTTATGAATTTCCAAGGCTCATCCATCTAAATGGCCCTGTCTTGTTGAGGCAGTTCCACCACCCTCATTATGATAGGAAAAGGACAGGAAGTGTGGCAGGGTTGGGGAGAAGGATTTGCATGGAGGTGAAGAGAGTAGTGTCCCCTCCTTAACCCTTTGCAATGATGACCTCCCTCACATTAAGTACAAGCAGGATCGACAGTATTGCCCTGTTCTCTCTCATCCTGCAACTGCGGTTAATACTGCATTAAATAACAACAGAGAGGGGGAGGAGATCCTCTAATGCTGTGAAGAAAACTTTTTTTTTTTTATAGAAAAAGGGGAAAGGAAATAGTCTTGGTCTGCCTTCCTTTTTTTGAATTACATTTTTTGTTATCATTTAATTTGCCCACTTAAATAAACATCCTCTATATGGGGTCTGTAATTCAACCATGCCATATAGGGTTTTGCCAGCCCTTTCAAACTCCCACAACTGAGTGTTCTTATTTGCATAGCTGAGCGATGTCCAGGGAAAATACATGATAAGCTATCAAGGACTTTTCAGACTTTCTTCTCTTCAAACTTTTTGATAATCTTGGGTGGTTTATTTCCCTTCTCTGTTCATGGAAAACTCAGATACAGAACAGCAGGTCTAGTAGGTTGACAGAGATGAGTAGGAAAAGTCTTGACCTCTTGCTCAATGCCTCTCTTTTGAAATCCACCATAGTCTGACTCTCAGTTACTCTGGAGGAGAGAGAGAGAGAGAGAGAAATATGTGTATGTGTGTGCACACGCGCGTGCATACACCTGCACATGCAAAAACAAAGTAACGTTTTGGTGAATGGGGTAAAAACCCCAGAAGCACACAACTTTTGAGCTGTAATCTAGAGGGTTACCTGGTCATTAGGAAGGAGAGAAACCCCAACCCTTTCTTGATTTCAGAAACACTTAGGTGTAGTGTATACTAGAGTAGACCTGTAGTACTGTAGTGTAGTAATATTCATCTCTCATTTTGGTTGCCTTTCAGATTCTTAATGCTTGGGATCATTCTTAGCATCCCAACCTCTTAAGGCTCTCTATCTAGCAGTTTCCTGGTTCTGTACCTTTATTGGGGACTTCTCATTTGGGGAACTACCAAGAGCTCCAAGGATGGCCTAAGAATGATAGCCCAGGCTCTGAGGTCCCCTCCTGCTAAAGGGGCCCAGACAAATACTTTTGGATAGACCTGAAGTTTCTGAGACATAGCAGCTCACAAAAATCTTCACCTATTCCATCTGAGAATTTCAGTTTTAAAGCAATCCAGGCATGTTTGGTAAAGATGTTTTCGTGGGAGTTTTTTCTTTTAAAAAAGAAAGCATTATTGCGAAGAGGGTCACTTTTAAGGGCATTTTAAAATTTTTAAATCCATTCTTAGGCTCTTTTTGAAAACTATTTGTGGATACTTTGTTTACATTGTGATAATTAAAACGTGCATCATCTTGACAGCCACTGAGTCCCCTCGTCCAGGCACCCAGCCCCGGCTGTCCTGTGAATCCTCAAACAGAGCAGGGCCACAGTGGCCAACCCTCAGGGGTGAATGAGGAGGACCTGGAGCTGACTCCCATCTGTCCTGCTGTCCTGTTCAGCACTCTGTGTGGAAATAGCCCTTTCCTCAGTCAGTGATGGTGTGTCTTACAGTGATGGTTATAATGGTGAATGGCTAGTGTCATTTTTGTCTAATTTTGTTTTGCTTTTTGATGGTAGATGAAATTTTAGCTCTTTCAGCACCAATGCAACTTGAAGGTATCTTGGACTTTGTTTTCCTTTCCAGACTAGAAGATCAAGGCATATATTAGGCATAAATGTACTTGCTGCCTCAGCTCCTCTGACACTCATATTAGGAAAAAGCCCACCTCCAAAGCAGGAAGCTGCATGCTCCTCACTCCTGTTCCAGGGCTTTGAGGTCCCTTGATGCCATGGAGAGCTATTGCAAGGTGCTTCTGTACTTTTCCACCCTGGAAGTGGAGGGTGACCGGGCCTGGCTCTTGCTATGAAAAGAAAACCAGCCTCATTTTCTCAGTGCCCCAGAGATCAGGACAGGATTTCTAAACTAGAGTCATCATTGGCTTGAAGATGCCTCAAAGGGTCTATGACTAGTGCTAGTCATCTGTGTCCTCACAGCGACACTGGTGGTAGCATCCTCCGTGCACATGCAGAGCTAATACCCAGGGCTTAATTGAAGCTGATGACTCAATCTGGAAACTGGGTAACTGGCCCTGAAATGATTCTCAGTCAACAGGCCTGCAGGCAATTGTTTGGTTTTTCTGTTTTTGGGGGGTTTTGGTTTGCCTGGCATAGCTTAAGGTGCCTTTTATTTTTTTTTCTTCCTACTTTATTTCATAGGACTTGTTCTAAATGTAGAACGCAAGTCCAAAAGACTCTCCCACTGACTGTTAACTTTGCCCCAGGCCAGTCCCAAACTTTTATGCTCACATTTTATTAAATAAAGCAGGTGCTCCCTGGAATCTCTGGGACCTTTTTGAGGCATTTGAAGCAGAATATAAAGAGTGGTCTCATCTCCTTCCTTAATCTTCCTGGTGGTTGGGATGTTCCACTTGTATCATAGATTTTTTTTATTACTGATGTGCTCTGCTGTTTTTAAATGTGAACTTGTGCGCAAATGTGCGGATTCAATGTTCTTGTTACAGATTAAATAAATTTTTATTTTGAAGATGAAACGTGTATTTGATAAAGTGCCACAAAAGGGGGGCGATGCTGAGAAGGTGGAGGGATTGGAAGAGAACACTGATGAGCAATGCAGCACATGGAACACTTCTCATTGATCTCTGTCATGTACATCCTTAAGAGTTAGCTGAGCTCTGGGAAGAAGTACAACTTTCTACCTCCCAGAAAATAAAGACTGAATGGGAAATAGAATCACTAAAGATTATTTCAGACTTTGTGGCTCCAAGTGACCAAGCTGGGAACCTGCCTGGTCAAAGAAGCTCTTGCCAAAGCCACCACCTGGGTGTTAGGAGAATGAATAAGCAAAGGGACCAAAAGTCCTCTGCCATGTGTGGTACAGAGTGACTGCTCTGGGACAGCTGCTGTGACCTGCCCCAACAGGGACTAGATTTATTGGGTGGCTGACCTCTCTGGACATTTGTGAGATAGAGCTCACAAGCTCCCAGCGCAAGCCACCTCAGCTCACTGATTTCTAAAGAAGTAAAAACTTTTTAACCCTCTCTTGCCATTAGAAGAGAAGCATTGGATGTCAATGGTGGAAGAAGGGAAATTAGATCAACAGTTCTCTAAAACAGGCTGGGTCTGGAAGGGAGAGGCTCTCCAATTCTCCCACTCCTCCACAGACCCATCATGAGATATTTAGTGGTACCATTCATCACATACAAGGCATCACTATTACCTAGAGAAAGCTCAGTTTCCAAATTGCTAACAAAGCGATGTACTGACATTTCCAGAGAAAATACTGCCTCAGGGGCACCTGGGTGGCTCAGTCGGTGAAGTGTTTGCCTTCAGCTCAGGTCATGATCCCAGGGTTCTGGGATTGAGCCCCACATTAGACTCCCGGCTCAATGGGGAGCTGCTTCTCCCTCTCTGCCTGCTGCTCCCCCCGTTTGTGCTCTCTCTCTCTCTCTCTCTCTCTCTCTCTCTGTCAAATAAATAAAATCTTTTTTAAAAAATACTAAAATACTGCCTTAAACTAAAGTTAAGCCTGCCTGCTACATTCTGAATTACCCAAATCAAGTAGGAGGGGCACATCACTGGTCTCTGGCTAAAGTGCCAGTGCATGATGGTGAAGGCAAGGTCATTTTACAAAATTTTCTACGGGTGCCTGGCATCACTGACTAGATAAGCTCAGTCTGTATGGCCAAAGCAAATAGGGTCTAGTTGCCAGGCCACCTCTTCCAGAAAAAGACTTTATGAAAGATTAAATCCATGCCTGTCTTCTACAGATTGTAGTTCAAAACCCAGCTAATAATTCAATTGGTTAACCACACAGGAAAGCACCACGCCCAAATGGCTTCTTCCCCTGATTAGTTCTTTATGCCTAGGATCTGCCTGCCCACTCTCTGCCAAGCTTTGGCAGCCAGAAGAAAGCTAGAGGGCAGGGCTGAGGCATTCCTGGTCCAAGTATTACCTGTGAATCCCTGCTCCTGTACCTGGAGAGCACCCTTCTTCTCAGATGACAGAACCAAAGGCAAGGTGGATTGAAGGATTCCTACTTCCTAGTTTCAGACTCTTGCCTCTAGAATAGAAGGCTCTTTAAAGAGGAGAAAAAGCAAGGGAGAAAGAAAAGGTAAGAGGCAGCATGTCAAACTCCTTGTCTGCCAACAGGTGGTGCAGAGTCGGAAAGAAACTGACCCAGGCCTCTCCTGTTCTTTACAGCTCAGAGAACTGCAAAACTGGGGTGATTGAGCCAGAGCTGGAACTCCAGTTTTCTAATTAGTCTAAGCATCCTTTCCTCTGTGCCACAAAAAGTAAATCTCAGTATCAGCATTTATGAGATAAGGTGGCACTATCCTTCAAGAGACAGAAATGCATGGTACTGAAAAGCATGGACCCAGGTGCTGGACCCCTGGATAAGTCTCAGCTCCACCAACTACCAGTTGAGTGATGGGTAAGCTACTTAATCTCTCTGTGCCTTGGTTTCCTCACCTATAAAATAGGGATAATAATAGCTAATAAGGCTATTATCAGAATGGAATCAATATTAGAACAGTGTCTGACACAATAACTACGAGCTATTGTTATTAAGGAGCAACTGAGTCACTCAGATCTTTCCCTCCTAATCATGTGCCTGGAATCTTTAGGTGAAAAGGAGACTCATCTACCCTTATGGCCCTCCCTGCCATAAACTATTTCTGGAGCACCCGTAACAGTTTCTGATTCTGTTCCCCTACAAGCCACTGGATACTCGGACTCTTTCTGAGAAGGAGCCTTGTATGGGCTATCACCTGCCATCTCCTTTACTCCCAATGCTAATCTCTGCCCTCTGGAAGGCCATTCCATTGATTCCCAGGTGTGCCTTGGAGAATTGGAGGTAATAACTAGCCTCATACTGTCCTCCAGGGCCTGATGATCCAAAGCAAGAAATCGAGGCAGTGGATGAATGCTGGGTGCACAGCAGCTTTCAGGGACAAGCAGTTCTTCACTGGCTGTATTTTGACAGGTTTCTTTTTATTTCCTCCTTAGCCTTGATCGATACGCAGATCTGTGGGTTTCAGGGGGAGTGAATGAGGGCTGGGACTTCCCTGGAACACAGCTGGGCATCAATTCAAACAAGTCCCAGAAGACTTAGGAGTCAGGCTGGGCATCTAAAATTTGATTACTGGGGCTCCCGGGTGGCTCAGTAGGTTAAGTATCAGCGTTTAGCTCAGGTCATGATCTGAGGTCCTGGGTTGGAGCCCAGCCACCAACTGACTCCCCTCTCAGCAGGGGGTCTGCTTCTCCCTCCGCCCCTCACCCTGCTCATGTTCTCACCCTCATTCTCTCCCTCAAATGAATGGATAAAATCCTTCTTTAAGTAGGGACGTCTGGGTGGCTCAGCGGTTTAGCGCCTGCCTTCGGCCCAGGTCCTGATCCCAGGGGTCCGGGAATCGAGTCCCACATCGGGCTCCCTGCGTGGAGCCTGCTTCTCCCTTTGCCTTTGCCTTTGTCTCTGCCTCTCTCTTTCTCTTCTCTTCTCTTCTCTTCTCTTCTCTTCTCTTCTCTTCTCTTCTCTCTCTCTCTCTCTCTGTCTCATGAATAAATAAATTTTTAAAAATCTTTTTTAATAAATAAAAAATAAAATAAAACGTGACTGCCAAAGGCCTGTGGCAGCTGCTTCTCCTCGATGTGGTGTCTCCCCACGGGGTCGAGGTGGATTCACTTCCCCATCTTTGGGCTGCCTTTCTGCCGGGCTCCACGGAATCCTCTCTAACCGGGTGAAAGGCCTAGTTACAGTGCCAACGTGTTAGGTTCTCAAGTGGTCGCTATGGCCACTTATAACAACAGTAACAGCGACATTCACAGCGCCCTGTCGGGTACACCGGAGCAGCCCTGGCTCGGCCCTCACTCAAGGGCTGGGAAGACTCCGTCAGGGCATCTTTCCGGACCCTGTCCCCGGGAGGGTCCGGACGTGCAGGCCCGCAGCCGAGGCCGCCAGCCGGCACAGGCTGAATTCGAGTGCGATCGCAGCGGGAAGGCGGCGCGAAGGCACCTGATCTTGCGCGCGGCCGGCTCTCCGTGCCGGAGCCCAGCGGGGTGCGGGAACCCGGGTCTGCCCGGCCTGCCCGGGAGCACCGAGGGCGGGGAAGGAGCGCGCGCAGCCCGCCAGACACACTCCATCACTCTGACAGCTTTTCGCGGCCGGCGGCCGGGCTGCGCGGGCTGCGGGGGCTGCGGGGGCTGCGCGGGCTGCGGGGGCTGCGCGGGCTGCGCGGGCTGCGGGGGCTGCGGGGGCTGCGGCGCTCGACTTTCCCGCCGCTGGAGGGGCGGGGCCGCTGTGGCCCCGCCCCGGCCCCGCCCCCGCAGGTTGATGGCAGCGGCAGCTGGGACTGCAGCGACGCCGGGCCCGGAGAGCCGCGAGCAGCGGCCCGAGCGCGCAGAGGAACACCCGGGCCCAGACGCCGCGGACACCCGGAGGGGAGGTTCCCGCATCCCGACTCCCTCGGCCCCAGCGCGCACCTAGCCCCTCTGCAGAGGAGCCGCAGCGCGAGCGCCCCTCGCCCACTCAGCACCAGGTACCCCCTGCCCCCTGCCCCCACCGCAGCCACCCAGCGGGCGGGGGCTCTAGAAGTGGCTGAGATCTGCGCCCCCTCCCCCGCGCCGCCAAATTCGGTCCCGGGCGGGGCGGACTTGGTGTCTATATTTGGCCGGACAGCGGCCCGCGCGCCTGCACTGCACCGACACCTCGCTTCCTAAGAACGCAGTGCCGGGGCTGGAAGCCCGAGGAGGGTGCGGGGAGGCCCGGGCCTCAGGCCTGGGGCCGCAGGAGCGGCGTGAAGGGCACAAGGATGCCCGGGGCTGGGGAGGGGCAGGAGTCAGGGGATGGGGTTTGGAAGAGCTCCATGAGTCCCCTGGGGAAGAGCACAGCACAGACCCCAGCTGAAGAAAAAGCACTTCACCCTCCCCACTCCTGCAAATCTGGCCCTAGCCCCGCGGGGTTGAGGACCCCACCCTGGGAGAGTTCAACAGGAGAGAGGACCCACAGGAGAAGGGAGACCGATGTATGGTAGGCAAAAGCCAGACCATGGTCAGGACCTCACGGAGAAGAAAAGAGTGGAAAGAGGAGAGATCCACCTTACACTGTGTTCCCCAACAAGATGCGAGGAAATTGATGAAAACAGCAGGAAAGACTCAAGTTAGCTGATAGGAGGAACTTCTCCTTAGCAAAATTTTAGAAGAAGACAAAAGCCCATCTGCCTGAACTATGTTAGAGACACAGAATTAAGGACCTTGGGGGGGTTGTAGTCTTAGCCCCATAACTGGCGTCGAGCCAAGATCCCACAACCAAGGCCTCTGATTCTGGACAAGGTGCTGCTGGGAGATAAACCACTTCCTGAAGAGATGCTCATCCAAGGATGGCAGGAGGAGGGCAGCCTGGCATTGAGGCTCCTCCCAAAACCACTTCACTTGCAGGAAGCTTTCAGGCCCAAACTCCACTGTCCCCTGCCTGGGTCTCAAAGGAGAAGTCAGGCCCCAAATCCTAACCCCTTGAATTAAGCAGCACTTTATAGGCAGCAAAGACCCTTCCCATAGTTTAATCACCTAGAAGAGAGCTCCCTGCTTCTAGGATCTGACTCCTAGCCAGTAATCCTTCTCACTCGTCACCCCCCTTCCTGCTCTTCCTCCCTCCCACAGCTCACAGGACTCAAGACCAAAGGCATTTCTGGGCACTGAGATCCTCCATTTCCACCCACAGCCATGAGCCGACGTGTGGTTCGGCAGAGCAAGTTCCGCCATGTGTTTGGGCAGGCCGCAAAGGCTGACCAGTCCTACGAGGACATCCGGGTGTCCAAGGTCACATGGGACAGCTCCTTCTGTGTGGTCAACCCCAAATTCCTGGCCATTATTGTGGAGGCTGGGGGTGGAGGTGCCTTCATTGTCCTGCCTCTGGCCAAGGTGAGGGATGAGGGGACGAAAGCACTTGGGAAGATGCTGGCTGTGGCCCCTGGGGACTCCTTCTACAGTCAGGAGGGCAGCTTGTATCCATCGGCTGCTCCCTGTTCCCCAGGCCCTTGGGGACCAACTCAGAGGCTCCCTCACCCCTGTTCCTCACCCAGAACAGCAGCATCACAGCGGCCTGCACCCACGCATAGCCCACCCCCTTCTCTGTGCAGCCCCCTGTTCCCAGCAGGGTCCAGAAGGCTATTGTGGAGATAGCTGGGAAGCAGTAGAGCCAGGGCCTGACCCAGATTCTGTTCCTGTCTCTCCTAATGTCACACCACCTCATGTTTTGGGTGTGGGATCTTTCTCCCCAGTGCAGGGTGACCATTTGATCAAATCATACCCCAGAGCAGCACACCCAGGACAGGATCAAGGTCTTTGCAAATAGTCCCTGGTCACCTCCCCACTATGGTTCTTATAGTGAGATAGAATGAAAACAAAGGGCAGAGGGACATAACACATAAGGCCAGACCACTTCCTACCCCAGGGATGGGGGCCCAGCAAGTACTGCCACCTTTGCTGAGTAACCTCAAGCCCCTTGGAAATCTGCACCCCCCAGGATGGCCACTCCAAGTCATGACCTTGATCTGGCCCCCACACCTTGTTAAGGGAGACCCTGCAGGTGGCAGGGTCAGGAAAAGGCCTGACAATAGCCAGTGACTCATTCAGGGACAATGCAGACATCATCCAAGGACACCATCCCCAGGGCTCAAATTTCAGCTGGAGCCACCTCCTCACCCAGTACAACTGCCATTCCAATGCCACACGGCCACCCCTCTCCCCTACTGCCTGGTCTGGACTGATGCCAGCCCCTGCAAAGGCCTCAGAGACCCCATAAAAAGCCCATAAAGACCAAAAGTAGATGAGCCCCAGCTTAGGTTGGGAACCTGCTGCTGGTGGTTCCAAGGTCAAGGGGGAGTTCTGCCAAGGGTGACTGGGAAAGGGCTGTTGGCCACTGCATTGCATATTACCTCATCTTGACCTCTTCTACTAGGGGTTTCCTACAGACATCCTAACTGGGGGCACAGGCCCAAGAATAGCCTTCTCCAAGTAGGTATTTTTGCAAGAGCACTGGGCTGAGAATTCAGGTCTTGGCTCAACCAGTATCTTGCTGTGGGTCTTTCGCTAAGTCATTACCTCTCTTGTGTCTGATCCCCTGATGTTAAATACTTCAACTCTCTTTGCCTTCAGTGAAATACAGGAAGTAGTTGGATGCGGTTGGAGGTGCAGAAAAGGGGTTTGCAAAGAGAAAAAAAGAGAAAATAGGTGATAGAGTATTGAGATGTAAACAGGTCCATTGCCCCCCAAAAACACACAGGAAATTGACCCTACAGCTCCCTCTCTGACCCCTCCAGACAGGACGAGTGGATAAGAACTACCCACTGGTCACTGGGCACACTGCTCCTGTGCTGGACATTGACTGGTGCCCACACAATGACAACGTCATTGCCAGTGCCTCAGATGACACCACGGTCATGGTAGGAGCCAAATGGATGCTGCGGGGCAGGGGAAGGGGGGAGGCCCGTCTCACCTGTGCTAGGGAAGGCGGAAAAAGAGGTGCCCTAGCCCTGCTCTGCCCAGCTCCCAGGCTATATTTAGCCACATGCCCACCCTTTCCCAGGATGCACTTCTTAGGACTAATTATAGCCATGGCCAACTTGAGGCCTGAAGAGCAAGGGGCAGTGCTCTGAAGTCTCCCTGCTGGGGTGCATGGAGAGGTCTCTGGAGAGCTGGCACTGCCCCCTCCTGGCTCCCAGCTGCTTCTGCCCTTCACAGACATCATTACATCCTGCCCTGCATTTGACCCTTACCACTCAAGAGAGCTGGTAGGGGTGGGCCATAGGGAGGGCAAAATTGGGGAGGAGTGGAGGGACAAAGCAGGCTACTCATTCCACTCACCCTATGCCTTTTCCTCCCTCCCAGGTGTGGCAAATTCCAGATTATACTCCTGTGCGCAACATTACAGAACCCATCATTACACTCGAGGGCCACTCCAAACGTGTGGGCATCCTCTCCTGGCACCCCACTGCCCGGAATGTCCTGCTCAGTGCAGGTCTGGGGGCCTAGGGAGGGGTCCCTACTGTAGGTGGGGGGAGGGGGGCAAGGCAGGACCCAAGTAACAGTGACTGGCTGCTCGGGGCAGGTGGTGACAATGTGATCATCATCTGGAATGTGGGCACCGGGGAGGTGCTCCTGAGCCTAGACGACCTGCACCCGGACGTCATCCACAGCGTGTGCTGGAACAGCAACGGTAGCCTGCTGGCCACCACCTGCAAGGACAAGACGCTGCGCATTATCGACCCCCGCAAGGGCCAGGTGGTGGCGGTGAGTAAGCTTGGCTCGGCCATTCCCCAACCCTTACCCCAGGGACCAACTATCAGGCCCCCGTACCGTCGATCCTCGATCCTCGATCCGAATCTCTAGTCCCAGCTCTCGCCTCCCCCGCCCCAACCCGAGGCCACCCCCAAACCCCACTTAAGCCCACAATTTTCTGCCCCGCTCCTGTTCCCTCCGTCTCCCTCCATCTCAGAAGCTCAGAGCAGTGCTCTGCGAGTTGTAACTGAGCAGGGGAGAAGCCGCAAGCTCTGTCCTTCCACCAGAACCTGCATGAAACCTCCCGGACCCCTCTCCTCTTCGCTGGCCGGCACCCAGCGCCGTCTTCCAGGGTCTGGGGCCCCCCCGACACCGGCTCTCCGGCGGGCCCCTTTCTGCCCTAGTGGACCCGCCGGGCGAGGGGACAGGGGGCAGCCCTCGCGCCCCGCTAGTCCTAGCTCGGTGCCCTGGGGGGGCGGTGGCACCCGCCTCGCCAGCCTCACTCTGGCGCGGGGCGCGGGGCGCGGGGCGCGGGGCGCGGGGCACGTGCTCGTCTGCGCCGGGAGCGCGCGGCGGGCGCGGCCGGGGTGGCGGCGGGGGCGGGCCGGCGGGCGCTCTAACCCACTAACCCCGCGAGCAGGAGCGAGCCCGGCCTCACGAGGGCGCCCGCCCGCTGCGGGCCGTCTTCACTGCAGACGGGAAGCTACTCAGCACCGGCTTCAGCAGGATGAGTGAGCGGCAACTCGCGCTCTGGGACCCGGTAGGCCAGGCCGCGCTGGGCGCGCGCGCGCTCCTTCGGGGGCTCCACGAGCGCCCTCCCAGGCCGCGGCCCGTGCGCGAGAAGGCGGAAGCGGCGCGAGGAGCTCCCGACCGGGAGAAGCCTCGCCGCGACCCCGGGGAGCCGGCGGACTTCCCTTGCTGTAGGGCCCCGCCTCCGAGCGCGCCTGAGGGCTCGGGATCGGCCGAGAGGCGCGCGCCTCCCGCTCCCTCCCGGCCTGGGGGCCAGCCGGGGCCCCCCGGAGGAAGCTGAGTAGTTAGGCCCTCTTCTGTCTCCAGCCCCCTCATCCCACCTCCCCGGCTCTCCCCCGCCAAAGTCAGCAAGCCGGTCGCTCGTCCCTCCAAGCTCCCCCAGGGCAGGCAGCTGGGTGACGCCTCTCCCTGTCTCCCCCTCCCCCCCCAGGAGAGGTTTGCGGCCCACGAGGGAATGAGGCCCATGCGGGCCGTCTTCACGCGCCAGGGTCATATCTTCACCACGGGCTTCACCCGCATGAGCCAGCGAGAGCTGGGCCTGTGGGACCCGGTAACGCAGCTGGAAGCTTGGGGTGTGTGCCCCGGGGACTGGCATCACGGGAGAGGGGCCAGGCGCCCCCGACCCGCCGGGCATGCCCACCTGGACTGGGCTGGAGGCTGCTGCCCCCTTTGCAGCGCCTGCCATCCCCACACCCACCCCTCTGCCCAGTTTTGCTGCGTCGCCTGAAGGAGCCCAGGCTGGCACCCCCACCTGGTGATGCCGAGTCCCTGGGGGTGGTTTGCGGTGACTGCATGCGGCGGCGCAGGGGCCAGATGTGCCGGCGGGCGGGGGCGCTGGGAGTGATGTGTCCGTTGGCGGGACGTGCGGCTCGGTTCACCAGAGCTGCCCTGGGAACGCATGGGCTGTGGAGCGGGTAGGAAGTGTAAAGGGGCTTCAGGGGATCCAGAAGTGGCACAGTGGCTGGGACAGAGCTGGTCACGCCTCCTGTGCCCGGGCAGAACAACTTCGAGGAGCCAGTGGCACTGCAGGAGATGGACACAAGCAACGGGGTCCTACTGCCCTTCTATGATCCCGACTCTAGCATCGTCTACCTATGCGGCAAGGTACTTGGGCCCGGGAGGAGTGGCAGGGCCTGGACGGACATGTTGAGGGCCCTGCCTGGGTGCGACTCCCAACACACTGGTTTTGCAGGGCGACAGCAGCATTCGATACTTTGAGATTACGGACGAACCACCTTTCGTGCATTACCTGAACACCTTCAGCAGCAAGGAGCCTCAGAGGGGCATGGGTTTCATGCCCAAGCGGGGGCTGGAAGTCAGCAAGTGTGAGATCGCCCGGTCAGCAGCCTTTGCCTTTCTCTCTTGCATGTCTGTCCCCACTTGCCATCGGGGAAGACAGAGTCTTCTCCAATAGTATCATCTTTCAGAAGGAGTGGGGGTATTTTGCAGGGGGAAGAGAAGGAGGGGGCTGGGGGGTGTGTCAAACTGGCTTGTTTCGATGCCAGCCCCCAGCGATCACTAGTGTAACATTCTCTAAACTTCAGTTTCCTCATCTGTAAAACGATGATAAGCCCCCCATCAGAGATGTTTTACCAACTGGATCAATAACGTGTTTTGAAGTGCAGTGCATGGTAGGGGCTCAGCAAGTGTTGGGTCTCCAACTTATTGGTCCCAGGCAGAAAAAGGGGTGGGAGCCGGCGGGGGTGCTGAATCCCGCTCCCTTGCAGGTTCTACAAGTTGCACGAAAGAAAATGTGAGCCCATCGTCATGACTGTGCCCCGCAAGGTGAGGGGGCCCGGAGAGGGGCTGGGCAGAGAGGGCTCCGAGGCCGAAGGGAACGGAGCAGCCCCGGCCCTCTGCTAACGCTGGTCTTCCTGCCCCCCCCCCCCCACAGTCAGACTTGTTCCAGGACGACCTATACCCAGATACTCCCGGCCCCGAGCCGGCCCTAGAAGCGGATGAATGGCTATCTGGCCAGGACGCCGAACCGGTGCTCATCTCGCTGAGGGACGGTTACGTGCCTCCCAAGCACCGCGAGCTCCGCGTCACCAAGCGCAATATCCTGGACGTGCGCCCTCCCTCTGGCCCCCGCCGCAGCCAGTCGGCCAGCGACGCCTCCCTGTCGGTGAGCTCCCGCTCTGCTCCACGCGGCCGGGCCCCAACCCCCCTCCCCACCGCGGCCCCTTCGTGACAAAGCCTCTCCCGCCTTCCGCGCCCCAGCAGCAGCACACCCTGGAGACGCTGCTGGAGGAGATCAAGGCCCTGCGCGAGCAGGTGCAGGCCCAGGAGCAGCGCATAACGGCCCTGGAGAACATGCTGTGCGAGCTGGTGGACGGCACCGACTAGCGCGGCGCGCGCGCGCGGGAAGCTCCGAGCCTGGGGGCGCGGCGGGGGGGAGCAGGACTCGGCCCCGCCCCGACTCTGGGTCCGGACTTCCGGACCCCGCCTCTCGGGGCGGGGGCTGGGGCGGAACTGGGCAGGGAACACCACCCCCTCGCGGGAGTCCTGGACGAATGGAGCGTCGCGAAGGCTCGCGTCCGCCTGGCACCCGCCGGGCTCCATGCCTCGTCCGGGACTCGGCAGAAGCTGGCCTCGGGAGCCCCGGGGTGACGGGGACCTCAGTGATGGTGCTGCACGGCGACGCGGTGTCCCTTCTGTCCCCCGCCCGGGGCAGGGGAAGTGCTTAGTATTAGCGCTATTCTTGGGGATATCGGGGCGCTTGGGCTTGACCTCAAAGGGGTGGCGATTCGACAGATCTCGCCAGACCGAACGGGGAGAGTTACAGGGCTTCCCCCTCTAATCAGCTCACTGGATTCCACTCCCCAAGTGGGAAAGCGGACGGATGTCACCCCAGTTCTACAGACATACACAAAACCCATTGGCTGTAGAGCCGAACCCACGGCTACACCCAGCAGTCTAGGGCAGAGGGCTGTCTTCCTTCTTTTCACCCGCAAGGGAGAGGGCGGCTTCCTCACCGCACCCCCGCCGGAGAACTAATCAGAAAACTGGCATGGAAGCAGGTTCACACCCTTCTTCCCACCCCCCACCCCCCTCTGCCCCCAGCCCTCTGCTGTGGCCTTGACTCTAGGAGGAAAACAAGACTTGCTGAATTTAATTCTTTTACTAATTGCTCAGTCTGTGCCTCCAGCATGCGTGGGGGTGAGGGGGCCAGACCCCCAACCTCTGCAAATGCTGTATCCCCAGGCTTGCAGGGGTGCTGACAAAGGCTCAGGACCCACCAGGCATTCTCTTACCTCAGATCCCTCCTCACACTGAGGTTCAGAAGGAACCCCGAAGCCGTAGGTGGGCGTTCTTTCCCAGTAAAGCCAGCTAGGAAAAGCCTTGGGTTTGAAGCCTCTTTTATTTGTGCCTCAGAGTCAGTCTGGTGCCCCTGGCATCAGGGAAGGAGGTGAGAGGAACAGTTTCTCTTTGTTCTTTTCTTCCGTCCTTTTTGTGTCCCTACTGAGCCTCACTGGCTGAGCCAGGAAGGCCAGCCTGAGAGAAGGCGGACAAGGGTGTGCGGTGGGCCCCTGCCCCTAGCGGGGTCTGTGCTTCTCTGGGTGGGTGGGGCGGGGCAGGGGAGAGCCGGGGTTAGCACCATTGGATGAAGGGTTTTAGAGTCAGCCCCTGGCTGGGGGCAGGTGGGACACACGACCACAGAGGGCTAGCAGCAGCTGGTGGGAAGGGGTCGGGGGTGGTGCCAGGGCCCTGAGCCAGTGAGAGGGCTCCAGGGTGCACCTGCCCAGAAGCGGGGCCAGGGGACAGGGTCTAGTGCTCGCCCCCGGCCCAAATATGTCCCCCGTTTGCCGAGACATCGTGAAGGAACCAGGCCTTGCCCAAACCGGGGGCCACCTTGGGCACCCTCCCTGATCACAAAAACGTGCCTTGGGGATGGGGACTCCAACCTCTGGCTGCCCAAGGAGAAACTGGGACCACCCTGAGACCCGGGAGGGGTGTGGGGGGCTGGGGAAGCCGGGCACCCCGCTAAGTGCACTTGACGCTGAAATGCCGGGGTGAAGGAGGGCTGGGCCCTTGACGCGCTGGTTTGTGTCTGGGACAAAGCAGCAACGCAGCACGTGGGGAGCTCAGCTGCCCTCCAGGGGTGAAGAGCGGAGATGCAAAGGCTTCACGGACAGTGTCCTACAGTAGGTTCTGAGAGCAGAAAAGGAGGACGGGCCAGAAGGAGCGAGGGATGGGGACACTGCTCCTCTAAGGACCCGGCTCCCCCTCTGGACGGCCTGGCCCCCTCCGACAAGTCTGAGCCCAGGACAGAGTGGTGGGCGTCAGGATACAGCAAAGCAGGGGTACCGGACCGTGCGAGCAGCCTCCGGGGCCCGGGCCGGGCACCCCGTGGCCGCGCGAATCCCTCCCCGTCTGGTGCCAGGTGAGCCGCCGCGCCTCCACGGTCCCGGCGGTACGCGGGCAGCCGAGCGAGTCTCGCTCCGGGGCAGGTGGCGCGGGGCGTGGCCAAGGGGCCGGGCAGTGGGCGCTACTGCTCCGTCAGCGAGAGCCGCAGGATGCGCTCCAGCTCCTCCTCCTCCTGGCGCGCACGCCGCCGCCGCTCCTCCTGCTCCTGCGCCGACAGCTCCATGGCCAGCCGCAGCTGCTCGTCGTAGCTCCGGAACACGTGGCCGCCAGGGCGCGGGCTGGGCCGAGGGCTTGGCACCGACGCCAGAGCCGGGGACCGCGCGGGCTGGCGCTGCGGCGTGGGCGGGGCGCTCCTGGGGGAACAGACGTAGAGGGTTCTGGGGTGCGCCTGCCCCTATGTCAGGGGGGCCGGGAGACGGCGTGGAGGCCCCGGGACAGAGGAGGCCTCGCCACCCTCCGGTGGAGGCAACGAGTCCTGCTCCACCTGGCTCCCACCCAGTTGTGACAGATCTCAGTCCCTGCAAAGCCCATCCGCCCAGCTGATGGGCCCATGTGGACATCATCTAGAACCCCAGCCCCAACCTCCTGCCTGGTAAGGGTCCGAAGGCCTGGAGGCGCTTTCGGAGTACTGCTCAGAGTGAGGAAAGGGTGGGGCGGGAGCCTTCTGCATACCAGTAGGGGCTCTACTGGGGTTACCATGGTTACCACGGTTCCTTGGGCCCCAGGGGAGCTGCCCAGCCATCGGTGTCCGCAGCCACTGGGACAGGAGCTGGAGGTGCTCCGTGCATGTGTTATTTCAGGGCAGGGATGATGGGTCAGGATCGGCAGGCACTAACCTGTCCTGTCGGCGGGCCTCGTAGGACATGGGGTGAGTGCCCGGCTTGCTGTTAGTAAGCGCCTCCCAGATGGTGACCTGGAGGGAGGGACGTGGCCAGTTAGCGAGGGTGGCACTGCAGTCCACCGTCCAGTAGGGCGGCGCAGCGGTGAGGCCGCACCTGGTCATACTCGCTGCCGGCCTCCAGCAGGCTCTGCTGGATGGCGAACTGCAGCAGGTCGTCGTCATCCTCGCGGGTCGCCGCCTCCCGCTGGCCGCCCAGCACACTGTAGCCACGTGGGGCCTCGAACAACGCGGGGGAGATCTCGCAGCCGCGGCACGAGGCTGAGGGCACCAAGCTGGGGGTCAGCGCCAAGCCGGAGGGGCCCACGGCCGGGGGAGGGAGCCGGCCAGTGCTGGGGGGAGGGGTAGGAGGGCAGACACGCAGCTGGGGGAGGTCTCACTGGAGGAACTGGAGCTGCTGACGCTGGAGGAGTCGCTGCCCGGGGAAGGGGTCTCACTGCCAGGGCTGCCCCGCACCGATGGCACCGGCTCGTCGCAGCCATTGAGGTTTCCAAAGGTGATGCGAGCGTTGAGGATGTGGAAGATGGGGATTTCTGAGGGGAAAGAAACAGTGGGTGCCACTGCCGACCTTCTCACACCTTAGGCACCCTCAGTCTTTACCCCATCTAGACCCCACCTGCCCCCAACACACACACACCAGCAGCTGCAAGGAAAGGGCGGGTGGGGTCTCACCAATCTTGACTGGGAAACCAGGTGGCAGGCGCAGGGTAATGAAATCCCGGAGCTTGGCGAAAAGCGCATTGCTGACAGCCATGAGGTCAATGATGGGGGCCACCTGCTCACACAGGGACAGGGGATGCTCCTCACACAGCCACAGCTTGGCCTTGAACCTGCCCCCCCAGATCCCAAGGGGTGAGGGGCATAGAAGCCATGGCCTCTCATACCTTTCTGGAGGGTTCCCCTGCCCCGCCCTGCCCACCCCTCCCCAGCACCATCAGGGGGCCTCACTTCTGTGTCTTGGTGGTCAGTTCCATGGGGCGGCCCATGTCCCGGTTGCCAAGCTCAAAGTTGGGGTTGAAGTACTCTTCTGCAGTGATGGCAGTGGGGTTGGCTTGGCTCAGAGTCTGAGTGATCAGGGTCTGTACCATATGAAGAGGTGCCCATGAGCCCTTCTCAGTCTCTGATGCCAGGCCAACCATTTGATATCACGGGGCCCCAGGGCGAGCCCCCCTGCCACTGTGGAGCCGACATTGTCCTGGGCAGCGTGTAAAGTGGTTCCACATGGGCCACTCTAGGCAGGACGCCTTCCAGGCCTCCTGAGCCACATCCACACCCTTCCATACATGGGCACCCCAGCACACACTCACCCCATTTTGGGGGCCCCCATGCTGCTCAGCAATTCCCAGGAAGGACTGCAGAGGTGTCTTACAGCCTACAAGAAATGTGGCATCTCAGAGGACATTGCAGCCCTGAGAAGTGACAGCACCCAGACCCAGGGAGCAGACTAGGTCTTGGCAGGTCGGGAGGACGGCTCGCCCATGCCAAACACTCGGACACCTGCATCTGGAGGTGATTAAGGACTCCAAGGGACAGGGGCCAGGACCACTACAAGCACAGCAGGGACAGAAGGAGACCTGGGGCTCCAGAGAAACTTTCAAAAGTGTCCATATTGGTGACACTGGACAAAATATACCTGCCTTTGGTGAGCAGTTTTGCGGTGTGCGTGTGTGTGCGTGTGTCTTCCTTCAGGCACTTCCACCTTAATTACCTCATTTAGTTCCCCTGTGAGGTAGGAACCATCTTTCTAGACAGACTAACTCATGCCTGGAGAGTCAGGTGTGAGGTCAAGAGGCACAGAGGATCAGTGGCAGGCCCCGTGGCTTACTTCTTAGGATATGCTCCATGAGACTGGGATGGCCAATAAATAGCACATGTGACACTTGCACCTCAAATCCAATGCAGACATTAATTACCAGTTACAGCATTCCTTCCCATTGGGCCCAAATGTTGCCTAGAATCTTCCTGGCTGCACTCCAGGCAGTCACTCCCAATTATTAGCATTCGGCACTTGAATTGAAACGTGTTTGCATGAATAAACTCTCCTGGCTTTTGCTGGGACGTCACAGGGAAGACTGGGGGAGGTACTCCAGCAGGCGCTGCTTCCTCACACTCCCTCGCATTCCACCTCTGCTTAGTTACCTTTGACCTTGCCCTTGTGCTGTTCTGAAAGGTGCTCTGTCCGTGTCCGGGTGATGAGCTCCACGTTGGATGCCCCATATACCTGGGGACAGAAAGGGCTCAAAGACAATGCTGGTACGTACCCTACCCCCTACCCCCAAGGGCATTATGAACACTTCTTGCAAGGAAGGGGTCCACTAGGGGATGGAGGAGCTGTTTACTCCAATTATATGAAGTCATTCATCCATTCTCTTATTCATTCAACAAACAGTTTGTGAAGAGCCTTTAAGTGCCAGGCACTGAGGCAGGCATCAGCCCACAGTGAACAAGCATGACTATAGAGACAACCCTCATCTTTTGAGGTTCACAGCTAGTTGAAGACACAAGGAAATGGAGAGTTATAATGCAGCATGAAACACATTCTATGTGTGTGTGTGGCGGGGGGAGAGGGCTGTGGGAACCAAAAGGAGAGGCCTTAACCCAGCCTATGGGGCCAGAGAAGCCTTCCAGGGGGAAACCTTGCAGAGCCATGTCAGTTCCTTCATTCACCAGTGACACCATGTGGCCCCACATGGGTGACAGGGATCCCAGAGTGACCCGCACAGTATCCTCAGGGGGTAAGGGCCAGGCTTTGGAGCCAGGCCACCAAGGTCTGAACCTCAGCTTTGCCACTGATAGCTATGTGACCCTGTCCAGGTCATGAGACCACTCCAAGCCTGTTTCCTCATCAGAGAATGGGCCAGTACTGTATTCCACAGAGTCCTGGTGAAGATTAAATGGGATGCTGTGGGAAAGGCTCAAGAAACACCTGTAAAATGGGAATACTGACAGCACCATCCCCAAAGGGTTATTGGGATTGAGTGAGTGTGGGTGTGTACCTGTATTCATATACACATCCAAAGAAAATGGGGACCAGTGCCTCGACCATGAGTACAGTAAGTGCTCAATAAACTCTGGCATCCTCATCAGGTACCTATTAGTCTAGTGCCCTTCTCTCCACGCAGCCTTGCTTCTGCACCCCCAAGGGTGGTCAGGAAACCCCTGCCAGCTCCCTAGGCAGGAGTTTGGTGGGCTCTGGTAGCAGGGAGTGGTGGCCTCACCTTGGCTTCATACCCATTCACCATCTCGGTCTTCTCACTGCGCCAGCCCAGGATGCCAGTCTTGTTCCTGGGGAAGCAGGGTGGTCCGGGTGAGGGGGCACCCAGGCAGGCTGGCTCTAGGCTACCAAGGCCACGCCCACTCACCTCTCAAAGGAGATGTTCTTGGTGTCGAGCTGCGTGGTGACGACGGGCGCAGTGAGGCGACTTAGCACCTGCTCCTCGGTGGGCTGGGCAGCGGCCAGCAGCAGTTCACGATCCTGCCCAGCCAGGGCCAGAGTCTCTGTGTACACTACTCGGCGATCATGGTCGATCTCCATGACCACGGCACTTGTGTCTGCCAGCCATGGAACAGCATGGGGGTGTCAGGGGCGTGGGGGAGTGTCTCCAGCCTTCCCACCCTGCCCCCGCCTCCTGCCTGCCTGACCTTGGCCCCTGAAGACGAAGCTGCGGTTCCCTCGCTGCCATGTCATGTGGTCAAAGCCCAAGAGCGTGGTATCTACCCGTAGGTTTTGCCCACTCTTCCACACTTTGTAGGTGTCACTAGGGCAGATCTTGGAAACCAAAGGCACTAGGTGGGAGGGAAGGGCAGGAGCAGCTTCAGTTTGCCTGGCCCACCCAACCTGGGCCACCTCAGGGCGTGGGGGGCAGGGTCAATGGTGTGGCTGGGAAAGGACGCAAGAACTGTTGAGAGCAGCCCCTCTCCCAGCTCCCCCCGTGAGAACAGAGACCAGTCGCTCAGATGTAGTTGGGAGACACGCAAGTCTCAGCCACTAGCAAGTCCCATTTGTTAATCCATTCAATCTTCCATCTAGTCTTCCAACAAGTATTTATTAAACACCTACTATGTACCAGGCACTATTCTAGTCCCTGAGGATACAACATTGAACAAGACAGGACCTTTGCCATCTTGGAGCTTACCTTCTAGCAAGGAGTGACAAGTAACCAATACATGAGTGAATCATTACAAAGTGAAGGAAGAATAAGAATGGAATCAAGGCAGTGTCTGAGAAACCTAGCTAAGGAGGTGACCCTGAGCTGGGAACTAAAAGATGAGAAGGCACAATGGGAAGAGCTATGACAGCAGAGCTCCAAGCAGGTGAGCAGCAGGTGCAAAGGCCCTGAGGTGGGAGAATGCCAAGAGGCCCCCCATCAGCCTCCTTACCCCAGCTAGTGAACTCCCATTTCATCTCCACGTAGAAGTCCTGGGCCTGGAGAATGATAAGGAGAGTGCCTGAGCCTGTGCTGGAGACAGGGTTCAAGGGCTACAGTGTAGAGGCCGGGAAGCTGGCCCTCACCTTGCGCAGCTTCTCCAGGAGCACAGGGATGCCCGCCAACCGCTTCACCACCCGCTGGTAGTCCCGGTACCGCAGCACCAGCTGTACCAGCTCCAGGTCCCGGGTACTCACAGCCTCCTGAAGTACTGGGGATTGGGGGGCAATGTCAGAGGGCAAGACCCTACCTGGGGCCCCCCTCAGCTAACCAAGGGTGAAGATATGAAACCAGGGGACCCTGGCTGTGGGGCTGGAGTGGGCAGGGGTGCCAACCTGTCCAGCCGCTGCGGTTCTCCCTGCCCACATCTGCCCCGTGTGCCAGGAGCACACGGGCACACTCGAGGTGTCCCAGGGTGGTGGCCAGGTGCAGGGGAGTCCGCCCGCGGGGATCCAGCTGCTCGATATCCACCTGGAGGAAGAGGTGAAGATGTATCCCTGGTCACTTCTGGGGCAGCCCACCTGAGCCAAACAGCCTCTAGATGGGCAGCAACCGCCCCACTACCCTGCCTTGCCCACCTTACAAGGCAATGGAAGAGTCAGACACCATGAGTAGGGGTTAGGTGGGTTGCAGGACAGAGCAGGAGGCAGCTCTGAGAAAGGAAGGACCTTCCTCCTTTCTTGTCCACCTAAGCCTCCTGGCTGGGTTTGCTCCCCCAAGGCTCCATAGTGGGCTGTCTGTGAAGAGTAAGCCTAGTGTTGAAGGCTGGTCTAGAGAAGCTGTTGGCCAAGGAGGGCACTTGAGGCAGGACCCAGCCTGCAGGTTCAAGGTCACACCTTCAGGAAGTGCTATCAATTTAGATCATTGACATTATCACTGAGTGATAAACAATTGCTGTAACAGATTGATGAGAATGAAAGAATACGTTCATGGTACAACTTTAAGCCCATGTCCTGGGACACCTGGGTAGCTCAGCGGTTGAGCGTCTGCCTTCAGCTCAGGGCGTGATCCGGGATCCGGGATTGAGTCCCACGTTGGGCTCCTTGCATGGAGCCTGCTTCTCCCTCTGCCTGTGTCTCTGTCTCTCTCTCATTGTCTCTCATGAATAAATAAAATATTAAAAAAAAAAAAAACAACCCGTGTCCTTTGCCTGTAAAACACTATGTATAAACTTTTTTTTTTTTTTACAAGTTCTATTACTGTTTTGTGAATAGCATGATTAACTGTATGAGATTTCAGTTGGGTGATAAACATAAATATTTAAATATATTCCAGGAGTCTAAGAACCTCTAGCTAAATACAGTGTACTGTTCACATGCATATAAATCCTCATCTCCTTCCTCAAAATTGACGAAAATGCCAGTCAAAGGCCTCTACTGCAACCATGATGAGATAAACTGAAATCACCCTCCCATAAACAGAAAACTACTGCTTCAAAATACATGAAATAATTGTTTTCAGATAGTAGGCAACAAGTAGTCCAAGAGTGTGATCCCTGAAGTTAAGAGAAACAAACAAGGTAGGCCCTGTGATTGCCTACATCTTTACCTGGAGGAACATTCTAGAAAGCAATTCAAGGAGAGGAATCTCTAGCAGAGCATGGGAGTCTTACTAAGGAGTTGAGGAGAAAAAGTTGCAGGACAGAGTTCCAAGAAGGAGTGAGCTATGCAAACAAACAGCTCCAGAAATCTGCATGGGGTTCCTCCAAGTCTTTGATGAATACTAAACTTTGCCTGTATAGAGTGAAACTCAACATTAGACAGAAAAGGAGCAATAAGCTGGTAAATTCTCTGCACTCATGTCTCAGGGCAGGAAGACCTTTAAGCTCTAACCTGCTAGAGTGGAGAGTCCTTGTTCACCCAGGGTATTCCACAGAGACCCAAGAATGGTTATGCCTTAGTAGTAGGGCTAAACTATCCTAAGAGAAAAGGCTCACCTAATCCAATCTGACAAAAATGAAAAATAATCTCAAAAGGATCAAACTGATTCACAAGTAACTTAACTTAGTCAGAACAAAGCCTACCACTCTTTAAGGAAAGACAATAAATTCCAGGTGCTTAACGTGACAATGTTTGCAATATCTAATATCCAGTTATAAACTGCTAGAAAAAAAACCACTAGACATGCAAAGAAGTAGAAAATATGACCCATAATCAGGAGAAAACTCATTTAATAGAAACATATTCAGAAATGATAAAGATGGGGTGCCTTGGTGGCAGAGTCAGTTTAAGTGTCGGACTCCCAGTTTCAGCCCAGATCATGATCTCAGGGTCATGAGATCGAGCCCCGTATCAGGCTCCCCACTGAGCACGGAGTCTGCTTGCGATTCTCTCTCCCTCTCCCTCTGCCCCTCCCACCCATGCTCTCTCTCTCTAAAATAAATAAATAGATCTTTAAAAAATGATAAAGATGATGAATGGCTCAGTGCACTAATGATTTTTCAGAAAAACATGAACACAATGTTCATAAAGAAAGAATAAGAGATAAGTATCTGAAATGAAAAAATTCACTGGATAAAAGAATAGATAGACACTACAGAATAAAAAAAAAACTCAATGAACTTGAAGATACAACAACAAAACTATAGCACATAGAACAGAAATGGAGCACAGAGGAGGAAAATAGTACTGAAAAACCTCCAAAGAGCCTCAACAATCTATGTGACACTATAAGGAATTCTAACATATTTGTTTTTTTTTAAAGAGTTTTTTTTTTAAGATTTTATTTATTTATTCATGAGAGACACAGAGAGATATTCTAACATATTTGTAATTGGAGTCTCAGAGGATAGGATAAGGAAGTAGGAGAAATAAGAAATTTAAAGAGATAACATTATCTCTTTAAAATTTAAAGAGAGGGGCACCTGGATGGCTCAGATGATTAAGCATCTGCCTTTGGGGTCCTGGGATCGAGCCCCACATTGGGCTCCCTGCTCAGTGGGGATCCTGCTTTTCCCTCTCCCTCTGCCCTTCTCCCCTGCTTGTGCTCTCTGCCTCTCTTTCTCTCAAATGAATAAATAAAAAAAATCTTAAGAAAAAAGTGTAGACTACACTTGGCAGAGCTACACTTTAAAAAGTAAAATAAATAAAATAAAACAAATTTAAAGAAATGACATTAAATATTTTTCCCAAAAAATTGTTTTTAATTACTGTAGGGGCACCTGGGTGGCTCAATCAGTCAAGCGTCTGCCTTCAGCTCAGGTCATGGTCCCGGGGTCCTGGGATCCAGTCCTGCATCAGGCTCCCTGCTCAGTGGGGAGCCTGCTTCTCCCTCGCACGCTGCAGGTCCTCTGCCTGTACTCTCTCTGTGTCAAATAAATAAAATCTTTTTAAAAAATTACTGTAGGAGGTTGAATGGTGGTGTCCCCCCAAAATATACATCTATACCCTAACCCCAGAACCTGTGAATGTGACCTTTTTTGGAACATGGGTCTTTCTCTCTTTTAAGATGTTGTTTATTGGGCATCTGGGTGGCTCAGTGGTTGAACATCTGCCTTCAGCTCAGGTCATGATCCCAGGGGTCCTGGGATTGAGTCCCGTATCGGGCTCCCCACTGGGAGCCTGCTTCTCCCTCTGCCTGTGTTTCTATCCGTCTCTCTCTATGTCTCTCATGAATAAATGAATAAAATCTTTAAAAAAAGAAACCTTCTTTGGAAAATAAGGAGGCAATCTCTTCTTCCTTTGAATTAACTCTCTCAGCATATGTGTCTCCCTCTGCCTGTGTCTCCACCTCTCTCTCTGTGTCTCTCATGAATAAATAAATAAAATGTTTTTTTAAAAATATTTTATTTATTTATTTGAGAGAGAGAGAGAGAGATATCAGACACCCATGTGTAGGATGGGGGTGGAAGGGCAGAGGGGGAAGAGAGGAACAAGCAGGCTGAGTGCAGAGCCTGACACGGGGCTCAATCTCATGACCCTGAGATGACGGCCTGAGCAGAAACCAAGAGCCGGCTGCTTAACCAACTGAGCCACCCAGGTGCCCCAGAACATGGTCTTTGTGGATGAGATTAGAGTTAAGGCTCTCAAGATGAGATCACCCTGGATCATCCAGATGGGCCCTAAATCCAATCAGATGCCCTTATAAGACAGAAAGGAGAGATCCATGAAGAGAGAAGTCGCATGTAAAGAGGAGGCAGAGACTGAAATTATGCAGCCACAAGCCCAGAGATGCTTGGAGACACTAGAAGCTGGAAGAGGAAAGGGAAGGTTTTCTCCTGGAGCCTTTGGATGAGTGAAGTCCTGCTGACTCCTTGAGTTTGGGCTCCCAACCTCCAAAAACAATGGGAGAATACAATGTTGTTGCTTGAACCCATCCAGTCTGTGGTCATTTTTTTGCACAAACTAACACAATGATAAACCCACAGAAACAAGAAATTCAACGAATCCCAAGCAAGACAAACACCAAGAAAACTACACCAAGGCCCACCATAATCAAGTGCTGAAAACTGGCAATAAAATCTTAAAATCATTTTGAAAAATGAGATGCACTATGAAGACTACAGGAAATACCGAATCCTTCTCAAGGGAAACTGTGCAAGCTAGAAAACATTACCATGAAATGTTTAAAGTGCTGGGGTAAAAAAATGTTGACCTAGAATTCTCTGTCCTGTGAAAAATATCCTTCAGAAATGAAGGGGAAATAAAAACTTTTGTGGACAAACAAAAAAGCTAAGAGAATTTATCACCAGAAGACATGTAAGAAATGTTAAAGGAAGTTACGCAAGTGGAAGGAAAATGTTAACAGATGAAAACTTAAATCCATACAGAGGAATGAGGAGTGCCCCAAAAGGAAAAATTGTGAGTCAGTATGAGAATGTCAATAAAATATTTAAAACCTGCATGAGTAAAGAGAAGAGATGTTAGCAGGTGAGAAACGATAACACATCTTCAGAATGTGGAAAGTGGTTGGGGCATCACAATGGGCTTAAGGGAGCAGAAGGTACTAGAACCCAAGCATTCACATAGGGGAACCCCAAAGCGTGTCAGGCAGGATCACCCTCGAAATGTCCAGAACGTGCATGCAGCAGGAATGGCAGAGGTGTGAGTGAGGCTCAGAGCTAAATACAGGGGAGTTGGTTAAAACTCAGAACCCCTGATCCCCTCCCCAATCTTATAAAGCTGGCAGATGCCCCTTCCCCTCCCTAGGATGCCAGTTTCTCTGTAGAAACTGAGCCTGTGAGGCACTGGATTTGGGGACACTGGCCTGAGGATGAGGTCATGGGGCTAAAGAGTGAAAGGCCAGTCTCTTCCCTGTCTCAGGTCCTTAAGTACTGACAGCCCAACAGTACACACCACTGCCCCATCCCACCCCTAGCAGAAGACTGGAGGATTCTTCTCTGGAGAAACTAGAGGCATCAAAGACCTCTGCGTACAGACAAATGGGGATCCTACAATAAGCAAGCCAGCTTGCCAGCCAACCGTGCTATAGTAGTGATTGACCATCAGTAAGTTCTACACCCCCATTCTATTTTTTAATATTTATTTATTTGAGAGAGAGAGAGAGAGAGAGAGAGAGAGAGAGAACAAGTGGGGGAGGGGCTAGAGGGAGAGAGAGAGAATCCCAAGCAGACCCCCACTAAGCACAGAGCCTGACGCAGGGCTCGATCTCATGACCTGGAGATAGATCATGACCTGAGCCAAAACCGAGCCAGACACTTCACCAACTGCACCACCCAGGTATCTCTCCACACCCCCATTCTTAAACATGCCCCAACAGCCAAGGGTGACTGGACATTTGAAGAAAGCCACCAACACAAAAGATACAAAAACATGCAAATAGATGCTAAAAACCCAAAGGAAATACTATCAAAGCAGGAGCCAGAAGAAAATTTTCTGGAAGGAAAACAGTCATTTCTATCCTCAGAAATATATGAAAAGATACCTGAATTCATGAAACAAAATGAGACATCCCAAGTTCCTGCCGCTTCTCATCTTTCCCTTGCCTTCTTCACTCCAGCCACCCCTGCACAGCTACACCTGCCCCAAACCTCTCCCCATAGGAAATATTACCTCAGTTTGCTCTCTCTTTTTTTTTTTTTTTTTGACAAAAACAAACAAACCCTTTTTTGTTTGGAACAATCTTTATCACTTCCTTTTCTCTCACCTTCCATATCTGATCCATCAGCATGGACCTGACCTTATGGGCTCCACCTTCAAAACAGATCCAGACTCTTCTCGGTTTTCATCACCTTGATGCTACTATCCTGGTAGCAGCCACCCTCTCTCACCTTGGTGCCCAGTGGCCTCCTTATTGGTCTTTTCACTCCTTCCTTGGGTCTTAGGTCTGGTCCCCACATGACCCATCACAGCCTCCATCATCCTGTGAAATGTTCCTTAGGTCCTGACACCCTTTAGCTCAAAACTTTCCCTTAGCTTCCCATCCTTTTTGGAATAGAATCCAACATCCCTGGGCATCTCTTTGAATTCATGTGCTCTTCCACTTCTCCTCCAAAGTCCACTCTGCTGGATACCCTAGGCAGCCACAGTGTTTTCTCCCTCACTTCATTCAGGTGGCCACTCAAATGTCATCTCCTTAGAGAGACCTGCCCTTTCAACCCATCTTAAATGACAAGTGCTATTTATCTGCCACCACTGCTCCTGCTTTAGTTCTCTTCTGACATTAGATTGCTTGTTCATTTTTCCATTGTCTCCCTCACCTAGACTGTAAGCCCCACAAAGGGAATGTCCCTGGGTGTTTTGTTCAAAGCCATGTCCCCAGTCTCTAGACGGTGCCTGACACATAACTGGTACTTAATAAATATTTGTTCAACAAATGCATAAATAACTAAGTTTAAGGGACAAGGGGAGGGGAAGGCAATATAATGTAAAATTGATAAACCAATAAACAGTTGTAGACATATATTGTTTGTAATTATGGAGGTAAATAACAGAATGGCCTAGAGTTCAAAGAGGTCACCTCCAGGGAGTGAGAGAGGTGGGGAGGGCTGGAGCGAGGGCTACTGCTTTTCATTCCAAGCCTCCAACAACAGCTACATATATATTTTTTAAAACATGAGAATGAACTCCTTTGTAAAAAAACAAAACATTTTAAATAATTTAAGTAATTCATATAATTTTTACAGTCCTGTGTTGGCATTTCTTCATTGTTTACTTTGAATTTTTTAAGTAGGCTCCACACCCAATCTGGGGCCTGAACTCATGACCCTGGGATTAAAAGTCACAAATTCTACAAACTGAGCTGGCCAGGTGCCCCCATTTCTTCATTTTTAAATATATTAGGAAACTTGGGGGAAAAAAAAAAGTGTGCCTGGCCTGAGTGGCCCTCTGAGCCATGGCTTAGAAATCTGAGTGCCCCCCCCCCCATACACACTCCTCTACAGCAGCTCCCCACAGAGAAGGGAGACCACTAGTTACTCTTTACCTATTATGGGATGGGCGAGCCCCTCGGTGTCCAACCTAGGTGGGCCCTGAGTCCTGGAGGGGAGTAGAGGATCCACAGCCCCTAGGAAGTCAGGAATGCTTTCCCCTGGGGCTGCAGCTGAGCCATCTACGTGTCCCACCAGACCTGGCCAAGAGGCTGTTGCTGCTGCTGCTGCTAACAAGGCCCCAGGGAGCTGACAGGGCATCCCGCCCAGCCTGAGTTCCAGATGAGGCCTGCTACTCTCCCCTTTGGGTGCCTCACCTCTAGGCCTCAGAGAGAGGCTGGCATGGCTAGAGCTGGGCAGTCCTGCCCCTCCCTACCTCCACTCCTTGGGAGCTCTCCCCAGGGTCTTGTAGTTTCCCAGGGCCAGTGGACACCCAGACAACCCCCAAAAAGCTCTCCCAAGCTGCCCAAAGCAGGCCCTGCAGTGGAAGTGGCACCCTGCCCCTGGGCCCAGGTAGAATTTATCCATTTCCTCGGCAAAGCCCTGCAGCCATTTCATTGCTGGGAGTGAAAAGGTTTCCCATGAAACCTAACACTAAGCCCTCCTCCCCAAGAGAATGAAACCCTATGCCCCCAGCAGGCCCCGGCTGGAGTCAAAAGCAGGGGGGGGGTGGAGGGGGTGGGGGGGTGGTTCTGTTGAGCTCCCTGGGCAGAGGGACTCCCTGTTTCCACTCCGGCATACACCTAGACACTCACACACGTGTGAACAGGTGCCACAGGAAAACAGCTTCATACTCCTTTTGCCTCCACACTCCGGGCACATGTGCTCCCCTAGATGTACCGGCACCTGCATGCTCAGCCACCCTCTGGATCTGCAAGTGCCTACTGATGTGCAACACACACGTTTGTAGCCAGCATATCTGCACATGCATATCCCTCGAAGCCACAGGCACTAGCAGGGTGTTTTGCAAACTTGTTTAACATTAGCAGAACACTTTGTTTAGATGAAATCTTACAAGGACACACCAAAGTGTACAGCTGGAAGAGAAAGGTGATGGGCACAGAGCCTTTTATGCTCAGCCTTGCTCTCCTTTCCCTGCTCCCTTGCCTCCCCTACCCCCAAGGAGGACAACCAGAGTCTGGGGTACTCACTGCTTCCCAGCCTTCCCACCAGGTAGACCTGAGCTCACTCAAGGGTCAGAGAGGCCGAATGCTTCCTCAAGGTGGGTGAGGGCAGCACTTACTGACTATTCTCCCATGCGGCCCCTCCCCTGCTTCCCAGACACATCGGTTTTGGTTTCTAGGTCTTGTGGGTCCCTCTCCTGAGCTTCCCAACTCATCAGATGTGGGACTATTTTAGGGAAAGAGAGGATCACAGGTGCTCCAGGACACACCATGTACCTTGGGTGGGGCAGCCTCTGTCTGAGCATCTGGGGCCCCCACAATCCCATCTTTCCTGCCTATAGGTCAGGAGGGTGAACGGAGGCAATCAGAGAGGAGGACCATGATGGAGGCAGCCCTAGGAAAGAAAATGTTTCCTTGGGAACCTAGTCTGGCCCCCTCCAGAGTGTCTGTTGCCAGGGAAAGAACCTTGCTCCCCTTGGCCCTCCCACAGGGAGCTTTACAGCCTAACCTCCACCTCCCAACCCCCAGAGACTAGTGGGGACTTGTGACTCAAGAACACAGCCGGCTGACCCAACCTCAGGGCCTCAACAGCCAGGGGAAACTGGCACATCCACCGGCCTACAGCCCCCCGCCCCCTCCCAACCTGGCAGGCCTGTGTATGACAGGAAACAGGGCACCCAACAATCATTATACTGCTGGGTACCAGCTAGGGGTGGTCACAGACCCTCCCCTTCACCAAAACACCTGATGAGCACCTCCCATCTCCCCACCACTCCCTGCTTCCAGCCCCGAAAAAGAACTGTGGGGGTGGGGGGCGCTGAGCAAAGCCAACAAACCTGCTCCAAAGCCTGCCTGCCAGGTGATCCCCTTCCCCAGCCTGCCAGCATTGCCCATTCTGCCCATGGGAGGGCCTCTGTGGGGCTTTCTTGGAGTGCAGGAGAGGCAGCTATGCCAATGAAGACCAGGGAAACCCAGCTGCTGTGTGCTTAAGGAAAGCCTGCATATTTTCTGTGACAGTTGGTGCTAAGAAGACCAGAGATCAGGAAACTCCTGCTGGGATGCCTAGGGCATAAGGGGCTTCATTATGATGTTAGGTGGCTGCCCCCTGGCCCATCCCCTGCAGGAAAGGGCTGGGTTGGGGGGGCCCTCGGCTCTCCCTGGGACCCTGAGTAGTACACATTTGGATTCAAGGGCCACTCTGGGTCAGTCCTAGAGTAGAGATACATCCAGGGGCCTCTCTCATGCAGACAGACTGGCATTCCTTTTCTCAGCACCCTTGGAGTGAAAGAGAGGACTGGGCCTCACTCCTTTGTGGTTGAACAAGGGTTAACATCAACCAGTCCCTGACATTCCCCGCTATACTGCTATCCTGGATCAGGCAGGCAGCATCCCTTTCAAGGAAACACTAGCCCAGCAGGGAAGTGCAGGTGAGTGGGTGAGGACAAGGGTGAGGCCCGAGTTTCCTGAGTTTCCGTGGCAACCGGACATAAAGAGAAACACACATGCAGCGGGGTCCAGTGCTTCCCCCTCCCGTCTCCCCCCCCCTCGCCCCCAGTCTCGCTCCAGCAAGATGGCTGACTTGAGTATTGTCACTCAGAGAGGCCTAGGTGAGAGTCTTTTCTCCTAGGGCATTTTGCCTCTCTGATCTCAGCAAGGAGAGAACCACCCACCCCTCAGACAAGGGAGTGCAACGGAGACGTTCTGGAGATTCAGCCACTCGCCTTCTGCCTAACAATCCTTGGACCAATCATCAATCACTCCATCAGGAAGTTCCTCTCAGATCAGATTTAAATCCCTCCAGCTGTAACCTGTGTTGAAAGCTTGTCTTCTCTGGCCCTCAAGGAAGAGAAACAGTAAAGAGTCAGAAGAGACTGGATTGTCTTAGCACCCAGCACATCACACTACTCCCTGTTCACACTCACATCACCAGAACAGGGGCTCTTTGAGAGCAGGGGATGTGCCTGGTTTGTTCATCTTCGTTCCCCAGGAGTACCTATCACTCAGGCCTCACTTCCTTTATCAGGGCTGTATGGCTGCAAAGCACTTCCTTTATGATAGACAGACAGAGGCACGGTCCGAGAAGCAACTTGGAGTGCCCTTGTCTAAGCAGAGGTAGAATGTATGTAGATATACCAGCCAGCTCAGAGGCTTGGAGGTTCAAGTCACCCCAACAGTTCCTAGGGCTACTCTGCAGAGGCAGATGCTTTGTTGCTCTGAGGGTTCAGTAATGGACTTCAGAGACTCTCTGACCCTCACCTTGCTCTCTAGCTCACTTGTCCTTTGGGAAGCAGACAGCTCCTCAAACTGAACTTCCTGTGACTCAGGAAGTGGCCCTCAAAAGGCATATTCCCCAAGGGGACAACTCCTGAACGAACCACTCCCATACCCCCAGGGTCTTGGGATCTGGGCCAAGTCTGCAGGCCTCAACTTGAGGCAAACCAGGGCAAGGGCAGGCTGGGCCCAGCTCTGGCTCCAGCTTCCCCACCCTGGACGGTGAGTTGTCCATACCCCAAATGCCCGTCTGTGGCCTGGGGTCCAAAGGCAGATTTGAGAGCTACCTGTGAACTGGGCCTGCTTTGGTCCTGAAGAATGACCGAAAGACCCCATCCCTCAGTCTGTCTTCTGGGAGGCCACCACCCAGCCAAAGTCGGCTGACCCGCCCGTCCTCACTGACTGGCAGGAACCAGGGAGTTCTGTGTAAAGAACCTCAAATCCTTCCTGCAGCCAGTGGCCCCTGGCTTCCTCAGCGCCCAGGAGCCAGGCCCCAGCACCAGAGGGCAGGAGAGCTCCTTTCAGCACCTGGACAAGGCCCTCTGGGCGGTCCCAATGGGGGGCGGGGAGGGTCTCTTTCTCCGCTCCCCGAGGCAGAGGGCGCTGGGGTCTGAGGGACCCAATCGGAACAAACAGATGTAGCGCTCAGCCCGAGGGTAGAGGGCACTGGGTGGGGCCGGGATGCCCGGGAGTGTCACCGCCTAGTCTCTGATCCCTGACCTGTGACCCCCTCCCGAGGCAGGCCTTGCCCACCTCCGCACACTCGCGCGGGAGGTGTCGCCGCTCGGCTGCTCCGTGGACTCTCCCACCACATGGAGCACAGCCCCGAGCCGGCAGCCCCTCCCCGCAGCCCTCCGCCTCGGCCGAGGAGGGGCACCGCGTCCCCGACCCCAACCCGGGAGGGTCCCAAGCACGTGCGCCCCCCCTCCCCGGTCCCAGCCCGAGCGGAGCGGGCGGGGGCCGCTCCCATCACCCTCACCCGGTCAACAAGCACAAAAGCCGCGGCTGGGAACAAAGAAGCTCTGCAAACTCGCCAGGGAGGCGGGACAGCCCGCGCCGCGCCCCCTCCCCACCCCGGCGGGCGTGCCCGGCCGTGGGGTCCCCGCGGCGCCCCGACGGCGCTCCTACCTGGCCCGCGCGGACCTCTTTCTCCAGCTCGCGGTGGCGGTTGTGCCACACGAGGTAGTGCAGCGGGTACTTGCCCTCGGGCCCCTTCCTGGCGGAGGCGTTGGCTGGGATCATCGCCCGCTCCTCATGCCGGGGCCGCGGCGCCCGGCCGGGGAGGGGGGACGGCGCCGGAACCGGGGCCCGGGGCCGCGGGGCGGGGGGCCGGCGCTGCCTGCTCGCAGGGCTGCGGCTCGGGCATGTGCGAGCGGCGCCGGCGGGCGGGGGCGGCGGCGGCGCGGGCCGCGGGCGTCCTCGCGAGGCGGTGGCGGGCGGCGCGGAGAGGCCCCCACCCGCCCGGGGAGGGAGCGGGCGCTCGGCGGCGCGGCGCGGACTCGCGCCTCACCTCCCACACCCCCGCACACAAAGACGCCGCTCGGCGGAGGGAGCAGGCGCCCGCAGCGGGCGTGGGGGCGCACGGGGCGCGAACCCCGGGGACGCCGCCGCAGGGACGCGCGCCCGCAGCCCCCGGCTCCCTGCAGCTGCATTGCCCGGCCCTCAGCCCGAGCGGCCGGCGAGAGATGCGGGGATGTGGGGGAGAGGGGAGGGGGACCCGGGTGCCCGGGGCAGAGCTTGTGGTAGCCCGGCCCCGTGGCATCATGGGGCATGTAGTCCGCCTCGTGAAACTGCGGGCGGCGGGTGGCCGGAGAGGGTCCCACACTGTCCCCGCCCCCGCCCCCGCCCCGGCCCCCGATCCCGTGAGAGGGTGGGGAAGGGAGTCAGGCCTGGCCGGAACGGAGACAGTGTCCTGACGCCGCGGGCTGGACTGGGGTGCACCCCCACCCACAGGCGTTTTGCATTTCGCTGAGGAGGGAAGGGGCCACAGGCCTTGCTCTGGCATTAGAGGGCTCAGGAAGGTGCGGCCTTGAGGATTGAGTTTGGGTCCCGGTGGAACGTGAGGAGGGATCCAGATTCCAAGGAGAGTGACTGATGGAGGGGGCTCCTGAGAAAGGTGCGGGATATTAAGGTCGCCAGAGCAACTAGGGATCTATCTATCTGGCACGGTGAAGTATTATGTAGGAGTCTTCCCTGCCCTATTAGAAAATTAAATCCCCCCCCCAAAAAAAAAATTAAATTCCATCTTCCACACTTGACATTACAAAGGGAATGACAACGAATGCTGGAAGGACAGTCCCCTCCCGCTATGTGCTGTCCTCTGTCCTGCAAGGACCAGAGTGGGGCTGGGCGGAGAAAGCAGCAGGTGGCAGCTTAACCACCTCCACCCGGTTGTGGTCCCCTCGGGAGAGGAAGTGACTGATTGCAGAGAAGACCTCCTTCCTGATAACCCCAGGGCAGAGAGATCCTTCCAGAAGCCTCCCTGAAGACGCTGTAGTAAAAGTGTAATTGACCTCTGGGGCTGCCTATTGCGGGGACTGGAAGCACCTAGAGGCGTGGCCCAGTCCCTGGAGGGAGGAGGGATTGGGATCCTAAACCAGAGTTCGAATTCCTCCTTACCGCCTAGCCGTAGGCAAATTGCTTAAATTTTCTGTCTTCTCAGACCACTCACCTCGAAATCAGACTCCAAATACTACCTACTGGGGTGAGCTAAGGATAGTAACTGCCCTGAGAAACAGCGCATCCCGCCCTCAACCGGGTGGACCGAGACAGGTGGCAGGACCGGGCACTGCGCCTTCCTGAGTCCACCTTAGAACAGGACAGGAATTAGGGATTCCATACCAGCCCTACTTAGAACAATCCAAGAAATGTTTGTGTGGGAGGTGCTAGCAAAAGCTTGCAAACTCTCCGCGCCTCTCTCAGGTTTCTTTGTGTGGTCTTCTCTCCTTCCTCCTCCACACCCTGCGGTGCCAGGCCCAGGCGGGAAAGGATAAAGGAGGAATGGACTGCCTCGCCCCTTTCTCCAGCCTGGGAGGAGCCAGCTGGCGGCGTCTCGGGCAACCGGGAACCGCTGCCCACCTCCACCACGAGGGGTCAGCAGAGTGTTGTGGCTGCAGCCGGAGTTGGGGAAGGGGCTGGGACGGGGGAGGGACGGCTAGGAGTGGCCAGAAGAATGCCTGTACGTTTGTTTCCTCATTAAATTGTTTTTAGAACCTTGTCTCATATTTCTTTTTCTACTGTCCTGCTTCCTGAGGTGGCGACGTCTCCAGAGGGAGATCCTGGAACCCTTTTATCCCTAGTCCTGGGCCCAGAAGCTCCGCAGTGGCGGGGCTGGGGTCTTCCGGAACAAAGTTTAGAGTGTGGCTCCTTGCCTAGGCCACTCCCAGGTAGTCCCCGGGCCAGCCCGGAGGTAGAGCTGGCGGGCGGGAGGGGGCGACGGGGTGAATCATTCTTCCCCTGAAAAGTGTTGGAGTTCTGGGAGAGGGGGAGCTCGGCCAGGATTGGGGGACCTATGCCCTTAGCAGCCGGGTCTCTTTGCCAGGCGGCCCTAGACCAAACCCAGGTCGCCTTTCCTCGGGTCTGCGCCCTCCAGCTGCCACGTGCTCAAGACGCGCCCACACAGCAGAGAAACAAAGACAGCCAAGCGATGGAGCTGCCAGTAGCCGCCTCGACATTTAATAAATGAAATTCCATAGCTGGGGGTCGATCGGGGGTGAATGGGCGGCCACCGCTCCTGGGGGTGGGGGTGGGGGGCGCCGGGAAGAGCGGCCAGGCCGCTCCATTCCGTCGTCCAGCCTGGGGCTACCAAGCCCACAGACTGGCTTCTCGGTGAGGGTGCGGCACCGTGCGGCAGGTGGTGCTCCCCCACCGCGAGGTATCTTCGCTTGCAGAAGCCCCACCAGCTGAGCGGCTGGCTGTGGGGGGAGGAGAGGCCTGCAAAAAGATTTTTCTTAAAGGTGCGATTATAAATATACCCCGTGGATCGCGATTTCAAACAAACTTGTCAATCTGGGCTGCAGCAAAAGGCGATAGAGGCAGCTTTGCTTGTATTTCGGGTGGTGTGACTCATGAGCATTACTTGTCTCCCCCAGGGAAGCAGCCTGCCCACCCACAAGCCACTGCTGTTCTGGCACCGCTGGGATAAAATCGACCAACTCCCAAACCCCTGCCCAAGGACTCCCCTTCTCCCCCTTGTTACTGAGAAGGGCTCCCTGCCCCTTGGGAATCTTCCCTTAATTCTGGTCACCACTGACCTGGCCCCCAGGCCTGGTCCCGGCCACCCGGGGCCTGGCCCCAGAAGCAAAGCGCTCTGGCATTTTGCTGCTGCAGGGATGGGGGCTGGGTGCACGCGGGGCACACGTGTATGGGGGAGCATGCTCAGTGCAGGGGTGCACCCACGTGCCGCCTGCGCCTCCGCTTCCTGTCCCCCCGCCTATTGCCGTCTCCGTGTGAAGTCTAGGAAGTAAGGCCACCATAAGAAAAGGTCCCTGTATGTTATATGCACACGCCCTGGACACACAAACCTGCAGTGGCCCAGAAACACCGTGGAGGTATACAAGACGAATGCAGAGTGGATATTACTGCCCACGGGCACAGAGGTCACCCCTCGGGAGGTCTTTAAAAACTGCCCAGATTCTTTCCTCTCGGGACAGCAGCATGGATGAGGTATAGGTGTATTTTTAGCTGGGAGGCAGGGGTACACCTGGGCGTCCATATTGTTGGCTTTGTGCGCAAGCAGCAAGGGTGTGACCACACACACCTGGACACACAGATGTGGATATATGGGGGACCAGGTCGCACACCTCACCTCAGCCACACAGAGGCGGGCACCCCAAACCACAGCGCTCTGACGAGGAAGGGGGCCCGGGCCTCTAGCTCCTTTCTCTCTTCCCAGGTCCCCCAAGGGTCACCGTCCCGGGGCCTGAGCCCTTCGGGCTACCCTCCACCTGGAAAGCGAAGAGGAGAGGGCTGTGAGGGGAACTCACACAGCCGCGGGGCCGGAGAGCGAGGGAGGCGAGGCCCCGCGCGCAGGCGACGCTGCCCTCTAGGGCCTGCAGAGCGGCGGCCGCGGCCCCTTTAAGCACCCCCGCCCCCTCCCGCCCGCGCTCCCGGCTTCCTTTCTCCGGGAGGCGCGGCCCGCAGGGCCGGGCGGCGGGGCGGGTTGCGGGCTGCCCCTCCCCCGGTGGGCAGGGCCTGCGCCGCTTCCTGCAGGAGCGGCCGGGAGCCGCGCAGGGGGCGGAGAGAGCGAGCGGCGGCAGGGCGGCGCGGGGCGGCGCGGGGCGGAGGGCGCCGGAGGGCGAGCGGGCAGGCGGGCACGGCAGGTTCCGGGCCAGCCCCGGGGGCGGACGGTTGGCCGGGCGCGCGGAGCCTAGCCGGGGCCTTGCCGGAGCCGGGCCGGGCAGCAGAGGCAGCCGCCGCCCGGGCCCGCCGCCCGCGCCCCCCACGCTGGCCCAGAGGGCTGCGGCCGCGTCGCCGCTGAGGATGTCCCGGAAGGGGCCGCGGGCGGAGGTGTGTGCGGACTGCAGCGCCCCGGGTAAGCAAGGCCGGGCCGGGGGCGGGACCGCGCTGCGAGGCCGCCGGGCGGGCGCCGGGCCTGGCGAGAGCGCCGTGCGGGGCCGGAGGGCGGGGCGCGGGGCTGGGGGCTGCGGGCTGCGGGCTGCGGCCTCGGCCCCCGCCCGGGCCGCTGCGGAGCCGCGTCCTCGGCGGGATGGCCGGCTGGGGGGCCCCGGTGCCCTCGCGTCCGCGGTCGAGCGGGGAAGGACATTCCCGGCGCCACCCCTGAGTCTGAGGGAGGCAGGCGGCTGGCTGCCCCCCACCCCCATCTCTACATCCCGACGGAAGCGCCAGCCTGGGGTGGCAGGAGGGCTGTGGCGGAGGCCCGCAAGGTTTAGGAGGTGGGGGCGAGTGGGGTTTTGTGTCATCTCGGTGCCACCCCCGCGTCTTGCACCTGCTGCTCGCATGGTCTGGGCGCCCGCTGAGGTGGCGGAGGTCAAGGGGCAGAAAGCTGGGCAGATGGGCCAGGGGAGGCTGGGGTAGTGTTTCTTTGGGAGCAGATGGGGGCGGGGGGTGGAGAGGCGGTAGCTACTCCTAGGACTGCCTGCCCCTGGTTCCCAAGGCCGGGGCTACTTGCAGGGCCTGGTGTTGAGGGCCAGTACAGCCTGGGCATCTTTCTCTCAGGCATCCCCAGGCTGCCTGGTGCCTGGGAGCCACTAGACTCAGCTATTCTTATGCCCCAGTAAGGTCTGCTTAACCCTGTCAGGTGGGCTTAGCATTGTCCCAGCTTGGGCACAGACCCCTCCTAGCCCTGTGTAGCCCAGTCTGGCCAGAAGTGGATAAGGAGCAGTACCCAGGATATCGCTGGCTTCCTGGCCAACCTCCTGGCTGTATTTACCCTGGGGTTTCCCTTCTTCCCGGCACAGTCAGGTCCAGGCTGATGTGAAACCCCCCTGACCAGCTGAGGAAGTGAGGAGTGGTGACCTGAGTGGCTGCTACCTTCTGATGTGGGAGGACCATGCCAGTGATGGGGCTCAGCAGTTGGCCTGGGGAAGGAAGCCGTGGCTTTTGTCCATCCTCTCCTTAAAATAAAGAAACTAACTCCCTAGGAGACCTCTGGGCAGGCTCAGGGTGTCTGTGAATTCCAGGGGGACTGTGGGCATAATTAAACATGAGAGTGTGAGGTACTGTTCCACGCACCCATAACTTTGAGCCACCCTTAGGACAGGCCTAAGACCCCAACAGGTTGAGAACCACAGATACTCCAGTGGTTCCGATGGCTCCAAGCTCAAGTGTTTGGTGACTGTGGATACCTGGCAGAGGCATGGTACTCCGTGGGTGGTTGCGACCCTGGGACTTCTCTCAGGGCATGTCATGATCTAGAGGGCCTTCAAGAAGCTATCTGGGCTTACATATCCTTATCCTAATGAGCTGGAAACGGTGATCTTCTAGCTGCATGCAGGTCTGAGGATGGAAGGGCCAAGAGGAGAGCTTGCCTTCTGTGGGTGTCCCAGGCTGTTGTGTAAACCTCTGCAGGGTGGGCATAGCATGGGGGTGAGGGTGGAAGGTCCAGAAGGACTGGGGGGAGGGTGCCTCTGTCAGCTTACTCTGTGACCCATGGCAGGGCTCTTCCTCAGTTTTCTCAATTGTGAAGCAAAGAAATTGGGAGTAGAAATGGTTTTTGAAGACCATCCCATCTTCATGTCTGTGGTTCTCATTCTCAGCCAAAGGGACATAGGACAGAATCAGCAAGGTAGTTCTCCTTTCTCCACTGCATTTGACTGTCTGAAACCTATGGAAGCCTAATGGGTTCAGGGAGGAGTGATGTGTATCTGATGTCTTGGATTGCTTGTGCCCCAGGTACCTCCTTTTCCCCTGACCCAGAATACATGTCAGGAATAGGCAGGGGGTAAGGATGGTGAGGTAGGCAGGGTGCTGACAAAGTCTTACACATCACCCTACCCCAGCACCTGGCATGGTGTCTAGCACATGTTGAGCCTCCCTGAGTGTTTAGATGCTTATCAGGACCCCAGCTGGCTACTTGGGGCTCCCCCATTCCCCACCATAGCACCCAATCTCTGTGGGACGCAAGGAGTGGCATTCTCAGTGTGGGAACTATAGCAGCCCAGGTACAACAAGGCTTGAGGGTGATCAACAGTTGGGACCCCATAGGGACATGCCTCCTACCCAGTCAAAGGCTTCTCTCACTGTGAATGGGGTTCCAGCCCTAGGAGTGGGGCTGTGGCCTTTTTGTGGTTGGTAAATTTGAGGAGACCATAGAGGTGAAAGGTGAGATACAGGCTGACTGCAAAGGTCCTCGTCCTCCCTCTGCTTCCAGGCATGGGCATACAAGTGACAAGTGTATTTTGTAAGACGGCTGGACATAGCATGGCAGCTATGGCATCTGCGCAATGTCATCAGGCACCGTATGTGTACCTGTCTGCTGTGGGTGTCCAAGAGAGGGCAGGAGTCAAGGAACCCTGGAGAATGTGTCTCCCCCCCTTCCTTCCCCTCCACATGCTCTGCTCACAGTCCTGATCCAGCTCAGGGGCCTGCTCCTCATCCCATGGTTCTCCATCTCAGCTTTTCCACCTGGGCAGCCCAGGTCATGGGAGTGGAACCTCAGGGTGCCAGGCACTTGGGTGAGCAAGGATGGCTACTGGCTAGGGGACATTTGGAAACCTGCAGGCTCATTTGTCTCTTCATAATGTAGATGGTGGGTTCGGGGAGGAGTGAATGCGGGGCGGGGGGGGGGGGGCTTTCTTTCTCTTTTATTGAGGTTTAACTTACACATAGCAAAGTTCCTGCACCTTATTGTTGAGCCGGATGGATGCTTTTTTTTTTTACCTGTTTACCTCCTGCATAGTAGCCACTCCCATCTGAAGGTAAAGCATTTCTATTGCTCTCTGGGCCTTTCCTCTGCCCCCTCCCAGTCAACACCCCCCAAAGGTAACTGCCATTCTGGCCATTCTGACCTTTATTTCCATGGATTACTCTTGCCTGCTTTCAAGATGGTGGGCTTCTCCCTCTTTTCTTTTCCTTTTTTTTTTTTTTTTTAAGAGATTTATTTATTCATTCATGAGAGACCCACAGAAAGAGAGAGTGGCAGAGAATTCTCTCTTTCCTAGTGAGGATCTGCTCAGGAGACCCTGGCCTTTATAGCAAACCTACTGCCCCTAGAGACCAGGAATGGCTTTGGGCAGTAACACGAATTCACCTTAGTAGAGGCCTTGATGATGAGTTAACATTATCCCAGGATCCCTCCTACCACTTGCCCACACATACCAGACCCCCATCTGGATCTCAGCAGGGTACTGAGGTCACCACATCTCCTGAACCTTATGTTCCCTGGAGGCACCTGGCTAGCTCAATCAGTAGAGCATGTGACTCTTGGTGTTGTGAGTTCAAGCCCCACCTTGGGGCTTTGGGCATGGAGCCTATTAAAAACAAAACAACACCTTATGTCCCTGTCCTTTCTACCCCAAGTATGATCTAGGGAGCCTTTTGGGAGCAAGGTCCCTTAACCTTAAACTGCAATAGTCATTTGAATTACAGAAGCCCTTCAGGCCTGAGGAAGTGGCCTAAGTGGGGCTTAAGGGCTCCGGCTTGGGTAGGCCCAAGGCCCCTTGGGCATATAAGAAGTAGGCAGTAGAGTTAGGGTGGGCTTTTCATCTGTGTAATCAAGAACTGAGCTGGCACCGGTGTGCCCCAGGCCAGGACAGTGTCCCCTGCTCAACCTTCCTATTTCAGGCCACTGTGGAAGAGAGGTAGGACCCCTCCCCCAGGCTGGGAGAGTACCGAGCAAAGCCTTGGACCTTATTCCCCAACTCCTGATCTCTTACCATGTCTGGCTTGGGATATCTGTGCAGTCCTCTCAGGACTGGCTTCTCTGGTCGGGCAGTGGGCCTGGGGTGGAGGCCTCAGGGTGGCCCATTTATGATCCTGGCCTGGGCGGCTCCCCGCTTACAGGAAACCCCACCATTTCAACAAGAGGAATTTAGGCTGCGTCATTTCCAGCTTCCTGCTTGAGTTGCCAGAGGTGGCTGGTGGGCAGACCCCTCACCCAGTGGTGCTTGGGAGTGGGGGGAGGGAGCTTTCATGTGGCTCACTGGGGTGCCTCACTGTTTGGGGAAAGCCAATACTAAGGAGTGTCCTAGGCTCCCCCTCTTGGCACAGGTGGTGGGTCCCTTCCTCATGGGCCTCTGAAGTCAACTCCCAGGAAGGTGTATGACAGGCAGCTGGTTGTCCTGTTTTTTGAGGGGCTGCCCAAAGAAGCCGAGACCTAAAGAGCTGAACTCCCTCTTTCACTTCTTGTTTCTTCCTGTCTCCATAGAGGGAATACTTGCTGTAGGCAGAACTCAGGCTTCACCCTGACTCAATCTCCTTATAGTTCTCCTGGAACTTCTATGGAAGTCCTTCAGGGGAAGGGTCTGGGAATCACCTTCTGGTTGGAGAGACTCTCATTATCTCAAGCCTGTCCCTCCGCTGGGGGGCCCACTTCTGGACTTCCTGAGACTGGGGCAGGGGGCCTGGGCAGAGCACAGTGTCCTGGGAGAGAGGTTCCCTGCCCCCACTCTTGGAGGCACACAATGGCTGCTTTCTCCCCTGTGACCTTTCCACAGCCTGAGCTGTATGCAGCTGTCTCCTCCCCCTCTCCCAAGGGGCCGGGGATGGGTGACATCTCCCCTGCCCCTGAGAAGGACCCTATCCTGGCCCCCTCTTCTTGTTTCCAAAGTTTGCTTCTCTCCAAGGAGTGGAGAGTGCCCTCCAGGGCCCTTGCCCACTTGGGGCTTCTTCCTTAGGGGCAGGAGCAGAAGGAGAGCAGTGGGTGTGAACAGGGCACGGTTTCTGGCATCTTGTGCTGGGTCCACATCCCAGCAACCCCACTCACTAGCTTTGTGACCTTGAGCCAGCACTCTAATCTCTCTGAGCCACTGTTTCTCATTGGTATAGCAAGGGTAGCGCTTCCTGCCTTGCCTAACAGTTGTGAGAGACATCGTGCATACAGGCCCAGCTAGTACAGAGTGGGTATCCAGTTTTAGTTCCTTTGCCCTCTCCATCCCAGTTAAGAGGGGTTCCGGCTCAGCCCATCAGTGATGAGGCCAGGAAGCTCAGCATGAGAAGGCCTCTTGCCTGCCAAGATGAGGACAGAGGCAGGAACCCATGGAAGCATACAGTGGGTCAGGCTGGTGGGCCAGTGGGTCCAGCAGAAGCCTGGGTGCAGGAGGCATGTGGCACTGACCCAGACACAGGAGGGGTACCTAGGGTTGTCTGACACGCAACAGCAATGTTGCATCCCTTAGGGGATTCCTGCCTCCGGGAGAAGGGCTAGGCCAATTGTCTTGTTCCCTGGGAAAGGCTGCAGGACAAGAAGACATGTCCGCTGAGTAGACCCTGGGGACCACTCCCCCCACTCACCCCTAGACAGGCAGAGATGTGTAGGCAGGGGCACAGCTGCCAGTCACCTGCCGTGAGCCTTTGGGGAAATCCCTCCTACGCCATGGCTCAGCTTCCTCATCAGTAACCTGTGTGCCCTGAGGGTCCCAGCTCCTGGGGCTTTGGGAAGCTGAGTAAGGGAACGTGTGAGCATGGTGTGAGCCCAGAGCAGGTGCCCAGGAGACATTGCCGGTGATCTGGCCTTGGCTGACCCTGGTTCCCCCACTGGCAGACCCCGGCTGGGCCTCCATCAGCAGGGGAGTGCTGGTGTGTGACGAGTGCTGCAGTGTGCACCGGAGCCTGGGCCGCCACATTTCCATCGTCAAGCACCTTCGCCACAGCGCCTGGCCTCCCACACTGCTGCAGGTACGGGGCTAGGCCGGGCGGGTCTTCATTCTGCAGAATGTGCTGAGCATGGACACGTTTCCCCCTACACTCACACTGCTCGGGATTTTGGCAGCTTCCAAAGGGCAGCACTCACCTGGGGCAGAACCTGACTCTGACCCTTTCCACCCATTATGCTAGCCATGTAGACAGGAGGGTTCTAAGACTGGGGTCTTACAGATCTGGGCACTCACCCCAGCTCTGCCATGTACTAGCTTGGCCATGTAGCACTGAGCAAGTCACTTAACTTCTCTGAGCCTTGGCACACTTGCTGTGCCACCTGAAGTGCCAAGTGGGACCCACATGCTCGGGTGGCCCGCCTGGTTGAAGGTGCACCGGTGGCAGGTACACGGGAGGCCCATTGGTACTGTTTCTAGCTCCGCTGGCTGTGGCCAGCACTTGGAGGGGTTTCCCCCAGTAGCCGGTGCACAGTGGGCACCCTGACTTGGCACCTCTTCCCTGCAGATGGTGCACACACTCGCCAGCAACGGGGCCAACTCCATCTGGGAGCATTCCCTGCTGGACCCCGCACAAGTGCAGAGTGGCCGGCGCAAAGCCAACCCCCAAGACAAAGTCCAGTGAGTTGGGGCAGAGGGGTGGTGGCAGGGGGTGCATGGTCTGAGATGCGGGTCCAAGAGGTGGACCGGTGACTGGCCTCTCCCGCTCTGCTCACCGTCGCATCCTATGCGCCCTGCCCAGCCCCATCAAGTCAGAATTCATCAGGGCCAAGTACCAGATGCTGGCGTTTGTGCACAAGCTTCCTTGCCGGGACGATGATGGGGTGACTGCCAAAGATCTCAGCAAGGTTGGAGGGGCCCCATGGGGGATGGGTGGGCCTCCTCTTTTGTCACCTGTGACACCCTTTAGGGCCTCTCCTGCATCACCACTGAGCCCTAGGCCTCAAAGGTGTTCAGGTCAGGCAAGAATAGGGGGTACAGCAGGGGGACAAGATTGTGTGGTCAGGTAGCATGTGGTCAAGGCCCCTCAGCTCCCAAGTGGACACAACAGGGCTAAAATCCTCCATCTGCCACTCAAATGCTGTGAAGACTTGGGGCCATTTCTTAGCCACTCAGAGCCTCAGTCTTCTCTGTAAAATGGGAAAGAACGAACAGCATCTCCCTCATAGACAACATCTGTCTCAACCAGAGTTCGCAGCCCAGGTAGCCAGTGACTGATGGCAGCTGTTGTTTGGCATTAACTCCTTGGGGGAAGTCCTCTGTCCTCCCTGACAACCCAACTTCAGCTGGGCCCCTGGAGCTGGTAGGAGTCCCAGCAGCTGCCTGACGTGGTGCAGCTTGAGGAGGGGCAGGGCCTCATACACACATCAGTGGCACACTCTGCTCCTTGCAGCAACTGCACTCAAGTGTTCGGACAGGCAACTTGGAGACGTGTCTGCGCTTGCTGTCCCTGGGTGCCCAAGCCAACTTCTTCCATCCAGAGAAGGGCACCACACCTCTGCACGTGGCTGCCAAGGCGGGGCAGACACTGCAGGCTGAGCTGCTCGTGGTGTATGGGGCTGACCCAGGCTCCCCTGATGTGAATGGCCGCACACCCATTGATTATGCCAGGTGAGGGTCAGATGGTGGGTGAGGCTTTGGCGGGTGGGGGTGCTAGGCTGCTGCTGCAGGGCTGAGGCATGCCCCCTCCCCACAGGCAGGCGGGGCACCATGAGCTGGCGGAAAGGCTAGTCGAGTGCCAGTATGAGCTCACTGACCGGTTGGCCTTCTATCTCTGTGGACGCAAGCCGGGTGAGCAGAGCTCCGGGCAGGCCTGGGAGGGCCAGGCAGGTGGGACCCAGACACACCCCAGCAGCAGGTGCCATGGTGACAAAGCTGGCTGGGGAACGGTGTTGCTAGGCAACTGGCTCCTGTGAAATTGATGCAGGCTCTTGGCTACAGCACACTGGGATAGGAGTGGGGGTGGGCACAACTTCAGTCAGCTCCCATGGCTCTTGGGGGTGGCCTGCCCTCCTCCCTGTCCCCTGACACTTCTGGGTGCCAAGCCCTGCTCATGGCAGTGAGATGGGCTCCCAGTTGCCCAGGCCAGCTTGCACCAGTGACTTGGCATTTTTATTTTTGTTCAGATCACAAGAATGGGCATTACATCATCCCACAGATGGCTGACAGGTGAGTGCCCACCTGATGCCCCTTCCCAGAGGCTGTTGGATGCCATGTGGGTGCCTGAGCCCAGAGCTTCCACCCTTCCATCTCCCCAGGCTGTAGGGTTCTCCACTCTCTGGGGGCTGGCATTTCTGCCCAGTCCTCACTCCCTGATGCTGGGCCCCCAGGCAGGTGAGAGATGTCAGCTCAACATATGGCCAACACAGCCTGAGCCCCATGGCTATCCCACACAGGCTCGAGTACAAGAACACCTTCCCTAGGAGTGGTGGATTGCGGACTTGTTTCCAGTGGCACTCACCCCGCTGTACAATCTTTAGACAAACCTCTGTTCTTTGGTGAACAGATGGTGGGCTCCAGGGATTTGACTAACTTTGGGACTGCTGACCAGGCCTCTGTGGGGTGCTCAGAAATTGTGCAGGGGCTGGAGTGCAGGGCACAGTACTACTGAGGTGTTTCTGCCTCTGATCTGACGATCTCAGGCGCCTAGGCTGTGGGGACCACTCACTCAGCTTACGAGATGGATGCTAGCGCCACCTAGTGGCCACTTCTGATGGCCAAGCCTCGCCAGGCTTTGCCAGCTGGCCTGGGGATCTGAGAGAGAGAGGAGGCTCTCTCTTCCTCTCCGAAGGCCAGTGTGGGCAGACAGGGATGGTCAGGCCTAGGCAGCTTGGATCCTTGAACCCAGGCCTACTCTGTTCTGAGACGCCGAGCGTCCCTCCTGCTTCTCTGGTCTTACTCTGCCTGGTGTGTGTGTTTCAAACACATATCGGCATGTACTCAGTGAAATGGTAACCGAGCTCCGTCCCGGTGCCAGCTACTGTTCTCGGCCCTACTGTTCACGTCACGTAACTCAGACATGATCTCTGCCCCAAAGGAGCTTGCAGTATGGAGAGGGAGGCCGCCTACTCAAGACAGCTGTAGTTCCCTGTGGGGAGTACCGCAAGAGAAATAAGGGCATAGATGATATGATATAAGTGGGAAGTGCTGTGCAGGGAACTGCAGGCAGTCTGTGGGGCTGGAGTATAGTGTGAGAAATCCCAGGAGCAGGACTGGGATAGAAACAGGCGAGAGAATGGCCAGTCCTGTGAGCCCCCACAAGAGTAGAGAGGGTTCCAAGCACTGATATGTGGAGTCAGCTCTGCCATTTATTGGCTGTTTGACTTCAGGCAGGCTGCTTGACCTCTCTTAGTTGCCTCGTGGCAATGAGGGCAAGAGTTCCTGCCTTTTCTGGGCTGTTGAGAGGATTAAGATAATGCATGCCAAGCACATAGCATATTGTTTAAGTGAGCTTTTTGTTGAAGTACGGTTAAAGTATGCCCCATACACATATTTTGTTATTGAGTTGTTTCTAAGGCCAGGAATAGCATGGCCCAGTGTGTCAGAAACATCACCCCAGCTGGTGGGTGGGAAAGGGGATTGTAGGGGAAGGATCAGAAGTGGGAAGATGGATGAAGAAACTCTAGCAAACAGGCAGCCCTGGGGAGGGGGTGAGGGGGGGGTTGGCGCTCAGCGGTTTAGCACCACCTTCAGTCAGGGCGTGATCCTGGAGACCAGGGATCTAGTCTCACGTCTGGCTCCCTGCATGGAGCCTGCTTCTCCCTCTGCCTGTGTCTCTGCTTCTCTCTCTCTCTCTCTCTCTCCCTCTTTGTGTCTCTCATGAATAAATAAATAAAATCTTAAAAAAAAAAAAAACTCTGGCAAAGGCCTAGGGAAGAGAGACTGAGGGCAGAAGCTGGGGGAAGCTCCACCGGGGCCGGGGACACAGGTGCCCAGGGAGTGGGGCACAGAGGGAGAGAGCAAGCCTGTGGAGGAGCAGGTTTTGGGGAGAGACGAGTTCTGGTGTGTGCACTCTGGGGCTCACGTGTGCAGAGAGGTGGGCATGAGTTTGCCCCAGGAAGGCTTGCACTGCCCTGCTCCTGGGTAATTGGTGCCTCTGTCCTGTTCTTTCCTCTGCTGCCTCCCTCTGGACTTAGATCTCGGCAAAAGTGCATGTCTCAGAGGTATATGGTGCCTGCTGCGGGAGCAGGCTCTGGAGGTTGGGAGGGCTGGGGGGGGGGGGGTGTTTGGTGTGCAGCATCTGGGATGTTGTCTTCCTGGGATCCCTGCATGTTCTGGAGTCACAGGCAGGGGCCTGGCCACCTCTAATGTCTGCCCATTCCCGTCTGCCTCCTTCGTCCACAGCCTAGACCTGTCTGAGTTGGCCAAAGCTGCCAAGAAGAAGCTGCAGGCGGTGAGTCTGCTTGGACAGGCCCCTGATGCTTAGAGCTGTCCCCATTTCTGACCTACACCCCTGCCATTGGTCCCCCTCCCTCCTGCCTTCCTGGCTCCCTTCCTATCCCCTCCCAGCCTTTTGTCTTTGACTCTGGCTCTGCCCTCTGCAGGCTTCAGGGCCCTAGCTCCCCCTCTGATGTATGAGGGCACTAACTGTTCTGACCTGGTCTCTCTCTGTCGTCTCCCACCTTGGAGCTTGACAGAGAGACCCCTGCCTCAGTTTCCAGTTCTGAGAAGGGGCTAGGCAGCACAGGGGACACAAGCCATTTCCCATGTCTTATGACATCTTGGTTGGGCTGGCCTTGTCACCACTAGGGAGCAATTGATCTGACAAAGCCTGGGTCCCCCTCTTTGCCTCTAGCTCAGCAACCGGCTTTTTGAGGAACTTGCCATGGATGTGTATGACGAGGTGGATAGAAGAGAAAATGATGCTGGTGAGCCAAGAGGGCATCTAAGGTCATGGGTGGATGAGATGAGGGTGCCTGCCCGCCTGCTGCGGAAGGGCTAGGACCTGGTGTGGCTCTCAGGTCCTTTCACTGGGACCAAGAGGGGGTGCCTGGGGTTGGTCTGCTCAGCAGGTCTGCATATCGGTCCCTGCTGGCTGTGAGCAGCAGTCTGGACAGCCTCCCCAGCCAGGCGGAGTGTGCTTAGTTGGAGGCAGCCAGCCTGTTCCTCCGCCCCCACCCCTGGACTGGGGCTCATCTCTGCTCTGGCTGCCTCCCACTTTGGCTGACTCCCCAGTCCCACTCCACGCCCTCCCCCTACCTCACTCCTTCCTGGCCACAGCCAAATTCCAGCGCAAACTCTGGGCTGGGCCTGGCAAGAAGGGGTCGCCTTGCTCTGTTCGTCATCAGCCTGGCCAGCCTCGCCCAGCCTTGACCTGACCCAGCCTTGCTTTTGTTGTCTGAAGACCATCCCTGTTTTGAATATCAGCACTTGGTGGGCGTGGGGAGGAGTGAGGAAGGCTGTGCTCAGCATGTTCCCACCTCCACCCTGTGGGCTTGGACACCGTAGATGCTCTGGATGATTTGCTCTCTGCTCCTCCCCCATAGTGTGGCTGGCTACCCAAAACCACAGCACCCTGGTGACAGAGCGCAGTGCTGTGCCCTTCCTGCCTGTGAACCCCGAGTACTCAGCCACACGGAATCAGGTGAGGGGGCTGGATGGGGGGGCCTGGGGCAGTCTCCTCCTCTCCTGGGGTCACCAGCTCTGTGGGCCCTGCCCTTCCTCAGCGGCTGTTGTCTGGGCCTACTCTTCTCCCCTGCCCTAGGCCTCTCGGGGCTCTGCTGGCACTAGGATTTGGATATGGGGAAGAAGCTGTTTCTTTGAGCACTTGGTGAGCAGCCTCATGGAGGAGGCGGTGGTTCCAGCCTCTTCTTGAGAGCTCCACTCGGCACCCAGAACCTGTGTCATCTTCAACCCTGTGCTCTGGCCATGAGCCAGATAACGGGACTCCCTTGCAGCTTTGTTCCCACCCCCATCTGTCAGCTATAAGGGGGCCTGTCATGCCAGCCGGGTTCTTTCTGCCTTGTAGGGGCGACAGAAGTTGGCCCGCTTTAATGCCCGAGAGTTTGCCACCTTGATCATAGACATTCTCAGCGAGGCCAAGCGGAGACAGCAGGGCAAGAGCCTGAGCAGCCCCACAGGTGGGAAGGGTGTGGATAGGGCTACAGGCAATGGGCATCTTTCTAGAATATTCTCTCTCATGTCTCCCTTTTGGGGTGGCATGATAGAAGGGTTGTGTGGCTGAATCCTGAGTGACAGGACTGTGCCCTCAGACAACCTTGAGCTCTCTGCGCGGAGCCAGAGTGACCTCGACGACCAACATGACTACGACAGTGTAGCCTCGGACGAGGACACGGACCAGGAGCCCCTGCGCAGCGCTGGTGCCACTAGGAACAACCGTGCCCGGGTCTGAGCAATGCCCCTCCCTGGGCCTCCATCAAGGGCCAGCTCTATCCCCTTATAGCTGGGGGCTTCGGGGACAAGGGGCTGGTTATGGCCTAGAGAAGAGCCTTCTGTGGGCATTCACCCCCTGCCCCTGATGACTGACTCACTTCTGTCTCGCTCTGCAGAGCATGGACTCCTCAGACCTATCCGATGGGGCTGTAACACTGCAGGAATATCTGGAGCTCAAGAAGGCTCTGGCTACCTCCGAGGCCAAGGTACAGCAGCTCATGAAGGTCAACAGCAGCTTGAGTGATGAGCTCCGGAGGCTACAGAGGGAGGTAAGGGCAGCAGGCTTGGTGGGAGTGGGGCTTCTAGCATCCTGGTCCTGGAGGATCCCCTGCCCCCAGATGTGGGGGTACTCCTGGAGCCTCTGGAGGTTCTGACACCACCGTGCGCTCTCAGATCCACAAGCTGCAGGCAGAGAACTTGCAGATTCGGCAGCCGCCGGGGCCAGTGCCCACACCCCCACTGCCCAGCGACAGAGCAGAACATACATCGATGGGGCCTGGTGGGAGTGCCCACCGCAGGGACCGCCAGGCCTTCTCCATGTATGAACCAGGCTCTGCCCTGAAGCCCTTTGGGGGCCCACCTGGGGACGAGCTTACCACCCGGCTACAGCCTTTCCACAGCACTGTGAGTTGCCTCTGGGTGTCAAGGATTGGGGGAAACAGGGTTGGAGCTGCCGTAGGGTCCTCTGTGATGCCTATTGTGCCATCCCCCAGGAGCTGGAGGATGATGCCATCTATTCAGTACACGTCCCTGCTGGCCTTTACCGGGTAAGCAGGGCTTGGGGGAAGTGGATCCATTTCTGCAGATTGGTTCTTAGCCCCAGTGGGTGCCAGGTTTTGTGCCGGCTGCTGGGCACAGGGATGACTAGATACACGTGTCGCCCCCCTCCTCCTTATGCTGGGAAACTGGAAGACAGGTGGCAGGGAGGAAGAACTGACTCTAGTCCCCCTGGGTTTCAGATCCGGAAGGGGGTGTCAGCCTCAGCTGTGCCCTTCACTCCCTCCTCCCCACTGCTGTCCTGTTCCCAGGAAGGAAGCCGTCACACGGTAACATTCGCATTCCCAGTTCCCATCCCTAGTGCCCGAGGGACAGGCTGAATGAGATGCATGCATGGAAACGGACAGGCCAGGCCATGTGGGTCTATGAACATGTATGTCACCTACTACCCCTTCCCTGATCCTCCAGAGCAAGCTTTCCCGCCACGGCAGCGGTGCTGACAGTGACTATGAGAACACGCAAAGTGGGGACCCGCTGCTTGGGTGAGGCACCCCAGGGAAGAAGGCTGAGTGGGTGCTGGAGTGTCTGGGAGGGTGCAGGCAAGCAGCCTCACCACTGGAATATCTCTTTCTAACCCTGACCTCAGACTGGAAGGGAAGAGGTTTCTTGAGCTGGGCAAGGAAGAAGACTTCCACCCAGAGTTGGAGAGCCTGGACGGAGATCTCGACCCCGGGCTTCCCAGCACAGAGGATGTCATCCTGAAGACAGAACAGGTCACCAAGAACATTCAGGAATTGTTGCGGGCTGCCCAAGAATTCAAGCATGACAGGTATGTGGGTGGGATGCAAGGCTCCTAGCAGCCCCTGGGCGTTGGAGAGGGTAAGAGGGGCCAGTGTTCCACTGTCCCTGCAAACTCTCCTAATTTTTACCCTCTCTCCTCCCAAAGCTTTGTGCCCTGCTCAGAGAAGATCCATTTGGCTGTGACTGAGATGGCCTCTCTCTTCCCAAAGGTACTGGGGCCAGAAAGACGAGCAGGATTGGGAAGGGTCTTGGGGTGGGGCAGGTACAGGGAATGTGACTGCTACCTAGGTGGACATGAGGACACACTGGGCCATGTTCGAGGCTCATAGTTTGAAGTTTAAGGCCCAACTCCCGCCTCCCCTCCAGAGGCCAGCCCTGGAGCCTGTGCGCAGCTCACTGCGGCTGCTCAATGCCAGCGCCTACCGGCTGCAGAGTGAATGCCGGAAGACCGTGCCCCCAGAGCCCGGTGCCCCTGTGGACTTCCAGCTGCTGACTCAGCAGGTGATCCAGTGCGCCTATGACATCGCCAAGGCCGCCAAGCAGCTGGTTACCATCACCACCCGAGAAAAGAAGCAGTGACAACTCTCCCTGCACCCTCACCTGCACCCTGGGACCTCACTGGCCATGGGAGCTGGGCCACTCCAGACACTAATCCCCACCCTCACAGAGCTGCTGGCACAAGTGCCCTCAGTGCTGCCACCCTCCCCTGGCAGCCAGGTGCCCCGGTGCCCACCCTCCTCGAGCCCCCCAAGGATAGGGAGGTGGGGTAGCAGGAGCTTCTGTCCCCCACATTCCACACACCTCCTCCTGTACATAGCATTCCCCTCCCACCCCCCTTCTAGCGTGCAGGGGCCTGTAAGGTATCACTCCCAGCCCCTGGCCCTCTGGGGCACCCTCAGCAGAGGGTCAGGTAGGGACACTCCAAGTAGGATGGTTCCCCCTACAGGCACCCCACCCCCATGAGCCAGTTCAGCCCTACTGGGGGCTGAACGGGGGCATCTCTTCCTTTGTACATAATCTCTGTGGATGTCCCCCCATCCTGTAGCCACCAGCCCCCCTGCTGCTGTCCTTGAATGCCAAATGGCCCCTGCCGAGAACACTGGCCCCAGCCTGTGTTCCCAGGGTCCCTAGCAGCAAACAAACACTGGAAAATGTTTTTTTTCTCTCTCTTCCACTCCTTAATTTTAACATTGTGGTAACTGAGTGTCCCTGCGTGCTTGTGTGTGAGTGTGCGGGGCGGCAGTGCCGTTCCGGAGGCCTGGCCCATCTGGAGTTCTATGAAGGGTGAGGGGACCAGAACAGCAGGACCAGTGTTAGGGATCATCCCCCCTTCCCCATCCTGGGGCCAGGGACTGCTGGTAACCAGCTGGGGTCCAACCCATCACCTCCCCTCATCTGTCCCCCCACTCCTACCCCTTTCTCTATGAACTTATAACAAAAACCACTTCCCTACATTTCTCCACCCCCTCCCTTGTGGAGGAGGATGTGCTGGCTGGGGCAGAGAACTAAGCGTCTGAGCCTGGGGCTGGCTCCCCGGGGTCCCTGACTCAGCTGAGAGCCCCCTTCCCATAACCTCTGAGAGGCCAGCACCTGCCCTGTGGTATCTGGGTATCTGGAATCTGAGCTGCAGCCTGGGAGCTGGAGAGGCAGATGGCAGTGCCTACCAGCTCTCCCTGTCCCCCTGGGGCCAGGCTCTACCTGTGTGGTGGTGGGTGGGCTGTCAAGACATGTGTCATGTACATTTGTATCAAAAATAAATAAGTGACCATGTGCTCTTGCTGATGCTTACAGAATCGGGGGGAGCAGGGGGTATTGGGGAGGTGGCAGACACAAAAGGGAGAAAAAAACCTGGCAAGAGCATGAAGCAAATGAAGACCACAACTGTTCCAGACCTGAAACTCGAAAGCCCTTGTGTTCTAGAAAAGGAGCTGGGAAATAAGGTTTCAGTTGCTAACGCTGCCTCCCCCTCCCCATCATGGTAGCAGGTTGGGTTCTATCCCACTACTAAAACTGGCCAAGGCCAAGTGGGCAGGTGGAGGCAGGCTGGTGGGGGCCTAATGATTTTTTGGTAAAAGCCCACTTCAGTGGCCCGGAACAGGGTCCTAGGTGGGAGTGTCTGCGTGGCAGATGCACCAGCTCAGCCCCAGACTCTACCAAAATAATTTAATTAGAAATACAGGCAAGGGAGGCTGTGGGCCCCTTCCCTCAACCCTCGGTAGCAAGGTAGCAAGCCACACTGGAGGCGGAGGGACAAGCCCCTTTGCGATGCTTAGGCGGGATGCGCTTCGGCCGGCCGCCAGGAGGCGGTCCCGCGCAGGGTCCACGTGGCAGAGGTCACGGCCTCCTGGGCAAAGGTCCCCTTCACCACCACCACTGCAGTGGCAGGGCTGGGGCAGGTCAGTCGGAGCTGTCCCCGTCTGGGCCGCTGTCCGGCGAGGGCGGGAGAAGGGGTCTCCGGCGGGAGCGCTTGAGACGGCGCGGGGGCAAGAGCAGCCTCCGCTTCAGCACAGCTGTGGGCGGGGTGGGGCGATCAGGGAATGGCAGGAGTGCCTGGGAGGTGCCGGGCCCCCGCCGGTTGGTAAGGAGGGTAGCTCCTCACCGGCCACCGTGTCCTGGCTGTCCGCTGTGGGCTCCCAGTAGATGCTCTCCCCGCGTCGAAAGTTCCGGTGCAGCCGAGTGCAGAGCGTGGCCAGAGTGAGCAGCACTAGCAGGAAGGTCAGGGCCATGGCAGCCCAAGCGGCCTCCTCCGTGCGAGGGGTGGGACCCCGGACTACGGGTGGAGGCACTGCTGCCTGAGGGGCTGGGGAAGCCCCACCTGGACAGGTGCAGCCGCCTGGGCTGCTCTGCCCTTTGGGCTCCTGGGTCTCTAGCCCAGAGCTGGCATTGCCGCCCAGACCCTCGGGCAGCAAGGAGAGAGTGGGCACAGAGGGCGCCTTACCTCCCTCACCCTGAGCTGCCAATACGGGCCACTTGGCCTCCAAGCTCGGTGGAGAAGCAGAGGGGAACCTCAGGGCTGAGGGGGTGGGCTGGAGACCGAAGGCAGCACGCAGCCCACGCCTCTTGGCACCGCCAGGAGAGAGGCGCCTGGGCCCTCTAGTTGCCTCCTCTGCACTGGAGGGCCTCCAGCTCCACAGAGTAAAGGCTAAAGCTGGGGCCTTTGGGAAGAGAGATAGCAGTCACCCTTTTCCTGCCCAGATAACCCAGTGACCCCACCACCAACCATGCCCAGCACCCCTTACCTGCACACACCCTCTCCAGCACAGCCTCCTTCGCCCTGGCCTTGGGACCAAGGGAGACAACCCAGAAAGACCATCAGGGCAGAACCAGGCCTTCTTCCTCTGCCTCCTCCTCCGCCGCCGCCGCCTCTTCAGCAGGTGGGCAGCCCAGGCTGGCTCTATCCACGCCATTTCCAGCACCACCCCCCATGCTGCCAACACCAGGGGCTAGGAAAGGACAACTAAGATGAAGGTGGGGAGCAAGCAAGAGGAAGCCCCTGAATCTTCCTTCCCTTGCAGATGGGGCTACAGCCTCTGCCAGTGCAGATGACCACCTTTCCTCAACCACTTACCCGCTCCTGAGTGAGGCTAGAGTCAGGGGCCAGTGAGGGCCGGGCCACACAAAGGTGGGCCAGAAGGGCAAGCTGGAGCTTCAGCCATGGGTGTGCACAGGGGTGGTAGAGGAAGCTGACATCCTCAGCCTAGAGAAAAAATACGGAGGCATCGCGCCAGGCCCAGGGCACTCGCTGACAATCCTAAGGTTTCCCATCCTGGGGGCCAGCTTAAAGGGATTCCCAGGGTGGCCAGATGCCCACCTTCAGGGCTCAGGGAAGGACAGAGATCCCTGGGTAGGGGCAGGCATTCCCTCCTGCCTCTGTTCCTCTCCATCCCATCCCACCCCACCCCACCCCACCCCCGCCTCTCCATCAGGTGCTACCCCTCAAAGCTCACAAGCCTAGGTAAGGCTGTTAGACCCCACTCTTCAGCTCTATTTCTCTGCACCTGTGCAACAGTGGTTCCACAGGACCCCAGTCTAGACTGTAAGCATCCTCTAAGTGGAGACCAGGTCTTCTATGTATTGATTCTATCCACATATCTCCCCAAAACATCCAAATACAGGGCAGTCAGGCAGCAGGTGCATGGTCCCACGATGGGAACACTTCATCAATTATTAATTATTCTTTGCTGGAGCTGACCTGATGCTCAGCACTGTGCCAGACGCTATAGGAGATGCCAAAAGACAACTCCTGGGCTCTGCTTGCAGGGAATGTGCAGGAAACTCAGGGCAACAGAACTAATGCAAATGAAAGAACAAACTAATAAAACTCAAAGTGATTTACCGTTATAAGAGAAAAGCTGTAAGCATTACATGAATTTGGAGAAGGTGGTGAATAAGGGCTGGGGTGATGAGGCAAGTTCTCAAGAAAGAGCTGACTCTTGCACTGGGCTTTGGAAGTAGATGGGAAGGATTGCAGGAGGGCAGGGAGCTGCCCACTTCAGCTTCAGGTCAGATTAGGCCAGGTATGGAGAATAAGCAGTAGCAGAGGTACAGCAGTGGGAATGAGCCCGGCACTCACATGTGTGATGAGGAGACCAACACAACCCAAGAGCAACCCAAGATTTGGGAATGTCAGGTGAAGCTTATTTAACTAAGCAGGGCCTGAAAACCTGGGGGTGGGGGTGGGGGTGGGGGTCTGGGAGAGGCGTCAGATGGGTATGACCATGATAGGGTGAGAAATAAAGAACCATTGAAGGCTTTTAAACTGGGGAATGATTTAATGAAAGAGTGTTTGAGGGAAGGAATCAGGTAGGTGGCATGAGGTTTTTGGGCCTGGAGCTATTATAAATTTCAAAAAGAGATGGATATTTTAAAGGAAAACCAAAGGGACAGGGAAGCCATCTGACCATTGGCATTGGCATGAAAACAGAGGCGGGCGTGCAAGGTGAACACATACATGGTTTGGTGTCCTGTAATCTCGGGCACATTCTTTACCTCACATAGATTCCTATTTCCTCCAAGTGGTATCACACACAATTCGTTTAGTCCTGGAGAGCAGGGACATTACTGATGCCCCTCTTAAGGAAACTGGGGTCCGGAGGCTTCCCACAGCCACACAGCAGAGTTGGGGCATGGGTGGTTTTGTGGGTTGCCCTTGCAGCCTCCTGCCCACGGGCAGACAGCTACTCCACACAATTCCTGACACAGCAATGCACAGGACAGAGACCCGTGGCTCACTCTCTTCCTGAGGGAAGCCTCAAGAATGGAGCTGGGGAGCTGAAAAGGCAGAGAAAACCTGCAAAGAGCCCGCCGTTTCTGGTGCAGACACCAAGGATGGCTCCGGGCTTGTACCCACCTGCCATCGGCTCATCCGCACGAAAACCACTCTTGGTGACACCTATGCATGGGGAAAAAGAGGGCTTAGAGCAGCTGGGGAACTCCGTGTGGGGGTGGGGAGGGGGCAGCAGGCCCCACGCCGCGGCTGGGATGCAGACGCCGGCGACTGAGGGGCTGAGGAGCCGGCAGAGGTCCTCAGAGGGTGACTGTGAGGGCGCGGCGAGGCCAGAGCCGCTCCTTCACACACACACACACACACACACACACACACACACACAGCCAGAGCCCTCACACTCACACCCACACTCACACACTCACACACACACACACACACACACACACACACACACACACACACACCCGCCCCGCGCCAGGCTCCTACCTGTGGGGGTAGAGGCCACAGGCCCTCGGGACAGCGGGCTCCCGCTTCCTCCTCCGGCTCGGCCACCACCTGTGAGTCGAAGGCACACAAGAGTTGGGGCACTGGCCTCGGCGTGGGCCCTGCCCTCTTCCTCCCAGGCCCAGTCCGCCAGGGGACGACTCCTATCCCCTCTGCACGCGCCACTCCTTCCAGGAGGAACTTTGGGCACGGCGCTTTGAGATCCCAGGCCGAAGCCTGCTCAGGGACCGGTCGCCTTACCTCACTGGGACCCAGAAGCCCCGCAAGGGCTGCAAGGAGAAGTAGCTGGGGCGAAGGCGGAGGAGGTGCCATCCCGGTCCGCCGGGGACCTGCCGGCCGCACCGCAGGCCCGGGAGCGCGCACCCCCGCGCCGTCCCCCGCGCCGCCAGTAAGCCCACGTAGACCCCGGGCTCGCGCGCGCGCGCCCCAACGCCCCAGGATCGCGCGCTCTCCGCCTCGCCCCGCCCCCACAGCCGCGCGCTCCTCTCGCCCCGCCTCCGCCCACCCCAATGCCCGCCCACAACCGCGGACCTTGCGCGCACGCGTCTTAAACTCAGAGCCGGAAAAGTTTTGTGCTGGAGCCGGGCCCGAGCGCACGGCCCCGCGAGGCGGACGGGGACCGGTCCTTCGCCCGCACTTTCGTCCCGGCGCTTCTCTGCCGCCTGCAGAGCTCAGCTGCAGTGCCCGGGTGGGATCATGGAGCGGGGCAAAGGGCGGGAAATGGGATCCCAGTGGACCGAGTGGCCCCGAAGGGGAGACCCGTACGCTCCTCCGGCAAACCCGCTTCAGACACGTTAGTGTGACCCGCAACTAGAAGAGCGGCAGAATCATGAAGTCGGAGCTGCGGAAGGAAGAGGGTCCCCGCTTTAGGGCTTCACCTTCAGTCCATCCCACTCGCACCCTCGCAAGTAGGGCCTGAACCTGGAGGAGCTTCGGAGGCTCTCTGGCCTCTACCCTCCCCAGGCCCAGAAGTCCGAGGAAGCCGAATCCGGCCTGCGGCTGCATTGCTCCCGCATGCCTGCCTCTGCTCTTGTCGTTTGTCCAACGATGGCCAGCGTGTGCCCAGGGAGACGTTTGTCACCGTGAGGTGTAGGAGTCACAGGCTTTGCCCCTTGCAGGGGGGCGCCGGCCTCTTTCTAGTGCCCTTCTCCTTGGCCCCGGTCAGGATTTTGAGGCAAGACGGGAACCTGAATGGAGGATGAAGGTTGAGATGCCCAGCCTCAAACTTCGAAATAGAGCGAAAACGGGTTATTTCGATAGAGAGCAAGAATGTGACTTACAAGGGGGTTTCTTACCCGTCCCTCCCTCGTTCCCCTGTAAACGCCAGCTACTGAACTGATGAAGGAACTGCAATCTATCCGTTGCCACGGCCCCGTCGCAGGGTGACAGGCAACCCCCTCGCAGGCGCCTGGGTGCATCTTTTCCCCCAGCTTGAGGCTGTTGTTTCTGGGGAAGGCCCTCTCGGGGAGCGGTGTTGAGGATTTCCATTATCTGAATCCAGGCTCCTGGGGAGCCCCATGCTCCCGGGGGATCCGGCCGGCGCGCAGATGCAGGCCAGGGAACTAGCAGCCCCCGGCGCCCGGGCCCCCTGCAGCCGATCCGCTGTCTGGCGGGACGCCCGCCCAGCGCTCGCTGGCCGGGAGCCCGACCCCCCTCCCAGCCGGGCTCTGGCGCAGTCGAGGGTGCCCGCGGGGCCGAGACAAACACCGAGGTCAGAGAGCGCGGCCAAGCCCGGGAGGGAGGAGCGGCCAGTGGCTCCGGCCGCAGCTGCAGCCGCCCCGCGGGAGCCCGAGAGCCTGCTCCCGGAGCTGGGGTTTATTCACGTCTCTCTTTGGCTACTTCTCAACCGCGGCTCCTGAGGGCGCAGCGACGCAGGGTCCCCCCGCCCCCGCTCAGCTACACACCGAGCGGGGCCGAGGGGAGGGCTCGGCGGGGACTCCGATGCGCACCCCCAAGCCGCGATCCTCGGTCTCCGAGTCTCCCCGCTCTCGGCCGCCGACACCCCCACTGCTCGGGTCGCGGCCCTCCCCACTCCCTTCCGGCTCGCTGGCGCGTCCTCGGCCCTTTTGTGTGGCCTAGGCTCCTTTCACCTTCTGCTCCAGCTTGTCGCAATCGCTGTACAAAGGACCTGGGGAGGGATTGGGGGGCGGGCGAGGGGAGCCGGGCCCGAACTGGCTGCCTCCCGCAGGGCCACGACCAATCCGGAGCGCCCACCGCCCCCGCCCCCACCCCCACCCCCTGCGCAGGAGAGCCCAGGGCTGCAGCCGGCGGCCGGGCGGAGCCGCGAGTAGAGCGGGGAGCTCGCCAAGGGCGCAGCCCCGCCGCCCGCCGCCCGCCGCCGCCGCCGCCGCCCGCCGCCCGCGGGGGGCTCTCCTGCCTCGCCATGCCGCCGTGGGGCGCCGCCCTCGCCCTGCTCCTGGCCGCGCTCGCCCTGCTTGGCCTGCTGGCCCAGCGGCTGCGGCGCGCCGTCGGAGCGAGTGCTGTACCGGGGGCCCTCGGCCAGGACCACCGGGAGGAGGCAGACGGCGGAGGCGCCGCGGACAGATTCAGCGACGGGCGCGAGCCGCTGCCGGGCGGGTGCAGGCTCATCTGTAAACCGTCGGCGCTGGCCCGGTGCCTGCTGAGCGCCTTGCGACGCTCGACAGCGCTGGAGCCGCTGCCGCGCTCCTGGCTCTCCGGGCCCCACCTGCAGACCCTCTGCCACTTCGTGCTGCCGGTGGGGCCCGGGCCTGAGCTGGCCAGGGAGTACCTGCAGTTGGCGGACGACGGGCTGGTGGCCCTGGACTGGGTCGTGGGACCTTGCCCCCGGGGTCGACGGGTCACTAACGCCGGGGGCCTTCCCGCCGTGCTGCTGGTGATCCCCAATGCCTGGGGGCGCCTCACCCGCAACGTGCTCGGCCTCTGCCTGCTCGCCCTGGAGCGCGGCTACTACCCGGTCATCTTCCACCGGCGCGGCCACCACGGCTGCCCTTTGGTCAGCCCCCGGCTGCAGCCTTTCGGCGACCCGTCCGACCTCAAGGAGGCGGTCACTTACATCCGCTTCCGACACCCGGCTGCCCCTCTGTTCGCGGTGAGCGAGGGCTCCGGCTCAGCGCTTCTGCTGTCCTACCTGGGAGAGTGCGGCTCCTCCAGCTATGTGACCGGCGCCGCGTGCATCTCGCCGGTGCTGCGCTGCCGCGAGTGGTTTGAGGCCGGCCTGCCCTGGCCCTACGAGCGGGGCTTTCTGCTCCACCAGAAGATCGCCCTCAGCAGGTGGGTAACGGTGGCCGCAGGCGGGCGGCCAAGTGGGAAAGAGGGGTCTTGGGCTGACGAGGATACCGTATCGAATCACACGGTTCAGGACAGTTGAGGCAAACGCTTTGCGAAGCTGTCCAAAAACCCTCGAGTCTAGACAGAACCAGGGGAGCAGATTTAAGGGCCGTGGTCGGACTCAGCATCATTATGCTAGAGCAGGAACTTTGCCCTGGGGCCCGCGGGCCTCATCTCAGCCCCGGGGTGTCCTGAGCACCTGCCCCACCAGCAGCAGAGGCAGCCCCTGGCATTCACCGCTTAATCCACAGTTTGTCAAATCAGCAATGGGGCTCTGGAAGCAATTACAACTGATTATCTGTCTAGAATATTTCCTTATATAGTGTCTCAGCCTGGAGGTGACAGGAATCGGAAATCTGTTGGTGTGTGATTTTGCCCCCATTGTGCTCTGAGAAGGTCAAGCCCTGAACTCACCAATAGCCCAAAGGGCTGTCATAGCAGCCCAGAACTTGAGCAGTCCAAGACAAAGTGTTCTTATTTGGCTTCATTGCTAGTTTCCATCCCCAAATGACAACCACCAGTGTTGACCCTAAACACCAGCTAGACGATAAGGTGAGGGAAGTGGAGAGGAAATCTGGGCCTTTAGGGTCTGTCCTGCCCAGGAAGTTTGGGATGGAAAACTCAGGGCAAGCCTCTTTGAATGTTTGCTGAGACGCACATCCAAATGCAACTGGCTAAGTCTGCATCAATTCACTCAAAGCACTAGCTGCCCATCCTGACCTCCTGTGCCAGACTCTCTCCATGGAAGTGGAAAGAGCAAAAATGCCCCTCTTGGGATCCCTGGGTGGCGCAGCGGTTTGGCGCCTGCCTTTGGCCCAGGGCGCGATCCTGGAGACCCGGGATCGAATCCCACATCGGGCTCCTGGTGCATGGAGCCTGCTTCTCCCTCTGCCTGTGTCTCTACCTCTCTGCCTCTCTCTCTCTCTCTCTCTCTTTGTGACTATCATAAATTAAAAAAAAAAAAAATGCCCCTCTTCCCCAGAGCAGTGGCTCTCAGGCTCCCATTTTACAACTTACCCTGTAAAATAATTATACTCCTAGGAGCCTCTTCTGCTGCTGCTCAGCCGTCTCTAGGAATACCTGTACTACTGCTCAATGTCACACTTGTTTGCTATTATCTAGACAGCATGTTAGCTTTTAAAAAACAGACTAATATCATAAAAATAAATAAATAAAATAAATTAAAAAACAGACTAATAAACCTGAAGTAAAATGTTGACGATAGGGGGGATGTCACCTGCAGGTTTGGAATTTCTGAGCCAGGGTGTTCCAGGAGGGGCTCAGTTCAAAGCAAGTTGCCTATAGAGGGTCAGGAGTTGAGGGTAGGAGTAGAGCTGTCACTATAGATCAGCAGCTGTAAAGTCATTTCCTGCCCCAGGGCTAAGCAGGTAACACAAGGCCTAGTAGGAACCATGACACAGAAATGAGGGAAGAAATGCCCCCTTGTTGCCTTGAGAAATGCCAGCCCATGTTGCCAGACCTTTCCATTTCCCTAGAGAACCCAAATACCTGCATTTTATGTGAAATCTCCTGGTTTTAAATGATGACAAAGGGATGCCTGGCTGGCTCAGTCAGTAGAGGGTATGACTCTTTATCTCAGGGTTGTGAGTTCGAGCCCGACTTTGGGCATAGAATTACCTAAAAAAAAAAAAAAAAAAAAAAAATCTTCAAGTGATGACAACAAAATGGAATTCAAAAATACCATATGGCCAAAGAATGCCTCCGTGACCAGAAACCTGGTCTGCAGGCTGCTATAATTTCTGTTGTCGATTCATTTTCTCATTCTTCTATCATTTCCTACCTTCCCTGTTCCACTTCTTGCTGCCAGATACGCCTCGGCCCTCCAGGACACGGTGGACACCCACAAACTGTTCAGGAGCCGCTCTCTGCGAGAGTTTGAGGAAACCCTCTTCTGCCACACCAAGAGTTTCCCCATCAGCTGGGACACCTATTGGGACCACAACGACCCCCTCCGGGATGTGGATGAGGCGGCCGTGCCCGTGTTGTGTATCTGTAGTGCTGACGACCCCGTGTGCGGGCCCCCAGACCACTTTCTGCCGACGGAACTCTTCCACAGCAACCCCTACTTCTTCCTGCTGCTCAGTCACCACGGAGGCCACTGTGGCTTCCTGCGCCAGGAGCCCTTGCCAGCCTGGAGCCATGAGGTCATTTTGGAGTACTTCCGGGCCTTGACAGAGTTCTTCCGAACAGAAGAGAGGATGAAGGGGCTGAGCAGGCATCGGGCTTCATTCCTAGGGGGCCGGCGTCGCTGGGGAACCCTGCAGAAGCGGGAGGTCTCTCCCTCTTCCCATCTGGAGGAGATCTTTAGCTGGAAACGATCGTATACGAGGTGAGACCTGGCCCAAAAACACCCCCAGTCCTGCACGGAAGAACAGGGCTGGACATGCCAGAGTCCTGACACGGCCGTGAGCACGGGAAGGGGACTGCAGGGCCAGCTCTTTGCCACTGATTCAGCCCCCTCTCTCTTAAACTGGTTTGTGGAAAGAGATGGAACTTCCAGTGAGCTGGTGCTCACGTTATCCTGAGGACACTCCTACCTCAGGCTTAGCTCCACACATTCCAACTCTTCCTGGTCAGCAACTGGTCTGTCACTGTCACTCTCTCCTGTCACCGACCTTATAAGCCAAGAATAGCACCATTTGAGTCTATGGACTCAGGAGAAAATGCTCTGTCACTTGCAAGGATTGTAGGGAAAATGGGTTTCTGCATGTCATTGGGAAGCTCTGTCCCACATAAATAATCAGCTCTGTGACCCTGATTCTTGAATTGGAGCCACTCAATGTCGTGAGGACAGGATGTTTGTGTCTTGGTCCCACTTCCCTCACTGGGCTCTGTGGTTGTGGCACTCTGCTGACTTCATGCTGTCACAGCTGTGGAAATGAGCTCCTAGATCATGGTGTGGTGCGTCAGTCTTGCGTGAGTGTGAGAAAGGTGCTGGAGGCAGTTAAGTGTGGTCCTGAGCCTGGGTTGGTGAGGGTGACGAGGTACAGAGCATACGTCTGTGTCTGGAGGACTGAGGTCCTATCTTTCAGACTCGTTCCCCAGGTCTCGGTTGGGCTGATCTGGGGCTTCAGGTAGGACTTCAAGCCTAGAGAGATCTTAAGGACGATTTTAGGAAGAGGAAGTCCTTGCACACAGGACCTGCCAGACCCTGGCTCAAAGAGCCAGACTCTCAGGCACTCTGGCTGCTCCCTCCGGTACCTGGAGATTACACCAGAGAGTCCTAACTAAAGCTGTTTTTCTTCTGCCATGTGGGCTTTTTCTAAGTGGTAAAGAGTATAAACCTGGTATCTTTGGTATTTTCTAGTTGGTTTCCCTCTTTTCTGACACTACGACTAGCTGCTTTTTTTTCCGGAGCCTGGAGACAGCTGGGACCAGAGAAAACAAAAGTTCCAAGAGGTTAGTTAGTGCTTACTCAGTGATTTATGAATATTTCACATTACCACACTTTTTCTGCTCAATTTATTCAAAAGGCCATCCATCTAGATGTAGACAAAGCTGCTTCTTGGACCTGGCCACTCAGTGACTTGTTTTATGGTATTTGGTTTTATGAGGAATAATGCTGAAGATCAGAGTAAAACAAAGCATTGTACAGATTGATTCGCATATCCTGGTTTGATTTAGGCCATTAAACAATACACTAGGACATCTGGTTCTATGTGTTGCTAAGAGCTTTGCTCTGAAGTTTTATTTTAATCTGTCATTTAAGAAGATACCTGTTTTGACAGAAAGCTCCCTCCTGGCCTCAGAAACAGCAAAGCAATTTTAAAGAGGAGAGATATTTCTCAAAATCCATGTCCTATGGCTCAGTATGAGGAATGTCCGGGGCTGAAACTTCAGGTTTGGATAATCTTAGTCCAGCCTTGTTCTTCTAGATCAAATAGGAAGAAACTCTGAACTATCCTAGAATCTCACTTGAAATGCAGGCAACACTCAATTGTATTAAAGGCACATTATCCTGTCATGAAAAAAAATCACTTCCCTCCTTCCTCATGTCCTGCTCCTCCTCCTTCACGTTACTCATCTGACATACTTTACCCTTTCTGAGCAGGAGAAATAACAAGAACTGAAATCTAAAGAAGCCGTTCTACTGCTGGTTTACAGTCTTGTTACAGGGCTTGTGGAGGAAGAATTGCTGACATCTGGCAACCACCCTCCCCCCAGCATCTGGTACAGTGGGGATTTCAATTAGTTAGGGTGCTGCAGTCCCCCATGCAGGACCCCAGGATCATTCAGAACTGACTGCAAGGTGGGAAGCAGCCCAGTGGCTTTTAACCTGCGGCTTATGGGGGGCCCTCAACGGCTGAACTTTGGATTGTTTCTCTAGGCCAGATACCATGGGACTCTGGTTCTTTAAGGTAATAGCTTTTGGAGAAATTGTGGTTGGTCTTCTCCTTTTCTACAAAAAAGCAAGCTTGCAGGGGTGGGGTGTGCCTATATACCTGTAACATATTTCATTCAGTTACAGCCCAGGCTCCATTCATTCCCTTGGACCCAAGGCCCTAATCCCTAGACCCTGAAGGATTTCTCCTCTGTATCCCTCATGCCATGTGAGTTTATAACCAGTCTCAGGAAGCTGCTTCTTTCTCATCTTCCGATGGTGATGAAAGTGATGCTGCTTTTTCAAGCAAGTTTTGCCAAGAATGTGCAGTTCCCATTCAAGCAGGTTTGGGTGACCCTGACCTTCAGTCTAACACTGAAGGAATCACCTGTATTGGCTCTGCTTTGGTGAACAGCTAAGCATACAAAACCCACTGGAAGAACCCCAGGCACACTATTCTGAGAGAATATGTGTCCTTGAACAAAATCCTAAATTTGAGTTTGAGGAAACAAGAAACAAACAACAAAATAAAAGTAAGACAACCCAAGGAAGGACGACTGAGTTGGTTTTCCAGGTCTTGAGTCTTTTAAGCGATCCTCACAGTCCTCATTCACTTGCTTGCCTTCCTTTTGGCCTCTTAATTATTTATAACCACCTTCAAGTGGTCAGAGGAAAAAAAAAAAAAACCCAAAACGCAATGGCTTAGAGGAGGCATGATCTCAGAAGGAGACGGGGTCCTCTCTCTCTCCCATTGGGTCAGAATGCAGGAAGCAAAGGACTGCCTCTGAAGGCTTCTGATCTGAGACCTAAGACTGTGCTAACTATAACTTAATTCTCTTAGAGAGTTAGTATTTTACGTTATTTACCTAGGTTTCTAGGGTGGCTTGGCCAGAGACGACAGTATGCAGAACAAAGTACCAGATCCTCACCTTGAGGAGATTATCATCTCTGTTTTGAGTGAAGGTATCCTTTCTAAGGCTTCAGTACTGTGTTTTTTTTATTTATTTTTTTTTTAAAGGTCTTGACACAGGAAGTGTCAGCATGGCTTTATATACAGCCTCAAAATTACCCCAGAGTCAGAAGTTCCTGTCTGAGTATCTTCCACCTAGACCACAGATCTTTTGTCAGTCAGCCACCCTAAGTGCCAAGGTATCTTCCTTTAGAAATGAACTTCAGCATGAATTCCTCTCCCTGCTTAAACAAGCAGATACAATTGGCCACTTGAGTAGAACCTGGTAAGAATGCCAGTGAGTATTTGTGATTCTCTAGCCAAGCCACAAAGGATGGCATCAAAAATCTTCCCTAGTTACCACCATTGGCAAGATGGTGAAGTTATACACAGCGGGTGCCTGAAGACATAATGAACACCTCAGGAAGCAGGAATCTCCATCTCACTGGTGGGACATGCAAGCTAGACTGCTGTTTGGCACACATGATGGTGGGGACATACGCCGAGAAATAAGGGTGTCTTAAATTAGGTTTTTTTTTTTTAAGTAAGCTCTATGCTCAACGTGGGGGGCAGCCCCGGTGGCACAGCAGTTTAGTGCCGCCCGCAGCCTGGGGTGTGATCCTGGAGACCCAGGATAGAGGCCCATGTCTGGCTTCCTGCATGGAGCCTGCTTCTCCCTCTGCCTGGGTCTCTGCCTCTCTCTCTCTCTCTCTCTCTCTCTCTCTGTGTCTCTATGAATAAAATCTTAAAAAAAAAAAAAAGATTTATGCTCAGCGTGGGGCTTGAACTCACAGCCCTGAGATCAAGAGTCACATGCACTACAGACTAAGCCAGCCAGATGTCCCAAGGGTGACCTAGATTTGATAGGTCTTTTCTCATCTGTGAGTCAGTGAACTAAAATAATGCTAATGAGCTCAGTGGGTTGTAAAGACTTTTGGTCGGTTTGAGAATCAAGGAGATCACAGACCTGATCCAGATTCTGGGAGATGACATAAAGATTTTAATTAAAATAACCTTGCCAAAGTGACCAGAGGGTTTTGAAATGTCCAGGAAGAACTAAAAGTTTGAAGGAAAGGTGGAATTTCATTAAAACAAACAAAAGACACTAACATCAAAGATAAAAATCTCTAGCCCCTCTGCCTCCAGCCTTCCTGTGTATTAAGGTAATACCCTAGTACTTATTATCACTAGTGTAGTTGAACAAAAATTTCTCTCCAACCTCTTTGCCTCTGAATAATAAATTGCACTCTCCCTGCAACAATGGAATGTCATTATTTTTTAAATCTCCAGAAACAAAGGCACTGTTTGTCTTCTGAAGTCCTATGTGTACTGAGCCATGCATGCTTACCTACCTGCGGAGTTAACAACGCCTCCCCGCACATTCTCTATTCACCGGCTGTTGCTTCACTCCTGTACATCTAGCCTTGTGTCCCCTGACACTAACCAGTGGCAGCTGTTTAATCAACAACCAGGCCTTCTGCTCTGGGCTAATAATTTCCCAGCAAGCTCAAAATTCCCTGATCATCAATGGTACCTACATAGAGATATTTCCCATTGAGCAGTTAGTAATGTGGGCATTAAGTATAGAACACTGAAGTAGCTTGGAGATGTGGGTTCTAGGTTCTACTTTATCTGCGACTTGTATGACTTTGGGAAAGTTATTTTACAAACTGTTCCATAGGAAAAGACGAGATGATAAATAGGCCCTAACTTATTTCTTTTAAGGATTTACTTATTTTAGAGAGTGAAGTGGGGCAGGGTGGCAGGGAAGGGCAGAGTGAGAAGAGAAGCAGATTCCCTGCTGAGTAGGGAGCCTGACATGGGCTTTGATCTCAGGATCCTGAGATCATGACCTGAGCTGCAGTCAAGAGTAGAACGCTTAACCAACTGAGCACCCAGGCACCCCAATAGGTCTTAATTTAAGAGGTTTGTTAGGATATAATGAATAGTAAAAGTAGGTGATATCCCATTCTCCCAAGTTTGCTTAGTTTGTCAACTGGAGCTCAAAGTCCCCTATGATGGGATGGCATCAGCTTTCAGATCAGAATGTATTCCCCAATTCTTTTATGTATGTATGTATGTATGTATGTATGTATGTATGTATTCCCCAATTCTAATAAGGCCCAAAAGTTCCAGTTATCCCATTGCAAAGTTGGGAAGGGCCTATATGAGCTGGGTCCTGGGTTACCCAATTGAGGTACCCCACTTCCTTCCCAAACACATGTGCATATACACATACTCAATAATCTTGTTACAGCTAATATAGCTTTCACACTGGTTCATTTGTTCTGGGCAAAACCCATCTGCTTTCCTAGTTCTTAATAAATGATGGTCAGAGAAGATATGGCTTTAAGATTTCACCATTATTAGTGATAGAACTAAAGACCAGAACCCAAATCAGTGCAGTTTATGCCATACTTTTTTTCCTAGTCCATCACAGGCTGAGATGACAGTATAAATAATGCCCATTTTAGACTTCATAACGTAAAAGATATAACAGAAGGGAAAATAACTCGTCTTCAGAGCTCCTCTAGTACACAACTCTGTGCGGAAGCCATGCACATTAATCTATAAATGTCACCCTTTCAGTTATTTATTCCATAGCCTCACCACTCAGCAACTCTGTCTCCCTCTACCATTAAGAACAAATATCTGTAGACATAGTAGCAATTAAAGTCATTAATTGGCCACATACACACAGGAAAACCCTTGTTCTGCAGCTGGCATCTTTGAGATGTAAGTGATAGCATTAGCTCATCACCACTTGGGCTGTGGAATGGTGTAGTATATTTATGTTCAAAATTCTTCAGTCAGGTAGGATAGGCTTTGACCTCTAAACATAACCAAGAGTATCTTTGATGCATTTAGACAATGACATATTAGACATTTGTCTTGAGTTGCTGATAGGGGATACAGGCTAGAAGTACAATTTTAAGATACTCTCCTTCCACTATAGTTTGAAAAGCAGAAAGAAATCTTTTTTCTTAAACCTTTTTTGAGTTCCTCCAAGTTCAAGGATGTTGGATGTTGGCGACAGGTGACCTGGGATCTCATCCTGGCTCCCACACAGCTGTTTGACCCAGGCAAATTACAGTATATAAAATGTTAATTTCAAAATAGCTCCGTATCAACACACTAGGAGTTAAACAGCTATGTTAAAAAGTTGAAAGTGCTTTTCTAGACAATATTCTATTCAATAAAGTGGGCAATAATACTTTTTAAAATGACACTTAGGGAAGCCTGGGTGGCTTAGCGGTTTAGAGCCACCTTCAGCCCAGGGTGTGATCCTGGGGACCTGGGATCGAGTCCCACGTCAGGCTCTCTGCATGGAGCCTGCTTATCCCTCTGCCTGTGTCTCTGCCTCTCTCTCTCTCTCTCTCATGAAAAAATAAAATCTTAAAAAAAATGACACTTAAAACTTTTTTTTTTATTTTTTAAAGATTTACTTATTTATTCATTCAGAGAGAGTGAAGAGAGAGGCAGAGACACAAGCAGAGGGAGAAGCAGGCTCCATGCAGGAAGCCCGATGTGGGACTCGATCCTAGGTCTCCAGGATCACACCCCAGGCTGCAGGCGGCGCTAAACCGCTGTGCCACCGGGGCTGCCCCACTTAAAACTTTTTAAATTAAAAGACATGAAACTGGGATCCCTGGGTGGCGCAGCGGTTTGGCGCCTGCCTTTGGCTCAGGGTGCGATCCTGGAGACCCGGGATCAAATCCCATATCGGGCTCCCGGTGTATGAAGCCTGCTTCTCCCTCTGCCTGTGTCTCTGCCTCTCTCTCTCTCTGTGTGTGACTATCATAAATAAATAAATTAAAAAAAAAAAAAGAAAAAAAAGAAAAAAAAAAAGACATGAAACTCCTTCTCCCCAAATTAGTCATCTTACAAAAATAGTCACTTTAACAGTGTTGTAAGCAACAGCACTAGATTAGATATTTGTCCCATACAGGGGCAGAAAATATGATTTTCAAATCATCAAAGGGTGAAAACACCTTTTAAAGTTTTTACAAGGTTCAAGAACTGCATACATTCCCATGCCCATGTGTGTGGGAGTTTTAACTATATATGCTCTAATACAGGTCTATATAAAGCTGAAGAACCTGCATCAAACCATTAAAACCTAAGGTAGGATCACCTCACACCCACAATACAACAGGCCACTTCATTCTCTGAGCAAACAATTTGCGGCAATTAGACTAAAGGGTTTATGTCCACATCAGCGAGTTCATTCTTACCTGTATTTTACACATTTCTGTAATAAAGCCAACACCCAGCCCAGTGCCTGAGATTATCCAATAGTCACTAAATTGAAAAACATTTTATCTTTGGAAATAAAGTTGCTTAAAAAAAGCTAAGCAGACACTCTGTGTACTAAAATTACTTTATTACAGTTGATTTTTTTTAAACATTTCCTTTGCTATGATACAAAGGATACTTACAAACAAAATATTACATATGACCTTGTTTTCGCTCTTATGTTCTGACAACTTGGTAACAGCTTTAAATGCACAATCTATACAATTAATACAGGTTATATATGAGCTATAAGGTATGTTGAACCGGAAGAATACTGACAATATACTGTACAATAAGCCTTACCAGTTAGTGCTGCGGACCATTTCTACCAAAAGGAAAATGCACATCTGTCCAGTCACCTTAACCAGCCGGTGCTGACAGTGAGGGAGAGGCTCCTTCCCAATTGCAACTCTTGATAAGCCTCCACTGTGGGCATCTGTTTGGTCCGAAAATTGAGAGGACTGTGTATATTTAAAGTTAGTCATCAGTAAAAGTGGCAGAACATCACTTTCAGCACAATAATCTCTCACCAAAATATCAGTCCTCGTTTTAAGAGACCACAAGTCCTTTGTCTACCATGAAAACCCTACAGGCTCAAGGGCTTTGGGAGATGAGAAGATGAAGGCTGCCAAAAAAGGAGGCAAGAAACCAAGCCAAAATCTAGGTCTTGCAAAATCATCATTTTTCCCTTCACCAAAGGGAACTAGAAATGTACAAATTCATTGATGAACCTCAATGATAACATATCAGTTAGCTGATAACCCTCATTTTATCTGGACCTCTGACTTTTGGGAATAACTGAAAGAGATTTGTGAATAATACATACCACTTTTAGAAAAGAACTTGCTTAGTTAAAATATTCCCTTTAGCCACCAAAGCTGGTCTTGGGCTATTACAGGTGTGCATTCATCTCTCAATGGTCTACTCAGAAATGATAAGGTTACAGCTTTTTTTCTTTTCTTTTTTCTTTTTTAAATAAAAAAGCAATTGACTGAAGCATTTTTCTTTTTTTCTTTTTCTTTTTTTTTTTTTTTAGGTAAATAGCAAAAATAAAAATAAAAACCAACCCTGGCATTTGCACAAATAATGCAAATGGAGCGATATGGCCTTTAAGGTAAGGAGTTAGTAGAAAGGAAGAGAGAAGTGAAGAAAATTCAGAGAAAACGATGTATTAACTTTTCTTTTTAAAAATTTCTACAATACATGTGCAAAAAAATCATGCTGGTTGAGGAAAACAAAGGGAAATGAGTATATAAAACTAAAAACATAAATATGTTTGGATGACTGGTGAAAGCAGAAACCAACCTGGGTTACAAAAAGGATTATACATTCAAGATGCTCTTAAACCCAGTGGGATAACTTATGTTAAAACTGTGTTAATAGTTACGTTAAAAATCTCAAGTTTGTTTTTAAATCTTCACAATACAAGCAAAGCTGTTTTAAAATATACACTATACATATTTCTCAAAGTCTCTTCAACCTCATTAATGCGCATTAGGTTATCTTTTTCATATACTGAAACAAGGGGCTTCTGAAAGCTAGATTGATCAGAGTAACCCATCCATTATTTAAATGTCTGTTTTAAGTTTTAAATGGGTTAAGAATTTTAGCAGACTTACATAAATAGGATTTAGCAACACAAGTGTTAATTTAAAAAACTCTAAAGCATTTACAAATTATCTGGTTGGAATAGTCTGGGAAAGTTATGTGCACTATTACTTTAAAATGTTATTTACATCAGACCATTGCTTTTGTAAAAATTTCTCTAAAAGATAAAAAACAAAACTAAATAAATTTGGAGAATTAACCTATTCCAAACTAGCAGAGAAGGATCATAAAAGGAAAGGTCAAATAAGAACAAAATCATCTTCTAATAGAAACCCCACATATCCTCACCACTTGGATTTTGCCCTATGAAACCACCTGCAACTCCTATTAGGCTCATATCAAGTGTCAAGATATTGTGGTAAAGTATCTTGTTAGATAAATTACTGGCCTCAAGTGGATTTTTTTTTTTTTTTTTTTTTTAAGATTTTTCCGCCTTGTGTCTCTGGCTTGGATTATATAGAACACATATATGTAACTAATTGGTGGGGCACTCTAAGTAGGCACAACTCCCATTTAATGTGGAATAAAAGGTGTAACACATAAAATGTTGTTGGGGAGAAGGGGTGGTAGTTTCTTTGATATTACAAAATTCAAGGAAGCACATTTGGAATGGGTACCAAAAAAGAGCTATCTGGCAACACACCAGGGGCAGCCAACATCTTAATAAACTAAATATAGTTGTCTATGACAAAAAGGGGGTTAGAAGGGTTCCAGGACACCCAACCCCTCACTGTTTGTTTGATATGTGCCAAATAGTCACATGGACCAGCCAGAATCTGAAAACATTAAGTAGTTACATCTTTAAATCACATAATTCACTCCATGACCATGTGCAATTTATAATAACAATAATGTTCATGCTGAGGCAATGTATTTAAGGGCTCAGAAAAAGCAAAATGTGCCACTGAGAGAAACCTGTTCCCACTCTACTGGTCTTCATGCTTTCAAGTGGCCCTAATACACCTTTGAAGCTAAGCCAAGCCATGCAAAAGCAGAGTACACACTTTTCATTAACAGTGGTATCTCATTTCTAAACTCCACTGACCTCAGAGCTGCCACTGAAACATAGGAGTACTGAATGCACAAAAACGAGGACTCAGATTTTTAAAAATGCATTTCCTTCATCTGTGTTTACCAGACTTTCAAACTTCAGGCTACAAGGCATTTCAGAGAAGGGTTTAGTGGGGACAATGACAAAGGAACATATGTAATTCTGGAAATAGGAAAAATGCTCCAGAAATGGGATCAGTGTGCCAGCAATTAGCATAGTTCATTTCATTTGAAAATTCAGCTAAAGCCCAATAAACAGTTCCAAGCCATAAGGTTATCACCTGCATAATTTACATAAACATTACAACTCTTGCACTTTATAGACAAAACACACATCTGTAAACATGGCCACTGGGGGAGGGAGGCTCCCTACCTCATTCATGATTGAAAACATGTAATCATTAAAAAAAAAATGACTTTGCTTCAAAAGATGTAAAACCTGACCAATAATTAAGCTTCATTTTCCTCTGTTTAACAACATGTAAGCATTAATTCTAAAAATGTCACCTAGGATGGTTTCAGGATTAGATGCTAGGACCACAACTAGCAATGACAGCAACTCCTCTCTAGCTGGCACAGACTTATAAACTTTAGTACAAAAACAAAAAAATACAGAAACTAGGTCAATTTGTTAGCTACATATTTACAGATAATTACATGATTTTTCACTCATAATTGCTAAAAACTATGAGTGAAAAGCAAACTGTGCAGGCTGAATTACCCGTACTTAGGGGGGAATCCTTGGGCATCAAGACACCCTTTTCATTCATTCAGAAGTCTCTTCTCTCCACTTTTCATGGCAAACTACCTACAGATGTCCAGGTTGGTATATCCAGTGGGCATCCTGTTTCAGAGAGGATTAACTTTTTTCTCTATTAAAGAGGAATCTCTTGTATATTTAAAATAAAAAAATAAACCCGACACAATCAAACAGACACATACATACACGCAAAAAAAATCTCTGAAACTTCAAAAAGTTAGGATTGCTGGGAAACAGTTAACAGTGATGGTGACATACTAAGTGGCTCCCCAGTTTTCTCTGCCTTTATTTTCTTTAAAGGATATCTATTTTTGGGTGAGTGGGAGGGAAGTGCAAGTTTAAGGAACCCACAACAGGCAGATAAGGTGCATACTACTTTATATTTCTTAGAATCTGAAGACTATCCTTAGGACAAATGGGTTCTCTTCCCTTGTGAGTGAAATTTTGGAAATTTGAATATAAATGAGGGAAAAAATTAGTCAACATGACTTTAAAGGGGGCTCCCAGAATTCAGTAGAAAATATAAATGTACATTAACATAAGAGTTCTCAGCTTCACTTTTTTCTAGACAGTGTTTAAATAAAAACTTCCTTACGAATAATCATTTCCAATGTAGGCTTATCATGGTGATTTCATAAAAGTGCAGACAACATAACCACACACACAGCAAAATAGACTTCAATCAGTAGTCCTTGCATACAAGAGGCAAGTCTGCTAAGTGTATATATAGCACATTCTTCATCCTTTAAGGAATCAGAGGATGGGAAATTTCCAGTTCTTAACTAGGAGTGAATGCCTTCTCAAAGGCAATGCTACAACCTGGTTAAGGGTATGATCATGTTGGATGAATGAAAAACAAAATAGAATTCATTTCTCTTTAATAATGATCTGTATGTTGGTAAGCAGCTCAAAGATGACAGCCCAAGTTTTGGCTTTGTTCCTTAGAGATGGTAGTTTTCTAAGAAACAAGAACCTCTTCTTCCATCATTATATAGGAGATTCACACTTATATACCTTAAATATATTATTTTCGGACTTGAATACACACTAAACACTTCACATTGTGCACACAGGACAGAATGCAGGACCATATAAACCTCCCAGGAAAGGGTTGCTGTGTTGGGCCAAATCTGTGCTTGAATAGTAGTGGCTCAGAAGGGCTGGAAGGTGCACGAAGAACTTACTATTAGCAAGCAAGAAGAGGCAGCTCAAGGGAGAAAGCCCCACACCAATACCATATCCTTCTCTCCCAGTGGCCATTTCCTGTTGATCTCATAGTTTAGGAGAACCTTAGATGCTTTAGCAGTAATTCCTTTCTTGGCTGTTTCGGTCCTTAGGAAAATTTATAAGTATTAGTATTAATCGAGTAACAAGAGTTAAGAGGATCAATGGCATCACTCCTAAGAAACACATTTAGATTGTGCACGTGGAGACTGTGTGACTTCCTGGTTCATTTCATAGTCTTTGCAGAGGAATCACCACCAGTGTTTTGGATTTCCACAGTTCATTTCTTTCTGCATCACTTATCTTTTACTGCATCACAACACAAACTCATAGAAACACTGACTGGCTCCTCTTCCAGCAATATTTTACTGCATTGCAACTTATGGTCCCAAATTTACTTTCTTTCTACCCACATAAGTGCTAAGGGAGTAAAACAGAAAAGATTGCATCTAATGACCACCTTCTCATATTAACCCAGCAACTCATTCTGAAGAAACACATGCATTCTTGCCTTAACTGAGGACTGAAATAACAAACACAATAACAGAACCTTAAGCGCCCTGATGGAAATATACAGTATGAGTTACATCCACCTATCTATACACACATATAGACACTCATATGTATATACAATATATACATACAAATGATAATAGCTATACCAAAATGTGCATATTTAACACAGTTTTAAAAAGCCAGTAGATCATGGTATAATACAATTTATTTCCACTAGTGAATGGCACACATGGAGAAATGTAAAGGAGGTGTTTCAAGTACAATATTTTTCACAGGTGAAAATAAACAGTATTATTCCAGTGTCCAACATAATGTATTCTATAAAAGTTTAAAATGCCAGACATTTAGTACTTAAAGAAGTCGAAAGTTACTAAAGTCTGCCTTATGGTCTGAAAAAAGATACTCCTAGAGTTTTCAATTTTTGGATAGGGGGTGAGGAAAATAGGAGGGAGTGTCAAGGACATTTTAGTGTACTGAATGGTCTTTACCTGATGTCTAGGCAGCTGAAAATCATGACTATGCTAAAAAGATCAACTCACCAATAAATTCTTGGCCCTGGGTACCAAGGATATTATACATGTGGGGTGGTTCAAATGCAGGGCTATTCATCTCTAGGCACAGAAATGACTAAAAGGAATGGCAGCTCTAAATAAAAATAATATAAACACATTTTACAGCTAACATTATCTATATTGATGAAAATACTTTCAGATACTATAATCTAGGATTAGAATGATGTTAATAAGAAGATAAAAGGTATGTGCAAAAGGAAGGGAACCCTTTCTGATATGCTGGACAAGTTTCCCATACTTTTTTCTTAAATACATATATACCAAGTGAATACCAACAGTGGGGAGGAGGTAGTATTAATCTGATCAAATGCTGACATTTGTACACTGATTCAGAAAGTGCCTGCTTTTTTAGAATCTTTCAAAACCTTTCAAATTTTTCTGCTACAAGCATTACTCTTTGATGATTCCTACCATGTATGAGATTCTTCAGAAGTTACATCTTACAAACACACACAAACCAATTAATTGGAATTATTTCTGCAAACTATAAATATTTTAATTAAAATTAACTTAATTGAATAATCCAGGTATAGTCATGACCTACAAGTAAAACTGGTTGCCACACAATTAAATCAGATACAAAGCCCTACTGGATAGACATTTGGAGTCAGTATTCAATCACAATTTTACAAGTATATGAACTGAGTAACTCGACTAATTTAAGTCTACAAGTAGACTTTAACATGTATCACTGGTAGTATTTTGGATTTTAAAGTGTTTTGCATGTGAAACTCATCTGCATCCCTATTCCACCCCTCCAGTAGTACAGATGGGCCAAACTGAATAATAGTTTTTTAAAAAGGTATCAAATTCCATAACATTTTTGGACACTTAATTCTAAAGACCTTTCCTATCATTTTCCTCCAAACAGGTACATTTTTCAATGTTTGAAATACTGTGTATTTTAATGCAAAAAAGATATTGAGAAAATTAAAAGCCCCTTTCATTAGAAGTGCATGTTATGTTCACCTAAAAACTGGTGATCTTAAGCACAGTGAAAAGTACATTGTATTAGAGTGCTACCTGAACACTACCTGAACACTAAAACTGAGTGTGAATTATACTTTTATCTTGGTTTTAAAAAGATTTACATTTAATTATTAATTTTTTCTCCAGTTAACCTTTAAATGAATGCCAAAACTCCTAAAGGGGAGGATTCATGGAGATTAGGCTGACATACCTAGAGAAGACTTACATTTGGTTGAGACAAAGATTTCGACAGTGATAGATTACTGTTTGGTCATTAGTCAGGTCTAGGTGAAGAGTATCATTGAGAAGGATTTAGAAAATTCTAACTTGGAGCCCTCTGACCACATAAAAAGCAGGACCCAGAGTTAGCAGCAAGGGTTCTTCAAGACAAGGTGGGTGGCAGGCAATAATTTGTAAGAAACTCTGATCTGTTACTGGACAGGACATGTTTTTCCTTCAAGTCATACTCATAGCTTCTTACCTACCTTCAATTCAATTTCCACACTGGCTGTGGAATACCAAGTAACATCTGACTTTTAGCATTGGGTTGATCCTTCATTGCAAAACAACACAAAACCAAACAAAATATGCCCCTCTGGAAAAAAAGTTAGCTTTCGTTAAAGAGATTCCCTGACCACTATAACTTATTTTACTTTTTTTTTTTTTTTTAATTTTAATTTGTCAAACTTGCTAGTTCCTTTTCAGTAGTACTTTAGCACTGAGGCTAGAGACTTCTGGAAGTGGTGTTTCCTATTGTGTGATGTTAACATGATGCCAAACAGTCACTAAGTCTCAAGGAACTAGAAGTTTGTAAAGTATTGCAGCAACAAAAACAGCCAGGAAAAAAAAAAAAGGACCTGCACATGCAGCAAAATCTACAGTGGTGATGAGGATTAGTCAGCAGCTGGTAAAGTCATTGGCTCAGTGACTCCTGGTTCACTATGGCAACTACACATTTAAATAATTGGCTATTCTACTTGTAAACAGGAAATCTCACAAGCCAACCGGGGTGGGGGTGGGGATGGTAATCAAATTATGTCTTTGTAGTGTGATGAGAATTTCAATGGATGGCAGTTTGCAAACATGGCATAATTCAAATGCCTCTGGCATTTGACATGTATTGGCTATATGTCTTTGTTTTTGTACAAAGTAAAAGTACTGTTTGGGGTTTTGGGAGTTACAGAGCTTAGCTAGGATGAGATATCACAGTTTAAGCAACAAAACGTTAGGATATATAGGCTTCATCTCCTCACTCTGCTGCTGAACTTACCCACCACATGAACTTTCAGGGGCCTCTCTCACCCTCTGGCCTCCCCTTTGAAGGCTCATAGGTCTGTTGATGCAATTCCCACACAACTCATTATCTCCTGAAGCACCTCCATCTCACCATGCCACAAAGAAGGCACAATTGAACGGACAAAACGAAAACAAAAACAAAAACTGACAAACCTATGCAGCCACTCAGAAAAAGAACTAAGTTTTTTCTACTCTCTGAAAAAGTCAATGCAACCCTTTAGTGTTCATGGATTTCCACTTTTTTACTCCAAATGAGGCTGAGAAGTCAGACCAATTTAATAAAGAAAATACAGGGGTGAGGGGGATACAGGTGTGTTTCCACAATCACTTGTTTCAGCACATGCTGCCTGCTGTGAGTGGCTCCTAAGAATTTGGGGTATGGAGAAACACTTCAGATCCTGTCACAAATTTCTTAGGATATGGTTGCCCCAAAGTGATGACTCAAGCGACCATGCTACATTCCATTTTTGCAGTGTTCAGAAAATACCCCCAATCTAGCGGATTTCTTTTTACATACACACATTAATTCCTTTTCAAAATTTTTCCAAAAGTTAAAAAACAAAAAAAAACCCGGCAGCCAAATACTATAACATCTCAATTAGTAAACACAAACCAGAATGCTTTACAAAAATGAATGAAATATACCATATGCACTCAGCTCCCACACTGTAGTACCCAAGTGAGGAGGCTTCTGTGATGATGTCTGTAGGCAGTTTCTTTTGGCAGACAGCTCCAGCGGAATTGCCACTCTCAATTATTAAGTTATGTATAAGACATGTGTGACCCATTGGATATTTGTGAAGTGACACTCGTGCTTCTGCTCATGCCCTGCTCTGTCCGTCCCCCAGAAGCTGTCCGCCTCAGAGCCTGAGGGCTATTGCGGACTCCCATACTGCTACCTCGGGGTACCCCCTGCATTGGCCCTGAAGGGTGACCCCATGGCTGGGGTCCACCTTGCATTGGATGGCCCCAAGCTTGTGGTGGGCCACCCATGGGATGACCCCAGTGAGGTCCTGGACCTCCAGTAGGATTGTGAGACCAACCAGAAGCTCCCGGGTAGCTGTGGCTAAATGCCTCAGGGGAGAGATTGGAAAGGACCATGTTACTAAAACCTAGTCTCATGCTTTCAGAGTCAAAAGCTTCAATTTCTCTGGCTTGACGCTCCAGCAGGCTTCGTATTCGTTCTGTGCGTTCATTCTGCAAAGCCAACATCTCTTCTTCAATCTGTTTGAGGTTGGGAGAAGGAAGCAAAAAGAAAGCTGATTTATTTTTTATAATCTATAAACTAGGAAGCAATAATTACTGAGCTTTGAAGTGAACTCATAAAAAAGTTCACTCTGGCTACTTTATGGACAGACATTTAAAAACTCAAGAGATGTGGGGAGTCTGGCTGGTTCAGTCTAAAGAGCATGCCAACTTTTTTTTTTTTTTTAAGATTTTATTCATTTATTCACAAGAGACACAAAGAGAGAGGCAGAGACACAGGCAGAAGGAGAAGCAGGCTCCATGCAGGGAACTCAATGCTGGACTTGATCCCGGGACACCAGGATCACACCCTGGGCTGAAGGCAGACACTCAACCACTGAGCCACCCAGGTGTCCCAGTTGTTGTTTTTATTTTTAAGATGAGACAGAGGGAGAAGGGGGGGGCAGGGAGGGAGGGAGAGAGAGAGAAAGAGAGAGGCACACAGACAGAATCTTAAGCAGACTCTACACCCAGCAGAGGGCTCAATCGCACAACCCTGAGATCATGACCTGAGCTGAAATAAAGAGTCCAACATCCAACACTTAACTGACTGAGCCATCCAGGTGCCCCTGAAGAGTGTGTGACTCTTGATTTCAGGGTCATGAGTTCCAGCCTTATGTTTTATTTTTTTCCAATGTATTTTATTTTTACTTAAAAATAAATAAAAACTAAAAAATTGTATGAAAAAATTTAAAGAGATGTACTGTAGAAATTGTACATAATTTATATTTTTAAAATGTGTAAGATCGGGGTACCTCAGTTGGTTAAACATCTGCCTTCAGCTCAGGTCATGATCACAGGATCCCGCCCCACAGTGGGCTCCCTGATCAGCAGGATGTCTGCATCTCCCTCTCCATCTCCCTCTGCCCCTCGCCTCCACTTGTGCTCACTTGCTCTCTCAAATAAATAAAATCTTTTAAAAAAATGTGTAAGTTCTTTTAATTAATTAATTAATTAATTAATTAATTAATTAATTTATTGAGAGACACAGAGAGAGAGGCAGAGAGGCAGAGACACAGGCAGAGGGAGAAGCAGGCTCCATGCAGGAAGCCTGATATGGGACTTGATCCTGGGACTCCAGGATCACACCCTGGGTCAAAGGCAGGTGCTAAACTGCTGAGCCACCCAGGCATCCTAAGATCAAGTTCTTTTTAAAAATTAAAGATGTTTGTTATTTATTTAATAAATAAATATGAAAAATAAATATGAAAAATATTTATTATTTTTCATTTGCAGATAGTTGGGGTTATATTAGTTTCAGGTTAAAATCAAGTTGTTGTTGTTGTTGTTTTTTAAATAGGCTCCATGCCCAACATGGGGCTTGAACTTGTGACCCTGAGATTAAGAGTCACATGCTGTAGGGGGATCCCTGGGTGGCTCAGCGGTTCAGCACCTGCCTTCAGACCAGGGTGTGATCCTGGAGTCCCGGGATTGAGTTCCACATCAGGCTTCCTGCATGGAGGCTGCTTCTCCCTCTGACTGTGTCTCTGCCTCTCTCTCTCTTTCTGTGTATCTCATGAATAAATAAATAAAATCTTAAAAAAAAAAAAAGAGTCACATGCTGTACTGACTGACCCAACCTGACACCCCTAAAATCAAGTTCTTAAAAGCACCTGGCTGGCTCAGTCGGTATATCACGTGACTCCTGATCTCAGGGTCTTGAGTTTAAGCCCCATATTGGGCATGGAGCCTACTTAAAAAAAAAAAAAACAAAAAACAAAGGTAGTACTTCTATTGAAATAATAAATCAAAGCAATTATGATCAATAGCTACTAAATCCATTAAAGTTAAATGAGAAAGAAAAGGTGTAGGGGGAAACTAGCCTTATCAGATATCCCATAATGTCACTCTAATAAAATAAATACAAAGGACACCTGGGTGGCTCAGTCGGTTGAGCATCTGACTCTTGGCTTTGGCTCAGGTTGTGGTCTTTGGGTCATAAGATCCAGTCCCACACTGGGCTCTGCACTCAGTGCAGAGTCTGCTTGGGATTCTTTCTCCCTCTGCTCCTACTGCTTGTGCTTGATCTCTTTCTCTCTCTCAGAAATAAATCAATCTTAAAATAAATACGGTACTGGTGCAAAATACTTAGTGAAACAGAATGAAGATCTCAGTTTGTAGGCTTGCATTTATTTATGATTTGACTTGTTTATTTGAGAGAGAGAGAAAAATTAGTAGGGGAGTGGCAGGCAGGGGGAGATAGAGAAGAATCCCTGCTGACCAGGGAGGCTGATATGGGGCTCAATCCCAGGACTTTGAAATAACGACCTGAACCGAAGGGAGACAATGGACTGAGCCACCCAGACACCTCTTTGTAGGCAGCAAGACAAAAGCAGTAATTAGTTTAATGGGAGAAACAAATAGCACAAGCACATTTGGCCAACATCTGGAAGGAAATGGCAATAGAATCCCATCCTACACTACATTCCAGACAGACCAAAACTTTAAGTGAAAGCAAACAAAAAAACTAAAAAGTTTTCATTGAAAAGTTAGGAGATTTTATATAGCTAAAAATTCATAGTTGAGTAGCCATGATAATCAGTTCTGGAAAACTGAAAGTATTACAAATAAATACAACTGATTGTATATAAAATTTTTTAAATATTAAAAATACATAAAGTGAATAGACTATGAAAAAAAGTTGGGGATTTTTTAAAAAAAGATTTATTTATTTATTCATGAGAGACAAGAGAGAGGCAGAGACATAGGCAGAGGGAGAAGCAGGCTCCCTGCAAGGAGCCCCATGTGGGACTCAATCCCAGATCCTGGGATCATGCCCTAAGTCGAAGGCAACACTCAACCACTGAGCCACCCAGGCATCCACAAGTTGGAGGATTTTATGAATGATCATACTGACAAAACCTGAACACCCTGATCAATATTAATATCACTTAAACGGCAGCCCCAGTGGCTCAGCGGTTTAGCGCCGCCTTCAGCCCAGGGCCTGATCCTCGCGATCTGGGATCGAGTCCCATGTTGGGCTCCCTGCATGGTGCCTGTTTCTCCCTCTGCCTGTGTCTCTACCTCTGTGTGTGTGTGTGTGTCTCTCATGAATAAATAAATAAAATCTTAAAAAAAAAATCACTTAAAGGTGGCATAGTTAGACATTATGTATCTCTTGATGTGATGCAACAGGAAGTACACTATAACCCTTATGACAATTCCCTGCAAAATTTTTTAAAGAAAAGAAAAAGTTTAATCTAAATATAATCATGCCTCTAGACCTAATTACCAGTTTACAGGAAATATGAAATAAAGAAGAGAGGACTACATTAAATGACACTATGAAGATGAAATAAGCCAAATCCGTGAGAATTCCTACAGAACAGATGATCCAATCCTCAATTAAAAAAAAAAAAAGGTGGACAGGGATCACTTATAGACTAAAAAACTTAAAAGATAATTAGCTAAATGTAATATCTGGACTGAACCAATCCAAATAAACCAACTTAAGACATTTTTGGAATCAAATGGTGGTATGCTGAAATTTCTTCCTCACCTCCTGCCTCTACCACAAAGTTGTATGTGTGGAGCAGGGGGATAGATAAGAAAAATTTAGCAAAATATTGGCAACTATTGAAGCTGGGTGGTTAAGTACTTGGGGTTGCACTGTATTAATGCCTCCTACTTCTGTATACTTGGGTGGCTCAGTGGTTGAGTGTCTTCCTTTGGCTCGGGTCTGATTCCAGGGTCCTGGGATTGAGTCCCACATGAGGCTCCCTATGGGAGCCTTCTTCTCCCTCTGCCTCTCTCTCTCTCTCTGGGTCTCTCATGAATAAATAAATAAATTCTTAAAAAAACTTCCATGATAAAAAGTTTTTTAAAAATAAGAAATAATTTAAAAAGGAGCATTAAATCAGTTATCAAGGTTGTTGAGGATTTAAACCAATACTTATTGCTCTCTGCAGAAATCGAACTCAACAAATGAGTTTAGTTTTTATGTATCAAGTTTTCAGAAGTTCCAATTTTTAAAAAAAAATATGAAGTTTCGCAGAGGAGACACATGCAAATAAAAAGTCCTAATAGAATGTGGTAAGACATAATAACAGATTTACAAGGTATAGCAGAAATAAAAAGAGATGGAGTGATTGACTCTATAAGGGAGAAAGTTAAGTGTAAATAAAGTGTTCCCAGAGGAGGTGGCAGAGACTGGATTGTGAAGGAAGAATACAAGTTTACCAGGAAGAGAAAGGGAAGGAAAAAATATTTTCAGCCAAGGGAACATGTGCAAAGACATGGAAAAATGATAAGTATTTTGGCCAGAACAGATTCCAGTAAGGAGAGTTTGAAAATTATTGAAAGGGGGTGCCTGGGTGGCTCAGTGGTTGAGAGTCTGCCTTTGGTTCATGGTGTGCTCATGGGATCTGGGATCGAGTCCCACATTGAGCTCCCTGTATGGAACCTGGTTCTCCTTCTGCCTGTGTCTCTGCCCCCCACCTCTGTCTCTCATGAATAAATAAATAAAATCTTAAAAAAAAAAAGAAATTATTGAATTTTCTAGGTACTAAAGTGTTACAAAGTTTTAGAGTGAGCGTTTTATGTGAAGGCTGAAGAACTTATGATTAGACAAGAGTGCTTTTGAGGGAAAGACATCAAAATTGTTAACTGTGGTGATTTCTGAGTGGTGGGACTACAGACATTTTTTTAAAAAAGATTTATTTATTTATTTATTTATGATAGACATAGAGAGGGAGAGAGGCAGAGACACATGAGGAGGGAGAAGCAGGCTCCATGCAGGAGCCTGATGTGGGACTCGATCCCAGGTCTCCAGGACCAGGCCCTGGGCTGCAGGCAGTGCTAAACTGCTGCACCACCGGGGCTCCCCTGACTACAGACATTTTAATTTCTATTTATGCTTTTCTAAACTTGTCAAGCTTTTTTTTCTGTAAAGATTTTTATTTTTTAAGTAATCTTAATACCAAATATGGAGCTCAAACTCACAACCCTGTGATCAAGAGGTACATGTTCTCATGACGAAGCCAGCCAAGTGCCCCTTAAACTTATCAAGTTTTAAGAAAAATGATTGTGTATTTAATAAAATAAATGTCCACTTTTAATAATTACATATAAAATCCTATAAATCCATATAAAAAGAATTTACGTATCTCTAAGGATTCAAAGAACTTCAAATTTATCTTTTAACTATTTTTAATGTAAAACTTTTTTTTTTAATTTTTTTTTTAATTTTTATTTATTTATGATAGTCACAGAGAGAGAAAGAGAGAGAGGCAGAGACACAGGCAGAAGGAGAAGCAGGCTCCATGCACCGGGAGCCCAATGTGGGATTCGATCCCGGGTCTCCAGGATCGCGCCCTGGGCCAAAGGCAGGCACCAAACCCCTGCGCCAGCCAGGGATCCCTTTTAATGTAAAACTTAAAAAAATCCACTTACTAAAAGCATTTAATTCAAGGGATCTAATTAATGATGGGAATGTGCTGAGTATATAACTGATCTGAATGTCTTGCATATTGTCTGAAGGAAACTCCTGACAAAAATATTAAACATTAATGCTTATCAACCTTTTATGTAGTATGCATTCAGTTTTGTTTGCTGATTAGTATTGTCATTTAAGAAACTCAGAACATTTTTCAATAATATAAAAATGAAACTAAGATTTATGATGGGCTACATTAATTCCTATTTCTTTTAAAACCTGTGACTTTAAAAAATAAAACCTGTGACTTAGTTTTTGTAAATTAGTAAAGTGGCTTCACTGGGTTGATAAGAGTTACTGTAATTAAGACTTTTGAGAGGATCTTCCAGCCAATTTCCTTTGAAATCAAATGCGGTATTTTTGTATGAATATTTTCAGTTCCACAAAGAAAGGTCCTAAAAAGTGTTCTAATTGCCAATTCTTACTTAAAAACTACCAACCATGTTATTGATGCTGTAAAATATTGAGAGAAAACTAAATGAAATAATAATAAAAAAGCCCACTTATACTTTGGAGATACTGCCACTTTTCATGCATGTATAAAATTCACATGGGATTTAACATTTTTCTTTAATTTTTATTTTTTTATTTTTATTTTTTTAAATTTTTATTTATTTATGATAGGCACACAGTGAGAGAGAGAGGCACAGACATAGGCAGAGGGTGAAGCAGGCTCCATGCACCGGGAGCTCGATGTGGGATTTGATCCCGGGTCTCCAGGATCGCGCCCCGGGCCAAAGGCAGGCGCCAAACCGCTCCGCCACCCAGGGATCCCTAATTTTTATTTTTTTAAAAGATTTTATTTATTTATTCATGAGAGACACAGAGAGGGAGAGAGAGAGAGGCAGAGACACAGGCAGAGGGAGAACCAGGCTCCATGCAGGGAGCCTGATATGGGACTCGATCCTGGATCTCCAGGATCAGACCCTGGGCTGAAGGCAGCACTAAACTGCTGAGCTACCTGGGCTGCCCCTGAAAACAATTTTTTTAAACAGAATTATTATTCATCTATAAACAACTAATGTTCACTCAGATTCCATCTGTATTTTCAGATGGCTGCTTCCTTTCTGTACAACCAGTAAATACAAGGTACAGAAAAATAGCTGTTAAAACTTTTCAAAGTTTTTATAGGGAGGGTACATCATGGACTTGGCAGTTGCCAACTGATCCAAACTGCTTTACAGTCATGCCCTTCATTTGAAATGTAACCATTAGCCCTAAAAATCAAGCAGCAACTCAAAGCACTACAGATTATCATCCTATTGTTTTTTAAATTATTTTTAATACTAAATAATCGTTAGTATTTTCCATTCTCCAAAGTAATATTTAAAAAAGTAAAGTAGAAAAAAGAACAAATCTACTGTATTAAATAGCCACTAACATTCTTTCAATTCATTATAAGTGTAATTTGTCTTTTTGATTTCGTTCAATACATCATAAGCATTTCTCCATATTAATACTGTCTTTGTAGCCATCATTTAAATGGCTGAGCAAGATTTCATTGGCTTAGCCTTAATTACTTAATTATATCTCTATTTAGATGGTTAGGTGATTTTTTTTCCCAAGCTTTTATTTAAATTCCAGTTAGTTAACAGAGTGTAATATTAGTTTTAGGTGTAGAATTTAGTGATTCATCACTTATATATATACAACACCGGATATATCACAAGTGCACTTAATCCTCATCACTCATTTAACCCATTTCCCCCACTGACCTGCCCACTTCCCCTCCAGTAACCTAAATGGTTATTTTAAACCATTATAAAATGTTATAATGACCATTTATATGCATAATTTTCCCTGTATTTTGGATTTCCTTAGGCCAAATTCTAAAAGTCTCAAATGCTTAACAATTCAAAGCTCAATATATACATCCAAATTGCTTTTCAAAATGCATTTACAGTGTATGAGAGTACCGCTGTACCTTCTCCAGTGGGTATCAGTCTTAAACAGGCTTTGTAGAACATGTAGACTTTGGTTCATATATTGAAAAAAGACTGTACCTAAGATACTAATTAGCACTGTTTAAATTCTGAACCACTAGATGGAGCTAAAAATACAAATACATTTTAATAGTACCAATATTTCTCCCGATATTATTTCTAAAATATTATAGGTTATCCTTTTAGATAATTTTGAAGCATAAGAGACAGACTTCGGGCTGAATTTTAAATGTTCAAATTGGAATCAGATTTATAAAATCTGAAAAACTAGATTTAAAAAAAATTTTATGTATCTTTCTCACCTTGAATGAGAAACATAACGGAGATAATTTTTAGAGCCAAATAACTCTCAAAGAAGCTAGAGAATAAAAGACAGCTGTCTTGGGAAATAGTAACATCTTAGTTAAGTGAATTTTTTTAATATGATAAGACACTGTATTTTTATCCAGAAACAATGACAACTTTCATTAGGCAAGACTATTAGGCAAATATTCACTTAAAATGGACCTACGACAATACCCGCTATTGGGAACTATGGCTCAGGAATTCTTTTTTTTTTTTTTTTTTTTGCTCAGGAATTCTTTTTTTCTTTTTTTTTAAGATTTATTTATTTATTTATGATAGACAGAGAGAGAGAGAGAGAGAGAGAGAGGCAGAGACACAGGAGGAGGGAGAAGCAGGCTCCATGACGGGATCACGCCCTAGGCCAAAGGCAGGCGCTAAACTGCTGAGCCACCCAGGGATCCCATGGCTCAGGAATTCTTAAACATAGCTTTGAATCCTGAATATTCTACAACAGTTGACCCTTGAACAGCATGAGTTTGAACTACATGTTTCTCCTTACATGTGATTTTTTTCCAATACAGTATAATACTGTAAATGTATTTTCTCTTCCCTAGCTTACTATATTGTAAGAAGACAGTAGGTAATACATATAACATACAAAATATGTGTTAGTTGACTATATTATTTGTAAGGCTTTTGGTCACTTTTATACATGAAGAAAAGTTAATGCAAATTTCAACCGGACAGGTTGTCACAGCCCCTAACCCCCACATTGTTCAAGGATCAACTATGCTTCTAAGAACAAATAGTGTCCTCTTTAATGTCTTAAAAATCTTCTGCCCATCATTCTTTCCCCCCAAACACACTCATACTCACACACACAATTTTACTATCTTAAAGGATGAAATGAATTTGGGGATTCTAGTTCGATTCTTTAATATATCTGACAAAGAATAAGTAAAGATAAATAAGGCAATGACTAACATTCTTTTTCTTTACTATCCCAAGTTTTTCTCCAATCTCCCTAGAGTGAGGTACATAAAATAAGTGAGAATCACAATGCTAGAGCTACTCTCTCCCAATTCATATAATTCCATATTCCTTCCTCTAGCAATTACTACTTATATTTCCCCTTGATGTTTAGTACTCAATAATTATAAGGTTCATTACTGAATCAGTAATTTTAAAGAAAAAGAAAAACACTACCAAAACTAGAATTAAGGAAGCACAGTATTGTGAAAACAATCTAATGCCACCTAACAATATGAAAAAATATTTATAAAATGCTTCTGCTGAAAGCAAACACTAGCACAATTACCTTCCTCGTATTACTTATACCTTTTGTTCTAAGAGTGCCCTGCGGAGAGAGACCCTCTGTTCAAGTTCTCGAAGCTCTCGATCATGTTGTGCCTCGGCTTGCATCTTGATTTTGCTCTGATATGCATTCAACAGCTCCAGTTCCTGCTGCAGCTGCATCTTCAAAACCTGGCACTCTGCTTCCTGTGCTTCATCCAAACGTAGCTGAAAGAGAGAAAGAAAATATCCTGTGAGTTATCTATCCCTTACCTTACAGAAAACAGGAGGTGAGAAAAGACAGACTATTCTCTTTTGTAGGATACACAATTGTTCTTTCTCTCTCATGCCTCGGAGTAAACATCTCTGAAAAGGAAGGCCTAGTAATAACTGATGGCATTAGGAAGATAAAACTATCATGAGCTCTCTGGAGGATGCCTTAAAAACCACATTTTTCTTAAGAAAAATCTAGAATATGATCAGATGATATAAGACTCTGAATACTTTCTATCCAATAGAAATAACTATAGCATAGGGACCAGCAAATAGCCTGCTGGCCAAATCTGGGCAGTTGCCTGGGTTTTTTTGTTTTTACTTTTTTATACACTCTACTAGTTAAGAACGGTTTTTTTTTTTTTTTTTTTTTTTTTAAGATTTATTTATTTGGGGAGCCTGGGTGGCTCAGCTGGTTAACATTTGCCTTTGGTTAGGGTCATGATCCTGGAGTCCCAGGATCTAGCCCCACATCAGGCTCCCTGCTCAATGAGGAGTCTGCTTCTCTCTCTCCCTCGATTCCTTCCCTGCCTGTGCTCTCTCTCTCAAATAAATAAATAAAATCTTAAAAAAAAAATTATTGGGACGCCTGGGTGGCTCAGCGGTTGAGCATCTGCCTTTGGCTCAGGGTGTGATCCCACAGTCCCCGGATTGGGCTCCCAATTGGGCTCTGCATTGGGCTCCCTGCATGGAGCCTGCTTCTCCCTCTGCCTATATGTCTGCCTGCCTCTCTCTCTCTGTCTCTCATGAATAAATAAATAAAATCTTAAAAAAAATATAATAAAATAAAAAAAAATTTAAAAATTTATTTGTCCTAGAGAAAGAGGGAGAGAGCACGAGAGGGAGGTGCAGAGGGAGAGGGAGAAAGAATCCCAAGGAGACTCCTCATTGAGCTCAGAGCCTGACAGGGAGCTCAATCTCATGACCCCAAGACCACAACCTGAGCCAAAATCAAGAGTTGGAGGCTTAAACAACTGTGCCACCCAGGAACCTCAAGAATGGTTTTTACATTTGAAATAGTTACCTTTTAAATGGCTATATAAGTACCCACATGGTATCTTCAATTTTGCCTCCTGCCCTCCAAACTCTAAAATATTTACTATCTGGCCCTTTAAGAAAATGTTTACAAAACTTATATAGAAAATATTTTGGGGTCCTTGGGTGGCTCAGTTGATTAAATGCTCAACTCCTTGTTTTGGCTCTGGTCATGGTATCAGGGTCATGGGATCCAGCCATAAGTGTGACTCCACACTCAGTAGGGAGTCTTCTTTTTTCCCTCTCTCTGCCTTTCTCCACCCACCTACCACCTGCACTCTCTCCCTAAAATAAATAAATAAATCTTTAAAAGTATTTCATGTTTTTTATTTAAAGATTTTATTTATTCATTCATGAGAGACACAGAAAGAGAGACAGCCACTGGCAGAGGGAGAAGCAAGCAGGCTCCATGCAAGGAGCCTGATGTGGGACTTCATCCAAGGAATCTGGGATCACACCCTGAGTCAAAGGTAGACGCTCAACCGCTGAGCCACTCAGGCGTCTTTAAAAATATTTCATATTTGTATTTAAATGTGACCATCTGAATTCCAAATACAGTCCTACTTTTTGCCTACTACCTAACAAGGCTGCTGCTCCAATCTTGACATGTTATTGGGGTAAGTGCTAAACACCTGAGGAGCACTGGTAGAGAGCCTGTTTAAAACTTCAGGTCTAAATGTATCAATGAGAATTCTATATCCACATGCATGCTTCCAAGCAATGCTTAGAACAGGAAGACTATGGACCATCACCACTATTTCCCAAGCTGCAGGAGAACTATCATTTCTTTTTTTTTAAGATTTTATTTATTTATTTATGAGAGACATAGAGAGAGAGAGAGAGTGAGGCAGAGACACAGGCAGAGGGAGAAGCAGGTCCCATGCTGGGAGCCTGACACGAGACTCAATCCCAGGTCCCCAGGATCAGGCCCTGGGCTGAAGGCAGCGCTAAATCGCTGAGCCACCCGGGCTGCCCAGAACTATCATTTCTAATTAGCATTTTAATTGCTGGGATTTCATTGCTGTAGAAGGGAAAGGAACACTAACTAAATTTATTTTGCCTAAATAAAACAAACTCACAGCTTGTGTGGAGAGCATTTCATTAATGCTGTGGTCATACTGCTCAGCCAAGATGGCTAACTTCCGGGTCTGCTCCTCCTTGAGTCGTTTCAGAACAGCCTTGTGCTCACTCTTTGGTGTCGTCTCCAATAGGTGATTTCTTAATGCTTTATACTGTCTGGTTTGAATTTTGCAGGTGTCCTGAAACTGCTTTTTTATTTGGAGTTCTTTAGACTAGGAAGAAAAAAATAGATGCATGTAATTTTTAATATATGGCATTTGGTATACCTTAGGCTTACATTAAAACAAATGCTACCAGGAAAACAGGAGAAGAAAAACAAAAAGGTCAGATCATAAGGTTGCAGTTACTTTTGCACTTGGCTATTGGGTCACACCACTAGATTCCATGCATTTTTTAAACAAAAGCTCTAATTAAAAAAATTAAAATATCAATAATCTCACTTATCACAGGACTTAAAGCAATAGTTATTATTTTGTTAGAAATTTAGTGACCTAAGTAAATATTAAAATTAGCTTTACCATGTATATTGATGACAGAAAATTAAATTTCTTCTCATGCATTTAGTAGCCAGACAATATCTGAGACACTTTGCTTCAATTTCTTTTAATAATAATCTTAACTCTAACTACATACTGTATAACAGATCCCACAAAAGCAGGGCATTAGTAACTGACTAATATTGTTATTTATAGTTAATTATCCTTTTTATCTGAAACTAGGTAGAAACACACTTAGTAATGGTTTATGCTTTAATACCATAAGCAAAAACCTGAAAGTCAGTCAGGTTAACTCATCTTTTAAAGGTCAAACAAAAGTTATGGGGCAAGGGAGAGGACAACTTCCTTGGGAGTGATAAGCTACATAAGTTACATAAATATATATTTTTAAAGATTTTATTTATTTATTCATGAGACACACACACACACACACACACACACACACACACAGAGGCAGAGACACAGGCAGAGGGAGAAGCAGGCTCCATGCAGGGAGCCCGATGTGGAACTCGATCCGGGTCTCCAGGATCACGCCCTGGGTCTCCAGGATCACGCCCTGGGCCGAAGGCAGCGCTAAACCACTGAGCCACCTGGGCTACCCTACATAAATATTTCTGAGATAAAATAATTGAGCCCAGAGACAGTTTTGGCTTTAATTTTTGTTAATCACAGGTTATTCTATGAACTCAGGTTTTAGCACAATTTGATAAGATGAGATATAATTCTAGAAAGTATATTGAGTCTGTAAGTGAGAATATATTTATTTACTCCACTAAGGCAGAACCTACACTTGAAATTATTTTACCTTAATGTAAATACTGCCAGATATTGATTAGTTGCTTCAGTATGCAACATATGTACATATTACTAAAGTAAAATACTTGTCAAGGAACTAGTTATTATTCACCACCCCTTGTAATACTACAACATCAAATAGACTTTTCCATATTTCATACTAACTGAGGCACTAGATCATAGTCATAATACTTTATTCTGTGAAGGGTCAAGAATTGTCTAACTAGAAAGAGAAACTCTGGGTTTAATTATGCTTTGTAGCACTACACTTAAATACTGTCCTTGGTTAACAAAATTCTTCCAAGTTAGCTAGGAATGAAACAATTAAATTTAGACATTCTCTCCTGTCTCTGTATAACATTCACTCTTTTAAAAGTTCTTATTTTGGGTATCCTTGGGTGGCTCAGTGGTTTGGCGCCTGTCTTTGGCCCGGGGCGCGATCCTGGAGTCACGGGATCGAGTCCCACGTCAGGTTCCTGGCATGGAGCCTGCTTCTCCCTCTGCCTGTGTCTCTGCTTCTCTCTCTCTCTATGTCTATCATGAATAAATAAATAAAATCTTAAAAAAAAAGTTCTTATTTTTAAAATATGCTATCAAGAAAACTATAATCATTCCATATCATTAGCCTAAAGAGAAAAAAGAACTTGAAAATTTTTTTTCAACAAGAGTTAACACTTATACCTAAGAATAAACTATATCCCTCAATAGTTAACCCAAGTGAAAACAAAAACAAAGTTACAGTTGTTTCTCTTGACTTATACTCATTTAACACTATTATCTGGATAGCAGATGAAGAAATGTATTTAGGCAATACGTATTTATTACCCAACTCATTCTACAGAAATGACACACTTACATAAGTGCTCAAACTAAAGTCCCCCTACTCCCCATTAAAGTCTTATTTATTTATTTATTTATTTATTTATTTATTTATTTATTTATTTTAAATTTATGATAGTCACACACACAGAGAGAGAGGCAGAGACATAGGCAGAGGGAGAAGCAGGCTCCATGCACCGGGAGCCCGATGTGGGATTCAACCCTGGGTCTCCAGGATCGCGCCCTGGGCCAAAGGCAGGCGCCGAACCGCTGCGCCACCCAGGGATCCCCCCATTAAAGTCTTGAAGGAAGTTGGAAGACACAACTATTAAGACTTAAGCAAATAAAAATGGGATGACTTGGGAGTTAAAATATAGACTATTTTCTTTAAGCAAGGAGACGGATATACATAATTCAGAGGAACATCATGATTTTCTTCCCTACAAAAGTAACAGAACAATTTCCTTTATGGAAAATCTTGAGATCACTGGTCATCAAAGGAGGCATTCTAAATCATTTAAAGTCTGAGTATGATTGCGAGATATTATTGCTCTCCTCGCTTTTTGTATAGTATCTGCATAAATTAAATACAGTGTTTACAAGCTTTCAAACCAAAAAGGTTCCAACAAGAGGAAACAGAAAGGAAGGCTTAAACATCAAACAACCACCTATTTCAAGTCTTAGAGAAATACAATCATACTAGATTTATGGTATGACTATAGAAAACTAACAAGCTTTCAGTTTGGTTTACTTCTGGGTACTGTTGACTTTATAACAATAATTAATCTTACAGACATGTTTAAAAAATCTTTTGGTGGGAAATTGTTCTGTAGCCACAAGAGTATATATTTTCTTCATTACAAAGACAAAATAAATCTGAAAAATCATTATAATTCCAATTTTTCTAAGCAATGACTAATGAAAGTTACATGGGGAGTCAACATAAGCTAATCTAAATGATGCTAATTATTTTGAAGATATAACAAAGTAAAATTTTACCCCAGTTCACAAGTAAAGGGTAAACCATCTTAATTTTGCTTCTATATTTCATTCAAGATAGTCTATTAGAATGGAGTTGCATGGGAATCAGAGTTACAATTGGATACAGTATAGATTCTAGATTTTAACACAGATTACCCCTGTTAATGAATTTCACTTCAGTTCAGGACAGTTAAAGACAAAGAACAATTTTATTTTATTTTATTTTTATTTTTATTTTTATTTTTTAAAGATTTTATTTATTTACTCATGAGAAAGACACACACACACAGAGAGAGGCAGAGACACAGGCAGAGGGAGAAGCAGGCTCCATGCAGGGAGCCCGACATGGGACTCGATCCTGGGTCTCCAGGATCACACCCCGGGCCGAAGGCAGTGCTAAACTGCTGGGCCACTGGGGCTGCCCAAAGAACAGTTTTATGGTTAAATTATCAAATAAAAGCCGTAAAGTTTATTTACTTATTTAACATTTAGGGTTTTTTTTTAAAATATTTTATTTATTGATTCATGAGCGAGAGAGGGAGAGAGGCAGAGAGGGAGAAGCAGGCTCCATGCAGGGAGCCTGATGTGGGACTCGATCCCGGGTCTCCAGGATCACACCCTGGGCTGAAGGTGGCACTAAACCGCTGTGCCACCAGGGCTGCCCAAAAGCCGTAAAGTTTAAAAAGGAAATACTGTGGGATATGGGCCTTATTGGATGTAAATAAATGTTTAAAGTTTGCAGACATAAACAAATTAATTGAGGTACCAAACTACAGCCTATGCAGTGGATGGTTTTGCTTTTATTCACTAAGATTAATGTGATTGTATTCATTCAAATATTTATTACAAGTTATAAAATTTGAAAACCTCCTGGAATTGCTCTGGTTGACTCTGGGCTAGACCAACTGGCTAGAGAGACAAGGGAAGAGGGAAATCTTCAGAATACACTTTGGTATCTTTCAAATTTCATACTATGTAAATGAATTCCTGTATTCAAAGTAAGTATAAAATATAAAGTCCTTTGGTATTATATATCACCAATACTTGTCTTTACTTCTTTTTGTGAGGGAAGGCTATATAACAGCTTGCTCTACTCTGATGTGCTAATATTACTTGGAACAGCAGAGAGAAGACTACAGGTTAGCATGTTGACATGTTAACTGTAATATCAGCATTGGACATTTGGGTACATTTAAAATAAGAATTCTGATTCTTATTTATGGCACATCTCACAGTTAAAAGTTTTCCTGCTGAGAAATACATAAGCAAAAAGTCTACAGCTATGGACACTCCACATTAAAACTAACCAAATATTCTTAAAATGAAAAGAAAAAAGTCTATTCATTTTATGTCAGACCTCTGTCTTAGACCTTTACTGTTTACATGAATGCCTTTTATCTCTTCCTTTTTATCAAGAACTTTAGGTTAAAGGTACCTTCAGACTCTTAGGCTGTTGTCGAACCTCCATGACATGCTTTCGCCTTAGTTCTCGTTCTCTTCGCTTGTTATATTCCAGCTGGTTTGTCAGCTCAGTTTGATGCTGTAATCTGATCAACTCACAGCGCATCTTCTGAATTGTATTGAGGTGACGGAACTCCAGTTCTTGCATGGATTCATGCTGTCGCAGTAGCATGGCATGTTCTAAGTCCTTTTGAGTCTGCCTTTTATTTAACTCCTAATCCATAACACAAAAGACAAAGGAATAATACTGTTGTATGATGCCAGGAAAAAAAATCCTAAGAAACAGAATAACCAGGAAATAGATGTAATTCTCTGATTCAATAATGACTACATAGTAAGTATGAGAGTTTCATAATATTTATTGTAGTAAATCAACAATTAGCACAAATCCTGTTCATTTACTATTCACTAACACTGCTTTATGCAAAAACCTTAAAAGCTATCAAATCTATCTCGAGAGGTTACTGTCCTTCCCTCTTTCCTTTCTTTCTTGTTTCCTACTTTTATATTTGAAGAGGGTTCAAAGTCATCCTTTGAATTTTTTAAGAGTATATTACGAGGAGCATACCCAATATAGTGTAGTGGTTAAGAACATAGACTGTAGAGCTAGGCTGCCTGTATTCTATTTTTTTTTTAAAGACTTAGTTATTTGTGAAAGAGACAGAGAAAGAGAGAGAGAGTGCATCCGTGCAGGGAGGAGGGGGAGAGGGAGGAGAGAGTGTCCCAAGTAGACTCCGAGATAAGCATGAAGCCTTCTTGGGGCTTGATCTCATAACCTTGAGATTACAACCTGAGCTGAAATCAAGAGTCAGATGCTTAACTGACTGTGCCACCCAAGTGCCCTGAGGCTGTCTGTATTCTAAATCCTAGCTCTGCTGTTTATGAGCAGCAAATCCTTGGGTGAGTCATTTAAACTCTGCTTCAGGGGCATCTAGGTGGCTCAGTGGGTGAGCATCTGCCTTTGTCTCAGGTCATGATTGTGGGGTCCTGAGATCGAGTCTTGCATCAGGCTCCCCACAGGGAGCCTCCTTCTCCCTCTGCCTATTTCTCTGCCTGTGTCTCTCATAAATATAAACAAACAAACAGACAAATAAATAAATAAAATCTTTTAAAAAGATTAAATTAGGGATGCCTGGGTGGGCTCAGTGGTTGGGTGCCTGCCCTCAGCTCAGGTTGTGATCTCGGGATCTGAGATAGAGTTCCTCATTGGGCTCCCGGTGGGGAGACTGCTTCTCCCTCTGCCTGTGTCTCTGCCTGCCTCTCTCTCTCTCTCTGTCTCTCATGAATAAATGAATATATCTTTTTTAAAAAAAAGATCATATTAAATTAAAAACTAAACTCTCTGCTTCAGCTTCATCACTTTTCAAATGGAGATAATATAGTTATTTCATAGATATAATGTGAGGATGAAATAAGTTCATAAATAGGCCTCACTCAGAATAATACTGAGCACATCATGCTTGATACATTTTTTTCAGATTAAAAAGAACAAGTGAAAAAAAAAACAAACAAACAACAAGTGTACACCCCCCACTCCCCACAGTCAAAATCAAAGTTGCCTCCTTTGCCTCTGCAAACTATTTCTCCAGAGGCCAACAGTCTGGTGCAAAAGCTTCCCAAAATTACCCCCATGCTTATTGTGACACGTCTATTATACAAAACATACAGTTTTAATACTGAATACCAATATATGTTATAGGCATGTAATATGCTTTCTTCAACTAAAAATATAATGGACATATATTCCAACCAGATCAGTACATAAAGGACTTTTTAAGTTTCAATAGTAAGCTTCTGCTTTACAATTCTATAATTTTTCCATTCTTTTGCTTTAAGTAAATTTTCAGGCAATACTCATGCATGATGCATCATATAATCATATTATTATTTCTTTAAGATACAGTTCCAGAAGTGGATTTGGTGGGTAAAAATATAGGTGTATATTAAATTTTACAAGCTACCACTGGGGGCACCTGGGTGGCTCAGTTAAGCCTCCGACTTTTGATTTCAGCTCAGGTCATGATCCTGATCGGGGTCGTGAGATCAAGTCTGGGTTGGGCTCTGCACTGGGTGTGAAGCCTGCTTGAGATTGTCTTACTATCTCTCCCTCTGCTCCTACCCTCCTCATGCTCTCTCTAAAAATAAATAAATAAAAAAGCTATTGCTGAATTATGCTCCAAAGAGGCAGTATTAGTTTATACTTATCAACACTGCCCAACTCTCCATGTTACCAGCCTTTTAAATTATTCTTATCTAATTGATACAACTGTTTTAACTCGAAATTCTAATAATTATTACTGAATTTGAACAGTTGTGCTATATTTAAAGCTTATTTTATGCCACCTTGGAAGTAAATTTATCTATGTTCATAGGTGTCCCTGATAATAAAAATAATCATTTTCATTGTGATGAGAGTTTCCACATTTGCCTAGTTAATAATTACATGATTATAACAATGTTAAATGGTAACACACAATTCATGGCACTCACTTCAGATCAGAAGGCATAAATTATCCAATTAATTTTCTCATATTTAAAAATTAATACTTCCTTCATTATTCATGATTTAATATTTATTAAATAAATATTAATATTATATCCAACTATGGGCCAGATACTAGAGATACAAAGACCTGAATAAAACCTGTGGCTTCATATAATTTCCATTCTAGCTGGGGAGAGAGACTTCCCCCAGAAAGTGTGTATGTGTAAAAGAAAGAAGTAGAAAGAAGAATAAAATGAGAAAGCAAGCCATGTGGATTGAATATCTGGGAAAGAAAAAGTTAGGCCAAGGGAATTATGAGTGCAAAGGCCTTGCAACTGGGATGTAGCAGACCTACTTCTGATATCACACCATTGTCAAACATACCTCCCTGACAAGGTCTTGCTCCAAGTTATGGCGTCCAAGTAACATTCTTCTCTTGAAGCGACGGCATTCTAGCTCTAGGTATTGCCTTTGTCGTCGAAGAAGATTAGCCTCTTCCTCTGCTTGGAAATGCTGTATATTCTCCTTCTGCTTTGAAAGCCACTCTTGTTTTTCTTTTTTGGGGGTGCTCTGGTTTTCATTCAGTTCCTAGCAAAATAAAAACTCAGTTTAAAATACATAAAAATTGACTACATGAATACAGTTACTGTAAAATTTGGTAGCTGGTAAATTTATTTATTTATTTATTTATTTATTTATTTATTTATTTATTTATTTATTTATTTAAAGAGGGTTTTTTTTTTTTAAGATTTTATTTATTTATTCATAGAGAGAGAGAGAGGCAGAGACACAGGCAGAGAGAGAAGCAGGCATCATACAGAGAGCCTGATGTGGGACTTGATCCAAGGTCTCCAGGATCACGCCCTGGGCTGCAGGCGGCGCTAAACCGCTGCGCCACTGGGACTGCCCGGTAGCTGGTAAATTTAAAACACGTTATTTAACTTGTATCCTCTCTAGTGCTCAGGCAGGGCACTGACCTTCAGGAGGCAGGTAATAGTTTCCTTCTTCTTGAGTTACCAGTGAATTAGGACAGGGAAAGATAAAAGTACATTAGAAAACATGCATACCTTTTGGCTTTGCACAGTTACACTTATGATGATTCAAAAATACATAATGAAGTAAATGAAGTAAAACATCTTTCTTTAAATCATTCCCAAGAAGAGACAGAGATAGTGTTTTCGGTAGAAATCATATATAAATTAAAATTAAGGCTAAAATACAGTTATGGGGGGATCCCTGGGTGGCTCAGCAGTTTAGCGTCTGCCTTTGGCCCAGGGCGCAATCCTGGGGTCCTGGGATCGAGTCCTGTGTCGGGCTCCCGGCAATGGAGCCTGCTTCTCCCTCTGTCTGTGTCTCTGCCTCTCTCTCTGTCTATCATGAATAAATAAATAAATCTTAAAAAAATAAAAATAAAAAAGTAAAAATAAAATACAGTTATGTCTCACTTGGTTTTTAGCATTCTAAAAATCAAGCTTTTGGCAAGATTATGGATGTACTCAATATAAAAGTCTTGGAAATTATTATTTTAAAAATATTTTATTTATTTATTCATAGAGAGACAAAGAGAGGCAGAAACAGGCAGAGGGAAAAGCAGACTCCCTAGGGAAAGTCTGATGCAGGACTTGATCCCAGGACCATAGGATCACAACCTGAGCCGAAGGCAGACAAACACTGAGCCACCCAGGCGTCCCAAAAGACTTGGAAATTAAATGGAAAATCGACAAAACCATGGGAGAATAGAGACCTTTTTTAGAAGTGGTATTTAATACTAAGCATTAATAACCATGAACAAATAAAAAACAATGCTTTTCTATAGCATTTTAAGTATCATCTCAATAACTATCTACATGAAAACATGTTTGTATTGGGCAAGATGAAAACATTCATCATATACCCAGGCAAACTCTAGGATGTTAAATTAATACTAGTATATTTTCTTTTTTTTTTTTAAGACTTTATTTATTCATTAGAGACAGAGAGAGAGAGAGGGAGGGAGGGAGAGACACAGGCAGAGGGAGAAGTGGGTTCCATGCAGGGAGCCCGATGTGGGACTCAATCCCGGGACTCCAGGATCATGCCCTGGGCTGAAAGCAGGAACTAAACTGCTGAGCCACCCAGAGATCCCACTAGTATATTTTCAACCCATAAAAAGCCATCAATATTGCAGAGAATACAAATCAGTCATCTTTCCTAAGTCTAAATAGATTTTTCAGAGATACTAACCTTATGGTCCTTCCTGTTATTCAAGAAAGAGACCAATTCTTTTTTTTTTTTTTGAGACCAATTCTTTATAACTTAAATTCATAAGATATTCAAACAGATAAAAATAAAAAGCAGATAAATTAGTAGTTCTCAAATAAGGGTGTATATGTACACACACTACAGAAAGAGACATGAGTAATACAGGCACACAGAGAATCACCTGGTATTTTTTTTTTTTTACTTATAAATTCAGTTAACAAATAGTGGCATCATTAATTTCAGATGTGGAGTTCAGTAATTCATCAGTTGCAAATAACATCCTGCGCTCATTATATCATGTTCCCTCATTAATGCCCATCACCCAGTTACCCCAATCTCCTCCCTTTCCCTCCAGCAATTCTGTTTCATGTATTTAAGTGTCTCTCATGGTTTATCTCCCTCTGATTTCATTTTCTTTTATTTTTCCTTCCCTTCCCCTGTTATCCTCTGTTTTGTTTCTTGAGAATCACCTGGTGTCTTTCTCAAAATCTATTTTTTTTAAGATTTTATTTATTTATTCATGAGAGACACAGAGAGAGAGGCAAAGACATAGGCAGAAAGAGAAGCAGGCTCCCTGCAGGGAGCCTGATGCAGGACTCAATCTCAGGACCCCAGATCACAACCTGAGACAACAGCAGATACTCAACCACTGAGCCACCCAGGTGCCCCTTTCTCAAAATCTTCTGCCAGGAAATTTCCCCACCAAAAGTCTACTATGTCCTTTCCTCTATACTGAGAATCATTATTTTTGAATGAACACACACACACACACACACACACACACACACACACACACATGCACTATACACCTAAAGAATTATTTAAGGATTTATTCATCTTAGAGAATGTGCATGTGAATGGGGAAGGGGCAGAGGGAGAGAATCTCATGCAGACTCTCTGCTGAGCATGGAGCTTGAGACCACAATCCTAGCTGAAAGCAAGAGTCAGACACCAACCATCTGAGCCACCCAGGCACCCCAGGAATGATTTGTTTTTATTTTTTTAAGGTATTATTTATTTATTCATGAGAGACACAGAAAGAGAGAGAGAGAGAGAGAGAGAGAGAGGGAGAGAGAGAGAGAGGCAAAGACACAGGCAAAGGGAGAAGCAGGCCCAGTGCAGGGAGCCCAAATTGGGACTCGATCCCAGGTCCCCAGGATCACACCCTGGGCCAAAGGTGGCACTAAACCACTGAGCCACTGGGGCCGCCCAAGAATGGTTTTTTATTTTTTTAGGAATGGTTTATTTTTTATTCTTTATTTTTTAAATTTTTAAAGATTTTTTATTTACTTATTCATGAGAGACACACACACACAGAGAGGCAGAGACACAGGCAGAGGGAGAAGCAGGCTCCATGCAGGAAGGAATGGTTTATTTTTAAAGAAAGAAATGTGTGTAGGGATCCCTGGGTGGCGCAGCGGATTGGCGCCTGCCTTTGGCCCAGGGCGCGATCTTGGAGACCCAGAATTGAATCTCACATCGGGCTCCCGGTGCATGGAGCCTGCTTCTCCCTCTGCCTATGTCTCTGCCTCTCTCTCTCTCTCTCTCTGTGTAACTATCATAAATAAATAAATAAATAATTAAAAAAAAAAGAAAAAAAAAAAGAAAGAAATGTGTGGCTTTTTTTCCACAGCTCACATATTTTTATTTCGAATCAGTCAGTTACTAAATAGGTGCTTAAGAAAGCTACCTTAAATAAAATAACTTATGTTTTCAAAGGATTCTTTTTAGGGCTCCTCAATTGAGGATCTCAGTCCATTGAAGAGTTATTGATTATAATAATGTCTTCATTCAAACTGATACACATTTCATGGTGACAAACAACATAAGATAAATTTATCTTGGGGAATCCCTGGGTGGCTCAGTGGTTTAGCACCTGCCTTCGGCCCAGGGCATGATCCTGGAGTCCCAGGATCGAGTCCCACATGGGCTCCCTGCATGGAGTCTGCTTCTCCCTCTGCCTATGTCTCTGCCTCTCTCTCAATCTCTCTCTCTCTCTCTCTCTCTCTCTCTCTCTCTCTCTCTGTGTTTCTTATGAATAAATAAAGAAAAGAAAAGAAAATGTTTATAAAATAAATACCTCCTTAAGCTGTTCTTTTCGAAGTTTATATTCTCTTTTCTGGGACTCCAAAAAACTGTTTAGTTCTTTCTTTTGTTGTGCCTGAATATGTTGCTGAAATTTTTTCTCCTCATTGGCCATCACTTTAGCCTATAGAAAAAGTTAAAAAAGGACCAAATTAGTTAGGTTGATAGATTTAAAGCAGCAGTTTAATACACATTACCAAGGATAATATTTTTCCCCATGAACAGAAAATGAATATAAGTATTACCAAAAAGAGAATATCCAACAAATTATTTATACTTGTTACTCAGCATCCTTTAAAATTTTTATTTATTTTTAATTTTTATTTAAATTTTTGGCAGTTAACACGTGCAATACTCGTTTCTGAAGTACTTAGCATCCTTACTTGAATTTCAGAGAACCAATAAAATGGAACTTGTCTTTAAAATTTTTTTTTCAAGATTTTATTCACTTATTCATGAGAGACAGAAGAGAGAGAGAGAGGCACAGGCAGAGGGAGAAGCAGGCTCCATGCAGGGAGCCCGACGCGGGACTCGATCCCGGATCTCCAGGATCACGCCCTGGGCCAAGGGTGGCGCCAAACCACTGAGCCACCTGTCTTTAAAATGTTGATCTTGTACAGGGTCAGAATGCTTTCACCTTTTTTTTCTTTTCCACCTAATAGGAGTATGTCCTCCCTCCAATAAAAAACCAAACACACATTTATCTACAAATATAATTCGAACATGACTTCTTATCTTTGTTGATTTGTATACAAAATAATGTAATATGTTCATCTTTAAATTAAAATTTGACCTTTTATTTATATATTGATATGGAAATATTGAATGTTAGACATATGTATCATACTGAATTTCTTTTTTAAGATTTTATTTTTAAGTAATTTCTACACCCAACATGGGGCTTAAACTTACAACCCCAAGATCATGAGTCATAATTCCAACACTTGCCAAGCCAGGCACTCCTTAGTTCTGATGATATATGCAACACGTATCATTGTACAACATTTAGGAAGTATAGAAAAACACAAAGAAGGAAAATATTACACGATTTTAGCACCCAGAGATAACCAATATAAACATTTTGGTATATGCCCTTCTAATTTTTTCCATGCAAATATATTTTTTATTTTTTATTTTATATATATATATGTTTTGCATATATATTTTTAAAACAGAATTCTAACCACATTCTACATCTCATTTCATGAATTGCTTTCCTAAATATGCTACCATCTACCTTTTCCTAAGTTATTAAAAAATACTATTCAATGACCAACAGGATAATTCTTTCACCAAATTATTTCAAAATCAAATGTTTATACAATAAATTATTTTGTTAAATTCTCTACTATTATAAGAGAATGGTTCTTTTAGGGGGGAATGGTGAACAGGATAGCCATGAATTAATGCCTCAATGTGGAACTAGCCAGGCATATTTGAAGATATCCTGTAAACTTACTGAGAAGTTTACATTTTACTTGACAGAAATGATTATCAAAATAAAATGAAACTGATGGGACATCAAAAACCTTAATAAGAAAAGGTTTCAGAGAATAAGAATACTAAAAAAATTTGCTTTTATCATTTAGTAGAATGACTCTTATCTGTAAATAAACAAATGGGCTAAACCTTAATATGAATAATTTGTAATCTCTAACATTCCCTCTATATATAATCTTTAATTATTCTCTGATATAAGAATGCCACTATAAATTTAAGGACAGTTTCCAAAAAATATACAGAGAAAGGAATCACAAGTGATATTTTGAGATCTGAACCAAGTTACTAATGGGTGATTTATCAAACTCTTCAGATAACCAGAGTACCTGAGGCCAGAACAGATGATTGACTTACCCACTGTGACACTATAAATTCCATGTCTATTGGTTCCCAGACCCAGTACTTGGTATTATACATGTTAAGTAAATGTTTTTCCAATTGATTTGCTTGGTTCTGGGAAAGAGATACTCTAACATCAATATGTTATCTTGGTTAATTCTGGGATGGTCACAAGCTAGAACAAATAATAGTGAAACAGCTACCTCTTTTTCCATAGCAGCCTGATGTTTCTTGATAAGTTTCTCCATTTCTGCAGCAAAATTGTTACGCTGAGTTTCAAGATCTTTGTCTAATCTGAGGCGATGTTCATCCATCTCAGCCTTTAGCTTATTTTCCAGAGTCATCAATTGCTTTTGATGTTGCCGCCTCATTCTCTTATAGCCAGACATCTGTTCTCTAAGCTCAGAGTCCTGCTCATGTTCTTGCATTTGCCTTGTAACCTAGACATACAAATGATTGACAGAAAAGAACAAAATAAAGCAAAACATTTCTTTCAAAAGCATTTTAGACCACTCTGTTATTAACAAAGCAGGCAATTAATTTAAGAGATTCCAGTTAGTATTTTTCAATTAAATTTCCAGCAGGTCTTTTGAGGAAATAAACAACTTGATTCTAAAATTTATGTGGGAATGTAAAGGGCCAAGAAGGTCCAAAACAATCTTGAGGAGAAAAAAATGTTGGAAGACATACACTTTAGCAATCAAAACAGTTCAGTATTGGTGTTAAGGACAGATTGACTAGATAAAAGGAATTGAATAAAATTGAGAAACAGACCCACATATACTCAGTCACCTGGATTTTCTACCAAAAACTCAGGTCAATTAAAAAAAGGAAAAAAATTTAAAAAAGGAAAGTAGTTTTTTACCAAATCCTGCTGAAACAACTGGTTCCCTGTATAAAAAATAAACCTTAACTCCAGTATCACTCTATTCAAAAATTAATTTGAAAAGAATCATCTGACCGAAACATAAAACTCAGAATCATAAAGCAAAAGAAGACATGGACTACCATCAAAATCTTGGGGTAAGCAAATATTTCCTGGTGGACACAAAAGGCACTGGCTATAAAGAAAAAAATTTAATAGCCAAACTATGGAAAGAGCCTAAACGTCCATCGACTTATGAATGGTTAAAGATGACATGATATACACACAGACACATAGACACACACACACACACACAAACACACACACACAGGGATACTACTCAGCCATCAAAAATAATGAAGCCTTGCCATTCCCAACAATGTGGATTGAGCTAAAGTGTATTATGCTAAGCAAAATAAGTCAAAAAGACAAGCACTGTATGGTTTCAATCCTATGTGCAATTTACGAAACAAAACAGATGAACATATGGGAAGGGAAATAAGAGAGAAGGGGAGGCAAACCATAAGAGACTCTTTACAGAGAACAAACTAAGGGTTGATGGAGAGATGTGATTGGGAGACAGGCTAAGTGGGTGATGAGGATTAAGGAGGGCATTTGTTATGATGAGTACTGGGTGTTATATTTAAGTGATGAATCACTAAATTCTACTTTTTTTTAAAAAAAAAGATTCCATTTATTTATTTGAGAGAGACAGAGACAGAGGTAGCAAGAGAAAGCACGAGCAGAGAGGAAAGAGAGAAGCAGGCTTCCCACCAAGCAGGAAGCCTGACGTGGGGCTTGAACCCAGGATCACGACTCAAGCCCAAGGCAGATGTCCAACCAACTGAGTCATCCAAGCACTACACTAAATTCTATTCCTGAAATCAATATTATGCTATATGTTAACCAACTAGAATTTAAATAAAAATTTGGCAGAAAGAATGTATAAACTAGATTCTTAAAAAGAGCTAAAATTCACATAATATGAATTTAGTCATGGGACGCCTGGGTCGCTCAGCGGTTGGGCATCTGCCTTCAGCCCAGGGCATGATCCTGGAGACCCGGGATCAAGTCCCGCATTGGGCTCCCTGCGTGGATCCTGCTTCTTCCTCTGTCTCTGCCTCTCTCTCTCTGTCTCTCATGAATAAATAAATAAAATATTTAAATATATATATATATAAATATATGAATTCAGTCATTTGATATTTTTTGAAATTTTATTTATTTAAATAATCTCTACCTCCAATGTGAGGCATAAACTTACAACCCCAAGATCATGAGTCACATGCTTTTCCAACTGAGCCAGCCAGGTGCCCCTAAAAATTAATCATTTTAAAAAAATATTTATTTATTTACCTTAGAGAAAGCATACACAAGTGTGTGAGCAAGTGTAGGGAAGGGCAAAGAGAGAGGAAGAGAATCCTCAAGTAGACTCTGCTAAGTGCAGAGCCCAATGTGGGGGTGGGATCCCAGGACTCTGGGAGCATGACCTGAGCTGAAAGAGTCTGACTCTTAACTGACTGAGCCACCCAGAAATCCCAAATTAATCATTTCAAAGTGAACAACTCAATAGTAGTGAGTATATTCACAATGGTATACAAGTACCATATTTATCTAGTTACAAAACATTTTTATCATTTTAGAAGAAAATCCCCAGTCTCTCCTGGGAAGAGACCAATTTATTTTCTATCTCTATGGAGTCATATCTATTTTGGATACTTCATATAGTCATATAATATATAACTTTTATGCCTGGCTTCCTTCCTTCATTTAGCATGTTTTCAAGGTTCATCCATGTTGTAAGCATGTATCAGTGTTTCATTCCTTTTTTATAGCTGAATAATATTCTATTGTACACATATACCATAATTTATCATTCATCTGCTGATGGATGTGGCTATTGTGAATAGTGCTATTATGTATATGTGTGTACATGTACTTGTTTGAATACCAGTTTTTGATTCTTTGGGTATATATGTAAGAACAGAATTGCTGAGTCATATGATAATTCTATGTTTAATTTTCTGAGGAACTGTCAACTATTTTCCACAGAAACTGAATCATATTACAATTGTATTACATATACACAATTACACTCTTATTACATACATATTACCAGAAACATACAAGAAGAGTTCTATTTTCTCTGTATGCTCTCTGGTAACTATTTTTCTTTCTTTTTATCTTTGTTTATTTTGAAAAATTTTATTTAATTATTCATGAGAGACACAGAGACAGAGGCAGAGACACAGGCAGAGGGAGAAGCAGGCTCCCTGAAGGGAACCCGATGCAGGACTTGATCCCAGAACCCTGGGATCACAACCTGAGCCAAAGGTAGATGCTTAACCACTGAGCCACCCAGGTGTCCCTATTTTTCTTTTTTTAAAAAGGCATCCTAGTGGGTATGAGGTAGTCCCTCATTGTGGTTTTGATTTGCATTTCCCTAATAACTAATTGGCCATTTGTATACTTTTTTTGGAGAAATGTCTATTTCAAGACCTTTATTCATTTTTTTAAGGGAGGAGGTGTGGAGAGAGAATCTTAAGCAGGTTCCACACCCAGTGTGAGCCTGACTTGGGGCTTGATCTCACGTTACAACCCTGAGATCATGACCTGAGCTGAAATCAAGAGTCAGACAATTAACTGAGCCAGCCAGGCACCCCGTTTTATGCATTAAAAAAAAAAAAAAAAACTTTGTTTTGGGGGGGGTGGAGAGATAGAGTGAGAGAGCACGTAGTGAGGAGGGGCAGAGGGAGAGGAAGAATTCTAAGCAGAATCAGCACTGAGCAGGGAGCACAAGACAGGGCTCAATCTCACTGCTTTGAAATCATGACTTGAGCTGAAACTAAGAATTGGTTGCTTAACCAGTTGCACCACCCAGTTGGTTGGTGCCCCTCCTTTATCAATTTTTTAATTGGATTATTATAATTGATTTTAAAACTAAAAAATTTTAATTTCTCATCATCTAGGAAAAACAACAGGTAAATTACAGATGAAGAAAAAAATATTGGCAAGACATATATGAGATATAATACCATAAACAGATTTTTTTTTTTTAGATTTTATTTATTTATTCATAGAGATGTAGAGAGAGTGAGGCAGAGACTCAGGCAGAGGGAGAAGCAGGCTCCATGCAGAGAGCCTGACGTAGGACTCGATCCAGGGTCTCCAGGATCACACCCTGGGCTGCAAGCAGCGCTAAACTGCTGCGCCACCGGGGCTGCCCCCCATAAACAGGTTTTATAAAGAACATCTACAAATCAATATTAAAAAGATGAACATCTGAGGTGCCAGGGTGGCTCAGCTGGATAAGCATCTGCCTTCAGCTCAGGTCATGATCCCACTGTGGGAAACAGTATGGAGGTTCTTAAAAAATTAAAAAATACAAACACCCTATGTTCCATTAATTCCACTATTATTTACCCAAGGGGGGGGACCCTCTGGGTTCTCTCTGGGGAGAAAACTCTGAGAAATAGAAAAGTTCTGTTGGGTAAGCATCCAACTCTTCATTTCGGCTCAGGTCATGATCTCAAGATTTGAGATCAAACCCTGCACTGGGCTCTGCACTGGCCAGAAAAGCCTTAAGTTCCTTTCCCTCTTCCCTGTGACCCTCCCCTCACACTATCTCTTAAAAAAAGAAAAAGAAAAGAAAGAAAGAAAAGAAAAGAAAAGAAAAGAAAAGAAAAGAAAAGAAAGAAAAGAAAGAAAGAAAAAAGAAATAGAAAATATCAATTTAAAAAGATGTTAAAAACACCCCTATGTTCATTGCAGTAGTATTTACAATAGTCACGATATGGAAACAACCAAGTGTCCACCAATAAATGAATGGATAAAGCACATGTGGTATATTACATACAAAATGGAATATTAGCCATAGAAAAGAAGATCTTGGCATTTGCAACAACATGGATAAACTTAGAGGGTATTATACTAAGTGAAATAAATCAAAGAAAGAAAAGTACCATATGATTTCACTTACATGTAGAATCCAGAAAACAAATGAACAAATAAACAAAAACCAACAGACTCTTGAAGCACTTGGGTGGCAGGCATGTTCAGGTAAGCATCTGACTCTTGGTTTCAGCTCAGATCATGATTTTGGGGTCCTGGAATCGAGCCCCACATCAGGCCACACTCTGCATGGAGTCCGCCTTAGAGTCTCCCTCTTTCCCTTTTTTATTTTTCTCTCTCTCTCCCCAATAAATAAATAAATAAAATCTTTTTAAGAAAAAAAAAAAAACAGACTTAAAATACACAAAACAAACCAGTGGATGGCGGGATGGGTGAAATAAGTGATAGGGATTAAGAGGTATAAACTTCCAGTTATAAAATAAATAAGTTATGGAGATGAAAAGTATACACAGGGAAAATAGTCAATAATGTGAATAGCATTGTATGGTGACAGATGGTGACTATCCTTATTGTGGTGAGCACTGAGTAATGCATATAACTGTCAAATTACTATGTTGTACACTGACATTAATATAACATTGTATGGTAACTATACTCCAGGAAAAAAAAAAAAGTGTGTCCCTAATTAATTTGAAGGAGCCAGAAACTGGGACAGAATTTGTTTGAGAAACATTTAATATATACCAAGTCACAAAATCACACGAATTAGCCTCTCTTTAGGTAATACCTCTCTCGGTATTTATTAAAATAGTCATGAGAAAAAAAAAAGTCAAGCAATCTTTGCTACTTGCTCTGTTCAAAAAGTTATTTACATGTTACAGAATAGCAAGAATGACTTGATTCCTCAGGATGGAGGATGACATTCTTGACTCCATGTCATACAGATTTATGGGCCATTGCATGGGATTTATAAAATCTGCTTATGTAGTTGATAAACTCAGATAACTTTTCTCTCAGATATATCTTTTATACTTCCTGTTAGATTTTCTAACAGCCTGCTTTTCCTAGGATATCTTAATTTCTTTTTATCCCTAGTATTCTTTATCATGTTTTGGTCCTACTTATCTGATTGATTAGGATAATAAGTAGCCTACTAAAACAATATCCTTGTAAAGGACACACGATCCATTTTTAAATAGTAATCTCTCATACCCAATGTGGGGTTCTAACTTACATCCCTAAGATCAAGGGTCACATGTTCTACTGACTGAGCAAATAGGGCATCATTTATAATCCACTTTTTTTTTTTAAAGATTTTATTTATTTATTCATGAGAAACAGAGAGAGAGAGAGAGAGAGAGAGAGGCAGAGACACAGGCAGAGGGAGAAGCAGGCTCCGTGCAGGGAGCCCCGACGTGGGACTCGATCCTGGATCTCCAGAATCAGGCCCTGGGCTAAAGGTGGTGCTAAACCGGGCTGCCCCCGTAATCCACTTTCATTATTATTTGGGAAATCAGAAGAACTATACTTTGAATACACTAAATTGAATTACTTGCCATTTCCGGAACATTTCCCCTCATTTTGGTTAGCTTTAGTATTTCTTTACTGTTAATTCTTAGAAATAACATTTTTTCTTCCTCTCTAAGCTTAAAATCAACAAACTATTAAAGTTCAATTTGTTTTATTTCTTATTATTTTTTAAAGGATTGATTCTATCTATATACCTATGTATTTATGTATCTATCTATCTCTATATTTATTTGAGAGAGAAATCGAGCGAGCATGTGTGAGCAGAGAGGAAGGGAGAGGGAAGGGAAAGAATCTCAGGCAGACTCTGTGCTAAGCGCAGAGCTCCACTTGGGGCTTGATCTCAGGACCATGAGATCATGACCTGAGCCAAAACCAAGAGTGGGATGCTTAAGTGACTGAGCCACCTAAGCATCCGTAAACAATTTGTTTTATAAATATTTCCTTTATACCTCAAATCAAAAGTAATCTGAATTACTATTTAGTACCTTCTAGCCCTCGTAAGCATTTAATATATTCTAACACATTAGTTATTTGTATATGTCTTGAAGACATTACTAGTTTAACATCTCTCAGAGTATTATGTAGATCTTTCTCATAAGAGGCACGTAAATGTTAAATGAGTATTTTGAAAAATAAACCCCAAATACAAAAAAATAAGATACAGTTATTCTTTAGTACAGGTGCCACAGTTCAAAATAAAAAATGTATTTCTGATCAGGGGAAGAACATACCAGTGATGCCGTCCGTATAGTAGCAAAGTGTTCTCGATTACGATAGTGTGATTTATGACGAGACACTTGTGGTGGAGACTGTGGATCCGATGCTCTTGTTCTAGGATCTCCCTCTTCTCTGTAATTTTCTTCCTCCTAGACAAAGAAAGAAACAATACTATTTCAGGTGAACAAATACAGTTCACTTGAGGTTTCAAGAAAATTTAAAGATAACTTGTCCAATTTATCTTAAAGACATAATTTTAAAAAGCAAAAAACAAAAATTATGAATGCTGACATTTTATTTTCAACATAATTAGAATCGGGAAACATTATTCTCTCAGAGTATACAACAGTACAACAGATTTAGGATCAGGAAATGTATGAGGTTAGATTTATATCCTACTTATTATACAGAAAATAAAAAGGATTAGTTGTTTTAAAAAGCAGGAAAAAATGAATTATTCTAAGGCTCTTGGTTTTTATTTTTATTTTTATTTTTTGGCTCTTGGGTTTTCAAAGCAATAATATATCTTTTCTTTTTTTTTAAAGATTTTATTTATTTATTCATGAAAGACACAGAGAGAGAGGCAGAGACACAGGCAGAGGGAGAAGTAGGCTCCATGCAGAGAACCCAACATGGGACTCGATCCTAGGTCTCCAGGATCACACCCTGGGCCGAAGGCGGCACTAAACCGCTGAGCCACACAGGGATTTCCAGCAATAATATATCTTAAAAAATACATTTATAATACTTCTGCCATTGTCCGAAGTAAGTAACCAAAAAATAACTGTAGAAATTTTAAGAACGATGTCTTTCCTTATATATGCCTTAGTTTATTAACTGAAGAGGAAGTCAATTAAGCAGCAACCAACTAATTGTGGGAAAAATCTTTGTTACTCTTGATTCTATTGCCTAAGTATGTGAAAATTAAACATGATTTTGCCCTGAAGAACACTACTACATAACTAAGTCATTCTTTTTTTTTTTTTTAAGATTTTATTTATTCATAAGAAACACAGAGAGAGAGACAGAGACATTGGCAAAGGGAGAGGGAAGCTCCCCACAGGAAGCCTGATGTGGGACTCTATCCTGGGACCCTGGAATCATGACCTGAGCCAATGGCAGACATTCAACCACGGAGCCACCCATGAGTCCCATAACTAAATCATTCTTAATCACTTTTTGTGTGTGTTTGTGTAGTAAAATATATATATAATTTGCCAGTTCAACCATTTTTATTTTTTTTTATTTTTTTATTTTTTAGTTCAACCATTTTTAAATGTACAATTCAGTGGCATTAATTATATTCCCAATCTTGTGCAACCACCGCCATTTCCAAAACTTTTCCATCACCCAAATGGAAATTGTATCTGTTAACCAAAACTCTTCATTTTATACTCTACTCAGTCCCTGGTAACCACTAATCTACTTTGCGTGTTTATGAACTGCCTATTCTAGAAATTTCATAAAAGTGGAATTATGCAATATTTGTCTTCTTGCATCCAGCTTATTATCACTCAAGTTATAGCATGTATCAAAATTTCATTCTTTTTCATAACTGGGTAATATTCCACTGTATATATATACTATGGTTTATCTATCTATTTATCTCTTGATGAACACTTGGGTTAGTTCTACCTTTTAGCTCCTGTGCCTAAAAAATTTTTAGGTAATACTGTAAGCTGTGAAGTTAAAAAGGAAGTATTCCTATTGCTAAAAACAAGTTACCTCTCAAAATGTTTTCAAGAAAATTAAAAATTCTGTATTCAGAGTGTAAAGAATAATGTACTTATTTCCTAAACCAATAATTTACAATTATTAGCAATTAGTTTTATTTTATTTTTTAAAAGATTTTATTTATTTATTCATGAAAGACACACACAGAGAGAGAGAGACAAAGAGAGAGACAGAGACACAAGCAGAGGGAGAAGCAGGCTCCATGCCAGGAGCCTGATGCGGGACTTGATCCTGGGATTCCAGGATCACGACCTGAGCCGAAGGCAGGTGCCAAACTGCTAAGCCACCCAGGGATCCTCAATTAGTTTTATTTTATTTTATTTTATTTTATTTTATTTATTTTATTTTATTTATTTCATTATTATTATTTTTAAAAATATTATTTATTTATTTATTCAGGAGAGACAGAGAGAGAGGCAGAGACACAGGCAGAGGGAGAAGCAGGCTCCACACAGGGAGCCCAATGTGGGACTCGATCCCAGGACCCTGGGGTCATGCCCTGGGCTGAAGGCAGGCGCCAAACCACTGAGCCACCAGGGCTGCCCTAGTTTTATTTTAAAGATGTAAACATTATGGACAGTGCAAGTCACTTTTGATCATTACCCACTGTAACCCTTTCTTTTAAAAGACAACCACTATCATGACTTTAATGTGTATACCTACTTTTAAATACTTTATTTTCATGAAATTAACTCAAATTATATATTATGTAGTGTTTATTTCTTTCTTCTGATATTTTAAAAATATTCTTTTAGTATTTTCAAAACATTAGTTTCCCAAATGCAGACATTATACTAGGAAAACAAGCCTCCTACTACTTTAAAATAAATTACCTAAAAATGTTCCAAACTTCTGAAACATCCAAGACAATCTCCTAATTAAACTAATCAGCTGAAGAAAATTATTTACCAAAGTTGAAAGTTTTTTCACTGAAATCCAAATACTCACAGGTTTTAAATGGATAACAGAACTATTAGACATCACTGTGTGGTCTCCCTCCATCATATCTAGCTCACTCTTGTCATCTGAGGCATCTGGAAGACTGTTAACACTACTACTTTGGCTACTGGCACTGATGGACATACTGGGAATAGACTGATTACTTCCAACACTATTCACTGTTCCTGTTCGGCCAACACCATGATCTTGTTCCTAAAGGAAAAGAGCATTAGGTTAAAATATCTGTCTCTTTTGAAATTGCTAATTATAATCACTTATCACACTGCTTAGTACACAGTCTTTAGAAAGAAACTCAAAAAGTCTAGTGAGAAACTTCCTGTACTTGTCAAGGCCAGGAAGTTTACCAACTGAAAAACAAATAAAAATGATCAACAAATAAATAACAAAAATTCCAACCACCTGTGTCAAAAATTCAGTTCATCACTTGGTTATTTCCAAAGCATAACATTTTCTCTAAATTGCTTGACATTTTTTTGAAATCCATTTCTACCACACATCTCATGTGTGGTATATATAGAGAGATTCTGCTCATTTCTCAATAATTCCCATAGTTAAAACAAGCCTCAATCTTTTTTAAATCCTATAAATAACCACCTTTAGTTGTTGTTGTTGTTGTTTTTTGTAAAGAGGGAGAGTATGCTGGTGTGTGCATGCAAGCAGGATGGGAGAGGCAGAAGAGGGAAAGAGGGAATCTCAAGGATGTTCCTTCCACACCAGAGTTCAAGGCCGAGGCTTGATCCCACAATCCTGAGATCATGACCTGAGCTAAAAACAAGAGTCCATGCTTAACTGACTGCACCCTCAAAATAATTTTCTAATGTTTACTGTATGAACTAAAAAACAAAACCAAAAGCACCAAAACTTTACATTTATATATATAAGTCCTATATTTTATAGTTCATTAATTATGTAGCACTATCAAAAAAAAAAAAAAGTAACTATTACTCCAGGTCTCAGAATGCAAAATGATCTCTCTTACTGAAAAACAATAAATTCTGACAGGAGCAAAGAGAACTGAAAATATTTAGAGTAAAAAAGCTCCAAAAATAATGTATACTTCCTTGTGAGGAAAAGTATATTTCTTAATTTCCTAATGTATATTTCCTTGTGAGGAAATGTATATTTTCCTAATGTATATTTCCTTGTGAGGAACATTTCTACTGCAAACTTAAACTTCCATACTTCCTAAAAGGCAATATGGAAAGAACTTTGCTTTGAGAGTGAGAGATACATGAATTTGAACCTAAATGAACCTATGATGAGTTAACTACTCTGAGCTTTGCTTTACTCATCTGTAAAATGAGTATTTTAGAACTGTGCAAATGGAATGAAATTATTCAGAACTGAAAAGAATCAAGTATCCCTGGTGACAGAGCATAATGCTTGGTAATTCTAAAGACTTCTGAATGAGTACTGTCCATTTCCACAGTCTATAATTTCAAATGCTTCCAAAAGCATGTCCCACGGAATCCGACAATAAGGCAAAAGAGGGTTCAGTATCCAAAACATTTGATGAGGACTAGATTAAAGTTGAACAGGTTTCTTTAGTAAAAGATTGCAGAACTTTACTATACCAATAAGCGCTACGAAGGGGTTGGGTTTAAAGAATGCAAAACTTTTTTTTTCTACCTGGGATCTTATAGGACCAGTGTTAAGAAAACACAATCTGGGAACCATTAATATAAAACATTTGTGGTAAGACAAGTTGTATAAGGAAAGAAGCCAATAAAGAAACAGAGCTCAAAATGTGAGTCATTTCTAAGTTATTACCTCTTCTTCTTCCTGTGCTTCTACTGCTGGTCCATTATGTGCCTCCTGGAAAAGGAGTTTCTTCATCTTTCGATACTGTAGATTGTCCAGCTCTCTCACTGCATCCTTTGTCCTTTGAATGAGATCTATTAACACTGTTTCAGGGCGCTCGCGAAGAACAAACATGTGCTGAATAAGAGTACAAGGCAAAAGTCAGATTGAAACTTATATTTTTTCAATTAGTACAAATGTATCCTTTCCTCACAGTGGAATTACTATCTGAAGTAATCACGATAAGATAACACATATAATCTATAGCTATCTAATTTTATTACACTTTTGACTTCTTGTATTTACAAAACTGCCATCTACACATATACATTCTGGGCATACATAACTACCCCTGGACAATTTATGGAAACATGTTATTTTTGTTGGCCAACTGAAAATGCAGAGTTCAAATAATCAAAGAGTCTGGGGTGCCTGGGTGGCTAGGTGGTTGAGCATCTGCCTTCAGCTTCAGGTTGTGATCCTGAGGTCCTGGGATCCAGTCCCGCATCGGACTCCCCACAGGGAGCCTGCTTCTCCCTCTGCCTATGTCTCTGCCTCTCTTTGTGTCTCTTATGAATAAATAAATAAAATCTTTAAAAAAAGAGAAATAATCAAAGAGCCTAATTAAACACTAAGAATTAAGTCCAATTAGAGCCCTAAAAAGGGCTAAAGGTTTATGTATTCTTAGAACTGATTTCATAGAAAAGACATTTCAGTTCTGAGTTATATCAGGTTTCAATGTATTTATATGTAACATATAATGTATGTTTTGTTAATATGTTATTTGTAACATATAATGAATGTATTTATATGTAACATAAACTTGGATATTATAAGTTCCTTTAGGTGTTGCATAAACAATACTCCATAAAATACTAGCAGTTTCTTAAAAGCCATTATACTTTGTAATTTTTTTTTTTAAGATTTTATTTATTTATTCATGGGAGACACACAGAGAGAGGCAGAGACACAGGCAGAGGGAGAAGCAGGCTCCCTGCAAGGAGCCTGATGTGGGACTCGATCCTGGGTCTCCAGGATCACATCCTGGGCTGAAGGCGGCGCTAAACCGCTGAGCCACCCAGGCTGCCCCTACTTTGTAATTTTTACCACTAACATTTAACAAGCTTAACCTTATCTAATATAGAAAAATAGAACAATTCCACCATTAGAATTATCACTGCTATATTTTGATATTTTTTTTACAGAAATTTTCTACATATAAATTTGTAGATACATAGTTAGCATTTAGGTTGCAGAAAGACATCTTTTGCCTTGAGTTCTATTAAATGTACTTGAATTCTGTAATACTCTTACCTTTTTAGTTCAAATGTATTTCTTCTCTAAAATATTTTTCTTTTGCCTTTTGATTTTGTTACTCAAAAGAAGAATCATTTTTTTATTTAGCTTGTGTTTTTTTGTTTGTTTTTTAGTAGGCTTCACACCTAGTATTGTAGCCCAACCCAGGGCTTCTTAAACTCATGACACTGAGATCGAGACTTGAGCTGAAATCAAGAGTCGGATCCTTAACCGACCAAGCCACCCATGGCCCCCTTTATTTAGGTTTTTGACTCTATTCTTGGACTTTCAACACATTCACAACAATTTTCTGTTCCTCAATAAGGAAAGACACTTGATCCTGTCAAGAACATACTTAGCACACATGGAATCACCATAGGCCCTGCTGATGTGTTTTTCGTTTTAGGCAACTTCGTAAGAACTGTGGGTATTATAGCACAAACTCCTCAAAGTCGGGGCAGCGCGGGTGGCTCAGCGTTTTGGCACTGCCTTCAGTCCAGGGTGTGATCCTGGAGGCCTGGGATCGAGTCCCACATCAGGCTTCCTGCATGGAGCCTGCTTCTCCCTCTGCCTGTGTCTCTGCTTCTCTCTCTCTCTCTCTCTGTGTGTGTATGTGTGTCCTCATGAGTAAATAAATAAAATCTAAAAAAATAATAATAAAAATAAAATAAAAATCTTAAAAAAAAATGCTAGACCATTCTGAATGCCTATGGATGCCATCCCCTGAAAAGTTTCTCTAAAGAATTTTAACTATACAGTATTTTATTCTACTTTTACTGTTGTCTAAGTATTGTTATTTTGAATTCATAAACTAATGCCTATAGGTTATTTCATCAAATATTTATACTAAAAATGTTTAACCATTATCCTAATTTTGGATGGTTACTTCCAATTTTTAATTCTTAGTTTCATAAATTTAAATTTTTTCCTATTAACTCTTTTTACAATAAACTGCAACAGACGTATAATTAGGCCAAAGGAAAGAAGTACTTGATAGATACTTCCTATGATTTTCATTTTCCTGCTATAAACCAGGTAAATGAATACTATATGCAGACTTGGGATCTAATCACCAAATACCTGGCCCTGGTGGGTTGGGTTATTAACAAAACAGCTTCTTTTGCCTATATAAGGCAAGTATAAGAAGCCAGTCAGATTTTTTCTTTTTCCTGAGCCTTAGTTTGGTATGTATCACTGTTTACGATACTCAATCTTCTTATCCAAAAATAATAAACCTTAAATTTCTAAGTTTGATAGTTTTCTACATATAGATCTTATTTATCACTAAAATAATTCATAGTTATACTAAACCTTCTGCTATTATGAGTTTCTATTTATTCAGGCTTTCATTTCTGAGACTGAGTGAGCTAACTGCCTAGAATCCCACAAACATTTTTAAAACTATACTGTTTTCTACATACTGTGGTTGCAAATAATAATACACACACACACACACACGATCTTTTTGTTTTTAAAAACAAATTTAAAGATTATTTACTTATTTATTTATTAATGAGAGACACAGAGAGAGAGAGAGAGAGAGGCAGGCAGAGACACAGGCAGAGGGAGTAGCAGGCTCTATGCAGGGAGACTGATGTGGGACTTGAGGGACTTGATCCTGGGATTCCAGGATCATCATGCCCTGGGCTGAAAGCAGGCACTAAACTGCTCAGCCACCCAGGGATCCCCATATATATGATCTTTTCAATTTCTTTGTATCTTTAACTGATGTGTTGGCGAAAATAAACTGAATATGTCTGAAGTTCTAAAACAGTCATGTAAAAATAGTCTACTTAAATCTTACAGTGAAAAATCAATAATATTCCTTAGGGGCACAAGGAGAGAGAATCAAATCCTACTTACCATTGCCTTATCTAGATGTTTTAAGAACTATATTAAGTTCAACAATATTATTGCTATCAATAAGATGGTCAAACTCCAAATGAAATAAATTTTTGAGAACAGAAAGCATATACCAATCATGTATTTAAATTAAGCAACCAAACCCACTGAAAACTGAAAGAATTTACATGATTCTTAAAATATTTTCAATGCCAAGTTAGAAAAATATATTTCTAAAAAGGAAACAGAAACATGATATCATTATGTATTTTTTGAAAACTCTTTTCTCCCACAATATTTATATAGATATACATTTCTCTTTCTTTCACATTATTTTAATGTGGGACATAAACATATAAAATATGGCAGATATAAAAATTAAATCCAAAGTTAAGCTGTTTTACTAACTTTGAAATATGACATTATTTCACATGAATTAAAATGTGGAGTTATAACTCATGAATACATTCTTGCACATAAAAACAGCCAATTGGTACTATCTGGAATATATTCTATCCAAACATCATAAAACACTTAATTAATTTTGAAAACACAAATGAAAAAACTTGGCCTCTGAGAAAAGTTCCAATAGACAACAGTATATAAAGTTAGCATTTTATCTTTATTTTGTTATTTTATTTTATAGTAAATTTTTTAGTATAATTTTTTTTTAAGATTTTATTTATTTACTCATGAGAGACACAGAAAGAGAGAGGGGGAGGGAGGCAGAGATACAGGCCAAGGGAGAAGCAGGCTCCATGCAAGGAGCCCGACGTGGGACTCGATCCCAGGACTCCAGGTCACGCCCTGGGCCAAAGGCAGGCGCTAAACCACTGAGCCACCCAGGGATCCCCATAATTTTAGTAAAAATTAGTAGAGCATAGTGATTCAAAATCAAAGAAGAATAAAATACATCTTTAAATAATTACTTAGGGGTAGAAAACAGACTTAGTAAAACTGACCTTTATTTATTTATTTGTTTGTTTATTTTATTTATTCATGGGAGACACAGAGAGAGAAGCAAAGACACAGACAGGGAGAAGTAGGCTCCTTGCAGGGAGCCCAATGTGGGACTCCATCCCTGGATCTGGGATCATGCCCTGGGCCAAAGGCAAACACTCAACAGCAGAGCCACCCAGGTGTCCCAGTAAAACTGACCTTTAAAAGTTCCTCTGATGTAGGGCGATCTTGAGGGATTTTCTGGAGGCAAGAATCTACAAAGTTGCGAAAATAATCAGACCTATTGTAAAGGAAAGTATCAAGTGAACATATTGCTATTTCCTTTTACACATCCACAAACCATACAGAGAAGTTAGCATCTTGTGCAAGGATGACATGGAAATTCATGTTCATGTTTGAGCACCAAGTGTTGTATATAAATATTGAACCACTAAATTCTATACCTGAAAAGAATATTACACTGCATATTAACTGGAATTTAAATACTTAATTAGAAACAAAACAAAACACAACCATAAATCAGGGCATGTGCCTATTGGTGGGAAGGGGAATGGAAAAGGAATGATAAAAAAAGCAGATACAAAAAAAATAAGCAGATACAATATACTATCGATTTTATGTCTATGAAAACCTATCTAAAGCAATCTTTACCATTTTCCAAAGATAAATTTGCATAGATTATTTAAAAATCCAAAAAAAAAAATCCTGCTCCCACAATTTAAGAAACAAACAAGCAAAGGTAAAAAAAAGAAAGAGAGAGGTAAACCAAGAAACAGACCCTTAACTATAGAGAACAAACTGATGGTTAACAGCAGGGAGGTGGATTGGGGGATGGGTGATATAGGAGATGGAGACTAAGGAGTGCATTTGTCACGATGAGCACAGGGCAATGTATGGAAATGCTGAATCACTATACTGTACACCTGAAACTAATATTACATGGTTATGTTAAATAACTGGAACTTAAATTAAAAACTTTAAAAATCATACTTCCACATATTTAAATATCATGACTTTTTCTATATTGAGGCAAAATTAGGAAACTCAATTTTTTCTTCTTTGCATTCATATTTAAGATAATGTTCTTTTCAATTTTTTTTTTCTTTTCTCTAAGCCATCTCTCTTTCTTGGTTGCTACTTGGGTCATCTTCTATATATATTTTTAGAACATCAATCTATTTTGCTTTGGAGGGAGCAGTTTTATACCCAAATGTTCCTAAGCAAATGGATAAAACTTCCATTAAATCCAGAAAATCAATTAATATATTTTTTATTTTTTTATTTTTTATTTATTTTATTTTTTATTTTTATTTTTATTTTTTTATATATTTTTTAAAACATCAGAAGTCTACAACATATTTTGCACAGTGTTACTGATGAGAGTTCAATGAGAAAAGTAGTAAGTAATAATTACTCTGTCAGTGTTTGTCTTTCATATTTTAAGTTCCTTGTAGGCAAGAATTCTTTTTTTGAATCCTCCAAAATATCAAACAGTGTAAAGACATTCTGTGTTCACTATATTTATTACTGGTATGTACTATAATGCTAAACTCTGTGCCAAAAGATTCCTTCTACATATCTCTAAATAGTAGCAAAGATCTATGAATGCACCTTAAATATGTAATCTTTAAAAAATTAGTTTCACTAATTATGCATCTACTTGTCAATTAAAAATACTTATTTAGTATGGTTGATATCTCCCTAGAATTTTTCAAATGTTAGACACACTTGAATACACTTGGATATACACACATTAAATTTTCTATCACTGATAAAAACCCTAGTTTTCTAAAACTGTCAATGTGTTCTTCATAGATTTCTTTACATAAATGAGCTTAATTTTATCAAATCTAGGAAGCACCAGGATGTGGAGTAACAGACCATTTGGAATATAAATATTATAATAACAATAAAAAACCCCCAAATTACGAATTACCTGATAATTCTGATAAATCATTTATGTTTTATACCTGATAAATTGTAAACCATTCCCTAATAAAATATCACTATGGGTTGTGGCAATCTATGTATTTTAGTTATAAAATATTGTTTAAATTATGCTATTTATTAAATATATATTATATATTACTTATTATATAATCAGGGTTATATGTGTTCCTAAAGTTCAAAGAAAAAAATAAAATATAAATTTTTGTAAAAAGCAATGTGTTGCTTCCATATGGCATCATCTATTTCTGAACTGAATTACATATATGTTATGAATAGCAGATGTTAATAGAAGATAAACATGATATAAGGGTAAAATAAACCAATGTAATATTTCTTCAGCTAATACACTTTACCTAATTGAAATAAAATTATTTTAATAACATTATAACAAAGTATTTAACTTATACAATGTTGAGTTATATTATGTCTCAGGAATACTCACCATTCATTAGACTGTAGTGTAGGGGATTCATTTTGGGCTATGTGATATAAGGCACTCATTGCATTCATATTAAATAAAGGAGGCTTCCTTTCCGCTGTAAAAGAAAGAAACTTTGTTAAAATACGAGCTTATTATATAAGGGCCATGCAAACATGGTTTAACAAATTTTTTTGAGGGGGTCACCTGGGTGGCTCAGTCAGTTAAGCACACAACTCTTGATTTCAGCTCAGGTCATAATCTTAGGGTTGTGAGATTAGAGCGTCTTGGGCTCCACACTAGGTGCAGCCTACTAAAGATTCTCTCTCCCTCCTCCTCTGTGCCTCCCCTCCCTCTCTCAAAAAAATTAAATAAGTTAAATTCAATTTAAAAAAATTTTTAATGTTTTGTTTTTGAAAGAGTCTTAGCAAAAAAAAAAATTACAAGTAAAACTCAAAGAAGTTTCTCAAGTGCGTCGATTTACACTAAGTTGTTGGCCTCATGCCCTACCACCCCTAAACACTTTACTGTGTATTTCCTATAAATAAGAATCTTCCACTAAAGAACCACAATTAGATCAGGCCATTAATACTGATACATGACTATCATCTAATCCTCAACTCCCATTTAGATTTCAAGGAAATGTTCCAATGATGTCCTTTTAGCAACAGCAAGCCTTGATCACCTGCATCAAGGAAAGTGTGCATCTTATCTAAATTGTTAACAATTAACATAAAATTGTGTTATATAATACTTTTATAATACTATATTATATATATTATAATATTATAATACTATAATACTTTTAATACCTATAAAATATGTAGTGATATCACTTCCTATCCCTGATATTGGTAATCTGTGTTTTCTTGTTTCCTGATCAATCTAGGTAAAGGTTTATCAATTTTATTAATTTTCTCAGAGAACTAGTTGTTTTTTTTAAAGATTTATTTATTTTTTTTGGGGGGGGGAGAAGGGAGAGAAAGAAAGAGAGAGAGAAAATGAATCTCAAGCGGACTATCCACTGAGCACAGAGCCAGTGCTGGGCTTGATCTCACAACTTTGAAATCACAACCTGAGCTGAAATCAAGAGTCTCAAGCTTAACCAACTAACCACCCAGGTGCATCTCAGAAAACTAGTTTTTTGTTTCATTGGTGTTCTCTCTTTTTTTTTTAATTGATTGCTGCTTTGATTTTTTAAGTTCTCTTTCTTCTACTTATTTTAGGTTGATTTGCTCCTCTTTTTCTTTTCTTTCTTTTTAAAAGTAGGCTCCATGCCTGATGTTGGGCTTGAACTCACAATGCCAAAGATCTAAAGTCACATCCTCTGCTGACTGAGTCCTTTGCTCCTCTTTTTCTAGTCTCTTAAAGTAACAGCTGAAGTCATAACCTTGGCAATTTTGAAGTATACAAGACTCTTGCCTGTCCCTCAATTTCAGTTTGTCCTATGATAACATTTGGGTTATACATCTTGGGCAGGAGCATCACAGAAGTGTTATATTTTCCTCACTGTATTCTATGAGATAGTGCATGATTTTGAATACTTCTATTATTGATGGCATTCACATTGTATTACTTATGGCTGTATTAGACTTCTTCATGGTAACTTTTTTTTCCTTTGTAATTACATATTTTTTGAGAAGGTACCTTGAATCTATATTAACATCCTGTTTTCTCATAAAACTTTAATTTTCTTCTCTATTTACTATATGGGCTTGCAGTTTCTCTTTTTTAAAAAAAAAATTATTTGAGAGAGTGAGACGGAGCAGGGGGAGAGGGAGAAGCAGGCCCTCTGCTCAACAGGGAGCCCAACATGGGGCTTGATCTCGGGACTCTGGGATCATAACCTGAGCCAAAGGCATTTGTTTAACTAACTGAACTACCCAGGCACCCCTAGGCTTGTAGATATCTATTTTATTTTTATAATCTGCTACTGTCCTTTATTTTGATGTTTAAAATGCCTCATATTTGAACAGGGAGAACCACTTTATGTTGGCTTCTTTTTGACATGGCTCTATCATTCCCTGATCACATCCTTGCTTTCTGGTACACTATGATCTTCCAGGCTCATCTCGTACTTTCCACACTCCAGATTAAGGTTTCAACCATTTCTCCAAGAAGCTATGGCAACAGGTGTATCAGAGTTACTGAGGTGTCACTGCTCTTAGATTCTTTCAGTGAGTTAGGAAACACATATACATAATATGTTTATATACATACATGTACATTAAACATGTTTACTGAAAACAAGAGTTCACTAGAATATATTCAATCCAATCAAATCCTACTGCATTTATTCTAGCTTACCTCTTCCCTTTATTAGTCACACCCTTCTGACAATGAGGAACCTTGTTCTTATTATCCTTAATTAATATTTTCTTATCTGATAAATTCTCCCTGTAGGTAACCAGTCTCCCCATCTTTGCTACCACACTCTTGAGCAGATGCCCTCTTTCCGTCCTCAAGTTTTGAAACCCCATTCCAAGTTACTCTACAGTGTGAACATTTGTTTATCCACTCAGTTTCTAAAACCCAACCTAAACTGGGTCACTTCTCTGCAGTGTGGCCCTCTTCATCAGTCTTTATGAGGAAAGCTCTCTTCCTTTTGATCAGAGATGAACACTGTTATCAGGCCACCTCCAAATATAGAGGTACTCCTTAGACTCTGACCCAATAGGAAGTTTCCCCTATTGTCACCTCTTTACCCTACTTGGTCTCTGACATCCCATGTTGAGCCAATTCCATGACTCATGAAGGAGTCATTGCCCCTAACCCCTATGTTGTTCAAGGGTTGACTGTATTGTTGAATTTGGTTTGCTAATATTTTGTTGAGTTTTCTGGATTGACGTTGACCAAGATACTGACCTGCAATTTTTCCTTTTTAGTGTCCTTTTCTTTTTCAAAAGTGACCTTTTGGCATCAGGGTATGCTGGCCTCATGAGTTTGGAAGTGTTCTCACCTCTTCTATTTTTGGGGAAGATTTTGAGAAGGTTTAGTATTAATTCTTCTTTGTATGTTAGAATTCACCAGTGAAACCACCTGGTCCTGAACTTCTGCTTGTTGGAATGTTTTTGATGACTAATTCGATCTTCTTACTAGTAATCAGTCTGTTCAGATTTTCTATTTCTTCATGATCCAGTCTTGGAGGTTATATGCTTCTAGTAATTTGTCTATTTCTCCTAGGGTTGTCCAATTTGTTGGCATCTAATTGTCCATAGTCTCTTGTAATAACTTGTATTTCTGTGGTATCAGTTATAACATTTCTTTCATTTTTGAATTTGAATCCTCTTCTTTTCATGGTAAATCTAGACAAAGGTTGTCTGTTTTGCTAATCTTTTCAAAAAGCCAGCTTTTAGTTTTGTTGATCTTTTATACTGACTTTTTATTTCTGCTCTGGTCTTTGTTATTTTCTTCCTTTTATTAATTTTATGCTTAGATTATTCTTCTTTTTCTAGTTTAAGTGTAAAGTTAGGTTATTTCAGATCTTTCTTGTTTCTCAATGTAGGTATTTATCCCTGTGAACTGCCCTCTTAGAACCACTTTTGTTGTTCTCATACATTTTGGTATGCTGTATTTCCATTTTAATTTATCTCAGGAATCTTTTTTATTTCTGATTTCTTCTTTGACCCATTGGTTGTTACAGTAGCATGTTGTTTAATCTCCATATATTTGTGGATTTCTAGTTTTACCCTTATCATTCGTTTTAAGTTTCATACCATTTTGTTGGAAAAGATGCTTCATATGATTCCAGTCTCCTTAAACTTATTAAGACTTATTTTGTGGTCTAACATATGATCTATCTTGGAGAATGCTCCATGTGTACTTGAGAAAAATGTGCTTTTGGATGGAATGTTCTATATGTATATGTCCATTAAGTCCATCTGTCCAACGTAGTCCATTAGTTCATTAAGTTCAACGTGTTACGATCAATACTTCCATACTGATTTTCTATCTGGATGATCTATCCATTGATAAAAGTGATGTATCAAAGTCCTTTACTATTATTGCATTGCTTTCTATTTCTCCCTTTAGGTGTATTAAAACTGCTTTATATATTTAGGTGGTCCTACATTGGGTACATAAATATTTACAAATGTTATATTTTCTTGCTCGACTGACCTCTTCACCATTATGTAATGCCCTTCTGTCTCTTTCAGAAGTCAGTGTATTATTATTTAAAAAAAATTTTTTTTGAAGATTTTATTTATTTATTCATGAGAGACAGAGAGAGAGAGAGGCAGAAAGAGAGAGAGAGGCAGAGACACAGGCAGAGGGAGAAGTAGGCTCCATGCAGGGAGCCCGAAGTGGAATTCGATCCTGGGTCTCCAGTATCAGGCCCTGGGCTGAAGGTGGTGCTAAACCACTGAGCCACCTGGGCTGCCCATTTTTTTTAATTTTTAAGAAAAGACTTATTTATATATTTGAGAAAGAGTGTATATGAGTATGAAGGAGAGGAGTAGAGGGAGAGGGAAAGAGAAACTTAGTGGGCCTCAATTTCACAATCCTGAGATCACAACCTGAGCTAAAACCAAGAACTGGAGGCTTAACTGTGTCACCCAGGCACCTTGTTATTTTTTTAATTTTAAGTAGGCTCTACACCCCACATGGGGCTTAAACTCATGACCCTGAAATTAAGAGTCACATGCTCTACAGACTGAGCCAGCCAGGTGTCCATACAGTCTTTGTTTTAAAGTCTATTTTGTCTGATGTAAGTACACCTACCACACCTGTCTTTTGGTTTCTGTTTACATGGAATATCTTTATCATTCCCCTTCACTTTTAGTCTGTGTGTTTCCTTACATTTGAAGTGAGTCTCTTATAGGCATTATACAGATGGATTCTATTTAGCCATTCTATGATTGGAGAATTTAGTCCATTTATAATTAAAATATTATTGATAGGTATGTACTTGTTGCCATTTTGTTAATTGTTTGCTGATTGTTTTGTAATTCCTTTGATCCTTTCCTCTTAATCTCTTCTTTTGTGATCTGATGATTTTTGTATTAGTATTCCTTTCTTTTGATCTTTTGTGTATCTACTACAGGTTTTTGCTTTGTAGTTACTATGAGGTGTACATAAAACAACTTATATTCATATTAGTACTTTAAGTTAGTAACAACTTAAGTTTGAACACATTCTAAAGTTCTACATTTTTACTCTCCAAACTCAATGTTTTATGTTTCTGATGTCACAATTTACATCTTTTTATCTTGGATATCCGTTAACAAATTACTGCAGTTATCTTTATTTTGATTTATTTTCGTTTTGCTCCTTTAATTTTCTGAAAATTCATGTCCTCTATACTTTATAATCAGAAAAAAATGGTAAATTTTATTTTTATAGACACAATTGTACAATCCTGCACAAAGCCTGGAAAACAACAAAGTAGGGAACTTTTTCATCAGACTAATTGCAAACAAACACATAAACTCACCTATGAAAACGCCTGTACTTTAAGATCTCTTGGTCATAAGACATAACCAAATTACTTCAATCATTATGATAATGAAATATGATAGTATTTATTAATAACTATATTTATCAAAACCAGGGTGAGTACAATTGACTTACATTTGTTCTCCTACCTGCACTATAATAATTTGCTTTAACTCATTATCCTTAACTATTTTAAAGTAGAAAAGCATATATATTTCCAGAGACTACAAATCTAATTTGCATTGAAAATCATGCTCTTGATCTCTATTTTCTAACAGGGTAGTCACTAGCCACAAGTGACTATTTAAATATAAATTTATTTAAATGACAAAATTAAATATTCACTTAGTTGCAACAGCCACATATCAAGTGCTCAAAAGTCATGCAGATACAAATCATTTTTATCACTGCAGAAAATTTTATTGGCTTGTGCTACTGTAGACCTTTCCTCTGGAACCAGAAGCAGGCTTAAAATGTAGTTCCTAACTTAGTGCTTCATAATTCAAAACATTTGTGAGTAAAATTTTTAAAAGTGATTATGAAAGATGAAGATGCCAAAAGTATGCCAAAAACTAAGAATTTCTTTAAGTGTCTCACTCGTTAAAATTATCTAAAGGCAGTTTCATCTTCAGATATTGCTTTATTTTAAGTGTAAAGACTCTCATTGTGAAGGAATTCTATTTTATTAGCTATAACAAAAAGAAGCTCGCAAGGTGCAGTCAGTTAAGCCTCAAGACTCTTGGTTTTGGGGATCCCTGGGTGGCGCAGCGGTTTGGCGCCTGCCTTTGGCCCAGGGCGCGATCCTGGAGACCCAGGATCGAATCCCACATCGGGCTCCCGGTGCATGGAGCCCGTTCTCCCCCTGCCTATGTCTCTGCGTCTCTCTCTTTCTCTCTCTGTGACTATCATAAAAAAAAAAAAAATTAAAAAGACTCTTGGTTTTGGCTCAGGTCACAGTTTCAGGGGCATGAGATGGATATCCAAGTCAGGCTCCACTCTCAGCCTCTCCCTCTCATGTTCTCTCCTTGCTCTAAAATAAATGAATAAACTGGACTTTAGACAGATTTCTTTTTGAGCAAACAAGTGGTCAATGAATACTTTGTAATCAAATAACTATAAACATATATCAATAATATCTAATAGCACCATTAAGGCAATTTCACTATCACCAAGGGGCACATGTATCAGCCAGCATATAAAAATACCCCATGGGCAGAGTATATTAACCAGCTTCTCTACATTTATATCCAAAGTTTCTTAAGAAATTAATTAGGATCTACCAGTGAGAAGAAGAATCAAGGTTAAAAGAATAGAAATTAAAACACTTTCAAATGTAAAAAAGATTCTGCAAACCTCAAAGAGAGACCAAGAAATCAGAAAAGAATGTTACTGTGGTACTCTCCAAATCTCTGTTTCCTTATGCTGTCATGCTTTATTTATTTTTTTAAAGATTTTATTTATTTATTCATGAGATACACAGAGATAGAGACAGAGACAGAGGCAAAGGGAGAAGCAGACTCCCTGTGGGGAACCTGATATAGAACTGAATCCCAGGACCCCAGGATCTCAACCTGAGCCAAAGGCAGATGCTCAGCCACTGAGCCATTCAGGTGCCTCAGCTGTCATGCTTTAAAATAAAATAAATAAATAAAATGATATAGAGCTCGAAGGGAATGGTTAATGTAGGAATTACAATAAACAGCAAAAATGTCTAAAGACTATATAATTCTTTTTTTTAATTTTTTTAAAAATTTATTTATGATAGTCACACAGAGAGAGAGAGAAAGGTAGAGACACAGGCAGAGGGAGAAGCAGGCTCCATGCGCCAGGAGCCCGACGTGGGACTCGATCCCGGGTCTCCAGGATCACGCCCTGGGCCAAAGGCAGGCGCCAAACCGCTGTGCCACCCAGGGATCCCAAGATTATATCATTCTTAAAAAATATTTTATTTATGCATTTGAGAGAGAAAGAGAACAAACGGGGGGAGAGAGAGGGGGAGAAGCAGGCTCTACTGAGCAGAGAGCCTGATGTGGGGCTCAATCCTAGGACCTAGAGATCATGACCAGAGCCAAAGGCAGACACTTAGGGCACCCCATCTGAGCCACCCAGGCACCCCATCTGAGCCACCCAGGCACCCCAAGATTATATAATTTTGAAAAAATACTAGACTGTAAGATAGAAAGAGCTTGGTTTATAATGGAAATTAGGATATTCAGCTACTACATAATGATAAGCTTTTGATTTTATTTTACCTCAATTTCCTTATCTACTTATTTTACAAAACTACTGAGAAACCCAATTTGAAAACCATTTAACCAAATTACACATGGATTTTACCTTTTTTGTAAAAAAGATTTTATTTATTTGAAAGAGAGAGAGAGCATTCATGTGCACAAGCAAGGGGAGGAGCAGAGGGAGAGGGACAAGCAGACTCCCCATGGAGCTTAAAGACTGAGGCAAGGCTTGATCCCACAATCCTAAGATCACAACCTGAGCCAAAATTGAGAGTTGGATGCTCAACTGACTGAGCCACTCAGACACCTCTCACATGGATTTTACATTTAATGTGTTATTTTCAATCTGTGGTCACTCCTAGAATGTTTAATTAAATATTCCCAATATTTACTGCTTTTAAATGAGGGGTTTTTATTATATAAAGATTTTTTTTTTTTTATTCATGATAGATACAGAGAGGCAGAGATATAGGCAGAGGAAGAAACAGGTTCCTCACACGGAGCCCAATGTAGGACTCGATCCCTGAACTGGGATCACGTCTTGAGTCAAAGGCAGACACTCAACTGCTGAGCCACCCAGGCATCCCTTAAATAAAGTTTAATGGAATATATTTTTTTAAAGACTTTATTTGTAAGTAATTGCTACACCCATCACGGGGCTCAAATTTACAATCCCCAAATCAAGAGTTGCATGCTCTATCAACTGTGCCAGCCAGGCACCACTGGAATATTTTTATAAGGAAAAAAAAGGGAAAGGATGTAAGACTAGAGGGGGTAAGCTTGGAGAATCAAGAGCAAGATGATAGACATCATCTTCAATTATAGTGACAAATCAATTATCTATCTGGCTCTCTTACACTGGGAATGTTAGTAAAGTTATGATGGTCCACTGACTTAAGCATATTTCCCTTTATGGGCAACAGAATAAAATGTGTGCATAAAATCAAATTGCTACAATATGGCATACAGCCTGACATCTAATTCTCATACCTAATTCAAACTAATAAGTATCCTAGGTAGAGGTAAGTAATTCATCAATGCTATATAGAGACTTTCTACAGAGGATAAATCTAGTAATCACAGACATATTTTAGATGTGTAACAAATACTCATTAAATATTAAACATAAATACCTCAAACTTAATAACACAGAGGAAAATTATTTTAGAAAATTATTTTAACAGAGCAAATATAATATACCTAACCTAATATATATATAAATTACCAGATAACCAAAGTGAAAACTTTAATAGATTCATTGACCCCTTCTGTAATGGACTAAAAAATAAAAAGTTATGATATGGTACAGAAAAATGAAGTAAAACACTGATCAAAACTTACTATATAATAACAAGGAATAACGCTTACCTAGTTCAATACATGTTATCCCAAGAGACCATACATCTACTTTGCCATCATACTGTCCTTCATCCATGGCTAAAATTACTTCCGGGGCCATCCTAAAACATAAAATGTCATTTAAAGTAAAAAAAAGCACACTATTCTTTATCAATGTAATGAGTATCCACATAAGAGAATACCTGTGTGAATTCTAGCCATCGTATCTGGACAGAAGAATTTTTATAATGAGAAATAAATGTACCACAGGTAATCACATATTATTTACCATTACATATATACTGTAAGACTCATTCTCACCATCTGTCATGATCATATAACAGCATCCAAAAGAAATGGATGTATACCGGAGCACGGTTGTATATTCTAATACTGTATAACCCTTAGGCTAGAGACTTTTTTTTTAACTCCGTTTTTTTTATTATTATCTTAAAGAATTATTATCGTTTTTTTTTTTTTTTAAAGAGAGAGAGTAAGAAAGGGGCAGAGGGGGAGAGAGAGAGAGAGAATCCTAAGCAGGCTCCATTCCTAGCATAGAGGTTGACACAGGGCTCAATTTCATGACTCTGAGATCATGACCTGAGCCGAAATCAAAAGTCAGATGTTTAACTGACTGAAGCACCCAGGCACACTCCCCCTTAGGCTAGTGATTCTTAAATATTTTGGTCTCAGGATCCTACTATGAAAGTCTGACTTATGCTGGAAAGACTGAATTTTTATCATTGGCACCGAATACTGTCAATTGCTCTCCTTGAAGTGACAAGCTCACTCCATTTATTTGAGAAAATATCTGCCTCAATAACCAACACTGAATAACCACAGTTTGTCATTCTTCCTTTTAAATAGGAATAGTGTTCCATGATAAAAGTGTCTAGGGCAGCTTACAACAAAGACAATTACACAATTATCAACCTTACAGGTATCTTGGTTATAAAATGGAGCATTAACTCATATTTTCAATTAAGGTCTAACATTTTTTATGGTACTTTAATTTACACTTCATTTGTATTTGTTGTTAAGCAGAGCTAGACACTTAGAATAGCTGTTGATGCTTACGTAGGATTGTCACCATGCTCTTCAGTGTATGTGAGTGTGTAAGTGTAAAAACATCTAAACATGTACCTAGCTCCTATTTTCCAAATATACTATATACAAATTAATGAATATGTAAACAAAGAAAATTTTCAACTGTCAATATCAGAGTGTTTCCAAGGTCTTTTTTTTTTTTTAATAGAGGGAGGGAGGGGCAGAGGGAGGGGCAGAGAATCTAAAGCAGGCTCCATGCCTAGTATAGAGCCTGATATGGGGCTGGATCTCATGACCCTAAGACCATGACCTGAGGCGAAATCAAATGTCGGATGCTTAACCAATGAAGCCACACAGATATCCCTCAAAGGCTTTCTTTTAAGATGTTGAAATAAGTTTTGGAAATTACTAATTTAGGCAGAGTTTAACAAGTAATTTTGTTTTTTATTGCAGAACTTTTTAGGACCTTTAAAAATATCTAATATTCATCATTACTTTCTAAACAACAGAACCATTAAGAAATATTATTTGCTCACAGAGACGTTTTAATAGAAGCGAAAGGGAGTCTATCTAAAGTTTGGTAATCTAGAGCAGTAGAAGAATAGAAATTCTTCAAGTTCTTAAATTTGTTTGCCTCTAATGAATTTATGAAAATTAGTTAACCCCTTGTATATTTTTGAATTATTTAAATTTTATAAGTTTAATAGCTGTAAAGGATACAATGCACAGCATATACACACATACATATATACTTTATATGGTATATGTGATTTAAAGATATTTATTTTTTTTAAAGATTTGTTTATTTATTTATGATAGACAGAGAGAAAGAGAGAGGCAGAGACAAAGGAGGAGGGAGAAGCAGGCTCTGTGCCAGGAGCCTGACGTGGGACTTGATCCCGGGACTCCAGGATCGCACCCTGGGCCAAAGGCAGGCACCAAACCGCTGAGCCACCCAGGGATCCCCGATTTAAAGATATTTAAAATACAGAGCTATAGAGTTAGCTCATTTGATTTATTAAAAAATATTACATTGCTCTATAACCCAATTAGCAAAGCCAGTCTTCACTGTCCTACCAATCAGTCAAATCAGAATCACTTTCTGTCAAAAAAAAAGTCTCACTTCATTTTCAAAGCAAATAACATGTTAAAGTGTCCCCATAACAACCATCTCAGTTATTAATTTTATATTAGAAAGAAAGAAGGGGGAAGATAACTGAGGAGAGAGAAAAAGGAAGGAGTAAAAGGAAGGGAAGGGAGATGACTGAATAGGCACAAGGCCTTGCCAAGAGTTCGTATCCTGATTCTTCAGTATTTCTGATAGTTGCTATATATTCTTCATATTGTCCTTCTGGTATTCCTTTGAGGCTTTTACACCCCAGATCAATGCATCATTGTAATATTCAGGATGGGTAAGGAGTCTTATTTTTTATAAAGTAGGAAAAGGGAGATTAGAAAGTAGATGGGAAAGAAGATGTAGTGGACCTAAGATATCACTCTCATTATATGCAAGAACATATGGAAGTTGAAGATTTGGACAACTATTCCCTTCAAACCTGCTGACATTAATAATGAATTATTTAGGGATAAAACAGATGATGCCTAGAATTTGCTACACAAATGGTAGGGCCAGGGGAAGAGAGAAAAAGGAGTACATGGGGCAGGAATGGCCAAGGGATATTGTTATTGGGCTGTGTAACTGGTATCTGAGGTTTCAATAATACTTTTGTCTACTTTTATATATATTTTAAATTCTCCACAATAAAAATTAAACCCCAAATCTCCAAATCAGCTATCAGTCTTTAAGTACTCTTAGTACCTTGAGGTACTTTAATCTTATCTTAGTTAATATAAATCTAAAGAAAACACACAAATTTCCACTTAGCATTTCTATCTTCTCACTTGGATTTTCACTGAACTTTTTCACTCCCACACCCAAAATATTCAGGTTATAATAGAGAAGAAAATGTTAAGGGGACAAAAGAAAAATAGGAGATGTAAAGGGCAGCACTCCAAATCTATATTTGAACTAACTATACTTAAAGTTAAGATGTCCTAAATAGTATTATATTACCAGGAAAAAGATAAGCCATCTGAAAAAATACAACCACATATTTCCTATTTTAATTATAAGGATCAAGAGCAAATAGGATTATTCTTACCAATATGGCGTTCCCACAAAAGAATTGGCAGGAGATGCCATGGAAGCTGATCCAAAGTCAGCAAGTTTCACCTGGCCTGGTTCTGTCAGAAGGATATTTCCTGCTTTGATATCTCTGGGTTTAAGAAACACAGAAAATTATTTCTCTTTTCTTCATTAGATTGTGTTGAAAATGATAAAAATCAAATTAAAAAGTTTAAAATAGGGAAGGAGAAATCAAAATAATTAAGTCCTAGGATAATTTCTGTTAGGATAATGAGACTTAAGATCCAAATTAGAAAGTAAAAAATACAGAAGTGATATAAATATACAATGACAATTTTCTTCTCTAAAAGAGAAGACAAAATAGCTGTAAAGACAAAAGAGAGAAAATCAAGTAATTAGAGCATAGTGTATATTTGAGTTCCTGTTTATTGATACAAATAATGGTTTTAAAAATAAAATTTAATTAGCTGCCCACTCCATAATTTTAAGATTTCTGAATATATTAAAAAAGAAAGAAAGAAGGGACTCATATCCCCAATTCTTTTTAAAAGTTATTCTTCTCATTTCCAAAACTTAGCATAGTTCTTCTAACTAAACATGAATGAAAACTGAAACACATGGATAACGTAGGATCTAATAATTGCAAATTTACATTCAAGCTTAGTTTTTAAAATCAGCAAACATACTGTCCATGCAAATAACAGTATTATGGATATTTATATAACAGGATTGTATGTCTAGGTGGCACCAAAACACACATTTAACCTTTCCAAAAACAAAAACAAAAAACAAAAGACAAACACAAAATACCCACCCACCCACCCACCCAACAAACCAACCAAATTTTCAAACACTTGTCAATTCTAACTATAGTATTGTAATGGGTATAATATTAAATATCTTTTTCCTTCCATTTGCTTTATTAAAGAGAAGAGGTATTTGAGGCTGATAAGACTTTAGATTCTAATTCCACCTCTTCTATTCGTTTATTTATTAAGCATATAGATTTCTCTTGGACCTTACCATCCTCATCTTAAAAAAAAAAAACCAGGTAAGCCATTTAGCTTATAATAGCTCTGCTACAGCATTTAATATGTATTGCCTGACCCACATATATGATAAAAAAAAAGTGAGTTTCCCTTTAGAATAGTCAAACTTATATCAATGCTAAAAATGCATTATGAAAAAAATGCATTATGAAATAGTTTAGTTTTAACATTACTATCTGTTATTAAGGATCATCAAGGATTAATACTCAAAAATATAAAAAGTGTTAAATCCATGTCATGGGATCAATGAAAGATATCTGGCATTATCAGTTACTGGAAAGACAAAAGACCTAGATTTAGTTCTAGTCTAGTTTATCTGGCTTTGTAAAACCTTGGAAATATTAGTCACAAAATGGAGCATCACTTTATCTGTAAAATGAAAAAAATAAGACTACACAATCCCTAATGTCTTTTCCATCTTAAAAATTAAATGATTCTACAATTAAATTCCTATCACAAATCTATAAAATGTTCATATGTGAGAAAGCCCAGCACCATAAGTAAACAAAGATAAAGATGATCCTATAATGAAAATTCTTTAATTTTGAATTAAATCTTTTATCATCATGAAAAAAAAAAAAACTGATCCTAAAAGGAGATCAAATGTACTGGCATGTTTGTAGGACAACCCAAAAAATATGAGTTTATAAGATTTTGAAATGCTTTTGTGTGGCTAACACCAACAAAACTTATTAAGTTTTAAGTGGGTTAATAAGTTCCAGGGTTGATAAATCCAATAAGCCATTTGCTGTTAATACATGATAATTGTCAAAGTGCTTACCTATGGATCATGGTATGAGAATGTAAGTAGGCTAATCCCTGGAGAGCACCATGTGTAATTGCTGCTATTTCCACTTCTTGTAATGGCTTTTTGTGAACTTAAAATAAGAATTTATTGGAAAATAATTACTTACAGAATATTTTTGTTTAAAAAAATAAACATACATATGACGCAATTTAAAAAAACTAACATTTAGTGAGAAGATTTGTTCTCCTAGACAATAAAACATTGAAGCTACTGAAGTTTATAACTGGTATTACAGCTGTGTCTAGTTGTTAAAATGTATAGTTCACAGCCAATTTTCCTCTAACAACATTTAACAACTAGTTGATTATAAAAACAAAAGTAACAATAGAGAAGCTTCTCCTTATTCTCACGTATCTTCATTCTGAAGAACAGGTTAAGCTGAATGAAGAAAAATGCTTGTTATGTCATAATGTAAGAAAATTCACCTATTTTATGCTACTACAGGACAGTGCATACCATGCTGAGAATCTCGAAAAGGTGATTTTAATCTTTCCAGAAAATTTTTACATTACTTAAGAAAACCAAACAGAATTCTCATTTCATATGCTCTTACTTTTTTTCCTGAATAATTAAAGGAAACCTACCTTCCAGTAAATCTGAAGCAGATCCTAAACAATATTCCATTACCAGCTACATGGGAAGAAAAATTATAATCAATTAGTAAAAAGATTCTATTTGAGATAAAATAAATTCACCAAGGAGATAAAAAAGATGGCTTGAAGTAAAATAAAAGCGATCCATCATTTACTTTAAAAAATATATATTTATATATTTAGCAATTTGTTAAATGATAAAGTTAAGCCAGTGATACATTAATCTTTAATGTCAACATGTAATCACTTGTACAAGATGTATATTTCATCTATAATCACTAACTAAACTATAAAATATAGTTACATTGTTATAACTGTACGGAAACAAAAAACTGTCCTCTGGATCTATACGTACAAAGTTTAGGTTATAATTTAAATGTTTTGTTAAAGCAAACACAGAGCACCTCTTGTGTGCCAGTATTTTAAATATATTAACTAATTTAGTCCCCACAACTACCTTATAAGGTAGGTCCTATTATTATCCTTGGGGATCATTTCCGTCAAAAGAAAATTTACTGTTTAAAGATACAGTTATTAAGCCTATACCACTGTTGGATTACTACCTTGTTACCTCAATGGTAATGAAACAAAATTAATCTCCATTTCTTGTAATAAAGTGTCTCAATTCTCTACTGTTAGTATTATTATTATTTTTTATTTTTATTTATTTATGATAGTCACAGAGAGAGAGAGAGAGAGAGAGAGAGAGAGAGAGGCAGAGACACAGGCAGAGGGAGAAGCAGGCTCCATGCACCGGGAGCCCGATGTGGGATTCGATCCTGGGTCTCCAGGATCGCGCCCTGGGCCAAAGGCAGGCGCCAAACCGCTGCGCCACCCAGGGATCCCTACTGTTAGTATTATTTAGCTAAGGAATTACAATCTGTTCATATTACACCAAGATTCACCCAGACTTTACCAAAATGTTTGTGGTTAAACAGATTACAATATATGTATGTCAAAAAGATATGCTAGGGATCCCTGGGTGGCGCAGCGGTTTGGCGCCTGCCTTTGACCCAGGGCGCGATCCTGGAGACCCGGGATCGAATCCCACGTCGGGCTCCCAGTGCATGGAGCCTGCTTCTCCCTCTGCCTGTGTCTCTGCCTCTCTCTCTCTCTCTCTCTCTCTCTCTGTGTGACTATCATAAATAAATAAAAATTTATAAAAAAAAAAAAAAGATATGCTAACTTTCATCCTCAAATAAAGGATTGTTGTACAATGTTTGATAAACCACTTAAAAAATGATACTAAAAAATGTCAGAAAACATTTTACCACACACATCAAGTTCAGCTAAATCTCTACAGGTAACCTGTAAAAGTTCTATATCTTTTATTGCCAAAGAGTCTAAGAAAAGCTGCTCTCCTCTCTCAGTATGAACTAACATTTCAAAGTATTTTTGCATGGCTTTACACAACCATTATGAGACATTCTTGAATTAATTAATTCTAATACAATACCAACTAAATTATAGCAAGGAGAGGGCAAATACCTACCCATGCCGTGTGCTCACGTAAATAGCAGCCTTTGTATTCTATACTGTTGGGATGCTTTATTCTTTGTAGAAACTTGACTTCCTTAATAATATCCTGCCATTTCTATGAGGAGAAAAAAAAGGAATAAAGGAAAGAATTATGAACAGTTGCTTTTCCTTAGAAAGTTATATAACAAAAAAAGTAATTACCTGATTAAGCAGGGTTAACATACAACTTTGCTGTATTTGTAATATTTAAATAGGAAATGAATAAATTTAAAATAAATTATATTTATATACTTTAAACTCAATTTATAATTTATAAAGTTATTTTATTCAAGGTAGAACAAATTTTAGTTTGATAAAACTTATGAGTCTCATTAAAATTTTACAATCACACGCCAAGCATGTTGATGAAAACTATATACCATATTAATGATTTTTCTTTATCAGTTCTTCTCCTTTCTTTTTTTTTTAAGATTTTATTTATTTATTTGAGATAGAAGAGAGAACATGAATTGGGGGAGGGGCAAAGGGAGAGGGAGAAGCAAGCTGCCATATTTCTAAAGGCAGGAAAACTATTAGAATAATAGAAAACTTTAAGAAATATTTTGTACTAAAATTTAAGATCATATATCTACTTTATTTCACAAGTCCTCAACAAAATTCAGCAAAATACGTTTACAGTGTTTTATATAAAATGTGTACAATATAAGATGCTACATTCTGAGAACATTTCATGGACTTTAAATTTCAAAATTGAATGCTCAGAACAAAACAAAAACCCATATTCTTCAACATAAAAAAGACTTTCATGAAGGCTACTAATAATTTGATGTGGAAAGATGATATACTAAATGAAACTTTGTTCTAGGCATAACTAATCAGATTCCAACACAGTACCAGTCTGCCTGTGAAAGCTAGTTCTAAAGTTGTGCTATAGAATGGCAAATAAAAGTATAGTTAACTTATAAGAAACTTTGTAAAAATTCACGAATTTTTAGAAATTTTTTAGGTATTAAAATGATGGAAGAGTGATATAATCATAATAGTGTTACCATACCCACAATACAATTTTCACAAAAATAAGATTTACCATAAAATAGTGATTCCAAAAAAGTAGGAATCCAAAATCTTTAAAAAGGAAAGACTAACCCAGCAATTCTACCTCTAGGCATATACCTGAAATTCCTGAAAGCAGAGATTCAGAGAAATGAGCATACTCAGTTCAGAGCCACACAATAACCAAGTGGTAGAAGCAACCTAAGTGTCCACTGACGAATGCATAAACAAAATGTGGTGGTTCACACACATAGACACATATACACATACACACTTCAGGAAGGAAATTCTGACACATACTATAACATAGATGAATTTTGAGGACATTATTTTAAGTGAAATAAGCTAGTCACAAAAGGTCTAATACTGCATGATTTCACTTACATGAAAATAGTCAAATTTATAGACAGAAATGAGAATGGTGATTTCCAGGGCTGGGAGAAGGAGAAAATGGGGAATTACTGTTTAATGAGTTAAAGAATTTCAATTCTGTAAGATGAAAAGAGTTCTAGAGAAGAATGGCAGTGATGACTGCCCAACAATATGTTTTCAATGCCACTGAACTGTACACTTAAAAATGGTTAAGGTGGTAAAATTTGTATATTTTATCACAATTAAAATGATTAATTTTAAAAATTAAAACCAAAAGATCCTAGATTTAGAAAGTAGAATACATGTTACAAAGTAAATTTATACAGTTAAATAGAATACATTCTGAAAAAAACTAATCAGAATATTAGCGAATGAAAGTAGTATCAATGATTTTTTTTTCAAATTATTACACACTATTTTTTAGACTAGATATAACTGCCTGTTGGTTATTAAAGTTTGTTTAAAACAAGCCTTCAATAATTTCTAAACCATTAAAAGATTATAAGCAATATAATTTATTGTAAAATGTATCTCACTCTAGTTTACTTTTATAAATATTGGTACATCTTCTATGATACAGATAAGTAATATATTAATCCACAGTTTAAAAAAGTAAGCTCATTTCAGCTGCATATTTATTAAAAAATTAAAAGCAAGGGGTACAAGTTGGGAGGCTTTTGTAATGCCACTATTGTTCTATTGTTCTCTTTGTGGTTTTAGATACAACTTTAATGGGTATATGTAGTTTCTGAAAGAGAATTCATCGAAATATACACTTTTTATACTTTTCGTTATACTTTTTGTAAGAATTCCCATCTACCCCCATTAAAAAAACAGCATGTCATTCTCTAATATGCCAGTGAGAAAATATCCATTTCACCCACCTCAGTAGACTGCTTTCCACTATAAGACATTTTCTTGATAGCCACCACTTCATTGGTGCGCACATCTCGTGCCTAAAAAACAAAGCAAAGACCATTGTAAAAATAAATCCATTAAATCAGGGCAATCATTTCTCTGAGAATTGAAGCATTTATAAGCTATCATTTCAAAGAGGACATCAAAAGCATTGTTAAAGTAATTTTTATTTTTATTTTTATTTATTTTTTTATTTTTTATTTTTTTTTATTTTATTTTTATTTTATGATAGTCACAGAGAGAGAGAGAGAGAGAGAGGCAGAGACACAGGCAGAGGGAGAAGCAGGCTCCATGCACCAGGAGCCCGATATGGGATTCGATCCCGGGTCTCCAGGATCGCGCCCTGGGCCAAAGGCAGGCGCCAAACCGCTGCACCACCCAGGGATCCCAGTAATTTTTAAAAAACAATAAATACATAGTAAAAATTATCAAATTACCCAGGAGCTATTCATTAGAGAGAAAAATAAAGTAGGTTTATCTTTCAGTGATTTAGTTGAGAGAAAAAAATACAGAAATTGTAATAGTATTAGACAAAACAAGACTAGTATATATAAATAAGTCTATGCTAAAAATTTTGAAATCTCACTTCTTCTCTCAGAGAACACCAAATGGCAGATGACACTGGTTCTGCAGAAGGGCCCAGAGGTCCCAGAATGGGAATGGGAGGCTGCCTGCAGAGGCTTCAGGAGCGGCATCTGGAGCCAAGGCCATGGCACTCTTGGAGGCAAGGCAGATGACAAGTAGTGGATCCTGTCACCAAGCTGGGCCGCCTGGTCAAGGACATAAAGATCAAGTCCCTGAAAGAGATCTCTTTTCCCTGCCCATCAAGGAATCTGAGATCACTGACTTCTTTTGGGGGGCATCCCTCAAGGATGAGGTTTTGAAAATCATTCCCGCGCAAAAGCAGACCCGTGCTGGCCAGCGGACCAGGTTCAAGGCATTTGTTGCCATCAGAGATTACAATGGACATGTTGGTCTGGGTGTCAAGTGCTCCAAGGAGGTAGCCACTGCCATACATGGGACCATCATCCTGGCCAAGCCTTCCATCATCCCCGGGCGGCGAGGCTCCTAGGGGAACAAGATCAGCAAGCCCTATACTGTCCCATGCAAGGTGACTGGCCACTGTGGTTCTATGTTGATGCATCTCATCCCTGCCCCAGAGGCACTGGCATTGTCTCAGCCTCTGTGCCCAAGAAGCTACTGGTGATGGCTGGTACTGATGACTGCTACACTTCAGCCAGGGGCTGCACTGCCACCCTGGGGAACTTTGCCAAAGGCTACTTTTGATGCGATCTCCAAGACTTACAGCTATCTCACCCCTGATCTCTGGAAAGAGACTCTGTTCACCAAGTTTCCCTATAAAGAATTCACTGACCATCTTATAAAAGATCCACACCAGAGTCTGTGTAGAGGACCTAGACTCCAGCTGTGACTACCATATAATTTTATACAAGAAAAGTAAAAGTGAACTAAAGCTTAAAAATAAATAAATAAATTTTGAAATCTCAATGAAATGGACAATTTTCTAGGTAAAAAATTACTAAAACTGACTTAAAGAAAATGTGAGGAAAACAAACAACAGTGGCAGACTGAAAAGAATACCAATCAATTATCGTTCAAAGAGTCGTAAGTGAAAAATAGTTTTACCAGGGGAACTTTCCAGGATATAAGTGGCAACAAAAGAAAAGCTATCGCATTCATTTTATGAAGGCAGTATAACCCAATAAATTACTAAAAGCTCACAAACAGCACAAAATAGACAATACCAATTTCATTTGAAATATAGACAAAAGCACTCTACATAAAAACTAAAAGCCAAATACTCAAAGGACATTAAAATAAATTTTCAGGGCAGCCCCGGTGGCCCAGTGGTTTAGCGCCGCCCTCAGCCTGGGGCGTGATCCTGGAGACCTGGGATCGAGTCCCATATCGGGCTCCCTGCATGGGGCCTGCCTCTCTCTCTCCCTATGTCTGCCATGAATAAATAAATAAAATCTTAAAAATAAATAAATAAATTTTCATTTGGATAAAATATACAATCATCACAGCAATGCAAAAGATTTGGATACTAGGAAAACATTTCACCATTTACCACATTTTTTTTAAAGATTTTATTTATTTTAGGATGTGGGGGCAGAGAGAGAGAGAGAGAGAGAATGCATGGACACCTGCACACATGTGCATGAGCAGAGGGAAGGGCAGAGGGAGAGAGAGAAGCAGGCTTTCTGCTGAGCAGGGAGCCCAACAAGGTTGGATTCCAGGACTCCAGGACTCCAACCTGAGCAGAAGTAGACATTTTATGGATTGAACCACCCAGGCTCCCTCATTTACCACATTTTTATTGAAAGTCAAAGAGCTAAATATATATGTCAGTGTTCAGTAAATGCTGAAAACTTAGGAAGGGCCCAACACTAAAGGTACTCAATTACAAGGAAGGTCAAATTCCTAGAAAACCTTAGAAAGATAATTTCTCAACATAACAAATCATGTCTATTGTAAACAACTGCTAATCAGAATTAACACTGCTACAAAGATATAATTGTTCACCACTCCTGTGGAAATTCTGAAAACAAAGTAATAAGAATATAATAGAAATATGATCATTAACTCTTTGGAATCCCAGAGCCACACTCTCACTAAACAGACACACACGATTAGCTGTAAATATTTAAAATGACTTTGTAAAAGGGTCAAAATCATCTCAAATCACCTGTGGAAGAAATAATCTTCAGTTTAGCCTTGAATGAATTCCCAAAATTAAATGTTCTAAAATTAGATTATGGGAATAGGTATAAATCCTATTTACTAAAAATCACTGAAATGTACACTTAAAGTCGGTGAACCTATAGCATTCAATTCATACCTCAATAAACGTGTTAAAAAATAGCACATATGTTAAGTTACACCTCTACTGTGTTGCTTTAAACAACTTTTTAAGGGAGGTCTGGGTGGCTCAGTCAGTTAAGCTTCCAACTCTCGATTCTGGCTCAGGTCATGATCTCAGGGTGGTGAGCTTGAGCCCTGTGTTGAGTTCTACACAAGGCATGGAACCTGCTTGGGACTCTATCTCCCTCTCCTCTATCTCCCTCTATCTCCCTCCACACCCCACCTCCCAAGCTCTCTCTCTCTCTCTCTCTCTCTCTCACTCACTCTTATTCTCTCTCAAAATTAAAAAAACAAAACACTGTGTAGTGGGTCCTGGGAACAACTAATGACATTTCAATTTCAATTAGTAGTAGACAGGTTAATGGAAACTTGCACTACTTGTTGTAATCAGTAAAGTGGATCTAGCCACATAAATCCTGCCTGAGTACTTTTTTTTTTTTTTAAGATTTTATTTATTCATTCATGAGAAATGCAGAGAGGCAGAGACACAGACATAGGGAGAAGCACGCTTCCTCACAGGGAGCCCAATGCCGGACTCAATCCTCAAAGCCAAAGGCAGACAATCCCACAATAAATTTATTTTTCCAAAATGTTCTCTGCTTAGCTATGAGTCCCTTGATTTTAATCAACAGGTGTTAAGAGCAATATTTTTTCTTTTATAACAGCTTTATTGAGATAGTTTACATTCCATACAAATCACACAATTAATGTGTATGATTTCATGGCTTTTAGTACACAGATATATGCAACCATCAGTACAATTTTAGAACATCCATCATCTCAAAAAGAAATCTCCAAATTGTTCATTGAAAAAATAGTTAAAACGGTAAAAATTTCATGTGTATTTTACAAAAAAAAACAAATTCTCTATTAAAAAAAAAAAACATGTCCTTTAGCAATCACCCTCTAATTCCTTTCCCCCCTTCACTTCAGACTTAAGCAACAACTAATGCCTCTGACCCCTCTAGAGATTTACTACCCATTCTGGACACTTCATATCAATGGAACCATATAACATGTGGTTATATGGTTTCTGTTTGCTTCTTCCATTCAGCATGCTTTTTAGATTCGTGACTCATGATGTTAAGCATCTTTTCATGTGCTTCCTGGCCATCTGCACATCTTCTTTGGAGAAATGTCAATTCAGATCCTTTGCCCATTTTTTTTTTTAGATTTTATTTATTTATTCATTGAGAGACAAACAGAGAGAGGCACAGACACAAGCAGAGGGAGAGGCAGCTCCTCACTTGATGTGACACTTGATCCTAGAACCCCAGGATCACAACCTGGGCCAAAGGCAGATGCTCAACTACTGAGCCACCCAGGTGCCCCCTTTGCCCATTTTTAAATTGTCTTCTATTGAGTTGTAAGAGTTCTTTATATATTCTAGACAAATACATTATAGGATATGTGATTTAAAAGTATTTTCTCCTATAAGGTTGTTTTTCAACATTTAAAACACGTTTTTTATTTTGATGAAGTCTAATTTATCTATTTTTTCTTTTGTTGCTCATGTCTTTGTTGTCATCTAAGAATCCTTTTCCAAAACCAAGGTAGGCAGATTTACCCTTATGTTTTCTTAAAAAGTTTTATAGAGGGATCCCTGGGTGGCGCAGCGGTTTGGCGCCTGCCTTTGGCCCAGGGCGCGATCCTGGAGGCCCGGGATCGAATCCCACGTCGGGCTTCCGGTGCATGGAGCCTGCTTCTCCCTCTGCCTGTGTCTCTGCCTCTCTCTCTCTCTCTGTGACTATCATAACTAAATAAAAAAAAAAAGTTTTATAGATTTAACAGTTATATTTGTATCTTTAATCTATTTTGAATTTTTATATATGGTATCAGGTAAAGGTCCAATTTTATTGCTTTTCATTAAACAGACACTTACATTATTTGTTTTGAGAGACAGCATGCAAGCATGAGAGGGAGGAGGGGCAACAGGCAAGGGAGAAAGAATCCCAAGCAGACTGCCGGCTGAGCAGAGCCCCACAGGGAGCTGGACCTCATGACCCTGAGATCATGACTTAAGCCCAAATCATGAGGGGGATACTTAATCAACTGAGACACCCAGGAACCCCCAGATGTAGGGTTTTTTTTAAATGTGGTTTCTTTCTTTTACAAGATTTATTTATTTTTTAGAGAGAGCATGAGCAGTGGGGAGGGACAGATGGACAGGAAAAGAAAGAATCCCAAGCAGACTCCCCACTGAGGGTGGAGCCCCACAGAGCTAAATCCCACAACCCCAAGATCATGACCTGAGTTGAAACCAAGAGTTGGCCACCTAACCAACTGAGCCACCCAGCCACCCCACCGTATTTACTTTTAATTAGCCTAAGATAAAGCCTGATTTAAAAGTGGATATATGGAATGCCTGGGTGGCTAGGCGGTTGAGCATCTATGTTTGGCTCAGGCCGTAATCTCAGAGTCCCCAGATTGAGTCCCACATCAGGCTTCCTGCATGGAGCCTTGCTTTCTCCTCTGCCTGTGTCTCTGCCTCTCTCTCTCTCTCTCTGTCTCTCATGAATAAATATATATATATTTTTTACAGAAAGCCAAATGACCATTTAAAAAAAAAAAAAGTAGGGCAGCCCTAGTGGCACACGGGTTTAGCACCCCCTGCAGCCCATGGCGTGATCCTGGAGACCCAGGATCGAGTCCCACGTCAGGCTCCCTGCATGGAGCCTGCTTCTTCCTCTGCCTGTGTCTCTGCCCCTCTCTCTCTGGCTCTCTCATGAGTAAATTAAAAAAAAAAAAAAAGTGGGTTTATTAGGAGTGCCCGATATAGGTCCTTGGCCTCTCTCTCACCTTTTTCTAAATAAATAAATAAATAAATAAATAAATAAATAAATAAATAAATGTGGGCATGCTAAACGCAATGCAATTTTCTGGATTGATTCTAGAAAAAAAGAGACAGTGGAAAAACTGGAAAAATCTGAGTATGTAAGTTTGGTGTATCATTTAATCAATGTTGATCTCTTAGTGACAAAACCATGTTACATGGCGATGTACATTAGGGTAACTGAAAATTATAGAGGAAAACTCTTCTATTACTATAAAATCTTCTGTAATGCTATTTAAAATAGTAAGCTAAGATAGAAAATGATTATAATTTATTAAAACCCAACATATTAGTAATTATTACATTAAAATTAAATGACAAGGGGCACCTGGGTGGCTCAGTGGTTGAGTGTCTGCCTTTGGTTCAGGTCATGATCCTAGGGTCCTGGGATCGAGCCCTGCACTGGGCTCCCCATAGGGAGCCTGCTTCTTCCTCTACCTATGTCTGTGCCTCTCTCTCTGTGTCTCTAATGAATAAACAAATAACATCTTTTAAAAAATTAAATTATAATTAAAATGAGATACCTTGCCCATTACATTAAAAAAAAATTTAATGTCTACAATATTTTTCCCTCCCTTCAGGATCACTTGTTGTACTTCCTTATCATGTCTTGTTAGTCTCCTCTACTCTAGAACAATTCCTGAACCCTTCCTCATCTTTCATGACAATGGCATTTTTGAAGAATATACAGTAGTATTTTATAAAATGTTACTAAATTTGTGCTTGCCTGGCATTTCTTCAAGATTAGATTCTGGTTATACACCGCAAGAGTGATTTTGTCCTTTTCAGGATACCATATCTGTAGGAATACAGTGTCTGTCTGTTCCTCCTTGATGATACTAATTTTCATCACCTACTCAAGGCTTTGTCTGATTTCTTCCAATGTATATAGTTAATAGTTACTGTTTCCTACCTTGTATCTAACAAGTAATCTGTGAAGAGATACTTTTAAACTATGTAAGCATCCTGTTCATCAAACTTTCTCTCTAGATTTAGCAACCTCTGAACGGTTCTGGCCACAATCTTCACTATGATGATTACAAAATGCTAATTTTTTTCCCAACTCTATCATTCCCTTCACATTTAACAGTCAACATCATATTATGAAGAAAAGTCCTCCTTTTTATCCATCGATTCATCATCTGTCCTGGAAATTATAGATTCCTATTTTATTCAATAGGTTATATAAATCCATTGCCATTTTTTATATGGATGTTCATATTCCAGGATTTGTCAGTGTGAGCCCCCTAAATCTGGCTCTAGTGTCCTTTTGACAGCCCCCCCCCCGCCTTTTTTTGCCTAAAGCACTTTTTAACTTTCTGGCACACGATGTTCTAAGGCTTATCTTTTAATGTTCCCTGTCCCTTAAATAGAAGGAGCCATTACTCCAAGGAGCTCTTGTTCCCTTTAGTGAGGAATTCAAAATCTATGTGCTCACCGATTCTGAGGTGTCATTGCAATGACAATTTTGTGGCAGATACAGAAAGGAGATATGCTATATATATATATATATATACATATATATGATTAGGGGAAGAGATACATCCTATTGAATCTCATAGGGTTCTTCCTTACTTTCCTGAATCCATATTTCTTGTTTTATAGTTAGGATCCTGACTCTAAATAACATCAAAATAATTCACTGCTCAGGGCAGCTCCGGTGGCGCAGCGGTTTAGCGCTGCCTGCAGCCCAGGGTGTGATCCTGGAGACCCGGGATCGAATCCCACATCGGGCTTTCTGCATGGAGCCTGCTTCTCCCTCTGCCTGTGTCTCTGCCTCTCTCTCTCTCTCTCTGAATGAATAAATAAATCTTTAAAAAAAATAATTCACTGCTCAGTCCTTTAACACATAGTTTCAGAACTGTCACACACATTACAATATGAAACAAATATATTAAGAGCTGAAGATTTGTCTGCAGTTTCTTTCTCCCAGACTGAAGGTTTATAGTTTAAAAAGTTACTTGTATTAGTTCTATTCTTTCCTCCAATGTGGTTATGTCTGAAATACAGTTGGATGCATTGTTTGTTTGCCTTAAAAAAAAAAAAAGATTTTACTTATTTATTCACTGAGAGAGAGAGAGGCAGAGGGAGAAGCAGGCTCCATCTGGGGAGCCCGATGTGGGACTCACTCCCAGGACCCCAGGATCACAATCTGAGCCAAAGGCAGATGCTCAACTACTGAGACACCCAGGCGCCCCCCTCCTATTTGCCTTTGACATGCTCCCTCATATATACTGGTTACATTTTAATTTTTAAACATATTAAATATTTACTACACAAAAGGTATACTCAAACAAGTATCATTCCATCCTCTAACTCTTCCATTCCAATCCCCACCACAACTATCATCATTCTGTATCCTGAATTGTTGATTGTATGGGGGCATAAATTATCTAACTTCATCAAACTACACATTTAATATCTGTATATTTACTGTACATAAGTTGAACTCAATAAAATCAGTCAATTTAATATATACCACCAGCACACTGAATGGGCTACATGTCAGGATTTTCTAGTGTGGTGGTGATAGTGGTGGTTGTTGGTTGGTTGTTGTTGTTCTTCTTCTTCTAAGATTTTTATTTATTTATTTGAGAGAGAGACAGGGAGAACACAAGCAGTGGGAGGGACAAAGGGAAAGGGACAAGCAGACTCCAGGTAGAGCCTGAAGCACAGCTCGATCCATAACCCCAAGAGCTAAAGTCAGACACTAAACAGACTGAGACAGGTATCCTCTCAGTGTGGTTCTTTTATTGAGTCCAATTCTAAGATTCTATGTTTATTTTCCCTTGGTTCTGTATTTCTCCATACTAGTGTAAATGGAGAAGGGACAAGCATAAACTCAGACAAAACTATAATACCAAAAACAGGGTTATTTTTGAAATATTAGGTCCCCTCTAGGTCCCTCTTCTCCCATCTTGTGTCCAATCTGGAAATTAAACAAACGTGAACAACAAACACACACATAGAGCATGTGTACATTAACAAGATTCTTCAAGGATGTATACCTAAATGTTAATAATGCTCTCTTTGGTAGTGAAATTATAGTTCTTACTGTATTTTTATCCTTTTTGTATCCAATTTGGGATATGAACCGAAAGTTCAAATTGTTAAGAATTTGAAACATATTTTCTCTAGGGAAATAATATTTTAAATTGTGGTTTTATTGCAAAGATGCCCACTACAAAAATAAAAACAAACAAAAAACCCCTAAATCTGTAATACTGACAAAATATTAAACATCTATATAGCATTTGTTGCTTGAGGGAGGGGGAAGCAATTTTAATAGGAAGAAGAAATAAAGAATGTGAATAGAATTCTTCCCTACAGATTAAGAAAAGAATTCTTAGAGGTACTTTATGGCTTTAGAATAATAGTTCATTGGCTCTCTTTGAAAATTACAATCTTTAAGATAATAGACATGTTTCTTAAACTACCAATTTTATCTCCTGGAACCATTTACTTATGAAGTGTACATTATTTCTCTACAGGAAAAAAAAAAGTCAACAAACACTTCCCTTTTTTCTTTTTTGGAAAAAGTCTGTTTCTGAGGTTAAATTTTTTTTTAAAGATTTTCTTTATTTATTCATGAGACACACACACAGAGAGAGAGAGAGAGAGAGAGAGAGAGAGAGGCAGAGACACAGGCAGAGGGAGAAGCAGGCTCCATGCAGGGAGCCTGATGCGGGACTCGATCCCGGAACCATTGGGATCACATCCTGAGCCAAAGGCAGACGCTCAATCGCTAAGCCACCCAGGCGTCCCTAATTCTTTTTTAACTTAGAAATAATTACAGACTTACAGAAGTGTTGGAAAAATATTACAATTACCATACCCTTCACCCTGCTTCCTCTAATGTTAATATCTACATAATATAGTGCCATTGTCAAAACTAACAAATTAACACTGGTAATATTATTAACCATTAACTAAACTAAGGCCTTATTTTAAGTTCACCAATTTTTCCACTAATAAACTTTTTTATTGTTGTTCCAAGAGCCTACGTTGCTTGGTTATCATGTTGTCTTAATTTCCTCCAGCCTGTGGCAATCCCTCAAACCTTTTTCTTTCGTAATGCTGACACTTCTGAAGAGTACTGGTTATTTTGTATAATGTTACCCAATCTGAGTATATTTCCTCATGATTTAAGTTTATGCATTTTAAAAATAAGAACAACACAAAAATAATGTAACCTCAGTTTCATGTCAGAGGGAGAGTATGTGATGTGGACACTGGTGATTTAATCATGAACACTTGGTTAAGGTAGTCTGCCAGATTTCTCCACTGATTTTCCCATTTCAATTAATAAATATCTCTGGGGCCATATTAGACATTATGCATATATCCTCTTCCTCCTCAGAATTTAACCCACTAATTTTATCACCAATCTTGGTTGCAACAATTACTTCTCTTAGTTGTTCTACATTTAATAAAAGGAATTTGTATTTGCATATATATACATGCATATATATACACATATATATACATATATATCTGTGGCATGTGAGAGAGAAATAGGATCCTACTAATATCTTCACAATTCCAATCAAACAACATAGTGTTATTTTCCAGCCTTCCCCCTTTCCTTATTTGTAACTTCTTTCTTGAACAGTAAGAAAACTGGTTCTCCTTATCTAGAATACATTTACTTACTTATCAAATCTACTATATAGTTTCAGAACGGCCAAACCATATCCCTGTGAGAAACTGAGTAACTACAGTTCCTTTTGTGTTTAGCCTTATTCAGCCAAAATAATGTTTCAAAAATCATCTGAGATTAGCTCTTTTCTCCCTCATCCACTTCTGTGTGTTTATGTTATTTCTTTACAATACAGTTAGGTTCACATGTTATAGTTGCAAGCATTTTTATTTCCCCATCATAGTTTTTTTTAAATTAACATTAAAGAACACTTAATAAACTGGTAAAATTCACTCTTTATGGCATGCATACTGAAGTAGATTGCAATTTTGGCAATTATGAATAAAACTACCATTAATTATTCATATGTAGTTTTTTGTGTGAACTTGAGTTTTCATTTCTCTTGGATTAACATTTAGGAGTGGGAATGCTGGGTCATATGATAATAGTATGTTTAACTTTATTTAAAAACTGCCAGACCGGGGTGCCTGGGTGGCTCAGTGGTTGAGTGCCTGCCTTTGGCTCAATTCATGATCCTGGGGTCCTGAGGTTAATTAAGTCCTATGACAGGCTCCCCACAGGGTGCCTGCTTCTGCCTAGGTCTCTGCCTCTGTCTCTCTCACGAATGAATAAATAAAATCTTAAAAACAACAAATGCCAAACCATTTTCCACAGTAGCAAGACCATTTTACACTCCTACCAGCAATTAATGAGAATTTCAATTGCTCCACATACTCACCAGTACTTGGCACTGCCTATATTTCTTTCAGCTCATCTTTCTTTCTTTCTTTCTTTTTTTGTTTGTTAAGATTTTATTTACTTATGAGAGACACAGAAAGAGAGAGAGAGAGGCAGAAACACAGGCAGAGGGAGAAGCAGGCTCCATGCAGGGAGCCCGATGCGGGATTCGATCCAGGGTCTCCAGGATCACATCCCGGGCCGAAGGCAGGCGTAAAACCGCTGAGCCACCCAGGGATCCCCTCATCTTTATTTATTTATTTATCTATCTATCTATCTATCTATCTATCTATTTATTTATTTTTTCCTCATCTTTATTTCTAAGTCATTTTAATAGGCATACAGTGGTATCTTACAGGTCTTAAATTTGCTTTTTCCTAAAAACTAATGATGTTGAGCATCTTTGTATGTTTATTAATCATCTATATTTTGGCAAGATCTGTTTAGACATTTCGCTCAATTTTTATTAGGTTATTTTAATGTTGAGCTGTGAGAGTTAATTTTTTGAATTTATTTTTATTTTATAGAGAGAATGCATGCAAGCAGAGGGGAGGGGAAGAGGGAGAGAGAATCTTCAAGCAGACTCCTTTCTGGATGTGGAGCCCAACTCAAGGCTCGATCTCTAGACCCTGAGATGCATGACCTCAGTCAAAATTAAAAGTCAGACACGACTGACTGAGCCATTCAGGTGCCCTGAGAGTTCTTTATGTGTTCTGGATACAAATCCTTTGTCAGATATGTGACTTGAAAATATTTTCTGCCAATCTGTGGCTTTCCTTTTCATCTCTTAACAGTATCTTTAAGAAAACAAAAGTTTTAAATTTTGATACAGTTCAACTTATAAATTTTGTCTTTTATGGGTAATATAATGTCTCTGTTGTTAAAGATTTTTTACTTACGTTTTAGTCTGAAAACTTTATAGTAGGCTTTATATTTAGCAGGGTGATCCATTTTGCACTCATTTTTATAGAAGGTATGAATCAAAGTTTATCTTTATTTTTTAAAAAGATTTTAAAGTAATCTCTACACCCAATGTGGGGCTCAAACTACAAGTCCCAAATCAAGAGTTGTATGTTGCACCAACTGAGGCAGCCAGGCATTCTTCAAAGTTTATTTTTATGCATATGGATGTCTAGTTGCTCTGGTACCATTTGTTGAAAAGACTATCCTTTCTTCATTGATTTGTCTTTGCACCTTTGCCAGGAATCTGTTAACTATAGTTGTATTGGTCTATGTCTGGACTCTGTTCTGTCTGATTGGTTTATGTATTTATCCTTTTAACAATATCATACTATCTTGATTACTGTAGGTTTTTGAAATCAGATGATGTGAGTTTTTGAACTTGTTTTCTTTTTCAAAGTTGCTTTGGCTAGTTATTTCACTTTCCCTAAAATTTTTAGAATTTTTTTTAAAGATTTATTTATTCATGAAAGACACAGAGAAAGACGGAGACACACTGGCAGAGGGAGAAGCAGGCTCCACAGAGGGAGCCCAGTGTGGGACTAGATCCCAGAATGCTGGAATCACATCCTGAGCCAAAGGCAGACACTTAAACGCTGAGCCACCCAGGCGTCCCTCAAATATGCTTGTTAGTATCTATTTTAGAGGGCTGCTGAGATTTTGACTGGGACTGCATTGAATCTATACATCAATTTGGACATAAGTGACAGTATAACATTAATCTTCCAATCCATCAACACAGTATATCTCTTCAATTTATTTAGGTCTCCTTTGATTTTTTTCAACGTTTTATGGTCTTCAGAATACAAATCTTACACATTTTTTTGTTGGATTTAAGCTCAAGTATTTCATTCTGTAGTTACTATAAGCAGTACTTTTAGCATAAAACAAATTTTACTCGTTCACTGCTGACATACAGAAATAAAATGAAGTTTTGTATATTGAGCTTGTATCTTCCAACTTTGCTATACTCCTCTATTAGTTCTCAGAGTCCTTTTGTAAACTGGGAATTTCCAAAGTAAACTATCATGTTGTATGTAACATGGTAAATATGTGGATAAATTTTTAAATACTTTTTTCTCTTAGATTCTTTAAAATACATGATTGTTTAAAGAAAAAATTATAACACTGAATTATTTATTTATAATGTATGCTGATGTGGGACACTGGCTTGCTCAGTTGTTGGAGCCTGCATCTCCTGATCTCAATGTTGTGAGTTCAAGCACCACACTGGATATAGAAATTACTTAAAAATAAAAAAATAATTTAAAAAATCTAGTGTGTGCAGATGTAATACATTAGACAAGAATAGCATAAATAATATAGACATTTTTATTGGAGTAATTAATATATAACAAATGAACTGAAAAGAGGATGGGATACTCCTCTCATAGAGTATAAGTCAGATAGTTAGAAAAGGTTTTTTTTTAAGTGTTTATAGAGGGGCACCTGGGTGCTTTGGTCAGTAAGCATTTTCTTCAGCTCAGGTCATGATCCAGGGTCCTGGGATTGAGCCCCGCATCGAGCTGCCTGCTCAGTGGGGAGTCTGCTTCTCCCTCTGCCCTTCCCTCTGCTCACGCTCTTTCTCTCAAGTAAATAAAATCTATTTTTAAAAAGGTGTTTATATATATATATATATATATACACATAACAAAATACTTAAGTGATCAGTGAAGAGCAAAATACTACGTATCATCCATTCTCACTGCCTGAGAATAAAGATAAAGCCAAAATTGGCTATAGGCCTAAAGACAAACTGGATGTTGTAGAGAGCAAAAAAGAGGAGGAAAAAGAAAATATATACAACTAATCATTCTGTTTCAAACCATAAAACTCTGAAGATCCGTTCGGAAGCAATTTTATTTTTTTTTATTTTTTATTTTTTTTAAATTTTTATTTTTTTTTTTTAAATTTTTATTTATTAGGCACACAGTGAGAGAGAGAGAGGCAGAGACACAGGCAGAGGGAGAAGCAGGCTCCATGCACCGGGAGCCTGACGTGGGATTCGATCCCGGGTCTCCAGGATCGCGCCCTGGGCCAAAGGCAGGTGCTAAACCGCTGCGCCACCCAGGGATCCCCGGAAGCGATTTTAATGAACCAGTTAGAATGATCTGAAATCACCATCAATTAATTATATGTAAATTGCTTTTATAGATCTTCTTTGTATATTTTTCTCGCTTTTTTTTTTAAGATTTATTTACTGACTTGAGAGAAAGAGAGAGAGAAAGAATGGAGGAAGGGTAGAGGGAGAGACAGAATCTCAAGTAGACTCCCTGCTTAAACATGGAGCCCAGTACACGGCTCAATCTCATGACTCTGAGATCATGACTTGAGCCAAAATCTAGAGTTGGATGCCCAACTGACTAAGCCACCTAGGCTCCCCATACCTTTTTTTTTTTTAAATTAACATTGAACAATTTGCTGTAACCACTGAAAATATAAACTCACCAAGCCCCTAAAAGAATACAGATTAGTAAAATCTTATACTAGAAAAAAGAGGTAAATATTACAACTCATTCTTTAAAATGAAGAAAAATAACTTTAAAAAAATGAATTTGCCAGGATCATACATGATCTGTCATATTTGTTAGCAAGCTACCTATCTCCCAAGCCAGTGCTCTGTAACCCATCTACTGACATACTGGTTCTACTTATGGTATTGGAAACTAAAAGAGAAATTTTTATCTTCCTGGCAATCTAGAGAGAGTAGTCTTTTTGGACAGCTAATTCTTTCGGTTTGCTTTCAAATACTTATGATACCAGCCCTTGCTTGATTAGCTTGCCTGATGAGATAGCCAGCATACCTGGTTCAACTGGAGTATTTTTAAACTTTAGGTGATCCTTATTGTCAACTAATGAAAATTCAGAAATGTTATGAAAACTATTTGCAGTCATCTAAAAAAATTAGGTAAGAAGGTCCTTCCTCTATATACTCTATAGACAGATAATAGATATTAAAAGCCCTGTCATGGGGTAGGGATGAGAGAAACAAAAACCAAAAGCATTCATTCATGTGTGTACTCTCACACACACAACACATACTCATAGATTTGATACCATGAAATACAAAAGTTAGTGACCTAAAAATGGGATTATGGCAAAAAGATTAAATTCTGGGCTACATTCAAACTTTGTTCATCTAGCTGGCACATGTTTCCCAGACATCAAAACAATTAACAAAAAACACCTGCTTTGAGCAGTTGCCCTTGATTCCTTGATGCTTTCACATGCAATGGTTCCTGATGGGTGATTCCAACCTGAACCTAGGTTTCCTGACTTCCTAAAACAGCATTTATCTTGTTTCCCTCATTCATTTTGTTATGAAAATATGTCAAACATACAGTAAAATTGGATTCGTTCAGTGAACTTTTGTTATGTCTCACTAGGTCAGAAGTCAGCCAACTTTTTCTATAGTGAGATACTAAGTAAGTATTTTAGGCTTTGTGGGCCAAGTACATATTATCTTTCTTTTTCTGTTGCATTTTCTTCCTTTTTTTTTTTCTAATTGTAAAAACCATTTTTTAAGATTTTATTTTTAAGTAATCTCTACACCCAACACGGGGTTCAAACTTACAACCCCAAGATCAAGAGTCACATATTCTGCTGACTGAGGCAGCCAGGAGCCCCTGTAAAAACCATTCTTAATTTGGAAGTTGAGCAAAAGTAGTTCACATGCTGGATTTGGCCCCACGGGCTGTAATTTCCCAGGCCCACCTATAGATAAATCTTTGGGCAATATTTTGCCGCATTTGCTTTGAAATTTTCTAAAGTACATATGATCATCACAATGTCATTACTTATTATTGCAGAGGATTTGAGAATACACATTCTCACCCTTGGTTCCAAAATGCTTCTTCATATATTTTTTCTAATAACAAAAACATCCTTTTTTAAGATTTTTATTTATTTATTCATGAGAGAGAGGGGGGGGGCAGAAACATAGGCAGAGGGAGAAGCAGGCTCCATGCAGGGAGCCCGACGTGGGACTGGATCCTGGGTCTGTCTCCAGGGTCATGCCCTGGGCTGAAGGCGGCGCTAAACCACTGAGCCACCTGGGCTGCCCAAACATTCTCTTAAATAACCACAGTACTTACCAAATTTAGGAAATTCAGCATTGATATACTATTATCTAGTACACATATAGTCCATATTCAAATTTCATCAATTATCTTAGAAAATTTATAGAAAATTTCTTCCAATCAGAATCCCACATTGTGTTTAACTGGGTCTCTTATAAGCCAGCTCCTGACATCTAGCTCAGACCAATTTGCTTTTGCTGCTCCTGTGAGATCCTTCTTATGGGACTATGAAACTTTCTTTCCCAGCCACAGATCTTTAAAATATTCCAGGTGGGTAGGACAACTCCAGAAACTACTACATAAGGAAGTCTAAGCACTAGGGAATCATCTACCTATATATACAATAATTCTCTTCCATGAAGTACTACCATGTGCACCCTCTTATCAGAAAACAAGTTCTCTTATTCTATCAATTTAAACTTTAGTTCAAAAATGTGTATTCATGGAGTGCCTGGCTGGCTCAGTTGATAGGCATACAACTCTTGATCTCAGGGTTATGAGTTCAAGTCCCACACTGGGCGCAGAACTTACTTAATAAAAAAAGAAAAAATGTGTATTCACCTTTCTACCCTCACTGACACTATCTAAACTCTCAGTCTCTCGGGGTACCTGGGTGGCTCAGTGGTTGCACATCTGCCTTTGGCTTGGGTTGTGATCCCAGGTTCCTGGGACGGAGTCTCACACTGGGCTCACCACAGAGAGCCTGCTTCTCCCTCTGCCTGTGTCGCTGCCTCTCTCTGTGTCTCTCATGAATGAATGAATAAATAAATCTTCAACTCTCAGTATCTCTTTTTTTTAAGATTTATTTATTTATTTGAGACAGAGAGCATGTGCGCATATGCACATGGAAGGGCAAATGGAGAGGGACGAGAGAAACAGACTCCCCGCTGAACACAGAGCCCCACAATGGGGTTGATCCCACGTTCTCTGAGATCTCAACTTGAGCCAAAATTAAGTCAGACACTTAACCAACTGAGCCAGCCACTCAGGTACCCCAAGCCCTCAGTATCTCTTTCCTAAATTATCACAAAAGCTTCAAAATCAGCATCCTTTCTTTGATCTTTGACAATGCCAATTTTTCCTCCACATTACTACAAGAATAAACTTTCTATATTATGAATGGGAATATAATATCTCTCCTGCACTTCAGTAGGTTCCCTAAAGACTTTAGAATCAAGCCTACATTTGTTAGTATGGTGTATGGTGCTGTCTTCAAGAGTCTTTGCTTGTCTTTCCATTTTACCTTTCTCTGATACATTCTTAGTCTCCACTATAACCTGATTTTTTCTGTTGTTTTTTTACAACCTTGATTTTAAAACCTACCTGCTCCAGTCACTTTAAAAACTAATGACAAGTTATAGATTTGGGGTAATACAATTTTAAAGATTTAAAATTCTTAAATTACTGATATTTTGCTAATATGTTATTTAACTCAGCCCCTTTAATGCAAGGAAAAGGATCCTAACATCACTATCCCCACTTAACATATCAGATGGGAAGGTCTAAAGAAGAGAGAAAATCTAAAGAAATTTATACTTTCATTACTAACAATGAAATACCAATTGCTCCAAAAACACATATATTTACAGAATGATATATGAAAACTCCATGCAAATACAAATATATCACACATTAACCTAGAAAGTCTTACTACTAATACTTGCCCAAAACAACTATAAAAGCAGGCAATATATGTAAAACAACCGCATGAAACTACTGAAGAGCAACAAATGCAGGGAAGGCTTGAGACACTAGAATGCTTGAGAGAGACCAGAACGCTTGAGAGAAGACAACCTACAAAGTGAGCTATAAATTTACTCCAGCTTCATCCCTGAATTTGTGGTACAGAAAAATAAGAGTCCTAGGAGAAAGCCAGGCTAAGGAGATAGAAGCCAGAAACAGGAGCTTCCAAAACAGACTTACAGCGTATCATCTCAAAAAAGGGAGCTGAAAAGCAACGGCTCAAAAATCTGCAGGGGCTCCTGGGTGGCTCAATTGTTTGAAAATCTGACTCTTGGTTTCGACTCAGATTGTAATCCCCCTGTTGTGAGACTGAGCCCCATGTCAGGGCTCCCTGCTTAGCAGAGAGCTCTGCTTCTCCCTCTCCTTCTGTCCATCCTCCCATCCTGCTCTCTCTCTCAAATAAATAAATAAAATCTTAAAAAAACAAAACCCTACACAATCCTAAACTTGCCTACCTGCCTCACTTGTTTCTTCCCATAGAAACCACAATAAGTGCTCTTGTCCATGTTTTTCCCTTGCTTCCTCTGCCTCCTCACTGACACCAGTGCTTCTGCAGACGCCCCCCTCTGGCCTGGCATGCCCTCTTCTCTTGGACCTGTTGAGTATAACAAACCATCTTTCCTGTAATCACCTGATCTTGATACCTGATCTGTTTGTGTCCCCATACCTGAATAAAACCTAAATTTACAACAATAATAACAAACTCTTGATTAATTCAAAAGATGGCAAGAACAAAAAAAAAAAAAAAGATGGCAATAACAGGGGTGCCTGGCTGGCTCAATTGGTAAAATATGAGACTCATGATCTCAGGGTGGTGAGTTCAAGACCCACACTGGGCATAGAGCTCACTAAAAAACAGAAATCAAATACAAAAAAGACTTATGCCCAACTATAAGCAGTAATTGCATAAAATATAAATGAACAAAAAGCCTCCATTAAAACAAATGAAAAAGTTCCTTACTTTGTTGTTGGCAGCAATTTTCTAGATAGGATCCCAAAGCACAAGAAACAAAGGCAAAAATATGGGCAGCCCCAGTGGCGCAGAGGTTTAGCGCCGCCTGCAGTCCGGGGCGTGATCCTGGGGACCTGGGATTGAGTCCCACATTGGGCTCCCCGCATGGAGCCTGCTTCTCCCTCTGCCTGTGTTTCTGCCTCTCTCTCTCTCTCTCTCTCTGTGTCTCTATGAATAAATAAAATCTTAAAAAAAAAATGCAAAAATAAGTAAGTGGGTTAAGTTAAATTAAAAAGACACACACAGCAAAACAAAATGAAAAGGCAATCGATGGAATGGAAGAAAACATTTGCAAATCACATATCTGATAAGGAGTTAATAACTAAAATGTTTAACAAGTTCACAAAACTAAACAACTTGGATGAAACTTGAGTGCATTATGCTAAGTTAAATAAGACAGAAAAAGGCAAATACAGGGCACCTGGCTGGATCAGTCAGATGAACACAGGACTCTTAATCTCAGGGTCATGAGTTGGGAGCTTCATGTTGGATGCAAACTGCTTAAATAAATAAACTTAAAAAGAAAAAGACAAATATTGTATATTTAGAATCTAAAGAAGCTGCACTTCAAGAAACTAGAATAATGGTTACCAGGGGTTGAGAGGTGGGAGGAAATGGGCAGATATTGGTCAAAGGATATAAATTTCCAGTTATAAGATAAACAAGTTCTGGGAATTTAATGTATAGCATGGTGATTACAGCTAATAATACTATATTAGATCCTTGAAAGTTGCTAAGAGAGTAGATCTTAAACGTTTTCAATACAAAAAGGAAATGATAATTATGTGACAGGAAGGAGGTGTTACCTAATGATATAGTGGTTATCATTTTGCAATATATAAATATATCAAATCAACACACTGTACAGCTTAAACTTACACAATTTTATATATTAATCACATCACAATAAACGTGAAAAAATTCGGGGGGGGTGAAGACAACAAAGATGAGAAATATTTTATATTTTTAATTTATGTTTTGGGGGGCAGAGGAAGAGGGGAAGAGAATCTTAAGCAAGCTCTACACCAAATGTGAAGCCCCACGCAAGGGCTCAATCTTATAACCCAGAGATCATGACATGAGCCAAAATCAAGAGTTTGATGCTTAACCAAGTAAGCCACCCAGGTGCTCCAAGAAACACTTTAAATGTAAGGTTCCAGAAACAGTAAGTGAAAAAGGATGGAAAAAGAACTACCAGGCAAGCACTTGCCAAAGAAAGATGTGTGATTAACATCAAAGTAGATTTCAATGCCAGAAATACTATGAAAAGTAAAGACTGAAATTTTGTAATGATAATGGGACAATTCAACAAGAAGACACGATAATCTGAAATTTGTATATTCCTAATAAATCAGCTTAGAAATGCATGAAGAGACAGCTAAAAAGAAAAAAAAAACAGATAAATCCACAATCAGTAGAGATTTTAAAATACATTTTTGAGTTTCTGACAGAACATGCACATCAAAAACAAGTAAATCAGAAAGGATGCAAAAGAGCTCAAGACTATAATCAATGTATGTTATCTACTCGACATGCATAGATCATTACACCCAACAAAGTACAGAAAATATGTAATTTTCCAGTGCTGGGACAAAATAGTCACAAAATACATAAAATTGATAACTATCCAAGATATACAAAAGAACTCATACAACTCAAAAAGAAAACAACCAAGTTTTTAAAAACTGGGAAAAACATTTCAACACACACTTCCCAAAGATATGTGAATGGCCATTAAGTCTATGAAAAAGTACTCTATATCACCAATCATCAAGGAAATGTATGTTAAAACCTTACCGAAATACTATAACACACCCACCAGAATGACTCAAATTAAAGACTCAACACTTAATGCTGGCAGAATATGAAGGAAATGGAATTCTCATATACTGTTGATGCAAGTGTAAAATTTTTACTTAATGAAGAAGTCTGGTAATTGGTCATAAAACTAAACATATATACCTGCCTATGATCTGACAATTCCACCCTAGATATTTAAGAGGAATGAAAAACTGAGTCCACAAAAAGACTTATACATCAAAAGACTTTTAAGTCATATAAGGTTATAAAAGACAAATATTCTTATTATATACTAATAAAAGTTCAATACAGCAAGAAGATATAACAATTATAAACATTTTACAATACCTAATAACAGGTCATTAAAATATATGAAGCAAAAATTGACAGAATTGAAGAGATATTAACAGTTCTTCAATGATAGTTGGAGACTTTAATACCCCACTCATAAAAGAGGAGAGAACAACCAGACAGAAGCAAAGAAACAGAGAACACAATAAACCAACTAGATTGAATATACATATACAGAACACTCTACCCAACAAGAAAATACACATTCTTCTCAAGGACACACAGGACATGTTCCAGGAAAGGCCATATATTAAGGAAAAAATCAAGTCTCAATAAATTTAAAAAGACAGATATACAAAGAATATTCTCTGATCTCAATGGGATGAAGTTAGAAATTACAAAAAAGGAAAACTAAGGATGCCTGGGTAGCTCAGCTGGTTAAGCACCTGACTCTTGCTTTTGGCTCAGGTCATAATCTCAGGGTTGTAAGACAGCCCCACATTTCTCTCTCCCTCCCCATTTTCATTAAAAAAAAAAAAAAAAGGAAAACTACAAAATTCACAAAGTTGTGGAAATTAAACAACCTACTTCTCAAGAACCCATGGATCGAAAAAGAAATCACAAAGGAAATTAGAAATACCTAGTTGAATGAAAACAAAAATACAATATACCAAAACTTACGGGGTCAAGTAAAAGAAGCGCTCAGGAGGAAATTTATAGCTATGGACCCACGAAAAAAAGATTCTCAAATCAGCAACCTAACTTTACAATTTAAGGAACTAGGGATCCCTGGGTGGCGCAGCGGTTTGGCGCTTGCCTTTGGCCCAGGGCACGATCCTGGAGACCCGGGATCGAATCCCACGTCGGGCTCCCGGTGCATGGAGCCTGCTTCTCCCTCTGCCTGTGTCTTTGCCTCTTTCTCTCTCTGTGACTATCATAAATAAATTTAAAAAAAAAATTCATTACAATTTAAGGAACTAGAAAAAGAACAAACTAAACCCAAATTTAACAGAAGGAAGGAAAAAGTAAAGATTAAAGCAGAGATAAAACAGAGTAGAAAAACCGGGAAAAAAAAAAATCAATGAAATCAAAAGATGGTTCTTCAAAAAAATCAACAAAACTGACAAACCTTTAACTAGATGGCCTAAGGAAAAAAGATTACTAAACTCAGAAATTAACAAGGGCACATTACTATTGACTCTAAAATAAAAAGGAGGGGATCCCTGGGTGGCGCAGCGGTTTGGCGCCTGCCTTTGGCTCAGGGCGCGATCCTGGAGACCCGGGATCGAATCCCATATTGGGCTCCCAGTGCATGGAGCCTGCTTCTCCCTCTGCCTATGTCTCTGCCTCTCTCTCTCTCTGTGACTATCATAAATAAATAAATTAAAAAAATAAAAAAAATAAAATAAAATAAAAAGGATTTTAAGAGAGTACTATGAACCACTATATGCCAATTAATTAGATGAAAAGGGCAAATTCTGAAAAATATAAAACCTATCAAGACTAAATTAGCCATGAAGAAATAGAAAATCTGAATAGTATCACTATAAGTAGTAAGTAGATTGAATCAGTAATCAAAAGTTTCCCAATAAAGCAAAGTCCTGGACCCAACGGGCTCTTAAAATTCAACAATAAGAAAATATACAACCTGATTTTTTTTTTTTAAGAAAATTTTTTGAATTTTAAGTGGCTTCACATCCAATGAGAGGCTTGAACTCACAACCTTGAGATCAAGAGTCACATGCTCTACCTACTGGGCCAGCAAGGTGCCCCCACACAACCTGATTTAAAAATGGGCCTAACAGGGACGCCTGGGTGGCTCAGCAGTTTGGCGCCTGCCTTCGGCCCAAGAAGTGATTCTGGGGTCCTGGGATCAAGTCCCAGATAGGGCTCCCTGCATGGAGCCGCCTTCTCCCTCTGCCTGTGTCTCTGCCCCGCTCTCTTTCTGTCTCTTTCCTGAATAAATAAATAAAATCTTAAAAAAAAAAAAAAAATGGCCTAACACCCTGACACCTTACCAAGGAAAACATACAGATGGGAAATTAGATATATAAAGATGGTTCACATCATGATTATCAGGGAAATATAAATTAAAACAATTAGATACAATACTAGACACAATTAGAATGGCCAAAATCTGAAACACCAATAGTATCCTTTGGTACCAATGAGCATACAGAGCAACAAGAACTCTCATCATTCACTGCTGGTAGAAATGCGAAATGGTACAGCCCTTTTGGAAGATAGTTCGGTGGTTTCTTATAAAATTAAACATACTTTACAATACAGTCCAACAATGGCACTCCTTAGTATTTACTCAAAGGAAGTGAAAATATATCCACACAAACACCTCCACACAATTTGTTTTTTTCAAGGCAGTGAAAATACTCTGTATGATGATGGGTACTTAGCATACATTTGACTAAACACATAGAATGTACGGTACTAAGAGTGAATCTTAATGTACACTATGGTGATTATGTTACATCAATGTAGGTGTATCAGTTTTTTTTTTTTTTAAGATTTTACTTATTTATTCATGAGACACACACAGAGAGAGAAAGGCAGAGACATAGGCAGAGGGAGAAGCAGGCTCCATGCACTGGGAGCCCGATATGGGATTCGATCCCGGGTCTCCAGGATCACACCTTGGGCCGAAGGCAGATGCTCAACCACTGAGCCACCCAGGGATCCCTGGTTGATCAGTTCTATTCTGGTAGAGGATACTGGTAATGGGGGAGGCTATGCATGTGTGAGAAAAAGGATAAGAGATCTTTCTGTACTTTCCTTTCAATTTTGCTGTGAACCTAACACTGCTCTAGAAAAATAAAATCTTTTTAAAAAATATTTTAAAATATCTCTATGTGGGGTGCCTGGGCGGCTCAGTCAGTTAAGTATCTGCCTTTGGGCTCAAGTCATGATCTCAGGGTCCTGGGATCAAGCCCTGCATTGGTCTCCTTGCTCAGCAGGGAGTCCACTTCTCCCTCTCTCTCTACCCCCATCCTGTTTGTGCTCTCTCCCATGCACACGCTCTCTCACTCTCTTGTTCTCTCTCTCTCTCTCTCTCTCTAAAATAAAAAAAATCTTCTAAAACACTAAATAAATAAAATAAATATCTCTACTTTATATCTTCATCTCAATTCCTTCAGATGAAACTGTTCAGGTTTATAAAGTATTGCAATTTCACTTCTCAACAGGAAGTATATGCATGTAAATATATTTAAGTTTTTATTTATTTATTTAAATAATCTCCACACTCAATGTGGGGCTTGAACTCAGGACCTTGAGATCAAGAGTTGCATACTCTTCTGACTGAACCAGCCACACATGCCTATATATAAATCTTTTACTTGCTTATGGTGGTATATTTTTAAACAATGAAAAAGTTAACCTACTTTCCCCCATCCGTATGTTTTACACCAAAAGATGTCTTCTTGGGGATCACTGGGTGGCTCAGTGGTTTAGCACCTGCTTTCAGCCCAGGGCGTGATCCTGGAGTCCCGGGATCGAGTCCCACATCGGGCTCCCTGCATGGAGCCTGCTTCTCCCTCTGCCTGTATCTCTGCCTCTCTCTGTGTGTCTCTCATGAATAAATAAATAAAATCTTAAAAAATAAAAAAAGTAGCACCATAAAATTTTTTAAAATAAATGACACTATCCTCATTTTAAAAATTAAATGGCGGGATCCCTGGGTGGCTCAGTGGTTTAGCGCCTCCCTTTGGTCCAGGGCGTGATCCTAGAGTCCTGGTATCGAGTCCCACATCAGGTTCCCTGCATGGAGCCTGCTTCTTCCTCTGCCTGTGTCTCTGCCTCTCTCTCTCTGTATCTCTCATGAACAAATAATAAAATCTTTAAATAAATAAATAAATAAATAAATAAATAAATAAATAAATAAATAAATAAATTAATATTAAAATTAAATGGCATATAAAAACTATGTGTTATAGATATATGTAGGATGAATAATTATCTCATTTTGCCTTGGACTATGGGATTTCTAGGACATGGGACTTTTATCAGTAAAGCTGGGAGAATCTTGGAGCTCCTGCGTAGCTTAGTCAGTTCAGCATCTGCCTTTGGCTAAGATCATGATCCCAGAATCTTGGGATCAGGCCCCACATTGGGCTCCTGCTCAGTGGGGAGTCTCCTTCTCCCTCTGCCCCTTCCGCTGCTCATGCTTGTGTTTTCTTGCTCTCTTGAGAGAAGAGCCAAAAAACTAAATAACTAAATAACTAAAACCAGGTATGAGTGGGAACATTACAACCAACTTACAGAAATAAAAAGGGTTATATGACATTTCTATGCACAACTGTATACCAATAAATTACATAACCTAGATGAAACAAATTCCTAGAACCCACAAATAAAGTAACTTAAGAAAATAAAAAATAGGGACACCTGGATGGCTCAGTCGGTTAAGTGTCTGTCCTTGACTCAGGTTATAATCCCAGAGTCCTGGGATCGAGCTCCATGACAGACTCTCTGCTTAGTGGGGAGCCTGTTTCTCCATTTCCCCTGCATGTGCTCTCTTGCTCTCTCTGTCAAATAATAAAATATTTAAAAAGGAAAATAAAAAATAGCAACAGACCTCTAACAAGTTAACACTGAACCAGCAATAAAAAACAAAGTCTATAACCAGATGCCTTCACTGTGAATTCTAGCAAACATTTAAAGAAGAATTAACACAATTCTTCACCAACTCTTCCAAAAAATAAAAGAACACTTCCTAACTCAATGAGGCCAGTATTAGCCTGATACAAACACTTATGAAAATCATAAGTAAATTACAGTATCTCTTATGAATACAGATGTAATCAAAGTACAATTAAACCAAAAACAACAGCCTATATAAAAGGATTATAAACCATGACAAAGTGGAATTTATCCCAGAAATGCAAGAGTGGTTCAATATAACAATATCAATAATGTAATTTACTACATTAACAGAACCAAGGAGAAAAACCATATGATCATCTTAATCGATATCAAAAAGGTATATAACAGAGTAAAAAAAAAAAAAGAGTACAACAAACTTTCATGAAAAAAACACTCAAAAAATTACAAATAGAAAGATCTTCAAGATGATAAAGATTATTTACGAAAACCCCACAGATAACATTATTCTCAATGATGAAAAATGGAAAAAAGCTTTCTATTTAAGATCCAGAACAAGGATGCTCACTTTCATCACTGCCATCAAAGTTCTAATTAGAGCAAACATAATAAAAACAAATAAAAAGCATCCAAATTAGAGAGGAAGAAATAAAACAATTTTTTATACTTTTTTTTTTAAAGGTTAATCTTTTTTTTTTCTTTGAGGGAGACAAAGAGAGAGAGGGAGCACACAGAGGGAGAGCAAGAGGGAGAAGCAGACTTCTTGCTGAGCAGAGTGCCTGACGTGGGGCTTGAGCTTATCAGGACCCTGAGGTCATGACCTGAGCCAGAGGTAGACACTTAACCAATTGAGCCACCCAGGTGCCCCAAGTGACATGATCTTATATACAGAATTCCAAAGTATCCACATGAAAGATACTAGAGCTAATAAATTTAGCAAAACTAGAGTAAATATCAATGCACATAAATCACTTGTTTCTATATACCAGAAATGAACAATCTCTTCAAGAGGGAATTTAAAAAGTAATTCCATTTACAATAGCAGCTAAAATAACATACTAATGACTAAATTTAAGCAATGAAATACAACTGTACACTGAAAACTATAAAACATTGCTGACAAAATTAAAGACCTAAATAAAAGTTTAGAAGAACATCTTGTGTTCACAGATAGTTAAGACTTAGTATTAGTAAGATGCCATACTACCAAGCATAATCTATGGATTTAAATAATCCCTAACAAAGTTCCAACAGCAGGAAGGGAAAAGCAGATTCCCAAATCTATATGGAATTCCAAGGACCCCCACATAGCTAAAACTATCCTTAAAAAGATTAATAAAGTTATCCCTGATCTCAAACTTACTACAAAGCTACAGTAATCAAAACAGTATTATACTAACATAAAGATGGATATGTCAACAAATGGAAAAGAACTGAGAGTTCAGAAGTAAACCCATACAATATGGTCAATTGATTCCACAAAGATGTTAAGATAATTCAACAGGGAAAGAATAGTCTCTTCAATAGAGAGCACTGGAACAACTGAATTTCCACATACAAAAGAATGAAATTGGACCTTTACCCCATTAATATATGCAAAAATTAACTCAAAGTGAATCAATGACCTGTAAATAAGAGCTAAGAGCATAAAACCCTTAAAAGAAAACAAAAGTAAATCTTCATGACCTTCAATTTGGCAATGGATTCTTAGACATAACACCTAGAGCATAAGTAACAATGACCAAAAATAGACCAATTGGATTTAATCCAAATTTAAAACTTTTGTACATCAAAGGACATTATCAAAAAAGTGAAAAGATAAACTACAGAACAGGAGAAAATATTTGCAATTCATGTATCTGGTTAAGGATTTAATATTCAGAATACGTAAAGAACCCTTACAACTCCACAACAAAAAGATAACCCAAATTTTAAAATGGGCAAACTATTTGAATAGACATTTCTCCAAAGAAGATATACAAATGACTAATAAACACATGAAAAGATGCTGAACATTTTTAGTAATAGGAAAATACAAATCAAAACATCAAGTTACTACTTCACAACGAGTAGGATGGCTATAATCAAAATAATAAAAAATAACAGGCATTTGTGAGGATATGGAATAATCCAAATTCTGGTAAATTGATGATGGGAATGGAAACAGGGTACAAGCACTATGGTACAGTTTGTCAGTTCCTCAAAAAGTTAAACCTAAAATCACAATGTGATCTAGTATTTTTCACTCCTAGGTACACACTCAAATTTGAAAACAGTGACTGAAACAGATATTTGTACACCAGTGTTCATTATAGCATTTATTCACAAGTCAAAAGGTGGACACAATCTAGTGTCCATCAACAAATGAATGGATAAACAAACCATGGTATATTTATACAATGGGGTATTATTCAGCTATAAAAAGGAATGAAGTACTGATACATGCTACAGCATGGTTGACCTGTGAGGTGTTAAGCTATACAGTATCCTAAGTGATATAAGCTAGTCACAAAAGTACAAATATTGTATGATTCCATTCATATGAAATATCTACAATAGGCAAATTCATAGAAAAAAGTAGATCAGAGATTAGGTAGAGGGAGAAGAAGTTATTGCAAATAAATACAGAGCTTATTGTTTGGGGTGATAAAAAAAAGTTTTGAAAATAGTGGTAATGGTTGTACAACATTGTGAGCGTAATTAACACCACAAATTGTACACTTAAAAATAATTAAAATGGTAAATTTGAGGATTCTTTTAGCACAACACACACACATATACACACAAGAAAAAAGACTTTGGTACATAGCTTCTGTCAAACAATAATCCTAGAATTCCACAACACTAAAATTGACTATGTATGAGACTTTACAGAAGTCAGTGTTCTATAAAAATTTAATTCTATAGTAATGCAAGTCATTAGACTCCTCAAACTACTGTGCTAAAATGCCAAACCACATGTAAGTTAAAGCAAAATAAAATTCTTTCCCATTTTTTCAATAATCCAAGAAGCTCAATAAATAAAACTATCTACTTTCATATTATATACATACATCTATGCAAGTGATTATAAAACGGACTACTGCCTATGTTTCTTTATATTATTGTTTTTTACTCGCCAGGACTAAATATTAAGTAAAAGCTGGTCACTGACATTAAGCCTTTAACACTTACAAAATACACTGCTCCAAAGCTTCCATGGCCAATTTCTCTGAGATCTGTGAAGAGCTTCTCTGGATCTTCTTTGAAGAAGAGCTCTGCAATTTCAGGGTCCTTCAGGCTGCCCGCTCGGTTAGTTGATGGCATCCTGCTGGGCAATCAGTTCTCTGATTCTAATTTTATACTGCTATCCCAATCCTTGGTTCATCTGTATGAATGAAGCCACACTGGCATAAACTACTGTAGAGAAATAAAAAAAGAAAAAAGTCAGGAAAAGCAAAAGCTACTAAGAATAATTAGTATAAGATCATTTTCTGACAGCATATACAAAATTATCTCAGGTCTAGATTTTCACTGAGAAGGAAGTATGGTCTACTAGTATAGTAGTTCCTCATCTGGCTCATGATCACAATTACCTGTGGTACTTTAAAAAAAAAAAGATTCTTAAAATCCATAGTATACAAGTAAATAGTGTATGTATACTTTAAAAAGTAAACAAATCTTTATATCGTAGAAGCCTTTCTGTGTCAATACTTCAAGATTTACCTAATCCAGATACAGCGCACGCATCAGGAGAGGTAACACATAGCTATCAAAAATCTGCATTAACAACTTAAGATGTACCAATAGTATGTCTTTGACACCAGGAAGATTCTCATCTATTAATGATATTCAAATATAAGAAAATACACAAAAGATTTAATTCAGTAAGTTATGTTTCTTTTCCTTTCAGATACCATTTGCCAGTATTTAATCAACTCTAATACAGACAGTCCAAAGAAAACTACAATGGAAGAAGTAATGATTTTCACACAGACAACTGTTTCCCCATAAACCTGATTCACATTAAAATATGGCCTTTATCAAATCTGCATCATTAGATAAGTAGATACTACAGATAACCAGTAAACTCCCTGGTGTTCTGGTATCAGTTCCTTTATATCAGATTACTCGTTTTTAAAAATAGCTGTCGTAACTGAGAGGCTTTAGAACTTGGGTTCTGGAATAAACTGCCTGGACATGAATCCTGGCAACACTATTTACAAACTGTGAGCTCAGGTAGCCTCATTTTCCTAATCTGTACAATGAAAATAATCTATTTTCAAAAATGGGCTAGCACACTCCAGAAAATAAGAGAAATAAATAATGGGGGAACTGAACATTTACACTATCTAATACTAAAAGATAACTATGGCATCATTAGAATACTTAAAAATAGGACAAGCAACACACTCAAGTATGGCTGTCTTGGAATTTAGCATACAACAAAAGGAGAAAAAAATAAATGTTGAGAAAATTGAGAATCCATTTAGAAAAAGAAATATAGGGCAGCCCAGGTGGCTCAGCAGTTTAGCACCACCTTCAGCCCAGGGCGTGATCCTGGAGACCCGGGATTGAGTCCCGCGTCGAGCTCCCCGCATGGAGCCTGCTTCTCCCTCTGTCTGTGTCTCTGCCTCTCTCTCTCTCTCATGAATAAATAAATAAAATCTTAAAAAATACATATATAAAAATTATTACACTCACATATCTTATATAAACATTACTGCTAAGTGGCTTCAGAGGCATCCCAAATAAAGAGGAAAAACCGACTAAGTGATGTTTGGACACTCCAATAACTATTTGGCAAAAAATAAAATGAGAACTATTCCTCAAAATGAACACCATAATTACATATGGGTCAGAAATACAAATTTAAAAAATGAAACTGGGTGACTGGCTGGGTCATTCAGAAGAGCATGTGATTCTTGATCTTGGAGTCATGAGTTCGAGCCCTTCACTGGGTGTGGAAATTACTTAAATAAGATTTTAAGGAACACCTGGGTGGCTCAGTGGTTGGGCATTTGTCTTCAACTCAGGGCGTAATCCTGGAGTCCCGGGATTGAGTCCTGCATCAGGCTCCCTGCATGAAATCTGCTTCTCCCTCTGCCTGTTTCTCTGCCTCTCTTTCTCTCTCTCTCTCTCTCTCTCTCATGAATAAATAAATCTTTAAAAAATAAATAAATAAAATAAAATTTAAAAAGTGAAACTACAAATAAAAGAAGTTCCTCCATAATCAGGGATAGAAGAAACTTTATGACCCAAATCCAAAACAATAATAACAAAGAATGATACATATTTAACAATATTAAAAAAAAAAAAAAAACTTGGAAAGAGTGGTCATGAAAAAAGACACTCCAAACAAAAAGAAAGAGAAAAAAAAAAAAAAAGATAAACTTGGGGAAAAAAAGCTTGAAACTTAGGTTTACAAAGGGTTAATAACACTAATATATAGAGTTAAAAAAAAAGGAAAGAAAAAAACCAAGAATCTGATATCCTTAATATCCAAAAGTTTCCAAAAAACAGCAGAGAAAAAATACAGCAGGTATGTGAGTTCACAGAAAAAAAATTATACTTGAATTAAATTAAAAACTTTAAAAAATTAAATGGCTTAAATCTGAACAACCATTACTGCAGCCCTGGTGGCTCAGCGGTTTAGCGCTGCCTTCTGCCCAGGGCATGATCCTGGAGACCCGGGATCTAGTCCCACGTCGGGCTCCCTGCATGGAGCCTGCTTCTCCCTCTGCCTGTGTCTCTGCTTCTCTCTCTCTCTCTCTCTCTCTCTCTATCTTTCATGAATAAATAAAATCTTTAAAAAATAAAATAAACTATTAAATATACGAAAATATGTTCCAAATCACTTCAAGTAAGAGAACTATAAATTAAAACTATACTAAGATTTCATTTGTACCTATCAGAAACGCAAAAATTCACCACATGCTGATGGTACGGTAGAAGGGAAATATGTATGCACTCATCCATTAATAGCGGTAATGATAAAACAGTGCAAACCCTAAGGAGAAAAATCTAGCCAAAACATATATGCACTTATCATTTCACACAAAAATACCACTTTAAGGAATCCATGCCAAAGATACTTACAGAGAATATAAGAAATGATAAAGGCACAAGGTCAGAACTGGAAATCATTATATTGCTAATGGGAGTATAAAACTGTACAACCATTTTGGAAAACTGGTTAGCAGATGCTTATCAAGAAAAATAAATATTTACTATATGAAGGAGCAATTCCTGAACTAGTCATTTATTCAAAGAAAAGAAAACACAGGTACACAAAAACTTGCACATAATAGTTTTATTCATAACAGTCCAAAACTGCAAATACAAATGTCTCTCAACAAGTAAATGTATAATAGAATTGTGGCATATTTACACAATGAAATACTATTCACAGCAATAAACAGGAATAAACTACTGACACATGAAGAAACACAAATGAATATCAAAAACATTCCGTTCACTCAGCAAAAGAAGCCAAAAACAAAAGAGTACGTACTTAATGATTCCCCTGATAAATTCTCATATAGGCAAAATTAGTCTAAAGTAATATATCCAATGTTACTTGGATGGGTACTTGTTAGGGTGGGTATGGAGGACAAAAGGGCCCAAAGGAGTTTCTAGGGATGACAGAATACTAGTGTATACACTTGTATTATGTACTATATTATGTTATTCAGTTGTAAAACTCTAATTGAACACTTAAAATGGATGCATTTCACTATGTGTAAATTATACTTCAATTAACAACTTTAAAAAATTAAATGGCTTAAATCTAAGTACAATATACACATGTATAAAAATCTTTTTTTTTCACATGTATAAAAATCTAAGTACCATATACACACTCTCTTACGTGTGCACTCTCTATATAGTGCAAATTTATGAACAAGGTATAGAAGGATACATACTGAAATATTAATATTTTCTTGGATAAAGCAGAACCATAAAAAGCATTATTGCTGGCCTACACATCTGTATTATCTGAATTTTTATAGCAATTGCTTTTATAATTTTAAGAAATTTACATTGCATTTTAAATTTGAGAAAAATAAAATAGAACATTTTTAGAACTAGAAGAATACATACTCTGACTAGGGAGAACATCCAAAAAAGGCTATTAGCATTTTTTTTTTAATTCACAAAGGACTAATGCATTTTACAATTTTGTATGTCAAAAAAATTTGAGTCAATCACAAAAACTGAAACATTCAGAGCAAACACAATTAAGGATGCATATTCCTTAAATATATAAATATAATTCAAATCACTAGAAAGTAGCTAACTCATCAACATATAAATAAACGGCCAAAGGATATACATCAGCATCCCATAAACAGGTAATATAAATTACTGGCGAGAGAAGTTAAAACTTGATGGGTACAGCCATGAGTTTAAGATTATATTTCCCTCCTTTAATTCCTGGCTTTGACTTCTTATAGCCTGAATTACAGAACTATGTTCAGGGTGCTGCCAAGAAAACCCTTGAAGAAATCAAATCCCCTCTTTCCATCCAAAGGACCAGAAAAAGGAGATCTAAAGACTGGCAGGGGGAAAGCCATTATTTTCTCTTTTGTCTCCTCAGTCACAGAACTGCACTGCCCTAGGAACAGAAAAACAAACAACAACAACAACAAAACATAAGAAAGCCTATCTCTTTGGCCAGAAAAATTGGAAAACAGGGCCCTTGTTGACCCAAAAAGTATAAAGGGGATTCCCATTATTTTCTTAAACTCCTCTTTTCTTTCCCCACTTCACTTAAGGGTAGCCCCATTATGAAGACTTGTACAAAGCACAGGTCTTAATGCTCAGGGAAAAACTTGTCTTTCTGATCAGAACAGGGAAATAGCCACTGAAAACTGAAGAGTACGGAGGAAAATCGTGGACAAGAGAGAGATGGAAAAGAGATCCCTAATTCTTTTCTTTTGGAATAAGCCAAAACAAATACTGATTTGCACTTGTGTAGACTCAAGTGAAATGAAAGCTACATAAAGACAATTAATCTATAATATAAACCACTGCCAAGTTTCATACTATCACTGAAAGGCATAGCTTGGGGCAAATCCAAAGAGCACAGCAAAGGTTTTGAAAATAGAACTGAGGGATGCCTGGTTGGCTCAGTGGTTGAGTCTGCCTTCGGCTCAGGTAGTGATCCTGGGGTCCTGGGATCGAGTTCTGCATCAGGCTCCCTGCAGGGGGCCTGCTTCCCCCTCTGCCTATGTCTCTGTGTCTCTCATGAATAAATTTCTTAAAATCTTAAAAAAAAAAAAAAAAAAGAAAACAGAATTGATACTGGAACCACCACCTACAGAAAGTGAGATAGAACTTCCCATTTAAACCAGTTGGTGTCTACTGAAAATAAAAACAAATCAACATTCTCTAGAGCATATTAATAGGACTCAGAAATGTCAACATAATATTCACAGTGTCCAAGATAAAATCCAAAATTACTCTACATGTAAAAACAAACAACACACACACACACACACACACAAAACTGGTAAATATGACAAATTATCAAGGGAACAGAGGACCAACAGATGCCTATTTTGAAATGATTCATGTTGGAATTATTACAAAAAGACTTAAAAAGCAGTTATTACAACCATAACAAATGAGGTAAGGTTGACACTATGGAAACAACTGAAAAGACGTTAAGTTCTTAGTAGAGAAATACAAAAATTTTTTTGAAAATCACACAAAAGGGCACCTGGGTGACTCGGTGGTAAGGATCTATCTGCCTTCAGCTCAGGGTGTGATCCTGGGGTTCTGGGATCAAGTCCTGAATCAGTTCCCTGTGGGGAACCTGCCTCTCCCTCTGCCTATATATATGTCTTTGCCTCTCTCCCTGTGTCTCTCATTAATAAACAAAAAAAAGAATCACATAAAAAATTCAGTATCATAAATGAGGGGTGCCTGGCTGCCACAGTCTGTAGGGCAAGCAACTCCTGCACAGTCTGTAGAGCACGCAACTCTTGACCTTGGAGTTAGGAGTTCAAAACCCATGTTGGGCATGTTACTTACTTTAAAAAAAATGGGAAAAAAAAAAACCTCATTGTATGGGCTCAGTTGCACAACAGAGATTAAAGAAGAAAGAGTCAGTAAACTTTAAGACAGCAATAGAAATTAAATGAAACTAAAGAACAGATTGAAAAAACTGAATCGTGCCTTAGTGACTTATTGGACACTATCAAATTGTCTACATTTCAAATCATTGGTATTATTAAGGAGAGGAAAAATAAATTGGTAGAGAAAAAAGATTTTTTTAGTAATGTCTGAAAACTTCACAGATTTGATAAAAGACATAAATTTCGAGATTCAAGAAACTCAACAAACCCCAAATAGGACAGATTCAAAGAAAGTCAGGCTAGACACACCTCATCAAAATATTAGAAAAAGATAATTTAAAATTTGAGTAACAGATTTTGTGTAAAAAACAGTGGAGTCCACAGAAAATGGAATAATATCTTTAAGGTGATAAAAGGAAAGAACTACCAAGCCAGAACATAATTCTGAACCTGGCAGAAGTCTTCTATAGGAATGAAGGAGAAAAAGAGAGAGAAAGAAAGAAAAAGAGAAAGGAAGATTCTTACATGATACAAAACTAAGAGAATCTATTGCCAGCAGACCTACTCTAAAAGAAATACAAAATATTAAACAAAAGAAAGCTAGAGTAGCTACATTAGTATCAGACAAAATAGACTTCCCAACTAAAAAAAAAAACCACAAGAGATAAAGAACATTAAATAATGATATGATTCCACTAACAAATCCCAAATTTGTCCTCACCTGACAAAAGAGCTACAAATTGATGAAGCAAAAACTGATACAACAGAAAAATCATATTAGTCTATAATTATACTAGGAGACTCCAATGCTGCTAAAACTCAAAGAAAAAGTAGTCTGAAAATACATAGAACAACATCAGTCAACTTTACCTAACGATATTTCTAGAATACTATGCTTGACAACAACAGAATATCCATTCTTTTCAAGAGCACATGATATTCACACCAAGACAGATTACATTCTGGGCCATAAAACAAATCTTAACAGGCATAAATAATTTCAACTCATACAAAATATATTATCTGACCACAATGTAATTACATTTAAAGTCAGTATCAAAATGTAACTTAAAAAAAAAAAAACCTACAAAATCTGGAAATTAAACACACACTTCTAAGTAATCCATGGGTCAATAAAGAAGTTTCAAAGGAAATTAGAAAAAAATACAAATTAGGGTGCCTGGCTGGCTCAGTCTAAAGAGCATACAACTTTTGGTCTTGGGGTTGTCAGTTTGGGCCCCACACTGGGTGCAGAGATTACTTAAAAACAGAATTAAAAAAAAAAAAAACAGAATTTTTTTTTTTTTAAGTAGAGGCCCTTAAAAAAAAAAAAAAGATTTTATTTATTTATTCATGAGAGACAGAGAGAGGCAGAGACATAGGCAGAAGGAGAAGCAGGCTCCCCACAGGGAGCCCAATATGGGACTCGATCCCCAGACCTGGGATCATGCCCTGAGCCCAAGGCAGATACTCAACTGCTGAGCCACAGGTGTCCCTAAAAATAGAATTTAAAAAAAGAATACAAATTGAATAAAAATACAACATAAGATTTGTAGGATACAACTAATACAGTGCTTACATACATAAAAGTTCAAGGCACTTAATCTATATCAGAATAAAAGATTTCAAATAAGTAATCTACACTTCATATTTAGAATATATAAAGAGAAGGGAGCCTGGATGGCTCAGTCAGTTAAGGGTCTCACTCTCTTTATCTGAGTTCAGGTCATAATCTCAGTGTTGTGAGTTCAGGCCTCACATTGGGTTCCATACTGGGCATGGAGCTTACATTAAAAAAAAAAAAAAAAAAAACCCTAGGACAAGTAAAGCTAATGAAACCAAAAATGGGGGTACCTGGATGGCACAGGTGATCAAGTGTAAGACTCTTAGTTTCGGCTCAGGTAGTGATCTCAGAATCATGAGATCAAGCCCTGCGTAGGGCTCCATCTCAGCTCAGAGTCTGCTTGAGATTCTCTCTCCCTCTGCCCCCCCCTTTCCAAACTGAATAAATGAATAAATCTTTTTTTAAAAAAACACAAAAATAAATATAAGAAAGGAGATATTAAAAGAAACAGAATAGAAATCAATGAAATTAGAAAACAAAAAAAAACAATATAGAAAAATCAATAAAACCAAGAGACAATTCCTTTGGGTAATTAAAAAAAACTCAACAAAACTGAAAGACCTCTGCCAAACTAAACAAGGAAAACAAAAACAGATAATAACTAGCAAACATAGAAATCAAAGGGGAAATATTACTACATACTCTTAGAACACTGAAAGGAAGAAGGAATAGCTCTAAATTCCTGAATTTAATTCACCATTCTAAACAGACTAAAGAAAAAAGAAATATATGATCACATCAACAGAGGCAGAAAAGGATTTGACAAATTCAACAAGCATTTATGATAAAAACATTCAGAAACCAGGAATAAAAGGGAACATCATTAACCTGGCTAAGAGTATCTAACATGAGAATGATTAACAACTAAAAGATTTCCCCTAATGAGTAGAAACTAAGGAAGAATGTCTATTCTAATCACTCCTCTTCAACACTGTACTAGAAGTCCGAGCCCATGCAATAAGAAAAAGAAATACATAATAAAAATAAATAAAACTCTCTAATTGCTGACATTACGGTGTACATGGAAAATCCCAAGGAATATACAACACAGTAAAAGAAAAAAAGAAGTATTTAGATAGATCTATAAATATTCAAAGAGGATTTATATAGTAAGAACAATAAATGGAGTGCCTGGCTGGCTCAGTCAGTAAAGTATGCAATTCTTGATCTCAGGGTCATGAGTTCAAGCTCCACCCTGGGTGGAGAGAGAGAGAGAGAGAGGGAGGGAGGGAGGGAGGGAGGGAGGGAGGGAGAGAGAGGAAGGAAGGAAGGAAGGAAGGAAGGAAGGAAGGAAGGAAGGAAGGAAGGAAGGGCGGAGGGGCGGGCAGAGGGGGAGGGAGGGGGAGGGAGAGGGAGGGAGAGGGAGAGCGAGAGGGAGAGGAGATGAAACTGTAAAGAAACTCCCAGAAGCTTTTACTAGAAAAGTTAGGACAGTAGTTACTGTAGGAAAAATAAGGGGTTGCAACTCCTCTGAGACAGTAGGAGGAACATCTAGAATGCCTAGCAAAGTTCCATTTCTTAGGTAGTGATTAACAAGGGAATTTTACTTATAATAATTCATTAAGCTATTTGTTTGCCAAACTTCTGGATGTTTGATTTCATAATAAAAAGAATGAAAGCAAAAATTATATATACTGTAGTTTTTGCAAAGAAGGCAATACAACAAAGCAGTATGGATTATATGTTGGTAGTTATGGCCAGTATTATGGACAATATTCACAAGTCTATACTTTCCTTATGTTCCAAATTTTCAACAATCATCACATGTTCAACTTCCACAACTGGGAAAAAGATAAAGAAAACACACCCAACATTTGCGCACACTCTTTGGGCTGCAAGAAGACAGAAAAAGTGAAAAATAAAATGAACACCTAGATAGATAGATAGATAGATAGATAGATAGATAGATAGATAGACAGACAGACAAACTCAAACAATGTTAGAAATCCCTGAAATACTCCATTACACTGCTAGGCTAGAGTTTATACTATCCACTGCATAACTGGTTTTCTATACATCCTCAAATTCCCAAAAGTAAAACACTTTTATATAAAACTTTGTGGTGGGGATCCCTGGGTGGCGCAGCGGTTTGGCGCCTGCCTTTGGCCCAGGGCGCGATCCTGGAGACCCGGGATCGAATCCCACATCGGGCTTCCGGTGCATGGAGCCTGCTTCTCCCTCTGCCTATGTCTCTGTGCCTCTCTCTCTCTCTCTCTCTGTGACTATCATAAATAAATAAAAATTAAAAAAAAAAAAAAAACTTTGTGGGACGCCTGGCTCAGTGGTTGAGCGTCTGCCTTTGGCTCAGGTCGGGGTCCCAAAGTCCTGGGATCAGGTCCTACATTGGGTTCCCTGCAGGGTGCCTGCCTCTCCCTCTGCCTGTGTCTCTGTCACTCTCTGTGTCTCTCATGAACAAATAAATAAATAAAATCTTTAAAAAAATATACAATAAAATAAAAACAAAACTTTGCATCATATCTTGGTTGCCTACACTCATTCAGAATACTGCTACGACAGTCATCAAAGTTAAAACTGACAAAGGCACTTGGATTTGAGTCTTGTCCATTTTAAAAATCAGTCATGAATAATTACAGGGAAAGAAACAGCACAGAAGAGCTTTCACAACAACCCTCATCATAAACTCCGTAATTTCTCCAGTATGCAAAAAATGAGTATTAGGTACATGAATACCCAACACACAGGACTAATACAGCTAGATAAAACTATAGCTCAGGCTTAAAAGACATAAATATTTATAATAAGTTCTTAAACATACTATGAGACTATACATGCAATCTTAAAAAAAAAAAAACAGGCTGTTAGGTTATATTTGGACCAAAGAAGCTTATCATTTATTACGTTATTTAGGGCTGAATATAAAAGACAAAAACAATTTTTGTGGGTTGGTACCATTTTGTTCCACCCTAAAACATTTATCTAAAAAAGCCCAATGAGGGCAGCCCCGGTGGCGCAGCAGTTTAGCGCCGCCTGCAGCCCGAGGTGTGATCCTGGAAACCCGGGATCGAGTCCCATGTCGGGTCCCTGCATGGAGCCTGCTTCTCCCTCTGCCTGTGTCTCTGCCTCTCTCTCTCTCTGTGTCTCTATGAATAAATAAATAAAATCTTTAAAAAAATGTTTAAAAAAGCCCAATGAAACCAGAATAAAAAATCCAATAAAATTTATTTTAAAATTTCAGATCAAATTATGATTTTCAGAACTGTTCCACATTTGTAAAACAAAGTCTAATAACTGACAATAACATCAGTCAAAGCAACATAAAGAAGATGGGGGAAGGGTACTGATAATCACAGTATATTCAATTCAGTTATTACTTGAGGAATGCTCCTTGGATGAACAGTGATGATGTCATGCTATTCCATTTTTTAAGAACCTTCAGATTTTCACAAAAAGGACATTGTTGGTCTTAAGCAACTGCTTCAATACCATAAAGCCCTTTTCCCTACATCTGTTAATCAGAGTGCTCAGACTCAGAAAACAGCCAACTCAGTCAAACATTCAATCCCTTTAGAGAGAGAAAAAATTGTCCCTTTATATAGTCTAATTGTAACAAGAACACATACATAAAATGGTAACTAATAAGATTATATAATTAACGACTTTCTTGAAAAGAGTATTACTTTATCTCTCTTTAAAAGTTAAAAAAAAAAAGCCAATACATGTATTTGGGGAACAAAAATTTTCAAAGGTAGAAAGGATTCACAAGAAAAAAGCCCCCTAATACCTCTACTTCTGATGTATCCTTGCATCAATTACCTGTGTGTGATGGTTAATAACCCTACAATGGCCTCTAAGTGTTCAGGTGAAAAAGTCACACATCCCTCACTTTAAATAAAAAGCTAGAAATGATTAAGCTTAGAGAAGAAGGCATGCTGAAAGCCAAGAAAGGCTAAGAGGGAGAGCTCTTTTGCCAAAAAGCCAAGTTACGAATACAAAGGAAAAGTTCTTGAAGGAAATTAAAAGCATTACTCCAGTAAACACATGAATGGTAAGAAAGGAAAATCGCTTTATTGGTGATATGAAGAAAGGTGTTTGGGGTTTTGTTTTGTTTTTGGTATACTGTTTTGTTTTGTTTTTTAAGATTTTATTTATTTATTCATGAAAGACAGAGAGAGAGAGGGACAGAGACATAGGCAGAGAGAGAAGCAGGCCCCATGCAGGGAGCCCGATGTGGGACTCAATCCCGGGACTCCAGGATCACGCCCTGGGCCAAAGGCAGACACTTAACCACTGAGCCACCCAGGCATCCCCTTCCTTTTTTATTTATTTATTTATTTATTTATTTATTTATTTATTTATTTATTTATTTATTTATTTATATTTATTTTATGATAGTCAGAGAGAGAGAGAGAGAGAGAGAGAGAGAGAGAGAGAAAGAGGCAGAGACATAGGCAGAGGGAAGCAGGCTCCATGCACCGGGAGCCCGATGTGGGACTCGATCCGGGGTCTCCAGAATCGCGCCCTGGGCCAAAGGCAGGCGCCAAACTGCTGCGCCACCCAGGGATTCCCCCCCCCTTTTTTTTTAAAGGATAGTTGACACACAATGTTACATTAGTTTGGGGCGTACAACATAGTGGTTCAGCAAGTCTATATACATCATTTTATGCTCACCACAACAGTAGCTACCATCTGTCATCACAGAACACTATTACAATACCACTTAGTATATTCCCTATGTCATCGTGCCCTCTGTCCCTATGACTTATTCATTCCATAATTGGAAGCCTGTTATCTCCCAGTCTGGTTTACCCCATTTTGTCATTCTACCACCTTCCTCCCCTCTGGCAACCACCGGTTTTGTTCTCTGTATTTATGGGTTTGTTTCTACCTTCTGTCTGCTTGTTTATTCATTTGTTTTATCTTTATATTCCACATACAAATGAAATCATTTATTATTTCATCATTCTCTGACTTATTTCATTTAGCATTATACCCTCTAGGTCCATCTATAATGTTGCACATAACAAGATCTCATTCTTTTCAATAGCTGAGTAATATACCATTGTATACATATACCACATCTTCTTTATTCACTCATATATTGATGGATAATTGAATTGCTTCCATATCTTAGCTATTGTAAAAATGCTGCAACAAGCATTATTTCAAATTAGTGTTTTCACTAATTAGGATCTTTTCAAGTTAGTGTTTTCATTTTCTTTGGGTGAATACCCAGTAGTACAATTACTGGATCATACGGTATTTCTAATTTTAATTTTTTGAGGAATCTTCACAGTGGTTGCACCAGTTTTACATTCCCACCAACTTGTTTTATGTATGTGTGTGTATGTATATATATATATATATATATTTTTTTTTAAGTAATCTCTACACCCAGTGTGGGGCTCAAACTCATAACCCCAAGATCAAGAGTCACATGCTCCACTGACTGAGCCAGACAATTTCTTCTTTTTGATGCTAGCCATTCTGACAAGTGCAAGTGATAGCTCATTGTGATTTTGATTTGCATTTCCCTGATGATAAGTGAAGTTGAGTATCTTTTCACATGTCTATTGGCCACCTATATGTCTTCCTTGGAAAAATGTCTATTCAGTTCTTCTGCCCATTTTTCAATCAGATTATTTGGAAGATTTTTTTATGCTTAACTGTATAAGTTCTTTATATATTCTGGACACTAACATATGGAGAAAGTTTTAGTGGTTTGGATAGAAGATCAAACCAGCCACAATATTCCCTTAAGCAAAACCTAGTCCAGAGCAAGGCCCTAACTCTTTTCACTTGTATGAAGTCTGAGAGAATTGGGAAGGCTGCAGAAGAAAAGCTTGAAGCTAGCAGCGGTTGGCTCATGATGTTTAAGGAAAGAAGCTGTCTCCATAACATAGCAGTGCAAGGCAAAACAGCAAGTGCTGATGCAGAAGCTGCAGCAACTTATTCAGAAGATCTAGCTAAGATAATTAATGAAGGTGGCTACACTAAAAACAACAGATTTTTTTCTTTTCTTTTTTTTAAGATTTATTTATTCATGAGAGACACAGAGTCAGAAGGAGAAGCAGGTCCCCCACAGGGAACCTGATGAGAGACTCAATCCCAGGACCCCAGGATCATGACCTAAGCCAAAGGCAAACACTCAACCACTGAGCCACCCAGAGGCCCAACAACGGATTTTCAATGTCAATTAAACAGTCTTGTATTGGAAAAAGATGCCTCCTAGAACTTTCATAGCTAGAGAGTAGAAGTCAATGCCTGGCTTCAAAGCTTCATAGGACAGGCTAAATAACTCTCTTGCTAGGGGCTAAAGCAACTGGTGACTATAGGCTGAAGCCAATGCTCATTGACTGTTCTGAAAATCCTAATGCCTTTAAGAAGTATGCTAAATCTACTCTGCCTGTGGTCTATAAATGGAACAAAGCATGGATGACAGCACATCTGTTTACAACATGGTTTACTGAGTATTTTTAGCCTATTGTTGAGACCTATTGCTCAGAAAAAAAAAATTCCTTTCAAAATATTACATTGACAATGCATCTGGTCCCCCAAGTACACAGAGTTGTATGAGATTAATGTTGTTTTCATAGATGCTAATACAACATCCACTCTGCAACCTATGACCAAAGAGTAACTTTGACTTATGAGTCTTAGGATTTAAAAATACAATTTGTAGGGGCACTTGGATGGCTCAGTCAGTTTAGCAATCGACTCTTGGTAAGAGGTCATGATGGCTCAGGTCATGATGATATGATCTCCTGGGACTGAGCCCTACATCAGGCTCCCCACCCAGTGGGAAGTAGTCTTGAAGAGGCTCTCCCTCTGCCCCTCCCCCAACTCACATATGTACTCTCTCTAAAATAAAGCAATTAATTTTTAAAAAAATAAACAATCTGTAAAGCTGTAACTGCCAAAGATAGTGATTAGTCTGATGAATCTAGACAAAGTAAACTGAAAACTTTGTGGCAAGGATTCATCATTGTAGATGCCATTAAGAACATTTGTGATTCATAGGAGGAGGTCAAAATATCAACATAACAGGAGTTTGAAAGAAATAGATTCCAATCCTCATGGACGTTCAGGGGTTCAAGACTTCAGTGGAAAAACTAATAGCAAATGTGATGAAAACAGAATTAAAATTAGAAGTGGAGCCTGAAGATATAATTAAGTTACTGCAATCACATGATAAAATTTTAACAGATGAGGAGTTGTTTTCTTATGGCTGAGCAAAGAAAGTAGTTTCTTGAGATGGAATCTACTCCTCTATAGATGCTGAGAAGACTGTTGAAATGACAACAATGTTAAAATATTTCACATAAAGAAACAGCATGGTTTGAAAAAACTGACTCTAATTTTAAAAAACTTCTACTCTGGGTACAATGCTATCAAACAGTGTTGCATACAACAGAGAAATCATCTGTGAAAGGAAGAGTCCATCAGTGTGGCAAACTTCACTGTTGTCTTATTTTAGGAAAATGTCACAGTTCCACCCAACCCTCAGCAACCACCACCCTGATCAGTTAGCAGCCATCAACAACGAGGCAAAATCCTCCATCAGCAAAAAGATTATGATACACTGAAAGCTCAAATAATGGTTAGCTTTCTTAGTAATAAGATACTTTTAAAATACGGTATGTAGGGACCCAAAGGTGGCTCAGCGGTTGGGCATCTGCCTTCGGCTCAGGTTGTGATTCCAGGATCTGGGATCGAGTCCTGCACTGGGTTCCTTGTGGGGAGCCTATTTCTCCCTTTGACTATGTCTTTGCCTCTGTATCTCTCATGAATAAATAAATATAAATCTTTAAAAAAATAAAATAAGGTATGTATATTTTTTAGACATAATGCTATTACACACTTAATAGACTACCATATAGTGTAAACATAACTTTTATATGGACAGGGAAGCCAAAAATTTCATTTGACTCATTTTATTGAAATATTCACTTCAATGTGGTGATGGAACCAAATCCACAGTAACTCTGAAGTATGACTATATAAATGATAGTACTATTAAAGAGAACAGACTAAAATAATGAGGTCATTCCAAATGTATTTTGTGACATATACAAATTTTCTTGTATATTCAAAACCTATCTCTGGGAAGATACTTGGAAACTGGTAGCACTGATGGCCAGCATTTGAGGAAGGGACTCAAGAGCCTAAGACACAAAAATGACAGGGAGACTTTATACTATTTTTTATTTTTCAAATGGTGAATGTTTTGCATATTTAAAGGCAAATGCTAAATATTAAAGTAAGAAAAATTCATTTTCTGGCCATAGCATTATATGAAACTGAGTTCCAAACAATTTAATATTTTCATAATTTGCAACTTTCTACAAACATTCACTTCTCTAATGTTCCCCCATTCCCATAAACAGAGATTCTAAGAATTAGAAAAGTAATTCGTATAATCATTAGGAATTATTAACAGTACTTGGTAAGAATCTAAATATGGACTGATAGAAGGAATCTCTCTCCAGTTGTTTCCCTTTAATAAGATCATATGGCACCTAGACTCTTCCATTCTTTCACTGTTGGGGGAAGAGCAAAGAGAGAGGGAGAAGCAGACTGCCTGTTGAGCAGAGAACCCAATCTGAACCGAAGTCAAATGCTTAACCTACTGAGCCACCCAGGTGCCCCACAAAATTCTTTTCATGTCTTTCTCACACATACCCTCTTATTCCCTCAAGTTTGGAAGGGAAGAGACCAAAATGTCAACAGTTGTTACATATGAGTGCAAAGATTTATAACTTATTTTCTTCATTTTGCTTATCAGTACTTTCTAGTTTATTATGCTTTCAATGAATGCAGTTTATATAAATTTTCAATGCAAAGTAGGAATTTTTAAGTTTAAGTTTTTATTTTTTTAAGTTTTTAACTCAAAATCTACAAATGTTACAACTTTGCAAAGAAGAAAAATTTTCATTTAAATTTTTCAAAATTCCCTGAATACATTGAAAAACATTCTTCTAAAATTATTATGGGGTCAAAGATGTGGGAAGAAAAAAACAGACTATCAAACTATATAGATAACTATAGCTCCACACTAACGAATTTGAAAATCTCAAAGATGATTTTCTGTCAAAATGGAAATTAGTTTGAAAACAATTAACCCAGGGGCACTTGGGTGGCTCAGTAGGTTAACCATCTGTCTTTGGCGCAGGTCATGATCCCGGGGTCCTGGGACTGAGCCCCACATCGGGGCTCCCTGCTCAGCAGGGAATCTGCTTCTCCCTCTCCCTCTGCTACTCCCCCTGCTGGTGCGCACTCTCTCGCGCGTGCTCTCTCTCTCTCTCTCTCTCCCTCAAAATAAAATCTTTAAAAAACAAACCAAAACTAAACTAACAGAATTCTTCGAAATATCGTGAAAGACAAAAAAGACCAGGGAAATGTCCTAGACGTTAAAGAATAAAGACCTATTGATATGGGAAGCAAAGACAAAAGAAAAATTAAATTTTGTTACTACTTACAACCCACTGAAATGTCCTTGAAACAGACAAAATGACATCCCTCAGCTGCCTCAATGTTAATACTTTGCTAGGGGCAAAAGGCAATCTTAAATCTTAGCCCAATCCCAGGACCCAGTAGGTCTTCTTTAACATATAAAAATTTCATTGGAAGCTTCCTTCAAAAAAAAAAAAAAAAAAAGAAAAAGAAAAAGAAACTTCCTTCATCTCTACCCTCCACCCAAGATATAAGTTGGCAATCATTCCCCAAGTATGTGGCCCACCAATATACATCTGAAGGGTCTCATGACGAAGGTTTTATTAGACAGTAATAAATAGCCTTTTCCTAATAATAGCTAGCCCTCTCAAGGTCCTGGAAACCCTGCATCCAAAATTCCTTAATGACTTATGCTATCCCTAACCCCTGGCACCTGGAAAGTAAATGGTCCCTCCTCATGACCCTAGTGCAGCTCTTACTGTCCACAGGTCCTGTCTCCCTGCTTTAATAAAACCACCTTTTTAGGGGCATCTGGGTGTCTCAGTCAGTTAAGCATCTGCCTTTGGCTTGGGTCATGATCTTGGAAGTCCTCAGATCAAGCTTACATCAAGCTTCCTGCTCAGCAGGGAATCTGCTTCTCTCTTGCCTTCTGCCCCTCCCCCTGCTCATACTCTCTAATAAATAAAATCTTAAAAAAAAAAAATTCTTTCTTAGCCATCAGCTCTAAACCCCAACATTTCCTACCTTAATATGACAAATAAATACAGTGTGTGGTCCTGGATTGGGGGGAAAATCCATCTTTAAAAGACACTATTGGGGCACCTGGGTGGCTCAAGTTGGTTGGTCATCTGACTTTTGATTTCAGCTCAGATCATGATCTCAGGGTTGAGAGATTGAGCCCCATGTCAGGCTCCATGCTCAGCAGGGAATCTGCTTGGGATTCTCTCCCCCTCTCTCTGTCCCTCCTCTACCACCCCCCCCTTACAGGAGCTTGCGCACGCACTCTTTCTAATAAATAAATACATCTTTAAAAAGACATGATTGTGACAAACTGGAATAGTCTGAATATAGACTGTATATTGGATAAGAGAATTATACTGTTAAATTTCCTGACTGTGGCACTTTTATTGTGTTTACTAAAATGAGGTCCTTGTTCTCAGGCACAACATGCCTCACTATTTACAATCACTTCTGCAATTAACTCAAACACTTCAGGGGATATTCAAGTGAGTGTCTATGTAATACAGCAATAGTTACATGTTACATATGTTAACAATTCATGAATCTTCATAAGGAGTACAAGGGGTATTCATTATACAAGTCTAGCAACTTGCCAATAAATTTTATATTTCTCAAAATAAAAAAGTTAGGAGATAAGGACAATGAGGCTGGGGTGCCTCCTACAGCTCAAGGCTACCACTATCCTGCCAGAGCTGCCCACTCTGGAGAATATGAAAGTACAGGAGGTAAAAGTCAGTTCTGTGCTTAAAGTCGCAGCACCCATCATTATGGAGCTCAGTGTGAAAAACTCAACAAAGAGTTCACGCTCCAGGGGCTCCTAGTGGCTCAGTCCATGGAACAAGTGACTGCTGATATTAGAGTTTAAGTTTGAGCCTAAGGTTAGGTATAGAGATTACTTTAGAATCTTAAAAATAGGGGATCCCTGGGTGGCTCAGTGGTTTAGCGCCTGCCTTTGGCCCAGGGCACAATCCTGGAGACCAGGGATCAAGTCCCACATCCCACGTCGGGCTCCCAGCATGGAGCCTGCTTCTCTCTCCTCCTGTGTCTCTGCCTCTCTCTCTCTCTCATAAACAAACAAATAAATAAATAAATCTTAAAAAAAGACTTTTATTAACTTTTTAAAAAAAATCTTAAAAATAAATAAATAAAAAAAGTTCATGCTCTGCCACTATAAAAGAAAGATCCACAGTGGTGTTTAGAGAAAGATAATCTTGTTAACAAGTATGCTCTGTACTTCTTTGGGCAGATGAGGCTTCCTGTGTGGAGCCTTTATGGAATAATGGACCTGCATTAATTATTCCAGCCTGAAATTGTGCCTTCATTGTTCCAAACAGCAGACAAAATTTGAGGAGTGTTGGACAACTGTTAGAGCTGTTAGAGGTCACCAAAGGGAAACAGATCAACCCTTACTAGAGAATCTCTATCACTCAAGACCGAGACTAGATGCCACTTCCTGAGACAGAAGATCTTAAGGGTGCCAAACAGGGAAGCTGCCTTTTTCTCTGAACCATGGAAAGATGAGTATACCAACCACATTCAGTCGCCAGCCCAGACAACTTACGGAAACTACCACACAGTTTGAATTGACCAACAGCAGTGTTCTTTCTGGGACAAACATTAACAAAAAAGTTAATTTATGTGATTTGGCAGTTATTCTATACCATTTCCTGGCCACTAGAATATTTAAAGGACAAAAAAAAAAAAGAATGTTTAAAGAACAAAAATAATAAAATTTTAAAAATTAAAAGTTGGGGAAGGAGAAAAACTGGAAACCTTACAGGCCAACAGTTTAAAATAATAACTATACGCTTCACTGAAAAAATGAAAAAGTGTTACCTCCAATTAAAATATAAAACATGGCAATTTTATTGATGATTACTTTCAAACTTCAAAGCAGAAAGGCAGGAGAACTTAAATTTGTTTTAACACTGGCATAACCCTAATAATAAGGAAAAAGAGCAAAACAAGACAGTCCAACAATTTTACTTTGAATTCACTTCAAGGTGGTATCTCCAAGAAAATATTCAATAAATAAAATTGAAACAAATTTCAGATTACAGATAGGATGCTGTCACTATCCTCTCAATACCCTTCCTCATAGCTATGATGGGAAGATACTACTAATCCATCACAGCATTCTTCGAGATTTATAGGCAGTTCCTCAGTCCTTGTCAGCTTTCCTTCCTTTCATTAGAATTGAATTAGAATGTAAAACCTATTTCCCATTTCCAAGTTTTCTATTCCAAAAAAAGCTAAGACAGATTCCCTATACCTTATGTATCATATGCCAAATTAACCAGAGGTTGACTGATGATTTAATCAGAAATAAAAACTAGAAAAAATGATTTAGGGCAGCCTGGGTGGCTCAGTGGTTTAGCGCCGCCTTCAGCCCAGGGCGTGATCCTGGAGACCCGGGATCGAGTCCCACGTCCAGCTCCCTGCATGGAGCCTGTTTCTCCCTCTGCCTGTGTCTCTGCCTCTCTCTCTCTAACTTTCACGAATAAATAAGTGAAAATCTTAAAAAAAATTTTTTTTAATTAAAAAAAAGAAACTCAACACTTCCAGGATAACTTCAAATCAAGACAAAGGTACATCAGGGTCAACTTACTGAAAAATCAATAATAATAATAAAAAAAAAGTCCTAAAACTAGTCAGAAAAAAAGAGACATATTTCCTACAGAGATACAAAAGAAAGAATGACCACAAATCTCGTCTGAAATTGTGCAAGTCAAACAACATAATGGAAGGACACCTTTCATGTACTAAAAAAACTATCAACCTAGAACATCATATATGGTAGAAATATACTTTACTTTTTAAAAATTTTTATTTATTTATTCATGAGAGACACAGAGAGAGGCAGAGACACCAACAGAGGGAGATGCAAGCTCCTCATGGGGAGCCAGACGTGGGACTGGATCCTAAGACCTGGGACCATGCTCTGAGCCAAAGGCAGACACTCAACCACTGAGCCACCCAGACGTCCCTAAAAATATACTTTAAAATTAAGGGTGATTCTTCACACCTATCAGAATAGCTAAAATAAAAAACAAATTATAACACCAAATGCTATGAAAGAAGCTAGTCACAAAAAGCCAAATATTGTATGATTCCTTTCAAATATTATATAATTCTCAGCAGCTAGGAGAGGGGGAAATGAAGAGTAAGTGTTTAATTGATACAGAATTTCAGCTGGGGAAGATAAGCAGTTGGAATAAATGGTAGAGAAGGCTACACAACAATACAAATGTACTTAATGCCACCACCATACACTTAAAAGTGTCTAAAATGAAAAAAGTTATGCTATGTAGTATATTTCCTACAACTAAAAAAAATGCTAGTGAAGACATGAAGAAACAAGATTACTCCCATATCATTAGTAGAAATGTAAGGGTTTTAATTTCTTTATTTTTGAGAGAGAGGGCACACACTGGAGAGGTAGGGGGAGGGAGGAGCAAAAGGAAAGGGAGAATCTCAAGCAAGACTCCATGCACAGCATGGAGCCCAACATGGAGCTCGATCCCACAACCATGATCTGAGCTGAAACCAAGAGTCATCCGACTGAGATACCCAGGCTCCCCTCCTTGGTAAAACTGTAAACTGTTATAGACACTCTAGAAAAGTATGGCAGTTTCTTATAAAACTAGACTATGTGTGTGGTATATGACCCAACAATTGAACTCTTGGCTATCTATCCCAGATAAGCAAAACTTATGTTCACACAAAATTTTCTATGTCTGTACTTCATTTGTAAGAGCAAAAACTGGGAAACACCCAAATATCGTTCAGTCAGTAAACAGTTAAAAAAAATATAGTACATGCATACCATAAACAACCATTTTGCAATAAGAACAAACCACTGGTAAGTGAAAAAAAAAGCTTATTTCAAAAATTATACACTGTATAATTCCATACACTCCCTAAATGTCAAAATTGTAGAGATGAAAAACGTAAGTGATTTCCAGGGTATGGGGTGAATAAAGGGAGAGAGGTAGCTATGACAAGGGTAGATGGAACTATTCTGTATCAACTGTGGTAACTGTCACATGAATCCACACATGTGATAAACCTACACAGAACTAAGTATATATACAAACACACACAAAGGAGTGCAGGCAAAAACTGGTGAAATCTGAATAAGGTCAAGTGAACTGTATTTCTTGTGATATTATACTATAGTTTACCCAAGATGTTACCACTGGGGGAAACTAGGTAAAGAGTAGAAGATCTCTCTGCATTATTTCTCATAATTGCATGTGAATCTACAATGCCATCAAACAAAAGGGTTTCTTTCAATTAAGGTGAAATAACGAATTATCAAGCAAAATCTATGAGAATTCATTAACAGCAGATGTGTACTATAAGAAATATTAAAGAGGGCACCTGGGTGACTCAGTTGGTTAAGCATCTGCCTTGGGCTCAGGTCATGATCCCACGGTCTAGGATGGAGTCCCAGGTCGGGCTCTCTGCTCACCACAGAATCTGCTTCTTCTACTCCCTCTGCCTGCCACTCCCCCTGCTTGTGCTCATTCATACACACGTGAATGCTCTAATAAATAAAATCTTAAAAAAAATCAGAAATGTTAAATTAAGTTCTTCAAGTGTAAGAATAATGAAGAGAATCTGGGATCTACACAAAAGAATGAAGAGCAATAGAAACAGTAAATATATGGCAAAAATATAAAAGACTTTTTTAAAGATTTATTTATTTGAGAGATGGAGACAAAGAGTGTGAGATGGAGGGAGGGAAAGAGTGGGCACATGAGCAGGGGGATGAGCAGAGGAAGAAAGAGACCAGCAGAGTCCCTGCTGAGCAGGGAGCCCACTGACATGGGGTTCAGTTCCAGGACCCTGAATCATGACCTGATCTGAAATTAAGAGTTAGACACCTAACCAAATGACCCACCAAGGCGCCCGAGAAGACATTTTAATTATCTTTAAAACTCAAGGAGCTGTGGGCAGCCTGGGTGGCTCAGCGGTTTAGCACCACCTTCAGGCCAGGGAGTGATCCTGGAGTCCTGGGATGAAGTCCCACACATCAGGTTCCCTGCATGGGGCCTGATTCTCCCTCTGCCTGTGTCTCTGTCTCTCTGTCTCTCATGAATAAATAAATAAAATCTTAAAAATATTTTATTTATTTATTCATGAGTGACACGGAGAGAGAGAGGCAGAGACACAGGCAGAGGGAGAAGCAGGCTCCATGCAGGGAGTCCAACGCAGGACTCGATCCTGGGTCTCCAAGATCATGCCCTGGGCTGAAGGCGGCACTAAACCGCTGAGCCACCCGGGCTGCCCAATAAATAAAATCTTTAAAAAAAAATTCAAGGAGCTGTTTAAAGCAAAAAAATAACAATAATGTAAGTGGAGCTTTTAACATATGTAACACAGAAACAACATGTGACAATGATTGCACAAAGGATTAGAGATGAAAAAAGAATGTCATCGTAAGGTTCATATATGTGAAGTGACAGCATTATCCGAACATGAAATGCAGTAAGTGAAAGCAGCCTAACGTAACCCTAAACAATCACTTTAAGAAAAAAAAATGCCATGTTATACCAATAGTGGAGATAAAGCTGAATAAATATACTCAATGCAAACAAAGGTAGGAAAACAAAGGACAGGGCAGCCTGGGTGGCTCAGTGGTTTAGCGCCGCCTTCAGGCCAGGGTGTGATCCTGGAGACCTGGGATCGAGTCCCACGTCCGGCTCCCCACATGGAGCGTGCTTCTCCCTCTGCCTGTGTCTCTGCCTCTCTGTGTCTCTCATGAATAAATAAAATCTTTAAAATAAAAAAATTAAAAAAAAGGAAAACAAAGGACAAAAAGAACCACCAAAAGATGAGAGAAACAGAAACAAACAACAGCAAAAGGCATATATAAACCCAACCATATTGTTATTTTCATTAAATGTAAATGGTCTCAGAACACTCCAAATAAAAGGCAAATAGAATGAATAAAAAAAGCAAGATAGGGAATTATTTATTTATTTTTAAAGATTTTATTTATTTGAGAGAGAGAGAGAGCGCACACACACAAACATGGTGAGCAGCAGACAGAAGGAGAGGAAGAAGCAGTCTCACTGCTGAGCAGGGAGCCGATGTGGAACTCCATCCCAGGTCCCTGGGATCATGACCTGAGCCGAAGTCAGATGCTTAACCAAATAAGCTACCCAGATGCCCCCAAATAGGGAATTTTTAAAAAGCTGTCAAAAAACAACAGTTGTCAACATGAAACTCACTTTAAACATAAAGACAAAAATAGAAAAAATAATAATAATAAAAATAAGGATAAAAATAGGCTGGCTCAGTCAGTAGAGGTTGCAACTTTTGATTATGGGAGTCGTGAGTTCAAGCCCTACACTGAGTGTAGGGTTTACTTAAAAAGAAAAGAAAAAGAAAAAAAAATACATAAAGACAAAAATAGGTTAAAAGTAAAGGATAGAACAAGATATACCATGCAAACACTAAGGTTCAGAATATTGGAGTACAAACTGAAAGCAGGGGATCCCTGGGTGGCGCAGCGGTTTGGCGCCTGCCTTTGGCCCAGGGCGCGATTCTGGAGACCCCGGATCGAATCCCACGTCGGGCTCCTGGTGCATGGAGCCTGCTTCTCCCTCTGCCTATGTCTCTGCCTCTTTCTCTCTCTCTCTCTCTCTGTGTGACTATCATAAAATAAATAAAAATTAAAAAAAAAAAACAAACTGAAAGCAGGGCCTCAAAGAGATATTTGTATATTGCTATTCATAGCAGCAATATTCACAATAACCAAAAGGTAGAAACAACCCAAAGTCTATCAACAGATGAATAAGCAGGGGTGCCTGGGTGGCTCAGTTGGTTGGGCATCTGACTCTTGATTTTAGTTCAGTTCAGGATCTCAGGGTCGTGAGACTGAGCCCCACTTTGGGCTCCTCGCTCTGCTTGAGATTGTCTCTCCCTCTGCCCCTTCCCCCACTGTGTCTCTAACAAATAAATCTTTAAAAAAATTAGATGAACGAACAAATGAATATGTGATATGTACATATATATACACACAGGTACATACACATACAATGGAATAGTTTTCAATCTTTTAAAAAGGAATGAAGTTCTAAGATACACAACTACACAAATGAGCCATGGAAACATTATGCTGAGTGAAATGAGCCAGACACAAAAAGACAAATATTGTACGACTCCACTTATATTTAGCTACCTGGAAAATGCAAATTCATAGAGACAGAAAGAGCAGAGGTTACCCAGGTCTGGGGAAAGTGGGGGTAGGATGGAAGCTATTCTTAAATGAATACACAAATTCTGTTTTAGATGATAAAAAAGTTGTAGAGACGAATTATGGCAACAATTGTGCAATTGTTAAGAGTAAGTGCACTTAATGCCACTGAACTGTACACTTTAAAATGGTTCGTTTTATGTTATGTATATTTTAACACAATTGTTCAAAGAATGATGAAATGTCAACAAAGATAAAAAGGGATTACTTCATAACAAGAAAAGACAGTGCAAGAATATACAACAATCCTGACCACCTGTTTGGCTCAGTTGATTAAGTGTCTGCCGTCAGCTCAGAACATGATCCTGGGATCCTGGGATCCCGGGATCCTGGGATCCTGGGATCCTGGAATCAAGCCCCACATCAGACTCCCTGCTCAGCAGGGACTCTGCTTCTCCATCTCCCTCCCTTCTCTGCCCCTCCCCCCTGCTTGTGCTCTCTCTCTCTCTCTCTCCCAAAAATATAAAATGCTTTAAAATTTTTTTAAAAATAAAAGAATATACAATTCTAAATCTGTATGTAGGGTTCCCTGGGTGGTGCAGCGGTTTAGCGCCTGCCTTTGGCCCAGGGCGTGATCCTGGGGACCCGGGATCGAATCCCACGTCGGGCTCCCGGTGCATGGAGCCTGCTTCTCTCTCTGCCTATGTCTCTGCCTCTCTCTCTCTCTCTCTCTCTGTGACTATCGTAAATAAATAAAAATTAAAAATAATAATAATAAATCTGTATGTACCTAATAAAACTTCAAAATACATAAAGAAAAACTGACAAAACTGAAAAGAAAAAGACAAATAATTAGAGTTGACATTTCAACATACTCTGTAATTGAACAAACAGGTATAAGAAATCAATACATACACAGGAACTTAACACTCGAATAACTTGACCTAATTCATATTTATAAAGCACTCCATCTAACAAAGAATACACATTCTTCTCAAGTGCTTATGGAACATTAACCAAACCAGACCATATACTGGGCCATAAAACAAGTCTCAACAAATAGAAAGAATTCTAGTTTATTCTCTGACCACACAGAATCAGAAATTAAATTAGGAGTATTCCTAAATATTTGAAAAGTAATCAACACAATTCTAAATCACATATTATGGGGTACCAAAGCTGCTGCCACCAAGACTAAATCCAACACTACCTGCCAGCCTACCAACCAGCCAGACATGTACTCCCCTTTCTATATGGTTCTAAATCCAATATGGCAATTCTCAAGGATCAGCTGATTCTGCATCTTTTTAAGGAAGACTATATCCCCCCCCCCAGGATAAGATTACAGTTGTTAGGGTTGGTTCTGTTGGCATGGCCTATGGCATGACCAGTGTCTTAATGAAGGACTTGGCAGATGAACTTGTTCTGGTTGATGTCATGGAAAACAAACTGAAGGGAGACATGATGGCTCTCCAAAATGGCAGGCTTCTTATAACACCAAAAATTGTCTCTGTCTCTGTCTACTACAACATGACTGCAAGCTCCAAGCTGGTTATTTCATCACAGCTAGGGACATGTCAGCAACAGAGAGAAAGCCATCTTAATTTGGTCCAGCATAAATGGAACATCTTTAAATCCATCATTCCTAATATTGTAAAATAGAGCCTAAACTGCAAGTCACTTGTTTCCAATCCAGTGGATATCTTGACTTACGTGGCTTGGAAAATAAGCAGCTTTCCCAAAATACTATGTTATTGGAAGTGGTTGCAATCTGGATTGAGTCCAGTTCTGTTACTTAATGGGGGAAAAGCTGTGAGTTCACCCATTAAACTGTCATGGGTGGGTACTTGGGGAGCACGGAGACTCAGTGTACCTGTATGGAGTAAATGTTGCTAGTGTCTCCCAGAAAAATCTGTGCCTGGACTTTGGCACTAATACAGATAAGGAACAGTGGCAAGAGGTTCACAAACAGGTGATTGACAGTGCCTGTGAGATGATCAAACTGAAAGACTATATCCTGGGCCACTAGACTGTGTCAGATTTGGCAAAAAGTATAATGAAAAATCTTAGGTGGGAGGACGCCTGGGTGGCTCAGTGGTTGAGCATCTGCCTTTGGCTCAGGGAGTGATCCCAGGGTCCTGAGATCCAGTCCTGCATCGGGCTCCCTGCAGGGAGCCCACTTCTCCCTCTGCCTGTATCTCTGCCTCTCTCTCTGTGTCTCTCATGAATAAATAAATAAAATCTTTAAAAATAAGAAGTATAATCATATGATTTCAGTAGAGGCAGAAAAAAAAAAAAGCATTCGACAAAGTTCAATTCATTCCTGACAAAAACTCTCAGCATACTGAAAATAGAAGGAACTTCCTTAACTTGATAAAGAGTATCTGTAAGAGGGATGCCTGGGGTGGTTCAGTGGTTGAGCACCTGCCTTCAGCTAAGGTCATGATCCCAAAGGTTGGCTGCCCTCCCTCTGCCTATGTCTCTGCCTCTCTCTCTCTCTCACTCTGTCTCTCGTGAAAAAAATAAATAAAATCTTAAGAAAAAAAAAAAAGATCTATAAAAGCCCTACAGTTAATACATGTAATGATGAAAGACTAAACACTTCCCCATAAGATGGGGAACAAGGCAAGGATATATTTAAAAAGGGGGGGGGAATCCCTGGGTGGCTCGGCAGTTTAGCGCCTGCCTTTGGCCCAGGGCGCGATCCTGGAGTCCTGGGATCGAGTCCCGCGTCAGGCTCCTGGCATGGAGCCTGCTTCTCCCTCTGCCTGTGTCTCTGCCTCTCTCTCTGTGTCTATCATAAATAAATAAATAAATCTTAAAAAAAAAAAAAAAGGGCAGGAGGACAAGAAAGGAAGGAAGGAGGGAAGGAAGGAAGGGCAAGTATTCACACTGGAAAAGAATAAAATTGTTTTTAATTATAAACGTAACTGTCTACTTAGAAAAATCCCAAATAATCTATAAAACAGCTACCCGACCCTCAGTAATAAGTGTATTTACCAAGACTGCAAACAAAGTCAATACGCAAAAATCAATTTTATTTTTACACAGAAGTAACAAAACTGAAATCTGGAGGAAAAAAAGTAAATTTTACAATAACATCAAAAATCTTTAAATAAGGATAAATTGAACAAATATGTGCAAGATTTGTATGCTAACAAAGCACTGATGACAAATCAAAAATAAATAAATGGAGAGGTATATCCTAGTGGTAGATTGGAAAACTCAATGTTGTTAAAGAGTCAGTGTTCTCCAAAACGTCTAAAGTTGCAACACAATCTCAAAACAATGGTGATCTTTTTTGCAGAAACTAACAAACTGATTCTAAAACTTACATTAAAAAGCAAAGTAGGGATCCCTGGGTGGCGCAGCGGTTTGGCGCCTGCCTTTGGCCCAGGGCGCGATCCTGGAGGCCCGGGATCGAATCCCATGTCGGGCTCCCGGTGCATGGAGCCTGCTTCTTCTCTCTCTGCCTCTCTCTCTCTCTCTCTCTCTCTCTCTCTCTCTCTCTCTCTCTGACTATCATAAAAAAAAAAAAAAAAAAAAAAAAAGCAAAGTACTGGGACACCTGGGTGGCTCAGCGGGTGAGCGCCTGCCTTTGGCCCAGGACGTCATCCTGGAGCCCCGGGATTGAGTCGCACATTAGACTCCCTGCACGGAGCCTGCTTCTCTCTCTGTGTCTCTGCCTCTCTCGGTGTCTCTCATGAATAAATACATAAAATCTTAAAAAAAAAAAAAAAAAAAGCAAAGTACTTGGGCACCTGGGTGGCTCAGTCAGCTAAGTGGCTGACTCTTGGGTTTTAGCTCCTAGTTTTAAAATTAAACAAGGCTAGAAGATACATAAATAGTTGCCGGATGATACAGTGCCCTTGTAGGTTTAAACAGGTAACAGAAGAGTGGTAGGTTAGGAGACAAATCACAACAATATGTAAAAGGAACTGAAATGGGAGAGAAAAAGATAGCCTTTATTGTTTAAGATTTTATTTATTTTATTGAGAGAGAGAGAGAGAGAGAGAGAGCAAGCAGGGGAAGGGGCAGCAGGAAAGGGAGAAAGTATCTCAACCAGACTTCATACTGAGTGCAGAGCCCAATGTGGGGCTCAATCTTATGACCCTGAGATTGTAATCCCAGCCAAAATCAAGTGTTGGCTGTTTAACCAACTGAGACACCCACACGTCCCCAGATAGCCTTTAAAGTAACGTAGATTTAAGGTAACAATACTTATATAAGACAATATGCCAGGTACTGTTCTAAGAGCTACACATATAATAATTTAGCTAATCCTCTTAAAAACCCTATATGACAGAAATTTTATTATCCTCATTTTACAGATGATTAAACTGAGGCCCACAGAGATTAAATAATTTGCTCAAGGTGACATAGCAATAAGAATATCCATGACAATAAACCTACTTTTTTTTTTACCATAATATACATATGTATGAATATACAACAAAACAAAAACCAAGACAAACTAAAAGTGGCATTCTCAACCTACTATAACTGTTACAGGGATGGAGTGCATTCAATAGCAACATCTCTTTTCCTCATCCTGAAACTTCAAAATCAGCACCATCCTCTCACCAATTTCAGTCTGCATTCCCACCTGACTATAAACCTCACTTAGGGCACCATTCACATAATGACTCTCACATCTTCTACTGAAATAAGGCTTACAAAATAAAAAGCACTGTCTCACAAGAACGTTAAAGGTCCTTGGAAAAGAGAACAAAGGATGAAACATATTCCAAAGGAAGAAACCTCATGACTTCATAATCTACTGGATGAATACAGGTGAGGAAAGAGGTTAAAAGAATCAAAAACAATCCCAAAGTTTTTAGCTTGCAAGGTTTTAGAAAGGTTATTAACAGAAATAAGAATAAATGGCCACAAAAGGCTTACACATATATGTTCCAAACAGCTTTACTTATAATAGCTAAAATCTGGAAATGATTCAATCAACAAGTAAATGGATAAATAAATTATGGTATAACCAAACACTGGACTATTACTAAGAAATATAGGAAATGAACTATTAATACATGCAGCAACATAAATATCACAGACGTTATGCCAAGAGAAAGAAGACAAAAAAACACATACTACATGATTCCATTTCTTTGACGCTCTAGAAGAGACAAATCTAATTCAGAGTAATAGAAATCACATCAGTGGCTGCCCAGGAATAGAGTGGGGTAAGACTGATTGCAAAGAGGCCTAGGGAATTTCCAGAGGACAGAAAAATGTTCTTTATCTTCACTAAGATCATGGTTATCTGAACACTAAAAATGTGTGAATTCTACTGCAAGTAAATTATATTTTGGTAAAGCCGATTTTTAAAAACATTATTATGGGTGCCTGGGTGGCTCAGTCAGTTAAGCATCTACCTTTGCCTCAGGTCATGATCCCAGGATCCTGGGATGGAGCTCTGCATCGGCCCCCCTGCTCAGCAGAGAGCCTGCTTCTTCCTCTCCCTCTGCTTGTGCTCTCTCTCAAATAAATAATAAAATCTGTAAAGAATTTTTTTAAAAAAGAATATTTTCCTTGTGAGGTTTTCTTTTAAGATTTTATTTATTTATTCATGAGAGACAGAGAGAGAGAGAGAGAGAGAGAGAGAAAGAGAGAGGGATCCCTGGGTGGCGCAGCGGTTTGGCGCCTGCCTTTGGCCCAGGGCATGACCCTGGAGAGCCGGGATCGAATCCCACGTTGGGCTCCCGGTGCATGGAGCCTGCTTCTCCCTCTGCCTGTGTCTCTGCCTCTCTCTCTCTCTCTCTCACTGTGTGCCTATCAAGAAAGAAAGAAAGAAAGAAAGAAAGAAAGAAAGAAAGAAAGAAAGAAAGAAAGAAAGAAAGAAAGAAAGAAAGAAAGAAAGAAAGGCAGAAACACAGGCAGAGGGAGAAGCAGGAGATGCTCAACCGCTGAACTACCCAGGTGTCCCTATCCCCTAGCATTTAACATAGTATTTCGCAAAAAGGTAAAAAGTCTCTCTAAACTCAAAGTCCTGCTCCCTGAAGATCAACTTATTGTTTTTTAGGCACTTAATATATTAAAAAAGAAAAAAGGGTCAGGAAGGACTAAGCACCAGTAGATTTATGACCTTAGAAATTTTCTTTTAGGGGCAGCCCCAGTGGCTCAGTGGTTTAGCGCCGCCTTCAGTCCGGGTGTGATCCTGGAGACCAGGGATCAAGTCCCCCATCAGGCTCCCTGCATGGAGCCTGCTTCTCCCTCTGCCTGTGTCTCTGCCCCTCTCTCTCTGTGCCTCTTATGAATAAATAAATAAAATCTTAAAAAAAAAAAAAAAGAAATTTTCTTTTAAATATTTTATTTATTTGAGAGATACAGAGCATGCGGGGGGTGGGGAGGATGTGGGAGAAGCAGACTCCCCACTGAGCAGGGAAGCCTGATGTAGGGCTTCATCCCAGGACCCTGAGATCATGACCCGAGCCAAAGGCAGTCACTTAACCAACTAAGCCACCCAGATGCCCTATTCTTATAATTTTTCTGCTTGTTTTTGCACATGCTAAATTATAAGAGAATACCAATAACATTTATATATCCTAAATTTTCCACGTTTACCACACAGTTAATTTACTAACTATAAATTTTTCTTTTTTGATTTTTGATTTTTAAGTAATCTCTACACCCAATGTCAGGCTCAAACTTACACACCCAAGATCAAGAGTCACATGTTCTATTGACTGAACCAGCCAGACACCCCTAACTATGTATTTTTCACGTCTTTCCTCAGAGTTTTTGCTGAAGTGCTTGTAAATGTGTATTACTCTTTTGCAGACACGCATACTAGGAAGGTTTTCCCCTGATGCCTAATCCCCTGATGCCTAGTTGGTATTAAAATACCAACTATCTTTGAAAGGATACACAAGAAATTGTGATTGTCTGTATAAGGGGGGGTATAGTGTGAGAAAGCATTAGACATGGAAGGATAACTTACTTTTCATGGTAAATCTTTCTGAATATTCTGAACTTTATATCATGTACAGTTATAACTTTTTTTTTAAGATTTTATTTATTTATTCATGAGAGACACAGAGTGAGAGAGACAGAGACATAGGTAGAGGGAGAAGCAGACTCCATGCAGGAATTCTCATGTGGGACTCGCTCCTGGGACTCCGGGATCACTCCCTGAGCCAAAGGCAGCTGCTCAACCACTGAGCCACTAAGGCATCCCCTATAACTTATTCTAAATAATTTAAGTTTTTTCCACTATTTAAGGCCTTTCTGATTTTAGGATTTTACTTATTTGACAGACAGAGCATAAGCACGGGGAGCAGCAGAAGCAGGCCCCTCACAGAGTAGGGAGCCCAAGGCAGGGCTCAATTCCAAGATCCTGGGATCATAACCAGAGCCAAAGGTAGACAGACACTTAACTGAGCCACTCAGGCGCCCCAGCCTTTCTGATTTTTAAGGCAAAAGCCGATGATTTCCCAAAGACAACTGTGGTCTCAAAATGCATGGATAGCTTGTATTATGGAAATGCTGTGACTAATTTATTTCTCACAGGCCTTTGCCATTATACAGAGCCTTAGCTCTGCCCATTAACTTCATGTCAAAGTACTATTTAGCCTCTCAAAGATAAGCAAGCCCTTTCCCTCAATAGAGACAGGAAGAGTTTTACAAATCAGCTTTGTTTCCTCTAATCTGTCCTAAAGTTTTCTTAAAAAATCCTGAGTCAGTCTTTGACTTTTCTATTCCCAACAGCCAGATTTCCTCTTATTCTAATTAACAACATCCCCAAGACTAGCAATTCCATACCTGAAACTCTAAGGAAGAGTAATATAGAAATAAATCACATACACTATTTCACATACAAAGAAATGAAAAATTTTCAAAAACACTAATAATAACTCTAATATAATATAGGCAGATATCAGAGTGGTAAAAAAAAATTAATGAATACAAAACATCAGGTTTAGGGCACCTTGCTGGCCCAGTTTGTAAAGCATGCAATTCTTGACCTTGGTGTTTTAAGTTCAAGTCCCATGATAGATGTAGAGATTACTTAAAAGAAAAATGTTTAAAAAAAAAAAAAAAAAAAAACAGCAGCTTTGAATTCTTAAAATGTAGCAAATTGTCTAAACTTGCAAAATTTCTGTAATATCTTGGGAAAAAATGTAATTTATAGGATACCACTGGTAATTTCAGTCTAATTAACAACAGTAAGGCTAGGGGCACCTGGCCAGTTTCGTCAGTGAAGTGTGCGACTCTTCATCTCAGGGTTTTGAGTTTGAGGCCTGAGTGTAGAGATTTTTTTTTTTTTTATTCATAAAGACACAGGCAGAGGGAGAAGCAGGCACCATGCAGAGAGCCTGACATGGGACTCGATCCAGGGTCTCCAGGATCACACCCTAGGCTGCAGGTGACACTAAACCACTCCAACAGGGCTGCCCCTGAGTGTAGAGATTACTTAAAAATAAAATCTTTTTAAAAAGTTAAGTCTAATTAGCAATATGTGATTGATTAGTCAATCAAAAAGTTTTTTCCCTCTTTCCACCCTAGTGCCAAGTAAATGCTACTTAATCAAGGAGAATACAACTAGCTCTCCAGTTCAATAATTGGCAGCTCTTATTACTAATAACACTATTACCATAAGTTTCAACATAATTCATTTTTTAAAAGACTAAACTATAACTCAACATATGGCAAATATTGACGTTCACTTCTCTTCAGGACACATAGTAAGACTGCACTTCCTTACCACTTCTATGAAATCTGTTAAGACCATAAGATTTGCTTTGGCCAATGAACAATAAGCCAAAATTATAGGACCCTCTTCTAGACACTTTAAGAGCCAGTGAGTTATTAGCAACATTATCCTTCCTATTACCATGAAGATCACGGAACCACATGTTGAAATGGAGCCTCCATCAGTCTGAGACCCTGCATAACAAGAACAAGCGGAATCCCCCACCAACCACACTATACATATAGCATGTCAAGAAAAAAAAAAGTCCTCTTAAGAGCCTGTTAATTGTTTGTTACCACAACACTACCTAGTCTCTCCTAACACACAACGAAAGCCAAAATCATATTTTTCTTATTTGCTTACAAAACAGGGTAGCCCTGGTGGCGCAGCAGTTTGGCGCCGCCTGCAGCCCGGGGTGTGATCCTTGGAGACCCTGGATCGAGTCTCGCATCGGACTCCCTGCGTGGAGCCTGCTTCTCCCTCTGCCTGTGTCTCTGCCTCTCTCTCGCTCTCTCTGAATGAATAATAAATAAATCTTTAAAAAAAAAACAAAAACAAAAAACAAAGTCATCCTCAACATATCCTTCCCCTACCTCTAGTAAACACCCAATCCCATCAATTTTTCTGCCTTAATCTCTCTCAAATTCATCATATCAGCTCTCTTTATTTAGACTTATTTTTTTAAGGTTTGTTTCTTTTGTGTGTGGTTTTTTTTTTTTAGATTTTATTTATTTATGCACAAGAGACAGAGAGAGAGAGGCAGAGACACAGGCAGAGGGAGAAGCAGGCTCCATGCAGGGAGCCCAATGTGAGACTCAATTTCTGGGATCACTCCCTGAGCCAAAGGTAGACGGCTCAACCACTGAGCCACCAGGCATCCTTCACTTAGACATCTATAATCTATAATAACCTTCTAACCAGTCTCCCTACATATAATCTCTGTCCATTTATTTCCCATATCTCCAAAATAATCTTTTAAAAACATAAATATGATCATATCACACAGCTGCTTTTAATGATTTTTGCATCACTTAGGAATAGCACAATAATGGCCCTTCAAGAAATAACTGTAAGGGACGCCTAGGTGGCTCAGCAGTTGAGCGTCTGCCTTTGGCTCAGGGTATGATCCTGGAGTCCTGGGATCAAGTCCCACATCGGACTCCCTACATGGGACCTGCTCCTCCCTCTGCCTGTGTCTCTGCCTCTCTCTTTCTGTGTCTCTCATGAATAAATATTTTTTTAAAAAAAGAAGTAACTGTAAGAAATGCTAGAAATGTTCCATGATGTTCTGTATCATGGTTGCATGACTGTATACATCTGCAAAAATTCAACAAGCTTACACTTAATATTTACATACCCTGCTGTATTAGTTATGCCTCAATTAGTTAAAAAGAAAAACATAAAATGGCCCCAATGTAACTTTCATATTACCAAATAAATAACTCAAACCACATAAATAACCTATGGCCACAAACTATTAGTAATCACCCTCTTAGATATTGATCTTTCATGCTCTCAGGTATTTAAAATCCTTTCCACTCCTATTTTTTTCTAAGACCTACATAAAATCTCACTCCCTCAGGGATCATTCCACCTAAATATCACTTATTTTGTTGTGCTACAATTCTGTACATTCTTAGCATTCACTACACCAGTGGGTCTCAAGCAGAAGTGATTTTGTTCTCCAGGGACATTTGGAAATGTCTGGAGACATTTCTGATTGTCACAGGGAGGAGGGAGTGCTACTGGCATCTAATTGTTAAAGACCAGAAATGCTGCAAAATTTCCCATAATACATCACAAAGATCCCCATAACAATTAATTATCCTCCCTAAAACATCAGTACTGCCATGATTCAGAAACCTTGCACTGGGCAGCCCCCCGTGGCACAGCGGTTTAGCGCCGCCTGCAGCCTGAGGTGTGATCCTGGAGACCCAGGATCAAGTCCCATGTCGGGTTCCCTGCATGGAGCCTGCTTCTCCCTCTGCCTGTGTCTCTGCCTCTCTCTCTGTGTGTGTGTCTCTATGAATAAATAAATAAAATCTTAAAAAAAAAAAAAAGAGGGATCCCTGGGTGGCACAGCGGTTTAGCGCCTGCCTTTGGCCCAGGGCGCGATCCTGGACACCCGGGATCGAATCCCACATCGGGCTCCCGGTGCATGGAGCCTGCTTCTCCCTCTGCCTATGTCTCTGCCCCCCACCCCGTGTGACTATCATAAATTAATTAAAGAAAGAAAGAAAGAAAGAAAGAAAGAAAGAAAGAAAGAAAGAAAGAAAGAAACCAACCTTGCACTGCATTATCAAAGGTACTTATTTGCAAGTCTGTATCTCTACTAACCTGAACAATAGGAAGGATCAAGTCTTACTCATTTTTTATATCCTGGCACAATACCTAACAAACAGCACTCAAAATGTATAATAAATAGATGTCATTATAAGCACAGTGCCTAGAATACAGGACTCAAAAATCTATAATAAATACATGTGTTGGAACACCTGGGTGGTTCAGTGGTTGGGCGCCTGCCTTCAGCTCAGGTCGTGACCCTGGGATCCTGGAGTCCTGCATAGGGCTCCCTGCCAGGAGCCTGCTCCTCCCTCTGCCTGTGTCTCTGCCTCTCTCTCTCAGTCTGTGCCTCTCATGAATAGATAAATAAATCTTTAAAAAAAAAAAAATACATGTGTTATTACGGAATCTTCTTTTGATTAAAATATAACTAAAGCTACGTAGCTTACTAGCTAAACTGGTAGTCTTTACTTTTTTCTTCCAAAGATATTTATTTATTTAAAGTAGGATCCTTGCCCAACATGGGGCTCAAACTCATGACCCTGAGAATAAAAGTTGCGTACTCTACAGACTGAGCCAGCCAAGCACCCAGTATACCAGTATACTGGTAGTTTAAATTCAAATTTCATGAATTATTATTTTGATTGATGTTTTCATAGTATATACCAACAAGATATGTTATATCCTGACTATCTCAGAAGTGTTAAAGTGACACTGATTTCCATATTAAGAAAAGCATGAGTAAACCGAACAGCTTAGAGACTATGCTTCAAAAGGATTTAAAAAAACACTTTTCAAAAAAATGTTTTAATCTCATTATCACAGTGCTAACAGAATGAGGCAGAGTAAAATAATGGATACTAAAATTTGGGATACCACTCCACTTACCTTTAATCCAATATAATTTATATTAACAGAATAACAGTTCACCTTAACAAATTGTCAAAAACAACTAGTTTGTTACTTAATAAACATTTCATATCTCAAAAATAGAACCATTTTATTGTTAATGACTGGATGTACCGCCTCAAAGAGTCACAAAACATATTTTGGGTGTTTGCTTACTCTATCTTTCACCATTCCTACCCTAATATATTCCACACCACCACCTGGAGGGTTGAACGAAATCTGTACTTCCAAAACTTTTAAATTAACTAGATGCCCATTAAATTTAGTTGTTTAGAGTAAAATATCAGGAGGCTCATTATCAACTGAAGGCAAATTTTTGAACAAATGATACATTATTAAAATATCTACATTTTAAATCTGATAAGGAAAAGTTTTTGATGCCTATTTAAAGTTCTCAAAACAGGGGCGGCCTGGGTGGCTCAGTGGCTTAGCACCACCTTCAGCCCAGGGCATGATCCTGGAGACTCAGGATGGAGTCCCACACTGGGCTCCCTGCGAGGAGCCTGCTTCTCCCTCTGCCTATGTCTCTGCCTCTCTCTCTCTGTGTCTCTCATGAATAAATAAATAAAATCTTAAAAAAAAAAAAGGAGGGGGGAGGGCAGCCCCGGTGGCGCAGCGGTTTAGCACCGCCTGCAGCCCAGGGTGTTCTCCTGGAGACCTGGGATAGAGTCCCACATCGGGCTCCTTGCACGGAGCCTGCTTCTCCCTCTGCCTGTGTCTCTGCCTCTCTGTCTGTGTGTCTCTCATGAATAAGTAAACTTATTCTTTTAACTTACTGAATTATCTAATACATATTACAAGAACAAAATTCATGTCAGTATTTTTATTATCTTTTAAGCTATACTATTCTTGAACATAGTGGTTCTCTCCAACCCATTTACTATACATTTGTATGTATAATTAGTTCATCAAAATGTCATGTAAACAAAAAGATATCCAAATTCTATACTTTCCATTGCTAATAACCAAGTCTATTATAGGACACTTCTTTCCTAAATAGAAAATTTTCACATCTTTCCCTTCTTAAAATCCTTTTAAAGTTTTACAGCATTATTTTGTAGAATTGAACATTCTCACATAATACACAAAAATATCAGTCAGTACCTAAATTGAAGATAAAAGGAAGGACCATTTCATTAGTCTACTTTAAAATTATTTCTGCTTTTCTAGATAATGGAAAAATTAGCACTAACAATTATACATCAAAATAAAGAATATGAGGAGTGCCTGGGTGGCTCAGTCAGTTAAGCATACAACTGTTGACTTCAGTTCACAGGATCTCTGGGTAGTGAGCTTAACACCTGTATCAGGCCACACCCAGCTTAAAGAGTCTCCCTCTCCCATGCTCCTCCCCTCCCAAAAGGTAAAGAATCTGAAAGTAACCATGTTATATTGCTCCTCCGGGATTCAGAACCCTTGAATTCTAAGGGAAAACAAACAAAAAACAAATACCATACTCCTATAATGTGATGGTCCCTACATCACAGTCATCACCTACCATATACACAACATGAGATTACCAAAACTCTGTATATTAAATACCATCAAACACATTACACAGTTTCTATGCAACAATAAAGAGTAAAGTTTCCTTATCAAGTACAACTATAGATAAATAATTTTAGTCTTTTTTTTAAAGATTTATTTATTTATTCATGACAAAGAGAAAGAGAGGTAGAGACACAGGCAAAGGGAGAAGCAGGCTCCATGCAAGGAGCCTGATGTGGGACTTGATCCCACGACTCCAGGATCATGCCCTGAGTCGAAGGCAGACGCTCAACCACTGAGCCACCCAGGCGTCCCAAGTAATTTTGGTCTTTACAATCAAGAATACGGATGCTTTGGGCCAAGAGAGAAAGCCTTCCCAAGTTTGAATAACACTAAATTTCTAAGTGCAAAAAAGGAAAAACCTTGACCTTGTCCAGTAATACTGTTAACTGTTTCTGAAATTTCTTTCTCAGTCTCAGTGGAAATAAATTTGAAGAAATCAATCAAAAATACAAACTAGAGGGGGATCCCTGGGTGGCTCAGCGGTTTGGCGCCTGCCTTTGGCCCAGGGCGTGATCCTGGAGACCCGGGATCGAGTCCCGCGTCGGGCTCCCGGCGTGGAGCCTGCTTCTCCCTCCTCCTGTGTCTCTGCCTCTCTCTCTCTGTCTCTATCATAAATAAATAAATAAATCTTTAAAAAAAATACAAACTAGAGACTCGTAACTACTACACCTGGACTAAGAACATCAATCAAAACATAAGGATACGGTTAGATGTCATGCACTGAAGCACAAAGAACCTTTAAAAATATACTTTACGGGCAGCCCCAGTGGCACGGCGGTTTAACGCCGCCTGCAGCCTGGGGTGTGATCCTGGAGACCCGGGATCGAGTCCCACATCGGGCTTCCTGCGTGGAGCCTGCTTCTCCCTCTGCCTGTGTCTCTGCCTCTCTCTCTGTGTCTCTATGAATAAATAAACAAAATCTTTAAAAAAAAAATTTCCTGTTATAAAAAAAATATATATGTACTTTACTTGTTTAAATATTTATTTTTTAATATATTTAAAGTTACCTTATAAATCCTATTAAAATATAATTTAAAAAAATAAAAAATAAAATAAAATATAATTTTAAAAATCCACATATGCCCCAAATAAAAATAAGACATTTTCTTAATATGTTCCAAATAAAGTTTTCCTTTTTTAAAAAATAATTTTTTAAGATATATGTTTTTATATATATTAAAATATTTGTTTGATAGAACACAAGGGGAGGGGGGGCAGCAGGAGGAGAGAGAAAGAGAAACAGGCTCCTTGCTGAGCACAGAGTCCATAGTGGGGCTCCTGGGATCATAACCTGATCTGATGGCAGATACTTAACCAACTGCACCATCCGTGTGCCCCAAGATTTATTTTTTTTTTAAAGATTTTATTTCTTTATTCATGAAAGACACAGAGAGAGAGAAAGGCAGAGGGAGAAGCAGGTTCCATGCAGGGAGCCCGACATGGGATTCGATCCTGGGTCTCCAGAATCAGGCCCTGGGCTGAAGGCGGCGCTAAACCGCTGAGCCAGCGGGCTGCCCAGATTTATTTATTTTAGTAAGAGAGTGAGAGAGAGCATAAGCAGGGAGAGGGACATACGGAGAGAAGCAGACTCTCTGCTGAGCACGGAGCCTGAAAGGGGATGGATCCCAGGATCCTGAGATCATGATCTGAGCTGAAATCCTGAAGAGTCCAACACTTAACCAACTGAACCACCCCAGTGACCCAAAAATAAATTCTGTGAATCCTAAGTAACTGTACTCAAATACATAATGTGACTCTAGATACATGATAATACAGGTTCCCAAATATAAAAATCAATATAAAAACCTCAGAAGTTACCATCACACCCAAAATTGCTGGTACTCTAATCGGGATCTTTTAGACAGAGTCCTCAGTACCCTAACAAGACTTGAAGCCTAAGAAATGTAAATATACATAACTACCAAATAGACTAGAGATTAGATCAGGAGAGATTGAAAGTACACTTATTTTATCATACTTCAGAGACATTAGACATAAAAAGGATGCTAGGTGCCCCACTGGCTCAGTTGGAACATCATGCGACTCTTGATCTTAGGGTTGTGAGTTTAAGCCCCATGTTAGGTGTAGAGATTACTATAATAATCAAACTTAAAAAAAAAAAGTAAAAAGGATGAGTTGAAAAAAAATTTCAAGAAAATTTAACTGTATATCCAGAACACATAATAATAGCAAAAAAAAAAAAGGTTTCTCATTAGAATGCTTACCCTTACATACCACATTGTTATTTACTATTTTTAATCATTTCTAAAGATTTGTTTATTTATTTATTCATGAGAGACACAGAGACAGAGAAAGAGAGGCAGAGAGACAGGCAGAGGGAGAAGCAGGCTCCATGCAGGGAGCCCGACGTGGGACTTGATCCCAGGTCTCCAGGATCACACCCTGGGCCAAAGGCAGCACTAAACTGCTGAGCCACCAGGGCTGCCCTACTATTTTTAATTTTAAAAAATTGTTACTGTGACGCACTAAATTGAATTCACAAGCCATTAATAAGTCATAACCTAAAGTTTTAAAAGCACTGGCTTAGAGGATCTGACGACCATTGGAGTTCCTTACTTTCATGAGTACCTACTTTAAGAAAATATTCAAGACGTGGAAAATATGAAAAGACAGAATTCCTCCAGGGCAGGAACCATGTCTTACTGGCATATGATCACCACTTAACATCTGTTAATTAATACATTGTAGAATACAAAGCACTTTCAAGGTAAGGACACACAAAGGATACCTATAAAAATAAGCTTAGAAGAGCATGAGTATTTCGGATTCCTTCAAAGCTAGGAAGGTGGAGAGAGCTCCAGGAAGTAGAAGAGTGACACCAGCTGACTTTTAAATATAAAAATCAAGAACCGAGGATACCTGGGTGGCTCAGTGGTTGAGTGTCTGCCTTTGGCTCAGGTTGTGATCCCGGGGTCCTGGGATCCAGTTCTGCATCAGACTCCCAACAGGGAGCCTGCTTCTCCCTCTGCCTATGGCTCTGCCTCTCTCTCTCTGTGTGTCTCTCATGAATAAATAAATAAAATCTTTAAAAAAAAAAAAAAAACAAGAACCAACAGGAAAGAAAGTCTCTTACAGAAATACATAGCAGTCCACCAGAGGTACAAAAAGTTTGTAAGCTACTCTTGATTAAAAATTCTATTCCTTTCAAAAATATATGTTAAGCTCCAAATGTATTAATCCAAATCAAAATTATGGAATGCCCTTCAGTCTTAAATATTAGGCTCCTTGTATTAATTTGTAAACATTTACTAAGTTGCTAGTACTTGACAGCCAACAACTTTTTGAGCACTTACTATGTATCAGGCAATAAGTACTTAAGAGTTACCCATTTAAACCTAACAACCTTGTAAAATACTATCTTCATTTTATAGGTGAGGAAAGTAAGACTTAAAAAGTTACATAAAGAAGTTACACAGCTAATAAATGGTGAAATTAAGATATATTAAGTGCCAGTATTATTATCAGTGGCTGCAAATCAGAATATTTTGTTCCATTATTTGTCAGTGCTTTTCTCAGAAACTAAGTTTTGGGGGTGCCTGGGTGGCTCAGTCAGTTGAGCATCTGCCTTTGGCTTGGGTCATGATCCCATAGACCTGGGATAGAGCCCCACTTCAGGCTCCCTACTTAGTGGGGAGCCTGCTTCTCCCTCTCCCTCTGCCATTCCCCCTGCTTGTGCTAGCTGGAGTGCTCTCTCTCTCTCTCTCTGTCAAATAAATAAAATCCTTTTTTAAAAAAAGTAGTTATGTTTAGAGGCAACTAGCTGGGTTAGTCTGTAGAGCATGCAACTCTTGATCTTGGGGTCATGAACTCAAGCCCTAAAGCTTACATAAAAACTAAAATTTTTTTTAAAAAAAAGGTAGTTATGGATAAATATCACTGATATTGGCATTTTTAACAGGCTGTATACTTGTACTTTCATTTACTTTATTTACATGCCAGGTACTTATATTTTGAAAACCTTTCCACCTTTTATGGGCCACTTAATTTTGTCAGTAAGTAAAAAGATGCTGTGTTTGACTGTATTGCAGTCCAAAAAGTCTGCTTCTAGCACAACTGCAAGAGACTGACAGAAATAACGGTTACCAAATGTTGATACATCCCAATTGAGAGGAATTATTTCTAGACCCTCCACAGAACTTTTTAATTCATGTGGATTTTTTAGAAGGTCTGAGACATCTTCAATGAAATTAAACGTCAATTTTTACCACTAAAACTTAAAATGCTTTAATCCAAAAACGGAATGTAATGGAATGAAATAATACAGGTTTGTATCTTTTTCACTTACATCTTAGAATTTGAAATCTTGAAGAATACAAAAAAAAAAAAAAATCCAGCCACAAACAAATATAGAAATGTAAAGGCAAACATAACATTGGCGCTCTGTTTAACAATTTCAATTTTATGCAAGACTTTGAAATAACACTTTTTAGAAAAGTCTCATTCATATATGATCCTGAACTGAACAGCAGTTAATACATACCAAAGAAATTCCTATGAAAGGTTAAATTAGTACAAATGTAATCATTGTAACTGACACTACTGATAACCAAAAAGGATACAAAAAAAAAAAAATAACTGATTTTAATACACAAATCAGCCAAATGAAAAACACAGAATTTACTTCCAGGTAATGTGAATAACAGATTAATCTCAAATCTAATTTTAATGCCAACAGTTGACCCCTAGGTAATTTCTGGATTTACTAAATATTTATATCCACTAAATACCAGCAAACTACTAAAATAAATTATACCCTTTATGTTTAGTTAAGAGCATCTAGTCTTGGGAATCCCTGGGTGGCTCAGCGGTTTAGCGCCTGCCTTCAGCCCAGGGCGTGATCCTGGAGTCCCGGGATTGTGTCCCACATCGGGCTCCCTGCATGGAGCCTGCTTCTCCCTCTGCCTGTGTCTCTGCCTCTCTCTCTCTCTCTCTTTCTCTCTCATGAATGAATAAATAAAATCTTTTTTTAATTTTTTTTAAATTTTTATTTATTTATGATAGTCACAGAGAGAGAGGCAGAGACACAGGCAGAGGGAGAAGCAGGCTCCATGTACCGGGAGCCGGACGTGGGATTCGATCCCGGGTCTCCAGGATCGCGCCCTGGGCCAAAGGCAAGCGCCAAACCACTGCGCCACCCAGGGATCCCTGAATAAATAAAATCTTAAAAAAGAAAAAAAAAAGAGCATCTAGTCTTGAGGTGCCTGGGTGGGCTCAGTTGGTTAACAATGAGACTCTTGATCTTGAAAAGTTCAGGTCTTTTCTTTTTTTCTTTTAAAGAGAAATACAGAGAGAAAGGCATAGACATAGGAGAGGGAGAAGCAGAGACACAAGCAGAGGGGAAGCAGGCTCCCCGCAAGAAGCCTGATGTGGGACTGGATCCGGGAACCCCAGGATCATGCCCCAAGCCAAAGGCAGATGCCTAACCGCTGAGCCACCCAGGCATTCCCACTCAGCTCAGGTCTTGATCCCAGGGTTATTGAGTTAAACCCCATGCCTTTTAAAATAATTAATTAATTAAATTTTTAAAAGAGCATCTAGTCTTTCTGGTGTTCTATAATCAACTTTTTTTATTAATGGAATGGCATCATAACATTGGACCAAATGTGTATGTGCCTTGATATACAGAAAGCTTGTTTAATATTAACACACATTCAATTAATTGCCATATCCACAGTTCTCTCCAAATTCGTATTATAGAAAATACAATTATTTTCTATTCAATTCACTCATATTTTTGGTCGTGTACACTGTTACATTTCTTTAAAACCTCTCATAGTTTAAATATGTTTGAGAAACTATCCTTCTGTTTGGAAGAATTTTTGTTACTGTCAAGATAATCTTAGATTATTAAACTCAGTTGATTCTTAGAAAGTCTTCCATCTATAAAACATGAGAATTATAACCAAATTAACAAATCAGATATCAGAATGCCAAAAGTTAAGTCATTAAAAGGGAATCCAGAAAAAGAGTCAGTTGTGAAAGAACAGGAAGTGATGTACACTGCCATTTGTAGATGAACTATTTAGAAACATGAGTACCATACTAAACTGGAATCAACCAAACCCAGACTTAACAGCTCTCAGTATTCTGACAGTGGCATCGAGGTCAGCTGAAGTAACCCTCAGGCTATTTTCTCCTAATAGTGAATTTACCTAATTGATAAAGAACACACTTTTACCACTTTTAGAATTCCTACAAGCTATGGAAAACAATGTTTCTTTTTAATTGTTCTTAAGAGTATCTCTTAGTTTAGCATGCATTTTGAAATAGAGCAAGTACTTTACTTATATTATGTGTACATCCTTAAGTTTTGCAGCCTTTGTTGACAAATCTTCTCTGCCTGCATCTTTCCAGGACAAAAACATCAGTCTTTGCTGAGCAGTATGCTTGGGTTTATACATACTTGTATATATGAATTATCAACAACAAACCATAGTATACAGAATTCGACTTTATGGCATAATTTCCCATATAAGGGGAAACTCTACACACCACAACATGCAGCTTTGCGCCATGAAATAAAGATCCAAAGTACTACTTAAGTCAAAATGAATTCAAATAAAAATAAAAAGGGAATAAAGAAAACAAGGAGAATTCTACCTTTTGAGGAAAAATAAACCGATTTAACATATTAACATGCCTCCCTATATCAAAATTATGAAGTGAGATGACAGAAATTAAATTAGTGCTGAAAACTACTAATATCTTTAAATTCCAGTCCTACCTAACCCAGGTTTCAAAATGCAACAAACACACCTTAAACAGGTCTAATGAACAACATTAAATATACATGGCATTCGGAAGTATTTTAAAATAAGTCACCGACTAAGCAAAGCTTAAACACCAAATATAACCTGTTAGTAAAATATCAAAACAACCCATATCTGTACATATTTTAGTCTTCATTGCTTTGTAAAAAAATAATAAAATTAATCCAAGAATATTCATATATGAAACATTTTTAAAATCACTTCATCAGTAAATCTAAATACTTAAAGAAAAAAAGTATGAATAGACTTCAAGGCTACTCTTTGATCACAAAAAGCAATTGGCAACACACTTCCAGAATGTTAGAATTTTTATTTTTTATTTATTTCTACTCTACTAAGGACAAAACCAACAAGTACTACTGTAAACCAGATAGGATGATTTGTTTTAAACAAATATGACATGAAGCAAAAGAAGTGGAAAAATGACTGACTACATAACACAGATCTTATCACAGCATAATTAGGCAAATTAGAGTCTGTTTTCTCATTTCTTTAAGAAATAAAGCATTTCTACAGAAAGGTTTGTAACCTAATCATTTTCAGAAAAATTTCAATGTTATACAAAATAGAATGAACCCTAAAAATTCACAGCTCAGGGAGAATGTCCATCAGACGGCCTGTATTAATCTTTAATAATTCTCCAAGAACTACTACAGTCACAGAAAGAAAAAGGAGAGGGGCATGAAACAGTACAAAATTATTTTATTTGAATCCCAGTGAAAACCCAATATGCTCACCAAAAAAAAAAAAAAAAAAAAAAGTCACTCTAGTGTTTAAAAGAGATCGAGAGAGACATCAAAACTGTTCAAACATGGCAGGGTCCCTCTCGAGAGGCCATATCTCCCAACAATAACAAGAGGAACAGATAACACTTCCCAGGGACAGATCTCAGGGGAAGAATATTAAACCGGTACTGTTATCGATTTAAAACCAAAGGGAAAAGGGTAACCTTTCCAAGGGAAGCGCCATTACTTCCCTCTCCAGCTCCCCCTCCCTTCAGTGTACACACAGGCCTGTGTATGAAGAAGAAACTGCCTTGGACTTCTGCAGCATTGCAGTAGACTAAAGGATGGGGAAGGGGGAAGGGTAGGGGGAGAGAAACGCTTCCATCACCCCTATAGGAGTATAGATTTCCTGAGCAGGGGTGGAAGCCACCTAGCAGGCTACCCTTCCCAAGAATACAGACACTACAAAGGAGGAGAGGGAGGAGCAGAGGGATCAGAAAGGAAAGGGACCTCGCGCCTTTAAATCGGGGTGCACATCAACCCAGTCTCCCCAAGAGAGCCACACCTTCCTCGAGACATCCCCTTCCACCACTCCTTCCGGTGACCCTCAGGAAAGAGGAATGTAACTGCTCTTGCCCCTCAAAACGGGAGGGAGTCCAGCTCACCAGCTTCTTCACCCCACCCACAGAATCACAGACCCTCCAGGTCTCCCTCCCTACCCCACCCCCACTTCCCTTCCCGGAGGGGCCAGAGTGGGCCGAATTTCCCCGCCCCCTCCAAGTCTCCCTTTCCCAAAGCAGAAGTGCCCTTACCCTTTCGCCGACAGGTCTGGGGCGGAGTAGGCAGGCACAGCCCCCTGCAGCGCTCGGGTAGCCGCTACGCTGGAGGGCGAGGAGTGAGGAGGAGGGGGCCTGGCGACCGACCGCCGCTCCCCCCCCCCCGGAGCCCCAGCAAGCCGCCCAGCCCAAGCTCTGCGACAAGGGGCGGGGGGGGGGGAGGGGGCGAGGGGACGACCGGGGTCGAAGAGGCGCCCTCAGCGCTTGGGCTCAGCTAAGATGGCGCGGGGAAGTGCTGGGAGCCGCCGCGGCCGCCGCCTCGGGGGAACCGGCCCGGGCCTCGGCCGCCGTCCGTCCTCACACAGCCGAGGCCCTCTCGTCCCCCGCCACGGCCCCTCGGCGGGCGGGCCCACGCACAGCCCTCCGCTACCACCACCACCCCTGGGAAGGGGGCGCTCACAAAGGGAAGAGAGGCCGCGGGCCGGCCGGCCGGCGGCGGGGCGGGGTCCCCAGGGGCCGGGAGGCCTCAGAGGTTCGCGGGTGCCTCGCGCTCTCGGCCCGCGAAGGGCGCAGGCAAGCGGGACCCCTCCTCTCTCCTTAAACAGGCGGCGGCACCGACTCACTATCTTTGCCACCCTCCCTCTCTCTCTCTCTCCGAGCCCTGAAGCCACAGAGCCCGGCCGCTGCCCAGGCTCCCCCCCCCTTCCCCAACACCACTCCCCTCCTCCCGACAGTCATCCCAGTCTCCGATCTCGCGAGATTTCCCGCCTGACAGGGCCGACCCTGCGCGAGACACGACGGCATACGCGTGCGCGCCCTCACGGGAGCGCGCGGATACTTGCGCCGGGTGGAATCTCCTGGGTGCGCTGAGTCCCAGCCTCGGTCCAGCCCGGCCGCCCTCGGCTGGCGGAGCTCTTCTGCCACGCGGGCGTCAGGTGCATTCATTTCACCCTGAAATTTGAGAAAGAAGAGTTATCAGCTCTCCTCTGTTCTCACTTCCAAAACATCCGCACCCCATAACCCTGAGAATGAGAAGCTTGCGCTGGCATGTAGGATATCCAGTTCTTACACACCGTGGTTCAACTGCTCCATGGAATTCGGAGGTAAACTGGTCAGTGTAATCTGTACGTAGCTGAGTTTTTGAGATTCTAAAAGCGTATAATGACTTTTGGACCGGTAATAAGAGTTGATACAGATTAAACTACCCTATGTGTTGGTAATGGTAGGAAAGAAAAATCCTTGACAAGTTTTTGTTGGTGTTTTTAGTAGTTTTTGAAACAGGAGCAGCAAACGGGAGACCTACGGGTCCTAATGCAGTAAAGAGAGCTACTAATTTTTTTGTGGTGAAACTTTTTTTTTTTTTTTTTTTTTTTTTTTTTTTTAGAGGAAAACTCCTTCAGTGGACTATAAAGAGAGCAATTTTATTCAGGAACCAGACATTGTGCCTCCAGTGCAGTAAAAAAAAAAAAAAAACTTGGTTCTTCAACTGGTAAGCAGTGAGATAAATAGATCTGTTGTGTGAGATTTAGGAGTAAAAATGTACTCCAGAACAATTGGAAATTACAGTAAACTAGGAAAGTAAACTGGCTATGATCAGAAAAACAAGGTATCCACTTCAGTGGGTTATACATATAATTTGTTCTAAATATGCTTTCTTATAGTAAGGGATTTTGCTGTCAGTCAGTCCTCTTTTCACCTATATTGTCAACTACTCTCAAGTGGCAACTTCCCCTCAGCATAAAGACATGTCCGAATTTCTTTGGAGGGAAAAGAAAGATTGCTATCTTTGTCTCTCCTCCACTTTAATTTTTTTAAGACTTTATTTATTTACTCATGAGAGACACAGAGAGAGAGAGCAGAAGCAGGCTCCATGCAGGGAGCCTGATGTGGGACTCAATCCCCGGACTCCAGGATCACACCCTGGGCCAAAGGCAGGCTCTAACCTGCTGAGCCATCCAGGGATCCCTCTCCTCTACTTTATTTATTTTTTTTAAAGATTTATTTATTTATTTATGAGAGAGAGAGAAGCAGAGACACAGGAGGAGGGAGGAGCAGGCTCCATGCCGGGAGCCTAACGTGGGACTCGATCCCGGGACTCCAGGATCGCGCCCTGGGCCAAAGGCAGGCGCTAAACCGCTAAACCCAGGGATCCCCTCTCCTCTACTTTAAAGCCAAGCTTCTTGGAAAGGTTGTCTGTCTTTCCACCTCCATGAAACTGATCTTACCAAGGTCAAGAATGACTTCCTATTTGCTGTGTCTAATGGAGTCATTTTATTTTATTTTTATTTTTTTTATTATTATTTTTATTTAAGTTCAATTTGCCAACATATAGTACAACACCCAGGGCTCATCCCATCAAGCGCCCTCCTCAGTGCCCATCACTTAGCTACCCCATCACCCCACCCATCTCCCCTTCTGCAACCCTTTGTTTCCCAGAGTTAGGAGTCTCTCATGATTTGTCTAGCGGAGTCATTTTAATCCTTCTTGACATCTACAATATTTTACAGAGTTGACACTCCTTCCATCTTGAAACTATGTTCCTCCTTGGTTTTGGGGATTTTTTAAGATTTTATTTATTTATTTATTTGACTGAGAAGCACAAGCAGGGAGACCGGCAGAGGGAGAGTGAGAAACAGGCTCCCCACTGAGCAGAAAGCCTACTGCAGTACTGGATCCCAGAACCCTGGGATCATGACCCAAGCTCATGGCAGATGCCTAACAAACTGAGCCACCCAGGCGCCCATCTCCTTGGCTTTTCAACACCACTCAGAACTAGTTTTCCCTCTACTTTCTTATCCTTGCAGCCCCTCTTCCTCCACCTATCCCTCAAATGATGCTCTTCCAATCCTGATCCCTTCTTCTGAAAGTTCCAACAAGGATGTTCTCTTCTAGTTATTTCATACATTTAGATATGGAAAGAGATTCTGGCTTTCCTATAATATTTATTCTTAATTTTCTACAGAAAATTTCAAACTTACACAAAAGGAATGGGGTATAATAATAAACCTCCATGTGTCCATCATCTAGCTTCAACTGTTACCAACATTCTATCATTCTTGTTTCACCTATTCTCCCACAACCTTTTCTCCCCAATGAATTTAATCCCCATTGTATTTTTCTTTAAGATGTATTTATTTGGGAGAGAGAGAGCACACATGCAGGGAGGAGGAGGGGAGCAGAGGCAGAGAGAGAATTTGGAGCAGACCCTATGCTGAGTGTGGGGCTCAATGGAGCACTCGATTCCACAACCCTGAGATCATGACCTGAGCCAAAATCAAGAGTCGGATGCCAAATAAGCCACCCAGGCACCCCTCTTAGTGTATTTTTAAATAAATCTCTAGTAAACCATTGTAACATTTTACCCGTAAATACTTCAATATGTGTCTCTAAGAAATACTTTGGTTGTAACATAACTACATCATCATTATCACACCTTTACAATAATTTCTTATTATTTAATACCCAATCTATATTCAGTTTTTCCTAAAGTTTCCAAAATGTCTTTTTACATTCTATTTGTTAGAACCGGGACATGAGGGCAGCCCCAGTAGCTCAGCGGTTTAGCGCCATCTTTGGCCCAGGGCATGTTCCTGCAGACCCGGGATCCAGTCCCAGATCCAGCTCCCTGCGTAGAGCTTGCTTCTCCCTCTGCCGGTGTCTCTGCCTCTCTCCCTGTGTCTCTCATGAATAAATAATAAAATCTTAAAAAAAAAAAAAAAAGAACCGGGCTGTGAAATTCTACACTTTGCATTTGATTAATAGATGCTTCTTATATCACTTTTCGTGTATAACAGTTCCCCCTTCCTTTTTTCTTCTTCTTTCTTGCCTTTTTTAAGATTTTATTTATTCATTTGAGAAAAACGAGGGAGGGAGGGAGAAGAAGAGAGAATCTGAAGCAGACTCCACACTAAGAATAGAGCCTGACGTGGGGCTGGATCCACGATTACAAGATCACAACCTGAGCTAAAACCAAGAGTTGGATGCTCAACCAAATAAGCCACCTAAGCACCCCTCTTTCTTTCCTTTTTATATGCAGTTTATTTGTCTAAAAAATCAGATTACATATCCTGTAGAATTTTTCCACATTCCAGACTTGCCAGTTGATTCTTCACAATGTCATTTCTCATTTGCTTCAATGCCCTTATGTCTTATAAACTGGGAGTTAAGGGCAGCCCGGCTGAATCAGTTGTTTAGAGCTGCCTTCAGCCTGATCCTGGAGTCCTGGGATCGAGTCCCACATCAGGCTCCCTGCATGGAGCCTGCTTCTCCCTCTGCCTGTGTCTCTGCCTCTCTCTTTCTCTCTCTGTGTGTCTCTCATGAATAAATAAAATCTTTTTTAAAAATAAATAAATAACTGGGAGTTAAATCTAAACATTTACTACTACATAGTAGTTTTTTTTTTAAAATAATATTTTGGATCTGCTACTACCTATGAGCTGTTTCCCCAGCACATAGAGTATCTTAAGAGACCCTGGCTATCTTTTTAAAAAACTATTATTCCAGATCTCTACCTAGGATCTGGTACTGAGAGGCCTCCCTCCTCAAATTCTTCAAATTTCACACAAAGTACACCGATACATACTCATGGGCTTACCCTGTCAGTAAAGTATCATTGATTGATACTGCAAAACATATCAGTTATTTAATTTCTAAAATTGTATCCAAACAAGAAAATTATACTCATCGGTGGTAGGAAAATAAATTAATTCTTAGAACAGTTGCAGATTTTTCACTGTCTTTGATTTAACTCCTGAACATTTCTCTGATTCATCCCTACTACCTCTTCTGTAGTGGTTCATACTCAGTTTCTTTTTTTTTGTTTAATTTTTTTTTAATTTTTATTTATTTATGATAGTCACACAGAGAGAGAGAGAGAGACATAGGCAGAGGGAGAAGCAGGCTCCATGCACCGGGAGCCCGACGTGGGATTCAATCCCGGGTCTCCAGGATCGCGCCCTGGGCCAAAGGCAGGCGCTAAACCACTGCGCCACCCAGGGATCCCTCATACTCAGTTTCTAACCTGGGATACTGTAATTGCCTTCCAACTACTCACTCCTAGGGTGCTTCATTTCCTATACTGAGATAAATGATTTTAATCTTCCTAAACTGCAATTTCTAAGAGCTGAATATGTCATTTCTCTGCTTAAAATTCTTCCATGGAAGGGACGCCTGGGTGCCTCAGTGGTTGAGAGTCTGCCTTAGGCTCAGGGTGTGATCCCAGAACTCTGGGATCACAGGATTGAGTCCCACATCAGGCTCCCTGTAGGGACTGCTTCTCCCTCTGGCTGTGCTTCTGTCTCTCTCTCTCTGTGTCTCTCATGAATAAATAAGTTTAAAAAACTCTTCCATGGAAACAAACACACACACACACACAAAGAAAAAAGAAAGAAAAGAAAAGAAAAAAAAAAAAAAGAAAGCCACACATCCAAAAATACACACAAAGAAAACCCTCTTCCAGGCAGCCCTGCTGGCTCAGCAGTTTAGCGCCACCTTCGACCTGGGGCGTGGTCCTGGAGACCCAGGATCCTGTCCCGCATGGGGTCCCTGCGGGGGGGGGGGGTGCTGCTTCTCCCTCTGCCTGTGTCTCTGCCTCTCTCTCTCTATCTCTCTCTCTCTCTTTCTCTCTCTCTCTCTGTCATGAATAAATAAATAAAATCTTGGGATCCCTGGGTGGCGCAGTGGTTTGGCACCTGCCTTTGGCCTGGGGCGTGATCCTGGAGACCCAGGATCGAATCCCACGTCGGGCTCCCGTGCATGGAGCCTGCTTCTCTCTCTGCCTCTCTCTCTCTGTGTGACTATCATAAATAAATAAATAATCAAAAAATAAATAAATAAATAAATAAATAAATAAATAAATAAATAAATAAATAAATAAAATCTTAAAAAAAAAAATACCTCTTCCATGGCTCCCCAAAGCCCTCCAAATAAAATCCAGACAAAACCCCTGCATACCTCTCTAGCTGTATTTAGAATGTTCCCACCATCCTGAACTATTATTCACTCTTCTAACTACTAATATGCTGCCTTCATAATGTGGCACTGCACTCCTCTGCCTGAAATGCCTTCTCTAGTTGGCTAATATTCTTCAAGATTTAGCTCTCATGTCACCTCCCTGAGCTTTCCCATATTTCAATTAGGTATTCCTTGAGCCTACAAATTGGGGTCAGAAATCTGTGGGGTGAGGGACAACTGGTTGAATCAGTTGTTAGAGCACACCATTCTTAGTCTTGGGTCCTGAGTTCAAGCCCCATGTTCGGTGTAGAGATTACTTGAAATAAAAAAAGAAAAGAAAAGCAAGCAAGCAAGCAGGCTGTGGGGTGAAGAATGAGTACCAACCATGTTTTGACCTTCATAGAAAAGTTACCTAGGTAGTGACCAAGAATAAGCTTTTTCCATACATTGACTTAATCCTTAAAACGAACTAGTGAGGTAGGCTCTGTTATTATTACCTTCATTTTATAGGTAAGGAAACTAGGATGCAGAGAGTTATGTTACTTGCCCAAGATCACAAAACTACTAAGTGGTGAACTAGATTTGAACCTAGTTGTGAATGAATTAAACCCACTGTCTGGGGATCCCTGGGTGGCTCAGCGGTTTAGCACCTGCCTTTGGCCCAGGGAGTGATCCTGGAGTCCTGGAATCAAGTCTCGCATTAAGCTCCCTGCATGGAGCCTACTTCTCCCTTTGTCTGTGTCTCTGTCTTTCTCTGTGTCTCTCATGAATAAATAAAAAAAATCTTTTAAAAAATAAAAATAGGGCAGCCTGGGTGGCTCAGCGGTTTAGTGTCACCTTCAGCCCAGGGCGTGATCCTGGAGACCCGGGATTGAGTCCCACATCGGGCTCCCTGCATGGAGCCTGTTTCTCCCTCTGCCTGTGTCTCTGCCTCTCTCTCTGTGTGTCTCATGAATAAATAAAATCTTTAAACAAAAAATAAATAAATAAAATAAAATAAACCCACTGTCTTTCCATCATATTCTACTCCCGACACCACCAAACAAAGACAGCTTGATGCCATGTACATATTTTTAGTGTAACATGCCTGACCATGTGTAATGTCAACATATTTGTTGTCGTGCATGTATCTGTATGTGTTTTAAGATTTTATTTTTAAGGGGCACTTGGGTGGCTCAGACGATTAAGCATCTGCCTTCGGCTCAGGTCATGATCTCCAGGTCCTGGGATGGAGCCCCACATCTGGCTCCCTGCTCAGTGGGGATCTTGCTTCTTCCTCTCCCTCTGTCCCTCCACCCTGCTTACTCACTCTCTTTCTTGCTCTCTGTCAAATAAATAAATAAGATCTTCAAAAAAAATTATGCTTTTCTGGGCCTCAATTTCCCGTCTAAATACAATAGACTAAAACTATCTCTGGATTCCTTTAAGTTCAAAAATCTGTAATTACAGGAATGATGCAAATAACATGTATAGATAACTTGAATTCAAAATATGTTTGTGTGTGCGTGTGTGCATATTTAGAGACAAAGAAGAAATACTTCTTCAGGTGTTTTACCTGAGTCCTACTAAAATGTGGGGGAACTCCATTGGTCATGATGATATCTCCATCCAACTTTAACTAATGTATTGTTTTCCAATTACATTGTGATTATTTATGGAAACCTCTATTTCCTTACAGTAGAAGGCAAAAGCCATTGAAGCAGAGTGCATGATAGGATAATTAGTGAGAAGAATGTGTCTTAGAATTTTTTTTTTAAGATTTTATTTATTCATGAGAGACACAGAGAAAGAGAGAGAGGCAGAGACACAGGCAGAAGGAGAAGCAGGCTCCATGCAGGGAGCCCGACGTGGGACTCAATACCAGGTCTCCAGGATTGTGCCCTGGACTGAAGGCGGTGCTAAACCGCTGAGCCACCCAGGCTGCCCATGTCTTAGAATTTTCATTGTGGAAACCAGGGGTGAGGCACTCTATGAAACTGATAATGAGCAAATAAATAAATCAGTACGTTACTGGAAGCCCATTCAGTGCATCCTGGGCTATCAGTTCATCTGTAGATTTTGTCTTTAGGCTCCAAGACCAACCAAGGCAGGTTTAAGTCCGATTGTCATACCTCATTCAGACATGACTACATAAAGCTGTCTCATATAAATATGGCTTCCACAGGCTGCAAAGTAAAGCTCATCATGTATAAAGTTGTTTCTTGAGCTTTGCACTCCCGTATTATAGGATTCATTTTGTGAACATATTTGAAAAATGCCCTGCATGTGGAGGCAGCATATTTGTGCATTTTAATCCATACAATAAATAAATGCTGGGCCAAAGTACCCTAAGGATAATAGAATACAGTTCAATTCAATAAAGTTCTGACCTAGGGCAGCCCCGGTGGCGCAGCAGTTTAGCACCGCCTGCAGCCCAGGGCGTGATCCTGGAGACCCGGGATGGAGTCCCATGTCAGGCTCTCTGTGTGGAGCCTGCTTCTCCCTCTGCCTGTATCTCTGCCTCTCTCTCCCTCTCTGTGTCTCTATGAATAAATAAATAAAATCTTTAAAAAAATTAAAAAATAAAGTTCTGACCTAGAATCCTTTCAGTCTCGGGTATCTATCAGATAAGCATCTGCAGCAAGCCATGAATAAGTTAAAGCAGCTGCTCCAGAGTATGAAAGAAGTCCAACCCTGAAGTTAACAAGCAGAGGATGTGAAGGTACTGCAGCAATAAACATTGGCGGTGGAGTCCCACCTCCATCACTTACTAGTGTCAGTGACTAAGCTACTTTGCATCAGTGTCGTAACTATGCTGAGCATTCCTCTTTCCTTATCTGTAAAATGGGTTTAACATTACCTTCCTTGGGACACCTGGGCAGCTCAGCGGTTGAGCATCTGCCTTCAGCCATGATCCTGGAGGCTCTGGGATCAAGTCCCACATCGGACTCCCTGCATGGAGCCTGCTTCTCTCCCCCTGCCTGTGTCTCTCATGAATAAATAAATAAAATCTTAAAAAATAATAATAACATTACCTTCCTTAAGGGAGCCTGACTAGCTCAGTATGTGATTGATCTCAGAGTTGTGAGTTTGAGCCCATGTTAGATGTAGAGATTGCTTTAAAATAATAAAATCTTTAAAAAAAATGAATAAATAAACATTACCTTCCTCAGAGGGCTGTGTGAGGATAAAATATAACATGTATGGTGCCTAGCCCATTTAAAGTGTTAGTTCTGTTTGTTTGTTTTTTTCCTCAAAGAGATCAGATTTTATTGGGAGAAACAGGTGAGTAAACAGACAATTAAAATATTGTATTGCTGGGGATCCCTGGGTGGCTCAGCGGTTTGGTGCCTGCCTTTGGCCCAGGGCGTGATCCTGGAGTCCCAGGATCGAGTCCCATGTCGGGTTCCTGGCATGGAGCCTGCTTCTCCCTCCTCCTGTGTCTCTGCCTCTCTCTCTCTATGTCTCTCATAAATAAGTAAATAAATAAATAAATAAATAAATAAAATTTTTTAAAAATACAATATTGTATTGCAAATGCTACAGCAAGAGTGAGCTCAGGATGCTTTGGGAGCACATGAAAGCTCTTCTAATCCAGCCCCCAAGTGGAAGAGTCAGCCAGAAAAGGCTTTCTAGAGGACGTGGTGTCAGTGTTGTACTTCTGCCCTTCCCAGGGAGGTTGAAATGTAAATTATTTAAATATGTAATGTCTAAGTGAGCGATATAGTAAGAATTTTTTGTTTGATTACTTTCAGTTTTGTATTACCTGGAACTACAAAACATATTTCTGGGACTAGAGGTAGAAATGAAAAAAAGTCTAAGAGACAAAGATACAATTTTCATAAAGCTAGTAGGTATATGGCTAGGAATCAAAGGTTCAATAGGAGAGTTACTGGAAATTAAGAATTAGAAGGTTGGATACAGTCTGATAGGTGACTATGCTTAGGATCTCTCTTAAAGAGTAATGTAGTTAGATTTTTTGAAGTACAAACGAGACACACATTTTGAGTTGTGTGCATTAGATTGTTTATTCAAGTGTTCTTATTGTGTATGTCTAAGGATGTAAATATTCATCCCACTGCTCTGACACCACACTCTGGCAGGTACCCCATGATCAGTGCATCATGATTGTCTGGGACATCTATGAATGTGGGAAGGGTTGGGCAGCATGTTTGTTGACTAAGAGGTTTTTGGAATTTATCTTCAGGACCAATTGGTGATTTTGTCATGCCCTTCTCTTTAGCTGACATCTGCCAGGATTCAAAAAAAACAAAAAATAAAAAAGACACTACAGTAATTCCTACCAGAGTTGTGCCACATAGGATATGAAACAAACAGCTGACAATCAAAACATAAAATAAGTTACTATTTTATTGGCCTGGGATTCTCTGGGTCTCCTTTCTAGCCTTGTCTTTACTAGATAGTAAAACTAAACTAGTAGAAAGTCTTTTGGTTGAAAGGGACTATTTAAATCAGCTTGGGGGGCGGGGTTTCTAGGCCCTGTAACTGAAAAGTCCAGTGCCTCGGGAATTAAAATAATTTTGTTAAGTGTCTGATTCTTCCTTTTCTGTCTTTCCACATCCTATTCCTACCTCCTAATTGCTTGGCTGTTTTTCTCTATAGACTGGATTTTGTTATAAGATTTGCTCTGTGGGGTATGGAACTAGTGGTCCAGGTTCTATCCACTCCTGCCACCTAGTTTAATATACCCCAACACTGAATGCTGCTATTGCTACAGTCTACACACAGGAAATGAATCAAGGAGTTGTTTTTGGTTTTATTTTTAAATAGGCCCCATGCCCAATGTGGGGCTTGAACTCACAACCCTGAGATCAAGAGTCACATGCTCTACTGACTGAGCCAACCAAGCACCCCAAATCAAGGAGTTTTCTAATATTGGTTTTAATCAGATGCTTCCTTTACTGATGTGTTGTGATCGCTGACAGGAGACCCTGTCCCAAAATTCAGGTTTATGCATCCACTTAAGCTTGCCTGCTCTCTCCCAGCCTGCTGCCAAAACCCCTGAACAGGAGACAGAGGTCTAGTCTAGTTATCAAATGGCACCATATAAATGGTTATCATGAAGCTCATCCTTTCTCTTCCTCATAAGTATTCTCAATACTGAAATGTTACAATATGCCAAATGTAGAAATTGAAAGCATTTGGGATTTTGTGAGGATGAACAGATTACAATTTGGGACTTATGGACCATAAACATGTTTCCATGAGAGGCTTAAGCAGAATTCACATAGATCATACTAAGATGGACTTTCATCTTAGTTTATGTGGCAGAAGGATGCTGGCCCAGGGCAGGGGGCAGAATGCAGAGGGAGAATGGCCACAAAAATTCAGATTTACGGGATCCCTGGGTAGCGCAGCAGTTTAGCACCTGCCTTTGGCCCAGGGCACGATCCTGGAGACCCGGGATCGAATCCCACGTCGGGCTCCAGGTGCATGGAGCCTGCTTCTCCCTCTGCCTGTGTCTCTGCCTCTCTCTCTCTCTCTCTGTGTGACTATCATAAATAAATAAAAATTAAAAAAAAAATTCAGATTTACATTGTCCCAGTTTACTGACCCCACAGGTAAAGGAAAGCTTCTCAATATTTCATAAGAGTATATAGAATACAAAGGAACAGCTCCAGGTGGCCCAGCGTGGGCCTTGTGTCATATACTTTTCTGTGAGCTAGTACCTTCACCAAAGGATGAGATATTTTGATTGCCCCAACTGGGATTCTGTGCCCACCCTATGTAAGAGGCTCAGAGTAACAGCTCCACAAGAACTGCATAGAATTGACGTAGATGGCATGGGATATGTGGAGAGGAAATTCTCCAAAGGAATGCAGGGTACTTTTTGCCAGAAGAAGAGGGAGCAATTCTGGACAGATAAAAACAACAGATGTTCACTACAAGTAGAACAGAACTGCTGGTGAGGCCAAATGATATGGTTTTGTGGGGATGCTAACTAGAGTAGAATGTATTAACACTTGCTGTGGTCAGGTAAAAGAAAGCAACCATCACCTGGATACAGTAGAACTTCCATGTATATATATGAGGTCTTTTGTCCTTTGCCATAACTCTGATAAATGGGCAAAACATACTCCTTTTATAGAATATAGTTTTAGGACTCAAGCAACACAGAGAAGACAGTAGAAAAAAATGGTTCATATGACAAGACCAGGTATAAATCTAGTATGTACATTGTTTTGGAAGGAAGGCACCTTCCAGACATTCTCAAAGCCTCAAATCCTTTTATTTTTTTTAATATTTTATTTATTTATTCATGAGAGACACAGAAGGAGAGAGGCAGAGACATAGGCAGAGAGAGAAGCAGGCTCCGTGCAGGGAGCCCGATGTGGTACTCGATCCCAGGACTCGATCCCAGGGCTTCAGGATCATGCCCTGAGCCAAAGGCAGATGCTCAACCGCTGAGCCATCCGGGTGCCCCTGTCTTAGACAATCTTGAAATATCTGGCATGAGCAGAAGCCCAGAAGATGCCTGTCAGCCAGGCACAGAGTGCCAAGGAGACCGCAGCTTCCTGGGAATTCCAGCATATGTGTACATCTTTTTCTAGAGTTCTCTATCACATTAGCCTTTGTAGTTGTTATTCTTCCATATATTCCGAGATAATAGCTTTTATTCATGCATTTTATTTATTTGTTTGTTTGTTTATCTATCTCTGCACTCAGCCTGAGGCTTGGAGTTGCAACCCTGAAATCAGGAGTCACATGCTTTACCTACTGAGCCAGTCAGGCACCCCTATTCACTCATTCTTATTTCCATCTCCCACACCTAAACTAATTTCTGACATATAGATGACTCACAATAAATGTTTATGGAATAGTGAATTGATGGATAGCAAACATTTACTGGATGTCAGTTATGTACATTATACTGGGCTCCATGGATATACAGAGATAAATAAATACCATTGCTATTTTCGAATTCATATCCTAATGAAAAAGACCAGGACATAAACAGTTCTAAAACATTTAGGACTCTTTGGTTGCAAGTGGCAGAGAATCAAACCCAAAGTCGTTTAAGAAAAATGAGAATATTTTGGCTCACACAAATGAAAAAGTCCAGAGTAAAATCTGGCTTCAGGCAGAGTTAGTTCCATGCCCCATAAATGCTCTAGTTTCATTTTCAGGGCTTCCACCATGTTGCTTCAACTACCCTGATCCAATGGGGTCATGGTAAAATGTCATAACAAAATTAACCATTTTAAAGTTACAGTTTGGTGGTATTAAGTATACTCACACTGTTATGCGACCGTTACTGCTCTCTATCTTAAAAACGTTTTTCATCGGGATCCCTGGGTGGCGCAGCGGTTTAGCGCCTGACTTTGGCCCGGGGCGTGATCCTGGAGACCGATCAAATCCCACGTCGGGCTCCCGGTGCATGGAGCCTGCTTCTCCCTCTGCCTATGTCTCTGCTTCTCTGTGTGTGTGTGTGTGTGTGACTATCATAAATAAATAAAAATTAAAAAAAAAAAGAAAACGTTTTTCATCTTCCAAAATGGAAACTCTGTACCCATTTTTTTGGTGGTTTTTTTTTTTTTTTTGAGTAGGCTCTGTTCCCCCAGCATGGAGCCCAATGAGAAACCAAAAGTCACAACCATGAATGAGATCAGGATCTGAGCTGAGACCAAGAGTCGGATGCTAAACCACTGCGCCTCAGTGATTTTTACAAATCATGGCCACAGGCATCTCAAACTATGTACCTGTCAAACAATTTCCCATTCTGCCTCCACCCACCCAGTCCCTGCTAGTCTCCATTGTACTTTTTGTCTCTATGAATCTGTCTGTTCTAGGAACCTCATATAAGAGGAGTCACACAACATTTGTCCTTTTGTGACTGACTTATTTCACTTAGCATAATGTCTTCAAGGCTCATCCATGTTGTAGCATGTGTCAGAATTTCATTCCTTTTTAAGGCTGAATAATATTCCACTGTATGTATATACCACATTTTGTTTAACCATTTGCCTGCCAATGAACATTTGGGCTGTTTCTACCTTTTGTTACTGTGAATGCTGCTGCTGTGAACCAAGTGTATCTATTTAAGACATTGCTTTCAATTTTGGGGGATATACAGGAATTGAGCTTTTTATTTTTTTAAAAGGATTTTATTTATTCATTCATGAGAGACACAGAGACAGAAGCAGGCTCCATGCAGGGAGCCCTACATGGGACTCGATCCTGAGATTCCAGGATCACGCCCTGGGCTGCAGGTGGTGCTAAACCGCTGAGCCACCCGGGCTGCCCTGAGCTTTTTAAGAACAGAAGAAATAGCAACTTTATTAGAAGGCTATGTTAAGTTCCCATAGTCCCATGCCACTTCTGGCTTTAACTACTCCCACTCTATGCCAGACCATAGAGTCAGCCCTTATCACTGAAGACAAACATGAATACAGAGGTTTTTCCCAGCACCACCACTGGCCACAACATTCTGCTCTGGAATTAAGATAATGCACTGAGAAAGCTAGCTTTCCCCTTAGACCAGACTCTTTGAATGATAGGAGGAGCCTAGGACTGAGAAACTTTGGTTCCCTGGGAGAGAACATGCCAGCTATGAAAAACCCACAGTTGTAAACTGTCAGATGGTGACTGCCTGTGAAACCTGTCAAGACTCTTGACAGTTCAGCTGAGAACCTAATTACCAGTTACAAAGAGAGACAGGAAAAACGTGTTGTCAGAGAGCTCCTGGTCAGAGAGAATGAGGTATAGTGTCCTGGCCCCGTCATCAACCTCCTTCTTGTTTCAACTAGAGCAAAGCACATTAGTATAATTGACATTACACATGTTTATTATCTGGAACAAAGGAACTATGTCAAACCACTGCCCTGTGTCAGCTGAGTCTTTGCTAATCACATAAATTGAACAGTGGCATTTGACCTGATTGTACAAGCACTTCCGATAGTCTCAGTGCCAAGGATAATACCAAGCCATACTTAACTTTAACTTTCCTCCTGGAATTTACACAAACTTCAAACAATCCTCCTTTCCTGGAATGAAGAGGAGCAGTGATCCTTTGTTCTAGTGAAACCTAGAAAGGGATAATACCTTACATAAAGTCGAAGAGTCGATTAGCAACCCAGCATCTTCCAAGGAAAATAAATCTGTCAACCATGCTGCAGTGGCAATGTGAGGAAATCAGCAGTTTTCACTAAGAATCCCTAAATTGGGAGAAAGCAACATTATTCACATGCTAGTTTTTACAAAGTCTTCGTCCTCTAGAACTGTAAAACACACTTTCCATTTGCCTTTCTTCAATTGTATCAACAGCACCAGAGCAAGGATCTTTAAAATCTTTAAAAAATTTGTTTTAATACAGTTTGTTTTTTGGTGGGTTTTTGTTTTTTAAAAAGATTTTATGTATTTATTCATTCACACACACACAGAGAAGCAGAGACACAGGCAGAGGGAGAAGCAGGCTTCCTGCAGGGAGCCCAATGTGGCACTGGATCCAGGAACTCCAGGACCATGACCTGGGCTGAAGGCAGGCGTTCAACTGCTGAGCCACTCAGGCATCCCAAGTTGTTATTTTTTTAGTAATCTCCATACCCAAGGTGGGGCTCAAACTTACAACCCTGAGATCAAGAATCACATGCTCTTCTGACTGAGCCAGCTGGGTGCCCCTAAAATTTTTTTAATGTATTTTTTTTTAGGACAGGGCTTGGAGGGATCCCTGGGTGGCGCAGCGGTTTGGTGCCTGCCTTTGGCCCAGGGCGCAATCCTAGAGACCCCGGATCGAATCCCACGTCGGGCTCCCGGTGCATGGAGCCTGCTTCTCCCTCTGCCTGTGTCTCTGCCTCTCTCTCTCTCTCTGTGTGACTATCATAAATAAATAAACATTAAAAAAAAAAAAGGACAGGGCTTGGAACCTACTTCTATCTGGCTGTAAAGCCTGTGTTCTTTATAATGCAACATATATAATGCACCATACTAACCTCAGAAGAGAAGAAACTAAAGGGATTCCCAAGAGATAAAGCTGAGAAAAATGAGCCACTCTGAACTTCAAGTGCATTTGATTTTCTTATATATGTATGACTCGAATTACCTGGTGAAATACAAGGCATTCAGCAAAATGCTCCATCACATTCAAAGCTGCTACAGAGAATAGAGAACCAGGATGGAAAATGGGAGGAAAGAAGGGAAAAGAAGTGGAAGAAGAAAGAAGGACCAGGAAGGGAATATGCCTGGGAAATGTTTTTTTTTTAATATTTTATTTATTTATTCATGAGAGACAGAGGCAGAGACACAGGCAGAGGGAGAAGCAGGCTCCACGCAGGGAGCCTGATGTGGGATTTGATCCCAGGACTCCAGGATCACACCCTGGGCCGAAGGCAGGCTCCAAACCGCTGAGCCACCCGGGGATCCCTATGTCTGGGAAATGTAATGGGTAGCTGGAGGTTGCTCTCAGAGGCCTTCCACCTACACCCAAAGAATGGTACAGAAGCTGATACTCCTTTTTTGCTCCATTCACCATTTATTTTCTCTTTTTCTATAAAAGGATTAGCAGGGTGGGCTCAGTGGGAAAGGAGGCCCCTGTAGGATCCTGTTACCAGCCATCTGTGTTCTGTTCTTTACTTTCGAACAAGACGGCTCCAAAACTCAACTGGAGAGGGAGATGGAGCTGCATACAGATCAGCAAAGCTGCTGCTAACAGCTCTGACGCCTGCAGGATGACTCAACCCTCTGTGCCTGGCAGAGTCAGCTGTGGTCCTCTGGAGCCTCCTACTCTAGGGAGAAAACCAGAGATGTGGAGAAGTATCAAGATCCTTGATCTTGGGCATGAATTCAGGCTGGAAGGATAGGTAGGGGCTTCTGGGTCTTTATTTAAGCTTTCTGGCTGATGACAGGGGAGGGATTAAAGGTAACAGTGAAGAAAACACAGTCCTTTATATACTTTAGCTACTCTCCATGAAAGGAATATACGGTCTGGAGTACGGCAGTCAGCAAAAGCCATATGGCTGTGTCACCAGGAATTCGGCCTAAACACAAATATCACTCACTTCCCTGGTGAATTTTACTCAGGTACAAGCATCTCCTGCTGTCCCCTGACTCTTCCTGTCCTTATACAGCACCATTAATACTTAAGAACATTCTCGTGCTGAACAGTTGCTACCTTCAGACCTCTCCCCTGGTTACCCATTCAGATCTCTGAGGTACTTGTGCATCATGCCAGGAGGCATCTGGATTTACCCTATACCAGTATGCAAACACCTCGCTCTACTACCACCTCCCAACAACCCCAGGCTTCCTCGAAGAGTTTCCTTTCAGTTGGCTCCTTATCATTCACTAATAAGTAGCCCCCAAAGTTTGGCTTCCTGTTGTCATGGCAACCTAGGTGAACTGATTGAAGCTGCCAATAAAGGTATCTGCAAGAACTCCCTAAACTCAGACTCTTTTAAAAACAATAGTAAGAAATGGAATCACCACCACTCTCCACCCTCCCCACCACACTACGTAAGTACACACCTTCAGTTGTTGGTTTTATGAAGAGATTTAGTTCTTGGAACAGCTAAAAAAAAGTGGCTGTTTTGCCCCCTGATGAAAGGTTCTTATATTTTAATGCAATCCTTTCTTTACACACTAGCCTAGTAATCTATCCAGCCTACCAGGTATTAGCATCACTAAGGGTTCCTGGAATTTACAAGATATGACTTATGTGCTCTTATACTTCATTTTTCTGAGCTGTAAGATGAATCTGGGTATTTGGTATTTCAGAGCTACACTGCTGACTAGTTTCCAACAAAGAGTGAGAAGACTCCTGATACTCTCATATATAATATGTGTGAAAGTACTTTGTATAGGAATGTTTAAATATTTATATTAACTATTATTCTCCGTCCACAAAACCCTTTAGCCTAAGGCCATACTACATAGGAATTAAGCTTATGGATTCTAATGTCAAAATTCCTATTTTGAATCTCCTCTTTACCCTCTACTTTGCACTTTTTGGTGAGGCTTTCTCTGTTTCACTTTCTCCTTCGTAAAAGAGTGAAGATAATAGTATCCACATCTGAGGGCTTTCATGAGGATTAAATAAATTAAAATATGTAAGGTACTTAGATGAGTACCTGGTTTTATATATCAGGTGTGCCTCTAGATGACTATGTTGCAGAGAAACAGACAAGCTATCTTGTCCTCAAAGAGTTCACAGGCTGATATCCACATGGTAAGGGCCCCTGGGTGGCTCAGTGGGGTAAGTGTCTGCCTTCAGCTCAGGTCATGATCCCAGGGTACTGGTATCAAGCCCCTTGTCAGGATACCTGCTCAGCAGGGAGTCTGCCTCTCCTTCTCCCTCTGCCCCTCCCCACCGCTTATGTTCCCTCATGCTCTCTCGTGCTCTGTCTCAAAAAATAAGTAAAAAGTTTCTAAAAAGAGAGACAAACAATACTTATAGATAACATGATATGGAGAAAGAGAACAGAGAATGAGACCAGAAATTCAGCCCTGAAGAATCCCTGGGTTTGCCTAAATCTGAGAGATGATTTATCAGTCAGGTGTTCTGTTGCAAAGGAAAACTCATTCCATGTATCTCAATAATTTTTTAAAGATATATGCCATAGGGCAGCCCCGGTGGCACCACGGTTTAGCGCCGCCTGCAGCCCGGGGTGTGATCCTGGAGTCCCACGTCAGGCTCCCTGCAGGGAGCCTGCTTTTCCCTCTGCCTGAGTCCCTGCCCCCCCCCCCCGAATAAATTTTTAAAAAATCTTTAAAAAAAAAGATATATGCCATAGAAACTTGGGTCATGGGCACCTGTGTGACTCAATCAGTTAACTATCTGCCTTCAGCTCAGGTCATGATCTCAGGGTCCTGAGATGGAGCCCTACGTCGGGCTCTGTGCTCAGTGGTGAGTTTCCTTCTCCTTCTCCTCTGCCCCTCTCCACTGCCCCTGCTCTCTCTCTCAGGCTCACTCTTTCCCTCTCTCAAATAAATACATACAATTTTTTAAATAGAAAAAAAAAGAAGAAGAAGAAGAAGAAAGAAACCAGGTCAACTAATAGCCCCAAAGAGCAAGAGATAGCATTTTAGGTATTGTCATCCTGATGCTCAGTCATTAGCATGACTTAGCTATTCTCTCCTGGCAGGACCTCTTTTACCAATACCAACTCGTTCCTTATTCTTTGCTTTGTATTGATGTTCTCCTCCTCCTCATAGTTCATATTTCCTCATAGCTATTGCTTGCTTTGACCCCTCAGGACTCTGAGTTTATCTCATGGCCTTTCTTTATATATCATTTTAGCTCTTGTTTTTGTCATTAATAGTCTCATTCTTTCCTTTTTCTAAGTCAGATTTTAAAGAGTGAGAGAGAATCTAATCAACCTACTCCTTTTTTGGTGCCAGTTATATTTTAAGTTATTAGCCAGGCTCTGGATTGTCCACTGTTGCATCAGATGCCAATTCTGGTTCTGGCAACTAAGGTGGAGGTACCTCCATGAACTGTACAGGAACTGTGGCTACCCAGGGCTGCCTCTTCAACAGAGGCTATAGATAGGAAGGTTTCTCTTAGGGAGGAAATATGGATGTAGCAGTCATGACATCAGGTTTAAAATAGGAAGAAGTAATTATGTATACAGAGAGCATGGAAAAGAGTAGCACAGTGGAGTCGATTGAACATATTTATTGGGGCATTGTTAAATGGTGTCAGTATGCCGGGAGTAGATAACAAAATGATAAATGTTACATAGGATGCTGTGGGAATCCTTTGCAGTGCTACCTGAATCAGACATGAGGTGCCAAGAAAGCTTTCTTAGAGGAAGGAAACTCAATTTTGAGACCAGAAAGAAGAGTGGAAATAAAAAGGAACATGACACACTACAGAATCTGAAAGTAGCTTAAGAAGGCTGCCAAAAAATGAGAGAGGATAGTAAGAATCAGTCAGGGGCTACATCATTCAGGTCGTAATAATTGTAATTACCATTTTTTGAACATAGACCTGAATGCTATGCTGTTTTATGTGTGTTAGCTCATTTAATCCAACAACCCTATGAGAGAGTAAGGCAGGAATAATTATCACTCACATTTTTTAGATGAGGAAACCAGGTCTCAGATATAGTGACTTTCTTAGGATTCCAGGTCTCAGATATAGTGACTTTCTTAGGATTCCTTAACTAGCAGGTACCCACACTGTTAAGTTATTCTTTATGGGTCGGATTAAGGATCATGGTCTTTCTTTCTTTCTTTCTTTCTTTCTTTCTTTCTTTCTTTCTTTCTTTCCTTTCTTTCTTTCTTTCCTTTCTTTCTTTCAAGATTTTATTTATTTACTCCTGAGAGACACACACACATACACACACTCAGAGAATGGCAGAGACACAGGCAGAGGGAGAAGCAGGCTCCATGCAGGGAGCCCGATGTGGGACTTGATCCTAGGTCTCCAGGATCATGACTTGGGCCAAAGGCAGATGTTCAACCACTGAGCCACCGAGGCGTCCCATGGATCATGGTATTTTTTTTTTTAATTTTTATTTATTTATGGTAGTCACAGAGAGAGAGAGAGAGAGGCAGAGACACAAGCAGAGGGAGAAGCAGGCTCCATGCACTGGGAGCCCGACGTGGGATTCGATCCCGGGTCTCCAGGATCGCGCCCTGGGCCAAAGGCAGGCGCCAAACCGCTGCGCCACCCAGGGATCCCCTGGATCATGGTCTTTAAGAGCAATAGGAAGCATGGGAGCAATAGGAACCATGAAGCATTTTAGACAAATTTCCATTTCAGAAAGATTGCTCGCTGCAAAGTATAAAACAGACTGCAAGGAGCAAAGAGGGGGCATAGGGAAACTGTTTGGGTTCTTATTACTGACTGATGCTAGTAAGGTGGACTAGGAGAACAGTGAGGTAAATGAATTCATTCATTTATGACTTTGATCAATAAATGTTTAATGAGCACTATGAGTGCTGGGCACTAAAGATATAACAATGAGCAAGGTAGATGTGGTCTCTGGCCTCGGAGTTTATCCAAGAGAATAGACAAGAATTAGTGAAGCTGAATGTGAGAGTGATGATAAAGTCTGGGATAATTTACTGGCTTGTGATTGGCTCCAACCTCTTCCCCTTTCCACCTCACTACTCTGCTAGGGTTGTGTATGTTCAGATGGGGAGCAGGGCTGGGGACCAGGGATGAGGTGGGGTACTAACTGGTAAAGTTAGAAAGGAAGACCACTGACAGTTAAAAAGCTTTGTATGCCATTCTCGTCAGCTCACACTCTATTCTGGAGACATTGAAAATGTGTAAGCAAGGAAATGGCTTGACTAAATATATATGTTAGGAAGATCAAGATTTATCCCTTCTGAAATTTAGAATTCCTCCAGGGCTGAATAAGCCAATTTGAGAGGGTGAGAAAGTGGAAGTCTTCTTTTCACATTCTGCCCTCTAGTGGCCAGATAAAAATCAGCAAGTTCCAACTCCACAGGTTTGAAAGGAGCCTGACTTGCCCTGAACGTCATAGTTCCTGCATGTCTCACCAAGTTCTGTTGTTCAGTCTTCAGCAGAGACCATCCACTCATTCCAGGGTTCCCCCAGCTCCATGGACACAGCTCTGTCTCAGACTACAGAAAACCTCCTTCTGAGAACTCTCACCAGCCTGGTTCCCAACCTCCTGTGTGGACTCCACTCTTGCTCTCTTTGATGCCCTTCCAACATGTATCTCCCAGTAAGCAACCCTAAGCAGGCAGCAAAGACTAGCACTGCTGCCCTCAGATGGAAACCTAGTGAGGTGCACATTGCATTTCCCTGGACCCACTCCCTCTCAGTAATTCTTTAAACTTGGCATTTTATTGAGAACCCCCTTTACTCTCTGGCTCAAATCTAAGGAAGCAATGTGGGGGAGGAAAAAGCAGAACTCCTCCTTCCCATGAATTAATTCAGCATTGTCATCATCAACATTACCAGCAACAGCCCTAGAAAACAACTTTTCAAGGCCTTGAAAATAGAGTGGGTAGATATAGGGTAGCCTTTTCAAGGACATCTCCTGCTTTCCTTGAAAAGAGCAATGTTCTCCTTCTTTCATACCTTTATCCTTATCTCTTTGCCCCAGAGTCCCTATATTTCTAAGATGAAGCTCTGATAATGTCCATCATAAGAAGAGTCTTATTAGTCTATGTATTTTGGAAGTAAATACTGGAATCATTTCTCAAAAACCCAGATTGATTCCAACACATTCTGGCAGTGTTCCTTTGGCATCCTTGCCAGTGTACTAATGAACTTGGGCCACAGTCTCTTCCACTCATTGACTCAGCACTTAGTGGCAAAGTGACCCTTTAAATCTCATCTCAGCTAAGACAGCTCCTCTACCTATTATAAGAATGATTTTGTGAATTAAACACTGATGCTGTGTTTTCTGATTTAGCAGATACACACCACAGACAATTTATTCCAGAATTTCTTTTAAAGTCAAGGGCTTGGGGATTCCTGGGTGGCTCAGCGGTATAGAGCCTGCCTTTGGCCCAGGGCGTGATCCTGGAGTCCCGGAATCGAGTCCCACGTCGGGCTCCCTGCATGGAGCCTGCTTCTCCCTCTGCCTGTGTCTCTGTTTCCCTCTCTCTCTCTCTCTGTCTCTTGTGTATAAATAAATAAATAAAATCTTTAAAAAAATAAAAATAAAGTCAAGGGCTTTAAGATTTCTGACCGACAGATTCCCTCCCCCTTTCAAGCCCTCTATTCACCCAAGAATTTGGGATGGAAATAGTATGACTGGCTAGAGTAACACGCATACCAATGCTGCAGAGAGTTGAGTGGCTGTTGCCATGAGGGCGAGAGTGCTTGTATAGAACTACCTATATGAAGTGGTAGGGTTTATTTTCCTAATATTTTATTTATTTATTTATTTATTTGAGAAAGAAAGAATGTGAGAGAGTATAAGTGGTAGAGAGGGAGAAGCAGGCTGCCCATTGAGCAGGGAGCCCATTGCAGGGGCTTGATCCCAAGACACCAGGATCATGACCTGAGCTGAAGGCAGCCACTCAACTGACTGAGCCACCCAGGCGCCTCACCAGGTGGTAGTCTTGAGGACCACTTAGATTCAGAGGATTCTAGAACTGAGCCAGCCCCCTCATTTTGTAGATAAGGAAATTGAGGCTCAAAGACTTAAGTTAAATGACTTAATTGAAGGTCTAAGGGCAAATTAGAGACAGAGTTGTGCTCTTTGCAATATACTCCCTTTTCTTTCTTTTTTTTAAGATTTTATTTATTCATGAGAGACACGGAGAGAGAGGCAGAGACACAGGCAGAGACACAGGCAGAGAGAGAAGCAGGCTCCACGCAGGGAGCCTGATGTGGGACTCAATCCTAGGACTCCAGCATCATGCCCCAAGCTGAAGGCAGACACTCAACCACTGAGCCACCCAGGCATCCCTCCCTTTTCATGAAAATACTCTTACTAGTTGAATGGATATTCTGCTTGCCATTTCCACTCATGCCACTGTGCTATTCCACCAATTCAATAGGAGTGCCAGGAAGTGTGGAACTGGCAATAGTGGCATGTAAATATCCTTGTGTGTGTATGCATTCATATTTTTGCATCAAAGTACTTGTGCACCCTGTAGGTGATTGTGCTAACTAGGTATTTGTATAGCTGTGTGATGACATGAATTCCTTAAACCTCAATGTCCCCATGAGTGAAATTCAGATAAGAAATATTACCTATCTCAAAAGATTAAATGAGATAATGTATCGAAAGTACTTAAGTACAGTAGCTGCAATATAATAAGTGTTGGATATTATATTATTTTTATTATGTCTTTCTGCAATGGAATTTGTCAGGGATTGCCTTTAAAGGCTTTAATTTTTTTCACTTAATTTTCACAATAATCCTTTGAAATGGGTTTTTTCATTTTCTGTGTAGCACTGATGAGAAAACTAGGCCTAGAGAGGTTGAATAACTTACATAAGGTTGCAGGGGTAGGAAGTGGCTGAGCAAGAATCAAAACCAGGTCTGTCTAGTGCTAATACTGTCAATCTTAATAATTAGATTAAGAGGAAAACAGAAAAGCAGAGGAATAACAGACCTATTCTAGTATCTTTGGATTTGTTTGCTAGAACTCTAAACCCAAATACAATAGAAGCATATTGCATGTGAAATGGCCTGGCTCATCCATATAAATAAATTTTAATTAAAGACACTGAAATTGTAAGCAAAGAATTTGTTCTCACTCCCCTTTAATTACAGTTCTTTATAGAGACCCTACTTAGCTATTTTGCACAAGAAACAATTTCCCAATTACTGAATGCCATTTTATTCAATATCCTATTGTTTCTAAACTCCTAGTTGGTCCTGGTGAGACTATGTAAAATTCCCAAATGTACTGAGGCATCTGGCTGGCTCAGTTAGTGGGGCATGTGGCTCTTGATCTTGGGGTCATGAGTTCAAGCCCCATGCTGGGTGCAGAGATTACTTAAATAATTAATTGATTTAAAAATATGTATATAACAGTCTACTGAAATCATGTCACAAAATGCTTGGGATTCCTACTTATCTGGTAAGCTGTATGTCTATTCTTTAAAATCTCTTTGGGCATAAGAGAGAAATTAAACATTTTTCCTTAATAGATATTCTCCCATTCTGGGGCACCTGGGTGGCTCAGTTGGTTAAGCGTCTGACTTCAGCTCAGGTCATGATCCTGGGGTCCTAGGATCGAGTCCCACATTGGGCTCCCTGCTCAACGGGAGCCTGTTTCTTCCTCTCTCCCTCTGGTCCTCCCATGCTTGTGTACATTTTCTCTCTCAAATGAATAAATAAAATCTTAAAAAAAAAAGATATTCTCCCATTCTTATTAAAAATTCCAGCTTTGGGCAGCCCCGGTGGCTCAGCGGTTTAGCGATCCTGGAGACCCGGGATCGAGTCCCACAGTGGGCTCCCTGCATGGAACCTGCTTCTCCCTCTGCTTGTGTCTCTGCCTCTCTCTCTCTCCTCTATGTGTATTCTCATGAATAAATAAATAAAATATTTTTTAAAAATTCCAGCTTTAAGATCTCTCAGAGTCTGACCCAAGTTTCTCTTGTGGTCACACCATTCAATTTCTGTCATATCAATTTCTTTTTTTTTTAATATTTTATTTGTTTATTCATGAGAGACACACAGAGAGAGGCAGAGACACAAGCAGAAGGAGAAGCAGGCTCCACACAGGGAGCCCGACGTGGGACTCGATCCTGGGACTCCAGGATCATGCCCTGGGCTGAAGGCAGACGCTAAACCACTGAGCCACCCAGGTGTCCCTGTCATATCAATTTCAATCAGAAATTAGTTGTTCTTGGGACGCCTGTGTGGCTCAGCAGTGGAGGGTCTGCCTCTGGCTCAGGGTGTGATCCCAATTCTGGGATCGAGTCCTACATCAGGCTCCTTGCATGGAGCCTGCTTCTCCCTCTGCCTGTGTCTCTGCCTCTCTCTGTGTCTATCATGAATGAATGAATGAATGAATGAATGAATGAATGAATAAATAAATAAATAAATAAATAAAATAAAAATAAATCTTAAAAAAAAAAGAAATTGTTGTTCTTAGTTGTTTCCTTTTCATATTCTCTTTTCTCCCTCAGTAATTTCATCCACTCCTGTACTTTCAGCTATCCCAGCCAGATAGATAATTATGACATCAATCTTATTCATTCAATAAACATTAATTAACTTCTTGCTAGGTGCTACTGGTTCAGTCAGACACCTATCCTAAACTCCAATCCAAGTGTTTGTGGAACATCTTTGACAGGATGATGTTAGGTGTCTGATACCCTTGTAAAAGTTGTTCTGGGTAGCGAAAGTACCTTGGCCTCTCTGTACCCGACTCTTGGTATTACCTCTCTCACCCTTCTTATCCTTACATTAGGTATCCACAGTCTTTGGAATTCTCTGTAGTGAAGCTATAAATCTCCTTATCTCAGTCCACTTGGAGCCAAGGTAGAAAAAACTAGTTTTATCACCCCAAAGTCAACAAAACTGAAGCCTATGTCATCACCTTCTTCACCAAACCACACTGTGTTCTTAATTTCCTTCAGTATTTCATTTGATAGAAGCTCTATTTCTCTAAAATTTTCCTAGGCTTCCTAATTGCCCTGACATAATACATTTCCCATTTCATAACTAAAGTAATGTTAAACACAAAACCAATCAAGTTATTCTCCTACTTAAAGCCAGTCCTCAACTTCCCTTTGCTCTAAGAATATAATTCAGATTCCTTATTTGGGGTCTAGAAGAAACACTGAGTGATCTGGCCTCTACCCACACATCATCTTATGTCACTCTCTTGCTGTGCTCTAGCCACGCTGGCCTTCTTTCATTCCTGGAAAATGCAAAACTCTTGCTATAAGGCTTTAGCAAAAGCTCTTCCTTCTGCTGTTGGCATGGTCTATTTCTTATCCTTTGAGTCTTGGTCTGAAGCTATTTCCCTTCTCCAACCTGGCCTTCATCCCTATCCATTATTCTTTGTCATGGTACCATGTGTTTCTTCATGGCATTTATCCCAAATGATGTTATATATTTTTAGAATGTACCTATTTGTTGACTGCCTTCTCTACTAGATTGGAAGCTCCATGAGGGCAGGGACCATGTATACTTAGTTCATTGCCTAGCATATAGTAAGTACTCATAAATGGTAGCTGATATCATTATTTCTGGTGAACTCCCTTTCCCATTCTAAAAAGTGACTGTTGGGCAGCCCTGGTGGCCCAGTGGTTTAGCGCCACCTTCAGCCCCAAAGTGTGATCCTGGAGACCCTGGACTGAGTCCCATGTCAGGCTCCCTGCATGGAGACTGCTTCTCCCTCTGCCTGTGTCTCTGCCTCTCCCTCTCTCTCTGTGTGTGTCTGTCATGAATAAATAAATAAAATCTTTAAGATAAATAAATAAAAAGTGCCTGCTTCAGACTCTCTTTAAACTGCCTTCTCTAATCTCCACCTCCTTAAAATCCGATCAGGAATTGCCACTGGTGTGAACAGTGGACTGAAGGTGTGATGGTTGAGTATTACCGGGGCAATCAAATGTAGGACATTTAAAGAAATTATAGGAAATGAGAATAGGATGGCAATTTCTTTTTTATTTTTTTAAGATTTTATTCATTTATTTTGACAGAAGGAGAGCACACACGCTCACACAAGCAGGAGAAGTGGTAGGCAGAGGGAGAAGAAGCAGGCTTCCAGAGGAGCAGAGTCCGACATGAGGCTCAATCACAGGACCCTGAGATCATGACCCAAGCCAAAGGCAGAGTCACCTAGGTGCCCCAGCATGGCAATTTTATTTATTTACTCATGAGAGACACACACAGAGAGAGAAAGAGAGAGAGAGAGAAAGAGAGAGAGAGAGGCAGAGACACAGGCAGAGGGAGAAGCAGACTCCAAGTCAAGAGAGTGGGAAAATAAAAAGCTTATGCACAATGAAGGAAACCATTGACAAAACAAAAAGGCAACCTCCTGAATGGGAGAAGATATGTGCAAATGACATATCCAATAAGGGATTAATAACTAAAAATATATAAACAACTTATACAGCTCAACACTGAAAACCCCCAAATAATCCAATTAAAAATAGACAGAGGGGGAAGCCTGAGTGACTCAGTGGTTAAGCATCTGCCTTCAGCTCAGGGGTGATCCCAGAGTCCCAGAATCGAGTTCCACGTGGGGCTCCCTACATGGAGCCTGCTTCTCCCTCTGCCTATGTCTCTGCCTCTCTCTCTCTCTGTGTGTCTCTCATGAATAAATAAAATATTTTTAAAAAATGGACAGAGGAACTGAATATACATTTTTCCAAGGAAGACACACAGATGGCCAATAGACAAATGAAAAGATGCCCAACATCACTCATCATCAGGGAAATGCAAATTGAAACCATGATGAGATACCACCTCACACCTGAATGAGAATGGCAAGCATCAAAAAGATAAGAAATAACAAGTGTTGGTAAGGATGTGGAGAAAAAGGAACATTTGTGCCCTTTTTCTGGAAATGCAAATTGGTGTAACCACTGTGGAAAACAGCATGGAGATTTGTCAAAAAATTAAAACTAGAAATACCATATGATGGGGCACCTGGGCGGCTCAGTCGATTAAGTGTCTGACTTCAGCTTAGGTCATGATCTCAGGGTCCTGGGATTGAGCCCTCTGGCAGGCTTCCTGCTGAATGGGGAGATTGCTTGGCCCTCTCCTGCCCTTATGCCACTTGTGCGCGCTCTCTCTCTCTCAAATAAATAAAATCTTTAAGACAATACCATAGGACTCAGTAATTTTACTATAATTTACCCAAAGAAAACAAAAACAATAATTCAAAAAGATATATGCATCCCAATGCTTATTGCATTATTTACAATGGCCAAGATATGAAAGTAAGTCAAATATCCATTGGCAGATGAATGGATAAAAGAAAATGTAACACACACACACACACACACACACACACAGGAATATTACTCAGCCATAAAAAGAATGAGACCTTGCCATTTGTAACATTATAGATAGACCTAGAAGGTATTATGCTAAGTGAAAGAAGTGATACAGAGAGAATACTATATGATTTCACTTATATGTGTGCTCTAAAAAAATAAACAAGCAAGCAAAAACAGAAATAGACTCATTAATACAGAGAACAAACTAATAGTTGCCAGGTGGGAGGGGTGGGGAGGGGGATGGGCAAAATTGGAGAAGGGGAATGAGAGGTATTAAACTTCCAGTTAAAAAGAAAATTTTAAAAACCCAACAACCTCCAGTTATAGAATGAATAAGTCACAGCGATAAAAGATATGACATGGGGGGTGGGGCACCTGGATGGCTCAGTCGGTTAAGCATCTGCCTTCAGCTCAGGTCATGATCCTGGAATCCCATGATCAACCCCAACGGCAGGCTCCCTGTTCAGTGAGGAGTCTGCTTCTCCCTCTCCCTCTGCCTCTCCACCTTGCTTTCTCTCTCTCTCTTTCTCAAATAAATAAATAAATAAATAAATAAAATATTTTTAAAAATACAGCATAAGGAATATAGTCAATAGTATTGTAATAGCGGATTGTATGGTGACAGATGGTAGCTATGCTTGGGGTGGTCATAGCATAGCATATAGACTTGTCAAATCACTGTTTTGTACATTTGAAACTAATATAATATCATGTGCCAACTATATTCAAGAAAATATTATGAGGGTGGGGCTCCCATGGTGAGATTAGTGTCCTTATAAGAAGAGTTCCCCTACTTGCCATGTGAGGACATAGCAAGAAGGCAGCTGTCTAAAAGCCAGGAAGAGAGCCCTCACTAAGAATCCAACTGCACTGACATTCTGATCTTGGACTTCTCAGTCTACAGAACTGTGAGAAACCAATATCTCCACTTAAGACATCCAGTCTACATATTTTATTATAACAGCCTGAGCTGACTACAACAATTGCAAATCCACCAGTCTTTCATATGGGTGTAGTGTTGAACTGATTTTCAACATATAATCATTATCATACAAAGCACTTTGGAACACTGCTGGCACATAGAAAATGTTCAATAAATGTTAACTGATAGTAGTAGTAGCAATATTAGCATTATCATCACCCTCATCAAGTAGATAGTCACAGGTTGCTATATACTTTCTTTAATTTTCTTTTTTTTTAAGATTTTATTTATTTATTCATGAGAGACACAGAGAGAAAGAGAGAGGCAGAGACATAGGCAGAGGGAGAAGCAGGCTCCTCCATGCAGGGAGCCCGAAGCGGAACTCGATCCCAGGACTCCAGGATCATGCCCTGGGCTGAAGGCAGGCGCCAAACCGCTGAGCCACCCAGGGATCCCCTACTTTCTTTAATTTTCTTTTTCTTTTTTTTTATAATAAATTTATTTTTTATTGGTGTTCAGTTTACCAACATACAGAATAACACCCAGTGCTCATCCCGTCAAGTGCCCCCCTCAGTGCCCGTCACCCATTCACCCCCACCACCACCCCCGCCTTCCTCCCCTTCCACCACCCCTAGTTCATTTCCCAGAGTTAGGAGTCTTTATGTTGGGCAGCCCCGGTGGCGCAGCAGTTTAGCACCACCTGCAGCCCAGGGTGTGGTCCTGGAGACTGGGGATGGAGTCCCACATCAGGCTCCTTGCAGGGAGCCTGCTTCTCCCTCTGCCTGTGTCTCTGCTTCTCTCTCTCTCTCTCTCTGTGTTTCTCATGAATAAATAAATTTTACAAAAAAAAAGAGTTTTTATGTTCTGTCTCCCTTTCTGATATTTCCCACACATTTCTTCTCCCTACCCTTATATTCCCTTTCACTATTATTTATATTCCCCAGATGAATGAGAACATATAATGTTTGTCCTTCTCCGATTGACTTACTTCACTCAGCATAATACCCTCCAGTTCCATCCACGTTGAAGCAAATGGTGGGTATTTGTTTCTAATGGCTGAGTAATATTCCTTGTATACATAAATCACATCTTATTTATCCATTCATCTTTCGATGGACACCAAGGCTCCTTCCACAGTTTGGCTATTGTGGACATTGCTGCTATAAACATCGGGGTGCAGGTGTCCCGGCGTTTCATTGCATCTGTATCTTTGGGGTAAATCCCCAACAGTGCAATTGCTGGATCGTAGGGCAGGTCTATTTTTAACTCTTTGAGGAACCTCCACACAGTTTTCCAGAGTGGCTGCACCAGTTCACATTCCCACCAACAGTGTAAGAGGGTTCCCTTTTCTCCACATCCTCTCCAACATTTGTGGTTTCCTGCCTTGTTAATTTTCCCCATTCTCACTGGTGTGAGGTGGTATCTCATTGTGGTTTTGATTTGTATTTCCCTGATGGCAAGTGATGCAGAGCATTTTCTCATGTGCATGTTGGCCATGTCTGTGTCTTCCTCTGTGAGATTTCTGTACATGTCTTTTGCCCATTTCATGATTGGATTGTTTGTTTCTTTGGTGTTGAGTTTAATAAGTTCTTTATAGATCTTGGAAACCAGCCCTTTATCTGATATGTCATTTGCAAATATCTTCTCCCATTCTGTAGGTTGTCTTTTAGTTTTGTTGACTGTATCCTTTGCTGTGCAAAAGCTTCTTATCTTGATGAAGTCCCAATAGTTCATTTTTGCTATACACTAACAATGAGACTGAAGAAAGAGAAATTAAGGAGTCAATCCCATTTACAATTGCACCCAAAAGCATAAGATACCTAGGAATAAACCTAACCAAAGAGGTAAAGGATCCATACCCTAAAAACTATAGAACACTTCTGAAAGAAATTGAGGAAGACACAAAGAGATGGAAAAATATTCCATGCTCATGGATTGGCAGAATTAATATTGTGAAAATGTCAATGTTACCCAGGGCAATTTACACGTTTAATGCAATCCCTATCAAAATACCATGGACTTTCTTCAGAGAGTTAGAACAAATTATTTTACGATTTGTGTGGAATCAGAAAAGACCCCGAATAGCCAGGGGAATTTTAAAAAAGAAAACCATATCTGGGGGCATCACAATGCCAGATTTCAGGTTGTACTACAAAGCTGTGGTCATCAAGACAGTGTGGTACTGGCACAAAGACAGACACATAGATCAATGGAACAGAATAGAGAACCCAGAAGTGGACCCTGAACTTTATGGTCAACTAATATTCGATAAAGGAGGAAAGACTATCCATTGGAAGAAAGACAATCTCTTCAATAAATGGTGCTGGGAAAATTGGACATCCACATGCAGAAGAATGAAACTAGACCACTCTCTTTCACCATACACAAAGATAAACTCAAAATGGATGAAAGATCTAAATGTGAGACAAGATTCCATCAAAATCCTAGAGGAGAACACAGGCAACACCCTTTTTGAACTCAGCCTTAGTAACTTCTTGCAAGATACATCCACGAAGGCAAAAGAAACAAAAGCAAAAATGAACTATTGGGACTTCATCTTTAATTTTCAATAAAGAGTTAAAGGTACATTGTTTTTCTGATAAAGAAATTAAGATTTAGAAGAGTTAAGTGGTTTGGCCAAGGTTTCAGAGTTAGCATTGAAATTATAACTGGAAATTTGAATGTTTTTAATTACACTAGGTTATTGACAGGAGAAACCGCTTCTTGTTTAGAGTTACAACATTTTCCAAGATGAATATTATTTTCATGTTTAACTTGATTCCTTGGCCATCATCCACCTCCCGCCCCCCCAGATTAAGCCCTCCAACACTAAAATAAAAGTCAATATGGTCTAGAACCAAATACAGGTGGGCGGAACTTTTGGATCTAAAAACCTAACAGTTTGAAAATTCCACTTCTGGGGTGTCTGCCTTCACTTCAGGCCATGATCCCAGGGTCCTGGGATTGAACCCTGAATCAGGCACCCTGCTTAGCAGGGAGCTACTTCTTCTTCTCCCTCTCCCTCTGTCGCCACTACTGCTTGTGCTTGCTCTCTCTCTCTCTCAAATAAATAAATAAATCCTTTAAAAAACTAAAAATTCCATTTCTGGGTATTTACCCAAAGAAAACAAAAACACGAATTCAAAAAGCTATATGTACCCCTATGTTCATTGCAGTATTGCAGCACTATTCACAATAGCCAAGATATAAAAGCAACCTAAGTGTCCGTCAATAGATGAATGGATAAAGATGTGAGATAGGTATAGATATAGATAAAGATTTATATCAAAATAGATATGCCTATCTCACATATATATCTCATATCATATATATATATTTGCAACAGAGTATTACTAAGTCATAAAAAAGAATGAAATCTTGCCATTTGTAACATGGATGGACCTAGAGGGTATTATGCCAAGTGAAGTAAATCAGAGAAAGACAAATACCATATGATTTCATTTATATGTGGAGTCTAAAAAAACAAAACAAAACAAACAGAACAACAGGGACAGACCCACAAATAAAAACTCATGATTGCCAGAGATGAGGTGGGATGGGGAGATGGGTGAATTAGGTGAAGAAGATCAAGAGGTACAAATTTCCACTTATAAAATAAATGATAAGTCACAGGGATGTAAAGCACAGCATAGGGAATATAGTAAATAAAATTTTAATAACTTTGCATAGTGACAGTAACTACACTTACCATGTGAGCATTTTGTAATATATGTAAATCCCAAATCATTATGTTGTATACTGGAAACTAATATATTGTATCTTAACTATACTTCAATTAAAGAAAAAAAAGCCCTAATGGCTGCACCTGGTGACAATTAACAACTTTATTTATAATAAAGCCCAAGAACTGAGGACTCAGTTAAATTTAAGCAGACACTTAAACAACTGAGCCACCCACGTGCCCCAGAAGTGGAATTTTCAAATTGTTAGGTTTTTAGATCCTGAGGACTCAGTTCTTGGGCTATCCCTCCAGGCTGGAAGAGATCAGATTGCTAAAGAACTTTTTCCTAGAAGTTCATTTTTTATCTAGTACTCACGCCTTTATACCATTATTGATTTCTACAACTGTTTATTTCCTAAAACCTCAGAGGATAGTGCTGAGAAATGGGTCTAGAGGAGGGAAAAGGCGAGGAAAGTTGCTATTGTTGATGTTATCCCCGTATCTCCAGAAACCCAGGTCAGTCCAGGACATTTTTTGTGCCCTAATTATTTTACTGAGTCCAAAAGTGGATCAGGTTTTTGACAGTCTGACTTTCTTGAAATGAGAGTAAAACCCAAGGTGGGCCAGATTCCTACTAGGAAGTCCTACATTTCACTTGGCTAATATCCTTTCATAAAGAACCAAATTAAAGTCATCTCTTTTGTGGTGTAATAACATTTTTCTCTGTGGTCCGCAGTAAAGCTACTTTTGTTATAGCACTTACCATTGTATTAAAATTTTTGATTACTTATTGCTTCCCTTCATCTTGCTATGAACAAATAGAAGGATCATAACTTCTGTTCTCCCTCTAACAACAGCGATTACAAAGCAGCTGATACATTGGAGATGCTCAAGACATGATAGCTAAACAATTTTATGCACAAATGGTTTCTAGGTTTTATTTAGACCTGAAGTAAAGATACAATTTCAGAAGATATACTTTTGCTTTATTTGGGCCTGTATCTTTGCATCACACTGTGTAATTAACTAGATGATAAACTTTATTTTGCTCTATTAATCTTTACATCTGGGACAGCCCGGGTGGCTCAGCGGTTTAGCGCCACCGCCTTGAGCCCGGGACCTGATTCTGGAGACCCGGGATCGAGTCCCACGTCAGGCTCCCTGCATGGAGCCTGCTTCTCCCTCTGCCTGTGTCTCAGCCTCTCTCTCTCTCTTTCTCTCTCTCTCTCTCTCTCTCTCTCTGTGTGTGTCTCATGAATAAATAAATAAAATCTTTTTAAAAAATCTTTATATCTAACAGAGCAATTGTTTTTAGGAAATGTATGTTCACGATCTGTTCTGCTCAGATAGTGAATAAAGTTCACATGTTTTAACTGGGGCAAAGTCCATTCATAAACTTAACATTTGTTAGATTCTTTTTTAAATTATTTTTTAAAGGATTTTCTTGAGCAGCCCAAGTGGCTCAGCGGTTGAGCGCCACCTTCACCCCAGGGCGTGATCCTGGAGACCCGGATCGAGCCCCATGTCAGGCTCCCTGCATGGAGCCTGCTTCTCCCTCTGCCTGTGTCTCTGCCTCTCTCTCTCTCTGTGTCTCTCATGAGTAAATAAATAAAATCTTTTTTTTTTAAACATTTTCTTTCTTTATTTGAGAGGGAGTGGGAGAGAGAGAGTGAGCAGGAGCAGGGGGAGTGGCAGAGGGAGAGGGAAAAGCAGACTCCTCACTGAGCAGGGAGCTCCACATGGGGCTTGATCCCAGGGCCCTAAGATCATGACCTGAGCCAAAGGCAGATGCTCAACTGACTGATCCGCTCAAGTGCCCCTGGAACTAGATTTTTTTAAAAATCTCAAATTTGAGGTCATAAAATAATAGGGCATTTTAGGTTACAGGAAGAGTATAAGCAAAAGCAGAAAGGCAAGAGTGAATATGGCATATTGGGAAGGCACTGGTTGGGTGGCAGTAACTTTGTAGTCAAGGGTCCCAAGGAAAGAAGATATATAAATGTTTAATACGTTCAGGGAAAGATAACCAACATCATTAACCATTAAAGAAACGCCAATTAAAACCACAATGAGGGATGTCTGGGTGGCTCAGCGGTTTGGCGCCTGCCTTTGGCCCAGGGCCTGATCCTGGAGACCTGGGATTGAGTCCTACATCAGGCTCCCTGCATGGAACCTGCTTCTCCCTCTGCCTGTGTCTCTGCTTCTCTCTCTCTGTGGCTCTCATGAATAAATAAAATCTTTTTAAAAAAATTAAAAAATAAAACCACAATGAGATACCACTTCACATCCATTAGGATGGACAAGTGTTGATGAGGATGTGGAGAAACTGAGATCTTCATATGTTGTAGATGGGCATATAAAATGATACAGCTACTTTGGAAGATAGTTTGAAGTTTCCTAAAATGTTCAACATAAACTGAATTATGAGTCAAAAAAGTTACTCCTAAGAACCACCTAAGAGGAATTACAATATTTATGTCCACGCAGAAATTTGCACATGAATGTTCATAACAGCATGATTCATAATAGCCCCAAAGTGGAAACAATCCAAATGTACCTCAGCTGGTGAATGGATAAGTAAAACATGGTACATCCATACAACACACACTGTTCAGCAGTAAGAAGCAACAAATTACTGACACTCTATCCAACGCAGATGAACTTTAAAAACATGCTAAGTAAAAAAGGCCAGACAACAAAGGATTCTATCTATATGCATTGTAGGATTCCATTTATATGTGTTTCATAAAAGGCAACTCTAGTCATTGTCTGGGGCTAGGAGAGGGAGCAAGACTTGACTACAAAGTAACTTTTTGGGGTGAGGAAAATATTCTAAAACCAGATTGTGGCAGTGGTCACATAACTTTATATATTTAGTAAAAATATTGAATTGTACACTTCCAGTAGTTTAATCTTATGTAAATAATACCCAAATAAAACTATGGGTGGGAAGGGGGGATGGAAAGATAAAAGTTTAAATCAAAGCTCGACCCTACTAGTTTCTAGCTATGAGACTTAGACAAGTTATTCTAGCTGCATAAACCTTTATTTTCCCATCTCTAAAATAGGGGTGGATAAAAATAGTACTTATATAGCTACCAGTGAAGACTAAATAAGTTCATGCAGTAAAGCACGTAGCACGTAGTAATTATGAGGTGAGTGTCACTTCTTGTCATTATTAGTGTTCTCTGCTGGGTTTTTTTGTTTGTTTAGTTTTTTTAAGATTTTACTTATTTATGTGTGAGAGAGAAAGAGAGAGAGAGCATGAGCAGAAGGGAAGAGCAGAGGGAGAAACAGACTACCCACTGAGCAGAGAGCCTGATGCAGGGCTAGGTTTCAGAACCCCAGGATCACGACTGAAGGCAGCTGCTTAAAGTCTGAGCCACCCAGAAATCCCCTTGGTATTATTAGTCTTATTGAAATATGGGTGAAGAGATCTGCTTGATAGGATGAACACATGGTCCATATGCGGGGCATGAGGGCTAGGATGCAGTAAGTGAGATGGGGCTATAGACACTGTGGTATTTGTATTTATTTTCATAAGGTACATGGATATTTAGAGGGAAGAATGGATCTCCAATCCCAAGAAGGAAAGAAATTTAACTGTGGGACTTTTGAGGTTATAAACAGAAAAGAGCTAGGTGGCAATAAAAACGCAGAAGGAGAGATCCTTGGGTGGCTCAGCGGTTTAGTGCCTGCCTTCAGCCAGGGCCTGATCCTGGAGACCGGGGATCAAGTCCCACATCCCATATCAGGCTCCCTGCATGGAGGCTGCTTCTCCCTCTGCCTGTGTCTCTGTCTCTCTTTCTCTCTGTGTCTCTCATGAATAAGTAAATAAAATCTTAAAAAAAAAAAAAAACGCAGAAGGAAATTGCAGATAAGCAAATGTTGAGTAAAAAAGGTAGGAAATGAGCACTAGTTGGATGACTATAACTGTACTGAGAACCCTTTTCTAAGTTCGATTTGTATACAGGTAAAAAAAAAAAACTCTTAATTTTAGGGCCCCTGGCTGGCTCCTTTGAATGTTGAGATTACTTAAAAATAAAATCTTTAAAAAATAAAACTTTATTGATTCATTCATTCGACAAAATGTACAAACCAGAGATAATAAGAGTGCCTACCATATAGAGTTGTCATGAATTAGATGGATTCATTCTTGTAAAGCACAGTTTATATGGGCAGCCTGGGTGGCTCAGTGGTTTAGCGCTGGAGACCCAGGATCAAGTTCCATGTCAGGCTCCCAGCATGGAGCTTGCTTCTCCCTCTGCCCGTGTCTCTGCCTCTCTCTCTCTCTCTCTCTCTCTCTCTCTCTCTCTGTCTCTCATGGATAAATAAATAAAATCTTTAAAGAAAAAAGCACAGTTTATAGTGTTGCTTTTTATATGATATTAGGGAATTAGATCTGAGCTTCTAAGAGTTGTTTTGAAACCCATTTATATTAAGGCTCACTAGTTAATTGTTAGCTCAGAACTGTTGTAGTCTGTGTTCTATGTTTCTTGTTAGAAATATAATCTAGAACTCACTGTCATTCCATACTTTTCAAAAGCTTAACTGAGAAAAATAACTTTTGTGCAGAATATGCAATAAGCTCATTCATTTCTTTTTATTTTTTATCCACTTCTTTTTATTTTATTTTTTACAGATTTTTTTTATTTGAGAGAGAGAGTGAACAAGAGAGAGAGCAAGGGAGGAGAGAAGCAGAGGGAGAGGGAGAAGTAGACTCCCCACTGAGCAGGGAACCCTGACATGGGGCTAGATCCCAGGACTCTCTGATCAAGACCTGAGCCCAAGGCAGATGCCTAACTAACTGAGCCATGCAGGCACCCCATTGGTTTCTTTTTCAAGGTCTGTGGTTCTTAACCATTTTGAGGTCTTTTTAAGGTCTTGGATCTCTTTGAAATTTAATGAAAGCAACAGCTCTCAATCCAAAAAGCCTTAGAAAATAATGAGCTTCTGTTTATATAGGTTATATCTATCAATAATTACTGTACTAGTAATTAAAATAAAGAAATAATTTATTTTGAAATAATACATTCATTACTTATCAACATAAATAACATATTTTTATGAAATGTAGCATGTTTTCCAAAACAAAATATATATATAATAAAAAGAATGTCAATGTTTTACTTTTTTAAAAAAGATTTTATTTGTTTATTCATAGAGACAGAGAGAGAGAGAGAGAGAGAGGCAGAGACACAGACAGAGGGAGAAGCAGGCTCCACGCAGGGAGCCTGACGTGGGACTCGATCCTGGGTCTCCAGGATCACACCCCGGGCTGCAGGCAGCGCTAAACCGCTGCCCCACTGGGGCTGCCCAATGTTTTACATTTTTACAAAGTTTTTTTTTTTTTAAAGTAATGTCTACACCCAGCATGGGGCTCAAACTCACAACCCCTGAAATCAAGAGTCTCACACCCTACTGACTGAGCCAGCCAAAAATTCTTTAATGTCTGCTTTAGCTAGATTCTGATACATGCATCCACATTCAGTCTGTTACAATATGTTGTTTTAGCTGAAGTATATGAAGAAAATCTGGTCTCATATACATAAGCAGTTGGAAAGGGGAGAATTATTTTAATAGACTTCTCAGAAAATTGTGATTATTGTTTGATACTACCTGGAAACTCAAGAAATAGTAATTTCTTCTTTTTTTTTAACAAGTGGTAATTTCTTAAAGGTTAGTTGCAGTGTAGAATCTTAAATCATATCAATGAGCTTTTTGTTCTGTTTCATTAAAATCCACTGGTCTATCTTGCTCTTTGAATGGATCTCTTACCCATTCATTGGTTGTTTGAAAATATTGGTTCAATGAGTTATGCAGATCTTCCGAATCCTGATATATTTCATTATACAATATCTTAAAAATCACATTTATCATCATTAGAAAAGTCTTTTAAGTATAAGGAAGCTGTCGAGCTTATGGTGGTAGAAATAAGTTTTCTAAAATTCTAATTTTTTGTTTGAAAATTCAAATTTTATCATTGGCAACAAATCCTGTCAGTTATTTTTTCTGGAAGTGTAGGCTCACTTCATTCATTTTTGAGAAAATTTCAACCAAATATACAAGTCTGAATAGCCATGGTATGTTTCAAAGAAAAATGGTAGTCAGTGAAAAAAAACAGCTACCTCGGGTCACAACTCAGTGAATTACAGAAATATCTTTCTTCAAGGTAACCATCGCGTTTGTTCATCGATGTGCAGCACAAATGCTTCATACATACTTCCCCTTAGTGATATGAAATAACTAAAGGCACATTTACTGAAGCCTGGGTGGCTCAGACTGAAGGGTCAAGATTTCATAAAATTACTAATTTTCACTGCTTCATCAAGGACATTCTTAAGTAAAACAGCATCCTTTTTTTTTTTTTTTTTAAATTGCAAGTAGATGGCAGTAAAGAGTACAGAGAGTATTAGTATGTTTTGCTGACACCACTTGATTTGTGTTAAGGCATTTGCAGTTTTACTCACCAGGAGTGCAAATGTTAACACGGTGGGAAAAGGCAAATAACACCTTGGTATTATTATGCATATAAGGAATTCTCCCCTCCCCCAGGGATTCCCAGATCACACTTTAAATATTACTGCTTCAGAGCCTTTCTACCCAGAGTAGGTTCTGAAGATCAGCAGCAGTGGTATTACCTGGAAGTTTGCCAGAAATGCAGACTCTCAGGCCTAACCCCAGACATACTGAATCAGTATCTGCATTTTAACAAAACCCTTAGGTGTTTGCTATTCATAATAACTTTGTACATTAGAATCACCTCATGAACTTCTAAAAACATTGCCAGATCCAGTCTCCCCAAGAGTGACTAACTAAATCAGGATATCTAGAGTCCCTGGCATTGGTATTTTTTAAAAACTCCTCAGGTGATTCTAATGTACAGTTAAACTTGAGAACTACTGCTCTAGACTTTTCCTCCAGAAAGATGCATTTAATCATGGACACATCTTTGTTTTTCCTTTTTAAAGAAGACTATTTTCTTTTAAAGATTTATTTATGTATTCAGTCAGAGAGAGCGAGAGAGAGGCAGAGACACAGGCAGAGGGAGAAGCAGGCTCCATGCAGGAAGCCCGATGTGGGACTCAATCCCGGGTCTCCAGGATCACACCCCGGGCTGCAGGCGGCGCTAAACCGCTGCGCCACCAGGGCTGCCCAAGAAGACAATTTTTATTTCATTTTATTTTTATTTTATTTATTTATTTATTTTTTTAAATTTATGATAGGCACACAGTGAGAGAGAGAGAGGCAGAGACACAGGCAGAGGGAGAAGCAGGCTCCATGCACTGGGAGCCCGACGTGGGATCCGATCCCGGGTCTCCAGGATCGCGCCCCGGGCCAAAGGCAGGCGCCAAACCGCTGCGCCACCCAGGGATCCCCCGACAATTTTTTTTTTTAAAGCACTTTTAGGTTCACACCTAAATTGGGAGGAAATTTCCCATATACTCCCTTGGCCCCACACAAGCATAGCTTCTCCAGTTATCAACATCCCCTACCAGAGTAGTACATTTGTTGCAGTTGATGAATCTAAATTGACACATCATAATCCTTCAGTATTTTTGCATACAACTTTAGAGAATTTAGAATACCCTAAATGTTGCTCATGAACCCCAGATTAAGAATTTTTGCACTGGATCCTTTAAATAAATAAATAAATAAATAAATAAATAAATAAATAAATAAATAAATAAATAACATGGATCTAATAAAACCAGGGGAGAGCTGCTTATCTTCTGGGCAGCATAATAGTAATAATAATAAAAATTTGCTTTTTCTGAACTGTACATGGCTGTAATGTTTTCAGCTTTTATTATAGGCACTATAAAAAACAGCCCTTCAAAATTTATCTCCCTACTTACCGTATGGAGGATGCTGTTGAAGGTGACATTGTTCACAAGATTTTCAATCAGAGAAAGCACAGGAGAAATTTATGTCCAGTCTTATCTTCAGGAAGGGTAGTGATTTTCCTAAAAACAAAACTGTTTTTGCCTGTAAACACTGCAAATACTATTGCAACTGATCACATTCCCATCTTTTTGTTAGTTACCAGGGAGCTTAAAGTAAAAATTGTATTTTGACCTTATTAGCAAGTATATAGAACTTCAATGGTATGCATTTTTGGTGACTCCCTCAATCTCTGCTCTGTTTTATTCACCTCCCCTTATATTCCCTTTGTTTTACCTTTGTTATATATAATATATTTTGTCTTGCTATTTGTTTCACAACTTTTTTTTTTTTTAAGATTTTACTTATTTTTTCTTGACAGAGAGAGAGGCAGAGACATAGGCAGAGGGAGAAGTAGGCTCCTGTGGGAAGCCCGATGCGGAACTGGATCCCGGGATCCTGAGATCATGACTGAGCCAAAGGCAGACGCTCAACCGCTGAGCCACCCCGGCATCCCTGTTTTCATACCTTTCTAAGCCTCCTCAAGTTCTTCTTTGCGATAAGACAAACTATAGATTAATGAATGAATGAGTTCAATTGATATAAGATGTAAAGCTCCATCCTGGAATCTTCACTAAAGACAGAACTAGTCATTTTTCTTAGATGGACTTTTAGATCAGATACTCTAAAGGAATTTAATAGTCATGAAATAAATATTTATTAAGCATTTACTATCTGTCAGACTCTAGGCTGGGCAGGTTGTGGAGAAGTGGAGGAGCCCACTTTTTTTTTTTTTTTTGACCCAGAAAACAAGGTGTTTATTCTACTTTGTAAGCACTTTACTTTTTTTTTTTTTTAAGATTTTATTTATTTATTTGAGAGGGAAACAGAGAAAGAGAGAGAGAAAACAAGCAGGTGGGAGGGGCAGAGGAAGAAGGAGAAGCAGGCTCCCCACTGAGCAGAGAGCCAGAAGCTGGGCTCAATCCCAAGACCTTGGGATCGTGACCTGAGCTAAAAGCAGACTGAGCCACCCAGGTGGCCTCCCTCCACTTTCTTTCTTTCTTTTTAAAGTTTTTTTTTTAAAGATTTATTTATTTATTTATTCAGAGAGAACGAGAGAGAGGCAGAGACACAGGCAGAGGGAGAAGCAGGCTCCATGCAGAGGGAGAAGCAGGCTCCATGCAGGAGGCCCGACGTGGGACTCGATCCCCGGTCCCCAGGATCACACCCCGGGCTGCATGCGGCGCCAAACCGCTGCGCCACCGGGGCTGCCCCTTTTTAAAGATTTATTTATTTATTTATTCATGAGAGAGAGAGAGAGAGAGAGAGAGAGAGAGAGAGAGAGAGGCAGGCAGAGAGACAGGAGGAGGGAGAAGCAGGCTCCATGCCGGGAGCCCGACGTGGGACTCGATCCCGGGACTCCAGGATCGCACCCTGGGCCAAAGGCAGGCGCCAAACCGCTGAGCCACCCAGGGATCCCTTTTTAAGGATTTTATTTATTTATGATAGACATAGAGAGAGAGGCAGAGACACAGGCAGAGGGAGAGGCAGGCTCCATGCCGGGAACCCTATGTGGGACTCGATCCCGGGGCTCCAAGATCACGCCCTGGGCCAAAGGCAGGAGCTAAACTGCTGAGCCACCCAGGGATCCCCACTTTCTTTTTTTTAAAAAAAATATTTTATTTATTTATTCGTGATAGACACAGAGAGAGAGGCAGAGACATAGGCAGAGGGAGAAGTCTCCCTGTGGGTAGCCTGATGCAGGACTCGATCCCTGAAATCATGACCTGAGCCAAAGGCAGCCACTCAACCACGGAGCCACCCAGGTACCCCCCCTCCACTTTTTTTTTTTTTTAAGATTTTATTTATTTATTCACGAACGACACAAAGAGAGAGAGAGGCAGAGACACAGGGAGAGGGAGAAGCAGGCTCCATGCAGGGAGCCTGACATGGGACTCCATCCCTTGCACTCCATCTCTAGGATCATGCCCTGGGTCGAAGGCAGACGCCAAACTGCTGAGCCACCCAGGGATTCCTCCTTTATTAATAGAAAAGCTAAATACAAAGAAAATGAGTAGACAAGTCCTCCAAGTGAGAATAGAAAAAAGTAATTGATAGTTTTAAAATCTTTATATTATTTGACCCAGTAATTCTGCTTCTGAAAATTATGCTAAGAAAACAATTCAGGGATGTCTGGGTGGCTCAGCGATTGGTTGGGTGTCTGCCTTCAGCCCAGGTCATGATCCTGGAGATCCTGGATTGAGTCCCACATGGGGCTCCTTGCATGGAGCCTGCTTCTCCCTCTGCCTCTCCCTGTGTCTCTGCCTCTTTCTCTGTGTCTTTCATGAATAAATAAATAAAATCTTAAAAAAAATATATAGTCATTAAAAAAAAGAAAGCAATTTAAGAGAAAAATAAAGCATATATGTGAAAGTGGATTATTTTTTAATAGTGAAAAATAGGTTTTTAAGCAAAAATGTTAGATGGGCAATAGTAACAGCTACTTCTTAGGAAGGTGTGGTAATTAAATAGGATAACACATGCAAATTACTTGGTGTATTGAAAGGCAAAAAGTAAATGCTTAACAAAAGGTGCCTGGCATATACAGTCACTAATATTTGACAAGGAACCAAGAATACTCAATGAGGAAAAAACAGTCACTTTAATAAATGTGTTGGGAAAACTGGAAATTCATATGAAAAATATAACCCTTATTCCAGTTGCAAAAATTAATTTGAAATGGATTAAGGACTCAAATGTGAGACCTGAAAGCATATAATCCCAGAAGAAAACATAGGGAAAAATCTCCTTGACATTGCTCTTGGCAATGATTTTCTGGATATGACACTAACAGTACAATCAACAAAAGCAAAAGTAAGCAAGTAGAACTACATCAAACAAAAAAGCTTCTGCATAGTAAAAGAAACAATCAACAAAATGAAGAGGCAACATATGGAATGGGAGAAAATATTTGCAAACCGCATATAAGATAATGAGTTATTATTCAAATTGTACAAGGACCACGTAAAACTCAGTAGCAAAAAACTCCAAATAATCGGACTTAGAAATGGGCAGAGAACAGGGTTCTGGTTGGCTCAGTCCATAGAGCATGAGACTCTTGAGCTCAAGGTCAAGAGTTTGAGCCCCATGTTGGGGGTAGGGGTTACTTATATAAATAAATTTCGGAAAAAAAAAAAGAAATGGGCAGAGAACATGAATAGACATTTTACTGAAGAAGACATACACATAGCCAAGAAATACCTGAAAATGTCCTTAGCCTTTTTTAAAAAACATTTTAAAGTAATCTCTACACCCAATATGGGGCTCAAACTTGTGACCCTAGTTCAAGAATCACATTCTTGGGGTGCCTGGCTGGCTCAGTAGGAGGATTGTGAGACTCTTGATTTCAGGGTCATGAGTTCGATCCCCATCGAGGTGTAGAGATTATTTAAGTACATAAAACTTAAAAATAAAAAAAGATTTTAAAAAAAGTCACATACTCTACTGACTGAGCCAGTCAGGAGCCCTCAAAAGGTGCTTAGCTTGGGTCACCTGCGTGGCTCAGTTCGTTAAGCATCCAGCTCTTAATTTTGGGTCATGTTATAATCTTGGGGTTGGAGCCCCATGATGGACTCTGAGATCAACGCAGAGTTTACTTAAGATTCTCTCACTCAAAAAAAAAAAAAAAAAAAAAAAAGATTCTCTCACTCCTGGGTGGGGGATCCCTGGGTGGCTCAGCGGTTTGGCGCCTGCCTTTGGCCCAGGGCGCGATCCTGGAGTCCTGGGATCAAGTCCTGCATCGGGCTCCAGGCATGGAGCTCGCTTCTCCCTCTGCCTGTGTTTCTGCCTCTCTCTCTCTCTCTCTCTCTCTCTATCATAAACAAATAAATAAATAAATCTTTAAAAAAAAAAAGATTCTCTCACTCCCTCTTTCTTGCCCTTCCATTCCCAAATAAATAAATAAAATCTTAAGAAAAAAAGATGCTTAACTTTACTGATCATCAAGGAAATGTAAATCAAAATCACAATGAGGTATCACCTCACACTTGTTGGAATGGCTGTTCTTTTTTTTTTTGTTTTTTTTTTAAAGATTTTATTTATTCATGAGAGACAGAGAGAGAGAGAGAGAGAGAGGCAGAGACACAGGCGGAGGGAGAAGCGGGCTCCCCTCAGGGAGCCCGAAGTGGGACTCGATCCCGATTCTGGGATCATGACCCAAGCTGAAGGCAGACATTCAACCACTGAGCCACCCAGGCATCTCAAATGGGTGAAATCTTTTAAAAAAAAAAAGGGGGGGGGATCCCTGGGTGGCGCAGCGGTTTGGCGCCTGCCTTTGGCCCAGGGCGCGATCCTGGGGACCCGGGATCGAGTCCCACGTCGGGCTCCTGGTGCATGGAGCCTGCTTCTCCCTCTGCCTGTGTCTCTGCCTCTCTCTCTCTCTCTCTCTCTGTGACTATCATAAATAAATTAAAAAAAAAAAAAAAGATGACTCAGGCTTCTAGTAATTGAGTGGATGGTAGTGTCATTTATTAAGAAGGAGTAAGCTAAAAAAAAAAAAAAAAAAAAAAAAAAAAAAAAAAAGGAGTAAGCTATGGGAAGACCAGGCTTGGAAGAAAATCAAGACTGATAAAAGCAAAAAGGGTCCAGGACCAAGCCTCAAGAAGTAACAGTGTGCTAGATATTTGTTGTGGTTTTATTTTTTTATTTTTTAAAGATTTTATTTATTTTTTCATCGAGAGAGAGAGAGAGGCAGAGACACAGGTAGAGGGAGAAGCAGGCTCCACACAGGGAGCCCAACACAGGACTCGATCCCAGGTCTCCAGGATCAGGCTCTGGGCTGAAGGCAGCCCTAAACTGCTCAGCCACCTGGGGGTTGACCCTGAAATTTTATATTACAGATAAAAGTCAACTTTCTAAACTATAGCTAATACCTTAAGGGAAATGCTCTTCACTAGATGTAGGATGAAAAACAAAAGAAATGGATATATGCTCTTTATTGTTCACAGACTTGCTTCTCTTATGTTCTTTAGCTTGGAGAATGGCAATACCATCCATCCAGTTGTAAATCCAGAAACTTGAGAGTTATCTTCAACCACTCCCCATCGTTCATGGCTACAGCCAATAGGCAGCTTCTTCCATAGCTCTTTGTTCTCTTCTGTAGCTCAACAGATTCTTTGTGCCTCTTGCCTAGATGATTACAATATCATCACAGATTTCCAGGATTTTAGAATCTCTCACTTCCATCACATCTTCCATGTTGCCATTATAATTGTTAACCCTAGACTCTAATAATATACTAGGTAGTTTTTCTGCTGTTTGCTTCTAAGAGCTATAGGAGAAGGTTTATCCATGTAACAGACTCTCAAAATGCCATACCTTTACTTATGCATAGTATGACTGTTTTCTTTTCTTTTTTGCCTGACAAATTCCATCTCATTTTTATTTTTATTTTTTATTTTATTTTTTAAAAATATTTTATTTATTTATTCATGAGAGACACACAGAGAGAGAGAGGCAGAGACACAGGCAGAGGGAGAAGCAGGCTCCATGCAGGGAGACTGATGTGGGACTGGATCCCGTGACTCCAGGATCACTCCCTGGGCCAAAGGCAGGCGCTGAACCGCTGAGCCACCCAGGGATCCCCCCATCTCATTTTTAAACACAGCTCAAATGTCACTTCTTCTCTGGCTCTGCCAGCATTATTCAACACTTCGTGCTTCTAAAAGCACTTTGCCCGTACCCCTTATATGATATTTATTATATCACTCAGTTTAATGATGCTTATTATTATTTTTTAAGATTTTTCTTTTTTTAAAAGATTTTTATTTATTTATTCATGAGAGACACAGAAAGAGAGGCAGAGACATAGACCGAGGGAGAAGCAGTCTCCTTGTGGGGAGCCCAATGTGGGACTTGATCCCTGGCCCCCAGGATCATGCGCTGAGCTGAAGGCAGACACCCAACCACTGAGCCAACCAGGCATCCCAATGATGCTTATTATTTAAGACTTATCTATATCTCACTCTTTTTTTTTACGTTTTTACTTCTTTTTCTAGTTTTTATGTAAAGGAAGCACAATACTATATAGGAGTCAGAAATTCATTTTATATCAATCATAGAAAATGTTTCAATGTACCACTTAAAATATCTATGTTCTTTTTTTTTTAAGTAAGCTCTATGCCGAATCCGGGGCTCAAACTCACCACCCTGAGATCAAGAGTCCCAAGCTCCACCAACTGAGCCAGCCAGGTGCCCCAAGGGAAAATTGTTTTTGAATAGATTTTAAAAATCTGTATTTATGACATCGAAAAATTTGTGATGGTTTTCCAATAAAGTATGGAGTAATGACATGTCAAAAAATTATTAAGAAATCTGAGTTAATGTTTAAAATTGTATCTTTCTAGGGGTGCCTGGGTGGCTCAGCTGGTTAAGTGTCTGCCTTTGGCTCAGGACATTAATCCTAGGGTCCTGGGATCCAGCCTTTCATGGGGCACCCTGCTCAAGAGGAAATCTGCTTCTCCTCTCTTCCTTGGCCCCTCCCCCCACTTATGCTCTCTCTTGCTTTCTGTCTCAAATGAATAAATAAAATCTTTTTAAAAATTCTACCTTGGGGCACCTGAGTTGCTCATCCAGTTAAGTGCCTTCAGCCTATCTGTTCAGTGGGGAGTCTGCTTCTCCCTCTCCCTCTGTTCTTTTTCTCTCTTTCATATAAATAAATAAAATCTTTAAAAAAATAAAAATAAAAATTGTATCTTTCTATAGTTTGCAATATAGGCTTTTATTTTATTTTTTTAAAGTTTCTTTTTTTAATTTTTATTTATTTATGATAGTCATCACAGAGAGAGAGAGAGAGGGAGAGGGGCAGAGACATAGGCAGAGGGAGAAGCAGGCTCCATGCACCAGGAGCCTGACGTGGGATTCAATCCCGGGTCTCCAGGATCGCGCCCTGGGCCAAAGGCAGGCGCTAAACCGCTGCGCCACCCAGGGATCCCCAATATAGGCTTTTAGATTAAGAAACATGATTACTATAGTTTCATATGCTAGAATTTGTATCAAATAGAACTCTATGTTATAAATGGTAGAAAATCCAAATTTTTGTTTTTTCCAAACAAAAATACAAAACAAAACAAAACTAAAGTTTATTGTGTCACATATCACTCAAAACAGTTTTTTTTTTGCTTCCGATGGAGTTTGATCCAGGACTCAAAAATGTCTACTTGCTTAATGATGACTCCATTGTCAGGTAGGCTCTCCTTTCTTGATGCCAAGCTGGCAGCTAATAGCTCCTAGAGTTATATACATCCATTTGGTAGAAAGGATTTCCCTGATAGCTGGAACAAGGGTCCCAAAACTTAGTCTTATTAGCCCTGAATATCCTGTCTTGGGACATATGCTCATTCCCTAACCAATTTGGGTATTAATGGAGTTAAAGGGATATGAGATGTGATAATTGACTTGAGTTGTTATCCAAGAGTTGCATATGCACAGAAAGAGGAAAGTGAAAAGGAAAATATTGGATCAGCCATTATTTTAAAATATGCTTTCCATAGGAGAAATGCCATAGTCATCAACCACAATATTTATGGAGCTTCTAATTTTAGAAGCAGCTTGAAGGTCATTAGACTGATTTTTATTGCCTCTGCTTGCTTGCTTGCTACAGGAAATTTATTAAGAAAAAAAGACAATCAATAATTGTCTTGATATTTTTTGGTAAAGTGTAAGTTTATTTTTTATTTTTAATTTAATTTAATTTATTTATTTGAGAGAGAGAGACAGACTGAGAGACCACAAGCAGGAGGAATATCACAGGCAGAGGGAGAAGCAGACTCCCCACTGAGCAGGGAGCCGACATGGGGCTCAATCCCAGGACTCCAGGATCATGACCTGAGCCAAAGGCAGATGCTTAACGCACTGAGCCACCCAGGATCCCCTTTATTTTTCTTTGTAAAATATTTTGTTCTCATCATTTTCTCCAATATTTCTGTTTTTCATTGTTTGGAATTTTCACTTCTGCAAGTAGGAATTTTGTCTTACACGGGTCGAATATTGGGAGAGCTGTCAGTAGATTTTAGGCAGTATCTTGAGCTTGGTTGGATTATAGAATAAAGAGAGCGTGGAGAGACTCAGGATATTTGAGCATATAAAGAGTTGCAGCATCATCCATCTCCAACAGTGTGCCAGAGATTTCTCCAGCCAGAGTTAGGTGAATAGATTAAAAGAGAAGAACCAATTTTTTACCCCAAATTTTCTGAGTAATAACTGATGCCAACACAGATACATTTGACATATCATGACCTTGCATACAAACAGGGTTAAGCTTCTGGATGTATACTTGTATTTTTTTTTAATACTAGTATTTCTACTTTAAATTTTAGAAGGCTGTGAATACCTGCAATATCTGCAATTTTTTTGAATACTTGAGTCAGACATCGTCTTGAGACAGAAGTTAGAAGGTGAATAGCAAGGTCTGGTTTGTTGTATTGGTGATCTGATAAGATGACTTGACAGCTGGAACTTGTAGTGGTCTGAGGGTGTTAAATGTTGGTTTAGGTGCTGGGGCTACATATATTGAGATAGATGAGGTGTGGCGCCGATCACTGGCTTGCAAAGTTGTGCACTTCCATGTTGAGGCTGAAGAACTGGCATGAAGTTACTTGATGACATTGCCACTGCCTATGAGAGTGGATTATAGTGTTACCTCTAGTTCTCATAGTCTCCATTGTTTCCATTTAGTGCTTGGTGAAGAGAGCCTGATGCTCCTCCTTGCTTTGTGTTAAGTAGCCCCATACAGTGGTTTGATGATCACAATTCTTCCATTCATTATCATGATGACCTTGTTAGCTTACTCGGAGATGTAAAGCAGGTGAAGCCAAAGCCTTTGCTGCATCCAGCCTCCTTTATGACCCTAATATTAGTGATTGTGCCCAAGTGGGAGAGTTCTCTTCTCTGTCATTTATCATCAATATAATCATCAACATTTTTCTTTTTTTTTAAGATTTTATTTATTTATTCATGTGAGAGAGAGAGAGAGAGGCAGAGACATACGCAGAGGGAGAAGCAGGCTCCATGCAGGGTACCTGATGTGGGACTTGATCCAGGGACTCCAAGATCATGCCCTGGACCAAAGGCAGGCACTAAACCACTGAGCCAACCAGGGATTCCCCTAATCATCAACATTTTTCACATAAAGATTAGTACCCTTGCACTTGGTAAGTTTTACTCTGCTTTATTTGCTCAAATTTGTGCTTTAGTTCAGATTGTCTCTCTACTTTGTTCTGTGTCCTACCAACATAAACTGGGTTTCCATTAAGGACTTTTTAGTTTGTTCCTTCAATGGCTTTCTGAGAATTTTAAAAATTCTCAAAACTTACCAACCCAAAGCTTCTGGATTTTCCACTTCCATCAGTCATTTGGCGTCAAACTATGTGATAATTACATATCAAAAACCTGAAGACTTCATACACACAAAACCTGTCAGAACTAAAAAATGAATTCAGTAAAGTTGCAGGATAAGAAATCAATATACAAAAATCAGTTCTATACACTAATAATAAATTATCAGAAAAGAAACTAAGAAAACAGTCCCATTTACAAATATATCAAAAAAGGGATGCCTGGGTGGCACAGTTGGTTGAGCATCTGACTCTTGGTTTTGGCTCAGGTTTGATCTCAGGTCCAGAGATTGAGCCCCACTTTGGGTTCCTCATTGAGTGGGAAATCTGCTTGAGGTTCTCTCTCTTCTTCTCCCTCTGCCCCTCCCCACTGCAAGCTCTCTTTCTAGCTGAAATAAATAAATGAATCTTAAAAAAAAAAAAAACCAAATGTATCAAAAAGAATAAAATGCCTAGGAAAAAAATTTAACCAAGAGGTGAAAGACCGTCCACTAAAAACTATAAAGCACTGATGAAAGAAATGAAGACACAAATAAATGGAAAGATATTCCATGCTCATGGATAGGAAGAATTAATATAGCTATTATGTCCATATTACCCAGCAATCTGCAAATGTATGCCATTTTTCATAGAAATAGAACAAACAATCCTAAAATTTATATGGAACTACAAAAGACCCTGAATAGTCAAAGCAATCTTGAGAAAAAATAACAAAGTTGGAGGCATCACAGTTCCTGATTTCAAACTATATTACAAACCTATAGTAATCAAAACACTAAAACATTGGCATAAAAAAACACATAGATCAGTGAATCAGAATAGAGAGCATAGAAATAAACTCACACCTACACAGTCAATCAATTTATGACAGAGGAGCCAAGAATATTAAGTGGGGAAAGAACAGTTTCTTCAATAAATGGTGTTAGGAAACTGGACAGCCACACAGAAAAGAGTGAAACTGGAGCACTATCTTACATTATACACAAAAATCAACTCAGAATGGATTAAAGCCTTGAAAGTAAGACCTGAAACTATAAAATCCCCAGAAGAAAATGTAGATGATAAGCCCCTTGACATCAGTCTTGGTGATGATTTTCTGGATTTGACACCAAAAGCAAAGACAACAACAGTAAAAATAAACAGGTGAAACTACATCAAACTAAAAAGCTTTTGCTCAGCAAAGAAAACTATCCACAAAACCAGAAGGCCATCTATGAAATGGAAGAAATATTTATTTATTTTTAAAGATTTTATTTATTTACTCATGATAGATATATATATAGAGAGAGAGGCAGAGACACAGGCAGAGGGAGAAGCAGGCTCCATGCAGGGAGCCCAGTGTGGGACCAGATCCCAGTTTCCAGGGTCACACCCTGGGCCAAAGGCAGGCACTAAACCACTGAGCCACCCAAGAATCCCCAACCATTGATCTCTTTAAGATGACTTTAGCCTCACTTTTTTCTCTGTTTAAATTATTTCCTCTGTTCAGATCTATGAATTTCTGATACTTTTCTCTCTCTCTGATCTTTTAAGAAACTCCTAAGTACCTTACTAGTGAAAAGCCTATGACAACTTGGTTTTTCTACTCTCTTACCTAAAAGCAAATATACCAAGAACTAGAAATTTGGGGGACCATATCAGAATTCTGTTAAAAAATGTTTATAAACTATGTAGCATAACTATGTCTTGAGAAATTATGTTAAATTTCATAATTTTCTGTTTTCTGTCATAACATGTGGTCGGTCAAGTGTTTTTAAATTTATTTGATATCAAATACTCAGGAATTCAATCTGTACTGTTTTTATGAGAAAATCTAGACTACTTTGTGATAATCTGCTATAAAAATCAATTAATCAGTAAGTTAGTTAACAATTTATTGAACATTTACTATATAAAGGCTGATGTGCTAGGTGCTGAATAGAGTACTGGTTTTAAATCTACCATCAAGAGACTTGTAGACAAATTGAGAAAATAAGAAAGCGAATAACCCAGTGTAGCCTGTAATACGAATAAGACAGTCTTTTATTTCTAGCCCTACCTTGATGCTTTCATTCATGGCTTCCTGTGTCTAGATTCTTTGATCCTCAAAGGAGGGAAAAGAAGATATTTGGGGTAAATCTGAAACACAGCTGGATTCTCAGGGAATTCTCTGGACTAGATATGAACTTGTTTTAAGCCACTGTGCAGTCTCACCTTGACCTGGACTTCTGCAGTAAGTTGCAACAAGACTAGAGCAAGTTTGGGTAAATTTATTTCAGAGCAGTTGCCTAAGCAACACTAGTTCCAAAACTGCCATCTGGTGGCTTAGTCAGTTGAACGTCCAACTCTTTATTTCAGCTCAGGTCATGATCTCAGGGTTGTGGAATCAAGCCCCACATCAGGCTCCATGCTCAGTGTGGAGTCTGCTTGTCCCTCTCCCTAACCCCCCTTCCTGGACTCTCTCTCAAATAAATAAATACATAAATAAAATCTTAAGAAAAAGTTTTTGAAAACCCACCATCTTTTCCACAGAATAGGATATTTGCAAATCGCATATATCGGATAAATGTTTAATAGCCTAAATATATAAAGAATTCCTACAATTCAATAACAACAAAAAAACTATTTAAAAATGGGCAAAGGGATCCCTGGGTGGCGCAGTGGTTTGGCGCCTGCCTTTGGCCCAGGGGGCGATCCTGGAGACCGGGGATCGAATCCCACATCGGGCTCCTGGTGCATGGAGCCTGCTTATGTCTCTGCCTCTCTCTCTTTCTCTCTCTGTGACTATCATAAATAAATAAAAATTTAAAAAAAAATGGGCAAAGGACTTGAATAGACATTTCTCTAAAGAAGATATACAAATGGCCAGGAAGCACATGAGAAAAGACTTGTGTAATTAACCATTTGGGAATCATGAGATACCATTTCAAACTTAGAGTGGCTTTTATATTAAAAAAATAGAAAACAGATGTTGGTGCATTAGTAGCAAAAATTAAAAATGGCATAGCCACTGTGAAAAACAGTTTGGCAGGTCTTCAAAAAGTTATATTTAGAATTATATGACCTAGCAATTCCTTTTTCTTTTATTTATTTATTTATTTATTTATTTATTTATTTATTTATTTATTTATTTATTTATGAGAAACAGGCAGAGACACAGGCAGAGGGAGAAGCAGACTCCATGCAGGGAGCCTGACACGGTACTCGATCCGGGGTCTCCAGGATCACGGCCTGGGCGGAAGGTGGCACTAAACTGCTGAGCCACCCGGGCTGCCTGCAATTCCATTTTTTGATATATACCCAAAAGTCTTGAAAGCAAGAACTTCAACAGCAATTTGTACAGCCATGTTCATAGCAACATCATTCACTAAGGACAAAAAAGTAGGAACAACCCAAGTTTTCATTAACAGATGAATGGATAAACAAAATGTGGTATATATGCGCAATGGAGTATTATTCAGCCTTAAAAAAACAATGAAGTTCTGATACATGCTGCAACAAGAATGAACTTGAGGACATTAATGGGGATCCCTGGGTGGCTCAGTGGTTTAGCGTTTGCCTTTGCCCAGGGTGTGATCCTGGAGTCCTGGGATCGAGTTCCACATTGGGCTCCCTTCCTGGAGCCTGTGTCTCCCTCTGCCTGTGTTTCTGTTTCTCTCTCTCTGTCTCTCATGAATAAATAAATAAATAAATAAATAAATAAATAAATAAATAAAATCCTTTAAAAAAAACTTGAGGACATTATACTAAATGAAACAAGCCAGTCCCAAAATGACAAACGCTATATGATTTCACTTATAGGGGATACCTAAGGTAAGCAAATTCATAGAGACAGAAAATATAATAGAGGTTAGTAGGTGCTGGGAGGAGGTGAGAAAGGAGTTATTGTTTAATGGGGATTGAGTTTCAATTTGGGATGATGAAAAGTGCTGGAAATGGGGACACCTGGGTGGCTCAGCAGTTGAACACCTGCCTTTGGCCCAGGGCGTGACCCTGTAGACCCGGGATCGAGAACCCCATCAGGCTCCCTGCATGTAGCCTGCTTCTCCCTCTGCTTGTGCTTGTGTCTCTGCCTTTCTCTCTCTCTGTGTGTCTCTTATGAATAAATAAATACAATCTTTAAAAAAAAAGAAGAGCTTTTTCGCAACGGGTTTGCCGCCAGAACACAGGTGTCGTAAAAACCACCGCTAAACCTAAACCAAAATGGGAAAGGAGAAGACTCACATCAACATCGTCGTCACTGGACACGTAGATTCGGGCAAGTCTACCACTACTGGCCATCTGATCTACAAATGTGGTGGGATCGACAAAAGAACTATCGAAAAATTTGAGAAGGAGGCTGCTGAGATGGGAAAAGGCTCCTTCAAGTATGCCTGGGTCTTGGATAAACTGAAAGCTGAACGTGAACGTGGTATCACCATTGATATCTCCCTGTGGAAATTCGAGACCAGCAAGTATTATGTGACCATCATTGATGCCCCAGGACACAGAGACTTTATCAAAAACATGATTACAGGCACATCTCAGGCTGACTGTGCTGTCCTGATTGTTGCTGCTGGTGTTGGTGAATTTGAAGCAGGTATCTCCAAGAATGGGCAGACCCGTGAGCATGCCCTTCTGGCTTACACACTGGGTGTAAAACAAATAATTGTTGGTGTTAACAAAATGGATTCCACTGAACCACCCTACAGCCAGAAGAGATACGAGGAAATCGTTAAGGAAGTCAGCACCTACATTAAGAAAATTGGCTACAACCCCGACACAGTAGCATTTGTGCCAATTTCTGGTTGGAATGGTGGCAACATGCTGGAGCCAAGTGCTAACATGCTTTGGTTCAAGGGATGGAAAGTCACCCGTAAAGATGGGAATGCCAGCGGAACCACACTGCTTGAAGCCCTGGATTGCATTCTGCCACCAACTCGTCCAACTGATAAGCCCTTGCGTCTGCCTCTCCAAGACGTCTACAAAATTGGTGGTATTGGTACTGTCCCAGTGGGTCGAGTGGAGACTGGTGTTCTTAAGCCTGGTATGGTGGTCACCTTTGCTCCAGTCAATGTTACAACTGAAGTAAAGTCTGTTGAAATGCACCATGAAGCTTTGAGTGAGGCTCTTCCTGGGGACAATGTGGGCTTCAATGTCAAGAACGTATCTGTCAAAGATGTTCGTCGTGGCAACGTGGCTGGTGACAGCAAAAGTGACCCACCAATGGAAGCAGCTGGCTTCACAGCTCAGGTGATTATCCTGAACCATCCAGGCCAAATCAGCGCTGGATATGCACCTGTGCTGGATTGTCACACAGCTCACATTGCTTGCAAGTTTGCTGAGCTGAAGGAAAAGATAGATCGTCGTTCTGGAAAGAAGCTGGAAGATGGTCCCAAGTTCTTGAAATCTGGGGATGCAGCCATTGTTGATATGGTTCCTGGCAAACCTATGTGTGTTGAGAGCTTCTCTGACTATCCTCCTCTGGGCCGTTTTGCTGTTCGTGACATGAGACAGACGGTTGCTGTGGGTGTCATCAAAGCAGTGGACAAGAAGGCAGCTGGAGCTGGCAAAGTCACCAAGTCTGCCCAGAAAGCTCAGAAGGCTAAATGAATATTATCCCCAATACCTGCCACCCCAGTCTTAATCAGTGGTGGAAGAACGGTCTCAGAACTGTTTGTGTCAATTGGCCATTTAAGTTTAATAGTAAAAGACTGGTTAATGATAACAATGCATCGTAAAACCTTCAGAAGGAAAGGAGAATGTTTTGTGGACCATTTTTTTTTTTTTGTGCGTGTGTGGCAGTTTTAAGTTATTAGTTTTTAAAATCAGTACTTTTTAATGGAAACAACTTGACCAAAAATCTGTTACAGAATTTTGAGACCCAGGGGGAATCCCTGGGTGGCGCAGCGGTTTGGCACTTGCCTTTGGCCCAGGGCTCGATCCTGGAGACCCTGGATCGAATCCCACGTCAGGCTCCTGGTGCATGGAACCTGCTTCTCCCTCTGCCTATGTCTCTGCCTCTCTCTCTCTCTGTCTCTGTCTCTCTGTGACTATCATAAATAAATAAAAATTTAAAAAAAAAAAAAAGAATTTTGAGACCCATTAAAACAAAAGTTTAATGAGAAACCTGTGTCTTGTTTTGGTCAACACTGTAGCCTTGTTATAGTATTCAGGTAAAAGATTTGGAGTTGCACAGAACCTTATCTCTAGTGTTTAAACTGAAATTTGGGTTGGCTTTTCCTGGATAGGAACTTGGAAGTTTTTTCATCTTAAGGGCAAGAAAGTTAAAATACATAGTAAAAACAATGCTATAGGAAAAAGGAGTCTGTTGGTGCAACACACTTTCTCTTAGATAAGCAGAGTAACACCGTATGATAGTTTATAGAAACAGGTTAAATTCTGTAATACCAAAGTCCGTGTGTTGCATATAAAATTTGTATTCTATCACTATGAAGTAAACTTGTTAATGGCATGTTTTTGTTTTCTCAGTTACTGGAATGCATTGTCACATAAATGTTGAAGTACCCTAAAATGTGAGGCATTTGATAGCATTTTACTTCATAGAAGGGTTAATTGTATCTAGATAGTAGAAAAACAGCTACTGGAGTTCAGTCACTTAGAAATTCAGCAAGGTTGGGTGAAGAGGGAACAATAACAGCACTTGGAGTAAACCCAGTTTGAAGAGGTGCAATGGGAAATGTAATGAGAGGAAGGACTCCTTTGGACTGGAGTGTAGGGTAAACTTTATAACCTGAAAATGTCTTGGTTTGCTGTCATTCCAGTAACATCCCCTAATGAAGGGAATACTGAAAGATGAGTTTGAAATCTATGATAAACAGGATGAAAAGCAAACAGCTCTTGAGAAATGAGTGGTAACCTACAACAGATTGTGAATTTTAACAGTATTTGGGTGACAATTATCAAATTCTTGGCTTTGGAAAGCTGGCAAATGCTTACTAATACTGATATATTTGAGATACTGCTATGTGGATTTTGAGCATTTAAAGACCCTATTTGATCCTAAAACTTCTGCTTTATGAAAGGGAAGTCATTTCTCTAAGCTGCTTTGAAGTGTGGCAGAAAGCATACAGGACACTTTGTAATTTATGACCATGCTAAGTGAAATGTCTTACCAACTTCTGTAGAAAGTGACTGCAATGGAAAAATCTCCATTTAGTTCTAAACTAGGTAAAATGGTCTCAACAGTACCACCAGGGGCACTGATGAGGCCTATAAATTAGAAACTAATAAAAGAATTTCACAACTTAAAAAAAAAAAAAAAGAAAAGTGCTGGAAATGGACACTAGTGATGGTTGCACAACCATCCATTCAATTTCACACCTAAAAATGGTTAAAATAGCAAATTTTGTGTTACATATATTCTACCACCACAATAAAAAATATTTGCAAACAAATTAGCACAGTTTATTTATTTATTAAAATATTTTATTTTTAGGTAATCTCTGCACCCAACATGGGGATCAAACTTACAACCCTGAGATCAAGAGTCACATGCTCTTCTGACTGAACCAGCCAGGCACCCCCCAAATTAGAACAATTTAAAAAGGAAAAATAAAACACCTGCCATTTTCAGTAAATGTTCAATGAATCATCTTCAGATCTCATTTTTTAGTGAACTTGTCTTTCCCATGTTCCCTAGGAGAGAGGGTAACCTGAAGCAAACTGGACAAATCAGATTCCCTCTCCCAGGAATTTGGAATTGAGAAGCTGAGAGACTGAGGCAATTGGTGGATGGTGTGTGCTTGAACAAAAAGGGCTGTAGAAGCTAGGCCATGGCAAACCAAAATCCATGTGCAGGCTCAAGTCTGGTGATGCACAGAAGCTCAACTGGGGCGAAAATGGAGACCATAGACCAAGCTGTGTTAGGAGAGGTGGAGCAAGAAGCTTGTTTATCACTCCATAGCTTGTCTTGTTCTGAGCTGGTGGCATTTAACTTAATGTGATAGTCTTTGTCTTATACTTCTTTAATATAATGAATCTACTACCTTATCTCCATTATGACTGCTTCTACCCCAGACTAAAGCTTCATGATCTTGCACCTGGATTATTCCAATAGCCTGTTCATTGGTCTCCTTGCTCTACTCTTGTCCAATCCATTTGCCACAATACATAAAACATAAATTTTAAGGTTTAAAAACATAAATTAAGGATGCCTGGGTGGCTCAGTGGTCAAGCGTCTGCCTTTGGCTCAGGGCGTGATCCCGGAGTCCTGGAATCGAGTCCCACATCGGGCTTCCTGCAGGGGACCTGCTTCTCCCTCTGCCTATGTCTCTGCCTCTCTTTCTCTCTCTGTGTCTCTCATGAATAAATAAATAAAAACTTAAAAAAATAAATTAGGTCATGTTACATGTCTGTTTAAAATTCTTAATGGGTGCATCCCCGGTGGCTCAGCGGTTTAGAGCCGCATTTGGTGGTCCTAGAATCCCCGGATTGAGTCCTGCGTCGGGCTCCCTGCATGGAGCCTGCTTCTCCCTCTGCTTGTATCTCTGCCTCTCTCTGTGTGTGTCTCTCATGAGTAAATAAATAAAATCTTTAAAAAATTTTTTAATGGTTTATTTTTAAAGAATTTATTCATTTTTAAAGAATTTATTTATTTATTCATGAGAGACACAGAGACATAGGAAAAGGGAGAAGCAAGCTCCATTCAGAGAGCCGGTCATGGGACTCGATTCCGGGACTCGACCCTGGCACTCTGGGATTACGTGCTGAGCCAAAGGCAGACGCTCAACCGCTGAGCCCCCCAGGCGTTCCAACCTTTGTGCTTTCTTTCTTTCTTTCTTTCTTTCTTTCTTTCTTTCTTTCTTTCTTTCTTTCTTTCTCTCTCTCTCTCTCTCTCTCTTTCTTTCTTTCTTTCTTTCTTTATTTTTAAAAAGATTTTATTTATTCATGAGAGAGAGAGAGGCAGACACAGGCAGAGGGAGAAGCAGACTCCCTGCAGGGAGCCCGATGTGGACTCGATCCCAGGACCCCGGGATCACGCCCTGAGCCAAAGGCAGACGCTCAACAACTGAGTCACCCAGGTGTCCCGCCTCTATGCTTTAAAATGAAATCTAAGCTTCCTTATATGACTTCTAGCAACTATATGATTGGGCTCTTGCCTCCGTTTCCAATAACATCACATATCACTTCTCCCCCACACTCATTATAGTCAACCACTACAGTCTATTTGTGTGTGTGCCCGCGCATGCCATGGTCTAGTTTCTTAACTGGAATACAACACACTTCACTAGTTTTGAAGGTTTATTTTTGTCTTGTCTTTCAGGTCTCAGCTTATGTCACAAGTTATGACATTGTCATTTGTCAATGTCTAGAGACATTTCTGATTGTCACAACCGGAGGAGTATGTTACTGGCATCTAGTGGGTACAGGCCAAGGATCCTACTAAACATTCTAGTAACAGGACAGCCCCCTCCAAAAAGGAATCATCCAATCCAAATGACAATAAGTACAGAGGTTGGAAACCCTACAAATAACACCCTATTTAAAGTGGCTTTATTTCATTGCTATGTTTATTTCCTTCAAGGCACTTATTCATAATAAGAATTTATGTTATTTGTTTGTTGTTTGTTAATTCTCTGCATGTCCCATTAAAACATGAGCTCCATGAAGTCCAGATTCTCATGTGCCAGATTGTTCACTGCTGATTAAATGAATGAATGAATTCCATGAACCTGTAACTACTCGATTTCTCAACTAATTTTGTTTTTGAGAGAAAGAGAGAATGCACATGCACACATGTGCAAGGAGGAGAATGAGGGGGACGGGCAGAAAGAGAGAGAGAGAGAGAAAGGAAATTTTAAGCAGTCTCCACAATGTGGGGCTTGATCTCACACCCCTGAGATCATGACCTGAGCCAAAATCAAGAGTTCGACACTTAACCAATTGAGCCACCAGGTGCCCCCTCACTAATTTAAAGCTTTATTTTAAAAATTAATCTAATTCATTTTCAGAGAAGCATCTACTTTTATTAATTCAGCCATTATTTTTTTAAAATATTTTATTTATTTATTCATGAGACACACACACACACAACAGAGAGAGAGAGAGAGAGAGAGAGAGAGAGAGAAAGGCAGAGACACAGGCAGAGGGAGAAGCAGGCTCCATGCAGGGAGCTGGGACTCAATCCCGGGTCTCCAGGATCAGGCCCTGGGCTGAAGGCGGCACCAAACCGCTGAGCCACCTGGGCTGCCCATTATTTTGTTTTGAATACCAACTATGTTCCAAGCAGCGAGCTAAGTGCTGGTATATAATAGGAAGTAACACATGGCTCTTGGTCTTAAAGAGCTTATAAGTCAAGTGTTGGTTGGGAAGGGATACATATAAGTTAAAAAGACCATTTACAGTTTGGGATGCTGTGGGGAATTAAGGGGGATATATGGTCTCTGCTTTCAATGGGCTTAATGGGTGTGGAATGAGGGATGCATACAACTACAAATACCAGAAAAGAACACAAACAAGAAAAACAAGATCTGTACCAGCTATGGAAATCAGAGATGGCTTTCCAGAAGAGGTGTTAACTTGATTTGAGACATGTAAGAAGACAGATGAAAGTTTGATAAAATAGAAGGAGGAAATGGAGAAAAGGAAAGAGGGCATTCCAGGCAGAGAGAATGGCAAGAGCCAAGGCACAAAAATGTGTTTGCCAGAAACAAGTAGATGTATTTGGCTAAAGCACAGGAGACCAGTGAGAGCTTAGGCTGGAAAGGGAGTTTGGGTCCAAACTGGGTCAGTTGAATATAAATACAAATGACCCAAATCTTGCCCACATTTCCTATAATTTAGAGAGCATTTCCTCTATGCACACCAGGAAAGGGAAGCTTAGAGAAATGTGGTGACTCACAAGTCATTAGTAGACCTTTATTGTTTTGACTGTCAGGATTTGGGGGCAGTTCCTGGCTTACCAAACCTCCCAGGACCTTGGTAAGATGACACACGTGAAGAGACAGAGCTCCTGATATATAATAGGGACACTTCCTGTCTCCATGTATAAACAATGTGTTGCTAGATTTAATTTTTTTGGAGGGGGGATTAAAAAACTCAAAGAGGAGTACTTTTCCTTTTATTCCAAGGTATGATAGGAATGGATGTATGCTAATGAAGGGAGGATAAGGAAACAGGAGGGGGACCAAATAACGAAAAGAATAGGTCAGTTTGTTTGAGAAACAAGCTATGCTGAAGCATTTATTTGCAGAATTCCAGTTGCCATAGCAATTGGATGCTGTTCTTTCCACTGTTCCTCCTTTTATCCTTTGCATGGTCTTTAAAGAAATCATTTCCTAGACAGATGTAGTCCTTGCTGTTTATCATAAGGATTTTGGAACATTTCTTTCTACCTGCTTCCCCTTTTAGCAGTCCAAATCCAGCCACTCACCTGGGAAGAGTTGAATGGTGCTGGCCATTTCAGGACCAAGATCTTAGGAACAGAGAAGCTTTACCCAGGCAGATCTAGTGGAAATGTCCAACTGCTGCCTTCTGAAACATCCCAGTGTATAAATAAATGATAAGTATAGGAACTAAGTAAAATGTAGAATGGCTTGGGGAAAAAAACTAACTTACAGACAGAATAGTCAAAATTCTTTAAAACCCAGAGTAAGAATTATCCCTTATCGGGAAGAAACAATAATGGTTATGAGTTTCATATTGTCTTACTCCACTGGATCCTCCCAAAAACCCTATGAGCCAATCATAGCTAATATTTACTGAGTACTTATTTTGTGCCAGACACTCTTTAGACCCTGTGTTATCTAAACTATCACAACAACCTTTGTTGCAAATGATTATCATTATTTCAAAATTGAGAAAGGACAGGGGATCCCTGGGTGGCTCAGTGGTTTATTGCCTGCCTTCAGCCCAGGGCATCATCCTGGAGTCCCAGGATCAAGTCCCGCATCCGGCTCCCTGCATGGAGCCTGCTTCTCCCTCTGCCTGTGTCTCTGCCTCTCTCTCTCTCTCTCTCTGCGTATCTCTGATGAATAAATAAATAAAATCTTTAAAAAAAAAACAAAATTGAGAAAGGATCATAGACTTAATTATTGAATACCAATGATGTGCCATGGTACTTGGTAAGCACTTGGCATGCATTTTCCTGTGCCAAACCTTGGAAGTGGTTCTATATTTTGAGGACCAAGGAGGTAAAATAGCTTGCCCAAGTCTATATAGTAAAGAATAAGAAGAAACACAATTCAAAGCTAGGCTTCTTATTCCAAAGCCCATGAACTTAAGCACTCCAAAAATAGAAATGGAAGTTGAGTTTAAAAGACTTGTCCCCCCAAAAATAAAATAAAAAATAAAAGACTTGCCCAAGTTTATACAATCAGCAAGTCACAGACTGAAAATCTCAATCCATGTTTATCTATTTATTTTATTTTTTAATTTTTATTTATTTATGATAGTCACACAGAGAGAGAGAGAGAGAGGCAGAGACACAGGCAGAGGGAGAAGCAGGCTCCATGCACCAGGAGCCCGACGTGGGATTTGATCCCAGGTCTCCAGGATCGCACCCTGGGCCAAAGGCAGGCGATAAACCACTGCACCACCCAGGGATCCCAATCCATGTTTATCTAATTCCACAGTAGAATGGCTGACATTTCACAACAAGAAAGATAATTGAAAATATTTCAGTTCTTTCGTTTAAGCTAACTCTTGAAAGCAGAGCCATCGAACTGGGTACTATTTCACTATACTCTTTAAATATAGTTAGTTCCCTTAGAAGTTAGTTCATGAATCACTAGCCAGACTTTTTGGTATCCAGCTACTAAATTGTAAATTTATGTGGCAAATGGTTCCTGTTCTAAAGGTGTTTATCACCTGTTTAGGGAACTAGACATTTAAAAAGGAGAGAAGGAAAGGAGACAGATAGGCAGATAGGAAGGGAAGAGGAAGTGAAGGAAAAAAAAATAGTGAGGTGAGATAGACCAGGTATTTATTTTTTTATCTATAACTTCTGGACCTAGTGAAGATTGACTTTTACTATGTCCATTCTGTAGGTGAGACTAGAATGGATTTTACTACTAACTGGTGAATGTTCAATCTCTGTGCTTTTCAAACTTTAATATACAGATTATCATGGGGATCTACTTCCTCCAACATAAAATTTCCACTGGCTTGTCACATCATCCAACATTTTCACCCATAGATCTTTGAGTTAAAATATCTCTCCTATGAGGTGCCTGGCTAGCTCAGTTGGAAGAGCGTGCAACTCTTGAATTCGGGGTCATGAGTTCGAGCCACACATTAGTCGTAGAGACTACTTAAAAATAAAATAAAGTCTTAAGAAAAATCTCTCCTAAAAGTTTTATTCAAAGGCAAACATATAGGGACACCTGGCTGGCCCAATCAGTGGAGCATGCAACTCTTGGTTTCAGGGATGTGGATTTGAGCCTCATGTTGGGTGTAGAGATTACTTAAAAATAAAATCTTTAAAAAAAAATATTTATTAGAGAGAGAGTGAGCCTGGGGGCAGGGGGCGGGCACAGAGAGAGAAGAAGCAGACTCCCTGCTCTGCAGGGAGCCCGATGTGGCTTAGTCCCAGGACCTCAGGATCATGACCTGAGACAAAGGCAGATGCTTAACCAACAGAGCCAGCCAGATGTCCCTTAAAAATAAAATATTAGGGCAGCCCTGGTGGCTTAGCGGTTTAGCGCTGCCTTCAGCCCGGGGTGTGATCCCGGAGACCCGGGATTAAGTCCCACTTCAGGCTCCCTGCACGGAGCCTGCTTCTCCTTCTGCCTGTGCCTCTGCCTCTCTCTCTCTCTCTCTCTCTCTCTCTGTGACTATCATAAAAAAAATTTTTTAAAGTAAATAAATAAATAACCTTAAAAAAAATAAAATCGTAAAACAAAAAAACAAAAGCAAACATGTCTTCCTGACTGCCTTTTGCTTGCCTTCCTGCCCCCTGATTCCCTATCTTCCTGAATAATTCAGTCCAAAAGCCATTTGGTGGGGCTGAGCAAGGTAGGTGTCCACATAAAGGGCAATGTGAACTGGGTGCAAGTTGCTTGGGGAAGGGGCATCATGGATATGGGTGATTATTTGGAAAATATGGGGGAATTGATTCAATGAGTAAATAATGAGAATATTTCACTGTGGGAGTCAGATATGGAAAGGGAGAAAACTAGAATGGCCCTCTCATGTTATGTTAGAATTGGACTTATCAGGGTGAACTCATATTTTAACATGTATGGAAATAGACATAAAAACAAATATAGAGGTTAATGTATGTGAATGTACACACACATACATAATACATATACATATAAACAATATTGCATATTACACACAACATATATATACATTTATATAACTTCTATACATATATATGTATAGATATCCTTTAGCTTCTAGAGGACCTGGAAATAGCAACAACCCAATACCAATGAGCACGTAGTACCCATATCTTGGTTCCTTTTTTTTTTTTTTTTCTAAAGTAGGCTCTATGCCCAGCATGGAGCCCAGCTCAGGGTTTGAACTCACCAACCCAAGATCAAGACCCAAATGAAATCAAGAGTCAGATGCTTAACTGACTGAGCTACCCAGGCACCCCTATCTTGGTTTCTACACAGTACTCTATGTTAAAAGATGGGGATTGGGGATGCCTGAGCAGCTCAGTCAGATAAGCATCAGACTTTTGATCTCAGCTCAGGTCTTGATCTCATGGTTGTGAGTTCAAGCCCCATGTAGGGCTCCACACTGAATGTGGAGTCTACTTAAAAAAAAAGGTAGGGATGCTCAGAGAAAGAGCGTATTCCAAGGCTGGAATATGGAAATTACAAAATAAGCTTGGGCCATCTTATCCTGTATCCCCCCTAAAAAAAAGTAGTACTCAAAAGAATGATGAGGTATATCAAAAGGACACAGAAAAAAAAAAAAGAGAAAAAAAAAAGAAAAAAGAAAAAAAAAAAAGGACACAGAAGCCAGCTCAAAAGGGCTAAATCTGGGACAATTAGAGAATCAAAACAAATAATGATAGTAGTGGATTATACAACATAGGAATCTATGAGTCCATATTGATATAAATTTAAAAATGGGAAAACTAGAAAGATTTTTTTTACACTTGAATGCTAACTAATAATCACAGAAAGAAGACTAGAATTAAAAAATCATCATTTGGCAACCATAGTAGTCATAGGTAATTAATCCAAGAAACATAGTGAATACTAAAATTAATGGGTGAAAATTTGATGAGGAACAGGATATTTACATAGTCTCAAAATACTTCCCAACAAAATACTAATTACAAAGTGAAAAAAGAGAAACTTTAAAGTGGAGAAACTTGGCAAATACATTAATCAAGTGATCAAACTTACTATCACCAGTAACAACACAAATTAAAATTGTGTACCACTTGATGGGATGCGGTGAGAAAAATAATAGCATTGCTTCTGTTTTAATTCTGCCAAAAATGGATTACCTGAATCTAATCATTAGGAAACATCAGATAGGGGTCTGCTAGCCCCAGCCTGGTAAAGAAAAAAAAGGGAACATCAGACAAATCCAACCTCAGAGATAGTCTACAAAATAATTGGCTAATCGTCTTCAAATTTGTTAAGTATTGAAAGTCACAGAAAGATTAAAGAACTGCTATTACAGATTGAAGGTCACAACTAACATATATCTTAGATGGACTCCATAGCTATAAAGGATGTTATTGGGGCAATGAGTGAAACATGAATAAGTTCTGAGTCTGATATGGGAGTTATGTTTCAGTTTTTTAAAAAAAAGATTTTATTTATTTATTCACGAGAGACACAGAGAGAGAGAGGCAGAGACACAGGCAGAGAGAGAAGCAGGCTCCCTGCCCAGAGTCCAACACGGGGCTCAATCCCAGGACTCACAGATCACGACCTGACCTGAAGGCAGATGTTCAACCACTGAGCCACCCAGGCATCACTTATGTTTCAGGTTTTTTTTTTTTTTTTATGTTTCAGTTTTGATGGTTGTATTGCGGTTATGTAGAAGAATATCCATGATTGTAGGAATTACACTCTTAACATATTTGTGGATAATGGGACATTGTTGGCAACTTTCACCAGAATGGATTGGGGTGGGGGAGGAGTTATTCGTATTATTATTATTATTATTAAAGATTTATTTATTCATGAGAGACACAGAGAGAGGCAGAGACACAGGCAGAGGGAGAAGCAGGCTCTCCGCAGGGAGCCCGATGCAGGACTCCATCCGGGATCCCAGGGTCAAGCCCTGAGCTGAAGGCAGATACTCAACCACTGAGCCACCCAGGAGTCCCTATTCATATTATTCTTGCCAAAAAAGAAAAAAGTAAACTTATGATGTTCAAGAAGCGACTCATTATCAATTAATAACATCTATTAAGTTTATTTGATATTAGTATCTAAGCAGTGTATTTTCTGACTCTAGCCTACAGGCATGATGACATTAAATAATCACTATTTAGCAGTATGGTTGACCCTGTTTGTTGCCTTTCCAGCTGCTGTTCCTTTCTCCTGTTTTTTATTGCTAACAGAACCCAATTTTTTAAAAAAGATTTTATTTATTTATTAATGAGAGACACACAGAGAGAGGCAGAGACATAGGCAGAGGGAGAAGCAGGCTACTCGCAGGGAGCCTGATGTGGGACTTGATCGCAGGATTCTTGGAACACGCCCTGAGCCGAAGGCAGATGCTCAACCATTGAGTCACCCAGACGTCCCCAGAGCTCCATTTTTTTTAGATTTTATTTATTTATTCATGAGAGACACAGAGAGAAAGAGAGGCAGAGACACAGGCAGAGGGAGAAGTAGGCTCCATGCAGGGAGCTCGACATGGGACTGGATCCTGAGTCTCCAGGATCACACCTCAGGCTGCAGGCGGCGCTAAGCCGCTGCGCCACCGGAGCCGCCCCCAAAGCCCCAATTTTATTGAGATATGGACACCTCGGTCTTTACTATCCCCTAAAGGTGAATTTTATTTTTTTTTTAATTTTTATTTATTTATGATAGTCACAGAGAGAGAGAGAGAGGCGCAGAGACATAGGCAGAGGGAGAAGCAGGCTCCATGCACCGGGAGCCCGATGTGGGATTCGATCCCGGGTCTCCAGGATCGCGCCCCGGGCCAAAGGCAGGCGCCAAACCGCTGCGCCACCCAGGGATCCCCTAAAGGTGAATTTTAATTTGGTCTAAGACGATCATAGTTTAGGCATAGGCATGTAATAAAATTCTAGATAGTGATACATGAAACAGATCTGCTGGAATGGAGAAGAGACCCTTGGGGAAAGATGTTTCCTTGCTAATAATAAGAAATACAGAATGAAATGGTTCCTCTTGATGTGGTCATGTCTACATGAGATAACCCTGGAACTGCAGCAGCCATCTTAGAACCAACCCAACAAGCTAAAGATGACAGAGAAGATGGAACACCTGGGTGGCTCAGCGGTTAAGCATCTGCCATCCGCCCAGGGAGTGATCCTGGGGTCCTGGGATCCAGCCCAACATTAGGCTCCCTGGTCAATGGGGAGTCTGCTTCTCCCTCTCCTGCTTCTGCTCTCTCCTCTCGAATAAATAAATAAAATCTTAAAAAAATTTTTTTTTAAATCTTAAAAAACAAAATAATAATCTTCACTTGTTTTATCAGATTTTCCCCCCATGTTCAATTTCTGTCTTTTTGTTGCTCTTTTGGTCATACGGTCATATTAGAATAATATGATGGTTAAAAGTTTGAAATGGGCTTTTCTTATTTGCTGTAATTTTTTATTTAAATTATTTATTTATGATAGTCACACAGAGAGAGAGGGGCAGAGACACAGGCAGAGGGAGAAGCAGGCTCCATGCACCGGGAGCCCGACGTGGGATTCGATCCTGAGTCTCCAGAATCGCACCCGGGCCAAAGGCAGACGCCAAACCGCTGCGCCACCCAGGGATCCCTGCTGTAATTTTTTTAAAAAGATTTTACTTATTTATTTGAGAGAGAGTGAGAGAAAGAGAGCATGAGCAGGGAGAGGGATAGAGGGAGGGAGGGGGAGAACCAGGCTCTCTGGTGAGCAGAAAGCCTTACGCAGGGCTAGGTCCTGGGACTCAAGATCATGACCTGAACTGAAGGCAGATGCTTAACTGACTGAGCCACCCATGTGCCCCTTATTTGCTGTGATCTTCAATAAGTTACATAGCTCTACTGGGCCTCCATTTTCAAATCCATCAGATAGGGATTTGAACAGCACCTACCTCATAAGGTGATTGTTAGAATCAAGTGGGAGGGGTGCCCGGTGGCTCAGTGGGTTGGGTGTCTGCCTTCAGCTCAGGTCATGATCCCAGGGTCCTGGGATTGAGCCCCAGTTGGGTTCCCTGCTCATCAGAGAGTCTGCTTCTCCCTCTCCCTCTGCCTCTGCCCTTCCCCCTGCTCTCTCTCTCTCTCTCTCAAAATCTTAAAAAAAAAAAAAAAAAGAATCAAGTGAGAAAATGAATAGAAAGATCTTTATATAGCACCTTTCATTTGGTAACTCATTAAATAATAGGAATGTAGTACTAAAGTATCACCTGTACATCATATGATATAACGTTCTGTAGAATTTTATTTATAATAATTTTTAAAAATAGTTCTCTATTAATAGACTTCAGGAGATAATAGTGATTGGTCACATTTGGCTTTGGAGTTGAGCAGAGCTGTTTGAATCCCATTTTTACCATTATTTATTTATTTTTGGAGGGTTCATGAGCATTTTATTTATTTTTGTATTTATTTTTAAAGATTTTTAAATCTTTAAAAGGTATAGGGAGCCCAATCCGGGACTTATTCCCAGACCCAAGATCATGTCCTGAGTCAAAGGCAGACGCCCAACTGCTGAGCCACCGAGGCATCCCTCATGAGTATTTTATTTTATTTTTTTTCTCATGAGCATTTTAATAGCACTTTCTATTTAGACATAAACCATTTTTTACATCATGATTTATTTATTGCTAACATGAATTAAAATAAAATATGCAATTGCTTTTATACTGGAGCAAATCATGAAATCAAGACACAATTGCCATCATGAAATCTTCAGAGAACATCTCCATGAGTTTGGCCTGAAAACACTTGGATTCTACCAGTTTGGGGGTGTTCCACATTTAAGTAGTAGAGGCACTGCCTTTACTTTCAGTTTTTTTTTTCTGAAGTCATTATTTGGATCTTTCCAATTATGTTTTTCTCCTACTTGGCAGTAGGTGAACACACATCCTTCACTAATATGCTTCAGCCACTCTCCTACGACTGGTTCAGCCTGCATGTGGCTGGGGCACCAGCTCTTCCCTCGGGTGTCTTTGGAGCTGGTAAAAAAGGAGAAAATGGTTTTGCCATTGTGTTACTCCATACTGGGCTGAACTCCTTGAGGCCAACACATTCACCTCCTTGCAGCCCACCATCAGGAGGGTGTACCATGCAGGGTGGGCTAGTCCCGGGAGGCTCTGCCACAGGGCCAATATATTTTTAAAAGATAAATAGATAGATAGATAGATAGATGATAGATAGATAGATAGATGATAGATAGATAGATAGATAGATAGATAGATAGATAGATAGATAGATTTTATTTATTTGAGAGAGAGAGAGTGAGGCAGCTGGGGTAGGGGCAGGGAGAGGGACAAGTAGACCCAGCACTAAGCATGGAGCCTGATGTGGGGGCTCCATCTCATGACCCCGAGATCATGACCTGAACTGAAATCAAGAGTCATTTGCTTAATTGACTGATCCACCCAGGCATCCCAAAGGTTTTATTTTTAAGTAATCTCTACACCCAACATGGTGCTTGAACTCACAACCCTGAGATCAAGAGTCACATGCTCCACCAACTGAGCCACCCAAGTGCTCCCTACCACTTTTTATTAGAATGATCTTGGGGGGATACCTGGGTGTCTCAGTGGTTGAGTGTCTACCTTCGGCTCAGGGTGTGATCCTGGGGTCCTGGGATCGAGTCCCACATGGGGCTCCCTGCATGGAGTCTGCTTCTCCCTCTGCTGGTATCTCTGCCTCTCTCTGTGTCTCTCATGAATAAATAAATAAAATCATAAAAAAAAGAAAGAATGATTTGGGGAAGTGACTTTACCTCTCTGATCTTCAATTTCTTTATCTGAATAATGAAAATCGTAAACCTACCATACATCTTCATTATTTACAAATTCTATATTTGTAAATTTGCCTATTTGCTAAAATTTCTTTGTAGTTCCCAAATCTATACTTTTGGTGTTTTGTGCCTCTTTGTAGATGGTGCAGAGCAGTGAAAATTTCGAGTTGTCCAACTTTCATGTTCCCAGCTAAGGATGAAATAAAGCAACACCTTGCCTTCTTATTTTAGTAAACAAGTGTCCTTTTTTTTTTTAAGATTTTATTTATTTATTCATGAGAGACACACGGGGGGGCGGGGCAGAGACACAGGCAGAGGGAGAAACAGGCTCTATGCAGGAAGCCTGATGTGGGTCTCAATCCTGGGACTCCAAGATCACTCCCTGAGCAAAAGGCAGAGAGACACTCAACCACTGAGCCAGGCGTCCCATCAAGTGTCCTTTTGTGATCTATGTTTTTTATATTTTTGTGCTTTCTGTTGGTGATGTCACCAATTATAAAATGGCCTCCAAGCATATCACTGAAGTGCTGTCTACCATTCCTAAGTGCAAAAAGGCTGCCATGAAGAAGATGGAGAAAATATACATGTCAGAGAAGCTTCATTCAAGCCTGAGTTACAGTGCTGTTGGTTATGAGTTCAATGTTAAAGAGCCAATGCATATTAAATTTGGTGTTTTTAAACAGAAACACACATAAAACAAAGTTATGTATTGTTGATCAGCCAACAAGAATGTTCTGACCAGAGGCTCACAGGAACCTAATCTGGTATTTCCCTTAGGAGCAATGGTTTGTTATTCACTAATTAAGTGTTCAGTGCCACATTATAGAATAACTACTGTAAATAATGAGGATTGAATGGATCTCATAAGGTTGTTATAGCAAGGCTTAACTGAACTATTGTGTGAATTGTTCAGTATTATGCCCGGCACATGGGAATTAGGGCCAGTACAAGGTGGGGGAGGGGGCGGTGGAGGCTTTAGATATATTCTTGTCAGTTTGATTGTGATACTTATCCAAGTACCATGTGGTTCGAAGCAGGAGTATATCTGAGTGAAACCCATGAATATCTAGAAACTTCACAATGAAACTCTCAGGCTAAGCCACTGGATTCTCCTTAACAAAGCTTCAAATAGACCATTTCCTTATAAATAAGAATACTTTTACAAAAATAGATGACTTAGCTCATGATCATAATTACCCTTCTGGAATTGAATGACCACTACAAATGAGCGAATATAGTTCCCTCTTTTCATTTTCATTTTCCTTTTCATTTGGTGGAGAGTTCCCACTCCTTTTCCTCAGAATGGGCATTTTAAGAGTAAAAACACCACATTTTGTTGATTATTCCATTACACGTATGCTTAAGTAATGCCATAAAAAGGGCAAGTATTTTACAGATGAAATATAATGCATCTTCACAAGAGGTTCCAGAAGGAAACCCATTAATTCTCATTTCAAGGACATTGAAACAGGCCCAGCAGTAAAGTAGAACAGCTAAGTGACAGATCTGAGTAAGACAGTAAAACCTATGCATTGTATCATTGAGTTATGCTCTGCAATTACCGAAATCAGGTACAGTAGAGCCTGGGCATGCCTTTCCAAAAGAGACTGCACTGATTTTCTGATTACTCCAAGGCTCCAAACTTTTTTTTCTACCTTATGGCCTTTGCATATGCCATTTTCTCTTCTTGGAAGCCTCTTCTCCATCCTTCCCCTAACTCTTACTCATCTTCTCAGTTCTAGGTGAAATGTTACTTACTCAGAGAGGTCATGTCTAATCACTCTCTTTGCTTACTCTAAAACATCCCTTCCCCCAATTCTCTTCATAACATTCTGTACTTTTCTCCACAGTCCTCATCACAATTTGCAATTATATGTCTATTTTTTTTAAGACTTATTTATTTGATGGGGGTGGTGGAGCATGAGCAGAGGGAGAGGCAAAGGGAGAGGGAGAGAAGCAGACTCCTCACTGAGTGTGGAGCCCAAGGAGGTCTCGATCTCATGATGAACTCAATCTCACCACGTTGAGATCATGATCTGGGCCAAAATCAAGAGTCAGTTGCTCAACTGATTGAGCCACCCAGGTGCCCCATTATGTATCTATTTGTACAAATATTTGTCTTCTTCACTAGGCTCTCAACCTTACTCAATGGGGACCCCATTCTCCACTATAGATTCACTATCTAGTACAGTGCTTCATGTATAACAATAGGCTTATAAATCAATATTAATTGAAAAAAATGAATGAATGAAAGGTCATATTTCACACACTATACTGGTAAAGGATAGCTTGGAATGGAAATGGATGTTACTAATATGATTTTAATGATTAGTGGTGGGATCCTTGGGTGGCTCAGTGATTTAGTGCCTGCCTTGGGCCCAGGATGTGAGCCTAGAGTCCCGGGATCAAGTCCCACATCGGGCTCCCTGCAAGGAGGCTGCTTCTCCCTCTGCCTGTGTCTCTGCCTCTTTCTCTCTCTCTGTGTCTCTCATGAATAGGTAAGTAAAATCTTTTTAAAAAAATGATTAGTGGTGTGTTTCATCATGCTTTACTTTCATCCTCTCCCCCAAACCTCTACCCTCACCGTCAAGTAGTGATTGTCTAGTACATCTTAATCGCCTAGTGTCAGACCTGGTCTCTGTAAATTTGGAGACTGGTTTTTATTTTTATTTATTTTTATTTTTTTTTAAATTTTTATTTATTTATGATAGTCACAGAGAGAGAGAGAGGCAGAGACACAGGCAGAGGGAGAAGCAGGCTCCATGCACCGGGAGCCCGACGTGGGACTCGATCCCGGGTCTCCAGGATCGCGCCCTGGGCCAAAGGCAGGCGCCAAACCGCTGCGCCACCCAGGGATCCCTGGAGACTGGTTTTTAGAACAGATACATGTACCAGGACTGATTCAATTTGTAGGATTTTAGGCTTAAAAGTCCTTACTGAAGTATAGTTTGATTTCATATTATTTTGGACTAACTCCAGGCATTCACCATTCAATGTGAATAATTCAATATTATTCTGGAGTAACTCCAAGGCATTCACCATTCAGAGAAAAAAAACATTTGTTTTGTTTTGCTAAAACTGAACTCAGGCTATATGAAAGACGCTGCTGTGTTTACAGATAATTTGGTGCATTTTAGGTATCTGAGAATGGATATTGCTTTTGGGTGGTTATGGTATATTCTTTCTATTTGTATCAATATCCTAACAATTTTTTACTATATATTTTAATTATAATTAGTAACTTTTTTCTAATTACAAAAGCAAGCATATTCTCTGTAGAAATTTTGGAAAATGCAGAAAAGCAGGAAGAAGAAACAAAAAGTATAAACAAACAAAAATCACTCAAAATTCTACCACCTAGAGATAACCATTGTTAACACTTTGGTATAGTTTTTCTTGGGTCTATTTCTATGTGTATGTGTGTGCAAGCACAAACACCCTATTATATATAACATACATAACATATATACACATTATATAATGTGTTGGTGTATTTATATATACATGATATATGTACATACATATATATAATCTATATAATATATAATTTCTGTCTCTTTCTATATATAACATACCCATATAATAGTTAACATTTACTGAGTATGGTAGATACTTTGGTTTTCTTTTTATACATATTCTCTTGTAATGTAATCTTTTCAGTAGTTCTCTGAGAAGATACTATCATTCTCACTTTACAGGTGAGCAAATTGAGGATGAGAGTATTAATTTGTCAGCCTAAGGTCATTAGTTAGTAAATGGTAGATCTGGGACACAAAGCTAGGTCCAATTCTTTTTTTTTTTTTAAGATTTTATTTATTTATTCATGAGAGACATAGAGAGAGGCAGAGACAGGCAGAGGGAGAAGCAGGCTCCATGCAGGGAGCCCAACACGGGCCTCGATCCCGGGACTCCAGGATCACACCCTGGGCAGAAGGCAGGGGCCAAACCGCTGAGCCACTCAGGGATCCCTGCTAAGTCCAATTCTAAAGTCTATAATCAACCATTATGTTGCAGGACTGCCTGTCCATTTTATACATCTTCAAACTGGAGTTACTGTAGAAATAATTTTGATCCTGCTTTTTATCATTTTTTCTACAAGATTTCATATCTTTTACTAACCTAATTTTAATAGTTTTATGATATTCCATAACATTATTCAAATAATAAATGAATGAATGAGATACTGTTTATCATATACTACTTTGGTAAAGGACAGAAATTGGGTAAATGCTCTGATGTTTCAGACTCTGTCATCTTATTCTCTTAATCTTTTTTTCATATTCTGCATAATTTTCTTTCTCTTGTCTCTTATTATATGAACTATGTATTCTTTGCTTTTTAAATCCTGCTTAATGCTTTTGAAGTTATATATCCTGCTTTTATTCTAAAATTGCCTATCTTTAAATTAAAGAAAAACACCTTCTTTTCAATATCACAATGAAATAATAGCTCTTGATTTCTCCAGTGCAAACTGTAATATTTAGCACACTTTTATCTCTCTTCCTTTTTTTTTTTAAGTAAGGTCTACCCAACATGGGGCTTGAACTCATGACTCTGAGATTAGGAGTCGCATGCCCTACTGACTGAGACAGCTAGATGCCCCTCCCCTCATTCTTTACTCTCATTCTTTACCTCCCACTCTCCACCCTTCCCAGCTTGGTTTTAGTTCATGCAACTGGCCTTTTCCACCTTGATTATTCTTCCTGGAAAAAGAAATTTATTATTATTATTTTTTACATTATGTATTTTCTCTTAGAGTTCTTTTAGATATTCAAATAAAGATCTTTTAAGCATAAATCCTTGCATGCCATGACTTTCTTCTTTTTTAAAAAATATTTATTTATTTGAGAGAGAGAGGGAGAGATCATGAACAGTGGGGAGAGAGAGAAGCAGGCTCCCTGCTGAGCAGGGAACCCAACAACATGCAGCTCAATCCCAGAACCCTGGGATCATGACCTGAGCTGAAGGCAGACACTTAACAGACTGAGTGCCCACGTACCCTTTCTTCTTTCTTCTGGAGTTCTAATTCAGCAGTATGTGTTTGAAGTTTTTTCTTTCAGAAGAGATAACTTGGAAGGTTTAATTTTGAGCCTTTAAGGCCAAGCAATTAATTTTGACAACTTGGCTAAATGTAGAATTTTTTTTTAAGATTTTTTTTTTAATTTTGGTGGGGTGAGGAGCAGATGGAGAGAGAATCTCAAGCAGACGCCATGTCCATCAAGCCCAATGCAGAGCTCCATCCCATGACCCTGAGATCACAACCCGAGCCAAAACCAAGAGTTGAACTCTCAACCAACTGAGCCACCAGGCACCCTTAGAATTCTTTTTTTTTTTTTTAAGATTTTATTTATTTATTCATGAGAGACACAGAGAGAGAGAGACAGGCAGAGGGAGAAGCAGGCTCCATGCAGGGAGCTGGGACTCGATCCCAGGTCTCCAGGATCAGGCCCTGGGCCAAAGGCAGCGCTAAACTGCTGAGCCACCCGGGCTGCCCGCACCCCTAGAATTCTTAAATTATAAACAGTTACCCTGAGAATTCTGTAGGATGTGCTTGGATTTGTGTCCTACAGAGTTGCAGAATTCTATGGCCAGCTTGAATTTAGTTCCTTTGGAGATAATCTGTTTTGTTTTTCCCTGGCTGGATTCTTGAAGGCTTTTTTCTTTATTCTTGAAATACTTAAAAATGTCACCTTGGTTAGTCTAGATGTTGGTTTCTTTTCATTCATTTTGCCATCATTCTTAGGACAGTTATTTAATTATTCCTTCTATTCCTACCCTGTTTCACCCTTCTGAGATTCCTTTTTTTAATTATTATTTATTTATTTATTTATATTTTATTTTTTAAATATTTTATTTATTTATTCACAAGAGACACACACACACACACACACAGAGGCAGAGACAGAGGCAGAGGGAGAAGCAGGCTCCATATAGGGAGCCCGATGTGGGACTTGATCCCGGAACTCCAGGATCATGCCCTGGGCTAAAGGCAGAACTAAACCACTGAGCCACCTGAGCTGCCCTGAGATTCCTTTTTTTAAAAAAATCTTTTTTATACAATCTCTACCCCCATTGTGGGACTCAAACTCATGACCCCAAGATCAAGAGTTACATGCTCCACCAACTAAGCCAGCCAGTCATCCCCCACTTCTGAGATTCCTTTTTTTTTTTAAATTATTTATTTATTTATGATAGGCACACAGTGAGAGAGAGAGGCAGAGACACAGGCAGAGGGAGAAGCAAGCTCCATGCACCGGGAGCCTGACGTGGGATTCGATCCCAGGTCTCCAGGATCGCGCCCTGGGCCAAAGGCAGGCGCTAAACCGCTGCGCCACCCAGGGATCCCCCCTTCTGAGATTCCTAATGTATTCAGCCAACTTATTCAACAAAGATTTACTGAGCAACTCCTCTGTGCTAGGCAGTGTTTTTATTTTTTATTTATTTTTATTATTATTTTTTTATTTTTTTATTTTTTAAAGATTTTATTTATTTATTCATGAGACACACACAGAGCGAGAGACAGGCAGAGACACAGGCAGAGGGAGAAGCAGGCTCCATGCAGGGAGCCCGACGTGGGACTCGATCCAGGGTCTCCAGTATCACACCCTGGGCCAAAGGCGGCGCCAAACCACTGAGCCACCCAGGCTGCCCCTAGGCAGTGTTTTTAGTAATGAAGAAAAATCATCAGGGAATTAAATGTTCACATAGAAATGTTGATTGGATTTCCTGAGTCTCCTCTATGTATCACCCACTTTTGTTCTGAGTTTTCAAGGTGACCTCATACTTTGTGTTATGGCATCTTTGTGCTTTTTTTTTTTAAGTAAACTGTACCCCCAATGTGGGGCTTGAACTCATGACCCTGAGTTCAAGAGTCACATGCTCTACTGACTGAGCCAGGCAGGCACCCTAAATGAGGCATTTTGAATAATCCTAAGATATTTCTACATTTGCTCATCCTAACATGGAGACATCTATGTGTGTCCAGCTTTGGTTAATATTTAAGTAGGAGTTGTAATGGGTTCTGTTAGAGATTGAAATAGGTCTGAGTGTATGCTTCAACTGTCTCTCCACCTGCTCTCACCTGGCCTTCAATCCGGAATAAGGGAATTCTCATGCAATTCTATTGAGGTGATAATATATTTTACAGAAGTGGAATCTTGAACTGGCCTTTCCTTCTAATCTTTTTTATTCTAACTAGAAGTTCCTCAAAGTTTCTAGCATGTGGAAGGCTTGTCCTCTATGTTTATTCCTTTGATCTTTCCTATGTAAGTTTAGAATGAGGCAATTTGAAGCCTGTCCTCACAAAGCTATTTTATTTAAAAACCCACAAAATGACATTTTTTCTCTATGTTAAGAGGGCAATTAAAAAAATGCTCAAAACTCATAATTATATGTGGTTTTGAAATGTTTCATAAAAGGTCTCAAATCCATGTGGAAGTCAGGAGAATGGAATATGATTGTGATAGGTAATTTCACTTGTAGCTTTGAACAAACTATTTGAACGTCAGGTTTTCTAATCTCAGATCTTCTTACGTCATAGTGCTACAGGGAAAGCACCAGAGAAAAACAAATGTGGAAGTTCTTTGAACTGTTCAAAGACAGACACTAAGGAAATCTGAGGATTTTTTGTTATTGTTTGAATGCTACTATAGCTTTGGGCACTTCCAAGCTAGCCCAAAGAGTATCTGCTGGAGGGATAGCAAATGAGGCCTGGTTGCTGGGAAGCCCAGATATGCGAAGTATTTCTGAAGTGTAGCTGGGAAAGAACACTGCTTTGGACACTGTCATGTGGTGTAAGATCCAAGAGTGGTAAATGTGGACTCACTTTCCTTTTTTTTCTTTTTTTCTTTAAATATTTTATTTATTTATTCATGAGGGGCAGAGAGAGAGAGAGAGAGAGGCAGAAACATAGGCAGAAGGAGAAGCAGTAGCAGTATCCCAGCAGGGAGCCCGATGCGGGACTAGATACCAGGACCACAGGATCACACCCTGAGCTGAAGGCAGATATGCTCAACTGCTGAGCCATCCAAGTATCCCTGGACTCACTTTTCTTTTAGGTCAAATTCCTATGCAAGGCTTATCTGAAATTAATTTGCCTCTCCTTTTCATGAAAATGAAGGCCTCTGGGTGGGTGAATCATGCCTTAATAAATAACTTTAGTACTTCTGGCCAGCATAGGCAGCACATGTTGTCTGTCTTTGTGAGATGATTTGAAAGTGTGCAAAAAAAAAAAAAATAATCCATACAGTTATCTTGGAAGCTTAAGGAAAATATCTTGTTGCCCCAGAGAAAACTTTCCAGGTTCTACCTTTTCAAACTATTAATTCTTTCTGTATTTTATGATGCAATTTCTTTATGAAATTCCTGAAAAATTGAGTATGAAATTTTCCTAATCATGGGAAAAAATATTGTTATTACTAAGATCCATGACACTGCAGCTGTTTCTGCACCATGGAGATAAATGGCTCTCTATGTCTTTTGTTTCTGACAAATAACTTCTTTTTCTTAAGTAATTGACATGAAATGGAGAAATAAGAATTTCTCCCTTCTGTGCAATGTTGTGCAAATTATACTTGTAATATATAGGCTAAAATAGAATAGAGCGCCCTAATTTGTTCAACAACTGATTTATCTGCTTCATGAACCAGACATTGCAGTAGGAGCTAGAGATACATCAGTAAACAAGACATAGTTCCCACCCTCATGTAGCTTCACATCTAGTGGGGAAGACTAATCAAGTATTTTAATTGGGATAAGATGCCATAGAGGAAAGGTATGGAATACAGTAAACACAAAAGTAGAAGAGGAGAGATCTGCTTAAATAGGGCAAGAAGGGAGTCTTTGAAGTGACACTGACATTAAGTTTTAGAATAAGGAACCTCCTATGGGAAAGGCTAGAGAAAAACATTACACCAGAAGAACAGAATGTGCTAAGGTTCTTGACTTGACCAAAGAACTGGAAAATACAACAGATGGTATAAGCACAATGGTTGAGCGGAGAGTGACATAACGAGTTTGGAGAGAAATGCCATGACAGGATTTATATTTTAAGGTTCCTCACCTATTTTGTTAAGGATGGAAGTAGAGATACCAGTAGCTTAGATTAGAGAGTAGTGGAGATGGAAAGAAGTAAATGTTATTCAAATATAGTTGCAGGTAGAGCTGATAGGATTTGTGAATGAACTAACTGTGGGAGATGAGAGAAAAAGAGAAGTCAAAGAAGACTCCCAGTTTTCTGGATTAAGCAATTGATGAATGGCACTGTCATTACAAATGGAGAAGGTCAGAAAGAAAGGGATTTGGAGGAAAAAACTAGAGTTTCCTTTTCAGACATGATAAATGTGAAGTGCCTGTGTTATAAGGAAGAAGGTATAACAAGTAGGCAGTTGTGAGGCTGGAGCTCAGATGAGAGGACTGAGGACAGACATAAGGAATACCACGGTAGGATAATATTTTAGTCTTGGCGATGGGTGAGATCTCTCAGGAAGACAGTGTAAGAAGAGAAGAAAAGAGAGCTGAAGATTAAGTCTGGAGAACTAGCCAGTGTATAGTTGGGCTACTAAAAGAAATACTGAAGGATTAAGAGGAGCACGTGGTTTGAAGAGGAAACTGATGCTTTATCTTTGGAACTTGATAAATTTGGGGTACTGACTGGATTCTTGTCATTTCTGGTGTGGTGCCAGGACAAAATATATAGGTATCTTTTGTAATGTTAATGCTCTATTTATATTTTATTTTATAATTTGGTCTTAAGATAACTCTGAATTTTCAGAATAAAACATTCCTGATAATGCCTGAATTAGAGTTTGGAACAGGAGAAAACTCTACTAAGATCCATGACACTGCAGCTGTTTCTGAATTATGGAGATAAATAGTTCTCTATGTCACCAGTCTTAGACAAGTGGCCATTTCTTTTTTTGTAATGGACATGAGATGAAGAAAGAATAATTTGTTCAATGTTTAGTAAGTGCATTTTACTGGTAGGACACAAGCTGAGGAGAATGCAGTGACACTACGTATATATTGAGCACCTGCCATGTGCCAGACACTGTGTTAGGCCCTGGGGATAACTCAAAGAATAAGATATACAGGACTTGGAGTTTATAGACTAATAAAGGAGATGAAAAAAATTAACTTACAAATAAAATAACTACAAAGTGTGGCAAGTGGCATGAAAGACAAACACAAAAAAATAAGTGGGGGTGGCACTTTGAGTCTAGATATTTAGGGAGAGGTTCCTTGAGTAGGCGACATTTATATAAGTTGACTCCTAGAGGATAAGGAGTCAGTCACAGCAAGACTAGATTAGGGCATGTGGCTAGCCACTGATGATCCATCAAATTGTTTTAGCCAGTATTTGGTTCTGAAAAATTAAGGCAGGCTGAATAGCTCATATTGAAATATTTAGTAGTGGCACACCAAGGGTAGGGGAGGTATTGGGAGTGGTCTCCTCTCATGGGGAGAATTTTATCACTTACATTGTTTAAAATTGCCTGCACATGGTAATAATAAAAATTAGACTGACGTTTAGTCAGTTTTACTATTATTTTAAAATTCTTTATAGACAATGCCCCCATTGAGGGATGAATGTTTGCCCCCCCCCAAAAAAAAGTGTCTATGTCCTAATCCCTGGAACCTATGAATAGCATCTTATATGGTAAACGAGTAAATGTTACCTTATGTGAAGATAGGATTAAGGATTTTGAGAGTATATATTAGATTACCTTTTAGTAGAGCTGAATGCAGGTATTAGGCTGAGAAACTAAGTTATCTAGTTTCTAAGATAAATAGGTATATATTTTGATAGAGCTTATAACTATAGAATTTGATGCTACGTTGTGAGAAATGTTCCTTACTCCTAAGTTTGTACCCAAGTAACTTAACCCGAGTTAAGCTACCTGCCTGGCCTATGTAGGCATTTTATATTTCCATTCCTATTGTACAAGGAGGCCTCCTGGCAGCACATCTAGGCCCTCTCAAGACAGGACTATGGTCCTGGGCCTGGTCATAAGTTTTGGTTTAATACTGACCAGTGTTAGGGACATTCAATCACACTAACTAAACTTGTAAGTCTGGCAAATGACAAAATTCCACGGTTTAAGAATATTTACTAATTCAACGAAGAATGAGGAACTTGAGGGGTGTCTGGGTGGCTCAGACGATTAAGTGTCTGCCTTCAGCTCAGGTCATGATCTTGGGGTCCTGGGATCGGGCCCCATGTCAGGCTCCTGGTGGGAAATCTGCTTCTCCCTCTCCTTCTCCCTCTGCTTGTGCTTTCTCTCTCTCTCTCTCTTTCTCCCTCCCCTCCCCATATGAATAAATAATATATTTTAAAAAATGAGGATCTTGTGTATGCTATTAGTCTACTTTCTCACCATAAAGGCAAGTCATACATAATATGAAATTATATTCCAAATATAGCGAGGTGACGACATCATAACAAGTAGAGTAAGTCTTATGAATGTTTTTATCTCTGCAGTAGGCAGCCTCTGAGATGACCTTTAATGAGAGTACAGTATTCATACTCTCCTGTGATCCTCTCCCCTTGTGTGTAGGTTGAACTCATTTCTAAAGAATAGAATGAAGCAGAAGTGATGGAATGTCACTTCCAAGATTAAATTACAAAAAGACTGTGATTTCATCTTGAGTGCTCCCTTTTAAAAAAATTTATTTACTTTAGAGAAAGAGAGAGAGCATGTGCAGGGGGAGGGACAGAGGGAGAGAATCTCAAGCAGACTCCTGGCTGAACTGGGAACATGATGTAGGGCTTGATCTCATGACCCATATAATTATGACGTGAGCCGAAATCAAGAGTTGAACACTTAACCAACTGAGCCACTCAGGTGCCCCTTGAGTGATCCCTCTTGTTCTATTATTGAATCTAAGGGAAGACAATTACTATGTGTGCTGCTTATGAAGAGGCCTCCTCCAGTCAACAGCCTGTGAGGAACTGAGGTCCTCAGTCCAACCCAACATAAGGAACTGAATCCTACCAACAACCACATGAGTAAGCTTGGAAGCAGATGCCCCCAGCAATTTCATGAGAGCCAGAGGTGCCCAGCTAAGCAGCACTTGGATTCCTCACCCTCAGAAATGATGAGATAATAAAAGTTTGTTGTTTTAAAGCACTATGTTTTGGGTAAATTGTTACACAGTAATACATAAGTAACACAAAACCAATCATATAACTTTTAAAATACTAATTTTAAAATATCAAAAGACTGGATGTTATGCTATATGTTGGCAAATTGAACTCCAATAAAAAAATTTTAAAAAATAAATAAATAATAAAATACCAAAAGAGAATGGGGAAGATAAAATTGATATATTGTAGTTTTCATGGCTGGACTATTTTTCTTATAGCTTCTTAAGCATTCTAATCACACTGACTAGGTTCCCTATTAGTGGTTAATTTCATCCAGTTTATGTGGAGTCTTACCAGTTTTATTCTCGGGGAGTAACCTTTTATACAACTTCTGGATGCATCTAATTATGGACTCCAACAAACTGAGTATACATTCGACTAAATATTGATTCATTCAAACATGAATTCATCTACTGGGGACTCAAAAAGGAATCCAAAATGGCAGATTAATTCTCTTGATCTTTTTTTCTTTTTTGTATTAATGTTCACAGGATAGTTGGATGTTGAAATCTTCATTTTTTAAACATACTTTAAAAAATACTCTTTTAAAAGATACTTTTTTATTTTTTTATTTTTTATTTTTTAAAATACTTTTTTATTTTATTATTTTTTTTAAATTTTTTATTTATTTATGATAGTCAGAGAGAGAGAGAGAGAGAGAGAGAGGCAGAGACACAGGCAGAAGGAGAAGCAGGCTCCATGCACCGGGAGCCCAAGTGGGATTCGATCCCGGGTATCCAGGATCGCGCCCTGGGCCAAAGGCAGGCGCCAAACCGCTGCGCCACCCAGAGATCCCTAAAATACTTTTTTAAATAAATACTCTTTTTTTAAATAAAAGGAATAAATACTCAATGTACCTTTAGAGGAAACAGAAAAGCAAAAGAGAAGAAACTAAAAATCAACTCTGCATGTGCTGCTCAGAGGACTGCTATGGAGACTGCACTATTGCTTTTAGTTGACATTTGCATATCTTTTTTTTCTTTAACATTACTAACAAGACTTTTTGTCACCATTAAAAGTCTGAATTTTAAACAGTTTCTTGGATTGGTGGCTCATATCTATCAACTTGTTCAACTTCAGCACCTGTCTCATCCTAAGTCATTTTTTCAGAGCTACCACCTTCATCATGAAGTCCCATGAGATTTCCCAGTACAAACTCAGGGTTTTCAGCATCTTCACTTTTCAAACAATGACATCATAGAGTGAAGAAGCAGATTGGCAAGCCTTTTCTATGTCTTTCCTAATGCAGCCTGGAAGCAGTTTATTGACTTCTTTCAAGTCATTTGTTTGTACCTCTCAGGTCATGATTTCCATCTTCTTCTCCTGGATTTGGCAGACCTATTGGTAGTTAGCAGAAGAGGTCTTCCAAATCTGATTATTGAGAATTTTTTTTTTAAAGTAGGCTCCATGCCAGTGTGGGCTCGAAATCACAAACCTGACATCAAGACCTGAGCTGAGATCAAGATTCAAATGCTTGAGCCACCCAGGTGCCCCTGACTATTGAGATTTTTAGTAAAACCAACAATAGAATAGACAGAGAAAATAACTATTGGTAGTCTTGACATCAATATGAGCTTCAACCATGGTCTGCCATTTTTGATCATGGAGCACATTTTGTCACTAGTAAAATCCATGCCTATGGAAGTTAGGCAGTTTTTGGCCGAATATCCTCAGTAATTAGCTTAGGTTTTCGAAATGCAACTTCATCATTCGGCAGATCAGCAAGGCATACTTCAAAAATGCCACTCTTGAGGCCATCATATGCAATTTTCATTCCTTGAGTGCTCTGGACTAGTGTTTTTATTTCTTATATTGAACACAGCTGGTGCTTTCACATCATACCATATTTCTAGAAAATGGATTAGCCACTTTCTTCTTGGCAAACTTCTTGCGCCTTTCATAAAGTGCTTTTTCTTGCCTACTGCCATGGTGCTGTTCAGACAGCCAAAAGGGCTATTTGCCTATCCTTTCAAAAACTGGGAAAACAGTCTATTCTTGGTTAACTTGCTCATTGATTTCTCTGAAACTCAGTTTCTTTAATGAAATATATCTGAGGGTTTACTTTTATATATCTAATATTTAATAATTTAGTATCACTAACATTTAATATTTGGTACCACTTACTAATATTATAAACACTATACTCAACAACTTTGTATTATCTTGTTTAAACTTGACTATAACTTGTGAGTTAGGCAATAATATTACTTCCATTTTTCAGCTGAGTAAGCTAAAGCTTAGAGACATTAAATAATTTGTCCAAACAAGGTCACTAAGCTAGCAGTTTCAGAGTAGAGATCCCTTCTCATTTCTGTCTGACTTTATACCACTCTGCTATAGTTTCTCCCTCAAACTTTCCCCCGTTTTCATAAAAGCAAAATGTCATTTTTTAAAACTTTCATATTTAGAAAAGTTGTCATATTCAGTTATTAAAAGACTAACCTAATTTACCCATACCTCTGTTCAATTCCTTTGAAAGGTTTTTGAAGTTAGTGTCTCTAGGCAAAAATATTAAGATCTAAAGGAAATATACATGAATAAAATTCTTTCCCTGCTGAAATAAAACAGTAGATGTTACTAGTGATTTGCCTCATTTTGAAACTGGAACTATCATCACAAAGCTAATTTCCATTTATATAAAACTACATAATATTGTTTCTGATTACAATTTCTGTAAAGTTATAATCAATTGTTACAGCTGAAAAACGCAACTTTTACCAGCCAAATTTCCTGCTGTTATATAGTTTTATTATAACAAAATAAAAGGCTAATCTGGGAAGAAAGAGCAGAGATATGTAATCATGACATGTTAGAGTGGGAAGAAATTTAGAGCCTCTTTGCCCATTCTCCATATTTTAGAGAGGAAAAAACTGAGGTCCGGAGAGTTAAATATTTCTGTATCTCTTAAATTGTCATAGTGCACAAAATGAAGATTAAAGGTATGTAAAAAGTGATTTTGTTGATAATTAAGACAATCTTGTAAATATATTTAGCCAAGTTCCAAAACTGAAACAGTAAGAGAAATGGATTAAAAAAACAAAACAAGGGGTGCCTGGCTGGCTCAGTCAGAGGAGCATGTGGCTTTTGATCTTGGGGGTCATGAGTTTGAGCCCCACATTGGGTATAGAGATTACTTAAAAATAAATAAATAAATAAACTTTAAAAAACAAAATGAAGGGGATCCCTGGGTGGCGCAGTGGTTTGGCGCCTGCCTTTGGCCCAGGGCGCGATCCTGGAGACCCGGGATCGAATCCCACTTGGGCTCCCGGTGCATGGAGCCTGCTTCTCCCTCTGCCTGTGTCTCTGCCTCTCTCTCTCTCTCTCTGTGACTATCATAAATAAATAAAAAAATTAAAAAAAATGAAACAAAATAAACAACACCCAAATAGCAAAAAGCATAATGCTTGGTACATAAAAAATGCCTAATAAATATTTGTGAATGAACAAATGAATAAAAAGAATTATTGCTTTCATTTTTCAAGTTCCCTCATAGTCCTTGAATTCATATTTTATTTGCAATAATAATGTGTATATATAATTTGTTACTTGGCTTTTTGCACTTGAGTTATAGTGTCAATATTTTTTTGTATTGTTATAAAATATGACTATAACCTTTGAAACTACCTATTGAAGTTACAACACTTCTGAGATTCACAAATGACTGTTAAACAGGGTAAATCTCAGTTTGGGGAGCCCTCCCTTATTAAGGAGTAAAATGCAAAAATATATTACTTTAAAAAATTATACAAAGTAATGAAAAAATATCTAGCTCTTTCAAAAGGCCATTTCTAGCGCTTTGGAGGGGCTGTGTATTGAAGGGGCCTGAATCTTCACTAGCTTCACGGTATATCTTCTTCTGTTAATAATCAGACACTATCTTCATGGTGGTTATGATATAGCTTGAATGTTTTTCAGAAGATTACTAAAATTTTAGAAATGTATATCATTTTGATAGTGTTAGAAATTCTTTCTATGCAGCCAATCTGGAATCTATTCCAGGCCCTGTTATGAACTTGGTGGCTTTTTATTATAAGCAAATTTCTTTATTTCCTCAGGCCTCAAATTCCTCGTCTGTTGAATGGACTTAGTATCTATCTTAAAGACTTAGAAATGAACATTGGGCAGCCCCAGTGGCCCAGTGGTTTAGCACTGCCTTCAGCCTGGGGTGTGATCCTGAAGACCCAGGATAGAGTCCCGTGTCAGACTCCCTGCATGGAGCCTGCTTCTCCCTCTGTCTGTGTCTCTGCCTCTCTCTCTCTCTGTCTGTCATGAATAAATAAATAAAATCTTAAAAAAAAAAAGACTTAGAAATGAAAATAAAGATAAGGGTGGCTGGGTGGCTCAGTCCATTAAGGCATGTCTGCCTTTGGCTCAGATCATGATCCCGGGGTCCTGGAATGGAGTCCAACATCCAGCTCCTTGTTCAGTGGGGAACTTGCTTCTCCCTCTCCCTGTTGCTCCCCCTGCTTGTGCATTCTCTGTGTCAAATAAATGAATAAAATCTTAAAAAATAAAAAAATAAAATACTTGATATAGTTCCTGCCACATAGTAAGTGCTCAATAAATATTAGCAACTATCATAGAAATAGCTAAGGGATCCCTGGGTGGCGCAGTGGTTTGGCGCCTGCCTTTGGCCCAGGGCGTGATCCTGAAGACCCAGGATCAAGTCCCACGTTGGGCTCCTGGTGCATGGAGCCTGCTTCTCCCTCTGCCTGTGTCTCTGCCTCTCTGTGTGTGTGTGTGTGTGCGTGTGTGTGACTATCATAAATAAATAAAAATTTATATAAAAAAAGAAAGAAATAGCTAAAACATTAACCTACCACATGTAGGAACCTCCCAGCTCCATTATAACTTCCTACATTGACTGTAGATAAAATATGCTATAAAATGAATTTCAAAGGATTGTGCAGCTTCAATTTTTATTACTTTAATTTTTGAAAATGTTACCATGAAAGTAATAGCTACATATATAACTGAACATTTGGAAAATAGAGAAAAGGAGAAAAAAAAAAGAAAAGGAGAAAAAAGGATCCATAATTTTACCAGACTTGTTATATTTTCTTGTTGTGTTTTACTCCTTAGTACAGCTATGCTATTTTATTAAAAAAAATGCTTGAAATAAGTATACCCAATTATTCTCTCTTCACAGAGCTTTGGTATTATGGCATTATTGTTTTCAAATACATGGCAAATTTCAAATATATTTTGCATAAAACTTTTAGAAAAATCAGGTGGAAGAAAAGGTACATATTTTACTGTTGTATTTCCATACTTATTATTTTTTCTTTAAAGATTTTATTTATTTATTCATGAGAGCCACACAGAGAGAGGGCAGAGACATAGGCAGAGGGAGAAGCAGGCTCCCTGCAAAGAGCCTGATACGGGACACGATCCTGGAACCCCGGGATCATTCCCTGAGCCAAAGGCAGATGCTCAACCACTGAGTCACCCAGGCGTCCCTCCATGAATTTTAAATATTCATGTTTTTACAAGGTTATGAGGCTAGTGTACATAGAACTTAATATTCTGCATTTTTTTCTTACATTATATCACAAGCCTTTCTCTATACTGCTACATGCTACTAAGGCAACATTCATAATAACTATAGCACCTGAAAGCAAGGCTTAATTTCCCAACATTCATACAAATGTATGTGAAGAAAGTAAGGGAGGCTAAGGTGTGATAAGAAGCTCAGAGTAAATGTTTTTGGTTTGGCTGCAACTATAATGTAGAAAATGGGAGAAAGAGATGTTAGACCTCAGGAATTCTTGCCTTCTAACTAAATGTCTAAGTCAAGAAAGGAATATAAACTCCTATCAACATTATTCTAACTTGTACATAAACTTTTATTTCTTGGGACACCTGGGTGGCTCAGTGGTTGAGCATCTGCCTTTGGCTCAGGGCATGATCCCGGGATTCTGGGATCAAGTCCCACATGGGGTTCCTGCAGGGAGCCTGCTTCTCCCTCTAAGGCCTATATCTCTGCCTCTCTCTGTGTCTCCCATGAATAAATAAATAAATATTTTTTAAAAACAACTTTTATTTCTCCTTTAATAGATGAGAAAGTGGTGGAATACTATTGAGTAGCAAAGACTTATTTGTGACAATGTTATTACTGTGGTTTTAGCTCTTAAAATTGGGTAAATGTACTCCCTACCACACAGTAAAGGGGTTTTTCTTCAAAATTTAATAAGGCAGGGGATTCCTGGGTGGCTCAGTGGTTTAGCGCCTGCCTTTGGCCCAGGGTATGATCCTGGAGTCCCGGGATCGAGTCCCACGTCAGACTCCTGCATGGAGCCTGTTTCTACCTCTGCCTGTGTCTCCGCCTCTCTCTCTCTCTCTAATGAACAAATAAATAAAATCTTTAAAAAAATTTAATAAGGCAACACAAATCCTCACTATAAAGAACAAGTCAAGATCTGGTCATGGTTGTCTGGATTCAGTGACACAGGCTGCTGTAAAAAGGCTTTACCTTTTAATTATGCTTTTGTGTTGGTATTCATTTATTTCAGAGCACCAGGTTTTCCCCTGAAGCTTCTTTGTTCCTTTAATATTGTCCTGCTGTAGGAAATCAAGCCACATTTTATTTATTTAAGATTTAATTTTTTTAAAGATTTTATTTATTTATTTGAGAGAGAGAGTGCACATGAGCACATTTGTAGGAGGAGGGGCATGCAGAGGGAGAGGGAGAAGCAGACTCCCCGCTGAGTTGGGAGCCCAACAGGGCTCCTATCCCAGGAACTGGGGATCACTTAACCCACGGAGCCACCCAGGCGCCCCTAAAATTTTATTTTTAAGTAATCCTCACACCCAACAGGGGCTCAAACTCAAAACCCCAAGATAGAGTCACGTGTTCCACTGACGGAGCCAGCCAGATGTCCCTCAAGCCACATTTAAAAACTGTAAAATAGGAGATCCCTGGGTGGCTCAGCAGTTTAGCACCTGCCTTCAGCCCAGGGCGTGATCCTGGAGTCCTGGGATCAAGTCCCACATCAGGCTCACAGCATGGAGCCTGCTTCTCCCTCTGCCTGTGTCTCTACCTCTCTGTCTCTCTCTCTCTCTCATGAATAAATAAAACCTTTAAAAAAACTGTAAAATATACATTGAAGAAACAATGCATATGTCCCTTGTCAAATGAATAAAACAAAAGGTGGCATATACATACAATGGAACATCATTCAGCATTAAAAAAGGGGGGCACCTGAGTGGCTCAGGGCCCTGGGATTAGTGGGAAGCCTGTTTCTCCCTCTCCCTTTGCCTGCTGCTCCCCCTGCTTGTGCTCTCTCTCTTTCTGCCAAATATATAAATAAAAAATCTTTTTAAAATAAAGTAATAAAATAAAAAGGAAGGAAAATTTGATACATACTACAAAATGATCAACCTCAAAGATATGGTAAATGAAATAAGCCAGATACAAAAGCATAAATATTGTATGGTTCAATTTGTATATCACAGAGACAGAAAATAAAATATTGGTTAAACAGGGTGTGGGGGAAGAAAGTGGGGGAATTGTTTAATGGGTACAGAGTTTCAGTTTGGGATGTTGAAAAAGTCCTGGAGATGGACAGTGGTGATGGGTTACAATGGGTGATGTGTACACTGTGAATGTATCTACTGCCACTGAACTGTATACTTAAAAATGTTTAAAGTGGTAAATTAAACATGTTTTATGCTAAATTAAGAAAATCCCCCTTGATGTAACATATATTGAGAATAGTGTATTATACATACATATTCTGTTTTAGAAGTAATTATAAAGCAAATACATGTGTAATCACCATCTAGGTCAAGAAATAAAATATTATCAAAGGGTATTCCTGTGGCCCTCTCCAACAAAACACTTCTCCTCCTTTCTGAGTAACACTCTCACTCACAATGTTCCTGACTAACCCTTGGTTTTAAAAAAATAAGGTTGTGATGTGATAATGCAGGATAAATTAAATCAACATTACAAAAGCAATGGAGCATTTCTTTAAATTCCAATATTTTCCATACATGCAATTTTTTTTAATTAATAACTTTTAAAGTGCCCTCTCTCCTTTCACTCCTGAAACTTCATATTCTACAACTTATCTTGGTTCTACAGTGGACCTCACCTGGAGTTAAAAACAACAACAAAGCTACTTCACTGTTGAGTTTAGATTTTCATGCCTCCTGCTCTCCCTTGCCTCCAACTACAAAGAAACAATGATTTAAACCCTTTGTGCCCTTTTAGAAAATTACACAGATACCCCATTGTGGAACCCTATAATCCCTTCGTGGAAAGGAAGAGATTAGCATATGAATACAAAGCAAAATGAATCCAGAATACAAAATGATCTACTGGATTGTGAAGCTCTTGTATTCTTAAAAAATGTATTTATTTCCTCTTTTTGTATTGCCCCTTTGGTGGTTCTCAGGGTTAAGGGAACTGAGCTTCCCCTCTGAGTACCCGGAAAAGGATTAAAAAAAAAAAAAAAAGCTAACATTCTAGGAGGTGCAAAACCAACAGATGGCTCCCAGAGCCAGTGGAATCGCCAGTGGAATCTGCTACACTCGACGTGAGTTTGCTTGCGGGCGAGGAGTGTAGAAAGTGCTGTTCGCAGACTGCGCGGTGAAGGAGAGAAAGCGACAGAAGAGAGAGCCATAGTGCTGACGTTGAAGGCCCGGCCCTGTGAGGTTGCACGGGGTAAGTGGCGTTGGCCAGGAGGCAGTAGCGAAGGGGAAGGAAAGAGGATTTGGGCTAGGGGCGGGGCCTGCGGCGCAGCGTGCGTCCTGATTGCTGGAGCGCCGCTGCCAATCTCGCAGAATCGCTCGGTTAACCAGTGCGCTGGCTAGACGCGCTCAGATATACTGAGTGAGCCCTGAGAAGCAGTCTCAGATCCTGACGGTGCCGCAGCCCGCAGCCTCAGCCAGGGAGTCCCAGCCGCTTTCAATGGAGGAGAAGCCCGGCCAGCCACAGCCTCAGCACCATCACAGCCACCACCATCCGCACCATCACCCCCAGCAGCAGCAGCAGCAGCAACAGCAGCAGCAGCCGCCGCACCACCACCACCATTATTATTTCTACAACCACAGCCACAACCACCATCACCACCACCATCACCAGCAGCCTCACCAATACCTGCAGCATGGAGCCGAGGGCAGCCCCAAGGCCCAGCCTAAGGCCCTGAAACATGAGCAAAAACACACCCTCCAGCAGCACCAGGAAACGCCGAAGAAGAAAACAGGTCTGGGAGGGAGGACGAGTGGGGGAAGGGGAATGGGGGTGGGGGGTAGAGGAGATGGGGGTGGGGCTGGATGTGGAAAGCGCGGACGCGGTCGGAGAGAGAGAGAGAGAGAGAGAGAGAGAGAGAGAGTGTGTGTGTGTGTGTGTGTGTGTGTGTGTGTGTCTCAGTGTCCTGCGGGTCTGGGGAAGCCCCCTTCCATTCTCCCAAAGCCCGGGCTGGGCCGCGGGGTTTGCAGCGCCCTCCTTCTCCTCAGCATGGGAGAGGCCCAACCAGGCCAGTGTGACCTTCTCGGCCCCCGCCCGGGCTGGGGGGAGACCTGCAGGGTCGGCCTTGGGAATCTAGCCTCATTATTCCTTTCCCGTTTACCTTCCTGAGGCTCCAGAGGAACCTGAATTTGGTGGCCCGGAGTTAGGGTGAACATACCCCCCCGCCAAAGCCCGCGGGGTGTATCTCTAGAAGGCCTAGCGAATCTCGACTCGGGTGGTGTCGCGAGACCCTCTTGCAGGCGGCGAGGCGAGGGGGTAGGTGGACAGAGTTGAGGAAGTGTCCTCCCTCACCCGCTACCCCAAGCCCACCTGTGGCCTTGGGGTTCCCCGTCTGGGGGGGGGGGCGGCCAGGACCCCTCGACTCTCGAGTCATTTCTACCTCTGCGCGCCTTTTCTGGGCACCGGACCCCGCAGTCTACCCTCGCGGCTCCTCCCGAGCCCGGCGCCCGGGCCCGCTCCCCCCAGAGCCGGCGCGGCTGGAATGTTCTCTCCTCCTCGCGGGGCCGCTTCCTGTCCGCCATGTTGGAAGCCGATTCCTGTCACCGACTCCGGCCCGCTGAGGAGCGGAGGGGGAAGGGTGTCGAGGGGGCTCGGCGCGGCGGAGCTGGGGGGGCTCAGGATCCCCACCCGCGGTCGCCTCCCCCCACACACGCCCTGCGGGGGCGCCGTCGCCCCCGGCCGTGGCCGCCCCTCCCCCCGTCGCCGGCCGGGTTGTGTAACCCGGTGGCGGCCGCGCGGCCCCGGGCGGGTCCCTGGGGTGAGGGGCGGGGGCGGTTGGGGTGGGGGAGGGAAGCGGCCACGAGGGGAGCGGCCTGCAGCGGGCCCCGCGCGCCAGCGGCCGCGTTTCCCGCTCCCGGGTGCGGCGGGAGGCGCGGGCGGTCCGGGTGGGGAGCCGGCCTCGAAGTAGGGCCGGGAGGAGGAGGCCGCGGGCGACTGCTCCGGCGCTCCTTGTGGCAGGAGGGCTGGGGGCGGGGGGGATACATTTTGGGTAAAGGCGGTGCCTGAAGGCCGGGTGGGGTACCCAGCGGGAACCAGGCTCCCCGGTCACGAGTTTCTCTGCCACAGGAACCTCGTCTCCTGCCAGGTTCGCTCACGACTCCGCCTCTCAGGCTTTCACTTGGGCCCTCTCTTCAAGCAGCTCATTTTTACAAAAAAAGCTTGTTCTAGCTCCCTCCAGTCCCCCAGCATTTACCTTCTGGGCTTGGGTGTAGTGATTTCGAGGAGAGGGATTCGAAAAATGATTGGATGGGGTAGAGGGTGAGTTTTTTTGACCCCTATTTCTTGTCCTTAAGGGAGAAACGAGGTAGCTCATCCATGAGGTTGGCTCACTACCATCTTGCCTCAGACGAGGCTGTTTTCCATTTTTAAAGGAAAGGTGTTTTCCTATTTTCAAATTGATACGATCCCCAAACTCTTGATTTTCACAAATGTTAAATTGAGAGTAAAAGTAATTTTAGAAGACATTTGAGAAGAAATGAACTTAAAACCTTGAAATCAGGCAGGTTTTTTGTTTTTTGTTTTTTTACAAATTTAAGGTTCTTTGTAAATTAAGAAATGAAGGGAATGATAAGAAAATGTTAAACCCAGCAAATCAAATGTGATACAGGCAGTTACTGAGAGCTGGAGAAAAATTCCTATTCTATTGAAGATTTAATGTAACTTGAAGACAAATTGGAATGCCAGATTTTCCACTTCTGGGGAGGGTAGGGACATCACGTGTGCAGTAGAAATGAAAATGAAAATGTATTGAGTATTTAATCATAACAGATTTGAAACAGTTTGAAACTGTTAGAAAGTATACAACATTAAATGTTTTAACGTTAGGTCTTTTTCAACTTAGAGGAAAGAGAATCTTGCTTTATTATGGTTGTGTGGAATATAAAGCAGTATTACTGTTCACATTGGAAAATTTTGAAACATTGGTCAGGTATTATACCCCTGCTGGAATCTCCTCTACAGATAGAAACAGCCCCTGAACCATTCAAGGTGGTATTCTTTAAATTAATAGGTCTATCCTGGAAGAGGATAAAGAGGGGAACCTGGGTTTAGCAATTTTGTGAGAATGTAAACAATTTGGGATGAATAGTTTTCCATGTGTGGCCTGGTCGCAGTACTGTTGCTTCAACATGTATAATACTAATTTACTAAGAAAACTCACGACTTTTTAAATATATCTAATATGTTGAAGTGGGCTTTTATGACCCATTACCCATAAACCTCTAAAGAGGAACCTGTTTCTTTTTCCAGAAGAGGGCACTAGAGAGGATCAGATGTGTTCACTAATTTCGGTTTCTATTCCAAAAGCTAGATTTATCAGTACTGAAGTTTTGCAGAGTCCTTTTGAAGTAGGGTTAGATGCTTTAGCACAGCAAACCTAAATAATAAAAGTACAAGGAGATCTTTGATTTCTTTCAGTAATTCTGTGGTATTTGCATTTTTCTTAAATACCTAAGTTTTAAAAAGAAAATGTCCCTGGTATACTTTGCATTCCAGCAAAGTTGCTTTGGGAAAAATTTTAAATAGTTAGAATGAGCTGTTGTTAGCCTAACTATTACTAAAACATGGGAATGTAAGTATAGTGGCTTTTGAGCTGTTATTAAATTGTTCGGTGATTTCTGATATTGGAGCCACTAAATACTAGTAATTTTAGGAAAAATTATTCTGGTTCACTTAAAAGTCTTAGCTTTGGTCCAAGTTAGTTTGGACATTGGGGTGGGTTTTTTTTTTTTTTTTCCTTTCTAAGATTGCTTTCTTATCTTTGAGAAAGTTATAGTAGTGGGCCCAAGAGTCCAAACCTTTGTTTAGCGTATTAGGTTGTTAAGTGGTATATGTAGTTTTTTTCTTCTTAGTCTAGAGATGTACACAGGTAAAACTTGAATCTGTTAAAAACATTGATAGCCTCATTTTAGGAACTAGTTGCTTTTCTGAAGAAAGAAAAACCTTTCAGAAAACATCCTAAGCAGCGATCTTTTAGTAGTTTCATAGCTAGAATTTTTCCACCAAAAGTTTGATTTGAATAGCTGTCAGAAAAAAACCTCTTTCAGCAGCCAAAAAATTTAAAATACAACTACATAAATTAGGGGCTTTAGCAAAATATAGTTTTTATGGTACAACTTTTGTGCCACTCAATCTTAGGAATGATTATAGTCTTGAGTTATTTTCTGAAAGTACAATAAAAGAAAATGCCTTGCCTTTATTTGTTCATTCTTAGTGTCCTTTTTCTCTGATATAGAATGAGTGTCTTTTTTTTTTTTTTTTTTTTTTTTTTTTTTTTTATGATAGGCACACAGTGAGAGAGAGGCAGAGACATAGGCAGAGGGAGAAACAGGCTCCATGCACCGGGAGCCCGACGTCTCCCGGGTCTCCAGGATCGCGCCCTGGGCCAAAGGCAGGCACCAAACCGCTCTGCCACCCAGGGATCCCTAGAATGAGTGTCTTAAAATAAGAGTAAATCCTGTTGTTCATCTTCCCAGATTATGCTCTAGATCACATAAAATTCTTTTAAAACCATGGTTCTCAAAACTTTTTTTTTTTTTAATTATTTATTCATGACAGAGAAGAGAGGCTGAGACATAGGCAGAGGGAGAAGCAGGCTTCTTGCAGGGAGCCTGATGTGGGACTCCATCCCAGGACCTCAGGATCAAGTCCTGAGCTGAAGGCAGATGCTCAACCACTTACCCACCCAGGCATCCCTGGTTCTGAAACTTAAAAAAATCTTAGATCCTTTATGCTTTAGAATGCACAAAGAGCTTTTACTGTGGTTATATTTATTGATATTTGCTATGTTGGGAATTACAACAAAATTTCAAGAATACACACCTCACATTCCTTTTAGTCTTTATAGGCGGAAGGCCTGCAAGGATGAAAGTGACAAAGGCAAATTACTTGGTATTCTTATTGGACACCCCTCCCCAGCCTCCTGAAAAGCTGCCTTAAATGAATGTGTGTGTATCCTGTTAATGTATCTTTTTCTAATGATTTGACCTCAAAATGCTTTGGGGAACATTTCACAGAAAGACAGATAACTAATACCATTATTTTACTGGTAAGGAAATAAAAGCTGTTGTTAGCCTAATTGAATAACATATAGTAATAAACTTCATGGTAGTTGAAGGTCTTAAACTTGAACACTGGCGATCCCTGGGTGGCTCAGCAGTTTAGCGCCTGCCTTCAGCCCAGGGCGTGATCCTGGAGGCCCCAGGATCCTGTCCCCCATCAGGCTCCCTGCATGGAGCCTGCTTCTCCAACTCTGCCTGTGTCTCTCTGCCTTCTCTCTTTCTGTGTCTGTCATGAATAAATAAATAAAATCTTTAAAAAAAAAAAAAAACTTGAACACCATAACACTTTTTAAAATTAGGTACCTTTCATTGTAGTTTTGTTAGTAGTTTTGCACTACAAGTGATGCATTATTATGTAGTGATAGGAAACCATGTTATAGGCAGCCTGGAGTTCAGATTTCCAGTTCTCTACTTTGTGACTTGGGCAAATTAATTTCTCTAGTCTGCTTACCCAGATGTAAAATGAAGAAAATATATCTTAAAAGAGTTAGAAACATTGGTATATAGGTGTTTGTTTTCATACATTGACAGAATGATCTAATGTCTGGGAAACGTCAATAAATTTAAGACTACTGTAGGAAAAAGTTCACAAGTATTTGATTTTTGTTTAGCGGAATGCAGTAGAAAGAAACTGTTTATGGTGACTACCAGCCATTCATGGTTTCATAGAAAGGGATTTAAAAAAATTTTTTTAAGGATTTAATTTATTTGAGAGTGCATGGGGGTGGGGTAGAGGGTAGACTCCCTACTGAGCAAAGAGTCTGATGTGGGACTCCATCCCAGGACCCTGAGATCAGAGCCTGAGTCAAAGGCAGACGCTTAACCAACTGAACCACCCAGGGACCCCTAGAAAGGGATTCTTTAACTTCCCTGTAATCCATAAAATTAGCATACTGGCATAATTTGATTTTTACCCAGAGGGTAGCCCTGCTGTTAATTGTAAAGGAAATTTTATAACAGCCTTGTGAGAACAATGGGGAAGTTGATTTGTTAAATGAGAGGTATTAATGGCATACTGCTTAAGTTTTTTGTGACCTCAGACTTTGGTTTGAAACCAGCTTGTATCAGTTTCTTGCTTGGTAGACTTCTAATCAGTAATATGGGGTTCACAAGTGTTTTCTTGTAGTTGTGAAATAACATAGTCAAGTTAATATGCTCATAGCATAGTCTCTTTGAATGTTAGGTATTACTGTAATTTATATATTGTAAAAAAAAACTTTTTTTCCCCCCTCTCTCTAGGCTATGGTGAACTGAATGGTAATCCTGGAGAAAGAGAAATATCTTTAAAGAGCCTGGGTTCTGATGAAGCTACCAACCCTATTTCCAGGGTGCTCAATGGCAACCAACAAATTGTAGACACTAATTTGAAGCAGACTGTAAAGGCCAGCACCTTTGGGAAAGCAGGAATTAAAACCAGGAATTTCATTCAGAAAAACAGTATGGACAAAAAGAATGGGAAGTCTTACGAAAATAAATCTGGAGAGAACCAGTCTGTAGACAAGACCGATACTGTAGCAATTCCAAATGGTGTTGTAACAAATAATTCTGGCTATATTACTAATGGTTATATGGGCAAAGGAGCAGATAATGATGGTAGTGGATCTGAGAGCGGATATACCACTCCTAAAAAAAGGAAAGCTAGGCGCAATAGTGCCAAGGGTTGTGAAAACCTTAATTTAGTGCAGGACAAAATAATGCAACAAGAGACCAGTGTCCCAAACTTAAAACAGGGACTTGAAACTTTCAAGCCTGACTACAGTGAACAAAAGGGAAATCGAGTAGATGGTTCAAAGCCCATTTGGAAGTATGAAACTGGGCCTGGAGGAACAAATCGAGGAAAACCTGCTGTGGGGGATATACTACGGAAAAGCTCTGATATTAAACCTGGTGTGAGCAGCAAAAAGTTTGATGATCGACCCAAAGGAAAGCATGCTTCCGCTGTTACCTCCAAAGAGGACTCGTGGACCCTATTTAAACCACCTCCAGTTTTTCCAGTGGACAATAGCAGTGCTAAAATAGTTCCTAAAATAAGTTATGCAAGCAAAGTTAAGGAAAACCTCAACAAAACTGTACAGAATTCCTCTGTGTCACCATCTTCATCTTCATCTTCTTCGTCTACTGGGGAAACCCAGACCCAATCTTCAAGTCGGTTATCCCAGGTCCCTATGTCAGCGCTGAAATCTGTTACTTCGGCCAACTTTTCTAATGGGCCTGTTTTAGCAGGGACTGATGCAAGTGTATATTCTCCAGGGGGTCAGCCACTGCTAACTACTGCTGCTAATACTCTAACACCCGTCTCTTCTGGGACTGATTCAGTTCTCCAGGACATGAGTCTGACTTCAGCAGCTGTTGAACAAATTAAATCTAGCCTTTTTGTCTATCCCTCAAATATGCAAACTGTGCTATTGAGCACAGCACAAGTGGATCTACCCTCTCAGACAGATCAGCAAAATCTGGGGGATATCTTCCAGAATCAGTGGGGTTTATCATTTATAAATGAGCCCAGTGCTGGCCCTGAGACTGTTCTTGGGAAGTCATCAGATCATAAAGTGATGGAGGTGACATTTCAAGGGGAATATCCTGCCACTTTGGTTTCACAGGGTGCTGAAATAATCCCCTCAGGAACTGAGCATCCTGTGTTTCCCAAGGCTTATGAGCTGGAAAAACGGACTAGTCCTCAAGTTCTGAGTAGCATTCTAAAATCTGGGACTACTAGTGAGAGTGGAGCCTTATCCTTGGAACCCAGTCATATAGGTGACCTGCAAAAAGCAGACACCAGTAGTCAAGGTGCTTTAGTGTTTCTCTCAAAGGACTACGAGATAGAAAATCAAAATCCTCTGGTGTCTCCTACGAACACTTTGTTAGGCTCCGCCAAAGAACAGAGATACCAGAGAGGCCTAGAAAGAAATGATAGCTGGGGTTCTTTTGACCTGAGGGCTGCTATTGTATATCACACTAAAGGTAATTCATTTGTTTTTATATAAAGATTCTTACATAAATTTAATAAGCATTTATTAGCTGGTGTATTAAAGGTAAATTTTGGAAGTTTTTATGAGATACTTTAAGAATTTGGGAACTAAGTTGAGAACAGTGGATAAGCAGTAGATAAATTAATTCAGGGTCTTTGGAAATAATACTATTTAGAAGGAATGTTCACTTTCAACTTCAAAATGTTTATATATATATATATATTCACACAAACACAAAAGTATACTTGACTTCCTATACCTGGTTCAAAGAATGAAGAGGGATGGGGTGGTGCCCAAAGGGATGACATATTTTCTCATGAGTTCTTTTTAAAATTTTTCTTTGAACAGATGTTCCCTCTCCTTTGCTTTTTATATCATGTACTTCTTTATTAGTGAGCTCACTTGATAGTTCTAATTTGTATAAAATGAGTAGGAGCAGTGTTTTTGAGGAGGAGTCCAGAAAGATGGAGTGTCAAACTATTTCTTCTCTTCCAAGAAGGAATAATGCGTGCTAAGTGGTAACTGGAAAATAATTTTGACAATTGCAATGGCAGGCTCAATTAACAATGTAGGAACCAGGCTCTTGGGGTCTGTACTTTTCATAGCCCCAAAGCCTATGTTAAAAAAGGAATCATATCTTTCAAGTTCCATGCTCATAACTTTAGAATATGGTTTATTTGTGTCTTTTTTTTTTTTTTAAATTAAAGTTTATTTCAGAGAGAGTGAGTATGGAGAGGGGCAGAGGGAGAGGGACACAGGCAGACTCCCTGCTGAGCCGGGAATCTGAATGGGGCTCAGTCCCAGGACCCTGAGATTAACCCACTGAGCCATTCAGGCAGCCCTTTGTGTCTTAAAGAAAAATTTACTGTATGGTATAAACTTATTTAAATCCCTACAGCAAATAATGACTCTTAGTGAATGATGTTTATAACCTCGGTACTTTTGAGAATGGTGGTTTTTTCAGTCTTCTACTTCGGTCTTCCCCTAGACCCCTAACAGAAATTTATACCCCATGCATGCATACACACACCTCAGATATGCTGCACATTCCCATTTTTAACTGGCTCATTTAGGCAGTGACTTGGAGCTGCTGGGAAGGGGCAGCATATCAGATAGTGGGGATGAGGTAATTCCCATATTCTCCCTGGAAGGATCACTGCCTCAGAGATGAATAACAAAGCTATTTATGTGACTTTTAAGCAGATTGCCTCCTCTGCATACCTTTCCTTATCTGCAAACTGGAAGACATTAGTAAAATGAACAGATGTCCTTTTTCTATTTTTCTTCCTTTAGAAAATGGGAGTAAGTAGTAGTATTACCTTATGGGAGTTTAGGAGTAGAAATCCTGGCAGATAAAATTACCTGTCTGCACTTTTTTTCTCCAGCACTGCTGTTGGGAAGTAAATAAATTAACTAGGAAGTGGATGTTTTTAGGAAAGTTAGGACAAAAAAAAATTACTTATTTGCCTAAGACTTGTAGTTAATTAGAAGTTAAGTTCTGCTGGGGGAGTTGGTGTTTTTGGTGATATTTTCTGTGCTATCTGCCCACCAGAGACCACTACTGGGAAAATCTTTACCTGAATATTTTGTATGGGTAATTAGGAACCTGAAGGAATATCTGGTTACATTCTTCCACAACCTGCAAAAAAGTTTGGGACAAGTTGTTCCATGAAGTGGTTGTTGGCTGGTGTTTTTATATGTTTTTATTACGGAGAATTGTAAGCCTTTTTAAATGGGAGTAATAACTCCTATTTTTTTATAGGTATTCTGTATGCATTTTTCCTATAGTGACACTAATTAGATCTGAAATTAGTGGTATTTAAATAAGCTAAATGCCTCTACGTGGATGTAGTTATATTTAGTTTCGCTGATATTACTGAGAGATTTGCTTTAGTAAAGTGCATCAATTTGAGTTTCGTAGTTGGGTATTATTGAGATTTAATTGGTATTGATTGTTTTTTCCCCCCCCTAACAATGGTTAATGTTCAGTTCAGTTAGTTCCCAAAGTGGCAAGTTCTTTGAATTCCTGCCAAATGTGGATTGGTTCATTAGGTCACTAATTTCTCTTTTCTGTGAGTTTGTTTTGAATCACAACCTTTTCAAGATCTGAAGAACTTTCTCATAAGTGAAGGCTGGCCTTTTTTTTTTTTTTTTTTTTGAGTTGTCTTAAACTCTAAAGGAGGTAATAATCAGTTGGGCTTATTAGACTATCCTTTAAAAGAGCACTTGTATTTTCTTGGTCCTTTAGTGAAGTCTTCTCTTTAAATGTTCAAAAGCAGTCACTTACTGAGTTAAAGTTAGGCTCAGAAATAGAAGTATTTATGCATACCTCCTTACTTTAAAAGTAAGCTGCTCAACAACTTTATTTGGAAATAGTAGATAAGAGAGTGCTTAGTGTCAGTTGAGCAGGAATGGTGCATTTTTTAGATTAAACATTAATTACTTGCAGCCTTAGAAATACTGCAGATCCTTTGAAAATCTGAATATTCAGTACATTTGAAGATAGGAAATAAAGGTACTATGAGGCATAAAAAAGGGATTGGTGGGAAATCTAGTTCTTGGGATTTTTCTTTCAGCTTTTGATATATTCTATTTTTCTTAAGAAACGGGAGGGTTAATCTTTTTATTATCAAGGGGAATATTGTACATTACATAGCAGTATTAATATTGTGAGATGTAAGTCCTATTTTCTATTTCTCTCAAATGGCACTTAAGGGGCATTTATTACCTTAAAGTAATAGCTTTTTAAATTAACTATGAAAAAATTGATACTCAAAAGTGGAACCTATAATGAACCCATTATACCCATTGTCCAGCCAGAACATTTAGAAAGTATTCATTCTTGTTTAACCTATCTACCTTCACACTTTATTTGGTAGGAATTTCAAAAGCAAATTCCAGGTATCCTAACATTTTGCTAGTTGATACTTTGGTTATGTTTGAGTGATAGCTTTTAATGCACCTACCCAAGACATAGAACTGTTGCCTCCTTTAAAGCATTTACTTTTCAAAGGCTTGTAACACTAGACTCAACTTTTTGAGGTGAATCTTTGGTTTTGAAATGGTCATTTGAAGTCATTTGATTCAAAAAGTCATTTGAAGACAAATCTGTTGAAATAAGGTAGGTTGATGTGAGTCCTGTGTTTGGTCAGTGTTCATTTAAACCAGGTTGATTTATCTTGCCTAACTAATACTGCACGGAAGTTCATCAAGTATTCAATGCTGATTATTTTGGAGTATTTATTAAAAAATAATTTAATAGATGGGATGAGCACTGGGTGTTATTCTGTATGTTGGTAAATTGAACACCAATAAAAATTAATTTATAAAAAAAATAATTTAATATGGTAAATTTTACCCAGTATGTAGAGATGCAAGGGAGGATGAATAAAATAAGATAGAATTCTTGATGGTTGACGTGGATCAACATGACAGTTACCTAGTAAAAAAATATCCTTGAGGGAACACTAGGCTATAGTATGAAACTTTAAGAACTTGTTTCTGTGTTACTTCTATAGGTTATTAGCATAAATGACTTGAGGCACTAGATGTGGGCTATACTCCGGATAAAAATGTAGTGGTTCTCATTGCCAGCTAGGATTGGGAACTCTTGAGTCTTAGAGAGCTTTCCTCAATATAATCCTACTTTTCTGTTTTCTGCCAGAGTTGTGCAGTAATATACGTGTGTGTGTAGTGTATGTTTTCCTTTCCCTTATAATATAGGCAAAGTACTTTGCTTAGTTATGTAAGACTTTGGCAGGGTGTGTCTTTTTCTTTGAAGAGTTTAATTAAGTAGAGGAGAAAATACACAAGTTTATAAGGCAAGATTTTTTAAAGGTCATATGGATCAAAATAGGGGATTTTAGTGGAAGAATTTTTTTTTTTAATTTTTATTTATTTATGATAGTCACAGAGAGAGAGAGAGGCAGAGACACAGGCAGAGGGAGAAGTAGGCTCCATGCACCAGGAGCCTGATGTGGGATTCGATCCCGGGTCTCCAGGATCACGCCCTGGGCCAAAGGCAGGCGCCAAACTGCTGCGCCACCCAGGGATCCCTGGAAGAATTTTTAATGGAGTAAAGGTGGGAAGAGTTAATGCAGCCTGTGTTTTCCTGGAGGCAGCAGCATTTAAACTGGGTTTTGATGGATAGGGAAGATCTTTTTACTTAATGGAAATGCAAAGAAGAGGAAGATAATAGGTAAGTTGGAAAATCCTGAGTAAATGTAAATATTGGAAGGGATCTGCTTTGGATATGGTGAAAGGACATAAGAGAAGGAAGGTAAGTTGCTGCCAGATCATCAGATTAGTCTGGAAGGCATTGAGCATCAGGGAGCTGGGCTGGGGGAATGGACGTGACTTAAACTGACAGAAGACTGGAGTTTTAATGCTTCTATTTCGAATTTCTGTGTACCTAAAAAAATCATTTGTCATTTTTAAGCACTTACCTTATAAAATAAGTGTATCAGCCTTTGTTTTATTCTATCAGATTGTACTAAAGTGCTTTAAAAATTAAGTTGGTATTGCTGACTTGCATTCAGGTAGATTAATGTGGCATCAGTTTTGTGGTTTTTTTTTTTAAGATTTTATTTATTCATGAGAGAGAGGCAGAGACATAGGCAGAGGGAGAAGTAGGCCCCATGCAGGGAGCCCGATGTGGGACTGGATCCCCGGACCCCAGGATCACACCCTGGGCCAAAGGCAGGCACTAAACCGCTGAGCCACCCAGGTGCCCCTGTGGCATCAGTTCATAGGGTAGATTGGAAGCCATTTTTCTGATGAAGTTTTGGAATAGCCCAGGCAGAGAAATAACAAGATTTTTCCTTTTGTGTTTGCAGCCATAAGAATGTATTAGTTATCTGAAAATAAAGAAATATTATTAAAAAAAAAAAAGACTTTAGGTTTGGCAGTGAGGAAGCTGATCTACCGGGTATGAGGAGATAGGAGACAAGTAATGGTTAATCTGTCAAAGGGAAGGGGGAGTATGTATAAGGTTACTTTGGTTCACAGAAGGATCTGAATGCTGAATTTTTTCTTTCAACACAATGGTGAAAAAATATTTTCACCTTTACTGCGTTTTATTTTTATTACTGTGATGGTGGCATCACAGCTATCTTTCTCATAATCTTAGTAACAGGTGCCTGCTGATTTGACTGATTTCAGCCCTAGTTGAATTTCTTGTGAGATCCTTTTTTTCCCCCAGTGCTTACCAATTTTAGCATCCACGTTAGGATGCTTGATTTTTCATTATGTCTGTGAGTGCAATAGTAATGAATTTACTTTGGTGTTAGTCTGAAAGGTAACTTGTAAGGAATTTATAGAAGGTAAAATTTAACCCCCAGATTTTATTAGCTTACATCCTGTAGGTGAGGGAAGTAATCACCCATGCTATAAAAGCAGAAATTGTTGATTACTATCTTAGTAGTAGCAGTTGCGTTCTAAGCAACTTGAATTTTATATTTTTGCCTTAAAAGTAAACTAGATTAGAAGTCTAGCAGTAGCAATGAACCAAAATCCAAAAGCAAACCCTTAAGCTCCAAGTTTCTTTTTTTTTTTTTAATTTTTATTTTTAATTTATTTATGATAGTCACAGAGAGAGAGAGGCAGAGACACAGGCAGAGGGAGAAGCAGGCTCCATGCACCGGGAGCCCGACGTGGGATTCGATCCCGGGTCTCCAGGATCGCGCCCTGGGCCAAAGGCAGGCGCCAAACCACTGCGCCACCCAGGGATCCCAAGCTCCAAGTTTCTAATGTATGTATTTAGAGGTAGTTCAGACAGTTCTATTTAGTCTGGTTTGGTGTAGCTCCAAATTGTGAATATAAAGTTAAAATTGATGCAATGAAGAGTTAAGCATCTGAAAAGGTGATGTTTTCTAACTATTTCAGTCAAGTTTACTTGAACATAAGCTGTTATCGGGGTGCCTGGCTGGCTCAGTCAGTAGAGTATGCAACTCTAAGTCAGTCTCAGGTTGTGAATTCCAGCACACCCTGAATGTGGGGCTCGAACTCAAAACCCTGAGGCCAAGAGTCGTACACTCACTGACTGAGCCAGACAGATGCCCCTAAAAAAATTTTTTTTTTAAAGAAAATACAATGTTAACTCTCTATGGGTGTAGTTAAAATGGAAAAGAATAGCATGGAGAGAGATTCTGACTGCCTTCTTTGCAAAAGAATAGGGAGGCACAGTGGACTGGTTGGGAAAGGAAAATCAGAACAGCAAAACATGGTGATGAGGTACCCAGTAATGGCTTGGTAATGGATTAGGAGCCAAGATCACTGGTGAATTGATCTGGGGGTTCTCAGTTGTGGGACTCCTCTTGTTTGGCCTTCTGTTTGATTTATTTCCTCTTTTGGGGAGAGACATGCTTAATGTTTGTTTTTTTATATTTTTAAAAACTTATTTAGAGAGAGGGAGGGCGAGAGTGCATGTATGGGGGCAAAGGGAGGGGGAGGCAGAATAGAATCTCAAGGATACTCTTATCATACTCAGTCTGACTCAGAGCTCAATCCTTTGACCCCAAGATCATGACCTAAGCTGAAATCAAGTTGGGCACCCAACCAACTGAGCAACCCAGTTGCCCTAAAACGTGCTTTTTAAAATGCTAAATTTTTTTTTTAAGTGTTATTTTTTGAGAGAGAGACAATGCAGGCCGTCGGGTGGGGTGGAGAAGGGGAGAGAGAATCTTAGTTAGGCTGGCTTCTCACCCAGCAGGAAGCCTAAAGCAGGGCTCCATCTCACAACCCTGAGATCATGACCTGAGCTAAAATCAAGATTCAGATGCTTGGGGCACCTGGGTGGCTAAGTGGTTGAGCCTCTGCCTTCAGCTCAGGTCATGATCCGGGGTCCTGAGATTGAGTCCTACATCCAGCTCCCCTCAGGGAGCCTGCTTCTCCCTCTGCGTCTGTCTCTGCCTCTTTCTGTGTCTCTCATAAATAAGTAAATAAAATATTTTTTTAAAAAGATTCAGATGCATAACCAACTGAGCCACCCAGGTGCCCCTTAAATGTAATGTTAAACTGGGACAGTATTCAATTTTAAAAGTAAAAAGAATGAGCTTCAAGTTGGTTTTAACCCTCTTAGCTTTAGTCTTTTTCTTTGAAGAATTAAATGCTGAATTTTTGGTTGGACCATATGCAATTGCTGTTTTTACAGGTCAAAAAGGGTTGAATATCAATTTGAAAAGGGCTTAGTACTACTTTGTTATATTATTACTTCCTGACTGATTTAGGAATAGTATTTTGTTCAAATATCTACATATTACACCAAGCTCTGTGCAAAGCAATTGTGATAAGCAGATGAAAAGAGGATTCGTGTCATTAAGGAATTCAGTTTAATAGGGAAACATACATAAAAGGAAATATATGACTAGTGTGATGGCTCTGTAGAAAAATGTATGAAATGCATTTGGAACATAGAGAAACCCATAAGTGAGAGGTGGGGGCCAGTCAGGGAAGGCTAGTCAGGATTCAAAAGAGAAGTGGAAATTGGCTTATTTGTTGTACAAGGAAAGTCCTATTTTGGGTGGAGGAAATGGGATAGTATTTGAACATGCTAGTCATTCAAAGTGATTCAAGGAAGGTGAGTGGTGCAAGTTAAAATAATCTTTAATTTAGTCATCTAATTTATTTTTGATATACAGCTGTGTCAAATGCTAGACATGTTATACAAGATAAACAGATCTAGTCCCCCTGTAGACAGTGAGAATCTACTGAAATGTTTTGGTCCCTTTCAGCCTTATATTTATAGGGGAAGAGAATGATAGCTATAGTGTAGAAGGTAGAAAGTGAGCCCTAATTAAGGGCAAGAGAGGCCTGTTAAAAGATTACACTGCAGAAATGTAAGGTACCACTGCTTGAACCAGGCAGTGACATCTGGGTGGAGAAAGAGGGTGACTAGAAAGTTTAAAATGTCTTAACTGTAAGAATTGCAGTAATTGAACGCTTCCTCCCTCCCTATATTCTCTAATTTGCATTTTCTTGACTACTCCCTTTCTTGCCCTTTTTTTTTCCTTTTCTTTCTTTCTTTCTTTCTTTTTTTTTTTTTTTTTGTATATTCAATATCACTACTCTAATTCTTCGGATATAAAGCTGAATTCATTTTTTTCCCAAACCCTAATTGTTAGGTTATGGATCCTATCCCTAACATACTCAGTTTTCCTTTCTGTCTGTAATACAACTGTCCTAATTTCTTCACTTTTGCAGTAACATTTACTGGGCTCTTTCTCTGTATAGTAGTCCTACCTTTTCCGTGGTTTTGCTTTCCGTGGTTTCAGTTGCCTGAAATACATACATCCGCGGTTAGCTGCAGTCTGGAAGCAGATGATCCTTTTGAATTGTCAGAAGGTCAGTAGTAGCCTAACGCTATGTCACTGCCTATTGTCATTCATCTCCCATCATCTCATCGTGTGGGCATTTTTTCATCTCATCACAAGAAGAATGGTAAGTACAGTATAATTATGATATTTGAGAGATACCACACAACTTTTTTTTTACACTGTTATAATGGTTCTATTTTATTGTTAATCTCTTACTGTGCCTAATTTATAAATTAAGCCTTATCATAGGCATGTATGTATAGGGAGAAGTATATGTAGGGTTTCATACTATTTGTAGTTGTAGGCATCCACTGTATGTGGGTGGGTGTTAGAACTTACCTACTGAAGATAAGGGGGGAGGAGACTACTATATTATCACTTCATCCATACTCTTCAGTTACCTCAATCATTACTAACATTGAGTACAATAATCTCAGATATTTTCAGTTACTCCCCTTTACCTATTTGATTTAAATAGTAAACTTTGCGCCTTTGTGCTGTCCTCCGAATAGCAGAGTAGCATTTATCTTTGTGTAAATCTTTCCTTCTTGGTTACTTTTAGCTCTGTTCCCTGAATAGTATGCTTCGTCTAAATCTTTTTGTCTTCGTGACATCCAGCCTTAATAAATTAATTGTGACCACCAAAGCATAGGGCAGTAAACTTTTCATATGAATGCCCAGATAGTAAATATTTTAGGGTTTGTGAGCCATAGGATTGGTCTCTCCTTGCAATTCTAGTTACTTGATTCTGCCTTATACACAAAAACAGCTAAGGGTAATAATAGAAAATGGGTATGGCTCTGTTCAAAGAAAACTTGATTTTTTTTTTTAATTTTTTTTTATTTATTTATGATAGTCACACACACACAGAGAGAGAGGGAGGCAGAGACACAGGCAGAGGGAGAAGCAGGCTCCATGCACCGGGAGCCCGATGTGGGATTCGATCCCGGGTCTCCAGGATCCTGCCCTGGGCCAAAGGCAGGCGCTAAACCACTGCGCCACCCCAGGGATCCCAGAAAACTTGATTTGTAAAAACAGGCAATGGGTAGATAACAGTTTATCGACCTGCTTATATCATACCTCATACTTTAATAGCACCAAGCTTTGTTCATGCTGATGCTTCTATCTAGAAAAGCTGTTTCTTCTACTAAGCTTGCAGAAGCAGAGCCTTTCTGGTTTCACATCTGTATCTCTAGCCCCTAACTAGTACTTTTTTTTTTTTTTTTTAAGACTTTTTATTTGAGGATGGGGTTGCAGGGGTGTGTGCATGAACAGGGGGAGGGAGAAGCAGATTCCTCACTGAGCAGGAACCCTAACTCTGGGCTCCATCCCTGGACCTGGAGATCATGCTGGGGAGCCACCCCAGCACCCCTGAATAGTAGTTTTTAATCCACTTGGAATTTAGATCTTGTAGGTAATTGGACATCTACAGGGAGCATTGTGAAAGGGAGCTACATAGGAAGTCTGCTTTAGAAAATTGAATGTTAAATTTTATTTACTGATGAGGTGCCATAACTAATTGAAATTTTTTATATTTTAAAATTTGGGTGGTGGCAGTCTAAATTACAGAATTTTAACAATTGCCTACTCTGGTGTATGTATGTTTTTTTTGTTTTGTTTTGTTTTTTTACTCTGGTATATTTTAAAAGCAGAAACCTTCACTTATGTTAGCAAATTTGGTCCTGTGGCCATTTCTCAATAACTACTTGAGTAATCGGGTGCTGGGATCCAACTCTAAAAAGAACTGGAAGTAAAAGACCTTGTGGTGGGGGGCAAGGGCAGTATTAAAAGTAGAAAGATTAATTACTATATTTTGAGTTTGTATAGTTGAATGTGCCTTATTTTGTTCTGCTTCTCTTGTGTAGTTAAAACAATTACACAAAGTAACTGGTTTTGTATTTAGAATCTTGATGAAGACTTCTGGAACTTAAAAGAGGGCTAATTTCTTCTATATTCTCTATCAATAGCTTCTTTTTAGTCTTATGGTTGTTTAGGCATACCATGTAATCATCCAAACAATACTTATTTTCCCTTTCTGATCTTCAGTTGAGTTTCAAGGTAACTTGAAATTCTAATCAAGGGCATCAGGTTGTTGGGCAACCTGGGTGGCTCAGCGGTTTAGCGCTGCCTTCAGCCTAGGGTGTGATCCTGGAGACCCGGGATCGAGTCCCACGTTGGGCTCCCTGAATGGAGCCTGCTTCTCCCTCTCCCTGTGTCTGTGCTTCTTTCTCTGAGTCTCTCATGAATAAATAAATAAAATCTTTTAAAAAAAAGACATCAGGTTTTTACTAGTAACAGAATTAAACAACTGGAATGAGAGTTGCATTCATTTTTCTTTTCAGCACTTCAGATCATGTTGATTCATTTCTTGGCTAGAAGTTGGGTTGGCTCATGGCTAATTTTTTAGCCAGGTCCTACATCCCTTTCCCCTCCTCAAAAAACATAATCAAATTTACTACTCCAGAGCCCTTATTTGAGTGTAATAAAACTTTGTTACCAGAAATCATTTAAAATCTTTGTGTTTAAAACCTAAAGCTGAATGTTCTGGATTAAGCTAAGGAAAGGACACTGAGTGGTTGCAAATAGTTACTTTTGTCTTTAAAATGTGTTTATTTGCTTTTAAAGTACTATAGTTTTTACAGTGACTCTTCAGTATAGTCCTCCTGTCTCTCCTGCCAAAAAGGGAGGGGAAAGAGGCAGGTTGACAACAGTTTGTGGGGGACAACAAAAGGAAATGTTATAGCATCAATGGGCCAAAATTAAAAGTTTTGTTTTTCTCAACATACAACTAAATATGCATTTATCTTTATATTAAGTAGACTTAACAATAATGGGGCATCAAGTAATACAGACTTCAGGAATTTATTTGTTGCAAAATGTGAGTTCTGTACTTCGCTAAAAGAAAAAAATGTGTTGGATTGAAATTTTTGAAGTCAGTTCAACTAAGGAAAGCCTTACCTTTGGACTTCTTCACATAAGCCATTCTGAGGTACAGACATGTGTAAGATAACAGCTCTAATGACCATTTCAACTATTCCTAATTGTCTGAAACTAATAGAATTAGAAATTATATTAGAGTGATAGATACGAGTGTCATGGGAGGAATAGCCTTCCCGATATATATTCTTTTTCCCAGATTAGATTGATCACAATTCTCTCCCCTGCTTAGACCTAGGAGATGGGTTTTCCTGCCATTCTTTGGGTATCCAGTGATTTAAAGCCCATAGGTGGCATCCATCTAAGCTCTTAGACCAAGTGACAGCTAGTATATTATTTCTCAGTCTTTGTTTAATCAGGCAATTGTGCTAACTTGAATGCAATTTTATCTGGATAATTACTTTGATTATTTTGAATAATTAACCTATTTATTGTTCCAAACATCCAAATCTGATAAATTTTCAAAACTTAAAAGTTTTTTAGGAGTGAATTGTTCTTTTTTAAGATTTTATTTATTTTTCATGAGAGACATAGTGAGAGGCAGAGAGAGAGGGAGGCTGATGTGGGATTCGACCCCAGGATCATGCCCTGAGCCAAAGGCAGATGCTCAAACCACTGAGCCACTTTTAGGAGTGAATTTGTTGGAAATAGAGGAGAGTAGGGAGAATGTGATCTACCTACCATTCTCTACCTCCAACCACAAACATAAAGTAATAATTTGGGATTTATATACTATTAGGCCTAGGGAGAGATTATGTTGTACTTTAACTGTAACCCACGTCCAGATATATCCTATCTTCATGAGTTCTAGTTTTACTTATCTTTTAATTAGAATTAGCTGCTGGTAAACTATATGAAATACAGTTACACAAAATCCAGTTATACAGAATAAAGGTACATTTTTGTCTTTTCAGAATGGCAGTTGGATGGCCATGGGAAGAGCACTTACTCTCAGTCCTAGTTATAGTTCATTCCTGTTACTGTGTAGTCTTTGTTTACATTGTAAACCTAGTGGAGTATTTCCTTTCAAAGTATTGTAGTTCCTATTTCCTGTTCTTTGGTTCTTGTGGTATGGTGGTCATCTACTGTCTTATTCATCAAACCTTCAAATAAGCCCTCTGTACAGCTTTCTGGAATGCTTCCAGATAGAATTTTTTTTGCCTTTTCTCTGTATGTCACTATAGTTTGGTCTTGCACATATTTTCTTTACTGTAAGATATCAAAGTAAGCACATTAGGATCACATTTGAATGGAATTGGAGCAAATGAGAAGCATGTTTACTAATAAATGGGTATGGATTGGCATTTTGACCTTATGGGTTAAAAATATAGAGTAGGTGTAGTTTGAAGAGGTGTAGTTTGAAGAACAGAACCACTTGCCTATAGCAAAGAGTTAAGTAAAATTTTAATAAGGCATTTTAAGCATCATGCTTAATCAAATTTGAATGCTTCATTCAGAAAATTTAGGGTTATAACCCATGGGTTATGATGGGTTGCCAAAAAATACTATTAAAATGTTTTTAATAACAATGAGCTGTTACAAGAAATATTTAATCTATAGCATGCTTCAGCATATCTTTGCTATTTTAATAGAATTGCTCTTCTGGTAGTTTGATTTCAGATAATAGTTGACTTTGTATAACCAATTTAAGGCAATCTGAAAGACATTTCTTAAGAATTCCAAGAGATTAATTAAGAGTCACCACTCAATCTTTATCTAAGATTTAGTAGAACTGTGCTATTTCAACCCTACCTTCAGGCCAGCAATAACCAGTCTAGATTTTTTAGGTTTTTCTTTTTTTTTTTTTTTTTAAGGTTTTATTTATTTATTCATGAGAGACAGAGAGAGAGGTACAGAGACACAGGCAGAGGGAGAAGCAGGCCCCATGCTGGGAGCCCAACATGGGACTCAATTCCGGGTCTCCAGGATCAGGCCCTGGGCTGAAGGCGGCGCTAAACCGCTGAGCCTCCGGGCCTGCCCGATTTTTTTAGGTTTAAAGTGAAAAGTGTAGCTTTAAATTTTGCTCTGTAAAACTTAGCATATAAAATAATTTTTCTTTTCCTTTGCAGAAATGGAATCTGTTTGGAATTTGCAGAAGCAAGGTAAGAATGGTTAGGTTACCTAAAATGTTAGTACTAATGACTAGTGTATGTTTGGGTGGGAATAATCTAGTGTTATTTCACTAAGTGACTAGGCTTTGTATTTTGAATTATTTAATAAATGCAGTTAAAAGACATGGCTGCTATACCAGGATTGCTAAGGATGGAGTAACACTGTAAGTGAAAAGAGTATATGAAAATAGTCTTCACCTACTAGGTGAAGAACATGAATTTTTTCCCATCTGATGATGAAAGTAAGACAGAACATAAATACTCTTAATATAGGAAACCAGCATAAATGTTTCCACTTATAGTCAGTCTTTATCTGTATTTGTGGTAGACAAGTGGTAGCCTGAACTGAAATAGTTCAGAAAAATATTAGCTGGTTTTTTTTATTAATTAGCTGTTTTAGACTAGCCTCATTTGTGCTTCAAAGTAATAGATGGTTAAAAATCTAAAGAAGAGCAAAGTAGCTTCCTTCACGAACCACATGTATAAGATGTGAATAGTAGGAAGGCAGAGGGACTGAATGATCCACATCTGAATTTTTAAGAATTTTCAAAAAATTTAAATTGCTTATCCTAATTATTGTGTGTTTTTCCAAATATATTAAAATGCAGTAGCTGTGGAATACCCGAAATAAAGTTAAGTGTCAGTCTCGAGAACTAGTCACTAATAGAATTGGGCTTTTAGAATCTTGACTGAATTGCATCCATTTCCATCCACTTTGCTAGCTAATACAAGTGAGAGAGGTCACTATGTAGCTAGCAAGTGGCAAAATTAAATGTAGGTTTCCTTGGGGGCGCCTGGCTGGCTCACTTGGAAGAACAGGAGACTCTTGATCTCAGGGTTGTGAATTAGAGCCCTACATAGGGTATAGAGATTACTTAAAAAATAAAATCTTTTTAAAAAAAAAAGTAGGTTTCCCTGATTTCCCAGCATTGCTCCTCCTTCCATCTCCCTTGTACTTAGGGCAGGTCTTACTTGTCCAACACAGCTGTGGTCTGAAGGTAACTAGCAAGATCTTATTTTGAGTTTCTTTCTGTGTGCCTTATTCAAAGGAAAATGAAAAAAAGGTAGACTAGAAAATAATATCTGCAAAAGTAGACATCCCTATATTTACTGTAAAATGGTTATTAACTATTAAGAATGAGCATTATCTTCATAGCTGGTTGTTAGAGGGTGGCTATTGTAGTCTTAGAAAGGATATTATCTCTGCACTAAATTAGATTGACTCAGGCTGAGGTGAGCTTGAGATCTTTATTACTATTTTTAGGCCTTTATACTTTTCCATTAAGTGACAAGTTTTATTAGTTTCCTATTTTTTATTAAAAGCGTGTGCTTTTTTTTTTTTTAAGTTCTTATAGGTGGAAATGGTACATAATAAAATTACTGCCTCTTGAAGAAGGAAGCATATAGCTAAATAATTGGAATTTAGAGTAACATTGGAATCTTTATTTATACATGTTGCTGAGAATAAAGACTGGTGGTGCTATGGGAAATTTGGAGGAAGGAAGAAATATGTCATGATTAGGACTGAACTGATAGTTCTGGCCAAACTTAACCTGAAGTGTTTGGTGCTAGATGTCACTTGAACAGTTCCTTACCAGACATTCCACACAGGTTAAATTAAATTTTGACTTCATTTTATTGAAAAGAACAAAAAAAAAAAATCCAAGTATTTGTTTTAGTATTGAATTATTGACAATTTAATAAGGCTTTTATAATTGGGAGAAACGCATAAACCCTTGACACTTGTCAACTGAACTCAACCCCTTTCTAATCCATAGGAGTTGAAGCCCTCACTGGTTAGAGAACCCTGTTCTGGAAATCCTTTGGGATGTCAAACTATTGGGTTGTGGAAAAGTAGATCATATATGTATGAATACAAAGAAGTCTTTATTTTTTAATTTTTTAGGGGTAGAGGACAGAGGAAGAGAGAGAGAATCCTAAGCATACTTCACACCCAATACAGAGCCCAACATGGAGCCCAATGCAGGGCTTGATTTCAATCCTGACATGACCTGAGACAAAATTGAGTTAGGTAGAACCTGACACTTAACTAACTGAGCCACCCAGGCGCCCCAAAGAAGTGGTCTTTCATTTGTGTTTATATAAAAGGAGGCAGCTAAAATGATGGTGGTTATTTGAGATTTGTTATTTGGAATATGGGCATTTTGGCATTCCAGATCTGTTTTATTTATGTATTTTTTAACCTTCTCCCCAGATCCCAAAAGGATAATCACTTACAATGAAGCCATGGATAGTCCAGATCAATGAAGGACCAGACTGCCTATTTGTAACCTTTCTGCAGCATTAGAGCCACCGTTCATGGGGGACACAAGGCTTTTATGCTCCTAGATCTTCAACGCAGCAGAGGAACCATAAGTAGAATCACAGGATAATATATACAAATATATATATATACATATATATATATAGTTATTTAAAAAAAAAAGGCAACTGAAAGTAATTAGACTTCTTAAGGAATCAAATTTATTTCAAGAGACTACACATGGTTATTTAATCTCCGGTACTGAATAGTTTTTTTTTCTTTTTTCTTTTGTTAATTTTTGTTTTTAAGTGTGAATGCAAGTGATTAATGAATACAGACTTATTAACAAGCGTGGTTCTAAAGTTCCTGCTGTCATCAACTTGGGCAAGAAATGACCCACTGGAAAGGCAAATCCACTTTTAAAAGATCTGTATCTTGTTCTGTGACTAAAGTGATACACTAATCACGGGGAACCCAGAATGATTCAACATTTTTCCCCCACTCCTCCCTTGATCTTTTGGTTATACTTTGAGCCCTGCGAGAATGCTGGATAAATGCCTTGAAGTTTGCAGGGATGTATTTTTTTAGGGAATATGATTTGCATGTCTTGCCAGGAGTTAAGCAGCCTCTGTGGGGTGTTGGGGAAATTCTTTCTTTTCCTTTTATTTTTTGTGGGGTGGGCTTAGGGGAGGGCATTGAAGTTCTATAATTCTGGAATAGTTGATGGTACATAAGTTCACTTGGCTTTGGTTACATGGACTTTAACAAGTGAAGAATCCATGAGTGTCATTTGAAGAAAAGTTACAGAACAAACAATTGGCTTTAGATATTTAATATGAAAAAATATTCCTTTGCCCATATTTTAATGTAATTGTATAAGTGGGAGCAAAAATATATTCTGCTTTTCAACTGTAGGTGCTCCAGACTTGCTCTCTGTCACTAACACTAAATGTGCTGTTTTCCTTGTTTTTCGTTGAACATCTAAAGAGAAACTTCTGTACCTTTCTGTAAATTATTTTAGTTTTCAGAAAATTCTAAAAGGGGAAGAAAAATTTCCATGAAAATTATAAAACTTTTCATGTTTTTAGCAGGTGAGGAGGAGGTAATAAACCCTACCTATAGAAGGTGTGTTTTCATGCAAACTATACTTCTGAGCTTATTAGCTTCTAATTCTATCTTAATAAATATATTTTATTACTAGAGCAAAATGGGTTTTTTAAGGAAAATAATGTGAAATTCTGGAAATTTTCTTTTGGGCAGAGAGGAGCATTAGCCCTGTCTTATCATCACATTGCCATCCTGTTGCACTGCAGCTTGTATATAGCATGCTAAAATAAATTTTCTTGTGTGTGTGCAGAAATTAAGGGTCCAGTTTAAGATTGAGTGATGTTAGTGGCATAAAAACAAGTTCTCTGGCCTGACATAACATCCCATCACATCTCTCTCTCTCTCTCTCTCTCTCTCTCTCTCTCTCTCTCTCTCTCTCTGACACATACACACACACACAGAAATTAGTATATCCATGTATGTCAAATACAGGTTAAAATAGCAGGGCATTTATATAGAGAGGTGTAGTCTTCTAATAAAAGTAGACTGGATCCCCTGGGGTGTTTGGAGGAGAGGGTACCTACTTCTGCTCAAACCCTTTGCTTAAGAAATGTCCAATTTTGAGTGACTGTAGTATGGATGAGTTTTCTTGTTTTGTTGATTATTTGAGACTTTTAACATGTAGTTTGTGAAAGAAGCTGTTGGACTCCACATAGAGTAGAGAAAATATCTTCAGTCTGGATTTCTGCCCTGCTTAGATTTTAAAAGTATAAGCATGGATTGCCAATTCCATTTGATGTAAACAAAACTTTTTATACATAATATATATATATATAATAACTTATTGTATCAGTCCAGGTTCAGAAACTTGTGGTAGGCCAGTTCCAGATAGTTTCATTTCACCTGTAAACTGTATCACTTTTACTGATATTGTAATTTTCAAATGTATAATATGTTTACAGATGTGCCCTGCATTTAGTCTGCCTTGTTCCTATTTTGATTTTTGTTGAGTCTCCTGCCTGCTTGCCAAAAGCTAGGATGCTTCAGGCCCATGTACAATTGAAAGCAGAGGCATCCTTGAGCTTTAAAGCATTGAACAAACTGGAAAATGCAACATACCACATACTGAAGTGAAAGAAGTCTGTGTTTTTGTGTTTTTTTTTTTAATAAAAATTTTCAAAAAGTTAAAAAAAAAGATATAAGGTTGATTAAAGGACAAAAAAGGCTCCAGTTTGTTTTATAGGTTTTAAAGTTCTGCTGTGTGTTCAATTGCCTTGTGTAACCACTTGTCGCCTTAGGGCCAGATATCCCCCTCCCCTCCTCCCCTTTTTTTTTAAACGTCCATTTTGCTTGCCTGGAATTTAAAAGCTCTTCTGTCTCACAACTCACAAGAAACTTTCTGGGTTTGTGACATAGAGGTTGAATGAATATAAATTTAAAAAGGAAAAAAACCCCAGCCCCCATCTAATTGGGCTTTTTAATTTAGAAGCAACACCTAAAAAATATCTTTAGGAATATGTTTTTCCTACTTCCCTTCCATATCCCTCAGGCCTCCATGTTTAGAGAAGCCAAAAAGAGAATGTATCCCTTAACCTGTTTGTCCAAAGGTTTTTGAGAGTTCACTTCTAAATGAAACAATGCAACATTTCACCTTGATTTTCTCCACTGAAATTTCCTTGATTATATGCTTAGAGGTATATAGTTAGGAATGTCTTTCTGGGAACGCTAGTGCCCCATCATATTATTCGTCAGTATTTTTGGGCATTGGGTTAATGGACTTCATTGCCTAGGTACAAGCAGGACTTTGGGACAAATCTCCTTTATGCTGTTTGGTAACACTTAACTCTACTTGTCGCAATCTTTCTCCTTAGGTCCTCACACAATTCCTTACAGAGCACTTATTAAAAAAAAATCTTAAGAGTTGATCTGTTTTCTGATTATTTTTGTGTAAGCTTCTAAACAAACTTCAGCTGTGATTAATTTAGCACATTTAAATAACATTAATGTGTTATTGTTTGGTATAAAGAATTTTTCTTCAACTCAGAGTATTAGTACTGTAGCATAAACCAAATACAGTCTAGAGGGGATTTTTAACATCCCTCCATTATAAAGACTGAAAAAGGAGTGTGTGTGTGTGTGTGTGTGTGTGTGTGTGTGTGTGTGTGTGTGGTGTGTATGTGTGAGGGACAGAGGGAGATAGTAAAAATTAGTAAATGAATGTGTGTAAGACTTAGTATTCAGAGAATGAACTTGTATTTATTTTGTGCCATTTGTTTTCATTACACAGAATAAAAGTCAGGTGGTTTTAATCCTTAAAAGGGTAGTATTTGAAAAATGGCACTAAGAATGAAATCATGACCTATTTTTTTAATAGCTATGAAGATACTAATTATGGGTGAAGATTTCTTTTTAAATCTGTCTTGATTGTAGGCTTCTATGTCACATACCACTCTTCTTGTAGATGTCTTGAATAATTCCTCCTTCCCCACAAAAGACAGGGTGTATTTATCTTTCTCTTTATTCACCCCCACCTTGCTGAACTGAAGTTAATTGCATAGCCTTTCCTCTGACTTTCTTAGAAATGAACTTTCACATAAAATATATATACAGCATCTGTAGTTAGCCCTTCCTCCTCCTTTCTGGGAGGGGTTAGACAATAATTAGGAATTTGTTAGTGCCAGTTTGTTTTTTCTTGGAATAAATGGCTGGAGAAATTATCTCCATTTTAGAATTTTGCTGTTCTCCTTAATCATCTGCTTACCTAGTCATTGAAAATTGCAAAAACTTGATAAAAGAAAAAAAAGTGCTGCATTGGTTTTTCAAATAAGTTTCTAGGGAAATACAGCAAATCTCATGAGTATTGTCCACAACACAAAATGTGTTTCTTTACAAAACATTACATAGCAGCAGTAGTTTCATACTTGGTTGTCAGTCTTGTTGCTAACCCAATTGGAGGCATCTAATGGTTTATCTTCTGAAAACTTTTAAACACAAAAAGCCATTTAGTGTGAAATTTTATGTCCTACCCAATGGCCACAGGCAAGGAAAACTGGAAGAGGACTTTGATTTAAAGTTGTAAGTAAGGAGGAAGTCATTCTGTCAAGGCTTTCTTCAGAGAAGTAGATGTAAAAGTCCCATTTCCAAGGATTAGGAGTATAGTTATGCCATTGGGCTATATCCTCGACACATGATCCTTGTATACCTATGCTAGCTGCAAAAGACTATAGATAGTAGGACATATTATGGGCAATTTTTATGATCACATCTGTTGATGGTGTACTAGTTGAATTAGATTCTGATTGGGCAGTGTCCTTTAATAGTCCTACCCATAATCAAACTGCTACATTTTGAAAGAGGATAGAATTTGCTCATCTTTTCTCTCCAGAGTATTGATACTTATTTAAATAAGGGGAGGGGCAGAGGGTAAGATTAGAAGTATGTTTAATAGCTGCTCTGAGTTTACAGATACATAGGTTATCTTTAGTTCTTAATACTGATGTTATTTTTATTAATGTGGCTAATCAACAGAGCACCAGGATTTTATGGTGACAAAGATGGGCTTATGCTTTGAGTATCTTAAAATCTTTCTTTTTAAATATACCTAAATCTGTTTGGCTGCGTGAGAGCCAGGACCACCTTGGGTTGGTTTAAAGAATGAAATCATTGGTTCCCCTCAAATGCACTGCTTTACTGAGTTTTAAATTTCACACTGTTTTGCTACTCATTAAGAATAAATAGAATTTTAAGTTGTCTGCATAATAGAAACACCCAGTGAAGCATGAATGGTGTGTTGCTTTTGCATTACTGGGAGTGTCCAATAGCAGTTAATAGAAACCTATGAAACAGCCATCCTCACGTGTGTTGGGATTGCTGATTCAAACTTCCCTATTTATCCACAAAATTTTGCTTATGTCCAGAGTTCTAAAGCCATTTTATAATACTGCAGTATCCCTTTTCTACAGCCTTACTAAAATAGCTACAAACATATTCCAATGCAGTATCCCTTTTCTACAGCCTTATTAAAATAGCTACAAACATTTTCCAATTCAGTTTCGCTTTTGTTGTATATCAAAGTTTTATTCTACAGACCAAGAAACCAACTTGAGGTAAATTACATAGCTTTCCATTTACCCTTTTTTCCTCAGGTGCTAAATAAAGGCTCCAAAAATGGATACTGCTTTAGTAATGTCTTTTATTCTTAAACATTTCTTTTGCTAGATGTAAAGATTTGGTGTTAACAAAAATGGTTTTAATATGTAAATATGAATGAATGCCTTTAGTTTGCCTGTTTGTCTATTAAGTCTGTTTCGTTTATCCTCAATAGAGGAGGATCCTTTCATAATCTTGAATACATTTCATTAGGAATTGTTGCATTAGGAATTTTTAGAGTGAAAATACAACTGTTTTCTGTCTTGGATTAATCCTGCTGCTGCTATGAGAAACTGAAAATCAAGAATGTGATGCACTTTTTACATTACTATATACCATACCTTTATAAGTTGCTTTGAATACCTTTACGGTAGCACAGCCACTAACAAAAGTGAATGAATTTAAAATTTTTCTTCAGGAGGGAATCCGTACAAATAAACTATTTATGGTATTGGCCTATGAAGGACAGTAACTTATGAAAATAAAAATTGTTAGTATTACACTTTTTGGCCTTAAAATGTCTTCTACTACTGAAAATCTTTTAAATCTTAGTTTTGTTTCTGTTCCCTCTCTCTGCCTCAAAAAGAGGATTTTGGAAGAATGGTTTAAAGGAAGTATCATTTGTTTGTTGCTGATTTATCTTTTAGAAAGAAAACAATTGTCTACTATATAAGTTGGGGACTTTCTTGTTTGTATACAGAGGAGAAATAATGCCATCCCGAGCCAGTCAGATTTAGTATAATCAAATCAATCAAAACTCAACTATTCTGCTTCTTTAGTGTATTTTTACTTAACAAAGATAAACTTTAGTAGGAATGCTACTTGACAAGAGGAAGTCATTTCTCAAGCACATACCCAAACTTGAAGGAGACTGAACCCAAAATAATGGAGGAAAAAACACCAAATGGGGTGGAGGAATATGAGAAAGATACGTGGTCCAAAGCTATCTGGTTATATTTTGATGTTGCCAATATTGCCAAGCCAAATTTTTAATTTGCTTATTTAATATGTTTGTTGGCCAGAGATCTATTTTTATATCAATGTGCCTTGCATGTATATTAAAAAAGTTTGGAAAGGCCATGTAGTAATGCCTAGGATAGTTAACGGTTCTTACCACCTCACTAATTTTTATGCAGTATGAAATGCTCATTCTATCGCCCAACTGGTGCTCTCTGTTTAAAGTTATAGGTCTTGTCACAAACTGGAACTATTTTATAAACTGGGGAAGTGATTTAATTTACTTTTTTTGTTTCTTTTTTTGTTCTTAATCTGTTAGTGGCTGTTCTGTAGTGGGAAATAGTAAGAGGATTCTTCGCTCCCTTACCCTACCCCCTCAGCACCTTCTTCAAGTAATGTGATGACACCATTTCTTGTGTGCTTTGAAAAAAGTTTCAGCTTGCTGTCTCCTTTAGTGTTATAAAAAAGTGTTATAAAAAGCATTGTTTGCAAATCTAGGGAGATAATGGAGTCCACTTTAATTTGGAATTCTATGTGAGCTATGATCCCAAGTTACTGGCTCTTTCCAACTTAAAAAAATATTGTTAAAGCACCTTGGCTTAGAAAATTTTAAGTATTTATGTCTGCAACAATTGTCTAAAAATAATGAACTGTGCAATTCTTGTCATTAAAAAAAGAAAAAAAAAAAAGATCTGAACTCTCCCTAATGTGACTTGTTAGTTTCTTTGTATTTCCTGCCAGTGTAAATGTGAAAAGCTTTGCTTGCATTACGTTTTAGAAATGCATTTTGCACACTCGAATTTTGCTGAAGCTCCATGAAAAGGTTAGATCTAAGTAGATGAATAAAGCTATGCACATGTTTTGAAAATTTAATTTGTGTGTCATTACCAAAAGTGACCTATCCTTATTACTTTGCTGTTTTTAGCTTTACCATCTTTAGAAACATGGCTCAAAGTAATAGTTCTAGACTAGTTCGTCAGTAGAACTAGAAGAGAGGAAAACTGGCACCTATTTTAATAAACTTCAGTTTAAATGAGAGCTGGACTTGTATCTATTAAAGGGCTTTTCTTGAAACAGGGCAGTTTTATCAGCTTTACAAACTTCTGGATGCTCTTACTTCCTCATGGAAACTTCGGTTTATTTGATCAAATAGAAATGGGAGGTAACTCAGATATGAGGGAAGGACCTTTGCCACATGGAGTTCTGTGACAATTCTGTGTTTTAAGCCTGGTTTAAAGGTAGGATCATCTTTTTCCCTTTATTGCTTTAGCATATGTTTGGTTTTACTGAATGAATGACGAGATTATAATCATTCATCTATTTAAAGATCAAAGCACAGGTTATTTTAAAGATAATGTGTATCTTTTAAAAGTTGCCCAAGTGGATTAGAATAAAATAAAGAAATTGGGCGAATTTGGTTAAATTGCTGCAGTCTGCATGTACTAAATAGCTTTACTTCACATGTATGTGTACTTAAACAATTGTGTAGATGTACTGGCCAGGTTTGTCAAGTCATCTTTTAAAAGATTGTTGTGTAATCTACTTAGGACTTTTAGAGAAGAGGCTAAATAAGTTTAAGTAGAAGATAATATTAATGGTACTTTCCCCATGCTCCTAGATCTAAAAGAAATATTTCTGATTTGTAAGTTTTTTCCAATGTGTAGAAGAGGGTTACTTCTCTATCATCAGGTGTGCTTTTGATGTATGTTCTGTTGACTTTGAAAACAGCAAAAACCCTTCTTTCTGAAAGTGACAGTCAAAAACTAAATCTAGTAGTCAAGATTGCAAAGGTAGCCCATCATGCCTGGCCTAAAAAGTAAAAAATGCAGGAGAGTAGTAGCGTCATCTTAAGTTGGCCATGGCTACTTCTCCGCGTCTGTCAGTAGTTCACTTATGTTCAGTGTTAGAACAAACATTGAAGGAGCAAAGTAATTTCTGTGTCTTGTGTGCATCAACACTTAGGAGCTGAGTTACCTCTTTTCGATCTGTGGGAAAGGATAGTTGGACTACAATTATGTTGGAGGATATTTTTCTTTCCCTCTCCCAACTAAATTTTTTTCAGTGTTTTTTTTTTTTTGTTGTTGTTTTTTTTTTTTTTTTTTTTTTTTTTTTTGCCCAGTCAAAAAGATAGGCCTTTTCTAGATAAAAGAACAGTGGCCAGAAATTTACCCTTTTGCTAATTGCTTAGATATTTGCCATAGCTGTTTCTGATGTCATGGATTCTGAGGAAGTGTCAGTTACATGATGATCTTCCTTTATTGATGTCTTACTCCATGTTCAGTGTTTTAAAAATATAAATTACAAACACTCAACATCCATACCCAGATTTACTTATTTTATCAGAAAAAAACCTTGAGAAATTTGTAGATCAAATTAAGAGACAATAAGTGTACATTGTTGAATAAAAAATTTTAAAGTTTCTGAGGTGTTTGTGTTATCTTTTGTGTGCTTTTAAAAAATATATACTGAAAACTAAGATTGTGGGGTGTACAAATTAAGTCTTAAGTGTACCATGGTCATATGTCATCGATTTAAAACAAATCATACAGATGCTTAGAATTGGCATATTTATTTTAAAATGACCTGTGAGAACAGCTATCCTATTCCTTAATGCCCATTGATCCTTAATGTTCTTCAATTGGAATAGGAAACCAAAATTAAACTAAGCAGTTAAGCAACTAGATCTAAGTTGCCAAGATTCTGAATTTGTGACTTTATGTTGAAATACATGGCAATGCATATTTGAGAAACTTCCTAAGTTTGTATAGCATTGATTTGTCACAAGTTGAAAAAAATCAGTGCTAACATCAACATGTTAGAGTAGGGAATGTGGGGAAGAGATGTAAAAACATTTACCATAAGTGTGTGTGTTTGCCACTATATAGACTGATACATTTCATATGCTTTTATGTTCTTTGAGTTCAGGAAGAATTGTCAGTTGGCCTGCTGAGTGACTTACAAGGATACAAAGGGAATTGGGGGTTTTATTGAAGCTTGTCTTTAAAAATTCTCAGCCCCATAGGTGTGATTTATAAAGTATGGTGGGGGACACCTGGGTGGCTCAGTGGTTAAGCGTCTGCCTTCAGCTCGGCATGATCCTGAAGTTCCAGGATCGAGTCCCACATTGGGCTCCCTGCGTGGAGCCTACTTCTCCCTCTGCCTATGTCTCTGCCTCTCTCTGTGTCTCTCATGAATAAATAAATAAAAATCTTAAAAAAAAAAAAAAGTATGGTGGGATGCCTGGGTGGCTCAGGTCTTGATCTCAGTCCTGAGTTCTAGCTCCATGTTGGACTCGATGCTGGGTTTGGAGCCTACTTAAAAGGGCACCTGAGTGGTACAGTTAAGCATCCAACTGTTTTTGAAGGTTGTGATCTCAGGGTCTTGATCTCAGAGTTATGAGATAGAGCCCTGTGCCGGACTGTCCACTGATCGTGGACTCTACCTAAGTTTCTCTCTCCTGCCCTTCCCCCCCCACCCCCGCACTTCTGCACTTACACTCTTTCAAATCTTTAAAAAAAAAAAATTGGGCATGTGGGTGGTTCAGTCGGTTAGGCATTGCCTTCAGCTCAGGTCATGATCTCGGGGTAGTGAAATTGAGTCCTGCGTTGGGCCCCCTGCTCAGCGGGAAGCCTGCTTTTCCTTCTCCCTATGCCCCTCCCCCCCCTTTCATGCTTTGCTCTCTTTCAAATCTCTAAAAATCAGTAAAACTGGGGTACCTGGGTGGCTTAGTGGTTGAGCATCTGCCTTTGGCTCAGGTCTTGATCCCGGGATCCTGGGACAGTCCTGCATCGAATTCCCTGCATGGAGCCTGCTTCTCCCTGTGTCTTTGTCTCTGCCTCTCTCTCTCTCTCTCTCTCTCTCTCTCTCTCTCTCTCTCTCTCTCATGAATAAAAAGTAAAACTAAAAGCGTGGTAGTTCATTCAGTCTACACAGTTTTTTTTTTTTTAATGACATTTATTGTGGATTTCAGCAGCTAACATAAAACTAGATTGCTTAGGAAGGTTCCTCTTACTTGGAGCTTTCAATCCACTACTGTTGAATACGGCGAATTGATTGAATCTGGGAAGTCTGGGCATGAGAACCCCACTCTCTCCAGTGTTTATAGTCTCCTCCATGATGGTCACATTCCAAGATATATTGATACCCGCGATATCCAGGATACTGGTAACAGACCCAGCTAGAAAATGCAAAGCACATTAGATTATTAAAACTAGTTAGGAAAGGGCTCCGTACCCTACAACCTGAGTCTCTTTCATCAACACAATTGGTATGGAATGCTTTTACGTTTAGAAAACAACAGCCATTCTAAATGTGCCAAGCACCATTTGTGAACATAATATGGCTATAGCTAGTTGAAAATTAACTTTTGATCATGAAAAAAAATGTAAAAGGGCGCCTGGGTGGCCCAGTAAGTTAAGCATCTGACTCTTGATTTTGACTCAAGTCATGATCTCAGGGTTGTGAGATGGAGCTCCGCGCTCAGTGGGAAATCTGCTTCTCTCCCTCTCCCTTTGCACCTCGCCCTACTTACGCATTCTCTTGCTCTCAATAAATCTTAAAAAAATAAAAAATTTTAAAAAAGAGTAGTCAACAAATAATTCCATAGAGAAATATTTAAGAGGGGGAAACACTGACCTTAAGTAGAAGTTGGTACCAACAACTTAAAATTTGAAAATTACTAATAACTAGAATGTGTCAGCCATACCAATATACAAATGTATGAAATCTCATAAACTATAACCATTGATGTATTAATACAAGGTTTACATTTGCCAAGGTTTACATTTGCAAGAGTTACTTTGAAATGTGCCCCATCCCTGTCTTTTGTACTTACGCCCCACATTGTATCTTCATGGAACCAACTTCATTGTTTAACCAACCCATGGCTTGCAAGGAGGGATAGTCATCACAGATCTCCCATTGGCGTCCAATGAAGTTTTCCTTCTCAAAGATGGTAATCTTAGACTCCTTATGATTCTGTAATGCAAAAAAATTTTAAATCATTTAGTACCCATGTTGATGGCTGTCATCTTAATTCTTTAATTTCTACATTTTTCAAATTAAAAAAGCTTTTGGTTTACATTTTATTTTAAGAATGTTTCAATATGGAGATATGGAGATAAAAATACTCGATCCTGTCCAATCAAATTTAATACCGTAACATTTGAAATGTACAAATAATTGATCTAATACTTTGGGGCAACAAAAATCATAGAAAATATAATAAGAGCAGGAAGAAACAGCCAACCAAGGGGGTTAATATTCACTTATGTGAGAAAAGATCACAGAAATTAATAGAAAAAGTAAGCCTGTGTGTGTATGTGTGTGTACAGTGCTGGAAATAACCTAAAGTCTGGTAGGGGATATGAATACTACACAAACATTAAGCCAGAGACTAACCTGTATGAAGTACAAAAACGCAAACCTAGCTCTCACTAGTTACCCTACTGCACTGAAGATCTGCCCTCGTAAGTATCCACTTCTGCCAATCTTTTAGCTTAATGAAAATACCTTCTAGTAGGGAAAAAATCAAAGGGCAAATTTAGAAACAGAGGGACCAATGTTCTCTCTTTTATCCTTCCTGCTGCATTTCAACGTAACTGATGAGAAGTAGCACTAAATGTCCATCCACACGCACCCTCTTTTGCACCATCCCCCCACGTGCACAGAAGTGAAAAATTCAGACTCACGGCTGAACAGATGGGGCGGAAGGACATGAGGCGCTCAATGTGGTAGGCGTTACTCCCGCTCCAGGCGTCCCAGCGAGGGTACTCTCCTCTCTCCAAGATGAACTGTTGCCCACAGAAGCTGGTATGCTCATAACCAATCCAGCTGCCAGAGACAAGCAGTGGGATTTGTTGGTGGTGTTCAGAGCCTACATGGCCTCAGGGAGAGGCATCTTTTTTTTTTTTTTTAAGATTTTATTTATTCATGAGAGAGAAAGGCAGAGACATAGGCAGGGGAGAAGCCGGCTTATCAAGCCAATTCCAAGAGAGCCACGCAAAGTGATACATTTGTCACAAGAGGCAGGGACTGAGCTGGCAGCTACCTGAAGTAGGTTTGTGAATGTAATGTTTGTTTGGGGATTATCCACTGAAAGGGTCTGCTTCACTGACCTGAGTAATGTGTATGAACAAAGTCAGTCTGAAATTAGATTTCCTTTCGCTCCAGTCACCTTATTCTCCACTTGGAGCTCCAGGTTCAGGATCTAGTGACTGACTATTGCTTTGGCTCCAGCCAAACCTACTGGCTTCTCCCTAAGGAAGCAAAGGGATGAACAGGCAGCTGATAGATTACTAGTCTCTTGTTTCCTGATAACTTTGTGTGTTCTAACTCCTGCTGTCACACACCTGTTCCTTCCTTATTTATTTATTTATTTATTTATTTATTTATTTATTTATTTATTTATTTTAAAGATTTTATTTATTTATTCATGAGAGACACACACACAGAGAGAGGCAGAGACACAGGCAGAGGGAGAAGCAGGCTCCATGCAGGGAGCCCGATGCGAGATTAGATTCTGGGACTCCAGGATCACACCCTGAGCTGAAGGCAGACACTTAATAGCTGAACCACCCAGGCATCCCTGTTCCTTATTAAAACACCTCAGGTCCACTTTTCACAACCAAGTCTCTGCTACCAGTGACATCTTAAAGTATTTTACTCCCTTTAAAGGGTTAACTCAGTTTAGTGGCCCACAACTGTGGAAGCCAGAAACCTCTCTGTGTGCTATGCCGGCTTCACTTAGACTAAGGGAGAGACCTTTCCTTGGTGGTAAAGGCTTCAACTATCCTGCCAAAGAGTCAGGAAACAAACCACAAGTCTAATTCGTCCAAGAAATTAATCATCAACAAGAAACTCCTGAATGACTAACTGGGACCTGATACAGCTCTCACGTCCTGGAGTTGAGTTCCTTTTTACACAGAGAAACTAGCCGGTAGTGCCTTTGCAGGAGGGAGTTAGCTGGAAAGAGGTTGCTGCTTGCGGGTTTCCTCTATTTTTCTGTCGGCAAGACAAACTAAAGGGTCTTGTGCCTCTTCTGAGAGAATCCTATGTAGCAGCCTATGAGCTCTAGGGGCACAGATCTGATTCCTGTCACTGGTCTACATTTCCTTAATGCTCCCCTCCTCAAATCTATTACCAATCCACTAGAATCTTCAGTTCCTTCTAGCTTTGAGTTACTAAATTACACATATAGTGATTTCCTTTGAGACTACCTCCATATGGATGCCTTTCTCCCAGAAATGATTAGAATCTGGGGGAACATCTTTTTTCCCTATCCCCACCTTTATGGCCCCATGTCTCCAGAGACCACAAATATGGGTCCCAAGGTTCTGCTGAGGTCCATACTCACGCGCCGCATTCCACCTTGAGAGATCGGACATTATCAAAACTGCGCTCAGAGACATTTGGGCAGGAGCTGGTGAACTCCATCCTCTTGCCCTGGAAATTCTCCTGATCATAGATGGTTATCTGAATGGAATTGAATGGGAAAACAGAGTTTGAATGTGGTACTTCAGGAAGAGCAGAGGCCCAGGTCAAGAGCTTAACTTTGGTCTGTAGCCCAGGATGTCTGGTAAGGTCTCTTCCAGTATAGACAGGATAGGAAGGAGTTTGGATTATACCACTGGTTGGTGGTGTTTACATGTCCAGGCAAGGGATGAAGTGTAAGGATTGGTTTATGATAGGAATTGTTTGCCAAGGACAATGCCTGGTCTAGTGGACAGGCCAAGGACTCATAAACTCTTATTCCACCTTACTTTCTGCATAAATGTGGCCCAGAAGTAAGGACTCTGAGACTCCCAGAACTTCCTGTGGGTTATTTATTACCTTCTCCAGTCATATTCAATACAGAAATGCAAGGTGTAAATGGAGAATTGTGATAAACCCATTTCATACCTTGAACTAGAATTTGGCTCTTGAACCTGGCTAGAGGACAAACTCCCAAAGTTGTGAGCTGTCCTTAGAGTTAACCCAGTGAAAAGGGTAGGGGTGTTGAGGAAAATAGTGAAAAGCTGAGGATCAGCCACTTCAGGCAATGGTTACAATCAACCTCAGGCTGAGAGTGAGAAGACCTTGTTTGGGATCTGGTAGCAAATCTCTTTTTATTTCTGAGACAGTTTCTCCATGGCAGCATCATCCACTCCAGACTGCTCTATTTTTTTTAATTCTTTTTAAAAACAATTTTATTTTTAAGTGATCTCTACACTCAACATGGGGCTCCAACCCACAACCTGAGATCACGAGCTACATGCTCCACCTAGTGAGCCAGCCAGGTGCCCCTGGGCTGCTCTGTTTTAAGATTATTTTAGTAGTATGGAGGAGAGGTGACCTAGAAAACTAGGTGTCATCTTCCACCCATCATGGGCTTCCAGGGTCATCCTTCTGTCCAAATGGGGCATCCTGAAAGATCCTTCCTGAGACAGCATATGGATGTTGGGTAGACCCTCGCCCTAAAACTGGTATATTACTTGCCAGTCATTCTCCCATGCAAAGCACAGCCCTAGGGGCTGCCCTATGGCAATATCTCATGCTCTGCCCTGTGGGACGGCTCAGTATTCCACGTGATGGAGGTGAGCTTACCTTCCATGGCCCCACAGACCCCGGCATGGGGTTAGTTTGAGCCATCTTGGTGGTTGGAAGGGTTTCTGGAAGACAAAACATATCAGTGACATGGCCTCTGGGCTGGAGGTTGAGGTGACAGCACAGAAGAAAGGAAAAGAAGGTTTAAGTCCAGTAGATAGACTTTTACTGGGGTCCCTGCTTTGCCTCTCACTCGCTGAGCCTCCATTTTTTTTCCCATTGGTTGAGCTTCCACAAGCAGTGATGGAGGGGATTAGAAGCAATAATTCAGGGAATGTGCCAAGAGGCCATGGGACCTCTTGGCTTGTGTCACTGTCACCCTCTTGCCTGCTTCTAGGTACCCCCTATGGGTTGCAGCACTGCCTCAGCCCCGCCTACCAGTGTAAACTCCTTGGCTACCATCCAGTCCACACACAGCGTGTGGTCCTCTTCCACCTGGCTCCTTACAGCCCCAAGCCACCCGGCACTGCAGGACCCTGCCACCATTCCTTCCCAGGTCTGTCTTCTAGACTCGCCCAGCCTTGGTCTTGCCTCCTCAGAGAGACTTTGTTGCTTTTCCAGCCTGCGCTGACTCACTTTCTTTCCTGACTTCTAGCACTCATCAGAGTCCCAATCTGTCTCTCCATGGAAGGTGTCCCAAGTGAACATCTCTGTGGCAAGGCCTGGGTCTCCTGGCTGACGATTATGGCACTGGGCTGAGCCCAAGTCTGGGAAGCAGGGGGTTGAGGGGAGGATGAGTGGCATTGAAGAAGTCTTACTGAGAGCAAGTGAGCAAGAAATGGGGATGATGATAGCCAATGACATCCTTACTGGATGCCAAGCCCTGCTCTAGACACTTGATATGCATTAATATATGTCATCTTCACACCCCAAGCCTGTGAGGTTAGTATTGTCATTATCCCCATTTTACAAGGATATTGAGGCTCCTGGAGTTTAGGTAGACAGAAAAAGTGGTAGAAAGAGGAAAGGAAGGAAGGATCAGAGGGAGGGAAGGAGGGGAGAAGAAAGGCAGCTTCCGTGGCTCAACCACAGTAGCCCTTCTTTCTGGCTGGTGTCAGCCCCAAGAGCCGATGCACATGATCTCTGACACAGCTTTCCATTCTGCCCCTCTGATGAAGCCTTTCCCAGCTCCTGCCCCCAATCCCTCCTCCTGATGCCCTAGGAGCCAGCTTACTTCTTGGAGCCCCACACACCCTCTCAGCCATGATCGCTGGGCCAGTGCTTACGGCCATATAAATAACTCCTCTTGGGGCAGTGAGCGAAGGCTGCTTCCCCCCAGAGTTCTCTCTCTCCTCCAGTCAGGCCAGGATGCTTGGACCTCAGGGCAGGAGCCCTGGGCCCCCTCCTGGGAGTGTCTCCATTGGGGAAGGATCGGATGGGCCAGGGCACCCGCTGGGCCTTACTCACCCAGCTCCTGCTGCACAGTCTGGGTCTCCATCTGGTGCCACCTTCCTCTGCGGCCCTGCTCTTTATAGCCCTCTGGCCGATGGCCTCTGGCCCTGTCAGCACTCTGCTTTCCCTCTGCTTTTGTTCCCCCTGATCCCCAGAGCTTTGGTGGCTCAGCCAGCTGGGCAGGCCTCCCCCCACGGCTTTTGTTTAAACCAGGGAAACAGAAATCCAAAGAGGCCCTGCTGCTGCAGGCAAGGCTGGCTGGCGGCTGCAGACCTCGGCTGCGCTGGTCTTGATCTCAGAACAGCTGCAAGGTGAGGCCCGCCGGTTCGCCCGTTCTCGGTGTGAGCACTTGTCCCCTACGCTTCTGCTTCTCCGAGTTCCCGGAGCTGTCCTGGGACCTTCCTTGGGCCCCACATCAAAGCCAACACATCAAAACAGACCTCACTTCCCAGCCAGGATATATGGTTTTGTTGTTAAAAAATGTGAAAGGAAAAAAAATGTGAAAGGACTATAAAAATTCTGAATTTTATTAGGAGAAAAGAAGAAGAAAGAAAGAAGAAAGAAAGAAAGAAAGAAAGAAAGAAAGAAAGAAAGAAAGAAAGAAAGAAAGAAAGAAAGAAAGAAAGAAAGAAAAGGTTTACGTGTCTGGAATCTTATATTTACATAGACATGTAAGGGCTGAATTCAGTTATGGTTGACTAGTGGACATGAATCTCTCTGCCGCTATTTTATTAAATATTTGTCTTAATTTTGCAGTTTTATTTTAAATTTGGGGGCCAGTAAATCTTTTGGGGTTGTTACTATATTGTTTCAGGACCTTGGAGATCTCACAGGCCTAAGGCACTATGCCTATAATACCCTAAAGGGTATGACCAGTTCTCACTGGAAGTTCAGGGCACTTGATGAGTAGTGTAGGAGAATCATGGGCTCCCCCAGGAGCCCCAAGGAAAGGATATGTTACTGCAATATCACAGCTACTGTGAGAAGCAGGAGGTCGCAGTGGGTGAGGAGGGCTTTGAGGAAGGGGTTCAAATCCCATCTCTACTGGCTAGGTGATTCTGGGCAAGTCACTCAGCCTCTCTCAACCCCACAAAAGAAGAACATATCTCCCTGACACATCATAGGTTTATTATCGCTTATAACCCTGCTCTCTTTCTGATGATAGATACCGTATAAAATTCCATAGCAGCTTGGAGAGAGGAAGAAACTATGCCCAGTAAAGTTCTCCCAATCCCTCTGCCAATCGCTCCAGCCTGTGACTCAAGATTTGTTGGTGCCTCCTTTTTTGTAGAACCAAAACCCAGGAGATGAGTTCTGATACATACACAAATATTTGCAGACTTGGGGAGAACATTCCAAACATAGAGATCTGACACTGAGCACAGTGTGCCACCCTTGATGTTTCTGCTGCTAGATTAGTTGGTGATGTCTGGATCAGTGGCTGGCAAGGGACAGAATTGCCTTGGGGGGTGGGTCATGGCAGGCTCTAGCCAGCTGGTGGCCATTCAAGGGCTTAAGGGACCAGCTGTCTGTGGCTGGTGGTTCTTCCTCACCTTTCCTTTGCTCCCTGCACAATTAGGGTCTTAGGGAAATACCTATGTGGCCATTTGTTCATTCATTCTTCCCCGGGCCTCTGGACTGGTTTAGGGACGCTGCATTGTGCTCTCATGGCTCCTTGCACATCTCCAACTATTGCATTGGTGATGCTGTAGAAAATACTTTAGAAACTAGAAATATTGGACTCCAAGGAGGGCAACCGAGGCATTCGGGGCCCAGGGGGAGAACAAAACTTTTCACAGTATATTTTCCGGTACTTTTGAGCAACGTGAACACAGTTTCTATCAAAATAATTCAAAATATTTTTTAAAACAAAAAAAGCCGAGCGCTTAATTACCTGCATTTTCTACTACACTTTATTCTCTGTGAGGACAGGAGCTTCCTCTGTCTTGTTCATCATTATATCTTCACTTCTGGGCATAGCTCCTAGCTCAGTAAATATGTTTTGAGTGAATGGATGAATACATGAATGACGTCCTCCAGTGAGGTTTTGTATCTCTGGGGGCACAGGGGTAACTGCGAGAGAGCCTTTACCCTCGTGAAAACTGACCTGCTGGTTTTGTGTTGGTGCTTTATGTACTCTCAGCGTCTTCATTTTGGAGCTTTACACCCTATTTAAGTGTTAGTACAACAAAAGCTGATTGAGCTGATTTTTTTATTTTTATATATTTTTAAAGATTTCATTTATTTATTAATGAGAGACACATAGAGAGAGGCAGATACATAGGCAGAAGGAGAAGCAGGCTCCTCGAGGGGAGCCCGATGCAGGACTTGATCCCAGGACCACAGGATCACAACCTGAGATGAAGGCAGATGCTCAACCACTGAGCCACCCAAGCATCCCAACTTTGTGAGCTGATTTTTAATTTTTACAGAAAAGTGGGGCTCTTATGTTTGATAGAAAATCCCAAACACACATGCACAAAACAATTGTGTGCGGGTGGGGTGGGATTCAGAATTATTTTGCGAACAATTTACAGATATCCATCCAATATCCTTGGAGTCATGAGCAGCCCTAGCCTGTCCTCCTCCTGCTTTCCTTCAATTACCTGAAGCCTGAGAAGCTGGAGTAGGACTTCCAGATCTCCAACTAACCATTACACTTTCCAGGCATCACCTCAATATGCTTTGTAACCAAGTTGTAGAGGATTCTTCCTCTGGCATTGTCTGGAACTGTTGCTTCCCCAGCCCCACCAAGGTTATAGCCTGGGGGCTTCAGCTACCACCACCATCTCTTTCCACAAAAGTGGGGCACAGCCACTCCAGGAATGGAAATGAGGGTAGTAACCAGCTTGCAATTACTTCTCCCAAGCTGGGTTTGGGTCTCTCCTGTCATCCTTGATAACAACATCTACAGTGTACTGAGAATTTACTGTGAATTAAATGGGATCTCCTTTATCCTCACAACAACCCCATTAAGTAGATCACTATAGTACCCATTTTACCTATGAGTTTACTGAGGTTCTGATGGACCTTGTCCTGGTCCAGGGAACCCAGCAGCGACTGGAATGCATGTCTATCTCCCTCCAAACTCCGTTGTTTCCTCTGGGCAGCCCTGCATCTCTGGCACAGGGTGAGATGATACTACACACCGGACTCACTGCCGTCAGACGGGGCAATGAAGGTTTTAGGGTACTCAGAGCTTAATAAATGGCAACTATGTTATTGATTGTCCCAAATCAGATCTGTCTCGTGCCAGATTCTCATGGATATAAGTGGGAGTAAGCTGCAAAGATCTTAGAAAAATGTATCAGATAAATGTTTTCTTTGAATTTGGAAAAAAACGCATTCATTCGGTTTTCTTTTTTCCAATATTTTTCTTTATTTGATTTTAGCAGTACATTCTGTCCAATTCTCTGGGGGCACTCATCTACTGGGGACATGGATTGTGAACTATGTTCTCAGCCCACACACTCATCGCTCGAGCTAGTGGGCCAACTGGCTGTCCAGCGGGATGGAAGTGATAATGGCCCTTAAGGGGAATGAGACAGTCTCCAAATGTAACCTGGTGAGTTTAAACTTGGGCTTCTCACAGCTAGGGCTACAGGCCAAAAATGGAAGATGCTCAGAAGAATCTTATGGACTGCTGGCCTTATCTCTGGGTTGGGGAAGCCTCACAGGATGAGGCCCAGTGCAGGGGTGAGGTCATGGGGCCAGGGCAGCCCCTGGACTCAGCAATTTGTGGCAAGAGCATAATGGGGCTAACCAGGCGACTGAGCAGCACTTCTGTTGTTTGGGAATAAGCAGGATGGGTACAAAGCAAAGGGCTCAGTCAGCGTTCAGCCTCCACCTACCTCCCCCACAAGGGGCTGCTTCTGGGGGGATCTGTTTTGCCCTAGCCCTAGCAGGAGAGCCAGGGCCTGGATGGGCCCGAGAAGGCACAGGTGCTGAGAGAAAATGTGTGGGGCATCCTGAGTCTGAGTCCTCCATTCTTTCGGAGCATTTGGCTCTGGGCATCTGTTCCTCGGTGTCCAGGAGCAAAGGATGCCCACATGCTTGGGAGGCTGTTGTCCTGAGGGCCAAGCTCCCTCTCAGGCTCCCTTGGTGGGGAGCTGGCTAGAAGGCATTTCAGTTTGGTTCAGTCTCATTGAGTTTTGTGATGCTGCAGCTCGAGTCATGTCCTCTCAACTGAAACCCCACAAAACTTAGAAAACAGATATGAGGTTGGGTCCTATCCTACCAGGTGACACCCAGCCCATTCTGTTCCCCACCGCCCAGCAGCCCAACACTGTCTCATTGAGAAGACCAGAGTTAGCAAATTAAAATACAGGACACCCACTTAAATATGAATTCCAGATAAACAACGGATATGTTGTAGTATAAAGAAGTTCTGAACATTTTTTTAACCTAAAAAATTATTTGTGGTTTATCTGAAATTCAAATGTAACTGGATGTCCTACATTTTCTCTGCCAATCCTAGTATCCCTCCACCTTTGTCTGGAACACTCTGTGATGCTCCACTACTGCCTCTCTGCTTCTTTTTCATCCTCTGGAGAAGTCAATGCAAAAAGTCACTGTCTTCAGGAAGCCTTCCCTTGCATACCCTGGTCCACATCCCATAACAAAGAGGGGAATGGAAGAGAGTATGTTTTTCAGTGTTTTCCCAAATTTTATCTTGTATAATCTCCCCAAATAACAATGTGAGATATGCTTAACTAACTCTTTTTACAGGAGGAAAAACAGACTCAGAGAGGTCATGTTACTTACCCGAGGTCACATGGCTAGGAAGTGGCAGAGCCAGGTTTCAAACTCAATTCTCTTTGGCACCAAAACCATTGTTTACCATGTTGCTTTGGAAGTCCCTTGGCTTTCACTTGTGTGAATTAGCATGGCTCACGGGGAATAACCATAAAAGCAACTTTATTGGGACACCTGGGTGGCCCAGCAGTTGAGCCCCTGCCTTTGGCCCAGGGCGTGATCCTGGAGACCCTGGATCGAGTCCCACGTCGGGCTCCTGGTGCATGGAGCCTGGTTCTCCCTCTGCCTGTTCTCTGCCTCTCTCTCTGACTATCATAAATAAATAAAAATTTTAAAAAAAGATTTTATTTATTTATTTAAGAGAGAGAGAGACAGCATAGAGCAGGGGCTATGGGGTAGGGACAGAGGGAGAGGGTGAAGCAGACTCCTCTGAGATCATGACCTGAGCCTAAGGCAACCTCTTAACCAACTGAGCCACCCAGGCACCCCAGGTAGTTGGTTACTTTAAATCACAAAAGACAGGGGCACATAGGTGGCTCAGTGGTTGAGCATCTACCTTAGTCTCAGGGTGTGATCCTGGGATCTGGGATCGAATCCAGAGTCCAGCATCAGGCTCCCTACATGGAGCCTTGCTTCTCCCTCCTGTGTCTCCCTCCTGCTTGTGTCTCTGCCTCTCTCTGTGTGTTTCTCGTGAATAAATAAATAAATCACAAAAGACAGGCTCGATATTCATTCAGTCCACTATAGTAGCCAAAACTTCAATCTCCTTTCAAAGGTATGTCTTCTCCCTGCCACCCTAGCTAGGAACTACTTTATTTTTTTTAATTTTTATTTTTAAATATTTTATTTATTTATTGATGAGAGACAGAGAGAGAGAGAGAAAGAGAGAGAGAGAGAGAGAGGCAGAGACACAGGCAGAGGGAGAAGCAGGCTCCATGCCGGGAGCCCGACGTGGGACTCGATCTGGGAACTCCAGGATCACACCCTGGGCCGAAGGCAGGCGCTAAACCGCTGAGCCACCCAGGGATCCCCTAGGACCTACTTTAGATGGAAAGCCTGCACCCAGGGAAAGTGCACTCCTTTTCCCCTCTTTCACTTACTCACTGGTTTCTGATCCTCCCAGGGTTGGTGGGAATAGGAGAGGAGGGAGAGCAGAACATTTTTTCCCAGATGGTGCTGTGGCAAAATGGCTTCACACTCTGTACCTGGCGACTCTTCAAAGCTGCTTGTCTTGTGAGCACTTAGTGGTTCTTGGGAGAGTCCTTACCGGCAGTAGCTCTGACCTAGGTCTACACATCTCCACCATGGCCCTAGGACCCATCAATCCTCCAGGACTTCTATTGGACTAAATCTCCTCCAGCTTCATCCAGTTCCTTCTGAGGCACGACCCACCTCCAGTCTATAGGAAATACTTGTGTTTACTTTCCCAGGGCAAATTCTTTGCCTCATCCCTCAGAAGTTGTCCAGCCCACCATCCAATCTTTGGATTTCTAACTGGAGGAACACACAGCAAGCTTTCCTAGTGGGCCTTGGAATCTTCTCCTTTCTTTGAAATGAAACTCTTTCCACTCCTTCCCCTGAAGGGGGGGTTCAAAGCACAGCTTTGTCCAAAAACTGTCTACAAGTTCTGCTTCTCATCTCTTCGAGTCTACATATCCCTGGGGTAAGAAGGGAGGGTTAAGAGCCATCAGATGAGCTCTCAAACACCTCCTTTGAAATTTCTGCAGAGTGGTATGTGCCCTAAGCGTCAGGGAACAGAAACCATCCCTGGGTTTCTGATATGGACTACTTTAGCATCTCCCCCAAAACGTCCATGTTGGCATCTTGTTCCATGCTCTCCTTGTGCTGCTCACCCACCAACACTCCCTTTTCTTCCAGCAGGAGACCTTACATCCTGTTTCATCAGCCATGGCCTTCCTCTGCCTCCTGCTCCTGGAACCTACAGTACCTGCACCACCAACAGTGTTTGTTTCTACAGCATGAGCCCTGGATGCCCATCGCTTCCTGACTTCCTGACTAACACCCCTTCCACCTTCTTAAGAACTCCATTTAAGGGGCACCTGGGTGGCTCAGGTCATGATCTCGGGGTCCTGGGTTCGGCCCCCATGTCTCTGCTCAGTAGGGGGTCTGCCTTTCCCTCTGCCTCCGTGCATAGCACTCTCTCGCTCTCTCTCAGTATCAAATAAATAAATAAAATCTTTAAAAAAATAAAAGATGTATAATAAATGGTTTTGTTTTGTTTTATTTTTACAAACCCAGCAGCCCTGCTCCCCAGAGGCTCCTGCTGTCAACGCTTTTAGTTTTCCCTTTGGTATTCGTTGATTTTAGGTGTCATATACTTACTTCCTATCTTGGCAGATAGGGTTTTAGCTCTTTCCCCCTCCCCATCCTCGTGCAGATATACTACAAATTTTGCTTAACTCCATATTCAGTGAGTCTGTTTCTGTGACTTTGTAAATATTACTTCTGGACCAAGTAACACATGGTAGCATTTCTTTCTTTCTTCTTTTTTTTTTAAGTAGGCTCCACACCCATTGTGGAACCCAATGTGGAGCTTGAGCTCATGACCCTGAGATCAAGACCTAAGCTGAGATCTTCAAGAGTCTGTCGCTTAACCAGCTAAGCCACCCAGGTGCCCCACATTTCCTCTTTCAAACCATGTTTTGGGGCAGCCCAGGTGGCTCAGCAACTTAGCGCCACCTTCAGCCTAGGACATGATCCTGGAGACCTGGGATCGAGTCCCCCATCAGGCTCCCTGCATGGAGCCTGCTTCTCTATCTGCCTGTATCTGTGCCTCTCTCTCTGTGTCTCTCATGAATAAACAAATAAAATCTTTTTTAAAAAAAGAAACCATGTTTTGCTTCTCCTGGAGTTAAAAATTAACTCATTTTTTTTCATAGTTTCAATTTTCCAGTGTTTTCATTACGTATCTCTTAACACGTTATTCTGCATGCTCAACCTTGTCAGATTATCTCTTGGCTCCATCTTTCTCCCTGGAAACCTCCTTCTGGAAGCCTCTGTTGTCCTGCTCCAGTCTGAAGAAATTTCTTTCTTTCCTTTTTTTTAAAAAAAAGATTTATTTGTTTGTTTATTTGAGAGCCAGAGGAGGGGAGGGGCAGAGGGAGAGGGAGAGAGAGAATCCCAAGCGGACTCCACACTGAGCATGGAACCCAACAAGGGACTTGATCTAACAACCCTCAGATCAGACCAAGAGTTGAGGCTTACCTAGATACCTCAGAAGAACTGTCTTTCTATGCTGCTGCATGGGTACTGTCCAGAGCCTTCTCTTGGCAAACATCTCCGGAAGCCCCTCTGCTATGCTCCAGGATTCAATTCCATATCTTTCTCTCATAGTTTACTTTTTTTGTTTTTATTTTCTTATTTTATTTTATTTTTTAAAGCAAGCTCTACACTCAACGTGGGGCTTGAACTCACGACCCCAAAATCAAGAAGTCAACATGCTCTACTGAGCCGGCCAGATGCCCCTAATAGTTCAATTTTTTCAGTTGGTAAAGTACATTCTCTAATGGCATTCTGCCTGAGAAATGGTGCATAAGAGATGAATGTTTTAAGATCAAAATGTGTAAAGATGTATTTTTGCAGTCACATTTGGTTGAAGGTTTGGCTGAGTATAGACTACTAGTTCTCTACAAATTGAGAGGGCATTTCCCCTCTGTCTTTTATGTGTGATGCTGTTTTGATTCCTGATCCTTTATATAAGACTTTTTATTTTCTTTCTAGAAGATTCTGGAGTCTTTTTTTTTTTTAATCTCCAGTAATATGAATTTCTTGAGGCTGTGCCTTGGTGAAAATCTTTTTCGTTTATTTTTCTGGGCATTTGGTAGACTCGACCTTCAGGAAATGTATGTTCTTCAATTATGGGAAGTGTTCCTGCATTATTTCTTTGATCATTTTCTGACCTCTATTTAAAATGTCTCTTTGTCTGAAACTTCTTTCAATTGGATGTTGGACCTCCTGAACTGATACTCCAGCTTCCTTATATTTCTGTTTTATATTTATGTCTTTTTGTTCTGACATCTAAAAGATTTCCTTGATTTTAGCTTTTGCTCCTACACTCATTTCCCCTCACTGCTAGAGCAAATTATCACAAGCACAGTGGCTTCCAATGACACAAATGTAGGATCTCTCAGCTCTGCAGCCAGGGCTGCTCTCCTTCTGTAGACTCTAGGGGAGAGTGTGTTGCTCTGCCTTTTCCAGCTCCCGGAGCCTGCCTGCATTTCTTGGCTCAGGGTTCCTCCATCTAACTTCAGAGCCAGCAGCAGAACCTCTTCAAATCTCTCTCTTCTTTTCTCTCTCTCTCTGACTCTGATCTTCTTGCTTGCCTCTCTCACAAGGATGCAGTGATTACCTATCCAAGTAATCCAGCCTATTCTCCCCATCCTAAATTCCTTTAACCAAAGTCCCTTTACCCCGTAGGATCATACTCATATGTTCTGGGGGCTAGAGTGTGAACATTTTTAGAGGTCTATTATTTTGTTGACCACAAACTCTTACCAAAGCGATCATGTTTTTACTGTCCAAGAGCCAATTTTGTTATCTCTGATTGTTTCATTTTTTTAAAAAGATTTTATTTATTTATTTGAGAGATCGAGCACAAGCAGAGAGAGAGGCCAAGGGAGAGAGGCAGAAGAAGAAGCAGGCTTCCCCCTAATCAAGGAGCCCAATGTGGGGCTTGATTCTGGGACTCCGGGGTCATGACCTGAGCTGAAGGCAGATGCTTAACATACTGAGCCACCGAGGGGCCCCTGATTGTTTCATTTTAAAAGCACTCTATTCTTGTTTCATAGCTGTAATATTTTCATTTGTCTCTCTGAGGATATTGTTCCTTCTTTGAAGTTTTCTTCTTTTTTCTACATTATCTCTATTCCTTTGGGTTCATTACTTCTGTTTTGATTTTTTTTAAAATAATGGAGGATTTTCTCAAAAGTGTAATGATCTGTGGATGTCCTTTCTTATTTAAGAAAAATCTGACAGGAAGCTGATGGGGAAAACCTGATTAGGAGTGCCAGATGCCTGGGTGAAAATTGTCAGGAAGGTTTCATTATAGGACAAGGAAGTGGTCAACCAGTTTTTTGTTGAGATCAAAATGTGTAGGTATTTTCCTTGGGTTGGTTCAGTTTCTGCTGAGAATGATTATCTCTCTGACTATTAGTTTTCTGGAGCTGGGGGGTGACCAGGAGGAATAGGTGTAGCAGAGACTTTCACTTCCTCTTCCTGGTCTCAGCTCAGCAGCTTATCTCCACCCGCCCCTGTGACTGGTGTTCTGTCTCCTGCAGCCCCTCTGATTCAAAGTCCAGACAGTCTTCTCTCCCCAAGGGCTTTAACCACGCAGTGGGTGGGAAGGTGGGGGACCTGGAAGCTGGCTCCTCTTTCTACAGATCTTCACAATGTCCTACTTTGAGCCTCCCCTGCTTAACGCAGCCTTTTGTGGGTATTTGGTGCCTCCAATCCCAGGCCTTTTTCAAAGTTCCAATGGATGTTCTGCACTGCCCTCTCTTAAATTTGACTGTCCTTTTTGTTGGGACACTTGCCATTCACCATTCGCTTTTTTTTTTTTTTTTTTTAAGTAAGCTCTTCACCTAACATGGGGCTTCAACTCAAACCCTGAGATCAAGAATGGTATACTCTAATAACTGAGCCAACCAGGTGCTTTGTTTGTTTGTTTACTGGATGTGGAGCCCAGCAGAGGGCTTGAACCCATGACCCTGAGATCAAGACCTGAGCTGAGATAAAAAGTTGGACACTTTTAGGGGCACCTGGGTGGCTCAGTCAGCTAAGCATCAGCCTTGGGCTCAGATCATGATCTCAGGGTCCTGGGTCAGGCTCAGCAGGGAGCCTGCTTCTCCCTCTACCCTTCCCCTCTGCTTCTGCTCTCCCTCTCTCATTTAAATAAATAAAATATTTTTTTAAAAGGTGCTTAATTGGGATCCCTGGGTGGCGCAGCGGTTTGGCGCCTGCCTTTGGCCCAGGGTGCGATCCTGGAGACCCCGTATCGAATCCTACGTCGGGCTCCCGGTGCATGGAGCCTGCTTCTCCCTCTGCCTGTGTCTCTTCCTCTCTCTCTTTCTCTGTGTGACTATCATAAATAAATAAAAATTTAAAAAAATGTTTAAAAAAAAAAAAAGGTGCTTAATTGACTGAGCCACCCAAGCACCCCTTCCCTTTTTTTTAAAGTAAACTTTTTAAAATGTCAGAACAGTTTTAGATTTACAGAATTACTGTGAGGATAGTACAAGTTCTCATCTGCCCCACACCCAGTTTTCCCTATTATTACCATTGTATATCAGTTTAATACATCCGTCACAATTAATGAACAAATAATAGTACATTAACTAAATAGTATTATTTTTTTTAAGATTTTATTTATTTATTCATGAGAGACAAAGGGGGAGGGAGAGAGAGAGAGAGAGAGAGAGAGAGAGAGAGAGAGGCAGGCACAGACACAGGCAGAAGGAGAAGCAGACTCCATGCAGGGAGCCCCATGTGGGACTCGATCCCAGGTCTCCAGGATCGCATCCTGGGTTGAAGGCGGTGCTAAACCGCTGAGCCACCTGGGCTGCCCCTAAATAGTATTATTAACTAAAGTCTATACTTATATAGATTTCCTTAGTTTTTCCCTAATGTCCTTTTTTTGTTCCAAGATTCCAGCATGGATACCATATTACATTTAGTTGTCATGTGTCCTTAGGCTCCTTTTGTTTCTGACAGTTCCTCAGGCATTCTTTGTTCTTGATGACCTTGACAGGTTTGTTTGTTTTTAAGATATTATTTATTTCAGAGAGAGAGCAAGAGAAAGGAATTAGCGGGGGGGGGGGGGGGGACAGAGGGAGAGGGAAAGCAGACTCCCCGCTGAGCAGGGAGCTTGACTTAGGTCTTGATCCCAGAACCCTGAGATCCTGACCTGAGCTGAAGGCAGACACTTAACCGACTGAGCCACCCAGATGCCCCAGGTACCTTGATGGTTTTGAGGATTGCAGTTCAGGTATCTTTACAGAATGACCTAAGATTTGTCTGGTGTTTTTCTCATGATTAGATTGAACTAATGTGTTGTAGGGAAGAGGACTTACAGAGGTAAAGGGCCATTCTCATGATATCATATCAGGGGCGTATACGATCAAATGACTCGTCACTATTGATGTTAATCTTGATTACTTGGCTCAAGGAAGTGTTTGTCAGGTTTCTCCACTTGTAAGGTTTTTTGTTTTTTTTTTCTCCTTTTCCATAGTGTACGCTGTGGAAGAAAGTTACTGTGCACAGCCCACACATAGGGAGAGGTGACTTATGCTCCACCTCCTCAAAAACTCCCACTCACTTTTTGTCTTAAAAATCTAACTAGGGGGCACCTGGGTGGCTCATCTGGTTAAGTGTCTGCCTTAGACTTGGGTCATGCTCTGGGGGTCCTGGGATTGAGCCCTGCATGGGGCTCTCTGCTCAGCAGAAAGTCTGCTTCTCCCTCTGCTCTTCCCTCCCTTCCAGTTGTTCTTTCTTTCTTTCTTTCTTTCTTTCTTTCTTTCTTTCTTTCTTCTTTTTTTTAGTATTTTACTTATTTATTCATGAGAGACACAGGGAGAGAGAGAGAGAGAGAGAGGCAGAGACATAAGCAGAGGGAGAAGCAGGCTCCATGCAGGGAGCCCAATGTGGGACTCCATCCCGGGTCTCCAGGATCACACCCTGGGCTGAAGGCGGCACTAAACCGCTGGGCCACTGGGGCTGCTCATGCTCTCTCTTTCTTAAACAAACAGACAAACAAATTAATTAAAAAATCTTTTTTTGAAAGTCTAATTTATAAAGAACTTATCAGACTTAACATCCCAAAACCAAAAAATCCAGTCAAGAAATGGGCAGAAGTGGGTGCCTAGGTGGCTAAGTTGGTTAAGCATCTGCCTTGGGCTCAGGTTGTGATCCAGGGTTCTGAGATCAAGCCCTGAGTCAAGCTCCCTGCTCAGCGGGGAGTCTGCTTCTCCCTCTACCCCTCCCGTGCTTGTGTTCTCTCTCTGCTCTCAAATAAATAAATTAAAAAAAAAAAAAAGATGGAAAGACACCTGGGTGGCATAGTTGGTTAAGTGTCTGACTCTCAGTTTCAGCTCAGGTTGTGATCTCAGGGTCCTGTGATTGAGCCCTACTTGGGGCTCCCTGCTCAGCGAGGAGTCTGCTTAGGATTCTCTCTCCCTCTTCCTCTGTCCCTCCTGCTCATGCTCCCTCACTGTCCCTGTCTCTCTAAAAATAAAATAAATAAATCTTTTTTAAAATAATTTTTTTTAAAAAATGTTGGATTTGTGTTTCTGTTTTCCAGTCCCTGTGTTCTGTTCCTGTGATTTTTTTTTTAAGATTTTACTTATTTATTCATGAGAGACACAGAGAGCAAGAGGCAGAGACACAGGCAGAAGGAGAAGCAGGCTCCATGCCGGGAGCCTGATGTGGGACCCAATCCCAGGTCTCCAGGATCATGCCCTGGACCAAAGGCAGGTGTCAAACCACTGAGCCACCCAGGGACCCTCCTGTTCCTGTCATCTTTAAAACTTTCTCCTCCTGATTCTTTTCCCTCAGCCTATAAATAGGCTTAAGGCTCCATCTCAGACAAAACTCTAAACCCACCCAAGGCTCTGCTTCCCCTTCTGGACAACATCCCCTCCCCAGTCATGACCAGAGGCCTTAAAGAAGTAATGATTAGGGGCACCTGAATGGCTCAGTGGTTGAGCATCTGCCTTTGGCTCAGGTTGTGATCCTGGGGTCTTGGGATTGAGTCCCGCATCAGGCTGTCTGCTCAGAGCCTGCTTCTCCCTCTCCTTCTGCCTGCCACTCCTCCTGCTTGTGTTCTCTCTCTGTGTGTCAAATAAATAAATAAATAAATAAATAAGTAAAATTTTTTTAAAAAAGAAAGAAGTAATGACTGTTTCAGCATCCCCCTCCCCACTTTCAATAACAGCAATCTTATTTCTATCCTTGCCACTCCTCCAATACTGCTTTGGCCAGGGAGACCAGGGACCTCCATATTGCCACACCCAATGTACCCTTTTCTCTCTACAATATCCATCCCACTAAGCATGTCCTTCTTTAGAAACACTCTTTTTCTTGACTTCTGAGTCACCAGTCTCTGTTGTTTCTCCTCAATCTTCTTGGTCCACTATGTTGCCCCTTCCTGCTCCTTCCATGGCAGTCCTCACTGGCCATTCTTGACCTCTCTTCTCATTCTACACTCTCCTTGGGTAATCTCATCTATTCCCAAGATTTCAACAACCACTTTATTTTTTTTTAAGATTTATTTATTTATTCAGAGAGAGAGAAAGGCAGAGACACAGGCAGAGGGAGAAGCAGGCTCCATGCAGGACGCCTGATGTGGGACTCGATCCAACGTCTCTAGGATCACACCCCAGGCTGCAGGAGGCGCCAAACCGCTGCGCCACCGGGGCCGCCCCTCAACAACCACTTTAAGTTGATGACTCCCAAATCCATATTTCAAATTTAGACATTTCTTTTGATATTAGTTTCCTAGGGTTACTGTACAAGTTCCCACGAACTTGGCTTAAGACAACACAAACTCACGTTCTCTGAGTTCTATAGGCTAGAGGTCTTAAATCAAAGTGTCAGTAGGGTTGGTTCCTCCTGGAGCTTCTGAAGCAGAAACTGTTCCATGCCTCTCTCGTAGTTTCCAGTGGTTGCCAGCAGTTATTAGCATTACTTGGCATGTAGATGCATCATGCCAGGCCCTGCCTCCGTCTTCATATGATGTTCTCTTCCATGTGTCTCTCTGTGTCTTCACATGGCCTTTTGAGAAGGACACCAATCACTGGATTTAGGGTCCATTCTAATCCAATATGATCTTGTCTTAATTTACATAATTTCATCTGCAATGATCCTATTTCCAAATAAGGTCACATTCTGAGATTCCAGGTGGACATGAATTTTGGGGCAACACTATTCATTTTTAATTCCAGTTTTGAGTATTTGGCTACCTCCTGGACAACTCCAGGGGGATGGTTTCCAACCAATTCCTCAAACCCAATAGAGCCAAGCTGTCCAGATTGTCTCTACTGTCACCCTTCCCCTCAACCTGATCTTCCTCTGATTTTCCCTGTCTCCGAGATGGCACCACCATCCCCAGCTACCCAAGGCAAAAATTGGAGAATGAGTTTTGACTTCTCTCTCTTTCTCCCCTTCATATCCAGCCTTTGGCTGAATTTTGCTAATTCTACGTCCCTGGTAGTTCTATAAATTCCTGCTTCTGCATCCTCATTGCATCAGTTACTCTAAGTATGTCTGCAAGAAAATCCTAGTAATGCAAACATATGCTGGGAAAATAAGAAAATTATTTAGTTTACTTAACAGACAATAGTGCAGTAAAGTGATCTTCAGGCTTGGTTGATCCAGTGATGTTTCATGGCCTGGGTTTTTTCCATCTCTGTTCTACTGATTTCAGCGTTGACTTCATCCTAAGCCTGGTTGATTTCATGATGGTTGGATGTTTTCCAGTAGCAATTGGGCCTGTGTGCTTCGTTGTTCACATCCATCAGAAGAGAGAGGGAGAGAGGGAGAGAGAGAGAGAGAGAGAGAGAGAGACAGAGTAACTTCCTGTAGCTTCCTTTTCCAGTAGCCTCCAATATCCAAAGCTCATGACTTACTAGCCATAATTTACAGGAGTTAACATTTTGTCATATTTGCTTCAGATCTTTTTTCTTTCTGAAATAAATCTTACGGATAAAATGGAAAGTTTCTTTGTGCTGCTCCCTAGTCTTATTTTCCCTTGTCTCCCTCCTCTGAGGCAACTACTATCCTGAAGTTGGTATATGTGCCCCCATCTATGTTTGCATATTTTTAACTACATACTTATAAAACATATGGATAGTTCCTGTGTTTTGTAAAAAATATATTAAAAATGTACATGTAAATTGTATACATGTAAATGTACATGACAAATTTTGCAAATCACTTACTTCTTTCAACATTATATTTTTGAGATCTGTCCGTGTTGATATGTGCAGATCATGTGGACTCATTTTATGGACTGTATAATACCCATAGTATGAATATACAATTTGCAATCTTACTTTGTGTCTTTGTGTCTTCTTTTTTGGTTTGTTTGTTTTTTGTCTGTGTGTCTTCTAGTTACCATGATTTTCTGAGCCTCTCCCCTCTACCTCTCCCTTCTTTTTTTTTTTTTAAGATTTTATTTATTTATTCATGAGAGACACACACACACACAGAGGCAGAGACACAGGCAGAGGGGGAAGCAGGCTCCCTGCAAGGAGCCCGATTTTGGACCGGATCCTGGGATCATGCCCTGAGCCAAAGGCAGACACTCAACTGCCGAGCCACCCAGGTGTCCCCCTACTCCTCCCTTCTGACCGAGTTCTTCAAATTCTTTTTTTCTCTTCTGGTTTGAAAAGTATACTTTCTGGGGCACCTGGGTGGCTCAGTGGTTGAGCATCTGCCTTTGGCTCAAGTAGTGATTCCAGAGTCCTGGGATCGAGTCCTGCATCAAGCTCCCCACAGGGAACCTGCTTCTCCCTCTGCCTATGTCTCTGTCTCTTTCTCTGTGTCTCTCATGAGTAAATAAAAATAATAATAATAAGCCCACCCTTTCCTATATAATATTTCACTTATCATAAGGATTCTATTTCTTCCTCTACGTATTTGAACATTTTAAACATAGTTATTTCATTTTGTTTTAAAGATTTTATTTATTTGACAAAGAGAGAGCAAGCACAAGCAGGGGAGCAGCAGGCAGAGGGAGAGGGAGAAGCAGGGAGCCCAATGCAGGGCTCAATCCCAGGACCCTGGGATCATGACCTGAGTTGAAGGCAGACGTTTAACTGACTGAGTCACCCAGGGGCCCCTCAACATGATTATTTTAAATTAGTTTTCTTTCTTGTTTTGTAAACTGAAACATTTTTTTCAGATTGTCTTTTTGCCTGTAAATCCTGGGTTACAAATATTCTCATTCATTGCATCTGCTATCTCTCTATCATGACATTTCCATCTTTGTTTACTTATTTCCTCAGTGGGCAGGGTCTTGTTCATTCTTTAGGCCTCAGAGGAATTCCCATAGAGGTTATTTTGTGTTTGTCTGTGCTAGTACTCCATGAGTTTTCACTACTTTTAGATCAATTTTTGCTAATTTCTTGGACTGGGGCTCCCAAACACCAAGCATATATAGCATGTGCTAAGGTGTAGCTCTGTGATGGGCAGTATTAGCGTTCTGATTCTCCACCCACGATGAGCTCTCTTGCCATGTTCCATGGCCCTGGGTGCCAGTGTTCCTAGAGACTGTTTTATCTACAATACAGTTCTTTCATTCTTGGCTCTGAGTGGGAAAACTGGTTCCACCTCACGGGCCTGAGGCCACATCTCCCATCCCTAGGGGTACATTCTCTCCCTGATTCTCATATCCTATAGAGTGCTAGGCTTCGGCTTGTGATAAGCAACACCTGAGTATATTCTGTGACTGCTCATGAGGGACCATCAAGAGTTTTTTAGGTAAACTTTTTATTGAAATCTAACATACTTATAGAAAAATGCATAGAGTAAACCGATGGTTTTTATAAAATGTGCACACTTGTATAATCGCCACACAGCTCAAGATGCAGAACTTACTGGCAGTCCCCATGAAAGCCTCTTCCTACCCTCTGGGCCCGACACTACTATCCCCTAAAAGGTCACTACTCTTCCAATTTCTAACAGTATTAGGTTCGTTTTGACCATTTTGCACTCTGTGTACACAGATTCATACTGTGTACTGGAATACATACTGTGTATGTATTCCTCAGCGTCTGGCTTCTTTCTTTCATCATTATGTTTGTGAGATTGTCCTGTGTCATTGCATGTAATTGTAGCTCTCATCGCTGTATGGCATTGTCTTCTATGAAAATAACATGTTTTAAAAAATTCATTCTATTATTAATAGACATTAGTGTGGTTTCCAGTTTGGGGTTATTATAAATAGTTTTGGTATGGCCATTCTTACCTAGGTGCTTGGTTAAGGTATATAGGCATCTCTTTGGGGAATACTCTCAGGGGTGGAAGTGCTGGGTCATACCATGCTCAGGGCTGGCAGTCGCTATCACATAGTTTCCCAGAGTTGTCATCCTAATTTACACTCCTGCCAGCAGTCTAGAGCAGCTTTCATGTCTGTGGACACATAGTAGAGAATTCAGAATGAGAGGAAATTTTGTTCCTTAATGGCATAGGATTGAGAATTATCACTGTTCCCTTTCAAGGGGAATAAATCAAGACGTATCAGAACTCCTGGTTTGTATCTTCTACATATCATGGTATCTCACTACTAAGTATATCAAAATCAGGGGATCCCTGGGTGGCGCAGCGGTTTGGCGCCTGCCTTTGGCCCAGGGCACGATCCTGGAGACCCGGGATCGAATCCCACGTTGGGCTCCCGGTGCATGGAGCCTGCTTCTCCCTCTGCCTGTGTCTCTGCCTCTCTCTCTCTCTGTGACTATCATAAATAAATAAATAAAAATTTAAAAAAAAAAAAAATCACTATGATTTCGTGAGTTTGTACCATGTGCCAGGCAATGTTCTAAGAGCTCATTTCATCCTCATTACAACCCTATGAAGGAGCAATTAGTACTGTTTCAGGTTTCAGGTTTCAGGTGAGCACAAAGCCTGGACTCTTCACCTGCCCTGCAAATATGTGCTATGTTCTCATTCCAGAGCCTGGGCTCAGCCTTTTTCTTTTCTTTTCTTTTTTCTTTTCTTTTCTTTTCTCAAGATTATCTATTTATTTATTCATGCGAGACACACAGAGAGAGGCAGAGACACAGGCAGAGGGAGAAGCAGGCTCCATGCAGGGAGCCCGACGTGGGACTCAATCCTAGGACCCCAGGATCACGCCCTGAGCTGAAGGCAGATGCTCAACCGCTGAGGCGCCCAGGTGCCCTGGGCTCAGCCGTTTTCAACAAACTCTTCTGCAGCCTTCCTAAAGACCTAAACCACAGAGCCGTGTGTCGTCAAATAGGGATACTCGGACCAGATGAAATTTGCCCGACTATAGCTTGCAGTTAACGCCTCTGTACCAGTCGCCTTGAAGAATTCTGCTCCTCAAAGTCTTGTTTCTTTCGCGTGCACCATGTGTTCTGTTGGCTCAGTGCTGGCACATAGTGGCATCTACGTAACAGTGGCTGCATGCAATTGCGGAGAAGTTCACGACTGTGTTGTGGACCCGGGGCCTCCGGGCTGCAGCTCCGGGCCTCTAACCTCTGACCACCAGGGGGCACACGACTGTCCCTGAGGCACCCTCGCTCCTTGGCTCCCAAAGCCGGTTCCTGGGGGACAGTTCCTAGGGAGGAACTCTGGGAAGGGAGGGGCTCGCAAGAAAACTGAATTTAGAAAAAAGATGCAAGAGAATTTGTTTTTCAGGGTGTGATCCGAGGACCACCAAATCATAATCACTTAGCGTGCGTGGTTAAAACACAGGCTCCATGGGGATCCCTGGGTGGCGCAGCGGTTTGGCGCCTGCCTTTGGCCCAGGGCGCGATCCTGGAGACCTGGGATCGAATCCCACGTCCGGCTCCCGGTGCACGGAGCCTGCTTCTCCCTCTGCCCGTGTCTCTGCCTCTCTCTGTGTGTGTGACTATCATAAATAAATAAAAAATTAAAAAAAAACACGCAGGCTCCAGCTGGTTCACCCCAGAGACCTGCAGAATCAGACTTTCTGGGGGTGGGGTCTGGGAATTGCTTGTTACACAAGGTTGCTGGGTGATTCTTCCTTCCTTTCTCTCTCTCTCCTTTTCTTTTTTCATGCACATAGTTCTCTATTCAGACTACCTATGTTCAAATATTGACTTTTTCACATGTTATCTGGGTGACCTTGAGCAAGTCAATTAACCCAAGACTCAATATTATCATGATAGGACATCATAAAAGCATATGAAACACTTAGAATTGCTGTGAGTAACGTATGAGACAATCCACGCAGAGAGCTTAGCGTGGTGCCTGGCAGTATCCTGGCACTTGTGAAGCTTAATATATCATGATTACTGAATAATCAGGAGGGAGTGTGGTGAGGGTGCAAAAGCATGATGGATGAGAACTGGAAGAAGTTTGGGATTCATATTTCATTCATCCATCCATCATTCATTCATTCATTCATCATTCACAGGCGAGTCTTTGCTACCCTCACCAGTTGTGTGTTGTTGGGCAATCACTTAACTTCCCTGGGCCTCGGTTTCTACAAATATATAATGAGAGAGTGGAGCTACCTGGTCTGCGAGATCCGTCCCAGTGCTGATGGTTGAGGAAAGCTTCACGGCATTGGAGTATCCTCCTGAACACACACACACACAGTCCCTCAGACACACACACTCCACCTCCGCAGCTCCAGTGTGGTTCCTATGAGGTTCCTACAGCCCATATGTGATTGTATCCTATCAGAGTGCATTGCTAATTCTCTTCCCTGCTTTCTCCAGAAAGGGCAGGGCTCACACATTCTTCATCCCAGGGCTACAGAGCCTGGCCCACTGCCCACCATATGGTTCCTGTACAGTCCATGTCATTTATACTGGAGAGAGTAGAAATGTCAAGTGTGACACAAATGTAAGGAATTAAGATAATTTTTATTCCCATTTGTCTTTAAGAAAATGGCTGGTGAGGGTGGAGAAGAGGGTTAGGGGAGGAATGACTGAAGGACCTTGAGACCAAAGGTGGGCCTGCTGGATGATTGGGGGTACAGAGGAGTGGGTTCAAGGAATGAGGAAAAGGAAGAATAGACAGGAGTCAGGGATGGGGGTGCTTATAATAAGCTTCACCTACCAGGCTCCTCCTGCAGTTGAACTTCTTCCTCTTTTTAACAAAGATTTTTTGGGGGGATCCCTGGGTGGCTCAGCGATTTCGTGCCTGCCTTTGGCCCGGGGCGCGATCCTGGAGTCCCGGGATCGAGTCCTGCGTCGGGCTCCCGGCATGGAGCCTGCTTCTCCCTCTGCCTTGTCTCTGCTTCTCTCTCTTTCTCTGTGTGTCTATCATAAATAAATAAAAATAAGTCTTTAAAAAAAAGATTTATTTATTCATGAGAGACACAGAGAGAGAGAGAGAGGCAGAGACACAGGCAGAGGGAAAAGCAGGCTTCATGCAGGGAGCCTGATGTGGGACTTGATCCTGGGTCTCCAGGATCACACCCTGGACTGCAGACAGCGCTAAACTGCTGAGCCACAGGGGCTGCCCTCTTTTTTTTTTTTTTTAAGTTTATGTATTTAAGTAATCTCTACACCCACCATGGGGCTCGAACTCACAACTCCAAGATTAAGAGTCGATTGCTCTACTGCCTGACCCAGCCAGGCACCTCTGACCTTCTTCTTCTTCTTCTTCTTTTTTTTTTTACCTTCTTTTTATTATTGTTGATTTGGTTTTTGTGGGAAGCAGAAATGGGGTCAGTGTCTAGTAGAGTAATGTGCACAGGATAGACCTTCAAATATTTCAAATATTTAGCTAAGAATCATAGCATGCAATAGCTGGAAGGAAATAGGTCTGAGGCACTCCTCCCATTTTTACAACAAAGCAGAAAATTATGAGCCAGAAAGGCAGAGTCTCTTGTTCAAGACGACATATTGGGTTGTGGTGGAGATGGGAATGTGGTCCGTCAGCTTCCATCCCAAGAGCCCTCCCTGCCTTGGGCCCTGCTTCTTCCAACATTTTTGAATGAACAGTGAATGTATGCAGGTGGGAATGTCACTGAACGAGCACTCATGTCTTCACCTGTCTTTTTGGTCTGTCCAGCTCTGTGTGTCCAACTACTTCCCGCCTGATTCTACCTGACTGTCTCTGAGGCTTTCAAACACAGAGAGCCAAAACTGAGCTCATTACTTTCTTCCCAGTTGTCTACTCTTCTTTTATGTTTTCTCTTTCAACAAATGGTGCATCTATCTATTATCTATCTATCTATCTATCTATCTATCTATCTATCTATCTATCCGAGAGAAAGACAGAGATAGTGAGAGAGAGCACAAGCAGATAGGAGGAGGAGAAGCAGGCTCCCTGCTAAGCAAGGAGCCGGATGTGGGACTCGATCCCAGGACCCTGGGATCATGACCTGAGCCGAAGGCAGACACTTAACAGACTGAGCCACACAGGCTCCCCTCCTGCCCTCTCTCCATTGCATCCACTACTGGGTACCTCAGTCCAGGGACTCATCAATCCAGGCACCTTTCAGACTCCTAAGCCAGTCTTACTGTTGTTCTCCGTTCTATCTCCAGTCTCTAGCAGTCCAAAGCATTACCTCAGGACTATAAGATGCAAACTGGCAAATTATCCACTGAGGTTCTGTGCTTGGTTGTAAGTGAATGATGATGAGCAAGACAGACATGGTACCAGAGAGGAGTAGAGCCAGGATGGGATGGACAGGCAGATGGGTAATTATGATAGGTCATGGGAAGCTCTATGATGAGGAGGAAAGGAGTGATGTAAGAGCTTCAGGGAAAGGCAGCTATGAACTTGGTGTGTTGAGTGAGTGGATCTGAGTGGGTACTCCTACTCCCGTGAGATTTCGGTGTCTCCTTCCCCCTATGTCTTGTGGGCTACATGTACACTGCGTATTGTGAATGAGTCTGTATCTGTATGTGTGTCTGTTAGGATTGGATACAGCGTTGAGCAACAAAATAACAGTGGTTTCAACAAGATAGAAGTTTCTTTTTATCTGATTTCCAGCCCAGACCTAAGTGGCCCAAGACTGGTGCTGTGTTTTTCAAACTAGATTGCAGATCCTCCTTCCATTGAGAAGTACTCCTTCAATCTGGGTGGCTTGTGACTCCTTTGACCAACAGAGTAGACAGAAGTGGTGCCAGGTGACTTCTGAGGCTCAGCTGCAAACGGTCTGGGAGTGTCTGTCTTGATTATTGGAACACAGCTCTCGGAGCTCTGAGCTGCCATGTAAGAAATCCTCTCCTAAAAAAAAAAAAAAGAGAGAGAGAGAGAGAGAGAGAAATCCTCTCCTGAGGCCCTCATGCTGGAGAGGCACATGGGTGCTCCAGTTGACATTACCAGTTGAGCCTTTCAGCTGCTCCTACCAAGATGCCAGACATATGATGAAGCTGTCTCAGACCCTCTAAGCCAACCCACGTGCCCACCAAACACCACCAGGTGACCTCAGTCAATGGCACAAGGGGGACAAAATTGCCCAGTTGAGCCCTGCTGGGAAGTTGTTTCACATGAATCCATTGACCAGAATGTAGTCACGCCTCCCAAACAGAAGGCTGGGAAAGAGATCTTTATTCTGGGTGGAAATTGCCCAGCTATAAATAAAAAGTTCCATCACTATAGAAGAAAAGCAACCTCGTATTAGGAGAAGGTTAGCAGGCTCTGTCACTATGTGTGCATGGACGCGTGCCCGTGTTCAGGAAGCAGCTGGCCTTGCAATATTCAGTTTTATTGCACTTGATTTGTTGCCTCCCAGGGCCAGACTGCTGTCACGTGCTACCCCTAACACCTATTTCCTGGTACCTACCTTCGTTTCTGGGAAGATATGAGGGGACCCTGGACAGGGCGGCGATTTCCAGCATCCTCCAAACAAGAGGGAAGGCATGCAGGAGGTGGCTCCAGCCTGGAACCTGGGGCAATGCTTCCAAGCCTAGCCTGAGGAGCCCTTGCCAGGTAAGCCAAGGACCTACAGTCTGGTCTTTTGGTCCCTGGCAGTAACCTCCTTCCTCACCAACTTCCTGCTTCTGGCTGATGAAGCCAGCTCACACCAACAGTCCATCATATCCTCACCTACAGACTTATCCATATGCGGGATTTCTCAGTGCTGGTGAATGGGCAAATGAGTGACAGGGGCCAGCTGTCAAATGAGTCTTTACAGTGCATTTGGACTCTGTGTCTCAGTGGTTGCTGCACAGACTTTGGGATCAGAAAACTGGGTGAGAACCAGGCTCTACACCTACAGGTTGTGTGAGCTTGGGGGAAAGGCTCTCGGAGGGTCAGTTTCCTCATGTGTAAACAGGATGATAAGAACTGGCTCGTAAGATTTCTATGACAATTAAGTGAAATAGGGGACAGCACTTATCGTAGTGCCTGACCCATAATAAGCATTCAACATATACTAGCTATTATTATTATTATCATTATTGGTTTTGTTTTTTTGAGTTGTTTTTTGGGGGTTTGTTTATTGTTACTACAACCAAGCCCTGCAAGTCTGTAACATCTCTGCCTCCAAGGAAAGAGGAATGGGAAAAAGAATAGTAATATGTTTGTACATGATTATTCATGTAAATTTTCTAGTGCGCTTACTCATTTTTTTTTAACACCTCATCCCCATCACTGCCCTCTTTTCGAGGAGCTGAGTGTCCTGTCCTCATTGCCACAGGGGATGATGCCTCAGAAATAAAATTGCTTTCTGGCCTAACTCTCCGGAAACTTAGGCTTCAGGGGAATACAGTACCTCTGAGCAGAGACTGGCAATTCAAGGAACATACCTTAAGTGATAGCTGGGTGGGATGAGTTTGAGGGGCATAGGGCTCCCTCCAGAAACTACAGAAGCTGCCTCCAGGCTGAGGGAAAAAAGAGACACAAGGTAAGGAATGACAATCTCTGTGGCCGAGTCCCAGTAAGAGGGACCCTGTGGTGTACTGGGGCTAGGGCCTGAGGAAGCAAGGGGGAATGGCAGGACGGGGAGGTGGAACACATGGAAATTTGGCTCCCAGGCACCCTGGGCCCACAGGCCTGGCCTTGATGTAGCAAAGAAAACCACCAGCGAAGAAATAAAGGGCATCTCACCAGTTACTCACACGCGGTCAGTGTCTGAAAGACGATGGATGGCCCAGTGATGCCAGTCAGAGCCAGATAACAGAGGGCTAAGTGTTTGCACCCTGGCCCTGAGACACCTTGACAAAATTCCAGTGCAGACAAAGGGGGAACCTAAAACGGATGAGAATTAAACCAACCTATGCAGTTTAGTGCAGATATAAAATTCATGTCTATTTCCCACACCCTGCAGTAGAGGACATGGTCATTCCTGCTGTCCTATGTCAAGTCCTTTAAAGTTTATGATGGGGAGCTGCAGATTTGGAGTCACCCAGACTTGGGTTTGAATTCCCCTGAGTAACCCAGTTAAATTACCTAACCTCTGCTCTTCACCTTCCTCTGCTACAAAATAGAGATCTTAATAGCAACCTTACAAGCTTGGAGAAAAGATATAAATGAGGCAAGGGATGTGTCTGGCCGTGGGAAGCCATCCAGCATTTGTTGTATCTGTTACACAAATGAGGAGCAGAGAGGCAGAGTGAGTCGCCCAAAGCCACACAGGCAGTGAGAGCCTGAGGCCCCTGATTGCAGGCTCAGATGCTGAGAGGTCAGGAGCACCGGATAGACTGGGAAGGCCTTCTGGAGAAGGGGGCTTTATCCTGATGAGGCACTCCTAAACTTCATCCCCATGCTTTCCCAAGACCCTCCACCGAGCTGGGAGAAAAGGGGGGTGGAATAGACCCAGCTCCTGATTCGTTCCTGCCAATGTCAGCCGAGCAGTCCTGGGGGCCAGGTGGTTTCTGGGCCAGACCTCACCTGCCCCTCCATATGGGGGACTAGATAGGAGCCTCAGAGCATCCACACCTGGGGAGGGAATTTCCTAAATCTGGAAGGCTGTGCCCACCACTAGGTCCTGAGTACCGGAAGGTGAGGATATTCTCGCACCTTCTGTTGAACTGAGCAGACAGGATTCTGAATAGGAGGGATGCCCATTATGTCTCCCAGCCTTTTCTGAGTTTTCCTCCTGCAGGGCCCCCATGGCTGAGGATAATTATCCCTGTTCTTTTTTTTTTAATATTTTATTTATTTATTCATGAGAGACACAGAGTGAGAGAGAGAGAGAGAGAGGCAGAGACACAGGCAGAGGGAGAAGCAGGCCCCATGTAGGGAGCCTGACGTGGGACTAAATCCCGGGTTCCTAGGATCACACCCTGGGCCGAAGGCAGGTGCCAAACTGCTGAGCCACCCAGGGATCCCCAATCATCCCTGTTCTGCATGTTTTCTGGTCCACAGCATCCCTGAGCAGAGTCAGATTTTCTTTTTCTTATTTAATTTTAATTAATTAACATATAATGTATTATTGGTTTCAGAGGTAGAGGTTAGTGATTCATCAGTCTTATGTAACACCCAGCGCTCATTGCATGTCTTTCCCAATGTCCATCACCCAGTTACTCCAACTCCCTACCCTCCTCCCCTCTAGTGACCCTCAGTTTGTTTCCTATGATTAACAGTCTCTTATGGTTTGTCTCCCTCTCCGATTTCATCTTGTTTAATTTTTTCCTTTCTTCCCCTATGATCCTCTGTTTTGTTTCTCAAATTCTACATGACTGAGATCATATGATAATTATCTTTCTCTGATGGATTTATTTTGCTCAGCATAATGCCCTCTAGTTCCATCTACATCCTTGTAAATGGCAAGATTTCATTCGTTTTGATGTATGACTAATATTCCATTGTGTATGTATGTGTATATATATATATATATACACACACTACATCTACTTTATCCATTCATCTGTTGCTTTTTTTTTAAAGATTTTATTAATTTATTCATGAGAGACACACAGAGAGAGGCAGAGACACAGGCAGAGGGAGAAGCAGGCTCCATGCAGGGAGCCGGATGCGGGACTCAATCCCAGGTCTCCAGGATCACGCCCTGGGCCCAAGGCAGATGCTTAACTGCTGAGCCACCCAGGTGTCCCCATTCATCTGTTAATGGACATCTGTGCTCTTTTCATAGTTTGGCTATTGTGGACATTGCTGCTATAAGCACTGGGGTAGAGGGGCCCCTTCGGGTCACTACATTTGTATCTTAGGGGTAAATATTTAATAATGCAATTGCTGGGTCGTAGAGTAGCTCTAGCTTCAACTTTTTGCAGAACCTCCATACTGTTTTCCGGAGTGGCTGCACCAGCTTGCATTCCCACCAATGTGTACGAGGGTTCCCCTTTCTCCGCATCCTTGACAACATCAGTCGTTTCCTGACTTGTTCGTTCTAGTCATTCTGACAGGTGTGAGGTGGTATCTCATTATGGTTTTGATTTACATCTCCCTGATGCTGAATGATATTTAGCATTTTTTCATGTGTCTCTTGGCCATTTGTATGTCTTCATTGGAGAAATGTCTGTTCATGTCTTCAGCCCATTTCTTGATTGGATTATTTGTTCTTTGGGTGTTGAGTTTGTAAGTTATTTATAGATTTTGGATACTAGCCCTTTATCTGATATGTCATTTGCAAATATCTTCTTCCATTCTGTCAGTTTTCTTTTGGTTTTGTCAACTCTTTCCTTTGCTGTGCAAAAGCTTTTTATCTTGATGAAATCCCAATAGTTCGTTTTTGCCTTTGTTTCCTTTGCCTCTGGAGATGTGTCTATTAAGAAGTTGCTGTGGCCAAGGTCACAGAGATTGCTGCCTGTGTTCTTCTCTAGGATTTTGATGGATTCTTTTCTCACATATAGGTCTTTCATCCATTTTGAGTCTATTTTTTGTGTATGGTCCAGTTTCATTCTTCTGCATGTGGCTGTCCAATTTTCCCAACACAATTTGTTGAAGAGACTGTCTTTTTTCCATTGGATCTTCTTTTCTGCTTTGTTGAAGATTAGTTGACCATAGAGTTGAGGGTCCATTTCTGGCTTGAATAGAACAGATCTATTCTGTTCCATTGATCTGCATGTCTGTTTTTGTGCCAGTACCATACTGTCTTGATGATCACAGCTTTGTAATGGAGCTTGAAGTCCAGAATTGTGATGCCATCAGTTTTGGTTTTCTTTTTCAACATACCTTTGGCTATTTGGAGTCTTTTCTGGTTCCATACAAATTTTAGGATTATTTGTTCCAGCTCTGTGAAAAAAGTTGATGGTATTTTAATAGGGATTGCATTGAATGTATAGATTGCTCTAGGTAGCATAAACATTTTAACAATATTTGTTCTTCCAATCCATGAGCATGGAACGTTTTTCCATTTCTTTGTGTCTTTCATGAGTGTTCCATAGCTTTCTGAGTACAAAACCTTTGCCTCTTTGGTTAGGTTTATTCCTAGGTATCTTATGGTTTGGGGTGCGATTGTAAATGGGATGGACTCCTTACTTAATTTCTCTTTCTTCTGTCTCATTGTTAGTGTATAGAAATGCAACTGCTTTCTGTGCATTGATTTTATATACTGCCACCTTGGGCAGATTTCTTTTTGCCTCCAGCTCTCAGTGACAACTACTTCCCTTCAGGTTAAAGAGTGGTGGGCCTGGCTCTGGGGGTCTCCAGAATCCAGAGCCATGATAATAACCAAGTACAGTTTTGGTATGAAAGTTTGTTCATATTTTTAAAAATATTTTATTAATTCATTCATGAGAGACATACAGAAAGAGAGGCAGAGACACAGGCAGAGGGAGAAGCAGGCTCCATGCAGGGAGCCCGACGTGGGACTCGATCCCAGGACCCTGGGATCACGCCATGAGCCAAAGGCAGATGCTCCACTGCTAAGCCACCCAGGCATCCCGAAAGTTTGTTCACCTTTAAGAATTATTTATTTTATTTGAGAGAGAGAGAGAGAGAGAGAGAGAGAGAGAGAACATGAGCAGGAGGGGTTGAGGGAGAGAGAATCTCAAGCCCCACAGGGCTGAATCCTATAACCATGAGATCATGACCTGAGCTGAAACCAAGAATTAGATGTTCAACTGACTGCGCTCCCCAAGTGCCCCTGGTATTTTTTTTTTTGTAATATATAATTTTTAAGTAATCTCTACACCCTAGGTGGGTCCCAAACTCATGACTCCAAGCTCAAGAGTCACACACTCTACCAACTGAGCCAGCCAGGCAGCCCTGGTTTCTAAGTTAAGGCACAAGATGAAAGTGGAATAATGATTCTTGTCTGAACTTCAGGCATTAGTCAGTGACTGGGTGATTTCTTTGCTGAACTGCATTGTAGTTTTCAAATACGGAAGACTATTTCTTCACATTGTAACTGCTAGTCACAATGTAACTGCTACAGACCTGACACGCTATTAATATTTTCTCTGTCAATATCTTAAGTCCAGACCATGCGCCCAACAACAAATAGAGCCCTGTTTTGTAGCGTTTGCTACAAAAATGCCATGGAAATACTCCTCCAGTGGCCAATTTAAATGCCACCCATGTGACGTAACTGGGTACAGAGTTGGGATGAGACGTAGTAGTGTGCCACTATACATATTTCCAACTTTTGGGTACAATAGATGTATATAACCTCAAGAGCACAGATGATAGTAAAATGTGGTAAAATAATTAGAAAATTAGGAAATTTGTTCTGAATGTAATCTAATTGTAAGCTTATATAACTTATTTTTTGTAGTGGCTCTGCTCAACAACTCACCCCAGAAATTTGCTGGTTGGCTCTTGTGAACCGGAGCAAGCCGGCTCTGGCACACCACCACGCAGCAGATGAGGTGGTCCTTGTAAGTGGGGGGAGCGGGCTGCATGTGGTGGAGGGCCAGCGCCCCTGCCCTAAATGGGAGGCCACTCACCAGGTCCTGACAGTTATTGTGTGTGGTTTGAAGTGTTGCCAGATCACCCGATTTTCCAAAAAAAAAGTCAGAAATGTGAATTTTTAGTATATGTGCTGCCGAAGCGAGCACAGAAATGTGAATTTTTATGTGATTCTCTTGACTTAAAAAAATGGGCAACAAATCAGGACATTTCCAAACACACAGCGCTAGCCAAACAAAACACATTTATGTGCAGAATTCAGCCTCTGGGCTTCCATTTGTGACCTGTGCCTTCATAATGTGTCTCATGGGCTGTCCTGTTGGGGATTCAGTGAGCAGGGCCAGGAAGAGAGAGTGAAGCAAGTGAGGCACTAGCCTCCAGAACAAAATTTAAGAGATGCCAAAACACTCAATAATCTAGATAAAGAATATTTTAAGGACACTTGGGTGGCTGGGATCAAGTCCTGCATCGGGTTCCCTGTGGGGAGGCTGCTTTTCCCTCTGCCTATGTCTCTGCCTTTTTCTCTGTGTCTCTCATGAATAAATAAATAAAATCTTTTTTTAAAAAAAAAGAATATTTTATCACAATATTTTAAAGATGAAAACTAATACCAAAAAGAATCTATGAACAAAATAATAATATTTTCTATGAAAACAGGGCCAGTAACAGTATTGGGCCTGGCCACGTGGGAGCCTGAGACAAAAGAAAGAGTCCATAATATTGATTTGGGACTAGAAGAACCTAAGGAACCTTCCATCAGGGCCACTCTCTGTCCCCGTGTTCTAGGGCCTGGGGAGGGGCAGAGATACTCTGAGATTTGGAACTGAAAATATTTCCAGGCCTTGGCTCCTCTCGCAGGTTTCTATGATTTGTGTGGCTTCAAGGAAGGCCCAGAGAAATCTGCCTAGCTGTCTACCTTCACCCCAGAAGATCTGAGTTCGGAGGAGGAGCAGGGCCCAGTGGTGCTGATTTGTATAAGTCCTGTTAGTGGTCGAAAAGCTGAGGATTCACCACTATTCATGACTGCAAGGTCCCTGCTACATGATCTTGGTGGCTGGCTGGAGCATCTCAAGTTCCTCTGATATGGGACCCATAGTCTTCTCCCTGACTTCTAGCTGGTCACAGCATCTTGATTATCCCTTTTGGGGTTTTCCCTTTTGGATCCTAGAATCTAAACGTCAACTCTTTTATCTTCTGCCTCGAAGCAGGAAAATACTTTGCTTAGCTTAGACCAGTGGTTCTCAACGGGGGCCAGTTTTGTTTCCAAGAGGGCATTTGGCAACGGAGATATTTTTGATGGTCTTGACTAGTGGGTTGGATGCCCCTGGCAACTAGTGAATAGAGGCCCAGAGAGGTTGCTAAGCCTCCTACAATGCACAGGACAACCCCCTACAGTGTAGAATTATCCTGTCCAAAATGTCAGGGCTGAGGTTGAGAAGCCCTGGCCTGCACAGAGAGATCTCTGCCCCATTTTCAAAGCTCTTCTGAGAGACTACATTCTCATTCATTGCCTTAAAGCCCTGGCAACCAGAAACGTCTATGCTTGTTCACTCATACTGTTATTTGACAACTTTTTCCTCCTCTAGCTTTCAAGGGAGATAGAAAAGAAGTTTCTCAATCCCCACTCTCCTCTTGGACTAGCTGGCATTTCCCCCTAATTATTTCTATGCCTCACTGATTTCTTTCTCTCCTACCCTTCTGCCAGGGTATATCAAAAGAGATGGGGCTTAGTTCTGGTTTCTCGGATTTGAGTGTGGGGGGACCGGTAGTTTCCTCTTGCTACCAACTACTGGCTGTCCTGTCAGGAGGAGAAGAAAGTTTCCAGAGGCTTCCATCTCTTAGGTACCTCCTACCTGACTGAGGAGGCAGACATTTGCCAGCTACACGCCAGTAACAGCTTCCTGGGAGAAGTTTGAATACCCTCACTAGGAGTTTTCAGTATCTTTTTCCATTTATGCCGAACACCTACTAGATGACAGGTATTTAAGTAAGGTTTTTTTTTTTAAGATTTTATTTATTTATTCATGAGAGGCACAGAGAGAGAGAGAGAGGTTGAGACACAAGCAGAGGGAGAAGCAGGCTCCGTGCAGGGAGCCAGACTCAGGACTTGATCCTGGGTCTCCAGGATCACACCCTGGGCTGAAGGCTTTGCTAAACTGATGAGCCACCCGGGCTGCCCAGGTGTTTTCTTTTCTTTTCTTTTTTTTTTTTTTTAAGGCTTATTTATTTATTTATTTATTTATTTATTTATTTATTTATGAGAGAGATGAGGGGAGGGGCAGAGGGAGAAGGAGAGAGAATTTCAAGCAGATTCCCTGCTAACCACGGAGCCTGACTTAAGGCTTGATTCCAGGACTCCAAGGCCATGACCTGAGCCGAAACCAAGAGCTGGCCCCTGAACCGACTGAGTCACCCACGTGCCCTAAGTAAGGTTTTCTTTTTTAACTCCCTTTGGTGATCCAAATATTTTTGTGGTAAAATGTAACATACAATTTACCATTTTACTTTAATTTTTAAAAATATTTTATTCATTTATTTGAGAGAGAGAGAGAGTGTGTGCACAAGCAGGGGAGTGGCAGGTAGAGGGAGAGGGAGAAGCAGACTCCCCGATGAGCAGGGAGCCCAATGCAGGGCTGAATCCCAGAACCCAGAGATTATGACCTGAGCTGAAGGCAGATGCTTAGACTGAGCCACTCAGGTGCCCCCATTTTAACCATTTTAAAGTTTACAATTCAGTGGCATTAAGTATATTCACAATGTTGTGCAACAGTGACTACTGGCCATCTCCAGAACATTTTTTTTTCCTTTGTAAGTAGGCTCTGTGCCCAGGGTAGAGCTCAATGAAGGGCTTGAACTCACAACCCTGAGATCAAAACCTGAGCTGAGATCAAGAGTCTGACACTTAACCAACTGAGCCACCCAGGTGCCCTAGTCCAGAACATTTTCTTGTCCCAAACAGAAACTCTGTACCCATTAAACAATAATTCCCCATTCATCTTTCCCCCAGCCTCTGGACCTCCATTCTACTTTCTGCTTTTGTGAATTTGGGGCAAGTAGTTTTTAAAAATAATTACAAAAAATTTTTAAAAGTAATCTCTACACCCGAAGTGGGGCACTGACTCACAACCCTAAGATCAAGAGTTGCATGCTCCAGGAGCACCTGGGTGGCTTAGTTGGTTAAGCATCCAGCTCTTGATTTCAGCTTAGGTCATGACCCAGGGTTGTGAGATTGAGCCCTGCATCAGACTCCGCTGAGCATGGAGCCTGCTTGGGATTCTTTCCCTTTCCCTCTACTCCTCCCCACTTGAGCTCTCTGGCTCTCTCTCTCTTTCTGAATAAAAAAAGAGTTGCATGCTCCAGAGACTGAGCCAGCCAGGCTCCCCAAGCAGCTTTTTAAACACATAATCTATAAGCCTCACTATGTCTCTGCAATTCCATATTAAAATCTCTACTGCACAGATAAGAGGACAGCCCCAAAAGTTAAGTAATCGGCACCACAATCACATAATTAGCAATTGACAGAGACTGGATTTGAAACTAGGCCCCTCTCTTATTTATCCAATAAACATATATCAAGCACCTAACTCATGTTAAGTGTAGGAGTAGTGAAAAATAAGATATTGTCCCTGTCAGGATGCCTGGGTGGCTCAGCAGTTAAGCCTCTGCTTTCAGCTCAGGGCGTGATCTTGGAGTCCCAGGATCGAGTCCTACATTGGGTTCCCACATGCAGCCTGCTTCTCCCTCTGCCTATGTCTCTGCCTCTCTCTTCCTGTGTCTCCTATGAATAAGTAAATAAAATCTTTTAAAAAAAATTGTCCCTGTCATCAAATTATTCATTTCTAGTAATTGAGTTAAGTTTTTATGTAAATAAATGGAAATGACGACATTATGTACAGCAGATAATGCACAGAGCAGGAGCCCAGAGGTTGGTCAGTCCTTTCTGGGATGAGGTGAGGTAAATTTCTTAGGGAAGGTACTGCTTGAGCTGAATGTTGGAAGATAAGAATTAGCTGGAAGGACAGTGGGGCTGGTGAGGCCAAAGGAAGAGTGTAACTGCTCAGAAGCATGAAGCTGCCTGGATGTGTTGGACTTCTAGGAATTCTGAGGGCTGGAGCGTAGGTAGGAGCCAGGCAGGACTGGAGGTGTAGGCAAAGGCTATCTATATACCATCCTGGGGAGTTGGACTTTATCCTGAGGGCAATGGGTGGCCATTGCAGGGTTTTAAGCAGGGAAACGAAATGACCATTTAGAAATGCAGCCATTGAGCAAGTAGACCAGAGGCACAAAACTGGAGGCTGGGGAGAGATTCTGGGTGGAGAAGAAGTCTGTACTGAGGCTATGCCAGTGGCTGATGAGAAGGCAATGCCCATGGGAGTAAGGAGGTAGCATTTGGGGGATTCAGCCAGCAATTAGAAGTGGATAGGAAGCAAAAGGGAGGAATTATGGGCAATGACCATGATTCTGACTTGGATCATGGTGCTATTCACTAAGACGGGAAGAGTAGGTTTAGGGGAAAGATAAAAATAGCTAATATCCAGGGTGCCCAACTGGCAAAGCCAGTAAACATGTGACTCTTGATCTCAGGATTGTGAGTTCAAGCCCCACATTGAGTGTAGAGATTACTTAAAAATAAAACCTTAAAAAAACACAAACACTTATATGTGCTACTTTTCCTAGTCCTTTGCATATATTAACTCAGATAACACATACAATTCTATGAGGTAAATACCATTATTATTTCCATTTCGCAGATGAGGAAACGGAAGCAGAGAGAAGGTGAGCAACCTGCCCAAGCTCACACAGCTCTGGGTGTCTAAATCCAAGCCCGTGCTGTGGCCACAATGCCATTCCTTTCCGAGGGAATAAGTTTAGCTCGGACATGCTGAGTTGGAGATGCTTGTGGCCATTCTAACAGACCACATCCTTCAGGATCGGCAAGGGGTTGAACTTACCTCGAGGAGTGTCAATGTTTTTATCCTGGCAAGTTGAGGAAAGGCATGTTGACTAGCCAGGGAGATAAGAATCAAGAGAGCCTGGTTTTTTGAAAGTTAAGGGGAAGCGGGTGGGGTTCCAGTGGCAGCTCCAGGAACCTGTTTAGGAGATTAAGGAAAGCCATCAAGTCAGTGGTAAAGACTGGAGCTCTGTCTTGACCCTGCACTTCCACCATGAGCCTGTCACTGCTCTATTTAGATTGTATATGGATTTGGGAGGTGGAAAGAGGGTGCTGATAGAGATAGTTGGTGAAAATGCCACCCAAAGTATGCTTTGGAAAGGTTTGCAGTAATTCCCAAGATCAGGAGCAACAGAAATGTAAAGTTGAGAGTTTTAAAAAAGATTTTATTTATTTATTCATGAAAGACACAGAGAAAGGCAGAGGCAGAGGCAGAGGGAGAAGCAGGCTCCATGCAGGGAGCCCGATGTGGGACTCAATCCCCGAACCCCCGGATCACACCCTGAGCTGAAGGCAGATGCTCAACTGCTGAGCCACCCAGGCGTCCCAAGATGAGATTTTTGTAACGTGATCCCTTTTAGGAGCAGGAGCATCCACTGGGCAAGACCAGGAGCTTCAAGACCTCTCTTCCAAATCCTGGCATAGTGACCAAATATGTTACCCTGGGACCTGGAGGAAAAACAACATAAGTCAAGAATAGTCTGCTGTGGCATCTTGGGAGAAATGTGCCTGGGGCTATGGAGGTCTGAAAAAAAAAATGCCCAGGACAATCAGAAGTTTCAAAACCCCCTTTGGTTACAAGCATTTTAGCAGAAGCCAAATTGCAGCCTAAGCATGCAGATGGTTTTGGTTAATGTGGAGTGGCGTCAGGTTCCTTCTGAGAGTTGTTGCTTTCATCCTTTTCTCCTTACTGTCCTTTTCTCTGCCAGCTCATTCTTGTCCTTGTCAGGCAGCGAGTGGCACGCCTGGGCGTCAGGCACAGATGGAACCGGAGCTCTCTGCTGTGATCCAGAAATAGTCATGCAAATATCTGCCTGCTGGGGCTTTATATTTTCACCCCCTTCCTTTCCTACTCTTCCCCCTACCTTAATTCCTTCCTTAGGGTGGCTGATTACTGTGTCCACAGGGACCCAGGTGGGGCTCTTGGGGTGTGCTCACTTCCTAGAGGGACAGGTCCCCGTAGGAGTGAGGAATCTCCCCAAATGCCTTGCGGCTATGGCCCAGACCCATGGCCAGAGGTCAGACAGGGTTATGTCCATGTATGATGTGATATTGTGCTGCAGACCTTTATGGAGCTGACCCTCCCGGTGGGTCCATACTGCCTGTTTGAGTTTGATGTTCTGTATTTGTATCACTGATGCTCCTACCCCTGGCCCACTGGTACTGATTGCTGCTGTCCAGGGCAAAGGAGAAGATGATCTACTTGGACTTCAAGTTCAAGACAGGGGGTGGGCTTCTTCCTCCTGAACCTGGTGGAGCTGTACCACTTGGGCTCTTTCCCCTGCTGTGGCTTGTACCAGCTGATGCCACTTCTGGGGGTGGCCTGCCTACCCTCCCCCCTGCCCCACTCTGATAGGACAGGACTGGGCTCCAGGTTCCCTCCAGCTGGCCAGTGCCTGCACAGCGCAGACCCCGGTATAGGCCCCTGCCCAATGGTGAGAGACAGCTGGTTCAAGGTAGCAGCAGACACCTGAGATCCTCCTGGGCAGTGCCACCTGGCCAAAAAAAAATCCTGCCATCAACATCACTCTCCTGCTTGATCCCTGAAGGCAGGGAATGTGGCAGGGAGTGGGAACCCTGCTTCCTCCTGAAATCATTACCTCAATATACACAGTAAAATGAAGTGATCAAAAGCAAGGCTTCTGGAAGCAGACTTCTTGAGTTCAAATCCCAGCTCTGCCATTTACCAGCTGTGTTACTTTGGATGAGTTGCTTAACCTCTCTGTGCCTCAGCTCCTTTACCTGAAAGATGGGAATAATAATAGATCTTCCCTCCTGAGAATGTTGTGAGGATGGGGTGAGTTTCTACATGTGAAGTGCTTACCAGCAGTAGCTAGTCCAGTAAACATTAGTCCTCTAGATATTGATTTGGCCTTGCTGCCTGGTCCACTCAGAACTGAATCAGTTGGCAACTCCTCCCTCACCTGCTCCGATGGCTGTTGGTAGCTGTATCCTCACAAGAATCACCCTTCCTTGTCTCTTCCATACCTGTCCCCACAGCGTCCCTCTGGCGCAGACTTGATAGCTCACTCTTTTGAACTGCTATTGTTGAACGTGCCAGGTGCCTTCCTCCCGACGCTGCCCCCTACCTCCATCCCAAGTGATTACCACTTGAAGCTCCTGGGCCTGGTTTCCAGTGTCACCCATGAGCCAGCCCAGATCTCCCTTTCCAAGCTGGTCATTTACTCTTTCCCATTCTAGCCACACCAGGACCTGTGCCCCAGACCTTCACCCAATCCCTTTGCCAGTGCCCCCCACCCTGGGGAGCTCTGCCCCGGTAAGCTTCAGAGCCAAACTAGCTAGTCCTGCTCTGCTGCTAGTGGGCTGTGTGACCCTGAGCAAACTGCTCCAAGTTTTGAGGCTCAATTTCCTACTACACAGAAAGGCACAAATGACACTGCTTTACGAGGTTGTTGTGAGGATTCAACAAGACGATGTTAATAAAGTGGTGGACGCCCACTATTCCTCAGCAGTGGATGCCGTTATTATCATAAAGTTTACGATTACAGACTCAAACACTAGCGTCTTTCTGTGAAGCCTTCCTTGCTCCCGCCTCTGGTCTTTTCCTCCTCTGAGCTTCCATTAGGATTCCACCTAATGCTTCATCAGCACTGTTGCATGGCTTCCCCTTTCCTGCCGCCTTGATCTGTTATTTCATTCCACTCCCTGCCATTTTGTGTCTCCAACTGGTCTGTGCACCTTAGTGGTGGACAGGATAGTGATGCTGTGCTTTGTGTGGGATACAGGCTCACTCATATATACTGATTTAATTTAGTTTTGATATCTTTATGCCAGAATTAGGAGTGGGTCCAGACAGGGCTTGTCAGAAAACTAGACAGATGGACATTCCTCCACGTCCTTCCACAACTTAGGCCAATTTTAACAATCCTTTAACAGCTGAGTTCTTCCCAAGGTCTAACTAGAGTCCTGCTTGCTGCAGTGGAAGCTGCTCTCCTCGGGCCCCAGACTGTTGATGTCTAGGTCCTGAGAAGAGAGGGGGCAGTTGTCTTTCTTTTGGGTTACACTAAGAAGCTTGGGTTCTATTCTCTAGGTCAGGGTTCAGCAAACTATGGCCCTCAGGCCCAATCTGGCTCACCACTTGTTTTGGTAGATAAATTTTTATTGGAACACAGTCACGCCTATTTGTTTAGGTATTATCTATGGCTGCTTTTGTGCTACAGTCACAGAGTTATGTAGCTGATAGGCATGTAAAGCCTAAAATATTTGCTATCAGGCCTTTTACAGAAAAAGTTTACTGACCCTTGTAGTAGGCCATCATTGGGAGCCTTTGAAGAATTCCAAGCCAGGGAGAGACCAACTCGCATCTGTGTTTTAGAAGATTCCCTCTGGCAGCCGTCAGGAGGACAGGTTGGAATGAGATGGAAGCAGGTCCTGGTGAGGTGGCTGTTGCAATTGTCCAGTAGACAGCTGACGAAGCCCTTAATAAGGCTGTGGCAGTGGGGATGAGCAAATGGTACAGACTGAAGAGATATATGTGGAGTAGAACCAGTAGGACTCAATGCCTGAGTGGAGGGAGATGAAAGGAGGAAGAAGGAGAGCCGACTGCTGTCTTCACTCACTGAGGGTGAGGGTCATCCCCTAAAGGAAGTAGTTGGTGAGGAAGATTGTACATTTGGCTCTGGACATGAGTCATTTGGGATATTTGCAAGATATGGTGAAAGTACCGCACTAGCCTCTAGAGTGATGTCTGTTTGCTATGGATATTTGAGAGTTATCCATTGTGTGGGAGTATTTGTTGTGGTAAAATATGCACGACATAGTATTTATCGTTTTAACCATTTCTAAGTGTGCATTTCAGTGGCATTCAGCTCATTCATGCTATTGTACAAATATCACCACTCTCCATTTCCAGAGCTTTTTTATCATCCCCAGTGGAAACACTGTATCCATTAAATAATTACTTCCCATTTTCTCCCTGCCTCAGCGCCTGGTAACCCCTATTCTACTCTCTGTCTCTATGAATTTACATTTTCTATCTCTCGTGTAAATGGAATCGTACAATATTTTTCCTTCTGTGTCTGACTTCTTTCACTTGGCATAATGACCCCAAAGTTCAATCATATATGGCTAGATAATATTCCGTTGTATGTAAATGCCACATTTTGTTTATCCATTCATCTATGGATGGATGGGTTCTTTTTATACGCTTACACTTCTAGTAAAGACAATCATATTTCTGATGTCTTAAAGTGTCATTTCAGAGACAGCAGGACACTGTGCCTCCTGAGAAAAGACGACTATACCACATATGAAGTATTCTTGCCAAAAAAATTAAATTCAAATCCGTTCAAGTCTCTAGGTTTATCTACCAATTTATAGGGAATACAGAGACCAGAGCATCATATTAAACTATACCATGGGGATGAAATCAGCACAATCCAGACTGTGAAAATCTGTAGGGAAAAACACCTAGTTTCTTCAACAAATAAATTTGTTTGCAGAGGGAAAAAAAAGAAAACAAAGATTAAAAGATACTTTAAAGTTGTATCGGCTAGCTGCAATGTGTAGATCTTGATTCAAACAAAGCAGCAGTTAAAAAAACATTTATGGAGACAATTAGAAATTTGAACATTGATTATTTGGTGATATTAAGGAATGATTGCTTAAAATTATTAGGTGTGACAATGCTATTGTGGTTTGTTTTAAAAATAATCTTATCTTGGGGCACCTGGGTGGCTCACTCAGTTAAGTGCTGGCTGTTGATTTTGGCTCAGGTCATGATTTCAGGGCCATGAGATTGAGCTCTGGATCCAGTTCTGTGTTCAGTGTGGCATCTGCTTGAGATTCTCTCTCTCCTTCTGTTCCTATCCCCCTGTTCTCTCTCTCTCAAATAAATAAATAAATCTTCAAAAAAATTTAAAAGTATCTTATCTTTTAGAGATAAACACTGACATCTTTTCAGATGAAATTATATGGTATCTGGGAATTGTTTTAAGACTCTACTGGGTATGAGATAGTATAGTTGAAACAAGCTTTCCGTGGGTTGGTAGCTATTAAAGTTGTATGATGGATACTTGGGACCTTGTCATATTATTTGTTTACTTTCATAGGTGTTTGAACTTTCCTCAAATAAAACTGTTTAGTGTCATATCAGAGACATGCTCCTTTGTTTTGGACTGACTGTGTTCTCCCCTAAGAATTTAGCTTTGAGTGTCCTGGAGAGCATTTTCCACCCATACTCCAAGCCTCTACGCAAAGAAATAAAGGATCTTAAGTTAATAAATGCGTTTTGAAGAACAATATTTAAAGTGTGCCTTTGTCATCTGAGCACACCTGTTATCAGGTAGATTTGCAATTCTGTGGACATTTTTAAAAAAGAATTTTTTTAAAATATCTTATTTATTGGGAGAGAGAGTACACAGCTGGGGGAATGGGCAGAGAGAGGAGAAACAGATGCTCTGCTGAGCGAGGAGCCCTGATATGGGGCTGGATCCCAGGACCCTGAGATCATGATCTGAGCCAAAGTCAGAAGCTTAACCAACTGAGCCACCCAGGAGCTCCTCCATGGGCTTTTTAAAAAGCTGGCTTGATGGGCAGCCTGGGTGGCTCAGCAGTTTAGCGCCACCTTCGGCCCAGGAGACCTGGGATTGAGTCCCACATCGGGCTCCCTGCTCGGAGCCTGCTTCTCCCTCTGTCTGTGTCTCTGCCTCTCTGCCTCTCTGTTTCTCTGAATAAATAAATAAAATCTTTAAAAAAAAAAAAAGCTGGCTTGCTTATCTGCGACCCATTTTGGAGAGTGATGGTGTGGTAGCTTGCCACGTGGCAAGTCTCATCTTACTTGCCCTTTGCCCGTTCTTGTAAGCCTCACAATCACTCTGTGACTTACATATTATTATCAGCCCCTATTTTACAAATGAGGAAGCAGAGGTTCAGAGTGATTAATAAGGGCTAGCATCTGTTAACCATTTACTATATATCAAGTACTAGGCTAATTGCCTTCAATGAATTTGCTTGTTTTATCCTTGCACACCCTTATGAAGTAGGCACTATTATTATCCCCTTTTTATAGATGAGGAAATTGAAGTTTACAGAGACCAAGGAATTTGCTAACAGCTCCTAGACCAAGTATCCTCCCAGGCTGTGTGGCTCCAAAGCTCATACGCTTTCCACTCCACCCGGGACAGAGCCCAACAGAGTGGTTCAAGCAAGTATTCAGGACTCTGCTATTTATTAGTCACGTGGCCTTGGGCACGTTATTTCATATTCCTAAACCTAGTTTCTAATTTTTAAAATGAGGATAATAACAGCACTTCCCTAATAGGGTGACTGTGAGGACTAAATGAGACCACGCCTGGCAAGGGGTTAGTATAGCACCTGCCCACATGGTAAGGACTCAACTGATGCCAGAGACTTTTATTATCACCAGGTTTCTCTCTGGGGGCAGAGGGGAGCCTTGATTCAAGTCAGATTGCTTTAGAAGCCCGGGAATCTTCTGAAAAAATTGACCATTCCATGGTCATCTGGGCTATTCTATGTGGACACTGCTCTGACATTTTTCTATGAGGGGGAGAGAGTCTGAACTTTGGGAAGTAAAAGATTAAACACCAGTGACTGTGAACCAACTAACAACATTATGTTGTTGTGGTGTTTCAAACCATCCTAGTCTCTGAAACTACTTCCTGGGTCAGGCTAGAGGAGCTCTTAGGAACAGTCTGTGCTACCTCAGGAGTGCCCTAGATGTGGGCACACATAAATAAAACATGTTAGTGTGTCTATTCATTCACTGTCATGTTGTAGGGGGAAGAATGTGGGCTTTGGAGTCCTGGAGACCTCAGTTTGAATCCTGACTCTGCCGCTTGCAGGCTGTGTGTAAATCGGTCTGTGCTTTAGTTTCCATAGCTATGAATTAGGAAAGATGTGATAATAAAACTAACAGTTACAGAATGCTTACTATGTGCCAGGCACTGTTCTTTTTCTATATTAATTCATTTAATTTTTTTCAAACTTAAGAAACTTTTAAAACATTTTTATATTTTTTAATTTTTTAGTTTAAATTCAATTTAGTTAACATATGCTCTACTATTCGTTTTAGGAGTGAAATTTAGTGATTCCTCAGTTGTATATGACACCCAGTCTCATAAGAAACTTTATTTTTTAAAGATTTTATTTATTTATTTATTTATTTATTTATTTATTTATTTATTCCTGAGAGACACACACAGAGAGAGGCAGAGGGAGAAGCAGGCTCCTCACAGCGAGCCTGATGCAGGACTCGATCCCAGGACCCTGAGATCATGCCCCAAACCGAAGGCTGAGACTCAACCACTGAGCCACCCAGGTGCCCCAGGAAACTCTATTTCTAAAAGCAATTTTAAGTTTATAACAACATTGAGCCGAAAGTGCAGAGTCCCCATATCCCCTCTGCCCCGCGAATACACAGCCTCTCCCAGCATCCTCATCCTGTACTACAGTGGTGCCTTTGTTGAGCTGAGGGACTGATATTGACACAGCATCATCATGCAAAGTCTGTAGTTTATATCAGAGTTCACTCTTGGTGCTGGACAGTCTATAGGTTTGGACAAATGTATAATGACATATATCCATATCGTATGGTTTCACTGCCCTAAAAATCCTCTATGCTCTACCTATTCATCTCTCCCTTCCCTCCTCCCCTGACAACCACTGATCTTTTTACTGCCTCCATAGTTTTGCCTTTTCCAGAATGTCGTAGAATTGGACTCATATGTTATGTAGCCTTTTCAGACTGGTTTCTTTCATTTAGTAATAGGTATTTAAGTTTCCTCCCTGGGATCCCTGGGTAGCTCAGCGGTTGAGCATCTGCCCTCAGTCCATGGCGTGATACTGGAGTTCTGGGATCGAGTCCCACATCGGGCTCCCTGCATGGAGCCTGCTTCTCCCTCTGCCTATGTCTCTGCCTCTCTTTCTGTGTCTCTCATGACTAAATAAAATCTTTTTTAAAAAAAAGTTTCCTCCTTGTCTTTTCATGGCTTGATAGCTCTTTTTTTTAAGTGCTGAATAATATTGCATTGTTTGAATCTACGCATTTTATCCATTCAGAGATATTGAAGGGTATCTTGGTTGCTTGTATATTTTGGCAATTATGAATAAAGTTTTTATAAACATCTGTGTGCTGGTTTTTGTGTGGATGTAAGCCTTCAATTCATTTGTGTAAATAACAAAAAGTGCAGTTGCTGGATCATATGGTAAGAGTATGCTTAGTTTTGTAGGAACCCGCCAAACTGTCTTCCAAAGTAACTCGCGCCATTTTGCATTCCTAACAGCAATGAGTAAGACTTCCTGGTGCAGATCTTCCGAGAGCATTTGGTGTTGTCTGTATTCTGGATTTGGGCCGTTCTAATAGGTGTGTAGTGGAATCTCACTGTTGCTTTAATTTGCATTTCCTGGTGACATAGAACATCTTTCAAACGCTTATTTGCCATCTGTATGTCTTCTCTGGTGAAGTGTTTGTTCAAGTCTTTGGCCCATTTTTAAATAGGATTATTTGTTTTCTTTTCTTTTTTTTTAATTTTATTTATTTATTTGTCAGAGAGAGAGCGCAAGCAGGGGGATCAGCAGGTAGAGCGAGACACAGGATCCCCACTGAGTAAGGAGCCCAATGTGAGGCTCAATCCTAGGACCCTGGGAACACGACGTGAGCCGAAGGCAGATGCTTAGCCAACTGAGTCACCCAGGTGTCCCAGATTGTTTTCTTATTGTTGAGTTTTAAGAACTTTTCGTATATTTTAGACAACAGTCCTTATCAGATGTGTCTTTTACAAATATTCTCTCCCAATCTGTCGCTGTGATCTCTTAGTATTGTCTTTTTCAGAGCAGAATTTTTTTAGTTTTTAAGAAGTTCAGTTTATCAGTTCTTTCTTTTCATGAATCATGCCTTCAATGTTGTATGTAAATATCATCACCGTGATATTGGCTATAGCAACATTTTTCTAGATGTGTCTCCTGAGGTGGGAGACGAAAGTAAAAATAAATTATTGAGACTACATCAAAATAAAAAGCTTCTGCATGGGGACACCTGGGTGGCTCAGCAGTTGAGCAACTGCCTTTAGCTCAGGGCATGATCCCTGAGTTGCAGGATTGAGTCCCACATTGGGCTTCCTGCATGGAGCCTGCTTTTATCTCTGCCAGTGTCTCTGCCTGTCTCTCTCTTTCTCTCTGTGTTTCTCATGAATGAATGAATGAATGAATGAATGAATAAATAAATAAATAAATCTTTTTTAAAAAAAGCTTCTGCATGGTGAAACTAAAAGGCAACCTACAGAATGGGAGAAGATATCTGTGAATGACATATCCAGTAAAGGCTTAGTATCCCAAATATATAAAGAACTTATACAACTGAACACCAAAAAAAAAAAAATCCAATTCAAAAGTGGGCAAAAGACATGAACATTTCTCCAAAGAAGACATCCAGATGGCCCACATACACATGAAAAGATGTTAGACATCACTTGTCATCAGGAAAATGCAAATTGAAACCCCAATGAGATATCACCTCACACCTTTCAGAATGGTCAGCATCAAAAACACAAGAAACAACAAGTGTTGGATGTGAAGAAACAGGAACTCTTGTATACTCTTGATGAGAATGCAAACTGCTGCAGTCATTCTGGAAAATAGTATGATCTCGAAAAATTAAAGATGGAATTACCATATGATTGAGTAATTCCAGTACTGAGTCTTTACCCAAAGAATATGAAACCACTAATTTGAAAAGATCTATGGACTTCTGTGTGTATTGCAGCATTATTTACAATAGCCAAACTATGGAAGCATTCCAAGTATCTATTGATAGATGAATGGATAAAGAAGAGGGGTATGTATATACAGTGGAATACTATTCAGCCATCCAAAAGAATTAACTTTTGCCATTTGAGACAACATGGATGGAGCTAGAGAGTACAATGAAATAAATCAGCTAGAGAAAGACAAATACCATATGATTTCACTCCTATGTGGAATTTAAGAAACAAAGCAAACAAAGAAAAAAAAGGAGACAAAGCAAGAAACAGACTCTTAACTATAGAGAACAAACTCATGGTTAGCAGAGTGGGGGTGGGGCAGATGGGGATGGAAATTAAGAGTACGCTTATCATAATAAACACTGAGTAAAGTACAGAACTGTCAAATCACTACATTGTACACCCAAAACTAAATAGAACACTGTATGTACATATACTGGAACTTAAAAAATAAAAACAAAGATAAAAAATCATCCCCATATCCAAGGTTATCTAGGTTCCCACCTATGTTACCTTCTAGCAGTTTTATAGTTTTGTGTTTTACATCTAGGTCTATGACCCATTTTAATTTTTGTAAAAGGTGTGAGGTCTGTGTCTAGATTAATTTTCTTGCCTGTGGATATCCAGTTGTTCCAGCACCATTTGTTGAAAAGACCAAACTCATTTAATTTTCAAAATAAACTTTGAGGCAGGCACTGTTATTTATTCCCATTTTTTAGATAAGCAAACTGAGGCATAGAGTGGTTTTGTTTTTTTAATAAGATTTTATTTATTTATTTATTTATTCATGAGAGACACACAGAGAGGCAAAGACACAGGCAGAGGGAGAAGCAGGCTCCATGCCGGGAGGCCGATGTGGAACTCAATCCTGGGACTCCAGGATCACACCCTGGACCAAAGGCAGGCGCCAAACCACTGAGCCACCTAGGTGTCCCCAGAGAGTAGTTTTATAAATCATCCGGGGTAACACAACTAGTACTTGACAGGGATTTGAACCCAGGTAATCGGACTCCAGAGTCCATGCACTCACTCAATCTCTATCTAAAATAATAGTCTCTTTGCCATAAGTTTGTTGTGAGGAACAGAGATAGTGTCTAGCACATAGTAAGTGCTCAGGAAGCAGTAACAATAGCATTGTCCAACCCAGCCTACAAGGTTTCACTCAATGTCATGTTCTTTTTTTTTTTTTTAAGATTTTATTTATTTATTCATGAGATGACACACAGAGAAAGGCAGAAACATAGGCAGAGGGAGAAGCAGGATCCCTGTGGGGAGCTGGATGCAGGACTCCATCCCAGAACCTTGGGATCACAACCTGAACCAAAGGCAGATGTTCAACCACTGAGTCACCCAGGTGCCCCCAATGTCATGTTCCCAGAGCAGCTCTGTTTCACTCCTCCAGCCAAACTAGCCATCACAGCGCCGTCTCATCCTAGGGATGACAGCATGGTGTACCCTGCTACAGTCACAGCTTGCTTCCATGTGAGTTTGTGGAGAAGGCTCCATGTCTGATTTCTCAGTGTCTCTGAGTGCCTGGTGCTGCCTCTCAGTAAAAGTTTGTTTAACTGAATTTAGGGGACATGATATTCCTTCATTCAAGAAGCACATCCTGGGTGTGGTGTATCCCTCAGGATCTTTGAGCTCTTACTCAGCTCTTTGCTCCTGAGCCGCCTTGCTCCGACCTTCCCTGATCTGTCAGCTTGGGCCACCCCTGTCTGCAGAAATTCTCAGCTGGTCTAACTGTGGAGGCAGCTGCCCTTCTGCCCCACTCAGTCTCTCACATTCTAGGGTACGGTACCTCACTCCAGTATGGACACTGCCTGTAGAAGTGTCCACCTCTCCCTCTTCAAACTCAAGACATAGCACCTGTCTTGGGGGCCTGTCTCTAAACACTTCTGGCCTCTCCCAGGTGGCCTAAAATCCCTTCTTGGTGGGTAGCAGTTCACTGGACATTTACAGGACATGAGGACCTAGGGGCAGACCTCATTCCAAAAAGCTTCTGAAAGGTGTTGATCTTAGCATTGTTGGACTCCTTTGGGAGTGAGTGAGTGCCACTGGAGGCTGCCTCCTGGGCTCTGGTGCCCCTCAGGCAGCTCCCCTTGAGGCAGGGCTCTCTCAGACCAAGCTACCACAAGCCCGTGTCCACTTAGGGGAGTACATCCTGACTATGCCACCTTGGACATGTGGGCAGAGCCTGCTTTGGACTGAACCATCTGGCACCGTCCAGCAGCGCCCAGCGTCCGCCTCTGCGGAGCCACCCTGGGAAGATGTGACCAGCAAGTCTCAAATGCTTCCTCCGGACAGCACTGCCCCCCGGGGCCGGGGCCGGGGCCGGGGCCGGAGCCGGGGCCGGCCTTGGAGGGAACCTGCTCTGCACATGCGGGCGCGGTGCCTGCCCCGGGCGCGCCCGGCGGCCTCCGGCGCCCAGGGCACCCAGAGCTCCAGGCGGGGCCTCGGACGCGGAAAGAGGGCCCCGGATCAGCGCCCGGGCCCACATGGCCCGTCCTGGAGGCGCGCCCGGGCGCTGCCAGGAAGGCCGAGCGTTTATCCCCGGAGCCGCCAGCAGGGAGCTCCCTTTCGGCTCGGCTCGGCTCGGCTCGCGCGGCTGCGGGGGGCGGCGCTGCGCTGCGCCGCGCTGCGCTCCAGCCCGGACCGGGCCGGGGCCGCTGGATGCCGCGTCTCCGCTTCTGCTGCCTGCCGGGCGGGCTCCGGCGGCCGGTGAGCGCGGGGCGCCTGGGGCGGCCGCTCGGGGGCGGCGCGGGCCCGGTGGGGCGGCGGGGCGGGCTCGGGCCGGGCGGGCGCGCGGGCGGCGGGGCCCGCCGGCTCCTCCTCCCCCACTGTCCCCTGGAAGCGGCGGCCCGGACTCCCGGCTCCGTCCCCGGCCGCGCCGCGGAGCTCGGCGCGGGGGCATGGGGGCCGGCCGGGAGGGGCGGGGAGGGGAGCTCTGGCCCCTGCTGCCAGCTCGGGGACGCACGGAGGCAGGGCAGGGTGGCCCTCAGTTTGGGGGGATTGAGGGCTGGGGGGCGCCCAGGTGGCCCCGAGCTGCGGGCTAGAGGCTGCAGCCTCCGGGATAGGGGGGCTTCTCGGAGCCAGGCCCAGGCCCCCCGAGACCGAGCGAGCCGGCGAGCGAGGCTCCGAGCAAAGCAGCGAGGAAGGCGAGCACCTCCACCGAGCCCTTTATCCCTCCCAGCGGCCTTCACCCTTTCACTGCCAGGCCGACAGCGGGCTCCTCTCAAAAGAGCAGCTGCTAGACAGCTGGCAAAACAATGGAGACCCCGCTTCCCCAGACCCTCTTCCCGGGGACGGGAGATGGGGGTGAGTGAATGGGGCTTGGAGGATTAGGGAGTGCTGGCTGTCCCCTGAGACTGGCTGCTCACCTCACCTTTCCCTGCAAAGGGGTGGGGTGTGTGTGGGAAGGTCGGACTGGCTGCCCCAGGCCTCTGGGAGAGACTGCCCTGACGCCCCGCCCTGCTAACCTGTCATGCCAGTTGTTTCGCCAATGGGAAGGGGAGGTGGTAAGGTTAGCTGCTCCCCACCCCCGTGTTGGGGAAGGGGGGCAGGGTGCTGCTTGGTACCAAGCATGGTGAGGAGTGGGTCATGCTCCTGGCTGAGATAAGACCTGCAGGGACATACAACACATTGGGGCTTTGTTGGGGGCAGGGAGGGGGATGGGGATGTCACCCTTTTTCGAGGCACATGTGTCCTGCTGATTAGTTAGAAAGGCTGCCAGCCAGAATGAACTGTGGGGGTGGGGGTGGGGGAAGGCAGTTGGTCTGCTTTTTAAGTGGTACTCCTTTTCCCTGGTCACTTGGCCAATGGGCATGTGTTTGGCAGTGTCCTCCTTGTTTGTGTCTGTGTAGGGAGGCCTGGGACCATGCTTCCTGGGAGGAGCTCTCCTGCCTAGAGCCCTCCTGCCCTCAGATGGACCCCCCAAAATTATGGAATCGAATTCCCTCCTTCCTTCACCTGTCCCATGATCCAGGCTGGTTTGTGTGGGGTTCATTTGAAGTACCTGGCATGTCTGTTGCTGAGGAGGCCTTGTTAATCCACCCAAGGAGAGTGACCTGCCACAAGTATGTGTGCAGTGGGTCCATGCTGGAAGGGAGGGAAGGTCAACCAGACAGTTCAGGGCAAGATCACCTTAGTGAGACATTGAATCCAGAGGGTCTGGCTGCCTTTCCATGTGCTTATGAGATCTGGAGCCCTTTTCTTGGGCAGGTTGGTTTCCTGTTGTCATGGCAACGGGCCAGGCCTTGTCTAGCTTTCCCCACCCTTTTGGTTCAGAAGCTACTTTCTATTTGGGGATATTGAAAGTTGCTCTCCTGAGGTCTCTGGCTTCCTGACAGACCTCACTGGCTCTTTGCCAACCGCCTGCCATCTCCTCGGCTTCCCCTCTGTCCTTTTGTGATGAGGACTTTCCAGGAAACATCCTCCTGGTTGCTGGACATGACTAATTATATACAGCCTCGGGTGGAGATGTACTTGTCCATTTGGGGTCGGGGATATTGGGGTTGGGGCCTCAATTCCAGGAAGATGACGAGGGAAGCTATTGTGTTGGAGGGTTCAGGCAGTGAGAAGGGTCGCAGGTGGGGGTGGAGGGGGTGTGTGGGAGAGATGGAATGCTGGTGGTCACTTCCTTTGAAAGCTTTGAACTTTGAACCGTTGATGACCTGGTGACTGGCAGCTCTGAGTATCTAGTTTGTTTATGCTCTAGGCCTGGCTCAGGTGCCAGGGTGTGTGCCTGAGGGCTTCCTCGGGTGCCCCAGGCTCTCCTTGGAAGCCCTCACATGAATTGTGCCCTTCCTGACTCCTTCCTGGTCCCTCAGCTGCACTCCTGGCAGTCTGGGCAGCCAGTTTGTTGCCTAGAGCCTCTTTCACTGGCCTAGCTTGGGGGTGCTCATCAAGGGGTGCATGTGTCTTCAGAAATTGGGCAGAAGTCTCCAGGGTCCCCCAGAGGCAGGTGCTTGAAAGTGGACTGGGTGGGGCCCAACTGGGGCTAATGTGAAAGGGAGAATCCACCCTACTCGGGTGGAGCAGGGAGTTGCTGGAACTCAGGAAACCTTGATCCACACTTGGTGTGTCACAGGTCTCCAGAGCAGCAGAGCTGTTCTTGTTCCTTCAAACCAGAGGTCTGTCTCCAGCCAGACACTCCTGACCTGAAGTGGATGCCACAGACTGGAACTAGATCATCCATGTGAGCTGGGTCCTGTTGGTGGCTCTGGGCCCCAGGCCTTGTCCCAGGCCGCTCCTGAGTGTAGTGGGTAAAGCTGGGGGGCTCTGGCCTGGTGTAGTTTAAAGGCTCAGGGGTGTAGGAGGGCCCAGCCCACCCTATGCTGTGATTAACAGGTTCCCCCAGGATGGAGGCTGGGGACTTGATGGAGCTTTGAAGTTCTCCTTTGGGTCTGGCTCCTGGGGTGCCTTAAGATGTACTCATTGTGCCTACCCTCCCCCCCCCATCACCCTTTGTAGCCTGAATTAAAGAGTGGGGTCTGGAGATAGATTGGGAGGGGCAGGGAAGAGAACTGGAAAGCCTCCACTTCTCCCCCCACCTCCACTTTCCTTGAGGTGGGAACTATGTGGCTTGTAAATTATCCATATTCCCTTGATGGTTCAAAGAGCTTATGGTCAGGCAGCAGTTTAAACTGTGGACTGAGGATTTTACAGGACCCAGGGCCCTTTTTCTCCGCCAGGTACTTTACCCTCACTTACAAGGGATTATTTTTTATTATTCTCTGATATTCAGAGATGTTAGATGATGGGCTCAAGGTCACACAATGAGTCAGAGGCAGAGCAGGATTAGAACTAGCAATTTATAGTTGAGCAGAATACCTCTCCAGCAAAGGCGAGGGCTTGGGGCCAAATCTGAACTCTCAGGCCCACGGAGGTTTTATAGTTGGAATAGCTGAGGCCGGGATCCCTGGGTGGCGCAGGGGTTTAGCGCCTGTCTTTGGCCCAGGGCGCGATCCTGGAGACCCCGGATCGAATCCCACATCGGGCTCCCGGTGCATGGAGCCTGCTTCTCCCTCTGCCTGTGTCTCTGCCTCTCTCTCTCTCTCTGTGACTATCATAAATAAATAAAAATTAAAAAAAAAAAGTAATAGCTGAGGCCTAGAGAGGGGACAGGACTTGCTCAAGGTCACACAGGAGGGGAGGGGCGGGTAGTGTTAGCTGGGTTTAGCGGACAGCGGGCTGTGGCAAACCCCGCCTGGGAGCCGCGGAGGTGCACCTGGAAGAGCAGCGGGGACCGGCCGGGGACCGGACCGCGGTGTTGGCCCCTCTCCCGCTGTTGTTCCTCCCGGGGCCTGCGGGATCGCTGCGTTCCGGGGGAGACGGTATCGCGGCGGGAGGTGCCTCGGGCTGCGGCTGTGCCGGCGGTGCCTGCAAGTGCTCGGGCCCGGTTCCGAGGGAGCGAGGGAGCGGGAGCCGGCGGGCTGATGTCATGTGAGAAGCGTGCAATTGGAGGGAGCGCACCTGGAGCCAGATAAGCTCCGTGTGACCTGGCAGTGAGTCACGGGATACTGCGGAGCTCTTAGCAGGACCGGCCAGGGAGAGGCTCGGCGGCGACCAGCGTCACCTTGCGCCACTCCGCCGGCTGGGCCAGGTGCCAGGCGTGCCCCTCCGGGTCGCTCTTGCAGTCCCCGTTGCAGGCTGCACGGGACAAAGGCCCCTGGGCTGTAGGAAACGGCCGCTTAGGGAGGTCAGAGGCCAAGGGAGAGAGGCCGGCTCTCTTGGGAAAGTATTTCCTTTGTATTTATTTATGAGTGAGGTCTGGGAGTGGGGTGGGGGGAGACTGACCCTTTTAAGTATCCACCCACAGCAGGCAAGTCTGGGCGCCTTGTCTTGAGAGTCTAATGTTATAGTTTCCATTTCCTGGGGTTTCTGCTTTGCCAGCTGCAGGGTGACCCATTTAAATCTGTCCCCACTTAAAGACACAAGACACTAGTAAGATCTATTTTAACCAAGTCCCCCAAGTCACTGAAATTTTTCCGAGGCATGAGATGGCAAGCCTTGAACTTACCATTGCACACTTGGTTTACAGCCTTAATGCTAAATGGATTGTCAAGTCTTTCTTTTTCTTTCTTTTTAATATTTAAAAATCACAAAAGTAGCATATTCTGAGAAAAGCTTTAATCCCCAGGAAGTCTATTAGGTAAAAAGCTAAAGTCTTATTACTCCTGTTTGCCCCAACTCCACGGAGAAAACTACAGATAAAATTTTGTAATGGAGCTTTAAAAAGCTTGTTATATATATTTTATATATATTCATATATAGCATGTGATATAGTATATTTATATATTATATATCTATATACTATATGTTTACATATAACATGTTACATAGATATAATTTAATATAAATATTGAAATTTTTTTCTGTAGAAAATAAAGAGCATATAGAAGAGTAGGAGAAATATTATACATAACCCCACTATCTAAAGCCCCTATGCCTAGATACACACACACACACACACACACACCCCTCCACCAGCTAAATAGTCTCATTGTAAAAAATTAGAACAATATAGATGAAACACAAATCTATTTTGATTCTTCTAAAATCCCTGTCTCTTCCCCAGAGCATACATCTTTCTATATATTATGCAAATATTGTGCATACATAATGTGCATGGCTACATATGCACACATAAACAGTTTTAAAAATATATAATTATAAGAATTATATATTATCTGGCAACTTGATATTTTTTGCTTAACAATATAGTATTGATTCTTTCCAAGTCAGTATATACAAATCTCCATTCTTTTTGATAACTGCCTAGTTCTATAATTTAGCTATTCCCCTGGTGACAGACCTTTATATTGATAGAATTTTGCAATCACAAACAGTGATGCAAAGATTAGCCATGTTTATTGTGTGAACATATCAGTAGAGGTCCTGTATGTGGAACTTCCCAGTCTAAGAATATGTACATTTAAATATTTTCATAGATACCACCAACTTTCCCTCCTTACACTAATTTATACTCTCAGCAACACATATGAGATATCCTGCTTCCTATCTTCTTCTATTTGATTGATGTTATTAATAATGGTGGTTTTTACTAAACTGCTAGGTGAACAACAGTATACCTCTGTTTTCTTCCATATGTCTGTGGCTGAATACCTATTCGTGTTTGTTAGCCATTCATATTTCTGCAGCTATGAATTGCCTGTGCTTAGTCTTGGCAGTAGCTACATGGGGCCTCTGGACTTGAGCCAGTGTGATCTGTCCTGGCCATGTGCTCACAGGATTGCCTTCTCTTCTTTGGGCTTTACTTTCCATATACAGAGGTTTTGTCCAGCATTAAGATTTTATGTTTATATTTATTTTAGTAACACTTGGGCTGAGGTACACACTGTAAACCTTATTATGCTGTCTCTCATCCCATTTCGATGATAAGAATGTGCCTCTGATTGGCTACCGTTTTTGAGGGCCTACTCTGGGCTAGGTGTTTGGGCTACACCTACTCTGGGCTTATATACCAATTTCATTTAGTCCCCATGCCATATGTGTTAGGTGCTATTATCCCCATTTTACCAATGGGAAAACAGAGGCACAGAGGCATGAAGTGGCTTTCCCAAGATTGCATAGCTATTACCTTGGATTTGGTCCTAGGTTTTCTACCTGACATCTGAAGCCTAAGCTCTTCCATTAGTTTCACTTATCTTTAATTAATTATTTATTTATTTATGTTTGAGAGGAGAGGAGAGGCAGAGGGAGAGAGAGAATATCAAGTAGGATTCATACGTGGCTCTATCCCATGAACCCGAGATCATGACCTGAGCCAAAATCAGGAGTTGGACTCTTAACCAACTGAACCACCCAGACATCAGCATATCTTGCCCCAAATACTGTAGTACACATATTATTATTAACTAGACTTCAGTATTTGTTTAGAGTTCTTTTTTCTTTTGAGTGAATATTTCACATAATGAAATATACAAATCTCATGTGCACTATTTGATAACTGTTAACAAATGTAAACACCTGTCAACCCAAATCCCTATCAAGATAATGTAACATGAACATCACTCCAGAAAGTTCCCTCATACCCTTTTTCAGGCCATTCCTGTCCCTACTACCACCCCCACCTTCCAGAGGTAATCACTATTCTGGTTTTTTTCCACCATAGGTTAGTTTTGTCTTTTTACGTCTTCCTTGACTTACCGTGGGTTTGCCTCCTTCCTGATAAACCCATCGTAACTTGAAAATATCGTAGGTCGAAAATACACTTTATACACCTGACCTACCAAACATCATAGGTTAGCCTCGCCAATGGCTCAGAACGTGTTCAGAAAACTAATATGAGCTCAGAAAACTAATATGAGCCTACAGTTCGCAAAATCATCTAGCACAAAGCCTATTTTATGGTCAAATGTTGAATACCTCATGTAATTGATGCACTCTGTTCTGAAAGTGAAAGAATGGTACAGCATGGGTACAGAATGACTGTAAGTATCAGTTGTTTATCCTTGTGAATGTGTGGCTGACTGGGAGCTGCATCTTGCTGTCACTGCTCAGCATCATGAGAGTCTCCTACTGCATATCACTAGGTCAGGAAAAGATCCAAAGTCAAAATATGAAGTGTGATTTTTACTGAATGCAAATCGCTTTCACATATGCATATCATAAAGTAAAAAAATTGTAAGTCGAGGGCAGCCCCGATGGCCCAGTGTTTTAGTGCTCCCTTAACCCCGGGGTGTGATTCTGGAGACCTGGGATCAAGTCCCATGTCAGGCTTCCTGCATGGAGCCTGCTTCTCCCTCTACCTGTGTCTCTGCCTCTCTCTCCTCTCTCTCTCTCTCTCTCATGAATAAATAAATAAAATCTTTAAAAAAAATTATAAGTCGAACCATTGTAAGTCAGGGACCATCTTACTAGAACTTCATATAAATAATACCATACCAGTATGTACTCTTTTTTTTTTTAAGATTTTATTTATTTATTCATGAGAGAGATACAGAGAGAAATAGAGACATAGGCAGAGGGAAAAACAGCCTGGAGCCTGACTTGGGACTCAATCCCAGGACTCCAGGATCACAACCTGAGTCAAAGGCAGATTCTCAATTACTGAGCCACCTCAGGTGTCCCCAGCTTGTACTCTTTTTGTCAAATCCTTCTTTTGCTGTCGCTTGACATAATGTTTTTGAGATTCATTCCTGTTGTGTCTATCAGTAGTTGCTTCCTTTTTATTGCTGAGTCATAGTCCATTGTATGGATATGTATATCGTTTCTCCTATAGATGAACAGATAGATGCATATATGAGTCAAATGGTCCTTGCCATCAAGATGCTCTCCATCTTTAAGTAATAAGGCAGCCGAGTTGACTAAGTTGATTGTACTTCACTTTGATTTGGGGAGCAGCAGGGTCAAGATGATGTAGGTACATACCCTAATTTATATACATACCTTTCCTCCATGTAAAATTAGGGAAGGCTTCCTGGAATATGGTGAGGGGAGAAAGGCAGAGCAGGAGGTCAGAAAATTGGAAGTTAACCTTTGCTGGGGAGGGTAAGAAAGGTGGATAGAAAGTGCAGCCCAAAATGAAGAGTGGGAAGGTGCTGATGTCATTGCTGCTGGAGTCTTTGGACCTGAGGACAGAAGATGCTGCAAAGTCCAAGGTCTATAGGAAGGTGACAGTCCAGGTGGCTGGCAGAGTGGGTTCTGAGGAGCAGAGGCATCTGTGCTGTGGGTCTGGCCCTGGACAGGGAGGTTGCAGGTGGCTCCAGGAAGGTGGTATGGGAGAGAACCCAAGCCACAGCCAGGCAATTGTAGGGATGACGGTGGGGAAGGGGTGCCTTGTGAGCTGTGTGCATAACTGGCAGGACAGGGATGGTGAGGGGAGGGCTGAAATGGACTCAGCCTCCAAAGGCTCCAGGGTTGGGATGAGAGGGACAGCTTTGGCAGAAAGTTAATAAGTAACCTGTGTCCACAAGAGACTTAGATATTTGGAATTTTTGAACTAGAAGAAACCTAGATCATCTAGTCTAACCTTGAGCAAAGTGACAGGCTCAAGGTCCCCTAGCAATTTATTGGCAGATCCAGGCCTAGATAGCAGACCCGCTAATCTTCCCAGCCATGCTACCCAACTCGTGTTGCTGCTGTAGCAGTGACTGTGTGGTTCCTGCCTGTCGCAGTGAGGGGCAAGCTTTTGCCAAGACAGGGATTTCCACGAACTTACTTCTCAGGGACCTTTCCAGCCCAAAGATTCTAGAATTCTGGGGCCTGTTTTCCGTTGACACTGCTCAGATGGCTAGCCCCCAGCAAAGAGCCAGGATTAGGTAAGGATTGCAGAGTAAGAATTGAAGACCAAAAGAGGTGTCTTGGTAGGATGGTAGGCAGTTGGGTTCTTGTGGTTGGGCTGAGGCTGAGGCCAAGAAACTCCTCTGTCCCTTTCTGGTCCCCAAGATAGGTTTTTTTCATCATTTCCCACACCTTTGGAGCCATCTTCTAAATCAGCCTTTTTTTTTTTTTTAAGAGAGTGTGAGCATGGGGCAGGATGGGGAGAGGGGGAGGGAGAGAATCTTAAGCAGACTCCATCTCGAGCCTGGAGCCCAGATCCTGATGCAGGGCTCTATCTCACGACCCTGAGATCATGACCTGAGCCAAAATCAAGAGTCAGATGCTTAACTGACTGAGCCACCCAGGTGCCCCTAAATCAGCCTTTTAAAATGGTACAGGTAGTGATGGGTGAGGGATAGAGTGGGTGATGACCAACCAAATATCCCACGTCCTAATATGTGGTAGGTCTGTGCCATACCCCATCAATGCTCAGGAGGAGAGAGAGAGACTCCCCATGTCAAAATAGAGCCCTAAAGATAGGATGCGTGCTGCCAGGTATTCCCCCCATCCCAAATCAGTCCAGACTCAGCTGGACAAGGCTGCCCCTGGCTTTGCACTTCTTGGGCTCTATATGCCCTGTCTTCCTACTCCCAGGCACTGTGCATGGAGCATTTCGAAACAAAAAGTTCAGAGGGAACTTTGTTTTACTAAGTAGAAATAGATCAGAGGGGGAAAGGGGTGCCTGTTAGGTCCACAGGGAGCTAGTAACTGGGTCAGATTCCCCACCTCTTTGGATATGCTCTACAATTAAAGATTTCTCTAGAATTGTACTGCCCAGTTCAATAGCCAGTAGCTGTTGAATACTTAAAATTAGCCTGGATTAAGTTAGCCTGAATTAAGATGTGCTGTAAGTGTAAAGTTCACACTGGATTTTGAAGACTTAATATGGAAAAGAGAATGTAAAATAGTCTCAATGTTTTTCATGTAGATTTATCGTTAATTTCACCTGTTTCTTTTTACCTTTTTTAGTGTGGCTGCTAGAAAATTCTAAATCATACCTATGACTTGAATTGTATTTCTGTGATGAGCACTGCTCTAGGATGGATACATTGATCTCTCAGGAACCACATGGGTCAGGGTGCTGGGTGGGGAGGAGGCAATAGACAGTGCCACCAGGACCTTTGGGAATTCCTGGCCTTGACGTCTTCCTCGGCATTTGTACAGGGGCTAGGGGTCCATCTCAGTAGGTTGGGGAACCTGGAGGGCCATCCTTTGTTGTGGCGGTGGTGGGACACAGATAGGAAAGGCCTCTCCAGGGCTTTGCAAAAGGTCATTGCTGGAAGTGAGCTTATAGGTCCTGTGTCTCAAACTCAGACTGGGAGGCCTTCATGGAGAGAGAAAAAATTGCATTTAATTTCTAATTAGGTGGTATGGCCTACTTCCACTCTTTGTTCCCTGCTGGTTAGAACTTGTTTCCTGGCTTGCAACTCCACCCCCACCAGGTCTTTCTCGGTCCTGTCCCCAGTCAGGTGTGCGCAGGGGTAGGAGTAGGCTGGCACTGCAGGCGCACGTGCCCTGTGCCCTGGAGCCGGATTTTCTCTCAGGCTGCCACAACTTTCTTCCCGGGGCTATATTTAGTTGTTGGTCTGTGGGGGGGTGGGGTGGAGAAGGGATGTGAGTTTCTCAGGATTGGTTCAGTCTGGAACTTCCCCTTCCTTCCCTGCTTTACTCAGGGCGCCAAGGCCCCAGAAAGAAAACAGGATTTGCTGCTGACTTGCTATGTGACAACTATCATATACTTAATTTTTTTTTTTAAGATTTTATTTATTTATTCATGAGAGACACGGAGAGAGAGGCCAAGACACAGGCAGAGGGAGAAGCAGGCTCCATGCAGGGAGCCCAATGCGGCACTCGATCCCAGGACTCCAGGATCACTCCCTGAACTGAAGGCAAATGCTCAACTGCTGAGCCACCCAGGCATCCCTATACTTAATTTTCTGAGCCCCATTTTCTCATTTATAAAGGAGAGATAATGATACCTATGTTGCAGGGATGCTGTGAGGCTCAAATGAGAGTGTGTGTCAAGTGCCTGGCAAGTGGAACTCGTAAAAAAAAGTGTTGGTTCTTCGAGGTCTTCTGTCAGGCAGGAGCTAAGGCTGATTCTGGGGGCAGCAGGCTGAGCAAAGAGCCAAACTGCATGTGATGACTGCTGCTTTAAGGCGATATTGGCTCTGGGGAGGTGATGGTATGTGAAGTCTCTTTCCTTTTTCCTTTGTGTTTGAATCTTCTTTTTTTTTTTAATATTTTATTTATTTATTCATGAGAGACAGAGAGAGAGAGGAGAGAGAGAGAGAGAGAGAGAGGCAGAGACACAGGCAGAGGAAGAAGCAGGCTCCATGCAGGGAGCCCAATGTGGGACTCAATCCCAGGACTCCGGGATCACTCCCCGAGCCAAAGGCAGACAGACGCTCAACCACTGAGCCACCCAGGCGTCTCAGCTTTGTGTTTCAATCTGACGTCGCGTACAAGGTTGCTTTGATGGCACCCTCCTGCCAGGAGGGCAGGTCTCCTAGACACCACCGCTAACTAAGCACACTTATCATGGTGAAAGGCCGTTACAGACTTTTACAACCTTCTCTAAACCTCAAGCTTCCTTCTTTGTCAAATGGGGTGATCACAGACTTCCCATAGCAGTGTGACGAGGATTAACTTCACAGAGACGGTATTGTATAAAGCAGAGCACCTGGCACATACTGAGCTTGCTCTTGGGAAAGGGGAGCTGTGCTCATTAGTTGGCCTTGTCTGGATGGGAGACCCAGGAAGAGGCTCTGCTCGAATAATCCTTTCTCTGTCTCTGTTTTTGTTCGCAGCAGCAAGGTGGGGCACAAGGGCCCTGTACCAAGCACCTGTGATCCCCTGGGGGTGCTGCCCCCTGCCAAAGCAGTACCCCACCATGTTTAACCTCATGAAGAAAGACAAGGACAAAGATGGTGGGCGGAAAGAGAAGAAGGAGAAGAAGGAGAAGAAGGAGCGGATGTCGGCAGCGGAGCTGCGGAGTCTGGAGGAGATGAGCCTGCGGCGCGGCTTCTTCAATCTGAACCGCTCCTCAAAGCGCGAATCCAAGACACGCCTGGAAATCTCCAACCCCATCCCCATCAAGGTGGCCAGCAGCTCCGACCTGCACCTGACTGACATTGACTCCGACAGCAACAGGGGCAGCGTCATCCTGGACTCGGGCCACCTGAGTACCGCCAGCTCCAGCGATGACCTCAAGGGTGAGGAGGGCAGCTTCCGCGGCTCCGTGCTGCAGCGGGCCGCCAAGTTTGGCTCCCTGGCCAAGCAGAACTCTCAGATGATCGTCAAACGCTTCTCTTTCTCCCAGCGGAGCCGGGATGAGAGCGCCTCTGAAACCTCCACCCCTTCTGAGCACTCTGCAGCCCCCTCCCCACAGGTGGAGGTGAGGACTCTGGAGGGACAGCTGGCACAGCATCCTGGTTCAGGCATCCCGAGGCCTGGACCCCGGTCCCGAGGCCCTGAGCTTGTGACTAAGAGGTTCCCTGCTGACCTGCGCTTGCCCCCCGTGGCACACCTGCCACCACCTGCCCTCCGGGAGCTGGAGCTGCAAAGGAGGCCCACTGGTGACTTTGGCTTCTCCCTGCGACGCACCACCATGCTGGATCGGGGCCCCGAGGGCCAGGTCTACCGAAGGGTGGTACACTTTGCTGAGCCCGGCGCGGGCACCAAGGACCTGGCCCTGGGGTTGGTGCCGGGTGATCGTCTGGTGGAGATTAATGGGCACAACGTGGAGAGCAAGTCCAGGGATGAGATCGTGGAGATGATCCGGCAGTCTGGGGACAGCGTGCGGCTCAAGGTGCAACCCATTCCAGAGCTCAGCGAGCTGAGCCGGAGCTGGCTGCCGAGTGGTGAAGGACCCCGCAGGGAGCTGGCCAATGTGAGTGTATCCCCCTGGGAGGTGGGGAGGAGCAGAGGTTGGGATTTGTGCTTGGGGGGATGACTGGGGTAGCCAGGAATGGTGAAGTTGTGCCATTCCTTGGCCCCAAGGATGGTTTACCTGGCCTGTGAGGAATAGCGACCTTAGTATGGGGTGGTCCGTGGTGACATAAGCTTCAGGGTACAAGGGTTAAGGGTCTGGGCACCATGTTTCCTGAGCTCTAAATTGGGGCATGGAGGCTAAACATGTGCCACTTCAGATGAGAGACAGTCTGGACTACTAGTGCAGCCTGGTATCTGGACTAAACTATAGGATTTCCATGTTATTTAGCCATTAGACTTAAAAGAAAAAGATGAATTATTTCAAGGCAAGGCTGTCATGGAATATCTGGGATGTGCAACTGTTTTTGCTAGCTCTGGAGTAAGATGACTTCAGGCCTCCTCTTGCACTTGAATGAGGATTTGAATAGGAGGTAAGATTGCAGAGATAAGCAGGAGCCAGATCATGGAGGACCTTGTAAGTCATAATAGGAGTTGAGATTTTGTCCCAGTGAAATGGGACCATTGTAAGGTTTGAAGCAGGGGAGTGACTGGACCTGATTTATAAAGATCACCTGGGCTCTAAGAGTCTTCACTACCTCTCCTGGAAGAAAACACTCTGGAAACATAACAGTAATCAAGCCTGCAGAAATAGTATGATCTGACTATCCCTGAGACCCCAGCTGTTATCCTGCTGTCACAAAACAGCTGTGGAAGGGATGATATAGGAGCAGAAAAGATTTCGATGATGTGTATGAGAGGGTCTCCAGGGGAACAGTGATCTCTAACCCCGGGGTCTTTGGATAGGGTGGCTACAACATATCAGTTTGGAATATTCCACCTGGAGACAGAACATGAAGGACACGTTGGCTTCTGGCCATCCCTGTTTCCCAACTGTGGGTTTTAGGATTGCTCATCTGGTCCCTGCAGTGAGACCACTGCACAGCCTGGCCAGGACCTTTCAGCACTAAGTGGCTGGCCAGATGTATCAAAGTCAGAAGTGGGAGGAAATGCTAAGGAAGCAGGCAGAGTCCTGGTGCTGGCTTTCTCCTGGGGAGGGGAAGTAGATGTTCAGATGGCTGCTCAGCCTAGCAGCATGTAGGGCCTGGAGAGCCTGGGAGCGGCAGGGTCAAAGTCTGGCAGGAAGTACCAGAGGTGGGTTCCAGACCTTCCTTTACTTTGGGCCCAGTGAAGGTCAGGCAGTTTTGCTAGTCAGGAAGGGTAGTGAGTAGGAGGGAGCCTATTGTGAAATCCAGGGAAGACCAGGACTTATTTATTCCAGAAACTCTCATAGAGCACCTACTGTGTGTCAGTCACCAAACTAGACTGAGCTCAGGGAACCATAGGGTAGAAAGAGCAGTCTTTATCTTAGAATCAAAGCCCATACTATGTTGCCATGTCTGTGTACTCCCAGGCTAACATTTTTAACAGATGGAATTTTGTTCTTAAAGAATGAATCCCCTGGGGGATTGTTGCCAGCTCCCCGCTGAACCACAGCACAGACCTTTGTGGGGCCCTGGGCCTGACATCCCAGATGCTTTTTCATTTTCTCTATAGTCTAGGAATCATCCTGGCATCTCATATTTCTCAGCCACTCTCCCTTTCCAACGAGCTGCTGCTCCTCCATCCCTGGGGATATGAATGGTTCAGCTTTAGAGGCCCCAGTAGATTCCACATTACAGCGAGAGCTGGTATCCCTGAAATGCTGGCTTGCCCCAGTCCCCCTGGGCCAAGCCCCATGGTGCCCAGAGGACTTCTTCTGGAAGGAGAAGGATCCGGCAGGGGACATATAGCAAGCTCCAACCTCATGAGTTTCCAAGAGCCATCTGAGAGAGCAGTGAGACGCATAGGGCTGAGGAAGCCCCACATCTTTTCTTCTCTGGCAGGTGGCAGGAACTCAGGCCACAGCAGAGAGGAATGGAGGGAGCCCAGCATCCTGACCTCCTGGGACAGACCCGGAGCTGGTGTGGGAGTGCTGCAGCCTCTACTGCAGCTTTCATCCTCTCTCTCCTCCTCTTCCTCCCACTCTGGCTTCTCTTCTTGGCAGCAGTTCTAAGCCCAGTTCCATGCCAAGAAGAGTCTTCCCACTTCCTCAAGGCTTCTGGGTGGGGCACCCTGACAACTCTGGCCCCACGAGGACAGCTCCTGGCGGCCACCCTGCCCATCAGGTCATCCATCAACTGTGTCCACACATTGCCTGTCCCCAGGGAGCTCTGAGGGAACTGGCTAGCCATCTGTTCTCTTTCTGCACACAGATGGAGACCAGGCCTCGTGGCTCCTCTCCATGGCCTGTTGAGAAGGCCCCAGGGAGAGACAGCCCCTCAGGTTTCCTTCTCACATGATGTGTGTCCAGAATGCTTGGCTCACACCTCCACATGTCCTTGTAGCTGCTAGTAAGGTTCCATTGGGAGTAGGGGTGAGCCACAGTAGTAGGACAGACATGGAGCCCAATAGAAGTCACTCAGCAGGCCTGGGAGAAGCAGCTCTTCTTCCACCATCTGTTCTTCCACTCCACTCATTAAACGGATATCTGCTGAGCACAAGCTGTGTGCTAGATCCTGGGATCCAGCAGTGAGTAGCACATAACCCCAGCCCCTAGGAACTAGCGGAAGAGATGGTCTAGCGGTCTTCCGTCTAGCGGAAGAGATGGTCAAGTAGCAGATGATGATAGTGCTGCTTGAGATGCTCCCCAACAGGGGCCAGTACAGGGTCCCAGAGGCACAGCAGAGGGACTTCCAGTACAGTCCTGGGAGTGATCACAGGGAAAGCTGACATCTGGGTGGGATGTGAATGCAGGGGAGGCAGGAGGAAGGGGAGGGCTGTAAGAGACTCAAACCAAGACCTAGAGGTTGGAGAGAGAATGACACATTTGGGGGATAAGGCTGGGGGCACAGTGCGTGGGGAATGAGTACTGAGAGAAGTGGCCGAAGAGGCAAGCAGGGGACAGGTCATGAAGGCCCGTGTGAACCAGCCTAAGGAATGCAAGCTTCCACCAAAGGTCAGGAAGCAGGGAGTGATAGGAAAAGATTTTAGAAAATCTCTCTGGCTGCTTGTGGAGAATGCTTTTGGCTGTAGCAAGGGCAGCCATGGAGCAAACAGTGAGGGCCTGACCGTTGTCATCCTAGTGGAACAGAGGCCCGCACTTGGGTAGAGCAGTGGAGGTGGAGAGAGATTTCAGACTTGAGCAATCAAGGGACTCTGTAGCCTTGGTGACTGACTGGCTGGGGGGATGGAGAAGAGGAGAGCCAAGTAGGATGCCAGGTTTGGAGGAAGACACTAAGTTCTTTCTTGGCTCCTCAGGGAGAGCGTTTTGGGGTATTTGGTTTTGGATCAGTTACTCTTACATTGTCTGTCAAAAGACAAAGCATTCCCTGAGTCTGGTGAGATGAAAGGATGTAGTGGTACAGATGAGGATCTTAAGTCCCAGTTGGATCAGAATCCCTTTCTCCTGCTCCATAAATCCAAGTAGGAAAGTCAAGGGCCAACTGAGAAGGTTGAGGCCTGGGAGAGAGGAGAGCCAGGCCCTTCTGTTTGTATCCTCAGTGGGCCCATCGCAGGAAGCAGTAGTGTAGGATGTTTCTAAGCTCAGAAGAGCCCACCTGGCTAGACCCTGGCTAATGTGGCTGTCCTACCATCAAGAGTCAGAGGAACTAGCCTGCATGGGAGCTCTACCCAGAAAGCACTGCTTCCCTGAGCTTTCGAAGTCGTGGTGGGAGGGGTGAGGTAGCAGTGGTTAAAACATTGCACCCACCCCCTTCCAGTGGGGTCTATTTTCTTAGGCTGTCTGCAGCTGTCAGGCACTTACCAGAGATCTGGAATACAGTTTCTTCTCCCTCTGGACCCTGGGGTTTGTACTTAAAGCCTATAGGGCTGTGAGGTTCCTGAAGAGGTTGTCACCTCTGTGTAAACCACCTTTCGTAGATTTCGGTAGGTAGTAAATGCTTAAGAAGATCAGTACCTGGGCAGCGGTTTAGCGCTGCCTGAAGCCCAGGGTGTGATCCTGAAGACCCTGGATCGAGTCCCACGTCAGGCTCCCTGCATGGAGCCTGCTTCTCCCTCTGCCTGTGTCTCTGTCCCTCTCTCTCTCTCTCTCTGTGTCTCTCATGAATAAATAAATAAAATCTTAAAAAATATATTAAAAAAAAAAAAAAGAAGATCAGTACCTTCCCCTCTGCCCAGTCTCTAAAGCCATCCAGGGAAGGTAATTTTGTTTGCTTCCTTAATTAGCCCGTCCTTGTGCTTTCCCATCTTTGCTCCTGGTAAAGTTTTCTTTCCAGTGGGAACTTATGATGCTTTTGTTCAGACTCTTTCCCTGCAGCCCTGTCCTCAGAGACAACCATCTGAAGGAAAAGCTGGGGTGCTGGGTGCTCCCCTAGGTCTTTCCAGCATCTCAGGACTGCCGATGGGACCTAAGTGGCCTGAAAGGAGACTGGCAGGTGGGGTTGCCTACATCTGGGAGAAGGGCAGGGGCCCCTATGCCAGGAAGCCCTTGAGTCCTGGACAGAAGCTGTACAAGCCTCACCAACCTTGCCCCAGACCCCCAGGGCCTTCCAGAATTGGGACCAGCAGGGTACCAAGGAGAGACAGAAGATTGTACTGTTTCAGGTCTGCCAGGCCAGCTGCTAAGCAGTGGGCTTTCCCTGGGGCTTCTGGTGATGCTGGAGCTGCTGGGTGCTGCCTGGACTCAGTGTTCTAAAACCCCTCTGTTCCTAATGTTACTCCAAATGATGCTTGGAGAGGTTTTTGGTATTTGTTTGTTTTCATTTTGGGGGGCAGCAAAGCAAAGTTTATTGAGCGGTAATAGTAAAGTGTTGGTAAAAAGCTCCCAAAGAGTGAGGGGACCCGAGAGAGTTATCGTAACTGTTTGTTTTAAACAGAAAATTCTTATTTCATTTTGTGCCAAAGCTTTATAAAGGCATTTCTGACATCAGAACCTCACCATGTGAGAGCTCTGGCTTGGGGGCTCAGAGTAGAACCCAAACTGAGTTCTTTTGGTAATGAATGAGGTGCCAGTGGGTAGGTGTCGAGTGTGTGAGAAATGTTGGGTGAAAGGTCTTTGGGAGCATTTTGGGGGTTATTGATCCTGGATTAGTGGGGTGCATGGGACCAGCAGCATAGAGTGGTGGACTAGGTCATTTCTATTCCACTAGGTCTCCCTTCTCTGCCCTCAGAGGCATATTCTGCCGTCTTCCCCATGAGCTGCTAGACGAACCGCAGCCCCAGAGTGCCCTGGCCACCCAGCCCGTGGGTGGTGGGCATGGTGCCCAGGCCACATTGAACTAACTGGGTGTGGGTACATGTCATGGTCATTGGTTGTTTTTGCAGGCATGGCTCGGAGCCCTGGTGTGGGGGCAGGGCCTGGGTTTGAGGTGGCCTGCGCTGGCCCCTCTGGCCCTGGCCAGAGGCCCCGTGGCCCACCCTGCTGCCCCTGGCCACCCTGTCCTCTGCTCCCTTCTAATCTCTTATTTATGTTGAGATGGTTCTGGAAAATACCAGATATGCAAACACCCAGACTGGGGTGGGGGGGTTGAGGAGTGGGGTGAAGGGGGGTGTGTGGTGGGTGGGAACACAAGTATTTTAAAAATGCTGCCGATCTCTGCGTTTCCCAGAAACCACAAGCACGCGGTCCGCCTGCCAGCAGTGCTCCCGCCACCCCACCACGCTGAGCTGCTGGGCTTTCCTCACTGTAGCCTGAGTTGGGGAGCCTGGGTCTGTGGAGGCTGCGGCCCAAGACCCAGTTGGGGAGGGGGCTTGCCTGGCACTTCCATCCTTAGTGCCAGGCAGCGGGTGTGGATGTGCTCCAGGCCTCTGGCATCACCGCAGGCGCCCCCTGGGCCAGATGGGCGCTGAGAGGGAGTGGAGTCTTCGTGTCTCCCCACCCCTCCTGCTGTGCAGTTTTGGGGGGGGGGGGGGGAGTGCTGCAGGGAGCCCAGCCCAGAGCCCTGCGTGGTGTTTGGCAGCAGCTTCTGTTCTGTTAAATACAGGGGATAGTGTCAGCAGTGTCAGCAAAGCTTATTTTTTCAGTTGTTGGCTCTGGGTTGGTTGGGAAACTATTTCCTCAGACCCGAGTCACCACTCAGGCTGCTTTAATCTCCCGCCATAGGTTTCTCTGAATGAGGGCATGACATTCTTCCCTGGTGGGGCTCGACCCAGCAGCTTCACCCGGACTCAGGTCGGGAAGAATGTAGGGTGTTTGTCCAGGATCCTGTGTGGTGCCCCCAGGACGGTGTCCGGCACCTGCATGCTCCCTAAGTGGTGTTTAATTGATCTGATAAATATTCTGTTGCACAGGAATGCTTTGGGGGCCAGGCCTGAGAGGTCCTAACCAGGATGAGGATTGTGGCTGGCATTCACTCTGCGTTAGGCACTGTTCCACCTGTTTTCATTTAATTTGCCCAACAACCCTCTGAAACAGGCAGTATAATCTTTATTTCACAGGTGAGGATACCGGATTACAGAGAGGTTAAGGATAAGTATGTGGCCGAAGGTTTCAAGGCTATGAAGTAACTTATCAGGAGTTGAATTTAGGGCATCAGCTCCTTGTACTTCACTTGTGTGCTGTATAGGGTAGGGGAACACGGTATCTGGATATTCTCATAAATCCACTGGCCAGCCCAGGCCTACGTCCTTCCACTGGCCAGCCCAGGCCTACGTCCTTCTGACTCCTGCTGCCCCTGTAGGCCTCTCCTCCAGAAAGGGAGGAGAAGCAAGGAGTAAGTGGCTATTCTTGCTCTTGCTCTGTGGATAGTGAGCTGTAGAAGGGTGTGACTGCTGCTCTGTCTTTCCAGAGGATTAATTGGCCAGAGGAAGCGAGCCCAGGTGGCAGCAGGTGGGAGCTGAGAGAGGTACTGGGAAGTGTGGCTGGGGAAAGCCTTAGGAAGAGAAGTAGCATCTGTATTGGTGGTGTTTGAGTGTGATTTCTAGCAGGTGATACAGGGGCACACTTTGCCCCTTACACATCTGCTAGACCCTGGAGGGGTCTGACATGCTAGTACTGACCTCTGCAGTACTTGAGGTTGCAAGATCCTCAGAGTGTCACCTCTGACTAAGAACAGGTCTCCTTCTGTCACATGGGGACTGCATCCTGTTGTTTCCTCATGTGCACTGTGGGGGAAAAGTTGAGGTGCACGGCCTGGGCAGAGGGCCTAGCAGATAGTGGGTAGCAACGAAGAACTCTTACTGGCTTCTCCCACTGAGTCCCTGCTGTTCCTTATGTCTGTAATGCCTTTCCTTGCCCATCCTCATGCCCTCATACACATTGGCCCTGGTTTGAATGTCACTTCCTCAGGGAAGCCTTCCCTGACCTTCTGAGTTGTCACATCCTTTTCTTTGATAACATTCATCAAGCTTGTTATTAATTCATTATCTTATTTCTCTGGTGCTTCTGGAGCACTTCATGATATTTGTTGAAGGAAAGAAGTTCCCTGGTCAGGAACTGATTTCCTATTCTTTCTACATGGTTTTCCTCATGTACCTCAGTTTTGGTTTCTAGAACCCTCCCCACCCTGACTTGCCTTGGTGACTTGTCTGCAGGACATATCCTAGCTTTACTCCCTGACTGTTTCTTATGTGCCTGGGCACTCAGCATGTCCCATAGGAATGGAGGAGAGGTGGACTCTAGGCATCTAGGAGCAGGTCACAGGATGGCCTGCCTCCTGGCCCTGTACTGATGTCTTTGGGTGAGAAGCTTGGGCTTCGGTAAGAAGCAGATTTGGAGTTATGTGGGGTTACACAGCGTCCAACCCAGGGGTCCTTGGAGAAATGTGCTTGTCATACTGGCTGCAGTCTCTGAGGGGGTAGGATGTAGCTCAGCAGGGCTCAAGACTTCCTCTTTCCTTCTGCTGCTTTCCTGCTCTGCCTGCGTGCTGGAATGTCAGCAGGCTGGGAATTTTCACAGCAAGGATTTTTCCCAGTCAGGGCAACAGATTCCAGCTGGAGCCTGGGGACAGCTCCCCCATGGGCAGGGGCTGCCAGAGAGGGCCAGGGAACATGCTAGGGCATCCCAACTGCTCTGTGCTCAGAGCCTCAGCAGGTGGTACAGGGAGGCCTTCGGCACCAGAAACTCCTCTGGTGAGGAGAGAACATAGCTGGCCATATCCCACAAGCCTCACTTCCTCCACCCGGTGAGTGAGTCAGGAAGGGGAGCTGCCTCAGATTCCATCCTCAGGTGGGGCTGTGGCTGCCAGACCCAGGTTTTCTGGCCTGTGGGGGCCACCCAGCCTTGGCAGGAGGTGGCACTGCTGAGTCTGTCCCCCTTACCCACCCCTTCTCAGTGGGCCCAGTAATGTCTCCAGGGCCTGGTTCCCTCTCTTTAGTGACCCTTCTGGCCTCTGTGCCTTTTGCCCCTTGACCTCAGTATTGCTGGCCCCTCCCTTCCACTCCCACTTCTGCAAGGAGCTGACTCACTTCCTCTTTCCCTCCCCAGTTTCTCTCACTGCCAGGCCCTGTGGTGTGCAGGGTACCCATAGGGAGGGGAGATTTCTTGCAGAGGGTACTTCCAAGGCTCTTTCACCTGGCAGTTAAGACTGAGGCTGTCCCTGGCCCTGGGCAGAGGAGGGCTGGGAGGTGAGGGTGGGGAGCATGGCTCTGGGCCATAGGAAGGCCCAATGTGAACAGCCCAGGATGGAGCCTGGCACAATTGAGGTGGGATGTCAGAAAGCCTTGAAGGGCACCTGTTCCATGTCACCCTGTGGGCTCAGTTCTGTGGAGGAGAAAGGCTGAATACGCCATCCCTATGACTATGGAGCCTGTGCTTTCTCTAGAACAGAAGACATCTGCAAAAAGATAGATCTCAGCCCAGGGTGGCATGGGCTAGAGGCCAGGCAGTGACAGCACTGTCAGGCAGCATGAGACACTCATGACTGTGTACCCAGTTTCATGCCCAGCCCCATCTCATCATGGAGAAAGTGTCTGGGGATTCCAGTGGAGCCTTCCAAGGCCAGGGTGAGGAACAGGGCCTGAAATGGTCTCCCTACTGGTTCTTTCTGCTGGGAGCCCACATCGTGCCTCTCCTGGCCCCCGCCTCCCACATCTGTGAGTCGACTGGTCTAGTTGTGGAGCCTATTGAAGAAGCTGGCTTCAGAACAGTGGAAGGTTTCCTCCCCGAGTAGCTGGCATCTTCCAGCTCCTTGGAGCCATCCAGGCTGTGGAAGCCCATGTGCCTGGTACTTCAGGCACTGGGGACTCAGCTCATGCTGAGCTAGGTACAGTCTTGGATCTTCCCCCCGCAGGTGGCCTAGGTTACATAGAGGACAAAGGCACCGGGTAAGGTTGAGTCCCCACTCACTTGGCCATGCATCAAGTTCAATAGAAGCTGAAAGGAAATTAGGCCTACTGCCTGAGAAGCCTGGGAGACTGCTGTGGGCTGTCTTCCTAGAATCAAGGGACCAGCAAACATTCTTGTTCCACCGAGCATTTGGCTTTGCCTGGCAGATCCCGCACTGCACAGGCGGCCTGCAGTGATCTGGATTCTGGCCTCAGGATTTCTGGACAATGACAGGTGTTTCTTGTATAAATGAGGTTGGGGGTGGCAGGCTGGAATGAGGCCTAGGTGTTGTGAAGGTGAGGGGTATTAGCCTGACCACCCCACCCAGAATACTCTCACCCTCTCTGGTGGAGGTGAACCACCCGATATAGGCACTCAGATGCCGGTCTGCGTTCCTCTTCCAGGACTCCTTTATTGTTCCCTGCTACCATCCATCACTCCTTAGCCTCGACCTGTGGCGCAGAACCAGGCTCTGTGATAGGATACCCAGTTTGGAAATGGCTTGGAACACACACACACATACACTGCAAAATTTAGTCTGGGTGTCCTTTTCTCTCAGACTCTTCCAAAGCATTTCTGCCATCAGCTTCTAATCCTTCTAACTGGCCTTCCCCTTCTCTGTCTAGACCGCAGGAGTTAGTCTCTGAGGCAAGGCACAGCAGTTTTCTGGCTTCTATCATGGCCCTGGGTTCCCTACTCAGCCCCTGCATCTTCCTTAACACACCTGTTTTCAGTCTCTCTTCTGTGCCTCTGAAAGAGGGACCCATGCTATAAAGGGTCCCATCTTCTCCTGCCCCACATATTCTCTTCAAAAATCCAGAAACTGCAGATCTTATTGTTGCTATAGAAACAGATGCTTGGCAAATATGAAGTTGGATGGAAGGGCTGGTTTTGGCTGTGGAACTGCTTCCAGCTCATTTGGGGAGGAGAAAAAGGAGGCAGGCAGCATTGGCAGAAGAGCCCACAAATCAGAAGATGCTGATGATTATGTATGTATTGTTAATACATTGGTGCATATTGGGTACAACATGGACTCTGCAGCTGGACTCCTGGGTTCAAATCCTGACTGTTTACTAAGCTGTGTGACCTTGGGCAAATTATTTAATTTCTCTGTGCCTCACTTTCCTCACCTGTAAAATACTACTACTACTATTACTATTACTACTACTACTACTACTACTACTACTACTACTACTTTCTTGTAAGGTTATTTTAAGGATTCAACTAATCATTACACACAAGTCACTTAGAATAGCATTATCGTCATCATTAATCTGTCTGTAAGGTGCTGGGAGGTACTTGGTGCCTGGGAGCCTGATGGGCCATCTGTCCAGGAATGCCACAGGCCTGTTAATGACTCAGCTCTGCTGATGGTGGTGGGGGGATGAAGGGGGCACAGTACAGGGCACTTTACTCTCGTCTCCAGAATGGTGCTTTTCTCCAAAGGGCCTCCAAGTGAAGATGGGGAAATAAGACGCAGATCAGTCCCCAGGTTTACTCAGGGCCACATGGCAGCCTCAGAGTTTATCCAAACTAGCCTGTAGTTCAATGCATCTTTAAAATTGTGCTCCTTTTCCCATGAATGCCTCCAGTCAAATTCTTGTCCGATGCCAGCAACTTCGGAATACCATGCTTCTTTCTACCTGTTTGTTTTCCAGTTAAACAGACTTCACTTTTTTGTGGTCTCTCCACAACTTATTTTGTTTCTTCACGCCCATCTTGCATCTGGATTAGGGCTAAACAGGAACTGAGGACAGAATGGAGGCACAGAACAGAGAGGCAGCCCCGACCTACAATTTCCTGGGTCTATTTTCTGCTCCTTTACCACACATATGAGCTCACCCAGACTCTCCCACTTGGATTTTCTAAGTAAAACCTTTCATATTAAGTGCCTGTGAGAGACTGTGGTAGCTGTCAGACCCATGTCCTGTTCCCTTATTCCTCCATGGATCCAGGGCTTGGGGAGCTTACTTGAGCCTTTCTAGCCTGGCGGGCATGCCCTAAAGTCCTTTCTCCACCATGTCCTCCTCCTTACCTTCTTCAGTTGGTTCATCCAGTGAGTGACACAGGGAGATGTCCAGTTATGGTCCCCATTGCTCCGTGGGCAGAAATCCTGGCATGCTGCTCAGAATGAAGCTTTATTGGCCTTATTTGCCCTTGAAAACTCAGGGTTCTGCTGGGACATCTCTCTCTGGGAGCACTCACATCAGATGAGTCCAGCAGCGGGTGGTGCGGGGAAGCCCTCAGGCCACTACATTCCAGATGTCTTACCCATGCATGGTCCAGAGACTCTGTAGAAACAAGGAACGATTGTGTGGCACCAAGGGGCTTTCTCCCAGGCCTGGGATGCCTTGGAGTGGGGGCTGGCTTCCATTCAGCTTTGCCTTTTCAGCCCCTCGGCATCTGGCTTCTGTTCCCTGGCTAGTTGTTATATTGTGGCTAAACTGTGTCCCCTTCCCCCACTTCTTTCTGAGGCCCAGGGGTCAGGGCAAGGTACACAGGGATGGGACGGGAGCCTAAGCATAATCTGGGGCAGGGGTAGGAGAGAACAGCAGGTGGTCAGGGGGCAACACCTGACAGAGTCTTTGGACAGGATGACCAGGACAAGCTGAAAGGGGGCTCTCTCGATCAGACCTGTCTGACAGGAGGCTCTGCCAAAACAGGTATGTTCAGGGCAGCCCAGTGGCTCAGCGGTTTAGCACTGCCTTCAGCCCAGGGTCTGATCCTGGGGACCTGGGATTGAGTCCCACGTGGGATTCCCCGCATGGAGCCTGCTTCTCCCTCTGCCTGTGTCTCTGCCTCTCTCTCTCTCTCTCTCTCTCTCTATGTCTCTCATGAAAAAAAAAAAAAAAAGATATGTTCAGCAGTCCTTGCTTTCCAACCTGGTAGCCATTTAGCCACCACAGGTGGCTTTTGAGCACTTGAAATGTGATTGGCATGACTGAGGGAGTGAATCTTAAAAAAAAAAAAAAAATTTTTTTTGTTTTAATTTAATCAGAAGTATTCCCATTGTTTCAATTTAACTTAAATTTAAGTAGCCACATGTGGCTCGGGCCTACCGCATTGAACAGTGCAGCTTCAGATAGTTCTCAGAAAACAATGGTGGGGTGCTCTTGAAGGCTTCTCTCCTCTTGCAGCCATCCTGGTGAGGCTGGGGATGGTGGCATTTTTTTCCTTCCTCTCAGGAAGGAAGGCTTGTCCTCTTTGGCAATTTCTACACTTCAGCAGCTCTGGAATCCTGATGCCCCTGGGCCAACAGGTCCCTGGCTGTGAGCCACCACAACTGGGGCAGTGCTTCCCCACCTTGCCAAGCGTGTTTTCTGCCCAGCTCTGTAACACACAGGTGCTCACATGCCCCAGTGGATTTGGCCAAGGCTGGTAATGTGGAGGTGGTAGGTTGGTAGGAAAGAAGCTTTTGCTTCATTCCTCCTACTTCTATGGAGATTGAATTTGAGCTTTATTTTTACTTTAAAGGGTTCTAGAAACAGGCTAAAAAAAAAAGGCCTCCAGAGGTGATCACACAGATCCTCAAACTATGTATCAAGTGTCCAGTGTTTGGAGGAACCTGAGGCTTGTCTGAAGCAGCCTCCCTGGCACTGAGAATAAGCACCATGTGTTTCCATCTCTCATACCCGGGAAGACCTTCCTGATGTTTTATTTAAATCTGTGTGGCCGACCCTTAAACTGGCTTTCCTTTTTTTTCTTCTGTGGAAATAGAAAAGAGTCGTCATTTATGTGAAAAAGAGAACAATAGTTCATTATGCTTATTCTGTCTGCCAGAGGGGGTTGGGGATGGGAATATTGTGTATGTGGTACATTTGGTAGACTCAGGGGTGAACCAAGTTTGGGTAGGATTTGGGCAGCGGTATGGAGGATTTTGTCAAGGCAGGCGCTTGGCTTTGGGCCTCGTGGGAGCTTGGCAAAGCAGAGGCAATGTGGAAATCCCCAGGGACCCTGAGGAAATCCCCCGAAGCCGAGAGTCTGGGGAGCAGCAGACCTAACTGCAGTGGGCTCTGCAGGCAGCCAGGTCCGACTGTGAGGGGACAGACCTGGTCCTAGCAGAGAGGACAAGCCCACACGCACCTGGGCTCTGTCACCGGGGTCTGAGCAAAGCTTTGGGAGGGCTAAGGCAGGGGCTGGCGGAGTGCCGAGACCTAACCTCAGTGACAGTGAGGGTGGTGATCCGGGGCTGCCCCCTCCCCGGACTTTCCTAGACTGCTGGTCCCAGACCTCGCCCCCCAGCACACCGGTTTAAAGCGTCGCGTCCCCGGAGTCTTCTGTTTATGCACGTACTCATTCATTCATCCATCCATTTTATTCCATCAGTGAGCACGTATTGAGTGCCCACTACATGCAGGGGCCGTTCTGGGTCTTGCGGATGGAGCGGTGATTAAACAAAGGCGGCGCCGCGCTCTGCCCGGCCGCCCCGACCGTACCCTTCCAGGATAAAGCGAGAGGCCATCTTGCCGCCGCAGCCCCCTCAGTCTCGAGCTCCCGGGGGACGCCTCTCGGGGGCGTGGCCTGGACGCCTGCCCCGCTGAGGTGAAATCCCGCGGCTCGGGCGGCCAGGGCGGGCGAGAAGGGAGCGGCCGCCCTCTGCCGGGCTGCCGAGGCGCTGCAGGGCGGGTGCGCCCTGCAGCTCCGGGCGCACTGCGCATGTGCGGGAGCTGGCCCTCCCCGGCTCCGCCCCTCCCCGGCTCCGCCCCTGCGCCTGCCGGCAGGTGGGCTGGGCCTGGAAGCGCAGGCGGGGCTGGGGCTGGGCCCCGGGCCCACCCGGCCCCCCCGGCCCCCCCCCACTCCCGCCCAGCCGGGCCGCCGAGACCGCCTGGAGGGCAGCAGTGTCTGGACCCAGACCTGGGCTTGCCCTTTTCACCACCTCATTGAAACAATGCATGTCCCCTAGCTTCCGTAAATTCTGTTAATGACAGTTTGTACATTGCAAATTAGTCCTAATACAAGCACTGTGGGATAGTGTTTATAAACCTTTTCTTTCTTTTTAAAGGAGTTTTGAATTAAAGAGGAACTAGAGAGATAAGGTCAGCTATTCTTTTAAGATGTCAAGTAGATCACCAGGCTCAGTGTTTTCCAAGCTATCTTCTAAATCGGTCTCCATCTGACATTCCTGTTTTAGATAGTGGCTTCAGATTGTTCTCTTGAAATCTTGACAGCTTGAAACGTTGGAGGCTTTACATCTTCTTCCTAACCCCACCCTTCAACTTCCGTGCCCATTTCCCAGCCTCCCCGAATAGTTGCTGAGTCTCTGTCTTGCATCACCCACGGTCTCTTCCCCACCATCAGCATACAGGAGATACCAACCCCGCTCCCATCCGTCCTCTGGCCATCTCCTTGACTTTCAGTGGTCTTTCAGCTTCTAGCCTCTTTTGCTTCCCAGCATCCTTTTGTTAGATCAGCATTCCTAAAGCTATGGTTTAATCATGTCCCTTCATTGTCCAGAAGCCTGCTGTGACCCCCACTGTTTTCCAGGCAGGAGGGAGAGTGGAAGGAGCAGGGCTCTGGAGTCAGAATGACTAGTGTCCTAACTGGTCTTGCCAATCACTATCTATGTGGTTTCGGGCACGTCATTTAACCTCTATAAGCCTGTTTCCCAGACCATGATTCCTCTTTTGCAGCATTCACCTCCCAGAGTTTTGTGAGGAAAACAAGCAGCACAATCCCTGACTCCAGCCCTGACTCATGGCTAGTGCTCAGAATGTGCCTGCTTTGTGCTTAGGCTGCTTACCTCCCTTTCTTCCTCAGGTACAACCCTTTCAATTGCAAGTGACAGAGCCCAGCTGACCTGATTTAAAAAGAAGAAATGCTTGGGGTCAAACATCTGAAACATTCAGGGGGTAGAACTGGTTGTAAGTTCAGCCTCATCTAGAACCCAGGCCTTTCCTGTCTCTCAGTTCATCTTCCATACTGGCTTGGTCTTCAGACAACCGATGACAAAATGGCACAGCACCAGGTTCAGGTCTTATGGGAGAAGTGTGACTCTTTCAGTAATCCAAAGTTTCATTCAATGGCCTCGGTACTGATTGGATCATATGCCTTCCATGAACTAGTCCCCGTAGCCTGGGGACATGACATACTTGTTGGCCAGATTCAAGTCACATGCTGGGGTAGGTCCCCAGGGAAAAATTGGGGTGCTATAATCAGAGAATAGAGGAATGGATTGTGGGCAGCTGAAACCACACCTGTCCACTATGACACGTGGGCATTCTTGATCTGGCCCCACTTACCTTCCCAGCTTTGCCTCTCATTGTTTACCTATCTGTGTCACTTCATCCAGACTTATTGTTTGTGCTTCATGTTTCATGCTTCTATTATCTTACTCCTTTACCCTGGAATCCCCTTCATTTCTCATCTCATTACACTTCCTTCCATTTTTCATGGCCCTAGCCCCAAGCTGCCCATAAGCTCTCTGTTTTATTCCCCAGCAGGAAAAGATCTCTGCTTCTGAATTTCCCTAGAACATTATCAGTGACCCTGTTGGAACATGGAGCAGATCCTACACCAATTCTAATTACTTGGGTAGCTTTGTTTCTCTTCTTCCGGTCTGTATGTTTGCTGAGGTCAGAACTGTGTCCACATCATCTTGTTTCAATCACTCGCTCATCCATCTATGGAGCACTGCCTCTGAGCAGGACCCAATGCTCTCGGTAGGTGCAGAGCACACAGACTGAACCACAGACATACAGCCTCTTCCTTGAGAAGCTCACAGTCCAGTTGTGAAGTGCCAGAAAAAGAAGCCAGCCTTGTGCTTCTCCCTGGTGCTCACCTTGAGGAATTACCGGTAACTGCTAGTTGAATATGTGAATGGCTTCACTCTTCAGAGCCTTCTGTGTAGCCCACCCCTGGCCCCCTGCTTAGCCATTCTGCCTGGCCCAGTGCCAGTAACAGAGGACCTTTCACTCACCCCACACCACCAACAACCACACACACCACCAACAACCACACACACCACCACCGCAGAGTAGTCGAGGTTGTTACTCTATCTGGATATCTCTTTTTTCCCTATTGTGTTCAACACCATGTATCTCACAACAGTTACCTTTCAGGTCAGTTAGTTAAATCCAGTGGATACTTAACACCTACTGTGTGTCTAGTGCTGGGGAGGGGGATGAGATTTAAAAGACATAGGAAATGGTCCCTCCTGTTCAGGGAGATAAGATTTAGACATATCACAAATAGATTACTATTCAAAACATTAGTTTATGCTGTGTAGTTGTGGCACATGCACATCAAAATTCAATAAATTCCACTTATGTTTGTGTGAGAAAAAATTTAAACATTGCATTTTGTGTATATCTTTTTATTGTAGGCTGTACATGACTGTCCATGCTATGCTTTCCTGCAGATACATAAAATATATAAAACAATGTGTGCTATACTTTGTGAGCAATTTAAGGGATTTTCGAGAGTAATTTTGGCTATATTTTACATTTGCCTTACAGGCTGACTTTAGAATCTAATCCCATTTAGTATCTATGCGCATTCCATTGTATCTAGCAAAGTGCCATATTGAGTATAAAAAACCACCATGTGTACATGGTGATATCTGGGTATAGACAGGACTGTGGTTGGTTGGTTGTTGTTTTTTTTAATTTTTTTTTTAAGATTTTATTTATTTGTGACAGACACAGAGAGAAAGAGAGAGGCAGAGACATAGGCAGAGGGAGAAGCAGGCTCCATGAAGGGAGCCCGACATGGGACTCAATCCCGGGTCTCCAGGATCATACCCCAGGCTGAAGGCGGCGCCAAACTGCTGGGCCATCGGGGCTGCCCAGGACTGTGGTTTTTGATAATAATTTAATCACTACCTACAATTTGCCAGGCCTAATGCCAGGTACTTTACATATACTGTCTTTTTTAAATTCTCACAACAACCCCAGAAGGTAGTAATAGGTATTATAAGGCAAAAAAATTGGACACCCTAAGAAGCTGAGTAACTTTCCCTTAGGTCAGGCAGCAAGATAGATGCAGAGCTGAGATCCAGGACTGGGGTGCCTGACTGCGAAGGTGTGCTCTTTGCAGTATGCCTCTGTGCAGGCCTTGGGGTCTGGGGAAGACTTCATGAGGGAGGTGACACTTGTGGACCTTGACAGATGGAAAGTTGGGCAAGGGAGAGAGGCATTTCTTTTCCTTTTTTTTTTTTTTTTAAGGTTTTATTTGTTCATGAGGGAGAGAGGTAGAGACACAGGCAGAGGAAAAGCAGGCTCCCCACAAGGAGCCCGATATGGGTCTCAATCCCAGACCCTGGGAAGAGAGAAGCATTTCTAAGTCATTGGTGGTGATGAGGGCAGGGGACTGTGGGAATATCTGCCTGAGAAAGTGAGAGCACGAGGGGAGCTGGGGAAAAGAGGGGAGAAAGGGGAAGGGGAAGTGCCAGGAGGCAGACCCAGGGGCCTAGGGGTGGTCTGGTTGGCTGTGGGAGTGACTGCCCAGCCCCCTGGGGTTATAGGTTGGGCTTACTTAAGACCTACTGAGGCCTGAGGCAGCACCAACCTTTGGGCAGCAGGGGGACTGGTGGTGGCTTTGTGTGACAAGGAGTGGGTTGTCAGGTCTCAGGTTTCTTCTCTGAATGAAGAGGTCTGCCCTTGTCACCGAGGGAAGAAAGTGCTTTGAGATGATCTCCATCAGTAACACAAGTCAACTCAGAGACAGAATGACCAGGATCTAGTTGTCTGAATAGAAAAGAGTAGATTGACACATGGTTACTAATAATTCAGAACAAGCTTCTGAAAGTAAAGTGACACCTCGGTCACCCATAAGGGGTGCACCAGTAACTTTTCTTGGCACCAGCGTGTCGAGAAAGCCCTGGGGATGTGAAGAGCTCTGACACAGCACATGCCCCCGAAGGGCCAGACGATCTCCCTGGGATGACACACCAGTCCCTGGTCATCTTCCAGAGCACTGCTGAATGGAAGGTGGGCCTAGAAGATCCTCAGGTGACCAAAATAGAGGGCAGCAAGTCTTGGGGGGAAAACCCAGGCCCTTTACTCACAGGAGAGTAGCTCTCTGGTATTCCACTTGCTCTGCTCTGGACTTTGTTGTATCAGGCTCGGTTATCTGGTTCTCTAGCCTTTGGCAGAAACTGCTCATTAGAAGGAAGTGAGACTGTTGGGGACAGGCATGCTGACAGGTGGAGTGACAGCTGATGGGGACAAAAGAATGAAAAAGCAGATAATCCGGACACAGGGCATCTGGTCTTACCAACATGGGCATGGAGCGAGGTTGGCTGCAGCACCTAGGACGGGGCTGGTGCCTGTTGAGTATGGCGAGGGACATTGGTAGGCCTGGAGCCAGGCTGGGAAGTCCAAAGTCATCACAGTGGGGATGATGGGCCCTCATTTTCATCTGTAGAGGAGGGAAATGAGGGGAGTTCAAGAGAGGAAGCTCAGGAGTTTGAGATGTTTGAGATGGGTTCTGAGTGTTTTACTTAAGAAGAGAACCAACAGGGACGCCTGGGAGGTTCAGCAGTTGAGTGCCTGCCTTTGGCCCAGGGTGTGATCCTGGAGTCCCAGGATCAAGTCCCACATCGGGCTCCCTGCATGGAGCCTGCTTCTCCCTCTGCCTGTGTCTCTGCCTCTCTCTGTGTGTGTCTCTCATGAATAAATAAATAAAATCTTAAAAAAAAAATAGAAGAGAACCAACAAAATGTGTGTTTTTATGATTTATAAGTTAGTAATAGAATTTAGAAAGTCACTTAAAATAGAAAATATGTTGTGCCTTAAAGGGGATAGTCTTCAGTTACCTGGAAATTTTGCTTGTGATGCTTTGCTTTACTCTTCTCCCCCATCTCCTGACAATGATCACAGATAGATGATAATAATTAAAACTATTGAAAACTTTTTTTCTGATAAGTTTATTGAAAATTTTTGTGTTAGACACTGTTCCTAGAGCTTTGCAAGCACTAATTCCTCTAATGCCTACAATCACCCTACTGGGTAGGTACTTTCATTGCCCTCCTTGTACAGGTGAAGAAATCACAGCGCAGGGTTCAGTTGTGTAGCTTTCCGCATGGACAAGCCACGATTGAACCCGGTGGGCTGGACCTGGGAGACTCACTGTCAGCCACGGGACACCAAGAATAATTCCTTCAAAGCAGTGGTTCTCAGAATCACCTGAAGGGCTGGTTAGAGCACAGGTTCCTGGGGCCCTGATGCAGAATTTCTGATTCAGTAGGTCTGGAAGGGGGAGGGGTTGCTGGTTTGGGGACCACGCTTTGAGAACCAAACCTTTTCACTCACTGAGATTTTACCAGTCTCATACTGACCATAGAGAAGAGTTACTGGTGCAGAACACTCATTTTGCAGATGAGGGCCGTTTAAGGCACAGGCCCAGGGATCACACAGCTACGTCCTTCATCCCTTCATTCTTTCAGGCACTCAGTGACTTAACAAAGGGACCCCTCTGCTGCCTTCATATTGAACAGTTTTCAGCCTTGGCTACCTATAAGCATCACCTGGGGGAGCTTTTACAAATCCTACTGCCCAGGCTTCCCTCCCGGACCAATTAAATCAGAAACTAGGGGGAAAGGGTGGGATTTAGACATCAGTATTTCTGGAGTCCCATGAGAGATTTCAGCTGCAGCCAAGGTTGGCACCAGTGTGTCGAGAAAGCCCTGGGGATGTGAAGAGCTCTGACACAGCACATGCCCCCGAAGGGCCAGACGATCTCCCTGGGACGACACACCAGTCCCTAGAAACCAGAGGTGGGACCCCACGTCCCAATGGTCCTGTGTGGTAGGGAAGAGGCAGAGCTGGGCTTTGGTCCTCCCAGGCAGTGCTTATCAACCTTTCAACAGAGAAAGTCATACTGTTTACAAGACCTACTGGGCTCATAAGACTATCTGGGGTAACAGGCCTGGGGGATCTCCAGCCACCATGGTTGGACACTGGTTTGGTGACAGCTCTTTTTCAAGCCCTCCTAACACCACCTCACCCCATTCTTTTTTTTTTTTTTTTTTTTCCTGGAGAGGAAAAAAAACAGGCCAGCTTCCTTTTTTCTGCAGAGCTTACAGCTTCTGAGACAGCTTCAAAAGGCCTGTCTTTTGGCTCCTCCCCATCTGCCCCCAGCTTCCATTTCAGCCTCTTGGGGGTCCCCAGCCCCAGTCCGGGCATCCCCTGGTACTAACTGAAGAGCAAGGCAAGGCCTTCTCTTCATGAGGAGCACTGGCTTTTCATGGGCAACCCTTGTTCACTGGCCAGACACCCACAATTTCCTCTGCAGGGCCAAGGCCCACCCACCACACCCTCCTGTGTGCCTGTGCAGTCAGTCTCTAGCTGTGTAGGGCAAGAGGTATATACACAGAAAGTGCAGTTGATTCTTTGCATGTCCCCAGTGTATTTCCGGCAAGGCAGCCACAGACTGATCGTGTGGGTCTCACTCTATTCCTGCCAGACGTTCCAGGATGGCTGCATGGCTGTCGTGCTGGCCCAGCGTGCAGTGGGCCCTGTATATTGGATTGGATGTGACGTTAGTGGTTTCCTTGGCCTCTGCCGCAGTAATTAGATGGCTGGGGTGAGCTTATGATTTGTGTGTTCTCAAGAACACTGTGCTGTGATTGAGTGTTCATGCATGATGGTGTGTGTGTGTGTGTGTGTGTGTGTGTGTGTGAGAGAGAGAGAGAGAGAGAGAGAGAGAGAGAGAGAGAGAGAACGTGCATGTGCTTGTCTTAATCCTGGCCTGTGGGGCCGGGGGCTGCAGGTCTCAAATTCCTCTGCTATTTTTAGGGGCCATATCAGCTCAGCTGTTTGGGAGCTGGGGTGTGTGTCAGTAGGAAAGCCCCACCCTCCCTGTCCCTTGCCCCTGACCCTCCAACACTGCCCGCCCCCCACCCATTGCCCCCTCACTCTCCGTGCCTCCTCTTCCCCCATCTACACACGCTGTGTTACCCTCTCCATCCCGGCATACCTGGTATCCGCAGTCCTGGAGGCCACTCACTGTCTGGGACTGGCTCTGGCCAGGGTTGGGCAGTCGGGCTGCCAGCAGGAGGGGCCTGGGGAGAGGGAGGGGACCAGGGGCGGGGCTGAAGCCTGTGCTATTTTGAGCCACTAACAGAGGAGCATCGGAGAGGAGACTCCTTGCTCTGGGTTGCTCCAGGCCAGGCCATGCGGGTGAGTGTCCCTGTGACCCCCCCACCCCCCACCCCAGAAATGTCCCAGGCTCCTCATGCCGGTTCCTCATTTACGAAAGGAGGAGCCTTTTTGTTATTTCCCCAGATGTGGCTGAAGGAGGTGGTGGTGAAGGGGGCGCTGCCTTGGGGCCCCTCTCTGAGCTTCTTGGTGGGGAGAGAATCATTCAGTGCAGGCAACCTCCCAAAACCTCCTGGGCCTGACTCGGGACTTTGGGAGTTTTGGAGGGGGCACCATTTTCTAGACCTCCGTGTCATGGGACTGCATCAGCTTGCCCACAGGCTGTGACACGCCTTCCCCACAGACCATTGGTGCCTGAGGCCCTCATTCCTTGGAACACTCTTTTCTTCCAAGGCCTGGAAGCCCAGTACCTCATGGACCTTCGGAAGGCTCGTATTACCAGGGTAGCCCTCCACCCTTTTTCCTCCTGGTAGATGAGAAAAGGCACTATACAGGGGTCATCCCTCCAGCTGTCAGGGTGGCCAGGAGTGGACTCAGCATGGTCTCCTGCATTTCTGTGGCTCAGACACTTGGAAGGAGCACAGATGGCATCTTGGGGATACCCTGTCTGTAGGTCTCATTTTCAGCAGAGATTACTCTAGAGAAGTAAGTTCCTTAAAAAAGCAAGTGAGGAGAGACATAGCTGCCTCTCAGTCATTCCGTTACTCACCCATGTCAACCCCTCCTGGCCACTGAGGGTCAGATTTTCATCATGTCAGCAGTTGGCAGCGTGTGGGCTGGCCCAGCACGGAGGTATACTGAGAGCCTGAGTCGTGCTTGTGAGCATTTGAATCTCCCTGGGCCCCAAGACTGCCCCATCCCAGCCACAGAACTGGCGCCAGTGCTGAGGTGTGTGTGGGTAGCCAGGGGTGGGGCCCGAGAATCTCCTCGCTGTGAGAGGTGCGTGCTTCCTGGTCTAGCCTCCTCCCCGCCTGATCCCCAGCCCGCAGGCCACCAGCACTAGGTCAGATTTGGGGGGTGGGGGGCGTGTGTGATGATGGCAAGGCAGATGGCAAAGGGCCCCGCAGTGGGGCAGCGAGTGTCCCCAGGGGAGGGAGGCCTCCAGCAGGTCCAGCCATTGGAGGAGGAACCCCAGGCCCGTCTGCAACCGCAGTGGCAGCAGGAAGCCATTCCAGTGCACCTGCTTCCTCTGGGCTGGCCGGCAGTGACTGTGGGCACTCACCGCTTTCTCTTCCGCCCCCCCCCCCCCGTGGGGGAGGGCTCTCAGTGGAGGCTGGACCAAAGGAGCCAGGGTGTCCCTGCCAAGCTCTTCCCCTCCTCCTCTGGCTGGCAGCATGGCCTTCAGGCCACTCCCTGCAGAGGCCTTGTTCCTTTCAAGCACCTCTGTGCAAAGCTTATTCGGGTCATGGTGGAAGGGCAGGTCATCTCTGGAAACCCCTGTGTTTCTGCCCAAGCTGTTATTCTGGTGGATAACATCATACAAGTTCAACTGTGGAGGTGAACCAGGGGAGGTGGAGGCAGGGCTTGCTTCCATCCCTTAAAGTGAGCCTGGAAGGTTCTTGCTGGAGGACAGACCTGGGTGTGAGTTCTAATTTGCGATTTGCTGTGCTGAGGGCTCGGCCAGGTCATTTCTGAGCTTCCTTTTGCTCATTTGTAAAGTGGGAATCATGCTAATATCTCCTTCAGAGAAATGTTGTGGGGATTTTTTTTTTAAAAAGGTTTTTTTTTTTTAAGATTTTATTTATTCATGATAGTCACACAGAGAGAGACAGAGAGGCAGAGACACAGGCAGAGGGAGAAGCAGGCTCCATGCAGGGAGCCCGACGTGGGAGTCGATCCTGGGTCTCCAGAATCAGGCCCTGGGCCAAAGGCAGGCGCCAAACCGCTGCGCCACCCAGGGATCCCTGTTGTGGGGATTAAATGAGCTCATGCGTGCAGAGGATTCAGCACGGTGCCTGGCAATTAGGACATGCTCAGTAAGGGTTAGCTGTTATTACTGCTATTGCAGTTCCTTCTTCCCACCCTCCTTCTTAGACAAGTAGGTGCTGGGGTGGAGGGAGGGCTGGTAGGGAAAGGGTCTCCTGGGAGCTACTCTCTGCTCCTTAGAACAGGAAAGGAGAGAGAGGACGATGCCATGCCTCTTTCTCCTCTGAATGTGCATGAGTGTTGGCAGAGGGAACAGGTGTGAGTTCCCTAATTCAGACAGCAAGATCTCTTTTTTTCCCCCTGCTCTTGGGGCTCCCTGTGTGTGGATATCTGCATGGATTCCTGAGCCTTGAGGCATTTTTCCCAGTTTGGGTATTCCGTGCCTTCGGGGAGCCTAGTGAGTAGAAAGCTTGCCTTGGGGGCATTTGTGCCCCCATTCCTTCTTGCAGGGGCACAGAAGATGGTAAGTTAAGGGTGGCTGGTCCTTGCTGGTCCATGCAGTGGGTAAAACCCAGCCTAGTCTGTCCCCTGAGTGTTGGAAGCCTTCCCAGGCTGGGCATCAAAAGGTCCCTCAGCACATTTCTTGGATTTCTCCTTGTTGAGAACAAATGCTTGCAGCTATTATCTCCTCTGCTTTTTCTTTTTTATTGACTATTTAGCTATCTTTACAATAGAAATAAACAGTAAGTAACAAATACATAACAAAATAAATACCAAATGTCGCTATTGTGTCTAGTTTACACAATTTACAAGATTATGATGATCACTGTTTGCATACTATTTAGGTTTTGGTTTCTTTGATGGATATTATTTTAGGTGGAGTTTTGCCTGCATATTTGTTAGTTTAAATGGCAACATAATGGTGCATTGTATGTACTGAAGTACCATAGTTTACCTAACGCTTCCCTTTTTTTTTCCTTTAAAGATTTTATTTATTTATTCATGAGAAACAGAGAGACAGAGAGGTAGAGGCATAGGCAGAGGGAGAAGCAGGCTCCATGCAGGGAGCCCAACGTGGGACTCGATCCCAGGTCTTCAGGATCCTGCCCTGGGCCGAAGGCGGCACTAAACTGCTGAGCTACTTCCCTAAAGCTAGGCATTTGAGTTGTTTCCAGTTTGGGGCATAGAGTGCATCATTAAAAGTCTCAGCATGGATTTGTGGGCTTTTTTTTTTTTTTCTCTTCCTTTCTTTAAATCAGCCCATTGCTCTTATGTTTCTGAAGATGGAAGGGCTAGGGCCAGAAGATGATGCATTTTATGGCTACTGTTGCTTCCCTAAGAGCTACTCAGCAATCTCAGAGTGTCCCGCCCTCCTTTTCCACTCTACAGCATTGAGTGTTCCATCTATTTATTGTTGCTAAGTTTAGAGCCAGTATTACCTCCCTTTTTCCCCCTCATCCCTGGGAATCAGGATTGGCAAGTGTTATTTTCTGTAGTTTACAGTTGAGAGAAGAGACCAGATGGGAATAAGAGTTTGCCAAAGAACCCCCATTTCAGTGCTGTCATGCGGTAAATGTTTATTTATTAAGGCCCACAGTATGATGGGTGACATAGCATCCTGTGCATGAGGAAACCACAGTCCAGGGAATGCTGTGGATGCACAAACGGCTCACATCCTGCTTGCTCGTGAATCCCAGTACTGCCACTTAGTAGCTCTGGGGCCCTCAGTGAGATCCATACCCTCTAGAAAGTGGGTTTTGTGAAGATGAAATAAGGAAGCAGTGTAAAGTGCCTGCCTCTGTGACTGGCTCATAGTAAGGGTTCAGTGAACATTGGTTTCTCTTCCCTTCCCCCACAAAGAAGAGGGCAGAGAGGTACCTGGGTGGCACAGTCGATTAAGCGTCCCAACTCTTGGTTTTGGCTCAGGTCCTGATTTCAGGGTCATGAGTTTGAGCCCCATGCCAGGGCTCAGCATGGAGTCTGCCTGAGTTTCTCTCTCCCTCTGCCCCTACCCTTATGCTCTCTCTCTCTCTCTCTCTCACTCTCTAAAATAAATAAATAAATCTTAAAAAAAAAGGGGGGGGGGGGAGACGAGGCCAAAAGTGCCAGGGAGGGTGGTCAGAGAGGTAGTTGGAGCTTCAGGGACAGGATTGTGGTGGGGTCACTAGTAAACACTAGTGAACAAACACCTCACTGTCAATCCATGCTTCAGCTTGATCCACACCTCTCCAGACCTCCTAAACATTGACAGTGACACAGTATGTCAGCCAGAGTTGGCTACTAAGGATGACCTAGCCCCTCTGACCACATGTGACTAGCAAAAAAGATGGGCCTCTAAGGGAGCTTTGCAGTCAGAGCAACCTGGGTTCAAATCCAGGTCCACCACTTAATAGCTTTGTGACCTAATCTCATTCCAAGTCTTTTTCTTCATCAGTAAGATGAGAATAAAAGTAATTCCTGTGTCCTGAGGCTGTTGTAAGACAGATTTAAAAATATGTGTTAGGGATGCTTTAGTGGCTCAGTGGTTGAGCATCTGCTTTTGGCTCAGGTTGTGACTCCAGGGTCCTGGGTTTGAGTCCCACATCAGGCTCCCCACAGGGAACCTGTTTCTCCCTCTGCTTATGTCTCTGCCTCTCTCTGTGTGTCTCTCATGAGTAAATAAATAAAAATCTTTAAAAATAAATAAATAAAAATGTGTTAAATACTTTTACAGGTGTTCCATATACAGTAATTAACGATGTTGTCAGAAATGGCTGAAATCCCTAGAGAGAGCAGGTCAGCGAAGACAGGCCTTGGTATCCTTGCTCCACAAAGCAAGTCATTCCCAGCTCTGGCAATGGCTATGGTGAAGATGTCACTACCATCTTTGGGGCTGAGTTCCTTACCTGTTCTGCATCGGCTAAAGCTAGGTTATTTTGCATCCTAAGCAAATCTTTAAAATCTTTAAAAGCCAGTGATAACGACAAGAGCAGAAATAGCCAGGCAATTCCTCACAAAAGCCACAGAGATAATGTCCTCTGGAGAGAACCCCACATTTGTGTTCAGAGTGATGTTCCTAAGGAGGAGCGGGTGCAGAGGAACAGGCCCAAGTGCAAATGGCCAAGTGTCCTCACGGCCTCAGATGAATGGACCTCTCCCTGCTCCCAGGGAACTTGAGCAGGAGATCCAAGACCAAATGAGTGAAATTATTTATATCTGGCATATGACCCAAATAATAAAATAGACAAAATAATTTTCTAATTTTTCTTTTTTTTAAAGATTTTATTTATTTATTCATGAGAAACACACACACACACAGAGAGAGAGAGAGAGAGAGAGGCAGAGACACAGGCAGAGGGAGAAGCAGGCCCCATGTAGGGAGCCCGACATGGGACTCGATCTGGGGTCTCCAGGATCACGCCCTGGACTGAAGGCAGTGGTAAACCACTGAACCACCCGGGCTGTCCAATTTCTAATTTTTCACTGGTCATTCATGATAAGCAGTAAGAAGGATGGGCCAGTTTTGAAACTCCACTGAATTAACAGATTCTTTGCACAAAGCCTTTCCCTGGGTTGAGGCAGATTCGGCCTGTTGCTTCTCAAGAGGACCCGTTCTAATTTCTCCCCCGTAGTTGGAGTGGCTTTACTATTTTCCCACCCTCCTGCCCCTGGCCAGTAGTGGCATGTGGCAGGCAGAAGGCAATGTCGCCACAGTCCTCGAGAAGCTTTGTTAATGCCTTCACAGGCCCATAACTTTGGTTCACCCAGTTGAGGGCTAGAGTGCCTCTTCCTACCCAAACCCCTAGGGTGCAGACCTGGAAAAGACTTTAGCCATTTTCTAGACTAATCCATCCCCTAATTCTACAGGGAGGCCCAGAAAAGTGAGGTGGCTTATTCAAGGACACACAGCTTCCAAGGGCAGGACGTTCTATGTTCTATAACCCACCTGGCCATCTCTTTCCTCCTATGTTTTATTCCTTACTCCTTCTCTGACCTTTTGAGCTTTGCTATCTGCCTCCCTCCCCAGTTCCTCCCTCCTGTCACCTGTCGCCCACAGTGTTTGTCCCAGCAGGTCGTGACCTTTAGGAAGACTCCGATTCCCTGAGCGACCCTGCCCACCCCCCGTGTCTTCTCTGACCCAGAGTGCAGGCTACCTTCGGCGTCATGGCCTTTTCATCAAGGTTCGCCTTCTGGGAGCAAAAGGAAAGTTGGGTCTCAAAATCCTTGTGCTTTTCTGATGTGCTTGGCATGGTCTGTGCAGGCAGGAGTCTGGCTTGTGGGCCAGGGGGTTCTGGGAGCTAAAGACGGCGCATGTGTGTGGATCTGGGGGCCAGGGAGGATGACCAGGGGGGCTGGTGAACTCACTCTTCTTCCTCAATGGGCTTCTGCGCTGAGTCATGCTCCTCTGAGCTCCACCTCTGGTAAGCTGAGCTGCCTTTTGTCCCCCTGGTGCCCCTCCAAGTTAACTCCTCCACACCCTTCCCTTCCCCCTGCTGCTCTGACTCACCCCTGGGAACCTGGGCTGCTGTGGTGGTTGCCACTGGGAATGGCTTTGGCTCTGAGGTCTCTGGAACTGGGTCTCCCCGTGTCTGGGGACGGTGGTGGGTAGAAGAAGAGCCAAGAGTCAGGAGCCAGGCCAGCTAGCTGGCTGCCTGGGTTCCAGAGGGTGATTCAGACTGCAGACCTGGGCGTGCCTTTGTGCTGTGCATAGTCCCCAGCTGGGCAATGACCTATGACAGACAGAGCCTTTGGCTGGGGGCGGGGCGGGGGGGGGCAGGAGTGGCAGTGAGTCAGCCTCAGGCTAAATCCAGAGCTGAGCTCAGAGCTGGGCCTAGTGTCCCAGGCATTTTGGGGGGCAGTCAGTGTTATCCCCAGTGCTTCACCACTTGGGCAGGACACTTGGGGTCCCAAGCTCGCATCCCTGGAGGGAGCACAGAATTGGAGCTGGTGAGGGACACGGAGTGGACTTGGAATCTGGGCCATCCCTGAGCCTGAGCTAACAGCACTGCGTGCAGTAATGAGCAAGTCTGTGTGGTTTGTGAACACTTGATGTTCCCCTGACCTGTGTGCTCAGGTGCTAATGCATGGTGTGATCCTTGGGCATGTGGGGAGGGTGCAACTATTGGACATTGGTGGGGGGCAGTAGGCACAGACCCAGACTCTGCCACTTGTCCTCGTTCCCTCTCTACCAGCCCCTCCTTTCCTTTTAATCGCTCCAATCCCAGTTTCTAAAGTAGTAGAGCCCACTCTGATGAATAATTGCCATTTCCCTCTGTCTGTAACAGTGTGAACTAACTTTGAAGCTTCGGCCCATTGAAAATAGCTCTCTAGACAAGACGCAACTTTAAAACTTGAGCGGCCATCATGCTGGTCAGTGCCCTAGGTGCTGCTAATTAGAGATCAAAAGTAGCCAAGGACTCTGGGTACAAATAGAGAGTCCCCACCCCCACCCTGAGGTGGATAATTAACATGATCCTGGACGAATTTCTAAGGATCTTTTCCATTAGGAATCAAGAAAACCTTCCCGTGCAACTACTCCACTGTGTCTGGGCGGGGAAAGGGCATGCTGAAGCTGAGTAGGGGTGCTCACAGACCTGCCTTTTTCCCATAGTCCTAAGTGACAGCGCAAAGAGGAGAAAAATCCACTAAGACTGTCTGAGCTTTTGGAGGGAGAGATGCCAGTGAGGGGTGGGCAGAGGACTCATTTGGATTCAGGCGTGGCCCCTTTGGGTCTGTTCTGAGCCAGTCTCAGAACTGAAGGAACCTTCAGAGTATCATCCACATGGTCTGTTCTTTTTCCAGATACAGTCTGGTGGCTGCTGTTTTCCCGACTCTGCAACTCCCCTCTGATAAGCCAGCTAGCTCATAGGCTGAGTGCAACCCCCTGGCCAGAGCAGCCAGAGCTCAAGCATCTTTCCTTCCTCTACACTGTGCCCCTATAACCTTAGGGTTTCCTCCCTCAGCTGCATGGTTAGCCGTTTGGTGGGTCTGAGGTTGGCAAAACATCTGGCCTCTCCTACCTCTGCCCCTTTTCCTGCCTCCAGACATTGCTCAGCTGTCTGGCTGAGAAAGCATTCAGGCTCTGGGCTGGGGGATGTCACAGGGGCCTAGAAGTAAGTTGGAGCCAGCCTGCTAGAGATCGCCGATTCAGCCTCCGTTAGCCTAGCAGGCAGGGCCCCCACACCCGGGTCAAGCCTCCACACTCATTGGGTCAGGGGGCTCTTGTTCAGATGCTTCTTCTCTGAGCTGGGAATGACTCGTGGAGTTCAGCAGGAGTTGAGTTATCTGGATCTTTCTGTCCACCCTGTAACCAAGGCCATGATGGCATACTCTTAAACAGCCCCAGTGGGACACGTGATGGGGACTGGCAGCAAGGGTACTTGGTTTCCCCGCTCCGTGGAGACTGCTCATTCACTGGATGGTTTTGACCCTGGCACAGGATAAGTTGCCCATGTCCTTCACCGCTGGTATTCCTGAACACACGGGAACTCTGCCTTCTGGGGAGGGAAGGGCCCATTGGATGTTTTCCTCCTGTGCCTTTGATGCAGAGTTTCTGCCCTGACCTGCTGTTTGACTTCCTTGTCTACTCCCTCAGGTTAAAGAGGAAGACAAAACTCTGCTGAAGCCTGGCCCTCCTGCCAAGGAGGAAGGGGCTGTAAGTGCTTCTCCGAGCCCTGTGTGCATGTGTATGTGTGCACATGTGCGTGTGCCTGGGTGGGTGTGCCTGCCAGCCCTAGTCTAGTTCATAAGGCAGTTCCATGGAGCAGCAGGCATGGTGGGGTGCCCCTTCCTATCTGGGGTGGCCAGAGGGAATGCCATTAATGAGGTAGAAAGTGCAGCATGTATGATGCCAACGTGGGGTACATGGAGGAGATGGGAAAACCAAGGTGCTTTGGAGACCTCCTCCAACCCCTCTCTTTAGTTCTTACCTTTAATTCTTGCTTCCTGAACTCTTGGGTGCTAGAGAGGCCTAGGTGGGCAAACTCTTAGGTTGGGGAGCACCAAAGGAGAGCTCAGCTGTTGGGACTCCTCATTCCCCTCTCTGGTTGGCATAAGACCAGCACAGGGATGGATTTCACTGCAGCTGTTCTGTCTTCCCAAGACCCTGTCAGCTGCTTGGTGTGGGTGACCCAGAGGCAGGCTCCAGCTGCCCGATGACCCCAGCCTCTCCCCCAGGTCATTCTGCCTTGAGATAGGGACACTGAGTAAGGCTGGACTCTTTTGAAGCAAGATAGGGGAGACAGTTCCAGAATAGCAGGTCTGAAGATGTGTAGTTTAGTAGAGGACTGCTATTAGTGCAGGGGGTGGGAGTGCCAGGGGCTCTGGGGCAGAGCTGGGTCTCGAAGCAGATCCGTGCTTCGCTATCCCAGATGGTGCCTGTCCCCGCTCCCCTACTTCCTTAGATGGAGGTTTGATCATCCAGACATTGTGGCTCCCACCTGATCTGTAGTTAATCCTGCAAGGCTAGCTTGTGATTTCAAAGATGTGTGTTTGAGATATCTGTGGAGGGAGGGTCCTCAGAGTATCCAGATGTTTTGTGAAAAATCACAGGTGAAGTGCTTGGAAGACTTCCTGGCACACAGTAAACACTGTGTGAGTGTCAACGGTTACTGTCCTCATCGCCACCATCTTCACCCAAAGGGGGAGGGGGAGGAGGCACTAGCCAGCTCCACAGTGCCCTGGCATGCCATGGAGCACTCTTGGTCCAAGAGTAGAAGGAAGAGGCACCTTTAGGTCCTCCTCTCCCCACCCCAACAGCTGAGGTGACTTGGCTCAGCTCTGCTCAGGATGCGGGGCAATCTCTCCATGTGGCAGCCAGAAGTCTGTCCACTCTGAGTGTCTTCCTGCGTCCAAGCAGAGATGGAAGCCAGACTTCCAGGTCCTGGTGCCCAGGTGTACCCTGGAACTAATGCTGTTGTTTTGGGGACCAGGGACTCAAGCATGGTCTATTAGTGGCAGGGCATTGCCTGACCAGCAAGGAGTCCCAAGATTGACCTTGCTTATCTGGGCAATGTGGCTGGCTTTGCAGGAAATTCTGCCCTGCTATTAGCCAGCCTAGCCTTCCCAAGTGACTGTCCCTTGGGACCACAGACAGTTCCCACTAGTGTTGGGGGAAGGGTGGGTATGTCAGGCAAAGTGTGCCAGCATCCTCCAGCCAGGCACCCAGAGGCTGGGAGGCTGGCTGAGCCAGGGCCCCAGCTAGGGCAGAGTGGATCTGTGATCACCTTAGTACTTAACCCTCTGTGGGCCCCAGCTGCCTCCTTTTCATTCTATTACTCTGTACACATACACTTGAGAGGTTTGCCGAAGGAAAACTGCAAAGAGGCTGACAGAAAGCAGGTTGAGGTTGAAGCTTCCTAGGCCAGCACTGGGTCTCTGTAGCCCCTAGGAGTGCAGGTGATAGGGAGATAGTGGCCACAAACCAGAGGAGCAGGAGGGACAAACGTTGGCACATCTTGGGGCCAGAAAGTTGTTCCCTGACCACTATTTTTACTGGGATGGATAGGTTTTGTGTCTGGCTGCCCAGAAAGCACAATGATAGACCAGGGCCACAAAGGCAGGACACACCAGAATTAGGCCTAGGATCAATGGCAGGAATTGGTTGCTTGGCCTCTCCATGCTCCATAGCTGCTGTGTTTGGGCTCCGAGGGAGTAGGCTCACCTGGATAGGGCATGGTTGCTGCCCTGACATAGACCAGTAACTCTGGGCCACCTCATGGGCCTCCAGGCACTTTGTGCTGGTACCTCACAGCTCTGTGCTAAGGCTGGGGATAGAGAGAGGGTGACAGCAGTACCTGCTTGTGCTGTGTGGGAGAGAGAAGCCAAACTTTTAGTTGTAATCATCCTATCTGGAAGATGGACCAAGGGCTTCCTAGTGTAGCCTCTCTGAGCTATGGATGAATATAGGAGATCTGTTCCAGGGCTAGGTGTGAGGTCACACCTCTCACTTCCTCTGCACAGGGTGGGGCAGGGATGCAAGGGCTGATGCTAATGTCTACCTGTGTTTGTGTGACTGCAGCCAGAGGGCAGCTCAAAGGACAGCAGTGGCCCATCTAGGAGTCCTCAGCCTCCCACCAGCCCTGTACCCTCAGAGACCTCCCAGAGAGCCAAGAGCCCTGCACCCACACTCGCCATGAATGGCCCAGGGGCTACCTCAGCAGAAAGCCCAAGTGAGGAGGCCCAAGGCCTGTCCCGGAAGAGAGTGGCAAATGCAGTTAGGAAGGTGGTGAGCAAGGTGCTGCCTGGCGAGGAGCCTGGGAGTGCCAAGGAGCCTTCAAGCAGAGGGGTCAGATCCCCTGAGCACCCAGCTAGAGGCAAGAGGGGAGAAAAGGCAGTGCCTGGACCCAAGCCACCACCTCCTCCGCCTCCCCCTGCTCCACCTAAGCCTGAATCAAAGAAGGAGGCAGCCAAAGATGAGCTCTCTGTGGGACTGCGGAGCCTGATGTCTCGGGGCAGGGGCAAGGACCACAAGGCCCGTGGCAGGCAGTCTCCTGGGAAGGGAGAGAAACCCTCCAGCCAGGAGCCAGGCCCCTCAGGGAAGCCAGGCTCCCCAGCCAAGCCTGAAACCCCAGAGAAGCAGTGTTCCCCGGCCCCACCGGAAGAGCTGGCAGCCCCAGGTTCTGCTGGCCTGAAGTCGAACCTCACTGGATTACAGCAGCCCAAGTCACCAGCCTCTGACGTGCAGCAGGAGGTACCCGAGTGTGTCACTAATCCCCACCCCCGCCCCTGACCACCCTTGTCTGAGGGCCAGGCACCCTCGCAGCCAGCTTCTCCCTGCTCCGTCAACACGGCCGCATGTCCGAGAAGCTGGGCCCGGCCAGGTGCCAATGGCAGGGCTGCATGACTTTCCTCAACTGAGTGCCAGAGCCCATGGTGGCCTCTGCTCTGGGATGGGCACCGCTAACCAGCATGCTGCTGTTACTCGACACTCTTGCGTGGGAATGGGGCCTGTTCCCAGGCTGCATGGTGTTGGTTGGAGACTCCAGATCCCAAGTAGAGGTTCAGAGTCTTAGCAGATCAGTGCTAGGATAGAAAAAGAATTTCTGGGGTCCAGTGACCTTTGTTTACCTCCCCAGCTGCTCACCCTGTGTGGGATCTCAGCAAGGTCCCATCACTGAGCCTTCATCTGCCAAGTGGGGATGGGACAGGTCTCCAATCCCTTCTCTGAAGCCCTTGGGACCAGAAGTGTTTGGGAAGGTAGTAATTTTTGTATTTTAGAATGTCATACATAATGAGCAGCAACCTGTAACCAAACATAAATACTTTCACAGCAAAATCTATGACCACTCACACTATAGGTGGAGCAAGGGGATAGTCTACAAACAAGTTTTGCCAATAAAATACTTAAGAAAAACATCTTTTGTTTTGGGGAACTTTTGGATTTTGGAATTACAAATGAGGGATAATCCGAGCTTTGAAGGGTTACTGTGAAGATGAGGAATGGTACAGATAACGAACATTCTGAGCCCAGTCCCTGACATAGTGGGTGCTCCACGAATGGTAGCATGGATAGTGATGCTAATAACAGTGGTTTTAATGCCATCATTGCCATCACTATCTTCTTCAAGCCTGGCCAGCAGTTCCCTCTGGCAGCAGGATTTGAGGAGCCCTATGCCTGGCTGGCAAATGGGCATAGTGGGCCCCCTTTGGATCTGGGGCCCCATCTGTTCACAAAGTACCGTCTAGATGGGACAGGAGGCTGAGAGGTAGAGGGGAGAACGTTGGAAGGTGGTGCCTATATGGCTGATCCTTTGGTCAGGGTCAGTGCTCTTCAAACTTCCCCATTTTGTGGAGCCTTCTGAGAGCTCATAAAGTATGGGAGGGGAGGAGTCAAATTTCACCACTGCTTCTCCAAGGCTGTTGCATGCTCTTCTGGCTGGAAGGGCAGGGTGGAAGGGGTGGGGGTAGGGCACAGCCTACAGGCCCTCCCTGCCTGCTACCTCCTGGGATTCCTAGGGTCCCAGAACCTGCCTTATTACCTACTCCATTCTTCTTGAGTTTTACAGAACTTAGAGAAAATAATGGCTGCAGCCTTCCTGGCCCTGCTGGCCTGCTCTGAATCAGGGAAATCGCCTCCTGGCACACAGGAGTTGGCAGGGGCATTTTGGCCTGATGGGCAGGCTGTGAGGGGAACTGTCAGCCCCTGAGTAGAACCCTCTAAGTAGCCAAAGAGTGTCATGTGCCTGTTCCCAGACCTAGCTGCCCTCCCTCTGGCTGCCTGTCCCTCTCAGTAGGGTGGAATGGGGGGCTGAGATGTGCCCTGACCTGAAGTTCACCCACCTGTCACCTGGGGCAGGGGCCAGGGGGCGTGGGGGGAATAGGGCCACCCTGGTGCCAAAGTGGTTAGGACTATGAGAAGGAAGAACCCCAGACTTTCCAGGCACCTGTCCTTTTTTTCTCATCATAGTTTAAAAACTAAAGTTCATGCCTGGCTTGCCTCCCTGAGCCTACTCCGGTTGTCCATGAGGTCCCAGCGGCTTCTTAGGCTAGAAGCTTGGCATGCTGTGCCCCACCTCACTCCTCCTGCCCCAGGCCAGGACTAATAGTGGTTTAACCTCTAGGCAGGAGCCATTCCTGAGGTCCGGCTGACCCCCGCAGAGGAGGCCCAGCAGCGGCTCGAGAGGATCTTCACAGCTTCTGTAATGCCACCTCTCGTGTATGGCTCCCCAGGCTCTGGTGCTCCTCTTTCCCGAGGCTATTGGCCAGATTGTGGGTGTCAGGGGGGCAGTGGGAGCAGCACCTGATTATGGAAGGATGGCTCCGTGGTGGCCTGAGGGCTCTGCCGAGGGCTTGAGCAGTGAGGGCTGTTCTTCTAGGGGACCCAGAGCCCTGTGCCTGTGGGAGGGGACCCCTCTTGGCTGAGGATCTAGCCCCTTTCTCTTGCCCTGGAGGACAGGTCTTGGTGCCAGGGCCTGATGGGTGGTGAGGCAAGGAGTTAACTCTCCCCTTTTTTGACATATTGGCTTTCTTGACCCAGCTGGGGCTTGTTAACTCCTTGCTTATTCCTTAGAGGCAAGGTCCAAGGCCAACTCCACTTTCTCTTCAGAAAGGTCTTCAAATCATCAGGCAGGTCAGGTCTGGCCACAGGGTCTGCCCACAGCCCCTCAGTTTGTGGGCAGGTGGCAGCTGGACCTGATAGAGTGGTACCTCCACTTGCCATGGGGCGGCATGCTTGTCTGTCAGTGGTACAGTAGTGTGGTGGGGGTAAGGGGTGAGGAAAGGGTCTTGGCCTTGGAGCTGCTGGTGGTCTTGTTCTGCACAGGGATGATGGCTCTGAAGGATGGTTGGTCCTGGGCCCTGTACCTTTATGTGTATTTGGAGGCCAGGGACAGCCCTGTTCTGGGGTCTGCTAGCTGCAGAGGACTGAGGCTGACCAGTGCCTAGATTTAAGGCCAGAGCCACCCAAGGGGCCCAGGCCCTGGGTGTGCTGTGGTAGCCTGCCCTGGCAAGCACACAGAAGAGGAGCCTAATTCAAAGTGCACTGGATATCCCATCCAGCAGAGACTGTGGCCGGGGGCAGAGTAGCATACTCCTGCCCAGGCCACAGTGCATGACTTAGCAGAGACAGGCGTCTCTTTGCCAAGCTGGGCCTCTCCTTCCTACTCTTGCCTCTCCTCAATTGGGCATGGTCCACCTGCCCAGGCTGGCTTCCCATCCTGGCACTACATCCAGCTGACCTCCACCCTGCACCTCAGGCAGCCAGAGTGCCCACCCACTTGGCCCAGAGTGCTTGCTGAAGGGGACATGCCAATGGTCTGCTTGTCTTCACCTCTCTCTCTCTCTCTCTCTCTCTCTCTCTCTCTCTCTCTCCTTTGTTTGCTGCTGGCAGCTGGACCCTGAGGCCACCTCTCCTGTCCACAGCCAGGTAGGGTGCTCCTGTCCCCCTCTGGAGCCCTCCGCTTCCTCTGGTGACTACCCTCCACGCCTGGCCTATACCTGGGCTGGCGTCTGTGCTCGGGCCTCGTGCTGGAGTGTAAGGCCGTTTCCCCCTTCTGGCTCCACCCGGTGTCTGGGGGGATCTTTGGGGGAGGCAGTGCTGGAAGTTTGAGATACGGCAGTTCTGTGTCAGGCCCTTAGGGACTGTCTAGACTGGGTGTCACCACTCAAGTTTAGCCTTGTGGCACATGTTTTTTTTGGTGTGTGTGGTTGGGTTTTGTTTTTGTTTTTGTTTTAGTATTTATTTATTCATGACAGACGCAGATTGAGAGGCAGAGACAGGCAAAGGGAGAAGCAGGCTCCCTGCAGGGAGCCCTATGTGGGACTCATCCAAGGACCTCAGGATCACTGAACCAAAGGCAGCTGCTCAGCCACTGAGCCACCCAAGTGTCCCATGGCACATGATTTTTAACCACTGGAGCCCAAGGGCCTGGCTAGAGTTATGGTTTCTAGGTGTTTCAATTCTGCTCTCTCTGGGTAGAGAAAGCTGAAAGGCTGAGCCCCTCCTACCTCCCCACCCTCAGGCCCAAACTTCAAGATTTGACATTCTCTGGCTCCACCTGCTGGCCAGTATGGGAAGGATTAGTTCTATGATCCTTTGATGTCTCCTTGTTTGTCAGGTTCCAAACACCTGACCGATAAAACATAACCATTTGAGACAGAGGTTTTCACCTGTATCATGTGATTTGGGGGAAAAAAAAAATAAAACATTGTGATTTTTTTAAAAAAGTTAGATTTCTTCAAATAATAAAGAATTAGTCTTTTTTTTTTTAATGTCATTTAACAATTTAAAATGTTGCCAGCCCGATAGTGGTCTTCCTGGGCTTTTTTTGTTTTTGTTTTTAAGATTTTATTTATTTATTCATGAGAGACAGAGAGACAGAGAGAGAGACAGGCAGGAGAAGCAGTCTCCATGCAGGGAGCCCAGTGTGGGACTCGAGTCCTGAGCCTCCAGGATCACACCCTGGGCCGAACGCAGGCGCTAAACCGCTGAGCCACCCAGGGATCCCTGGTCCTCCTGTTTGAAGGGTGATTTCACTGATCATGATTCCCAGAGCCTGGGGGCCACGTATAGTCCATGCTTGTCTCTCAAACAGGGAAGGGCAGTCTGCAAGGGAGAGGAAGTTATCTGAAGCTGGAATCCAACCTGGGAGTAGAACCCATATTTCTTTTTCTTTCAGCGACAAAGAAAAGACTTACTATGTTTTCTTGTCCTTTCCTATCCTTCACCCAGGAGGTCAGGATCACAAAACAACATCTGCGCCTCTGCCTCAGGTCTCCTGAGGGTGGAGGACTCAGAGACTGATTAGCTCACAGTTAGTCCAATGTCTATCCATGTGGCATGCAGTCTTCTCCTGTGTCTGACACAGCACTCTGCCCCCTCCTTACATATCTGTCTGTGCTGTTTCATGCTCTTGCATGGCCTTAGCCTGTCCTGGGGAGGCATGAAGGAGGAGTGGAAAGGCTGGCCTGTGCATCCAGTGGAGCATCCTCTGGAGGGAAGGCTAGGCTGAGGCTAGGACTCAGGACCCACATGTCACTTTGCAGTACAGAGTTCTCAGTAGACACTTCTCTTCTCAGGTCTTGAGGAAGTACCCTTTCCCAGCTTGGTGGAAGAGGGCCTGTTGTTAGTTGGCTAAGGGAAGAAGCTGGGCATGAGAGGTCACAGTAGCAGTGGACAGTGGCCCAGGCAGAGTTGTGTGGGCTCAGGACACTGATCCTACAGGCTTCATAGGGAGGTGGGGAAGAGGGTGGCCGAAGGTAGAACCAGGTTTGTTTTCCTGTGGTCTACTCTCTTCTGGACTCGAGTTCTGAGTGTCTCTGTCCTTCCTGACATTCGAGGCTAGCATGGTCCCTAACTGTGTCCTTGTTCTCAGGGCTCCTCAGGACCACCACCATCCCCCGGCTTCCCCACCTTCTTCCTCTGAACCTCCGACATCCCCTGTTCTGTATCTGCTATCCAACTGCCCCCTTCCCAAGTGGCTCACCTGGAAGCACTTCCCCTCACATTTCTCCTCTTTCCTGCTGTCCTGACTCTGTTTTCTAGAGCAAGGTCTGACTATTTATTCCCCCCTCCCTCTGATAGGTGAAGACAGAAGAACAGATTGCAGCTGAGGAGGCCTGGTATGAGACAGAGAAGGTGTGGCTGGTCCATAAGGATGGCTTCTCACTGGGTGAGTCTGGGGAGGCCCAGGGGAGAGATGCCTGGGCCTCTCAGGTTTCGGGGCTGAGTGTGCCTTCTGGGTCTGGTAAGCCTGGGTGGCGAGTGAGGAGAGGCTAGTGATATAGTGGGGAGGAGACAAGACCACAGAGGGCCCAAAGACAGTAGCAGAGGCTTCCCAGGCCTGTGTCTGACTGTCTGTCCCCACTCTGTAGGCAGTCAGCTCAAATCCGAGGAGCTCAGCTTGCCAGAAGGGAAGGTGCGTGTGAAGCTAGACCATGATGGCGCCATCTTGGATGTGGATGAGGATGATGTGGAGAAGGTTTGCAGGTGGAGGGCACAGGAAGTGGGCTGGGCAGGGCAGGCCTGTCGATTGGCAATACAGACAGGTTCTGCTTCTTCAGCGCCTGCCCACCTGTCCTATCACACAGGCTAATGCTCCCTCCTGCGACCGTCTAGAAGATCTGGCTTCGCTGGTATACCTCAACGAGTCCAGTGTCCTTCACACACTGCGCCAGCGCTATGGTGCTAGCCTGCTACACACGTACGCTGGCCCCAGCCTGCTCGTCCTCAGCCCCCGTGGGGCCCCCGCTGTGTACTCTGAGAAGGTATGGCGACCCCTAGGCTACCATGCTGCCTCAGGGACCCACCCATGTACTACCTACCCCACCTTCCCTGGCTCTGCCCCTTTCCCTTGGCATCCCACTGGGTTCTGGTCCACTCTCAAAGTTGAACTTGGGAAGAGGAGTTGCTTCAGGGGGTGGGGACATAAGGCCCTCCCCTAAACTCTAACAGAAACCAGGATTGGGCTAGAATCTGCATTCCAACACATGGCCTTAGCCTCAAAATCTCTTGCTCCCCACCTGCAGTGAAAGGCCCAGAAAGGTGGAGCAAGGGGTGTCTGAGTGGGACCAGCTAAGAGCCTTCTTCCCTCCATCCCCCTCCCACCCAAGGTGATGCACATGTTCAAGGGGTGTCGGCGGGAGGACATGGCACCCCACATCTATGCCGTGGCCCAGACCGCATACAGGGCAATGCTGATGAGCCGCCAGGACCAGTCTGTCATCCTCCTGGGCAGCAGCGGCAGTGGCAAGACCACCAGCTGCCAGCATCTGGTGCAGTACCTGGCTACCATCGCAGGCACCAGTGGGAACAAGGTGTTTTCTGGTGAGACAGGACACCTGGAAAAACTGAGAGGGGGTGGGAATGGAAGTGCCCTGTAGGTGTCATCTTTTTTTCTCCCTGCCTTCTCTGTGCCCTCAAAACCCCTCTACCCCTGGGTCTGAGTAACTCAGAGCCTCTGTGTGCCGGGGGAGTAGGCCTGGGCTGGGCCTCTGGAGGCTTTCCTCATGGCTCTGGGCTGTCTCCTGCAGTTGAGAAGTGGCAGGCTCTGTACAGCCTTCTGGAAGCCTTTGGGAACAGCCCCACCATCATGAACGGCAACGCCACCCGCTTCTCCCAGATCCTCTCCCTGGACTTTGACCAAGCGGGCCAGGTGGCCTCAGCCTCCATCCAGGTGCGGGACATGCAGGGTGGTTAGAGACTGGCTGCCTGGTTCCACGCCCTGGCACTCAGCTCTCTCCTGCGCCTCGTTTTCCTGGGATCCTACCCCAACAGAATGGACCCTGGCTCCAGCAGGGCTGGTTTGCTCCTCTTCGAGCCTTCACCATTCTGCTCCACCCCCGCCCTTGCCTCCTTCCCTGGGGTTGGCTGCACCCTACTCCTGGGGCCCTGGCCCTGTGTCCGGGGGCTTCTCTCAGGCTCGTTTCACCCAGGTGAGACTGGCTTGTCAGTACAGTAAGGTCCAGCTGATGCTGATCTCCGTCTATGCTAAATGAAACATCTCACCACCGGGTGCCTGGCTCCCTATGAAGACTCTGCCTGGGGGCCCAGGCAAAGGGCAGCAGGACCCCTCCAGGAGCTGGGCTGTCTTCCCCTGGCTCCTCTATCTGCCCCAGGTCTGACCCTGGGGTCATCTGGCCTCTGGTTGAGAGCAAGCTGTAGCCGCTTTTCCCATGGGCCGGGTTCTTCCTGGTACGGGATGGGGGAAGCTTGACTCGGCATCGCCCTCTTTGCCCATACCCTCCATGCTGTGCCACAGACAATGCTTCTGGAGAAGCTGCGCGTGGCTCGACGCCCAGCCAGTGAGGCCACGTTCAATGTCTTCTACTACCTGCTGGCCTGTGCGGATGGCACTCTCAGGTGAGATGGGACAAAGGAAATGGGAACGCGGCTCTGGACTCCAGCTCACTGATGGCTCCTGGTCTTGTCACCTGGTTGTTTATATTGTGTGCTTGCTACCTGTGAGGCTCGGAGGTAACAGACCCGTTTGCTGAATGAGCCATAGGCTCTACCCCACAGCAGCTCCCGAGCTCTGGGCATGGAGATCTGGCTATGTATGAGAGGCAAAATTGGCCCTTCTATGTTCCCAGGGCCTCACCAGGACCTCTGCTACCCCTGAAACCAGGGCTGCAGAGGAAAGCACACCAAGATGCAGGTGGTCAGGGGCTTGCCTGGAGTCACACGGCTAGTGTGGGGCAGAGCTGTTGTTTGAATCCACACTGGAGCTGAATGCCTGGGCCTTTTTGAAGTGCCCTCTAAGCTGGGCTACCCCCCACAGTCCCCATGTTGGTTCATCTGCCAGGTTCTTCCCTTTAGACCTTTAGTCTTGCTGTCTTTGTTGTTGTTGTTTTAAGATTTTGTTTATTTATTCATGAGAGACATGGAAAGAGAGGTAGAGACATAGATGGAGAAGCAGGCTCCCTGCAGGGAGCCAGATGCAAGACTTGATCCGGTGCTCCAAGACCACGCCCTGAGCCAAAGGCAAACACTCAACCACTGAGCCATCCAGGCATCTTGACTTCCTGTCTTTGTTAAATGATAAGGCTGAGTAGCAGCCCCAGGACATTATCCTCCTTAGCTCTTCTTGTAACTTAGAGCATGTCTATCCTGTCTGGACTCACTCCACAGGCAGATTCCTTGCTGTCTTTCAAGGGTCTGACTAGACACTCTCACCAGAGCATCTCTGGTGACCTGTCCTAGGGAGGCTAGGGATGCTCTGACCAGGCATCCAGGCCAATTAGGGAAGGTGGCAGCAGCTGGCCTGATAGTAGGGCATGATGGGCGGACAGAACTCAGAGTCTAGAAGCTGATCTGTGTCTACCCTGGTAGAGGGCCCTTGGCATGGGGGCCAAGCACTGTGCTGATGCCTCATTTGTACCCCTAGGACAGAGCTCCACTTGAACCACTTGGCAGAGAACAATGTGTTTGGGATTGTGCCACTGGCCAAGGTGAGGGGCCTATGGGGCCTGGGTTGGCAGTCCTGGGCCTTGGGAGCAGAGGACACCTCCAGTGGCCTGGAGTGCCATGTGGGCGGAGCAGGACCTCAATTCCACCTGGATGGCTCTCCCTAGCCTTGCCCTTTCTGAGGGTTCAGCAGCATGGGGTTATGCTGAGAGGGACTGCCCCTCAGAGATGTGGTCTCAGCATGCCTGTCTGTCCGTACAGCCTGAGGAGAAGCAGAAGGCAGCTCAGCAGTTCAGTAAGCTCCAGACCGCCATGAAGGTGTTGGGCATCTCCCCAGATGAACAGAAAGCCTGCTGGCTCATCCTGGCTGCCATCTACCACTTAGGGGCTGCAGGTGCCACCAAAGGTAACCCACCGTGAGTCCCAACAGCCTGGCTTATCTCCTGGGAGAGCTTGTGGAGGCCCTGCCACTCTGTCCTCACCCAGCACAGCTCTGTTATCAGACACCCCTCTGTTGCTTGTGCCTCTTCCCCATCCCCCACATCAGAGCAGAAGGCTCCAAGCACGCAGAGGAGCATCTCTACCACTGGACCTGGATGGCAGTGATGCAGAGCATTACGAAGAACAAGGGGGCGGTGGTTCAGAGGCTGAGGGGATAAAGGGTTCTAACTCAGAGCAGTCCTCCTGAAATAACTCTTCTTCTTATTCCCTTCCTGACAGAGGCCCCTGAGGAGCAAGCGGGTAACTGACCTCAGCCCCTCCCTGGGGTATAGAGGCCACCTTGTCCCATCTTGGTGCTGGGGCTCTCTCTCTGGGGAATGGACTTGTTCTGCCATAATGGAGGGGACTGGCCTGGGAGAAGCTCCTGGTTGAGGGTGGAGAGGGGGTCAGCTGGCCATGAGGCTTCTCAGCATCCCAGGGATAGCTGCTTCGACTTGTTTTGCATCTTGGGATGCCCCCCCCCCACCATGGGGCTTAGATGGAGTGGGGGGGGGGCTTGCTTCTTGGGGCTTTCTGAGGCCAGTACCCCCCACCCCCAGTCTTGCTTTCTCTTGACCCGTTTGGTAGCAGGTGTCTCTTCCTCTTGCATGGTAAGGTGGAGACCACTAGGGGGCAGCAGGCACCGTGGTAACAAAGGGGCTGCAGCTTCAGCACTTGCACTGGGGGCTTGTGAATGGCTAGAGCTTGGTGTGGCTGGAAGAGCACTGCTGCCTTCCCCTGAGATGACGTTGGTGGGCGGGCACTTCGAGCACCTCTTCACCCCTTTCTCCCCTTTCTCAGAGGGATGCTGACTCTGAACAGCACCTTGGGCTTTGGCTTCCTCCTCCTCTGGGACGTGAGGGGCCCCAGACAGCTTAGCAGGAGGGAGAAAGGAACTGGTGGGTGGGTGGGTGCCTGGAGGAACAGACGGTTAGGTGTCAGGTTCCTTAAAATCCCAGCAGGTGGCATCCCTGCCAAAGAGGAAGCAGGCTCCAAGCTAAAGAAGTTGTCTCCAGACTGTGTAGGTGGGCAGGCGGGTAGGCGTGTTGGCTGTGTCTTGAGGAAGTTCTTTCACTCTGAGGAGGTGACAAGAGCAGGTTTCCTCTAACCCTGTCCCAGCACTGACCGCAGGCAGACAGCTCTGGGTGGTCAACACATGGACCTGGTTGAGCAAGGTCTGTTACCTCCTCAGAGCTTCCAATATTTTCCAGAGGATATGTGTACATGTGCACATGTGTGTGCATGCATGTATAGTGTCTTCATAGGTCTTTGTGTGTGTGTGTGTGTATGTCAGTGTGATTACATCCATAAACATACTCCTTTGAGATTGTGTGCTTGTGCTTGTGTGTATTTTTGAGTCTGTGAGAGAATGTGGCTCCATTCTTTCGCCCGCTCATCCTCACAAACCCCCACCCCCTACAGTCCCTTCCCGTGGGCCTGGCAGTTTCAGTTGATGACTGTTTGCTAACACACTGTTTTTCTTTGCATGCTGCATGCTGGTCCTTTGCCTTACAGAAGCTGCTGAAGGTAAAACCTTGTTTCTTGTTAGCTCTCCCTAATTGCTGTGATTAGACACATGTTGGCTGAGGCACGTCTGTCTGCGTGGGCTGTTCCCTTTCCCCTGAGGCTTTTTCCACGTTCCCTGCTGCTGGGCCATGGGTGGGTGTTCGTGGTCTCCCTTGGCAGACACCTGGAGGTAAGGGAGAGGGCCCTCATGTATTCATGGAGAGGGAGGCACTAGGATTCTCTTGTGATGTGTCCCCCATGGGCACAGTGGTTCTCATGCTCATCCCAGGTGGGCTTGCACCTCCTCTGACTATCTTTCCCCAAGTTGGGACTCCTGAGGCTAAGCCCTCTAACAGGGCTGTTCCAAGCTGCCTGGGTGCCCTCCGGTGGCAGCACTGTGGCATTCCCCCCTCTTTTAGGACCTGTTCATTCTCTCCAACCGCAGGGGACCCCGGAAGTGCTGGCAGCTCCTGGCTGTCCCTGTTTTGCCTAAAGCCCTTCTGGCATCATCAGGACTATTTTTAACTCAAGATGTTCACTCCCTAGTCCTTGGCCATGGGAGCCAAAGGGCAGAGCGGTCATCAAACAGACTAAGGAGAAAGACCCAAGATGCCAGGTCCTTTTCTCTACCCCATAGCTGGGCGCAAGCAGTTTGCCCGCCACGAGTGGGCCCAGAAGGCCGCATACCTGTTGGGCTGCAGCCTGGAAGAGTTGTCCTCAGCCATTTTCAAGCATCAGCACAAGGGTTGCACCCTGCAGCGCTCCACCTCCTTCCGCCAGGGCCCTGAGGAGAGCAGCCTGGGAGATGGCACAGGTACACTGAGCCCCTTGGCTGGTGGCTGTGATTGGGAGACCTCACCCAGGGCTCATTGCTCTCTTCTCTGGTTTGGGGAGACTCTTGGAGTGAATAAATACTTCTTTCAGAGGGCGAGGCCGAGCCCCAGTGCCCCATGCTGACTTGACTCTGGGTGGCTAGAGAGCATACCCTGTGGGGATCCCCAGGGTGGGCAAGAGGTAGAGCTGAGGCTCTTGCCCCACAGGCCCCAAACTGAGTGCGCTGGAGTGCTTAGAGGGAATGGCGTCTGGCCTCTACAGTGAGCTCTTCACCCTTCTCGTCTCCCTGGTGAACAGGTAAGTGCCCGGCAGGACCCAGGAGCTGATCAGCTTCCTGCCTTGACAAAGGTGGAGTTGATGCCTCTCAGCTGGTGTGATTGCTGAGGCAGAGCTGTTCTCCACCAGCAGAGGGCTCACTGTCCTTGCGGGCGAGGAGCAGCACAGCCTCCCCACCAGGGTCCTGGGCGCCTGGGCCGGGATGGAGATTTGGCTTGTGGCAGAACAGGGCTGCCCGGGCGCCACGGGCAGACCAGTGGGGCCAGCTCTGACCCAGGCTCTCCCTGTGAAGGGCTCTCAAGTCCAGCCAGCACTCACTCTGCTCTATGATGATTGTGGACACTCCGGGCTTCCAGAACCCTGAACAGGGTGGGTCGGCCCGCGGAGCCTCCTTTGAGGAGCTGTGCCACAACTACGCCCAGGACCGGCTGCAGAGACTCTTCCACGAGCGCACCTTTGTGCAGGAGTTAGAAAGATACAAGGAGGTAGCACTTGACCTTGCCTCTGCCTGCCTACCCCCCAGCCCCTGCCCCCAGCCTCAGCTTCCTGGCACCCACAGGGAGGACTTCTGGGGAGTGGGAAGGCTCCAGCTTCCTGGCTGGTGGCTCCCTTCCCCACTTCTGCTGTTTGTCATTTCTGTTTCCCCATGCTCTCCAGACTAGTAGTCTTGTCCTGCCCCAGGCTATATTCTTACTTTGCAGAGAGTTTGCTCTCCAAGGAGCTGCAGATGCATTCATGGCCACTGAGAGCCCCTCCTTGCCCACCCTCAAGGCACCCACGTAGGCCCCGAATTGCCACCATGCAGTTCCGGCCTCCATGTGTGTCAGGCCTGGCCTCTGCTGGCCTCCCCCTGGCTCCTGACCTGTTACAATGCTGACTGATTATGTAGGGCTCCTTTGTAAAAGGGTGTCTCAGATGGGACAAGATCTAGAAATCCTACTTCATGTGCAGGTGAGATGAATGAACTGGGGAGGATATTTATCCTGGAGAGAAGATTCAGGAAGGAAACAGCTATCTTCAAATGTTTCAAGGATGATTGTGTGAAATCGAGAGTAGACTTATTTGGTGTAGTCTCATCACCTGGCCCAAGTAACAGTACTATGTGACTTTAGCTCAGTATTCAAGAAGGTGAAACAAATTTTAGCTGTCCCAAAATGCCATGTGGTGCCTTAGGAGGTTGTGAACACTTGTCAGTGGGGCTGCTGGAAGGGAGATCCTGAGAGGGATGGAAGGTTAGACTTGCTGACCCGGCACCCCCTCCTGGCCTTCACGTAGGGCTGCACCCCTCAAGTGGCCTGTGCTCATCACCACTCACCCTTCCCTCCTAGGAGAACATTGAGCTGGCGTTTGACGACTTGGAGCCAACCACGGATGATTCTGTGGCAGCTGTGGACCAAGCCTCCCATCAGTCCCTGGTAGGAATTCCAGCCAGGGCCCGGGCTCTCCTTTTCTCCCCTTGTCTGGGCCTTTCCCTCGGTGGAGCCCTCACCGTGCTGCTGCTCTCGCTGCTCTGGCCAGGAAGTGGCACTTCCTTCTGCCCTGGTACAGTGAGAGCCTTAGCCCCAGGGTGTCTGACCAGGTTGGGGAGACATACCTGCTCCTACACGGGCCCTGTCCTGTGACTGGCTGAGCCTTGTGTATGTCTGCCAGGAGCCCTGGTGTTTCCTCCTCCTGGGCCACAAGGGCTGGGCTGGGCCCCGAGGACATAGTAATCCCTCCCGCTGTCCCCAAGAGACTGATGCTGCTGAGCAGAGTTGGCAAGGAGTCTGTGCAAATAGGGAATCCACACCTAGCTCTGAATGTGAGCCCTGGCACCTCAACCTTAGGAACAGGCTTTGTCACACTTTGGACTTGTATCTCGGGCAATTTGCTGCCTGGGGGCCAGGCTGGCCTGATGAGCACTTGGCATTTAGTGATCATCCTCAGAGAAGTTGCATAAGGTTCTTCTGGCATATTTGCCCTCTTCTGCTTTGAGCCCTGCCACCCCTCCTCCTGTGGGCAGCTGGGGTGGGGGGCAGGGAGACTGTCCCTCTGGGACAGCATTTAAAGTGCACAACTTCTGTGTCTCCCCTGGGAAGCTGGCTTCTTTTCCCTGACACCTGGGTCTCCGTGCCAGCCTCCTGGAGAGCCTTTGCCATTCCCAAGAGGTGTGGGGAAGACAGTGCATGTGGCTTAGGAGGGGGGGCATGTCAGATAGTGTCCGGATGGGACTTGGCTATCCCTCCCCTTTGCTCTCCTTATCTGATAGTTCTTGGCCCCTCTGGGGACAGGGGCCCCTCAGTGCTGAGCCTGCTGCTCACTGTCCAATGGCTGCACTGCCCAGTCACGGCAGGTAGCTGTAGCCACTCTGAGACCTTAGCTGCCACCAGTTCTTGGCCACCTTCTGCTTCTTCCTGGTCATCACACTAACTCCCCTGGGCAGCCGTGGGGTGGGTGGAGATGCAAGAAGCGGGGTTCAAAGAGAGGGAAGATGGCACTTTTCTTACTTCTCTTGCCTCCCACTCCTGAAAGGCCAGGCAAGCATGGGGTGTGGAGAAGATTCTGTCCTTCTTGCTCAAGGAAGACTTGGAAATTCTTTGGAAAAGGCACCTTGAGACCAGATGCAACCACAGGCCTCATTTGTGTGATCCACACAGGGTGTTAGAAATCAGAATTTTGTGTTTCCACCTTCTCTTGAAAAGCTGGAGCGTTTACCAATACTAGGCCAGTGTTCTTCCAGGAAAGCAGCTGGCCACCAACTGGTGGCTCTTCCCTTTAGATGGGGACAGGTGTGATTCAGTCACCTTGGCTCCACCTATTATTATTTATATCTATTAAATCACCAGCCTTACATTTTGACCTTTGAGTTTCTGACCCTGCAGGGATTCCACCTGCAGGGCTCGAAGCCATTTCTGGCTCCCCACTGTCAGGGGGACCAGGATTAACCCCATAGCCATTGCTGGTTGAGAGCTTCCTTTGGACCATGCACCCTGCCCCAGGCCTTCCAGACTTCATCTCCTTTAATCTGCCTGGGATGTGATGCCCAGAGAGTGAGGGCAATGTGGGTTCACCCAAGGCCCTGCTGACTTCCAAGAGGATGAGGATGGCTAACAAGAGCCCTTCAGGCTTTGGTGGTTTTGGACTCAATTCCTAGGAAATAGATTTTGCTGTGGGCTTTTCTCTCTAGTCTTTTTCTCCTTGCTGCCCAGCTGCTCCACAGGCTGTCAGCCGTGAGTGGCATGGGCTGTAGTGCATGTGCCTATGTGTAGCATATTTATAGTGTGTGGTTGGGCCAGGGGTTCCAAGTGACATGGTGACATTTCTTCACTTCTCCATAGGTCCGCTCGCTGGCACGCACCGATGAGGCAAGGGGCCTACTATGGCTATTGGAAGAGGAGGCACTAGTGCCAGGGGCCACTGAGGATGCCCTCCTGGAGCGCCTTTTCTCCTACTATGGCCCTCAGGAAGGTGACAAAAAAGGTGAGTCATACCCCTGGAGGGCTCTTTTGCTTCCTCTCCTGAGGACCCACTTATGTGGGTCTAGATGGTACTGCCTAGAAAGCCCAAAGTGCCTGGGCTTTTTCTGGGCCTGTGCCCTGATGATCTGAACCTTACTTCTCCCACCCTCAGGCCAAAGCCCCCTCCTACGCAGCAGCAAACCACACCATTTTCTCCTGGGCCACAGTCACGGCACCAACTGGGTTGAGTACAATGTATCTGGCTGGCTGAGCTACACCAAACAGAACCCGGCCACCCAGAATGCCCCCCGGCTCCTGCAGGACTCCCAGAAGTAAGAACACCACTCACTCTGCCATGTCCAATCCCCAGGGCCGGTTTTGGGCTTCCTGGTCTCAGAGGCCCCTCGCCAGCAGGCTTGATAGCCTCTGGTTCCTGAGAGGTGACAGCCAAGCCCAGTTTGGTCTTGAGGGCCTGGGGGCAGCCTCCTGGAGTAGAAGTGGGATGGATATGGTTGGAGGCACCTTGAAATTGGATATGGTTATCCAATTATGGATATGGTTGGAGGCACCTTGAAATTTGAATAGCACTTCCACATTCTTCACAGAAGGCAAGAGTAGCAAAAAACAAAAAGCAAAACTTTAAAAAATGGGGCACCTGATTGGTTTAGTGGGAATAATGTGCAACTCTTGATCTCCAGGTCATGAGTTTGAGCCCCACATTCGGTATAGAGATTACTTTTAAAAAATAATAAGAATTAACAAATAATAATAATAATAAGAAGAAGATACAAATAAAAAACTTAAAAGAAGGCAAGAGTAGCTTTAGAAACCTGTCAGTCACATAAGGCCTGTCATCCGTTTATTTATTTAGCAGATAATTATTGGGCATCTACTCTTTTAGATGCCTGGCAGATGGCAGTGAATAAAAGAAAACTCTCTGCCCAACTGGGGGCAAGAGGAGAGGCAGAGAACAACCAGTAAATATCATACACAGATTATATGGCGTGGTAGAGTGTTGGGCTCTAATCCCTCCTGCCACACTGGACCTCTGCCCTCCCCAGTGATGACCAAGAGCAGATCACTCTGCCGTGTTCAATCCCTGCCTACTCTAGACCTCTGTCCTGTCCCCCACTAGTTTTCTCTTCTTCCCATTCAAAGATTTCCCTCCAGTTTCTCTCCAGGATGTGGGACATGCAGCCCCAGGCCAGATAATCCAGGCCTCCAGCCATGGCAATATGGGGATTTTGGGGGTGTCCCAGAAACTGGGAAGACACCCTCTGCTACTCTCTCAAAATTACTTCTTCTCCTCCTCTGCCCTTCCACCTCTGATAGGAAAATCATTAGCAACCTGTTTCTGGGCCGGGCAGGCGGCACCACAGTGCTGTCAGGCTCCATCGCAGGCTTGGAGGGTGGCTCACAGCTGGCGCTGCGCCGGGCCACCAGCATGCGGAAGACCTTCACCATGGGCATGGCGGCTGTCAAGAAGAAGTCACTGTGCATCCAAATTAAGCTGCAGGTGGTGAGTGTGCCTGCCCAGGCCCTAGGGCCCTCTCGGGGCTTCTCTGGCTGCTTTGGGCACACCCTACTGACCCAGTACCCACTCAGCATCCCACTCTCACATGTGATTGCTGCTGGTGGGTCCTCTTTTCAGAGACCACTCAGGCCTAGTGAGGGTGGCTTTGTCCAGGCTTGGCATGTCTTGGCCAGTGGCAGGACACCTGCCATCCTGGGAGGAGCCAAGTGGCTGCCACTGGTCCCGGCTCTCCTGGACACTGGCCGGGCCATCAGAACCCACTGAGGCGCATCTCTTTCCCTTTGGCAGGACGCCCTCATTGACACCATCAAGAAGTCAAAGCTGCACTTCGTGCACTGCTTCCTGCCCGTAGCAGAGGGCTGGGCCGGGGAACCCCGGTCTGCATCCTCCCGCCGAGTCAGCAGCAGCAGTGAGCTGGACCTGCCCTCAGGAGACCACTGTGAGGCTGGGCTCCTGCAGCTGGACGTGCCCCTACTGCGTGCCCAGCTCCGTGGCTCTCGCCTGCTTGATGCCATGCGCATGTACCGCCAAGGTGGGGCCTCCTTCCCACTCAATTCCTGCTTCTGTTTTCTCGGGCTGTTCCTGCCCCTCTCTACCTTCTAAGTGGGACCCATGGGGCTAGAGGGGTACTACTCCCTGTTTCTGGACTGGCTCTAGATCTCTTTTCTGCTCTGGTACCTGCTCTGGTGGTGGTTTTCCAGCCCAGTCTGGTCCTCTCTTTTTTCCTTCCCACCTAGGACTCCCTTCTTCCCCCTCTCCCTTCGGCATCCAGTCCTCTTCATCCCCTCCTTGCCCTGCCCCCGTTCACACAACTCCCCCTCCCCTGTTCCCTGCTCTGCTCTGGCCTGGCCGTGGCAGCAGACCCATGCCCATATAGAGCCATCTGTTCAGTGGTGCTAACTACCTCTGAGAGCAGCCAGGTGGTGGGGCCATACCCCTGAATGAGAGATGAGGTGCTAAATCTTTCTGAGGTACTTAAATTTCCCAAGAAAGGTCAGACAGATCCTTTTTATAGACCCATCTGGAGGAGGGATTGGAAAGGGTGAGAGTCATAGCACAGCTGACCCTTGACCAACATGGCTTTGAACTGTGTGGGTCCACTTACATGTGGACTTTTTGTAATACACTCTGATAAACGTATTTTCTCTTCTTTCTGACTTCCTTAATAACATTTGCCTTCCTCGAGCTTTACTGTAATGATACAGTATGTACTCCATGTAACACACAACAATGTGTTAACCCACTGTTATGTCCAGTTAACCATATGTTATTAGTCATTAAGTTTTGGGGGGAGTTAAATTTACATTTGGATTTTCAACTGCACAGGGGGCCAGCACCCTTAACTCATGTCATGCTGTTCAAGGATCAACTGTAGTTAACATTATTAGAGCAGTTATGGTGTACCAGGCACTGTTCTGAACTCACCATACAATGTCACTCACTTAATGCTCACAACAGCCTCATGAGGTATTGATACTATGACCATCCCCAGATGAGGAGACTGAGGCTCAGGGTGGTTAAGTAGCTTGCCCAAGGTCACACAGCTCACGAGTGGCAGAGCAAGATGGGACCCAGGCAGACCAGCTTCTGAGTTCGTGCCTCTCAAGTAGGGGGTTCGTTTGCCTGAGAAGTTATGGGCTGCCAGATTTCTGCCCTTTTTTCCTTTGATAGGAGAGCCAGCAGGGTCCCACCCACCCATAGCCAGGTCCCTTTGAGGCATCCCCATAGACACCATCACTTTTCCTTAGCAGCCAAAGCCACAAAGCAGGCTCCCTGCCCTGCTCCAAATAAATCATCGATCTGTCCCCACGTCTTGATATGGAGTTGGTGTTTATTATTTCAAAACCAGATTGTTACCGCTCTGAACCAAAATCAATGTGCTTTACTCAAACAAGCAGATCGATGAGGCCAGCAGCAGCAGGCCCCCCTCCCCTGGCCCAGCCCCCAGCCACCATCGATAGCGCTGATGATTAATTAAGATGCCAGGCGTCCAGACCTGCTATTCTGGCCCATCAATTTAATTGCAATTCAGATACAATCAATAGCTCACTTTGTCTTGGCCCCTCAGCGGCCCCCGCCTCCTGTTTCAATTATCGGGCACATGCATCAGCCTCATCTCCCAGTTGGAGGGTTTCCCGGAGCTCATGAAGCTGGCATAGCGTAGCAGGCCCCCGACAGGCTCTCTAGAGCCCGGGTTTGGAGTCCAGTTCTGCCTCTGGTGGCAACCCTGTGACCTTGAGTCAGCCAGTTGGGCCACTGCTTTGGCCTCGGTTCCTATGCCTGGGAGATGAGTTGTATCTGGCCTAAGACCCCTTTTCAGTTTGAAATTCTGTGACTGTGTCCTCTACCATGGGCTCAGGGTGACCTACCAGCCTCCATCCCGACCTCGCTCCGAGCCAGAAGCCGTCTGACCACTTGCCCTGGCCTCAAGCCTAAACAGTAGGGACGTCTCTGCTAGAGGTAACGCTCCGCAGGGAAAGAGAATCTAGAATTCTTTTGCTCATGCAGCCTGGGGCTCAAGGTCAGGATGGGAGCCGGAAGGGCCACCCTTTTTGTATCCTGTTTCCGGGGACTGAAGAAAGGAAGGGAGCATTTTATTGAACACCCACCATGTGAGCCAAATGTGCTTTCTACATATTTTCTCATTCAAACCGCAGGACTATCATACAAGATAAGTGGTAGGTCCCCCATTTAAAGATGAGGAAACCGAGGGGCACCTGGGTGGCTCAGTGGTTGAGCATCTGCATTCGGCTCAGGTCATGATCCCAGGGTCCTAGGATCAAGCCCCTCATTGGGCTCCCCACAGGGAGCCTGCTTCTCCCTCTGCCTATGTCTCTGCCTCTCTCTGTGTGTTTCTCATGAATAAATAAATAAAATCCTTTTTTAAAAATAAATAATAAAGATGAGGAAATTGAGAGTCCAGTGACTTGTCCAAAGTCACATGGTGCCATGAGCCAGGGCCAGGATTCTGACCCCAAGTGTGTGCCCTTTTCCTCTTGCTACGGTCTGTTACCCTATTTTCTTTTTCATTGTTAAGTCCTGAAGCCATCGTTCTCTCTGGGTTTAACAGAGTCATAGACACAGAGGCTAGAAAGCATCTTTCTTAGCCATAGTATTATCCCCAGGTGGTCAGCCGTCCTCTGTTCACACACCTCACTGACAAGGAGCTTGCTTCCTTCTAAAGGAACCTGTACCCATTGTAACCTTACAATCCCCCTGGAGGGCAGCCCTAAGTGTCCTACAGTCCTCTGTCCCACCCCCTGCCTCTTCCCTCTCCACCCTCCCTTCCCAGGCCTGCCCCACACTCAGGCTCTCCTCCCCCTGTAGCTTCTTCCCCTTTCAGGAACTGTCCCTGTGTGCAACCTGGGGCACCAGTGGCCATCTGGTGTGCCAGGAGCAGGCAAGGGGCCAACAGACGTGGCTCGGGGCTGCCCTCTCTCTAGGTTACCCAGACCACATGGTGTTTTCCGAGTTTCGTCGCCGCTTCGACATCCTGGCCCCACACCTGACCAAGAAGCATGGGCGCAACTACATTGTGATGGATGAAAGGCGGGTAGGTCTGGGCCCCAGAGCCCTACCAGACCCCCTTCCTTCTGCGCAGATCCCTCCAAGAAGCTACCCTCCCTCCCCTGGAGAGAGCTGGGCTGGCCCTTGCTCAGGCTCCTGGATTTGGCCACCCAGGGGCCAGGACAGGGACATGTAGTAGACCAGCTATGCCAGTGGGGAGAAGGCAGCCTGGGGCATGGCCCATAGGAATCAGAGAAGAGTCACCCCCTTTGGAGGCCAGAGTTGGGGTCTCTGCTCTATGGTCAGCCAGGATGCAGATAAGAACTAGTGTTTGGGGTGTTACCACTGGTAGCACCCGGGCCCTTCAGCCTTCACTTCTACATCAGGGACTCGGGTTCCTGCAGCAAGCAAACCTGTTCAGAGGTGGGGCAAGCATCCTTCCTAGGGGCAAGATTGATACAGCGCCAGGGTAAGCCGAAGGCTCCGGCCTCTTGTCAGCACAGGTTGGTGAACTCATGGCTTCAGAAACTCATGGCTGTAACCCCCAGAGGCAGCCCCTCAGAGAGCCAGAGGGCTCCTTGAGCAGAGGAAGCCTCCTTCACTGTTTTCTGGCCTCAGGCACCCAGCCTGACTCTGAAGGTATCTCAGACCTTAGGATGGCTTCCCCCAAAGGGAGAATGCTGTGCAAAATGGGGCAGAAAGCCCCTCTCCCCTTGCCCCCCAACTCACAGACCCACATTCACAGAGACCTCAAAAACTTCTCTCCATCCAGGACCTGCCAATGTACTGAGCAACCTTGGTGTGCGTGTAGATGAGCCACCCACAACCCCCTTCTCTCTCACCCCAGACCTTTATTCCAGCCTCCCACTCATGGCTGCACCCAGGACCTTGTCAGCCCTGGAAATGCTTCACCTGAGAAATCATAAATTCCAACATGGCCTTCTCTGACCACAGCCTCCTACCTGCGCACTTTACTTCTCTCCTCCTTTCAGGACACCTGCTCTTTGACTTTGTTGAGACCTCTCCTTTCTGTACCTCACTCCATTTTCTCTGCTGTGTCCATTCCCTTCTGACTTTCTTTTCTGCTCCACCTTGATGCCATGGTCCAGCCCTCTGGTCACTTGGCCTCCATGCCCCTCAGCTCTCCTGAGCCTCCCTATACCTGCCCACGTCCCCCACCCCCCACAGTGAAGGGCCAGCCTTCAGGTATCTGCACTCCTCAGTTTGGGGTTCCCAAGGGCTATGGAGGAAATTATACAACCAGGCAGACTGGAAGTCCTATGGGTTCATGGTCTCCAGGCTCAACTGCCCTTGATGTGTCCTGGCAAGGTTTTCATATGGCGCATCCTTCCCTGGCCCCTGTTCCAAGCTCCTTCCCTGCCATTCAGTTTTTCTCCTTGAATTCCCCCCTGCTGTACCTCCCCAGGTCATCTGCCCAACAGTTGACCTTGCTTCTGAATGGTAATAAAACTGAGGCTCTGCCTTCCTTCTCTGCCTTCTGTATGTTCTCTTCAGTTCTCTTCGGGTGCCTTCTTCCTCAGCCCTCCTGTCTGGGTGGGAGAGGCCTTCCTCCTGTGCTTTGGAATCCACTTCCTGTGGCTCCCTGGAGTCCTACTTCATCGGTGTTGCAGCCTCTACTCTGCTGCAGGCTCTCTTTTCTCTCAGGGGAGAAACATTCTGCAGATCCTGTGCTGGGAAAGGAGCCTCCCATCAACCCTCTCTCACATGGGACCCTTGTCTGTCTCTTGCCTGCCCCAACCTGTTCCTCCACCCTCTAGTGCCCAGATCCCTGCCCTAACACCCTGGGACTGATCTGTTGCCTGTTGCCCTCTGTGGTGCCCTTTACTGTGCTTCTTGGCTACATGTGGCTCCATTGACAACTCCATTTTTATGGAAACATTCTCTGCTCAGCTTCCTTGCTGCCACACCTGGCCATGCTCTTGTCCTGCTGAGCTTCCCTTCTTCCACCTGCCCCTGCAGGAAAGGTCTCTCTCTCCCTTCAGACACTGCCCTTGGCCATCTGTGCTTTCTATTCTACAGCCTCTTCCTGGGCAATCTCATTCACACCCGTCACTTCCATCACCACGTATGTATTGACGACTCTCATCAATACCTGTAGTCCAGGCCTCTCTCCTGAACCTCAGATGTATGTTTCTATCTGGCTGCTTTTTTCTGGACTTTTCCACCTACATGCCTTGTAACACCTCAAATTCAGCATGTTCAGACCAAACAGATTCCATTCCCTCCTAAACCTAGTCTCACTCTTCTGTTTCCTACCGTGGAGAGTGGCACCATTGTCTGTTTAGCTTCCTAAGTCAGAAACCTGGGTGTGTCCCTAGGTTCCTCCTTGTCACCCACCCTGCCTCTGCATACCTGCAGATGCAAGGTTCTATCTCTTCATATTGGCATTTCCGCCTCTTTCTTCCCTTTGGGTCAGGCTCCAGCCTTCTCTCCTGTGAACGCCTTCAGTAGCCGCCTGAGGGGGCCTCCATCCAGTCTCCATATAGGCGCCACCCCTTTTGGCTACTGCCCACCTTTCTAGCAGTACCTTAACCACCCCAAACCCTTTACTCCCAAGCTGCCTGGTTTCCTCAATATATTCCCTTGTCTCGTGTTTCCATGCCTTTGCTTGTGCTTGTCCCTCTGCCTGAAATGCCCTCTCCCTTACTTTGCCTAATTCTTCCTTAGAACCAAAAACTCAGCACAAACAACACCTCCCATCCTCCAGGACACCTTCCGTGATCTCTTGTCTGACTTAGGTGCCATCTCCTTTGTATATTTCACTAATTCACTTGCCTCTCTCGCCAACAAGATAACTTACTGCCCTCATAGTCATCTTTACGTCCCCAGAATCTAACCTAGTGCCTGACGCAGTGGAAGCCCACCCGAGAGCACTTGTTGAATAAGTAATGGACTGCCTCAGTAGAGGCTGGGGAGGGACTCCTGCCTAGGCAAAGCCCTGCATAGAGACGGGGGTGGGGGGAGCAGCCCCTGGCCTTCCTGACAGAGGCCTCTCTCTGCAGGCAGTGGAGGAGCTGCTGGAGTCCTTGGATCTGGAGAAGAGCAGCTGCTGCATGGGCCTGAGCCGGGTGAGCAGTCCCAGCCGGGTGAGGGTGGCCGGGCCCAGCACCCACTCTGGTCACCCTTGTCCAAACGGCTGGCCCTCCCCTTCTGCAGCAAACCTGACTTCCCACCCTCTGAAGGAATGACTCGTTCAGGAGTCCTCTGTAACGTCGTAACCTCTGTAACGTCGTCGGGGAGAAGGAGTGGGTTGGAAGGTGGCCCTGAACTTGGCCTGAGTCCTGGTGTGGGGAGCGGGGAGGACGAGACAGCAGGGAGGAGAGCTGGACAAAGCAGGAAGGCAGTAGGCAGAGTGCTCCAGAGGTCCCCCAAGGGCTACCAGGGTCCCAGCAGAGCAAGCAGGATGCAGCGAGGCTGTGCCGCCGCCACCTGCCCACAAGTCCAATTCCTCACCTGAATGGAACGTGGTGTATGAGCAGGCACGCCCGGCCCCGGGTGCCAGTGTGCCGCATCACTCTGCACCAATGGGTCAGGCGAGCGTCCCTCCCACGGGCAGGAGCCCTGCTCGCCATTCTCTCCTGAGACTGGGAGGCTTGACAGGTGGCGTCCACGTATGTGCTCCAAGGGCTGTGCTGGGAGGGAGGCCATGTGGAAGCCAGGGAGGGGTTCTAAGCCTGTCTACCTGTCAGCAGGGACGGAGGGAACTGTGGGTGCCAGGGCTTCATGGAGATGCTCGCAAAGAAGGCTTGGTGTTGCTTGTCCACTCTTTTCTGTCTGTTCTGTATCCTGAGTCACCAGCCTGGCCCTTCTCTTTCCCATCCCCTGGCTGTATCTTTGTCTCTGCTGCTTTTCCCTTTTCCTTGTGGCCCTGGCAGTTCCTGCTGGTATCTAGTCCTTGGTTTCTGGCTCTGTCATTTTCTGTTTCTTTCCTTGTTCTCTGGGTCTTCTGTGGCCTCACTCTTTCTGTTTATTTTTCTGGCTTTGGTCTCTTGCTGTATCTGACTCAACCTCTCCCCATCCCCAACTATCTGTCTGCTCAGGGGCTGCCAGCCGAAATTCCTCCCTGGGAAACCCGCAGCCAAAGTTTCACTTCAGCCTCTCCGGCTCCTGGGCGGGCTCCTGCCCCTCCAGCAGGCTGGGCTGCTGCTGGCTGGCACTGGGGTGGCACCTCCTCCAAGGCATGTCCTGGTCAGGAGAGGGCCTGTACAGGCTGGTCCTCTTCCCAGCTGCAGCTCAGACCCTTTGCTTCATCCCAGGTGCTTGGCCGAGGCAGGCGAGCCCCAGGGCCCATTCACACTCAGAAATTAGAGGCAAAGTTGGATGTTTTCTCACATCTGATTTTGGGAGAGAAATTTCAGGGCTTCTAGGCTGTGGTTGGATGGCTGGTGAGCAAAGATTCTGCATATTTGTGGCATTGCTTCAAGGAGGGGGTCGCTGTCTGAGCCCACAGAACTCTGGGGGTTTCAGGCAGGGTGTTAGAGGATCTTGAGAGCCTCCTGATTCTGTTTGTAAAATTGTATGGATGGGTATGCTGGGGAAGAGAGGTCCTGAGCTTTCACCTAATACTCAAAAGGAGTATTACCCCCACTCACCCCCACTAATGCATAGCTGCACAAGAGAGGTCTCAGGCTCCCTGCCCCAGTCCCTAGGCCATCTAGGGACCACTCTCCATCCCCTAGGCCACCTCCCTTCTGCCCTAGTTAGACAGCTGTGTGTGCTGACCACTAGCACCTATGTCTACCTTCAAGAAGAAGGAAAAGGTGCTGTTCCAAGGGTATCTCCATCCCAGTCCCCACTTAGATAGCAAAGCAGAGTTCCTGGGGTGGGGTTGGGGGGGGGTCCAAGAGAATGTGCTGGGGCAAGAGGTTTTGGGACTATGAGTTATTGTCACCTGGGGGAGATGGAGCAGTCCTGGGGGGACTCAGATATTCCCCACCCCTGGAGGAATCTCAGGCTCATGCATTGTGAGATATTGAGGCTCGGGTTGGGCTTGAGGCCCATGGGAGAACCCAGGCACTCAGTGCCAGTGTGGGATCTGAGGAAGTGTTGCTGAGGACTGGAGCTGGCTTTCTCCTAGGCCATCCCCAGGGAACTAGGTTTCTGTGGAGTCGCCAGAGGCAAAGCTTTCTCAGCAGAAAGTGTAGGCCCTCTCCCCACTTCTTCCCTGAAGGGAGCCTTAGGGATACTGTACGTGTTGGTTCTGAGTGTTTCCCACGGAGTTCACATCTTCTCTCTGCCCCACAGAAGGGAACTTTCTGTGTCCTGGGCAAGGTGGAGGTGGGCATATACCTAGGTATCCCTTTGCCCTCTGTGAGGATCCTGGAGTCTTCTCATCTGTAAATTCCCCCCTCTTCTTCCCTTAGCAGGGAAAACTTTACCCAGTCCCAGTTTGGAGCACCAAAGAGAGAGGGGAAATGCTGGATGTGGGGGCGCCCAGCTGGTTCCTCTCCCATCTGCCCTCCAGCCCCCAAACCTGTAGGACAGGTCTCTTGATTGGGCCAACCCCCACCCATCCCCTGGCTTTTTCATGAGCTGAAACCTGGGTGTGTGTGTGGGGGCGGGATGCTGGCAAATGAAAGAGGAGGCTGTCTAAAGAGGAGACTGAGTGCGGAGGGAGCCCCATCCTTTCTCTGTGCACGGCTTCTAGACCTTTCTCTCCTTACACAATTTCACCACATCCACTCCACCTGACCCAAGCAGCTGGCCCCTGTGTTTGGGTGCTCCAGTGGGCTGTGGGCATGGGGGCACAGATAGTGCTGCTGGCCGTCCTCGGGGAAGAAACCGCCCTAGATATTGCCGAGGGGTGTCCTGTCCCCATTTGACTGTAGCTGCTGTATTTCCTTCTTGTCCCAGATACCTTCCCTTTGACTTCCTTCTCCTTTTATCTCTCTTTGAAGTTAGATTTCCCACCTTACTCCTCCTCTCCCAAAAACCCTCCCCAGCCACCAGCCTAGCCCTCCCCTCTCAGCCTTCCTGGGGCCTCTCCTTGCTCCCTCCCTCCTCCCTTGTTTCCTTGGATTTTCAAGTTCTTCCCAGGGCCACCTCCCAAGCTGGCTAGTTTCCTGTGCCAGCTGCTTGTTTCTCTGCTGGGCTCCCCTCAGCACATCTCCTGCCTTCATCAGGACTGCCTCTCCACAGGTGTTCTTCCGGGCCGGCACATTGGCCCGGCTAGAGGAGCAGCGGGATGAACAAACCAGCAGGAACCTAACCCTGTTCCAGGCAGCCTGCAGAGGCTACCTGGCCCGCCAGCACTTCAAGAAGAAAAAGGTGCTGTTCCAGGGGTATCTCCATCCCAGTCCCCAGCCTAGATGGCAGAGCAGAGTTCCTGGGGTGGGGGTGGGGGGCAGTCCAAGGGAACATGCTGGGGCAGGAGGCTTTGGGACTATGAGTTATTGTCACCTGGGGGAGAAGCAGGATCTTCCTGGGGCCACCATGCCCTGAGCCAGGGCGGGGAAGTGTTCTGAGCTCCTTGGTGCCTACGAGTGTGCTGGAATACCTAGCAGTGGGGCCATGGGACCTGGGCCTGGGGCGGGGATGGGGGGCAGCGCCTAGGCAAAGGTGGGCTCTGGATCATAGGCTGCTCCATGAAGATTAAGGAGCTGTGTCAGCGACTCCTTTTCTTATTAGCAAGTCCATAAAACAGCCAGCACCGCCGCCTCTTGTGTTTCAGCAAGATTAGGTTTTATAGCACATCTAGGCCAGGGTGCTGGAAATAATCAGGCAGCAAATAAAGCAGATGAAATTATTCCTAATGACGGCAGAGCGGTTAGTGCCCAGTGCAGTGCTCCCAGGGCCAGGCCCTCTGCCGCCCGCTCTCTGAGGGATGGGAGAAGCTGGAAGCGAGGGGTGGCACAGGGAATGTTTGAACTATGGGTTAGGTTGCCAGAGAAGCAGCCTGGCCTTTGTGCTGGGGGAGGCGGGGCCAGGGGCAGGGCTTAGGACTGAGAGCCCTGCTGTGCACCACCCTCACCCCAATCTAGATCCAGGACCTGGCCATTCGCTGTGTGCAGAAGAACATCAAAAAGAACAAAGGGGTGAAGGACTGGGCCTGGTGGAAACTCTTTACCACCGTGCGGCCCCTCATCGAGGTACAGCTGTCTGAGGAGCAGATCCGGAGCAAAGACGTACGTAACAGCTCCAGAAGGGCCACATCAATGGAAAAGGATGAGTTCCTCTATGTGGGCAAAATTCTTGCCAGCTCGTCTTGGGCTCCCAAGTGTTCTTCATTTATAGCTCAGAGAGCCTTGAATGATGCCCATCAAACAGAAGGCTTCCCTGTGGGGTGCTGGCCAAGCTCCTGGGTAGCCTCTCAGTCTAAAATCTCAGGCATCCCCAGCATCTAGGGAAGGGTCTCGGGATAGGAGCCCCTGGGAGGCAGTGGCTTCCTATCCCCTGTGTCCTGGCCTGAGCTTCCCCAGCTTCATTCACCCACAATGGTGGAGATTCCAGGCCCCAGCCTCTCAGAGCCTCCAGTTCACTTTGTCCTCTTAACGGCACCCTAGGAGGAGATCCAGCAGCTGCGGAGCAAGCTTGAGAAGGTGGAGAAGGAGCGGAACGAGCTTCGCCTCAGCAATGACCGGCTGGAAACCCGGGTGAGTGACTCCCCGCACCAGGCTGACTGGCCCACCTGTGCAAAGTGCCAGGCCCAGGAGGTCCCCTGGGGGTTCCAGCTGAGTAAGGCAGGAATTTCAACTGGTGGCGACTCCCTCCCCCACCAACCCCAGATCTCAGAGCTGACATCGGAGCTGACTGATGAACGTAACACGGGAGAGTCCGCCTCCCAGCTGCTGGACGCAGAGGCCGCGGAGAGGCTCCGAGCTGAGAAGGAGATGAAAGAGCTGCAGGTGAGGGCAGGGCCAGGGTGGAGACAGCCGTGCTGGTGACCACCACGCTCCAGTGTCCATCTGCTGCCCCCCAAGGACAGATGGCCCTGCACCCCTGTCCACCTGGGGTAAGCACGCGCCCAGGGTCTGCGTGGCTCAGGGCCATGGTGGATACTGAGCAAGGGAGAGGGATGGTAACCTCATAAGCCTCCCTCCTGCAGACCCAGTACGATGCACTGAAGAAGCAGATGGAGGTGATGGAGATGGAAGTGATGGAGGCCCGCCTCATCCGGGCAGCTGAGATCAACGGGGAGGTGGACGATGATGACACAGGTGGGTTTGAGGCCAGAGGTGCTCGGCCTCCCCACCCTGGGCAGCCACACCCCTGGCCTGGACCTGTCTCTCTTCTGTAGGCTGGCAGAAGGCTATAGTGACAGAAATAGATGAGAAAGTAGAGGTGGCAGTGAATGCAGGGGGTTATCGTGGAGAGCCATGACAGCCGTGATAAGGACACGGTCTGGGAGCCAGGGTGTGATGGTCCCCGGGGAGAAGATAGCACACATAGCCATGCACCCTCTCTAGTCCTTTCCTGGCTTGGGAGGAAGCCATCATTCCAGAGACCTTTCTGTGTCCCTTCTCTGGCTGTCTCCCCCTGCTGCCCCTTCTCAGAAGCCCTCAGCAGCTTAGCCATCCCTTGTCTTCCCCCGACCCTCCAGGTGGTGAGTGGCGCCTGAAGTACGAGCGAGCCATGCGGGAGGTGGACTTCACCAAGAAGCGGCTCCAGCAGGAGTTTGAAGACAAGCTGGAGGTGGAGCAGCAGAACAAGAGGCAGCTGGAGAGGCGGGTGAGGCTGGTGAAAGGAGGGAGGCCTATGCCCGGGAGAGGCTTGCTGCCGTGAAGGGCCAGGCGAGCCCTGGGAGCACTGGGGTAGGGTTGATGCCTTAGCCTCTCACTGGGGATGCCCAAGGGCAAAGCATTGTTAGAGAGGTGTGGTTCCCTGGATGTCCCCGACTTCCATCCCTCAACCCTGGATCTCTCCCTCGCTAACCACCCCCTCCTTCTCCTCATCTTCTCCCCCCATACTTCCTGGCCCCTCATTGGCTGCTGGTTCTGTACCACATCTCGGCCCTAGCTTGGGGACCTGCAGGCAGACATCGATGAGAGCCAGCGGGCCCTGCAGCAGCTCAAGAAGAAGTGCCAGCGGCTAACGGCAGAGCTGCAGGACACCAAGCTGCACCTGGAGGGCCAGCAGGTCCGCAACCACGAGCTGGAGAAGAAGCAGAGGAGGTGGGTGGATCCCCTGCCCTGGACACAGAAGACTTCCTAGCACAACCCCAAACAAGGCTCCCTGCCTCCCCCGCCAGGGAAGAGAGAAGCAAAGAGGGCTTGAATTTGGCCAGGGGCCTTGCCTGCATGGCCTGTTGTCCCAGAATGTGAACAGGTCTCACCCCTGACCTCTGAGGAGCACTCTGGCCACACCCCCTCCGAAGGCCTGCTCATGCCTCTGCTCTTGGACATGCTCCCCACAGTGTGTGCCCATCACCCCTGCCTGGGCCCAATGAGGATGAGCTTCAACCAAGCCCTGTGCAGAAAGCACCTGTGCCCCTGCCCCTTGCCCCCTGCCCCCATATCTTGCTTGCCTCAGCCACACAAACACACTCTCCTGACTAATGTTGTTGAACTACTGTGCCACTTCCATCTCATTATGGTAATGACATGGGGAGGGGGGGGAAGCAGCCCTCACAGGATCAGATCCAATCTAAATTAATTTCCCTGGCTGGGGATGGGAATGGGCTGCCTTTATTAGCAACACCGGGGAACCCACACACCCTGGGAACAGCAGGGTGCCCCAGGGAGTGGGAAGAGCTCCTGGTTCCTCTCTGCAGGGGAGGGCTTCTCAGCAGAGGTCCCAGGTGCCTTCGTGAAGGGACAGCCCCACCCCTGAGGGTGAGCAGGGCAGAGCTGAGTCCTTCCGGTGACCCTGGGCCTCCTTGGTACTCTGCTGTCCTGCCAGCTGGGTGCCACTTGAAGAAGGTGAGGGGAGACGGCTATGCCTCTCCACCACCCTACTTCTTGTCTTTACCCCCATCCTCCCTTTCACATAGAGGGGGGCACCCTTAGTGGGACCCCTCTCTCAAGCCCCCCCAACCCATGGCAGTGCCAGCCTGGCCTAGTTACCATCTCACTACATTCCCTGCTGGGCAACTTATTGAGTTTCATTTCTGCTGCCCAGAGTTTCCTTCCCTTTTTTTTGATGTGGGATTGCGTTGGGGGGAGCCTTCCAATTTTCCAACATGAACCTTATTAGTTATTCAAAAAAGATGTTAAGAGGCATTTCAGCAATTTGCTCCTTATTTAGAGTCACTGGACCAGGGAAATAGGCTGGGAGGTAGAGGAGCCAAGGAAGAGGCCCCGACCATGGCTGTGGACCATGCACCTGCCGATGCACACTGCCAGCTGGGCACAGTGGGACTGCTGGCTTCTGGCCTGGTTGATGGGGCGGCGGGAAGGGGTCCTGGTGGTGACACGGGTATTGCTGGGGCACATGGGCCTGCCCGGGGGCTGGCACCCAGAGGTGGGGGCTGGAGCCAGCTGCTTATCTGGAGTTGCCAAATTGAACTGTGGAAAGTGAGTTAGATGAGGCAGGACATCCATTTCTGCATATTCCAGTGCCCTCTCTGCCCTCACCCTGGTCCTACATTCTTTGATCTTTTGAAATGAAAAAACTGAGGAGAGCCTGTCTACCTGTTCCCTGAAAGCAGTCTGCAGGTCCCTCCTAGGCTCACCTGGTATAAGGGTTCCTTAGACCCACTCAGTGAGATGCCCCCTCCCCATCCTAGACCAGGTTGCCAGCAGGGCCTCAATGGCCTGGGATCCTGGATATCCCCCACTTCTGGGCTATCCCTCACTTCTGGGCTGTGTGAGTCCCCCTCTGCTTGCGTCCTGTCCCTGTCCATGGCCCTGCTTTCTGGCAGCCTCTGGGTGCTGGAAACCCAGACTCTTCCCTCCCCTGACGGAGTCATCTTGGTGGTCCTGGCTCCCTCATAGGTTTGACAGCGAGCTCTCACAGGCGCATGAGGAGGCCCAACGGGAGAAGCTGCAGCGGGAGAAGCTGCAGCGGGAGAAGGACACGCTCCTTGCTGAGGCCTTCAGCCTGAAGCAGCAACTGGAAGTGCGTGAGCCACCCACCACCCATGCCCCATCCTCCTCACGGGCAACAGCTGGTCCCAAACCAACATGGGACCAACATCTTTTCTTTTACTCCAGGAAAAAGACATGGACATTGCCGGATTCACCCAGAAGGTTGTCTCGCTGGAGGCTGAGCTCCAGGACATTTCTTCCCAAGAGTCTAAGGATGAGGCCTCTCTAGCCAAGGTCAAGAAACAGCTTCGAGACCTGGAGGCCAAAGTCAAGGATCAGGAAGAGGAGCTGGATGAGCAGGCGGGGACCATTCAGATGCTGGAGCAGGTGCCACAGGGTCTGGCCAAGGGAGGGCACCACTGTCCCCACAGCTAACCTGGGGGTAGCCAGAGAAGGGCATATTCCCACATGCAGTCGTGTTGAGTGAGCACCTGATCTGTGCCAGCCCCAGTGTGAAAATAATTAAGCTTTCATGCAGCTTCCACAAAAACAAACCTCGACTGAGCTCTAGTGGTGAGGGGCTCAGGACACGTGGCAGCCAGAAGGCCACGAGCCTACCGAGCCTGCAACTGAGCCACCATGTCAATTCAGAGAGCTAGTGCCTAAAGGGCAAATGGAAAGTCTGCAGAACTGTCCCCATGTCTGGCAGCCTTCTCTGGGCCTGTGTCAAACATCTAGTGAGGGAATTTGGCTTCTCTGGAGGAGCTGGCTGCCACAAGCAAGGCAGAGCTCTTCTCTGCTCCTGAGCCTAGGGAGAACTGGCCATCAGGGTCCAGTGGGCAGGGGTCAGGGTGCCGCTGAGAAAGGAACCCAGTCCATACTCCCAACCACCTCCAGGCCAAGCTACGTCTGGAGATGGAGATGGAGAGGATGAGGCAGACCCATTCCAAGGAGGTGGAAAGTCGGGATGAGGAGGTGGAGGAGGCTCGGCAGTCATGTCAGAAGAAGGTAGGGCAGTGGGCACTTAGCATGTCCAGTACAAACCCTGGTTCCCTCATCACAGCTTTAAAGTAAGGGCTTTTCTGTTGCCCTACCTTAGTTACATGATCCATCCATCCATCCATTGCCATTCTGGACCAACAACCTCTGCTCAAGCTCCTGCCATTGACTGGGATGTGTGCTTTCAGGGACTCTAGAGAAAGCTCAGTCCTCTGAGGAATGAATACTCCCTGCTTTCTGTGCAGTCAGCTGGGCCAGCCCAGCGGGGCCTGCCCATTCTCCCACGAAGCTCTAGGTCTTGCTTGGGGCTGCTGTGCATGGCCTACAATACCTGTTCTCCCTCCCAGGCTGCTTTGAAACCCTGGGAACTTTGAATTCAGTCTGACCCCTCTGGGTCACCCAGGCTCAGCCTGCCCCCAGTTTGCCCAGGGTGGTGGTGGCAGGTGGGGGGATGGGATCCCCCAGGGAAGGGGACCAGCTGGCACCAGGCATTGAAGGGACTGATGGGCCTCTATTCCCACGGCACTCCAGTTGAAACAAATGGAAGTGCAGCTTGAGGAGGAGTATGAGGATAAGCAGAAGGTGCTGCGAGAGAAGCGGGAACTGGAAAGCAAACTCACCACGCTGAGTGAACAGGTGAGAAGAGCCTGCTGGTGGGGCCTGGCCTATGGGGCCTGGCCCACGGCCCATGCCATTCGGCCTTTGAGAGGGGAATCTCAGCGATGCAAAGCTGGGCCCATGAGTGGGGTCTGGGGGTGGGGGGCAGGCTCTGTAGAGCCCACCATCCTCACATGTAGAATGGGGGGTGTCACCACACATGGCACACCAGGCTTTTCTCACTGGCTGGCATGATGACCCCGGCACTTCCTCTGTTATTGCTTGTCAGGGGACCCTGTGGATGAGGGCAAGGGTGAGCCACAGGCTTGGGGAAGATAGGAAGAGGCTGTGCAGTAGAGCCCAGAGCCCCACCTTCTGCTGTCCATCCAGGTGAGCCAGCGGGACCTGGAGTCTGAGAAGCGGCTCCGGAAAGACCTGAAGCGTACCAAGGCCCTGCTGGCAGACGCCCAGATCATGCTGGATCACCTGAAGAACAATGCACCCAGCAAGAGGGAGATCGCCCAGCTGAAGAACCAGGTATCTTTCCAGAGAGGAAGTCATCAGCTCCAAGGGCTACAAAGCTTATTTTTTCAGTGCTTTCTCTCCCTGCCTCCTCCTCTCAGGGATTCTGGAGTCCTTGAGAAGGAAGGTAACGGGGGAGGGGGAGAAGCCACTCATAGCCAGCAGATTCCTAGGATCTGTGCATGCTGTACAGCCTGAATGCCAAGCCCCAGGATGGTGGGGATGGGTCCCTGCATCTGCCAACCCTGCCACAGGAGATGCCTGCATACATCACAGCAGGCCACAGCCCCCGGGGTCTGAAGTGACCAGAGCACCTGGGCTCCCTCTCCCCTGTGAGCCCCCTGTCTGGCCCTCCCACCCCCAGGGACTGGCTGACGCCCCTCCCTGGGGTGGGGGTGGCTCTGTGCCCAGCTGGAGGAGTCAGAGTTCACCTGTGCAGCAGCCGTGAAAGCACGGAAAGCAATGGAGGTGGAGATGGAAGACCTGCACCTGCAGATTGATGACATTGCCAAAGCCAAGACAGCGGTGAGGAGCTGGGGTGTGCAGGTCGGGGCTTGGTGGGCCAAGGGAGGATAGAGCCGAGGGAGGATAGAGCCATGACTGTAGCTCCCATCCCCCCAGATATGGGCCCTTCCCTGGTCCACTCCCTTCAGGACAGGGCTTTTTTGGCAGGGAGAGCAGGCCACCCCTCCTTGGCCTCTCCCCACCCAGAGCAGAAGCATAGGATGGGGGGCAAGGTGGAAGAGGGAGCCAGCAAGAGCCTGGCTCCCTATTTAACCACCTGCCTGTGGGAGCTTGGCCACAGGCCCTGACACCATAAATAAAGGCAGCTAATATGGCTGAGGGATGTAAACAGGTGCCTAGAGATTAGCCGAAGCACCGATAAGAGAATGGGATGGCTCCAGTTCCCTCCCCTTCCCCTGGCTAGCCCACTGACAAGCCCAAGCGGCAGCTAATTAGACCTTTTATTTAATGCTTCCCTTTTAATTCCCTACCTCTCCCACAGCCCATCCATTGGCCCAGAATTCATTACTGGGATGCAGACACCAGTACCTCCTTGGGCAGGGGAAGTGGGGGTGGGGGGTGGGGGTGGGGAGTGAGGCTGGGCTTGGCTCCGGGCTCTGTGGCCCCCCCAGTCGGTCACCTGTCTGTGGAGAGATGCCAATCTCACAGGCCTGATTTATCCCTGTGACATTTGTGCTCCTCAGCAGTTTTCAGGTGAGTAACTCAAATTCTTTAATTGTGTTAAAAAAGGCTGTTATAAAATTACCATTTTATTTAAATCCGAGTTAATAAATTTCTTGGCGGAGGCTTCCCCAGCTCCCCACAGCCCGGTAACAAGATGGATGGGGACGAGAAGGAGCCAACACAGTCATTTTGGTTTGGAATTACAGGCTAATAGATTCATTCATTTCCTGAAGCTGCTGTTGGCTGTCTCCTCCCCTCCCCCCAGGAGAGAACTGACTGGGGGGCCCAGTGGCCAGACAGCAGGCTGTCCCGTGGGAGATGAGAATCCAAGCCAAGAGAGCCTTGCACATTCGAGGGGTCCTTCCCCAAGGCCTAAAGGGGGCAGAGTGCGTGCAGGTTGGGCCTAGATTGCTGGTGCCAGGATGACAGGTCATTTGTTCTGGGTAGACCTTTTTTTTTTTTCTTAATATTTTATTCATTTATTCATGAGAGACACAGAGAGAGAGAGGCAGAGACACAGGCAGAGGCAGAAGCAGGCTCCATGCAGGGTCCAACCTGGGTCTCCAGGTTCACGCCCTGGCGGAAGGCGGCGCTAAACCGCTGAGCCACCCGGGCTGCTCTGTTCTGGGTAGACCTTTTCTGCCTTCTCATTAGCCTTCAAAGAGCTGCCAGGAAGCAGCTGTCATTTAGCCCAGGGTCTGCCTATGCTGCAAAGACAGCTTTCCCTCAGCTCCCTGTGCACCTCCGGTCTGGACCCCACTCTAGTGGCTGGGCCTGGCTCCGACATCACCCCCTTCCCATTGGAGGTGGCGTGGGGAGGTTCAGATTTGCCACCTCGTGCCATCAGGCGCTTGAGGCCTGATGCCCTTTGCTCTGTCTTGCCTCCGTCCAGCTGGAGGAGCAGCTGAGCCGTCTTCAGCGTGAGAAGAATGAGATCCAAAGCCGGCTGGAAGAGGATCAGGAGGACATGAATGAGCTGATGAAGAAGCACAAGGCAGCTGTGGCTCAGGTGCTCCTCCACACCCCGCTGTCCCTGTGGTCCTCCTCACAGGCCCCCACACGCCACTTCTTTTGGGAGTGGCAAGCCTCTGTGCCCCGGCACAGCACTCGGTGTGCAGTGTGGCAGGCTGGGGTTTGTGTTCGTGGTGGATCCTGCTGCAGCGCTCACTCCTTCCCCAGGCCTCACGGGACTTAGCGCAGATGAATGATCTCCAGGCTCAGCTAGAAGAAGCCAATAAGGAGAAGCAAGAGCTGCAGGAGAAGGTGGGGACCAGGGTCTTCCGTGGTAGAAAGAGGGTGCGGGCCCACTGTATGTGGGAATGAACCCCCAAGCTCATGGGATAGTAGGCGCCCCCCTCAGTCATTAGTAATCCAGAGCAGCATCAAAGCTGTGAAGGCCTAGGCTTTGAGCCATATCACCATAGTAGACATTTTGGCTTCAGCTGCCTCATTTCACATTTCTATTCCCTCTCTGGTCCTTGGCTTTTACCTTTCTCTACAAAGGGCAAAATCTGTGCCAGCATCAGAGCACAGGTGGGGAATGCCTCTGGCTCGGGGCCCCATCCTTCCACCTCCCCTGTGCATCCCTGCTCCCTCAGCCTTCCGGTCATCTGCCCCCTCCCTCCTGGGCTCAGTTCTTTCTTTTCCTGGCCCCCAGCTCCAAGCCCTCCAGAGCCAAGTGGAGTTCCTGGAGCAGTCCATGGTGGACAAGTCCCTGGTGAGCAGGCAGGAAGCTAAGATCCGGGAGCTGGAGACCCGCCTGGAGTTCGAAAGGACCCAAGTGAAGAGGCTGGAGGTGGGCACACACTTGTCCTGGTCCACAGCCGAGAGCAGGGCAGAGCTGCCCTGGCAGCTGGAGCTGCGCATGCTCAGCAGCACCGGGCAGGCCCTGGCCACTCCTCGGAGGCCCCTGCCAAGCTGCCAGGCCAGCTGACGGGGGCGGGTGCCTCCCCCGCCCCTGCCCGCCCCGCCTGCTCTCTGGGCACCGTGGAGCCTGCCTGCTTTACATTCTGTTTCCGTGCTTGCTTTCTGCCAAGGGACCAGAGCAGCTTAGCTTTTTGTCTTCATATTTTCCTCCACCATGGGCTCCCCCCGCCGGTCCCCTCACTCGCTCTCTGGCAGGGTCATAAATATGCAGCGGATGGCGCCACTTCTGTGAGGGCTGAAGTCTGTTCTCTCATCTCACTGCTCGCTCGCTGACTCTCTCCCTTCCCTTCTTTATTGCCTTTTTTTCCTCAGTTCTTCCCACCCCTCCTGTCGCTGCTTTGCCTCCTCTCTCTTTGCTGTCTCCATGTCTGCTCCCTTCTTTCCTGTCCCTTTGCATTTCTCCTCCTCAGCTGCTCCCAGCCTCTCTCTTTCTCCCCATGTCATCCCTGCTCTCCCGCCGCTCCTTCTTCTTTCCTTCTCCTGCCCCCCCCTTCTGCTCTCTCTCATTCTCCCTTCCACCCATAACCTCCATACTCCAAGTGCATGCAGCCCACTCCCTTTGGCTTCCCAAAGCCAGTGTGCGCAGCCCTGCCCTCTCCCGTGGAGCAGGTAGGAAGAAAGAAGCAGACAGAACTGTCTCAGGGTGAACACCCCTCTCGTCCTATTTTTAAGTTCTCCTCCTCCCACTCGAGCTTTTACACGTGTCTAAGCACTGGCCATTCTCCGTGAGAACTGTGTTCACAGGTGCACGAACTGGGGAGCATCCCCACTGCCTCCCCAGCAGCCCCTGAAGCCGCAAAGCAGGGACCTGAGTAGGGATGGGAACAGGTGACTGTGGGGCTGGCAGTGGGCATCGAGAGGGCATTAGTCCCCGTGGCCTAGGAAGAGAATATGGCTAACCCCCCCCCCCCCAGGACAAGGTGCCAGTCCTCAGGAGAGCCAGGGAGAATTAGGGGAGACTTAGTAATGTTCCTGTTCTGCCCACCACAACCCCATGACGGTTGGTAATATTTTGATCCCATTGTTGCACGTGGGCAGGGTTAAGGAGGTTGCCTAAGTCACAGAGCTGTCAAGGGGCAGAAGAAGCCATTGGGCTGGTGGCCCCAGAGCAGATCAGTGCACAGGTCTCTTTTTCTTCTGGGCCTCAATCCCTTTCCTCAGCCCTGTCTCTGTATCCCTTCTGCTCAGAAAGGCATATTGTCATTTAGATGCATAGAATGTTCAACACAAATGGCCCTTAGAGATCGGATAGCCTCGTGCTGTTATTTTAGAGACACAGAGGTTGGGAGGCCAAGAAGTGGAGACCCCGTGGCCAGTTGGAGGTCAAACCAGAAGCAGGTCTTTCTGTCACACTCTGTCCCAAACCTCCAGGTCATTTCTTGCCCAGCATCGTCTGGCCTGCTAGGGGAAAATTTGTTCAAGTTTCCAGAAGAAGAGAAATTCATCAGGCTTAGAGGGATGGCTTTGTGCTTATAATCTGATGACTGTTTAGCCTCCTGATCCAGAAATGCTCAATGAACCATTTACCTCTGAGCACAGGATCTAGCTTTTGGGGCTGCTGGGTTCAGGGTCTCTGAGGGAAGCCCTGCTGACCATGGAGGCGCCACATGTGGCGTCAGTATGGGTAGGCCCAAGCTGTAGCCAGAGCACTCCTCCAACCTTGGTAGTGGTGGTGGTAATGATGATGATCATCATCAAATTGCCTTCATGTACATGACCTTATTCAATCTTTAATAGACCCTGAGGGAGTAGGTGTTACTCTTCCATTTTATAGAAAGGCAAAGGACGCCTCTTCAGAGGGCTCTAGTTCTTGCCCACCTACCAGTGAGTGGTGGTGCCAAAGTTGGACCCCACGCCTCCTGACTCTAGAGCTCAGAGTCAGAGCCACACCCTTGTCTGGGCCTAGCTGATGGGCCTCTCTTCCCCCACCTCCCTGCCTCCTTGCACAGAGCCTGGCCAGCCGGCTCAAGGAAAACATGGAGAAGCTGACGGAGGAGCGGGATCAGCGCACTGCAGCTGAGAACCGGGAGAAGGAGCAGAACAAGAGGCTACAGCGGCAGCTTCGGGACACCAAGGAGGAGATGGGCGAGCTTGCCAGGAAGGAGGCTGAGGCAAGCCGCAAGAAGCATGAACTGGTAATGCACCCTGGCCCCCAGGGCCCCAAGCAGGCGGCTGGCTGAGTCGCTGCAATGCACACACCTACCCCCTGGGCTGGTGGGGGGTGGGCCACCAAGAAACCAGAGTTTAGATCATTGGAAGGAAGAGGAACATGTCAAGGAGGCAGTCCAGGAAGTCCCAAAGGCAGGCCAGAGGGCCAAGGGTGGTACCCGAGGATGAGCCCAGGCTTGCAGTAGCCTCCATGGAGCTCCTGCCTGACTGGGAGAGACGTGAAGCGGGATTTTTCTAGAGCATCTGGGTGAGAGACTAGCCCTCCTGTGAACTGGACTGCCCACTCTGCCTCCTAGGAGATGGATCTGGAAAGCCTGGAGGCTGCTAACCAGAGCCTACAGGCCGATCTAAAACTGGCATTCAAGCGCATTGGGGACCTGCAGGCTGCCATCGAGGATGAAATGGAGAGCGATGAGAATGAGGACCTCATCACCAGGTGAGGCAGCCTCTGTGGCCACAGTGGCCACACCGAGGCCTTCTGACCACCTCTGGAGCAGGCCACAAGGTAGAACAACTGTGACCTCTGTCCCCCTGCCACTGAGCCAGCAGCCCACCTTTCCCTCACCACCAGACCCCAGCACAGACCAGACCCTGTCCTGTCACACACAAAACTTAGGGCCTGCCCTCTTCCTCCCTGTCCTCCCCGAGCCTCCCAGGAACCTGCCTCTCCAGATCTGCCTGTTCACAGTGAGTTATTTCTCCTGTTTAGCTGCATTTCCGATGGCGCCTGCCCCACTCTGGGGAAGGCAGAGATTTAAGGCCTGTAGTGCCTTGTTACCGTGCCAGAGATTTTCTCTCATAAAACCCACTCAGGGAATGGTTCAGGAAAGGGAGAGGGAGATTTGTAGTCTCAGGCTGAGGAAGAAGTCCCAAGGCAGGTAGACCATCGGCTCTAGGGGGCTGAGGGTCGGGCCCTGGAGAAGCTCCCAAGGCCCCGTAGACCTGCCCCCTTCCTGTGTGAGCACGGGTGCCCCATCCTGCAGGCTGAGTCCTGGCCCACACAGGGTGCCTGCGCCTTTGGGGCAGGAAAAAGGTGCCCCAGGGCAACCCAGACCTCCCTCTGAGGACAGCACTGTCACTTGGCCCCACTGCCGCTGGCCTCAGCCAGTCAGAGCCATCTCTTGCTGAAGAAAAAGGGATCCTGAGCTGAGAGGTCATCCTCTTTGGTTTGCCCCCCCTTCTTTCTGGCCCCCTTGCCTACCATTTTCTTTCTGTTTCCAGTTTGCAGGACATGGTGACAAAGTATCAGAAAAGAAAGAATAAACCGTGAGGACTGGAGCGCATGCGCTCTCTGCCTCTCCCCATGGTGTCTAACCACCCCTAACTCTGGCTGCCCCCCCCCCAGGGCCCTTGCCGCATGCTGCACATGGACACAGCCTCTCACACCTCCTCCCAGCTGGTCTCATGCTAACACTGCTGACTCTGTCCTGAGGGGAGGCCAGGCGAGGGTCTGGGCCCTGCCTCAGAGGTAGAGGGCGGGCAGTGAGGCATGCTCCCCCAGGGAGGCTCAGGCTGCTGGCCCTTCATGCCCTGGGTGGGCAGGACCAGGGGAAAGAGCGGCCCTCCAGCAGAAAAAAGAGCTCAGCCTCAGCCTGGAGCACCACAGTCTGCCCTCCTGAGCTCCAGCCCTGTCCTCCCTCACAAAGCCAGAGGAGCTGCCTCTGCCGGCCTCTTTCTCTAGGGGGAAAAGTCTGATTGGGTTGGAGTTGTCCATACTGTAGGGCTCCTTTGGAGCCTGAGCCGCCGGAAAGAAGCAGGTACGTTTCGTTTTGAAAGGACCCCCCCCCAAAAAAAAAGAAAAAAAAAAAGAAAGGACCCCCCCCCCCCCCACCTTCTCATGGCAGACAAAGGTGCGAGGTGAGGAACTGCCACCTAGCAGTTCCTTGTTTGGAGAAGGCATCCAGCCAGCTAGTCACAGGCTGCCCGGCAGTGGCCCGGGAAGGGAACACAGCCAGATGTGTTTACTCCCTGTGGGCACTTTGGGCAGAGGGGGGGCCCCGGGCGTTTGTGCTGGTGCTGTCTTGTTCGTGCTAGTGCAGCCAGCCCAGGAAATCCACCCGCTCTTCAGTTACTTCTTTCTGGGCGGGAGCTGGACGGCGGGTGCAGATGCACAGGCCTTCAGGCAGATCAGAGTGATCCTTCGTTAGGTTCGCCAGCACTGTTTGTTTGGAGGTTGTTTTTTTAGTGTGGCATTGGATTTCCTCCTCCTGCTCTCTCTCGCCTGGCAGGCCTCCTCCCCTGGCCAGGATGGGCTGGCGGCAGCGCAGAGGACTCCGTGAGAGCTAATGATAAATGTAATAGTGTGTAACAGTGATAGAGGGCCGCTGGAGCCCGGTTGTCACACACAATTAATATCCCCCGCCATTCTGTCTCCGTTTGTTTGTTCCCCTGCGATTCGGCTCCCAGTTAACTAATAGCACATGAGCCTGGACATAAATTGTATTTGACTCGAGGTTTAATTCCGACCATTTAAAATTTCAACTGCCCCCTGAGCCTGCCTGCCCCTGGAGTTTGTTTACGGGCCTGATTATTTAAGGAAAAGAACCTAAACATCATCTATAGGCTTGAAACTAAAAGGAAGGCGAGGGCAGGTTGGCCAGCTTCTCAACCCATTTGCTGCCCTGAATGTAAGGAGGAAAATTCATATTCTGGGTACGCTACTATGTGTCCCCTGTGCGTTCTAGCCCTGCCATCCTTGGGCTGTAGAGAGCTCCGAGGGCTGATAAAATGCACATTTAAGATCATATTCTAGACCACTGCAAGGCAAGGGCATGTGCGCACATGCATGTGTGCACACACACGTGTGTGCACTCACACAGGTGTGCTGGGGCGTGCGGTCCTCACCACAGTCCTGCTGATGCCAGAGGTGGCCGTGGCTCCATCCTCAGCAGCTGGGTTTCAGGTCCAAGTTATTGAGCGAGCGAGCGCATAAGTGTGCTAAGGTGGGCAGAAAAATAATGTTTCGATTTACTTAGAGATACAGTTGTTATTGCCATAACCTTAATGAAAGCAGTAAACAGTGCAGTATTAAGGGAGATTTATACAGAAACACTTTTAACATGTAGACATAGATTTTGTGATGCATACAGCACCTCCTTTCTAAAGGCAATCAATATGGTTATGAACGGTGGTGATAAATTACAGGCTCTGAAGCTAGAGAAGGAGGTTTTTTGCACGAGTGTATAAATCAGGTGGTATTGGCGTTCCATGGGGCCTGTGTACCATAGTAAATCTGCCAGGCTTGGAGAGGCACAGGGCTTGCATTAGTGGTTTTGGGCTGTCTGCTAAACTCCTGTTTACCCTGGGCATCAGCTAGCCTTGTCTTTGTTCTAATTCTGTATTTGATGGAAACCCATAAAATATGGGCTTTGTTCCCTTCCCAACAGGTCATGCTCCCTACAGTCCTCAGTACAGTGTCTGGTGGTTTCCTCTGTGTGTGTGCGCACGTGTGTACACACACACACACATGCATGCATGCACACACGCGCATGCCTGTGCGGCTATTTATTCAAGAACATAATTCAGGAATGGTGCTGCTCCTGTTGACACAGATGAAAGGAGATTTGTGTCAAGGAGAAATCCTAGCATGTCCATAGCAGGGGAATGTGGGAGCAGACATTTTGCAGAATTCTAAAAGCATTCTCATTCAGAAGCCCTCTCTAAGCCCTCACTGCTTTGTAAAGGAGTCACCATGACTCCAGCCTCAGAATCTGACTCCTTTGGGCTTTTCTGCAAGTAGAGAGGGCTCAGGCTGGCTTGGCCAGACCAGATGTGCAACTGGGAGCAAGAGCTGGCAGCTGCCTGAGGGAGGGAAGAGGAGACTTGGAGAGACGGAGCCATCCCGTCATCTGGGACTTTCTGGGCTCAAGTGGATCTCCAGGGCCCAGTTTGAATCCCAGAGTTGTTGCCACCACCTCAGGAAGTGCTGATGCCCCATCCTCATCCTCCTCTGTTTCTTAGGGGCCAGGGAAGTATCAGGGTGGATCTGGGATCTGGTCTGTCATGCTCAGGTTAGCGCCACCATTGGCTGATGAGCCTCTAGTCCAAGCTGACCTGAAGGCATAACGATGCCCTTCTCCAACCTGTGGCTGGCAGTCTAGCTCTCGCAGCAAAGGTGTGGGAAATGGCCACTGCTGTGGCCCCATTTCTGGGAGTGGGCAGACGAGATGGAGTCAACCTCAGGGAGTAACTGTAGGGCCTAGGACTCCTCTTTTTAACCGACAGCCATTTAGCCATAACTCATCAATGGATGGTTTCCCTGTCATCCTCATTGGTTCTGTTTGACGGAACAGCCAGCCTGTCCCAAGAAATAGAATAGGAGGTGCCTCCGTGTTCCTCAGGGTCCTGGGGGTGGCTATTGTACAGTGTGGCCTGCTGAGTGGGGCCGGGTCCTTGTGAACTGTGTGCCCCATCTAACCTCTCTTGTTCTCCCTGACTCACTGATGTGCATGCCACCCCGCATCCTACCCCCACACCCACCCAAGACAAACCTGCCACCACTTCTGCGTTCCCTGCTGGGCAGTGGGTGATCTCTTCCTCCCCTGCCTTGCCTACCTTTCTGCTCCTCATCCCACAGCGAGGGGGACTCAGATGTGGACTCAGAGCTGGAGGACCGCGTCGACGGAGTCAAGTCATGGTTGTCAAAAAACAAGGGGCCTTCCAAGGCAGCTTCCGATGATGGCAGCTTGAAGAGTTCCAGGTGAGCATGTGGCCTTGAGCTGGGAAGAAAAGCCACCTCATGCACCAGGAATAATGGAGTAGGGCCTTGATCCCAAAAAGACCAGGCTTCATGCTCCCAGCATCTGTTGTCTGACATGTGGAATGAGCACAGGAGGCTCAGTGTCTTCTTAGGGTCTGTGGCACCCTTGTTCTTCCCAGGAAATGTTTTCCTACCAGGCTTGGGGCTTTGGTTTACTGTAGGTTTGAATTCATCCCCGCTTATGCATCAACAAATGTTGGTTGAACCACTTGCAAGTTTGAGCACTGGAATCAAGGCTGGAATGGGGCATAAGGAGACTCTGGATCCCACAACCCTGGACAGGGCTGGCTTGGGCCGGTTCTGGACCTCTGAAATCTTAAGGGGAATAGCAGCAGAAAAGGCACTGGTTCCCCCTGACTCCCCTGACACAGCTACATTCCTCTTTCTCTGCCCATTCTCTCCTTCCTCTGATCTTTTCACCACGTCCCCTCACCCTCCCTGCAACCCCACGCTTTCTGCTTGCACCCATCCACTGGAGGAACTCATTCCCCTCTTGTCCAGCCAAGTCAGTTTTCCCATCATGCAGACCCTACCCCTGAAATCCAGCTGCACATTCCCCATCCTGCACTTCCCCAGCCAGCATGGCAGCAGGGAGGGAGATCCTCTGTCCTCTGCTCCAGTGCCTCCTGCTGGCTCCCCAGCCTCCCAGCTTCTCCCCAACTCAGAGCCATCCTGATTCCCCCCACCCCATCCTTGCTTCCCCACCCCCTCCCAGAGGCTGCTGGCAGGCTGGATGAACAAAGTAATCCCCCTCCTCCTCCAGCTCCCCTGAGGCCCCTTCCCAAGTCCAGCCCCCACACCATAAGCACCCAGCCGCCCCCTCTAATTGGCTTAATTTATTCAGCCAAACAACATTTTGTTACCGCAGATAATGCCGCCTTCCCGCCCCACTGCCGTTCACCATGGCATGGCACAAGGCTCCAGGTAGTTGACAATGAAATAAATTGAACTAAACGTTTTAGAGGGGGAAAAGTGATGAAATAGAACAATGGTCTAATTTACATGACATTCTCCATGAAGCTATTTTCACTGACGCAAATTATTTTGCTTCATTTCCTCCAATGCTCTCAGTGCCACTTTGCCAGGGTGCTGCCGGGTGCTCCCTTTGCCTCCTGTCTCCTCCCTCCCACTGTGTCTTTATTCTCTGGGTTTAATGCTGGCTCCTCTCTTTCTCTCTTTCTCTCTCCCTCTCTCATTCTGTCTGTGCTGCCTCTAACCCACTACTGGTTCTCTCTTCCTGGCCTCACCTCCCTCCCCTAGGACGGCCCTCAACACCTCTGGGAAAGAGGGCAAGGGGGTGGAGGAGAGGCCCGCCTCAGCACTGAGCTCCCTGAGCTACCGGAAACGGCTCACCCTGAAGGACTCCATCGGGGGCACTGGGGACGAGGACTCGCTCTTCACCACCCTGAGCGAGCGGGCGGCCTCCCCCGAGAGGCCCCCCCGGAAGACCTGCCCGGGGCCCAGGGATGAGCTGGATGAACGCAGCTCCACCTTCTCCGAGGCCCCCAGCCGCCGCACTGGCCGGGGGCTGGAGAAGAGGTGGGGCTCAGACTTTGACCGGGCCTCCACGGTCTCTGCCCCCACCAGCCGGGCCTCTTCGGCCACCCGGCGTGGCTCCCGGGGCTCTGGTGAGGACGGGGCCCGCTCCTCCATGAGCTTCTCGCTCTCGGGCTCCCCCAGTTCCCGGCGCAGCACCTCCCGGCTCGATACCCTGTCCGTGTCCAGGACCCTCAGCCCTTCCTTGAGCCGGGCCTCAGGCCTAGGCCGGGACAGCCCTGATTCCCACCTGTCCCTGGGCCAGAGCTGCCTGGATGCGTGGGATGACACGGCCAGCGTGGCCTTGAGCGAGGCCCACTCCCAGTACAGCCACCCGTCACTGGCCCGCAGTCTGTCGGTGCCTCCGCGGCCCCGCATCTCAGCCTCTGTCACCGATGAGCCTCTAGGCTCTGGCATCCGTCCTGCTAACCGTCGCTCCTACCTGGACCCAGACCTGGAGGCCGCCATCAACGAAGTCTTGAGCTACAAACCCGTCCCGTTCCAGAGGAGCAGCCTGGAGCCCGACTCTGAGGAGGATGACCGCAAGAGCATCCAAAGCGTCCGCAGCGTCCAGCTGGACCTCCCAGCGCAGGCCACCAGCATCCGCCGCTCGGCCTCTGCCGCTGACGTGTCCCGGGCCCAGGGCGGCCGCAAGGGCCGCAGCAGGAGGAGGAGCAGCTCCAGCTCCAGCTCCAGCTCCGAGGATTCCTCGGAGCACAAGCGGCGGAAGAAAGGGCGCTCTCGAAAGAGCAAGAAGAAGTCCAAATCGAGAAGAAAGAGAACAGAGACAGAGTCAGAGTCCTCATCAACATCCAGTGGCTCTACCATGTCAGGCCACAGCCGCTCAAGCGTGAAGAAGGGCCCAGCTGTGGAAGAGGAGGAGGCCGGGCAGGCACGCCGGCAATCTCGGAAGGAGGAGAAGAAGCGCAAGAAGGAGGTGGACAGCCTGATGATGCGGTACCTGTACCGACCCGAGAGCGACTAGTGCAGTAGGTGGCACCCGGCATGGAGTGCAGCATGGAGTGTGCCGCTTGGTGTGAACTAACTAATGTGCTCCCACCTCACCTCTCACCGCTTGGGCCTCTCCATCCAACCCATCCAGATGAGCCAGCCTGGCCTCAGAGAGCTTTCTGGCTACCGTGGAGAGTGAGGCCAGGTAGTCCATCTGAGCTCCAAGCCCAGTCACCTGATGGTGCTTAGGATGGTCAGTCACACTTATTAAGTCCCTAATAACAGGCCAGGGGCCCTCCTAGATATTTGCCACACTTTGTTCACCTAATCCTCATACTAACTCCGTAACAAAGGTCTGACTAGCTCCATCTTCTAGGAGAGAAAGCTGAGGCTCAGGGAGGCGAAGTCATTTGCCAAGGTCACATAGTTGGGAAGTGATGTTGCTGGGATCAGAATGGAGTCTATTCAACTTACCCTTGACTGCTCTTCTGTATGGCCCAAGGCAGAGCACATGGGTGAGATATTTGCTGTGTGTGCCTGGCAGCACCAATATGGGAGCTTTTTGTCCATGGCCCCAACAGGCTGGTCTTGGGAGAGGGCTCTAGCGGACCTTCCTGGGTGTGAGTTGGTGCGTTAGTGGCTCTCATCTATTATGAGGCCTTTGGCTCAGCTCTTCCCTGCCCTGCAAAACCACCTTCCTCCCTGGCACAGAGCTCAAGCCTCAGAGTGCAAGGCTTACAGGGCTGCAGCCCCCACAGTACCACACCCTCCATCAAACCCAGAGATGCCTGACTCCCTCCCCATCCCTCCCACCTGAAGCCCACACATGGGCGTCACCTCGTCTCAGCCCATCTTAAAAAGTTATAATGAATAGAAATTAGCAGCTGCTTGAGTGACAGCCCCCTCCTGGCTCTCCTGCTTCCCCCAGCCTTCTCTCTGTGGGAAGGGAGATCTAGCAGTTAGGCCCTTTATGCCCACACCCCCACCTCAGAAGAAAGGCAAAGACTGACTCACTGGAATCCCATTGTTGCCAGTTTCCCTGGTGGGTGGTGACACTTGGATCACCCTGGTTATGTGAAGCTGTTTTTGGCATAGTACCTCCCAGAGCAAGCTTGCTGCTTCCCAGGAGGTATGACCCCAGAGTGCAGCCCCCCACCTGGGGCATGGGCACTGCTTCTCAGGTGCATGAATTAACACACACCTGTTGCATGCCTTTGGGCCTCTAATGCCCTGGAGCCTCTGAGCAAGTAACAGCGAGTTGGTGGAGTTCTACCCAAAGGGACCAGTTATGATCTAAGAAACGGACAAGTAGAAGTGAATGTTATCTGCACTCCTTGGAAATGGGTGAGGGGTTGGTGGGGAGAGGGTGGAATTTAAACCTAGACCAGGCTCATGGCCATCTTGGATTCCTCAAACCCTGAGCTGCTCTGAAACCAAGTCTTTGGGCTCAGCACACCTCTGTTGCTTCCCCTGTGTGGCAGATGGTTGCAGGGTGCTCTGGGAAGAGCGGAAACATCTCAGTTGCACTAGGGAGCTGTTTTCAACCCCACAGTGAGAAAAGACAGGAGTCACAATATTGTGTCTACCACATCAGCCTTCCCCTCAGCAGCCCTGCCAAGTGCCCAGCTCCCCCAGTGCAGGAAGTGAGTTGATAGGCCAGGCCCTTCTGAGCACTGCACCCCTGCCTGAAGAGGGAGCCTCCGGCCTTGCCAGGCCCTCCCACACTACCCAGCAACTGGTGTATTTCAGACCCAGTGCTTTCAGCCCAACGTCAAAAACATGTGATGCCTGCTTCTTCCCCCAGCCACCTGCACAGTTCCTCTTGTCCACCAGGAAAACCGGAGTAGTCCCGAAACCCTACACACCACCACCAAGGAGGACTGGATTCACTGCAGGGAGAGTGGGCACTGAGCCAGAAGAAGCTAGCCAGCCAATACAGAGCCGGCAAGAGGAGGGCCAGGGAAGGGAGGACCTGGCCGGGCTCTGCACAAACTGGCTGTGGGTAGAGAAACTGCCAAGTGTGGGGCAGGGGCGGAGTGGTGGCTTAGCTTCCCATCTGGCAATGCGGGACCGGTGAGAATTCAGAAGGCAAACTCATCCATAGCAAAGGCAAGGGGAGGGGGCTGCCACCCTGGGCTCACCCAGCATGAATTAGCTTATACACCAAATTGTTTGTGACAGCAATGTGCAGGAAACGGCTGGCTTGTGGGAAGGAAAGCTTTTTGAACAATTTGGTTAAAATGTTCAAATTGCCAGTCCTGACTCTTGCCCTGGGGAGGAGGCTAGCTGCCTGCTGTTGGCTCTTCAGCTGTGGCACTGTGAATCCACCAAGGAGCCTGGCTGAAGCATACCCAGCGAGGAGCAAGGTATTTTGTAGCTCCCTGGAGCTCCAGAGAGGAGCATGGAGTTGGCCCCCTCTCCAGCCACCTCTGTCACTTGTCCCACATCTGGGGCAGTGCTAGAACCTGGCTATCATCTATCCAGGTATCTGCTTGGCAGGCACAGAAATGTGGGAGTGGGGGCTGCCGCCCCACTCAGGAGAAGCACGAGAATGGAAAAGATCTCAGACCAGCCCTACCCTGCGGTGCCCTGTTTACATCTGGATCGCAGCCCTGGCATCCACCTTGCCCCCCTGTCTGCCCCCAAAATAACCCTACTGTTTTTCCACAAAGTCCTCTTGCCCAACAGCAGAACTTTGCACTTGGGTGCCCAGAAACTCTGTCCAAAAATTGAAAATAAAACCAGGCTCCCACTAATTTAGAATTCAAACAACCCAAAAGCTAAAATAACCCCAATTTTTTCTATGTTGCACAGTCATCATTGAGCTTTATAATTTTGTCCCTGAGATACCCTAGAGTCCTTAAGTGCCTTTGGCCCATCAAAGTAAGACTCATTTATGTTCAGTCTAGTTTGTATTAAATGTGTTTTGTGCTATTCTGATTCCTTTAAAAATGGTAATTCATTCATGAGAAATATGATAACTATTAACCAGACTGCCCCATTCCTGAACCATTCTGCATAATTGAACATGTATTCTATCAGGCTCTTCCTTCTCCCCAGGGAGACAGAGAGAGAAAGAGAGAGATAGAGAGACCTATCTTTACAAACCCCCTGGGCTCTCACCCAGGTCAGCGAGGAGCATTCAGATTTGTTCATTTTTTCTCTTCAGGTCACCTAATCTAGCAGCAGGGTGGAGTCAGCAAAAGGCCTGAGGTTTAAGAGTCCAAGTTCAAATTTACTTACTGACTGTGTGACCTTGAGCGAGATGTTTCCTCTCTTTGAACCAACTTCCCGCTGACATTTCATAGAGTTGTCCTGAAGAGTAAGACACATATCCAGAGTGCCTGGGACAGTCTCACACACAGGAAGTACTCAATAGCCAAACCCTTTCTTCAGACACAGTTGGAAAAGCTAAGAATGTGATTCTTTCTTGCAGAACCCTGTTTCCTCTTCTTTTGGTTTGAGGATAGAAGAACTTCGAAGGGGCCAGTAAACAAGGTCCCCGCTCAGATTCTTAAAGCAGAGTTGTGAGCAGAAGAGTTACCAAACTCCTGTTTATCCTGACGGAAGCTCTCTAGGATCTGAAAGCAGAGTGGTGTCCTCGGGAGTGGAGTGGGCAGGGATTCTGAGTGCAGGGCACTGGTAGGGGTGGAGCGCCTCTGAGCTGCATTTTGTTCAAGAGTGCTGAAATTATGGTGCACTTGAACCTGCAAAGGCAGCAGAGGTGGGAGGGGCAGGGGCAGGCAGCCCTGAGGCTTTGGGAAAGAAAGAAAAAAGAGAGCGGAGCAAGAGGTTTCCATCCTTGCTCAATGCCATGAGCCTGCTTTTTCCAGGGATAATGCTTCTTCACCTCCTGGTGAGGGGAAGTTGGAGGCTCCCAGCGACCTGATGAAAACTCTCCAGGGTTGGGTTATGGTGCCAAGGAAGGGATGCCTGTGCTACTCCAAAACAGAGGTCTTGCCAGTCCCTACAACCTGAGCCTCCATTCCTTGTGATGAGTGGATGATGCCATGGTCAAGGGCAGAAAGTCTCAGAGACCTCAGGAAAACTTGAGGGGAAAGGGTTCAGGTCTGGGAGTATCCAGTAGGGAAGGAATTCTGTTTAGGGATAAATTTACCTTAGGCAGGCTGGTGCCCTGTAATCTACGAGACCTGTCAGCATGGTCCATGGACCACCTGCATCAGAATCTTCGGGGGAGGAATTGAAAAAGCAGAATTCCTCAGTCCCACACAGAAGCCAGCAAATCAGAATTTCTCTGGGGAAGAACACAGGAGTCTGTAGCCAGTTCTTACGCATACCCTATAGCACTGCTTTCTTGGGAGTTTCAAAAGTTTTCAGAATCAAGACAATATGCTCCTTTCTGTCACTACTCTGAGTGTGAGGGATTGAATTTGCTTTTCAATCTGTGGCTTTTGGCAAATGCTGTGACAGGGCCTTGGGAGCCTCCCCAGACCCAAAGGCTTTGGTGCTGAAGGTAAAGATCATCTTTCCAGTGACCTTGTGCCTCTCTCCCTGCAGCCCTACCAGCTACTGGAAGTCCCTTGCCCCTGACCGGTCAGATGATGAGCACGACCCTCTGGACAGCACCTCCAGGCTGCGATACTCCCATAACTATCTGAGTGACAGCGACACAGAGGCCAAACCAACAGAGACCAACGCATAGCCCAGGGGAGTGGTCTGTACCCCTTGCACCCAATGGCTACTGCTGCCACAGCGCCTCTCCCAGGAAACAGCAGGGCACAGGTCTCCCCCACCTGACTGCTGATCTGCATGGGAAACACCCAGCCCCGTTGGGTCAGGGGGCTTTCCAAGCTGTGGGTGTCTGATGTCTCCACATGGAAGAGGTGGGGGGGGGGGGGAGAGGAGTTTTCGAAAAGAGAACTTTTTGCTCCTTCTGCCTCCAGAATGCCACACTCTTGGCTTCTACCTTGGGCCACTGTGGGCAGTGGCAGGTGGCTTGGCACTGCATGGAGCCAGCAAGCTGACCTCCATCTCAGCCCCCTGCTCAGGGACAATGGACAGATGGCCTGATGGGACACTCTAGGTTGCTGGGTCCATGGGGAAGAGTCAGGGGATGGGGCAGGAACAGCAATTCTCTACCCCCTGCCCCCTGGGTTGAGGGCTTTCTCTTCTCAGTGCCTGCTGTCTTTTTCCTTTTAATTTAAATAGCCAACCTCTCCATCACAGCTGCATCCCTGAAAGAGTGGGAGGGGGCTGTGGTGGCAGCTGGGGTTTGCGGGAATGACTAGGGGAATCTCATCTCCATCTTCACTCCTCAGAGAGCAGTCCTTTCTCTGTGCAGCTGGAGAGACCAGTAAGTGGAGCTGGGTCCAGATTCTTAAGTCAGCACGAAGTGGGGCTCTCAGGTGTTTCTGGATTTGGGTTGAGCATGCCTACACAGACAGGGGTGCATATGTACTATCCAGCAGTTCCAGCCCCCACCCCCCATCGTCTCATCAGTGTGTTACGTGCAATGATTTATTTAAGACTAAACCTATTCCACCTACACCGATTCAGGGCTTATCCAAGCATTGCCTCCCTGCCATTCTGTCCAAGTTTCCTGCACCATAGGCCCAACTTGAGAGGGAAGGCCTTGAGTTGAGGGCTTGTGATCAGAAAAACTGACGATGGGGGTTTGGGTCAGTACTGGTGTGTATTAGACACCAGTCCTCACATGTGTCCTGGGCCCAAGTCATTTTTCTTCTTCCAGTTGCCCTGCCCCCACACGCTCACTCCAGACATGACAACATTAGGCCCAAAAGTCCCAGCCCCCACCCTACAGGTCATCCCACCAACCACCAGGCTAGGGGGCCCAAGGGCAGTGCCTGGTGCCTCTCCCATCTGCTGTCCCCCCTTCTCTCCTGCAATTGGTTTGTACTCATTGGGCTGTGCTCTCTCTTCCCTGTTTACCTGATGTATGGAAATAAATGCCCTTTCCCTCCCGGCTCTGCCAATTTTCCCGCTTGTTCCTTCAGGCTCAGGTTAAGTCCTGGGTGCTCACTGGAGAGCAGAATCAGGATTCTGCTGGGGACTTGGGGAAGTACCCGGGTCTCTAGCCTACTCCCACACCAGACCGGTGCCACTCACAGCTTTGGCAGGTAATTTGGGGCAGGCAAAGGTAGAAGGATGAAAAGGTTGATCAAGGAAGACAAACCCCTCCTTTTATTTTAAGAGCCTGTGGATTGTAATCAGAGCCATCCACACCACATCCTACCCTGGCCTCCACTCAGAAATGTGGACGTCCCTCTGGTTATTAAATCAGAGATCCTGTCTTTTTTTTTTTTTTTTTTTGGATGCAAGTCCTTACTAGGCAAAATTTTTAGATTTATTTTTAATCATTCCAAATATGATTTTTTGCTCAAAACATGGCAGAACTCTCCTTGGCCTCCAACCCCATTGGCCATAGGGCAACTCGAGTAGGCTGGGAGTTCTGGCTTCTCTGCCCTGCTCAGTCCCTGCCTTCATGCCTCAGTCCACCCTTGCTCTGCTCACTGACAGCTAAGAGGCAGCTCTTGCAGAAAGGCAAAAACAAATGACTCCCTCTCCTCCTCCTCCTCCACCTCCTCCTCCTCCTCTACCTTCTGTAATGTGACCAGTTATAATCCCTGCACTCATAAAGTTTCTTTTACAGCTGGTCAGTCAGGCTCCCCTGGTTTGTACAGATAGTCAGGAAAGGGTATCACACAGCCCTAATGCCAAGGCTCTGGTGATGTCAGCCACCCAGAAAGGGTCAAGAAAGGGAAGGAGGGAGGAAAGTCCCCCAGAATGAGTGGGAGAGGAGTGTCAAATGGATCCATCTTGAATGAAAGAGACTTCCCCCTCCACTGCCCCAGTTGAATAGAGAAGGTAGTAAAAGTAACTTTTTTTTTTTTTTTTTTTTTTTTTTTTACTGCTGGCTCCTCACATTCATCTTTTACTTGTCCTCTCAAGTTAGATGGGTGTGTTTTCTGTTTCTTGCAGGAACTAGTATGACAAAGTACCTCCCACCTTCAGACAAGATCCCAATTCTGTCGACCCACACTGACTCAGGCTTAGGCCTCTGGCTAACTGGAAAGTCCATCATCATTATCTAGTAGTCTAGGGGCAGAAGGCTTATTATTATTATTCAAGTCAGAGAACTTCTATTACTAATTTATTCATTCACTTGACAAATATTCCATAACTGCCTCCTATGGCCTAGGCACTGTTCTAAGTGCTGGGGACCAATGAGTTTCCTTCTTTTATAAAACAGATATTCTAGTGGAGATGCTGACATACAAAATAGGTAGGCACTGCACCTACTAATATAATATGTGCGGGCTTTGGGTGAGTAGAGAGGAGCAAATCATAGTGTTTGTCATCTAGGGGTTTGTGGACATGGGCAGACCCATGTGGAAATAATTACATGAGAAAACAGAAGGAGAAAAAAGTTGCTTTGGGCATATTATGGGGAGAGAATGGGGTGTGGGGTTCAGGTGGAGGAGGATGGGAAGGCTTCTAAAAGGAGCTGGTATTTTGAACTGGGGCTTAAAGAAAGGATAGCACTTCCACAGGGCTCCTGGAAAAAAAGAAGAGCTTAAGCAAAGGACCTGAGGCAGGAAAAGACGGTAGGGATCTCCACAGGCAGGGATCTTCTAAGGAAGCCGGACTTAGCCTCACATGACCAACACTTCAGGTTGCCACAAAGCCCCTCGGCCAGGGTGCTAGGCTCCAGGCTGGGAAGGAGGCAATGCCCTCAGCACCAACTCCCCAGGGGAGTCCAGGGGCCTGCAGGGCTGTCAAAGCCCAACTTTATTTGCGTGCGCCTTCAGAGCCCTCCCCTGTACACTGTACACTCATGGCAGCTCTGGTCACTAAGATGTAAATGATTCTCAAAAAACAGGCAGCAAATCTGCCCCTGTGCCAGGCTCAAAGCTGCCTTGATAGCATCTCCTCTGTCATCTCAGACCCTCAGGACTGCTCTAACTCCTGGGTGAGAGGTGCAGGTGAGGACCAAAGGCTCCCCATGGTGGCACAGGCTATGCCCAGAGACAAGAGCGGCCCACAGGGACTCCTGAACTTCCTCCTTTGTCCTGTGTCCTCTTGGCAGATTATCCCAGCTGTGCCCCCTCATGCCCCGCCCCCATGCCTGGTGGCACAGACACTTAGCGATTTGCTCCTTAATTGTCCCCCAGCTAGGCTGCGCAGATGCAGCTCTTTAATCTCTCCTGATAAATGAATCGCGCAGCTCCTTTAATCATATGTTCATATCCAAGCCAATTTGAATCAATTTGGCAGTGAGCGTGTAGCAAGAGATGCCATGACTGCTGTTTTCCCCTCAGGGCCCCCGAGCCTGCGCTTCTGCTGTCCTCATCCTCAGCAAAGAGCCCAGGAGGCCCATTGGAGAAGGATCTCCTACCTGAATGGTGGGAACTTTTCAAAGTAAATCATGAATCCCTGTCCTCCGTGCTGGGCTCTGTGGGACTAGAGGAAAATGGGTCCCCAAAGGCCTCCCACGGGGGAGGGGGGCGGGGCCCGAGTCCACAGCCTCCCTTGGCCCCTGAACAAAGGGCCCCATTGTCATCCCTCAGAGAAACGACTGCCTGAAATCTGACCATAATCCTCCCCCTCCCCTTTCATTTCCTCTGAGCTGGTTCTCAGGGAAGCTGGAACTCCTCCCCACCTTCTACATAGCAACACATTCCAGACCAACCTATGGTATTTGTCCTTGCCTGCTGCTGCTACTGGCTGCCTCCCCAGCTCCTTTCATCCTTCCCCAGGAAGTAGTCCATTCTAAATCCCCCAGCCTGCTGGGCCACCCAGGACCTGCTTGATAATGCACCAAGTTTTGCTGCATTTGGGGCTGCTGCTTTTTCACCTGCAGAAGTCGTGGCCACGTGCCGTGGTAAAAACAAAATACAAAAGTGGCCAAAACCTGCTTACAGGAGCGCTCTTGACGCTAGCACTGAGACCTTGGAGAAGGGGCTTAATCTCTCGGGTTCAGTGTCCTCAACTGTAAAACAAGGTGGTCGTGCTGGCAAGAACCTCCTGGCTCCTAAATTCGGGGGAGCCCCTCCCTGCTGCCCGCAGACCCTCCTCCCCCCCCCACCCCTTCATCCCCCTGGGTAACGAGCCAGAGGGAGCGGCGGCGGCGGGCGCTGGGGGAGGCGGTCCTCTCCCAGGGCGAGTCTGTCTGTCTGGGGTTGGTCCTATCCAGCGGCTCGGCTGCTCCTCCGCCTTCTCTCCGCGCCCTCTGGGTTTTCCCCGGGGGCTCGGCCAGTCCGGGCAGGCGCCCTCCCATCCGCCCGGAGCCCTGTATTAACATGTTCATATAGTATTTGCCCGCCCTGGGCCTGCAGAGCACCTACCCTCCCGCCCCCGCCCCCGAAGGGTCTTCCCGCAGCTCCGCGAAGCCGGGAAGCCACTGCCATCGCTCGGAAGGTTCCTAAGCTGTTGACTGGACCGAGCCCATCAGCCTTGCCCTTCGAGGATTCCCTCTGCGTGAGGACTGGTCTCCGTCAGCCACTCGACCTTACTGTTTCCCACTTTTTTGAGGGCTCTTGGAGGTCCTTGGCAGAAGCTCCCAATGAGGGGTACCTTTTCCCACCTGTCACCCGTCAGTAGTGACCCCGGAGATGGGGAGGAAGATGAAATCAACAATAGTTCCCATTTGCTGAGCACCTACTATGTTCCCATTTGCTGAGCATTTACTATGTCCTCTAACCTTTATCACAACCATGCAGTGTCCTCTCCCTGAGGCTCCAAGAGGTGATGTGTATCCTAAAAGGATCCTCAGCTTGGTTCTACCAAAGGGCCAAGCATCTCCCAGCTGCTCTGGCCTTGTCAGGGGATAAAGGGAGTTGAAAGAGTGCCAAGAATCACTGTCACAATCCTCCTCTCTGATGGCTGTGTGCATGGTATTCACCAAAGCTTGGCCTAAGTAAGGAAACGCTTCTTGGCATTTTGGGGGGAAATGTCAACCTTACATTTGTGTTGCTCCTTACAATTTTCAGAACATCCTCCATACATTATCACATTTGTGCTTCATGCATATGGTGCCAACACTATGAGTAACAGCTCCACATGGCCCGGAATGCATACATTAAGCTATATTCACCTCAGTCTAATTTCATTACAGTATAACGGAAAAATCCAGACCCCGTTCTCTGGGATTTGATCTGGAAGGAGTGATTTCCAGAGCAATAGTCATTTTGGAGTTAACAAGGAGGCTAGATTGTTTAGAAGGAATTTCACAGAAATTGAGTCTTTTGTAGTGTAAACCCTAGTGATGGGTCATATACATGAGGGAGATTCCAAAAAAGGATGTGTGCTTTGCAATTGAAGTCAGTGACATAAATCTCCCAGTGGAATACTTAAATGTGCAGATAGAATTTGTTTTAGATATCAAAAGTCAGCTATGACAGTTTAAAAAAAAAAAAACACCAAAAAACTCAAAAAGGATATTAAGGTTCAACACCATCCAGGCAAATTATATTTGAGGTGGATTAAGAGTCAAAGAGTTTCCACATTTTAATAAATTTTTATATGTTTTGCACCATATCTATGATCTGACTAGATTAGGAAAAGAAGCAAATGGATTTTGGGAAAAGAGGACACTAGGGATTTGAAAGCAGAGAATCTAAAAAGGAGGTTTTTGGGGTTTTTTTTTTCTTTCTTTCTTTTTTAAAACACATTCTGGTATAAGAAGATGTAGCCAATAGCCTTGGAAACATTATGTCTTTGAAAGACAGGTCAATGACTGGTAATCAGGCAAATACAAGATTGTATGCAGTGAAATAGGCCTCAGGGCTCATATTTAGTCCTGGGGACTGGCAGCTTCATACCTTTGCTTGGAGAGCTGCTTCTGGCCCCCACAGGAGTACTATCCTTGGGAGAGCAAGGAAGAGTTACCCTAGAGAGTTGCACTGCCCTGAAGTTTCTGCACTAGAAGCATGGAACTCGTGGCCTGCCTTTGAGAGTCCTAGAGCTCATCTGTGGAGGCTGTTCTTTCCAGTGGACCACATACTGAGCCAACAGAGCAAAATTTAATAGTAGAAAAGGGGCTTCTGCTCCCAGGCACTGGCAAAATAAGCCTGGAGAACCAACTAGAAAGGGAGGCGCTCTTATAGCTCTGTGAATGGGTTCTTACCAGAATGTGTACACACAACAAAAGTGCACGTGAAAACACAGATAAATAGATAAGTGTTAGAAAAAGGGACCTTAAAAATTAGAAATAGGTTTATTTGAGGATGTGGGTTATAGATGAAGTATCTCTGCTTATAAAGTTTGCAGACGGCTTTTTTTAAGTCAGTACAGATGTATGTCTGTGCCAAACACCAAAGAAGGGCCCAAATTGTCATATTAGTGTGATTTTAAAGAGTAGCTTCTTTCCTGGCATTTCGTAGATAGAAATAGTAGTGCGGTGGGGGGAGGGGGGGACCCAATGTGGCAAAGCTGCTTAAACTGCTTAGATCCCTTGCTGGGGGTGGGGGAGCTGTTTTTAAAGCAGCAGGCATCTCTTGGCATGGCTCAGAGTAGAAGCTGGAAGAGGAGCAGATTGGAGGGTGGAACCTGAACAGGGTATTTAAGGGAGAGGAACGCCGGCGGGGGGGGGGGGGGGGGAGCATCTAGACGGGCCCTCCGTGCAGCCTGGAGCCCTGCAGGTGACAAGTTTAGGCAAGGAAACTCTTGTACTCTTGTTGAGGGACTGGTGGAGTGGGGTAAGGAGAAGCCGAGAATCAAAAGGTCATTTAGGATATTTGTGTCATGGTTATTATATACTTCTTTTCTTTCTTTTTTTAAAGATCTCTGTGAGTAGACATGGTTCAATGGCCAGACTTTGTGCCTGGCTGATGGGTTTGTGCTTCTCATACCTGACTCCATCCAAGTAGGTTTAGCCCCTTAAGGAAAAACTATTTTTGCTGTTTCAGAGAGTCAAGCTAGTGAGTTCTCTGAGAAAATGAGAAGGTGTAGGTATGAGAAGCGGACGCCTGGGGGTTCAGGCTTGGCAGAAGGTCCGGAGTAAGTCCCCTGGGGCTGGGGGTGGGCTTCATCTCCCTCCTCGCCCCCACTCCTTGCTCCCCAGTAGAAATCAGCTACAAATCTCAGCTTGTTGGGAACAGATGGCCTTGGCTGACGAATAAGCCACCGCAGGCTGCTCCACCTGTTCTCGGGCTGGAATAATCAGCTAGAGACAAACATCGGCGCTGAAATAACTCATGGCAGCGGGTGATGCGCAAGCACAGATTCCAAAAATCTCTTAAATAGACCCCCTCCAAGTCTCTCCCCTTCCCAGCGCTAGAGGCCATCAGGGAAAGGTAATGGAGCGGAGAAGACAGATCGAACCCCAAACTGAGCCTGATGCCGAACCGGTGGTGCCGCGGGGTGGGGACAGGGATGGGGATGGAGGGCTGGGGGGGGTGGGGCTGGGCTGGTTCTGCATGGGAGGGGCGCAGGGTCGGGTGGGGGCCTCGTTCACCTGCTGGGGCAGGAAGTTATTTCGCAGGAGCATGTGGAAAACAATGGGAATGGTCAGTCCAGGTCAGGGACAAATGTGAGGAGATCCCACCAGTCACAGAAAGTTGAAAACTGAAAATTTGGGATTCATTCGAATTGTTCATTAAAGGAGTGATATGCAAATGAGACCAAGTTCCAGCGAATCTCTCAGCAGCTCAGACAGCTCTGCCAGCAGCCGCTGGGGGTGGGTGTCTGGGTGCCCCTACTTCTTTGGGTTTGTGTTGCCTCCCCTCACCTCCTTGATGAAGTCAGCTAGGCTAATTAATGTTCCCTGGCAGAGGCAGATGAGCATGGGGGGGAAGGGTGACAGCTCAGGCAAGCAGTGGTGACAGCAGTTGGGGAAGGGGAGAGTGCCATCTGAGATGGGGGTCCAGCTCCAGTGGAGTCAGTCAGGAGAGGGCGGGATTGAGAGACTGGGACTAGGCTGATTTCTTGCTCTGGGTGCCTCAGGCAGGCGGCTCCCCTTGGTCCAGCAACCAACCCCAACCTCCTACACCTTGGGGCACGGACATGGGGACTCTGAGTCTCCAGAGGCTGGGCTGGCTGAGGGAAGAAGCCTGAGAGCCCTTGGACACCCCACACCTCCAACTGCATCTCTAACTGCCAGGTACCATGTTCCCCAAGTGGTTTCTGTGGCTCTGCCTGCAGTCAGGACCCGTATCTATCATTTAGGGTCCCACAAACCTCTTCTTCCTGAAGCCAGCTGTACTCACGGAGGTGCCATGCCATGGTAGCCCCTTTCCTGTGGGGTGCCAGGCTCTGTAGTTCTCACACTGTTGCATATTAGAAACACTCAAGGATGGAGCACCTGAGTGACTGAGTCAGTTAAGCCTCAGACTTAATTTCTGCTCAGATCGGTGATCTCAGGGTGAAGAGATCCAGTCCCATGCTGGGCTATGTGCTGGGTGTGGAGCCTGCTTAGGATTCTCTCTCTCCCTCTCCCTCTGCCCCCCTCCTCTCTCTCTCTCTCTCTCTCTCTCTCTCTCATTCTCTCGAAAGAAAGAACTGACTCAAGGAGCCCCCCTTTATTATGTTTTGTATACAAGAAGTAAAAAGAATCATTAATGAACATCTTTGTCCATCAAGCAGCTTCAACAATTATCAACACTGAGCAAATCTTGCTTCATCTACCCCCCCTCCCCACCCACTTTCCCATCCCCTTCAGTGGATTATTTTGAAGAAGATCCCAGATACGATATTACTTTGTTAAGAAATACTTTAGTGTCTATCCCTCAAAGAAAAGAAAATGACTCTTGGGGCACCTGGGTAGCTCAGTCAGTTGGGCAGCCAACTCTTGATTTCAGCTCAGGTCATGATCTCAGGGTCCTGGGATTAGGCCTCACATCAGGCTCTGTGCTCAGCAGAGTCTGCTTGAGTATTTTCCCTCTCTCCCTCTGCCTCTTCCCTGGCTCGCACTTTCTCTCTACCTCTTTCTCTCTCTCTCTCAAATAAATCTTAAAAAAAAAAAAAAAGAAAAGAAAATGACTCTTTAAAAAATGTCGTGATACTCTTATCATACCTAAAAAAAAATCATCAATAACTTCTTAATACCAAATATCCAGTCAATGTTTAGATTTCTCTGATTTTATTTCACATATTAATAATTTAATAGACTACATATGTATATACATATCTATTATATATACCCATATATATAATTTTAAAAGTTTGTCCAAATTAGGATCTAAACAACACAGGAGCTTTTTTAAAAAAATTTCTATGCTTAAGGGCCTTCTTACTCAGAGATTCCAATTTAATTGGTCTTGGGTGGGTCCCAAGCATCATATTTTTTAAAGCTTCCTGGGTAGTTTTAATGTGCAGTCAGGGTTGAGAAATGCTCTACCTTTCCCCCTACTGGTTTCCTGCCAACTCCTCCTCATCTAGGCTTTTAATACTTCTCCCTGACTCTAGCCAGTAGACCGGGCAGCTCCCAGAGCAGTTGGCACTATCATGCCTACCCAGACGCGTTGAGGGCTGCCCAGCTTCTCCAGCCTTGTCCTTCAGAGGGGCTTAAACTCTGTGTGGGCACAAGCCTTCCTTTTCCCTACAAATTCACATACCACGTGTGCCCGTGTCTATCTCGTTCTCCTTTAATATGCTTGGGTCTGTTCTTACCTTGCAAGCATAGCAGACTTTTTTTTTTTTTTTCATGAAAATAGAAAATTCCTGCCTCAGGAAAAAAGTGAGAACTTCCCTGGGGCTGTACTCATTTGGCTGCTCAAGTGGCTCAATGCTGCAATGGGCTGAGCCAGGGGCCTGTCAGGGGATTGGCAGCAGATGTAAGGAATACCAGAGATTGAATGGGACTTGAACCCAGCACATCTCGGGGAATCTAAGAAACTTTTCTTTCAAAAAAAAAAAAAAAAAAAAAAAAAAAACTTTTCTTTCCTGAAGATGTTGGCCCCAGGAGCCTTTTAGAGAATGCTGCCCAGGTCCCTAGCTCACAGCCATCTGCTGCCTTCCTGAGGCTGGGGCTTCTGTTCTTCCCCTATGTCTCTATTTCGCCTGCCTTTTGGACTCATTCCTCCCTCCTGTGTCCCCCACTCCATGCCTCACTGAATGTTGGTGAAACAAATCTAGTCTAAAATAATGAGCAATCAACTACCCTGATGCTTGGGGCAGGCTGGGCAGGGGCTGGGGGGAAGGGGTAGGGAGCTGAATCATTTATAAGGCTTAATAAAGATGCAGATGAGCATGCTGACTAGGAGCCCCAGAGCTGGGCTTATTCATTATTCAAAGTTATGTAAATGCCACTGGGTCTTGCACGTTAGAATCCTGCCCCTTGCCTCTGATGCTCTCCCAGCCTGACAGATCCAGCTCACCTTGTGCCTCCCCTTTCCCCACCCCCAGATGCTTCCATTTGCCCTGCCATAGGCCCTGGTCCAGAAACCCATTTCAGACCCTACCTCAAGGATAATAAAAAATCCTAGATCTGGGATGCCTGGGTGGCTCAGCGGTTGAGTGTCTGTGTTTGGTTCAGGGTGTGATCCCTGGGTTCCAGGATCAAGTCCTGCATTGGGCTCCCTGTGAGGAGCCTGCTTCTCCCTCTGCCTATGTCTCTGCCTCTCTATATATATATCTCTCATGAAAAAATAAAATCTTTTTTTTAAAAAAAATCCTAGATCTCCTCTCTCACCAGAAGTCTTCCAGGAGCTTATGGAAGAAAGGCCCTGGCCTTCAGGAAAGTCTATATAGGCCCAAATAGATGGACTTCTGGCTGTTACAGATTTCCAAGGAAAGGATACCATAAGAGTGTTTATGTGCATGTTTTAATATCTCACAAATCTACTTAGTGGGATAGATTTCCTGAGGTCTAACCTAAATCCTTCTTGTTGCCCCGAAGCCCACCACTGAAATAAAATATCCAATAAGCAAATTCTTTCATCACCTGAGAAGTAAAACTCAAGTATCGTCACCCCTGCTTACTGTCTCCACAATAATTCAACTTTGTTCACTCCTTTTACCTTTTTAGACAGTTGAACCTCCTCTTCCAAGTCATACTCACACTCCTGAAGCTTTTCGGCCTGTCCTGGGGTGCCAGATTCCCATGAGGGCTGAACTCGTACCAACATCACATCACCACCTCTTGCCCGCGTCCTAAGGACTGACTCATGCTCCACAACCTCCTGGGTGCCAGGACTCATGTCCCTTCCTCTGACTCTCTACTCCCTGAGCCAATCTTTCCCTCCCTTTCCTTCCCACCTCATCCCTCTCTAGCTTTTCAGTTTGGTGAGGCTGAGAGAATAAGAATTGGGTCAGAGTCTCAATGGCATCGATTGCCTCTGCTTTCCCTTCTTTTCTGGACTGGCTTTCTTCCCTCCCCCCCACCCCAGCCTATTTTTAGCCTGCCTCTGTTTTCCTTAGTCTGGTTGGCATCAGCACTGGCCTCTTTCTCTTGCTGCCCTTATCTCTCCCCTGCAGCCTATACAGACCCCTGCTGTCCTTCCAGAGGTCTCTCATTGCCTGCCCTGCTGACTGTGATTTTCCCTCATCTTGAAGATAGGTAGAGTCTGCCCGAAAGGGGATGGCTGGCTTTTCTCAAGCACAAGGGAAGCGGGGAGACAATGTTGATAGGTCTGTTTCGGCAAATCCTTCAGTGTTTCTAGAACCCTTAAGTTGTCTCCCTTCCTCTACCCACCCCACCCCAACCCTGGCCTTCTACAATGGTGTTTCCTCTCCTCTGTGCCCAGAGACTCTTCATGGCCTACATCCCCTCTTCTCTTCTAGGACCCCAGCCCAGCCCAAGAAGAGGTGCTCTGGGGCATTCCGGAGCAGTTTCCTTTGGCTTTGGGGGTGAGCAGCAGCCCTGGAGGTCTTCAGCTGCCTTCTTGGCCTGCACATTACTAGTCTCTTCTTCAATTCCTTTTTTTCTCGGCTTCTCCCTGACCTCATCCCTCCCCCCAACGCCCCTTCCTACTTGCACTTGCCCCCGCCCCTGCTGCCCTCCCCCTCGGTTTCTAGGACACACGAGTACAGGCAGAGCTTGTCAGCATCCCCCACTTGTCCTTTCTCAGCCTCTTCTAGACATTGGTCCCCTCCTTTACTGTCACCAGCAAGCTGAATAAGACTGGATATTTTGGAAGGGGAGCTGCAGCTGGCTGGGGGAGGAGGGCAGTACTGGGAGAAGCAGAGGCAGAGGGAACTACGGGCAGGGAGCTGTTGAATGAGAGGGAGAGGTTCCCAGGGCCCTTTCTCCCCAACTTTGCCAGCTTGGGAGATGGCAGGATCCTACACTGATCTCTGTCTCGGTACCCCATTTTTTTCTCTCTCTCAGAAATAACACAATACCTCACTTTACAGTTTACCACGTCCTCCCACACATTTCCTGGTATCTGCATGGTGCACTCCTTCTCCTCTGGGCTGCTCAGATGCCACTTCCCTCTGAGTGGGGGTGGGGTGGGGGGTAGGAGTGTGGGGGGGTGCTGTATCACAACCGTGGCAGAGGGCAGCCCTTCCCCCAGCATTCTCTGTCCTCCCTGCCCTGCTCTTTTTCTCCGTGCACTTGTCTCCTTCCAAACCAGGATATAATTTACTTATACATATTTCTTATATGTCTTCTCTCTGAACTGGGTGAACACCCCAAAAGCAGAGATCTCCATCCGTTTTGTGCGCAGGTACACCCACAATGCCTAGCACAGTCCCAGGCACATAGCAGAATTTCGATCAATCTTTGTGTATTTGATGAATGATCTCATTTGATCCTTGCACGCTCTTGTAAATTTGGTCGGTATTACTATCCCCACTCTTTTTACTGCGGTAAAATATAAAATACACATAACATAAAATGTACCATTCTAATAATTTTTAAGTGTAACAGTTCCATAGCATTACGTACATTATCTTATTTATTTATTTATTTATTTATTTATTTATTTATTTAGGAGGGGGTTGGGGGACAAAGGGCAAGGGAAAGAGAATCTTTTTTTTTTTTTTTTTTTATTTATGATAGTCACACACACAGAGAGAGAGAGAGGCAGAGACATAGGCAGAGGGAGAAGCAGGCTCCATGCACCGGGAGCCCGACGTGGGACTTGATCCCGGGTGTCCAGGATCGCGCCCTGGGCCAAAGGCAGGCGCTAAACCGCTGTGCCACCCAGGGATCCCAAGGGAAAGAGAATCTTAAGCAGACTCCCCACTGAACATGGAGCCAGAAACTAAGCTGGATCTCACAACCCTGAGATCATGACCTGAGCCGAAATCAAGAGTTGGAAGCTTAACTACACCACCCAGGCATCCCTAAGTACATTCTCTTAAACCATGTTTGTGTTTGTGATGTGGTTAAGCCATGGTGTTGTGAAACCATCACCACCATCCATCCACAGAATTTTTTTATCTTCTCAAACGGAGACCCTGTGTCCATGAAAGACTAACACCCTCTTCCCCCTACCTCCCCAGCCCCTGGAAGCAACCATTCCATTTCTGGTCCCTGTGAATCTGACTGCTCTCAGTACCTCATGTGAGTGGAATCCTCCAGTGTTTGTCCTTTTGTGTCAAGCTTATTTCACTTAGCATCACATCTTCAAGTCTCATCCTGGTTGTAGTCCATTATTCCTACTATACAGATGTAATTATTCCCACTTTACGGAGGCTGAGGTTCAAGGAATCCTCTGAGAGCACCCAAGAAGCAGACATGGCACAGGACTTGAGAGACTGGCTGGCTTTAGGATCCCCTGGAGAAATCAGTGCTGAACCGTGTGTCTAGGCCTATGAGGCTATATTCTTTGTGTTGTCTTTCCTTTGGGAATATTTTTATTCTTATCTCCATTTCCTGTTTCTGTTCAGCACTTCCTTCTAACATTTTCACCCCAATTGGTCCCAATTTTTCTCCCCCAGGAGCAGGAGTTCTCAGGTCAAACTGGCCTGGTCTGGAGATGCTCCGGCTGGGATTTCAGCAGAGCACAATCAGCCTTGCTTGAGTCCCTGTTTACACCCCTCACCCCTTCACCCGCCCTGGGGTAGTTATAAGCCTGTTTCCTTCCAAAGCAATTAGTGCAAGGAGGCCAGCCGACTCGGTGCTAATGCCGTTTCATTAAGTGGGAGCAATCCTAATGATAATAAAATGGCACATTTAACATTCAAACATTGAACAGGGTTTCTAAGCGAGTGTGTCTCTCTCTTACTTTCTGGTATAACAGCTCCATCTTCATAAGGACCTGACAATACACCCTAATGAGAGACTGGGGAGAACTAAGCATCCTTACAGAGCCAAAGGGAGGCCAAGAACCAGACAAAGAATCCAGGGAAAGAGGGTGCAGGGCATTGAGGGGATAAAGACCCCAAGGATTCCTGGGGTCATGGGCTCTGTGGCGCTGATTTAGACAAAGTCATGAAGAAATAAGGTCACATGGAGAATAAAGCCCACCACAGACTCTAATGCAATGCAGCTATTTCTTTGCTTGCTCAACACATTTTTTTCAACAAACATTTTTTGTGCACCCAAGGTGAGCCAGATTTTATGGGAGTCTGTGATGGAGGATGGCTCATGTTTTAGGAAAAGGAACTCCCAAGTTCCTGTAAGTCGTGATCTACAAATCATCTTGTTTACCCTCCCCTGGGCAGCTCTAGTCAAATCCACCCCAAGTTTATGAAATGTCTCAGCAAAGAAAATTTTTTTTTTTTTAATTTTTTTTTTAATTTTTATTTATTTATGATAGTCACAGAGAGAGGGAGAGAGGCAGAGACACAGGCAGAGGGAGAAGCAGGCTCCATGCACCGGGAGCCCGACGTGGGATTCGATCCCGGGTCTCCAGGATCGCGCCCTGGGCCAAAGGCAGGCGCCAAACCGCTGCGCCACCCAGGGATCCCAGCAAAGAAAATTTTTTAACAACTGTTTGGATCCCCTGAGCCAATCCTTATGCATCCTCCTTATTGAGACATCCATCTCAAAGGTCCTTGCTACTTGGTGATTTAGAATATCTGGTTGACCTTCTGGAAGCAAAAACATAGTGGGACTGGGGAGCTGGCCAGGGAAAAGAAAGTTGATTCAATCATCTGGTATTGACTGGGGACTCAAGAGAGGCAGGAGAACAGGATGACATTTAATAGCCAGAGGGCTTTATTCCCAGCTCCTATACATATGCACAAGGGAAGCTGCTGGCCAGGGGTCAAAGGTGGGCTTTGCCCAGGCCAGGGAAGCGGCTCATTCGAAAAGGCGTCAGGTCATAGGATGGGGTTACTTTCATACTTAATTCACACAGGATCTTGCCCACAACAGGGGCGAGCTTGAATCCATGTCCTATGGAAAGGAAAGCAGGCTGTCAAGGATCCTCAGGGAAAGCAGCTGGGGTCCCTGAATGTCCACTACCATGTCCCCAAATAGAGCTAACATCCCAAAGCTGGAGGTTGCCTCCCACCAGAAGTACCTCTTCTCTATTTGCCTGCCCAGCCCCTTCATACACTCAAGTCTAAGCCCTGGCCAGCTGCGAGCCTAGAAACACCATTTTGCCTGGCACTGAGAAAGGTCGGCTTTAAGGCACATCTTTCCCTCCTCAGGCTCACCAGAGAATCCAGCACCAATGACAATGTTGTCATACTTTGGGTGTCGATCAAGAATGCAGTGCCCATCGGGGGTGTTCTAGAAAGAAACAATCACACTTGCATCCTTTGAGAACAGAAGGAGGAGGAAGAACTGCAGGCTCCAATGGGAGGGGACTAGGCTGGATTGCTTTCCAGAAAGAATGGGAATGGGGCACAGGAATGCTTTCTGCATGCCAGCGCCCCCTCCGGGTATGACAGTCTTTCTCATTTGTCCATCTGCCCTCTCTTCTCATACAACGCTATGAACACAGTAGGTGCTCAGTTAATGCGTGTAAACTGACTTTAGCCAAGATGCCTCAGGCCCTGATGACATCTGCCTCGTCTCTTTGTCCCTAAGGCCTGTTCAACGAGAACATCTTGCCAAAAAATCTTTTAGAGCTCTTCTGGGAAACATAGTGAGGGGCTGCCAGGCAAAACCTAGTTTGCTAATGAAAAGGAATATGAATAACCTCCAACGGGGCCCTCTCCAGTAGAGGTGGACCAGCCCACAGGAATAAGCTCATTTGTTTCAAGTCACATACCGGGTCAGGGGTCAAAGAGAAGCCAGCTGGAGCAGTGCAAGGTCTCTCTGTGTCCTTCCCCTGTTCTCTGGGGCTGCGAGAGGGCCAGGCCTGGCCCGGCTGCCCACACCCTTACCGTGTACAGGCAGTGCTCCAGAATGGCAGGCTTGGGCTCTAGGTCGGGTAAGTGATCTCTGATGAAGCGGCTCAGGATCTGGATGTCTTGGATGTCTGAGAAGGCTTCTGGGCAGTCCCGCTCCTCAGGATCTGCATTGTTGCCGTGGTGATAGCAGACCTAGCTCCCAATCAGAGCAGTGTGAGCTGCGAGGCCGGCCCTCCTGCACACCCACCCAGCCCAGGGGGCAGGCTCAGACGCGGAGTGCCCCCATCCATCATCACAACCTCTCTCTGGCCCTGACAGATGCTGTTTGCTGCCACATGAGGTTGCCTTAGCTGTTCCTCCCCCCACCAGCCCCATGTTTGCAAAGGAAGGGCTCCCTTTGGGGAGGGGGGCTTGGGACAGCTGGGGGTCATGCATTGCAAATGGTGAATAGAGAAGTATTCTCCTGCTCCTGCTGCTCCCTGGGGGGTCTGGGGAATCTGTTGAAAGGGAGGTTAGAGCACTGCCCCAAATCTGCAAGGGAGGGGTGCCCTACCAACCCTCTCTGGGCTTTTCTGTTCACCTTCATCAACCCAGGATACTCTCCGGAGGGCAGCCCATAGATGTGGTGGGGAGTCAGGCTGAGGTCCAGGCCCAGGAAGCAGGGAAAGGCCTGGGACACGCCATAGCTTCCAGGAACCTTCTCTGGCCAGTAACACACATTGACCCGCAGAGTCTTAAAGGAGAAAGAGAAGTGAGAGATGAAGGGGGAAAGCCAGGAAACTACAGACAGCAAGAACAGCCTCTCCAGAGGTCCTGTAGCTCTTAAATACAAGCCTGGATCCCCCCCCCCCCCTTAACTTGTCCATCCTTGTTTCACCCAATTCTCTCGTCATCGATCTGTTCTATTTTGATACGAGGCACAATAATTTCTGCATCTCTGTCTCTTTCCCTCCGTCTTAGTCTCCATACTGCACCCAGGCCTACTTCCCTCTCTCTCTCTCTCTCTCCAGCAGTTAATAAGGCCTCAGATGTGAGGCATTACTACCGGCCAAGCCAGTTCCTGAGGGCTTTATGTTTATTATATAATTTAATACTCCAACAGCCCTGTCCCCATTTTACATGTTATAAAACTGAGGCTCATGAAGTGAACTCATTTGCCCAAGTTCATCCACTAGCAAGTGGCAGATCTGAGACTCAAACTCAAGTCCATCTGACTCCCAGGTTTCTTCTCTTAAACATCAACTCTGAGGCTTTCAGCCCACCTGACCTGGAGAGGCAGCTCGATCCCCAGGGGACGGAGGAGCCGGTTGGTCCAGGGACCTACTGTGATGATCAAGCTCTTGGCTTGGTAGCTCCTGGAGGTACTTTTCACCATGACTGGTAGCCCTGGTTTTATCTCCATCACCTTCTCTCCATCATGGACTTGGCCTCCAAGACGTCGAATTGCATCCTGGAAGGGCAATGGCAGGGAAGAGCAAATTAGTTATATAGCTATACGGTTCACCCTGGTGAACAGAGTCTTTCACTTAGGGCAGAAAAGAGAGCACAGACTCCAGACCTCCCGTCCCATATCAACGAGATCAAGAATAAAGCCAGCAGGGCAATGGCTCCCTTCCAGCCAGGGAGGCTGGGGACGGCATATTGGAACCACAACAGGAGCTGCATTGTCCCCAAGGGCTATGCATACTACCTGGAGGGCTCTGAGGGCCCTGTCTGCATAGAGAACTCCTCCAGACTTTTCCAAGAGCCCCACTTCTCCCCTGGCCAACTGAACATTGGGGAAACGTTGCTTCAGTTCCTCAGCTGAGAGATACTGATGTTCCACCCTGTGTCTAGACAAAGTAGCCTGGATTGTTTTTAATTCTGAATTCTCCTTCATTCCCAGCATCAGTAGCCCAGTCTGCCTGTAAAAAAAGAAAAAGAAAGAAAGAAAGAAAGAAAAGAAAGGCACATGGATGATGGTATGAGTCAGGGCCCTGGGCCATTCTCTCTCATTCTTCAGCAAAGGTCCCATCAAGGAGGGAAGGAGGGTCCCAGCCTCATGTTCAAAAAACTGATCAAGGGCAGCCCCGGTGGTGCAGCGGTTTAGCGCCCCCTGCAGCCCAGGGTGTGATCCTGGAGACCCGGGATCGAGTCCCGCATCGGGCTCCCTGCATGGAGCCTGCTTCTCCTTCTGCCTGTATCTCTCTCTCTCTGTGTGTGTGTGTGTCTCTCATGAATGAATAAATAAAATCTTAAAAAAAAAAACTGATCAAGTCAGGGGCGCCTGGCTGGCTGAGTCAGTAGAGCATGTGACTCTTGATCTCAGGGTCATGAGTTCAAGCCCCACACTGGGTGGGCATAGAGCCTACTTAAAAAGATTTAAAAAAAAAAAATAGGGTGCCTGGATGGCTCAGTCGGTTGGGTGTCTAACTGTTGGTTTAGGCCAGGTCATGATCTCATGGGTCCTGATCGAACCCAACTGGGGCTCCAATGCCCACATGCGTTCTCTCTGTCTCAGATAAATAAATAAATCTTAAAAAAAAAAAAAAAAGGTTAAAAAAAACTGTAAAGTCATCTCAGTACTGTCATCAGGGTCACACTCAGTATTACTAAGCTGGCTGCCAGCCCATTCCTAAGTCTGCCCTTGGCTCTCACTATTGGTTTACTTGTCCCTCTATCCTCTTGGGATCCATCCCTGCCTTGAGGGCAGTTATCAGAAATCCTCTTATTGCCACACCTAGAAAGTGGTAAGTGTCTCTTCCTCTTCCTCCATCCCCTGACCCCTTCACTATCCTGATCTCCATTCTTTATCCTCTCCACCCCCCCCCACTCTATGGCCCTGCTGTTTCTTTTCCTTTGTTCCTTTTCTTCACATATAATGTTTTGTTCCTTGCTGTGCATCTCTCTGGTTCTTCCTCAGAGGCTGCCCATTTTATGGAAAGGATCCTAAATGGGGAGACCTGGCTCTGGGTCCAGTCCTGGCAGACCCTTTGTGACCTTGCCCTGGTTGCACACCACTCCAGATCCCAGATTCCTCTGTAATGCAAGCCTGCTGGACAATATATTGGTGGTGCCACACCAGGGTGGTATCGCCCCGACCCCGGGGCTTATGGACATGGCATGGGCCATTTTTTTTTTAGTTGCCACAATTCCTGGGGGTTGCCCCTCTCGTGTTTAGTGGGCAGGGCCTGGGGATGCTGAACCTGCAGTGCTCCAGAAGATCCCACCCAACTGCTGAGAGCACCCTCACACAGAAACACCATTAGATGGTTTCTTGGGGTTCCGGCAATTAATTCAGTGATTCTGTGGTTCTATTTCTCCCTATACTTCCCTTTATGCTTCTTACTCTCCAGGGGAGTAAAAGTTGTTTCTCTTTAATACTTTCCGTCTCTCTGTCACAAGACATCAGAGCTCCCTTTTGATGGGAACGGATCTAAACGGTGGAAGGGTCACTTTGGCCCTGGGACCATTGCTACAGTCCCTCTCCCTTTCAGCAGCTGCAGTGACCAGCACCAGCCTGGTACATCCCCCAGGTACTGTGTATAAAGCTCGTAATAGCCTATAATGGAGTCTCATGGATATTACATGCTTCCAAATCCCACATTATCTGGTTGGGGGGATTAAAGAGAAGATTGGGAGGGGGTAGGGACACAGCAGGCCCCAGGGCTGGTGTCAGTACACAGAGCCGCGAAGCGTGCCCAATCCATTCGCCATGGCCCCCGCCTACCCAGCATTCAGCACTGGTGAGTGAGGATGAGCGCCTCCGCCTCCTCAAAGCTTAGCAGAGGAAGGATGCTGTAGCATCCCCATTAGCCAGCAGGGCCCCTTTCCCGTGGCCCCAAAAGGGCTTCGTTTGGTTCTCAGGTAATGAAAACTTGCCCAATAGACTTCTTGGTCAGGAGGATAATTAAGAAGTCATGCAAGTATATGTCCTAGAGCCCTCGTTTGCCGATGTGGGATGGGTACAATTCTGGGAAAGACCTGGCTTACCTCTCACCTCAGCGGTTATAATGTCAGACCCCTGGCTCAGCAATTGCAGAGCAGCATTTTCCAACCCCTGCCTGTTGTATCCCAACAGCAGTGTCCCATACACCCTGAGATTTAGCTCCTTCCTTCCTTCCTTCCTTCCTTCCTTCCTTCCTTCCTTCCTTGAAGTAAGAACTCCTCTTACAGGAATGTACTGTATGGGGAAAACAAAACCCATGCCAAGACAACAGGCAAATCTGTCAAATTATGAAATGCTGAGTGATATTCTAATTCCCAAGCCATCCCGTGGTGGATGAAGCGGGAGCTCCCATCCCTAGGAGCAATCAGTGAGTTGATTCTGCCGGTGAATGTAATTGTGCCAATTGTAATCATTTTGCTCCAGCTCTCTGCCCCTGTGGCATTTATTTCTTAGCCCAGATATTGATCTAACAGTGGGAAATTTTCCATCTGAATTTGTGATGGCGGACCCTCCCCTCGTCCGAAGATGCGTTTGGGAAATTCTCATTTTCCGTGGATCACAGCTGAGCTATTTGGCCTGAGGGAAACCGTGCACTGCTGGAGAAATGCCTCCGATTGGAGAGAGATTTTTGACCATTATGAGCAAATCGGAAATAAATGTAAAACACTGCCTGCAAATGCAAAGGTCTGTCATTATGGGAGATAGGTGAGAGGCTCCTGTGGGAAATGCTTACAGAATTGGAAATCAGTCAGTCAAAACCGGGATCAGAGAATGGGCCTTTTCCACCCAGGATGAAGATAGATGACTTCCATGGGCAGATTGAAAATCATTTAAGTGCTTATTTTCTTAATGGCTTTTCCTAGATCCCAATAAACAGACCACTCGTTCTGCATCAATTTCTCACCCCTGTGCTCTGGGCCTCCCTCTGCTCTTTTCCTGCTCAGACCCTAGTGACAAAGTTTGGAGAGGAGAGGAATGAGAAGAGACAAGGCCATCGCAAGGGAGAAAAAAAAATGTCCAGGAAATGCCGGCTCAGGGCTGGCCTAGAAAGAAAGCATCTTAAAGTGAGGCTGGATTGTCAGGGGACCCTGGAAAGTGTGGCTCCCAGCTCCCAGCTCCCAGCTCCCAGCATACTGACCAGCTGAGTGCAGAGCATGGGGTAGGAACTGTGACTTCCCCCCAACCCGAGTTGGCTCCAGCACCGGGAAGAGGTAATCGAAGAATCCTCCTGAGGGCCTTGTTGACTCCTTAGCCAACTAAAGCCTCAGACCTGATGTAAGGAGCTGGTGATGGGGGCCTTCCATCTGTTACTAAAGCAGTACAGGAGGCCACCGGCCCGATGGAGCAGGGAGGAACTGGGAGGGACAGATAGCCCTCCTTGGTCAGCCACCTGCCAGCCCGGGCTCCCTCTTTCCCTTCCCAGGGTGAAAAGTGCCAGTGGATCACCTTGGGGAAGGGACTCAGCCATGGCTGCTGTCTTTGTTGGTTTTGGAGGAGCTCTTGGCTTTCATCTTCTGCTCAGTGGGCCGAGGTGGAATTGGTTAACAAAGACTGCTCCAGGGAGGGGATGTGGCTGACAAGCCAGACACTTCACAGAGACACAGGAAGCAGCAGCTGCAGAGGGGGCCACCAGGTTCTGCCAGCAGCTGTACTGCCTACGGCTGTGATCTTGTCTGATATTGTCAGCTAAGCAGGGGCAGCCTGGGTCAGGAGCTAGATATTAGGACTCAAAGGGAGAAGGGGGGGGCAAGCAAGAGGTGAGCCACAGAGCTGGGATTTGCTGGTGGTATCAGCATCCCAGCTGTATGCATCACAAAAGATTCAGACCTTGTGATCTGACACGTGTCATTGTCTGTACCCAGAATGTATGCAAATATCCGGAGCCCACCCATGTTTAGTATGCCACTGTCACAGGAAGAAGCGGAACAGGAGGAAAAGAATTGGACAACCACCTTCACTACCAACTCCTGAAGATGTTTGTTTGGTTGTTTTTTTGTTTGTTGTTTTATCACCATCGAATAGCATTAAGTACATACATTCGGATCTATCAGTTACATGATGACGTTGCGCTGGTTCTCCCAGAAGAACCTAGGAGAATGAGAACCACAAAGAAGATAACGCATGTAGAAAATCAGAATTAAGAGCCAAAGCAAAAAGAATGGCAATGGGAAGTATCTATTCTGTATCCCTAAGTAAAAGAATCAAATAGTGTGCTCGAGTGAATCAGATTAGCCACAAGAAAGAACTTGGTAATGATTATGATAATAATAATAATAATTAATAATAATAATAATAATAATGGCAGCACCTAGCACTCTGTAGAACTTGAAAGGCTTTCCAAAGCACATTCACTCCACTATTCATTTTTCATAAGTGGGGATTAAAGTGTCGGAATGGTCTTTTATTTTTTTAATTTATTTTCTTTATTTTTTAAATTATTTATTTATTTATTCATGAGAAACACAGATTGAGAGAGAGAGGCAGAGACATAGGCAGAGGGAGAAGAGAAGCAGGCTCCACGCAGGGAGCCTGTCGTGGGACTCGATTCCGGGTCTCCAGGATCACATCCTGGGCTGAAGGCGGCGCTAAACCGCTGAGCCACCCAGGCTGCCCTTGGAATGGCCTTTTAAGAGGGACTATGATATCTTCCTGTCTTTAAATATATATTAGCAGTCTTTCGACCCGAGGTGATTTAGGCATGAATTTGTTTGGACAGAGGGGATGGACAAGGTCACCACTCTGTGGTATCTTCTAAGCCAGGGGCCAGCAAACTATGACCCAAGAATCAGATCAGATCTACCTCCTATTTTTGTCTGTCATACAAGCCAAGATGATTTTTACATTTTTAAATAGTTGATAAAGAACAAAAGAATATTTCAGGACATGAAAAGTGCATGAAATGTCAGCATCCATGAATAAAGTTTTATTGGCATACAGCCACGCTCATTTATTTACATATCATCTGTGGCTGCTTTCACACTACAATGGCAGAGTTGAGTAATTGGCAGAGTTGAATAGTTACAACAGAGACCATATGGCCTGCAAAGTCTAAAATACTATGTGGCCAATTCTGGAAAAAGTTCACCAAGCCCTATTCTAGACTAAGAGTGTAGTGATCTCACGATCTGCAGTAATAGGTTAAGAGCCTGACTACTCAGCAATCCTCTCATAAGGTTGTGGGGTGGATTTAATGCGTTAGCATATATTGGGTACTTTTAAAACAGCCTAAGTTTCTTATCATGAGCACTAAATAACATGATGATGGTGATGATGGTGATGATGATGGACTTGTCAGGTACCACCACTCCAAACCCTTTACATACTCATCTTCACAACAGACCCCTGAAATAGCCCTATTTTATAGGTAAGAAAACTGAGTCTCCCAGAAGTTAAACAGCTTGCTCCAGACCACACAGCTAAATGTGTCGGAGCTGACATGTAGAGCCAGGCCTGCCTGGTCCCAAGGCCTTTCCAAATTCCTATCCTCCTGCCATGAAGACTGTGAGATTATGAGAATCTCCTATCCAAGGGTTCCTTTCCCTTGCTCCAGCAGCCATTCTCCTTGATGTCCATGGCTGCTACCTCCCACCTGTCTCCTCTTGCCCTTCTTCTTCCCTATGCAACAGAGATAGGATACAGCTGACCCAAAATGGGTAGAAGGAACTGCCACTTATCCAAAGATGCTATGTACTATACCAAGTACTTCATAAGAGTCTCATTTAAGGGGCACCTAGGGTGGCTCAGTCGGTTAAGCATCTGACTCTTGATTTCAGTTCAGGTCAGGGCCATGAGATTGAATCCCACATCAGGCTCCACACTAGGCATGGAGTCTGTTTAAGATTCTCTTTCTGTCCTTCTTCCTCTCTTTAAAAAAAAAAAAAAAAAAAAAAAAAAGTCTCCTTTAATCCCCCACAAAGCCCTGTGAGGAAAAAATGAGACACAGAGAGGTACAAAAACTTTTCCAGTGTTATACAGCCAGTAAGAGGTAGACACAAAGTCAAGTTCAAGCCTGTCTCAGAATCATGTCCTTTCTGAAAGATTCCAGACACTCTCCTAACTTCTCTTAGTTACCTCCTTATCTGCTGGGAAGAAGTGTGCCCTCCAAGGCCTCAGCACTTCTCTTAGTACCAGATACTCAGCAGTATTCACAGATGGCTGACAGAGAGGGGTCCCTTTGCCAGGCCACCCCTCAGCAAGACATGCTCCTTTATTTGGGTGCTGTGTGCATTAGCTACCTCTGGAATAAATCTGTAATTAGCTGTCCTAGCTGTATTTGCATAATGGATTTCACTTTGTTCTTAAGTTAATGGTGTTTTTGCAACAGAACAGTAACCTCTTGGTTCTCGGCCATTAAAATAACTGCCACCCTGTAGGATAGAGTCATGGTTTTGTAGAGAGTTCAGTTAAGAGCCACAGAGAAGGTGGGAAGGGATGTGTGGTGGGTGATTAAAGTTCTCTATGCACCATGGCTTGTCTGCCTTCTTCCCCATGACTGTTTGAAAGGTCAATGGAGGTGAGGGGGTACAGAGGAGCTTTAAAGGTTAGAGAGCCATGGGGACAGCAGAGATCCCCAGTGAGCAATAAGGCCTAAAGAGGAGACCTATAGGAAGAGGCATTCAGAGAGAATGAATGGATTTATAAGGGTGGCTCCTGGGGGAGAGGACCCAGTGTGAAAAGTTATGATATTAGTATGAATATAAAGAACCAGCTTTGGGTATCAGCTCCCAGTGTCTTTTCAGCAGTCTTCACAATATACCCTGGCCTGCTGGCCTTGGACATGTGCTCTAAACCCAGTCCTAGAACTCAGTGTGACAGGAGCCAGCTGACCTATGGGGCAATCCTAACAGGGAGCAGAATGCTCCTATGTGTCTGGCACTTCCCTAGGCCCTGTGTCCCTCCACGGCATTTCACATGTTCACGGCACTGTACCCTCACATACTCAAAGCACCTCCAGGCACTGGGCCCCACAATTCAAGGAATTCCCCCATCCGCCAACCTGTGTAATTGAGTTTCAGCCTCGTGCTCCAGCTGGGCCCATATCTGGTAACACTCATCCATCATCTGCGTATAAAAGTCTTCAAGGTATGCCCTTCGGATTATCCGGCTCTGCCCATGCGAGCTTCCTCGGGAGTGTGGTAGAAAAAACTGGAAACAGAAAACAAGAGAGACAACTGAAGCTGTTACCCCTTGCGCTGTCTCTTCCACCCCTTAGGAAATTGCTCAGCATGTGTTGTCAATCAGGAGCATTTCTTTCCTCTTCAAATATTTTCATAGTTCTCCCTTTATGGTCAAGTTACTGATTTGGCTACCAGCACAGAAGTTCTTTAGGAGTACTAACTCTGCTTCCTGGGACGCCTGGGTGGCTCAGTGGGTTAGCACCTGCCTTAGGCCCAGGGTGTGATCCTGGGGTCCTGGGATCGAGTCCCACATCAGGCTCCCTGCATGGAGCCTGCTTCTCCTTCTCCCTTTGTTTCTGCCTCTCTCTCTGTGTGTGTCACTCGTGAATAAATAAAGAAAATCTTTTTATTTATTTTTATTTTTTTACTTATGATAGAGAGAGAGCGAGAGAGAGAGGCAGAGACATAGGCAGAGGGAGAAGCAGGCTCCATGCACCAGGAGCCTGACGTGGGATTCGATCCCGGGTCTCCAGGATCGCACCCTGGGCCAAAGGCAGGCGCCAAACCGCTGCGCCACCCAGGGATCCCAATAAAGAAAATCTTAAAAAAAAAAAAGAACTCTGCTTCCTGTTTGGTAACATTACCTCACACCCCAAAGTCCCTTTGTTAGTTAGTCTTTGGTCATCTTGCTGCAAGCCCAGCCCACTTAACTCATAGTCTCATAGAGAAGCATAATTAGAAAGCACCTTTGAGATCATTCCCATCTAGCCCCCTTCATTTTTTTTCTTTTTTTCTTTTTTTTTTTTTTAAAGATTTATTTATTTATTCATTCAGAGAGCGAAGAGAGAGGCAGATACACAGGCAGAGGGAGAAGCAGGCTCCACGCAGGAAGCCAGATGTGGGACTCGATCTTGGGTCTCCAGGATCACACCCTGGGCTGCAGGCGGCGCTAAACCGCTGCGCCACCGGGGCTGCCCCCCTTCATTTTTTTTCAAATTTTTATTTAAGTTCAAGTAACTAGTTAGCATATAGTGTAACATTAGTTTCAGAAGGAGAACTTAGTGAGTCATCACATACAATACCCAGTGCTCATCACAAGTGCCCTCAATCCCCATTCCCCATTTAGCCCATCCCCCACTCACCTCCCTCCATCAACTCTGTTTGTTCTCTATCTTTAAGAGTCTCTTAGGGTTTGACTCCATCTTTTTAGCCCTTTCCCATATATTCTTCTGTTTTGTTTCTTAAATTCCACATATGAGTGAAATTACATGGTATTTATCTTTCACTGACTGATTTATCACACTTAGCATAATACACACTAGCTCCATCCCCATTATTGTCAATGGCAAGATTTCATTTTTTAATGGCTGAGTAATATTCCATTGTATATATACACCACATCTTCTCTACACTTTTTTTTTAAAAGATTTTATTTACTTATTTGACAGAGAGAGAGAGAGAGCAAGAGAGCACAAGCAGGGGGAGCTGCAGGCAGAGGGAGAAGGAGAAGCAGACTTCCCACTGAGCAGGGAGCCCAATGTGGAGCTTGATCCCAGGACCCTGGGATTATGACCTAGCCAAAAACAGACACTTAACCAACTAAGCCACCGAGGCATCCCCTTCTTTATCCATTCATCAGTCAATGGACACTTGGGCTCTTTCCATAGTTTGGCTACTGTTGATAATGCTGCTATAAACACCAGAATGCATGTATCCCTTCAAATCTGTATTTTTGTATCCTTTGGGTAAAAAAGGCTCAAAGTGTGCTCGCTCTGGAAACTTCTCTCTGGAAGAGGAGAGAAGGACAGTCCCTAAAGTCAGGAGTGTGGAGGAGACACAGTACCTGCTCCAGCAGGATGACCTTCTTCCTGTGTTTGGCCAGGTGGTATGCCGTGAAGCAGCCCTGGATGCCTGCCCCGATCACAATGGCATCACAGAGAACTTTCTGAGCAGCCATGATGCCCACTCAGCCTTACAGCCACAAAGCTCACACACAAAGGAGAAACCAAACAAAAGTAGGCTCTGGGCTGAAGGGGGAGGAGTAGGGCAAAGTCCAGCCTGGCCAAAACTCCCACAATCCCCTGAACTGTGTCCTTCCTTCCACTCCTCCCTCCCAGCAAAGCCTGGCATAGTGCCCAGCCCCCACCTCCCCTGCAGAGCAGAACAGGGTAGTCTGATTCCTGAAGTTTAGCCCAGCTCAGCTGCCAGCCTCACCCTTGTATCCCTCTAGCTTTCTATTCTTGGCTCAATTATTGTCATGCAAATGGCTCCTTCCTATGCCACCTTCCTGTCTCATTATGATCTTTGTCTCGGGACTTCGGCCTTGGAATTTCAATGCCTCCTAGACCAAGCTGGGCACCAGGAATGCTGCCTCCCCCTGCTGGCTTCCCTCCCTGCAGCCTGATTTCCTTTGGAGATTCTAAGGGCCAAGCTAAGAACTTGGCACTCCGCCCAGGGTAAGGCTCACCTCCCTGGTGGATGGTGAGGTCAGGGGGTAGATGCAGGGAACAATCTGGAGGGCAGTTTTGTGAGTATGAAATTATTCTCAGCATGTTGCTTTCATTTTTTTACAAAGGAGAAGAAATTATCCAGAATAAATGGGAAAGACAGAGTGAGAAGAGGAGCCTTCTCCTGAGGCACAGAGTGGGGGCCAGGCACCAACCCCGGGCACACAGGGTCCCCGATGTGAGCACGCCCTCTGTGCCAGGCAGTGTGCTAAAAAAAATAGCACTACATGCATTCAGGACAGAGCTAGGATTTGTAGGACCTGGTTCTTGTACCATTTTGGGGTCATGATCCCAGAGTCCCAGGATCCAGCCCCTGAATTAGGCTCCCTGCTCAGTAAGGAGTCTGCTACTCCCTCTGCCCTTCTCCCTGCTCGTGTTCCCTCTCTCTCTCTCTCTCTCTCAATAAATAAATAAATAAATAAATAAATAAATAAATAAAATCTTTAAAAAAGAAAAAGAAAAATTATGAATACAAAATTAGGTGCTAGCACTAGGAAGAGACTTTCCAATTAAGGAGCACTGTGGATGAAGTTTTATTAGCTTCATGGTACATCTGCCTCTGTACACATCACCTCGTTTAATCCCTGCAGCCCTAGGAGAACATATATTTATCTCCACTTTGGACATTAAAGATGGCCCCAAATTCTTTGTCACTCCTCCCGTCACAGGCTCTGTGACTGCATGACCAATAGACTATGGCAAAGTGGGCAGCCCCGGTGGCACAGCAGTTTAGCACTGCCTGCAGCCCAGGGCATGATCCTGGAGACCCTGGATGAAGTCCCACGTCAGGCTCGTTGCATGGAGCCTGCTTCTCCCTCTGCCTGTGACTCTGCCTCTCTCTGTCTCTGCATCTCTATGAATAAATAAATAAAATCTTAAAAAAAAAAAAAAAAACGGGACGCCTGGGTGGCTCAGTGGTTGAGCATCTGCCTTTGGCTCAGAACGTGATCCTGGATTCCTGGGATCGAGTCCCGCATCGGGCTCCTTACATGGAGCCTGCTTCTCCTCCCTCTGCCTGTGTCTCTGCCTCTCTTTCTGTGTCTCTCATGAATAAATAAATAAAATCTTTAAAAAAAAAAAAAAAGACTATGGCAAAGTGACACTGGGACACTTTCTGGCCCCCGCCTTAAGACACTGAGAGCTTCTTCTTGTCCTGGAGCACTTGATCTGAGTCACCATGTTAGAGGTCCAACCACTCTGTGGGAAAGACCATGTGGGGAGGCCCTGAGACTGCATGGAGAGCCAGACATAAGAATGAAGCCACCTTGGGCCTCCAGCCCAGCCCAGCCACCAGCTCTATACCACTGAGTGACCCAACTAATGCCACACAGAGCAGAATCACCCAGCCAAGCCTCATCTGAATTCCTGATCGACGAAATCGTGAGATAGAATAAAACCAGTTGTTACTTTAACCACGAAGTTTTGGGCTAACTTTTTATGCAGCCAAAACTGAAATGCCTCTTTACAGCCAAAGACATTAAAGCTTACAAAGCCACACACCTAGTAAGCATAGGCACTGAGATATGAACCTAGGGTCATCTGCTGCCGATCCTGTTCCCTTAACCACTGTGCCATGCTGGGGATCCGTCCGAACTCATACTGATGATTCTGATTTAAATAGTTTGCTGTTTCTTTCATGGTCATACTGTGTGGGGAAAAAAATACTGGATCAGAAAATCCATATGATCCCATTGTGGCTGCCCAGCCTCAGTGAAGTGACCCCCCCCGCCCCCAGCAAAGGAGGGCAACTAGTTGTCCTCTTGGCCCAGACCCTCTTTTACTAGGAAAATGGGGGTCCAGAGAAGGGGTACCTATGACTGGCTTTTTTTTTCTTCTAGAAAAAAAAATCACTCTAGAATCCAGAAGTCATTTCAACTCCACCTCACCCCTATCCCACATGAATGGGGTAGCATCTGCCTCACAACTGGACAGTCCCCTTAAAAAATGGTAGACATGGGATCCCTGGGTGGCGCAGCGGTTTGGCGCCTGCCTTTGGCCCAGGGCGCGATCCTGGAGACACGGGATCGAATCCCACATTGGGCTCCCGGTGCATGGAGCCTGCTTCTCCCTCTGCCTGTGTCTCTGCCTCTCTCTCTCTCTCTCTCTCTCTCTCTGACTATCATAAATAAAAAAAAAATTTTTTTTTAAATTTTTTTAAAAAAAATGGTAGACATGATGGGAAAAGTATACTATTTAAGTATGCAAAGTCTTGATAGAAATAGGTAAGGTCAGCCCCCAGATTTGTCTTGGTAAGATGTCAGAGAAGATGAACAGTTTATACACAAGGGAAACAGGTAATAAATCCTCACATGGAAGTGTGCCCAGCCTCACTAGCAATGAAAGAAATGGGAATGAAATGACCTGAAGGTACGATTATGTGCCTATTAAATGAGCAAAAATAAATAAAAATTATAAAATTGGGTGTTGTCAGTGCTGTGGGGAAGGAGAGAGAATGAAGGGGCGACTCAGATGGTCTGGGCCTTCTGGAGAGTTCCTGGCAGCGTGCAGTCACAGTAGAATGGTGAAACTTCTGATCTAGAAATCTGACTTGGGGAACTATACCCCCAGGAAATATCCAAGGGAAGTAAAAGACATTTGTATGAAGACATTCATAGCCATGCTTTTACAATCTAGAGAACTGGAAACAACCCAGCCACAGGGAATCGCTGAGCAAATTCTGGCACGTTGACACAACGGAATACTATGTAGCAATTCAAAATGACAAGCTGAGGTCTGTGGGCTACATAAAAATGTGTATATATATGAAATCATCCTGAGAAAAAGAACAGAACACAAATAGACACACTCAGATCACAACCACGAGTTATGTGTGTGTGTGTGTGTGTGTGTGTGTGTGATCAAAGATCTAAAGAGAATCTGGCACAGTAATTGAGCTTAATGCTCATTAGTTTCCATACTCTCTCAAAACCGTGCTTTCATTCACAATTTGTAACAGGGGAAGGAGGAATTCCCTGGGGAAGCAGAGTCCTCAGATCTCCGCTGGTCACTGGTTCCAGGGCCAGGGGAAGTTCTTTCTTTGTTCTAACCTCCGTGCTTCCTGCTGTCCCCCCACCCGCCCCTCCTGGGCCATTTCTTATTGTTCCTTCTCCAGGGAAGCTACAAAGCGGCTCTACATCCCCCTCTCCTTTGTTTAATATAATATCCCTCCAGAAATAAGACGACACTTCCATTTCCCCATCCCTACTTCACAAGCTTGCCCTGGATTCCTAGACTCAAGCATTCTGCTTCTTGTTAAGAATTTCAAACAGCTCCTCCGAAAGCAGACACTGGCCTCGGCCCAACCTTGAAATGAAAAGGAAATAGACTTCTGAAGGCTTCCCCTCTCTCTCAGGGTTGCCCGTCCTTGTGGCTGTCCTGACAGGGGCAGGCAGAGAGAAGCGATCCCCTCAAATTCCATTTTAACACCCATTTTGGATCGGAAGACTATTAAAGAAAAAGCCAGCAGCCCTACACGGCGCTGCTGTGTGTCAGCAATTGCAGCTCGTGTCCTGGGGCCGAGCCGCCAAGGATGTGAGGCTGAACTGCTCATCTGATGGCTTGATTGACACTTCGCAGACGGGGGCGGGCGAGCCCAGCCAGGGAAGCAGCAAGCTGTACGGCTCGAAATAATGAGAGGACTCGAATCGGGAGAGAGCGTGGAATAAATAAGAGAGACCTCAGAGTCGAAAGGCGAGGGGGAATCTTCTGTTCCCAGGGAACTGGAGCCTGGGGCAAGGAGGCAGGCTGGCAGACCAGGAAGCGGCCCCTCCAGACCCATCCTGCCAGCTGCCAGGGGTCTTTGGGTCCCTGATGTGTAGAAGATGCCAGAGTGAGAAAACCGAGAGCTGCACAGCTGGATCTGAACGTGGTCTCCACACACACTGTCCACCCGGTGCATGTCTCCGGTTTCACCCTCCCACCACCCACCCCTCCAGCCTGGCTCCTTCTGCTGCCTTTGCCCCAGGTCATCCATCTGCCTTCACTCACCTCGATTCCTGCAGTAACCTCATAACGGGGCTCCCGGCCCCTCCGTGCCCACTCTGTACCTATCCTTCCATGTCTCTGCCGGAGTCCTCTCTCTAAACAGTGAATGGAACAGGTCACCCCCTACTGAAAACTCTGTAACAGTCGCCCATTTCCTATTACAATGAAAATCACAGCGCCGTAGCCTGGCCCGCGAGGCAGTTTGCTTCTGACCTCCACCGGCTCTTGCAGCTCTGCAGCGGGTCCCTTCTCACTGCTTTCTTTAGGCCCTGGCAAGGCTGAGCGGAGAGAGGTCCCCACGTCGCTGCGATGATTCCAAACTCCCCAACACCCCCAAGCCAACTTGGATATCCTCTGTCCTGTGCTCCCTTCTCACACCGTCTGCATCTCAGGGACAACAATGAACAGAGGGTAATGCAGTAGTTTGCGTGTCTGCCTCCCTCCGCCCCCAGCTCCTTAAGGGAAAGGAGTCTAGAACATGGGGAAAAGGATGTCTCCCTCCCACCCTGTCCTCAGCCACTTTGCTCTCCTCACATGCACTACTGTTACCATTTTCATTTGTCTCCTTTCAGAGATGTTCTATGAGGCTACAAAAATATTTAAACTGCCTAGTCTTTGTTTTAAGTCTCAGAAGTAGCACACTGCACAGCACTTTGCTGTTTCCATTTCTTATCTCGTGGCTCCCACATGAGTCCTATGGAGCTGGCCTGTTCTTCCTGATGGCTGTGTAGTTTTCCTTGCATGGCGAAGGCATTTGGGACAGAGAAGGCACCCAGACATGTTTGCTGAATGTATGCTGGGTTTCTCTGGCTGCCAGAGGCACCCTCACTCACAGAGTTCTCTAGCCATCCGGTGTTGGGAGTTTGGGGGTTCTTATCCAGGCCAGCCTGGCAAGGTTTATCAAAGGCTGGCAGTGTCCTCTGTGAGCTGCTGAGGACGGTGCCCATTTTCAGGCCTGGAGGTAGTGGGGATAGAACACCCAGAGAACCTGGCTTCTGCTTCCTGCTGTGTCTTTGTGTTTGCATTTGTTAAGTGGCAGTTATTACCGCAACCCTGCTCCCTCAAGATATAAGAGTTCCATTCCTAGGCAGTCTCCAGGGGAGGGAAGAAAATAAGGAAAGTCTTGGGAATTGGGGCTGAAACCTCTGAGAAAAAAATTAAATCACCATGTAGCTTGGGAAGGGAGCATCCACCTCAGACCTCACTAGGACAGAAGAAAATTTGGTAAAAATGAGGAAGGAGACATTTTCATTCTTAAGGGAAAACTTCCTTGAAGATGAACACTAGAATCCTCTTCTTCTTCTTCTTCTTCTTCTTCTTCTTCTTCTTCTTCTTCTTCTTCTTCTTCTTTCTTCTTCTTCTCCTTCTCCTTCTCCTCCTCCTCCTCCCCCTTCTTCTTCCTCTTGACTAAAGAGTTTTATTTTCCAGGACGCCTGAGTGGCTCAGTGGTTGAGCATCTGCCTTTGGCTCGGGGCATGGTCCTGGAGTTCCTGGATTGAGTCCCATGTCGGGCTCCCTGCATGGAGCCTGCTTCTCCCTCTGCCTGTGTCTCTGCCTCTCTCTCTCTCTCTCTCTCTCTCTCTCTCTGACTATCATAAATAAATAAAAATTAAAAAAAATAAAAATAAAAATCAAACACTGGAATCTCAGTCTTGTCTTAAGTCTTTCTATCCCAGCTCTGCCCAAATCTGTGTGCACATCTGCACACCCATCTAACTGTGGTGCTCAAGGATATACTCAGGTGTTCATTAAGTAGGTCTCTTTACACCTATGTGTATCTGAGCGGGTCTATTTCCACCACTAGGCTTTTGGAGAGGTCTCATTAAAGCTCAGCAGACATTGGAGAAAATAGCAAATCAAACAGTGTTGAGAATAGGTATCCCAATTCTGCCATTTGGAGGTGAGGGTGTGTTTGGGACCGAAATAATATATTACCCCCTTTGTAGAAGAGACTCTTCCATGGCTTTCCCATTCTTCATAGCCTGGCTATCAGGACACTCTGCAATCAAGATTTGCAGCAAGGAGTGAGAACCAGGGGCAGGAAAAGTCAAGTGGTTTTCACATGGATCAGGCTGGCTTAACAGGTGACAATAGCAACCAAACTTTAGTAGCATGCAGGAAGACCAACTCCAGGGATTTGGTGCTCTGGTATTCCCCAGTTTTCAAGGAGATATGGTCTTCCATTCTCCTACCTCTGCAGCCTGACTACTGATGTTGCTGCTTGTTAGGGAACATAGGTGGACATGGGAGCTCAGGTCCTCCTGACGTAATGCTACCAAACATAGGGTCATGGAGGCAGAGAAGAGAGGGAAGCCTGAAGGAAAGCAGAATTTGGGATAGCAACTCCTAAGTCATCTTCAATCTCCATCTTCTAATTGTTGCCTCCTGGCTGACTCCCAAAGCCAGTCTGGCCCATCTCCTGAGTCATAATACCTGTAAGACTCATCTCCCTTACTCTGATTTCTCTCTGATTCTTATTCTTCTGTTCTTTTTTCTCTTTCTTCCTTGGGCCTCCTTCCTTTCCTTGAGGCCAAGAAAGAAAGAGAGTTCTGAGGGAGGGTTTTCACAGAGAAGTGGTAGGATACCAGGGCCTGGCTAGGGGAGAGGGCTTGAGGCAATGGAAGAGGGAGGGGAGCCTAAGGGAGCAGAGAATCTCAGGCACCAAAGCTACAAAGCTCTGCTGCTTAGTGCTCTTTCTACTAATTGAGTATTTTACATAACATTTAAGTCCACTGGGGCTGGAAAGACAACCCTCCCTCCTGTATTCCTCCCTCCTCTCTCATTTGGCTACTGGTTTAGACAGGACATTCATGCTTAAGATTCATCAGCTTCTTGAATCTGTAGACTAGTATCTTCCTTCAGTCCTGGAAAGCTCTCAACCATTTCTCTTCTCAAATATTTGCTTCTGCCCTATTTGTTCTTTTCTGTTTTTCTGGGATGCTAATTAAACATATATTAAGGCTCTAAGCCACTGTATCTACTATCTTTTCCATCCTTCTCCTCTTTTTGTCTCTCCATGTTTCATACTGGGTAATTTCCCACTATTATCTTCCACTTTGCCAATTCTCTGTTCTACTGCATCTCAGCTGCTTTTAAATTAATGAGTTGAATTTAAATTGCAGGGGATCCCTGGGTGGCTCAACCATTTAGCGCCTACCTTTGGCCCAGGGCGTGATCCTGGAGTCCTGGGATCGAGTCCCACATCGGGCTCCCTGCGTGGAGCCTGCTTCTCCCTCTGCCTGTGTCTCTGCCTCTCTCTCTTTCTATGTCTATCATGAATAAATAAATAAATATTTTTAAAAATAATTTTAATTGCAATTACTATTATATTTTTTAATTTTCAGAATTTGCATTTGGGTTTTTTTTTAAAAGATTTTATTTATTTATTCATGAGAGACACAGAGAGAGAGACAGAGACATAGGCAGAGGGAGAAGCAGGATCCCCATGGGGAACCTGATATGGAACTCAATCCCAGGATGCTAGGATCACAACCTTAGCCAAAGGCAGATACTCAACCACTGAGCCACCCAAGTGCCCCTGTATTTGGTTTCTTTAAAGTCTATTTTGTCCCTTTACATAATGTCTTACTCCATGTAAATATCTGCACTTGAACAAATTATTGTTTATTACACATTAATTTATTACATGTTATTCCACATATATAGGAACAATCTAAATATGAAGGGGCTTTCTCTGGAGAGTATTGTGCTGACTTCTGCCAGACACTAGGGGCATCACCAGTCCTGAGCTATCAAAACAGAGACCCCCAGATCTGAGGTTCTCTGGATCATGCAGGAGTCCTTTGGGATCTCAGTGTATTGAAGGGAGGACATTGTATTAAGCTTCCCACCATGTACAGGCATTGAGCATGGATTTCTAACCCATACATTATCCCAAGTGATCAAAATGAAACTTCAGATTTGCTAGAATTGACAGATGCTTTTTCAGGGAAAAGTGGTTTCTGTGCTTTGTTTGGTTTTCTCCTCCATATTGACCTCTTGGTTCCTTGGTATTTTATCAACTCTTTGGAGCTTTTAAGGTATTTTTAAAAATATTTTATCTAGCTCTTCTAGTTGTTTTTACTGGGATGGTCAGTCCAAATAATTCTGTCTGACATTACCAGGTTCCAACCTCAGTTGCAATCAGATTACTGGGAACAGTGGAGATAAAGATCACTTAAAAAAAATAAGATCTAGGTGTACCTGGGTGGCTCAGTGGTTTATCATCTGCCTTTGGCTCAGGTCGTGCGTGATCCCAGGGTCCTGGGATCAAGTTCCCATTGGGCTCCCCACGAGCCTGCTTCTCCCTCTGCCTATGTCTCTGCCTCTCTCTCTGTGTGTCTCTCATTAATAAATAAATAAAATCTTAAAAAAAAAGAGGACTGTTTTGATAAGATGCAAGTATAGGCTGTGACCTCCAAGGTTAACTGCCTTCAGCTGAAAGTGGGTCCTGATTATGGACAGCTTTTGTTTTAAAGACTGGGTCATGCAATTGCCCACCAGGGCTGCGTTGCTGAGAACAATAGAGAAGCATGGTCCTCTGTTCACCCTTCTTCTTTTCAGTACCTAACCTCCTTAAATAAAGTGTTGAACAAATATTTAAAGAAAATCAGTTTTCTCTCTATAAGTATAGCAAGAAACTGGCAACACAAGTTGCCTCTGGGGAGTGAAGGTAGGTGGAATCTTGTTACAGAAAAAGGCTTAGAAGAAAATGCTGTACAGGTAATTGCTGTCCTGAGGGGGCTCAGGGCATCGTCAGCATCCTGCCTGCACTGAAGCTCCCAACCACAGCCAGGGTTTGGCCTGGATGGGATCCAAATCCACAGAAAGACATGAAAACAGGTGAATGGTGGTGTGCAGCATCTGGAAATGTAAGAAATATAAAAGGGGCAAGATTGTGGAGCCCACCCTGGGTCTCATCTCATTGAGCAGGGTTTTTGTACAGAACTTTGAAAGGATCCACGCCAAGCTCACAGTAGCATGGTATTAGCCAAATGCTCCCCTCTTCCTGCCTCCGTCCTTGGCAGCCCTCTTTTTGTCTCTCCCTCTCTTTCCGTGTCTCTTTCCACTCCCACCCCTGTCTCTCTCTCTCTCTCTCAGCCTTTCTCACTCTATCTCTCTACCTATCATAGTTGTCCACCTTTCTCAGTATTTTCTCAGTATTTAGAAGGGCAGAAGAAGAAAGGCTTAGAAAACACATTGGGAAAAGTCCAGCTGTGTTTGGAACAGACTATCTATGCTCCTTGTCCAGAATTCTGAAAGGAAAGGAGACAGCCAAGGTTTGTGGAATGCGCTGGAGAAGGTCTGCCTGGAGCCCATTCCAAAAGCTTCCTGGACAACGCTGATCCTGATCATTGATTGCCCCATAAGAACCCACATCGCATTGCATGAGCTCATCAAAAACTTCAGGGCACTCACTTTATAGACATCTCATTCAATCTGCATGACAGTTCTGTGAGGTGGGCAGGGCAAACATTTTTAACCCCGTTTTGCAGACAAGGAAACTGATAACCAGTAAGTGACAGAGCCAGCATTCCACCCCCCCTCTCCAGGACTTCAAGTTCCAAGCCTTTCTCTGCATTCAGAGACAAACCCAGGGCTCTCACTCCAGACCATCCTGGGTCTTGAGCTCAGTGCTTTTATGAAGAAGGAGCAAGAAGGGGGCTTCGTCCATATTGTAAGTCGCAGCATTTTCCACCCCTCCACTGCAAAGAAAGAGAAGGAACATGACCCCCAATGGAAAGAAATTCTAAAGCAGCCCCTAGGGACCTCTGGAGAAGCTGTTTGATTTATTTCAGTCCCTACTGGTATTCTGTGCCACATTTATAAACGTCAGCGCCGGAAATGAAGTTCCCACTGCCCTGGCAGCTGCTAGTTGCTGCTGTTGCTCACTAAGGGTTCAAATAAAGTGTCTCCCCCTCCCCTTGATTGATAGAGAGCTGAAAATAAAATAAAAATAAAAGCCCCCTGGAGCACTGATAGAAGGGAGGGGACAGCTTCTCGGGAAGAGAAAGGGGGTGATTTTTTCTAGGCTTAGGCTGATATTAGTGGAAACAGAGAGGGTGTGTATGTGTGTGTGTAAGGAAAAGATCCAGTTTTTAAGGCCACATGGAAAATAAATGCCTTCTGCATGGCCATGACAAGAGGAAATGTAGTGAAATCCATGATCTGTTTCAGGGGCTCTGACACAAGATGAAGGGAGGAAAGGGGGTCGGTGTGGTTGTCTTCTTAACCTCTGGATTTCTACTCTCCCTGAGCAAAATCTGCTATCTTCTAGGGTCTGGGCCAGGAACAGAGACTGGCAGAGACCAAGAGCAAGAGAGTCCTAGAAGAAGAGAGTGGCAAGAAATGAAAGATAAAAGCTTCCCAAAGGACCACAGAGATCCAAGGCATTGCCATTATTAACTGAACCAGCCGCTGAGATGGAAACCTCCCTGTGGGGAATGGGCTATGGTGTTGCCCGTGGTACCAGGTAGACACTGATGCACACACCCCTGCAATAGTGCCTCCTCTTGCATATCTCCTAAATCCACAATGCTCTCTGGTCTTTGAGAAATGCTGGTTGGGACCATCACCTATGATGATTCCCAAAGCAACAAGACATTTAAAAGCCACTTTGATTTATTTTTGTACCTTTATTTTAAAACATAAGCCAAATATTTCCAAATGACTATTGTTCTCTTCAAAGTCACCCCCTTGAGAGGTTTTGTAGTTAACCCAGTGGCACTCACTGTGTGACCTAAATCATCCTGGAGGGCAATATGTTAATACTTCAGGGCCGGTTTATAACCCAGGGAATAAAATATCTTATTGCTTTAGAGGTTCCTTCCTTTGCCTTAACTTGTTTATCACACTTGTTTCCTGTAACTTCTGGCCCTTTCCAAGTAGTATCCTCTGTCTTGCTGTTAGCTCACAGTGGTTTGAACAGGCCCGTAGAGGACAGGATTACTCAGTGACAGGGTGGAGATATAATTATTAGCATAAGAGAAAAACACACAGGAGAGAGAAGAACTGTTATATTGATGTGATGAGTATCTGGGTGGGTTTTTGCTTCTTTTCACTTTCTTATATGGATAGAAATGTCTCTGTTTTTTTTTTTAAACAAAATGTGGTATATTTACACAATGGATATCATTCAGCCCTAAAAACACAGGAAATTCTGACACAGGCTACAACACAGGTGAACCTTGAAAACATTATGCTAAATGAAATAAGCCAATCGCGAAAAGGACAAATACTGGGATCCCTGGGTGGCTCGGCCGTTTAGTGTCTGCTTTCAGCCCTGGGCATGATCCTGGGGTCCTGGGATCAAGTCTGCATCGGGTTCCTTGCATGGAGCCTGCTTCTCCCTCTGCCTGTGTCTCTGCCTCTCTCTCTCTCTCTCTCTCTCTCTCTCATAAATAAATAAATAAATAAATAAATAAATAAATAAATAAATGAAATCTTTAAGAAAAGAACAAATACTGTAGGATTCCACTGATACGAGGTACCTAGAGCAGTCAAGTTCACAGAGACAGAAGACAGGTTGGCGGTTATGAGGGGCTGGGAGAGGCAGGAACGGGAGTTAGTACATAATGGCACAAAGTTTCAGTTTGGAAATGAAAAAGTTTTAGAGATGGCTGGTGGCTGATGGTTGATGGTAACGTTTACACAACTATGTGAATGTACTTAGGGGTACTTGGGTGGCTCGGTCAGTTGGGCATCTGCTTTTGGCTCGGGTCATGATCCCAGGGTCCTGGATTGAGCCCCATATCAGGCTCCCTGTTCAGCAGGGAGTCTGCTTCTCCCTCTCCTTCTCCCTCTCTCTCCCTCTCCCTCTCCCTCCATTTTTTCTCCTCACTCTGTGCTCTCTCTCAAATAAATAAATAAAATATATTTTTTAAATATTTTATTTATTTATTCATGGGAGACACAAAGAGAGAGAGGAACAAAGAGACACAGGCAGAGGGAGAAGCAGGCTCCATGCAGGAGCCTGATGTGGGATTTGATCCCGGGACTCCAGGATCACGCCCTGGGCCAAAGGCAGGTGCTAAACCGCTGAGCCACCCAGGGATCCCCAATAAAATCTTTTTTAAAAAGCACCAGTGTGACTGTACTTAATGTCACTGAACTATATACTCTTCAAAAATGGTTAAAACGCTAAATTTTAAGGTAAGTGAATTTTATCACCACAAAAAGAAAAAGTGTGGAGAACAAAATCAAATGTATTCTCAAAAGGTGAGGATTTGACATTACTGGTGTTATTCAAAAGAATGTGCTACAGGGAGGCCAAAGGCCCAAAATATTCTTTCTGGATCAAAATCAGAGCATTGGTGTCAGGCAGGTAGCCTTCACTCCTGCTCTGAAGCCACTCCCAGGACGAGCTACACCTCCTCCAGGTCTTCTTTTCCTACACCTCCTACAACGTTGTGCACCTGCAGCTGCGAAGCCACTCTCCCAGCCCTGGAATGTTCCACAGCACAGCCTGGGCCACCCTGACCTAGCCTGTGGGCACTGGCCGGCTCCCCTGGCAGCATGAACGAGGCTAGAGCAAGTCATGGCTCTGCTGGCCAGGCGTCTGCTGAGGTGGCTTTTTAATCCTCCAGCCGTGCCTTCCTAGTGATTGCTTTTATTAGGAAATGTAATGAAAAAGACTATATGAAGCCCCTGCCAGAAAGAAAAAAAAAAAAAACTAATAAGATTTTGTACCAAGTGTGGCGAGAAAAGAAAGGGGGGGGAAAGCACATTAGGAGTCAGATAATGAGATAAATGAAAGACCGCAGGGAAGATCATTTTTGCAGACTTGCTGGATGGTTGTAAAATTTTTAATTTGCTGAATTCTCTTTTTTTCGTTGTCTCTGACTCTCCCCACCTCTTTCCCTGGCTTTCTGATGCTCTGAATCATGTCCCTGTCTTTCCATCTTCGCCTTGCCCTCTCTCCCACAGCTGCTCTCTCGGTTTCAGCTCTTGCTCTTTGAGCATGCATGTGCGTGCATGTGTGTGTGTGTGTGTGTGTCCCTTCACCATGGCCAAACCTGACCCTCAGGAGTTGGGCAGGAAGCTGGCACCTTGGGCAGCGAGTCCCACCCAGTCAGAAGGAGCAAGAGGACAAAGGACTGCAGCTCCCCACCCCCCTTCTAGGGTGCTGCTGTGATTTGGCTGAAGGAAGAGAAAGAGGGAGAGATCAAGAGAAGAAGGAGGAGAAGAATGGGGCTGCAGAGGAAGGACAGGAGATCAAAGACCAGAGAAGTAAGGAGGGAAGAGAAAGCCCCCGCTGCTCCCGCAAATCGATTCTCGGCAATGCCCGCCCTCCCGTCTGTGCTCTGAGCTGCTGAGCAGAATGCCACCTCTGTGGGATGCCAGACCTGAACAGAAGTGCTCTGGGGCACAAGGCAGGCACACAGGCCAGGCTGCCAGGGTCCACAGGGCCTGCCTTACTCTGTGGGGAGAGGTCCTGCCTCCCCAGGACCCCCTGTCACCACCCAGGCTCTGAGGAGGTCCTCTCCCAAATCCGGTTTGGGCGTTAGCTTTGGCAGACCCCTTCCTCGGGTTCCACACTTGGGAATTCAGAGGAGTTCCTTTGCTCCTCTGCATAAATCCCAGTTCACGCTGCAGTTGGAGAGCTTGAGAGTGGACACGATGAATAGCTTCCCCATGGGGAGGAGGAGCCTGTGAAAGTACAGGAATGAATGGCTCAGGGTGGAGACACGTTGTCAGTTATTAGGAAAATCTCTCTTGCTCTTCCATCCCTTGTTCCTGCCTCAGTGGGGACCATCTGCTCCACTTCCTCCCAGAAAGACTTTCTCTCTGTGCCCTGCCTCCAGCAAAAGTCAGCTGTCAGTGACCTAGGGGATGGGCATTTCCTCTGCTGGCCATGCAGAAGAGAAAAGAGCCATGAAAACAGGCAAGGTCTGTGGGAAGTAGAGGACTGATCAGAAGAGGGCGTGGGGAGTCCAGCAGTGGGGCCCTAAGCTGGCTGGACAGAGAAGATGGAAGGGGACAGAGACAGGCAGTCCCAAGAGGGAGGATGGTTCAAGGTCAGTGGGAGGAAGGTGATTGCAACTTGACCATGGCATAAAATAAGCTGGGAATAAGAACAAATGCACATGGTGCTTCCTACACTCCAGGCTCTGAGAACCCGGGGTATTGATTTATCTAATCCTCACCACAATCCTGTGAGGTTGGTACGATTGTTAACATCTCCGTTTTATACCTGAGGGAACTAAGGCATGGTGAGAGGGTTGGCTACGTCTCTCTGTTCCCCCTCCAGAACAGGAGACAAGTTGAACAAAGTATCAGAGATGAGTCAGGAGGGAGAACAGCAAAAATTAATAAATAAATAAATAAATAAATAAATAAATAAATAAATAAATAATTTTTTTTTTAAAAAAACGAGGGAGAACAGCACTGTGGTTAAGAATGTGAAGATTGGGACACCTGGATGGCTCAGGTCATGATCCCCGGGTCCTGGGATCGAGTCCCACATTGGGCTCCCCATTGGGAGCCTGCTTCTCCTTCTGCCTGTGTCTCTGCCTCCCTTTCTGTGTCTCTCATGAATAAATAAATAAAATCTTTTTTTTTTTTAAAAAAGAATGTGACCTTTTGGGCCAGATAGCCCGACATGGACTAGCAGTGGGATCTTGGGTGAGATCCTCAGAGCAACATGAAGAGTACCAAATGCATGTCGGTTAAACATGGCATAGTTCCTGGCCCCCAGCTCGTCAGTGGCAGTGCTTAATGCCATTACCCCCACCACCCATGAGAATAGGAGAGAAGCTTCCATGCTTGGCAGCTAGCAAGCCTCAGTTTCCCCCCTCTAACCTCCCACCGGAACACTGGAGATGGGCCCTCCCAGGGATCAGCTTCTCAGGGTCACGCAGTCCTGCAAATAGGCCCCCAAAAAGCCCTAGCCCCCACGGCACAGCCCCTCACCCCAGAGCCTCCTCTTTCTCTGACCTGGTGATCCCAGGGATTCCCAGGCTGTGAGAGTAACCCCCAGCCCCAGTGGGCTCAGCGCATCACTCAGGGAGTGTGTTGCCCTCTTTCCTTGCCTCTTTCCCTTCCCTTGCCCCTGCTTTTCTCTTGATGGAGAAGGCACAAATTAGGCAGAAAGGAAAATGTTGACAGCTCCCAGCCCTCCCTTGCTGGGAATAAAGAGAAATGCGTTAACCGCTGAAGCTTTAGGTGGATCAAACACAGTTTGTGAGATGCTTCAAATGTATTATTCATCTCACCAATGATATGCAGTCTTGGGCTTTCTCCTGTCACCCCATCAAGAGGAACCTCAGCCACTGTGGAGGTGCTGGGCTCCAGAGAGGAGAGGGCACCCTCAGAACGATATCTTTTCAATATTAAATCAGTAAGTCTGTCTCCAATCCTTCTTTCTCCTCTTGAAGCTTTCCAAATGGGATGAGTCAACTTGCCAGAACATCTAAAGGTACAAAGGCTACGTACGGGTGAGACCCATGGAATTGGGCACAATTCCAAGTGCTTACACTTGGAACCAAAAAGTGACTATGACACTCGGAAGGCAGGAGCTGGAGACCCAGACCCCGGAAGATCCTCCATGTGCCACTTGAACTTGAGGGATGGACTCTCATGGGCTGGAAGAGCTCTAAGAGAAGGCATCTTAGCCATGCCATTAGGTCTAATTTGTCCTGTAGATGGAGAGGGTGGGGTGCCGCACTCATCCTATAGTTGGACATCTGGAGGAAGGTTCTGGATCCAGACACAACCCTTAGGCCTTGTGATTGGGACAGGTGGAGGCCCCTAAGGGTTCTACATTCATTCCCTGCCCCCTCTTCCTTTTCCCTTTAGCCACTGAGTTCCCCTGTGGGCTCCTGCCAGCATCCCAGGATTCTGAGGCACTGGGCAAGCTTCCCCAAATCACACACTGCCTCCTTCTTAAGGCTGGAAAAGAAACCATCCCAGCCTCCCATGCTTTTGCCCCACTATCTCACAAACCTCACACTTGTGCAGTGCTAAGCATATCGGAAGTGGGAATAGAGTGTGGGCACTGCTGGTGCAATTAGAAGAGCCCAGAAGGAAAGAATTTTGACATGACGTATCAAAAAGCCTTAGAGTATACATTCCCTTTGACCCAGCAATTCCATCTCTTAAAAACTGCTCTAAGGAAACACTGGACAAGTGTGCAGAACCATACAAAAACATTCACCCCAGCTTTGTCGATAATGGCAAAATCTGCAAACATCTTAAAACCACAATCATAAAGGGTTGGCTAAATAGTTGCCTTCCAGTGTAGTCACTTATAATCAGATGCAATATGGGGGAAGTAATGAACATATTTGCATTCTAAAAAAATGCCAAATAATAAAAGTAAAGCACACCCTTTCCCTTAATCCTAACCTAGTCCCATTCCTCCCCTCAAAGTATTCATTATTAGCAGTTTAGTATGTATCCTCTCAGAGGGTTATTTTGAAGAATGTATTTAATGTAAACAAATAATAAACTCAGGTTATGCAAGTTTGTAACCAGAGATGTGTCCATGCAAAGATAAAAGTCTTGCTGCTTATACACCAGAACCTTTTTTTTTAAATTTTTTTAATTTTTTATTTATTTATGATAGTCACAGAGAGAGACAGAGAGGCAGAGACACAGGCAGAGGGAGAAGCAGGCTCCATGCACCGGGAGCCCGATGTGGGATTCGATCCCGGGTCTCCAGGATCGCGCCCTGGGCCAAAGGCAGGCGCCAAACCGCTGCGCCACCCAGGGATCCCTATACACCAGAACATTAACAATATTCAGCCCTAAATAGTGGCACTGTATATGATTTTTACTTCCCCCTACAGTAATTACTGTGTTTTCTACATGAACAAAAAAGAGAAACATTTTATTTTATTTTATTATTTTATTTTATTTTATTTTAGCTATTTTATTTATTTTTTCAACGGTTTTTTAATTTGTTCATTCCAGAGAGAGCAGGGGAGAGGATCAAAGGGAGAGGGAGAAGCAGGCTCCCAGGTAAGCAGGGAACTCAATACCAGGCTCAATCCCAAGACCCCAGGGTCATAACCTGAGTTGATGGCAGATGCTTAACCAATGGAGCCACCCAGACAACCCAAAACAATGCTATCTTTAAATATAGTAAAACACAAGGAATTGAGACCTTTGGCTGTCTCTGAGGAGTGAGGGAGACTATTCACCAGGTACTCTTTTATGTCTTTTGAATTTTGCACCATGGACAGATTACCTACTTAAAAAATGAATAAAATTTTTAAAAAATTTAATATGGTAATAAAATAAAATGAAGGGACTGGAGGAGAAGACTTCCAAAGGGCAGCATGCCCTGATATTCCAGGAATCAGTAAAATCCTTCGAGCTGTAGTAACAGTTTCTGAATCTGCTCAGGATTCACTCCAGTAGCACTAGTCTCTTTCTGACTCACTAGGCAAGGAATTAGGGCCTATAACCTGGAAGAAGTGAGGTGGGGTCTAAAATAAACCAGGCTGCCAGTCAGAAATAACTTTGTAATAATTTACAGCACAGCAACAGTAATGGCTCAGTTGAGGCCCTTTTCATTCTTTTTCAAAGTATTTTTCATCTCCCTGTAGTTCTTCCTAGTTTCCTTGAGGTTCTCTGCTGCCATCAGGTTCCTGCCAGGAAAGGATGGGGCCGAAGACCTGTCTAAAGGGCCCTTGTTTGAAGTCTGCCCAAAAGATCCATATTTCCCAGGTCTGGGTGTGGGGTCTCAGACAAGAGTCCCCTCTTCCTCCTTCCCAGGGCTCATCTGCTCCCTCAGTCCCCGGCTCTGTCTCCTATCTCTGGCCTCGGGTTCCTAACTTGTCAAAGGAGAGTAATCGGCCTTGCCTCATAGACCGGCTGTCAGATGTAGGGGATGGTTGGTTGATGGACTGACTGTACAGCAAGGTGGCTGCCCAGTCAGAGCAGAGGGCCCCCAAAGCCGGAGTGGCATCCAGCATCCACTGTGGGGGAGGATATAGTTGGCAAGGTGGGGGCTCTCTGAGGCCTGGGATAACCATCATTCACCAACCAGTGACAGACAGTTTTAATCGACCATGTTATGAGAGGTACAAATGATTTGTGTCTGTGTATGAGGACAAGGGCGGCCCACCCAGCCTAGAATGTGCTCCATGAAGTATTCATTCCCTTCCCTGGAGAGCCTCCTCCCTGGGTCCCCTCCAGCACTTCCAGTCACCCTTTCCTCCTCTTGGCTGCCCCATGCCTCTCCACTCATATACCTCCCAGGACTGTAACTGGATGCATGTTTCACACACAGTCTCACTAGAGTGAATTCCTTGAGGACAAGATTTGTATCCAAATCATTTTTATATGTGACATAGTAGGTCCTCAGAAGCCACTTCCCAAATAAACAAATAGATGCAAATTTTTGAACCCATGATTCCTGTAAATCTAAGCTATCTCACTCCTAGCCCAGAGGCTACCCTAAGACCTGAGGCTCCCTGTTGCAACTCATGCCAAACCTGACCCAGAGGAGGTAGGGACAGGGAGATGGGGGGGCAGCAAGGTGTGGCAAAAAGTGGGCTGGGCTGTGGTCCTGGCCGAGGGAGACTTGACTGCTCTGGATTCAGCTTCTTTTTTCTACGTGATCATTAAGTCAGATTGGAAGTTGAAAACTCAGATACCTACAGAGGAAAGTAATGTTGAGAGAGAAGCAAAGGGTGGAAGATAGGATAGTCAGGTAGCAGGTATGTACCCTGAACACTGCCCTTCACAGCCAGCTGGTCATTGTCACTTGATACAAAACCAGTGAGTTAGGGGACACCTGAGTGACTCAGCAGTTGCCTCCAGCATCTGCCTTCAGCTCAGGGTGTGATCCCAGATCCAGGGATCCAGTCCTGCACCAGGCTCCCTGCGAGGAACCTGCTTCTCCCTCTGTCTGTGTCTCTTTCTCTCTCACTCTGTGTGTGTCTCTCATGAATAAATAAAATCTTTAAAACAAAAATAAAAACTGTGAGTTAAGTGTGGCGAGAGTTTCTCATTTTTCAAGGCAAGCCAGAAATCTAGATTTTTTAAAAAGATTTTTTACTTATTTATTCATAGAGACACACAGAGAGAGAAGAGGCAGAGACACAGGCAGAGGGAGAAGCAGGCTCCATGCAGAGAGCCTGATGTGGGACTCGATCCGGGGTCTCCAGGATCACGCCCCGGCTGCAGGCAGCATAAACCGCTGCGCCCGCCACTTGGGCTGCCCAAAATCTAGATTTTTATGTGAAGTCTCCTGTGAACAGGTCAAGCTCAAATCTATAAACCCTTGGCGGGCTGGAGGCCACCAGTTTGGGATCCCAACACCAGGTGACCACTCACCTCCTTTCCAGCTCTTGAATTTGCCAAATTTCAAGAAAGTGGCCTGAATACTTACGTTTGGGGGGTAACCTTTAAAGGGCAAGACCCAAAGTCCAGGTCTCATTCTGGCAACCGCCACCCTGATGCCCAAACTGCTGGTTTATGCAAGTGTTGTCCCCTGTCTGCCACCAACCGCCCCCACGAAGCAGGCAGAGATGGGGGATGAGGGGTCAATGGCCACTCGTCCTAGGATGGGCCAGAGGGCAGCCGCCGGCTTTCTGCCCTTCCAAGGGCCTGCCCTGCACAGAGGTCCCGGCCCAGGGGCAAACCAGCTTGCCGCCTCGCCCTGCCCCGCACAGGGGCGCCCACCAGGGTGATACGGTCTCACCTAATAAATTCCCGTCAGCGACGCTGTCAGGGCCTGGGAAATAAATAATGATATTTAACATTTTGTAATAACAACAATTAACCAGTAAATAATGTCCTTTAAACTGCAAACGCTGGAGTAAATTAATTCTTCTAATGAGCTGTCAGGCACGGAAGAAAAAAAGTACCCGTTTGCTTTGGTGCCACGCGGCTGCCGTGTGAGCAGCGGGGGAAGCTCACCTCGGCCCGGGAGCTCATTACCGCCGAGCCCGCGCCGCCGCGGGTTTCCCGGGAATCGGCCGCCGCCGGTCCTCCCCGCGAACCCCCACCCCGCCCCGCCCCGCCCGGCGCCCCAGGCCTGGCCACGCTCCGCACCGCAGCCGCAGCCGCACCGCGCACCTCCAGGTGCCGATTGCAAACGAGCGCGCGGCCAGCATTTCAATTAGAGACGCCCGTCTCCCTTGCCTTCCTCGCCCCGCTCGCCCCGAGGGGGCTGGGGGCAGGGGCTGGGGACAGGGGAGCGGGAGAAGCCGGCGCGCCTCCCCAGTCCTTGCTGCGTGACCTTGGAGAGCTTTCCTGCCCTCTCTGGGCGGCGACGTCGTAAATGGAAATGTGAAGTTAATCAAACCAGATCTGATTACTTCTGAGCTCCCCAGAAGCCTGTGACCATAAAAAGACACCTAAGAGTAAGGCAGCTCTTTATGTACTGATTCGGAGTAATCTCCAAGATATATTGTCAGGTGACAAAACGCGGCACAGAACAGTGTGTAGGGTATGCTATATCTTGTGTATTAAAAATAGGACTAAAGAAAGAGAATATGTGTCCCTATTTGTATATGTCTAGACAGGAAACGGATCCAGTGTGCTGGCCTCTGGGGAGAACTGGGAGACTGGGTGGGAGGAAGGCTTTCGCTGGATGGGCTTCCGACCCCTTAGTTGTGGAACCATGTGCAGTTATTTCTGTATTCAAAAAATAAAAGACAAAGCCTCTCGCAGCAGAGGTCATCTTGTCTCTCCGTGGCTTTCAGGAAGTGGGAGCCACAGGGGACAGATGAACTGAGACCCATCTTGGAACCCCCCCCCCCCAGGAAGAGAGCACACTGCCTGCCCCCTGACCCCTCCTACAGCACTAGCTCATGAATCAGGACCTCCTTGCCAGTATCTAATCCCATTCCTTCTCGCTACAATTTGAGTTTATCTCTATATTCTGTATTTGGTGGGTGGAAGGACTGATGATTTCATGCAGAATGCAGGAGTGGGGGGGGGTGCAGGAGGGGCAGCCATGGTCAGGAGAGGAGAGAATGCAGGCAGTCACCCACCACCTTCTGGAGCCACACAGGTCTGAATGTGAATCTGCTTCAGTTGCTTGCTGCCTGTGTGGTACTGTGTGTCATTCTCCACTGCTAGGCTTCAGGATCCAGACATCCCTGCTTCCCTCAGCATGTTCATCATGAGCATGATGAACAGGCATCCACCTCCCAAGAGGGCCAGCCCAGGCCTTTTGCTCCCCAGGACAGACGGAAGAGCCCTTTCACAATCCAGGGCCATCTGGTCCCCAGATCTATGACTCCCTGAAATGCCCAACACTAATCCCCAAAGGAGATGGATATGTGGCCTCCCTGGGGAACTAGGAGCAGCTTTGCCCACTTAGCACCTAAATTATCATGCTGTAAGTCCAGAACAGACTCAGGGTAGCTGGTGGCTGAAAGATAGTGTTGGAGCCAGAAAATCAACCAGGCCCAGGGCTTAACTGAAGCACTAGAAGGCCGGGGGTGGGGGGTTGGGAGACTGCTGTTCTGGAGGTGAGAGAATGATTTAGCAGGAGGGCTCCCAACCCCCTATTACCAGCTGACCAAATCCATTTTCTTTTTTTTTTTTAAGATTTTATTTATTTATTCATGAGAGACACAGAGAGAGAGGCCAAGACACAAGCAGAGGGAGAAGCAGGCTCCATTCAGGGAGCCTGACGTGGGACTTGATCACGGGTCTCCAGGATCACGCCCAGGGCTGAAGGCAGCGCTAAACCACTGAGCCACCAGGACTGCCCGGACCAGATCCATTTTCATCTGTTTGTATCCTTGTCTCCTAATTAGAGAGTTTCTTAGCTAAAATATATTTGAAAAGCCCTGATCTTGGCCATTTAGAACACCCTGCTGCCTGGCCCAGGCCCCACTCCTCACCACCTAGATATATTAACAGGATTGGGGGAGGGAAAGGGAGTACGTGCTGAAATGTGAGATGACCAGTGTGGACTCCTGACCCTCCTGTTTCCTCAACACCCCCAGAACATCAGGGTGAAAGTTCAAGAAATTCATTGTGCCAGTTGTTAGAATTCCTGAGAGTCTCCCTTCCCTGGCACCGTGGTGGAAAAGCATGGCCTCATTTAACCTGATAGGATCCAGGAGGGGGAGAATGAGGGCATGTCATCTTTAAGACAGTGTTGGTGGCTAAGGCTTAGGGAAGAGAGTCTAACAGATCCGGGTTCAAATCCAGTCTTCATTTCCTATCAGCTGTGTGACTCAGGACAAGTTACTTAACTTCTCTAAGCTTTGGTTTCCTCTTTTACAAAAATGTAGAGAATTTCTCTATATCTTTGGGCTGTTATGAGGGTTAAGATGAGGTGTGAAATACTTAGCATAGTGCCCGGGCATAAAGTAAGCACCCAATAAATGGCTGTATCTGCTCTGGAGAGCTTTTTTGCTCTCCTGCTAGACAAATTCCATCTCCAAGCCCAAAAAGGGCAGTTGTCCCGCTGCCTCAGGTAAGCAGATCACCTCTGCAGCTCCCTGACTTGGGAGGCAGCCCAGAAAGGCCTCCAGGCCCGGCTTTTGCAGAGGGCAGCGGAAAAATCGGAGCTGAAGCCAGCAAAACAAGGATCCCAGCAGCAGGTCTGACTCAGCTCCTCCTGGGTCTGGGGGTTCCAGAGCCTTCCTCAAGGTCACATGACCTCCCAGTCATCCTGTCTCCATGTGACTGCCCTCTTGGCCTGAGTCCTCTGAGGGCCTGCCTGGACACCTGTGAGCTGGGCACACTGGCTGGGAGAGAGGGGTGTTCCAGTGCGCAGAGGAAGCTGGGTCTCAGCCACACGGAAATTAAAACCAGCTTGCCCAGTGCTGAGTTACCATGTCGCCTGAAATCAGATTGATTTCTTGGGCTTGTTGTGACGGCAGTGTTACAATTGATTCGTCTGGATGGCAAGGAGTTTATCTATTTGGAGCTGTCTGTCATTGATCTGAATAAGCTTCTAAAATAGCCCCAATACCTGGTGAGGGCGAGGTCACCACCAACCCCAGCTCAATATTAATTATAATAATGAACAGGCATGAGGAGGGTTGTTTCATTGCCTGCCCTGCAGGGCTGGCCTCTGTGAGGTTTCCTGTTTAATATTCATTGCAGGCCAACCCGTGCAAAGAGCTGGCGGATGCTCCTCAACTGGTGAAAGTTTGCATCGGACAGAGAAGGGACTGGTGCTGTTGAAATAAGAAAGGAAAAAAAAAAAAGAAACAAGAAACAAGAAAGGTTTAGATTAGACCTCAAGAAGGACTTCCTAATGACTCAAAGTGGATGGAGCTAAAAGAGTGTATCATTCACTTGTTAGCCTGGACAAGTTATTTCTTATTGCGTCAGTTTCCCTTGTAAAGTGGGGATTATGATACTTCTCCTACCTGCTGCCACCTCTGCTTCTGGCTAAAAAAATAAGACAAAACAAAACACTGGAAGCCTCTTCTGGTTCAGGGAGAAGCAGAAGGGTTCTGCTTTAGGTATAAAAAAGCATCTGCCTTTCTCAGCTCTGGCACAGAGTAAACATAATGGAGTTATTATTACCATAATTATTGATTCAATGACTATTTACTGAGCGCCTGCTACCTACTTGGCCCCAAGGAAACACAAGTGAACGAGCCACGATGCCCTGCCTTTGAGGAGATGAAGCCTTGGTTACTATGGGAGCCAGGACATCCCCCTTGCTGCAGGATCTCAGGAACCAGGGAGCGTCCTATGCATGGGAGACAGCTTGGAAGTTGCTCCAGGAGGCAGGCGGGTGAGCATGAGGACCTCATGAGGTGGCTGCCAGTCCCAGGCAGTGTCGCCCTGCAGAAAGCAACTCTGCTAAAGATCAGCCAACGAGAGCCTCTCCAGAATAATGTTCTCCCAGGAAGAAGAGGATCCTTCCCTCTAAGGATGTGGCAGAGATGTGATCAGCCTTGGAGTTCAGGTCTGCAAGAAGCAAAGAATAACAAGCTGCCCCTGATGACACCAGCTGACATGCAGCAAGGAGCACGGAGGTTTAACCCACATAGGACTTCTCAGCTGACTTTGAAGGGCCGAGAAGGAGACCCTGGATGGAGAGACTCACAGGCCCGGCTGGTAGCCTGGTCTGCTGCCTTTCTTGTGACATTCCTTGCTCTGTTGCCGCAAAGCTCTCCTCTCTCTTGCAGCCTGTGGCTGGCAGGGACCCCCACGGCCAGCCTTAAGAGAAACATCAGAAGAAAGTTAATAGCGAAACGCTCTGGCGGATCTAATTGATTTTTTTCTTATTGGTTCCCTAATATAGGCAACACTGTTCCTGCCGCTTTTCTGGGCTGGAGATTATGTCATAAATAAAGAGATTTGCTCCCTATTTCCATGTGCTTATCTTTAATAAGTTAAGAACTCAACAAGCTTTAGAAGGACTTGAAATAAGCAAGGGATCCGGTGGTGGCTTCGGCTGTGGTGGTGGCAGTGGCAGTCACAGCTTTATTTCAGCAGAGGGGGAGGTAGATGGTTGAGGCTGGTGGGGGCAGAATTTGCATTCTGCACTGGGCTGCACTGGATCCAGGCTCAGCTGGAAGAAGACAGGAGCAGGAGGGAGAGGTGGAGGAGGGACTTCATGGTGGTGACTGTGGCAAAATGGATGGATAGGGCCTGTGAGGCTGGACATACCATGGGGGTGAAGAGCACAGGTTCTAGAGCCAGGGGGCCTGAGTTCAAATCCCAACCCCATCGCTGCTTACCAACTGTGTGACCTTGGGCTACGTTCCTAGCCTCTCTCTTTTCTCATTTTAAAGACAGATAATATCATCCATTCCATAAGTTGCTGTGGGGCTTGACAACATGTAAAGAGCTTAGAACAGAGCCTGGCATGAAGTGTACATACAACATGTTAGCCAGTGTACGGTCAATAAGACATCATCTAACTCCATGGACTTTAACCGCTCCTGAGCCTCTGCCATGTGCTAGGCCCTGGCCTGGGCTTCACTGATGACTGAGACACTGCCCGGCCCTGACTTCAAGGAGCACCAGGCCAGCTGGGGCCCCGGCGCCTGTGACTGGCATGAGCGAGTGGTCACCCCTTCCCGAGCAGGCTGCCATTCTTATGCCCCTGTCTCAAGGCTCAATCGCTCTCCAGTTCTGTACACACCATGGATTAACTTCCGTTTCTTAAAGCTGACAGTGAACAGAAACTGGGAGCCATGTGTCAAAACAGCCCTCCTCGAGCCTGAGCACATTGCCACCATCCATCACGCATTTATCATATGCCAGGCTGTAAGGACCGGGATTTGAACCCGGGTTCATTGACTTCCCCTCCTCTAAGCACTGTCCTCGATTCCTATGCTATACTTTCAGTCACAAGCATTAATAAAGCACATAAAAGATGCAAAACCCAAGCTAAAAGCTAAGGGCACAGATAAGTGAATATAATAAGCATTTATTGACTACCTACTCTGTGCCCAGCCTTCCTACAGTTTATCTCCCTGAATACCTTTCTGAAAGGCAAATGGTACTGTTTTACCTTTCTTTTTCTTTTTCTTTTTTTTTTTAATTTTATTTATTTATTTGACACAGAGAGAAAGAGAGCACAAGCAGGGGGAGCGGCAGGCAGAGGGAGAAGGAAAAACAGATTCCCTGCAGGGCTCTATCCCAGGACCCTGGGATCCTGACCTGAGCCGAAGGCAGATGCTTAATCCACTGAGCCACCTAGGCACCCCTGTTTTCCCTTTCTAAGTAAGGAAGCGGAGGCCCAAAGAGGCCCAGAAACTTGCCCAAGGCAAGCATGAGATTGGGATGATTTAAACCTGGACCTGACTTCCAAGCCTGGGCACTAGCCCCTTAGCCCTTTGATAAGCAGTCTCCCTTTCCAGTGGGTCCTACTCTCCCAAACCACTAACATGGCTTCAGAAAAACCAGAGGCCAATCTAAAAACACCCCTAGTGTGCCCACTTCCACCCTTCTCCACTCACTGTCACTCCCCCCTCCCACCCCCTACTCACTCACAGAAGACAGAGGGCAGGCCCACAGCCTTAAGCCAATTTGTTATTTATCCTATAAGTCAGGAAACAAGGCTCCTTAGTGCCTTCCCTCTTTCCCTGATGGGGAAATCAAAGCTCAAACTTACACCAGGTCTTTTTTTTTTTAAAAGATTTTATCCATTTATTCATAGAGATGCAAAGAGAATGAGAGAGAGGCAGAGACACAGGCAAGGCAGAAGCAGGCTCCATGCAGAGAGCCCGACTGTGGGACTCGACCCAGGGTCTCCAGATCACGCCCTGGGCTGCAGGCGGCGCTAAACCGCTGCGCCACCGGGGCTGCCCTACACCAGGTCTTGGCCAGACTTTCTGAGTCCGTGGGGCTGAGAGCAGAACCACACTCCCGCCTCTACTTCCCAGTGATACCTGGGTGAAATCAGTGACCCCAGGATGCTGCTCAGCCACCCCATCAATTTCTGCAGTCCATCTGAGTCAGATTATATGAAGTTCTACCTTCAAGGGCAATTTGGGAGGGGCTCAGTGTCAGTGTAGAAGCTTTCCAGTGAAGACAAGACCAGTAAATTGTTTTTACCCCTCTCTGCAAAGGGGGTCGAAGTGGAGCCCTCCTCCCTTCCGTAGGACTTGGGTGGCCCTTTCCTAGTAGGAGAGGGTTTTCTTCTCGGAGCCCCATTTTGAATTCACCCTCTCACCTTCAGGCCATTGTCTGGATCCACAGATTCTGTTGCTTTAAGGATTGGTGACCTCACAATCAGTTGCCATAGAGACCATTGTGATGTCACAAGCAGAGGACAAGTAGTTCAAGGAGGAGTGGAGGGTGGAAATGCATGGCTGGAATTGAGGGACATCCAGGGTTTCTGTCCTATTTTCACACCCAGAAAAGAAAATGTCTGGAGCTGGATTCTGATGTCTCAGGGAGACCCGGCCATGTTTCCCTGTGTTCTCCTGAAAGTATGAGACCCCTGAGACCCAAAAGAAGGGTCAGTGAATACAAGCATCAGAAACACACTCCACCTTGGAGTGGTAAGAAGTGGGCTACTTTTGTAGCAGAAAGGAATGAGATTGCACATCAGGAGGAACCATGTAGCTGAACGATCCCCATGGAGGGGATGATGATGCCTTGTCTTAGAAAACTTGAACCATGGGAGATGGCCTCTAGGGCTTTTATTATCCTGTTTAAGCACCTTGTAGAGATAGATATGCCACATTACAGTGAGTTGAGACTCTATCTCCTCTCCCTGGTCTGGGAGCTCCTTGAGAGCTCTGCCTCTCTATATTCCCCTCAGATCCCAGCACCAAGAAACATTCCCTCATTCAGCAAACAAACAAGGAGACAAACAAGGGAGAGGGCGTTGAACAAATTAGGTAGGTAATTGGGTAGAATGAGGGAGGCCATGGACAGACGACTGGATGGACATAACGGGCAGGTAGGGAGCCTAGATCATGTACAGCCCCACTAAGCTTTGGAGCTCCACACCTGCCTACCTCTCTACTGCATCCCACCACATACTTCTTTTCTACAATCCAGCCACATTAATCACCTCTTAGTCCTGCTGATTCCAGGACTTTGCACATGGTGTTCCCTCTGCATGGAATGCACTTCCTGTCCCTCTTCAATCATGTAACACCTACTTGTCCTGTGGCTTTCTACTCCATCAACACCTTTTCAAGGTAGCCTTCCCTAATTAGGTCAAACCCCCAGTGAAGTTGCTACAGCCTATGAACCTCTCCTGAGCACCTGATATGCTACAGTTTGTATTTACTCATTCAGGGTAAGATCTCCCATTCTAGACTCTGAGCTCTGAGCCAGCAAGGACAGTGTCTGTTTCACTCACCTCTGTACCCCTAGCACTTAGGACAGTGGATACTTCATAAATATTTGTCTAGTGAATTAGTTAATAAGTGACCAGCCCTGCCCTCACTTATTCCAAGCGGCATATCCTCCACAGACTGAGCCAGGGGATAGAATGTAGGCACAGGTCCCCTGCAGGTGAACCCAGGACACAGGCCAGAGGTTCAGGGAGCCTGAGGTCCCCCCACAACCTACCCCTGCCAAGGCCCACCAGCACCTATGCCTACCTGCTCTGCCTTGTTAATATATCTTGGTATCACCATGAACTACCTGCAAATCACTCAGCCTCCCAGGGCCTCAGTGTCCTCCTCTGTACAATAGGAACAATGACACTGCCTACTCAATTATCCTCTCACATTATTCAAAGCAACCCCCCAATTTGTCTCTGTCATTAAAAAAAAAGGTATGGAGCATTCTTTTGTCCCCCAGCTATGGCTTGACCCAGAGTGAGTACTGTTTGGGACAGGGGTATGAGGTCAATCTGGGTGGCTATTCATGCTTCCACCACCCTCATCCTGCCCTAGTTCTCAGAAGTGGGAGGAGTGGCCCAGGATTCTCTTGGGTAGAGGGACTCTTCCTGACCTTTTGGTCAGTGGCACCTCCTCCTTCTTTGTCCTGTGCATAAGTAGTCTCGCATCTATTGACCAAGATTCCAGGGCAGACCACCCAGGCAAGAAGTCAGTTGAACATCCTAATTGGTTCCACATAGCAAAGAACTAAGATGCCTTTGAGGACACCTGGGAAGCTTTGTTCTTCCCACCCCCACACTCCAGCTGACTATAGCTTCCTGAGGCCCAGCTGCCCGGGGCAGCCTCAGGATACACATTAGGCTTTCTCCTCCTTTCTCAGGGGCTCAGCCTCTCTGGTGACCCACTCCCTCATCACATGGCCATCATCCTGGGACCAGGACCCTCGCTCTACGGCCACACCACCATTAACCCAATGCCTCTGGACAGATGTATTTTATGTAAGTTCAAGCACTAGAAATATTGAGTTCAGGGAATTTTATTTCTAGAGCCCTCTATATTTCTCTGGGATTATCACCTGTCTTTGTTCCCTCCCTCTGCTGGTTATTATCTTTGGACCCTTTCCAAGTCAAGCCACCTTGATTGCTTGGGGAGAAGGCCGCCAGCATCCTCCCACAGTATCTGTGGGTCTGGTAAGAGTGACCTCAAGGGACCCTTTCTTCTTCCTTCAGTATAAGTCTGCAGGTGGCCACTCTGCCCAGGCAGCCTTGGCTTTTGGGAGCTGGCTTCACCAAGGGACTCTCCAAGTGCCAGGGAACACTGAGGTGATGGTGGAAGGGGAGGCCTTCTCCCCAAGTTAGGGAGGACAATGCTCAGGGTGAGCCTCAGGGTACGTAGGGGAGGGAGAAGGCCAGCTGTTCTCTTTTCTACACTGTGCCAACCTAGCCTGACACCAAATTAATAGCATTCAAATGAGATACAAAACATTATGCAAATCTAGAGAAGGCTGCTCTCATCGGGCCTTTGGGCTGTTGGAAGACCAACACTTTAAGCCCTTTCCTGGAGGACCCCACAGACTCCCTTCAACCTCAGCCTTCATCCCTTCAGCACCAGCTGGTGTGAAGATTCCAAAGAGACTTCCGTGACCCTCTCAAGGTCCTCTGATTCATGTGCCTCCCCTGGTATCACCTCTCAAGCACTCAGGGCCGCCTCTATCCTGAAATGGTGCAGAAGCAGCTAGAGAACTTGGCATAGCCTCCCTCTGAATACCAGGATTCTGGATCCCCACTCATTAGCAGTATATGCAAAATAGATGCAGGGTTTTGTGGGGTTTTTTGTGGGTTTTTTTTTTTTGCATCTATTTAATTGTCCATTAAAACGGCCCCACGCCCATCACCTCTGCACAGGCCCAGGCTTCCAAATTGCCAACCCCTGCTGCCTGCAAGCACCATGTGGTTCCTATGCCTGGTAATTGCCATGGTGTTTGTTGAGCTGTATTTGCATTTGATTGTCATTTAACTTTCCATCTTTCTCCTTCAATCAAAATCCGGGTTGGGCTTTTGCAATTGATTATTCATTTTATTTTCAGCCCCTTGGTGGGTTTTCAAAGAGTTTCCTTTATTAGTCCCACAAACTTGAACCCTGGGACTTCTCCTGTCACATGGAGTGGGGAGGCTTCCTCCCACTCATCCCAGGGCTCCTGCGTGAAAATAATCTAGCCAACATTGTGGATTTTAAGTCCTATTCCCAGTCTCTCCGTCCCAGCACCTGCCTCATTTCTGTCCAGCCAGTGCCATTAAACATTTATGGAGCTGTAGAGGATCAAAGGCCTTGGCTGGGGGTGATGGACACGCTAGAGGCCTTGGTTTAGAGATGGAAAGCAGCTCACATCAAGCCACTTTATGCTACTGTCTCCATCCACCCTGGGGTCTTGCTACAGCTGATGTCCTCCTGCCCCTGGTGCGGATGCAAATGCCTAGATGCCAGGACTCCCCATTTACCAGGGTAGGGACCTCCTCCTACCCCTAAATTCAAAGGGTTGACTTTGAGTACTCCAGAAAGCCTGACTGAAGTATAGTATCCCAGATTGTTCAAGCTGATGCCAGGTCCGGGAGTCCCTCTGCAGAGTGGGGGAGGTGAATAGGCAGCTCTGTGCCCCTGGGAATCTCTAGAGTCAGGTGGCAGTCTTTTGCCCCTGCTTCCCTAGAACTCCAAAACTCCCTTGGCTCCACAGAAGATGTAGCTCTGGTTTGAGAGCTATCTTGGAGGAGGCTCATTTTCTTCTTCTCTTGCTCAGAAAGCAAGTGTCATCCAGGTTGAAGGCAGAGACTTCAAAATAAGTCACCAGTGTGCCTGTGATCCTGCAAATTGATGGGCTGTTTGGAAGCAGGAAAGTGAAGCTGGCTTCTCCAGGGATATGGGCTAGTTGTCTGGCACTGCCTGGGCAGAGACTGCAAAGGTCCTTGGGTTTGGAAAGCCCCACTTCCCTCCCTCAGGCCCTCAATCCTAATGCAGCCATTGTAACCCAGACCCCACCCACCAACCTTCTGAGTCAGCAGAGAACTCTTCTCAGTTACTACCACTTGCTATAGTGTTTGAAAACCCACCTTAACAATTCCAGACTCCCTTGTTTAGGTGAGATATCTTTGTGATGGGATAAATCCTTCTGTATAGTTACCAAGGATGTACTGCAGCTCAAATGACCACAAAGTCCAGCCACAAGTCTACTCCCATCCTTCCTCTTTTTTTTTAAGATTATTTTTTATTTTTTTTTAAGATTTTTATTTATTTATTCATAGAGACACAAAGACAGAGAGGCGCAGACACACACAGGCAGAGGGGGAAACAAGCTCCATGCAGACAGCCTGACGTGGGACTTGATCCTGGATCTTCAGGATCACGCCCTGGGCTGCAGGCGACGCTAAACCGCTGCGCCACGGGGACTGCCCCCATCCTTCCTCTTAAACCTCTGTAAGGACTTCCTGTTCCACCAGAGCCAGTCTTCTCACTGACCCCAAACTATCTTGCCTTTTCCACCACCTTACCTTTGCATATGCCACTCCCCCAACTTTGGATGCCCTCCCTCTCCCTTTCCACTGACTGAAACCTAAAAATTATTTAAGACTTGGTTTTGGGATCCCTGGGTGGCGCAGCGGTTTGGCGCCTGCCTTTGGCCCAGGGCGTGATCCTGGAGACCCGGGTTCGAATCCCACGTCGGGCTCCCGGTGCATGGAGCCTGCTTCTCCCTCTGCCTGTGTCTCTGCCTCTCTCTCTCTGTGACTATCATAAATAAATAAATAAAAATTAAAAAAAAGACTTGGTTTCAATCCACTTGCCTGCTGTGTGAAGCATTCAGTGACACCCCCCCTTGTGCCCCCAAAAGGAGCAATTATCCCCTTCTCCACTATCTCACAGCACTATTTTGGCACCAGTAACCTGCCTTGGGCTTTAGACATTCCTTCCTCACCCCTCTACCTCCACTACTGCTGCATCATTTATTCACAAATATTTATTAAGCACCTTTGCAGAGTTGACAGATAATGAGGAAAACAATTAGGCAATTATGTAGACAAGGGTCATCTGGATCTAAAGAGCCAGGTGGAGGGCACAGAAAATGGGAGAAATGAGACAAGTGAAGGGAGACTTGCAAGGCTGCCACTTCCAAATGTGTATATGACTTAAGTACACTATAAGCCTACAGCATAGAGCTGAATACCCCCTCGGGCATCTTATTGTCCTCAGTTTGTGGGTGATGCTGAGCTCTGGGTAGACTGAGTCACTTAGAGGACATAGACAGGGTGCTTCCCTGTCTGGCCCAGTTCCCTAACTGGGAACCCATTGCACAGAGGCCACGTTGACCATCTTCAGGAGGGAGAGACAACCCTGGAGCATTATTATTCCCATCATGCACTACAAACCCATCCTCTGAGCTCAAGGCAGAGTGCTGCATTCTGGGACTTGTAGTCTCCATTGGACCCACCCCCACCCTCCTGAATGCCTATCTTAGTTCAGACAATAGGGAAGGAAACATAGCAAGTTCTTGAGTGGCTCTATTTACCCTCCCTCTTGTGAGTAGTGCCCAGCCCAGCTTCCAGGAGACAAGCCTGCCACCACCCTCCAAAACCCCATGAATCATCCTGTCATACAATGTTCATCCCTGGGTCATGATTCACCCTCCTTTTGCCAAGCTGAGTCCAGAGGAACTAGAAATCAAGGAGGTCAGGAATACTTTTAAAGAGGAAAGGAGGATTCTCATACCACTTGCCAGCATTTCCCCAAACTTCTCTCTGCCATAGAACCTACCACTTCCCTCCTCTGCTGACAACTTTTTCTCCCCTCTGCATCTTTCCTGGCTTCCTCTCCTCATCTCTGATTCTTTTGTAAACTCCCCTTCTTCTGCCAATCTTCTGCTACTGCCCTCTTTTTTCTCAGCTTCTTGAAAGGACTGTCCAGAAATCCTCTCTCAGTGACTCCCTCAGATAATTCCACCTGCCTGATGCCTGGGATTCTTTAGGGTGGTGATTCAGTTCAAGGAGACTCCCCAGAGCTCACCGGAAGAGGATCTGGAAAGAATCTGAGGAGCTGAGCTGGAAGACTGTGGAGGCAGTAAGGATCAAAAGACCCTCTGAGGAATGAGACTTAAGAGTAGAAGTCTTGCCATCTGCTTCCAGGATGAAGTCAGGAAGGGCACTGGACAATGACTAGGGTCTGAAAGCTTTGAGGAAGAGCCAAGTTCATGTGAGAAGCACTAATCAAAAAGCTGTCCTTCTCCCTAGGTGCCACAGGGAGTTCAACCCTCTTCTTCCTCTATAGGAAATATCATCAGTCACAGGGTCATGTCCCATTGTGTCCACTGAGGCTTTTCAAGTGAGCCTATATCTATGAAGCCAGAATCTCCTAGGTCTAAACATCAGTCTCAGGGATGACACAACTATGAGTGCTCTTTCTGCTGCCCTATGACTCATTGGAGTTCCTGAGCCCAAGTAGAGCCATGGACGTTTATTTTTCCATGTCCTTGAAATGGTACAGCCTCCCTGGCTATTCCCCTGGTCCTCCTTCAAGTCTCCATCTAAAATATCCTAGGGAAATGCTCCCATCCTCCATACCTGTCCCCTTTTCTCCACCAGTTCCAGGAACCTGGGTAGAGCTAGGCATGAAGGGTCTGGTCTCACTGGCTGTCACTTTTATTTTTCTGGTCCTGTGTGTGTGCTGCGGGGCTGCCCAGGGTGGGGGGTATTGCCAAGACAGAGTCCTAGAGACCCTGGGCTGCAAGGGGATCCAGGATACTACCTTCAACTGCCCACAGATTGGCCCAAGTTGCCTCCTGCGAAGACTGTCTTCCCAGGACGTGAATACCACTGGCTTTTAACTATAATATCAGGATAATTAAGCTTTTCTGTGAGCACAGTTTGCTGCTGATGCAGCTGCCTGGAGCCCTGGCATTTATTGAGCGCAAAGTAATAATTTATTGTCCTTTGTACGCACAAAAGCCATCTTCATTATCCGCCCAAGACGGAGCTGCCACAAGGGCACGCGGGTCTCGCCAGCTGCCTCACTGGAGAATGTCTTCTCAGGTCACCCTTGATGCCCTCAGGTACCAGGATGGGGTGGAGTGAGGTGGCGAGAGGGTTGCTCTCCTGGAGAATCAGGTGAGAACCTCACCTCCTTGACAGGCTGCTAATAGGGGAGAGGGTGGCAGCTTGGCTGGGCGTGGGCAGCCGGGAAGGGAGGGGGCCGTGTGCCCACACTAGCAGGGCAGTTCTTCCCCAGAGCTGGCGGCGGCGCGGGAGCCTGTGCTCCCGCCGCTGGGTCTTCTGCGCCTTTGCTTGAGACTTTACGGTAAACCGCTCCTCCCGCGCCCCCGCCCGCAGCCCCGCGCGGCTATCCCCGGCGCCGACGCCAGGCGCTGGCCGTGGTGCTGATTCTGTCAGGCGCTGGCGGCGGCGGCGGCGGCGGCGGCGGCGGCGGCGGCGGCGGCGGCGGCGGCGGCGGCGGCGGCGGCCCCGCTCCCTCTACCCGGCAAGACCCCGCTCCGTCCCCCGCGCCTACGCCCCGCTGTGCCCCCCGCTTCCCCGCCGTGGCTCCGACCCGGGGCGCGGCCACAACCGGCACCATGCGCTCGGTAGCCCTGCTGCTCCTGCCCTCGCTGCTGGAGCTCCTGGCTCACGGTAAGGGACCCCGGCGTCCGGCGGCAGGACGGGGGCGGGGGCGGGGTCCCGAGGGTGGGAAGAGAGGGCAGTACCGCCGCGCAGCCCCGTGCATCTGGCTGCCCCGCGCAAGCACCGCGCTCCGCCGGCTGCGCTGGCCCCCGCGCCGGCCGAGCCGGGCGGGGCGCGGGCTCCACCGGCGGGAAGCTGCCGCGGATCCCGCCATTCGCGCCCGGCCAAGACCTCGCCTTTAATCATCTCCCCGGATCTAATGGTATTTCTGTGCTGCAATTCATCACGCCACCCCCTCCCCGCACACACTCACGCGCTCACCCGCGCGCTACCTCGCCACACTCCAGGCGTCTAGCAGCGCCGGGGCGCGTGCAGGAGCGAGGAGAGGGCAAGGGGCAGTCAGTCAGGATGGTCCTGCTGGCCGTCCGCGGTCCCGCCTTCCCTGCTGCCGCCAAACTTCGTTTGACTTTGCTGCGGGTTCCCGGGCGCCTCTGTCCCTCGCTGCGGAGGGATCGAGCCGGATGGCGGCGGGACCCGGGACTGGGACGTCGTTCACCTCCCTCCGCTTCGCGCTGCCACGCCGGAGTCGGAACCTGGAATACAATTCCAGGGAGAAATTCCGGGACCCGGGGACCCATATTCGGCTGCTCGCTCTGATCGCAGCAACTGAGGTCCTGGGCTAGGAACTCCGTCCCCCACCCCATCCCAAAGTCCTTTCCTTGCACTCTCCCCCTTGCACATTCCCAGAGCTCTTCTCCCTCCGGGCCTGCGGTCCTGCCCGGCCCCAGCCCACCCCACGGCAGCAGACTCATCGCGGGAGGACTGGCACCCACCCCTGCTGCCCCTGGTCCTCCGTTCACAGTCCGGGACTCCAACTTCATTGGTCCCGGGTCGAGGGAAGCTTGGCCGTGGAGTGAGCAGCCAGGGAGTGTTGGGGAGAGGATGAGGGCTCTGTGCCTCGGGGGAAGGAAGGTTTCCAAGTCTCCACGGGACCTGCCGCCCAGGCTCAAACAAGCATTCATCAAAGCTACGGACGCGCCCAGGTCTTTCTTCTACAGCAGCCCACCCGATTTTTGGGTTCACGGGGATCTTGCTTGGAGTTGGGACCCACCGGCCCTCAAAGTATATGGTTCATAGCTTCTGATGTGGAGTGGGGAGAAGGTGGAAGTTTCTAACCTCCTCGGATCTTTTCAGGCCACGTCGGAGGTCAGGGCAGCGGGGCCAGGACCAGGCTGGGCCCCTGGACGGCATTTTTCTGCGTTCCCAGGGACATGGAAGCTGCTCTCTGAGCCTCTGGCTCTTGTCTCTCGGCGCCCAGTGTCCTTCCCCGCCCCCTGGCTGCCCATGACTGGTCCTCCCTTGGCTCCCAGAACTCAGAACCTAGTGTTCACGTTCAGGGGCAGCAGGGGGGTGGAGGGTTGTCGCAAAAACCCCACCCTGCTGAGGGCAGGGAGAGGAGGGGAGAAGCCTGTATCTTGGCCCAACCATCCAAGGATGTCCCTGGGAGTTCGGCACCTATCTTGCAGTCTGGCCATGTCTTGCTCTGGACACCTCCCCTGGGGCTCACTGCCTATGTCTGAAGACTCGGTGTGTGGGTGTGTGGGTCTGAGTGTGAATGTGTGAATCAGGGCCCAGTGTGTCTGGATTAACAGATCCAAGTGTGTCTGCACTCAGGAGATCTGGATGTTGGGTGAGGGCTCAGCAGCGAGCCAGTGTGAGGAGTGTGTAAGGCCGAGAGTGTGCCGCACAGCCTCTGCCAGAGAGCTCCCTGCAGGGCTAAAGTGAGACTGCGGGTCTCCAGGAGGATGGCTGGTGTGGATGAGTTGGAGGATCCCCACTGGAGGTATGGGTGCAACAGTTGGGAGGAATCTGTCCATTCTGTGGCCAAGAGCCTGTGTGCCCCCAGTCAGGGTCCCTAGACACACCTAGACCTCTCTAATGTCCATGGGGCCACTTGCCCAAGGGGTATATGTTGTAGTAGTTCACCTGCTGGGCAAGACCTTTATTTTCTCTCCCCAAGGGAGAAGAGGAAGCAGCCCTGCAGTGCCAGGCATGAGGAAAGAGGACCTGGACCAGGGCTAGCCCTGGCATGTCCTTCTATCTCAGTGGAGATTCAAGGTCCTAGTTGGGGTAATGAGTTTCTTCATTGAGAGGCAGTGCATTCAGCCATCTTGGCACTCCTGGGGGCTCCAGCCATGAGAAGGCAGGCCTCGAGCCAGACTTTGAAGCCCAGGTGGCTGAGCACGAGGCCTTGTGGCCTTGAAACTGCTCCCCACCCACCCAAAGCTTGGCTCACACATAGATTGAGGGACACAGCTCTAGGCAGCCCGTGAGATGTTCCTGGGTGCACTCAGAAGTAGCTGAAGGGCCCCAGAGGTCGGAGGCCTTGGAAGGGGGATAAGAGTGAGATCACCCTGGGCCTGGCTCAACCCCTATCCAACTGTGGGGTGGGGAGGATGTGTAGAGATTGGTCTCTGGCTTGAGGGGCGCTGTGGGCCACTGTGATCCTCCAGACCAGAGGGCCAGTGCCCCAGCAATCCTGCCACAGTGGGGGAGGAAAGCCATTGGGGTGGCATGTGTCTAGGCCTGCTGTGTCAGTTTAATGATTTTTAATGAGCAATTACCTTTAGTCATTCTCCTAATTTCTGAATATCAATAAAGTTAATTAAACTCTGCGTGTGTGAATGTGGCCTGGGGAGATTGTGAAGGTGGAGACTGGGGTGGGGTTGAGTTTCCTGGGGCAGAGGCTGCCTTCCTGGCCCTGTGACCTTGGACCCAATGCTTCCAGTCTCTAAATTCTGATGGAGTGTGTGGCAGGAAGAAGGAGGGAGGGGACTGCAAGTAGGGGCTGCTCAGTCTCCCAAGAATTAGGGGATGGTGTCTGGGAGGCAAGGCTTGTAGGAGGAAGAAGAGAACGGGGGCTTGGCCTCCAGGAGTCTCAGTGCTGAAAGGGTTAACAAACCAGGGCTGCCTTAACCTAAAATGGTAATTGCTGCTTCCCTCAGACTCAGTGGGAGGTGCGGGATTCTAACAGAACATTTCAGAGTCAGGGGGCTGCAGCGAAGCGCAAGCCAGGTCCTGCTCCCTGCCTCGAAGTCTGGCACTTGGGGGTCAGGAAGTGGCCACTGGGGATAAGGCCCCTTGGGAGGCAGTCTAGATTTCACTCAGAACCCCAGAGGTAGACTTGGCAGACAAGAGGCTCCCCTAGGCTTCTGAGGAGACTAGAGGACCCAGAGATTGCCATGGATGGGAGGGGAAGTCCAGGTTGGCTTCTTGCCCCTCATGGGTCTAAGCTCATCAGGCTTGGCAGGCCTTGGCGGCCATCCCAGCCTCCTCAGCAGGGTGGCAGCTTAAAATGCCTTGGGGACAATAATAGGGAGTGAGGCGACACAGGGGCTGGGCTTAATTAGATCTTTCGTGCCCCCCCCCACCTTGGTTGCCTGAATGGTGGGAGGGCTTCAGAAAGTCGGCTTTTGTGAGCCCCTCCTTCCACCCAGACAGGGGCGACCAAGCCCATCAGCCTGCCTCCACTATGTCCCCATCCCTCCTCTGGGGGCCCGCAGGTGCTGGCTGGTCTCAGCTCAGGGATGTTGCGCCCCCGCCTGGGCAGAAATGTCAGAGCTGTGTACCCCGCCCCCAAACAAGAAAGATGTGAGGAAAGGCCTAGAGGTAAGGATTACTTTTGTGAAGGAACCTCTTGGCCCTGAAGGCTAAGAGCCCAGGCTCCCCTGTGTGGCCTCAGGCATGCCTCTGCCCTCTCTAAGTCTCCGCTTTCTGAAGCATTCAATGTAAAGTTGCACCAAACTGATGGTTGCCAAGCCTGGGAGTACATTGTGCCTCCAAGGGCTTGTCAAGTCAGGCAGATTTCTGGGTCCGGGCCTCCAAGGGCTTGTCAAGTCAGGCAGATTTCTGGGTCCCCAGCTTTCTGGCTTGATCTGAAGGAGAAAGAGCCAAGATCTATATGTAAGAGTTGGGGAGACGATGCTGCTAGCCATGGTCAGCAGCTGGGAGGTAAGGGAAAGGCCCATCCCAGACTAATTCCAGCAGGAAGCACCTGATCCAGGAAGCCCACTCGCCCAGCCAGACCATTCAATTTGCCAAACTATCCATGTCCTCAACAGCTCCTGGGCTCTTACCATTCCTTCTGCCTGAAATTCTTTTCCCCTCCTGGGCCAATCTCATTCCATCTCATGCTTTGGGTCTAGCTGTGGTTGACACTTCATGCAATTCTTCAGTATATATTTATGATTCTTCAGGGGAAGCTTCACCTGACCTCCAGCCCGTGTCAGGGGACTCTTGGCCTTCCACCATCCCCTGGTTTCCCTCATTAAGGTATCTATCTTGTTGAGTCACGAGTGCCTGGCTGCTTGATGCTTCTCTCCAGGAGCAAAACTGAACTGAGAAAGGAGACAGCCAAGTCTGTTTTGCTGAGCCCCTCTATGTTGGGGCAGTTCCAGAATTCCTATCTGGAAGAAGTTTAGGGTCAGAAAGGAGAGATTGGTGCATGGCAGCTGAGACTGTGTCTTGAGGCTGAGTTTGCGTAGCAAGCACACTATTTTTACATAGATTGTATGTTAGGATTTTTTCCTTTTCCTAAGAGTTGGCCAATTATCCCCACTGTAAATTATAGCCTTTACTTCGTCTTTTCCTTCCACAAATTATGCTGTCACATCGTCAGCGTGAGGTGGCTTGAGGGTGGGATGCTGATGGCCATTCTGAGAAAGCTAAAGCCTCTCTCCAGCCACCCCTTAGTGCCATTACTGCTTGTGTCCCCAGTGGCACAGAGCCTAGCACACGACAGATATTAAATGCATATTGAATAGATTCATGAGAGTTGCACGTGTGGACAGTGGTGGAGTTAAGCCCGGAACCCAGTCTTCTTGACTCCCTCCCATGGCACCTGCCTACCACGTCTGCTGGCTGAGAGAGGAGCCCTATTTGAAATTAAGGACGGAAGTAAGGGAGGGACAAACCCATTTCATCTGGCTTCTCATCATAGCCCCCTCCTCCATCTCAGCTTCAGCCATCTTTACAAAGCTTAGAGGGACCAACATGAAGCCTTGGGAGCAGCCCTGAGTTTAACATACCCTTGAATGGAAAAGTGGGGACCCTGGGCATCATCCAAGATCATAATAATTCATGTCCACAAAGCCTTCGCATCTCCTGAAACAACAGTCCCTGGAGAACCTATATTCACAATTCACTCATTCACTTCACAAACATGTACTGAGGTATGAGGCCTAGCCCAGAACCCTCAGACCAAGCCCTTCACATGCTTTTTCTATTTAATACAAGAGACTAGCTATCTCCACTTTACAGATGGGAAAACTGAGCTTCAGAGAGATTAAGTCACTGACCCTGGACTTCACAGCCAATAAGTAGGCAGGCTACTCCAAAATGCCTGCCTATTTTGCAAAGCCTGTCTACAGACAGCACTGTGTCTGCTCCCCAAGCCAGAGGCAAAGCTTTAGTACAGGCACATGGGAACCCAGGACACTATCACTATTATCATCACTATAATAACAATACTAGCAAGCATTTGTTAGGTACCAACTACGTGCCAGGCACTGTACTAAATGCTTTCCATACTCTTTTTTTTTTTTAAAGATTTTTATTTATTTATTCATGAGAGACACACACACAGAGAGAGGTAGAGACACAGGCAGAGGGAGAAGCAGGCTCCATGCAGGGAGCCCGATGCAGGACTCAATCCCGGGACTCCAGGATCATGCCCTGGGCTGAAGGCAGGCACTAAACTGCTGAGCCACCCAGGGATCCCCACTTTCCATACTCTAGATAGAAGCTACTATCTGCATTTTATAGGTCAAGTTCAAGCCCATGTTGTCACGGAGACCCATAAATGGCACCTTTCTTCTGGCCCATTTCTGATGATGACAGTGACTTATCTTCCTGATATCTACCCTCAGTCCTCACTGCTGTAGATTAGGGACATTTTATCTTGCTCAGTTCTTAGTGGCAAGGAATAAAACATTCTCTGACACTGGGAGACCAGGACAGAGTATGAAGCTGGGAGTCAAGTGAATCCTGGTCTTGGCTCAAAAGTCAGTGACCTTGAGTGACTCATTCTTCCAGCATTTGGGAATGAGAAGACCTTGTCATTCCTTGTTGGATGAGAAGACCAGTCAATCCTGTCTTGGCCTCTGGGCTGCCCCACCCTACCCCCAAGTACCCCCTGCTGAGGCCCGGTACCACCACCATCCCACAACCCCCAGGCAGGAAAGCCCAAACTTGCCTGAAGCTCAACTCATCTCCTAGACAGGGCCAGGTGCCAAGCCTGCCCCAGCTTCCCTCCACCTGCCTACCTGCCACCCAGCTGCCAGCCCTGGGAAGGAAGATCGATGCTGCAGCCGCCAGCAGTGTTGTTGGTCATCGATTGTTGAGATTTCTCAGCGGGCTCTGGAGCAAACAAACCTGCCGCTTCTTCAACAACAATCCTGGTCTCCAGCTACAAAGTCTGCAGCCTTGCTGGCAGGCAGGCTGGTGGGAAGGGGAGGGGGTGAGAGGTCCTGGCTGGGCCCAGCAGGGATAAGGGACTCTGCCAGGAGATGAGAAGAAACTGAGTGGTCATGGGAAGGGAGGCAACAGAGAGACCAGGCCAAGATGCTAGGGTGAACCCTAAATCCACGCATGCATTGTTTGGACCAACCTCTGAGTATTTGCTCAGCCATTTTTCCATTTCTGGAATGCCATCCTGTGTCCCTCTGCTTATTTCAGTTCTCTCACCCTCTCTTTTCCTGATCAGCCCAGAGGGCTCTCTGTCCTCTAAAAGCTAAATGCCTCCCCTTAGAAACTTAGCCTGACAATCCTTCATCCACTCATCCATTCTCCATTCAACAACCCTTTATTCAGCCCCTATCAGGTGCTTTGATAGGTAAAAATACAACATAATCATCATCCTAAAGGAACCCAGTTTGGAGAGGGAGATGCCTTCTAATAAGCTCAATTCTGACTGCCTCCAAAGTTAGACCTGGACCCTCTTGATTTTAATTAAATGAGATACAAATGAGATGCCAAACAGCATCTACGTATGTGATCCAACCCCTTGGTCTTTGAAAGCACAGGAGATTCCTAGCCAGGGATTGCTCTGGGTCAGTTTCTTGTCTGAGGCTAGAGGGCTCACCTTTTTGGTCTTTGGGGGTCCAGTAAGCCTCTGGAATCCCTGGGCCAGGGCAGCTCCGGAGGCGCAGCGGTTTAGTGCCGCCTGCAACCCAGGGCGTGATCCTGGAGACCCAGGATCGAGTCCCATGTTGGGCTCCCTGCATGGAGCCTGCTTCTCCCTCTGCCTGTGTCTCTGCGTCTCTCTCTCTCTGTCTCTATGAATGAATAAATAAAAAATCTTAAAAAAAAAAAAGGAATCCCTGGGCCAGGCCATTGTGGTGCCCTCCATCATAACTTTTCCCATCTTTGCTGTGACTAGGTGTCCCTAACCCCCAAACAGAGCAGTTGCAGGGCCGCTCCTGGCAACAAATCCAGTTCTGTGCTGCAGAATGCAAGCAGTGGGTCTCTTCCTGCCCCGGCCCCACCTCATGCAGTCTCTAGGGTCTGCCCGGCCCACCTCATGCAGATTCTAGGGTCCAGAATCTTGACACCCTGGCATCAACCTCACCATCTCCTTGGTCCCCCACTCATTCCCTCCCCACAGGCTCCTCTCTCTACCCCCAGGACCCTCCTCCCTGCTGGTCATTGGGCTGGAAGGACAGACAGGATAGGCCCTATGAAAATTGCCTAAACCACTGAGCACTCCTTCTACACAGATGCTCATTTGCATGTTGTTTTATCCCCCTTTGCATTCTTGTTCCTTATTAACGTCACAGAAGCAGACCCTGCCTCTCCCCACTCCTAGACCAGATCCCTCCACCCCACCCCCCACAGCTTTCCCTCCCTGCCAGCCCAGCAGCTGAGCACCAAGTCCTTTGTCCCCCAGGCAGCCACCTGCTGAGTGTCTGGCCTGGGTCCCATTAACCAGCAGGTGCCTAGGGAGTCCCAGAGTCTGAGAGGGGGGCTATAGGGCAGTGTGGAGAGCCAACTCGTGCCTCAGGGAAGAGGGGGCATCAGCTAAGGAAGAATAGAAGAGTGTTCATCAGGGAACCAGGACCTCCAGGACTTAAACCCAGTCCTGGCTCTTGCTGGCTGGCTGAGCTTGTGCAAATCATGTCCCTTTCCTGTGCCTCAGTCTCCTTGGGGATTCATGCTGCCCATCCTACCTCTTTCATTGAACAGCATCGAGATCAAAGGAAATCAGAGGGGGTGGTGATGGAAGGAAACCAAAAGCCTCACTTGGGATGGTGGTCCTTCAATAGCCAGAGCTGTCTAGTACCAAGAGGGGCTGATTTTCAGATTGTCAGTGAAGAGCCCAGTGCTGAACTATCGAAGGCAGGGATGGAGAGTGAGCACCAGCTGTACAGTAGGTATGAAGGTTAGCAGTACAGAGGTATGATGGTTGGATTCAGGGTGCTTCTAAGGGCCTTTGACCCTTGCTTGTTGCTCCCATGGACACTGTCTTAGACGTCATTTACATTTAGCAAGGGGATGTGTTAGTGATTTGAAACATCTGGTCTGGCAGCTGGCAGGTCTCCTCCTGTCATGAGGCCCTATTTTCTGGCTGGTTAGAGGAAATGGGGGAAAGAGAGTCACCTTCTTTTGAGGACAGAAGAGCCTCTGGCATCTCCAGACAAATGCATGAAGGTGGGATGAAACAAGGCATGCCTGAGAGAGGTCATTAGAGCATTTATTTATCTAGCCTCCCCTTGTCCCCTTCCCTCATTTCCCATTCACTTCTTGCCCATCCCCTACTAGAGCCCTAGCTGTGCCCAACTGGGTCCAGCCACCTCTATCCCATCTTCCCTTTGGCCTGCCAGTCAGGTCAGGGAAGAGAACTGCTGCTTAGATTGACATGGTATTCCTGAGACTCTAGCCACCTGGGTGGTACCCTGAGTCTGGTCTCTGCTGCACCTGTATCCTTGATGCACCTGTATCCCCAGGGTAGGGAAGGGCCTCAAGCAGACAAGACTAGAGGGGATAGGGAAGGAGGACTTAGCCCTCTCAATTCAAAGCAATCATACACCCAACCTGGCAGGGTCCTTGAAGGTCAAAACAAGGTTGGGACAAGAGGGAAGTCTGAAGGGATGGGGGCTGTGCATCTGGGTCTATCTGGTATTTCTAAGAGTCTTGGGAAGAAAAGTCCCAGATATGCAAAGAGCTCTGTCTGTGTGCATCTCTACCTGGCTTGTCCATTTTTCCCTTGGCGTTCGTATGTCCCTGCATATCTGGGTACTTCTATCCCTGCACCCTTGGGACTGTGGCCCTGAGTGTAGGCATAGCAGATCTCAGCTGAGGGTGGTGTTTCCCCCTCCCTGTAGCTCCCTCCATCCTTTTCCTCCCCAACTTTGGGCTCCATTGACCCCTCGAGGAGACTTATAGCTGGAACTGTTGCTGCTATTTTTGGCAGCTCTGCACCCCTCCCCTCCCCCACTCAGGCTTGCTGGGGAAGTGGGGAGGATAGGCAGAGCCTGGGGAGCCTCACAGTGTAGAATGCTGGGTGGGTAAAGCCCTCTCTCCTCAGTCCTACAAGGCTGTGGAGGCAAGGGGAGCCTGGACTTGTCCATAGGTGCAGGACCTATACTCTGGGGCAGATCAGGCTCCATCCCACCTGCGTGGGCCTGGGAGAAGGTCCCAGGCTGTTCTCTTCCTACCTTCTCCCCAAGTTCCTGAGAGTCCAGGCCCCAGTGACTCTTCCTGAAGCTGTTTGGAAGTAAGGCAGGAGCTCCTAGGTCTTCCCCATAGAAGCTGGAGAGTCAGAGAAGGGCTCAAAGTATCAGGAAGTTCAATGGAGGGAGCACACCTGGATGAGATGACACTCCACCTCTAGGTACCTCTGGTACTATCATGGCACTTCCCAAAGAGGTTTCAGCCCTAGACTCTTGGGACACCTGGGTCCCCACCACTGCCCCAGATGCTCTGGAAACTGGCACCAGCTGGAAGGGGGTAGGCTACAGCAGTCCAAAGGGTATGATCTGGAGGACCGAGCAGGTAGGCAGTTCTGGCTTCCTCAAAGTGGATGCCCTCTAGGCTCCGGATACCCTTGCTTTCTGAGGCCCTTTGTTCCTATATCTGTTTTCATCTGTCTCTTGAGTTTATCAGGGCAGACGTAGCCCCAGGTCAGCTTCGGGGCCCAGCTAGACCACATCCCACAGCTGTCTTGTTCTCTGACTATGGGATGGGGAGGATTAATCAAGTAGTGCAGCTGAATAGGCCAGCAGACCCTGGCACACCATAGGTGCTCAAAAATATTCAATCCCGGGATCCCTGGGTGGCGCAGCGGTTTGGCGCCTGCCTTTGGCCCAGGGCGCGATCCTGGAGACCCAGGATCGAATCCCACGTCGGGCTCCCGGTGCATGGAGCCTGCTTCTCCCTCTGCCTGTGTGTCTGCCTCTCTCTCTCTGTGTGTGACTATCATAAATAAAAAATAAAAAAAAAATTAAAAAAAATAAAAAAAAATATTCAATCCCTCCCTAGGTTCTCTTCTCACACTTCCGTCCTCCACCTCCCTGGTTGTTCACACACACACACACATGCATGCACATACATGCACATATAGATACATTATATGTACTCACACATGTACATACATACACACAGCCTAGCCTTCCAAGTGCTCAGCAAATACTGGCCAACAGATAGAGGTGAGGAGACCAGGGTCCACTGCCATACCAAAGGAAAGTGATAAGTCAAAAGAGCACAGTGCTCCATACTGCCAGTCCCCCACCTTCACCTTTACCACCAACCAAGGGGCTCCAACAGCTCCTGAGTTTGGGTACCACCCATAAAGACAGGACTGTGACTCTCCACCCAACCTACCCAAAGACTCTAAGAAGCCAGGGCCTGAATACTGTCTGAAAAACCAGCCATATCCAGAGAAGGCAAGACAAGTTCAAGGTCACACAGCCTGTCAGTGGAGAGCTACTTTCATGCTGGGATCAGGGTTCTGACAAGGTATCACCAGGCTCCTCTGCCTCACAGCTAAGAACAAATACTCTAGTGACTTCATAGGCAGAGAGTGGCCACAGCATACACCAGCATTAAGGACCAGGACAGCCCAGGGATCTGGGTTCAGCACCCTCCATCCCTAGCCAAATCCCCCAATCTATCTCCTCTCAGATGCAGCTGACAAAAGCAGCCACAGGGCAAAAATCACAGGTCTGGGAGGGGACTTTGGCCCTGGTACACAGAAGAAGCCCCTTCATGTGACTTAGAGGGCCCAGAATCTTAGGGCTACCCTGCTGTTAATTCAGCTCAGCAGCAAACACAAGCACTGGGAGTAATCCCAATTGTATTGGTTTTTGAACTTCAGGATGCAGGCTAGGAGGGGGCAGCAGCCCAGAGATGCCAGTCTGGGACTTGGAACTACCTACTCTGGGGCCCTGGCACCCTGTGGCCCTGTCTTGCATGGTGGGGTGGGTGGGAGGAACTGTCCATGGTAGGTACCTGGAGTAAGGCAAGGACAGAGAATGGAGGGGATGGTTGCTTCTCCCTAGATCAACTCCAGTTGCCCAACTTCAGCACTGGGCTGCCTGAGTTGGTCCTGGTCCTGGCACCAGGGAGAATCCAATCCCTGCCCTTACAGCCTTCCTTGTCCCAGCTAACATTCTTAAAGTTTTTCATTCAGAGAAATATATTCCTGCTGCTGACAAGGTGGTGATTGGAGAATTAGTGCTGGGGGAGGGCTGACCTGAGCACCCAGCTCAGTGCCAAGTCCCTTCCCTGCCCTGGCCACACTACTTTGAGTTTGTGTAATTGGGGTGGAGCATGACAGATTGACTGGTTAACAGGCTGGTGAGGGAGGTGATGCCACAGGGACCCCTGCTGTTCCTCCCACTCCTCCAGTCTGCTCCAGGGGTGAGGGTCAATTCTACTGCCCCCACTCCAAAGCCACTCCTACCCTTTCCCTTGGGGAATCCAATCCTGTGCCACTTGCCCAAGCTCCAGGAACTGTGGGCAGGCAGAGCTAGGGCCCTTAGGTTCCCAGGGCCAGCAGGCAAGCAGGAGAGGGGAACGCAGGGCTGCAGGGGAAGGTGGAGCACGCAGCAGGTGATGCTGTAGCAGAGGCCTCATTAATCACTTCTCCAGCCCCCAGCTCTGCAGTGGTGAGACCATATTAGATTTTAAATTGGAAAGCAGAGAACATGGCAGTTAGCTGGGAGCTCCCTCTACCCTGGGCCCCTGGTCATATAGCCTCAAAGGAGGTAGGGTGCAGTGGGGAGAAGAGAAGGGAGTTGGCCCCACCGCGTTCCAGAGCCCTATTCCCACCCCCCCCCTCCCCTGTGTACCCAGGGCCTGAGAGACTCTCCAGGCCACAGGGCCCTGGGAAGGGTCAGGTTAGGGTCCAAGAAGGGGGCAGAGTGAAAAGGAGGGAGCACAGCAGCCCCATTGGAGAAAAGTGCAGCCCTTCTGGGAGCAGTGCCTTTTTTGGGCTTGAGGACCGTATGAAGTCAGGTTCCAGGGTGTGGCATCCATGGGCAAGGACAAATGGTAGTGACTTGTGGCCCATGCATGTGTTTGGACCTGTGTGCACATGCTCACATATACCCATGGATCCACATACTCACACATGCACACACACATGCTCACAGAAAGCAGCAGCTCAGTGTGGCAGAAATTTTGAGCCCAGGCTGTGGACCAGGCAAACCCAATTCAAACCCCTTATTTGCCATTTTCTTCCAGTATGAACTAGGATAATTTGCTTCTCAGTCTTGGTTCCTTCCCATGTAAAGTGGAAAATACTGATTCCAAGCATGAAGAGCGCTGTTCTAGGTGGAAGACAACTCTCTGGGAGGCCCACGCCTGACCCATAGAGAGTGCTCAATAACTGTGAGTGCCCTGCCATGACCTTCAGGCCAGGCAGCTGCTCTGGGGCTGCCCTAGGAGCCCCGGGGAGTGGCAGGCCAAGCTCCCTGCCCCCCCTGTGCTCCTGAATGGGCACTGAGGTTGCAGCAAATCAACCAAGCACAATGGGAATTGTCATGGGACATTCACATAGCCTGGCCCCATCCTGGGCCAAATCACAGGAGGCCAAGCCTTCCTAGCTGTCTGCCACCCACAAAGTCCTCCTAAACTGCCTCTACCTCGACTCCCAAAATTGCCCATCCCCTCAGAACACCAGTGCTCAGTCAAGGTTGGGAAGCCAACATCATCGGTGGGCGGCACTCATCCTTCCCAAGGGGGTGAGTGGTGATAGGCCCAGTTCTCATAAGACCCTTATGAAAAATCTAAAGAGTACCAGGGTTCCTTGTCATTTCTCCTGCCCAACCCCAGTCCCCAGTTTTCCAGGCTCAAAGGAGGGAAACAAATACTGCCACGCCATCTTAACTCTTCTCTGAGACCCCTGCTTTAGGCTCTTTCCTGCTGAGAGGCAGTGAATACTACAAGAGGTCAGGTATGAGCTACACTTCCATTATGGTAGCCTTAACCACATGTGGCCATTTAAATGTAAATTCATTAACATGAATTAAAATTTAAAACTCAGTTTCTCAGTCTTCATTTCAAGTGCTCAATATCCATGAGTGGCTACTGGCTATCATATTGCACATGCAGATATAAAATGTTTCCCTCATCATAAAAAGTTCTATTAAGAGCACTGCTCCGGGCTGGACCACCCCCGGGTTTGAATCTGATACATTCAAATTAGTAGTCTTGGAAACTGTGCTCCCTGGGTCCCAGTTTCTCCATCTATAAATAGAATAATAAAAGTTCATATCTCATAGAGTTATAATGAGAATTCAATGAGTTAATTCCAGTAAAGCGCTTTGAGTGGTGCTGTGCAGGTGATAAGTTCTCAGTCAACAGTAGCATTCCATAGTTTTATTCACAAAGTCCTTTGTGACTCACTGGATCCTGGAAGGTGAGAGCTGGCAGCGCCCTCAGATACTTTTCCCATTTTGCCAGTGAGGAATTGGAGGCTCAGGTTCAGGAAGTGATTTGTGTAAGGAAACCCAGCCTGTGAGGGACTGGGGCTGGACCAGGACCAGGCGCGCTGACTCCTGGCCGGGGGCCACTACCTATCTCCACCCCGGCTCTCTCCATCTGACAAGAAGACCCCAACCCTGAGTTGCCAAAGCTCAGGGTTATCCACCACCCCAACCCAGATAGTGAGGGACAAAGCTGCCCCCAGCAGCTCAGGAAGAGTGAACTCTCTGTCCCTGGAGGTTTGCCACAGATGGTATACAGCCCTGTAAGTTTTAGAGAGTTTACTCTTCAGAGCAATTGGGCAAGATGTTCTCTGAGTCCCAACATCCTGAGTCCCGGCCCTGCCCCAAGTCTGCTGTGTGACCTGGAAAGCCTTTTTTGTTTTGTTTTGTTTTATGTTTTTTGTTTTTATTTCATTTATTTATTCGTGAAAGACACACTGAGAGAGAGGCAGGCTCCATGCAGGGAGCCCAATGTGGGACTCCATCTTGGGACCCTAGGATCATGCCCTGGGCTGAAGGCAGGTGCTCAACCATTAAGCTACACCGGCGGCCCTGGAAAGTCTTTTTGACTCCGTTTCCTCCTGCATAAAAGAGGGAGGAGTGAGAAGTTCACATGGGCTCAGATTCTAGGGATTAGCAACTTCCTTGCCTGGAGCCTAGCCAGGAGGAAGTGCCCTCATTCATATCTGCACTCCGGACTTGACTGGACTGCAGTCAAGTCTTGGAGTTGACCAAGAAAGGATAGTAGAAGGGTGTGATGGGGAGGGTGGTCAGTTGCAGAGAAAAAGAGGGTAGTCTGGGGTCAGGGACCCAGAGCACTATCTGTGCTGACAGATACTCTTCATCGATTGCCAGTTGAGACTGTGCTGGGGAACTGCCAAGGGCTGGCTGCCCATCTTTTCCCTGTAGAACCCGCCCCTGCCCGCCTCTGCCCTCCCCTACCCACCCCTACTGGACAAGGGCCAGGCACTTTGGGGAGAAGGGAGCCTTCCAAGTGTGCAGATAGGCAGAATCCTTGAGCCCACCCTTCACTGTGCCAAGTACCAGGGGTCAGTATTTGTGGGCAGAGACGTGGAAAGAGAGGTGCCTCATGCTGGATCCTTGACCACAGACACAAGTAGTACATGTCCTGAGGGCCCACCAGGAGGTGTCCCCAGGAGATCAGAGGAGGGAGCTATTGTCACCCATTGGGCCAGCAGTGATGGCTCCCCAGAAGGGGTATAGGAGCTGGGCCTAGTAGGATGGGGAGTGTTTAAAGAGATAAAGGAACACTGAGTAAATGGGGCAGAAGGAGGAAAGCGTTTGTTCTGGGAGAGAAGATCCCTTTGAGTGTATCTCTATGCCCACTCCAACCATGCCCCTGCAAGACACCACCAGGACTTCCTTCCCCATCACCCCAAGCTGCCGGGGTTCCCAGTATAAGTGCCCTAGCATAGTGGGGCCAGGCTGCTGGAGGGACAGTCAGGAGGCCCCAGTGAAGGCAGTGGACAGAGCTGAGCGATGGAGCTATCCAGCTCTGGGTTCTAGTCCCAGGCTTGCCATTCTTCAGCCATGAGACCTTGGAAAGTTACTTAGCTGTTCTGGCCCCAAATGTCTTTATCTTTGGGGATAATGACCCAAAGCTTGGTAGAGTAAGGGAGGGGATAAGAGTGGCATGTGAAGGCATGGAGCACATGCTGGGCACACAGTGAGCACTGAGTACTGGCAGCTGACACCTGCCCCAGTTGCCTGGCTCCAGACCACAAAGGGTAGAATGTGTTCATTCAGGCTCTGCCATATATTCTGGGTGACCTTAGAGAAACCACACCACAGCTTTGGGCCTCAGTTTCCCCATTTGTCATACGGGGAGTATGTTGCCTTTCCTGTTGGTACAAGTAGTCAGATAACAGGAAACCTACCTCAGATGCAGGGATACTGTGTGGTAATTACTACAGTAGCACATGGAATCAGAAGCCTCTAGAATTGGACCTCAGGCCTCAGGGGCCCTAGGTGGCCCTGCTAGCCTCTAGCTAGGGCCTCTTATTTCAGGGGCAGACCTGGGCCCAGGGTACTGTCACTATGGAGACCGGTCTCTGGCTCTGGGGGGCTCAAGCACTCTCACTCCCAGGACCTCTCTTCCCTCCCTTGGGCTCTGGGATAATGAGGACCCACAGGGGCCAGGCCCTCACTAATCCCCTATTAAAACTTGAAAGGGGCCAGGAAACCTCCAGAATAAACTCATTAACTTTTATGGGATAATAAATGTATCGCATTAAATTCTCATTCTTATGCTGGGCCAGCTTAACCTCCAGAACCCAGAGGGGTGGGCTCCCAGCCCACTGTATCCCCAGACTCCCCCTATACCCACCTGCTGTCCTCCTCCCTGCCCCCTCACAACCCCAGCTGAGAGCTGGTGCTACTACAAGGTAGGGATCAAGGCTGGCCTCATCTCAGAACTTTGGGCACCCCTCCCTGTGCTGGCTTTGGCTTCATCCTTAGGAGGCTAGCAGCTGTGGCCCTGGAGGGGGAATGCCTGGCACCTCTACAGGAAGAGAGTTATCAGAGTGACTGAGGCCCTTCTGCCTTCACAGAGGATGGGGTGGGGCTGGCAGATGTGAGCATAGGCCAGTCTCTAGATGGCCCTCACCAAACCCAAATGTCCCCACTCCACAGATGGAGAAACAGAGGCCCAAGTGGGCAGTCCCCCGCCCCAGTCACAGAGCCCGTGAGGTGTAGATTTGGGATTCAAACCTGAATTTTTCTGGCTGTCTGGTGCAGGAAGATTTGCAGAAACAATAGCACCAAATAGGGCAGCCCAGCTGGCCCTGAGGTGGCATCTGGAGTCTACTGCCCAGTGCAGCAGGTCTCCCCAGGCAGGGCCACTTCATAATGACCCCAGTCCTTCATCACTGCCTCCACAGACCAATTCCAGCTCCACAGCCCACCAGCTGCCTCTTGGGTCTCAGTGAGCCTCGGTTTTCCCATCTATAAGACAGGAACGATAACACTTACCTAGTTGGATGTTATGAAGAAAAGTCCCCAGTGTTCAGTGTTCAGGCCTAAACAGAGGCTAGAGGACTCCCCAGCCCCCATCCACTCCCTACCCCCATCCAATCCGGGGCGTTCAGGGTGGAGCACAGGACTCTCATCTCTACCCTTACCAAGCTGGGCCCTGGGGAGGAGAGGGCAGGGCAGGTGGCCTTCCCCGGGAGGCCTTGTCTGGGCCTGGTGGGGAGGGGCCTCCAATCCCTAGAGGGGCCATGGTGGGGGGTGGGGGAAGAGGAGAGGAGGGCCGCTCGGGCTGGGAGGCGGGAGCGGGAGAGAATCCACCGGGGAGGCATCCTGAATGGCTCATTAGTGCCGATGAAAGCCTTTTTTCATTTCGTCTAAATACTTTAAACAGGGCTCCCTCCGATGTCTATTTGCATAGCTTAAGAGCTAATGCAGGGGGAGGGCCTAGGCGGAGGCAGGGCCACACCAGGGCGGGGGTGCTGCTGGGGAGCTCCGGGGCTCCGAGGAGGAGGGGATGGCGGGTGAGGGGAGGAGAGGGAGGTTTCCCGGACCCAGCCCTCTACAAGGAATAAGCCCTGGGCCCTTCGTCCTTTCCGGAGGAGAGGAGAGAGGGGCAGCCAGGGGAGTGCATTCCTGCAGTCTGGCACCAGTCAGAGGGGACAGGTGGGGATTTGGGGGACCTGTCCACCTCCTCCAGGCAGACCTTGGAGGCAGCTGCCCTTTGCATGACTAGTGTAGTAATATCCTTATTTAACAGATGAGGATGCTGACATTCTCAGGGTCACACACACTGCCACCCACCAGGGAACATGTTCCCTCAGAGAGAAGCCTGGTCCTGATCCAGCCCCTCCCTACCTTAGGCTGGCCTCAGTGTTGCCCTGCCAGGAGTGGGTGGGGGCTGCCTGGCCTCCACTCTGTGGCCTCTCCCTCAATGCTTCTCTCAAAACTAAAATTTAGAGCAGTAAGATTCTCTGAAAACCCATCCAATGTGCCCATTTTACGCAGCGAACACAAAAATTCTGAGAGGCAATTTGCCTGGGCTCAAGTGAGATTTAAGAGGAGGAGCTAACACTTGAACCCAGGTATGTGGGACACAGTGCCCCTGTCCAGAGAAACCAGTGTTATTGATTTCTGGTTTGGGGTCCAGACTCAGATATGCTTTGGGCATGAGGTGGGTGCTCTCTAGGTCCAACCCAGAAGGCTTCCTGAAGGTCCAGAGCAGGTCAGGCTCAACTCAGGTTCCAGGTGCCAGCTCTACTTCCAAACTGCATGAGACCTTGGACAAGTCCATTCTCTCTCTGAGCCTTAGTCTCCTTGGCTATCTAGAGAGTTCTTTACTGGATAGCTCCACTCTCCTGTGAGGCAGGCTAGTATCCTGGGAAGACTAAGGCTTTGAAGCCAGATGGGCATAAGTTCAAATCCCAGCTCCATCACTGTGTGACTGAGCGAGTCCTCACCCCAGCTCTCTAGGCTTTGGCTTCTTTGTAATTCCCATCTCTCAGAATTGTAGCATCAATTTAATAATACAAGATCTGGGAACAGCCTGACTCAGTGTCTGGCAAACACTGATGTACCTGATGAGACTGAGCATGTGGGTCCCTGACACCCCTGTTCCCTATGCCCTGCATCACACACTCCCTTCTGTCAATCTCTGCACCTTTGAACTCAGCCCAGGCAGAGACCCTGAGAAACCTGGTGGTAGGGAGGGTAGGTCACGAGGCCTCAGGCTTCCATCAGAGTCATCCAGGAGATCTGGAGATGCCCTCTCCCCAGAAATGGCTTGTCTCCCGGAAATTGTCTTACCCTCTCTGACAGTGGGTAGCATCCTCTGGGACCAAGTGGCAGCTGATTACGGAATCAATTTGCTTGTTTGATATGCTGTCTCGATCCCATTTAACCAAGTGCTCAGTCCCCCCAGATAACACAATCAGTGCAATCGACAGTGACAGGAGGTGCCCATTAGCTCTGCTCCATTGCCCAGCACCTACCTGGCAGCCGGCGGGAGGAGCTGTGCCCACTATGGTCCCTTCCTGAGACAGAAGATCTCTTTGCCCTTCATCCCCCAGTGAAGAATCCCACAGTTCCCTAGCCTGGAAGCCATGGGCCACATCTCTTATTGGGCAATCCAGGAAGGGGACTCAGTCTTTAGTCTATGTGATGAGAAAGGCTCTTCTTCCTTGTGCTATGCTAAGATCAGTTTCAGCTCACCTGGCAAAGACTGTGTGACATCTGGGAGGTGGGCAAAGAGAGTAGCCCTGTCCTGGCATGACATAGGCACTGCCTGGACCCTCCATTACTGACTCAAATGAAAGACACAGGGCACTGGCAGACCATCTGCTCCAGGGGGTATGGGCCTGGCTGGGCATCTAGTTTGGGCATTGTATCGTCAGTGACTGGCACAGAATGCCGAGGCACAGATGGGCTGCTTTAGTGGGCATCTCAGGAGATAAAGGTTTGTCCTGTTTTCTCAGGGCTTTGGGACACCAAGGCCCCTCTGACCCAGAGTAATGGAGAGCCAGCCCTCTTACCTGCACCCACTTCTCCTGTCCCATCTCCTCCCTCCTCCCATTTGTCTGACACATCAGAGTTGCTATGGGCTCCTGAACAGAATGTAGGCCATCTGCCACTTCCCCATGCCTGCCAATCCATGGGGTGGGTGTGAGCCTGTGGAATGACAGCCCCACCATCAGACATTCAGAGGAACCAACCTTCTTCTTGCAAACTGTTAACTCGCCCTGGCTGTGTTTCCTGTCAAGTGCTCATGCAGCCATTTTGAGAGCTGTTAGAATTAGAATATCCTCCCATCCTTCTCGAAGCTGGCAAAATTCTGTATGAGCTGAATCTGGAGCCAGAATTCATTGACCTTTTCCTGGCAGTTAAGGATCTGAAGAGCCTAGTGGGCCACAAGCAGAATATGCATCATCTGTCCAGCTATGTGGTTGAAAAAGTCAAAATAATCAATAGCAAACAATTTGTATCTCAAACCAGCAAAAGCAATAAGTTTTATCTTCCATAGCCTATCTAATTGATTAGTAGTGCCTGGATAACTGTGTTGAGAAGGATTCTGAAGTCCCATGTGGCTCAGCAAGAAATACCCAAAATTGATTAACAATGTCTGCCATGAGTTGGGCCTAACTAATCCCTGCTTTAGACCCTGCCCTAGATGGACCTTGGCTAGTATCACAAGAAAGATAATGGGAGGGAAACAAGAGAAAACTAATGGGAATTCAGAAAGATTGGATCAAATGAGGAAAAGAAATATCATCTCAGTTAATCCTAAAAAAGAAACCCCATTTTATAGATGAGTAGACTAAGTTTCAGAGTTTAGGTTATTTGCCTGAGGTCACACAGCCCCAGAGTGGAATGGATTTGGGATTTGAAGCCATACATGCTTTACTCTAGAGCTTGGCTCTTCCCCCTCTCTTCACATCACTGTTCTAAAAAGATTTAAAACAAAAACAAAAACAAAACAAAAACAAAAAAAATGGATAAAAGAGATGATTTTCTGATAAGTGAGAGAAATGGGACATAATGGGACCCTAACAAAGATGTCATGTACCCATTGGGGAATCTAAAACAAAACCCCAAATATATGAAGCATTTCCTGAGACTTCAGCTTCACTGAGAACAGAAAATGAATTTGAATGCCCTATAACCTCAGGCAGGAAAGTCTCCATGGTCAGGGATGGCATTCTTGCCAAGGGTCTTACCTCAGGTCTTCAAGTCACTGGTTGAAGCCAATTCCTGTTTCCTCACGTATAAAATAAGGCCCCAATTAGAAATGGCAAATATTTATTTCTCGTGTCGGTCTAAGGTAACAAGCATGGCAGCCTGGAGTGTTGTGTTTAGGACTCTGAGGCCAAATCTGTGAAAAGCAGGAAATAATGGAAAGATAAGTTAGTAGTGTCCACATCTGGTGCTGGAGCAGAAATGATCTCTCACATGATATCCCGAAAATATGTGATATCCTCTCACTTCCAGCTCTGAAGTTCTATAGCTCCTGATTCTCAACAGTGAGCACACTCCCCAAGCCTCTCTGTCAACAGAGATAGATCCTACTATCTGGACTGGGTGTGATGCTGCTCACTGTAGGGCAGGGGGAGAATCTCTGATCATTCGTTATTATTTCAGGACTCTCCTCAGAGGCCCCAACCATGGGGGAAGGGCAGGCCCCAGGAATGGAAGAGACGGATGGGGAGCTGACAGTGGCCCCCACACCTGAGCAGCCAGAACGAGGTGTCCACTTCGTCACAACAGCCCCTACCCTGAAGCTGCTCAACCACCACCCACTGCTCGAGGAATTCCTACAAGAAGGGCTAGAGGGCAGCGAGGAGGGGCTGAGGCCAGCACTGCCCTTTCAGCCTGACCCACCTACACCACTCACCCCAAGTCCCCTTCCCCGCCTGGCCAACCAGGACAGCCGCCCTGTCTTCACCAGCCCCACACCAGCCATGGTAGCAGCACCCACTCAGCCCCAGTCCAGAGAAAGACCCTGGAGCCTAGAGTCAGAGCCCCCTGTGCTTCGTAGCACAGCTCCCTTACCTCCAGTGCCTACCCTGGGCCCAGGGGAAAGGCCCAGTACCACACTCCCTAGCAGAGCATGGACTCCAACCCAAGAGGGTCCTGGAGATATGGGCAGGCCATGGGCTCCAGAGGTCAAGTCTCAGATCATGGGGCTTGGGATGGAGGGAACCATCACCACCTCTACAGCTTCGGGGGATGACGAGGAGACCACCACCACCATCATCACCACCACCATCACCACGGTCCAGCCACCAGGTCAGCTACTTGCTGGCTTGCAGATCTACAAATGGGGATGGGGGAACTGCGGGCCCCTAAAATCCTCTGTCCCTGTTACTGTGTCAGCCTGCCTTGCCTTTTGGCACCAAGGGCCAGCCTGCAGGAGGCATGGGATGGGAACCAGATAGCCTAGGTTAAAATCCTCATTGGAAGCAACTACAACAGACCCTAGAAATTTTGCTGAACCTCCCTGAGCTTCATCTGGAAAATGGTGATAAGACACACCTCATTGAGCCATTGTGAGGACTTAGATAAGATTACACATAGGTACTCGGGAAAAGGTGGTCCCCTTCTTTCAACAGGGAAGTAGACTCCCCAAGAGCAAGGCTTCACTACACATACACACACACACACATGCATTCGTGCACATGCACGCATACACGGGTCAGTGTTGGTTGAACCAACAGCACCAGAGCTGGGCTTAGCCTTGTCTTTCCTCCTGCCTCCCAGGCCCTTGTAGCTGGAATTTCTCTGGCCCAGAGGGCTCTCTGGACTCCCCCGTGGCCCCCAGCTCACCTACTGATGTCGGCCTGGACTGTTTCTACTACATTTCCGTCTACCCTGGCTACGGTGTAGAAATCAGGGTAAGTGACCTGGATCCCACAGGGACAAAGCTGGGGCTAATGTGTTATTTTTCCAAAAGGATGCTGGCTACTGGGGGAGGTGGGGATGCTTAGGGGCATCAGTCGGCCTAGAACCAGGGCTGGACCTAAAACTTGGCCAGCCTCTGCCATCCATACCAAAGAGTGAAAAGCTATTGTTCCTACCCCTCCATGCCCTCAGCTGAGAGGGGCTGCAAGAGGGCCAGGCGAGCCCATGCTCTTTCCCAGGGGTTCCATCAGGAGCTCAGGAGAGCTTGAGGAGGGGCTCTACTCTTGGTTGAGTAGGGGAGTGGGGGAGTGTCTGAATTTATGTGGCTGAGGAGTAAGAATGCAGGGCTTCGTGGTTGGGCCTGAAAAGGCCATGGGGCCTCGTTGGCTGACTTATCCACTCACTCATTCCTTCAGCAAATACTCCCCCGGGCCAGGCCTCATACTGGCTCCCGGGGTGCAAAGGTGGGGAAGATAGACACGGTGCACCAGCAGAGAGAACTAGCTAGTGGGCAACTCAGGCCCACAGCCCCAACCTCCTGCCCCCTGCCTCCCTGGGCCATCTCATCTCTCCCTTGGGATTAAGACTGTCTCTTAATCCTCAAACCTGAGCCTGTAGGTCCTCATGGATATAACATAGGCTCTTCCACCTTCTCATATCTCAAAGCCAACTCTCACCTTTTGTTCCCCCGAACCTGCTTGCCACACCACTCCTGACCTCAGAGATGGACCCTAACCCATCAGAGACATACACAGAGCAGGGCCACCACTGTGGAATGTGGATGGTGCTTGGAGCGTGCATGGTGAGGTCGACTTGGCCCTTCTTTCTCCCTCTTCCCTACGTCCTGTCAGCTCATGCCTATGTTCTATCATGGCACTCCCCAAAACTCAGATCTGCCTGCTTCTCCCCTCCATCCCACAACCACCACATATTCCAGCCTCCATCATCCCTCCCCCAGTGATGGCGTGGTTGCCTCACTAGTCACCCCACTCATGCTTGCCCCCACTGCCCTCCACCTCCACTGCAGTCACTTTGCTATTTTATTTTTTTAAAAGATTTTATTTATTTATTCACAATAGACGTGCACAGAGAGAGAGGCAGAGACACAGACAGAGGGAGAAGCAGGCTCCATGCAGGGAGCCCAGCTTGATCTGGGGTTTCCAGGATCACACCCTGGGCTGAAGGTGGCGCTAAACCGCTGAGCCACATGGGCTGCCCTATTTTATTTTATTTTTAAAGATTTATTTATTTGAGAGAGAGAGCGAGCACAAGCCGGGCAGGGAGAGGATCAGACAGGAGAGAGATTCCACATGCAGACTCCCCGCTGAACATGGAGCCCAGTGCAGGCCTCCATTTCATGATCCCGAGATCATGACCTGAACCGAAATCAAGAGCTAGACGCTTAACCAACTGAGCCACCCAGGTGCCCCTTATTTTATTTTACTTAAGTAAGTTCTTACACCCAAGATGGGACTTGAACTCATGACCCAGGGATCAAGAGTCACACGTTCTACTGACTAAGCCAGCTGGGCACCCCTCTAATTGCAGTCATTTTTCCCATATGAAATCAATTCTTCCCTCCACACCTTCCCAGAGGCCTCTGAATCAAGGCCAGTCCCTCTAACCAGTGTCTAGCCACTCCCTTCCTTGTTGTCTACCCCCCTTCGCACTGAGAAGCTTGCAGTTAACTGGATGGGATGAGCCTGCCCTCCCCACGCCCAAACCCTAGTTGTGCCTGCTCATCCCTCTGCGCAGAGGAGTCATCCTACTATCCCTTCCCAGGCCTCGCGCTTGGTGTCACTTTCTCTGTGACTTCTCTTCTCATGCCTCGTCCTATGAGTCTGTTAATAGCTGGCCACATGCCCAGCTAGACTGTGAGCTCCTTGAGGGGTACCTTGGAGGACAGGGCCCAGCATGGGGTCTCCATGGACTGGCTCCAGGGACAATGCACAAATGGATGGAGGAAGGAAGGAAGGAGGTTACAGTGGCCTGAGTCTAGAGACAGAATGGATGTGAAGGAGGGAATTGGACAGGTGACTGAGGAGCACAGGGAAGGGGGCAGAGGAGGAGTCCAAGAAACAGGGCTGTGCTCCCTCCTCCCAGCTCTAGGCCTGCCCCCATCCATCCCAAAGCCCCTGGATCTGGGCCTGGAGCCAACTACACCTGTCCTGGGGATGTCAGGTCTAGGTCTCTGAGCCAGATCCAGAAGAGGGGGACCCTCTCCCACCACCGGTGGGCCCCTTCCCTTCTTTCTATAACCATTTGCTCCTGCTCTGCCAAGCCTTGTGCCCCTCGCTCTGGGTAATTAGGAGCAGCCACACACACACACACACACACACACACACACACACACACACACACCCGCCCAGCCATTAGCACTCAGTGCCGCTTAATTAAGGTAATTAATGTAAAATCATTACCTAATGAGAGGCGGCACCGGCTGTGGTTCACTGGGTGGAAGGCGCCAGCTGCAGGTGTAGGGAAGGGGGGGGAAGGGGCAGATGCCAGGTTGGGTACCCTCCTGCAGGCCTGAGCTTGCTGCACCTGCCCCCCAAGCCTACCATTCCCACTGAGGCCCACTGGGCCAGGCTGAGCCCATTGCTGGCATTCCACAATGGGGCAAAGGGGCTGGCTCTACCTGCCCCAGCCCTGGCCCCGGCCACAGGCTCCACTCTAGAGGCCCACCCCCCTCATCTAAGCCCTATGACTGCTGTCTGGTGCTGCCACTTTTTTTTTTTTTTCCATCAGAATGCCAAAGCTGTTACCAGGCAACCTTGAGATGAAGACCTGCCACAGCCCCGGATTGCTGTCTGGAAATGTGGCAAGCAGATGCTGGTGCCACCTTCTGCCTCTATGACCGTGGGGCAGAGTCCTTTGGGGATTTTGTTGGCCCTGATAGCCTGAATTAGAGTCTGAGGCCATGGTGGGAAGGGCCTGGCGGAAAGGACAGAATTAGCCAGGGTCAAAGCAAGAGTTAAAAGTTTGTCTTCTTCCAGGGCCAGTTCCACAACCTCTGCTTCTAGCTGGGCCTCCAGGCCATACCACTCAGGTCACTTGGGGACTGGAAGAATTACCAATACTGCAGACCAATACCTATGGAGAGCTGGGTAAACTGAGGCCTGCAAGGAAAGGAAACTGCCTAAGGTCACTCCATTAACCACTAGCTACCGTTTTTTGATGAATGAATTTGTTCTGCAAATATAAATTGAGCAATTCCAATGTGCCAGGCTCTGTGCTGGATTCTGGACACAGTTCCCAAGGGACACAGACGTCATAAGTCATGACTCCAGATTGCTCAGCACTGTTGGGATGGAGTGGGAAGCCCAGGGGATGGTAGGAATTCCAGGATGGGGCACACTTCACCAGCCTGGAGCGTTGGAGAAGGCCTTCCAAAGGCCATAATACCTGCTCTGAGGCCTGACAAATGAGAGGTCAGCAGACAGGCCTGGACTGGGAGGCAGGTGGCTATGGCAAACTGGCCGTTGAAGTTTGCCAGGTAGTTTGGGACAGGTGCTTTTTACTGCACAAGAGTGGGAGGTGAGCTAAGGGCCTTCTGGATTGCACTCCTGCCAGAGGCTAGGACTGAAAGTTGTGCCCTTCTGCCCAGGCAGTGGGGGTTGGAATGGGCGAGGCAGCCAGAAGTTCTAGAAGGTGCCCAAGGCTCCTTCAGACTTTGGGAAAAACTTGTGGCTTCTCTCCATTGTGAGTAAGCCCCTACCTGCCCCTCCATGAATTCACAGGGATGGTTAGGGTAGGTAGAGGGATGGAATCCAGGCAGGGGGGATGGGAGAAACCATGGAAAGAGAGGAGCATGTGAAGGACCCACAGATCACATCCCTGATATCACACTGAGCCCCTGCCATGTGACCACAGCTCTGGCTGAAGTCTGGGGATCAAGTCTGGGGCTCAAGTCATGAGGATCAGGTTCAGGGCTTCCAGAGCCCCTAACTCCCCAGCTCTCTGTGTCCTGGACTCCAGCCCCTCCTAACCTGCTTTATCCCCTGCCCCCACCTCCCTTCAGGCCTCAGAGGGCCTCAGAGGGTCTGGGCTGCCCACATGGAGGAGGCCAGCTCAGGCCCTCTGTAATCAGGGAAGGTTTGCCTGTTTTGATTGGGGTCAGGCACTGGGCTGTCTTAAGAGATCCAGAGAAGCCCCTTCAGGATGGGTGAGCACAAGCCCCCCAGCCCATGTGGGTCCCATCCCTTCTCCAGGCAGCCGGTCTCCCCTGAGAGTTCCAGGCCATTCTGGGCCTGGCATGTGCCTCCCATTGCATTTGGCATTCCAAGAACCTTCCCACTGCCAGTCTCCATCTTGGCTTGGCTGCTCTCTGTACCATCTGGAGCCTGGGCACAGCTTCCCATAGTCTCTCCCATAGTACCTCAGGTGGCCTCATTGGAACACAGCTCTCTCATGCCAGGCCAACTGCCAGTCTGATAGCCAGAACCAGGACCAGGCCTCATGTGGACACCAATAGGGTGGTGGGTCAATGGGGTGAGTTTTCCGGGCAACCTCCTCTGTTCTGGCTCCTAGAAGGCTCATCTGAGAGGGATTATGGAGGTGCAGGCAGGTCTGCCCTGTGGATTTCAGCCCCTCTCCCCATCCTCAGAGCAGACTCTGCCCGTCTGATATGGACGGGCATCAGCTCAGATAAGAGCTCAGAGGCTGTCATGTGGGCCTCTGCAGCCCATCTCTCAGTGACCAGGCAAAGCCCCTAGCCTTCTCTGGAACTGTTTCCTTCTCTGTAAAAGGAAATGAACCATATGATGCTGAAAGGCCCTCCCAGCCAGTCCTTCTGATCCTGTGTCTTTCTTCTGGGTTCAGGAAGCCCCCTCATAGGCCAGACTGGGCAGGGCCCCTCAAGCTCTTGAACCTCCTTCCTGCTTCCTGGCAACTGTAGGACCTGGGCCAGAAGGTGGCTCCCAGGCACAGTGCTTCCTAGGCAAAGCCCTGACACACCTGAGGTGGAGCTATCACTGCGGAAAAAGCCACGGTCTTACCAAGGTAGAGCCCAGATCTCCCCAAGAAAGGGGGAGAGGACTGCTAAGCTGTGCCTGTTCTGTGCTGAGCTCCTTATGGGTGGGATCTGACTTAATCCTCACAACCCTATCAACTGTCTATGACCATCCATTTCACACACAAAACTAGGGTTCACAAAGGTCATGTGACTTTCCCAAGGACCTTTCAACTAGTCAGTGATGGAACTGGGTTTGATTGCAGGACTCAAGAGCCTCTGGTTTTCCCCTGGCCCAGGAGACTGGCCCAGGTGTGGCAAATTCAAAGAGGGAGCTCAGTTGGGGATTGTTGGGGGGCTCTACCCCAATTCTTTTTCTCAGCTCAGCCCACCTTCTCCTTTAAGACACTCACCTGGAATTCTTCCAGTTTGGGGGCAGGACCTGGGATGCTACTGCTTGAAGACAAAGCACTAGACCAGGAATCTGGAGTCCAGAGTCCAGAATCCTGGCTTTGTTTTGCATTTACTGTGTGACCCAAAGAGGAACTCTCAACTTTTCTGATTATGAGGTTCCCTTATCTATAGAGTAGAAGTAAATATACTCTGCTCTGCCTCCCTTAGTGAGATTTTGTGAGATCTGAAAGGATAATGGGTGTGAAGGAGCTTTGGAAACTATAAAAGGTCTCATAGGAGAAGCTGTGATGATGCTACTGTTGGGAGTGGGGGAGCCCATGGAGGCGGGGGAGCACATGGATTTTATGGAGTATGTGGATGAGGGAGCAGATGGATGTGGGGGAGAAAGTGGGCATGAGGGTACACGTGTGCCATGCCATGTGTTTGAGGGAACTATGTGCATGCAACCAGGTCTCTGTCAGACTATACACATGGATGTTGGCGACCAGGAGAATGTAGTGGTGCAGGGCTTGTGGCCATCTTCTGGGGGTGGGGCTCACACACCAGAGTCATTCTCGGGCTCATCTGCCTGTGCAGGGTTTTATTCAGGAGATTCTGATATCATCCTATCCACGAATCACACTGTTAGGACATGTTCTGGAGACCCGACTGGCAGCTTCAGAATGGGGACAGACAGGCCAGTCAAGGCTAATGGTCTTGGGGCTGGCAGAGGGCAACCTAAATCCTCCTCACTTCCCATTCAGAAAGGAGTCGGCCCCCTCAAAGTGGCTGCATTTCCTTCCTTGAACTGAACTCATGGTCAGCTGGAAGCTGGGCAGTGCTAGACAGCCCGGGGTCCTGTGGGATTTGTCTTCCCTCTGCTTTATCTACCCCCTACCTGGCCCCCAGCTCCCCTCCCCTTGTCACTGGCTTATGGGTGTGGGAAGACAGCCCTTGTGAGCAGAGCTGACATTTCAATCTGTCTCCCAAGCTCTTCAGATGCCTGCAAATTGCATCAAGACTTCATCACCCTCCTTGTCCAACACTCAGCCCTGTCTGGCCCCTGTCAGGCCTGGTCCTCAAACAAGTGACAAATTATATTGCAGCCACTGCGGCAGGCTGGCAAGTGGGTGCTTGAAACCCAAGGGACCAGAGCCGCACAGACAGCCCCTAGATGAGAACAGGGTGCCTTCTGGATGTGAGCCAGGCAGCCCAGACCCACTCCATCCCATGCTCTCATGGCAGCCCTCACTACCAGGCAGGCTGGAAGCCAGGCTAGCTTGAGGGGGCCATAAGCCTCAGCTCCCAGTTTTCTTAGCCTTACGGGCTCCTGGGGAAGGGAGGGGGAAGAATGGCTGGTGGAAACATAAATCTCAACATCTTCGAAAAAGCCTGGTCTGACCAAAATCCACCCTGCTGCTAAACTTGGTGGGCATGGGGTCCAGAAATAAACATGTCTGGACATCTGGACAGGCGACACCCCCATGAGGTTGGAAGAGAAGGAGTTGCCTTTGCCTCCAGCAAGGCAAGATTTCTGTTACTTTACACCTTAGTGACCTTTTTGCAAGTTCCTTAGCCTCTCTGAGCCTCTGTTTACTTATGGGGATTTTGCCTGTACCTTATAGAAGTGTGGCGAGGAGGAAATAATGCCTGTAAACAGAACAGGGCTTGACACATTGTAGGTGCTCCATGAATGCTAATTGCTATTGCTGTGCTGGCACCACTGGTGGCACTGCTGGTGGCAGAGCAGCAGGATCACGAGCTGGAAGCTGTAGGTCAGAGGATGTTTGTGGCAACTAGGAAAAATGCTAAGTTCATTTCTGCTTCTCTGCTTTTGCCTCCACAGCCATTTCCCTGCAGTGACATCCTCCCTCCCTCCTCCTCTTCCCAGACCAGGCCCCTGCAAGGCCCTCGCAGATCTACCAGCTCCACACTCTCCCTGAGCTTGCAACCCCTCCACTCCCCCCACAGAGGATTCCCGCTGCATGCATTCAGTGCCACTTAAGGCAGATTATATGCTGCCTGGCGTCTCTCGATAATTACAGATTCCACGTGTGTGAGTCTTGTTTGCCCAACTCTAGAATCACAGAATCTCCAAGTTTGAAGGGACCTCATCCAGCCTCTGCCTGCGGCAGGAATTCCCTAAGGAATGTCCCTGGCAGATGGTCAGGCACCCTCTACCCAAACGTGCCCTATAAGGGAGGCTCCTCACGGAGAGCCGATGCTGCCATTCCAGCACCCTGCCTTCAGCCTTCTTTTTGGCCTCAAAGACCTACTAGGTCTTTTCTCCCAGGCAGAGAAGTCCCTAGGGCACATCTGTTCTCATCACCCACAGTCTGAGGGACCCAGAGCACGGCTGTCTCCTGGGACCTGCCTGGGCTCAGCATCCATCCTCTGTGCTTTTCGGCTCACAGGTATCTGGCAAAGAAGGCCTCCAGTGGTCCACACATTCACTCTCTCCACACATCTTTATTGCGACTGGCTATTGAAGAGGGCATTGTGACCCCAAATGCTATCCTGAGCTAAAATGGAGACGTACTGAGAGAAGGGACAGGTGCGGAAGGCCTGATGCAAAAGAACTGACTGGCCTGGCTTGGAAGGCAGAGGGTGGTGGTCCTGAGATCTGAAAGAATGGCCAGCATCACTAGAAGGGCAAGAGAGGGCATTCCTGCATATGCAAGTACCCAGAAGGGTGGAGTGAGGTATAGCATTTGACTACAGAGTGGGCAAATGAGGCTGGCAAAGCCACTGGGCCCAGCTGTGAGCTGAGAACTTTGCACCTTGTCTTCTGGGCAATCTGAAGTCACTAATGTGTTTGGGTAAGAAAGAGGTATAGTCTGATCTGAGTCAGCCAAGACCCAGAGATGAGCTGAGGATAGCAGGGGGGAAGGCCATTCTCCAGGTGAGAAAAACTGGGCAGGGGGTGATGTTCAGAGCTAAGGGATAGAGAGGAGGAGCCAACTGGGATTTGGGGGAGGGAACAGATCTCTGGGCTCCCCATCCAATGTTTCTTGTACTGGGCCACACTGCCACTTCCCCCCAGAGCAGTCTATTGCAGTCCAATCCTCCTTTGACTGAATGAAGGCATGAAGCCCAGAAAGATGCTCCAGGGATTGAGGGCCTGAGGACTGGGGTGATGGTAGAGAGGCCTGGGATAGCCAGAGGGAAGGATTGGAAAAAGAAGCCCAGGGGCACTTGGGTGGCTCAGCCCAGTGGTTGAGTGTTTGCCTTTTGCTCAGGTTATGAATCCCGAGGTCCTGGGATCGAGTCCTGCATCGGGCTCCCTGCATGGAGCCTGCTTCTCCTTCTGCCTATGTCTCTGCCTCTCTTCTGTGTGCCTCTCATGAATAAATAAATAAAATCTTAAAGAAAAAGAAAAGAAAGAAAAGAAAAGAAAAAGAAAAAGAAAGAAAAGAGGCCCAGAAGAGAGAGAAGAGAATGGTGGCCAGCATGTGGAGAGGAGGGTGCACAGTGAAGGGCCTGGCTGAGCAATCAGCAGGGGCTAAGTTAGGGAGGGCCCTGTGGGCCACAGCAAGGCATTTGGACTAGATAGTGGGGTCTTTGTGGGCTATGCGGAGTGCCACCAAAGGATTTCAGTGAGGAAGCACCACATGAGGCCATAGGTTGGGGCTACTAACTGGCTGCAGTTCAGAAATATTGACATGGAGGGAAAAGTGGCTGGAACCCTGCAGGCAGGGAAGCTGGTCAGGAGGCTGCCGTAGTGATCCAAGTGAGCAATAGCAGCGAGGAGCTGTGAAGTGGCAGGGGGGATGAAAAGTAGTAAAAAGATCTGGGTCCAATAGACAGGACCGAATGACTGATTGGTCGTGGAGTGTAAGGGAGGAGGCAAGATGCCAGTTTTGACTATGAGGATGCAGATGAATGGAGAGGGAAGCTGCTGGCTGGGGAAGAGGAAGGCTCAGTATGAGGCAGGCTGGGGGTTGGGGTGCCTGTAAAGTATCCAATGACAGGAGGCATCCAGAGGAAGCTGGGCACATGGGACTGATGCTTAAGACCTCACATGGTGGGCCAGGCCCTTGGACACCATCTAGTTCAACACACCAACTCCATCCCCCAGAGAAATGAAGGGACAGGAAGCAGCTGGTGTCCTGGTGTCACTGAATAGCTTTGGTGACAGAAAGACATGCTTACAAATTCTAGTTCTGCTAATAATCTCTATGTGACCTTGGATAGGAACTTCAGATCCCATCTCACAGGGTTACTGAGATGGTGAAATGAGCTCCTCTTGCACTCAAGTGCCCAGCTCAGGGCCTGGAGGTTCCAGTGGCCAAGCAGCCCTGAGGACAGGCCATGTCTGGGGCCCCCAGGAGACTGTGGGCAGTGGGGCTCAGTTGGCAGGAAGAAGCCTAACTGCTCTACTTTTCACTGTCTATTCCATGGCAGGTCCAGAACATCAGCCTCCGAGAGGGGGAGACGGTGACTGTGGAGGGCCTGGGGGGGCCTGACCCGCTGCCCCTGGCCAACCAGTCTTTCTTACTGAGGGGCCAAGTCATCCGTAGCCCCACCCACCAAGCAGCACTGAGGTTCCAGAGCCTCCCACCACCTGCTGGGCCTGGCACATTCCATTTCCACTACCAAGGTAGGCCTGGGCAGCTGAGGGAAGAACCAGCCCTGACTGGGTACCCTCCTGGGGATCTCTGGTGCTACTATAGGTCTGTGTAGGGGAGGGGGGATGATGGAGGACAGACACAGGTGCCTAGTGAAGTTCTGTACAACTAAAGTTGATAATTACATATTTGACACCTCCCTCCTCCACCTACTACCCTACAGAGAACTGGTTGTGAAGGAGGCCTGACACAGAATCAGGTAGCCCCAGGGGTGCCCACTGCCATTTACTCATTCACTCATTCATTCATTTATTTATTCATCCAGTAAACTCTTCCTAGGTATCTGCTCTTTGCCAAGACTGTGCTGGTCATTGACAATATCAAGATGGCAATATCAACCCTCCAGATCCTTTGCCCTCAAGGAATCCAGAATGTCTAGGGGAGGTGGATACTTAAATAGGCAATAATAATAGAAGCCCTCTCTCCTAAATGCAAGGTGGTCAAGGTCAAAGGGGCTTGATAGTGACCTTCTGGAGGTCCTTAGCTACCAACTTGGTCTTCCTGAACTGCCTCACCCACCCTAGCACCCTAGGGACCCAGTCAGCTCAGAACACCTCTGGAGATAGGGGAGTGGCAAGATAGAATGGGAAAATCACAGACTCAGGGGACGGGCAGATCTGTGTCTAAATCTCCTTCCCATTGGCTGTTGACCTTGGACAGGTCATTTGACCTCTCCAATCCTCCTTTTCCTCTGCTGTACCATGTGACCAATATACTTCCTCCATAAAGGCATGAGGAAGATTATACCAGAGGGTTCCCGTGAAGTGCTTAGCACTTAGCACATTCCGTGAACTTAGTTCTGGTTCCATGAAGGAACCAGAAACAAGTATTAAAGAGCTGGCAGGATAGGAAAGGGAGGGATTGGGGCTTGCCTCTGCCCCTCTTCCATCAGCATCTTTCCTGGCCCTGGCACCCTTTCCCCAGGCAAAGTCTTCTTAATCCCTTGTACTGCTCTGACAGGGTAACCAGTTCAGACTGGGGAGTGCTAATGGGGAAATAATTGGTGTGAACAAGTATAGCATTGCCCTACATTGTCAGGGACCACTTCCACAGCCTTGCAGGGTCCATAGCCCAGGGAGGAGGACAGGCACTGGAGATGGGGATGCTTGGAACCCACCTAAGCAGCACTCACCCCTCCCTAGCCTCTCCACCCAAACTGGGAGAGCAGTCAGGTGTGGCAGCAGGGAGCCTGGTGGTGGGCAGGGGCTGGCCTGGGGCTTGGCAGAGAGAGGCAAGGGGCCAGCTGAGACAAGGGTGAACATCTAGGTGGCCCGGCCAGCCTCCCTAATGGCTCATCAATCCTCTTTAGCAGCGGGCATAATTTCACGCCACGGTAACCTTCTCTCTTGCCGCAAATTCCTCTGCACAAAACCCTGGACCTTCCCTCTGTTGGCCAGACAAAGGTGGCTGAGAGGCAGTGAGCTGGAGGCCCAGGGAGGGGTGCAGACACCAAGGAGGGGCTGGGAGAGCTGGCCCAGTCCTGCCTTCTGCTCAGCTCCCAGAAGTCCTCCCTCCTCGGCCCAGTTTTTGTCAATGATCAGCTCTTTCCTTAATGAGTGTAATTCCCCTAATTATAGGCTGTAATTAGCCCTGATCCCAGAGATGGGAACAGGAGGAGCATGTGCTCACACGCGTGTCTCCCTGGGCTGGAGAAAGAGGGTGCCAGAAGAGGGGACGAGGGGACTGGTATCCATATCACTGCGCTACCCAGGATAATGTTGGAGATCACAAGGATGGGCCCCCACAAGGGCCTCAACTGCAGAACCAGGTTCCAGTTCCCCTCCCACAGCCTCAGGCAGGGTAAGGAAGCAAAGGGCTCTGCCAGGCATGCCCCTCCTCCCTCCTGAGCATTCCTGGCACTGGACTTGGCCCCAGAAACAGACGCCAGGGAGAAAATAGCTCAACAGATTGCAGTCATCCAGGCTCCCTGGGAACGGTAGTCATGGCAACAGGAGGAAGCTCCTCCTGGGAAGTGGCCACGATGGAGTCTGGGGGCTTCCTCATCTGCCCCCAGCCTTCTGTTCTCACCTCATCCCAGTTTCCTAATCTGTGAAATGGGGGACCGCCCTTCCCAGAGTTGTGATAAGAACTCACAGGAAAGGTGTCAGTACATCTGGTTCGTGGCCAGATGTACTGACACCTTTAGACCTCTAGACCTCTCTGGATGTCACCCCCTCCCTGCACTCTGGCTGGAGTGCCTCACACTCTCTTGCCCATCCCATTCTGGCCTGGGGTCTCTCCCCTGGTCATTGTGAATGGCCACCCTAACCGACCAGCCTTGTGTGTCACTCATGGGTTTCTCTGACTCCTGAGCCCTGATTTCTACCTCACTCAGGGAAACAGGTAGGAGAGGGGATTAGAACGCAATGGGCTCCAGAGCCAGGAGCTTCAAGTGTCCTCTCTACTGCTCACTGGCTGTGGGATCAGGACTAGTGCCCCGGTCTCTCTTAACCTCAGTTTTCCTCATCCTTAAGAACCCATGCTTTGCCTTCCTTCTACCCAAGCATGTTGTAGACCTCAAGTAGGAAGAGTATAAAGGCATTTTAGAAGCTGGATGGTGCCTGCAGATGTGAAGTGCTTTTATGAATCAAGATTACTAACAATAACAGCAGGCTGGGACATTTGGTATTTGTTCTGTGCCAGGAATTGCACATGTGTCCTCTCAGTTAACCTCTCATGTAACAGCACCGGATGCAGTACTCTGAATGGGTGGGTAAACAAGGAAACAGAGGCACAGAGAAGTTAGGTAATTTGCCCAAGGTGGCACAGCAAGTAGGGGAGCTTGTATTTTTCAAACCCAGGCAGTCCCCTAAGTGCTGCCCTGCCCTGCCTGCCAATTACAAGTAACCACTCATTGTCATGAGAAGGAAGAGTTAAAACCATCCTCTCCCTTTGCACAAGCCCAGTGACTACAGCCAGGACAGGTGAAAATCACAAAACCCATTTCTGGACCCCATTCTGCTCAGATACAGCCCCTTTTTCTATTTATACAAATCACACAGAAGTTAGCAGAGTTCCTGCCTAGACCTCTCTTTCCATCTTGCCTATTGCCATCAGTAAGGGTGGGCCCCTCCGCCCCAAGATCCTCAATCTAGATGGTCCCCATCCCTCTTACCACCCCCAAGGGTTTTCAGACTCCATAGCCCAGCCTTCACTCAGCCTCTCTCCTTGACCCCTCTGGCCTTCTTTCGCACCTCTCTGGACTCAAGCCCTGACCCCCATCTTTAGTATCATCACCTGGGGCTTGGCTCTATTTTGGGACTTGCCAGGTTGTTTTGTAGGATTTGCTGCCACCATTTGGTTATACTTGGTATGACAATTCCAAAAGTTACCAAGTTTCCCAGGCAACTTGCCCTTCCCCCACTTCCAAGGAAGGCGTGCCCTGCCTCCCCACCCTCGCCCCATCCTGTTTTTAAAAGAAGTCCACAGCCCTTGCCAGTGAATACTGGGAAAGCTTTTACTGTCTGACTTCAGTCGTTCTGGCTGTAATTCCTATTCGTCCCATATAGGAAAAACAGTATGAATACTTACATCAGAATAGACTCATTGCTTCAAGTGCTTTCACATCTCTAAGTCATTCAGCACACATTTCTCAAAGACGGGCTACCAGCTGGATTCCGGGGATACCACGCTGAATAAAATACTATCCCCTCTATTCTCTTAATAACCCTGTAGGTAGGCTGGCATTTTGAAACTCACTAAATAAATGAGAAACTGGGACACAGAGACGCTAAAAAAACCTGCCAAAAACATCAGAAAGCTTGGACCAGAAGCCAAGCCTCCTAACTTCCAGCTCTGTGCTTGCTCCACTAACCAGCTCAGGCTGCTGGAAATATCACTGGCACCTTCTGGGGAGGGGATCAGAGTCTCTCCCAGAATTCCCGACTCTTCCTCTGGCCCCAAGTGACATGTCCAGGCAGGCTGTGGCAAGCCCCTTTTGCCCTGGCTATGATTCAGCCCCCCAACACACACACACACACACACACACACACACACACACACACACACACATCACCCATTTTCCCTCTGCAGCTTATCTCCTGAACTGCCATTTTCCCCGGCGTCCTGCTTATGGAGCTGTGACTGTCACCAGCCTCCACCCAGGAGGCAGCGCCCACTTCTACTGTGCCACTGGCTACCAGCTGAAGGGTGCCAGGCTTCTTACCTGTCTCAATGCCACCCAGCCCTTCTGGGATTCCCAGGAGCCTGTCTGCATTGGTAAGTGGCTCTGGGGGACTCTGCTAAACAGAGGAGTAAGGTGGGGGGCTTATCCCTGCTCTCGGCTGCTGCCTGGAACCTTCCATTTGCTCTCTATAAGGAAGCCAAAAAATGGTCCCATACCTCAGTAGCGTTTATCCAACCTCATTATTGAGTATTTCCTACATAGAGGCACCACAGGTATATAGAGCTGAATTAAACAGGGATCATGCCCTCAAAAAGCCTACAATTCCAGGAAGTGGGGGAAGCAAAAAGCACATGGATCACCAATTTCCAGAGCAGAAATTAAGGAAGCACCAATGAAGACACACAAAGTGACCTGGGCAGGGAGAAAGCAATCATTCTTAGTTGGGTATTTAGGAGGCTTCCTGGGGGAAGTGACATGGAAGATTTGACATTTTAATGGAGGGAACACTTAACAAAGCAGTTAACACAGAGGCAACAAGGTGAGGAAGTGTTCAGGGACTCAAAACAGCCAGGGAAGAGCTCAGAACTGTTCCTCAGGAGAGGCAGCCAGGTGGTAATTAAAGGCCAGGAGTCCAGGAGGCCAGGTGGTGTCTGGAGACCAGGAGGCCAGGAGGCCAGGTGGTGTCTAGAGGCCAGGCAGGCAAGAGGGTCTGAACTTAGACAGTGACTTTGGGAAGGGAGAGGAGGGAGGAGGTCCCAGAGATACTGACAAACGGAGGGGGGCAAGTGGAAGGAGACATCCTCCCAGGTTCTGGATCTGCACGACCAGGAAGTCTGAGGTTGCTGCCAGTGAAGAGGGGCTTCTTGGCAGAAGGAAGATGGGGAGTTTAGTCTGCAGTGTGCAAGGCAGCTTGGGTATCTTTTCTTTTCTCTCCTTTTCTTTTTAATAGCTTGGGCTCTTGAACCTTACTCCATCTTATAAATGCTTCCTGGGTGCTAGGCACAAGCAGAAGTGAATAAGCCAGATCTGGTCTCTGCCCTCAAGGAGCTCTCTGGCAAGCAGGAAAACCAGCATGTAGCAAGCTCTGTGCAGACCAAGCTGTGATGGGGTGAATTCAGGGCATGGTCAGGATCCAAGTGAGGGAGAGCTGCTCCAAGATGAGGAAGGAGGCAAAGAAAGCTTCCCAGGGAGAGCGCATGGAAGGATTATAAGAATGTTAGCTCAGGGAAGTGGAGTGGATCCTGAGGACAGCATATACAAAGATGTGGAGGCAGAAAGCAGCACGCTAGAGGACAGGACAAGCAAGGTACATGGGATGGGGCTGAAGCCAAGTCAGGAGAAAGCCGGCTTCATGAAGGGTTCGAATGGCCCCTCAAGCTTAGATGACTTGGAGGTAACAGGGAACCCCAGACACATTTAAGTGAAGGGTGGGCATGCTCACATTCACAGGGCAGTTCTGTTCTGAGACCAAGAAGAAAGATGGGTCTTGCCCTCTCTGCAGAGAAGCAGAGAAGAAAAGCACCACAACACCCCCAGCCCCAGGAGTTTTATTAAATTTAAAAATTCTGCCATCTTGAACATCCAGAGACAAAGAGGCCATGTTCTGGCCAGGGCAGCCTGGTCTCTGAGAGCAAACAGGCTCCAGAGCTGTGTGTCTAGGAGAGGAAAGTGCTGCCTGAAACCAACCACACTCCTGTTGTCTTTGAAACCCCTTCTCTGGCCCTGCTCAACTGCCAGATGCTTGTGGCCAAGTAACCCACAAGCCCCATCAGTGATGGGGCTAGGTGAGCTGCTCAGCCTCCCCTTGGAAAAAGGACAGTACCAGGCCAGGGGGCTCAGTCCAGGAACCATGGTGGTAGTGATGCTATCTCAGGAAGTATGCGAGGCCAGGCCCTAGGTAGCAATGTCTGCTGAGGGCAGAAGATTTGGAGGTGATGCCATGTATACCAGTAGTTTGTCAGCCTATGTCTAGTCCTGCCCTCTTTTTTACATTCATTAACTCATTTTATTCAACCAACACTGAATACCAACTCTGTTCCTGGCCTGAAAAAGACTTGGCACCTGCCCCAGGGGGTCCTAGTTAAGGAACATATCCAAATAATAATGGGTTTTAGGGACGTGGCATGAGGTAGAAGCAGCAGATATACCCAAGAAGGTGGGAGGCCCTGGGTAAGGGGCTTGAAGGCTCTGCCTGCGGGGGCGGAGAGTGGGGAAGGCCTCCCAGAGTCAGCAGAGAGGGAAGGTGACTTACCTAGGGCCACTTGGCTAGACCATGGCAGATCTACCACAGTCAAAGGAGTTGAATAATCCCAGATGAGTGAAAGGTTAGGAGGTAGGATTCTGGAGTCCAGGCTGTCTGGGGCTGCAGGATCACAGGGGCCAAGGATTGACCTTAGGCACCAGGAACGCACAGAGGGCTCAAGAGCAGGGGTGTGTGGGCAGGCTTGGTAGGGCATTCAGAATCCAGTGGAGCTGGGACCAAAAGCCAGCCCACAGTCTGTGCCCTGTCTCACAGCTGCCTGCGGTGGAGTGACCCGCAATGCCACCACTGGCCGCATTGTCTCCCCGGGTTTCCCGGGCAACTACAGCAACAATCTCACCTGCCACTGGTTGCTTGAGGCCCCAGAAGGCCAGAGGCTGCACTTACATTTTGAGAAGGTTTCCCTGGCGGAGGATGATGACAGGTAAGGAGAGTCCTGGTGGGATGGGAGCGTGCAGCCTACTAAGGCCCCACAACAAGGATGGATCCCAAGCCTAGGCCCCACACCTTCTAGGGCAGTGACACCAGCCAAACCTCTGCTCTCTCTCTTGGCCCAGGCTCATCATCCGTAATGGGGACAATGTGGAGGCTCCTCCAGTGTATGATTCCTATGAGGTGGAGTACTTGCCCATTGAGGGACTGCTCAGCTCTGGCCGACACTTCTTCGTGGAACTCAGTACTGACAGCAGTGGGGCAGCCGCAGGCATGGCCCTTCGCTATGAGGGTGAGCCTGCTGGGGCCTCACAGGGGTGGAGGGCTTGAGTCTAGGACCTCTTCTCTCACACACACACCCCCATCCCATCATCACTCCTTCCAACTTAGCCCTCGCTCACCTAGCACTTAGGTGCTCCCCTCTCTCTCCCTCCCTTCCAGTTCTTAGGGATTCCTACCCTGGTCTTGCAGGAGACCCTTGCCTGGACCCAGGCCCTCTAGTCCAAGAGAATGAAACCTCAAGAGTTTGAAGAACAAAAAAGGCCCCAACCCTTAGAGAAGAAAATTGCTGCAGGAGACATTCTAGAACCACCCATGCCTGCATGCATTCATTCATTCATTCATTCATTCATTCAAAAAACCATTTATTGAATGCCCTGCGTGTATGAAGCACAAAACTAGGTGCTGGGAATACAATGGTGATCAAGCCTGCCTCCTGAGCAGGGTATGATAGGGTATGGTGCTCTGGGCATCCTGCCCCTGCTGCAAGCCTAGGACATACATTTGCGATCAGGAAGATAAAGGCCTTGGGGCGGGAGGCTCCCCCTTCTCCCCATTTGCCCCAGTTGAGGCTAAGCTGGGCTGGCCCCTGTGGTTTGCAGCCTTCCAGCAGGGCCACTGCTATGAGCCCTTTGTCAAATATGGCAACTTCAGCAGCAGTGCCCCCTCCTATCCCGTGGGCTCCACCGTGGAGTTCAGCTGTGACCCTGGCTACACCCTGGAGCAGGGTTCCATCATCATCGAGTGCATTGACCCCCACGACCCCCAGTGGAATGAGACAGAGCCAGCCTGCCGAGGTCAGTAGGGACCTGTGGAGGACAGACCTGCCCGGGGCAGGGAGCAGGGTGGGGACCAGAGCCAGCTGCAGAACCTGGGGCCAGAGGGGCCCTGTGACATGTGTGATTCAAGCCCCCACCTAAGGAGGAGGTGGGGGCTCCCAGGAATGGGTAGGCACTCCTGTGGGTTGGTGGCAGCCCCAGGGCATAGCACTGGATGGGGGGGATGTGGAGGGGATGCACCTCCTGGGCCTCCCCTGCCTTCCAGCTGTGTGCAGTGGGGAGATTACAGACTCAGCTGGAGTGGTGCTCTCCCCCAACTGGCCGGAGCCTTATAGCCGGGGGCAGGACTGCATCTGGGGTGTTCACGTAGAAGAGGACAAGCGCATCATGCTGGACATCCGAGTGTGAGTGCCCACTGGGCAAGGCTGAGCCAGTTCCTGAGCTCTGGGGTCATTTCTTGCCCAGATCACCCTGGAGTCCCTAGGCCCACCCTCCCTGACAGTCCTCCTCCACAGGCTGCGCATAGGCCCTGGTGATGTGCTTACCTTCTATGATGGGGACGACCTGACAGCCCGGGTCTTGGGCCAGTACTCAGGACCCCGTGGCCACTTCAAGCTCTTTACCTCCATGGCTGACGTCACCATACAGTTCCAGTCAGACCCCGGGGCCTTGGTGCTGGGCTACCAGCAGGGCTTTGTCATCCACTTCTTTGGTGAGCTTGCCCCTGCCCTGCCTGCCCCACCACCTGGGGGAGGGAATGCCAGAACACAGATCCCAAACCATGGCAAGTCAGAGAGGCCAGGGCAATGAGCCTGAGTGCTCTTAATCTGACGAGGGAAAGCTGGAAAAGCTCCAGGCATCACCTGAAGGAAGCCAGTCTAATTCTCCATCTTCCCTGAGGGCCCAGTCAAAGGGAACCTTCTGTTGCAGCAAGAGAGATTTGGGTAGGCATCAGGAAGACCTTCATAACAAAGAGGAAACTCAGAAAGGTGTTTGTTTCTACCTTCTAACAATCTTTAAGAGAAGTGGCAATTTCCCCACCCTCCTCTCTCAGGCATGAGGAACTGGCCAACGTGCTTTTGAAAGTAAAGCCCAGGGGCACCTGAGTGGCTCAGTTGGTTGAGCATCTGCTTTCAGCTCAGGTTTTGATCTGGGGGTCCTAGGATCAAGCCCCTCATCAGGCTCCCTACTTGTGGGGAGACTGCTTCTCCCTCTGCCTCTCTCTCTCTCTCATGAATAAAATCTTAAAAAAGGAAGGAAGGAAGGAAGGAAGGAAGGAAGGAAGGAAGGAAGGAAGGAAGGAAGGAAGGAAGGAAGGAAGGAAGAAAGAAAGGCATAAAGCCAAAATGATAACCCCTGAACCTAAGAGACAGAATGATGTCAGGTACAGGCAAGGAGGGGCCCTTGAACATGAAGGAATGCATTGCTGGGCCTGCCCAGGCCAGGCTAGGCCCAGGCCAAACTGGCAGGAGCTGGGGTGCCCTTGTGGTGAGGGAGGCTAGCACAGTCACTTTAGTGATGGCTGAGGGCCTGCATCTTGCTGCCCCTATGCCCCCCAGAGGTGCCCCGCAATGACACATGTCCGGAGCTGCCTGAGATCCCCAATGGCTGGAAGAGCCCATCTCAGCCTGAGCTGGTACATGGCACTGTCGTCACTTACCAGTGCTACCCTGGCTACCAGGTGGTAGGGTCCAGTGTCCTCATGTGCCAGTGGGACCTAACCTGGAGCGAGGACCTGCCCTCCTGCCAGAAAGGTGAGTGTACCTGTTCTCCACATTTCCCTCTTCAAAGCAAGATACGAGGCTCTCTCCTGGATTCTGAACCAGACTTCAGCTGTTGCCAGCTAGTACCCTTGAACTTCCTCCCCCTTTCATAGCCTCAGTTTTCTCATCTATGAAATGGGGATAGTACCTTTTCAAAGGGTTATCCACCAAGCATTTCAAATATTTCCTTCCTGATGTATGACCAGTGTATGTTGACTCTAATGGATAGGAAGAGGGCAGCCCGGGTGGCTCAGCGGTTTAGCGCCGCCTTCAGCCCAGGGTGTGATCCTGAAGGCCCGGGATCGAGTCCCACGTCGGGCTCTCTGCATGGAGCCTGCTTCTCCTTCTGCCTATGTCTCTGCCTCTCTCTGTGTGTCTCTCATGAATAAATAAATATTTTTTAAAAATCAAAAAAATAATGGATAAGAAGGGGACAGATGAGGGATGCACCAGCAAGATGGCAGGGACAGATAAATAGGCACCACAGCCACATATCATGAAGATATTGGCTGGCTTGGAACAAAGCCAGGGTGGACTGGCTTCTGTTGAGTTCTATCTGGGCTACTTTCCCCCATTACCCCCCCTACCCATAGTGACTTCTTGCCATGACCCTGGGGATGTGGAGCACAGCCGACGCCTCATATCTAGCCCCAAATTTCCTGTGGGGGCCACCGTGCAGTATATCTGCGACCAGGGTTTTGTACTGACTGGTAGTGCCATCCTCACCTGCCATGACCGTCAAGCAAGCAGCCCCAAGTGGAGCGACCGGGCCCCCAAATGTCTCCGTAAGTGTCAAATGGTTATGAGGGGAAAATTCTGGTAGGAGACAAAAGATGCCACCTCTGGAGACTAGAGGCCTGGCACCCTCACTGGGCTCTGCCTGCTTTGCAGTAGAACAGCTCAAGCCATGCCACGGCCTCAGCGCCCCTGAGAATGGTGCCCACAGTCCTGAGAAGCGGCTACACCCAGCTGGGGCGACTGTCCACTTCTCATGCGCCCCTGGCTACGTGCTGAAGGGCCAGGCCAGCATCAAATGTGTGCCCGGGCACCCTTCACATTGGAGTGATCCCCCACCCATCTGTAGGGCTGGTGAGTGTTTTGCCACCCTCAGAACTCCTGTCTGTCCCCAGGCGCCTGGGTGGCGCAGTTGGTTGAGTGTCTGACTCTTGGTTTTGGCTCAGGTCATGATCTCATGGTTGTGGGATCAGGCCCCACATTGGACTCTGAGCTCAGCTTGGAGTCTGCCTACAATTCTCTTTCCCTCTCCCTCTGCCCCTTCCCATTCATGTGTGCATCTCTCTCTCTCTCTCTCTCTCTCTCAAATAAATAAATAAATCTTAAAAAAAAAAACCTCCTGCCAGTCCTACAGGGCTGCTCTAGCATAGACACCAAATATTAAGAACCAGAACCCCCTGCCCACATGCCCTTTGTGTTACCCTTAGTCTCCCCAGTCTTTGCCAGATCTTTCTGATCTGGTGACACCAAGACAAATGCTGGAGTAGACTCTCCTTGGACAAATCCATCCCATGATCAGTCTACTCCCTGCCTTAGTGGTTGGCCCATTGGTCTCACCTCTGCCCTTGGCCCTCCCCTCTTGTTCCAGCCTCTCTGGATGGGTTCTACAGCGGCCGCAGCCTGGATGGTGAGCCCCCCCCTTGAGGGCCAGGGAAATAGTCTCCCTGGCCCTGGCTCTCACAGCTCCCAGGCCATGGGTTCCCCAAGAAGGGAGGGCAGAGAAAGAGAGAGGTCTGGGACCAGCAGAGCAAAAGTTAGAAGCTAGAGGGAGCTGGTTACCTGGATTCTCCTGGGCAGAGGTTAGGGCAGATATGGGCTCTGGATCATAGGGACTTCTGCCCCAATCCCATCCACTGTGTTTCAGTTGCCAAGGCACCTGCTGCCTCCAGCACCCTGGATGTTGCCCATGTTGCAGCCGCCATTTTCTTGCCACTGGTGGTGATGGCGCTCTTGGTAGGAGGTGTGTACCTCTACTTCTCTAGGTGAGTCTGGTTTCCCTTCCTGCCCTATATATCCAACTCACTCCTGCCCAGCACTTCTGACTCACAGGCTTCTCTGTCCCACAGGCTCCAGGGGAAAAGCCCCCTGCGGCTGCCCCGGACACGACCCCGTCCCTATGACCGCATTACTGTGGAGTCAGCATTTGACAATCCAACTTATGAGATTGGAGTAAGTGCCCATGCCATTCTTTGCACCCTTTCCAAGGATCTAATTCTATTCTCCCTTGGGCAGGTACCCCTGAGGGTCCCTCCAAGCCCCCTCACTCTTTCCCTTTTCCTTGGGCAGGTGGACTATGGGCCGGCAAACCTTATACAAGTTTCCAACTCCCAGCAGTCTCTTTACTTTGCAGGAGACGAAAGAATATGAAGTCTCCATTTAGATGGGGGCAGCTTGGAGAAGCCAGCTCAACCCAACATCACAGCCCAGCAGCAAAGTTTCCAGCTTCCTGCTGTCCCTACACCTCCTGTACATACCATCTGGGAAGAGACGCCACCAATCCCTCAAGAAGTCGTGCCCTTCCCCACCTGCAATGCCCACCAGGGCCTATATTCTTGGTACTGCTGCCCACATAGGACCCTTCCTTGGGTTCAAATCAGGGGGCATCTGCCTCTGGGCAGAGCACAGCTGGAGTACATACATCAAGTACCAGCATTCTCCTGACCCTCCTTCATGCCCTGGACCTCTAGCCTGGAATTCACAAGCAGAGGAAGCACACCTCTCTTCAGGTTAACCACCATTCAGGCTAGCATGTGGCATCCTGCAGCAAGGCGAACTTGAGGGTGGTGGAGACTGCACCAGGGTGCCCCTCACAGGGCTATCACCAGTGGCCAAAGCTGCTGTCAACAATGACCTCTGGGTAGTCCTGGCATGCTGACATCAGCCCCTCGGGGAGGTCTCTAATCCTTCTCTAAGGCCCCAGGAATGGACAGTTCTGCTTTCTGGAGGCAAAAATTCTAAGGGACCCAAAGGTGTTTAGGGACCCTACCCCACGCTCAGGTTGGGCTTCCCTAGGCACTCATGCTCCACACCAAAGCAGGACACCCCACTGCTGCCCTGGCAGCCCTACATGCCAAGGAGAGGGAGATCTTACCCTAATGTCGATCTGGCTTTACAAACATCTTTCCCACTAGTCCCTCCTCCAACCCCAGCCACCTACCAGTCTTCCCTCATGGCCACTGTGTTTTGGGATAAGGGGAATGGGCAGGCACATTCTGGAGAGGAGCAGAGGTCCAAGGGCCCAGATATTTGGCATGGAACAGAGGGTTAGAGACCCACAGAAGAGACCCAGGAGTTGGCTACAGGCCAGTTTGTACATGTAATGTATTATATGGGGTCTGGGCTCCAGCCAGAGAACAATCTTCTATTTCTGTTGTTTCCTTATTAAAACGGTGTTTTTGGAAAAAAAAAAAAAAGCAATGGTCAGGTAGATGGTGCTTTCTTGGAGGGAAAGGAGGTGGGAAATCAATGGGATGCGGACTTCAAGACCAGAAGGCATGCTGGGTCCACCAATTGATCACTCTGACATTTTATCAAAAATAAGTTACATGCAGGTGCTTCAAAGACTACTGTCCCCACAAGGTCAGTACAACAGATGGCAGGTGAAATAAGATGCCCCAGTGGCTGATCCACAGGGGGTTGGGAGCCCAGGAACCCAACTGCTTACCTACCCGCAATGTTTCCTTTCTTTCTTTTTGCTAGGTCCAGTACTATAGGCCGGCACACTCCCAAGCCCCTCCCCAATGCCACTGTATTGTTGACAAGGCCCAGGAAGTCTGACACCTCTTTTCTCCTTTCTTCTTTCCCCTTCTTTCCCAGCTAGCAAGACTTAGGAAATTGGAATAAGAATTGGAGACTGAACCTCTAAACATGAGGCCCTAGTCCATCTTGGCCTCGAGGAATATCCAGACTATCAGGAGGAGGGGCAGTGCAGTTTAGGGCAGGGACTTGGCTCCTATTTTAGCAAAAGTCTATCTATGGGCTCCAGAAAGAAGTTGGCTGGAGAGGATCTGTTTAAGTTTGACCTGTTTGGTCACTTATAGCCCCGATGCCTCTTCTCTATGGTTCCCAGCATGTTTTGAGATGAAAGTGCTAGCCCAGCCTTGGCCCCCAGCACACACATCCATGCTTAGAGGTGTGTGCTGTGTGGCTGCTCTCCAGGGTAAGAGCAAGAGACAGGCAATGGAGTTATGGATACTCAGGAGGCAGAAGACAAAATCCCTGAAGGAAATAATGGCAGCAACCAGCACATTCTACTTCCACAGTCTTCCAACAGAGAGGCCTTGATCACTCATGGCTGCCCACCTCCCACTCTACCCATCTTGAAGGCTGGAGAAGCTCCAGTCCATGTAGAGTGTAGTGCCTATATTAACCACAAGAGGTCACTTCAGAAGATATCTGTATCCCACCTGCTAGCTCTCCTCAATCCCCCTTGAGCAACCCGGGCTGGAGCTCTCCAAGGTGGCACATTTCCAAACGCTGAGCTGACCTCCCCTTCCCAAGTTCTAAGAGGAAGGTGTGTAGAGTGATTAGTTCCCCTGGCACTTGTCAGTAGAGCCAAGTATTATTTCCCTCGTTAACCCACCACCTGTTCCTGTTTTCCACTGCAAATAATGATGTTGATCAAAGCAAAGTCTTGCTCACTGGGCACAGACCAACAGACTATTTATCTGCCCCATAATACTTTCAGGCTGACAGCAGCACAGTTGGGCCCTGAGCAGTAAGAAGCTAGTGAGAGAGGGCCCATGGCTTCCAACTTCTGAGGGCCTGTGGCATGAAACAAAACCTCAGAAGATGTGAGGTCTGGCCACTTTCTTACAACTAGCTCACCCCTACTCTCTCTGATGGTTGCCTCTCTGGTCCATAGCCACTAGGATTTCGTGTTTGCAGAGGCTGGTAGAGGGCAGAAAGCAGCCAATCTAGATGACATCTACATGACAGATAAGGCCCATGACCTTATCATTCTTCCTAGGCACCAAGAGGAACACCAGAAAAGTCAGAAAAACAGAAATATTGAGACCACACACTGACATCCCCACCCTAACTCATCCTCTTCGCTATCCCAAAAGAATATCTGCTGCTGTTGTGAGCAGCAACAACTCCTCACAGTTAACCTGGCATAATGGAGAGTGTCCTGGCCCGGGATTAAAGCTGTTTCATTCACAGGTCTGCCATAAATTCACTATGTGAACCAGGCAAATCATCGCTCCTCTCTATGCATCTGGAAATGAGATTAACATAGATGGCCTTTAATCCCTTTCTAGTTTTATCCTTCTGCAAATGCTACACCTTAACGATCACAGGTGAGCAAGACACAACTACCTGGCAACAATGCCAACTAAACGCCTAGTGGCAGGCACAGTGATGGCCATTCATTCCCTTCTCCACCTCTTCACCTCCAGTCAGGCAAGAGATAACTGGCCATCTCTGAAAGAGATAACAAGGGCAGGGGCGGGTGCCATAAGGGAGGAATTCGGGGTGAGGCCTTCAGACTACAAATCCCAGCATACAGCACAGCATCCCTTCTCAAAACCATCCCTTCCTACCAGGCAAATCTCTTTTCCTCGCGTCCTCCTACCCTACAACGCATAGCATGCACAGGGAACTACGGCTCCCACAATCCACCAGATCCCTCGCGATTTTTGATCCCAGGGTGCAATACGCTCCCGTTCGCCCTTTGGACCTCCTGCGCATTGCAAACTGGGAGTTGAAGTCCGCCATAGACAGGTAGCTGGGCGTTGTCAGTGTTACTAACTCTTCGCTGTTGGCTTCCACTGGAGCAGTTCTCAAGGACGGTGACCAAGAGAGGGTAGTAACGGGCAAGCGAAACTCTCCATGGTGTCATCATTACGCAAGGCAGGGATGCTGAGGCTAAAATTAACTCGGGAGCGGGAGGGTAGTGTGAACAGCAGCCATCCAACCCGACACCAAAAGAATAGTTTTCCGTCGCGACGGCTTTTCTTTTCTCTTTACCAATATGGCGTCTAGCTCAGCCACACCTGACGTTGGGAACCAAACGATCCAGTACAATATCTCTAGGAGTGTTGCTGTCACCGACAGCCTACCAGCTCCAGCCAACACCACACCTTACTCCTTCCCGTTGTTGCCTGAGGACCCCAAGGACATGGTAGCCCATATCCCATTACCAAAATGGCGAAAATAGAAGCATTCTTGTTAGGGCCTGCAGGTGACAATACGCTTGCGCGGAAAGCGGCTGTGGTGTAGGGCGGGAGGGGGGAGCATTCTCAACGCGCCTGCGCAGGAGCAGAGTATTCCTGGTCTATACACAAAACACCAAAGGAAGAAAAGCCCCCGTGTTCCTGCGGCTGCGCTGTGACCCTTAGGACCTGTCCCAGGCGCCTGCGCGAGACCTCACGTCCCGCCCTCTTATCTCAGTACGCTAGCGCAAGGCAGAAAGGCGGGGCTTCAGCGCTCCAGACGAATGCCAGCGCGGCTGCGCGCTGGGGGGTACCCTCTCACTGCGGCTGCGCGGGAGCCCGGCCGCCGGCTGTCACTGCGGTTGCGCGCGGCGAGCGGCGATCCCGGGGCGCCTGCGCGGGTGGCTTTGCGGGCGCTCGCGGTAAGTTTGCGCCAAGTGCGCGGCAGCCGGGACGCAGACGGCGGCGGCGGCGAGAGGCGGAGCCCGGGGACCACCCCCCATCACCCTCCCCGCAGTCACCTCACGTACCACAACCTCACCTAACCTCTCACCCCCCCTCCGATCCCCCCAACCCCGGGATGGCAGCGCCCGCCAGCCTTCCCGGCCGGACCAGCGGTCGCCAGCGCCGGCTTTAGCCTGTGGGACTAGGCCCCGCCGAGGCCTGACCCCCGGAGCCGGGACCCACCGTGCAGCCAGCCGCCGGGCCGGGGCTGAGGGGCCGCTCCCCCCTCACGGCCCGTGGGGAGGACGCTGCCGTCCCGGGGACAGGGGGCCGGGGGGTGGGGGGGAGCCAGGGCGAGGAAGTCGGGACCCGTGTTGAGGAAAAAGAAGGGGGGCCGGGGTCAGGAGCGCCCCCTCCCCCCGCTTCCCCCCTCCCCCTGGGGTTGGGGGGGCCGGAGCAGAGAGCGCCCAGCCCGGGAGGTGGATGAATGTGGGAGAAAATGGAGACCAAGACGATCGTGTACGACTTGGACACGTCGGGGGGGCTGATGGAGGTAAGAGTGGCCCTCCTCATCCCCTTCCCCCAGCGCCGGGAGGGAACCTCCGCCCTCCGCCCCACAAAGCCGGTCCTGAGCTCACAGCGCAAAAGGGCCGGGGGAGGGGGGGTTCTTTCCCACCCAGACTCTCCCTCCCTTCTTTGCAATTCGAGGGGCTGAGCTCAGCCTCCGAGGACGTTTGCAGCAGTTTCACCTACCCGCCGCCCTGGATTCGCTCTCCCGAGGCACCAACCCACTCCATGTCGATGCACCGGCGGGCCTCCCCACCCCCTTCTTGTCGGCCCCTTTGTGCTTTCCCCAGCACGTCCGGGTACCGGGTTTCAGGCCTCTCCAGAGCCTGGCTTTGGAGTCCCCCACTGTCCATACAAGGAAGTGGCGAGGAGGGAACCGCGCACCCTCTCCCCATCCCCCTACCCTGGTCCTCCCCATTTGGAAGAAGCTGTTCTCGTTGTGCTGCAGGAACGCTGTTAGGGTGGGCTCCCCCCGGTTCCGGGGCTGAGAGGTTCTGGGAGCAGCTTGGATGGGAGGAAGAAGGACAAAAGGGGGGAGAGGGGTGGGTGACGGAGAAGCCTTGCCGGGGGGCGACGGACCGCCCGGGAGCTCCGAGTATGCACACACGCCGTTTGTATGTGTGTGCAGCAAATCCAAGCTCTGCTGGCTCCCCCCAAGACGGACGAGGCAGAAAAGCGGAGTCGGAAGCCTGAAAAAGAGCCCCGGAGAAGCGGCAGGGCCACCAACCACGACAGCTGCGATAGCTGCAAAGAAGGTGGGGATCTCCTGTGCTGTGACCATTGCCCGGCCGCCTTCCACCTCCAGTGCTGGTAAGGTCTGGGGACCCCTTTGGAGCTCCTTGGCGGACCCCTCTCGGCACATTCCTTCACCCGGCCTACCCTTGGCTGCCGAAAATAACGGGCGCTTGCAGCCGCTAGCTGACTTTCTGCAGCGGCTGGGGCGAGCGCCTCCCCGCCCCCAGGTGTCTGCCGGGATCTGGCCGTTTGGGGGGGGGCGGGGAGGAGCAGCAGTGGGTCCGGACCCCGAGGTGGGGGTTGGGACGAGTGAGGAGCGCCCCATCTGGGATTGGAAGTCTCTGGGTAGCCGGGACAGAGCCGGCAGGGCACGGCCGGCGGTGGCGGGGGAGGAAGGGGAGGAGCTCTGGGCCCTGTGCCTCTCGCTTGCCCGCGCGCCCGCCACCCTCGGGCTCCTGCCGGGCTGGGCTCTCCTGCGGGCGGGTGCGCGGAGCCCTCGGCTGCGGGAGTTGGCCTGGTCCAGACCCGGGAGTCCGGACACCCGGGCGCTTGCGGCTGTGGAAGAAATCATGGAGGATGTCTCTCGAGTCCGCCTCTCCTCTGCTTCTCTGTTTACAATATGGCGACCTGCCTTTAAATTATATTTTTATTCTCAGCGCCATTTTGGCTGCATATATGATTTGCAAACGTCTCCCGGGGATCGGTGGGGGTAGAAGCTTGGAGTCTTTTCTGCAGAAGCTCCTCAGGGACCAGGGCTAGGATCTCGCCGCTTTGGTCCCCTTTCTCTGGCTCCGCTTGCCCCCTGTTGCCTCTCGGAGCTGCCTCCCTCTCTCCCTCCCCTCCCCGCGCTGCCGCCTCCTAGGAAATCGGGCCGGGTTAGACAATTAAAATTGCCCTTGGGCGCCGATTTCACTTCCCCGCTCCGGATCAGCGAGCCCTTCGCGGCAAAATTCTTTGCTGCCGGGGCGGGATTGTGTGCGGTTAGCTCGGCGAGGGCATTTTTAAGGAGCTGAGAGCTGGAAAGCTGCGCGCTTCCCTCCCCCCCCCCCCCGCTCGCCCCCTCCCTTACTGAACGCGAGAGGAGGGGAGAGACCGGAGAGAGAGGGAGGGACCTGAGTTGATCGCCCGCTGCGTGATCCTCCTGGCAGCTCAGCCCAGAACAGTCCGGCCAGGAAGAGTTTAAACTCCAGCTTCTGCCTGGAGAAACCATCTCTGCCCTCCACAAAAATCCTGCATCTGAGCAGGGAGTCCAGATTGTGTCGTGTTCTGATGGGTCTTGTTCTGTTGTTCAGCAACAGTTGACTGAAGCAGGCGTTTGTGAAAGCGGGAAAGAGAGGGTCTTCTGTTTGTTCCCACCAGTTTTTGATGTTGCCTTTTTTTTTTTTAAGTCCTCTGTTTAAAGAAAAAGTGAGGTTTTCCTTAAGCCCTCTACACTGTTCATTCACATTCCGTCTCTCAGTTCGTGGACTGGTGCCTACTGTATATTTGTACTAATTACAGGTTTTGGAGCACTTATTAGACAGATGACTGATACTGGGCAAATTAAGTCTGTGGTCAGAAGTTAGGTAGGAAGCTCCCATTACCACTCCCCAGATACTTTTGCCCAGGAAGGCACCCCATCTGGGCTTGTAATGTTGCAGGGACGAAAATGGTTATCCTGGAGGAAGCTTTGTTGCTGGTTTTAAATTTTTTATTATGGAGTGACTAATACCAGCAGGAAGGGTCTGTGGTTTTTAGCCTTTGCTTCCTGTAAGGTGTGATCCACCTGGAGAAAATATCTCTGGTCAAGTTTCCTGTGCTGTTCTTGAGCAAGGAATAGATTTGTATCTGGATATGTTATGTTGCTTATCAGTTTTTTCCTGTTGCTTACACTTTTTATTGTGCTTGTTTGATACATATACTGGGACTGAATTGTAGCCACCTTGATTTAAAATGTGGATGTTTCATTCCTAGGATGAAGCTAGTGTGAGTTAACCAAGAATGGTGACCCTTGTGTTGAATTTTATAAGCTTTTCATTATCTTCAGTCTCCTGTGTTTAGTAAGGAGATTGTTTATCAGAAACTTCAGGAATGGAAAAAGTGCGCTGTTTTGCCTGGATTTGGGCTTTATAAACTATAAAACCTAACTTCTGGATCTTCTAATTAGATGAGTGTGAGTCTTGTCAAGTTGTAACAATTAACAGTTTCTACTTCAGCTAAGAGAAGAGGGAGGTACTTGTAGCTGTTTGGTGAGACTCAGGCTTGCCCAGACTGTGCATTTCATTGAATACTTTTCTCTTTCATTTTTTGAAGACCGTTAATGGGAACTGGTAATCAGAGATTTGAGAATCCTAGTAAGTGAGGCAGGGCTTGTTTTACATCTCCAATTCCCTCTTTGAAGAGCCAGTACTGAAGGTACCATTGATTTACCTGAGTTATTACATAAATTACAAAGCATTCTAAATATTGGTACAAAGGCAGGAAGCCTTCTTTCCAATGAGCTTTATTTCACCTTCCTGCCTCCCATTCCACATTCTTTCCAGCACAAGTGAAGTATTTCGTTAACTACCTCCACCAGAGTAGTTAGGTCAAGTAGTTGACTGTCTTAGAAAATTTTGATTTCTGAGTGTCCTGGCTTTAATTCACGCCATTTCTGCTTGCTTGTACCATGTGGGAATGAGTTAGGTGTGGTTATATTTTCTCTTGCTTCCCTTTTTAACTAAGACTGGATTACAGTTGACCCTTGAACAGTGCTGAGGGCTTAAGGACACCAACCCTCATGCAGCCAAAAATCTAATAACTCTTGATTCTCCAAAAACTTAACTTAATAGCCTATTGTTGATCAGAAGCCTTAACCAGCGACATAAACAGTCAACACCTATTTTGCGTGCTATGTGTATTATACACTGTATTCTTACAACAAAGTAAGCTAGAAAAAAAGAAAATGTGAAGAAAGGGACACCTGGGTGGCTCAGCAGTTGAGCGTCTGTGTTTGGCTCAGGTCATGATCCCAGGGTCCTGGGATCGAGTGCCACATCAGGCTCCCTACAAGGAGCCTGCTTCTCCCTCTGCCTATGTCTCTGCCTCTCTCTGTGTGTCTCTCAAGAATAAATAAATAAAATCTTTAATTTAAAAAAAAGAAAGAAAATACTAAGGAAATCATAGAGAGAAGATACAGTACCATACTATAAAAAAATCCACATAGAAGACCTGCTGTCTAAACTCATGTTTTCCAAGAGTTAGCTGTATCTAGATAGCATAATAATGATGATTTTCTTTAATATACAGAATATACAAGCATGAAGATGGAGGTTTTGCAAGCCCTGTAGATCATAACTAGTTCTGCAAGTCTTCACTCAAAGTTCTCTGAGACAAGTCCTCTTTCAGTCTTTAGTCTGTCTTGCCAGCTTGCCTCACAATGAATGAGATCTAACAAAATGTTCCAGAAGTGATCCTAGGCAAACTTTACCTCCTGGGCTTAGTGACATAGCCATAACCACAGGGAATTTTTCTAAGATAAACTACTATAGGAAATGATTGGTCAGATAAACTGTTTTAATTGTCTTTTCTCAGGGGCCAGTGCTCTTCCCAATTAGATTGGGAGCCCTGTTTCTGGTTTTTCTGTAATGATCCTTTAGGTGAGGGAACGTCCTGTGCTCAGCACCATGACCTCACTGAAGAATTAAACTTAAAGAGGTTATTTGTTTTTTGTTTTTGTTTAAGTGATAGTGTAATCATTTTATCTGAGTTTAACTGGTTTATCAATTATTCAGAGCGGTGGTAGGGTTTACTAAACTTGCCCCAGGAGAGCTGGAGAGATGTTTTTAAGTGTTTTCTGGTGAACCTGACACCTATCTATAATTGTCATGCCATGAGTTGAACTTTCTGAAAATCCTGGTCTCCATGGGTTAGTCCCTAAAAATTGGTTTGAAAAAATTAGAGTAACTGGTGGAGCTCTAGTTGCCACTGACCCATCTCTCTGTTTGTGAAATGGATTGAATTGTTCTCACCAACAAAGTGAACGCCAATAGGCCATGGGCAGTGAAGTCGACTAGAAACTAGATATTTCCCTCTGATTTGCTTTCTCTCTCATGGCATTTTGCTCCAAATGGACTGAGGGACCAACACGGTCTGCTTGAGAAGTGAATCTACCTCAGCAGACCTCAGCATGGTTGCTTCCCGTCAGACAGATTTCTGTAGCATTTGCCTCCGCATGTTATATTTGGAATTTTTGGCCGGCTTTCCTCTCTTTGGTGTTGGCAGCAAGATCCAAAATGAGGTTTTCGAAGAATGAGAGTAAAAAGGTCTCTGTGCACAGGCAAAACTAAGCTCAGCTTGGAGTTTTGCATATCTAATTTTCAGTGAGTCATAACAAGAAAGGTTTCACACACAGAGTAGAAAACTGCCTTGCTGAAAATCTTTGCTGTTTGAACTTGTAAGAAGGTGATTTTCCTGATTTTGTTGTGTTTAGCTCCTCATTGGAGTAGTATCAGGCTAGCAATGAATCAAAATACATTTATTGTAATGTTATCTTGTGAATTTGTTTCTAACATTTTAAGTGCTTGGAAACCTAGCACTGAAGATCTGGAGGTGTCAGCATCTGGACTTCCTCCCATCACCCTGCCTCCTCAATAGTAAAATGATTCAACAATAAACAAACCTACTTTGGTTTTATGTATATTTTATTTATTTTTACATTTGCTGCATCACATTGGAATCCAGGTGTGTATTATTGTTTTTTTTTTTAATTTTTATTTATTTATGATAGTCACAGAGAGAGAAAGAGAGAGAGGCAGAGACATAGGCAGAGGGAGAAGCAGGCTCCATGCACCTGGAGCCCGACGTGGGATTCGATCCCGGGTCTCCAGGATCGCGCCCTGGGCCAAAGGCAGGCGCCAAACCGCTGCGCCACCCAGGGATCCCCTGTATTATTGTTTTTAAATGTTCCACTCAAACAGGAAGGGTCCAGTAACATTGAGCTTGAGCTAAATTACACATGCATGCTTTGTAAACTTAATGTGGGGCTCAGGGACTAATTCTTGTGATGCACGTGCTTTGGTTCAATGATAAAAGGATAATGACTATTTGAAAATAATAATAATATTTAATATGAATTGTTTACACAAAAATGTGTGACCTAGATGGCTTTGGTTAAGAAAGGAAGCATCAGAAATTTTTTAAAGGGGAAGAGGAGACAATGTTCCTCAAAGGTAAGAGTGTTTGTATGACCTAAGGCAAGTACTTAGTGGTACTGTTGTGGGAAATTTTTCACTTTGGGCCTTTCCCCAAATTAATTACCATACTCAATGAAAAGTAGGATGCTGTTGTAATCTCATTAGTTTCCTGCTACTCCTTAAGTATTTTCCTGCTCTCAAAATACTTTACAGATGGGCTCCATTAAAATACTAGGGCCGTTTTGCCTTCGTAAATGATTAGTGTATTTTTTACGTGTGTAATTGTATAAAGGACATATTTAGGTAGTCTTCATTTACATATGGAGAGGGGATTCATGTTGATCTGTTTTATTTATTTATTTATTATTATTTATTTATTATTATTTATTTATTTATTTATTTATTTATTTAGTTGTTGTTGATCTGTTTTAAATTCTTAAGTATGTCTCCAAGATAATTTTTTAAGCCAAATCACAAAATAAAGACAAATTGTGTAATTTGAACTGAAAGGGGATCCAAATTGTCCTTGCTGTGCATTGATGAGACATTGGTTTTTATTAGGCTCTGAATAAAGGACAAGTGATACTCAAAAAAGGACTCAGTGAGTTTCCAAGGTTCACCCTTGTAGGATTTATCAGTACTTCATCCATTTTTATGGCTGAGTATTATCCCATGTATGGATATACCACTTTTTTGCTTATCCATTTATCAGTTAATGGGCATTTGGAGTTTTTTCTACTTTTTGCTATTGTGAGTAATGATGCTATGCACATTTTTGTGTGCAGGTTTTGTGTGGGCATCTGTTTTCATTTCTCTTGGTTGTGTACCCAGGAATGGGATTGCTGGGTCATAGGGTAACACATATTTAACCTTTGAAGAACTGCCAGACTCCAATTTCTCTACATCCTTTCTAACACTGGTTATTGTATGTCTTCTTGATAAAAGCTATCCTATGAGCAGTAAGTGCTATGGTTTTAATTTGCATTTCCCTAGTAGCTAATGATACCAAACATCTTTTCATGTGCTTATTAGGCATTTGGCTATTTTCTTGGAGAAATGTCTATTTTGATCCTTTGTCCAATTTTAATTGGGTTATTTGGTTTTTTTATTACTGAGTTGTAAGAATTATTTATATTCTGGATACCAAATATTTTGTTTTTTTTTGTTTTTTTTTTTTTTTAAATTTTCTGTTAGTACAGTGTTTTCATACTGTTACAAAGATAAATTGAGACATTTTTATTTTTTTTTAAATTTTTATTTATGATAGTCACACACACACAGAGAGAGAGAGAGAGAGGCAGAGACACAGAGGGAGAAGCAGGCTCCATGCACCGGGAGCCCGATGTGGGATTCGATCCCGGGTCTCCAGGATCGCGCCCTGAGCCAAAGGCAGGCGCTAAACCACTGCTCCACCCAGGGATCCCAATACCAAGTATTTTGTCAGATGTATGATTTGCAAGTATTTTCTTCTATTCTGTGAGTTGTCTTTTTTTTTTTTTTTTTTTTTTTAGGTTTTATTTATTTATTTGAGAGAGAGAGCAAGAGCACACACAGAGGGAGAGGGAGAATCAGACTCCCTCCTGAGCAGGGAGCCTGCTATGGAGTTTGATCCCAGGATCCTGGGATCATGATGTGAGCCGAAGGCAAAAGCTTAACAGGCTGAGCCACCCAGGCGCTCCAGTGTGGGTTGTCTTTTCATTTACCCTTTTTATTTTTTAATTTTTGAGTCTTACCTAGAAGAAAAGTAGTGGATTTAAAGCATACTTTAATGTCTATGCCTATATTATCAATGTAATGACAGTGACTAAGGGTTTTCTTCTGTGAACTCCAGTCAGGATGGTATATCTCAGTGGAGAGAACCCTACAATGTGATTTTTTGTGTTTCAGCTTTTCTGAGTGACCCTTCTTAGTAAAGAGTCTAAGGCTGGAAGTTAGCCCTAGAAAAACTATAACAAATCCACCACAGTAGAAAATGGCTCAGCGGTTTAGCGCCTGCCTTCGGCCCAGAGTGTGATCCTAGAGTCCCAGGATCGAGTCCCACGTCGGGCTCCCTGCATGGAGCCTGTATCTCCCTCTGCCTGTGTCTGACTCTCTCTCTCTCTGTGTCTCTCATGAATAAATAAATAAAAATCTTTTTAAAAAAAATTTCTGTGTATAGAAATCTCATATTTGTGAGGCTCCTAGTTTAAGGAAGATTTTCATTTTCTCAGTTTGATAGGTTACAGCTTGGAGTGGAAATAACTCCAGATCAATTGAGCTAGCTTTTGAACTCCATTAACAAGAACAAAAATTGTACATTGTGTAATGAACTCACCTGTTTATATGTGTCTTTATGTAAACCCAGGTAGCAATAAATAGGGAGACAGAGTGCAGAGAATATTTGCCTGAAGGTTTTATATAGTTTATAAAAAGAAACCATCTGTTTTGATGCCCCCCAAGAGGATTTTTGCCACCTAGGAGTGCAGACGTCCTGCTTCTTAACAGAAATGGGTACGTTTTTTCTCCTATAAGTGATAGGACAATAGAAAATAGATAAAGCCAAATGTTTTTTGCTTTTGGTCATGAAGGAAGGGTGTTGAAATCTATCTCTGAACCTCCTTGTCTCACCCAAGCAGATATACAATTCCTTGGGTGTGTAGTTAAGCAATCTGCCCTAGTAGATTTTGATTGGGGTTGTGATGGTTGTATTATTATGATAATGCAGCAAGGCTCCTTTAAATGCATTCCTATTTTAAGGTGCCAGAGTTTTAAGTTGGGGTGGGGGGTGTTTTCCCACCTCTACTGTGCTCTTCCTTTGACTTAAGAGTCCCCAGGGAGTACAAACATGGCCAGCTGCATTGCCATTCAGTGAGTGACACTTATAAGAGCACCTCTGCATAATGCTAGCCTCCCAAGAGACTGGACAGGAGTACATCTGTCCCCCTGCCAGTTTCCTGAAAGAAGAGGACATTGTATTCAGTGCAAGTCCTAGACCAATTTCAGAAAGGCACTTTGGTATTGCGGATTTGTCACCATGCCCAGGACACATGCACAGGTCACTAGCTGACTGCTTTTCCCATGACTTGAGAGCAGTTAAGAATAAGAAGGTGACTCCTTTTTCTGCCTGCCATTTATAGATGTCAAAGTTTTCATCCTTTAAGCCTAAACATCTGAATCTAGGTCTCAGCAAATAAGAATAAAGATGAAGTATTAGCACATTTGTATGGGGGGCAGAAGACACTGAGAAGTACAGTAGACACTGATAAAAAGGAGAAATCATTGCTTTGACGCATCAGCAAAAAAGAACTTGTCTACCATGTAGAGCTGTTGAATTCATAGTAAGCAAATTCCAAGTACAAGTTACAGATTGATAAAATTTCAATTAATGTAAAGCTTGACTCATTCAAAAAGCTACTTTCCCTTTTGCAACCATGTACTTAAATGCTCACTAAACTTCTTGAAAGCCAGAGGCTGACCCATTTCCTCTGCTCACTGCTATGCAATACGTAGCAGTATTACAAATGAGAGACATGCAAAGATAAGCAATGCTTGGGGAACAGAACTGATACCTGGTTCTACCAAGTGGATGGTATCTTTGTTAACACAAACACACGGTGACCATTCCTTTCCCCCTAATTACATTTGTTTCTTATGTGTTAATAGTGTTAGTGTTTAGTCTTTGCTCTTCCCCTGTTTTCTGACAAACTGCAAGATATATCTCCCAGGAAGTGTTTCCCAATCTTGAAAGGACAAAAGACAGTGTAATAGCAGGGCAGGGACTCCATGCCTGAACCTAGCTAGCATCAGTCTTTCCTGATTTGGGGTCTGCATGAGGCTCTTTTTGAAATAAGCTTGAGTGAGCAAGAGAGGACTCTCTGCAGGGTTTGAATTTAACCATAGCCCAAAGACACCACTTTAGCACCAGGCCAGGCCAGAGTGAGGGAACCTCTCAGAATTACTAGCAAGCTTGAGCTTCAGGGTGGAGCCCTGTTTGTAGCAGCACAAACACTTTTATCCAGCTGTGACCCTCAGAGGACTGTTGAATATTATTTTTCTCCTGTCTGCATTTGTGCAGAGAACAGAGCAGAGAAGCTAATGAAATGCATAGAACTCTTAAGTGATTATAGGCAAGTCTCCTCATTACAAAACTGGGTGATGAGGAGCTACTCCTGTTCTTTACACCAGCCCTGGGCTCCTGTGATGAGCTGGGAGCTTTTTAATTCCCACGTTCACTGAACCATCAGAGTTCTCCTGATTCTTGGTTTTAGTGAAGCTCTGGAAACAGTGAAACTCTACAGTGAACTTTTTTGGTTGACATTCATCAATTTTTGGTCAAAGTGCATGAAATTTATACTCTTAATCTCATTAAATGTGTCTAAACCTATGACTTTTCCTAGTTCTTTCTGTACATAGATTGGCTGTATTCAACTTTCCTTGATCTTCCTTGCCATGTTTTGAAAGAGCATCTTAAACATAGGGAGAATTCTGTGACCGATTTTGGTCTTTGGATAAACATTGTTTTGCTCTATCATTTTTGTTTTCTTTATCCTTCCTTTGTAGTCCTCATAGTTTTGCCTGGCTTAGACAACAGTCATACTAGCTTAACTTAGCTCTTATAACACCTAATTCATCAGACATCTTTGGCTGTAGGCTTCAGTTTGTTGGTATTGAAGTAAGCTGAATGGTAAGAAAAGGATCTGCAGTTTATATAAGTTACAGGAAAGTGATTATGTCCAAGATTTGTATGCTTGCTGCATGTAAGCTTTCCTTAAATTTTACCACTTGTGTGCACACATTCAGGCCTTTAGGGTGATCATTCTTTGGTTAGGGATCATCTGAAAGAAAAGTGGGCCAAAGGGAAAAAATTATGATGCTCTGTCTCTGAGAAGTCTGTTCACCTCCTAAATAGGTCACAGGGGGTATAACTGGAAGGCTTCAGAAGCCCAAGTCAGCACTTCGCTGTGGCATCAAACCACGATAGCACTGTTTGACAGCATGCCAGGAGATTACTTCAATCATGTAGGTGGGGAGCTTTGAGGTTTATGAGTAAAATGGGGTAGGGGGAAAAGGTAGAAGAGAAGGAGAGAATAGGCCCTGTGCTGTTTTGATGCAAATAATAGCATTATTCCCCCCCCCCCCTTTTTTTTAAGAAGACCCTGTCAGAGGAGGGTAAATGAAGCAGAAATCCTCCTTAGGGAAAAGCAGCTGGGTCCTAAGTAGAAACATGCTCTCTATATTTAGTTGGATTTCAAATAAAGATGTTAGTGTTTTTAGTTTTCCCAGCCCTTACAGAATTTTAGGTCCAGTATCTATAAGATGTAAACTGATCCAGATTTCCTGATTTGCATATGCAAAAAAATTTGGGCTGGCTACCTCCTTGTTCTTGATAGTCCACTAAAATTTGGCCACTGAACAGTACCCAGTTTTCCATATACCTCTGAGACTCTTCTGGAATACACAATTACAACTATTGGTTCTTCTTTCCAAGGAAGAACATTCCCTAGGAACATCAGAAAGTGACTATTGAGGCCAGAATAGTGACTTCCAAAAAACAGGTGGGCTCTAGCATCTATCATGAGGTGAATGAATGAAGCTCATTTTTAAAATGTTTGCAGCTAATTTGTTTGCCATTGTAGAGAAGCCAGGATTGCCAGAATAGCCAGACTAATGATAGATAAGGCCCTGTGGCACCCAGTCTCAGCTTGTAGAGAAGTTAGCAGAGCGAGACACACCTGGTTTAACTGTTGGCGCTCTGCCTTCCCACCCTCCTTTTGCTACACTTAGAACCCTGTTCTCCAGGTGTCCTTCACTGGGAGGATGCCATGAGCCAGCTCTACATAGAGGGCAATGAAGTTTGGGGGCACAGTCAGCTAGTTTGAAAGGATTGTATGCCTGTGGAAGTGATGCAACTAGCTAAGTTTCTCAATGGGGCATTTGTAATGGCCTGGCACTTCATTGGTCTCCTTGTTAACACTGCTACTGAGGCTTTGCATAAAAAAGCCAGCAGTCCTTATATTTTTTTATGTACTTTGTGGCATTAGCTGTTTTTGAGTCGGTAGCTGGGATGAAGGAGGGTAAGGAATTAAGGTTCTGGGACCCCATGAACTTTCTGCTTTTATCTCCAATATCTTTCAGTATAGCCATCTTATCTTGCCAGCTTTTGAAAGGTAGGCCGTGCTTGAAAATAAAAACTGATGCCCATACAAGTGCCCAGAGGAAGCATATATACTGACATTTAAATTTCATTAGATTTTGTTTCTTTGAAACAAACCATTAAATTTGAGTGTATTAGTAACAACTTTTAAGCTTTAAGAATATTTTTTAATTAAATTTTATCCTGCACCTCTGAGCTTTTCTAGAACAGAAGCTGGTTTCAGTTTATAAAACACTGCTTTTCGGGTGTCTGGGTGGCTCAGTCAGTTGAGTGGCTGCCTTCAGCTCTGGTTGTGGTCCTAAGGTCCTGGGATTGGGTCCTGTATTAGGCTCCTGGTTCAGCGGGGAGTCTGCTTTTCCCTCTCCCTTTGCCCTTCCCCCCTGCTCATGCTGTCCTCTCTCTCTCTGTCAAATAAATAAAAATCTTTTAAAAACCTACTTAAAAAGGCTTGTTTTGTATGCTCATAGTTTCCTTTGTAGATCAAGATGGCTGCCAGGAGGCTAAGATGTGATAGTGGCCTTGTCAGTGATCACCTTCACTCCCATTTTGGCTGGTACCGACACGCTTCCTGAGCTGGCCAAAGGCAACAGGGCTAGTCTGAGGGAGAGCAGGCCTGCTGTAAGCATATATTGTCTTTTACAGTCACTCTTAGACAATACCGTTAAATATAATTGCAGGATTTTTATCTGGTAGTGGACCTCAGATGGATGGATGAGACCCATGAACTGTGAAATTAAAAATCAAAACTGCTCAGTGCTATTGTTTGCTGGCTGACACTCCACCACCACCCAAAAAAGGGAGGAGACCTACAGATGCCGCGGGTGTTTGTGTTTGTGTGTGTGTGTGAAACCATTCTTAGTCTGATATTTTTACTGAACTCTATATATGAGCATATGAACATATATGGCTAGAGAGCTTCTGATTCTTAGAGAATGATGGGTTCTGACAGGAGGGACCCTAGCATTTCATGCAGCTGACCTCTTTTAGAAGAGAACCCGAGTGGAATGCTGTGGGTATATTGTGTTTGGATATGCTATCTGCATAGTGTTCCTGTTCAGTCTTTGTATTAAGCAGAATATTTTATCAGTCCAAGAAGAAAAAATGAGATGCCTTCTTTCTTAAATATTTTTTATGCATCTTTCTTTTGTCCTAATACACACACCAAAGCTTTTGATTTGGTTAAGTGATATTTCCATGTCTCCCCAGCTGCCTTTGGCTCAAGTTTTAAAATGTCAGTGTTACTTAGCTGGATGGACAGTTGCAAGCTATACATTAGTAACCTAACATATTTTTTAAAAATACGGCCAGGGCAGCCCCGGTGGCGCAGCGGTTTGGCGCCGCCTGCAGCCTGGGGTGTGATCTTGGAGACCCGGAATCGAGTCCCACATCGGGCTCCCTGCATGGAGCCTGCTTCTCCCTCTGTCTGTGTCTCTGCCCCTCTCTCTCTGTGTCTATGAATAAATAAAATCTTAAAAAAAATAAAAATTAAAATTAAAAATACGGCCAGAGCCCAATGCCTTTCCTGTCTGCATGTTGTAATGCAAAAAATAGGTCTCTGAAATCAAAGGCAGTCTTTTGCTTCCCTGTCTCCCTATCTCCACCTCTCCCCTCCTCCCTTTGTTCTCTTGTTCCCCTCCCCCTTCTCCCTTCCAGTTCCATATTGAAAAACTGCTTGCGCTGGGTGGATAATTAACGCAGAGCTATGGAGCAACAGGTCCCACTGGTGGCGACTAAATCTGAGGTAAATGTTAATGTCTGCAGGTTCACATGTATTAATAGGTGAGGGAGATGAGTGAGGTGAGACTCAGATCAGCCACACTGGTGTATGACTTGAAATAGATCCTCTTAATTAGAGAGCCAAGAACCATGACAACTAACATCTTCCACCTGCAGTAGTGGGCTGCAGCCTCATTAGTGAATGAAAGAGGCATTCTAAATTAAAACTGGACTTCATCCTTTGGCTGTGAATTGGGTTCATCTGGCTCTGGGCTTTGAATCTCTGACATGGAGAGAGGTCTATCAATGCAGGCATCACAGCTGGGGGTCAGGGTGTATGTAGTTTTCTCTTCCATGATTCCGGAAATAAACTAATCTAGACAGCCCTGATCAGAAATAGAGTCAAGCCATTTAAATTTGTTTATGGGGGTCTAGATGTTGGAGTCCTGCTGCAGGGGTTGGCTTTAGGAGTTTTAGTTTTAAAAAATTAATGCCAGGGCTCCTGGATGGCTCGGTTGGTTAAATGACCGATTCTTGATTTCAGCTCAGGTCGTGATCTCAGTATCATGAGATCGAGCCCTACATTGCCTTCTGAGCTCAGCACAAGATCTGCTTGAGATTCCCTCTCTTCTGACTCCACCATGCATGCTTTCCCTCTCTCTCTAAAATAAGTAAATCTTTTTTTTTTTTTAAAGTAATGCCTTTGACCAGCTTTCTAATTGGTTTGTGTACAGATGTTACTGTTAACGGTTTATAGGCCCTATCAGGCCTCACAGCCACACCAAACCCTGAGATGCATATCTTTCAGTTGTCCAATCTCTGTGGATTTAGAGCTATATTGTTATGAACTATTTTATAGCTAACAGTAGGTCTTTAAGATCAGGTAGTTGTTAAATAGCAACTTAGAAAGCAGTGAATGTCACTTTGTGGCCAGGAATTGCAGGCCAGGGCTTTTTAACAAATGATCTGAGAGGAAACCTCCACAGCAGTGAAGATGGATAGATATTCTCTGCAAAAGCTCTGTCCTCACAGGGTACTCTCTAAAGAGCTACCAGTTTTCCAAGACAAGCCAGCTCTCATGCACATTCCAGGACACCTTCCTTTCTAGGACTTGGACAGTTCTCAGAAGGAATCTAAAGGCTCATACGGGGCACCACGGGTGGCTCAGTGGTTTAGCGCCGCCTTCAGCCCCAGGGCCTTATCCTGGAGACCCCAGACCGAGTCCTACGTCGGGCTCCCTGCATGGAGCCTGCTTCTCCCTCTGCCTGTGTCTCTGCCTCTCTCCCTCTCTGTGTCTCTCATGAATAAATGAACAAAATCTTTTAAAAAGTAAAAATAAAAAAATAAAGGCTCATACACTGTTGAGTTCTAAATGGACATAAAATACCCATTCCTAGGAAAGTGTCACCACTCCCTGAACTTTGCTTCTTCATGTAGTTTTTCAAATATAGAAATACACCTTCCAAAACTATAATTTCCTCCTGAACCCCTTGAGATCCTTAGTATTGCTGTCTTTAAAGGATCACTGACTGAATAACCATTTGCTGAATAGTTCTGAATTATAGAAAGAGAGGAGGGAAAAGGCCACTGTCACCTTCAGTTACCAAGAAACCAAACTTCTTTTTTTTTTTAAAGAAACCAAACTTCTAAGGCTGTTCATTGAGCCCAGCATCCATGCACAGTTGAGTCTTGTATAGGTCTTTATGGTGGGTTCAGTTTGTAGTTGATTGTATGTGGTCTTGTTGTCAACTGTCCTTTTCATGTTATTCTAGCCTATGATCCCTGAGAATAAGGACCTTGTCTGAAATCTCACCACTTAACACATTGCCATCCCTAAAATAATTAATTATTCATTAAGTGCTTGACTGGACGAATGACTCTGGTCCTCTCTCCCCAAAGGCCATTTCATGGTAGAGTAGATCATAACTTGTTTGCTTTGTGTCCTTCCTCTAATGTGGTACCTCTAGCATGGCATTGGTAGTAAGCAGGGGGAACTCAATAAATATCGACTGATGTAGAAGGAAATGCTAGACTTTGAGGTTAAAGAAGATACTTTGATGGATATTCCACTGTTCCTCCCAGAAATAAGAGAACTCACAAAGGTTTTTTATAAACAGCTTGGGCTCAAGATTTGAGAGAGCCAGGAAACTGATTTGAGTTCTAATTCTGCAACTTAACTGGCTCCATGGCTTTAAATAAGTCCATTTTCTCACCTGTATGATGGGAGTAAGAATTCTCACAGTGTGCTGGTGAAGATCAAATAAAAACATCTGTGAAAACACTTTGAATTGTAATACGCTGTGTAGATGTAAGATGAGATTATCGCTATGCTATTTCTAGGCTTTAGTGATTAGGAAGCATATTGATGTCTTTACACGCAGCACTGGCTCATTATAGTGTCCTCATGGTTTTCACTGCTGAGCAGAGGAAACTCTGATAGAGCATTTCCAACATTACTTTTAACTTTTAATAATTTCCGTTTATAGAGAATGGCCCTCAGCATCTTGTCTTCATTGATATATAGGGATAAGAGAGCTGAGACAAAGCCTTCTTTTTCTTGACAGATGTATTATGATTTAAAGACTGGCATGCATATAATTGTTTCAGAGCTGCACAATAAAGGGAACACCATTCTTATAGGGGGAAAACTTTGAGATGGGAAAGTCTTCAGGATGTGTATGGGAGTGTCTGGAGGCTGCAGAATCTCCTTTCTCCCTGGAATCCTTTCCCTTTTGGCAATATTTCTGATATAGAACAAAACTAGCTGTTTGCAAAACAGCCTCTTTCTGAACTAGTTTGTGAGCTTATTACTCCAACAATCTAGCTTTCCTGGATCTATTTCATGAATCGTTTTAAAGATATAGGTATTTGAGTTGAAAAACTACCTTCTAGATAGCTTGAAAGGAATTGCTAATGGCAAAGAGGAAACATGGAGAAAGCTTTATGATAGGCAATTCTTGTATTCCTGCTGTATCTGTGATGATCATTTTCCTTTTTTTATTATTTTATTTTTTAAGATTTTCTTTATTCATTAGAGATAGAGAGGCAGAGGTAGAAGCAGGCTTCCTGCATGGAGCCCGATGCGGGACTGGATTCCAGGACCCCAGGATCATGACCTGAGTCAAAGACAGATACTCAACCACTAAGCCACCCAGGCATCTCTATGATGGCCATTTTCTAGAAACAGACTTTCCTTCCCTATCCATCCTATCTTACATACTACTGCCTTCTCAAAATACCACGTTTTCAAGTTTATTTCAAGATGCACATTCTATGTCAGAAAGCAACAAAATCTTAACTAGGCCTCACTCTTAAGTGTTCTGTGCTCATCCTGGAGACAATACTCTGACTTTCCTGTGCTATTCCCTAAACTCAAAAGCCCTCATCAGACACTTTAGGGCAAACAAAAAGAGCCTGTGGCCATAATTTAGAATTCTGAGAAATGAATGTTCTTAAACTTTATCTCTAAAAGTGATCCTTTAGAAACCAACCAGAAGTACTTTTAAGAGCCTCTTAATAAAAATTTTAGGCATTTGACCCCTGTTTTCAGAAAAATAAACAAGAAATCAAATTGTTTAAAGAAGATTTTAAATGAGTTGGGGGTGGTGGTTCAGTGTGAAGTTCAGGTTTGCAAGTGTGGACTTTGACTCTCATGTCTTATTGTTTTGTAACTTAGAAAACAAATCATTTCATGAGTGACTTAACCACCAAAACAAGTGCCTACCCAACTGTATTGCTGCCTCGTGACTTTGGAGGCATTCACTTCCTAGAAGTCCGTTCTTTAGTGTTCCGCAGTTTTTTGTTTTTTATTTTTTTAAAGATTTTTTATTTATTTATTTATTCATGAGAGACACAGAGAGAGAGAGGCAGAGACACAGGCAGAGGGAGAAGCAGGCTCCATGCAGGGAGCCTGACGTGGGACTCAATCCCTGGACTCCAGGATCACTCCCTGGGCTGCAGGCGGCGCTAAACCGCTGCGCCACCGGGACTGCCCTTCCGCAGTTTTTTAAAGCTTTATTGAATGCCTAGTATGTGTCAGACATCTTGCAGAGTGTGAAGATACAAAGATAAGTAAGGCATAGAGAAAAGGAATCGGATGCATAACAGTTTCTGTACAGTGTGGCACAGAAGTGCTGTAGGGAATCGGGCTTCAGGGGAAGGCTTCCTGTAGGTAACATCTGACTTGAGCCCCAAAAGATAAAGAGTCCACTGGGGAAAGGAATGAAGGAAGGCCCAGCTTTTGTGGTTGTAGGTAGCACCTCCAGAACAAACAGACATGCAGTGGAGAAAGGATATGACTGTGTGGGGAGCCATCAGGTTAATGATGTTGGAGAAAGGTGGAGGACTCTGGCCACAGGGGTCTTTTTTTTTTTTTTATTCATGAGAGACACGGAGAGAGAGGGAGGCAGAGACATAGACAGAGGGACAAGCAGGCTGCATGTAAGGAGCCCTGTGTGGGACTCTATCCCGGAACTCCAGGATCACACCCTGAGCTGAAGGCAGACGCTTAAGCACTGAGCCAGCCAGGCGTCCCTGGCCACAGAGGTCTTAACCGACAATATGGGAGCTTGAACTTTATCCTATAATGGTTAGGGTAGGGGTGATACTGAAGGGCTTTTTAATTAGGAGGGTGATGGGACACCTGGGTTGCTCAGTGGATGAGTGCCTTCGGCTCAGGGCATGATCCCAGAGTCCTGGGATCAAGTTCCTTATCAGGCTCCCCTCAGGGGAGCCTGCTTCTCCCTCTGCCTATGTCTCTGCTTCTCTGTGTCTGTCTCACGAATGAATAAATAAAATCTTTTTTAAAAAATTAGGAGGGTAATAAGGTCAGAATTTTGTTTTAAGGGACAGCCCAGCAGTTGAGCATCTGCCTTTGGCTCAGGGCATGATCCCAGAGTCCCAGGATCGAGTCACACATTGGGTTCCCTGCATGGAGCCTGCTTCCCCCTCTGCCTGTATCTCTGCCTCTCTCTTTCTGTGTCTGTCTCACAAATGAATAATAATAAAATCTGAGAGAGAGAAAGAGAGAGAGAGAGAGAGAAAGAAAGAAAAGAAAGAAAGAAAGAAAGAAAGAAAGAAAGAAAGAAAGAAAGAAAGAAAGAAAGAAAGAAAAAGAATTTTGTTTTAAATAACTTATTCTGCCAGCAGGAGTTGGGGCTAGATTGAGGGAAGCATGAAGAATGGCCAGGAAGCCTTTTACATCTTGGTAAAAGATCTAAGCTCAAACTACCTTTCCTTGCCCTTTTCTGCTTTACATGTTTGGTGGAGAGTCTCTGGGTACAAAGCCAAATGGGCAGATGAAAAGAAATGATGAGAAACAGAATCAGAAGTGACAACCTTTTCAGGGTTAGTTTTAATATGACAGCTGCTGAAGCATAGCAGAGTCTGTAGGCCTTTGCAGATTACATGCATGCATTTCATTAGTCTAGATGTAGCCTATGCAGAAATCCATTAGAGTGAAGTGGGAAGACTTTACAGGTGACATTCATCTCTGATCCTCTAGGGTTTGAAGACCTGTCACAGCAGGCCAGTGTGCCTCCAGTTTTCTACTTCCTAGTAAGGATCTCCTGAGATTCACCAAGGAAACTGGAAGGAAAGAAAGCCAGGACCTGTGATGGCTTGGTGGACATCCCGACATGGATACTCAGGGCTCCAGGGAAGCATGGCAAAGCAGGAGCTAGGACAATTTCCAAGCCAAGTGCTCGTTTAGATAGTCTGCCTTTGGTTCAGGTCACAATCCTGGGGTCCTGGGATTGAGCCCCGTGTCAAGCTCCCTGCTCAGTGGGAAGTCTGCTTCTCCTTCTATTCCCCTCCCACCGACTCCCCCCCCCCCCGCCCCCAAGTCATGTTCTCTCTTTCAAAAAGATAAAATCTGGGGAAAAGAAAAAGAAAAGAAACAGTAGAGCAGTATAATAATAAGCCCTGGGACTTTAAGAAGAGTCCTTCTATTATTCAACATTCAGTTATTACCTTTTTTTTTTTTTTTATGAAAAACTTCCTCCTTAACATTCCAAATAGGTGACCCCAGGAACCAACTATAGGAATTCTTTAGTGTAAATGTAGCCTCATTCTGTATAACAGAACTTCTAATTCTGTATGCCTGAAGTGAGGTCTCAATTTGCATTTCTAATAAGTTCCCAGGTGATACTGATGTTTACTTCTGATCTGGAGACCACACTTTGAGAACTACTACTGTATAGACATTAGAAATGTGACTCTCAAAAAAAAAAAGAAAAAAAAAAGAAATGTGACTCTCCTGGGATGCCTGGGTGGCTCAGCGGTTGAACATCTGCCTTCAGCTCAGGGCATGATCCTGGGATCCGGGATTGAGTCCTACATCAGGCTCCCTGCAAGGAGCCTGCCTCTCCCTCTGCCTTTGTCTTTGCCTCTTTCTGTGTGTGTCTCTCATGAATAAGTAAATAAATCTTTAAAAAAAAAAAAAAATGTGACCCTCCCAAGGATTTAATATCCTACATATGGTTCTTGCTGTAACCTTAATGGAAAGTAAGGCCTGCCCTACACAGCTCTAATTCTGATTCACTATTGACTTACTGAGTGACTACTGTGTGCACAACCTGTATATTATTAAGCTACAAAGAGGGAAGAGATCTATCTAATCCTTGTCTCTGTCCCTCTAATGAAAGAAATAAAAGAGGGGCATCTGGCTGGCTCTGTTGGTAGAGCATGCAACTTTGGATCTCAGGATTGACTTCAAACCCCATGTTGGGCATATTTATAAATAACATTTAATATATATAAATTAGGGCAGCCTGGTTGGCTCACAGTTTAGCGCTGCCTTCAGTCCAGGGCATGGTCCTTGGAGACCGGTGATCGAGTCTCACGTCGGGCTCCCTGCATGGAGCCTGCTTCTCCCTCTGCCTGTCTCTCTCTCTCTCTTTCTCTTTCTCTCATGAATAAATAAATATTTAAATATATGTATGTGTATGTATATACACATACGTGTGTATGTATATGTGTGTGTATATATATATATATATATATATATGTACCTGGATGGCTCAGTGGTTAAGCATCTGCCTTTGGCTCAGGTTGTGATCCTGAGGCCCCGGGGATAGAGTCCTGCATCGCTTTTCCATCTGCCTATCTCTTCCTGTGTCTTTCATGAATAAATAAGATCTTTAAATAAATAAATATATATGTATTTTTTATTTATTTATAAATAGTTCAAGCCCCACGTTGGGCATAGGGCTTCCAATATATAATAAGAAATAAGAGAACTAAGGTGCCTGGCTGGCTTAGTCAGAAGAGCATGCAACTCCTGATCTTGGGGTCATGGGTTTGAGCCCCACATTGGATATAGAGATTACTTAAAAATAAATAAAACTTAAGAAGAAAAAAAACCTGTCACACAAGGGAAAACATGAGAAGTACAAAAAAAAAAAAAAAAAAAGACTATGCAGCCCAGAGGTCCAAGATGTCCAAGTAATCCAGGAAGAACATATGGAGGAACTGTACTCAGTTATCTGTTGCTGCATATAACAAACTACCCAAAACTCAGTGGCTTAAAAACAGACCCTGGTTATTATCTCGCACAAGTCTTTGGGTTGACTGAGCTCACTGAGTGGTTTTTCCCTTCAGTTTGGTGCTGTCTGGGACCACAGTCCTTTAGAGGCTCAACTGAGCTGGCATGGTTCAAGATGACTTAATCACCTAGCAGTAGTTCATACTGGCTTTTGGCTTGGAGTCCAGAGGAAGCTGTTAATTGGAGTTCCTTAAGTCTCCTCTGTGTGGCCTCTCAGCGTGACAGCAGGGCTCTGAGATGGAACATTCCAAACATGTAAAAATGGAATCTGCAGGTCTCTTAACACCCAGCCTCAGAAGTTATATAACGTGGTCATTTCTGCTGCATTCTATTAGTCAAAATAAGTCACAAGGCAAGCTTTATTCAAAAGGAAGGAAATGGCCTACCTCTGGATGGTAGGAGTAGCAAAGAATTTGCAGCCATCTTTAATCTACTATAGGCTGATTGAAGCAAGTTTTACAGGATTAATAGAGTTTTAACAGGCACAGCTTTCGAGGGGGAAAGTGCTATAGAGAAAGAAATAGCAAGTCTTATATTTGACTAGAGGGAAGGGTACCTGAAAGGCTCCTGGGAAGATGGAATGGGACTGTGCTACATGGGGCTCAGAAGAGCAGGTGGAAGAGTTTTTACATTAACAAACTTTGAGGAATATGGAGGATCTAGCAATGATTTTAGCATGACACAGTTTGGGAATGGTTCTCAAGGTTCCAAATTAGTTCTTTCTATCTTTCCCTCTAAGCCCAGTGTTTTTTTGTTTTTTTTTTTTTTTAATTTTTATTTATTTATGATAGTCACACAGAGAGAGAGAGGCAGAGACACAGGCAGAGGGAGAAGCAGGCTCCATGCACTGGGAGCCCAACGTGGGATTCGATCCCGGGTCTCCAGGATCGCGCCCTAGGCCAAAGGCAGGCGCCAAACCGCTGCGCCACCCAGGGATCCCTAAGCCCAGTGTTAATAGCTATGGCTTTGGCTTCTCTTTCCAAGATATGGGAGGGGGTCCTCACTCTTTAGGGTTATTATAAATGATACCAGCTAACCATTTTGAAGGAAAAGAGAGAGAACCCTAGTAGTGTTGCAGGACCGGCCAGAGTAGGAGTCAAGGGCCATGCGGCCTTTTGCCAGACCCAGCTAGGCTTTTTCCTGCTGCATCAAAGGTTAGTACTCAGTCTTGCCCTTGTCTTTTCACCACAGTAACCCTCCACTGAGTGAAGAGATGTTGCCTCCTGGGGAGTGGATGTGTCACCGGTGCACTGTTCGCCGAAAGGTAATAATGCTGTTTTCTGAAGGCTCTGCTCAGAATGCCAGATCTAGAGCACTGATATTCTAAAGCTAAGATGGCCTGGCCCTGAAGGCATTTTCGTCCCTTCTTCTTGTCTTTTCCAGCCCTGGAATCACCCTGACTCTCCCTATGGTGACTATTTGGAATCCAGTAGGGCCTAAAATCCAAACATGAGCTGCTGAAATGGGTAGAAGAGGTGTGTTAATTTACCGAGCCATGTTCATTCACTAGTGACAGGAGTAGGCTGATAAGTGGCCTGAATGTGGCAGCTATATCCATTGACTGAAACTGGCTGAGAAAAAACAAGGCTGCTTCTCCAGCTTAGTGGAGAAAAGATTCCCCTTACCCCAAGGCACATGTCACTGGTATCCAGATGCTTGAAACTAGTGTATGAGGGACAGAGAGGACTTTGAACATTTTTGTACCCCAGGTTGCCTAATCCCTCTTTAACTCCCCTTCCCTTGGCCTTGATAATTCAGTACTAGCTTTGAGAACATGATTTTCTACTTTGAGACCTTTTGTGGGGTGCAAAAGCTAAATTCCTCTTTATCAAAAAAAGGAAGTAGGGTGTGTTTCCATCCAGATTATAATACCCAATCCTCAAATTATAGACTATGGATTAGAATCTGTCTGGAGTTGTAAACCATCTCCTTCCCTCTCCCCACACTCATTACACACCAAGGAACTTGCCTTTGTTGTGACATCACCTCTATTTTCCTGGCCTCTGAACATGATGTCACAATGAATGATGATTTCCTTGGTTGCAGAAACAGGATGAGATAATTCAGAAATTGTGGTTTATGTATGTAACAGTTTTCAGCCTTTTAGAAGGTAAACAGGCAGACTTCTTTTTCAACATGTGTACAAAGGTCCTGTTAAAAGGCAAGGCAAGGCCAAGTCAACCACTTAGCCTCCGCTGTAGTTTGATATCTCCTAAAGTGCACAAACCAGGCTGTCCTCCAGCCTGTCCACCTCTCAAGATCTCTTTGTATGCATCCCCAGTTAGGTTAGAAGAGGGCCAGTTAGGTCAGAACTCCTGCCAGCTAGGAGGCCTTTCAGAAACTTGCCTCTGAAGAAACTGGACATGAAAGGGTTAAGAATAGTGAAGCCAGGAAAAGACGGTGGAAAAGAGGAATTAATATTATTTTGGTGCCCATTATATGCTGGGTATTTTACATATGTTGTCTCATTTAATCCATACAGCCATCTGTAGGTGCTGGTGGTAGTATCTCCATTTTAGAAAGAAGAAACTGATGCTCACAAATGTAGAATAACTTTCCCAAGGACTCAGAAGAATTAACAGAGCCAAATTGCCTCACTCCAAAGCTCTGTTACGTCTTCATCAGCTTTCTAGAACCAGAGCTGCTTGGTGGGGATTATAGTAGCTTGTTTCTAACATACTGTGCTTTCCCTGAAATGCCGCTCTGACCTCTTGCCTACCAGTGCCAGGTCTGCCTTTTCCAGCACCACTACCTCTATCCCCCTTTTGCCTCCTATAGTTATGCTGAAGTGGATTGAAACAATACATCCTTTGAAAGGGCCTCAGCAACCTCTGATGTTCGGGTCCTGTTCCTAGTGGAGGTTGGATCTTCCTCCAACTCAGAGCCATCCCTTTCATACGTGTGACCCTTTATCTCCATCATATCTCTGAAAGGAGGAGAAGAAAGGTTTTACTAGTCTTACTTTACAGACAGAAATTCCTGCACACCAACCTGAGTCACCCAGGGTCATAAGGAATCATTGGCAGAACTGGGACAGATCCCAGGTTTCCTGACTGGAGACCAGTGTTAAACCTTCATTTGACCACCCTTTGGAGTCCTAGAGGAAAATGTAATACAGGTCATCCAGTCGTACTGAATAAACAGTCTTTTTCCATTTCCCCACCTTCCCATTTGAAGAAGTGTCCCTTTCAGAGTTCTAGTTAAACTTGAAACATTGAAAGCCACCATTCTTGGACACTGTGATCACTGGGGAACTACCTTCCACGTACCACCCATCCACCTTGTAGTGTAGTTTCTTTCCATGTCAGCACCCAACCTCCCTGGACAAGGAGCTCTGCTTGCCTCTTTTACTTTTTACCTTTGCTTTTGCCAACTTTATTTGGAGCAAAATTCTTAAAACCATTCAGGAGGTCAGAATGCTCCAAGGCAAACAACAGTGATGTTGAGTCTTCTTATGTTTTTCTCCTGTTCTCACTTAACCTAAATTTATTCTCACTGTGATAACTTTTTATCCCTTAATCTCTGTACTTTGTATGGAGATAGTGTGTATCATATGATGACTTAGAGTAAAAGATGTATGATAAGTGTGTATTTCTAACTTCCCCTACTGTTTTTTGATCCCATCCTGCTATAGTTTGCCAGCTTTAGTTTAGTTCAGCTATAGTTTTGCATCTTGAACAGGCTGGTGTTCCAAGTCCCCAGGTGGATGAGTCTGTGACATGTTAGAGAATTTCATGATTTTGGCTAGTGGTTTAGCAGGACTGTATAGTATTCATCTCTTTCTGTCTTGTCATACTTTATTTTATGGGCCTACCTGTTTGCACAGAAACGAGAGCAGAAAAAGGAGCTGGGCCACGTCAATGGACTGGTGGACAAATCTGGCAAACGGACTACATCCCCCAGCAGTGATACTGACTTGTTGGACAGATCAGCCAGCAAAACTGAACTCAAGGCCATTGCCCATGCCCGGATCCTGGAGAGGAGAGCCAGCCGGCCTGGCACGCCCACATCCAATGCCAGCACAGAGACCCCCACCTCTGAGCAGAATGACGTCGACGAGGACATCATTGACGTGGACGAGGAGCCAGTGGCAGCAGAGCCAGACTATGTGCAGCCTCAGCTAAGGCGGCCCTTTGAGCTGCTGATTGCTGCCGCCATGGAGCGGAACCCTACCCAATTTCAGTTGCCCAATGAACTGACTTGTACCACTGCACTACCAGGTTAGCCAAATTGTTATGTCCCCTCCCCTCCACCCCACCTTCCCCAAAAGACTACCGTCCAGCCAGATAGCAGTGCTGCCTATGTGGTCACTGTACACATAGTCATAAGTAATATATTCATATGGTTGAAAAGCCAAAAAATATACAAAGGCTTAAAATGAAAAATTTCCCTTCCACCTCTGTCTGCTATTTGCCTGGTTTCTACCTTTCTACCCCTCACAGATAACCAATGTTTGGTTATTGTGTATTTCCTTCTAGAATTTATTTGTGCCCATATAAGCAAATATAGATACGCTCAGTATTTTCCGTCTGACTAGTTTACTCAATATACTGCTCTACACTTTGCTTTTTTCACTTCACAGTATGCTCTAGAGATCTTTCCATATTAATGTAGACATTCCTCAGTTTTTCTTAGTGGTTGCATAATAGTCTATAATATAGATGTACTATAATTTATTTAACTAATTTCCTATTAGTGGACATTCAGGTTGTTCCTACTCTTGTTACTGTAGATAGTGCTTCAACAAATAATTTTGTAAATACATCGTTGTGTACATGTGAAGTGAGTGTATCTGTAGGGTAAATTCTTTTTTTTCTTTTTAAGTTTTTTTTTTTTTTAATATTTTATTTATTTATTCATGAGAATACACAGAGAGGAGAGAGAGAAGCAGAGACACAGGCAGAGGGAGAAGCAGGCTCCATGCAGGGAGCCTGATGTGGGACTCGATCCTGGGTCTCCAGGATCACACCCTGGGCTGAAGGCGGCGCTAAACCGCTGAGCCACCGGCGCTGCCCTGTAGGGTAAATTCTAATGTTAGAATAACTCAGTTATAACTATGCATTTATAGTTTGGTAAGATGTTACCAAATTGCCTATCGTACCTTTTTTTGTTTGCTAAGTCCTGTCTTCTTGATACCACAAAGCTTCTAGACATTATTTTCTTTTTCCCAGAGAAAGTGAAATTGGCAGTCTTAAGAATCTTGGTCAGTCAGCAGGATGCATATGGAATCAAAGCCTTTCTGATTTCTGTAAAAATGCAGTAAATGGGGATCCCTGGGTGGCGCAGCGGTTTGGCGCCTGCCTTTGGCCCAGGGCGCAATCCTGGAGACCCGGGATCGAATCCCACATCGGGCTCCCTGCATGGAGCCTGCTTCTCCCTCTGCCTGTGTCTCTGCCCCTCTCTCTCTCTCTCTCTGTGACTATCCTAAGTAAATAAAAAATTAAAAAAAAAAATGCAGTAAATGCAGATAGCCTTTTTCCTCTGCCACCTCCGTAGAACCATCTTTGTTGACCATTTGATGTAGGCACTTTTATTCCTTAGGTTGCCAATATCTAACAAACTAAGCTTCAGACTGCTTTATGTTTGCAAAACATAAAGATGTGTTTCTGCCCCAGAGCAGATGACTTCTGACCATAGTTCTGATTTCTGTCTCAGTGTTCCTTTTCCTACCTTCCTATTCCTTTTTCCCTTTGAAATCAGCCCAGGGGGGTCTCAGAGAGAGACCCATGTCTAGGCCATGGCACCTGCTTTTACTGAGATCTCTTCTTCCACTTACTGTTGTTTCCATATCCCAGACTAGGAACTCTACATCCAAGAAAGCTCAGCACCATCAATTTCTCTTCTAGGTTCTAGCAAGAGGAGAAGAAAGGAGGAAACCACAGGGAAAAATGTTAAGAAGACACAGCATGAGTTAGATCACAATGGTCTTGTTCCCTTACCAGTCAAAGTCTGCTTCACATGCAACAGGTATTTTTCTTCCATCCTGAGGGCTCTTCTCTGTAGTCATCAAATGATGTTTTTTCTCTCTTCTGTCACCTCTTCCAAAACCTGTATGTTAAATGTGGACAACCCATATCCTGATGGCATGAGTACAGAGACTGAGTGGTCAATTGACCAGAATCTTGACTATCTTAACAACAAAGTCCCTAAAGTACCTTAGACTGTGTTTATAGAGGCTTGGATGAGAAGAGTTGGACTTAAACAGAAGTGGGAGATATTTAGACTAGCTAGGAGGAGGAAGTCTGGCCAGCAGAAACACAGGGCCCTGGAAAAGGCAAATAATTTTTTAAGTCACCAGAGATGAGTTTAAAAGTAGTATAAGTATCCGTGGTAGCTAATATGCATCAGACTGGATGACTTCCAAAAGCCTCCAGGCTGCCCCAGTTGTAGCTTTCCTGAGACACTGGTTTCCTTCAAACAGGATCTCCTCAGTGACAGGAACCAGCTGCTTCAATTACTGAAGCTGGACTTAGCGGCCTGGGTGACTTAGAAGGGCAGGATAGCAGGAGAAAATAGCTATCAAAAAGAAATGTGCCAAAGAAAAAAAGGAAATGTTCCACAACAAAAGCTGTAGGGAACTGGATAGTAGAGCAGCAGAATTCTGAGCCAGGCCCAGACTATAAGGTTCCAGTGCATCTCAGGGACCCAAGGAGTATCATAGTTACAAGTCATAACTGGTGTTTGCTGAAGCTCCTCCCTTAAACTTGTATACACACAAATACATTACAGAATCCTCCTGGCACAGCTCTCTCTCTCTCTGTGTCATTTTTGCTGAGTGCTTCATGTAGAAGAGAAGTCCTTTCTTGCTATATAGTATAAGACTAGAAACACTGCTGGAAATTTTTTTCTTTTTTTTTTTTTTTAATGAGGTAATTACTTTCTTTTCAGGAGTAGAAAGATCAGAACAGAGTTGGCTATCTTCCCCTTGTGGGTACTGAGCATTGATCATTCCTGCTCTGACAGCCACTTTAGCTCTACTCCAAATAAACATTCACTTCCCCACAAGACACATTCCTCTTAAAAGAGAGAATAATGGAGAGCCTGGTGGTAGCCCCCAACTTCATCTGTCTTCCTGAACCATGAGTGTAACTGATCACTAGAGGGGAGGCTCTGGGAGAATGTTGTAAGGATTAGGGAGGAAAGGCTGTTCCACAGAGCAGAACTGGTTTGAATTTTCCCGTTTTGCCACAGAAATGGCCTACAACCGTTTTTTGCAGGAGCTGCCGCGTGGCCCCTCTCATCCAGTGTGATTATTGCCCCCTCCTGTTCCACATGGACTGCCTCGAGCCACCACTCACTGCCATGCCCCTGGGCAGATGGATGTGTCCGAATCACATCGAACATGTGGTGGTAAGTACAGCGTCACCCCTTCAGTTTTCTCTGAGCACAGCTGGGGCATGGACTGATTCAGGAGAAAGCATACTAGGGTCAGCTCTGTACCAGAGTTCACTATAATCTCTCAGATGCTGGATTCTGCAGACCATCCTACTCAGTTCTGATTCTTTTGACATGCTTCAGCTGTGTGTTTTCCCTTTACCCACAATGCCTCAGTTTATCTGTTCAGGCAGACTTGGTTGTTTATGCATAATTTCTTCCACAGTGAATTAAGCAGCTGACGTTACAGCTCTAAAAGAGGGGTATGTTAGATCCAACTTATGGGAATAAATGCTCTCATGGTAGTTGCTTCCGTATTTTCCTGACTCTTATTTTTAGAGGGAACAAACTAAGAAACTCTAAAACATCTATCCTTATATCTCAGGAATTATCACAGGCAGTCAACTTCCAGTAACTTGGGAGAGTTGATGAATTGGCATGATAACAGTGTTCCAGACAGACAGTTATTGCAACACCTGAGGCCCTTTCCTGTCTCTTTAGTTTTTGACACCCACCTTGTCATGGTACATAATAGATATTCAGTGAGTAAGTTGTTGAATGAATGAATGGTGTGAGGGTCCTTTTATCTTCTCTCTCGGGAGTCTTGGGTGCATTTTCCAGATGCTACCAGGGGCTCAAACAGAACTGTAATTTGCGATCTCCAAAAGAGGCTTAAGCTTAGTCCCTTTTATGCTAGACACTAAGAACAGTCATTTACAAGGTTGAATGGGTGAGGGCTTCAGAAGAGCAGCTCCCTCCTAAGAGTAGCCTTTCTAGATTAAAAAGATTATTGTTGGGGATCCCTGGGTGGCTCAGCAGTTTAGTGCCTGCCTTTGGCTGAGGGCATGATCCTGGAGACCCGGGATTAAGTCCCACAAGGGGCTCCCTGCATGGAGCCTGCTTCTCTCTCTGCCTGTGTCTCTGCCTCTGTGTGTGTGTGTGTCCCTCATGAACAAATAAATAAAAATCTTTAAAAAAAAATTTTTTTTAAAGATTATTGCTTAAGAAATTGTCTATCAGATGATAATAACCATGGATGGCTTGTCTTTTGACCCTTAGCATGACAGTGTACTCCTCACATTGCACCAAAGGACCTCAGTTACAGACTTGCACACTTGGGCAAAAATGTTGCTTTGGCCTCTTCATTTGGCTGACACTGCTCAGAAAGGTTTATCTAGGAGGAAGCTTCTCTCTGAGGCTCAGTTATGAGTGTTTCATTTTGTCCCCTGCTGAACCAGAGAAAAACAACCATAAGCTGTGTGCCCAAATACGAATCTTAAAGGGCAGCTTTCCAACAGATGAAAAATTAATTAGGCAATTTTTTTATTAGCTGTGTAGAGCTTTTTCCTACTTTACTAATTAGGAACCTGCTGTGGAGATCTTTTCTTTTGAATTAAAGTGTAGTGGACTATAGGGCCCCTGATGGCTCATTTGGTTAAGTGTCTGCCTTCGGCTCAGGTCATGATCCCAGGGTCCTGGGATCGAGCACCCGCAGCAGGCTCCCTCCTCCAGCAGGGCATCTGCTTCTCCCTCTGCCCTCTCCTTTCCCCTCCCTCCCATAATTAAAAAAATAATAAAGTTTAATGGACTCTGCAGATGTAGAAGAGGGAAAGTGGCATAGTGTTCATATGCCTTCCATATGCTCCTGCATAAAATTCTTTCTTTCCCTCCCTTTCGCCTCAAGAGCAGTCCAGGCTTTCCACCTCCTCTAGAGTAGGACTGTGATATATCCAGATGGACTCACTAATATTCCCTGGTATGTTGGAAGAGGAGTAGGGCAGGGGTACACAGGATTCTGTTGCTGATCCCTGTTCTCAGCCAAGCTCCTATTTAGGAAACTGTCCTGCTTCCTTTGGGGAAAAAAATCCCTTCTAGAAAGAGAGTCCGGGTCTCAGGGGCCAAGGCCCACATCTCCTCTGAAACCTATGCTCCATCAGGGTACACTGCAAAAGGTGGTGTGAACTGTCAGAGGCTGAATTTAAAGGGCATTTCTTAGCTAATTTGCGATTTCCTATCCCCCTCAAGCCTCTCCAGAGGATAGAAGATACCAGTTTTCCCTTGCTAGACCAGGCAGGGCTGAGGGAGAACATCTTATCCATGTTCCCTGGCCATCTGACAGAAGTGTTTTGACATACCAGCCCCTGACAGAAAGAACCTATTTGGCCCAGTGCTTCTATATTTTGAACCTAGAGAATAGAGGTAGTTGGGAGGGGATGCCTTTTGAGGTTCATTGCAAGAGGTTGTCTGCTTTTTTCCTAGCTGAACCAGAAGAATATGACACTGAGCAATCGGTGCCAGGTGTTTGACCGTTTCCAGGACACCATTTCACAGCATGTGGTCAAAGTGGACTTCCTGAACCGAATCCATAAGAAGCACCCTCCTAACCGCCGTGTGCTCCAATCAGTCAAAAGAAGAAGCTTGAAGGTGAGTCCCAACCTGGTTCAAGCAGGATGATGTGTGCTCTGATTGTGTTCATGGGATAGACAGAGGATCATGGGCCCAAATTTATAGACAGGAAGACTGAAGCCCTGAGATTTGTCTGTGGTGTCTCAACAAGTAGTGAATATGTTTTCATACTTGAGGATGGAGTTCAGGATTATGAAGGCCAAACCCCAAACTCTACAAGTCTCCGGTTCTCCTGAAGATAAGTGCTCTTTAGCCCCTTCCGTCAAACGGATGTGCTCTATTACCACCCTGGGCCTGGCGCTCATGCTATCTGTTCCTGGGAGATGGCCCCTTTCCCAAAACTGCCTAGTGGGGTGAAGGTGATAGTGATGAAGCAGAGGACCATGTGGAAAGTGAGGAGCTATCCCAGCTGAGGAACTTAAGAGGAGAATGACTAAAGGAGAGTTAAATCTGTTTTCCAGGCTGCTAGTAATATATCATGAATACTCCAAATTGTGGCCTTGCTGTAATAATCTCTAACATGCATTTAACAGTTACTAAAGTGTGTCCACAGAGATAGAAAAAATTCCTTTGTTTGAAAAACGTTTAGAGGTGTTGCGGCTGTCTTCATAAACCAATCAGTTCCCTCATTCATTTGACTGAGAGAGCCCAACACTATTATTACAACATGCTTGATTTTTTTCTCTTCTGAAGTAATCCCACAGGCACTGCTGTCTTTGGAGACCAGCAATTCTCAAATATGGCCACTTGGTGGCAGCCGCGCTCTAAATCACTCACTCCACTCCCATCACTTCCAGTGGATGTCAGCACCAGCAAAATGCTAACTGTTGGAAATTGTAAAATAATCTCTTAACTGTGTAAATATTTATACTTCAATGCAAACACCAGTTTCCAAAATCAAATCGAGGTGTTTCCAGTTGGGGGTATTACAGAGGTGGCATGCCTTATACCTTAGTGAAACAGATTTGAAAGTAATCTAAACTGTATAATTCCCCATGTAGATTTGGAAGAGAGCGTGGTGGCTGAAGTGAACAGTCCAGGAGGCCTTGATAAAATCCTGTTGCTTTAGAGCGCCCCCTCCCCCTACCTACCTTCCTTCCTTTCTTTAAGACAAGTGGGGGGGCAGCCCTGGTGGCTCAGCGGTTTAGCGCAGCCTTCAGCCCAGGGCATGATTCTGGAGAACTGGGACTGAGTCCCACGTCGGGTTCCCTGCATGGAGCCTGCTTCTCCCTCTGCCTGTGTCTCTGCCTCCCTCTCTCTCTGTGTGTCTCTCATTAATAAATAAATTAAAAAAAAAATAAGACAAGTGGGGGGCAGAGAAAGGGAGAGAGAGAGAATTTTAAGCAGGCTCCACGCCCAGCACAGAGCCCAACATAGGGCTCGATCTCCCAAATCAGAGATCATGACCTGAGTTGAAAACTTGACCAACTAAGCCACCCAGGCATCCCCCCCCTCCTCTTTTTTAAAGGTTTTCCTAGTCTTGAGGAAAATCCAAGGACATGAATTGCCTGAAACACATTTTTTACTTAGACAATTTGAAAATGAATTGAGGACTATAGCAGCACAGGGCAGTGATGGAGAACTGCTCAGGCTCTGTCATGGAACATCTTTATCATTGATGTAGAGCAGTGCAGCAAATTTGGCTTAAGAACTTTGTATTTAAAAAAAAAAGTGGGGGGGGGATCCCTGGGTGGCGCGGCGGTTTGGCGCCTGCCTTTGGCCCAGGGCGCGATCCTGGAGACCCGGGATCAAGTCCCACGTCGGGCTCCCGGTGCGTGGAGCCTGCTTCTCCCTCTGCCTATGTCTCTGCCTTGTCTCTGCCTCTCTCTCTCTCTGTATGACTATCATAAATAAATAATTAAAAAAATTAAAAAAAAAAAAGAACTTTGTATTTTGTTGGGGATTCCTTTTCCTGCTACCCCTTCACTCTTTGCCAGGGGGCAACCTCAGATTTGCCTACCATTCCATTCCTCCCCCTCCCATTCCTAGGTGACCTTGGATAAAACCATGGAACTGGCCACCACTGTTAATGGTGCTGACTCTCAATTCCATATGCCTTGCCTTTCTCCTCATATCCAGACTGCTGTGTGCCTGCCCATCCCACAGACACCTCAGTCTCAACTTGCCCAAGACCAAAGGTGTTCTGCCTCCAAATCTGCTCTTCCTCTTGTTTTTTTTTGTTTGTTTGTTTGTTTTTTAAGATTTTATTCATTTATTCGTGAGAGACAGAGAGAGGCAGAGACACAGGCAGAGGGAGAAGTAGGCTCCATGCAGGGAGCCTGATGTGGGACTCGATCCCGGGTCTCCAGGATCACGCCCAGGGCTGCAGGCGGCACCAAACCGCTGAGCCACCGGGGCTACCCTGCTCTTCCTCTTATATTTCCTGTTTCAGTAAATGATCATGATTGCCATCCAGCCCCCTCAAACCAAAATTCTGGAAACCATTTTCAGTTCTTTTATCCTCCATAAGGACTTGGTCACCAAAGCTGTTCTTCACATGTTTTCCAGATCCACCAAGTGCTTCCACCTCTCTGTGCCTTATATGCTGCTCCCTTACCTTCAGTTACCCTTTATCTGCCTGGAAGTTCTCAACTTCCATGGCTCAACTCAGATATTGCTTTCCTGCAACATCTTCCCTAATCCAGAGTTCTGTCTTCCCAAGACAGACATGAGCACTCTCCTCTAATGTTTTTAGTAGCTCCTTAGCCACGCCGCTATACTAGGTCCCCTTACACTGCTTTGTAATGTTTCTGTGTTTATCTCTCCAACTAGACTGTGCACTCCTTGAGGGCAGAGCTTTTATTCATCTCTGGATCTCTAGGGCTTGGTACAGTACCCAGACTCAGGAGATTCTCAGTAAATGTTGGCTGAATGTATGAATGACTCTGCTTGTGTGGCTCTTTCATTCTTACATGGTTAGGATTCCAAATGTGCCTTTTGTCTTTGTACTACAAAGAGTTCTTCAGTTGTTTCATCAGTCATGAATGAATGGGTGAAGAAAACAGACATTGATAGAGTGCTTATCACCAGCCAGGCCTCATGCTGAGCATTTCCACTGTGAATGTGACCTCCTTTAACTTTTTACTTCTCAGATCCTGCTCACTCAACTCCCAAACTTGCCGCTGAGCAGTAAGAGCCTAGAGTCCCACTCTGAAACTGTGTCTAGTGTCTGTCTTACACTTCTTAGGCTAAAGCAGTGGTTTTTGTCTTCTTCGGGCCTTAGACCTTGATAAAGAAGCAGGGTATGGGCGGGGCGTGTGCCTGCTGTTTCTAGCTCTGTTCCTTCTCAGGCTAATGCGTGTGTGTCTGAGGCACAGGGCAGTTGCAGCCCACTGAGCCTGCTTGTCCTAGTGGACCCCAGAGTGCATGACGGTCCCATGGGCATCAGCACCACAAATGGAAGAATGTGGCCAGGGCAGAATCACCTGGGCGTGTTGGTGCTATCTCCCCTCTCCTTCCTCCTTCTTTCTGTCCTAAACAGGTTCCCGATGCCATCAAATCTCAGTACCAGTTTCCACCCCCTCTCATTGCACCTGCGGCCATTCGGGATGGGGAGCTGATCTGCAATGGGATCCCTGAGGAATCACAGACGCACCTTTTGAACTCTGAGCACTTAGCCACCCAGGCAGAGCAGCAAGAGGTGAGTGAAGGTAGGGCCGGGATTCCAAAGCCAGTCTCCTTCCGTCTCACCTCAACTGAAGTAGTCTCAGTGCTGTTCCCATCCCCATCTTCTGCAGCCCCACCCCCGCACCCTCACCCCCTGAGAGTTGAATATTCCAGAGAGAACTTCTGGCCAATACTCTGAAGTAAAAGAAGTTACAGAGTCAACCAGTCTGCTTCTCTCCATGGGTCCCCCCATGTGCTGTGAGACTGGCAGATCTGTCTTGTAGAAAGAGATGAGTAGACTCATAGAGAGGTTAGGTGGTAATGCTGAGCATATAGCAGTTGCTTAGGGTACTTGCTGAATATTGGTTCACAATATAAACCTTAGAGGCAGAGCCAGACTGAGAACCCCAAGCTCTGCTGACCAGGGTGTTGCCTGCTGAGTGTACCAACAAGTCTTGCTTGGGACTGGAGGTGGAATCCTGTCAGAAGTCAAGCACACCTTTTCTGGGCATTTGCAACGGGACCTTGGAAACAGTGCTTATCAGCCATGTGGTAGCCCTGGCCACTGGGGCAGAAAGGACCGGCGCCTCCCAGGCCTCTCACCCTCCTCTCCTCTCCTCTCCTTCCATTGCAGTGGCTCTGTAGTGTTGTTGCGCTCCAGTGCAGCATATTGAAACATTTATCTGCTAAGCAGATGCCTTCGCATTGGGACTCTGAACAGACAGAGAAGGCTGATATTAAGCCTGTTATTGTGACTGACAGCTCAATCAGCACCTCCCTGCAAACAGCTGACAAGGCACCTACACCTTCCCACTGCCCCTTGTCCTGCCCCTCAGGGATTAGCACCCAGAATTCCCTGAGCTGCTCTCCACCCCACCAGCCCCCAGCCCTAGAGGACATCAACTGCAGTTCTTGTGTGGAAAAATCCAAGAAAGCCCCCTGCGGGACTGCCAACGGGCCAGTGAGCACAGAGGTGAAAGCCAATGGCCCACACCTCTACAGCAGCCCCACTGATTCCACGGACCCCCGGCGACTCCCAGGCGCCAACACCCCCTTACCAGGCCTCTCCCACCGGCAAGGCTGGCCCCGGCCCCTCACGCCACCAGCGGCTGGGGGGCTTCAGAACCACACCGTCGGCATCATTGTGAAGACAGAGAATGCCACTGGCCCCAGCTCTTGCCCCCAGAGGAGTTTGGTTCCTGTCCCAAGCCTGCCCCCTTCCATTCCCAGCTCTTGTGCCAGCATCGAGAACACCAGCACTTTGCAAAGAAAGACTGTCCAATCACAGATAGGACCTCCGTTGACAGATTCAAGGCCACTGGGCTCACCCCCAAATGCCACCCGGGTGCTCACTCCCCCCCAAGCAGCAGGAGATGGTATCTTGGCCACAGGAGCCAACCAACGATTCTGCTCACCAGCGCCATCATCAGGTGAGTGCTGCTCAGCCTTGGGGTAATTTGAAGTCCTTTCATGCTCTTCCTGGCAGTTAAACTTCAAAAGGCATTTATATTCTTGTGCATATTTCAGAGGAGTTTGATCACTCTATTACTTGCCCTCCCCACATTTATGTGATAGAAGAAAAACACGTTAACTTGTCCCCGTTTTATTGGTGGGTTTGCTTAGGCTCTGAAAGTTTACGTGATTTCCTCTAGGTGGCCCACTGAGTCAGTGGCAGGATTGGAACTATGGCTGGGTTTCTTGATTCCAACTTCCCACACCTTTCAGACTTAGTCTTCTTTGTGTTTTTGTTCCATCACCTTAGAGGAAGGCAGCTGCTCTCTGGAGCCACTGGGACCAGCCTGAGGTGCTAGGTGATGGCCTCTGTGTTTCAGGATCCACACCAGAGGACTAGATCACACCTGATCTAGATTCTCAGAGCCCGTTCATTTGAAGGAGCTTCTGCATCAGGAAAAGCAGGGGTAGAAAGCAACACTGCCTTTCAGAATAGGTGTAGAGTGGCATGCCCACAGAAGTTGGTCTGTCCCAAAAGCTCACCCTTGGGCCACGTCCAGAAAGGCAGCCCCCTGTATTGATACAGGGGACTCTCAGCTGTCCCCAGTCAGCACTCCGAACCTCGAGATTGCTGACCCCAGCATCTGAACCAGGTTTCAGATGCTGCTGGAACCCCCTGTGGTCTCTCCTGTCTGAACTGAAGCTGGCCTCCTAGTCAGCTGGGAGTCTCGGTAACCAGGTGACTGTGACTTCTCTGCATGGGGGCCCCTGGTCCCAGGATGGCCCCTACCCTCAGGCTCTTTTCCTGTCCCTGTTAACCTCTTAATACCAACCTGGATAGATTTTGCACCCTGTGAGTCGAACTTAAGAAGGCAGAAATTGAAGGGGCAGATACCACTTATTTGAGTGAATGGAGGCAGCAGGGAGGTAGTCATGGCCTAAAGAACAAAGCTGCCCCACCGCATTCCCCAGAGCAGTTGATTGCACTAGTTCTCAGTGCTCTGGAGACTCCTGCGTACCCGGGTGCATTGTCGTTCCATCTGCCCTTCCTCACCACACATTTTTAGCTCTAGGAGTTCCAGAGCCTATGGGGTGAGAATCAAGAAGGGAACATCACCTTGGGTCCGAAATCCAGACCTGTCTCAGCAGTGGGGGATTGGACCGGTGGGTTTCCCCTCAGGCGACGTAAGTAACAGTCTTCCTGCTCCGTCCCCAGATGGCAAGGTCAGCCCCGGCACGTTATCCATAGGAAGCGCTTTAACCGTACCCTCTTTCCCAGCCAACTCTACTGCCATGGTGGACCTCACCAACTCACTTCGAGCATTTATGGATGTTAATGGAGGTGAGTGAGTGAGCTGCTGCTCTGCCACCAGCTGCTGTGTGAAGGTGCTGTGCCTGCACAGCATCAAGCTCATTTCAGAAAGGAACAGAAGGGCTGCCTCATCTCCGAGGGCTGGGGAGGTGGGTTCAGAAGGAAAGCCCCTCCTACCTCTGCCTTCTACATGGCCATATACACATAATCAAAGGTAAAGGGAGAGGGGAGAGCAGAGCCAACCTGAGCCTGAAGGCAGAATAAAACCAGGAGGGCCTTGTTCCCAAACTTAAAGAGAATGGAGGCAGAGCTTGTCCTTTGAAGAGAGGGTGGGTAGAAAATATATGCCTCGGTGTCAGGCATCCAGCATCATAAACCAGCCCCACCCCCCCACCCCCGCCCAACAGGCAAGTGGTTTTTCTTTCTCTGCCTTTCTAGGACCACTTGACCTAAAATCAAGCTACCCACCTGCAAGAGGCAGCTGCACGGGCTGCGTCAGGGCCCATGTCTCACTGCAAATGGCTAGTGGGATGCCCAGCTCTGGATCCTTAGGCCACTTTGTACTCCGCTGTCCGAGAAAAATCACTTGGCTAGATTTTAGAAATGCTAAACTATTTATTTACTGAATGACCCTCACCTACTTCCACATTCCATTTCCTCCTCAGCTGCTTTTTAATCTTTCTCTTTGGTTAATAGAAATCGAGATAAATATGCTGGACGAGAAGCTGATCAAGTTTCTGGCCTTGCAGAGAATACATCAGCTTTTCCCCTCCCGGGTCCAAGTTTCACCGGGCAGTGTCGGGGCACATCCGCTGGCTTCTGGAGGGCACCACACAGAAGGTGCGCATGCACACACCTGCCACCACAGCATACCATCAGATATCTTTTCTGTATGTGAGCAGCTATTTCCCCTCCATGAGGAATCTCAGTTTTCAGTACCTCAGTGCTCCTTGTTTGCCTTTAACGGGCTTAATAAAGCACCATGGTTTCCCCAGAAAACAGGAACAAAAAGGCAACCACAGCTTTCACGTCAGACTCAGGGAAGTCTGAGCTATAACTTTCTTTCATGCTCATCCACCCTGAGACACACATAGCATCTATAAGTGCTTTTGGGTATATGTGGTATGCTTTCTGCTGAACTGCTTTCAAATATATGGGTTACAAAGGTTTCCCAAAAGGGAATTTTTTAAGCTCCCTTTATGGTGAGAAGCAAAATAACAGCTGGGCTAGGGGCACCTGGCTGGCTCAGTCAGTAAAGCATACTTGATCTCAGGGTCATGAGGTTGAGCCCCATGTTGAGCATGGAGCCTACTTAGAAAAGAAAAAAAATAACATTTGGGCTGGCCTCCTAGAAATTCTTCCCAAGAGTTTAAGTGCTTAGGATATTCCTTAGAGCATTAACCTTTAATGAGCCTTACTGACTGAAATTGTGTGGTCCCCAGACCAGTAGCATCAGCATCACCTAAGAACTTGTTGGAAACGCAGTGCTCAGGCCACACCTCAGACCCACAACATCAGAACATTTCACCCTTGAGTTCTGTGACCATCTTCAAAGATGGTCCCTCTTACCCTGTGTTGACAAATGCTCTGGGTGGGGGAAGAGAGCATCACCCTGAAGCAGCCCAGGGTCCAAGGTGAGTTTGGCAAGATGACTCTCATCTAGTGGGAGTATTTTCTCTAGGCCACAAGCCAAAGGTCTAGGTTCTTTTGGTTTCTGTTTGGGTCTCAGGTCCTGAGTTTCTGAATGATGCTGTCCCTATGTTTGTCTTGTAGTACAAAGAAAGGAAGTACAGGCCCGAGCTGTGTTCTACCCTCTCTTGGGGCTGGGAGGAGCTGTGAACATGTGCTATCGAACCCTCTACATTGGGACAGGTGAGCCAACTAGAAGAGGCAACGAATCTGTTCAGCCGTAAATACTAACACCCCCCCTTCCCCACAGAGGCCAGAAAAATGGGTTAGGGAAACCCTCTCCAGGGCTGACTGGTTTAACCCAGCAGATATTCAGGCAAGAGGGACTAAGAAAGGAGATTACCAGCTACTTGTCTTCTCTGGCTCGAGCCCTTTTGCTTTGGGCCCAGCATGACCTCAAGAGAAAGGAGTCAGCTCTGACTGCTGCTCAGGGAGGCATTTTAAACACTCAAGAAAAACCCAAGCAGAGGGCACATACATTGTCCTGGAGGTCTTTGAAAGAGTGATGGGGCTCACACATACCTAACCCTTACTCAGTCCTGTATCCTGTACACAGGGCCTGTCAGATTAGCCCTCGGCCTACAAATCCCCTTTCTCTCCAACAGTCGGATCTATAAACCCTACACCCTGTGTTGTGCCCTCAGGGAAATAACCCACCATCCTCAGGCACTCACTCTTCCCTTCTGGGCAGCAGCCATGTGTTCTAAACGAGATCAGCTGGCAGGGACAGCTGTTCTTTAGAAGGGGATTGGAAAAGAAACCAGTTTTATTCAAAAATACAAGGAAGAGGCCCTAAGCTAGCTTTCTCCTGAGGTCTTATCAGTGCCTGCCCCAAAGCTCACTCCCTGCCACCCACCTTCCCCCTACACACACACCTTACAGTCTGTTCTCTGCCTGCCTTTGCCTCTACTCCTGCCACTTGCAGGAGCTGACATGGACGTGTGCCTTACAAACTATGGTCACTGTAACTACGTGTCCGGGAAACACGCCTGCATATTCTATGATGAGGTGAGGGCTGGGAATGGGGTGGGAGGGAGCTCTCCCAACCTGAGGCCTCTCCTAGGCAGTAGGGTTTTGTTCCGTGCCCTGGGTGAGGGGAACAAGGAGGGAGAGGTCTTCTCTTCTTCCCTCCCTGTCATTCCTGGAGGAGAAGAGTCTTGGCGTGAAAGGGCATCTTACCATGGCTATCCTGCTCCCTAGGAGGAGGATTGCCGTTTCTCCTAAGGTTGGTCACAGGCTCAGCAGGGGGAGCCCACCCGAAAGCAGGGCCAGGGGACCAGCACAGGAGGAGGCCAAACCCTCTGTGCCAGTGGATAGCATTTCAGCAGGAGCCCGTGCCAAGGAGGCGCAGAGTAAAGGAGCAGTGGGAGAGCGGGGGTTGTGGGGCACTGGGAAGGGAGGCTTCCCTGAGGAGGTGAATCTTGAGCCCTATTCTAAAGAGACAGGGAAGTGGGGGGGGGGGGGGGCTTGACTGGGGAAGAAAGAGAGCTCCCGAGGTAGAGCAGCACAGCCTTCTCCATGTGTCCTCTCTCCCCTTAGCCCCAGGCCCCACGCAGCAGACCACACATCTTATCTTCCCTCCTCCTCCTCAGAATACCAAACATTATGAGCTGTTAAACTACAGTGAGCACGGGACAACGGTGGACAATGTGCTGTATTCATGTGACTTCTCCGAGAAGACCCCGCCAACCCCCCCAAGCAGTATTGTTGCCAAAGTGCAGAATGTCATCAGTAAGTTGGAGCCTGTGGCCACAAAGCTGGCCATTTTTGGACACATTGTGTTAAGACCCCTGTCAGGGTGGCTCTGGCTTGCTGCCAATGACCTGCTCTCACCTTCCTGGTCCCATTGACCAGGCTCTCCTTGCCCATGGGCCCAGGGAAAGCCACAGAGAAGCCAGTGCTATGGGTGCATACACCTCCTTAAGGACTTCCAGCTCCCTGGGGCCTTTCCCGGTGTCCCTCAGCCCTAGGCACACAGCATTTAGAAAGGGGAGGAACAGGGATCCCTGGGTGGCGCAGCGGTCTAGCGCCTGCCTTTGGCCCAGGGCGTGATCCTGGAGACCTGGGATCGAATCCCATGTCCAGATCCCTGCGTGGAGCCTGCTTCTCCCTCTGCCTCTCTCTCTGTATGTGTGATTATCATGAATGAATAAATAAATAAAATCTTTAAAAAAAAAAAAGAAAAAGAAAGGGGAGGAACAGAGCCCCAGCCAGGGGCAAACAGCCCAGATGGATTGGCTTCTCACCATTCCTCTCCCAGTGATGGCCCTCTTTCTTCCCAGGGCGCCGCCGGCACCAGAAACAGGATGAGGAGCCAAGCGAGGAGGCAGCCGTGATGAGCTCCCAGGCCCAGGGGCCACAGCGGAGACCCTGCAACTGCAAAGCCAGCAGCTCGAGCTTGATTGGGGGCAGTGGGGCCGGCTGGGAGGGCACGGCCTTACTGCACCACGGCAGCTACATCAAGCTGGGGTGCCTGCAGTTCGTCTTCAGCATCACTGAGTTTGCGACCAAACAGCCCAGAGGCGATGCCGGCCTGCTGCAGGATGGGGTCTTGGCCGAGAAGCTATCTCTCAAGCCCCACCAGGGCCCTGTGCTGCGCTCCAACTCCGTTCCCTAGGACGGGCAGCTGCCCCAGCGCCCGCCCACCCACCCCACCCAAGACTCCTGCGATGCAAAAATGTACACAAACCAAGCCCGGGTTTTTTCTAGACTCCACCAGAAACCCTTCAACCACAATCTTTGCATGAAATGAAGAAAAACCTTTGACTGTTTTTTAAAAAAATCCTTTTTCTTTTCTCAAGTTCTAGGGGGCATTTGCACATACATTTGTACTCAACATTTCATGGGAAAGCGGCAGACCCGAGCTGAGGAACAGCGTGGGCAGGGAGGGGAAGGCTGGCGGTCTGGACACGTCCTCAAACATGAAACCGCTCCCCACCCAACTCCCGCCCCCTCCCCCTCCCCCGCCGTTGTAAAATAATCAGAAACTTGTTCTATTTTGTGGCAGTGACAATAGTTTTATATTAAAAGAAAAAATACAGTTTTCATACAGCAAAATCTATACAATATCATTGTTTTATTTAATATAAAGATCGCTACCCACCCTACTTCCGTGGTTCCTACCCTCCAAGTTATTTTCCCTTTCTGCAGCGGTTGCACTACAGGTAGCTACTGTGTATTATGGACAAATGAGAAATGAATTCTTTTTCTGGCTGTCCATTTATTTTATTTCAAATAAGGAAAAGTGTATTTGGATTTTGTGTAAATACATCCAGTGATGACATTTTTTCAATGTTTTTAAAAACTGTACAGTACTACATGTGGTAGAGCGTTTTCTTCAAATTGTCTATTGTAGCAAAAACGTTTTTGTCGTAAACCTGTTTTGTCTCCTTTTTTTGTTCTCTTGCCACTTCTCTCCTGTTCCTCCCACCCCTGGCTCCCTCCTTTCCCCACCCCCCCACCCCTAGTAGTACCAATGTACATAGTAATTGTAATGTTTTAGACTTTACAGAAACTTTCCTGTATTCTGTATATAAAAAAACAAAAATACTTAAAATTATGTTTTCTGCCTGTCTGTCCTACCTGTCATCACCCTTACAGAGGGGACCCTCCTCCAAGATCCTGGTCGCAGTCTCTGAATTCATTTCATTCCCAGACAGTCCCCAAGGGAAGGCAGGAGAGCGGGAGGTCTGGAAGGAAAGTAAGCCCAATATGGGTATAGGAAAGTGAAGGGCTAGGGTTGCTTCTGCTAAGGGGGAGCAGGGGGCTGTTGTCTGGCTTTATGGGTGACTTGAGGAAACCACTTGATGCAACCATATACAAGAATCCAAGAGAAAAAAAAAAAGAATCCAAGAGAGTGGGCCCTTGCCCCTTCCTGTTGACTCCAAAACCAAGATAAGAAAACAGGAGCTGTCGTAAGACCTCTGCCTTCTGGCCTAGAAACACTAACCTCAGGAGTTAGGGCTGCCTTTGGTTGCAGTCTTTTGCTATCCTGTTTAATTCATCGGTTCTGGGAGAAGTCAATGCCTGGCTTTATCCTTGTCAGCCTTAGCTGGGCATGCAGCACCTCAACCAAGTATCACTTGCATTCCTCCTCTCTGCATGGCCTTTGATGGGACTTGGGACTTGGTCTAGGTAACCCACTGTGAGCAGGCAACAGGACAGATGTGCTCCCTGCCTCTTGGAGCTTAGAATCTAGTGTGGAACAATTTGTCGATTTAAATGTCTCTGGGAAGCATCACGAAGGAGAGATTCAATCTCTAGACCCAGTCAAGCCACAACTTACATGACTAGCGATCCTAACTTCCCTACAATTGCAGCTCATCAGAAGATGCGTGCATGGCATTTCCTTAATTCTAAGGCCCTGACAACCCTCTCAGCAAACCAAGCTCCCATCCTTTCCTCCTCTCAAACCATACATGAGAAACTTTCTTTTGGACGTGTTTCCTGAAGACAAGTATTTGACTCCTTAGATAGAGATCACCTGTGTGTCTATCCCAGCAATGTTCCAGGAAGTGGTACCTGCTGGTGTGTCAGGGTTTTGCCCTGAGGATGGAGAATGCACCCATTTGTTTCATTAATATTCCATTCCCAGCTTCATCCCACAGCGTCTACAATAGAACCCCAAACCCATAATGCAGCCAAGTAGGAAACTTCTCCCTCCCCTGGAATCAGGTCTGTTCCTAGTTTCCACCTACCTGTTTGGCTTAGCCTCCACCACTGCTCCCTATGCCCTGATGGGCCTCAAGTTCCCCAAGGACAGAAACTTTGTTCTGTTCAGTATTTCCAAGGCTAACCACACTGCTGGTCACACCATAAATGTCAAACAGCAGGTGCTAAGTTATAATGGTTTATCCAGGCAAGTCCTTGTCCTGGCAAGTCACCTGGCCAGGAGTACCCTTACCCATACCCTAACCCTCCTTAGCTGTCCCCACTTACCTTGCCATCATAGTCACTTCTTAAACTGAGTCATGGAGCTTCTTCACCTATTTCTACCCCCTGTGAGGACCATCCCAGAGAAATTTCCTCCTGGAGGTCAGATAATGGGTTTCGCATTGAATGCTTCCCTTCAGAAATGTAGAGGATGGGGAGCAGAGACAGGGAGATATAAACAGCTAATGAAGGAGTAAATCATAACAGCCCTGGACAGATGGTGCCACCCTGACCATTACCTCATCTCTTTGTGACCTTTATAGGAAGATCAGGAAAAATTCTAGCAGCAAAGGGCTGGGAGTGAGGATCAGGGATTGGAGGGCAAGGCTTCCAGGACCGATCTCTCTCTCAGACATAACAGCATTCGTGTACATAGACACCCCTCCAGAAGAGAAAGTCTCTGCTACTCACAGTTGACACCCAGAGGGCTTACACACACCCTGTGAACCCCTCCTGCAAGGCCTCAGCTACGGCATGCGCACAAAGGACAGCTACATAGGCAAATGTTCATTCAAGCACACATCGGCAGAGACTACAGATGCATGAACGAACACACCTAGGGCGGCTCTTGGCCCACGTGGGCACAAACATGTAAAAGATGGTCACACAGGGATCCCTGGGTGGCGCAGCGGTTTAGCACCTGCCTTTGACCCAGGGCGCGATCCTGGAAACCCGGGATCGAATCCCACGTCGGGCTCCCGGTGCATGGAGCCTGCTTCTCCCTCTGCCTATGTCTCTGCCTCTCTCTCTCTCTGTGACTATCATAAATAAAAATTAAAAAAAAAAAAAGATGGTCAACAGGCACACACACACAACCTGAAGGGCAATCCCAGGGCCCATGGGCACATTACACACTCATGAGTCATTCACACACTCAGAGTAGGTGGATGCGTGTACATAGCCAGGGTGCCCCTGCACACAAACACGCTTCTGGAAGGAATTCACGCAGGCACACACCTAGAGGGCGCTGCCAGGGCCCAACCCACACGGACCTCTAGAAGGTGCTCCACAAGCACACACCTACAGGACGAAGGCGCATGCCTAGGGGGCGCTCGCAGGGCCCACGCTCACACGCACGCACACACACCCCTGCCCAGCCTCCCGCCTCCGCCTCCGCCTCCGCCTCCGCCTCCGCCTCCGCCTTCAGGGAGGCCCGAGCGGGTGCGGGGCGGACCGGCAGCCGCCGGGCGGGCGGCGATCCAGGGGAGGCGCGGGGCCGGTGCGGGGGCCGAGCGGCGCGGCCGGCATGGAGGCGCTGCTGCTGGGCGCGGGGCTGCTGCTGGGCGCCTACGTGCTTATCTATTACAACCTCGTGAAGGCCCCGCCCTGCGGCGGCATAGCCAGCCTGCGCGGCCGCACGGCCGTGGTCACGGGTGAGTGCCGGGGGCCGGGCAGGCGGGCTGGCCGCGGGCGGGGAGGGGCGGCGGGGCGGCGGGGGCGGCGGGGGCGGCGGCCCGCGGGGCTCAGCGCGCCCACCGCCCGCCCACCGCAGGCGCCAACAGCGGCATCGGGAAGATGACGGCGCTGGAGCTGGCGCGCCGGGGAGCACGCGTGGTGCTGGCCTGTCGGAGCCGGGAGCGCGGGGAGGCGGCCGCCTTCGACCTCCGCCAGGTGAGGGGGGGGCAGAGAGGGCGAGAGGCGAGCGGAAAACGGACACATGGGGATGCAGAGGGGTGAACACAGCGGCTCCCTTAACTGGTCGTTACGTGCAGAAAAGAGGGTCCGCTGGTGCTCTGGCCATGCGGGGAAGGGACACCAGACGCCAGCTAGGAAGTGGGTTTTGCGAAAGAATTGCTGTTCTAAGACGTTTAAGGATTGGTAAAAGTTACATTAATGAAAGACGGTAGGGAAAGGAACAGCAGGGGGAACAGCATATGCAAAGGCCCTGAGGCAAGAGAGCTGATTTGAGTTTAAAAAAAAATAAAAGGCTTATTGAGGCTTATGGAGCACAAAATATAGGGGAAAGAGGCAAAATGAAGATGCTGGAGGCCCTTATAGACCCTATTGAGGAACTCAGATTTTATAGGAGGAGCAGTATTAGTGAAGGGTTCTCAGCAGGGTATGGACTGTCAGAATAGCCTTTCAGGAGGAACCCCTCAGTGGCTGCACATGCCTGGACTGGGGTGAGGGGGCAAGAGTGGGTGAGGGGAGACCAATGAGAAAGATGTCTGTTGTAGATTTCAGGATAAGCAATAATGGGCAGAGAGAATGATAATAATACCAAGTACTACCTACACAGTGCTGACTGGGTGCCAGGCTCTAAGTATTTTATGTATATTAATTCAATCCTCACAACAACTCTGTGAGATAGGTGCTACATTATTCCCATTTTACAGTGAGAAAACTGAGCGCCAGGAAGATTAATGTAACACTTGCATAATGTCACACTCTAATAAAAGACAAAGTCAAGATTTGCATCCAGAGTCCACATGCTTATCCACTACATTCTATTGCCTAAGGGCAAATCTTAGTAACAGTATGAGGAGGACTCTCAAAATTTGGTACCTGGGGAGAGGGAAGAGGAGAGAGATGCCTGGTGACAAGCCCAGCCCTTGCTGCCCCACAGGAGAGTGGGAACAATGAGGTCATCTTCATGGCCTTGGACTTGGCCAGTCTGGCCTCTGTGCGGGCCTTTGCTACTGCCTTCCTGAGCTCTGAGCCACGGCTGGACATCCTCATCCACAATGCCGGTGAGGGGCAGCAGGCCCTGCAGGGGGGCGGCGGGTGGGCAACCATACCCTCCGGCCAGGTCTTGCCAAAGCCCATTGGATATGTGGGAAGGATGCCCCCTACCACTGTCTCACAGATGGGGACACTGTGGCCTTCCGGGTTCCCTGTGGAGCAGTTGCTCATATCTAGCCCCTGCCCCAGGGATCAGTTCCTGTGGCCGGACCCACAAGCCGTTTAACCTGCTGCTGCGAGTGAACCACATTGGTCCCTTCCTGCTGACACATCTGCTGCTGCCCCGGCTGAAGACATGCGCCCCTAGCCGCGTGGTGGTGGTATCCTCAGCTGCCCACAGGCGAGGGCGCCTCGACTTCACACGCCTGGACCGCCCAGTGGTGGGCTGGCAGCAGGAGCTGCGGGCATATGCTGACAGTAAGCTGGCCAACGTGCTATTTGCCAGGGAGCTCGCCACTCAGCTTGAGGGTACTGGTGTCACCTGCTATGCAGCCCACCCAGGTGAGGCCTGGCTCTCTGACTGCTCTGGTTGGCTTTCATTCCCCCTCTCTCAACCTCAACCTGTCCTTTGCACCCCCAGCCTCTCACTGAGCCACAGAAACTCAGAACAGGAGGGAAACATGGTATAAGGAGAGACTGTTCCTTGCTGATCTTGGAAGGAGGCTCTCCTTGTCTGGGTTATTCCCCTCACACCACTAGCTTGGATGCTGAGTACTGGTTAGGGTATGGCAATTAATAAAGCCCAGGCTCTCACTCCAAGAAGCCATCCATATGACTGAACTCACTATAAAAATAAGAATGATGAGGAAGGCTAATAATTACTTATTCACTCGAAAAGCATTTACTGAGTACCTATTACATACCAGCCATTAATCCTGGTGCTGGGAACATAGCAGTGAACAAAACATAGACCCTTTCCCTGTAGAATTTACATGCTAGTTTAAGGGAAGGGGACATGGCTAATAAATATATACAATGACAGGTGGCAATAAAATGCAACGGGAAAAATAAAGCAGAGTGAGGGGGGTATGAAATGACAGGAGGTGCTGTTTTTCTGTGGCAGTCAAGGAAGACATATCTGAAAAGGTGACATTTGTGTAGATGCCTGAAGGAGATGAGAGAATGAGCCATGTGGCTTTCTGAGGAGAAGAGTGTAAAGACCAGAGCTGATAGCCTTTGCAAAGGCCCTGAGGCAGAAGTCCCTGGCAGGCTGGAGAAAGAATAGGGAACCCCATGTGGCTGGAACAGAGTGAGAGAAGGAGAGTGGCAAGAGATGAGATATAGAGATGGGCCGAGTCATCTAGGGTCTGGAAATCCACTGTAAGCATTTTAGCTTTTAGGCTAAGTGAGTTAACTGATGAATAAGGCCCACCTCTGCCTTATGGAACAGATCACAGGATAACAGGATCTATCCCACCCATATTACCATACCGCATTTTTTTTTTTTTTAGATTTTATTTTTAACTAATCTCTACACCCAAAGTGGGGCTCAAACTCACAACCCCGAGATCAGGAGTCACATGCTCTAATGAGCAAGCCAGTCAAGCACTCACCATATCACACTTCAGATAGTCATTGCCTAAGACTCACTAGTAATTATAATAGTGACAATAACCACAACTAATGGTTATCAAGCTTTTATTACACTCCTCATCTCTCATGTCCAAAACAGTGGCCGGTCTGCCATTGGTGTTAATACCTTTGCTGCTTAAACAAAGGAAGAGGACTTGAAGAAGGAAAAATGTGCCCTCAGGCGGGGGGGGGGGGGGCGGCACAAGGAAAATCTGGGACATGAGAATGGACAGGAGCCCAGATAGAAAGGAGGAGGCTTGCTGTCCCCCACAAGGGACCTGAATGCCCATTCCACACTATTCTGGTCTCCCTAGAACTGGACTCTGTTCCTCATCCCCTTCTAGCCCTGTTCTTGCTGCTCTTCCCCTGGACCCTCACCCACCGTCCTCCCCACTTCCTTTCTTCCTGTCCACAGGGCCTGTGAACTCGGAGCTATTCCTGCGCCATGTTCCTGGATGGCTGTGCCCACTCTTACGCCCACTAGCTTGGCTCATGCTGCGGGCACCAAGAGGGGGTGCCCAGACACCCCTGTACTGCGCTCTACAGGAGGGCATTGAGCCCCTCAGTGGGAGATATTTTGCCAACTGCCATGTGGAGGAGGTTCCCCCAGCCGCCCGAGATGACCGTGCAGCTCACCAGCTGTGGGAGGCCAGCAAAAGGCTGGCAGGGCTGGGGCCTGGCAAGGACGCTGAAGCTGATGAAGATTCCCAGCCTGAGGACCCGAGGACCCCATCTTCCCCGAGCAGCCCCCACCCTGAGGAGCCCACAGTTTCTGAACCCTGCCCCACCTCTCAGAGTTTGCAAGACTTGCCTAAGGTCACACGCAGAATCCAGGTTCAAACTGAACCTGAGCCCTACATTTCCTAATCCCTAGGCTGGGATGTTTTCCATGGCACTGGGTGACCCTTGGAAACCTTCACTGCGCGCCAGGCCATGCCCTGAGCACTGAGGGGTTTGCAATTTTTACCTCTGTGGTTCTTTTCTGGGGCTCCACAGTATGTCCTGAACAGCTCTTTTCCTGGTGGAATGAAATCGTGGGCGATGGTTTCTTCCTGAAAATAGCCATAATCCCAGATTCAGGGGTGGGGGATAAATGCGCCAGCATTGCTTCTGAGGAATTTGAATTTGGTATTACCAGTCCCCACGATCAGCTCTGGGTGAGGGCCGGGAAGGTGGTCATTTGATGGAGTGCAAGTTGCGAATTCCTGAACTGGGCCCTTTGCAACCTTGTAGCCAGGTAGTTAAATGACCCTCTTTGCCGAGGCGGGATTCGGCTGCGGAGTGAAGGGACTCGCCCAAGGTCTCGCGTCTCCCCGCCGGCAAGGGCAGGGGCGGTGTGACTCCGGGCCGACGGCGGCAGGGTGGGTGCGGGGAGGAGGGGCAAGTCCGGGCGCTCGTTATGGGGCGGCCCGGTCAGGGGGCGTCCTCCCGGGGCGCGGGGGGCTGGGCCCCAGGAAATAAAGCGTGTTGACTGCCTCGCCTCGCGCTCGCTGCCGCCGCTCTCGCCGCCTCTCTCGCCGCCGCTCTCGCCGCCGGCCCCGCCCTCCGCCGCCACACTTCCGGCGGGGCTGCGACCGCGGAGGGGCGCGGGCGGGCGGCCGCTGGGGGTGGCGGGATAGGCTGGGCGCGGCCGCCAGTGCGCTCGGCGCCGTCAGGTCCCTGCGGTCCCCGCGGGCCCTCTGCCCCGCCGGCGCCATGGGCAATTGCCACACAGTGGGGCCCAACGAGGCGCTGGTGGTCTCAGGTGAGAGGGCGGCGAGGGAGGTGGGGCCCGCGCGCCGGCGCTGGGGGGTGTTGGGGTGCGCGCGCTGCGCCCTCCCAGTGGTCGAGGAGGGGGCTCGGGGCGGGGGCGGGGCTGCGGAGCCAGCCGGGACGGGCTAGGCCAGGGGAGGGCGCGGAGGGCAGTGCGGGGAGTGGGGCGCCGGCGCTGGGCCTGAGAACCTTGCAGGGGGATCCCCCATTGTCACGCCTGCCGCGCCCTCGGGACGCCCCCTCCCCCTGCGTGTGTTCTTGTGTTTATTCCCTCCTTTCTCTGCCCCCTCCCTGGGCACAGTCTCCTGTCCTCTACTCCACCGTGGCCTAGGGGGTCCTGAACTGGGGGCGGGGGGGCGGGCGGCCGTGGTTCCCAGAACGCAGCGGTCTGGCTGGATTCCAGCGCCCGGGCCTCGGGCTGGGTCTCGCAGTTTGGAGGGTAGGTGCCTGCCTGGGGAGGGGCCCCGGGACCGGGATCCTTGGGCTCCCGTTAATTCTGAGCAGGTTGGGGCTTGCTGGGGTTTCCTGGCACTGCCCGCCCCGGAGATGCGGGTGCGGCCTCTACAGGTTGAGAAATTGGGCTCTGGGCTGTGTCGCCGATTGCAAAATGCTACAGGCTCCAGAATTTCTGGGAGCTTCCGCGGGGGCTTGCGGAGGACTGCTGAATTGGGAAAGGGAGAGATATCTTTGCCTTCAGGCTGCTTTTTAAATTGTGTATTTGGGTACCTTGAAAGGTGGCTGAAGCCTTTGAAGCCACCAGCGTGTGCAACACCTAGCTCACAGGTGCCGGGGAGGGGCGTTGTTTCCTGACAGCTTAGAGGCCCAGAGCTGCAGGAATCCTTCAGATCTTCCCACCATTGCCAATTTCCAGCTTGTGTACCAGTTGTTAGGGTTGGCCGCAGAAGCGGGGGGTGGGGGGGTGGACTAGACCAGGGTTTGTAGCTGTGCCTTGGGGAGGTGTGACAAATGTTGGGAACTTTTACCACAGAACATGGCCTCTGGCTCAGTTTGCATCTCAAAATCAGTCTGTCCACCGCAACTGGAAATCTCCACTCTTCCTGACCAGGACCCTGGTCTGTGAAGAAGAGCAGATAAGACCAGAAGTGGCCTTGGGGTTAGGAGGGAGACACTCCCCCCCTTCCCCCCCCCCCCCCAGTCAGAGAACACTGACACCAGACTTGCACCCATCTCCCAGGCCACCGTCCTAAAGAGGACTTTTTGAACCTGAATCTGCACCGCTCTTTGTTTCTCTTGTGGAATTTCTCTCTGGAAGCCCAGACCCTGGGCTGAGGAGACGAAGGCTCCAGTCCTGTCCTTGTGGAGAGCTTTGAGACTGAGGACTGAGAGCAACACCTGACGTGGGCTCTGTACCTTCCACTTGCTGAAAACCTGGTTTTCTGGCCAGAGGCCAGTGCAGTGCTAGCTTCAAAGCTGTTTTAGGAGAAGAGGCTGTGCTGAGAATTGAGGGTGGAGTCAAGGAAGAATGGGAATAGTGCTCAGCATAACAGTACCTGGGGATTTGAGATGATCCAGCAAGGATGCAGCTCTCTCCTACACGAAGTCCCAGCAGAGCAGAGCAGTCACTCCCAGCCCTGCCCCCACCTGGCTGCTTAAGCCTCATCCAAAGTCTGGAGGCCGAATTTGGGAAGGATGCTGATACATCTCTGGTCATCTTCTCCACCTGAAAAGGCTGGAAAATTTTCAGGTTGTCGTACCTCCCTTTTTCACTCTGTAATATAAAACCTTTTTTCTCAATTTCTACTGTCAGGAATTTAAAAGGGGAATCCAAACACTGTACACTTTTCTCTCATCTCTACAATAGGGTCGGAGGTTCTTAACCTGGGGTTTGGGGGTAGAGTTTAGAGGTCTGTGCATTTGGATAGGGAGAGACATGCATTTTTATTGTCACTGACCTTAATCGAAATTTAGCATTTTTTCATATTGTAAATGTCATCCACAACCCATGATAGTATCAGTAGGTATTTTCCTACCACACCACAGTCTTTGCATTGTACCTTCAAAATCATTCATGCTCATCGGGATTTTGAAGTTAAGCTAGTTATTAAATCTACCACTAGATCTTATTATTTAATGTTTTACTGTATCACACATATTTATCATGTATTACGTATCATGCATTTGGTTATTTTGATACTTTGGCAACTTTCAAGATAATCCATTTCTTATATATTTTATGCATTTACGAACATTCCAGCATTACTGGACTACTAAAGGGGATTGTGGCTCAAAAAAGGCTGAATCCCCCTTGTATGGTTGTCTGGAGGAGTGAGAAGGAAAAAAGAGGCAGGAAGGAGGGCAGTATTTCTGAGGAGGAAAAGAGCCCATGCTGGATCTGGAGGGGCTGAGTGGGGCAGAGGTTATGGTGGGATGTTTTATGATTCTTCAGCGTGGGTGAAGACAGGGCAAAGGAAAGTAAGCTGGGTTAGAAAAGGTGAGATAAAATTAGGAGAAACTTCCGGGTCTAAAAAGAGTGAGAGCAAGGGAGGTCAAGGAAGGGGCACCTAAGTGTTCTCTTTGGGGAGTGGTGCTCAGACAGCATGACCAGAAATTGGGAAGAGATGCCTTCCAGGGGAGGCGGCTGCTGGGGGTGGGGCAGGCTGGCCAACCCAGCTTCCTGTTGTTGCTACCCCTGGGAACCTGGCCATGTGTCCTTGGCCAAATCCCAGCTTAAGCGGTGACAGCCTCCTCCCAAGGTCAAAGACTAAGTTAAAGATAAAGGGTGGTCACCCCCTTCCCCACTCACCTCCCTTCCCACCACTACTTCCCCTGTCCCTAGCACATGGAGAAGTTCCCTGGAGCTGGCCGGAGGCTGCTAGGCCCCAGTCCTCACCAGGCCAGAGTGACCCTTTCAGTTTCTGTGGATCCCAAGATGGCTTAGGTTTCAGATTGACTGCTTGCCCCTGGAGGCCTCCTTACCCCACTCCCCAGGGCAGAGCAGCCTGCAATAGCTTCCCTTGAGCCTATAGCCCTGTGGGCCAGTATTTCCACCACTGAGAACTGGACTGATCTCCTCTTCCCACCCCTACTCATACTGCAGGGCTGCTCTTTGCTCCTGGACTTCTGGAGGGGCTCCTTGTGACCGGGTAGAGTGGCAGGCCCCGGGGACCAGGTGGGCAGCTGAGTGAGCCTTCTCTGATACCAGCTATCTACGCTGCCAGAGGCCCTGCACTCCCGGGGCCCCATTCTTTCACCTCCACCTGTGCAGAGCTCCTCTCTGTTCCCTGTTTTCTCTGGGGTTTTTTGTTGTTGTTGTTTTGTTTTTTAATTTTATTTATTTATTTGAGAGACAGCACAGAAGCAGGGGGAACAGCAGAGGGAGAGGGAGAAGCAGACTTCCCACTGAGCAAGGAGCCCGACACGGGGCTCAGTCCCAGGACCCCGAGACTGTGACCCGAGCCAAAAGCAGACACTTAAACCAGCTGAGCCACCCAAATACCCCAGCCCCATTCTCTCTGTTGTCTCTCTTTCCCTTGTTGGCTTCACCACCCACTCAGACCTGGACTCCAGAGCTGCACTGATATGGTAGCCACTAGCCACTTAAATTTAAAGTAATTAAATTATAAAATCAGTTCTTCAGTCACACCAGCCAAATTTCAAGTCTTAGTAAGCTAAGCATATGTGGCTAGTGGCTGCCATATTACACAATGCATCTATAGGACATTTCCCCCCTCACAGAAAATTATCTTGGACAAGATCTCTCTGGAACTTACTCTCTGACATCAGCCATCATGCCTTGCCTAGGTCACTGCAAAAGGCTCCTGCCTAATCTATACCTCCCCACCCCCATCTTCCTTGTGCAAAGTGGTGTTTCTAAAATGTAGATATAATTTTGTTGCTCCCCAGCTTCCGTCTCTGTGTGATTCCCCCATCACACACGCACCATACACGCACACACGCACACACACAGCTTCTTGACCTGATACCTGAAACACCCTATGATCTGCCCTCTCTGCTGTGGGTCCTCAGAGACACTGTGACCCAGCTACATGAAACTACCCCTAACCCTCGGCTTTTGGGGGCACACACGCTAAGGCTTTCCTGAAAACTCAAGTTTGTGAATACAGAAAATGACGACACCCATTGGCTTTTTCCCAAATCACATTTCCTTTGAATCATCTATTTCCTGTGCATTTTTTTTTTTTGCACTGCAAAGAAACTGCCCCTCTAGCTTTTACTAAACTTTTCTTGAACTTGATGAATAATTTTGGCATTCGCAGGACAGTTCACAACAAGAATTTCAAGAATTGGAGGCGCCTGGGTGGCTCAGATGGTTAAGTGTCTGCCTACAGCTCTGGTCATGATCTCCAGGTCCTGGAATTAAACCCCACATGGGGCTCCTGCTCAGCCTCAGAGGGGGAGTCTGCTGCTCCCTCTCCTCTACCCCTTCCCCTGCTTATGTGCTCTCTCTTTCTCTCAAATGAATAAATTAGAAAATCTTAAAAAAAAGAATTTCAGGAATTGGTTTTTCTCATTTCTGCATAGACAGTATGCCGGACATTTCTACAGTTGGGGCCAGATGCAACATTCTGTTAAGTTTATAGTTTTCAGGCACCACTTCCTTTTGAAACCTTCTCCCTTTGTCTCTACTTCTTCTGTGGGTACCACAGGCTGGCCTTTTTTTGAGGCCTTGTCTTCTCCATTCACTCTCCTGCCCAGGGGTACAAAGTCATCCTGAAGCCCTGGGAATAGAGAACCACCCTTCCTGAGATGTGTCTGCTAGGCATGAGCAAGGATCCCATCTTGGCTCCAAGATTCCTCCCTCCCATCAGCTTCCCAATGCCCCTCATCCCTTCATCCCCCTGTGTTCCCTTTCTGCCTGCACATGCCCTGATAAGAGGGAAATCATACAGTAGTATGGTTATCTCAGGAAAATTTCCCACATACTTCAAGATGGGAACTGTAGCTTCATTTCTGAATCCCTAGCACAGAAACCTATTCTGCTTGTTTGCTAAATGAATGGTTGAATGAAAGATGGAAGTTTTTCCTGCTCACTCCTGCCCACTGACTTCTTCTGTTCTCTGAAAGCAAATTCAGAACCATTCATTGGATGTTCTCCTTTTTTTTTTTCTAGGATGTCCTCCTTTTTATGTAAATTACCCATCCACCAAACTAGATTCCCAGGGCTTAAGAACTCTCTCTCATTTCTGTGCAAGCTCAGCACCCATTCAATGGAAGTTGTCAAGTGTCAGAGCGGGTAGAGCCAAAATTGCTGTTGGAGGGATGCAGGGCAGACAAACCCAAGAACTGACTGACCAGCAGTGGTTTGTTTTGCTCTCCAGGGGGCTGTTGTGGCTCTGACTATAAACAGTACGTGTTTGGCGGTTGGGCCTGGGCCTGGTGGTGTATCTCCGACACTCAGAGGTAAGGGCTCAGGGCCCCCCGGGGGCCTTGCCCACTGGTGTCCAAGTGGGCAAGGGAGAAAAGGATTTCCAGGCTTCCCCCTCTTCACCCCACAGTCAGCTGGAGCATCCACCACTTGCCACATTCCATCCTGGGCGGTGGGGCCTCCTAAAAAGCAGGTGAGATGGGTGGCACAGGGGTCCACGGGGCCCATTTGGGCACCATCCCCTTAGTAGGGATGCTTTTTTCTACTGGAGACATCACTTGTGTCCCAGAGAATTCGAGGTTACGCCCATGTTCAAGGTTACGCCCACACAGAATCCTCATTCCCTAAGTCTCGCTCGGTTATTCACGAAACCTGCCTGGATTATCCTCCCTGTGGAGACCCACAGAGGCTGCAGAGATCTACCCACCCACACCCGCCCTCGCCTGCGCAAGCCCGGACAATGCAGGCAATGGCTGAAGAGCAGAGAATGGATCCACGGTCTGAAGCAGCTCTATGGCTCCGTGGCAGTGGCCGCTTACAGACAGGGGGAGGGGAGCTAAGGAATGGGTGCTGGGCCAGGCAAAACAGATCGGGACCTCTGCAGTCAGTCTGGAAGGATTCGCCAGGGGAAGGGACATTTCAGCGGGCTCTCCTGGGAGCTCCCCTAGGACCCTCAGCACCCCCAGCAGGCTCAGACTTGGCCCGGGCCTCTCCTGCCTCCCTCACTGCTCACCAAAGAGGAGATGAAGCATGCCAGCCACTCTTCCACCATCACCCCCTTCCTGACTAGGCCCAGATCCTTCCAGGCCAGGACCCAGGCAACGGGTAGCCGAACTGGGAAGGCGTGAGAGGGGAAGTGGTGGTCACCCCAAAGGGAAGCAGTGGGGAAAAGCCCTGTGGCCTGCACCGAGCTGTCAGTGCTTGGGACCCCAGGGAAGCCAAGGGTGTCAGCTAGGGTCAGGGGCATGGGAAGGAGGTCCACTTTTTAACCTCACTGATATCACAGTCACCTCCTCTTCTCTTTCCTCACTTTGCTTTACCTGAATAGAGGGATCCTGTGGGACTGTTAGGGCCCAAGGCCAAAAGTGTCAGAGAGTAACCAATACTGGTCACAACTTCCTCTCAGGAGGTTGCTAGGCCCTCTTGAGTATACCAGTTGGCCTGTTAGAAGCCATGGAGTACCCTTTCCAGAGGCACTGCCACCCCACCCACAGGACATGCAGTCCTGTGATCACAGAGTATCTTGTCCAAATATCTTGACACACAGCTGGGCCTGAGGGTTTGCAGCTAAGCCAGACACTTGTCCTGCATAGGCCTCCACCACTAGGGCAAGATCCCTGGAGCCCTTTTTCTACCTTCTTGGCACCCCCTCCTGCTTCTTGCTGCAGGAAGCAGAGCTCCAAGACGGGGCCGAGCTTCTCTGACAGCAGGTTTGCAAGTAAGGAGTGGAGGGCTTGGGACCTCATCCTAGGAAACTGGTCTCACAAACCCAGGCTTAGCATTCTCCCTCTGGTCCCACTTGCTGGGGAGTCTGAGCCTGTAGATCTTGCCCTTCGTGGGCCCTGTTTCTGAGGGAAGCCCCTTCCCCAACCCCTGGCCTATATGAAGGACATCTCTACAAGCTGGGGCTTATATTTCCCTAGGCCGGCAGGAGCCTCTCTGGTCAAAGTAGAGGCTTTTTTTTTTTTTTTAATTTTATTTATTCATGAGAGAGAGAGAGGGGCAGAGACACAGGCAGAGGGAGAAGCAGGCTCCCTGCAGGGAGCCCGATATGGGACTCGATCCTGGGACTCCTGGATCAGCCCCTGGGCTACAGGCGGCGCTAAACCACTGAGCCACCCAGGGATCCCAAAGTAGAGGTTTTTAATCCAGCCTGAATTCCAAGCCTCCCTTTCCGCAGCCACCCTCCATGTGCCCCACCTCCGCTGTCAGCCATTCCTCTCCAGGCTCAATGAAGTCCCTCCTGCTGCACTTTGCTGCCATGTCCTGTACCATCCTGAGGCCCTCACGTGGCAGCTCTCTCCCTTACCTGAGGGAATCCTCCACCTCTGGCATCTGAGCTGCAGCCTCCTGTCTTCCCTCCTTCCTTCCCTCCCTCTCTCCTCTCTCCCTCTCGCCTCCTTCCCCAGAAGAGAGCTTGGTGGGTTCCTGTCTGAGCCAGGCATAGAGTCCTCTCAACCCAAGAGTGCTAGTATTAGGGGCTTGACTGAAGGCAGCCTTTGCATGTCTGCATGGCCAGAGCCCCTCTGACAGGTAAGGGCAGGGCTCCTCATGGCCTACTGCTCCCATCCCCTGGTCCACCTGCCTCTGCTCCTTTGTCCTCAGCCACTGCCCTCCCTTCCTCTGGTCTCAGGAAACATCCCACACTGCGCACAGCCTAGCTTCTGCCCAGCCACCCTGCACACACACATCCCGCACCACTCACACACATGTGCTGCATAGGGAGGGTCGGCTGGGGTGGGCTGAGCAGCTGCACAAGGCACTTTGCTTTTTTTGCCATAATTCTCCTCTGCCTATGCCCAGCTTTGGAAATTCCAAAGTGAACTATTCCATCACCTCCCAGTTGTCCCTGTGAGTATCCTGGCAGGGACACACTTCCTCCTTCAGCCTCCCTTGACACTTAGCCCTCCAAATCAGAAAATCCCAGCGTTTGTTGTTTTTTTGGGGGGGAGTGGGGGAGGAGGCTTTCCTGGGCCAAAATTGCCTTCTTAGTGATATATAGCACAAACCCAAGCAGGATTAAGTATTTGCCGTGGCTCATTAATCCCCAGCATGGCACCTCCTGCCCAATTTCTGGAAACACAGGTTTGCCTGTGTTTAGAAGGTAGAGCTGAGGCTGAGTCTCCCAGACTGTGCCAGAACTGTCCTGGGAAAGTGAGGTGGTGGGCCACCTGGGCACCCAGCTCACAGGCCTTCCCATCTCAGGTCATAGGCCCAGGGCATCAGCAGGCTTTTCCCCCAGCCCAGCAGCTCCTCCCAGGCGGGTATGGGGGCTAGGGAAGATATTCAGAGGCCTCAGGCCAGCAAGGGGGTTTCTTATGTCCCCCTATAGTCCTAGGCCGAGCTGGCAGGAGAAGGCTAGAGTACGAAGAGCAGCCTCCCCTGCCCCCAGGCATCAGGCATCATTGCTTGTCTGGTAACCACTGTGTGTGTTTGCTGTGTCCCCTCCTACCCCTCCTGTCCCTACCTCTCCCTCCCCCTGGCTGCTCCTCAGACTGTCTCTGGAGGTTATGACCATCCTGTGTCGCTGTGAGAATATTGAGACGTCGGAGGGGGTCCCGCTATTCGTAACAGGGGTTGCACAGGTAATAACCCACCTGCTTCCTCCTCTGTGTCTAACCTTCTCTCTTCCTGCCCTGCGGGGCCTGGCAGGCAGGAACTGGATGGACTCTCCTCCTGAGAATGTGCCTCCCTCCCCTCTGCTCCCAGCTGTGCTGCTCTGGGTACCAGGATGGACCCCTATAGATCCCCAGCTCCCTTGCCCTCACCCACTGGGGCTGCTAGTGGGGAAAGAGCAAGGGATTCTGGAAGCTCTGCCCAAGTCTGCCAGTGGGTGTCCTTGGATGCCAAAGGGTAAGTTGAGGCAGGAGACACAGTGCCCTATGTGCCAGAACTAGGCTGTCTGGGTAGAGAGGGTTCAGTCCAGCCACTCCAGGCACTGTGGAGCTCTCTTGCCAGCCCGACCTGTCTGTGCTGACATGTCAAGCCCTAGCACTCTTCCTCACAAGGCCAGAGACAGGTCCCCTGAAAACTTCTGTTCTACTAGCACCTTGGCCTCCTCTGATCTCCTTGACAGGCCTTAGCAAAATGAGTCCTGGCTTTTCCCTGCCCCTAATTTTTGTGCAAAAGCCTTTGAGGAAATCTCTTATCATTAGTTTTAGTTTCCTTACGTGTAAAATTGGGAATCCTGTCCTCTCTGTGCTTTGTAGGTATATGGGAAAGGCAGGTAAAGAAAGATGAGGACTCTGGGATTTTTGGAAAAGAAGTGCTGCAGAGGGGCAGCCCTGGGTGATTCAGTCAGCTGAGTGTCTGACTCTTGATCTCAGCTCAGCTCTTGATCTCAGGGTCCTAAGTTCAAGCCCAGTGTTAGGCTGTACACTGGGCATAGCACCTACCGAAAAGAAGAAGAAGTGCCAGAGAAACCCAAGCTTTATCGTGAATCCAGTCTCACTTGGAAAAGCTAGTGACCGTTGATGTCTCACTCTTCGTTGCCATGTGGCTGTAGCCAGTGAAACCCTCTCCCGAGCTGGGGTGTTTGGTGCCTCCCAGCACTCTCCTTGTGCTGTGCAGGCATTCACCTTCATTGCTTCACTCATCAGCTCTCTCTTGAGCTCCTTCCCAGTTCCTGGCACTGTGGATGCTGCAGTGAACATCAGAAAGCCCCTGCCCCCTCAGAGCCTTCATTATGTGTCCTCAGACTGGAAGAGCCCTAACCATCATCTTACCCATTCCCTTCACTTGTATGAAATTGCCCTTCAGGCTCCTCGGGCAAAACCCTAGACCACCTCTCTCTTCCTCACCTATCCTGCTGGCTCCACTCAGGAAGGGAATCATCCCCACCTCATCCACTCCTTGTAGCCTCAGGTGGACAGGCTTCAGCACAGAGGCCTGAGCAGCTCAGAGCACTTTGCAGGGAACAGGTAGGGTCCCGGCCTCCCTCCACCTCTAGCTAAAGCAACCCCACTCCCTCTCCAAACTGCTACCTAGTTGGAACAACTGCAAATGTCCACATCCCTTTTAAGCTAAGTGATGTGGACCCTTGAGACTGTCTGGGCCAGGAAGCCCTGGTGTGACCTCAGCCCTCATTCCCTACTTGAGCCACCTGGGCCCAACCCCAGAGGATAGGCTTCAGGTCAAACCTGATGCCAGATGAAGGGACTGAGCAGGACTTCCCTGACAGGAGGCTGACACAGGATCACCTCCATCTTGGTCCAGCATCTTGGTCTAGCATACTCCTAGCATACCTAGCTAGTAGGCAGAGGTTTCTGGGCAGCCTCCCAAGGCATCTTGGGGTACTGAGCAGACCTGGTGAACAGGTGAAGGCCCCTGAGGGATGTTCACATGGCACCTGTGGACAACCTGCACAGCACAGCCTGGAGTACCAGCACTTGCATGTCATTCCCAGGACACACACACATCCACACCCCCACACCCCCACACACACAGCTACACCTGGACCCTCCCCACTGACCCAGACCTCCCACTACCACTTCTCTACTTCTTTCCCCGTGCTGCAAGCCAGGCTGATCTGAGCAAAAGACATGTGTGCCATGGGTAGCACATTGCACCCACACTGCTCTGCCTTCGCACCCATCTTTTCACATACTCCTGACTACAGCCCCTCAAAGCATCCTCCCCACCCTCTGCAGCAGGATCCCTGGCCTGTCCCAGCTGGAGCAGTGAGATATTGGACTCTTCCCACACCCCAGACCCTGGGCCCCCAGACCCATGCCCCTGTTTTGCATTTCTTGGCAGGATTTCCCTAGAGATTATGACGTTGCAGCCCCGCTGCGAGGACGTAGAGACGGCCGAGGGGGTAGCTTTAACTGTGACGGGTGTCGCCCAGGTATAGTAACTCAGCAGCCCCGCGCATGTCCATTGAGCTGCCTCGTCCTTGTGCTGGGGTGTGGGGGGAGGAGGAGAGGACAGCAGCCAGGGGCAGTCTCTCTCCAGTGCCCCCGCCCCCAGCCCCCTTCCAAGAGAGGGTCATCACCACTGGAACGTGCTCACTCGGCCCCTTGGCTACTCAGCAGGACTAACAGATACCCCTTCTCTCCTCAGCGGGCCCACGAGGGACAGAACCAGTGCTGAGGGCTCCTGTCTCACTAACCCCACCCTATTCTTTGCAGGTGTTGGAAGGGCCATGTCCCAGAATCCAGGCCTTCCCTATTCTCTGGGTAGGGGGTCTAAAAGGGTGGGGACCAGAGGGCAAGGCCACACGAGGCAGAGGAGCTCTCTCGGAGGTTGCTTAGTATTCTATTCCCAGCTCGGGGTCTGAGTGAGGGACTTCCCACTCTAGACTTCACAGGGCAACAAGGTGCAACCGAGTTAATAGGCCTCTGGTGAGGGAGTGGTTGGTTTAGGACTTCGGGAAGGAAAGGCCAGAAGACACCCCACCTCAGTGACGTCCCCCTGGACCTGTCTCCTGCCCTGTCTAGGCGACCTTCCCTAGTCTGTATATCTGTGTCCCTATTGCTCATTCTCCTTTTCACCCTCTCTGCCTCTCAGCTTCCAGGTCTCCTACCTGTGGGGAACCTATGGGGGGGAGTTGGCTAATGAGGGAACAGTGAGTGGGCTGAGGGGTGGGGAGATGAGCCCCAAGCAGAAAGGCCATGTCTAGGCCTGAGGCTGCCATTGAAGATAAAATGTGTCAGAATTCCTTGTATGCTCTCCCCACTAGAGGCCTCAGCCAGACTACCCCCTCCTGGCCCCTAGGCCTCCCAGTCTGAACAAGGAGGGGAGGGACACAGCCACCATCCTCCACTCCTCTGGGTCTGGGGCCTCCACCTGCCCCCCTCCAGCCTGGTTCAGGCACCTCTGTGACCACTGGCAGGTGAAGATCATGACGGAGAAGGAGCTTCTGGCAGTGGCCTGTGAGCAGTTTCTGGGCAAGAATGTGCAGGACATTAAGAACGTCGTCCTGCAGACCCTGGAGGGCCACCTGCGCTCCATCCTCGGTAAGGCCCTGCCCTGCCCCCAGACACCTCTGCTGCCTTTGAGGAACCTCACAGGCTCTCCAAACCCAGGCCAGGGAGGGGCCCAGGGCATGGCATTCCCACCAAGACTCTCTTTCAAAACTTCAGGGACCTGAGGGAAGGGGAAGGCATTGGTACGGGGGGCAGGGGCTGCCAGTCTGATCAGGCACCTGGGATTGCTTGGGACACTTTCCTCATCCAGCCTGGGCTCTGCAGGAGGTGACTCAGTGTCAAATGCTGTGAAGAAGAAACCCCAGGAAGACCCAGCTCAGACTGTACAATGTGTGCAAACAGACCGCTACTTGCATGCCTCTTCCCTGTCCCAGTGGGCTGGGCTGCCAGAAAGCCAGCCTGTGATTGCTCTGTCCCCAGGAACCCTGACCGTGGAGCAGATTTATCAGGACCGAGACCAGTTTGCCAAGCTGGTGCGGGAGGTGGCGGCTCCTGACGTCGGCCGCATGGGCATTGAGATCCTCAGCTTTACCATTAAGGTGACATGAGATGGGAAGGCTGCAGCCCACTTCCCCACATGCCCCTCTGGGTGCTTGGCACTTTTGTGCCTATTACAACTCCCAAGGATGACTCCCCCTTCCCTCCCAGGACGTGTATGACAAAGTGGACTACCTGAGCTCCTTGGGCAAGACGCAGACCGCTGTGGTACAGAGAGATGCCGACATTGGGGTGGCCGAGGCCGAGCGAGATGCAGGCATCAGGGTACACCAGCTTTCCTTCCTGCCCCTGGGGCCAGGATTCTCAGGGGCGGCAGGGCCCTGGTTGCCTGGGGGGCCCTCAGCACCTGCCCTTGTTGTTGCCAGGAAGCAGAGTGCAAGAAGGAGATGCTGGATGTGAAGTTCATGGCAGACACCAAGATTGCCGACTCCAAGCGAGCCTTTGAGCTACAGAAGTCAGCTTTCAGTGAGGAAGTCAACATCAAGGTGAGGCGCCATCAGGTATCCCAGGTTGGGGCTTAGGGGCCTGGCAGCCAGCCTCTAATTTCCTACCCATCCTCCTGCCACAGACCGCTGAGGCCCAGCTGGCCTATGAGTTGCAAGGGGCCCGGGAGCAGCAGAAGATCCGGCAGGAAGAGATTGAGATTGAGGTTGTACAGCGCAAGAAGCAGATCGCAGTGGAGGCACAAGAGATCCTTCGCACGGACAAGGAACTCATTGCCACGGTGCGCCGCCCCGCCGAGGCTGAGGCCCACCGCATCCAGCAGATCGCCGAGGGTGAAAAGTGAGCACCCTGGCTGTGGAGGGGTGGGAAGTAGTCGAGCTCCCCTGTCGTCCACACACACCATCAGCTTTCCCAGTCCCAGTTTGGAAGCCACTTCTTCCTGTGCCTGCTTTCTGACTGTGGGAATGGTGACCTGCCTCCCCCGTGGGAATGGTGCTGGGAAGACTAGATGAGATAAAGGGGGCTCCAGGGCCTGGTATGGTACTTGGCTCAGTGGGCATACTGGCTAGCCCCCTCTCACCTTTCATCCAGTAGCCAGTGGCCTCCCCCTGGCCAGAGCCAGAAGGCCAGGGTAGCTAGCTCCCTTCCTAGGTTCCCCACCCCGACACCCAGCAGGGCAGAGGGCTTGAGAAGCCCTGGCACTTGGCACTGATCCTGCTCGGCCTGAATTCCTGCAGGGTGAAGCAGGTCCTCTTAGCACAGGCAGAGGCCGAGAAAATCCGCAAAATCGGTGAGGCGGAGGCAGCAGTCATCGAGGCGATGGGCAAAGCAGAGGCCGAGCGAATGAAGCTCAAGGCTGAGGCCTACCAGAAATACGGGGATGCAGCCAAGATGGCACTGGTGCTGGAGGCCCTGCCCCAGGTGAGGCCCCCCCGCCCTGGGGTGGGTCTGAGGGGGCCTTGTCAGGAGCACAGCCACAGGCTGGCCAGAAGCATTGAATGCAGAAGTACTCAGCAGCAGGGCAGGAACCCTACAACAGGCACAGACTCACCTGGCCCACTGGGTCTCCCTGACCATGGCTTTCAAATAAGAGCCACCCAGGCTGCGTTGGGGTTGGGTGGGGTAGGAGAAGGTGGGAAAGATACCGGACAGGGCAGATGGACAGAGTCAGAGCATGCTCTCCTCCCACCCCACCCTGCTTCCTAGATTGCTGCCAAAATCGCTGCCCCACTGACCAAAGTCGATGAGATTGTGGTCCTCAGTGGGGACAATAGCAAGGTGACATCAGAAGTAAACCGACTACTGGCGGAGCTGCCTGCCTCTGTGCATGCCCTCACTGGCGTGGACCTATCCAAGGTGAGCACCCAGCTAGCTGCATGTGGAGCCATCCCAGGCCCCAGAGCCGAGGCCTCATGGCGTCTCCCCTCCTTGCAGATACCCCTGATCAAGAAGGCCACCGGTGCACAGGCATGAAGGCCTGTACCCCTCAGCAGCCGTTTTACTACCACAGCGACAACGGGAGCGTTACTGACTCTGGTGCCTTATTTTGTAGGGACCAGAGGTGCTGCGTGTTCAGGCCCTCTCTGGCTGTCTTCCCTTCTCTCCTGTCTCTGGCCATCTCCTTTTCTCTTTTTCCTTCCCACACCTTCACTTCCACTGCCACACTCATCAGGTCTGTCTCCCCCACCTCGTGTCCACCTCTGTACATCTCTTCCTTCATCTATCTGTCTCTGTCTCTGCTCCCCCCCTACACATCATGTAGTTTAGGCTGAAGTTGTTTATTATAATCACTGTCTGTGGGGGGTAGTAGCCCTGCTGCTCCTCAGAATCCTGGTGCCTTGAAGTGCTCTGTGCATCGTCCATCCTCCCTGTGGCCCTTGCCAAAACTCGGCATGGGTGCAGAGGGTCTGGGTAGGATGGCCACCCTCTCCTCTCCTGGCCTGGTCTTCCTGGCCCTACCCCAGGAAGTCCCCAGCCTCTCCCATTCCGACCCCCGAGGCCTAGCTGGCCACTGCCCTCCCCAGCCCCAGGCCTGCTCTCATACCTTACCTCTCTCTCCCCACCTAGGGGCACAGGGGCAAGGCCTCCTGTCTATAGCAGCTCCCTCACTTTACTACTGCCTTAGGAGGCCCCTGCTCGTGCTCAGGGAAGTCCCCTTCATGGACATGTCCCTACTAGGTGGAGTAGGGCTTGGTCCCAACTCTGTTAAGCCTTCCTGGGATCTGGGTCTAGCTCTGTTGGAGACTGGAAGGTGTCTAGACCCTCTTCCTACTAGGGCTGCGCTGTCCTGGACATTGGGCTAGGCCCTTCCAGTGGTTAGGGCTGTGCCAACCATGTACAGAATTGAGTGCTGTAGACTGGCCAGACTCCATACCCCTTATGCCATCTTTCCTTCTGACCAGAGTGATAGGGTTCCAGCCATGGGGAAGCAGTCCAGTCCTCTGTCTCCTTGCGCTAGCAGAGACAGAAGAGCCCAGGGCCCAAGCATCCTGGCAGGGGTGCTGTGGGTGTCCGTTGGTTCCAGTCTCCCACTTCTGGCTCTGCCCCAGCCTGTGTAGCTGTTCCTGCATGTGGATGCTGCATGTCGGGTCTGGGGCTTGGATGCTGCACTGCCCCGCTGCCTGTCCCTTCTAGTAAAATAAAGATCTGTTATGCCTATGCCCTGTATTGTGTCTTCTGTGAAGGGGGAGACTAGAAAGCAAGGACTAACTGGGTCCCTTACCCATATGCCCATTCAGCCTAAAGGCTACGCTTTGTCTGTTCTTCCCCATGACAGCCACTGGGGGGCATCAGCACACTGGCCGTGTCCCCAGTACTGCCCCTGGAGCTGGGAGGCCACTGGCCCAGGTGTTCCTCCCAGATGAGAGCCTTGGGAGACCTGGCTCCTTTGTAGACAGAAGATGGGGGAGCTGCTGGATTCACCACACTTCTTTGCAGGTCCTCAGCCCCACTCGGTAATGAAGCCCATTTTTCAGGCTTAAGACCATGAACTTTGAGGTCAGACTGCTATCACGTGTGTGATCTTGAGCAAGTAACTTCACCTCTCAGGGCTTTCATAACCTTTTTTTTTTTTAAGATTTTATTTATTTATTTTAAAGATTTTTATTTATTTATTCATGAGTGACACAGAGAGAAAGGCAGAGATATAGGCAGAGAGAGAAGCAGGCTCCAAAAAAAAAAAAAAAAAAAAAAAAGAAGAAGCAGGCTCCATGCAGGGAGCCCGATGTGGGACTCCAGGATCACCCCCTGGGCCAAAGGCAGACACTCAACTGCTGAGCCACCCAGGTGTTCCAGGCTTTGTTTGTATTCTTATTTGTTACAAACTTACATAATGTCTGCTGTGTGCCAGTCATTGCCCTACATGGTGCGGAGACTGCAGTGAACCATACAAAGCCCTAGCTTTTAGAGCTTACATTCACATGGAGGTAAAGAACAGCAAGTTTGGGGGCAAGTGAAATTTTAGCATGTCAAAGGAAGGCCTCATTGAGAAAGTAGCACTGATGAAAGTAAAGAAATGCGCCATGAGTGAAGAGTTACATGTCCAAAGTCTCTGAGATAGAATGTGTGTGTGGTGTGACCAAAGACGAGCAAGGACAGTGTATCTGGAAGCAAGTGAATGAGCTGCAGGGAGAATGGTAGTGGGTGAGGTCAGGATGGAAACCTGTTTGCAGATCATGTGGAACCTTAGTGGGTTATATTTTGGCCTTGACTCTGAGGTAAGAAACTACAGAAGGCGTTTTTTTTTGTTTGTTTGTTTTTGTTTTTTTTTTTTTTTTTGTTTGTTTGTTTGTTTGTTTGTTTTTGAGAGAGAGAGAGCCAGGCAGGCAGAGACACAGGCAGAGGGAGAAGCAGGCTCCATGCAGGGAGCCCAATGCGGGACTTGGTCCCAGGACTCCAGGATCATGCCCTGGGCCGAAGGCAGGCACTAAACCACTGAGCCACCCAGGAATCCCTACAGAAGGCTTTTGAAAGAAGAATGACATGGGGGTGGGCATCCCGGGTGGCTCAGTGGTTTAGCACCGCCTACAGCCCAGGGCATGATCCTGGAGACCCTGGATCGAGTCCCACGTCAGGCTCCCTGCATGGAGCCTGCTTCTCCCTCTGTCTGTGTCTCTGCCTCTCTCTCTCTCTCTCTCTCTTCCTGTGTCTCTATGAATAAATAAACAAAATCTTTAAAAAAAAAAAAGTGCTGGAAAAAAGTGTGTCCGTGTGGGGGAAAAATTCAATAACAACCTCTACTTCACTGCATATACAAAAATGAGTTCAAGATGGATCACAGACCTAATGTTAAAATTCAGATTGCAGGGGATCCCTGGGTGGCACAGCGGTTTGGCGCCTGCCTTTGGCCCAGGGCGCGATCCTGGAGACCCGGGATCGAATCCCACATCGGGCTCCCGGTGCATGGAGCCTGCTTCTCCCTCTGCCTGTGTCTCTGCCTCTCTCTCTCTCTGTGTGTGACTATCATAAATAAATTAAAAAATAAAAAATAAAAAAAATAAAATTCAGATTGCAAAACTTATAGAATAAAAGGGGAATGCTTCTATGAGCCTCACAAAGGCAAGATTTCTTAGGACAAAACAGAGCAGTAACCATAAAAGAAAACTTGATAAATCAAACCATCAAAGTTAAGTCTATTCATGTGAAGAAACCTCAGAAGGACGCCTGAGTGCCTCAGCGGTTGAGTGCCTCCCTTTGGCCCAAGGAATGATCCTAGGGTCCAAGGATTGGGTCCCACATCGGGCTCCCCGCATGGAGCCTGCTTCTCCCTCTGCCTGTATCTCTGCCTCTTTCTCTCTGTCTCTCATGAATAAATAAAATCTTAAAAAAAAAATCTCAGAAAATGAAGAGGCAACCACAGTCAGAAAAAATACTCACCTATAACTAAAAAAGGATTTGTATTCTAATATAAAAAGAGCGCCTACAAATCAGTAATAGACAACCCCATATGAATATCGCTTTGAGGGACACCTGGGTGGCTCAGCCTTAGGCCTGCCTTTGGCCTAAGGTGTGATCCTGGAGTCCCAGGATCAGGTCCCACATCAGGCTCCCTGCGAAGAGCTTGCTTCTCTCTCCGCCTATGTCTCTGCCTCTCTCTGTGTGTCTCTCATGAATAAATAAATAAAAATCTTAAAAAAAAAAAAAAAAAAGGAAGGAAGGTGACTGGGGGACTCAGTCACTTAACTGTCTGCTTTCCACTTATGATCCACAAGTCCTGGGATTGAGCCCCACATCACATCTGACTCCTTGCTTAGTGGGGAGTCTGCTTCCCCTCTGCCCCTCCCTCCCCTCAAATAAATAAAATCTTAAAAAAAAAAAATGAAGATGGGCCTGGAGGCAGCAGGGAGAACAGTTGGTTTTCACCACTATTACAATAATACAGATGAAACAGGATGACATCTTAAATCAATGGGGGTGGTGAGAAGCACTCAGATTCTGGATATATTTTGAACTAGCCAGAGTTGAGGATGTTAGACGTGACAGAAAGAGAAAACCAAAATGTCTCCAATATCCTCTGCCTATCAATTTGAAGACTTAAGGATCCCTGAGTGGCTCAGCAGTTTAGTGCCTGCCTTCGGCCCAGGGCCTGATCCTGGAGTCCTGGGATCGAGTCCCACATCCGGCTCCCTGCATGGAGCCTGCTTCTCCCTCTGCCTGTGCCTCTGGCTCTCTTGCTCTCTCTCTCTGTGTCTATCATGAATAAATAAATAAAATCTTTAAAAAAAATTTTTTTGAAGACTTAGCATTGCAATGATTATCAATTCTCCCAAGTTGGTCTATAGGTTAAATACAATCCCAATCAAAATCCAAGAGATTTTTTTCACTTCTTTTCCCTTTCTTTTTTACACTTAACAATATTTGTTATTCTGTGTATCTTTTTTTTTTCGTTGAAGTCTAGTTGACACACAGCATAACATTTGAGGTACAACATAGCAATTCTACAATTTGATACACATTATGCAGTGCTCACAAGTGTAGCTGCCATCTGTCACCATACAGCTCTATTACAATACCGTTGACTATATTCCCTATGCTGTGCCTTTTATCCCCATGATTTATTCATTTTATAACTGGAAGCCTGCATCTCCCTCTCCCCATTCACCCATTTTGCCCATCTCCCCAGCCTCTCCCCTCTTGCAACCACCCAGTTTGTTCTCCATATTTACAGGTCTGTTTCTGCTTTGTTCTTTCTTTTTTTTTTTTTTCTTTTTTTCAATGCTACATGAGTAAAATCAATCCCAAGAGGGTTTTTTAAGATTTTTTTTTTTTAATTAAACTCTAGGGATCCCTGGGTGGCACAGCGGTTTAGCGCCTGCCTTTGGCCCAGGGCGCGATCCTGGAGACCCGGGATCGAATCCCACGTCGGGCTCCCAGTGCATGGAGCCTGCTTCTCCCTCTGCCTGTGTCTCTGCCTCTCTCGCTGTCTCTGTGTGACTATCATAAATAAAAATTCAAAATAAATACATAAATAAAAGATATAGATATCTGTTGGGGGGGGTGGAGGATATGATTCTTGATCCTGAACCTCACACCATTCACAAAATCAGTTCCAAAAAAAAAAAAAAAAAAAAAAACAAAATCAGTTCCAAAAAAAAAAAAAAAAATCAGTTCCAGATGAATTGCAGATCTAAATGTAAAAAGTAAAATAATAAGGACACCTGGGAGGCTCAGCGGTTGGGTGTCTGCCTTTGTCTCAGGGTGTGATCCTGGAGACCCGGGATCGAGTCTCACATTGGGCTCCCTGCATGGAGCCTGCTTCTCCCTCTACCTATGTCTCTGCCTCTCTCTGTGTGTCTCTCACAAATAAAATCTTTTTTAAAAATGAAAAAATGTGCTCGTTTCGGCAGCACACATACTAAAAATGAAAAAAATGTAAAATAATAAACATGTAGAAAATAACAATATCTCTATGACTTTAGGGTAAGCAAGCACTTTTTTTTTTTTTATTTATGATAGTCACACACAGAGAGAGAGAGGCAGAGACAGAGGCAGAGGGAGAAGCAGGCTCCATGCACCGGGAGCCCGATGTGGGATTCGATTCCGGGTCTCCAGGATCGCGCCCTGGGCCAAAGGCAGGCGCTAAACTGCTGCGCCACCCAGGGTTCCCTAAGCAAGCACTTTTTAAACCAATACAAAAATCAGTAAATATAAAAGAAAAACAAAAACTATAAAAAGATTGATAAATTGGAACATTAAAATTAAGAATACCTGAAAAAAATAAAATAAATAAAATAAAATTAAGAATATCTGTTTAGGGCAGCCCCAGTGGCTCAGCAGTTTGGAGCCACCTTCAGTCCAGGGCATGATCTTGGAGTCCCAGGATCAAGTCCCGCGTCGGGCTCCCTGCATTGAGCCTGCTTCTCCCTCTGCCTGTGTCTCTGCCTCTCTCTGTCTCCTCTCTGTGTATTCTCATGAATAAATAAATAAAATATTTTTTAAAAAGCATATCTGTTTAACCAGGTGGCTGACTGGCTCAGTCAGTGGAGCATGTGAGTCTTGATCCCGGGATTGTAAATTCGAACCCCATGTTGGGAATACAGTTCATTTTAAAAAACAAAATAAACAGGGGTGCCTGGGTGGCTCAGCAGTTGAGCATCTGCCTTCAGCTCAGAGCATGATCCCAGGATCTGGAATCGAGTGCCACATTGGGCTCCCTGTGAGGAGCCTGCTTCTCCCTCTGCCTAGTTAGAGTCTCTCTCTGTGTCACTCATGATTAAATAAATCTTTTTAAAATTTCACATTGAAAAATGAAATAAATACCCAGGCAAAAAAAAAATGTTTAATTAACAACAAAAACAAAAAAATCTGCTTATCAAAAGACATTAATTTCCAGGGAATTATGCTGGTCTAAAACAACTAATTCCAAAATGTTACATACTATCTGATTCCATTTATATAACTTTATTTATTTTTAAGATTTTATTTATTTATTCATGAGAGACACACACAGAGAAGGGGGGCGGGGGGCAGAGACACAGGCAGAGGGAGAAGCAAGCTCCATGCAGGGAGCCTGATGCGGAACTTGATCCAGAGACTCCAGGATCATGCCCTGGGCGGAAGACAGGCACTAAACCGCAGAACCACCCTGATGTCCCAATTATTCTTTTTAATTATGGTAAAATTTACCTAACATTTTAAAATTTACCTTTTTTAAAAAATTTTATTATTTATCTATTTATTCATGAGAGACACAGAGCGAGAGAGAGGCAGAGACACAGGCAGAGGGAGAAGCAGGCTCCATGCAGGGAATTTACCTTCTTGACCATTTTAAGCATGCAGTTCCGTGGTATTAAGTATATTTACATTACTATGCAACCATCACTACCAACATCTCCAGAATTTTTATTTTATTTTATTTTATTTTATTTTATTTTATTTTATTTATTCATAAGAGACACAGAGAGAGGCAGAGATACAGGCAGAGGTAGAAGCAGGCTCCATGCAGGGAGCCCAATGCGGGACAGGATCCAGGGATTCCGGGATCACGCCTTGGGCCAAAGGCAAATGCTCAACTGCTGAGCTACCCAGGCGTCCCTAATATTGTTTTCTTTTTTATTTATTTATTTATTTATTTATTTATGATAGTCACACAGAGAGAGAGAGAGAGGCAGAGACACAGGCAGAGGGAGAGGCAGGCTCCATGCACCGGGAGCCCGACGTGGGATTCGATCCCGGGTCTCCAGGATCGCGCCCTGGGCCAAAGGCAGGCGCCAAACCGCTGCGCCACCCAGGGATCCCTTCTTTTTGTAAAACTGAAACTCTGGGGGTGCTTGAGTGGCTCAGTTGGTCAGGTGTCTGACTCTTGATTTTGGCTCAGGTCATGATGACATGGTTGTGAAGTCCAGGCCCACGTGGAGACTTTGCTTGGGTCTTTCCCTCTCCCTTTGCCCCTCCCCTCACTCCATCTCTTTCTCCCTCTCTCTCTCTCCCTCTCTCTCTCTTTCTCTTTTTAAGATTTTATTTTTTCATGAGAGAGAGACAGAGAGGCAGAGACACAGACAGAAGAGAAGCAGGCTCCATGCATGAAGCCTGATGTGGGACTTGATCCCGGGACTCTAGGATCACGAAAGCCCTGGGCCAAAGACAGACACCAAAGTGCTGAGCTACCCAGGGATCCCCTCTCTCACTCTCTTTCTCTCTCTTTCTCTCTAATAAATATATAGGGATGCCTGGGTGGCTTAGCAATTAAGCATCTGCCTCCTGTGTGTCTCTACCTGTGTCTCTGCCTCCCTCTCTGTGTGTCTCAGGAACAAATAAATAAAATCTTAAAGAAATAAAATAAAATAAAAATATAAAAATTCTTATAAAAAGAAAGAAACCTGAAACTCTGTACCCATAAAACAAAAACTTCCCATCCCTCCCTGCGACAGTTCCTGGCAACCACCAATCTACTTCCTGTCTCTATGAACTTGAGAATTTGACTTCTCTAGGTATTTCATATAAGTGGAATCATACAGTATTTGTCTTTTTGTGTCTGGCTTCCTTCATTTTGCAAATGCCCTCAAGGTTCATCCATGTTGTAGTATATGTCAGAATTTCCCTCCGTTTTAAGGCTAACATTCCGTTGTATGTATACACAACATTTTGTTTACCTATTTGTCTGTTGATAGACATGGCTTGCTTCCATGTTTTGGCTATTGTGAATAATGCTGCTATGAACATGAGTGTGTGAATATCTCAAGATCTTTCTTTCAATTCTTTTGGGTCATACAATAATTCTATTTTTAATTTTTTGAGGAACTACACGCTTTTCCACAACAGTTGTACCACTTTATATTCCCACCAATAGTGTATGAGTTCCAATTTCTCCACATCATTGCCAACACTTGTTATTTTCTGGGTTTTTTTTTCTTTTTTTTAAGATTTTATTTATTTATTCATAAGAGACACACAGAGAGGCAAGGACACTGGCAGTGGGAGAAGCAGGCTCCATGCAGAGAGCCTAATGTGGGACTCCACCCCGGGACCCTGCGATCATGCCCCGAGCCGAAGGCAGATGCTCAACTGCTGAGCCACCCAGGTGCCCCTTCTGGGTTTTCTCACAGTAGACATCCTAATGGGTGGGAGATGTGTGACTTTTTTTTAAGTTTTATTTTCACCTAAGTAAGCTGTACACCCAATGTGGGGCTTGAACTAATGAGTCCAAGATCAAGAATAGCACATTCTCCAACTGAGCCAGCCAGGCGCTCCATGGGTGACATTTTTGAAATGACAAAATTTTAGAAATGGAGAACAGATTAGTGGCTGCCAGGAATGGGAGTGGCAGGAGAGAAGTGGGTGTGGTCATAAACATTAGGGTCCCTTGTACTGGAATTGTTGGGTAACTTTACCATGGTGGTGGACACATGAACACACACAAGTGATAAAATTGCATGGAACTCTACACACACACAAGTGAGCACAAGTAAAACAGGAAATTTGAAGAAGATGGGTAGATTATATCAATGTGAACATCCTATGATATTTGTCTGTGGTGGTTTTGATGTTATACTGTAGTTTTACAAAATGTCACCATTGGAGAAACTGGCCAAAATGTGCAAGGAGGGCAGCCCGGGTGGCTCAGCGGTTTAGTGCCACCTTCAGTCCAGGGCCTGGTCCTGGAGACCCGAGATCAAGTCCCACATCAGGCTCCTACATGGAGCCTGCTTCTCCCTCTGCCTGTGTCTCTGCCTTTCTCTCTCTCTCTCTCTCTCTCTCTCTGTCTCTCATGAATAAATAAATAAAATCTTAAAAAAATCAGCTATAATATGGGGCTAAAAATTAAAAAAAATGTGCAAGGAATCTTCCATATTATTTTTTACAACTGCCTGTGAATCTACAATTACCTCAATATAAATTTTAATTAATACACATGCACATGCACACACATGAAACGCCATTGAGAGAATGAGAAGGCAAGCCTCAGAATAATGGGAAAAGTTATCTGCAATATGTGTATCTGGGGGAAAAATACTAACATCCAGAATATAGTTTACAGATCAATAAATAAAAAGGCAGGGATTCCTGGGTGGCTCAGCGGTTGAGTGTCTGCCTTCGGCACAGAATGTGATCCTGGGGTCCCGGGATTGAGTCCTGCGTCAGGCTCCCTGCACGGAGCCTGCTTCTCCCTCTGCCTGTGTCTCTGCCTCGCTCTGTCTCTCTGTGCCTCTCATGAATAAATAAATAAAATCTTAAAAAAAAATAAAAATAAAAAGGCAGATGACCCAGCAGAAAAGAAATAGACAAATGATGGGCTCAGGTACTAAACAGAAGGGCCAATAGATGTATGAAAACATGTGTGGCAGGGGTGCCTGGGTGACTTAGTTAAGTGTGTGTCTGCCTTCGATTCCGGTCATGATTTCAGGGTCCTGGGATCGAACCCTGCATCAGGCTCCCTGCTTGGCAGGAGACTGCTTCTCCCTCTCCCTCTGCCCCTGCTTCTGCTCTCTCTGTCTCCGGCTCACTCTCAAATAAATAAATAAAATCTTAAAAAAAAAATGAATGAAAAAAAGAAAGAAAATGTGTGGCAGATCGTATTTTGCAAAGATAGTGGCAATAGTATCATCCATTCTCTGTGTTCCTCTTAACAGTGACTGACAGTCCTTCCAATTAAAAGGAGAGCCTATGCCCCCTTACTTGAAACTGAGTAGGCTTTTGTGACTATTGGGGTCAATAGGATATGGCGAAAGTGATACTATGTGGCTTCCAAGGCTGCATCACAATAGACAGGGTAGATTCTGCTTGGTCTGTTGGAATACTCTGTCCTTAAGCCTTCAGTCTCTGGGATTCCTGGGTGGCTCTGTTGGTTAAGAAACTGCCTTCGGCTCAGGTCATGATCCCAGGGTCCTGGGCTCGAGCCCCACATTGGGCTCCCTGCTCAGCGGGGAGCCTGCCTCTCCCTCTCCCTCTGTTCTCTCTCTCTTGCTCTCTTAAATAAACAAACAGGGATCCCTGGGTGACGCAGCGGTTTGGCGCCTGCCTTTGGCCCAGGGTGCGATCCTGGAGACCCGGGATCGAATCCCACGTTGGGCTCCCAGTGCATGGAGCCTGCTTCTCCCTCTGCCTATGTCTCTGCCTCTCTCTCTCTCTCTCTCTGTGTGTGACTATCATAAATAAATAAAAATTAAAAAAAATAAATTAAATAAACAAACAAACAAAGAAATAAGCAGTCTGACCATTCTCAGGCAACGGTGCTGTGAGGAAGCCCTAGCAGACAGACCCCAAGGATAGGCCCTGACCTCTGGAAGAGAGAGGTGCCTGGCCGGCCCCCAGCTGCTTTAGCCCCCATCTGACCAGATCCTCTTGAGAAACCCTAAACCAATTCTGCCCAGCCAACCTCCCGAAATCCTGACCCTTAAAGCTGAAACAGTGCCAGATGCTAAAATAACTGTTCATTGTTTGAGCTTCTATAGCTGAGGATGATTTGTTATACAGCAATAATGGGAACAGCAGGGAGCACCTGGGTGGCTCAATGGTTGAGCGTCTGCCTTTGGCTCAGGGCATGATCCCGGGTCCTGGGATCGAGTCCAGTATCGGGCTCCCCGCAGGGAGTCTGCTTTTCCTCCCTCTGCCTATGTCTCTGCCTCTCGCTGTGTGTCTCTCATGAGATACATTCATATTTATGAATAAATAAAATCTTAAAAAATAATAATACTGTGAACAGCAGCCTAACTCCATTAGTCGCCAGAGAAATGCAAATTAAAACAAAACAAAACAAAAAAGATATCCCTACGCACCCACCAGAATAACCAAAATGGAAAAGAATGACAAATCCAAGTGTAAGTGAGGATGTGGAGCCGTTAGAACTTTCATACACATACACTGCTGGAAGAAATGTAGATTGATACAACGACTTTGAAAACCTATTTGATGAAATCTACGACAGCTAAACACAAGCATATCTTTTGACAGAACTATTCCACTCCCAACAGAAATACACATATGTCCCTACAAGAATATTCTTAGCAGTATTATGAATAATGGCCCCTAAATTCAAACAACTCAAATGTTTAAAATGGTAGAATGAGTAAAGTTTAGTATATTCATGACTTTGAATGCCATGGAGTAATAAAAATGAACTGTTGACACATGGAACAATTTTAATGAATCTTGCAAACATAATATTGAGCCAAAGAAGCCACACATACCATATCATTCCATTATATAAAGTCCAAAAAAGCAAGCAAAGCTAATCCATGGCATTAGAAGTTGGGATGGAGGTCACTTTTGGACTGAGAGAGGACTAGCTCCTGGGAGTATATTGGTAATATGCTGCTTTTTGACCTGGGTGATTATTACGTGGATGTGTTCACTTTGTGACAATTCTCTTACAAGTTGTGCACTTTTTGAACTCGTGTTATCCTTCAATAAAAAGTTAATTTGAGGCACCTGGGTGACTCGGTGAGTAAAGCATCCGACCCTTGACTTCTGCTCAGGTCATGATCTCAGGGTCCTGAGATTGAGCCCTGTGATGGGCTCCGTACTCAGCAGGGAGTTGGCTTGAGATTCTTTCCCTCTGTTGCCCACCCCCAGCTGGCTTTCTCTCTCCTTTTCTCTCTCTAATAATCTTTTTTTAAAGTTAATTTAAGAAACCTCCAAGGTAAAAGAAAAAGAAAAAATAAAGAAAAAAAAAGAAACCTCCAAGGTGGGGATCCCTGGGTGGCTCAGCGGTTTAGTGCCTGCCTTTGGCCCAGGGCGCGATCCTGCAGTCCTGGGATCGAGTGCCGCATCGGGCTCCCGGCATGGAGCCTGCTTCTCCCTCCTCCTGTATCTCTGCCTCTCTCTATATATATGTCTATCATAAATAAATATTAAAAAAAGAAAGAAAGAAAGAAACCTCCAAGGTTTGGGGCCTGCCTGGAAGAATGGAGTTGTTATTTACTGAAATGGGAAAAACAGCTGAAGGAGAGGATTCAAGGTGAGATCAGACCTCAGTTTTGGACTTGCTAAGTCTAGTCCCTGTTAGAGAAACGGGCAAACAGGAGATTCACTCTACAACTTAGTGTTAGCAGAGAGGATTGGCCTGGACATGTGGACTAGGGAATCATCACTGTGCAGATAGCATGTGAGGCCTTGGGATGAAAGGAGATCAGTAAAGGAATGAGCGCAGGCAGCAGAGAGAAGAGGTTCAAGGATTGAGCTGGAGGGGCAGCCCGGGTGGCTCAGAGGCTTAGCGCCGCCTTCAGCCCAGGGCCTGATCCTGGAGACTGGGGATCGAGTCCCAGGTCGGGCTCCCTGCATGGAGCCTGCTTCTCCCTCTGCCTGTGTCTCTGTCTGTCTCTTTCTCTGTCTCTCATGAATAAATAAATAAAATCTTAAAAAAAAAAAGATTGAGCTTGGGGCCCTCTATGGTTGGGGTTGTCATAAGGACTAAATGACGCAGCTCACGCAAGCATCAGGCATGGGCCTTGGTGAGCCCTTAGAATGTACTCCCTAGTATTATTTTCTTGCACCTGGCTTATAAAGTCCGCTCTCAGGCATCTCTTTTTTTCTTGTTATTTTCTTTCAGATTTTATTATTTATTTATTTATTTATTTAAGATTTTATTCACTCATTCATGAGAGATACAGAGAGTGAGAGAGGCAGAGGGAGAAGCAGGCTCCATGCAGGGAGCCCGATGCGGGATCTGATCCTAGGTCTCCAGGATCACGCCCTGGGGCTGAAGGCGGCGCTGAGCCACCAGGGCTGCCCTCAGATTTTATTTTTTAATTGTTAATTGTTAATTTTTAAAGATTTTCTTGGGATCCCTGGGTGGCGCAGCAGTTTAGCGCCTGCCTTTGGCCCAGGGCGCGATCCTGGAGACCCAGGATCGAGTCCCACGTCGGGCTCTCGGTGCATGGAGCCTGCTTCTCCCTCTGCCTATGTCTCTGCCTCTCTCTCTCTCTCTCACTGTGTGCCTATCATAAATAAATAAAAATTTTTTTAAAAAATTTTCTTTTTAGGTAATCTGCACCCAACATGGCATCTGAACTTACAACTCTGAGACTGAGTTGCATGCTCTACCAACTGAAACAGCCAGGCACCCCTTTTCTTCAGATATGTTATTTTCCAGCTGATTATTAAAATTATACATATAGATGTCTATACATGTGTATATGTTTATTTATTTTACTCATTTAATCCCTGCATCAACCCTGTGAAAGAGTTACTGCCTCTATTTTATCAAATGAGGAAATGGAGGAGCATGGAGGTGAAGGGACTTGCTCAAGTCACACAGTGTCTGAGCCAGAACCAGGACTGCAAGCCAGACTCCAGACCCCACGCTCCTGCTGACCTCCAGGAAAGGAAGACCTGGGTGGTTGCAGTGGAGCCCGATGAGGACTTGGTCCTGGTGAGCCTCAGTATCTGGGATAGTGGCTAGCCCAAGGAGATGACCAGAACAGCCAGGAGAAGGGAAGTCAGCAAGAAAACAGGCAAGGGCCTTGCTGCCAGAGGCTGGAAGGATGCTGCAGAGGAGCATGGAGCCATGATGTGGGGGTGGGAAGAGAGGAGTGATGTATTAGCACCTCCGTTGACGCCAGCGGTCCCCGAGGGTGGAGCCAGGCTTCCATCCCTAGAGCCTGGAACCAGTCTTGGGAAGGGGGAGTAGAGAGTATAGGGCCTTTGGTTTAAGCCCTTAAACATCTGCCCAGGCTGTCCCCTCCTTCCCTGAGGCTGCTGTGGACCCAGGATGGGCAGGAGAGGGCCCTGAGTGTAGACTGGGATCCTAGAGGACACAGGTGATACTGTTCCCTATTTCCTTGTACTCCTGACTCCAGTCATGGGAACTGAATATGGGGGCACAGGGCCTGCTGCCTCTCTGCTATTCCCAGTCCCCAGGCCTAAAGGCCAGCACAGAGGGGGTTAAGGGCCCTGGAGCCTTTGCCTGGAGGAAGGGGGGGGCATGGAGAACTGTCATAAGGAGCCTTGTCTGCCCTGATAATCCAGGCCGCCTATCTCACCCACAGCAGCTGTGAGGCAGACAGGTTGCCCTGGCAGGGAGGGAGGGAAGTAAAGGCCTGGCTGATGGCGGGAAGGATTTGAGGAGCGAGGGACACCCATGCTTCCTGGGGATCCTTTCCCACCCCATAGCCACTTTCAGGGCTATGCTTGAAGGCAGAAGGGCATGGCCAGGGTCTGAACGTGGGAGTTCCCACTGACCCAGAGAGTAGGAAGGGGGAGCTGATGAGCAAACAGACTTTGGGAGGTATTGATTGGAAAGTTTCTATTTCTGACTCCGTGTGTGCTTGGGCAGGTATGCAAATTGGGCACTATCATGGGCATCTGCAGAGGTGTCTGCAGAGCATGGGTGCCCATGAGTATCTGCCCCAGTGGGGAGGGTGAGTAGGGAAAGCCCACTGCAAAGCTGGAAGGGAAGGAATCTGGCATTTGTTGAGCTCCTATTGTATGGGAGCCACATTCGGTTGCTTGAGTAGCTCAGTGGTTGACCATCTGCCTGTCTCAGGTCATGATCCCGGGGTCCTAGGATGGAGTCCCACACTGGGCTCTCCACAGGGAGCCTGCTTCTCCCTCTGCCTATGTGGGTCTCTCATGAAAAAATAAATAATCTTTATACGTGAGCCAGGCTATACTTAGAAATTTCCACCTCTACTATCTCATTTCACCTGCACAACAACTGTGGAAAAGAAGGCATTTTCAACCCATTTATCTGATAAGGAAGCCAAGGCTCCAAAAGCAGGTAATAGTGGGATCCAGGGTCTGATAAATCTGGAGCTGTGCTTTTTCCTTTGGGCTCTGAGTCCCTCCTCAGAAAGTGGTGGTCTCAAAGAAAAGCAAGAACTCTTAAGGCACAACCCCTGAGCCACACAGGCTAAGGCTCTGGTTCAAGGCAAGGATGGAGTGTGTGTCCAGGGCATGTGAGCTCCATGCAAGAGCCTGGCTCACGAGCTGCAGGAGTCAGAAGAGAGAGGATCACTGCTGGTTTGGAGCTGCTGTGGAAGAGGCTTAAAAAGGCTTGGACGGGTGGGAAAATCAGAGCAAGTGCAAGTGAGGAGGGCACCCCTGCATCATGTGGGTGCTTCACACACATTCTTTCACTGAATCTCCCTGAGGGTCTTGTGAGGCAGGTATTATTGTAATCCCCATTTAAAAAAATTTTTTTAAAGATTTATTTATTTATTCATGAGAGGCAGAGAGAGAGAGAGAGGCAGAGACATAGGCAGAGGGAGAAGCAGGCTCCATGCAGGGAGCCCAATGCAGGACTTGATCCTGGATCCTGGGATCACCACCTGAGCCAAAGGCAGACACTCAACCACTGAGTCACCCAGGTACCCGTCATCCCCATTTTAGAGACTGGGAAACCAAGGCTCAGAACCATATGGTTGCTAAGTGGCAAAACTCATGTCTGATTCTCTTGCCTTTGAAATTCAAATAGTCTCCCTACAGAGACACACACAAAATCCATCTCATTTGTAGCAAGGCTGTGTATAAAGAAAGCCTGGGGCCTGGAGACCAGAGTTGTCATCCTGACTCATGTCCCAATTTACCATATCATGCAGGCCATGTGTTTACTCCTGAAGCCTCAGTTTCTCTATGATAAAATTGGTGTGCACGGGTGCCTGGCTGGCTTAGCCAGCAGAGCAGAAGATTCTTGATCTCAGGGTCATGAGTTCGAGCCCAACACTGGATGTAGAGATTACTTAAAAATAAAATCTCGGGGATCCCTGTGTGGCTCAGCGGTTTAGCGCCTGCCTATGGCCCAGGGCACGATCCTGGAGTCCCAGGATCGAGTCCCACGTCGGGCTCCCGGCATGGAGCCTGCTTCTCCCTCCTCCTGTGTCTCTGCCGCTCTCTCTCTGTGTCTATCATAAATCAATCAATCTTAAAAAATAAAAAATAAAATCTCTATCAAAAAAATGCATTTAGGGGCAGCCCCAGTGGCTCAGCAGTTTAGCGCCGCCTTCAGCCCAGGTTGTGATCCTGGAGACCCGGGATCGAGTCCCACATCAGGCTTCCCGCATGGAGCCAGCTTCTCCCTCTGCCTGTGTTTCTGCCTCTTTCTCTCTGTGTCTCTCATGAATAAAGAAATAAAATATTTAAAAAACAAAACAAATACAAGTGGGGCAGCCCAGGTGGCTCAGCGGTTTAGCGCTGCCTTCGGCCCAGGGCCTGATCCTGGAGACCTGGGATCAAGTCCCACTTTGGGCTTTGTGCATGGGGCCTGCTTCTCCCTCTGCCTGTGTCTCTGCCTCTCTCCCTCTGTGTCTCTCATGAATAAATAAAATCTTAAAAAAAAATACAATTGGTATCTGGTCATGTTTTTGAAACTGATGGACATTGGCAAAGCCCCCAGGGAAGTCACTGTTAGGACTTCACTGCATCTGTGGTTGTTGTTCAACACATACACTTGCTCGTGGGGCTGAAAGGCACGGGGAGTGTAAGAGAGCAGGTCGAGTACGTGGAAACTAACTGGGTACTGTCTGCAGGGTCAGCATCTGTTCAGTGTAAGGTATTCTCTGAGCACCTAACAGGGCAGCACCCTTGAGGGGTGCTGGTGCCCAGAGAAGAATCCGACAAGGGGCCTACTCACAGAGTAGTTGGGGACAAATAAGAGATCAGATGAATTCTCAGTGTGATGAGGAAAACAGCAGGATCAAAGCCTGGACTTGAGGGGACAGGTGTCAGGGAGAGTTAGGAGAAACTTCACAGGCTGGCCACGATGAACCCAGGCAGTCATCTCTGATGGGTCCCCTAGATCTCAAGCCCCAAGCTATCACATAGAAGATTAGAACAGTTTTCCTTTCTCATACCATTTATGCTCCTAGGACTGACTCTACCAGGCTCTTACTTTGGGTTCCCCTTTTGTAAAGCAAAACAGGAAAGCAAGAACCTCCCAGAACTTCTCAAAGTCCTTGGTTCCAGGATGAGTTGTGCTGCCAATTGTACTTTGAATGAGACACTGACTGACCCTAGGATTGGGCCGCCTTCTCGTGCAAAGCTGCCAACTTCATGAAACTTAGTAAAGTCCAGAGGAAATTAAGAGTAATTTTACAAGCTGAATCTATTTTTTAAATATGTGTGCTGTGTATCTCTGTGTATATTTAGGCATTACACGTGTGCTACGCACATGTGTGTTCCATGTGCTATGTGTGTCTATCTGTATCTGCTGCTGCTGTGCTGTTCTTCTTAAGGTCATGGGTTCCCAGGTCCTGAAAGGTGATGGGAACCCTGAGGCTTTGGGGGCGATTTGCTCCCCTTCTCTGGGCCTTGGTTTCCTCTCCTCCACAAATGGATTACTTGAACTCCATGATTTTGAAGGATTCTTGCAGATCTGACCCCCCCCTTAACTTTGTCATTCACCATATGGTTTAAGAATTTCAACCAAAGAAGATCACAATAAGAGTCAAGGGCTAAAGCTGGCATGGCAGGGGCTGGAATTAGACGTGAGAAGGTTAAGGTCCCAGACTAGTCCACACTGGGCTTCAGGAGAGCCACGGAGCTTCTGAGCTAAAGGAACAGTTGTTAGAATACAAGGCCAGGTCCGAGGATGTGGATTGTGTCCTCTCAACCCCGTGCTGGCCAGGAAGAGGGCAGGGTCTCCAGAGGACTTGCGGAAAGGGCTCTAAGGAGGCAAAGGGATAGCAGGGCTGCCATCCAGGATACAACTCTGGGCGGGAAGTGTCCTCAGCTCCTACTGGGGTCCCTGCAGGCTTCTGATAAACAGAAAAGCCTCCACCCTGATAGCCCCAAGTCTGCTTATCAGGATCCCCAGACTACCCCACCCAGGCTCAGACTCTGTGCCAGCCCCCACCCTGATGCCAGCCCCCTCCACCCCAGCCAGGGCCACAGCCACAGGATCTCGGGCTGACCGAGACAGCGCTCTCTTCTACCTCCAGGATCCCTGGTTTCTGCTCACGTTCACCTCTGGTCTAGGGCTAAGCAGGTTCTAGGCAGAAGCCAGGCAATGAGTGGCACAAATCTTGGCCTTAGTACATGAAGCCTTTACTCTGGTAAAGGAGCTTGAAGTATCTGTGGGGTGAGTAGAGGTGGCAGGAGGGGTCCCAGGACAGGAAAGGGGGCAAGAAGCAGACGTACAGTATTTTCTCACCTGGCTAGAGCGCCTGGGTTTATAAAGGTTTCTCAGCCATATTTCTCAAGTCTTATGACTTGGTGAGCTGTGTTATCACCAAAACTCAGAGAAGCAGAATTTTGCCTCTGGTCACACAGCTAGTGAGTGACAGAGAGGAAGGAAGGGAAGGAAATGGACATTGGTTCCACAGGTGTTAGATCTGACCTGGGAAGTTGAGATGAGCACTCACAGGACCCTGTCACCACCATATGAGCTAGGTATGGATTGCTCCCATGGTACATATGGGAAAACTGAAGTTGAGAGCACTCACTCCAAGGTCACAGAGCTATGCAGGGGATGAGGGATTGTCACTCAGGGCCTACTCTTCCTTTCCTTTTCTTCTTCTTTTAAGATTCTTATTTGAGAGAGCGAGAGCGAGAGAGAGAGAGAGAACTAGAGGGGTGAGGGGCAGAGAGAGATGCAAACTCCCCATTGAGCAGAGAGTTGGAGGGGCTCTAATCTGGGACTCTCGGATCATGACCTGAGCCGAAGACAGACATTTAATCAACTGAGCCACCCAGGCACCCTCCTTTCCTCCCCTCCCTTTCCCTTCTCTTCCCTTTCCTTTCTTTCTTTTTAAGATTTTATTTTTAAGTAATCTTCACACCTGATGTAGGGCTCGAATTTACAACCCTGAGGTCAAGAGTTGCATGCTCCACTGAGCCATCCTGGTGCCCCAGGGCCTTTTATTTCTAAATCTGGGCTCTCAATGCCTTGAGCGGCTTTTAAGAATATTCCACGAGGGGGACTTGGCTGGTTCATTGGGCTAAGTGCTTTGTGAGTAGTCAGTCACCCAGCTCAGCTCTGAACTGGGGACTGTCATTATGGCATCTACAAGAACAGGAAGGGTCTGAGAGAAAAAGACTTGCCTAAGAGCTATAGTTTTAACTGCCTGCTTCCCCAGGTCAAAGTTTTTTTTCTCCCCTACATCATATTGAGTTTATAGCTCTATGTCAGACATTTGACATGATCAGCCAATAAACCAGGTCATTGTGATTATTTGCCTAAATGATTAATCACACAAATGAATGAGCCCGTAACAGGGAGATTTAACTAGCCAGAAAAGATTTCCCTGCAGAGGTGATACTTACATAGGAAGAGGGAATAGAAGTTAACTAGACAAGAAAGGAGGGAAGACTATGCCAGAAGGAAGAGCAGGGCACCCGACTTTTGATCTCAGAGTTTTAGGTTTGAGCCCCATGTTGGCTGTAGAGATTACTTAAAAAAACAAAACAAAACAAAACAAAAAAACAGAGGGAAGAGCATGTGCCGACATTCTGTGGCAGCAAGAAGCAGAACATCTCCAAGGAATCAAAAGAAGGTTTGGTCTCTCCTCCCACTCATCTTGGTCTCATCTGCTCCTTCAGAGGAGGGGTATAACTGTCTCCCAGAACACAGACCAGACTGTCTAGGATGGGGAGGGGAGGGAGCAGAGAAGCAGATGTGTCCCTTGGAATGGCTATCTAAAATAACAGAGGTGGGGTGCGTGGGGGCTCAGTAGGTTGGGTGTCCAACTCTTGGTTTCCACTCAGGTCGTGATCCTGGGGTTATGGTATCAAGCCTCACATCAGGCTTTGCACTCAGCAGGAAGTCTGCTTAAGATTCTCTCCCGCTCCTTCTGCCCCCCATCCCCTACTCCCTCTCACAGGCACATGCTCGCTCTCCTCAGATGAATAAATCTTTAAAAATAAATAATAAGGGCAGCGGTTTAGCGCTGCTTTCGGCCCAGGGCGTGATCCTGGAGACCCGGGATCGAGTCCCATGTCGGGCTCCCTGCATGGAGCCTGCTTCTCCCTCTGCCTGTGTCTCTGCCTCTCTCTCTCTCTCTCTCCTATATATTCTCATGAATAAATAAAATACTTTAAAAAATTAAAAAAATAAATAAATAACAGAGGCCCTGTTTTGAAGAGTCTCACCTTCTCCAGAGGCAGAGAACTGAATATTGCTAGGCTCTCACTATAAGTGGCTTAAGCTCTGAACAGGCCCCTTACTCATTCTTACACTGGCTCTCGAGAAGAGCTTGAATTCACCTGCCCTCAAATGTCCCAGCAGAGGATTCCCCCCCCTGCCCTGCCCAGGGGAGCTTGCCATGGCAGAAGTGGGCAAGAAGTTGGCCTGCCTAGGTCTACCCAACTTGGGCTCCACATACACATGTGGCAGGGGCCCAGGAACTGAAGTTTAAGGCAGAGCTTGCCCCAAGAACCCAGCTGTCAGGACCCTTTCTGCTTTATAGAGGTTCAACTAATATATATATATATTTTTTTTTTGGTAAGTATCATTTTTATCACCACCTTCGCCATTCCATGACCAAAATAACCACCACTCCCACTTGGGTCATGGGCAACAATTAAACCCTGAAGGATGGGGTGAGGCTGTTCCTCCTCCCAGGCCCAGCAGATAGATGATCACCTTCATGGGGTAGGAGTGAAAGGTAGATCCTAGCTTTAGCAAGGTCCATAAATTCATGTGAAAAAGGGCCTAACAGGGAGAGGAGCCAGTGACCCTAGTTCCAAGTCTAGCAGGGAAAGGGTTAAGAGGCAGGGCTTTCTAGAACCCAGGGAAAGTGCCCCACCCAGGGGAGGGGCCTAAGGATTAAAAGGCAAGCAGCTTGAGTGAAGAGCCAGGGTCTGGGCCTCCCTACCTCTAAAGGCCTCCCCAGTCTACATGCAGTTCCAGCTCCAGGTAAGTGCTCTCTCCTGGGCCTGTCTGTCTGCTTGTCAGTCTGACCAGAGGGAACCTTCTGTCTCATTATGTGATCTCTGGCTTGTTTAATTCTGGCACTGGGTCCCCCAGGAGATCTCAACAGACCCTAACTCTGCAGGATTTTCCAGGCCAGTTTCTTTCCTTACCTGACTTGGGCTGCCCCTGACCACACAATCAAGGCACTGCTGATTCAGGAGCTATGGAGCAGGGAGGGGGGAGCTCTGTGTGTACTGACCTGTCCTGCTCTGCCCTGGGCCCCTGGCTCCCCCTGCCACAGTGCTCTCCAAGCCATGCTCCCTGTGCCTGCTGCAGGGCCCTGGCTAGGATATCATCATATACTGTAAGTTTGCGACAAGATACTACAGTATAGATGATGTACTAGTCCGGGTCCCCACAGCTCTGGAGCCAGATGAGGAGGGCAGAGCATGCTGCAAACCCACCGGGCTTACTGCTCAGCCTATCCAGCCTGCTGACCGCCAAGACACTTGGGGATGGCGAGGAAACCGTTACCATTACTGAGTTTAGTAATGGTAATGGTTCTCTTGCTGTACCCACAATACGTGCCAAGAAGACAGCTCGGGACCCTGGAGCAGACCACTGGAAGGGACACTCCAGCTCAGACAACAGTGTGGGGGTGAGGGAATGAGTTTTTACTTTCCTGTGCTAAAGAAATAAAGATGAGAACCAGTATGCTTGTCTTTTTATTAGCATTTGAGAAGGGGAAAGGCATGGGGTGAGTGGCACTATCTCACTTAGGACCCACAGGTCCTCACACATGGCTTTAAGGTAGAGGAACTGAGGGGATAGGAAAAAGACCTCTCTGCTAAAACTGGCAACTCAGGGAGAAACTCTGGGTTCGGTGCCAGCTAGAAGCAGGTTGGCATTGTTCCTACAAAAGAGTCAACTTCGAGACTGAAGTAGTTAGGGCCCCAGGCAGAGAAACAACCTGAGAACTGAGCTAAGTTCCTTCCTCCAAAAGAAGACATGGCTAAATAGGGGCTAGGCAGACCTAGCAAGGCCAAGCCAGCCGTCGGACAGTGTCCATGCCTCCCACCAGTCCCTAGAGGCCCTGGGCAAGGGCCATTCTGGTCAGTGGCTCCTGCCAGCAGCTCTGGCTCAGACCCTTGGGAGAGGCAGCAGAGGGTGGTCACTGGAGAAGCTTCACAGAGAGACGGAGCTGAACATCACAGAGAAAGATGTCCATGAGGTCGTGGCCTGCCTCCTGTGCAATCTGGGCGATCAAGCGCCCCTTTGGGCCAATCAGGATCCTCTGAGGATGGGATAACAGAGAAAGACATAAGCCTGCTCTCAGGGCTTCCAAACAGTGGAGGAAGAACCCCTGCTTAATGCCCTGGTCTTTTACCTAAGCCTAACCCGACTTACCACATGAGATTCTTTGGACACCAGAAGCTTCTGTTCGATCACCAGCTCCCCACTTGACCCTTCTTCCCACAACACTGTCTTCTGCACAGGGAGACATGATTAGTCAGACAGGCCCATATCCCTTCCTCTCTGGGCCCCAGGCATCCTGTCTTGGTTGTGTGCCTGGTGAAGAGCCCCCAGATCCCTTCATTGTGCCCACGCCCACACCTGCTGTACACTGTAGGGCATCTCCTGGGGCAGGTGCTCTAGGAGCTTCTCTCGGATGATGTTGGCACAGATTTCCTCAGGCGTCTGGCTAGTGAGGACTCCACTGTGGTATTCCCAGGGTCCTGGCAGGGCCTGTGCTAGGAGGTATTGCTGTGGGTACAAAGAGGGTAGGTGGGCAGTTCAGTCCCAACCAAGACTTTCCTTTCTTATTCACTCACTACCAGGAGGAACTCTTTTTTTTTTTTTTTTAAAGATTTATTCATTCATTCATTCAGAGAGAGCAAAGAGAGAGGCAGAGACACAGGCAGAGGGAGAAGCAGGCTCCATGCAGGAAGCCCGATGTGGGACTTGATCCCGGGTCCCCAGGATCACACCCCAGGCTGCAGGCAGCGCTAAACCGCTGCGCCACCGGGGCTGCCCCCAGGAGGAACTCTAAGGCTTGTCTTCACATGGTAGAAAAGAAAGGCCACACTATGACCAAGGCTAACTGACCTTTAGTGTTTTCACATCTTCCTGGCTTAGAGCTGACAACATGAAGATCTCTCGGAAGTGGGGCCAGCCAATCCTCTGAGGGCCTCCCATGGACTGTATGTTTGGCTCCTTAGCTGCTGGGCTGGGGCGAGGAGTGCCGGACTGTAAGTGAAGGGCCTGTCTCATCTTGAGTTTCTTGCCATTGACCACACCTTCAGTGAGGGCTGCTGTGAGCTCCAGGAGAACTGACTTCTGTTTCAGACAATCTACCTGGACATGGAGGATGGGTAGGAGGTGTGTGGTCAGTGAGATGGGCACCATGGAGGAAAGGAGACTCCTTATTCAGGTAGGCGGTGCTCACCTTGTTCATGACAAGGATGCTAGGGACTTGGGAGAACTGGGTCAAGCACTGGAGCACCTGGGGGCTGAGCTGATTCCGAGTCCACTTGTCTGAGACATCCACCAGAACCACAACTAGAAGTAGGCAGTGAGGGGAGGAGGACAAAAATATGACCACTCTTTCCCCACCCCCTAAAAATGTCCGTGATAGGGGCTCTGGGTCAACCCCCAGCTTCCAAACTACCATGAACAATTGGGGTTCAGATTCCCATCATGAGTCTAACCTAGATCAGCAGATTCCATGCTTTTCCATGGATCTTCCAACAAAGAAAGCTCCAGATGGTGCCTGAGGACATACAAACATAGGTCAGGAAGGGTCTTAGGACTGATATACTCTTTTTTTTTTTTTCTAAAGTCCAAGATACTGACTTCCTGCCTTTTTTTAAGATTTTATTTATTTATTCATGAGAAAGAGAGAGAGAGAGGGAGGCAGAGACACAGGCAGAGGGAGAAGCAGGCTCCATGCAGAGAGCCCGATGTTGGACCCAATCCCAAGACTCCAGGATCATGCCCTGGGCCGAAGGCAAGCGCTAAACCGCTGAGCAACCCAAGGATCCCCAGGACTGATATACTCTTAATGAGGGATAAGGTGTGATAAGAGGGTCTTCCAGCCTCTACGATGGAATCTCCCCACCCTCTCCTTTACCACCTTGCCCTTTACAAACCCGTTTCCACAACTATTACCTTTTCTGTTTAGCAGGGCTGATGAGGCCAGGTGTGTCAAGCAGAATCTAAAATCAAGAAAGAGAGATGCCCGGCCCCCTCAGATGGGCAAGTGAAAGAAAGGCCACCACTGACATCAGAAGCCTGGACTTTTACCCTCCAGCTTTGTTTTAATTCTAGATGAGATCCAAGAAAAGATGATGACTGTGAATATATGGGAGATTGGGAAGGAATAAAGAGGGAATGGCATCTGACTAGATGCCAGAGGGGGGAAAGGAGAGAGAGATCTGCACTAGGCCTAACAAAAGAGGAGACCCTCTTCCCTCAAAGCAGTTAATCTAAACATTTTCTTCAAGTTGAACTGTAAAGGAGACCCTCCTAAGTCCACCCTCTGCCCAGTCTGCTGGACTTCCTTTGCAGGCTACCCACCACCTGGGCCTCTTCCTCTGTGATGACCCCCAGAGCTTGGCAGCGAGTGGTGTGCACCTTCTTGGAGACAGGAAACACCTGCCAGAAATAAAGAAATCCCAAGTGAGGTCCCAGATCACTGTAGGTCAATTCATGAAGAAACAGAAAAAGTGAGATGAAGGGGAGGGGGGTGGGCTGGGCGTCATGGATGTAGCATACCTTCCGGCCCAGCAGCTGGTTGGAGAGTGTTGACTTCCCTGCATTTGGGGCACCCAGGAGGACCACTCGTAGGACTCGAGGGTTCTCAGGCATATCAGGACGATGGACCAAGAGGAGATCCTGCTCATCTGTGTGTGGGGGCAGGAGGGGAGTGAGAGGTACTGCAACCTGGATGCCCTGTCAGGTACTCAGTTCTACTCACCCACAAAGGAAGTAAAGAATACAAGATTAGTATACCAGGTTGAAGCTGAGACCTGGCTTTGAGACTTAGTTTGTCCATTAATTTGTTTATATGAGTTTACCAAGTTCTCTAAGTTCCTTGGTTTTCTCACATGTAAAGTGGAGATAATATTAACAATACCTACTTATCTTAAAACCTTCTTTTGACAATTGGCAATTTTATAAAAACAAACACAATGCCTAGCACTTAATACAATTACCGTGTGGAACCGTACTGGGAAGTTGTGCTTTATCTGATAAATATGTGTATGTGTGTGAAAGTATAGCCAGATCAGTTACAGCCAGAAATCCCTCCAGCTCGGACAATCTCACCCTTCGAAGGGTGTTATGTAGGCTCTGCAAGCTTGCTCAGATTTCTATGTATTAGTTTCTTATAATACTACATAAAAATTACCAGTTTTTGTGTCCAGCCTCCTTACCAAAGTGTAGTCTATGCTACTTGAAGAACAGGAGCTATTTCCTAGGTGTAATTCAGTCTCTTGGCAAATAGATGGGGGCACTATTTGGGTCGAGTTTGCTTCCCATCTCAGGGCAGAGAGCGACAACTCTGCCTTGCCTGTGGCCCTTCAATCTCTTGCTCTTTTCGTGCGTCTCTGGTTGTGACCACATCGGTTCCCTCTTGGAACCTGGTATATCTTTCCTCTGAGATCCTTCAAGGCTTGCCTCGCTCTCGGGGCCTCAAGATCGTTTTCCATAATATAGGACCAGAGATGATACCCCAGGGACTGAGGAGTTTCCCCGACCCGGAACTTTCAGGGCTAAGACCGTGACAGTTCGGGACAAGCCTATCTGGGCCCTTTACCTCTGTGCATGGACACGGCGGGAGGATGAGAAGTCAACGAACCGCCGGGCTGAGAGAGTCCGAGGAAGCGGTCCAAGGCTGAGCTCTGGCCATAACGGCGAGAGGCGGAGGCCAGGCGGGGACCAGAGAAGGCGGCTCCCGAACAACAGGACACGCACCTCCGCTGACAGTCAGAGAGCGAGGAGAGCCGAGCCACCCACTCCCTAGCGGCATCGGGGCCCAACCGCCTGATCCCTAACACGGTCGGAAGAAGAAGAGCGGAGCGGCGGCTGGCGGCAGCCATTGCGGCCGCAAGGCACGCCGGGAACTGACCAGGCGCGCACCTGCGGTTGGATAGAGCGGTGGAAAGGCGAGCGAGCAGGAGAGAGCGAGATTGGCCCAGAGAGCGGAGACGCACGGCACGTAGGAAGTGGGTTGGAGGAGAAACAGCTCTGGAGACAGACCGAAGCTAAGAAAAAGGAAGATGTCTATTTAGAGTTTGTGTGGACATGGTGATCGTTTTGGACCCCCATTTACATCCTGTTTCCTTCTTCTCCTGTCAGAGTTTCGCAAAAGGCCCTTCTAGCCCTGCCTCCTGAGAGATACATCTCCCATGAGGCCAAGCGCAGAAACCTTTCTCTTAGCTTCTGCCTTCTCCCAGCTGGAGAAACTGACGCATCGAAGGAGGAAAGGTAGTGGGAGCCGGAGCAGGTGCCGTTCCGCCGGTCCCCGTAAGGGCCTTTTAGTTCTCTCTGGTTTCAGGCTTGCACATCCTCCCCTAGCACCTCCCACCCCCAGCCCCCAGCTTGGCCTAGCTGGTCAGCAGCGTTCTCTTAACAGTCTGCACCTTTGCTTTATGCGAGCCTCCTGTAGGGAGTACTCCCTGGGTGTGTGTTCCTCAGGGGCACAGATCCAGTTTACCATCTATTAACCTCCGTTACGATCTCCTCCCTGAGGACATTCCTTTCTGAAGAAAAACAAGAGGGTCTTAAAGGGAGAAGAAGCTGCACAGTCACCTACAATCCCTCAGATTGCCTTAGTGGCCTGCGGAACTTACATCTTAGTCATTTTGCGGCCTTAAGCTTTATTCATTCTTTGAAGCCTCTCAATCAAACTCTTGGGGATTTATTCATATGCTATGTACAGGCCGTGTCCAGGTGCTGGGGATGTATGACTGAAGAAAATGGACAAAAATCTGCCTCAGGATTTTGTGTCCTGGAGGCCGAGAGAGGGAGACAGAGATACTAGTGACCTGACAGAATCAGTTCAGGTAGCATGTTCTAGGTGAAAACCTAAATGGAGTAGGAGGCCTGGGTGGCTCAGTGGTTGAGCGTCTGCCTTTGGCCCAAGGCATGATCCTGGGGTCCTGGGATTGAGTCCCACATTGGGCTCCCTGCCTGGAGCCTGCTTCTCCCCACTCTGCCTAGGTCTCTGCCTCTCATGAATAAATAAATAAAATCTTAAAAAGAAGAGAAAACCTAAATGGAGTGAGTTTGAGAGGGAATGAGAGGGAAATGGAAAACCGGCTGGCTCAGTTGGTAGAACATAAGGTACTTGATCTCAGGCTTGTGAGTTTAAGCCCCAAGTTGGGTTGGGTGGAGAGCTTCCTTAGAAAGAGAGAGAGAAAGCACCTGGGTGGCTCAGTCAGTTAAGTGTCTGCCTTCAGCTGAGGTCATGATCCCAGGGTTCTGGAGTCAAGCCCCATGTTGGGCTCTGCTCAGCGGGGAGCCTGCTTCTGCCTCTCCCTCTGCCTGCTGCTCCCCCTGCTTGTGTTCTATCAAATAAATGAATGAAATGTTTTAGAAGAGAGTGGGAGAGAGAAACGAAAGAAGTAATTGAAGAAAGCCAGGAAAAAAAATCTTTCTGGGGAAGCAGAACAAAGGGGAGTGGTAACAGAAGAGGGGCAGAGAAGTGGAGTTAAGAAAGGATTTTCTTTTCTTTTTTTAAGACAGTGATTTTTGCTCAAGGCAATGACCAGGGGGAGAGGAGAAAACTGATGATATAGAACAGAGAGGGGAAACTTGTTGGAAAGATAGTGGGAACCACTGACTGGGCTGCTCTTGTGGGAATGAGAGGCTGAGTGTTCAGAGTAGTTCTGAGTGACACAGGACTGACAGAGACTGGGCAGCTAAATGCGTCGATGGTTTGCAAATCGCACCAGGCACCAGCTTTCAGGCTGCCTGCTCTATTAGCAGAAGAAACAACCTTTCTGGCACATGACATTCTGGATGTTCTTTGGGCATATGGGTGCCCAAGGAACAGAAATACCACTTAATACAGGACAGCTGGCAATCAGAAAAATATGAATCTTCTTCCATGGACAGTTAGGTGAAATGTCATTTCAACTATAATTAGGGTGAAGGGCAATTTCAGGTTAAATAGTGGTTGAAGAGCTTGAGTAAATAAATGCAAAATCATCCAAGGAACATATGCTAAGTACTACAGCAGTGGCAATGGATAACGCCTTGGAAGAATCCCTGGGATAACACAAAAACTTAGAGGAAATGTGTCAAAGTGCTTTGTTAATTCTCTTCTTTCCTGGAGATTTTCCCTCAAAGGATTTTTTTTTTCCTCAAAGGATATTGTGAGGAAATTTTGTATTTTGTGAGATTAGGAGAGGCTAATCAAATGAAATAGACTGATGGGCTCATATGTCAACTTGCCACTTATTATCTTTGTGAGTTTGGATAACTTATTTCAACTCTCCAAGTGCCAGTTTCATCGTCTGTAAAATGAAGAAGAAAATAATAAACAGGGATGCCTGGGTGGCTCAGTGGTTGAGCATCTGCCTTCAGCTCAGGGCATGATCCCAGGATCCTGGGATTAAGGCCCACAAGGACTCCCTGTATGGAGCCTGCTTCTCCCTCTCCCTGTGTCTCTGCCTCTTTCTGTGTCTCTCATGAATAAATAAATAAAATCTTAAAAAAAGAAAATAATAAACACATCTACCTAATATCATGTGTCCATTTGAATCTAGGATTTAGAAAAATGGAGGATTTAGAGCAATGGAGGCTCTCAGTAGATGTCCTTATCTTAAAGCTAATTATTTTACCCCATTCAGGAACATTTTTCCATGAATTATTCTTTCTTTTCTATATAGACAATTTCTCTCTGTACTATATTCCTCTCATCAGCATTTATTTTTAAAATGCTTAATCTTGAGGTGCCTGGATGGTTCAGTTGGTGAAGTGTATGCCTTCAGTTCAGGTCATGATCCCAGGGCCCTGGGATTGAGTACCACATTGGGCTCCCTGCTTAATGGGGGAGTCTGCTTATCCTTCTGCCCCTTCCCCCACCCCCACCCCTCAAATTAATAAAAATCCTTTTTAAAAAATACTCAGGGGCGCCTGGGTGCTTGGGTGGCTCAGTTGGTTAAGTGTCAGGCTTTTTGTTTTTAAATATTTTATTTATTTTTTCATGAGAGACCCAGAGAGAGAGGCAGAGACATAGGCAGAGGGAGAAGCAGGCTTCCTGCAGGGAGCCCAATGTGGGACTCAATCCCAAACCCAGGATCATACCCTGAGCTGAAGGAAGACTCTCAACCGCTGAGCCATTCAGGAGTCCCAGTGTCAGACTGGATTTCAGCTCAGGTCATGATCTTGGGGTTGTGGGATTGAGTTCTGCCTCCAGCTCCACACTCAGAGTCTGCTTGAGTTTCTCTCAGTTCGTCTCTCCCTACTCACCCCCCACCTACTTGCATGTGCTCTCTCTCTCAAATAAATCTTTTTTAAAAAATAAAGAAAAGGGGCAGCCCCGGTGGTGCAGCGGTTTAGCTCTGCCTGCAGCCTGGAGTGTGATCCTGGACACCTGGGATCGAGTCCCACATCAGGCTCCCTGCATGGAGCCTGCTTTTCCCTCTGCCTGTGTCTATATTGCATCTGTGTGTGTGTGTGTGTGTGTGTGTGTGTGTGTGTGTGTGTGTGTTTCTCACGAATAAATAAATAAAATCTTTTTAAAAAATAAAGAAAATGCTTAATCTCTTCCATTTGAAAAACAAAACCCCAAAACTTCCTGATCTGGAAGTCCTTTTTCAACTAGATGTCATTGTATGTTTCTCACTAAAATAGCAGCAAAGATGGTGGACAGAGATGGATTGTAGAGATTTAAGGGGATAAAAATGGAAGGATATGATTAAAACCCTCCAATGCCTAACTATTACCACTAGACTTATCCAATGTCCTTGAGCCCTCCTTCTATTCCCAAGGAGTCCAGCACACTAGCTTTCTTTCCATCTCTCGAATATACTGAGCTCATTTCTGCCTCAGGGCCTTTTTTTTTTAATTTTAAAAATTTACTTATTCATAGAGACACACACACAGAGAGAGAGAGGCACAGAGATATAGGCAGAGGGAGAAGCAGGCTCCATGCAGAGAGCCCGATGTGGACTCCATCCAGGTCTCCAGGATCACGCCCTGGGCTGCAGGCGGAGCTAAACCGCTGCACCACCAGGGCTGCCCTGCCTCAGGGCCTTTATCTGCTATTCCTGACTTCTGTGTTCTTCAGGTCTCAGCTTAAATGTCACCTCCTCACAGCATTTCTCACTACCTGCAGCAATCCTATTGCAGTGCCTGAAATACTATCAGAGCATTGTGAAGAGTCTTCACAGTCTTACCAACCGCTCATGGCCCCAATCTGAACAAGTCACTCCCTTGCTTCACTGCCCTCAGAATAAAGTATAAACTAATGTGGCAGTGGCTTACTTTGCCAGACTTCTCTCTCGCTCTCTCTTCTTAAGTTTATTTATTTTTAGTAATCTTTACTCCCAATATGGGGCTCAAACTCAGGACCCCAAGATCAAGAGCTGCATCCTCTTTGCACTGAGCCAGGCAGGCATCTCCACTAGTCTTATCTCTTGTCGTTCCTCTTTTTTCAGCTCAATTGAAATTTTTTCAGTCTTCCAATTGCCCGGTATTCTTTCTCACTTCCAGGTCTCTCCTTAGGTCACTCCTTCCATGACTGGTTAATTCTCTTAGGATCTTTTTTCCTCCTATGATAAGGCAGTTTATAATATAGTATTTGAGTAGAAAGATTATAGAGTCAGATATCCAGAGTTTCATTCTCAGCTCCATTATTTACTGTGTGATCCGAGGCAAGTAACTTCTCTCTTCTTCAATTTACTTATCTATAAAATAGGGATAGGGTTGTTGTGATGATGAAAAGAACTGATATGCATAAAGGACTTAGAACAGTCCTTGACATATAGTAAATGTCATTCAAGTGTTTATTATTCTATGTCCTCTACTAGACTGTAAGTTCTATGAGGACAAGGACAATATATATTGTTCACTGCTGTATCTTCTACACCAACAATAGTTTCTAACACATAATGTGTACTCAATAAATTTTTGTTCAGGATCTTTCTGTAGATTGAATATATCTTTCTATAGATTGGCTCTACCTTTGTGGTGTTGACATGGCTGCAGCATCTCCAGATTTTACATCTTACATTCAATTTTAGTTGGAAAAAGCAACAGATTTCCCCGAAGGAAAAATTCTCCATGTGTATTTTGGTTCTGACTTGGCTACATGTCCATTCCTGAAACAATCATTGTAGCTTAGAGAATGTTACATGCTGAATGACTTGGGTCTAATTTCTGTGCTCTGTTCAAATCATATGGTCTGAAAATGGAATAGAGGTGGTTCTCTGAATGATTATCGTTAGATATAGTGAGTCGATACTTGGCAGGAAAAAAAAAAACTGCTATTCTGCCCTTGGGAAGCAATTCAAGGAGATGGGGCGACTGGCTGGCTCAGTCTAAAGAGAATAAGACGGGCAGCCCTGGTGGCTGAGCGGTTTAGTGCTGCCTTCACCCGGGGGCGTGATCCTGGAGACCCGGGAGTCCCACGTCAGGCTCCCTGCATGGGGCCTGCTTCTCCCTCTGTCTGTGTCTCTGCCCCCCTCTCTCTCTGTGTCTCTCATGAATAAATAAATAAAATAATAGAAAAAAGAGCATAGGACTCTTGATCTTGGGGTTGTGAGTTTGAGCCTCACATTGGGCATAGAGATTACTTAAAAATAAACTTAAAAAATAAATCTATATTAAAAAAAGAAATTCAAATAGGGAAATGGTTCAGGAGACCCGTATGATTCATATATAGGAAGATATGCTGCCAGGGCACCTGGATGGCTCAGTCAGATGAATGTGTGACTCTTGATCTTGGTCATGAGTTTGAGCCCTACACTGGGTATAAAGATTACTTAAATAAATAAATAAACTTTTTAAAAAAGAAGCTGTATCATCATCATGTAGATTCCAGCAGAGGACTGATTGCATGTGGTGGTAGAGTTAGGAAAGTAGGGTTCCTGGAAGTTTCGGGGTCAGCTTTTGGCCTTTTTTTTTATACATCCATTCATCAGAACATAGTGTCAATATATTTTTTTTAATTTTTATTTATTTATGATAGTCAGAGAGAGAGAGAGAGAGAGAGGCAGAGACACCAGCAGAGGGAGAAGCAGGCTCCATGCACCGGGAGCCTGACGTGGGATTCGATCCCGGGTCTCCAGGATCGCGCCCTGGGCCAAAGGCAGGCGCCAAACTGCTGCGCCACCTAGGGATCCCTAGTGTCAATATTAATTATTCCTCTTTCTGGCTCTTCAATTTCCCCATGGTGCCAAATGTGCTCTCATTCCAAAGCATAATACTTTTGCAAGTAATGACAACTCTTCCAAGTCGGGCACTAGCTTCTGGGATTGGTCCTGGGCCCTACCACCCTACTCTGTCAGCAGTTGTATTTTACTCTATATATGTCAAGAGGTGGGAGGCAGTTCATACATGAAGTGTGCAATTTTGTGTAGATTTGCTTTTCTGGGGACTGAATTATGCTAATCTATACACTGTTTTCCCACAGTAACATATAGCTATGTATGTAAAAGTCACATGTATCTGATGAGTAAAAAATCCTCAGGTTCCCAGGTGCTATAGGGAGTAACCTTTCACTTCTTAGTGACTTGAGCATTCCATTATATGCATTTAAAAAAATATTTTAGAGAGAGAGAGAGGAAAACAAGCAGGAGGGGCAGAGAGAGAGGGGAGAAAGAATCTCAAGCTTTGTGCTGAGCGTGTAACCCCAAACTGGGCTTGATCTCACGCTCCTGAGATCACGAACTGCACCAAAACTAAGAGTCAGTCAGATGCTTAATCGACTGCACAACCCAGGCACCCCATGTGCATTTTTAATTAGTAATCTGTAATTAGTAATATAAATGACACTCCATTTTCAGCATTCTCGAACTTTACTGTAGGGCCTATTCTGGCTTCTTTTCAAAATGAGGAAAAAATTTCCTTAGTCTTTTTAAAATATTTTATTATTATTATTTATTTATTTATTTATTTACTACTTACTTACTTACTTACTTACTTACTTACTTACTTATTTATTTATTCATGAGAGCCACAGAGAAAGGCAGAGACGTAGGCAGAGGGAGAAGCAGGCTCCATGCAGGGAGCCCGATGCGGACTCCATCCTTGGATGGAATCCATGCCCTGAGCCAAAGGCAGGTGCTCAACTGCTGAGCCACCCAGGCATCCCTCCTTAGCCTTAGATGAGGAGTTTAAACATTCATATCAGATCCTGAGATCAAGAGTAGCTTTTGTTTTCTCTATAAGTTGCTTTCTTTTGCTTTTTGCTTTCTCTAACACCTTTCACAGAAAGAATGGAACTGCTCCTGGCATCCTTTCTCCTCCTTGAACTTCATTTGCCTTGTATTATATCTTGGTCCCTCTCTCTCCAAACTCTGAACTGTAGAGGTAAGACTGGGCTGGATATGAGATGGGGATCATGGTAATATGGAGAGAGTTTAGTCCTGTATCTCCTCTTCTCTTCTACTGCAGTGCATTGCCCTCAGCTGTGAAGTCTGTATTGTTGAATTCCCAAGACTCAATTAAGCCTCATCTTTTGTTTGGCTATGCCAAGGCAGCACAATGGTCTAGGGGCTGAAGGTTGGGTCTCCCTGGGCTAAAGGTCTAGTTTTTGTTTACCAATTTGCACAAGGACCAGGCTTCATAGTGAGAGCTGGAAAGTAGGGGACTACTAGCATGCAAATTCCTTGATGGCAGCAGATATGAGATGCCTAGAACATCTTTGTCCAATACACAGTATTCGCTTGATAGACAGACTGAATTTAACAGTGTCCCGAAGAAGTTTAAATGCAGTCACTTCCTTGACAAGATGCTCGGGGCTTCAGAGCACTCAGTTCCTGGCCAGTAGTGTATAATGGGATGTCAAAGTTGCTTCTTACACAATTAGCCCCAATGCATTCTAGATGTGATCGTCTCCTTGAAAGATACCCAAGTTCGGGGATCCCTGGGTGGCGCAGCGGTTTGGCCCCTGCCTTTGGCCCAGGGCGCGATCCTGGAGACCCAGGATCGAGTCCCACATCGGGCTCCCGGTGCATGGAGCCTGCTTCTCCCTCTGCCTGTGTCTCTACCTCTCTCTCTCTCTCTCACTGTGTGCCTATCATAAATAAATAAAAAATCAAAAAAAAAAAGATATCCAAGTTCGTTATCAGTCACCTCAGAGCACCTGCATTCAGAGCTTTAAGTGTAAGTAGGATCCAGAATCTTAAAAGTGTCATTATGTCTATGGCTCCTTATGGGCATCTCGGCCCAGGCACTTAGTAAACATAGGCAAGATAATCCAGAGGCCTTGGACCTAGGGTCAGCCGCCAAAGCCTGTAAGCCAACAAGTCCTCGAGGCCAGCGGCCATATCCACCTGAGACCCGGGGGGGTGGGGGTGGGGGTGGGGGTGGGGGGGTGTCCAGGGCATCAGGCACTGAAGAAGACGCCTCGGCGCGGGCTGCGCAGGCGCGGGAGTCTGTCGAGGGCCCCGGCACTCCAGGCTGCGCAGGCGCATGAGCGGCTCCCGGCGAGTCCCGACGGCGGCGGCGGCTACTGAGGGGCCGGGGCGTGGAGCAGCGGTGGCGGCGGCGGGCGGCTACGGAGCAGCCATGAGGGCCGGGCCCAGTCACCGACAGTGAGTGATGGTGGAAGAGGGGTGGACGCCGAGAGAGAAGAGGGGTGGCCTGGTGGAAGGATACCTCGACTTCGGAGCGGGAGGGGCTCTGTCGGAGGCGAAGGGGCGTGGGGGAGGGACAGTTTGAGGTGATGATGGGAGAATTTGGGGCATAGGTGGCCGGATCGCCCGCGCCGGGGCTGGACAGCTTGGCGGAGGGAAGGAGGTGAGTGCTGCAGGGGAGGGAGCCCTCGGCAGGGCAGTGTCCCGCGCTTCCCCGTTTGTCATCATCCCTTCCCCCAGGAGCTTTCGGTCGCCTCTCCCTTTCCGCTTCTTTCAGAGAATGGTCGCGGGGGGAGGGTGGTGGAGGATGAAAGCCCTGCTGGAGCAGAAGAAGCTAACTCTGATCCAGGCAGGGAAGGGCCGGTCGCCCGGAGTCATGGGCTTTTCTGGGTGGAGGATGGGAGTCGGGAGCCCTCTGTTTAAAGCTGGGAGGGATCTAGGGGAAAAAGCTAGGAGGCTTAGAGTCTGACAGGCTCGAAACCACGTCCACCATTGATAAGACTGATAGATATAATCTTGGGCCGGTCCCACTTAACCTTTCTGAACCTCTAAACATGTGGGGTGCTTCATTGGGCTGTTGCAAGCATCATGTATGTGCTTGAGATTGTTGATGAAGATTGTAAATTGTAGATACTATGCCGATGGTACTACATTACCACGATATTACTGGATTTTAGACCTTGCCATTATTAGTAGAATGATTGATTTCTTTGTCAAGGCGAAGCATATTGTTTGTAAAACCTCAGTAGGCACATATGTGCGTTCTACGTAGGCACGGTGGATCATGTGCAAAAATACCAGTTTGTGATGTGACTAATTAGCCATCAGACTTGTGTAGGAAAAATACTCTTGGGCATTTTTACAAATGGTGTGTAGCTCCTTACTCCAGAGGAAGGAAATAGAGAATGGAGGGGCCAATCTGTTAAATGCTTTCAGAACATGGCTTACTCATGTTCCTTGTCTTATAACACAGTTGGTATTAATGTGCTTTATTATGAGTTGAGACAACTAGTTTGAGACAAGCTGGGAGGGCTGCACAAAGGGGGATGTGCAAATACAATTTGTTATTTTTAAATTGTAAAAAACTTTTCTTTTGCTAGGGAGTTTCTGGTTGCTTGAGGGCCCTGTCTCTATTTAGGAGGTCAGATAAGCATATAGCAGCTTTTTCAGCTCCACTTTTTGTTACTCTGCCTGTGGAACCTCCAGGGTGGAGTGTCTTTCAGAGAAAGACAGAAGCAGCTGTGCAAGAGCCAGGAGGTGGCTGGTTCTTTTCTGAGAGGCTGAAGGAGCACTCATGAGGCTTTGTTGTTATTCTTGTTGTTATTTAGGGTAGACAAAGCAGAGGACAGAGTTAAACCTTGTGCTTCTAGAGAGAGAAAATGGCTTTCTAGCCACTGCTTTTGAAAGAGATGAAACTTCTTTCAGAAGGACAGAAGGAGACGGATGCTTCAGCTTTTGCTGGCTATGAAGATTGATTGAAAGCTTGAAATGGAGAGGCCTTTTGGAAGTTAGTGAGTGATTTGTCTTTAATCTGAGCAAAGGTAGGGGAGTGGCTGTACTAGATCCTTAAAGATTCTCAGATAAGAACGGTGAATTATTTTATAGGAATGGGGGAAATGAACCCCAGGTGTCTTTAACTTCTCCGTCTGGTAAAACTTGTTTTACCTCTTTTTCCTGGAAATGCACAGTGATAGGTCATCTTTAAGTTTTTGCTCTAGTTCCTTGGTTCTCTCGGTAATTATCCATAACATTGATTCTTCTTTTTTTAAAGGATAATTTAAAAATGAAAGCACTTGTTACTCTTTTCATTGGTCTTTTACAGAATACAAATTTATTCTGTTTTTGACTCCCACACAGAAGATGAAATAGAGGTATAAAATGTTAGAGCTGGCCTCGCTGTCCTATTTTATTTTAATAATTGGATATTTGTTTTTAATTTTGGTAATGTATTTTTCCCTCTACTGGAAATTTCCATTGGTTCAAATAATTCCATAATGCCGTCTGTGTTATGTTAAAATGATAGAGGTTTGTTCAGCTGTGAAGAGAATTTCCTGTCCTTTCTATTCTTTTTTCCTATTTGTGGTTATTTTTATGTAGTAGATGAACCAAATAGAATCTTCCCCTGCGGGAGAGAAAGGGCATGGTCAGTGCTTTGATTACCTGTTATGTGAGCAGTCTGTCATAAGTGGGGAAGTAAAGGGTGCCTGGGTGGTACAGTTAAGCGTTGGACTCTTGGTTTCAGCTCAGGTCATGATCTCAGGGTCCTGAGATGGAGCCTGCATCAAACTCCGTGCTCAGCATGGAGTCTGCTTGGAATTCTTCCTCTCCCTCTCTGCCACTGCTGCTTGTGCATGCTCTCTCTCTTTCAAATCTTTAAATAAGTAAAATATTCTAACAACAATAAAAACAAGTGGGAATGTCAGGACTTTTCATAAGTCTCTGAGAAAGCAAGGGCTAAAAAGGAATTAATGGTTACTAACTCATTTTTATTCTGATAAAATTAGTAATTAAAAAAAATCTCATGCCTTGGGATTTAATTAATTAACTAATTAATTAATTAAGCAGACTCTACACCCACTACAGTGCCCAACTTGGAACTTGAATTCACAACCCTGAGATCAAATGTGGGATCCTTAACCAACTGAACTGCCACTCAGGTGCCCCATGGGAAAACTTTTTAAAATAGTCTATTTAAAAGCAAAATTATGATGTTAAGAAATAACAAAATTATAGTATTTTTACCTCTTTTTTTACTTTGAATATTTGCTTGTGAACAGAATCTTTGTTCCTTTAGAGCCCTTTTGATCTTGCCACCCATTCCCAAACTGAATTGTCCTTTGTGATACTTTCACAGCTGCTAATAATTGAGCACAAAGGTTTTTTTGTTGTTTTTTGTCATGTTTGGTTCTTTTTTTTTTTTTTAATTTAATTTAATTTATTTATGATAGTCACAGAGAGAGAGAGAGAGAGAGAGGCAGAGACACAGGCAGAGGGAGAAGCAGGCTCCATGCACCGGGAGCCCGATGTGGGATTCGATCCCGGGTCTCCAGGATCGCGCCCTGGGCCAAAGGCAGGCGCCGAACCGCTGCGCCACCCAGGGATCCCGTCATGTTTGGTTCTTGATAGAGTGCTAAAAACTTTAAGGGAGGGTTATAAGGGAAGACATTAAAAAGGAAAAGTAAAGAGGAAAGAGATTTAACTTAGTGAATTTGTAGGTTATTCTGGTGTTTGGAGGGTGAAGGATTCAAGAATGGATATATGATTCAGAGTAGCCTTCTGAGGACCCAGTTTTGCTTACCAGTGTTTAGCACAGTACATAGTGGCCCTAGAATAATTGCTCTTTAAATATTTACTGAATGGGGGCCCTGCCTGGGTGGCTTGGTTAGTTAAGCGTTTGACTCTGATTTTGGCTCAGGTCAGGATTTCAGGATTGTGAGATCCAGCCCATGTTGGGCTGGTACTTGATGGGGAATCTGCTTAGATTCTTTTCCTCTACCCCTCCCCCAGTTGTCTTAAGTGTGCTTCATCTCTCTCAGATAAGCAAATAAATCTTTTTTTTTTTTAAGATTTTATTTATTTATTTACAGAGACACACAGAGAGAGAGAGTGAGAGGCAGAGACACAGGCAGAGGGAGAAGCAGGCTCCATGCAGAGAGCCTGATGTGGGACTTGATCCAGGGTCTCCAGGATCATGCCCTGGGCTGCAGGCGGCGCCAAACCGCTGTACCACCGGGGCTGCCCAAATAAGCAAATAAATCTTAAATAAAAAATATTTGTTGAATGGAAAAATGATAACCAGCAGTATAAATCATAATCCACAAACGTGAGTTCAAATCTTCTGCAACTTTGTGAATCTTTGAATGAGTTTACTTCTGTTTCTTAACCTCAGTTTCTCCATCTGTAATAACTGTACTTACTGCATGGGTTGTTTTGAGGGTTAAATGTATTAGTACAAGTAAAATGCTTAGGATAGTACTTAATACTTAGCAAATGCTGAATAAATGCTATCTAACTAGTATTTGTTGAGTGCTTAAATCTATGCTGGTCGGAGATGTTTATAATGTAGCCCTTGCTCTCTCAATTTACAGTTTAGTGGAGGAAAAAGAAGTATATAAAGTAATTGCTACAGAGTCTAATACCTTATTTCATCAAATCTGTGGTGTTAGGTTGTAAAGCTCACAGTTACTTTAACAAGAAAGAAAGAAATGCTGCTAATGAGACTGGCATGCCATCAGTTGTAAGATATATCCTGTTTTTAAAGAAATGTGGGAAGAACAGTATGTCTTAGAATTGATGAAATACAGTATGTGCTCTACTAGAGGGAGGTACAACTTGTGAGAGCTGATGGAAGTCTGGGTGCAAGTATTGTCAGTAAAGGCCCCTTGCATAACCTGTGTGATGCTCATAGATGGACAAGGTAGGTAGGGCATTCCAAGCAGAGAGTCAAGTCTGAAAATGGAAAGGGAGAGGGCATGATTGATGTGTACCACCATATCAGGACAAGAAGGTGGAGGAAATGAGCTAAGACTTTGGCAGAGTAGCATTGTATAATGCAGCAGAGCAGGACAGGAAGCTTAGAACATTTTCAGAAGACATGAGCCTGATTCTTGGGTTTCAACTCCTAAAATGTAATAGGAACTCTAAAAAGATGATACTAATATAATAAAGTGGGAAGTGAGAGTAGTGTGAGAAGCAAAGTGGCCAGGGAAAGGGTTGAAGCTTCATAGCTGACCAGAGTGGGGATAAGTGTGAAGTCACTGTACTAATGATGAGAGGTGAATGCTTTCTCAGCAGAGAAGTGTTTAATATCTATTTCTGTCTTTTCACTGTCTATCAAGTCTTGATTATGCCCCCTTTTTAAACATTTTTTTTAAATTTTATAAATTATTCTTTTTTTTTTTAAGATTTTATTTATTTATTCATGATAGTCACACAGAGAGAGACAGAGAGGCAGAGACACAGGCAGAGGGAGAAGCAGGCTCCATGCAGAGAGCCCGACGTGGGATTCGACCCCGGGTCTCCAGGATCGTCCCCCGGGCCAAAGGCAGGCACCAAACCACTGTGCCACCCAGGGATCCCCATTTTTTTTTTAAATTTTTAAAATTTATTTATGATAGTCACAGAGAGAGAGAGAGAGAGAGAGAGAGGGGCAGAGACACAGGCAGAGGGAGAAGCCGGCTCATTGCACCAGGAGCCCGACATGGGACTCGATCCCGGGCCTCCAGGATCGCGCCCTGGGCCAAATGCAGGCACCAAACCGCTGCGCCACCCAGGGATCCCCCCTTTTTAAACATTTATTTTATTTTATTTTATTTTTTGATTATGCCCCTTTTAGAGCTTTGTAGCTTCGAGTGATAGGAAATACAACTCAAGAGAAAAAATGCTAAATTTTCTTTATTAAAAATGCATTTAGGGGGCACCTGAGTGACGGTGTTAAGCATCTGCCTTTTTTTTTTTTTTTTTAATTTTTTTTATATTTATGATAGTCACATAGAGAGAGAGAGAGGCAGAGACACAGGCAGAGGGAGAAGCAGGCTCCATGCACCGGGAGCCCGACGTGGGATTCGATCCCGGGTCTCCAGGATCGTGCCCTGGGCCAAAGGTAGGCGCCAAACCGCTGCACCACCCAGGGATCCCAAGCATCTGCCTTTGACTCAGGTCATGATTCTGGGGTCCTGGGATCCAGCCCTGTACTGTAGGGCTCCTTGCTCAGTAGGGAGTTTGGTTCTCCTTCTCCCCTTCTCCCTGCTTGTGCTATCTCTGTCTCAAAAAGTTAGGGCAACCCTGGTGGCTCAGCAGTTTAGCACCACCTTCAACCCAGGGCCTGATCCTGGAGACCCAGGATCGGGTCCCACATCGGGCTCCCTGCATGGAGACTGCTTCTCCCTCTGCCTGTTTCTCTGCCTCTCTCTCTCTCTCTCTCTCTCTCTCTCTCTCTCTCTCTCTATGTCTATCATGAATAAATAAATAAAATCTTAAATAAAATCTTTTAAAAAATGCATTTATTTTTATTTTATATATTTTTTAAAGTTTTATTTATTAAAAAAAAAGTTTTATTTATTTAAGTAGTATCTGTACCCCAGTATGGAGCTCAAACTCATGACCCCAAGGTCAGGAATCACATGCCCTTCCATCCGAGCCAGGTAGGTGCCCCTAAAAACGCATTTATTTATTTATTTATTTATTTATTTATTTATTTATTTATTTATTTTAAAAGTAGGCTTTGAGACACCTATGTCACTCAGCAGTTGGGCGTCTGCCTCCGGCTCAGGTCGTGATCCGGGATCGAGCCCTGCATCAGGCTCCTTGCGTGGAGCCTGCTTCTCCCTCTGCCTATGTCTCTGCCTCTCTCTCTCTCTCTCTCTCTCTCTCTCTGTCTCTCATGAATAAATAAATAAAATTTTAAATTAAAAAAAATCTTAAATAAAAATAAATGAAGTAGGCTTCATGCCCAGTGTGGAGCCCAATGTGGGGCTTAAACTCACTACATGGATGAAGACCTGAACTGAGACCAAGAGTCATATACTTAACTGAGTCACTCGGGCACCCTTAAAAATGCATTTAATACAAGGAGGGCAATAAGTTACCAGATTTAAGGTTCAGTTATAAAATGGTGGTTTAGTATAGCATTGTATTGTACTGTTTCATGGGAAAATATAGGTCATTTAAAGAGTGGTTTAATAAACTTAGTTACTAAGTTTCTGGCTACTAACCCTGAAGTTAGTAGGGAAAAATATGAAAAAGTAGAAATAGCATGAATTCGTGTGGTGTCTTTTCTTTTCACCCGTAAACCAAAACCAGGTTTGAATGTCTTAAGCTTTTTGGTCTCTGGTCTCTTTTTTTTTTTTTTTTTTTTAATTTTTATTTATTTATGATAGTCACAGATTGAGAGAGAGAGGCAGAGACACAGGCAGAGGGAGAAGCAGGCTCCATGCACCGGGAACCCGACGTGGGACTCGATCCCGGGTCTCCAGGATCGCGTCCTGGGCCAAAGGCAGGCGCCAAACCGCTGCACCACCCAGGGATCCCTCTGGTCTCTTTTTTTAAAAAATTTTTAAAATTTTTTTATTTATTTATGATAGTCACACACACAGTGAGAGAGAGGCAGAGACATAGGCAGAGGGAGAAGCAGGTCCCATGCACCAGGAGCCCGACGTGGGATTCGATCCCGGGTCTCCAGGATCGTGCCCTGGGCCAAAGGCAGGCGCTAAACCGCTGCGCCACCCAGGGATCCCGGTCTCTGGTCTCATTAAAAAATGTTGGAATTGGGGATCCCTGGGTGGCGCAGTGGTTTGGCGCCTGCCTTTGGCCCAGGGCGTGATCCTGGAGACCCGGGATCGAATCCCACGTCGGGCTCCTGGTGCATGGAGCCTGCTTCTCCCTCTGCCTGTGTCTCTGCCTCTCTCTCTCTCTCTCTCTCTCTGTGACTATCATAAATAAATAAAAATTAAAAAAAATCCTGCTTTAAAAAAAAAAGTTGGAATTGATCCTTTCAGCAATCAAATTCAGCAGACATTTAAGTGTCTACTGTGTGTTAGGCATTGTGCTAGGCACTGGAATTAAAAATATGAATAATTCTTGTTTGTAAGGATGAATCTTAGAGACTCATCGTGGGGCCTGAACTCATGACAACCAAGATCAAGCGTCGTATGCTCTACCAACTGAGCCAGGCAGGTGCCCCTGAAAAGCACACGTTTTAAAAAAATATTTTAATTGGTTAATTAATGTGTGTGTTTATTTTTTTTTAATTTAAAAAGATTATTTATTTGAGAGAGAGCGAGCGAGCGAGCATGCAGTAGGGAAGAGGCAGAGGGAGAATGTGTCCTGACTCTGCACTGAGTGTAAAGTCCTACCCAGGGCTCTATCTCTCCACTCCAAGATCATGATCTGAGCTGAAACTAAGAGTCCAGTGCTTAACTGACTGCAACACCCAGGGCCCCCTGTTTATTTTCTTTAGTAATCTCTACATACAATCTGGGGCTCACACTCACAACCCTGAGATCTAGTTACATGTTCTACCAACTGAGCCAGCCAGGCACCCCAAGAGCGCACATTTTAATTAGAGACTAATGCATAAATGATTATGAATTAGCATAGTAAGTGCTATCCTAGAGATTTGCACTAAGTACTGTGGGACCACTGGTGGGAGGATGGGATGGTTGAAAAAAGCTTCCTAGAGAAAGACTTGGGTCTTATTATCTTTTAAGATTTTATTTATTTATCCACAAGAGACACAGAGAGAGAGGCAGAGACATAGGCAGAGGGAGGAGAAGCAGGCTCGGTTCAGGGAGCCCGATGCAGGACTCGATCCCAGGACCCCAGGATCACTCCCTGAGCTGAAGGCAGACGCTTAACCGCTGAGCCACCCAGGCGTCCCGAGTTGGGTCTTATTTATTTGTTTAATTTTTAGAGATTTACTTGTTTATTTATTTGAGAGAGAAAGCATGGGAAGGGCAGAAGGAGAGGGAGCTTTATGGGAATCTCAAGCAGACTCCATGCTGAGTGGGGAACCCTACGTGGGGTTCAGTTTCATGACCTTGAGATCATGACCTGAGGCAAAACCAAGAGTCAGGTGCTCAATAGACTGAGCCGCCCAGGCACCTCAGGGTTAGTTGGGTTTTAGAGGATGAATACAATTTAGCTGCTTCAACAAAAAAAGGATTAGAGAGGATAGTGTTTCAAAATACAGAGAACGGCTTGCATAAGGGCACTGAGGTATAGGAGTATGGACCTGTGGGCCAGTGGTTTAATGTGGCTAGATCATGGAGCATGAGGAAGGAATGAAATGAAGTGAGGTGAAGTGAGTTGAAAGATACCGGATTGTGAATGGCCTTGGTGAGGGGTCTGAATTTTGTTTTGTAGATGCTAGGGAGTTACAGGAGAGTTTTTAGTCAGGTAAGGAACACATTCAGATCACTGTTTAAGAAAAGTAACACTGTTGGCAGTGTGGAAGTTAGATTTTAAAGGGTGAAATTGGCTCAGGGAGACTAATTGGTTATGAAACTTGGTGTGATGATCACTTTAGAGATCTTGAAGATCTCAATTACAGTGGTAATGGTGAATTGTAAACAGGTTAAAGACCTTTTTAGGAGACTGACCAGGAGGATCTTACTGACTTTATTATGTTGGGGAATGTGTAAGGGAGAAGGAGTTGTCAAAGATGAATTTGAATTTGCTTGCTTGGGCAACTAAATGAATGGCGAGGTCATTAACTAAGGTAGGTAATACAGGGGTAAGACAGTGTTACATTTGAGGGAAAATGAATTTGATTTAGGTATATTAGATTTGAGGTGTCAGGAAAATCCAGGAGCAAATGTCCAATAAACTTCTGGATATTTGGGGATCCCTGGTTTGGGCCTGCCTTCGGTCCAGGGCATGATCCTGGAGTCCCGGGATTGAGTCCCGCATCGGGCTCCCTGCATGGAGCCTGCTTCTCCCTCTGCCTGTGTCTCTGCCTCTCTCTCTCTCTCTCTCTCTCTCTCTGTGTGTGTGTCTCATGAATAAATAAATAAAATCTTAAAAAAACAAACTTCTAGATATTTGGGTCTTGAGTTTAGTAGAAAGGTTTAGAGTGGAGATACAGATCTAGATCTAGATATCATTAGAGTATAAATAATAGTTAAAGTCAGTGTGATTACCCTGTGAGTCTGTGTTCCAGCTGCTTTGTATGCTATTCATTCACATCATCTGGAGGGATTGGCGTTATGGGAATGTGGTACTAAGTATCTTTTCTTTGGTAGTAATTCAGACAGTGCTAATACTTTTCCTTATTTTTCCATTTTTTTAAAGTTTTAATTTAAAGGGATTATAGGGGAAAGGAGGGAAAATGAGTGGGAAAAATTAGAGAGGGTGACAAAACATGAGAGACTCCTAAGTCTGGGAAAAGAATAAGGGGTAGTGTAAGGGGAGGTGGGCGGGGGGATGGAGTGACTGGGTGATGGACACTTGATGGGATGAGTACTGGGTGTTATACTATGTGTTGGCAAATCGAACTACAATAAAAAAAATTAAAAAATAGGGTAGCCCCGGTGGCTCAGCGGTTTAGCGCTGCCTTCAGCCCAGGGCATGATCCTGGAGACCTGGGATCGAGTCCCGCGTCGGGCTCCCTGCTTGGAGCCTGTTTCTCTGACTCTGCCTGTGTCTCTGCCTCTCTCTCTCTCTCTCTCTCTCTCTCTCTCTCTCTCTCTCTCTCATGAATAAATAAATAAAATCTTTTAAAAAATTAAAAATAAAGTTTTATTTTTTTACCCATGAGAGACACAGAGGCAGAGGGAGAAGCAGGCTCCCTATGAAGAGCCTGATTTGGGACTCAATCCCAAGACCCCCGGTTCATGACCTGAGAGGAAGGCAGATGCTCAACCACTGAACCACCCAGGTGCCCCATTTATTTATTCATTTAAGTAATTTCTACACCCACCCAACATGGGGCTTGAACCCATGACCCCAAGATGGAGTTGCATGCTGCTCTATCAACTGATCTAGCTGGGCTCCCCAGTGAAATTTTCTTTTCCTCTTTTTTTTTTTTTTTTTTAAAGATTTTATTTATTTATTCATTAGAGACACAGGCAGAGAGAGAAGCAGGCTCCTCAACAGGAGCCCGATGCGGGACTTTATCCCAGGACCCTGGGAACCACAACCTGAGCCAAAGGCAGATGCTTAACCCCTGAGCCACCCAGGTGCCCCTCCTTTCCCTTTTCCTTCCCTTCCCCTTCCTTAAGTAGGCTCCACACCCAATGTGGAGCTTGAAGTCATGACCCTGAGATCAAGAGACTCCTGCTCTACCGACTGATCCAGCCAGGTACCCTGAAAACTCCTTTTTCCAACATCAGTTATAAATATAGGAGGGAAAGGAGTCTATTCCACTAAATGCCTCTGATTGGAAACTAGATGTTTTTTATGAACTAGAACCTCAGCAGACCACAGGACAATTTTGAACCAGTGCCAGGTTGGTTCAGAGTTGGGATTAGGAATTCAAGCCAACTGTCTCATCTGCTACTCCGTAGCTTTTTCACCAGTTATATAAGAACTGAAAACACTGAAATAAATATACCGAATGATAAGTGAAAGATACACATGCTGTTGTTTTCTGGAAGGGCAGTTTCCTATGATTTAGGTGCTTTTGAAATAAAAGGAAAAACATGTTTTATGAAAGGAAGTAATATGCATAGTATCTAAAGTTGTTGGTTGACTTTACTAAACATTTTAAATATTGACATTAAACAGGATGCCTGGCTTTGACAGGAGAATCAAATGCTGGAAATCACAGACATCCCTAGGGTCTCAACTTGATTCAAGACGTAACTCCCCATACCTCTCCTTTTCTCCCTTTCCTTGGAGATTTACAGTTAAAGAGAAAATTGATTCTGTAGGTAGGTTTTCTTTTTACCTCTTTATAATGGAAAATTCCAAATAAAAGCAAGAGTAAACATCGGTATAATGAATTCCTATCACTGTTACAGTAATTGTCAATTCGTGTCCATCTTGTGTTATCTATGTTGCTCCTACTGATTAACCTACCCAAGGTATTTTTAAACAAATCCCAGATTCATAAATTAATATTTCTGTATATTTCTCTAAAAGATAAGGACTAAAAGAAAAATCCCACAAAAAATAACAAGCATTTCTTTTTTGTTTAGTTTTATTATTTATTTGTTTTAAAGACTGTTCATTTTAGGGAGAGCATGTGCAAGCAGGTGGGGGGGGGAGCAGAGGGAAAGGGGGAGGGAGATAATCTCTAGTAGACAACATGCTGAGCCCAGCATGGGGCTTGATCCCTCCACCCTGATATCATGACCTTAGCCAAAACCAGGAGTCAGGCACTTAACTGACTGAGCCACTCAGGCCCCCCTATTTATCTAGAGTGATGTTAGAGGTCCTCAGGGTACAGTAGAAACATGTTAACCCTTGATGCATATTTGGGGGATCAATAAATGCTTGTGGATGGAGGAATGTCCTCCAGGAAAGACCTGAAGGGTGAGTAGGAATTAGATGAAGAATGAGGGAAGTTTACTGACAGCAGAGGGACCGTTGTTTGTAAAACACAAGAAGTTTGGGAAGCCTGGGTGGTTCAGTTGCTTAAGCCTCCAACTTTGTTTTTTTTTTAAGGTTTTTTTTTTTTTTAATTTATTCATAGAGACAGAGAGGCAGAGACATAGGCAGAGGGAGACGCAGGCTCTATGCAGGGAGCTCAATGCAGGACTCAATACTGGGACTCCAGGATCACGCCCTGAGCTGAAGGCAGGCACTCAACCGCTGAGCCACCCCGGCATACCCAAGCCTCCAACTTTGGCTCAGCTCATGATCTTAAGGTCCTGGGATTGAGCCCTGTGTCAGGCTCTGCACTCAGTGTGGTATCTGCTTGAGGATTCTCTCCTTTCCCTCTGCCTCTGCCCGCCTCCACCCCCATTTGTGCACACTCATGTGTTCTCTCTCTCACGCTCAGGTACCCCTGAAGTATTTTTCTTAACTTCTGCACAACTGTAGGAAATCCCAGAGCAGCTGTGCAAGTAAAAAATCAGAATTTTAAAAAATAAACAAGATTTTCAACCCTTGCGCCGCTCCATCTTTGTTAAAAGTAATCCTAGGCAGCTTATTCCCGCCTAAAAGTAGACACTTTTGGGGAAGGTTTAAAAAGTCTTTGACAGGGGATCCCTGGGTGGCTCAGCGGTTTGGCGTCTGCCTTCCACCCAGGGCATGATCCTGGAGTACCGGGATCGAGTCCCATGTCGGGCTCCTTGCATGGAGCCTGCTTCTCCCTCTGCCTGTGTCTCTGCCTCTCTCTCTCTCCCTCTCTCTCTCTCATGAATAAATGAATAAAATCTTAAAAAAAAAAGTCTTTTACAGCTAATTGTAAAATTTATGTAGAAAGGCAAAGGGACCAAGGCAGCCAAAACAATTTTGAAAAAGGATGACAAAGTTGGAAGATTCATACTGCCTGATTTCAAGACTTACTGAAAGGTCCGATAGTATGATTTTGGCAAAAGGATAGTTTGACAGATCAATGAAAAAATAGAAAGTCCAGAAATAGACCATATGTTTAATAGACTATTAAATATAGCCATTTGATTTTTTTACAGAGGTACAAAGGCAAATCAAAAGAGAAAAGATAAATTTAACAATGAGTTGTTGGAACAACTGGATATCTATAAGTAAAAGAAAAACTGTAACCCAACCTATACTTCATACCATATGTAAAAATTAACTTAAAATTGATCATAGACCTATATGTAAAATGGAAAACTATAAAATATTTGAAATAAAACAGGAGAAAAATCTTTGTTACCTTGAGTTAGGTAAAGAGGTCTTAGATACAAACCAAAAACAAGATCCATAAAATTGAAAAAAGTTGATAAATTGAACTTCATCAAAATTTAAAACTCCCTGGGATACCTGGGTGACTCTGTGGTTGAGCATCTGTCTTGGGCTCAGGTGATCCCGGGATCCAAGATCGAGTCCCACATTAGGCTCCTTGCAGGGAGCCTGCTTCTTCCTCTGCCTATGTCTCTGCCTCTCTCTGTGTCTCTCATGAATAAATAAAATCTTAAAAATTTTTAAACCTTTACTCTGTAAAAGATACTAAATGAAAAAATAAGAGATGGAGTGCCTGGCTGGCTCAGTTGGTAGAGCATGTGACTTTTGATCTCAGGGTTGTGAATTTGAGCCCTATGTTGGGCATGGAGCTTACTTTACTTCTTTTTCTTTATTTTTTAAACATTTTATTAATTTATTTGACAGAGGACAAGTAGGCAGAGTGGCAGGCAGAGAGAGCACAGAGCCTGGTGTGTAGCTCAATCCTGGGATCATGACGTGAGCCAAAGGCAGACGCTTCACTGAGCCACTCAGGGGCTCCATGGAGCTTACTTTAAAAAAAAAAAAAAAAGACACAGAATGGGAGAAAACATTTGCAAGTCATAGATCAGACATGCATAGACTCATATCTAGAATGAATAAAGAGCTCACAGCTCATCAAGAAGCAAAGAGCACCATAAAACGAGTGAAAGATTTGAATAACTTCATTGGAGAAGATAGTGGCTGGTGAGAGTGAGGGAGTAGGGGAGTGAGGGAGCTGGGTGAGAGTGAGGGAGTAGCGGAGGGGCAGAGGGTTAGAGCCTTAAGCAGGCTCCATGCTCAGCAGTGCAGAGCCCAGTGTGGCGCTGGATCCCATGACTGAGATTGTGACCTGAGCTGAAATCAAGAGGCAGACACTTAACTGACTAAGTGACCAAGGTGGCCCTGGAGAAGATAGATTGATAACAGGTAAGTGTGTGAGATTGTGCTCAGCATCTCAGTTATTAGAAAAATGCAAATTAAAATCATAATGAGATATACCATTAGAATGGCTAAAAAACAATAACAAAAGAAACTGACTAGAGTATGGGCTGGCAGGGATGTGGAACAACTAGAACTTTGGAAAACACTGTGGTGATTTCTTACTAAGTAAAACATACATTTAACATATGACCCAAGTATTTACCCAAGTGAAATGACAACCTATGACATAAAAACCTACATGTGAATATTTATAGCAGCTTTATTTGTACTTAAACGAAAACTAGAAACAACCTGAATACTCTTCAACTTCAGTATGGATAAACCAACTGTGATATATTCACAGTATAATAGTATTTAGCAATAAAAAGGAACTGTTTATATATGCAATAACATGAATGAATCTCATATGCATTATGGTAAGTGAAAGAAGCCAAACTCAAAAGGCTATTCACTATATGATTGAATTTATTTTTTTTAAATATATTTTTAAAGGTTTTATTTATTTATTCATGAGAGGGACAGAGAGAGAGAGGCAGAGGTACAGGCAGAAGGAGAAGCAGGAATCCCAATGTGGGACTAGATCCCAGAACCCCAGGATTGCGTCCTGGGCCGAAAGCACGTGTTAAACCGCTGAGCCACCCAGGGATCCCCCATATGTTTGAATTTATATTTTGATTGGTTTTCATGGGCTAAGGGTAGGGGAATTCTTTTTTTTTTAAAGATTTTATTTATTGATTCATGAGAGACACAGAGAGGCAGAGACACAGGCAGAGAGAGAAACAGGCTCCCCATGGGGAGCTCAATGTGAGACTCAATCCCAGGACCCTGGGATCATGACCCAAGCTGAAGGCAGATGCTCAACCACTGAGCCACCCAGGTGCCCCAGGGGAATATTTTATTACAAAGTGATAGGATGAAGATATTTTTTTTTATTCTATTTATTCATGAGAGAGACACACATACACACACACACAGAGAGAGAGAGAGAGAGAGAGAGAGAGAGAGAGAGGCAGAGACACAGGCAGAGGGAGAAGCAGGCTCCATGCACCGGGAGCCCGACGTGGGATTCGATCCCGGGTCTCCAGGATCGCGCCCTGAGCCAAAGGCAGGCGCCAAACCGCTGCGCCACCCAGGGATCCCTAGTATATTTTAAATAACTTAAAAAATATGTTGTGTGTTGGTGCTTGGCTGGCTCAGTAGAGCATGTGGCTCTTGATCTAGGGGTTGTGAGTTTGAGGCCCACATTGGGTGTAGATAGAGCCTGCTTTAAGAAAAAGGATGCAGGGATCCCTGGGTGGCGCAGCGGTTTGGCGCCTGCCTTTGGCCCAGGGCGCGATCCTGGAGACCCGGGATCGAATCCCACGTCGGGCTCCCGGTGCATGGAGCCTGCTTCTCCCTCTGCCTGTCTGTCTGTCTGTCTGTCTGTCTGTCTCTCTCTCTCTCTCAAATAAATAAAAATTAAAAAAAAAAAAAAGATGCAGGACACCTTGGGTGGCTCTGTGGTTGAGCATCTGCCTTTGGCTCAGGGCATGATCCCAGAGTCCCAGGATCGAATCCCACATTAAGCTTCCTGTATGGAGCCTGCTTCTCCCTCTGCCTATGTCTCTGCCTCTCTCTGTGTGTCTCTCATGAATAAATTAATAAAACCTTAAAAAGAAAAAAGACTTCAGGAATATTTTTCCATTTATTTTTACTTATTTGTTAAGTTTGCTTATTCTCAATCATAATGCTACTAGCTTTCCTTCCCCACTATCTTCCTATCCTGGGACACTGCTGTGTCACCTAAAGATATGTTGTCTACTTCTGTGCATGAGAAAGTACAGGAAGACATTTATCAAGGTAATTGGGGGATACATGAATATCATCCAAAATCTAGCCAAGCTATCTGTTCTCCTAGGTATTACTTAATGAACTGAAGCTTGGACATTCAGAATATTGTGGCAGGACACATCCTTTAAATTCTTGGAAATTAAGTATTATAGCTCCTAGGTGAGTGTGGGTTTTCAGATTTATTAAGACATTGAGAAAATAGGCTGTGATTTTTGAGCAGCTGGACCAGGCCCAATATTGACTAACAGTGTTTTCCCATCTGTTTGGCCATCTATCCTCTTCCCTCTACTACCACTTTCTTGTGAGAGGCAATTTGAACTTTTGCTAGTGTTTCTGGTTCACGTCTGCTCTTTTTTTCCACAAGTACTCTGGTTTTCCACCAGATCTCAAATTTCTAAGTAAGGATGTAAGATAAAATAAGATCGTTCCTATTAGTAGGAGGTTGTTGGGTAAGTAGTTAGGCTCCTCGGTCTCACCTAAATAAACTTGCTCTTGGTAAATTGTTAATCCAGCCGATCTTAAGTCCCCTAGTATTCTCTCCCTTTCTCTCAAAGGCTATCAAGTGAAAGCTACCTTTACTTCTTTTTTCCACACCTACAGGCTTTACTGCATTCATGTTGGCCTTTCCTTTCTGTTCCATATTGTTAATCCCTCTGTGACCTTGTATCACTGTTTTTCTTTCATCTGAATCTTCAGCCTTTATGTCTGCATTTATTTTTTCCCCCAGTTCTTTGTCCCCCCCCAGTTATTGTTTCTCTTTTCCTAAAAGTAGTCTTCCACCAGTTGTCTTCACTTTCTCACAGCCTATTTATTCTTCAAGCACGTAATTTGATTTTGTCCCCACCACTCCCCTAAAATTGCTCTGCTCAGTGACCTAATTGTCAAACCCAGATGATGCTTTTCAATCCTTAGTGTGTTTTGCTTCTCTATTTCTTTTATTTGTTTAATTTATTTTTTGCTTCTCTGCTTCTTTTTCTTTCTTTCTTTCTTTCTTTTCTTTCTTTCTTTCTTTCTTTCTTTCTTTCTTTCTTTTTCTCTTTTTCTCTTTTTCTTTTTCTCTTTCTTTCTTTCTTTCTTTCTTTCTTTCTTTCGATTGTATCATTTATTTGAGAGAAAGAGAGATAGAGCACAAGCAGGGGGTGGGGAAAGGGAGAAACAGGCTCCCTGCTGGGTGGGTGGGTGGGCTCCATCCCAGGACCCCAGGATCATGACCTGAGCCAAAGGCAGATGCTTAACTGACTAAGCCACCCAGACGCTCCTTCTTTATTTTTATTTTTTAGGGAGAGAGGGGCAGAAGGAAAGTGAGAACGAATTCTAAGCAGGCTCCATGCCTTGTTCCATCTCATAAACCTGATATCATGACCTGAGCCAAAATCAAGAGTTGGATGCTTAGGACACCTGAGTGGTTCAGCGGTTGGGTATCTGTCTGCCTTTGGCTCAGGTTGTGATCCCAGGATCCGGGATTGAGTTTCACATCGAGCCCCCTGCGAGGAGCCTGCTTCTCCTTCTGCCTATGTCTCTGCCTCTCTCTTCTCTCTCTCTCTCTCTATGACTCATGAATAAATACATACATTTAAAAAAAAAAAGAGTTGGATGCTTAACCAATTGAGTCACGCAGGCATCCCATCTTTGCTGCTTTAGACTATGGATATCGTCCACACTTGGTTTTTCTCTTCCTATTCCTGTTCAGTCTCCCTCATAGTCTCCTTTTGTTCTATCCAGTCCCTAAATGTTAATGTTTCTGAGAAATTTGTTCTTAGCCACCCTTTTCTTTCATTTTTCATAGCTAATGTAATTCACTATACACAGAGACACAGCATCCAAATCTCTCTATTTAACTCAAATCTCTCTCTCCTGGTATCCAGACCTGTATTTCCAAAATCCACCTGTACATCTTATGGGCACTTTGGAATTCATTATTTTTCCCCACAGAATCTAAACCTTGTAGATCCCCTGCTTATGAATAGTCATACAGTTGCCTAAATCAGAAACATTGGATTTGACCTTGCTTCTTCTCCCTTATCACTTGTATCTGCTTGATCTCTAGATCTGATTTTAATCTCCTAAATCTGCCTTTTCCTTTCCAACCATATTTCCAGAGTCTTGGATTAGACCATTTTTATTTTTCCTTGGACAGTTGCAGTAACCTCCTAACTGGTCTGCATGCTTCAAGTCTTATCACCCCTTCAGTTGATCTTCCTAAATTGTAAGACTACTTACGTCCTTTCCCTTTAGGACCCTTCATTATCCACAGTGCCTGATATCAGCAGATGATTGACTCCATCTTTCTTCCTCCTTTCCTCATTATACTTTTGCTCAAGCTATTTTCTTTCCAGAGAACAGGAAAGAACAAACATAAGCAGTAATCTGGTGAATCTCTCAGTTAATCTTTAAGGTTTAGCTCATAGCTCCTCTCTTCTGTGAAGTCTTTCCAGCGCCCAAGACAGAATTAATCACTCCTGCTGCTGGCTTCTGTGACATTTCATTATGCTGCTAGCATTACATTTATTATTTAAATGTTTGTTTCTTCAAATGGATTGTGAGCTCTTTGTGGGTAGGGGTAACTAAGCCTGCTAAATTTATTGAGTTTCTAGTATGTAGAGCACTAGTAATACACTGGTAACCAAGAGAGAGAAAGTCCCTCCTCTTGTGGATCTTGTATTCTGGGCAGAATAAACAGACCATTTTTTATTTTATTTTTATTATTATTTTTTAAAGATTTATTCATTTGAGAGAGACACATATACAGTTAGAGCATGAACAGGAGGGAGAGGGAGAAGCAGTCTCCCTGCTGAGAAGGGAGCCCCATGTGGAACTCCATTCCAGGATGCCAGGATCATGACCCCAGCCTGAAGGTGGATGCTTAACTAACTCAGACACCCAGGGCCCCCAAAAGACAATGGTTTTAAAAACCATTTAATGAGGGGTGCTTTAATGGTTCAGATGCTTAAGCATCTGCCTTCGCGGGATGCCTGGTGGCTTAGTGGTTGAGCATCTGTCTTTGGCTCAGGGCGTGATCCTGGAGTCCCAGGATTGAGTCCCACATTGGGCTGCCTGCATGGAGCCTGCTTCAACTCTCTCTGCCTCTCTGTGTCTCTCATGAATAAATAAATAAAATCTTAAAAAAAAAAAAAAGGTATCTGCATCAGCTCAGGTCATGATCCTGGGGTTCTGGGATCAATGAATCCCCCATCAGGCTCCCTGCTCAGTAGTGAGTCTGCTTCTCCCTCTGCCTCTCTCCGCACTCATGTGCTCTCTCGCTCTCATGTTCTCTCGTGCTCTCTTTCTCTCTCTCTCTCTCTCTCTCTAGCTGCTCTCTCTGAAGTAAATACATACTTTTTTTTTTTTAGATTTTATTTATTCATGAGAGACACACACACACACACACACACACACACACACAGAGAGAGCGAGGCAGAGACACAGGCAGAGGGAGAGGCAGGCTCCATGCAGAGAGCCCAACATGGGACTCGATCCTGGGTCCCCAGGATCAGGCCCTGGGCTGAAGACGGTGCTAAACCGCTGAGCCACCCGGGCTGCCCACATAAAATCTTAAGAAAAAAAAGTACTATGCAGAGAATTAAAGTGATGTGTTAGAGAATGAACAGGTAACTACTTTAGATTAAGAGACTGGAGAATACCTCTCTAAGAGCATAGCGGTTAGGAGAATTCAGAGATAACCAGATCAGACATTCTAATGCAAAGTTAATGAGGAATGAACTTGGTATCTTGGAGGAAATAAAAAGGCGAAGATGGTGGATGAGAGGGAGACAGTGGTGCCAGAAGAAGGCAGAGACCAGATGACACAGATTTTAAAGCTAGGGTAGGGCAGCCCCCGGGTGGCGCAGTGGTTTAGCACCACCTGCAGCCCGGGGCGTGATCCTGGAGACCCTGGATCGAGTCTCACATCAGGCTCTCTGCATGGAGCCTGCTTCTCCCTCTGCCTGCGTCTCTGCCTCTCTCTCTGCGTCTCTATGAATAAATAAATAAAATCTTAAAAAAAAAATAAAGCTAGGGTAATGTGCTTTTTGGAGGTTTTTAGATGGGGACATGATGTGGTTGATTTGTAATTAGAAAGAATGTTCTGATTACTGTATGGAAATGGAGTGATTGTGGGGAATACAGAGTAGAGGCAAAGAGACTAGTTCTTTTTTTTTAATTTTTTAAAATTATTTATTTATGATAGTCACACAGAGAGAGAGGCAGAGACAAGGCAGAGACATAGGCAGAGGGAGAAGCAGGCTCCATGCACCGGGAGCCTGACGTGGGATTCGATTCCGGGTCTCCAGGATTGCGCCCTGGGCCAAAGGCAGGCGCCAAACTGCTGCGCCACCCAGGGATCCCCAAAGAGACTAGTTCTAAGACTTGTACTAATTCATATGAGAGTTGGTGATGATTTGAACTGAAGTGATGGTAGAAATGTAGAGAAGTAGACAGATTTGGAGTTTCTTTTGAAAATAAATTGGACAGGGCTTGCTCAGGGATTGACAGCAGCTAGAGGGAGTGAGGCAAAGAAAGGAATCATGCCTAACTTCTGCATTATTGGTTGGAGCAACTAGGTAGGTAAATAGTAATGATATTTATTGAGATGAGTAGGACTCTGGCAGAACATATTTGTTAACAGTTTTGTTGTGGTTGGGATGACTGGATGGTGTAGTTGAGTAAGTGTCGGACTCTTGATTTCGGCTCAGGTTGTGATCTCAGGGTCGTGAGATCAAGCTCTGCATTGGGCTCCCTGCTTGGCATGATGTCTGCTTGAGATTATATCTTCTTCTCCCTCTCTCCCTCCTGCTCATGTGCACACATTCTCTCTCTCTCTCTCTCTCTCTCTCTCTCTCTCTCTCTCTCTCTCAAATAAATAAATAAATAAATAAATAAATCTTTAAAAAAGAAGCTACTTAGATTAGGAATTTTCTGGTTAAAAAAAATAATTTTGTTTTGGTCATGTCAAGTTTGAGATGCATGCTAGACAGCCACCTGGAGTTATATGGTAGTTAACTATAAGATCGCTAGCAAAGGATAGCCTGGCATCCCTGAGAGAAATCTGGGCTGGAATCATAGACTTGTAAATCATCAACATATAGATAGAATATGAAGTTGTGAAATTTAATCAGAGGTCACCTAGGAGGAAAAAAAAAAAAGAGGTCACCCAGGAATGGACTGTGGCTAGAGAAAATCTGAAGGAGAAGGAGCAGCCATTGAGGTAGGAGAAAAACCAGTGATATTATGGAAGCCAAGTAAAGAATATGTTTCAAGGATAGAATGGACCACTATATTGATTATTATCTCAGAGAAGAACAGAGAAGTACTTACGGGGCTTGGCAAGCTGGAGATTATCAGTGACCTTGAGTAGAACCACTCATTGGAATGATGGAGTTTAGAAGTCTGCTTGTAGTGGATTGAAGAGAAAAATCAGATGAAGAAGCATTTGACCCTTTTTTTGTTTTCAAATGATGTAGAAGTTTTGGAAACCAATTTCTGAAAACTCCCTATGTCATTGTTATTAAATCCTTCCCTATTTGTATTTGAATTAGGTTGTATATTTTTGTTGAAATGTTATAATAATTTAATGTTTTTGTAGCATAATTTTTTTTGTACCATCATTTTATTTTATTTTATTTTATTTTATTTTATTTTATTTTATTTTATTTTATTTTATTTTATTTTATTTTATTTTATTTTATTTTATTTATTTTATTTTTTAGGATTTTTATTTATTTATTCATGAAAAACCCAGAGAGAGAGAGAGAGGCAGAGACACAGGCAGAGGGAGAAGCAGGCTCCATGCAGGGAGCCCGACGTGGGACTCGATCCCGGGACTCCAGGATCACACCCTGGGCCAAAGGCAGACGCCAAACTGCTGAACCACCCAGGGATTCCTTGTACCATCATTTTAGATGGTTACCTGTGCTCTAAGAATCTATGAAAACTAGGGTTATGAGGGCAGCCTGGGTGGCTCAGCGGTTTAGCACCACCTTCAGTCCAGGGCGTGATCCTGGAGACCCAGGATTGAGTTGGGCTTCCTGCATGGAGCCTGCTTCTTCTCCCTCTGCCTGTGTCTGTGCCTCTCTTTCTCTTTCTTCTCTCTCTCTCATGAATAAATAAAATCTTAAAAAAAAAAAAAGAAAAAAGAAAACTAAGGTTATAAGCAATACAGATACACTGGTTGAATGAATGAAACTTTTTAAGGATTAGGTTCCTGGTTTTGGAAAAGCAGACGGGCTTAACCTTTGCCTTACCATACATCAGTTTTCTCAGCTGTCAAATGAGGATAACAGGACCAGTTTAGCTCATGCGTGGTTGTGAGTCATGACTACTAATGAAAATAATTGTAAAACACTTTTGCAAGTTAAAGTGTGATATAAATGCTAAATAATAGTTCTTTATTGGGATGTTGTGAAAATTAGCAACATGCTGTCTTTTGAGGCCCTAAGTTCATTTTGAGAAAGGTGATATGTTTTTATAAGTACTATTTGAAGAAAAAATAGCTCTAGATTTGGGAAAATATATGCTACCCTGATTTCTGGAATGTAACAATTATGGAATCACAAAATTTAGTCAGTATTTCTAAAAGATTTATTATAATACCACTCCCGAGGAAATGTATCACAAGAGTTTTTACCAGTCTTGGCTTTTGGTTCAAGTGAGGGTATGAATGCCACACTACAGTTATAATACTGAATGTTTAAAGGATTGGTAGGGGTGATTTATTATCTATATTTAAAACATCATAGCCAATTAGTGGAACCATTCACAAAAAAAAAATTGAAAATGCATTTTAATTTATTTTAGGTGACATCATATAGCACTTCCATGAAGGCTTAGGTGATGGCTGCAGTTAAGCAGTTAAGCTTGGAGGAGGGGCATGGTGCCATTTCAGGCAAAGCTAGCACTCCTTGTTCCACACCTGAGGCTAAATATAGATTTTGTGGAGGAAAAAGAAAGAAAAGATTTTGTGGCATCATTACGTATAATGTACTTAGAAAATGCTTGAAATTTGAATCTGATGAACTAAATTTTTCTTGGCCTCTAAACTGGCATTAATAGAGCAAACTTGGGATGTGGTTCTTTAATGTCTGAAACTGATAAGTGAAAACTGAAATGGTTAAGCAGTAATCTGCTGACATGTTTAGAACTTTACTCTGCTGATAGCTCAGTTGATCATGTGTATTGTTTTTCAGTAGGGACTTGTGTATTGCTAAGTATAGAACAAAGTGACTTGAAGTTCTTGGCTTTACATATGTTGGAATTGGGTATTTTTTCTGGAATTTGAGTTCTCCCACGATTCATTCCCTCTCTTTTTTAAGACTTTAATTATTTATTTATTATTATTTTAAAAGATTTTATTTATTTATCTGAGAGAGAGGAAGAGTATGAGCAGGGAGAGGAAGAAACAGACTCCCCGCTGAGGTTCAATCCCAGGACCCTGATATCATGACCTGAGCCAAAGGCAGATGCTTAACCGACTGAGCCACCCAGTTTGCTCTAAAGATTTTTTTTTTTTTAAAGATTTTATTTATTCATTCATGAGAGGCCCACGGAGAAAAGCAGAAACATAGGCAGAGGGAGAAGCAGGCTCCCTGCCAGGACCCTAGGATTACGACGTGAGCCAAAGTCAGACACTCAACCACTGAGCCACCCACATGCCCCTCCCCAAAAGATTTTTATTTTTAAGTAATCTTTACATCTAGTGTGAGGCTCAAACTCATAACCCTGAGATCAAAAGTCACGTTGTCCCACTGATTGAGCCAGCCAGGCACCCCATTCCATCAAGGACAAGTAAAAGGTTTAGATTTCTTTTCCTCTTTGATGGGAATACTTTTGTTGCATCCAGGCATTGTTTGCTTTTCTTTTGCATTTATTGATTGGAAAAGGGGTCCCAGAATGGGCTGTTTCCACAGCAGGGCAGTTGAGTAAGCTTACTTGAGAAATGCTTTACCTCTGTGTTTGTATTTAGATTTTCTTTTATTTGCTTCCATTATCTCCCTTGTTCATTGTAGACTTGGGGATTGACTTCAACTATTTTAGGTCCACAGGTAAAGGCACTTATGTTCTTACTTTAGTTTCTTTGGATTTGATTTGCAGCTTCCCTGTATCCATTCTTTTTAATAGTTGCCTTCCCAGAGTAGATGTTTCACAAAACTTCTGTTCTAAATATTTTTAGGAATGTATTATGCTAGGCATCCTTATCTCCCCCACCCTGGCATATTTGAGGTATAACCGACAAAATTATAAGATACTTAAAGTGTACAGTGTGATGATTTTAGGTACCATTATCCTTTTTTTTTTTTTTTTTAAATTCTGAATAGCCAAGTTTCTTTGAAGCTTCCAGTTGGCAGTACTCTCAAATCAAAAATACTTTTAGGACTATATAAAGACGGCGCTTACCACTGCTTTCTAACAATATGAAATATATATATATATACATACATATATATATCATATTTGACCTTATGTATTAGTTCTGTGACTACTAGTGCATGCCTTTTGAAAATTTTCCCTTTGGTTGTCTTTTTCCTATTGACTTATAAACATTCTTTGTGTTTTGTGGCCATCAACTATTTTTCATAAATTTTTCAAATTCTTTAAAGCTATGAATAATAAATGAAAAAGCAGGCTATTGCATCAATTGCTTATCTAAGATGGCATTTGTATAAAATGTTTGCCTTTGGTTATTTGAGCTATAGTAAGCTTCTTTTGTTTCTTCCAGAGATGCATAGAAAAGCTCCTTCTGTCTGAAGTAAAGTGTTGGCTCTGTGTTGGTTATAATTTGCTTTTTCTGGCTGGCAAAGCCTTCTTTTTGTTTTCTGTCTTCTGACAGATTATAGGATTGTGGGGAAACAGCGTCCAGGGCTTTTTCAGGAACTGTGCCATTTCATCTACAGGAGAAGCCATTGGCTTCGGCACTAGAAGAGAATTGGCTCTGCATTTAAAGATGCCAAATCATGCTTGGTTCACAAGTTTGCTGCCTCATTTTGTGTATGTGTGTGAAACTTTTTCAGGATGTTGGCTTTTACTTTTTCTACCATGTGCTATCATGGGTATGCGAAATTTACCCTCAATATGAGAAGTTAACAACTGTTCCTTGTCTCCAACTTCCCAACCTCAACACACAACAATCCAAACATCCCAGACCATAGCAAAAGATGGAACAGTCATTTTAGGATTAGGGAAAAATATGCCATACAAATGTTTCCATCATTCTTATGGTAACTTTGAATTCAAGTCGGTCTTTCCTGTATAGGCTTGAATTATTTAGGTGTGGAAATTATTTGCCAACCAAGATGTCTCTATTTCCTAACTTGGGAAACTTAATTTGTATAAGAGCACATTTAGGAAACTTCTATTTGGGCAGCCTGGGTGGCTCAGCGGTTTAGCGCCGCCTTCAGCCCAGGGCATGATCCTGGAGACCTGGGATCGAGTCCCACGTCAGGCTCCCTGCATGGAGCCTGCTTCTCCCTCTGCCTGTGTCTCTGCCTCTCTCTCTCCTCTCTGTGTGTATTCTCATGAATAAATAAATAAAATCTTAAAAAAAAAGGAAACTTGTATTTATTTTTTACATTTATGCTTTCCATGGATGTGTAGTATAGTTTATCATGATTGCAAATGAGAATTTTTATTGTTGTGTAAGCAGCCTTAACTTGCTGTTGCCTTCATGTTTTAAAAACTATATATAATGGGGGTGCCTGGCTGGCTCAGTTGGAAGAGAATGAGACTCTTGATCTCAGGGTTGTGAGTTCGAGCCCCACGTTGGTTGTAGAGCTTGCTTAAATAAATAAACTTAAAAAAAATTCTTTAAAAACTGTAAATAGGGGCTCCTGGGTGCTTGCTTGGTCAATTAAGTATCTGCCTTTGACTTAGGTCGTGGTCCCAGGGTCTTGGGATGGAGCCCCTTGGGATCTCTCTCTCTGTCTCCCTTTGCCTGCTGCTCACCCTGCTTTATACTCACTCTCTCCCCCTCTGTCAATAAAATAATAATAATAATAAAAACGAAAAAACTGTGATAGATTTTGAAACCTAGTCAATTCAGGATTTTAGTAAATCTTCCCCACCTGTTAACACCTCATACCTTTACTTTTTTTTTTTATACCTTTACTTTCTATAGATAATAGTTTAAAGATACCTTCTAGGTATAGATTATTTCCATATAGGTTAAGGTGGGAAAATAAATAGAAGAAACTAATTTGGATAAGCTGGTTTATCTAGTGTGAATTATTATATGGATACATGTTTTTGTTTTCTCCCTCTGCTAGAAATCCTTCCCCTTCTGCCCTGCCTCAAGCCCACAGTCTTGGAAAAGTTGGATTTGGTTCTTATATACATTCTTTTTTTTTTCTTATATAAATTCTTTGTTGTAGTTTGCCATTTTTTAACTGATTAGATTAAGCACCTTAAAGATCAAGACTATAGCTATTCACTCTTTTTGGCTCTGGGTCTAATAGAAGTCCTGGTATATAGGAATGCAATAATATATGGTGATGTGAGTGAATGAATGAATAAATTGAATTTCCATGGGGTAGCCTGGATGTCTCAGTGGTTTAGCGCTGCCTCTGGCCAGGGGTGTAATCCTGGAGACCCGGGATTGAGTCCCATGTCGGGCTCCCTGCATGGAGCCTGCTTCTCCCTCTGCCTGTGTCTCTGCCTCTCTTTCTGTGTCTCTCATGAATACATAAATAAAATCTTAAAAAAAAGAAAATAAATTGAATTTCCAAAGATACAGTGAATGGATTTTATGCTTCCCTCTAGTGTCTGAAAGAGAAAGTGCAGCCAGTTTAAAAAAACCCAGCAAACTTAATACTTTGCTACATTGAAATCATAGTTGAAGACTTTGCCTTTTTTTTAACTTTCACACTTTTTTCAGACTTGCTGTTCTCTTTAAGACTAATGGATAATAAGGATTTTGTTTTGTTTTGTTTTTAAAGATTTTATTTATTTATTCATGAGAGACACACAGAGGCAGAGACACAGAGGAGAAGCAGGCTCCATGCAGGGAGCCTGATGTGGTACTTGATCCCTGGACTCCAGGATCATGCCTCGGGCTGAAGGCAGGTGCTAAGCTGCTGAGCCACCCAGGGATCCCCTTGATTTGTTTTGTTTTTTTTTTTTTTATCGAAATCTATGTTCTGTCTCATAGGTGTTTGAATTTTAGGAAATGTCACATAGCAGGTCTTTTTAATTTTTTTAAATTATTTTTAAAATTTATTTATGATAGTCACACACAGAGAGAGAGAGAGAGAGAGAGGCAGAGACATAGGCAGAGGGAGAAGCAGGCTCCATGCAGCGGGAGCCCGACCTGGGATTCGATCCCGGGTCTCCAGTATTGTGCCCTGGGCCAAAGGCAGGCGCTAAACCGCTGCGCCACCCCAGGGATCCCACATAGCAGGTCTTTATGGGGAAAATACCCTTTTAGTAGTTTCAGCTTCTGCTTGGGATAGATCATTGTTATGGTCTTGCTTTTGTTATTCTACTGTAAACTGTATATTTATTTTGATTGGAGTAAATTAAGTGTCAGAGGCTTTTTTTTTTTTTTTTGGTGTTTTGTTTATTACAAATGCCATCTGGGAAATTTGCCAAACACAGTACTCAAGAAATATTGAAGTGTGATCGGACTAGTTGGACGTTACCTGAATCAGTTTTCAGTCTAGCTCATTGATGTTTTCTCTGCTTCTGAGAGACAATGTGTTTTCTATTTTTTTTTAAACTTTATTCATGAGAGACAGAGAGACACACACACACACACAGAGGCAGAGGGAGAAGCAGGCTCCACGCAGGGAGCCCAATGTGGGACTTGAACCCGGGACTCCAGGATCATACCCAGACACTTAACCACTGAGCCACTTAGGCATCCCTGTGGTTTCTATTTTATTAGTATCTTTTACTGATTGTAAAAGTTCGACATGTTCAACATAAAAAGTTTAAAAACTATAAAAAATAATCTGTTAATTCCACTATTCAACTAATCTAAAATTACAAAATTAATGAATGTTGTTTACTTTTAGGGGGATCAATAAGACAAATACTTAAAAAGTTCTCTCATTGCTCCCCCTTCGCCTCTCAGTGGTAACTACTATTGAGAGATTGGTGTATATATTTCCAGGTATTTTCTTGGACCTACAGATATATGTAATACTCATGTGCTTAAAAATAGATGATTATTTTGTAATACAATCTGAAACTTGATATTTTAAAGTTTTTATTTAGACAAAATATCCAGTATAGAAAAGTGCATATAAATGCACAGTTCAGGGAATTGTCACAAATTGATACCAGTATAACTAGTTCCCAGATGAAGAAACACTACCAGAGCTCTTGAAGCCCCTCCTATCAATTTGTCCATGATACTGTTGAAGCACAGAGTGAATAAGTACTTAGTAGTGGCAGAGTAAGAATTTGTTGTTATCATGAAAATGAAGACAATTATTAATCATTTCAACTTTAGTGGCTTTTATGGGTCATTTAGGTGATTTGGACCATTCTTTTGCTATAAAGTTTACTGATCTAAATATTTATTGAGGGCTTTACTATGTGTGCCTTACTGTACATAATTGGGAAGGGAGAAGATACAAAGGCAAATATACAAGTTCTGAGTTACGGTCTAAATTAGAAAGAGAAATCACATATTAGACAACAGAGTAAGTATTAAATTGTGTGGTAGTGATTCAAAAATGGAATCATTGCTGAGAGCATCAAAGAAGGCTCTACAGGGAAGGTGGAATTTGAGCTGGGCCTTGAATGGATTTAAATCACATGATTGTAACAGCACAAGTCATGGCATGAAAGTAGAAATGGATGAACATGATACACACTAAGCAGATTAGTTTGGTGTGGGGAAAACATGCTGAGGAAAGGTAGGAAGTAAGTTCATTAATACAGGATAATGTTAGATTGTGGAACATATAACAACTATAGAATGGAAACTTGGCCGGATGACATAGGTACGAGAGAGCCATAGTTTAGTGGATAGGAGTATTAGATTTGGAGCCAAGAAGACTCAAATTCTAATACTGACTTTTCCATGACCTAGAGAAGATCCTTTGGACCTGCATTTCTTCATCTATAAAAATGAGGAAAATATCTATTTCATAGGGTTATTATGACAGAATAATAAATATAAATGTATAGTCCCTGACATAGGACCCTGGACTTACAGGCAATGAATTTAACTGTTTCCGTGGTTCTTAAGGAGAAGAGGAAATGGTTGAAAGCAGTGGTATGCAGAATGATGGAGACTAGGAAGAAGTTATAGGTACCCCACAGACATGTTAAAGGTCTCTGTTAGGGTAATGATAATAAGATAGAGTACATTTGAGGGATGTGAAAAGAAATTGGACTTAAATTATTTTTTAGGAGGAAATGATTTGGGCTTCCCCAGTGATCTTTCATTAAGCTATTCTAATTCTTCTGTGGACTATATAGATACTTTGGCAAGGTGAATTTGACATTTTAATTTAGTTAAGGCATTTGAAACTCCCTAAGAGTTCCTCGTTTATATTATTATTATTATTAGTAGTAGTAGTAGTAGTATTTAAGATTTTTATTTATTCATTCATGAGAGACATGGTGGGGGATGGGGAGAGGCAAAGACACATGCAGAGGGAGAAGCAGGCTCCATGCAGGGAGCCTGACATGGGACTTGATTCCAGATCTCCAGGATCAGGCCCTGGGCTGAAGGCGGCGCTAAACCGCTGAGCCATCGGGCTGCCCTCGTTTATATTTTAGAAGAGGATATTAGAAATTTTATCTGAATTAATCCACTTGCCAAGAACATTTGTGATAATGGTGATATTGGTATGTTTGTTTTTTATTTCTTGGCAAATTATTAATTTGGTGCATGTGTGATCTTGGAACAATTTAAATTTTAGTTTCTGGGCGCCTGTGTGGGTTAAGCTTCTAATTTTGGCTCAGGTCAGGATCCTGATCAGGGTCCTGGGATAGAGCCCTGGGTGAATGGAGCCCACTTATCCCCCTCCCCTTCTCCTCTGCTCCCTCCCCTCACATGACTTCCTCTCTTTCTCTTAGATGAACAAAATCTTTAAAAAGAAAAAAGGGCACCTGGATGGCTCAGTGGTTGAGTGTCTGACTTTGGTTCACGTAGTGATCCTGGAGTCCTGGGATTGAATCCCACATCAGGCTCCCCTTGGGGAGCCTGCTTCTCCCTCTGCCTATATACCTCTGCCTCTCTCTCTGTGTCTCTCATGAATAAATAAATAAAATCTTTAAAAAAGAAGAGCTGTCTTTAAAAGAGTCATGCCATACAGTTCCTTTTCCATCTTACAAGAAGACTGAGGTTTTAGATATGAAATGCTTTAAGCTCCACATAAGAAAGGGCTACTTAAATTGCAAATATTTTGTTGTCTTTTAAAAATTATTTTTTTTCTTTTAAAAATTATAGTACTACTTGGGGAACTAAGGAGGATTGTAGAGTGTGATGAGGATATTTAATATTAGTTGCAAGAACTTTGCAGACAAAAATGACAATATAGGTAATAGTTTGCCTTCCCTGACCCCCATGGTATTTTACTTAAATGAGCCCCATGCACTGCTCTACCTCTACACCTAAGAAAATATTCTACAGTGTGTGGCATATTCCATCTCAGCAGTGTTATGCCCAAATGGTGCCATTAGTGATTAAAGTGTTGATGCAACCTGCCAGTTATGTGGCGATCTGGCTGTTGCTGAGAGTTTTTTCCTAATATTTGGTATATAGCTTAAATCTTTGCTTCCTGATTGTGCTGAAAGCTGCTAAAGATGTGGTTAGCTTGGATTTAATTGGATGTAGATGTTTTATATCTGAACTGGGTTGGAGCCAACTGTGTGTGTTTTTGGGTGTGTGTGTGTGTGTATACGCGCGCGGTTTGTTTTTTCAGATTATTCGATGTATCCCTTCTACCCCCACCAACTTCCAGTTACAAACCTTCCCAGTATGCTCCCTCCCCTCGTAATTTCTGCGTCACAGGAAGCAGGAGTTTCAGACGGGGTAGATTGATGTGTGCAGCTGACTTAATATGCAAACCTATATCTATCCACGGTGTGAAGTTGATTAGTCTGAGAAAAGAAGGGCGAGGCAGAAAGGCCCGGAGAGCATCTTTTTACTGTTGGGTGTCATCTGGTAGCTATTGCTATGCAAGTCTGAGGCACTCTGAGAGGTATCGTCTGGATAGGGGTCACACCGAGCACTCAAGCAGAAACAGTGGCGAGGGAGTGGTAGAAGGGGCGAAGCATCACCTAGCCCAGCTGTGGGATGCTTGGCTCCCGGCTTTGGGGTGGTAGCCGGGGGAGATGGGGGCAGCTCTAACAAAGAGGAGCCGCGCAGGGGCCGGGGCCGTGGGTAGCTGGCCTATCCCCGGCGGCTGACCTCCCAGTGGGCCTCCCCAGTTGGCTGCTTGGCGGGTCGCTCTGCTGGCTCCCTGGCTTGCCATTGGCTGTGCGGGCGGGGGTTTGCAGAGGGCCGGGATGGAGTTGAGGGGGCGGGGCTGGCTTCCGGCAGCAAAGGGGAGCAAGCAGCAGCCGGCTGGGGGAGGGGGGTGTCGGCGCACCACGGAGTGCTGTGCTCAGAGTCAGAGAGCCTGGCACTCGGAGCAGCCGCCTCCCCCTCCCCTCCCCCTGCCGAGACTGCTGTAAGCCCCTTCTCATCCCTTCTGCCCGGGCGGGGCAGAGGAGGGCTGAGCTGCCCCAGGCGGGCGGGGCGGAGCCTGGAGCCCCACCGAGCGCTGCGGAGTGAACCTCACCTCCCTTCCAGGGCTCAAGGTGTGTGTGTGTGTGTGTGTGTGTGTGTGTGTGTGTGTGTGTGTGTGTGTTCTTTTTCTAATGCAACCCCGACTTCAGCCGACTTAACCTTGTGAGAAAAGGGGAAATGGAATAGGAAGTAAGAGCTCCACATCCCATCAGTTTATCTTTGATTTTCTGATTCTGCCCTTCATTCTTCTTTCCCTCCCATCATCACACCCCTGCAGCAGGGTAAGGAGAGGAGATTCAGGACTCATATCTTTTTTTTTTTTTTTTTACTAATATGTCGATGTCGGTCTCATATGTAGTAAAATGAACAGAGAAGAAAAGGGGAGCCCTTTCTTATGTGGCATCTGATGTAGTAAACCGCGGAAGGAAAAAAAAAGAAAAGAAAAGAAGGCTAGGAGTGGGGTTTTGGAACTATACTGCATCTGGGTCCATTAAGGCTGTCTTCACCATTTTCCTACTTGGGACAGCCTTAATCAGCAAAAACAATCTGAAAAGGAAGGAGGTGCTAGTGGAAAGAGGGAGCAGCCCCTTTCAAGTGGTGTTCAAAGGAAATCCTGATAGTTGTTAGAGATTAACTCTGAAGTCTCTTCCTAAGACCTTCATGGGCTTTGTTAGATACTCAGCCCTATTGGAGAAACCTACCTAGAGAGAGCAAACTTACCTTGCTTTTATTGAAACCTGAAAGTCTTGTCTATCTCTCCATTGGTTTATTTCTTATATCCATAGGTTCTCAGGTTAGTTTCAGTCGTGAAAAACCAGAACCAAACTAAAAAAAAAAAAAAGATTAATTCTGTTTATTTTTTAAAGTACCCCCCCCCCGCCAATTTTATGAAATTGGGTGGCTGGAGCATTACAATTTAAATTCTGTTTATATCGCTTTTGAGTTGTTTTGCTTCTACAACTTACAGATTCCTTTTTTCTGAAGAACACAGCCTATCTTCAGCCAAAATCAGGAACCTCTATATAAGTTTTTAATTGAGAGGAAAGTTACCAATTGAAGATAGTAAACCCAAATTTTATGATCATAGTTAGAAATTGTGTGTGTGTGTGTTGCGCGCGTGCGCCTTTCCATGGTGAGTGACAACGTTCTTGCTAAACTTGCTTAATTTAACTGGGTGTTTTCACTAAAGGTGTTTGGACAAGATATATCTTAATGTTGATTAGCAAAGAGCTAGAATGCCAGACTAAATATCAATTTTTGGCAGCACTTTGGTAAATATTAATTGAAATGATTGAGAGTTCATTCTTATAATCCAGGTTCTGTTTCCACCGTTTTTTTTTTTTTTTTTAAAGATTTTATTTATTTATTCATGAGAGACAAAAAGGGAGAGAGAGGCAGAGACACAGGCAGAGGGGGAAGCAGGCTCCATGCAGGAGCCCGATGTGGGACTCGATCCCAGCATTCCAGATCAGTCCTGGGCCAAAGGCAGGCACCAAACCACTGAGCCACCCAGGGATCCCCCTCCACAGTTTGTTCTAACTGGAGTTCAATTTTGAAGATAGAAATGAGGTGCTGGAGCTTTATTACAATTTTAACTGGATCAGTATTTTTCCTTTGCATTGATATATTGGATCCTTGATAAAGGGCAATTTGTGGTGAAAGCAAGTATCATGAAGAAGAGGGGTAATAGGATAGGAAACCATCTCAGTTGTGGAAACTTACTAGGGATCAGGAATCTATCTATTTTCTAAATTTCAAGTAGCCTTACTACAGAATTATACAGAAAAAGGGGCACCTGCCTGGCTCAGTCAGTAGTGCCTGTGATTCTTGACCTCCGAGTTCGTTTGAGCCCCACAGTGAGTTTAGAGATTACTTTAAAAAATAAAATTTTTAAGAAAAGAAAAACTGTGCAAAAATGTATATTCACAGTAAACCTTTGTTGGATTTAGGATGTTTTGTTTGTTACACATTCATCTCTTAGACTCTGTAATCATGTTTAAATTGAAAGGCTAAGAGGATACCCTAGATGTTTTCTTACCTAACTTGTTACTGAGAATGAACTATTAAAAATCACTGAAGCTTTGACAGCTACCGTATAGAACAAAGCACACTTGATGTCCAAGCTATTGCAAGCTGAGGAAGTAAAAACAACAACAAATTTGGAGGGCATATTTAAAGCATGTATCATGTCAGCTTGCTTCTACTAAAAAATAAGTTGCTGTCCTGTTTGATTTTCTAGGTGGCTTTCTTTTCTAGGTGGCTTTTTGTCAATGGGTAAGCAATTAATACAGCTTTGTAAAACTATATTAATTACACTTTGCTCACTTAATTTTTTTATATATCTATTTTCTTGCCTGATTTGTGTAATCAATATTTTGCATGGTACAGTGATTTCCCCAAAGAATTTTCCCCAGGAGACAAAGGCTATGTATAGAACTCTAATCATAGGTGTATCTACACTGATCTCCAAATATCATTTAAAGGGAGATAGAACTCCTCAGATTTGGTCCTCTACGAGGAAACAATTATTTGAAGCCATGGCTTCCCATAATCTCTTAGGTTGAGGGGACATGGTGCTGCTGAAGTTAAAGTAGCTGATTTAATTTTCTTTAGCAATCTGTTTTTATCCATCCTGATTATTTCTGTGAGTCACAGCTTAGATGTGTTAAGAAAAAGGGCCCTGTGTTCTCTCTAAAGGGAGACTCGAGCCCAATCCCCCATTCACATCAGAAGTATAAAATGATCCCCTTGAGAAGGTGACAGAAAAGATTGGACCCTTGGTGTTGATTCTCATAATAATCATCTTGAGTGTTATAAGTTTTGGTTGGAATTGGGAAAAGCTTGCTCAAGATGGGGAAATACTGGAGGCAAAAAGAACTGGGAATTTTGCTATGTGGGAGATGTATTTAGAGACAATGAATGCATTCATATGGAGATGTGGTTGGTGGTAGTTTTTAAGCTATTCAGCTTTGTCAGGTGTCTGAGACAATATTTTGTGTGTGCTTAAACCCCTCCCCAGGGATTGACTCTTAGAAGCTGAATCTTTTCAGCTTCCAAGAGGAAGTTTGCTGTGAGTCTGAATCCAGAGGATAGAGGACTTTGGTAGAGTCTGTTATCTTTTCAGATAAAGATGTGGAATTGATTGCTGGTGAGTTACTGAACTCTTCCGAATTAATGGTTGCTAGGCAAAATGCATCCCAATCAGTTTAATCCTAAATAGTTTACAGGTCTGTTCTTGGTGAGGGCCAGAGCTGCCTTTCTAATGATACTGCCTTTTAAGAATCCTGTTGGATTTGCATATATGTTGCTGAGTGGCTCACTTACCTGCAAAAATAGCGGGGGGAGGGACCCCTGGGTGGCTCAGCGGTTGAGCATCTGCCTTTGGCTCAGGGCCTGATCCAAATTCAGGGATTGAGTCCCACATCAGGCTTCCTGCGTGGAGCCTGTTTCTTCCTCTGCCTGTGTCTCTGCCTCTCTCTGTGTCTCTCATGAATAAATAAATGAAGTCTTTAAAAAAAATAGCGGGGGGTCGGACCAGAATGACTTATGGACCTCCCTTCATCCATATAAGAGAGTTTAGCTTTTGGTAACATTGGCTCAGCATTGTTTCTCTCCTGGATCAAGTGGTGGGTAGGGTTGCTCTTCAATGGTAGGATACCATTGTATTTGATTATCTTTGGTTTGTACACATTCATTTTGGAAACAGGCCAGTGATAACACTGCCCTTGGGCCTGGGTGGATGGAAAATAGGACACAGTAAACAATTGAGGGCATAAATAATGAATCTTCCAACTGAGCCCTGGGAGGGTGAAGGAAATTATCCTTAGAGCTGTTCGGTCTGGCAGCAAAAGGGGAAAAGTCCACTGAATTAATTACCCTATGTTTGATACTACATTTGCGGGATTGTTAGAGCTATTCAAAACAGAGATGTCTTTTAGATACAAACTTTTAACCTATTTTTTTGTTTTGTTTTTTTAAAAATCACTCAGATTGCTCATCTTTTTAGAATCCAGGCCTTTGCTCCTTCCCCCAACTTTGGTCTATATGTTAGCATACCGTGAATACTGGACAGTCTGTTAGGCCAGATCTTAGAAATTTACTTATTGAGGGACGCCTGGGTGCTCAGCTCAGTGGTAGTGTCTGCCTTTGCCCCAGGGCGTGATAATGGAGACCTGGGATCGGGATTGAGTCCCACATTGGGCTCTCTTCATGGAGCCCGCTTCTCTCTCTGCCTGTGTCTCTGCCTTTCTCTCTCTCTGTGTCTCTCATGAATAAATAAATAAAATCTTAAAAAGAAATTTATTTACTGGGAGGTTTCATTAGCTGCAAATACATGTGGTGATAGAAGAATCTGGTTCTTCTGGTTTAAACAAAAATTTTTTAAATTGTTTTTTTTAAGATTTCTTTATTTATTTATGATAGACCTAGAGAGAGAGAAAGAGAGGCAGAGACACAGGAGGAGGAGAAGCAGGCTCCATGCTGGGAGCCCAATGTGGGACTCGATCCCGGGACTCCAGGATCACGCCCTGGGCCAAAGGCAGGTGCTAAACCGCTAAGCCGCCCAGGGATCCCCTGTTTTATTTATTTTTATTTTTTATTTTTTTAAGATTTTTATTTATTTATTCATGAGAGACACACACACAGAGGCAGAGACATGGGCAGAGGGAGAAGCAGGCTCCAATCAGGGAGCCCGATGTGGGACTCGATCCCGGGACCCCAGGATTACGCCCTGAGCCGAAGGCAGGCACCAAGCCGCTGAGCCACCCAGACGCCCCGGGATCCCCAGGTTTAAACAAATTTTTAAATTTCTTTAGTATCTTTAGTCCATATTATACTTTGAAATTAAATGTGGAGTTGTAGGATAGAATTATTTTTTAAATATTTTATTTATTTATTCATGAAAAACAGAGAAAGAGAGAGACAGAAGCAGAGGGAGAAGCAGGCTGCATGCAGGGAGCCCAACATGAGACTCGATCCTGGGTCTCCAGGATCACACCCTGGGCTGAAGGCAGCACTAAACTGCTGAGCCACCCAGGCTGCCCTGTAGGATAGAATTACCTAACAGTTCACGAAAGGTTAAGACAAGAGTTTTTTCAGCCCAAAAGTCATTTCCAGTATTAACATAAACATCTTTACTTTTAGATTAGTTTCATTCAGTTAATGAAATAAGCAGACTCTTAGTGGTCTCAGTATTTCTCTGAGGTAGGAAAAATAATACCCTGAGAATGTCTAAATAACTTAGTGATTTGGTAGTAAAGCAAGACCCAGAGGCAAGGTCTCTGAATTCTTCCCTTTGAATTTCTAATATAGTGAAAAAAAATTTTTTTAAAGTAAGCTCTATGCCCAGTTTGAACTTACCACCCTGAGATTGAGTCACATGCTCTACTGACTGAGCCAGCCAGGCACCCTGAAATTTCTAATTTATTTAATTCTTTTCTCCAAGAACTTTTGTTTTTTGTTTGAAATATATTTTTTTAAGATTTTATTTATTTATTCATGAGAGACAGAGGTGGGGAGGCAGAGACACAGGCAGGGGGAGAAGCAGGCTCCATGCAGGAAGCCCGATGAGGGACTCAGTCCTGGGACTCCAGGATCCCACCCAGGGACGAAGGCAGGCGCTAAACCACTAAGCCACCTAGGCATCCCTTCCTCTGCTTTTTAACTGGGATTTTCTAGCTGAACAAACTGATTAGAGTTTGTTTTCTTTCTCTGGTCCTTCAAGAGACCAGTATAAGATACCCACAAGCTTGAATTAAATGTAGTTCTTTAATCATCAAAAGTAGTATATATATGGGCGTCTGGGTGGTTTAGTCCATTAAGCATCTATTTTCAGCTCAGGTCATGATCCTGGGGTACTGGGATTGGGCCCCACATCCAGCTCCCTGCTCAGCGGGGAGCCTCTTTCTCCCTCTCCCCTGCTCATTCTCTCTCTCTGTTGAATAAATAAATAAAATCTCAAAAAAACCAAGTAGTATATAAGTCATTACTGGACCTAGAAAAGTTTAGCTCAATTTAGTATCCTTTAGATTGTTTAATTTTTTGACATTGACCCTTATTATCTAATTACAATGAGGTCCTGTGGAGAATTGAGATCTTCCAAGTAGATCATAAACTAGCTTTTGGTACTAGCATGTCTCCTTTGTTGGCATCTTCTGGCCCCACAGTATTGGCCAGTCATTCATCATACGTGGGCATGTGGTAGACAAGCAAACCAAAGAAATGTTACCAAAACAAACCCCTTCTCTCAACATTGGCCTGTATATACTCTAATGATGACAACTGTTGGCCAACATGAAATTCATTTAGAAGTCAGGGTGTGATTAAAGTAGTACTATACATTATAAATTTCAAAGCTGAGGATTTCTTTAAGTGCTATTTGGTGGGAAGATGTTACTTGTTTATTTCTTTCTGTCTCTCCCTCTCCCTCCCTCAGTGGAAGATCAACTGAATATTACAGCAGATTTAGGGCAGCCCTGGTGGCGCAGCGGTTTGGCGCCGCCTGCAGCCCAGGGCGTGATCCTGGAGACCCTGGATGAGTCCCACGTCGGGCTCCCTGCATGGAGCCTACTTCTCCCCCTGCCTGTGTCTCTGCCTGCCTCTCTCTCTCTCTCTCTCTCTCTCTCTCTTTCTCTGAATAAATAAATAAAATCTTAAAAAAATATATTACAGCAGATTTAAAAGGCAAGGTTTCCATGACCAATTGATAATTCTTTGCACTCAGCAAAGTGGTTTTGAGATCAGTTGCTGATCTGAGTGAATCATTTTATGCCACTTGGAGAGTTGAAGGGATTTTGACACCATCCCTGTTGCTTCAAAGAGAAACATAAGTGTTGTTAGTCATAACCTAAGTTTCTTCTTTCCAGGGGCACCTGGGTGGCTCAGAGGTTGAGCATCTGGTTTTGACTCAGGTCGTGATCCTGGGGTCCTGGGATCGAATCTCACATTGGGGCTCCCTGCAGAAAGCCTGCTTCTTGCTCTGCCTATGTCTTTGCCTCTCTATGTCTCTCATGAATAAGTAAATAAAATCTTTAAAAAAAATTTTCTTTCCTTCCAAAAGCTAAAGTATTTTTTCTATTGGCAGTTCACTTATCACTTACTATGTAAAGGATAGAACTTAATCTATTTTATTTCTTTTTTTAAGATTTTATTTATTCATGAGAGACATACAAGAGAAAGGCAGAGACATAGGCAGAGGAGGGAGAAGCAGGCTCCCCACAAGGAGCTCAATGCGAGACTTGATCCCGGATCCCAGGATCATGCCCTGAGCTGGAGGCAGATGCCCAACCACTGAAGCACTCAGGTGTCCCAAACTTAATCTATTTTAAAAGGACAGAGGTATCAAGACTATGAGAAGTTAAAGGCAGCTCATCCCAGGTCACAGTATATCAATGGAAAAGACACATTTCCTGGATTCCTGAATGGACTGTCTGTATTACTCAACTATTCAGCTGGGAGTGGTTGTACTATTGTGAAGACATTAATTTTGTAGCTGTGAAGGTACTGATTTATTTGGCTTTTGCTTATCTTATTCTCCCAGACCTTTTTCATTCAGCAGAAAGTGGAACCAGTGGATTAATTAAGAATCCATATCTTGGTTTTAACCTTTCCTGCTAGGTGTTACTGTGCATTCAGTAAAGTGTTTTACAGAGGATTTTAGTACTTAGGTTTCATTCAATTCCTGTGAGGTTAGGGTGCATTTGGAGTGTGATGGTGTATTAGAACATTTGTGCAGAGAGACAAAAGTAACCGTTCCTTTTAAGAAAAGCTCTTTGCCTATTTCCATAATCCATGGCAAATTAAGTTAGAATGAGTTGCTTTTTCGGCAGGCTGTCTTTTAATTTTTGCCTCTTCTCCAAGCTGAACAAATGTCCCATCTGAAATGTATCATTCTTGTCATACATAGTATGTTTTGGGGAGATTGTTCCAAGTGGCTTGGAAGTGAGAAGCTGATGCACTTAAACCTGCACACCAATTCTGTAACTCCCTGGAATTCTGTTTCCACCGACTGCCTCCACCCCCTCATCTGTCCACATCTGCTGATCTCTCAGCTTCCCACAGCTAGTTAAGAAGGTACCATTTGGGGATCCCTGGGTGGCTCAGCGGTTTGGTACCTGCCTTCCACCCAGGGCATGATCCTGGAGTCCCGGGATCAAGTCCCACATCAGGCTCCCTGCATGGAGCCTGCTTTTCCCTCTGCCTGTGTCTCTGTCTCTGTCTCTCTTTCTCTCTCTCTCTCTGTGTCTCTCATGAATAAATGAATAAAATCTTAAAAAGAAGGGGGGGGAGGGGGACACAAGTATATTGGATATAGTTTAATTGCTTTAAAAAATGTGTTGTATAATTAAAACCTCTACTGCTGTCTTGCACTAAAACCAGCAGATAAACCACGGAGAACAACAGTTTCTCAGTAAGGACCACTCTAACTATGCTATGTAAAATCGCTGTCCCATCTAGTACTCCTCTCCTTACACTGCTTATTTTTCTTTTCATAGCATTTATCACCTTCTAAGAGTTTACATAACTTACCTGCTCATTAAATTTGTCTGATCCTCCCACTCTACCTTGTGTAAAAATGGAAGCACAAGTTTTTCTTTGTTTTGATCTTTGCCAAGTCCCTCACTCCTGAACAGTGTCTTGCTGCATAGTAGGTGCTCAGTAAATATTGGTATGAATTAATTGGAGAGGTAATCTAGGGATTAGAATTGGAGTGTATGGGAAGAGATTATTGTCTTACTGGAGCCACAACTAAACGGGATCATGTTACTGAAGGACTAGCTTAAGAGAAAAAATATGTGGAAAACAAATCAACGGGCAGCCTGGGTGGCTCAGCGATTTAGTGCCGTCTTCGGCCCAGGGCATGATGTTGGGGACCCGGGATTGAGTCCTGTGTCGTACTCCCTGCATGGAGCCTGCTTCTCCCTCTGCCTATGTCTCTGCCTCTCTCTGCATCTCTCATGAATAAATAAATAAAATCTTAAAAAAAAAAATCAAGGAATGGGGGTTAGTTAGCCCAGATTAGAGAAATGACATTTTATAGTATGAAAATATGAAGGAACATTATATAAAGATAGATGACTAGCTCTAATTCACCTTGAAGAAGACAAAGGAATAGACTGAAGCTCCTGAACAATGAATATAAGATAGCAGAAGAATTTCCTGATTTTGAAATAAACACTGGAACAGGTGACCAAAGAGGGATGGTCTCTCAGAATTGATTTTCAACAGTGGCATCGTGTTGGAGGCAGTGGTGAAAATGGAAAGAGAGCAAGGGGTCAAAAAACCTGGTTGTAGTCTAGGCACTTATGAGCTTTTCCTAGTTTCTTTATCTCTGAGAACGGAACTAATGATATTGCACAAACTATCTTTTTTTTTTTTTAAGATTTTATTTATTTATTCATGAGAGACCAAGAGAGAGGCAGAGACATAGGCAGAAGGAGGAGAAGCAGGCTCCACGCAGGGAGCCCAGTGTGGGACTTGATCCTGGGACTCTGATGCCCTGAGCCGAAAGGCTGTCACTCAACCACTGAGCCATCCAGGTGTCCCTGCACAAACTATCTTAAAGGGCATTTGAAAAACTCAGGTAAGAGAATTCGTGTGAAAGTACTTTGAACAACATTTCTAGTACTGTGACACTATTGAATAAGCTCGTTATTTATGTTCATGTAAAATTGCCTTTTTTTTAAAAATTTTTATTTACTTATGATAGTCACAGAGGGAGAGAGAGAGAGAGAGGCAGAGACACAGGCAGAGGGAGAAGCAGGCTCCATGCACCGGGAGCCCAATGTGGGACTCGATCCCGGGTCTCCAGGATCGCGCCCTGGGCCAAAGACAGGCGCCAAACCGCTGCGCCACCCAGGGATTCCTAAAATTGCCTTTCTTTAGACTTTATTAACCTGTTTTTGAGCTCAGAAATAAATCTACTCCTTATGGCATCTTTAAGACTTCATCATCATCATCATCATCATCATCTCTTGCCTTGAAATCACTATAGGCACTTAACTGATTTCTGCCATCTCCTGTTTGTCTTTCACGTTTTCAGCAGATTGATTTTTTTAAATTTATTTTTATTTATTTTTATTTTTTTTTTAAAGAGTTTATTCAGGAAAGACAGAGAGAGAGAGAGAGAGAGAGAGAGAGAGAGGCAGAGACACAGGCAGAGGGAGAAGCAGGCTCCATGCAGGGAGCCCGACATGGGACTTGATCCCGGGTTTCCGGGATCACGCCCTGAGCTGAAGGTGTCACTAAACTGCTGAGCCACCCAGGCTGCCCCAGATTGATTTTTTTTTTAAGATTGATTGATTGATTGATTGATTGATTTATGAGGGATAGAGAGGCAGAGACACAGGTAGAGGGAGAAGCAGGCTCCACGCAGGGAGCCTGACGTGGGACTTGATCCCAGGTCCCCAGGATCACACCCCGGGCTGAAGGGAGCACTAAACTGCTGGGCCACCGGGGCTGCCCTCCGCAGATTGATTTACAATAGACATCTGATCAGTGTTACTCTCCTCAAAACCTGTCCCTGTCTCCCCATGGCTTCAGGATAAAGTCTGACATTAGCTAGTAATAGTTATAACTACTGGGATGCCTGGGTAGCTCAGTGGTTTAGCGCCTACCTTCAGCCCAGGGCGTGATCCCAGAGACCCTGGATCGAGTCCCACATCGGGTTCCCTGCATGAAGCCTGCTTCTCCCTGTGCCTTTGTCTCTGCCTCTCTCTCTCCCTCTCTGTCTCTCATAAATAAATAAATTAATTAAAAATAGTTATAACTACTATTGAGCTTAGACACTGTACTCAGCACTTTATGAATATTATCTTATTGGGCAGCCCAAGTGGCTCAGCGGTTTAGCGCCGCGTTCAGCCCAGGGCCTGATCCTGGAGTCCCGGGATCGAGTCCTGCGTTGGGCTCCCTGCGTGGAGCCTGTTTCTCCCTCTGCCTGTGTCTCTGCCCCACCCCCCCCGTCTCATGAATAAATAAAAATCTTTAAAAAAATGAATATTATCTTATTTAATCATCACTGTTTTTCTCTAAGATATGGGGCTACTTTTATGCTGATTTAATGGTAAGAATATTAAGCTGTGACTCCAACCCAGCTTTATTTATTTATTTTTTTCTTTTTTAAGATTTTATTCATTTGGGATGCCTGGGTGACTCAGCGGTTGAGCGTCTGACTTTGGCTCAGGGCATGATCCCAGGTCCAGGGTCCTAGTCTCACATGAGGTTCCCTGTGAGGGGCCTGCTTGTCCCTCTGTCTATGTCTCTGCCTCTCTGTCTCTCATGAATAAGTAAAATCTTTTTTTTTTTAAGATTTTATTTATTCATGAGAGAGAGAGAGAGAGAGAGAGGCAGAGACGCAGGCTTCATGCAGAGAGCCTGATGTGGGACTTGATCCCAGGACTCCAGGATCACGCCCTGGGCCGAAGGTGGCGCTAAACCGCTGAGCCACCCGGGCTGCCCAATAAAATCTTTAAAGAAAAGATTTATTCATTTTATATATAGAGAAAGAGACAGCATGAGTGGGAGGGGAAGAGGTAGGAGGGGAGAGGGAGGGAAAATCTCAAGCAGATTCCAAGCTGAGCTCAGAGCCCGATGCAGGGCTCGATCCCAGATCCTGAGACCATGATGTGAGCCAAAACAAAGAGTTGGCCATTTAATGGACTGTGCCACCCAGGCACCCCAACCCAGTTTTATTCTTTTTTTTTCCCAGTTTTATTCTTAAAGTGCTGTTCTGTCCCTCTAGTATGAAATATAAGGCTCTTCATAATTTGGCGTATTGGGCTCATCTCCAGGGTTTGTCACATACACCCAACACCCAACTCTTCATACCAGACCATTTGTGGTTTCCCAAACATGCATTTAGTTAATGCTAGTTTTCTCTGCCTAGAGTAGCTTACCCTTCGCAGTCTGGTAAATTCTTGCTTGGCTTTCAATGACCCATATTATTCCCCCTGCTTTCTCATTGTTCCTTGGAAGTATTTGTTTTGTTATTTTTAAACTTTTTAAAAAATATTTTATTTATTTATTTGACAGAGAGAGTGAGCAAGCAAGCAGGGGAAGAGGTAGACAGAGAGGGAGAGAGAAGCAGGCTCCCCATTGAGCAGGGAGCCTGATGCAGAGCTCAATCCCAGGATCCCAGGGTTACGACCCGAGCCCAAGGCAGACGTTTAAGCAACTGAGCCACCCAGGCACCCCTTGTTTTGTTATTTTGGTTTTCAAACAACTTGATCCACTTTTTTTTCTTTTTGAAGTATAATTGACTTACAGCATTGTGTTAGTTTAAGATGTACAACAGAATGATTTGATATTGTGTATACTGTGAAACATTAACCACAGTAATCACATTTTTCACCAGGGATGTCTGTCATATTTGTATTCCCAATACATAGTACTACCACCGTGCCTAGTGCATCACAGTTGTTCAGGGAGTGAATAAATGACGTTCCTACTAAGTGTTCTCTTCAGGTTAAACTCTTTTATTCCCTTTTCTATACATATTATAGTTTCTTGATCCCTCTCTGTTTTTTTACATCTTGGCTGAGCTATTCCTAGGCTTTCCTCTGTTTCCATCAGAAAGTGTATTTTAATGACTGCAGGAAGTGAACTGCAACCTTCCAAAATAACTTTTAACAAAAAATGTACCAAATGAGCAGGTTGTCCAGCTGCTTCTTTGGGAAATGTTCTGATTGCATTAATTTCTAGCTACCTCCTTGCCAGAATAGAGCTCAAATAAAATAAGAAAAATAAACAGAGAAGGGGCACCTAACTGTTCAGTTGGTAGAGCATGAGACTCTTGATCTCCAGGTTGTGAGTTCAAGCCCCACAGTGGGTGTAGAGATTACTTAAAAAACATAGGGGGAATCTCTGGGTGGCTCAGTGGTTTGGCCCCTGCCTTCAGCCCGAGGCGTAGTCCTGGGGTCTTGGGATCAGGTGCCGAATCGGGCTCCCTGCGTGGAGCCTGCTTCTCCCTCTGCCTGTGTCTCTGCCTCTCTCTCTCTCTCTCTCTCTCTCTCTCTCTCTCTCTCTCTCATGAATAAATCTTAAAAAATTTAAAAAAGAAAAATAACCAGAGGTAAGCATTTTGTGTACCTACTTTTCTCTTTTACTTTCTGTTACCTCAGCAGGGTCATCCCACTTCATGTTACTAAAAACCAGTTTTCCCCTTCTGTAAAACACAGTGGCTTCTTAAGACTCCACAGTACCCCTAGGGCAGTCTTAGTCCCTTGGGCTGAAGATACAACTGAAAAGCAGAATCTGGTACAAAATTCCAGGGGAAGAGGTGCAGCTCTTATCCAGAATTGAAGGCAAATGAGTCAGGCAACACAAATCTATCAGCTCCAAAACATCTATTCAGAAGTGATTTAATCTTTGCTGTTGAAGCAGATCAACAATGCCATTTGCCAGTCTAAAAAAAGGAGGTTACCCAGGATTCTCTTATGAGAAGATAAATGATTAGTGTAATAGTAGCTCCTGGCCTTCCATAATGTCTCTTAGTGGGACGCCTGGGTGGCTCTGCGGTTGGGCTCCTGCCTTCAGCTCAGGTTGTGATCCTGGGATCTGGGAGCGAGTTCCACATTGGGCTCCCTGCGGGGAGCCTGCTTCTCCCTCTGCCTGTGTCTCTGCCTCTCTGTCTGTGTCTCTCATGAATAAATAAATAAATCTTTTAAAAAAAAAAGTCTGTTCTTGGTAAGTACTACATGTTAGCATCACAGGGCAAATCTAGTGCATAGTAGTAGAGTGTAGAGATAAGGCCAGAGTGCCTTACTTAGGGTGGTTAGGGAAAATTTAACAGTTCCCAGCAACTCTCAGCCTTAATGGATTTGGTTATTGTTAAAATTCATCTTTATCAAACGAAACGCTAGTTAATGATTTTTCTCCTGGCTCAACATGCTGGGCATTAGCTGGAATTGCTGAGTGATTTGCAGTGGGGAAACCGTGAGAGCAATTTCTTGTTTGTCCACAAATTATCATTAGCAGTTTCATTTGCAGATTGAAGAAGCAAGACAAGTGGGCTGTTTGCCAATTGCAGCTTCCCTCCGATTAGGGCGTTAGTTCAATTATGTCCAATTAACTTTTATTGCAGATAGTGGTGATAATTACTTGCAAGTCAGTTTTTCGCTGCAGTTATCCCAAGGCTGAAATATGAACTTGATGGATTTTAATAACCAGAATGACACATTTTACTCCCTCCCTCCACTGTAGTTATTTCTTTTTCCAGACCTCTTTTAGACAGGAGATCAAAGCAACGTAAAAATTCATCTCACAATTAAAACATATTGTCCTTCCTTTGAAGAGCTGTGTAGGATCATATTTTAGAAGAATCTGTTAGGAGCAGCCTTAATGGCTTTTTATATTCTGAGATCATACCCTTGAGTTCATTGCTGCCCATCATAAGAGAATAGATTGAGATGTAACCAAATGTCATTCACAGCAGTATGTACTTATTGTAAGATTATAGTAATTGGCAAGGTGTAATTTAGTCTACTGCTTGCATATGAAATTCTCCTCAAAGTGCAAAAGTAAACTTTTGTTGGGGGCACTTTTGTAGATTTTTTTTAAAAGATTGTATTTATTTATTTCTTTATCCAGTTTCCTTTACTGGGGTGAGGGCACCCAGAAGAGACCATCCACTCCCCAAACCCAGGGAAGATTTATTTATTTTAGAGAGAGAGAGCGAGCGTGTGTGAGAGAGAGCAAGCATGTGCAAGCAGGGAGAGGGGCAGAGGGAAAGGGAAAGAGAGAATCTCAAGTAGATGTTGTGTTAGCATGGAGCTGAGGCAGGGCTTGATCCCACAACCCTAAGATCATAATCTGAGCTGAAATCAAGAGTCAGCCACTTAACCGGCTGAGCCACCCAGGTGCCCTTGTTTGGGGCACTTATTTTTTTATTTGTGAGAGCGTGAGCTATAAGCAAAGGGAGGGACAGAGGGACAAGGAGACTCCCCAGAGTGGTGAGCCCAGCATGGGGCTCCATCCCAGGACCCTGAGATCCTGACCTGAGCCAAAGTCAGATGCTTAACCCACTGAGCCACCCCATGCCCCCTGTTTGGGGTACTTTTTGTTTGGAGTACTTTTAAAGCTTTTTTTTTTTTTTTTTAATTCATTCATGAGAGATGGAGGGGAGGGACAGAAAGAGGCAGAGACACAGGCAGAGGGAGAAGCAGGCTCCATTGCAGGGAGCCCAATGCGGGACTCGATCCCTGGACTTCAGGATCACGCCCTGGGCCAAAGGCTGGCGCCAAACCGCTTAGCCACCCAGGGATCCATCCCTTAGGTGTTATTTTATTTTTTTATTTTTTAAAGATTTTCTTTATTTATTCATGAGAGAGACAGACACAGAGAGAGAGAGAGAGAGAGAGAGAGGCACAGACACAGGCAGAGGGAGAAGCAGGCTCCACACAGGGAGCCTGACGTGGGACTTGATCCTGGGTCTCCAGGATCACACCCTGGGCCGAACGAAGGCAGGCACCAAACCGCTGAGCCACCCGGCTGCCCAGGTGTTATTTTAATAGAAAGTTGCATAATATCTTTGGAAACATCCTTGCTTAGGTGGAAAAAAAGCGATAGAAGGAATAGTTTGTCTTTCTCTGAAGATGACAAAGTCCATTTGCTATTTTTTTTTAGACTTTCCCTTCAGTATTATTTGATGGTAACCCTGAAAAGTAAATGGTCTTATAAGCAAAATCTTATCTCCTTAACATAGAAAAAACTAAAGTTGACTCCAAGCTGGGACTGTTCCTAGATCTTCAGGTGACTTGCTGTTTCTTTCATTTCAGATGTCCTCGCTCACTCTGTCTTTTGTTGCTAGGCTCTCTTTCCAAGGGCTTATCAGTCTCCTTAGATACTTCATGGATGTGGCTGCATAAAAATTTTGTTGCGAATAAGTGGCCAACAAGTGTGGCAATGCATTTTAAGAGCTAACTTTTCTTACTGTTTGTGTGAAATAAAGGCAAAAAGTTCATGGCTGCTTGGAGAAGGGGCATAATACAGCTGTTTCTCCTCCAAAGCCTCCCTGATCACACTAAAAAGGAATGAAGAAAGGGTGAGTGATAAATATCTTCCTTTTACAACTCCAAAGCTCTTCATTGATTGTTACCAAAAACCTTTCTGCTTTAGAATAACCGAGACTGCCTACCAGCTGCTATTGGTGTGAAAGTGGAGAAGCTAGTTATAGTGGGTACTTCTCAGGAAATCTGGAGATAAAGTTCATGATGTCATTTGGAACTTTTTGTGTAGTGGGAGGAAAGAGTGTCAAAACTGTTAAACTCTGGGGATGCCTGGGTGGCTCAGTGGTTGGGCATCTGCCTTTGGCTCAGGTAATGATAACCAGGGTCCTGGGATTGAGTCCTGAGTTGGACTCCCTGCTGAGCAGAGCACCTGCTTTTCCCTCTCCTTCTGCTTGCCACTCTCCCTGCTTGTGCTTTCTGTCTCTCTCTGTCAAATAAATAAAGTCTTAAAACAAAAAACATGAACTTGATGGAAATGCTCGTGGATGTCAGGCCTGAAAAAGGAGGGTTATTAATAGGGTCCCTTTAGGGGAGACGTTTCTTTTCTTTTTTTTTTTAAGATTTTATTTATTTATTATGAGAGACACAGAGAGAAGGCAGAGACAGGCAGAGGGAGAAGCAGGCTCCCCGTAGGGAGCCCAAGGTGGGACTCAATCCCAGAACTCTGGGATCACGCCCTGAGCCGAAGGCAGACAGACACTCAACTGCTGAGCCACCTAGGCATCTCATAGGATAGACGTTTCTTTTGGAACCTTTCCAAAAGTAAAATTCTCCATCTTTAGGGTAACAGGGTTGCATTGAATGCCACACAATGGAAGCATTGCCAGAACAGAGTGGAGGTTGGGAGAGACTTTGAAGTATAGGTACTGGGGAAAATATTCAGGTAAGTGTTGAAAAGAAATTGAAAGTTGATGAGGCAGAAAGATATAGGAAATCTATTCCAGATGGCAAGAACCCCAAATGTCAGCCCTCACCGATGTAGAGGTAAGTCACTTGCATGAAGATGAAATGATAATGGTTACCAACAGATCATCCTCTCCAACTCTTCTTTATGATCTCCAGCACCTACCGCCTTTCCAGACCTCAACAGTGGTGCCTTTTTTGTTAATTAAAAAAATTTTTTTAAAGGTTTTATTTATTTTTTCATGAGAGAGACACAGAGAGAGAGAGAGGCGAGAGGCAGAGACATAGGCAGAGGGAGAAACAGGCTCCATGCAGGGAGCCCAGTGTGGGACTCTATCCCAGAACTCCGGGACCACGCCCTCAGCCAAAGACAGATGCTCAACTGCTGAGCCACTCAGGCGTCCCTGTTAATTTTTAAATTTTGTTGCTTTTTTGGAAGTGAAAGCAGAGTTTATTGAAGATGTAGAGAGAGCAGATACAGACAGAATGTCTGAGATACTCGAGAAGGAAAAAAGGAGCATGAGTCTCCTTTTTTTGTGTATTTTTTGTTTTGTTTTTAAAATAAAATGCCAGGGATCCCTGGGTGGCTCAGCGGTTCAGCGCCTGCCTTTGGCCCAGGGCGTGATCCTGGAGTCCTGGGATCAAGTCCCATGTCGGGCTTCCGGCATGGAGCCTGCTTCTCCCTCTGCCTCTCTCTCTCTCTATCATGAATAAATAAATAAAATCTTAAAAAAAAAATAAAATAAAATGCCTGGAAACAATCTCAGAATTACAGAAAAGTTGCAAATATAGTACCTTGAATCATTTGACCTGATTGCTTCATCATCTCAGAATACTTTAACGTTTATCTTCTACAAACAAGAATAATTTCCAGCATTACCACAATATAACGATCAAAATCAGGAAGTTAACGTTGATGCATTGCTGTCATATAATTCTCAGACCCCTCTCAGATGTTGCTATTTGTACCAGTAGTGCCTTTTGCAATAAGGGTACAGTTCAGAATCACACTTTGGAGTTTAAGTGGATTTTTGTTGTTTGTTTATTTAAGCTAGCTCTACCCCCAGCATGAGGCGTGAACTCACAACCCTGAGATCTGGAGTCATGTGCTCTACCAGTTGAACCAGTCAGGTGCCCCACACATTGTATTTATTTGTTATGGTATATTGTATTCTTGGTCTCCTTCAATCTGGAACAGTTCTTCAGGCCTTTGACTTTCATGACGTTAATGCTACTGACAGTTATTTTCTAGAAAGCCCCTCAATTTACGATTGTCTGATGGTTTTTCATGTTTAATTTAGATTATATATCTTCAGCAAGAATATTACAAGAGTGATGCTGTGTTCTTTGTTGCATAATTTTTATGAAGTGCAGAATTTTTGTGTGTCCTATTTCTGGTGCAATGTTCAATCACTTTTTTTTTTTAAGATTTTATTTATTTGTGAGAGACACAGAGAGAGAGAGGCAGAGACATAGGCAGAGGGAGAAGCAGGCTCTCTGAGTGGGGAGCCCGATGTGGGACCTGAGCCGAAGGCAGTTGCTCAGCCACTGAGCAACCCAGGTGTCCCAATGTTCAATCACTTGATTAAGGTGGTGCCTGCTAGGCATTTCTAGTGTAAAGTTACTTTTTCCCTTTTTTTTTTTTTAAGATTTTATTTATTTATTCATGAGAGACACACACAGAGAGAGAGAGAGGCAGAGACACAGGCAGAGGGAGAAGCAGGCTCCATGCAGAGAGCCCGACGTGGGATTCGATCCTGGGTCTCCAGGATCAGGCCCTGGGCTGAAGGTGGTGCTAAACCGATGAGCCACTAGGGCTGCCCAAGCTTTTGTTTTCTTTTTTCTTTTTTTTTTTTTTTAATTTTTTTTAAATTTATTTATTTACGATAGTCATACAGAGAGAGAGAGACAGAGACAGAGACACAGGCAGAGGGAGAAGCACGCTCCATGCACCGGGAGCCCGACGTGGGACTTGATCCCGGGTCTCCAGGATCGCGCCCTGGGCCAAAGGCAGGCGCCAAACCGCTGCGCCACCCAGGGATCCGCCAAGCTTTTGTTTTCTACCACTGTTCATAAGGTGTTAGTTTAGGTAGTATCAGCCAACCCTTTGAAATAAAAGGACAGCAAACCATGTAGTCATCTTTAGGATTAAATATATAGGTATATAATTCTTTTCCTAATATACTGACAAATTCTGGGATAATTTGAACATGAGAGCAAATAATGACAGGGGCACCTGGGTGGCTCAGTCAGTTAAGCATCTGACTCTTGATTTTGGCTCAGGTCACGATCTCAGGGTCCTGGGATCAAGTCCCACATCAGGTTCCACACTCAGTGAGGAGTCGGCTTATCCCTCTCCCTCTGCTCCTCCCCCTGTTCATGCTCACTTGCTCTCTCTCAAGTAAATAAATAAAATCCTTTTTTAAAAAAGCAAGCAAATAATGATAACAAATTATAATCTATTGAAAAAAACAAAATCCATTATGTACAAAGAAGTTGAATCACTACTGTTACCAACTATAGTCAAGTTAGGAAAAAAAATTTTAATAGAAAATCATGAGTCCATACTAATGTAAATACATAAACTAATAAATTGAAGGGGTGGAGAGGAACAAGATTTTTGCATAGTTGAAAAGTATCTCCCTCCAGCGGCAACTGGCTGCCTTAGTTGGTAGAGCATGCAACTCTTGATACCAGAATCATGAGTTCAAGCCCCATGTTGGGCGTGGAGACTGCTTATTATTTTTTTTTTTTTAAAAAGTATCTTCTAAAATACTTCCTAATTAAAAAGGGAATAAGGTATTTTAATTAAAATACCTAATTAAAAAGATATCTCTGTGTCTCTCATGAATAAATAAATAAAAATCTTAAAAAAAAAAGCTTTTCATTTTTCTATTGCTAAGACATACCTCCGTGACTCATGTATCCCATTGATTGTTCTTTCCAATTTCTACTGTGTAAACTTCTCTTCATGGGGTTTCTCTCACCAATTGAGCATTCCATAGCTTTTGTATTCTTTGAATGTCATCATTATTAGTCTTTGCGCACTTCTTTCCTTTCCTGCACATTAAGATGCTCCAGCCTAATTTCTCTGCCTTAGCTATTTCTTCAAAGAGCCTTTGCTCCTATTAGTAGAGAAATTTGGAAATCAAGTATCTAGAAAACAAGATCTGTTTGGACCTTATTGGGGCTTATTGCATTGGATGGTAGAGTCATTACTGCCTCCCTCTGGGAATGCTCTCATACTACTTGGGTTCTAGCTCCTCATAACAAGCCCCCCACCACTTTGTGGCTGCCATCTTCACTCTGTTTGGATACCTTCTATTTCTAATCTAGTTGAAGTGATTTAACAGGGAATCGGGTGAAGTCTAGTAAGGACACTCAGTTGGTGAGGGAGGGCCTGGAGAGAGTAGTTTACAGAGGAGAAATTAGGACAGTGAACGGGCATGCTGAGTGGAGGAGGCAGTGTGCCAGTAATAGAAGAGTTACAAACTTTTGTTTTCTGCTGCTGTCCATATGATGTTAATTTGGGGAGTGTTAATCATTTCTTTTGAAGTATCTTTGAGGTAAAGGAAAGGACATCATTTGGACAACTGTAGGATAATACATGTATTTATATACTTTTTTTTTTCCTGATTCAGTGCTAAAGTAATCTTGAGTTAAATTCTTTGAGTGGAGCTTAATATGTGGTATAAAACATGTAGTTGATCAGTTAGAACCAGTCACACACTGATTTAAAAACAAAACAAAACAAGGGATCCCTGGGTGGCTCAGCGGTTTAATGCCTGTCTTTGGCCCAGGGCGTGATCCTGGAGACCCCAGATCGAGTCCCATGTCGGGCTCCCTGCATGGAGCCTGCTTTCTCCCTCTGCCTGTGTCTCTGCCTCTCTCTCTCTCTCTCTCTCTCTCTCTCTCTCTCTCTGTGTGTGTGTGTGTGTGTGTGTCTCACGAATAAATAGATGAAGTCTTTAAAAAACAAAACAAACAGAGTGCCTGGATGGCTCAGTCAGTTAAGCATCTGCCTTCAGCTCAGGTCATGATCCCAGTGTCCTGGGATCAAGACCCCCATCAGATTCCCCACAGGGAGCCTGCTTCTCTCTCTGCCTATGTCTGTGTGTCTCTCATGAATAAATAAATACGATCTTAAAAAAAAAAGGTATGAATTGAGAATAGGTTTAGAGTAAGTCAGCATTCAGGGAAGAGCATGAGGATAGGTGGGATAGAGTTTTCTGTGCCAGGATTGTTTGAGAATGAGAGAGAACTCTGTTCAGTCGGTCATTACTTGTATTCTTGGATATAGTTTCCTCAGTGAAAATTGATACAATTTTTCCCGAAAAAAAAGTTGAACATAAAGTTTTCTTTGTCTTTATGTCATCACTTTCCCAGTGCATTCTTACCTTGGTTATAGGTGCTGGCTTTATAGTTTAGCTTGAAAGAATTTTCACTAAGGGCTAATTGGAAAAAGGCTACCCAAAGGATAATAGAGTTCTAGTGCAGAGTGCTGATCTGGGACAGGCAATTCCCCATATCCATAGGAAAGTCAGTAATTACATTCACACTTAAAAAACAAAACCGTGGCTTAGAATTGTGTGTTTTTGTTGTATATAATAATGTAAGAAGAGGGATAGGATAGTCAATAATGTTGACTTGAGGGACAGCTGTGGTATAGTATAGTGCAGTATTTTTCAGACATTTTTGTTTATACCCAAAATAGGGATTGCATCCCAATAAATACATATAAATGAGATAATTGAAATGAGAATCATGAAACAATAAGCATTCTGACTTTGTGAATTCATTCATTCATTCATTCATGAGAGACACAGAGAGAGGCAGAGACACAGGCAGAGGGACAAGCAGGCTCCTCACAGAGATCCTGATGTGGGACTCTATCCCTGAACTGGGATCACACCCTGAGCCAAAGGCAGGCACTCAATCACTGAGCCACCCAGGCGTCCCTGTGAAATTTTTTTTACTCAATTTTTTTAAAAAGCTGGTCACAATGCAGATTAGAAAATAGTTGTCTAATGGAATGAGCCACAAGTCTAGGAGTTAAGACAGATAATTTAATCTCTGTCTCTCCTATCCCTCTTCCTCTTTATAAAAAAATTTTTATTTTTTAAAAATATGAATATTTTAAAAACTGTTTATGCAGCCCCTGGATGCCTGGGTGGCACGGTCCATTGGGTGCCCAACTCTTGGTTTCAGGTCATGATCTCAGGGTTATGGGATCCAGTCCTGCGTCAGGCTCCATGCTCAGTGCAGAGTCTGCTTAAGATTCTCTCTCCCTCTGCCCCTCCCACTTTTCTTTCTTTCTCTCTCAAATAAATAAAATCTTAAGGGGAAAAAAAAAACTGTTCATGCAAAAAAGAAAGAAAAGAAAAGAAAAAAAGAAAGAGAAAAAGAAGGAAGGAGGAAAGGAGGAAAGAAAGAGAAAGAAAGAAAAGAAAAAAACTGTTCGTGCTTATTTCCAAAAAGAGTGTATCTGTCAAGGGCACCTAGATGGCTCAGATGTTTGAGTGTGTGCTTTCGGCTCAAGTCATGATCTCTGGGTCCTGGGATTAAGCCCCATGTCCGGCTTTTGGCTCAGCGAGGAATCTACTGCTCTTTCTCCCTCTGCCTCTCCTGCTTGTGTTCTCTGTATCTCTGCCTCAAATGAATAAATAAAATCTTAAAAGAAAAAAAAGTATAAATTTATAAACATCTCACTTTAGTGATTCTTCAGTATATCCTTGACTCTGTACGTTTTAGATTTTTTCGATCATGTTTGTCATTTTTTAAGCAAAAAAAATCTCATTCCACTTAATTTACATTTTTATTTTATTTTATATATTTTTAAGATCTTATTTATTTATTCATGAGAGGCGCTGAGAGAGACACAGGCAGAGGCTCCATGCAGGGAGCCTGATACGGGACTTGATCCCGGGTCTCCAGGATCACGCCCTGGGCTGAAGGCAGGCGCTAAACTACTGAGTCACCCAGACTGCCCAATTTACATTTTTTAAAAAAGATTTTATTTATTCGAGAGAGACAGAGACCTAGGCAGAGGGAGAAGCAGGCTCCCTCTGGGGAGCCTGATGTGGGACTCTATCCCAGGATCCTGGGATCATGCCCTGAGCCAAAGGCAGATGCTCAATCACTGAGCCACCCAGGTGCTCCAATTTATATTTCTTTAAATATTAGATAGTTATATTATTTCTTCACATATTTAGTAGTTGCTTATATTTTTCCATACAACTTTGGAGGGAGCCATGTCTTCATTCCCCTTACATGAATTCAGATGTTGCTGTAGATCCTATCCCTTTTACTGGTTCCATTCATAACTTAAACACTTGTTCAAAATTTTGCTTAAGATATTCTTTGCAGTTTTGATACCCTCTTATGCAGTGTAAATCAGTGTTAATTATTACATAGCAAAAATACTGATTTATAAATGCCACTTGAAATGTCTAAATGCAGCAGTGAACTTTGATGGGGTACATTAGACCCAGGAAAGAGACACCTCTGTACCAGGGTCAGGAAACAGGCACACAGGGTCCAAACGTTCCCTCTCAGCTTGTTTCAGAATAACACCTTGTAGTTATTTACCTAGTGTCTGCCTTTAAGCCTCTTCAATATCTGTCATCCTTCAGACTTCAAAGTCAGACTTTAGACTGGGTTCGAGGGCCGCTCACTGGTGAGGTGATTCTGAGACAATGGAGTCACTAGAGAAATCAGGCCTCTGTTGTACCTAGTACAGTTGAGGGGAGGAGAAAGGGCATGAATAAGCAGCTTGTTTAGCTGTTCTCTAAATACATGCTTGCCAAAATTTCTTGACAGCCTGGTAAATTCTTAAAATTCTTTTTCTGTGTTGGAGCTGTGGGCTGTATAAGTTTACATAAGCTAACTGGGGAACTGCCATTTCTGTTTTTATCAGAATGAATAATACCTGTCTTGGTCTGACTTGTTTTGCACTCAAGGCCTATTAAAGGTCTTTCTAATTATACTAAGACTTAAAATTGTACCCAACTTTGATATCTTTTTGACAGATTACCTTTTAAAAAAATAGTTTGGGTCTGTTCCTTCAGGTTCCCCATCTGGGTGTGAGATCAGTACTTCTCTGTCACTGGGCAGCTTTTCGCGGATTCAAGGCCTCAAGGCTTTGAAGATTAAAAATTGCCACAAACTGTAACATATTTGAAGTGTATTTCATCTGAATAATAATTAGAAACTGTTTTGATACAGAACAAGTTTCTACAGAAGATAATAAAAAGAGGGGGTGCTTGGGTGGCTCAGGTCATGATCCCAGGACTCTGGGATTAAGTCCTGCAACAGGCTCCCTTCTTGGCAGGGAGCCTGCCTCTCCTTCTCCCTCTGCCTGCTGCTCCCCCTGCTTATGCTCTCTCTCTCAAATAAGTAAAATCTTGGGGCACCTGGGTGGCTCAAATCACTTAAGTGTCTGCCTTCTGCCCGGGTCATGATCCTAGGGTCCTGGGATGAAGTCTTGCATCGGGCTCCCTGCTGAGCAGGGAGCCTGCTTCTCCCCCTACTTGGGTTCGTTCTCTCTCTCTCTCTCTCTCTCTCTCTCTCTCTCTCTCTCTCTCTCTCTCTTTCTCTCTCTCTCTCTGAAATAAATAAAATATTTTTAAAAATAAGTTAAATCTTAAAAAAAAAGAAAACTATAACAGGTAAAAATTCAATATTTGTGTCTTTATCTCAAGGAAGTGGTTTCTTTTGGTTTTTTGTTCTCCTTGTCTTGCTGGGCACAGTCCCAGGTACTTGTGAGTAAAATTCTATCCTGTCTGACAGCACTGCCTATGATTATGAATGTAGTTAAATGCAAAGGCCAGTCTTTCTGAGGTGGTTCATCTTAAGTTATAGTGATCCAGTCCTGATGGGCCTTTGGAAATTCAACCTCTGTTACATACCATGATGAAAAATTCCAAGTTCTGATTTAGCTGCCTACAACGGACACAGCCTGCATTTTCACACTTTTAGGAACACTGATTTCTACTTAAAGGAGATTAAAGTACAGAAATCAAACGATACTTTTCAATACAGTGTAAATAAAGAGCAGTACTTGGGACTTTTTTTAAAAAGATTTTATTTATGTGAGAGAGGGAATGAAAGTACAAGGTGGGGGAGAGAGGGGGAGAGGGAGAAGCAGACTCCTCACTGATCAGGAAGCCCAAGCCAGACATGATCCCAGGACCCGGGGATCATGACCTGAGCCAAAGGCAGATGCTTAACTGACTGAGCCATTTGGGCACCCTGGGGCTTTTTTTTTTTTTTTTTTTTAAGTTAATTATTTTTCTGGTGGTTGACATTTTTATTGCTTTGGAGATGGGGGGCAGGTGCTCAAGAGTTCTTGGTGTGGCAAGCTGCTTCCTCTTCACCATCACAGGCATCTGGCTGCACAGGATGGCAGCGGCTCTGTGAACGGCAGCCATGTGCAGATCTGGACAGCACTTGTTCTTGCAGACCATGTGTCCGATGCTGCTGAGGGTGGCATTCCTGTTAGTGGTGGTCTGCTCATAGGAGGTGGAGGGTTTTCATTGCCTGAATCTCGGCTTCAGGGCAGCCCGGGTGGCTCAGCAGTTTAGCACCGCCTTCAGCCCAGGGCCTGATCCTGGAGACCCGGGATCAAGTCCCACGTCAGGCTCCCTATATGGAACCTGCTTCTCCCTCTGCCTATGTATCTCTCTCTCTCTCTCTCTCTCTCTCTCTCTCTCTCTCTCTCCCAGTCTCTCATGAACAAATTAATAAAATCTTTAAAAAAAAAAAAAGAATCTCGGCTTCATGAACACCACCACAAACCTTTGCTGTTGCCCACCAGCTCCACACCAATTGGCCTGTTGTAGTGGAAGAAGTCGTGAGCCTTCAGGTTATTGGATTTGGTGCTATGTGTCTGCTTGTTCCTTTTGATCAGGAAGCTGGAGTAGTTGTACAAGACCATTCATTGCAGGTGGGTGGATATGGTGGCAGCTCCTCTCACTATGGCAGCAAGAGCTGGAAAGAGCTGCCCAGGCATCTTTTATCTCTTCTGTCCTCTCGCAGAGTGAAGGTACCTGCCCCACGCACATGCACAGGCACTTGTTGGCACTTGTATTACCCATATGTCTCAAGGATGTAAATTCACATAATTTCCAGACCCTGAGACTAAAATATATGCTATTTTCTTCAGGAATGTGAGTCAGTGGTATTTATTCAGTATCTGTTATGTGATGATCTTGTTCCTGATTCTGGAACTTAGAAGGATAAAATAAAAGACAGCCTCTGGTCTAGGGAAGCTCACTCACAAGTTGAAAGGTTAGAATGTCCAGGAAGAATACTCTACCAGTACCAGAATAACACCTTCAAGAGAAAGCACTGGGTCATAGAGGAGTTAAACAATTACAGGACCCAGGAAAGAGCATCCTTGCTGAAGAAGAGAGCACCTTTAGGGATTTAGGGTGGGGTGGGACCCGGAAAGGAAGAGGACCTGTTGTCATAGATTTTAAAGGGCAGTTAGTAGAGGAGTAATGTTTTCAAACCCCTAAGTAGGGATGGATTGCAGTATGGGTGGTTCTGGGCTTTCAAAATTGTAAGCCCTTGGGCACCTGGCTGGCTTAGTCCATGGAGCATGTGACTCTTGATCTTGGGTCCTGAGATTGAGCCTCATGTTGGTAAGTAAGAGATTACTTAAAAAAAAAAAAAATGTAGGGATGCCTGGGTGGCTCAGTTGGTTAAGCATCTGCCTTCAGCTCAGGTCATGATCCCAGGGTCCTGGGATTGAGCCCCATGTTGGGCTCCTTGCTCAGCCCTTGGCCTCTGCTCACCAAGGGAGTCTGTTTCTCCCTCTCCCTCTACCCTTCCCCCTGCACACACTTTCTCTCTCTCTCTCTCTCAAATAGATAAATAAAATCTTAAAAAAAAAAAAGTAAGCCCAGAGTGAACATTTGTTCTCTCTGCCTCCCTAGAGTTGTGAGGTCACAATTCCAAGTGAATTTTAGCGCCCCTGTGGGTTAAAGATAGAAAAGAAAGATGCCTTTGAGCAATGACTGAACTTTATTTGGGTTGAGTAATTAGTGAAAAGTTCAATTTAATTGGAAGTTCATGGTTAAACCTGGACTGACAAAATTACCTGTTGAATAGATTATTTTATTGTGACAGACAATAGAGATGACTGATTTTTCAGTCTGATTTGATAAACATGTAATTTTTGCTGTCTTTCCCCCTGTATTTTCCCCAGAGCAGTATTTTGGTGTTTCTCTTAGGTTTTTTTTATTTTATTTTATTTTTTTAAGATTTTATTTATTCATGAGCAATGCACACACACAGAGAGAGAGAAAGGCAGAGACACAGGCAGAGGGAGAAGCAGGCTCCATGCAGGGAGCCCGACATGGGACTTGATCCCGGGTCTCCAGGATCAGGCCCTGGGCTGCAGGTGGCACCAAACTGCTGTGCCACCGGGGCTGCCCGTTCTCTTAGGTTTTAGCCAAATTTCTTGGACACCCCCCTGCCCTTGAGTTAAGAAACAGAGCAGTAAGATAAAACTTTTTTCCTCCTTATCAAAAAGTAGTCTTTTAAAATAAGCCTAATTTAACTCACAGATGAGAAGGCTTTATTCAGAGATGCTGAGGACTCTTAAATTAATTCAGTTTCATGGTATTAATCATATTCTCTTATGATGCATGTCCACAGGATTATCACTGTTGAATGTATTTTATAAAATGAAGTCAAATAAGGAGCATAAGGTTTTCTTTCTTTACCTGTGGTCACAGAGATGGCAGTGGTGTCAATTTCAGTTTTTAATTAAAGACCACAAATGACAAATTAAAAATTTTTAACCACAGCATGAATCAGAAACTTGGCCAGTCAACCTTTTTTTTTTTTTTTTTTGAGGAGATATTTTTGAAGGTAGAGGTTGCAGGCAGGGAAGGGAAAGCAAAAGAGGGAATTGGCAAAGAAATGTAGTGGGAGGCAGTGGATTGTGGGTGGTGAAACTGGGCTGGAAGTGATGGCTCTAGACTTACTTCACCTCACCCCAGAGCCCTGAGTAAAAATAAATGTTTTTTTTTTTAAGATTTAATTTATTTATTCATGAGAGAGAGAGAAAGGCAGACACATAGGCAGAGGGAGAAGCAGGCTCCCTGTGGGGAGCACGATGCAGGACTCCATCCCAGGACCCTGCAACCACGCCCTGAGCTGAAGGCAGATGGTCAACCATTGAGCCACTCAAGTGTAATAAATCTCTTTCTATCACTTGATTTTCTCTCTACCTTTCAGTGGTCTTAAGCATAAGCAGGGACAGTCAGCACAAACACAACTGGGGTTTTCTTACAGTGACAGAGATAGTCCTTTATCAGATGCACCCAGGAAAGCAGAATGTGACAGCACAACACTATATAACCTCTGGGAGTCTTCTGACAGGGATTGGGGAGAGGGACATGGAGGGGAACAGATGGAAGTACTTTTGAATTTTCCCAGTGGGCACAAGGGTTTTGTTTCTTAATTAGAGGTAGTCTGAGAAGTGCTTGCACTGGTGCTGATACCCTAGTAGAGTTTGAACACCTTCGTTCTGAATTTACTGTGATATAGTCCCCCTGCTTAGGGAGTAGACCAGCTGGCAGCAGGAAAGCTGGCTGAGAGCTCACTTGACCTGAGCTCTAGATTACTACTTGATTCTGTTTTGAAGTCAGGACTTGAATTTTGATGTCCCTTTAGAAGGTAATGCTAGTGTTGATTTCTGGATCTACTTGTGCTTCTGGAAGTATCAACTGTAAAATTATATATATGGAATTTGCTTTTTAGAAAAACCCAGGTGGTAATCAAAATGTGTGGGTGGTTTGAAGTTGTTGTTTTAAGATTTATTTCCTTATTTTTAGAGAGGGAAAGATTGTGTAAGTGGATGGAGGGCCAGAGGGAGAGAGAGTCCTTTAAGCAGACTCCCCGCTAAGTGTGGAGCCTGACCCAGGGCTCCATCCCAGGATCCTGAGATCATGACCTGGGCTGAAATTAAGAGTCGGATGCTTAACCCAACCAGGCACCCCTGGTTTGAGGTTTTTATTTTATTTTTTTAAAGATTTTATTTATTCATGAGAGAGACAGAGAGAGAGAAGCAGAGACACAGGCAGAGGGAGAAGCAGGCTCCCCGTAGGGAGCCTGTTGTCGGAGTTGCTCCCAGAACTCCAGGATCACACCCTGGGCTGAAGGCAGGTGCTAAATCACTGAGCCACTCAGGGATTCCCTGGTTTGAGGTTTTTAAATAAAAGGCCTATGCTCAGTTACTAGGCCTCCAGAGGAGTTCTTTATTCTGCCCAGTTACTTCCTTCCTGTTTCATTACAAACCTTGCCATATTCCCTGCCTTTCCTGACCTTGCAGAATCTGATTTTTTTTTTAAGATTTTATTTATTCATGAGAGAGACAGAGAGAGAAAGAGGCAGAAACATGGGCAGAAGGAGAAGCAGGCTCCAAGCAGGAAACCTAACGTGGGAATCTATCCCGGGTCTCCAGGATCACGCCCTGGGCTGAATGCGGCACTAAACTGCTGAACCCCTCCAGGCTGCCCCAGATTCTGATTCTTTTTTTTTTTTTTTTTAAGATTTTTTAATTTATGACAGACATAGAGGCAGAGACACAGGCAGAGGGGAGAAGCAGGCTCCATGCAGGGAGCCCAACATGGGACTCGATCCAGGGTCTCCAGAATCACATCCTGGGCCGAAGGCAGCGCCAAACTGCTGGGCCACCGGGGCTGCCCCCAGAATCTGATTCCTTTTTTTTTTTTTTTTTTATTTCAGAATCTGATTCTCAACTTCAGTTGAGACTGTTCGAGGGGCTTGAAGTCTTCCTTAAGTACAGAGGACAGTTTTTTGGAAAGGAAGGCAGAGATAGATCCTAAACTCTTAAAGAAAGGGTCACAAATTGGAGGCTGTACTCTTAGTAGTAGCCTAGATGATGAGTTTTCTAAACTTTCTGGGTGGTTCTTGTTGGGGACATCATCACGTAGGGCACCAAGCTCTGGTATCTTTCTTCCTCAGTCACCCTCTCCTGCCTAAACTAAAAATTGACTTTCCGGAGTCTGTTGTTGTTGTTGTTGTAAACTCTACACCCAATATGGGGCCTGAACTCACAACCCCAAGATAAAGAGCTGCGTGTTTTACTGACTAAGCCAGCCAGGCACCCCGACTTTCTGCAGTCTTTACAGAATTCACCTATTATTCTTGCTCCTTTGTTTGCTATTAATAAATCCATTACTGTGTCTGCCACAGTTTAGCTGTTTTAATCATCTCATCTTCTTCCGATTGAAATCCGCAGTTGTGATTTGAGGGGTGGTATGTTATGGTCAAATATGTTATAGGATCCACAGCCCCCCACACTCATCTCCTCCTGGTTGTAGGCAGCAAGATTTAATAGATACACCAGAGATTGCAGTGATCATGCATAGATTGGTTTCTTCCAAAAAGTACAGGGAAAGAGTATATCTGGAAGACAGCTTAGGGAATGTGTTCTCTGAACTTCTCTATCTTTACAGCATCGCTGCTGTCCAGATGAAGTACAAGGCATGGAGGTGAAGTGTGCTTGGCTCTTTGGAGACCTATAAGGAGACCACTGTGGCTGAAAGTAGAATCAGCAGGAGGGGCAGAAAGGTTGGAAATAGTAGTAACAGGTCATGGTAGGCCTTGTGGACCTGTTAGGATTTTTGTATTGTATTCAAAGTGAAATGGGGAATCATTGGAGATTTTTGAGTTGATATGATTTCTAATTTAAAAAGTAAATTACTCTGGCTGCTGTGTAGGGAGTAGACTGGTGATAACAAGAGTGGAACAGAGAAACCATTTAGAAGACTATTGTAGTAATCCAGGCTAGAGATGATGATATGACAAGTGAAATTATTACCCATCTCCAAGCAAGGTTGGGAGACCTAATGAAGAAAACCTCACCGATGCCCCTCATGCAGTCCTTTTAACAACATTAGGCTCCAGTATCCAATAATTCCCTTCTGTTCCTGGGATTTTGCCCTCTCCTATATTAGGACCATAGGGAGAGGTTATTAAATAAAGAACAGCTTTCACAGGGGAAGGGATTGTAAGCAGTACCTCACTCACTTGACCCCAACAGAAGCCTTTTTATTTCTTGAGGCACTGCAGTTGGTGCGCTGGGTACATTCTGTTATCCCACCCACCGGAGACCTGAAAAAGCAGAATCTATGCCCAAACTTTTGGGCAGCTCTGTTCTCACTGAGGCATTCAATCTTCAGTTCTTTCTGCATTTGCTATCTTAGACACAGTTTGAGCAGCTTCTTTTACAAACTGTCTTTTCAGCTACCTGGCCTTGCAAGCTGGAGCTCTTTGATACTCATCAGGACAAGGTAGTTTCACATACAGAGGGCCCTCAAAGAGAAAGAAAGAGGATTTGTGGTCTTTGTTTATACTTGAGCTCTTTTCCCACTCCTCTTTTGTTGGGATTAGAGCCTTAACATGCCACCTTGATTTCTGGGTTTTGCAATAAGGGAAAGGAATTCATGTATTTTATAGTGCATTATACTTGTTTGAGAAAAGCTTGGTCCTTGGTACACAGGAAGCTCACATTGCTCTTCCCTGCAGAAGGCCACATCAGATCTGCTTTCTTGGGCAGTTCTTGTTGGTAGACATCACTGAGGAAACCAGGCCATCTTGACATAATGTCAGGATTACCTACCTAGGGAGGGCTGCTGGTAGCCTTCTACCTCCTTGATTTATTCTGGGAACAATACTTTTTTTTTTTTCTTTTTTCTAGGGTCTAGGGGGTCTAATTGTGTGATAGGCAATAGGAAAGGTAAATCCCAGAAACTTAGAAATGGAGTTTGATTTAACAGTAGTTAATTGTGTCTCCTAGGATGCTTTCTTTGCTCCTTCTTCCTTCTAGAAGTGAGCTCAGATTACTGCCATCACAAGTTGGACTTTGGGTGCCTTTGCCGCTCATACACTGTACTGCTTTTGGAAATGTCTGACTGCCCCTGCCCCAACCAAGTCTGTAAATAGACTGAGCCAGGTCCTGTGAAGGCCAGCTCTCTTCAAGAACCCTGTTCTATTTTCAGGGAAAAATAATTTTTCCCTTCACCTCAGCTAGAATCTGCCCTAGTCTTTCTGCTCCTGCCTTAACTAGGGCACAGATGAGAGCTAGTATGCCATGTATCTGGCAACCCTGTGGCCCTGCCCAAAAACAGTATGGAGAGGCCATCTATAGGAAATGCACATGCTAAAAGTGCATCCACAGCTTGTGACCATAAAAGATAGGTACCTTATTTTCCAGTTACTTGTGTGGATAGGTATTTCCAGTTTTTATTTTCTCTCCACCCATGCAAATGTGTTGACTGTAATACCATTTTATTTTATTTTATTTTATTTTATTTTATTTTATTTTATTTTATATTTTATTTTATTTTATTTTATTTATTTTTAATGATTTTATTTATTCACTCATGAGAGACACACAGAGAAAGACACAGGCAGAGGGAGAAGCAGGCTCCATGGAGGGAGCCCGACGTGGGACTCGATCCCGGGTCTCCAGGATCAGGCCCTGGGCTGAAGGCGGTGCTAAACCGCTGAGCTACCCAGGCTGCCCTGAAACACCATTTTGGCCATAGTAATAGTTGGGAGCAAATTGGTGCTACAGATAAAGACATAGATGTATTTTCAGCCAACATGCTGCTAATTAAATTGTTTGTCTATTTAAACTTGGCCTCTGCTGCTCATATCTGATGTCCCTGGTATCTTCCTTGAGTGAGTTGCCTTGTATTCCATAACTTGTTTTTTTATTCATTGCAGTGTGAGTGACTGCCCCATGTTGTGTTGATGCCAGTCTGCCATGCTAGCCTGTCTACCAGGGCCAGGTGACCTGTCCTTTCAGCTTCTTTCTCACACGCAGATGAACACTGGACTTCAGAAATGTAAGTAATCTGGATCCCAGGGACGGATGTGATCTTTATTTTGTCCCTACATTTGGGTGTAATACGGAGGCACATCAGGGGCATGTTGACTCTGAACTTTGGTACCTCTAAGCTATTCTTTAGCAAAGACAGCAAGAAAGCAGCTGCCAGACTTACCAGCAGTGTGGACACTTTGCTGATCAGAGAGATCTTCTTAAAATACTAGAATTCCTCAGGGTGTATCATCTTAATTATAATTGTGCTGATAGCTATATGTTGAGCAACAAAACTATAAGGAATTTTACAGGATATGTATGTCACCCTTCAAAAATATGTTTTGGTGGGGATCCATGGGTGGCTTAGTGGTTTAGTGCCTGCCTTCAGCCCAGGGCATGATCCTGTAGTCCTGCGATCAAGTTGCGCATCAGGCTCCCTGCATGGATCCTGCTTTTCCCTCTGCCTGTGTCTCTGCCTTTCTCTCTCTCTGTCTCTCTTATGAATAAATAAATAAATAAAACTTAAAAAAAAAAAAAAAGATGTTTCAGCTTGAACCCCCCATGAGGGATTGATTTTTTTTTTTTTTTATGATAGTCACAGAGAGAGAGAGAGGCAGAGACACAGGCAGAGGGAGAAGCAGGCTTCATGCACCGGGAACCCGATGCAGGATTCGATCCCGGGTCTCCAGGATCGCACCCTGGGCCAAAGGCAGGCGCCAAACCGCTGCGCCACCCAGGGTTCCCCCCATGAGGGATTGAATGAAAACTCACACTCTTGATTACTTACTGTATCTCTGAAACAACCTGTTTACCCTTTTCTGTTGTTTTGGACACTCTGAGCATTCTCTACCATGGAAATAATTCTCTTTGGCTCTTCTCTCTGCCAAACCAGTGACCTCAGTTCACAAGTAAAGAAGCTCTAACCTCTGGAAGTGATAGGGAGCTACCTTTCTCAGGCTCTCTGGGTATATTCCTGCTAATAAACTTGCCTACAAGATTGAACTTTTGAGAACTATTAGATTTCTTTCCCCCCCCCTTTTTTTTTAAATAGTAAACTCTACGCCCAACATGGGGCTTGGACTCATGACCCTGAGATCAAGAGTTGCATGCTCTACTGACTGAGCCAGCCAGAAGCCCCAGATTCTTATCTTAAATTGGCTGGAATTGGGGCTTTATACCTCATATTTTCCCAGATTCCTGGCTTCTATCCCTGCACTCCAAGGATGTGCAAGGAAAAGATTCTATTCCTAGTTCATTACCATGTACAGTTTCTTTTTTTTTTTTTTTTTAACAAATTTTATTTTATTTTTATTTTATTTTATTTTTTATTTATTTATGATAGGCACACAGCGAGAGAGAGAGAGGCAGAGACACAGGTAGAGGGAGAAGCAGGCTCCATGCACCGGGAGCCTGATGTGGGACTCGATCCTGGGTCTCCAGGATCGCGCCCTGGGCCAAAGGCAGGCGCCAAACCGCTGCGCCACCCAGGGGTCCCCCATGTACAGTTTCTTTAAGTATAAAAATGGCCCTCAATTTGGGATAGACCTTTCAGAGCAAAGGGGGAAGTCACTGAGGCATCTAGGCTTTACCCTTTAATAGAAAAGGTGCCTTAGCACCTTACCCAAATCCTTTATGACAGAGGCTGGTAAACTTCTTCCATAAAAGGCCAGATAGCAAATATTTTAGGCTTTGTGGGCCAGTTGGCCCCTGTTGCGTCTACTCAGAGCTGCTGTTATAGGGCAAAGGCAGCTATAGACTACATGTAAACAAATGAGTATGGCTGTGTTCTGATAAAACTTTTTACAAAAATACAGCAGCTGTATTTTGGTCCATAGGCTGTAGTTTGCTGACCCCTGTTATGTCCTGCTATGTGAGATCATCTTCAGAAGTTAAAAATTGTCTAGCCTCTTGACTTCCTTTCTTTGAAGGAGAGTAAGACTCGGAGCCTGGCTAGTTCTGGAATTTAGCCAGTGAATCCAACTCAGTGTCAGAGCTGAAAGCAACAGTCTTCCTTGTGCAGCTGCTTGACCCAATAGGCAAGCTATGCTATGCTGTACCAGCTTTTTCTCCAGTCTTTCTCTTAATAAATGATGATTGGGTAATAAAGTTGTATGTGCTCTCTGGCCACTGAAATCTGAATGCTAACTGCATTTTGACTGGTTCTGGGGTTCCAGGGATATAACTAGAGAAGGGAGTATACTTAAAGCCTGACAGAAAAGCCCATTGACTTTCTTCTAGGTTTCTTAATGTACTCAAACAGCTTTACCCAGGGATGGGATATCATGGGTAACCCATTTGGGAGGAAGAGCAAATTGGCAGCTTTATCTTGGGTGCTGATTTTGGATCTCCACTCCCTTTCTCCCCAAAGCAGTCTCAAAGTAGCCTCTGCCAACCCCTGTCTTCAAATTTTATTCAAGAATTGAGATAACCTTCTTCCTTGGATTCAGGGTTCTGTTCGGGGGATAGTGTAATGGAATCCCTTTGTTTCATTTAGTTTCTATCCTTAAATATACCGAAGCCTTTGCAGAGAAGAAAACTTGATGGTGCTTTAAGCCTACTTGCTCTCTTCTCACCTCTCCCAAAATGTTTAAGAAAAAAAATTCTGCCATGTCACTTATTGTTGTTAGCATGAAACATTCAGGATGAGGTGGAGCTTAAACTCTCTCCTTTGGGAACCAGCACCAAGGCCCTGCTCAGAGCCGAGACCTCTCAGCTACAGAGAGCTTTAAACCAGTTTTTGGACTCTGCTCTTCAGCCTTTCTCTGCCCCTCATCCTTAGGAGGGTCTTATGAGTTGTTAGAAACAGAACTTGGTGTCTGGTAGGGTGGGGATGGGGTACAGATGTTTATAGATTATTGTGCTTTGTATTGTAAGAGTTCAAGGCAAGAGAGATGGATCAGGGGTCAAGAGATAGGATGTGTGGCATCTTGGCCCGCACTCTAAGTCCCCTGGTTAATTGCTTTCTCAGGCCTAACCCACCACAGGTACAGAATCATAGGATCGATCCCTTCTGACCCTAGCATTTCTCATCTCCTCTTCTTTGTGTGTAGGAGGATGTAATGCATTTCCCATCCTAGATGTGTTATTTGCTGTGGGGCAGTCTGGATTAAGGAACATCTTGGCTTTGGTGGGTTCTGCACTTGCTAGGGGACCATAGTTGGGGTTAGGTGGATGCCCTCCTAGAGCTTTTCTAGATTGTATATTCCATGATGTCACTTGCTTTGAGAGTTCTCAGCAGTTTTGGAACTGTACTTGGGAAAACTTCCACTGACCTATCTTTTCCCAATTCCCTAGAAAATTGTTTTTTTGAATATTTTTTTCTTCATTAACCCCAAGCCTCTACTCCTACTTCTCCAGCTCACCATCAGGTATATTGTAGTGGCTCAATAAATATTGCTAGGTGAGTGGCTGAAATGGTCAAACGTCGTTGGTCCTCAAATCATCCTTTAAAAAAATTTTTTTTATTTTTAAAGATTTTATTCATTTATTTGAGACAGAGCACAGAGGGGAGTGTGAGAGGGAGAAGCAGACTCCCCACTGAGCAGAGAGCCTCATGAGAGGCTTGATCCCAGGACCCTGAGATCAGGACCCAAGGCAAAGGCATATGCTTAACCAGCTGAGCCACCCAGGCACACCCTCAAATCATTTCTGAGACAAAGGTCAAAATTACCCAGGTTTGCTGTTACTTTCTATGCCTGTCTGCCCCCTAGTGGAAGGGCCTGGAAATGGTGAATTAGCCCTCTGGATAAACCCATAGAAATTTCAGAAATACTAGCTAATAATTGTTGATTGCTTATTGTGTGCCAGGCACTATTTTAAGTATATTTATCTACGTTCTCATTCATTCTTCAGTGATCCCATATGAGAAACTCTTATCTTTCTTTTGAATGTCACATTACTGTTCAGTGACTAGGCTAGAACTTACTCTTGGGTCAGACTCCAAAGCCGGTGTTTGAAACACTGCCTGTGCCTCTCCACGTATTGATAGTTTCCTGCTGCATATGATACTTGTGTCTTCTGACCTTCAAAATAGAAAGATAAACAGGGAGGCCCCTGTGAGGAAGATGGGATTCAGGGAGATTCTCCCTCTCACACCCCTACCCCGCTGCTGCTTCCTGTAGTCCCTGCAATAGATAACACTGCTTTCTGCTACATTTAACTCCCAAACTCAAATCCAGAGGGATTTCTTGGTCAGGTTACTTTTCCCTGTGTGTAGACTCCACCAAACCTGCTATCCTTGAATAATAATTTCTGATAGTTAGGGTTCCTGTTTACAGAGCTTTTTCCTATTCAGTGAATCTCTTGATCTTAGTAATTCTGTGAGGTAGAGGGATACTTATGTGGCTCAATTGGTTAAGTATTTGACTCTTGGTTTCAGCTCAGGTCATGATCTCAGGGTCGTGAGATCCAGCCCTGCCTCCCACTCCTGCTTGGAATTCCCTTTCCCTCTGCCCCTCCTGTCCGTGCATTCTCTCTCTCTCTCTCTCACACACACACACACGCACACACGCACACACACACACACAAATAAAATAAAGGGGTGTCTGGGTGGCTCAGTGGTTGGGTGGCTCAGTTGTTGGGCGTTTGCTTTCTGCTCAAGGCATGATCCCAGGATCTGGGATCGAATCCCACATTGGGCTCCCTGCGTGGAGCCTGCTTCTCCCTCTGCGTCTGCCTCTCTGTGTGTGTTTCTCATTAATAAGTAAATAAAATATTTAATAAAATAAATATATAAAATCTTTTTTAAAAATTCTGTGAGGTACAATAAGCAGGTATCATCCCTATGTATATGAAGAATGACTGAGACCCTCAGTAGTAGGTAATAAAGCTAGTATTTGAATCTGGATCTCTCTAACTTTGTTCTAACCATAGATGCCCTAATCTCTCTCTCTCTCTCTCTTTTTAAAAAAAAATTTTATTTATTTACTTGAAAGAGAGAGAGTGCACGGATGCATACATGAGCTAGGGAGGGGCAGAGGGAGAGGGAATCTCAAGCTGACTCCGTGCTAAGTGTGGAGCCTTACTACTTCTCAGTCTTACTACCCTGAGATCATGACCTGAGCCGAAATGAAGAGTCAGTTGCTTAAATGACTTGAGCTACCTAAGCGCCCCCACAGATTCCCTATTCTGTACACTGCCTTATGTCCTGATCAGTGATATCTTTGGTACCAGGTATTTAAATAAGCTGGTTATGGGGGAACCTGGCTGAATCAGTCTGTAGAGCATATGACTCTTGATCTCAGGGTTGTGAGTTTGAGCCACGTGTTGGGCATATAGCTTACTTTAAAAAATAATAAAAATAAATAAGTTGCTTACAAAGCTGTTGTATCTGTGTTAGCTGTATACTTAAGGGAAGATGTTATAGAAGAAAGCTTCCAGGGTGCCTGTGTGGGAGTAAGATAAAGTGTAAAGAAAGCTTGGGTTTTTTTTTTTTTTTTTTTTTAAGGGCTGGGCTTATGTCTTGTACATGAGGTGGGTGGTACTGGATTCCAAGAATGTAGTCTCTTTTTTGTCCAATATACTCATCTCATCCTTGAGATTCTTTAACAAACATACTATAGCCTGTATCCACCCTTCCTAGCCTTACTTCCTTGTGATTCTGATTCCTTTATTTGACTGCTCTCATCACCACTGTCAACATCTGCAGAAGCAGGACAAAAAGAACTAATTGGTGTAAGTGTCCCATTCCATACTCCTGAATCAAGCCAAGCTGCCTTCCGGTGGGGGCGGTGGGGACACCCTGAGACTTGGTACTGACTTGGAACAAAGGATTCTGTTGGTCAGCAGGCCGCTGTACCACCCTGTCTTACCTGGCCTGCAAGGAGAGAAGCCCCCCAACACTGAGGAAGGCCCAGGGGCAGGCCTGTATTACCTGTCTGGACTAAAATCCAGCGGCTTTGGACTGCCATGACTCAGCTGAGCCCAAGGTGTCTGGGCAGAATAGAACTTATACTGATGGCACTTGCTGAGTCCACTACATGTCTGCTCTGGGTAAGGCGCTGGGCTAGGAGTGTCACGTGATCTTGGCCGGTCAGACACCTAAAGTACAGTGGCTGATGTGGGCAGCTTTTAATGGAATGCTGCTGCCTTGAAGGACTATTAGTGATCCCAGATTTTTTGGTATTTTCTTATCTAGGAGAATGTAGTGAGGGTCAGAAACTGGCCCCACCCTATGGAGACTGATGCCCATTGAGGGTCAGTGGCTTATAAGAAGCAGCAGAACACAGACTCTTCTCTCAGGGCTTTGATTCTGCTCACCAGCTACTGCTACCTAATGGATAGAAGGTTTCTGGGCGTCTTTTGCCTCCCTCTCCCTTCCTGGCCTCAACTGTCACTGTCACATTCATCCTTTTAAGACCTTCTTCAAATCAGTCATCTTACAAACATTTCATTTATGGACAGAGCATCTATTCTGTATGCAGTGAATAAAGCAGACCTCAAACACGTGGGAGTGCCCTACTGCACTGAGGTATTGTGCCCCTGAAAGCACAACTCTTTCCTGTACTCTTTTGCTTAGTTCTGCCTTGGTGAGTGTGGGACCAAATCTCTCTGTGCCTTGTGGAGTTGAGCTCTCTTTTCATGCCTCTGAGAGCAGCATTTTCTAAGCAGTTGCTGCCAGGCTAACCAGCCACGCCACTCAATGAAGGCAACTGTGCCCTCTTCCTTCTTGCACACTCCTTGAGCCCCTTCCCTTTCATTTGATGCCCAGTGATGTGACTGAATGGGATCTTCTTGGGCCAAGGCAGCTGAGGCCACCAGCTGGGTATTCGGTCAGCTTAGTCTTGCTGTGTCCTGGCCTCCTTCTGCAAGGGGGAGAAATAGGGCGGGAGTTAGCTACTTGAGCCTAGGCTCCCAGCCAGGCCCTTTCCTTCTGCTGGGGCAGTCTGTGGACTTGTTCAGCAGACTTTTACTAAGCTCCCTCTGTGTATACTTAAGAGACCCCTACCTCAGAAAGGGAGAAGAGAGCTGAGACCTTTTGCAGGAGCCTGGCATCCTTAAAGAGCTCTTGTTCTCAGAGCCTTTTCCTTTTTGACTAGAAGTCTGACATCCGCCCGAGCCCCCTGATGGGTGGCCACTGGAGATGGGAACAGAGAGACTGTTAACATTAATGAGGCACATTGAGTGGGTATTTCCGCAGTCTCCAAAGGAAGGCAGGTTTTTCCTCTTTCATTTTGGAAAGTGACAGCTGACAAGGGCCAAATACAGACTATTTTTGGCTCTCAGAACTTTAAGATTCTCTGAGTCCTTTCTTCTCAGCTCCCTCCCTGCTGCCCTGTCATTATTGTCACCCCCCCACACACACAAGGAAATAAAGCCTTTTGATCTTCACCCAATCAGGCAAAGAGTAAGCTGTAAACAAAAGTGAACTTGTGACATAAGGCTTAGGGGAGGGATGTTGGCAGCTTATTCCTCTGCTCCTGAAAAAGAAGCATCCTGTTTGCTGTGCCAGGATGCGCACCCAGTGGGTATGGTGCCCTAGCTGCCAGGGCACAAGGGAAAGCTGCTTCCTCCCTGGCTGCCACAGACTGAAGAGGTGCCACTCTGGGTGCCCTCTTTACCTCGATGTCATGGGGAAGGGACTGAGTTGAGTGGCCACAGAGGGCCCTGACAAGCAGCTCTGTGTAGAACCTTCACCCCCCCAAGGCCAGCATGGGCTGGTAGGGACTTGGAGAGAGTACCATATACGGGAACCAACCCTCAATTAACCTTTGTGAGAATTGGCCAGGTTCTGGCTCTCCAGAATCCAGAACTTTGAAAGTTCCTCTGTTGATCTGATCTTTGGTGGCCTCATTTATAAATGAGAATCCTTGATAGTAGCTGCCTTCTAAAGCAGGAGTGAGGATTCATTGAGATAGCCTGTCACTCAGCACCAGGCCTGCCCAGTTACAAGCACTGACTAAACATTAGCAGTGCTCATTACCATAGGGGCTCAGTAAGACTGGGTCTAAGATGAAGACTAGAACTTCTTTATCCCCTGCTCCACCTAATGCCCTCAAAAGGGGAATCTAGAAGGGCTGGTTGGCTTGGCACTCATGAGCTCCCTCTCCTTCTTTGCTCTCCTTACCCTTCTCTCTCTCTAGGGGACACTACACAGAAAATGAGAGCTGCTCACTATCCTACCCCAGCCGAATTGGACGCGTATGCTAAGAAGGTCGCAAACAACCCACTGACTATAAAAATCTTCCCCAACAGTGTGAAGGTTCCCCAGCGGAAACACGTTCGTCGTACTGTGAACGGCCTCGACACATCAGCCCAGCGCTACAGCCCCTACCCGACTCAGGCTGCCACCAAGGCAGGCCTGCTTGCCATTGTCAAAGTGCCAGCCAAAAGCATACTCAAGGACTTTGACGGCACCCGAGCCCGATTGCTCCCTGAGGCCATCATGAACCCCCCAGTAGCGCCCTATGCTACTGTGGCACCCAGCACTTTAGCCCACCCCCAGGCCCAGGCTCTGGCCCGCCAGCAGGCCCTGCAGCATGCACAGACCCTGGCCCATGCCCCTCCCCAGACGCTGCAGCACCCTCAGGGTATCCCGCCACCCCAGGCGCTGTCCCACCCTCAGAGCCTCCAGCAGCCTCAGGGCCTGGGCCACCCTCAGCCCATGGCCCAAACCCAGGGCCTGGTCCACCCTCCAGCCCTGTCTCACCAGGGTCTCCAGCACCCCCCCAATCCCTTGCTGCATGGAGGTCGGAAGATGCCAGACTCAGATGCCCCCCCGAATGTGACCGTGTCTACCTCAACTATCCCCCTTTCAATGGCGGCCACCCTGCAGCACAGCCAGCCCCCGGACCTGAGCAGCATCGTGCACCAGATCAACCAGTTTTGCCAGACGAGGGCAGGCATCAGCACTACCTCAGTGTGTGAGGGCCAGATCGCCAATCCCAGCCCCATTAGTCGCAGTCTGCTCATCAATGCAAGCACCCGGGTGTCGACCCACAGCGTCCCCACGCCAATGCCTTCATGTGTGGTCAATCCCATGGAGCACACCCATGCGGCCACAGCCGCACTGCCTGCCGCAGGCCCTGTCAACCTGCCCACAGGCATCTCTCGAGCCCCCACTGGCTACCCTAGCGACCTCAAGCCAGTCGCCTGGAACCAGCACCAGCTGGCTCACCTACAGCAGATGTGCAGTGAGGCTGGTGGGACGCCGGCCCCTGGCCTGACAGGCAAGCATGCAGCAGGACGCGAGTTGGCAGGGCCTGGCTTTGTGGGCAAGGCCCCTGCCTACCCGCAGGAACTCTGCCTGGCACAGTCCTTCCATCTGAAGCCACCCCTGGAGAAGCCAACCCCATCCCCGCCCGTCAACGGCCTGGCAGCCCCACTGGCCTACCCCAATGGTCACTACTTCCAACCCCTGTGGAACAACATTCTGCCCACTCCCAATAGCGACAGCTCGGGGTCTCAGGACCTCGCCATGCCGTTCCATGGTGGGCAGCCCACGGGTGCACCCCTTGACTGTGGGACGGCTGCTGGGGCCCACTACCGAGCAGGGACTGGGGGCGGTCCAGTGGCAAGCCAGAACAGCTTGATGCAAACAGTGGATTACCTAAGTGGGGATTTCCAGCAGGCCTGCTTTCGAGAACAGAGCCTGGCCATGCTGAGCAAGGCCCACCGAGCCCCTGGCAACCGAGCCCCTGATCCCACAGATAGTCGAAATCTTCATATTCAGCACCCTGGGTATAGATAGGTAGCCCTGCTGCCCTCCACAAGCTACACATCATACATCACCCTCCTAGGTTTAGACTTACTTTGGAGTCATTGGATAGTTTCAAATTTTTCGCTCCTCCAATGTGATCATTCTTAGATGTCTAAGGGAATTTGGTGGGATCTAATTGAGGACACCAGGGGATGCCCTGTGCCCTCATCCTCCCCTCCACCATCCCCAGTAACTTCTGGGTTTATGTTAGGCCCTAACCCCAACTCCAGGCTTTTCTCTCTGCTGCCAATCAATCCCTTTACCTTGGCTGTTTCCCGCCAGCCACCTCCTGTCTTCTTGCACCTCTGCCTGTTCCCCTCAGGACTGAGGTGTGGGTAAGGTAAGGGCCCTGGGTGAGGCAGCTGTAGGCGCCCAGACCCTTAAGCTAGGCCTCTCCCTGTCTGTCTCTTTGGGACTAAGAAGCCAGACTTCCCAAGTGCTCTGGAAGCAAATTCCTTGTTCACCCAAAGATCTCAAATCAAACTCACCCAGTCTTCACCTCCTCCCACCCCCCTCCATTCCTCAGGGCTTTGTTTTACATCTACATGGATTCCAGAGCCACTGCGCTTGTTCTTGCTACTCCTCAAGGGCACCCTGCAGGTACTTGGCCATAGCTTTGAGACATGGGGAAAAGATCCTTGTATTGGTCTTAGTTCCTGACACCCACCCTCCCCCGGCCCCTTCCAGCCCTAGAGAAAGGTAGTAAGGTAGTGAGCATTCAGCCAACCCAAGATCCTTTGTGACCCAAGATCCCTTTGTCACTGGTGTCACTCTCCTAACTCACTTGCTGCTCCCATCCCTTATGCCCCTCCAAAACCTAAGCAAAACAAAACAGGATCTTATGGAACTAGGTAGGTGAAGGATGATCACATTGGGGTTTGGAATTAAAAACACCAAAAAAAAAAAATGCATTTGGTTCTCTCTACACTGGCTAAGAATATTGCTCTACACTGTAAGTTTTAAATGTCCTGTTTCTGTATGAATGTAGTGTGGGTTTGAGTAGCGTTGTGTGAGCGGCCCCACAGGTACATTCACCCTCTAGTCACCTCCTATTGCAGCCCCAGTTTAATGAAGAAAGAAAGAAAGAAAAAAAAAACACAAAGCCTTAAGCTCTTTGAATTCTTCCTTTACCAAATGAGCATGGTTCTAACAGCTGGAGGTGGATCTACATGGAAAACAGCCCCTCCCGCCCTTGCCCATCCTTCACCCCATGCTCGATGTGTCTCACTCCCAAGTGTCAATAGTTGGCTAGAAATTTAAACTTTTCTGTAACTTTAAATTTAGATCGTTTTGTAATTTTTTGCACCCTTCTGTTAAAGATACATAGTTGGGGTCTTTTTTTTTTTCTTTTCCTTTTTAAACCAAATAAGCCCTTACCTTTCCTCTTGTCTTTGGGGAATGTTAGCTGATGTTCTTATTTAAGATTTGTGGTTTTGTTTACTATACTATCCACTGTTCTTTAGCCAGAAATTCTCTAGTGATCTGAAGCAATGTGACTGAAGACCAGTTTTTAAATTATGTGTTGGCAAGTTGCCTTATATTTAAAAAGAGAAAAGAAGAAAAAGAAAATGCCTGATTGTGTCATGCCAAATGATAGCAACATGAAGTCCTAATTTATTGTTCCTGATGTCCCTGCCGTCTGTGAACACTGGTACCTCCCTGTCCCTGAGCCCTTAGGGGGCACCTGCAGCTTCTGGTGCAGGCCACCCCCACCCCCAGCCCGCCCAGGCATTGACCGCCATCTCACCCAGGGCCCCCTTCCGGGTCTCACTTCTCAGAGTTACAGTGAAAGGGCACCACTGTTTCCCCTTATCCCTTGCTTGATTTCCAAACCAGGTATTTTTGCCGTAATTTTTTCCAGAGCCTCTCCCTGAGAGGTGAGCTGCCATCTTAGGAAATTGGACCAGACACCAACTTGGGAGCTTTAAATCAAAACCTCAAACCCTCAAATCTCTTCCTGTGTAGGGGTGCAAATTTCTGAAGCTCTCACTCCCACCCCTAGTCTGCATGGAAAATGTACTGTGACACCCCCCCCAATTACTTCCCCCCAACTGCCCTTGCCTTTGGTGTGAGATGTTTCCTAGTTCACCCTGAGCCCCTCTCCCTTCTCTGCCAGCCAGTCCCCAACCAGCAATAAGGGTCCAAGCCAGGGCCTCCTGTCCACACTCCCTGCCTCCATCCCACACTGCCCCTAGGGAATACCTGGATTCCCTATGCTGTCCACATACTGTAGCATTCATTCTCCATCTCCCTCATCTTCTCACCTGTGGTGGTTTATGGGTGTGATGGGGTTTTTAAGATTATTATAAACCAGTAAAAAGAAAAAACTGACCTTCTGATCTCGTCCTATTCGTTGAATGCTGTGAATGTGTGAGGTGATTTTTCTTGTAATGGTTTCTAACCTGTCTCCTTTCTAGAAGGGAAGCCAGTCCTCGTTTTTAAGAGGGGAGCCACGTAGTGTTTGTCCCACTCAGGAGCCCTTCCAGTCTGTTACCCCAGAGCAAGTGCTGTGGTGGTTGGAAAGTATGGGGTAGTCCACTGCAGCCAGCTGCCCAGCCCTGCCCTGCCGGCTGGGTGTGCTGTCACTCTCACTCCAAGGACCATTGAAAAAGGGAGCTATCTGGTTTGCTGATAAGCCAACTGAAGACTGAATGTCCCTCCCTCCCCTTCTCCAGCACTTTGGAATTCTGAGGGCCTCTGACAGGTGGAGGTCATAGGTGCTGTAATCTATAACATGCAAAGTGCCCCCTCAGAGTACAGTCCCTTCTGAGCACGCCCATCTCTGGGGTGGGGGGGGGGGCTTTAGAGAAGGGCTTTTCCTTTATTCCTTAGGCCATCCCTGTAAAAGCAAGCCTTCTACCTGGGTTACATACCTGGAGTCTGCCTAAGGTCACACAGCTATAGAGCTGACCCACAAGGTGAGCCCAGCTGTCTCGCCTCTTAGGACAGGTGCTTGAGTCCAGCCCACATTTTGATGCAGAACCTGGCCTGAGGGGTGCCCAGGTGGCTCAGCAGTTGAGCGTCCGCCTTTGGCTCTGGGTGTGATCCCAGAGACCAGGGATCGAGCTCCCCACATCGAGCTCCCCACAGGGAGCCTGCTTCTCCCTCTGCCTGTGTCTCTGCCTCTCTCTCTGTGTGTCTCATGAATGAATAAAATCTCAAGAAAATAAACCAAAACAAAATCTGGCCTGAGTTCCACAAAGCAGTTCTGCTTGCTTGCAGCATCGCTGGAATGAGGTTTGGGGTCTGGAGTCAAGTGCAACACCCACTGTTGCACACAACTCTAGAAGTTACCATTCGACCTTCCCTGTCCCTGTGCTCTCTTGAGTGGTGCACGGCACAGGCCTGCCAGCAGAGGGAGCCCAAGCTTGACCCAGGGTGTCCGGCTTCTCTGGGAAGACAGATGCTGGACGCATGGTTTTCCACCTGTTGCCTGACGCAGGCATTTGGCAGAGCCCAGGCTTTTCCCTACCAGTTTCCTGGCATCACTGTACCAAGATGGAACCATCTGGAGAAGCAGTCTTTAATTCCTCAGCAAAGCCACCAGGGTCCCATTTCCCCCTGGGTCAGTGAATGTGACCTTTTGAAGGTCCTTAATCCTAACACAGGCTCTTTTCACCTCAGCCTGTGTGGCAAAACGAAGGCAAAAACTCCAGCCCTTGAACCTGCCCCTTACTAAGGTAGTGGTAGTCACACACTGGGCCTCTTCCCAGGGCCAAGCAGAAAGAATAAGGGACTTGATTAATTGTGAAGTTTGCAGGTCTAGGGGAATAGGAATACTCCCATCTTACCAATAAGACTTACAGTGCCCCATGTAGCTGAACAACTTGCCAAAAAGCAAGCACAGCAAGGATCCAAACTCAATTCTACAGCCAAAATTAAAGGGAGCTATACTACCAGGGATTGCTAGAGCTTCCAACAGAATCCAGGCCCTGTCCCAAACCAGCTTGAAAGAGCACTGAGAATTCGGTTCACACCTCCGTTCCTGTTTTGTCAGTCAAATGTGGGTAATCATAGGCCCTGAGGCCTCTATGAAAAGTAAACAAATATGGATGAGAAAATCCAGGTGCCCTGTACATCTCACAAGGTCCGTGGCTTAGTCCCTGGATATGGGCTGGGCTTTGGGGCTGTCAAGCACGTATTTTGTGCTAGGAACAAGCACTGTCTTAGGAAGTCTTCATCACAACCAGTCGAGATAGGTCCTTTTAGTTTGGGGATAGGAGCGATTTCATTGGCCTATTGTTATTAATTCATTGGCCTATTATTTTTAAATGAAATAATGCAGGTAAAGCACCTAGCAGTGTCTGCCACGTGACAGCTATCATTACTGGACCAAGAAAGACCAACTTAGGGTGGAAACCCTAAGCTTTAGTGGAGCGAGGATCAGGGGACTCCCAACTTCTAAAATGTTCAGAGCCTGCATCTCCCCCATTTAACCACCAGGCGGCAGAGGCAGGCAGCTGTGCGCCGCACAAAGCCGACGCGATTCCCCTGCCGTCCGCCAGAGGGCGATGCAGCGGCCTGACTTGGGCCCTGTGACCTCGCAGTCGGGCCCTGCCTTCCAGGGCCCTGACCATCCCAGATAAGTCAGGCTGGAACCAAGTTAATAAATACAATTCAGGATTTATTAAAAACCAGGGCTCCCCCGCCGTGCTCTCCTGGCACTAAGTAAATAAATAACCGGAGAGGGCACAGCTGGGGAAAGGGGAAGAGAAATCAGATCTCATCAAGACAGATTCTTTGAACTACCCCTCACTTTCCCAACTCCCACCCCCCACTATGGCTCTTGGGACATAGCACCAGCAGGTACCTCAGTCCCGGGTAGAGTGTGGCCGGCACCAAGGCATGTCTTCCCTGCCCAGGAGAGGAGACAGACCCTGGGATCACTTGTTTCCAAGCCCTTGGTGACCCCAAGACCTGCTCCACCCAGGGGCCAGGGCTGAAGCACCAATAGGAGGCACCTGAGGGTAGGAGGGAAGGGGGGGAGGGGGAACAGAGGAACAGAACCTAGGCAGCAGAAGAGGCTGAAAGGGGGTCCGGCCCCCTCTCCAGGTTCAGCCAGTTCCCGACTGAGGTCACATTCCATCCTCCCTTTCTCCTGGAGCCCTGTCTGCACTCAGCTGAGGATCTTGCGGGGCAGTTCAACAGAGGCACGGATGAAGACGGCATCATCCCGCACATAGTTTCGCTTGCGGATATCCTGATGGGAAATGAACTTGGGATAACCAAAGCCCAGAGAACTCTCATCCAGGGAGCCCCGCCAAGTACCCGGTTTTTGAAAATTCTTCCAGTTTGGGTCAGGGTGAAAGGTCTCCGTGACGTGCTGTGGCTTAGCCAGCCCAGGGTCGCTCTGATCCAGCAGGGAGAAGGTGACACGGCGGGCAAATGGCCACTCCAGGAGATTGTCAAAGGCACCTGGCAGCACGCGAATGTAGAGCGAGAGGTGAGTTCCCTCGCCACTGCCGTTGCCGTTGAGGAATGCAGAGACCTGCAACTTGTAGCCGTACTTGTGTGTGTAGAAGGCCGGGCTGAAGCACTCGAGGTTGGGCTTAGCTTTGGCTTCCTGAAGCCGCCGTCCATAGCTGCCTATCTTCCAGATGAGCACGCCGTCACTGCCCACCGACAGCTCCTCCAGCTCCCGCCGCATCTCCTGCAGCTCCTGCCGCTGCCGGCTCACCAGGGCACACATCATGGCCAGGTGTGGCTTCACGCTCTCCTCCACATGCCGTGCCATCGCCAGCTTAGGGCACTGTTGGCAAAGCCCAGAGCCGCCGGGGTGGGGGGGGGAGGGGGGATGACACACAGTTCTCAGCAGGAGCAGGCCCAGGGGGGAGGGGGGAGGGGGGAGAGCTACAGGTACCCAGCTCTGAATGGGGAAGACAGAGGGCACTTAGGAGGCCAGTAGTGGCCGCACAGCAGGGACCACTGTGGGCCTGGTCTGCATATGAGGCTTCAGGGACCAAGGGGGCCAACGGGAAAGCAGGACATCTCAACATCTCACCCTGTGTTTGCAGCCGGAGTCCTTGAAGGGACACAGCACCAGGGCGGTGCTACAGCTCTCCTTCAGATGGCCAGGCAGGTCCTCCCGAGCCACCGTGCCCACACCACACTGGTTGGGGCAGGGCACGGGCAACCTCGGGCACTGGTACTGGTGGCTCTGTGGCCACAGAGGCAGAGAAACAGGGATCAGTAGCTCGATTCCCCACTCCCTGCCCGCCCCACGCCCACACTCGGGAAGGGCCGGACCTGGATTGTGTCAAAGACGAACTCCTTGGTGCAGTAGGTACAAGGCTGGGTGCGCTTGGGGCACTCGGAGGCAGCGTGCTGGGCCAGCAGGCGCCGCATCATGCGGGCACCACACTTGTTCTCACAGTACACGCTTTCTTGGGGGCACACGCCCTCGTGGCTCTGCGGGAAGGCCAGAAAGGCCGAGTTGAGGGATCCCTGGGCTACCAGGTGCCCGACTCTCCCCCTGCCCTTCACCAGGCCCCTCTCACCTCAAAGGCCTCCCCGCTGAAGTCACAACCACAGAACTCGCACTTGAGGCGCCGCTTGGGGCAGTCGTGTTGCAAGTGTGCCGGCAGATCCCGGCGGCTCAGCTTGGTGGGGCAGCGATTGGGGCAGGGGATGACATTGAAGCTGCATGTATTCAGATGACTCTAGGGGGTGGGGGGAGGCAGTTAGTGCCAGCCGGCAAAGGGGTTGTTCCCTGCCCTCCCCACCAGAGACTCACCTGCAGGTGCCGGAGCGGCCCGCTCCAGCGGCAGCCCTCCTCACTGTGGATGCAGCGGATCGCCAGGCTCAGCACCTGCACCTCCAGCTCCGGGTCTGGGTAGATCTGAGTGAATGCAGAGGAACTGGTCAGGGTCAGAGCCTGCTACAGGCCCCAGTTACCACTCCCACCGCCCCCACCACCCCCACCACTCCCAGACAGGCTAGCTCTACCTTAGAGTCAGTAACGGGTTCGCTGGAGCTGCATTCCCCTCTGTGCCCAGAGAGAAAAGGCCCAGCAGGTGGTATCTGCTCCACAGCTGGACACCAGGGTCTCCAACATGCCTGCACAGGACACTCCCTCTGGAGTAGCCAATCAGCCTGCTCAGTTCCAGGCAGCCCCCACATCCTCTGCTTCCTTCCTCCTGGTAGAGGGGTCCTGGCCCTCAGCCAGTGGTCTGGCTTGCCCCCAAAGGGGAGGGGGAGCCCTTCTTCTGGGCACAGAGCAGCTCTGTGCACCCCCACAGGCTGGGCATTGTGCCTACCCTCCAGGGCAAACACTGGCCTCATTTGCAAACTGGCCCGGTGGGAGGGAAGAGGCCACCTTTGTGGGGGCATGATTCCACGGTACAGGGTTGACATTGGCCCTGAGCCGACCAGCTGCCAGCAGCTCCAGCCTCCACCAAGGGCAAAAGCCTGTAACCTGGGCCTCTGCCTGGCACTGTGGACTCACCTTGGCATAGTCCAAAGGAAGTTGGTCCTCAGGGCATTTGAAGACTCCTTCACTGTGAAGGGGGAGGGGCAGGGTCAGCCTCCAGCTATGGGAAGGGAGAACCCAGGCCCCACCCCCTCAACCCGGGCAGCCTCACTCCCTCTCTAGACCTGTTCTCAGCCAGAGGCCTGTGGGTACCCACTATCCCCAGAACCCCAGAAGATCCTAGCTCTTGTCCTGGATAGAGGGGTTCTGGGCCCCGTGGAGGCAGCCAGCTGCCTCAGACAGCATTTGGCCGACAGGTGGCAGCTGGTACCCCTCCCCCCCAGGAGGGCAGCTGGACTGGAAAAGGCACAGGACACCTGCCCTCTCTCCTCTCACTGGCTGATGGTGGAGGGGTTCGGGGATGGGCTGAGATTAAATTGCAGGGCTGCCCAGCCCCCATTAGTGCTCTAGTCCAAGAACCCAGGTCAAAGGTCAGTTTGGGGCCAGTTTACCCTATCCCTTCCCTCCTCCCACAAGGGTGTGTCTTCTAAAGCAAAGAAGAGAGGCTCACTCGGAGGCACTTGTTTACACTCCCATCCAGTCCTACCACCTGCCTCTGGGAAGGGGCTACGTGCCTCCATTTTGCAGATGAAAGAACAGAGACCCACAGCAGAAGCAGCACCTGGATGTCTGACTGATTCCAAACCTCATATAGGTTCTACTACACTGTACACACAGACAAGAGGCAGGGGCAAGAAAAACCATCCAGCTGGGCACAGCCAAGACTCTGGTCACCACACGGCATGCACTGGAAGCTTTCTGACCTTGCACCAAGGAACCTGTTGGCACACCTCCTTCCGCCAACAGGGCCTTGCTGACCCTAGCCAGGACCAGTCACACATGTCTGGTGTGGCCTAGGCAGGGCAAGGGCTCACCGGTAGGACTTCAGGCATAGCATTCCTGGCAGATGTGAGTCAGGGAGGTGGGAGGCAGAAATCAAGGCGGAAGCGGAAGCCACATGGCTGCCCTGTCCACAATGGTACTTTGTAGGACATGGGCAGCCCAAAGGATTTCTAGCACCCACCTCCTTACCCCACTACCACCACTGACCATGCCACCGATGGCAAGAACAATACATGTCCAGGCACTGAAGAGGTGTGCCCATGCCCACAGGGCAACCAGCCTTCCTGGACCAACCTGAGTAATAGCCCTGGCAGGAGTGGGGAAAGAGGGGTGGGCCACCGGGGAGGGGTCTGCCTGGCTGCTCCAGGAATGTGCTGATTTAGAGGTTTTGGAGACAGGGAGGGGACTAAGGCAAGTTCCCAGGCTTCAGGCAGATTAGCCCGAGCAGCTTGGGGCCCAGCCAGGACAAAGGTTCAGACGGGGCTATGGACACCCTTGCTTGTAGGGTAGGGGGTGGTGAGGGAGAGAGCCTGTTCAACCACTTCTTTCCTTTGGGGGCCTCAGCTGCACAGCTCAGGCGCTGGGAGGGGGGGCAGAGAGGCCGGGCCAGAGATTGCTCCAGGCTGTGCAGTGGAGGCCCAGACCCAGGGGAGAAAACAGGATGGGGGGAGGGGCTGTGGGAGAGGAAGAGGGGATTTCCGGGAGGGGGAGGGGCAGGAGCTGGGGAGAGGGGCAGAGGAGGCGGAGGGAAGCCGCCTGACAGCCCCCTCCTCTGCTCCCTTCCAGGCAGTCAGGGTGGGTCAGCTGCGAGTGGGGGCAGGGGCTCAGCTGGCCTCATCTGGAAACCAGAGGGCCGGGAAGGGCACCGCAAAAGACAATGGGACTGTGTGTCTGTAGGGGAGTATGTGTGTACAGTGGAGGGAGGAGGGAGGAGGGTGAGGGTAAGGAGGAGGGGGCAGCACAGCAGCTCTCACAGGAGCATATGTGAGGGCAGGAGCCGGCCCAGGCTGTGGGGAACTGAAAACAAAGGGCCTGCTGAGATTTCCGCCAGCTAGGGGCTGCGGAGGGCTGAGAGGCGGAGGGGGGAGCACTGAGGCAGGAGCCCCAGAAGTGCTCCCTGCCTGCGCCCCTAGGTCCCCTCAGCAAACAGCCTCCAGACAGCTTTCCCTTGTGCTCTGGGGCACGGCCTCCACAGAAGTGGGGGCTCCCTCATCTCGCCTTCCCACACCGGGCCCGAGCAATTCCCAGCAAAAGAGTTTTAGATTCAAGACACCGCGGAGCGCCCAAAACTCAACAGATGCCCCAGAGCCAAGGGGTCATCCGGATCCCCGGGTCAGTAACATGCAGGGTGCGACCCCCTCTCTGACGATTTATCAGAGCACCCCTGGTACTCAAGAGCCCCAGTGGCGAGGAGGGGCACCCCAGGGGCCCAGTGCTTCAGGGGCGATCTGTAGCGTCACTATCCTCCCTCTGCTGTTCGACCAAAAGCAGCCCAAAAGCAGCCGGGGCTTAAATCCCAGCTAACCCTTTAAGGGACTGTGTGACCGTAGGCAAGTCGCGGCCCTTTGAATCTCTTGTTTCACCATCTGTGAAATGGGAGAACAAAAGCTGCCATTCTCGGATTGTTCTTAGAATCGGAAGAGGTTAGATGGGCGGAAACTCCAGAGGCTTAAGGCGCGGCGCCGGCAGAGGGTTCGGCCTCCCTTCCCGTATGGATTCAAAGTTCAAGGATGCGGCCGCTCCGGCTTGCGGGGGGCGGGGGGCGGGGGGCGCGGCCCCGGGCGAGAAGGAGCTTCTCCCTCCACCACCCCGCCGGCTGGCACGGAAGGCTTCCGACCCCGCGCGGCCGCCGGCCGGGCCCCCGGCCCCTTCGGATTAGTGCGTGGGGTCCTCCCTCGGGGTCTGACGTCACCGCCTCCGCCGTGACGTCACGGCGGGCGCCCTTGAGATCACGGAGCCGCGGCGCAGACAAAGGCCCGGCGTGCCTCCGGCCTGGGCCCCTCCCCAGGCGCCGTCCCCCCTCGTCCTCGCCCCCGGCCGCTGCCCGCCCGCCCCCGGCCCGCACCTGAGGAACTCCTGCAGGCAGGTGTCGCAGAAGCGGTGGCCGCAGGTAGAGACCTGCACAGGCTCGCGCATGGGCTTCCCGCACAGCGGGCACAGCAGCCGCCGCTTGGGCTTCTCCAGGAACTTGTAGTCGAAGCCAGGCATGGCGGGCGGGCGGCGGGCACGGGCAAGCGGGGCCGGGCACGCGACGGCCCCACAGCCCGCGCCTCGCTCCGGCCGCGCTCCCGGCTCCGGGCGGCGCCGACTGGCGGCCGCGGCCTGCGCCCAGCCCCCGAGCCCGCGCGCCCGCCCGCCGGAAGAGGGGGTGGAGCCGCGCCCGCGCGGTCCTAGCGCCCGCTGCACCCAGCTCCCGCCCACCTCCCGGGCTCGAGGCTCCGGGGTCCGCGGGCCGCCAGCCTGGCGCCCTCCACCGCGCACCGGCTCCTCTCTCCCTCCGGGAAGAGAGATCGTGGCTTCGCTTCCTTCTCCCCAGGGCTGGAGGGGCCCTGAGGCTCGATAGGGCGGAGGGCCCCGGCGGCTGGGCCCGGCCGCGCCACAAAGGTTCGCTTCTCCAGAGTCGATGGCTCTGTCTCGGTCTCCGGGGGCCACGTGTCGCCCTGAGGCCCGGGACTCCAGCTTGCAGGTGCTAGGCAGCCGAAGCCTGGCAACCAGATCTGGGGAGCTCGGCTGGCGCGGAGAAGCTGGCCTGGGCGCTGGGCCAGAGGAACCTCGGCCCCAGCCTCAGGCTGCGCCCACATTCCTCCCTGGACCTCGGCCCTGCCCAGCCCTGGGGTGTCGGGCCGCCACCCCACCCCTGAAGAGACCACATTCTAGGCAGGCAGCTGATGTTTTTATTGGCGCGATTTCCCAGTCATCTGGAAATTGGTCAGGCCCAGCCAGCTACCCTTTCGCCCAGCCTGCTCTGGGGGAATGGCTGGGGTGAAGGAAACCTTCAACAGGGATCCCCCTCTGCAGTAGACACTGGTGCGCTTGCAGATGCACTCCCAGTCCACTCAGAAGTTGTGCAAATCTAAGCCTCAGGGTATCAGAGTCAGGGTGGGTGGTAAGGCTCCCTGCCCCAGGCAATGCAGAAGCTAGGTGGCCAGAATGGCCAGTCTAGACAGGACTGGGCTTGCCCTGTTCCACAGCACTGTGCTGCTCTCCCAGGGGGCACTATCGGCTTATTTGTCTAAGTGGGCAGGGGAAAAGAGTAGGGTCTGGGTGAAGCCACAGCCAGCAGCCTCCAGCTTTTTTCTGCCCAGACTCGAGACCACCCTGCTTCCATAGGTTAGGTCTGGTTTCTGACTCTAGCCAGGCTGGACCTTGGGGACACCAACTTAAAAGGGGTAGGGAGAGAAAGGGAGATGTTGGGAAACAGGGTGGGTTAAGGTTTACAGATCCAGGGCCAAAAGAGAGTGGGCGCTTCACTGGTTGGTATACCTCGCTGAGTACCATCCAGGGGGCGCTGGTGGGGACAGTCTTGCTGCAGGCATCTGCAGTTTTTGAGAGTGTTCAGAGGAGAAGCAATATCAAGGTGGTCCCAAGATGTATCTAGGTCCCTCACGGTGGAACTGGCTCATCTGTAACCGCTGGAGGGTAAAAACAAGAAACCCGTGCAGCCACCCAGAGGGCATCGTTTACAGCAAGGGATACCCACCTCCGCTCCCACTCCCATGATGGGCCCTGGACTCTGGACCCTGACGGGTGGGAAACAGGTTCAAACTAAACTGGACTGGTGGTAGGAGAAAGAATACATTTGGGCCCTGGAAAGTACTGGGAGCAGCCATCTCTTCAGGGAGACGGAAGAAACAAACTCCCTTGGCCTCCCTAGGCAGGAAGCTGTTTCAGCCTGCAGCTTTTGCTTTATCTGGAGGCTTAAGATGCTTTTAGCGACTTGGGCTGTGGCCACTGGGGAATGGGAGTGTGGGCAGGGACTCGCTGGATTAAACCTTGTGCAGGTGAGGTGGGAAAAGTTGTAACTCACGGCGAACAGCTAGTAGAGTGTTTCCATGGCAACAGGACACAGAAGTCACTGTGTAGGGGTGTATCTCATCCAGCTGCACTGGCCGAGGGAGTCCAGCATCCTCATCCCTTCTGCCTAGTCGACCTCGGGCCCCTTTGCCCCATGAGTACACTTCACCTTCTGCAAAAAGAGAATCCCAAGGAGGGAAACAGGAGGACACAGCTTAGGTGGCTACCCTCCTGGATTGCCGTATTGGCCCCAATAGGAGGTTCAGCAGTCCCGAGAAGGATACCCCCCACTGCCCAGGGGCCTGCCCATACCCCTGTCTGTGCCCAGAGTGCCCACTAATCAATCACCTGCCCCAACGGCTACAGTGAAGGCATCCCCACAGGCTACCATTGCTATCTTGATGTTCTGCAGGCCTTGGACTTGACAAGGTGCCCGGCTGACCCGGCGGGCATTAGTGCCCAGCTGCCCATGCTGATTGCTGCCAAAAGTATAGCAGTCACCAGAGGCTGTAGGGGAGGGAAGAGGAGAGAAAGGGGTACCTCAGCTGAGATCCCAAGGCGGCCAGTGGAGTCCACCTGTGGACAGGAGTGTCCCCCTGTGCCAGGTCCTACTCACCAGTCACGGCAGCTGAATGAGCAGTGCCCAGGTCCACGCTGAGCAGGGGCTCCCGGTCAAAGGGTGCAGAACCTAGTGGTGTGAAGCTCAGGGCCTCCTCCACCTGCTGGTTGGGGGCAGGCTCCTCCCCCAGGGAGAGGGGGTCCAGGCCCAGCTTGTTGAACCTGAAAGTGGAGCCAGAAGCCAATTTCAACGGTCAGTTTGCATAGACCCTCCAGACCCCACCAATCTGGGCAAGAGCTGGTCACCAGGGGCAGATCCCACCCTGGGTTGAATCAGCAGGTCTCTCAGCCCCACCCTCAGTTCTGACCCTTGATGGAAGGTAGGCAATGACAGATGAAGCATTAGCAGCCAGGGAGCGGCAGAGGGCAGGCCAGTGCACCAATCTACCTGTTACTCCCGCAGGCCAGGGCTCTGCCAGGTACAGTGAGGATCATGGAGGAGTCAATGCCACATACAACCCGCTGGGCTTCCTGTCCTGGGGGCATGGACACCTGCTGGGGGCAGCTGTGGGACTCCCTGGTGCCCAGTCCCAGCCGGCCTACAAGGAGAAACCAGGAGGGGGCTAGTTTTAGAGTTGGTGATGCCAAGATGAGGGGGAGCCACGGACAGGAGGTGACCACATGAGTGAAGGCTGTGCCCTCAGCCTGAAATACCTACCCCTGGGCCCTCTGTGGTCAAAACCCTACTCCTCCTTAAGGCTCTGTTCAGATGTCACCTCTGTCTCGTCCAGGGAAATCCCATGCCACTCCTTGGATTCCCACATCTCTGTACCTTGGGGGGAGCCCTGATGCTGTCTGTCCTTTATTATAGGGAGATGTCATTTCTCCCCTCTGAAAGACAGTAGGACTGAGTCTGCCAGGAGGACAGAGACCCCATGTAAGTCCTCTCAGCATGACATCTGACCCAGAGGGGGTCCCGTTAAGACTGTCAGATGAGAGAAACCTCATTACATCACAAGCACCTGAAGGAAGTGACTCTTGTTCATCTTGTCTCTCTGCATCCAGCCCCGGGAAGGGCTCATAGTAGATATGCAGTTAAGTTGTGTAAGTTGTGTTTAGGGAATAAATGAATGGGATGGGAAGAGAAAAGAGGGATAATGGGCCATGGGGTGGAAGGTAGGTATGGAGAGGAATGAATCCTGGTCAGGGTGCTGTGAGATGGAGCCGAGAGGCTAGAACAGGGTGTAGAGCTTACCACCATCTCCGCGGCCCCAGGCAAAGAGTTCTCGCTCAGTGGACAGTGCCAGCACATGAGATGCCCCACAGGCCACCTGCACCATCTCATAGCCCAGCAGGGCCTCCACAATGGTGGGCTAGAGGGAAGGGGGAAGCAAGAGAGACTAAGCAGAAGGTCTGGACTAGCTGCCTGGCCGTCAGCCTCCCGTGAAGGGAGAAGCTGGAGGCTGCAAATTTCTCATGAGCAGCTGTTTCTTTAACTGCCCTCCCCCTTCCCCCCCCCCCCCCACATACACTGCAACCACTAGGGAAGCCTGGTCTTTCTGTACTTCCCCTAGGTTGCCCAGAGCAGGTGCAGCCTGGGAGCCAGAGGGACTTGTGGTTGCTGGGGATCCCCTGCCCCCAACTTGGGAGTCAACTATCAGATATCCATCTCCCTACTTCCTCCTCCCCAGGGTACCTGTTACACCCACCTGGCTGATGTCATTGAGGCTTCCATGGCCCAGACACCCATTGCTGCCACTGCCGAAGGTCATGATGATACCTCGGTCTGGAGAGGGGGTGGTGAGGAAACAGAAGGGGGAGGGGTTGGGCTTCCAGATAGGCCAGTCACGTGTTAGAGGGGCAAGAAGTTAGAAGCAAAGGTTGGAAGAATGGGACAGGAAGTAGAAAAAGGACAGGAGTGTCTCAAGTGTGTGTGTGGACAGGTAACAGCCTTTGAGCTTTAGATCTGAGCCTACCTCAAATGAGGATAATATACAGTAACTACCTGGCCAGGGCTGTTGTGGAGGGTAAAGGAGATTGTGTCAGTAAACCACCTGGTGAGGGATAAATGGGGCATCCAGGTGGCTCAGTCAATTAAGCCCCTGACTCTTGATTTCTGCTCAGGTCATGATCTCAGGGTCCTGATATCTAGCCCCACATCAGGCTCTGCACTCAGCAGGGAGTCTGCTTAAGATTCTCTCACCCTGGGATCCCTGGGTGGCTCAGCCTTTGAGCAACTGCCTTTGGCCCAGGGCGGGATCCTGGAGTCCTGGGATCAAGTCCCACATTGGGCTCCCTGCATGGAGCCTGCTTCTCTCTCTGCCTACATCTCTGCCTCTCTCTATGTGTGTCTCTCATGAATAAATAAATATAATCCCCCCCCAAAAAAAAATTCTCTCACCCTCTGCCCTGGGCCCCTGACCCAGCAGGCACGCATGTGCTCTCTCTCTAAAAATAATTACATCTTAGGGGATCCCTGGGTGGCTCAGCGGTTTTGCGCCTGCCTTTGGCCCAGGGCGCGATCCTGGAGTCCCGGGATCGAGTCCCGCATCGGGATCCTGGCATGGAGCCTGCTTCTCTCTCTGCCTGTGTCTCTGCCTCTCTCTCTCTCTGTCTCTCTATCATAAATAAATAAATCTTTAAAAAAAGAAAAAAGCATTAATGAGGAAATGACAACCAATGAGGGAAGTTGCTCTGGGGAGCCCTCTCAGACTCTGTGCGATGCCCTGGATGGTCCTCTGATGGACTCACCGGTCAGGCAAGCAGTGAAGAGGTCCCCACAGGCCACGTGCTTGATAGTCACGCCTGACTGGCCCTCCAGGAAACGGGAGACAAACTGGGGCTGCTGCTGCTCCACGGCCCCGGGCAGAAGGGCGCCCCCTCCGGCGCCTAGGGGCGGGGCCTGCCCGAGGTAGGGGGTGGTGTGAGCGGCGCCCGAGCGCGCCCCCTCCCGAGCGCGCCCCCCTCGCCGTCCAGGTGCCCGCCCCAGCCTGCTCACCTCCCACAGAATGAGGCGCCCCGAGCGCGTGACGCCGGCCTTCTGCGTGCGTCCAGCTGCCACCTGCACCACTTCTGTGTTGAGCATCGGCAGCCGCAGAGGGGCGCTGAGCCCGCAACCCCACGCGTAAACCGACGACAGCGGTGGCGGAATGGCCGGCCGGCCGGGTCCCCGGGGTATGCCTGAGGGACGGCGCATTGGGCCTGTTAAACTGGTGGGAATGGCCTGGCATCAGTGGGCTTGGCAGTGTGCCCCGACTTACCCCTGCAGCGGGCGCCGGCGCTCCTGCTCCCTGTGCTGCCGCCGGGGGCCATGGGTGGCCCGGGGACCAGAGACTTCTCTGCCCTGTGGGTCAGATGGGGGTGCTTTAGGACAAGGACCATTCCTGGTGCTTCCACACACTGAAATGGAGGACTTGCCCTGAGCTCCCACTGCCCCAGGTTCATTGTGCTCCCCCTGGTGTCCCACTGCGGCCCAGAGCCCCCTCCCCTGCTCCCTGCACAGGCCTCCTCATGCGGACACTGCCCAGGTCGGTGTGAAGGTTGAGGAGGGCACGGATGCAGAGGGGCTGTGCCATGATGTGGCTGAGTGGTGGCCGCTGTGAGGGCTCCAGGCTGAGCAGACTGAGGACCAGCTGGCGTAGCTCAGGGCTGTACCGGTCAGAGATGGGTGCAAAGGTGCCACTCATGATCTTCAGCACCAGTGCTGGCAGGTTCTGTGAAAGCACCAAGAGTGAGGTTGGCCAGAGCCTGGGCCATGCTCTTGGGAGGGGGGGTGGCAGCACCCCCAGCAAGTCTAATGGAGTGGTCATAGCCCCGCACTCAGAAATTTCATTCTGATGAGGGGACTCCCAGTGATAGGAACTCCTGACAGAGGTGCTGCATCTGTGGCCTCAGAAACCCTAGGTTGTTGGGAGAATTCAAGTCTTACCCTAGGAGGGTCCCTAACCTGATAGGAGAGCCTCAGTTTAATGGGGAACCCAAGCCCCACCTTCAGGAACACATAGCCTGAAGGAAGCCACAGCCCTGCCCCGGGGTAATCTACCAGTCAGGTGAGGGGAACATCTTAACCAAGAACTTCCAGAGGAGGTTTCCCAATTGTCTCTTTGGGGGTATAACTCACTGCAGCTTCAAAGGCCCTCTTGAGACTGGCCAGCTCATAGAGGACACAACCCAGGGCCCAGATGTCACTCTTCTGATTGTAAGGCTTGCCCTCACACAGTTCAGGGGAGATGTAGCACGGGGTGCCCACCACCTGCAGGAGGGAAGCAGATATTATTATAGCTCAGGGGAGGGAAGGCTCTGTGCGGGGCCCACTGGGAAGCTGCCTCTCCCTAAAGCAGGCAAAGTGCTTCCTCCTGCAGGACCACCCAGTCACGGAAAAGGGGCCAAGGTCTTGGGGAGGGAGGGGGGTTGGGATGCAGAGTGGGCCTTGGCCCTCAAAACCTCCAGCACCCTTAAGGTCCCCTCTGTGCCCAAGCACCGTGTAGGCCTTGCTCTTGCTACTAAGGATCTTGGAGATGCCGAAGTCACCAATCTTGACAACCATGCGGTGTTTGTCAAGAAGGATGTTTTGAGTCTTGAGGTCCCGGTGCAGGATGAGATGGGTATGCACATGATGCAGTGCCAGCAGGATCTGCACAAAGAAATGCAGGATGGTCTCCTCCTCTAGCAAGGAATTACAGCGCTTTTGGATGAACTCAGCCAGGGTGCCACCTGCAGCCACAAGGAACTAGTTACGATCTAGGCTGTCCCAGGCATGGAGCTCTTTTTATAAAACTAACAGTCCAGACAGGGCAAGGGCCTGCCAGCCTTACACAACTGGCGTGAGAACTCTACCTCTGACCCTTGGTCAAACCCATTCTGAGAAGGGTAGGCAGCTGATCTGTGTCTGCCAGTCCCAGAGGTGAGAGGCCCTCAGAGCCAGGTCAGTGCAAGGAGGCTGGCCCACCTGGTGCATATTCCATGGCAATCATGAGGGCCTTGTCCTCCAGGAAGTTCTCATAATACTCAATGACATTGGGGTGGTTGAGTAGTTTGAGGACCTGACACTCATTTTGGGCTGCTTGCCGCTCTTCTTTGGTCATCTGCTCCACTGGGATCTGCTTGATGATCACCAGCTTCTGGTCGGCCTTGCGCAGGCACAGGTGCACAATCCTGGGGACACAGAGTACAGGGGTGGGCACCAGCTGAGCCTCCCACCACTCATCAGGCAGGGCAGACCTGGCCCCCAGATGTTACTTAGGAGAGGGGAGTTGGTGGGGCACCTGGGTGGCTCAGTTGGTGAAGCATCTGCCTTTGGCTCAGGTCATGATCTCAGGATCCTGGGATCGAGCCCCAAGTTGGGCTTCCTGCTCAGTGAGGAGTCTGCTTCTCTCTCTCCCTCTGCCCCTCCCCTCCACTTGTGCTCCCTCAAATAAATAAAATATATATTTTTTAAGATTTTATTTATTTATTCATGAGAGATACAGAGAGAGAGATAGGCAGAGACCTAGGCAGATGGAGAAGCAGACTCCCTACAAGGAGCCCAATGTGGAACTCGATCCAGTATCCTGGGATCATGGCCTGCCTGGGCCAAAGGCAGATGCTCAACCGCTGAGCCACCCAGGTGTCCCAAATAAATAAAATCTTAAAAAAAGGATGAGAATGGGCACCAAGATTAACAGGTCTGTAATTAAATGCATAGAACACTGAGTTTAAGAACCGGGAGAACTGACCACAAACTCTGTGTGAGACCTTAGGCAAGTCATTTAACTTATCTGAGACTCAGTTTCATCACAGGCAGTGTGACATTAGTCTTGATCTTCATAAGTTCCCATAGACTTTGGAGTTAACTGCCAGGCTCAAATCCTGGCTCCTGCTCTTACTACTCACCTAGTTATCGACTATATGACATTTACATCTGGAAGATAAAAACAATTTCCCTCGGTTGTTGAGAGGATCAAATGAGAAAATGCATGTAAGAACAAAAAAGAGAAAAGAAAGAAAGAAAGAAAGAGAGAAAATGCATGTAAGGCACTTAGCACAGTGCTTGGCACATCAGAAATGCTCAGTGAGTGGAAGCCGTTCATACAATTATTTTCTTTCAACTCTAGTCAGTGTCCATAAAAGCAGGGTTCTTGTTCTCCTTTTTAACTATATCCCCAGATCATAGCCCAATGTTTAGCTCATAATAAGAGCTCAATGAATATCTGCTGAATGAATGGACTGTAAGAGGATCAACTAAGTATCAAATTTGTATTTCCAACTCAGACCTCTCCTCTGAGACCCAGACTCAGAAATCCAACTACTTGCTTTGCATTTCTACCTGAACTGCTTGCAAACATCCAAAATTTTAACAAATTCAAAATAAAACTTTTGATTTCCGCCCCCAAGCCCTTTCTTTTTTTTTTTTTTTTTTTAAGATTTTATTTATTTTTTCATGAGAGACACAGAAAAAGAGGCAGAGACAGAGGCAGAGGGAGAAGCAAGCTCCCTGCAGGGACCACGATGCAAGACTCTATCCCAGGACCCCGGGATCACGACCTGAGCGAAAGGCAGATGCTCAACCACTGAGCACCCAGGTGCCCCCTCCCAAACTCTTTTCTTCCTTAGTCTCTTCCATCTTAGTAACTGACACCACCATTAAAGTCAGACACCTGAAAATCATCCCAAAACCTTTCCTCCATTTCACAGCAACGTATCAATAAATCCTGTTTCTATCTGCAAAATATTATGAACTCATCCATTTCTGACTTCTGCTATACCCTTGTCCAAATCATTATTTCTTGCCTAAAATACTGCACTAGCCTTTAAAATTATGCCTTTTACTTTCGGCATCCTCAACTCTAAGTTCCACACAGCAGCCAGGGTGACATTTTAAAAACGCAAATCATATGAAGACCATTCTGCTGAAAGCTCTTCTCTTTACACTTCAAATAAACCCAATCTCTTTACCTCAGCCTATAATGCCATAATCTGTCCTCTGTGACAATCACATTTTATACCATTATTTTTTATATATACTATTCTTTTTTTTCCCCCTCAAGGTTTTATTTATTTATTTGGCAGAGAGGGAGCGAGAGCGCAAGCAGAGAAGTAGCAGAAGGAGAGACAGGCTCTTCACTGAGCAGGGACCCCTGTGCTGGCTCTATCCCAGGACTCAGGGATCATGACCTGAGCCGAAGGCAGACGTTTAACCAACTGAGCCACCCAGGCGCCCCTTTATATACCATTCTTGACCTTGCCCGCTGCATTCCAACTTCACCAGTCTTTTTCTCAGTTCCTTGAATACTCTGAATTCCTTTCCACGTGAGGATATGCTGCTTCCTCTGCCTGAAAAGCTCTGCCTTCACCTTTGGATTACTGGTTTTCATTTCTCAAGTCGTGGCTTTAAACTTCACTTCTCAGGGAAATTTTCCTTGACCACCCCAAATAAATACTCCCTGGCGTATTCCAGGCTCGCAGCTTGTTAATAACTTTTAATTACTTGTTTATTGTATTATTTTACTACAGTCTGTGAGCTCCGAGAGGGAAAAGACACTCTTATTTTGGTCTTTACTATTTACGCGTCGTCGGGAGCGTGCAGAGCCCATAGAGCCGGGGCTCAAGATTTGTTGAATGAACTAGTCAGGAATCAAAGAACAGAACTCTGCGGGGGCGCCGAGGCGCGTCGGGGCGTGACCTCGCGAGAGGCGGAGTCTCCCCGCCCGGACCGGGACCGGAAGCGAGGGCAGGGCTTTCCAAGGGGGCGCTCACGCCCCGGGGCGGGGCTAACCGGGCAGCTCATTCGCGGTCAGAGCTGGGGCTTACTTTCCCTCTCCCCGACCATTTTCCTTCCCCAGACCCCTGGCTCACCCGAAGGCACCTCTCCCCACCACTCGGATCCGCTCGTACTTCTCCATCTTATTTCTCAGAGTCACATTTCCGGAACCCCCCCACGCCCCGATGCGGCGCGTGCGCGGACCCGCCCACTCAGGACCACGCCCCCTACACTGCAAGATAATTGCGGGGCGGAGCAAGTGAGATTGAGGTGGGTTCAGCTTTGCATCTGTCTGTGCTGTTTACACAGTCCTTGCAGCCCCCGCCCACAGTTGCCTTTTCAGGGTCCCAGCAGTGGGGTGTTATGCCATTTTTGGCGCCTAGGACAGGACCAGCCACTGCCTAAAAACAGGTATGCATCTGGCCCTCGCAAAGCAAGCATCCACTGAGCGGAGGGGTGCCCTGCACAACCAGCGAGGTTGGAAAGCGACGACTGACCTCTCTCAGCCCACCTCTTTGCCCACTAGTGATGCTATTTCGGAAGGAGAGCAGATTCTCACTGGCACTCAAATGATCAACTACCAAAACTGTACCAAGAGCATCAGCACTCTCGGTCTGTGGGGCAGGGTGCCGGGTTAGTTTCGTGTGTGCCTAGGTAGGGACCTGGGAAACCCCAAGCTGTGCAAATTGATTCACCTAGGGATGTGGAAACTCCAGGCTGTCCCAGCTAGTGAGCACCGCGCTCGCCAGCACTTTCATCACTCCTCCTGCCCCCACACACCAACACACAACTTGGCTGCAGGCCATCGCCTTCAAGGCTCAACTGTGGGGAGAATCTGCGAGGCGAGGCGGAGAGAAGATGAGAGAAGTAGACCACTATCTGAGAGCATCAGAGAGAGGAGGAAGGAGAGCTGTTTGACCCATGTGGGTTCAAGGCTCCTGCCTAAACTGTAGGGGGCTGGTTAGTATGATCATCTAGGGTCTTGACTGGAAGTGAGTTTAATTCCTGTTGTCTCCTTGGGCCTCCTGCTCTGCGACCTCCATAAAAAGCTCGGTTAAGGAGTAAGAGGATGGTGATTAGCTAAGGGACAGCGTCCCTATTTCTGAGTGGGCGAGGAATGGGAGGAAAGCAGTGTTTACGTTCTGTCCCGCCCAATCCCTCAAAAGGGTACTCAAACCTGCCCACGTGGAAAGACCACTAGAGGGGCCCCACGAGGGGCCCTGGGTCGCTGGCTCAGGCTGCTGTTGGCTGATGAACAAAGCTGCCCTGTGAGCAAAAGAGAGCTCAGAGGGGGAAAGCCACTCAACCCGGGAAACTCGTGCTCTCACCTAGAAACCAGTAGAGCCGTGGTTGACCCAGAAGCCCCACAGGGGTTAGTTAATATGTAATCTTGGAGCCATCAAAGGAGGCAGAACAAACACCCAAACCTCTTGGTCCCTGGGTCTCCGACATCTCAGGCTTCTAGCTTTCCTTCCCTCTCGCAGCATCTTCCCCCCCCCCCCACCTCACCACCCCCCATCCAACTACTCCCTTCCTCTCCTTTACCATCCCCAGCCTTGGATTCTCAGCCTTTCCTCCGTTTGCACCTCGTACGTTTGGAGGCGGGAGGGGGATCCCGCGCCAACGTGGGGATAGGCTGACACCTAGTGACCACGAGCTGCAACCGCTCCAGACCACTGGCCTCGAGTAAGGGTTACGCCAGTAGCCCGTGCAAATCGGAGGTCTCCCTCATGCCAGCCCAAAGGAGCCAGAAAAGCCGGGTCTGTCTGAGGGAGGATTGTGACAACCGCTGGGCCCCAGTAGCCCAAGAGCGGGCTGGGAAGAGGGGTGGTGCTGGATTAGTCGACCCTTCCTAGGCACCACGTCGATGAGGGGCACCTAGAGGCTGATAAACAAGTCCGTCTCGGGCCTGAAGAAGCCAGAGATCCGGTGGCAGAACAGGGTATGGGCGGAGACCATTATCGAGGCGGGGCTCGGAGCGCTTCGCCGGACCTGGGCTTAAAGGACGCGGGTGTGTGGCGGGCCCCGCCCCGCTCTGCCCAGAAAGGAGTTGAGGGCGGAGAGAGTTCTCTCAGCACCCGCCCAGGCGGGGGAGCCGGTCGCCCCGGGGAAAGTGGGAACGCCGGTGAATGAGGCCAAGCAAGCGAGGCTGGACTCTTGGCAGTCGAGAGGCGCCAGCGAGGGGTACCGCGGCGGCGGCGTCCCCAGGACAGCCCCTTTTCGCCCGAAGTCCGCGGGAGCCAGGCGGGGCCCGGGGGCTCCGGGGAAAGGGGGCTCTCGCCCTGGCTGCTGCCGAGGCACCGGAGGGGCGGGGCGGGGCGGGGCGGGGCGGGGGCGGCTCGGGGCGGGGGCAGAGACCGGCGGGGTGCGAACGAGAGCAGCGCTGGGGCGCTGGGGCCTAGAGGGCTCAGCGAAAACTGAGGCTGGCGGCCGGCGGGGAGGCGGCCGGGGTGAAGTGGGCCGACAGGATCCCGGTTTCCTGAGCAGTCCAACGAGGCCGGCTAGGGGGCAGACAGACAGACGGCAGAGAGGGCCAGCATGCCCCCACTGCTGCACCCCGCCCTGCCGCTGCTTCTGGGCGCCACGCTGACCTTCCGGGCGCTCCGGCGCGCGCTCGGCCGGCTGCCCCTGCCCGCGCACGTGCGCGCCGACCCTCTGCGCACCTGGCGTTGGCACAACCTGCTCGTCTCCTTCGCCCATTCCATTGTGTCCGGGATCTGGGCGCTGCTGTGGTGAGTGAAGGACTGGGGGAGTGAAGGTGGGTGGCTAGGGGAGCCCACGTTATCCTCGGCATCACTCTCTGGCAGGCTCAGGCCAAGCGGTTTCACCCTGACTCTGTTCGGAAAGCTCTCCAGCTAGGAACGGCAGAGGTCCCCGGGGGAGGGGGAAAGCTCATCTAGGAACCGGGAGATAACCTGGATTTCAGCCAAGCCTCTCCTCACTTCCACTCGGCCAATAACGCGAGCCCATATTCCCTGGGGACCGGGAAGGGTAATGGGGGGAGTAGAGGGTCCTCGGGGATGCCGAGATGTGAGCTTGCCGTCTTCCCTCCCAGTGTATGGCAGACCCCCGAGATGCTGGTGGAGATTGAGACGGCATGGTCGCTTTCTGGTTATCTGCTCGTTTGCTTTTCCGCAGGTAGGTCTTGCCCAGAAAATATTAAGTATGTGTGAGGACTGGGAATTTTTTTGTTCAGTTACATTCATGACCTTTCTCCGTCCCCTCCCTAGGGTATTTCATCCACGACTCGGTAGACATCGTGGTTAGTCGTCAGACACGAGCTTCTTGGGAATATCTTGTTCATCACCTCATGGTAAATGATAGGCAGGGGATGTGGTGTAGGCCTGGTGCTAGCAGCCTAGTCTCAGCCCTTTCTGGATCTGGGAGGTAAATACCATCCTAATTCATTTCCAACCTGTGTCCTACATCTCCTACCAGGACACTGAGTGAGGGTTGGCACTGTGTGTGCCCTTGGCAGGTAACTATTTGAGGCCAGCAATCCATGGCCTGACCTAATACCTCCTTGAAGACTGGAAACCCTACCCAGAGCCAGAACCTGTGGGCGGGGATCAAAATATAATTATGTTTAATCCACCATAAACTATAATCCAGAAGGAAGCCAATAAGGATGGACTTCCCAGCCAACCATCTGGTAGCTTTGCCATTCCTACCAATTTTTAGGAAATCGATGGTATCTGGAGTCCCTAACCTGCTCTCTCCTTTGCCTTCTAGGCCATGAGTGCCTTCTTTTCAGGCATCTTTTGGAACAGTTTTGTTGGTGGGGGAGTCCTAACACTACTGGTGGAGGTCAGCAACATATTCCTCACTATCCGCATGATGATGAAGATAAACAATGCCCAGCACCTCCTTCTGTACAGGGTTAATAAGTATGTCAACTTGGTCATGTACTTTCTCTTCCGCCTGGCCCCTCAGGCCTACCTCACCCATTACTTCCTGCATTATTGGGGCCAGAGGACACTCGGCACCTTTCTGCTGAGTATACTGCTCATGCTGGACGTTATGATCCTCACCTACTTTTCCCGCCTCCTCCGCTCAGACTTCTGCCCTGAGCGTGTCCCCAGTCAGCAACACAAAGGCAAGTTTTTGACTGAGTGAAAGGCACAAAGCCTGCAACTTGCGGCAAGAGCAGAGGCGCCAAAAACAGCCTGCATGTTTAAGAGAATTAGCTCCACGCCTGGGGCATCCTCTGAGGCCGACTGCTGCACCTACTATTGAAAATGTTGATGAAAGCACTCCTCTGAAGTCCTTGTCCTTTCTTGGGCAAGGGGTGAGGGAAGCAGACAGACCGGTTGGACGTAGTAGTTGGGTGTGGAGACAGGTGCTATCAAAGCCAACCAGTCCACACTGCCCTGAAGTGGATGCTAATGAGAACTCAGTGTGTTGGTTTCCTACAAAGCCTTTTCCAGATAAAGGGAAGGATTCTTGTTTGTTTTCTTACCCCTCTAACAGTGGCAAGTTGTAGTTGTCCCAGGACAATGAACCCCAATCCGGGCCCCAAATATCTGAGCTTCCACTGCTGGGATTTTAAGAAGTGTGGTGTGGTAATAAGGCAGTGTTCCAACAGGGTAAGTAGACCAAGAGTCTTACCCAAGCCCTGTTACTTAAGTGTGTATATATAGCATACTACGGCCTCCCAGAAGCCCAACCAGAAATCAACAAACAAACATATATGGTGAAAAAATTTATATTTAGATTTATAGCCGGCTGGACTCAGTTTAGATGATCCCAATCTGAAAAACAAAAGGGGAGCTTTCATTACCAGGAGCTGAAATGTGAAGATTAGCTGAAAAGTCATGGTTAAAAAGCAAAATGAGGTGAAGTAGGGCCTATTAAGGATACGGGGTGCAGTTAATACCAGTCAGGAGAAGTCATGTTTTGGTCATTTATTAATGACCAAAAGAGCCATCACTTGGACCCAGGCAGTGGGTGAGTTCACAGAAAAGGTAGCTTACTTTGTTGGCAACATCCAAAGCATCATAGTCAGGAGCCAGTCGAACATATGCTTTCTTCTCTCCATCAGGCCTAGGATGAAGGATGTCTTAATTCCTCTTGCCCTTACTGCCCCTAACCCCTTCCCTTTCCCCCTAGTCTTTCTGGCACACCAGCAGTTCCTTTGGTCATGTCATTCTTTCCTAAATAGTGACTTTTCCATCATTTGCACAAGAGGCTAGGGATGCCACCAAACCACATATGAAGCCAAGTCCCCTTGTGGGGACCACCACAGTACATTTTAAGACTTAAGTGCAGATAATCTGACATAAATTGGGTCTAGGGCCTGCCTGTCTAAAGGTGTAAGAATCAAGAAAGCCAACACCATACATCAAGTCCTAGAGGCAGGAGAGCTAATGTATCCTCAAAAGTCCATACCACATAGAAAGAATTAGAAATACAGCAAAAGCTGCTCATTTCTCAAGGCTCAAAAGCTGTGAAACCTACCTGACTCCATGTAGGTTTCCTGGCTCCTGATGAAGGCCCTACTCACCTGATCAAGGTGTTGACCTTGGCCACATCAATGTCATAAAGCTTCTTCACAGCCTGTTTGATCTGGTGCTTATTGGCCTTGACATCCACAATGAACACAAGTGTGTTGTTGTCTTCTATTTTCTTCATGGCTGACTCAGTAGTTAAGGGGAACTTGATGATGGCATAGTGATCAAGCCTGGAGAAGAGGCAAAATGGTGTCAGCTGGCCTGGGTCCAATAAAATTATGAGAAGATAGGCCCTCTTTCAGAGCCTGAAGCCAGAAGAGCCCAGGTGCATCAGACAATGAAGTAGCAATCATTTTTGTCAGACTTTGGTCGCTAAACAGTGTCATCATCTGCACCCTGAAACTTGGGAGACCTGTGCACTCTCTTCCACTTGAAGGACTTTCAAGTGATTGAAGAATCATCTCTGAGTAAACCCCCTTCATTCTTGGACTTTAGCGTTTTGAAGGGCAAACCTCTAAAAGAATTTGAGGCTTCAGAGAGTAAACAACTTACTTCAAGAGCATAAAGCTGAAACCCAGAGTAGAGTTCCAAAGAACATTAGTGCTTCACTATGAGATGACATAGACATTTCTGCCCCCTCTAGTTGCTGAAAACTGGTTTGAGGACCAATGAATGAAAGCACCTTTTATTTATAGTCCAAGTTAAACTTACAATGGCTTGACCATACCTACCACACAACTTTCCCCCTGAAATTCAGAAAAGCAAGTCTCTGTTCATCTGGACATTACGTTCCTGTCTTAAAGCTAGATATCAGGTCTCAACCTCTCATCACATTAAATCCTAAGTCTAAATGAGGGTAAAAAGTTCTTTCCTCCACGGACACAACCCACTCTACCACTTTCTTTTCTTTCTTTTTTTTTTTTAAGAAATAAATTTTTTTTTAATTTTTTTAAATTTATTTATTTATGATAGTCAGAGAGAGAGAGAGAGAGAGAGAGAGAGAGAGAGACAAAAGCAGGCTCCATGCACCGGGAGCCCGATATGGGATTCGATCCCGGGTCTCCAGGATCGCGCCCTGGGCCAAAGGCAGGCGCCAAACCGCTGTGCCACTCAGGGATCCCTTTTTTTTTTAAAGAAATAGAAGGTGGCAGTTACTACTATTGCTCTAATACGTGGCCCCTAAAATCAGTTTTATTAATACAAAACACTTCAAAGCCCTAATCTTTTGCCTATTCCCTATTTCTTGAGTGTAAATGAGAATTTTTACATACACTGTTGAAGGCCTTCTATGTCCATTTGGTTATTATAAGTGTCCTTATCAATCTAGAATCAGCACCCGTTAGAGGACTATTCCTTCCAGCAATAGGCGCAATGAATAACCAAATCTGGAACTCCAAGACAAAATACATTTATCAAAGTCCTACTTTACACTCCAAGAAAACGGAGTTTAAAACCCTAATCAGGGCAGCCCGGATAGCTCTGCGCTTTAGCACCGCTTTCAGCCCAGGGTGTGATCCTGGAGACCCAGAATGGAGTCCCACGTTGGGCTCCCTGCATGGAGCCTGCTTCTGCCTGTGTCTGTGGCTCTCTCTGTGTATCTCTCATGAATAAGTAAATAAAATTTTAAAAATAAAACCCTAATCATAGGGCACCTGGGTAGCTCAGTGGTTGAGTGCCTTTGGCTCAGGTCGTGATCGCAGGATTCTGAGATCCAGGCCTGCATCGGGCTCCCTCAGGGAGCCTGCTGCTCTCTGTATCTCTAGTGAATAGGTGTTTTTTAAAAATTAAAAAAAATATAAAAATCCTGGTCATATAAGAACAATAATTAACCTGACAATTAGTTAACATTAATAATTGAGCTGTTTTAAACAATTCCTGCCAATATTGTAAAAACGTCTCTTCTCGTTCTTAAATGGGGCACTAACAATCCCTTCACACTCCCTTAGGAAGACACACACTAGGTACCAACATGTATTTGAGAACCCATGCTGTAGGTTTGGTAAGTTTCCAAATTACGAATGGTTACCCAACATCTTTTCATAGGAAAGGGCATTACTAACTTGTTTCTCCTGGGGGCGCTCTTCCGAGGATATTTGGGCTGCCTTCGGAGACGCAGGGTCTTGGGTCTTCGGAATGTAGGTGACGTGCGGATCTTCTTTTTTTTGTGACTGTGCACGCCTTTCAGCACCGCTTTCTTAGCTTTCAAAGCCTTTGCTTTGGCTTCGGCTTTGGGAGGGGCAGGGGCTGAGAGAAAAAAAGATAATTAGGGCTCGGGATTCAGAAAACAATCACTTCCGTCCTAGCGGGCGCCCCAGCCCACACGTGCATCAGTGGTTCCTTTGAAGACATCACAAGTCTCAGGACATTAAAATTTTTCCATCATATGCACGATACTGGCTCGAACTTGGGAAGAAGTCCAGGAATACGACGCAGAAAAAAGGAACTAGCTATAATCGAACGCTTGATATCTGACAAGATGTGTGTTAGCAGTTTTATTTACCTATATAGCCCCGCCTAAAACACGGGGAAAAAAAAAAGGAAATTAAATTGTGGGAGGCTGGTTTTTTTTTTTACAGGTGGATATAAGTAGTTCCCTAAAGCCAACAGTCTGGCAACCCCCGACAGGTGGGGCCGGCCAGGCTTGCCTCCACAAACCACCTCAGAAGAGCCTAGCCCACGAGGCTGGGCACACACGCACCGTGGCATGGCGGAATGCGAGAAGCAGGTCGGGAGAGGACACCCCAAAGCTTAGCCTAGCCGCTGTCCTCCCAGTTCGTTCATTCCGAAGAGATCCCACGCCAGCTAACCGTGATAACCCTCTTTCCCCAGCGCGAGCACACACCTTCCTTCTTCGCCTTCGGCGCCATCTTCGTGAAAGGGATTTCCCAGGCTCGTTTCCACGGGCTTATAGAGCGCAGTCTCACCGAAGACTCGCGATGCTTTTTATTTAAAGCTGATTGGATAAACTGTAGCGCAGCGCCCTCTGGGAATGGTAGTTAAGTTTAATGCCCTCGCGAGAGTGATTAAGCATGCTCCACCCCTTCCCGCAAAAGAGTCTAAAGTGTCTTGGGGGTTGTAGTTTTCTGGAGGCATGAGTTTATTTGCTAAGGTCGTGGATGCGTTTCGTGTAGCCAGCTGCAGCTAGCGTCTGATCCTGAGCGCTTCCCATTTTGAGGAAAGTATTGCAGTTTCAGGAGACAGTAACACTGAAAACTGAGCTAAATATAATTAGGTTGACTCAGGGAGAGTGAAGCAAAGTTGTAGAACGTTAGAGCAGAAGTTGTCTGGTACAGGAGCTCCTGGGTGGTTCAGTAGGTTAAGCCTCTGCCTTCTGCTCAGGTCATGATCCCAGGGTCCTGGGGTGCAGACCCCCATAGGGCTCCCTGCTCAGCGAAGACCTGGCTTCTCCCCTCTGCCGCCCCCTACTCCGGCTTGTGTGCACTCTCTCAACAAAACAAAACAAACTTTAATTATCTGGTCCAAGACCCTCAAACAACTTCTGTGGAAATTTAGGTCCAGAGCGGCGACGTGGTTTATCAATAACACAGTGATTTGGTCGCAGAAAAAGACGAGTCAGGCAGAGGAGAGGAGGAAAGTATCATAGGAGGTAGAAGGTGGCCGTATCTGCCCCTCTTTACCTGTGATAGTCCTAGATGTCGTGCGTTTTCCCGATAATACTCTTTAAACTACCAATATTAAAAACACCCGTTGTACTGGTTTCGCTAGGACTCGCTAGTTCTCGGGAGTAATTTCATTCATAGTCCCCTCTCTTTTTTTTTTTTAATTTTTTTAAGTTTCTATTTATTTATGATAGTCATCACGGGGGGGGCGGGGCAGAGACATAGGCAGAGGGAGAAGCAGGCTCCATGCACCGGGAGCCCGACGTGGGATTCGATCCCGGGTCTCCAGGATCGCGCCCTGGGCCAAAGGCAGGCGCCAAACCGCTGAGCCACCCAGGGATCCCTAGTCCCCTCTCTTTAAGTAGTCTTCCCTCCCCTGCTCCAGTCATGTTGGCATCCTCAAATTCAGTTCCCCTCACAGAACAAGTTTTAGGAATGCTTCGGTTTGCTTCTCCGATGGTCTGTGTCTATCCCATCTCCACCCTACCCTTTCTGTCTTCCTCCTCCCCGCTTTGGAACTAGCTGTCCCCTTTTGACGGCGAGAATTATTGTGTCCTACACCCCTCCTCTATTCTGCAGACCTGCAAAATGTTAGAGCTAAAAAAAAAAAAAATGTTAGAGCTGTCCTTGGGGGTAAGATTCCGATGGGATCAGAGAGAACGCCGGTACCAGAGCGGTGACCTACCTAAAGGGAGGAGTTCCAGGATCACCTAGCTCTTCTTTACCCTCCATTGAGGGAGACAGACTCCGGACTTTGGACGTCTCTTTCCTCGGTGGGCATCCCGTTCTGCCCTCGGTATCCCTTGTATGCTTTCCCCCATCCCACTCCATCCCAGGCAGGAGGGCGAGCGGGGGGCAGACTCTATGAGTCACGTCCTGGGCCTGGAGTTGAGGAGGGAAGCGCCGCCTCTCCTTGGGCCCCGTCTCTCCTCCTTTCCCCTCCCCGCCTGTTCCTAGCCCAGCCAGATACTGCGCAGCGATCACCGATTCTCCATCACCAATTTGACTGGGTAAGGGTCCCCTTGGAGCCGCAGCCCGGCCCAGAGGTACAGGGGAGAACGGCCGTGGGGGTGGGGTGGGGGGACTTGGATCTGGGCAGGTTCCAGCCTGGGTGGAGGCGGTCCTGGTGCCCGTGAGGCGTCTGGCAGGGTACCCAGAGCTGGGGCAGCGCAGTGGGGAGGAGAAGAGGGGGAGGCTGGGACAGGCTGCGAGGCCAGGAGCTGCCGGGAGAGGGGCAGGGGGCGGCCCTTCTCCAGGAATTTCCGGGGATCATGTTACAGCGCTCGCGGAGGGAGAGCGGAGTGGGACGCCGGGCCCTGCAGCGGACTGGGCCCCTGGCCCCCTCCTCCAGCAGCCCGCGGGCCTTGCAGCGCTACCCCTGCCCACACTGACCCCGTGCGGCGGGCCGCTCTGCGCCCCCGGGCAGCTGTGTTATGGTAGGGCCGCCTCAGCCTCGAGTTGTCGTCGGGTCCCCGCGGCCCCGAGTCATTGTAGGAACTATCCGGCCCCGAGTTATTGTGGGGTCTGCGCGGGCCCGCCCCCCCCCGGACGGGATTTCCCGCCCCCATTTGGCTGCGGCTGAGTCTCCCCGCCCCCGAGTCGTCGTCGGGACGCCCCGGGCCCGGGTGATTGTAGGTTCGCCCCGGCCCCGGATGATTGTCTCATCCCCGTGGCCCGCTGTGGTCGTAGCGTCCCCGAGGCCGCGGGCTCCCGTAGGCTCCCCGTGGCCCAGAGTTATAGTCGGGACACCCCGGTCGCGGGTGATTGTCGGGTCTCCGCGGGCCCGGGTCGCTGGGGTGGATCAGGCCCCCGCGCCTTCTCGGGGCTCCCCGCAAGGTCGCAGGCGAGATGAACATTCTGGCGCCGGTGCGGAGGGACCGCGTCCTGGCGGAGCTGCCCCAGGTAGGCGCCAGGGCCACGTCGGGCTTCTGGCTGCGGTGGGGTGTGGGCGGGGAGGAGGCGGCACCAGATCAGTTAGAGGCTAGGGCCCAGCCCTGCCGCCCAGCTAGGCCTGCTGCTTCTGGGTGGTCCCCGTCCCCCCCACCCCCACCCCGCCCAGGGCAGCTTGGCTGCGGGACGTGCGCCAGGAGTGGATGAGTCCCATTCTCTTCTATCGCTCTAAGTGCCTGAGGAAGGAGGCCGCTTTGCACGTGCACAAAGACTTCCACCCCCGCGTCACCTGCGCATGCCAGGAGCACCGGACAGGCACCGTGGGGTGAGCAAAGAAAGGAAGTCCCCGGAAACCCTGTAGTCCAAGTTAGGGTACACACAAACCCCTAGAGGCTCCATTTCAGCCTCTACTAGCTATATGATTATTCCCCCCCCCCTTTTTTTATACCCATTTGTTCTCTCTTTTCTTCCCAGCAAGGTTGTGTTGAATCCTATGAAATGGAGTGGGGTAGAGAGGTGGCAGTTCACTTCCTGACACAGAGAAAGTGTCCAACCGGAGAGGGTGGTTGTCAGCTCAGCTTCCCACATACCATTCATTTGAGCCCCGGGGGCTCAATTTAAGATGTATCCTGATTTCAGAGATGTTAAAATGTATATGTGGGGAGTGAAGGGGCAGTATGTCTCAGAATATAGCACATCTATCTCATTTGAACCTTCATAACAGTCCAATAGAATATATAGTAAATCTCCGCTTAGTAAATGTTGATACTGAGGCTCAGAGAGGCTAAGTAACTTGTCCTGAGTCACACAGATAGCGAATGTAAGAACTGGGTTTCAGATTTATGTCTCTCTGATGCTGAAACACAGAACACTCTTCTGCAAGCATATGTGTCCAGGCAAGTTGCCTGGGAGGCCTCATGTCTGTGATAACCTCAGCCAGGGTACAGCTAACTTTATAGACTCCGTAGGGAACATTGAGACTCCTGGGTTGCAAGAGATAGCACTCACTCCTCCTGCCCACTTTTGTGTCCTGCAGATTTAAGATCTCCAAAGTCATTGTGGTGGGGGACCTGTCAGTGGGGAAGACTTGTCTCATTAATAGGTAAGAAGGTGCTCCGGTTGAGCTGGATTGGGCTGGCCAGGGTTCAGCCAGACCTAGCCAGGTGGGCCATGCTCAGGGCCAGAGCATCTGGTGTTCCCTCAGGTTCTGCAAAGATACTTTTGATAAGAATTACAAGGCCACCATTGGAGTGGACTTTGAGATGGAACGATTTGAGGTGTTGGGCATCCCCTTTAGTCTGCAGCTGTGAGTACTTCCTCCATACCTTCCTGCCCTTCCTTGCCCCAGTGCCATACCCCCCTCCCCACCCCACACACACCCACATACCTGTGCTTTACCCTACCCCTTCCTTTCTCCCAGCTGGGATACTGCTGGACAGGAGAGGTTCAAATGCATTGCGTCAACCTATTACCGAGGAGCTCAAGGTAAGAGCTGAGGTGCAAGTGGGGCAGGTGGGTGTTCCTGGTCTCTATCTAGGGTTGGGGAGATTTGGGAAATGAGCCAGTAATGTCAGCTGTTTTTGCCACTTTTCCAGCCATCATCATTGTCTTCAACCTGAATGATGTGGCCTCCCTGGAACATACCAAGTATGTGGGGATGCTGGACTATAATGGGGGCTCTAGGAAGAGAGGGTTCAGAAAAGAGGGGTGGTCAGGGGCATTAGTAGGGAAGGGGAAGAATGCATTGAGGACCAGAGAGAGAGTAATGGGCATACAAGTGTCAGCGAGAAGAGCCTCTCCAGCTCACTTATCCTTGGTTGTCTCCCTTCTCTGGCAGACAATGGCTGGCTGATGCACTCAAGGAGAATGACCCTTCCAGTGTGCTTCTCTTCCTTGTGGGTTCCAAGAAGGACCTGAGTGTGAGTGTGTCAGTGGGGATGGAGGTGGGGCTTCCAACTTGGTGAGGGGACTCCCTACCCCCACTTGCCATCTGACTCTGACCTTCCCTTAGACTCCTGCTCAGTACCTGCTGATGGAGAAGGATGCCCTCAAGGTGGCCCAAGAGATGAAGGCTGAGTACTGGGCTGTCTCTTCTCTCACTGGTGAGGCAGAGGTTTCAGGTCTTCTGCTGTGGCACTCTTGTCTACCTGGCCTCTCATTCCTATACCTTTAGCTGTGCCCCATGACTCAAGGCCTGGAACAGCCCCTGAGCACCCGTCTGCTCCATGTGTCAGGTGAAAATGTCCGGGAATTCTTCTTCCGTGTGGCAGCACTGACCTTTGAGGCCACGGTGCTGGCTGAGCTGGAGAAATCGGGGGCCCGGCGCATCGGAGATGTTGTCCGTGAGTGCCTACCTGGTGAGGGTGGCAGAGAGCATGGGGAACGTCTAATCCTTGCTTCACATATTTTCCACCCTTTTTCAGGCATCCATAGTGATGACAGTAACCTCTATCTGTCTGCTCGCAAGAAGAAGCCCACGTGCTGCCCGTGAGCGGTAAGGGGACTGTCCAGAGCCTGCGCAGCCCTGGGGCACCGTGCCACCTTGACTCCCCTACACCTCGAACCGGGACATTTGCACTGATTGTTTTTCCAGACCAAAGAGCTGCCTGTTGGTGGCAGTATCCCTGGAGGGGTAGCGGGGACCATGCTAATCGCTTCCTGCCCCAGGCACCATGCCAAAGACTGGATATTCCCCCTCCTCCAGGGGCTCTCCAGGGTGCCCAGCAGTGGGGAGGTAATCCCTGCTGCTTTTGCTTAGCCTGCTGGGCCCTTTTGAGTATGAGGATGCCTAATGATCCCAGCCTCACACTGTGCCTTATGCATTAAAATCTCTATTATTAGCAGTTTGGGGACTAGAGTCCTTTGTTGGGGATGAGGGATGTGGAATTAGCAGGGCTGTGTGGCTGTCTTGGGAATGGAGCTTCCTGCTGGATTCTGGCCATATCTGACCCCTGGGCCCAGACAGGCTGAGAGCTCAGGAACCACATTTTGGAGGCGTGTCCTGGACTCTCAGTGGTTGGCTTTGAGAGCTCTTTCCTTTGGTTCCTTATCCCCAACTGTGTCCTCCTACTTGGACACATATTTCTACCACTGGATAATTGTTTTCTTTTTTTTCACCGATTCTGCCTTCCCTTAAAAAAAAAAAATACTTATCTGAGGGGAACACTGTAAGAAGTGATGGAGGTTTTGAATGCTCTTTGGGTTGACCAGAAGGTGCAGCACAGGTATGGGCTTGGCTCTTACTCAGAAGATGTGCTATCTAATGTATAGCTAACATTATTAGTAATATAAACATAAATTTATGAGTAGTGTCCTTTTACATTTTAAAACATGATTAAAATAAACAAAACAGCATAGGGGTGTTTGGCTGGCTCACTCAGTAGAACATCTGATTCTTTATCTCAGGGGTGTGAGTTTATTTTTATTTATTTTTAATTTTTTTTAATTTATTTATGATAGTCACACATCGAGAGAGAGAGGCAGAGACATAGGCAGAGGGAGAAGCAGGCTCCATGCACCGGGAGCCCGACGTGGGATTTGATCCCGGGTCTCCAGGATCGCGCCCTGGGCCAAAGGCAGGCGCCAAACCGCTGCGCCACCCAGGGATCCCAGGGGTGTGAGTTTAAACCCTATGTTAGGGTCAGCCCCAGTGGCAGAGCGGTTTAGCGCCGCTTACAGCCTAGGGCATAATCCTGGAGACCTTGGATCGAGTCCCACGTCAGGCTCCCTGCATGGTGTGCCTGCTTCTCCCTCTGCCTGTGTCTCTGCCTCTCTCTTTCTCTCTCTGTGTGTGTGTGTCTATGAATAAATAAATAATCTTAAAAAAAATAAACCCTATGTTAGGCCCAGAACTTACTTTATTTTTTATAGTATTTTTTTTTTAAAATTTTTACTTATTTATTCATGAGAGACACACACACACAGAGGCAGAGACATAGACAGAGGGAGAGGCAGGCTCCATGCAGGGAGCCTGATGTGGGACTCGATCCTGAGTTTCCAGGATCACGCCCTGGGCCAAAGGCCGACGCCCAACCACTGAGCCACCTGGGCTGCCCCTAGAGCTTACTTTAAAAAGGAAAAAGGAGGGCAGCCCCTATGGCGCAGCAGTTTGGCGCCACCTGCAGCCTGGAGGGTGATCCTGGAGATCCAGGATTGAGTCTGAGGTCAGGCTTCCTGTAGGGAGCCTGCTTCTCCCTCTGCCTGTATCTCTGCCATTCTCTCTCTGTGTCTCTATGAATAAATAAACAAAATCTTAAATAAAATAAAATAAAATAAAATAAAATAAAATAAAATAAAATAAAATAAAATAAAATAAAATAAAATAAAAAGGAAAAAGCATTGGGATCCCTGGGTGGCTCAGCAGTTTAGCGCCTGCCTTTGGCTCAGGGCGTGATTCTGGAGTCTTGGGATCAAGTCCAGCATCCGTCTCCCTGCGTGGAGCCTGCTTCTCCCTCTGCCTGTGTCTCTGCCTCTCTCTCTCTCTATCATAAATAAATAAAAATTAAAAAAATAAAAAGGAGGGAAAAAAAACCCGGCATATTTTTTTCCCTCTGCAAAAAGGAAAAGATATGCTCTGAATCAGGAAGTCCCCCATTTGAGTCCTCACTGTTTATCCTCAATCACTTTTCACTGTGTTCCCCTGGGAGAAATACTATTTTTTAATTCATTATTTTTTCCAAAGATTTACCCATTTATTCTAGAGAGCAAGAGAGTGATTGTGCAAGCAGGGGGAAAGGCCAGGGGGAGAGGCAGAGGGAGAGGTAGAAGGAGACTCCCCACTGAGCAGGGAGCCCAATGTGGGGCTTGATCCCAGGACCCCAGGATCATGACCTGAGCTGAAATCAGGAGTCAGATGCTCAAATGACCCATCCAGGCGCCCCAAAGAGAAGTATTTTTCAAAGGGAAAGCAGAAATGGGGTGAAAAAAAGAAAACAATTATCCAGTGGTAGAAATATGGGAATAAGCACCAAGTAGGAGGACACAGTTGGGGATAAGGAACCAAAGGAAAGAGCTCTCAGACTCCCAGGCAAATCACTTATCCTCTGTGCCTCAGTTTCTTCATCTGTAAAACCAGGCTGATAACACTGATGAGGTTTCATGGATGAAATAAGGTAAAACACCAACACACACAGGAAGAGCTCAAAAACCTTAACTATTGTAACTAATTGGAGGGAAAAGTGGTGAAGAACCTGGCTCATTTTTGACATTTTTTTTTAAAGATTTTATTTATTTATTCATGAGAGACACTAAGAGAGAGGCAGAAACATAGGCAGAAGGAGCAGGCTCCATGTGGGGAACCTGATGCAGGACTTGATCCCAGGCCCGGGGATCAGGACCCGAGCCAAAGGCAGAAAGAAGCTCAACCACTGAGCCCCCCAGGGGTGCCCCTCATTGTTGACATTTGATCCAGAGTTATAGATTGGGTGGAAGCATCTCAGACATCTGAGGCAACAATGCTGGGACACATGTGGCCTGGTGTCATCCTGAGAGGCCTCGGAGGGGCTGAGATTAGAACACAGATCCGAGGGACTCCTTCGGCTCAGGGTATGATCCCAAGATCCTAGATTGAGTCCATGTCGGGCTTCCTGCAGGGAGCCTGCTTCTCCCTCTGTCTGTGTCTCTGCCTCTCTCTCTTTCTGTGTCTCTCAGGAAAAAATAAATAAAATCTTAAAAAAAACAAAACAAAACACAGATCCCGGCTCCCAGGCGCCTGGTACCATTCTCACCCAGCCACTCTGTTGGAAGAGTTGGCTTTCCTGCAGACTCCTCTCTCCTGGCTTCTCCTTCCCTGCTATTCCTAGAATTGTCTAGAGCTAAGGTGAGGAGAGGAGTCTGGGTAGCGGCCGTAGCCACTCAGCCTCCTGGGTCTGGAGGAGGGTGAAGGCTGGGATCATGCAGAGTAGCAGCAGCAGGAGAGGCCCTTGATGACTGGAGAGAACAGAGTTTAAACATCATCCTTTCCTCTTTTTTCCATCTGTTGAGATATATCCTGGTTTAGGAGCCTGGTGCCAAGACAATTTGAGGAGTGTGATGTGTGGAGTGTGGGTGGTATGGCTGTAATACTTTTTCACACTCCCTGGGACTGTTTTTTCCATGTCTCTTCCCTCACAGGACTGTGCTGTTCTCACCGCTCCTGTTGCACAGAGCCTGTGACTCGGTGTGTGTATGCACGTGTGTGAGAAACCTGAACCACAGAGCTGCTGTGGAATGTTTGTGCTGTACCCCGCATGGGGATCAGGGATGTGGTTCGGTTTTCTGGGCCCTCTCTGTGAGGGGAATGGGCATGTGTGCATATTGCATCAGTCCACGGGTGTGACTGATGTATGTGTAGTGTATATGCTATATTTTAAGGGTGGGCGGGGTGTGTGTAGTAAGTTACTATGAATGCCCCGTCACAAGCAAACCTATGGAGACACATGGGGTTGTGAGAATGAAATAAGATAAAGCACTGACGTACATAGGAAGAGCTCAGAAACCTTAGTCATTATTTATTTATTTATTTGTTATATTTTTTTCCTTAATCATTTTAATAACTGTTTTGGGGAAGAGTAAGCAAGACCTTGGTCCTATGCTGACATCTTTACTGGGCAGTATCGTCTCTGGGACAGGGCGCCTGTGGGGGTTGGGAGGGAACGCTGAGAAGGGGCCCTGGGGACGGGTGCCCCGACGGGCTGGGAGCCGACTACTTCAAGTCCTCATCTTGAGAACTGGGCCTTGGGCTCCTGCGGAGAGGCCTGGGGGCACGAGGAAAAGAGCGCGCGCGCACGGCAGCGAGCCGGACCCAGCCATGCTCCGGAGCCGGACGGCCGTCGGAGACGCGGGGGGGTGGGGGTGGGGGTGGGGGTGGGGGTGGGGGCTGCGGGCGGGCGGGGCTCCCGGGCAGCCGCTGGGTTCCGAGGGCTTGGGAGGGGCTGGATTGCTGCGGAAGCTGGAGGTGGAGAGAATGGCTGGGGCGGGGCTAAGAACGGGGTGGGGGCGGGGCTAAGGTCCGGGGGTAGGACTAAGAGCGGGGTCTGGAGAGGAGCTAGGGATGGGACTGAGGGGGCTGGGCCTGAGCGGCCGAGCTAAGGTTTAGGCCCGAGAGAAAGAGGCGGTACTAAGGTTCCAGGTGGGACGAAGAGGGGCGGGAAGGAGGTGGGAGGCCCCGGATGAAGAGCGCGGCTGAAGCTTAGGTTTGGGCTAAAACAACGCAGAGCAAGGGGAGGGTGGAGGGAGAGACTGGGCAAGCATGGGGCGGAGTTAAGGGCTGGATCGGGGCGAGGCTGACATTGAGGTTTACGGCTGGCTCGACCAAGCTGAGGTTCAGGATTGGACTTCCGCGAGGAAGTCTTGTAGAGAGAGAACTGGGCTAAGAGCGATGTGGGTCAGGACGACACTGAGGATCGAAAGGTGGACTAAGGAAAAGACTGAGGACAATGCCACCATCTGGGCTGAGAGCAGCGCTGGTAAGGAGGGGGCGGGGCAGGAGTTTGGGGGTGGGTTTCGGTCTGGGGGCGTGGCACTCAAGGAGGGTTTAGAACTGGGTAGAGCCTGGCGAAGGAGGCGGGGTCAGGGCTGGGCCGGGGCGGAGTTAGGGCCTAGGGGCGGGCTCACGCCGAGCCGTGGGCCAATGATTGAGGACTGGGGTCCTGAGGCCCTGGAGAGTGCCTGCTGGGTTGGCCGGGCGGGTCCTGCTGGAGCCAGAGTGGCCGGCCTCTAGCTAGTAGGAGTGGGAAGCGTTGCCTTGCTGCAGTCTGAGCCCTGGCCGCTGCCTAAGAAGTGCAGGGCCTGGCCAGAGCGCCTGGTCCAGCACCCACCCAGTCGCCAGGTTGGGCCAGGCGGTTCCATTGAATCTCAGGGGAGGAAGGAGTCTGGAGGTTCCACGCGTGACATCACAATTACTGTCAGATGTGGCGGGGCCAGGGCGGTATTTCCCAGAAGACCGTGCACACTGCGCTGTCTAGCTCCCTCTTTCTCCCTGCTTCCCTTCCTTTCTCCCTTCCCCCTCTCCCTTCCTCCCCCATTCAGCTGCTTTGGTGCCCAACCTGGAACCCCACCACCTGTGCCACAAGGGCGGGGGGAGCGCCTCAGCCCGCCGTACTGGGAGGATTCTGTACAAATGAGCATCACCTGTGAGTTTTGAGTTAGGCCCCTGCACCTGGTTGAATGCGCCACCAAGAATACCACCATAAGCCTCCCTCTTCCTTTCAAGCCGTCCCTCTACTCATTTCATTATGAAGTCTGCCCTGTGTCTGGCCACAATTACTGCTGCTCCCTAAGTAGGAGCTCTCCTATCTGTGAAATTAGAGAGCAGGTTGTCTTCCTCCTACCTGAAGAGTTACCAAGTCCCACCCCTTGGCAGAGTTTTGATCCATTTATTAACTTGTGTCTTTGGACAGCTTTCTTTTTTTTTATTTTTTTTAATTTTTTTGGACAGCTTTCTTATCCTGACTCTCTGAGTCCCCCACCGATAGAATGGATTGTGGTGAGGATTTTAGATCCAAGGCATATTTTAAAAGCCCAGCACAGTGCCTAACTTTGGAAAGATGCTTATTCTGGGCCACTTCTTTTCTAGAAAAGTCCTCAGTGTTGAACCCTGGGCAGAATCTCCAGTGCTGTGGCTTCTTTATGGTTGGTTCCAATAGGGTTTTTTTCTATTCTACTCATGTATTTATTCAATCAACCGGCATTTATGGGACACTTTTCATGTCCCAGAACTTGCAGATACAGAGGCAGATAAAATATGGGCCTGTTCTCAAGTTGCCCTAGAGTAAGTGCATAAAGTACCATGGCAGGGTAAAAGGACACAAGACATGTGTGACCAATTCTGCTTGGAGAGAGTGTTGTTCTTTCCAAGATAAACAGGTATTTCTGGGGGGTGAGAGGCAGGAGAGAAAGAATGGAGAAGAGAGGGGTAGGAGGAAAGATGAGTGAGAAAAACTTAACTGAGGAAGGAATCAGGGCCGGGTCCTGGGGGGGTCAGTTATGTCATGATAGGGAGTTTGCACCTCATCCTGAAGGCAGTGGAAGGCTATTAAACAGGAGGAACATGGTGGATTGGTTGGAAAACTCAATTTAGCTGCATTGTCTGCATGCGGGTAGTAAAACAGAAGGCAGGGAGATTAGGCAGGAGGTTCTTGAGTTGTCTTAGGAATACTGAAGTTCTGAACCAAGTTAGAGGCAGATGTGGGGGGCAGGTAGGCATGGCAAGACTTGGTCATCAACTGGGTGTAGAAGCGAAGGAAAGAACCATCCCTAGATTTCTAGCCAAGGTGTCCATTCCTTTCTGAAATGAAAGAGATAAAAGGAGATGGCTCCTGGAGGGCAGGGAGAAGATAGATTTGTGTATGATGTGTTGGTCTAAGATATTTTGCAAATGTCCTAGAGAATATTGATTCTGTGCTCAGGAAAGCAGTCTGGACTGGAGGCCCTGATTTATGTCATTTTTTTGATGGATGTTGAAACCATGTAAGTGGATGACATTATCCAAGAGAAGTCTGTAGAGTCTTTGAGAAGGAGGTCAAACAGAACCCTGGTAATTACCAATTTAAGGGGTACAGCAGAGGAAAAGGAAACTGCAAAGGAGTCAGGAAAGAACTAGCCACTCAGAGAAGGAAGACAGAGGAGATGAGAGAGGTCATTTATGGGGGTCAGAAGAACAGTTTGCAGAAGAAAAGATATCAATTGGTCAACAGTGTCAAGAAGGGAAGAAAGAAGGCCACTGGGTTTAGTTATTAGGAAATTGTTGAAATTGTAGGGATGGGTGCCTGGCTGCTTCAGTCAGTAGAGCAGGGGATTATGAGTTTGAGTCTCACATCAGGCATAGAGATTACTTTAAAAAAAAATAAAAGCTTAAATAAATAAATACATAAATAAAAAGGAAATTGTTGGTGGCCTTTGCCTGGGCTTTTTTTTCTTTTGATAGAAAGGCCCAGTAGCTGCCATGCTGTATGTGGCTGGCAGAGAAGAGAGGTGGAGACTCTGAGCTAACTGAAGGTAGGCACTTGGCCTCCTCCACTGGTGCCTGGTGAAGCTAATCAATATGCCTGTTAAATGAACAAGTGAATAAACCTGGATTGAAAAGGAAGCCAGGTGGGATATTCAGTGGTAGAGGGAGAAGCAGGGTTCATAGAGTATTTTGTTTAAAGATAGTCATTGCTTGTAGGAAAAAAAAAAAAAAAACAGTAAAGAAGGAGAAGGTAAAAATTCTGACTGGGACCTAGGATTCAGGGGCTTTGGGCGGGAGAAAGGTGGAGGGGTACTTCTCCAGGCTGGGGGAGAGTCGATGAGCGGGGGAGCAGCCTCAGGTAATGCTGGTACAATGATCTGAAAGGAACAGCGGCAGGGTAGGAATTTCCAGGAAGGTGCTGGAAGTTCATTCATTCATTCATTCATTCATTCCATAAATTTTGGGTACTTACTGTGTTGTGGAAAATAGAAAGAGCTGACCAGGGACCTGTAGAAAGATGACCAAGTGCCACTGAAGTCCCCGCTGAAGTCTCCCAAGCAGTCAGCTTAAGGAGCAGGACTCAGCTCTGATGCCCCAAAGGACAAAGCTAGCTGTGGGAAGTAAGGGCAAGTGGCAGACTCTGCCCTGTGGCTGCTGATGGAACTGTTGCCCTATCCAGCTCAGGAACACCCTCTGACCAGCTTCCACATGCCCCGGGAATTCCTGCAATTGTCCCTCCTTGCCTAGGCTCTGGCTTACTCCTAATTCATTACTTCACATTCTGCTCCTGTTACGCTTCTTCCAGGAAGCCTTCCTCATCACCTCCCCTCACCCCCTAGCACTGTCGCACTCCTTGGTAGATGCCCTTGTTCTAACTCCCACAGGCCTTCCCCCCCCCCCACTTCTTTGCCTGAACTGCTCATCCTCTGGTGTTCCCCTCCTCGCCCCATCAGCTCCTTGAGAAGGGGGAGTATTGGATCGTTTTTTTTAATCTGCATCTCCAGGGTGCAGGTGGGGCTTCTCAGGAAGTCTGTGATGAGTGAATGGCACGGGGAGGGGCTGCTGCCACTGCCACTCTACTCTCTCAGATGTAAACAGGTTACCCAGCTGGGAGAGAGGACATCTGCTGGCTGGCGTGGCGTCTAGCACGGATGCATCTACCTTCTCCTCTGAAGGTGGGTCCAGGGAATCTCTGGCCCCAGGGTTCCCCACCACCTCTCATTTGGGAAAACTAATACCTGGTGGCAGGCAGGAGGGAGGGAAGTGTTTGGTCCCCAAAGGGGGGACCCCAGCTGCTCCAGCCCCACCCCATCCCATACCCCTGCCAGGCGGGGAGGGCCCTTTCTCTGGAGGCCACAAGTCACCCCTGTGTTTTGTAGCACTTTATGGTGCACAAATCTCTTTGGCATATGTGAACTGAGTCCTTTCAACAATTCTGCAAAATAGGTATTACCACCATCCCCATTTTGTGGATAAGGAAATGAAGGTGCAGAGAAGTAATTTGCCTTGGGACATCCAGCTAGTGACAGAGCTGGGACTTATACTCAAGCCTGTCTGACTACAAGTTCAGGGCACTTGCCACTATGCTGCCCCCTGTCCCTAGTTCAGTGCTGAAGAAGGTGGTGGCGGCGGTGGTCCAAGGTCCAGCCTCACATGCCTTATTCCCCCCAGGATGGAAAAGGAGCACAGGAGAAGCAAAAATGGAGGCCACCAAATGGGACAGGGGCATATGGGGCACCTGGGACCCTCACAGCCTGGTGGGGGAAAAGGAAGGAAGGAGAAATGTGGGGCAAAGCTCTTACCAAGCTGCTGTGCCATCTCTCAAGTACTTTTAAGGCCACTTGGACTAACACACGCCTAAACTGGTAACCCCTGGCTGGGGGCCGGTGTGACGTCTTGTCCCAGGTCCACCCTTGTAGAGGCTGGATAAAGGCTCAGTCCTCCTGGCCTGAGGGAGTAAGCCAGCTGCTGCACCCCCTACCAGGATGTCCTGGAGTTTATCAGTGCCAACCCACTTCTTCCTCCAGGGGTGGGTAGAACTGGAGTCCAGGGGAGAGGGGGGGGAACTGCAAGAAGGTGCCTTGCTCTCTCTGTCCTAGTATGTGAGACCTTAGGCACATGGAGTCACTTCATGGGGTGGCCAGAGGGAGAGCCATTGGTAGACTAGAGATGGTGGGGGTAGAGGCTAAGTGTCCAGTGTGTCCAGGGCTTATGTTCACCTGAACAAAAGAGGTGAAGGCTCGCTCCAGGGCTTCCCCCAATTCCCAAATCCTTACCCCCAGCAGCTTCTCAATTGGGCTCCTGGGAAAGGGAACTTGCTGCCTACAAGGGATGGAAGGGCTCAGGTTGGGGTCGGGTTGTTCAAGTCTGTGGCTCTAAGGAGATGGGATGGGGAAGGAGGCCATGAGTACGGAGTAGAGAAGAGTGAGCATGGAGAACAGGAGAGAGGTGAGAAAGTGAGGAAGGTGTCAGAAGGGAGGGGAAGGGCTTGGCGAAGAAGAGGGAAAGCAAGCACTAGAGTCAGGAGAAGCTGAGGAGACAGACCAAATCTCTCCCCCAGGCTTGAGCCTCCAGGCCACAGCAAGTCTCGGGGCTGGAGTGATCCTGAGGCTGAGGGCTAGGGATGGGGGCTTCCTGGCGGTGCAGGGCAGGCTAGGAACTCTGAAGTGGTGCTCCTCTCTGCCATGTGGCTCCATGGTCTGCTTGGCCTGAGGGCCTTCCCCTACCCAGGCAGCCTGCGGAGTTCCCCGGCATGATAGGCAGGCATCAGAGGGGAGCAAGGGAAACTTGCTGATACATTTTCCTGAGAGTCTGGTTGGAGGATTTGTGCAGGGGGCCTGAGGGGCAAGGGTAGTGCTGAGTTCCTACTGGGTGGTTACCACTCAGAAGCAGAAAGGTGCCAGGGAAGGTAGGGGTGGGGGTGGCAGAGGGGTCTGGTGAAGATAGACTGAGCTATGGGAGGGGAGACCCAGAGGTGTACTGCTATTGCCACCCCTGCATGACCCAGACTCCTGTCCTCTCAGGTGAATTCAAGGACCCGGACAGGTGCTGCTGGAAACACAAGCAGTGCACTGGGCACATTATCCACCCCTTCACCTCTGACTATGGTCACCACAACCTGCACCTGCACTCTGTCAGCCACTGCGACTGTGATTCTAGGTAAGGGCCCTCCTCCTTGGGGGACGCACAGCCCGAGAGAGACTCCTGGGCAGAGCAAGGCCCACAATTTCCCCATGGTTCCCCCTTCAGCTTTGACCTGGCACTGCCAGCCCAGCTCCTGCTTCATAGACCTGGCTCTGCCCCAGAGCCACGGGGAGGAGGTTTCTCTTGGCAGCCTGGACTGAGCATGGTGGAAGCCAGCTGTCCTTCTGACTCTGGGACCCTGGTATGTGTGGGGGAATCATGGAGGCCTGGGAGCCAGGCTGAGTCCTCTGTGTGGCAGGCTGAAGGACTGCTCAGAGAAGACAAATAGCAGCAGCTCCCGAGATGTGGGCTCAGCCTGCTCCCGAGATAAGGGCTCAACATGTTTCAACATCATCCAGTCCCCTTGCTTTGAGCTCATCCCAGAGGAGGAGTGTGTGGAACGGTTCTGGTATGGCTGGTGAGTGCGGGCAGGCTGCCAAGGGCGGCACTAAGGGGCACTGGCCCCCCCCACTCTCTGTCAATCTTCTCTTTCCCTGTCCCCCCCCCTCCCTCCCAGGTGCAAAAGCTATAGGCCTATCTCTGTGGCTGTGATCCACCATCCCATCCACCATGACTGTGGGGCAGATAATCTGAATGAAGAGGAGGAGGAGGAGGAAGAAGAAAGCAAGCCCCCCATTCCGACCCAGGTGGGGCCGGCCACCACCACCACACCCGCTGACCCAGTTATGGGCACAATCACAAGTACCCCGGATTCAGCAGCTCCCATCACTATCTGGCGCTCTGAGAGCCCCACAGGGAAGTCCCAGGGCCACAAAGTGATCAAGAAGGTAAAGAAGAAAAAAGAGAAAGAGAAAGACAAGGAAGAGGATACAGATGAGAAGCCAAAGCCAAAGAAAAAAGTCAAGAAGGGCAAGTTGATTAAGAAGAAAAGCCCGGTAAAATCGGTATCTTCACCTCCAGACCTGAGCCGGTCAGTAAGCCCAAGAGAGTTGACGAGGATGTCAGAGTCCAGCCCAGATAGCCGGGGAGACCTGGAGAGTGAGGACAGTTACAGTGACCGCAGGCGGGAGGAGCCCTCCAGCGAGGATATCTTGGAGTCTTCGTCCCCCAGGAAGAGAGAGAAGAACACCATCCAGACTAAGAAACCTGGGGCAAAGGCCTCACCAGTCAAGAAGGTCAAGAGGAAATCTCCCCCAGCATCAAATCCCAATCTCAGTTGAGGCCAGGGCATCCAGGGTGAAGAATAAATGCGATCAAGCCTGTAGCTGACCCCCTGCTGCTGTTCTCTCTCCCTCCAACCTGTCCCTTCCCAGGGGAGGGGGTGGGTTCTGGGCGCAGCAGGAGTCAAGGGGCCAGGGGCTACTGGGGTTTTGGAAGAGTAATTTGTTCCTCAGGACGGAGTCCATGGGAACAGAAGGGAGGGCAGAGGCGGGGCACAGCCTGTTTCTCTGTAACATTCTAGGCTCAGGGCAGAGCACATCTGGATGGGGTGGGAAGGAGGCTCCCCATCTTTTGGGAGACTGGTCTGTGAAATCCGCTCGGGGATAGGCAGTGCTGTCTGCAGTGATACCCCTAATAAATTGAACCTTTTAACCCACTCTGTGCCACTCTGCCTGGCCTTTCCCTCTTCTAAGTGGCCCTTAGGAAGATGCTGGTGGCACCAAAGGGAACATGGTCTTCCTGGCTGCTGTGTCCCTGACAGAAGACTGGCTCTTCCCTCCCAACTCTTGCCAACAGCCAGAGATCTTGAATGATGTAATGAAGTCAAGATGGGAAGCTCATGGAGTTTGGGCAGCAGTGATTTCTCTGCTGAGCCCCAAAGCAGAGGAGAGGGAGGAGGAAAGCCTCATTTAGCACAAACTCACAAAGCTTTGAGACCAGGTCCTTCTGAAGAAACAGGGGAGACCAGGAGTTTGGAACACACACAGGCAGTGGGGCCAGGAGCAGGGGCTAGGGCCAAGGGGGCTGGCTGGTCCCAAGCTGATAAGATGGAGGCCAGCCTCCCCTGTAGCAGCCTGGCACTTTCTTTTCCAGGGCAAGCCTGGGGCCCATCCTGGGGCCCATCCTGGGGCAGACATCCTCATGTAGAGCTACTATCACAGATCAAGCCTTGGCTGGCAATGAGTGGGGAAAGAGGTGCAGGGGCTCAAACTGAGAAACCAAAATTTACTTGCGGCCCTTCTTCACTGCGCCAGAGGTGGCTAGTGGGCATAGTGGATAGGACAGCCACCTGTGAGTGCAGTAACAGCAGCTAACGGGTACTGGGGCCTCATGAGGTCCCAGGCCCTGGGCGGAACGCTCACATGTCCTCTCTTAATCCTACCGGCTGCCCGGATGAGGCAGATTATCACTCCACTTTACAGAGAAGATGGCTGGCTCAGAGACAACAGGCACAGGGCTGGGAGGCAGAGCAGGGATGTGGCCCCAGGTAGTCAGATTCAGAAGCTGCTTGCTGTTCTGAGTCACTGCCTCTTTGATGGCCTGGAAGAAGTCAGAGGGAGCCCTGAGAGCTCCACACACACTGCTTTGAAAGCCACCCTTCAAAAGCTGGAGTGTTGGAGAGAGAGGCTTTGCCAAGTGCTCTGTAGAAACACTGTTTATTCAAATGACAGGCAGGAAGCGGAGGCAGCAGCAGGTGGGTGAAGGCGGCCAGGTGGGGGCTGGGCAGGTTAGCACTGCTCCCTTTTGTCCCCTGCAATTTTGCTTTGCTAGCCACCGGAGCTGTCGGCATCAGGGTCAGAAATACTTTCCCTCTTCTCCCTCCTGCCCCAAACTGAATAAATAGCATTCCTCTCCCCACAAGAGTTGGGGGAGACTCATGTGCTGAGCTTGGTGCCCCGGGGTCACAGCCCAGAGTCAGATGAGGGCAGATGAGGGCAGAAGCTCAAAAATGGCTTGTAGGGAGTAGAATACAAAACTGTTCCACTCTCATTCTTGTCTTCCTCTTCTTCCTCCCCGCCACACTCCCCTCCCAGCCTGGTCCCAGGATAGGTGGTCGGTGAGGGCCTGGAGTGGGAGAATTGTCACCTAGCGTACACTGAGCTCAAATTCCCAAGGCCATCCAGCTTGTCACGCTTGTCACCCATCCAGGCTGACCACCAAAGAGAACGTCAATTCACGTCACTTTATGGACAGAAAAGGAGGGGCAGGGAGTGAGGCAGTGGGCGGCTGGGCCTCTCCCAGCCTCAGAGGTAACTAGAGTCCTAGGAGCAGGCCCCCTACCGATCCATCTCATCCAGGAGTGGGGTGGCATCGCCAGCAATGGACATGGGGGTGCTTTCGATCATGGGGCTGGGAGAGGGCCGAGGTGTCAGCCGCTGCTTCTGTTTCCGCCGCTCTGCTTCCTTCTCCTGTAGCCACTGCTCTGCCATCTTCCCCCAGTCGATGGCTGCGTGGCTGTTGGACCTGGGAGAGGAAGAAGGGGCCTGAGATCAGGATACTCTGCAGCTCACCAGAAGAAAGCCTTCTCACCAAACACTGCTGATCATCCATCCTTACAGAAATGGAGTTCCTAGTTTTGGGTAGCAGTAGCAGTCGTGGTGAGCTGCCACATTGTCCTTTTCTGTCTTCTAGAAAGCAGTCATCCTGGGCTATCACTGGGGTCACGGCCCTCACAAGGTCCAGGGTCCCGCCTATGCTGAGCCTGTTGGCCTCTTGACAACACCTGCCCCTAATAACCTTCTCAGTCACCAACTATATACTTACTTTGGCTGCTGCTGCCGTTGCCGAGAGCTGGAGGAGGGCTGGGGCTGGGCCTGGGCAGACTGTGGGGTGGTGCTGGCCTGTAGTTGGTGGTACTGTGGTGTGGTGATGGGCTGGCTGGGGGTTGTGTAGGAGTAGCTGGGGGTCATTAGTGGTGTGGCCACAGGCTGCTGGGCTGGCGTTGGGAACACCTGGAGAAAGGTGAACAGTTAAATGGGGGTGGGTCTCTTGAGCATGTGCAGTCCTAAGCAGTAGAGAGAGGCCAGCAGGATGGGACCTGGCACAACAATGGAGCCCACCAGCCCTGATTGCTTGAAGGTCCCAAAGATCCCAAAGGACTATGGAAAAATCAGACCTTCTCTTACTCCCTTTACCCTCAAGTGGGCCTGAAAAAAGGGCTGTGTGTCAGACACAGTTCCTAAGGCTGTGAGCCCCATCTGTACGTATGGGCACTGTGGTGGGCACTGCCAGAGGCCAGTCTATGGTCATGGGTCAGTAAAGGATGATGGTGCCGTTTCAGCCTTCTTTACCGTCTGCAGAGAGCCTTGCCCCCAAGCCACGTACGTGGTAAGCGCTGCTGCCTCCTCCACTGCCGCCATAGCCATACTGGCTGGAGGCCCACTGGGCTGGGGTGGCATTAGGGTTCTGTCCTTGACCTGTCACAGCTGCAATGGCACTGAACATCTGCGAGGTCATGTTCTGGGGCAGGGCATTCACAGCCCGTGTCAGATCTGTAAGCACAGAGAAGTGAAGGATGGGCATGTTAGAGGTCAAAGTCCTTTTAGCACCATCCCTCCAGCTCCCAGTCAGACATGGGTTCCTTACCTGCAAGGTTGATGTTGGCTGGTGTGGCATTGATAGAAGCAGGTGTCCGTGTCCTGCTGCTGCTACTAGGAGTGATGCCTATAGGAAATGGTCAAAGTTAGTTCTGTCCCTCCAGAAACTTATTTCTGGTTTCACAATGTAGGGGGCTGGAGGAGGTCCTGAGGTGGGTGGAAAGAAGGGAAGCTGCATCGGCAGAGTAGATGGAGGACTTCCTTGATGCCAAGAGGCTGGAGCAGAAGTGAGACAGCTGTGGTGAGAGACCATGTCTCATCCCTTCCACAGGTGGCAAGTGATCACCTTGATTCAGGGCCTATGTGTCCTAAGCACACCCCAGAGCTCAGAGCAGAACTCACCTGGTACAGGATCCTGGTAGTGATCCTTAAACCATCTGAAAAGTCCATTCACAGTAGGGAAGATTTGGCCCCGGTACCGGAATCCTTCTGGAGTCACTGTTACATATTCTATCCTGGGATTTTGGAAGGAGACATGTGTCAGATACCACTTGGGGCCAGCCCTGAGAGAGCGGCCAGAACAGATCACCATGTGAAGGAGCCACACTGGGTGCTGGGGGAAAGGAAAGATGAAAGATCCCTGACCCTGTCAAAGGAGGCCACACTCTGAGGTGAGCACAGGTAAGGCCAGGAGCTTGGTGTACAGGCTGCCAGAGGAAGGCCTGCTGGGGGCTGGGCCACCATCCTGGGCTGCAGAATGATGGCAGCACACTGCAGGTGAGGATAAGAGTGAGGTCGCAGTGTAAGGGTTGGAGGGGCCAGGGTACCAAAAACAATTCCCAAGACCGAGAGTCTGGAAGCACCCCTGTTAAGGTGGTTAGTCTGACCTTATTCAACACTGTAGTGTAGGGAGTACATAAGAGGATGGGTTCTGGGTTCAGACCAGTTCTAGTTCCAGTTGTGGCTCTGTCATTTGCCACTTAGATGACTTTATATGAAGTTACTAAACCTGGGTCTCCATTTCATTTGAAAAATGAGAGTAATGACACTTAAACCTTTAGAATTGAGTGTAAGAAATACCTGAAGATGGTGCATGGGAAGCACTTAGCACAATGATGCCTCAATAGGGTTCTGCTGACTTAAGGATAACTGTCATTTACCCACAGACGATGACAAATATCATAAAGTTCTCATTTATAAAGTTGAACCCTGCTTCCTAAATCTAATGACACTGAAGTATCGTCAATTCTGCAACACAAGGAGTCTGCACACCTTCCCACGGAAAGTTATCATGTTGCCTCTACTCCCTTGTTTAAAGGTCACTTGTTTGTTCAACTATTCCTCATGGGACAGTGTCCAGCCAAGAGCCCTGGCTGCCATCCTCTGGAAGCGTGATGGTGAGTCAGAAATGGTTTCTCAGAAACAATACTCTACATATGCCCAAGATGGTGTAGAGTTTGGAGTCTAGAGCTTCTTGTCACCTAGCCACTGAGTCCCTACTAATAATCTATACTGTTTATCATGTGCAAGTAGGATAGAGACAAGAGCAGAAATGCACTGGCCTTGGCCAAGGGCTGAAGGAAGGATGGGGGCATAGAGAAGGCTGGAAGAATGATCAGCCTGGGTAACATACAAGAAAGCAAATCTAGAAAAAATGGGACTTTGTCTGATTCAGAGTGAGCTCTAAAGGGACCCAGACAAAGGAATATCTAGGAAGGCCAGCCTGTCAGTCACACACGGAAGGGAGCAGAGGGGGATTCGATGGTAGGAAGAAGAAAAGCTCTTCTCACCCACCCCTTTGGAAAAGGCACAAGTTATCTGGCACACAACAGTGACAGTGAGCCATCATGTGCTGACTCGCCCTGGCAAGGGTGAAGTGGAGAGTAAAAAGAGTTGTGTCCTGGTCCCCACCTTTGCTAGTCAGGTGGACAGGGGCAGGTGACTTCCATTACTCCTTGGGAGAGAGAAGACGCAAAGGAAAAACTTTTTCTCAGAGGGCTGAGGAAAGTATCTTTTTTTTTTTTTTTTTACTAAATCTTTCCCTTTTGCCTCTAAATCATCACCCTCTCTCCCCAGCTCCAACCTCCACTGCTGGTCTAAACAGATAAAAAGGCAAAAGACAGTTAAGCAGAACCAGAGAGAGAATACTGCTCCAGAGGTCTCTAACTCCCCTGCTAGCCTATCTGCGGACCCCAGTGGCAGCACCTTCTCAGCACCAGTGCTCACCTGGGTTTACCCCGGGGCTGGTATCCCAGTAGGAACTTGCCGGGCAGTTCCTTGCAGGCACAGATGAAATAAGGGATGAAGGTGGGCTTCTCCTTCTTAGTTTTGATGAGCAGCTCCTCTAATTTCTGGGGGTAGAACGAGGGGGAGAGGTTGGGATAGCAGCATGCTTGGTACACAATGTCTGGTACATACATGAGGTACACTTCCTTCACCAGATGAACATCCCCTACACTGAAGGGAAATCATATCCTGAAGTCACTGGGAAAGGTCATGCCTGGAAGAGCCCTGGGCTCACCTTACGGTCACCACCACTGCAGTCCTGATAATATTTGTGGTTCAGAAGGTCCCGGGCAAAGGATGCCATGGGCTGGACGTAGCGAGCAACAATCTCATCCAAGTCTTCAAATTCCTGTGGGGAGATGGTAAGGCCCCGTGTGTCACATTCCGAGCGGAAACTCCTGGCCCTTCATCCAATCCACTCAGAAGAGGATCTAGAGGAGAACATGGACTTCCCAGCCCTGCTGTAGCCTCACTTCACTGCAAAGACTCCTCAAGTTACTATGTTTGAGTCATGCCCAGATTTATGAGCTTACAAGGCACAAAATTCTTTAAACCATAACTTTGATTCTACCCTGCCGCTTGGGAACAAGAGAGCTTCCCCAATTTTTTCTCTACTAAAAACAAAAATGAGAAATGTGTGTGCGTATGTGTACACAACCACGTGCTTCTACATGTATATTTTCTCCTATTTCTCTGCTGATGCTCTCAAGGTAGTCTATTTTAAAATCTGGAGAACACAGAGAGAGGAGCAAAACATACAAAAGTGTTATCAAATGACTCATTTCACAATCAACCTCCTGTTCCACTGCTCTATGCAGCTAGACTACATGTAATGCACATAAGCCACTCTATCAGCTCAAAGTAGCCAGAAATGGCTTGTTTCCAAGAGAAGGAGAGGTGACGGGGAGCGGGCGGGAGCCAGCTCTCACCTCGCTGTTGATCCACAGTGTGGCCCCCAGGCTGAAGGCATTTTCTTTGCCCTCTTCCCGTACATCCACATGTTGGTAGATGCCATCGCTGACCTTCCAGGTCACAGTCAGGTGATTTTCACCCTTACTGCTTGGGCGGATGATCACGTCACCCTGGTCCATGGTCTCCATCATCTTTTCTGCTTGCTTGAAGTTTATATTATGGAAGGACGGGTGTGCGATCACTCGCTTGATGTATGCTGAGGAGGGCAGGAAAGGAGTACACACTGGGTGAGGGGACTGAGACCCCACAACGGCAGGACAACTTGTGGCTTCACTTCTGACCCGCTATCAAATTCTGAGACTCTTTCACCTTCTCCAGACCTGGGCTCTCTGAGGTGAATGATGTGTGAACCTGGCTTCCTAAGGTGCTGAGAGAATGAAGCTCTAAGAGTCACAGTGCATTACCAAACAACATGTGACCCACAAAGACCCTGGCTTCCAGCCTGGCCACTGACTCCAGCCACGATGTTTCTGGGCCTGAGCACCTCAAAGCTGAGCACTCACTCCCCCCGCCCCGAGGTACAGCCATCAGCAAGTGCATAGTGCAGAGAGAGGGCTGCCAAGACCCGGGCTGCAGAGGTGTGGTGGAGGCCACACTCACTGGTCCGCTGCTGCTTCCGTTTCATGTCCTCCTCCTGCTTGTGGTCCGCTGCTTCGGCATCAAAGTCATAGTAGGTGTCCTTGGGCAGTTTCCACTCATTGTTCCTGTCCATGAGGTCTGAGGTTCGGCAGGTGAGATCGGCACTAAACTTCTCAATGTCAATCTTCATGATGCGGCAGTGAACGGTCATTCCCACCTAGATCCACAGAACATTTGAGCTGGAAGGGACAAAGATGATCTAGCCCGATGACCCATTTTACATGTGAGAAAACCAAAGTCCAGGCCAAAAGATGGAGAGTGATTTGCCCAAAGCTAGCCAGCTAGCAAGTAGCAGATTAGGAGTTCAGTGTGGAGTCTGGTCTGCAGACTATGGGCTGCCATGGTCGGCACAGATGCCTCTTACTCTAGGCAGGAAAACCAAACAGGAGCTTCCTGGGACCTACTCTGCCACTGGCACTATTCCCTTCTCCCATAAAGTTACCTAATTACTGTTCCTGGGGTACAAAGTCTGGCTGCCCTTTTTGGAGAGGAGGCAAATAAGTGCTTTCTGTTCTTTCCCTCTGACTTGAGCCTTTCTATCTAAACAGTGGCACAAGCCCATTGCATTGCATGGCTCTCCTTTCAAAAATCCCCCTAGGGCAGCCTGGGTGGCTCAGCAGTTTAGCGCCTGCCTTTGGCCCAGGGCCTGATCCTGGAGACCCCAGATCGAGTCCCATGTCAGGCTCCCTGCATGGAGCCTGCTTCTCCCTCTGCCTGTGTCTCTGCCTCTCTTTCTCTCTGTGTTTCTCATGAATGGATGAAATCTTAAAAAAATAAAAAATAAAAAAAAAATAAAAAAAAAATCCCCCTAGCTTCTTTTTTAGAAGGGTCTTTCTCCAATCTTCCTAACTCTACAGTACTCAGGGGTTCATGACACTTAGAACGACAGAATTTGGCAGATCTGGTATCAGTCATGTCATCAACTAACTGGGTGATCCCCGAAAAGGCAGTCAAATTTGCCTGAAAAAGGAAGGTAATATTTCCTTCCCTACCATGTTTTGAGACTAGAGACAGCATATGTAATGTCAAGTGCTGGTATCTACTGGGTGCATAATAAATGGCAGTTGGCAGAAGAATATAGAACAGAAAGAGATCTTAGCCTTTGTTTCACAGCATGTAAGGCTGGGTCCTGCTTCCTGCCTGCAGTCTAAAGCATAGCTTCCCACACAGGAAGAGAGAGCCCTCTCCTGAAGGGCTTGGCAACCCAATGAACTTTCACAAAGACGGTGAACAAAAGCTGCTACTCATTCACATGCTTCTCACCCTGGCTTCTTTCAACTAGTTATAAATCCTCCTGACACTTTCCCTCTACCAGCAGGCACTGGGAACAGAGCTTTCACTTCTAGGGGGGCATAGCCCAAAGTTCTGGAAAGTCCAATTTGGACAACTGTAAGTTGCACTAGATGCCTTAGCCTGGTCATTCATCTACCTTCACTCGCTCCTCCGGCCGCTTTACCACTTTGTCACTGAGGAACTTGGTGGGGATGAAGCCGGTGACACCATTGTCTAGCCGTGTTTTGACACCAATGGCCTGGCCTGGGCATGAACCGCTGTCAAAGTGGTTCCAGACCTAAAAAGTGCATCAGGAGAGGAGCTTGGTCATTAAGATTCTGGAGATCATACATTCAAAAAGGAGCTGCTGTGACACTGTAATTTATCTTATAATACCTGGCAACATGTCTGAAAACACAATGACTTAGCCACCCACCAACAGAGATTTTGAACATCCCTAATGTTCCTTAATTCATAATTGATGTTTGGCACCACTGGCCATCAGATCAATCCTTAATGTTAATCTAATCTGTACATCCCTCTAGTTGCAACTGAGGCCCTCTTGCACATTTTGTTCAGACATAGTGGACATTAGAAATAAATACACCAGTCTCCTCAGAACAACCTCTTTCAATGAACCAGGCCCCCCGTGACTTTCTTATAACCTGGACAAATCCCATCAGCTTCTTTTATTAGGTATAGTTCAGAAATTATCGCCTTCACAGACTGCCTGTTAACATTTGAAGACCCAGAAAAAGCTTTCAGAGTGGCTGTAATGACTTCTGACCATTAGAAAGGCAGATAGTGTCTAGAAGAACTTGGGACAAATTAAAATGTGTGTGGAAGATGGAAAAATTAAAGAGAACCTACAGATACTAACTAGAATGAACAGGGAGACTCCTAGCCTGTAATAAGAAATATACGATTTCATGTCTCTAATCTGGTTAGATTCCAAGAGAATGGGAAACATGGGTTAAAGGCTGAGCCAGAATAGAAGGAAACACACCGATTTCTGACCAGCATACAAAGGGACTTCACATTAGACCTGTATGTGTTCCAGCCCTCTTCCCTCTCTGCGTATTTGTTCGGTAAAAGCATGTAATAGCTCGATTCTCGACTCCTTTCCAGAGTGCAGAGAACATTTGACTGAAGAAATCCAGTAACCATAATAACACTGCAGCACCTACCTCACTTAGCTCAGGGAAATTGTCTTGCTGACAGAAGGGGCACTGCCATAGCCCTGTCTCATCGTTGCGGATTGCCTGGTCATAGCTCTCACCCTGGGGACGCCTGTGGGCAATGCCAGTGACGTTGCAGATAATGAGCTTTCCTGTGGGAAAGGGAGGACAGGGAAGGAAAGAAGAGAAAAGGGAACACGCTAAGAGAACTGGAGGAGTGACTCCTTCCACTGATATTTTCCTGACAAAACATCTGTCTTACAGCATCTCCACTGGTTTCCCTCACCTCCTTCCTTGAGAAATCTTCTGATTTGATGACAGGGAAACATGAAGCCTATATGAGTGACTCCCTAAAGATCCTGCAGCAGCAGGTTAAAGACACAATTTGACCTTGGACTTAGTTTTGACTTCTAGTCCAGGACTTTATATTTATAATCTTCTTAAAAGTCCCCAGTCCTTTCTACCTACAAACCTGCCTCATTTTGTTGGAATCATGGCTTGGTTTGAATGTATACAGTTAATGCACCCCCCCACCCTTACATATCCTCCTCCAACTAAAAACCAGACACAGAATTTACCAATGTAGAAGGTCTCTGGCGTTTCTTTGGTTAACATATTGAAGATTTCCTCTGTGTTGGGAGAGCGGTAGGCTGTCCGGAGGTCCTTATACCGACAGCTCAGCTCCGCTCGGATGTCGTACAGGGTGATGTGTTTATCACCATAGCCCTGGGAAAGAAACTCATCAGGAAAAGCCTTGCAACCATTCGTGACTGAAGCCACAAGGGCTTTCTTGAGGCCGATGTGAGACTCGATCCCGGCAATCCAGGATCACATCCTGAGCCAAAGGCAGACATTCATGCACTGAGCTACCCAGGCATCCCAACAAGGGCTTTCAATGGCCCCCATCAGGGCTTCTCTTTTCTTCCCCTTCAACATTTAAGATAGGAAGTTCTCAAGTTTTCTCTTAACCATGCAACATTCTAGAATAAAAACGCTTCACAGAATCTCGATGTGTGAAATAAACACATGCAAAGCTGTGCTACTGGAAAGGAGAGGAGGTGCGCCTGGATGGCTCAGCGGTTGAGCACCTGCCTTTGGCTCAGGGTGTGATCCCAGGGTCCTGGGATCAAGTCCCGAATCAGACTCCCTGTGAGGAGCCTGTTTCTCCCCCTACCTGTGTCTTTGCCTCTCTGTCTCTCATGAATAAATAAATAAAATCTTAAAAAATAGGAAAGGAGGAGGTCTAAAAGAAAACTTGACTGACAGCAATCCCTACCCGCACCCCCTTGTAGTGACTGTATCAGTCTAAGACTCCCTTGGCTCCTTAAGAGGCAGAGTGAACACTTCCTTGAAAAACCCAGTATAGGGATCCCTGGGTGGCGCAGTGGTTTGGCGCCTGCCTTTGGCCCAGGGTGCGATCCTGGAGACCCGGGATCGAATCCCACGTCGGGCTTCCGGTGCACGGAGCCTGCTTCTCTCTCCGCCTGTCTCTCTCTCTCTCTGTGACTATCATAAATAAATAAAATAAAAAAAAAAAGAAAAACCCAGTATAGCCTGGGGAGGGAGAAGAGAGGATCAAGTCTCACATGTTAACAGTATCAGAAGTTTTCTGGAGATTTGATGCCTGAGTTTCCTCCCAACTAGGCCACCTGGGATGATTTCTGTGTCAGGCCTCTACATTGTAACCCACCTGCCTCTCCAGTTCTTCTGCAAAGGCATCAAGGTCCAGGTCCTTGAGTCGCTCTGGGTTTTCCAAGATTTCTTCAAGGGCTCCTGCAGGGTTGGCATCCTCAGCTGATTCATCATATTCCAGAGCATCCACTGCCATCTTCCTGGCCCACTCATAGGTCTCAGGGTGGACTCGGGAACCATCAAGAACCTCAATGTATGAGTCAGTGCTGAAGGCAAGGCAGAAAAGGGGCAAGGATATAAAACAAGAAGCTTCTAGTAACAACCCAAATGTCCACCAATGGGGAATTGGTTAAATAAATTAGGGTACCTCCATACAATGGAATACTATACAGCCATTAAAAATAATGAGGTAGATCTATGTGTGCTGACATGGAAAGATGGCCACAATATACTGATACGTGAAAAATGCACTGCAAAACACTATGAACCGTATGATCCCATTTTCGTAGTAAATGGGTAGTTAGTAAATGCATAGCAAAAATAAAATTTAGGAACATTGTAGTATACACCAAATCGTTATGGTAGTTATCTCTGGGGGGTGGGATTATGGGGGACTTCCACTTTCTGCATAATACTGCTATACATTGAATTTTATATAATGAACTTAAATAAGTGTTACAGTAAGATAAAACAAGAAGGGGGAAAGAGACTTCTGACAATTTGCTGGCAGCTATTTTCCCCCATAAAGCCTTCCCAGGCTGGTCTTGCCCGTGCACTCACATGGACCTATGTTATTCGTGGAGTGTTACAGCAAAGCTGGGTGGAAAATGAAGTTTTAGAACTTGAAGCCTATTTCCCCACTGATTTCCATTACTGAATGAGGAGCTATGTGCCCGTGGAAAAGATCCTCCAAAGACTGAGTTGATAACTTCTGGAGAGGAAGAGGTCAATGGTGAAGTCCAAAGTCCAAGTGAATAGAACTTTCTCTCAATAACATCATCTCAAAACATAACGAATCTCTCTCCCCCTTCCTTACTTCCTCATACCCCCACACTCCTTTTCCATTGCCCCTGCCAGTCCCACCCTTACCTAGCCATGGTAGATGGTAATAAGAGAACATGTTTGTGTTTACTGAACGAAATCTTGTATGTATCCTGGCCTTAATTTATGAAGTTAAGTTGGTTCTTTTTATGATTTTCTCACACAAAAAAAGTTTCACATAATTGAACCGATCTTTTCCATAGGTCAGAGGCTCTTGACTTTCAATAGAGGTTCCTCACCTTTGCTTTAAAATATTTCTCAATCCAAATACCTTGGGCCCTTTGACAGCCCTAATTCCCTGAATCCCCAAAGCAAAGCCCAAGGGACCTCCTCCTGGCCCACCCAGGCAGAGGGCATCACCTGTCCCCCAAGGAGGCTGTGTCAATCTTGAGGAAGCCAGCACAATTCATGAAGACTTTGGGACCCATGTGGCACATGGTGACCAGCTGGGTCCGGCTCTCGAGCCTGGTGTTGTTCTGCTTCAGGATCTAGAGGAGAGGTGTGGGGTGAACCAGAGCAGTAGGCAGGCCTCCCCCCTCCCCTGCCTGCTTTCATGTTTCTGGGAAACCCTCTATGATGGGAACTCTCTCCCCATGCCTCAATATCTAACACTATACCCTACTATTTTAAAAATCATTTTAATGAACTATATTACACTTGCCAAAGGTAACTAACGTATGGCTTAAAAATTAATGATATAATGGGGCACCGGACTGGCTCAGTCAGAAGAGCATATGACTCTTTTTTCTTTCTTCAAGGATTTTATTTATTTATTCATGAAAGACAGAGAAGAGAGGCAGAGAGAGGCAGAGGGAGAAGCAGGCTCCCTATAGGGAGCCTGATGTGGGACTTGATCCCAGAACTCTGGGATCACTACCCAAGCCAAAGGCAGATGCTCAACCACTGAGCCACCCAGGTGCTCTGAGCATGTGACTCCTGATTTTGGGGTTGCGAGTTTCAGCCCCATATTGGGCGTAGTGATTACTTAAAACAAACAAAAACTTAAAAAAAAAAGTTAACGATAAAACATATATCCAACAACCCCACTACTCATCTTAAGCAAAAGAGTATTACCCATGCTTCTAAAGCTCCTTGCATTCCCTTTCAACTCCTGACTGAAATCTATTTTACCACTTGAATACATCACTGTCCTGAGGTTTGTGTCTAGTACTTTTCCCACTTTCACTTTTTTTTAAAGATTTTTTTGAGAAAAACAGAGAAAGAGAGAGAGAGAGCATAAGCAGGGGAATGGAAGGTAGAAAGGGAGAAACAGACTCCCCACTGAGCAAGGAGCCCGACATGGAGCTTGATCCAAAAACCCTGGGATCATGATCTGAGCCAAAGGCAGACACTTAACTGACTGAGCCACCCAGGTGCCCTTCTTACTTTCTTCCATCTGTTTTTTTTTTTTTAATTTATCTATTCATGAGAGACAGAGAGACGGGGGGGGGGGGGCAGAGACACAGGCAGAGGGAGAAGCAGGCTCCATGCAGGGAGCCCGACCTGGGACTCGATCCCCAGTCTCCAGGATCACATCCTGGGCTGAAGGCGGGGCTAAACCACTGAGCCACCAGGGGTTCCCTCTTCCATCTGTTTTAAATTCTGGTTTACAGCTATCTTTCCCATGAGCCACTTGGTATAGTAGTGAAGAGCACAGCTGTGGCCACCTGAGTCTAAAGTCTGACTTGGACTCTAACTAGTTGGATGACTATGGACAAGTCTCTTTACCTAACTTTGGCCTTTTGCCAAATCATACTGGCATAGTGTAAAGACTCAATGAAATGGGAACTCTTCTTATTTTCTGATTCAACCCAACCCTACCTTTAGGAGATGGGTCCCTTTTCGAGGTCCCAGGCCACAGACATACTGGATTAAGGCCTGGCTGTACGGGTGAGCGATGGCACGGTTGACATCGACCCCAACCTCATTGACTCGGTTGATAAATTCACAGTACAAGGCGTTGAGCAGCTCCTCTTTTACCACATGCTCCTGTGGACACACAGCAGGCAGGGATAAGATGACTGTGCCTTTCTGCCTGCCTAGGCTTATCTGTCAAACCCTACTCACCTGCAAGGGATGAAACTTGAGACACAGAATATCTTCATCAGAGCTGCACACCTGGGCAAATTCAATCAGAGGGTCCTGGATGCGCCGGGCCAGGGAGACGGCCTGTCTCAGCACTGGAGGATAATCCCGGAACTCTGCCTAGAGTCAAATGAGGACCAGCAGGACCATTAAGTTCCCTCAGGTGCCAACAGCAAAAGGAAGTCCAAAGCATTCTGACTTTAAGTGACTTTCTCATTTCCTCTGGGGCCCTGTTTTTCTGGGGCCAATTTAATCTGCAGGGCTCCTAATCTGAGCCATGACTGGCAAAATGAAGCATCCTGGGATGGGTTGAGTAAGTGCAGTCCTGTGCCCTTGGTCACCTTCATTTCCCTAATGAATTTCCCTGGGATTGACAACTCTCACTTGTGCAGGTCCTAAGACTGGGGCTCCAGCATTACCTCCGATTTCTTGCTGTTCATATAGAGAATGGCCAACTCATTATCAACCAGCTCCACCCCAACAGAGGACAGCTGTTGGCCCTGGTCCAGCTCATGCACAATGCGCTTCACATCTTCAATCAACATCTGGGCGTCCCTGGAGGGATGAGGGGTGTTGGTCGGGGCTCTTTCTGAATTGTTTCTCAGGGATAGGCAGACTTATGGCTGGGATGTGGGTAAGGTGGGGGAGGAAAAGGCTTTGAAGATGAAATACTCCCCGGGGATGGGAAATTTACCAAGGGTCTACAGAGGCACATGCTCACTTTTTTTAGAGGCACATACCAGATTCAGTAAGAAGAGATGAATGAATTTAAGCTAGGTCTAGTCTGATCCCCTGGTGTTCCTACCTGTTTTCTCCTGCGACTGTCACCACATGAGGCTTTTTGTTCAGGAGAAATTTCTTTAGGGTTTCAATGTCTTGAGCCTGGATTAAAATAAAATTGGAATTGAATGGCTCTGAAGATACGGAGTTTTCTAAAAGTTTGCTCTCCCTAAGTAATGCCAAGACCTTATAAGACCAGAGAAAAGTAAGCTACAAGTGTATATGATACATACACACTGTCTAACTGGAACACAAACATGAGACTAAGACCTCTGGTTATATATCCATTAACATTTCCTAAAATTACTACGCTTCTGGCTTGTACTCAGTTGTGATCAAACAACCTGGGTCTTTCTTTCTTCCTTCCTTTCTTTGTAGTAGTCTCTACACCCTACATGGGGCTTGAACTCATAATCCTAAGATCAAGAGTGGCATGCTCCTCTGACTGATCCAGCCAGGAATAAACATATTTAGGTTTTGCTAACATAAACCACTGCTTGGCTGATAGGGCTATTCTAATCTCATTTCAAGGCTTTTTTTTTTTTTTCTTTAAAAAAAAAAAAAAAAAAGGATTGTTAAAAATTACTTTAGGATGCAACCCTCTTCAGCAAAACGGAGATATCTTTACGTTAAAAAAAATCAGAAACATATACCTGAGATGAATTCAAATTCCTTTTTCCTTGGAGGTAAAAAAAAAAAATAAACACACTGAAAGGCTAAAGCTGGGAAAAGGTTGGCTTAATGCCTCACTGGCTTTCAGCTCCTGGAACAGTATGACCCAGATGCTAGTAAGAACAGAGGCCAGAATGGCAGCTCCCAGATGCACACAAGGCCTAGGACTTGGCCTCTAGCCAGAAGTAAATTCTGCACCAGAACTTGAGTGCCATCTACTGCTTATGAAAGTGAGACTTATCTTAGGACTCCAGGGTTCAGCAACCAGGAAGAGATTATCAGGGTCTTGTATAGGATGTTGTATAGACCACAAACATGTATCCCCAGTGCAACTGTGAAACGCACTTAAGATGTACACTTGGTTACCCCATCCCAGCCACTTACCTTCTTTTCCCTTTCCTCCTCTCTCCACGCAGTTCGCCGTTTGGTAAAATGTGGCAGCCGAAGGAAGTCTGTCACTTCTCCTTCGCCATTGACCAGGGCACAGAATACAGGATGATCTCTGTCAATCAGACCAGAACAGTGCAATAAATCAGAAATAAGAGAATATAAGTAAGAGAAGAATGAGATTAAGAGAAGGAAGGGGTGAGGCCAGGCAAGCACGAATGGGCAGTTACCTGGCAGAGGAGAAAGCAATGCCTAGGACTCGGATGCCCTTCCCTTGGTTCTCATCCATAAAGTCATCGTCTTCCTCTACCTGTTGATCTGGCCGGTATGGTGCCACCCTTAACCAGTTGTAGAGTTTTCGACTACATGCCTGAGGAGAAGACACACAGATACTATGGCCAAGAGGCTAACCAAGTGTGCTAATAAGGAAGCAGATGTGGGCACGTGTGTGCAAAGGTTTTAACGACATGTGCACATGCTCTGAGCCCTTGGCAAACTTTTGGTATGAAGGCATACCTTGCTTTTGGAAACAGGAGTATATAGAGGACAACAATATAAGCCAAAAATTTGGATTGGGGGTGGGAGCCGAGAGGGTCCTCAAATGGGGAGGTCTTGGAGTGATCTGTAGCCTTGTTTGCAGTCCCCCTGATTACACTCTACCCACCCAGAGAAGACCACTATTAAAGGGTTCCTGTGCTCTCCGCTCTAGTTTGGGGAAACCATGACCTAAAGACCATGAGTTTCTGCCTTAACCTTTATGACGTATTCTTTGGCTTCGGCCAGCAGCTTATTTTTGAGTTCCTTGGCCATCTGCACGTAGAGGAACTGCTGCAAAGCTCGTTCAATAGCCATGGTGCGCTGTCGGTTCCATTCCTGCACCTGGTGGCTGAACTCATCTCGGTAATAAAACTGTTTGATCTCTTCGAAATAGGTCTGGTCATTGCCATAGCTGAGGAGAGAACACTGTAGTGTCAGGGTGGGGAAGAGAGGGGATACTCAAATGTCCCCAAACACAAGTGAGCCAGGGACAATGGCTTGCTTGACTCTGAAACTGTGATTCACATTCCTGAAGGCCTGCCCCCCTCATCAAACTCTCCCCCAAACAGTCCCCAGCTCAAAGCTTTGCTTACCCTTCTACCCCCTTCATGTCTATGCTGATGTCAATGGTGAGCAGCCCTTCGTCTTCAGCCAAGCAGATCTTGAGGAACTGGTCATCTCTCAGTTCCTTAACAGGCTTGTTCTTTAAGTACTTGAAAGAATAAGCGTAGTGGGCTTCATCGACATCCTGTGTACAGCAAGAGGAATCATCAGCCTACTAATAGGCTGGCTTGACCATAGGAGCAAAGAGTGCCTCTTTGCTCATGGGCAGACAGCTCAGCTGAGCACAAAAGCAAGAAACTCAATCCAGTTGAACACAAAGTTGGACTACATGTTAGATCAAAACCTTTCAACCAGCTCACCTTTCTGCCTTTCTTGGTGGGGGTTATATTTAGCTTGGCTCTCTCCTGGAAGGTTTGCCTCAGCACCTGTCGGACAAGGGGCTCTCGGGCAATCTGCAGGGCTACCATGTAGCGAGCACCTTCCAGCACAGCTTCTGGTGTCGGGAATTGGCTGTGGGGAAACGGGGCAGCTGCAGAATGACAGTGCCTTGGCCCCCAGGCCCCTCTTCCTGCCAGCCACTTGTTGCATGCCTACCTGCAGACATAATCCTTGGCCAGCTCCAAAGGCTCAGCAGGGAACTGCTCTGTCTCATGCCGCTGGTAGCTATCCCGGAGGTTTTCCCCAAACTGCTCCGGAGTAAGCCCAAACTTTTTGGCCAGACCATCTAAAGCAAACAGGAGGGTGAAAGGTAAGACAACAGCTAGGCTGACAAATCTCTTTGGTCTCTAAGTCCAGAGCAGCAATTTTGGGAACTAAACTGTAAAAGGGTCACAAATAAGCAGGACCAGGAAGTTTACGGATAGTGAAAAAGGGTAGGGTGTGGGGAAAGGGCGGCAGGTGCCATGTCCAGTCATGAAGGTGACTAGCAGTAGCCCCAAAAGATGGATGAAAAAGATAAAGCATTCAAGCAGAAACCAAAATAGGAGCAGAAGAAACTTGAGAAGCTAAAAGTGAAGGACTCGGGGAAGGGACCTACAGGTGGAATTAAGAAATCTGGCAAAAAGTAAGTTGTTTCTTGTGCCCAAGGCAATGATGACCCTTAATTCCATTCCTGTTTAAATATCTGGATTCCCTGTCACAGCATCTGTTGCCACCTATGACAACAAAGTATTGTCTTATATCCTGTTATATGCTTAAGGATAAACTTAATTATCCTTTAATTTTTATTTATGATAGCCACACACAGAGAGAGAGATTGGCAGAGACACAGGCAGAGGGAGAAGCAGGCTCCATGCACCGGAAGCCCGACGTGGGATTCGATCCCGGGTCTCCAGGATCGCGCCCCGGGCCAAAGGCAGGCGCCAAACCGCTGCGCCACCCAGGGATCCCCAAGGATAAAACTTTGTTAAAAAAAAAAAAAAAAAAAAAACCCAACCAATCTTAAAAAAAAAAAAAAAAAAAAAAAGTAAAACAAAACAAAACACAAAAAATTTGCCTTTAAGCACCCGACATGCTGTTATCAGGCTGCAGAAATAGGAATTTTCTTGGACTCCTGGGCTCAAAACTAAGATGGAAGTTACAGTTTAATGAAAGAACCTCTCAAAGATAGGATGGACTCCATCCCTCTGATCATGTGAGCTTCTCATTCCTTCAGGTAGTTAGGGAAAGGTTGGATCATCACTGTGGGCTGGGTGTTGGTAATGTGGGCAAGTGTTCAGAATTGCACTGGTGATTCGCTGAAATGACTAAATCCTTTTCCTGCTCACTAGCGGCAATCAAAGAACTCCCCTTGCTCAGGGCTAAATACACAGGATACAAAAGCAGCTAGCTTTTACCTAGCCCAGCACTCTGGCAGATGGTGTACATGTCTCGGCGGGAGGCCTGCTTGAGCTCTGGGCCCCTCTGCTCCTCATCTTCTGCCTCTTCACCCTCACCTGGGAAGAAATCCTGAGTTACTGTTCTAGTTTCCAGTCACTCCCAAGGACCTGACATATGTAGAGAAGCCCCAAAGGGCACTCAGCCCAGGCCATCCCAGGGGATGTTGTGGCCATCAAGCCTCCCCAGGTTTTCCTTTCCAGCACTCACCTTCCTCATCTCCCTCTTCTCGTACACGCTTTAGCTTCTTGCGGCTGGCCTTGGCGGCATTCTGCATCTTGGGGATATCACGACCATAATAAAGCAAGAAATGGTTGTAGACATCTTTCAGCTCATCCATTGACTGTACATCCTTCAGCCTGGAGGAAAGAGACATAAGACCTCAATTGTCACTGAGTAGTAGAATAAATCCAGTTCTGCTACAAGAAGCCCAATTCCCATGAAGCAAGCTCTCAACTGGAATGATGCCTATGTTCTTCAATTATTAGAGATACACACCACCACCACCAGACCATGACTTACTTTCAACTAAGGTATCTGAGAGAAGGAATATATCAAATGATGATTATCAGAAATGGATAAAAAATGGAAAGACAAAAAAAAAAAAAAGGGGAAGACAGTTGAAGCATCATGTCTCTAGCAAAGTTCAGAGTCTTTGAGATAGCCTGTCCCCCTACTCCACCAGCTTCATGACACTGGCCACTAAAGTCATCTGCTCCCCTCCCATACTCGTTGATTGCAGGCTCATCAAGATACTTTCTGGTTATAATTTGGTTTCCAAGTAACTTTATATGCAGGGAATTTTCAGATCAGCAAACGTGACATTCTTATTCTTTTAACCATTTTCACCAATATAGATAACTAAGATGAATTTGTTTGCCAAAAAGATCACTTTTGATGTGGTGACAAATTGGATTTCTAAAGGATGGCCCCTGTGCTGAGGATTTTGTAGGTTACGCTGCTCCCTGGGGGCCCGTCTTAGGTCTGAGGGCTCTCTGTAATGGAATAAAGCCTACACATGTTACCTCTCCATGTCAGTGGTATCCAGAGCCCGGATGCCATCAGCAAGAGGTTTATCAGGGTCAGCGGAGATCTGCTCATACTGGTAGGCCTGCATCTTTTCAAATAGCCGTGTTAGGTTCTCTTTGCGAATCCTCAGTTGGGTCCACTAGGACAAGATAGGGCAGGGGTAAGGGCTGGTGTTTGGCCCTGGAGACCCAAAGTTGCTCTATTCTTTACCGGGAGACCCTGAGGAGAGCTTGACAGAATGGAGAGGTTTGGGCTGCCACCATACAGGAGGCTTATTAGGCTCTTGAAGTAGTGGTTCCCAGTCCCCACCTCAGCTTCTTAGAGGGTACGGATCCATCTTACCTTTTCATCCCATTGCCACACCCTCCACAGGTCATTGATGTGCAACTCAGGCTCCACATACTCCTTACGGTAGAAAGCAATAAAAGGCACCTAAGGTTGCAAGGAGACCGCAGTCAACAAGAGTGGAAAGATCTGTAAGAAGCTCCTTTGCCAGAGGGGTAAGTGGCTCCAGAAAATTCAAGTCGGAAACATGGCCTCCCTCAGAGGCTCATCAAGGGCACCTGCTCTCCCCCATAGGGGAAGATGATGCTGCAGACAGGTGGCATCACTCTCCTGATCACTAGAGTCTCCTCCTTTGCTTCTCACACTCTTTGAGTCAATGTGAGGACATATGTGAGGACAGGAGAAGAGGACTCTCTACCTGACAGGCAGCTCCCCTTACCCTCACCCTTTAGCTGAAAAAAAAAAAAAAATAAATAAAATAAAAATAAAAATAAATTTTTTTTTTTTTTTGAGAGAGAGCTAGAGAGAGAGGACGTGCATGCACAAGTGGAGAAGTGGGGGGGTGTGGGAGAGGTAGAGGGATATGGAGAGAGTCTCAAGCAGGCTCCACGCTGGCGTGGGCCTTGATTCCACAATCCCGAGATCATGACCAGAGCCAAAAATCAAGAGCTGGACACTCAATTGACTGAGCCACCTGGGAGCCCCTCTACCCACCCTGCCCCCACTGAATTTCTAACCAGTGAGCCATTAGAGAGCTTCAGATGCTACCTCAAAGTGTTGATTTCGCATGAAGCCCAGGGCTTCTTTAATCTTCTGAATTGTGCTGGGCCCTTTTCGACTGAAGCTGCTGGTTGGCTGCCCTCGATCTAGGTAATCACAGCTTTCCTAGAGCCAGAAGAAAGAAAGAAATAGCAATAACATTGTTACTTGTTTTGTCTTACCACACATGAAACTATTTCATGTCAGAGGATAACTTTGTCTGATAAAATCTAGAAAAATCTCTCATACACCTGCAGACACCCATACTGTCCTGTACTAGGCACAGAGATGTTTGGGGCATGGGAGGAGCAGGTCTTCAGCTTGATGAAGTGGCTTCCGGTTCATGACAAAATGAGGATCTTTTTTTTGGGGTACCTGCAGAGAAATGGTTGGTGTGGCAAAGGCATTCCTGTAGATCCAGTCAGCTTCCTCTTCTAGTTCATCATCTTCAGCCCCCTTGACTGGAATGGAGCGGAGCTGCAGGGGATAAGACAACGAGACTGACTTTACCCTGTATCCCGTGTAGGAAACACATATACCATTTACATATACCATTCCAGGACACAAATGTGTGTTCCACACACACACATTTCCAGCACCCTAGAAGAGCACCATCTTGGCACCAAGTAGACACCTTATATATCTACTAAAGAAAGAGTGCCATTTCAAGAAGCATAAGCAGCACAAGAGCCTTCTCTAAAACCCAGACTCCCTGCACTTCCTGGTCAGATGGGGTTCAAAGCCAACTTCCTATATACCATTCAACATCAGATTACTACTAGATTATTTCTCTGCTACCACCCTAGGAGCAAGGAGGCTCAGGGCAGGCAATGACAGATTGGCAGAAGGAAAGAAGCTTTCTTACCTGGAATCTCTCAGGCAGGTCAGTGGCTCGGATTTCATTGTCCTGATCTGTGAGGTGGCTGCTTTCCAGCTCGCTGGGCTCATACATCTCAAAGATGCTCCTGCGGCTCACACGTTTCTTGGTGGTCTTCTTGGGGCGCACTCGGATCTCACCTTCAGCCTCATCATCCTCATACTCATACTCTTCCTCCAGTTCTTCATCATACTCATTGTATTTCTCAAACTCGTCATAGTCAAAGTCCACACCAAAAATCTCCTGGGCTTCCTGCAGGGCCCTGTGGGTGACAGCAAGAGGCATTTGGCGTAGGCTCTAGTGAGAGGAAACAGATGCAGCCCATGCAGAGATCCTCTGCTTGCCCCAAAGGAAACCCAGAATGTTAAGAGAAAGGTAAATCTTAAAAAGCATACTTACTGTGCAATAAAGGCTTAGTTAGGGAAGATTTCTGGGAAAACTATTATTTATGGAAGATAAAAGCCCATGGTTGGTATGTGCCAGTGTTGGGAAATCAAACAGCACAAGGGCAGGTAGGTCCATATTCTGCTCAGCAGATATATCTTCTGCTAAGGCATTACAGTATCCTCTTAATTTTTTTAAAAATTTATTTATTTATGATAGTCACAGAGAGAGAGAGAGAGGCAGAGACATAGGCAGAGGGAGAAGCAGGCTCCATGCACCGGGAGCCCGATATGGGATTCGATCCCGCCCCGAGCCAAAGGCAGGCGCCAAACCGCTGCGCCACCCAGGGATCCCTACAGTATCCTCTTAGAACAAAAGTTTTCTTACAACAAAATTACAGTTAGAAGGCAAATGTTTAAATGAATAAACATGAAGCTACAGGTGCAGAGGGAGGCTGGATGGAGGCCTACACACGTGACTCCACCCTGATTCCACAGTGGCCCTATAATGTAGAGAGCTCTCAGGGCTTCTAGGAGCAGTGTGAAATTCTTGCCTAGCAAAGGTTATCTAAGGCAAGGAAGCCAAACAGTTGAGAGCTGGGATGTCCCAGTTTTGGCAGAAACCTCACTTCCTCCTTCCTGACTGTACCTACTCAGATATCTGTATCACCACCCTGTACCAGACCCCACTCACGCATCTGTGTATCCAGGAAGCTTTTTCCGCCACTTAGGTTTTTTCAGAGGCTGTCCGTCATCATCCACAATAAAGTCATCGATGTCTGGGCAAGGAAGGAAGGGATTAGTGCTCAGAGGCAGAGCATGAACCAGGACTAAATGGCTTTAGTTCCCACTATGTAGGAGGCCAGTGAGAAGAATAGGGAGGCTCCTAAAAATGAACTTTCTGTCAAATGCTGCAAGCCCTATAGCCGAAGAATGGTTTCCCATCCTGCTCTTAGGGTCTATGCAATCCCAACAACCACCCAAACACAGGCGTTCCTGCCTGATGTCACATACCTGATTCTTCATCATCTTCCTCCTCTTCCTCTGGAGGAGCCATGGGGGCCTCCACAGCTTCCTGCCCTTCTTCCCCTTCCCCATCCTGGAAGATTTCCTCTGCAATAGCCTCTTTTTCATGTTCCTCTTTGCCATATTCCTCCTCGTCGTCATCCTCGTCATCTGACATTTTTTTGACACGTCGGTATTTTTGCTAGGGGTGGGAAAACCTGTCTCATCAGGGCCTGAGGGGACTAGCATAAGGATGCTTGTTTTCTAGTCTCATTCTCATATCCCCACCATAGTTCCACTGACCAAGGGAGATGGCAAAGAACACATTAAGTTATGCTCTTTCAGCACTAAGGCCCACCCCTGAAACTCTGATAGACCTTTTTCTAACAGGCACCCAGATGTGGGATGCAACTCTAGTCTCCATGGCATAAGGACACGGAGCAATATTCTCTTCTCTGATGCTTCCCAAATTGTTCTGGAGGTGTCTTGTCCCCCAAAATCAATTTCAAGGGCTTTTTCCTTCATCCCCAGGGACAGAGACAAAGAATGACACTTACTCCTCTTTTGACTTTGACACCCAAATTCTCCTCAATGAGGTCAAAATCATCATCCTCCAGGCGGTCATCAAAAGATGCTGGAGAAAACAAAGTGTTACCCATGGTGATGTGAAGGCCCCTTCTCCACTGGAACTTCCACCCCAGCCTTACTTGACTGAGGAGAGACTACTCACTGCGTTTTCTCTTCTTGTGGCCAACATCATCTTCTGAATCACCAGAGTCACTACCCTCATCCTCCTCCCCTTCATCTTCATCATCATCATCATTGATAAAGCCTTTCAGATTGCCTTGCTCATCCTGATCATCTAGGTTCTCTTCCTCCTCCTCCTCATCTGGAAAACATGTATGTTTGAAGCATAGAGTTTGGGTAACGGGTTGGGGTGGGATAGGGCCACCTGCTTAAACTGTGATTCTTTTTCTGCTCTAAACCTAATGATATGGGTGCCATGTTAACTTTTCAGTCTCACCTGAAGATATAAAACATGATCACTAACTTAGAGTAGCAGCATCTGGAAAAGTAATATCTCCTTTCTATGTTCACCATCTGTCTTTAGGCAAGATGATCCTCCTAATTATTTGGGCTCTTCAAAGTCATACTAGGGGTTTTAGAGCCACCAATAATCTTTGTTTCCATCTTAGTTTATAAATTCAGCAGCCATATGATTTCTTCTATCTATAATTCTTTTAATAAAACTTGTGTTTACCTTTCTGTCTTTAAAGCCATTTCATGATTCTACTCTGCCGAGTATCCTAATGGTTGGGTTTGGCCAGAGAATAGAAAACTGGGCACATAAATACCAACACTGCTAGGTCTCTCAAAGAGGAAAACATTATGTATATATTTATTTGTTGGTTTACTCTCTGTCCCCTCCCACTAACATAAACTCCATGATTGCAGGGTCTTTATTTCATACTCCAATTCTAGGCACAGTGCCTGGCATACAGCAGACAGATGCTCAGTAAGTATTTGCTATAAATTACTGAAAATTCTCAAGCTGGTACCTCATGTGTGATAACTTCTGTGCTCAGCCTGAGCCTCTCATCAGCAAGAATCCAACTATCCAAAGCTTAGCAATAGTGGGGAGAAGCTTGAGGCTGGGGCCTCCTCACCGTCATCCTCCTCTTCCACAAATTTCTTGGTGACTCGGGGCACCACTTCGCCTTCATCATTGTACTCTTCCTCTGACTCCTCGGCCTCGCTTTCCACAAAATCAGACATGTTTGCAGCTTCTCACCGCCTAAGAATGACTAAAGAAGGAAGGAAGATAAAGATAAATGAGACACATGACTTTACAGAGTGTCCTTAACTCTTTCCACAAACAGCCTTTTAGCCACATGCCACTGCTCTGCCCCCTCAATCATTCCCACCTAAGGAGGAGACAGTTAAGAATCAGACGGGTTGGGATGCCTGGGTGGCTCGGCAGTTTGGTGCCTTTGGCCCAGGGCGTAATCCCAGGGTCCCGGGATCGAGTCCCGCATTGGGCTCACTGCATGGAGCCTGCTTCTCCTTCTGCCTGTGTCTCTGCCCCCCACCCCCGTGTGTCTCTCATGAACAAATAAATAAAATCTTAAAAAAAAAAAATCAGATGGGTCCATTTCATCCATTTTCCACTCCTCCCATGGTTATTCCTCCTACGTGTGCCTTTATTTTATTTTTTTTTACCTTTTTAAAATATTTATTTATTTATTTATTTATTATTTATTTATTTATTTATTTATTTATTTATTTATGAGAGAGAGAGAGAGAGAAAGAGAGAGAGAGAGAGGCAGAGACACAGGAGGAGGTAGAAGCAGGCTCCATGCCAGGAGCCTGATGCGGGACTCCATCCCGGGACTCCAGGATCGCGCCCTGGGCCAAAGGCAGGTAGGTGCTAAACCACTGAGCCACCCAGGGATCCCCTATGTGTGCCTTTAAAAAGATAATGATTACATCGGACTTCTCTCTACATAGCTGACTTGAAAATCAGGAGTTTGAGCTGCATGGGTCCACTTACGGATTTTTTTTTCAATAAATAGAGTATTGTAGATATATTTTCTCATCCATGTGATTTTCTTAACATTTTCTTTTCTCAGGCTTACTTTAAGAATATGGTATATAGTGCATATAATGCCCAAAATATGTGTTAATGAACTATTCAGGTTGTGTTATGTTATCCCAGGCAATGGTAAGCTATTAGTAAAGTTTTTGGGGAGTCATAAGTTATATAGATTTTTGGGGTGTCTGAGTGGCTCAGTCAGTTGAGTATCTGCCTTCAGCTGAGGTCATGATCTCAGGGTCCTGGAATCGAGCCCTGCATCAGGCTCCCGGCCCCGTGGAAAGCCTGCTTCTCCTTCTTCTGCCTGCTGCTCTCCTGCTTGTGCTCTCTGTCAAATGAATAAATAAAATCTTTTTTTTTTTTTTAAGATTCTATTTATTCATGAGAGACAGAGGGAGAGAGAGGCAGAGACAGAAGCAAGCTCCATTCAGGAAGCCCGATGGGACTCAATCCCAGAACCCTGAGATCACGCCTTGAGCCCAAGGCAGACACCCAATTCCTGAGCCACAGGCATCCCTGAATAAATAATATTAAAAAAAAAGTTATAAACAGATTTTTGATTGCATGGAAGGCCAGTGCCTTTAACCCCTGCACTGTTCAAGGGTTAACTGTATACCAAAGAATTTTATCTCACTCATCATTTAGGGGCAAGGGCAAATGAGGAAAAAATTTAATGATTATATAGGTAGGCATTTGGTGGCAGCAGTGAGATTCTATGAATTGCTCATAAGAAATTTGGGAAACAAGTGCCAACTTAATGACAGGCACTTTCATACACACTATACCTGGCTGCTGACAGAGTCAAAAGAAAAATTCTTTTCAACAGATTAAATAATATTTCATGAACTTGAGCCCACTTGTGTGACTACTAGTAGGGAGCATTTGGGTGAAAAGGGGGTCTTTTTAGAAATATCAGAATCATAAACCTATTTTTACATTTACATTCCCAGCAAAAAAACACTTTGTGACTTTCATGGTCTACAAAATAAAGGCAACATAGTTAAATGCAAAGATTGCTGGGCTCAAGAGTAGAGATCAAAACCTGGTCCCAACATCTACCAGATATATAAACTAAGCCAATTATTGAATTTGTCTGGATATCAGCCTCATCTGGAACACAGGAATAGTGCTACCTACTTTGCCGAGTAGTTGAGACTATTACATAACACAGAGGGAAAGAACCTAGTTTACAGTTTCAAAAAATGTTAACTGAGTCTGATTTTGAATCTTGGGGTTAATTTTCCTCAGCATTCTATAATTTTGTACCAACCAATCCCAATTTTGTCTTCTACTTCCCTGCTTTCAGACTCGTCCAGAGCCTGGAAATGGCAGAACCATGGAGTTTCCTGGGCCTTGTAGGACTTTATTTTACTTAATTAATTTGACGAGAGAGAGAGAGAGAGAGAGAGAGAGAGAGAGAGAGAGAGAGAGAGAGGAAGAGAGGAGAAAGAATCTGAAGTAGACTCTGCACTGAGCACAGAGCCCAATACAAGGCTGGATTTCACAACCCTGAGATCAGGGCCTGAGCTGAAACCAAGAGTCAGAAACTTAACTGAATGTGGTTACCCAGGTGCCTCAGGCTTTGCAGGACTTTAAAAAATAGCACACATCACACACATCATAACATCAAGATCCTATCCTGGAAACCTGAAGCTAGCTGGCTGTTGATAAACTCAGCATCAGTCCTCATCTTGTCCTGAATTATGGTCCACTGTGTATGTGCCCGTTTTTCACACTTAAGACCATAAGCTTCTGGGGCAGCCCCGGTGGCTTACCTAGCGGTTTAGCGCCGCCTTCAGCCCAGGGCATGATCCTGGAGACCCGGGATTGAGCCCCACATCGGGCTCTCCACACGGAGCCTGCTTCTTTTCTGTGTCTCTGCCCTCCCCCTTTAATAAATAAATAAAATCTTTTTTTAAAAAAAAGATTTATTTATTTATGATAGACATAGAGAGAGAGAGAGAGAGAGGCAGAGACACAGGCAGAGGGAGAAGCAGGCTCCATGCCGGGAGCCCGATGTGGGACTCGATCCCGGAATTCCAGGATCGCGCCCTGGGCCAAAGGCAGGCGTGAAACTGCTGAGCCACCCAGGGATCCCCAAATAAATAAAATCTTAAAAAAAAAAAAAAAAAAGACCATAAGCTTCTCGAAGTTAGAGACCCTACCTAACAGAAGGGCTAAAAAAAACTCCATGAAAACAAATGGCAACACAAGAGGCATCCCACAGCACTTTGTGATTCTGTACTATGTAAGCTGCACCCTTCTAGGCGTCCTGTACAAAACGGGAACCACTAAATATCTGTTAAATAAATTACTTACTTTCTCATACTGTTGCCACCTAACCAAGGAAAGATGGCAGTGGGATGGGAGAAAAGAGGAGGTTGGGTAACAGTTACCAGAAATGGTCTGAGCTCTAGAAGGAGCCTTAAATGCTAGGGCTCTAATTCTTCTGAAAATTACTATTAGTGATATCAACTGATACCACAACCAATTAATTTAAGATTGACTGAACTCAAGGAAACAAAACTGAAGGTACCGTGTTCTGGTGGAGAGAGAGGGGCAATGATATGGTCTTATGTTCAATTTCAGGTTGAGGTTTCAGATGCTATTCAAGTATTACTGAATGACTGCCAGGTAACCTACATTCTGCTAGGACCTAGGAATTTGAGGAGAAAACAGGATTATTTGTTATTGAGGAATGGATTTCTAGTAGAGGGAGAGAGATATGAAAACAAATAAGGACCAGAGGGGGTGCCTGGGTGTCTCAGTTGGTTAAGTGTCTGCCTTTGGCTTGATCCCAGGGTCCTGCATCAGGCTCCCTGCCAAGCAGGGAGTCTGCTTCTCTCTCTCCTGCTCCCCTTGCTTGTGCATGCTCTCTGTCAGATAAATAAAATCTTTTAAAAAAATAATGACCATAGAACAATTTTATGTATTATATGCAGAGAATAGGCGTGGGAAAAGAATTAGAAACCAACCCACAACACTCACACAAAACCCAACCAAGACTAATACAGGCATTTCCTTAAAGAAAAAAAAAAAAAAGTACCCAGAGGAACAGTACTTACACATCTACCAAGTTCCAGACAGTTAAGAATATTAACTATTAACCCCTATGCTGTCCTAGGAGTTATACTGCACTTCTCTCTGCATTCAACAAAGGAGATGACAGAGACAAAATCACTTGTTCAGGCTGATACAGATATCCAACACAAAAGCTGAGGTTTGAGTTAAGGTGTGTCTGATTCCAAAATCACAGTTGTTTCTACTATATCAGCAGGTCTCAAAGTATGGTCTGGGGACCACCTTCTCTCAAGCATACGGTGGAGTTTTCCAGAGGTAATATAATGTGTTGTATCACAACATTGAATGCAAAAACAAATATGAAAATCCAGCTATATTCTATTAAGACAGAGATTAAAAAGAAGGGGGTGGCACCTGGGTGGCTCAGTTAGTTAAGCATCTGACTCTTGGTTTCATCTCAGGTCATCTTGTGGTGTGGGATTGAGCCCTGCATTGGGTGGAGTCTGCTTGTTCCTCTCCCTCTGCTCCCCCTAATCCTCACACTCCTATGCACATGCTCTCTCTCAAATAAATATAAAATCTTTAAAAAGATTTGGGGAAAAACAACAACAACAACATTGCTCTTCTCACTACTTTTGTTTTGGTTTCATAAAAGCATTATTTATATTAAGATGTAGAGGACTTACTATCACCCCCCCACACACACACAGCTTTACTGCCATATAATAGACATAAAACATTGTGTAAATTTAAGATGTATAATGTGAGGCTGCCTGGGTGGCTCAGCGGTTGGGCGTTGTCTACCTTGGGCTCAGGGAGTGATCCCGAGATCAGATCTAGTCCCGCATCAGACTCCCCTTGGGGAGCCTATTTCTCCCTCTGCCTATGTTTCTGCTTCTCTATATCTCTGATAAATAAATAAATAAATCTTAAAAAAAAGATGTATAATGTATTAGTTTAATATACCTGTATACTCCCAAATAATCTTTTTTTTTTTTTTGGTGCTGGCTTTATTATGACTGTAAAATGAATATACCCAATTTTTAAAAAATATTTTATTTATTTATTTATGAAAGAGAGACAGAGACAGAGAGGGGTAGAGACACAGGCAGAGGGAGAAGCAGGCTCCAACAGGGAGCCTGATGTGGGACCTGATCCAGGGACTCCAGATCTCACCCTGAGCTGAAGGCAGGCACTTAACCGCTGAGCCACCCAGGCGTCCCAATATACCCAATTTGAATTTCTTATCAAATCAAAATGACACATCAAAATATGAAAATATCATAAATATCAATAGATATAACTCACATAACCAAAACATCTTTGCGATTTTAAATTATCCTTAAGAGTGTACAAGTGTCCCAAGATTAAAACATTTGAGAGCTGCTATGCTATATAGTTGTGACACATCCCACAGGGCAGTGATAAAAGTCTTGCGGTTAGACTGATGCTCCTTTTCCCCCAAGATTTCGGTGTTCTTAAGGTAATTTACTTTGACAACTGCCAATAGTGAGTATCTAAAAACTGCTAATTAAATCTCCTGCTCTAATTTTAATCTTGACACCACCCCTCCATCCCCGGTCGAACTAAGCCATTATTGGGTACAGCAGCCTCCACACATTGCTTGAATTAGGCTATCAGACCCACAAATTCAGTCTTATAAATCCTCAACATCTTCACATTAAATGCCAGCTCTTACAGACCAGATGCCTTCCAGTCTACTTAGAGAGAACAGCCTACCTGATGAAAACAACAGCTTTTTCCAGTCCCGGGGGGTGGGGGGGCAGCTGGTGCTCTGTGCTACACACAGCTTTCCTCCCATTCCCTAGGTTAGCAATAGAGTATATGCTGTGCTATAGCGGGGAATGCTTCCAATCTAGCTTACTGCCAAGACTTTCAGTTAAAAGAGGTGTGCCAGAAACAAGCCTGACTTGCTGCAACTTGCAGGAGCTAGATGTGAGGAGGGCGCTGCAGCAGCACTGCAGGCTGAGGCTGGCAAGTAGCAACTATTCCAGAACAAAAATACTAATTAGCATATGTTTATTATTATTAACATATGATATGGGATGAACCCAGCGGAGTTTAATTTTCTTATTTAGTACTCCTGCTCGTGAATTTTCCCTATATTCAGACCATAAGTTAAATTTACTACTGAAATAGGTCTAGAAGGAGCAGGGGTTAGTGAAAGGAAGTTTCTCCAGGCAGAAGGAAAGCTGCAGTACAAGATATGGCTCAAAGGGAGAGGGTGGTGGTTACCATGACATTCTCTGGAAGGGGAATGGAGCTGGGATCAGATTGCCACAGGGAGGCCCCCGGTAGTCCCCTCCTTTTGAACAAGATGATGTAGGAGGCAATTAAAAGGAGACCAGAGCAAAACAAGATGTCTGTTAATTCTTTCCACTGCCAGCTTCAATTAACATTTACTCTTATGTGTGTGTGTGTGTGTGTATATATATATATACATACACACATATAGAATTAAGGTCTGTGCTAAAAGTTAGGTATATAAAAAGAGTAAAATATTCTTTTTACTTTGATAGAGTTCACAAGCTATCTCAAAAAACTTATAAATGAAGTTATGACAAAGCATAATGAATGTTGTATTATAGTTATATACCAGGACTGAGAGCAATATAAGGAGAGAAAGGTCAGAGAATGCCTCAGAAAAGGTGATGCCTAAATTGAGAAGAGTTAAGCAGATAACCTGGAAATAGCAACATGAGCAAAGTCTTAAGTCTGAACGGGCCTAGCGGTATAGGGAACAGACCCACAAGTCTGGTGTGGAGTTTCAACTAGAAGATATTCTGTATTTTATGAGCAAAAGCCCAGGGCTATTCCAAAAGTGTTCACAAGTGACAATCCAATGTGGAATCCAAAAACCTGAAAGTTTAATACATGAAGTATTCAGAATTTACTTTAGACAAGTTTTTATTTATTTTTAAGATTTTATTTATTCATGAGAGACACAGAGAGGCAGAGACACAGGCAGAGGGAGAAGCAGGCTCCTTGAGGGGAGCCTGTGGGACTCGATCCCAGGATCACACCATGAGCTGAAAGACGCTCAACCACTGACCCACCTAGGCATCCCCTAGACAAGTTTTTAAACTTCAGTAGTGCTCCTTAAGAAAAATCCTAATCAAACCAAATCAAGATGTTAAAATAAAGAAAAAGTTAGGGGGTGCCTGGCTGGCTCAGTCAGTAAAGCATGCAACTCTACTCCTCACGCCAGGGTTGTGAGTTCAAGTCCCATGTTGGGTATAGAGATTACTTGAAAAATATACAGAAAAAGTTACTCTACCTATCGTCATTTTAATGTGCACACCACATTTATAGGAAATAATCTTGGGCAGCCCTGGTGGCGCAGCGGTTTAGCGCCGCCTGCAGCCCGGGGTGTGAACCTGGAGACCCAGGATCGAGTCCCACATCAGGCTCTTTGCATGGAGCCTGCTTCTCCCTCTGCCTGTGTCTCTGCGCCTCTCTCTCTCTCTCTTTCTCTATCTCTCATGAATAAATAAAATCTTAAAAAAAAAAAAGGAAATAACAATCTTATGAGTTTTTTAAATAACAGTATAAAATACATTATTGTTGACGATGACTTACATAAGTAATTATTTAAAAATATGAGTTATCTCTTTTCTTTCCACGTTTCCTTGCGGAATAAGGAAAGGACAAAAGAGGAGCAGAAACTGAAATATGTAACCAGAATCAGAATCCCTGCAACACAGGGAGGGAGTAAGTTACTGAGTCTTCTGCCACACACACTGGGGAATATATAGTTCCTGCCCTGGCACAGGGGTCATCAAACCACAGAGGGCCAGATCTGCCACTGTAGCACAAAATCTAACACTGATGATATGTAAATGAATGGGAGTGGCCTATTTAGCCAAGGAGCTTTAGTTTACTGACCCCTGATCTAGAACTAAAGGAGTAATTGAAAGAATTGATGATCAAGGTACCATGGGACCTGTAAGAGTGGACTCCAATCTGGTTTTGAGGAAGTGACTTTATTTATTGATTTATTTTTAAAGACTTTATTTATTCATGAGAGACACAGAGATAGAGGCAGAGACACAGGCAGAGGGAGAAGCAGGTTCCGTGCAGGGAACCTGATGTGGGACTTGATTCCGGGACTGCAGGATTATGCCCTGGGCCGAAGGCAAGCGCCAAACCGCTGAGCCATCCAGGGACCCCCGAGGAAGTGACTTTAAATAAAGACTGTAAGATTGTGGAGGAATTAGCCAAGGAACTGGCTTCTTTGGTGGTCATGTGAGGAGTAGTGGTATTGGAGAAGAGTACTTCCAGCAGAAGCCTCAGGATATGCTGTAGCAAGGACAGTGAGAGCCAGTTTGACTAGAGAGAGGGAGAAAGGTTCATAATGAGTTGGAGTGAAGCTCTAAGGATCTTGATAGGGTAAGTTAAAGATTTTGGACACTAAAAGGTGCTGGGAAGCGCCTGTAGGGCTTTATTTTATTTTTTTAAGATTTTATTTATTCATGAGAGACACACACAGAGAGGCAGAGACAACCAGGTTCCATGTAGGGAGCCTGATGTGGGAACCTGATGTGGGAACCTGATCCTGGGACTCCAGGATCATGCCCCGGGCCGAAGGCAGGTGCTCAAGAGCTGAGCCACCCAGGCGTCCCCACTGTAGGGTTTTAAACAGAACTGTCTTAGTTTACTTGGGAATTCAGCAAAGATTTATTTAATAAGTGCTTACTACATGTCAAGCATGTAGAAAACAAAAGTCCTTGTTCCTAGAATACTTGTATTCTGGTGTAAGAGACAAACCACAAACAAAATAAACCTTGGTGTAATTACGAGGAAGGAAATAAATACCCTCATCTCTGAGAGGGTGAGTTTAGGCTGATGTCAACAATGAGTAGGATGTGGTATCAAGAGCCAGAGGAAGAGATTCCTAGTAGAAAAGGTGGGCAAGAACTTGGCATATGGTAGGCAATGTCCCAAGGACAATGTGACCAGAGAATGGTGAAGGCAGTAGAGTTGCAGAAGGAGGGGCCTGTTTAAGTGGAGTCTCTGAAGGCCATGGAAAACCACTGGAGTGTTTAAAGCAAGGTGATATGGTTAGACGGACCAGCTACCTCCAAAATGAACTGCAGTGGGATCTGGATGGAAACAGGAAAAACTGAGGATACCACTGTTGCAGGCAAAAGATGATGGTGGTTTGGAATAGGATAGAAGCAGAGATGGAGAACAGAAAACAGATTAGAAATATATTTTGGGGGCAGCCCCGGTGGCACAGCGTTTAGCACCGCCTGCAGCCTAAGGCATGATCCTGGAGACCCTGGATCGAGTCCCACGTCGGGCTCCCTGCATGGAGCCTGCTTCTCCCTCTGCCTGTGTCTCTGCCTCTCTCTCTCTCTGTGTCTCTATGAATAAATAAATAAAAAATCTTAAAAAAAAAAAAAAGAAATATATTTTGGAAGAAGTGACAGGACTTACCAAAAGACTTGGGGAGAAGGATAGCAAGGGAAAAGAATCCCAGAGGATTCTCAGAGGTCTGGCCTTGGTACCATGTGGACGAGAGTACTAGTCAGACAGTACAAACCAGGTTTGGAATGATGCAAAAACTAAAATGTTCTTTTTGAGGGATGCCTGGGTGGCTCAATGGCTGAAAGTCTGCCTTTGACTCAGGGCGTGATCCCGGGGTCCGGGATTGAGTCCCACATCAGGCTCCTGCAGGGAGCCTGCTTCTCCCTCTGCCTGTATCTCTGTCTCCCTCTCTCTCTCTCATGAATAAGTAAATAAAATCTTTAAAAGAAAAAAGTTAAAATGTTCTTTTTATTATGATGTTAGGTTTGGGATGTCTGAGAGACATCCAAATGGAGCTATTAAACAGGCATTCTGTGTTTGGATTCTTGAATATAGAAAAGGCTGGCTAGAGATTTGAACTTGACAGGTGCCAGCTTTCAGATGGCAATTAAAGCCATGAAACTGGATCACCTAAAGGAAGTAGGCAGAGAGCCCAAGATTAAACTCTGAAGGAAATTCAACACTTAGAAACTAGGTAGATAGCAAAAATGCCTAGCAAAGGAGACTGAGAAGGAGCAACCAGAGAAATGGAGACAATTCAGTAGTGAAGTGTCAATGAAACCAAGAGAAGAAAGCTGCAAGACAAGAGTAAACTGTGTTGCATATTTCAGGGATTGAGGAAAGAACAAAGTATCCATGATATTTAGCAATACAGAAATCATTGGTAAACTTGACCAGAAAAATTTCAACCAAGTGGTAATAAGAGATACCAGACCAGTAGAGTCTGAAGAATGAATAAAATTCAAGAAAGTTGACACACAGAGAAATCTGACTTTGAAGGGAAATCAAAAAAGTAGGAGGATAGTTGGAGGGGGATAAGGGGGATGCCAGAACATAATGTGTATGTCATGGGAACAGATTTCTATGGCAAGGTAGGACTGGGTGATTGATTTTACTGGAGAATAATAGGACGAATCCAAGGACTTTACACAGGGTCCTGATCACAGTGCCACTTACTGAGATCAAGAACATAAGACCAAGGGCAAATTTACTTGCCTCCAAAGACCGTTTCCAGTATAGCCCCTTCTTGTGAAGGGCTACTGAGGGAGAACTGTGAAACGTGACTGAGCCTCTAGACTGCACTTCTAAACGTGATTAACCTCTAAATGAGATTTAAACCTCTTAGGGAGTAACTATGCTTATCTTATCTTGTAGCCATACAAGCCAGCTAAAGAAGAATGTATTTGTACTGGCTGAAGGGACACAAGTGATAAGGGATCTAAATTCAGAGGATAAGGAAGCAATCATACTTTTGTAATCAATACACTTTAGAACCAGTCACTTCCAAATAAACAGGGCAAGTAGGCTTTTTTTTTTTCTCTCGAAGAAATTAATCAAATTCAAAACTGTTTACACTCTCTATGTCCGTTAATAGCAGCGGTGTAACTCAATACTCCCTTGCTACTTCTGATATTACAGTGAATTTCCATGGACATATTATCAGAGAGCTTAGGCCTCCTCTTAAAGAAAAATAAGTATCACTTCTTGAAACCACCAAAAGGAACGAACTGCTCCAGCAAGGGATTGCCTGGAGAGAAAGGCAGAAACTGGAAGAAAATGAAGCTTTGACTTAATAGCCTATTCTGATGTTTGTGGTAGGCGACTGGTGGAGGCAACCATCTATAAAAAGTTCTAATCTTATTTTTAACAATACCGAAAAAGAAGGTATTTGGCATCGCCCTGTAGCCTGATGGCCGAGCTGCTGTAAGATCCGTAGATTTAACACCACCAGAACAAAAAAATTCGGTCACCTGATCCTGACTCAGAAGCCCAAGTCCTTCCATTCCCAATCCTTCGGCGTGGCCCAATTTTCACAAGCTCTCGGGAGAAGGACGGAGTCCCAGGAAGCTTGTTGATACAACAGGGCACCCAATTCACGGGTTTCGGGTAGCATAGGGTTGGGAAAAGCTCTGAGACTCTAGGCAACTACTCTGGTTTCCTTCTCCTTTTCCCCTCATAGAGCAGAGAAGGCCCGGAGGGCCCCCTTCTTCCCGCATACGGCTCCCCAATACCTCTTCTCTTACGGGACCAGGCCCTAGGAGCCTGGTTCCTCACCTGACCGGTTTAGAGGAACACGCTTTCCAGTTCGAACTTTACCTGCCTGAAGCCGCCGCTACTCCGGTGCGCTAAGCCCCCACCGAGGAAAATGGAGTCGTCGAACCGAGACTGGGAAAGGATAGTACGGACCCACCGCACGGACCCTCCGCCGCCACCGCCGCCGCTGCTGCGTCAACGTGCTACGTCACTTCCGGCTCCCTGTCACTGGGAGTGGGCGGGCTCTTTCTTGCTCTCTCTTCTCTCACCCGGCTCTCGGGGCTTCGTTTGGGAGGGCGCGAATACTTGCCGTAGCGGTTCAGGAAGGTAAGTGTCACAGAGACTTGGGAAAAGAGCTTCGGGATCGGAAACGTCAGGCCTCGCGGCTTCCTCAGGCCGCTCTAGCCAAAGGAACCATAAAGACTAGAGGGCTTTCTCATTTCCTCCTCTCTGTGGTTCCGTCCGCAGCTTCCGGTTCCGGGGAGGGGCCGAGTTTTCTTCGAAGATTAGGGGCTGTGCGCTACAGCTAGGATGGCTGTGGTGTCGCTGCTGTTGTTGGGAGGTTTGTGGAATGCTGTGGGGGCGTCCAATCTGGCTGTCGTTACATGCGGCTCTGTGGTGAAGCTACTCAATACGCGCCACAACGTGCGATTGCACTCACACGACGTGCGCTATGGGTCAGGTACTGCCGCCCGGGTTCGGGTGGGCTGGGAAGGCCTGGTAGGCTCCGGAGGGGGCGGAGCCAAGAGAAGATCTGAGGGGTGTGGTTTGGGAAGGTTAGAGGAGCCCGGGGGAGATTCCTGAGATCTAGAGGCGGAGAATTGGGCGTAGTACCAGCTTCTATCCGGTGAGCTACGTATCGGGCACATTACGCATATACTTTTTAGGATTTATAACATTCCTACGAGGTAGAGACGATTGTTATCCTCATTTTACAGATGAGGAAACAAACTCGAATCGCATGCTCAGAGCCTTGCAGCTAGTGAATGACAGAGGCGGGGTTCGAACCAAATCTGTCCAGTTTCAAACCCTGCTTTCAGCTACTCCAGGGTGGCACTACTCAGTGCGGGAGAGACAGACATGTAGAAAATTACAGTAAGTGCTGTACCAATGAAATCTTGAACTCCAAGACCTCACTCTGACTATATCTTTCTGTTCTAGCTGTTTTGCGTCTTAAACTCGCTCTTCAACTCTTTCTCTGGCCTCTTTTTATTCAAACTTTACCCTACTTGTAAGAATTTTAAGCACTCATTGGAATTTGAGAGGAAACCGCTTAGAGGGCTTTATAACATAGGAAATTAAAATGCTTGGTTTGTGGGTTCATTTATAATTTAGCAGTTTGTTGACCCGTTCATTCATTCAGTGTAGGTTTAATAAACTCTTATTATGTCCCTAATATTGTTCTAGACACAGGAGATGCAATAGTGAGCCAGTTAGCAAGTTACAGGAAAACAACTGACAAAAAAAGAGAAAAGTTATTGAGGATACGCAATGCATCTAGGATCATTGCTAGATTTCTATCTTAGATGACTGATGATGCTATTAATTAAGAGAGCATGGGGGCTAGTCTGTGGTTTATGATTCTCAAAACATGTCTTACCAGTTAGACTAGGAAAGGAACTGAGTTGTTGTCCTTGGGATGTCTTATAATCCTAGGAGCCATTCAGTGAACACCTGCTGTGTGTCTAGCTTGCTACTTTCTTTTTTAATTTTTTATTTATTTATTTATGATAGTCATACAGAGAGAGAGGCAGAGACACAGGCAGAGGGAGAAGCAGGCTCCATGCACCGAGAGCCCGACGTGCGATTCGATCCCGGGTCTCCAGGATCGCGCCCTGGGCCAAAGGCAGGCGCCAAACTGCTGCGCCACCCAGGGATCCCCTAGCTTGTCTTTTTTACTTGATCTAGTTTCCTAGTTTGATTCTACTAAATCAGTGTGGGAGAGAGGTCTGACAATAGGAATCTGTAGATTTGAAAACTTCTTCGGTGCTTGTAATGGGCAGCTAGATTTGAGAACCAGATTCGGTCTGGAGCTCAAAAGAGATCTGTGCTGAGCCTGAGGTAGAGTTAAGTACAACATCATTGTACTGGGGGTGGGGGGAATTGAAGATGTGGGTAGAGTACCTGCGATTGCCCAGAATGAACTGTGGTTCTCAATCTGGTGTCGATTTGAATCACTTGAAAAACCTGTTGAAGCATGTATAAATGCTTTTGTCCTGATCTCCAATCAGTAAGTATTTAAGGGGCACCTGGGTGGATCAGTGGGTTGAGCATCTGCCTGCAGCTCAGGTCATGATCCTGGGGTCCTGGGATCGAGCCCCGCATCAGGCTGACTGCAGGGAGTCTGCTTCTCCCTCTGCTCATTCTCTCTCTCTCTCTCTCAAGCGAATAAAATCTTTAAAATATATATGTATATATATATAAGAAAGGATAAGGACTGAACTCTGAGTGATCCCAATGTTTAAGGGTGAGAGAGGAGTCTACAGCCATACCACTCTGAATGCAGTCCCATCTGCTGTCTGATCTCTGAGTCATGGGGAGAGGAAGTCAAGGGTTGAATAAAATTGAAAAAATAGAAGACACAAAGTATGGACTGTAATTTAATGATACATGATAATAACCCAGGACCAAGTGAGTTGTACGGCAATAACCAAGAAGTAAGGAAGGAGGCTTGGTTTGCCTCTTTTTTTTTTTTTTTTTTTTAAAGATGTAACAAACTTGTGAGCTGAGTGGAAGAGGCAATAGAGAGAAGCTGGTAGGTTGGCTACAGACGTTCACCCATATAATTGTGGTGCAAGGTGTAATGTGTTAAGTGTGAAAGGTGTCATTAAAAGGCTGTCAGGTGGGGCCAGGCAGACTGAAGGCAAAGCAAAGCTAGGAAGAGCAGGAGAGAGTAACAGGGCAGCCCCGGTGGCGCAGTGGTTTAGCGCCGCCTGCAGCCCGGGGTTTGATCCTGGGGACCCTGGATCTAGTCCCGTGTCGGGCTCCCTGCATGGAGCCTGCTTGTGCCTCTGCCTCTCTCTCTTTCTCTGTGTCTCTATGGATAAATAAATAAAATCTTAAAAAAAAAAAAGAGAGTAACAAGGAAAGTGTCAAGTGCCTTTATTTATTTTTTTAGATTTTATTTATTGATTCATGAGAGACACTGGCACCCTGCAGGGAACCTGGTAAGGGACTTGATCCCAGACCCTGGGATCATGACCTGACCCGAAGGCAGACATTCAACCACTGAACTACCCAGGGGCCCCTGTCAAGTGCCTTTAAAGAATTCAGTAGTAGATGAAGGCTTAGGGAATAGAATATCCCCAGAGTTTATATGAGAGAGTAGTCTTTCTGATATAACGACAGAGAGTAAAGCTTTGTGGGAGTTCTAGGGTTGGGCTATCTAGGTTCAAACCCCAGCGCTGTCTCTTGGTGCTGTGTGACCATGGGTGTACTATTCAGCTTTTCTGACATTCCAGTGTAAATTGGGGATGATAATAATAATACCTACTTTAGAGAATATATACATGTATCAAATAAGAATATTCAGGCAAAAGGTTTGGATTGGTATCTCACATTTAGAAAGTGCTCAGTACACATTAGCTGACTACTACCAATTATTATTTGTATATTTTCCTTTTTCATTTTAAGCCTGTAGCTATGTGTTTAACTTGGTGCCCTTTTTTTTTTTAAAGATTTATTCATTCATGAGAGAGAGAGAGAGAGAGAGAGAGGGGCAGAGACACAGGCAGAGGGAGAAGCAGGCTCCATGCAGGGAGCCTGATGCAGGACTTGATCCCGGGACTCCAGGATCATGCCCTGGGCCAAAGGCAGGCGCTAAACTGCTGAGCTACCTTGGCTGCCCTAACTTGGTGCCTTTTAACCTGAAGAATTGTACCAAATATAGAGGACTTTAAGCAGTATTAACCAAATATAGAGGACTTACAAACACTTTTTTTTTTTTTAAGATTTTATTTTTTCATGAGAGAGAGAGAGAAGCAGGCAGACAGAGACACAGGGAGAGGAAGAAGGAGGCTCCATGCAGGAGCCTGATGCAGGACTCGATCCCAGGACTCCAGGACCATGCCCTGGGCTGGAGGCAGGTGCTAAACCGCTGAGCCACCCAGGGATCCCCATAAATACCCCCCACTTTTTTTTTTTAAGATAGATTTATTTATTTATTTATTCATTCATTCATTCATTCATTCATTCATTCATGAGACACACAGAGAGAGGCAGAGACATAGGCAGAGGGAGAAGTAGGCTCCATACAGGGAGCCCGATGTGGGACTCAATCCCAGGACCCCAGGATCATACCCTGAGCTGAAGGCAGAAACTCAACCGCTGAGCCACCCAGATGTGCCCTTATAAATACTTTTATAACCTATTGATAGATCACTTATGGGGAATTCAGGACCTGCAGTGATTAATTGCTTGGATTAAAGTTGACAGCAAAAGCAAAAGCTGGTCTCCTTTTTATTGTGAAATGTGACAAGGTTTGGATTGTAATACATAGTAAGCATTGAATAATATTAAACATACTTCTATTATGTGATTAAACACCTGACATATACCAAGGGCTATCCAGGTTATTGTATATAGGTGACTAATACTTGTGTTTCAAAAAAAATGGATATAAGTTAATTTATTTAGTGCCCTTTGATGCAAATTCTTAGTTTTCTGATATGCTACAGTCTTAAGTATAATTTATCAGAAAATAATAATGTTTATGTATTATTGTAATATGATATATTTAAGTATGTGTACTATATGAAATATAAACATTATTATTTTTCACATATTTTTAAATGCTGTAGATGAAAAAATTTCAAGCATAGAGTTTCCTCTCTCCACTCCTTCAAACCTGTGTCATTATTGGCCTTAGGAAAGAGAGGGATTAGGTTGAGCTCACTCTCCTTTCTTTACCTTTTTTTTTTTTTGAACTGCAGGTAGTGGGCAGCAGTCAGTGACAGGTGTAACCTCTGTGGATGACAGCAATAGTTACTGGAGGATACGGGGGAAAACAGCTACAGTGTGTGAGAGAGGAACCCCCATCAGATGTGGCCAGCCCATCCGGCTGACACATGTCAACACTGGCCGAAACCTTCATAGTCACCACTTCACCTCACCTCTCTCTGGAAACCAGGTGAGATGGCATCCTGTGGATCATTGATGCCCTGAGCATAACTCAGTTGAGTTGTCTAATATTTTGGTTCTTAGCCCTTTCTTTTCAAGGTGTAGATACTCTTTTTTGTGTGTGCAGACCTGGAGAATGGCTTTGTCTCATAAGTGTGAAGGAAATTTTTTCTGGTCAAAATAGACTTTACATCTAGATGAAATCAAGAAATGAGGAAAGACAAAAGGTATGTGTTAGCATATCATAAGTCATCTTGATAAATTCTGCAGTAAAGAAACCCAATGTTGACATAGGAAAAGATGTTCAACATCACTAATCTTCAGGGAAATGCAAATCAATACCATAGTAAGATATTACCTTATACCTTACAGAATAGCTACAGTCAAAAAACAAGAAATAACAAGTGTTGGCGAGGATGTGGAGAAAAGGGAACCCTTGTACACTGTTGGTAGGAATGTAAATTGGTGCAGCCACTGTGAAAAACAGTATGGAGGTTCCTCAAAAATTAAAAATGGAAATATATGATCCAATAATTCTAGTACTAAGTATTAGAGAAAATGAAAACACGAATTTGGAAAGATAAACGCACCACTATGTTTATTGCAGCATTATTTACAATAGCCAAGATATGGAAACAACCTAAGTGTACATCAATAGATTAATGGGTGAGGAAAATATGGTGTATACATATATATGCAACAGAATATTACTCAGCTATAAAAAAATAATGGGATCTTGCCATTTGTGACAACATGGATGGACCTAGGAGGTACTAGGCTAAGTGAAATAAGTCAGACAGATACCATATGACTTCATTTATATATGGAATCTAAGAAAACAAATGAACAAGCAAAAAGCAGAATCAGACCTATTAGAGAACAAACTGATGGTTGTCAGAGAGGGACAGATTGGGGAGATGGGCAGAATGGATGAAGGGGAATGGGAGATAACAGGCTTCTAGCTATGGAATGAAGAAGTCACAGGGATAAAAGGTACAGCATAGGGATGTAGTTGGTGATAATTGTAAAAGCATTGTGTAGTGACCGGTGGTAGCTATACTTGCGGTGAACATAGCATAATGTATAGACATGTTGAATCACAATGTTGTACACCTGAAACTGCTAGAACAATGTGTGTCAACTATACTTGTAATAAACGTTTTCTAAATTTTGAATAAAAATTATTATTTTAGGGACGCCTGGGTGGCTCAGTGGTTGAGCATTTGCCTTTGGCTCAGGTCATGATCCCAGAGTTCCAGGATCAAGTCCCACATCGGGCTCCCTGCATGGAGCCTGATTCTCCCTCTGCCTATGTCTCTGCCTCTGTCTCTGTGTCTCTCCTGAATCAATAAATAAAAGATTTAAAAAGAGGGGATCCCTGGGTGGCTCAGCGGTTTTGCGCCTGCCTTTGGCCCAGGGTGCAGTCCTGGGGTCCCGGGATCGAGTCCCGTGTCGGGCTCCTGGCATGGAGCCTGCTTCTCCATCTGCCTGTCTGTCTCTCTCTCTCTCTCTGTCTGTCATAAAATAAAAATAAATCTTTAAATAAAAAAAAGAAAATAAAAAAGATTTTAAAAGATTATTATTTTAAATGATGCCAACTAACCACATTAGGAAAATGAATTAAGTATTATGCCACTTTTTAATTTTAAAAAAAATTTCTTTTTTCTAAAGATGTTATTCATGAGAGAAACAGAGAAAGAGGCAGAGACATAGGCCCAGGGAGAAGCAGGCTCCTTGCAAGGAGCCCAATATGGGATTTGATCCCCAGACCCCAGGATCACGCCCTGAGCTGAAGGCAGATGCTTCAACCGCTTCAACCGCTGAACCACCCAGGCATCCCTTAATTTTTATTTTTTAATTAAAAAAAAAATAAGCTCAATGCCTAATGTGGGGTTTGAACTCAGCACCTCGAGATCAATAATCACTCTACCTACTGAGCCAGCCAGGCCTCCCAATATTATGCCATTTTTTTTAAGCCTTGAGGTTTTAGGAGATAGCCCTTAATAACTGCTTCCCTCCCACCCCCACTTTGCATGTGGTTTTTCCTATTAGCGTCTTATGTTAGTATGGTAAATTTTCTTCAGTTTATAAAGCAGTATTGATACATTGTTATCAGCTAAATTCCATAGTTTATTTTGATTTCCTAATTTTTACCTACTGTCTCTGTTCCAAGAGCACATCCAGGATATCATATTACATTTAGTTGTCATGTCTCCTCAGGTTTCTTTTAGGTGTAACAGTTTCTCAGACTCTTCTTTTTGATGACCTTGATGGTTTTGAGGAATGCTGGTCAAGTATATTATAGGGTGCTCCTCTCGGGATTTGTCTGATGTTTTTGTTACGATTAGATCAGACTTAACAAAGGTTTTTGGAGGATACCTGGGTGGCTCAGTCGGTTAAGCATCTGCCTTTGGCTCAGGTCATGATCCCAGGGTCCTGGGATCCAGCCCTACATACGGCTCCCTGCTCAGCAGGGAGTCTGCTTCTCCCCGTCTGTCTGCCTCTCCCCTAGCTTGTGCTCTCTCTCTTGCTCAAAAAAATAAAAATAGGGCAGCCCCCGTGCGCAGCGGTTTAGCGCCGCCTGCAGCCTGGGGTGTGATCCTGGGGACCCTGGATCGAGTCCCAAGTCAGGCTCCCTGCAGGGAGCCTGCTTCTCCCTCTGCCTGTGCCTCTGCCCCCCTCTCTCTCTGTGTTTCTATGAATAATAAATAAAATCTTTACCAAAAAAAGAATTAATAAAAAAATAAAAATATCTTTATTTTATTATTTTTTAAGATTTTTTTTAAAGATTTTATTTATTTATTCATAGACACACAGAGAGAGAGAGACAGAGACACAGGGAGAGGGGGAAGCAAGCTCCATGCAGGGAGCCCGATGTGGGACTTGATCTCGAGTCTCCAGGATCACACCCAAGGCTGCAGGCAGCGCCAAGCCGCTGCGCCACTAGGGCTGCCCTATTTTTTAAGATTTTATTTATTTATTCGCGAGAAACACTTGGAGAGGCAGAGACATAGGCAGAGGGAGAAGCAGGCTTCCTGCTGGGAGCCTGTTGTGGGACTCGGTCCCAGGACCCCGGGATCATGACCTGAGCCAAAGGCAGATGCTCAACCACTGAGCCACCCAGGTGCCCAATAAAAATATCTTTAAAATTATATAGTTTATATAGCTTAGCATGTATTTATTTATTTCTGAAATACTCTATAACTTTTTTATTGCAGTAGAAACTGAATATTTGGCCTTAAGGGTAATGGGATTAAAAGACAAGTGGAAGGACCCTGCTATTATTTATTCTGTTACTTCATTTAGTTCTCAAAATTATTGTAAAGGTGATATTGTCATCAGTCAGTTTTTAGAGGAGAAAATTAAGGAATTACACAGAAAGAAATGGAGTGGAGATTCAAGGTCTGCCAATCTCCACAGCCCATTCCCCCTCTCAATTTGTGTTGCTCACCGGGTCTCTTAAAATATAAAGAGATGAGGCAGAAATATTTAAAGTCAAATAGCAAGAGTAAGACTGTAAGAGAAGATATAAGGCAAATACAGGATTACTTGCAAACTTAGTATTTGGAACATAATCCTAGGGCAACTGATTTCATGTCCTTTGTGTCTTTTTATCTTTTTCCACAGTTTGTTTATTATTTTAAAAGTTTTCCCCCAGTTTATTTTTATTTTATTTTTTTAAAAGCTGACTTTTTTCCTTTTTAAAATATTTTATTTATTTGTTTATTCATGTGATACACAGAGAGGCAGAGAGATAGAGGGAGCAGCAGGCTTCTCGTGGGGAGCCCAATGCAGAACTCGATCCCAGGACCAGGATCATGCCCTGAGCCAAAGACAGACGCTCAACTGCTGAGCCACCCAGGCATCCTTCCCCCAGTTTATTTTTAAATACTGGAAAGCCTCTTATTTTTCTTCCTAGTTTTTCCCTCTCCTTTCCAAGCCTATGTGTCAGTCATGCTAATATTGCTACCATTTGTGTCTTTCAGGAAGTGAGTGCTTTTGGTGAGGAAGGTGAAGGTGATTATCTGGATGACTGGACTGTGCTCTGTAATGGGCCCTACTGGGTGAGGGATGGTGAGGTGCGGTTCAAGCACTCTTCCACTGAAGTTCTGCTGTCTGTCACAGGAGAACAATATGGTCGACCTATTAGTGGGCAAAAGGAGGTACATGGCATGGCCCAGCCAAGCCAGAACAACTATTGGAAAGCCATGGAAGGCATCTTCATGAAGCCCAGTGAGTTGTTAAAGGCAGAAGCTCATCACGCAGAGCTATGAGCCTGGAAGCTGTAAGCCACTGTTACCACACAGTGTTCATGACATCTGCTGCTGCTCCACCTTGGGATCCCTGCCACAGGTTCCCTGGGCAGTGGCCATGTCCCCACTGAGATGAAGATGCGTGACAGAAAACAGTGGCTGTGTTTGGAAGCTTTAGCCCTTCACACTTGAATTGGTGGTTCTTCCAGACTTTCAGTCAGTTCTTTTTGAGTACAGGACTTGCTGGTGAAGGAGCAGATGTTTTTATTCATATTGATAAAACAGAAACTAAGGGAGATACCTCTCTTCATTGGGAAATTTTTACTCTTCAGAAGCTTGGCATCATGGATTATCAATGTGTGACTTTTACTCTTTCTCCAAAGTGATAAAGAATTTCATTATTAGTCACCAATGTTGTCATTTATTAAGTGTGCTGTTTCATAATCTGATTGGCCCTGGAGTCCTACACAAGTCACTGCTATCACTCAGAGATGCTGGGAGCCTTACTTGCATCCAGACTTTTCTTCTGTTTTCACTTTTCTCCTAGCACTTCACTTTTACTAGATTTTGGCTAATTATGGCCAAAGACCCTGAAGGAATACCGCTTAATAAATAGCCAATGAAATGTTTTTTGGATTTGTTAACTGCAGTTGAGAAAAAGGTGTAGGGGTAGAAAGAGGAACCAATATTCACTGTCTGCTAAATACTAGATGCTGTATTATAGCTCTTACCTCCTTTAATCTTCACAGATACAGGGTCAATTTTACAGTAAAATAATACAGATTTTACAATACAGAACATAGAGGTTGAGTAACTGCCTGGATTCTTAAAGCTAGTAAATAAGAATAGGAATCTAGCTGTGTCTGGCTCACATTCTTTTTACTACACTGCAATTGTGTTTTGCTCTGTTATCATCTGCTCTTTTTGGTAAATGTAGAGATATCTTTCTCTAAAAGGGGGTAGAAGACTTTTTGTCCTCTGTTTACCTCATTTCTTCCTGTCTGCTGGTCAATTCCAGAAAGTTTGCTCCTAGGTCTTTTGAGCATGGACGTGGTGAACAGAGGTGTCTGCCACATCTGCTGGAATTTCAGTGACTAGCCATCCTTATTTTTAGAAAGAATGATTTTTTTTTCCCTCCTTTGCTATATGGACTTACCATTAAACTTTTGGGGATACCCGGTCTGTGCCACACATAGACCATGGCATTAAAAGGCTTAGTCTCTTTCACAAGGACTTGTTTCAGGAAGTTGAGACCATGAACTAGTGGAGCTCCCATCTCCATCCTCTCCCTGCTTTTCCTATTTCATTTGCATTGATCTTTTGGGATCTTTCCAGAAAAAAGATAGACAAATCAACATTTAAGGTTATTGAGATACTGGAACTAGGCTGGAAACAGTCTGGGGGAGAAAGAAGAAAGGAAGTGATAGGAATCAGCTGAATAAAGGGAACAAATTGGACAAGATGAATGTGAGTATGGAGGTGTGTTGCAAGGTACTCCAACTTGGTTTGAACAGTTTTCACGGAGTTGTCAGGCCTTTCCTGAGGGTTTACAGACAAAGCCTACCTTGCTAGGAGGCTTCAGATTACAGTGTTTGAGAGAGAAGTATGAATTTGAAACATGGTAGAGTCTTTGGGGAGAGGTGAAATGATGGACGAGAGGACTAGATAAGGAAACCAGTTGGAGTTAAAACTATGGGCAACCCCAATGTGAAAACTGAAATGCTTTTTTGAAGGAATTGAAAAAAGTTTTCAAGTAAAATCTTGGAGGATATTTATGGAGATTAGGATGGAAGAGCAAAGGAATATGAAGTGCTTATTTTGAAATCCTCGGAATGTTTAGCGTGTACTAGAGTTGAAAGGTACCTTTGTCCAGTTTCCTCATTTCACAGAGGAGGAAACAGGCAAAATGATGTTGATCCTGAATGGCCTATTTCCTACAATTAAGTTTGCTTCCAAGGTAAACTATTTGTTGCTGAGAGACAAGAACAGTATTCTGTAGTTATGTCGTATTCCCCCAGCCCACTGACCAGATTGTGCTATATATACTGTAGACACTGAAAACTTGTCCTCTGAAGGGTCCAGAAAATTGCGTTGCTCACACAGTAGGTCAGTACGTGTTAATTGACTCGAACAGTATTCAAACAGTAAAATGAATGAAAAACTCGTTCCTTTGTGGGTAGAATGAGGTGGGAATTTTAACTGATGTCCTTTAGTTCTTGGTTTCCTCCACAATGATTTTCAGATAAGGCTCGTATGAAAGGGCAGCTGCTTCATATGACCCAGGGTTATAATAGTAGTACCCTCAGTCCGGACCCTAAGTGGCCAAGCGGACTCTATAATCACCCGAGGAAAGTGCTTTAAAAGTGGAGCGCCGCGGCCGAGATGAGACGGCGGAGTCTGTAGCCAGCCAGGGAACGGGCTCAGACTCGGTCTCGGGTAAGCCCCGGGCTCCGCATTTCCGGGTGCGGAAGGGTGGGTCCAGGGGCGGCGCCTGGGTGTCAGTCGGCGCGAGTTCCGCCCCCCACCCCCACGGTCTCCTCTGGAGCCACGCCCCGACTTCGCGCAGGCAGCCAGTCGGCCCTGCCGGATCGCTGGCGCGGGGAGGAGTGGGGCAGGGAGACAGCTGGCTGGCTGGCGGGCTGTGGGGGGCGGGGTGCGCGCGCGCCAACGCTTCCTTGTCCGGGGCCCTTCCTGTGCGTGCGGCTGGTCGGCCTGCGGCGGCGCAGAGCGGAGCGGGCGTGGGGGGGCCCCGGCAGGGCGGGGGCCGGAGCCAGGCCGGGCCGGGGCCGGGATGCCCCTGTTCTTCTCCGCGCTGTTGGCCTTGCTGTTGGTCGTGCTCAGCGCCCTGTTAGGCCGGTGAGGGGATCCCGGCCACAGCGGCCGGGGACTGAGGAAGCAAGAGATTGAGGAGGGGGCGCTCGCCTGAAAAGCGCGCGGGAGGGGAAGGGGGCTGGAGTGGACGGTGCGCGGGCGGCGGAGGGGGAGGGCCGGAGGGGGGCCGCGGAAGGGGCGCGCGGAGGGCTGGAGCGGGGGCGTACGGCCCGAGCTGGCTGCTAGAAACTGGGAATAGGGGAGACGGAGAGCGGGCGAGGCCTGAGGGGATGCTGAGACTGGGAGCTGAATAGGTGTGTGAAGAGGGGCCCGGCTTGGTGGTCTCCCTTTCCCCCCGTCACTCGCCCCTGAGTGTCCCCTTCACGAAGCGCAGAGGGCACCTGCAGCCTCGCCCGAGGCGGAACAGGTCTGGCTACCCAGGGGAGAGTGGCGTTTGAGCCGGCCGGGTGTGACCCACAGTGCCTTCTCGCTGACACCTGTCTGGAGAGCGGAGACAGAGACCCCGTGGGGGAGTGTGTGATGATGGCACATCTGACACAGGGCTGCCTGTATTTCCAGTCCTCTTCGGGCCTCTTCTTTCTTCCTCTGGCGTTCCTAAGGATTGCAAGGATTGCTTTATTTGTCCCCGATTTAGGAAGTGGGCTGTAGTTTGTCTGATTTCATCTGGGTGGAGGAGGACTCTCCAGGGCTAGGTTGGGTTTTTGATCTTTGTGGCTGAGTGTGACAGTGTTGTTTTGGGAGACCAGAGAGTTGCCCAGTAGATCCAGCTTTAGGACATGACCTTTTTGCGAGGCGTTTTAGGACCAGGAAGGGGTAAGGACAACCAACATTGGGAGAGGGTCCTGTGGACTTACAGGGAATTTTCTGCAGGTGGTTTGTGGTCCGGTTGGTCACCAAGTGGTGTCAGCGAAAGCTGCAGGCGGAGCTAAAGATTGGCTCCTTTTTTTGGATCCAGAATGTCAGCCTTAAGTTTCAGCAACACCAGCAAACTGTGGTGAGTCTTGGGGAACTCCCTGGGTATGTATGTGGAGTGGACTCAGCTAAATTTTAACTTTTTATTTCTTTTTTTCCTAAAATTCTGGGTGGCTTTCCTAGTCAACCCAGCCTTGTCACCTCTTTGTCAAGATGATCTTAGAGTGAGTTTGGAAACACTGGGACTGATGCAAGTTGTTGAGTTAAAAATGCTTATAAGGCACAGAGTGTTCAGGGTATGTATAGTAAGAAAGATACAGAACTAAGCACAGAAAAAAGATAATAGGAAATAGAAAAGCTTACTGTTCTAATTTAAGAGGAGAAATAGCAACATAGTCATGAAAGAGAAATACTAAGCAAGTTCAATCAGTGTCATTGTCAGGAGCAGATACAGTGCTGAGGAGAGAAGTTGGTGGAAATAGAGTGGAGAATATTTAGTGGAGGGGCTATTGCACTTCCTCCTCTTCTTGCAACCTTTCCTGGCTTCAGGCTGCTCATGGCTTACCTAGCACCTAGTGTACAAAGCTTTCTTCTCCACTGTTTTAGGAAATTGATAGCCTGTGGATTTCCAGCAAACTCCTTAGCCATGATCTGCCGTGAGTACCCTATATCCTCACTCTTGGGGAATAATTTGGGATTGGGGTTCGCAGAATGCCATTCTACGGAGGCCTCACAGCTCAAGGAGGGCGCTGGGGTTTTGCTGATATCTCTCAGCCTGGAAGCTATTATTTTGTGAGACAGATATCGACAACTACTATGAGACTGTCCTCCGTGATTTGAGTTACATTTTTACAGAGGATGGGAGAGTGAATGTGACGGAGGGGTGGAGACTGCTAGGGAAGGGCTGGACCTGATGGCAGTGAGATTTCTCTTCTGGGCAGACGCTATGTGGCATTGTGCTTTGGAGAAGTACGTATCAGGACGGACCTACAGAAGGTTTCTGGCCTTTTTGCCCCATTTTCCCAAAGCACTGGGGTACATCAAAAGGAACTGTCCTTCAGTCCATCCTTACTGAAGATCTTCTGTCAGGTGAGATACTTCTCCCACTTTCCTGGACTATATAGTAGGGATGGCTGGCTGTAGAGTCATAGGTGGATTTTTCTACTGTTTTGGGAACATAATACCAAGAGATGCCTCTTATTCTTTCTCTACTGGAAAGGCATAGCAGTGCCTTGACATTAATGAATTTGCTTCTTTCTAGCTATTCTCCATTCATGTAGATTCTATAAACATCATGGTTCTCAAGGTGGCTACTTCTGAGTCTTTGTGGCACATTCAAATCAGAGAAAGCAGCTTTCTTTTGGATTGTGATGGGAAAAGGTAACCATTGGGTAGAAGAGGGTCGGGTAGTCCCATTCTTGCCTTACAGTTGTTTCAGGGTGGGTGGATGTCAGGGTTTTCTTATTAAGCTGTCAAGTTCTCATTATGTAGCAATTTGAGGAGAGGCTAAGATTAGGTACTTCTATTTGCTTTGTTCCTTTCAGCCAGTAAAACTTGACTGAAATTAAACAGTGAGGAAAGGGGCCAACTGCTCTTTTGTTTCCTTTCCCAGGCTGAAATGTGAAGTTGGCCTAAATCAGATCAACAGCAAAGTTCTAAAGAGTGGCCAATTGGTGAGTATGCCCTGGTAATTTAGATGCCTTATTTCTGGGCATAAGATATGAAGGAGCTTACATTCTAGATTCCATGTTCTTATGGGGGGAAGTGTCTCTCAAGGTGGTGGTCTAGACTGAATTTTGGCCCATAACCCCCAGACTCCCTACATCACCTTAGAGGCTTTTATCCTCCCTGCAGGAGGACACCTGCTTAGCGGAGCTCTCACTGGCCCTAAAGTTGTGTCTAGAGGTGGGCATCAGCAGTCGGCAACTGAAGGCCATCACTGTGGATATGTGGACACTCCATGCTGAACTGCATGAAGGCCTTTTTCATAGTCAGCTGCTATGTCAGGGCCCAAGCCTGGCACCCAAACCTTGTTCAGGTAAAGACCTGGTCAGTAAGTTTGGCTGCCCTGTTCTCCGATTATTCTAGAAGTACATAAAAATAGGGGTCTCACTATTCATTAGATGTGATTTGTTAGCATGACTTTGATCCTGAGGATAGCTAAAGGAAATAGGGCATTTACTGGTCATGAGTTAGATTTGTAGTATTAGTTTTACATATGGTCTCTCACTAAATTCTCAGCATTTCACAAACAAGAAAACAGAAGCCCAGGAAGAACAGCTACGTGACTTGACTGAGGTCATAGAGCTAGTCAGTAGTAAAAATGGGACATCAATTATTTTGTTCTAAAGTCCAAATTCTTTCTGTTATATTAACCTCTCCCTACTGTTTTTTAGATTTTTGGGGAAGGAAGTACACCAGGTGACTGGATCTCTGGGATATTTGCTTTGTGGCCTAAGATTGGGCATTTGGTTAGCCTACTTTATGTGGGAAGATTTGGCCAAAGAGGATAGGGTATTTTGGGGACTTGAATGTGTTAAGGATTGCTGGCTCTTGTGTTATTCATTCATGTTTTCAGAAGTGACAGAGAACTTGGCTGAGCCAACTCTGCCTGGCCTGTACCTCCTTCAGCAGCTGCCAGATCAGGTCAAGGTGAAAATGGAGATCACAAGTGTGGTGCTGTCCATGAATAGTCAAAAGAGGTAGGATCTCTCCTGACACAGAAGTGTGGAGAGTGATATGCTCTGTATGCTCAGGTCTTTGTAACTAGCTTAGTAGCTCTATATGCTCAGGTCTTTGTAACTAGCTTAGTAGCTGCACTGCACTGAGCTTGTCTGTGGGGAGAAAGGGAGTAAGAATGACATTCCATGCATTCCTGAGCCAGAGTCTGTCTCTGGTCCAGGCACCTGAATTGGACACTGAAGCTGTTGCATTTCCTGTACCACCGTGATGAGGATCAGCTGCCTCTTCGAAGCTTCACAGCAAACTCGGATTTGGCACAGATGAGCACTGAACTCGTACTAAAAGGTTCATGGGTGGGGATGTCGGTACCGAGATGATTAGACACTCTCTCCCATGCTCCATTTAGCCTTCTTTTTTTTTTAAGATTTTACTTATTATTTATTTGAGAGAGATTAGAGAGAGAGAGAGAGAGAGAGGCAGAGAGGCAGAGACACAGGCAGGGGGAGAAGCAGGCGCCATGCAGGGAGCCCGGCATGGGACTCGATCCCTTATCTCCAGGATCACACCCTGGGCCAAAGGCAAGCTTTACACCGCTGAGCCACCCGGGCTGCCCTCCATTTGGCCTTCTTAATTTAATATCAGTGTAATTGGGGATGGAGAGGAGGGAACATACTGAGAGAATATAGCCCCAACTCATGAGTTTTGGTGACAGTCTGTTCAGTCTGCTTGCCTGCCTCTAGTTTGCCTTCTGTTTTCCCAGTGTTCTTCCCTGATCTGCTCTTTGCCCTCACAGATGGGTTGTTGCTGTCCCAGAGCCGCCAGCGCATTGTCTGTCTCAACTCCCTCAAGGCTATTGTGCAGGTATGATGACTGTGATACCAAGAATCATTCCTTTCTCTGCTTTCTCCTTGTATCATTGCATTGTGAGTTAATGGGATAAAACCCAAGCCGACAGTTCTGGTGTTCTAATTTCCAGGTGACCACTATTGACCTTTCAGCCTCCCTGGTTTTGAATACTTGTATTATTCATTACCGGCACCAGGAATTCTCTCACTGGCTGCACATGCTAGCACTGGAGACCCAAGGGTCTAGCTCATCTGTTTTTAAACAAAGAAAGAAAAGGTCAGTGTAATCTTTTTAGCCACCATCTTATCAGGTAGATTCCCAGATTCTTTTGGATTAAAGTGGCATATTGTGTTAAAAATATGTATTTGATTACTTCAATAGCAATTCTTTTTCATTTTATTTTAATTTTTTTTTTGAAAGAGAGCGAGTGAGCATGGGAGTGGGAGGGGCAAAGGGAGAGGAAGAGAGAGAACCCCAAGCAGGCTCCAAGCCCAACTTGGGGCTTGATCCTGTGACTCTGAGATCACAAACTGAGCTGAAATCAAGAGTTGGGGGATCCCTGGGTGGCGCAGCGGTTTGGCGCCTGCTTTTGGCCCAGGGTGCGATCCTGGAGACCCGGGATCGAATCCCACGTCGGGCTCCCGGTGCATGGAGCCTGCTTCTCCCTCTGCCTATGTCTCTGCCTCTCTCTCTCTCTCTCTCTGTGTGACTATCATAAATAAATAAAAAATAAAAAAAAAAAAAAGAAATCAAGAGTTGGGTGCTTGGGCAGCCCTGGTGGCTCAGCGGTATAGCACTGCCTTCAGCCCAGGGTACGATCCTGGAGATCCAGGATCGAGTCCCATGTCAGGCTCCCTGCATGAGGCCTGCTTCTCCCTCTGCCTGTGTCTCTGCCTCTATCTCTCTCTGTGTCTTTCATAAATAAATAAATAAAATCTTAAAAATTATATATAAATAAAGAGGCAAACAAGAATCACCAGGGTGTGAGGCTCTGGGATACCTGCCTCTCTTAAAAAAAAAAAAAAAAAAAAAAAGGTTGGGTGCTTAACTGACTGAGCCACCCAGGTGCCCTAATAGCATTTCTATTTTATATATTTTCCCCATTAAACTAGATTTTTTTGACAGTATGATGAAGTCTTTTTTGTTTTTATGTTCTCAGTGCCAGCATAGTGCCTTATTATACAAAATAAATAATTGTTACATTGAGTTTAAGTGATCCACAATAATATCTTGTCTGCTTTAGATTATCAGGTGATAGGTCAACTGTGTCATCTCTCTGTGCATTTGTTGCGTAGACAACTTAAAGTTAATAATGGCTTGGAAGCAGTGTTCCTTTGTTGTATTAGGTTGAATCATGATCTACTGATGTTCATATTTTGACTTATGAAATGGCAATCTCATATGGTTCTATTTAATATCTTTCTTGAATTCCTGCAGATTACCATTGGGAATGGCAAACTGATGAATTTGGTCTTAGTTGCATTCCATCTTAAGCATCACAACAAATTTTTTTTTTTAAGATTTTATTTATTCATGACAGACACAGAGAGAGAGAGGCAGAGACACAGGCAGAGGGAGAAACAGGCTTCATGCAGGAAGCCCGATGCGGAACTCGAACCTGGGACCCTGGGATCATGCCCTGAGCCAAAGGCAGATGTTCAACTGCTGAGCCACCCAGGTGTCTCAGAATCACAGCAAAATTTACCCTGACTTTTGAGAGCTTCACGTACCTGTTCTGTAATAGGAAGCTGCAGTTCTTTCTTTATCGAACAATAATGTTTTGTCCTTATGCAGAACCTTCCCCCAAATCCTGGCTCCCATCATCTTTAGCACCTCCATCTCCAATGTCAATGTTTCCGTTCAGCTTGGTGATACACCACCCTTTGCCTTGGGATTCAATGCTATCTCTCTAGGTAAGACTTTGGGATGGAAAAGGAACAAGAATCTGTCCATTAGTGAAGCTAAGCCCAATTGATGTTTACAGTGGCTCCATAGAAGTCTTTCTTACCTTCTTTGTTCAGATTACCAACACCTGAGGCCACAAAGTATCCATCAGCGGGGTGTCCTAACTGTGGACCATCTCTGCTGGAGGGTGGGCAGTGACTCCCACATTCAGCGAGCACCCCACCCACCCAATATGCATGTTTGGGGTGAGGCACTTGTCCTGGACTCCTTCACACTACAGGTAGGTGGGGACTTTGATGAACGGAGCCCATATGGTTTCCTTGTCCTGCCGTGCTTTAGTGCACGGAGCATCTTTTTGGCAGAAGATGATGCATTAGGGTGTTATAGAACTGTGTCTGCATGCTTCTAAGGGGGCTCCCTCTGCTTCTTTTCTAGGGTAGCTATAATCAGCCTTTGGGCCTGTCTAGTACCCAGTCAGATACCCTCTTTCTGGATTGTACCATCCGAGGACTGCAGGTAGAAGCATCAGATACCTGTGCCCAATGTCTCTCTCGCATTTTATCCTTGATGGACACACAGTCTGGAAAGTCAGCTGTCTCTAGAGAATCTTCATTTGGGGAATCTGTGTCATTGCTGTGGAAGGTAGACTTGAAGGTGGAGGACATGAACTTGTTCACCCTTTCTGCCCTGATTGGTAAGTGGGACAGGGAATCTATACCTAAGTGGGTAGTTTGTGACCTAAACATATTATGCTAGTTCAGCATACTCCCTTCTTATTTAATGAAGCTGATTATTTGAATTTTTTCTAATTTAAAGGCATGAGATGCTAGAAGGTTTTACATAACTGTTGGGTTTCTTGAAATTTCTTAGTGGCTTATAGAAGATATTACTAAGCAAAATTTATTTAAAAAAAAAAAAAGCCTTGATAGTTGGTCAAGAAACTGAGATGTGTAGCTTTTTTATTTCCACGTGTGTTTAGTTCTAGAAACAGATTTATCTCTGGAACTTTGTAGGCGTTAGAGAGCTTCTTTGATTTAGGTAGGTTAAGTTAGAAAAGGAAAAATTTCCCTGAAACATGAGGAATGAACTTAGGGGTAGGTATAGGGAATAAAGAAAACTAGAATGAATGGAATGAGTAAGAAAGGAGAGTGAGGGCTGAAGTTGCCAGAGCTGAGAGCCAATGCAAATGTGGTTTCTGGATGTTAGGTGCTTCAGAGGTCCGACTAGACACACTGACCATCCTGGGAAGTGCTGAAACCTCCACTGTGGGTGTCCAGGGACTTGTGCTTGCCCTAGTGAAGTCAGTCACAGAGAAGATGCAGCCCTGCTGCAAAGCTCCTGACATCCCCACTCCTGTGCTCAGTCTCTCCATGCTCTCCATCACCTATCACAGCAGCATCCGCTCTCTGGAGGTAAAGCTTCTATGGGGAGGTGAAGTCGGATTGGTTTTTTCCTAGGCTAAAGAGCATTTCCCAGCCTTCTGAGTTTGTTGTAAAACATTTATAAGAAATATGATACCTTGTGTTCTTTTTGGCCTGGCTTGTTCTGTACATTTTTAACTCTTTATGGAACGTAAAATATACACAGAACTAAGGAGGATATTTGAACTTGTATGTATCCATACCCAGCTTCAGTAATTACCAACTTATGACCAGTTTGTTTCAGTTCTATGACCCACCAGTCGCCCCTGCCTCCTGCTCTGGGATTATTTTGAGGCAGATATATACCAGACATATAATTTCAACCCTAAATATTTCAGCATATATCTGAAAAATAAGAGGCTTTTTTTTTTTTCCTGGTGTTTTTTCGCTGAAGCACACAGCACATTAAAAGGCTGGAAGGGAGGGGTGTCTGGTGGGTTCACTTTGTGGAATATGTGACTCTTGATCTTGGGGTTAAAAGTTTGAGCCCCACGCTGGGTGTAAAGATTACTTAAATATAAAATAAAAAAAAAAAAGTCTGAAAGGGAACTGAAAATGGAGACCCTGGCAAGTTTTAAGAGGCTTTTCAAGATCTTTCTCCTCAGGGTACCAGGTGGATATGGGACCCTCTTAGGAGGGGAATGGAATGGAATATCTTTCTAATTGTCTTACTTCAGCTTCCTTTGGAAACTGAGGAGTTGTCTTTTCAGAGGCTGGAGCTCAAAGGCATTTTTCTGTTCTGTGATTTAAATTTTCTTTGTGTAACTATTCAGGATTGATTTCGTTTTTCAAGCTTACAAAGATTCCCTTCTTTGAAGCATAATTTCGTATGAGTCAATTGCTGTATTGACTTGTGTGGTCAGTTCTTTTTATACTTTTATTTAAGAATTAATTCAGGGATACCTGGCTAGCTCCATTGGTTGAGTGTCTGACCTTTTAGCTCAGGTTGTGATCTCATGGGATTGAGCCCCATGTCAGGCTCTGCACTCAGTGTGGAGTCTGCTTCATATTCTTTCTCCCTCTCCTGCCCCTTCCTGCTCATGTGTACCCTCTCTCTCTCCCTAAAATGAATAAAATCTTTAAAAAAAAAAGTATTAAATCAAGATGCAATTAATGCATAAAACATTTTTATTTTTTATTTTTTTTAAATTTTTATTTATTTATGATAGTCACACAGAGAGAGAGGCACAGAGACAGAGACATAGGCAGAGGGAGAAGCAGGCCCCATGCTCCGGGAGCCCGACGTGGGATTCGATCCCGGGTCTCCAGGATCACGCCCTGGGCCAAAGGCAGGCGCTAAACTGCTGCGCCACCCAGGGATCCCCATAAAACATTTTTAAATTGATTGTTGCAGTGGTTATTATCCAGAACATGGCCATTATAGAAAGGTATTTCATGAACAGAAACAAAAAGCCACATGACTTAATAAGTATTTACTGTATATAATTCATATCCTGTGGTTGATATTAAGAATCAACACACGCGGCCTCTACTCTCAGATAATTTAAAATCCAGTTGGGAACTCAAAAGTGTAAGTCCTCTTACATATAAATAAGACCTGAAAAAAAACCCAAAAACAAAACAAGTAAGAACTATTAGTTCTGTATATTCATGCTAGGGAAACAAGGCAAGGGAGTAATTAATGACTCAGGAAATGCTTCTGAATGGAAATGGTTCTTCACCCAGGTGTGCATGTACATAATAATAATCCCAGCCATCTCTCCTGTTTTGGGATATTGTAACTGACAGATCTTTTTCTCTTGTTCCCTGAAGGTTCAGTGTGGTACAGGGCTGACCTTACTTTGGAGCCCGCCAGATCACATGTACCTGTATCAGCATGTCTTGGCTACCCTACATTGCCGAGACCTACTAAGAGCCACTCTGTTTCCCGAGTCTGTTCCATTCCTTGCACTAGAGACTCCAGAGACTGTGTCTGAACTGGAAGGCCTTCTCCCTGAGCCATCTCCTCCAAAGCGGCTACTAAACCTAACACTAGAGGTGAACACAGCTAAGCTGACAGCTTTTGTAGCTGAGGACAAGTTCATTACCCTGGCTGCAGAGAGTGTGTCACTGAGCCGGCATGGGGGTTCACTACAGGCTTACTGCCCGGAGCTGGCTGCTGGCTTTGATGGTAATAGCATCTTCAACTTTAAGGAAGTGGAGGTACAGCTGTTACCTGAACTGGAGGAGATGATCCTCCACCGGAACCCTTTCCCTGTGCTGCAGACCCTCCGGAATCGTGTTTGGCTCCTCTCCTTGGGCTCAGTCTCGGTGGAGTTTCCTTATCAGTATGATTTCTCTCGAACTCTGGATGAGGCTGTGGGAGTTCAGAAATGGCTGAAGGGGTTGCATCGAGGAACTCATGCTCAGGCTTCTCCAAGCCCTGCCCCACTCCCACCTGATCTACTCTTAAAGGTTCAGCACTTCTCATGGGTTTTCCTTGATGACATTTTTGAGGTGAAACTTCGTGATAACTATGAACTAATGAAGGATGAAAGTAAGGAGAGTGCCAAAAGGCTGCAGTTGCTGGATGCCAAGGTGGCTGCCCTTCGGAAGCAACATGGGGAGTTATTGCCAGCCCGTAAAATTGAGGAGCTCTATGCCTCTTTGGAACATAAAAACATTGAAATTTACATTCAGCGCTCCCGTCGTCTCTATGGCAACACACCTATGCGCCGGGCACTGCTCACTTGGAGCGTGGCAGGGCTAGAGCTGGTAGCTCTGGCAGATGCCTCCTTCCATGGGCCTGAGCGTGTGGTAGAGCAAGTTCAAGAGCTTGATCCAGGCAGCCCTTTTCCTGCTGAAGGAGTAGATCTTGTCATTCAGTGGTGTCGTATGCTCAAGTGCAGTGTTAAGACGTTTTTGGGTAAGTAGTACTTGCTTATTTGCGGAGTGTGGTGTTTGCCCTCAGAGCTTCAGAAAGCTCTTTGAGTGACTACAGAGGAGTTCAGTTATATTGGGAACTGTGGTGGTTTTTGGATGAGTGGAGTGGGAGGTGGGCCCCTCTTCCTTTCTTTGTTCCAGAATTTCACCCTGAAACTGCTTGGCTACCGTAAAGGACAATTACCATAGTCATCTTCAGGGTTAGTGTGTCTCTTGGGTCTTGGTTTTATTCCCCTCACCATCTGCTCAGTGTCTCCATGCCCTTTTCCAGATTTTCTTCCAACTGCCAGATCTTGTTTTCTCAGTTGACCTTGTTAAATAGATGGGTAAAAGTAGTGGCAGGGAATGCTCGAGGCATGTTGAGACAGTCCTCTGAATAGCCAGCATATATCCTCCCTGTAATAACAGTTCGGATAAGAGATTATCCCCGGTACCTGTTTGAGATACGTGACTGGCGGCTGATGGGTCGACTTGTGGGCACCGAACAGAGTGGTCAGCCTTGCTCCCGGCGGCGTCAAATCTTGCACTTGGGGCTTCCATGGGGTAATGTGGCAGTAGAGAGGAACATGCCTCCACTCAAGTTCTACCACGACTTCCGCTGTGAGTAGAGGAGGGCAGCTGGTTTGGCCGGGGGATGTTGTGATGGCTGGGATGGGAGATGAGCTCAGGCCTGTTGGAGTGAAGAAAGAAGTTGTGTAACAGTTGTACCTTTTCCTCCTCTATCACAGCGGAAATCTTTCAGTACACAGTAGTATGGGGCCCATGCTGGGATCCAGCCTGGACACTGATTAGCCAGTCTGTGGACCTCTTGACCAAGCCTTCAGCTGACCCCAGCCCACCCTTGCCCTGGTGGGACAAGAGCCGTCTTCTGTTCCATGGGGACTGGCACATGGATATTGAACAGGCAAATCTGCACCAGTTGGCTACTGAGGTGAGAGGTTCCAGAGGAGTTGTTTTCTTATTAGGATGGTATGGTTGGGGCTTATAGCACATGGGGGGGGAAGAGAGAAAGGTACTCATTTGGGAGATTTGGGTGATACTCTTACCAGATCTCACCAAATTATTGGGGGTGGTTATAGGACCCGTACAACACCACAGAAAATATGCACTGGGAGTGGAGCCACCTGTCTTTTCATTGGAAACCTGGTCAGTTTGTGTTCAGGGGTGACTTGGATGTCAACGTGAGAACAGCTTCTAAGTGAGTGAAGTGATGGGTGGGGCCTCAATAGGGGTGAGGGACTCTGGTTGGAGGGAGAGGGGAAGAGCCAGAGGGTTGCAAGTGACCAGGACACTGAGGGCTGGGACTCTGTTGTGAGACAGGTATGATGACTGCTGTTTCCTTCACCTGCCTGACCTCTGCATGACACTGGACCTGCAATGGCTGTGCCATGGGAACCCCCATGATCACCACAGTGTTACTCTGCGGGCCCCAGAGTTTCTGCCAGAGGTGCCCTTGGGCCAGCTCCATGACTCCTACCGAGCATTCCGCTCTGAGAACCTCAATCTCTCCATCAAGATGGATCTGACCCGGCACAGTGGGAGTGAGCCTTGGGTCTGGGGCAGTGGGCGGAAGGGTTGGGAGGATGGGCTTAAACACCAAGGACTTCAACCTGACCCTCTAGGGAGGAGATAGGGAAAGCAAGGGAGGATTTGGATTAGGATGTTTTTTTGAGAGAGGGTTAGTGAAAACAAAGCTTAGATCTTTATTTTTTTTTATTTTTTTATTTTTTAAGATTTTTTTATTCATGAAAGACACAGAGAGAGAAAGGCAGAGACATAGGCAGAGGGAGAAACAGACTCCAGGCAGGGAGCCCAATGTGGGACTCGATCCTGAGACCACAGATCACGCCCTGAGCCAGGGGCAGGTGCTCAACCGCTGAGCCACCCAGGCGTCCCAGCTTAGATCTTTAGAAGGAAAAGGTGTTGGGGATGTTCTCTTGAGACTGAATGCTGCTTGGGTTTTCAAACCTCTAAAAGCTGAAGCTAGGGATAGATTTAACTTCATCTCTGTTTTAATCACAGATAGTGTCTTTTCCTCTTTTTTACAGCAATATCCCAGCCCCGGATTCTGTTATATAGTAGTACCCTGCGCTGGATGCAAAACTTCTGGGCAACTTGGACTAGTGTTACAAGGCCTATCTGTAGGGGAAAGCTCTTCAATAACCTGAAACCTAGCAAGAAGAAACTTGGCCAGCACTACAAACAGCTTTCCTATACTGCACTTTTTCCCCAGCTGCAGGTCAGGCTCTGACATCCTCAGTTCTGTTGTCCTTCCCTAGTTTTCTTGTTTTTTCTTATCTTAATCATCGCCCTGATGCCATTCATTGTTCAGAGCTAAGCTTTCTTGTTGCCAGGTGCATTATTGGGCCTCATTTGCCCAGCAACGGGGCATCCAGATTGAATGCAGTCAGGGCCATGTCTTCACTAGGGGAACTCAGCGACTTATACCTCAAGGTAAGCTCAAAGACTGCCTTTATTTCTCTTATCCTAATCCTTGCCCTCTTCACCCTTCTCCTTTCTCTTCCCTCTTTCTGTTCCACACTATTTTTCTTTTTTTTTTTTAATTTTTTTTAAAATTTTTATTTTATGATAGTCACAGAGAGAGAGAGAGAGGCAGAGACACAGGCAGAGGGAGAAGCAGGCTCCATGCACCGGGAGCCCGATATGGGATTCGATCCCGGGTCTCCAGGATCACGCCCTGGGCCAAAGGCAGGCGCCAAACCGCTGCGCCACCCAGGGATCCCCCACACTATTTTTCTGTACTGATCCTCATGGCCTCTGTATGCTTCCTTTTCTCAGCAGGCACAGTGATGCGGCGCCTCATCTCTGACTGGAGTGTGACCCAGATGGTTAGTGACCTAAGTCAGGTGACTGTTCACCTGATGGCTTCGCCCACTGAAGAGAATGCTGATCACTGCCTTGATCCCTTGGTAACAAAGACCCACCTACTGAGCCTGTCCTCCCTCACCTACCAGCGGCATAGCAATCGCACAGCTGAGGAGGTACCACCTGACGCAGTCTCTTTACTAGCTTTTTTGTATCAGTAGGTGTCTTAGTTTGCTCAGGCTGCCATAACGAAATACCAAAGAATGCGTGGCTTAAACAACAGAAATTTATTTCTCACAGTTCTGGAGGCTGGGAAGTCTAAGATTAAGGTGCCAGCAGAGTCATATTCTGGTGAGGGTTCTTTTCCTGGGTTGTAGACAGTTGCCTTTGCTTTGTCCTCACAAGGCAGGAAAACAGAGAGTATGCTCTCTGGTGTCTCTTCTTATAAGGGCACTAATCCCATCATAAGGGCCCTACCCTTGTGACCTCATATAAACCTAATTACCTCCCAAAAGCCACATCTCCAAATATTATCACATTGGGGATTATGGTCTTTTCCTTTTTTTAAAAAAAAGATTTTATTTATTCATGAGAGGCACTAAGAGTCAGAGACACAGGCAGAGGGAGAAGCAGGCTTCATGCAGGGAGCCTGATGTGGGACTTCATCCTGGGACTCCGGGATCACGCCCTGAGCCAAAGGCAGACGCTCAACCCCGCAGGCATCCTGGGGATTATGGTCTTAACATATGAATTTTGGCTGGCAGAACAATTCAGTCTATAGCAGTAGGTTTCAGGCTAAGTTCCGGGTAACGTTTCTAACTATATTCCAAGCATATGTATCATTACTATATGATGAACTCACTGTCAGCTGTACCAGTTGTCCCTCTTTTTGTTTTTTTTTTTTTAATAATCTTTTTATTTTTTTTTATGATAGTCACAGAGAGAGAGAGAGAGAGAGAGAGAGAGAGGGAGAGAGGGAGAGAGAGAGGCAGAGACACAGGCAGAGGGAGAAGCAGGCTCCATGCACCGGGAGCCCGACGTGGGATTCGATCCGGGGTCTCCAGAATCGCGCCCTGGGCCAAAGGCAGGCGCCAAACCGCTGCGCCACCCAGGGATCCCAGTTGTCCCTCTTTTTGAAAATTTTTTTTTTCGGGCAGCCCGGGTGTCTCAGCAGTTTAGCGCTGCCTTCAGCCCAGGGTGTGGTCCTGGAGACCTGGAATCGAGTCCCATGTCAGGCTCCCTGCATGGAGCCTGCTTCTCCCTCTGCCTGTGTCTGTACCTCTCTCTCTCTCTCTCTCTCTCTCTCTCTCTCTCTCTGTGATGCTCATGAATAAATAAATCTTAAAAAAAAAAAAAAGAAAATTCCTTTTCTCCCTCACCTTCTAAACATAGTCTCTTGCCCTTCAGGAAACTGAGTAAAACTTATTTCCGAGCACCTTATTTGATGTCTTTTTTTCCCCCAATTAAGGAAAGATTTTATGTTGAAATTATCTTTCTTCTTCTTCTTCCTTCTTTTTCCTTCTTCTTCTTCTTTCTTTTTTTTTTTTTTTTTTTTTTTTTTTTTTTTTTAGATTAAGTAGGCTTCATGCCCAAGGGGGTGGGGCTTGGACTCATGACTCCAAGATCAAGAGTCAAATGTTCAACCGACTGAGCCAGCTAGGTTACCCATTTGATGAAATTTTCTGAATCATGTAAAATACGGTAGATATAGTCTGAGTGTAATCTAATGCACTTTTTTAAAAAAATTTTTTTCACTTTTTTTTTAAAGATTTTATTTATTTATTCATGAGAGAGAGAAAAAGAGAGAGAGAGGCAGAGACACAGGCAGAGGGAGCAGGCTTCATGCAGGGAGCCCAAGGTGGGACTTGATCCTGGGTCTCCAGGATCATGCCCTTGGCTGAAGGCGGCGCTAAACCCCTGAGCCACCCGGGCTGCCCTCTAGTGCACATATTAAGACCACTTAGGTTTTTCTTTCTCCAGGGTCTTCTTGTCTCTCCCAGAACAGATTTCTTTCTTTTTTCTTTTTTCTTTTTTCTTTTTTTTTTTTTCCTTTGGGGAAGAGGGGGCAGAAGGAGAGGGAGAGAGAGAATCTTAAGCAGGTTCCATGCCCAGTGCAGAACCCAACTTTGGGCTCAGTCCCCTTTGATATCATGACCTGGCTAAAATCAAGAGCTGGATGCTTAACCAGCTGAACGACCCAGGTACCCCAAGAATAGATTTCTTATTCAACAAGGTGGTTTTCCTCCTCTACATTTATGGTCCAGGAACAATTGTGGGAATTTCCATGCTACCTCGTGGTTCTTTTCCTGTTTCTTAGGAGCTCTCTACTCGAGTTGGGGATCCTGCCTTTCATACACACCAGCTGCACTTGGTAGATTTACGGGCTTCCTGGACAACAACCAATCGGGACATTGCCTTTGGTTTATATGATGGCTATAAAAAGGCAGCAGTACTCAAACGTAATCTCTCTACTGAGGCCCTGAAGGGGTTAAAGATTGATCCCCAGATGCCAGCTAAAAAGCCAAAGCAGAGTGTTCTGACCAGTGCCCCAACCCCGCCTCCCGTCAGCACTCCCAGCTTTAGCGGACAGCCTGATAAGGGGTCATCAGGAGGTAAGCTGGGGAAGATGAGATTTCATCGGGTTAGTTGTAGGATATGTACATGGGATTGGACAGGAATTGGGAAGGACTATCACAGATGGTTTCATCTAGGTATAGAAATGAAAGCTATTGTTTTTCCATATTAAACCACCTCACTTTTTTTTTTTTTTTTAAAGATTTTACTTATTAGAGACAGTGCATGAGTGGAGAGGTGGGGCAGAGGGAGAGGGAAAAGCAGACTCCTCGATGAGCAGGGAGCCCTATGTGGGCTTGATCCCAGAACCCTGGGGCCAAAGGCTGACACTTAACTGACTGAGCTACCCAGGCACCTCAGGCCCCTTCAGTCTTACATAGCAGTGATACAGTTATTTAAAGGGTGTGATCCTGTGGCCAAGAGAAGAGGATCATGAAGGAGTGATGGGTCAAAACAGGATGAGTAAGGTAAAGAAAGGATTAAAGAATTGTTTAGTGGTTTGATGAATTAATTTGTTCAGTCAACATATATTGAGTACTTAACAGGCACAAAGCACTGTGCTAGGTTCAGTGAGAGATAAAATGATTGACATTCTACTTGCCGCAACAAGTTTATCATTGGATACGCTAAGATTAGCTCATTCATTCACTCACCACTCATTCATTCATAGATTCATTTTAGCTTATTGAGGGTTTATATATCAGACATAAACCTAGACATTAGGGATATAAAAATGAGGGGAAGCTCAGAAACTAGTAGGTAGACACGTAAATTATTATTTCATTATGAAAATGTTTTATAAGAATGTTCAAGAAGAAAGTATTTACTTATTTATTTTTATTTATTTACTTGAGAGAGGGTGCACAAGCAGGAGGAACAGCAGGCAGAAGCAGAGGGAGACAGAGACTCCCCACCAAGCAGGGAGCCCAATGCAGGGCTCGATCCCAGGACCCCAAGATCATGATCTTAGCCGAAGATAGATGCCCAACAGACTGAGCCACCCAGGCACCCCAAGAAGAAAGTAGTTAAATCAGCATAGGTAAATCTAGAAAGGTCTTCCCAGAAAAGATAATTGAGATAGGTATTAAAAGATGAATAAGAGTTAAACAAATAAGGAGAAAGGAGAGGGCATTTTAGGGAGAAGGAATAGTAAGTACAGAGGAACGCAGGTTATGGTGATTTTGAGAAAAGGTGAAAAGTGGTGTGTGTCACAAGTGAGAAATGAAAGCATAAGGAGAGAGTTCTTGACTGGAGTAAAAGAGGGAATGCAATCAGGGAAAGGTTTATTGATGAAGTACCATTTAAGCTGGACTTTGAAGGCTTAGTGTGATACGGTTTGAACATGTGGAAGTGGGAAGGAAGGACATTCAAGGCAGAGGGAGTATCCTGAATAGGAGTGAAGTTGGTAAAGGCCAGTACGTTCAAAGAAGAGCAGTCTTATTTCAGTTGGCATAAAGAGTAGCTGAGGTGAGGAGTGAGGGAAGATCCTGGAAAGGAAAGCTGCATGTAGACTATCAAAACCCATAAAAGGCTAAGGAGTTTTTGTCCTTACTCAGTAGATAGTGGTGAACTAACTAAAGGTTTTTGAATAGGGATGTGTCGTCATTAGACTTGACTTTTAGGAAGGTAAGTCTGGCAGTGCTGTGGAGGAGGACTGGAGGGGAAGAAACTGGAGGTAGAGGTATAAGAGGTATAAGGTAACTATAATAGTGTCCCAACAACATATAATGGAGGCGTGAACTTGGTAGAGGCAGTGGGAATGGAAATGAGGGGATGGATTAAAATGTTATTGCATGTATGAAATTTGACAACTAGTTGGAAGGAGTTAAAACAGTGAAAGCAGTAACGACTGAGGCTTTAAGCCTAGGACTGGCATGATGGTAACACTAATATCAGAAATAGGAGAACCAGAGGCTAGACAAGTTTGGGGAGGTATAGGGTTGTTGAGTTCAGATTTAGACATGCTGAGTGTGTGGCACAAGCAACACATCTAGGTAATGTCTAACAGCTGGAGATGAGGACCTAAAAGCTTAGTCCTAGAAATGAAGATTTTGGGAGTTTCAGCATAGAGCTAAGAGTTAACGCCAAGGAGATAATAATAGTTGCTTACTGTGTGGCAGATACTCTGCAAAATACTTCTCTGTGTTGTTGCAGTAAACTCCCTCAACAACCTTGTGAGACAGTTACTGTTACTTTACAGACAAGGAAACTGAGACAGGCTAAAGCAAGCTGCCAAAGGTCACAATCAAGTAACTGGCAGAGATAGGATCTTAAATATAAGTGGACTAGTCTGATTCTGGAGGCTGCTGTTAACCATAATACACTGTTAGTCTCATTAGAAGAAAGAGGAAGATGGGATCCCTGGGTGGCGCAGTGGTTTAGCTCCTGCCTTTGGCCCAGGGCGCGATCCTGGAGACCCAGGATCGAATCCCATGTCGGGCTCCCGGTGCATGGAGCCTGATTCTCCCTCTCCCTCTGCCTGTGTCTCTGCCTCTCTCTCTCTCTCTCTCTCTCTCTCTCTCTCTCTCTCTCTCTCCCTCTCCCCCTCTCCCTCTCTCTCTCCCTCTCTCTCTCTCTGTGACTATTATAAATAAATAAAAATTAAAAAAAAAAGAAGAAGAAGAAAGAGGAAGAGAAGGAACATGTCCAGGATAGACCTTAGGAGATACTTATTTCTGAGACCTGGGAGAAAAGGATTTAGAGGCATAATCAGAGGAAACAGTAGAGCCATGAAGACATTGAGGCACTGATGGTAAGGGAGTGGTTTCTTTTTTTCTTTTTTTATTTATGATAGTTACAGAGAGAGAGAGAGAGAGAGAGAGGTAGAGACACAGGCAGAGGGAGAAGCAGGCTCCATGCACCGGGAGCCCGATGTGGGACTCGATCCCGGGTCTCCAGGATCGCGCCCTGGGCCAAAGGCAGGCACCAAACCGCTGTACCACCCAGGGATCCCAAGGGAGTGGTTTCTTGTGAAAAGGAGTGGTCAACGAACAACATTTAAGAGGATATGAAATGAAAAACGTAAGGAACAAAATGAAATGAAAAAAAGATTCTAGAATAATTTAGAGCTTGATATACCTAAGAGAAAAAAATCCTACCACTTACATAGCATTTCTAAGTTTTTCTTGGGAATCTATTACTTTTGTTAAATTGAGGGGAAAATGAATTGATAACTTTTATTTTGTCCTCAGGGATCAAGGGGTAGAGTGAGTAGGTTGGAGTTGCAGGTTGCAGAATATGTTCTAGACATACTGAAGGAAGATCAGTTTGGCCCTAGATGTGTTCCCTATCCCTTTGAGATTATGACTTTTCCCCACTTCCTATTTCTCTGCCAGGTGCCTACATGTTGCAGAAGCTGATTGAAGAGACGGATAGGTTTGTAGTGTTCACAGAAGAGGAGTCAGGTGTGAGTGACCAGTTGTGTGGCATTGCTGCCTGCCAGACGGATGACATATATAACCGAAACTGCCTTATTGAGCTGGTTAACTGCCAGGTAACTTCTCTTTACCAGCACACCCCAGCATTGGGCTAGATCATAATGATAGGTGTTCACCTTCTCCCACCACCAAATAAGAATGGGCAGACAGAGCTCCAAAAAATTATTCCTTCCAGCAAGTGTCCAGGATAATCACTTTCATACCTAAAACCATACTGTTCACTCTGTAAGCCAGAATTAGGCCCATCTATAGTTATTGTTACAACGTTTTCACTAACTTTCTTATTTTCTCTGGTGGCCCTTGTGCTGTGATTCTGCTTCTGCCTACGGCTTAGATGGTTCTTCGTGGAGCAGAGACAGAAGGCTGTGTCATTGTATCAGCTGCCAAAGCTCAGCTGCTGCAGTGCCAACACCATCCAGCCTGGTATGGTGACACACTGAAGCAAAAGACATCTTGGACTTGCCTACTGGATGGCATGCAGTACTTTGCCACCACTGAAAGCAGCCCCACTGAGCAGGATGGCCGACAGCTGTGGTTAGAGGTTAGTCAGCGGGGTTGGGAAGGCCCGTTATATTCCCAGCTTTCCATATTTGGCTCCTTCCAGCAGACTACTTGAAAGATTTCTGATAGTACCTGTTGCTACCAGCTTAGCAGTATAATGAAGCTGGTAACACCTTGAATGTAGGAATTCTAGGTAGTCTCTGATCTGTGGTCTGTGAGCACAGAGTGCTTTTTTTTTTTTTTTAATCTCTTGCTATTCTTTTTCATTGCAAAGGGAACTCTCATTTCCCAGCACTAGAATAAAATGGGCCCCTGCTAATAAATCATATTAATCAATGGGCAGCCAATAAAACAGACAGTAAGTCTGAAGACTTTAGATAAATTCTTTCTATCCTTTCTCTGATTTCTCTTATGAAGATGGTTGATTGGTTGTTTCAGCAAAGCAGTAAGGTTGAATAGAAAAATTGCTTGTCTAGGAGTCAGGTTATGTGAGTTCTAATGCTATTATGTAGCCATAAGCCTTTGAGTGAATTACCATTATTTGTAAAATTGAGTTAATACTTCCCTCTCACAGGATTGTTGAAAGGATCAGTGAGAGAGTGCTTTGAAAATATAAAGCTTGGGGATCCCTGGGTGGCTCAGTGGTTTAGCACCTGCCTTTGGCCCAGGGCGCGATCCTGGAGTCCTGGGATCGAGTCCCACGTCGGGCTTCCAGCATGGAGCCTGCTTCTCCCTCTGCCTGTGTCTCTGCCTCTCTCTTTCTATGTCTATCATGAATAAATAAATAAAATCTTTAAAAAGAAAAATATAAAGCTTCATTTAGAAGGAAAATAATCATTCCATTTTTAAAAAGTTATGTCAGGGGAGGTCTCACTGTGTGTCAAGATAATGTTTTGTTAGATGGTGAAATTGTGAGCAGTTGGCAGGGACTAGACTAGATTTTCTTTCGTTTCAGCTTAGTAAAACTGAATTTGCATTATAATTTCTAGGATATAATATCAGAATTATTGGGAGATCTAATAGTTTATAAAATGTATCTAGCAAATAATTCTGCATTGTTACTACTTGCACGGGTGTGAAGTGTCCACATTGTGCTGGGCCTGGTACACCCAAATGAGTTACTGATCCAGCTACATCTGTTAAACACCAATATGATAACTTCATTTGCCACTATACTCAATGGGGAAAAAGCTAATCCTACTCTTCCCTCTTCCTTGCCTGGTATTTCTTAACTCCAACAACCTTAAGGCTCAATCCAAGCAACCTCAGGTGTAATTACATACAAGGTAATCATTTAATCAGATGTTAAGCAAGTAAGGGTCAGGTTATTGGTAATATGAGAGGTCATATTACAGCTGTGGTTCAAGCAAGCCCTACTCTTTATCAGTAGACTCAGGAGGTAGGCACAGAAGATATTAACTATTAAAGCAGAGGTAGGCAGGATGAGCTATGTAAGATCTGACTAGCATTTTCTGGGCCTCTGCTTCTTTTAGCCATGCCTTCTTTTGCATGTGAACCTCTTTTCTCCCCCCCCCCCCCTCAGGCTGTGATACTAGCATTAGAGTAAATGTCTTTGGATTAGGTGGGAGGGACTTTTTGTTGTGTTTTGTTTTTTTTTTTTAGATTTTATTTATTTGATAGAGAGGGAGTGTGCACATGTGTGGGTGCAGGGGTAAGGGTAAGGGGAGAGGAAGAGAGAATCTCGAGCCGACTCCACACTGAGTGTAGAACCCAATGTGGGGCGCAATCCCAAGACCCTGAAATCATGACCTGAGCTGAAACCATGAGTTGGTTACTTAATCAAATGAGCCACCCAGGCGCCCTGATATTAGCCACTTTGGTGTGAAGTGGTTTTGATTTGCATTACCCTGATGATGAGTGACGTTGAGCATCTTTTCAAGTGTCTGTTAGCTATCTTTATGTCTTTTTTTGAAAAATGTCTACTCAGGTCCTCTGCCCATTTTTAAACTGGATTAATTTTTTTTTTTGGTGTTGAGTTGTAGGAGTTCCTCATGTATTATTTGCAAGTATCTTCTCCCATTCAGTAGGTGGCCTTTGCATCTTGCTTATGGTTTCCTTCACTGAGTTGGGAGGGGACTTTGATCTTGCCTTTTCTATATGAATTTTTTTGTGACTTGGCAGATTTGCTTTTGGCCTTCCAAACATATTACTCATTCTATTATTCATTTTGACTTCAACTTGGCAGAGTCAAAAGAATTCATTTCCTTTACCCCATGGCAACAATATCAGAGTGGTTGTCTAAAGATAGAAAACAGCAAGAACACAAACACATAAATAATGTGGGGGGTGGGAAAGTCATTGTTTTCAATGAAATTTTTTGTGCTTGACATGATTTGATTTTTTCCCCTAATTTTTAAAATTGTAAATACATGTAGTATATTTTATACATATATAAGTACGTATATGGTAAAACACATATGAAATTTACATATCCATATAAATATATATAGTAAAATATAACATTTACTGTTTTAACTATTTGTTTTTAAAAGATTTTATTTATTCATGAGAGACACAAAGAGAGAGAAGCAGAGGCATAGGCAGAAGGAGAAGCAGGCTCCATGTAGGGAGCCTGATGTGGGACTTGATCCTGGGATGCCAGGATCACACCCTGGGCCAAAGGCAGGCGCTCCTCTGCTGAGCCATGCAGGCGTCCCTGTTTTAACCATTTTTAAGTGTAAAGTTTATTAGTATTCAGTACATTCATAATGTTGTTCAACCATCAGTGCCATCCATCTCCATGACTTTTAAGATTTTATTTATTTATTCATGAGAAACAGAGAGAGAAGCAGAGACAGAGGCAGAGGGAGAAGCAGGCTCCATGCAGGGAGCCCGATGTGGGACTTGGTCCCAGGTCTCCAGGATCAGGCCCTGGGCTGAAGGTGGCACTAAACTGCTGAGCCACCTAGGCTGCCAGGATTTGATTTTAATCTAGCTTCCCTTTCTTGCCTCAGGCCTACAGGTCTGGTAAAATGTGCATGTAACTCATTTGGCTTTGAAGAATTTGGGTGGTTTAGGCCAAGAGAGAGTCATGTATGTCTTCTACCCTGGGAGACCCTTCAAGCTATTCCAGGCAGTAGAAATTTGGATGGTAAGTATAACTACTTGTATCTATGACCCAGTTGGCCAGGAGTTAAAGGTACCTGTATCTCTGTCTTCAGGTAAAGAATATTGAGGAGCACCGGCAGCGTAGTCTGGATTCTGTGCAGGAGCTGATGGAGAGCGGGCAGGCAGTGGGAGGCATGGTTACCACGACCACAGGTCAGTTCTCCCTTATTCCCCATCACGTGTATCTTCTTATGTGCTCTTAAGATTAACATATGCTGGAGTAGGACCATTTTGTGTTAGGCTAGGTTGAAAGCAAGTGTTTGGAGTTCTCTCGACATCACACGTAGCTGAAGGCTATTACAATACTGCTATTGAGAATGTCTTTCTCTTTCCCACCTCTTCCCAGATTGGAACCAGCCAGCTGAGGCGCAACAAGCCCAGCAAGTCCAGCGGATCATTTCACGCTGTAGCTGCCGAATGTACTATATTAGTTACAGCCATGACATTGATCCTGAACTAGCAACTCAGATTAAGCCACCTGAGGTCCATGAGAACCAGGAAAAGGAAGATCTCCTAAAGAAACACGAAGGTATTTAGGGCTTGAAAGGCTTTTAGAAGGGAACTAGGGAACTCGTGTTATTTCCTTAGTGGTTTTGAGTTAGTAGTGTTATTAGAAGTCCCACTGTGGACTGGGCATTAACATTTTCACTTTGCTCTACGTTATGTAAGTTTTCCCATAAGACAATAAACTGTACTCTTGGAGGGAAACTGGGGTAAATTGGTATTGTTTGATTCTAAAATAAGCAAACATATTTTCTACCCATGAGGATCTCTCACTGATCCATTTCTATGGGGTTAACTAACAGGAGTGGTTCCAAATATGGGTTAGAAGGTGGGGTAGATAGAAACTTGAGTTTCTTACTTAGCTGCTAACAATTACATAGGGGCTGTGGATACCTTCACCCTTATTCATCACGAGCTGGAAATCTCTACCAACCCAGCTCAGTATGCTATGATCCTGGACATTGTCAACAACCTGCTGCTTCACGTAGAACCCAAGCGGAAGGTGAGCAATGTGCCCCTGTAGAATGCCAGTTAGCCATAGGAACCCATTGACCTTGTGCTTTATTTGGCGTCCAGTAAGAAAAACCATGCTTCAAATTGAAAAAAGGACCTTGGGGTTGGTACATCCTGTTAGTCAACAGCAGCCATTGAAATTTCACTTATCTAGGAAAGGTCTGAGTGTTCCGAAGACTATAGAGCTTGTTTACTTTTTTTTTTTTGGTTAGTTCTCTACTCAGTCACTTCAATATCTCTAAGAACAGTAACTAGTTCCCACTATTACCTCCATCCCTACCCTGTGGGACTGGCTTACTGTGAAATTTTTACTACTTCTGCATTGACCTACCCCTTACACTTGTTACTAATGGTGACAGATACAGGTAAGCTTTCCAGAAGAGATCCCTATTCCTTGTTTCTTTCTCTGTTTCACTTTACTGCAAGACTTGTCTATTAAAAAATCTTGTTCATCTCCTTTTCCATTCCTTCAGGAACACAGTGAGAAGAAGCAGCGGGTCAGGTTCCAGCTTGAGATATCTAGCAATCCTGAGGAACAACGTAGCAGCATATTACATTTGCAGGAGGCTGTGCGGCAGCATGTGGCCCAGATACGGCAGCTGGAAAAGCAGATCTATTCTATCATGAAGGTAGTTATCAGGGCAGTCTGAGAGGGTGTTCTCCTAGGACAAGAGAGATCTCCTCTCAGTCTCTCCTGTCCTGGTTCCCTAGTCTTTGCAGGATGACAGCAAGAATGAGAACCTGCTTGACCTGAACCAAAAGCTCCAGTTGCAGCTAAACCAGGAGAAGGCTAGCCTACAGCTGGAAAGTGAAGAGCTTAATATCCTCATCAGGTGCCACAGCATTCTTTCTCTTTTTCCAGAACGCCAGCTAGGATTGATTTCTCTTCTTTGCCCATGTTATGATAGTCTTTAGGTCTAGTGTGCATTATCAAAGGCTGATGTAGATTTGGGCAGTTCCTGAATGAGTCTTGCTGGACTTGGCCAAGAATTGAGAACAGGAGAGCCCTTCCTTTGTCTTCTTATTAGAGTACCTCCTGGGAAAGGGGAAAATCAGATGGTTTGGAAAGATCACTTTTGTGGCCTTGCAACTATGCAGGTGAACTGAAAATAAAATGCCTTTTTTTTTTTTTTTTTAAGATTTATTTATTCATGACAGTCAGAGAGAGAGAGACAGAGACATAGGCAGAGGGAGAAGCAGGCTCCCTGTGGGGAGCCTGAAGTGAGACTTGATCCCAGGACCCCAGGATCATGACCTGAGCCAAAGGCAGACCCCCAACAACTGAGCCACCCAAGTGTCTCTGAAAATAAAATGTCTTGAAGTTGATCAGTAAGGAACACAATTGCAGATACAATTGTAGGGGTTAACAGGCAGAGACTACTTTATTAGCTATGGGGAGCACCTGGCTGGCTCAGTGGAGCGTGTGACTCTTGATCTCAGGATCATGAGTTCAAGTCTCACATTAGGCATAGAGCATACTTAAAAAAAAAAATGAACAAAAAACAAAACAAACAAAAAAACAAAACAGCAGCAGCTACAGAACTAAAAGATGGAACTTATTCTTCCAGGCCCCAGCTGTGAGAAGCAATGAATCCAGTGAAAAAAATTTAGGGAATACCTTTTCCAAAATAGGTCCGTTTCTGGGTTTATCTCATTCCACTCTACCCCCGACCCAAATGCTGTTACCCTTATTGGCTTTGGCCCTCCTGTTCATTTATAGGTGTTTTAAGGACTTCCAGTTGCAGCAGGCCAATAAGATGGAGTTGCGAAAGCAACAAGAAGATGTGAGTGTGGTCCGTCGCACTGAGTTCTACTTTGCTCAGGCACGATGGCGCTTGACAGAGGAAGATGGACAGCTAGGAATTGCTGAACTGGAGCTGCAGCGGTTCCTCTACAGCAAGGTATCGGGTATATATGGTCATACAAAAGCAGCATATTGAGAGGCATTGATCTATCTCAGGAGTCTTAACTTACAAAAAGAGATACAAAGAGGCTAATGATGATATTAATGATAGAGACATGAGCACAGATCCCTCTTAGACACAACTGTTTATACTATAAAACAATACAGATACGGATGAGTTTGAACAAATGCTTCTTTCATCGAATAAGATTATCCCTAGAAATATGGCCCAGAGGGAAGTAATCGTCCAACTTGGAATAGAATTTTTTTTTTTAAGATTTTATTTATTCATGAGAGACACAGAGAGAGAGAGAGGCAGAGACACAGGCAGAGGGAGAAGCAGACTCCATGCAGGGAGCCCGACGTGGGACTCGATCCCGGGTCTCCAGGATCACACCCTGGACTAAAGGTGGCGCTAAACCGCCGAGCCACCCGGGCTACCCTGGAATAGAATTATTAATTCTATACTGACATTCAGCTTTCCTGCAATAAGTAACCAATGGCATGGAGAAGACATGATTCATTATTCTGTACCCTTTCCCTCTGGGAGTTTGGAAATATGTGAGACTATTTTTGAATATCACAGTGACTGGGAAGTACTATTGGCATTTAGTGGCCTTGCCAGTAGTGCCCACGAGAAACTCTGGATTAAAGAGTGAATTGATTGTATGGAATTGAAAGAGATACTAAAGGTTGGGATTAAACGTATGGAGAACCTGAAAACAGAACATGTAGCAATCCTCTAGCAAGCTCCTGATAAAAGGCTTTTCTATAGTATGTGTGTGTGTGGAAATCTGTCTTTATAGGTGAATAAGTCTGATGACACAGCAGAACATCTTCTGGAGTTGGGCTGGTTCACTATGAACAACCTCCTCCCCAATGCAGTTTATAAGGCAAGTCTTATTTCCTCATTCCTATCCCATTCTCATGCTTCCTAACATAGGGCATTTTTAAGATTTTTTTTATTTTAGAGAGAGAGAGAGTGAGCATGAGTGAGGGAAGGGGCAGAGTGAGAAGAAAAGAGAGAATCCTAAGCGGACTCTGTGCTCAGCATGGAGCCCAATGTGGAGCTTGATCTCAGCCCTGAGATCATGACCTGAGCTGAAATCAAGAGTTAGATGCTTAGCTGATTGAGCCACCCAGGCGCTCCCTAACACAGGGGCCCATTTGTAAGGGCCCTTCCACATAATCCAATATGGGAAACAGTGTGGTGATCTGAGAGGTTGAACGTTTGTCCAGCTTACCAAGACTATTGCTTTTCCTTTTAGTCTGCATGGATTTGTGGGTTGATTTATCACTCTTTATCCTACAGGTAGTCCTGCGGCCCCAGAGTTCCTGCCAGTCTGGGCGACAGCTCGCCCTCCGCCTCTTCAGCAAAGTCCGGCCCCCTGTTGGGGGTATTTCTGTTAAGGAACACTTTGAGGTTAATATATAGTCCTTTGGGGATCCAGAAACAAAGGGCACTCAAAAGCTGTCTGTGTGTTGTTATACTATGTTAGGGGTAGGTAAACTGAGGGATGATATCTGAGCTTAATTGCTTCTTCAGCCTTTTTCCTCTTTAGGTAAATGTGGTGCCTCTCACCATCCAGCTGACACACCAGTTCTTTCATAGAATAATGGGCTTTTTCTTTCCTGGCCGAAGTGTGGAAGATGATGAGGTTGGTGATGAAGAAGATAAGTCCAAACTGGTGACTACTGGTGAGAACTTTTATGGTGGAGCTCCAGAAGACTGGGGTAGTGGCCCCAGAGATAGCTAAAGCTTCAAAAAGAGGATAGCAGCTGGTATGCTTGCTTTTTCATAGGAATACCAGTGGTGAAGCCTCGGCAGCTGATTGCTACAGATGATGCAGCACCACTGGGCCCTGGGAAGGGTGTGGCACAAGGCTTAAACCGGAGTTCTGGTGTCAGAAGATCATTTCGGAAAGTACCTGAGGTACCAGACATGCCCCTGATCATGGAGAGATGGCCAGATGGGGATGTCTTCAGTCTTTTCCAGGGATGAAAGGAGATGGAGACATCTCCTGATGGTTTCAGGGACTCACACTCCTTTCCTGCCTCTCTTAGCACCCTGTGGATGATATTGACAAGATGAAAGAGCGAGCTGCCATGAACAACTCCTTCATCTACATAAAGATTCCACAGGTTCCTCTGTGTGTCAGCTACAAGGTCTGTTCCTCCCTAGTACTTTCTAGAACAGGGTGGGAAGGGAGCCAGATAAGATCAGAGATTAAAGTTAGGCATGGACAATCTAGTTTGTGAAGTTGGTCTATGGGTGGTAATCTGCTATTCCCTCTGCTGCCTTCAGGAGTCAGTACCATTACAGGATGAGGTAAGGGGAATCAGTATCTGTAAATTGCTGCTGTAGGAAAGTACTAGACTTCCGACTCAAGTACTAGCTTGAACTAAAAATGGCAGCTAATGTATCTCTTCATTCTTCTTTTCTCTGTCCTCTTCCCCTCCTTCTCTTGCAGGGTGAGAAAAACAGTGTGGATTGGGGTGACCTTAACCTGGTGCTGCCCTGTCTGGAGTACCATAACAACACATGGACATGGCTAGACTTTGCCATGGCTGTCAAGAGGGACAGCCGCAAAGCCCTAGTTGCCCAGGTATCCCGGCAGAATTCATGGCTCTTTGGTTAGCAGGGGCTGGCAAACAGATCCTGTGCTCAGGAGCATTTCATTGTAGGACATATGTAGGACAAGCAGCCTTGGGAATGGGCGGGTGAATGAAGTGAGATGCCCTCTCCATGACTTTGGTCAGATGACTAAATTAAATGTTTACTGAGTGTTTCATATATGTTAACTACTGTTGATTTTTAGGAAACTGAGGGCTGATGCAACTTCAGGTTCAGAATGGGTTCTAATTAGACTGTAAGCTTCTTAACAGCAGAGATAATTTTATAATTTGAATTGCCCCATGTGTCTTCATGTAAGCTTAATAAATCTTTATTGATTTGGTTCACATTGATTTATTCTGCTTATCCCACTAACGCTTCCCTTCTCCTAACTTATCAGGTAATCAAAGAGAAGCTAAGGCTGAAGCCTGCAACAGGGTCTGAGGTCCGAGGAAAGCTAGAAACTAAATCAGACCTCAACATGCAGCAGCAAGAAGAGGAGGAGAAAGCCCGGCTCCTCATCGGTTTAAGTGTGGGCAACAAGAACCCTGGCAAGAAGTCCATCTTTGGCAGGCGCAAGTGATCCAGCATCCAAGAGTGGCTGCAGTACAGGATCTGACTCTGGCTCAGGCCCCAGGGACTTGTGGGGTGGGAGGCGTCTCCCTTCACCTATCAGGATTTGGTGGGGGGCGGGTTGGGAGACCACGGGGTACTGTGGAGAGAGGCACTGCTCTTTTAACAGCTGGCCTGTTCCCTGCAGAATACGGTGGATAATAATGCTGAGTTCTACCTCACACTGATCAGCAGGCCAAGGGCCAGAGGCATCAAGAGAGCAAGACCCAGGGAATGGGCCCAGGATCAGGATCTGGTTCCCTTGGGGGCAACTGAAAGGGTGGGAGGGACAGTTCTGATCAAGTGTGATAAATTTTTATAGACCTATATATAAATACATACATATATATTTCTAAGTGTAACTGCTCTCCCTCTGTGCTGGAAACTTGAAGGGAGGAGCTGATCTGTTCCTCATTTCACCGCCTTGTATGAGAGGTATTAGGGTTCTGGGGGGAAATCAGCCCCTTTTCAATCTGTGCCAAGTTCACTTGGGAAGATGGCAATAGGTGCCAGGGCTGGCCATGGGTCCCCTTGGGGTATGTCCTGGAGAATGGAAAGAAAAAGCGAAAAATATATTTAAAGTTGTTTTTGTTTTTTTTTTTTTTGTTTTGTTTTATTTTTTTGGTGTGTTAAGTGCATATGGGTTCAACCTGTGTCCGTCCCTCCCCATCAACCCAAGACATATCCTTTAGCTGTTACTCTGAGGATGGCCTCTTCCCTCCTGTGAAACTATATCATGGATACTTCCCAGCTCTGGTTTGACGCTGGCCCCCTAATAGGTCTCTGCACATTTTAGTGCTGGCTATGAGCCTATTCATAACTGGGGTGGGGGTGGGGGATAGGATTTGAGGATAAGAGTGGGGTTAGGCTGCAGCAATTTGCATCTCTAGTCATGAACAGCAAGGAAGAGGCGGGGCTCATGTGTAATGTAGCATAAGGGGAGGAATTGCTTATGTAACAGCAGATTTAGCAGGAGAAGAGAGGAAGCAGAGGCTTTGAATGGGAACAGTGAGCTGTCGGCAGGGGCAACATGCCCCGGTGGCTGCTTCTCATAAGGTAGGCTGTGGGGCTCTGGCAGCCTATTTAGGGGAGGTGAAGGGGCATGGGCTTAAGGCCTAGGAACTGACTGGTGCGGAGAATGTTAGTGATGCCCATAGTGGAGGTGGAACAGGAGGCTATGCTGTGAAAATATCCCAACCCCATAGTAAGAGGCACAGGCTGAATTTCTGATGCCTCAAAGGGAAAGTGTCCAAATACTGCTTTCCTACAGGATTTGAATCATATCCAGGAAATCTAGGCCTTGGCCTAAAGCAAGAGCAATAGCAAATTTGCCTGGTGCTCAAAAACATATCTCTAAGATTGGGATTTGAGGGTATACCTTCTAAGATGGGCAGAACTTGTAATGCCTCAAGGGCAGAGGTTTAGAGTGGCTCCCTTGGTTCTTAGCAGGGTGGCAACATCCAGGGTGCCTGGGTCCGAGGCTGGAAGAGCCTCTGGTCAGGTGTGGGGACTACCAGGTCAGGTCTGGAAAAGTTGTGGGGACTACGGAGACACCAGGAACCCCCGGAGCCGGCCCCATTGCTAATAGAGAAGTCTCTGTCTGAGTGGCCAGTGCCTCAGTTCGTCAACCTTTTTCTGCCGGAGTTTCCCATTAGGCCCCTGAGGGGGCATCACCAGCTGAAGGTAGGTCAGTCCCTGGAAGGGGTATCAGTCTTGGGGGGGAGATATCTAGAAGTGGCTAGAGTTTCAACAGCCCTACTCCATTTCTCTACAGATTTTAGGCCTTGTGGCTAAAGGCTCCTTTGGAACAGTCCTCAAAGTGCTAGATTGTGGCCAGAAAGCAGTATTTGCAGTGAAGGTAGGGATCCAGGTACTCTTCCACATCATTCTCTAGTCCCTGCCTCCAATCTTGATTTTAGAAAGGTATGGTGAGCATAACCTATAGGAGTCATCACTCCTCTCCTTTTATAGGTGGTGCCTAAGGTAAAGGTCCTACAGAGGGACATCCTGAGGCAATGCAAAGAGGAAGTTAGCATCCAGGTATGCACAGAGCCCAGGAATGGATCCTAGGAAGAACTAAACCGCAGGTGGAGAAAGCACCTTTCCGGTCCAACTGTCCTGCTCTTCCTGGTTCTGTCCCCTCCCTCTGCTTCAACCAAAGTAGATCCTGGGAATAGTAGTTATCAGTTAATTCTAGGTCCTTCCATGTCCAGTGTGTCCCTCCAGCATGTCTTAGGTGTTTCTCAGTATCCTGCTGGTTTTGGGATTTAGTTCACCTGAACCAAGAGGTGGGGCAGCAGCTCCTTTTCTGCACAACTAGGTAAATCCTGACTTCTTGGCCGCCTTGATCCCCAATGACCTTTTTCCTCCGTAACTTCCTGTTTTCTTCATTCCTAGCGACAGATCAAGCATCCTTTTGTACACAGTTTGGGGGACAGCTGGCAGGGAAAACGGCACCTCTTCATTAGTGAGTGACTGGTTTCTCCTCATTCCCAAGAGTCCTTCTGTTGTACTCTCCACCTGAGATTACCCATCCCTTTGGCTTGTTCTCCCTTTGCACTGTTTTCCTTCTCAAAGCACTTTTCTCTCTCAAAGGGAGAAGGAACAATAGGTGGCATGAGTTTGGGCAAGAGGCCTAAAATAAAATGCTTTGAGCCCAGACACAGTAACCCTCTAATATTGCCTAGACTTCTGGTACTTTGCAGTGTGCAGCTACTGCAGTACAGATCTGTACTCCCTCTGGTCCTCTGTTGGCTGCTTTGCTGAGGCTTCCATCCGCCTCTTTGCTGCTGAACTGGTTCTGGTGCTGTGTAAGTGAAACAGGAATGGTAATGGAAATGAGGGAAGAATTAAGAGGGAGGGGCATAGAGAACTGATATTAACCCTGGAGGTCAAAGAACAAGGATAAGAATGCGATGGGAACTATTAGGGAATCTGGAAACATAGAAGAGCTTTAGCACACCCCATACTTGCTGTCATCCACAGGTTACCTCCATGACTTGGGCATTATCCATCGAGATGTGAAGGTAGAGTTATGTGCTTTTTTTCTTTATCTAAAGTGGGGCCTCAGTAAGAAGTTTCAACAGATCTAAGTAGGCGGGGGGGGGGGGGGGGGAGCTGAGAACAGTTGACCTTAGGGCCCTCATAAGCCACTAAGGATTTGGGCAAGGGCCATCAAAGTATAGGCTTGAATGCTGAATAGGGCATCTTTCTCAGCTGGGAGGTAGGTATACATGATGAAAGAGGGTTGAAAGGAAGAGGATGACTGACTAATAACTTCTCACCTGTGATTTTTCAGATGGAGAATATCCTTCTGGATGAACAAGGTAAGTCCTTTTCTTTTCCTAGCCCCAGAATGAGAGGTACCCTCAGTTTGGGAATAAGTCATGGCTGATAAGGGGAGGAACAGAGTGGTGCTGTTGCCTTATCTTTCACAGGCCATCTGAAACTGACAGATTTTGGTCTGTCTCGCCACCTACCCCAGGGAGCCCGAGCCTATACTATTTGTGGCACTCTTCAGTACATGGGTGAGAGAGGGGCTAAAGCTGGTGGGTAAGCATTGGTTGGAGGATAGCCAATTGATACCAGTGACAACTGTCCTTCAAATCTAGCCCCAGAGGTGCTGAGTGGAGGGCCTTACAACCATGCTGCTGATTGGTGGTCCCTGGGTGTCTTGCTTTTCTCTCTGGCAACTGGGAAGGTGAGAGAATGGTAGGGATGTCGGGCAAAGAGAGAGGCTTTTCCCTGTAGTGGGAAGAAGACCTTAGGAAATCTTGCCTTATTCCTGCCAAGCAGTGATACGTGCCCCCCCCCCCCTTAACTCAGTTCCCAGTGGCTGCAGAGAGAGATCATGTGGCCATGTTGGCAAGTGTGACCTACTATGATTCTGAGATCCCATCTTCTCTTAACCAGGGGCTCTCACTCCTGCTCCATGAGGTAAGGGTGAACACAGTTTTCCTTCTTGGCTACCAAACCATTCATTCTCTCCTTCCCTATTGCTGAAGTGATATTTCCCCATTCCTCTAATAATCTGGATGGGGTGGGGGTGTGTTCCATTTTGATCAAGTACTACCCTCACCACTTACCCTCTAAACAGCACTTCAGATTTGACTTCTGAGTTCCTCATCCTTCAAGTATCCTCCCCATCCATAACAGATCACTTCCGAAAGAAGGCGAGTGTCACTCCTACCAGTCAATACAGCACCTTTTTATTCCCACCTTTGCCCCCAAATTAGTCTGGTTCTCTCTCTTTCAAATCCTTTTTTGGATTCTTCTTCCTGCCCTCCACAGCTCTGTGAACTTCTTCTCCAGTTTTCTGTTTAGCCCCCTTCCCATTCCAGTCCCTCATCCTTCATTTCTATTTGCCTTCAGCTCTTATGCCAGAATCCCCTCCATCGACTACGTTACTTGCATCACTTCCAGGTCCACCCTTTCTTTCGGGGTGTGGCCTTTGACCCAGAGCTCCTACGGAAGCAGCCAATGAACTTTGTCATGGAGACACAAGCTACTCAGCCCACTCCATCGGAATCCATGCTTTTCAAGGATTTTGACTGTAACCTGGAGTCCTTCCTGAACCATCCCAGCCTTGCTTGAGCCCCTCTACTGTAGATTGGGGCCCATCTGGGAACCTGAGGATTTCTCCATTGCCAACTTAGTATGACTACTTTAATGATCCAGTTACCATTCTGTTCTACTTATTGGACCAGAGTTCAAATCTTGGACATTCTGCTATTGGCAGCCACAATGGCCCTATCCCTCCCCACCCTCTAATACAACCCAGCTCTCTTTTTTTAGTATATGTGCTGCCGAAGCGAGCACAACAACCCAGCTCTCAATTCAACATCTCAGAGTGTTGACCTTTTCCTTTGCTTCATTTCTCCAGTGCTCATACCCTGAAGCTTTCAGTCAGAGGCTTATTCTACTTTTCCCTTTCCAAGTTTCTCTGCCATATTTCCTTTCTTTATTTTTCTTTATATAGGGGAGGGGTAAAGGGAGACCAAGAATCTTAAGCAGGCTCCATGCCCAGCTCAGAGCCAAGAACTTGGGGCTCATCTCACAACCCTGAGATTATGACCTAAGATGAAATCAGGAGTCATATGCTTAACTGACTGAGGCACCCAGGTGCCCCTGCCATATTTCTTTTTTTTTTTAATTTCTTTTTTTAAGGATTTTATTTATTCATAAGAGACACAGAGAGAGAGAGAGAGAGGCAGAGACACAGGCAAAGGGAGAAGCAGGCTCCACGCAGGGAGCCCAATGTAGGACTCGATCCTTGGACTCCAGGATCACACCCTGGGCTGAAGGCAGGTGCTAAACCGCTGAGCCACCCAGGGATCCCCACATTTCCTTTCTTGAGCAATAATGATACTTCATGGGGTCTCAAGGTGCTATTTATGTGTTTAATAGGCTTGTTGGAAACAGTATGAATGTTTTTCAAACGTCTCAAAAGCTGGCATTTTAACCCCTAAATATGCATTTTAACCCCTCTCTCTCTGTCTCTCTCATGAATAAATAAATAAAATCTTAAAAAAAAAAAAGAACAAAGTTCTTAAATTGTTCATTTCCCTACAGAGCCTAGGATTCAGTTTCTTTTTTTTTCTTCTAAGATTGTATTTATTGGGCAGCCCTGGTGGCTCAGTAGTTTAGCGCCACCTTCAGCCCAGGGCCTGATCCTGGAGACCTGGGATCCTGGATCGGGCTCCCTGCATGGAGCCTGCTTCTCCCTCTGCCTCTCTCTCCTCTCTGTGTATTCTCATGAATAAATAAATAAAATCTTAAAAAAAAATTGTATCTATTTATTCATGAGAGAGGCAGAGACATAGGCAGAGGGAAAGGCAGGTTCCCTCCGGGAAGCCTGCTGTGGGACTCAATCCCAGGACCCTGGGATCATGACCTAAGCCAAATGAAGGTAGACGCTCAACCGCTGAGTCACCCGGGTGTCCCTAGGATTCAGTTTCTGATGGGCAAACCAAGAGATTAAGAGGCATGACATCAATCTTAAGATTTAAGGTTAGATGTATTTCAAAAACCTTTTCCTTTAGTAAGGAAAATCATCTGGACCTTACGTTTATATACATTTCTGGCCTTTAGGACTTTTCATTATTCTTTAACTTCTCAAAACCTTCATTTTTTAAAGAACAATTTATTTGTATTTAAGTAATCTCTATATCCAATGTGGGGCTCAAACTCGACCCAAGATCAAGAGTTTCATGCTTTTCTGAGCCAGCCAGGTGCCCCTCAAAATCTTCATTTTTATTATTTTTCAATTATATCTGATCTCTCTTTACAGACCAAAGAGAGTCTGGAAAGTACTCTGTATACTTGTGTTTATTAATTCTGTTCCCTGGATTAAGCCAGATTTTCCTTGTACATAGCTGGCATTTTATTGGCCTCTGCAAACTGCTTTTTCTGGATTGTACTTTGGCAATCTGTAGGAAAATCCCTATGAAATGTAATTAATTGCTGTGGATATTGTAAACGGTGTTCATCATTATAGTTCGTGGGATCCCTGGGTGGTGCAGTGGTTTAGCGCCTGCCTTTGGCCCAGGGCGGGATCCTGGAGACCCGGGATCGAATCCCACGTCGGGCTCCCTGAATGGAGCCTGCTTCTCCCTCTGCCTATGTCTTGCCTCTCTCTCTCTGTGTGTGACTATCATAAATAAATAAAAATTAAAAAAAAAATCATTATAGTTCGTAATGTTCTGTTTAATGATGCATGGGAGAAATTTCCTCTGGACCCAGCTGTGCTTTTCCTGAATTGCTGTTTGGTTTTACCTTAAAGACACTAAATAGTCAATAGACTGTATTTTTCTCTTCATATCAGTGCTAAACCAATTAGAGCCTAATTTGTGGTCCACTTCCATCAAGTGTTTAGGACTTCATGTTGAATGTTTTGTATGCTAGCCGCATTCTTGGTTCCATCTTCCTTTCCTACCTTTATTTTCTTTTTTCTGTTTTAATCTTTTTTCTTACTATATTATTATCTCCGTCTTTGTAAGCCTTTTTGGAGCGAGGTTGGGATATAAATGAATAAGTGTAATGTTAATGCTTTTGATTATCTCATTTCTCTTTAGACCCTTTTTTAGCTTTACTACATTTTTTTTAAGTTGTAGCGAACATACTGCATATTGGATAAAAGCCCTAAATACTAGAAATAGGAACTAATGGTTTCTAAAGTAGTTAAGAGTATTAGGTGCCTGGATCCACCACTATCTCAGAGTATTTACACAAGTTATTTTAACTTCTCTGGATTTTAGTTTTCCCATTCTGTATATAGAATGAAGGGGTTATAATCACTGGTTCTTGATTGTTGGGGGATGGGCTTCAGAGTTCTGTGATGCTTTTTCAAAGGGCAAATGTAGATAATTTTATGGTACTGTGTGTCTGGTCCAGTGTTTTGTTTTTTTAAAAAAGATTTTATTTATTCATGAGAGACACAGAGAGGGAGGCAGAGGGGAGAAGCAGGCTCCTCAAGGGGAGCCCGATGCGGGACTTGATCCCAGGACCCCGGGATCACGCCCTGAGCCAAAGGCAGACGCTCAACCACTGAGCCACCCAGGTGTCCTGTGGTCCAGTATTAATTAATGTTCAGGTCACTTAACATATAGCTTCTTTGGTCACAGCAGCATATTGGTTTAAGGTCTTTCGGACATGGTGACATGTCACTAAGATCCCTTTCTTAGGTAATATTAGGTAGCTTTGAGACCATAGTCATATAAGTGTAGTTTGAATAATTTATCACATGTGGACATTTTTTAATGTATTCTGTTCAATCAGTGGGGCACTATAGCAGTTATTCAGGGTAGAATGGAGGAGGTGATAGAAAATCAAAGTTTCAAAAAGTATAATTTGAAAAAGCACTGTCTTCACCCCCAGTTTTGATATGCTCATCCCTGAAAGGCATTCTTTCCTGCCGTCCTCCACCTGTTTAGAATCACTAACCTATAAATATAATACCTTTTACTTATCCACATGAAATTCACTTAAAAAATATTTTTATATACAACCTGATATCATTTAAGTCTAACTCTATGCTTTGATTTTTCATTACCTAGAAAAAATCAAATATACCTATCAGTATGGATATTTTAAGCTATATCCCTTCTATATTTTCTAAGAATGTAAGATTATTCTTAACACCAATCCTTATATTCTTCTAGAAAACTATCTTTGTAGTTCTACTCGTTGTTTTTTACCTCTAAGTTTCTTCACCATATATTGATCTGTTCATTGATTTAACAAATTGGTAATCACAGTTCCTTACTTAGTTACTTCTTTACATAGAGTCTTCAATGTAAAAATCTTGAAGCTTTTTCAAAATAAAATCATAGGGCAGCCCCAATGGCTCAGCGTTTTAGCGCTGCCTTCAGTCCAGGGCCTGATCCTGGAGACCTGGGATCAACTCCCACATCAGGCTACCTGCATGGAGCCTGCTTCTCCCTCTGCCTGTGTCTCTGCCTCTTTCTCTCTCTCTGTCTCTCATGAATAAATAAATAAAATCTTAAAAAACAAAATAAAATCATATTCACTGCATTATTAACTCCTGTTACGAGCTGAATTATGTCTCCCCTGCACTCCCCCTCCCTGCATTCATACTTTGAAGTCCTAACCCCCAGTACTTCAGAATGGGACTGTATTTGAAGATAGTCTTAAAGACATAATTAAGTTAAAGTGAGGTCATGTGGGTTGGCCCTAATCCAATGATTGATGTCCTTATAAAGAAGAAATTAGGACACAGACACACACTGAGGGAAGACCAAGTGAAGATAGAGGGAGATGACAGCTATCTACAAGCCAGTGGGAAAGGCCTCAGAAGAAACCAACTCTGCTGACACCTTGATCTCAGACTTCTAGTTCCAGAATTATGAGAAAATAAATTTCTGTTGAGTCTCTGGTACTTTGTTATATAGCAACCCTATCAAATACAACTGCTGTGATGAGTTCTAATAGATAAATCAGGAATGATTATTTACAAAAAAAAAAAAAAAAAAAAAACAACATGCTACCTTCTTCCCTATAGTTCTGAGAACATCATTATTTCCATAAAGTTTTGCTGGTTTATGGAGCCCACTGATTAGCAGCTGTCACACTGCCTCCTTTGTTCAGTACTCCCATCATACACATCATATACACATACATAGTAGCAGGGCTACTAATTCCAGTTTCATTCTTGAATTCACATAGAACTGCCTGGTGTGTACTTCACAGAGCTGCTGATTTGGGTTGTTTATTTAGATTTTTACAAAATAAGTAATCTCTAATCCTAAAATTTTTTTTTCTAATCCTAAAATTAAAAACTACAAGTGTTGGGGTACCTGGCTGGCTCAGTCGGTAGAGCATGTGAATCTTGATCTTGGGATTTTAAGTCTGAGTCCCATGTTAAGCACAGAGATTAATTAAAAATAAAGTAAAACTACAAGGGTTTAAAAATATTTGGACCCCTACTTCATATCATATATAAAACTTAATTCCATATACATTAATGATTTTTTAAAATATTTATTTATTCATGAGAGACACAGAGAGAGAGAGGCAGAGACACAGGCAGAGGGAGAAGCAGGCTCTATGCAGGGAGCCCGACGTGGGACTCGATCCACGGTCTCCAGGATCACATCCTGGGCTGCAGGTGGCGCTAAACCGCTGCGCCACCGGGGCTGCCCTACATTAAGGATTTAAATGTGATTGTCAAAACATTTAAAAGTTTTAGAAGAACATTTGAGAGATTAAACCTACAATCAAGGGATGGGGGAGATAACTACACCAAAACAGAAAATGAAAACACTATAAAAGAAAAGCATATTTACATAAAAATCTGGAAAATAGGGCAGCCCCGGTGGCGCAGCGGTTTAGTGCCGCCTGCAGCCCAGGGCCTGATCCTGGAGACCGTGGATCGAGTCCCACGTCGGGCTCCCTGCATGGAGCCTGCTTCTCCCTCTGCCTGTGTCTCTGCCTCTCTCTGTGTCTCTAGGAATAAATAAAATCTTAAAAAAAAATCTGGAAAATGAATGACTCGATCAAGATGCTCTTAAACAACTCCACCACATAAAAGTCCTATATGTACGGCCAAAGATACTATTAATAAAGTCAATGGACAAAAGCAGATTTTAAAAAATTCGTAATGTGATGACATCACACAAACTCTTGCAAATTAGAACAGACATAACCTATTTTTTAAAAAGGGCAAGGAATATGAAGTGATGAATCATTTATTTTTTTATTCATAGAGATGCAGAGAGAAAGAGAGAGAGGCAGAGACACAGGCAGAGGGAGAAGCAGGCTCCATTCAGAGGGCCTGACGTGGGACTCGATCCAGGGTCTCCAGATCACGCCCTGGGCCGCAGGCGGCGCTAAACCGCTGCGCCACCCGGGCTGCCCTGAAGTGATGAATCAATTACATCTATATCGTTGACACAGAAGGGTCTATGCTAGGCACATCTGGCTGGCTCAGTTTGTAGAGCATGCCACTCATGATCCTGGGGTTGTGAATTCAAGCCCCATGTTGGGAGGGAGTAGAGTTCACATTAAAAAAAAAAAAAAAAAAAGAAGGCTCTATATAAGACATTGAATGAGGGGGGAAAATGCAGAAGTATAAGAAATGGTGTAATTTTTGTAAAGACCTCAAGACTTTCTTCCCTTTCATGTGTGTCACAGAGAATGAAAAAATGGGAAAGAGAAGTACAAGTGGGGAAAAAAGAAGACCTGGCCCTCAATCCCAGAGACCCCATTCTACATATTAATTTTAGGGGAGAAAATGTGTGTATAAAATAGACATACAGAACCTGTGTATGTGTATGCATATGTTTTTACAAAGGTGTACACACTATTGATTACCTCAGGCAGGTAGAATGGAGGGGGGGGGGCTTTGCCTTTAAAACATGCTTGCATTGCATTGTTTCACTTGCTATAACAGGCATCGATTATTTTTATAATTTGAAAACCACCAAATTTGGGATGCCTGGGTGGCTCAGTGGTTGAGCAAATGCCTTTGGGTCAGGGCATGATCCTGGAGCTCCAGGATTGAGTCCCACATCGGGCTCCCTGCATGGAGCCTGCTTCTACCTCTACTACCTCTACCTCTGCCTGTGTCTCTGCCTCTCTCTGAGTCTCTCATGAATAAATAAAATCTTAAAAAAAAAACCCACCAAGTTTTAAAAATTATGCAAAACAATACCAATATTCTGTTTATGTTACCTATTTATAATAGTATTTTCCCACTCATCTACTCTTCCATATCTGTCCTGATTTGCTGCTGGAAGCACCATATAGTTTTGGCTACTCACCTAGCTCTGACATACCACCTGCGACAAAGAATAAGCATTCCAATTCACACATTTCTATAATACAGGTTTTTATCGGGACACTTGGGTGGCTCAGCAGTTGAGCATCTATCTGCCTTCGGCTCGGGGCATGATCCTGGGGTTCCAGGATCGAGTCCCACGGCGGGCTCCCTGCGTGGAACCTGCTTCTCCCTCTGCCTGTGTCTCTGCCTCTCTCTCTCTCTGTGTCTCTCATGAATAAATAAATAAAATCTTTAAAAAAAAAATACAGGTTTTTACCAGTAGCACTTAGTTTTGTTTTGGTTCTTCTGCCACTTTCCACTCTTGTTTTATTTGTGAATCTTTTTGATCGACCAGAAGTACATAGACTTTGGGATTCCCTCTGCGAGTCTTGGGAAACCCCAGGCTCAAGTTTGTGTTTTTACCTTGTCTTTCTTCCAGTTTTCCATTCAAGCAACTGTTATCTGTAGGCTGGGACTGTCATGTTTCTAGAGCAGTGCTGTCCAATAGAAGTATAATATAAGCTCTGTAAGTCATTTAAATTTGCCAGTAGCCACATTAAAAACGTAAAAAGAAACAAGTGAAATTAACTTTAATGTATTTTACTTAACCCAATACATCTAAAATATAATTTCAACATGTAATCAATATTAAAAAATATTCTATATTCTTTTTTACATACAAAGTCTTCGAAACCCAGTTTGTATTTTACACCTATAACACATCACAGTTTTGGACTAGCCACATTTGAAGTACTCAAAAATCACATGTGGCTAGTGGCTATGCTATCAGACCACAGGGTTCTACGGGAGCTCATGCCTACAGTTCATGACAGATTATAGTCCTTCCTCCTTGTATGATTTCCTTTTCCAACTTCATTAAGACTTCAGAGTGTAAATAAGGTACAGTGAGTGTCGCAATGAACACACTTTATCACAGACTCTAACTCTGAATACTTACCGTTAGGCTGTTTCCAACAATCAATTCCACCTTCCATGGCTAGATTTTCCACGGAGGGGATTCAAGCCGACCGAAGAATATAGTCCTATAGTTGGTGGCGTGGAGGGTTGAAATCTCGACTCTGCCATTTACTACCGGCGGGACATTGGGCCAATTGTATTAGGGCTTAGGTTCTGGTCTGCAAAAGGGTGGTATTTATACCACCTACTTCATAGGTCCTTAGGAGGGTTCAAGGAGTTAATATAGAGAAAGCATTTGGAACAGTGCCAGGTACATAATAAATGTTCAATACTTGCTAGCTGTCGTTCCCGTAAACTTGTAGCAGGCCCTGAGGTAAGTCCCAGGGAAACACGTGACAGTCCGAAGAGCCTACATTCCAGCTCAAGGCCACCTCAGGCCACCCCGACACAGGGCCTACGCGCGGACCCACCTGGCCTCGTTCGTTACAGGACTTTCCATCACTTCTCCCTTCCGCGCACCCCAAGGCTCTTTCCGGTCAAGGCTAAGGCGCCAGGTAACTAAGGCAAACCCGAGGAGAGGCCTCCTCAGGCCAGGCAACCGAGACAACTTTTCTGACAGGGTGTGAGGGTGGCCCCACTGGAAGCGGGAGGTAGCTGACTCTCCAGCTGTCTGGGTACCCGCGCCGAGGTGAGGCCGCAAAGCCGGCCTGGGCCGGGGTGCGCTTCCAGCCCCCCAGCCGGCTCCTGCGCTGCGAGTGCTGTTGGTGGGTGTCCGTCCAGCGAGCGAGCGCGCGCCGACCGCCGGCCGGTGGGGGCGTGGCCTGCCCTAGCCCCGCCCCCGCCCGCCGGGCTCGAGCCCGGAGCGGACCGCCAGGCCGACGCGCCCAGGCCCCCGCAGCCAATCGTGAGGCGCGGCGCAGGTTCAAATAAAGACGGCGGGTGAACGTGGCGTCTGCTCTAGGGTCTGAGAGGTGACCGATCGGCGTTCGGTAGTGGAAATGTGGCGGGTGAAAACGCTGAGCCTTAGCGGGTCGCCTTCGCCCCAACCGGTGAGCGGGAGAGCCTCAGGGACGGAGACAACTGGGCCGGGGTTTCGGGGCGGGGACGCCGGCAACGCCGAGGGTCCTGGAAAGCTGGGCCCAGCCCGGGGAAGGGGCTGTGTATGGAGTCTGTTACTGGTTCTGCCGCTTCGGCGCGACTGGGGTGGAAGTCTGCCCTTCTTCCTATTGCCCCAGGACCCACTTCTTAGGGGAGAAGGGCCGGGCTGGCCCAGCGCAGGCATTCTCCTCACACTCTCTGCTTTCTCAGGGAAAACCAGCTATGAGAACTCCTCTCCGAGAACTTGTCCTGCAGCCCGGTGCCTTCACCACCTCTGGAAAAGGGCCCCCGGTATGCCACTCGCCAACCTCTTCACAGTACAAGCTGGGACTGCAGGTGAGATTCGCCTGGCCGGCTTCTCGATTGGGCTCTTTGCCGAGGTCGAGGGCTCGGAGGAACAGAGGGCCAGGGCTGGAACGTAATTAACCATAATGAAGTCTTCTACCTTAGTGACATCCATTTACAGCTATTCAGGCCAACAGAGAGGTGCCCTAGGGTGGTTAAAGGAAATCCACCGAGAACCTAGACCTCTATTTAGCTGTTAGTTTCTATCACCTCCTCCCTCATTAAACCTTTACCGAACTACTGAGAAATACTATCACTTTGCTTAGTGGTTTTCCCCTAACGTGGGCTCACACTCAGACATCAGTCAGCTGCCATAGTGAGGCAATATTCACATCCATTCCAAGGGTTAATCAGAACTCTTCCTGGGATCAAGTTACCCCACTGAAAGGCAAGGTACTTGGACCATCTTTTAAACTAGCCCATTGTAGAATTGCCCTGTTGAGTTGTGCTTTTGTCAAAAGTCTTGAGAGAAGTAGCCCTGTAGAAACTGCTTTTCAGTTGTTGTAAAAACTTGCCAGAGAAGGAAACTGACCCTTCTAAAAGTTCCTTGAAGAAAAAAAAATTAGATTTTATTTATTTATTTGAGAGAGAGACTGAGAGAGCACAAGCAGAGGGAGGGGCAGAGGAAGAGGAAGAAGCAGAGGCCAGGGGCTGAGCAGGGAGCCCAACATGGGGCTTGATCCCAGAACCTTGGGATCATGACTTGAGCCAAAGGCAGATACTTAACTGACTGAGCCACCCAGATGCCCCGAAGAAATTTCTTTAAGAGCTTAACTGCCTGGAAAATTGTCTTCATAAAGAAATTGCTGTCCTTTTCTCTTTCTGATACAGAGAGCTACCTGTAGTTTGCCATATTTTTCTTCTTGCTCTGGCTTCTAGAAAGAAAGCTCAGGGTCAAATTTGATCATCAGATAAAGGTACGATTACTCCTTGAAATAGGAAGATTTGCTTCCTTTTTCTTTTTTGACTATGATTTTGTGTTTCATTAACCGGATCTATTTGTTCTTTTTCATGCAGTCTGAATTATTTTTAATATTTTTATTTTTAGTTATATTCATTTTTCCTTTAGTAGGCTCCACAGCCAATGTAGGGCTCGAAGTCATGACCCCAAGTTCAAGAGTCGCATGCTCCACTGACTAAGCCAGCCCCTTTGCAGTCTGAATTATTTCTTGGAGGAGATAGGATATAAATAAAATAGATTATAGGAGGAAAAAAGAAAGTATAAAAACATGATATCCTGAATAACAGATGTATGAAGGTGGTGGCCTTTCTTGAAAACAATCTAACACCTACTGGTCAGTAGAACTTTCTGGGAATCACCTGGGTGGGTTAGTTGGATAAGCATCTAACTCTTGGTTTTGGCTCAGGTCATCATCTCAGGGTCCTGTGATTGAGCCCAAGTGGGCTCCTTCCTTAGCGGGAAGTCTGCTTCCCCTCTCCCTCTCTTTTTGCCCCTCATTCTGCTCTCTCTCTCTCAAATAAATAAGTAAATCTTGGAAGAAAAAGAGAGATCTTTATGGGATGATGGAAATGTTTGATAACATGGGCTGTCCAATATGGTGGCTATGAGTTATGTGGCTGTTGAGCACTTGAAAGGTAGTTAATGGGACTGAGGAAGTAAATTTTATTTAATTTTAATTTACCATATTAAACAGTACAGCTTAGGTAGAAAAAAAAAAAGTACTTAGTGGGAACTTATCTTCATACACTTGATCTTAGCCAAAAGGCCAAGAAGTGATAGGGAACTGATCTTCATAGAACTTATAAAATTGAACCACAGCCTTTTAATCACAGTAGCAGAATAGAATGGAATTTAGGTCTCCCTTCTGCTACCTTCTGATATAGTCAGCTTCACAGACAAAAAGAATTTTTTCCCCAACAAAATACTATTACTTTTGCTTTTTTAGTTTTTTTTTTTTTAAAGATTTTATTTATTTATTCATGAGAGACACAGAGAGAGAGAGGCAGAGACACAGGCAGAGGGAGAAGCAGGCTCCATGCAGGGAGTCTGACATGGGACTCGATCCTGGGTCTCCAGGACCACACCCTAGGCCGAAGGCGGTGCTAAACCACTGAGCCACCTGGGCTGCCCTTGCTTTTTAAATTTTGATTAATTATATAATAGATGATCATTGTTTGAAACATTCAAACAATATATAAGAAAGAAGGTATGTTTTTGCCATCTTAGATAACTATCATATTTGAAAATCCTTTCTTGCCTTTCTTTTATTTATTTAATTTACTTTTTGAGAGAGAGAGAGAGAGCGCGCGCGCGCGCAAGAGAGAGAAGGAGAGATCGTGCCCATGTATACACATGTGTGAGCGGCAAAGGGAGAGGGAGAGAGAAAATCCTGAGCAGGCTCCATGCCCAACTCAGAGCCCCATGCAGGACTCAATCTCACCACCTTGAGATCACAACCCAAAGGGAAACCAAGAGTTAGTTGCTTAACCAGCTGAGCCACCCAGGTACCCCCTTTCTTACATTTCTTTTGTGAATCTGTGTGTATGGACATACACACTCATCCATGTATTATTGTAATATATTTTTATAAAGGCAATTTTTTTCTTTTTTCTCTGCCCCTTCCCTTTTTTTGTTGTTGTTTTTTGTTTTTTGTTTTTTTTTGCTTAGCTCCATGTTTCCTATCTCTCTTTACCCCTCTTCTGGAATTAATTCTTTCCACACATGCCTTGCCTTTCCCAAGTAACCAGTCCATTTTAACATCCTGATTTATATCCTTCCATATTTTTCTCTGTGTTCTTTTAATAATATACAGACATACATTATTATTTTATTGATAAGATCACAACATATGAGTCAGTGCTCATTATTTGACATTGCCCTTTTTCCTAGGGTCCATGGATCTCTGTGGGCCCCAGCAAAACATTACACTAAATCTGGTCCCCAATTTCTCATCTGTCCAAGAAGAGAGAAAATCTTGGAGCAACTCTAGAGTTTGGCAGAGCTTACCTAGCGATCTCTCCTATCCATTCCTCTAATGGAATTAGGACTGAAGATGAGTGGGGTCACATTTAAGCTACTATCGCCTCCAGGATATGGATAGATTATCTCAGCCTTGTTTGTATTGTAGGCTGATTCACTTGCAAGGACATAAGATGGGTTCCCAGCTTTAGTTAAAGTTTAGTTAGGTTTATTTATTTATTTATTTATTTTAAAGATTTTATTTATTTATTCATGAGAGACACAGAGAGAGAGAGGGAGAGGCAGGCTCCATGCGGGGAGCCCGACGTGGAACTCAATCCTGGGTCTCCAGGATCAGGCTCTGGGCTGAAGGTGGCGCTAAACTGCTGAGCCACCCAGGCTGCCCTAGTTAGGTTTAGTTTAGGGTTTCTTTAGTGAGAGCAGGGCATAGCCAAGTTTTTACTTAAGCAGAGGTAATGAAAAATCTTCCTTTGGGACACCTGGGTGGCTCAGAGGTTGAGCATCTGCCTTCGGCTCAGGGCATGATCCCAGGATCTGGGATTGAGTCCTGCACCAGGCTCCTTGCATGAAGCCTGCTTCTCCCTTTGCCTGTATCTCTGCCTCTCTCTCTCTCTGTGTCTCTCATGAATAAATTAAATCTTAAAAAAAAAGGAAAGAGGAAAATCTTCCCTTGAGTTTAGACAGTATTCTGTACTCATAATTGTAGGTTGGGAACCTGAATTGACTGCCTTGGCCAACTACTTTTGTTTTCTTTGGCAGGAAGATAGCAACACTGCATCTCCACTGGATTTTGTCAATGCCAAGAGGACAGACTCCTCTTCAGAACAGTTCAGCCATCCATCAAAGTGCCTGGAAGCTTGTCATCGTAAATCAGATGAACAGCCTCTAGATTTGAATCCCCAAACCAACTATACTCCCAGAATATCTGAGGAAGGAGTAGATCCACTGGACAACAGTGTGTTTAAAACCATGTTCCTTGTACCCTCTCCAGTGGGGCAGCAGCAAGATGTCACACTTGAGGCTCATTTAGATACCATGGCAGAGACAAATAACATCTCTCCAGATGAGCCTTTGAACCCAGGAGATTTGCTAAGTGAGGGGGTGGCGGCCTGCCTAGAAGACAGCCTTAAAGAAGTTGTTCCTACTATGCCTGAGAAACCTACATTTCAGCATCCTCCATCCCACATCCTGGAGTATCTACCAAATCCCTGTTTTGAGCAACAACCACACTGCTCCAAAGAATGCTTTAGGGGCAGTAGGACTGAGGCTGTGGTTGAGGACTTAGTCCCTTCTGAAAGTAATACCTCCTTGCCTTCCTCCATGTTCTGGCTCTCCCCTTCAACTGACTTAGCAACAGATTTCCTTGTCAGTCATGTGGACGCAGGGGAGGAAATTGTAGAGCACAGATCTGTAGAGGAAAAAGAACTTAGCTTTCCCATACTCCCGGAGGAGGTTGAACTAGGAGATCAAGCACTTGTCTCAAATATGGAAGCTACTCCATTCACATGCCTGACCCCAAATCCAAGAGAAATGGAATCCCAGGCAGCTGCAGGCCCAACAGTAGAAGATACTGGTAGGGTTCTCATCTCTGATACAGGGCCTTGGATGTCTCCACTGGCCTGGCTGGAAAAAGATATAAATACTTCAGTCATGCTAGAAAATCTCCGCCAGAGCTTATCTCTTCCCTCTATGCTTCGGGATACTGCGATTAGCACTACCCCTTTCCCTACCTGCTCTGTAGGGACTTGGTTTACTCCCCCAGCAGCACAGGAAAAGAGTACAAACACCTCCCAGACAGGCCCAGCAGGTGTCAAGGATGGTACTTCTGAGACAGAGCACCTCCTACAGGGGTAAGTGTCCCTATATCTTTGTGCCTCCTGGGCCTCGTTAACCTGGACCTGCTGCGCCCCTCTCTTCCCCTTTCTTCTTTCTTCTCTTCTCATATTGTTCTCTTGCCACAGCAACCGTCCTCTAGATCTGACTGCCTTATCTCGACATGACCTGGAAGATAACCTGCTGAACTCTCTTGTCATTCTGGAGGTTCTCTCTCGCCAGCTGCGGGACTGGAAGAGCCAGCTGACTGTCCCTCACTCAGAAGTTCAGGACAGTAGCACACAGACTGGCACATCTCCCGGTGGGGTATGAATGTTCTTCTTCCCAGTGGGCCCTCTTCCTTAGAATATGTGTAAAAGGTGATGATCTGGATAATCCCTTAAAGCTGTGGGTACTCATTTATACCTGTGGATACATCAAGATTTTCCAAGGGAATATAAGCCAGGAAAGTTTTATTTATTCATGAGAGACACACAGAGAGAGGCAGAGACATAGGTAGAGGGAGACTAGGGTCCTCAAGGGGAGCCTGATGTGGGACTTGATCCCAGGACTCTGGGATCATGCCCTGAGCCGAAGGCAGATGCTCAACCGCTGAGACACTCAGGTGTCCCAAGCCAGGGAAGTTTTAAAGGAGTCAGTTTCCGGACACCTGGGTGGCTCAGCGGTTGAGCCATGCAGGCGTCCTCCACATGTACTCTTGACTAATTTCTTTTCTTTCCTACTTCCCCATTCTCAATTGCCCCTGTCCACTTTACTAACAAACAGTGTATTTACTACCTATCTTGAATCTTACATTGTCAAGGAATAGTAATCAAAGGACAATTGAAAATATTTGTGTCCATGCTAAGAAAGCAAATGACTATGATGATTATGTAACATATCATTTTTGCATGCTTTCCATGAAACTGAAGGAAGACTTTAGTTATATTTGTGGATCATTAAACATTTTGACAGAAGTTCAATATGAGATTTTTGGCATGTATCTCCAAAGGAGCACCTAGAATTGGGTGATGTGCCCTTTTCTTTTCCTCCATTCTTACTTATTCCCATTATTTATATGAGGATTCTCAGTGCTTAAATCTCATAAGAAAGGAAAATCAGCATGGAATTGTTGCTGAGCCATGTCTTAGTATAGGCATTACAGTACTCCACAGAAACATGAACTAATAAGAAGCACTATCCATTTTTCTAATAGATGATTTGCAATAAAATTTTACTGACTAAAATGGATTTCTGTTGTTGCAGATATTTGATTAATAATAGACTTTATATTATAGATATATATAGATACTAAAATTTATTACATTAGGATAAAATTCTGAGAAGAGTAAAAATACAGGTTCAAGGAGAAAAAGGAATGATAAAAAATTTCTTACTTTTGAAAGATGTATTTATTTGAGAGAAAGAACATGAGCACATGGAGGGGCAGAGGGAGAGGGAGAAGGAAAGAAATGAACTCAGACGCCCCACTGAGGGTGGACCCTGACGCATGGCTTGATCTCAAAACCCTGAAATCATGACCTGAGCCAAAGTCAAGTGACTGAGCCATCCAGGGGCCCCAAAATGTCTGACTTTTAGGAAGAACTTGTTTGTGCATTTTTTAAAAGGATTTATTTATTTGAGAGAGAGAGTGCACACAAGCAGGGGTAGAGGAAAGGGAGAGAGAATCCTCAAGTGGACTTCCCACTAAGTGTGGAGCCTGATGCGGGTCTTGATCCCAGGACTCTAAGATCATGACCTGAGCTGAAATAAAGAATTGGACACTTAACCAACTGAGCCACCCAGGAGCCCCTGTTTATACGTTTTTTTGATGGTATCAAATAGGTATTAAATCATTATGGTAGGGATCCCTGGGTGGCTCAGTGGTTTGGCGCCTGCCTTTGGCCTGGAGCGTGATCCTTGAGTCCCAGGATCAAGTCCCACATCAGGCTCCCTACATGGAGACTGCTTCTCCCTCTGCCTGTGTCTCTGCCTCTTTCTCCCTCTCTATCTCTCGTAAATAAATAAATAAAATATTTTTAAAAAATCATTATGGTATATGTACTATTTATACTGTTGGATATACTTAAGAGTGATTTAACAGTTTTATTTCAAACTATCAAGATTTATTTATTAAAATTTATTTATTTGTTTGAGAGAGAGTGAACGAGCTAGTGAGGGCACTGAGTGGGGAGCCTGAAGCTGGGCTCAATTCCAGGGCTGAAGGCAGACATTTAACCAACTAAGCCATCCAGGTGCCCCTCAAACCTTATCAATATTTATAGTATGGTTTGAAATTACAGCCTTTGTAATAATCTAAACCTTAAATACTCAGTCTTGGGACGCCTGTGTGGCTCAGTGGTTGAGTGTCTGCATTTAGCTCAAGGTGTGATAGCAGAGTCCCAGGATCTAGTCCTACATTGGCTCCCTGCAGGGAGCCTGCTTCTCCCTCTGCCTATGTATCTGCCTCTCTGTGTCTCTCATGAATAAATAAATAAAACCTTTAAAAAAGAAAACAAAACAGTACTCGGTCTTTCGGGCGTTGCCTAGGTGGCTCAGTTGATTAAGCATTTGTCTTTGGGTCAGGTTGTGATTTTGGGTCCTGGGATCAAGCCCCATATCAGGCTTCCTCCTCAGTGGGGAGTCTGCTTCACCCTCTTCCTCTGCCCCTCTCCCTACTCATGTTAGAGCTCTCTCTCTTGCTCTTTCTCTCAAATAAATAAATTAAAATCTTAAAAAATACATTTAGTCTTTTTTTTTAAGAAGGTTTCATTTATTTATTTATGAGAGACACAGAGAGAGGCAGAGATACAAGCAGAGGGAGAAGCAGGTTCCTCGAGGGGACCCTGATATGAGACTTGACCCCAGGACCCAGGATCGAGTCCCACACCAGGCTCCCTGCATGGAGCCTGCTTCTGCCTCTGCCTGTGTCTCTGCCTCTCTCTGTGTCTCTCATGAATAAATAACTAACATCTTTAAAAAGAAAAAAAAAAGATAGATGTCAACCATTGAGCCACCTAGGCACCTCAATATTCAGTCTTTCAAAGTTATTCTGGAGATATGAAAGGAAAACAGTTTAAAGACCACTGTTCTTGGGGCACCTGAGTGGCTTGGAGGCTAAGTGTCTACCTTTGGCTCAGATCATGATCCTGGGGTCCTGGGATAGAGTCCCACTTCGGGTTCCCCATGGGGAACCTTCTTCTCCCTCTTCCTGCATCTCTGCCTCTCTGAGTGTGTCTCTTGTGAATAAATAAAATCTTTAGGGAAGGGAAAAAAAAAAAAGACCACTGTTCTAGAGGACTCTGGTTGTGATAGCATAAGCTGAGGAAGGAAGGGAATGATATCCAGGGAGGAATTGAGAGCCTCAGTCCTGTGGCCTTTGAGGTAGTGGGTGGCTGCTGCTAAGAGGAGATGGTCTCCAAATGCCCAAAGACCTTGAGTTGAAAATATTCTCAAAATAATGACTATCTTTTGCCAAAATCCTGACCTTGTTCCCCATCCCTGAGTTGACCTCGTACCCTCTTTCCCTGAAGCTCGCCAAATCCCTTTGGATGCCACTGAGGCAGAGCCAAATAGAGGCAATGATAGCACTGGCTGCCATTCTCTGTCGCAGTGCCCTGTCCTTGCCGCTTGGCTGCTTCCTTCACACTAATCTCATCACTTGCCTGGCTGCCCAGTTCTGAGCAGCATGCGTCCCCTGTCTGGGGCTCATGGCATCCTCCATGCCTTACTACATGATGCAGTAGGGAATCATGACTGCTCTGTGGGGGAGGGGAACAGTGAACTCTACAAGCTCTGTCCCCTTAAATCCAGACTGCTGTAACATCGTGACTCAGCACTGCTGCTCCCACAGTAGGTTTTGTCTTAGATGATGGCTGCCTTTCAGCAGTAATGATGGCTCCCGCTTCTGTCTCAGAACTTGAGTCTTGGGGATCCCTGGGTGGCACAGCGGTTTGGCGCCTGCCTTTGGCCCAGGGCGTGATCCTGGTAACCCGGGATCGAATCCCACATCGGGCTCCCGATGCATGGAGCCTGCTTCTCCCTCTGCCTGTGTTGTGTCTCTGCCTCTCTCTCTCTCTCTCTCTCTGTGACTATCATAAATAAATAAATAAAAATTAAAAAAAAAAAGAACTTGAGTCTTTGTATGGCTCTGCTGCCTTGAGATCATACTTTTCCACTCAACGTAGCATACTAATTTTTATCTGCACTAAGATAACGAATAGATAGAGAATGGGAAAATGAAAACGACAAAGGAGTATATGGGGAGGTTACTGTGATCAAAAGAATTGCCAGTTAAAACAATGAGATGCTATTTTCGTCTAACAAAATGGCAAAAATAAAATAGATAATGCTAGTAAGTATTGCCCTGTTGTTAGTAAGGTATATAAATTGGCTTAACCTTTTTTGCAAGTAATTTAAGTAAGACCCTTAAAGCAATTCAGAATTTCTGACCTAGTAGTTCTACTTCTAGGGATGTATCCTTAGGGTAAAAAAAATGCTGCATAAAACTGATAGCTTTTTTTAAAATGATGAAAAAAGTGTAATGAAAAATAATGATACACCGTAAGATGGGATAATCTACAACCTAATTTTATGTGCTTATGAAGAGCTTTTAATAACATGGAAAGGAAGTATAACAAGTCATGGTTTTTTAAAGAAAGGAAATCAGAGTTCAGATAATCTTTGAGAGGCTTTAAGGTGAGGTAAAGTATCATCAGAAGTAAAAAAATGAGTAGTAGTCTGCTTTGATAGGTCTCCCTAAAGCAGATTTTCCAGTCTCAGGCTATTTCAGTGAGGAGAGTGAATATAAATTCAGGGTTAAATAACATTAGTATAATAAAATTAAGTAGGGGCGCCTGGGTGGCTGAGTTGGTAAGTGTCTGCCTTTGGCTCAGATCATGATCTTAGGGTCCTGGGATTGAGCCCCACATGGGGCTCCCTCCTCAGCGCAGAGTCTGCTTCTCTCTCTCCCTCTGCCCCTCTCCCCACTCATGCTGTCTCTCTGAAATAAAAAAAACCTTTAAAAAAAAATTGTTGCTCCAGGTGGTGAAATTATTAATGGTTTCTTTTTCCATTTTATTCATTCTGTATTTCTAAAATTTTACATTAAGCACATTCTTATAGTTTCATTTTTTTTTTTAAGATTCTATTTATTTATTCATAAGAGACAGAGAGAGAGGCAGAGACACAGGCAGAGGGAGAAGCAGGCTCCACACTGGAAGCCTGACTTTGGACTCGATCCTGGGTCTCTAGGATCAGGCCCTGGGCCTAAGGCGGCGCTAAACCTCTGAGCCACCCGGGCTGCCCAGTTTCATTCTTCTAATTAGAAAAAAAAGTTATTTTGAAAATGAATTTTTTACGTATCTCAATTTTTTTCTGACTTGGCTTCATCGAGCGTGTGAGCTTTGGTCCTATTGTTAATAGGAGAGGCTCCTGTATCTCAGTGGGTGGGAGGGGGAATGCAGTGCTGGTGGTGCATGTTGTTTATGCAAAAGGCACAGCTTTTGTTTCTCCACCCAGATAAATAAGAAACCTCAGCATCTTCAGGAGAGTCAAGAGATTGGACAGGTTCTGCAGCAGGCCAGGAATGTCATGGTAAGCTTTGATTGACCTTATATTATCTCTGGGTCTCCTGTGAAGATAAAGAATGGAGAATCCTGAGTAGTTAGCAGATGGTGATACTAAGCCGTGGTAGTGAAGGGAGGTTTCCAAACCTTTGTTAAGGACATGTCCCTATTGGGAGCTTAGAATTGGGGTCAGTGGTTTCCCTCCCACTGTCCTTGCTTATTTCCTGCTTAGTGACTTTATTTGATCTAGCCTAACCACCTTTCCCTCCACAGCAGTCATGGGTGCTGGTTTCTAAAGAGCTGATATCCTTGCTTCATCTATCTCTGTTGCACTTAGAGGAAGATAAAACTGCTTTGAATCAGGAGGTAAGCAGCATGAAGGTGAAGGCAGGGGCCTCTGGTGAGATGAAAATTAAAAAAAAGGGGGGGGGGGACTAGATGCAGTGTCTGGTTCTTACCTTGTAGTCTCGGCGTATAGAAACTCTGGTCTCCTGCTGTTGTGATGTGTTGAGGAAATTGAAGGCAAGGCTCCAGAGCTTCAAAACAGAAAAGGAGGAGGCAATGCACAAAGAGGAAATGGCCCTCAGAGGCAAGGATGCGGTAAGGTGCCATGCCTTTGTTCCTGGATGTGAGAGGTCTCTTCCTCAGGGTTCCTGCAGGAACACAAATTCACCTGAGACACAGATGACTGCTTGCTCTGGGGAATAATGAACTAAACCACAGGTGTGGAGAGTCAGGGCTTTTTGTGCTCTTTTGCCCCTCTGCCCACCTCTTCCTTCAATAGGCAGAGGCTGTGCTAGAGGCTTTCTGTGCACACGCCAGCCAGCGTATCAGCCAGCTAGAACAGGACCTGGCATCCATGGGGGATTTCAGAGGCCTTTTGAAGGAGACCCAGACCCAACTGGTAATTTGAAGGCATTTTCTTTTCCTGGGATCCATGCTAATACAGAGGGAGGATGGCCATATACCCCCATTTTGTTGTATCCAGAGGGAAGGGGTATGTTCTCTATAAGCAATCTTTCTGTGTAGGTAGGGCTTCATACTGAGCAAGAAGAGGTGGCTCAGCAGACAGTGAGTCTGACTTCAAACTTACAACAGGACTGGATATCCATGCAACTGGATGTGAGTATTTGAGGCCAGCATATCACTCCTTTACTCATAGCCAGCCCTGTTAGGAGCCTTGCCTCAAATATGTTCTCCTGACCTGCTTGCTTCCTCTGGTAGTACATAACATGGACAGCTTTGCTGAGCCGGTCTCGACAACTCACAGAGAAACTCACAGCTAAGAGTCGGCAGGCCCTCCAGGAGCGTGATGCTGCAATTGAGGAAAAGCAGCAGGTACAAACCAGGAGTGGGGACTTTTTAGGCTTGGTTGACTACTCCTCCTCTATAGAAGGCCTTTCTAATGGGTGGTATCATTAGCTTCTTACCCTGGACCTGTCTTTTTTCCACTCTGTGGGTCTGGAGACCAGCCAGGTCCCTTCACTATAGATGGCCTTGGGCCCAGTTGTTTCCTTTGCTCTTCAGCACCTTCTTCAGCTACTTTTCTCCTCTTTCTTCTTTTTACTGAGCCTTATTTCTGTAGTGTTGCCTCCCAAGAGCAATTGCTTTGCTGTTCTGTCCAGAAAGAGAAGCTGGGCTGAATCCTAGGATTCCTGATTTAGGAAAAACCAGAGGAGAAAAATCTGTCTTTTCTTCCTAGGTTTCCAGGGAGCTGGAACAAGCTACTACCCATCTAGAGGACTGCAAAGGCCGAATAGAACAACTAGAATTGGAAAACAGTTGCCTAGCAACAGGTAGGGGTGTGTGTGCACACGCATGCACAAGCATTTGTGCCCTGCTGAAGCTAGAGGTGTGGCAGTAAAGCAAGGAAGTACTCTAGAGCACTTGTTTTGGAGCAGAAGAATGTGGAGTTTTTGTCCTGATGACTGCATGGCATCATTAGGATACTTTTGGTTTAGATCTCCAGGCTCAGCTGCAGATTCTGGCCAGCATGGAGAGTCAGCTAAATGAGCTACAGAGTCAGCATGCCCATTGTACCCAGGACCTGGCCATGAAGGATGAGTTGCTTTGCCAGCTTACCCAGAGCAATGAGGAGCAGGCTGCTCAGTGAGTTACTATCAGGTTATTGTGGCAGGAGGCACCCAGGAAATAGGACCAGTGGAATCTAATATATAAGGTCTCTGGTAGATGGCAAACGGAAGAGGTGGCACTAAAACACTTGCAGGCAGAGCTGCAGCAACAACAGGCTGTCCTGACCAAGGAGGTACAAGACCTGAAAGAGACCCTGGAGGTAAGGAATATGGCATGGGGCCAGGGAGCCGGTAGGAGTGTGACTCTTCTGATGGTATTGAAGTAAGGTTTGAGACTGTGGACCAGAAAAAGCCTCTGTTCCCAGGGCTCTAAGATTTCTTACTTAGCCTTATTTCCCCCCCTCCCTGTCTCGCTCTTTGCCTTCCTTCCTTTTCCTGTGTCCCCAGTTTGCAGACCAAGAGAACCAGGTTGCTCACCTAGAGCTGGGCCAGGTTGAATGTCAGCTGAAAACCACACTGGAAGCACTCCGGGAGCGCAGCCTGCAGTGTGAGGACCTCAAAGATACTGTAGAGAACCTGAAGTGAGATTTCTACCTTTCTGTGCTTCACCTACTGTTTATGTTTCCCAGGAGCACTTTGAGAAGCTAAAGTTTCCAAGAAGAGAATTGTAATAGGGTCCACAGCCTCTTTTTTTCTTTTTTTTTAAGATGGTATTTATTCATTTGAAAGAGCTGAGAGCATGAGGCGGGGAGGAGTAGAGGAAGAGGGACAAGCAGACTGCACTCAGTGCAGAGCCAGGGGCTCGATCCCACAACCTTAAGATCATGACCTGAGCTGAAATCAAGAGTCAGATGCCCAAATGACTGAGCCACTCAGGAGCCCCCTTATTTCCCTCTTTTTGTTGTTGTTGTTGTCATTTTTGTTTTTGTTTTCCCTCTTTGAATGCAGCTCTGCGTGGGGATTTGGGAGAGGTGTTCAGAGGTTGCCTGGTCTTTGGCTGTTTTCTCTCTTCTTTATTTCAGGGCTAAACTGGCTAGCACCATAGCAGAGAGCCAGGAACAACATCTGGAGAAGACACGCCAGTATTCCCAAGAGCTAGGGGTGCTGACTGAGCAACTACAGAGACTCACCTTCTTCCTACAGACAAAACTAAAGGAGAAGGTAGGATCTGGAGGTTCCTTTTCTTTCTTTCCAATCCTATCTTCAAACAAAGACAGTTTTATTCCCTCCTTCCCAATCTGTAGACCTTTTATTTCCTTTTCTTATCTTACTGCATTTGCTAGAACTTCCACCACGATGTGGAAAAGGAAGGGTATAAGGGGACATCCTTGCCTTGTACCTGATCTTAGAGGGAAAGCTTGAACTTTCTCACCATTAAGTATGATGTTAGCTGTAGGCTTTTGTAGGTTAAGGAAGTTCTCCTCTATTCCTAGTTTTCAAGAGTTTTTCCAGTTGTATCTATTGCATAGAATGGTCTTCCTAAAATGCTATTCTTATTCTATCTCTGACCTTCACTGACTTTCAGTCACCTACGGCAATTCTTCATCTTGTCACTCAAACTTTTCTTCATCTGTCTCCTGCCTCTCTATTATGAACTCTTTACTCCAACTAGTCTGTATACTGGCATGCTCAATCTCTAATCACACCCAGACTTGGGCTATTCCCATGCCCATTTTCCTCTGATTTCAAACTGGAAATACCTTTTCCTTTCCTTATTCTCCCTATTGCACCTTCTTTGAAATATTCCAGAATCACATGGACTCAGTGATCTCCTGCTATATTCCTCATGAACTTACTCTGCTTTTGTACTTGTATTAGTTTTCCTTGGATGTCTATTCTCTTCAACTAGACAATGTCTATTTATTTTATTTATTTTTTTAAAGATTTTATTTATTCATGAGAGATAGAGATAGAGAGACAGAGACATAGGCAGAGGGAGAAGCAGGTTCCATGCAGGGAGTCCAATGTGGGACTCGATCCCAGGTCTCCAGGATCAGGCCCTGGGCTGAAGGCAGATGCTCAACCGGTGTGCCACCCAGGCGTCCCCAATTAGACAATGTTTAAAGAAAGTAGATGGGGTGCTTGGGTAGCTCATTCGGTTAAGCATCTGGCTCTTTTTTTTTTTTTTTTTTTTTTTTTTAATGATAGTCACACACACACAGAGAGAGAGGCAGAGACATAGGCAGAAGGAGAAGCAGGCTCCATGCACCGGGAGCCCAACGTGGGATTCGATCCTGGGTCTCCAGGATCGCGCCCTGGGCCAAAGGCAGGCGCCAAACCGCTGCGCCACCCAGGGATCCCAAGCTCTTGATCTGGCTCTTGATTTCAGCTCACGTCATGATCTTAGTTAGGGTCATGAGATTGAGTCCTGCATTGGGGTCCACACACAGCTGGGAGTATGCTGGAAATTCTCTCTCTCCCTCTCATTCTGTCTGTCCCCCTGCACTCGCTCACTTACTCTCTCTCACACAGACTCTCTATCTCTCTAAAATAAATAAGTTAGGGCAGCCCACGTGGCTCATTGGTTTAACGCCACCTTCGGCCCAGGGCATGATCCTGGAGTCCTGGGATGGAGTCCTGGGATTGAATCCCGCGTCGGGCTCTCTGCATGGAGGCTGCTTCTCCTTCTGTCTGTGTCTCTGCCTCTCTCTCTGTCTGTCTCTCATGAATAAATAAATAAAATATTTAAAAAATACTTGATTAATTAATTAATTTAAAAAATTTAAAAAATAAAGCAGAAATTTAGCATTGCTTCTTTGGCTTTCCTACAGTCCACCCTACACAATAAATTGTTGATATCTTTTAGAATAGAGTTATTTAGCTTATTCAACACTGAAAGTTACAACCAGGATCCAGAACTCTGAAAGTGCTTATGATCTGACCCTAGTGTGTGCTGAGCACAGGAAATGTGAAAGATTCCACAGTCTTGCAAGAAGAGGAGTGTAAACCTGACATCTTGACTTGTGATCATGACAGATGTCTGCATGGAGAAATATACCTTTGAGAGTTAGCATGTCTTCTCAAAGCAGGTGATCCTTGGGCAGAGTCTTGAGATTTGGAAGTTTATAGGGCAGGGCAAGGGTAGGTTATATAGGAAGACCTTCTAGGCAGAGTGGATGGTGTATGAAAGAGAGGCACTGTGTACTTTCTCATAGTGTCTACCTTGTAACATGACCTGGGTTAGGTGCTGGGGCTATAGGTGAACAAGACAAGGCCCTGCTTACATGGACTTTGGCAAGCTTGGGGACTGGGAAGCCAGCTCTTCATAATTGGAGCATAGGAGGTATACGGGGCAAGAATGACAAACAAGGAGACAAGACTAGAGAAGTAGACAGGAGGCCTGAAGGCTTGAACTAATGACAATTATAGAAGGGGTAGGGAGGAGAGGATGGACTGGATGAATTCAATACATATTTAGAAAATGGAAGTAATATAACCTGGTGACCAATTTGGTGTAGGTATAAGGTGGAAGAGCGAATGATGACCTCTAGGTTGCTGGAAAGATGATGGTACTTTCTAGAACTGGGGGTGGCAGACTTTCTATGAAGTACAATATAGGGCAGCCCAGGTGGCTCAGTGGTTTAGCGCCGCCTTTAGCCCAGGGCATGATCCTGGAGACCCAGGATTGAGTTCTGCGTCGGGCTCCCTGCATGGAGCCTGCTTCTCCCTCTGCCTCTGTCTCTGCTTCTCTCTCTGTGTGTCTCTCATGAATAAATAAATAAAATCTTTATTAAAAAAAGAACAATATAATATTTTGGGTTTTGTGAGCCATGTTGTCTCTGCCTTAACTACTTAAATCCACCTTTGTAGTTCAAGAACAGCCATAGACAATATATAATTAAATATATATGGCTGTATTTCAATAAAACTTTATTTACCAAAACAGGTGGCCGGCCAGATATGAACCACAAACTGTAATTTGCTGTCCCAACCCTCCTGCTCTAGGATTGTAAATACAGGAGGAGGAATAGATTTTTGATGGGATGGGACAGGGAAAATGGTGAGGTCAGCTTTATACATATTAAATTTCAGGTGAACTATGGAACATTCTGGTAGATTTTTCACAGGCAGGTGAGCCTTTTGGTCTGGAGATTGAGAAAATCATACACTTCAGAGAGATATATTGAAAGGTCAACCATGTAGAGGTGGATGTTTTTGTGGCGTTCCCAAGGCAAGGCCACCTGGGGAATGGGTTAGAGTATAAAGAAGGCTAAGAATAAACCAAAAGGAGTCCAGCAGTTTAAGGAAGGACCTGTGGATAGAGAGCAGAAATTGTTAGAAAGGTATGAGGACTACCTAAGAAGGAGAGAGTCCTGTCCCAGAAGCTGAGCAAAGAAAGTTTCTAAAAGAAGAACATGGTCATCGATTATCAAATAGGTAAAACAAGAGCTTTAACTATCCATTGAATTTGAAAGTAAGGATGCTATTGGTAAAAAGAGTTTTGGTGGAATAGTGAGGCAGAAGACTGAGTGTAGTGGGGCTAGGGAGTCAATAAATAGATGGTGAGAATTTTAGGCGGGAAATGTAGTCTTTTTTAATCAGAAGGGAAAGAGAAATGGCAGTTTAAAAATGGGATTTAAGTTAAAAAGAAGGTTTCTGTTTCAAATTGTTACTGTTTTAGTTAGAGAATTAAGCTCAGGGAAAGGAGCTAATTGAGAAGTTGCTGATAGAGAAAAAAGGGAGTTAGATAGAAGAGCATTCCAGAGGAGGTGGCTAAGGGGGTACCTGGAAGTTCAGGAAATCACGAACCCTGAAGAGTAGCTGACCATGTTTCTCCTTTACCCTTAGGCTGAACCAGAGACCCTCCTGGTAAGCGCAGCCTGTGCTCCTGCCCAAGAATACCCTCCACCTACTGACAGTACCTTCTTGGGGAGCGTCTTGACAGCAGTGGCAGATGAAGGTTAGAGTCCCTGGGATTTAAAAGTGGGAAAGTTGCAGCCCTGCCCCTGATATCTTCAGCTGTTGAAGATGCTCACCAACAGACATCTCTCTCCCTGGCTTCTGTCATGGCAGACCCTTGACTGGGTCACCAAAGAGGCCCTCTACCTCAATTGGTTTTTCTTTTAGAGCTAGAAGCAGCTCCGGTGCCCTTGCTGGGAAGTGACAAGAGTGCTTTCACCCGATTATCATCAATGGTTTCCCTTCAGCCTACAGGTTAGGATGGGCTCCAGGGATCCTGCCTCATTTCTAGATCTGGTACTAATGATAAAGACTAAAGCAGTGAGAAGTGCTTTGCTCTAAAAACCTCAATTTTATGTGGGCTCATTTTATTTCTGCCTTTTGAGATCTGCAGTGTTCTGGACATTCAAATCCTATGGGTGAGGAACAAAGATAAGAGTTGTGGCAATGATGGCTACATACATCTTCTTCCTTTCAGAGCCAAAGAGCTCTACTTCTAGTTAGGACTTGCTCTTTCAGAGACCCCAGGCATGGAGAAGAGTCTGGCAGAAATGGGTACTGTGACTCTGGAGCTTCAAAGCCTGTGTTCCCTGCTGCAAGAGTCTAAAGAAGAAATTATCAGGACTCTGCAGCGAAAGATGTGAGTGGAGGGCAGTCTTGATTAGAGAGGGCAGATCAAGCGAGACAGCTCCTTATGTCAAGGGCTCAGCCAGTGCCTCAGAGGACAGAAGTAATGCTGAATCCTTCCCTCCCCTAGCTGTGATCTGCAGGCTAGGCTACAGGCCCAGGAAGAACACCATCAGGAAGCCCAGAAGGCCAAGGAGGCAGACATAGAGAAGCTGAACCAGGCCTTGTGCTTGCGCTACAAGGTGAAGGAGGGGCCTAGAAGTGGGGCGTTGAAGAACTGGGGCAGTTCTACTGGCCCACTGGGACCCATGGTCTCTCCAGGAATCTGGGTGGTGGGAATTTTCCAATCATTGCCCTAGTTTTGCCCTTCCCAGGGTCAGACATTTCACATGCTTGGGAATTAGCTAAGGGCTGACCCATCTCCCAGACTGACCTAGAAGTCAGGAACTCTGGCAGAACTCTCTCAACACTGAAATGTGCCTTGCCTAACATAGCCCTAGAGAAAGAATTGGACTGTTATCAATTGGTATTACTGGAGCTAAACATGGGTCAGACATTAAATCCTATCTCCTGGCAAGGGCTGCTAAAAAGCTAGCTCTCCCAGTGTGGCTTTCCTTCCTTTCCCTCACAGAATGAAAAGGAGCTCCAGGAAGTGATACAACAGCAGAATGAGAAGATACTAGAGCAGATAGACAAGAGTGGCGAGCTCATAGTATGTTCTGTATGATGCCTGACCTTCTGCGTCCATGGTAGCTAGAATCTTAAATTTGGTGGGAATTGGATCCCTGGGTGGCTCAGTGGTTGAGCGTCTGCCTTTGGCTCAGTTCGTGATCCCTGGGTCCTGGGATTGAGTCCCACATCGGGCTCCTCATGGGGACCTGCTTCTCCCTCTGCCTCTACTTCTCTCTCTGTATCTCTCGTGAATAAATTAAAAACAAAAAAGGATAAAGAGGCCCTTTGAGGGCTACTGGATACCTCTTCATTCGCATCTCCAGAGCCTTAGAGAAGAGGTGACTCAGCTTACTCGCTCACTTCGGCGTGCAGAGACAGAGACGAAGGTGCTACAAGAGACCCTAGCAGGTCAGCTGAACCCCGACTGTCAGCCTATGGCCACTAACTGGATCCAGGAGAAAGTGTGGCTCTCCCAAGAGGTGAGAGGTGACTCAGAGTTAACAGAGGAGCTGGGCAGCTGGTGGGAACCCAAGGCTGTGCCTCTACTGATCTGGACATCTCTATAGGTGGAAAAGCTGAGGGTGATGTTCCTGGAGATGAAAAATGAGAAGGCAAAGCTCATGGTCAAGTTCCAGAGCCATGTAAGGATTCCCATGCCATTCTAGGCCCATTTCCCATTACTACTAGCAAATGCCCTGCCATATTTTCCTGGTCCCACACACTATGCTGTTCTTCTGAGTACAGGACTTAATGCAACCTATTTATTTTCTAGAGAAACATACTAGAGGAGAACCTTCGGCGCTCTGACAAGGAGTTAAAGAAACTAGATGACATCGTTCAGCATATTTATGAGGTAAAGGAGGGAGGGAGTTCAAATAGTGAAGGCACCTGGCACAGGACTTAGCCCCAGGAAGTATGATGGGTATCGTTCTGATGCCCAGCCTGTGCTCACTGTTGCAGGCTTCTGGTTTCTCCCCTCTCACTCAGTCGGTACTTCCTGGGACTGGGAGCCTTGAACATGTGACCCTGAGATACCTTTTCTGTCTCTTCCTAGACTCTGCTGTCCATTCCAGAGGTTGTGAGAGGTTGCAAGGAGCTACAGGGATTGCTGGAGTTTCTGAGCTGAGAAACTGAAAGCTGGAATCTGTTTCACTCCTTTTTTTTACTTGCAATACTCCCTTACCCCAACACCAGGACCAATGGACATAGAGCTAGCTATGTTTAATGCTATTTAAATAAATATATTTAATGAATTTCTTCAAATTCAATGAATCCTATTTTTTGGGTGTGGGAGTTGGGTGAGGTTAGAGGAGATTGTTGGCCCTCCTGCCTGGGCACCCTCCATACAACCCTCCCACTGCATCCAGAGCCAGAGTTGGCTGCCCTTCCTCCCTTCTCTTGCTTCCTCAAATACTCTGGGCACTGGACTGCTTGTTCCCTGGCTCTTAGCCGGTGGGGAGAATGGACAGACAAGGATTCATTCTCTTACCTTCTCCATCCCCCTCCAGACGAGGTCCTGGTAAATAAGGGGGTGGGTGAGAACAGAGAAACTCAGTTCTTACTCCCTGCACTGGACTGCCACACTTTGTTGGTACCTCTATCTCCTTACCCCATCAGTTGTGACTGTTTAGGTGACTCTCCTTCACAGACCAGGCGCAGTTCCCAACATCCAGGACAGTGCCCAGCATAGGGTAAAGGCGATGGTGGCAGAAATGAGGGCAAGACCATTTCTTGCCTCGGGCCGGGTGGTGGTGGGGTGGTGGTGGCGGCGAGTGTGTGTGGGGGGTGGCGGGGGGATGGAGGGGTGAGGGGGTGGTAGGGGGGGTGGGGGAGGTGCTGGTGGTAGGGCTCCCTGAATTGGGAGGGAGGGGTACAAGAGCTCAGAGACCTGGCAGGGTAGTCACTCCACCTCGTCGCCCCGCCTCTGTGGGCATGGCTCTGCTGAGTCACCAGTCCGGGGAGGGGGCGTGGCCAGGGGAGGGATGTGCCCACCCCTCGGGGGAGTCACGTAGCTCTGCGGCATCCGCAGCCTCATTTACAGGAGGCTGAGCTAGAGCCGCAGTTGTTGCCAACCTGAATCCGCGGCGTTCCTGTGGCTGCCGCTGCTAACTTGCTGCGCATCTTGCTGCACACAGGTGAGGCCCTGAGCGGGCGGGAACTGCTCAGCACTCTTCCGCTCCCCAGCTTTTCCCTCTGTCACCCTTGCTTGACTCCCGAGGATTCTTGGCTGTGCCTTCTTAGCTCTCTTCTTACATCCTCTCTACTTTCTGTCCACTCGAAACCCTATGGTTCAGCCTTTCCCACAGCACCGCTTCATCTTAGCTCTCACGCCCAGACCTTAGCTCCTCTAATCTCAGATCTTCCTCTGCCTACTGGATTTTTCTTGGGGATCAGCTTCTCCCACCTAGCCCATTTTCATCTCAGCCTGCTCCCTCTCCTAGGCTAGTTCCTTGTCCAGCTGTCTTGCCTACTCTGTACCCCTGGTTTAGGTCTTTGCCCTGGCTAGTTAGCCTGTCTCTCTGTCACCTCCCCACAGGCCTCCTCCCTGCTGCTCCCTCCCTTTCTCAGGCCCTCTACTCACTCCTTTCAACCCTGATCCCTTGCTCCCATCTGGCTGCAAAGGCAGTCATGTTTGGGGTACAGAAAATAAGAGGTTACAGAAGCTTATGGCAGTTATTTCTGCCACTCCTACTCTCCACTTTTCCCCTACTTTTCCTCCAGAAGCTGAGGGACAGAGGGTGGTAGGTACTTGTACTTCATTCTGAAGTCTTGAAAGTAAGTGCGCTTTCCCTAGAGGCCCTGCTAAGGATGATAATATTGAAATTGGAAAGGCCAGGCCTTATTCCATACCTGAAGGGGCCAAATTCAGTGAAAGAAGGACTAGATCTTTGGGCACTAGTTTCACAGGAAGACCTGTAGCTTCAGGGCTGCTTACTTCCCCACCCCTACCCTGCATCTTTCTCCAGGGCTGGGAAGGGTGCCCACCAGGGACAAAAGGAGATGTGGGAACCGGGGCCCTAAGCCTGCTAGCTGTCAGAGGGATTGGTGCCACTGTGTTGTACAGAACCCATGCCAAGGACTGCTGCCTTGTTCCTAGCTCCCTACTTGTTGGGGGGTGGAGGAGGCCATTTGGTCCATATGGCCAGGAGAGGAAGCAAAAGAGGTAGCTGGGCCCAGTTTTTATATCCTGTCTCTCTCTTCCACAGAGCTGTCACCATGCCCCACTCGTACCCAGCCCTTTCTGCTGAGCAGAAAAAGGAGTTGTCTGACATCGCCCTCCGGATTGTGGCCCCAGGCAAAGGCATTCTGGCTGCAGATGAGTCTGTAGGTAGGTGGAGCCTGTGGCTACTTAGGGGTAGAGGTGGCCAGAGAGCCCTGGGGATGAGCTTGCTACCTCTCTTTTGTTTGTCCCCAGGCAGCATGGCCAAGCGGCTGAGCCAAATTGGAGTGGAGAACACAGAGGAAAACCGCAGGTTGTACCGCCAGGTCCTGTTCAGTGCTGATGACCGTGTGAAGAAGTGCATTGGAGGTGTCATCTTCTTCCATGAGACACTTTACCAGAAGGACGATAATGGTGTTCCTTTCGTTCGTACCATTCAGGATAAAGGCATTGTCGTGGGCATCAAGGTGCAACCACTGGCCCTCAGTGGGGGCTGAACTGGAATGAGTGTGTGTGTGTGTGTGTGTGTGTGTGTGTGTGAGTGTGAGAGGTGACAAGGGGAATTCTGTTTAGGTTCAGCCCTCTGCCTGTGTTTCCTCTACAGGTTGATAAGGGTGTAGTGCCTCTAGCAGGGACCGATGGAGAAACCACCACTCAAGGTATAGGATGTGTGGGTGAAGGGGGATTCCTGAGTGGCTCGGCGGTTTAGCACCTGCCTTTAGCCCAGGTCATGATCTTGGAGTCCCGGGATGGAGTCTCACATCAGGGTCCCTGCATGGAACCTGCTTCTCCCTCTGCCTGTGTCTCTCTGCCTCTCTCTCTCTTTCTCTGTGTCTCTCATGAATGAATAAATAAAAAAATATATATATAAAAAAAAGGTGGGTGGGTAAAGACTGCAGGATTGTTGGTTGGTTGATGCTGGCAAAGAGGGGCAGGGTGATGAGCTGGTCCTATGCCTACAGGGCTGGATGGGCTCTCGGAACGCTGTGCCCAATACAAGAAGGATGGCGCCGACTTTGCCAAGTGGCGTTGTGTGCTGAAAATCAGTGAGCGCACACCCTCAGCACTTGCCATTCTGGAGAATGCCAACGTGCTGGCCCGCTATGCCAGCATCTGCCAGCAGGTGTGTGTGTGTTTGTGTGAGGGGTCAGATGGGTGCCTTGTGCCTAGTGGGGAGAGGGTTAGGAGGGCTTTCTCCCCTCCTCCCTACTGCCCCTCCCAAGTTACTCTGCTCTTACCTACAGAATGGCATTGTGCCTATTGTGGAACCTGAAATCCTGCCTGATGGAGACCATGACCTAAAACGTTGTCAGTACGTTACAGAGAAGGTGAGTCTACACCTAGGCACAGGTACATACTTCAAGGAGAGCCTGACGCGTCCTGTAGTCCCTGGCTCAGATGCAAGTACTTTCCCCAAGCACTCTTTTACTTCATCCCAGAACACATACCTCTGAGTTTGAGCCTGTACTGACCCTCACAGTCATGCCCACTTTCCCCTAAGAGAGGAGCATTGAGCAGGGGCTTGGAACCTTAGTAAACCCCCTCTGATCTCCAGGTCTTGGCTGCTGTGTACAAGGCCCTGAGTGACCATCACGTGTACCTGGAGGGGACCCTGCTCAAGCCCAACATGGTGACCCCTGGCCATGCTTGTCCCATTAAATATAGCTCAGAGGAGATCGCCATGGCAACTGTCACTGCCCTGCGTCGTACTGTGCCCCCAGCTGTCCCAGGTACTACCCTGCTTCCTAACCTGCTCCTGTCCCTAAGACCCATTCTCAGGGTCTTGTGGCCTTCATGGGTCCCATACCCTGGAAAAATAGGGAGTTGACCAATCAGTTTCTCTTCTCTACCCTAGGAGTGACTTTCCTGTCTGGGGGTCAGAGTGAAGAGGAGGCATCACTCAACCTCAATGCCATCAACCGTTGCCCCCTTCCTCGACCCTGGGCCCTCACCTTCTCCTATGGGCGTGCCCTGCAGGCCTCTGCCCTCAATGCCTGGAAAGGGCAACAAGACAATGCTGGGGCTGCCACTGAGGAGTTCATCAAGCGGGCTGAGGTTGGGAGCTAGAGGTGGTGACTAGGGGAGAGGGGTATAGCTAGGCAGGGGGCAGCACCCAGAGGCTATAACCTAGGCAGGTTTTGGTGCCTGTGGGCTGTGTCAGCCTGCTTACCCCTTCCTCTCACCCCCTATCCTTTTACAGGTGAATGGGCTTGCGGCTCAGGGCAAGTATGAAGGCAGTGGAGAAGATGGTGGAGCTGCAGCACAGTCCCTCTACATTGCCAACCATGCCTACTGAGTATGCATTCCACGCCACAACCTTTGACCTGGCACCTGCACCCCATTTCACCTATAGTTAAGGCCAGAGCCAAATAGCCATGCAGAGCAGAGACGCCTCCATCCAGCACTGAGTCATCTTCCTTTTTTGTCCTCCCCCTCTCCCATTGCTGCACCTGGGATCACTGGATGGGAGAGTAGGGCGCCCCTCATGACTGAGGGCAGAAGTTGCTAGAAGTCAGAGCAGGATGCCTGGGTTTCCCCCTGCCTCCACCAGTCCCTACCATTTCCCCATGATATGGTAGCTTCTCCTTGGGCTTTCCTTGCCTACCTTGTCTCCTGGGATCAGAGAGTAGGATACTAGACATGACTCATGTCTTGGGTACATACCACATAGCAAATAAATGGTAGCAAAAGATGCTACTTCGTCTGTCTGTTTTACACATCAAATTCCCATCTCAGTTTCTGATTTCCACTGACTGTCTCTGGGCCCTCTGACTGTGGAGGTGGGGAGGGTAGGTTTTGAGTTTTACTGGGCTTTAAGTTTATGGGGGAGGGGCACACCCAGCATACCCAGCTCAAGCTCTTCCTAGTGAATGGTCCAAGGCTGGAGGGTGGGCAGTATGGAGGGCAGGTGTTTCAGGGACTGCCAACAGAAGCAGTGGGCTGCAGTTGAAGGATGGAATAAGGTGAGACTTGTGCAATTCCTGAATGCAGCTTTTGCCTAAAGCCCAAAACTGGGATAAGAGGATGGAGGTCTCTCACCTGTCCTCTGTGTTGAATTCTGCTGGGGCTTGACACATTGTGCTGGGGGTGGGGGGTGGGCATTGCAGGAGGAGCACCCGCACTCCTGCCCAACATGGAAAAGCCACAAGGGTCAAGACTGTCAGATGGAGCAGAGTATCTAGGAGGTTGCCAAGGACTATTGCCCATCCCCATTTAGGGTAGATAAGGGCACAGGAAAGGCTGATTTGAAGGTCTGGGCAAGTGTAGACCTGGTGAGGTTTTATGCTAAACTTTGACTACTTGGCTGGGGTGCAGGGGTACATCAAACACCTGGGTCTGTCTGAGGGGATGAAAAGATGAGAGAACCTGCTAGGTGTATCTGTGTGAACTTAGGAGGTCATTCTCTGTAAAGTACACAACCAGTTCTCCACCCAACTAATAACTGCAGTATGGGAAGGTAGGCCCAGTGTCCCCTGCCCTTAACAAAAATAGATCATACTTATATAGCACTTTCTTTTTTAAAATATTTATTTATTTGAGAGAGAGGGAGAGCGTGTATGAATAGGGAGAGGAGCAGAGGGAGAGGGAGAGAGAGAATCTCAAGCTGACTTCTCCTGAGCCTAATACAGGGCTACATCCCACAACCCTGAGATTATGCCTAAACTGAAATAAAAAAATCAGATGTTGAACCCATTGAGCCACCCAGGCGCCCCTATAGAACTTACTATGTGCTCCTGGCAGACCAGGCCCTATTCTAATCACTCTACATTTACTAACTCATTTACTATAACACTGTATAAAGTAGATACTATTACTATGCTTATTTTAATATGAGAAAAACAGGCATAGAGAGGTTAAATTCTCAAGATCACTCAGGTGAAGTGATGAAGTCAAGATTTAATCCTGATCAGGACTCAGAGTCTGTGCTCATGAATTTTCAAGAATTTTAAGTATTCAGGGATCCCTGGGTGGCGCAGCGGTTTGGCGCTTGCCTTTGGCCCAGGGCGCGATCCTGGAGACCCGGGATCAAATCCCACGTCAGGCTCCCGGTGCATGGAACCTGCTTCTCCCTCTGCCTATGTCTCTGCCTCTCTCTATCTCTCTGTGACTATCATAAATAAATAAAAATTTAAAAAAATTTAAAAAAAACAAAACAAAAATTTAAAAAAATTAAAAAAAAAGAATTTTAAGTATTCAGACTTCTACAAGTTGGGATGAATTCAAATGAATTAAAAAATACTGAATGAGCCAAATTATGCTAAAAAGGTACTAGTAACTTGCCACGTCCATATTTGAGACTTGAGGAGAGGGTGCCCAGAAGATAAACAGTGATACGACAGGTGATATTTGGGTGATTAGCTTTCTGTGCTAGGCTCTTTACATGAATGACCTCATTTTATTTCTTCAAGTAATCTTTACACGCAACGTTGGGCAGGAACCTACGACCCTTAGATCAGGCTCCAGCGCTCTACTGATTGGGCGAGCCAGGAGTCCTTTAATGAGCTCATTTTAGTAAATGTCTCCATTCTCCAGATGAGAAAACTGAGACTTAGAGCTGCCTGTGGTCACCCAACTAGTATTTAATTAATGCCTGCAGAGTTTGCGTTCTTAATCTCTGGGGCAGGAGTGTGTTCTACAAGGAAGCGGAGGACGAACGAAGTCTTCCAACCACACAGAAAACCGCACACCTCCACTGGCCCTCGCTGCCGGGATAAACGCCTTTCAAACTGGCGAACCGGCTCTTTGCGGCCACGCCCACCTCCGACCTCCCCCCACCTTCTCTGGGTCGCTCGCGATTGGCTGTGGCCGCTGCCGTGGTCCCGCCCCTTCCTTGCGGGTTTCTGATTTGGGGCGGCTTGCGCAGCTCCGCCCCTCGACGCCTAGAGCAACCGGAAGCAGGCATGGCGGCTCCCGGGGTCGCTGCTACAGACCTAGGTGCGGTGGCATTCGGGTGGGGCCCACGGCTCGTGTATTGCGAGGGAGGAATGCAGTCTTTGGGGATTGTGGTGTGCCAGAGGTCCCTCGGAGTGGGGGTCTGGGGTCGTTTCAGACACGATCCCTTCAGACTTGGGCGAGGGCCCCTCGTACAGGGATTCCCATGAACGCGGGCAGAGAGCCTCTGAGTGCCGGTTGCTGGGGCTCCTCTGCATCAGGTGTGGGGCGGGCACCTAAGCCCACTCCCAGCGCCTCAGGTCGGTACCTCCGTGCCCCCAGAGGTGGTCCGAGGCAAGCGGGCCGCTCTCTTCTTCGCTGCGGTGGCCATCCTGCTGGGGTTGCCGCTCTGGTGGAAGACCACGGAGACCTACCGGGCCCCGTTGCCTTACTCCCAGATCAGTGGGCTGAATGCCCTGCAGGTGAGACCTCGGTGGGAGATGGCCGGGGGACGGCCCTCTGGCAAGGTGGAGACTCAGCTGAAGGCCCTGGTGCTCCTTCCTTTAGCTGCGGCTCATGGTGCCCGTCACTGTCGTGTTTACCCGAGAGTCAGTGCCATTGGACGACCAGGAGAAGCTGCCTTTCACCGTTGTGCAAGAGAGAGAAATCCCCCTGAAATGTGAGTTCCTGGGGAGTCAGAGCTGCCTTTCTGGTCTGTGCTCAATCCAGAGATGCTCCTAGGTAGGAGCATGGGTCACTTAAAGGTAGTTAAGAATTTATTAAAAGCCCTCTCTGAATGAACAGTGTGATTGGTTAGAAAACTTTAAATTCAGTGTTCACCATTAAGGCTATAGTTTTATTCTTTTTTTTTTTAAACTATACCTGGTTTTATTTTTATTTTTTTTTATTTACGATAGTCATACAGAGAGAGAGAGAGGCAGAGACATAGGCAGAGGGAGAAGCAGGCTCCATGCACCGGGAGCCTGACGTGGGATTCGATCCCGGGTCTCCAGGATCGCGCCCTGCGCCAAAGGCAGGCGCCAAACCGCTGTGCCACCCAGGGATCCCCTATAGTTTTATTCTTAAGACAGTTATGCTAGCTGATGAAAGCAATTATTGCTCATTAAGGGATAGGAGAGGAAGTGGGATGTAGTGGAAAGAACGCAGGGTTTGGAAGCAAGTTAGAGTTGTATACAGGCCTTATTAAATTTAGCATGCAGCACTTTACTGAGTGTTAGGTACTTTCTGGTACCAGGAATTTGGGGATGAATAAGGAATTGATAATGGTTTCAAGAAATTCGTAGTTCAGTAGGGGAGAAAGACACTTAGATAAAGAAATCACAGTAAAAGGATGTAAGAAACCGAGATTGCGCTAAAAAAAGAGCCTTTTACTATCTGGGAGGAAAGAAAAGCAGAGGTTTTGAGGATGTCATTTTTAAGCTGGATTTTTAAAGGATGTGAGGGAATTCACGTTAAATGGGGGAAGGGAAGAAGTTGTTCCTCATATGCCAGAAACTAGGTGAAGCATTTTACGTATGTTGCCTCATTTAATCCTCTTTAACATTATGATCTCCATTTTATAAATGAAGAAACAGACTTAAGAGATTTTAATATGTTCAGGATCACACAGCTAGCTAGTAAGAGGTGGAACTGGTATTTAAATCCAGGCCCAACTGATTCAATTGTTCTGGCTTTTAACCAACAAACTCTACTGCCTCCTGTGTAAGCATGGAGGGGTGAATCAGCATGTTGGGGGATCTATGAACAGTTTTACTTTTCTGGAGTGTGAAGTGAAAGACTGGGTATGACTGGATGTGTAGACTGAATCCACACCATGACGTGTCTATATGCCATTTACTTTCTAGCGTTTTAACCTTGGTCACACACTGTTTTTAGAAAACAATCTTATTTCAAGAGGCACCTGAGTGGCTCAAGTGGTTAAGCATCTGTCTCTTTTTTTTCTTATTTATTTTTATTTTATTTTATTTTATTTTATTTTATTTTATTTTATTTTATTTTATTTTATTTTATTTTATTCAGTTTGCCAATAAATAGTATAACAGTGCTTATCACATCAAGTCCCCTCCTTATTGCCTGTCACCCAGTTACAGAGAGAAAGGCAGAGACCTAGGCAGAGGGGAAGCAGATTCCCTGTGGGGAGCCTGATACAGAACTCAATCCCTGGACCCAGGATCACGACCTGAGCAAAAGGTAGACATGGAACTGCTGAGCCACCCAGGATTCCTATTTTTAACTTCTTGAGGAACCTCCACACTTTTCCAGAGTGGCTGCACAGCTTGCATTCCCACCAACAGTGCAAGAGGGTTCCCCTACATCTCTGATTCTTGATCTCAGTTGTGAATTTAGCCCTGTGGTGCACCCCCCACTAGATGGGGAGCCTGCATTTTTTAAAAAATCATATTTCATACAGTTCAGCCTAATGTAAACACACATAGTTTTTGTTTTTCAAAACAAAAATAGGCTCATACCTTACATGTTAGTTTACAACTTGATTGTTGTCAATTTGTCATGGATTTCTTCATATTTAGTGACACAGCATTCAATAATATGGACATATCGTGAAGGCAATATAGTAGTGGCCAAAAGTATGGAATTTGGTGTAAGAGAGCTGGATTAAAGCCTTGGTTCTGGGGCATCTGGGTGGCTTAGTGGTTGAGTGTCTGTCTTTGGCTCAGGTCATGATTCCAGGGTCCTGGGATCGAGTCCCACATCGGGCTCCCTGTGGGGAATCTGCTTCTCCCTCTGCCTGAGTCCTGCCTCTCTCTGTGTCTCTCATGAATAAATAAATAAAATCTTTATTTAAAAAAATTTTTTTTATTTATTTATGATAGTCAGAGAGAGAGAGAGAGAGAGAGAGGCAGAGACACAGGCAGAGGGAGAAGCAGGCTCCATGCACCGGGAGCCCGACGTGGGATTCGATCCCGGATCTCCAGGATCGTGCCCTGGGCCAAAGGCAGGCGCCAAACCGCTGCGCCACCCAGGGATCCCTAAATAAAATCTTTAAAGAAAAAAAAAGCCTTGTTTCTGCCACTTATTGGTGTGAAATTTTTTTAAAGATTTTATTTATTTATTCATGAGAGACACAGGCAGAGCGAGAAGCAGGCTTCTTACAGGGAGCCCGATGTGGGACTTGATCCCAGGTCTCCAGGATCACACCCTGGGCTGAAGGTGGCGCTAAACTGCTGAGCTATCGCGGCTGCCCTATTGGTGTGAAATTTTTTTTAAGATTTGATTTATTTATTTATTTATTCATTCATTCATTCATTCATTCATTCATTCATGAGAGACACACACACAGAGAGACAGAGACACAGGCAGAGGGAGAAGCAGGCTCCAGGCAGGGAGCCTGAGGTGGGACTTGATCCCCCTTCTCCAGGATTATGCCCTGGACTGAAGGCGGTGCCAAACCGCTGAGCCACTGGGGCTGCCCAATTGGTGCGAATTTGAGTGAGGTTGTTAACCTTTCTAAATCTTGGTTTTCTCATCTTTTAAACATGAGTAGTGATGGGTTTGTTCATTTATTCAACAAATATTTATTGAGTATCTATGTCAGATACTGTTGTAGTTGCTGGAGATATAGCAAACTAAATAGACAAAAAGAAGAGAACAGACAGGAAGATAAACAAATTAAGTGTATTTTAGGTGAGAGGGCTAGGGAGATCCCTGGGAGGCTCAGTGGTTTAGCTCCTGCCTTTGGTCCAGGGTGTGATCCTGGAGTCCCGGGATCGAGTCCCACATTGGGCTCCCTGCATGGAGCCTGCTTCTCTCTCTGCCTGTGTCTCTGCCTCTCTCTCTCTGTCTGTCTCTCATGAATAAATAAATAAAAATCTTTAAAAAAAATATTTTAAGTGAGGGGGTGCCTGGTTGGGTCAATCAGTGGAGTATGTGACTCTTGGTCTTGGGGTTATGGGTTCGAATACCACATTGGGTGTACAAATTACTAAAAATCTTAAATCAGTCAATAAATGTATTATGTATATGATAGATGATGACAGGAGACAAACAGTTCAGGACAGGGGGATAAGGAGGGTTTTGGGGGGGATAAGGAGATCATTACTGTTTTAGAAAGGGTGGTCAGGGAAGGCATCATTTGAAAACAGGACTTCCAAGTAAAGATCTAAACGTGGTAAAGGAGTAAATTGTGTAGATACCTGGGAGAAGAGCATTTTTGGCAGAGGGATAAGCAAGTATAAGGTCCTGAGGTAGGAGCAGAAGTGGTGCCTTTGCAGAACGGTGAGAATCCCATTGTGGTGAGATTGAGGTGAATGAAGGAAAGAGTAAGAGGAAATGAAATAAACCAGAGCAGTGCAAGGGGCCTAGGTTCACATACAGCTTATTCTGGCTGAGAAGGGAAGCCATTGAAGGATTTTTATTTTGTCTTGTTTCATTTTTCAAAGATTTTATTTTATTTTGTAAAGATTATTTATTCTTTCACAAAAGACACACAGAGAAAGGCAGAGACATAGGAGGAGGGAGAAGCAGGCTCCCCGTAGGGAGCCTAACATGGGACTGGATCCGAGGACCCTGAGATCATGACTTGAGCTGAAGACACATGCTTAACTGACTGAGCCACCCAGGTACCCCAAGGAATCCCATTTCTTTACATTAGGGCCTTAGAAGTCAAATTATAGGAAGTACACTGATTGCTATTTTGGCAAATGATCTAAAATTATTATCCCTTAATTCCAATATGAAAAGTCTTGTTACATCCACTCTCCTGCATGAGTCTAGCAGAAAATATTACGTGTCTCATTGTCAGCACTGCAAAAAACTTGCTGTGATGGAAGCATAACCTATGTCTTAGAGTAGCCACATTAACAATTTTTGGACACCGTGAATAATAGAGCCCATTTCCATCTAGAACAAGGCTTTTCAAAAAGGTGTTCTTTTACAGCTGGTTTATTCTCATCAGGATCAACACATTGCATTTTGTTACATCTCTTTTGCCCTTTTTGTTATACATCTGCTCCCCCTACCCTATCCCAATATACTTATTTTCTTTGATTTGTTGGATAAAGCAAGTCATTTGTTTTATGGAACACCTCACGTTCTGGATTTTGCAGATTGTTTCCTCCTACTTTATTTTTTTTTTCTTTTAAGATTTGATTTATTTATTCATGAGAGACACAGAGAGAGGGGCAGATACATAGGCAGAGAGAGAAGCAGGCTCCATGCAGGGAGCCCGATGTGGGACTCAATCCAGGGACTCCGGGATCATGCCCTGGGCCAAAGGCAGGTGCTCAACTGCTGAGCCATCCGGGCACCCCCTACTTCCTCCTACTTTCATTTAAGTTGTTCCTCTACTATCCATATTTTTAATAAACTGTTAGATCTGAAGATTGTATTAAAATCAGTTTCACTTTTTAGGAATGATATACTTCCTATGTCAGGAAGTATATAATGATTGATTGTTTCACTTTGGGTGGTACAAAGATGATTTTGTGAATTCAGATGTTGTCAGCTTGATGTCTGTGTTTTAATTCCCTGTCAACCTTTGACCTGAGAGTTTTGGCAGCCATTGATGCTAGCTAGCATCCATTTCATTAGTGGTTACAAAATGGCAGTTTTTAAATTCTATAATTTCTCTGGTGTATATGACCTGGAATTCTTCTGTAACAAAGAACTTCCTCAATAAATTTTAAATTCAACTTCTCAAGTTCAGTGGGGGGTGAGTGGGGCAAAAAAATCCCTTTGGGATTGCCTTACAGGTGTAGATTAACTTGCGGAGAATTGACATCCTTAGAACATTTAGTCTAAGAACCTTGTATGCTTTTCCCATTTTATTTTATTTTATTTTATTTTATTTTTTTATTTTAAATATTGTATTTATTCATTCATTCATGAAAGACACAGAGAGGCAGAGATGCAGGCAGAGGGAGAAGCAGTCTCCATACAGGAAGCCCAACTTGGTACTCGATCCCAGGTCTCCAGGATCACGCCCTGGGCCGAAGGCGGGCGCTGAACCACTGGGCCACCCAGGATCCCCCCTGCTTTTCCCATTTTATTGAGATCTTTTATGTCCTTCAGTGAAGCCCTTGGTGTTTTTTTGTTAAAGATTTCATTTATTTATTCATGAGAGACACAGAGAGAATGGCAGAGACATAGGCAGAGGGAGAAGCAGGCTCTATGCAGGGAGTCTGATGTGGGACTCGATCCTGGGTCTCCAGGATCACACCCTGAGCCAAAGGCAGACGCTTAACTGTTGAGCCACCCAGGTGTCACAGTCCTTAACTTTTCAACTTGGAGGTTGCCGGTATTTATCAGAAAGCTACTGATGCTTGTATATACCTAGTCATTGTACTGAATTGTTACCAGTTTGAGTAGTTTTCCAGTTGATTCTTGATTTCCAGTCTTGATTTTCTTGGAAAAGAATTATGCTACTTCAAAAAGTGGCCATTTTGTTTCTTTCAGATATTCATGTGTCATGTCTCTTTCTTCACTTAATACTTTGGTCAGGAACTTCAGAAAGAACAATGCTGAATAATAGAGGAGATAGAAGGCATCCTTGTTTTATTACTATTTTTTTTAAGATTTTATTTATTTATTTATTTATTTATTTATTTATTTATTTATTTATTTGGGAGAGAGAGAATGAGAGCAGGCAGGTATAAGCAAGGAAAGGAGTAGAGGGAGAGGGACAAGCAGACTCTCCACTGAGTGTAGAGCCTGATGTGGAGCTCCATCCCACAACCCTGAGATCGTGACCTGATCTAAAATCAAGTGTTGGATGCTTAACTGACTGAGCCACCCAGGCACCCCTTATTACTATTTTTTTTCCTTATTACTAATTTTAATGGAACTGCATTTAGTGTTTTATCATTAAGTGTGTATCTTATCTTTATCAAGAACATTCATCAAATTTAATTATTTTGAGGCACTCACTGAAGTGATCATATGGTTTTTCTCCTTTCATCTATTAATAGAATGAATATGTAATAGATTTTTCTTTGAGAGGGTACTTTAGGTGACAGTAGTGTGTACATAGGCAGAGGCAAGAACTAGTTAGGTGGAAGAGGTGGGGTGTCATGTATTTGATAATCATTCATGTAGAAATCATTAGAATTGGCTGTAGCTTCTTGGTCTTTCTTTGCAAACAGTTAACAGCAAGATGCTGTCCTAAGACTGTGTTAGGGCTGGGAAGGTGAACAGGAGTCTGTATTTAGACTTCTCATCTTGCTTCTTCCTGTTCCTCTCAGACAAAATGAAAATCAAATGCCTATTCCAGAAGGCCTATCGGAGGGCTCTAGAGCACGAGGAGGCGGCCTTGTCCCTGGGCAGTATGCAAGGTACTGGAAGGGGTGATCATGCTAGTTGAACACAAAGCCCTCTTTTTCTCTTCCAATCTCTAAGCATGCATTTTCCATACCTTGTCTTAACTTTAGAATCTCTCTGGGAAAGCTGGGAATGAGATACCTTATGTTTCAGCCTGGGCCACGGGGGGCCAAGTCTGACCACAGTGTCAGCCAGGTGTGAGTGGGAGGTGGAGCCGTGGCTTAAGTGCTCTCTGGGGGCCAGAGGGAAAGGGAATGGTGTTTTTGCTCCTGGTGCATTTCTTGCTCTTGTCCCCAGAGGCAGAAACCATGTTAGCCAAGTCGCAGAAGCAAGCAGAGGGCTCTCTGACTGTGTACGTGATCTCTGAACACTCCTCACTTCTGCCCCAGGTAGGGTGAGCAGAGAGGCTGCAGCTTTGCTTATCCCATCAATTCGTTCTCTCCTAGGTCACCTTCTCGCAGTAGTGCTGCCCATTGGCTTGTATTTGCTACAGAAAACTCTTTAACAAATTTTTTTTTAACAAATATTTTTTTTAAAAGAATGCAAATAGAGATTTTTTTCATTGGCTCTGGGTCTTTCTAAATCTATGAGTTATATATGGTTAAAGCTCTGATGACCATTTAAAGTAGGGGAGAAAATCAGGATTAAAAAAAAGCTGGTTTGGGGATCCCTGGGTGGCGCAGCGTTTTGGCGCCTGCCTTTGGCCCAGGGCGCGATCCTGGAGACCCGGGATCGAATCCCACGTCGGGCTCCCGGTGCATGGAGCCTGCTTCTCCCTCTGCCTGTGTCTCTGCCTCTCTCTCTCTCTCTCTCTCTGACTATCATAAATAAAAATAAAAATTAAAAAAAAAATTAAAAAAAAAAAAAGCTGGTTTGAATGGGTTGTGGTAATATGGGCCAACATGTTGACCCTTTCACTTGATGAGCAAGGGGCTCAGTGGGAGCCATGCCATGTACCATTTTCTTTTAAAACTTAGGATGAAGTATTAAAAATAATTTTTTTTTTTAGGTTTTATGTATTTATTTGAGAGAGAGCATGAGCAGGGGAGAGGGGCAGTGGGCGAGGGAGAAGCAGACTTTCCACTGAGCTGGGAGCGGCTCGATCCCAGGAGGCTGGGATCATGAACTGAGCCACCCAGGCGCCACCCATGATAAAATATTCAATTCTTAAAAAAGATGAGAGGGGATCCCTGGGTGGCGCAGTGGTTTGGCGCCTGCCTTTGGCCCAGGGCGCGATCCTGGAGACCCGGGATCGAATCCCACATCAGGCTCCCCGTGCATGGAGCCTGCTTCTCCCTCTGCCTGTGTCTCTGCCTCTCTCTCTCTCTCTGTGACTATCATTAATAAAGAAAAAATATATATATAAAAAGAAAACAAATAAAAAAAGATGAGAGAAAATTTTAGTGAATATCCATGTACTTAAGTCCAGCTTGCAAACTACAGCCTAGCAGTATAGCTGAACCCTGCATGTCTCCATGTATACCCTTTGACCCAGGGTGGCCATATTTTTTGTGTGTGTCTTTTTTTTACTTTTCTTTCAAGTTTTATCATGTGTGTTATATCTCAAAAAATAATATATTTAATTGTACACACTTTTGAACTTACAGTAATAGAGCACACATTCTTCTGTAACTTTCATTCAGCATTTCTATTTGAGAGTCATCCATGATAATCAATGTATAGTTGAGTCTAATATGTTCATTTTTAATGTTTCATTATAGAAACATATCACAATTTATGCATCCTATTGCTCATGGGCATTTAGATTGTTTCCGGTTTTTGACTCTTAGAAATAATGCTGCTGTGAGCATTCCTGTGCCTGCCTCTTTGCCACATGCTATCTGCTTATATCAAACTTTCTAGGTGTTTGTTTATTATGCTGTCCTCCTTCCACATGCCATCTCCTTGTTTCCAGCCTGTGAAGATTTAGATAATACCTGGGACTTATATCTGCTGGGAAGGCACAAGGAATGGAAATGGATGAAAACATTCATGCATCTCAATTGGTCAGAGGTGCTAAGATAGTAGCTCACTCTGAATTTAAAGGGAGAAGTAGGCCTGTTGGTCAGTGGCAGAAGGCCAGATTCTCTGACACAGGAGCCAGCGCGCTCTTCTGCTTTCTTCCCTGAGCCCTGGGCATCCTGTCCCTTGCTGGCCTTTCACAGGACATGATGAGCTATATTGGGCCTGAGAGGACAGCAGTTGTGCGAGGGATCATGCACAGGGAGGCCCTTAACATCGTCGGCCACCAAGTAATCCAAATAGCACAGGCCATGTCTTTGACTGAGGACGTGCTCGCTGCGGCCCTGTCTGACCACCTTCCAGAAGACAAGTGGAGCTCTGATAAGAGGCGGCCTCTCAAGTCCAGCTTGGGTATGGTGATGGGGCTTTGCCAGGAGAAGGGAGAGGGAAATGAATGATGGGGAGGGGAATCTACGGGCAGACTCTTTACTCCTTTCTTCTGTGGTTCCACCTTTTAGTTAAAACACTCAGTGTTCCTCATCCCAATTTTATCCTCCCTTTGGTTCCATGATGTCCATCAAGCCCATTCCAGAAGAGAGACAAATTCAGCTCAGTCAGGGGTACAGCTGCCCTTGAGCCCCAGAAGCCTCTGGCTTCCCTCACTCCTGTTTCTACAGGCTATGAGATCACCTTCAGTTTACTCAACCCGGACCCCAAGTCCCATGACGTCCACTGGGACATCGAGGGGGCTGTCCAGCGCTATGTGCAGCCCTTCCTGAGCGCCCTCAGTGCTGTGGGCAACTTCTCTGTGGACTCCCAGGTGAGGCTCAGAGCAAGCTGGGGAGACCTTTCCCTAGCCACTCTGTTCTTCTCAAAGTCCATCTGTATTGATTGTTTGCAGGTGTAGTCTGTCCTTCTAGCTCTTAAAGCTTGCTGATCTGCTAGGAATTTGCCTGTGTGTATATCAGATTCTAGTGTCTGCATTCCCTCCATGGAGTACAGCTCAGGGTCTCTTGTCAATATTTGTTTAAAAAAACAACTTTCCTTATGGCCCCCTTTATTTATTTATTTGCTTTTAAGATTTTTAAAATTTATTCATGAGAGACACAGAGAGAGGCAGAGACATAGACAGAGGGAGAAGCAGGCTCCCCTCAGGGAACCTGATGCGGGACTCGATCCCAGGACCCCAGGATCACGACCTGAGCCAAAGGCAGACACTCAATTACTGAGCCACCCAGGTGCCCCATGCCCCCCCCCCCACTTTAGAACTGTATTCACCCAGTTGTGCCATCCTTAAGGAATTTATTTAAAGAATCAGACTTCCAGAGCAGCCCCGGTGGCTCAGCGGTTTAGCGCCGCCTTCAGTCCAGGCCGTGATCCTGGAGACCCGGGATCGAGTCCCACATGGGGCTCCCTGCATGGAGCCTGCTTCTCCCTCTGCCTGTGTCTCTGCCTCTCCCTCTCTGTGTCTCTCATGAATAAATAAATAAAATCTTAAAAAAAAAGAAAAGAATCAGACTTCCAGAAATATGTCAATATAGTAACAGTAAAGATGGGTAAAGAAATGTAGTTTTCTTTAGCCCCCCAGAGGCCTCTTTGGGAGGCTATCCTGGTGATTGTCAGTAAAGAAATGTAGCTTTTTACTCATGAAGAATGTATCACACAGTGTCCTTTTAGGGAAAACGCAGAGCGGAGACATTTTTATCAGGTCTTGGTAGTAAGGGTACTTCTAAGTAACTGGCTTGAGTTGATCTTGTGGACACTGGATTATGCTATTCTTGTTTCCCTCTTTGTTTAGGCTCTTCAAAAGCCTGGTAAAACATGTGGTTTTTCAAAGCATGTATTTAGTGTATTAACTTTGCCCTTGGCTCTATTATTTTTTATCTTACACCTGTTTTCTCTCAGCTCTGATTTTGTCTCATATCTTGAATATTATTTTAAATACTTTTTGAGATGAAGTGGGAGTATGAATCAATAAACAAAATAATCTTCTTTGCTTTACAGATTCTTTACTACGCAGTGTTGGGGGTAAACCCCCGCTTTGATCCAGCTTCTTCCAGTTACTACTTGGCCGCACACAGCCTCCCCCATGTCATCAACCCAGTGGAGTCCCGGCTGGGTAAGCTGAGGATGAGGGTCTGTCTGCCAGGCTGGGGAGGGACCCTGAAGGCTCAGTGTGGAGTTAGATGCTGGTAGTATATACTTATGGCTCCCAGGTTGGATGGTCTGAGGGCATCAAGGAAGTGCTGGGCATTTAGGCTTCCTTTTTTTTTTTTTTTTTTTTAGGCTCCTTTTTTATGCGACTCTATTGACATCTCTTAATTCCACACTATCCTATCCAAAAATGTTTTTTTTTTTTAATTTTTATTTATTTATGATAGTCACACAGAGAGAGAGAGAGAGAGGCAGAGACATAGGCAGAGGGAGAAGCAGGCTCCATGCACCGGGAGCCCGATGTGGGATTCGATCCCGGGTCTCCAGGATCACACCCTGGGCCAAAGGCAGGCGCTAAACCGCTGCGCCACCCAGGGATCCCCAAAAACGTTTATTGAACATGACTCCCACTGCTTTTTTATAAATAAATGGAAAGGCTGTCTCTGTCCATGCAAGCCATCCAGGAAAGATATGGTCACACATGTAGGAAACATAACAGCAAAAATACATGAAGGCAGAATTTGGATAGATAGTTCTGCTGATTGAGGTTTGAAGCTGGGAGGATTCCAGTTTTTCATTTTGAGGGTGGTACCTACGAAGAATAGATGACCATAAACTAATACAGGCAAACCAAAGTTAGTACATCACTAGTTGTGGGATTTTAGACACTAAGGCTAGGCCAGTGTGGACCAAGATATGGGAGGGGCTGCAGGTCATCCTTCCCTCCCTCCCTCTGTCACTCCCCCCCCCCCACTTTCTCCCTCCAGCAGTATGGAGTACAGAGATAGAAGGGCATTCCAGGCAAGGGAACTCTGAGCTTAGATATAGAAGAGTCAGGCATACAGACAGGCATTCAGGAAGCTCAGAGAAGTTTAGTGTAGCAGAATTGTGAGGGAGTGACTGAGATGAAGCTGGCAAGGCAGGCAGGTGCCAGATCATAAGGACCACATTAAGTAGCTTGAGCTTTTTATTGGGTGTGAAGAGTTAGCTGTTGAAGGATTAAGAGGGAATTGACATGAGGTCATGTTTACACTTGTGAATAAGATGGGGTTATAGTTACATTGGTGTGATGTGACACTGGCTAAGAGAGTGGTCTTTTTTTTTTTTTTAAGATTTTATTTTATTTATTCATGATAGACACACAGAGAGAGAGAGAGGCAGAGACACAGGCAGAGGGAGAAGCAGGCTCCATGCAGGGAGCCTGATGTGGGACTCGATCCCGGGACTCCAGCATCACACCCTGGGCCGAAGGCAGGCACTAAACCGCTGAGCCACCCAGGGATCCCCAAGAGAGTGGTCTTAAGACAGTCAAGGGTGGCCTGTTAGAGGAGGGAAGACTCCAGAGGCCTTTCGGGGACTAAGGACTCTACTTCACATATGTGGCATTTCTTGGGAGAAGGTTCAGAGGAGGATTTTGACCACAGAAACCCAGGACTGGAGGCTAACCTGGTGATTATCAGTTGGGGAAAATGAGGCCCAGAGTGAGTGACCAGAAAGTTAGAGGCTGACCTGGAACTGAGCTCTAGATCCAGCATGTTTTAGTATTCTGACCTTCCTTCTCTTTGTACCACAGGATCCAGCGCTGCCTCCCTTTACCCAGTCCTCAACTTTCTGCTCTACGTACCTGAGCTTGCCCACTCCCCCCTGTACATTCAGGACAAGGATGGGGCTCCAGTGGCCACCAACGCCTTCCACAGTCCCCGCTGGGGTGGCATTATGGTAATGGTCCTTGAGACTATTCCTTCTGTTGTTCCTCTTGTGTCCTCCATGCCCAGTCTGTGGGAGGGGCAGCACCAAAGAGGTGAGGGTGGTAGGAGCTTGTCCCCTCCTCTGCCAGTCCCACACCTTCTTATTTCTATTCATGTTTTCTATGATATGACCCTTTTGCATGTAGTGGTTGGCACTTCCTGAGGACTACTCTAGTATACATCTTAGATCTTGACTCTGTTTATGGGAGTCTTGCAAGGGTGGGAACTTTGTTTCTCCTATTACACTGGCAGTTTCTTTTAGGTAGGAACTCTTATAAAAAGTGGAATACAAAAATATTTTTTATATTTAAAAAATATATTTTTTATTTATAAAAATATGTTTTATATTTATATATTGAGGGGATAATGGAGATACTTTATGAAAAGCTCCTAATACGTATTCAAAAAATATTAGTGGTACCTTCAGGTTTGTAATTTCTAAAGAGCACAGAACAGGTCTTTTTCTCTCATAGCCTCTAGAGTGTTTAGGGCAGAGCTGTGAATGGTCCGGTGTAGTCTTGAGGCAACCTCATTTCCCCCCACAGATATACAACGTGGACCCCACAGCCTACAATGCCTCAGAACTGCCTGTGAGGGTTGAAGTGGAGATGGTGCGAGTGATGGAAGTGTTCCTGGCTCAGTTGCGGTGAGGTCCTGGCTAATGCACCTGGGGGTGTGGCCACTGAGCCTGACCCTAGTCTCCTGAGCTGCCTGGAATGAAATCTTACCTGGCAGGGATATCTTGACTGTGCCTAGAGCCCCAGGGAAACCAAGAAAGGTTCCTAAGAATCACTTTAGGTTCTAAGAAGGAGTATTCGCTGACCAAAACTGTTTTAGGAAAAACAGCCTCCTGAATGTCAGGTCCATGGGCTGTGATTAGGGATGCTTAAGAAAATAGCTATTAATTCTTAAGCTAACTGGTACATTAATAGTGGCTGCCTCATGCCCTGTGCTTAGGATTCTTGGCCTGTGCCTGGGATCATCAGGAAAGAGAATTCTGATTGATTAGCAATGCCTGCCCTGGGTGTAGGATTAGAGATACAGCACACATGCTTATCAGAAGTGGTGCTGGATTGGGGTACTTGGGTGGCTTGGTTGGGTAGCTGACTTGGTTTTGGCTCAGGTCATGTTCTCAGGGCCCTGGGATTGAGCCATGCATTGGGCTCCATGCTCAGCATGGAGTCTACTTGTCATTCCCTCTGCTCCACCCCTGCTTGTGCACAGTACTTTCTCTCTCTCAAATAGATAAATAAAAAACAGCAAAAAAAGAAGTCTTGGATCATCCCTTAACTAAAGGTCCAAAGAGAAGGTAGATAGGGTGAGGGGATTAAACTAGATTGCTGTTATCAGAAATACTTTAGCCTTGGGACCTTTTTTCAAACAAGATCTTAGAAATCCAATCTCGAGACAGGTAAAAGTAAAAACACTGGTTAAAGTGGGGCTTGGGGCTCTGTTTTGCTGAGTGTTGCCATTCACCCTTCAAGACCCTGAGGCACTTTCCTAAGACTTTTGTGGTTCTGGGTAAGATTGAAAATCTTAGTCATTATTCTAGGAATCTTAGCCATCTTCTACTCTCAGTCTTCCTTACTTTGCTTTTCCTATAGGCTGCTCTTTGGGATTGCTCAGCCCCAGATGCCTCCAAAATGCCTGTTTTCAGGGCCCAAGAGTGAAGGGCTAACTACCTGGGAGCTTGACCAGCTGCTCTGGGCTCGGTCAGTGGAGAACCTAGCTACAGCCACCACCACTCTCACTTCCCTGGCCCAGCTTCTCGGCAAGATCAGCAACATTGTCATCAAGGACGATGTGGCATCTGAGGTGAGCGGACAGGTGGGGCCAGTGTGTGGTGAAACCAGAGAGCCAGATAACGCCCAGGGTGTGTGTGGGCATGCCATCCTTGAGTGCCCCAAGATTCCTCTAGCGGGCAGTGCCAGGTCCCCAGTAGGACTCCAGATGGGGTGTGAAGTTTTAAGCAGGCGCTAAAAAAATACACCATAGCCCTTTTATGCTGGCCTCCATATCCTGGGCAAACTCCAGGCAACATGCCTGGCTGATGGAAGACACACTAAGTCCCATCCCCCCTCCCAGCCCAGTACCTCACTGGTGCCTGGGACATACTGGTAACTCCTTGCCCCCTTCCTAGGTGTACAGCGCTGTAGCTGCAGTCCAGAAGGCGGCAGAGGAGTTGGCCTCTGGGCACCTGGCCTCTGCCTTCATTGCCAGCCAGGAAGCTGTGACATCCTCGGAGCGTGCCTTTTTTGATCCCTCACTCCTCCACCTCCTCTATTTTCCTGATGACCAGAAGTTTGCCATCTATATCCCACTCTTCCTGCCTATGGCTGTGCCCATCCTCCTGTCCTTGGTCAAGATCTTCCTGGAAACCCGCAAGTCCTGGAAAAAGCCTGAGAAAATAGACTGAGCAGGACAGCATTTCAGTAAGAAGCCTTCCTTTCTGGCCAGGATGGAAGTTGTTAGATTGAGAGGCACATAAAGGGGGCCTGTCGTGAAGGACTTGGCTCCTATAACCAAAGTATAGCACTCTAAGCAGGGTTCATTTTCCCTTCCCTTCCCATCCCTCTAGCTCAGATTCTCCCCCAACCTTTGTGCTCCCCCACCCCCCCCAAGAAGATGCATCATTTGGGTCTTATCTGGCTTGAAATTGAAGGCCCTTCCCTATCTCCCTCCAGGGCAGGGACAGTTTGTTGTGCTTCTGTCCTGTTCCTTGCAGTCCTCTTGCACTCAGAGGGAGCCTTAGGGGAAAGCCCTGGGTCAGATTCTAGCCCCTTCCCCTCCACGCTTCTCTCCAACCCCTCAGGGAGAACCTTAGCACTGCTCTCACGGAAGGGAGCAGGTCACCCCTGGGACCTTCTCCCTTCCTCCCCTCCCTCCTGGCTGGCTGTGCCTACTGGGTGTAGCCTGATGCTGCGCATGTGGCAGAGTTTCCCTTCACTCTTTTATAGAAGTAGTGTGGTGCGGTGGAGAAGGTTTCAGACTTGGGATCGAGCATGCCTGAATTCAGATGTTTCTGTACCTTCTGCACGTATCATCTGGGGAGCATTGGATAAGCCTCTTAATCTCCCTGAGCCTCAGTTTTTCATTTGTTAAAATAGCACCAATGATATCTCACAAGGTGGTTATGAGGATTAAATGTGATAAACATATGAAAGTGTCTGGCACATGTTAAGCTCTCAATAAACATTGGTTGACTGAATTGAAATGATATGAAGTATGAGCAAAACTTTCATTCTTCATTTGTGTCTAAGTAATGGTTTCCTAGTATCTGACCTGGACTCACAGGTCTACCTTGCTTCCACCTGGCCATGGGCCCTACAAGGAGGCTGTGCCTCCCTGCCCTGTGGGCCCTGTAGTGGTGAAGTGCCTAGGCTGTTGTCCCTCAGCAAGTCCAGGGTTTCACAACAAAGCTGTTAGCATATACTGCTTTTTTTCGCAGGAGGTCTGGAAGACAATAGCTTGTACCAGTGTAAGCCCTCAAATACTCATTCATAAATTCAGAAAAAGAATATGTTAAGCACAGGCTGCAGTAGCCACTGTGTTAAATGCTAGGTATTATAGAGAACAAAGACAGGATCTCTACTTTCATGGAACTGATCTTTTGGGGAAAGAGTCAGTGAACAAGTAAAATTAATTTCAGATAATGCATTAGAAGGAAAAAACAGGCTGATCAGACAATAACTGAGGGGTAGTACTTTAGATTGGGTGTGAGGGGGGGCCTTTGAGCAAATGACATTTGAACTGAGACCAGAAGAGGAAGCCATCTGGGAAGCACATCCCAGGCAAAGATCCTGAGGCGGGAACTTGCTTGAGGGGCAGACAGAAGGACAGAGTGGCGCGAGTAAGGAAGAGAGGTAGTGATCCCTTCAAGGACCTAGCAGGACCTAGCGGAAAAAATGAATGAAGCCCAAAGCTAGGCCCCACCCGGCCCCGGGGGAGTGGACCCAGGTTGGCGTTCGCAGGGGTGGGCGGGGCCCGTGCCTGGCCCACCCCCGGGGGCGGGGCGGTACCTGGGGCCCTGGCCGGGGGGCGGGGCTGCGGACGCTCCCCCTTCTCTCGGCTCCAGCCGGCGCAGGCAGCTGCCGCGGCAGCAAGCGAGAGCGGTGGCCCCGCGAGGCCATGAAGGTGAAAAAGGGCGGCGGTGGGGCTGGGACGGGGGCGGAGCCCGCTTCTGGGGCCCCTGGCCCGAGCGTGGAGCCCAAGCCCGAGCCGCAGCTGCAGGCGGAATCCGAGTCCGGGTCCGAGTCAGAGCCGGAGGCTGGTCCGGGGCCCAGGCCGGGGCCGCTGCAGAGGAAGCAGCGGATCGGGCCAGAGGACGTGCTGGGGCTGCAGCGGATCACGGGCGGTGAGCACTGGCGAGGCAGCGCCGCCCGCGGCGGGAGGGCGGGAGGGAGAGCGCGCGGGAGGGGGCCCTTGCTGTGCGCCTTGCGCTGAGCCTGGGCCCCCGCCCCCTTTCCCGCCCTACCCCCCACTCCCGCCTCCCCTCCCCCACCCGGATACCCCTCGCCTGAATCCCCTACCCTTCTGCCTTCCAGCCTGAGATCTCCTTGTACCCGCCTTTTCTCCCTGTAGATATTTATTTTCACCCTACTCCTATCTTTCTGAGGAGGCCATCCCCCTTTCCCATGGTGGAGGTGAGGCAGCAGCTGCAACTGTGACCCCTTCCTCATAGAGTCTTCCGAGGCCTTTGAGGCTTTTCACTGCAATAATGAGGATGGATGCTGAGTGTATTCTGTCCTCAGTCCTCACCCTGGAGGCTAGGAGGAGGCTGAGCTACTTAGGTGACCTTAAGACCCTCCAGTCGCCCTGATCATTAAATGCCGTCACTCCAGATTCCCCAGAGAGTCTGGGGCCATCCTCCAACCCCAGGAAAGGACTGGGCAGGAAACCTCAGTGGGTTGGCTCTGGGCCCTCTCAAGGGAGTAGGTTAAGGCCCTCCATCCCCCTTAACCTATCTTCTTCCGGGAGGCCTAGTCTCCCACTGTGGTTGAGTTTCTGAGCTGAACTGCCTGGGTTGAAGTCCCAGCTATGCCATGTAATTGGCAGTGTGACCTTGGGTGAGTAATTTCACCTCTGAGCATGTTCATCTGTAAAATGGGGGATAATGGCACCTATTATATAGGGCTGTTGTGAAAACTAATTTTCCGATTTTGCATAGTGCCTGGCATGCTGTGCATGCTCTGTAAATAGGGCTCTTTTGTCCATAGTACTGAAGGCCCCACAGGACTGCTTATGGCTGCTGCCTGGAGGCAGATAACTGGGCATTCAGGACAAGGGAGGAGGTTGCCAGGCAGAGAACAAGGGCTACGAAGCCTCATGGCAGAGGCAGTGGCTGAGCCTCAAAAACAGGCATTTGGAGAGAGAGTGGTCCTCCAATGTAGTTTCATTTATCAGAATCCTGCACTGGCCCTTCTGTGAGAGCACTGTTGAGACCCCTCTTTGGTGGAAGGGGGCAGGTGCTGGAGCAGACCTGAGCTCTGGAGCTGCAGGAGCAGCAGAGCCCAAGGCTGCCAGACAGAGCAGTGGAGGGGACTGTAATGGCAGGTCTAGGCCTGTGCATCTGGGTCCCTGGGGGACCAGCTTCTCCTCTCTGAGCCAGGCAGCAGCCATTCTTGGCGGGGCCCCCAGAGCACTGAACTGCCTCGCCCAAGCAGACACTAGTAGAGGGAGGGGTCCTGGACCAGTTTGATGGTAGTGCCAATTGAGCTATAACTGGCAATGGCAGCATTTAGAATGAGGGCAGAACTTATAGGATGTTTAGAGGTCAAGCTGACCTGTCTGGGTCTTAGGTAACTTTAGAGACTATTTTGTAACTGTAGGGGCTTCCAGCCCATGTACTGCCATGTGTCTCCTAATTTGGAGGAAATCCATAGTCCTTAGAGATGGGGCATCTGTGGGAGATGAGTGGGGGAAGGGGCTTCATGGGAACCTTTCCTCTATAGAAGCTGAGACCTGGGTTCCAGGGATCTCCATCCTGGCACCCCCTGGTCTCTTTTGAGCCTAATCACACAGGTCGGAGGTTTGCTCTTCCTGGATTACCAGCCCTGAATCCAGATTAGGAAGCTATTTGTAGCAGAGGGAAGGGGGGGGGCAGTTTTGTTCTGAGCCTTAAGCCACTCTGTCCCTTTATCTGCCCTGACCCGGGGCAGGCTTCATCCTTCCCTTGGCAGAAGGGAGGGTGTGGGTGTGGCATTCTGAGCCACGGGGCATCCCACTTCCCTCACTTCCTCTAAGGACAAAAGGGCTGCTAATTCAAGGTGTAGTAGAAGAGACTGAGGGCGGACTCTAAGCACTCATTCCTGCATGACAGGAGAGGCACCCAAAGCAAGAATGTGGAGAGGGAAGGGCTATCCAGGGAGCTGGAGTCTGCTCCTTGTGCCCTGCACCTTCTCTCTACATCTTGGGACTAGTGCATACATTCTGTGAAAATAAGGTGTGTACAGGATGAGTTCAGGGCTGCCCACATGTGTTCCTCTTCCTCTCTCCCCACTGTGGATTGTGGTGGCCAGGCCAGAGATCAGGCCCTTCCCCAAGCCCTGCTGGACCTTAGGGTGCCAGGAGGCTCCCGGGAGGGCTTCCTGGAGGGGGCTGCCCCAAGCTTAGGGAAGAGAGAGTGACCTTACATTCACTTCCTCTTCCTGCCCCAGAGGAATAGGAGGTGGCCTAGGGGCCTGGAGGGTGATTTCCGGGCCTCTATGGGGAGGATGTGATGCTGTGCAGGCAGATAGCACCAGACCCAACAGTGTTTCTTTCTGTTTGTTGCCAAGACCTCCCTGAGCATGTGTAGTTGCTGGTGCAGAAGTGAGGGGTGGATCAGGCCCTGATATTCCTAAGTTTCCTCAGCCACAGCTCACCACTGTTCCTGGTTCCTCTTCTGGGCCTGAGGACTCCCTTTCCCCCAGGCACACCCCCATGCGCACCTGCCACACCCTCTTCCTGGCTAAACTTGGTACTCTTCTCTATGGGGGTAGCTCAGAGCTAAGGCTGGGTAGATGACCTTCAAGCGGGTTCCCTCGGTTTGCTAAGACTTCCCACTTGGATATCCAAGGGGATAGGAGCAAAGGTGGCCCCCTTCCTCCAATATTCGAGGCTCTGGGCTTGAGTCAGCAGAGCTTTGGCTAAGCTGCTTAAGGGAGCTGGGCTTATATAAGCTTCTTACGGGGAGACGAGGGGGTTAGGGGTGAGGAGGAACAGGAGTGGGGTTGTTTTCCTGCCCTAGCACCACCCAGGTCAGGGAAGTCCTTGCTTGACATTCCTAGATGTAGCACCAGGGGCAGCTATGTGCTGGAGGTGGGGCTGTTCTCCAGGGAAGCACTGTGGATATCTTGAGGCAGAGCTATGTCACCCTCTTTAGCATGAGGTTCTCAAAGGCAGGGCTGTATCTTCCCTCTCGTGCTGGGACTCCTCATTAGATCAGAGCCCAACTGGCTCAAAGTCACCAAGCTCGCCCTGGCAGGGCAGAGGCTGGAATAAGGCCGCGCAACTCCAGGATGGGAGAGAAACCGCTGAGGGGAGGTGATCTCGTCTTCCACTTTTCTCACCTTGGCCCTTCCTGACCTCAGAGATCTCTGAGGAGAGAGCTGTTTGCCTCTCATTAGATCCAAGTGACAGAGCTGTGTATCCTCCACATTCTGGGTGCATCCTCAAGGCAGGGGCTCCATTCTCACTTTCTGGAAGGCAGTGTGATCTTTCAGAATCAGAGAAAGTAGTAGCTAGTCTGGGGTCCCAGCAAGGCTGAGCAGGGTCTTCAGGGCGAGTCCCTCTTTTGCTTAGCTGCCTGTCTTCCCTAGATTACCTATGCTCTCCCGAGGAGAATATCTACAAGATTGACTTCATCAGATTCAAGATTCGAGACATGGACTCAGGCACTGTTCTCTTTGAAATCAAGAAGCCCCCAGCCTCAGGTGAGTGGGCTGGGTGGGTAGGCTATGGACAGGGGGACGAGGTGGACGAGGGCTGTGAAGTGGGTTGCCCAGGGAGTCCTCAAGCTGCAGAAGAGTCAGAGCAGAGCTGGGGCTGGCCCTCTCCTTTTCTTTCCCATCTGTTTCTGGGGCTGGACATCTTGGGAGGACAGTTTGGCCCCTTCAGTCCCTGCCAGCCTGCCCTCTGCAGGCCTTCCTGGGAACTACAGTCCCAGAGGCCCCAGCCTCTGTTCCTCCTGTGGCCCTGGGAACCTCACTTAAAATTGGTGAAATGCTGACTTAGAAACCACTCCCCTTTCCCAGTGGAACCATTTGGCCAAATGGTCTGAACCCTCAATGTCAGAATCTCCTGGGGAATTTTTAAGAATCCAGATGGTGGGAGTCCTTGGGTGGAACCCTGGGTGGGCCTGGGCCCCAGCCTGAAGCCCTCTGAGCCCCAGTTGGGGTACATTACAGAGCGGTTGCCCATCAACCGGCGGGACTTGGACCCCAATGCTGGGCGCTTTGTCCGCTACCAGTTCACACCTGCCTTCCTCCGCCTGAGGCAGGTGGGAGCCACGTGAGTCACTGGATGGAGGTGGGGAGGGTTTGAGAGGATGGGTATGGGCTGGGGGGTAAGGGTGAGGGTGGGAATGAGTCCTTCCTGAGTTCTTACTGAGCCTCTCTTTTGGGGAGTGGTGTCTGTCTTGAGCCTTGCTGGCTGACTTCGAGGCCAAGTTCAGCTCTGCCCCCTCCTATCTCTCAGGGTGGAGTTCACAGTGGGAGACAAGCCTGTCAACAACTTCCGCATGATTGAGAGGCACTACTTTCGCAACCAGCTCCTCAAAAGTTTTGACTTCCACTTTGGTTTCTGCATCCCCAGCAGCAAGAACACCTGCGAGCACATCTACGACTTCCCCCCTCTCTCTGAGGAGCTGAGTGCGTGGGCAGGGCCTTTGTGGGAGTGGAGGGTTGGGGGAACTAGAGAGCCCACATTGGGAGGAGTGTGGGTCTGTCTCCCTTCCTCCCACCCTGGGCCTCTTGAATTGAGCTACCATTCCTGTGCCACCTATAGGGAACTGAGGCTCAGAAAGGCTGGGGGAACTCTTTGAGGTGGTTCTGAGGTTGTTCAGCTTGTCCCCATCCCACAGTCCTGAAGCCTCTGCAGTGGCCTGGCTCAGGCTCCTTCCTGACCTTTGCCCCAACTGGTTGGGTCTCTCTTGCAGTCAATGAGATGATCCGTCACCCATATGAAACACAGTCTGACAGCTTCTACTTCGTGGATGACCGGCTGGTGATGCACAACAAAGCAGACTATTCCTACAGTGGAACGCCCTGACTCCCAAAACAGTCCCCTACCCCAGGAGGGTCCCGGGCCTTCAGCTGTAACCTTCCCGACACTCCCGTCTCAACCCAAGGTCTTCTGCCTGGACAGTGTTCTGAGAGCCCTGGACCCTGAGCCAGCGATGGGAGGGAGGGTACCTGATGTCCCCAGCCCAAGTCTCCAAAGCCCATTGGCCCTGGCACATGGGGTGGGGTGGTAGGAGGGCTGTCTGCCTCCATGTCCAGGAGGCCTCCTGTGAGAGGTGTAGCCAGGACTTCTGGACAGCCTACCTGGGCCTCTGGGGCCGAAGTTAAAGAATAGTGTTCCCCTATCCAGGCTTTGACTAGATCAGGGCAGGCACCCATTCCCTGCCCCTGCCCACTGCTGACAGGCCATTTAGAGTTGTAAATTCACAGATCAAAATCCATCGGGGGAGGGGGTCTGGCTGCCAAGCTTCCCAAGGGGTTTGGGGCCCTGGCCCCAGCCCTAGCCCCAGCCTTTACCATCAGGGGCTGAGCTACTGCTTGAGATGTGGGAGGGACCGGCCCAGATTGCAGCCTGTGGTAGGGACGGACCAACTGTATATAGTTTTCAATAAACTCTCTCCTTTTCTGTTCTTTGGCTGTGGACCAGCATGGGGGTGGGGTGTGCCAATAATATTGGTCCCAAATCCTTCTGTCCCCTAATCATTTACACTCTGGCATCATATTCAGCATCTAGAGTCAGCATTTAGTGTGTGTTGCAGCTGGAAAGGGTTTTTCCTTTGATAAAGATGGAGACCCAGGCCCTGAGAGGGAACGCTTCTGCTCAGTCATAGCCAACTCTGGCAAAACAGAGGCTGGGACAAAGGCCCTCCACTCTAGGGTGGACGGGAGGTGTGGGGAGGTGGCCTGATCTCTAGCCCACTTCCCCCACCCAGAGACCACAAGGACCACTAGGTTGTGCTTTTAGCCCTCCTCAGAGAGACAAGGTGGACACAGTTTGGGCCAAGGTCTAGAGCCATCTTGTACTCAGCTGCCTTGGGGGAACCCCCTGACCTGGCTGCCCCCAGCACTGCCTCAGACCCAGAAGAGCTCTTAATTTCATTAGTGGAGAAAATTGAGGAACTGAAGGAGGCGGAGAGCTCACACTGTTCTCAGGCACTAATTTGGATATGGCTGGTGACTGTGCTCTTTGGGCTGAGGCTTTAACCTCACCCTCTGACAGGCCTAGAAGTGCTGGAATTTACGTGGGTTCTGTGGAGCCCTGGCTGGGGTCAGGCCCTGGGCTGCCCCGTGGGAATTCTAAAATGAGTAAGACACAAACACTTGTTCCTAGGGATAAGGTGGACTGGGCTTACAGGGGAGCAAGAGTCCTGCTTGGAGGGATCTGGGGAGGATCCTTGGAGGAGGCAGTATTGGAGCAGGGGCACTCAGGCTGATTGGGTGAGCATTCTGGCACAGGAGAGAGCATAAAAGCAGAGGTCTTGAGGCAAAATGTATCAGGTGCCTTCGGGAAAGTTAATATGACAGGGAGGAGTCAAGGCTGAAGCCCAGTCCACAGCCTGAGTGTTGGGGTAGGAAGGGGTGCTGTCACTGGGTTTGGGAACTCAAGTTGGATCAAGGCGGGCACGAGGGGGACATGAGTTCAGGTTGGGACGTGCCGTGGTGTGGTACAGATGTCCTGAAGGGGTGTTCGGAAAGAGACAGGAAATTGAGCCACAAGACCAGAAGCAGGATGAAGGCTGGAGATGGTGATCCTTGGAGATCAGCGGCTACAAGGCAGTTGCTGAAGCTGTGATGGTGGTTGAGTTATGGGATGCCCAACTAGCACTACTGGTGTTTAATGAGCAGGGGACAGGAATGCTAAATGCCTTCCAATTAATGGGGCACTCCATGCAAACAGTCCACACCTCCCAACTAAGGGTCACTGGATGGGAGTATGTAACCCTAGGGAAGGCTAGTGAGTGAGAGCAGGACAAAGGGAGAGGAAGCCATAAAGGAGATAGGAAGGGCAGCCAGAGAGGCAGGAGCAGAAGCCTGTTCTGTAGTAGTATCTGTTAGAAGCTGGGGGAAGAAAATTTCACCAAGAAGCGAGTGGTTAGGAACTGTTGTCACAAAAGTGAGGAAGAAGCATGGGCTGGGTGTGGGGCAGGTTCGCAGATGAAGCTGTGTGGGTATACAAAGTATTTGGAGTTGGAGGTGTTGTTTATGGGGTTACAAGTCTACAGAGAAGGGGATCCTTGGGTGGTTCAGCGGTTTAGCGCCTGCCTTTGGCCCAGGGCGCGATCCTGGAGTCCCCGGATTGAGTCCCGCGTCAGGCTCCCGGCATGGAGCCTGCTTCTCCCTCCTCCTGTGTCTCTACCTCTCTCTCTCTTTCTCTGTCTATCATAAATAAATAAATAAATAAATAAATAAATAAATAAATAAATAAATAAATCTTAAAAAAGAAAACAAAAAACAAGTCTACAGAGAAGCTATAGCAAGTAAGATGGACTTTTAGGCCACCAGTTGTCAGGAAGAGGATACTCCACTACCATCCTGGTATCAATCTTAACTGGGCCTGGTAAGTCAAACTGGGTTGAGGTTTTGAGTTGGGCTGAGGTCCTCATCCCTGGAGCAGGTACCAGATTGGCACTCACCTTGAGAGTCTTATGTCCCTTGGGCCTGGAGGAGGAGCTCGGCTGGGAAGAGCCTTGGCCCCCTGTTTCCTTTTAAGTCTTCATGTCTCTGGCACTGGTCCTGCTGCCAATGTTGCAACTTGATACATTTGGTTCCTGGCACTTTCTCTAGGAACCTAGAGGATCCCTGGGCAGAAGGAGGGAGAAGACAGGGTAGGGGTGGGTCTAGTCCTGACTGATGATGAGCTATTGACCTTGAAAGTCTGTGGGCCTTGCTGGATCTGGACCTCAGATTTCACTTCTTTGAAGTGGGCCAGATTTCTTTGCTTTGGCTTCTTGGGAGTGTCATGAGGACCCCACTGCCTGGGTTGGGCAAGATAGCCCAAGAGACCCACTATTCATGCCTACCCAGGCTGGTCTGCATGGTGCGTGTTGGGGGTGCCAAACCCACTGTAAAATATTGCAATGCTTCCCTACCAGATGGTAAAGAGTTGCTATCTGAACCCCCCAGCCCTTTCCTACCTAACCGGGCTTCTCCCATTAAGAGCCACCCTCCACCCCTCACAACTCTGCAGCTAAAGCAAGAGTACTTTATTTTGTGTGTGTGTCACGGACCCCTTTGTTATTGTCTGCTGAAGCCTATAGACAATAACGTTTTTCTGATTATAAAATATGTGGTAATCCTGAATATTTTAGGTACTAAAAACTATATAATAGAAATCTATATGTCTATCCTGCAGCATCTGTGATATAATATAAAAACATCTATGGGATCCCTGGGTGGCTCAGCGGTTGAGCATCTGCCTTCAGTTCGGGTCATGATCCTGCAGTCCTGGGATCGAGCCCCACCATCGGGCTCCCTGCATGGATCCTGCTTCTCCCTCTGCCTCTGTCTCTGCCTCTCTCTCACTTTGTGTCTCTCATGAATAAATAAGTAAAATCTTTAAAAAATAAAAGCATCTGTGATTTCTCTACCTTATGACAGAATCACAGATTCTAGTAAAGCTATTGTGATTCATTGCTGACATTCATAATTGAGGGAAATACATTTGAAGTCGAGATGAGTGAAAGTGAAGGTATAATTTCTTCATCCAATTTAAAAATTCTTTAAATTTATTTTAGAGAGAGAGCTCATGAGTGTGAGTTGGTGGTGGGGGTGGGCAGAGGGAGAGAGAGAATCTCAAGTAGATGGGTGCTGAGTGCAGAGCCCAATGCAGGACACATCTCATGGCTGCTTAACCGCCTGAGCCACCCAGGTGCCCCTCTTCATTGAGTTTAATGAACCCATGAGCTAACCAGGTTTAGAACCCTTATGTTCGAGTCCCCTCTCCCCAAAAAAGGTGAACTCTTCCAGAACCTCCGTCCTTCCATTCCGCTCACCCTAAAACTGTGACCGTTTGGTGTGAGGCGGCCAGCAGGGGGCAGCATATGAATGGGAGTGTGGGGCCCGACTCCCAGAGCAGCTGCAGCCCAGTTTTAAAAGTTTAAGGGCCAGTCTGGTTACAAACAAAAACAAACACGAGACCCACAATTCCGTTTGCCACCTGCCTTGCTTGTGTGGGTGCCAGCTCGCTTGTTGGTGTGCCATATGGGCCCTGGGGACAGAGATATGAGTGTCTGGAGGAGATTCGCCACCTGAGCTGGGAGGTTTTGTAAAAGGGAGCTTAACAGAGAGAGCCTTCGCCTCTTCCTTTATAGTCGGGACTGGGCTGGGGCAGGCAGGTCTTCCTCTCGGTTTACTGGCTGGCCGTGTCTCCTCCCATTTCCCATCCACCCTGTCCTATAGGGGCTAGGCTATAGGGAGGGTGCTGCTTGTAGGGTGGGGCTCTATTAATGGTGTCTTCTACAGAGCTATCCTCTGGGGTAGGCAGGTGGTGTTGACCAGCCTCCAGGCCTGGCCCCTGGAAGAAGTCTGGTCAGAGTCCCCATGTGGGGCTGCTCTGAGACCTGAAGGGCATATGTGTGCTATTGTCTCCCACAACTGCCCCATCCCTGTTCAGGCAGAGTGTAGGGCTCCCTCTCAGTCTGCTCTCTGGTCACAGCAGTCCGTTTGGAGGTGGTACCTGGGAGGTGAGTTTGAAGTGCAGTGGAGTGGGCCCCTGGCCCTCCAGAGGCCACGTTCCAGGGCCTGCAGTGCACACAGCAGCAGGCTAGGCTCCATTCGTGGCACCTGCAGAACCCACACCCCAGCTGTGGACAGATTGGGGACAGGAAGGCACAGCCTGGACAGGGAAGTGATTCCTTCTTGTGTGAAGAGATGGAGCGGTTTGAGGAGGAAGGTGGTGAATCTCAGTAGGAAAGGGTGTAGGGGGAGGGAATCCTCTTCCTTCTTATGGGAAGTTCTGGGAAGAGGCACGGCCCACCTGCCCTCTGTTCCTCCTCCAGACTGGTCAGGAATTCCCCCTAGATGCCTCACTCTTCGGATTTGGAAACTTCAGGGTACAGAATGAGGGTCAGGGTGACATCATAGATGCAGGGCATCTACAGTTAGTGTGGCCTGGCCTTTGTGCCCAAGGAGGGGAAATTCGGAAATGAAATCTCGGAAGCCAAGACCACAGGCACTTGCTTTATTATTCCAGGTCAGGCCACCTAGGGATTTGCTTGTGCCTTACCAAGCCCAGGCTAACCTCTGGGGGTTCTTGTCACCCCCAGACCCAGGGTAGGCCGAAACTCTGGCTTGGCTCTCAGGTAGAGCATGGCAGGCAACTGGGCCACACTCCCTAGCTCCAGGGACATCCTGGGTCTGCCCAGCAATCAGAGAGAGGGAGGCATCAACCCCCCGCCCCACCCCTGCCAGCCTGTATCAGACTCCCCTTCCCTGAATTCCCTGGACTGCCTGGGACAGTTGGAAGTAATTAGTAAGTTGAGACCTAAACTATATGAAGTTCTTATAGAGAAGGAGTGAGACTGTAGTGCCCTGGAGGGGCCCTTCCTGCACCCGGGGCTGGTGAAGAGGATACTTTTAAGTTTCTGAGGGCAAGGGCTTTTCCAAACACTTTGTGTCAGAAGTGGGCTCAGTTTGGTCCTGGGGTGGCCGTTACCCCTCCTGTGTGTCATTCTGGGGGAGGTGAGACAGAGAATATACTGAGGATGGGGAGAGCCTGGCGGGTGGGTGCTAATAGCAGCCCCCCGAGGGGCCCACAGAAGACTTGGGGAGAGGCTCCACCTACTCCTCCTTGACCAGCTGCTGGGATGGAGATGGGAGAATAAATACAGGGGGCTTCTGGGAGAGAACATACTAGAAGGGGCCAGTCCTGAAGAGAATGTGGACATCAGAATAGGGTTTCAAGGTGATCCTGGCACTGGCATGAGGACCTTAGGCCCCCCCGCTCCCCCCCACCCTCAGCTGCCTCAGAAATGGAGTCAAGCTCTCAGTGATATAGTTCTGATTCCTCTGGATAGAAGATACGTGGGTGTGGGTGTGTCTAACTCTGTGTATATGTGTGTGTGTGTGTGTGTGTGTGTGCATATGCATGCACATATTATGAAGAAGGCCTTACTTAAGTGTGAATGAGTGTGAGTTAAGGAGAATGTGTTTGTTTTTTTCTTGCCCAGACACTTGGTCTTCCGGGACCCTGAATGAGGAGCTGGCTCACCAGATGGCAGAAATGTGTGAGGGGCAGTGGTGGTGTCTTCTTCATCCCTGCTGCCAGCTAGCAGTTGGCTTAGTGGCATAGGGGACAGGGATGGTTTTCCTTCCTTGACCTTTAAGGTAGGCCCGTTATGGGCGGCCAGCTGGGACTTCCAGGCCAGACAGGCTGGAGCTGCTGCTGGACATGGCTCATGCTAGGGCCATGGGCTTGGAGCTGGGGCTGAGGTACACAGAGGGGCCTGTGGGGGGTGTGGGCTCCAGCTCCATGAAGGCTGAGTAGAGGGTGGTGAGGTGCAGGTCACCCAGTGCCCCGGAACCCCCACTGCCTGGTGGTGCCAAGTCGCCGGTCCCACTGCCTGTCTCTGCCAGACAGGGCCCAGGTGGGAAGCAATGGGTTGGTGGCGGAGGTGGCAGCATTGACGATGATGTTGGGGATGAGGTCACCAGTACCAATGGGTCGAGGGCCAAGCTGTCATCCTTCAGCTGTTCCCACAAGTTTCCTAGTTGGGAGAGAGATCAGGAGTCACTGGGAGGTACCAAAGAGCCCTGTCTCCCCCCACTCCATGGCTCTTGCGTGCTAAAGAGATCAGGATTGGGGTTACCTTGATGGGGGAACAGACCCTTGGCACCAGGCAGTTGCTAGAACTCTCATATTCCTCTGCCATAGCTTTTAGATGATCTCTGGGGCTCTTTTTTTCGAGGGAGGTGAAGTGGGCAAGGACTTGAGAGCTGACCTATTGGAAGGGCTGACGCGGGATGCCTGGGTGGCTCAGCGGTTGAGTGTCTATCTTTGGCTCAGGGTGTGATCCCAGAGTCCCAGGATTAAGTCCCAAATCAGGCTCCCTGAGTGGAGCCTGCTTCTCCTTCTGCCTATGTCTCTGCTTCCCTCTCTCTCTGTCTCATAAATAAGTAAAATCTTAAAAATAAATAAATAAATAAATAAATAATAAATAAATAAATAAATAAGGAAGGGCTGATGCTTATGCCTACGCTGTGCACCCTGGAGTTAGCCTGCAGAGGGCGTCCCTGGAACTGCCCCCCTCCCCGGGGCTCCTGCCCAAACTCCTAAGGAAGGTGCACCTGCAGCCAAAACCAAGGATCTTCCAACAACATGCTGCTAAACCCAGTGAGCTGGCTGTGCTTAGCTCCCTGGGGCTCCTCCACTGTAGGCCTGAGGGAGAGAAGTGGAGCCTGGAGCACTGGTAAAGCAACTCACATGATTGCTGATTGTGAGTGTTGAGAATGCTCCCCACTTCTGGACGGGGCTGAGGATCTAGCTGCATGTTTCTAACATGCTTACCAAGACCTGAGCCATCTCCTCCACACAGCCTGGAGCTCTGTGAGGGCCAGCTGTCTCCACCTGCTTGTGGATGTCCCCCTAGCCCAGGGCACCCAGGGGGGTCTGAGGCCTGGGTCCGTACCCCCTCCAAACCTCCTGTGGCCGGGCCCAGGGCCTGGGCAAGCACTGGATCTGAATGGGTGGGCTTGACCACGTGTAGAAAAAAGCAGGCAAAATGGAATGGAATCGATAGAACCTCTTCCCAGACTCCTCCTGCCAAACCTCTCCAGGACCTGCCTAGTTCTGAAGCCTTACACTCTTCCTGGGGGAAGATCTCTCTCCTTCTGCATTAAAAGATGAATGAGAAGATGCAACCACTTCAGACTGGCAGTCATTCACAGCCAATATGGAATATAACACTGGGCTCTTTCCCACCTCCCCAAAGCTGAGAGTGGCTAGATGATGGGGTCAGTGGGAACATGTTCAGGGGCACCAGGAGAAGGGAGATAGGGCAAGAACATTCCTCTTCACCCCTTGGCACCCCTTGCCAGCTCGGGATTTTTCTGTTTCCATTGATCAGAAACCTGGCAGCTAGCAGGTCATGTCCTGGAGCCTTGGAGGGGATGGGCCACACTGCCAGATGCATCTATGCAGTCCTGTCCCACCTTCCTTTTCTCAGCCCTGCTCACCCTGGAGGTCAAAGTCGGTGAGAGAGGGGTTGATGGCATCCAGGTCAGTGCCAAGGTCTCCATCTGGCAGCAGGGTGTCATGCATGGTCTTGGCCGGGGAAGGCTCAGCCAGCAGCTTGGCACTGTGGCTGGGTGGGGTGTTGGCAGGCAGAGGCGAGTCCTGGGGGGTGCCTGGCTGGGCCCGCAGCTCAAGGCGCCCATCTGGTTGTGGGAACAATGGCTGCAGAGGTCCAGGAGGGGCCAGGCCCGGTGAGAGGTGTGAATATGTCTGCCCATAGCAAGAGGGGACGTGCCCCCCAAGTAGGTCCTGCAGGGGATTCTTGCCAGGAATGGGGCCCGAAGCTGGGTGGATTGGATGCAGTGGCTGGGAGAGCCCCACTGGAGGGGCCAGGGGTCGGGTGGGGCCTGAGCCTGCCAGCCCCAGGGGTGGGCAGCCCAGCAATGGGGAACCCAGCTTCTCCCTCTTCTCTCCAATGAGGCTGTCCAGCTCTTCTGAAAAGGCCCAAGAGAAAAGAGAGAGGGATACCATGAGAATTCCCTTTCCCCACAATCTGTCCCCAGCCTTGGAACCACTCAGGCTACTCTCACTAATCAGTTCACTAGCTCAGCTTCTCTCCCTCTTTCCCTCCCTGCCACCCAATTCCTCCCTCCTCCCCGCCCTGCACCCCCCTCAGCTCCGGGGCACCCTGGGCCCTCTCTTGCATTGCCCCCTCAGCCTCTTACCTGGCTTGGCCATGCTCTTGCGCACAGCAATAGGGTCTTTCCTCTTCCACTTCTGTAGCTCCTCCTGCATCTTGTCAATTTTGGCCGGATTGAGGGCCCACAGGCAGCCTTTGCGAGAGGAACTGCCTGATTTGTTCTCCACTTTCTCAAAGCACTTGTTAAGAGAGAGGTTGTGGCGAACAGAATTCTTCCAGCCGTCAGGCGCTGTCTGCCAGAGCAGAGCAAGACAAAGTTCAGGCCAGGGTCAACAAGCCTGAGCCAGGTCTGGGCTCCAGAAAACTTCTTTGTCCTCTGGACACAGACCCGCCACCCTTTCTGGGGCTTGTCATCCTCCTCAGCACCCAACCCATGCTTGGTACCCTTCAGTGGTGGGGAAGGGGCAGGGAGGAACCTTGACTACAAATTATTTTCACCTAAAATCTGCCTTCAATGCCACCCCCACCTCTGGCTGACCCTTCAGAGGATTATTGGGATGGCTCATAAAGGGAGGGCCGGTTCCTCCTCTGGAGTTGGACCAGTCCCCCTGGTTTTCAGGCTGTGCTAGGACCCCTCACAACTCTCAGGTCTCCCCAAGGCCAGCTTTGGAATGGGGAGGAAGCTGAGGAATGCTCCTTTCCTGGGTCTGCCTCATCCCTGCTTGAGCAAACTCAGGAGAAAAAATGGATGAGGTTGTATTTGGATGTGTGCACATGTTGCTCATATATTGTGTGTATACCTGCATTTTGGTTGGGGGGGAGGGATAGATTGGCTATGTGTATGTGTATGTGTACGCATGTGTCCCTAAGTATGTCTCCTTGGTGTAAGCTTGTCTCCTGTGTGGGTCTGTGAATTCATTTGAGTGTGAGGATGTTTGTGTGTGAGAAAGTCTCTCTGGGTATGTGGGGGTGTCCATGATTGTGCATGTGTGTGTGGGTGTGAATGTTCACATGAGGGTGCCTGGGAGGCGTGCCCAGGTGGGGAGGCCAGCCCTCAGGTGGGGAGTGGGGGGGGGCTCGTGCCAACAGAATAAACACCCATTAGGAGGCCTGGTCATACCACCAGTGCAATAATTGTGCCCAGGGAGGGTTGTAAAAACCATTAGGCTGACTCAGTTGGGTGAGAGGTGGCGGCAGGGGTGCCAGTGGGTACCCCCACCCCCCCTTCCAGCTCTGTTCCAGCCTCTGTGATAGTCCTGGGCCCGGCAGGGTTATGGGCAAAGCATCTGCTCCAGCCAGTGGGGCCCCCATACCCTCACCCCCTGGTCCCTTTTCCCTTTCAGCCTGCAGTGTCTGCATAATGAGGGGCGGCCACTCCCTCCTCCCCAGCTCCCTTGCCCCAGGGAGCAGCCAGGCTGAATCACGCCCAGCAGAACTGGGTCCCAATGCCAGCGTCACTGCAAGTTGCTGGCAGGAGCTGTTGGAGCCTTTCTCAGAGGGGAGCTGGCCTGGGGCTAGGGGCTGGTTGAGATGACCCCCAAGGCTCGCAGGGTCATAAGGAGGGATTCTGGAGCCACCAGACTGGTCAGCTGGGGATTCACTGTCAACTCCCACAACAGTTCCTACTAGAAGTCCAGGCCGTGTCGCCTGATGGGCAGAGTTAATGTGCACTGGGCCTTTTTATAGGCCCATAAATCTGTGACTTTGGGATGCCAGGGCAGCCCCCACCCCAGCCACTTCCTGTTTGGAAGAAGGATGGTCAGCACTAATAATTATGTCCAGTGGCTGGACACTTCCCCAGTCCCACATCCCTGACTCATGGGGCTACAGGACGCCCACCTCAGCTGCCTTGGGCATGAATGCCACCCACCCCAGGGTCCACTCTGTTTTTACCCAGAAAAATGACCTTCAAATGGAGAGTGAGTGATAAAGGGGACAGGGGATCTTTGAACTAATTCCTTAGGTAGGTCAGAGGGGAGCCGTCTGAGTTGGAAGGAATGTATGTGCCAACTGGTCCAACCTGACCATTTTACAGATTGGGAAACTGAGGTCCAGGGAAGAAAGAGGCTGGCCCTAGATCACACAGGAGGCAGTGACAGAGCCCAGACTCCAGCTCTGTCCCCTTATTAAGGGCCCTGCCCAGGTCACCCCATAGTGCTGGCTTCCCCATTGGGGCCCGTCCCATCCTCACAGATGCTTTCTCTCTGAAGTCAAATGTAAACTCAGGAGTGAGGGAGTGATGCAATTGGCTAAGAACAACAACTAGAACCAAAAAAAAAAAAAGTTGTTAGACCTCTTCACTCTTCAGCCCCATAAAACAGGGATTACATGGCTCCCAGAAAAAATAATTAAGCCAGGAAGATGAGATGCAGGGAGGGGCTGGGGGCCAGGCCGGGAGTTGGCAGGGAGGAATGGCTGAGAGGAACAGGGCAGGGCCCTCACTTCCCTCTCTCTGGCCGGGCCCCGTGAAGCCCTATAGAGGACCCTCCACAAGCTATAGGGCATAGGGAGGGTCTTGTCTCTAGATCTGTTGGGATAAAGGGGCAGCCCTGGATGCTGGCTTTGATGCTTCTCAAATCGCAGAGACAACTCTCTTCCCTCCTCCTCTCCCTTCCAGAATCACTGGTAGATAGATGACCATACTTTCCCATTCCTGGCCAGACCACTCTGGTCATCTTGCCCACTCCTCATTTGATGGCAATGCAGCAAGTACAAACTTGTTTGAGTATCAGCTTCAGATTATCCTCAGGCAGGACAACTGAGAAGAGAGTGGGGCTAAAATCCCCCTACTGGCAGATGGAGATGAGTTCTGGACCTGGGCCTCAGCATCTACCTCCTGCCTGGTTAGCAGGCAAGATTATCTCCACCAGGGTCTGGACCTTGGAGAAGGCACTCCTCACACACAAGCTCTGATCTCTGCCCCCACCCCAAAGAAGAGGTCTGTGCTGGAGGGTATGGGGGGCATGCAGAGAAGGGAGGGAAGAGGTTGATGTGTGAAGCCAAACAGCTTGAGCCAACAATCGATCCCCTCTGTTGTGTGACCTTGAGTAGGTGGATCACCCCTTCTGATGTGTTTGCCCATCTGGAGAGAAGGGCACCTCTCCTGCCTCTAGTCCAGAAGAGCCCTCAGAAGCCCCCTCAGTGGATGACAGGAACTAGATACTGTACTTGGGAAGGTCAAGTGAGCCACCCAGTTCCCTGGGACACTTGAATACCATGAAGCCCACACCCCGCTTTCTGGCAGAACTGCGGCTGAGCCTGCCACCCACAGAGGCAGATCTTAATCTCTCCCTGGAAGGCAGCGGGTTCTGTGGTCCCAGGATCCCATGCCACCCTGGCTGGCTAGCTCTTACTCAGATTCCTCTAACCCTACAGCATCCTGGGGCCAGGGGTGGGGATGGTCTCTCAGTTCTTCCCAAGCTCTTCCTCTCCACTTGGGATAGGTGGATGATTCTTGAAGCCTATCCGGGCCGACATGTCTGCTTTCCACCAACATAGATCTGACTCCTAGACTGCTGTGTAACCTCGGCGGAATGACCTAGGACTTTTTGAAGTGGAGACAAGAGGATGTGTGGAGGAGGCAAACCCTCTCCTGGCTTTCATTCTGATCCTTGCTCTGCCTTCTAACTGAACCCTTTGGCTCCAGAGAGGCCTGGCTGGCCCAGGACTCGGGATGGTAAGATTAGGGTTGGATCTTGGGCTCACCTTGAAGTAGGGAAAGTGCTCCGTCATGAAATTGTAGATCTCGCTGACAGGAAGGCTCCCAGTTTTACTGTTCTTAAGGGCCATGAAGATGAGGATGCTGAAGGCAGAGAAAACTTTGAGAGTTTGGACTTCTGAGCAGGCCGGAAGTCTCCCCCTTCCCACTCCACCTGCCCTGGCTGGAGTAGTTGAGGAGGAATAAACTGCTGGAGACTTAGGTGAGAGGCTCTATAAGGTTGAAAGGAGAAAGGATGAGAAGGTGTCTACTGACGTTGGGAATTACTTATACACAAGGGTCTTGTGGCATCTGAGAGGCCTGGGTTGTCATACTGGCTTGGCCACTCACTGGCTGTGTGACCTTGGGTGAGTGCCTTAACCTCTCTGAACCTCAGTTTCCTCAGCTTTGAAGTAAGGAAAGTAATAGCTACCTCAGAGATGTGAGGATTAAGGATGATGCCTAGAACATAGAAGACACTCGTTAAATGGAAGCCATCATTACCAGCCAGGCCCCAGCCAGTTGCACACTGTCAGACAGCAAGGAAGGGAACTAAGTTTTCTTGAACCCCTACAATGTGCCAGGCATATTCTCTCACTTAATCTTTCCAAAGGCCTGAATATGGCTGTTCCTTTTTTTTTTTAACAGATGAATAGAGGCTCAGAGAGATTGCCTGAGACTTCACAGCTACTGAATTTTAGATTTTATTTATTTATTTGAGAGAGAGAGAGAGAGGAGGAGGAGGAGGGAGGGAGGGAGGGAGGGAGGGAGGGAGAGAGATAATGAGCTGAGAGAGGGGCAGAGGGAAAAGCAGACTCTATGCTGAGCAGGCGAGCCTGATGCAGGGCTCAATCCTAGGACCCTGAGATCATAACCTGAGCTGAAGGAAGATGCTTAACTGACTGAGCCACCCAGGTGCCCCCATAGCTAGTGAATTCTAGAACCTCGACTTGAACTCAGTTCTGTTGGACTCCAAGGATTGGGTGTGCATCATCATCCTGCCTCCCCCAAAACTCTTCTCCATGCTTCTGGCTGCTGTTTGCGTTCCTTTTCCTTCCCTGAGCTCGCACTGGCTAATGACCTGACCCCCTGTGGGGCCTGGCACACAGGAGGTGAAGCCTCACTGTTAACTGGATGAATGAGGGTTCAGGTGGGAAGGTCTCTTAGAGGCATTGGGTGTTGCAGGCTTGGGGCTTACAACCCCAGCTCCAATCTTGCAGGTGGTGGACCCCTGAGCTGTGTCTGCAGGCCTCATCCCTCACTTATTTCCAGCAGAGCTTTGGGGTTGGGTTTCTCTCTGTATCTAGGGGAAAGGGAGGGGGAAGGGGGCGAGCATCCCTCCTAAACTGTCAGTCCCAGGCCCTGGGCCCCAGGAGGTTAGAGCTTAGGGGGCCCATCTCAGGGCACCAGCCCCTGCCAGGTAGAGCCACTGACTTGGCTCCCCAGGGTTAGACAAAAGGTCAGATGTGATCTAGTCCATCCGCCTGCCCCCATGAACGAATCTCCTCTCCAGCATCCTCTCAAAACCTACTGGGTATGACTTCCATTTTCTACCATCACCTTATATACCTTGAGGATTCCATGCCTCATTTTCCCCACTGGTGCTCTTACCCCTCTTCCATCCACCCCAGGGGTGCTGAGAAACTTACCTGTAGGAGTAGATGGGTTTGGGAAAGAGGGGCTGGTGCCCATCAGTGCTGGCCTGGGGTGCGATCCGCTGGTATGGATAGTGTGAGGAGCCCAGGTACGGTATGGGGTAGCTGCCACCACCTGGTGAGTACTGTAGAGGTCAAAGGGGCAGAATGGTTGCCATAGTAACCAATCTTTCCCAAGATGGTGGTGCCCTTCCCCCCACTTCATGTACATCCAGAGGGGGAGCTGAGGCTAGATTCTTCTCTCCCTGGTTATGAGCTCCAAAAGCAGAGCCATCTGAATCTGAGGGGGCTGGCTAAGGGTGTGGACATCTGAGAGACTCTGAGGAGATCCACATTCCCAAATTTGGAATCTCAGAGGCCTCAAAGTGCCTTTCTTCCAAGCCATCTAGGTACTCTGGTTGCCATGGTGATGGGGAAGCATCCTGGCTGGGCTAGAGAGTGTGAGGTCCTCCAGGCCTCCCCCACATTTCCTGGAGCAGCTGGGTCGGAAGTGGGGTGTCCAGCCTGGGCGTTCGTTTGCTGGGCACTGCCACCTTTTACGAGTTTCAGTGGCTCTTTGAAAGGGCTGGTCATGGTGGTGGGCAGGTGGGGGTAGGAGGTGTTTTTACGGCAAAGGGAGTGGCTGCGGTGCCAGGGGTGGTGTTTTATGGGGGCAAAGGGGGTAGGAGACTCTGACTCCCCCATATGCTCCAGGCTGAAGTGTTCTTTCCAGGTCACCCGAGAGACACTTAGTACCTGAGTCACCCTCTTTGCAGGCTCTATAAAGCCCTGGGTGCGGCCATCTTGTTCGGGGGGGTGGGTAGGGGGTACAGAACTCAGAAAACAATCAAAGCAGGGCTGGGCATGGTGAGGCCATTTAAGGTCTGGCAGCCCCTTAACCTTGCTGTGGCTCAGGCCCCGATGGGCCAGGCTGCCTCAGGGACACCCTCAAGACCTTGAGCCTCAGGATGGCTTTAGCCATTCCAGCTAGGCTCCTCATGGTGGCAAGGATGATGCCTCACGTGCTCCCTCTGGTTCCCTCCATCCCCCGCCCCAAAGCAAGCAGTCTGACCACCTCCCCCACTCCCCCCCACGTGCCTGCCTCCCTGGCTAGGGCCAAGATCAGGGCCAAGGCTAAAGAGCTGGGAGTGGAACCTGCTCCACAGGCAGGGCCTGTCTCAGTGCCAGGCTGCAGGTGGATAGAGCTGGGCTCTGGGCAGCCACTTGCTCCGTCTTGCCCAGTGACTCCTGGGAGCTGCCTGGATGCTCTGGGGCTCTTTTCTTTCTCTTTTTAAAAACCTGCATCCCATGCCAATGCGGGGCGATTACTTGGGCATCCTGTCCATGTCAGGGGAGCTGAGGCTGGGCAGTGGGGTGGAGAAGAGGGAAGGAGCCAAAGATGATGGGGTCTTGGAGCCTTCCAGGTGGGAAGGTCCCCTCACTCTATGCCTGCTCCCACCCTGTCTAGGTGAAAGGGAAGTTTGGGGCCAAGGCTACATAGCCAGACAGTGGCTGACCCAGACAGGAGCCTGTTGTTCCCTTTCTGCTCAGTCTTGTGTGTCGCCCCACACACTCCTTTTCTCTCCACCCCTGCCTTTGTCTGGCTCTCCTCCTCCTGCTCTTTTTGGTTCATGTCTGAACCCTGTCCCAATCTCAGCCCCACTCTCTTTCCTGAGATTCTCTGTCTAAGACTGTTGGATGAACCCCACCTACTCCTAGAGAAGGGAAATTGCTTCCTTCCCCATTATCCCCTGGCCCCCGACCCTAGGTGGATCCTGGACCTCGGGCTGCCCCTACCTGCCATTGCAAGTGTGCACAGTCATGTATACGCTCACACACCTCACACCACGTAATATGCTGAGGCCCCAGGGATGCATGCCCACCTGCCTCTGACCCACCTGGTGGAATGGGGGCTGGGAGGGACAGTATATGTGCTGCAAGGGGGGCTGGTAACAGTACATCCCAGGACCAGTCTCCAGAGCTGGGGGCTTGACCTTGACTTCTGACCCCTGCTGGAAAAAAACACAGATGACCAGGTGGGACCTTGATTTTCTTCCTCCCTCTTTTCTGTGGCTTGAAAGTTACACAGAAGCAACCTCCACTCTGCCTCCCCCAAAGCTTAGTCCTGGAGAACAAATGGAGAACAGAGAAGGTCAGGGATTTTCCTGAGGGAACTCAGTAAGTTAATGGGGGAGCCAGGGCTGGAATCGACAGTACTCCCTACCCCTCCACCTCACTTCAGGTGAGAGACAGAGGCCGAGCTGTCCAGAGGAGTGGGGGAGATTTGACAATGATCACAGTGAGGTTGGGTAGGGTCAGAGATCCCTCTGGAATAGCACAAGGATATAGTGCCTGATCCCACTCAAGCCTGGCTTGGGGCCCACTTGGTTCAGAGCTGCTGGCCTCTCAGAACAGGTCTGTGGAGGACATCTGGAAAAGGTTAGTGTTCTAGAATTCCCACTGCAGGGCCACAGTAAGGGGAGCACAGGAAGTGGTCAGACTTGTTGGCCCAGCTGGTGACCCAAGCCCTGCCACCTCCTCCTCTGCAAAGCCCAGGGGAGCTCCAGCAGGCTCCTGGGAGGCGGCTGATGAGTCCTCTCCACTTTGTCTCCTGGTCATCCTCAACTCAAAGGCCTTTGCTCTCTGATCCAGGGAGTCTACCCAGTTGCTGGTCTGCTTGAGTCCCATGGCACTATTTCACCCAGGCACAGGGAATCTGCAGCTGCTACTGGCAGAGACGGCCAGACTCTGGCTTCCTGAGGTCGTGAGGTCCACATGGAGCCTCTGGAATCTAGCACTAGTCAGAAAGATTGGACAGCTAGGTACTAGAAGGTGAAGAAGGAGGTAGACCACTCTTCTTGAGGTTCCCAAGGGCCCTTGGGAACCAGCTTCTGGGCCCAGAGGGTCAAATCAACAGTGACCTCTTTCTTGATGTGCCCTGGGGTTGCTGATGCAGAGATAGCCACCATCATAGAATCTCAGGCCCGGAAGGGCCGTTGTCCAACCTCCTCATTTGGAAGATGATGGGGCTGAGCCCACTGAGGGGAAGTGATGTGTACAAGGTCACCCAGTGAGTCGACTAGCAGCTGCAGTTCCCTGGGCCTGAGTTCCTTTCCAATGTGCAGGGGGAAGGGAGTGAGCTCAAATCAGCCTCACTTCCTACAGGCCAAGGGACACCTTGGGAAAGTCACTTGACCTCTTTGGAACTTCAGTTTCCTCATCTGCAAAATGGGGATAGTGGGAAGTCTTTTGAGGGTTGCTGTGAGGAGTAAGTGGGGGTCCTTGAGAGGAAGCATCTGGCACAGTGCTCAGGAACTGGCACTGGGTGGACATTTGGGGAAGGCAGCAGCTAATATGATTGTGCCCTCACCATGAACAGCTGTCAGTTCAATGGACCTGAGGAGAAGCCATCAAAGGACTCCAGTACCAAGAGTCCCTGTCTTGGTCACACCTGGTAGGTACCCAACCCCTTCCTTATCTTCCAAGCCTGGGAATCAGGCTTTGTCTGGGGTGGCTTGGGGATGGAATGGGAACCTGTGTGAAAGCAAGAGGTGTGGAGAGCTGGTGGGCATCTTAAGTAGGCACAACCCAGGCTGAGCCCGCTCAGTGCTCACTACCTCAGGGATCTCCAAACTTCCCTTTAGCTTTCCTCTTCCCAAGGCAACAAGACTGTGAGGCTGGTCCTCTTAACCATTTTTTCAGATGAGGCTCAGAGAGGTTAAGTGAGTTGCCCAAGATCACACAGCGTGGGTATGGCAGTGGAAGGGCATGTTGACCTTCCAAGGTGCTTTCAAGGTATTTCTATGAATATACACAGGCTACATTCTGGGCAAAGAATGGGGCCTGGAAGCTCTCTCAACCATGTACGCTGATGCTGGAGAGGGAACCTTGTGCTCTGTGGCTCCTCCCTAAACCCTTTCTCTAGGTCTCTGGAATGTGTTTTTCTTCTCACATTTACATATGGGCGGGTAGGTCTGGCTGGGGATTCTCTGACACTTAAACAAATAGAGAAGTCACACACCGGAATCCTGACTCAGGAGCCTCTGGGAAGCTGCCAGCTTCCTTAGACTGATCTGCCTCCCCCACTCCACCCCGTCCATGCTGGGGGGGGGGGGCGGTGGGAGGGGCAAGTCAGCATCCCCTCCCCAGCTGACTTGGAGGCCAGAATGAAGTCGAGACCCCAGCTTTGTGAGCTTGCCACTTCCCTGGCACACTGACCCTGAGTGGAAAGGTCTGGGAAGGGAAGGTGGAGTTTGATCTCAGAGGACTCATTCTGGGAACTAGGACCCCTGGGGGTAGATGGGATGCCCACCAGCCACTGGTACTCACCAGGACTTGGGGGCTGTGTTCTTGGCTGGGGTAGGGGAGCCCGTTGCACCAGGCCTCTGCTGAGAAGCCAGGCAGGAAGGCCTCAGCCTCCCCAACATCCACGGGGATCTCCTCGAAGGCCTCCAGCGCCCCTGGGGTCTTAAAGGAGTGTCCATCGAGGGCCAGGGCAGTCTGGGCCTCGGGGAAGACGTCCTCATGGAAATGCCGCTTGTAGGGGTGGAAAGGCCCATGGCTGCCCTTGAGGAAGCGCCCAGGGCTGCTTGCTGGGCCCTCCTCAAAGCCGAAGCTGGGGTACTTGTCTGAGGGCGAGAGCCGGAAGGGGCCCGGGCCAGGGCCGGCTGGGCAGTGGACTTGCTCAGGCCCTGGTGATGCGACGCTGGGGCTCTGTGGGGGCAGTGAGGCTGCCCTCTCTGGAGGGCCGTCGGGCACAAATGATGAGCAGCTGAAGCCGGCAAGCTTCTGGGATGGATAGAGGGTAGAGAGCCTGTGAGTAGAGGCTGGACCAGGACCCTACTCTGTGCTAGGGTAAAGGGGTCTGCGGCTGAGCTCTGGAGGGCCCCCAAACAATCAAGGAGACATAGACCACCCTTGGAAGCCCTAATCTGATGAGGGCACACTGCTCCTAGATCTGAGGTACCCCAAGTCTGATGGATGCACAGCGCTGCCCTAGCCCCAAACTGAAGGGATCAGCAGAAGCCTGTATCCGAGCACTGCTGGATCTTGGAGTCACTGAGTACTTGGTCACTGGTGGAAGTGACAGGGCAGATCCCAGGAGGTCCCTGGGGGTGGGGGTGACTGGTCCAGCAGCTGCTATGCAGTCCTCAGGCCAAGGCACCCAGGTACTTACGTTCTGTGGAGCAGGGGAGCCTGGGAGGCCCGGTGCCTGCATGAGGTCCCCCTGGGGCTCGCCCTCCAGTCTGGTGGGGCCGGGCAGTGTGGCGTCAGACTGCGGCGGGAGTAGTGACACCATCACCCAGTCCTGGCCTCGAAGAAAGTCGGCTGTGATGAGAGTGAGGACCAGGGTCCTGGGGTGACCAACCCCAAGTTCACCTCCTCCATTCCCACCCTATCCCTGGGCTGGAACCTTCACTCTAGCCAGACATCTGGTGAGGCACAGAGAGACAGACAGACAGACAGACAGGCAGATAAACAGGCAAAGTGAGAGAAACATCAGAGACAGAAGGAGGCAGATAAACAATGAGAGACCGAGGAAGAAACCACAGAGAGAAGGCTGGTGGGGAGAGTGAGCACCACCCACTCCCCCGTCAGCCCCCAGCCCCAGGAGGGAGAGTTGACTGCTCTGGAGCTCAACTGCAGATGGTTCCCTAGAGACCCTGCCTCTAGCCCCGATCTCCCCAGTGAGGGACTGGCCTAGGTGACCATGGCGAGCAGCCTCTGCTTGGTGGCTGAGCAAGTGCGTGGTTCTGAGAGAAGACAGGAGCTGGAGAGAGAGGGTCAAGCCCAGGCCTAGGGTGGGAGTTATCCTCATGCTGCAGGGGACCCAGCTCTCCATAGAGGCTGGGCCTGTGGTGCCACTTTAGGGACTGGTGGGACCAGTGTGCCACTGGGGACTTGAAGGGACCTGGTTGCCTGGTGGCCCTGTGAGCCTGGCATGGCCTCTTGCCGCCTCCAGACTGCATCTAGTACCTATGACCTTGTACAGGCCACTGACCTTTTTTAAAAAAATTATTTTTAAGTAATCTCTACACCCCCCATGGGGCTTAAGCTCATAACCTCTGAGATCAAGGGTCACATGCTCTACCCACAGAGCCAGCCACATGCCCCCCAGGCCACTGCCCTTTCTGAGCTTTGGTTTCACTATTTGAAAAACTAGGGGGCTTGTGGTAGATGATAGCTTAGGGCCCTTTCTACTCCGATCTTCTAGAATTACAGAACTTTGTCCCCAGCACAGCCCAGAGGTTGAGAGGAATTAGCTCTAAGCCTTTTCTTGCTACCTGTGTTAGGGAAGCTCTCTGAGCTCCGACACCAGCATGTACAGAGCAGGGAGAGAGGTAGGGCCTCCCGCATAGGGATGCTGTAGTAAATGAAATCACGCATAGGAAGCATTTTGTACAGCGCCTAGCACACGGTAAGTGCTCAATAGATGCCAGCTCTCGTTATTAATATCATTATTAGTACAGCCTTACTATTATCATCCTCAGCTGTCTGCCTTCCTTCTCCACCACCTGCAAAGGGCAGTTCCTCTTGAATGTACTCCTCTTTGCCAAGTAGTCTCTGATAAAGACCTCCATTTGCTGAGGGCCTGCTCTGGGCTGGCTGCTGTGTGAACAATTTGGAAAATTTTCTCATTGGTTTGTCAGAACAAACCGGGAAGAAAGATACATTATTAACCCCACTTTATAGTTGAGGAAATTGAGGCTCAGCAGGGTTACATGACCTGCTCAAATCACATAGCTAATCCTTAACAGAGTCAAGACTCAAGCCCAGGTCTGTTCGCTGTACCCCCTTAAGGTTTCTTCATTTGGTGGGGGGCCAGAGTGGGTGTGGGCTAAGCTGGTGTGTCAAGCAATAAGGCAAGCATGAGGTTCACACTTACCCCTCCTCCCTGAGGCCTCTACCAAACAGATCAGGATAACCATGCATTTCCCAGGCCCTGCTCTCCCAGGAGCTCTCCTGGGACCCCATGGGGCCAAGCCTGGGATTGGCACGCCATTGATAAATAAACTACCTCCTACCTTTGTTTGGGGGTAATGGGGACAAGGAAGGGAGGGCATTTGCCCAAAGCCCATCAGGGGATCAATGGCGGAGGGGGCTAGTAGCTGGGGGTTTGGGGGTGGGGCCCGGTGGGAGGCTCTCCTGCCGCTACAAGAGTCTCTACCGCCCCTTCTCCATGTCCCAGCACCCGCTCACTCAGCAATGCTAAATGTGGCGTGACCAGGGAAGCACCGAGCTGGCCGTAACTGGACACCACAGGGGAGCAGGCATGGGGCCCGAGGTGCGGGGCAGCCCATCTCTGGCTCTGCATGACTGCCCGCCTGGCCCCTGTTCCCCGGACAGCTCCAGGACAGCTGGGGCTTGCCTGCCACGCCTGGATCTGGCCCAGAGCTGCTTTCCCAAGCCTTCTCCAGCACCTCCAGGGGAAATGCGGGGGGGCCCTTTTCCCCCATGTCTCACACTTTGTAACCCATGAGGCAATGGTTGCTCCTCTCTCTGGAGGCAGGATAGTATACGCATAAGAGCAAGGGTTGCAGATTTGGTTTGACTTGAGTTTGAGTCCAAGCTGTGTCACTTCCTGGCTGTGATTTTTTTTCTCTTCTTTTATTCTTTTAAAGATTATTTATTTATTCATGAGAGATACAGAGAAAGAGAGACATAGGCAGAGGGAGCAGCAGACTCGGTGCAGGGAGCCCAATGTGGGACTCGATCCCAGGACCCTCATGACCTGAGCCAAAGCCAGATGCTCAAACACTGAGCCAACCCAGGTATCCCTAGCAGTGTGATTTTGAAGCAACTGTGTAATTTTTTGTATCTTGCTTCTCTGATAAATAGGGCTTGTGGACCTATCTCACAAGATCATCATGAAGGTTAAGAGAACCAATGCAGGGGCACCTGGGTGGTTCAGTGGTGAGCGTCTGCCTTTGGCTCATGTCGTGATCCCAGGGTCCTGGGATTAAGTCCTGCATCAGTTCCTCATGGAGAGCCTACTTCTCCCTCTGCCTGCATCTTTGCCTCTCTCATGTGTCTCTCATGAATAAACAAATAAAATCTTTTAAAAGAGAGAGAGAGAGAGAGAGAGAGAGAGAGAGAGAGAGAGAGAGATAGCCAATGTGTATAGGATGCCCAGCACATAGAAAATGCTCAAGGACGCATGTCATACATTTGGCCTTATTGGCCAAATGTGGCTGTGACCTGTGACTCCAGACTCTAGTTTCCCTGCTGGTCTTGCAGCTTTGGGTCTGGCAGATCTGGGGAGATAGGCCAGTGACCCCCAGGTGGCAGCTGTCCCTTCTACCCCTGCCCTCTATGCCTGGCCTTCACTCAGCCTGGCCTCAGGGGGCTGAGACCCCAGCTCTGCCTCTCTGAGACGTGAACCTGAGGAGGCCTCTTTGAGTCCCAGCGTGGGCTGCACATCCTGCTGAGGGTCTGGCCTTCGGTGAAGGCCCCCTGAAGCCTCTGGCTCACCCCCATCCTTGTATCAGCCTCTATGTCCCAGGACATCATCTGGAGCCCTGGTTGACTTCCAGCATCTCAGAGACCTTCACCATAGGCTTTAGTTCACACACAGCCATGACTTTTACACTCTGACTCGGCCAAACCACCATCCCCCTCTTCCAAGCCCCACAGGGATAGGATTAAAACCAGGGAGTCTATAGAGAGCTCAGAGGCCCACCTGTCCATTTGCACTGAGGATGCAGAAGCCCTGGAATGGCCCTCTGAGCAGGGTTTCCCCTGGCCTGGTTTTAGAGGTGGCAACTCCTGATTCAGTGATGCTCCCTTGGTCACCCCAGCCCAAACTCTGGTTTATGAATGAGGAGAGGAGGCCTGGAGAAGAAGTGCAGTGACTTGCTTAAGACCACACAGCTCCTGAAACAGGGGGTCCTCTACCAACTGCATTCAAAAGGGGCCAAGCAGTGGGGCTCTGACTGATGTATATGAGGGGCTCCTGTCTAGCACAGGGAGGAGCTCACTGTAGGGAGAAGGGGGAGACTCCCCAGAACCCTTCCTGGAGTAGCCAGCAGTGCCCTTGAGGTTGGATGATCTGGCTTAGAAGCTCCAGAGTCAGATTGGGTTTGAATTCCAGAAACTGTGACTTTGGTTGGGCAAGGTGCTTCACTTCCTTCCCTGGGCCTCAGTTTCCTCATCTGTAATAGAAGGCTAATAATACATACCTCTCTGGAAGCTTAGATGAAATATTGCTTGTAAATAGCTTAATGCATAGTACATGCTCAATAAATAGTAGCTATTAGTAATAATTAGCAGTGGGACAGAGTTAATTGAAAGCATGAGCTCTGGGGGTGGGGGAAGAACTCCCCCTTGGTTTCCATGACATCATCCTCCTGCACTGGCAGAGGCTATACTTCCCTCCTCTTGACTTTCTGACCTCAGACACCATTCCAGCTATTCTCATGTTAAAGCCAGTGTCCGTAGAAACTCCCAGGGAAGGTAGGGGGCGGGGAGGGCTACTCTATTGCTTTGGATCGCTCAGGAGGCTTTGCTAATGGCTCCAGTGTCCTAAGGTTGGCATCCGCATTCAGAGGGAATTTTGAAGTCTAACCTCTATCCTACCTGCTTTCATTCTAGGGAATGTGATGGGATGTGTGTGTGTGCAAATAACAGCAAACCACATGGGAGGTTCAGTCAGCTCTCCTTTCTCAGATCCCAGGAGCTATGAGAAATGGCTCCCAGGACCCTGCCACTTAGTGTGGGCTCCCCCAACCCACAGCCTGTCCCCTTCCTGGGCTGGAGCTAGGCTAGGCCTCTCAGTGGTGGACTGTGCCCTGAGGTCCCTTCAACTGTCTGGACCATCGTCCTCACAACTCTACATCTATAAAGCACTCTGCAGTTTACAAAGTCTGCTCATTTGTTCTTCCTTTGCCCCAGAGATTAACAGGCAGTGGTGTGCTGGAGACAGCTACTGTGGGCTTCAAGAGCAACTGGGCCCATGGGCCCACTTCTCTCCAGTTCCTCATTCAGTCAAATCAGTCTGGACTGGCCATGGTGTAAATACTTACCCAGGGACATTAGTAAACACTACAAATCAGAGCCTTTTCTGTTTGGTGGACGTTGGTCAGCACACCACCAGTAGGGGAGCAAGTTCATTAACCCCATTTTTCAGAGGAGAAAATTGAGGCCCAGAGAGAGGAAGTGACATGCCCAGTGCCACACAGCTGAAATTAAAAATCACATCTCCTGATTCTTAGGTCACCAGAGCCCCAAACACACCCCTAAACACACACACTCTAGAGTGCAACCCTGACTAAAAAGGAGCTGAAGACCATTTCAGTAACTTGGCATCCATGACACTTGGAGAGTTGGAAGGCAGGGATGGGGATGGAAGAAGTAGACTTGGTTTTCCCTGGAGTCAGAGAGAAGTCAGAGCAGAGTCCCTGCTCCCTAACCTGAGTAGGGAGCACTATGGGAAGAAATTCCCCAGAAAGCATGACAGCAGAAGCAACCAAGAGCATTATGGAATCCTTGCTCTGTACCCTTCTCACAAACAACCAGGCCCTGTGCTCCTCTACCCAGCACATCTCCCCACCTCTGAGACTCTTCTAGTGTTTAGGACTCAGGCAGAAGGGGCCATCTGGGGTTGAGGGCTGGGGGACACCCTGTTTGCTGGTTGTGTGACCTTGGCCAAGTCACATCCTCTTTCTGTTCCTCTGTTCCCTTATTTTTTTTTAATATTTTATTTATTTATTCATGAGAGACACAGAGTGGGAGAGAGGCAGAAACACAGACAGAGGGAGAAGCAGGCTCCATTCAGGGAGCCTGACGTGGGACTCGATCCGGGTCTCCAGGATCAGGCCCTGGGCTGAAGGTGGCACTAGACCGCTGAGCCACCAGGGCTGCCCCCTCTGTTCCCTTATAAGTACAATGGGGGCTGGGACCATTTGCCTCTAAAGTTGCTGATACAGGCCCTGCGGAGGTGTACATGTCCCCAGAGCTGTCAGCAGGGCCCTCACCCTTGCCCTGCCTTTAGGAGGGACCTCCCTGAGGACATCCTCAAGGGGACCAGGACCAGCTGGGTGAATTTTTATGTCCCAGAAGAGTATTATCATCCTCATTGAATAGACGAGGTTAACCCGACTTACCCGAGTTCACCCAGCTACCAAACTATGCCTGCCTCCTAGGATTCAGACAGACTTCAAAGCCAAGGTGCTTAACCATGACACTACACAGCCCCAGCTCAGCAACACCTCTGGAAGCCAGAGCAGTGGGTCAGGGGCCACGTGGGAGATTCCCTTGGGAGGGTCTGTTGCTGGGTCGGTCCTCTGTGGGCAGCTGAGTCACAGAGGACACGGAGGGCCCTGACGGGGCTCCCTGCACGCTCCCACCCACCAGGCAGCCTCCTGCCCGCCCTTTATGAGAGAGGTGGAGATGGTGCAGTTCCGCCTTAATGGTTTCTGTCACTGGCTGCGGCAGCATGTTTTATGAGGGGTGGGGCCGGGGCCTGGTGCTGCCTGTGGCCCCACCCGGGGCTCCGCCTGCCCGGCCGCTGGGAGGGGCCCCCCTGGAGCAGCTCAGTAATTACCTAGTTGGGGGTGGCAGGGAAGGGCCCAGGGGCTGCTCCTGAGCCTAGTGCACCCCAGGATACGGGAGTCTGAGTGTGCCGAGAAGGAGGGAACTTCTAGATCCTTTCATCCCATCAAGATTGGGGGTTCGAAAGCTAAAGTTCTGGCCCCCCCTGGCTCTTCACCCTGCCTCAGTTTCAGGAAAAGGGTCAGGTGCCCCTGCCCTGAGATCTGATTAAAGTGCTTTGAGAGGCAGCTAGGGACAAACAGGCAGGGGGCAGAATGGAGCAGAGCAAAGAATGAAGAGCAGTTGTCCCCCAAATCTGAGCCACAGACACCTGCAGCGGAGCCATTCCCATCTCCCTAAAACAGCGCTCTCCCAGAAGCCACTTCAGCCATTCCCTTGTTTTTGGAAATAGACTGGTCCTACACGATCCCCCAGTGTGCCCATCCTGATAAAGCACTTGAGCCATCTTCCATGTCTGGGGCTGAACTGGAAGTTCTTCCAGATATCTGACCTTAATCTCCCTTGTCATCTAGTCCTCCTGCCCTGTTCTGCCTGCCAGCCACCAAGGGACCCTCCAGAGGCTAGTAAATGGCAGTGGACTCATTCCTTCTCCAGGGTAGGTCTCAGCTCTGCTGTGGATGCCTGACTCCAACTGCTTCCTATTTTCCCACTCTCCTTTGCCCTGCACCCCTTCCTTTCTGCCACCGCTGGCCACCTCCGGACAGCTTCCTATCTCTCCAGCCCAGCCCCAGCCCCAGCCCCAGCCCCAGCCCCAGCCCCAGCCACCCAGCTCTGGTCCCAGAAGAGCTGAATGCAAGCACTCACAGTGGGCTCGGGGCCATGGCCACCATCACGGCTTCGGGGAGTCATTCAGCCCAGCAACACCCAGGGAGCCTCCATCAAGGTATAAATACTCCCACATGCCTGGACCGGCCCCCTGCCTGAGGGCTGGGGCGGGGTTGCCTCCCCAGGCCAGGCTGGCAGGTCACATGCCCCATAAATGCCACAGGACCACAGGCCCTTCTCAGCAGCCCTGGGGAGACCAACTGGGGCCTGACCTTCCTGGATAGATGGACGATGGATGGATGGATGGACGGAGTGGACAGATTGATGAATGGACAGATTGGTGGGTGGACTAATGACTGGATGGAAATCTAGACAGTTGGATAGATGGACAGGTGGACATATGGATGAATGGATGGGGACAGATAGGTAGGTATCCTTGACTTGCCTGTTCATTTGGTAGACGGGAAGGAGGGGATGCTTGGTTTTAAGGAAATAAGGAATACTACCCCTCACATTTCCATACATTCCTTTCTGAGGAACACTTACCAGGACCCCTTTTCTCCTAAAAAAGACTGTCCATCTAGTTTGAGGGATTGGCTCCACTGGGTTCTCTCTACTCCTTAGCTTCCCCTTTCCAGAGACCTAAACATCCCAATCCAGAGATCTTTTGCTCTTACTCTTAGGGATCATTCATGGTCTGCCTTCTCCTCCCTCTTGCCTACTCTGGAGTCCAGGCTCCGAGGCAGTGAGCCCACCTCCAGATCTTGCTCCCAGAAGCAAGATCAGCTTGCTCTCCAAGGTTACCAGGAAGAGCCAGAGCAAAATTCTCCATTCCAAGAACATGAGCCTTTTAGATGGGCAACTCCCCTGAGGGGCCCCTCACTCTGTACCTTCCCCCAGGGGTTTTTAAAGGCATGATGGGTCTGATGGTGAGCACAAGTTGAGGAAGAACTTGTAGGTAGACAAAATGACCCTGAACCACTGGGGGCTTGACTAGACAGCTGTGCTTCTGGAGGGTGGGGACTTCTTTCCTGCTTAATCCTCCCAGGGGGACAGTGTACAGAAAGCAGTGGTCTGAGGCCCCAGACACTGACTTCCGGAGAAGCAAGTTCCTGCTAAACCTCAGTCTGCCCAGTTCTAAAAGGGGCCAAAGAGTGGATGATGAGGTGGGGAGTGATGGAAGGAACAGGAGTATTTTTCACAGATTGTGAAATCTGGCCTCATTCTCCCTTACAACAAGACATCCATGCTATCGGTAGGAAGGTGGAGGAATGGGCCAGGGGATGTGACTACATTGCTAGCCTCTGAGCACCCATTAGCTCTATAGCCCCATGTCTGGAAGTCCCCCGTAAAGAAGTCACTTGGCTGAACCAGTGGTCCCATCCCACCTCCTGCGGGCTGCATTCATAATCAGCCACGGAGCTCATTGGCTGTGGTGTGATTTGCAGCTGAGGATTTGAGCTGTGAGACCAGTAGGGATGACTAGAGCCTTGCTTTATCCCATCCCTTAGCCTGGCATTTATCTCAGAAGCCCCTCGCTGCCCTGCCAAGCCCCCCTGTTCCTTTACAGGGAGTCCTTCTTGCCAAGGACTCCAGAAGCATCCTTTCCTAGCTCTGCCATCAACATGGGCTATGAGGGATCATATTTGTCATATATACCTCATCTGGCCATTCTGGGGACTGAGTGAGAATCAAAATGGTCAGAGGAAGATAAATGTGCTCCTGCCTCCTTCCCTGAGGTCCTGGGCCCATGGGATTTCAGGAAAGGGTTGGTGGCTGACATCTGCTCCTTCAACCATCTGCCCTTCCTGGGGTGTTCCCCAGGGGGTAGGTCAAGAGTGCTCACATCCAGTTGGTGGGCCCCTCTTTGCCTGCCCACCTTAGTGGATGACTTGGGAGCCCCCCATCTCCTGGGCCAGGGGTCTCATGTGCTCTGTACATATTATTTTCTGAAGGCCTGCTTATTATTACCAGTCTATTACTATGGGTATTGATTCTGCCACCACTACTAATAATGCAGATCTAGTACCAAATACACACTGGTGTGGCCCCTCCCCCCATGTCACCCTGAGCACGTGTGAGCACAGACAGGCGGTAAGCCAACTGCTTGAATTTACCAAACTGGAGTGAAAAGAGCACCAGAAGGCCCTCCCACCCAAGTCCCTCTCCCTTTGACAGATGGGGAAGCTGAAGGGATCCCTGAAGGGATTGCTCTCTGCTATGCAGGGATCTGGGCACTGGCCCTTCCTGCAGGCATCTGGGTGAAGCAGACTGAGTCTCTACTTATTCCCTTGTGCATCTGAGAAGGATACCAAGATCTGGTATGTTCTGGGGGTGTTTCCCTGAGCCCATCTGGCTCCTGGGCTCCAGTCCCTACCTTTCCCCCCTGAGCATCACTGGGTCCCTCTGGGCTTGGCATTATCATCTCAAAGAACTCTCTCTCCAAAACCCTTCTCACCTCAGAGAGGTTGGGCATGCTCAGGGGGAGCATGGAATCTCCTCTCCAAAACCACATGCTCTGTGGGGCCCAATGTAGGCTCCAGTCACCCCTCTCTGAAGGAGCTGGGGACATCTCTGGCAGTGAACACTGCTGCACTGGTTCTGCTAAGATCACTCTGGTGTGGGTGGCTCAGAGGTTGAGTGTCTGCTTTTGGCTCAGGTTGTGATTTTGGGGTCCTGGGATCAAGTCCCACATCAGGCTCCCTTGCAGGAGTCTGTGTCTCTGCCTCTCTTCTCTGTGCCTCTCATGAATAAATAAATAAAATATTTTTTAAAAAATCACTCCGGCTCTGCTAAGTGGAGTCTGATCATTGGGTTTTCTAATTGTGGTGATATGTGTCTATGTGTGTGTGTGTGTGTGTGTGTGCACGCGCGTGCATATCCTTGAGCACATTCTATGCCTTCCAACACTGATGGACTGGTGTAGTCTGGGACATGACTATGGAATTTACAAGTGTAGGTGGAATCTCCAACTGTCTCCGGGCGATCCAGTTCCAGGGACACGCCCCATTCTAGGGGTGTGTGTGTGTGTGTGTGTGTGTGTGTGTGTGTGCATGTGTGTTGCTGCTCAAGCTGGCTGTAGTTTGTCAGAAGCAGTAGTTTCAGGCCAGAGGAACAGGGCTTAAAGTTGACTGATTATGCATCTTCCCATGAATAGGGGCTGGAAGTGAGGGTCAGATGCCCCAGTGGGCTCTCTTGGTGCATCCAGGGGTTCTTGAGGGGGTGCCCACCCCCTGGAGCTCCCAGAATAGCCATGAGAGCAAGGGTTCCCTTTTCTCTGTGACTCACAGCTGGTTCTCAAGTCAAATTCCTTGAGTGATCACGATTCAGCTAATTCTCTCCCCAGTCCCATTAATCTGAGCTGAGTAAGCAAGAGCCACAGGGAAGGTAGAGACCGGGGGATGCTCACGACAGCAGTCATTCCTAAACAACCTGGCAGGCCTCTGTCCATCTCCCTGCTTTGGGCCTGGCCATGCTTAATTGAATTGGTTACACTTGCGGCTCCCCCTGCCAAGAAAGGTTGCCACTACCTACTTTTGGATTCCTCTGGGCATGTTTCTCCATCTTCCCTCTTCTACCTGCCACCCACCTGCATGTAGAGAGGTCCACCTGGTCATCAGACCTCAACTCATCTTGTTGCACTTGATCTCATTTTTGCTGTTTGGCCAGTGTCCAGCCCTTAAGACCTGGATAGGATCAGGAAGTAGAAAGCTTCTCCAGGGATGACCCCATCCAGTCCTTTTTGTTCTAGTGGTATTGCTCTAGGCTTTTCCTAAACACTGGGAGAGTGTGGAGGACAAAGCAGGACCTGACTGGGGCAATGATGAGGGGTGTTGGACTTTGAGGGAGATCTCTGGTGGTGTATGGAGAGATCCGTTCTGGGGAAGTGAGGATGGAAGATGGTTTTGGGGCTGAGGATGGAGGTGGGGCTGAGGAGGTGAGGTAGAGAAGGATGGGATTGTGGAGATGGGGGTGAAGTTGGGGATGGGGTTGGGGTGAAGGGGTTAGGGATAGGCTGCAGGTTGAGGTTGGAGATGAGCACGGAGATGGAGGAAGGGGCAGTAAATCGGAAAGACCAAAATTATTCAGGGATGTTTGATGCTTCTGAGATGCACTCTCCCAGAGGTCATCTTGTCATTTCCCTGCTCCTGGGCATGTTGCCAGCCCAACCACACCCATCCCAGATCAATGGTTGCCTCCGCACTCAGGAAACCACCTCCTGTGGTCACACAGTCCAACCAAACTCAATTTATGATACTGAAACGTGTCGTGAAGTCCCAATGTCAATCTCTCCTGCTGCAGAAGCCAGTTTCAGCTTGCTGGACTCCCCCTGCAGGCCTAGCAGGGATGGCGGGCTGTGACTAGGAAACAGAGAGGGGAGGACATGTCTGCGGGACCCCTGTCCCTGCAGCCCTCTGTAATTGGGGAGTCAGGGGAGACGGGCAGACGTGGCTCCCAGCCACCCCACCTCAGTAGAGTATGGAGCTGAGAGACCAATGGAAGGGCAGTGGGGCCTTCCTTCTGCCCTTCCCTGTACATAAGGTCTCAGGACACTTCAGTGTGACTTAGTAACAGTCTCTGGCTATATTGACGAGCCTCGTGGAGGCAGTGGTGTTCTGCGGATCCAGGAAGACTCAGGCTGAAGGAGGGAGCCTAACATCAGGAAGGACTTCCTGGCTGGGAAGTCAGAGCCCATGGGAAGGGGTGCTACGTTGCTTTCTTAGAAGGCTGATGGGACTCTCCATGGGGCTAAAGAAAGGCCCTCCCTGAGACCAGGGTATAGGTGGGGGGGCTGGCACATGACAGCCTCCCAGAAGGCACGTGTCCCTGGTGAGCTTGCCCCTAATCTTTAAGTTTCCCAAGCCTCCTCCCCCTCCCATGATGAACAGCCAAGGCTGTTGGTAGGGGGCAATGTGGGCTCAGTTGGTGGATGAGACAAAGATGGGGGGATGGGAAACCCCCTCATCTTGTCCTCCTTTTCCCGACAGCAGAATTGAGAGGATTCTGGGGCTCCCTGAGCCCCTGGGAAATAAAGTCCTCTGAGAACTCCCTGGCATTCCCGGGAGAACAGGTTCCTGGCCCTGGGAGGTGAGTGAGGCGCCGGGCCTGGGGGGGCAGCATGCCTCAGCAGGCCCTGGAGCCCAGAGCTGAGCTCCGCAGAGGCAGCACGGGCGGGGCCGGGCGGGGAGCTGGGAGGACAAGAGCCTCTCCTTGTGGCACCTTGGCCCCTAAGGATCCCGAGACGCCCCAGCCCCAGCCTTCCTGACTCTGGCCCTGCCTGGCCCACCACATGAGAGAGGGTCTGGGACAGGAGGTGCTGCGACCCCTCAGTTGGGGATGGCCTTCAACTGCCTGTGTCCTGTGGGTCAGGCAACAACCCAGGTGGTAAAAGGGCCTGAGCCAGCGCCTATCGGGACAGGGTTGGAGTACAACGCCATCCACCCGCTATGCCCTCAGACCAGCCTAGAGGAGCTGGCTTTCATCAGTGGGGGAAGGCCAAGGCGATGGGTTAAGCAGACCTGGATGGACTCTGCGGCAGTGGAGACTTCATGACTTCGAGGGAGCTGACCAAGTGTCCTCCTGCAGGATTAGCAAAGTGAAGAGGGCAGCCCTGCCTGACAGGGGGAATAAGTGGCATAGAGTCAAAGAGAGGGGTGAAGTGACTTCTCTTGGATGCACCCTCTTCACCCAGGTCCTTTCCCTCTGGCTGGCTGTGCCCGGCCACAACACACACACAAACATACCCTCCACACCACCATACCCCCCATGTCTGTAGGTGCAGAGAGAAGAGGCAAACACGCCTACTTGTTAGAGTCTGTGCTTTATCTGACTTACTTCTTTGGACATTTAGGGAGGGCCTGGGGGACTCCCTGGGGAATGCCAGAACCTTACCTGGTGGGTAGCGGGTGGGGAGAAGCTGTGGGAGCCAGAGGGTGCCTCCTGCCACGCCAGCCATTTCCCTAAGGGCCTTTGCTTCCCAGACTCCCAATTCTAGGCTTCAAGGGTCGTACAGCTACCTGCCTATCCCAGGTCTGCTCACCAGGCCTCTTGATTCCAGAGATCTTGAGGGAGAGAGGTGTTCCTAGCCCTCCGGGGGATGCTGCCTTAAGCTCAGCATCCGGCACTTGCCACAGCACCTGCTTGCCACCTGTCTGCTTCTCCACCAGGTGTGCCATCTCCTTTCTGCACTCCAGGCCTCCCCCTAGCCCTCAGGTGTCTAAACCCCAGTCTAGGCCGCCCAGAGATGTTGAGCGATTTCTCCATCAACACAGCCCCTTGCACCACCCAGCCCCCGAAGCTCTAGCCCCCTTCTCCTCTAGAAAGCCACTAAAATTGGGAATCTGCCTCCCAGGCTTTCAGCTCCAGTTTTCCTGTCCTAAGATTACTGAGTCCTCATTTCCTCCCAGCATGGGGTGGCTAGGTATAGCCACAGAGCCACACACAAAATCCAACAAACCTCAGAACGACAAGCCCCACTACGTCAGGCGGCCTGGGACAGGGATGAGAGGGAGGAACATGAGGGGGTCCTCCTTGGCCTCCAGGCACTCACCCCGCTTCCTGAGTCTCCCTTCAGCTGCAGTGAGAAGATGGGGAGCACCCAGGTGCTCCCGGTCTCCCCCAGGGCCCATTAAAAAGGCAACCCCCCTCCCCATGCTCTGGCCCTGCCCTGCTGGCTTCCACGGCTGATTTGGGACCAGTCTCCTCTTACCTGCTCAGTGAAGCAGGTCGGCGTGGGGGCCTGGGTCTGGGGGGCCAGGAGCTCCGTCCGCCTGTCAGTCCGTCAGCTTGGCCGTCCTGGGTCTGTGCTGACATCAGGTGAGGGGAGGCAGCTGCTGGGTGAGCCAATAATTATGATATCAGCTTCCCCTTGCCCCGAGGGGCTGCTGCCAAAACGGGGAGAAGAGCAAGGTGACTAAGAAGCTAGTTTGCTCCTTGGCTCTTGTTTGACAGGTACCGGCTCCTGCGCCCGCCCCAGCCGCACCCCTGCTCCCCCCAACCCCTCCCTTCTCCTGGACCAACCCCAGCCCCAGTCTCTGCCAGCGGGCATGGCCTGTGGCCTATGGAGGAGGGGGTTCTCCCGTGGCCCCCACCTGCACCCCAGAGAGGAGATGTCAGCCTCCACGGGTGGGGCATAGGCCTGTTGGGACATGTACACATATGTCAAGAGAGCTGGGCCACCACATGTATGTTCATGGAGCCTGCAAAGGGATTCTGGGGAACAGCTCTGCTGTGGTGGCCCAGGGTCCTCTGCAGCCTGATGTGAAAGGCAATGGTTGTGAGCCCTCAAGGGCCAGGTACTATCTGTCCGTGGAGTCCAACCATCTGTCTGTCTCTCAAGCCCCTCTGATACCTTCAGGGAGTCTCCCTGTGTGTGTGGGTGTGTGTGGGCATGGGCACCCATGTGTATGTGTGTGTGACTCCCTTCATGTGTCTGTGGGCACGTGAGTCTTTCCATGTGCCTGTACATTTGTCTCCTGGAGTGGCATGCATCTGCATCTATGTCTTTCCTCATATTTCTGTGTGGGTCTGTGACCCCATGTCCTATGTCTGTGTCCTCCCGTAGGTCATCTGTGTCTGTCTGTGCTCTGGGTCAGCAATCTTGCTCTGTGTGTGTATCTGTATGTCTTTGCAGGTGGAGATGGGGAGGAGGGCCTTTCGTTCTGTATCATGATCCTATAGCTACTCTTTATGTTCTGGAGGGTAGAAAAAGAAACCCACATGGTTGTGGTCCTGATTCTAGCCTCTGAAAGTCCACCGAGAGTGGACAAGAATTGGTCTCCACTGCTCCCATTGGAACCCCCCACCCTGCTCCCCTTCTCTGCCCCCACTTCCCTCTCACTGCTTCCTTTTTCATCTTCTTTGCCCCACCAGTGTCTCCTGTTCCTGGCTGATCTTTCCCTCCTCCTTCTTCCCCATTTGGCCTGGTTTCTAAGCCCACTTGTACCTCTCCCTGGAGCTAAAGGCTGCAGAGACCTAGTGGTAGATCTGCTACCTAGCAATGCCTGGGACTTGGCTCCTGGCCTGAGGGTATGGAGAGGGTGGTTCCTCCCCACTTACTCTATCTCATTCCAAAAAAGGAGGTAACGTTAACCTTGTCTGAGGGATGGTAGTGGTCATCTGGCACCAGTGTGGAGTAGACTTAAACATTTGGAGACTTCCTGGTCTAGGCAGGGAATAATTATTTCCGAAAAGAGAGTGCTGGGGCAGATAATAAAGAACCCATCTGTGAGTGACGGTTAGCAGTGTCATCCTCCATACTAACAACTGGAGTCTCAGTTTCCTCATCTGCTAAAAAGAGAATAATACTATTCACTTGCAGAATTGTTGTGAAGATTAGCTAAGATTATGTTTAAAGTTCCTAGCACAGTCTCTGGTATACAGTAGATGTTCTATAATATGTGCCCCCTTTCTCTTCACCAGGCCCAGTGGTGCTGGGTGAGAAATGAGGATGTGCTGGTTTGACCACTTGGACATAAGAATTATGTTCTGGGGCTAGAAGAGGGACCCTGGGCTCAATCTACCTTTCTCTGGGACTCATGTTAGCAATCAAAACCCTGTTCCCTTGACCTAATAATCAATGGAGCTTCACAGTGAGAGAGCAGGTGTCGGGACCTTCTGGTGCATTTGCTAATTGCTCTTACTGGTGTATATGGGGCTAATTGCTATTTTTAGACTCATGGGTATTTCCATATGGATACACTGAGCACAGAGAACCATGAAAGCTGTAAATTGCTATTTGCCCCATTATCCCCATTGCTATCAATCAACATTATTCTGAAGGTCCTAACCAGTGCAATAAGTTAAGAAAAAGAAATAAGAGACATAGATATGAGAAGAAAACAGGCAAAACCTCCAAAAATTATAAATGATGTGATTGTTCACTTAGGAAATCTAAGATAATCAGCTAAAAAGCTATTAGGACTAATGAGAAAATTTAGTAAGGTACTAGAATATATGCTAACTTTATAAAAACAAAATCCATGTCTATGCAACCAGAAGAACCAGGTAGAAAAATAAAAGGAGACAAAAGATCCCATTCCCAATAGTAAGAAAGTTACATAGTACCCAAGAATAAGCTTAGTAAGAAAAAATCTTAAAATCTCCATGAAGAAAAGAATAGAACTTTATTGATAGACATAAATACAAAGGCAATCATGTTCCTAAATGGAAAGGTCAGTATAATATTGTAATGGTATCAGTTCTGCCCTAAATAATCTATAAACTGGATGTAATTCAAATCAAATCTAATTTTTCACTCCCTGACCTTGACAAGTTGATTCTAAACTTTGGGGAAGAGTTAACATGTGAGAACAGCTTAGAATCTTTGGAAACAAAGGAGAACTTGTCTTCTAGATTTCGAAATGTTCTATAAGTCTTCTGCACTTAAAATAGGGTGATTTTGGTGCAAATTAGCAAATAAATTAATGGATGATAAGAGTCCAGGATAAATGGGGATTTTTGAGTATTCGGTATAAAATAACAAGTGTTCTAAGCACCAGGAAAGTGTGGTGCTTAATGAATGGACTTGGGATAATGGGATTTCCATTTGAAAGAGATAAAGTTAAATCCTACCTCACACTATTCATTAAAAAAAATCCAGGTAGGGATCCCTGGGAGGTGCAGTAGTTTGGCGCCTGCCTTTGGCCCAGGGCACGGATCCTGGAGACCTGGGATCGAATCCCACGTTGGGCTCCCAGTGTAAGGAGCCTGCTTCTCCCTCTGCTTGTGTCTCTGCCTCTCTCTCTCTCTCTCTGTGACTATCATAAATAAAAAAAATTAAAAAAAAATTTAAAAAAAATCCAGGTAGATGAAAGACCTAATGTAAAATGAGAACCATACAGATAATTTTAAAAATGTAGAAATCATTTTATTAACTATGGAGTGAAGAAGACATTTTAAAGCATGGCATCAAATCCAGAAGCCATGAACGAATATGTTGACAGGCTTTACTAAGTAAAAGTTACAAATTTCATTAGAACAAAATATACCATAAACAAAGCTAAAAGATTAAAAAAAAAAAAAACCCAGCCTGGAAGAAAGTGTTGCAACATATAAAATAGACAAAGAATTAATATTCATAATATATAAAGAGCTCCTCTAAACAGGTAAAATGATCATAGAAAAATGGGCCAAGGACATGAGTAAGCGATTCAGGGCTAAAATACAAATGGCCAAGAAACAAATGAAAAGATTTTTAACTTCACTAAAAGTCAAGGAAATGCAAATTAATTTGGGGGCCCAGAGGGGCTCTGATGGGATGCCAGGAGAGACTGTGGTTTTCACCTTCCTACAGTGAAACTCTGATTTGATGATGAGATGAACTTCTTTTTCTTGGGAGACACGATCCACCCCTACCCCGGGAATGGGCATGGCTCTCTCTTTCCTTTGGGAAGTACTACTTCCTCATTGCAGGCCATCTGGGAGTTGAAGAAGGAGCCTTGGGAATCCCAGTGTTCTCGGACTACAAGGGGATTTGTGAGGTCTTTTTTTCTCATTCTCCACTTCCAGACAGGACCATCTTTCTCATCATACCCACCCCTCAGAGTTCTTGCCTGGACCCTGAAAGTCTTGTCTTGGTGTCTAACCTCAATTCTAGATGCTGCAGTGTTGGCTCTGTTCCCCTTGAAAGGGACTTCAATCTGGAGGTTTGGTCTCACACACTCCAGCATCCTCATTTCAGGGCCTGGAGATGTAGCTGAGCTGGCTCTGGCCTGGATAGACGTAGCTGGGTGTTGAAACAGGGGCCAGGGGAAGCTCCAGCTCTCTAGAGACTGGAGGTCAGTACCAGTTCTCTGCCCAGGGCTGGGCTGCTTTGAGTCAGCATCAGCCCTAACTGGGGATGGAAATCCCTGATGCCAATGTCCACCATGCTCCAGTCTGGTGCAAGATGCTGGTGACCCCCAGGGAGAAGGAAGAGCAAGTTTCCACTGTTGAGTACTCCAGCGTGATGGAGGAGGGGCTCTCTCCATGCACCCCCACATCAGGACTAGCCAACTTCTGTCCATTTCTGTTCACGTGAGCTAGACTTGTCTTCCCCAAGTGGGTATCCAAGACTGAGCCTGCTACCTCCCAGGCCTTCCCAGTCTCACTCCATTGTCAGGGAAGACATTTAAGAACATTTGCAGAGGAACTGTGCCTAAGTGGAGCTGCCCTGAGGCCCTGAGGCCTGAGGACCCCATACCAAAGAAGAGTTGGAGAGGTCTGGGCCAGCACTGGCCAGAGTTGTGGAGGGCGTGTGGTGGGGGCGCGAGGTTGGGAGGTCTGAGCCTGTTCTGGTTGGCTGACCCTCTGGGAAATTCAGGGAGTTTCCAGGCTGAGGGCTTGGGGGGGGGGGTTCAGGAGGGAGGGACACAGCTAGAGTCCTGCTGGGTGAGAAGGACAGGCTTCTCCTGGCGAATCTTAATCCCTCCTGCTTTAGGAAGACTTATTCCAGAATGTGTGTGTGTGGTTGTGTGTGTGTGTGTGTTCACTGGCATCTGTTTGTGTAAGTACAGGTGTACCTGTGTGTGAGCGTGCAAGTATTTACACTTATGTTCTCAGGCTCTCATGTGTTACTCTGAGTGTGCATTAAGTCAGTGAAGCTACACTGTGATATTGGGTGTGCCCATGGCACAATCTGTGTCTTGATGTGTGTGAATGTAATTGCGAGAACACTTGGACCCAATACTGTGCACCAGCATCTGTGTTTTTGCAGGTGCCTGACTGACGCTGATTGTGCGCGCGTGTGTGTGTGGTTGTGTACAGACTAATGTCTGCAGCCGTGTCTCTATGCGTTTCTGTAAATGCCTGGGTGTCTGAAGGGCTGTGAGTAACTGCATACATGAGTGTCTATGTGTGTGTGTAACTGTGTGTATGCAGGTACTCACTCCTGTGTATGTGTCTGTAAGTTGTCTCGTGTGTAAGAATCTGTGGCTCTGTATATACATGTGTGTAGGTCTACCTGCCCTTAAAAGCAACTTTTTTAAAAAAGATTTTATTTGTTTATTCATGAGAGACACACAGAGAGAGGCAGAGACATAGGCAGAGGGAGAAGCAGGCTCCCTATGGGGAGCCTGCTGCAGGACTCGATCCCAGGATCCCGGGATCATGCCCTGAGCCAAAGGCAGACACTCAACCACTGAGCTACCCAGGTATCCCAAGAGCAACCCTCTGAATCCCTGTCCTGACTTTGCTAGTCAGGCTGCTCCTCTTGTCCTCACTCTTTGTCCTCTCCTTACCCCTTCCCTCCCCAAAGTTGAGGGCTTACCCTTTTGGCTGCCTGCCCCTAGTGAAACCCCATGGCTCTGTTGACGTGACTAATGGGGTCCAGCCTGGGGTGGAGGCTGTATGGGGCCCTCTCTTCAGGCTGGCACCCATCAGAACCTTAGCCATCCCAGTCCTACCCTACCCCTTACCCTAAAACTCCTTGTCCCTAAAGTGCCCCATCCACCTGCCACCTGCCATCCTACATAGCTCACCCCGCCCTCTCCAGGAAACAGCTTTCCATCTGAGACTTTGGGGAGACAAAGAAGTCATGCCCTGGACCTATTCTGGATTTGAGGACCCTAACCCCCAGAGCTGCCCGTGACCTCAGGCCCGAGGCAAGATGAACCCAGAAAGTGGGCACAATGACCCTGCTACCACCTTCTCCATCTCTCTAACTAGTGCCTCCTTTCTACCCTGCTAGGTTTCTCTCTGAAAACTTGGCTTCATAGGTCTTCCCTGGACTCTCTGGGTGCCATTTGCCCCTGGGGTTGGGGCTGGCCCGCAGGAGGAGGGGTGAGGCAAATAGGACACTCCCAGGGCCCTAGGTGACAGGGGCAGGGGAAAAGGTAAGAGGTGGCTTGGAAATCTGGACTTATCTGCTGAGCCTAAAGGTGACATTGGTTCAAGGTCATGCACAGCAGCCTGGAAAGGGGCTTTGAGGGCCGTGTGTCCAATGTCCCTCTGGGAGCAAGAAGCCCTCCTATACTTCTGATACATTCACTCATTCATATGATAGTCACTGGGCCAGGCCCCACGCTAGGAACTGGGGACACAGCTGCATCAGGCAGACTGTCTTTAAGTTGTTTCTGGCCTATCACTTATCTTCTCTAGCAACAGGGAATTCACTACCACAGGAGTTTTTGAGTCCTGGCACTGCACCAACTCAGCTTCTAGAGGAGATACCTGGAGCCCCCCCCCCCCCCGCCCTGTTACCTTTCTGGAAGTCATGGGAGAAAGGATGTGGGTGCCAAGCAGAGAGGGTACAGCCCCTTGTCCCTACAGTGCCCCATCCACCTGCCACAGCCCCGAGTGTATGCAAGAGGAACTGAGCTGCTAGGCTCCCCACACAAACCAGACCTGGGCTGACAGGCCCTTCCTTCAAAGGTTGGCCTGGTCCGTGCCACTTTATTGCCTAGCTAATGACGGTGATTAGGCCGACAGGTGCTACCTGCCTCCTGTCCACCCTCCTGCCTGCCAAGAAGGATGGTTTCTGAGCACCTGGGGGAGGCCTGCCCCCATGCTCTGCCAGAGCACCTAACATCGACTGTCAGGCCAGTTTTTGCCCACCTTGTCCCCAGAGAACACAGGGCCAGTTCAGTCCTCATCTGCTGGGATTGCTGTGTGGCCTCAGCCCCCATCTGGCCCTCTCTGAGCAGGACTAAGGGGGAAGTGGGGAGGTATAAAGGAAAGCTAAGCATAGTGGGTGGTGACATGTGCCCCTAAGAAGCACACCTACCTCTTCCCCAGCTAGGGTTGGGTTGTGGGTACCCAACTAGAATCCAGAAGAAAGTAGTAGCAGAGGGCCTTCCTTGCAGATGAGCAGGGGTTGCTCCTTAAGAACCTACTGGATTGTGGGTAAGTCACTGGAAAAATCCCATCATTCTAGAGGGGTTGGCCCACTCCCAGTTGGGGGGTGCTACTGCCTGGGGCCTTAGGGGGTCTAGTGTGGGTCTCTCCTGTGTGGGTCTGGGTGGGAGCCATGATTTATGATGGTGCTTCATGAGTGAGGAATGCCAGCCTGGGGGGCTGGGGTGGGGGTGGAGCCACTTACTTGCCTGACACTCCTCATTCTGCTGGATGTCTGGCATGTCCTGTCAGGATCTCTTGTCCCCCGGGGACAGCCACATTCTCCCACATGTGGCAGCCCCCTCCCATCCATAACTCGAACCTCCAGCTCCGGGAGGACGGAGTGACGGCCCAGCTGAGTGGGAATCCAGAACTGAATTCTTCCTGGTTTGTCTTCACAACTCAGTGCCCTTTGTCAGTGGGCATGAGAGTGATGGTAAATAAATAGCTCTTTATTCTTCCACTGCAGCAAGAGGGAACTAGAGGAGACTTCTGGAAACTCCTTTCCAGAAGAACTCAAGGCTGACATGCTACAAAAAAGAACTTCCAGCCAGGAAGGGTTGTTGAGCTCCTAGAAGGGATGATGGGTGTGGTGTCATCACTCCCCACTCTTACCCCCACCTTGCCAGATAAATGAGAACTCTGGAGTTCATGAAGGTGGGGAAGCAGAGGAGGGTTGGCAGTGAGGTCGGGAGGCGGAAAGATCCAAAGTGTGGTCTGGTCCTGGACTCTGAAGTCCGTGCCAGTTTTGAACCTGTTCCTTTGAGTCTCACCTGTATCCCTCTTGCTGCAGTCTGCCTTTCTGGTAAGGGTCCATCTTTCTGGACATGTGGCATGGGTCAGTCTGCCTTCCTTTGTCTGGTGGGACTGGTTTTTCAAGCTGGAGGAAGGGTCGGTGGTGGCAAGGAATTGGCAGAGGCAAAGGGTTTTATGTAAATGCCCAGGGAGTGCTCTGGGAACAGGAGGCCGGTTTTCCCAAAGACACGCAGGGACTGGCAGCTCCCAATTAGCTGGGGCCGGTGATGTCAGTGCTGCTTTCCTGGGTGGCTGCGCCCACTCCAATCGGCCTTGGCAGGGGTTCCTGGCCATTACCTTCTCCCTTGGGTGGGAGAGGTGCCAAGGGGGTCACCACACAGGACAGAGGCCAAGTCCCCTCCCATCATATTCCCCGACCTGGGGTCTGAACCATATTGTGGACCTGCCCTGGAAAGTGCCATGAAAAACCAGCCGAGACTCTATTTAAAAATCGTTTAATGTGGCTAATATTCTATCCCTCCCCTCAAACCTGAGAAGCTGGGGAGACTTCAGTAGCTGGGCTGGTCCCACAAGCAACTCCTCATAGGCCCTGCTCCCCGGGCTACCCAACCCCGAGTTTCAATAAATACAGTGCAAAGGGGTCTGGTCAGCCACCAAGCTGGGGAGACAAGGACCCGGAGTGCTAGAGGGGGCATGTTGTATGGTCTGTGAACTCACATATGTCCACTGCCAAGCACACACACCGAGGAGCATGTGCACACACAAGAAACGCCCTCTCAGGCATCCTCACATGACACACCACACACACACACACACACACACACACACACACATCTCAGAAATGCAGGATTGAGCACACTCCTTACAGACACACATACAAGGTTCTATATATAGGTTCCTTTCTCTCAATGTTTGGCTTGAAGCCTGGGTGTCCCCTCCTGGCTCAAAGGGATATGAACAGGTGAGTCTTCCTGGTCTTGGCCAGATCATGTGCTGGTCTAGGGGCTAGGTGTCGTGGTGATATTCATCTGGATGGCCATGCAGTTGGTTGTGGTGTTGGAGTAAGCCCAGGAAGGGAAAGTGTGCAGGTTGAAGATGGGGAAGCTCCAGCTGTTGATGGCCAGCGTGATGACTAGCACCCCAATGATGTTGAGCAGGAATCCTGTCCGGGCCTGGTGTAAGGAGAGCTAGTTTGAGTGACCAGTGGCAGAGCTGGGCCAGAAACTACCCTTTAGGGGTTCACCAGCACTCAGGAGCTCTCTTACTAGCAAAACTCTCCCTGAGAAGTCTTCCCACGGTCTGACCTGCAGCACTGGGCAGTGCCCCCGCCCCTGGCTTTCATCCCAACACTAAGGGAAAAGGAAGGCCCTCGTGAGCTCTCAGGGCCTCGGGCTTTGTTCCCCCTGAGTCCACCCTGGTGGTGGGTGCCTAGTGCCTTGGAGCCTTCCCTAAATTCCTTACCCACTCCCTTCTCTCTCACGTGGCCTGGTGTTGGCAGGGTCTGAAAACGCTCCCACTGGGGATCACAGTGTGATCACCTCTTCCACTGTACCCCTCGCCCCCCACAGGGTTCATTCTTAACTCTGAGAGCCTCAGTGGCTTGAAGCTACTCTGTGGGCCACCAGGAAGGAAGGATGGAGCAAGGAGGGGCACTGAAGCATTCAGGCCCCACTGCTACTCACCATATCAGACACTTTGAGGCCCCCAAAAGAGAAAACGATGGCATTGGGTGGGGTGGCCACAGGCAGCATGAAGGCCAAGGAGGCGGCCAGCGTGCAGGGAAGCATGACATACAGAGGGTGGAGACAGATGGCCTGAGCCTGAATGGGGAGACAGCGGGCAGAACCGATCTCAGTCCCCAGCCCAGAGAGGAAGACATGCCCCCCAATTCTCCCGCTCCCCCTCTCTGGAGGACAACTTCCCCTCCAACAACATACACTTTGGCCACGAACCCACCACTTCTGCCAGAAGGCACTGGGTGACCCGGGAAGGGCCCCTTGACCTCTCTGGAGGGGATGAGGGTGCAGCCCTGACCAGCAGGGCGTGGTGAGGGGAGGGGCCCATAAAACGGATCTCAAAGGGGCTCCAGGGTGTCATCAAAGGCTGCGGGAACGCGCGCCGGGGAGGAAGGGGCTGGGGACGCTCCAGGGAATAATTTCAACCTGTCACCTCAGGACTGACCAGAATGGGGGCTGGGCCAGGGAGGTGGGTGAGGCCACCAATGAGGCCCTCAGGATACTCAAGGGGTGACATCACCAGGGATGGATTGAGTCAGGGGTGAGAGGGCCTTGGGGCCTAAGGCGGCTGAAGAGTCTGGGGAAGGGTGGAAGCTCAGGGGTCTTCTCCCAGAAGTGAGAGGGGTTGCAGGCGCGGCCCCTGCATGGAGTGGGCAGGTGGGCTGCCTGGAAGTGTGTCTGTAGGACCAGCTCACCATGGAGGCCAGAATGGGCAGGAAAAGTGTGGTGGTGGCCACATTGCTGGTACACTCAGTGAAAGTAGCAATCAGGAGGCAGAGGATGAAGGCAATGGCGGGAGATGGCACATTCTGTAGTGGGGTCAGCTTGTCCCCCAGCCACCCAGACAGTCCTGATTTCTGTAGGTAGAGGAAGATAGTGTGTGAGAGGTTGGGGTTCCTAGGGCTCCAGGGTTCCTTGCTGGGACTCTGGGAGGGTCCTGCTCCAGCCTATACCTCTCTAGAGTCTTCAGCATCAGGTCTGCTTGGGAAAGAAGATGAGATCCAGCCAGAACCAAGAGGCCCTTCTAGTGATTTTGAAGCACATTTGGGTGTGATGAGAAGTCAGATGAGAGGCTAGGAGATGGGGCCAAAGGGCCTTCTTCAGAATCCTGGGGCTTGGTGGGAGTAAAGACTTTAACTCCATTTACTCCTGTTCTCCCGACCACTCTTGGGAGCTCCTTGGTCATCCTTTGCCCTCTCCCTGCCTCCTCCAACCCAGCAGATTGGCCGGGAGAGAGAAGGGGGAAGGGTGCTTGGTAGAGGCTGGGGAAGAGGCCGACAGGAGAAGGGGGACAGTCCACAGGGTCATGAGGGCTCCAAGGTCTTTCTCCATCCACATGTGTAATGCCAGACTGTGAGTCCCAGGGCGCCAGGACTTTATCTCATATAAAGCTGCCCACCCAGCACCAGGCACAGTCCTTGGCACAGTCAGTGAATACTTGATGATGAACTAGCTTCAGATCCAGGAGTCCCTGGCACTGATCCCTGACCCAGGGAAGCTGCTTCCTATCTGGACAGTGGATGAGGCTCACAGGCAGATTCAGGGATTTCCCTCTTGGATGGAATCTCTGGGGAATGATGTCCTGGTCCCCATAGCCTGGCTGGGTGTGACCATGGCGCCTCCTGGTGGCCTCGGCGGGCCACCCAATACCAGCTACTCCCTGGCGCTAAAGCTATTGCAGTCTCCATCCGGCTGAGGGTGAGGCGGGTGGAGTGGGGTGAGGTGGAGTGGTCCCTGAAAACAGTCCTTGCCCACCAGAGAAGCCTGCCTTCCCTTTGGCTTTGAGAACCCTAACACGCAGAGGTCCTTATGGCTTGTGTCCTCCCTCCCTTAAGTGGGGCACTAACCTGTCTCTCCAGCTGCTGCAAAGGCTCTGCCCACCAGGAGGCGCCTTTTAAAAAATTGTTTTTAAAGATTTTACTTCTTTATTCATGAGAGACACAGAGAGAGAGAGAGAGAGAGAGAGAGAGAGAGAGAGAGAGAGAGAGAGAGAGACAGGCGGAGACACAGGCAGAGGGAGAAGCAGGATCCCGGGATCATGACCTGAGCCAAAGGCAGATGCTCAATCACTGAGCCACTCAGGTGGCCCCATCAGGAGGCTCCTAAGTGGGGATCCCCTGTGTGGGATAGAAGCAGGGGGCCTCTTTCCTTGCCATAGGGTGTCCCTCCAACAGGCTGGGGAGGGGGCAGGGGTTTCTCACCTCGCTGCCCTTGGCCAGGGCAAAGCCACCACCCAGCAGGAGCACAATATTCCAGGGCATCTTCTCATTCACGGTCTTCCAGTTGAGGAGGGCAGGAGGGGCCTTCAGCCTCCCTGGTTTGTCTGTTTCCCAACCAGAGGAGGATGGGTCACCAAGAGCTACCAGGTTTTTCCTCCCCTCCACTTGGGTCTCTCTACAGGTCTCTATCAGAGCTTAACACATGTGAGAGAGGGGCCCCCAGTTCTGTAGCATCCTTACTTGGTCCCTGGGTCCCTGAACCCTTGGCAAGTCCTCTCAACCTCTCTGGGCTTTTACTATTCCTGTCAAGTGTGGTTGAAGGCACATTCCATGCTGGAAGGCAGGAGCTGCCCAGAGGCCCTTCCCTGTCCCAGTCTGGGTTCTTACTTGGATCCTGAGTCAGCCCTGGGATCTTGGAGGGCACCAAGAACAGAATTATTCCAATGAAGATGGCCACTGTCCCATCGGATGCCATGCTGCGGGCAGGGCGAGGAGGGCAGGCTTAGTGACTTAGGGCTGCTCGGGGTCATAGGGTGGGAGGGCAGTGGAGAGAAACCTCCCCACCCCCCCACACCCCAGAGGTGCCAAGCCCTCCCAGCAAGTCCTCCCCACTGTGTTACCTCCTGTGCAGTACCAGGGCCCTGCTCACGTCCCTCCTCTGTTAGCCAGGCGAGCCCCAGAAGTATTCCCCCTTTCCCCAAGAATGCTCACCTGTTTCCATCCTTGTCGGGAAAAGCCAGGTTGCCCCAGCCAAGGAAAAAGCCTGGCTCCCGGGTGAACCATAGCACCACCAAGATGATAAAGAGGACAGAGACAGCCTTTTCTGCGAAGGTCATGGGGCCCAGTTGCTTGTGTTCTGTTTGGATGACGTGGAAGGCTGCCCGCTCTCTCTCCTTCGCCTGTCCCCCAAAGCCGAAGTTCTTCCGGAAGCTATTGGCAGAGGGGTGGGGCAGCTTCTGAGGGCCCCACACCAGGCAGGGGAGCAAGGGCCTCTCAGCACCAGTGATATCCCAAGGCCACTCAAGGCTGCCACACGAAGGCCCTGGCCCTGCACCCCCACCCCCCAGCCCAAGGTTCTGGAAGAAGAGCAGAAGACTGTCAAGGGGTCATATCCTTATTCAGCAGAGGCAAGGCTGGGGCTCCAGGGGCAGCCTTCTCTGGATTGACCCCCTCTCCCCCAAGAGATTCTCTTGTGTTAAGCCCTCCCTCGCCCAGAGCGAGGAGGACCTAGAGGCCTGGACCCCACGACTCCTTCTGGTCCCAACTCACCACCCCCCTCCTCCAGGAACCTTTCAGGAAATCCTCCCCTCCCTCTCCTACCTGCTTCTGGGCATCCCCTGCCTGCCCAAGCCCCACCCACATCATTCTTAGAGGCACAGGAGACTGTCACCCACTTCCGCATACCCCTTGCTTAATTTAGGTTGACTTTTAACTTTTCACTGGGGCAAATCTCAACTCCCCTGATGGACTTTGAGTTCCTCAATGACAAAGACCATATCTCACACATCTTTGAATCTACCATGGTGCCTTGCACACGCAGGTCCCTTTGACTACCACCTAGCCTGTACCAGCCACCAGCCTTGATCCAGCTGCCTTGCACTCACCCAAAGAGTTTTCCAAAGTACAGCAACAGTACTTACAAACTTTCAGTGTCCCCCCTTCCATCTCCACCCCTGCCCCCACGTGGGCAGGAAGAGGCAGATAACTCCTACCACAATTCCACTCTTATCACTGATCTCAGCCTGTCCTGGTAGCAGACATCACCAGTCAATTCCAGACTCAATCCCAACTTAGCCTCTAGCAAGGGCTCACAAGATCTTTCAACTCAGACCTCTAGTCACTATCAGTAATCCAGGGTTGGAAGCAAGAAGAAAACCTATATACTACTCTTGACCTCGAGGACAAGGTCCAAGCCCTTTATGTGGCACACAAGCTCTTTACGTTTCAATCAACAGAACTAGTTTCCCCACACACATGCTCTTTCATGCCTCTGCACCTTTGGATAAGCTGTTCCTGCTCCCTGCAATGCCTTTACCCTGTTCTCTACCTGGCTGAGTTCTAGTTCTACAAGATTCAGCTCAGGCATCATGTCCTCTGGGGGCCTTCTGGGATCTCCACGGCACCAGGGCTTTCCTCTGACACGGCCTCCACCTGACCGTCGCCCATTAGAAGGTGCACTCCAAGGACAGAGCCCATGCCTCACGTTCTCTAGGATCCTCAGTGCCTGGTACAGGGCCAGATGCACAGTAAGAGCACAACAAATGCTTCTGTAACTGACCATGCTCACTGTGTGCTCCTTAAGCATTTACCAGAGGACTGTGGAGCATGATGGAATGGATCTGGCCTGGCATCAGGAGGCCCAGTTTGTAATGTGAGCATTGACAAATCTGGTTGTATCCCACTCATGGAACCTCAGTTTGCCCTGTGCTAATACTCTCCACCCAGTAAATCCCTCAAATGGGGGGCCACGGGCACAAGAGACCTAACAAGGTAGAGGCCTCAATAGGACGGTGATGATATCCTCTCCCACAGTGGCTCCCTGCTTACTCAACTGGAACCTCCCAGAGGGTAAGGGCAGGCTCCTGGGCTTCTCTCACGTCCTCCACCACTTACTTGAACCCCAGGAAGAGGATCTGCAACCACAGCCAGGAGAGTAGCAGCAAGATGGCCATGGTGGGGAAGGCAAAGCCAAACCAGGAGGCAAAGTTCACCACGTTGCCATTTTTGGGGAAGAGCCTGAAGGGAGATGAGGGCTGGGCTGTTGCATGCAGTTGCCTGGTGGCCATCCAGCCCAGTCCACCTCCCAGTGAGAGTGCAGACCCCCTCCCCCAGCCTCTGCCCCCAGGCACTCACGCGTTGACCTGGCCTTGCAGCACCAGGTTAGGTGTAGTGCCAGTGAGTGTGGCGATGCCCCCGATGCTGGCCGAGTAGCACACGCACAGGCTCATGCCCTGGCTAAAGCGGAGCTGCTCCCTCTTCTGCCACACGGTTGACTCTGAAGAAGCAGGCAGGGCAGGGTGGGCCTGCCCGTTATCTGGGAAAAAAGGAGAGCTCAGGTGGAGGGTGGGCACAGGACCACTTCCAGGGAGCATGGCTGGAGTTCCACAGCCTCTGAGGGTGCCTTGGCAGTGAGCAGCCTCCATCTGGGTTAGGGGTGAGGGCAGCAGAGGGTGTGCAGTGGCTGCATCCCTTACAGCACACCCAGACTCCAGCTTTCTGCCTCCCCAGGTGACCTAGCATCTTGTTTTGCCCTGCACTCAAGGGATTCTCAGAACACGGGACTTTTCATTTTATTTTATTTTTTCTTTCTTTCTTTCTTTCTTTCTTTCTTTCTTTCTTTCTTTCTTTCTTTCTTTCTTTCTTCTTCTTTTTTTTTAAAGATTTTATTTATTCATGTCAGACACACAGAGAGAGGCAGAGAGAGAAGCAGGCTCGCTGTGGGGAGCCTGATGCAGGACTTGATCCCAGGACCCCGGGATCACAACCTGAGCCAAAGGCAGACGCTCGGCCACTAAGCCACCCAGGTGCCTGGGACTTTTCATTTTATTTTATTTTATTTATTTATTTTTAAAGATTTATTTATTTATTCATTCAGAGAGAGCAAGAGATGCAGAGACACAGGCAGAGGGAGAAGCAGGCTCCATGCAGGGAGCCTGATGTGGGACTTGATGCCGGGTTTCCAGGATCACACACCTGGCTGCAGGCAGCACTAAACCGCTGCGCCACCGGGGCTGCCTGGACTTTTCATTTTAAAACTAGAGACAGCCTTGGACAAACCAGAACAAGTTGGTCACCACGTGCCTCCCCTTTCTTTCCCCGAAGGCTCCAAGATGACCATCCCTGGTCATGGACATCACCTCAGACCCTCCCCAGGAGTTGGGGGTTGGAGCAGGGCAGGGGCGGGCTTCATCTTTCTCACCAAGTTTGGTCACGTCCTTCTGGGGACTCCCTTCTTGGAGTTCAAAGGTGGGGTTGTCGCTGCCCTCCTCCACATCCTTGCTTGTATTGTGGAGCTGCTCCAGAACGGCATGTGCGATGGGCACCATCATGGCTGTGGTGGCTGTGTTGCTAATCCACATGGACAGGAAGGCTGTGACTAACATGAAGCCCAAAAGCAGTCTAGGGACAGACAGATGGACACACTGGCTGGTGTTCTGGCATCCCTTCAGGGACCAGATCCCCAGCACACCACCCGTCCAGGTTCTCTGATCCGGTTTGTGGGAACTCACAGGGCAGGCCGCACCCCAATGATGAGGAGCACACGGAGAGCAATGCGTTTGTGCAGATTCCAGTGCTCCACAGCAATGGCCATCAGCAGCCCCCCGACGAACAGGATGTTGCTGTCCTTAAAGTATTCGATGCAGACCTGGCAGGCAGGGACAGCTAAGAGGAAGAAAGGGGTCTCCCCCATGTCCCTGGGCTTATAAGGCTACAGTCAGTGACATTCCCACAAACACAGGTTGGTCTCCTGGGCTCTCAGAATCAAGTGGAAATGGTCTTTGGATTATGTTCCATTTAAAATTAACCAGGTCCCTCTCTGCCTGCCAAACTCCTTTCTCCCCTCAGGAATGAGTGGGAGATAATCTAGCCTGATTCCAGTCATGTTGCAAGCCATTGACTGGGAGAGAATTTAGCACAGGTTCTAGAAACTACAGCAGTGGTTCACAAAGTGTGGTCCATAAGCTGGCATCATCTCTGACCTGGAACTTGCTAGTAACGAAATGCTCAGGCCCTGCCCCAGATCTATGGCATCAGAAACTCTGGGGGTAGGGCTCAGCCGTCTGTGTTTCAGCCAGCCCTGCAGGTGATCCTGAAACATGCACGCTCATGTCTCAAAGCCATTGACCCAGGGGAATACAAGTTCCTTAGCTGACTTTCAAGGCCCCTTTTCTTGGGTCACCAGGCCTTTCTACCTCCCTGGCCTACACCTGTTCCACTTTGAATGACCTCTCAACACCAACCATGCACTCAGCATTTCTAGAATGCACCCTCACCCACTCCCTCCCTGGTCCTCTTCTAGCTGACTCCTCACTTAGTGCTCCCTGACCTGTTAAGCAGAGGCAAGGACTCCTCTTCTGTGTGCTCTGCCCTGTGATGAGGCTTCCTCCACCACCAGTGTTTTAGGGCAGACTCCCTCCATAGGAGAAGCCATTCCTCTTGTGAAAGGGGAGGCTTACCTCAGAGGCATCCATTATGCCCATCATGGGGTACAGGATGATGGGGAAGAGGGCAGTGACAGGCAGGGGCAGAGCCTCGGTGCACCAGAAGAGTGCCATGAGGATGATGGAGTAGGCACAGTAGGCTTCCTGTGGGTGGGAGGGGAGTAGCAGAGCTGTTGGAAGGATAAGCCTGGTGTCCCAGAGTCATGTCACCTCCTGCCCCCAGAGAAAACAGGCCATTTGTAACAGTGTAGGGAGAGCCTGTGAAACCCACAGTCATTGATTCTTAAGTCCAAGGTCTCACAGCAAAACGGAAATAAAAAAACAAAGCAAGGTACTCATCGCCTTGTCTTTGAACTTGGGAGGCCAGACATTATAATCCAGCCACACTGGAGGGACCGGAGAGTCTAGAGTCGGGTATCAGGCCCCACTCAGCCTGAGGGGACTGCAGGGGGCCAAAGTGAGGATTCCCTAGATGAGATGGGGGCTCATCTAGATGAGACTGGGGTGTGGCCAGTATGGACTCCTGCCTGGCACCCTGGCCTTCCCTGACTTTGTCAGAGCCTGCAAGAATCTGTATGGCAATGTCATCATCGATTGTTTCCCCTCTTAGAAGGTGAGCTTCATGAGGACAGAGTCAGTCACTCCAAGCACAGCATCTGGGTGCTTGGAGCTCAGGACCCTGCAGGTTTCAAGGCAAATCCCTGAATGAATGAACCACTGGGAAGTTTTGGAATAGTGGGAGATCTCCTTCCCAGCAAGCCTGGCATGACCACTGCATCACACAGTTCCAGGAGCTTCCATACACATTTACAGAATATGTGAAAGGTTCCTCCCCAGCCCCAAGTTGGGCAGGGAATTGGGGAGTAAACCCTGAGTCCTAGTCTTTCAAGTCTGGGTGCCAGAAGCTCTCCTTTCTTTTGCAGGGTCCTCGAGTCTAGGAGGGGACCTGGAGCAGAAATGGAAGTCAGATAGTCAGCCTCCTGTGTCACGGGGCCACCGGAAGGAGAGGGTAGGAGAATCATTAGCTTTTAGGAGCTGGGTGTTTTCAGGTTTGTTGTTACATGACCCTCAAGGTGGGTGTGTTCCAGGTTCTAGATGAGCTTGGAGAAGGTAAGTGGCTTGCTCAAGGTCACAGAACTGGGGTGTGTCAGAGCCAGGATGGAACACAGGCAAAGCCTCTAGACTGCAGAGGTCCGAGGGCGTTTCCCAGGTCTTCTAGGGGAAGGGCACCCCTGAAGTGGAACAGCATGCAGCCTGTGCAGCCCCGCTGTAGAGCCAGGTCAGCCTGATGCCAGGCTCACCTTCTCATCGTGAAACTTCCACCACCCCTCCTCACCCTGGACGAGAACTCTTGGGCCCTGGGGGTGGGGCCACCTTGACCTTCGCCCAGAGACCCACCCCTCCTTCCCCTCAGCGGGAGGCTGGTTCTGCTGAAGCTGCTGTTCTCCACAGCTTCCTCACCTGCAAGCACTGCCGGCCCAGTTATTCATCCTCCCCGGGGACTAAGGGCAGGCCAGCTGCTCTGGACCCTGGCATTCCCCCTCCCCCCACAACTCCCCTGGAATTCTTGGGTCAGAGACAAGGAGGGGGCCGGGGTGCATGGTCACTGCTGATTCAAGGAGAAAGCACTGCTAAGGACAGCAGAAGTGTCCCGAGGGCTAATCCGTGCCAGGCTTTGGGCCCTTCATGCTTCAGGTGATTGTCCCAAGGTAATGACCACTGTTCCCATTCCGCAGATGCAGAAACGAAGGCACAAACAAATGAAGTGAATGTCTCAGCGGCACGTGTTAGCAAGTGAAGAAGCCAGGCCATTTGGTTTTCGAGCTTCAGCTTTCTCTCTCTCCCCTGAGCTCCATCCCTCACAGTGTGGGGTGTCCTCCAGCCTCAGGTACGCTGTGACTTGTGGGGTGCATGGGGATGGGCCAAGGCTCAGAATTCACACATGACTGTCTTCCCTGGGGCCTGCCACTTCCTGCCACCAAGCTCTGGATGAGTTCCTTCCCTTCTGAGACCCCATTCCTGTGTTCCAGAGAGAGCTGGTAATAGTTGAAATTCCCCTGTGAGCTCTGGTGTGTGTGCCATCGATGGCTCCCCTACCCCTCTACAACTTTCCCGAGTCCCTCTCCTCCTCCTCGTCTGTCTTTGGATCAAACCCAAAACCAGTTTCAAAGTCCCATCCAGGAGCCTCCTGTGGCCTTGATGGCCCTGGCCCTGTGTCTCCAGCCTCCCCTTCTGGGCAGTCCTGTCCCGTTCTAGCATAACTTGCTGACCTGTTCTTCCTGGGTCATAGGGTTCTTAACTGGGGCGTGGAATTCCAAGGAGTTTGAGGGAAAACTGTTTCATCTTTGTGCTAACATCTAAGGGTCTAAACATAGGCAACAAAGCCATGCTGCTGCTAATGGTACTACAGGTGATTTGGTCCCAAGCCCTCCCCCCCTTTTAAAGATTTTTATTTATTCATGAGATACACAGAGAGAAACAGGCAGACACATAGACAGAAGGAGAAGGAGGCGCCCTGCAAGGAGCCCGATGTGGGACTCGATCCCGGGATCCCGGGATCACAACCTGAGCTGAAGGCAGACGCTCCACTGCTGAGCCACCCATGCATCCCTAGTCCCAAGGCCCTTGATGGTGACTGTCAGCCATCAGATACGTGCACAGATCAGTTGTTGCCGTTATCTCAAAATGTATCTCGAAGTATTGTTTCTATCCATCCCTAGTTTTGAAATTATGGTAGTTATACCAACACTAGATCTTATTTAATTCATTCATAATCACCTATAATTCCCAATGGTAATTTGCTTTTTCAAATTTTTATTACTGTATTTCAAAGTAACTGGTTTCTTTTGTAATCCCATACATTTTATTTTGTGCATTTTATTTATTTATTTTTTAAAGATTTTATTTGTTTATTCATGAGAGACACACACAGAGAGAGGCAGAGACACAGGCAGAGGGAGAAGCAGGCTCCATGTAGGGAGCCCGACGTGGGACTCGATCTCGGGTCTCCAGGATCATGCACTGGGCTGAAGGCGGTGCTAAACTGCTGAGCCACCCGGGCTGCCCTATTTTGTGCATTTTAAAGCACTATTTTGAGAAGGACCCATAGTCTTCACCAGACAGGCAGAAGCTTCATAGCTCAGAAATGGGTTAGAGTCCCCAAACAAGGGGCACCTGGGTGGCACAGTTGGTCAGGCATCCGACTCTTGGTTTTGGCTCAGGTCGTGATCTCATGGTCCTGAGATTGAGCCCCAGGTTGGGCTCCACATAGTGTCCTTTTAACCCTGCCCCTCCCTCTTGTGCTCTCTCTCTCTAGAATAAATAAATAAATCTTTTTTTTTTATTTACGATAGTCATACAGAGAGAGAGAGAGAGGCAGAGACACAGGCAGAGGGAGAAGCAGGCTCCATGCACCGGGAGCCCGACGTGGGATTCGATCCCGGGTCTCCAGGATCGCGCCCCGGGCCAAAGGCAGGTGCCAAACCGCTGCGCCACCCAGGGATCCCTAAATAAATAAATCTTTTTTTTTTTTTTTTTTTTTTTTTTTTTTTTTTAATTTTTTTTTTATTTATTTATGATAGTCACAGAGAGAGAAAGAGAGAGAGGCAGAGACATAGGCAGAGGGAGAAGCAGGCTCCATGCACGGGGAGCCCGATGTGGGATTCGATCCAGGGTCTCCAGGATCGCGCTCTGGGCCAAAGGCAGGCGCCAAACCGCTGCGCCACCCAGGGATCCCTAAATAAATAAATCTTAAAGAAAAAATATCCCTGAATGAGATTTTCAGCTACCTCCATTTTGACCTCAGTCTGTACATTCTAATTTGATTAAGTCAAATTGATTAAGTTCTTCCTTTTTTTAAAAAAAAATGATTTATTTATTTATTTATTGAGAGAGAGAGAATGAGCACATGGGTGGAGGGCAGGGAAAGAGGCAGAGGGAGAGAGAATCCCAAGCAGACTCTGTGCTGAGCGTGGAGCTCGATGGGTGGCTCAGTGCAGGGCTTGATTCCATGACCTGAGCTGAAACAGAGTCAGATGACCAACCAACTGTGCCACTTTCCAGCTTATCTATCATCTCAGGCAAAAGATGCCCAAAAACCATCTCGTGATGGGAACCGTAATTACCCCCCCCCAAGCAATAGGGACTGCCCTGACAGCCACAAGAACCTTCGTGATTGACCCCAAGATGGTTATTAACCTTACCTTTCCTGCCTACCTGCAAGACCTTTCCTGTGACCCACTCTTTCGTATATAAACCTGGACATATTCTCAGCACTTTGGAAACAGTCCTTGAGCTACTCGTCCCCTGTCTTCCCAGTGCTGGCCTCACTGAAATAAATCCTTTTCTTGTTTTACCACCACCTCTCTCTGCCTCTGGGTTTTGTCAGCAGCGAGTGGCCCAGCCCAGTCTGTTTGGGGCCCTCACGGCCAAGTGCTCTTGCACCTTTGGGCTCCAGTTATATCCCTGCCCTAAGGTGAAGGGAAAGAAAAAAATGATCTAGTACCAACTATTGTGGCTTCCCCGAATCACCTTGGGAACTTTCTAAGCTTCTAGGTCCATCTCCAAGTGAAATTTCTCTCTGAGTGGGAGCAGGGGTCTCTACAAGGCCTGAGCAAGGCAGTGTGAGTCAGAGCAAGGAATAGACAGAGGTCAGGCATGCAGAGTTTGGTGGGTACCTGGCCTATGTTCTCTCTCATTTCCTCCTCATATCTCCAGGGGGCAGTGTTTCTCCCTACTGCCACTGCGGGGGCTGGGGGGGGGGGGCAGGGAAGGGACCTGGGCTGGCCAGGCTCAACTGGCAGCTTATATGGTATGGGACCATGTGGGCTTATGCTCTGGCCACTGGCCGATCCTCTGGGCTGCTGGCACTGCACAACTGCACACACCAACCTCATATGCATTGCCTGCACTGCTGTCTGCGGTGGCCCTCCTGGAGCTCAGATAACAGCAAGGATGAGTTTTTTCCTGGCAGCCAGTGCTTCTTTCTCCCTCTGTCACTGCCTCCCCCTTGCCCAGGCCGGTAAGGGAAGTGTTCCCCATCTCTGACAGACTTGGCTCTTCTCCTCAGTATCCATTTATGGGCTTCTGAGGACAGAGAGAGTCTCTTCACCTCCATGCCTCAGCCCTGGCTCTTTGGCTGGTGCTGGCCTGGATGAGAAATCCTCCTCTCCCCACTTGTGACACACCCAGCCCTGTCCCAGGAAGCATCTTGTTTGGACCCCCATTGAATTCAACCCCCAGGAAGTCCCTGCTATGGGGAGCCCCTTGGGAGCAAGCCCTGGGCCTCTGAACTGTTCATCAGGCACTCATTCGACAAATAGTCTCTCCACTCCAGGTCTGCAGTCCTGTTCGTTCTGTGCCTCAAATGCCCCCATTGACTTCTCTCCAGTTCTCAGTCACCCGCCTCGTCCAAGCCCCAGCATCTGTCACCAAGACCTCTATAACATCTCCTCATTCACCTCTCTTCCTCTTATGTCCCTGAAATCTCTTCTTGCTGCAGGCAAAGTGATCTTGAGTCACAAATCTATTTAATCCACCTCAATCCTCCAACACGGACGGACGCACTCACCTCAAAGCAGATCAAATCCCTTCAGAGTATCCCATTGCTCTCAGGAGAAGTTTGAGGCTGATTCGAGCCTCTCCTTGCTCTCTGCTCCAGCCACACTAGCCCTCTTCCAGTTCCTCAAATACACCAGCCTCCTCCCAGCCACAGGGCCTTTGCTCATAATTTCCTCTCTTCCCACTTCACGCAGTTGATGTCTACTCAACTCAAGGATTCCCTTTTCAGTGAATCCTTCATGGGTTCCAGGCTTGGTTATATTCCCCATTTCAAAACCCCTGTACCTCTTCTGCATAGCACCTGTCATACACTATCATTAAAAACTGTGTTTCATGAATTCTTGGTGAACATCAACTTTTTCATCATACTGTACTCTCTAGGGAGCTAGGCTCGAGTCTGTTTCGACCCATCCCATCAGGTATCTTTATGGAGGTGACACTCTGAATGCATGAATGAGAGAGCACTAGGCACTAGGGATATAGACATGAGTCAGGCCCAGCTCCGGCCCTTTGGGACTCTGAGTGCCCCCATGTGGGCTGGCCCCTAGGGTCATGGTGGGCAGGCTACCCTGCAAAGCCAGCAGTGGACAGAAGAGATAGATGCTCAGAGGGTTTCCAAAGCCTGAAGTTGGCAGCTTGCTTCTTTTGTAATAGGAAACAAAGGTCAGAGGTCAGAAAATCTACGTGCCCAGGCCTGGCTTTATGGCTGTGTCCTTGAGAAAGTTACTCCATCTCTCTCAGACTATTTCTTGTCAGCAATAGTGATCATTTCCAGCTGTACACACATTTATCTCCTTTTTGTAGTTTTCTTATCTACAAGTGGGAATGAAAGAAACACCTGCCTCCCTGGGTTGTTATAAGGATAAAGGATGTGAATATGTCATAAAGGACAGTAGATGGCAGTGAGCAGATGGCAGGGTTGGTGTTGGGGGACGAACGTGCTCCTGGGCTCCTGGGGAACCAGGGTGGATTCACAAGGCATACGTGGAGACGAAAGTGCCAGAGACTCTCGGGCAGACTCTGGACCCAGGGTGTGGGCAAGGTGTAGGACCTGCGGGCATCATGGCCTTTACGCATGACAGGCACAGAGCAGCCCATGGCTCAAATACGTCTGTAGTCTCAGAGGTATCATGACTTATTCCTCCTGGTGATTGAAGGTTAACCCAGGGGTGGGGGATGGCTTGGCACACAGTGAGTCCTTCCCACTGCCCCTATGCCCTGGTAAGTAGAGATGCTGCTGGCAGTGAGCACTACTGGCTCTGGGAATGAGGTGAGAGACACTGGGTGGCAGCCTGCCAAGAACCATGGCAAAGGTGAGGCCAGAGTAGAAGAAGAAGGAGACACCACAGGAGAAGAAGCCCTTCGCTGAGCCTCCATCTGCCTAGGCTGAGGACGACTTCCAGAGGGGACCCTCAATAGATGCTGAGGAATGAATAGGAGTTTGATGGGTGGGTGGGCAAAAGGTGTTGAGGTAAGGGAGTGAATAGAGAGGGAACAGAAAGAAGCATAAGGGATCTTTTTTGATGCATTCTTGGAGGGGTGTAATGCTTGGAAAAGGCCTTGTCTTCCCTGGTGGAGATCTAGAACTTTATCTGGAAGACAGTAGTGAAAAGTGAGGCCCCTAAAGGATTTTTAGAGAGAGTGATAACAGTAAGGTTACATTAATGCTACTCTATGGGATTTTTAAAAAGACTTTATTTATTTATTTGAGAGAGAAAGAGAGTGAGTGAGAGAGCACAAGCAGAGGGAGAGGGAGGAGCAGACTCCCTACTGAGCGTGGAGCCAACCTAGGCCTCCATTTCACAACACTGAGATTATGACCTGAGCTGAAACCAAGAGTCAGACCTTAACTGACTGAACCACCCAGGTGCCCCTTATCCTATGTGATTTTATTTATTTATTTATAAGATTTTATTTATTCATGAGAGACACAGAGAGAGGCAGAGAGAGAGGCAAAGACAGGAGAAGCGGGCTCCATGCAAGGAGTCTGATATGGGACTCGATCCTGGGACTCTGGGATCACGCCCTGAGCCGAAGGCAGATTCTCAACCACTGAGCCACCCAGATGTCCCACCTATGTGATTTTAAAAAATATGTGCACGAGTGTTTGTATGTACATGGGAAAAATCTCTGATTCAGGGATTCTTACCCTTTTTCTGTACCAGGGTCCCTTGGCAGCCTGATAAGGCCTTCCAACTCCTTAGAATAATGTTTTTAAATACATAGAAAAATACATAGAATTATAAAGGAAACTAATTATATTGATATGCAGTTGTTAAAATATGAAAAATAGGTGAGATAATGATATATGTTACTCCTTCTTAGCTAGTAAGAACTTCACTGGCTAATGGTTACTGTAATTGCAGTCATGATGAACATAAACAGTATTTCAAGGTACCTGCAACAGCACTAATGAATGTGATAATATCTGTGATTTTTATTGGTGGCAAAGCCAAAGATATGGTTAATGCTATTGTGGCTTGTTATCTACATTCATAACAGAAAGAAGTACTAAATTTTCTTAGTTAGGAAGTACTAAATTTTCTTAGAGGTTGTTGATGATAAAATAGAGGGTTTTTTCCATCCAAGTTCACAGATCTCCTGAATTTTCCCCACAAATTCCCAAGGATGAAGAGTCCCTGCTCTGGAGGATATCCACCATGCTGGCCCCTGAGACTGCCCTCTGGACGGGCATGAGGGTGGAGGGTGGGAGGAGGACCCCTCCATTTCACTCTTTCATACTGTCAAATTTCATACAATGTGAGTGTGCTATGTAATTAAATAAATACTTCATCTAAACATGAAAATAGGGAGCTTACACCTGCTACACTGTAGTCAGTGAATTGGAAGACACGAGATGGGAGGTTGGGAGGCCCCAGAAGACCCTAGGAGGTCGTGCTGCGTGTCCAATGGGCAGATGTCAGGGGCTCAGAGCAGGTCATGGTAGTAGAGAAGGAAGGACAGACTCCAGAGATGTTAGGAGAAGACAGGGTTTGGGTGACGGCTGATGGCTTGGATAGGAGGAGTGGGAGAACACCGCCAGGTGCCTGCCCTGGGTGTCTAGATGGCAGGGACCACAAAGAGAGGAGGCAGGCTGAAGGGACTTGGGGAAGGAGGTGCAAAGTAGGCTGGGGTGTGTGATATTCTTTCCAGGAATTATAGGCTCCTAAATACCTAATCTTTTCAAAAGACTGAATATGCAAAGGGAGCAATGGCCAGTCCATGTATAAAAATATTTTCTATAGTCTCTGCAGGAACCAGTCTGGGTAGCGAAACCACAACCTCTACAGCAATTGGCCCAGTCTGGATTTGCTCAATGACTGCCAGCTTTCCTCATTTTTGCCCCCTCTCTCTACCCCCACTTCTAACTCTAGACCAATGAAAGCCAAATATGTATCCCTCACCAACCACTCGGGATAGCCATGGCCGTCTTCTCGGAGCCCCTCCAGCCCCCCTGGCAACAGCCTCCAGCCAGGGCGCACCTGAAGCCTCCCCTTTCGGGCTCCAGAGCATTCCGACCTCCGCCCACCTTTGAGGCTCTGCTAAAAGCAAGTGGTGGTGGCTGACTCCCTTCCTATCCTTTGTCTGATCTCTTTCAGGAGATCCTTTGTTTATTTCTGCACCATAACATGAATGAATTTGTTGTATCATCTTCTGTACTCAGAGGCCAAAGGGAAACAATGGGTTTCTGAGTGTCAGAGAAGACAGATGTCTGGGGAAGAGTCCTGAACTCACAGTTTGGGCTGGGGCCAGGTCTGCCTGTGTCTCCTGAAGGGCAAAACAGGCAGCAGTGACTATGAGCAAAGCATTTTCACACTCTTTGGGTTCAATCCCTACAACAGACCAGGCTTTGCTGCTGGGTTCTATCCAGGAAACTGGACTGTTGAAGATTCTACTGCTTTCTCATTCCCTATTTATTCGAAAGAGAGAGAGAGAGAGAGAGAGAGAGTGAGAGAGAGAGAATGAGCACAAGCAGGGGGACTGGAAGAGGGAGAGTGAGAAGCAGGCTCCCCACTGACTAGGGAGCCTGAGTCAGCCTCCATCCCAGGACGCCAGGATCATGACCTGAGCCAAAGGCAGTTGCTTCACCAACTGAGCTACTCAGGCACCCCTGCATAGGTTCCTTTTTCATTTTTTTTTCCTTACATAGGCTCCACAGCCAACATGTTGCTTGAATTCACAACCCTGAGATCAAGAATCTCATCTTCTACTGACTGAGCCAGCCAGGTGCTTGGGATTGCTTTCCCATTCCTGAACTTCCCCTAGCAGGTGCTGACAGGCATGGACATAATTTGATAATTTGAGAACAAAGTCCAAACTGGGGAAACTTCTCTCTCCTCCAGGGATCCCCTGGCCCTGGAGGCTGGGTTCTTCACATCCTACTCCCAGGCCCCCTAGAGGCCAGAAAACCTGTCTCCAGGTGGTGGCGACACTTAGGGACTATACCTCGCTGCTCTCGTGAGGGTGACCGGCTGCACCTCACCTTCCTGATTCACAAATGGGGATACTGAGGCCTCCTCGTCAGGGCAATAGCTCATATGAACGGAAGTCATCTCTGGAGAAGTCAGGTGTCCAGGCAGTGCCCGGGGCTAGTTGTGTTTTCCAGGGGCTAGGAATTCAGACGAGAGGCAGAGGGCGCAGGGAACCACTGCGCACCAAGCCCTGGGCACCAGGTCTCTATGCACACAGGTCCTCTTATTTTATCTTCATGCAGCCCCTTAGAGAGGAGAGGATTGGTGAGGTCATACAGCTGTACACACTGCAGAGTGGATTTGGATCTACATCTCTCTGACTTTATTTTTTATTTTTTAAAGATTTATTTATTTATTTTAAATATTTTATTTATTTATTCATAAGAGACACACAGAGAGAGGCAGAGACACAAGCAGAAGGAGAAGCAGGCTCCACGCAGGGAGCCTGACATGGGACTCGATCCCGGGACTCCAGTATCATGCCCTGGGCTGAAGGCAGACGCAAAACGGCTGAGCCACCCAGGTGTCCCTCTCTCTGATTTTAAAATCCCTGTGTTATTCCCTGGACTCTGCCTTCTTGACCAAGAGCCAGGAAGTCTCAAAAGATGGAGGTGGACCCCAGAACTGAAGTCCAGATTCCATGTTCAGTCTTCAGGCTGAACACAGTGAATCATCTGAGTCCTGTTCCGTCTCTGGGGTTCAGGAATAGCTTTGGGTTAGGGTATTTTCATCACACAGATTTTAAAGAAGGTATACAATGTATGGTTCTTATATTCTAGGAGTGCAGCTGATTCAGATTAAGAAATTCCTTTTCTTAATCTTATATTCTAGGAGTGCAGCTGATTCAGATTAAGAAACTCCTTTTCCTGGCTTTGCAGGGCTGACAGCATAGGCTGACCTCCCCCTGCCTCTCTAACTGAATTTATCCCATCTTTTCTTCCCTCAGTTCCCCATGCCACGCTGGCCTCATTTAAGCCTGCACCTTGCCAAATTCACTCCTGGCCTTGGGCCTTTGCACTGCGTGTGCTGCCTAGACAACTCTTAAGCCCAGAGCTGTGCTTGGCTGCCTCTTACTTGCCATTCAGGTCCTAGGGTAAATATCATTACTCTGGGAAGCCTTCCCTGACTACCCCATCTAGAGCAGCCTGTCCCTAAGCCATAGTCACAGGCTGCCATACGGTTTTCCCAGCATATGCTTCTTTCCAGCCCTGCCCCCCTGCACCTGAACAGCCCCTGTGACATAGTACGTGTTCCCTGATGGGTGAGCACGTGGGTGAATGAATGAATGAGTGTAAGGTTTGGGGCACACTGATAGTGCTTCTTTGCTGTCTGGTTGCAGAATTGGGGAAGCAGTGAAGAGCCCTCAGGCCCTACTGTCCCTCATCCCCTGGGACCACCAGAGCATTTCAAGGATTCTGTTGCTATTCCTGGAATGCACCCTATAATTCCAGCTCTTACACTGTTGCTCCTTTGCCTTCACCCAGCCTGTCATCTACAGATGTCTCTGACTATTGGCATCCCACTCAGCCTTCAAGGCCCAATTCAAACACTACCTGCTTTGGAGTCTCCCCTGACTCAATTGGAAGAATTTCCTCCCTCTTCTGAGCTCCTCAGCCTTCTGGCTCTACCTCTGTGTAAACACAAACACAGAACCATGTGCTCCTTTTCAGTGACCCCCTAGCACAGAGCAGGAGCTCAAGAGACATCTCTGACCTCACCACAGTGGGAGGACCAGTTGATGGCTGGATGGATGTGAGGGTAGATGGCTCAAGAGGTGACTCACAATGGGGTCACAACCTGGAATGCACCTGGACAGCCTTGAGCAGAGACCCCAAGGCCAGGTTCCAATTTGGACTTTGTCTTTCTCTAGCTGGGACTTTAGACAAATTACTTTACTACTCTGGGCCTCAATTTATATGTCTGTAAAATGAGATAATAGTAGTGCTCTCACAGTAACTCAGAGGTTATTGTGAGAAATAAATGGGTTAGTGCTTTGAAGTGCTTGGCACAAGAACTAGCACATAAAAAATATCCAATGTTCAGTCTGAGCCCTGTCTGGGGCTCTCCCTTCCCATTTCAGGAGCTGGGGCATGGAGGTAAACGTGGGGGTTCACTACAGACAGCCGGGACTCAACACAGGGTCCTCTTTGTCCACGTGCATGCATTCATTCAACAGATGTTTGTTGAGCACCTACTATGTGCCAGGTACCAGAGATTCTGTGGGAAAAAGACAAAGTCTCCGCCTTCATGAAGCCTACCTTCTAGTGTAGGGGGTCAGAGAATAAATAGAAACTAAACAAATACATCATTTCAGATAGTGAAAGACCTTTCAATACAGCAACAGTGTTTTGTAATAGAGCATAACTGGCAGAGGTCAGAGGACGCTTTTTATGAGGAGGTGGATTTAGGCTGAAGCCTAAGAAATGAGAAGCAGTCATCTGGGAAAGAACATTCTGGGCAGAGAGATGAGCAATTTGAGGAGTACAGAGAAAAAGCTGGTGAGGCTGGAGAAGAGTGGATGAGAGAAAAGTAGGATATGAGGCTTTAGAGACTCTGGCGTCTCCCGGGGTAGAGCCCTGGTGACTCCTGGCTACCCTAAGAGGTTTGGGTTTAATTTCAAGTTTGATGAGAAGCCTGTGTAAGGGCTTCCACGAGGTATTGATTGGGTGAAGGATGGTCTGGGGAGGGACAGGAAGAGGAGAGAAATGATGGTAGCCTAGACCCACTTAGGAAGCAGTGGCAAGCAGTTCCATTGAGAGTATTTTGTAGATGTTGAGTCAGCTGGATCCACTGGTGCACATGGAAATGGAGGAAAAAGTGGAATCAGGAATGTCTCTAGAGGCGCCTGGCTGGCTCAGTGCGTAGAGCCTGCAATTCTTTTTTTTAAAGATTTTTATTTATTCATGATAGAGAGAGAGACACAGGCAGAAGGAGAAGCAGGCTCCATGCAGGGAGCCCGACGTGGGACTCGATCCCGGGACCCCGGGGTCACGCCCTGGGCTGAAGGCAGGTGCCAAACCGCTGAGCCACCCAGGGATCCCCGAGCCTGCAATTCTTGATCTCGGGGTTGTGAGTTCCAGCCCCATGTTGAGTGTAGAGATTACTTAAAAATTAAAAAAAAAATTTTTTTATAGGAATGTCTCAGAAGTAGAAAGCTGAGCCACATCTTGGTAAGATGGCAGGAAGAGCCAGCCGGAAAAGATGAGCAAGCAGCGTTCTGTTTTGGATGTGCAAGTGTAGAAGCAGGTGTTATTTATAAAGAGAAGATTCAGGAGCAAGTGTCCAGTACTAGTTTGGTAATACTAGGGTTTAGAGATTAGGGCTGGGGTTAAGATTGGGGAGTGGTCAGCATGGAGACAGCAGAAGGTCATCTAGGAAGAGAGTGGGGACAGAGAGGGGGCCAGGAAAAGTGGCCAGGGGAGAGAGTACCCAGGAGGTGAAGTTGGGGCTGGAAGGTAAAGCATCTTGGAGACTGGAGCTGTCTTTTTTTTTTTTTTAAGGTTTTATTCATTTATTAGAGACACACAGAGAGAAGCAGAGACATAGGGAGAGGGAGAAGTGAGCTCGCCACAGGGAACCTGATGCGGGACTCGATCCCAGGAACCCAGGGTCATGACCTGAGCCAAAAGCAGATGTTTAACCACTGAGCCACCAGGCACCCCTGGAGCTGTCTTAAGGAAAGATCGTGCAGACAGATTTTAAGGCTTTCCATCCTGAAAAAGACAGAGAAAGCAGGCCTCTGTGAAGGGAATGTGGGTTTGTTTATTCCGTGAGAGAGATTGCAGCACGTTTTGTGTGCTGATGGGAGAGATTACTAGGAGAGGAAAAAATGAATGAGGCTGGAGAGGGGATGATTATGGGAGCAAAGTCCTTGAGAGGAGCCGGTTTCCAGGACCTCAGTGGAAGGGCTGGACTCCATACTGGAGGCAGGACAGGGCCGGCAGCATCTGTGAGGCCAAAGCAGGCAGCAGGGCTGGGTGCGACACAAAGCCAACGGGGGCTCCTGACACCTATCATTCCCGCTGGGAGGCCCGCTTCTCCTTCTGACTCAGGCTTTCCTGTGTGACCTTGGGCAAGTTCCTGAATCTTTCTGGGCTGTGCTTTCTTGAGGAGGAAAGTGGGAATGATTGTCCCTGTCTGTCCATTCCTCCTGCTGTTGGCACATTTGGCCCGACCTGTCTGAAAACCCATCTGATGGGTCCCCAACACAGAGATGTCACTGGCTTTGGCATGAGATGAGGGGCCTCTTAAAGATCAGCCAGGCCTTGTCACTTACCAAGTGTCAGAGGCTCAGGAGCTATGCCACTACATCCCCAATCTCTCACCCCTTTGGGATGGCATGGACAAAAAGCCTGCCTCAATTTCCCTATCTGTGATGGAAGAAATGGCTCAATGGGCAGTCCTGGGGCTGTAGGGGTGGGGCCAGGCCAGCATTCAGTCTCAGCCTTCAGGAGGACGCGGCAGGGTAGAAAGAAGATAGAGCTTTGGAGCTAGACCACACCCCCGGCCTTGCCACTCTCCGTATGACCAGAGGGATTTGTATGACGAAGCCTGAGCTTCAAGACCCTCCTCCTGAACTGACCCTTCCCAAGGCCCCATAATTTTATGTTCTTTTGCTTACAAAAGTGTATAATAACCAAGCTCCATGAAACCAGGATCTGCCTTGGGATTTGGGTAAGTGACTTCACCTCACTTTTCCCATCTGTAAAATGGTACAGTCAGGCTTGCCTCTTAAGGTGAGAGGATGGGTCTTTCAGGGGAAGGGGGAATATGAGAGGAGGGGTTACTGGGTGCGCAGTACAGGGCATAGGGTGGGGGCTCCAATAAATGGGAGCCAGAGCTATGGCTCCTGCTGCATGGTGGAGGGAGACAGGAGGCTGTGGCACCTCTCCTTCCATCCACGGTATGGTGTCTGTTGTACCCACTGGCTGGGTCCCGATGTCCAATTCCCACCCCTTTCCCTCAGCTGACTTAGCCCTTGGGATCACAAATGAGCTCTTCCTCATTCTGTTTACACTCTTAAAAGCACAAACTGCTTAAATGAAGCCAGCTTCCTCCTACTCCCTTTCCACTCCTCTCTGGCAGTCAGCCCTGCTCATGCCCTACTAGCCCATAGGGCTGGGTGAGCACACAGTAGGCTGATGACCCCAGCTGCCTCCACCTGCACCCCCTCTATGGAACTGGCTTCCTATCTCCCAAGGCCATAGATTTCTAATGCATCTAAGCAATTCACACTGGGCTGCTGCTCCTGGGTGCCAAGCAAAAGCCCCCTGTGACCTCTTAACCCCCAGTCTCAGGAGGACCAGGAGGTCATAGCCTCCTTTCTAGGATATGGAGGGATGAGAAAACTGTGCTGGTCCTAAGGATGCCCTGCCCTCATCCAGACTGCCCTCCCTTGTCCTTCCCCCGCTCCTTTGGAGCCAAATCCCAAGTGCTTACCTTGGTGGGGATGAAGATGGGCAGGGGCAGCAGTAGAATGGGCAGGAGTAGCACAATCAGGTAGGAGCGGTAGGCCCACAGGCCCTGCCAGCAGGTGGCCATGGTGTGGACCTACGGGGGTTGCTCAAGCCACTGCCTCTGGGATCTAGGGAGCTGGAGGAACGATGCAGCAGGTAGGCGGCCAGCCAGGGCAAGCTTATATAAAGCTGGTGGAGTGTTAACCATTGACCCACCCTGGCAATCAGACTGTTTTGGAGTCCAGGAGGTGAGAGTAAGGAGGAGGGACCTGGAAGGACCTGCGTGAAGATCAGGAAGACTTTGCAAAGAAAGGGAGCAGGAAAGATCAAGGAATAAAAGTTTCAGGTGCTTTCAAGAAGTTAAGCCCAAAGTTAACTCCTTCTGTGCATGGAGGCTGCGAAGGGCTGCCTCTGGAGGAGCTGGGAAGGCAGGGTGTCTGGGAAGCCCCACTGCCGGCCTCTGCGGGGCAAGACCCCGGCCCCCTCCTCAGCTCAGTCTCCTTTCTTTCCTGTTATTCCTCCGAAGCCAGTTATCCACGGAGCAGTTCATACTGGTTCCAGAGAGGCAGCCCTGCCTCCAGAGACACTTGGCCCTCCAGGAGTTTCCAGTCTAAGATTGAAGGCAGCCAGTTTGAAGCAAGTCCTCCTCTTCCTTCTAAGTATCAAGGAAATTGTCAAAGTTACTGGTCCTGACTATCTCTTATTCACTGTGTGACGTTGATCCATTGACTAAACCTCTCTGAATAACTACTTCCTTGTTCTGCTGAAATATCTTCCCATTAGGAGGCATAAATTAGACAACCTCTGGTATGTTGATCATAAAGGTTAGTTTCTTAATATTCTTTCTGGTTCCCCACCCACCCCTACCCCAAGCTGCCATACAAAACCAGCAAAGATTTCTGTATTCATACACCGTCCATCCATCCCTTCACTCATCCCAGTCAGCAAACAAGCGTTTGGCACCAAGTATAGACTCAGCACTGTGTTCAGTGCTAAGGATGCAGAAATCAACATGCTGCTGGTAACACTGAACATTTGTAACAAGTTGGTTAGTGTACTATTTCATTTACTCTGTATACACATGCTAAGAATTAGGTGGAACTATTCCTTTTCACAGGCAGGACAACTGAGGCCCCAGGACACAGAGCCAGCCAGAGTTCAAACATGCTTTCTGAGTGCCCCGAGGAGGTCTAAACCCACCTAGGGGCACCAGGTAAAAGGAGAGAACGAGGAGCATGGGGCAAGGGCTCCCAGAGAAGGTTTAGAGACTCAGCTAAACCTTGGAAGCTGAGTCTAATTTGGTCACCAGATGCTGAAGGGAGGATCACTAGCAGAGAGAGGAGCAAGCTAAGACCTGAGGGTAGAGGTGTTTGTGTTGGAGGGGGCAGGTTGTGGGTTGTAAGGAATTGCTGGTGTCTGTCTGTCTACCCAGAGCCTCTGCCTCTTGGTGCCCTCACCCTTGCCCACCCCATACTACACACAGGAGAAGCTCCATCCATGTTTCCATGATTCTGTTGATGATCGGTGGTGCCTGGAGAGTGTTTCAGGATGGAAATGCAGCCTGGGCAAGGATGCGGAACCGTGGTGGAGTTTAAAGAACAGAAGGTGCTCTGTGGTTGGAGTATGAGTGTGTGGGAAGTAGGATGGAGAGCCAATAACCACATTTCCGGGGTGAGCAACAGCATGGTCTGGTATGCTATGCCAACGAGATACTCCTGGAGCCAGGGAGATCTGTGTGAGAGAGACCCCCCAGTGTCCTCTGCAGGGAGAGCAGAGAGCTATGGATGGAGTTGGGTCGTGGGGCCAGGCGGGTGGAAGCTACAGCAAGACAGGACAGACTGGCCGCCCCTACACCCCTGTGCAGGTTATGACTCCTCCCCTCCTACTCAGCCGACCTGCCACCTGCTTAGGGCAAGGCAAGGAGCCACAGGAGGCACAGGGATATAAACAAAGGGTTTCAGATACTCAAGACAATACCTGAATTCTGTCTCAACTCAGGGGTGGCCTCTTCTGTGGCCTGAGGCTAGAGAGGAGCCCCAAGGGGAGCAGGGCTGGGACTCCTGCAGAAGGAGGACATCCAGTATGTGTGTAGCCTGTATCCCAGTTTACCCAGCTGTCCATACCAAGCTATGATGTGGGCTCAGAGCAGTCAAGTCACTTACCCGGGGTCACTTGCGAGTAACCAAGAGAATCTAGATTCATATCCGAGACTGTGTGTGCTCTCTGCCCAGCCCTCCATGCCTCCATGCTGTGGGTCCCTGTGATGACGCTGGGGCAAAACTCAGTGTTTCCCAGTTAGGGAGCTACTTTCACTGAGATGCCTTCCCCACCAGGCTTCACACTTGCAACTCCCTTCAAAGTCATAGACCCCTGGAAACCTTGCTGAACCTCTTTTGAGAACCAATGGCAGCCCGGTGGCATTGCATCACCAGAAGCCAGTCTCCATCAGTGATCAATTCATCTTTTTTTTTTTTAATTTATGATAGTCACACACACACACACACACACACACACACACACAGAGGCAGAGAGACACAGGCAGAGGGAGAAGCAGGCTCCATGCACCGGGAGCCCAATGTAGGATTCGATCCCGGGTCTCCAGGATTGCGCCCTGGGCCAAAGGCAGGCGCCAAACCACTGTGCCACCCAGAGATCCCTGATCAATTCATCTTAAAGGCAGAGTCCTGAAACCAGCGGGCAGTTTCCAGTCAGCACTTACATTATGAGGACTTTCCCTCCCACCTGGCGGTCACAGCCAAGGTGCCCCTCCCCCAGGCTTGCTCACTTTGCCCCCCCCTCCATTTCCTTCAATTAATATTGCAAATAACTGTGTTTGGGTTGTTGTTGTTTTGTTTTGTTTTGTTCTATGGCTCCTAGTGGACTGTAAACAACCCATGGCAGGATGCTGTGTCTGTCCTTCTTTAGCCTTTGCTGCGTCCCTTCTGTGACAGTCCTCTGCATTATCTCAGGGAGGAGTCCTGACCAAAAACACCTACCCTGCACTTTGACCATTCACCTTACTGGAGAGGGCCACCTGAGAACAGCCGAGTTCTCAGCTGGACAGGAGACTGTCCCTGACTTACAAGAACAGGCCTATCCTCAGAATCAAGAAGCAGATAAGCTGGCAAAAGAGCCAAGGCTGGGGCTGGGGCGCAAAGGTGGATTTTAGGAAGTTTGGACCTAGATACAGGGGCAGGCATTTGGACAAAGGCCCCTGAGGCAACCGGGGTCGAGCAGGTGAGGCTTGGAGTCTGCAGAGGCACAATCCAAGTGGTCCTAGAAAGGCAGGAAAGGCTGGACATGGTAGCGAGCACCAGAAATGATTTGTAAGACCTGGGGCTGCCCGGCCTAAAGGAGAGAACACAGGGTGTGGGGTGGCCATCAGATCTTTGAAGAATAGGGTGTTAGCGTTCTCTTGGACAGAAAGGACCCTGGGTAGCATGGCAGGAAGGCACACTGCGGCTTTTTCAAGGGCCCCCATGGAAGGTGATATGTGTCCTGGCACTGGAAGTGTTCCTCCTGGGTGTCTAGCCTGCCCAGAGGCAGGAGGGAGGCTACACTGAGTCAGGGGGCAGGCATCTTGCTCAGAGCTCTGGACCCAGTATCTGACTCCAGGGACCCTTGTCATCCACTGCCTTTCCAACTGAGCATGCCCATTTTATCTTTTCTATGTTCATATTGCCCCATAGCACCTTGCGGGCTGCTCAAAAGGTGCTTAAATGACCCTATAAGACTCCATCCTCGTGATGCAGGCTGGCCAGCTTTGAGGATACAGAGAAGGTCCCACAGAACCAGCCAAGAATGTCCTTGGCTTTGCGCAGGATAGAAATTAAATGTGAATGCTCGCTTCGGCAGCACATATACTAAAATTGGAACGATACAGAGAAGATCAGCAAAAGAAAGAAAAAAAGAAAAGAAAAGAAATCAAACATGAGCCAAGAGAAAGTGAGACAGTTTATTAAAGATACAGAGAAAGTATAGATAGAGACAGAGAGTCAGGGGGACCCAAGAGGAAGGAGAGTGAGTCTTGTCTTTGCTTGGGGTCTGGGGTTTTTATTAAGGACAGTGATCTGGTGCACGTGTCTTCTCAAGTAATAATCCATGAAGAAAAATGAGAGTTTTTAGGTGTTCTCCATAAGTCACTTAAGCCCTGGAACCAAGGGTCTTGATGAGTCAATGGTTTTAGAAAACGTTCATGAAGGACCACCCAGTCAGGTCATTCCTTAGATATTATCCATTGTGCTGAAAGACTTCAAAGAAATCATTAACTCCTTCACAGACATTATCTGTGCAATAAGGCATGCATAAGGTGGGGTGTGCAGGTCCTAGGAAGACTAGAAGCACAAAAAGGAGTCAAAAAAGCAGTTTTTCACCAGGCCCTTTAGTTTCCCTGTCTCACTTGCTTTCTTGTTTGCCTCAGCCCTGACCGCTCCAGCCCTGACTCGACTCTTTCCAGATTCTCAGCTGACCCTGAATTTACCAAAGTCTCCAGGAAGTGCCTATGCACTTGCTTCTCTTAGGCATACTCTCCTTGCCTCCCTCTGCCCATGTTGCTGGTTGAATCTTGTTTATCTTTCAAGTCTCAGCCAAAGAGTGAACTTCCTTTGTGAACGTTTACCACCAGCTAGAACAAGTCCCCTGCTAAGTGCTCTAGAAGACCCCATCACAGCACGTATGATACTGCATTTCATACTCCTCCACTAGACTATAAGTTCTGTGAGGGTAGAGTCCATTCTGTATGGCTGTCCCCTATAGCTCTTCAGCCTCTTGAGCTAATACCCAACAAATATATGTTGAAAGGATGAATGAGTGGATGGCTGGCTGGCTGGATAGATGGATGGGTGGGTGATCAGGGTGTCTATGTGATAATTTATAAGGTTCATGCCAGAGAGTTAAGCCCTCTTTCCATCATGTTCTGGAGCTGGTCTCTGGATCTTTAGATAGGACAATGGGGGCCACTGGTCAGGTAATAAGGCAAAGAAGTGAATGGGTTTTCACAACCATCAAGATTGTGGAGAGGAGATAGGGAATAACCCTTCCAGTGCTGCTCCTGCCCACCTACTCTGGAGGCTGAGCCTGGGCAAGAGTCCAGGGAATGTTCTGATGCTAATAGGGCCCTGAGACTCATTTAGATATAATCAGCCTGAGAACCTCCTCCCTGCATTACTGAGCACCAAGCCTGTCCCCTTTTCCTCTGAGTTTCCATGCCTAGCTCTTTTTAAAAATTGTGATAAAATATACATAACAGGGCAGCCTGGGTGGCTCAGCTGTTTAGCGCCTGCCTTCAGCTCAGGGTCTGATCCGGGAGACCCGGGATCCAGTCCCATGTCAGGTTCCCTGCATGGAGCCTGCTTCTCCCTCTGCCTGTGTCTCTGCCTGTTTCTCTCTCTTTCTCTTTCTCTCTCTCTCTCTCTCTCTGTGTCTCTCATGAATAAATAAATAAAATCTTTAAAAAATATATACAGAACATGAAATTTATCATCTTAATCACTTTTATGTGTACAGCCCAGTGCTGTTAAGTATAATCACTTTGTTTTGCAACCACTCTCCAGAACTTTTTCATTACAAAACTGAAACTTTATACCCATTAAGCAATAACTTCCAACCCCCCTTCTCCCAGGGTCTGGCAACCACCATTTTACTTTCTGGTTCTATAGATTCTATTTTTTTTTTTTTTTTTTAAGTAGGCTCCATGCCCAACGTGGGGCTCGAACTCATGACCCCAAGATCGAGAATCACATGCTCTACTGACTGAGTCAGCCAGGCCACCCCCTCCAGGTCCACTCCTGACAGCTCATATAAGTGAAATCATACAGTATTTGTCTTTTTGTGACTGCCTTATTTCACTTAGCAGAATGTCCTCAGATTCATCCACATTACAGCACACATCAGAATTCCCTTCCTCTTTAAGGCTAGTATTCCATTGTATGCTTACAACACATTTTACATTTTATTTATCTGTTCATCCACGGACAGTTGAGTTGCTTCCACCTTTTGGCTATTGTGAATAATGCTGCTACGACATAACACTTCAAAACTTGATTTCAATTCTTTTGGCTATATACCCAGAGATGGGATTGCTAGATCAGATGATAATTCTATTTTTAGTTTTTTGAGGAAATTCTATACTGTTTTCCATAGTGGCTGCACCATTTTACGTTCCCATCAACAGTGCCTGAGGTTTCCAATTTCACTACATTCTTGCCAACACTTTTTATTTTCTGCTTTTGTGAGGTTTTTTTTTTTTTTTTTTGCTTGTCCATTTTAATGTAGCCATCCTTTTTTTAAATTTTTTTTTAATTTTTATTTATTTATGATAGTCACAGAGAGAGAAAGAGAGAGAGGCAGAGACACAGGCAGAAGGAGAAGCAGGCTCCATGCAGGGAGCCCGATGTGGGATTCCATCCCGGGTCTCCAGGATCGCGCCCTGGGCCAAAGGCAGGCACCAAACCCCTGCACCACCCAGGGATCCCCTAATGCAGCCATCCTAATGGGTATGAGGTGATATCTCTCTTTGGGGTTTAAATTTGCATTTCACTATTTCCCTAATGAGGGATGTTGAATATCTTTTCATATGTTTGTTGACCATTTATATGTTTTGGAGAAATGTCTATTGACCCTTTCCCCATTTTTATTTATTTTTTGTTTTTTAAAAAAACTTTATTTCAGAGAGAGAGAGAGAGAGTGTGTGTGTGGGCACAGGCCTGAGCAGGCGGAGGGCCAGAGAGATAAGCAGACTCCCACTGAGCAGGGAGCTCCTGAAAGGGTTGGAGAGTTGAGGGGGCTCAATCCCAGGACGCTGGGACCATGATCCAAACCAAAGGCAGACGCTTAACCCACTGAGCCACCCAGGTGCACCCCATTCCCCATTTTTAAAACAAGTTATTTGTTTTTGTTATTGCTGGGTTGTTGGAGTCCTTTATTTATTCTGGATATTAACCCCTTGTCAGGTATATCATGTGCAAATATTTTTCTTTCATTCCATAGGTTGCCTTTTCACTCTATTGATTGTGTCCTTAGATACATATACCCAGCTCTTTTGAGGCTTCTCTGTTTTCTATTTTATACTTTCTTTTGACATTTATTTTATTTTATTTTATTTTATTTATTTTATTTTATTATTATTTTAAAAAAGATTTTATTTAGTTATTCATGAGAGACACAGAGAGAGAGAGAGTCAGAGACACAGGCAGAGGGAGAAGCAGGTTCCATACAGGGAGTCCGACGTGGGACTCGATCTCTGGTCTCCAGGATCACGCCCTGGGCTGAAGGCAGGTGCTAAACCGCTGAGCCACCCGGCTGCCCCTTGACATTTATTTTAAACTGATTTCACCTATCTCAATATTGTGCGGAGGCCACAGACCCAGGAGGAGATAGTAAGGTAAATATGAGTTTCCAATCTTTGGGTCTCTGAACCTGATCCCTTCCGTTCATTATTCATCCAGTATTCATTCATTCATTCATTCATTCATTCATCAAACACTTAACAGAGGAGTATGGCAGAGGTTTGGAAATCAGGGATCCCTGGGTGGCGCAGTGGTTTGGCGCCTGCCTTTGGCCCAAGGTGCGATCCTGAAGACCCGGGATCGAATCCCACATCGGGCTCCCGGTGCATGGAGCCTGCTTCTCCCTCTGCCTATGTCTCTGCCTGTCTCTCTCTCTCTCTCTCTCTCTCTCTCTCTCTCTCTGTGACTATCATAAATAAAAAATTAAAAAAAAAAAGGAAATCAAAAAAGCCAGGTTTGAATCCTGGCTTTGTAAGTTTAGTACATACACGACCCTGGGCCTCTCAGAACAGCCTCTCTGAGCTTCAGTTCTCTCCGTATAAAGCAGAAAAGGAACTGGGAATGTAACCAGAAGAGAACACTTGAATTTACCTCGCTGGGTTGTGGGAAGAGCTAGAAGGCAACCAGTGTGCAAAGAGGCCGACGGGGCTGGGTGCTCAATAAATGACAGCCGCTCTTATTTCTTGGTGGCTAGTACTGAGTAATGGACTCTTCTCCGGGGTCGCTTGAGTCTCAAGATCAAGGAATTAATGTTCTCTCTGGGTTTGACTTCAGTTCGTTTGCTCAAGAGATCATTCCTGGTTGATAAGCGTAGCAGGACTTTGCCTGACAAGCCTCCCCTAGCTGTGACAGTGACAAAGTTTCCCTCCTGTCCTGACCTTTGAAGGGTGGGAAGTGGGGAGTGTGTTCTGTCTGGCAAGGAAGCTGTGTTTGTGGAAAGCAAAGACTTTTTATGAAAGACCTTTCACTGATGACAGCAATCTTTAATCAGATTGTTCTGGGTGGGGAGTGGTGATAAGGCTATAGAGCTGGTCACAGTGTTTGTTTGGATCATAGAACTCTCTGACTAGGAGATGGGCTCCTCCGGGGGAGACGCGATCTTCCCTCCTTTGAGAAACAATCCTTGGCTTTTCAAAGCCTAGAAAGCAGCTTCTGCAGGTAGGAGGAGGGGCTGTGGTTCCGGACCCAGCTTCCAATCACAGTGCCTGGTCCTTATGAGTCTCTCAGTTGCCTCATCTGTAAAATGAGCACAAGAAAAACCTGCCTGGAACCACTGGTGTGGGGTTTATGTGAGAGGACGTGTGGCACCCAGGAGGTCCTGAGGCGAAGATTACCTTCTTCCTTTCTTTCCTCTTAAGCCTCTGCTTCCTGCTGGGCTCTCAGATGGGGTTGGTGGGGATGCCCTTGCAGGCTAAACATCTGCATGCGGCTTGTGGTTGTTATTACCATTATCATTGAACAGAGGGGCAAACTCAGGCCTCAGCAAAGGGAAATGACTGGCCCAAGACCTCACAACTAGTAAGTAGCCAAGTTAGGACTTGAATCTAGATCTTTCAATTAGATTTCTCAGCTCAGTATTCTTTCCACCAGGCCTGCAGTCCCTCCTGTCTGCTCCTGAAAGGCAGCTGGGGGACTTGGCACCCATGTCCAGCTAAGAGGAAAGGGTAAGGTTTTAGGTCTCTTGGAGACATTGGGTGCCACTGATGATGGCCAGGGGCCAGAACAATGGCCTTTTGGCAGACTCTGGCCCTGCTTTGCATAACAAGCAAATGGGCCTCAAAGTCCTCAGGAATGCTGCAGGACAGCTCCCTGGCGCAATACAGCTGACAGTAGGCAGTCCCAACAAGCTGGGTTTTCTGATAGGGGCTGGCTCCCAGGCCTGGCTCACGTGGCTTACATTTGTTGCACAAGTCCTACCGTCCTACCATCTGTCCTACTGTGCAAGCATCATCTTTGCACGCCCTGCCTGGGGCCAACAGTTTTCATTCCTTTGGGTCTTGATTTCCTGACCTCAGAGGGGATGATGACGATAATATTGGTCTATATGAAGGGTTTTTCCTGAAACACCACTTCCTGTTCTCAGAGGTCAAGGTTCCGTTCAAACAACTTTAGTCCTCACTTACACCTCATAATAACAACAGCTGTGACTTATGCACCTACAATATCTGTACCTTAGTTACATCTTTACAACATCCCATTTTATGGACAGGAAAACTGAGGCACGGGGAAGTTAGCTCAGTTGCTCTAGGTCACACAGCTAGTAAATGGCAGAGCTGTGATTTAATTTCAGGATTATCCAACTCCAAATCCAGGTCTCTTTCCATGCAGTACAATATTCTTGTTATTTGCTATTCAAAGTCCTCCCTCCATAACCTGCCTCAAGTTCCCTTTGCAATCCCAGCTCCAACCACACAAATCCACTCACTGATCCCCTCTGTGTCTTCCCGATCTCTTCAATGGCCTAAATGTGCATGCTCGTGTTTGGGTGTGTGTGTACTTATATGAGTGTTTAGATACACATATTTGTATTATACAGGATCTGTGATAATCTGTGATACATATGTGTGATGGGGGAACACAGGGCTAGCTGAGGACAGAGCGCAAGCCCAGGGCAGCCCATTGACAAGTCCTTGAAACAGGCAAAGGGACATTCCTCTACAGACTCAGTTGCCTCTATGTTCATACTTTGCTAACGGCAAAAGGCAATCTTATCCCAACGCCCAGGATCCTGCAAGTCCACTTTAACATATAAAAATCCTTTAGAAACTTCCTTCATCTCTAGCCTCCACCCAAGATACATGTTGGCAATCGTCCCCCAAGCACATGGCCCACTGATGCACATCTGAAGGGTCTCATGATTCAGGTTTTATTAGGCAGTAATAAGTGACCTTTTCCCAACAATAGCTGGCCCCCTCAAGGTCCTGGAAACCTTGCTTCCAAAATTCCTTAGGAAGTATGCTATCCTCAAACCCCTCCCAACTCCCAGGTATATAATCAGCCACCCCTCACAGGCCCAGGGCAGCCACTCTTCCTGCCCACAGGTCCTGTCCATGCAAAACCACCATTTTGCACCAAAGACATCTCAAGAATTCTTTCTTTTTTTTTAATTCTTTTTTTTTTAAGATTTATTTATTTATTCATTCAGAGAGAGCGAGAGAGAGGCAGAGACACAGGCAGAGGGAGAGGCAGGCTCCAAGCAGGAAGCCCGATGTGGGACTCGATCCTGGGTCCCCAGGATCACACCCCGGGCTGCAGGCGGCGCCAAACCGCTGAGCCACCGGGGCTGCCCCACAAGAATTCTTTCTTGATCATCGGCTCTGGACCTCACCCCACCAAAGCTCACCTATATTCCAAAACTTCATCATTTGTGTATATATACATGTGCACAATGAGTACAGTGTGTATGTATTTGTAATATGCGCTTACATGAATGTGTTTATAAAGGTATGTGTATGTGGTGGATGTATGCATGTGATGTCAGGATGTATGTCTACAGGTATATATTCCAGTGACTGGGCAGGGGGTTTTGTCAAGTTTTCCATGAAGTATCATTGTACCTAGTGAGAAAGAAAAAACCCTGACAGTTGGTTAGCTGGCCTATAGGGTAACCAATTGTCTCAGTTGGCCAGTGACTCTTCTGATTTTAGCACTGAAGGTCCTGAGTCCTGGGTAAGTCCTCAGTCTCAGGCAAACTGAGATGGCTGGTCACTCTATTGGCTTGACAAGCAACAGGCTACTATGTTCCCTGATGAACGTAAATGATTTCACAGAAGACCAATATCACATGAGGTCACTCTGCGACCATGAGAAACATTAAGTACATTATGCATTTGGTCAGAAGTGACCAAACGTCCTTCTCTCCCAGCTCAAGTGATGGCTGCTTCATTACCCATGACAACTCAAGTCCTGCTTTGCTCCTCCTAAATCCTAGACAAAAATTATTAAGATGCTCAATCATCACATTGCTCTTGTTTCTTGTCAGCACAACCCAGAACAAACTTTTTTTTAAAAAGATTTTATTTATTTATTCATGAGAGACACACAGATAGAGGCAGAGACATAGGCAGAAGAAGTAGGCTCCACGCAGGGGGCCCGATGTGGGACTCGATCCAGGGACTCTAGGATAACGCCCTGGGCCAAAGGGAGGTGCCCAACCGCTGAGCCACCCAGTCGTCCCAGAACAAACTTGATTCCTTAAATACTCTCCGAAATTGCCCAGCACAACCCTGAATCCTAGAACAAGCTCATCCTAACTATCTCTCTTAGTACCATGCCCTATAGCTCTCCGTGGTGTCTATGTTCCTTTTCTGTCAAGTTAAAAAGCCTAACTTTGATTCCAGGTGTGTTCCTATGATATTTAGGCCTGGGGCTTTCTCACTGAGAATCTAGCAAAATTTCATGTGGACAGAATGTATCGCTTCAACTTTCATTTGCTCAGCAAATATCTACTGAGCACTTACTTTGTGTCAGGCACCCCGCCGGGCAGTGGAGAGGAGCCGGGGAATCCCTTGTCTTCATAGAGTCTACAGTTTGATGAAGGAGACAGACTATTTAACAGTGACAAAAATAAATATGCATTAGAAACCATGCTAAGGTTTCTAGGACCCACATTTAGTAGGTCAGGGAATATTTCACAGCACTTTACCCAGCTCTACCAGTCAAAGAAGTGCCTCATTCAAATTTGGATTCACCAGTCCTTGCCTTGCCAGCCTCCTAAAGAGCCTTTTGAATTGTTAGGATTCTACTTGCAGCCCAAGATCTCTTTGGGGTTGGAGGCACAGAGAGTCAGAGTTTCCTTATTTTTCTTCCCAAGCTTCCTCCTTTAAATGAGTCCATTGAAGCCCCAGGTGGTAAATCCCCGTGGTGAGTGGAGTTCAAGTTCCTAGCAGTAGCTGGAGACTGGGAAGGGGATCTCTAGTTATGTAAACTAAAGGGGAGTGGTGGTAAACCCTGCAGGGTGGGAGAGCTTATCTGAAGGGCCTTGGACCTAGAACTCAACAGTTTATGAGAACACTTGAGACCTGAAAATAAATTTATAGTGGCACCAGATTACAAAAACCAAATTGTAAAATAAAAATGAAAAACTTAAGGGGCACCTGGGTGGCTCAGATGGTTAACCATCTGCTTTCAGCTCAGGTCATGATCCCAGGGTCCTTGTCTCCAGCCCTACATTGGGCTTCCTGCTCTGCAGGGACTCTGCTTCTCCCTCTCCCTCTGCCCCTGCTCTCTCTCTCTCTCAAATAAATAAATAAAATCTTTTATTAAAAAATTGACAACCTAATAATTAATTATATGTTTTTCCAAAAGTAACCTGTCAGGGCAATTCAATTCATTGCATAAAGTTAGTTTACTCTGGGATGCATATCTTACTTAATAGATGATGTCAAGTGAGACAGGGGGAAATAAGTCCTGGCCCTAGGAGGGCCTTAGACTGGCCCTGGTGCTGGGGCTCCCTGGGCCCCTCTGCTGTTAGAATTGACCAGCCCACTCAAGCGGGATGAGCCAGGCTTGCCAGACAGACAAGCAGCTCTGTGCTGGATTAGACGGAATGCCCCCGCTTGCCCACCCCAGCCTTACTTTCTTCAGGATTGAGTCTCTGCGTTGTGTTCCCCTCTATGTACTCCAGGGGCCCATACAAGAACCGGGCGATTCCTGTGACACGCCATCACCCCAGATAGTGGAGTCACTTTGCAGATGCACAGGCAGAGGCAGGAGCCACCACAGAAGTGCACACCCAGGGCAGCTCCAGGGTGGGTTAATGGAGGCAGAGGGAGCCAGTCAGCTTCTCCATCTAACTGGAGAGAGAAGTAACTGGGAGGTGGGGACATGCCCCACAATGTCAGCCTCAAGCACAGCTCCCTGACAAAGTTGCCTCCGGGCCCATGCCTGGACTTGTGCTAACACCAACCACGGGCATTTGTGGCTGTTGAGTTGTCTGGCAGTCCTATCTTTGTATTCCACCTGTTGTCACCTTGGCCTGATCTTATTCTCCATTTTTAGCCTATGACATACATTCTTTTTTTTTTTTACTTTTTTTTTTAAGATTTATTTATTTATTTATTCAGAATGAGAGAGAGAGAGAGAGAGAGAGAGAGAGAGAGAGAGAGAGAGAGAGACTGGCAGAGACACAGGCAGAGACACAGGCAGAGGGACAAGCAGGCTCCATGCAGGAAGCCCCACGCGGGACTCCGGTGTCTCCAGGATCACGCCCTGGGCTGCAGGTGGCGCTAAACCGCAGCGCCACCGGGGCTGCCCTCTTTTTTTTTTTTTTTTTAATGACAAACATTCTTATAAGCCCTCCAAGTTCTTTTTCAAACAAAGTAAACAAACTCAAGACTTAAACTATGTAATAACAAACACTTAAAATTCTCTAAGGCTAAAGACTGTAAACAGGGGCACCTGGGTGGGTCAGTGGTTGAGCATCTGCCTTTGGTTCAGGTCATGGTCCTGGGGTCCTGGGATCAAGTCCTACATTGGGCTCCCCTCAGGGAGCCTGCTTCTCCCTCTGTCTAGGTCTTTGCCTCTCTCTGTGTCTCTCATGAATCAATCAATCAATCAATCAATCATCAATCAATCTTTAAAAAAATAGACTATAAACAAGGGGAGACAGTGACTAGCTGAGGAGAAGAATATATGGAACATCCATAACAAACATCAGTTGCTATATAAAAGTGTGTGGTGTTTTGTTTTGTTTTCTGAGAGACAGAAACTGCACATGGGTGTGAGGAGGGATGGAGGGAGAGGGAGAGAGAGAATCTTAGGCAGGTTCTATACCCAGCACAGAGCCCTTCAGGGAGGTTGGGGGTGGGGAGACTCAATCCCATGATCCTGAGATCATGACCTGAGCCAAAATCAAGAATTGAGTGCTTAACTGACTGAACCACCCAGGTGCTCTATATAAAATTATTTTGAACTGCTACAAATCACTAAGAAAAAGGCCCAGCAATTTGCAGAAGAAAGCAAATGGCCAATAAACATGAAAAACTAAAATTCAACAGTGAGCAAATAAATAATCAAATAAAGCAACATTTGCCCATCAGATTAGAAAATTTTGTAAAGAATTGGTGAAAGTGAGGAGTGGGAATTTCAAGTGGTACAACTTGTCTGGGCAAAATGTATCAGTAACCACCCAAATTTCTTTTTTTTTTTTAAGATTTCATTTATTTATTCATGAGAGGCACAGAGAGAGGCAGAGACACAGGCAGAGGGAGGAGCAGGCTTCCTGCGGGGAGTCTAATGTGGGACTTGATCCCAGAACCCCAGGAGCACAACCTAAGCCAAAGTCAGACACTCAATCACTGAGTCACCCAGGTGCCCCCATCCAAATTTTCAACACAAATCCCTTTGACTCAGCAATCTTCCTTCTATGAAATTGATCCTACAGAATTTTTTTTAAAAGATTTATTTATTTATTCATGATAGACATAGAGAAAGAGGGAGAGAGGCAGAGACACAGGAAGAGGGAGAAACAGGCTCCATGCCGGGAGCCCGATGCGGGACTCGATCCTGGGACTCCAGGATCGCACCCTGGGCCAAAGGCAGGCGCTAAACCGCTGAGCCACCCAGGGATCCCGATCCTACAGAATTATTCAAGTGTCCAAACGTTTTTGTACAAGAACATTCACTGAAACTTTATTTTTAATGGCTAATGATTATATATATAAATTATGAAGTATCCATACAATACTATGCAGCCATTAAAAAGAATGACCTATGTGAATGAACACAGAAAAACTTTCACGGTCTACTATGAAATGAACACAGCAAGATGATCCTGTTTTTGTAATCATCAACAACAACAACTCTGTGTATCAGGGTTCTTTTCTTTTAAGATTTTATTTATTTATGAGAGACACAGAGAGAGGGGCAGAGACACAGGCAGAGGGAGAAGCAGGCTCCATGCAGGGAGCCTGACGCGGGACTTGATCCGGGTCTCCAGGGATCAGGCCCTGGGCCAAAGGCGGTGCTAAAGGCTGAGCCACCGGGGCCGCCCAGTTAGGGTTCTTAATTAGCTAGTTTTAGCAGAAATAATTTAGCAGAAAAAAATTCACTAAAGGCTTCGATAAATCCCTGGGACAGCCAGAGGTCAGGCTTAGAGACTCTACCACCAGTAACAAAACTCAACCCAGACCAAAACACTCCTCGAGCAAAGATCTCAGTGCCACAATTCCTGGGCACAGACATCACAGTTTACACGAATTACACTGAAGGGTAAACACCAGAATCTCTTTCATGCAGCCTCAGGAGGCATCTTCTAGACATTCCTTTGTATTCCAGATGGTTCTTTTTGCTCTTATTGTACAACAACAACAACAACAACCCATTTCTCTTTGGAAAATAGAATCAATAGTCTAAGCTAATATTGCAATCCCACCTTTTGCTGGATCATTTGGTGGTGTAAAAGCCTACACCAAAGAAGGTGTATAGTCCAGGTGACAGAAGTCCAGGTGACAGTCTCACTTAAAATTCAGTACACTCACTCTGTGCTCTCTGATGGAGGCATTTCTTCTTTCCTTTGGATTTTTTTCATTGTTCTTTTTCTAATTTCCTAGTTTAAGAGCTAGCTGAAGATAAACCCTTTTGTTTTCCAATATAGGCCCCTAAAGTTACATATCTTCCCGGGAGGGCCATCTTGGCTTCACTTGCCCTTGTTTTAAAAAGTCTTGCGAAGGGCTGCCTGGTTGTCTCCGTCAAAAGAGCATGCAACTCTTAATCTCAGGGTTGTGAGTTTGAGCCCCACGTTGGGTATAGAGATTACTTAAAAAAATAAAAATAAGGGATCCCTGGGTGGCGCAGCGGTTTGGGCCTGCCTTTGGCCCAGGGCGCGATCCTGGAGACCCGGGATCGAGTCCCACATCGGGCTTCCGGTGCATGGAGCCTGCTTCTCCCTCTGCCTGTGTCTCTGCCTCTCTCTCTCTCTCTGTGACTATCATAAATAAATAAAAATTAAAAAAAAAATTAAAAAAAATAAATAAAAAATAAAAATAATTTGAGATGCTTCCCTCCCAGTCTCCGGGCTGCCACCACCCCAGAGGGGCTTTGACTCACAGAGGCCCAGGACTGAGGCTGCAGAAATCTGGGGCAGCCCTCAAGAAGTCCCTCTCAGGGGCCAGAACTCCTTTGCCAGCGTGGATTCAAGTCGAGACTGCATAGCTAAAGCAGTTGCAGTTTTATTTTTTTTACAGCTTTTTTCCCAAAAATGATTTGTAGTTGTGTGTGCAGCACTTCGTCCTGATATGTGTGCTCTACAATAAAAACCAAATCATATATATATATATATATATATATATATATATACACACACACACACACACATAAAGGAACCTTTTTCATAAGATCTTATTTATTCATGAGAGACAGAGAGAGAGAGAGGCAGAAACATAGGCAGAGGGAGAGGCAGGCTCTCCTTGAGGAGCCCAATGCGGGACTTGATCCCAGAACCTCAAGATCACAACCTGAGCTGAAGGCAGATGCTCAACTACTGAGCCACCCAGGCTCCCCTAACATCTGCTTGTTCTAATCAATTACTGAGAAAGTGGTATAAAAACTCCAACTATGGCTGTGGATTTGTGTATTTCCACCTTTAGTTTTTTATACATATTTTTTCTTCATATATTTTGAATCTGTTATTAGGTGCAAACATATTTTATTTATTTTTTCATTTAGCTAATATTTTTTATTATATGCACCTGGCTTCATGCCAGACACAATGATATCAGAATGGCAAACATATTTTAGAAATATACTGGGGTGCTTGGGTAGCTCAGTTGGTTAAGTGTCCAACTCTTGGGCTTGGCACAGGTCATGAACTCATGGGTCTTGGGATGAAGCCTAAGAGGGGTTCTGTGCTCAGCAGGGAGTCTGCTTGAAAGATTCTCTCCCTCTGCCCCTTCCCTGCTCTTTCCCTCACATAAATAAATAAATCCTTAAAAATGTTTACTTGGAAATATTCCTATTATATTATTTTTGCAATTATATTTTTCTTGATTTTTCTATGCTGTTTTTATATTTTCCTGCTTTCTTTAGGATTGAATGGAGTTTCTAAGTCAATTTGTTTTTTTTTTTAATATTTTATTTATTCATTCATGAGATATAGAGTGGCAGAGACACAGGCAGAGGGAGAAGCAGGCTCCATGCAGGGGGCCTGACGTGGAACTTGATCCCGGGTCTCCAGGATCACGCCCTGAGCCGAAGGCAGGCACTCAACTGCTGAGCCACCGGGGCTGCCCCAATATAGTTCCTGTTTCTAAACGGAATGCATACATCTATATTTTATTCCTCAATTTTGTTTTTTTAAATATTTATTTGAGAGAGAGAGAACAAGCACCAACTGAGCCACCCAATTTCTCCTATTCATCAATTTTGAATGTTATCTATCAGCTTCCTATTAGAGAATGATTTCACTATAACTATACGGGGAAGATTTAGCTCTCTCAAATCAAATGTGATTATATTATACTTTTTAAAAAGATTTTATTCACTTGAGAGAGAGAGAGAGCACAAGCAGAAGGAATGGGAGAAGCAGCCTCCCCGCTGATCAGGGAGCCCAATGCTGGGCTGGATCTCTAGGACCCCAGAACCCCAGGATCATGACCTGATGATGCTTAACAGACTGAACCACCCAGGCACCCCTGATTCAATTTAAACTTGAACCGGTATTCAGTATTTACATTACAACACTTACTCAGATATTCGTAGACAGGCGTTGCAGTGTATGATGATTATGATTCCTTTGTTTTTATTAAAGCTAATAATTGCATTGTTGGCATAGTTTTCTATGTACACATTGTTAGCCCTTCTCATGCCATCTAAAATCCTCTTTTTTTTTAAGATTTGATTTATTTATTCATGAGAGACACAGACAGAGAGGCAGAGACACAGGCGGAGTAAGAAGAGCTCCATCTAAAATCCTCTTTTTTTTTTTTTTTTTAAGATTTGATTTATTTATTCATGAGAGACACAGACAGAGAGGCAGAGACACAGGCGGAGTAAGAAGAGCTCCCTGCGGGGAGCCCAATGCGAAACTCGATCCTAGGACCCTGGGATCAAGACCTAAGCCAAAGGCAGACGCCCGATACTGAGCCACTCAGGCATCCCTAAAAGCCTCTTCTTAGCAGTTTTCCCAAAGGCTATTCACATTCGGTGATAAATCGCTTTCACATCATTTCTTGGAGCTCTTCATTCTCCTCCATCCTGAAGACCTCCAATCTCCTTTAGTCTAGGCTAGTTGCTCTCCAGCACTGCTGCACAGCTATCATCCTGGGACTTCTTTTGTTGTTTTCTTGGTGTTTCCTTTGTCTTTCTCCTGAGTTGGGTCTTAAGCCTTCCTCTTTGATTTACTTCCTTCTTTCAGTGGAAAGTGCATTTGCCAGCAGAGGGCATGATCATGACCAACCTCAATAGGAATGCTTCATGAGTCACACTGCTCCAATGCGGAGGGGTGGCCCTTTATATCTAGGGAACAACTGTCATTCTGGGATCTCCCTATATCATCATTCTGGAGATTTCCTTCCCTCCTCTTCTGTGTTGAATCTCCTATTCATGTATCATTTCTTGCCTCTTAATTTACACCCTCATTTTGGTAGAGGACAACTTCTGATGGCTTGTTGAGAAAGGATATGTGAAGTAAACTTTTTGAACTTGCATACCTGAAAGTGCCTGGTTGTACCTTCACACTGGAATTCTAGGTAGGAAATAATTTTCCTTTAGAATTTTGAAGTCATTTCTCCATTCTTGCTTTGAGGGACACTTTTGAGAAACTTAGTCATTTTGATGTTTTTTTAGATAAACTGTACACCCAAGGTGGGGCTAAAACTTGAGTCACATGCCCTACCAACTGAGCCAGCCAGGTGCCCCAAAGTCATTCTGATTTCTGATCTTCTTATGAAAATTGTAGGGTTTTTTTTCTCATTGGAAACTTGTAGGTCATCTCTTTGTCTCTAAGACTCAAAATGTGACAATAATGTACTTGGATTATTTGGGACTATTTTCAACAATTGTGCGGACATTCAGTGAGCTTTGTCAATCTATACGCAAACATCCTCCAATTCTGAGACATTTTCTGAACAATTTACTGATGTTTTAATCTCTATTTTCTGTTTTGGGTTATTTGATTTGGGGGGTTGCAGTCTCTCCAAGTTTATTATCTTTTCTTTCATATTTTCTGGGTTTTGTTTTCCTTTTTGACTTAGGATCTTGGGGTTTTCCACAATTCCCTCTTGCACTTTTCTATTCTCATGTTTCTTGTTTTCTTAATGTTGTTGGGTTTTTGTTTTTGTTTTTTGTTTTTTTTCTGGATTGCATCCTGTTCCTGTTTCACAGACTCAGTATCTTCTCATATGGCTGATGATATTAATGGTTAGGATTTTTTTTTAAAGATTTTATTTATTTATTCATTAGACACACACACACACACAGAGAGAGAGAGAGAGAGAGAGGCAGAGACACAGGCAGAGGGAGAAGCAGGCTCCATGCAGGGAGCCCAATGTGGGACTTGATCACGGGTCTCCAGGATCGGCCCTGAGCTGAAAGTGGTATTAAACTGCTGAGCCACCCGGGCTGCCCCAATGGTTGGGATTTTTTTTAAAGATTTTATTTATTTATTTGACATTGAGAGAGAGAGAGAGAGAGAGAGAGAGAAAGAGAGAAGGCAGAGTGGCAGGCAGAGAGGGAGGGAGAAGCAGACTCTTCGCTGAGCAGGGAGCTCAACGTGGGGCTTGATCCCAGGACCCCGGGATCATGACCTGAGTCAAAGGCAGACATTTAATTGGGTCACTCAGAAGCCCCAATGATTGGGATTTAAAAAATTGTTCTTTTCCCTGCATAGTTTCTATTTCTTCTGAGTCTTTTTTTTTTTTTCTGTTTGCTTTAGTATCTGTGATCAGTGTTAGAGGCTTTTCTTGGATGCTAATGATCTCAGATATATTTGGCTATAATTAAGAGTGGGGAAACAAAGAGCAAATTGGATGCTCTCAGTGAACCATAAGTTTTGCTGTGGTGACCTGGATTGGTTATTTGTTTGGAAATCCCAGGTGTCTCTATCTTTAGATCTCTCCTCTTTGGCTGTTCCAATTACTCAGAAAAGATTCTTCTAATCTTCTGGTAGAGGATGTAGGTTTCACTTCTAGCATTCTGGGAATCCAGTTGGAGGGGAGGCATGGAGGTGTCAGCTTTCAGCATGTATAGATAGTTAGTAGATATAATACCTAATTCCACCTTTCAGTGCAATCCTCAGCTGGGCTGGTAGACCTCCCCCATGCAAAGACCCTTCATTGTTCCTTGACTAAGAATAATCCCCATTCATCTGCTGGGGTTGTGCTGACTTCTCAGCTTCCACCCAATCCTCCTTATTTTAAATTTCCTTCCCACCCTCTCTCTAATTCCAGATATATTGCAGCTTCTGATTAGTTGCAATTTTGAGGATTCCGTAATGAAAATATGGTTGCTTCCCCTGCTATCTCAGAAGTCTGCTTCTCTCTTCAGTTAAGTCACCTGGTCCATATGCTGACTGTCTTGTGAGTGTTGCTACTGTTATTCCCTCCTCTCTAATTCCTCTCTACTTCTTTCCTTTTAAAAAGTAAATTATCTTTTAAGATATAATGACTATTCTTCTAACGGGACTTTGGTGTAGGTGAGATTAGTCATGTATGTTGAAGCTGCATTTTAAACTGGAAGTAAGTCACTTTCCAAAATCAACCCCTCTTCTCCCCTCTTTCATGTGGAAGTTATAAACTCTGATTTCCCTTTTTTAGAATGTGAACCATTTAATATGCATCCTTTATTTACAATCTAGAATTATTCAGTATCTCTATCATTATCCTTAACACCAATCATTCCCTATCTTACATGTGATTGTTTTTTGTTATTTGATTTGTGTGGGTTTTTTTTATAGCCTCTCTCCCAAATTAAGCATTGTCATCATAATATTGCTTTGTACATACAGTTAATGCTCACTTTGATTTACACATTTTCTTTTTTTTTAAAAAAAGACTTTATTTATTTATTAATGAGAGACACACACACACAGAGAGAGAGAGAGAGAGAGAGAGGCAGAGACACAGGCAGAGGGAGAAGCAGGCTCCATGCAGGGAGCCCGACATGGGACTCATCCCGGGTCTCCAGGATCACGCCCTGGGCTGAAGGCGGCGATAAACCGCTGAGCCACCCGGGCTGCCCTAAGATTTACACATTTTCTTGCCTGTTATTGACATTCAACTCCTTCTTCCATCCCAAACTTGCTTTGGGGATCATTTATTCTAAATTGAACTTATCATGAATCTGATGATTTGAGTCCTTCTGAATTCTGGGAATTTCTCAGCCCATACCTCTTCAAAAATTATCTCTTTTCATTCTCTTTAGACTCTGTTCCCAGAATCCAGATTAGACCTATGGCAGACTTCAAATGTTATTCTCTTCTCTGGGTTCCTTAACCTCTAATCAGCACAGATCAATGTTTAGCCAGTCCTCTGAATTTGGTTTACTTTTATAAAGAAGGAAAACAAAGCAAATATATGTATTTATTTATTTGAAGTAAATAGGAAAGGGTAGAGGCAAACGAGAATATATGGCTAAAGAAATTTTTTAAAGGTGATAGTTGCTTTGCGTGCCGATGGGAAGTTTGGAGCATGGAGCCTCATCTCTAGCTACCCCCAAAAGTAGAGGATAGCTGAACCACTGTGAATTTCTAGACTCCTGGCCTCTAACACTCTCCTGTGCTGGAAGGAGACTAGATCACTGCAGTTGCATGGGAGTTTAGAAAGTGCAGACTCCTCTGGCCTCTACGATACAGGAAGGCAAGATAGAAACAGGTTGGAATGGCACTGAGTAAAACAAGTTTATAGCATCTGCCGTGCTTGCAGTTTTATGTCTGGTGATAAGAGAAGCAGAGTATATTTCCATCCATGGGGTCAATGTCCAGCAGTGGTATTTAACGGCAAGGTCCCTGTCTATCAACATCCTGCCCACAGTAGTGACTAGCTAGTTCCCAACCAGACAGTTCATGGGCAAGCCATGGCTGTGGTTTCTGATAATTTTCCAAGCCCGAAAAAAAATTTTTTTTCCAAGCCTGGTTTTCTAGTCTCACAGCCAGTTCTCTGGATTCCTCAATGACATCTTGAAGCATTTCTGTTTAAGTTAGCTAACATCAGTGTCTATTGCTACTAACAGATTCATACCTATTTCAGTCCCACTTCTTACCCAATCATTTAATGTAATTTGCTGTCTATAAAGTAAGACAGGATTCAAAGCAGAGGCTGGGAGTAGTGGGCACTTGTCTTTTTGTTTGCCTAGTTTCCATTCCTCTCCTTTTGATTCCTTTTGGGGAACTTGTCTTCCCCCATTCAGTTTCTGCAGTGGGGTTGAAGTAATCTCCACTAGACAGACAGATCTAGGGATGATGCAGGCCTAGTCATTCAGATGTTCCCTCCTCCTGCTCACGTGATTTGTTCACAGCACACTACTCCAGCCAGGCTAATGACACTTAATGCTAGTACAGTCAGTTCTCATTATCTGTGATCATTATGTTCTATAAAGTTGGCAGAAACATCAAATAAGCAAATGCAGAACCCTTGCTCCCAGGAGAGATAAAAGATTAGGTTTCTGTAAGCCTCTGCTCACATGTTCCTCAACCAATCCATGTTATGTATGTATGTGTATATATATATATATATATATATATATATATATATATATATCTCGATTTATATGTTTCTGTTTAAACATCCTATTTAATACATTATCGATTCATTAAGGTTGAACTCACAACTGACAGCACTATAACTCATGCATGAAGGAGGCTTATCTAATGCATGCATTTTCTCCCTAAAGTACATTACAGGCAGCCTGCTTGAACTTAGGAATACGAGACAGTACTCCAGTGTTATCCTCGGGGGCCATTTAAAATAGTGAAATTGGCAAGAAAAAGCACAACAATGCCAAAAACATGGCACTAAATAGACTGCAAAAGGGGCACTTGTCTACAGGATGAGCTAAAGCAAGAAAGCAGAGTGTTGACTTCTTGGATCTTAGCTGAAAAGCAGTGCATTGGGTGACCTAAAATTTTTGTTTCCACATATGCCTACAAATGACCTTGAAAGCATGGTGAAAGTGCCTGGTATTGATTTTGGAATTAAAAATACATTTAAACGAGGAGGTGAATTCACAAGTCTATAACCCACCACTAATGATGACTTTTGCTAAAACCAACTTTTGTTGGAAGGGGAGTTCTATTTTTGCCAGGGGTAGGCTGAGAGGGCAGGATCTAAGCTGGGGGCTGCTACTATCAGGTGTATAAATCCTGCATGAATGAAATCAGCATAGAGGAAAACAAAACTAAGACGGAGAGATACTTTGTCCTGGAGATGTCTGTGAGCCTCTGGATCAAGTCATGCCTGATGCATGCTACCCCTACATTAGACTGCAGTGAACTGATAACTCTTTTCTTAAAACAAAACAAAAGGCAACTGGTAGAAAGGCCTTAACAAAGGGGTGAAACACCAGAATATGACTCCTTGTTTGTTAAAAGGACACAAGTTATCAGAATGTTAAAACTATCTGCAGGTTCTTCCCTTCTCTCCTTGTCCCTGAAGGACTTACCTTATGAGTATTTTTCTTCCCTCCAGCTCCTGGTCTCAGTTTGAAAACTGGATAAATCAATGAGTGACACAAGGAGGTGGAGTGGAGAGTTTTGTATGAATGATGTGAGGTTGTCTGGGAGAGGGCAAAGGGAAATAAGATGGGGGTGGTTGAAAAGAGAGAAGGAAAGAAAAGACCCTGAGTGGGTGACTGGTGTCAAGGAGAACAGGGTAGGAGGGGTTTGGGAGGCAGAAATGGAGAAACATCAGGGCAGCTGCAAAGTAATAGAGGAAAAGGGATTACATTTTTTTTCTCTTGAGATAAAATATCCAAACAGAAAAGTGCACAAACCAAATGTTCAGCTAGATGACTTGCCGGGGAGAGAACCCATGTAACTAGCACTCACCTCAAGGGACGTTAGCAGCTCCTCACAGCTGCCCTCAAACTGCCTCCCAGTTACCACCTCCTGCTGTCACCCTGCCAAGCATAATCACTGTTGGGACAGTTAACGAAATAGATTTGTCCTATGGGCTCTTTGTAGGCTACGTGGTGGACTCACAGTGTGTATTCATTCACATCTGATTTCTTTCCCTCAGTGTTATGTGGTGAGGTATAGCTGTAGTTCTTGCTATTTTATATTCCCTTGTGTGAATACCCATAACATCTCTTTTCTACTGATGCATATTTGAGTTGTTTCCAGATAGTTGGCTACTCTAGTCAAGACTTGATATTTATCTTCTTTTTCCTTTGAGCAAGTCAGGTCTGTAGTGATACCACATTGTGGCTTCAATTTGTGCTTCCCTGATGACAAATGAAGTTGTGCAATTCTTTTTCATGTTTATCAGACATTCAAACATGCTCTTTTGTGAAATGTGTTTCTTCTTCTCCTCCTCCATTTCTTCCTCCTCTTCCTTTTTTTTTTTTTTTTTTTTTTTAATTCTCTTTGACAATGAGGTGTAGCCTAACTTCTGGGCATGCCTAATACATGAAGGCTGAAAATGGCAGGTTGGTGGATCAAAGGCTGATGGAATCCGAAGGAGAAATACTGGCAGTCAGGTCTGGAGGAGGCAAGAGGAGTTGTGTGATCAAGGAAGCCTGAGAAATGGGGTGTGTGTGCTGAGAAGGAAGTTTCTGTAGAAGAGTGTGATGTGTTGTCAGGCTAACATGTCAGCAGTGTATACCATTCATCCCAGTGTAAAGCCCCACAGAGCCAAGAGGGCTGGTCTCTCTGACAGTTGCAACATTCCAGGATAGTCCTAGGGTCATGCACTTCTTATTTCAGTATAGGTGACTAAACTGTGGCTTGCTGGATGTAATTGTTCATACATATCTTTATAGGACTGTCATTACGTAAATTAACCCACTAGAAAATAACCTGTTTTGATTTTTTTTTTTTAAATATGCTTGCCTAATCTGCTGGATTTACTTTCAAGATGTAGAGCTAGGTCCCTGAGGGTTGGGGACTTTTTCTTTGAGACTGGAGAGCATGTCATACCAGGCATGGCCACCAGGAAGCAAGCAAGAGCAGCTGGGACAGAGAAAATAATCCATTAGAAGCAAGACCCAGGGACACCTGGGTGGCTCAGCCGTTTTGCGTCTGCCTTCAGCCCAGGGCATGATACTGGAGTCCCAGGATCGAGTCCCATGTCAGGCTCCCTGCGTGGAGCCTGCTTCTCCTTCTGCTTGTGTCTCTGCCTCTCTCTGTGTGTCTCTCATGAATAAATAAATAAAATATTAAAAAAAAAAAAGAAGCAATACCCAAGGAAAGAAAGGAGGCAGCTAAGGCTCTCAGTTACCAGAAAGAGGAAAACCTCCTAGGCCATGGAGGTTGGAATTGTCTTGCTGCTGGTCCCTGGTGCTAACTGTGGGGTGGTGAGCACTGAGCCTATGCACACTCCATAAGTCCTAGCCTGTCCTTTGGTGCTGTTGGCTCTGAACAGACTGGTGCCCTGGAGCCACACCGGCTGCCCAGCTCCTCATGGGACCACCTACCACAGTGTTGAGTTACTCAGAATAGCGCCTTGGGTGGACCTGCTGAAGCCTGACCCAAGGTTACCCTTTGAACATTGCACGGACTCTTCCTCATCCTGGCTTCCTTGATCTCTAGTATTTGTACAAGTTTTTATTTTATTTTATTTTATTTTTTATTTGTACAAGTTATAACAAAAGGCCAGCAGCATGGAGATCAGTGTTTTCCGACTAGCAATCAACTCACTTTCTGATAACAGCATCTTGCTTTGCCTGCCCCACTAGATGCAGCCATGGAAGAATCAAGGGGCCTCACTCCTTGCCAAGGGTGGACACATGACCCAACCAGGCCAGTCAGCCTATTTCCTGTGAACTGGAATCTTGAGAGTGATAGAAAAGGGTTATAGCTGATTTCTCCTTACAGTGTGTCTGATGGTTCCTGCTGGTTGGATTTCCACAACTGTCCTGCTTCTTGTCCTAATTGTGACCTGGCTGTTCAGCATTCTGTTACCCTTCCAGGAACTTCAAACAAATTCATTTTCAAAAGATAGCCAGAGGGTGCCTGGGTGGCTCTGTGGGTCAGCTTGGGCCCTGATCTCAGGGTCCTGGGATCCAGCCCCGCGTTGGGCTCCCTGCTCTGCGGGGAGTCTGCTTCCCCCTCTACCTCTGCTGCTTCCCCCTGCTCATACTTGCTTGCTCTCTTTCAAATAAATGAAATAAAATAGAAAATCTTAAACAACAGCAACAACAAAAAAGACAGCCAGAATTTATTTCTTTTCCTTGCAACTAGAGAATGCTAAGTGACACAGAGGGGCTGAATCTAACAAGGTGACATCATATGTATGGGATACTTGTATGAGCCTGACAATGCATCTAAAACCACCTGCATATGTACCAGAAGGTGGAAGTAGACCCAGGAGTAGAGTGTGAGGTGAGAGCTTGGGGATTCCCAAGAACAACACAGCAGAAGCCAGCGAGGCAGTGAGAATGCCCTTTCTCCCCACAATTATGGCTTCAGTAATGGGTCATAGAACTTGAACAAGCCAGGTGATGCTTGTGCAGCACCCCGAAGAGTGCTCTGTTCCTGTAAGAAAGGCCACTACAGGGAGGGATCTGGCATCTGTCAAAGGAGGAGAAGTGAAAGAAGCTGAGTTGTTCAGCCCAGAGCCAAGAAGGCATGCAATCTTAAAATGTCACTTTTTTCAGTCATCCAATGATAATTCCTGGCATGTCAGGCACAGCTAGATAAGGCAAGACATATTCTGCTTCAGAGAACTAACAGTCTAGTAACCCAATGGCGGGGGTACAGGGCTCTGTGGTAGTGCCTGCTCTAGATGAGGTGTGGGCCTCCTGGAGGAGAGAGTATCTGAGATGAGTCTAGAAAGATGAGTCTAGAAAGATGTGCCAGATACTCTGGCAGGTGGGGTGGGCATAGGAGAGGGGTCTTCAAGGCAATGGCAGTAGCCGGTGCCAGGGCTGTATGGGGAACGGGTATGGTGTCTTGCGTGGTGTGGGGACTGTGGCATCAGATCAGAGAACTTCAGATGTCATGACAAGGGAATCATTGAAGGGTTTTTTTTTTTTTTAAAGACTTTATTTATTTACTTAACAGAGAGAGAGAGAAAGAGAGAGAGAGAGAGAACACAAGCAGGGGCAGCAGCAGGCAGAGGGAGACAGAGAAGCAGACTCCCTGCTGAGTAGAGAGCCCGATGCAGGGCCTGATCCCAGGATCCTGGGATGATGACCTCAGCCAAAGGCAGATGCTCAACTGACTGAGCCACCCAGGTGCCCCTCACTGAAGTTTTTTAAGGAGGGAAGCAACCAAATGAGCTTTGGATTTTTAACAAAATCACTGTGGAAAAGATCTGGAAAAAGAGCAAGACTAGAATATACAAGACAGGTCAGGAGTTGGTTGGAATAGTCTGAAGAGAGAAGGGGTCTGGGCTGGTGGAACAGCAGTGGGGACAGGGAAGGAATCGTTGGAGGGCTTCTGGGATAGCAGCATACGGGGGAGGTTAGGAAAAGATGAAGTCCCAGAAGGCCTGTCCACTGGGTGAGACATTTAGTCATGAGGGTGGCAGGTGGTCTTCCTAAGAGCCACCCTGGCCATGGCAACAGAACCTTGGGCAGCCAAATGCCACTTTGTCAGAACAGCCAGACTATCTAGTTTTCAGAGGCTGCCATACAGTGATGAAACCCGTAAGGGACTGGATCAAAGTTTCAAGCACTGATGTGTTAATTCCCAGTAGAAAATCAAAATTCTGAAAACCTAAATAGATCTTCCCAGAGGGGCAGAGTTCATATGCCACTCACTGGGCACCTCTACCCACTCATCCTAGAGGCTGGAAGGGTCATTGGGGTCACCAGGGGAGAAGGAGAAGGAAAGTGTGGGTGTGGGTGTGTGGGGACACTGTAAGGCTATTTATGACAACCACGAGCAGCTTGCTGGTGAGGACTGCTGTCCACTAATCCATCCATGCTGCTGGGGAAGTGAATGCTGGACTCAACACCTCTCACCCTGGAGTGGATAATTTATCAAATTTCATCTTTCCCTTTGATCTCCTTTTCTGGACGTTTCTCCCATCCTATTTTGGGCCACTCTTTTCTATTGATACACTTTCCTACCACAAACAGTGCCTCATTTCTTACCTATAGTGGCAGTTAAGGTAGCAAAAGTTGAGAAATAGATTTACATGTCTTAGGGTGGAGTCCATTCCTGGTGCCCATAAGTGCCATAAATACCCCTATTTATTATATAAATTTTTATGAGTATTTTTTTACAACTCAGTAAAGGCAGACACAGGGGATAGTGGAGAGTGGAGAGACTGTTCCAGAACAAAAGAGGTCTAAGAACCATGGCCTGCCCTTAAAAGGCATTGTGTGGGCTTGTCTGAAGTCTAATTCAAACACATCAGTCATACAAAGACATTTTTGGCAAAAATTATTGAATACCCAGTATTAAATCATGTCGAAAAATTGTTACATTTTTAAGGGTGATAATAACATTGTGCTTATGTGAGAAAATATCTATATATTTTAGAAATGACAGAACATTTGTTTTATTTTTTTTTAAGATTTTACTTATGCATTCATGAGAGACAGAGAGAGAGGCAGAGACACAGGCAGAGGGAGAAGCAGGCTCCGTGCAGGGAGCCCGATGCGGAACTCGATCCCAGGACCCCGGGATCACACCCTGAGCCAAAGGCAGATGCTCAACCACTGAGCCACCCAGGCATCCCTGCAATCTGATTTCTATCCTTCCCTTCTCTTATCTCAGCTGCTAGAACTTCCGGAGTGCCCAGCACTGACCCCTAATTGCCACTAATTTCCTGAATGTCTCCTTAATAACCAGCATGTCATCAATCTTACCTATAGATTCTCTTCTCTTGGCTCCCTTAACAGTCTCCTCTTCTCCTCCTCCTGCCCCTCTGTCTTCTCCCAACTCCTCTGAAGTGGCTGTGCTCCCCACTGACCCGGGCTCTTTGTCACTTGTGTCCTCTCAGGATGGTCTGTTCACTCCCATGGCTCTGTAAAACAAATGAGATTGGCTCTCAGCCCTGCCCTTTGTGAATCTGGGTATAGCTGCCCATGAGAACCCCTCCACTAGGGTGCCACACAGACACCTCAATCTCAGTAAGATCCAAACTCCTTAGAGGCATCATCTGGTCCCCACTGACTTCTCTGGCCTCACACTCTCTCTCCATAACACTACCAGATAGTAATCTGGTAGTGGGCTTGCCAGGAACATGGCCTTACAGCTAATTAAATTAACCTAAAGATGGAAGGCAACAGAATGTTTTCAGACCCTTAGAATAGTCGCTTGGCATAGTGTCAGTGATTCGTCTGCTTTATGCTCAGAAAGCCTCCGTGTAGACCCTATAGAAACTTTGGGATCCTGGGGCACCTAGGTGGCTCAGTGGTTGAGTGTCTGCCTTTGGCTCAGGTCATGATCCAGAGGTCCTGGGATGGAGTCCTACAACCTCCCTGCAGGAAGCCTGCTTCTCCTTCTGCCTATGTCTATGCCTCTCTTTCTGTGTCTCTCATGAATAAATAAATAAAATATTTTAAAAAAAGAAAGAAAGAAACTTTGGGATCCCATTCCCAGACAACAGCAGAGCCCCTAAGCCAGGTAGGTGTCCTTCCTCTGAGTCAAGGTGAGTGGTGGGGTGATGGTGAACAGAAGGATGAGTGCTCTACCCCAAAGGTGTACGCTTGTGTGAATGCTGCCACAATTTCTGAGTTTTCTTTACTTTTTTTTAAGGATTTTATTTATTTTTTCACACACACACACACACACACACACACACACACAGAGAAAGAGAGGCAGAGACACAGACAGAGTGAGAAGCAGACTCCCCACAAGGAGCCCAATGTGGGACTCCATCCCGGACTCCGGGATCACGCCCTGAGCCGAGGGCAGGCGCTCAACCGCTGAGGCACCCAGGCATCAATCTCTGAGTTTTTCAAGAGAATCCAGAAATCTGGGTTTTCATGTGAAATTTTCCAACTGTTAAATGTTGGCAACTAATTCGTTTTTTTAATATTTTTTTAAATTTTTATTTATTTATGATAGTCACACACACACACACACACACAGAGAGAGAGAGAGAGAGAGAGAGAGAGGCAGAGACATAGGCAGAGGGAGAAGCAGGCTCCATGCACTGGGAGCCCGACGTGGGATTCGATCCCGGGTCTCCAGGATCGCGCCCTGGGCCAAAGGCAGGCGCCAAACCGCTGCGCCACCCAGGGATCCCTGGCAACTAATTCAAAATTAAAAATATACTCTGTGAACCAACTAATTTTTTAAGAACACCATGTGAATCAAACAAAACCATATCCCTATCTAGCCTACAGGCTCTGTGTCTGTGAATAGAAGGTGTGGGTGTGGAGGCTCAGGAGTCCACAGACACCAACTCAAATATTTCCCTGAGCTGTAACGAGGCTAAGAGACCGTATGTGTAAAATGGCTAGTCCAGAGCAGTTCCCTAAATGGAAGTCAGTTTTTAATCAGCATGACTGACACATCTATAAAAAGAACATGTTTACGTGGTCAATGGTCAGCAGAGGACAATAGGGTATATGAACACCACCAAGGAAGGGAAGAGCGAGCCACAGACACTCACTGCTCAGTAATTCCATTGCCCATTTCCCTGTACTGGGAATGGGCAGCTCTAGATGAGGCATGTGGCCATACAGTCTGGGCACAGCCTTTTGATTTGTGCCCAGCCTTGTTTGCGTTTAGTTCTCTGATGCACTTAGAAAAACAGGTGCTCCAGACCATCAGCGCTGGGGTTCAGAGCCTGGGAGTGGAAGGAGGCCTGGCCAAAAGACGTCCTTCCTGAGAACCCTAGATATTACCCTATTATTGCCCCTAGACGATGTCAGCCATGAGGAGTGCCTGCACAGTCTCCCAGAGGTCAAGAGGCCTGGGACAACTTCCCTTATTTGAGGTCCCAGGCAAATTAAAAATGAACACTTGCAGGGTGCCTGGGTGGCTCAGTGGGTTAAGCTCAGGTCTTGATCCCAGGGTGCTGGGATAGAGCCCATGTCAGGGTCCCTGCCCAGGGAGGAGTCTGCTCTCTCTCCCTACTGTGTTCTCTCTATTAAACAAAAAATAATAATAAATTGGTTTAAAAAAAATGAGCACTTTCCAAGACAGGTTTTTATAGTAAAAACATTTACATTTAACAAATTTCATGTTTTAACACACATACACACAATATAATGCTATTTAACTGTGCTATTCATGCATAATTAGATGGATCTGCCTTATCCACAGTATAGAAAACCCTTCTTCATTTCCTCTCTCTGTTCTTCTGGTGACTCCTCTTCATCATTTCCTGCTTTGAATTTCAGCTCCTCTGCTGTGAATCCTTATTTGACTTCCTCTTGAGGAAGCTCTGGACTGATTTATGCTGCTGCATGCTTTTATTGCTGCAATTTAGGATTTGTGGTGCACCTTCCACTGGCGTGGGAACTCCTCCAGGGAGGGGACTGGGTAAACTCTTGCCTGTAACCCCAGCACCTAGCATGGTCCTGGCAAGTTGTAGATGCTAAATGAATGGAGGGAGGGATGGAGAGATGTGAATGCTCTGTCAAGAACAAAGTGTTGAGGGCGCCTGGGCGGTTCAGTAAGTTGAGTAGCATGCTCTGGATTTTGGCTCAGGTCATGATCTCAGGGTCCTGGGATCAAGCCCAGCATCGAGCCCCCACTGGCACTCAGTGGGGAATCTGCTTGTGGATTCTCTCTCCCTCTCCCTTTGCCCCTCCCCTCCACTCATGCACGTCTCTGTGTGTGTATGCATGCATGTACATGCTCTCTCTCTCTCTCATACATACATACATAAATTTTTTGAATAAAAAAATAAAAGGAGATCAAAAGTAGGAGCCCCAAGACAAGAAGTGGTTTGGGGAATCTCTCCTGTGCAGTAAGTGGTTGGGGAGCTGCCTCTCCAGTCCTACACTTCTCTGGACTCTGGCCAGCATTCCTCTCTAAGGCTTAGCTAGTCCCCTCACCTGCAACAGTCTCACTTCTTTCTGGTAAAATCCCTCTTCACCATCATGCTCATCTCAATAGAAACCACCATCTCTGGCATCTGGACACAGCCACACGTTTTCTAATTTGATCCTAATAACCACCCCATAGGTAGATCTTATTATTTCAATTTTCCCAGAGAAGGAAACAGGCCAGAAATGACTTCCCAGATGAGGAAATAGAGGCCAGAAAGGCACTTGGCCAAAGTCTGAAGGTGAGACAGATATAACAGACGCTTCCACTTCAGCGCTAGGGACACCTGTAGCTGTGACATGGATGCTGCTTTGAATTTTAGAATTGGCATGTGAGAAACACAACTCAAAATAGGGAAATGGCTTTCCCCTCATGCTCTCTCTGCATCTCCTGTTAATATCCAAAAACATAAATAGCTTTTTGGAAGCTATGGTTGGTTACTTGTAGAAAGGAAGTACAGGCTTTGGGTGGAAGCTGTGAGAGATTGCCATTGATTTGTTTTTGTTTTTGTTTTAAGTAGGCTCCATACCCAGCATGGAGTCCAACATGGGGCTTGAACACATGATCCTGGGATCAAGAACTGAACTGAGATCAAGAATCAGATGTTCAACTGACTAAACCATGCAGCCACCCCCAGACTGCCACTTGAACGAGGAATCCCTGTTGCAATAATCTCTTTCACTGTGGTCATAAGACAGTCTTCTTACATGCATTACCTGAATGGGAGTGAAGAAAGTACTACAGCTTCCAAGAACTTCTCCAAAGCTTCTCAACAAAACCTTCTGAGCACACACTCCAGGGTTGGATGACACTGTCATTAATGGCAAATTTTTCATTCCTGAGCCCATGGCAGACATAACGTATGGATTACAGGACTCCTTCCCACCAAGCCAGAGAAACAGCCCATCTATGCAGCAATCCAAGTAGCTGCAATCAATTGGAGTTGGTGCACGCCAAGAAACTTATTCAACATTTCATCTTATTCCATGCTGGGCCTGTTGCTAGGAGATGCAGGGATGAATAATGTGCTATCTCTGTCCTCAAGTCAAATATGGGTAGGGGCTAGGAGTAGGCAAAACTATGAACACATATTTATAGACAGGTTTCATATAAAACCAGGGTTAAATGTATGAACATGGTATTGTGGAAACACATATGAAGCAATGACTAATTCCACCTAGAAGTGTGACACAGAAGTGAGTCTTGAAGGATGAAGAGGACTTGAATAGGCCAAGCAAGGTGGAAAAAGCATTCCTGGCAAAGGGACTAACATATACTAAGGCTTGAGATTCAGAAAGCCTTGGAATGGGTGTAAGGAGGAGAAAATCTATACTTGGAGTGGGAAGGACCTCTTTCCTGCATTTCTCTAAGCGACAGATATGTCATCTGTAAAAATGATAATAGCTCCTACCTCTTAAGATTGTGTTGAGGATTGAATAAGATAGTGTATGGAGCGACCTCACACAGTGCCTGGTTCAGTGAAAGGCAGCTCCCATTGATGCTTCAGAATGCTAATGGGTATGAAACTGATCTTTGGCAACTGAGCCAGAATGGTTTCAAAGTAGAGGAACGTCATCAGATTTTTAGAAATGTCATATTTTCCATGATTAAAATACATATCTATTTCAGAAGAGTTGACAATATTTTAAAAAGAGAAAGAAGAGGGACGCCTGGGTGGCTCAGCGATCGAGCATTTGCCTTAGGTTCAGAGAGTGAACCTGGGGTCTGGGATCGAGTCCCACATCAGGTTCCCTGCATGGAGCCTGCTTCTCCCTCTGCCTGTGTCTCTGCCTCTCCCTCTCTATGTCTCTCACGGATAAATAAATAAGAATTTTAAAATAAATAAATAAATAAAAACAAAACAAATAAATAAACAAACAAACAAATAAATAAGAGAAAGAAGAGAAGAAAATATAACCTCATCACCTCTCCACTCAGAGAGAACATCTGTTAATATTTTGGTGCAGTGTCTTCCTGTCTTTACTTAGCGTACTTTTCTATACCGATGACCATACCATATGGACAAAAAGTCCTCTAGTTTTTCCACATAAAAATGATGACATAGGGGCACCTGGATGGCTCAGTGGTTGAGTGTCTGCCTTTGGCTCAGGTCATGATCCTGGGGCCCTGGGATCGAGTCCTGCATCAGGCTCCCCATAAGGAGCCTGCTTCTCCCTCTGCCTATATCTCTGCCTCTGTGTCTCTCATGAGTAAATAAATAAAATCTTTTTAAAAATGACATAAGCAGTTTTCTACAGTATTACAATCTCTTTGTTTATATCATCATAATTGTCAATAGCCATTGAATGAATCTATTATAATTTACTCTTCAATCACTGCTTGTTGGACAAGTATATTGTTTACAATTTTTTTTACGATTGTCAATAATGTTATGGAGAATGTCTTGACCCATAAGGCTTTTTTGTTGTGGTCCGTCAGATTATTTCCTTAGGATAGAGCCTCAAAAAAACTAGAGAATTTGATGCAATGTTAGGCAACTGTTTCTTGAAACGGTATATATATACTCCCTCAGCTGTGTTTGCTTCACACAAGCCTTACCAATTTTGGGCGTTCTCATTTAAAACTAAATATCTGCTAATGTGTTGGCCACAAAAAACAAAAGCAAAGGCGCAGCATTTCCTTCATTATTCAAAAGCTGGAGAACAGCTTGTGTATTTCACATGTGGTTCTGTTACAAGCTCTCTGTGCCTTTTTTTTTTTTTACATTTTTTAAAGGTTTTATTTATTTGAGAGAGACAACATGAGTTGGGGGGAGGTGGGGGAAGAGGGAGTCAGAGAAGCAGACTTCCCACTGAGCAGGAAGCCTGACATGGGGCCAGATCCCAGGACCCTGAGACCATGACCTGAGCCAAAGGCAGACACTTAACCGACTGAGCCACCCAGGCACTGATATTGGTGCTTGGTTTTTATCCAGCTGTTTGATGGATGAGGGAGAGATCTTAAGTTGTCATCAAATATACTTAAAATATTAACACTTTGTCATGTTTAAAAGGAATATTTTATTTTCTGTTTGCCTTTTAATTTAGGATTTTAATTCTGATGGAATCAAGTCCTACATAGTTCTTCCTTTGCAATCACTTCTTTCCTTTAAGGGATTGAAAGGGCAGGAATTTTTATCTCCCTCTGGGTAAGTCACCCCTCACTCTGGACCTCAATTACCTCTTTATTTATTGATTGATTGATGTATTTTAAAAACTTTTTTAAAGATTTTATTTATTTATTCATGAGAGACACACAGAGACAAGCAGAGACATAGGCAGAGGGAGAAGCAGTCTCCTCGAAGGGAGCCTGATGTGTGACTTAATTCCCAGACCCTAGGATCACGACCTGAGTTGAAGGCAGACACTCAGCCACTGAGCCACCCAGGTACCCCGTGTATTTATTTATTTTTAAAAATTTGTTAAAAAAAAAAAGATTTGTTTTTTTGAGAGTGAGAAGAGGCAATGGGAGAGGAAGAGAGAGTGTTAAGTAGATTCCATGCAGAGCGTGGAGCCCCATGTGGGGCTGAAATCATGACCTAAGCTGAAACCAAATGTCTGATGCTTAGCTGACTGCACCACTCAGGGGCCCCTCTTCATCTTTTAAAAGGTAGGTAGGTTGGGACACCTGGGTGGCTTAGCAGCCTTTGGCTCAGGGCGTGATCCCGATCCCCGGATGGAGTCCTGCGTGAGGCTCCCTGTGAGGAGCCTGCCTCTCTCTCTGTCATGAATAAATAAATAAAATCTTTAAAAATAGAAGAAAATAAAAAAATAAGAAGTAGGTAGGCAAAGATATGCTCTCTAGACTTCCTTTTAGGTATAGATTCTTGGACTCTGGACTCCACAGTGTAGCTTGACACTGGCAACCCTCTCCATGGGCGCTGGGGCTCTTCTCTGCTTGAGGGATTCATTTATTAATTCAACTAACACCTTCTGAGCATCCACCCCATACTGGGCATGATTGGAGGTACTGGGGATACAGTAGCAAAGAAAATAAAGCCACTGCTATCACTTCTAGTAAGGAGAGATGGACCCAAAGAAACCAAAGTTATAATAATTGAGATAGTGAAAATACTATGGAAATAATAAATGAGGTAAGGGGTTAAGGAGTGTCAGGAGATGGGGGAAGAGAGTTGCTATTATATCTAGAAGGGTCAGGTGACATTTTAGCAAGAGGTAAGAATAAAGTGAGGAAGCCAGTCAGATCGATATCTGGTAGAAGAGCATTTCAGGTAGGCAAAAGAACAAATGAAAGACCCTGGGGCAAGAGTCTGCTGGACCAATTGAAGGAACAAAGAGGCCAGGATAGCTAGAGCAAAGGAACAAAAATGATAGTGTAGGGAAAGGGTCAGAGAGGGCATACGGTCTTAGGGCCCTCTTAATGATTCGGCTTTCACTGAAAGAAATGGAAACCACTGGATGGTTTTGTACAGATCAGTGATCTGACTGTAGCTAGGTTTTAAAGGAGTTAAAAGAGGTTTCTGGTCTAGGGGCACCAGGGTGGCTCAGTTGGTTAAGCATTCAATTCTGAATTTCAGTCAAGTCGTGATCTTAGGGTCATGATCTGAGCAGGGAGTCTGCTTGGGATTCTCTCTCCCTCTCCCTCTGCCCCTCACCCTGCTCATGCTCTCTTTCCCTCTCTCTCTCAAATAAATAAATTAAAAGGAGAAGAAAAAGAAAAAGAAGAGGAAGAAGAAAAGGAAGAAGCCGCCGCCGCTGCCGCCGCCACCGCCGCCACCGCCACCACCTCTGACCTAGAGAGCACCACAGGTTCCAGCTCTGGAATAGGCTACATGCTGTCCCATTCTCAGCAGAGAAACTTGGCATTATGTCTCTCATTCTTAGTTCTTCAGGAAATAACAATACAATTTCAGCTAGGAATCCTCCCCTTCCACAGCTGACATAACTGGGCCAAGCTTTTGTGTAGGTAGTGGGGAGTGGAGGGAGACAATCTGGGGGCTTGTATGTTTAATGTGGAATTTCCTACCTTGAGGATGACCACAGGGTAGTAATGGTTCTGTTAAGGTACAGGCCTCATTCAGGCTACCAGTATCTAGCCAGCATCTACCTTTTGTGAGCTTGGGACCCTTTCTGGCTCAGGCAAGGTGTGGGATGGTTAATAAGCCAGCAGCAAGCCCACACACAGTCATGGTAGCCAGAAATGGAGCCCCTACCACCCCAAAATTAGGGCCTATGGATAATGGCACAGAGCTTGCCTCCAGAAATCCATTCAGTTGCACTACTAACTGGGAAGGTGGCCTTTTTTGGCCCTGACCCTCCTAGACCTGGCCAGGCCCCGAATGAGCAGCCTTGGAGTCCCACAGATTCCCTCCTTTAAAGCTTTTTCCACAGATGAACTCTTGCAGAGACTAACTGGATTCTTTGATGTGTATCCCCACCATTGTAAAAACTACAGGGCCTGGTAAAGGCTTTGTGTGTTTCCTTCACCACTGTGTTCTTGGAGCACCCCCAGCATGATCCCTGACATATAAGGGGTGCTCAAGAAATGGGCTGAGTGAATGATAAAGGGGAAAGGCAAGTAATGCTTTTCTCTTTTATGGGCAATGAAACATGCCCAGACAGGACGTTTGACTGCCTTCTGGCCCAATTCCTACAGTAGGAGCACCCGGGAGCAGAGGGCCACACCCAATGGCCTCCTAGGCCCTCCATCAGCTTCTCCTCCTCTGCTCCTCCAACGCAAGCGCCAGTCCTGAGCCTCTGAAACGAGACCGGTTTCCCAGGAAAAGATCGTATGGCAGGAGTGGAGCCAGTGACAGCCTATAAATAACAACAGCAGCATTTAGAATGGACTAGACACTCTCCTTCCACAGCAATTCTTCGAGGCAGATTCCACTAGCACCCTCATTTTAAAGATGGAGAAACGGGGCACCGGGGGGTACGTGCCATGCCCAAGATAATAGCAGCGCCTGGGCAGCGGAAACAAGGTAAGAGAGCTTGAGGGGGCACTCATCCACTGAGTTGCCTCTGCTGCAGCGCCCAGAACCAGCACAGGCATCACAGGTCAAGCGTTCTCCTGCCTCCACCTTGAATGCCCCAGGCCCTTATTTCCTCATCCGTACACTGTGATCCTTTAGTAATGGCTAGCCACGAGGCTGTTGGGAGTGCCCAGCGCCCAGTAAGTGATCAATAAGTGTTAATCATTGATATTTGTGTTATCGTTTGGAGCGTTTCTGGGCCTGGAAAGGAGGGCGGCAGGGCGGTATCCTTGCACGGACCGCGGGCGAGGTCACTCGGCGAGCCAGGGGGGTGGGGCCGCTCTCCCGCGCTCACCAGCCCCGAGCGGGCGGGGCCAGCGGGAGGGGACGGCGGCCCCGCCCCCGCCGACTTTTTTTTAAAAAAGGGACGCCGGGCGCCTGCGCAGAAATCCCAGCCCTCCGTCCTCGCGCCGACCCGGACGCGCACGCGCATGGAGGGGCGCCCGAGCCCCCCGGGCGAGGCCCGCGTCCGCCGCTGCGCTGCTGCGCTGTGCCGCGGCCCCGTGGAGCCGCTCGTCTTCATGGCCAACTTCGCTTTGGTCCTGCAGGGCCCGCTCACCACGCAATACTTGTGGCACCGCTTCAGTGCCGACCTCGGCTACAATGGCACCCGCGACAGGGGCAGCTGCAGCAACCACAGCGCGGACCCGGTCATGAAGGTAGCGGCGGGGAGGAGCACGCAGCGGGCGGGCGGTGGGCCCGGAGCTGGAGGACGGGGGGTGGGGGGCGCCGGGGGGCGGGGCCTGCTGGTTTGGGGTAGTGGGCGGGGCAGAGCGAAGTTGGTTCCCGGACCGTCAAGTTCCCATAGTTGTTTTTTTTTTTTTTTGTAAGATTTTATTTATTTATTCATGATAGACAGAGAGAGGCAGAGACACAGGCAGAGGGAGAAGCAGGCTCCACGCAGGGAACCCGACGCGGGACTCGATCCCGGGACGCCAGGATCGAGCCCCAGGCCAAAGGCAGGCACCAAACCGCTGAGCCACCCAGGGATCCCCTAGGTTAAAGCAGGGCCGTGAGGGTTAATAGAAAGGAGTAAAGGTCAGGGAATGGGACCGTGGTCCAGTCCCTGTACCCCAGGGCCAGGTTTTGAGAGTTTTACGAGGATTCTCTGAGGCTCCAAAGAGAGCCCCCATCCCTATTATTTCCTAGGATAGTGACGGTTTGCGGGGTGGGCAACCCATAGTGAGGAACAGCACCTGGTAAGATTCATGTCCCCACAGGAAGTGGAGACCCTTACCTCCCACTGGACCCTCTACATGAACCTGGGCGGCTTCCTGGTGGGGCTCTTCTCATCCACCCTGCTGGGTGCCTGGAGTGACTGCGTGGGCCGCCGCCCCCTCCTGGTGCTGGCCTCCCTGGGCCTGTTGCTACAGGCAGTGGTGTCCATCTTCGTGGTCCAGCTGCAGCTCCACGTTGGCTACTTCGTGCTGGGCCGCATCCTTTGTGCTCTCCTTGGGGACTTCAATGGCCTTCTGGCAGCAAGCTTTGCCTCCGTGGCAGATGTCAGCTCCAACCGCAGCCGCACCTTGCGAATGGCCCTGCTGGAAGCATGCATCGGGGTGGCAGGGATGCTGGCGAGCCTCCTGGGGGGCCACTGGCTCCGGGCCCAGGGTTATGCCAATCCCTTCTGGCTGGCCTTGGCCGTGTTGATAGTCATGACTTTCTATGCAGCATTATGCTTTGGTGAGACAGTGAAGGAGCCGACACCTGCCCGGCTCTTCACGCTCCGTCACCACCGATCCATTGTCTGGCTATACCTGACTCCGGCCCCAGAGAAGTCCAGGAAGCATTTAGCCCTGTATTCACTGGCCATCTTCATGGTAATCACTGTGCACTTTGGGGCTCAGGACATCCTGACCCTCTATGAGCTGAGCAAACCCCTCTGCTGGGACTCCAGGCTGGTCGGCTATGGTTCAGCAGCTCAGCACCTTCTGTACCTCACCAGCCTGGTGGGCCTGCGGCTTTTGCAGCACTGCCTGGCTGATACCTGGGTGGCCGAGATTGGCCTGGCCTTCAACATTCTGGGGATGGTGGTCTTTGCATTCGCTACCATCACACCTCTCATGTTTACAGGTAAAATGTGCCGGCTCAGGGACACTTTGCCCCAAAGGTGCTGGGTGAAAATTGGGGGTCAGACACTCACTGCCACTAAACGTGGTTCCTGCCTGTGTCTAGAAACATTGTTAGGCTCCTTGCCTGCACTGGAGGATAGACAACTAAGAAACTTCATAAAAATATGCCATCTTTGTTAAACGGAAGAGATAGACCTTCAGTAGCCTCTGTAATTAATTCACATTGTCAACTATAAACATCATTAGTAAGATAGAGCAGCAGACAAAAGTATGGCTCATACACTAATCACTTCACTCATTGGCCTCCCACAGCCAATATTTATGGTGTTCTTAAACAAAGTCCATGCCACTAATACCTTAATACTCAATTCTCTGATAAGAATCACAGGCCCGGGACACCTGGCACAGCCTTCAGCTCAGGGCATGAAGCATCAGCCTTCAGCTCAGGGCATGATCCTAGGGTTCGGATTGAGTCCCACATCAGGCTCCCTGCATGGAGCCTGCTTCTCTCTCTGCCTGTGTCTCTGCCTTCTCTCTGTGTCTCTCATAATAAATAAAATCTTTAAAAAAAAAAAAAAAAGAATCACACACCCTACCACAAATATCCTTCCCTACCACAAATATCCGTGGTCAGCTTTTTTTTTTTTTTTTAAGATTTTAAAAAGTTTATTCATGAGAAACACACACAGAGAGGCAGAGACATAGGCAGAGGAAGAAGCAGGCTCCTCGCAGGGAGCCTGATGCAGGACTTCATACCCAAACTGGGATCACACCCTGAGCCGAAGGCAGACGCTCAGCTGCTGAACCACCCAGGCGTCCCAACTTCTTTGGGTTTTTAAAAAAGCTAGTCTTCTCAGACCACAGATAGCAAATTCCTCGCTGCCTTAGTTCTTCCTCCTCCTCCTCTTCTCCTTCTCCATTTATTTACTCATGAGAGACACGGAGAGAGGCAGAGACATAGGCAGAGGGAGAAGCAGGCTCCCCATGGGGAGCCCGATGTGGGATTCTAGCCCAGGACCCCAGGATCACACCCTGAACCAGAGACAGACACTCAACCACTGAGCCACTCAGGTGCCCCTTCCTCTTCTTCATCCCCTTCTCTCCCTCCTCTCTCTTCTCCCTCCTTCCCTTCCTCCTCCCCCTCACTCCTTTTCCTCACTCCTTGCCTTCTCTCCCTTCCTCCTCCCCCTCCCTCCACATCTGCCTCTTCTCTTTCCTCCTGCCCCTCTTCCTTCCCATCCTCCTTTTGGTGGGAGAGGGGTGGCTAGGAATGAGGAAGTTAACTTTTTTTAAAGGGACAGATTAGTTTTGATAGAGTCCTAAAATATGTTGTTTACAAAGTCAGTTCATCAGTAATTGCGGATTTCTTAACTTGGCTGCTTGCCTGGAGAGTGAAGCTGAAGGGGACCAAGTACCTTCCTCTCCTGCCCACAGCATCTCCCATGGCCTCGGCGCTGGGCTCAATGCCCTCAGGGGTGCAGAGATGATGAAGACACTGTCATTACTCTGAGGAGCCTCAGCAGAGTGGTTTTTGAGGGCCTGACACCTGAAGGGGCCCTGAGTGGCCTCATATACCCACTTGGGAGAATCTACCATCCTCTAGAAGGCAATAGTCACACAAGGGAGAGAAATTGTTACAAAAGAAACATTGTAAGCCTGTGAGTAACAAATGCAAAGGGAAAAGGAACTTGCATTAATTTTGTGCTTTCCTCAGACTTACCTCATGTACTCATTTCTTAGTGCCATTGTAACAAATTATCACAACCAGGATGCCTTAAAACAATGGAAATTTATTCTGTCACAGTCCTGGAGGCCCGAAGTCAAGGGGTCAGCAGGGCCACACTCCCTTTGGAGGCTCTGGGAGGGAATTTTCCTCACCTTTTCTGGTTTTGGGTGGCCACCGGCATTCCGTGACTTGTGGCTGTGTCACCTGAATCTCTGCCTCTGACATGGCCTTTCCTCTTCTATGTGCCTTCTCTGTTTTGTCTTTCACATCTCCCTCCATTTCCCTCTTCTAAGGATTCGTGTGATTGCTTTTAGGGCCTATCTGGTAATCAGGAAAATCACCTCATCACAGGATCCTTAACTTTTTTTTTTTTAAGATTTTATTTATTTATTCATGAGAGACACAGAGAGAGAGGCAGAGGCACAGGCAGAGGGAGAAGTAGGCTCCATGCAGGGAGCTCGATGTGGGACCCGGTTTCCAGGATTACGCCCTGGGCTGAAGGCGGTGCTAAATGCTGAGTCACCTGGGCTGCCCATCTTCCCCCCCTCCCCCCAGATCCTTAACTTAATCACATCTTCAAAGATCCATTTTCCAAATAAGAACATTTACAAATTCCAGGGATTATGGCCTGATATTTTAGGAGAGCCATTATTCAGCCTCCTATACCCCAGAACCATCCTGTGATGAAGGCTTTGTTATGCTTTTACAGATAGCAGTCATGTCCAGGGCCACACAGTAAGCAATGGAGTCAGGTTTAGAACCCCGGGCTGACTCCAAAGCCCATGCTTGTTTTCTGTGCCAGGCCATCTACCTTCTCTGTGCAAGGTGAGTGGGTGATGCCTGCTGGGACTATGGGAGCTGTTCTGACAAGAACATAATTGGTGGGGACTAAGCATTCATCCATGAAAGAGGTAGCAGGTAGGTCAAGCCTTGAGAAAGGTGGACTCCTTCAATAAGGAAGTTCTTCCTGTGTCCAACCTAAGTCCCCCATGGGGTATATATGTATAAGAGCTCTGCGATGTAGGGTGCTCAGGCATCCCTCCCCCTGACCCCATTTTCTTATTTCTTTCTCTGCAGGGTATGGGCTCCTGTTCCTGTCATTAGTCACCACACCCATCATCCGGGCCAAGCTCTCCAAGCTGGTGGGCAAGTCAGAGCAGGGTGAGTGCCAGGATCAGCCTCCATCTGGTTCTTCATACCCAGTGTTGCCTGACCTAGGCAGAGGGCAGCTGTGAGCTGGGAGGCAGTTTACCTTCCTCCCACCCTGGAGAAGTTAGTAGCCGAGACCAACGCACTTCTGTCAAATTGCCAAGGGTTGGCAAAGGACCATAGTGCCTTGGATTTTCAGATCACAGGGTTGGAATTTGCAGTCAGCAGAGCACACTTGTTCTTTTGGGTAACCTGAGCACAGGGATTTACTCTCTCCGGACCTCAGCTTTTCCATCTGTAAGAAAGATGTGGTGATGGCAGTTTCGTGGCAGACCACAGAGGAAGCATTAGAACAACCATTAGATATTTCCTTGTCCCAAAGTGACCAGTGAAGAAGCAGGGACCCAGAGGGTTAAATCAGGTCACCCAAGGTCACTCAGTAAGTGGTGGAGCTAGGATGCAAACCCAGCTGTTTTTAAGAGCAGCAGGTCTGGGGATATGGTTTTGGGTCCTGGCTGTGTCACCCACTGGCTGTGTGATCTTGGGTAGGTCCCTTTCTGTCTCTGTACCTGTTTGCTCCTCTGTAACATGAGTGTTTTGTTTTTTTTTAAGATTTATGTATTTATTTATTCAAAGAGAGAGAGGCAGAGGGAGAAGCAGGCTCCATGCAGAAAGCCCGATGTGGGACTCGATCCCAGGTCTCCAGGATCACACCCCGGGCTGCAGGTGGCGCTAAACCGCTGGGCCACCAGGGCTGCCCCAGGGGTTTGCTCTTGACAAGAGCTCTGTCTAGCTCTGACGCTCTGACAGAGTTCAAACTCAATTTCTGTTGGGGTGTTGCTCATTTTGCAAAATTTGAGTTCTATTGGCATATCTCTATGGAGTAGCTTCTCGGACCTTTGGGTCTTTATACCCTAGTCTGGAAATATCTAGCTCATCCACTTTTCCCCATCTGCCCTGGAAGGAGGATCTGGTGCTATATGTAGCTAAGGGTTCGTTCCCTTGCCCCCCAGAACCCATGTACCTTCATTCATTCACTCAGTAAGCTTTTTTTCTAGCATTTTCACTGTACCCAGAGATGCCAAGGGGAACTGGAGAAAAGAGCAGCCCTTACTACCTCCAGGGGGCCAGGGCCTGCGATGGATGCTTTCCATGTGAATTTAATCTTGCTATCAATCTATGAAATAGGTATTATCCTGGATAGAAACCCAGAAGGATAAGCAACTTACTGAGTGATCACATAGATAAGTGTTTGAACTTATTATCTGGGATAATAAGTTAATGGGAATTAACCCTATAATTAATCCCAGAAAGGAGATGATTCCAAAAAGGGATAAACCAAAACCCATCATACTGGGCTTTTGGTAGAAGATATCACATATACTTTTAATACACAGATTTAATAACAGCCATTAGTTTTGTAGCCCCTCTGTGCCAACTGCTTTCCAAGCATGACCTCATTGAATCCTTATCACAACACACGATGTAGGATTTATCATTGAGGAAGGTGAGACTCCAAGTCCAAGTGACTTGCCCCAGGTCACACAGCTGCAAGCTAGGGGTTCTGGGATTGAGTCTAGGTCTTTCAGACCCCAAAGTGTGATGTTTATGTCTTTACAGGTGCTCTTTTTTCTTCGGTGGCCTGCATCAATAGCTTGGCCATGCTGATGGCTTCTGGCATCTTCAACTCACTCTACCCAGCCACCTTGAACTTCATGAAGGGGTTCCCCTTCCTCCTGGGAGCTGGCCTCCTCTTCATCCCGGCCATTCTGATTGGGTAATGCAGGGCTCTGACCCATGCTTATAATATCCTTTATCCCAAAGTTTTCTGCTTTCTTCTCCTCCCAAGTCATTCCTGGAACCATTCCCCCTGATTCTGCCCTTGAGGGACAGCTGCCTAATCATCTGGGAACCATTCCCCAAGGACAAGGCAGAGGGGCCGGGGGAAGGGTCTGGCTAACATTGTTTGCTGGCAAGGCTGTGTTCTCTCCCTTAGCTCCCCTCCTCTATTCCTGTTTTGCACATGGAAGTCTGGTGGCAGAAATATGCTAAAGTGAAGCCAGGGAGAGCTTCCCCTACTAGTTATGGCTAGGCCAGAGGCTAGCCTGACTTCCTCCCCCATAGCCTTCAGAGTTTCTTTCCAGAGCCCTCTGTGTCTGGACATTGCCTTGTCTTCCACCTCTCAGCTTTGGGAGGGAATACCTGTCCCAGCCCACCCAGTAAAGCCTGTGTCACATCTCTAAGAGTTGAGGATGTCTCCCCAGATCAAATCCAAACCCTTTTTCTGGTCTTTCACAGGGTGCTGGAAAAGGCTAATCCTCGTCCCGAATTCCAGCAGTTTCCTCAGAGCCCCTGATCGGCCTGGCCTAGAGGACAGAGGGCAAAGGGAACAAAGTGAACACTAACCATCTGAAAGTATGCATCTGGATCCCAACCCGCAGCAGCATGGGCACCTCCTTTCCAAGGGCGAGTGTCTACTTTGGACAAAGTGGTCAAACCAGACACCTGTGCCAGCCTAAGACTCTAATCTAGAATTATAATGCAGACAGTCCTACTCCAGGAGACAGTGGGGGCGCCATTGTGAAACAGGGGTCCATTTACCCTTTATACCATCAGTCACGTAGAATTCTTCAGGGGAGAGGAGAGGTTCTGTTGGAAGGGCACCTCAGGGACCAGTTGAAGCAGGAGGGTTGATAGCTTCAACCCAGACTGCACAGCTCACAGGGTTGTTTCTGGTGTGCAGCCACCAGTCACTCCTCAGTGATGGATATGGTTCTGGGGGGAAGGCTATGGGAGGGGCTGGGTGCCCTCTGGAGAGAGGTGCTGCTGTCTCTGGCTGGGAAATCCATCCTCTGGGCTTAGCAGTGCCAATCACAATAAATTTGTATAATCACATTGAAGTGAACCTTCTGGCCCCTGAGGCATTGGGCTATGGGGCCCCCTGCTTTCCTGTTCCCAGTCTGCCCACTGTAGGTCAGATAACAGTAAGCTTCTGGGCTGGGCAGCAGCCCCCTGAACTGCCATGGGATGATGCTGGGCATTGACAGCCCACATCTCCTCTGACTGCTCATTCTCTTCTGAGCTACTGGGCTAGGAGAGAGGGTGGTGCTGTGGGGTTGCCAGGCTGGCATCTGGCCAGTGGAGAGATTTAGGGCAGAGGCCATTCCTGAGGGTCAGTCAGAGATCCGTTCCCCGAAGGCACCTTACTGGTCTACCCAGCTACACTAGCCAAAGCAGGATCAGTCTGTTACTACTCAGCTCTCTAGCACTCCAATTGCCACATATTTCAGCAGGGCTGTGTGCTGAGACCATCTTTTGTGCATCTTTAGGTCAATGGGAACCTGGAGATGGGCCTGACTGATTCAAGGGCCCTTCTCCAGGGTGTTGGGAAAGCCTGGCCCAACAGCTGAAAGGCAGAACTGGATTCAGTATTTAGGCACCTGCTTTGATGAGGGCTGTAGGCCCCCACAGAGACCCAAGTCAGGTGGCACTTGACTGCAAACATGAATTGGCCAACAGGGTTTGGCTCCTGGCTACCCTCTTCTCTCACCTGCCCTGAAAATCACACCAGTGAAATGGAGTGGTGCAGGGCAGACCAGGGTCAATGTCTCTGTCATTGGGAGACCAAAGCAAGGAGAGGGCCTTCCACTGTCTTGTCTCAGCATGAGGCAGTGAGGAGTCAGGGAAAGGTTCTGGGCTGGCCTCAGGCCTGGGCTATACTCTAGGCACTGCCTCTGGCTTGCTTGTGACCTTGAGCAAGCCCTTCTATGAAGGGCTAGATAAACAGCGCCCATGAATTGTCTGGTCACAGGTGGACAAGTTAGGAAACACCGGGTTAGATGATGTTCTGAGCCCCTTCTCACCTCATACATTTTAGAATGAGATGCCTCTCTTCCTGGGCAGGGGAGAAGGAATGAGTTGGAGCTGGACTTCTTGACCTCGGAGTATCCCTGAGCAGTCCTTGGTCCCTGGGGATGGGCGAGGTGAGGTAGGTAGGGACCTAGCTGACAGCCCCCACTAGAAGCAGCATCTACACCCCAGCCAAGCAGAAAACCCTGACCCAGCAGACCAATGTCAGAGCAGGCTTTGTGGGGAAAGGCTGTTTCTCAGCTCAGGTTCAGGACCAGCCCTGTGGGACCAGGCCTAGGTATAAGGTGACGGTTAAAGTGCCTGCCCTGGCTATAACCTGGGCAGTCTGTCATGGCACACTGGCCCGGCTGGGGTGAGGGCCATCACCCCATCACCTCGGCTGCTCTGGTGAGGTTGGAGGCTGGGCTCTGATTCCCCAGAGGCAGGACGGGGCAGCAAGAGGTGTATGAACAGAAGACACGGCCTGGCAACCTCCCAGAATGCTGCCTGGGGCGCCTCACGAGGGAGTGGGACTGATCAGGGACAAAGAGAAAGCTTCCCCTGGAGGGTACTCATCCCATTGTATTGTTACTTTCTCTGCTCTATGAGGGCAGTGTCTAGGCCACTTCAGTCACCACCACATCCAGGGCCTGGCACTGGTGGGCACTGTTGTGGCATGAAGGAAGCAGGGTCAAGAGTGGTGGGGGCCAGGATGGGCTAAAGTGTATCTTCGGCAGGACAGGGAGCAGAAAAGGAGTCCCAAGCCTGGAGTGAGACCTCTGATCCTCTGATGATGTGGCTGAAGAGCTACGAGTGACCTGGCTAGCACTTGTGGGGGGTGGCTCTGAAAGCCGAGCCAGCCTGAGGTGTGAGGAGGGGAGGTAAGGGAGGGTTCCAGCTGACCCTGTTGGCTGAAGCCCGGGGTTTACTGGAGGGAGGAGACCTTCTTGCTCTCCCACCTAGTGGAGAAAGGGGCAGAGGGATGTTCTTGCTTTACTTCTGCATAGCTTTTGGGCCAGCCTATTTTGTGTGTGAAAACCTGTCCCCCACTGCCAGACCCTTGGGGCAGAGGAGAAGTGAGCTGTCAGTAGAGTGACAGCCCTGCCCAGGGCACAGCCTCCAAGAGGATTCTCAGGACAGGCAGTGGACTGAGCACCAGAAGGCCAGGTCTGGATCCTGGGGCTGACTCTACTGAAATGTCATGTCATTCAGTTCCTTCTCTGTAAAATGGAGAAAATATGGGTTGGGTTGCTCAGGTGATGGCAGAAACTATGGGGTGGGATGTCGGGAGAAATGGCAAAGATTTGTGAGGGATTTGTGTTTTAGAGCCTCGCTAGGTGAAGCGTCATTCCTTAACCATCTGCATCCACTCACCTGGGATTTTGTGAGAAATGCAGAAACCTAGGCCCTGCCCAGGTCTCCTGAATGCAGTTTTAGGAAAATTCCCAGGGGATTCCAATGAGCCCCGCACCCTTCTTCAGAGTACCGCCTCTTCCCGTGTTGCTACAGGCTGTCCAGCCGACTGCTGTGCCACGAGGCGGGGGCTGCCTCTCCTGGCCATCCCCTGAGCAGGTGGGTAGGGAGGGGTTGGCTGGGGGAGCCAGCTGAGCCTGGCCAGCAGGGACTGAGGCACAGCAACAAGGCATGGGTAGGGTAGCTAGCTGCCTGGCGAGACGGCCTTGGCGACCCAGGCCCAGACCCAAGCAGACAGCTCCCTTGCACCAGTGAGTGCAGCAAAGCTGACCACAGCTGCAGACCAGCCAGAGTGAGGGCTGGCTTAGCCCCACCCTGACCCCGGGTGTGGTAAGAGGACTGCACCTCGGGAAAGCTGGGAGGGGACTTGGGACCAGACCAGCTAAGGACAGTGAGTGGTTACAGGTCAAGGCCACGGGGTGGCAGGAAGTAGTGAGCCCAGAAGCCAGGCACCATCTAGGTGGAGAGCCATCACTGAACCCCCACCTCCAGCTGGCTGCTAGGCCTCAGCCCTTGCTTAGCCCAGGGGGGTGGGCATTGCCCTAACTCTTGTCGGAGGCTGCCTGCCTTCCCCCTAGCCAAGCTGGCTGCTGTCAGGGCGGGCACGAGGTAGGTGGGTATAGTGTGCGGAGTCTCAACCTCCAGAGTCTCTCCCACACCTGAGATAGAGAACCTGGTGGCAGAGACTAGGGAGGTCTGGCCCTTACCATCCCCAATGCCTGCCTTCCCTTCCCTTTCCAGACACTGAGGAGGCTGGGTTTGAGGTGGGCCATGAGGGTGGGGGCAGAGTGACAGCCATTTTCTGAGAAGGGCCCAGGCTGTTGCAGTTGAGAGAGACCAGTTTGAGGAGCTGCTTCTTCGGGAAGGACGATGGAAATGGGGGTCACAACAGGCCTTGGGAACCAAGGACTGGTTAAGTTGGGCCCATGAGTACGGCACCCTCCAAACTGGTGTCAGAGCCTGCAGATGAGTCCCGGGAGGAGCGGCCCTGCAGGAAGCGGATGATCTTCTCAATTGTGGCCTCCTGGTACTCATGGGACCACCTGTGGGCACAGAGGCTGGTGGGTTAGGGGGCCGGCAGAGGGAGCTGCTGGCTGAGGGCTGTGTACCCACCCCTCTCCTCACTTGATGCCATTGAAGGTGAGCACAGCCTGCATGTCCTCAGGCAGGTCCTGGGGCTCTGGCCACTCAAAGCCATCGATGACCGGCACAATGTTCTTGCCGCAGCTCAAAGCAGTCACGATCTCCTGCAGAAAGAAAAGTGGAGAGGATGAGACATGGGTCCCGGTCTAGGACCCTGGGGCCAGGCAGACATTGGGAGGGGTGTTGGTGCTGAAGTCCACCTTGACTTCTCCCTTACTCCTTGTGGTATAATAAAAACCAAATATTTGATCTTTGCCCCAGGTCCTTGGCATAGAGCTCCTGAAACACAGGGAATTTCTGGATGACTGGAGGTTGGGGATGGGGGTACCCAGGTAGCTTCCAGGTGGAGGCTGGTTGCCAGGAAGGCCAAGCCATGATGAAAAGGTTGGAACTTTTAAGTACCCCTCATACATTCACAGATGCACACCTTCCAGGATGGGAGAGGGGCTGGAGAGTGAGTTCACTCCCTAGTGGCCAATGACTAAATCATGCCTCCATAATGAAACCTCCATAAAATCTCCCAAGGAGGGGGTGGGTTGGTGAGCACATCTAGGTGTTGGGAGGGTGGCTGGAGAGGGCATGGGAGCCTTGTGCTTTCCTGCCTGTGCCCCCCACACCCCATACCTTGCCCTATGCATCTTTTACATTCAGATGTTTCTGAGTTACATGCTCGACAATAAACCAGTAATAGTTAAATGTGTTCTGAGTTCTGCATGTCATTCTAGCAAATTATTGAACTGGCGGGAGAGAGATCTGTATGTCATGGGAGCTCCTGAACTGGTAGCCAAGTCAGAAGTGCAGGTAGCCTGGGAACCTAGGACTTTCAACTGAAGTGAGGGCAGACATGTGGAATTGAGCCCTTAACCCTTTGGAGTCTGGGACACCTGGACGACTCAGCGGTTGAGCATCTGCCTTTGGCTCAGGGCGTGATCCTGGGATCTGGGATTGAGCCCCGCATCAAGCTCCTCACAGGGAGCCTGCTTCTCTCCCTCTGCCTGTGTCTCGCTTCTTTCTGTCTTTCGTGAATAAATGAAAAATCTTTAAAAAAAAAAAAAAACACAAAACCCTCTGGAGTCTGATACTTGCTCTGCGTAAGTCAGTATCAGAACTGAACTGAGGGTGTCTGAGGTTAAGCGTCGTACTGTTGGTTTCAGCTCAGGTCATGATCTCAAGGTCGTGAGATTGAGCCCCGTGTCAGGCTCCCTGCTCAGTGAGGAGTCTGCTTCTCCCTCTGCCCCTCCCTCTGCTCACACTCACACTCTCCCTCAAATAAATAAATCTAAAAACATTTTTTAAAAAAGAACTGAAGGGATCCCTGGGTGGCGCAGCGGTTTGGCGCCTGCCTTTGGCCCAGGGCGTGATCCTGGAGATCCGGGATCGAATCCCACGTCGGGCTCCCGGTGCATGGAGCCTGTTTCTCCCTCTGCCTGTATCTCTGCCTCTCTCTCTCTCTCTCTCTCTCTCTCTCTCTCTGTCTCTGTGTGACTATCATAAATAAATAAAAATTAAAAAAAAAATAAAAAAGAACTGAATTGTGGGACATCCAGTTGGTGTTGGCAAATTGGAGAATTGGTTGTTGGTGTTGGGAAAAACAATTTGGTATCAGAAGAAAAACCTCATCCTCTCCATCCAAACTGATCCATCACCAGCCCCACCAATTGTCCTTGTTTCTCAAATCTACCCACTTTTTCTCTTCTTCCATCCTGCCACTGTGCTGCTCCAACCCTCCATCTTTGTTACTACCAGGTCTCTCCTCCATTGTGCTCCCTCTAACTTGTTCTCCACATTGCCCCTTCACCTGGCTGTTCCATATAAAATGCAAATCTGATCATGTCACCCCCTACTTAAAACTCTTCAAGACTTTACATGGCTCTTAGAATAAAATTAAAACTCCTTATTGTGGTTTGAAGGCTCTGTGTGGTTGGCCACAACTCCTTTCCTACACTCCACCCCTGCACTGTTCTCCGGATCACAGACCTTTCAGCCCTAGATTTGCCATCCTCCTTCCCTACACAAGCCCTTTGCACATGCTCTTTTCCCTGCCTCCTCACCTAACTAATGCCTACTCATTTTTCTAATTGGAGCTTAAGCCATACTTTCCCAGGACGTCTCTCCTCCCTTCTCTGACCAGGCACGATCTCCCTATTATAGGCTCTCATAAACTCTTCAGCACATGCTACAGTGGCAAACTTAAGCAATGAACAATTTACTTAATATCTGTCTTCACCAGACATAAGGGATCATGTCTGGTTTTTACCTATCTTGTATCTCAGCATCTTTCACAAAGCCTTGCCCATAGTCCTTGCCAAATACTGAATGCATGGCTGGATGGTTGGAATGAATGAACGGATGGATGGATGGGTGGATGAATAAATGAGAAAGAAAATATAGCATAGCAGTTAGGGGCTGCACTCTAGAATCAGGAGATTGGGGTTCACATCAACTCTGACATAGGTTTTGTGGCCTGAGGCAAACAGGCCCTCACAGCCTCTGTTTTCTCTTCTGCTGGGGAGATACCTGCTATGTCCTGTGGCAAGTGGTTAGAGCAGTGCCCAGCATGTAGTGTGTGCTTAATAATAACTAATAGGTGTTATTATTTCCTCCTCTGTAAATGGGGATAATAAACCTCGCTTACAAGGTTGTTCTGACGATATTACTTACTATTAATGGGTGCTCTGGTAAGTGCCTATTGAATGTTTTTTCCTTCAAAGAGGAAAAAAGCCTCAGGGATTGGACTTTCTTGAGTGCAGTTCACTTGTGGTTTCCCATATTGATTACCCACTAAATGTGGCTTCAGGGAAAGGAGTTTTAAAACCAGAGGCAATTAAGCACTAACACCATCCAAGGAAGGCTGATGGAGCCTCTGGGACTGGTCCAAGGCAAGGTTCTTGCCACCCCGCCTGCCTCCTGCCTCGATGCAGTACACTGGGACAGGGATGGGTATCAAGCACCCATGTGGAGCAGAGCCTTACTGGGGAAAGAACCTGTATAACTTCAATCTTGATTAGCTTTTAGGGAACCTCTCATTTTACGAATGAGAAGAAGGAACCCCAGAGAGGGGAAGGGGCTTGCCACCAGGTCACACAAATGCCCAGCCCAGGAGGGGCCAGGTTTCTGAATCATGCCTTCAGATTCCAAGTCCAGGGCTCTTTCAACCACACCCTCTGCCTCTCTGCTGGGAACTGGTGTGAATTCTGACCCTGCAGAAATTTATCTGAGAGCCTTTAGACATTTGTCTTACCCAGAATTACACAGAACCAAAGACAGCACACTGCTCATTGCACAGATTCAGAGTCTGGCCAAGAGAGGAAGAATGGCTTATTCAAGGTCATCCTGCAGGTTAAGAACAAACACTTGATTGCAGTCAAGTGTTCTGACCTGGTAAACCTGGTGGACACGTATGGTTTCCCCAGTTATCTCAGCTTCATCTGTTTGACTGATCATGGTTTAAGTATTCCATAAACTCTTCAAGAGCCTACTTCCTGCCATGCATGGTTGTAGCCATCAGGGATACAGAGTGAACACAGCAAGGTCTGATCTCATATGGAGCTCAGATACCCCTCTGTTTATCCTGCCACCTGCTCTGAGCCACCAACCATGATCCTTCAGATGTTTCTTTGGCCCAACACCAACCAAGCCCAGTACTCAGTCCCTAAAAACATGGCTTCCAGGGCCTGATCCTCCTCCCCACTGTCAGGATGGATGCACTCTGGTGTCAGAACTTTCTCCCTACACCTGCTGGCCTGGCCTCACTGCCCTTGCGGGATCCCTTTTCCCAGGGCTTTATTTTTATTTTTATTTTTTTAAAATTTTTTATTTATTTATGATAGTCACAGAGAGAGAGAGAGAGAGGGAGGCAGAGACACAGGCAGAGGGAGAAGCAGGCTCCATGCACCGGTAGCCCGATGTGGGATTCGATCCCGGGTCTCCAGGATCGCGCCCTGGGCCAAAGGCAGGCGCCAAACCGGTGCGCCACCCAGGGATCCCTTCCCAGGGCTTTAAACACAAGTGTTCTCCCAGCTTTTAGACACTCTGCAAACTGGTTCTATAGTTTTTTTGGTTTTTGCCTTTTCTTTTTCTTTTCTTTTCTTTTTTTTTTTTTAGAAAGGGAGAGAGTGGGAAGGAGGGGCAGAGGAAGAGGGAGAGAATCTTTTTTATTTTTTTAAAGATTTGTTTAAAAAAAAAAGATTTGTTTTTTTATTCATGATAGACACAGAGAGAGAGAGAGAGGCAGAGACACAGGCAGAGGGAGAAACAGGCTCCATGCCAGGAGCCCGATGCGGGACTTGATCCCGGGACTCCAGGATTGTGCCCTGGGCCAAAGGCAGGTGCCAAACCGCTGAGCCACCCAGGGATCCCCAAGGGAGAGAATCTTAAGCAGGCTCCATATTCAGTGCAGAGCCTGACTTGGGGCTCCGTCTCACAACTCTGAGATCACGACCTGAGCCGAAATCAAGTCAGATGCTTACATGACTGAACCACCCAGGCACCCCTGGTTCCATAGTTCTTATCCAGCCAGTGGTATGCTGGCAAATGTTTAACAAATAACCCTCAGGGGCGGGGCAGGGGGGAGAGACACAACCAAACAAATAAAACCCTAATTTGTAGTATTTACCAATTTCCTTTGTGTAAATACTCCCACCAGGGCTGATTTCAAGCTACCAACATGACATCATTAAACGTGGAGGTGGGAAGAGATGCAGATGATCATTTCTGGTGTTAGCTGAATCCTATCCTCCCACATACCCTCAAAGTCCCTCAGATCTGTGCCATGGAACGCGGTCAGGTGCTGGGAAAGAGCATGGGCTTTGGAATCAGAAAGATGGAGTTCAGAGCCTAGCTTTTCTGATTTCTACGCCAGCGTGGCCATGGGAAAAAGTGTTCTACGTCTCTGAGCCTCAGTTTTTTCATCTAAAAGAAATTACTAATGATGCACCTTCCTCATCCCCACTTTGTTCTTTGCTCATGCAGTTGCCCTGCCTGGAATGCCTTCTCTTCCACTTACCTAAATTCTTAAGAATCTTCTCATGTTCTGCCTCCTTCATGAAGCCTTCCCTGGTTATTCCAGCCCTGAATATTTTCTCCCTTCTCCGTACTCCTATGGCAAGTAAGATCTTTACCTACCTAGCTCAGCATTGACACCAATGCATATATGATCTAGCCTTTCTGGGCCTATTCTTGTCTCCTTAGCTCCTTCGGGACAAAGGCTCCATCTTAGATGACTGTTGTATCCCTCAGCTCAACCCCTACTCACTAATAATTAATAAACTGTAGATGTGATATGGATCCATCCATCCATCCGTCTGTCCATTCTACGAGTATTTGGTAAGTTTCTACTGTGTGCCAGGCACTGAAGATCCAATGGCATTAATTAAACAGTGGTAAGCACTCATAATAATTCCAATAAAATTGCTGCCATTATAGAGCAATTACTACAGAACTAGGCATTCTGCTAAGGACTTGACAAATTTCAGCTCTTTTTAATTTTTGTAACAACATCCTAGGAGGTTAGGGACAATAGGCGTCCCACTTCACAGTAACAAACATGAAGCTCGTCTTGATTGCATAACTTACCTAAGACCAGAGCTGGGATTCAATCTCACAGCTTTGCATCCTTTGTGATTCTACTGTGCCGGTCACTAGGCTCTCTTGTCCCTCTTCCCCCACAGAGGTTATTTGTCAAAACATTTTCCTCCTTCTTGAGCCCTCACAACAATCCCACAAGGTGAATAAGACAGGCAAGTTATCCCCATTTTCTGAATGAGAATCGTGAGAGCCTTACTGACCCACTAAAGACCAATTACAGTCCGAGCTGTGGCTCCTGCCCAGGTTGCTGGGGAGTGCAGATGAGGAGGAATGGGACCACAGAGGCCAGCACCTACCTTGTGCACCCAGTCCTTGCAGTCATGGTCCTGCTTGCATTTGTCCAGTGCCCCAGCTGACAGTACCAGCACGAAGTTGCGGGCACCCATGACACTCTGGATGAGTTTGTCCTCGAACTTGCCTGCTTCCAGCTTCTCCACATCAATGAAGACACTGAAGCCGTGCAGTTGCAGGTGTACCTTTAGGAGGCTGAGAAGAGGTCCTGTGTCACTGCCCTGGCCTGGCCCCGAGCTCCCAGGCTGCCCGCCTGCCTGTCCCTTCTTACCTGGCCAGCTGGGAACCCGAGTTCCGGCGGTAGCTGATGAAGACATCTGGGATGTCCCCACTGGGCTTACAGCCAGTGCAGGGCAGCGGAGAGTGTAGCATTTCTGAAGCAGAAGGTGACAGTGTGGTAAGGGTCACCCCTCCTCATCACTCACCCTCAGGTACATCATTCTCTGCCCACTCAGCCTTCTTAGCCCAGCCCAGCCCAGGCAGGGTGGCTTGTTTGAAATAGGGTCATTGAGATAAAGAACTGGGCCTACAGGAAGACTGCCTACTATTGGTGGGTCCCTTTCAGGAGGCAGGCATTGTGTTTTAGGGACATGTATCTGCACCTCCAGCCCTCTCTCCAGAGCTCCAAACCTGTATGGGGACACTATAAACCCAACATATCCCAAATCCTCCCTTGGCCCCTTCCTTCCCAGTTCCTACCACAGTTGGAACCTGGATATTGTCCTAAACCCCTACCTTTCATTCATCCATTCATCCATTCAACAAATATTTACAAAGTATTTACCGTGTGCCAGGCACTATCCTTTGTGCTTGGGATATAGCAGTGAAAAGAACAGACAGACAGACCTTCACGACACCTGACTCCATGCTCTGGATTCTTCCGACTAAGCATTCTGAACTCCAGCCCCAGGACCCTCCCTATGTCCAGACCCCCGACTCAGCCTTCTCCGTGATCTCCCCAAATCCATACTTGCCCAGTCCAATCTGTTTGCACAGCAACCAGAGGGGTCTTTCTAAAATCCAAGTCTCAGTGGATCCCTGTTTCCACTTTAAAAATGTACATGGCTCCCTCTACTTCCTATACAAGGGATTTGTAAGCTCTTTTTGCAGTAAGACCTCCCTGGTTTTCATTTATTTATTTATTTATTTATTTATTTATTTATTTATTTATTTATTTATTTAATTTTATTTATTTGAGAGAGAGAAAGAGAGTGAGCAGGATGGAGAGAGAATCTGAAGCAGACTCTGAGCTGAGCGCAAAGCCCAACACGGGGCTCAAACTCAGGCCTGCGAGATCACGACCTGTGGCAAAACCAAGAGTTAGACACTTAACCAATTGAGCCACCCAGGTGCCCCAGGACCTCCCTGATTTTATTTATTTTTTATTTTTTTTCCTCCCTGATTTTAAAAAATGAAATACTGAGGTTTTATTGGGAGCTGCAATGTGAAAATAATAAAAGCTGATCTGCTTTGAACTTGTTGAATGAATGGATGAATGAAAAGACCATCCTCATATAATCTTCAGACTTAACACTCACAGATAGCATTTGTCTATTTATGAAGCAGGAAGACAGAGTTTCAAATCCCAGTTCTGTTATTTAATGGATTTGGGATATTTATTTGGGATCTCCCAAGGCATAACTTTGGGAAATGTATTTAAATTCTTAAAACTTAGTTTCATCATGCTTAATATTAACACCCTTGATGGAAATATTCTTTATCTGGGATTATGATGGTAGTTACAAATGTATGCGTTTTTTCAAAACTCTTCATATCAGACACTTTTAAGTTAAGTTATACCTCTTTTATTACTTAAACATTTTCAAAAAGTAGAGTATAAGTATAGAGGGGTGCCTGGGTGGCTCAGTTAAGTGTCCAGCTCTTGATTTCTGTTCAGGACATGATCTCAGAGTCATGAGACTGAGTGAGCCCTGAGTCAAACTCCAGGATGGATATGGAGGCTGCTTAAATTTCTCTCTCTCTCTCTCTGCCCCTCCTTTCTCGTTTGCTCTCACCTGTCTCAAAATAAATAAATAATAAAATAATAAAATAAATTTAAAGTTGATTTAAAAAATTAACACCCACTGCATAGAATGGATATAAATATTAATGAGATAATGTTTAAAACTTAATGCATATAGTAATTGATGACAAATATTAGCTAAATAGTAAATTAGCAAATTAAAATAAGTTAGTAAATAAAAATGGTTGCTAGAGCCCTAGAATCCATTCCACCCTGGTGACCTCCCTAAAGCACTTCCAGAATCCATACTTTGTAAGCTGCTGGCTAATCGCACAAGCCCCCCACCCCTAGGTGTCTTCCCACCCCTATCCCCTCCTTGCTGCCTCACCTCCACATCTGCATATACTTACTGCTCCTTTTGTCTGGTTGCTCTTCCTGCTGCACGCCCCTCCCCAATACATCCTTCAAGACCTGGTTGGGCATCCTGTAAATGCCCAGACCTGGGTGACAGGGAAGCTGTGCTTCCTGTCAGCTCGCACTGGAATCCTGGGGGTGCCTCCTGCCGTGGTCACCTACGTGTTCATGGACCTGCCTCACTTCCACCCTCCTCCTCAGCTCAGACTGGGAACTTCTTGAGGGTAACATATTCATCTTTGCATCCTCAGAATCCAGTCTGGCACAGCGTCTGTGCTCAAACCGACCGCAGGGAGGCTCGGAAGTCCCCCCAGGGCTGGGGCTAGACTAGGGGTGGGGTCCCGGCTGGGCAGGCTGACCTCTGGCGGCCGTGAGGATGCGGGCGCGGTGCACGCCCAGGCGGATGCCGCAGTCCTCCAGCAGCTGCTGCTCGGACACGCGGTGCAGCAGGGAGCGGTCCAGGCCGCAGCTGACCAGGCCGTACGTATACTGGCGGAAGCGCGGGTCCAGGCTGCCCAGCCAGTCAGCCAGGTTGCTGCGGTCGCACGTGGCGTAGCTGGCGAAGGTCTTGAGCTCCGTGAGCTCCCTAAAGAATCTACCACGGGGGGAAAGAAGGACGCTGAGGTCCCGACCTGGGACTGACCAGTGGCAGAGGGCCAGGGCTGGCGGGCAGGAGGCTCCTTACCTTTTGCGGGTGATGCCTGATTTCATGCCCAGGTCGGTCTGGAGCTCCTCCTCCGTGAGCCGCAGAAGCAGGTCACCATCTACCTGCTGCTCCTGGGGGAGGGGTCGGATGTGAGGAAGGGCTCTCCTCTTCAGCCCTTGGACCCGAAGCATAAGGTGCAAGGGAAGGGAACTGGAGATGGCGATGGGACCCAGGTTAGAGCCCAGTGACCCAGAAAGCGGCTGAGGCCAGGCTCCCATCCCCCAAACCACCCGCGGCGCCGCGGGCGTGGGGGCCGCAAGGGGGCGCTGTTGTCTTGCGCAGGGCGGCCCTAGCAGCCGCACGCCCCCAGGACGCGCAGCTTTACCCGGAAGCTCTCGCAGTAGTGGGAGAAGCCGATCTGCTGGAGCCACGTCTGGACCTCGGCCTCCTTCCAGCTGGCCACGCAGGGCAGGATGGGCCGCGGCACCTCCTCGCCCAGCAGGCGCAGCGCGCGCTTGGCCAGCGCCGACGTGGTGCCATTGGTGGAGTAGGAAACCAGGCGTTTCAGGCTCTGGATGGCTCCGATGTCGCTGAATACCTAGGGAGGGGCGGAGAGAGGGTGTCTCGGGGCCACCAGCTCACCAGCCATCCCCAAACGTGCCCAGTCCCTCCCCCCGCCTCTTCTCAGCGCGGAAACTCCTATCATCAGCCTTAGCCCTGCCGTCATCCAGTAAGTCAGGTAGCTCTGCGAATTCCCCTCCTGAAACTCTCAACTCTGCACCTCGTGCCTGCCTCTAACAGCTTCCATCTCCCTAGGATGAACTCTGAGCCTGGCCTGGCACAGTGCACCCCCTGCCCACCATTCTCAGCTCACCCCCCCCTTTCTCCAGCCCGCACTTGGCTGACACCCACCCACCAAGGCTCTCTTACCTCTGGGCCCAGTCATGGTGTTCCCAGACCTTTAGTTCACCAGCCTGCTTGTGGGAATCCTAGCCATCCAGTGGAATCCAAGTTGATTAGCAACCCCTCCATGCAGCCTGGTTTGATTTACCCACAGCTTGGCTCATACCTCCAATTAGGCCTTGTACTCTAAATGCCACTGTTGTTAGTTGATAATGCAATGTCCACTAAATGTTAAGCTGAAGTCTTTCTCTCTCTCTTTTTTTTTTTTTTTTAAGATTTTGTTTATTCATGAGAGACACAGAGAGGGAAAGAGGCAGAGACACAGGCAGAGGGAGAAGCAGGCTCCATGCAGGGAGCCCAACATGGGACTCGATCCCTGGTCTCCAGGATCATGCCCTGGGCTGAAGGTGGCACTAAACCGCTGAGCCACCTGGGCTGCCCAGCTCTTCCCTTTTCTTCATCCAACCACCCACCAAATCCTAATTCTGTTTGTTCAACACCCCTAGGATCCATCTGCTTTTCTCTTCTTCAGCTGTCATGCTCCAGCCCACCTTCCCAACTGTCCCCCTGTCGTGGCCTCCTATCTGGCCCCCTTGCCTCCACCGTCACCCTTGCTAATTCCATCTCCACGTGGTAGCCACGGCAATCTTTGTAAAACTCGTGTTCCCTGCTTAAAACCCTTGGTCTTGCCCTCAAGGTCAGTGACTGGTCTCTCATCCTTCTCCGTACTTCACCTAACCCTTATGTATACTTCAAGTCCCAGTTGAATGCCACTTCCTCTGGGAAGCCTTCCCAGACGCTCTCTAACCCCCCCCCCCCTCCGTCCCCGTCCCCGCCCGACCGCACACCCACCTTGGTCTTGCCCTGCAAGCTCTTGATGGCAACCTCAGCACAGAGATAGAAAGCCCCGATACACTGCGCCTCCATGCGGGACGAGTCGAGTAGCGGCACGAGGCGCTGCAGGTCGTCGGGCCCGCGGCCCTGCCTGGTGTCACTGGCATCCACCAGGCAGCGAGCAAAGCGGCCGGGGTCCAGGGAGGCCACGAGCGGCTCCACAAGCGCCAGCGTGCCCGAGCGCTCCACCTCGCGCTCCACCTCCTTGTTGGTTGCCAGCACCGCCACCGCCAGGCAGGCGTGCAGCCGCAGCAGCTCGTCCTCTTTGGAGAAGGCGAGCGGGAAGAGCCACTCTGCGGCGCGCTTCTCCACCATGCGCCGCTGCGCCGCCTGGCCCCCGTGCAGCGCGCAGTTGCCCAGCGCCAGCGCGCAGTGGCGGAGCAGCGCGGGGTCCGTGCGGCGGCACCAATACAGCACCGCGTCCAGGCCTCCGGCCGACACCAGCCGCTGGCACGTCTCCTCCGAGTGCTTGAACATGTGCTCCAAGATGCCTGCAACGCTCCGCGCCAGCTCCACCGGCTCGCGCTCTTTTGCCAAGTTCAGGATCACTCCCAACCCGATGCGCGCCACGCGGTCCCTGCAGAAAGAAAATGGGGCAGGGACGATGCAGTGGCGGTGTCCTCGGGAAGTTGGCTCACACCCCCGCCCCTGGTCATTTAACCTCTCTGGCCTCACTAGTGTCATATAGGACATGCTGGAGAGAGCATTATCCTCCTTCTGGAAGGACCAGATTTCTCGATTATAAGGATGCTCCAACCTGAAAACACCTGTTTCCTCCCTTATCGCTGCCTCCTCCCCACAGTGTGTGTTGTGGTTAAGAATCCTAACTCTGGAGAAGATCCCCTGGGTCCTGGCTTTTTTCTAGAAACTGTAGGACCTTGAATGCCTTCCTTTATTTTTCTACCTCAGTTCTGCATCTCATAAATAAAAGGAATACCTACCCCCGTAGGGTCATTATGAGAAAGAACAGGATAATCCATGTAAAGTGTTCCCCACAGTGCCTGGCACATGGGGAAGACTCACTAAATGTTAACTTCTTTTCATCATTTGAAGTATCACTTTGAAGTGTCACTTTGAAGTACACCACTCTTAGCCTTGCCCTCAAACCTCTCTTCAGTCCATGCTGTGTGATTGGGGTTTATTCATTCAACAGATTTTTATTGAGGAACTACTGCGTGCCAGACACTGTGCTGGGGGCTGAAGCTGAACAGTGAGTATGGGTGCCTGAACGTATACACAGCTAATGTGGAGACGATAAGCATGTGAACGAGTGAACAGAACAAGAGTGATATGGCTATAATGCTAGCAAACCCAGGTGATGTAATGGACAGTGCCTGGGTGGAGGAGGAGGTAACATCTGAGAGTTCAATATCAAGAGACTCCTGCCTACAAGTGTCTGGGAGGAGAGCATAAAAGGCAGAACAAACAGCAAGAACAAAAGCCCTGAGGGCTGGTGAGCTTGCCATGTTTGAGGAATGGACAGCCAGCCAGAGATATTTGCAATGTTTAAAACCAACGAAGAAAAATATAAAAATCAACAAGGATTCATATATAGAACGTATACATATTCAAATCAACAAGAAAAAGGCAGCAAATTCAATAGGGAATGGCAAAGGATATAAATGGCAATTTACAAAAGAGGAAATCGAAAATGTTAAATAAAGAGATGCTCTAACTCATCAGTAATCGGAGAAGTGAGAATTAAATCAGCTATCACTTTACAACTATTGGATAGGCAAAAAGCAGAATCTGGGTAACATAGAAGGTTGGCAAGGTGGGACACCTGGGTGGCTCAGTGGCTGAACATCTGCCTTTGGCTCAGGGTGTGATCCTGGGTCCTGGGATTGAGTCTTGCATTGGACTGCAAGGATCCCGCTTCTCTCTCTGCCTATGTCTCTGCCTCTCTCTGTGTGCCTCTCATGAATAAATAAATAAAATCTTAAAAAGAAAAAAAGAAGGTTGGCGAGGTGTGGGGCCATGAACACCCCGAAGCTCTGTGGGTGGAGGGTACATGCCTGGGGTAGTCAATTTGGAAAGGAGACTGGGATGTGTGGGTAAAGTTAAAGAGATATGGACCCTATGAGCCAGAAACTGGGGCTTTTGAGTCTGCATCCCAACAAAATTGTCACAGATCCACAAAAGGATGTGGAAAAGGCTGTTCACTGCAGGGTTGTTGGTGGTGGGGGAAGATGGTGGCAGGCTGCTGTCGAGCCTGGGAGAGTGGAGAGGTAACATGGGCAAGCACCCACTCTGGAGGACTATGGAACAGTTACAAGTGACTGAACAGATGATATCATAGCACAGGCAGAATCTTAAACACGTAAATCTGAGTGGGTGAAAGTATGAACTGGAATGTACTATATAACACAGCACCATTTGTGTGAATTAAAAATACATACACACAAAATAAGAATAAAGATTTTACCAGGACACAGATATAGGAAAATACACATTAATTATATTGAAAGGGTGCCTATGGCATTAATTTGGACAGATGATGGGACATTAATGAAGAGGAGAAGGGGAGATTGTGGAGATTGTATTCTAGGCACAGATGTATGCAAAGGTTTGGAGATATCTGAGAGCTGGTTGCACTTGGGGACCTGTCCCCACCTTAGCCATGCTGAAATGAAGCCATTTCTAGGTGGAGGTGGAGAGGTGGAGAGTATGAGCTGAGGTGGAGGTTCAAGGGGAGAGTATGGAAAGGGTCCCAGGGGCCTTCTGAGCCCTCTCCAGACAGCTGTACTTTATCTTGATGGCAAATGGGGAGCCATTGAAAGGCTTCAGGAAGGGGAGTGACCTGCTCTTGAAAGGGTTTTAGGAAACACTCTGACTGCTATAGGGAGGAAAGGTCCAAGGGAGGGAGCCTGGATGCCAGCAGAGCAGGCAGGAGAATTGCCTCATTTCAGGCAGAGGTGAAAGTTTTCTGTCTTCCTGACCTCCACAAATGATGTCCTCCATAGCTAACATTACTCCCAAAGAGTTAAGAGACTCAGCCAGTCATGGAGTCCCTGCCCAGTGAGCATCACAGTGACCACAGTGCTTGTGATTTTGTGTCTACTGCAGGTCCCAGCTGACCCCATAACATGGTACAACTTTGCCTGAGCCGGTCACTGAGCTTCCCCAAAGTCATTCCCAAAAGAACAGACGGGTTCTAATCACTCACTTGTTTCTTTTACCAATGAGAAAGCCAAAGCTCAGAGAGGTTACACGACGTGCTCAGAGTTACACGGCTGGTGGGAGGCATAGCTGGAGTCTGAACCTGCACCTGTCTGTATTTATTTGTTTTGTTTTTAAGATTTTAAAATTCTTATTTATTCATGAGAGACACACAGAGAGAGGTAGAGACATGGGCAGAGGGAGAAGCAGGCTCCCTGCAAGGGAACCTGATGTGGGACTCAGTCCTACAACCCTGGGATCACAATCTGAGCCAAAGGCAGACACTTAACCAGCTGAGCCATCCAGGTGCCCCTGTTTTTGTTTTTTAAGAGGACTTATTCTAAGTCTCTTCACCCCCAGCCATCCCCTTTCCCTATGTACTTGGCACATTCACAGAAATTGAACTGTGTGCTTGTTTTGAGAGCTATAAACTCAGCTCCCAGGTTCTGCAGTCTCAGAGGCTATGAATCTAGGTTCAAATCCCAGCTCTGAAGGAGAGGGGAAATTATACACACAAATATATATATATATATATATATATATATATATATATATATTACACATTTATGTGTAAAATCCTTGTATGCATAGAATTTCTCTGGAAGGACACACTGTGCAAGAAACTTGTTTTGCTGGTTTGCATCTGGGGAGGGGGTCTGGGTAGGAAAAAACAATTCTTAAGTGTGTATCTTTTTTTGTACCTTTGCACGTTTTGAATTTACATGCAATAGCTTTCCGGTGTTTGTTTTTAATATGTTTCCTCCACTTATTCACTGTGTATTTTTGGGAAAGCCATTTAATCTGAGTTAAACCATTTAACCTAATTATGGTCTCCTGATGGTACTGGGCTGTAAATTTCAAACGCTAGCAGTTACATGGGGCCCTCACTGGGTGTCACGAGACCAAGTTCAAGGGTCCTACCCTGTTGGACTTCTCTTGGCATTTGGGGGCGAGGGATGCTGTGACCTAGGCTCCTGGGTAGAGGGTGTAGTAGCACCCTGGGAGGAAGGAAATGGGAAAAGGAGTGGGTGCACGGAGGAGGAACTTTCTTTAAGATGAGATTGGCTGATGAAGGAAGGGCAAGATTTCATAAACACGAATTCTCAATGTGTGACCTCCCTTCTCTCCCTTCCAGCCTCGGCCTGTGCCTTTAGAAAAATTTTGATGGCCACGGGCCTTGCTGGGCTCTGTCCTTGGTCCTGAAGTGCTGTCAGCGCCAGCACGTTGTTTCATGAGGCCAGGGACAATTGTTACTGTGACTCTTTCCTCAGTAATTCTAAATCAGCTGAGTATTGTTATTTTCAACCTTGAAAAATATCAGTGCGGTTTGCAACCTGCAGCCCTCCTCTTCCAGGGGTGTTGGCTACACCCCTTCTCCAAGCACTCTAACTAACTGCCACACCCTACATACCAGGCCTACAGAGTTCACCGCCACCCTGTGCCCACTGCTTCCAGTGAGGGCCCACTCTGTTTGCCAGCCCTGCAAATGTCTGATGATTGATGTTAGATGGGAGATAAATGACTTGCTGGGCAAGCAGAACCCTAACTTGCTCTCCGAATTTAAATGGCCTCATTCATGCATTTTTGACAGTTGTATCATTTCCACCACCCACAAGGCTATTTTTTAATATTTGAAAATGGCAAGAAAAGCATCCCTCACCCATGCCCATACTTGTGAGAGAAGCATGAATTGAAAGTGACCCTTCCCAAACCCTTCTAAACCTAAGGGGCCAGAGAATTCAGCACGAGACTTGTGAGAGTTTGGTGTGCTCTGGCATCGGAGATGAGAGAAAGTGAAGGCAAGGGTCCTCATATTTCAGGGGAGATCTCAAAAGGCAGGCAAGAGAGGGGCAGCCAGGCCCCAGTTGGACCCCACCCCCTTACTCCATCTTGGCACTATGTGGGGAAGGGACAGAGAACACATACTCTGGCTCCTGCCTAGGTCCTCACCTGATTCCTCTTCTCTCACCCATTCATCCCACTGAAAACCTTCCATTCCCCATTAGTAGCCGCAGAATGAGATCATGTCTGGCCTGTAACCTGGGCCAAAATGAAGGCGGAGGAAGCAGGAGGTGGATTGAGGGTGACACAAAGGGGGCAAGTAACCCTCAGGTCAGCACTCATTTCAGTGATCATTGCCCCTCCTCCTGTCCCATTTCCTAAGCATTGTGTTCTCTTCCTTTCTCAGTGGCAGAGAAAAGGTAGCTTGGAAGGGCACCCAGGCCTGTGCGGAGGTGGTCTGTGGGTTTAGGGGCCATTGGCAGTAGGATCCCGGGTCCATCCTCATAACCAGGGACAAATTCCTGTCCTGCTACATTCTTCCTCCCCCTGTCTAATTACTTACCCCCCCAGTTCTGGGAGTGAATCCTGGCTGCACCACCAGTTCTACTGTGTTGTGACTCTGGGCAAGTCATGAAACTTTCCCAAGCCTTGTTTTCCTCACTTGTAAAATGGACACGCTGATCCCCAACAGGGGTGTAGTACAGGGATTTGGGATTTGCGGAGGTGAGGCGCGAAAACGCACAGTGCGAGTCGCAGGAGAGACCCAGGCTGTCGACCGCCCCTGCTGCCCCCACAGCACCCCGCGCTCTCCCCTCAGCCCGTGAGCACCCTCACCGGTTCTCGGCCACCAGGATCTGCTCCAGCAGGCGGGCGGCCTGCACGCGCGTCTCCAGCTCCGGCGCCTGCAGCAGTCGCAGCAGCAGGTCCAGGCCGCCGTCCAGGCGGATGGCATCGCACAGACCCTGGGCTACCTCCCGGCCCACGGCCGGCAGCAGCCAGGCCTCCTCCACCAGCTGGAAGACCTCGGCCAGGCCGGCGCCCACGGCCCGCGCGCCCCCCGCCTGCTTCAGCGCGGACAGCGCCTGCTGCAGCTCCGGCATCGCGCGCTCCAGGGCGCCCTGCACCTCAGCGGCCGCCCCGGGCGACACCTCGCGGGGCCCCCGGCCGCCCGCGGCCCACCACGGGCCCGCGCCGCCGCCCCCGTCCGGCCCCGGCACCGCTAGCCGCTCAGCGCCCGGCCGCGGGCCCGACATGGTGAAGAAGCGGCACAGCTTGTAGGCGGAAAGGAGCAGCGTCAGGACCATGGGCGCGGGGCTGCGGGGGACATCCCGGGTCCGGGGGGCGGGACCGGGCGGGCGACCCGGGACTTGGGCAAGGGGGGCAGGACAGAGGACCAGGGAAAAGACGGTGCAGGAGGCAGGGAGGGAGAGAAGGCTACCCACCGGGCAGGGGCGCAGGCCAGAAGTTTGGGGGAGGGGCGAGGACAGGATCCCGGACGGAGCTTTTGGGTACAGGGAAGCGGGCCCAGAGGCAGGGGGTGGGCGGGAGGAGCGAGGGGGCTGCGAGGGGTGGACCCAGGCGCCAGTGAGAAGAACAAAGCCGGGCTCCGGCCCAGTGTGGATCTGCAGCAGCCCCGCCCCTGAGAAGCCGCAGCGGGGAGCTGACACCCCGCCTCTCGGTCACGTGGGACCGCCCCGCCCCGCCGCCGCCTGGCCTCGCCCCCAGGCCTTTCCTCAGCCACGCCCACGCGCTGCTTAGGGGCGGGGGAGAGGGAGGGAGGGGAGGGGGAGGGGGAGGCAGTGGGGTGGCCACTCGGGGGAGGGTGCCGAGCCGACGACCGCCTCCTTCCCCTGCCCCCCCCAAACCCCGTGACACTGCAACGCGAAGGCAACACAGTGGAGCGGGCCCCCTCCCCTAACAGTGGTTAAAGTGATCCTAATAACGATGCGGCACAGCTCTCCAGACCCTTTGTGCCTGTTTCTCAAGCCTTATGACAGGCCTACAGGGTCGGTATTTGTGTTCCCATTTAACAGCTGAACTGACTAAAGCTCCTAGAAAAGACGTTGCCCAAAGTCACACACCCTTCTCTGATTATGGAACAGAAAAACTCAGTTGGAAACTCTGAGAATCATTTTCTTCCGGGTGGTGGCAGGATTTCAGGAGGCCCATGGACCCCTGACAGTGGGCGCAGAATCAGGCCTTCTGTGCCAGGGGTATTTTCTGGAAAGAGGGATGCTTATCTTCAAGAGTCTAAAAGTGTGGAGAAGGAGGCTGTTCTTTACCACAGGGAGAGTGAAAGTGGAGACAGGGAGCAGTGCCTGCCAAGGAGCAGTGAATTAGCGAGAGACTAAGGAATCAAATCCAGTCCAAACGGTTACCATTCATCCAATTTGCTGCTCTGTGAGGCCCAGCTTGGGGAAAACAATGCACCCAAGAGTAGAACCTAAACATGAAAATCTGTTTTTTTATGATTAAAAAAAAAAAAAATCCCCCAGAGTACTCACCAGCATTCCTTCACCCCCCTTTTACCACCCTAAATACACAATGGGTGGGTGAGACACTCAGTCGGCGATGTGCCTGATCAAACAGATCACAGATAAATAACCATTTATGGAGAATGAAGTTGGCGCTATTCCAGGCACCGGGCATTTTGTCTGTTTTAGCTTGTGTAAACACCCCCACCCCCCCAAAACAGGACACAAGGCAGGTATTATTAGTCTCTCCTTACCAAAAAGAAAACCAAGGCAGGTAAAGCAGTGTGCCCATGGTCACATAGCCTGTGAGTGGCACAGTGGCCCTTCCTTCTGTCCTTGAGACCCGCTGTGCTATTCCCCTCCTGGGATGAGACTGAGCTTGGCAAGGATCCTGTTCACAGTTCTCCCAGGCCCAGAGTTCCAGGAATGTGACCCTTTGCAGTGCAGCAGCAACCTCTGGGGTCCAGGGTACTGGGGGCTGGGCCAGAGATTGAGCAAACAGAGCAGCAGACAAGGCAGCTCCTCTTCTCTGGCTCCCTCCCTCCCTGTCCCCACCTCTTCCCTCCCTTCCTCAGGCATCACAGTGGAGACTGCATAGAGCCCAGTTCAGGGCTAGAAGCTAGCAGCCCTACCATGGCATTCCCCAGGCCCCTGCTGGTGCTAGCCCTGCTGGCATGGGTTGTTCTGGCTGACCAAGGTACAAGAGGGCGCTGGTGACTATTTGGGCCAGTGAAGGGTGGGCAATGGTGGTCTGGGCTTGGCCATGCCAACTGACACCTCCTCCCCACAGAATCATGCAAGGGCCGCTGCACAGAGGGCTTCAATGCTGACAGGAAGTGTCAGTGCGACGAGCTCTGCTCTTACTACCAGAGCTGCTGCGAGGACTACGTGGTCGAGTGCAAACCCCAAGGTGCGTCCAGAAGGGTTGGGTGGGCCTGGGGTCCCCTCTGCAGCTGGAGACTCACCACCACCCACTCTGCCTGCAGTGACTCGCGGGGATGTATTCGCTCTGCCAGAAGATGAGTATGGGGTCGTTGACTATCATGAGGGGACCAGAGAACAGAGCGTCCTCACACAGCTGGAGAGTACCACCCTGAGCCCTGGCCTGCAGGCCCACTCTGAAAAGCGTCCTGCCCAGGTACCTATTCCGATCCCTGAGGAAGAGGCTCCAGGACCCGGGCAGGGGACCTTAGTGTTTGAGGCCCCTGATCAAGACATCTCTGAGTCCGCAGCAGAGGAGGAGCTATGTAGTGGGAAACCCTTTGACGCCTTCACTGACCTCAAGAATGGCTCCCTCTTCGCCTTCCGAGGTGATTCCAGGGGCAAGTCTTGGTGGGTCAGGGTCTGCCCCCGGAACATCCCCTCCCTCACACAGCCTCCTGCACTCTAGGGCAGTACTGTTATGAGCTGGATGAAAAGGCAGTGAGACCTGGGTACCCCAAGCTTATCCGAGATGTCTGGGGCATTGAGGGCCCCATTGATGCAGCCTTCACCCGCATCAACTGTCAGGGGAAGACCTATCTCTTCAAGGTACCAGGGCCAGGGGATGTGGGTCAGGGTCAGGGGTATCTAGGCAGGGTTTGAGGGCTGCTGTGCCCAGGACTAGGGTGGGCAAGAAGGCTGGATCCTGGCCTGTGGGCCCTGGCTGGGCCTCTTGAGGATGGGGAAGCCCGAGGCTCCGGGTCCCCAGGTGACAAGCCTAGAATTGGGACTGCTGCCTTGGGTGGGGCACTCTGCCTGTGCCCAGCCAGCCACCTCCGTACTCCCTCCTCCTTCCCTGCCCCTTAGGGTAGTCAGTACTGGCGCTTCGAGGATGGTGTTCTGGACCCAGATTACCCCCACAACATCTCTGAAGGCTTCAAGGGCATTCCGGACAACGTGGACGCAGCCTTTGCTCTCCCTGCTCGCAGCTACAGTGGCCGGGAGCGGGTCTACTTCTTCAAGGGTATGAAGGGAGTGGGTGAGAGAAAGGCAGGCAGTGGGGCCGTCTAGGTTTGCCTGCACACTTCTGGAGGGGCAGAGTGGAATTGTGCTCACCCCCTGCCAGGAAGTCCTATCTTCAGCAGGTTGGGGCTGCCTTTCCAGCCTTGCTCACATGCCTTCCCTCATCCCACTTCCCCGCTCAGGGAGACAATACTGGGAGTATGAGTTCCAGCAGCAGCCCAGTCAGGAGGAGTGTGAAGGCAGCTCCCTGTCCACCGTGTTTGAACACTTTGCCCTGCTGCAGAGGGACAGCTGGGAGACCTTCTTTGAGCTTCTCTTCTGGAACAGACCCTCTGGTATGGAAGGAGGGCAAATCTCACTTTCTCCCACTGGGATCCCCCAGGTAGGGGCAGGGCACAGCTGGCCAGAGGGGGCTGTGATTGTGGAGCTACAGATCAAAAGCTGTTTGCTCAGGCCAGACTTTGTTTCTGTTGACTTTTGGGGGGAGGTCCATCCAATCCCAGACCTCGGACTTTGCCTAGCACAGCCAAGGGCACAGCTAGCAGGAGGAGGGGCTGTGGCTGAGGCAAGTGGGGAGGGATGAGGTGAAGGAGGGCCAGGAGAAAGAGCACCAAAGAGGGAGTCAGAGGGCCTGGGCACTGTGCTCTGCCATGAGCTTGCTGTGTCCTTCGGCAAGGCACAGCCCATCACTGGGCACCAGATGAACTCTACATGTTCCCAAGACTCTCATTAACCCATTCCCTGCCACAGGTGGTGCTGGAGAGCCTGGGTTCATCAGCCAGGACTGGCCTGGTTTGCCTAGGCAGGTGGACGCGGCCATGGCTGGCCGCATCTACATCTCAGGGTCGGCACCCCGATCCTGGGTCAAGAAGCTGAATCCTAAGCGGCGCAACCGTAAACGCTACCGTTCACGCCGTAACCGTGGTCGAGGCCGTAGCCGGACCTCCCAGCGGCAATCCCGCTCAGCCTGGCTGTCCTGGTTCTCCAGTGAGGAGAGTGGCCTAGGCACCTACAACTATGATGACTACGACATGGACTGGCTTGTGCCGGCCACCTGTGAGCCCATCCAAAGTGTTTACTTCTTCTCAGAAGGTGGGAGCCTCTGCCATCCCCTGTAGCTGGTTTAGCTGGTCTTCCCTCCTGTCCCTGGTCCTCATGGGCTGAACATGGCCCTTGGGTGGTGACTCCAGAAAGCCAGGATGTGAGCCCTTAGCTGCATTTTGGATGTTCACCTACCCTTCCAGGAGAGACCTGGGTCTTCTTTCTTAGGGCAGGAATGGGCAGGGCCAGGCTGGCCCTCACACACCCTCTCCTGACCTCTCTTCCAGACAAGTACTACCGAGTCAACCTTCGCACACGGCAAGTGGACGCTGTGAGCCCTCCTTACCCACGCTCCATCGCCCAGTACTGGCTAGGCTGCTCAGCCCCCAGCCACCAGTAGGAATCTGAGCCTACACAGCTGATCCCTCCACTGCTTCCTCCTCAACCTCTCTCTCCCAGCCCAATAAAGATCCTATGCCCCTGAGTTTAAGACTACTGTCCTGACTGGGATGGACAGGCAGGAGACAGGGATCTGCTTGGGAAAAGGAGGGGAGGCTGAGCTGTCATGATGTCTTGGGGAGGAGAGCATCCTTGTGTCCAGTCCATGTTGGGCTCAGGCCATCTCTGTGAATCCGAAAAGCTTTGGGCTGGGGAGGGCCTCATGAGTACTAGCCTGCCTCTTGAGCTAAGCAGCCCCTACCAACCTACCAACATTAACAGGAGCTTGAACCCCACTAATGATGACAGGAGCTGCTACCAAGTGCCCCTCCCTGCCCTGGGCTTGTTTCGCCTCTTGGACTTGACTAAGGTCTTGGAGGAGAGAGAAGGGGCAGAGGGGGTGGGGTTTTAGTTCAGCTTTTCTGCCCATCCTGAGCCTGCAGTGTGGTTAGCCTAGGGAATTGGTGTGCTCCCCAAAACCTACCCCGAGGATGAGCCTTTCTTTGAGGCCTCCATCTTGGGTCTGGGGTGTGGAGCACTGAGGTTATGAGAAGGAAGGACAAGAACTCAAAGGAAATTCATATGTACCCATTTCTTAGAAAAGTGACTCAGAAGACTTACAGGATGACTATTCGGTACAAACATCTAATCTTAGAACACCTCAATTGTACCTGTGGAACCTCTTCTGGTTCTAGGATCGTGGACTCTAAGGAGCCCATATGGGCTTTCAAGGGGCCATGGAGGAAGGGTAAGATGCAGACAGATCTCTAAAGCCGACCTGGGGCCAAGCTGGTGGTAATGTCTGCTCCCCAGCCCTGCTGAGGGCAAGGTGGTTGCAGTTCACCTGCCATTCCCTTGTCACCATCCTTATCCTGCCCAGCTTCACCAGCCTGCCCTTCAGCTGTGGCACAGGACTCCGCCTGTTCTCCCCTGCAGGTAGCCAGCACTAGGGCACTAAGGGCTCCAGAAGGCGCAGGTAAAGCACGAGAGCATTCGAGAGAGGAATTGTTTTGGCTTCCTGGAACAAGTCCGGGGAAGATCTTCACAAAATACAGGATTTCAGACACAGGCTGCCAGTTTGCAGTGTAAGGAGTGGGGACTCAGGCCAGCTTCTTTTATGAAGCTCTGGAGGGGCAGGGGCCATGGAAGTTTTGCCCCATTTATACCACCCAAGCCCCAAGATTGCCCCAGGTCTCCCCTTTCCTCTGGGATGGCTCTGCTCCCCTCCAGCTGGACCTGAAACGTCTCTCCTCCTGGAGGCGGGGCCAGCCCTCTGAGCAGGATAAAACCCATGAGGAGGGGTGTGGTGTGGGCACAGCCTTGGCATGGCCTTCTGGCTCCTCATTCTCTGCCAGCTTCATGGCCAGCCCTGTGGATGCACCCTCAACAGGTGATCTGGTGGGGACAGGGGGAGAACATGGGGAAGGTGTGATGGGGGGAGGCTGAAGTGGGGGAAGCGGAGTAGGGGCTTCAGGGCCTGCTGGGGGGTTTTGAGTCTGGGATGGAGGCTCTCACAGGGAGTCCTGGCTTGACCCCCCTACTCTGGCCTACAGGCCATGCCAGTGGGCTGGGTTCCCACCGGAGAAAGCGGACCACCTTCAGCAGAGGGCAGCTGCTGGAGCTGGAACGGGTGTTTGCAGCATGGCCCTACCCTGACATTGGCACCCGTGAGCACCTGGCTCGGGTCACCTGCCTTCCTGAGGACAAGATACAGGTGAGCTTCCCTCAGGGTGGCGGTACTCTCGCTCAGCCCCCTTTCTCTGAGTATCCTGCTTCCAGGTTTTGCTTTCCTGGTAGCCGGGGGAGGGTAAGCTGGAGGCCAAAGAGATTCCTTTTTCCCTTATCAGGTGTGGTTCCAGAACCGCCGGGCCAAGAGAATCAAGAATAGGAAGGCAGGAGACCTAAGCCCCAGGCCTGAACACACCCAGAGAGCCCATTCTCTTCCAGATACCCTCCAGCAGTCCCGGGAGCCCCCAACACTAGGCCAGCATCCGCCCTCCAACAACACGCCTCAGTGTGCCTCAATGTGTCGACAAGCTTCCTGCCCAGCTCCTGGCTTGGGTCCAGGGCAAGGCTGGGCAGGGGCTAAAGCTGTAGCCCCATGGGGACCAGCTGGAGCATCAGGGGTCCACCTTTCTTCAGAGCGAGCCACTACCCAGACCTCACTGGGCAGCTTATCGGACCTCATCTATGCCTCGGCCATTGTCACCAACCTGGACCACTCCTAATCTAAGTCTAGAACTTGTGAGACCACTCCTCTGGCTCTGCAGCCCACCCTGCCCCTTAGGACTGAACATATCAGAGATAGATCCCCTGCCCCTCCTTTTACACAAGGAAGTTCTCTTATCGGAAGGAAGGTTAGCTCAGGGATCCCTCCCGTCTTCCAGGCCAGCCCAGAGTCACCAGGGCTGGGCTTTAGCACCCAGTGCCCTGCCCGTTGCTGTGGCAAAAGGTACCTTCAGAGAAATGAGGTAAGGGCCCTGTTTTCAATCTCTCAGGCCAGGCTTGGCCACCAGTTCTTCTTACCCCAGCTGACAATACCTCCTTCCTCTAAAGAATAGGCAGCCCCTCCTCACTTTCAGGCCATTGGCTAACTAACTGCTGAGCTAGGTGAGGAGAGCACTGAAACTCATTCCAGACTGTTAGGAACCAGCCCCCCTCTTCTGAACTATTCCCACCTGGACAAATTAATCGAGGAAGTCCTATCAAAGGAATAAAGTAGAAAGAGGAGCCCGGGGCTTATGTTCATTTAATTTTCACAAAGATCATATTGGTTGCCCTCTGACCTGAGGCTGTGGAGACAACCTGACAGATTTAGCAGGGGGTGGGGGTATGCACTCTGGCAACATTGGGTTTTTGTATCACCATCATCTGTATTACCAACTAATCTCCAAATAAAACCCAAACTCTATACCTTAATCTGGATTGTTGTGTGCTGCAAACGAATAAGGACAAGCCGCCGTTTGCTTTTGAAATGTATCTCCATCACCTAATCCCTAAATAGGGCCAGGTTCCACACAGATCCTGGGTGGGAGGCATTACCCAGGATTCTACTGGGATTAGTTAGAAGGATGGTTAATTGAAGGGCTTAGGGCTTTGGCTGACGGGCCCTAGAGAGATGGGAGGCTCTGCTGGCACCTTCTGCTCTTTCTTCCCACTGGTTCCAGGACGCTCCAGCTGCCTCCACTTCTGGAGTTGCTCTGCTCCAAAAAGCATGTAGTTTGCAACCAGTCTAGGGTATTCGGATCCTAGCTTTGCTACGTAACCTTGCAACTCTCTGAAAGCATATGAGCCTGCAAAAAGGGGGTGATAATACTTGTCTTCTTTCCATTATGGGAATAAGAAGCAGTATTAAATGAAAGGCTTCATGTGCTGTGACATATTATAAAAGCTCTCAATTCACCTGAGTTGCCTTTCATCTCCATACAATAGGCTAGGAGACTGGGAAGGCCCCAAACTTCTTGTTCCTTTGGCCTCCTGCCAAGCATCCCCCTTTTGCCCTGGGAAGCCCCAGGCCCAGACTGCGCTGGAAAAAAATATGGAGCATTGAGAGATAGAGGAAGTGGCTGGGAGCAGAGTTCTCTGCGACACGAACCGGAGAACAGAAAGCCTGATTGCTATCTCCAACTTAGCCCCTGCACATGGAAAACACTTTGCACAGGAAAGATTTCCTTGGCAGGAACTAGGTCTTCTACCTCTTGATCTCCAGAAGCTGGCACAGTACTCGGCTCATAAAGGAGCTCTCAATAAGTGTTCAATGCCACAGAAGCCCATTGGCTTGTGAGTAGAGGCTTGGGATCAGGTAAGGACCCCATTCTAGGGTCAGGCGAGAGGATGCCCCGGGTCAGAAGCTGTTGGAGAGGCCTGCTCTTTATCTAACATTTACAAGTCTTCCAACCTTCTAATCCAGTTATCTGGGGGTGTGTGAAAGCTTAAGGCTATAGGAGCAAGTAGTATAGCCATGAATCTCCACAAAAATTCAGTGTGGCTTTTAAACTCGGTCTTAAATGGTCTGGGTTGCTACAGACATTATAAAATGCCACCTGCACTTTTTCTTACAGTTGACATTTCTTTCAACCAACAATAGAAATTCTAAGATTTCTCAACAAAGTGATCTATGGTGGAACAGAAGGAATGAAAGCTTTCCTCTCTCTCATGTGCTGTCTAGAGAAGTTCAGGCTGGTTATGTATCAAGCAGAAACTGACAAACACTAGAACAAATGTCTACTGAACCAACAAGCATGTAATTTCTTTTTCTTTTTAAAAAGATTTATTTGTTTTAAATATATATTTTTTAAATTTTTATTTATTTATGACAGGCACACAGTGAGAGAGAGAGAGGCAGAGACACAGGCAGAGGGAGAAGCAGGCTCCATGCACCGGGAGCCCGACGTGGGACTCGATCCCGGGTCTCCAGGATCGCGCCCTGGGCCAAAGGCAGGCGCCAAACCACTGCGCCACCCAGGGATCCCCCGATTTATTTGTTTTAGAGAGAGACAGAAAGTGAGCAGGGCCAGGGCAGAGGGAGAGGGAGGGAGAGACTCAAGTAGACTCCCTGCTGAATGTGGCGCCTGATTTGGGGCTCAGTTTCACAACCCATGAGATCATGACCTGAACTGAAATCATGATTCAGATGCTTAACTAACTGAGCTACCCAGGTGTCCCATGAGTATGTAATTTCTAAAAACAGAAGAGTATCCTGGGGGTGAGGGGGTGGGGGTGGGGGTGGGGGAGGAAGACCAAAGACCACAGGATTTCATAGTGTGAACAAATGGAAAGGAGTATACCATTACAAACAGACACTGAGGGATGCCTGGGTGGCTCAGTTCAGGGCATGATCCTGGGGTCCTGGGATCAAGTCCCACGTGGGGCTCCCTGCATGGAGCCTGATTCTCCCTCTGCCTATGTCTCTGCCTCTCTCTTTGTGTCCCTCAAGGATAAATAAAATCTTAAAAAAAACAAAAACAATGAACAATTATCAGAACTTAGGAATCTTGGGACGCCTGGGTGGCTCAACAGTTGAGTGTCTGCCTTTGGCTCAGGGCATGATCCTGGGGTCCTGGGACTGAGTCCCACATCGGGCTCCCTGAATGGAGTCTGCTTCTCCCTCTGCCTCAATATCTCTCTCTCTCTCTCTCTCTCTCTTTCTCTCTCTCGGTGTGTCTCTCATGAATAAATAAATTAAATCTTAAAAAAAAAAAACAAAAAAACAAAAAAAGAACTGAGGAATCTTTGGGCTTCTGTGTTGTCACAAGATTTGAAATAAGAATACAGGGGATACAGTAAATATTTATTGGATAAATAACTATTGCTGATAGTTTTTAAGTACCTTTACACAGATTCTATCAGTATGCCTACTAATTGAAGTTCTTAGAAGTTTAACATTACACAGAATTTCAGACTTCAGAACAGAGAAGGAAAGATCATCTGATCTCTCTCAGCCTCAGTTTTGTCTTTGGGAAAAGGGGCCTAAAGCCATTTCCTTTTCCAACCTCCAGGATTGTTACAAAGACCAAAAGTACACTTGATCTTAGCCAAAAGGCCGAGAAGCGATACAAAGACCAAAAGTAATCACATAAAGCAATTACTCAGCTGTGCACACTTAACAAACTATTTTTCGCACTCCCCTAAACTCAGACATTTTAATAACCTACATAAAACCTCCCCATCAGGCTAACGGATAATACGTACACATATTTATAATGTTACATATACATATTCATGTGTATGCTTATTCATATTCACATATACAGTTAAATCTGGAAACAGTCCATATCTACAAAGAACATCTCCCTTTATCAGCTGAGATAATCCACAGTAGGGATACTCTTCCCACCAACATATACAAGCACAAGAGATTTTCAATTAAAAGCAGACCATACTGTTTTGCCATCTGAATTGTTTTCATTTTTGGAGGCAGAGCAAAGGGTGATGGAAAGGTGAGAAGTTTGAGGAGGGTTGGTGAGTGGAAGAGACAGGTAAAAGCATATAGAAAATCTGAAAAAGGCCAGGAGAGGATGAAGACCGAAACTAAGATTCTGGAAATGTGGCAGCTTAGTTCCCAATTTCACCATCCTTGTACCAACTTGTCCTCCTCTTATTTAATGACCTGTGATCAGTTCCTCTTCCCAAACAAAGTAGAGAAAAGGAATCCTTTCTGCTTTTTTGGAGGTTACTGATCTAAATTACAGGTCTGTGTGAAGCATCTTTGGAGCAAGGATGACCATTGATTTGTGTACCTGGGGAGGTTCAAGACAGTATGGTCTACTTTGGGAAGACCTGGATTCCATTTACTCCCGATAGAAAAAAACAAAAACAAAAACCCAGCTTTGGCAGTGCCGAGATGGACTAGAGAAGGCAGATGGGCACTGGGTTCAGGAGAAGGAACTGAAAGAGCAGTTCTTTTCATTTGTTGTCTGAGTCTCTTTTCCTGCCCCTCTGGAAACTGACAGAGGACAGAGCTCCGGCAGGAACAGCCTTGGTACAGCTCTCTGACTAACCGGAGTTATGGACAAAGAGCCTGATAGGTTGACTCTGAGTCAGGCAGCTGGGAGCCTGAAGTCCCCCAAAACCTGCTCCAGACTTTGACAATGAACCACGAGTTAAAGCTCTCCCAACTCGCCTTCCATCGCCCGCACCATGACATACAGCTCGGCCAGGCCCACCACGGAGGCCACGATCAATGCAGCTAGTACTCGCTGGGGAGAGAGAGAGAGAACCAGGCTTAGGGGATGCAGGCCAGCATCCAGCTCTGCAGCCTCCAGTACTTCTAGAAAGGATGGGGAAGGGAAGAAAACCCAGCCCGTAAGTTGGGAGGAAGAGAAGAAAAGAGGATCTGGATTCTCTTTTGAGGTACCCACGACTGCTGGGCAGCTCAAATGTTCCTCTTGTTCGCTGCATAAATATTTAACATCTAACTTGTTCAAGGCACTTTCACATATGTCCTCCCTCTCCCACCAACACTCCCACCCGGGGCACCTTGCCCTGCCCAGTGCCTACTTACTGAGGCCATTTCTGTGAAGATATATTGACTTCCAAGGTAAGTGCAGACGAAGGCAGCTGCCACCGTGACAATAAAGTTGAAGATGGTGATGACCAGCGCTTTCACTGACCTCACTTCAGGGAAGAAGCCGAGGAAGAAACCTTTAGGTCAGCATCCTCCACAAGGCCCTCTTATATCAGGGCTACCTCCCCTATCAATTGGGTTTCCCTCATATGTCAAGCCTGAATAGCTCAGGTTTAAACCCAGGGCACTGGGGTGGGAAGAAGGGCTGTGACCAACCCCTCCCAGGGGAGAGGCTTACAGGGTGATTTCCCAGTACTTCACCTTGCTTTCCCAGGTCACTAAGAGTCCCACCATGCCTTGAATCCTGGGGAAAAGATAACACAAATGATTCCAAATGGAAGCAGCTCAGAGGCAGCCCAGAGTATTCATTTGTCAATCCGGGCTCTGCTCTCTTTATTTCCCAAAACATTAACTCTGCCTTCTCCATGGATTCTGTTGTCTGGGACCAGCTGGATTTTTTTTGCGGATCACAGATCAAACATTTCGGAGAAAGGACATAGGTTCCCAGTACCCACCTATTCCTCTTCTGCTCTAGGGCAGGAACATGCCACAGAATGACAGGGAGCCCTGTCAGAAGAAAGGCTCTAAGGCTTATCTCTAGCTCTACAACTTTTAAGAATCAGTCACCACCTGAGCCCTGAGTCTCAGTAAATGAGGTGGGAATATTAGGTTTGTATGCAGCACAGAACTTCTATGGTCCCTGATGGGTATAAAAACCAAGCTTCTATGATATTTTTTTCCCTCTGTACCTCTTCCCAGTGCAGGGCTCTGCTTGTAGGGGCTACTTAGTCCTTGTATTGAAGAACAGGCCCTTACCTGACAGGTGACATTGTATGTGATCCGCTTATATTCCTCATTGGCCAGCTGTATCTTAATCTTCTCCAAACGGGCAACTAGTTCTGGGTTCTGAGGCAGAAAAATCAAAGGAGAAGAATATTCCCAGCTTGCTAGAAAACCAATGCCACAATCGTTGGTTTTAGGGGGCAAAGCACTGCTAAGGGTGCCAAGAGACCCATGTACTAGTTCTGCCTCCCCTGCTTTGGAACCTGGTTTTTTTTGATCTACTTTCCAAGCTGTCAAGCCGGAAGGATGATATCCAGTTTCCCCACCCCAGCCCTCAAGGATTTAAAAGACTAACTTTTGAGCCCAAAGGCTGTTTCATAAATCTGAATGTACTGTGAATAAGTCTAATTTAGTCAACACCCCTTCTCACAGATATATCTTTTACATACCCGAGGAGGCTTCACAACCTCTGGGAGATAGATTTCACTGCCTTCTAGGAGCTCATGAAGGTATAGTGTGGAACCTAGGAAGAAAAGATTTCCACAAACATAATGACCCATAGAATTGAGCTTGAAGGATTAAGATCAGAAAAGGGCCTGGCCCTTCTGCTTTTTCCTATCAAAATAAAACATGGCTATTCCTATTTTAATTCATTTTGAAGCTCATTTTCAACTGAGAAGAATCAAGAACAATTCCACATAAATATCTCTTAGTGCACATAGCTGACTTTAAGTGTTAGCTCTCAATTATCTTGCTCACGTCACAGCTAACACGTAAGCCACTTAAGTTTACCTTTAGATTAAGTCATGCTGTGGCCACAATAGAACTGCCCTAAATAGATTTAAGTCACAGTGATGGTAAATGCTCAGAGAACAGTGTACTAGATGATCATTATGTTTTAGTTTTTTTTTTTTTCAAATATACATGTAACATTTATTCTAATTGACCGTATGCTGGGTTGTAAAACAAGTCTCAACAGATTTCAATGAATTGAAATCATCACAGAGTATGGTCTCTGTTCATAATGCAATTGAATCTGAAATCAATAACAGGCATAATGATAAATTTTCCATATGTTTAAACATTTATAAATACATTTTAAAATAGTCCATGGGTCAAATATGAAGTCACAAAGGACTTTAGGAATGTCTTTGAACTGAATGATATAAAATATCAAAGTTTTTGTGTGTAGGTAAGTAAAGAAGGAAAGCATCTTTAGACTGTCATAGTATAAAGTAATGAATTAAGTATCTTTGTCAACATGTATGTTTTAGTTCTAATAGTTGAGTGGTCTACCCTTTGTACCTCTGGATAGGCTATGTTAACTCTGGCAAAAGACCTTACAAACTAGTTTGTCCTATTCCCTTCCTTTACAGTTAAGGGAACTGAGACCCAAGGAAAAGAAATGAATTCTCCAAGAGGACTTTGTGGCAGAGCTAGGACTAGCACTCAGATGCGACTCCCAGGTCAGGTCTTTCAATACGGCTTTCCATCATCCTACGTGGAAGAAAAAAAAAAAAAAAGAAAAAGAAAAAGAGAAAAATAAAAAACCCTATCAGATTTGGCTTGCTTTTGAGATGGAAAGAAATCCAGATTTCCAAACAGGACAAGCTCACTATCCTACGTCATTTTCTAATGTGGCTTTTAAGAAATTGAACTTGTGCGGCGGTACTGGTTTAAAACTAGACCTCCTCAAAGGTCAGGCGGCCCGGAGTCGGCTGCGTAGTGAAGGGGAGACTCTCAAGAGAGCAGAAACGGCACAAGAAGCCCCATCCACGGAAGCTGTTAAGGGAGTGTATTGCCCTACGGTTTATGAGGTGACTCTTGGGTTGGTTAGATGACCATTCCGCGGGGGACGGAGGCTGATGGCATTTTTCCCCCCTCGTAACGATGCCAGAGGTGGGAGAAGACTCTGGAAAAAGGGAGGTGAGTCCGGGCTGGAGACTGGGGCTCACCCGTCTCTCTCAGGTACTGATGCAGATCTCGGATCAGGCGGAAGGGAACCAGGCGCGAGGGGCCACTGGGAAAATCACCGTCCTTGTGCTTCTCCCCCAGCACGGCTTCCAGTTCTGCACGCAGCTTCCGGGGCAGCTGCTCTGGCTCCAGCTCCCCACCGGGAGCCAAAGCGCGCACCAGCCGATCACCCGCAAGCAGGCAAGACGCCATGTCTACCGGACTTAGGGTCAGGTGACGCGGGGCCGGGACTTCCGCCCACCGCGCGCCGGAAGGAGCCTGCCGCTCGCGGGGCGGGCTGAGCCCGGCGGGGGGCCGAGGGGGCGGGGACGCGGCGCGGGGCAGTGTGGGGCGGGGGCAGAACGCCCGCGGCCGCGGCCTGGGCCCAGTGTCGGCCGCCGAGCGGGCGCTCCCCGGGACATGGCGGGCTGCGTGGCCCGGCGGGCCCTGGCCGTGGGCAGCCGCTGGTGGGCCCGCTCGCTAACCGGGGCTCGGGGGCCGAGGCCACTCTGTGTGGCAGGTGGAGCTGGGGCCTTCCCGCCAGCGGCGACAGCGACGACGCGGAGGCACCTCTCGTCCCGGTGAGGGACTGAGCGCGGGGCCCGTCCCTGGAGCCCGGGGAGCGTGTTCCGGCCCGCGAGGAGGCCGGGAGGCTCGGCCGGCCGAGGGTGACTGGGGTGCGACCCGGGAGAGGGTCCCGGCCGGCAGCCGACCCGCCCTGCCTGGGACGTGCGCCAGGAACAGAGAAGGGAGCGCGGCCCAGAGCCCCGGGTTACGCCGGGCTGGCCCTGAGCGGGAGCTAGTAACCTCCCAGAGCGAATCCTGCCTCCCCAGATGGGGATCTCGAGCGCTGTTGCTAGTGGGCAGCCTTTTAATTAAACTTTAGGGCTCCGACATGAACCCCAGCCCCGGGTTAGGACAAGGCCTCCCTCAGAAAGATGCTCGAAGTGGGAAACAGGACTTTTAGGAGGGCCCTGCGTAGGGCCCAGGTTTCAGCTGACCTTGGGGAGGCTGGTTCTTAGTGTGTGACCTGGGGAGGGGGCTTGAGGTCACGGGGATGATGTGAGCATGGTCTCTAGCGATGGGACAGGCAGGTCAAACGGCCTGGAGGATCAAGTGAGAGGGAGCATAAGGTTCACGTCTCCACAAGGCTAAGAATAGCAGACCTTGGAAGGACCCCTAGAAAGAGCAGCCCTGTCCAGAGAGACCACTGAGAGAACTGACCTTTTTTTGGGGGGGGGGGGCTGAAATTAGACACTGGTGTTGGGGAAAGATGGATGATAAGTATTTGCACCTTAAGACCCGAGGGAAATTTGATGTAAATCTGAACAAAAACTAGATTGAAAGACTACTAGGTGCAATGCGGGGAGTGCAGTAGGACGTATGGTGATGATGGTTAAGCCCTTCAAGGGCAGGGTGAAGGCTGCAGTTTCTGGGCATAGACAGAGATGGAATTAGAACAAATGTTTTACACACTTGGCTCTGAGGGGGAACACAGGCTCATCAGACGCAGGTATTGCTCCCAGAGAACCTACGGTCTCTAGTTGAGATGAGACATGGGCACAAATAACAAATGCAAGGTGGGAAGGGCAGGAAAGAAACCGGCAAGAGGTACAAATAAGCAGGGTGCGAGGGCATGATATGAGGAATGCTGAGAGTGAAGAGAGAACAAAGTGATGTGGGAGCCGTCAGACATAACACAGAAACCGAGGCAGGGCCTGTGGCTAGATCTCAAAGAGGAAAAGACGGGATCTGGAGTGGTGGTTTGGCAGGACCCTTCCCTGCTTCACCTGCCCCACGGCTTGGGCCTTTCTCTGCTGTCACTGCCTGGCCCCTCGGTATCCTAGTAGCTTTTTCTGATGGGCTAGGTACCATTACCTCCTCAGCCTTTCAGTTGCTTGTTCTTTTCCTTCCTAACCAGAAACCGACCAGAGGGCAAAGTTTTGGAGACGGTTGGTGTATTTGAGGTGCCAAAACAGAATGGAAAATATGAGACCGGGCAGGTGAGTGCTGGGCTGGGTCATTTTTCATTTTCAGGATATGCCCTGCATCTTGAAAGGGTCAGCTTCGGTCATAGGCTCGAATGTTACAGTTTTCTGCCTTGGTGTTCAGTGCCAGACCAGAATCACAGATTTTTTAAGATGGGGTTTCTGTTTTCCTGGATCTGAATCCTTTTCATGTATCAAAGGGTTCTCCTTCTAAGTTAGCGTGGACAGAGATAATTTGAACCAAAGGAAGGAGAGAGCCAGATTGTTGAATCCTATAATTTAGTGGAAGGTGGGAAGCCAGTGAAGGGAGCTTTCAGAAAAGCAAAGCTTTGGATGCCTGGGTGGCTCAGTGGTTGTGAGCATCTGCCTTTAGCTCAGGGCGTGGTCCCAGAGTCCCATGATTGAGTTCCACAATGGGCTCCTCACAGGGAGCCTGCTTCTCCCTCTGCCTGTGTCTCTGCCTCTTTCTGTGTATCTCTCATGAGTAAATAAATAAAATCTTTAAAAAAAAAAAAAAAGAAAGAAAGAAAAGCAAACCTTTGGGGGTGACTGGGAGGCTCAAACAGTTAAATGTCCAACTCTAGATTTTGGCTCAGGGCATGATCTCAGGGTCCTGGGACCGAGCCCCACGTCTGACTCTGGGCTAGGTGTGGAGCCTGCTATAGATTGTCTCTCTCCCTTCCCTCTCTCCCTCCCCTTACTCCCTCTCTAAAAATAAAAGAAAGAAAGAAAAAAAGAAAAGCAAACTCTTGATTCTTTGTCATAGTTGAACTGATTGCAGTGTAATATAAGCTGTGGGTGTGAGATTCTTGTTTTCCTATCAGCTTTGTGCGAGATCCACTAAAATAGATTTAGGCCCCTTGTAAGTAAGGACTTTTTGTTTACTCAACTTCCCGCTTGAATGCCTGCAACGGACCAGGTGTTGTGCATTGAACTTGACTCAGAAAGCAATGCCTTCGTAGAGCTGGCAGTCTAGAGAGGAAGTCTAGATGGAGTCTGTGGCTAAGCATGATGCTAAGTGGAGGGGAGGTCAGGGAAGGCTTCCTAGAGCTCTAAGCTATGGTCTAAAGGATCAGTAGAAGTCAGCCAGGTAAAGAGGAGGTAAGAGTGTCCTGAAGCTGGTGAGGGTAGATCACAGAGTTCAAGGGAAAGATTGGCAAGATCTTGTGCTGGGATTGTAGCCACCTGTGCCGCTTAGTAGTCTGAGTCCCACCTGGAAGGACTTGTGGACGTGGACTGCTTCCTCACTGAGGCTCTCTTTCCTCCTAGCTCTTCCTTCATAGTGTTTTTGGCTACCGAGGTGTCGTCCTGTTTCCCTGGCAGGCCAGACTATATGACCGGGATGTGGCTTCTGCAGCTCCAGAGAAGTAAGTACCCCTGTCATTGCACCTCGCAATACCCCCAGGAGGAGGCCTGACTCATGGTCAACATACATAATTGGGGTCCCTGGGGTGAATTCAACATTCTCCTGGGCCATGGAAATAGTCCCAGAGTACTTCCCTGACACCATGGAGATAAAAGTGCTGAGTGCCAGGGACAGTCTTAAGTCAGAGGGTCCCTGTAGGCCTCCCCAGGATGCTTTCCCAAGCTGTTTTCTATTTGCATTATAAGTCACCCAAAAAGCATTGAGGGACTAATTTTCTTGATTTTTTTGTTGTTCAGTTATAACCTTTCTTTCGATTTCTTACACAAGTACATTAAAAAAGAAAAGGCCGGGGCAGCCCCGGTGGCTCAGCGGTTTAGTGCCACCTTCAGCCCAGGGCCTGACCCTGGAGACCCAGGATCGAGTCCCACGTTGGGCTCCCTGCATGGAGCCTGCTTCTCCCTCTGCCTGTGTCTCTGCCTCTCTCTCTTTCTGTGTCTCTCATGAATAAATAAATAAAATCCCTTTAAAAAAAAAGAAAGGCCTAGTTTCATTAAGTAATCATAGACATCTCCATGGATGTTTGAAGAGTGGGGTGCTTGGGGCTCCATGGATGGAGCCAAGGCCAAGGGCAATTTGACTTTCTCAGCATGGTCCCCTTCTTCCAAGAAGCAGCCAGCGAGTAAGACAAATGGTGACTTTGAGCCATGGGCCCTCCGCATTCCCTTATTGGCCTCTGGTTGGGGAGGGGCTGAGCCTGGGTGTTGCTGAGCAGATACCCAGCTGCTGCTGAAACCCCTTCAGAGCCGGCATTAACTAGTCTGTTGGGGGTAAGGAGGTGGTAGGGAGCGAGGGCAGGCACTACTTCTGTTTCTCTTGGGGTGATATTGGGCTTCTTCTCTTACCCTGTAGAGCAGAGAATCCTGCTGGCCATGGTTCTAAGGAGGTGAAAGGCAAAACTCACACTTACTATCAGGTGCTGATTGATGCCCGAGACTGTCCACATATAGTAAGTAAGCAAGATGGCTGGGCCGGGGGTTTCTCTCCATGGGAAAGGTCTGAACAGAGAGAGGGAGGATGGTCCCAGAGAGCCTGGATCAGCACTGGGCCCACATTCTCAGGACTGGATAGTGACTAAGAAAATCTCTGACTTCTTGCCTTAGTCTCAGAGATCTCAGACAGAAGCTGTGACTTTCTTGGCTAACCATGATGACAGCCGGGCCCTTTACGCCATTCCAGGTGAGTAGTGAGCATCTGAATATGCCTATTGATGAGAGGTCTGGTGGGTCTCAATGAGAAGATTCTGATGCCTCTAATCTGCTAGGAGGGATGAGACAAGCTGAGAGTGATGGTACCAGGCTCATCCAACCTTGAGACAAGGCCAGGAATTGTGTTTCTTTTTCTTTCTTTTTAAAGATTTATCCATCATTTATGATAGACATAGGCAGAGACACAGACAGAGGGAGAAGCAGGCTCCACGCCGGGAGCCCGATGCGGGACCCCATCCTGGGACTCCAGGATCGCGCCCTGGGCCAAAGGCAGGCGCTAAACCGCTGAGCCACCCAGGGATCCCCCTGGAATTGTGTTTCTTCTCAGCCTTGTTCCTCCCTTTTTCCTGTATGAGTTTCACTGCCTCTTTTCCTCCCTGTGCCAGGCCTGGACTATGTCAGCCATGAAGACATCCTCCCCTATACCTCTACCGATCAGGTTCCCATCCAGCATGAGCTGTTTGAAAGATTTCTTCTGTATGACCAGACAAAAGGTGAGTTCTCAAGAAGGGAAGCTGGAGCAAGAGGGCCCTTTCTTCAAAGATAGTGTTATAGAAGTAACTTCAAAGCTCCCTATCCACAACCTTATTCGACGTCCCATTAGACCTATTGGGTGGGTGGCTGTTATCTCTTCCTCATAGACATGGAAGCTAAGGCTCAGGGATGATAAGAAGGGACTCAACCCTGCAAGGTCAGGGTTACAATAGGGTCAGAAAACCTGAGCTCCTCACTCCTAGCCCATTTCTCTTCCTAGGATGTCACATAACTCCTCAGGGCTTATTCTTGGTGGCCTCGTGCCTTCTTCCAGACTGTGCATTTGCTTCATGTTTGGGTCCCTCGTTTCCCCAGCCAGCCCTGGGGAGTGTTCTCTAGGAGGGGCAGTTGGAGAACCCCTGGGATTGGGCCTGACTGATTAGTCCTTTCTTGCCTCAGCACCCCCTTTTGTGGCCCGGGAGACACTACGGGCCTGGCAAGAGAAGAACCACCCCTGGCTGGAGCTCTCTGATGTTCACCGGGAGACAACAGAGAACATTCGTGTCACTGTCATCCCCTTCTACATGGGCATGAGGGTGTGTACCTGGCCTGGGCCCCTTCCCCCAGGGGTAGGCCCCCAGGTTTTCTGTGCTGTTCCCAGTGTGACTGCTGGAGTGGGTTCCAGATTTAAACTGTGTGTCCCGTGGTTCTTCCCAGGGCTACACATAAGGGGCAGACACTGGGACCTAGAGCAGCAGGTAAATCCTCAAGTTCTGGGATGGAGTCCTCCAGGCTGACTCTTCCTTCTGTTCTGGTTCAGGGGATTCCTGTTTATGAAGAGTATACACATACTTGTTTAAATCTCTATAGGCTGATCTTCACACTTTATATGCATTAGTCAGATGTTTATTGAACTATTTCTTGCCTGGCTGTGAGCTTCAAATAAAAATGAAACCGTGTCCCTGCCTTACAGGAGCTCATGGTAGTGGGAGAGGTTACCACATCAAGTATTGTCATGGTGTTGGGCTATGGAAGGGCCGATGAGGAGGGCAGTGGCCTGGGCCAGCAGTGATTACAGGAGTTGGGGGCAGCAGCTAGCTGGATGACTGGGGAGAAAGGGAAGGGCCTTGTGGCTTACTTCCATTGGCACCCAGCTCTGTTGGTGATCTTGATAGGATAAGGAGGAGGGAGGCCAGGGATGAGGCCAGGGGAGGCTGTCTTCTCTTGGGTTTGTTGGCTGTAGTCCACTCTCCATCCCACACATAACAGCATTGTTCTGTCTCTGTAACCTTCCTGGAACACACCTACTCAGTTGGAGAACTATTGATTAGAACAGACGTTTCTGCCCTCTGGGACTTAAATTCTTTGTGTTTTTCCCCAGGAAGCCCAGAATTCCCATGTCTACTGGGTGAGTGTGTGCCTGGAGGGATAGGATCGGGGGTACAGGTTAGGAGGGTGGTGGCGGGGGGGGGGGGGGGGGGGGGGGGGGGGTTGGAGTTGGAATTTGCCTCTGGCGCAGGGTGAGGGGGTGGGGCTGTGCACTGCAGGTTGTTTGTCTTTGTTGCCTTTTGCTTTCCTAGAATACTGGGTGGGGTGCCCCAGGTGTTCTTTTTCAGCTGTGAACTCTCTCCTCCACTCCCCACAGTGGCGCTACTGTATCCGCTTAGAGAACCTCGATAGTGATGTGGTGCAGCTCCGGGAGCGACACTGGAGGATATTCAGTTTATCTGGCACCTTGGAGACAGTGAGAGGCCGAGGAGTGGTGGGCAGGGTAAGCATCATCAGGCCAATAATGCCTACTTTCTGTTCCTTCCCAGCAGGCCTGGGGGCTGAGTGCCTGCTCTCCTCCTCTGTGGCTAGGGACAGAGGCAGTGTGTGAATGTGTTGGGCTGTTTTGGGTGACACCTTACAACACCACCGTGAGAGAGTTTTCTTACTACCTGATTCACAGATGAAGAGAGAGGTTGTGAAGTGAATAACTGGCCCATGGTTGTGTGGCTGGTAGTGGAAGGACCTGGATTTGAATCCAAGGGAGTCTGACATCAAAGCTTATGTAGAGGTCTTATTGCCAGCACAGAGCCTTACTAAAAATATCCCCACTCATCCCATTGCTTCTGGTTGTCATTCTTCTGCCTCTTTACATACTTGCATCCTCTGCTAGTCCACAGAGATCTGATTTTGCAAATCTTGCACTACCCAACTCTGTCTCTTGTGAAATAAAGTCACAAGAAATGGCCAGGGGCCACATTTAACATCCATTTTTCCATGTTAGCAGGGAGTTGGGAAGCAGGGTGGGATATTGAGAATAGGGCTTTGGAGTGAGATAGTCTGGTTTTGAATGCCAGCTATGTGTGGTTTACTCACCACATAACTTTGGGCCAGTTTAACCAACAATCTCAGTTTTTTTCCTGATAAAATGGGGGTCACACCTATTACCTCGTAATTACTAGGAGGTTTAAGTCAGCAGAGGTTACAGAGCACCACCGTGGTGCCTGGCATCTAGGCACTCAGTGAATGGACTCTGGAAGGGGTATTTACAGAGGAGGTCCTATGCCTAGCATCTTTGCCCCATGCCCACAGATGTTAAGTCTGAGGTTCTCTTTCCCAGAATCAGAATAAAAGGCCCAGGTCAACGGCTATGCCGTGGGAGGTGGTACTGGCAGGCAGTCACTGTGGGAGGCCTAAGGGGCATCCTCCTGATGCTCTGGCAGTCAGCATGTGGCCTGGGGTACAGGGAGCTTGTCTGGCCATACCGATTTTGCCTGAACCCTTACAGGAACCAGTGTTATCCAAGGAGCAGCCTGCATTCCAGTACAGCAGCCACGTCTCCCTGCAGGCTTCCAGCGGGCACATGTGGTAAGTGAGTACGGGCAGGGGACAGGGCTACCTCCACCCCGCAGACACAGCCGCAGGTCAGAAAAGTGAGAGCTTGTAGTTTGTGGTTAATTCAGGGCCAGGTTACATCTTGAGATGCAGCCTTATTTGCTCTTGATTGTTGCATGGGACTTGTCTAATTTTTTTCTGTTTTCTAGTTCCCTGTAATTTCATGGACTGAGGACTTAGGCCTAAGAGGTCTGGTGGTTTGATGCTGCACTGAGTTGCCCATGGAGTTGTTTTTTTTCCCGGTGGTTCACTCTTTAACCTGATAGTATAGTTGGGTAGCTTATGAAGTATGCATCTAAGGGCCAGAATCAGGACAGCTGCGTTTCTTCTTTTCATGTAGGGCCAGAAAGGGCTCTTAGGTTTCTGGACCAGCGTTATTCTGACATGAGCTGGGCCAAAGAGAGCCCGTCCTGCCTCATCCACTGTGTTCAGTTCTGGAGCTGAGGGCCTGTGGCTCTCAAGAGCCTCAGTAAGGCCTCAGCCCTCGCTCCCTCTAACCCAGCTTCTCTCTAACCCACAGGGGCACATTCCGCTTTGAGAGGCCTGATGGTTCCCACTTTGATGTCCGGATCCCTCCCTTCTCCCTGGAAAGCAATAAAGATGAGAAAACACCACCTTCAGGCCTTCACTGGTAGGCCAGCTGAGGCCTGAGTGCCTAGGCTCAGCCCCTGAAGAACAGCTCTCATCCCACAATTGCTGCAGAACTCTCTCTCCACCATGGGCCACAGTGGGTCTTTTTATCATTTGAGCCATTTGATTGTGGGGTTCTTTTTCAGTGCGTGGGTGTAATCGTTTTCTCCAGAAGACCTGTGTAGGACTCCTCCAAGGCTGGCCTCCCCTGTAAGCCCTGGCTACACTGTGTTCCAGTAAAGCTTTCCACCAGGAATTCTATGTTCAGCTGCCACAGGCCTGGGGTTTCCTGGCCTGTCACACAAGTTGTTTGGAATATGAGGTTTGGTCAATAAACCAGTGCACACTTGGCCACCCTCGCCATTTCTGCCGGGGTCTCAGGCTCCCCTTTTGGTGTAGTTGGGGCCCTTGGTTGCTTTCCTTTGCTGTCTTTCCAGGAAACTGCCCCATCTACTAGAGTATGTATCTGTTTCTTTCTCTCCTGAGGCTGGGGCTTGGCTGGATGTCTCCTGGGGTCATCATGCCTCTCAGCCAGTGGGTTGGGGGCTAGACTGGACTCGTTCTTTATCCTCTGCTAAGTGCAGAGCAGGAGGCCAGCAGCAGGCTCAGGCTCTCAGCACTGGCTAACCATTGACATCGTCGGCCTCACTGGGCCTGGGAAGGAGTGAGGCAAGCCCTTCAAGTTCCCTGGAATAGCTTGCCAGCCCTGAGCCTTCAGGCCTCCACACCGCAAATACAGAAACTCAGCCAAGGAGCTTTAGTTACGTAAGGACGGTGACTGAGCCAAGCTACTTTCTGAGCTGCTTGCAGATCTCCAAGAGCCAGAGATGAAATGTGCTGCATTTTCCCGAGTCTTAGGATTCCTGCTTCCCTACTACCATAGTGATTGTTAAAGAGGTCCTTTTATTCTTAATATTAAATCTCAGTTCCAGCCCTCATTAGTGTCGTCCTTAATCCTCCACCAGGGGGAGCCCGGGTTGCAGGGCAACTGAGTGCAATAGGATTTATGATTCTGGGAGAACACAAGGTGGTGAATGGGAAATCCAACTGTGTCCATAGCAGTGAGCTGACCCAGCTCTAATCACTGCAAGCACGACTCTGTACTACCGCAGTGTAACACAATTTTATTAGAAATTAGTGTTTGTTTCCATCACCTGTGGTGAGCAACAAAGGATTACAGTTAAGTGGCAAAGAAGTTCTCTCGGCAGGAGTTGGGCCATCCTTTAGGCGACGTGGGTGATATAAGAATAAAACCCATGTGATGAACAGCAGGCTTCTAGTTTTCTCAGAAACCGACAAAGTTTGACCTTCATCCACGCTTTTTGTTTGGCCCGCCCCCCCCCCCCCCAATTGAAAAATTCACACAGCCAAGAGCTGCTTTCCGAATGGGGCTGAGAGGCACAAAGAAAATTCCCCAAACCCATATGCCACAAAGTCTGAGTAAAGAAGTTAAGATTACATCAGTGGTTGCAATGTTAGTATTTTTCTTAAGACCAGGGAGATACTTTGATCAGTCCAGGATTACTGTGCTTTCTCAGGAAGAAAGACTAATCACCACTGAGACAGCTGAGGATCTAAATGTCAAAGCTGCAAAGAGGCTGCAGGGCAGGGGAGGTCAAAGGACAGGCATTAAAATACCTCAGTGGGGAGCCAGGGCTTTGAGCAGGCCTCAGGAGGGAGGGCTGGAGGGCTAGAGAGCCAGGGCTGAGGAAATAGACCCTCAGCCTGGGCCAGGAGCATTCCAGTCTCTGTGGGAAAGCTACAAAGCCAAAGTCGGAATCTGGCCAAAGAAATGGATTTGTCTTCATCTTATTACTCCAGTGAGGGCTGGAAGAAGTGTTTGGAGCTGATGAGCAGGGTGCCTCACCTGAAAGTCTACATATTCAAGGCTGTGACAAGCATAAAATGCCAGGTTAGTCATGGTTCCCTTGCCCCATCATGTCATTTCAGGTCCTTGTGGGTGTCTGAACCATGGCTGGCATTTGCCCAGAGGCTCCAGTGGGTCAGCCACAAGCAGGCCACTTAGCTATAGTGGCCATAGTCAGGAGAGGGCCCTGATAACCTGTGCTCCTGCCCGGTGGCTACCACTCAGTGGCTATGGGGTCTTGCTAGGCTGGCTGAGCAGCTCTCTCCCTGATGGCATTCCTTTGGAAAATAATTCAGGTAAGGGCCAAGCCAAACAGAAGATTGTGAAAAAAAGCCCCCAAGGAGGAACTTGCTCCTTTGCCCAAGAGCTGGGGCTCAGCAGCTCCGTGGCCACATGACCCATGACCCAGCCTTTCAAAGGACTTAGGCTGCTCACATCACCCTGGGTTCAGACCCAAGGCTGGGCAGAACCACCATCCCAGCCAGGACACAAAACCAATAGTAGGGGGCGGGCAGGAGGTAACTAGCCAATGGCCAAGCACATGCCACTTCTGCACAGGGCTGCTGGGAATGCAGAGCTCGGGTTCCCCATCCTCGGCTGGTGGGCATCAAGCGCAGTACCCACAGGCTCCACAGCTTGCCTTCTGGGCCTCATGCTCCTGGCCCCATCATGGCTCTTTGGCTTTCTAGTAAGTAAAGCAAAGCATGCCTTGGAGCCGAGGGCAAGAGAATAATCTAGCAATCATGTAAGGCCCTAGGAGTCAGTTATATGACCTTAAAGTGTTCTTTCTCGTGAGCATTACGAGGACCACAGTTCCCAGCGTAAATGCCCTTCCTTCCCGTGTGCTATCTGAAACAGCTGCCTGGCCTGCTCAGCAAAGCCAAAGGTAGTTCTTTGTTTTATTGCTTCTCTAGCCCCTCTCAGACTGATTCTGCAGGGAAGAGGGGTTAGAGTCAGAAAAAGATGATGGGGATCAGGGCAGAATACAAATCTCCTGAATAAAAGTACAAAGTGCTTTAAAGAAACCGACCCCAAAGGCATCAAGAAAGGCCAAGAGGGGACCTACCCCTAGAGGGGTAGCACATATACCCAGTCCCCTCATTGTTAGACCTAAAACTATTCATTTCCTAGATAATTTTTTAAAAACCAAAATCATGAAGCCTGTGCTTAAAACACGTCAGGGAAAAAGGAGCCCCACCTTCTGTAAGAAACTGGGCCTCCACAGCACCAGAACGAGCCTGTTCCTCAGAGGCCTCAAGGCAGCCCTTCAGTGGAGCAAAAGGACACTCAGCAAAGGGTCGAGAAGATTGTTCTCATAGGAGGTGGGCAGGTCAGTCCATTTGCCCCAGGGGCAGAAGCAGCTCCCTGTCAGGAAAGGTGAGCAAAGGGTCCAGGATGTGGTCATCGTGAAGTGCTCAGGGAGCAGGGCAAATGAATTTGGTCCCTCTCCTGCTCGGGCCGGGCCCTTTGCCTTTCTGTCATGCCTCTGGGTGCTGGAGCAGAAACCCAGCCAGCGCCAGCGTGGGGGGTGGCCAATGGGGCAGGGTTCCACAGGAGGGGAGACAGGGTGTCCTGACTCCCTGAGGGTCTTGTCAGTCGCGATGGGTAGACTGGTGGCCAAGCTGCCGGTCATCATAAGTGCTATAGCGCTTGACATGGATACGGCGGACCCGGTCCCGCAGTTCAAAGGTCTCCTCATCTTCACTGGGAGAAGCCTGGCTGCGGCTTCGGCTTGTGGCCTCCAATAAGGAGTTGTCAGGGACTCGGGGGGTCTCATACAGTAGGACGTTGAGTGTCTCCTCATAGATTCGGGCCTCTGGGAATTCCACCTGGGATAAGGAAGACAGGAGGACTGAGTGGTGTCTCATCCCAGAAAGGCAGCAACCTGTCAGGGCCCATGACTCTGCTGGCTCTAGGAGTTCCTCATAGAGCTTTCTGTTTCATGAGGGAGGGGAGGGCTCTCTGAAGGAGACTTGAGGAGCTGTACTCTGTGGCCATAAGCATGCCACAGGGCCCATGCCCCATGCCCCACGCCCCACCTGATCCCAGACTGATGAACTACTACGTGCGGAGCTTAGGGCCTTGGCTCTGTGGTCAGACCTGGGCTTAAGTACAGCTCCACCCCTTACTAGCTGTGGGACCTTGGGCTTAGCCTTGCTATGCCTCAGTTTCCACCTGTGTAAAATCAGGGCTAGTATCTACTTCAGAGAGCTGTTGTGAACATTACATGAAAGACAGATAGGTGCCTGAATTCTGGCCTACCTTGAGCTTCCGCTCCCTCATCTGTCAATGGGGACAATGCTCTAGCCCTGCCTGTCTCACAGGTGGGGTGTGAGGAGTCAAAAAGTTTATGAAAAAGAAAACACTAAGGAAGGTGACAGGTGCTGCTGTCACTTCTGCAGTGTAACTGCCCGCATGAGACCTGTCCCTGAATCCTGACTCTGTTGATACGGATACACGGGAGTCCCCACCCACAAAACAACAGAAGGAAGCAGAGCCACCTCCCATAAGCTGTCCTACCCCAACCCTCAGACTGCCCAGCTCGAGGCATTTCAGGGGCCTGGGGGCTGAGCATGTGCTATACAAGCTTGGCTGCTTCAAGCCCCTCACACGCAACTCTCCCGAGTGAGCTGCCCTTCTAGCCCAGCAAAGGCCTTTGCTGCCTCCATTATACACACAGCGGACAGCTTCTCTTTGGGAAGGACCTGACTGCTCGCAGTCTGGGAGGTCAGGGTTTGCTGAGTTTGTGTTAACTATCACCTGTCAAACCCCTCACATGTACCTGGCGCGGTGTTATTAACTGCAGAGGTTAAGCTGATTGACCAGGAACACCCAACTGGCAGGAGCCAAAGAGATCAGACCCTGCACTGTTGCTCCTAGGAAGCACGTCATTTCCCTAATAGTTTCATTAACTGGATACCATCATGCCCATGTTTGCAGGTGAGGAAATTGAGGCCCAGATGGTTTAAATGGCTTGGACAAAGTCAGAAAACTGGTAAATGGTAGAACCAGAATTCAGACCTGAATTGGGCCAGCTCCAAAGACCCAGTCCTTTCCACTGCACCACACTGTTCCTTGCTGGTCAACAGCCCCACCTCTCAGCTGACAAAGGATTCCCAAGCCATTCCCCGAACTCCTTGAACTGGCTTTGTCCTTGCCCAGCACCATCATGTGAATCTGGGGAAAACAGTAAACCGAATGCCCTTTCACTCCCTATGGTAAAAGGCACAGCTGGGGCTACACTGGGATGTCCCGACCTGCACAGAGGGAAGCCCCCACACCTTGGTCTGCTTCTTCTCCGTGGCATACACAATGGAGGTGCAGCACACCTCTGCCAGCTTGCGACCCTGGCCGTAGAAGGACCAGCAGCAGATCTCATCGCCAATGACGTCCTTGATGAAGAGCACGCGGCCGTTGAAGCGCAGGGAGAGCTTGTCAAACAGCTCGATGTTTTTCAGCAAGTGGTCGTCGGAGTTGCTGAAAAACCCATGAAGGCCAGCAGGCCTGGGAGTGAGGTTCCAGCACGAGGGAGGGTGCTAGCTGGGTGCCTCCCTCCCTCCTCCTCCCTGTCATGCAGAACTGAGGAAAAGTTGAGATGCCAGAGGGGGCAGGAAGAAGGGTTGCAGGCACCCTCTGGGTTTGGGGGCCTGTGAGGAAGAGGAGGGGAGTTGGTTTGAAGTTAAAGCAGAGAGAACTGAGGGAGGGAGGTCTCCTTTCATTAGGCTCCAAAGGAAGAGAAGTAGCAAGAGGATTTGTTCCCTTGCTGTAGGGCGGATGCTGGCTACATGTCTGTCCCCGGGGACTCACTGAGCCTGCGGCCTTCGGCATATAGCTGTGGCTAGCTCAGAGGACACTGGCGGGCAAGGGAGAAACTGGCCCAGCTCAAGCATGAACGCTGGCTTAGGAGGAGTCCTAGCCATGGGCTTCCCGGTGTCCCTCCTCCACCTCATAAGATAATGCTGGGAAAACACCTGGCACGCCGCCTGACAGGACATGTTGGGTGGGGGTGGGGTGGAATGGGGGGGTGTTGTGTGTGTGTGTTCCGATTTGTTCTCATCTATGTCACAGCCAGGGCCCTGGAGCAAGTTCCAAATGCCTCTGCCCTAATTTCCCTTCTCTCTCTGTTCTTCCTGCCTGAGACCTAGACCCTTGTCAATGGTGCCAGGAGTGCAGGTGGCTTCTCTTGGGTGAGCTGCCCTGTCGCTGGCTGCCTAGCCCTTCTAGCTCCTTCTTCAGCCCTTCCCCAAGCCCGGCCCCCAAGCCCTCAGCCCCCAGATGCCCACCCTACCTGGTATAAGAATATTTGTTGTTGCTTCTATTGTACAGCAGCTTCACCACGGGCTGGGAGGGAGGAGAGCATGAGGGCCAGGCCAGGGTCCCATCCTCCCCTGCCCGTAGCCCTCAGAGGTCCCAGTACCTTGGTGGAGGATTCGATGAGCCTCTCTTCCTCTTTCAGGGACGTGATGATGGGGATGTTGCACACAGGCTGGTAGGAGTCCTTCTTGTCCTGGGGGACACACACAGCTGAGAACCTTTTTTGAGATCGCCTACTTGCCAGGCCAAGCCAGGCTTTCCCCAGGAGCTGTCAGACCCCTCTGTCAAAGCTACCCTCTGCTTGTTGAGGCACCTGGTAATAAAAACTGCCAGCTGGCAAGCGGAACCCCATTTCCAGAAAACCTAAAATCCGGATATCACGACACAGAAACTGGAAGCTGGGCATAGTCATACTGTCTGAGTCCATCACCGTACAAACTGACTGGCTGCCAGTGTCCCTGGCCTGGCCAACAGCTGGTGTACCTAACTAGGTTTGGACTCACCAACCATATCTGTCACGCGACCTTTCAGGAATTGGACCTTTATGTCGCTAAGGGTGGCACCAACTCCCAACCTCCTCAACCTAACCCCGTTTTATTCCCATACCTGCAGAGCAGTCTGGCACATGTTCACCAGCCCCTGAATGAGGTAATACTTTGCTTCAGCCATCAGTTCCTTGATTTCTTGCCGGTTTTGTGGGAGGATGATGGTGTCATCTCGGAGGTAATTCAGAATGGTGCCGAAGTGCTTTCCACATCGGTCTATGAGGATCCAACCTAGGGATTCAGACAGCCCCGGACAGTTACTCTTTGCTCCCAGATACCAAGCAGCAGGCAAAGGCCACTTGACGAGCCTGGTGGCAGGGGGTAAGCAGCATATAAGCATAGAGCCCATGGCACAGGGTAACAGAAGTGGGCACACCACCTCTTAGGTCTGTGGCTGTTCTTTTCAACCGAAGATGGCACATACTGTGAAAGGCAGAGGTCCTCCAGCCTCTGTGGCAGCCCAGAGGTCTAAGCTCAGGAGCACTCAGGCCCACCTCCTGGCAACACAGGAACCACCAGGCCCTGCCTACCTTCTGTGCACTGCCCAGTCACTGCAGGGGTGGTTCTTATGAGAATCTAGTCCTCTGTGCATGTTTAAAAAGTATGGATCTGGGATCCCTGGGTGGCACAGTGGTTTGGCACCTGCCTTTGGCCTAGGGCGCGATCCTGGAGACTCGGGATCGAATCCCACATAGGGCTCCCGGTGCATGGAGCCTGCTTCTCCCTCTGCCTATGTCTCTGCCTCTCTCTCTCTCTCTCTCTCTCTCTCTTTCTCTGTGACTATCATAAAAAAAAAAAAAAAGTATGGATCTTCTCCCTGGAAAATGTGGAAGCACACACCATTCTATGTACAACTTCAAAGAATTCTGAAACTCTACCAAGGATTCCAGGTGAAAGAGTCCTGTACCGAGTAATAGGAAAAGAGAATCTGGAGTCTAGATCTGCCAGGCTTAAGCCCTACCCCAAAGCACTTCCTCAGGAACTCTTTCCTTCCCTCCTCAGCTGGCCCAATGAGACCCCGTGCCTCACCTTCTTTGTCAGTCAGCACCTCCATGCGCCCGCTGAACATGGCCTTGAGCATGGTGTCATGCCGGGTTAGGGCCCGCACGGTCGTGTAGTACAGTGAGCCCCCCACATTGAGCTGGACATATTTGTTGCCCAAGCCTCCTCCCTTGAAGCCGCTCAGCTTGGGCTTGGCTCCTGAGGCTGGGCACAGACAGGTATCTCCTGACATCTCCCGCTGCAGGTAGATCACCACACGGCAGGAGGTTGGCTTGGAAGGCTCCGCCGTGGTGGAAGGATCACGAGTAAGTGGCCAGCGGAGGCCAGAGCCTCATACTCTCAGCACTGTAAGCAGGAGACAGGAGAGGAGACAGGAGTTAGCAGTGGAGAGCCCTCAGCTGAGAGGGGACAGGCAGGAACTATGTACTCATTCTCTCCTTGACAAGCAAAAGACTCCCTGGCAGAGGCTAAGGCCCCAGGCAACAGCAAAGGAAGGCATTCCTGCTCCTCTTTATGGTACTGTGAACCAGCACAGTCTTCCAGAGCCTGCCCATCATCTCGCCAGCCTCCTTGAGCCTCGGCACAGGTCAAGGCAGCACAGAGGACAAGTAAACCCTTGGAGCTAGTCTGAGATGGTTTGAGGAGCAGATGGGGCAGCAGAAGTCTTTACCCTGGGGAGCCACATATTTTCTTCCCAAGATTCCTAGGACCCAAGACTTCTGCCAGTGCAGGAGAGTCCCAGGAGCCAGAGGGACAGGATGCACTTCCTTTCTAAAGATTCCAGGCTCCAAAGCAGCCTGCGCCAGTGCTTACTTTGAGCACCACCCACAGTGTGGCTTCAGAAAGTAAAGTAAAAGCAGCTCCAGGAGAGCATGGTATGAGCTGGGGTGGAGGGTACTGGTCAGTGTTCCCGGCAGAGTTACCCAGGTCCCAGCGGTTTCCTCACCTTCACCTCTCTTGATCCCCGCCCTGTCCCAAGTTCCTGAAGCTGTCACCATTTTTCAGGCTAGAACAACTACAGGATGGCTATTTTTACTTCTTTTTCCTGAAAGGACGCCCAGCCCTATCCCTTCCTTTCTTCCCTACCCACAAGGCTGGAAAAGACCAGATGATAAACCTAAAAACAACTTTTAAGTGATTTGGAAACTGAAACACAGAAAGGCATTCACAGGAAGGAGGAGTGAGGAAAGCAGAGGAGGGAAAAGCCAGGTCACCCCTCAGGAGCTAGATTCTATCTATATATACATCTTGGTTTTCTAAGGAATCACTAAAATTCATTCACTGAAAAAAAGAGCAAACATTTGCTGCATGTTTACCATGGTCTAGGTAGTGTGTAGACAATATATACATTACTTCATTTAATTCATTCAGCAGTAAAACAAGATTGAGTGCCTACTATGCTAAGCAGTAGGAACAGAGAGATAGATACCAACCTTACCTTTAAGTAAGCAGTTCCAGAAGGAAAGATGCAATAAATAAACTAGGGATAAGAGAATGACTAGGGAGAAGTACTAAGACGGATGGGGGCACAGGAAGCCCTCTTTGGGAAGGTGACATTCCAGCTGAAGTCTGAAAGAGTGTTCTAAACAGATGGAAGAGTAAGTGCAAAGTTTCTCAGACACAAATTTCAGGAACAGAAAGAAGGCCAAGATGTCCAGTGCTTAGAAAGAAGAGGGTAGTTGGCTTGATGTAAAATCAGGTAATGCACGGGCCAGTTCATATTAGAGAGTTTGCATTTTATATTAATTGCAATGGTAATCGATTGGCAGGTTTTAAGCAGGGGAGTGATAGGTCCTGAGTTATTTGCATTTTGAAAAGATCACTCTGCCTGCCCTGTAGAGAATGGACTGTAATGGTGCACGAGAGCAAGCAGGAAGAGTAAAGGAAGCAGCAGTCTAGGCAACTGATGGACGCCTGGCCTGCAGTGTTGGCAATGCGGACAGAAAAAAAGGTGTGATTGCCTCAGCAGTCATCACAGTATGCAAAAGTTTACTGTTGCACATCACCTCCTGTAAGTGCAATCCAGAAGCAGTGCACTGGCTTCCCCGAGTTTACTGCTCTACTGTCCCAAACAGTGATTAGCACAACGTCATGCACATCTGAAAGTATTTAATCTATTTCAGTTTGTTAGACTGAAATTGTCCCTGAAAAGATTTAGGTAGCCCTCTAGGAAGACTGTCCAAGGAAGGGCCAGAGCGGCTGCTTTCTGAAATGCCAAATTTCTTTGGTGGCTTGTCCAGGAGACTCACTTGCCTCAAGGATGGAGTACGGAGGAGATGAACCTCACCAGCAGATTGTCCAATCCCTAAGTAACACGTGATAGTATGAAATCACCTCACCTTCCCCCACCCACCCCAACGGAGTAAATCCACTCCTTAACAGGTTTTAGCAAGTCCCCTATGCATTTTGAGTCTAGCCCCGATTTCCCCAGGATCAAAGAAAGCAAACATATGTTCTGCCAAAGTAAAGGAACTCAAAGGCTAGGGGGTGGCCAACAGAGCCTACAAAGCAATTGCTTTGAGCCCCTGGATGACGTCAGCTCAGATGCCGACCGCTCAGATTCCTCCCGGGCCAATGGGCTCCAGGAATCTTTGGCAGGTGACGCCCCAGAAAGTAATTCCAGAGAGAATGAAGTTTCCACTGATAGCCTCACTGCAGTTCCTTCCGGACTTTGTGTGTGGGTATTTGGGGATGCCTGGGGCTGAGGGCGTATCCGAGTCTCCCTCAGTGAGGCTAATGGGAACCTAAGCAGAATGAAGGGCAGGACCACAACCACGGCCGTGGAAGAAGGCGGGGTCCTAGAAGACCGACCCATAAGTCCATCACACTCGGTGGGGTGGGTGGGGGGCGGGTGGCCAATCTTGGGTAGAGGAGGCGGATCCAGCAGAAATCCGAGGTGTAAATCTTAGGCTTCGTCCCAAAGGTCTGGAAAGATTAGCGAGACCCAACCTCTCTGTGGTCGGTGGAGTCTTCCCCGGGCCGCACCCCTCCTCACACCGAGAAGCCGACCGATTCTGACATCCACCCCAGTGGAGGACTTGCGCTCTCCACCTCCCCTCCGCCGTCCCACGCCTTCTCCCCAGCCCCGGGTGGGGCTCCTGCTCCTGCTCCAGCCCGCGGCCCGTCCATCCTGTCCCCCAGGGCATCCGCACCCCGCCTCTCACCGTTCCCGGGGGGCACGTCTCCTCTCAGCTGGGTTGCAAGCCGACCCCGTGCCGCCCTGGGCTGTGGCCGCCTGCCCGCCAGCAATCCCGGGCTGTGAGCTCACATCCTCCGCCCGCGGACTCCGCCCTGAGCCGCGGCCCAGCCCCGCCCGCCCCGCAGCCATGCCCAGCACCCAATCACGGGAGAGGGAGGGGCCCCTGGGAGTATTCCGCTGTTAGCGTTCGGCTACTTCCGGCAGCCTTTCCGCCGCAAAGGCCTCTGGATCTTGTAGGCAGCCGTCCCTCCCCGCAGGCCTGTTTCCCAGCAGGCTCTGCGGGTTGGGCGGGGTAAGTACTTCCGCAGTCAGGTAATGACGTTACGGGTAAACGGTAGCCGTGGCAGCGGCTGAGGCCGGCGGGCGAGGCGCCGGCTGCTGCTGCCCGGGGAGAGAGGCTGCCTGCAGGAAACAGCTCGGGCGGTAGCGCGCCGCCGCTACGGGGTTGCCAGGTAGGCAGCGACTCCGGGCCGGGGGACGTGGGCGGACCCGGGGCGACTGAACCTGACAGGCCGAAAGAAACGTGGGGATTCCGCGCGCGTCTTTGCGAGCGGTGTGACACCAGCTGGGGCCTGGAGCTTTGCGTTGATGCTCGCAGCGGCCCTGTGACGAAACCGCGGCCCAGAAGTTCGAGGCGTTTCCGTAGTGTGGACAGCCAGCTCCATCACCCAGGTCTTCCTACCTGTGTGCCCGGCGCCTCTTGCCGACTATCCCGCTAATGGCGCCTGCCGGCGGGGCCGGGAACGGGTCTGGGAGAGCCAGGGAGGCGGAGAGTGTCGCCGCCGCCGTCATCTTCAGGGAGCCCCGCGCGGCTCTGGTGCCCGGTGTTCCTCAGATGCTCAGACACGCACGTGTGGTGGGAGTTGGGAGGGAATCTGATAGTCGGCTGTGAACCCTCTCCCTGCCCTCCTTATCCGGTCTTTTTTTTTTTTAATTTTTATTTATTTATGATAGGCACACAGTGAGAGAGAGAGAGGCAGAGACACAGGCAGAGGGAGAAGCAGGCTCCATGCACCGGGAGCCCGACATGGGATTCGATCCCGGGTCTCCAGGATCGCGCCCTGGGCCAAAGGCAGGCGCCAAACCACTGCGCCACCCAGGGATCCCTCCTTATCCGGTCTTATCCGTCTCATTCAACTCTGCCCACCGAACTTAAAAGTTGGCGCTCGAGCCAGATACATGGGAATCTTGCCTGCCTCTTTCCTTCCCTCGTCCCAGACTCCTACATTCAGTCGGTGCTTTACTAATTACATCAGCTTATGTAACATCGCAAATGGGGACGCTTTTCTTCCAAGCCTTGGGTACTGTAATCGCCTTTTCTGTTTCCAGTCATTCATTCCACAGACATTTACTGAGTGCAGGCACCCTGCTAGATGCTAGGGTTACAGTGATGAACAAGGTATGTGTAACCCCACTCTCTTGTTCCCTCCTCCACCCTGGGTCAGAGTGATGGTTCTAAAAGACACATATGTCTGCCTTTCCTGCTGAGAATTTGCTGGCTGCCCACTACCCTTATGATAAAACGCACGTTCATAACTGTGGCTTTCAGAGCCCTCCATGAACGCTCAGGCCTCCTCATCTACACTTACCTCTTTCCACATGCCCCCTTGTTCACTGGGTTTTAGCCTTATGGTTCCTGGAATGCATTACATTTCTTTTAGCCTCAAGATTTTGACACATGCTTTTCCTTCTGCCTGGAATGCCTCCTCCCTGCTTCACTTGGCAAATTTTTGGACATTCTTTAGGTCTCAGCTTAAGTGTCATGTTTTCAGAAGCTTTTGTTGAGACATTCCTTGCCCCATATGAATTCTGTCCTCTTGCTGCAGCTTCATATGGCACCGTGTGCTTTTCCTCATACTGTCCTCACAGTTTGTGGTTGTTTACTGTCTGTCCAGAGATCAGAAACTAAAGCATTTTCTTCACCACTCTGTCTGCAGAGCAGGGACTCAGTAGGTGTTTCTGAAATAAAATATTTAATTTATTTATTCATGAGAGACAGAGGCAGAGATATAGGCAGAGGGAGAAGCAGGCTCCCTGCAGGGGAGCCCGAAGTGGGACTTGATCCCGGGAGCCTGGGATCACGAGCTGAGCTGAAGGCAGATGCTCAACCACTGAGCCACTCAGGCAGGTCCCAGGAAGGCAGATCTTTTTTAAAAAGCCCAATTAATTGAACACCAATAAAAAAATAAATTTATTAAAAAAGAATACACTTATCCTGATGCAGAGAATATAGAATTGTTGAATCTTTATATTGCACACCTGAAATTAATATACTGTGTGTTATATTTTAAAAAAAGCCCAATTAAAAGGAAGCTTGAGATGATTAAAATGTTTCAGATGCTAGCCTATTTCCTTCAGTGGATTCCAGTAGGCCAGAGACTCTGTGTCCCAGTCATACACAATCTATAGACATGTATTAGTTGGCCCACAGTGTTGGATGTGGCTTTTCCTTTAAAGTTTTGAATTCAGTATTTACCTTTAAAAATCAGATTTCAATAAATAAATAAATAAATAAATAAATAAATAAATAAATAAATAAATAAAATAAAAATCAGATTTCATATATAAATCTGGATTTTTGGCTGTCTTGAAAATCAGTTCTGGCAGCCACGGGACACAATTCTCCTATGGTCTACCTGCTCTGGGAAGTTACTCCCATAACAACCCCATGTGGAACAGAACTTCTCTCAGGAAGCTGGAAGGAAAATAGCTAGGGAAGGTGAGAGCAGAGGAAAGTGCTGGTGCAGGGCCAGCAGGTGGTAGCCCTTGGAACACCTGGCGTTTGGGAATTGCCTCCCTTTTTTAATTTGTGTGCATTGGGGACGCCTGGGTGACTCAGTGGTTGGGCATCTGCCGTTGGCTTGGGTGGTGATCCCAGGGTCCCGGGATCAAGTCCCACATCAGGTTCCCCTCAGGAAGCCTGCTTCTCCCTCCGCCTGTGTCTCTGCCTCTCTGTGTCTCTTGTGAATAAATAAAACCTAAATTATATATATTTTGTATTTTGTGTGTGTGTGCCAGGATGAATGTGAGTTTTCAGTGTTTTCTTCCCAGAATGGAGGCATCTTTTGGACCAGGGATGCAGGGTGGCCTGGGAAGGGAAAAGATAAACCTGCCTACAGAAAGAAATCCAGACTCCTTAGCTGGGCAGCACACAGGGTCTTCCTGGTCTGGCTCCAGCCGACTTTTTCAGCTCTGCCCTTCGCACTTTCATCTTTTAGATCTAGCCTGTTTGACTTCACGTTCTTGTCCAGACTGTTTTCTCTGCTTGGAAAGCCTTTCCGTAGCCTCCTCACTTGATACGTTCTTGCTGATATTTCATTCCTTTTTGTGTTTTCTGCTATAGAGAGATGGAACCGACCTTGGTTCTAGTGCAGGCCAGCATGCCGTAGCCTGTGGCATACATTGTGGGTAATGTTCTTATTTCTGGCTTATTTTTTAACTCTGATTTTTAATTCATGCAGATTTCCTCTTTTACTTGCTTTTGGTGTTATGCTAGTACTGTGCTGGAAAAGATCTTTCACGTCTTTTTGGGTACATAATTGGGGATAAATATGCTTATGGCTTCTCAGAATTTAGTTCAAATGTTACTCCCTCACCTTGTTAACTGTTCTGTTCTCCTGCAACAGTGATATTTCTGTAAAAGCACTTAACACAGTATACTTTCTCAGTTTCCATGTCTGTCTTCCTCCAGCTAAACTATGTACTCCTCCCGGGCGGGCACCATGTTGCGCTCATCTTTGTACCCCCAGCATCTAGCAGTGTTGGCATGTAGTAGGCACTCAAGAAATGTGTGTTGAATGAACGATGCCAGTGACAAGCCACCTGGACTTTATTCTTTCCTGACCCTTGCTCCTATGACACTTCCTCCTGGCTGCCACTATCACAGAGCTTCTCTTCTCTAGGGAAGCCGGAAGGGAAACAGGTGAGGCTCAGAGAGATGGAGGCAGAGGGAAGGGGAGCCTTTGGAGGAAAATCTGGGCGTTTTGGCACTGGTGTCTGGGAGTGGGAGTGGGCTTGGGCTGGATGCAGGCATTTCCTAGGGTGGCTGGGAAGTGATCAGGAACTGAGGCTGGTTTCTTCACAGCTATGGCCAAGGACATCCTGGGTGAAGCAGGGCTGCACTTTGATGAACTGAACAAGCTGCGCGTGTTGGACCCTGAGGTCACCCAGCAGACCATAGAGCTCAAGGAGGAGTGCAAGGACTTTGTGGACAGTGAGTGTCACTCAGGGAGACATGGTGCCACTTGGCTTGGAGCTGTTCTGGCTGGGCCCCACTCCCACTCGCAGTTCTTGTCTCTGCCAGAATGGAGCTAGTGGCTCCCTGGAAGTTGTGTCAGGCCTTTGTGAATTCCCAGAAACCAATCGCCTTGTCTCCTTGCTAATGTTCTCATGTAGTCAGACACAGAGCACCAATGAAAACCAATGGTGAAATGGAGAGAGGGTATCTCATCCTTGATTTTTTTTTGCTCAGAAACCTCGAACTTCATGGGGGGCAGAACTGTGGCTGGCTTGGGGCGGGGAAATAGTTATGTATTCATGATTGGATTTCTTGGAGGCTCAACAGACTCAACGAAGTCATTTTTTTTAGCTAGATATCCAGGCAAGCAAGCCCAGTGGCAGTGAATACAGAGCAGCTCTAGCTGAAGCAGGAATTTCTGTTGTTGGTTGAAGAGCAGGGATTTCTGAGCCTTCTGGGCACGCCATAGTCTGTAGAGAGCTCGACTGGTGAAAGGCAGCATGGGCTCCATTGACAGTTTTCTCACTGCATATTGTCCTTTCTTCCTGGGTCCTAGTTCAGTCCTAGTTCAGGATCTCAGTAGAATGAGATCCCACCACACTCAAGGACATTGAAAAAAGCAAATGGGAGATTAGGCACTTAAATGCTTTGAGTTATTAGCTCTGGTCACAGTTGGCAACCCTCCCCCCACCCTCTCCAACCACCATGGATTGAAATCTAGTGCTTTATCTGTGGCTAGGCAGGAGGCTCTGTTCATGTCCTCAGTCAGTCCTACTGTGAACATGGCCCTTTGTGCTTCCCATCACTCCTGGGAAAGCGGGATGGAGTCTATGCAGAGGATGGGCCCAACAGGAGCCTCCTACCTGAGGTTAACAGTCACTGGCTGGCTGGCTCAGTTGGGACTCAAGGTCCAAGTACACCCTGGTCCAGTCCTGGGTACCTGAGCACCCTTCTCTGGATTTAGATCAAGGGCAGAAGACTTTAGGCCAACAGGTACCAAACTATTTTGACACAAGTTAGAAGGGGCAGTTAGCCCTGCCCTCTTGCCACAGGGGAAACACATGGAGAAAATAAAACATTTTTTATTTTCTGTTCTTTCCTTAAAAGAAATTGGCCAGTTTCAGAAAATAGTTGGTGGTTTAATTGAGCTTGTTGACCAACTTGCAAAAGAAGCAGAAAATGAAAAGATGAAGGTAAGATCAGCATGTTTTCTAAATCTTGGCCTGGGACATGGTTCACTGGCTTCTCCTCCTACCATCTTGACTTTTTCTTGGAGGTGGGGTGGGGCCTGTGGGATTTTTATTTATTTATAACAGGATTTTAAGTAACAAGTCCAGTTACCCTCTTACTGAACTCTTACATGCTAGTACACTTTGTTATTCTTTTCTTTAATCTTCACAACACTGAGATAAGTTGGTTTTATGCTTATTTTGTAAGTTGAAGCAATGAAGGCATACGTGGTACCGAGGACTTGGCAAAGGACATAAGGCAAAATGGCACACCAACTGGGCCACTGACCACTTGTGTGCCAGACTCGGGGATACTTGTAGACATGCCCCGGAGACTGCAGCCTGGGTCTCATCAGGCACTTTGGGATCAGTCATTCCTCCTCATTCCCGAAGCTCTGGGACTTGACTGTCTTGCTGGCTGGGCGCTGAGATAGCCAAGTGGCCCTTCCTTGGCCGAGGACTTAATGCTGAAGATGGTATTAATGAAGCCATGACCTTTGATAATACTGTTTTTCTAGGCCATTGGTGCTCGGAACTTGCTCAAATCTATAGCAAAACAAAGAGAAGCCCAACAGCAGCAACTCCAAGCACTAATAGCAGAAAAGAAAATGCAGCTTGAAAGGTAAGAAGTTATGATGTATAAGGCAAGTTCTTTACTCAATTGCAATTCTACTTTTCCTTCGTGATTGGTCACCTCTTACCTTTCATCATCGTCCTCCCAGAATAGTATCTCATTTGTCATCCTGATTTGAAGATTTAAAAAATAAAATTACATTTAATGAGAATAGAAAATTTGTTAGTAAAAAACCACCTCTACTAGTTTGAGAGCTTGAAAGCTCAGATAGCAATTGTCTGCGGAGTTGGCTGGTTCTCTGAAAGGAAAGAACCTCTTGGGCAGGGCTGGAGACTTCTTACGGGTGGCCCTAGGTTGGGCTTTGCCTCTGTTTTTTTTTTTTTTTCCTTTGTTCTTTCTTATCCTAACGTCACTGTGAACTCACACCATGTCTTGACATTGTTCAAAATCAGTTATATTTTTCTGTAGAATTAAATCCGTGGTTGATTTCATCCATTCTTAGGGCTTCTCACAATTTTGTTTTTCAGGTATCGGGTTGAATATGAAGCTTTGTGTAAAGTAGAAGCAGAACAAAATGAATTTATTGACCAATTTATTTTTCAGAAATGAACTGAAAGTTTCATTTTATAGCAGGAGGGTAAAAAAACAAAACCCAAAAAAACCTCTGTGCCGTTCCAGTGACTTGACTAATGACCCACGTTTGTCCTAAGAGATGGTGTGTAAGGAACACAGCATCTCTGAAGGCAGTAAACCAATATGGGGGAGCTTATTGCAGATCGCCACGTGCATTTGCTGGTGAACACCTAGTAGCCATGGTGGTCCAGGCTCTCACTTCTTGGCATTCTTAGCCTGAACTGAGCAGTCTGTACACTCTGATCCTTTTTTCTTTTTCTTTTTTTTTGTAAATTCATATAGCTTTGGAAAGGAAGAGCAATAAATTATTGTTTTCAAATGGCTTGATCTATCTCTTTTCCTGGTGCCCTTGAAATGTATATTTAACACCTTGAAAGAATCCTGCATTTTAGCCCCTTAATAGTCCATAAAACAAACCAAGCAGTGGTCAGCAGGTACCTTTATTTGGACCAGACATATGAGTCAGATGATACTCCCAACAATCAGACCAGTATGGCTTGTGAGCAAAACAGACAAAAAAGGGCAACCAAACAGGACCAGTTACTATTTTCCGTGTGTGTTCACAAGTGTTTGATTTTTTGAGTTGGCTGTGAGTATAAATTTAAAGAAAGCTAAGGAACACCAATGAAGTGGTGTTCCAAGCCACTTGGTGAACAAGCTAGGAAGGATGATCAAAGTATAAGGAAGGGTGAAGTGATCCAATAGGAAGCGCACTTCCACATCAGGTTTGAGACACCAGACCTCAGAGTGAAGGGACTTCTGTCAGGTGGTCTGTAAAAACAAGACTAAGGTTTGGAAAGAGGATGAATTAGATTTAAAAAAAAAAAAAATCTTTTCTGGGATGACCTGTTTGAGACAGAAACAAAACTTTCCAGCTTAACCCATTTCTGAAAGTCAGGCCGAACCTGACCCTTGAGTAAAACCAAGTTTGAACCTCTTGCAGAACCTTTTCCCCAACCAAGGGTGGAGGCAAAAAAAAAAAACAAAATAAAACCAACCAACCCCATGATAGTTTTTAATATTAAAAGAGGCATAAATCAAACTTAAAAATGGCCTGAAACATGCCACCCTTCATTTCACTGATAAAGGATATGCTGTAGAGAATCAGGAGTCAAGGGTTTAATCACATGTGCCTTATGGGTCAAGTGACTCATGAACATGCCAAGCAGGCCACATTTCTTGGAAGTTTATCCAGTATCTGGTCTGGTCATGCTCACAATGGAACTTGGGCACATGATGAGGTATTTGGCACCACTTCTGGATAGCCTAGCCCACACCCCTGTGTCCGTGCTCAGGTGACTGGTCTGTGTATGCCTGGGTCCTCAGGGAGGTTTTGACTCTGGCCCCTGCCAGAGTCTTGCTCTTATGTGTTGCTGGTGTGTTTCAAATGCTGCTGAAGACATGGGTTCTGAGAGGTTTTCCTCATACTGGGTCCAACAGGAAACTGCCCTCTGGGCGTCTTCTTGCTGGGCCAGTCATTATTTCACTTTTTCTTTCTTTTCTCCTCATACTTGTAGTAGGGGCTCCGCAACATGAAAAGCAGAAGCATAAGAGGGATGAGAAGGTAGGGGGCATAGACAGATACGAGGGTTAGTCGTTCACGGAAAGTCTTAGGTCCTTGTCCTTTGAAGCCACTGGCTTTGGAGAAATCCTCAAATAGAAGTGTGGAGAGAATTGGAATTAGAGTGGTCATGGTGTGAACGGAGTAAATGATTGCAGGGGTGCGGATCCACCTGCAGCCTCCTAAAGTGGGAGGAAGAGAGAAGCATTAGGTCTGTTCGTGACTCCAGGGGCGCCCACAATATTCCCCACCTCTGCTCCCTTCAGCTGAATGCTTCCACCTCCCTTCTAAGTGCAAACACACGGAAAACTGGAAGTGTTATAATACTGCCGAGCACAGGGTTGGGGCTCTAGCACACTGAGTGCCAGAGAACCAAGGGCGGGGGTCAGAATTTACTGCAGGAAGAACTCTAGGGCAGTAAAATGGCCATGACGATTTAGTGGGGTGGGGAGGGGGTGCCGACAGCATCTGCTAAGTAATTATCTACAGGTGAGAAGACCAACAGATTCTGCCAAGACATGGAGTTGGGGACTCCGAGGGGAAATACGCTGTAGGAGCTCAGTGATCACGGACAGGAACATGGCCACCGTCTTTCTAGAAGCAGTAGTCACAGGGGAACACTGTGAGAATAAATGAGAAGTTATGCCCTTGAGGGGTGAGCTTGATGCTACTGCTTAAAAGCCAGTGTGGTGCTACCCACATCAGAAAAGCCAATGATAAGAAAAAAATTCTGCAGGGGCATAAGTAAAAATAGCCGCCGCCCAACCCCCCCAAAAAAGCGACAGGTTCAATCTGTAAGCAGCCTTGGGTGTACGAGAGATTTCCAGTTGACTGAGGCAGCCGTACAGCCCAGCTGAGCAGGCTCCAGCTGGAGCGGCATCCACGTCCCTGCCCGAGATCTCTCCAGGCCATTCCCACCCCAGCCGGGGTCACCCTCACACCAACGACACAGACCACTCCCTTTCTCTGAGACACTTTCCCAAAAGACTTCTGGGTCCTAACTTCAGGCAAAAATGTGATTTCCCCACCAGTCACCAACCTCTTAAGAAGGCATACGTTGCCATGGGAAAGAAAGGCAGCTGGAACACAAGCTCGCAAAACAGGAAGGACTTAAACCACGTCGGAGGAGCCTGCAGCAGAGGGTCTTTGAACTCCGTAGTGTACCACTTCAGCAGGTTTGTCAACTGAGGAGACAGAAAGATCATGCTGACATGCTGGCATGACATGCTAGCAGCTCCACCCCGCGAGAGGAGACCATTACCCAGCCCCAGGGCAGCCTAGATGGTCACTTCACAGAAACTCACCAGCTCTGACTCCAGTCTTCCCTCCTCCGGGCCGCTTTCCCCAGCTCTGACAGTGACCCGTGCTACCTGGCACCATGACTCAGTGACAACACATATCCCGGGGTGGTGCCCACTACCAAGAGCAACAATGCCTAGCATTGGTAGCTTCTTAGTTTGCGGAATGAACACACAGAGGCCCGTATCTGTCAACACTCATTCTTGGTAAAGCACAGTTGTGAGAAGCATCCTGCCATCTGGCCTTGAACAACAGTGGCTGCACATGAAGCTCTGAGGGCCAGATGGCCTCACATACAGAAATGAACTGAGTTTGTCTTGCACGCGCGCGTGTGTGTAGGGAGTGGGGATGGAAGGGAGATCTGACCTCTATAAAGATGCAATTTTAGACAATTTAATCCCTAAATCTCAAGCTCCTCCTCATTCTTAACTACCATAGTTCTGAAGTTTTCTTTTAGAAGCCCAGTGGGATATTTGTAGAACAAACTGTCCAAACCACAAATTACAGAGCTGCTAGGCCATGTCACTGGCAGGAGGGTCAGCAGTCTTAGTTCCAGCTTGGGGCCCACCCTAATTACACTGTTAAAACACAAGATGCAGATCCGTGAGGACGTGGCTCCTGGCAGACAAAACCAGCAGGAAGGTCTGAGGTTGCCCATTCTGAGCCCTTTCTAAGGGTCCAAAGCGTAGGGTTCCCCACACTATACAGACTACTGCAGATTGTGGCATTGCACATCCTGTCTTAACATACTTGCTTCCAAAGCCAAGTATGCGTCTCGATATTATGATAAATAAAGGTAACTTCCAATGTTAAGAATTTAGCTTGCAATGGAAAACCCAAAGATAATTTTTCCTGTTAATTTTTAATCAAAAGATAAAGGCTCACTATTGTGAAATAGAGGCCCCACTGCTGAAAGTAAGCTTTAAGCAAATATCCAGAAACAAACATTCTGTTAGCACGATATTAATTTTAGAAAGGCTCTGGCTAGATAGCCAGTTTACTGACCAAGTGATAATCATATTTGTACTTAATCTGAAATTGAAATCCACGGCCATACCCTTAGCTTCCTTCTAGGCACTTTTTAGCAGAAGTAATGGGGTAGAAAATACTCATAAAGGTTAAGTCCCTGCAACTCTCCTGGACTCTGTTTCATCATCTGTAAAACAAGCAACTTGAACCAAATGGTTAAGGTCCTTTCTCGCTTTCTAGATTTTCTTAAAAAAATATTGGTGGGAATGACCTGCTTTGAAGATTTACCCTAGAATTTAAAAGGCATTCTGGTTTGTTTGAATTTCATTTTCTACTCAATTTGTATACAACTGCTCAGATCTACCTATTTCATAAATCTGGACAGCTCTAACAGCATGGTCACTTCTAAGGGCTGCAAGATGAAATTAGTAAAATTTGGGATGCCTGGGTGGCTCAGGGGTTGAGCGTCTGCCTTCAGCTCAGGGCATGATCCTGGAGTTCCAAGATCGAGTCCCATATCAGGCTCCCTGCATGGAGCCTGCTTCTCCCTCTGCCTACGTCTCTGCTTCTGTCTCATAAATAAATAAATAAAATCTTTTTTTAAAATATAACTTTTTAGTATTTTTTTAAAAAAATATTTTATTTATTCATTCATGAGAGACACAGAAAGAGAGGCAGAGACACAGGCAGAGGGAGGAGAAGCAGGCTCCATGCAAGGAGTCCGATGCAGGACTCGATCCTGGGAATCTGGGACCAGGCCCAGAGCCAAAGGCAGATAGATGCTCAACTGCAGCCACCCAGGCGTCCCATAAATAAAATCTTTTTTTTTTTTAAGATTTTATTTATTTATTTATTCATGAGAGACACAGAGAGAGAGGCAGAGACACAGGCAGCGTGAGAAGCAGGCTCCATGCAGGGAGCCTGATGTGGGACTTGATCCTGGGTCTCCAGGATCACACCCTGGGCTGAAGGTGGCGCTAAACCGCTGAGCCACCCGGACTGCCCAAATAAAATCTTAAAAAAAAAGAAATTAGCAAAACTTAATCTAATCAGCTAGCTCTTGTAGTAATCAATTATGATCCAAACACCTGCCCACAGTCACATAATAGCCACATGAAGCCAGAACAGGGCATGGATTAAGGGCAGATGGAAGGCAAATCACAGGTCCCTTGCCAAATGAAGAGTATGGGACCTAGGGGCTGCAATTCTTGGCTCTGAGCAAAGAACTTAATCTCACTGAACTTGTTACGGTACTTACCTCTCACTATTGGTAAGATAAAAATGAATTAATGTACATGGTCTTTACAACAATGGCACGCACATAGGAAATGTTATGATTACTTAATTGAACGTAAATAACACATATTCAGAGAAATGCAAGTTTCATCCTATTAAAATCTCAGCAAGTAGGGGCACTTGGGTGGCTCAGTGGTTGAGTATCTGGCTTTGGCTCAGGTTGTGATCCCGGGGTCCTGGGATCGAGTCCCACATTGGGCTCCCCGTGGGAAGCCTGCTTCTCCCGCTGCCTCTCTGTCTCTCATGAATAAATAAAATCTTAAAAAAAAAAATCTCAACATGCAACTGGTCTTTCATAAGTATCCTTATTAGGTAAGATCAAAGAAAAGGATTATACCGGACTCACATCTGACTTAACTTACCACTGTTATCCATGAAACTATGTACCTGGCCCTATGCACATTTTCTAAACCAAGAGTTGCTACTAAACAATCTTGCACTTTTCTACCTTGGAATGAGGGCAGAGGGGCGCCTGGGCGGCTCAGTTGGTTAAGTGTCCAACTCTTGACTTTGGCTCAGGTTATGATCTCAGGGTTGTGAGATTGAGCCCCGAATTGGACTCCTCAATGGGTGTGGAGCCTGCTTAAGATTCTCTTCCTCTGCCCCTCCCCACTCTATCTATGGAAAAAAAAAAAAAAAAGAAAAAGCACAGACTGATTTCACACATAGATGCTCACCTGTCTTTTAAGAGATTCAATGCTGCCCAGCTGCAAATGATGCTACAAAATGCTTCCCCACCCTCTCCATGTTCTAAGTAAAACTAAAATTCTTACTATTTCATAGTAAGAGTTCTTCCCAGTGTTGATCGGTTCAAACCAAGGAAGATGTTTAATGGCAAATTTTAGCCACACCATTACTGGATCTCCATAAACTTTTTAGTTCTAGGGGAAAATTCCTTCTATTCAGGGAAGAAAAACACAACAGATGTTAAGATTTGGCATTTTTTGAAAGAGTCTGATAATAACTCAAGGATTTTATTATTTACCCACAAAGCAGCAACAAAACCATAAATCTCTACTCCAAAGCAACAAGAGTGAAAAGAGACAGCCCTTCCAAAATAGAATGCCTCTGTGTTGCTAACACCTTCAAACAGCATCAGATACCCACACACACACACACAATTTCTGGCCAGATCCTGCTTGCAATGGCCCTTCACCTTTTTTTATAGTAAGTCAACATTAATAAAGGTGATAAAACTTAAGCAAATCAAATATATAAGCTTAAAGGGGTCTTTATGATGCTGGACACATTTTAATTACATTTTGTGAGTGGCGAGCAAGGACCTGTAGGAATTGGGACATTCAGAAAAGATAAAGTGCCAGCTGGAATACCTGGAGTAACACTGCCCAGTATTTTTTTTTTTTTAAGATTTTATTTATTTATTCATCAGAGACACAGAGAGAGAGGCAGAGACACAGGCAGAGAGAAGCAGGCTCCATGCATGGAGCCCGATGTGGGGACTCGATCCCAGGTCTCCAGGATTGCGCCCTGGGCCAAAGGCAGGCGCTAAACCACTGAGCCACCCAGGCGTCCCAGGTGCCCAGTATTAAAGGGATTTGTAACATTGAAGACTGTAAACAGGCGGCCTGCCTGAGTTTTGCTGGCCACGCAGCCTCTGCAAGCCAGACAAGGCTCTCCTTTCTTCCTGGCAACTAATGGCTGGTGTGGAGGGTGTGGAGCTGTGGGGACCTGCTGAGAAAGGGTATGTGCTACCTGGGCTTACGCCGCAGGCTGAATGATGGTCCCCAAAGATATCCCCTCCTCATCCCTGGAATCTCTGCCAGTAACCTTCTATAGCAAGAGAGACTTTGCAGATGCGTTTAAGGGTCTTGAGATGGGGAGGTTATGCTGGCCACGGGGTTGACTCTAAATGTAGTCCTAAGTGTTCCTCTAGATTGAGTGTGCCTCTATAAAAGAGACTGGATTATAGAGAAAAAGGCAGCAAACTGATGGCAGAAGCAGAGACTTAGTGATATGGCCGCAAGCCAGGGAACGCTGGCAGCCACCACCAACTGGAAGAGGCGAGGAACAGATTCTACCGGAGAACCTTCAAAGGAACCAGCCGTGCAAGATTTGTTCTGCACCCCTGACCTCCAAAGGGAGGGAACAAATGTTTTAAGCCACCGTGTTTCTGGCATTTTGTTACAGTGGCACCAGGAAACTTGCATGGGCCTTGCATGTCTGACCTTGTAACCCAGCTCTCTCTTACTTGGCTGGTGAGGCTACAGAGCCCTGACTTGCCCACAATACCAAAGCAGTTCTTGAAAGAACCAGGTCCCCAGGCTGCACCTGCAGAGTCCCATGCTCTTGTCACACACTACTACATTTTTCCCAAGAAAAGGTAAGTCAGAGGTCTTCCCAGTCATGCTTGGATCGAGAAGCAAACAAAAAGACTATGGCGTGGGGTACTCGAGCAGTGGCATTTCTGGGAGGGTCAGACCCGTAGAAAAGTTAATGGACGCTACAGACTCTCCTCCCAGAAAATATAAGGCACAATTACACATATACTCCATCGGGGGTTCATGGACTTTTGATCGAAGAACTCCTGCTCTACAGAGAAAAAGCTAAAGCAAAACAGGCAAAATCAAGTCTTTAAGTAGACAGGTCAGTCTTGCAGTTCTGCATTTTGGAGGAGCACAGAACTGAGGACAGGGATTCCATGGAAGGACGTTCGGGGTCCAGACATGAAAAGACCAGGGAAAATAAAACGGTAACTCTGAAGGGATGAAAAGCATTAAAGCAAAGTTTGGGGTAAAGAATACTCATCAACAACCAGGAAAAGGAGCTTTTCGCCTCTCTATTCAGGTGATCATTCTTGCTCAAACCTAACAAAAAAGGCTACTTTAAAAAGATGTCTTTAAGTTACTTACGAGCTTAAGAAGCCGCTGGATCCCGATATTGGAGTAATGACGATCTGTGAATGCCCTTTGTACGGGTCTAATTCTACTCGCACTATTTCTTTGGGATTAGACGGTAATTTTAGAGCTCTTTCAAAGAACACACAAAGCCAGCGCGTGACTGAGACGTTGGTTCATCCAGGCTACTTCCGTCAAATACTGACAACTGACCGGGCGGGGGGGGGGGGGGGAGCCTTATGCACGCCCAGGGAAGAACTAACTTTCCCAAAGGACCAAAGCGTCTGCCCCCAGCAGCTGTGGTGAGTGTCGGGGACAAAGAAAACCCCAAGCAAGACATCGAGTTGAAGGTAAGGAGGGACTGGGGCACGGCAGGGCCTAAGCAAGACCCAAGGAGAAGCGGGAGGGAAAGGGGGGCAGAATCAGAGCCCGGGGTGGGGGTCTTAGCGCCATGGCACACCGCAGCGCGCGCAGGGGCCCCAACCTCGACGGCCGGAGGTCAAGACCGACGTCGCCCTCACCTCGACTGAGTAGAGTTCGCGCGGCAGCACCACCTGCAGGTCCATGAGCAGCGTGATGGGGATGTGGGAGAGGAAGTAGAGGCCCAGCAGCCACTCCAGGCCGCGCCGGGCGCCCAGAGACCCCATCATCCGTTTGCTGCGCCGGGCAGGAGCCGAGGACACGCTCGCCCCGGCCGCAGACGTGGGAAGCGGGCCCGAGCCCGCCCAGCGTCCAGCACCCGGCGCCCGGCCGCTCGCTCCGCCCCCTGGAGCGCTACGCCGGCCTCTCCCATTGGCTGGCTGCGAAGCCGCGGCGGGAGCGGTGCTCGTCGCCGAGCACTCCCATTGGCTCGTCCGTCTATAGCGTGTCGAGGCGGCGCCCCGCAGACCATTTCCATTGGCCGCCGGGGGGCGCCGCGTGGGCCGGGGGCGGGGCTCCTCGCTCGCAGCCTGGGCCGGCGCCTGGGCGCGCGGCGTGCGGCCCCTCCTGCCGCCGAGCGCGCGGCGCGCTGTGCTCCCTTTCGCTCGTACTTCGTTCGTTCACCGCGAGCCTGTAACGCCGACTGAGCGGCTCCCGTGTGCCGGGCCACGGGCGCTGGTGGCGGTGGGCTCCCAGGGCAGCGGCGGTGCCGCACGCCGGGGCCGGCCGCGCAGCGCGGTGTGATCCGCGCGGTGGCTCGGCGTTCAGGGCCGTGGGGACACCGGCAGGATCCCTGTCCCGCCGGAATCGAGGGGTCGCGCAGCCTTCCAGGGGTTCAATTAAACAAGAAACACAGGGATATAGTAAGAGGATGGACAGATCTTGGTTGGCCCCGAAGAATGCGGGAGGATTTATTCATTCTGCAAGTATTGGTCTTTAACTGAATCATTCACTGAGGAGTGGGGTACAGGAGAAGTGAGTTGAAGAGAAAGGTAATCTGTCTCTGGCTGTGTTGACACTGCGCAGTGTCTGCTGCCTCTGAGTGGAGAAGTCTAGGAGGCAGTTGGATGAACCTGTCTGGAGGTGTAGATTTGTGTGGCATCAGCGTTTGATGGGAGTGGAAGTGTTGAGAGCAGAGGGGCCCCGTAAGAGGTCCTGGAGGAGCTCCATCCTCAGGGGTGGTGTGAGGAGGGCGCCGAGGCACAGGTGCACAACAGGAATGTGATGCCATAGAAACAGGGTGTGTGTGATCACTTGGGTCAGAGCAGCACCGAATGGCCCTGCAGTGGCCCTCTGAGAGCACTTGTGGCATGTGGAGGCAGGGGCCAGATGACAGCAGGGCAGGGAGTGCAGACATCTGGTTAGGAGGAAAGGAGAGGATGGGGCAGGAGCTTGAGGGAGATGTGCCCCACAGAGGGCTTACTTCTTTCTCAGATGAGAGAGACTGGGACACTTTCACTTGTTTAGATGCTGTTGGAAGTTTCTGGGTCACGGGGAGAGGTTGACATTATAGAAGAGAGCAGGAAATGTGGTTCAAGGCCCCCAAGTTGCTGGAGAGAATGGAAGGATTAAGGTGAGGTCAGAGTGGGCCTGTGGGGACTGGGACAGAGAAATTGGTGGCAGTGTAGAGGGCCCAGCCAAAGTAGGTGGCCATTGATCTGGAGGCCCGGTCTCCTAGGCTGTGTGCTTCTCTGCACTGTGGGGTCTGGTTCAGCAAAAAGGGCTGTTGACTTAATCTGGGTTTGGGGTTCAGGGAGAGTGGCAGTTTTGAGACATTGGACAGGAGGGGTTGATGAGATGGAGCATGTGCTCCAGGATAGGTAGGGAGGAGGCCGAGGGGGCCTGAGGGCTACAGCCTGGGAATGGATGTGAGGGAGTGGATGTGAGGAGGCAGGGCTGGTGTGGTGGGAGTTCCTGCGGGAGTGGGCCTGAAGGCGGGGAGATGGGGACAGGGGGGCACAGGGTTGGAATTCCTGGTGTCACAAGAAATTCTGTGCCTGGGAAGGTGTGGCTGAAATGGAGAGGAGGGGGAAGGTGTTTGGAGATGGGGTCAAGGGCCAGAGAACCAGGGCATGGAGTGGATGGGTGGTGACGACCACTGGGGAGTAACCAGGGGAAGGGCTTAGGCTGAGGCATGGCTTAAACTTCACAGGGTGGAGGGGAAACGGTGTGCTGGTAGCCTTGGGGAGCAGGGAGGCTGGTGAGCCCACCTCCTGACCCTGAGCTTGGGGTGTGTGAAAAAATGAACAGCCTCCCCTGGCGAGGGCTGTGGGGATACCGAGACCTGGGAGGGCCGGTGCCTGGTGTCAGGTCCTGCCACAGGAGAAGGCTGAGGGTGTGCAGGGGTTTGGGCCCTGGAGAGGAGGGGGCTGTTTACGGGGTGGGACAGAAGGACAGAGCCCTGGGGAAGGAGAGCATGGGGCGGGGAGGGGGTGGAGGAGGTGAAGGTGAGGGTGAAGAAGGTTCCTCGTGGTGTGCAGGATGAAGGGCAGGGGTGACAGAAGCTGTCGGACCCCGAGTGCTGGTGGCCCAGGACTGGCCGGGGCAGGTGGAGCACTCCCACACAGCTTGCCCGGAGGAGCCCAGCCCCAACAGTGGCTTTGGGGACCGGGCCGCCCCTCCTAAGCTGTACTCCATGCTGATTAACACTGCTTGCTGGCGGGGGTGGGGGTGGGGGGAGCAGCATGTGGGGCCCCTAATCTGGGATTTGCCCACGGAACGTGTAAGCATACAGCTGCTAATGTGACCATTCCTCAGAAAACCTCTCACCCAGCCAAGTTTCTTATCTGTAGATAAAGATTTTCAAAGCCAAGCACTTTCCCTACCAGGATTTTCTACCCGAAAAAAAATCTCTGGGCAGTTGCTGCCTTATGTTTGAAATTCCTTTAGTGGGGGAACTGCCAGCTCTTCACTTGAGATCAGATAAGTGGTAGGAGGCAAATGGCCCTGGGGAGGAGGGAGGACAGGGCTGATCCACCAGCAGGTTCCCCCATCCAAAGCAAGGGGTAAGTGAAAGACTGATTTTATAAAGGGGGGAGGAGGCTCTGAGCAGTTTCCTTGTCTTTCTGAGTGAGATGAGGCAATATTTAGCACCTTTTGAAAATTATTTGCATTGTGATGAGACAAACACCATTGGCCTAGCAGTGGCCGCCCTGGTGGTGGAAGTGGAATCCTTCCATTGGAATCACAGCTGAGAGGTGCTAGGAGGGACCTGCTGCTTTCCTGTTTGGAAATAAAAAAAATAACTGGAAACTTTTCATTATTCTGTTTTATCCCCGGGGGGGGGGGGACAGAAAAGGTTTTATATAAAATTTTTGGATTACAGTGTTTTTTCCAGAGAACGTTAAACTTTATTATAAAATCCTAATAATAAATTTTATAATAAATTTTATGTAAAAAAATTATTAGAACTAATCAATGAGTTCAGCCAGGTTGTGGGATAAGTATCAATACACAAAAATTAATTGTATTTTTATATATTAGTAATGAACAATCTGAAAATGAAATCAAGACAATTCCATAAAAAATAACTACTGAAAATAAATTTAACAAAGGAAGTACAAGACTTGTAATAGAAAATTACAAAACCTTGAAAGAACAGAAGAGCTAAATAAATGGTGACATCCCACGTTCATGGATTGAAAGATTTAATATGGTTAACATGACAAATTCCCCAAACTGATCTACAAGAGTCAGTGTAATCCTTATCAAAATCTCAGCTGGCCTCTGCAGAAATTAACAAATTGTTTCTAAAATTCATACGGAGGGGCCCCTGGGTGGCTTAGTGTGGGCTAAGCATCTGCCTTTGGCTCAGGTCATGATCCCAGAGAGTCCCAGGATTGAGCCCAGCAGACACCCCCTTCTCCCTCTGCCCCTCACCCTGCTTGTGCCCTCTCTTACTCGTTCTCTCAAGTAAATAAAGATTTTTAAATCTTTTAAAAATTTTTTAAAATATGGAATATGTGAGTGGCTTGGCAGTCGAGCATCTGCCTTCAGCTCGGCATGATCCTGGTGTCCTGGGATCCAGTCCCGCATGGGGTTCTCTGTGGAGAGCCTGCTTCTCCTGCCTATGTGTCTGCCTCTCTCTCTCTCTCTCTCTCTGTCTCTCATGAATAAATAAAATCTTTTTTAAAAATTAAAAAAATTAAATTCGTATGGAAATGCAGGGGACTCAGAAGAGCCAGTCTTGAAAAGGAACAAAGTTGAAGGACTCCACTCACTCTTCCTGATTTAAAAACTTACTGTAAAGCAACAATAATCAAGACACTGTAGAATGGAATTGAGAGTCCAGAAGTGAAGACTTAAATTTACAATTAAAATCATTTTAAGGATCTAAAATAAATTATTACTTAGAAAAAAGACAAATTATCTAATGAATAAACTTCTATTTCTGGGACAGCACAGCTTTACATATGTAGTGTATATTGTGGTAAAATATACACACAATTTACCATTTTAAACATTTTAACTATACAGTTCAGTGGCATTAATTTAAGTACATTCACATTGTTGTGCAGCCAGCACCATTACCCATGTCCAGAACTTTTTCATCATTTCAGTCTGAGGTTCCATACCTATAAAACGTTAACTGTCCATTCTCCACTGGTAACCATTATACTACCTTCTATGAATTTGACTATTCTAGGTACCTCATATAAATAGAATTATACAATATTTTTCTTTTGTGTCTGGTTTCTTTCATGTCACGTGTTCAAGGCTCATTTGTGTATATGTATCAGCATTTTCTTTCCTTTAAAGCCTGAATAATATGGTGTATATGCATATATAAAAATATATAAATACACATTTTGTTTATCCATGCATCCATGGATGGACATTTGGGCAGTTTCCACCTTATGGCTATTGTGAATTAGTGCTATGAACATTGGCATTCAAATATCTGTTTAAGTCCCTGCTTATAATTCTTTTAGGTATATACCCAGAAATGGGACTGCTGGATCAAAAAATAATTATAATTTTAGGAACTGCCATACTTTTCTATAGGGGCTGCACCATTTTACACTCCCATCAGCCATGTACAAGGGTTCCAACTTCTCACATTCTCGCCAACATTTGTACAATATTTTTTGATAATTTTAAAATATTTTGCCTATTTTTGTCAGAACTTGGTAGCTGCGGATTCCAGCTAATTCTAATTATGGAAAAAATGACTACCATACAAATTGATTGAAAAGTCCTTATTGGCAAACCAAGCAGTCAAAATTTAATTTCTGTTAGAAAAAGTCTGGCTTCATCTTATACATGTTTCCATAAAAAACCCTCGCACTTCTGAATTTTAAGACAGAGCTGTGGTATGAATTTGTTGCCTGAGTGAACGAAAATTCTGCTAGTCTCAATATTTCTTAGTAATGCTCTCTGCTTTACTTTCAAGAAGTTCTCTCTCAGGATTGATGTATTATTTGGCAGCAGGGAGATGAAAGAGGTGGGGGCTTTATAAACAAAAACTTTCATATTGTCCCTTTTACTTAGCAACCAAGCTTTTTACACACAGGGTCATTGTGCCACAGTAGTAATTATGGTCTAAGAAGTATGTTTCTTTTGTAAAGCAGGAGAATGGTAATTGTGAAGGGGGAGGTGGTGGACACATGGGATAATTAGGATGGTAGGAACAATTTGAAGCTGACTCTCTTAAAAACAGATGTGCCTCTGCACCTCCAAGAGTCTCACTTACCTCCACAGGTGTGTGTATCCTAGTTTAGAGAATCCCGGTCTGATTTTATCCCCTTCCCAACTAGACATTATTATTATTGCTTTATGCAATCTGCATTTGCTTAGTTTTCCCTACATGTTCATCAATTCTTGCATTGGAGATCTTTTTTTTTTTCTTTTTAGGATTTTATTTATTTATTCATGAGAGACACACACACACACAGAGGCAGAGATACAGGCAGAGGGAGAAGCAGGCTCCATGCAGGGAGCCCGACATGGGGATGACATGGGACTAGATCCCCGGTCTCCAGGATCACGCCCTGATAAGAAGGCAGATGCTCAAACACTGAGCCACCCAGGCATTCCTTCTTGAAGTACATCCTTTGGTGATGATCTATTCATAGCAAACTGAATTTGTGTTTTGAAAATATCTTTAAGTCTTTGCACTAAATGACAGTTTATAATTTTAGGTTAACATTTCTTCTTAAAACTTTGAATTTCATTCTGTTGTCTTCTAGCTTCAGTTGTTGCTGTTGAGAAGTCGTTTTCAATGTTAATCCTTTTAGGCAATTTTTCTCTGTTATATATAGGACTGCTTTGTCATCCTGCCATTTCACTAGAACACATTATATATCCTGCTTATGATTTGTATTCTTCCTAAATCCAAAGATTCCCTATTATGACAAAATCTAGAAAATTTTCATCTATTTAATTTTTACTCTCTTTTATCTTTGGAACTCCTATTTTTTTTTTTGAACTCCCATTTTATATGGATTTGATCTTTTTCACTATATCCCTCAAGTCTCTTAATGTTTTTTATTATCTCCTGTGCATATTTGTGCATTATCTCCTGTGCATATAATATCCTATGCATATTTGTGTGTTTCTGCTATATAATAGGTAATGTATTCTTGGTAATCTTTCACAAGTTTTAGTTTTTCCTTTGGCAGTGTTCAATCGAACTGTTTAACTGATTCATTCTATTTTTTTTCAATGATTTTTTCATTTGCATAAATTTATTAATTTTCAAATTTGCCTGGTCATGGTTCAATGACTTTTCTTTCTTGCTTGGCCTTTTTTTTTTTTTTTTTAAGAGGAGAGAGTGGGGGGATCCCTGGGTGGCTCAGCGGTTTGGAGCCTGCCTTTGGCCCAGGGCGTGATCCTGGAGTCCCGGGATCGAGTCTCACGTTGGGCTCCTGGCATGGAGCCTGCTTCTCCTTCCTCCTGTCTCTCTGTCTCTATCATGAATGAATAAATTTAAAAAAATTAAAAAAAAAAAAGAGGAGAGAGTGGGTTGGGAGTGGTAGAGGATATTAAGCAGGCTCCATACCCAGAGCAAAGCCTGATGTGGGGCTCAATCTGATAACCCTGAGATCCTTACCTGAGCTGAAATCAAGAGTCAGACACTTAACTGATTGACCCACCCAGGCGCCCCCCCCACCTGTAAAGTACAATATTATACCTCCATTTCTCTAAAAATTTTAAAGCATAATCATTTTGTATTTTGCATTCAGTACTTCCATATCTTTAGTACTCAGTATTTATTTTATTTATTTATTTATTTATTTATTTATTTATTTATTTATTTATTTATTTATTTATTTATTTATTTATTTATTTATTTAAAGATCTTATTCATTCATTCATGAGACACACACACACACAGAGAGGCAGAGACACAGGCAGAGGGAGAAGCAGGCTCCACGCAGGGAGCTGACGTGGGATTTGATCCCGGGTCTCCAGGATCAGGGCCCAGGCTGAAGGTGGCACTAAACTGCTGAGCCACCTGGGCTGCCCCAGTACTTAGTTTTTAATGGTTTCTCCTATATAGTCGCTTATTTCTTTATGTTTTGTAATTTGGGGTTGTGAGCTCATATTTTGGTGTGTTTTATCTATGTTTGCTTTTGCCAGGCACTCCAGGGCACTATTAGCTGGGAGCCACTTTAGTATTTTGATTTGCATTTCCCAGGCTTTGATTGTAGCATAAATCTGAACTCTAAATGATGAGTATGGGTAAACTAAGTATGGTTTAGTATTCTTGTGGAAGACTTCTTTCCCACCAACAGCTAAGGTTGTAACAGATACATTTCCTTGTGACAGGCTGGACTTTGTTTTTTTCCTTTAACTGAAGGAATAGCTCATTGAATATTTCAGCTATATGTGGGAATCTAAATTTTAATTCCATTTCTTGCTCAGGGTCATGTCTCCTGTCTCCCCCGTGTAGTATTACTAGTCAAGGTTCTAATATGTTCGAGTCTGTGTCTTCCACTGAAAGATGGGACTAATAATAGTACCCACATTATGGGGTTGTTGTACAATTAATATTTGTATGGTACTTTGAGCAGGCCTCACATATTATAATCAGTTGATAAATATTAGCTTTAATATTAGCTACTATATTTTTTACCAGTTGGCAAATGACCTTAGGGAAGCAATGGCTCTAGTGTTGTCTGGTTTTGGTCCTTAAAGATTTCCCTTCTTTCTAGAAGTTTGGCTACTTATTGTTATATTTCATCAAGGATTCTTAGGTGTTTGTTTCAGAGTTTTTTAGAATATCAAATCATCTGTATTGCTAGAAATAAAAACATTTTTGCTGTACTTAAAAAGACATATGAACACAACTAGTTGCAAAACTCAACTTCCCCTGATTCTTGAGTGAGCTGAGAGCATGGATATTAAATATGTGGTCATTCCATTGGCCTTATTTGCCATATGTATGATGATGTATGTGAAGACATGTTAATTTTCAAGGCCCTTGTTGGTAAAGTAACTGAAGAACTCTGCAGTTGAGTGCCTGCCTTTGGCTCAGGGCATGATCCCGGAGTCCCAGGATTGAGTCCTGCATGGGGCTCCCTGCACGGAGCCTGCTTCTCTCTCTGTGTCTCTGCCTCTCTCTGTGTGTGTCTTTCATGAATGAATAAATAAAATCTTAAAAAAAAATCTGTAATAAAATAAGAAATGATGTAAAAAACATGTACTACTACATATATGCACAATGGCTTACCTGGGAGAGAATTGGGTTAGTTGGTTCTACCTTGAATTATTTGTCCTTACGGAAAACAATGTTGTGACAAAGGATAAAAACATGGATACGGGATCATTAATTCAAGTTATTCATTGTTTACCTTCATAATAAAAAATGTGGCTCAAATTAGAAGCATTAGCTCTGTAGGTATTCATGTGGAACAATTTTTCACATATATCACATGGAAAAAGGGAGGTGGAAGACAGTGTGCAGATTATGCTATCATTCCTATAAAAATATCTAAGCTTGATTATGCAGAGTGTCTCTGGAATGATCCACAGAAACTAGAAATGGTGGTTTGGCTTTAGGGAAAATGATTCCCTTTTCACTGTCCTTTTGTAGACTGTGCCATGTGAATGCAATACTAACACACACACTCACACGCTAATGTTTTTAAAAGGAACCTGCAATATTGTCTGTACAAGATTTTTCTTAAGGATAAGCATTCTGAAAGATTCTAAAGCTGTTCATTCTAAAAATTATGATATAGTTGCTACAATTAACAACTGGATGAAGGTAAGTTGGCTGTGAGGATGATGAGCTCTGAAAATTAGTGTTATTATCAAAATAAAAATCAAAATAAACTCATCTGGGTAGCCTGGGTGGCTCAGCGGTTGAGCGCCGTCTTTGGCCCGGCGCGTGATCCTGGAGACCTGGGATCCAGTCCCACATCCGGCTCCCTGCATGGAGCCTGCTTCTCCCTCTGCCTGTGTCCAGCTCTCTCTCTGTCTCTCATGAATAAATAAATAAAATCTTAAAAAAAAAACTCTTCTTTAGAGATCTTTTTTTTAATTAAGATTTTATTTATTTATTCATTCATGAGAAACACACAGCGAGAGAGAGGGAGAGGCAGAGACACAGGCAGAGGGAGAAGCAGGCTCCATGCAGGGAGCCCGATGTGGGACTCGATCCTGGGTCTCCAGGATCATGCCCTGGGCTGAAGGCGGCGCTAAACCACTGAGCCACCCAGGCTGCCCCCTCTTTAGAGATCTTTGATGAATATTTCCCTGACACATGAGGAAACTGACCACTGGATCAGAGACCTTTGAAGTCTGCTACCTAACATAGATGCTGACCTCCCAGCAAGAAGGTCTACTTGTTAAAAGTTCTACCAATAGCAATTTACTACTTCTTTCCAAGATTCTGGGCCTTGTTCATTTACTGATAAAGTCACTTAAAAATGTAGGGAAAGCAGGGATGCCTGGGTGGCTCAGTTGGTTAAGCATTTGCCTTTGGCTCAGGTCATGATCCCAGGGTCCTGGGACGGAGCCCTGCATCAGGCTCCCTGCTCAGTGGGGAGTCTACTTCTCCCTCTCCCTCTGCCTTTCCCCCTGGTTTGTGCTTTCTCTCATGCAAATAAATAAATAAATCTTTAAAAAAAAGTAGGGAAAACAATTATATACCAACAAGCTAGACAACCTAAAAAAAATGGATAAATTCCTAGAAACATACAATCTTCCAAGATTGAATCATGAACAAATTGAAAATGTGAATAGACTGATTAGTAGTAAGGAGGATGGAGTAGTAATGAAAAATCTCTCAACAAACAGAAGTCCAGGACCAGGCAGCTTCACTAGAGATTTCTGCCACAAACTCAAAAGTTTTTTTTTTTTTACTCAAAGATTTAATACTGACCTTACTCAAACTCTTCAAAAAAGAACCAAAGATGAGGGAAAGCTCCTAACACATTTTCCAAGGCCAGCATTACCCTTATACTAAAACCAGGCAAGGACACCCGTAAAAAAATTACAGACCAATATATTTGATGAACATGGATGCAAATCCTCAACACAATATTAGCAATCCAAGTCCAAAAATACTTTAAAACGATCATATACCATGATCAAGTGGGATTTATTCCAAGGATGGTTCGACACCTACAAATCAATGTGATAACTCCACATGAACAAAATAAAAGAAAAATCATATGATCATTTCAATAGATGTGGAAAAAGCATTTTATAAAATTCAACATCCATTTATAAAGACTCTCAATGAAGTGGGAATAGAAGGAACATATCTCATAAGGGTCATATATGAGAATCCTATATTAAAATCAGACTCAATGAAAAAAAATCATATTCAATGGTGAAAAGCTGAAAACTTTTCCTCTAAGATCAGGAATAAGACAAGGATGCCACTTTTATTCAACATAGTATTGGAAGTCCTAGCCATGGAAATTAGGTAAGAAAAAGAAATAAAAGTTATCCAAATTGGAAAGGAAAGAAGTGTTAACTGCCAGTATCTGCACACAACTGACTTTCTCTATATCTATATATCCATATCTGTCTCTATATCTATATCTATATATATAAATAAAAACTACCAACAATACAATTAGAACTATTAACTTAATTCAGTACAGTTGGAGGTTATAAAATCAATATACAAGTATCTGTGGCATTTTTATACTCCAGTAACATGACAGCTGAGAAATTAAGAAAACAATACTGGGATGCCTGGCTGGCTCAGTCAGTAGAGCATGTGACTCATGATCTTGGGGTTGTAAATTTGAGCCCTGCATTGGGTCTAGAGATTACTTAAAAAAAAAAAAAATTAAAGTCCGAACCATTTACAATTGCACCAAAAAGAATAAATTACCTAGAAATAAATTAAACCAAGGAAGTAGAAGACTTGTATACTGAAAACTATAAGATGCTGGGATGCCTGGGTAGCTCAGTGGTTGAGCATCTGCCTTCGGCTCAAAGCGTGATCCCGGTCCAGGGTTTAAGTCCCACATCAGACTCCCTGTGAGGAGCCTGCTTCTCCCTCTGTCTGTGTTTCTCTCTCTCTGTCTCTTATGAATAATAAATAAAATCTTTAAAAAAACAACAAAACTATAAGATGCTGATGAAAGAAAGAAACTAAGAGTATACAGATGGAAAGATATTTTGTGTTTGTAGACTGGAAGACTTAATATTGTTAAAATGTCCATAATACCCAACGCAATCTACAGATTCAATGCAATACCTATCAAAATTCCAATGGCATACTTCACTTTTATTCAAGAAATAAAAGTTATCCAAAATAATTCTAAAACATGTATGGAACCACAAAAGATCCCGAATAGCCAAAACAATCTTGAGAAGGAATATATCAGGCTCCCTGATTTAAAACTATACTACAGGGAGACCTGGGTGGCTCAGCGGTTGAGCGTCTGCCTTTGACTCAGGGCATGATCCTGGGGTCTGGGATCAAGTCCCACATTGGGCTCCTGTAGAGAGCCTGCTTCTCCCTCTGCCTCTGCCTCTGTCTCTGCCTCTCTCTCTCTCTCTCTCTCTCTGTCTCTCATGAATAAATAAAATCTTAAAAAAAACTATACTACAAAGCTATAGTAATCAAAACAGTATGGTACTGGTGCAGAAACAGACACACAGATCAATGAAACATAATTGAGAGCCCAGAATAAACCCACACATACATGGACAATTAATCTGTGACAAAGGAGCCAAGAAAGACAATGGAGAAAGGATAGTTTCTTCAAGAAATGGTGCTGGGGAAACTGGACAGCCACGTGCAAAAGAATGAAACTAGACCACTATCCTACACTATACACAAAAATGAACTAAAAATGGATTACAGACTTGAATATAAGACGTGAAACCATAAAATTCCAAGAAAACACAGATAGTAAACTCCCTGACATTGGTTTTAGCAGCATTTTTGTGGATCAGATTCCAAAGACAAGGGAAACTAAAGCAAAAATAAACTAAAAAGCTTCTGCACAGCAACAGAAACCATTATCAAAACAAAATGGCAACCTACTAAATAGAAGGTATTTGCAAACCATTTATGTGATGGGGGGTTATTAGCTGAAATATACAAGGAACTCCTACAACTCAACAGAAAAACAAACAACACAATTAAAAAACTGGCACAGGATCTGAACAAACATTTCTTTGGAGAACACATACAGGTGGCCAACAGGCACCTGAAAAGATGTTCAACATCACTAGTTGTTAGGGAAATGCAAATCAACATCGCAATGTGATATCACCTCAAATCTATTAGAATGGCTACTATTCTAAAAACAACAAAAATAAGTGTTGTAATGGATGTGGAGAAAAGGAAACCCTTGTATGTTATCGGTGGGATTGCAAATTGGTGCAACTACTATGAAAACACTATGGAGAGTTCTCAAAAAATTAAGAACTACCATATGGCCTAGCTATTCCAGTTCTAGGTATTTATCTGACAAACATGAAAACATGAATTTGAAAAGATATAGGTATTCCTATGTTCATTGCAGCATTATTTACAAAATGCCAAGATATAAAAACAACCTATGTCTCCATCAATAGATGGGTAAAGAAGATGGGATATATTTATACAATGGAATATTACTCAGCCAATTAAAAAAGCGAAATCTTGCAATGGATGGACCTTGCATGTATTTATTACGCTAAGCAAAAGAAGTCAGATGAAGACAAATGCCATATAATTTCACTCATGTGGGATCTAAAAACAACCAAACCAAACCAAACTCATAGATACAGAGAACAGACTAATGGTTAGAGAAGGTTGGGGGGGTGGACAAAATGGGTGAAGAGGAGCAACCGTTTGGTAATTGATGGTAAACTTAACTTTTGCTGATGATCACTTCGTAGTGTATACAGATGCCAAAGTATAGATGTCTTAACAGTTAAGAGCTGTACACCTGACACATATGTAAAAAAAAGTGTAGGAAAAATGTCACCACTTATGGGTTTGATTCTTAAACTAATCTTGAGAGAAGAAACAGGATGTTAAGTTCAGCAAGTATTATCAGTTTCTTCAATTCAGCCCTGATTTCCAAAATGGAAAGTTAGATTCAATAGCCTCTAACTCATTAACTAAGAAACTTATTTTTCTTTTATGGCATACCATTTAGAACATTAAAAGAATATTAAAGAATGGAATGCAAAATGTGCATGAATTCTGGAGGAAAGATGGGAGTGAGGAAGACTGATTTCTGGCTTAAATAATGGGGTGGATGGTGAAGTCCAGGCCCAGGATTGAGGGGAAGGAAGCAGATGGAACACTGTAACTTGAGCCATTGTCTTCTACCTCCTCTTCCAGAAAAAAGTTAAATCAAGAGTACCACCCTGGCACAGGTCATAACTTATGTGAAGAGGGTGCTATAGCCTGGGCCAGCTCACAACTCTGTCCCTCTTGCCCCCAAACATACAATTCCTTTTTCTTCCACAATTCCTCATGAATTGCTAAGGATGGCCCTAGTCTAGGATGGGAGAAAAGAAAACCAGTATGGAAAAGTGAGAATAATAATAAAGTTGTGTGAGAAACATTAATTTAATTTTTTTATTAAAAAGATCTTATTTATTCATGAGAGACACACAGAGAGAGGCAGAGACATAGGCAGAGGGAGAAGCAGCCTCCTTGCAGGGAGCCCAATTTGGGAATCGATTCCCGGACTGGGATCACTCCCTGATTGGAAGGCAGATGCTCAACCGCTGAGCCACCCAGGCGTCCCTTAATTTCATTTTTGACATGTCTGAAATGCCTAGAAGATAACCAAGTGGAAATTTCTAATAGGGACCTAGCAGAAAAATCTGGGTATATAGGTAAGAGATTTGGGTTCATTCTCTTACACTCATTGAGGCCATGAGGGCAGATGAGGTCACAAGATGAGAGTAGTCAACAGTGGATTGTAATCTTAGCTGCACATTGAAATCAACTGGAGAATTAAAAAAAAAATCTCACAAAAAAACAAAACAAAACATAAAACTGATGCCTGACTTGCCTTTAGAGAGAATCTGATTTAATTGGTCTGGGGGTAGCCTAGGCACTAGAATTTTTTTTTAAATATTTTATTTATTTATTCATGAGAATACACAGAGAGGAGAGGAGAGAGAGAGAGAGAGAGGCAGAGACACAGGCAGAGGGAGAAGCAGGCTCCATGCAGGGAGCCTGATGTGGGACTCGATCCAGTGTCTCCAGGATCACACCCTGGGCTGCAGGCGGCGCTAAACCGCTGAGCCACCGGGGCTGCCCAGCCACCGGGGCTGCCCCTGGGCACTAGAATTTCTGATAGTTATCCAGGTGACTCTACCAAGTAGCCACATCAAAAACCTGTGGCTTTAGAAGCCAGGATTTATCCCTAGCCGAGGGAGCACAACATTATGAGGATTGAGCAGAAAAAGGAGCCTATATAGGCCCCTAAGAAGGGAGAAAAACAGAGTGGTGTATTACGGAAGACAAGGAAAGAGTATTTAAGGAAGGAGAGGGGGAGAGAAGACTCAAAGTGCTCATTTACTACCCATGGTGTTTACACACTACTTAGAGCACAGTAGGAAACAGCTCCCCCAAAAGGGGCCTTTATTTCAAAATTCATGCAAATGTCATATTCTATTATTTAATATATTTTTAATATGAGTAGTATTTTAAATGATTTAGCATAGAAGAAAAACAAAATTCCAAACTTTATGAACTATCACAAGAAATTACCTCCATCTTCTGGGTTCTTATACCTAAACAGCAAACAAATTGGAGCTGATTAGAGCCCTAACTTATCTGTCCATACTGATTCTACTGACTGTAGAAATTCCACATTTTTGCAATTATCAACAACTTTAAATTAAAAAAAACAACAAACAAAAAATGAGACACACATCCTTGCTTAGCTGAGCAGGTTCCAGTGGGAACAGGTCAATATATTTTCTCTAATATTTGTGAAGAATTTGTTTCAAACTGTTATATGTGCAATTCATATTGTTCTCTTGTAAGTAATAACAACTAGTTTCCTTATTCAAGCTTATTGATAGTAATTCTTGTATTCAGTAGGTATTCAAAAGTTTATTGGATGTACAAACTAATATGTGTAAGTGTATTAATTTATACGAGTTAGAACAGTCAGTTCCCTCCAAGTCAGGAAAAAAATCCATTTTGCTAAATCAAGAAACGACAGGGGAAATACATGCCATCTACAAACTCAAGAGTCATGTTGCCTTATCTACCACAGGGAAGGTATTCCAAAGTTAGGTAGTCTGGTGTCAGGTCATAATTATACTACCACCCAGTTGGGACTTTGTCCTTCACTGGAATTACCTTTGGGCTGCCAGGGGAAGGAGGCAGAAAAGAAGGGAAGGGTAAGGTCAAGTCCTCAGCAGTCTGCTTCAACCAGTTTATGTATTTAATGTTTTGGACTCCAATGTATTGAAATTTGGTTTCACATGAAAATAGAGTTCTTTGCTCAAAAAGAAAAAAAAAAAAGGCTTTTAAACCACTGGATTAGACTCTAAGGTCTGAAAAGACTTTCAAATTATATATATTTGACTCATAATGTCTTTAAATATAAGTTTTTGATATATTTTTGGCAATGTAAAGATTCTGGGAAGATTTTTAAAAACCACAACTAATTTCCGCAAAGATCAAAATAGAAATATGAATAGGAAATGTCTTAAAACTGCAAAATCAGGAATAAAAACTATACTAAAGAGAAAACAAAGGAAAAGAATTGAAAGAAAACAAATGACACATCTTTTTCGAATGTCACATTTAATGTTTTCACCACTGTACTTCAAATCTACATTGTACAAAGTGACCAGTAAGTGTGCCACGGTAATTGACCAACCTCTGAGATTGTACCTTTCACACCAGTGTCTTCTTGGGCTCTTTTGATACTAAACACGTTTCTCATTCAAGTGAATTGAAATGCTTCAGTTGGGTTGATTCTCAGGAGCCTCATAAAAAAAAAACAAAGATATTGCACCATCTTTGTTTAGTAATTCAATGTTTGTTTCTTTCACAGCAAATAATTACTTCATTGAAGTTAAAACTTCCAAACATAACTTATTAATAGTCTTCAAATTCAGCTCAGATCACTCAAGATGAAAATACTCTGCTAAATACAGATAACTTACAATAACTTTAACAGTTAATTGTCCATAACACACAACAAGGTTTTTTCCTAGACCAATTTTAAGACGATCCATTAGTATTCCTTGTACAGGTGAAAAACAATCTTCAATTTTCTTGTCTTTTTATTTTTAATATAAAAGTTGGAAGGGACATTCAAGTTTCAAGTCTCCACATTGAACTTAAAAAAAAAAAAATAGTCATCATCAGCATGTGGAGGTAAACAAGCCAAGTTGTATAACTCCAGGAGGTAGAGGCCTTCAATTTTGTATTCATATATACATATGCACAGAAGAATTCAGTGTTCCAACAGAAAAAAGAATTTGTCAAAAAGTAATAAGTTATTTACTACTGTGACATTTCAAGACTCCCACAGCTTTGCCTAAGGACACAAACACATTTGACATAATTCCCTATGTGCCTTTTTTGTGGCTTTAAAATTTTTAAAAATTTGTTTTTGTCTTTATTTATTTTTTTACTGTCCAGTGCAGGAAAAGTCTCACAAAATTTCACAGACCTAAAATGTGCAAGCTAGTTCTCTCTCTATACAGCAATGTTGGGATTCTTTTGAAATTAGCCCAGAAATGAATTATTTACACACATGAAAGATGCATGCTTCGGGGTTTCTTTATGTAAGAAAGAGCAGAAAAACTTCTAATAAAAATAGATTAAATATATATATATATATTTATACTGGGTAAGGAAAACAGAAGTTTCGTCTCTCCTAGTCACAAACTCATTCTCTCTACCCACAACATTGGATTTTAGACAGCACACATCACCGTCACGGCTCTAATGAGAAGCTAATTATAGGGCTTGATCATTAGGTGGCATGCCCCACCCCCCACCCCCCCAGGTGCAGCCACGATCAGCTCATGTGGCTCCATGATTGGTCGCAGGCAAGGTTTCTAGATTCTTTCATTTTAGAAAACCCCAAATTTTCAGGAATGGCTCAAATATCAAAATGTATGACTGTCCTTTATGTGTGTGTATATGTGTGAACAATCTCACTTCATTTTAAAAAAAGAAAAACAAAACAAAAACACAAAACCCCAAAATCCCAAATTTGGTTCAATTCTCTTTTGTTCTGAGGTGAGCCATAACAGCTGCACTAAATTCATAAAACATGTGCAACTCTGGGTAAAATATTTTTCTTCTAAAAGCACAACCACTTTACAAGATTAAAAGTCTAGTAACATTTCTAAATATTATTCATATCATACAAGTAGTGGTTGTTAATTTAAAACTTCATTAGTAAAATTACAGTACAAGCATGATTAACCTCCAGAATTGCAAATCCCAGACTCCAGTGGAAAGCTACATTACATCTTCAGTAGTACATTATCTTCCACCATCACTCCCACACCAGAGGAGATGGGGGCATCTCAGACGGCTGGGCAACAGTGGAACTAGAAGAAAATGGAAATATGGTGAAACCAGCTATTGACACCACAAAAGGCAAAAGGGAGAGTCAATGCTGTGTGTTTTCCTCTCTTCCTTTAAAAAAATTATAAAGTCCATTTCTGGATTTTATTTAACTTCTCTAAAGCTGTATTTGTTCCAAATTGTTCATTCAAGAATCGGTATCTATAAGCAAGGCAACAGTGATGGGCTTGAGGACGATGTGTCATTTACTTGTGGGACATCGAGGAAATGCCCTCATCTTTCCTCTTTTGGAAAGGGATAATGCCTGCCATCCACCTCATAGGACATTGTGATGAATACATGAGATAATGTAGGCAAAGTGCCTTCCACTGTGCCTACTTTGTAATATAAAGGAAGTAATAATGTCTACAATCAACCGGAAAATAATCTTACAGGATGCAGAATTATCCATTTAAAAGTAGCCTCTCAAAACACAATGACTTTAAGTGGAAACCTATGTGAACGAGCCTTATACGCACTCTTTTATCAAGTACGAACTCAGTAGTAATAGATAATCATTTAGCATTTGTTATCCATAGATCAATTTTCTCAGTTATTTCATGTATCTAATTTTGTTAACTAGATTATAAACTTGAGGGTGTGTGTGTAACCACTTTGCTTCCCTGGGGCCTGGGATAATGAATAACTTACACCTGAAAGGTATTAAAACACATGATTGCCCGGGTCACTGACTCTTAGGGGAAAATAATAAAGTAATTTTAAACCACAGAGGAATAAACATACAACCCAATTCCTTCTTTCCACAGAAAAATACAAGGAAGAAATGAAAGTCACCCTGATTTAAAAAGTTCTAAACAAAAATTCATGAAAAATGGATTCAATAAATTTAATCAATTTCAACACCATGTTAAGGCCAATTAAAAGGGAAGCAAGGGGAAGAGAGAAAAGAGAGAGGCAGAAAGGCAGGTGGGGAAGAAAGGAGGAAGAGTGTGGCCTCTCAGATATCTAAATCCACCCTTCTGTGTCCTGCTTTGTTATAGTGGAGCCAGACACTTACTCACAGTTATCCTTTGCTACTTGGCTTGTGGTGGAAGGATACTGCAAGGCCAAGGCTTCCTAAGCAGCTTTCCTTCCTGGTTGTGTCGGATCTTTTAATGTGGAAGGCCCAGTTTTGTTCTACCCAAATTTTCTGGCAAGTTTCTCTGGGACCCAGCAGGCCTCTCTGATAGACCAATTCCACCCACACCTTTTGAAAAGCATCTTCAGGGATCCCTGGGTGGCGCAGCGGTTTGGCGCCTGCCTTTGGCCCAGGGCGCGATCCTGGAGACCCGGGATCGAATCCCACGTCGGGCTCCCAGTGCATGGAGCCTGCTTCTCCCTCTGCCTGTCTCGCTCTCTGCTCTCTCTCTCTCTCTCTCTCTGTGTGACTATCATAAATAAATAAAAAAATTTATATGAAAAGCATCTTCAGCACCCTCAAACTGTGTGTGTTCTTGTGGCAGCCATATCTTCTACTAAGTGGTCCAAATTTTATTAGGCTTGAGTGGAGGGATCTCCTCCAAATTTTTAATTTCCTCCTTGTTCACTCTTCCTCAGTCTAAAGGGAGTACCTGCCTTCTGCTTTTGTTACTTTGGGACCCTCCAGAATCTTCTTATATACCTTTTAGAAGTTAACCATCTTTTCTAGTTAATGCTTCTATTAAATTTTCCCTCTTCAGGGCAGCCCCGGTGGCTCAATGGTTTAGTGCCACCTTTAGCCCAGGGCGTGATCCTGGAGACCCAGGATCGAGTCCCACATCAGGCTCCCTGCATGGAGCCTGCTTCTCCTTCTGCCTATGTCCCTGCCCCTCTCTCTCTTTCTCTATGTCTCTCATGCATAAATAAATAAAATCTTAAAAAAAAAAAAACTTTTCCCTCTTCACATTCATGGGTGTGGTTTCTTTCTCCTTACTGGACTTTAATTGATGCAAGGAATTAGGGAAAAAGACATTGAGAAGGAAAGGACAGAGAGAGACACAAGCAAATGAGGCTTGTTGGTTTCCAAAGCAGCTATGAAAACTCTAGATAGGACACACCAGCACTATACCTATAAAATAATCTTGCTTGTAGTTATTATTAAGGTGGTGGGGATGGTAGTAGGAACCAAGAGGACCATGTTAACTCGAGGGCAGTGGCTGCCATGCTGCTGTACGGTGATCATCTGCGAACAAAACTGCCAAAGCACCACCCCAAATCAACCACTAAATTGGCATCAGTGTAAAAATGAATGCGTACATTTTTAATTTGCTTTTGACTAAAACCAAAACTTGTAAAAGAAGTTTTATCTATATTTATCTTTTTATCTGTATTATCTAATCTAAATAAAAACAAATATGCTGAACAACCAAATCACAATGGCACCCTTTCAATAACAAGAAAGTAAGAATTATATACATATAGTTACCTAATAAAGCTCTTAAAAGCAGCAGACTGCGGGTTGATGCAGAGAGGCACTCTGTTTCCTTTCTGCTGTTCCAAAATGAATTGGTGAATAATCTCTGCGGAGAAAACAAACATCATATAATTCTTGACAATCTGCAGGAATGGGAGCAGTGGATTCTTGGCTAACTGGCCAGCATTCTGAACAGCATTTCCCACTGGTTTAGTTAAGATCAAACGTACAGATCATGTATCAGGCAGGATCCAGTGGAACTTTCCTGAAATCAAAATGACAGTGCCTGCTAAACAGAGGCAACCTCCCCATTTCACCCCACCGACCAAGTGGTGTTATATGGGTTTGAAACCCCATCTGTGGGAGGAGTAAAATGGTCTATAAACTTGAATGATTCCACAGGGTTGGCATTATGAATGAATCTTCTAAATTGTTGGTAATTATTACCCTTTTGAAAATCACTTAAAAAAACCACAGCTCGTGTATAGGTACACAATTCTAGGCTGTTTATCTTGGGGACTACTCTCTTCTAAAATGTCTAAAATCATTCAGAATGTTGGATGTCCTTAACCTCCATTCCTACCCCAATAGGAGATCATGTCAGGAAATTTTATGAGTAGACTATCAGAAATTCCCCTCTCTTGTGATCATTCAAAGAATGATTCCCTCACTGGATGTTTATTCTTTTTAAAATTTGCATGTTATATAAGACAGTCCAATATGTTTCAGTGAAATCACACTGAGTGAATACATATTATCTACTTTGAGTCACACTTACTAAGTAAGTCAGTTTGGAAAGCTCCTCTCTGCCTGACCTACCACTGAATGTAATATTAAATCAGTGTTTTTATAACACACATAGCTTTCTTGGCATATATGCCCTGGACAAACAGCTATACAAAAGGTTGTAAAATAAACGTATAGAAGAACTTTGGTCACCATCCAGACTCAGCTTTTCATGGCCACATAATGGAAAATGTTATTATTCATTCTGCCTGGCCAAGGGCCAAGAAAGATACTCACCTTTAACCTGTCGAACAGAACTGAGGTTCTTCTCAAAAGTGTCATCAAATTTGGGATTGGTGATGGGCTCAAAGTCACTGGTATAAACTCTTCCAGTAGAGGTGGAAAAGCAACATTTACACATACACGTGTGATATCGTAGTCGCCCTTCATCTAGGTAGGGGTGGGCTAAGGCATCCTTAGCGGATATTCTTTTGGACTGAAATCAAATTTGGAGACCAGGACATCAACACTACAGATAAACACGACTGTCCACACAGGATCTTTCATAAGACACAGTAACTGCTCTTCATAGCTTATCCTTAATTTATAATATATCTTGTATAAAGAGGAATGAGTGAATGTATAGGCAGGTAACATAGCAGCAGGGAGTATATAACTCAGGACAACCAACCACCATATACCACCAGGAAGCACTCTGCTAAGATCCTAGAGTTCCTACCTTGAAATAGTTAGATGCATGGTCAAAAGTGGCAAATACCATGACATTTAAATATGCAATGCTTCGAAGGGGTAAGTTTACATTTTAAATAACAGTTATATTTTCTAAATATGTTTCAGCATTTGGTAGAGATGTGATCACAGTGGCAATTTTACAAAGCTGCCTGAAACATTTATTCTCTTAGAATGCCAAATGAACTTAGGGCAAAAGCCTATGGGGAAAGTGCTAGGGTTGGGCAGCAGATAAGGTCTGAATGCCATGTTGTGGTGGCTAGCACCATCTGAATACCAGTGGCCTGTGGTTTTCTAGCACTTTAGATCAGAATACTTAATGAAGTTTCAGATTTACATAAATCATAAACTCATTTCTCCATTAAGAAAAATTCCTCTTTTTTAGCTCTGTGGACATGTAGGTACATTTTAAAGTATTTAAGGATGGACTCAGTACAGAGTCAGAGAAAAATGAACACTCTACCTCATTTTGAGTATAATCAAGCACTTCACATAACACAAAAACAAAGAAAACCATTTGGTACTCAAATCAAAACTAACTGGGTCATCCTGACTGGTTCTGGCACCCCAAATAACAAAATGTTAAATATTTTCCATGAACCTGATTTCCCTAAAAACACTTATATCTCTGATTTTTATGCTGATGTTAAAAGGCAAGTCATAACTTTTCAGGATATGATAATCACAAAAGACAGTTGCTGTTTATCTACCACAAACAGAAGAATGTAAAGTTGACAACCTTGATTTTGTGTCTTTCACTACCTTTCATATGGTATATCTGGTGATCCAGCCCTTCTGAAGCCTGACTTGCTGGTACTCTCAGCAAGTAAGTTTCTTCTTTTTTTTCTAAATGGGTCCAGCTATTCCCGGAGGTTCCACTGGGATCAAGATCTATTATCAGAACCAAAAGAAACAAGCTGGCTGACAGTACCCTTTTCCTAGGACTGGGTCCCTTGAAGGCCTCAGTGCCTCTGGCCAGTCTCATGTGAGGGACTGAGTTCCTTGGCTTTTGCACACTACAACTGGTTCCTGGACAAGTCTATTTCTGTTTCTGATTGAGCATGGTCAATCGTGAACACACTTGGTGGCAGCAGTGGTTAAATCTGAGTTTTAATTTTATCATCTGACCATTAAGTCATTTCTGTCAGGTGGCAGATGTCAGAAATTGGGTCTCTCTCTCAGTTGCCATGAGCAGCTGGAATCTGGATTCCCTGTTAATTTTTTTGTCTGTGGATTCTGATATATCCTGAAATTTCAGAATACAGGGTTGAAAAGATTTTGGTATTATCCCAACTACTGATAGGATGCTCTGTGTTTGTATGTTCTGTGTGCACCAACATGGGGTCCTCTAAAGTGTCTTACCTAAGGGAAACCTTTGAACAAGAAGTAAATCAAATCCCTACCATGCAATGATCAACTTTCATTTCTCTAAACAAATTAATGTCTCTTTAGAACTTCTGAAACAAGGGTAAAGAAAGGAGACTGTCATTTTGTAAAGGGTATGAAGACTTAAAAGAAAGACTGCCTTACTAAATTGAGAAAGAGATCACAAAATTATTCGATTTTCAATAATGTTCTTTGGAAGAATCTAGTGGTGCTTAATTATGTCCTATACTGCCCCCCCAAATGATTGATTGATTTGAGAGAGAGAGAGAGAGAGAGAGAGAGAGAGAGAGAGAGAATGTGCACATGTGAGTGAGGGGAAGGGCAGAGAGAGCAGGAGACAAGCAGACTCTCCACTTGAGCAGGGAGCCTGATGGGGGCTCGATCCTAAGACCCTGAGATCATGACCTGAGCTGAAACCAAGAGTCAGATGGTCAACTGACTAAGCTACCCAGGCATCCCATATCATATATATTCTTAATTACCTATTGTATAAATACCTTAACTTATCAACATTTATAATAGAAGTGGATGCTTGTTTCTACCCTAGATTTTGTTATCAGAGTTGGCTCTTTTAGTTTAAGAGTTGATAAAACTTCCCTTTTTACAAATAAAAATATATTTTTAAAAATATTTTATTTATTTATTCATGAGAGACACACAGAGAGAGAGGGAGAGACACAGACACAGACAGAGGAGAAGGAGGCTCCATGCAAGGAGCCCGACGTGGGACTCGATCCCAGGTCTCCAGGATCACGCCCTGGGCCGAAGACAGGCGCCAAACCACAGCCACCCAGGGACCCCCTATTTCTTTTTTTAAAAAACATTATTTATTTATTATTTATTTATTATTTATTTATTTATTTATTTATTTATTTATTATTATGAGAGATACAGAAAGACAGGCAGGGAGGAGAAGCAGGCTCCTTGTGGGACCCTGATGTGGGACTTGACACCAGGACCCTGGGATCATGACCCGAGCCAAAAGCAGATGCTCAACCACTAAGCCATCCAGGCATCTCAATGAAAAATATTTCTAAGCAAACACATTGATGTACTTTGTATATTTCTGAGGGGAGTTAATATATCATGTTATGAGATCTCTTAAAAAGTAAATGTGGCAAACTCCTATTCCAACTGGCTTTTAGAACCAATATCAACATATTAAAGACACATATGAAGAAATGAAGAGATTTTTTTTTTAATTTTTTATTTATTTTATGATAGTCACACAGAGAGAGAGAGAGAAAGAGGCAGAGACATAGGCAGAAACAGGCTCCATGCACCGGGAGCCCGACGTGGGATTCGATCCCAGGTCTCCAGAATCGCGCCCTGGGCCAAAGGCAGGCACCAAACTGCTGCGCCACCCAGGGATCCCGAAATGAAGAGATTTTTAAAACATTATTCTCCTTATTTATTAAATAGGTGGGCTACTGAAAATTTTTTTCTTGCTAAAGTTATAAATCAAAGGGGCGCCTGGGTGGCTCAGTCAGTTAAACTTCTGACTTGATTTAGGCTCAGGTCATGATCTCAGGGTTGTGGGATCAAGCCTTGCTTCAGGCTCTACGCTCATCATGGAGCCTGCTTGTCCTTCTTCCTCTGCTCCTCTCTGCTCTCTTTTTCTCTCTCAAATAAGTAAATAAATAAATAAATAAAACCTTAAAAAAAAAGCTATAACTCAAAGATTAAATAAAGCTTTAACTGTAAATTAAAAAGGTACTCTTGGTTAGTAAGTTATAGAGTAAGAAGCAAAATATTTCTCTTAACTTAAAACTTTTAATATCTGGTATATAATTGTGTAAGATAAAGAGGTCATGTGATATTCCTATGCAAGGTGACTCTTTGAACAAATCAGTCCAAGCCAATAGTCATAAAATTATAAATATCTCTGTTTTCTTCCTGATCTTACTGCCATGTACAAGTAATGCCACTACAGCATTCTAGAAGTTTTGGGTTTGTTTTCTCACAAAAAACCTTATCGTCTTGAATTTGATTTTTTTTCCCTACTGATTTTGCTGGCCAGATAAACTAATATCCCTTTGTATAAGATTACAGAATTGCAAAATTATGTGTTCAACTACATTAGATGAATGATAATAGGTAATGTGCTAAAAAGAAATTAGTTTTTAGAATGCTACAAATCATAAGGACTTAATTTGCCAACTTACATTTTAATCCGATTCTTAGTTAACATTAAGACCTTAGTAATAATTAATTTGAGTTAATAAACCATGTTTGGATATATGAACAATATAATTTTAATATACAAAGGCTCTTCATTAATACATTATAGAGGAGCCATCAATAAAGAGTTAAAAAAGGGGCAGCCCGGGTGGCTCAGCGGTTTAGTGCCGCCTTCGGCCCAGGGTGTGATCCTGGAGACCCAGGATCGAGTCCCATGTCGGACTCCCTGCATGGAGCCTGCTTCTCCCTGTGTCTGTGTGTCTCTCTCTCTGTGTCCCACATGAATAAATAAATAAAATCTTAAAAAAAAAAAAAGTTAAAAAAGCTGTGCAAATTTCTTTGGGTCAACATAATATGTATTTTTGTAAAGAGTGTAGAAGAGTATGTGATGATAGGAAGATGGGTATGCAAGGTAACAGTTATGTGTCTGGCAAGAGAAAAAAGTGAATAATTTTATCTAAATTCCGAATAATAATTATTATTTTTTAAAAATATTGCTTGTAACTGTTTATTGCATTTAGATAAATTAATGTCTCTGGAGGTTTGTTTAAGCCTTCACTATTTGAGTTAATAGTTAATTACATCTTTATAGACTGATTATTTACTACACCCCATCCTTTCCAATACTGTTGATATTATTGTAATAAAGAGACAGAGACCTTTAACCTTATCCTCTAGTGGTTTCTGCCTTCTCCTTACATTTGCCTAAAGGGTTCTACTTCAAGCTAAGGAATTAAGTATTCCATGAGAAACATCACAAGAGCCCCAGTAGGGGACTGTTAACACCAGATACTTCTGACTACTGAATTCAGGATAAAAACATATGGGTATAGCTGATATTATCACCACAGACAGCTATCACCTAGACTACACCAAGTAACTGAGTCAGGATTTTCAGGAATGTGTCAGTCCAGGAGCAGACACGTGGCAGTAGACTGTTTAACCTAAGATAAAAAAAGTACTTAGATAATTATCTCAGACTTACTGGACTAAATAAACTGATTTAATTATGGTAATGTTCTATTTTTAATGGATACTTTTTAAAAACCTCATTTCTTTCTTCTTGCTAGCCCTCAATTTAATAGATTAAAGTCAGAATGAAACATTCTTTAAAAATGGTATCTATTTCTAACTGAAATAGATCTCAAAATCCCTCCGAATTGGAAAGAATCCTTATATCAGTCATAATAAAGCATCAGGCCCATTTAAAAATGATTCTGTAAACAAATAATATATATCAATTGGCTTTGTTCTATAAGACAATGATAAAAATAGGTAAATATTACATAGGGTGGATTAACAAATTCTTTTAAAAAAATTCTTAAATGACCATGTAGTTATTTACATAGGTCCAATAAGAATCTATCCTTTTGGGATCCCTGGGTGGCGCAGTGGTTTGGTGCCTGCCTTTGGCCCGGGGCGCGATCCTGGAGACCCGGGGTCGAGTCCCACGTCGGGCTCTCTGCATGGAGCCTGCTTCTCCCTCTGCCTGTGTCTCTGCCTCTCTGTCTCTCTCTGTGTGACTATCATGAATAAATAAATAAAATCTTAAAAAAAAAAAAAAAAAAGAATCTATCCTTTTTTACCAGATAAATCTTACCTCCTTCTTAGAGATTAATCTAATGTATAACTATAAGCATACCAAAAGTTTCATTTTAATTAGGTTCATTTCATTTTAATTAACCCCACTCTTTAGGAAAAAGGACTACATTTCATGTATAGAACTGATGTCTAAAAGGCGTCTCAGGAAAACATGCTTGGTATCCACCATATGGCTTACAAAATTCCAGTCTTAGGGTTGTAAAGATTATGAGCTCCTGTCAGGTCAAGATCATTACTAATCATGTGATCTCAGAGAAATAGGACACTTTACAGCTTTAAGTATTGGAAGTAAAACCTGGTACAGGTGAATCATATGGTTCTTGGTTCCTAATCTAAACAGAATAAAGAGTGTAACATATTTCTAACACATAAAAGTAAAATTTAACCTCAGGGCCTTTATAACATCCTCTAGAGGTAGACAGAAATGACCTTGGAAGACTAAAGTTCATGTGGTTCTAGTTTTGTTAACCACAAAAGATATATAAAACATATGTAAAAGGTCATTATGTATTAACATCTCCTGTTGTATATATAGTTTAGCTATGTAGATAAACTTGCCAAATAAAACAAAAAAAATCTAACGACCTAAGTCACTAGCTCACTGAACAGGTTATATGGTGGAAACTATCCTTAATGATAGGAAGTTGACCACAAGGAGGGAGTGTGGAAACGAGAAGTGCCACTCTGCTTTGTTTCCTATATCATGAGGCACCTCACATACCAAAATAAACAAATGGAAGCCACAAAGTAAACACCAAATGAACAAAAAATTCACTCTGTCCCTTGAGATGTAGCTGTTTTCTCATTATGAACATACCAATGTAAACATCACAAATGGTACTTTTGTGGGTTTTTTTCCCCCTTTAAGTACCTATTGTGTTTTGTACTTGAGGACTTCCTTATACTCTTGGCAAGTAAGATGTTCTTTTCTAAATGTTGTCATTTTTGAGTCTTCTTTGGCAATAGCTACCAGCACAGAGATGAATAATAAATACTCTTTGGATGAGTAGATAAATGAAGACCTGAACTTTGTCCCAGAAGAGTCAAGTCTAGAAATGGCATTTGATAAAGCTACTATCTCAATCACCAAAAGAGCAAAAACAGCTTCTTATACAATATAATGGGCAGATTTTTTTCCAAGAATGTTAAAATTCTTTTCTCCTGATTTATCTTGGTGTCAAACTCCTTTTTCAAATCCTGAGATAAATAAGGATGGTACAGTTCCCTATCTCTCTTCACCTACATATCTATGTGTTAGAAATCAAACTTCTGTGCGATGAGTGAGCAAGTGAGCACGATGATACATATGAAACTGGGGATTGAAGTTTATCTTTGAAAAGTCCTTCTTTATATTGCTCATTTACTTAAAGCCAGGATGTTTTTCTTAGAACACATGTATTTTTAATTCATTAAAAAAAATAAAAATAAATACTACTTACTGGATCAAAGACCAACATCCTGCAAAGGAGATGAACAGCTTCATGTGTAGCCTGGCTAGACAGGGTATAAAGTACAGGAAGAGATGGCTGTAAAAAAATAAAGGATTAAAATATGTGAGTTTCTGTGAAGATATGGAATACAGCCAATTTATTACAAGGTAAGTACCCAGCTCAAAAAACATGTGCACACATATGTCTAACCTCAAAAGGAATGAGTATTCCCCTCATTAACCAATCTTCAGAAGCAACAACTGTCACTGACTTCCAATAGCATATTTTATATTGCAGGATTACCTATTGTAGGTTAGCACACAAAGGACCCTACAAAAAATGAAAACTAATCCTGTAAATATGGTGCTCCTGTTAGCTTTAAACCATAAATGCTCTGGCAAGAAGGGAAACTAAACATGCCTGGACATGGGAGGCAAAAATATATAAAACCACAGCCACATGCAAAGTTAAGCATGTAAACTGTGCAAAGAAGCATGTAAACTATGTCTTACATGTCTGCCTACTTTCAACAAAGCCACATAATAAAATCCAGTAAGAATAGCAGCAAGCCATCTCAAAGTCATCAGGAGATAATTATTCACCTCACGGAAGTTTTCTTCAGGATCAAGGACAGAGATGCCATGAGATGAGGGTTCTAATTCACTAATTAGATAAATCAACATGTCGGAATCCTAATATCCTTTAGCACAGAACAAGGTGGTTGGACTAAATGATCTTTGAAATTTACTTTAGTTCTAAAATTATATGAAACTATATAGGATTATGACAGATTAAAAAGCATTATGTGCACAGAACCCATTTATAATTGGCACTCAAATATCTGTTTGCAGATAGAGAAGTATTTCTTGTTAAAAATACTTAAGTCTATGGTAGCCTCGAAATGATCTATATTAGTCAAGATAAGGAGTGACGTGTGGAGAGTGAAGGCAAGAGGTTTTAATTTACAACTTAATTTACATATTTTCTTTTTTTAATTTACATATTTTCTATAAGAATTTATTTACTGTGTAAAATGAAGTAATTTATACTTTTGAAAGATTCTGATTCTTGGTTTGACTGCAAATAGCTGGTCTTTTTCAATGGCTTATGCAGGTTGGCAGCCAAATTCCAGCCTATTCTTACTGACTAAAATATCTCACCATAAGCAATTCTTCCCTTTTGACTTTTTTTTTAAATTAAGATTTTATTTTTTAGTAATCTCTACATCAACGTGGGGCTCAAACCCACAAACCTAGGTCAAGAGTTGCATGGTCCATTGACTGAGCCAGCCAGGCACCCCTCCTTTCCATTTTCTAAGTGAATTCAACCTTTAATCCTATTTTTCTGGTGGAGGTGTGTTATAGCTTAGGGACAGGAATACTGGGATAAGTACTAGAACAGGTGGGTTCCAATTCTAACTTTGCCAACATTAGACTCAGGTAAGTCACTAGAACTTCAGCTTTCTCATTTATTAGACTGTACTGGCACAGAGCAGCCTACTGATCCAAAGCATTGCTAATCATCTATCATCCACCAAATGCCAGGGTTTGGGCTAGGTGTGGGAGCAACAAAGATGAATATCAGGTCTCAGATGGGCAAGGAAAACATATGAACAAACAGTCTTAGAGGATGGAGAATAGAGAACAAATTAGAAGGCAAATTTTGTTGAGACTTGAGGATGACTGGATACATGAGGAGCTTGTGAAAATCAAATGACTGAATGTTAAGGCAACCTGAAATTTTATACCCTCTCCCATCTCATATTTCTTTGCAGAATTATACCCTACAAACACATTAAAATTAAGGCCAAGTTTCACCACAGCCTGGAGCAGCTATCTTATGTGTTTTCTCCTTTTCTGTGTTTATATGCATGTTAAGAAGGGGGTCAGAGAAAAAGAAGTCAGTTCAGTTATGCCAATACCTCTCCAGAAGGAGCTAATAATTTAGTTCCTAAGCACAGGCTCCACAGGAAAGATGCAATACTAGAGATGCTGGATTCTCTTCCATTTTCTTCCCCTTTAATTCACCAGCCATTATGGTTGAAACCAGTTGGGCACAGGGTATTAGAACTAGACAAGAAGTTTGTATTTTTCATGGAGTACAACAGAATCAATTTGAATAAAAAAAAAAACCAGAATGCTTAGAAATATGCCCTAAATATTTCATTTGGGAGAAAGTTTTTGTCATTTCCCCCAACATTCACACACATTACTTTTTTTTTTAAAGATTTTATTTATTTATTCATGAGACACACACACACACACACACACACAGAGGCAGAGACACAGGCAGGAGAAGCAGGCTCCATGTAGGGAGCCCTAGGTGGGACTCGATTCTGGGATCCCAGGATCATGCCATGAGCCGAAGGCAGATGCTCAACTGCTGAGACACCCAGGCATTCCCATACACATTACTTTTTCCCCTTTAAGACACACCAGTCCATTTTCTGTTTGTTCTGCAAGTTTATAAGCCACTTAGGAGTGAGTGGGTGCCAGTGTTTAATCACGAGGACAGGAAGGGTTATAAAGAGTACTCCATTAATGACTAATGACTATTAGTGAAATGAAGCAAGGATGAGCTTCTGGATACATGAAAGGTGAGGGGTCCAACTGATTATGTCACAGTCATCAGAAGCCAAGAGCAGAGTGCTCGTCACCACAATAGAGTTGGCTTGGCTGGCTCAGCTCTGTAAGTCCTGTCCTGTAAATTTTCAGCTAGTGGCAAAGAAGCTGTGATCATCAGTCAGCAACATTAATTAAGAATGCACAATGCACAGTGCACTGTATAGTGAGCACTCCGGGGTTATATAAAAGAAATCCCGACCTGAAAAATAATTGGTTTGAACTGAATGAACTCTAACATAATCTATTAAATGTAAGACATGGTTCCTGTCAGGAGATAGAACTATTTTCACTCTAGTGAACATATTACATGTATTTCTGTCATGACTGGTCAGGAACAATCTGAGAAAAAAGGAAAATCTAAACTTTAGACGAACAAAAGACTAAGGGCTGATAATAGACTTTTCAATCCTACCAACAGGTCAGTGCCCCAACAAGTATCTACTTTTTTTTTTTCTTTTAAAGATTTTATTTATTTTAGAAAGAGAACAAGCAAGGGGAGAGGGAGAGAGAGAATCTCAAGCAGACTCTGAGTTGAGCACAGAGCCTGACATAGGGCTCAATCCCATGACCCTGAGCTGAAATCAAGAGTCAGCAGCTCTACCAACTGAGCCACCTAGGTGCCCCAAGTATCTACTTTAAAAGATGCTTGGGCCATGGCAGCTAAGATTGCATTCATCCAAGATTCTGAGTTGTAGAAAAGAAACAACAAATAAAAAATACCGAACAGTGTTTTTGTCTACCCAGCATTCCTTGACTTTTGGGGAACCACTCCCTTTTTACTCATAAATCAAGCCTAGCCTGATTGCAATCTAACTCCAAGAATGGGCACCTGACCTAGGCCTGGCCAATCGAATGAAATATTCCCCTGAACACCTTGACTGGCTCTGGGAAAGACACATGTTCTTAAACAGGGGAGAGCCAATGGACTGGCTAATCCAACACATACCCCCCCATCCTCTTCTCCTATACCCACCTTTATCATAGAGGTTAGAAAACACTCATTTTTTTTAAGCTTGTCTTACATCTGGGAGGTTACATATTACACAGTTCTAGACAAGGACATATAAGCAGAAATTTGCTAGGCAGGCTTCTGGGAAAATAGCCTTTCCTGATAAAAGGGACAGACACCACTAGTATTCTTTCTTTCCTCTGTTTTCTTGCTTTGAATGTGAATATGATTCCAAGCTATAGCTATTTTGTAGCCAGGAGGAAATAAGCAAGGGGGTATGAAATCAATATTCTACATATGGCAGAGCAGAAAGAAAGAAAAAAAATTAGGTCCTTGATGACATAATTGAGCTGCTGTACCAGCTTCAGGCTGCTTACCTCTGGACCTTCTTGATATGAGAAAAAAAATGAACCCCTATTTCTTTAAACCACTGGAAGCAAGATTTTTTATTGCTCATAACCAAACATATTTATAACTGAATCAGAATCAGAGACCTTCCACATATTTTCTCTAGATCTGTTTGAGAAAGCTCTTTCCTGAAGGACTGATATGCTAGTAGAATGTAGGCCTGGACTGCTGGTTCCATTTTTACAAACACACAGGGGAAAAGAAAGCCTGTCTGAAAATGAATCCTGTGAACACACAGGAAAACAGAACAGAGAAAGTCAGATTCCTGGCTCAGAACATCACTTGACTACTTGAATCTAGCTAGGCCTGTGTCAGCTGTAGACCAACAACTTCATATAAAAAGTTCCATGAGCCAGTAAGTTCCCTTTTTTGCTTAAGCCAGTTTTAATTGAACTTCACTGAAGAGTCCTGACTGATAGAGTGTATGGAAGTATATTAACCAACTACATAAGAAAATTAATTTGAGACAGTAATCTGTGACTATATAATAATATATATAATAACTATATAATAGCTAATTTGATTCTCCTTTTGTATATGTATGGTTATATTTTTTAAGAAGTCCCAACAAATAATAGTACATATTTCTGTTTGTACAAATATGTATAAATAAATGCTTAGAAAAACATGTCTGGGAAGTTACTCTCAAATTAATCCAGAGGTGACAGGGATAGCATGGGGTAGTGATGGATGACAAACTGTTAAAATTTTTATTTTACATGTACTTGCATACATACAAATGAAACTAATAAAAAAAATCTGCTGTGAAGGTGTATTGTCAGGCAGTGTGCTGTAATCTTTCATTTCCTGTTTGTAAAAAGGAACAAACGGTACATTATAGTGCTATGAGGATTTAATGAACTAATGTGTAGTGGTTGGGACAGTGGCTAGTGTATAGCAAACTTCTAATTATTGTTAGAAATTATTGTTAGTAATAAAGAATGGTTATTTCCATCTAACTTTGAGTAGCTATTTAAGTGGGAACTACTTGAAAAAAGCTTAGTTTTTCTTTTTTATAGTCCAAACTCAAAAACTTTTATTGAAATTTTCGAAGTATTCCTCATGAGTTTATTTATAGTTCATCTAACTCCTATATCAAGTAATTTATTTATTTTTTAATTTTTTTTAATTTTTTTTTACATTTATGATAGTCACAGTGAGAGAGAGAGACAGAGAGAGAGAGAGGCAGAGAGGCAGGCTCCATGCACCGGGAGCCTGACGTGGGATTCAATCCCGGGTCTCCAGGATCGCGCCCTGGGCCAAAGGCAGGCGCTAAACCGCTGCGCCACCCAGGGATCCCTATATCAAGTAATTTAGAATAAGTACCATAAGGTATAACTTGACCTGCAAGGACCTCCAATAGTCTAAGCAGCTTCATTGAGAATTCAGAGTCCTTTCTAAAAGTTACAGGCTTTTTCTGTGTGCATGCATTTTTATCTCATGTAATTAGTAATGTGTTAATACAGCTCATTCTGCCTTGTTCATGTACTTTTCTATAAATTTATCTATAGTTTTTTTGTAAAGAACTTTTATCATGGTAATGCATAAAAAGGACCAAACCTACCTAATGCCCTTTCTGCATCAATTGAGATAATCGTGATTTTTTCTCACTTAAAATGTAAAAACATATTAGTAGATTTTCTGTAGGTGAAACATCTTTGAATCCCTGGAACAAACTCCACTTGATCATAATATTGTTAGTAAAAAAAAATCATCACAAGCTATATCTAAAAATTTTAGGGTGATAACTTTAATTGTTAATATTTATCAAGTGTTTAGAATGTCAGATACTATTCTAAAGTGAGTTACCGGTTGAGGCAGGTTTCATATTCAGTCTGTCTGAAAACTGTAGCATACAACTCCTGGGACACCGTCAACATGCTGTGCCCTGTGGTGAGCCTGAGACTGCCACCACAGCCTGCACTCTTCATCACTACAGACCAAAGAAATATAAACAGAGTATATATCTGGTGTGGGGTGCTGAGCTAAGAACTATGCCCTTTGCAGAATAGTCATGATGTACAGAACTACACAAGCTATAGTGTATATACTAGACTTGGGACCAAATTTAGAGAGTGGGAAAGGGAAAAGTAGAGTCTGACTCATGGCTTTAAGTAAAGAGCTTCAAGGGTCTGCTAACTTCTAGAGAGAAGTGTTGTATAAAGATCAACTAGCAAATGTAGATGAAAACCTGAATTTCCATACTGGGGGAAAACTGGAACCAAGTAATATGCTAAGTTCATTTACATTCAATTATATATGGTAGATATAACTTACTCTATACAAATCTACCTGGCTTAGTGTTCAAAGACCATGAACATCTGACTTAGGAGACAATTTCTAGCATTGATTAAAAGCATCTAAAGATAAGACTTTAAAGTCTTGTGCAAACTGTATCTATATCTAGACTTTGAGGGAAAAATGGTTGGCTAATTTGTTTCCACTCCACCAGTCTTCTCTTCAAACCAAAATATTACAATAGCAAGGCTAGCCAGGTCTACCCCTAACTTTTACTGTGGTGCTCTCTTAAGACTATCACTAAATTTAACGATAAGCAAAATAAATTCAAAGAGGCATTACTGTTAAGAGTAAAAATGTATAGGAAAAAATTCTGTTTAACATCTTAACCTATTTTTAACTAGTTAAATAAATACAGGACTTTAAATTTTCCTTTCTTCCCTCCTTTGTTTTAGATAATAATATGATACTTACTATTTTTTTATTTAATTGAAAGTTCTAGGTTTTTATGACTAATAGATTTTTAAAATTTCTAGTAGGAAAAGGACTCACTGCCAAGAATATTCAAAGGAGAGCATAGTTACCTTTGGTGTAGTATGTTACATTTTTGAGCTGTTCTAGAAGGCAGGCAGTAAATCCTTAGGAAGCCTTGCTCTCTCGGTTGTAGTTTAGCAGCTCTGACACAAAGGATTAATTAGCTGGCAACCATTAGCAATAGTTAAAATTCCTCTAGAGATGGAAGGGTGGCACCAGGGTATGTGATCTTAATCACATTTCATTACTGGCTACCTTTAGCCAGGAAAGATTTACTGACCTAAGATCAGTAAAAGAGGAAAGTTATTTTGCTAGTTACAAGGACACATTTACAATGAAGTATTGATAAATTACTTTAATATTTCTGATAATGGCCAAAAAATAGAACATAACGGATCTTTTGAGTTCTCTCCATTAATACAGAACCTTCCTCTAGGTTAAGACTTACTGTGTGCTGTTCTAAGAGAGTTGGGGCCTCAAATTATTTCATAGTTTATAAACTAAATGCAACAGAAGGCGGTAACTGGCAGGGGGTTATTTAAAATATCAGCATGTACATCTCTATTTTTCTAGTTTGGGCTGGTTTTAGAAGAGAACACACTTTACCTATACAGTATGAAAACGGAAGCTCTGGAGTCACACTGGAATTACAGAGAAAAGGGGAAGACAAGGCCTCACCTAAATGTCTGGCTGGTAATTTGAGAACAGTGTCAAATTTGGTCTGTCATTTGGCCATTGAGATCAATCAGATCATCTAAATGCCTAATTAAAAAAAAAAAACAAGACAGAGCCCAAGAAAATCAGTTGCTGAGTCTTCCTGTTCAATCTTTCTCTTTTCTGTTTCAGTTTGTCATTTTTAGGAAAACTATTTCCCTTGTTTTACTCTTCACATCATTAAGCTGTTCTGTCCAAAAGAGATTAGGGAAAGTGCTTCTAAAAAATGCTGCTAAACCAACAAGTGGAGATAAAAGCCATTTTGTCTTTCTCTGGTTACAAGCAATACTGTTCAGTGTAAATCTGGCTATCTCACTTCATACTTCTTTTCTATGAGCATTCACATCTGATTCTGTGTTAGTGGCAAGAATGCAACAGAAACAGCTTCATATTCTGAGAAACCAAGTGTTGGCTCAGTATTTAGAAAAGACATTTTGATATACACGGCACTGAAGTGAAAGCTCCATCCCCAGTAACTTTTCCTAGACACATCAAAAACCAGGAGACAAAAAGCCAGGAGTCATTTCTTAGCAGCTGTGCTACAGAAGTATTTACTTTCTCCCACCGCACTGGGAATGATGATACTTTATTTGGTTTGACAAATATCTAACATTTTATTTATGACCATGACATAAAAACTAAATAAAACCTGTAAGTTATGTTTTTATTTAAAAAGTCTCAAGTCATTCTGTTGGAAGAGAAGTCCTATCCAGGTGGTTACCAGTTTCAAGCCCCGCCCTCTCATTTACCTGTTTATGAGGGCCCCTGAGTATGTGCGCCTTAGCGCCTTCACAAGCTGTCCTCATTGCTTCCAGCGATGGTGTGCCCAAAAGATCCGTAATCAAATCCAGCTGCAAGGAAACATGAAACACAGACAGATAGTAAGAGCTCGTAGAAACCACTTTCCATCACTCTTACATCACCACCCTTGGAGATGAGGACCAAAAGTGGGAGGAAAAACAAGCCCTTAAGGCGAGTTACCATGAACTGGTAGAAGCCCCTACTTTCACTTTGCAGACTTAAAGAAGCCAGGAAAATGTTTTTATTATGAATCCACATGACAGAAATAAAATACACTCTGGCAAGCAGGGCATTCTAAGGCTACAGTAACTCAGGAGTCTGCATCTACCTGGCCTGGGTCTTGATTAGACAGTATCGGTGATCCTTGAAGAGGTGAACTGCTCTTTTGCTCATGGTTACCGACTGTTGTTTTCAAACGTTAATGAATTGATTCTCATGCTTCAGATGGATTTAGGCTCATCAAGGGGCTAATCCATAAACCAAGCAGCTGTGACTTAGAAAATAGTCTGAATATTCACATCTGAAATGAAAGCTAAGCAACTGATGTTTGGGCCAGGACACATTTACATTCTAGTTATGCTAGAAATCTCTTACACTGGTAGAAAATGGCAGTCCTTAGGAATACTGACACTGCATAAGACCACATTTAGTCAGCTGAGCACGACAGAAAATGGTTTTCTCATGAGTCTTGGTAGGTAGGAAGCCACCTTCACAATTTTCTGTGGTGTGAAAACTGCTCTAACTTCATAACCTATTTAGCAGTAACATGTCATTTGGATTCCTCCAGGATGGAAAATTCTTACCTACAGAATACTTCTTTTCCTCGTACTGGGATTGCCAGATACAAAGTACTATCTTCTGCACTTAATCAAAACTATGAAGTTTAGATAAGGATCCCTATCCTCCAGGACAATGGAGATGATCAAGTAGCTTGTTTTCCAAAGAAGATCTCATACAAAGCTTTTTGGGGCAAGTGTGTTGGTGATACTTTTGGACTTCTAACAACTACCCTCAAGGCAGAAGAAAATGACTGGCTCATGAAAACCAATGGAAACATTCAGAAAATTGTCTAAAATGGGTAAGATCCATGAGTGAGAAACATTTTTATGAAGTCTGCTAGGAACTATAGTTCCTAGGGTTTTTATTTCTCAAAGATACAGAAAAAAATGCTACAGAAATAACTACTTCCATTTAGAAGTTATAGATTCTTTTAACACTTTAGATCCTTGATTTCTCATTCTAAAATATACTGATGATAGAAAGATATGCATTCTCTGTCAGTGGCTACATCAGATTGGCAAGCTCAGACTTATGTATGCATTTCTCTAGAAAATAAGATATCTGAATCCTACGCCAGTTGCTTCATACTTTATATATATATAAAATATATACATACATATATGTGTACACACACATACACACACACGTTTTTTTTTTCAGCAGCAACTCAAGATCCTTAATTCAATATACAGGATTTGAACAACCCCTTAACTTTATTTATTTATTTATTTATTTATTTATTATTATTTATTTATTTATTTATTTATTTATTTTTTAGGATTTGTTTATTTGAGAGAGAGAGACTGAGAGCGAGGCTGGGGCAGAGGGAGAAGGAGAGGGAGAATCTTAAGCAGACTCCCTGCTAAGCAAGGAGACTGATGTAGGGCTGATCTCAGGACCTGAGTTCATAACCTGAGCCAAATCAAGACAGATACTCAATTGACTGAGCCATCCAGGCATCCTGAAAAACCCCTTAACTTTTATTTAAACTTTTCTGTATGGCAGCTTCTTGTGTCCAGACATGATGGGTCTTATAGGTAAGTCCATTAAAATCTACTTTCTAAAGAAAGTGAATAGTAAAGTGGATACTGCTAATAGTACCCAACACTGGGGCAGCCCCGGTGGCCCAGTGGTTTAGCGCCGCCTTCAGCCTGGGGTGTGATCCTAGAGACCCGGGACCCAGTCTCACGTTGGGCTCCCTGCAGAGCCTGCTTCTCCCTTGGGCTCCCTGCAGAGCCTGCTTCTCCCTCTGCCTGTCTCTCTCTCTCTGTCATGAATAAATAAAATCTTAAAAAAAAATAGTACCCAACATTAAAATTATATATGATAATTTTTTGTCACTAAGATAAATTTTTAAGATGTAAACTTGATAAAAATAGAGTATAGCAGAGAAATAATTTCAAATGCTGATCATAGCAATACAGTTTCTAATGTACCAATTAATTCTTTGTAGATGAATATAAAAGAAATAATTCCATTTTGGGTCAAGTACATGAATTATTTACAAAGATACACAGTAGTCAGGGTGATCTTTTAAAATGTGATCAAATAAAAAAAATGTGATCAAATCTTAACACTTCCTTGGTCAAAACCTTCATACAGCTTTCCATTATACTTTGGACAGAATAAAATCCAAAGTCTGCATCTGGTCACCACAGTCAGGCATGCGCGTGTGTGCTCTCTCTCTCTCTCTCTCTCTCTGATCTTGTCTCTTACAATCTCCCCCTTGATCATGCCATCCCTCCAAAGGCCACACCAGCTCTTGCCTCAGAGGCTTACTTATGTTGGTTGTCCCTTTTCCTGAAACATACCAAGTATCTCGCTCCTTCATTTCACTTGAGTCACTCCTTACATATCATCCTCTCAGAGAATCCTTTAGCACTGCTCTCTTCAATCATCATTCCCTATCCCTAACCTGGTTCAATTTTTCTTCACAGAATTTATCATTATTTGGATTTATATTTACTTGTGTACATATTTATTTATTTATTTATTTATTTATTTATTTATTTATTTATTTATTTATTTATTTATTTTTGTACATATTTATTTTGTCTTATGTGAAAGTTTAACAAAGGCAGGAACTTTGTCTTCATCACCACTGCATCCCTAGCATCCTGGCATATCACCACTATCACAGTTACTAATATTTGCTGAGTGCTTACTATGTGCCAGGCCTCATTTTCGTCTTTATTACTTCATTTGATCTGCACAACAATCCTCAAAATGGTTTAATTTGCTTAAGAATTAATAGATAGTAAGTGGCAGAGCTAGGATTTGAATCTACGAATTTGATTCTGCAGCCTGAGCACATTGTTACATTATTCTCATGCAAACACTATTGTTAAGATTTATGGATAAAAAATAAATACTTAGAAATTATCCCAAGAAAATATGTGGGGTAATGAATTAGCTCTTCGGGTAGATAAAGCATCATGAATGGTTTCCTAAAGCTACATTTTAATAAGCTTCTAATGTTCTCTGCTATATTTAAATATTTAGCCCAAAAATAAAGGTTAGAAATGTTCCTAAATGTTCAGATTTAAGGAAATCAACACTCAAAATTTATGTTCAAAGCACAAAGTACATTAAGCAATCAAATACATTTTCAAGCCTGACCCATTCAGTCAGAAAGAACAGAGGCCCTCTAACTATGAAAGATTACACCTGTGCAAATTGTTACAGCAGAGTCGGCTGCTATGCATCAGTGCATGTAATAAAGTCAACACCCCCTCTAATAGGTTCGTAAGTTACAAAATGAATCTCTCTGTAATCTTCAACTTCCCAACTTTCTGAATTTTAAGTGAACCTCAATTTGCTGAAAGCAATTTAGACAGTACAACGAATAAGCCCAAGACGTGTGCAAGACGTTTTTTCCTTTAAAGCTATAATAAAATTGAAAGCTATGAGAGCCTAAAGTAAAATCATACCTGCTGAATGGGACTTTGTGCCTGAAACAGTATTCTTCGTCCTAGTAGTTCTGCAAAGATACATCCGACAGACCAGATGTCAATAGCATTGCTGTAATGACGACTGCCCATCAGGATTTCTGGAGCCCGGTAATACTGAGTAACAACTTCCTGAGTCATATGACGGGATTCATCTAATTCCTCCACTCTGGCCAATCCAAAATCACAAATCTAAATAGAAAAGATTATCAAAATACTGTTATAGAGACAAATATATTTACAAATGTAAAGTAAAACAAAATAAGCAAAAAATCAAAATCTTGATATATCTCTGAACTTCAAAAAGTTTTCAATGACACAGGTAGAGTATATTTGTGTCAATATATAATTTGATCTTATTTGCATAAGAGGGATAAAAATCTAAAACTTCCTTATTTTTATACAAAATGATGTATCTTAATAATATTCTTCTGACCTTTAATCTGTTTTCAATTGATAACTAAACCAAAAAGACAGCTCAATGCATATTTCTAGGTTTAATGTAGAAACCAAACTATTTTCAAGCCTTATCGAGAAAGGTATTATAAGGAAATAAAAATGGGGCCTATAGGGGCAGCCCCAGTGGCGCAGCGGTTTAATGCCGCCTGCAGCCCAGGGTGTGATCCTGGAGACCCGGGATCGAGTCCCATGTCAGGCTCCCTTCATGGAGCCTGCTTCTCCCTCTGCCTGTGTCTCTGCCTCTTTCTGTGTCTCTCATGAATAAATAAATAGAATATTTAAAAAAAAAATGGGGCCTATATTGAAGACCTCTTGAGCTATGTTCACTGTCTTTATGGGAAACATAAAATTTCCTTAAATCTATGGGTTTCAAACTGAATCCTAAACTTCACATGTTCCTCTCTATTTAAAATACTATTCACAAATGTATATGTTAAAATGTAGCACACCGTAGAATACCAATGCTACTAGGTTCATTCATTTCTTCATGGTGTAAATGTTTAACTGAATGCCTCTTATGTTCTGCACAGTATGTTAGAACCTGGTAACACAACAGTAAATGAGAAAGATTGGTTAATTTATATGCAGACACAGGAATAAATCTTTTCTTGTTATTTCTGTTCAACTGAAAAGTATGCTGAGGTTGCAAGGTGAGCTGTTAGTAGACAGCAGCGGCACAACCACCAGCAACTTCTGCTTATTTTCAGGAATTAAGATTTTCTTAATACTGGGCTACCAAAACAAAAGGTGGGAACACTGGGGTTAAGATAAGAGAGCAATGGCTTTCTAAGCCCCAGCACTCTCAATGATTAACTTCATGAGTCAATATTATAAATAATGAAATAACATTGTTTTCTAAATTGAAGTCCTAGCATAAGATTTTATTTGAAAAAAGGGTCTGACAACTTAAAAAATCTTTGAAAGCCATCCTAAAAAGAAAAAAAAAAGCCCTATAAGTTGCTTAGCAAATTCTCCCAAAGGCTAGTGTTCAAACAACACGTATTTTAAAACTCTCTTCCGTGGGCCTGACATTTTATGATACCTTTTAATACAAAATAAAACCAGAGAACTTAAATCCATTTTCCTATATCTTTCTTGTGTTTATAGTAAAAAAAAAAAACAAAAAACAAACAAACAAAAACCAACCACCCACCGGACAGAAAATGTTTTCTGTTCTAAAGCAAGTCCTTTGTTTTTATTTTTTTTTATTTTATTTTTTTTTATTTATGATAGTCACACACACACAGAGAGAGAGAGAGAGAGAGAGAGAGAGAGAGAGAGAGAGAGGCAGAGACATAGGCAGAGGGAGAAGCAGGCTCCATGCACCGGGAGCCCGACGTGGGATTCGATCCCGGGTCTCCAGGATCGCGCCCTGGGCCAAAGGCAGGCGCTAAACCGCTGCGCCACCCAGGGATCCCAAGTCCTTTGTTTTTAAAAACATCAGTCTGTCTGGATTCATTTTTGGCAATTTATCTGGAAGAGAAGCTAAACCCAAAGTAAGAAGCTGATATGATCAGATAATCAAAAAGATAATGAGATATCCAACAAAATTAACCATTTTGTGCTTAATAGGAAACAAAATATATTCACAATATGAAAGGATACTAATTTTAAAAAATGTTTTATCATAATTGTTTTCGATGGATTTGTACATTTGAGAAGAAAGAATTAGTGTCTGTAGCTTGGCACTCCATTCTGGGTTTTAAAAGTAGGCTGCTAAGACAAGTCAAAGGAGTGGACACAATTTCAATTTATCCTGAGCTGTGTATTGTTTATTCATAAATGACATTTTTCTCTAGTTACTCATCTGTATAACTGTAAGTTACAATACCATAACAGACAATTTGAAAACACAAACTTCAAGTAGATAATGGCATCAAGCATGACGGATTCTAAATAAAATGCTTTGTGAAGTTCTCCAAGCAAAAACCAAAATAAGAAGAAACTGACTTAAACTGCACATAAAGCTGATTTGGTCTGAACAGAATAAAGAACTCCTAAGGTTTTTAATTTTTTAAAAATTAAAATGAATGTTATGCAGATAGGTTGTTGCTCTCTTTAAAAAGTGGAAAGGTAGCAGGGAAATGAATTCAATGACCTATAGAAGGAGTATTTACTTTAGTGGATACTGGGAACAATTAATTTCTCTGTGGAAATAGAGTGAACTACAACATTAGTTGTTTTCAGGGAAAATATGAAAGATAGTTTTATTTTTACTTAAAAAAATTTTTTTTAAGATTTTATTTATTTATTCATGAGACACCGAGAGACAGAGGCAGAGACACAGGCAGAGGGAGAAGCAGGCTCCACACAGGGAGCCTGATGTGGGACTCCATTCCGGGACTCCAGGGATCATGCCCTGAATCGAAGGCAGACACTCAACCGCTGGGCCACCCAGGCATCCCATGAAAGATAGTTTAAAAAAAAATATCTTTCTAGGGTTAAATCAGGAACAGTTCTTCAAGGCTATAATGGAGAATTTTTTTCACAGTATAACATACCAGCTTTTAAAGAAAATTTGCCCAGAGTTTAAAGAAAGCATTTAAAATACAAAATGATCTTATTTATATACTTGCTTTTAATATTTAGCTTAACTGCCATCAAGCTAAGTAACAATGACAGCTTGATAACTTATAAAGCAGGCAACATCTAAAACCCAGTTTTCTTGGGGTGCCTGGGTGGCACAGTTGGTTAAGCATCCAACTCTTGGTTTCGGTTCAGGACATGATCTCAGGGTGGTGAGACTGAACTGCTCTGTCATGCTCTGTGCTCAGCATGGAGTCTGCTTGGAACTCTCTTTCTCTGTCTGCCCCTCACCACTGTGCGCTCTCTTTCTCTCAAATCTTTATTTATTTAAACATAAACATCAATAAACTTTATTTATTAAAACAGAATAAACACCAATTTTTTTCAAATACATCAGTTGGAATGTTAAGAATATTTACAATAGACTGAAGCACCATGTAATACGGTAGCCACTCATAAAATAAATGGAAATTTAAATTTGCTTACACAGAAATGACAAAGCCCTAGGGCAGCCCTTATCTCTAATTTCTATGATGGGGAAAATATGGTGGGCCTCTCACTAGGAGTTCCACAAAAACATCTAAAAATGCACATACGTGGATTTTGTGATTTGTGTGCCACTTTAACAAAAAACAATGAGCAGGGGTTTGGGTGGGTGGGTGGAAATACTAAGGGAAAGTAAAAATGGAAATTGATGGCTTTGAGATTTTGTAATTAAATCCTGTAATTCCTCTTCAGAGGGAGTAGAGGGATTGGCCACTATATATTGTCAAATACATCTGACGCTTTTCTGGCTATTTTCACTTTTAAGTGTTTCTACTTTGCTATCTCAGTCACACAGGGTATAAAAATGTTAGCTGTGTAAAAATATAGATAATCTTGGGGTGCCTGGGTGGTGCAGGAGCTTAAGTGTCTGCCTTACATCTCAGGTCATGATCCCAGAGTTGGGCTAGAGCCCTGTGGAGCAGGGAGCCTGCATCTCCCACTTCTCCCTCACACTTCTTGTGTGCTCTCAAATAAATAAATAAAATCTAAAAAAAACCCAAACAAACAAACAAACAACCCCCCCCCCCAAACACACACAACAGGGATGCCTGGGTGGCTCAGTGGTTGAGCATCTGCCTTTGGCTCGGGTCGTGATCCTGGGTCCTGGGATCAAGTCCTGCATCAGGCTCCCTGTGAAAAGCCTGCTTCTCCCTCTGCCTATGTCTCTGCCTCTCTATGTCTCTCATTAATAAATAAATAAAATCTTAAAAACGAAAACAAAAACAAAAGCAACAACACATACACAACAAACCACAACACAGATGGTGTTAAAATTCATACTTCGTTCTCATATAAATAACTTATTGGTCTTCCAGTATATCTTTTGATATATACTTCCTTTAGCAATGGACCAATCAAAAAAGAAATCACCTTCTCTACCTTCTTTCTGGTCACATCATAATTCCAATTTCAGTATTTCTAAAACATGCAAACTATCATGAAGAAACCATGAGTCAAGACTACAAATTGGCTACTATGGCCATGACTAGCAATTTTGCTAGAGAAAACTCGGTTCTTTAATTTTTGGTAAAGTGATGAAAATAAATTTAACTCTTTCACAGAAACACCTTGTTCTTAAAACTGACTTGGCATTCTAAATTTTTCCCAGATATTTGAATAAACTGAAAACTACCTTTAGAACACAGTTGCTGTTCACAAGGAGATTCCCTGGCTTAATGTCTCGATGTAAAATGCCAGCTGAATGGAGATATTTCAAACCTGAAATAACAAATGGATTTAATTGCAGACATTTAATTCTTTTCAGTCAACCAATGATTTGGGGGAAACAAGAGAAACAGAGAATATAGGATATAAGATTGTTCTCTAAGTAACAGCATAATAACCATTATGAAAAGCTTGACTTAGTCCCACCTCGAAAAACTGTAATTTTCCAACAGTAAGATAAGTGTCATCAAAGGTTTGCACAACCTATAAATAATGCCTGTAACTCAAAAGATGAATTAGATTTAAATATAGATAAGCTTTTCAGGCACTGGAATTAAAGTTGATCATACCAATATCCTTGAATGGCTCATAAATGTGGGTGGCTACTGGAGCTCTGCTATGGGTACTCTCAACCTGTGATTCTGGGCATGCTCCAACAAAAATAATTCTCATTACCCGATAGGGAGCCCTTCCCAAGGCAGATTTTCATGGATAAGACTAAATTCAGCAACCTGCACAGGGCTGTCAGTAGTATTCACCACTCCTGAGATACAAGAGAGTAATCAGTGCCTTTAAAATATTTTTGATATCTTAAAAGACTGAGTTTTAGCACTGGTAGAAAAAGGCTACAGCTTCAAGGCTGAGTCTTTTGAATAAAACACAGCAAATCATATATATATTGTTACAGTGTAAAAAAATATTCAATATCCAGTATCTTCATTCTGTCCCCCACCACAGAATATCAACAAATCAATGGAAGGTGAACATCCTAGTTTTAATATTGTGTGTTTTCATTCTGTTGGCAGATGCTTTTTAACCTCTATAAAGAATAACTGAATTCTATGAATCTTGGTGTGGGAGTGGAGCAGGGAGAGTATATTACTAGGTAAGAAAGCTGTTTCAGCTTTAAACAATTCTCCATTTGTAACAGTAAAATGATGGCCAGAAGAAGCTCCAGCAATGTTGGCTCAAACTGCCTATCAAGTCTCTTTAATGAACCAGTCTGGAGAATTATTTAGCTGGATGTTTCTCAATCTCCTCAATACTTTGGCTTTAAGAGTCATTTTCTTTTTCTAGAGTTGGACTCAGGTATACCAACCAGCCAACATTTTGCCCACACTTGAAGAATAAATGTCATCAATAGGGAACAGTTACTTTTCAATGGAGTCACCTGATGCCAGCCATATATTTTTACTAAAAGCTGCTTACCAGAAACTTTATGACAGACCACAGGGTTCCACAAACTATCCTGCTTACTTACCTCCCTAGATTAACCTACTTAATGGAGTAATGAATTAGAGCTCTCTCTTCTATCAGTGAAAATAAGAACCATTTGGACACCTTAAAAACCTCTTAACATCAAATAAATATTCCTTGGTCAAAAGAGAAAAGTCTTTAGGGAAGAAGAAAGCCTTGAAAAGTCAGATTAAAGTTCAAATGAAAAGTAAAACATTTCACTTATACAGTGACACCACCTTTTTCTTCACAAAGAAAAGCTTACCTCGCAAAATCTGATAAAGAAAAACTTTGACATGATCTGAGCTGAGTGGTTGAGGAGAGACGATAATTTTATGTAGGTCACTCTGCATCAATTCTGTGACAACATATCTTGAGGTTATAAGTTAAGGAGAGTTTCGAGAATTCAGCCCCCAATACCCTCAAAGTAGGCACTAGGTCTAAAGGATAACTTCCATTCTTAGAGCTGGAAAAAGCTTAGGGAAAGGAAGCTTCTAGACAGTATGACAGAAGTGAAAATTCCAGCCCTTACAAGATAAAAAATCGCCAAAATTAAAGAATTTACCACTTAAAAGTTAACAGAAATAAATTTAGTGACTTCTCTATAATTAGCATTATAAAAGAAAAATAAGGGTAAATATTTTTGAAATTAAATGTTTAATTCTAGGATAGTTAACATACAGTGTTCAGTTTCAGGTGTACAATACACTTATTACAATACAGTGATTCAACAATTCTATACAGTATTCAGTGTTCATCATGATAGATGCACTCTTAATCCCCTTCATCTATTTCACCCACTCTCCCCCATCACTTCCCCTCTGGTAACTGTTCTCTATAGTTAAGAGTCTGTGTTTTTCCTTTGTTTTGTTTCTTAAATTCCATGTACGAGTGAAATCATGGTATTCGTCTTTCTTCAACTGAGTTATTTCGCTTAGCATTATATTCCCTAGATCCATCCATGGTTGTTGCAAATGGCAAGATTTCATTCTTTTTATATTCCATTGCGTATATATGTACCACATCTTTTTTTTTTATTATTATTTATGATAGTCACACACAGAGAGAGAGAGAGGCAGAGACATAGGCAGAGGTAGAAGCAGGCTCCATGTACCGTGAGCCTTATGTGGGATTCGATCCCGGGTCTCCAGGATCACGCCCTGGGCCAAAGGCAGGCGCCAAACCGCTGCGCCACCCAGGGATCCCTATGTACCACATCTTTATCCATTCATCTATCAATAGGTACTTGGGCTGCTTCCGTAATTTGGATATTGTAAATAATGCTGCAATAAACATAGGGGTGCATATATCTCTTTTGAATTAGTGTTTTGTATTTTGGGGGTAAATACCCAGTAGTGAGATACTAGATCCAAGGCAGTTCTATTTTTAACTTTTTGAGGAACCTACAAACTGTTTCCAGAGTGGCTGCACCAGTTTGCATTCCCACCAAGAGCGTAACAGAGTTCCTTTCTCTACACATCAACACTTGTTATTTCTTCTGTTTTTTATTTTAGCCATTCTGACATGTGAATTGATATTGCATTGTAGTTTTGATTTGTATTTCCCTGATGACAAGTGATGTTGAGAATCTTTTCATGTGTCTGTTGGCCATCTGTATGTCTTCTTTGGAGGAATGTCTGTTTATGTCCTCTCATTTTTAATTGAATTATTTGTTTTTTGATGTTCAGTTGCATAAGTTCTTTATATTTATTGAATATTAATCCTGAATTCGATATGTCATCGGGAAATATCTTCTCAAAAAGGATAAACATTTTAAATGACAGCTGGACCAGGAAGAATGTGAAGACCAAATAGTCTCAGGGTCTATTCAGACATGTTACTGGAGCATCCTTTGAATGCAAGCAAGAGAGGGTTGGTGGTCTCACACTAAGCCACCATGGCACCAATGAAAAGTATGACAACCTACCCATCAACTATGGGGTTTAAGTTACTTTATAAAGAACAGTACTCCTAGAAATGTGCAAAATGATTAGTTCAAACCCAAGTCTATCTACCATCTTAATTCTTTTTTTAACTTTTTCTTTTTTTACATTTATCCCTCCTTTATTAAGTTTTAAGATTCCTAGGCTTTGTACTTTTATTCACTCAGGGTTTTGTTCATATAACACATGGAGATGATCAAAGGCCGGAGCCTAGGGAGCAATGAGATGTGGAATTCAGAACTCTTATGAAGGGTAACTCTTTTGCTATACCTAGAATAGGGCAAATTCATGCCTTACCCTGCCCACAAAGGACTCATTACAAGTTTGGGTGAATTCTGTGATTTAAATTTAACCTTCCTTAAAACAAGGGGAGAGTACTCTTAACTTTACAAGATGTATACCAGGCTTCAAATTCTTTTGACACCTTGTGAAAGTTAGTTTCATGTTCTGAGTTAAAACACTAAAACTCCCCTAGCCCTGTACAACTGAAAGCAGGGAAAGGCAAAGCAACAAAGCAGAGATGTTATTGGGCTGCAGGGTTATTCTCCTTTCTTACACAGTTCTTCTGATCCTAACTTTCTTCTTCCAGAATGATATCATGGAATCTTTTGAAAGGACAACTCATCTGACAGCCTATAAAACACCTCTTACATCAGTATTGTCCCATAGCTAATCCTAGAAGATAGGCCATCGTAGGGGCAGTTGTAGTTGTAGGGTGCTTAGCATGAACTATAAATGAACTAAGAGGGTCCCAGGACTCTTATTTTAGCATTTACATTCTTGCTGTAAGGGTAAATGCTAGGCATATAAAACTAAAGATGAGAAGGGGTTTGCTTTCAGAACTTAAATTTTTCAAAAGTGCTGTTATACTTTGGATTTTACTTTTATGAGCTTTAAAGACTCTTGTAGTCATAATCTGGGGTCATAATCTGGGGAGAATGATAGAATGATTTAAAAACTATTCTAATTTAACGTTTTAGCAAAAGTAAGTAGTAACAACTTGAGAGAGGAGAATTAATAATGATAACACCTGACACACAGTCAAAGCGCCCTCCGTGAAACATTTTCTTCAAATGGCTTCTAGAATACCCAACTGTTGGCTTTTCTTCTCTCTCACTGGTTGTTCCTTCTCAATCCTCCTTTGTTGTTTCTCTTTTCCAACCACGTAATGTTGAAATGCCCCAAGGTATGGTCCTCTTGTCTTTCCACACTGAATTTCTTGGGTGATTGAATCCAATCCCAAGACTTTATAAACAACATATATGCAGATGACTCCCAACTTTTATCTCTAGTCAATCTTGTTTCCTTAAATCCGCCTTGTTAATCAAATTGTATACTCATCATCTTCTCTGGATGTCTAGTTGACATCTCAAAACTGTCCAAACATGTATTCTCCATCCGTCCCCCACCAAATCACTTATTCTAGTTGTAGGCATTGCCACAGCAAACCTATTTTTCCAGCAAGCTGCTTATACCACAAACTACAAACCCTGGAGTCATTCTAGATTTCTCTTTTTCTCTCTTACTCTACCTCCAAACCATTAGAGAATCTTGTTGGTTCTTTCAAAATTTAGCCACAGAATTAAGACTACTTATCATGGCCACTGTTACCTCCCTTGGCCCAAGACTAGATTTCTGTATTTCTAGATTTCTAAAACATAGCAGCCAGAATAAATTTTTGACTATTACATTTCTATTTTGTCTACATATTGATAGTTACTTTATGATATAGAAAATATTATTTTTAATGTTTTTATATTCTTAGGTTACTTTAAGTTTTATTAATGGACTTTCTGAAGAATTACATTCTACTCCATAATGAAGGTTAGTGAGGGCATGAGATTTTACATGTAGAATTTCCTAAGGACAGTCTTCGGTGATATGCTAGAATCATTCTATAAAATAATACATCTAAGTTAAATTACTATATTATTACCAGGGTTAGATCTAGATTTTTTTTCTTAATGGCTTAACCTTTTTTCTTACACAAATTTTTAAACACGTGGAAAACCTGAAAGAATTAAAGTGATCATCCATACACACACACACACACACACACCCTAGATTTTACACTTAACATTTTGCAATATTTGCTTTAGTACATGTTTATCCATGGCTCTTTCCATTCTTCAATTTATCTTATTTTTTGGCTGCATTTCACAGGACATCTTTTTTAATAAAAGCCAGATTATGTCACTCTTCTGCAAAAGTTTCCCATTTCATTTATAGTCAAAGCCAAAGTCCTTAAAATGTTCTCATATGGCCATAAATGATCTGATCTCCTTACTTCTCTGACCTTTTCTCCTATCACTTTTGCTATTCTTTAAATATGCTAGATATACTCTGACCTTAGGCCTTTGCTTTAGCTACTCCCTCTGCCTGGAGTGTGTTTTTCTCTCTCACTTCCTTTGTGTTTTTGCTCAAATCTTATCTTTTGAATGAGGCCTGACCACTCTAATATTACATCTTGCATGCCTTATACAAAAACTACCCCCACGCACAGCTCTTTTTCTTTTTTCCTTTAGTACTTATCCTATGTAATTTACTTACAGTGTTTATTGTTTGTCTCCCCAACTCTGCCCCATGAGGGCAAGGGTTTTTGTCTGTTTTGTTTCCAAGTCTATCTCAAAAGCTCAGAAACAAATGCCTGCATGCAGTTAAGTCTCCTGTAAACATCCGTTGAGTGAATGAACTAATACATACTGAGTACCTACTAGGTAAACCAGCACCTTAAGTATTTTAAAAATATCAACTCATTTAGTTTTCATGGCAACCCTACAGGGAAGGAGGTGGTATTCCCAATTATAAATGAGGAAATTAAGGTTAACAGAAGGCAGGTAACCTAAGGTTATACAGAAGTAAAACTGGACTTGACTTATGTTGAGGACTGTTTCAATGGTTGGATTTTATCTTCCTTTGAGTTATAATTTTAAAAGCTGTAATAAAATATACTAAATGTTCACTGTATTTTTATAGAAGACTTTCAGCTAAGGGATGAAAGGGATGAGACCGATCAGCATTACCTCAATTGACCACTCAACCTTAGCAACACTTAATGTGTGAAAAGACTTCATGTGTCTGTGATATTCACACCACTGCCTGGAAAATATTCATATCTTAAACAAAACAAAACAAAACAAAACCTTAATATAGGGGCACCTGGGTGGCTCAGTTGGTTAGGCATCCAACTCTTGATTTCAGCTTGGGTCACGATCTCAGGGTCATGAGATGGATTCCCATGTCTAGCTCTGTGTTGGGCTCACCACTGGGCATTGAGCCTGCTTAAAATTCCCTTTGCCCCATCGCCTCAGAAAACAAAAAACAAACCTCAATATAATTAATCCTCTAGCTCTAATTACCAGTTTACTAGAAATATGGGGAATAAAAGAACAAGAGATGCCATGAAGAAGCAATCAGCTAAACACATAATGTGGATCATTCCTTAAGAAAATCTTTCCAGGGATCCCTGGGTGGCTCAGTGGTTTAGTGCCTGCCTTTGGCCCAGGGCGCGATCCTGGAGTCCTGGGATCGAGTCCCACGTCAGGCTTCCGGCATGGAGCCTGCTTCTCCCTCTGCCTGTGTCTCTGCCTCTCTCTTTCTCTCTATGTTTATCATGAATAAATAAATAAAATCTTTTAAAAAAAAAAAAAGAAAATCTCTCCAATAAATGACAAAAAAGTAGGATGGGTATTTAAGAGGAAGGGAAAGTAGGTATGTTTGGAATAAGTCTTAAAAGATGTAATAACCAAATACAATATATGGACTTTGTTTAGAACCCGATTTAAACAAACTTGATTAAAAAAGAGATCTTTGAGGAAATCAGGGAATAGTAAGAAATTAGCTAATTTTACTAGGTATGATAATGACAATCATTAGGTTTTTTAAGTCCTTATCAGTTAGAAATGCATGTTCAAGTATTTATAGGTAAAATAATTTGATGTTTGAGATCTACTTTAAAATAACTCCAGCCTTCCCAATAAAAAGGGAGAGAGGACATGAGATTGGCAAAATGATGAACAATTATTGAATCTGTGTATTAGGTAAATGAGTTATTATATTGTCTCTACTTTTCTGTATTTTTGAAAATTTCCAAAAAAGTATTAAAAAAACCCCAAAACAAAACACTGTAGAAAACTAGGGAAATACAAAAAAGCCAAGGAATAGAATAATTACCCAGAATTCTACCTCTTTGAATGAACCTATAACATCTTTGTGAAAATGTTGTACATGCATATGTATATTTATTTATTTATTTTTAAATTTATTTATTTTTTTTCTTTTAATTTTTATTTATTTATGATAGTCACACACAGAGAGAGAGAGAGAGGAGAGAGGCAGAGACACAGGCAGAGGGAGAAGCAGGCTCCATGCACCGGGAGCCTGACGTGGGATTCGATCCAGGGTCTCCAGGATCACGCCCTGGGCCAAAGGCAGGCGCTAAACCGCTGTGCCACCCAGGGATCCCTGTATATGTATATTTAAAATTGGGATTATGACGTATACATGGCGTTGCTACCTGTTTTCTTAATAAAATATAAGCATTTTCTCCTGTCATTAAATATTCTAATAAGCAGAAATTTTGTGACCATAGTGTTCTACCATACAGAATTCATTTAACCAATCTATCATTGTTGAAAATCCAAGTTATTTCTAATTTTCTTACTTTAAATAAATCTGAGATAAACATATCTCTATCCATATATTTATGTGAATTTGATTATTTCCTAATACATTCCTTAAGCAGAATTATAGTGTTGAAATAGAACATACTACATATACTTTTTTTTCCCATTTAAAATAACTTGTGAACACCTTTCCATGGTATATATTTCTTTTTTATAATTTAAATAGTATTGTGTTATGGAATATGTCATGACTTAAGCAATCCCTATCATTGGATGCTTAGCTTATTACTATGTGACTGTAATGTAGCTCTGTGGGATGGCTTAGTGCTTTATAGTTTTGTTTCATGAGGGATCCTCAATTATGAATAGATGCTTTCTCTTAAGTTAATCCATTTCTCTGGAGAAGAGTTTTCCAAACTTCTGTCTTAGAAGGCATGGGCCAGGCTGCCAGGGTTCTGTATGAGTTAGAGAAGGGGTCAAAGACCCCATAGCTCACTCATGCTGCTTCCAGGAAATAAAGCTTTAGTTTTTTGAAGGATAGAAAAAGATCTGAGTCCTACTATTTCTTTCCTGTACATAAAATTAAAATTTTTTTTATCCACTAGGAAATCTTAATCATAGAGATAGGAAAAAAATTTCTACTTGTACCATTAAGCCTTAATCAGAACTCCCAAAATTCTTGAGTTGACTCCAGAAATCTCAAGGGACTAAAACACAGAAATATTATGAATAAACAACAACAACACAAACAGAAAAACTTTACAACTGCCATCACTGTATTAAGTGTTGTCAACTTGAGATTTTACTCAGGAAAAAAAAAATTCCCAAAGACAGTATAAATGCATTTATCTGGGATGTCAGTCATGTCTGCTGAGTCTGAGAACTTTTTGTTCCTGCAAGGATTGAAAAGTTGCATGGAAATGAAGAGCAGGTTATATTCTATTCTGCCTTTAATATCTACAAATGGGCAGCCGAATTATGATGCCAGAATCCTTACTGTTAGTAGTGACAGTTGGTACGCATGCAAGTAGCAGAGAGAAAACATCTTAATTTTCAAGTTATCAGGTTGAATTCATATTGCTGGCACATGAAAAATCTTGCTTTGACTTAAAAAACGTATAAACGATACAGAAGCCAAAAACAGAGTAAGTATGAAATAATGTCATATGCTTTCTTCTAACAGAGACTACATTTTCAAAGAAAGGGGAGAAGGAAAAAAAAACAGAAAGGGGAGAAGGAAAACATTGGCTGGCTGGAATGGCTAATATAAACAGATATTTTACAAATAATTATTCATTTCAGAAAAAAAATCCTACATTTCATTTAGCATTTCAAAACATATATTTCCAGATCAGGGTGTTGTTCACTCTAAATCTATTGGATTTGAACTGGTAATACTGGACTATTACTGACCAACAAAAATAATAATTTCATATGGTTCAACCCTAACACAGAGCAAAGTGTATCAGGTACCAAATGAAAAGCAAGGCATTCAAAATGAATATAAAGCATGATTTCAAATGGTAAAGGCAATTCTTTTCTACTAAAACCACATACATATGTGCATAATTTTTCATAAAATATAAACCGGCGGTATTCCCCGGGCTAAACACAAATGACTACATTACCATGTCACTGTCTGTCCTCAGGATCTGTGAACCTGAAAAACCTTTTATTCAACTGTCTGTTACAATACTTAAGAAAGGAGAGTGCTACTTTCATACCTTTGGTTAAGATGATGACAAGCTGACTTAAAAGAATGGGGATAGAGCACTAAGTGATGCAGAGGATTACTGAATCTCTATATTGCATACCTGAAACTAATATAGCACAATATTTTACCTATATTGGAATTAAAATAAAACCAATATATATATATATAAAAAGAATGGGCATAGGTTGATAAACTCTTAAATTAACCAGAAAGTCTAGGGCAAAACCATACAGAGCTTTGTCCATCTTAGCCATTTTGCTTATTACCTCTGTGCAGAGATACTTTCTTCTCTTCTAAAATATTTTAAACACAAAAGACTGAAAAATGTTAAATGTATTATTATTATAATGTGATTAAAATGGCGAATCTGCAGAGAGTAAGTTTTATCAACCTTTAGTTTAGCAAAGTAAATTCTTCAGGGGAGATACATTTTTCACTCCACATAAAGGAGTTTTTCTTCATAGGAAACAAGCCAACAAACAGGCCAACCTTTAAAAACTTGATTTCTCTGTACAAAGAATTCCTGAATTTGAAGATTTAACAGTACATCTTCAGAAATTTAGAAGCAACACACACCACTTTATGATAAGGTTTCTGCTTTGCTCCAGTATAAATCCTCTGAAGTCTCAATCCCCAGCATAATGTCTCCCAGATGTCTCAACTAGTTGCCATGCCAACTAAAGCAGCTTAAATTAAATGAGGGCCTGAAAAAGCACCTGCATCACTCCAGGTCTGTTGCGCATTAAATAAAGCTCTCTTGACAGGGACTCAGAGGTGCCATTAACTTGAACAGCAGATATCTGATTATTGTTTCTGAGTAATTTAATGAGGGTCTCTAAACAAGAGGGAAAACAGGGTATGCTTTCCCTCTCTTGGTTCTTCTAAATGGGACAGCCTCTCCAACAGCTGGTGTATCCACTAGGTCAATGACTTTGCTATGGCCTTTTAAGTTACCTTTGGCTAAAGAGAAAATACAGGATTAAAGTTATGGTTTTCAGGAGAGTTTTTAACAGATTAACCATTTTCCCCTATTAAAACTTGTCATTGAAAATATGATCTTAAAAATACTGTACGGTATGCCAACCTCAGAGTGATTTGAACAGCCCTGTTATAAAATAAATTGCTGCTGATTGCAGCAATTAGTTAAGTAGCTCCACGAAATATGGATTTCCAAATGTACTGATTTGCTTCAAAAAAAATGAATGATGCAAATTAACAATTATAAATTCAAGAGTGGGGGGCAGCTCTGATGCCTCAAGTGCCCAAGACAAACAACAGTGTTTCTGCGTTGTTTAAAAGAGCATTCTGTTGTGGATCTTGTTATTGTTGCTAATGTTGACATTTTAGGAGCTTATTTTTAACGGGGTAGAAAACAGTCCTTTTGCTGCTTTCTCAAATATTATTAGACACTGGGGGATATTACTTAATAGAAACAAACTCAGACCAGGATGGTTATGTGATTTACCCCAGGTCATATTCCTAGTCTGAAAAAAGCTAGAACTACCTTTGGTTTCCCAATTCCTAGTTCAGTGCATTCTCTACCCCACAAACCTGTTTCCCATAGGAGCCAGCCTATTCCTATTTCTTACCCAAATATCATCAGAGTATGCAGATTACTTTGAAATAAAGAAAAGCTGAATTACATTTTAAGATTTTATTTTTAAGTAATCTCTACGCCCAGTGTGGGGCTTGAATTTACAACACTGAGATCAAGAGTTGCATGTCCACCGACTGAACCAGCCAGGTGCCCCCAAATTGCTTTAAATTATGTGCTATGAGGAGAAAAAAAGGAGAAAGGAATCTAACTTTTTGTTGAAGATTCTATGTACCATTTTATATGTCACCTCATTTAGTTATCATAATAGCTAATTTGAAACTATTCCTATTTAAGAGATGAGCACACCGAGGCTGGGAGAGCTTAAGCTGTGGACACAGAGCTTGGATTCAAACCTAGCTTGTAATGATTCTGCAGTCTGACCTTTTCCATGAAATTTCCCTCACTTTATTTACTATTAAGAGAGAAAATGAAATTCATGAGAATGCCATTACTTGCATGATACAAAACCAAGTTTCTTTTCTTTTCTTTCTTTAAATATTTTATTTATTTATTCACGAGAGACACCGAGAGAGAGGCAGAGACACAGGCAGAGGGAGAAGCAGGCTCCACACAGGGAGCCCAACGTGGGACTTGATCCCAGGATTCCAGGATCACGCCCTGAGCCAAAGGCAGACGCTTAACCGCTGAGCCACCCAGGTGTCCCCAAAACTAGGTTTCAAACAAAAATCAGAGATTCAATACTACAATACATAATTCATCTTTTAGGACCCCTCTCTTGCCCTGGGTTTTCAAACGGGAAGTCACTCTATTCTTCAACAAATATTCTGACCAGGAGCATGTGCCAGATACTGTTCTAGGCACTGAAAGTGCAATGGTGTGCAAGAATGTCACTGCCTTCACTAGCTTTATAGCCTAACAAGGGAGATGGATAACAACATGCCATGGCTGTTAATCGCATAAAGCCCCGTAGGCACTGTTCTGCAATTGAATATGCCAGACTTGCCATCACATAGCCAATAGAAATAAGACAAACAAAATAGCACAACCAAGAGATGTCCTTAAAGAGAGAAATCGCTAAATTCTTAGGACTACTAAATTCTAATAACTACAGAGATTTAGACCTTTAAACATGTGAGAAAATCCGGGCATCTGGCTGGCTTAGTTGGTAGAGCATGTGGCTCTTGATCTTGGGGTTTTAAGTTCGAGCCCTGCATTGGATGTAAAGACTCCTTAAAAACAAAATCTTAAAAAAAATGTGAGAAAACAATCAAGATTTCTTCAGCTCCTACTGAATTTCTAAATTAGATGCACATTCTAATTGGCAACTTACCTCTATCTGTAAAAACACATACATTTGACTTCCTTAAAATGGTTCACCTAAAAAAATTTTTTTAAACACAGGAGAAATAATAAAAATAAAAGCAATTAACACTTACTGAGTTCTTACTAGGCACCAGGCACATTCTAAGCACTTTGAATTATCTCAAAGAATTCTCACAAGTCACAGGCTATTATAAAGAACTAATTGTTCTCTTTTTGAGTTTGTCTTTCCTTTTGGAAGGAACTGAATCCGAAGATGTCTGAAATAATTGCCCAAATCCACACAAGTACTCTTATTCATTTCTTCTAGCACATGAATTAGTCTTAGTTCTGTCACTAGAAGGCCACAACCTTAAGTAAGAAATAACCCCACAATTTGCTAAAGGATTATCTCAGTTTGCTGAAAAGTATGTGAGCCTCCAATATGCTATTTTTAAGACAGGTTCCCTTGTAACAGATCTAGACTGGGGGTGCAGAATGTCAGGCTTACAGGTTAAATAATGATTCTCCTTTTGCCATCAACAGAAAAATAAGACAGAAGTTAAAAAATCTCATAGAGGCGAGTTTCTCTACCTCGCATTCTTTGCCTCCGTCTCTTTCTACCTCCTGAATATTTCACTTCATTCAAATCTTACTCCTCTTTCCTTTTAGTCAAATTAAGCTAAAATTGATACTCAATAAACATTTCCTTGTACCTATGAATCATATATGCTTACTTGAAATAGCTTCTTGAATAGCTACATGTTCATTATTAACTTCTTTAAATAGATGAAAATTTTAAAAATCAGCATGTGTATATTAATATATATTCAATTATGTATTCATAAATATATAAATATAAAAATAATAGGGACCCCCAGCTAACATATTGTGTGGGGTAGAGGGTTGGGCTAGCAGCCTTTGACAAGAAAATGGGAAGGAAAAAAAAGTCTTCACTCGAGATTGCTGGAATTATAGGACAGGCCTTTGGTAAGAGGTCTAAATTGAGAATATAATCTGGGAATCATTAGATATGGTAAGAAATAATCTGTATTTTCTACTAAATGAAATCTGCCATAAACAGATTTTTTTGTTGGTTTTACTCTTGGTCACAATCTTCCTACTTTTTTGCACAAAAATTTTTTTAATTATTTTTTTTTCATTTTTCCCCTTTTTATTTAAAAAACCCCTAGATATTGAAATTACGGAAGCACATCACCATTAGTGAGTTATAAATTCAACCTTAACCTCTTAACATTCTTTAGAATAATGCACATCAGTGTCATTAGCAGTTTTTAGTGCATAGTGCCAAAATATAATATGCAGGGCATCCTGCTAGACTTTCACAAAAGTTGCTGAGAATGAAAATGTGTTCATGAAGGACAGACAGAGGGACCCCTGGGTGGCTCAGCAGTTGAGTGTCTGTCTTTGGCTCAGGGTGTGATCCTGGTCTGGGGATCAAGTCCCACGTCAGGCTTCCTGCGAGGAGCCTGCTTCTCTCTCTATGTCTTTGCCTCTCTGTCTCTCATGAATAAATAAATAAAATCTTAAAAAAAAAATGAAGGACAGAGATGGAAGCAGGAAAAAAGCAAAATGACTCTTCTAAGGATCAAAGAAATGAGGTGGGAATATATTAAAGATACCAGAGAGGCAGAGAAAGAAGTATTTAGGATTAAAATCAGTTTTGCACAATTTTCTTTGATGCAAAAATGATTATGGGAAAGGCTAGGAAACTAATCTAGAGCCTGGCAGCCCAACATACTCTCAATGGTAAGCCTCCTCTGACCCCCTATTCCAATTAAAACAAATCTGTACTATGATCAATATTTGCTTAACTCACCTCTATGACACTGCATCTATTTTAGGAAGTAACGTAAGAGTGCATGATAATCAGCTTCATGCCAGAAAACCTGACTACTCCGACTGTCAAAGGTAATTCTGCAGAAAAAGTTACACAATCACCACAGAAACAAATGCTGACACCAGATTCTGACCTTCAATTATGAGTAAGATGATTGACTCTTTTTCTCTTCTTAGGAAGTCATGATTATTCAAAGCAGCCTCAGAGGCTGCAGGGCTGGTGCCAGCAGCATCTTTGTGTAACCATCATCATTAGCATCCATAAATACTGACTGGGCACCAACTGGGTGTACAGCGCATGCCAACTCAATGACAAAATAGTGAAAAAAGATAGATGAAGGCAAGACAACATTCAAGAGGTTAGAAAAGACGGAGATTGATATGTAAAAATCAAATAGAGAAAACAAGAAAGCAAAAAGATTTTAATGTACTATATACGGCCACAGAAGCTTGACTGGAAAAGAAAAATATTGAGGAAAAAAGTGCTGATATTTATTGAGTTTTCTATAGACTAACCATCCAGCTTTAAATTTATTTAGCTTCATGTACTTACTACTAACTACTGCAAGAAATAAGTCCTATCATTGTTCCATTATACAAACAAGTGAAGAGTTAGGAGAGGTAAAGGAACCAACCAAAGATCATAGCTAGTATGCAGCAGAACAAATACAAGATCCTGGCCTTTGTTCTTAACTTGTGCTCTCTTTCAAAGGATAAAGTAAACTTCAGGGAACATGGCTAAGGAAATAATTCTAGTTCAGAAGAGAGAAGACCAAGAGGATGGTTTTTAAAATGAGGAGTTTAACGAATTTAGGCAGTGGGAGGCAGTGTGGTGTAGGCTTTGGAATGAAATACCAGGTTAAAATCTCAACTGCTACTTACTGGCTTGATTACATTGGGCAAATTAAATAACTTCTCTTTGTTTCTCCATTTATAAAATAGGCACAAATGATATCTACCACACAGGGTTACTGTCAGGTTTTGGATGTTGTATGTGAATCACATATAAACGCCTGGCACATAGGGAACAAGAACTCTTGGTAGCTGCTATCATCATCATTATGATGGGAGGGAGGAAGGGTACTAAATTTATTAAGTATCAATAAGCCAGGCATGGTGCCAAATGTACAACATACACTAATTCACTTATTACTGAAACAGTCCTTCAAAGAAAAATATCTCCATTTATCACTGAAAAAACTGGGAAGAGTAACATGTAACTCAGGGAAGGTCAAAAGCAAATGGGAGGAGGGGAAATAAGGATATGAAATCAGGAATGGGGATCCCTGGGTGGTGCAGCGGTTTGGCGCCTGCCTTTGGCCCAGGGCACGATCCTGGAGACCAGGGATCGAATCCCACGTCGGGTTCCTGGTGCATGGAGCCTGCTTCTCCCTCTGCCTGTGTCTCTACCTCTCTCTCTCTCTCTGTGTGTGACTATCATAAATAAATTAAAAAAAAAAAAAGGAAATCAGGAATGCCCAATATCAGAGTCTATGCCTTTGCCAAAATGTATAACCGTGTTCTTATTCTTTCCAACATTTCCCCCTCCCTGAAGAAAAGGCCAAAAGAATGCAAATACAAAAAAAAAAAATAGGGGCACTTGGGTGGCTCAGTGGTTGAGCGTTTGCCTTTGGCTCAGGTCGTGATCCCGGGGTCCTGGGTTTGAGTCCTACATGAGGCTCCCTGTAGAGAGCTTGCTTCTACCTCTGCCAATGTCTCTGCCTCTCTGTCACTCATGAATAAATAAAATCTTAAAAAACAAAAACACAAAATAGGCAACCAGTTTAAAAAGATCTTTTTAGTTACTGATTGTAAAAGGAAAGATCAAGGCAACCTCTAAAGGATATCACCGCTCAAGAGGAAATTTTTAGTCACTTATTAAATGGGGTCTTGTGGGTTTTTGGCACCAAACAGTATGTCAACGATAGTCACATTCCTTCATATGAGGACATAAAAACCTTTTCAGACCAAAAAAAGTTTTCTACAGGGCATATTATTTTTGAGAGAGATGCAGGGTTGGTTTCGGACAGATTGGAAACTCAAGGGAGCAATTATAAAAGTGCTAATCTCTGTGAGACTTTTGAGAACCTCCACACAGGGACCGTGGTTCTGGTAAAGGGTTTCTAGTAACCTAATGGGTTTTCTGTCTTGAGCTCAGGGTAGTAAAAATTAGTAACTGATTAGTATTCCACATATCCAAAACAGTAAAAACATACACATGCAAAACAAAACTGCTCAGCTCATGCATAACATATTTCCTCTGGAAAAAAGCCACGTCAACCTAATTCTATTTTCTACCATTTGGTTCTCCTGCCACCTTTATAAGTGATGTATCAATAAGAGGGAAAGACTATCAATTAAACATGCAATTATTAAATCCATTACCAACTGCACAAATCAGTGCTCACAATACTTAATAATGGCATTCATATAGTATGCAGAGAGCAAATATAGTAAGTAGTACATAAATAAATTGTATCTGGCTAAAATACAGATTTGTGCTACTGTGCTGTAACTCTATGAAGTTCCCTGAAGTACTGCTCTCAAATAAATTGAGTTGATAGCAGAGACTCAGCTGGTCTATGAAGCGGCTAAAAGCCCCACTGCTTCCCCACATCCTCCAATTAAGGCAGGTTTGATATATTTAGTGGCTTCTGAAACCTCTGGGTCTCCACATAAGACATGCCTCCTAGAATCTACCAACCTTAAAAAAAAATAGAAATAAAGTCAGAACAGTGGGATATACAAAAATATCAAATAAATGGTCCTATGAGTCTCCCTAAATTCTCACACTTAAGTTAAATGTGTCAAGAGGCTAATAATCAGAAGGTTAAGCAGTTCAGGAGAATGATAATGGGGTTATGAGGCTTTTCAACAGCTCAAATTAGGTGTGGCTTTGTTGTCATCCAATATTACCCTCTAATAGTTGGGAGGCCTGACAGCATTTCATTCCCACAGCTGGGAAGTTTTAGAGACCTATTTATTTTTTAATAGAGAGGTGAAAAGACTAGATTCAAGCTTTCTTTTTTTCTTTTGCTTCACCTGGAACACAGGTGTTTCAAAGAGCTGGTGTGAATAAGTTGGCTCTATCTATAGCGATTCTCTTCAAAGCAGGGGAAAAAATGCCAGCTGTGAGTTGGAAGTTTAAACAGTTCTTTAAAACAACCTCATGATTTGCTAATACACTAAAGCCTGGGTAAACTGAATGCAGGCAGGCAGGGGCACTACTAGGAGACGTAACCATGGGGCAGAAGAAAGAGAATGGTTCCTGGGACGTGGGCTAAAGGAGGAAATTGTCGTATCTTTCTAATTAACAAGAAAGGTTTGGGAGAGGTACTGGAAAAAGCACTAAGAAACACATAATGTGGATTCAGTCTGAATTGAAGTCTTGGAGGTGTCAGTGAGTTGTACGCTGAATACATTTTTCTGGGAAAAGGAGACCAGGTAAAACATGAGGTACTGAGGTTAACAACCCATTGGTCATTAACAATTCACAGCTTATTTAAAAATAAGAATCCTCTATAAAGACAGGCTATGTTCGTTAATGGTAGGCCATTATGAAAGTCCGTTTGTGATGAGTACTTGCTAATGCCAACTGTTGGTAGTTGGCTTGACACATTTTGTTTGCATCAGAAAATTCACAGGAATTCCTACCATCTTTCAGCTTCAATAAGTTCTATTTCCTCTATAAGGCCTTCCCTTACAGTTCTCAGTCTGTCAATCTATACCAATTTAATCTTTAAAATAACTCTATGAGATAGGTCCATTATTATTCTCATTTTATTAACCAGGAAATTGAGGCACAGAGAGGTTACAGGCAATAAGATCACAAAGTCACACAGGTTGTAAGAAGTAAAGCTGGAATTCAAATCTAGGTAGTTTGGCTCCAGACTCCACGCTCCTTGCCACCACAACAGATTTTTTTTTTTTTAACAACATATTTTTTCTATTACATCAAGCTAGCAGAATGCTGACTAGGTAGGCCCTGAACTAATCATAAGGATTTTGAAATAAACAGAGGATAAGGACCTCTGTTCTTGTTTCATGATGTGATAGCAAGTCATTAAACTCAAGACCATTACTGTCGGGCAGCAGAACTAAGGGATGATGAGAGTATGGCAGGCGGAAGGATGAGAAGGGTACTGATTATAGAGTGCTTTAAAATCAAGAATATCAACTTAGGCTCTAGTATTTAGTATTGAGGGAGCCATCAAAGCATTGTAGGAGAAGAAATGGAGACACTCAATAGTTTCCTAATATAACAAAAATATAGGAGAAAGTCAATATTCCACATTCCCATATTCAGGCCTGCCAGTCTATGACTTAGAATGTTCCCACCTCTCAGACAAAAGAGAAAGAATAAAACCAATTCATTACACAGCTTCTACTATCAATAAACACTGGGGGAATTTATAAGCTATTAGGAATTAATGTTTACTAATAAAAGTGTACTAATGTAAAAAAAAACACTGCTAAACGAAAACTTTAATATAATAGCTAATCATCCTGGACAGCTCACATTGTATATAAATGAAAATTTGTGATATGGTCTTATGTAAAAAGACTACCTATCAGGTTCAAAAACTCTCACCATCTGCAGTTCAAAACTACAGTGATTTGACCTGCCTGCTCAATTGAACTCAAGTCTGAGAACACATTTAATGTTTTATGTGCAGTGAGCAACTGATTTTGTATGAAAAATTATTAATGATATGTTAAAAGCTTTCAGAAAGCAAAATAAGGGTATTTAACTGGTTTAGCTGGATTGGGAGAAGAAAATGGAGAATTTATTGTGTCAAATTATTTCCTACATAATGAATATGGACAGAAAGCTCTGAAAATACAATATTAATCCCTAAACAGTCTTTATTGATTTCAGATAATGAAAACTGGATCATTCTTTTTTTCCATTGCATATTGGACAAAAATCAACACTAAGCCAGACCAAAAAGAAATCTTGCAACATTAAATATTTATCAAGTAGGCATCATATTGGTCAAAGGTTCTACAATCCTCCCCTTCCTTTTTTAAGAGTCTTCATCTTTGTGATACATAGAACAAACACGAGTCAGGTGATTTTTCCAAAAAGACACAGTGAATTTGTGGCTTAATAAATTATAGTATGTAGTTAGTCCTGTCTAGCTCCTCTAGCCAAGAATTCTCTTATATGAAAAGTCCAAGAATGACAGTGAAAACATGCTTAAATTCACATTAAGCATTCATTCTGAAACCTTGCCGTTCCTATTTGAAAGAAGAAAATCTCACAACCATAAATATGTGAGACTTAATAGATTCACATCCCCCCCCCCAAAATCAGGTCCATAGAGGAGGAAAATTCAACCTAGATCTCAGAATGTAACTGCCTCTGAAATAAAAATGAGGGCATTAAATAGCACGGATAATGAAAATCTAGTTTATGGATATTGTTGATTTCAAACAATGCTTTCCATGTGGAAGAAAAACAGCAATGCATCACAGAGAATTGCTTTCTCCTGTAACAAATGGTCAGCCCTAAATCTCATCATCTTGTTTGCAACAAAAAGCATGGGCGCCTTTGCAACTAGAAAAAAAAAATCTGTGTGCTTCAATTAGAATCACTGACCTTTTCTGAAGCATGCCTGTGCTTCTCTATAGAAATCAATGGAATAAAAGGTCACGTTGTTAAAATGTTTGAATACAACAATCTTTCCCAGGCAATGACAAATTCCTTTTCTTTTTAAGGTAATTAATCTGTTGTGTATAGCATGTCAAAAATTTAAAAATTAAAAACTACCTTCAATTTGCAATTTAAAACTAATTAAAAATCAATTCTATCACCAGAAAAAAGGGAAAATCACTGGAAAGATACATACTACATACTTTGTTCTACATACTGTCATAGCCCAGAGGGTTCTGTTGGCTGAGTCCTTGTCACTAAGGCTATAAACACACAGGAATAAAACAGAAAGAGCATCCTAGAGAAAAAGAGGTTATTTCAAACCTCAGCTCTCTTCTTTCCAAAGTGCCCTAAAGAGACAAGCTTGGTTTGTGTCAAATATAGATAGTAGGGCTTGGTGATTTACTAATTTTCCATCATAACCCTCCAAAGTAAATGCACATACACACAAAAATAAGAGTTTAAGAGCCAAGATATAGAAGCCAAAAGAAATGACTGGAATAGTCATTTTTTCTGAACATAAAAAAAAAAAGATATCTGAAGAAGAGCCTTCTCCTAGATTAGAAACATTTTACTTTTCCAGTTTTTTTAATTCATGAAGAGAAAGGGCAAATTCTTCAATCACTTCTTAATCCATTCAGAAGATAAATGCATGTATCATATAAACTGCATCATGCTTCTTACTGCTATTACAACAAATCTTAATGCTTTCTAAGGACAACGAGCTTTCACATTAGACCCACCAACCTTTCTTAACAGGTCTAAAAAACTTACTTCTGTGTCCAGACAATCTGGTTTCAAATATCCTTCTGCCCAACAGAATTTGAGAGCAATTTATTCCAGTCTGATCTATTGTAAAGCTGCAAGAATGATGTCATTAAAACCTGAGAAAAGATTGCTATCAGTGGTATAAACAACCACAAACAGCATTCTGAAGGGAAGACAAGCCTCTCAATGTGAAGCTACAGATGCTTCCTTACCTACCCAATGTTACCCATTACTAATGAAATTCATTTTTGGTTAAAGATTTTAAAAGTCAAAGTTATTAAAAAGAGTTATGGAGGGCAGGGAGAATTCAAAATATACAGAGAACAAAAATCTCTAAGAAGAAAGAAACTAGGAGAGGTATATCAGAGAAGTCAGTACTTTTTATGGCAGTGAAGAAGAGATGAAATAAAATGGTGGTCCAATTAAAGGGGTCTGCTTCTCTGACAAGAAAGATTTACTGTATGTCAATTATATCTTTATAAAAAGGTAGATCTGATATAGTGCCTTATTCATCTGTTCAGATGCCCACTTTCTAACATTTATGTAATGAATGATCTAATATACACTTAGATGTGCCACCTATTAGCACTGTTCCACACTATTATAACAGCTATGCAGAGGGAGTTACATGGATTCACAAACATGAAATCAGATACTGCCTAAAACTTTGTGGGAAAATAAAAATTCAACTGGAAATACTAAAAATAGATTTATCCTACTAATAGATCATTGATCTTGTATGGCTCCTATAAGAGAAGGACTAGAGAAAATGTTTTATTCTATGAAATCTTTAAGCATCAGGTAAGTCTTCCAAACTAGTTTCTTGGGAAGGAGTGAAAGGCAGAGGCTTTTTCTGCTTAGAAAATTTGGTTAATTCTCTAGTGTTAAACAGATTACCCTAGTATTCTAATTATCTGAAAATCATCAATCATCCCCAATTGAACCATGAACCCTGTAAGGATAACAGCAATGGTCATTACACATCATACTACCCTACTACTACCTCTGTCTCGAGGGTAAAGTTCTAAAGTTAGGGCATAAAATGAACACTATCACAAAAAATTATCAGGGAAGATGTCATGTTGGAGACCAATATGTCAAACATTAAATTCAACAGTACTGTGTTCTCTGGAGTTGAAACAGTGCTGCTTTCTTTTGACTGAACCCCATATGAAGCAGCTGGCTCTTGTTAAGGGGTCATACAATATAAAACTACCTCTCAAAGCATCATGCTCAGTTTGGTGAAATTCTCTCACTAGGGAAGCCTATGGGAGCTGAAATTACCTGAGGAAACAGCACGTTCTTGATTCCTAGCTCATGCTCACTCTGGAAAATCAGCTAAATGAATGGAACTGGACATAAATCAATTATCTTTTAGTCAGGTTTAAAAATTGAAAGAATATATGAAACAGATATTTTGGGTGATTAGTTCAAGGCCCCAAGTCAAAGACACATAGCCTTAAACTTCTGATACTTCACTTTAAATCCTTTCCACTGTTGTGTCAGAATGAAAATAAAGTTGGAACTTTTTTCTTAAAATATATTCTAACTTTCTTAAAGATTAAACAGAAGATGAATTATGTCCTGAAGTTTTTAAAGATTGGTAGATCAATCACAGTTAATTTGGTCATCAAAAAGCATTTATGATGAATATATGAAGAACACAAACATGATTCTGAAAGCAGTCCACATGTAAAGACCTAACAAGTGGAGACAGAGTAAGCTGCTTCCATCTCCCCCATTTTCCAGGCTATGGTTGGTCCCACTGCTATTGTTCAAAGACCTCCCCTTTAAAAAAAAGAAAGAAAGAAAGAAAGAAAGAAAGAAAGAAAGAAAGAAAGAAAGAAAGAAAGAAAGAAAAGAAAGAAAGAAAGAAAGAAAGAAAGAAAGAAAGAAAGAAAGAAACCATAACTGAAATTAATTCCATAGTTTATCCTTGTCTTTTCTAGCAGCTTTTATAATAATCCAGATCTTAGCTAGGTGACACAAACAGCTGGTTCACATGTGCACATTTAAAGTTCCTTACGTAGTCACTGTACCTTCAACATTCAGGCTGATAATTATTCTGGTGCTTTAGCCTAGTGGATCCCAACCTGGAGGAGCACATTCAGATCACTGGGGAGAGCTTTTCAAAAATACTTACTGATGCTGAGAACCAAACTCAAACCAATTAAATAAAAATGTAGGGTTTGAACTTTTTTTTTTTTTAAAGCTCCTTAGGTGATTTTAATGTGCAATCAGGGCAGAGAATCTCTACTCCTCAATTTCTCAACCATCTGAACCCTAAGGACTTTATTATTTTACTCCATCCATCTACCTTAAAGCATGGCTCTACTTTCTATCTTGAAGCAACAACTTGTTCTAACTACAAATTCCTTTCTTGGAATACAATCTCCACATTCTAACCACACTATTACTCCTGCTGAACCTGTTGATTGCTAACACCCCAACATCTGTCTTTGGATCTTGCCTCTCCTTTCTTGGAGTACACCAATTCCTCTTCTGATGTCAACTTCTCTGTCAATGTGGCCAGCCATTCTGTGACGTTCTAGGGACGTTCCTCCTGGTTTTTCATTTTCTTGCCAGGCCTCTATGAATACGCAACTAACCATCAATATTAAAGCCCAGGCTGTTGAGTACATGGCTAAAGAGGTCCCAATCAATTGCCAAGAATCCTTCTGTTCAGGGAGCCCCAGTGGCGCAGCAGTTTAGCGCTGCCTGCAGCCCGGGGTGTGATCCTGGAGACCCTGATTGAGTCCCACATAGAGCTTCCTGCATGGAGCCTGCTTCTCCCTCTGCCTGTGTCTCTGCCTCTCTTTCTGAATAAATAAATAAATATTAAAAAAAAATCCTTCTGTTCAACTTTCTTGGTCTACACAACAGTAGCTGCCTCTCAGCCCTAAGAGTTGCGACCTTTTTATGGTTTTTTTTTTTTAATTGTGGTAAAATATACATAATGTGGTGTCCCACTCCATCAGATGCAGGCTCCCAAATGTGGGACGATGATCAGGTGGAAGCCGGTGGCGTGGGGGATGAAAGGATTCACCCAAGGCAGAACACGGGAGACAGAAGTTTATTGAATACACTGCAAAGTGGTGGAGGGACAGGACAGCAAAGACTGTCTGCAAAGAGGCAGTGAATGGGAACTGTATTTAAAGTAGGAAGTGAGGAGGTATGGGGACTATGGAATTTTCTCCTTTTGGGTAATTGCACCTGGTTGTAAGTAGCCCATTGGTCAGTTAGGGACTATGGATTTTTTGAGCTAGGTTGCCTGATGGGTCTGTATGTATTCAGCCAGGTGGTCACTGTGGGCCTTTTTACCTTGAGCAAGTTTCTATTACTCAAGTCTGTCGTCTAAAAGTGGCCTCTACCCATAACATAAAATTTACCATTTTTACATGTACAATTCAGTGGCATTATGTACATTCACAATGTTGTGTAACTATCACCACTAATTCTAGAACTTTCTCATCATCCCAAATAGAAACTTTGTTAAAACAAAACAAAATAAATAAAAAGAGTTAAATTTATAAGTTTTTTTAAACTTATAAAGGACATTTCCAGTCTTGTCATTCTCATTAAAAAATCTTTCATTGTGCCTTCAAATTCCTACTGAATAAACATAAATTTTCTTAGTTTAACATTCAAGGTCCCCTCCCCATGATTTGCCCCAACTGGTTTAATTTCTCATTATACATGATGCTAAACTCTAGCCAACTGGATGATTTGTCATTCCCTAAAAGATGCTCCTGATACTTAAGTCTCTCCATCTGGAATGAATATCCACCCTCCTCAATGCTACCTATCCAAATTCTTCTCATCTTTCAACCCTCATCTGAAATGCCATTTTCTTCATGAAGTCTTACTGTTTTTAAATTCTGCCTGAAAAATTCTTTCTTTTAAAGTTCCATACCGGGGATCCCTGGGTGGCTCAGCGGTTTAGCACCTGCCTTCAGCCTAAGGTGTGATTCTGGAGTCCCGGGATCAAGTCCCACATTGGGCTCCCTGCATGAAGCCTGCTTCTCCCTCTGCTTGTGTCTCTGCCCCTCTCTCTCTGTCTCTTGTCTTTCATGAATAAATAAATATTTAAAAAAATAATAAAGTTCCATACCACCTGCCCATATTCTTTTGGCACTTTCTACTATATATGATGATTATTTCTTTACATCTTATCTCACTCCATAGACTCTATTTGTTAAGGAAAGCACTAATAGGCAGCAGGGAATTAAGAGCACTCCTGGTTCCCTGGATCAGCTGAGTCATTTCTTAGTGAATTTGGATGAGTTATTTACCTCTTTGAGCTATAGTGTCTTCATCTGTAAAATGGAGATAAGAGTCGGGTATTTAGAACAGTGCTTGGTACATTAAATGCCAAAAAAAAAAAAATTAAACAAATGAACAGTTTGTATCTTCCACAGAGATTAGTATAATGTTATGTACAAAGTATTGCTAAATGTTTGGCTGAACGAATAAATAAGGCAGACTAGATACTACATAAGTGACAAAGTCAGGAATTCAGCTGGATTTTTCTGGTACCTTTTCCTTTGTTTTGCCTTTCTCTGTTTCTGTCTAGGCTTCAGGGGTAAGGAGCCAGAATTGGTAAGACAGTGGGTAAGCAAGTTTTTGTTTCAAGTCATCAAATGCTTTTCAAGTAATCCAGCTTGGACACTAAAATGGGAATGAGTGAAAATCATACCCCCAATGCTCTCAGAATAGGCTAATTCTTTTATATTACTACGCTTCTCAATCTATATTATAATTATTATTTATATGATTGTATCCCCTGCTAGATTACAAATTGAAGGGAAGACACTATCTTATTCCTTCATTTAGCAAACATTTATGTGGCACTTACTATATGTTAGGCACTATTCTAATAGTTGGGAATACAACAATAAGCATAATAGAAAAACAAATTCTGGTTCTAGGCACATAGTTGATGCAAGAGTGCACTTACATATATATATATATATATATATATACATATTTCATTTGGTTTGTTCTTTGCAATTCACAGACTCCTAGAATTCCCTGAGGGTTATAGAGCTATTTCATAGCACCAGGGTATCATGTATTGTGTATTCTTTAAATTACAAAATGTTTCTATAAAATACAGTATACAAATACTATCAGTTAAAATTAAATGACTACATCTGAGGAACCCCAAACTACATTACTGCTCACCAAGGATGCTAACTGGTCAAAATAGGCATGGAGGTTCCCCTACTGCCTTTTTGACAAGAGATTCCCCATTTAACAATGCCTACAAAGGCCAAACCTATTATCTGAATAAGGACACTTCTGAAAGTAAAAGGAGGAACTTATTAATTATACAGGACCATCAGGTAAAATCCAGGGGCCCTGACAAACCAGACACATGGTTGCCCATTAGACTTCTCATTTCCACTGGGTTTTAGGCTGTAATTGCTTCTAGCACAGAAAACTTGTACTATCCATATTCTTCTCCATAAGACACTAAGATTATGTTTCAAGTCAAAAGTAAACTTTTCCCAAGGCAAGTCAAATTTTTATTTCCAATCCATCAGGTATCCTGTACTTTCTGGGAAAAGGCATGTTTATGTGCAGAATTCAGAATCCTGACTAAAGCATGATAAATGATTTTCAATCAAATAATTACAACTGGTTTCTCTTGGGTCAAATTTCAGTAGGCTCAAAGTAACTAAGTGCCAAAGTGTTTTCATAAAGTTTTCCAAACAGAAACTCAAAGTGCAAAACGGATGTGATCCTCTAACAGCTAAAAGTTCAGTTAAAAAAATACATAATTTGGGGGGATGCCTGGGTGGCTCATCGGTTGAGTGCCTGCCTTTGGCCCAGGGTGTGATCCTGGAGTCCTGGGATCGAGTCCCACATTAGGCTCCCTGCATGGACCCTGCTTCTCCCTCTGCTTGTGTCTCTGCCTGTCTTTCTCTCTCTCTGTGTCTCTCATGCATAAATAAAGTCTTAAAAAAAATACCTTGATGGGTTGTTTAAGAAAAAAAATACATAATTTTTCCTACAGAATATATTTTCCAGGTTGATACATCAGATTTTAAAAATATGAAAATAGAAAAGTTACAAGATACAGAGATCATGGTAGATTATTGTTCCTTCCATATTGGACTCCTGCTAAATCTGTTGTACCCTATAGGTAGATTAATAAACAGTCATAATCTAGATAGTTTTTTAAAAGCTGCTTAAGGAGCTATCTAAAGATGCATGGTCTGAAAACTCAAGCCAAACTTTTGGTGGGCACTGATGCAATCATTTTATTACAGCTTCAGGGAAAAATGTATGATTAACTGTATGATACTATATGCTTATACTCCAATTGTATATATGATTACATAAAAAATTCATAGACTTCAGGTTTTCTAAAATGATATTAACTGTTAAGTCAATGTAGAGAGATCTTAAAATGTTTCTGTACTAACAGTTACATATGGAATATAACAGCACAATTTTTTAATCTTAGAAAAAAGTGCAGTGATATGGTACTGTATGTAAAATGGAAGGTTATTTAAAATTATTTCTTTCCTTTAACAAATAATAAGAGAAATATATATTCTTGACTCTAAAAACTATTCTTTTATCAGCTAAGTAAATATTAGAACATCCATTAGATGCACAGCAACATACTTAGAACTTACCTAAAATGACAGAGCCTCAAAACAGACCTCAGTTTCTTCAATGTATAATTCCATGATTATACATTTAAAACTCAAAATATTATCCGTTCTAAAATCTCCAATGACACAACAGTCTTCCAATTAAAAAAAAAAAAGCCACAGTCTAAAACCATGAGTAATATGTATATGCCATGTTTTTGAGATACTACAGATGGAGCTGCTGACACAGATGAATAATACATTAAGTTGAAAATCAAATACTAACTTGAGGTATTATTAATCTTCAATATTTTTATATTTTGATAGTAAGTTTTCTTATTTCTCAGAGGGAAACTGAGGGAAAAATTTTTTTTGCATTGGCTACAACAAATTCATCTGTATTAAAAAGTACAGGACATAGAAAACTTTCTATTAGGATATTAAAAGAATCACCAAAGGCAGAGCTTGTATGTAATTCAGGCATTTCTTACATTTCCATTTAATAGCTATTCTAAAACACAAATTTTTTGTATCCTATACTCCAAGCTAAACCATGCCTCCCAACAAAGTCTTTATAATCCTGGGGCAGCTATAGGAATAATTCCTTTTTATGTTAAAAGGATTCACTGTTTTCCAAGTAGCCCCACCCCTGGAAAACACCCTTTTTCTGTGCATGATTTTATATATAGCTAAAAATTATACAACAGAAAACAAGAATAGTTGAGGTTTAGGTTTGAAAGACTCTTCTGTAGCTAATTACTATGAAAGCAACAGGTGTCAATTTTTTAACTGGAAGGTAAAAAAACTAAATAAGAGAGTAAAACAAACATTTATGTAAATGGTATACCAGATGGTTCCACAAATATCTTATGGCAAAGACTTTTAATTAAACATTCACAAACAATCCTGGGGAGTGGAATTGCATAGAAACATTATGCTAACTAATAAAATGGGCTGAAATCAGCCACCAACAGGTACTATACTACTTATGTCATTCATGGTTTTATTTATTTATTTAGTTAGTTAGTTTTTTTCATTTGTGGTTTTAAACCATAACTATGCTAACTTTCTCTTTGCAAATATTTGAAATAATAATCAATCAAGGATCTCTCAGACTCCAATTATGGTAAATACTAAGTGATTGAGAACTCCTAGCTTTTAGAAGAAGCACAGTTTTTAAAGGAATAACAAACCCAAGTATACAAAATTAATGCCTGATATAAACAATTCATGCTTGAACTCTAAGACAGAAAATGAATATCATGAATTAGCTAAGTACCCAGGGAAGAGAATCTAAATATATCTGGCAGTTATTTAAATATATCCATATTCACCAATTAATTATCTGAAAACATTCTTTCCTCATAGATGGCCTACATGCAGGGGTCAACTCAGTAGCTCTAGGCTGCCCAAACCCCACATATTCCAAGAGTCTTTAGGACTGGCTTAGGACCAACTCCTGGGAAATAATCTTTGAGCCCATGCAATGTTCTGCCTCATAAGAGTATCATAGTATACTTGGGGCTTTGGTCACATCAGACAGTTTATGCTAACAATATGATTTATCGTGACACCAGTGTTTGTATGCCTGGGGCAGTGGGCCAGCTGTATTAGTTTAACCTCTGGGTGGGGAAAGAGGAGGGCTGCTTACTGAGTAGCTAAGGTCAGTCATGTAAGTGCTCTAGGCCTACCTGATTAACCTCCAATAAAAACCCTGGACACTAAGGCTCAGGTGAGCTTCCCTGGTTGACAACATTTGTCTGTGTTATCATACACTGTTGCTGGGAGAATTAAGCAAGATCTGTGCAATTCTACCAGGAAGCCAAGTGGAACTTTGCACCTGGTTTCTCCTGGACTTTGCCTTATGTACCTTTTTCCTTTGCTGATTTAATCTGTATCATTTTGTTGTAATAAACTAAAGCCATGATAGAACACCTTTCCTGGATCTTGTGAGTTCTTTCAGCAATTTACCTGAGGGTGATCTTGGGGACTCCAACACAACCTATAATACAATAAAATTCTTATTTAATAAAGAAGATTTCTTCTAATTTCAAGGTTTGTTGTCAGCAACCTCATTTCCAAACACGTAGAAATAGCATTACACATCCATAGGAATACCTTCTAATATGTAGGTTCTTTTTTGGCCAACTAAAAGGATAAAGGTGACTTGGCCAGGTATAGGAAGCAACTTCTGATAAATGATGTAAGTGTGGCCCCACTACCACTATTTCCTTTCTTCAACGAGGCCCTGAGGAATCTTTAGGGAGTCTTTGGAATGGAATCATCAATGCTTTCTCCTCAGTTGTTACTTCTGATCTGTACTTGAGGAGAAAAGAACTTTCTCAATTCTTCTATCCTCAGGGTAATTCTGTGCTTTTAAAAAACAAAGCATATGTCAAGAACCACCTGACTAGGCCCAAGATCTCAGGTATACAAAGATACTCTTATCAGCCAAAATCTAGTCAAGACACATCCTTTCTCTGGAAAGTGCAGGGTTGGAGCACCCCAAGTACACTGAGCTAAGTATTAATTCCATAAAAGATGCATGGGTTAAAATAGCACCAATGATTACAGCATTCAAGAGCTTTAGGTTTATCAGATCACAACAGCCCAGCAGTGTTGATCAATGACAGTTCTATCACCTTATAACATTTCCCAATTCCCCAGTCAGCTTCGCCATTCTTTCCCTTAGGGAAAGAGAATTATCAAAGATAATTGTGTAGTATAGAATTACCTACCACCTGTTTAAGAATGAGATTTTTATCTCACTGCTAAGTCAGAAAAAGTATCTTGCTTTTATACAGGTTTTCATTCTAAGTCATAGTCCTAGTGTTAATAAAAAGCCTAGAGTAAATAAACTATACTGTCATGAGCTCACCGAATTCAATGATTTAGGACTCCCTGTCTTTCACTTAAAGTTTTACCTAGTTAAATGCAGAATGGTAAATGGTAATGCTTTGCCTGGGGCTAACCTATGTCCCAATTTTTATTTTCATGCACAGTCCCAGGAACAAATACCAGGCATTATTTTACAGTTCATTATTATCCATGATAGCTACCATACTATGCTTACACATTAACAGTAGTAATATAATGTTAAAGCCTCTATCCTGAAAGAATCACATAGATAGGAGTTGAAATAAAGACCATAGCGTCAAACCATCTGGAATTGAACCTCAATCTCAATACTTACTAGCTCTGTGATCTTGGTCAAGTTTTTTTTTTTTTTTAATCTTTTGTGCCTCAATTTCCTCTTCTGTAAAACGGGAATAATCATAGTGTCTTTCCCAGATGACTGCTATAGGGATTAAATAAACTCCTATGTGTAAATAACTTAGAATTGTGCCTGGTAGCTGATAAAAACTTACATAAGTAATGACTCTTACCAGCACCATCACCACCACCATTATTCCAAAGAACTCGGGATTCGACTTACATTATCTCTTTAATTTTCACCTTACTCAAGTGGTAGAAAAAAGGGGCAGTATTAGACCTCTTAACTGATAGGCAGCTGGTATATAGCAACAAGAGTACTTTCTTGAGTTTCATACAACATAGCTGCCTCACTGTGTTCATCTGTAAAATGGGGATGGAAATAAACTATCTCATAAGGCTGTGTGGAGATTAAGTAAAATATGACCTCCAAAGTTCTGTTTTATGGTATCACAATTCAGGATATATTGATAACACTGCTGTCAGATACTTGGGATTTCAAAATTACCTGATTCCAGGTACTCAACCACTTCTGCAAGGATGAGATTTTATACACCTTAAAGCATAAACCCCAAAAGGTGCTACAAGAATAAATTAACAAAAAATTGTCCCCTTCTTTCACATTCCCTGGTTAGGATACATTTCTTCAAAATAGTCAATGTGTGGAGGTTGGAGTATGTCAAGGGCAGAGAGTACCTAAGGGAAAAAAAAAAAGTCAAATTTAGAGAACTAAAAAGGAAGCAAAATAAGACATAAATGCAAGTAAATACTATAAATTCTCTAATGAGCTAAGGCTTAGTTACAATTGCCCACTGAGGTCAACTAAATTTATCAGTCAGGAAACAGTCCTAAGCATTCAGATGGATTTGTAAACTTACTATGTAAAAGACAATTCTATCTAAACTAAAATGAGAGGGGCAATTGGGTTCTACTACATGCTACCAGACACCTGCACGGAAAGTGTGTTGAAAAGAGTTGCCCTATTTTTAACAATCAGTGTTGCTCTAAGAGCATGAGGAGACACACCTACCATTCATTCCTTTACTCCTTCCTCTATGTACTTAGAATGTTTACTAAGTACATTCTACCTGGCAGGCAATGTGGTAGGCTCTCTGGTTATATTGATAAACAAAAGTGATACCATCCTGCTTTCATAATTAGTAGAGAGGAAGGTATTAAACAAACAAGCCAACAGTTGCACAATAATATAATTATGACACATATTATCTGAAGGGTAAAAGTCAAGAGGAATGGGGACAAAAAGTTTCCCTGAAGTAACACTAGGAGGTAAAGGCTGAACAGGAGTTGGTCAGGATATGAGTAGGTAATGTAAAGGCACTGAAGCAAGAAGGAACCAGGCAAATTCTAGAAACATAAATGCCAGTGCTTATGGAACATAGAGGGTGGGAGGAAAACAGACTGGGATAAAATAGAAGAGGAAGGCAGGAGATATATCACATAAAAATCTCTTCAAATTTTGTTAAGCATTTTGGATTTTATTCCAAGTACAAAAAAAGAAGTCAGTCACCAGGGTAGAAAGACTTTAAGGCATCTGAAATTCAAGTCCTTTATAAAAGTAGCATACTAACAAAGTCACTTCTGCTTTGAAACATAATAAATAGGCCTACTTCCCCTACCAGCTGTCCAGCTATTCTTTTAAGTTCCATCTATGATGTCACACTTAAAAATTTGAACATAATCTAACTAATGAGAAATCTGAGGCTCAAAGAATATGGAAGAAGTTATTTAATAGGAAATAAATAAACTGTGTGGTACAAGTTCAAATTTTCTATCTTTAGCCAAATTTTCAAGAAAAAAAAATTTATTATGGAAAATTTCAAACATGTAAAAGTGAACAGAATAGTATCAGGAATGCTCACGTAATCAATACCCATTCTTAGTAACCTACATATGGCCATGTTATGGCATCTATACCTCCACTCTATCTATATAATTCTGAAGCAAATACCAGACTTGTTTCAGCCATACATCAGTAAGTATTGCTAAAAGATGAAAACTTTTATTTATTAAGTAACATGGGGCTTGAACTCATAACCCTGAGATCAAGACCTTAGCTGAGATCAAGGGTTGGATACTTAACCAACTGAACCACTCAGGCACCCCAAAGATTAAAAACTTTTAAAAAATATAAATAGTGGAAGGGATTATAAGGCAAAGGAGAGGAACTAAGTGGGAAAAATTAGAGAGGGAGACAAACCATGAGAGACTCCTAATTCTGGGAAACAAAAAGGCTGTGGAAAGGTAAGTGGGTGGGGGGGATGGGGTAACTTGGGTGATGGGCACTGAGGAGGGCACTTGATGGGATGAGCACTGGGTGTTATGCTATATGTTGGCAAATTAAATTTAAAAATGTAAAAAAAAGTTGAAAAGAGATTTAAAAAAGCTCACCTCAAATGCAAAAAAAAAAACCTAAAAATATATAGCTATCAAATTAAAAATTTTATGTTTTTTAATACTATCAAATATCTAGTTCTCAAACTTCCAATTTTCTTTCCTTTTTATAAGTTTTTTAGTTTACATCAGGAGCTAAGTAAGATTTACATATTATGGTTGATCTGTGTTTTAAGTTATAACCTATCGATTTCTTTTTTTCCCTTGCAATTTACATATGAAAGAAACCCTGCTCATTTTTTTAGCCAAGCATTTGTCACTTTAAAGTTCTAAATTAAGCTAAAATCTGTAATGAAAAAGCCTTTACTCACTTTAAAGCCAGTTACACATAAAAGTTTGAAAATAGTTTAGATGTTTTATAAAGAATCTTGATCTTTTCTTTCTGAATTAAAATGTTCATATGTAGAATCTTGGTATAAAGGAAAGATAACATATTTTTCAGTTTCTTCAAAAAATAATTTTTATCATATAAAAGATAAATTATTTCATTCCTACAAATTAAAAACACTATAATTAGTTAGTGTCACAAATTCACGCAAGTTCATTTCTCATTATGCGATAGAACATTTTTTAACATGAATATTTGATGTTTGAGGGAGGCAGAAATTAGTGTTTTACTTGACATCTTTCGGACTCTCAACTCTGTATCTGAACAACATACATCCTGTCTTGGGGGAAACCAGAATGCAATGAGTGACAGCGTCCATTAGACAAAGCTATTTTACACTTCAAATCTATCTCCTATAATTAGAGGTTATCTAGAGAAAGTGACAACCATACATTTTAAACCTTGATGGAGAAGAATGAGGCTTTCTTATTCCAGATTTGATGAGGCTTTTTGTGGAAAAGGCATATAAAACAGGGTCAGACATTTGCACTAAAGCATTTAGCTGTGATTGTTAGCTTTAAAGGTACAATATTTTAAACTCTGCTTCGAATTTTTTTTTTTTTTGCTTAGAATTTTTAAAACGCCTGTTGTTTTATATTACTGTTATTTTATCTCAAAATGTGTATCAGAGGATGGCATTCCACAGTGTTTCCAGGGGGGCAAAAACAGTGCTTTTAGATCAGTAGAAATGATCCAGGAATCTCAGAAGTAATGTAAATAAGTGAGAAGGAATAGTACCAGTTTCAAACTCTAGACTTCATGCCTGACTTCCCATTTAAATAGCCTGAGTCCTTCTATAACCCCACTATTATTTGTGGGAATAAAGTGTGTGAGATTAGCCTTATGATGTAAATAGGAGACTCTTGTAAAGACTTTGACTTGTAAGGAGTCAGAGTAATCTAAAATACCACCAACTCTTCTTTTTTTTTTTTTTAAGATTTATTTATTTTGTTCCGAGAGAGAGAGAGAGAGAGAGAGAGAGAGAGAGAGAGAGGAGAGAGAGAGAGAGACTGAGAGGCAGAGACACAGGCAGAGGGAGAAGCAGGCTCCATGCAGGGAGCCCGACATGGGACTCGATCCCGGGTCCCCAGGATCACACCCCAGGCTGCAGGCGGCGCCAAACCTCTGTGACACGGGGGCTGCCCAACCACCAACTCTTCAAAGGATCTCAAATATAAAAAAAAAAAGGCAAGCAGACTTGTCTAATTAAAAAAATGAAGTAAAACACTTCTGTAAATAATGGTCATAACCAAACAGTGTCTCAGCACATTTCTCTAATCTTTTAAGAACTGGACAAAAGCCGATTATGCACTTTTTTTTAGAATTTTAACTTCTGTTAAAGTTAACAGAAGTTAAACTTCTGTGATGTTAAGATTCACTATAAATTGGTTATACAATGCATAGTGGCTTTTTTTCTTAGCCCTTTACCAATAAAACTACTGTAAGTAATCTTAATCCTAAATATAAATACTAGAAATTTAACTGTTCATAAAGACCAGTTAAATCCCATGTTTAGCAAAGGAGCTTCCCCATTCTTACTCCCCAATAGATTTTAAGTTCTTTAAAGTAGAGACTATGTAATTACAATCATTTTAATAGTTATAAAATAAAGTATGCCAATCCTAAGTGTAAATTTTGATTAATTTTACACAAAGTAGATAGTATGATGAATTTTTACTCTGTGGTTAGAATCTGCATCAAGAAGTTAAATATTTCAACATCCTAGAAGGCCCCCTCATCCCTTTCTGGTCAAAACCCATCCCTGCTCAGAGGTCACCACTATTTTTATTTCCAACAGATTCGTTTTGCCTGTCCTTGAAATTTTTAGTGAATTGAATCACGAAGAATTATGTCTTTTGTGTATATCTTTTTTCCTTTACTGTTATGCCTATGAGATTCAACCTTGTTGACGTGTGGATCAGTGGTTCATCCTTTTTATTGGTGTAGTATGTGAACGGAATGTAACACAATGTACTCATGTAGAGTACTACTGGCCGACATTTGGGTTGTTTCCAATTTCTAGGTATTATGAAAAAGCAGATTTGAACACTCTTGTACATGTCTTTTGATGGATATATGATTTGTCTTGAGTATACTGAGGAACAGAACTGCTGAACTGCTGGGTAGGTATGTATTTACCTTTAGTAAAAACTGCCAGTTTTCTTAAGTAGTTTTACAAATTTACACTCTTACCAGCAATGTTAAGAACTTCAGTTGATTTGCATTCTTGTCAACAGCAGGTATTGTCAATCTTTTTGATTTTAGCCATTCTGGTGGGTATATTAGTATCTCATTATGCTTTTAGTTTACCTTTCTCTGACAACTAATGACTTCGAGCACTTTGTCATATGCTTATTAGCTATTTGGTTATCCTCTTTTGTCAAATTCCTAAGTCTTTTACTAATGGGCAAGAGTTCTTAATTTGTAGAAGGTATTTGTAAGATATATGATGTTTAGATACAGAATTTATAATTAGAAAAATGTCAAGTAAAATACTTCTAATGGTCTTCCTCAGATGCTAAATATTTATAATTGTCTATCACATAATATGTTCTGGAAACAAGTTTTTTGTTGAATGTATGTCTGAGGTCTGTCCTTCCATTCTCTTAACTTGATGAGCATTAGCTCTTAATGCTGTCCAGTTTCAAATTTTTTTTTTTTAAATGGTTAATGCTTGGGGTATCAGGGTGGCTCAGTCAGGTAAACTTGATTTTGGCTCAGGTCATGATTTCAGGGTCGTGAGTTTGATCCCTGCATCAGGCTTCATGCTGAATGTGTAGCCTGCTTAAGATTCCCTCTCCCTCTGGCTGTGTTCCCTGCCTCAATCAATCAATCAATTTTTAAAAATGGCTAATGCTCTTAATGAATTCTTTGCTTATCTTGAAGTCTTAAAGATATTTTCCTACGCTTTATTACAGAAGCTTTATCATTTTACCTTTTACATTTAAGTCTACAATCTATTTTGAGTTAATTTATATATCTGTTGTGAAAGAGACTTTGTTACTTCAAGACTGTCTTGGGTATTTTAGGTCTTTTCCATGTCCATAAACTTTAGAATGTTTGCCAATTTCCTCACGCACATACATACAAACACTGTTGGGTTTTTGACTGGGATTACACTGAATATAGAGCTCAACTTGGAGAGAACATACATATTAACCAAATAGAGTTTTCCAAGTCATGAACACAAGAATGTGTTATTTTAAATACACCAAGAATCTGCCCAGTACCACAAATTTTAGGCAGAGAGCCAGCAAAACCAAATTTATTGAAAAGCAATCTAGTCTACAGCATCCTTTGCCTTTTCACACTCCTTAGCAGCAGAAACATTAGCATTAATAATGTCTGCAGCTAAACAGTATGTCTGCATTCAGGGAAGGGTCCTATTGGCACCAAATCGGTAGGATTCTTTATCCTACTTATGAACTCAAGGCCCTGAGTTAAGTCAGACTATACAAAGGAAAGTGAATCATTTTTCTTTGTCTCTCCTACCTCCTCTTTGTCTTCTCTATTCTCCTAGAGTATATTTCAGAATTAAAAGATTGGAAAAATTAACTCCGAGAGAGATCATTGAGGTTATCATTCCAGACTCAGAGACTTCCTTTTTCTCTCACTTTCATTTACTTACTCATTCTTCAAATAGACTGACTGCTTACTGCACACTTAGTGCTATTGCCTAAGGGCAAGAAAAAGCCCCAGATTTGTATTGCAGGGGATCTTTGTATGAATTAGTGGACCCTAAGGGGGTTCCAAGTGGGTTTTAGAGGACTAGTAAGTCTAACATGACATGAATATTGTGTGTATATGCATCCTTGCAAAAGAGCTTAGCTTTTATCAGAGCTTTCATCAGAGATTCAAAAGAGTACAAAACTGAAAAAAAATCATGCCTTTTCCATGATGATAATATGACAGATAATATGACTGTTACATGTGTGCATAAATGCATGCACAACTGCACAGGTTGGTGAAGTAGAGAATATTTTTGCCAGATTTTAAAATAGCTCAGACTTTGACTAGACTCTAGTGATAAGCCTAGCCAACAACAACCTACAGAAGGTTAAAACCATTACTGTTTTCCTAAGTTACTACATCAAGGTGAATCTATCCTTAAGATGATGAACCAAACGTCCTTTAAAGAAAAAAAAAAAGTGTGTGTGTATATTTCAATCAGTCAGATCAACTAAAATCAATGAATTTGATACAGTGACTTTTTTGAAAACGCAAGCTGTATATACTCAATGTGGGGCTTGAACTCACCACCCTGAGATCAAGAGTCACATGCTCTGCCGACTAAGCCAGCCACACACACCCCTTATGCTGTGACTTTGTAAGTTCCATTCAAAAGAAAATCCAAAGCCTCCCAGGGCTTTGTAGATATTCTCTGACACATTAAAAGCATCCAAATTAAAATTCAACTTTCCTACAATGACCAGGTTAAACTTTCTAAATGCCATTTTCATCATGACATTCTTTTCTTCTCCTTCTTTCTTTTTTTTTTAAATTTTTTTTTATTTATTTATGATAGTCAGAGAGAGAGAGAGAGAGAGAGAGAGAGAGAGAGAGAGAGAGAGAGGCAGAGACACAGGCAGAGGGAGAAGCAGGCTCCATGCATCGGGAGCCCAACGTGGGATTCGATCCCAGGTCGCCAGGATCGCGCCCTGGGCCAAAGGCAGGCGCTAAACCGCTGTGCCACCCAGGGATCCCCTCTTCTCCTTCTTTCAATCAAATCTTAATCTCAAAAGGCTCATCTTAAAGTTTACCTCCTCCTCCATGTTTAAAAGCATCTTTGGGCTTCTAAAGTCCACAACAATTTATCTTTTCCATCATATTATGGCACTTGTGTGGCAGTATTCATCTGAGCTTTAGAAATTAGAGCTCCTCGGGCCTCAACCCCAGAGATTCCAATTTAGTGGGTCTGGGATGAGACCTATGAATCTGGCCTTTTAAGGATCACCTTGGGTGATTATAATATACTTCTAGGTTTGGTTCCCCAGCTTTTTCCATGTACAGAACACAGACTATCTTGCATTAATGCTTAACCATGCAGGCAGTCCTCCCAGAGCACTGTAATCATAGTATTCATTACATTACTAAACTCTTTAAGGATACAAAGCCCTAGAAGCTAATGTAGTTTAGGAATATAGGATGTGTAGAATAAGTGTTTATTGAATTAATGAACATGGTCTCTGAAGCAAGACAGACTCCAGTCTTGTGCCACCCTGACTTTAGGCAAATTACTTAACTCAAAGCTTTGGTTTCCTCCTCTGCAAAGTAAGGATAATAAGCCCTATCTGACAAGACTTTTAAGGATTATATGAATTGTTGTATGGAAAGCACCTAGCATACATTCTGACATAGAGTAACAAGTGTTAAATACATGATCCCTCAAGGACATTTTAAACCTTTTTTGTAACCTCCACATGACCTAGCACTGCCTCTATACAGGACACAATTAATAGACATTTGTTGCCTTAATTACATCAAATACCAGTTGCTACTTAAGAATGGTATTCCATACATACCAGGTTTGTGGTCCTGAGATGCATCCGTAGATCTCAGAGCATAGCTAAATTCATGATATATAAAATAGTGGCACCATATTATCTTCATCTCTAACGTCTCACTTTTGAATATTCCCACAGAAGTCACAAGCGCTCACTTATGACAGAGCTCAGGAGCTCTAATTGATTGCTGTGTTTTGATAGGTATGACTTTCAAGAATTTAGTTTGTTTCTTTTTTACACTACTCACTGACACTATCTTTGTAACTACCTATACCTATAGTTACTCCATAGAAACAAGTCACGAGCAATACTAATATATAGAGATAGCAGCCTATTACACCATCCCTCCTTTATAAAAGAAGCCAAGATAGGTCTGAATATAATAAACCATTGAAATCTTTAGTAAGCAAATTTCTATTGCCTCTTTCAAAAAATTTCTTCACAATAGATCCCTTTACTTGAGTCTCTAACAATGTAAATAAGGTTTGTCCTCTTTAATGTTGGGGTGGTACGCACATCTAAGAAATAAATAACTAAGCAAGCACTAGACATCATCCTAAATCACTTACAAAATTGAGCGACTAGTCATAAAATAGCAACTCGAGTGGTCTTTTCAAAGTCACTGAAACAAACACATTTTTAGCCAGTTCCAATTGACTGAAAGACCGTAATAACTTTTTTAAAAGTTAAGGAAAATGGATGTCAAGAGGAGTTATCAATAAAATGAAATATGCAAGGAGTTTCAAGTAAACATTATCTGTTTGATATTCCTAGTTTTATCAAATACCTCAAACTTCTACAAATTTCTTCTTAAAGTGAGACCTACACTTTGGCCAAAGTTCTACAGGTTCCTGTGCAAAGGAAGCAGATTCATGAGGAATCATTACATTTCTGAAAAGTTTTTATTTTAGCAATTAAAATAACATAGGTTGAGTATCAAATGCAGAACGTGGGCAGGTTTTCTTTTCACATGAAATAAAAAACTCAAGAGTCCAATGCTAACATTCCCAGGCAAATTTTACATGTATCAAACATTTAATTAAGGATTGAAGAGAAGCTATATCTGAAATCACAATGATTCTATTTACCCATGAGTCTTGACATCTCTAAACATAGTCATTAGTAAGCTAACCTATGTTACTTTAACAGCTATACTGTTTCTTAAGAGAAGAAACGGGTTTCCTACATCTTTAAAGTAATCTCGGATTAAAAATATTAAAGGTTAAGAATAAAGCATTTAAAATCAGGGACCAATTATTTCCACTTAAGTCATTCATTCTACATATTATACTCTTTTTATGTTAAATAGTAGTATTGTTCCTCAGCTATTAACATTTGCTTTACATCAATTAATATTATTTATCTGTTGATCAACACATCTTAGAATTCACTTAAACTTGCTCATTGTTCACAAAAAAGTTTAATTTGTCTCAGGTTCCCAAACTTAGTAATTTGCACATTTCCTTTTTAACTCTTTTGCTCTCTACTAACGCAATTAAGCATGCGTAGGAAATAGCCTATCCCAAATACCCAATTAGACTTACATTATCATGTTTAAAAAAACACAACATCTTCAATTCCCGGAAGACCCTTTTGCAAGAGACCAGATTCTGGAAGACGTTGGGCATCTTTTTGAGTGCTACTCTCTTTCCATCTCTTGGATCTGTTACTGACCTAAAGAAGCAATATTTGGGGGAGAAGGAAAAAAAAAAGAGAGAGAGAAATCAATTCTAAACTTTGTTCTTCAATGTTTCAGAGCAGGACAATTATCTTTATCTTAGACTACCCAATCTACTTAACAATGCTTAAGGTATCAGTGAGAAAGAACATTTAAAACAATTATACACTTAAAATCAAAGAGAACGTTTAGCTCATCCCACTTAATTGCCATCCTATTTTTTTTAATCCTCCTCTAAATTTCTATAAATACTTTGAGAGGTCACTTAGCAAAACATCTCAGGTAGGAGGGTTCTTAATGATAAAGCCATTTTAAAGATGAGTGGGGAAGTATAGATTAATACAGCTAAAGTCAAATTAGTTTCATGCTTCATGTTCAGAACCACATTCAAGATGGAAAAGATGTTCATTCAGATACCATTACATTTAGTTCAACATGGAGAAAACAGTTTTATTATTTTGGCTTCTTACATAAATGAACATCTTTTAGTAATATGAATTTCAATCCCACTAGTAGCTGAACAGTGTCTCCTCCTCAGAAGTCCTGAGTGCCAACTTAGGGCTGTAGCTTCTGGGTTATTAAGACCTCTTCCCTTTTGCTTCTTACAAGGCTTTTGGTGTATCAGTTGCCTCCTGTAATTTCTTTTTTTTTTTTCTGTAATTTCTTTAATGTTCAGTGTCCCCCCACCACTTTTTAATCTTTTAGTCTTCTAATACCTGTATAACCAATTTCTTGTATTAAATTTCCCTGTTTGACATACTAGTATGGTTTCCATTTTTCTGACTGGACCCAAATGATACATATTAAATCAGTTAAAGGAAACAAAGCACTAAATTTGTTAAATACGACCAACTGACCATTTTGCAAGTGATTATTCATGAATTATCTTAAAGAAAGCTGGTTTCCTTTCCACCCATCACCTATGACTGGTTGTCCCTGTAGAATTTAATCCTGTCAAATTTATTTTGTTGATTCCTGCCTACCATCTATCAGTTCTAGGTCCAGTCATCCAATGCTTTGGTTACCCCTCCCAGATCTGTGTCACTTAAAAGTCTGTTCTAAAGGTCATCAATGACTTTATCCACGTTATTAAAATTTAGAACAGGACAGAATAGATCTCTGCAACAGTTACAATACTAGAAACCACCCATGAGTCTGGCATCAAATTATTATTCATTAATTACTTATTTACTATAGTATTGTTTATATCATTTATATATTGTATCAGTTTATTTCTTCATCTCATCCACAAGAAATCACTCAAGTTGCCTTCCTGAAAACGAAGCATTCCTATTATCTACTAACCTGTCTAAAAACTATACCAAACTTCTTTATAAATTCATCTTTGTGATCACTACTTCTTTTCCTAAGTGCTTGTGAAACTCTTAAATGGTGCATTCCAGTATATAAACAACACGAGAACTCTATTCTTCCATGGACTCAAAATTTGGTAAAACAAGAATTGTAATTTTTAGATGTTCAGTGACTTAAACTGTAATTCAACTAAGAAGCCTAACATTAGTGATTGCTGCTTAAAAAACACCTACCCAGTGCTCATTTTGGCAACACATAACATAGATTATGAACATAACAAAGATTAGCATGGCCCCTGTCCAAAGATGACATGTAATTTGTTAAGTGCCCCATATTAAAAACAAAACAAAATCAAATCCTAACCCAAATCCACAACACTACCTAAAAAATTCACATAAACTAGGTTAAGTAAAACTGGAAGGAAACTCGGTATAGTATTATATTCAGATTGTTAAAAATATTTTTTTCTGTTTAATACACCACTTCTATAACTAAATACTAGAAGACAAAAATGTCAATGAAATGAAATAGCAAGGAAGGAAAATTGGAACCACACATCGTGAACCACACATTGTGTTTAGTTGTCAATGTCTCTTGAGTCTTCCTTTTGTTTTTCTTGAGTCTTCCTTAATGCAGAATAGTTACTTTAGCATCTTTTGTCTTTCATGACATTGCCATTTTTGAAGAGTATAGGCTACTTATTTGTAGACTGCTCCTCATTTTGGGTTTGTGTGGTGTTTTCTCATGATTAGATTCAGGTTATGCATTTTTAACGTGAATAACGCATAAGTGATGCCTTCTCAGTGCAACTTACTAGGAGGCACATGAATTTTCCCCATTTCTGGTGATTAACTTTGATAACTTGATGAAGTGTCAGTCAGGTTACCACATTGCAAAATTACTATTTTTTCCCTTGACAACTGTGTAACTGTTCTATTCCTCATCAAACTCTGACCCATGACCTTTAGCATCCACTGATGATTTTTCCTGAGTCAACTATTACTGATGTTTGCCGTCTTCAAACAGCTAGTCTACACAATAAATGTTCATTTTAAAAAATGAGTAAGTTGATTTAACACAAGGCCCTTCCCCCAGGCCTCATACAGCAATACTTCCCAACTTCTAACTTTTTTTTTTTTTTTAACTTCTAACTTCTTATTCGTCTTGACTCTACTGTAGTGAGGAGAACTGATCTAAGATAAACCCACTCCTGGCTCAAGGTTAGTACTGAGCCTTGCAATGTTTTAAGGTAAAATTCAAAAGCAGCATTTTATTATTCATGCAAAAGCCAGTCATGCCTGTGGCTGGTAACAATATAACTCTAATGAATGTGAATGGCTGTGCAGTAATTTCACGCCATGTTGAGTTTGTTCTCTCTTAACCTGAGGTAGCAGATGCTTTAGTTCAGCACAAACAGTACCACAGAACACAGATAAGTGTGGAAGCCTGTTACACAGGAATTCTTTTATTTTCTTTGTTACTGAAAGGCTTGCTGTGCTTAGTTCCTCTGCGACAGCAATACCCTGGTTATTCCAACTGTACTTGTTAATGAAGCTCCAGCTGTAGAAATAATAAACAACATTTAGGGCAACTTGCCTCGTTTTAGAAAAAAAGGAGCCATCCCGTGATCAACAGTTCACTTACTGGTCAGTTACTTTCTCTGCTAAATACTGGAAAGCTCTACATAAAACAGTGCATCTGTCATTTCACCTCATTATCTTCATGAGCAATCAAGTTACACTAAAATAAGTATTTACTTCGTAACTTTTAAATCAATATTTGATTCTGTAAACTATATTAAAAATACAGTTCTAAGTGTTGTAAAAAAGAATCCTTTCTTACATCTGCCTGAAGAATATCAATCCTTCTCTAATACTGAGAATACCAGTTTAACTTTTTTTAAAACGGCCAGAAGAATCCACAAGCCATTCTTCAGAGAAATATAGTCAGCCAAAAGAGTGCAAAACCAAAATAGGAACCTTTTTAGATCTGGTGTGGTTGTTTTGTTGTAGAGCTTTCTTAATCCCAGGAAACTCTGACTACTTGCCACAAATCTGCTTAAATTACAGACAAGTAGAAGGATTGGAATGAAACAAGAATGAAGCTTATTGGGGATACATTCTTAAGGCACTAGAACCTAATATTACAACAGCTTTAAATTATAGTATAACTTTAACAACTAAACAAGAATCTCCAAGAAATTATATGTTCTTCATTCATTTTACACGTAGAACCTTTTCCCTACATGGTTTAGTAGTTTTTAAGTTCATGTTTCTGCTACGGGTTTTTATTCAAAGCAAATAAGTAATTTATAATGAGAATGTTTCACTCGGATTGAGAAAATCAGGTTCTTCTATTCACATAAACTTATAATCAGCAATCTTCTATTTTTTTTTTTGCTATACACACTACAATTACTACGTCAACTGTACCAATACAGTATGTATCTCAGTAACAGAACCTCCTAACTAGATTCTAAATATTTAGATTATTGCCTTTGCATTCATTTCCTTAGAAGTTATTTTTACTTGTATTAAGTCAGCTTGAGAAAACAACTGCAAACTATGAGGTGAAATTTCTGACAACAAACGAGTCTAAAAAAAAATTTATATATATATATCTTTTTTGTATCTTAGTCCCTGTTTTATGTTCAGGGACACTATAGGTTAAGAAATAAGGAATTTATTTTTACATCTCTTTGGTCTTCCTAACCAAAATTTTAACAGGCTACAGTTTGTGTACTTTGACAGAATTTAAAGAGTTGCGCATTATTCAGAGGAATAAACCTTCTAGGCTTCCTTGCCTTCACCCAAAAATGCATGAAAAAAGATTCTCATCTTTCATAGTTAGATACTTTGTTCCATCAGTTAGGATTTTCTGATATTTGGTTTTTCTTTTATCTTTATCCAAATTTGGTATTCGCTGAGTTAGCTTTATACATAAGAAAGAGATCCTTTTCCTTTTTTTCAAGATACTTCTACTAAACTGATACTTAAATTTGTTAATCTGATATTATAAGGAGAAAAGACCCTATATAACAGCTAAACCAAAGCAGTGAAATGGTTCATTCTTTTTCTAATATCCTAACATTTCACTATTGATCAGAAAAAGCAAAACATATACATTTAATTGAAAGAGTTACATAAGAGCTTAAACATCCTCTAATTCTGTGATCAAACAAGTATAAATAACAATGATCCCGGCAGGTGAGGCATCCATGGGCCATCCATTCTGATCTGTAGTGAGATAATTAAGGGTCCTGATAAGGGAGGAGAAATAAGACACAAATTATCCAATAGCAGGTTGTCATATTCATTTTCAAATACTTGTTACCAATGGATAAGATCTAACTTTTAAGACCCCAACTCCCCATCAATAATCATAATTAAGTTAAAACATAAGTGCAAAATCCTTTTATACTAATTATTATTGACTCAAGAACACTTTTTTGTTCTTTAGACCATGAATTAATAACTAGCTCCATTCTTGCTGCAGATGCTGGGAAAGACATAGAGATTCTTACTCCTCATTGTCAAGTATCTTTATGAGGAGTAGGACTTGCCTGCAGGAAAGTTGCCACACTGTCTTTTCAGTAGGAATTTTCTCATGTTGGAAAGTGAACATGACACAGCCTAGCCTGCCAAGTATAGGAAGTTTTCATGGCCCACTAGCCACAGTCCTCTCCTAGAAACAGATCCATGAATATTGTATGGGAAGGAGAATCACCTGCAATGAAAGACAGGTTTCTGTATAAAGCCACAAAGGAAAAAAACCAAAACTGTGCCTCCTCCTTACATTTATCAATTTGTGGCAAAAGTCATAAAAGATAACCAAAACAAAACTATGTCACATAAAAATGTGCTTTTAATCCCAATATCTTAAAAGATATGTGCTTAGGAAAAGGAAAACTGAGAAATATAATAAAGATTTCCTTTAAAGAATGGAAATTTTTGTTGCACATTAGGTTTATATAAATGGTAGATACCAAATGAAAGAATGGGTTTATACAGTAGGTTTATAACACATGGTTTTGATGATATCAAAAAATTACAATGAATTCAGAAATGCAAAGTTCACATCATTGGAAAAAATTCGTTTTTAATTACGTATTATTCAATATTTTAGTGGCTAATATTTTAATAATTACTTAAAATATAAGTCCTTATATGCTGTTAAAAGCAAACTGAACATACCAACCAACATACCAGTAAAATGTAATTTTTGAAATAAAAAGAAAAATTTGAATATGGCTTTGAATTATGGTTATAAATCAAATGTCCCTATTTTTTAGGAATGTATACTTAAGTTTATCTATAGGTGAAAAGACATGAGATTTAAGATTTGCCTTAAAATACTTTATCAAGGATTGTTGAAACAAATGAAGCAAATGTTGATAATTATTGAATCTGGTGGTTGGTGTAATGAAGTAAAACTATTAAAGAATGAAGAAACTTGTCAAAATAAAAACATTGAAATAAAAAAAATTAAAGATACTATCTATAATATAAAAAAACATCCAGTATCTGGGATTAAAGTTAACAAAAGCTAAGTAAGCAAGATTTCTACATAAAAAGACTAAAAAACATTAGCAAGAGAAATTAAAGATATAAATGAACGGAGAGACATACCATATTCATGGACTAGAAAACACAATAGTATAAAAATTTCAATTCTCCCCACCCAAACTGATTTATACAGATTCAGTGAAATTTCAGCCAAAACCCTCAAAAGGTTTTCTTTTGGTGGATCTATACAAATCAGTTCTAAAGTCTTTATGGAAATGCAAATATGCCAAGAACTGCTGAGATACCCTTGAAGAAGGTGGGAAAAAATTGCTCTACCATATATGAAAACCTAACATAAAGCTAAAAGAGTTTAGATAATGCAATTTTGGAGCAAGATCAATGAAACAGAAATGTGACCCCAAAACATTCTCACATATACAGACACGTGACTAATCATCAAGGTGTCTTTGTAGACAGGTAGTCTGTGCCATATGCTATTGTCTCACAGCTTCAAACCTATCTGTCTAAACACAACTCTATAATATTGGGACTCTGCAAACCATATTTTGGTTTGCCAACTAGCTCCATGTTAGGCTCTGCTAATACAGGGCTTTAGAGCAGACGACAAGGCCAGAGGAAAAGGGGACTTGCCCCTTCCTGTGGGCTTTCTGTCTCTTGTTTCTGTGTCACCCTAGCAATACTTCTTCACTCCCAGCAGTGGCAATGCCTTTCTATAACTGCAGCTGAACCCAGTTTATAGTTTTCCCAGTTGCAGAACCAGCCTCACTGCATCCTCCACCTCAGACACCAGCACTAGTGAGTCTGTATCCTCTCCTTAGATATCTGAATTCCTGCTACATGGGGTTCTAAGTCTTAATAATTCCAACTTCTTCCATGATATTCCTCTAGCCATAGCTAGAGGTAGCTGTTACTTTCATGATACCTTAGTTTTCTATTCTTGTCTAACTACAACTTTAAACTTTACAAACAACTTTACAGCTAATTAGCATTCCCTTCTACCTCCATAACTTTTACTATTATTTTAAAAATATTTTATTTATTTATTTATGAGCGAGAGAGAGACAGAGAGAGAGAGGCAGAGACATAGGCCGAGGGAGAAGCAGGCTCCATGCAGGAAGCCTGATGTGGGACTCAATCATGGGTCTCCAGGATCACACCCTGGGCTGAAGGCGGCGCTAAACCGCTGAGCCATCTGGGCTGCCCACCTCCGCAACTTTAAAATGTGTAGTTTCTTTCTCCTCATTGGACCCTGACAGATACAACATTCTTTTTAATGTATGGTATGGAACAACTAGATATACATAGGGTAAAACAGAATGAATCTTCACCCCTACTTTACTCCATACACAAATTCCAGGTGGATTGTAGATATTAATGTGTAAAGCAAAATTGTACAGCTTTTAGAAGATAATATGTAGCAGAATACCTTCAAGATATCAGGGCAGGGAAAGATTTCTTCAACAGTACACAAAAAGCACAAATCATAATGTAAAAAAAATTCTGACTACTTTAAAATCAAGAACATCTGTTCATTATCTGTGTATTGTTAAGAGTAAAAATGCAAGTCACTCAGATGTTTGTAACACACATACAAGCAACAAAGTATTTATCTGGACATGTGCAGAATTCAATTCATACAAATCAATTTTTAAAAAGGGTTTGAACAGGCATTTTACAAAAAAAGGATAAGCCAGACACCCACTAAACATATGAAAAGGAGCTTAACCTTATTAGTCATTTGGAAAATGAAAATTAAAACCATAATGAGAATGATTATATAACTCTCAGAATGGCTAATAATAAAAGGTGGACAATACCAAATTTTTAGTGAAGATGTGGTACAATGGCAATTCTTATAGACTGCTAGTAGGAATGTAAATTGGTAAAATCATTATGAAAAACAGATTGGCTTTATATACTAAAATGAATATATGAATACAATGTGACCCAGCAATTTGACTCCAAGTATATACCCCAAAGGAATGTGCACACCCATCACTAAACATACAAATGTGTTCGCAGCAATATTTTTAGTACCCTTAAAACGGGAAACAATCCAAACATCCATAAACAGTAGAACAGATTAACAGATTGTTGTATATTCATATAATTGAAAAACCCTACAGTGATTGAACTATTGCTACATGCAGCAACACAGATGAATCTCATACACCTAATTTCTGAACAAAAGAAATCAGTCACAAATAATGTAAGATTTCATTTCCATAATATTAAAAATATAAGCAAAGTTGAACTCTAATGTTTAGGGATGTATGCTTAGGAGACAGAAACTATTCAGAAAAGAAGTACTTACCATAAAAGTTAAGGTTAGTGGTTATCTTGGAGGAAGCGATACAAGGTGGGGGTGTGTGTGAGGGAGGGCCAGAAGGGACTTCTGTGTGCTAGTGATGCTATTTCTCACTTGAGTGGTAGCTATAGAGGTGTGTGTTCTTTGTGATAAATCACTGAGCTATATATTTTATTTTGTGTACATTTCTGTATTGTGTTATTATAGAACTAAAAGGACAAATTTCTCAGTTAAAATTTTGAGGATAAAAACATACATCAGGTTGAAATTTGTATAATGAGTAATTTTAAAAAGGACAATTCTTTTTATTTTTTATTTTTTGTAAAAAATACACATCCATACCAAACCAATGAATTTTGTCATATACTTCCTTGTGCCACTGATTTATTTTGTAGTGAGGAATATACATAGTATCTTCCTTATGTTTTGGTAGAATTCCAAAGGAATTTGCTTACTTCAAAAAAAATAAACGTTTTCTTCATCATTACACAGGAATATGCTATAAGAAACATTCCACAGGAGAGTGCTGTCAGCAGAATTAAAGCAGAACTACAGTCCCACCCCTAATCTAATCACAATCTCCTAACTTCTTCCATTGTAAAGCAAAGTGCTGAAGCAGCTACAATGCTTCAGGTTTTTTTAATTAGTTAGCCTTTTAAAAATAACCAAAACCAAAAATGCTGTAAATACAAAGCAGGAGGCAGGACTTCCAGCTGTGGCAAGCTGAAGAGGTCAGCAAAACCTTTCCCCTCAAAACAACCATAAAACTGGACAAAAATGTCAAAAACAACCATTTCAGGACTCCAGAAAACAACCCAAGTCAAACAATACATTCAAAAGTGTTTATGAAAAACTGTGGAACTGGGATCCCTGGGTGGCACAGCGGTTTGGCGCCTGCCTTTGGCCCAGGGCGTGATCCTGGAGACCCAGGATCGAATCCCACGTCGGGCTCCCGGTGCATGGAGCCTGCTTCTCCCTCTGCCTATGTCTCTGCCTCTTTCTCTCTCGGTGTGACTATCATAAATAAAAATATAAATAAAAAAAAAAAAAAGAAAAACTGTGGAACTTTGGGTAAGAACAATGAGAGTGAGTGATGTTATTGCTTGGCTGCTCCTTACCCCCACCTAAGCACAGTCCATGCAGTAGCTGGCCATGAAAATCAGCAGCTTCACTTGCCTAAGGTTGCTGATGTGATCTGAAGGGGAGGATGAAAATCCCACACTCAGGAGCACTGACTATAAAAGCATTAAACTCAACTGGAGAAGAAAAGAGAAAGCCTACAGCTCTGCCAGTCTGAGGTTGCTATCCTAGTTGGGAAGTGGGATAGAGCAACATAAATCCAGGAATTTAACAAGGAGATTCTGGAAATGAGAGCCACAGTGGGCTAGGTAAACTCCCATAGATTCCTGGCTAACTGGAGGCTGCTTATGTACTCAGAGCTGACCTGAGAGGGCCTAAGCTCTGTACACACCCGTGGCTGACTGAGGGGCTTCCCACATGTGAAGAGAAGAACTGAGAGGCTCAGCAGAAAATAAAAGCTGGGGCATAGTTGAAAATTAGATGAGCTCCCTAACATAGTCACAAAGGATAGAAGCCTCACTGGCTCAAGATGTTTGAGCACAACCTTTAACCAATCACTGGCTGACCACCAAGCGATACAGACACAAAGGGGAACTCCAAAAGGGCTGGGCTAAAAATTAAAATAATAATTTTTAAAAACCTGAGCAATTTGAGTTGTACTGAATGGACACAGAAAGATTATGCACATTAAGTCAAGTTACTTAAATATAAGCAAACACATACAACAACAACAACATGTCAATAATGACAACCTTCAGGTGGCAGGGAGGCTGGGGAGAAATCAGATCCAGAGCTATTACATTATTAAATATGTCCAGTTTTAAACAAAAAAATTACAAGATATGTAAACAGTAAAATGTGACTCATACTCAGGGGAAGAAGCAGTCAATAGAAATAGTTTCTGAGTGAGCCCAGATGTTGCATTCAGTAACACTTCAAAAGCAACTATTATAAATATGTTCAAAGAATTAAAGGAAATTATTTTTTAAAGAATTTTTTTAACGGTGACAATGACAACAAATAGGATACACAATATGAGGGATCCCTGGGTGGCGCAGCGGTTTGGCGCCTGCCTTTGGCCCAGGGCGCGATCCTGGAGACCCGGGATCAAATCCCATATCGGGCTCCCGGTGCATGGAGCCTGCTTCTCCCTCTGCCTGTGTCTCTGCCGCTCTCTCTCTGTGACTATCATAAATAAATAAAAATTTAAAAAAAAAAGGATACACAATATGAAAACAAACTAAGAAAAAAAGAAATCAAATTCTAGACTTGAAAAGTACAATCCTAGAAATGGAAAACTCAGTAGATTGGCCTAATAGTGGATATGAAATAGAATAAAAATCAGTAAACTGAAAAGCTCAATCAATAGAAATTATACAATCTCAAGAACAGGGAAGAAAGTCTAAAGAAAAATGAACAGAGCCTCAGAGAGCTATGCAATAACTCTGAGTGTACCAGCATAACACCTAATGAGAGTACCAGAAGATGAGAGAGAAAGGGACGGAAAAAAGTATTTGAAGACATAACAGTTTAAAATTTCCCAAAACTGATAAAAATATACGATCCCCAATGCTCAAAAATCCCATATAAGATAGACACAGGAGTCTTACACCTGGACATCTCAGGGTCAAAGATAGATCAAGTCAAAGAAACTCTTGAAAATAATGAGGATAAACAATAAAATTGTTGACTGATTTCCCATCAGATGCAATGGAGGTCAGGAGGCAGAAGAATGCCATATTTGCAGGGGTGGTGATAGGCAGGCAAAAACTCTATATTCAACAACAAAAAGACCCTATCCTTCAAAAATAAAGGCAAAATGAAAGCATTCCAAAATAAGTAATGATGGACAGAATTTGTTGTCAGCAGATTTGCCTTAGAGGAAATAACCCCAGATGGTAACTCAAATCCACAGGAAAAAAGAAAAATGAAAAATGGCAAATATGTGGGCAGAAGATTATATATTTTTTATTTTATTTTTTAATTCCAGTATAGTTAACATATACTGAAATTGTATATTAGTTATATTAGTTATGTGTACTATATTGGTTTCAGTGTACAATACTACAGTGATTAAAAAATTCTATACAGGGGATCGCTGGGTGGCTCAGGGGTTTGGCGCCTGCCTTTGGCCTAGGGCGCGATCCTGGAGTCCTGGGATCAAGTCCCACGTCAGGCTCCCAGCGTGGAGCCTGCTTTTCCCTCTTCCTGTGTCTCTGCCTCTATGTCTATCATAAATAAATAAATAAATAAATAAATAAATAAATAAATAAATAAATAAATAAATAAATCTTTTTTAAAAAGTTCTATACATTACTTAGTGCTCAGTGTAATAGGAGTATTCTTTAATCCTCATCACCTATTTTACCCACCTCTCTTCAGGTAACTAGGTTATCTATAGTCAAGTATGTTTCTTGGTTTGTCTTTCTCTCCTTCCTGCCCCCCTCCTTTGCTTATTTTGTTTCTTAAATTCCACATATGAATGAAATCATATGGTATTTGTCTTTCTCCAACTTACTTATTATTTCACTTAGTATGATACTCTCTAGATCTACTTGTGTTGTTGCAAATGACAAAATTTAATTTTTTATGGCTGAAAAATATTATATATATATATATATACACACACATATATGGAATACTATTTCAGCCATAAAAAAGAATTAGTCATAATATACACATACTGCATTTTCTTTATCTATTCATCTATTAATGGACACTTGGGCTGCTTTCATAATTTGGCTATTATAAATAATGTTCCTATAAACATAGGAGTGCATGTATCCCTTTGAATTAGTGCTTTTATATTTTTTTTTTGGTAGATATCCAGCAGTGTGATTACTGAATCATAGGGTAGTTCCATTGTTAACACTTTGAGGAACCTCCATACTGCTTTCCACAGAGGCTGCATCCATTTGCACTGCCACCATGTATATTTTAGATACTAACTAGATACTAATCCTTTACCAGAAATGTCATTTGCAAATATCTTCTCCCATTCAGTAGGTTAGTTGTCTTTTACTTTTGTTGAATGTTTCCTTTGTTGTGCAGAAGCTTTTTATTTTGATGTAGTCCCAATAGTTTATCTTTGCTTTTGTTTCCCTTGCCTCAGGAGACACATCTAGAAAAGAGTTGGTATGTCCAATGTCAGAGAAATTACTGGCTGTACTCTCTTCTAGGATTTTTATAGTTTCAGGTCTCACATTTAGGTCCTTACTCCACTCTGAATTTCTTTGTGTATGGTATAGGCCAGTGGTCCAGTTCTCCCAACACCATTTGTTAGAAAAGGCTGTCTTTTTCTAATTGCATACTCTTTACTCCTTTGTCAAAGATTAATTGACCACATAAATGTGGGTTTATTTCTGGGCTTTCTCTTCTAGTCCACTGACTTAAGTACCTGTTTTTGTGCCAGTACCATACTGTTTTGATTACTACAGCTTTGTAGTATAACTTAAAATCTGGAATTGTGATACCTCCAGATTTGTTTTTCTTTTTCAAGATTGTTTTGGCTACTTGGGGTTTTCTGTGGTTCCAGACAAATGTTAGGATTGTTCCACTTCTGTGAAAAATGTTGTTAGTATTTTGGTAGGGATTACATTAAATCTGTTGATTGCTCTGAGTAGTACCAACATTTTAGCAATATTTGTTCTTCCAATCCACGAGTATGGAATATCTTTCCACTTGTGTTCTCTTCAATATCTTTAATCAATGTTTTATAGTTTCCAGAGTACAAGTCTTTCATCTCCTTAGTTAAGTTTATTCCGAGGTATTTTATTATCTTTAAGTAAAATTATAAGAGGGATTGCTTTCTTCATTTCTTTGTTGCTTTGTTATTGGTATATAAAAATGTCATAGATTTCTGTACAATGATTTTGTATCCTGCAACCTTACTGAATTCATTTATCAGTTCCATTAGTTTTTTTGGTGAAGTCTTTAGGGTTTTCTATATATATAGTATCATGTTGTCTGTAAATAGTGTACATTTTACTTCTTCCTTACCAATTTGGATGTCTTTTATTCCTTTCTCTTTTCTGACTGATGTGGCTAGAACCTCCAGCACAATGTTAAATAACAGTGGTGAGAGTGGACATCCCTGTCTTGTACCTGACCTCAGAGGAAATGCATCTCCTCATGATGTGTTTTTGATATAAAGGTTTTATTTTGTTGAGATATATTCCCTCTAATCTTACTTTGTTGAGGGTTATCATGAATGGCTACTGTACTTCTGTCAAATGCTTTTTCTCTATCTACTGAAATGATCACATAGTTTTTGTTGATGTGATGTATCAGTCTCATTGCGAACACCGAACCACCCTTGTATTCCAGTAATAAATCTCACTTGATGATGATGAATGGGTTTTTTCATGTATTGTTGGATTCAGTTTGCCAATATTTTAACAATTTCTGCTTCTATGTTCATCAGAGATATTGGCTTGTAATTTTCTCTCTTTTTACAGTGTCTTTATCTGGTTTTGGTATCAGAGTAATGCTGGCTTCATAGAAAGAATGAATTAGGAAGTCTTCCTTCCTCTTTGATTTTTTTTGGAATAGTTAAAAAGAATAGGTATTAAGTCCTCTTTAAATGTTTGGTAGAGGGGACACCTGGGTGGTTCAATGGTTGAGTGTCTGCTTTTGGCTCAGGGCATGATCCCGGAGTCCTGCACTGGGCTCCCCGCAGGGAGGCTGCTTCTCCCTCTGCCTATGTCTTGGCCTGTGTCTCTCATGAAGAAATTTTTTAAAAATAATAATAAAAATAAAATAAATATTTGGTAGAATTTACCTGTGTAGCCCTGTAGCCCTGGACTTTTGTTTGCTGGGACTTTTTTTGCTTACTGATTCAATTTCATTGTGGGTGATCAGTCTGTACAAATTTTCTATTTCTTCCTAATTCAGTTTTGGGAGGTTATGTGTTTCTAGGAATTTATCCATTTTTTCTAGGTTGTCCAATTTGTTGGCATATAATTTTGCATAATATTTTCTTACAATTTTTTTATATTTCTGTGGTGTCACTCGTTATATTTCCCCTTTCATTTCTGATTTTGAGTCCTCTCTCTCTCTCTCTTTTTTTTTGGATGAATCTGGAAGGTTTATTGATATTGTTGATGGTTTCAAAAAACCAGCTCCCCGTTTCATTGATCTGTTGGTTTTTGTTTTTGATTTTTGTTTTTTTGGGGGGTTTTTCTTAGCTTCTATTTTATTTCTGCTCTGATCTTTATTATTTCCTGCCTTCTACTGGTTTTGAGTTTTGCCTGTTGTTCTTTTTCTACTTCCCTTAGATGTAAGGTTAAGATGTTTATTTGGGATTTTTCTTGCTTCTTGAGGTGTAGGCCTGTATTTCTATAAACTTCCAAGAACAGATTTTGCTGTTTCCCAAGGACTTTTGGACTATTTTGTTTTCATTTTCATTTGTCTCCATGTATTTTTTTATATTGTCTTTGATTTCTTGGTTAATCACATTCATTGTTTAGTAGCACGTTATTCAACTTTCATGTATTTGTGTGCTTTCCAGGTTTTTTCTTGTGGCTGATTTCTACTTTCATAGTATGGTCAGAAAAGATATATGGTATGACTTCAGTCTTTTTTGAATTTGTTGAGATTTGTTTTGTGGCTTAATACATGATCTATTCGGGAATCCCTGGGTGGCTCAGCGCCTGCCTTTGGCCCAGGGCCTGATCCTGGAGACCCGGGATCGAGTCCCACGTCGGGCTCCTGGCATGGAGCCTGCTTCTCCCTCTGCCTGTGTCTCTGCCTCTCTCCCTCTCTCTCTCGTAAATAAAAAAAACTTTTTAAAAAAATGCATGATCTATTCTGGAGAATGTTCCATGTGTATTCTGCTGTTTTAGAATGAATGTTCTGAATATATCTGTTAGACCCATCTGGTTGAATGTGTTATTCAAAGCCACTATCTCCTTATTTTCTACATGGATGATCTATCCATTGATATAAGTGGGTGTTAAAGTCCCCTATTATCCATACTATCCATTATTTCTTTTATTTGTTATTAATTGCTTTATGTATCTGGGTGCTCCCATGTTGGGTGCATAAATAATTATAATTGTTAGATCTTCTTGTTGGATTGTACTGTTTATGATTATATAATGTCCTTCTTTGTCCCTTGTTACAACCTTTGTTTTATTTTTTTTATTTTTTTATAGGTTTTTTTTTTTATTTTTTTTATTTTTTTATGATAGAGAGAGAGAGAGAGAGAGAGAGAGAGAGAGAGGGGGGCAGAGACACAGGCAGAGGGAGAAGCAGGCTCCATGCACCGGGAGCCCGACGTGGGATTCGATCCCGGGTCTCCAGAATCGTGCCCTGGGCCAAAGGCAGGCGCCAAACCGCTGCGCCACTCAGGGATCCCACAACCTTTGTTTTTAAGTCTATTTTGTCTGACCAAAGTATTGCAACTCTGGCTTTCTTTTAATTTCTATTTGCATAATAAATGTTTCTCCATCCCTTCACTTCCAATCTGCAGGTGTCTTTATGTCTGAAGTAAGTCTCTTGTAGGCTAGAAGAATATGTTGTTGGGTTTTTTTTGTTTTGTTTTAAAGATTTTATTTATTTATTCATGAGAGACACACAGAGAGAGGCAGAGATACAAACAGAGGGAGAAGCAGGCTCCCTGTGGGAAGCCCAATGCAGGACTCGATTCCAAGACCCCAGGATCATGACCTGAGCCCCCTGAACCAAAGGCAGATGCTCAACCACTGAGCCACCCAGGTGCCCCTGTTGTTAGGTTTATAACATATACAGATAATATATACTTTTGTTTATTTTAATATATTACATTGTATAAATTTATGTATATATTATATACATCATGTAGTATATATAACAATAACAACACAAAGGGGGAAGAAAATTGAGCTTTGGAGCAAAATTACTGAACTTTATCAGAATTAAGATAGTATTAACCTGAAACAGATTGTTCGGAAGTTAAGATGCATACCACAATCCTTAGAATAATCAAGGAGGAAATAACTAAAAACAAAGAGGATTAAAAAAATAAAGAGATGAATTAAAATGGTTAAAGATGTTTAACATAAAAGAAATATAATTTTGAAATACAAATTTAACGAAAGAAATATGAGATATATAGAAAATAAACAGCAAAATGCCATATGTAAATTCAATTATATCAATAATTACACTAAATGTAAATGGACTGGGATCCCTGGGTGGCGCAGCGGTTTAGCGCCTGCCTTTGGCCCAGGGCACGATCCTGGAGACCCAGGATCAAATCCCACGTCGGGCTCCCGGTGCATGGAGCCTGCTTCTCCCTCTATGTCTCTGCCTATGTCTCTGCCTCTCTCTCTCTCTCTGTGACTATCATAAATAAATAAATAAATAAAATTTTAAAAAAATAAATGTAAATGGACTAAACACTTCAATCAAAAGAGATTGTCTCAATTTTTAAAAAGCAAAATACAAACTACATGTTATCAACAAAACACTTTATATTCAGAAATAGAAATAGGTTATAAGTTCAAGAATAGAAAAGATAGGGATCCCTGGGTGGCGCAGTGGTTTGGCGCCTGCCTTTGGCCCAGGGCGTGATCCTGGAGACCCGGGATCGAGTCCCACGTCGGGCTCCCGGTGCATGGAGCCTGCTTCTCCCTCTGCCTATGTCTCTGCCTACGTCTCTGCCTCTCTCTCTCTCTCTGTGACTATCATAAATAAATAAATAAATAAAATTTTAAAAAAATAAATGTAAATGGACTAAACACTTCAATCAAAAGAGATTGTCTCAATTTTTAAAAAGCAAAATACAAACTACATGTTATCAACAAAACACTTTATATTCAGAAATAGAAATAGGTTATAAGTTCAAGAATAGAAAAGATAGGGATCCCTGGGTGGCGCAGTGGTTTGGCGCCTGCCTTTGGCCCAGGGCGTGATCCTGGAGACCCGGGATCGAGTCCCACGTCGGGCTCCCGGTGCATGGAGCCTGCTTCTCCCTCTGCCTGTGTCTCTGCCTCTCTCTCTCTCTCTCTCTCTCTCTCTGTGTGTGACTATCATAAATAAATAAAAAATTTTAAAAATGTTTAAAAAAAAAAGAATAGAAAAGATATACCATACAAATAGTGGCCATCAGAGAGCTGGAGAAGGTATATTAATAAAAGGCAGGGGAAAAAAAAAGGCAGGAAAGATTTTAAGATAAAAAGTATTACTGCAGACAATAAGGGACATTTCATAATAGTAAAAGAGTCAATTATCAGAAGATAGAACAATTATCAATCTATACATGTTTAAAAATAGAACCCAAAAATTCACAAAGTAAAACTTGACTGAAAAGAAGAAACCGATAATTCAACAATTATATTTGGAGGTTTTAATATTCCACTCTCAAAACCAGAACAACTAGACACAAATTAAGCAAGGATAGAAAAAAATATAATAATATTAACTAAGTTGACCTCAGTGACATTTATAGAATACTATACCTAATGAGAATAGAATACTTATTTTTCTCCAAGCACACTTAGAACCTGCTCTAGAAAAGACCAAAAAACAAGTCTCAATAAATGGAAGGGATTGAAATGAGTCCAACTATGTTTTTTTTCAGCCCACAACAGAATTACAAATAATAGAAATAAAATGAAGAAATATTAGGACATTAAACAAAACATTTCTCTATTGACAAATGGTTCAAAACAGAAATCACAAGGGATATTAGAAAATATTTCAAACTGAATGAAAGTTAAAACATAATACATAAAATTTATTGGATGCCTTGCTTAGAGGGAAAAATTACACCTTTAAACAGCTATAACAGAAATAAAGGACTCCACTCAGTAATATATACGCTTCTATGTGAAGAATACTGGAAAAAGAGCAAATTAAACCCAAAGCAAGCAAAATGAGAATGGAAACAATCACATTACAAATCAAGAAAAATCAATGAAATAAAAAGCTGGCCATTTACAAAAAATTTTTGGAAAAGACAAATTCATAGAGACAGAAAGCATTTCAGTGGCTGTTTAGGTGTGGGAATGGAATGCGGGATTGACTGTAAAAGGTTAAGTCTCTCTTAGGATGATGAAATGTCCTAAAATTGGGTTAGGGTGATAAATGCACAATAGTGAAATTTACTAAAAGTCACTGAATTATTATAGTACTCCCCCTTTATCTACAATTTCACTTACCCGTGGTCAACTGCTATCTGGAAACAGACGACCCTCCTCTGACAAAATGTCAAAAGGTCAATACAATAGCTTAATGCTACGTCACAATGCCTATGTTCATCAATCATCAACATTTTTCAACACAAGAAGGATGAATACAGTACAATATTTTGAAAGAAGGGGAGAGACCACATTGACATAAGTATTAACAGTATATTGTTGTAATTGTTCCATTTTCCTTATTACTGTTAATCTCTTGCTATGCCTAATTTATAAATTAAACTCTATCACCTGAAACTAGTATTACACTGCATGTAAAACAGAATTTAAATTAAAACTTTTAAAAAAGTTAAAAACATTTAAACCTTATCATAAATACCTAACAATATCATAAGCATTTATATATAGGAAAAAACAATATATAGCAGATTTGGGGGGCACCTGGGTGGCTAAGTTTGGGCAGCCAACTCTTGATTTCGGCTCAGGTCATGATTTCAGAGCCCTGGGATCAAGCCTCCTATGGGGCTCTGTGCTCAACAGGGGGGTCTGCTTGAGGATTCTCCCTCTCTCTCCCTCCGCCCCTCCTCAGGTGCCACCCACATGTGCACCCTCACTCTCTCTATAGTAAATAAATCTTTACATATATATATGATTTGGTACAATCTGTAGTTTCAGGCATCTATTGGAACATACCATTTCCCCTGTGGATAACGGGGGAGTGTCATATTCATAATGGGTGAATTTTATGGTATGTAAATTATGTCTCACGGAGGCAAAACAAAAACAAATCGTCACCTCAGAGTATAAACAGTTTACAATATTCTAGGCCCTATTCTGAATAATTTTATGTTGTATAGTTTCTTTCCTCCATATTTACAGTTTTTCCATTTATCCACATAGATTACATATTAATCACTTATTCAAAGAAATAGAAAAAATTGTCTCTTTTTTCTTTTAATATCAATGTTTTAACTCTTATAATGTATACAATGAGGTATTGGTTTATAGTAATATAATCCATGAATCAATTTTCAAAACTGCTACTTTGTTCTATGGCTTATTTTTCAGCCAATGTCTTACAACTTTTTCATATACACTTCATTGCCACTTTATCAAATTCTTTAAAGCAGCTACCATCAAATTTAGCATATCATAATCAACTGGTGGGCTTTAGAAAAAGAAACACAAAAGCCAAAGCAACTCTATTTCATTAAACTTGTGGCAGGCCTAAAAATTTGTATTTTTTAAAAAATATTGTATTTATTTATTGGAGAGAGAAAGAGTATGAGTGTGTGTGTGTGGGGGGGGTGGATAGAGGGAGAGCGAAAAGCAAATTCCCTGCTGAGCAGGGAGCCCTATGTGGGGCTTGATCCTAGGACCCTGAGATCATGACCTGACCTGGAGGCAGATGCTTTAACCACCTTAGCCACCCAAGCGCCCCTAAAAATTTGTATTTTAAAGAGCTCCTAGCTGACTTTGACTTTTAACAAGATTCAAGAACTATTGCTTTAAACAGTATATTTATAATTTTAATGTACATAAGAATCACCTGTAATTCTTAAAATCTTAAAATGTAAATTGATTCACTATGTCTGGGGTGGGGAATTGAGATTCTGCATTTATAACAAGCTCCCAGGTGATGCTAGTGGCAAGCCTTTAAATTATGTCAGTATCTTATTTGGTTAAATATTAAATATACTAATATAGTAAACACAGAATTTCAGTACATTTGGCCTTCCCTTTAGCCAGGATATAACTCCCTATTTATTCAAACTTCTTTTCTGCTTGCCATTAAAGCTTTATTTTTCACATACATTAACTAAAGTATTTAATGTGTACCACTGTAATTAAGTGTACATTTATTGTCATATAATCTATTGTTAAAATACAGTAACATAATTTTCAATTTACAATTTGCAACTTTCCTAGATTCAATTCTTATGCCATTGAATTCTTGAGATTTTCTAGGTCTATAACTGTTATTTACATTGCTATAACTTAATTTCCTTCTTGCATATATCTATACCTTGTTTTCCTTGATTTTGCTGACATTCAATAACAGCATTATTTTGCTGATGCCTCTACTTTTTCATTTTGGTTAATGTTGACTTTTAGTTACAAATATATAGGGAAACCTTTTTAATAGGGTAAATTTATTTCCTTTATGCTTTTCAGAGTTGTCAGAAATGGATGTTGACTTTTATAAAATATTTTTAGAATATTTAAAAATATTATGGTGACATCATGAATTACACTAACTTTGTTTTTAAATTTACTGGATTATAAGTCCCTGAGAGCAAGGACTCTACTATATTTATCTTTGAAACTTCCCATTGCTTAGAATAATACTTTCTCTTCTCTATCCTAGGTCAGTGAATGTTGGTTTCATTGATTTTACTGTTTCTCCTAATAATTACATGGATTATGTTAATAGTTTTCCTCACACAGAAGCAACCTTAAATTTCTACATTAAGTTTTACTTGATTGTGAATCTTTTTAAATGTTGAATACCTTTTAATATGCATTCTATTTCATTATTTTATTTACAATTTTTTCATCTGTGTTCATCAACAAGATTGGCTTTCATTTTTATGCTCTGGCCATATCAGGTACCATATCTATCTGCCTCACAAAATAAACCAGTATCTTTCAGCATTTAGTAGCTATTACATGATACAGTTATCTGCTGAAAAATATTCAACAGTGATCCCAACAAATTTTCTTGTGTTTCCTACTGCAACGACTTATTCAAAGTATCAAGCGTACTGTTCTAATTTTTTATAGTCTAGTTTCTAAGTTTTTCCCAAAAAAATCAACCATTTCAATAGTTCTCAACTTAATTTTCATTATTACTGTTTTTGTAGGTCTTTTGGGGATTAACTAGTCCATTGTATTTTTCCTTCTTGAAATAGGCATATAGAGCTGAATAAAACTATAGCTTTGCCAGCTTTAAAGTTGAATAATTGGTGATGAGGGTTTTTTCTTATGTCTTTTTAGTAGTATAGCTTTTTGTAATATAGTTCCCTTTTTCATCTATTTGAAAATATGCTGTTTTGCTACTCATTTGTAATCTCATTGAACCATAATCTGAGGATGCTGTATAGAAAACTTATGCTGAAAGTATTTATGAAGAAATGCTGAGTATTTATGCTGAAAGTATTCAAATTTAAATAAAGTATTTGCCTATTTTCATTTATTTCAAAAATTTATTTTATTACAGAGCAATTTTTGGTTCATTTGAATTGAAATTCTGATGGTGAGATATTGTCTTTTGCTCAAGTGTTCTTGGTGTATAGTTCTTACATTTATTAGCTTTCTTCCCCCATGTTTTCCTGTTATATAATCTGGAATACATCTGCTGGCATATAAGCAGCACAGTGTATAAGATATATCCCAATTTTACAAATGAAATTTTGGGATAAATATGTATTTTCATTATATATGAATTGGTAATTATTTTACAATAATAATGTAAAGGAAAACAGTATTTTGCCCATATAAACAAAGCATGAAGGGCTCATGCTTGGAGACAGGGGATCGAGTCCCACATAGGGCTCCTTGCATGAAGCCTGCTTCTCCCTCTGCCTGTGTCTCTCATGAATAAATAAAATCTTTTTTTTTAAATAAATAAAATCTTAAAAAAAAAAGCATGCTATTTTAGTTAAGGATAATTTCTGAATATGCAAAAACATTTTTTAAAAAGATTTTATTTATTTATTCATGAGAGACACACACAGAGAGAGAAAGAGAGAGAGAGAGAGAGAGAGAGAGAGAGAGAGGCAGGCAGAGACACAGGCAGAGGGAGAAGCAGGCTCCATGCAGGAAGCCTGATGTGGGACTCGATCTCAGGTTTCCAGGATCACACCCTGGGCTGAAGGTGGCACTAAACCGCTGAGCCACCAGGGCTGCCCTGCAAAAACATTCTAAAAACTAAGAGTTAAGAAATTAATCTTGTTTGAGGTATGTTTTCAATAAACTAAGTACAGGGAGGTGCACAAATCATCATTCTACATACTTCATGCTAGGTTAACCACAATATGAACACTTCAGATAAAAGATAAATTTTGTAAAACATATTTGGAATAATGCAATGACAAATGTTATAATTTATTCTACCTCTGATTTTTAATTATTGTATGCAGAACAATAAAGGAAATCAAGTAAATCACCGACAATAGGAACACCAAAATTTTCCATATGTTGGTGTTCTAACACAGGGCTCTACACAACCTTGGCTCTGTGCACTAAAGCCTGTTGGCATGATGCAGGTAGCAAAATAGCTCTAAATAAGCAAAGTGATAATTAGCTAATGATGTCTACCCCAGACCCACATGGGGAAACAGAGGTGGGCTTAAATGTTGCTGGTAAGAAATAATAAGGGCTTTCTTCTATGGTCCATCTACAGGTAAATTACCAGATCTTCTTCATACCTCACTTAAGAAGGGTTAGGTAAGGGGAGGATTTGGCTGCTTAAACAGCTGGCAGGGATGTATCTGATGACTGAGACCTCACTTTTTCTCAGATCCATTTTTCACCAGCAAATGACACCTGCAACCCTTTGAAGGGTAATCCATATTTTCTCCCACTTGAAAAGACAGCTAGCTGGAGGAAAAGAGATAAAAACATCATCCCAAGTTTAGATCTGAGGCAAACCAGCCTTTGGATCAAATACACATTTAAGAATGCTATATTACCACTTTAAAATATATTTATAGATTAATATAATATGGAGATTTATATAATTGCGAACTATAAAATCTCAGGTAAGAAGGGACGCATTTGCGTCAGCTACAGCTCATTAGCCATGTTAGAGAAGCCACCTGTTATACCACAGCTAGAATTTCAAGTGTATATTACACGGTAGGAGGATTTTCAATCCTCCTTTGGGATATGAATTTGAAAGGCTGCATTGGGTGAAAGGAGGTGCCTATTTCCTTTCCCTTCAGCTAAGACAGAAAACCTTGAACCAAGGTGAAGATTCAAGGTAGCAATCTAAGACAGACAAAATGTGAATACAAAAAATGGTCTACTACCTGGCATTCAGAGGAGATGAACACCTAATAAAACCACCAGAAAAGTGGAAAGAGATTAAATTCAAACAGAACTAAAGTGGAATTCAATGGTGCAATAGTTTCAGTAGTGGGAGTTGAGAGAAGGTAACCATAAGAAAACCATAAAATGGATTTAGAACTAGGGCAGCATCAAATTGTTCTTTGCTTTTCTTTTGCCACTTAAATCCAAAATACCATCTTAGGGAAAAAGAGAGGCTTTCCTAAACCCACAGGGTTCCATGTAAAAAGATTTCAGGACTATTACTACTACCTCCTACCAAATAAATGCAAATTACTTCCACATGGATCCTGAATCTCTCCTTGAAAGCCTTGCTCTGCTTGTTGTTAGTTTTACTTCAGGAAAGACAAAACTACCCATCAAAGTCATGAGGATGAGAAAAGCCAAGTTTGTTTGCCAGAAAAGTTTGTCTGAAAACTATCACTTATGAATGTCTAATAAAGGTAACCAAAACCTAGCCCGTCTCCCACTGATTGGAAAAGTTCCACTAAGGGGGGGAAGAGGCAGCTTTACATACTTATATCCTAAGACTCTTTCTCAAAATCCCTGTCTGGGGATCCCTGGGTGGCGCAGCGGTTTAGCGCCTGCCTTTGGCCCAGGGCGCGATCCTGGAGACCCGGGATCGAATCCCACATCGGGCTCCCGGTGCATGGAGCCTGCTTCTCCCTCTGCCTATGTCTCTGCCTCTCTCTCTCTGTGTGTGTGACTATCATAAAAAAAAAAAAATCCCTGTCTGTTCTTGGAGAATGCAGTAGTTTTGGTGGACAATGTAATGAAGTGAACACCAGGCAGCAAACATATTTATCAACAAAGGATCAACAAAGAATTTCAAGTTGAAAAGGAATTCTGAGGGATCCCTGGGTGGCGCAGCGGTTTGGCGCCTGCCTTTGGCCCAGGGCGCGATCCTGGAGACCTGGGATCGAATCCCACGTCGGGCTCCCGGGGCATGGAGCCTGCTTCTCCCTCTGCCTGTGTCTCTGCCTCTCTCTCTCTCTCTCTCTCTGTGACTATCATAAATACATTAAAAAATAAATAAATAAATAAATAAAATAAAATAAAAAGAAAAGGAATTCTGAAGTTTTTCACTAATTTAAGTAGCAACTACAACCGATAAGAAAAATAGAATAAGAATATACAATGTGAAAAACCTATGAGTCAAAAACCCAGCAGGTAAAATGGTCAGAAAATTCTTCCAAGTGGGACACCTGGGTGGCTTAGTGGTTGAGCGTCTGCCTTTGGCTCAGGGTGTGATCCTAGGTCCTGGAATTGAATCTCACATCAGGCTCCCTGCAGGAAGCCTGCTTCTCCCTCTGCCTGTGTCTCTGCCTCTCTCTGGGGTAAAGCCTGGACCCGTTGTGAGAGGACCGGACAAACAAATGGAAGAGACACTCAGAGATGAAGTTCAGCCCTTCTCACTTGATGAAGAATTTGATTATGACACTGTGATGCTAACCCCCAAGTTCACTCCTGTAGAGATGGATGCGATCACAGAGCTCTCCAAGCAAAAGAGAGACATCGCCAGCACAGGCTTAGAGGAACCCCACGACTGACTCACCGAGACATCTTTGTGTTAATGTGTATTTCGTTGTTATTCAAGCAACATTGGAATAAAAGGTAATCCTACCATAAAAAAATATGAATCAATTCATATTTATTTATTCTCATGAATAAAATCTAAAAAAAGTAATAATAAATAAAATAAAATTCTTCTAAGAGCTTATCAATCTTAAAACTATTTCCCTTGGAACTATAACTTACAAACCTAAGCTTAAGAATATATTAATTTCTTGCCTGTTTTCCAAACTATTTATTCAGAATTTGGTTTCAAAAGTTCATCACTGACATATTAATTTGCCATCACTGTGATAAACAGATAAAATTAAAAATCTAAGCATATTTCCAAATCCATTATTATCTCAACTCTAAGTACAGATTAAAATTTCCCTTAATTAAGTCTTTAGGACTTTAAATATACAGTGACTAGTGGAAGCTGCTCTTGTTGAACTATTGGGGAGTAGAGGGAGGAAGAGAGGGAGAGAGAGAATCTCAAGCAGGCTCCAAGCCCAGCATAGAGCCCAACATAGGACACGATCTCACAACCTTGAGATCATGACCCAAGGCAAAATCAGGAGTCGGATGCTTAACTGCTTGAGCCACCCATGTGTCCTTGAACTATTTTTAATATATAGCTAAATATAAACCACCTTCAGAAAAAAATTTTTAACCTCAGAAAAGTTCTATAGTTCAGAAGAAAGATCAGAGCATAATCTTAGAAAGTTGAGTGCAAAAAGATTTTAATTCACACTAAAAAGGCATGTGATTGCATAATATCAATAGTGGCTGGTTTACTAAACTTTTTTCCCTTCCAGAGAGCTACCTACAGGATTCATCCTTGTCACTCTTCTCACACATTTTTATACTTGATCTTAGCCAAAAGGCCGAGAAGCAATTCTCTCACACGTTTTTAATACTATATATAAATTTGCAAGAAACAGAGTAGGAATCACATATTACAAAATAAAATTCACTCCACTTCACCATTGTTAGGATGGAATGATAACTTCTAAGCTCCCTGATGCTGGACCAGAAGCCGAAAGTTCTATTTCCTTTCCAAATGGCAATTCTTAAAAGTCCTCTAGAGGGATCCCTGGGTGGCGCAGCAGTTTAGTGCCTGCCTTTGGCCCAGGGCGCGATCCTGGAGACTCAGGATCAAATCCCACGTTGGGCTCCCGGTGCATGGAGCCTGCTTCTCCCTCTGCCTGTATCTGCCTCTCTCCTCTCTCTCTCTCTCTCTCTCTCTGTGTGACTATCATAAATAAATAAAAATTTTAAAAAAAAAAGTACTCTAGAGAGTTAGTATAACACTTGAGGGTAAAATAAATTTATATAACATCAGAAATATTCTATTACTTTGCTAAGACAGCCTTTTTTCAATGTCAAAATCATACTAAAGATGAAAATAATATTATGAAAAAAGATCCTCAATGATCCAAAATACACAGAAAAAAACCTAATAAGGGATGAAGGACAGATAGGTAATAGATGAATATAGATATATAAAAACATAACAATTTACTGAAAAATACAAAAGACAACTTGAATAAACAGTATTAACCGCCTTCCTGAAAGAGAAGGGGGTGACAGACTTTATCTTCCAAAAACAGCCACCAATTCCACATTACAAATGAAGTCTTCAGCAACTCACCATTCCTCTCATGAGAGATGGGCCTATCTTCTTCCCTTGAATCTGGGGGAAGCTTGTGACAAACAATGTTATTCAAATGCTGAAATTTTCCCAAACATAAGCCAGTCAAAATTCTCTTTTGACTTTTGGAGCTGAGCTACCATCTAAGAGGTCTGGCTCTCCTGTAGCCACCATGCTGAAGGGACTACACAGATACCGGAGGAGCTCTAGCTATTCCAGTCTAGCCACCATTTTACACTGAGGAAGGAAGCTGACACCAAATGAAGCAGCAACTAACTATCCCCATTGAGTCTGCAGACTGTGGATTCATGAGCATGTTGTTTTTAGCCCTAAATTCTCAAGTGGGATTACACAGCCATAATTAAGTGGGAAAATATTATTAGCATGTAAATTACTGATTCATCTGTAAACTTAACAAAATTACAATTAAGACTAACAAAATTTTTGAGAAAACCTGATAAATGACTCTGTGGGGCTCTTACTGCATTACATGTAACAACTAGGCCATAAAGGAGGAGATGTTTTGGGAACTACAATGTTGCAAGATTTTGATATTTTGAGACAAGTAATACATTAATTGTAGATGAGCTGTGAAGAAATAATACACTGCTATCCCCGGTGCAATTACTAAAAAAACAGTGCAAATAAGTAAAGCCAAAAAGGCAAAAGGAAAATTTGAAATAGAATTCTAAAAATATAGTTCTAATGATCCCAAAGTGAGGGGCAGGCAAAAAGGAGCATAAAAACAAAGAAACCAAGAGATGATAGAAAACAAATAATAAAATGGTAAACCTAAACCTTACCATATTAAACATTAATGAACTAAAAATCCAATTAAAAGGTAAAGACTGCCAGAATGGATAATAAAATAATATCCAATCATATGCTGTCTATAAGACACAATTTAACCATCAAGAAAGGTTAAAAGTAAATGAATGAAAAAGGATACACCATGTAAACAATAAGCATAAGAAGTCTGGAATGGTTATATTAATATTATATAAAATAGATTTCAAGACAAAATTTATATAGGATATAAAAAGAGACATTTTATATACATTAAAGTTCTTTTCATCAGGGGATATAACAATCCTAAGTGTGCATGTGCCCAATAACATAACTTCAAAATAAATGAAGCTAAATTTACAGAAATAAAGAGAAAAGTAGACAATTTCACAATTAGAGCTGTGATTATAACCTTTCTTATTAACTGGCAGAACAGCTAGACAAAACATCAAAAAAGCATATCTGGGGATGCCTGGGTGGCTCAGTCAGTTAAGCATCTGACTCTTGGTTTCAGCTCAGGTCATGATCTCAGGGTTGTGAGATCCAGTCCCACCATCAGGCTCCACACTTAGTGCAGAGTCTCTTGAGATTCTCTCTCTCCTACCTCTGCCCCTCTTCTGGCTCGTGTTCACTCAAGCATACACATGTGTTCCTTTCTCCAATTAGAAAAAAAAAAAAAGACATATCTGGCTTTTCCTTAATTGTATTTATAGAACATCACACCTAACAATAGCAGAATAGCTTTTCTTTTCAAGAGCATATGCTATGTTTACCAGGACAGACCATATTCTGACCCGTAAAACAAATTTCAATAAATTAAAAAAGATTATAATCTTATATAAAAAATATTCCTTGGCTACAATGCAATTAAATTAGAAATCTGTAACACTAAGATCAAGAGAAAAACACAAATATTTGGAAATTAACATACTTTTAAATAATCAGTGAGTCAAAGAGAAATCACAAGAGAAATCTGAAAATATTTTGAACTGAAAAATAATGAAAATACCACAAAGCAGTATTTGGTATGTAGCTAAAATAGTATTTGCAGGTAAATGAGTACTTTGAATGACTATATTAGAAAAAGAGATCCAAACTCAATACTGAATTTTCACCTTAAGAAGCTAAGTTAGAAAAGAAAGAAAGAAAGAAGAAAGAAAGAAAGAAAGAAAGAAAGAAAGAAAGAAAGAAAGAAAGAAAGAAGAAAGAAAGAAAGAGAAAAAGAAGCTAAGCTTTAGAAAAGGAGGGATACCTGGGTGGCTCAGTCAGTTAAGCATCTAACTTGCGATTTTGGCTCAGGTCATGGATCTCATAGGTGGTGAGATCACACCCTAGGGTGGACTCCATGCTCAGTGGGGAGTCTGCTTGAGATTCTCTCCCTCTCCTTGTGTCCCCTCTCCCCCAACTCAAGTATACACACACATTCTCTTTCTAAAATAAATCTTTTTTAAAAAGCTAGAAAAGGAACAGCAAATGAAATCTAAAAAACAAAACAACAACAACAAAAAAAAACAATTAAACCAGAAGGTGGTTCTTTAAGAAGACTGATAAAACTACCAATTCCCTAGCAATATTGATCAAAGGAGAAAAAAAGAGTAAAAGAGGCCACAATTTATCAGTATCAAGAATGAATAAGGGTATCATCACCACAGATCCTGTAGCTATTAAAAGTGTAAGGGAATATTATAAAAATCTTTATGCTCAGGGATCCCTGGGTGGCTCAGCGGTTTAGCATCTGCCTTTGGCCCAGGGCGCAATCCTGGAGTCCTGGGATTGAGTCCCAGCCATGGAGCCTGCTTCTCCCTCCTCCTGTGTCTCTGCCTCTCTATCAAAAATAAATAAAACTTTAAAAAAAAATCTTTATGCTCATAAATTTAGCAACTGAGATGAGCAAATTCCTTGAAAGACAGAAAAAAAAGTGACCCAAGAAGAAACTCTACATCAATAAATTGCATTCATAATTTAAAACTTCCCTTAAGGAAAACTGAAAACACAGATAGCTCCCCTGGTCTAGTCTATCAAATGTTTAAGAAAATAACAGAATTCTACAAACTCTTTCAGGAAATAAAAGAGAAGGGAACAATACTTAACTCATCTTATAAGGTCAATATTGTCTTAATACCAAAGCAGACACAGACATCACAAGAAAAAAGAATTACAGACCAATGTCATAGGTTGGTCTCAAGGTCATAGGTTGCAGAAATCAACAAAATGTTAGCAAATGTTAATAAAATTGAATCCAATGATTTATACAAGGGAAAAGTCATCACCATCAAGTGGGGCTTAACCTGGGAATGCAAGGTTGGTTTAACTTCTGAAAATCAGTGCAATTTGTTAGACTGGAATAAAAGAGAAAATAAGCACAATCATTTGAATAAATGCAGAAAAAGCATTTGACAAAATTCAATACACTTTTCATGATTAAAGGCAGATAACTTCTTCAACCAGATGAAAACTGACAGCTAAAATCATACTCAATGATGAAAGGTTCTGTGCTTTCTAACATCAGGAACAAGGCAAGGATGCCCACTCACACCATTTCTATTTAACAAGATATTAGAGTACCTAGCCAATGCTATAGGGGAAAAAGAAATAAAAGGCATATGGATGAAAATTTAAGAAGAAAAATTCTGTGATCATGCATATAGAAAACTGTAAGGAACCTTCAACAAAACTACCAGAATTAATAAATTAAGGTAGCAAAGTTCCAGGACATAAGGTTAATTATACAAAATTCAACTTATCTCTATATACTAGCCATAGCAATTAGAAGATAAAAATTTAAAAACCCCAATGTACAATAAAATAGAATTAAAAAATCATATACTTAAGAATAAATTTAATGAAAGATGTGCAAGATCTATATACTGATAACTACAAAACATTATGAAGAGAAATTACAGACAAGCTAAATAAAGAGAAATATCATGTCCACGGTTTCACGTTCATTGGTTCCAAAAACTTAATATTATTCAAAGAGCAAGCCTTCCAAAATTTATCTTTAGAGGGTGCCTGGATGGCTCAGTTGGTAAAGTGACTGACTCTTGGTTTTAGATCAGGTCATGATCTCAGAGTCCTGAGATCAAGCCCTGTGTCAGGTTTCTCACTCAGTGCAGTCTGCTCTACCCCCCCACCATGCTTGCTCATAAATAAAAACAAATAAAAAATAATCTTTAAAAAAAAAATCAATGCAATTCCAATCAAAGTCCTACAGGCTTTATTAAATCAACAACCGACTTAAAAATTCATATGATGGGCAGCCCTGGTGGCTCAGCGGTTTAGCACTGCCTGCAGCCCAGGGTGTGATCCTGGAGACCCAGGATCAAGTCCCACGTCAGGCTCCCTGCATGGAGCCTGCTTCTCCCTCTCCCTCTGCCTGTGTCTCTGCCTCTCTCTCCTCTCTGTATATTCTCATGAATAAATAAAATTTAAAAAAATAAAAAATAAAAATTCATACGAAAAAACAGAAGACCTAGAATATGCAAAACAGTTTTGAAGAACAAAGTTGAAGGACTTACACTACCTGATTACAGGACTTATTACAAAGTTACACAAATCGAGATAATGTGGCATTGGCATAATGATAGAGATACAGACATAAAACAAGAGTCAAGTCCAAAAACAGACTCAAACTTACATATCAACTGATTTTGAACAAAGAGGCCAAAGTAATAGAGTTAAAGTTTTTTCAACCAGTGGTGCTGGAACAATGAGATAACCACATGGAGAACAAACCATGACCCATATCTCACACTATAAACACAATTAATTCAAAGTTGATCCTAGACCTAAATATAACAGCAAAACTATTCACTTTCAAGAAAGAAAAATAGAAAATTTTTGTGACTTTGGGTTAGGCAGAGATGTCCTAGGATACAAAGAAGCACAAGCTGGGCAGCCCGGTGGCGCAGTGGTTTAGCACCGCCTGCAGCCCGGGGTGTGATCCTGGAGACCCGGGATCGAGTCCCAGGTCGGGCTCCCTGCATGGAGCCTGCTTCTCTCTCTGCCTGTATCTCTGCCTCTCTTTTGCTCTCTCTGAATAAATAAATAAATAAATCTTTAAAAAAAAAAAAAAAGCACAAGCTATAAAAGAAAAAAAGATAAAATGGATTCCATCAAGGTTAAAAACTTTTGCTCTTCCAAAGAAACCAGTAACAAAATGAAAAGGCAAGCCACCAAAATGGGAGAAAATATTTTTTAAAACATCTAACAAAAGACTTGTATCCAGAATATATATCTCTCCTTCAACTCAATAGTAAGATTAATAATCCAATTAAAGATGGGCACACTTTAAAAAAGAAAATATGCAGACAGAGAATAAGCCCATGAAAAAATATTTTAAGGAATGCAAATTAAAACTACAGTGACATTCCACTACACACCCACTAGAATGGCTAACATTTAGAAAGATTGACATTTTGGGTACTAATCACACTATACTGTAATTATGAGTATTCCTCTATTCTGGTAAGATGTAAGCTCTAGAGGAAAAAAAGACTAACCATTAGTGCTAGTGAGGACGGGGAGCAACTTGAGCTCTCATACACTGCTGACGGGAATGTAAAGTGTGCAGACCCTTTGGGAAACAGTATGGCAGAATCTTAAAGACTTATGCATATACTTCATGTGACCCAGCAATTCCACTTCTAGGTGTTTATCCAAAAGCAATGAAAAAATAATATCCATGTAAAGACTTACACGCAGAAGTTCATAGCAAAATGATTCATAAAATAGCCAAAAATATGCAATCCAAATGCCCAGTTAAATACACTTTAGTGCATCCATATTATAGAACACAACGCAATGTTACAAACAAGTGAAGTATTATTCAACAAAACAATGTGGATGAATCTCAAAACATTCAGCTAAAGGAAGCTAAAAACAAAAGACCACGGACTGTATGATTTCATTTATTTGAAACTCTAGAAAAGACGACAGTGACAGAAAGCAGATCAATGGTTACAGATGGGTTACAGATGGGGACTGGAAAGGCATGGGAAGAAACTTCTTAGGGTTAGAGACCCATTCTATTTTTTGACTGGAGTGGTGGTTGCACAATTGTATATAATTACCCAAATTCATCAAACTGTGCAATTAAAATGCATGAATTTTATTGTATGTAAAGTTTTTTTTTTAAGATTTTTACCTATTTATTTGAGAGAAAGAGAGACAGAGACAGAGGGAGCACAAGCAGAGGGGAGGGGCAGAGGCAGAAGCATACTCCCCACTAAGCAGGGAGCCCAATGCCAACCTCCATCTCAGGACCTTGAGATCATGACCTGAGCTGAGGGCAGATGCTGAACCAACTGAGCCACACAGGTGTCCCAATGTAATTCTAATTTTTAAAAAACTAAAAAAGGAAACGGTGCTCTACACTTCACCAATAAAAGGAATGACATTAACATTGAAACCATGAGCTAGACTATTTTTTCTCCACAGACTTAGCAAAAATTACGCTACTAATTAGTACATTTCTATAGAGTAACCTGGCATTGTATACCTAAATTCTTGAAAGATGAGTGGACTTTCTGACCCAGCAGTTCTATTTCCAGGAATTTTTACTATAGAAACAATCAGACTAAGTAAGACTATATACAAAAATGGTATTGGGAAGTTTTTCATAATGGTGAAAAATAACTAGGAAAAAAGTCCTCATGTCTAACAATAGATGATTGGTTAAATAATTAAATGTCCATCAAATTAAAATAATGAGAACAATGATATATATGTGTCTTTTTAAAAAAAATTATTTAAATTCAATTAGTTAACATATAGTATATTATTAGTTTCAGGGGTAGAATTTTAGTCATTAGTTGCAAACATATGTCCTTACTTATGTATGAGGATGTACTCAATATTGGTATTTTTCCCCTTTAATGCATTCATTTGCTGGTCGGTTCCTTTCACGTTTACCCTCCACTTATACAAGTTATGATACAAACAAATAACTAATAACTACCATAAGTTAGATTTCTATCATTGGAAAAAAAAGAATTAATCACTCCTGCCCTGTTTTACATCACTTTGACATTTGAGGCTATATTTTCTGTTTAATTCTTATGATGACTAATGAAAAAAAAATAACTTCTAGATTCAGTATTACCACAAAATAGTACTATCACAAAAGATCTGACATAAGCAACTATTTCATTTCAAAAGAGCTCTGACCCATAAATTTAGTAAGTTATTTCAATAATTTACTGACAGTCTACTCTGTGATAAAGGAGGAACAGAAGGTTCTAGTATATACTTTCTAGGTATTATTTGGGCCTTGGTTCCTTATGTATAAAAGGAAGATAATGGCTGAGTGTGCGATTAGTTAGGTCATTTCTAGTTCTAAGGAAGAGTACTCTATTAAAAATCTGCCAACGCTTTCAAAAACTACAGAATTGGCAAATGCAAAGTGCCAAGAAATAAACCTTTGTGAACGGGTCTGTAAATATTCAACTTTAAAAAAAAGAACTAGGATCCTTATTAAATCCTGATGAATTCAAACCTAGGGAACATTCACTATAAATAAAATGGAAATTCAATCTGTCAAAGAGACTAACAAAAGCAGGAATCACAACTGAAAAGTGATATATATCCTCAATGGTTTTCTAGCTGCTAAAATTTAAAATCAATTATCTTAATTGAAGACAGTGAAAATGTATGAGCATCTGTCATTATAACCATATCAGCATCAGGTAAGAAGATGTCTGATAGTCCCACAACCACAGGTAATTTCAAACAGGACAAAACAATATACTACTAGTTTATTGTGCCTACTTTAATAATGTTTTCCAATCCAACTACATTAATATATATAAATCAAGTAAGGATAATTCATTTATAAAAATGAAATACAACTGCTGCTTCTCCACCTAACAAGCAGTACCAAGTCTTAACAAATTTACCCTGCAATTAAGCAAATCTTAACTCAAAGAGAGTAAAAAAAAACCTATGTAAAATGCTTGTAAACTGACTTAAAGAAAGAGAAATTTAAGTTTTACTTGTTTAATGCCAATTCAAAGTGAAATACAAGGGCGCCTGGGTTGGTTCAGTGGGTTAAGCATCTGCCTTCGGCTCAGGTCCTGATCCCAAGGTCCTGGGATTGCGCTTCACTCAGCAGGGAGTCTGCTTCTCCCTCTGTCTCTATCCCCTGCTTGTGCGCTCTCTCAAATAAATAAATAAAATTTTTAAAAACCCCAAACAAGTTAAATATATACATACATACACATATGAAACGTAACTCATTTATTAAATCTTTTTTAATTTTTTATTTATTTATTTATGATAGTCACAGAGAGAGAGAAAGAGAGAGGCAGAGACACAGGCAGAGGGAGAAGCAGGCTCCATGCACCGGAAGCCCGACGTGGGATTCGATCCCAGATCTCCAGGATCGCGCCCTGGGCCAAAGGCAGGCGCCAAACCGCTGCACCACCCAGGGATCCCTCATTTATTAAATCTTAATAAAGGAAATAACACTTAAGAGAATAGATAATTTTTCATTATCAAGTAAATATTTTGCTATCTGCACCTTCTGTGCAGTTGTCTTCAGAAGTTACACAATGAAAATAACTTGTAGTATGGTCCTTGTACATTGGTGCCTCATTTTATTTATTTATTTTTTAATTCTTATTTATTTATGATAGAGAGAGAGAGAGAGAGAGAGAGAGAGAGAGAGAGGCAGGACACAGGCAGAGGGAGAAGCAGGCTCCATGCACCGGGAGCCCGACGTGGGATTCGATCCTGGGTCTCCAGGATCGCGCCCTGGGCCAAAGGCAGGCGCCAAACCGCTGCGCCACCCAGGGATCCCTGGTGCCTCATTTTAAAGTTAAATTACAGCCCAGACCAAACTGAAATACAAGCAATTGCCCAAGCAAAATCACATTAGATAGAAAAGAAAACTACCATCAAGTCTGGCTGGAGATACTGGTGATGAGATGTGGTGCTGCAACATACAAGACATGGCCAGATAATACAAAGCATGAAACAAGGGAAAGGCTCCATCCTACTGCGGTTTAGACCCCACAGTGTCTCACTTATGTATTCTACAAAGCAACTGCTGGGAGAAGAATGCACCTCTTATTTTCTAGCTGAAAAGAAAATGATTCTTTATCTTCCAATAGTAAGAGATTTCTTAAACAGTTTCCCTGACTCAGTTTCCCTCTGATTTGTAAAAAGTACAGTTTTATTAGGGTCTCATTTCTTTACTGAAGAAAATGAAAATGTTTCAACATTCTCCTTCCTCTTCTCTCTGCTGTTTGGAACTAGAGGTTGGAATGGGGAACTAGGGAAGTGTCTTCAAGATCTACGTAAGCTTTTTACCAATTTATATCAATGGCCAATTGAAAGTTTCTCTTTTGAAGCCCAGGTGTCAGGATTCCAATACTGAAGTTCAGATGACATTCTTAGTCCAAATGCAATGACTGATGGACATTTTCTCCTCCTTTAATACTCCGTTGATTATATCCTCTTAGGGCTAGAGATCTAAGGCTATACTCAGATTAGGAGGATTTAAAATATTTAAGAACACTACATTTTCAAAAACCCAATGTCTATACCAACTGAGTCACAATAATAACAGTTCTGCAAAGTTTTGGTCAGCCTGCATTTTCTAGGTTTAATTATGTAAACTACACTAAAAGTAAACTATGTTGTACTCTTGTCTCATGTGTAAAATTATAATTTTACATAGTAGAATCAAGGACTTATACTTTTTGTCACCTTCTTCAAAAACTAATTCCTACTTTTAGTGAGTCAGTGTAAGTCCAGAATGCTGTTTAAACTAGATTCTTCTGGGGATACCTGGGTGGCTCAGCGGTTGAGTGTCTGCCTTCGGCTCAGGGCGTGATCTTGGAATGCCAGGATCGAGTCCTACCATCGGGCTCTTTACGTGGAGTCTGTTTCTCCCTCTGCTTCTGCCTTTCTCACTTCTGTCATGAATAAATAATCTTTAAAAAAATAATAAAAAAATAAACTAGATTCTTCTGTAATGAGTTAGCTCTCATTCTTTTTCTTTTTTTTTAATTTTTTTTAAAATTTTTATTTATTTATGATAGTCACAGAAAGAGAGAGGCGCAGAGACATAGGCAGAGGGAGAAGCAGGCTCCATGCACCGGGAGCCGATGTGGGACTCGATTCCGGGTCTCCAGGATCGCGCCCTGGGCCAAAGGCAGGCGCCAAACCGCTGCACCACCCAGGGATCCCCATTCTTTTTCTTTTTTAAAGAGTTTATTTATTCATGAGAGACTGAGAGAAGAGAGAGAGAGAGGGAGAGACACAGGGAGAGGGAGAAGCAGGCTCCATGCAGGGAGCCCGATATGGGACTCGATTCCAGGTCCCCAGGATCATGCCCAGAGCTGAAGGTGGCGCTAAACTGCTGAGCCACCTGGGCTGCCCTATCATTCTTTTTCAACTTTTTCAAAGGAAGCATATTCTTGACTTATAAAAGAATGCTAGTGCTGACAATGTTTTGAATATTACTAATAAGTAAGGCATTATTGTAAACGTGCAACTATACTTCATTCATGAGAGACTTGATGGAGAAACAAATGAGAAATTTTGGAAAGGTTAAATTCTCCATTTTGGTTTTCTGATTTTAAGACAAGCGCAAGAGTTAGAACACACAACCAAGAAAAAAGAACAGGAGCATACTTGAAGGAAAGATGACTTTTCTATTTAGAAAATCCTAGAATATGTCATCTAGCTACACTATTGATGTAATTTTTTAATGTAACTTATGTAATGGGAGTGCCTAATGAAATAATCACTTCAACTATACTTATTTTAATTACAAAAAATTTGTAATCATATGATACTTTACATCCTGATCAAGAAAGTGAGTATTACTGCCATTTTGCTTTATAATAAAGCCTCTGAAAATTAAAGTACATAGTTATACTACAATTTTTAGTAGTAGGATCCCTGAGTGAAAACTTGGATAGAGATGGGTCTATTCCAAAGAACTCTAAATTTCTTCCACAACTATGTGAGTTATAGTCTAGGGGGAAAAACGTAAAGAAATTCTATCACATGTAGAAGCTACTAATGTGATTTAGGAATGGCATGAATGAGATACACTGCCAGGCAGAATGGTCAACAAACTCTTCCCTAGGTCCAGGCCACTGACCAAGTTGACTACCCTCCCAATTTGATATGGGTACTGCACTGCTTAGAGAAGGGACAAGAGATCAAACAGGAGGACTAGGACAGAGAGGCAGCAACAGTGGTGTTAACAGTGTGGTATTAACATGTAATCCCACTATACATAACACACAGTCTCTTCTCCCTTGAAGGCCATCTTTACCTAGCACATGTAGCAACAATTTCCACCTAAGATGGCTAATGGTTATCTGCACCTTCCCAAAGTTTTTTCTCATCTTATTCTGATAAACAGATCCATTCATCCTCTATTACACAAAAAGACTTCTTTGTTCTTTGCAAATTTTAAAATTGAAGCTGGGAAAGATCTCCTTTCCTCTTTGGTTAAAGAGAAGATAGAAGACTAGGGTGCTGGGTGCCTCAGTCATTAAACATCTTAGTTTTAAACTAAACTCTTAGTTTTGGCTCAGGTCATGATCCTAGGGTCATGAGATCAAGCCCCGCACCTGGCTCTGTGCTGAGTGTGGTACGTGCTTAAGATTCTCTCTCTTCCTCTCCCTCTGTCCCCTCCCTCTAGGTCGGTCGGTCGGTCTCTCTCTCTCTCAAAGAAGAAGTAGAAGAAGAAGATAACCTATAAGAATGTGTACTGATCTTGCCTTGTCCATGTGGAAAATATAATTCAAGAAAATAAACACAATTTGCAGAGAAAGAGAAAAGAAACAAGAATACAAGATAATATTCAAGTCTTACATTTCACATATACACAAGGCTAGATCTACTTTTATCTTGAAGTCCAGTTATGTGAGCCAACAACTTTTTTGCTAGTTTGAGTTGAACTTTTATATTTTATAATCCAAGAGACCAAGCTCATATACCAACCTTTACCAGATGCTCATTTTCATTCTATAAAAATATTACCTTTTTTACCTTATCTCCCTCCCTTTCCATATCATAAACATTTTAATTTGCTCCTCAAACACACTCCTAGGAGATGCACTGTTTAAAATAATCCTTTTCAGTCATTTAATCTTTCATCACTGACCTTACTACCACAGACATAAATCAGTAGTAGTTCCTTTGTCAAGAACTTCCCTCATCTCTCCCAAAACTACTTCCTTTCCCTGGTATACAAGCTTTGAACTTGGTCAGCAAAGGACAAGTGGTCATAGTTGGGTTAATAATGCACTATTTATAAATATATCCATAATAGTCATTTTGAAGGTGCAAAAAAAAAAAAAAGGCAGCCTTACAGAAATATGTTCCTTTTTTTTTAAGGTTCCTAGGACAGAAACAATCTAACATCAACTTTCAAGCTACTTGGATTTGAAACTACTTTTGGCTTTGTTTTGGTGGTGTTTCTGCTCAGAAATCTGAATAAAAAATCTAACCATTCCCTATATAGCAAATCTTAAGGAAGCTGTAAAAAATTATAGCCTTTTCAGAGAGTTTAATTTCACCACACATAAACAAAAATAAATCATTTTGCTTGTTCAGAAGTTATTAAGTATCATCTGATGAGCATATAACTGCTACTGCCAAAACTTGTGAATCTATCGTATTCTAGTAAAAGATTACAGTTCCTTTCTGCTACCCTTGTTACTGAGCAATAGCCATATTTTGCAATCTTTCTTGTCATTCCCTTTTTAGAGATGCTGGGTTGAAAATCTAATGTGTTCTAATGCAGACTGTATCCTGACTTAGGCAGTCTAACAGCTGAAAAAAGCCTGACACAATGTTCATCAATTATTAACACCAGCAGACACCATTAAAGAGTCTAGTACAACATCAATAAATTAGCTGAACAAATGAAACAAATGAATAGTGAGAGCCTTTGATGTGCAATTTTCATGGGGAAGATTGTTACCTTCATTTTTCAAAAAGGAAAATTGATACACAGAGAAGTTAACAAATTTGCCTTGGGTCACAGAGAATAAATGGGAGAACTGGGACTGGATTACAGTCAGCTGGACTCTATGGTATATGCTCTTTTTTCTATACCAGGCTGCTCCCTCTGAACTCTGAAGTTCTATGAAGCAGCAATTACAAAGCTGTCCCTTTATACCTTCTAAGGACCCCTTTGACCACAATTACATGGCAGAGAATTCTCCTTTTTGTTATAAATCGCTCCTTTTGGCATGTCTATGGAGTAAGTTAGGAGAATATGCAGTGAGGACATGGAGGGAGAGTTAATGGGGACCGCCCACAAAAGTTCTACTTTTAGAAATGCTATTCTATTATATATAGATCAGCCTACTTTAGGAGTGCTCAATTTTGGTTTCATTAAGTATGTATGTATTTCAGAGCCAGAACTATATTTAAGAAACCCATTGTATATTTTTCAAGCATCTGGTCACAAGAATATCTCAAAGAAACCAAAGTTCTTTGTTTCATTAATATATGTCCCCTCTTCCCCTCAACTCCCTTCCCAGCCAGCTATTATTCATTAGTTGAGGGAGAGTATTTCTCAGAAATCTAGTTAAGGAAAACTTTAAGAATATGACAAAAATTATATATATAATAAAAGCCATTTTCTATACAAGGACAGGACAGTCTGTTTCCTTTCACTTCTATCTCCTTGCCACTTGTTACAAAGTAGGTGTTTGTTGAAAGGGAGGGCTTTACTCATATAAACCTGGTTAGAAAACAAGTTTTAAAAAATATTGCCACTGAGCTCTAGGATAGAGTAACCTTAATAAAGGTATAAGAAATCCTAAGATAATGTTCCAAAAATATTTATGTAGTTAATGGGAACAAGAAGATTCCCATGCAAACTATAGCTTCCTCCAAAAGGAAGAAGTATCACACAAATGGAAGAATTACCATATACTGATAAAATGGAGTGATAAAAAATCTTCTAGATCTGTTATTTGTTGTCAAGAAACATGTATATCCATTAAGTTTTCTGAAACAGTTAACATGCTAAATGTTGCATTTCAATGATCTAAAAGTCTTTTTTGAAGACAAAAATGCTGAGAAGCCTACCCATTCTCTTACCCTCTATTCTCCTTCATTCCTTTTTTGTGTTTTCCTAAGCTATAAGCAATACACCAATCTTAATGTGTTGAAACCAGAAGCATGACGCCAAAGAAAAGTTGGTCCTGACAAAGAGACATTTTACTTTAGAAATAAGAAAAAGCCGCTGTGCAGGTGCTATATGTCACCAATACAAAGAGGTTTTGCTCTTTGGCAGCACATTTAAGAAAATATTGTATATTGTTAGTTATAATGATTTCCATGTCTTTCTTGTTCAACAAGGAGTGCCTACCTGCCAACATTTTAAAAAATGATAAAATGACATGCAGGACATAGAAGACAGGCTAGTTGTCAAAAAAGAAAAGAAATCCGATGCCAACATGTCAAAGGCTTTCTATTTTGGAAGATATATAACAACCATATTACTGGATAGTCTTATTTATAGAGTATAATTAGAACAGATAGTCTCATTTTATAGAGTATTATGAAAATTTTGGTCTACTTTTTAAAGGAGACTATTAGAAAACAGTTCTTATATCTATGGGAATAACTTATTTAGCAGATTACTGAAATGTAAGGTCTGTATAGTTCTTATAGCTTCTATGGCTTCATTTTATTAAATGCAAAATTAACTGCTACCACATAAATCTCATCCATATGATTAAGTAAGTACTAGAGATGTAACGTATAACAAGATAACTACAGTTAACACTGCTGTATGGTATGTTAGAATTTAAGAATAAAGACATTACAGGGATGCCTGGGTGGCTCAGTGATTGAGCATCTGCCTTTGGCTCAGGGCATGATCCCAGGGTCATGGGATTGAGTGAGTCCCACATCGGGTTCCCTGCACAGAGCCTGCTTCTCCCTCTGCCTACGTCTCTGCCTCTCTCTCGGTGTCTCTCATGAATAAATAAAATCTTAAAAAAAAAAAAGAATAAAGACATTATAAACAGAAGAACAAAGATAAGTATTATAGTATATTTCTTACTGAAAACAATGCAATCTAGAAGACAACAGAGTAACATCTTTATAAGTATTTATTTATTTTAAATTTTTATTTATTTATGATAGTCACACACACACACAGAGAGAGAGAGAGAGAGAGAGAGAGAGAGAGAGAGAGAGAGAGGCAGAGACGTAGGCAGAGGGAGAAGCAGGCTCCATGCACCGGGAGCCCGACGTGGGATTCAATCCCGGGTTTCCAGGATCGCGCCCTGGGCCAAAGGCAGGCACTAAACCGCTGCGCCACCCAGGGATCCCCTTTTTAAGTATTTAAATGAAAAAATTGTCACTCTAGAATTCCATATTCAACAAAAATAAGAAAAATAATTCTCAAAGCTGAACATGAGATAGGCTCTTTCAGATATGCAAAAACAAAGTATTCATCACCAGTGTACTGTAAATGGTCAAAGAAGTCCATAAGCAGAAGGAAAATGATACCAGATGAAAAAAACTTGGATCTACACAAAGGAATGAAGAGCACAGAATAGTAACATGGGTAAAGACTTTTTATTACTTAAATCTCCTTGAAAGATAATCAACTATTTAAAGCAAAATAACAATGTAGTGTGGGATTTAAAACATAAAATAACACCACCAAGATCAGAAGGGGAGAAACAGAAATAGACAATATAAGGTTCTTATGCTATCCATAAAGTAGTATAGCCTCAACTGAAGGAACACACTGTATTAAGTTAAAGATGTATGCTATAATCTCTAAAATAACAAAGCATAAATTTCCAGGTAAAAAAGCAAAAAAGATAAAATAGAGTAATGAAAAATACTCATAATCCAAATGAAAAGTTGATACACCAGAAGTCATCAAAATCAAGAACTTCTCTTCAAAAGACATTGTTAAGGGAATAAAAAGATTAAGTCACCAACTGAAAGAACTTATTTGAAAACCACACAGTTGATAAAGGATTTGTATTGAGAATAAAAACCTCTTAAAAACTACAGTAAGGTACCATATTAAAATATCTAAACTTTACATGACACTAAGGATCAGAAGAATGTAGAGGAACTAGAACTCACACATGGATGGAAATGCAAAATGGCAAAACATTTTGAAATCCAGTTTAACTTAAAAAGTTATATATACACTTACCATATTACCTAGCCATTCACTCATGGGTGAAATGAAAACATATTTCCATACAAAGAATGGATGTCCATAGCAGCTTTACCTGTAATAGCCCCCAAACAGAAATTCCTCAAAACTGTGGTAAATCCCTACATAGATTACTACCAAGCAATAAAAACTAATTACTTATTGATTTGTAAAATAATATGGATACACATCAAAATAAAAAGGTCAAGTGAAATAAGTTAGTTGGAAAGATTCCATTTACATTAAATTCTAAAAAATACAAACCACTCTATAATGAACAAAACCCTAGACATGGTGGGAGGAGGTAATGAGCCACAGAAGGGAAGGATTAAAAAGAGACAAAGGAATCTTTTTGTGGTGATGAGCATGTTCACAATCTCAATTGGGCTGATAGTTTCATGAATGTATACATATATCAATCTTATATTGTACAATTTAAATAAGTGTAGTTCACTGTATATTAATTATACTTTAATAAAGCTGTTTAAACCTGTCAGAATGGCTAGAAATACAAATTCTTAAGTATTGGCAAGGAAGTGGAGAAAAACAAACTCTTGTGCACCGGTGGTGGGAATGTAAATTGCTGCAGCCACTACGGAGTGGAAAACACTATGGCAATTCTTAAAAAAAAAACTAAAACAGAAATACCATATGATCCAGTAATTCCACTACTGGGTATTTATCCAAAGAAATGAAAACACTAAACCAAAAAGATATATGCACCCTTATGTTTATTATGGCATTATTTAGAATAACCAAGATATGGAAGCAAACTGCGATAAAAAAGATGTGGCGCACATAGATAGATAGATAGATAGATAGATAGATAGATAGATAGATAGATATCCATGGAATATGGAATGTCAGTCAGCCATAAGAGAGAAAGAGAGAGCCAGAGAGAATGCTTTTACCATTTGCAGCAACATGGATCAACCTAGAGGGTACTACACTAAGTGAAATGAGTCAGAGAAAGATAAATACCACATGTGGAATTATATGTGGAATCTTAAAAACAAATGAATAAACAAACAAACAAAATACAGAAACAGACAACAGACTGATGGTTGCCAGAGGGGAGAGGAGTGGAGTTTTGGGCAAAATGGGTAAAGGAGAGTAGCATCCAGTTATGGAACAAATAAGTCACAGGGTAAAAGGTACAGCATTAGGGAATATAGTCAATGGTACTGTAATAGCATACTGTAAGGTGATAGATGGTAGCTACACTTTTGGTGAGCATAGCATAATGTATAGAGTTTTCAAATCATTATACTGTACACCTGAAACTGATTTAACTGTGCATCAACTATACTTCAATTTTTTAAAAAAGCTGTTTGTTATTGTAACCTGTTTTCTAAAACAGTACAAACTTTCTGTTGTAAGATGAATAATTCTGAGGATCCTAATGTACTACATGATGACGCACTTGATAATTCTGTATTGTATGACTGAAATGTCCTAAGAAGCTTAAGTGTTTTTACCCAAAAAAAAGGGGGGGGGAGGTGTATGAGACAATGAATGTGTTACTCAATTGTGGGAATCCTTTCACAATGTATACATAAATCATCAGTTGTATATTTTAAATATATTACAATTTTATTTGTCAATTATATCTCAATAAAGCTGATAAAAATCTTCACCTGTTTTCATTAATCACATTGTCAGCACTGGTATGCTGAGTTCTGCGCATGTACTGTGGAATGAAATAAATGCATATTTCTGTGATGTTTTACTTCTGTCATTTATATTGTCACTGAAAACAGGATTCTCAATATAAGAAAGGAGATAAAGTCTAAGATCAGAGTTCATAATTTCAATTTGAAGTGTCAGTATGACCTCCTGATACTTTTTACTTTAAAAAGATCTGTCCACTGAAAGAGTGAGTCTTAGAAACAACTAATCCAAAAGGATGAGTACCTCTATTACCCAGGGAACTCTGGAGAAATATATGGGATTAAGTTTGCAACATTTTATCATATCTAGATTACTAGACTACTAGGTTTATGTTGAAAGGACTCAGGAGCCCAGTGCCAAGATAGTATAATTTGTACAACAGTAAAGACAATAACTGCAGTGAAATGAAGATATCAAATATGTTTAAATCCATAAATTAATAATATTAATTGGTCACCGCTGGAAGATGCTAGTAAACCAACTCATCATTTTTTAAAACAGATAAAGGGAACAAATTATGCGTTTATTCTACCTTTTCAATAACAAACTACATCAATCAACAGGCAATCAAAGAGAAGACAGGGTTTCACTTTATAAGAAGTACTTCAGGGGATCCCTGGGTGGCGCAGTGGTTTGGCGCCTGCCTTTGGCCCAGGGCGCGATCCTGGAGACCCGGGATCGAGTCCCATGTCAGGCTCCCGGTGCATGGGGCCTGCTTCTCCCTCTGCCTGTGTCTCTGCCTCTCTGCCTCTCTCTCTGTGACTATCATAAATAAATAAATAAATAAATAAATAAATAATTTATAAGAAGTACTTCAGCTAATAAATGAGGGAATAATAGAATATCACCATTTTGCAAACCTTAGCAAATCAATGGATATAAGCACAAATCATCAATGTCTACTATTATCACAAAAGGTGAGATAACTCAATATTATGCACCTCTTAACTATACACAACTACCTAGGTAAAGCAGTCATGCTCAATCGTGAAAAGAAGAAAAAAGAAACAAACACAAAAGGGATCAAGCCTCTAGATCCAACTACTAATGAACAGAAAACAAAGCAGAATAGCATGCTAAAACACATGGACACAAGTAGCAAATCTCAGTAAACTTTAAGACAAAGCCACCCAGACTCCTTAAAATTACATTCAATGGGGAAAAAAAAGAGAAAGGCGGAGAAGAAACCACTCCTTTGATGTGGACATTCATTCTCAGAGTATTCTAACCTTTCCTCCTTGGTGACCTCATTCACTGTATTAAGCTATAAACCTTATGACTGATGACTAAAACTGACATCACAGATGTGACATGTCTATAGTCCAGCCCCATCACTGGTTATAAATTCACAGTACTAAATAAAAGGCATCTCAAGGATCATCCAGTCTAACCACTTACCTAATACATTCATCTAATGCAAAAAAAAATCATTTTCTTTTTTAAAAACTGAACAAAATTGAATAAAATACACGTTTCATAATTATCCTAACACTCAAAAACCAATCTGTTTCTACTTTTGCCTCTCTTCTTCTCTACTACATTATATTCTTTGAGGCTACCAAACAAGGCAATAGCTACTCCCAAGCCTACATGCCCTTTGCCCAAATTGTTTCCCTGCCATAGCCTCACCTATGACTTCCATTAGCTGAAATATTACCATACATGAGACCATGAATGGTCTTCTTTTCTGATTTACATCTTTACATACAACAATAATGGTAAATGATTAGAATTTCTTGGTATCTTTGATATTGAAGATACAGTATAAAACACCACTTGTTAATACCTAGAGAGCTCTAATTCACCTCTGACCCATATTTCCTGAACTATCTCTCATTTGGTACATATAGGGCAGCCTATACAAAGTTTAAAAAAAAAAAACAACCCAGATAATTTTTGAAGTTATAAACTCAAGGCAAGCTAGAAATGAGACAATAACTTTTCTTTTCTTTTTTTTTAAGATTTTATTTATTTATTCATGAGAGAGACAGAGACATAGGCAGAGGGAGAAGCAGGCTGCCTGCAGGGAGCCCGACGTGGGACTTGATCCCAGGACCCCGGGATCACAACCACTGAGCCACCCAGGTGCCTCCAACAATAACCTTCATATACATAAATGTAAGATTATCTTTTCTGTCTCTGTGAAAACTCACTTATTTTGCCTAAGAGCAAAAGATTCACCCATAATCCTTATAAGAAGTATTTTCCTTGCAATTATACTCAATATTGACTTAACTCCTATTTTAAATGAGGTGAAAGTATAACCAAGGTCTTCCTAACTTCCTAACTTTATGCTGGAATTCCATTCTAAAGTTAAGGCAAAAAACTTAAGTTCTTTAGCTTATACTAATTCAATTATGCACAGTTGCTTTAAAAAGTAACAAAACAACAATACTTTAAACTCATACATTGTTGGTGAATGTAAATCAGAACAATCTTGGGACGCCTGAGTGGCTCAGCGGTTGAGCGTCTCTGCCTTCGGCTCAGGGAGTGATCCTGGAGATCTGGGATAGAGTCCCATATTGGGCTCCTTGCATGGAGCCTGCTTCTCCTTTCTCTGCCTCTCTGTCTCTCATGAATAAGTAAATAAAACCTTAAAAAAAAAAAATCAGAACAATCTTAGGCAAAGACTCCTGGCTGTCTGCCATCCAATACCATGTTCTTCTCCTTTTCCTAAGAAACAGAACTGCATCTTTTTTCAAGGGAGCAATGCATTCAGCTATAAGATTATTTTCCTTCTCTTCTGCAGCCAGTGTGTCCAGGTGATCCAATTTTGTCCACTGAAATATAGATGGAATTATTGTGTTATTTTTCAGGAAGGATCCTTAAAAGGAAACTAGTAACATTGCCTCTAAGAGGGGTAATTGCCTAAGTGGGGTAATTGGGTGACTGGGGAGATAGATGAAGGAAAATTGTGTAAACTTCTGTATCTTTTTTGAGTGTTGAGACATGTAAATGTCTTACTTATTCTTTTAAAAAACTACACATTAATTTAAAAAAAGACTATAGTAACTTTAAAAAACTATTTCAGGTTTAGCAAAGAAAATGGCAATTTCAGTATTTTCAGAGTATCAGAAGAGATACTTGCTGTGGATGCCAACTAACTCAGTAAACCAATTAATACATCCATTCTATAAGAAAGCAGTAGTAATTTTCTAAGGCAATACAACACTTTAGTATTCTGAATCTTATGTGCTCTAAAAACATATTCTATGAGTATGAGAAAATTTGCTAACAGAATAGTGTCAATGCAAAGAAAAAGCATAAAACATATGATCCTTCTTAATCAAATAAAAATGTTGAATAGTTGAAACAAAATAATTTTCCTAGCTACATTTTTGATTAATCATACACTGAACTTTTTATTAAAAAGGATTTTATTTTTAAGTAAACTCTTCACCCAACATGGGGCTCGAACTCAGAACCCTGAGATCAAGAGTCACATGTTCCACTGATTGAGCCAGCCAGGCACCCCATATACTGAACTTCAATGCAGTGAAATTGATTTATCCAGCATGCACAATACTGCAAAATATAATAAAATGCAATGATACGGAACTTATAGTCTTATTGACAATTCACAGCCCAGACAATTCAAAACCTAGAAGACTTTATGCTCCATCAATGCCTCTTTTTGGGACTAGCAGGTAAGTGGCTGGGTTCTATCTATTACTAGCTCTATCACTCAGCAGCTTTCAGACTTTGGGTTAGACATTTAACAAAACAATATTTTCTTATTTAAGCATCCTTATGAGCTAGTGAAGGCATGCTGCAACATTTACTGATACCTATCATTTGTCAAACTTTTTAAAATACAGGATCTCATTCAATTATGATAACCATGTAAGGGTTATTTTACCTTTATTTTACAGATGAGAAAACAATACTCTTAGGTATTAAAGAAGGTGCTCATAGTCACAGAACTACTAAATGCAAAACTTAGATATGAGCCAGGATGCTGCCTCTGTGTCCAGAGCTAAACCCACTATATGTAACCTCAGTGGGTTTTAATCTTCTCAAATACTGGCCTAATGGATCTTCTATACCATCTCAACCTACTGTGTCATAATACAATTCATTCTGTCCACATTGTTTTGTGCTAGGCATTGTGCAATAAGCAGTTCTCAAAAACGCTATCAACTGAGGGAAAACTCTAGGGACCACTTAACACATCCTAAATCTCTTCTCTGTTGCTACTTCTCTATATTCTCCTCATATCTGTATATTACTTAAAGGTCATACAAAGAATTTTCATGGTTATATGGTAATATGAAGTCCCACCTCTAGAAAACTGACATAATAATATCTACTAAATAGCCAGTAAGATTTAAAGCAATTATTGTGCTCATGACTTTTTTCAAATTCTAAATATTTGGAAATCTGTGCCACACAATGCAATATTTAATTGTTATAAAACCATCAAAAAAGGAACCCTCAAACAATAACAATATATTAGAGTTTCTGATAGAGCTTTTTAAAGAGCTTTAAGGGCACCTGGGTGGCTCAGTCAGTTAAGCATCTGCCTTCAGCTCAGGTCATGATCCCAGGATACTGGGATCAAGCCTCACATCAGGCTCCCTGCTCAGTGGGGATCCTACTTCTCCCTCTCCCTCTGCCTGCTGCTCCCCTTGCTTGTGCTCTCTCTGTAAAATAAATAAAATCTTTTTAAAACTTAAAAAAAAATTATTTAAAAAAAATGGATGTCTCTACTTCCAGAGATTAGGATTTAACAAGTCTGGGCTGGGAAGTGGACATCTAATGCACATCCCTGGTTAATATTCACTACAAAGGCTTAGACTCTGTGTTTGATATTTATGTAATAATCTAGAACTGCAACCTTTTCCTTTCTGAATGTGATATTAAGGTAAATTCCTATCAATATCACAAAAAAAAAATCAATTTTTTTCTATTCCAAAAAAAATTTGCTTAATTAAAATCTTCAAACATAAATTCATGTTTAGGGGTATTATCCAAAAAAGGATAATATGTTAATTTATTAATTCAACAAGTATTTACAAATCACCTATAAGGCACTGTTAGGCACTATCAACATACACAAAGGGAACAGACACCCATCCTGACATCACGAACTTTTCAATCTAGTAATTAAACAAATACAATTAGATTCTATAAATCAAGCCTCTTCATTGGTGCAAATAAGTCTGAAAATAGATGGAAGACTTCACACAAGACAATTTTCTACCCATCAAACAGCTCCAAGGGATGGTTTAGAAATAATACTATGAGGAAAGGTAGGTGTGATATACAACATAAGGATGTTCTTTTCCTCTGCTTATTTCTTAAAAAAAAAAAAAAAAGATTTTATTTATTTATTCATGAGACACAGAGAGAGAGAGGCAGAGACACAGGCAGAGGAAGAAGCAGGGTCCATGCAGGGAGCCCGATGTGGAACTTGATCCTGGGTCTCCAGGATCACGCCCTGGGCCAGAGGCAGTGCTAAACCACTGAGCCACCTGGGCTGCCCTCTGCTTATTTCTAAACCATGTGGTCTATTATTTCAAATAGTCCTCCAAACACCATTTTTATGATTGACCAAAATAAAAAGTCTTTTTTTAAAAAAAGTATTTATTTATTCATGAGAGACACACACAGAGAGACATAAGCAGAGGCAGACACACACAGAGAGACATCTGCAGAGACATAGGCAGAGGAAGAAGCAGGCTCCATACAGGGAGCCTGATGTGGGACTCCATCCCGGGACTCCAGGATCCTGCCCTGAGCTGAAGGCAGACACTTAACCACTGAGCCCCTCAGGCGTCCCAGCAAAATATTTAAGAAGAGCCACAAAAGAAACTTTGGCATTAAACTACACAGTATAACCCATTCTAACAATTAAAATTTCCCTTATAGATGACTGCTTAGGTGTAACTTTTAGGATAAATTAGAAAATCTTAAGATGTGCACCTGCATATGTTATGTTACTTAGTCATTACAAACATGCTATTTCCTCAATGTTTACATTTTAAAGCTTTTACAGCCAAAAGCACTCTACTCAATTCAACAACTGACAGGCTTTCGTCAAGATAAATAGCCTTTTGGACTATCAACTTTAGAGGTCAACATTAAATTCCACTCTTCAAATTCATCTCACAATCCAAACTGATTCTACAAAAAGAAGAGCTACAAGAAACCCAGGGGATTGTACACATTTCCCTTTTCCCAGACTCCTATTCACAAGGACAGGGAGGCATCCTGGTTTCAGACAAAAGGAACTGTTAAAAGACAAAATTCAACTGTTAGATGAATATATTAACAGAAACTCATAATAAGGCATCTGGGACTTGTAAAGATGCATTTTGCCAAAATATATTCTTATAATTCAGGTATCTCAAATGCATTTTGTATGCTATGCTAGCACTCTTCCCCACAACCACCCTTTTTAATAGCCAATAATGTTTTTAAGATACAAGACTGCACAGAAAACTATTTTCTTTGGCTGAGCCTGTCAGAAAAAGCCAGTTCTAATGTGTTGCAGATGCAACATTACTATATAAAGAGTTACTTAAAAAAAAAAAAAAGCATGAATTTGAGGGCAGAAGGAAGCTTTCCCTTGTGTAGTTGACAAGTTTTCAGTGATACATGGGGGTGGGGATGGGGGTACTAAAGTATTTCTAACAATGCTTCTAAAGAGTTAATTTGCTTGGAAGCATCCATCAAATGCAAACCTGATTAACAAGTAACTTTCTTTTTTTCTTTTTAATTCATGAGAGACAGAGAGAGAGAGGCAGAGACATAGGCAGAGGGAGGAGGCTCCCCACCATGAGCTTGATGTAGGACTCATCCCAGGGCCCCCGGATTGCGACCTGAGCTGAAGGCAGACACTCAACCACTGAGCCACCCAGGCATCCCAAACAGGTAACTTTCAAACCAACATAAAACCCACATACCTTTGCTCCCCCATTATATATATATTGTATATATATAATGGTCTATGTGAAGGATTAAAAAAAGAAGCCTCAGGATAAAGCTCAAAGATAAGCTTTTTTTAACCTTGCCCCACAGTGGAAGAGACTTTCCTCCAGTTCTTTGTGGTTTGTATTTGAATGTTTGGTTTTCTGTTTTCAAAAAAATTTCAGAATATTTGACAAGAACAGATATGATGCCAACCAGGTCCATGATACTATAAACTAACTGAAAAACTAAAGTGCCTACAGATGGCTACACTTGATACTGGTCCCATCCTGCTTCTCACTAAGGCTCTCCACTTCATTAGTAGCCTGAACACACCTTGCATTCTTAAGTGTGCTATGTTCCAATGATAACCACAATTTTCCCTAGCCAGGCTCAATGACAAATTTACATTTAGATTATTACCTCTTTTAGACTTTCATAGTCCTAGCCTTGAGAGTAGAGGGGATCACTTCGAAATCTGATCAAAGTTAATGAATCCTCTTCTTAAAAAGTCACACACACACACACACACATACACACAGTATTGCACACAATTTCAGGGATTCACAGATTTTCTGAAGCTGTTGACCTAAAGGTCATAGTATAATCCATTATATTGTGAAGACTGGACATCCATATACCATATACAAAAATTAACCCAAAATGTATTAAAAACCTAAATATAAGACCTGGAACTATAAAACTCCTAGAAGAAAACACAAGGGAAAAACCTTTATTACTGGATTTGGCAATGATTTCTCAGATGACATCAAAACCACAGGTGATAAAAGTAAAAAAAGATGAATGAAACAATACCAAACTTAAAACTGCACAGCAAAGGAAACAATCAGTAGAGTGAAAAGTCAATTTACAGAATGTGAGAAAATATTTGCAAACCAAACATCTGATAAGAGATTAATATCACAAATATATTTTTAAAATTCCTACAATTCAACAATGAAAAAACTTGATTTAAAAATGGGCAAAGGAGGGATCCCTGGGTGGCGCAGCGGTTTGGCGCCTGCCTTTGGCCCAGGGCGCGATCCTGGAGACCCGGGATCAAATCCCACATCGGGCTCCCGGTGCATGGAGCCTGCTTCTCCCTCTGCCTATGTCTCTGCCTCTCTCTCTCTCTCTCTCTCTCTCTGTGACTATCATAAATAAATAAAAATTTAAAAATTAAAAAAAAAATGGGCAAAGGAGTTGAACAGACATTTCTCCAAAAAAGATACACAAATGGACAACAAGCATATGAAAAGATAATCAATAGCCTAATAATTCAGGAAATGCAAATCAAAACCACAAGGAGATACTACCTTACACCAGGATGGCCACTATAAAAAAAAAAAAAAAAACAAATAAAACAAATAAAACAAGTACAGGTGAGGATGTGGAGAAACTGGAAACCTTGTGCATTGTTGCTGGGAATGTAAAATGATGCAGCTGCTAAGAAAAACAGTAGGGAGGTACCGCAAAAAAATTTAAAATAGAATTATCATATGATCCAGCAATCCCACTTCTTGGTATATATCCAAAGAACTGAAAACAGGATCTCAAAGAGCTATATGCACACCCATGTTCATTGAAACATTATTCATAATAGTCAAGAGATGGAAGATTCATCAACAAGAAAAGAAAATATACAAGAAAATATGTATATACATAATACTCCTTACACATAATATATGTAAAAAAGTTTCAAAAGGAGAACCTGTCATATGCCACAACATGAATGAACCTTGAGGGCATTATGCTAAGGGAAACAAGCCAGTCACAAAAATAAATACTGCATAACTCCACTTATATAAGCTATCTAAAGTAGTCAAACTCATAGAAACATAGTAGAAAATGGATAGTAGGGGTTAGGAGGGTAGGAGGTGAGAAGTTGTTCAGTGGATATAGAGTTACAGATTTGCAAGATGAAAAGTTCTAGGGATACTTGGGTGGCTCAGAGGTCGGCCTTCAGCTCAGGGCTCAGGCCGTGATCCCAGGGTCCTGGGATCAAGTCCTGCATCAGGTTCCCTGCAAGGATCCTGTTTCTTCCTCTGCCTATATCTTCCCCATTCTCTCTCTCTCATGAATAAAAAAATAAAATCTTAAAAAAAAAAGTCCTAGAGATCTGTTAAAACAACAATGTGCATACAGTTAACATTATTGTATTATACACTTAAAAACAGCTAAAAGGGTAAATTTTATGTCATTTTTTACAATTAACAAAAAAGATAAAAAGAAAAGAATTCATAATAGTACAATAAATCTAGGAAGAGAGGCTAAAGTTGGTTTTTAGGGGTTCTTTAATGGCATGCTAAGGCTATGGATGAACTTTTTTTTTTTTTTAAGATTTTATTTATTTATTCATGAGAGACCGAGAGAGGTAGAGACATAGGTGCAGGGAGCCTGATGCGGGACTTGATCCCAGAACCCTGGGATCATGGCCTGGGCCAAAGGCAGGCACTCAACCACTAAGCCACCCAGGCACCCCTGTGGATGAACTTTATTAAAAACAACTGAGGGGGGGAAAAAAAGGAAAAAAAAAAAACCTGAGGAAATGGAGTAGAAAGGGTGCTACATCATATTCTATGACTACTCTGGCCCTGTACTAGGTGCACAATCTCTTTTAATCTTCCACTAAACCTGCAAATAAGGACAAAATAAAATGGAAAGTGGGTGAAACTGGCTATAAGGAGATCAACTATAAGAACACTGCAGTAATGCTGGCATAAGGAAATAACAACAGTGATAAAATTTACTAGCACCACAACTGAAATGATCCTCAGAAGAGTCTTCAACAATTTCCTGGACCAGGTTTAATTTTGCTAGCCAAGGGAAGATTTTTATGGGGGTTTTATTTGTTCTATAGAATTTATTTTCTAAAAAATAGTAACATGGTCATATAATCCAGCAGTCACACTTCTTGACATTTACCCAAATGAGCTGAAAACTTATGACCAATACAAGAACCTGCACATGAATGTTTACAGAAACTTTATTCATTTTGCTCAAATTTGGAAACAACCATTATGTTTTTCAGCAGGTGAATAGATAAACTATGCTAAATCCCTAAAAAGGAATATTACTCAACACTAAAAACAAATGAGCTATCAAGCAGCAAAAAACCAAGGAAGAACCTTAAATGCATATTATTAAGTAAAAAAAGACAATATGACAAGGCTGCATATTACATGAGTTCAACTATATGACATTTGGGAAAATGCACAACTACGGACAGTAAAAAGATCAGTGATTATCAGTTTGGGGAGAAGGATGAAGAATGGGGGGGGCAGTGAAACTACACTGTATGATACTTTAAGCCTGGATATGTCATTACATATTTGGCAAAAACCCATAGAATACACAATGCAAAGAGTGAACTCTAATGTAAACTGTGGACTTTGGATGATAATGAGCCAATGTTGGTTCATCAACTATTACAAATGTTCCACAATGGTATGAGATACTGATGGCGGGCAGACTGAAGGGGAAGGTGAGAGAGATAGCTGGGAACTGTACTTTTAACTTATTTTGCTATGAATCTAAAAAAAAATGCTCTAAAAAATAAAGTCCATTAACTTTTTAAAATAACATGATCTATTTTATAATATATTCAAAGATTTTACAGACATTTTTATTTCAGTGCTTCAAAAAAGGTATGTCAAGAAATAATCTAATAAATAAATTTTAATTTTCTTCTTTTAGATAGGCAATGATCTAAACTCCCATTCAGCTATCTTTAACAAAAATAATGACATACAGCTTCCAGGAAGAAAAAAATAATGTACAGAAACAGATTGAAGCAGTACTCTTTCATAATTTTAGCTGACTGAATAGAGGCATTAATAAGCTTCATTCAATGCCATTTTATTTGCTTATTCTTTTCAGTGTTTAAATAACAACATACACTTTAAGGTAGAATGAACACCTTTTAAGAATTCTGTTCTACAGTCTGAATTATAAAATGCTTGAGGAAGAGTGGAATTTTCTGTGAATTTATATTTGTTAAAAGGAATCTTCTTTCAAAGCTTATAGGAAAGAGACTATGATAGTAATGTAAGGTTAGTGTTATAAAACATGAATATCTGGAATTCATTTGTCATCTCTAGTATGAATGAATAGCACGCACATCACTGACAAGAAGCAGCTTAAGTTTCCGAATATTTTCTTATTAATTCCCTCCATATTAATGAAGGTTTAATATAATAGTATTCTCTGCATCGAATTGATCAAGATGCCTTATTTTAATCTCTAGATTAATGTTTCAGATTAATTTACAATGCCAGATGCCTAATAGGCTTAGAAATAGTTATAATTTCAGTATTCCAAGACAATTCTCCGGAATGACTTTTATCCCCAAGGGTTGGCAAACAGGGGAAGTAAGGGAAAGAAGGTCTATATCCAATATAGAAAGAGAAGCGCAGAGCAAAACAAGAACAGGAGAAGGGAGGAAAGGGGATGTGAGTACAAATAACAGAAAGCACCGAGAGCAAATATTAAAATAAGAGAATTGGCATGACACAAAGCATTAGATTAATACAATTTTATGTATACCTTGTCTATAATTCTCAATGTTTCATGCTACACTGTTACTTTAAAGGCGGAATAGGGAGAAAGAGCAAAATATGCCAACGGTAAGAGGAGTCCAATTACCTCTTTAGACTCAATTTGGTCAAAGAGACAACAAATGTTTGAATAGAATGTAGACACCAATGACAGCTAACCCTGTCCATCCCCATTTCTTTCCTTCCACTGTTTTAGAAACTAAAGGGTCTCTGTATTTTATTCACATAATTAATTCAATTTAAAACACAGATGTATAAATTTATACCCAAAGATGTATAGAAACATGGGTACTTCCCTACCTTTTCCATTCTCAGGCAAAATGCCATGAGAAAAGCACCTTTCCTAGAAAAGTATATAGCTCTCTCACATTATTTCAGCTAATCAATAGTAACTAACTTTAACAGTCATTCAAATGTTTATCATTTCTCTAAAAATCCAGCCTCTAATTAGAAATAACTTGAAAGAATTCACCATTCCTTTTAGCCCCCAAACACTAGAACCATCACAAATGGTTCAGCAAAAACAAAATTCTCTTTTCCCCAAACAACTCACCCCATTCAATACACATATAAGGAAAGGAAAACAGTAATGGACTTTCTGCTTCACCTGTTTCAATCTGCTATTTGACCATATGGAAAAAACGTTTTAAAAGCTGGATTTGGGGGCAGCGCGGGTGGCTCAGTGGTTTAGCACCACCTTCAGCCAGGGGGTGTGATCCTGGAGACCCGGGATCAAGTCCCACATCGGGCTCCCTGCATGGAGCCTGCTTCTCCCTCTGCCTGTGTCTCTGCCTCTCTCTCTGTGTCTCTCATGAATAAATAAATAAATTCTTTAAAAAAATAAAAATAAAAAATAAAAGCTGGATTTTATTTTTGGTGTTTTTAGCCTTTATTTATATCCCACCCATTCCAAAACAAATGAGAGGTACCTAAGAAACATACAGTATAGGACTTAAAAAAAAAAAAAAAAAAGAGGAAATAAGTCTGGGGAAGGTGAAAAAAATGGGTAGGAAAGTTTTGAAGTGAGGATGAAGGGGGCTGAAGGTTGTCTCTATGCAAAACAAAGCTAAATTATTCTACATTCCTTAACCAAGAAGGCTGCACAGTTGGCTATGAGCTTTATAACAGCCAAGCAAAAGAGGAAAACTTAACAGTTGTTGAGTTGAGGAATTTTCGCTCAAATGCCCAATTCTGTCAAACAAGAAAAGTAAGTCCATGGGCTCAACAGTTCATGTCAAAATTCCAAAGAAATTCAACAATAAAATACAGAAATGAACTTGAGGCACAAATTGTGTAAAGATGTTATTATCTAAGCAATGTCAATAAGAAGTTACAACACAAGTTTTTCTTGCCTAATAAAGAACAATTAGCTGCTGCAAGGAAACAGCCCCTAACAACAAGGATGGGAAAGGTTATTACTTTCATTTGTCTAGTGATTACTTACACTTAATTCGGAATTTCTGGCAATTATAAATACAGCCTGTTTAGCGGTGGACATTTTGCAGAAGTTGCTCATTTCACATAAATCACCTTGGATAGAGATTTCTAGTGAAATAATACCAAGAGCCAGCTGTCTGAGTCAGTTTAATACTGCCAGTCTGTTTCTGAATGTTTTAAAAAACTGCTTTGACTGCCAGATCATATAATGTAAACAGGTTAATACAGCCAATATTCCTCCTTATAAGCAATGTAAAGTCATATTCTATTTCATTAACTGTAAGATGCCACTAATGGTAAACATGCCAGTATTTTATGTACCACCAAAAAGAAAAGCAAACATGCTGCTTATTAATCTATGAGTTATGACTGATGGTAAGAAACATCTTGATTGTAGAGATGTTAAAACAAAAAGTGGCTATTAAAAAAAACATTTACATGAAAACACATTCCTTTGGGCAACATGAGCCACCTTGCTGTCCACTCTCCAACCTCTGGTACTGGCACTTCCTTTTGCCCTCTCTGACCTGTGCTTCCTCTATTGTTAAGTCATCACAACTTCTCTTCTAGCTGGTCTTATCCTCAACCTGTCTCTGTTCTCTATGTGTTCTTCCCATCTCTTTTTTTTCCACACTACTACTACTTTTCCTCATCTATACATCTTCAAATATGAGAATGAATGCTAAGGAGAAGGGATATGTGTTTATAAAATCAGCTGCTCCAATGGACACCTACTTGCTTTTCTTATTATAGGATGAGTTTATAATAGCCACAAAATGACCATGTAATTTTCCATAGAAAAAGAGAATTAAATTCAGGCAACAAAATAACATCATACATGCCCATCCCAAACCCCTCAAAGTAATCAAAGTCATTTAGAAAACTTCCTTTTTCTTTTTTTTTTTAAATAGTGCCCTAAAGGCAAAATTCCCTTTGATGTTCCAGACACAAAGGCTGCTTCCATTTTTTTAAGTTTTTGGTTTTTTTGTGGGTTTTGTTTTTGTTTTTAGTCATCTTCACACTCAACATGGGGCTCAAACTCATGACCCCAAGATCAAGAGTTGCATGATCCTCCAACTAAGCCAGTCCAATACCCCTACATATTCCATAATTTTAAGATAAACCAGAAATTAGAATTGGGATCTAAATATCCATTTGTTCCAAAACCATACCATCCCAGTCCCTCTGGAGATTGTAAGACAGATAACATTTTAATCACACTTTAATCTTTCCTTAAATATAATTAGCCCAAGCAATTTAGCAAACACCAGATAAAATTATTTTATCTCCAATATGTTAAATAAACTTTAATTGCTTAAAAAGTTATTTCCTAAAAATAAACAGTAAATTAAGTTACAAAGATTTTGAAAACTCAATTCAATAAACTTTAGGGAATGCCTAATACATGCTAGGGACATAGAAATAAATAAAATCCAGTCTCTTTCTTCATGTATACAGGGTATCTCCCCTTTTAAGAAAGATATATATATAAAGCAGGATGGAAAAAAATGTAAGAGATTAATTCATTCTGTCTGGGGTATAGATGAAGATGGGAGTTGAGCCAGAAAGAGAGAATAGCTAGAGAAAAAAAGAACATCTGAAGTGAGTGAAAAGCGTAGGATGCCTTTGCCACCATAGAAGTAGGGAAAGGCATTGCTGAATGTGAACTTTATTTTTCGCCTTATATGATACCTTGTTGCTTGTCGTACTTCAAAAACAAATACAGGTAACTCTCAAAGACAGACTGGTATACAGGAAATCAGGGTGAAAAATATATCTAGAATGCTGGATAAAATCTATTTTAAAATAGACATGCTTTTTTAAATATATGGCTAACTTTGGGAGGGAAGCAAAGGAAGTCTTGAGAGCAGAAACAAAGAAGCATAAATCCATAAAAGTGAGGAACACTAGAGCTAGAGTTTTGGGGGGACAAAAGTATAGGTTTTAATAGACTACTGTTTGACATGAGAAGACTACCTTGAGGCCTACCATGGAGACAGAATGGATTAATACCTGTCTAATGCCAAGACTCCCCAAAAGCTGCACCCTTAGACTGTAAAATAGGAAAAAACTCATTCTGCAGAGGCAAATGATGGGAATAGGGTTTTTATCGGCTTTGGTTCATGATAGAGCAGTTAAACAGAAACATGTCTTCACTGAGAATTATTAACCACACGTCTGTACCCCTGTGGTGCTACAATTCAGACTACTTGTATAACCTAAAAAACTAAGGTCAAAAATTTACTTAAAAGTAGGTGATACCCCTAGACACTCAAATTATCTCTGAAAAAAGATCTGATTCTTAGCCTCAAAAAAATTACAAAAAAGTTCCAAAGGCCATATGTTCATAATTTAAAGAAATCACAAGAATCATCTATGAATCTGAGCCAAAGAATAGCAAACTATAGAATTAGGCCAACAAAGACTATAGATAAAAGAATGATTAGATGCATAATGTGAAATCAGTATTTTTAATAGGAAGAAATAAGATAGGGAGAAAAGTATGATATAGGAATAGGAGACTATTAAAATTGACCAGATTCTGGGGTGCCTGGATGGTTCAGTTGGTAGAGCCTACAACTCTTAATCTTGGTATAAGTTTGAATCCCATGTTGGGTATAGAGATTACTTAAAAATACTTAAAAAAAAAAAAAAGACCAAATCTGAAAACAGTATTACTGCCTAGGGACTTTAAACATGCATTTTAAAATTTCTACAACAGGGGCACCTGGATAACTCAGTTGGTTAAGTGTCTGCCTTTAGCTCAGGTCAAGATCTCAGGGTCCTGGAATCTGGCCTCAAGATGCTTCCTGCTCAATGCTCCCTGCTCAGTGGAGGCAGAAAGTCTGCTTCTCCCTCTTCCTCTGCTCTACCCCCACTCGTGCTCTCTCTACTTGCTCTCTCCCAGATAAATAAAATCTTTAAAAAAATAAAACAAAATTTCTACAACTGAAAAAAAAAAAAAGAAAAAAGATGAAACATTAGAGAAAGCAGATACGAAATCTCAAGCAATTCAAAAGCAAGTGAAGAAATACAAAAATAAGAAAAGCAGGACTGGGTCAGCCCCGGTGGTGCAGTGGTTTAGCGCTGCCTGCAGCCCAGGGCGTGATCCTGGAGACCCGGGATCGAATCCCACGTCAGGCTTCCTGCATGGAGCCTGCTTCTTCCTCTGCCTGTGTCTCTGCCTCTCTCTCTCTGTGTGTGTCTCTATGAATAAATAAATAAATAAATAAATAAATAATAAATAAATAAATAAATAAATAAATAATCAAGAAAGAAAGAAAGAAGAAAGAAAGAAAGAAAGAAAGAAAGAAAGAAAAAGAAAGAAAGAAGAAAGAAAGAAAGAAAAAAGAAAGAAAGAAAGAAGAAAGAAAGAGAAAGAAAAGCGGGACAGATGGAAAATATAAGATGGTAGAAATAAATTTAAAAAGATCACTACTCATGCTCAATGTAAATGGATTAAATGTCTGTCTAGATAAAAAAATTTAAATATATGTTGCTTTACCAGAGACAAATACAAAAGAAAAAGCAAGATCATAGTTTCCTGGTTTGTTGTATACATGAAAGTTAAGAATTCAAAGAAAGTAAATATATTCCAGCAAGATAAGTCCTTGCTAAGAGAGAAAACATCCAAAGCCCCTTGCACTCTGAAATAGTGAGAGAAGCAAACTGACCACAAAGGTGGGTAAGGAGAAAACAACAAAGTTTTATTTGCTGAAAGTGGATTGGTTTGATTGACTAGAAACTTGAGGATTTGCAGACCCAACATCTGTACCTTTTCTGACAATTTTTTCCATAAGGCCTTCAGTAGGATGAAGCAATAGGACGAGTGAAAGAGATCCCCTTCAAATACCACGGTGTCTTAACTGAATATAAAGTTGTGAACAGGGCAAGAAGGCCTACAACTAGTCAATGAGATTAAAGAGTGAACTTTAAAATAAAAATACCATTTCCAATAACACCAGAAAATATTACTTAGGAGCAAATTTAATAAAACGTGCATAAGACCTATAAATGAAAACAAAACACCGCCAAGAGAAATTAAAGATGAAAATAAATGGAGATATACCATATTCATGGATTAAATCTCAATTTTGTTAAGATGTTAATTCTCTTCTATTTGATCTATATATTCGACATCGCCTAATCAACACCCCAACAGATTTTTAAACAGTAATTGACAAGTTAATTCTATAATGGTATGGAAATGCAAAGGTTCTAGAATAGCTAAATAATCCTGAATGAGACCATGAAAGCTGGAGGACTTTCACTCTCTGACTTCAAGAGTTACTTTAAAGAAGTGGTTCTAACTGAGGGTGATTTTGTCCCCTAAGGAACACTTAGCATTCTCTGGAGACATTTTTGGTTGTTAGAACTGGAGGGATGCTACTAGCACCTAATGGGCAGAAGCCAGGGATTCTGCTAAACATCCTATAATACATAAGAGAGCCTTCACAACAATATGATATATACATGTCAATAGTGCTGAGGTTAAGAAATCCTGCTCTAAAGCTACAATAATCAAGACCGTATGGCATTAACATAAGAACAGAAAAAGAAGGGGAGGTGGGTGGGGGGTGAGGGTGACTGGGTGATGGGCACTGAGGTGGGCACTTGACGGGATGAGCACTGGATGTTATTCTATATTCTATATGTTGGCAAATTGAACACTAATAAAAAATAAATTTGTAAGAAAAAAAAAAACAGAAAAAGGCCAATGAAGCAGAATAGAAATACAGACTATACTATATTACACAATCATATGATTTTCCACTGCAGAGAAAGGCAATTCAATAAGAAAAAGAAAGTCTTTTCAACAAAAAGTACTGTAAGACCTGCTTATCAGTTTTAAAAAACAATAAAAAGCCTTCAAATCTTTATGCTATTCCATATACAATAATTGAGATGAAATATAAAAACTAAAAGTATATAATTTCTAGGAAAAAAAGCAAAGGCAAATACTTTGGGTTCAGACAAGCAACATGGATGAATTATAAAAACATGAAGACTGGCACAAAAGAGTACATATAGTATGATTCCAACTGTATAAACTCTAAGAATGGGATGACTGGGTGGCTCAGAAATTGAACGTGTATGCCTTTCGCTCAGGGCGTGATCCTGGAGTTCCGGGATGAGTCCCACAGTGGGCTCCCTGCATGGAGCCTGTTTCTCCCTCTCCCTGTGTCTGCCTCTCTCTGTGTCTCTCATGAATAAATAAATAAAATCTTTAAAAATAAATGAATAAAATAAAATATAAAAGTAAGTTTTTCCTTATTCATCAAAGATGATAGCAACAAAAAAAGTTGTTGCCTAGGTCGGGAGGAAAACAGCACATAGTAGTGAACTTCCTGGGGGTACTGAAATGATCTGTATCTTCACTGGGGTGATGCTTGCTTACTTGTCAGAACTCATCAAACTGGGGATCCCCGGGTGGCGCAGCGGTTTGGCGCCTGCCTTTGGCTCAGGGCGCGATCCTGGAGACCCGGGATCGAATCCCACGTCGGGCTCCCGGTGCATGGAGCCTGCTTCTCCCTCTGCCTATGTCTCTGCCTCTCTCTCTCTCTCTCTCTGTGTGTGTGTGTGACTATCGTAAATAAATAAAAAAATAAAAAATAAAAAAAAGAACTCATCAAACTATGTAACTATGTTCTGTTGCATGTAAATTATAATTACAACAAAAATTAATTAAAAATAAAGTGGTAGCTGCATTATTAAAAGATAAACTTTGTGGGAAAGGAATTTTTAGAGATAAGGGTGAATACATGTTTAGAGGTTCAATATGGATATAAATTCTAAACTTGTACATAATAAAAGCTTCAAAACATAAAAGCAAAGTGATAGAACTCAAAGAATAAAAATTCACCAGAGTAGGATTTTAACAATACATTTATCAGTACTTACCAACTGAAAGATTATGCATATAAAAAGTTTAATTGCATAAATATTTAATTACATAAAGCAATAACATTTAAATAACAATTAGCAAACTTTAACAAACATACACAAAACATTACACTAAATTACTGTAGAAGAAACATGTTTCAGACACAAAGAATATTTACAAAGAGTGATCACATACTAAGCCATAAGATAAATCTCAACAAATTCAAATAAAATAATACAATGCAGACTACATATTCAAATCATAACAAAATGTTACAAGGTAGTAAACTAAAAATAAGTATCAATTTTTAAAATTAAAAACACACTTCTAAATAATCTATCAGTTAAAGAAGAAATGAGATCTACACAAATACAGCCAGTAGATTTTTTTAAAAGATACAAAATCAAATCAATGGAAAAAGATCTGTTTTTCAACAAATGGTGTTGGAAAAACTAGATATCCATATATTAAAAAAAAAAAAAAAGCAGCTCAGCCTAAACATTACAACTTCTACAAAAATTAACTCACACACGAATTGTTGATCTCAACATAAACCATAAAACTATGCAACTTTTAGAAGAAAACGTAGGATGTGCTCGCTTCGGCAGCACATATACTAAAATAGAAGAAAACGCAGGAGAAATCTCGATTTGTACGTAGGATACCAAAAGCAGGATCCATTAAAAAAAATTAATCAACTGAACTTCGCCAAAATTAAAATGTTTATATTATGAAAGACACTGTTGAGAGAATTTTTTTAAAAAAGAAATAGAGAATAAGAGAAAAATATTTGCAAATCACATACCTAAAAGAGGAGTATGTCCAAAATATATAAAGACTATTCAAAACCCAGTATTAAGAAAATAAACAACCCAACTTAAAAATGAGCAAAGACTTGAACAGATACTTTACCAAAAAGTATAAAGAGATGGTAAATAAGATAGATACTCAAAATCATTACCCATTAGGTTAATAAATCATAAATCATAGGGCTGAAATGTGCTCCCTGGATTTTGTACCTACTTGCTAGTTTGTCAGAGCAGTTTGAGCTGTACAGCATGTACAAGAAAGGAGCATACAGTGGATTGGGAGAAAATGAGAAGTGGAGACAATAACTGAAAACTAATCTTTCAAGAAGCATGGCTATGAAAAGGAAAGAGAGAGAAGTTAGGTTGGTAATCTAAAGGACAATAAAGATTGAATTTAGGGGTGAGCCTTGAGCAAGTTTATAGGCTATCAGTAAAGATACTACAGCGAGGCAGAGGTTGAAAACCTAAATAAAAAGATAATAAAAGGAAAAAAGGTCCTGGAAAAAAATGGGAGAATAGGATCTAGAGACAACTTGAAAAGTGGAGAAAAGCTGAATAACATTGACACGCATATTTGTCTGTAGGTGGAACAGGAAGTTATCCTGTTCCTGCATCCTTTGCTTTATTTTCTATATGAAATAGAGGATGAAGCCATCTGTGGAAAGTGAGGAAGAGCTGGAGTAGGAACTTGAGAGTGACAGAGGTTTGAAACAGCTGTTGCGGGGAGTGGAGAAAAGGGGCTGTCTTGAGACGAGTGTAAGATCTGCTAAAGAACACTCAAAGTTCAGCAGATTATCAACTTTGAACTACCTCAAGTTGCCACCAAGTTTCTAAATGACTAGGGATGAGCCTTAAGCAAGTAAGGAAAAAGGTACTTTCACCACTCCCAGACCGTAATAAAGTGTGTGGTCCATACTAGGAGTAGCACTGACCTAGACTACTATACTTGCCTTCCCCTAGTCTCTGGACCTGTCCCTATGGCATACCATTCCCCCTCAGTACTATCAGGTACTGCCTGAGGTCATTATAAAAATAAACCTGATCATTTAATCCTCTGTTTAACTTATCCAATAGTCTCCTAGATTCAGATAAAATCTGAAAACATTAAAATAACAAGGTCCTTCTTAATCTCATCTCTTAGCAATCACTTTCATCCATCCCATCTCATCTTTTTTTTTCCTTCCTTTTTTAAAGATTCTATTCATTCATTCATGAGAGACACAGAGAGAGGCAGAGACATACGCAGAGGGAATGGCAGGTTCCCCTTAGGGAGCCTGATGCGGGACTCAATCCCAGGACCCAGGGACCATGACCAAAGGCAGACACTCAACCACAGAGCCACCTAGGTGCCCTCATCTTTTAACTTTAGTCATAATGAAGTAATTCCAGGTCCCCAAACATACAGGGTCTCACATGTCCCCACTACTCTGTACATGAAATTCCCTCTGTTGGTCATCCCTTGACCTTTGCCATCAAAATTTAACTCAGATGTCCCTCCCCTAATTTGTACTACTACAAAAAAATACACAGGGACTACCATTTATAATATAATGTTGTAAGAAATGTCCCCTTGGAATTGTACAAACTGAGGACCTGGGTATCCCTCCTTATCTTCCCACAGTATTCATCCTGTGCCTATCTGTATGCATAACTTAACTGCAATTTGTTTACAAAGAGTACAAGCTTCTTCAAGGTAGTAATTTTGTCAGGGAAGTTTTCTTGGCCTCACCAATTAGACTAGGTACCATAATCACTCTATCTTCCTCCTTAAAAAGAGATGATAAACAGTAAGAGATAACCACAGAAACAGCTTTTATTGTTTACTTCGGGTAAGCATTATATTAAGCATTTTACATATATTATCTCATTTAATTTTCAAAAGAACATGAGAAAGGTACCATTATAATTCCTATTTTACAGAAGATGGAACTGAGAGACTCAAAGAGCTAAAGCAACTTGCTTAAAGTCACATGGCCAGTAAGTAGCAGAATGCCGGGATTGATATCGCAGGGTGAAACCTAAAACATCCCCCTTTAGTCTCTGTCTCAGTCTCTCTGTCTCTCTCTCTCTGTCTCTGACGAATAAATAAATAAATAAATAAATAAACCTTATAAAAAAAAAAAAAAAAAGATAGGGCAGCCCAGGTGGCCCAGCGGTTTAGTGCCGCCTTTAGTGCCGTCAGGGGGTGTGATCCTGGAGACCCGGGATCGAGTCGCACATCCGAGTCGCACATCCGGCTCCCTGCACGGAGCCAGCTTCTCCCTCTGCCTGTCTGTCTGCCTCTCTCTCTCTCTCTCTGTCATGAATAAATAAATAAAATATTTAAAAAAAAAGATAATTCTCCTTCAGACTTTTACTTTTAACCCTCCTAAATTTCTACTTGTCAATTTCTGCCTATCATTCTTAGAGTACTCTCCCTGAATACTTGTCATCTACTATGTTAGCTGTCTTTTCTAGCTCCTGTTGATTTGGAAATCTGATAAACTTTCTATGTTATTGTCAAAGTTAGCAATAAAAATGTTGCAGTCTTATATTTGTGTTCAGAAAATTATTTTTGACATCTTAAAAAAATTTTTGACGTCTTAAATCTGTACATTCGCCCAACTACTTAACTGAAATCAGTTATTTAAACTATTTAAAAGGTTAAAGAACAGACCCATTATTTTGATAGGGTTTTCCATAAAACATTATTTTACCTCAACTTTTCTCAAGGCTTGTAGTTTCTCAACAGGTAAATAATCACTCCTTCTCATTTCATTCAGTTTTTAATTATTTATTTGTCTCCAAATGCACCTCTCAAGGTTTCTCATTATATCATGATTCCTTTCTATGAACCCCCTATTTGTCATAAAAGCTCCAGAAAAAAGAGCAGGGAGTAAAATGTTCCACATTACTAATTGAACTTTTATGAGAGTGAAGGGATAAATCTTCCACAAGTTGACTCTACAAACAACATCTCTGGAGAAAAAATTAGGAACTTTCTTTATACAGACAAATACAAAACACAAAAGGACTTTCATATTATAAAATTACCTCCCCTTTCAGTAGAGCATTTTAGCAAATACTTTTAAAAGAACAAAGTTTAATAAGAAAGATACAATGAAATACTTTGGTTTTACAACCCAAATCCTGAGACATCAAATAAGAAAATGAGCAGACTGAGGAAAAAATGGTGTATTTACATTGAGGAAAAAATGGTGTATTTACATAAGTCATCTTCAAATTTATTTTTTCCTCTTGGAGGGTATATATATCATGCTTTATAACTGAAGTATGTTCTCTTCAGACACTAATATTACTCAACCATTATGTTTATTTAGGGATAAATTATTCCAGTTGTGCTACTCAACTGAGAACATAACAAAAAAGATAAGGGGTGACATGGTTATTATCTTAGTGAGAAAACAGTTGTCAAGCCATCATAATTTAATAACTTTTGCTGAAAGCATTTATTTCAGTTTCCTGTGCTAATTATGCTACACACATCTTTAATATTAAACTTTTCATCACTATCCAAAGGCATCACAGTATGTTTTAGTAAATTTAAGAATGTTTACCTAAAACACTGTACAATTCCAGGTTTGTTTGTTTTTTAGGTTTTATTTATTTATTCATGAGAGACACAGAGAGAGGAGAGAGAGAGAGAGGCAGAGACATGGGCAGAGGGAGAAGCTGGCTCCCTACAGGGAGCCTGATGTGGGACTCTATCCCAGGATCCTGGGATGCGCAGTGAGCGAAGGCAGATACTCAACCACTGGGCCACCCAGGCATCCCCAATTGCAGGTTTTGATTTTAGTTAGGTAAGGATTTTTCTTTTAATCCGGAAATTCTCTTTGAGAATCTTCATTCACCCTCACTTTTTAAGCGCTAAAAGAAGCTTAATAATGGTATTAACATTCAGTGAAAGAGAATGAAATGAAAGGAAAAGGGCATAAAGTTAGTATTAGATACAGAACTCTTTTGAGCAGAAGGACAAAAGGACAGTAACACTCAGAATTAAAGCCACTAAATGAGGACTATGTAGTTACTACCACAGGGATTCTAAGAAAAAAATGTTAAGACCTGCCTCATCTATAATTGTTTTCTCTCTCTCTGGAGTTTGAATACCCTATTCTAATTTATGCAGTTTCAACGGGCATCACGTTTCCAATCTTGCACACTAAATTACATGACATTATTTTCTAAAAAATTGATTTTATAATAATTTGAGAAATCCAGTCTATACCCCTGTATAGAAAAAAATGAAGGAAGGAATCATCAATTACTAGACCACATGAATATACTGGACAAAATGAATTTTGTATCTCTTCTACTTCTACAACCACAAAATAGAGCTTCCATGGAAATAAGCCAAATTTCTGGTTTTGAGGAAGAATGGGTCTCATTAGACACTTCCACAGAGACCCCACAAGCCATGTGACAACTTATATTACTCTCAAATTCAAGTTAGGAACTCAAGTGATATTGAAATACAACCCAAATTAGTTGGTGCTACTTTTGTCACTAGCACTGTTGAATGATAACTAAGGCAACAGAAAAATCATCTCTGGGATTGTTCAAAGTCATTTTTTTAAATGTCTTTTTTCAATTTTCTTAGGATAAGATTATGAACTCTTTTCACAAATACCTCATGGAATTACAGAATGGTAAAACATTGAAACTGGAAAAACTAGTACTTCAACCTTTAACTCTCAACAACTTGTTTAACGGGGGAAGTCTGTAAAACTAACCGTTCCTCCCACCATCTCATATAAACCACGTTCTCACAGCATTCTGCAAAGAATCAAATTATCTGAGGATGCAGCTGTTAAGTAATAGCAGCTGCTCAGTATTGAAATTCAGGGGTTATCCCTAAAATCAAATTCCTCAAAACTCAGATTCAAAAAACAACAGAATCATTAGTTTAAGTAAGAAACCCAACTAAGTTTATTGTAATAGAAAAGAATGATTTTTATTGCTAAGGCTAAAAGGTGGTGAGACTTATGCAAGTATCTTTGAAGATATCATGGACACCATAAAAAGTTAGCTACAGAAAAATTTAAAGATATGCCTCAAAAAACCATTTTTATATTTAACCTAGTTTGGCATTTCCTCCGCTTTGAGGTGCTTGAATAAATGGGGCAACCATGCTCTAAAATATACAGATACTGTATAAATTCTGATTCATCTGTTCCCTCAAAGATCCACTAAACTGTTGATGAAGAAAAACAAACTCATCTCAACTCTTTATCACATTTGTTAATTAGAAAAAGGGCCCCAAGTTTAAAGTTACTGCATTCTGTATTTATACTTTTCTGTAAGGAGCTCCAAGTACTCTAAAAATCTGTTTACCATTTGTATAAAGTCCCCAAATAAGCAAAACTAAATATATTGTTTAGTGAATTTTGGGGCGGTGGGGGGAGTGATAGAACTGTTTTAAAACTCATAATGGATGCATAATTTGTATTGTAATTGTAAAAATTCACTAAAATTCAATGAACTTTAAATGGGAGAATTTAATAGCATGCATGTTTTACCTCAATAAAACTCTTTAAAAATTAGGTATCAAGATAATGAGAAGACAAGACACAAACAAGGAAAAACTATTTGCAAGACATATCTAATAAAGGATTGTTACTTAAAATCTACAAAAAACTCTCAAAGCTCAGTTATATGAAAACCAAAGGGCCAAAGACCTTAACAGACACCTCACCAAAGAAGATATAGATAGCAAATAAGCATATGAAAAGATGCTCCAGGGATGCCTGGGTGGCTCAGAGATTAAGCGTCTGCCTTTGGCCCAGGGCCTGATCCTGGAGTCCAGGGATGGAGTCCCACATGGGGCTCCCCCCATGGAGCCTGCTTCTCTCTCTGCCTATGTCTCTGCCTCTCTCTGTGTGTGTCTCTCATGAGTAAATAAATAAAATCTTTAAAAAAAAAAAAAAAGAAAAGAAAAAGAAAAGAAAGGATGCTCCACAACCATGTCATCAGGGAAATGCAAATAGAAGATACCAGTACACACTGCTTAGAATGGCCAAAGTCGAGAACACCAACAACATTAACTGCTGACAAGGACATGGAACAATGGGAACTCTCATTCATTGCTGGTGAAAATGTATTCAAAATAGTCCAGCCACTTTGAAAAACAGATTGTCAATTTTTTTTTTTTTTTTTTTACCAAACTCAACATGCTCTTACCATACAATCCAGCAATCAAACTCCTTAGTATTTATTGAAAGGAGCTGAAAACTTATGTCCACATAAAAACCCGCACATAAATGTTTATAGCACTTTAACCACAATTGCAAAAACTTGGAAGTAACCAACACACTCTTCAGTAGGTGAATAGATAAACTGTAGTACATCCAGACAACAGGGTATTTTTCAGCACTAAAAAGAAATGAGCTATAAAGTCATAAATAAAGCTGGAGGAAACTTAAATGCATATTACTAAGTAAAAGAAGCCAATCTGAAAAGGCTACATACACTTTAATTCCAATTATATGACATGAAAAGGGAAAACTATGGAGACAATAAAAAGATAAATGGTTGTCAGAGGTTATGGGAGAGGAATAAATACATCACAGAAGATTTTTAGGCAGCAAAATTATTCCGTAGGATACAATGTCATTATACATTTGTCAAAACCCATAGAATGCAGAACACCAAGAGTAAAATCCTAATGTAATCTATGCACTTTGGATAATAATGATGTGTCAAGGGATCCCTGGGTGGCGCAGCGGTTTGGCGCTTGCCTTTGGCCCAGGGCGCGATCCTGGAGACCCGGGATCGAATCCCACGTCAGGCTCCCGGTGCATGGAGCCTGCTTCTCCCTCTGCCTGTGTCTCTGCCTCTCTCTCTCTATCTCTCTGTGACTATCATAAATAAATAAAAAATAAAAATAAAAAAATAATGATGTGTCAATGTAGGTTCATTCTAAAAAATGTTATTACTCTGGTTCAGGATGTTCATAGTGAGGGACACTGCATATGCCCAGGATCAGTGCGTTTATGGGAACCCTCTGTACTTTCTACTCAATTTTGCTGTAAACCTAAAACTGCTCTAAGAAAAATTAAGTCTATTTAAAATAAAAAAAAAAAAGATAATAAAACAAGTCAATCAGGGTGCAGAGCAAGATCAATATACAAAAATCAACTATATACACAAGCAATGACTAATCCAAAAATGAAATTTAGAAAACAATCCAAATTACAATATTGTTAAAAACAATAAAATACATGGAAATAAATTCAAGATGTGTAAAACATACTCTGAAACTACAAAATTGATGAAAGAAATTGAAGATCTAAATGGGAAAACATCCCATGTTCATGGATTGGAACACTTAATACTGTTAAGAAGACAATACTCCCCAAACTGATTTATAAATTCAATATAATTTCCTATCAAAATCCCAGCTGGCTTTTTTTTTTTTAAGAAAATGATAAGCTAATCCTAAAATTCATATGAAAATGCAAGGGACCCAAAATAACGAAAATGATCTTAAAAAAGAACAAAGTTGGAAGACTCCCATTTCCCAATTTTACACTTACTACAATGTTATAGTGATCAACAGTGTTGGAGTGGCATAAGGATAAATTTATAAATCAATGGAATAAAATTTCCAGAATCCAGAAACTGGAAATAAACTCTCACATTTAAGCCCAAAAGATTTAACATGGGTGCCAAGGCCATTCAACTGGGAAATAATAATAATTCTTCCAACAAATAGTGAAGAGACAACTGGATAGCCACATGTAAAAGAGTGATACTGCACCCATACCTCACAATATACAAAAAATTAAAAGAGATCACAGACCTAAATATAAGAGCTAAAACTATAGGGGCATCTAGGTGGTTCAGTGGTTGAGCATCTGCCTTCGGCTCAGGTCATGATCCTGGGGTCCTGGGATCAAGTCCCACATCAGGCTCCCCTCAGGAGCCTGCTTCTCCCTCTGCCTATGTCTCTGCCTCTCTGTGTGTCACATGAATGAATAAATACAATCTTAAAAAAAAAAAAAAGCTAAAACTATAAAACTCTTAGAAGAAAATATAGGTGTAAATCTTGATGATTCTGAGTTAGGTAAAACTTTCTCAGATATGACACCAACGACCAAGAAAGTGAAAAGACAAACTAAAGAATGGGTGAACATATTTGCAAATCATGTATCTGATAAGAAAAGCACTTAAAAACAAAAAGACAACCCAATTTAAAAAAGGTCAAAAGATATTTCTTCAAAGACAACATACAACGAGCACACAAAAAGATGTTCAACATCATATTAATGGGAAATACAAATCAAAACCACAATGAAGTACCACTTCACTCTAAAATGCCTATAATCAAGAAGACAGTGTTGACAGGGATGTGAAGAAATTGGAACCCTCTTACATTGTTGGTACTGTAAAATGGTTCAGACACTGTGGAACACAGTTTAGTGATTCCTCAAAAAAGTTAAACATAGTTACTAGATGCTAAGTGACTCAGCAATTCCACTCACAGGTATACACCCCCAAGAGCAAAGAAAACATATGTTCACTTAAAACTTATATGTGAATGTTCATAAATAATACTGTTCAAAATAGCCAAAAAGTGGAAATAACCCTAATATCCAACTGGATAAACAAAATGTAATATATCCAAACAATGGATTATTATTTGGGCATAAAAAGGGATGAACCTTGAGAACATTATGGTAAGTGAAAGAAACCTGCCACAAAGACCACACATATCAAATGATTCTATTTTATGAAATGTCTAATATAGGCAAATCTATAGAAACAGAAACATTAATGGTTGCCAGGAGCATGGGGAACAGAGAGTGATTTGCTAATGGATAGGTTTATTTTGGTGGTGATGAAAATGTTCTAAAATGAAAATTTACTCTGTGAATATACTAAGAACCATTAAATTGTACATTTTTTAATTGTACACTTTAAATGGGTGAATTATATGATATGTGACTGTCATCAAGAAAGCCATTTCTTTTAGGCAAGTAAAAAAATTCAGGACAGTAGTTTCTTCTTGGTGGGGCAGGTAAGGCAGAGAGATAGAATGGGGAGGTGTTTATGCACAGCTTCACAGTGTTGGTTTTATGTTCTATTTCTTAGGCTGGGTTGTGGATACTTTATTATTCTTAATCACCTCCATCACATATCTTTTCTGTATCTCTTAATTAGCTCTGAAGTCTTAGCCAAGTCACTTAGACCTCTCTGAGCTGCAGCTCCCTCTCTAAAAGAGGGATACTATCGTACCTCCTTAGGGCTATACTTTATAATAAAGAAGAGTCTTTCTTTAAAGTAGAAGTTACTATAAACTTCAAAGTGCAAATCTGTTATACTCTCACCTCACTAAAATAAGCACTATTGGTAGATACCCTTCCAGACTTTCCAGGAACATAGGAGTATTTTTTTTTTAATATTTAAGGGATAATCTTTGACACTGATTTTCACTCAGTAAATTGTATCTTTCAAAGATAATCACTCCAAAATTCCTCTTTGCATCTATAAGCTCAATGACATCTCTAGTCAAAGGGTGTAAACAATTTTGAGAAACTGTTCTCCTAGAAAGTCTCTATCCATATACACTATCATCATAAGTTTCAGAGTGTCTGTTTCACTACATCTGCAACAACTGAAGGAGTCATCACTTTTTTCCAAATGTCAAACTAGTGGGAAGCCTGGGTGGCTCAGTTGGTTAAGTGTTTGACTTTAGCTCAGGCCATGATTTTGGGGTCCTGGGATCAAGCCCCGCTTCGGGCTTAGTAGGGAGTCTGCTTGTCATTCTCCCTCTGCCCCTTCCCCTTGCCCGTGCTCTCTCTCTCTCAAATAAAGAAATAAAATCTTTAAAAAGTCAACCTAGCAGGTTAAAAGTGGTATCCTATTTCTGTATTTCTTTGCGAATGAAAGTAAGAATCTTGGGGATCCCTGGGTGGCGCAGCGGTTTAGCGCCTGCCTTTGGCCCAGGGCACGATCCTGGAGACCCGGGATCGAGTCCCACGTCGGGCTCCCGGTGCATGGAGCCTGCTTCTCCCTCTGCCTGTGTGTGTCTCTGCCTCTCTCTCTCTCTGTGTGACTGTCATAAATAAATACAAATTAAAAAAAAAAAAAAGAAAGTAAGAATATTTTAAAAATGTTTTTAAGGGGATCCCTGGGTGGCTCAGCGGTTTAGCGCCTGCCTTTGGCCCAGGGCACAATCCTGGAGTCCCGGGATCGAGTCCCGCCTCGGGCTCCCAGCATGGAGCCTGCTTCTCCCTCCTCCTGTGTCTCTGCCTCTCTCTCTCTCTCTCTCTCTCTCTCTCTCTCTCTCTCTCTCTCTCTAGGTCTATCATAAATAAATAAATCTTTTTAAAAAATGTTTTTAAATGGGGGAACACCTGGGTGGCTCAGCGTTTGAGCATCTGCCTTCAGCTTAGGGCGTGATTGGGGCGGGGAGGGAGGACGGCTCCTGGGATTCAGTCCCGCATCAGGGAGCCTGCCTCTCCTTCTGCCTATGTCTCTCTCTCTCATGAATAATAAAATATTTAAAAATAAATTTTATTTCTTCCTGAATAGCCCGTTCTCTAGCTTTTGCCTATTTTTAGTTAGGTTAGTCTTCTTTCTTTTCTTTCTTTCCTTTCCTTTCTTTCTTTCTTTCTTTTTATAAATTCATTTTTTTAATTTTTTTTATAAATTTATTTTTTATTGGTGTTCAATTTGCCAACATATAGAATAATACCCAGTGCTCATCCCATCAAGTGCCCCCCCCAGTGCCCATCACCCAGGCACCCCCACCCCCCACCCACCTCCCTTTCCACTCCCCCTAGTTCATTTCCCAGAGTTAGGAGTCTCTCATGTTCTGTCTCCCTTTCTGATATTTCTCATTTTTTCTCCTTTCCCCTTTATTCTCTTTCACTATTTTTTATATTCCCCAAATGAATGAGACCATATAATGTTTGTCCTTCTCCAACTGACTTATTTCACTCAGCATAATACCCTCCAGTTCCATCCACATCGAAGCAAATGGTGGTATTTGTCGTTTCTAATGGCTGAGTAATATTCCATTGTATACATAAACCACATCTTCTTTATCCATTCATCTTTTGATGGACACCGAGGCTCCTTCCACAGTTATTCACCCTTATTTCTTATTGATTTTAAGAGGTTTGTTTTTTTTTTTAAGATTTATTTATTTATTTATTTATGGGGGGGGCAGAGACACAGGAGGAGGGAGAAGCAGGCTCCACACCGGGAGCCCGACGCAGGACTCGATCCCAGGACCCCAGGATCACGCCCCGGGCCAAAGGCAGGCGCCAAACCGCTGAGCCACCCAAGGATCCCCCGATTTTAAGAGTTCTTTATGTATTAAAGATGATAAAAACACTTATGCATATTTTCTTATTTTTGGCTTTATTTTTTACATTTAAATCTTTTTTAAAAAAAGATTTTATTTATTTATTCATGAGAGATACAGAGAGAGAGAGGCACAGGCAGAGGGAGAAGCAGGCTCCATGCAGGGAGCCCAATGTGGGACTCAATCCCGGAACTCTGGGATCATAACCTGAGCCAAAGGCAGATGCTCAACCACTGAGCCACCCAGGCATCCCTACATTTAAATCTCTAATCCACTTGGGACTTTTTGTACATTACAAATATGGATCCTACTTCATCTCTTTCCACCACTAGCTAAACCTCTCAAGCAAGATTTAATAAACCAATGATGTGTTAGAGCTGGTTCATACTGGCTCCTGAGAGATTATAACATTTTCTAGTATTTTGCAAGCTGTGAAACATAAGCATTATTAAAAATTATATAAACTTACAATAAAGTAAATGATTACTAAAACTAAATACTCAGATATCATCACTTCCTAATTATTTTAATATGATTCATATTCCTAAGGTTAACATCTAGGTTATCTGTAAAGTAAAAATACTTTATAATGGTGTGCTACTATGCTTCTTTTTCTACTTCAAGCGTTTGGTGACTTCACAATGGTAGCTTGCAATTGGCCACTACAAGAATATTTACACCACCGGAATATGGCAAGCCCTAAAAACCAGGACTATTTTATCTTTCAGAGATCCTGCAAAACATATAGCAGTACACCACTAAAATAAGCCATTCTTATTATTTTAAAGAGGATGACTAGCACATACTAATCTGTCATTTATTCACAAGTTTATATAACAGAATGTGGAGATAGAATTCAATGTACTTTTTTTTTCTGTGCTAGAATCAGGGATGGCTTTGGTACATAGGAGATGAGACTTTAGACATAGTTTCTATTATTCTAACATGAGATCATGGCTCTGCATTGAGAATGTATTTTTTCCTAAACAACTCAACAGCATTCTTAACTTAAAAGTAGATTACATAAGGGTACTTGGGTGGCTCAGTCAGTTAAGCATCTGACTCTTGATTTCGGCTCAGGTCACAATCTTGGGGTCATGAGATTGAGCCCCATACTGGGCTATGCAATAGACGTGGAGCCTGCTTAAGATTCTCCCTCTCCCCCCACCCTGCCCCTCTTTGCCCTAAAAAAAAATGTAGATTATAGAAAGCAGTAGCACTATAGACTAATAGCAGACTAATAACAGAAAGGACTATTTGGGGGATAGTTGGTTACTGTAAACTACTTTTAGATTAGGGCTCTTTACTCTAAAAAAAAAAAAAAAAATCCAAACCCCATAAAACAAAATCACTATCATAGAACAGTCTGAATACCATTCTAAGTGTTCCCTCATAAAAATTCCTACAGTGCATGAGGAAGTAGGGATCTACATAATGCAAGGGCCAATGATAGCACTCTTCTTTGATAGTCACCATCATGTCAAACTTCGCACTAGCAACTTTCTCCATTAACAACAAACAATAAATACACACCCAGGACCATATTCAGCTCTGAGATACAAATAAGACATGGTCCCAGCCTTCAAAACCCTCATGATTTTCCAAAACTCTCATCATTTTCCGTGTATCAGTGGATAAAGAATGTGTCGTAAGTGGTTATAAGTATTTGCTTTTATTAGCATTGAGAGGGAAAGAAGGACAGAAAATGATTTTGATTTTGTCTAGGAAACAAGCATATACTTTAAAAGAAAAAAAATCAAGGTATTAAAAACTAGTTAAAGTTTGCCTCCCTACAGAAATAAGCTCTCCCTACAGAGATACATGCTGATAACCAGATCTTCAGCATCTATACCAGGTAACCATCACAGTGTCCCTATTTTAATGTCTTTACTGCTGAGGTACTTTAAGAAGTCAACAATTTCTTTGCAGATACTGACATCAACTGTATCAAGTAAATCAATATCTGCTGTCTATGTATTTCCTTACCTGTCACGAGCCATTCAGATTTGAACTCCAGCTACCTCATTCTAGGTGTTTATGTTATGAAACTATGTAATATAATAGCATGCTAGACTCAATAAAACCCTTTTGCACATAAACCGAAAAGATTTCACTTTTAAAGACTTGTCAGTTGGTTTCCAGTAAGCATAATATCTCATATTATAGCCTAGGGAGCAAACACAACAGCTGCTCCTTTCATAGACACAGTTGTGCCTGGATATACACAGAGCAATGATTTCAACCACTTCCAATCATTAACTAATATTTTAGACTTTGAAATCTATTTCTTAGGGATTTGTGCTATACATAGAAATAATCATTACCCTTTGGGAAACAATGGCTCATTTAATGAAAATGAGTTTAACAAAGGAATTATTTGGTACTGAAAAATACAGAGCAGTGAATTGGGTGACTCAAATCACAGCATCATCAGCTCATGTAACAGGATAATTAAAAAAAAAAACCTATAGTAACTTAAAATTTAGCTTCAACAATGTAATATCCTCGTCATGTCCCCTGAACAAAATTGTGAAACCAGAAATTATGTTATTTTGAAAATGTTTCTTTACTCCCAACCTGAGATGAATACCACAAAAAAGAAAAACTTTGCAGAATGGAATATTTCTATTCTGCCTGAAGCCTAGTTTTGACTGGTATGTGTTTCCCATTACACATTTGATTCACACTGAATTTTCTTTTAAGTATTAGGAGAATAAATAGCATTCCAAAAGTCACCAGTTTGAAAACCTCCAGTTCCTTTTCTAGTTGGAGAGCTTAAAAAACTTACTACATGGAACAGCAAGTTAATGCAGTGACCATTAACCCAACCACAGCAAATTCTATAGAAATAGCCTCCAACTAGATAAAGCAAAAGTCACAAAATGTTACTCTAGAAGAATGGTTTTATGGGGACATCACTGTTCAATTCTTTTGTAGTTTCTGAGGTTTAAGATTTTTCAAAAAATAAGAGTAGTGCACGATATTCTCAAAGCAGATACACAAATATATATAATGTGAAAAGATTGAGTTTTCCACCAAAAGCCTTGCAGCTTATGACGTTAAACTTTTACCAGAAACCTTAGAGTCATGGCACACAAAAAGCAACTGAGTAAATAGTTTTGTTTTTTTTTTTAAAGATGCACTGTTCCTGGTTTCATTCAGAGTTTTTGTTTATTTGTTTTGTTTTGCTTTTATAAGAACACTTCCTCCAGTTTCAAAGCGCATTAGTTGAACAGGTATTACTGGTAAAACAGCAAAAGAGCTAAAGGTTCTGGCTCAGCCTCTAACCAGCTGTGTGACCTTGAACAAATCTCTTAGCTTCCCTGGGTCTCAATTTTCCCATTTATAAAATGAGGCAATTACACTGGATGCATTCTAAGGTATCTTCCAACTCTAATTCCTTTCAAGATAGAGCTCTAGGCTTGTGAAAATGAAAAAATTAGCCAAATAAATAAATAAATAAATAAATAAATAAATATCTTTGTACTGTTAGTGAAACAAACAAGATACAAAAATGTAAATACCCAATGCAATCATGATCTCAACTCATTACACATACATACACACATTCCAGAGGCAAAACTAGAAAAAAAAAATTCATCAAATGCTATCAGTGGCTATCTCTGAGTTGTAGGTTATAACTTTTCTCTATTTTTCAAGAGTCCTACCATAAACATATTATTACTTTGATAATAGAGTGGGAGGAGGGAGTTAAAGAGAAAGGAAAACCCTCCTTTTATGTGTTAAAGGGAATTTTACATTTGGAAGGCATTCCACACTTTGAATGATTTTTCAAAAACCATTGGAGCTAATCGGTAAAAAAAAAATCTCTGCGATAGTCACCTGATACCTATCAAGAGTCAAGACAAAAGCTGTTGGGTTATTTATCCTCAATTAGTAAGCTTTAAGGAGATACTAAATTTTTTACTCAAACTGGTAATTTTATAAAAGTCAACACATACATAGGGCCAGGCACAGTGCTATGACTTTACATATACACTGATTCTTTAATCCATACAATAACCCTTATGAAATAAATATACTATTACTATCGCCATTTTACACATTACAACCCTGAGGCACAAAGAGGTTAAATAGCCCAGAGCTAGTAAGAAGGCAGTCAAGATTCACTCATACGGTGAATGTAAGAAATAGTGAAAGGGATTATAGGGGAACGGAGGGAAAATGAGTGGGGAAAAATTAGAGAGGGTGACAAAACATAAGAGACTCCTAACTCTGCGAAACGAATAAGAGGTAGTGGAAGGGGAGGCAGTGGGGGAGAGGTGTGACGGGGTGATGGGTACTGAGGAGGGCACTTGACAGGATGAGCACTGGGTGTCACAGTATATGTTAGCATATAGAACTTCAATGAAAAAATATATTTAAAAAAATATATTTAAATCCAGTCTATAATCATCCAGTACTACTGGCTCTAATCACTAACCCATAAAGTCCCTTTGTACTTAAATTTTGTCCTTCTCTGGTCATTCTTTAACTGCTTTTGTTCTCAAAGTTCTTCTGAACTACTTTTCTTTAAACTGAAAAGAAATAATATGTAAGTGCTAAGATTAAAAGACTGGCTAAACTTTTAATTTGCTAGCTTAAAATTATGATTCATAACTTCAAAGCTAAAAGGAGTATAATTGAATCTTCATACATATCACTAGGTAAATACTACTATAACATCTGAGGAATTAAATAGCATTAATTGCTAAGATTAATATTGGAATTTATTGTTTGAAAATACTGTTGAAAACCATTGTTTAACTACAAAGAAGGCACTTTGAGTCTTTGTCCTCATGAATCTTCTGGGAAAAGAGCCCCTTAAACTAACTGTTGTACCTTTCTAATGTCTAACATATAGAAATGGTACTTTAAAGTGTATTGTAATTAATTATTTTGATTTTTCAAAGAATATACATACTATTTATTCTGAACACTGGCTTTAATACCCACCCAGTTAATTTCATAATAACCCCAATGACTGCAACATGAAGAACCTGGGAAAAGGAAAACAGAGAAAGCCAACCAATTAAACGTGGTTGAAGTTCTCACCTAATTCTTTCTCAGGCAATTCAAACCCAAACCAAGTATACATGTGTCCCTCTTTCTGCACATTACCTACATTACTTGCCAATTTTTATGGCTTCTGGATTACTCTGAATAAAGCTCAAATTTCCCCATATCTGTATTACTACAGATTTTAGCCATGTAAAGATAAATATAGAAATCAATAGTTTCCTATTTTAAAAAACTAAAATGAGAGGGAAGTGAAGAAGAAAGAGAGGGAAAAAAACTTTGCACCAGGCTGCCTGTTAACTTAGATGTGCAATGAGATAATCACTCGATAATTGCACCCTTTGGGTACTTCTGTACTGGTAAAATAATAAAGTGAAACCAAGTCACCTGGTTTATTTCAATTTACTTACACAATTTGCAAATCTGCAGCTCTCTGCCATAGTACATTAAGGAAATAAGCATGTAAGAAAAAAATCACCTGCTTATGTAAATTGGAGGATGGTTTTTATCTATGCAGACAAAAAAAATAGCTGCAATCTGGGTCAAATGACTAATTTTATCTATTTGTTCAAATGTCTCTCTTCACCTTTTCTCTGTAGCTCAGAGCAAGAATTTTAGGTCAAGGAATGGATAAACCAAAAGTTTCTGTGTTGTCCATTTCCCTGTAAGGAGTTTGCTGCATGACAATACTGAGCCCTATACTACTGAAATTGAAAACAAGACTGAGAACTTTATCTAGATAACAAAACCACAACATCGAGAGAGGAAAAGAAATCAATGGAGTATATCTGATCTAACTGGGAAGGAAAGCAAACATGGCAAGGATCAGGTACCAATTTTATCTTCTGGTACCTTAGGCAAACAAGGCTTCAGAAAAGAAAAGGAAAATACTCCAAATAATTCAGGGCAGATAGGACAACTTCTCTATAGAGAACATTATTCCACTTTGTTCTATAAATGCACCCAGTCAAGATCTTCTGAGTCTGATATAAGTAAGATGAATGCGTTCTTGGTAATTAATGACTGCCTTCCCAGTATCTGTTGGGGGAATTCATCCTTACCACTTATAACTGACTCTATCTCCACGCCCAGGTCCAGAGTAATCCTATCTCTACTGACATGATTGGTTCAGAAATCAGTATACAACCCAATAGAGGCCAAAGAGACTCCAGTACTGTGCTGGACAATAAGGTAGTACACTTTGTATGGGGGGGGAAGAATGTAAAATACCTAATTAATAATTTTTATTAAAAAATAATTTTTAGGGATCCCTGGGTGGCGCAGCGATTTGGCGCCTGCCTTTGGCCCAGGGCGCGATCCTGGAGACCCGGGATCGAATCCCACGTCGGGCTCCCGGTGCATGGAGCCTGCTTCTCCCTCTGCCTATGTCTCTGCCTCTCTCTCTCTCTCTCTCTCTGTGACTATCATAAATAAATAAAAAATAAATAAAAAAATTTAAAAAAAAAAAAAATAATAATAATTTTTATAGTAATAACATGCTGAAATGACAACATTTTGGATAAATGCAGGTAAATAAAAATATATTACTAAAACTAATTTCACCTGTTTCCTTTCACATTCTTTAATGTGGCCACTAGAAAACTTAAAGTCACATATGTGCTTATATATCTACTGGGCAGTGCTGCTGGTCGGCTGAGGGCTTCTATGAAAATGTTCCCTTCCAATTGTGGAAGGGCTTTAGGAAGTCACACTCCTGCTCTATCTCTGGGCATTGCATGCCCTAAACAACTACATCCTTAAAGCTGTGACACAGCTCATTTTGTGGGAGGCCGATCTGCAAACTAGTGAATTCCCTACCCAAATTCAGAATTTAAAAGCAACTCCTAAAAAAGAAGAAAAAAAAAGGAAAGAAAGGAAGGAAGGAAGGAAGGAAGGAAGGAAGGAAGGAAGGAAGGAAGGAAGGAAGGAAGGAAGGAAGATTGATTCTTAAAAACAAAACATTGGGGGAATCCCTGGGTGGCTCAGTGGTTTAGTGCCTGCCTTTGGCCCAGGGGAATGATCCTGGAGTCCCGGGACCCGGTCCCACATCAGGCTCCCTGCTTCTCCTTCTGCCTGTGTCTCTGCCTCTCCCTCTCCTGTGTCTTTCATGAATATATAAATAAATAATCTTTTAAAAAAAAAAATTGTAAATCAACTTGGCTAATGTAAGCACTGGCCCCCAAATCATCTTATTTGATTACACACACACACACAAAATGTTTAATATTAAACTTTAAAATTTTTTAAATCACTCCAAATATTTAGGAAAGAAAATATATTTAAAACACTAAAAGGTAAAGTATTACCAGAAAAATAGTATCAAATTTACACTTAGGAAGGAATTGATTGCCCATTTGCAAATATGCAGGCTCTTCATAACTAAGTATGTATAACCCTTACCACTAAGTCAATAGAAGAAAATAAATCTTAGACAAACTACACATTTAAAATCTGATCCCAAATTTGAAAATTCTATGAAAGTACCATATTGGAATAGGGTTACATTATCTCATTCTTCCTTTAAACATTTTAGAAGGTATTCAACACCTGTAATCCTGCAAAAAGATGTCATATGGTCACTAACAGACTTGACCACAAGTTAAAGCTATCATGCTTTATAAATATCAATGCAATTTTATAACAGAAACTTAGGAAACACAAAGTTTTATAAATAGGGAAACCAAGTCTCAGAAAACTTAAATAACTTTATCAAGGTCTTGTTGGCAGCAAGGTAGGACCAGAACCTCATTTCCTAACAAGTTGAGTACTCTATTACCTCGTCATTAAAAAAAATTCTTTCCAAGGAAATGGCACCTTGAACACGATAAACACCAAGTTCTCTGGCTTATTAAACTAGAAATAAAAACTTAGGATTTGGAAGAATTTTATTAATAAAACAACATGCTACTAATACTTAAGACAGGGATCCCTGGGTGGCGCAGCGGTTTGGCGCCTGCCTTTGGCCCAGGGCGCGATCCTGGAGACCCGGGATCGAATCCCACGTCAGGCTCCCGGTGCATGGAACCTGCTTCTCCCTCTACCTATGTCTCTGCCTCTCTCTCTCTCACTGTGTGACTATCATAAATAAATAAAAATTAAAAAAAAAAATACTTAAGACATTCTTTAGAATCAAATACACACACACACATATATTTACATATCAGAGAGAAAAAAAATCACACAATTATTCTCTCAAATGCCATCATTAGATCTACCTGCTAAATTCAATGGCCTTTTTTCCCCTCTCATTTTCTGACTTTTTTTTATCTGTACCAAAGATCACTCCCATCTTCCTAACAATCTTCTGCCATGCATCGGTTGTCAATCACTATGAATATATTTTCCTATCTGACTGCCCTTTAGTTCTGCCTCCAACAATTTCTTCCACCTACAACTGAGAACATTCCCTAAGGCTCAGACCTCAACTACCTCCACATTTCTCTTTAACATCTATATATTTATCTCTCTGAAAAAGTCACTCTCTTAAAAACTTTCAATGGTTGCTAATCCCAGTGTTTCAACTTTTTTCATTATTACCCCCTCCAAGGACCCTTTTTAAACATTTTTCCCCCAACTACACTCCCTGTGAAATTTTAATACCATAGATATGCTATACATCTGTATAGGTATATATGTGCTTTATTCATTAAAAGCGTAAGATTTTGCCCCTTTCCCAGTACCAGTGGTCTCTTCAGCTGGACACTCCAACTTCAGGGTCCAGCTTTAGTTTGTGCCTCTACTCTATCACCTCCCACCCTCTCCACTACACATAACTTTCAGCAACTCCAGCCCTATAGTCTCTTGCATCTGAGCCCATCCATCTAGAATGTTCTTCCCCATTAGCTCTCATTCTTAAAACTCAGTTCAGGTATTACCTCTTCTAGAAAGCATTCATACCTTCCACAGAAATCTCTCCTTTATGTTCTCATAATCTCTATTGAATCATATCTACTACTATGTACCTGCTACTATTGCATTGATGGAAAATGGATAATAATTATCCCACTACAAGTCTCTTTCCTGCACCAGATTATATCTTTCTTAAATTCCCTCTCAGCTAGCACAGGGCCTGGAAATAATCAATAACCAATAAATAAGTATTGTTAAAGAACAAGTGAAAATATATCCTTATATTTTTATTTTAAAATTAGTTTCAACTCCAGATCAAGAATCCCTGAAAGCAGGGATAAATTATTTTGCATACTGTTTACTTAACTATAAGCTACTTTAGGGCAATTATCATGACTTAAACATCTTTATATGCCAGTACAAGTACAGAACAGGTAATAACAAAAGCTTGACAGAGTTTGTAAAATTATTTATAGAACTAAATATCCTCATTAGTGCATACAATAGTGCTGGACTATAGCAGGTTGAAAATAAAAATACACTGACTAGTGAGTTCTAACATCAAAACCTTCTGTCTGATAGTAGATATGATTCAATCAGCCAAAGCAACTCAAATCACAGGTATGAAGCTAGGTGTAAAGACTGCCAATCATAATCAATGACAGATATCACTATACACACTCCCTCTACTCACACCATTATAATTAACTGTTAAAGTGCAACTCAACATTTTTTCCTTAGTTTCCTTTTCCTAATTCCAGAGTACTAGAATTCTTTCTAATGTCTCTTAGCTAGGTACCTTAGAACTACCACCTAAGTCTATGAGGACGTGTCACAGGCTTATTGACAGCATTACAACTGTTGCCTCAGGCACTCTCTGTGTTACCCCTAAGCAACAACTGGATCAAACAGACACGCTATATTAGATGACCTAATCAACAAATAATTCATTGGAGTATTATGGATGCACATGGATTCATAAATAAAACCAAAAAAGAACTTTATAATGAAAGGGCTTCTACCCAATGACTTCTGTTTGGCTGGATGACAAATGGAAAAGTTACTTTGGCCTTGACAATTTCCATCAAAGAAATCAGATTAGCATAAGAAAGAAACCTACATTACATAAACAGTTGATTCTTGAACTGCTAAGCCATCACCAAATCTAATAAAAATCACCAAGAATAGTCATTCTACAATACAGAAGTCAGTGAAAACTCTAATATGCCAAGTTGTGAAGATAATGAAATATTCCAATACTCTATTAGAGGACAGCCTTAATACCATGAAATAACATTTCTATAATTGCTCATGCTTTGAGGGTAAAGCCCCAGAAACCTTAGAACTTACATTCAAACATATATTCAGTTAATACATTTTGCAAATATTCTTCTACTAGCAAACATTTGAAAGGTAACTTTACCTGCCCCCATCTTTTTTTCAGGACATGCACCAGCGGTACTAAGTAATGACTAAAAAAAGTTGCATGTAATTTTGAGGGATGTTGTCGTTTTAGCTTGTCTGAAAAGGCAATTCTTTCTACAAATGTTTTTTCTTAATAAAAAATATTTATCTTCTTTCCTTCTAATAATCAATAGTATAACATAAAACTTCTGCCCAAGAATAAAGAGTTTCTTTTGTTGTATTGTGAATGAGTTCTTTTGCAGTATTGTGGTTTTATTTTTATTTTTTAAAAATTTTACTTATTTATTTGAAAGAGAGAGAAAGAACAAGCACGAGCAGGGGGAAGGGAGAGAGGTAGAAGCAGGCTTCCCATTGAGCAGGGAGCCTTACACTGGCTTGATCCCAGGACCCTGAGATCATGACCTGAATAGACGCTTAACCCATTGAGCCACCCAGGCACCCCTATTTTTGGTTTTTTAATATAATTTGGAAAAATTTTGTCAGGAGCCTAAGTACAAAATGACTTCCAATGTTAAAGGCTATGGAGTTTGTATCACCAAGAAACCAGTTCAATATCATTAGATTGTGTTACTTTTATTCTCTCTCTTTGCCTTCTCTACTTTATGACCATGAACCTGCAGTTTCTAAAAGTAAGTCTGTCTGTAGTTAAAATTAACAATATAGATTTCCACATTTCCAGTTTCACACGGATGCTTTGTTATGTCTAGAAGAGCAACCGTTTCCTTTTTATGGTGCAGGCTCTGCCGTCTTCAAAGCTCTTCTCACAAAGCAGCACCCCCATCGCCCCGCCCCAAGAATCCAGCTGTGGCAGTTAATCTTGGCTGATAGAGAAACTTCTCAAAATTACAAATTCTTAACCTGTAAAACATAGTTAATAGAATATACTCCAGTATTCTACTCTTTCTGATGCAACTAACTCTAGGATTTTCCCCAAACATATCCCAAAAGCATTCTCCATTTTTCCAAATTAAAATCAGCTATTTGAGGAGGAAAAGGTCCAGCGAAAACATTAGAAAAAAAATGATGCCTCTAATTTTCACAAGATGAGCAAGCTAGATGAAATCTGCCACGCATGAGGATTTACACTGAATAATTTTTCATTAAATCACACGTATTTCCCCCACCTCACTGGGATCTTCTTTAGCAATTCACACTCTTTCATCCAAACACAAGTAAAGGAGTTTTCACTAAAGCTGAACTTTGATGATAAGGATGTCCTTCATTTGTTACATTCTGAGAAGAAAAAGTTAATTTCCTTCCCACTATGTAAATCCACAACACTTTCTAAAACTGTGTAGATGAACTGACTAGAACACCTGCCAAGTCCATACAAACATGTATTTTATATATTTTAATGTTTGTTTTTAATTATTAATAGCAGATATACAGCACATAGCATAACTAAGGGGGCACTTTACGGTATTAGAAGTCATGCCTCCAACAGTCTGCAGGTTGTTGGTTTCACCTGATAAATCTGGCCATACATGAAGCCACTTCTGCATACATTAACACAACAGGTTTTTTCTATCAACAATAACTACAATAAAAACAGCTAACATTTATTGAATGTTTATTATATGCTAGACAGTATAATCATTGGTTTACAAGGATTACCTCATTTAATCCTCATACCAATCCTAGGAGAGGTTCTGTTATCATCCTCATTTTACAATGAGGAATGGAGAGGTTAAACAATTTATTAAGCTGACGCAACTAGTAAGTAACTAAAGTATCACTACAGTGATACTTAGGTTTTGAGACACTGACATAAAAGTAATGGGCTAAAGGTATTAGAATAATAAAATTCAAAGTTCTCCAACTTTACTTGGAATACAAAGGTAACAGATCAAATGAATCCCAGGATCTTTGATCTTTCAATTAATCAGATAAATTAAAAACCAAAACACTAATATTCTAAGTAGAAGCTTTTCCCAGACTCATTATCAAGGTGGCATTATGTGCCATTAATCCAATCAATATTTCAGATTGTCCAGGTCAAAACTGCCTGAGTTTATTAGCAGGCCTCAAACCTCTCTCGTGTGGTCACCTTCCTCCAACTTTAAAAAATATGCACTTCATGAGCCCCTGAAGCCTGTATTATTCTTTGTCCCAAGATTGTCACATTTTTAAGCACTGCATATTCACTTTCCTCTGGCAAATGTGAACTACGAACAAATAGAGATTGATATTATCCTCACCAAATGACTGAGGTTTCTGTTTGTGGGTTGTTTTGTGTTTTGGTTTTGCAATATGAAAATGTCCATATGGGCATTTGAAGCCTTGGCATCTGATAAAGAAGGCTCAAATTATATATGATGCTTTGATAACCCATGAACAATATTCTATCACTTGAATGAATGTATCTCAGGCTACCCCATGATCATATTTACCAGGTAAACCAGAACCCTTACTTTGAGATAAAACACAGCAGACAGTTGTTAATGAAACCTTAACTGAACTGTCAAAGCACCATCTTTACCAGCAAGCTAATAGGTAATTCAATACTTTTACACAACTGTCCAATATTGGTAAGTTATTTCACTAGTTAAAAGCAGCAGAGAGATAAATCAAGGCTGATCAACTAAATTGTTTAATGATAAATCTGACTGGTAAAATGCCACTTCTACAAATATCTCTCCGTGTCTACACAGAGAAAAAACAGTATCTCTCAAAATTACATGCAATGTTTTCAGCCATCAGTTAGTAATTATGGGTGCATGTCCAGAAAAAGACATGAGAGTAAATACAGTTTCCTTTTGTGCAGTATGCCAAAAGAAAAATACCTGCAAAATGCATTAAATAAATACAAGAATCTAAGTGAATCTTATGATGCCCAAGTAGTCCTATGTTTCAATCGAATGATGTATCACTGGGAAAATATTTTTATGTCCCATTTCAATCATTTTAGAAAATAGTTTCAGGTTCATTAGGTGTTCTCTAAATTAAAAAGAAAAATTCTGGTTTAGCTAGTTAAAACGTAAAAAACCTCACTAATATCTTTAGCTTGGATTTTAGAACACTAGTGCAATTCAGTCTGGTTTTGGTGTTCAAATCTCTAGTTTTAACAATTTTACTCAGGTCATATAGCAGTTAAATTCCAAATATAATAAGCAATTCAGACAGCAAGTCATCAATATGTAAATATAAAAATAGAAAAGCATTTGCATACTAAAACACACACCTGGAACTCTTCCCTTTTTTCATACTGAATTGTACTTCACCTGTAACAACTGATTAAAAACACTCAATGCAACTAACCAGAAAAACTTGGTTAAAGAAAAAAAGAACAGCCTGACCAGATCAAGTAATCAAGCAGCAAGGAGTCCACAGCATTGTGCTAAGTGCTGGGGAGAAAAAGGTGTACTCTGGTAACACAGTCCATACCCTCAAGTGGCTTACAAATATACAGTCAGACAAGGCAAACCCAAAACAACTAGCGTACAACGGAAGATGGTATACAGAAGGAAGTATGCTTGAAGTACAAGGAATGAACTCTGATGGGGTCATCAATTAAAGAATCTAGAAGGGGTCAATCAATTAAAGAATCTAGAATGGATTCAAGTAAAAAAATCTTTTCCTTTAGCACTGACTTGAAGTGAAAACTTCTACAAGTCATATCACCATTAGAGAGAAATGTAGAACAGTTTTACAATATAGTCAAGAGTGCTGCAATCCACCTCCCCTTCAGTAGTTCTAATTCTTAGTGTAGTATGTAAAGCACTAAAATGAGAGAGGGCATCCAGGTCTAAGAAAATCCAAACAAATTCTAAGTAGATGACAAAATTTAAAGCAAGGAACAACCTTTTTCCTGTCCACACCCACTAAGCCCCAAGCTTTGAAATCCTCAAGGGTTAGGCAGGAATGGAAGTTCACAGTGCAATCCCTGGGGACAGGATATGGAAGAGCCGAAGGCAGGAACAGACAGGTCCCTGAGCGGAGTGACTGAAGAGGCACCATTATCGGCTACACTCTTTCCCACCAGGAATCCCATACACCTTAGAGGGAGCACTGCAGCAGCAACCTCCTTGGAGAGCTAGCCGGGAAAACACTAGAGCCGACTAGTTTAAAAACAAAACAAAACAAAAAAAAACAGATCACTTTGTAGCTTAGATAATATCTGAAATATAAAGATGTCCAGATAGAATGCAAACATGACACTTATATCAATTATAGCCTGAAAAACAATGACAAAAGGAGACATTTACCAGGCTAGTTCCAAAGAATTCATTTTCCTGTGGTGATGGGGGCTTTTCTAGACATTAACAAGAATCTATTTTTGAATGCACTGAAAACATCAATTCATTTGTCCACATCAGAATACTTAACCCTTTAGAAAAAAATTCAGTTCATTCTAGTTGTTTTAGCAGCAGGACCTAGGATGATAAATTCATTCTATTATAAACTACTAATCTTCCTAAGAAAAGCAAATAGACAAAATGTGGCATTTAAGAAGTGCTCAGACTTTTTAAAATACCCTAGCACTAGCAAAAGTGGAGCAGTTTCATATATTTAAAAAGTATACTACTATAGTAACCAACCAAGGGATAACAGCAACCTAAGAGGCACTAAATAACATTATATGACACTAAAACATTACACTGAATGTGGGCCATGGCATAGCTACAGTCTACTGACCTCATTTGTGGTACTCATGTGTGATGCTATATTTAATGCATTCTTATCAAAAAGCTAAAGCTACATACTTCCCAACTGTAGCTTTATGGTTTAAAATAAACCACTTAAGCAACAACTTAACTGGTTCAAGTATGAACCCTATCTTCCTTCTGGGGATCAGGATCACAAATTAAGGAATGAAAAGGCAAAAAGGAGAGCAAAGTAGCTATGAAGAGTATGACCCAATGACAAGACTATTGTAAAGACTCGAGTTTGGGTCATCCGTGACATGACATCTGCTGCAATTAGGCAACTGACTCAAACTAAATCAAACCTAAGAGATGACCAAGGTCTGTATGAATACACGTTTCATACATCCATCTATTGGTCCTACATTCGGTGGCTTGCTGAGGTTCTAAACAAAAAGTTTGGTAGACAGCAAACGTGTGTGAGTCGTCTGAGGGTGTTCTACCAAAATCGGCCAGGCCTCAAAAGCATAAACCCAGCCAGCCAACACACTACACTGGGCCTCTGGGTGAGGGTGGCTTCCTCCAGTTGAGTTGCTCCACTTGGGTCAACATGGAGAACGCGTGACAGACGACTCGCCCAATCACAACCGTGAGAAGAAATCACGAGAAGTTGTGTTCTTCTTTTGATACTCACCAGACAACACCAAAGGCTCCATATCCAATAGGTCTATCCGGCTCAATATCCAGCTGCTGTTGTGGATGATGCGAGTGTTGATGGTGGTGCGCCTTAACTGTAGCAGCTGCGGCAGCCTGTACCTGAGCTGGGGCTGCTGCAGCTGGTCCAGGAGCCTGACCCGGTGCGGGTGATGGGAAATATGGCTGTTGTTGCCCAGGGTTTAACATGGCTGCAGCTGCGGCCGCTGCTGCGGCTGCGGCAGCTGCCGAAGAGGTATGCTGCTGTACGGGGTGTACAGCCGCAGCCGACCCCGGATGAAGATGGTGTTGAGGGTGGTGGTGGTGGTGAAGGTGAGGAGGAGGGAGGTGTGGAAGGTGGTGGTGATGGTGGTGGTGGTGACCTGCTGCTGCTGCAGATGTACCGCCATTATAAGCCGCCATCATTTTTGCGTTGGCTCTTGCGCCACAAAGAGACATTCAAAAAAATGCCCTTTGATTGGAAAGCAAACTGGGTCAAGCTGTCATTTGGCCATTTAAAAATGAAGAAAAACCACTCACTCCACCTCAAAAAACATGGAGCGGAACTGGCTTTATGTCTTCATCAGTCAATCCAAACAAGTTAGAGGATCTTGGTGTTTGGTTTTGGGGTGAGCGTGTGTAGAAGGGTGTGGATTGCCAAAAACAAAAAAAAAAAAAAAAAAAGAAAAGAAAAAAGAAAGAAAAAGAAAAAAGGAAAAAGAAAAGAAAGAAAAGGAAAAAGAAAAAGGAAAAAGGGACCCCTTCCCCCCAGGTTTCCTGCCACAAGTGGGTACTAAAACTCCATCCTTAATTGGGGGGAGGTTCCAACTTTGAATGTGGGAATAAAGGCCAAACCTCCCGACCCCCTGAACTCCACACACGAAAAGGATCAGGTAACACGCCACCCTTGGAATCTTGTAAGAGGGTTGACTCATCTACCCCTTCCATTCCCACATCCTTTTCTAAACACCTACCACCTCCTCAAAAACACAACTGAAAAGAATTCCAACCACCCCAAAAAGATGGGGGGAAATTTTCAGGGAAACCAGCTTCCCCCCCCTCGGATTCTCAGGCCTTCCTACATCTCCCCCTACTCCTAGTCAGGCCGACCTGATTGGAGGGGGGCACTAAACTTTCCAGAACAGAGAAGAGCCAGGGAAGGAGGCGGGAGGGATAGGGTGAGCAGAGGAGGCGACAGGGCAGGACGGAGAGGAGAAAGAGAACCGGGGCAAAGTGAAGGTAAGGAGGTGCAGGGAGGAATGAAAGAGAGGTGGGCAGCACTCGGACGCCCAGACAGGGAACCGCCCCGGGAGGAGGTTAGGGTCCCGGGGCCAAAGAATAGGAGCCCCGGGAGGCGGGCGGGGTGCAGTCGGAAGCGGGCTGACTCCTGCCCCCGCCGCTGGCTGCTGAGCCCTTCTGCTGAGGAGGGTTGGGGGGGAGAGCGGGTGGGTCCCCCCGCGCGACGGCCCCCGCAGGGCTCAAGGCTGCTCCGTCTCCCCCCCTCCCCCCCACCCGGCTTCCCGTCCCCGCGGCCGCTTTCTCCTCAGTCGCTGCCGGCCGCTTTCTCCTCAGCCGCCGCCTCCTCAGCCGCCGGTGCCGCCGCGGCCGGACTCACCTCCCCTAGCAAAGCCGGATAGAGCGGAGCCAGCGGCGGACACGCGCAACCAGCCACCGAGGCCCCGCCCCCGCCTCACACTGACCGGCTGCCCTAGCCAATCCACGCCCACCTGTCTGCGTCTGCCTCCAATCCTGAGCCCGTAGCTTCAGACAGGCGCACTGCTCGGCCAGTGGCAACAAGGTGTGGGTCTCCTGGGGAAATCCCGCCCCCGATCCGGGATGGGCAGATAGAAAGACCAATCAAAAGGCAGAGTTGGGCCTGACCGACAAGACTAAAAGCGAATTAAAACCCAAAGATCTCCGTGACATTTTCTTTCGCCTCTCTCCTCTTTTCTTTTTCTTCTTTTATTTTTTTTGGCAGGAGCAGGAAGCTGCGTGCTAATCCCGCCCGCAAAAGCTGGAAGAGAGGGTGGAATAAAAGAACCAATCATGAACCGGGGACCAAGAACAGAGGCAACCAATCCTTGGCTTGAAGACGAAGTGGGATGGGACTGGGGCCAGATAGACACTTGATTTGACAAATGGAAAAAAGATTGATCTCGGTCCCACCCTCCAGGTCTCCTATAGGTCAAGATTGTGGAGAATTCGCTGTCGTATCAGCGACGACCTCTTCGGGGGTGGGGCCAAGTGAAAGGGGTGTGGTCTAAAGAAAGGTAGGCGGGACTTCGAGGAAGAAGGCGGAGTCCCAATGTCGCTGGTCCATTGATAGGAGCCATGTCCTATCCATTTCTAAGTCATCAAGTGTGGAGAAGAAATAGAGAAAGCAAAAAGGGATGTCAAACTTCAGAAACTCAGCTCCAAGGTTACCCAACAAGACAATCACAGAAGAAACTCAGTAGACTCCTAGTTCACAGCCTATGGCTGGTCCTCCATGGCTAATCCTGATCTTGGCAAAAAGAGGGGCGGTCTCCAGCATTCACCACTACACTCTCAAGGGACGAGAAGGCTCTCGATGCAAATTAAAGCAACAAAGATGATAGACTTAACCACGGAGATCGTAATTTTCTCTTGCATTTTTCGTTACTGAAATCCCACTGAAGTAGCATCTTTCACTATCACATAACCTCACTTACTTGAATTTTATTTTAAAATACCAAATAATAAGCTCACGTAATATTATCCTTAGGAAAACTTCGCTCAGAACTCTGGAGATCATCTTTGATATCTGTCTGCCCACTCCTTCCCTTCTAATCAATCGTCAAGTCTTAGACATTTTAAACCACTTCTAAACACCCTCCTTCCTCTCTCCCTGCCTGAAGGCTAACACACCTCTATTCCATCCTCCACTGAGAGTATAGCAACCTTTTAAAAACACAAGTCTGATCGTGTGGACTTTTGAAAAAAGTCAATAATAGATCCGCTTGATCTGTTTCTCATATTGCTCAATGACCTTATCTATCACCTCCACCCTCTATACTTCATACATTCTGAACTTTCAGTTCCACAAATGGTTTGTGGCTTCCAGGCCTTCATGCTTATCTTTGGCACCAAACACTCCCTATCCACTCCTCTAATTCATCGTTCAGATGAATTTTACCTTTCACGTAAATTTTATCTTTTTTTTTTCTGGAAAATTTTTCCTAATTCTGTTGTAGAGTATGTATCTCTGTTATGTATTTCCATTGCACTGCCTCTCTCATAGCTCTGAGAACTCTATATTTTAATTGTTTACTGAGTTTGACCAGGATCTAAAACGTATCTGCCACATGGGACGCCTAACTGGCTCAGCAGTAGAGTGTCTGCCTTTGGCTCAGGGCATGATCCCCTCCGGGGATCGAGTCCCCCATCCGGCTTCCTGCATGGAGCCTGCTTCTCCCTCTGCCTGTGTCTGTACCTCTCTCTGTGTCTCTTATGAATAAATAAACAGAAAATAAATAAATAAATAAATAAATAAACAAATAAATAAATAAAGAAAAAAACTTGTCTGTCGCGCTCTATGTTGCATTCCCAGTTCCTGGGGCAGTGTCTAAAAGGTGGAGATACTTAATAAGGAGCTGCATGAGTTATTGAGTGCAGGAGAGGTAGATACCAATCCAAGCTCTGCCGTTTACTAGTTCTGGGACTTAAGCCCTTTAACTATAACCTTCCTCAGTCTCAGTTGCCTCCACTGAAAATGGAGATAATAAAGTGTGCCTCATCAAGTTGAGTTGAGGATTAAATGAGGTGATGTATTCAAAAGTTCTTGAAGTAGTAAAAGTTCAAAATATGTTAATTTTCTTTCCCAACCTCCATCTTCACATGATATTTAAGATGTGCTTCCAGTTTCCCCATGCATATCAGTCTCCTCCAAAGTATAGTTTCTTAGAAGCTTATTAGAAATGCAAAGTCTCAGGTTTTACCCCAGATCTACTGAATCAGAGTCTCATGCGCAGGAATCTGTTTAATAAGTCCTCCAGGGGATTTTTACACACACTAAAATTTGAAAAGCATTGGCCTAGAATAAAAGGGCTGAGTCTTAAACTTTGTTTACTTTTCAGCACCTAGAAAGTACTTAATACATGTGAAATAAGGAAATAGATTCAATCTACCAGAAATGATTGTGTGATAGGAACCGTTTATTCCTGCCACAAACATTTATTGAGCACCAACTATATCTAGACATGATGCTAGGTTCAACAATAGGGGAGGGAAGATACCTGACCTAACAGAGTCTCTACCATTAAGGAGCTCTAAGTCTGATTCAGGGGTTCCCAAAATGGTATGAGTACACCCTTAATGGCCAAAGGGAGCCATTAGGCACCAGGAGGAAATTAGTACAACTTCTATTTCTGCCTATTTTTTATTTCATCCTTTTTTTCCCTAAGACTTTATTTATTTGAGAGTGAGAGAGAGAGAGTATGCTCATGTGCCTATCCAAGGAGAAGGGCAGAGCCGGGGAGAATCTGAAGCAAACTACACTCACAACTGGTGATCATGACCTGAGCCAAAACCAAGAGTCAGTCTCCTAACTGACTGAGCCACCCAGGTGCCCCTATTTCATCTTTGAAAATGTCTATTTTTGGGGCAGCCCTGGTGGCGCAGCGGTTTAACACCGCCTGCAGCCAGGGCGTGATCCTGGAGACCCGGGATGGAGTCCCACATCAGGCTCTCTCTATGGTGCCTGCTTCTCCCTCTGCCTGTCTCTCTGCCTCTCTCTCTCTCTCTGTCTCTATGAATAAATAAATAAAATCTTAAAAAAAAAGAAAATGTCTATTTTGTCAATGGTTTGTAATATACAGAGAGTGTAATGTATATAACTTATAAACAAAAATATAATTAGGGATTTATGCTCAAAAAATTATATCAAAAATATTGAGAAATCTGGGGCAAATGGGAGGCTCAGTTAAGCATCTTTTTTTTAAGATTTTATTTATTAATTCATGGGAGACACAGAGAGAGAGACAGAGACAGAGGCAGAGGGAGAAGCTGGCTCCTCACAGGGAACCCAATGTGGGATTCCATCCCTGGACCAGGATCACACTCTGAACCAAAGGCAGACGCTCAACCACTGAGCCACCCAGGCATTCCAATCAGTTAAGCATCTAACTCTTCATTTTATCTCAGGTCATGATCTCTGCATCCTGAGATCAAGCCCTGCGTCTAGCTCCACAGTCAGCACAGTGTCTGCCTACGACTCTATTTCCCTCTCCCTTTCCCCGCTCCCCAGCTTGCATGTACATTCTCTCTCTCTCTCTCTCTCTCTCTCAAATAAATAAATAAATCTTTAAAGAACACATTGAGAAATCACTGGCTTACAACCATTTAATGTTTATGGTTTAGATTAGCTCTCTGATAGAAATATGAGAGCCACATATGAAATTTTAAATATTCTAGCCGTGGGGTGCCTGGGTGGATCAGTTGGTTAAGCGCCTGCCTTTGGCTCAGGTCATGATCCATATCGGGCTCCCTGCTCAGCAGAGAACAATATATACAAATATATAGGGATCCCTGGGTGGCGCAGCCTTTGCTCGAATCCCACATCAGGCTCCCGGTGCATGGAACCTGCTTCTCCTTCTGCCTGTGTCTCTGCCTCTCTCTCTCTCTCTCTCTCTCTCTCTCTGTGACTATCATAAGTAAACATATATATATATACATATATATATGTATGTATGTATATTTGACAATATACCCAAATATGGTCATGTTAAACATGTAATCAGTGTAAAAAATTGTACATATGTATAAATATTCTGATACTAAGTCTTCAAAATCTGATGTATATTTTTCATTTACAGCACATCTCAATTGAATTAAAAATTCTATTTCCTCAGTCACACTACTCACATTTCAAGTGCTCAATAGCCTCATGTGGCTAGTGGCTACCATATTAGATAGCACAGACCTAGATTATGGGTTTGACTCCCTGCTCTCTCCTATTTGTTGTGTGATCTTGGGCAATTCCTTAACTTATCTTAGTCTGAATTTCCTTGCTTATAAAATAGAGAAGATCCTTGACTTCTACAGTTGTGGTGATTTAAATTGACAATCATGGAAAGCACATAGCCTGGCACCTGCCTAGCTCCTCATCAGTGACACTGAGAGTGGTGGTTATTATTAGTATTACTATCCAAAGCAAAGTGTCCTTAGTGTCAGATGAGAAATACACTTTGGACACTGCTCAGTTCATGTCCCCAGCACTCCATCCACGTGGGGCTGGCCTGACAGACACCCAATTCCCCTTAAACACATCACCAGACAGTACAATATCCGGCCCTTTCCATTCTGTTCCATTTTCAGGAGCTGAGTATGATGAACGAGAAGTCGGAAGTGAGTCAGCAGGATAGCACTTAGAGCCTAAAAAAGCAAGCAGGACATCAGAATGCATAAGCAGGAATAGAATGTGCAGGAAGTGGGAGGTGATCTTCCCTTTCTTCCAAGAACTGGCTCCCCACCATGAGTTGTCTGTGGAGACTTTGTAGAACTTGGGCCAGGCCGAGAGGTGGGGGGTGGTGTTAAAGGACTACAGGGGGAGAAACTCACATTCAGCAGAGCTGGGTGCTTCAACTTGTGTTATCTCGTGTGATAAATCATCACTACACTCCATTTTGCAAATGAAATAGAGTCAGGAAGCCACAGGAAATTACCCAAACCTCACGAAGTTAGGGAGTGGCCAGCTCCCTAGGGCATAGTCTTCCCACTGCCCCACACAGTTGGAGGGAATGGCCAAGGAAGTGATGCTATGAAGTACAGGGAAGAATAGGCAGAAATGCTTCTGCTCAGGAGTCTAGTAGCCAAAGGCCTCCATCACTGAGTCCATGATACCTTTTCAACATTTGTTATCCAACCCCCCAGTGGCACACAGGTAAGACCACCCCTGGCCTTTCAGCACACATACCTTCTCCATGCTCTTCCTCCTTTCCATATGCCATGAACATCCTTCTACTTCTTCTACCCAAGTTCTACTTACTTTTCAAGGCTCTGCTCCTGGACCCTCAAATTTTTCTTGAAGCCTTTCTCTTATACTAGGCCCTCTGCATGTCTCCCTTCCCTGAAGAACTTAGACATCCAATGTCTGCAACATTTATTTGAAACAGGTGAACCTGTGAAAAATTTCTCAGCTGTGTGACTTCAGGCACCTAACACCTGTGAGCTTCAGTTACTTCATCTGTGAAAAGGGGGTAGTAATACCTACTTGAAGTATAAAGTAATACCTACTTTGAAAGTATATTGAGAGGATTTAATATGTTCATATGTTAACACAACAAAATACCCAGCACAGTACCTGAGACAGAGTAACCACTCAATAGCTTCCATCCCACCCCTATGTATTGTTGACTGGTCAATTTTTTTTTCCTGGTGTCTCCATTTCAAGTGCTCTTCAGTTTGGGGAGTTGGGGTTTGGAGATGGAATGTGATACTTAATAAATTGTAAATCATTTCTCCCGTTTCCTCTCATCTATTTTCCTGTAGCCCTCTTTCAGCCTTGTGACAAGGCATACAGCTGTCAGTGCCAAAGTAAAGCCAGAGGCCTGATAAAAGAGAGTGTGAGCGAGGCTGTAAACCTTTGAGCATTTGATGGTACTGTGGGACATAGACCATGTTCACAATCAATAGCAGTGAGACATAGCAAGGGAAGCCAGACAGGACAGTGGAACAATCAGTCTGGACCACAGTATGGTGTCAGTAACCAATAGCAACTAAGAGTAAGATGGGGAATGGTAACAAGCTAGGGACTGGGGAAGGCCAGCCAAATTCAAGTTCATGTGTTGCCCAGGCCCTCCTCTGAAGGTCTAGGATGTTCTTTCCCTGCAGCTGGATCTCCATTCAACTCAACAACATAACTTAAGCTCTACAGAATATCCTTTGCATATATCCAAGGACTTTGGCTTTATCTTACTTCCCTCTGCCCCTGGATGGAATATTTGTCCCATCTCCATACTCCATGACCAAACCTTAGCCCTGACCCACATCTCTGTCCAGGATAGCCAAGCAATGTCCAACACTTTTCCCCTTCCCAAATGAGTCAGTAATGAGTATTTTATCTTAAAATTGATTTTTAAATAAACTTTTTAAATATATTTTTAAATTATTATGTTTAACATAATATGTGCCCTTTATTCCTTTGACTTCTTAAGTCAATGGAGAAAAGTATAACTCACATGCATTGGACATACAATAAAATAAGTCATGTTTCATAATGTTGTACAGGAAATATGCCTTGGATCCCTTTTCAGCTTGGACTCCAAATATAGCAAGATAGTTTTCTCTAAAAGGCAATAATGAGCCCCACACAAAACTTCCACCTATACACCCCTAATACATCAATTTACAGAGCTCAGCCTCCAGAACAGAATAAAGGTTGCCCTCTTGGGAAGTTCCCAAAGACACTGGTCCCAGGTTAGAAAGAGGGCTGAGCCTTAAGTAGACATTCCTAGAGTTAGCAGGTGAAAACAAGTTCCCTGAGACTTCACTGAGCACAGTGTAGGGAAAGACTAAGAGAGCTACCCGAACCTTGCTGCACATTGGAACCACCTAGGTAGGCATCTTTACAAACTACTGATGCCTGGCTTCAGTGATGTGCTGGTAAATCTGTAACAACTGGCAAGAGGAAAGAAAAAGAAAGAGAGAGAGGGAGGGAGGGACGGAGGGAGGAAGGAAGGAAGGAAGGAAGGAAGGAAGGAAGGAAGGAAGGAAGGAAGGAAGGATGCCCTTATCTATATAGCCCATTTCCGTGGTGTGAAAACTTTCACCACAGTTGATTTTAAGCTCCCAATATGACTTCACTGAAGCTGGAGTTGGGCAGAGATAGACAAGATAGGGTCTTCTGAGCCAGGTAGCAGCTAACTACTTCCTGGCACCCATCCCATCTAATTGGTATAGTGTGTGATCTGGGCATCAGGATTTTTTAAACTTCCCAGTAGATTTTTATGTTCAGCAAAACTTGGGACTTCTGAGCTAAGGGGCCTCATAACGAATGTCCAGAAGCAAGAAACAGGGCACTTGATTGCCTTTGAGTGACAGATGCAGCTAGATGATAACACTTGCCTCCTCAAGTGAGTACATTCTCTTCCACTAGGCAAGCATTCACGGGAAACTAGATCACCAGCAGAAGGTTGCTAAGTGGTCATGGTCTCAGAGCATGGGATGGCTGGCAGTATGAGCAGGGAGGGGAGGCTGGTAGGAGAACAGATGAGCCAGGGTCATTGTGCCAATGTAACTGGAAATTCCTGGTGGCCCTGGAAACACTAATAAATTCCTGCTCCAGGACACCCCTCTAGGGATATCGTGACCCTTCTGTTAAAACCAGCTTTATTCTGACCAGGTGGCAAGCACTTGGTTTAATTCTTAATTCTTATGCCTTCATCTGTGCTGATTGAACCCTAGTTGTTTCAGTTGAAGTGTACCTAAACCTCCACATTTTCTTCCTATGGCTGGCCCCATCTCTGGGTTCCTGCAGTCCCTTCTGCTTATTTCTGTCATGCTGTCTATCACACAGCATCACAAATGTTTACCTGTCTGAAGCTCTGGAAGCTCCCTAAGGGTGGAGACTGTGTTCCTCTTTCTGCCCACTTCCCCTGTCCCTAGTGTTGGTTCTTAGCTGAAGTAAAGTGAATCTGTCCATCATGTTATAAAGTATGTTAAACTTGCTTTAAAAAAAAAAGATTTTATTATTCATGAAAGACACAGAGAGAGAGAGAGAGAGGCAGGGATATAAGCAGAGAGAGAAGCAGCCTCCATGCAAGGAGCCTGATGTGGGACTCAATCCTGGGACTCCAGGATCACGTCCTGGGCTGAAGGCAGGCACTCAATCGCTGAGCCACCCAGGTGTCCCTAAACTTACTTTTAAAAACACAAATAATTCACAAGTAGATTTTTGTTAAAAAAATCTCAAAGTTTGGGCAGCCCCGCTGGCGCAGCGGTTTGGAGCGCCTGCAGCCCGGGTCGTGATCCTGGAGACCCTGGATCAAGTCCCATGTCAGGCTCTCTGCATGGAGCCTGCTTCTCCCTCTGCCTGTGTCTCTGCCTCTCATTCTCTCTCTGTGTCTCAATAAATAAATAAATAAATAAATAAATAAATAAATAAATAAATAAATAAATAAAATCTTAAAAAAAAACCTCAAAGTTTACTATTTAAGTGAAAATCTCACTTGACTCTTTCATCCTGTCCTACTCTCCTCAGAGGTAATCACTATTATCGGTTACATGTGCATCCAAACTAAACTGTTTTGTGTGTATTCACCTGCACACACATTTGGAAATATATGGGGGCTTTGATATGTTTTAAAATACATGTTATTATATTGCACTTATGGTTTTATAACATGCATTTTTACTTGACAGTATGTTTTTGGTGATCTTTCCATAATAATCTGTTAATTGTTCTTTCAAAATGCTGAATTCGGAGGCATCTGGGGGTGCAGTCAGTTAAGTGACTGACTCTTGATTTCTGTTCAGGTCCAAATCCCAGGATCATTAGATCGAGCCCCACGTCAGGCTCTGTGCTTGGTGCTTCCAGAGTCTGCTTGAGATTCTTTCTCCCTCTCCTGCTGCCCCTCCTGCTCATGCTCACTCTTACTCTCTCTGAAATAAATAAAGAAATCTTTAAAATAAACAAAAACCATCAACCAAACAAACCAAACCAAACAAAACCCAAAATACTGAATTCGAAAGGAGACCCTAAAAAAGAATTCAAGTACAAGTACTTCAAGTGAGAGGTGATTCCAGAATCTACCAATAGGGAAATGGGAAAGTAAGACAAGGGAGAGAAAGGAAGCCAGTAAAGGGTGTTTCATTAAGCAAGTCATCACTGTAGATAACCAGAGTTCAAGTGCACTGAGGAACTCCAGGAGCCAATATATAATATGCATGTACAGAGCCCTCTATCTAAAGAGAGCTGGAATATTTATCTATTAATCCCCCATCTACCATTGGTTGCGGGCTGCTTCTGAGAAGTATTAACTCCCAAGGCTTACCATGTACCTGGGCAGAGAGAGCTCTGGTGGCCAGAGAAAGTCCTCAGTCAGTATACATAGGTGCTAGCAGTTGGAAGTCTGCCAGCATACAGAGATATGGTAAGCCCCAGGTTACATGGGTAAAATGCTGACAGGGTCTGCCTTACTTTATTAAATAATTTCCCATTTAAGTTGCTCACATGTTTTAGCTTTTACAAACAAGGCATGAACAAATCTGTGATTGCTATTTCACTGAGTCCAGATTGAGATCAATCTGAGAAGAATTGACATCTTGACAGCACTGAATCTTCCAACTTATAAATACAGTATATTTCTCCATTTAATTAGGTTTTCTTTGATTCCCCTGAGCGTATTTTTTAATACTTTTCAATGCATAGATCTTGAACATGTTATGTCAAATTTATCTGAAGTATTTTAAGATTTTTAATGTAATTATAAGTGGCTTTTAAATTTCATTTTTCAGTGCTTCATTGCTGGTATATAGAAATATAATATTTTTTATTTTTAAAATTTTATTTATTTATTTGAGAGAGAGACAGAGATAGCACAAGGAAAGGGAAGGGCAGGAGAAGAGGAGAAAAACAAGGATACTCCCTGCTGAGCAGGAACCTTGCCCCAGGGCTCAATCTCAGGACCCCGACATTGTGACCAGAGCGGAAGTCAGACACTTAACCAACTGAGCCACCCAGGTGCCCCTACAATAGATTTTTTTATAGTGACACTATATTCTGTGACCTTGCTAAATTCATTTATTAGTTCTATTAGCTTTTTTTCCCTAGATTTTGAAGATTTTCTAATCTTATTACTCTAGAAATAAAAAATTTTATCTCAGGGGATCCTGGGTGGCTCAGCGGTTTTACACTGCTTCAGCCCAGAGTGTGATCCTGCAGTACCGGGATCGAGTCCCATATCAGGCTCTCTGCATGGAGCCTGCTTCTCTTTCTGCCTATGTCTCTGCCTCTCTCTCTCTCTCTCTCTCTCTCTCTCTCTCTCTCTGTGTGTTTCTCCTGAATAAATAAATAAAATCTTAAAAAAAAGAAAAAGAAAAAGAAATTTTATCTCCGTGCCTGATGGCTCAGTTAGTTAAGCATCTATGCCTTTGATTACGATCATGATCCCAGAGTCCCTCGATCAAGCCTCATATGTGACTCCCTGCTAAGGAGCTTCTCCCTCTCCTTCTGCCCCTCCCCCTGCTTGTACTCTCTCTTTAAATAAATAAATAAATAAATAAATAAATAAATAAATAAATAAATAAATAGGTAAATAGATAAATAAATAAATAAATAAAATATTTTTTAAAAAGATATTTTATCTCTTCTTTTTCAATATTTAAGCCTTTGTTTCCTTGTCTTGCCTTATTGCACTGGCTAGGACCTCCAATGAACTCTTGAATAGAAATGATGAAAGCAAACTTCTTTGCCTTGTTCCCAATCTTAGGAAATAGTGTTCTACCATCCAGTCTTTCAGCATTAAGTATGATGTTATTGGTTGGTTTCTCATAGATATTTTTTGTGAAGTTTAAGGCACTCTTCTTTAGTTTTAACCTGCAAGTATTTTTAGTTCCAAGTATTTTTGTTTACATTTCACTACTCTAAAAGGTATTGGGTCTTGGTTCTGCTTTCTTTAGCATTGTGATATAGAAAGCATAGTTTTGAAGTTGAACAGGCTTGAACTCTTCCATTTTACAGTGATGTGACCTATTTAAGTTCTTTGTCTTCCACTTCAGTTTCCTCACTTGTTAAACAATGATAACTAAGTAGATTTTCAAGCTTATTGTGAATGATATTTGGTTTGCTTGCATGTATCTGACACATAGTAGACACTAAAAAAATATTATTACCCTCCTTCTATCTCTTGCCTTCTATTTGTAACATGTTTTTTACTTAATAATGACATTTATAACATCTGCCCAAATTTCACAATAGGTTTTTTTTTAATGGGTACTGGTCACATAGAAAGGTCAAGATCTCATCAGTGGATGACAACCCTATGGGTCACAGTAACATGTGACATCCAACCAGGTACTTCCCTCTGCTGACTGCAGATTCCATAATTATTCCCAGACTAAGACTTCCTGGGATTAACATGTTATCCCAACCACTACAAAAACAAATGCACTGTTCCAAATGATGCCTAATTATATCACGTTCAATGCTTTTAATAGTATATCCAGAAAGAATGATTCATAAGTCTTGGCTCCAGTTCAGATGTACAGAGAAACTTTGTTAGTTCACACACACATCTCCTTAGGCCTGGAGTTCTCCAGCTTTGAACACAGCAGGAGTTAAGGATACTAGGACAAAAAGTGTAAAAACGATGTTATAATTCCCAGAGCAGTGATTCCAAATGCCAGCCTTAGAGCAAGAGCCTGATTAAGTGTCTACACAGTTCTACACAGACCTCTGTAGAACAAGAAATATAAGGATGATTTGTGAGTTCTTCATGAAACTAAATGCATTGTCCCTTATTCTGAGATTTTATCTCTCCTATCTTTTTGGTGTGAAAATGTCCCTATATTGTTATTTTATGATGATGGTTATTCATTACCATTATTTGGTAAAATACGTTTGCAAACTTAAACTATCAGATACTAGTGATGAAAAAGATGTTCCTGGCCTGAGAATTAACAGAGAATATATAACCTCAGTATGCTTAGATTTGTGCTATGGTAATAGATTGTCTATTGTCATTATTACTTAGGGCAACTATGGACCTGCTTGGAGTCATTTCAGAATTCTAGCCTCCATCCTCCAACTAGAGGGTGTCAGCCCCAGTGACAGAAATGCAAGAGACTGGAGCAGAGGGCCTCTGATGCTCTAGTGGATTGAGGTCAACTTCACTTGACCTGAAAAAAGCACCATTGTCAATATTGTGGCTCTAAACAGGGGGATATATAGGACAAGTTGAAACAAATATAAAATGGATAAACAGCAAGAGAAAGGATCCACATCTACATGTTGAATATTGGGACGGAACCCAGGATTTGTGGGAAGTCTGGTGTAGGGCATTAGAGACTGAATCATGAGTGAGAAGAAGCTCAGCCAACTTGGCTGAGGCTTAACCTTATAAGCCTCCGTTTCCATAGCTGCTAAGTGGAAATGATCACCCTGCCTTGTCTCTCTGGAGTTTTTGCCTGTGGATTGAATGATAATGGATAGGAGGGTGCTTTGCAAACTACAGCGTCCCAGACAAATTTAAGAAATGACTCCCTTTTACTTTGTTGACAATCGAGAAGGCAATATTTCTAGACACATGATATAGCTCCAGGCAATCTCTTTACTGAGAAGGGATGCTGGAAATGTACATGGCCTGTAGGCTAAATACTGTCAGAACACGTTATCACCAAATAAATCTGGATAATTTTATTTTTAACGCCATGTCCCCAAACCTAGTAACTAGGCAGAGAGGCTCAGCTCTGGTGAGATGCTGGATGCAAAGTGGGGTCTAAAGTCTGCAATAGGACAGCTACAGCCATCAGCTGCTCATACCTTCATATTCTGGGTAAACTTCTCAAACCGTATTTGGACTGCAAGGATATGCTGGTATAAATTCAGAAGTTTCACCTGAAGACCTATCCAAGCATGACCAGATTTTTCAACTAGCAAATTATTTTAATTGCCCTAAAGTCCATACTATTAGAATATATTCAGATTATAGTAGGTTCTTTAATAATAGTTTAATAATAACCTATTAAAAGAGTTTACTAATAAATAAAGTTATTTATTCAGGCTACCTATGCAGGGGAAGTATTTTAAGTGTTTAATATATTACTTTATTTAATCTTCCTGACAACCCTATGAGGATATACTATCATTATCTCCATTTTTAAGACAAGGAAACTAGAACGTAGAGAACTAAGTACCTTACCCAAAGTCATAATAAGTGACAGAGACTAGATTTGAACAAGGGTGTCTCACCCAGGTTTAACCTACACCATTCCTCTATTTTTATTTAACACATGCTCTATTCCAGGTACTGGACCAGTGAGCTACAGGGATTAATAAAATCAAATGTATGCCATCAAAAAATTCTCTATAAAGGGGTACCTGGGTGGCCCAGTCAATTGAGGGCCAACTCTTCTTTTTGGCCCAGGTCACGACCTCAGGGTTGTGAGATCCTGCACCCTTATGGGCTCTGCTGTGCTTAGTGCATAGTCTGCTAAAGATTCTTTCTCCCTCTCCCGCCACCCCTCCCCCCTCAAATAAATAAATACTTTTTAAAAAGATTTTATATTTTTATCTGAGAGATAGGGAGAGAGACACCAGCAGTGAGGGAGAGAAGCAGACTCCCCGCTGAGCAGGGAGCCCGACATGGGGCTCAATCTCAGGACCCTGGGATCATGACCTGAACCTAAAGCAGATGCTTAACCTACAGAGTCACCCAGGCACCCCAATAAATAAATCTTAAATAAATTATCTAGTGGGGAAGAAGGAGGTACAGATAATTATAATACAGTGTATCAACTATCTCAATAGACAGCTTATCCCCCTCATCCTGATTTATTTCCCTCCAAAGTATCCTTTACTGCCATCCAACAAACTCCATATTTACTTGTTTATTTGTTATCTTTCTCCCTCTACTAAAACTATAAACTCCATAAGGGTTTTTGTTTTATTCACTTCTATACTCCAATTTCTAGAGGAATGCTTAAAAAGTTAATATATTTAGAAGCTGCTTTCAAGGCTCAGGAATGGAAATTAAATAAAAATGTACAGAGATGGGCAGCCCAGGTGGCTCAGTGGTTTAGAGCCACCTTCAGCCCAGGGTGTGATCCTGGAAACCCGGGATCTAGTCCCACGTCAGGCTCCCTGCATGGAGCCTGCTTCTCCCTCTGCCTGTGTCTCTGCCCCCCACCCCCCCTCTCTCATGAATAAATAAATAAAATCTTTAAAAAAAAATGAACAGAGATGTCACAAAGTATCACAGAATTCCTCCTCAGTGATCTGGATTGACAAGATCTTGGTAGAATGGAACATGCTAAAAAGCTTCAGGGAGAAGAAAGGACATCAGCTAGAACTTAGGCAGTGAAGTTGCCCTTTAAATATCCTGGAGTTATTTTATGTGTATGTACACGTACATTCTAGTCCATCCCCCTCTACCTTCCTCATCCCCTCCAGCCATATTGAGCTGGTTGTCCTTTTCCACAAACTGACATGCCTTCACTCATTCTGTTCCCCTTCACTAGGCAGCCCGCCCCTTCACTCCCTCCCCACCCCCACTTTCCCTCTGCTTTACCATCACAGTTTAATCCTTCAAAAGTCCTTATCAATTGTTGCTTCTTCATTAAGATAACCTACTTCTCTGTTCCCAAAGCATTCTCTAAAACCTTTCAGTACTAGAATCATAGGTTTTCTTGTCTCTGACCCTACACTGAAGGCTCCTTGAGAGCTGAGTCCATGTCTTACTCAGCCTGTATTTCCAAAACCAAACACTGTGCCTGGCATGAAACTAACACTCACAAAATGCTTTTAAGTGGCTAATGAAAGAATCTCTCTCTCTCTCTCTCTCTCTCTCTCTCTCTCTCTCTCTCTTTCCCTCCACACACATTGCGGGAACTCTGATCTAATTCCAGTATCCCTTTCACTAAGCTTATGAAAGTGTTCCACATGGAAGTTGTTCAATGAATTTTGAATAAAAACAAACAAATTATGAAGAATGATACCATGGGAGTACTTGTACTACTTGTATTTGTAAAACATATTACAAATCTATACAAGGCTACAAAATAAAGTAGTATGCTAATTGTGCAAGAAAAAACAGACAAATCAATGAAACAGAAAAGCCCCTAACAAATAAAAGTTTGTATCAGTAATAGTCAATGAAAGTGGCATTTTCTGATCAACTAGGAAAGGGTGGGTCATTCAGAAAATGCTGGGACAGATTGATTAAAAATGTAGGGTAAAAGGGACGCCTGGGTTGCTCAGTGGTTGAGCGCCTCCCTTCAGCCCAGGGCGTGATCCTGGAGTCCTAGGATGGAGTCCCACATCAGGCTCCCTGCATGGAGGCTGCTTCTCTCTCTGCCTATGTCTCTGCCTCTCTCTCTCTCTGTGTCTCTTATGAATAAATAAATAGAATCTTTAAAAAAAAGTAGGGTAAAAAGAAAAGTTAAATCCCTACATAATACCATTTACTAAAATAAATAAAGATGAATTCAAAAATAACTCATATTATTGTTTACTATATGCCAGACCTGATACCAAGCATGTCACAAGCATTTACTAATTTGAGCATCATGACAATTCTATGAGGTTGGTATTATAATTTTATTTCTGTTTTCAGATGAGTAAACTGAGGCTCAAAGAGTTTAAGTTGACCAAGTTCTTATAGTTAATAAGTAGAGGGAACTACTATTCACACCCAGGGCCAGCTAACACTATAGCTCTTACTCTTAACCACTATATTAGAGTCCCTCTCACTAAAGAAATGTAAACACTTGAAACACAGAACAATTATCACTAAAAGAAAATGTTTTGGTGTCATATCTATTAGCCTCCTCTAGTCTGTGACAATTTCTCAGACTTTTCTTGTTCTTGGTGACCTTGAATGTTTTGAGGGGTACTGGTAAGTTATTTTGTAGAGTGTCCTTCAATTTTGTGTTTGTCTGATATTTTTCTCAGTGTTAAACTGGAGCTATGGGGTTTTGGTAGGAAAAACTTACCATTGAGGTAAAGTGTCATTCTCATCATATATCAAGAGCACATAGTATCAAGATGACATATCACTGTTGATGTTGACCAGTCACCTGGCTAAGGTTGTGTTTGCCCATTTCCCCATTGTGAAGTTACTCCCTACACCCCTTCTTCCACATCAGACTCTCTGAGTGCAAGTCACCAAGTGCAGCCCACACACAGGGAGGAACACAGGTCTGTGTCCTTTTGACATAGCTTCTTGCCTTCCTTAGCAAAAACCCTTTGGAGCCACCATTGTAAGATCACTATGGGTTGGCTTTTGGAATTTTTTTAGGACAGTGCTATTTAGAAGCCTTTACAAACCATACTCAGTTGTACAGGGCCTTCTCTGAACCCTTGAGATTACTAGTGGGAGAGAGAGGCTACCAATGGACAGACTTCCAGGGCTTGCTGATAGCCCATCTGCATTTTTGTTCCAACTCTACCCAGCTAAGTCCATATCCTCTGTCTTGTGTTCACTCTCACAAATATGTGTATAATAGGGCTCTGTACACTTTATTGCCTGGTGGATTTTTTAATTTGCAGGTACTCATTTACCCAACTGCATGATTCTCCAAGGCTTTATTTGTGCTGGCACAAGTCTGCACTCTTTTTTTTTTTTTTAATGACATTGAGATATATTCACTTAAATAAATGAATGTACCCATCTCAGCGTTTCCCTTTGGCTATATGCACAAGCTTACATTCCAAAGCATGTGACCCTCGCACTGAAAACACAATGCTTCAGGCCTTGTGATGTTACATCTGCTGTGAGCAATAGATGAGGTGCTGTAAAGCCTTTTACCCAGTACCGGGCACATAGTTTGCACTCAATAAATATTAACTATTCTTTTTTTAAAAGATTTTATTTATTTATTCATGAAAGACACAGAGAGAAAGGCAGAGACATAGGCAGAGGGAGAAGCAGGCTCCAGGCAGGGAGCCTGATGTGGGACTCGATCCTGAGACTGTGGATCACGCCCTGAGCCAGGGGCAGGTGCTCAACTGCTGAGCCACCCAGGTGTCCCTTAACTATTATTGAGAAACACTGAGTCTTTTTCTTTTCTTTCTTGGTATTTGTTAAGTTATACAATAGATTGACATTTCTCTGAAGAATATATATATATATATATATATATATATATATATATATTCAGCAAACACATGAGAAGATGTTCAATAGCACTAGTCATTAGAGAAATGCAAATCAAAACCTCAGTAGGTACCACTTCACACCTGCTAGGATAGCTATAATAAAAAAGACAGATAATAACAAGGGTTGACCAAGATGTGGAGAAATTGGAACTCTCTTATATTGCTAATGGAAATGTAAAAATGGTTTAAGTCACTGTTGAAAGCAGTTTGGTAGTTTCTCAAAAAGTTAAACATAGGATTATTTGACCCAGAAATTCCATTCCTAGGTATATACACAAATTGAAAACTAATACTTGAATAAATGCACATACATAAATGTTCATAGGGGTACATTCACAGTAGCCGAAAGGTGGAAACATCAAATGTCTATCAGTGAGTAGATAAACAAATTGTAGCATGGAAAGTAACATTCAGCCATAAAAGTGGACAAAGTACTAATATGTGTTATAATGTGAATAAATCTTGAAAACATTATGCCAAATGAAAGAAGCCAGGCACAGAGATCATATATTGCATGATTTCATTTATTTTCACTCATTTGTTTATTTATTTAAGTAGGCTGCATGTGCAGTGTGGGCCTTGAACTCATGACCCTGAGATCAAGAGTTGCACGCTCTACTGACTGAGCTAACCAGGCACCCTATATGATTTCATTAATATAAAATAGTCAGAATAGGAAAAACAGAGACTGAACAAAGATTGTAATTGCCAGGGTCTGGGGGAAGGGAGAGTAGGGAACAACTGTTTAATGGGTACAGGGTTTCCTTTTGGGGGGATAAAAATGTTTTGGAAGATAGAGATGGTGGTTGCACAACATTATGAATGTACTACATTATACTCAACTGTTCACTTTAACATAGTTCATTTTATGTTATGTGAATTTCACTTTTTTTTTAAAAAAAAAGAGAATAGTCCTTTTAAAAAAAGAAGTCATATTGTATCATCTTTAGGGGTTTTAGATTAGGTTGAAGAGGCAGTTTGAGCCATGTCAGGCAGGGCCTTAGGATCAAGCTTCATGGGATGCCAGATCATGATTCACCAAAAGCCATTTACCATGAAAGCGTACTGTCTCAGGAACCAGAAATATAAACTAGCACCCTCTCTCCCTATAAGAGAGGAGGTCAGAGGGTTGCTTGAACAAACAAGAAATTAGCCCCACAGATAATAGATTAGAGGATGCCTACCAATAACTAATACCAGTCTCAGGTGGCCTGATCTATTTTACTCATGGCAGAGGTGGTTTTGCCAATGGTTCATGATGCTTCAGATCTGATTGTTGAGGCTCCCTTAGGGATGGGCACTACCAACCTCTTGCTTCAGCAACTTTCTTTTGTCTGTGTTCTCCAACTGACCAACTTTCTCTTACCTCAGTGTTACTCACCTGTTCACTTTCACACATTCTTTAGGCTTGTTAATTTCTTTAGTTATGCAAAGGAGTCACCCTGGTCTTTCAGGTGATTATGCATATGTCTAATCCCATCCATTATATTATTTAAGGTCCAAGTTGTGTTTGTGTGTATGTTAATGGACACCTCATTTATAGACTCCATGTAGCCACAATACTCTCAAAGTAACCCAAGAATCTGGGCAATTCTCAATTCAATGATTTTCAATTAAATCCAGAGGTGAGGGGATCCCTGGGTGGCTCAGCGGTTTGGCGCCTGCCTTCGGCCCAGGGCGTGATCCTGGAGACCCAGGATCGAGTCCCACATTGGGCTCCCTGCATGGAGCCTGCTTCTCCCTCTGCCTGTTTCTCTGCCTCTCTCTCAGTCTGTGTATCTCATGAATAAATAAATAAAATCTTTAAAAAAAATAAATCCAGAGGTGAGGATATTGTGGGAGTGGAAAGAGAAGTGAATCAAAGTCACTTAGGGAGATTTTCTGAACTTTACATGATTGACATTATACCTATTAACAACTCTGATAGACCAGGGGGTTAGGGTGGATCAAGAGAATAAGAATGAATATTTTGGATAAGCTCCAGAGGTGATTCTGAAAATCTTTTTCTTTCTTCTCCATCTTTGTGGGAACTCTCATATATTTCAAGGGAGCCACTGATTGTGGTGGGAACTTGAGACACACAGACACTTTTAGCAAAGGAACTATACCTTTAATCTGCAATTCCAGAGCCCAGCTGCTTTTGAAGAGACAGGAAGATCCCACAAAACTTCCTTGGATACTTCTCCATCAGCCAGGTCTTTGCCACTATTTTTGTCTCAGAACCACCCACCTAGTTGAGGCTTTCTTTCTCAGGAAAAGCATTTATCCACCAGAGTTCTCACCCACCAGAGAGTGGGAAAGAAGAGGACTGGTGGAAGTGGGAGTTGCAAGGCAAGAGGAATATTTTTCTTCTGATGACTGATTCCCCACCACCACAACTTCTTTGTGACAGAAAAGACTGACTAAAGGGTTTTAGAAAGTGAAGGAAAATGAATGAATTCACAGTCATTTTGTGATGGTAGAAGGAGATTAAATATTCTTTACAAATGGTCAAATACCCCAACTCACTTGGCATCTGGGTTGGCAAGATAAGCAGATTGTAATGCCAGTTTCAAATTGTTCCAGCTATAGAAGGTGGTGCTTGTCAATGGAAGTGATTCTTTTCCATGGGAGATTTGGAATATGTGAAGGAGGAAAAGGAATCAGTATAATTGTTTGAATTCTAACAGCTTTGAGTTCGCCATTTGATTTTTTGAGTCTGGACAACAGTAAGAGATGAGTGGTCTTTAGCAGTGGCATTTTAAGTCTATTAGCATGTCAGTAAGATGCTTCAGCACAATCTACCAGAGCATGTTTGGTGGTAGTAAGAAGTGACTCTGTCCCAGCCCTTCTCCTTCCTCTCCCTAAAACCAAAGGCTACTCTAAGAGCTTCATCCTGACAGGTGGCCAAATCAACACAGCAGTGACTAAGAGCTTTAGAATTACAGTTTCCAAAATGGAATTGATTCCTTTGGCAGACATTGCCATGTGTGGCAGCCTGCTCTCAAGCCAACCAAAAATCAAGAAGTAGTTGTCTTCTGCTGAGTTTGGTTTGTAAATTGGCCAGATGTGGTCTACAGAAATCCTTTGTTTATGCACTTGATATTTTTAAATTTTAATTCCAACCAACATTTAGAAATCCCTATTTCTGGCCTTATTTTTCCTACATCCTAATCAGGTAATACTGAGCCTGCATTTCTGTATAACAAGGATTGACTGGCACTGAGAAGCAGCATCTCCCTTTAGACTGTTGACCTTAGTCCCCACTAGTCACATAGAATATAGATGTACTATTATATCTATTTGAACTCAGACCTCCTTTGGTGTGCAGGCAGCAGGCAATATTCCCAGAACACTCAAAAATGAAAAGGAAGCACCAGTCTCCTATACAGAAAAGCCTAAGAGGAATCTCCAAGTGCAAACCCCCTCGTGTTGTAATGGGGGAAACACATGGAAAGTTCCCCAGAGATTAATTAGAAGCCCTTCTGGAAGACATACCAGATGGTGAAGAATATAGTGGTTGCTCTGTAATAGTGCAGAAGAGGTTAACATTAATCCCTGAGGAAATGGTTATCTCTTCCTTCCAATAAATTCATTTCTAGGCTCATTGGATAGGCAGTAGCTCTCAGATGAAATGAATATGTCGGTGTTAAGGACATGTCCCTGGTTTTGACCCATGGCCTTCTGATTGAGAATCACTGTCCTGACCAGTCTTTAAGTGCTGTGTGACCATTTCCATGAGAATTGTAGTTCCTTGTAGTGCCTTGGCTCTGAGTCCCTTGAATAGTGTTTTATAACCAAAGGCAGAAAAGGAAAGCCTGAGGTTTTTAAGGTTGCCGGGAGAAGTGGTTCCTAAATCTGTGTTTCAGAATCCCCCCTAGAAATCTTTTAAAACTAAAATTCTTGGGCTCTATTCCACACCTATTGAATTAGAATCTTTGGAAATGAGGACCATATATTTGTATTTTTAACATGTCCAAAAAGTGAATCTGCTGCAGTCATTCTAGCACCAGCTTGTGCTTCTAAGATAAACTTTTGAAAGACACTGGCTCACAGATGTGAAGGATGCCCCTGAACCTCCCACATTCATCCTGGAACCATCAACTCCATGCTCAGCCCCTATTATGCCATCAGAGCCTTTTGCCTTCTTGGAGTCTCTGAAGTCATAGGTAGGTAGTATATTCTGGTGTTAAGACTGAACTGTTTGAATCTTGCCTTTGCCATTTGCAAACAGCATGGTCTTGAGTAAATTATGACCCATCCTCAGCCTTAAGTTCCATCCACATCCATGAAATGGGGATACTAACACTTACCTTCCAGAGTTGCTATAAGGACTTGTTGAGATACTATGGATAAAGCATCTGACTGAGATTTGGGTATGCGGCAGTAACACAGTAAATGCTGGCTCACCTTCCAGAAGTGGGATCATCTGAGTACTCTCAGGAAGCCTTTATCAGGCCTCCTTCTCCAAGCACTCTAATACCAGAGTGCTGATATCAGCTCAGCACTCGGGCGAAGAGAAGAAAAACCTTCTTAAGGAGGCTTGAACACAACATGGAGCATTTAACATTTTAGTTTTATATATTAACATTTAAGTTTCTACTTTTTTTGTTAATATATGTATGTATCATTCAGTTGAGTTCCTTTAAACAAAACAAACCTATTCCCTATGGCAACAGTTTCTATTTTTTTTCTTTCTGTAGTCCATGCCTGTCTCTGGGGGAGAAGAGAGAAAAGAATTATTTAAGCAGTATACTCTCAATGCAAGTCTAGAATACCAAGTCCCCCCAGATGTGCCCTTAATCCCTCAATAATTTGTGAAAAGCTAAGGCAGCTATACAAACATTTTCTTAACACATGGAAAACAAAGCCACAGAAAATGCAACTATGAAAGACATTAATTTGAACCTGTAGGAGATCATTTTTAAAACTTTTTTAAAAAAAACTTTTAAAAGTTATATTGTTTGCAAAACATAAGCTTTATGTCAGAATAGCCTCAATGGATAACTATGCAATATTTCCTAAACAGTTAAACAGTGGTACAGGTTTAGAAAGTTTGTCTATTTGAGCAATTTTGGGAAGATGTTAGTTAATCTGGTTTGTTTGGAACCAGGTACTTTTTGGTATTACTAAATGCTAAATCTATAGACTCTAATTTGAGTGCTTAAAGCTGTGGCAAGAGGGCAACAAAGCAGGGAAATCCTGATCAGAACCACGGGCAGAGGCCAGGTTCTGGAATTAAAGGAAGGAAGGCCTGAGGAAGGAGCTGTCCATGCCTTTGGTGCTGATACCCCCAGCAGGGAACCCATTGTGAAGCTACAGGCAGAAGCAATTTATGTGGAATAGTCTTGCAGTCCTGAGAGCCTTACCTAGTGAATTTAGGGGGATATGGGGATGGATATCCTGATCTGGGATGCATTCTATCCCAGATCAGGATAGAATGCAACTGGATCAGATAAGGCTGTCAAAGCCTGATGGCCTTTGCTCTGCCCAAATGTAGAAATTAACCCACAAATACCACAAAGGCTTGGGGCGTAACACATCCCAAGAATCTCATAAGGGGAAAGGTAATAGAACTGATATTTGTTGAGCACCTAATTGCTTCTGGTAGGTTCTTTACTTCCAATCACTCATTTTACCTTTAAGAGACAATTATCATTATTCTCATGTTCAACTGGGGAAACCAAGACTCAGAAAGGTTGAGTAAATTTACCCAATGCCACACAGTAATAAGTGGTGTGTCCCTCTACTTGAAATCTAGTCTTTGCATATGAATTTGTCTTACTTCCAAGCTTGTATCCTTTTACCAGCTGACATTTACCTAGGGCTGACATCAAGACCTAAGTGGAACCATGCCTATTACATGGAAAGAAGAGTGAGCTTGGGAAATTAAATTTAGGAGGCAGGTATTCAGGCCAGAATCTGAAGGCACCATGCTAACTCCATTGCTTCTTTTCTTTCTGATAGGGACACTTGGGAAAAATAATGCTCATCTTTTCCCTCAACTAGAAACCCATCACTTATAGCTACCAACGAGATATTTAAAAAAACACAAAGCTGGGCAGCCCGGGTGGCTCAGCAGTTTAGTGCCGCCTTTGGCCCAGGTTGTGATCCTGGAGACTCTGGATCGAGTCCCACATCAGGCTCCCTGCATGGAGCCTGCTTCTCCCTCTGCCTATGTCTCTGCCTCTCTCTCTCTCTCTCTCTCTCTCTCTGTCTCTCATAAATAAATAAATTAATTAATTAATTAATTAATCTTTTAAAAAGTGCAAAGCTGACTATGTTAATCCCTTACATTTAATGTAGTGAGCATAGTGGCTAAAAGTGAAAGCTTTGAAAACAGACTACTGTGGTTTGAATCCCAGCTCTGCCATTTACTGTGTATCCCTGCACAAGTTACTTAATTTCCCATATCTGTGTCTGTAAAATAGGGCTGATAATAATGGCACCTCCTTCAAAAAGCTGTTATTAAGGATTAAATAGAATAGTGCCAGTCATTGCCTTATTTCTCTAGTCTCCTTTATAGCAAAACTCCTTGAAAGAAATATCTATACCCATAGTCTCAGTTTCTTTCTTTCCTTTAGATTTCTATTTTTCAGAAACATTTTTGTACAAAATTTCAAACATATACAGAAAATAAAATGGTTTAATATATCCCCATGGGTCCATCACCCTATTTTAAATAATTATTAATTTATGGCAAATGTTGTTTTATCTCCCACCCCTTCTTCTAGATTACCTTGCAGCAAATCTCAGACAGATTATTTCATCTGTAGATATTTCATTATGTACCTTTAATAGGTAAAAACTCTTTACCAGAAACTTCAGTACTTTATCACATCCAAAAAAAAAAACCCAGCAATTACTTAATATAATCAAATATCCAACCACTATTCAAATGTTCAATTATTTCAAATGTCATGCTTTTTTCTCCCAGTTTGTTTAAGATTAAATAAGGGTCACTCACTGTAATTTGTTGATTTACCCTTAAATCTCTTTTAATGTATAAGTTTCTCCCTCCATCTCTCTTTTTTTTTAAATGTTTTTGTTAAAGAAACTAACCATTTTTCCTGTAGAGTTTTCCATAGACTGGATTTTCCTGATTGCCTTCCTGTGGTGTTGCTAAATGGATTCTTCTCTTCCTATGGTTTTTGTAAATTGATAGATCTAGAGGCTTAATCACATTCAGGTTCCTTTTTATTCAGGAGTACATATCTTTTTATAATGCCAATGGTGAACACTGTTAAGATCCATTTATTCATCAGTCTGCAAAATAATGATATTCTATTATTCCTTCCTTATTTGCTAGCTGAATACTTCTGTTATAAGAAAATTCTTCTCATAAACTATTTGGTTATCCTGAGAAAAAAGAAGATAAATACTTGATTTTCCTTCTTTCTAAAACTATTTTCATAATGATGAGTTGGTCCACTTTCATTTTCTTCTAAACCTACACTACTAAGGATTTCATAACCCCTATGACACCATTAAATCAACTATTGTTGAGGTCACCAATGAACTCTATGTTGATACATTCAAAGGTTACTTCTCATTCCTCATACTGATGCATCAGCAGCATCTAACATTAAAAATAAGCCTTTCCTTCTCAAAACACTGTTCTCAGGCAGCCTGGGTGGCTCAGTGGTTTAGCGCCGCCTTCAGCCGAGGGCCTGATCCTGGAGTCCCGGGATCGAGTCCCACGTCAGGCTCTCTGCATGGAGCCTGCTTCTCCCTCTGCCTGTGTCTCTGCCTCTCTCTCTCTCTCTCTCTCTCTCTCTCTGTGTGTGTGTGTGTGTCTCATGAATAAATAAATTAAGTCTTTAAAAAAAAACACTGTTCTCCTAATACCAGTTTTATCCAAATATTCCCCCCATCTTAGTTGATGGCAACATCCCTTCAATGGCCCTGGCTAAAATTCTTGGAATAACTTTGGAGTCCTCCTTTTCTCTCACACTCCATATTTAATTTATGAGGAAATGGGTTTATTTTCCCTTCAAAATATATCTAAGATCCAATAATTTCTCATGCCCTTCAGTGCTATCACTCTGCTATTACTCTAGCCCAAGTTACTATCATCTTTCTCGTAGATTACTGCAATAGTCTCTGAGTCATGCTGTCTTCCTGGTCCTTATCATCCACTTTCACTTGCATTGATACCTCTAAATATTTGAGACTCAGTCAATTCAATCATCTCTTCTTCACATATAAGCCACAGTGATCCTTTTAGAGTACATTAGATCATATCACTTCTCTTTTTAAAACCCTCCAAAAGTTCCCATCATACTCAAAGTCTGAGCCATGTCCTTACAATGGTCTACAAGGACCTGTATGGTATGCAATCCTTACTTCTTCTCTGATCTCATCCCTTACCGGCTTCCCCTCATTTGCCCAGTTCTAACCACACTGGCTTCCCTGAATAAGCCAAGAACACTCTTGCTTTAAGGCCTTTGTATCTGCTGTTTTGTTTGCTTGGAAATCTTCTCCTTCTTACACTCTTACCTCTTACCTTCAAATTTTTGCCCAAGTCACCTTCTTAATGAGCCTATGCCTGACGTCTCTTTTAAAAACTACACTTATCCTAGCACTGTTATGGCCTCTTCCTACATTGCTTTCCACATCTTACTTATCACTATCTATTTGCCTCATTTGTTTTGTTGGCTTGCTACCCCCAGGTGGAATTGTTATTTGTTTGCTTTGTTCAATGGTTTTTCCTATAGTCAGGAACAGAACCTCACACATGGCAGTATTCCAGGAACAGCTTCATGGGAACACAGCTGGAGCACTTGCACAGGGTCCAATTTTAGAATTGGGACCCTTTGGGTGCCTGTGTGGTTCAGTTGGTTAAGCGTCTGCCTTCAGATCAGGTCATGATCCCAGGGATAAAGGCCTGCATCGGACTCCCTGCTGAGTCTCCCCTCTTCTTCTGCCCTTCCCCATTGTTCATGCTCTCTCTATTAAATAAATAAAATATTTTTAAAAAGGGAATGGAGACCCCCATTTTTGCAGGTTAATGCTTTGTAGTCACCATCTTGAAATTCTTAATAATTTTATCTTTGAATCTGTATCTAAATATGGATTTTTTAAAAATTTTTATTTATTTATGATAGTCACACAGAGAGAGAGAGAGGCAGAGACACAGGCAGAGAGAGAAGCAGGCTCCATGCACCGGGAGCCCAACATGGGATTCGATCTCAGGTCTCCAGGATTGTGCCCTGGGCCAAAGGCAGGCGCCAAACCGCTGCACCACCCAGGGATCCCCTGAATCTGTATCTAAAAGTAGTATGATGGAACGGTGGAGCACACTCCAGGGTTTGGAGTTCAGGTTACATGTGATCCTGCCCCTATCATTCCCCACTTCTTTGAGATGGGATCTCAACTACCTGTTCCTCTGCCCTTACCCAGTAAGCACTGCCACTCTATGTCTCAGAGGAGACTTCAGTATGGGCACAGGGAAGATCAGAGTCAGGTATATGTATGCCTCTGGTCCAAGTCCCAGGGCAGGGCACTGGGCACCTGTGATGTTTTATACTTGCCCTGCCAGTATCTCTGTGCTCCAGGAATGCAACATTAAAAACCAAATGTAAAGTACCATGACTAGTGGAAAGAGAGACTGCAGAAGAAAGTAAGAAGTTTTTTCTTGCTATTGAACAAGGCTTTCCACATTTTCACACTGTACTGAGCCTCACACATCATGTAGCCAACCCTGGAGTTCTCAATAAATATTTGTAGAGTGAATAAATGAATAATATATGTAAAGCTCTTAGAAGTATCTGGCATGTGGTAAGCATTCTATAAAAATTAGCTATTATCAGCTATTGCCTTATTAATGGCCACTTCTTGCTTCAAGTTTAACATTCACATTACATCTAATCATAGTTTTCTCCCCACTTCTTGAGTTTCTGGCATGTATACCTTTGCTTATTGTCTTTTCTTCTGGGAGGCTGGGAATTTTCTTCTTTCGCTTTCTTTTCACCACTCAGCTGAATTTTACCTTTCTCTAGGAAGTCTTCCCTGCTCCTCCTGGGTCAGATTCTCATCTCTATGATCCCTTTACACTTTCCATTCTCTTCCCCTATCATGTTCAGTTTTTCCAAGGTGGGTCTATGTCTGAACTCCATCCATAGGCCAAGGGCTTCATTGGGTGGGATTTGGAATGTGGTTGTGCCACTAACTAGGTTAAGTATCTATTCTTCCAGGAGTGAGTCCCCTTTCCAGCCCTCTGCCCCTGAGTTAAGTACTTGCTCTTCCTCTGTTTCTTGCCTTATTTAGAATCAGGCTGATTGCTCTGGCTTAGGCCCCAGGGTTCCAGGAGGACAGGAACTTCCTTGAACCACAGCCTTCCCTGGCTCCACACTCATCTTCGTTGCAAAAATAGACATTTCTTCTGGAACCATGATGCAGTTCTGTTTAACACTGAATTTTGTTGCATTTAGCTGTGCATTTTATTTTCATATGTGCTTTTTAATATCTCTGAGCCTTAGCATCTTCACCTGTGAAATGGGGATAAGAGTGTCATTTTGGCAGGGTTGCTGATAAGTTAAAATAAAGATGCCAGCCCACCAGAGGGGCTTGGAAACCATCTGCTCCCTCTTCTTGCCAGGTGTATCTACTAGTAAGGACTATTCCCATTGGCAAGGACATCCTGGTTTCCATGCTGCTGTAAACACTTCAAAGCCACCCTAGTTCCAGCCTGTATGCCATGCTGGTCCTACTTCACTGTTAGCAACTATCTCCCCAGTAGGTCCTCCTGGCCTCAGAGAAGGGAAAAGAAAAAAAAAAAAAAAACAAAAAAAAACATTGTTTTGCTTCAAGTGTGATAAACAGTGATTGACAGGCCTGAAAAAGAAGCTGTTGAATAACAAGAAAAAAACCCCTAATTATTCCTCTTAACCTGTCTGTTATCCCGTCTGTTCAATTCATTCTTTGACAACTGCCTCACCCCCCACCCTGCTTTAACTGTTTGTTTAGGAATAAATCATTTTGAAGAAATGTGTTTTCAAATAAATTTGTTAAAGCTAAAATGTTGACATTTGGGAGACTCTATATTCTGAATCTGAGCTTCCCTGTCCTCCACTGAGAGACTGGGAATCACACTTGCTGGGTAACCATTGGTGATGGCAATTAACAGGGGTGCCAAGATCCCAAAGGGGGAGACCAACTCCTGGTTCTGGATCCTTTATAATTAGCTGAGTGGCCTTTGGGCAATTTCTTACCCTCTTGAGACGCAGCTTCTTCATCTGTAAGATGGGTGCATGCCACATACCTCTTGGAATAATGGATATAAAAGCACATTGAAAATGAAAAAGATTATTGTTATTATTGTTGTTATTATTACACTGGCCTTTCATTTACGATGAAAGAAAAAGAATGCTTGACTTTGCTCTGGTTGCCCCAGTTCCTGAGTTCTTGGGACTCAAGTCTCTGACCTTGGCCTCTCAGCCAGGGTCCTCTGCATAAGTCCTCACATCTCTGTAGTGAAGATGGCCAGTGAACCCTTCAGGGACTCTCTTGGGGCTGTGCTTGGAGCAGGCAGATGGTGGAGGAAAAGAAGAGGATAGCTTTTAGGAGAAGAAGAAGATGGAAAGATCCACAATTTTACTGTGAGAATTCAAAGCCACAGGTTCTGTGGTCACATCACTTGCTCATCCTCTCCACTGTTGCTGGGCTCCTGGGACCCACAAGTTACCCTGACAGTCATTGTCAGTAACCTGGCCATGGTTCAATTCATGGAGTGGGTTCTCTTGGTAGTAAATCTATTATAGTCTTCCTGTAGTCCTGGTGGGTGATGCTAAGGAAGGAGCCTGAACCAGGAGTGGGAATTCCTACCCAATCATAGAGTCCACTGTTTGGAGGCTATTTAAATCTTCAAGGATAAATAAGCATTTTCCAGAGGAATCAGAAGTGAGGATAGGATACTGCAGGCCAAGGAAACAACAGGAACAAAAGCATGAAGGTGTGAAAGAACATTCAGGAGGTGTCAGTACTGTGGCCTACCAGGAACATAGGGTATCTGTGGAAGGGTCATGGGAGGTGAAACACAGAAACCAGATCATGGGGGGCCCTAGGTTTATGCTAAGGAGATTAGATAATCCTGTAGGTGACAATGGAGGGGCAAGGATTTGTGTTAAGGAAAGGAGTGACATGATTGGGTTTGTGGGTCTGGCAACTATGAGAAGAAAAATCAAAGGGGCAAGTCCTCCTAAGTTCATCAGTTCTTTGCCTACTCACAAGCATAGCCTCATGGATTCTAAATGTAGCCTGGAATTGCCTGTGGTCACCTGGATGTTCAACTAAAGCAGCAAAAAATGAGGTCAATAGGACAGGGAAGCAGAGCTGAGGGATTGACCAAGAGAAAGTGGCAAAGTACATCAGAGACATTATTTCAGCCCCTGAATCCAGATGTACCTGAAGCTATCTCTAACTCCACTCCATTCCACCCCATCCTTCTGAGTTATATGAGCCAACAAATCTCCTTTTTTGGATTAAACTAGTTTGAGTTGGGTTTCTGTTCAAGCCACTGAAACTTTCAGTGTCTCAGTTTCCTTCTCTGTAAAATGGGGGCAATAATATTACCTACATCATAGGACTCTATTAAGAATTAAATAAGATTTTTTTCATACAGATAGATATAGATACAGATAGGTACACACAGTGTGTAGTACTGTGCTGGCACGTAGAAAGCACTCAATAAATGTTAGTTATTATTATAATAATTATTATCATCATCATTATCATTATCATTAAACTCCTGGGCTTAAGTCCAAAACCATCAATCTGAGCCTACACACCCTGTTGCTAGTAGAGGGACAGCTGTAATTTCCATCAGCTTATTCTCCAAATGCTCAGAATTTGGCAGTTGCTGGTAGAGCATTTTAATGTGGTTCAGTGTTTTCATTTCTGTCATTTTGTTGTACCTGCCCTCTGAGGTGGCTGAAGCAAAGAAATTCCAGAGAAGAAACAAATAAAATAAGAAGCTGCAATAAAGCCCCCTTGTTTTCTTTCAAGTTCAAATGGCTTTTTTAGGTATTTTTTGGTAAGCAAGAGAAGACTTGGAATCCAGCAGATCAATGTATTGATTGTGGCCCCTGGAGGTGACAGATTATGTGGGGCTGGGGCTAGCACATGAGAGGGACAGTATGGAGATGCTTGGCAGATATCAGTCAGGGCAACATTGCATTCTGGAAACAATAGTTTTCAAATTCATATAACAGCATGAAGATCACCCACCAATTAGAGCCATAGATATTCAGAAGCCAGCTTAGAAAACTCTAAAGATTATTTTTAACTACACATACCAGACAGCCAGGCTGTCTCCTCTGGCAGCTCTGTCAATCTCAGCAAATTTGAGTTAGAGTCATGGAAGGTGACAGCAGGGGAAACGGTGGACCAGGACATTCCTCCTGGGTGTGCAAAAATTGCAACAATTGAAGAAAAACCTTTAGGCTAGGCAGACCCACCCATGAACCACACTAACATGGCAGATAAGAAGCCCCTTTCTGGAAAAAAAAAAATAAGCCCCTTTCTGTTATCAGTGTTCATCTAGGCCTTCAATTTGCTCCTGTTGACTAATGAAAGAATCTTTTAAGTTCCTGACCCACTGGTTTAATCTTTTGCTTTCAGCTCTGCTTCTGTTTTTGTTGTTGTTGTTGTTTGGTCTTTTCTTTCTTTCTTTCTTTCTTTCTTTCTTTCTTTCTTTCTTTCTTTCTTCTTTCTTTCTTTCTTTCTTTCCTTCCTGTAATTTAAAGATAGACTGCAGCATTTCTACTTTTTCGGTGGTCTGGAGAATGGTCTTGCATCTCCAGTTAGTCTGCCATGGATAACACTCTACCTGGCTGGAATGTCATCATATACGGTTGCTTCCTGACCCTCTTCCCATCTTCCTACCAAGGGGGTACTGGACAGCTTTTCTACTCTTCCTCCTTCTTCTTCCCCAGAGAGTCTGATTCAGTAGGGCTAGGGTGAAGGCGTAGCATCTAAGTTTTCACAAGTGCCTTAGGTGATCTGGCGCAGATAGTCTATGGATCATGCATGCATTCAGACACGCTACTTCACAGCTTCCATAAACCTTCTATTCCTTATCTCCATTATTTGTATAAGGAATCTTTCCTCTTTAGACAAGGACTTTTAGGTCATACAGAAGAATTAATTCAGCTTGCAGAGATAAGGGAAATTTATTAACTCCATGAAGCCAAGAAGCCACAGAAGAATGAATGATATGACACCTCAAGTTCATTGATGAAAAGACTTTACAAGGATTCTACAGATAAGATTTTGCCACTATCTTTTCCATTTCTTCCCTATTCGGTCTCCTGTGTCCCATAAAAACCCCTACTCTACAATGAAGAGTAAGAGGGAAAACATCCAATGTTTTCCAAGGCCTTTCTGGCCCTTATGTTCTTTCACATTCCTCACAAGGGATGGCATCACTAATCTTGCCCTCAATTCCAGAGGGTTTTTTGTTTGTTTGTTTGTTTGTTTTGTTTGTTTGTTTTGCCACTCTTAAGACTACCACTATGCTTCAAAGAGCTTCAAGTTACCTACATGCTATACATCAGATTGGACAGCTTGGATTCTAGCATGGCCATCAAACACTTGAGATGAAGAAAAGTTAAGTTGTAGTAGACTTGGTATGAAAACAAAAAAGATAAGAAAGTCACCAAGTGGGATCCCTGGGTGGCGCAGTGGTTTAGCGCCTGCCTTTGGCCCAGGGCGCGATCCTGGAGACCCAGGATCGAATCCCACGTCGGGCTCTCGGTGCATGGAGCCTGCTTCTCCCTCTCCCTCTGCCTGTGTCTCTGCCTCTCTCTCTCACTGTGTGCCTATCATAAATAAAAAAAAAAAAAAAAAAAAAAATTTAATAAAAAAAAAAAAAAAAAGAAAGTCACCAAGTGAACAACAGGTAATTCAAGGCCATACCATCTTGAAGCTGAGATTCTTGCTTTAGACACAGAGAGAGAGGGGAGAAGGGTAGTATTCTGACTGTAAGCATGCTTTAGTCTATTTTTGATGTTCAGACCTTGATGTAGTTACAATTCTGTAGCATTAAGTCTCTGTGACTTATAATGTTCAACTATCATGTTTGATTTTCACAACCTTTTGACATCATTAATTAGTTAATTAATTAATTTGCACGTATTCATTAAGCTATCACTGTGTAGGGTATTCTGCTTTCTTTGATATGCACAGAAGTTATTACTTCAGACAAGATCCTTGTCCCCATGGGGTCTACAGTCTAGGGGCTCATTCCTCACAGGAAAATCAAGGATAAAAGAAGATAAGTGACCTGACCAGAATTGCAAAACAAGTAGTGGCAAAGTGACAACTGGAAGGCAAGATCCCCATTTTTTCCTCTGTTTTCTTGGTTACTTTCTTGGTTACTGAGATCATGGTTTCTTATCTTGATATCTTGAGATGCAAGTACAGAGACAAGAGCTTTGAATGGCTTTTCCTGCAAGAGTCATAAGGTCCTGACCACCCCTTCAACCCTCATTCCTTTGAATTAGTCACTGATGCTTTCTATGTGAAGTTCCAATTCCTCTGAACTTTTAAACCTATCGTTCTAGTCAAGGGTTTTCCTCCATCTGCTGTCTCAACCCAATGGCCAATGGAGTCTGGAATTAGTCTTACTAATGAAGATCTGGATATGACATGCTTGGAACCTTAGATTCCTGAATTCTTAGCAAAATGAACTTTCCATTGCCTTCTCTTTCTTTTCTCTCTTTCCCATTCTTCCACCCCCAACCCCACCATGCTGGTACTGTTATGATGACTCACCTTCTACCTGAGGGACCTTCAGAGGACTCTAGCTTTCTCTGGGAACGCAAGCACTGCCCTAAATCAAGCTTTTTTGGTTGGGGTCCTAACACCCTACTTCATTCTTGGAAGCTCTATTTCCAAGATGGGAAAGAGGGATATTAAGTCCTTCTGGCCTGATTTTTGCTGTGAAGAGAAAGTTACATGGAGCCAGGAAGCCTGATTTCACTTGGATTCCTTCTGCCACACCCTAATCTACAGATTGGGAAACCTTGGTGCCTGTGCTAGGTAAACCACAGGTGAGCATGAACTGCTCATTTTGCATCTGGCTGTGTCATTATCCCAGGATGCAATCAGGGATTCAGCTTCCCCAGCTTGGTCCCTGTCCATTCACACTTCTGCCTGCTGCTCACCAGGCATGTGGCTGTGGTCCCAGCTCACTGTATGGCTGAGCCTGCCTGAATGAGGTCCAAGATGGATTTTCCCTGACCCATTCTTCCTCTTTTGCCTTGTGATCAAGTGCATATGTGTTCCCTGGGGAGCAGAATGAAACCATCTAGTTTATACAGGGGTCACTTCTAGAGTCACATTGCCCTTATTATAGTGATCATTTCCAGCTGAGCCACCTCAAGATGATGTATGCACATCAGCAGGAATATTCGTAGGAGTTAAATGACCCAGTGTAGGTAAAACTCTTTGCATGATGTCTGAAGTACAGGGAACAACCAATCAGCAGTTTGTTTAGCATTGACCCTGAGATCACAAGTGGATCTAAGTTTGTGGGAGCATAGTTCAGAAGCCTGGAAGAGAAGTTTTGCCTGACAACATTTGGCTAGGAATTTTCATTCTAGCAAGGGATTCCAATGGATAATTTTCTCTTCCATATTCAATCTATTACTATACTTGGAATTTCTGTGGGACTTCCTGCAAATCTAAGCACTCACTTTTCAAATGTGTCCCCTCTACCTTTCACAGATAGGTTGGGAGGATCCCTAAAATGAAACATATCTTCCCTTTGCCTAAAGTATCCTCCACCTCTTCCAAATTGTAGAAGTCATAGTCACCATAAAGTGGGAATAAGCAGAAACAAAAATAGGGACTCCTGGGTGGCTCAGTGGTTGAGTGTCTGCCTTCAACGCAGGACATAATTTCAGGGTCCGGGGATCAAGTCCCACATTGGACTCCCTGCAAGGAGTCTGATTCTCCCTCTGTCTATGTTTCTGCCTCTCTCTCTCTCTCATGAATAAATAAATAACATCTTTTTTTTTTAACAAAAAGCAGGAATGAAAATAAAGGGTGTGCATGGATAAGCATAGTAGAGAGAACAAAATTCTGGAGTCAGATTTTTTTTTTTAAAGATCTTATTTAGGGGATCCTGGCTGGCTCAGTGGTTTGGCGCCTGCCTTTGGCCCAGGGCATGATCCTAGAGACCAGGGATCGAGTCCCCCGTCAGGCTCCCTTCCCTGCGTGGAGCCTGCTTCTCCCTCTGCCTATGTCTCTGCCTCTCTCTCTCTCTCTCTCTCATGAATAAATAAATAAAACCAAAAAAAAAAGATCTTATTTATTTATTCATGAGACACACAGAGGGAGAGGCAGGGACATAGTCAGAGGAAGAAGCAGGCTCCCCATGGGGAGCCTGATGCAAGACTCGATCCCAGGATCCCAGGATCACGACCTGAGCCAAAGGCAGACACTCCACCACTGAGCCACCCAGGCATCCCAAGATGGTTTTGTTTTTAAATAATATGCCTGGTCTTTACAAGCTATGTGATCTTGGACAAGTTACTTCACCTCTCAAAGCCTCAGTTTCTGCATCTTTCAAGTTTAAGATGTTTGACCCAGCATCTAAAAGATGCTAAACATTGACAGGTGTCAACTATTATACTATTTTGTTGTAGGAGACTCCAAAATTCAGTCAGAAGAGATAGTAAAAACTACTATCTAGAGAAGAAATTAAGATAGAGAGGAATAAAGTTAGTGTGTATGTTTTTTCTGAGGGTCGATGGCAGTAAAGAATTAGTTCCATTAATGCTCTCTAGTACTCCAGTGATATCCATCTTCTGTATTCATGCCCTTGCATAATCCCCTCCCCTTGGGTGACTAGGACATGCTTCTAGCAAATAGAATTCATCAGAAGTGATGGAGCACTTTGAGATTAGGTTACAAAAAGACTGTGGCTTGCACCTTAGATGGGCTTCCTCCTTGCTCTCTCACTTAGCTCAGTTGTGTCAGAGGATGCAAGCTGCCACATAAATAGTCCTATGGACAGGTCCATGTGGCATGGTGAAGAATCAACATCCTCAGTCCAACAAACATGTGAGTGAGCTTGGACTCCTTTTTTCCAGTTGAGCCTTCAGATGAGATCACATCCCTGGCCAACAGCTTGACTGTAAGTAATCTCATGAGAAAACTTGAACCAAAAAAAAAGAAAACTTGAACCAGAGGCACCCAGTTAAGCTACATCCAGATTCCTAGCCAATTGGGGACTATGAGATAATAAATATTTTAAACTGCTACACTTTGGGGGATAATTTGTTATACAGAAGGATAATATAGCATCTTTCCCACCTGGGCTTTTAATTTGGTTCTCTTCTACCTTGAGGCTCCTTCAGGGTCCACTCAGCCTGGTGATAATTAGAACTGGGATACTGGAGTGTGTTGAGGGCACTGAAGTTGCAAGAGAGTGCCTGGAGCAGCAAGAAGTAATTTCATCATGATCCCATCCATCAGAGAATGGCTGTGGCAAAGAAGCTGGAGAGTAGCTTCTTTGTGGTACAAGTCCAGCTGGGCTGGGCAAGGCCTTAGTGCCAAGTGTGGGCTGCAAGTTTTAAAGACTATGGGTTTACCCTTGGCAAGGTTGGGACTTCCAATAGGTCACAAGGGACACGACCAAAGTGAGAGGGATTTTAGGCAGCACTACAGATATTGGAAGCACTTCCATTAGCGTCCAAAGGACTAGGCTCTGCTACTTACTAGCTGTGTCACCTTGAAGAAGTTGTTTAACCACTCTGAAAAAAAAAAACACTCTGAACTAAATATTCAAAATAGGGATTATAATAGTGTTCACTTTGAAGTTTCATTTTAAAGATTTTTTTAAAGATTTTATTTATTTATTTATTCATGAGAGAGAGAGAGAGAGAGAGAGAGAGAGAGAGAGAGGCAGAGACACAGGCAGTGGGAGAAGCAGGCTCCATGCAGGGAGCCCAACATGGGACTCGATCTCGCGACTCCAGGATCACACCGGGGGCCAAAGGCAGCGCTAAACTGCTGAGCCACCCAGGGATCCCTATTTTAAAGATTAAATGGAATAATGTAGGTAAAATTTTTAGCAGAATGTACATGAAGAGTTGATATTGCTATTATTCCTGGAAGGAGACCAAACTGGAAGTCCTGCCTTGATTATTTATGCTGGGGTCTAGGCAAGTGGTAGGAACCAGCAGGGTCTTCCAAACCAGGGTTGTGGAGGACAATTTGATGAGCATCTCCCTGAAAAACAAATAAATGAATAAAAGGCCACTGGAGATACCAAGAGACTACCTCAAAAAGGAATTAAAACTTAAAGAGAATTCATATGAAAAAGCCCTGTTGGCTGTTGAACATGGGATAAGTTTTCAGATATAGCTCAACCCTCATATGACATAAGAAGCTCATCTAGACAGCTTATTTTAAGAAATCAATGAGCAAAAATAGACAAAGGTTTTCATCTAGAAGTCATGACTCATGGTTCTCCAGAGAATTCATACAGGAACAAAACCCAGGAGAGTGAATTCACACCTCATTGATGTCAGCAATTTTACACTGAGAAGAAAGTATCAGTCTAACGAGTTGGAAAACCAGATAATATTAGAAGAGAAGTGGTGTTTCAGAAAGGATACTAGAGTATTTGTAGAAAAGATTGCAAAAAATCCATAATAATAAAGGATAGACATGATTGGTCATTCCTGGGTGTAAAGATTTAAAAGGATGAATAAACTGAGTAATAAGAACATATATGACCACTTCCCAAAATATACAAAGATTGTGTTCCCAAGTCTGCTACATTTTGAAAAATTTACAAGTGTTGAATTGTAAATGAATTTAATGTAATTATGAAGGCAAAATATTGTATGCAATATATCATGCTTGACATGATAATGTCCATATATGGCCAGGCTCTAAAGTGTTTGAAACATTAGTAGGTAGAAGCAGAGGAAGTGCTCATTTGCAATTTACAGATCATCATTTTTCATATCTGGATTTAGAGACCTTAATTCACCTTTGGGGAAGATTGCTGTTTAAGAAAAATCTCAAAAAAAAAAAAAAAAAAACAAGAAAGAAAGAAAGAAAGAAAGAAAGAAAGAAAGAAAGAAAGAAAGAATCTCAGAATAGTCCTTTAATTACCCAGGTGTAAAACATTGTATTCACTTATTGTTCTTGAAGGAAATAGTGACATCACTGTTAAACTGATGATCGATATTGATAAGTAAATTACAACTCTATAAAGCTACCATTTGTTGAACACTTATGATAAGGACCACTTGGGATGCTTATTAAACATATAGTTTCTGAGTCCCTCTCTGGAAATCCAATTCACTAGGCCTGGGGAAAAGCCCTGGAACTATTAGGCAGGCTAATCATTATTAAAATGATGCTGTGGCTTCAGGCCACAACCCCAATCCTGAGGACCCTGAATTAGAAAAAACAAATTGTTCAAGGTCACACAGCTAGCAGATGGTGGAGTAGGGGGGCAGAACCCAAGTCTGTCTGATTCTCGTTCTACTCTAGCATGAAAACCCCTGTGCAGTGGGGGTATGGAGTGTCCTCCTGGATTGAAAAAGCATGGAGCTTCTTTCTAGAGAGACCAAGCCTATTGACCACCCATAGGCCTCTGTCTTCAGAAGACAGGGGCTAAGGTGTCCCAGTCTACGAGTACCTAGGCACAGGCCTGGCTGGTAGAAGACAAGCCACCCATGCTACTGTCCTCTTCATCCCACTGTAGGTACCAGAAAATACTGATTGAACTGATTATTACTACAAAGAACCTGCCATCCCAGACTCAAGAGGACTTCATATTCCCCAGTTCCCCTTCTCCTTCTACCAAGAAAGGAGCAAATGCAAAGTGTTGGATGACTTGGTTTCTAGTGCTGTCTTCAGCCAATGACTTGCTATCATCTCAGTTACTTATTTTGGCCTCAGTTTCCTCCCATTTTCTTCGGCATGCAGCAGAGAGGCTCCTCAAGCAAACATGACTTAAACTTTTTGCCATGTTTTTTTTTAAGATTTTATTCATTCATTCATGAGAGACACACAGAGAGAGGCAGAGACACAGGCAGAGGGAGAAGCAGGCTCCCTGTGAGAGAGCCGGATCTGGGACTCAATCCCAGGACCCCAGGATCACGATCCGAGCCGAAGGCAGATGCTCAACCGCTGAACCACCCTGGTGTTCCTTTTAGCCATTTTTAAAAAATATTTTGTTTATTTATTCATCACACACACACACACACACACACACACTGAGAGAGAGAGAGAGAGAGAGAGAGAGAGAGAGAGAGAGAGGCAGAAACAGGCAGAGGGAGAAGCAGGCTCCACACAGGGAGCCCGATGCGGGACTCGACCCAGGGAATCCAGGATCAGGTCCTGGGCTGAAGGTGGCGCTAAACTGCTGAGCGCCGCCCCCCCCACCCCCCCCACCCCCGCCCCGGGCTACCCATTTGCCATGTTTTTTATTTCCACATTCCCGGAACCTAGCGTGGTGCCTGACAGAAGGTAGGCAACCAATGATGGTTTGTTGACTGCAAGAATGAATGAATCCGTGATGATTCAGGAGTGGGGAAGACTCATAGGTACCTAGGGGGCATCCCGCTCTGGTCTTTAAAAAGTCCCTTACTGTGTACCTGATGTCATTAGCCAGGACAATGGGGGTAATTTTGGCACAGATTATCTTCTGCTTAAGGGAAGCCCATTGTGTGAAAACTTACAGTTATCGGAATAATAAATTATGATGATGGTGGTTTTTTTAGACAGACATCTGTGAGGAAAGATAAGCAAGATCTCACCACAAAGGCCTTACAATTGTGGGTAGAGCCTGTGAAAGGCTGTTAAGAATACAAACAATGAAGGGCTATCATAAAAGACAGAAACTTGTTTCGTATAGTCATGATTATGCTTTTAAAACCCTAACATTTGGTATGTCTTCCTTTGGACATCTCTTTCTTGTAGAAATTGTAATGCATATGTATTTTTTGAATCTTGCTTTTAAAAATTCTCTATAACAGAAACATTTCCTTGTGTTCTTATAAACTCTTCATAAATATCAGGTTTAAAGGTCAACTAATACTCTATTTTATGGATGTACCATAATTTATTTAACATTTCCCCTGTTGTTGATCATTTAACTTCCATTTTCTTCCCTATTATAGATAAGGAATTCTGCAAAGATGATCTTTGTGCGTTAAAGCTGTTTCATATTTAAGATTATTTCCTAAAGATAGGTGATCAAGGGTCAAAGGCTTGATCTCAGAGAGGGATATTTCTTGAGATTCTTGAAAGTACGTCATTGTTAATTTGGGGGGTTCTCTCATTTTCCTTGAGAAACCAGGCTCTGGATTCAGACAGGCTGTGCACAAACCCTTGCTCAGGCATTTACCTCTGTGAACTCGGGCACCCTGGCAGAGCTTTCCCATAAGTCTTGGTTCCTTAGCTGTAAATTAGGAGTGATTGAATCCTCTACATGGGGACTTTGTGAAGATGGACAATCAATATACACAAAGCCCAGTGCTTGCAGAGTGTGCTCCATAAATATTAGCTACAATTAATTGGTCTATCTGATTACCCACAAGGATGGACCTTTTGGCTTATGTTTATTGTTGTTTTTATTTGCACATGTGCATGTGCATGTGTATGTGTGTATAAATTAAGATATATTATTTTAAAGCCAAAACCACTACACCATAAAGGACTTGAAAAGAGCGTACTTCTCAAGTAACCCATTGCACATAGGGCTCTTTCTCTGGGCTCATGTCGCCCAGAGAAAAGCAGCCACTGCTGCTGTATATTTTCTACAGTCTTCTCCTTTTTTGCTAGTTTTAAGGTCTATCATTTACTGTCATTTTTCTCTTGAAGTGATTCCTTTAAGACTGACTCCATTCTTTTTTTTTTTAAGATTTTATTTTATTTTTATTCATGAGAGGCATACAGAGAGAGGCAAAGACATAGGCAGAGGGGAGCTCTGCGGGAGCTCCCTGCCAGGAACCTGATGCAGAACTCGATCCCAGGACCTCAGCCAAAAGGCAGACGCTCAACCACCGAGCCACCCAGGGGTCCCTGGACTGACTCCATTCTTAAGAATGGTGTTTATTACGTTTCTGAATCCTGTGGGAACATACCGCCAATTGTGTAACAAAACCAGAGGGAAAACTGGATTTGATTTCTAGAAATCTGTGGCACTGCCGACCCCTCCCGAAGCACACTTTTCTGTAAAGCGAGAACTCCCAGCAGCAGAAGCGGAGCCTGCTCCCGGGCAGCCACCAGCCCTGTAGAGCACAGAGCATCCCCAGCCGCCGCCGCCCCGCCCACTGACAGTGTCTATAAATCCATTTCCTGTCTTGTAATTATGTTTCATGTAGTAATTAGCCCCTTCATATCAATGAAGCCAAATTTCCATGTGTAATGGAGTGAAGCCTGAGTGTGCGAGACAAATGGAAACGCAGCTTTGGCAGGTGGGGGTCTCCAAGAGCTCCCTGGGGGCAGGGAGGACCATCCTCTGCATGCAGAGTCCTACTGCGCGCCAGGCTCGGCGCCCGGCCCTTTGCACAGCCTATTTCCTATAGTCCTCACAATGATGTCTTTTCTGCAGAACCTTCACCTTTGCCTCCATCGTCAGAGTGCAGCTTCTGCACCCCCCAACCCAATCTTCCCTCCTGGAATCTCCTCTGTACCACCCGCCCTTCACAGCCCGGAGCCAGGCAGCATGCACGGAGCTGGCAGCAGGGTGGGCAAGAGGCTCAGAAGACACCCCAGGGTCCCAGGAGCCCAGAGACCCCGCTGTGGGGGAAACCTTCGCGGCATCCCTGTAAGCCCTTAGGAGGAGGCAGGGAGGCCAGCGAAGACGAGAGGCTGGGGGTGGGGCAGGCAGGGGGGGAGGGTGCTACCCTGGCTTTGAGGAGGGGACCGGGTCTCAGTAACTTCACCTCACCCTCCTCTGTCATCCTCTGCTTTCCTTGTCTTCTCCCCTCTTCTTACATGTCTCCTCCTCCCCATGACCAGACTGTAGTTTAGGGGAAATCCATATCCTATTGTTTGAAAAAGAATTTGCGTGGGAGGGGGAGGTGGGCATAAATTCTGAGGAAGGCTAAGAAAAGGGTAGAAGGGACATTGGATTAGCCTTGAATCCTTGAGCAAGCTTCTTAGATACTGCTGAGTCCCTTAGATTCCTGATCTCGAAAATGGGGTAATAATCTCTGTTTTGCCCAGGCCCCACTGGACTGAGGAGTAGGAAGACTGTGCCCCGTTTTGATTCAAGCATGTGTTGGTTTTCAGTTCCATATCAGGGGAAACGTGTATCAATGCATTTTATGTGTATGTATGTACACACACCCCGACTTGACACACACAGTCAACCGAGTATGCAGTTTTATCTTTTATTTTTTTCCCTGTACCCCAAATCTTTTTTTTAAGATTTTATTTATTTATTTATTCATGAAAGACACAGAGAGAGAGAGGCAGAGACACAGGCAGAGAGAGAAGCAGGCTCCATGCAGGGAGCCCGATGTGGGACTTGATCCCCGGACTCCAGGATCACTCCCTGGGCCAAAGGCAGGCGCTAAACCACTGAGCCACCCAGGGATTCCCTACCCCAGATCTTTATTTAAATTCCAGCTAGTTAACACACAAATGCAATATTAGCTTCAAGTGTAGGATTTAGTGATTCATTGCTTCCATACAACCCCCGCTGCTCATTGAAAGTGCCCTCCTTAATCCCCATCACCTATTTCCCTCATCCCCTGCCAGACCCCCTCAGTTTGTTCCATCTATACTTAAGAGTCTGTTTCTTGGTTTGTCTTTTTCTTTCCCCCATGTTCATTTGTTTTGTTTCAGTGTTCTGGTCTTTCAGAAATTTTAAACCACCACATATAACAATAACTGGTTACAATTTATTAACCATTTGCTCTGTGCCAGACCCTATCTTGGCTCTGTACAAATTCTCATATTTAATCCTCAAAACCCTATGGGAAGGTATTGTTAGCCCCACTTCACAGATAAGAAAACCAAGCCCCCAAGTTAAGCTATCTCCCAAGGTCATGGATCTAGTCAGTGTTACAGCTGAAATAGGCCTGAGTTCTGAGTCTTTAGTCTCAATCATTATGCTGCTCCTAAGAATCTGGGCTTTTCCATAGCCAGACATTTTTGGACTCAGAGGGAGGATATTTCCAAATACCATTTTCTCCGGTCTGACTCCCACTTTCCAGTCCCATTGTGGCTCTGGTTCAAAGTGATCTAATGCTTGAAATGAAAAAGGCTTTGGGAGTGTGCCTTGACTTTCATCTCTACAAAGACCTAGGATGTCTCTCCAGCCCCCTTCCTACCACGCAGGGGAGAGAGATCCTTAGCTAAAGCTTCAGGCTCAGGACAGGAGTGCTGGGGGCTCTGACCAGGTGATGGACTTTCCACACCAGAAGGTGGCTGCCTGCCGATGGGATGCCACTGCCTCTTTCTCTCCTCTCTCTCTCACTCTCTCTCTCTTTCTCTCTTTCCATATTGCATTGTGAAAGCACTGTGTCCCCTCTATCTTCTCCTTTACCTGCCCCTTCCTTCTTGACCTGGTGCCCTCTTTTTCTCATTATACAGAATTCTGGAAGGGTTCACTACAAGTACAGCTTCTGTGCCAGGCAGGAAGACCCCTTCTCCATCTTTGCTAGTTCAAAAAGTGAGCTAGCGATAGCGGAATGGTAGGAGTGAGAGCTTGGGCTCTAGAGCCATGGGTTCAAATCTTAACTCTGCTACTTTGCGTGTACCTTGACCTCTCAGGGTCTTCAGTTTTCTCCTTTTTTTGGTATGTATGTATTTTTTTTTAAGATTTTATTTATTTATTCATGAGAGACACACAGAGAGAGGCAGAGGGAGGAGCAGGTTCCCTGTGGGGAGCCTGATGTGGGACTCCACCCTAAGATCCCGGGATCACAACCTGAGCCTAAGGCAGACACTCAACTACTCAGCCTCCCAGGTGCCCCTTGTGTGTGTTTTTTAAAGAGGGGACTAGTAACACCTATGCTGTAAGGCTGTTGCTGGTGTTAAATAAGTGCACAGAAAAATTGTGAGACAGTGCTGATATATATGAAGTGCTCAGCTTTATATGAAAAGCTCTTACTTTTACCCCATGTCAGACATGTCACAAAGTGCTTTGTACACATGATGCTCATTTAAATCACACTGCAACCCTATGAAATAGATGTCATTATTATCCCCATTTTACAAATGAGGAAAATGAGTCTCGTAGAAGCTAGGATCACATAGGAAGTAAGCAAGACAGCTGGGATTCAACCAGGACTGCCTGATTTCCAAGCTCATGCCCTTAACCTCCTTACTGCACTGTCCCTCAAAGACTTCCTCATGAAAAAAGTCCCCAAAGTCTTCCTCATCCCCTCTCTGGGGCTCCCCAAAGGAAACCCTCCAGTCCAAGGGAGGCTGCAGCTGGCTCACGTCACGTGAGTACGGCAGTGCGGTGCCGGTGACCTGTGGTGAGCTAGATTAGACCCTGTGACTGCCAAGGTCCCCTCCAGCACTAAGGCTGGGGATACTGTTACCACACTGGCTTGTAAGGGGCTTGTGGGGGGAGTCTGGCAGAGTCAAGATGTGATTTGAAGGATCTCAAGGGCTGAGAACAGACAGGGCAAAAATAAACTTTTGCATTAATCCATTATCCTAATGATCGTCCTAAAGATAAGCTTGATCAGATATGAGCATTGCTGAGATTGATTTGCCTAAAATAAGAATCTCATTTGCATTTTTCTGATTTTTCCCTACTTCATTTAGCCACATCAAGACAGCTGCAGCTCTCACCAAGGACAGACATTTGAAATAGATGGATATCGCCTACGTGTATTTATGGGGCACAGGATCCTTCCCACCCACCTGTGTGTGTTGTAATCTTTTTGACAGAGGAGAGGAGGACAGTTTCAGGAACTTCAAAGTGACAGCTTCGACTTGCTAATGGAAGGTCAGCGTTTTCAACTTACCTTTGATCACATTTTTAACTTATATAGAAGATATATATCTGTGGACCAAAGAATATGTGTGGGTAAAGTGGATTGGAAAATATCCTAATAGCCTCAAGTCTAAGTTACAAAAAGTAATTTCACACATATCTTTCCATTAACTATTCACGTCAACCCCGAGAGGTAGCTAGGGCAAGCATTTTTATTCCCATTTTGCAGATGAGAAAACTGAGGCCTGGTGAGGTTAAGGTATATGATTTATGTTATATGTTTTGTCAATAAAGACAAACCTCAACTCCCAACCCTGGGTGTCAAACCTCGTGACTTCCAGATCAGGGTTCTCTACTGTTGGAACCAGCACTCTGTGAGGAGCTCTGGGAAGAACCACTTATATCTCAGAAAGATTTGGTCCTAGTCCTATAGACAAGACTACACCTTTCATCCATTTGACCTTCATTGATCCTTCCTAGGAGAGACAAGTCCACTGAAAATACTGGAGTGTTGATGATGAGCACCTGCACATGCTCCCTGGCAGAGCAGATCATGAATAATAAAGATCCATGAGACCATAACATCTAAACTTCAGAGATCCTACTGATCCCATTCCCATCTTCAACCTGGAGGCTGTCTTGAACTTGATTGGGTGATTAACTTTTGGATCAGAAAGGGCACGGCCTGTGGAATCAAATCATCGTGGGTTCTGCCTCTCTCTCTTTGTCTCTCATGAATAAATAAATAAAATCTTAAAAAAAAAAAGTGGGGGGGATGCCTGGGTGGCTCAGCAGTTGAGTGTCTGCCTTTCGCTCAGGGCGTGATCCTAGAGTTCCCGATCAAGTACCACGTCGGGCTCCCTGCATGGAGCCTGCTTCTCCCTCTGCCTGTTTCTCTGCCTCTCTCTCTCTCATGAATAAATAAATAAAATATCTTTAAAAAAGAAAAAAAAATCATCGTGGGTTGAGTCCTAGCCTTGCCATTTATGTCAACAGGGGTTCAGAAGGGTGCTCTCCATGCAGAATTTCATTTATTACATTATTTAATTTAGTATGTTATTTTATTTAATCGCACAGCACTGCCATGACGAAGATTCTAATGTTATTGTCCCCATCCCATAGATGGAAAACAGGTTCATAGAAGTAGAGGCTAAATAACTTGCCCAAGCTAAACAGGTAATTCTGATTCCAAATCTTATTTTATTTTTAAAAAACTTAACTTAAAAGCTTAGGTAAGGCTTTCATTTGACTCAAAATTCAAAAGAAGCCAGATGTCTGGCTGTCTCAGTCAGTAAAGCATGTGACTCTTGATCTTGCAGTTGTGAGTTCAAGCCCCACATTGTGGGCAGAGCTTCCTTAATAATAAATAAATAATATATAAATACACAAAACAGTCTTATGTTTAAAAAAATCCAAAAAATGCAAAAAATAAAACTGAAAAGTCTCTCCTTCCTGCCTGGTCCTCCAGCCAGGGTCCGCCTTCCTGGAGGCAACTGATTTTACCAGCTGCATGTGTTTCTTCTAGAGACTTGTTACACATATAGGAGCAAAGAGGCAGGTCTATTGTTTCTACCTTTTTTTCTTCTTGTGGGTGCATACCTCTTTTTAATTGAAGAGCTATTGTTAAATTTCTATATATAAGTCAACAGTACAGTATTGATTTTGGTAATTTTTATACAAAAGTAGTATTTTTAGTTAAACATGCTATATTCTTTCAAGTTTCTTGCCTTTGCTCCTGCTTTTCCCTCAATTCAAAATGTGTGACTCCTCACACTCCTCATCTGGCAAGCTGCTGGGCATCTTTTGGGCTATAGCACAGATGTCATCTCCTCTTGAGAAATCTTCAACTACCCCCTCTCCTGGCTTACTGTTATTCATTTCCTTCTTCATATCCTCACATTTTTCAGAATATACTATAATTATTTTTAAGCTAATTTTATTCCCAAATAGTCTGATAATTCCCCAAAAGATATTCATTCATTCAATAAATACACATCTGTGTGTGTATATATACATATACATACATATACGTACATATACATACATATATATGTATACACACACACATATATAATATTTTGTGAGGGTCTGCTCTTTTTACTTAAAGTGGCAGCATATTAAATATACTACTCTGCTTTTTGCTTTCTAAAAACTTTTTATTATAGAAAAAAATCACACATATGCAAAAGTAGAGAAAATAGTGTGAACCCCCATATAGCCATCAGCCCACTTCAACAGTTTTCACACATGGCCAATCTTATTTTATCGACACCCTCACCCTACCCCCGATTATTTTTTTTAAGATTTATTTATTTATTTGAGAGGGCAAGTGAAAGTATGAGCAGGGGGAGAGGCAGAGGGATAGAGAGAATCTTTGAACAGACTTCTCATTGAGTGTTGAGCCCTACTTGGGGCTTGATCCCAGGACCCTGAGACCATGACCTGAGCTGAAACCAAGAGTTAGGTGCTTAACCAACTGAACCACTGAGGTGCCTCCCTACCCTTGATTATTTTAAAGCCAATACCAGACATCATATAATTTCTCCTCTAAATAAATCAGCATATATTGCTTTTAAAATGACAAGAAAACATAACCACAATATCTATTACATGTAAAAAATATATATACCATAAACCATCCAGTCAGCATTCAGATTTCCCTGATGGTCCCCCCTTCTTCCCTTTTTAAAAAAAGATTTTATTTATTTATTCATGAGAGAGACAGAGAAAGAGAGGCAGAAACATAAGCAGAGGGAGAAGCAGGCTTCCTGCGGGGAGCCTGATGCAGGACTCAATTCCAGGACCCTGGGCTCACGCCATGAGCCAAAGATAGACACTCAACCACTGAGCCACCCAGGCGTCCCTCTCTCTCCCTCGTTTTTAACAGATGCTGCTTTGTTCAAATCAAAATTCAGGCAAGGTCTACACATTGCATTTGGTTGATTCCTTGTTTTTTTTATCACCTAACCATACTCTTGGAGATCATTTCATACCAGAACATAAAAGAACTACTTCATTCTTTCTTCCATTGCAGAGAATTCTTCGTATGGCCATACTTAACCAGTCTCCTGTTGGTGGGCATTTAGGTCATTCCAAACCTTTCAGTATTACAAACAATGCTGCATTAAATAACCTTGTTGAGTTCGTCACCTTGCACATGTGGGAGTGTGTTTGCAAGACAATTTTCTTGGAAGTGGAATTTCTGGGTATGTGCATTTGAAATTTCAAAAATTATTGCCGGATTGTCCTTCATAGGGGTGGTACCCAAGCGATCAACATCAACCCTCTTAGCCATGCAGATGAGAACTCCTTCCCTGCATCCTCCTCAGAAGCACCATCTCCTCTCAGACCTCTGGCTCTGCGATTCCCTTTCCCCAGAATGTCGGGTCTCATCTGTCAATCTGGTGAACTCCTATTCAAGGCTCATCTTAAACCCTACCCAACTGAGATTTTGAGTTGGTGCTCCCTCAGCGGGGGATTTGTAGCACACATCACAGTTTATACTGGGTCTCATACTAGGTCCTCTTTGTTGACTCATCTCTGTCCTCCGCTGGTTAGTGAGGTCCTTAAGGCTGTAGCCTGAGACACACATTAAGTGGTCTACACAAATTGGTCCATGATCTCGGAGTCTTGTCCAATGGGAGTTTAGGGGTTTCTGCTGTTTCCTTGGGTAGAACGAACCCACGCGGGTGCATCACCCCCTTTGTAACCCACTCTTGCCCAAGTATTGGAGCCCAGAAAAACCCCAAGCTCCCTGTTTGCCCAGCCTCAGAAGCCTGCAGCAGATGGCAACGCATCACTGAGTCTGGGAGGTCTGATTATCCTAGACCTGCAAATTGTTTGTGGATTCTGACCTTTCAAATTGCTTCCTATTTAATCTGGGCTGGAAGACCTGGGTTTTTGTTGTTTTAAAACCTAGGCTCTCTTCCCACCCCACAAATGAAACTGTCATCCTCCAAATTATTATTATCTGGATGGGCAGGAGCAGAATTAGTCCCCGCAAAAGCAAGTTAGGCGGGGCAGGTGGGAGTAATCCCATGTGCCCGAGGTGGGGGAGGGTGCAGCAGATGGCTCCCCAGGCAAGCCTTGAAAGCCAGGATTAAAAAGTAATTTTCAGCATGCTGAAAATGGGACTGCAGATTTGGGTCACCACAATTAACTCTCTCTCAGCTGCAGGCCAGAGCCTTGGAGTCAAAAGGAAGTGCCCGGTCTAGGAGAGATGCTAGGTGAGAACACCTTGATTTCTCCTCCCACTCCTTCATGGGAAACATATTCAGGGCCTCTTCTTGAGGAGAGAGTGCAGGCTCTGGGAGAGGGTCAGCCTCTTCCCAGAGACAAGGCTTCTACTTCCTCTCTAAACGTGGACTCATGTCACAGTAAAGTCCTTCCAAGGCTTTGGGAGGCACCATACCTAAAGAGATGAGTGCTTATCAGAGACCACAAGTGGCTTCTCATCTTGTTATCAGAAGTACCTCAGGCATTTGTCCCACAAAAGGTGAAATACTGCCTCACCAATTACTTCCTGGGCTAGAGTTGCCACCGTTCTTTCCCCCAAACAGAATCTATCTCTGTCTCTGTACCTGTCCCACCTCTGACCATAATTACTTTATCTTTTTTTTTTAAGATTTTGTTTATTTATTTATGAGAGACACACAGAGAGACAGAAACATAGGCAGAGGGAGAAGCAGGCTCCCTGTGGGGAGCCTGATGTGGGACTCGATCCCAGGACCCTGACCTGAGCCAAAGGCAGACTCTCAACCACTGAGCCACCCAGGTGCCCTATAGTTCCTTTATCTTAAAGGCATTAATTGTTTTATTTTATTTTTTAAAGATTTATTTATTTATTCATGAGAGACAGAAAAGGAGAGAGGCAGAGACATGGGCAGAGGGAGAAGCAGGCTCCATGCAGGGAGCCCTACATGGGACTCAATCCCAGGTCCCCAGGATCACGCCCTGGGCTGAAGGCAGGCGCTAAACCACTGAGCCACCTGGGCATTAATTGTTTTAAATTCTTTTCGCTGAGGAATGACATTCTGCCTCCCACCCCCGCACCCTGGAATTGTAGAACTACAATTAATGCAGTTCCCCTTTTCTCTGTTTACCAGGAAACTCAGAGCCAAATTCAAAAACTAATTTCATGGTCTCCACGAATGCATTTTATTTTTCCACTTATCTTGTTATTCCATTCTCAGTTCCATATTCCTTCCGTTGGTTCTGATTTCATTTTCCTCTACATATTGCACTATATTGCTGGATGTATGTCCTGTAAGTTATATCACATCCTTTGTGCAACCAGGTAAAATATAAATAATTAAATGCAGAAATAATCCACTTTCATTCATTAATGCAACTTCTCTACTACGAATTAGATGCTTAATACTGAAGGAAGTGAGTGGCTGAAACAAATAAAATACATTTAAGCATTTAGCACCTATTACAGCCAGGTACAATGCCTCAGACCTTTTATGTCATCTATTTTAATTTATGTCTAACAACCATCTTAAGACATAAATAATTAAGTGAGTTGGAATACATACAGCACTTAGCCCAGTGCCTGGTACAGTAAGTACTAAATAAGCGGTAGCTATTCTTCTTATTAGATCTCATTATTCTCATTTTAAAAGAGGAAACTGCAGTTCTGAAAGGTTAAATTACATTGTTGTGAGAGTTTGATGAAAATAATGAACCAAGGGCCTGGCAGAGAGTAGGCAGAGTGAGCATTTGGTTGTTGCTGTTGTTTAAGATTTTACTTATCTATTCATGAGAGACACACACAGAGAGAGAGAGGCAGAGACACAGGCAGAGGGAGAAGCGGGCTCCACGCAGGGAGCCCGATGTGGGACTCGATCCCGGGTCTCCAGGATCACGTCCCGGGCTGAAGGTGGCGCTAAACCGCTGTGCCACCCGGGCTGCCCCCAGAGTGGGCATTTGATGCCATCTTTTCAGCGATCCAGAATCCACTGCCCTCGCTTTCGAGAACAGTCCTCTGCTTCTCTTTGAGGAACTCTCTCTACTCTCTACAGCATTTGTAGCACCTGGGCTCTGGGCGGGGCTTCAGCCCCTCCGGGGAGGAGCATGTGACCCATGCGTGGCCAATCAGTGCTCTGGATTTATCCCGCCGCAGTAATTGGCTCAGAGGTACAGCACGTGACTGAGATCGGTCCAATCCAAGCGACTCCCAGGATCCCTGTGGGCGTTACTGCCTATAGCTCATGTATGTCATGTTCTCTGCATATGGGAACTTGCATTGTATTGAGGGGCCAGACGGACACAGACACAGATGAATCAGGTGGATGATGAGCCGAGGTGGGGACGGCTTGGCCGTTGTGTAAAAGCCCTGGGCGTCGTGCTTCTGGAGCACCCTCACCCTGCACTCTCCTCCCAGAAGCTGTAAATGGTCTGGGAGAAGCACAATTGCTGGTTCACAGACATGCCAGCTGGCTCTGCGTGTTTCTATGCAAGGAGCTGATGCTTCTATTGCTTATTTAAAGGAGAATTCTTGCCTAGAGCAGACTGGATGAAACAGAGACACATCCACAGTGCTGGACTCTGACTCACCATGTGACTCCTTTGGTTGAGTCATCTCTCTCCTGAGATGGGCTCTCTTGTCTGCAAAATGAAGCTTGACAAATGTACAAATGAGGTCTCTTGAGTCGTGAAACTGGAAGGTTGCTGCTGGGTAGTCCCACCTGAGTAACTGTAGGACTAGGCTTTCCCTCTCTAGCATATCTGGGAGTCCCCAAGGGTATTGGTGAACAAGTCCAGGTGGTCTGACATTATCTCCCCAGCTCTGGAAAGACCCTCTGCTCCCGATGGAGCTCAGTGCCTCCTGTTGCACAACAGTCACCCCTGCCCAGAGTGTCCTATTTCTGTGGCACTGCCTGCCTCTGGACTATCCTCTTAGCATGCTGCCCCACTGCCCTGGACCTCTGATGAGGAAGGAAGCTCCCTTCCCCAGTCCTGTTATCATGGAAATACTCTCCAGGGAGTTGTCTGGTATGTGTGTTGTGGTAAACTTGCAGGAAAAGACAACTATTGGAAGGCTGGGTGTGGCTCCGGTTCTGCAAGTTTTGTTACTTTCTGGGCATCCCCCTGTTAGGGCAAGTGCACCAAGCTATGCATATGAGGATGAAAGCGCCAGTGTCCCCACTCAAGGACAATTGCAACAAGTATGAAAGATACTATTGTTACAGACAGCACATTCAAAAGAAATAAGTCTGGTGAAACAATTCTTTTTTTTTTAAGATTTTATTTATTTATTCATGAGACACACACACACGGAGGCAGAGACACAGGCAGAGGGAGAAGCAGGAGGGAGAAGCAGGCTCCACGCAGGGAGCCCGATGCGAGACTGGATCCCTGATCCCAGGATCATGCCCGGAGCCAAAGGCTGATGCTCAACCACTGAGCCACCCAGGAGTCCCCTGGTGAAACAATTCTGTAAGGGAGCTGTTCACCCAGTTTTGCTTACTCTGGGTGACAGAATCATAAGCTTAATAATCAGCTAGGACTCACCCTATTCAGGATTCAAAGATGGTTAAAATAGGGTGCTAGTAAATGTTTAAAAACCAGCTTTCTGGGAGGACACCTGGGTGGCTTAGTGGTTGAGCATCTGCTTTCAGCTTAGGGTGTGATCCCGTGTCCAGGGATCCAGTCCCACATTGGACTCCTTGTAGGGAACCTTCTTTTCCCTCTGCCTATGTCTCTGCCTCTCTCTATGGATCTCTCATAAATAAAATAAATAAAATCTTAAAAAAAACCCAGCTCTCCAGAAAAAAATGTTTGTCATAAACTTTATATAATTTATGTGTTTATTATAAATTTTTATAAATTTTATAGATAGAAAAGGAATGTAACACACAATTTACAAATAACAAGATACACAATGCAGTATTGTAAATCCCATACAGGCAATTGATTCTCATGATGCCTGACCTTTGTTGAACTCTTATGCCCACAGCCAAACTATGGCTGCAATTCAACCATGATTTGACAAAATCAGACTATGAATAAATGCTTGATTATTATTCTATTCAGCAAAGAAGGCACACATGTCACTAAATAAGTGAGTATAATTCCAATGTGAGTATGGGTTGCCATTTTCGTTTCTGTTAAGGAGTAATACAGGAGAGAAACACCACCGATGTCTATTAGCTCTTCATTTGTTCACTAATGACATAGTGACTTCTTTGCTGAATCAAGTAGTAGTTTTTGAGCTCTAAAAGAACATTTCCTGAATTTTCTGTGCCAGTCACAATGTAGCAAGTAGAGATACAACACGTGTTTAAATGGAGTCTGCATTATTGACATTTCACCATCATTTTCTTAAGTTCTTACAATCAACAGTATCCATGATGGATACTCCCACTGTGGCTGATTTCAATCTACCACCTTTAAGTCATGGAACGTGGATTTGGAAAGAGATGCATGATAGCACAACATTACATGTAGTATTTCTACCACACAGACACAATAGATGTAAATAACCTCAAGAGCATACATAGTAATAAAATGTAGTAAGATAATTGAAAAGTGAGGAGTTCTGAGTATTTACTTTTTTAAAAAGTAATGTATTCATTATAGTGTAGATGTCGAATTTATTCTGTCCTATGACAGTGACTCTGATATAAAGTTAAATATTTTTTAAACTTTGTAAAGTTTAAAAGCTAAAGTTACTTTAGCTAAAGTAATGGGAATGCTGGCTCAAATGGGCTTAAACAATATGTAATTTTATCATTTTTCATAGCTGAAGTCCACGGGCTCTGGGGTGGGTTGGTTTAGAGACTCGGCATCAGCATTGACCTAGTCTTTCATCTTTTTGCTATGCTAACCTCCATACTAATTCATCCTTAGGTCGTTAGCAAAATGGCTGCAGTGGTTCCAACCATCACAACCAGAGAGTATAAAAGTCCAGAGCAGGACTTTTCTGAGCTCCATGGATAAACTCAGGGATGCACAAACCTCAGCAGGAAAAAGAATCACAAAACCAATCTCTAACTAAAATTTGGTATTTCCTTTGATTATGAATGTAGGCAACAAACTACAGTAGTAGTAGAATAGTATGAGTTTGCCACCAATAGAAGTTACATGTATTTTTAAGTAACATTATAATTGTGAATATATCATGAAATATATTTTATGCTTAACTCCACTTTGAAATTATAGTAGTTATTAGACCTGCCACTAGATCTTGATATGGAATGTGTTAATAAAGTATTAATACTTTATTAATTAGTTAATACTTTATTGGTTAATAAAGTTAATAAAGTAAAAGTATTTATGTTTTCATATTTTAATAGTTGTGTGACATTATAATTGTTTGCACATAGTTTATTTGATATATCTAAAAATATCATTCCCGTGGCACCTGGGTGGCTCAGTGGTTGGGTGTCTCCCTTTGGCTCAGGTTGTGATCCCAGGGTCCTGGGACTGAGTCCCGCATTGGGCTCCCTGCAGGGAGCCTGCTTCTCCCTCTGCCTGTGTCTCTGCCTCTCTGTCTCTCATGAATAAATAAATAAAATCTTTTTTTTAATTTTAAAAATACATAAATAAAAATATCATTCTAAGAAGGGGTCCATAGAATTCACCCAACTGCCAAAGAGATCCTGACACCAAATATATATCTGATATGAAGGCAGAAGCAGGGACATCTCGCACCTCTCCTCTGTTTGTTTCAAGAAACAGCATATTTCATTGGTCAGAACTAGGTAACGTGACATTCTTGAGCCAGTTCTAGTGAAAGGAAGTGCATTTACCCTTGGACCAATCAGATGCTGTCAGCTTTCCCTGAAGCTTGGAGCTTTCTTTGGAGAGAGTGAGTACAGCAAAGTGGGGCTCCCTTATGGTAGAGGAAAGGAAGGATGAATGCTATAGGTCAGGCATTACTCGAGATCTGCCTCACTTTGTGTCGTAAACCAGAGGGTTAAGAAACAACAACAACAGCATGATTTTATGTGAACACTTGGGAGGAGTAGGGAGGCAAGATGGGCTTTTTTTACCTCTCTAGAAAGTTTTTCAGAGGAAGTTCTGCAGGAGATGAGTCTTGGAGAATGGAATGGACTTAGCTGGGAGAAAGATGGAAACTTGCTCCAGAACGTGGAAACAGTATGTGCAAAAGCTAGAAGCATGAAAGGCATGATGTGTTCTGAGAACTACAATAGTTTAATATTTGATAAGAGAAGGTGTACAAGGGCAGCCCTGGTGGCGCAGTGGTTTAGTGCCACCTTCAGCCCAGGGTGTGATCCTGGAGACCTGGGATCAAGTTCCACATCGGGCTTCCTGCGTGGAGCCTGCTTCTCCCTCTGCCTATGTCTCCGCCTCTCTCTCTCTTTGTGTCTCTCATGAATAAATAAATAAAATCTTTGGGGAAAAAAAAAAGAGAGAGAGAGGGTACAAGAACGAAAGCTGGAGAGGTGGCCCCAGACACCAACAGGAAGGGTATTAGGTACCATGATGCCAACAGGAAGCGTATTAGGTACCAAGGTCAGAGTTTGAATTTTGTCCTGGTGAATGCAGGAGGTTCCTGAGGGGTTTTAAGCAGAGCAGTGACCTGACCTATTTTGGGTTTTATGTTAAAGATTATCCTGGCTGTGGTGTGGAGAATAGAGAAAAGGGAGCAAGCCTGGAGGCAGGGAGATTGCATAGGAGCCTGTTGTTAAACCAAGGAAAGTGGTGGTGGTCAGAACAGAGAAGGTAGAGGTAAACTTGAGAAGAAACAATAGCCCTGACAGGATTTAGGAGATTGGGTGAAACTGGCATGGGGATAGTGGCAAGGGAAATGGGTAAGTCCCATTGGGTGACTTGAGCCAATGGTGGATGGTGGAGCTGTTCACTAAATAAGAAGCAGGAGAAAATGCAGTGGGGGGCAAGGAGAGGTCAGGGTAGACAATATCACTGGTTCAGAATGGACAGATGGTGATATAATTTTGGCTCTTTTTGGTCTTAGCATTTCCATTTCTTGTATTTTCCCCAAAAGCTCAGAACCTCCACAACTCGTCCAGGAGAACCATGAGGCTGGGTCTGAGGGCTGCAGGATCTCTGCAGAAATAAGAAGACGTGGTGGAGGAGGGATGACACCCAGTGATATAATCTTTGGCCCACTGCTCCAAAGATGCGCTAAGACAATAAAACCACTAATTCTGTCTCCTAGTATACCAGGAATGGAAGCTTTGCAGGAAAACCAAGTTGTATTGTAATTACAAGCTTTTAAGTAAGTATCACGGGTGATATTTAGCACCAGACAATGAACTGTTGAAGACTTTATTGTTTTTTGTCCTGTTCAGAGAGTGAAATCAGACTCAGCAGAATTCGGGGACTTTTAAATAGATTTGGAAAGTGACTCTGAGCCAAGGTGCCTGCCACTTTACCAAGTAAATTATCAAGGCAGTAAGAGGCTGGAACTTCAGCCTAGGGAAGTGGTTAATTGCCTTGCCCTCTAGCTGCTGTTTCAGTTCTACGCATGCTGTAGACTGTAGCAATCCAAGAGAGGCACTATAAATTTCACAGCGGGGGGACCCATTGGGAGTGGGGGTAAGGCGGGGAAGGTGAGCAGTTTATTTTTATTTATTTTTTTAAAAATATTTATTTATTTATGATAGACATAGAGAGAGAGGCAGAGACACAGGAGGAAGGAGAAGCAGGCTCCATACCGGGAGCCCAACGTGGGACTCGATCCCAGGACTCCAGGACTCCAGGACTGCGCCCTGGGCCAAAGGCAGGCGCCAAACCGCTGAGCCACCCAGGGAACCCCAGGTGAGCAGTTTATTGATGCCGAAGTTAATTATCAATCATGGGACACATGGACCTTTTAAAGGCAGTGCTGTCTAACAGAACCCTTACATTTTGGCTTCTTCCTGTGTTCTTGACTTCCCTCCCCTACCCACACATACACACATGAAGCCATCAGCATTGTTTTATTTTCTTTCTTTATTATTTTTTTAAGATTTTATTTTTTATTCATGAGAGACACAGAGAGAGAGATAGGCAGAGGGAGAAGCAGGCTCCCCGTGGGGAGTCCGATGTGGAGCTCGGTCCCAGGACTCCAGGATCAAGCCCTGAACTGAAGGCAGACGCTCAACCACTGAGCCACCCAGGCGTCCCTAATCCCAGTGCTTTAAAAAGAGGATGCTTGTCTTGGAGAAGCAAATTTCATGAGGAAGTAGACAACTATATTGATTTCACACACCCCACATCCCCAGACCATCCCATCCTGGGATTCTCACTATTCCTTGACCTGTGCCCTCAGCTCTGAGCTGGACAGAATGTACCAGTGATGCTGGCCCCAACTTTAGGAGCCGACGGGCAAAGGCTGGTAGTGTTCGCATGACTTTGGCTGTCGGGGGTGGAGGCGGTGGCAGTGGCTGCTGCCGGTGTCACCTGGTGGGTGGGGTGCTGGAGAGGCAGGTGGGTTCTTTCACACACTGGAAGTTTGTGAAGGCGTTTGGAGCTTGGGAGCTGTTTGTGTCTTCGTCCTGCAAGCTGTCGGATGCCTCTGCTTAAACACAGGCTGATTCCCCAGCACAGGGCTCTGCTCAAGTGCTGCTCAGGGGGTCTCTACCTCGTGGGTCAGGCTTGTCACCCAGGCTTTCTTCCTGGCGGGTCCTCTCAGGCAGGGATCAGGCATGCATGCTGCGGGGGCTGTTGTGACAGGGCTGGCACTGGGAGTCCAGGAGGCTCTCCCTGAAGGCAGGGGATCAAGTCAAGGGAGGTCAGCTGTGGGCTGGGCTGGCCGCTGGCTCCGGAGTCCGGGGGTCTGAGAGGCAGCCAGGGGGCCCCTCTGCTAGTAGTGGGAGCGGGAGCTCTGCTCCACAGGCCCAGGCCACGTGCTGCTGGCCTCATTGGCACTGCCCGAGGAGTGGGTGGTTATAGCTGGCAGGCTGATGATCTGCAGATGAACCTGGTCTGATTCAGGCGAGGGTGGAGATACCAGAACAGCATTTCCCAAAGTCTGTTCCACTGAACACTGATTCCATGGAACCTAAAAAGGATAAAAGGATTCTGGGATTATATAAATTGAAGAGGTGCTGAGTTAAAGAAAGGGAAACAGATCTCTTTACTGAAAAACTTCTCAAACTTACAATTTGCTAAGGAGTGTAGTAAACCCTTAGGCAGGAACTAGAGTATATAGAGTCTCTCAAAACTGTTTAATTATGGAACTGAGTTTTTTGGCATTTTTGTCTGTTTGTTATGGTATAGCATCTCTTGGGGTAAGGGTTCCATAGGACAGACTTTGGAAGCCCTGCTTATGCTTTCCTCACATACTGAGTCTAGGTGACCATGCTGAGGTGCTCAGATTTGGTACCAGGATGGTGGATTTTGAATACAGCTATTGGTGGGGCTACTCTAGGTTTTCAACTTTGGTATTTTTCTTTCTTTCTTTTCTTTTTTTTTTTTTTTTTTAAGATTTTTGACTTATTTATTCATGAGAGATACAGAGAGAGAGGCAGAGACACAGGCAGAGGGAGAAGCAGGTCCCTGCAGTGAGCCTGATGTAGAACTTGATCCCAGGACCCTGGGGTCATGATCTGAGCTGAAGGCAGATGCCCATCACTGAGTCACCCAGGGGTCCCTGGTATTTTCTTTCTTTCTTTCAATTATTAACTTTTTTATTTAAAACATGATGAAAATTTAAAATGTTAACCATAACAGGGATGATTATATCATAATACCCACCTAGGTATCCATTGCAAGATTTCAGCATCTTAAATTATTTTTTCCCATTCATTTGTTTTTGAAGATTTTATTTAGCTATTTGAGAGAGATAGTCAGCAAGAGAGATAGAAAGAAAGAGTACAAGCAGGGGGAGGGGCAGAGGGCGAGCAGGCTCCCCACTGAGCAGGGAGCACAATGCAGGACTCGATTCCAAGACCCTGAGGTTATGACCTGAGCTGAAGGCAGACACTCAACTGACTGAGCCACCCAGGCTCCCCTTTGCCTATTCATCTTTAACTTTGGCATTTCTCGCAATGACAGTTAATGAATATGTTGTAGAAAAGTCCAGGAACTCAGACCTCTTGATATTAAAACAAGAGAAAGATGGGATGCCTAGGTGGCTCAGTGGTTGAGTGTCCTTCTTCGGCCCAGGGCATGATCCTGGAGTCCCAGGATCGAATCCCACATTGGGCTCCCTGCATGGAGCCTGTTTCTCCCTCTGCCTGTGCCTCTGCCTCTCTCTCTGTGTGTCTCTCATGAATGAATGAATGAGTGAATGAATGAATGAATAAATAAATAAATAAATCTATCTTTAAAAAAACAGAGAACAAAACAAATCCTGGCTCAGCTGTTTGTTCATTGGATGTGAAATCTAGACAAGTTTCTTAACCATGCCAAGCCTCAGTTTCCACCTCAATAAAATGGGTTTAATAATACTACCTACCTCACAGGGTAATTATGAGGAACAAATGAGACAGTACCTGTTGATCACTTAGCACATGACCTGCTACAAATCAGGAGCTCAGTGAGTATCTTTTTAAAAATTCTGATATAGGAGGTAAATAAATGTCAGCTGACAGAAGGAACCAGGGAATGAATGTGTGCTGCTATACACATGAGGCAGGTGGACAGGATGCATGGGGTTACCTTGGCGATTCGGGATGGCTGCGTTGAGAAGCCTAACAGAATTAGTGTTCTGCTTCTACATCTTGGGCCAACCTGGCTTCAACTTGACTTTGCTATTACCGGTCAGGGTACCGATGGGAAAAAGCCACAAACACACTCAATAAACTCTAACCTGTGCCATTTAGAGTTTAGAATCCCTTGATGTGCCGGAATGGCTCTGCACCTGAACTTGGGGGCTGGGGGCACGATCTCTGCCATTGAAGCCTGGCATCAACTCATCAAAGGGAACGAAAAGGTCACTGGCATTTGGGGGATGCCTGGAACTTAGTGAACGGAGCAGTGAGGTCACCACTTCACCCTCGGGCTGTAGAGTCCTCTTTTGTGAAGTGATTCATGTCCTAATGGAGGGGAGGAGGCAAAAATAATGAGCAGCTGTTTCTCCTGCTCTCTGCGTGGGGCACTGCCTCCAGGCCAGGCACAGGCAATTGGAGGAAATGATCTGAGGGTTCAAGGTGAGGCCTGAATGTGGTGAAGCAGTTTGTGCCACATGAAGGGAAAGAAGGGTGCAGCTGGCTTGTGAGTTATGAAGGCCACACCTGGCCAATTTCAAAGAGCATCCTTCTTTATGTGGAAAGGCCTCCCAGCCAGTCCCTGGCTGGCTCTCTGATGGGCAATCGGTGGGGTGAGGGGGCCGGCAGGGCTGTTTCATATGGCTTTGGAATGGTATGCTGCAAGCCCTAGAAAGTGTTCTTTCTGGGTGTGGAGGACGTATGCTCAGGCAGTGTTTAAATCAAACCAGAAATAGCATTGGTAACCAACTTCCTATGTGATAAGCCTTTTCAACAAGCTAACTCACAGTCCTCGGGGGTGAGTTTTCCCTCATTAGCTCCATTGTGCAGATGGAGAAACTGAGCCAAGATCAGGTTGAGTAACTTGCTAGAGGTCATATTAGTATTAAGAACCAGGATTTGAACCCACGCTGTTTAGTTTCCTGAGCCTAGGTGTTGAACCTCTATGCTGCCATGGGATTCAGCAGAAATGGAGTTCAGTGGTGGGTTAGGTCAGCTACGTGGGGGAGGCGTCTGGCCTGGTCTGAGCTCTGGGAGGCAGGGTTGTGGCAGGTTGTGGTAGTTGGCTGAGGGATGAGTTCAGGCCAGAACTAAATACCTGAATTTCACTTGTCTTGCAGACAGAAGTAAAGAAGCTCAGGGGCAGCTCAGATTCATTTTACTGAGTATCGCGCTTGTGATCTTTGCCAGTGTTTATTGCCCCAGCTCCATATGTGGGTGACAGAGATGGGATTATCACCTGGTCCCGTAATGGTCCTATCTGCTTCCGGGGCAAGAGGACTCTCATTCCTGGGAAAAAGGAAAAGAGCTTTAGATACAGACTTGATGGGGCTTGAAATCAAGTTCCAAATCACATAACTATGTGACTTCAGGAAAATTACTTAACCTCTCTGAGCCTCGCTTTCTTCATCTGTAAAATAAGGATAATAATATGTAGCTTGTAGCCTTATTATGAAAATCAAATGAGATGATTTGTGTACATTATACAGTGCTTGGACATGGTCAGTGCTTGGTCAGTGTAGCTTCCTCTGCATGCTTGCCTTCTCCCCCTTTCTGGAAAAAATGATTGTCTGGGATAAATAAAAAATGAACAAGGGAAAGGCAGTGCAGCTACAGGACCTGCAGCCCTCTCAAAAGCCTGTGGCACTGGAGAAAGTTATTTCTGATTCCAGCTGTGCTTGGAGAGGACAAGGGTGCACAGAGAAGCCCGCTGGCCCTGCATCTGGGAACTGACACCAGATACTGCACACACAGGCAGGACAACCAGGAACCCAGGCAGGTAGCTGAACCTTCAAGAGAGCTGAGACCAGAGGAGGTAGCCCCGAGGCCCTGGCCAGAGAGGGAGGGCGGGGTAGTGACCATTGCCCAGCAGGAAGGCCAGCCTGTCTCCATGAGACTAGCCACAGTGCGGTCCTGGGGTCAGCTCACACCCGTGTCCTCCCTTCTCTTCCCCTTCCTAGGAAAAGCAAATCAGGTGGGTTGTCTGATTGACTGTTCAACTTGCCTTCTGAGCCACCAGGAAAGAGAAAGGCCAGAGAGAGAAGGCAAGCAGAATGCATTCATTCATTCATTCATATCATTCATTCAACTGATATGTATTTAGTATCTCTTTCCTCCACACGTGTGTTAGACCATAGGCTACTTATGCAGACCTCGCTTCACAAACAGCACACGTGTTAGCAGGGTGACCTCACGCAAGTCACTTAACTTCTCTGGACATCAGTTTCTTCATCTGTATAATGGGCAAGAAGTCACTTTCCTCATATATGGCAAGCACTAAATGGATATTGTTTCTCTTTCTTCCCCTCCTTGTCCTCCTTTTTTATTTATTCATGACAGAGAGAGAGAGAGAGAGACAGAGAGAGAGAAAGGCAGAGACACAGGCAGAGGGAGAAGCAGGCTCCATGCCGAGAGCCCGACGTGGGACTCGATCCCGGGACTCCAGGATCGCGCCCTGGGCCAAAGGCAGGCACCAAACTGCTGAGCCACCCAGGGATCCCCCCCACCTTGTCCTCCTTTCCAAGCATCTGCTAAGGGAGGACCAGAGGCTGCCAGCACTCGTGTACATGTGATTTTGCATAAAGATGGGGTATCTTTTTTAGCTGGGGAGGTGGAAAAGCTGCCAGAGGCCCACTTTTGTCTTTACTTGCTCTGCTCACCAGGCCTATTTCAGTTATCTATTGCTTTGAAATGAATCATCTCTGTAAGTAGTAGCAGAAAACAACAACATTTTCTTATTATCTCTCATGGTGCTATAGACTACCTGGCCTCAGCTAAACGGCTTTGGTTAAGGATCCCTGGGGTCAAATGGTAGCTGGAGCTGGAGACATTTCAAAGGCTTCCTCGCTCACGTGACAGGCCATGATGCTGGCTGTCGGCTAGGATCTCAGCAGGGACTGTCACCCAGCCACCTGCACAGAGCCTCTCCATGTGGTCTGGGCTTCCCCACAACACGGCAGCTGGGTTCCAAGAGAACCAGGTGGAAACAGAACATTACTTCTGCCCCAGTCACATGTCTGCCTGGATTCGAGTGGAGGAAACTTAGACCACGTCTCCGGGTGGGAGAATCATCAGTGTCGCAATGTGAGGACATGTGGGATGTCCTTGTGGCAGCCATCTTGGAGAATACAAGCTGCCACACTGGCCCACCAGGAAGAGTTTCTAGAAGTCTAGAAGGACGGCTGTGGCTGGACTGCCAGGCATGAGGTTGCTAGGGCACAGAGAAGCACAAGTCCCTTGAGGAGAGGCTTTGGGTACGAGGTGTGGGAGGGGGTTCTATCACTGCCAAGATAGTTCTTGGAACCCTGGGACTCCAAAATTGGGTGAGATTCTCACAGTAGTCAACAGGGCAGAAAACTGGAGAAAGGGGAGAACAACAGAGTCTGGCATTGTGAGAATTTGTTAGGCTTAGGAAATAGCACTTAGTCTTTCTCTGGTGATGTTCTGGTCTTCTTCCAGGAGACCTACTTAAGCTACTTGAGGAGGACTCTGGGAACTTAGGGGGTGGGAGCGAACACCCGCCTCAGAAGTCAGTGGGCTGGGCAGTCCCGTGGCTCAGCGGTTTAGCGCCGCCTTCAGCCCAGGGCGTGATCCTGGAGACCCAGGATCGAGTCCCATGTCGGGCTTCCTGCATGGAGCCTGCTCTCTCTGCCTGTGTCTCTGCCTCTCTGTCTCTCTCTCTCGTCTCTCATGAATAAATAAAATCTTAAAAAAAAAAAAGTCAGTGGGCTCCCTGGTGCGGGTGAGTGTGGCTTCAGCCTTCTCCCAGCATCCATCTTCCAGCCCCAAAGTAGGTGGTCATTTCTAAGCATCAGGAGGGGACAAGGTGGTCTCCCCTCTGATCTGCCTGTGATGAACCCACCTCTTGCAGAAATCGAAAAAAACCGCATATGTGGCCATCAGTCCACCTAGTCCTAAAAACTTAAGGAAAGCAAGCTTGAAATTAGTCTTACAAAAATGATTCTCCAGGTGGAAGCAGAATGAAATCTATGGAAATATACATGATCACTCACCATGAAAAATAAAAGAGGGAGCTCTCCTTGCCCCACCCCCTGGTGAATGAGGCAGAGATTAATCTATTGAAATCAAATGTATAAATTATACATGGATGGGAACTGGCTCAGGCGTAAGGTGTCTGATAGGGTGCTGATGGAGATGAAAATGAGGCTTGAAAGATCATTTCTGCTTTTGAATCAGCTGCAGTATTGCTGAGGCTCCTGGGCCTGCCTGATAGAAACACCCTGACTTATCAAATTAGAAAAGCCCCCATCCCCATACCGCTAGAACATGCAACTTCAGGTAATTGCTAATGTTTTGGATGATATTTCTGTGCGTCACCAGGAATAATAAAAAGGCAATAAAAGTTTGAAGGCCCATATTTTTGCTGCCTGATGGCTGATGTAAATCAAACCCACCTCTTCAAAGGGATAGACAGAAAGTTTTATGGGGTGGCTGCTGCCTGCCAAGAGAAGAAGGGTGGGCCTGAGTCTGGGCATGAGTGTCACCTGCAGTCATGGCTGTGTGACCCTCGGACCCACTCTGGACTTGCTAATCCTCTACCCAACTCACCGATCCATTCAATTAACTTCGTGAGTATCTACCATGTGCCAGGCTCTGTGTTCCGCACATATTTGGCACTGGATAAATAGAATCGACACCACGATGGAATATAGCAAGTCCCTTTCTTCCAGAAGTTCCAGGTCAAAGACACAAAAGCAGATAAACTGCAACACCATCCAGTTAGAGTTAAACCAAGGTGCTTTGATCAGAAGGTTTGAGGAGTAACAGGTTTATGAAGGAGTAGAGGTTGTTTTGCCTGGCAAAGAGGATTACTCCCTACAAATGATCATCTGGCCAGAGCTTCACCATGTGCCCTCAGAGAGTCTTTAAGGTGACCTCTGCTGAGAGGACAGGAGAGGAATTGAGCTGAGATTGAGCAGGAGCTTTTAGGTGGGGTGGCACAGAACCTGGTCATTCATGTTGTAGGTGGGTGAGGGAGATAGCATTGGTTGATGCAGCTGCATGAGGTTAGGGACCCTCTCAGCATCTCCAGGGACTTATACAGGGCCTGGCTCAAAGAAGGTATGATTTTTCTCTCACAAATAAATAAACAAATGGTCCATTACCTAGCCTTATTTCAGGATAGGACAAATCCTGCCCTGTTTGTACAAGCAAGGTATACACTCACCTAACAACCTGACCAGGGGAAAGATACGGCCCTTCCCTGCCTGTGATGTTGTTATTTTAACCATTTGAACTCATGGCTCACCCCCTTTCTAAAATTATGTTATTTCGGGTATAAGCGTACGGCAAAGTGCATAACTTGTAATTGAATAGCTCAGTGAATGTTACATACGTCCACACCCTTGTAACTGCCAGCACATCAAGATATAGGACAATTCCTGCTGCCCACGAGGCTCCTCTGTGCCCTTTCCAGGCCTGTGAAGAAACCACTATTCTGATTTCTCGGGTCTTTCTTTCTTCCTTCCTTTCTTTCTCTTTTTTTTTTTCTTTCTTTCTTTCTTTCTTTCTTTCTTTCTTTCTTTCTTTCTTTCTTTCTTTCTTTAGATTCTTTAGTTATTCATTCATGAGAGACATAGAGAGAGGCAGAGACATAGGCAGAGAGAGAAGCAGGCTCCGGTGGGGAGCCTGATGTAGAACTCGATCCCAGGACCCTAGGATCATGCCCAGAGCTGAAGGCAGACACTCAACCACTGAGTTACTCACATGCCCCCTCCCGGGTGTCTTTTTTTTTTTTTTTTTTTTTTAATTTATGATAGTCACAGAGAGAGAGAGAGAGAGAGAGAGAGAGAGAGAGAGAGGCAGAGACACAGGCAGAGGGAGAAGCAGGCTCCATGCACCGGGAGCCCGATGTGGGATTCCATCCCGGATCTCCAGGATCGCGCCCTGGGCCAAAGGCAGGCGCCAAACCGCTGCGCCACCCAGGGATCCCCCGGGTGTCTTTTGATTAAGAAAATAATAACCAGGGTTGCCTGGGTGGCTCAGTCAGTGAAGCATCCAACTCTTGATTTTGGCTCAGGTCACGGTCTCAGGGTTGTGAGATTGAACCCTGTGCCGGGCATTATGCTGAGAGTGGAGCTTGCTGGAGATTTTCTTTCTCCCTTACCCTCTAAACCCCTACCCCCCTAAAAAAAAAAAAATAAGAAGAAAATAATAACCAGTGGTTACCAGGGGTTGGGTAGAAGGGGAATAATGGGGAGTTAGTGTTTGATGGGTAGAGTTTAAGTTTGGAAGGATGAAAAAGTTTTGGAGATGGATGGTGGTGATAGTTGCACAACAGCTCAAATGTATTTCATTAATGCCACTCGACTGTACGCTTCTAAATGGTTGAGATCGTCTTATGTCATGCATATTTTACCACAATAAGAAATTTAAAAGATAAGATCTCATCAAAAAAGAGAATAATGGAGACACCTGGGTGGTTAAGTGATTGAGCATCTGCCTTTGGCTCAGGTCATGGTCCTGGAGTCCTGGGATCGAGTCCCACATCAAGTTCCCCGCAGGGAGCCTGCTTCTCCCTCTGCCTGTGTCTCTGCCTCTTTCTCTGTGTCTCTCAAGAATAAACACATACGGCAGCCCCGGTGGCGCAGCGTTTTAGCACTGCCTGCAGCCTGGAGTGTGATCCTGGAGAACCCGGATCTAGTCCCACATTGGGCTCTCTGCATGGAGCCTGCTTCTCCCTCTGCCTGTGTCTCTGCCTCATCTATCTCTCTCTCTCTCTCTCTCTCTCTCTCTCTCTCTCTGTGTGTGTGTGTGTGTGTGTGTCTCTAGAAATAAATAAATAAGTAAAAAGCTTAAAATAAAACCTTAAAAAAAGAGAATAAATACATAAAATCTTAAAAAAAAAGAATGACCAAAAACTCCTGTGAATTCAGTGACTGCCTTAAAATGGAATTTTATTTTATTCATAACCATCAATTCGATATTCCTTTGAAAAAACAATAGTACATGTGAGTGTGAGGCTTTCCTTTCCCCACCCACAAACTTGTGTGTGCAGGACATACACGAAGATTCCTACATCTCAGTAATGGCTGCAAGACCCCTGCCTCTTCTCAGTGTCTGAGACCCCCAGATTCACATCAACTGGTCATTTCAATATCAGAGAAGGGAAGGACTGGTCCAAGGGCCACATAGCTCGACAGTAGCAGAGCCAGGATGAGACCTCTGGGCTTGAGTAGCCTCTGGCAGGTGCTCTTGGCTCTACGCCAACGCTGTTCTACACCAGCTCAAGATCAAGACCATGTGTGTTCTTCTGAGCCTCTGTTTTCTGTTTCCTACAAGCACTTAACTAGATGTGATCACTAACTTGGGGACTCCTCACTTGCCTGTTCCATCAAGGCAGGAAGGAGGATGTTAGGCCAAGAGATGGGGCCTCCCGATTCCTTTGTAATTTGACCCTGAAGCTCACTGGGGAAGTGGGGGGCTGGTACAGCCTCATTCTTGTCATCAAGGCTGTGTTGTGGCTCTTGTGAACAAGGACAGGTGCACCTGGAGGCAGTGTTCAAAGCCGAAGGCTGGGAATCCAGTTTCAGAATAGAGGTGCTGTCAGAGGCAAGAGTGGGTGCCTTGGCTATTTTGGCAAGAGCTGACAGTAAGGAATTCTCTCGCACAAGCTGTGCAGCGCATTTTGTATTGTGGGCTGTCCTGCCTCCGCCTCTCTTTTTCCCAAGCTTGGTGGATGCTGCTTGCTCCCCAGCCCCCTCCCTGACACTGCTAATGACAACCAATTAATTCAGCATAATTTGGTTCATTATAAGCCCTTAGACTGGTAACAGTGTTACCAGATTGCAGCACAGCCTTCCTGAACTTTCTCAAAGGGACATAGATCTGAGCCTGGGAGGGGAGAGAGGGTGAGTCCTGCGTTATCTGCCCAGTTGCGTATGAGGAGCTGGTGGGTGCCTGAGACCGGCTGGGCTGTGCTCACTTAGCAAAACACATCTTTCCCGGTGCCCCCACAGCCCTGGTTAAAAATATGTTGGAGATGGAATGTGGTAAGACACCCCAGCAGGAACATCAGGCCACCCTGGGACCTACCAATAGGCACCATCCTTGTTGGGCTAGAGATGTACATTCTGTGCTAAGTGGGCCTGATTTGATGACTATGGGAGTCCATGTAGGGACCAGTTGGGATGGAGGCCCTGGCTGTGGCTGAGACCCAGTGAGGCTACATAGGCTACTGGCAGGGTCTGCTTTAATGGGCCTGGTCATCAATAGGGAGGAAATGATTAAGGGAGACCAGACTTGCTCAGAGTGGGGCCAGAGAAGGAATATTGGGCCATGGGAAAGGGCTGGGGCAAGGGACCAGGAAGGGTTTCAGAATTGGGCAGGCCAGGATTGGGCTCAGAGACTGTTCTTGGTGTGATTGTGGCCTCCTTGCTTTTTACCACGTCTGATTAAGACAGTATGATAGCTCATTCACTGGGCTGTGGTCCGGTGCCACCCCTGTGTAACCTTAGGCAAGTCACTCCTCCTCTCCAAATCTCCTTGTTTTTGGAATGGGGATACAAGCTATGCATCATGAGAGCAGCAAATGAGCACTTAGAAGAGTCCTGACACACAGCAGGTAACCCATATGGGTGAGCTGTGACTGCTTTTACCAACCATGTGTGTACAGCGCCCAGCACCCTGCCTGGAAGGAGCTCATGAAGGCTCTGAGATAGTTTCTCCCATCTCTCTCCCTAATGACTTCAATTCCTTCTGTTTTGTTTTTTGTTTTGTTTTGTTTTGTTTTGTTTTGTTTTGTTTAAGTAGCTCCATGCCCAACGTGGGGCTTGAACTCATGACCCTGGAGATCAAGAGCCATATGCTCTACCAACTGACCGGCCAAGCACCCTTTGATAGGGGGACAGCCACACACCCACCAGGATCCCAATCTCGCCTCTTTCCAAGACACCAGAGTCTCTGAAAGCCCCAGGACACAGTGGAGGACAGGCTTTGGATGGACCAGAGGGGAAAATTATGCCACCATCCTATCCCTGCTCATCCCCCAACCCTCCACCTGACCCCCCACTCTTCGTTAATAATCACCTCATCTGCAATGTTCAAGTCTCCAGGGGAGCTGTTACAAATCTGGAATGCCCAGGCCTCACCCCAGACCAATTAAATCTGAAATCTCTGGGGGTGGGACCCAGGCACAGGGATTTTTCTTGTCAAATCCTCAGGTGATTCCGGTGTGCCGCCAAGGTTAAAAATATCAGATCATCTAGGGGAAGACTCTATTTCAGAATTCTCAGGAACTGCTGGATTGAATGATGTGTCTCAGCAGCCCCATCGATTCAGATTTCCAGCACTGCTGTCTTAGAGGGGAGATAATTACTGATACTGGGCAACTGCTCTGTGCAAATCCCCCGGCTGGGTGTGGAAGGGAATACGGCAATAACCCACAGCAGAGATCATAATAACAACGTTTATTGAGTGCCTCTTGTGTACCAGGTACTGAGCAGACATTTGCTAATCCTCTCAAAAAATTCACTTTATTTGAACCCCCATTTTAGAGATGAAGCATGTAGCAATGCAGGCAACACCCTACCCATATTCACTCTCACGCACCCAGGACTGCTGACTACCAACATCTGTGAGTTTGGGGGTTTGGTTTTAACTAATTTATTTTTTTCTGGCCAAGAGAGCATGCTAAGACCACTCACAGAATAAGCTGGGAAATATCTCTTCAATTGACAATGAACAGAGTTGGTAGCTAACATCTCACTTTTTTCACCCCCCCAACTCAGCTGTGAGGTGCACCCTACACTAGTGATCTTGAACTTTGCTGTATATTCAATAGCCTGGGGAATATAAAACAAAAGCCTTTGATGCCCAGGCCACACCCAGACCAATTATTTCCAAATCTCTGGGTGGAACTGAGGTATCTGTACTGACTGATCAGCCAAATTGTGCACTTATATTCTCCTTTGTCTCACCAGGTTGCCCAACAGGATTAAATTCCAGGTGCCCAGTTCGGTAAATTGCTTGGTAATGCACCCTATTTGGGGTTCCTTCCTTTCTTTGTCTCACTCACCCATTTGCCTTCTGGCACTTCCTGGAATCAACTCCCAATAAACTTCTGATATTAAATCTTGGTTTGCAGGAATCAAAGGAAGCAGAAGTCTGGAAAGTCTGTCTTACCTAGAGCTTCACAGCCAGGACATCTGAAGTCCTGCTCTTCACAGATCTTGTGGCGTGATGGAAGAAACAGGCATTCACAAAGCTATAATATAAAACAAAAGGAAGTGAAAGATCAAATAGACCTTCAAACAAATGCCAGCTGAACAGTAAAAACAAAACAAAACAAACAAAAAACCCCAAAACAAAAGCCAACCCAGCCCAGCAGTTAAATGTGATTTGAGTCAATAAAGGCTACACGGGGACACCTGGGTGGCTTAGCGGTTGGGTGTCTGCCTTTGGCTCACCTCGTGATCCCGTGGTTCCAGGATCGAGTCCCACATCAGGCTCTCTGCATGGAGCCTGCTTCTCCCTTTGCCTGTGTCTCTGCCTCTCTCTGTGTCTCTCATGAATAAATAAATAAAATCTTCCAAAAAAAAAAAAAAAAAAAGGAAGGCTACACAGAGTCAGAATCATTTATGTTAGGCAAGTGAGAAGGATTTCCCTAAGTGGAATGAGGGCAGGGTCATTGGCAATGTTAGGCCAGCAGGAACAGAGGCCCAGACAAAACCTAGGGCAGATCTGGATGTGCGAGTGGTGGGGAAGTTCCCCATGGTCCTTTCTGAGCTTCCCATTTTGGATCTTTCTCTAAGGCATGGTGGGGCAAGAGTCATCTTCTTTCTCTAACCCTTTACCCAGATTACAAAGGCAAAGGGCCTATCTGAAATCGTATCTGGGAATATGGATGGGAGGAGGAGAAAGGTCCATCAATGTCAAGTCCTGGTGGTGAACTTGGGTTATTTTTGAAGGATAGCCATCCCACAGGGACAAAGCACCCAGGGTTGGGAGTGTATCTGTTCCCACCCTCCTTTCCTCACTCACCACCTCCCTCTCTGCCGTTCATAGCACTGATCTTCTCCCAGTCAAAAAAGACGGAGTCTGCTCCTGCCACAGGGCCTTTGCCTCTGCTGTTCCCCTGCTTTGAAAACTCTTCAGATCTCAGAGTAGTCCATTTTCCCCAACACTCAGAATTCAGCTTAAATGTCACTTCCTTGAAGAGACCTTCCTGGGCTGCCTTCTCCTCCCCCCTACAGCCCCTAGTCCCACTCACCTCACCCCATTTTATTTTCTTTATTGCACACAACACATCTGAAACTCATGTTAGATATGTATCCGTTTCCTCCTTATCCTGCCAGTCTTTCCTTCCAGGCTGCAGGAGAGTAGGTGGAGCCATTTCTGTCATGTGTGTCTGTCCCTCCGGCTCATAGAGCAGTGAATGATTGAACTGGGCAGGCCCAGAGGGCCATGCAGGAGGGAGTCTGGGTGGATCCTGGGGGTGGGAGGCAGGGTGAGCTGTCTTTGCTCTTGTGCACAGCATTTGTGATGACGAGCTGTGCTCAGGCAGCCAGGCTGATCTAAGTGAGCAGTTCCTAACAGTGACCAATCAATACAGATAGAGGAGCTAAATCAGGTTAAGACCCAGCTCTCCTGGGTTGGTGTCATGCTATAAATGGCTTCCCAGCAGCCCAAGGTCAAGGGTGCAGCTCTCACCAATGCCCCCCCCACACTCCTCCCCATCCTCCACTGCCTACAAGGGGCCCCTCCCCATGGTCCAGGATGCCTACCAGCCCGCACACATGTGTGCTCCAAGCCATTGCTCTGCTGTTGCCCAGACTCCCTCTCATCCCTGGCATTAGAATGCCCTTTCCTTCTGCATTTTATTTCTGTGCCCAAGGTCTGAGATGGTCACGCACACGCTGACATTTAAAGACTCAGCCGAGAAATCAATCAGCATGGTCTGTCCTTCAGCACCTCGGAAACCTGTGTGGCTGAGCCAGGCCTCATCTGACTCACTCCCTATTGATCTGTCATGGTATCTGTGGGTTGCTGAAATTGCATGTGGGACGTGCTTTGAGAAAAACAAGAGGCAGTGCAGCAGAGTGTCGGGAGCCTCTGGAGTCAGACTGCCTGGATTTGAACCGTAGGCTCCGTCATTTGCTTGGCTGTGTGACCTGGACCACTTGCTCAACCTCTCTGAATCTCAGTCAAGAGAGTCATGTGGAGTATCTACATTATAGGCCTGCAGTGACAATAGAATGAGTTAATAAGCATTCAGCACTGAGAATGACCCCTGCTACCTAGTGCTGTATAAATGTTAGTCGTTGCCTTTGGGCTGGGGATAGAAACAGAACCCACCTCCCAAGATTGTTCTGAGGACAAAATGAAATAACTCATGGATAACTCACTTAGCATGTTGTAAATGTTCCATGGATATTAGTTCTGCCCCACATCTTAGGCAGATACAGTCTGGTGAATATAAGTCAAGGCCAAGGATCCCTTGAAATAATGACTATCATTAGGAATACAAGAGGGTTTGATTTATGAATTCAGGTAAGCCTGCCATGAGGCTAACCGGGAATCAGGCAGTGGGAAGCTGATCTGTCCCAAAGAACTTGTCCAGTCTGCAGTGAGATGGGGGACCATCTGGGCCCCGGTGGGGGGGGTCACGTGTCCCCATGTGACTCCCCAAGCCTTATTAGTGAGCCGTGGGAGGTAGAAATCCACCCCCAAGGAGCTCCAAGCTCCCTGTCTCAGATACAATGTCCTTTTTATATCTACCCTGCGTCTGGGCCAGGACCTGATCATATGCCTGTTTGGATTGAGGGCAAAGGGGAGAGAGGGCCAGGACAGAGAGGATTAAGAATTACCCAAGTCCCATAAACATGACCGGAGACAGCCCTCAGGACTGGAATGTAGCAGAAGAAAAGAGCCTGGAGGAACGCTGTGTCTGCAGGAGGGGAGGGAGCTAACACCAGCCCCCTACCCCCACCCTCCCGAGAGCTTTATACACAATCTATATGCAGGAGACATCCTGGACTGTGGAGCGGAAGTGAGACACGTGACTGATAAATGGAGGAGCTGCGATTTGAACTTAGGTCCATGGATTGGGCTAGTCCGTACGTAGATGGAAGAGAGAACAGGAATCTGCCAGGTTTTACCTAACATTCTGTAAGGGGGGTTGGGTTCTCGGTGATGGGGAAATGCCAACATTAAGTCCAGTAGAGATGAGAGTTCTTTGTGGGTCAAGATTACTGTGCCTGTAGCTTTGTGGACAACACTTCTAGATGCTCTGTTCCCTTGACTCTCATTTTCAGATTATAATTTAGTTCCCAGGGACTCACCAGCAGGAAGGGCTCTCCTAGATACAGACATATTTGTTTCCATTCCTAACTAGACCCATTTTTCCCATATTTCCTGGCATCATGACTGCCAGGCTTTGGACCGTGTGGCAACGTGGACTAGAAGAAAGAATATGGATTTTAGGGTTGACTGGCTTCCCCACTTCTTAGCCTGCCAGCTCCTTGACCTTTTAAAGCTGCAGTTTCCTTCCTTTCCTGTAAAATGAAATTTAACAAGATCTACCCTGAGGGAGCTATTGTAAGAAATGCCTAACCCCATACCCGGCACATAGTAGGGGCTCAATGAATGGTAGACATTTTTGAAACACATTAACATTCTGATTTGTCAGTCTCTTGTGAGTCTCTTGTCTTAGCCATTTGGTAGGAACAGAGTCAAGGTGAGAATTCCATCAGGTTCTAGGGATCTAGCCTCCAAGATGCTGACCCTGGATGATGGCCTGTGAAAAGCCAACAGGCAGGGCCAGACTGGATCTTGAGGAATCTGGAGCCTCACAGCCCACAGTGGTTGGGACCCCTGGGAGCCAAATCCTTGGAAGGGTGGCAGGTGGTCTGAGGGAGATGGTGAACACAGAGGAGTATTTAAGGAGGAGAACTGAGGGCCAGGGATCATATGCACTGCCAGCACTAAGAAGACCCCAGGAGGCCAACCAAGCTGAAGGCAGGAGGCCTGGGAACTCAGGAATGGCAGTGAAGCCACAAGTTGGGCCAGCCCCATCCCCACCAACCACTTGCACACTCACAGCCCCTGGGAAGCTTTGTAAAAACAGATCCTGTGCCCATCCTTGGAAATTCTGATTGGATCTGGGTTAAGGCCCATGAAATTATATTTTAAAAAATTCTCCACTGCAGGGATGCCTGGGTGGTCCAGTCGGTTTGACTCTCGTTTTTGGCTTAGGTCATGATATCAGGGTTGTGAGATGAAGCCCCACGTGAACGCAGAGCCTGCTTAGGTTTCTCTCTCCTCCTTCTGCCCCTAACCCACAATGCACGTGTGTGCACACACTTGCTCTCTCTCTATCTTGCTCAAATAAATAAATCTTAAAAAAAAATTTGCCACTGCAGAACAGTGTGTATAGTGTGCTTCCATTTTATATATATACTTGCAAAAGCTTAAAATATCTCTGAAGTGAACATAAAAATCTCTAGAAATTGTCAGATCTGAAGGTCAGGTATGGAAAGGAGACCTATCTTTCATTTACACCCATCCATGAGATTGGAATTTTCTTTATCATGTGCATGTATTAAAATAAGTACATTAATTAATTACAAATAATTCACTGAGGTAAAATTCATATAACATAAAATAACCAGTTTAAAGTGAATAATTTGGGCAGCCCTGGTGGCGCAGCGGTTTGGCGCCGCCTGCAGCCCAGGGTGTGATCCTGGAGACCCAGGATGGAGACCCATGTCGGGCTCCCTGCATGGAGCCTGCTTCTCCCTCTGCCTGTGTGTCTCTGCCCCCCTCTCTCTCTGTTACTCATAAATAAATAAATAAAATCTTAAAAAAATAAAAAAATTAAGTGAATAATTTAGTGGTATTTAGTATTTGTGTGATGTTGCACAATCAGCAATTCTGTCTAGTTCCAAAACATTTCCACTATGCCAAGGTAAAACTGCTTTCCCATTAAGCAGTTTCTCCCCATTACCTCTTTCCCTAACCTCTGGCAACTACCAATTTTCACTCTGTCTCTGTAGATTTGCCTATTCTGGATATTTCATTTCATTTTATATATTTCCCAAAAAAGGAGTTGTGTCTTTTGTGTCTAGCTCCTTTCACTTAGTATAATGCTTTGGAGATACATCTGCATTGTAGCCTAAATACTTCATTCCTTTTTATAGCTAAATACTTTTCCATTATATGGATATACCACAGTGTATTTAACCATTCATCCGATGATAGACATTTGAGCTTTTTCACCTTTTGGTTGTTGTGAATTGTATTGCTATGAATGTGTGTGCATGTACTTGTTTGAGTATCTCTTTTCAATTTTTTTTTAAAAGATTGTATTTATTTATTTGAGAGAAAGAGGGAGAGAAAAAGAAAGATCACGAGCAGAGGAGAAGGGCAGAGGGAGAAGCAGACTCCCTGCTGCTGAGCAGAGAGCTCCATGTGAGGCTTGATCCAGGCCCCCAGGTCACAACCTGAGCCAAAGGCAGATGCTCAACCACTGAGCCACCCAGGTGCCCTCTCTTTTCAATTCCTTTTTTTTTTTATAATTTTTTAATTTTTATTTATTCATGATAGTCACACAGAGAGAGAGAGAGAGAGAGAGGCAGAGGGAGAAGCAGGCTCCATGCACCGGAAGCCCGACGTGGGATTCCATCCCGGGTCTCCAGGATCGCGCCCTGGGCCAAAGGCAGGCGCCAAACCGCTGCGCCACCCAGGGTTCCCCTCTTTTCAATTCCTTTGAGTTTATTTGCCAGGAGTGGAATTGCCAGGTCATAAAGTAATTCTGTGTTTAACTTTCTGAGGATCCACCAGACTGTTTTCTACAGCAGCTGAAACATTCTGTATTCCAAATGGCATAACTATAAAGTTTCCAAAGGTATTGAGTGAAATAGAAGAAAGAAGTAAGCTCTTACACTCCCCCCACCCTCAAACTGGAAAAATTAAATCATTCGCCTAAAATCTAAACGGGCTCATGGTGCACAGCTTGACTGGACTTTCTATTTCACGGCTGGCACAAAGAGTGGGGGCTGACTCCCCACGATCCTCCTGCCCACCTCTTGCCTGCCCTGCACCCAAGCCGTCCCTGGTAACTTATTGTTACTGTGAATAGAAGCTTTCAGTCAAATCATTATTTTTCTTTGTGTTGAAGGGCTGTCAATGGGATAGGAATTATAGCCTTAACTGCTCTTATCTGTGTTGTCTGACTAGCTGGCATGTTACTGGCTGCACTTCCCCGGGAATGAATTCCCTAAATGTGCATGGTAAATGATGAAAATCTGGCACATAAATAAGGAGGCAGGCAATGCTCCACTGACTTGCCGGAGAAGTGATTGACTTGGCTCTGTGTGCTGTACCCGTTGCACCCCCAAGCTCCAAGGCTATTTATCCACAGGGAAACAACCAGATTTCCTGCCTCCCTTCCTTCCTTCTTTCCTTTCCTCCTTCTCTTCTTCCCCCGTCTCTTTTCTTCCTTCCCTGCATCTTCCTTCCTTTTTTTTCATTCAACAAACATGCATAGAATGGAGTGCCTAATCTGTGCCAGGCACTGTTCTAGACATTTTAATATGAGATATATTGTGTAAGACTCATAAGAGGAAGGTGTTGTTATCCTCATTTTGGGATAATGGAGATCCAGAGAAATTAAGGGATTTTCCTAAAGCCACTCAGCTAGTAAGTAATGGAACCAGGGCTTAAAACTGGGTCTCCACATGCTCTAGATTATCTAGAATTCCTTTGCCTCTTCTTTCCTTCCTCCCTTCTTTCCCCTCTGCCTCCCTCCCTTCTGCACTATTTCCAGCAGGTTCTGTGTGCCAGGCACCCAAGGTAAACACTGAGGATGTCACAGTAAACAAGACAGGCAAGAGCAAACCCTGTCCCCTTGCTCCTTCAATGAGTCCTATGACCCCTGGGCATCATCTCCAACCTATTTAATTTCTTCTCAAATGTTCTATCTCACATAATGAACAAACATAGCAGATCCAAGAACTTCAAGAATGTTGAAGATGAATTAAATTCAGACCCTGGGGTCATGTCTCCTTTGACAGAGCCCCAAAAGCCCATGCCTTCAAAATGGGATTAGCAAATCTGGTCATGCCCCTCCCCTGCTCCCAAACTTCCTGCAGTCCGGGGCCCTACAGAACATCTCTGTGCCATGAGAAATGGTAAAGACCCAAGTGAGGCTCTCCGTGTGAGCTGAACCATGTGGAAAGGTTGGGGAGAGCATTTTTAAAAGTGCTTTTCTGTGCATAATTTGAAATTCATGGATGGAGTGGCAGCTGGGCAACAGGCCATGGAGGCATTTCTCCAAACTGAAAAGCGAGGCAAGGGCTTCAAGGCTGAAAGGCCACCTCTCCTTAGAAGAAGACACTCCTTAAGACACACACACACACACACACCCTGTTCCTCTGCGTGTGGCCCCTTTCCCTGCCTTTATCATCATGGCTTCAGGTTTTGCATATTCAGGTAAGCATGTGCCTATGCTATGCAAGTAAACATATGCTGAGGGTAGCAATGTTTATTTTAGTGGAAGCATTTATTTTAATAGTTGTATAAATCACACCAGCATTGTATTTATAGCATCATTAAAAATCTAAAGAGGTCACTTAAATGTTTAAGTTAGGCTTTGCTGCCGCATGTTTATGGAAGATATTAGATGCTCTCAAAGGTCTATTGTAATTCTGCACAAGGCAGAAGGGTGGCAAGCTTGATCCCACCTCCCTGCCTGCCCCCACTCAGTAACTACATTTTCAAGTGAGGGATTGTAAACAGTGAACAGACAGACTTCAGCACTGTCCACTGTACTCCTTCCAGTATCCTCTTGTGGACTAAAGAGGTCAGAATTTGGAATCTAGAGATCCAAATTCCAGCCTCTATGCCATCCAGTTGGGGGACCTTGGACAGATCACGTAAATTTCCTGAGCTGCTGAAAGAAAGGAAGGAAGGAAGGAAGGAAGGAAGGAAGGAAGGAAGGAAGAGTAATAGCACCATCTTCCTAAGAAACATCACAAGGTCATGGTTAGACCCAAGTGAGATAAATGTGTGCTTGGTAGACCAAGTGGCTTTAGTAACTCCTTGTGCTTGGTATGCTTGGATGGCTCCGTGGTTGAGCATCTGCCTTCAGCTCAGGACTTGATCCTGGGATCAAGTTCGACATCAGGATCCCGGTGAGAAGTCTGCTTCTCCTTCTGCCTGTGTCTCTGCCTCTCTCTATGTCTCTCATGAATAAATAAATAAAATCTTTAAAACAAAAATAATTCCTAGTGCTCACTCTGTAGCTAAGGTTCAGGCTGAGTTGAACCAGGAGCCCTGAAGAGATATATGTTTGCTTCCTGTAGCTGCCATGACAAATGGACATAACCCAGGGGGTGGGGGTGCTTAAAACAACAGAAACTTATTCTCATGGTTCTGGAGGCCAGAAGACTGGAATCAAGGGATCCACAGGGCTGATTCCTGGTGTTCTGAGGGAGAGTTTGTTCTGTGCTTCTCTCTGAGCTCCTGTGGGTCTGGTAACCCTTGTTTTTTCTTGTCTTACAGATGTCCGACTCCAATCTCTGCCTGCGCTCACAGGCTTTCTCCCTGTGTCCCTTTGTTTCAAGTCTATCCTTTATCTTATAAGGACACCAGTTTTTGGATTTAGGGCCCACCCTAAATCCAGGATGATCTTATCTTGATATCCTTACCGTAATCACATTTGCAAAGACTCTATTTTCAAGTAAGGTCACATTCACAGGTGCCAGGGGTTAAGACTGGGACATATCTTTTTGTGGGGGACACAATTCAGCCCATTACAGGAAGGAAAGTTTAAATCCTTTCCAAAGGAGGAGGCTAAAACTAATGGCAAGGGTAAGAATCAGATTGGTAAGGGCGGAAGGGTGGTGGTGGTAAAAGATGAAGACTGTGGAGATGAGGCAGGCGGCTGGCTTTTATATGGTGTGATCTGTGTGAGTTGTGTAGGCAGGACTAGCATGTCCAAAAACCCAAACTGAACTCATTTGTCTGGTAGTAGAATAGAGGTCCAGAATTTGATACCTACTGGTATTAGTTGTTCTACCAGCGGCGTTAACAAGAGCATGGACTCAGGGGGCACCTGGATGGCTCGGTGGTTCGACGTCTGCCTTTGACTTGAGTCGTGATCCCCAGGGTCCTAGAATTGAGTCCCGCATCAGTCTCCCCCGGGAGAGCTTGCTTCTCCCTCTGCCTGTGTCTCTGCCTCTCTATCTGTGTCTCTCATGAATAAATAAATAAAATCTAAAAAAAAAAAAAAAAAGAGCATGGACTCTGGAGTCAGCCAGTCTAGGTGCAAATCCAGGCTGCATAACTTTGAGCAAATTACCGTTAGTTAATTTGGTAATTTGCCTTAGGTTGGGTTCCCTCAAAGCAGAACCTGGGACAGGATTTCAGTACATTTGATTTATTGAGAGAGTGCTCTTAGGAGAAAAAGGATGAAGGAGGCAGGTGAGGGGTGGCAGACAAATCTAAGCAAGGATGCAATCCCACCTAGAGTTTTTCACCTGACCCCACAGGTAACTCTGGATAATAAATTGTGCCATAGAGTTGGTCCTACATTATAGAGTCCCATCCCACAACAGTTAGCCATTGACCAATGGTTGTCACAGTAGGGAAAAAGGCTAGGTGAGACTATTCCTATTCAGCCAAGTATATTTCTCTGGAGAGGAGAAAAGCTGTGAGTCACTAAAAGCCAACAAAAAAAAAAGATATATATATATATATATATATATATATATATATATATATTTAGAGAGCAGGGTGGGGGAGGGGCAGAAGGAGAGGGAGAGAGAGTCTCAAGCAAATTCTGTATTGAGCATGGAGCCTCATGCAGGGCTTGATCTCACGACTCTGAAATTACAATCTGAGCCAAAACCAAGAGTTGTACACTTAACCAACTACGCCACCCAGGTGCCCCCTAGAAGCCAACACTTTCAGCTTGGAGAGTGGGGACACCTACCCAGGAAAGGGGACTAACAGTATCCCCTACATTTAACTTTGAAAACCTTGGTCTCCTTATCTTTAAAATGCTAATAATAGTAACTACATCATAGGATTGCTATGAGGTTTAAGTAGGTTAACATATGTGAACATACAGAGATGTAAATCCTAGCTATGATTGGTGTATTCTTTTTTTTTTAAAGATTTTATTTATTTATTCATGACAGACACACAGAGAAAGAGGCAGAGACACAGGCAGAGGGAGAAGCAGGCTCCATGCAGGGAGCCCAACGTGGGACTCAATCCCGGGTCTCCAGGATCAGACCCCAGGCTGAAGGCAGCGCTAAACCACTGGGCCACCAGGGCTGCCCTGATTGGTGTATTCTTTATTGCTGAGTAACAAATTACCCCCAAATTTAGCAATTTAAAACAACAAGTATTTGTTAGATAACTTCGTTCCTGAGGGTATCAGCAGGGGCTCAGCTGGGCTGTTTTGGTTCAGGGTCTCTCATGAGGTTGCAGTCAGATGGCCACTGGGGCAGCATCATCTGAAAGCTTGATTGGGGCTGGAGGGTCTACTTCCAAGATGGCTTCTCCACATAGCTGTGGGTAGAAACTCATAGTTCCTCACCACATGGACATCTTCATAGGCTGCTTGACTGTTCTCATTACATGGCAACTGGCTTCCCCCAGAGTGAACAACCCAAAAGGGAGAACAGGAAGAAGCTACAATGCCCTTTATGACCTGGCTTTGAAAGCTTCACACCATCACTTCTGCTATATTCTTTCTGTCTATTAGAAGTGAGTCACTAAGGCCAACCCACACTCAAGGAGGGAGAAATTAAGTTCCAGCTCTTGAAAGGAGAAAATGATTTGTGGCATTTTAAGTCCACCACAATTAGCTGTTCTTAATTACCATAGCAGGCTTGGAAACTTGGGTTGCCTTCCAAGGGAAACTTATGTTTGACAAATGAACACCCAAGTGGGCAATGAATGAATCTTAACTGATGGATCATTGGACATTTAAGTATAGTAGCTGTCTTTGAAAAGGAGAGACTTCCAGGCCCCATCAGATGACACCATATCTTCCACCTATGCACCAGCAGTCCACCCCTGCCCCCGAAATTCCACTTCTTTTGGTCTACCAGAGGAGCCCAAGAATCTGTATTGAAAGCTCAGCAGGTGAATGTGATGTACAGTTGGGTTTGGGAACCTCTGGTGTAGACAGTTGTTTTACCCTTCCTAAACACACAGACACACACACACGCACACAGAGCTTCTGATCTGTTTTGCATGGTCTTCCAACTTCCTGACTTTCCACACCAAATCCAATCCCCTTCAGGCTACATTTCTGATTTGTTGGGCCTTGGTTTTAGCTTTACCTACTTTCTTGCCACCCTCTCTAAAGAACCCTCCAGCTCCTGACTGCCCCAGCCTCTGCCCACCATGCTCTAGGAGGCCAGGGGTATTCAGGCTTAACCAGCCTCCATTTGTCTCTCTCTGCTACTCACAGCTTCCATTCTTTGCTACTGGGTCCATTGGATCAAATAAAGGGTGGGAATAATTATTCAGAAAATTCAGACACTTATTTAAGCAAAAATGATTCTTTTTTTCCCCTCCTGAACAATCCAGATAATTGTTTTAATTCTCAGCTTCACTTTGTCTCTGGAGCCCTGGCCTCTTCATTCTATAACTCTAGTTAAGATTTGATCCCAGTGATAAATATTTCTGATCTAATTGTTTTCTCTACTCATGTTCCACAGGGGGGTATTTTCAGGGAAGAGGATCTGTAGGTAAATGAGAATTAACTTCAATCGTAGGCAACATTAGAATCAAAATGAAGCTGTCATGGTAGAGCCGCCATCTAAATTTCACTTTCTGGAAGGCCCCGCTCTATTTCATCCCTTCCCAACCCCTGACATACGCAGCAGCAAGGAACAAATTACCATTTATTAAACTCTAATTATCTTTCCCGTTTTCAATACCATTCTCTGTGTATGTGTGCAGCACGTAAGCCTGTACTCCACTGCCATTAAATTAGCAATAAGTCTTGTTAGCATAGCATCCATATTTATGACAAGGCTGAGTGATGCTGTGGTGACATGGTGCAAAGTCGATGTCCTTAATAGAAGGTTAGGAACATATCCTCATCCTGCAGCAATCAAGGCACATGGCAGATGTAGGGGATTTGAGAGGACCTAACAAAGACTTACACTGTTTTGATATCATTTCAAGCCTTTCATGGGTCTATAAAAATTCAAGCAGAGGAGTGCCTGTGTGGCTCAGTTTGTTAAGTGTCCTACTCTTGATCTCAGCTCAGGTCTTGATCTTGGGATTGTGAGTTGAAGCCCTGTGTTGGACTCCACAGTGGGTGTGGAGCCTACTTAAAAAAAAAAAAAAGGGCAGCCTGGGTGGTTCAGTGGTTTAGTACCTGCCTTCGGCCCAGGGCATGATCCTGGAGTCCCGGGATCGAGTCCCACATTGGGCTCCCTGCATGGAGCCTGCTTCTCCCTCTGCCTCTGTCTCTGCGTCTCTCTGTGTCTCTCACGAAAAAAATAAATAAAATCTTAAAAAAAAAATAAAGTTCAAGCAGAGACTTCTCACCTTTGGAAAAAAAAGCCCATGTTTCTTTATTTGGGTGTCACGGAGATAGGGATACTGACAGGAAATGGTGGTGTTCTGTTCTGTTGCTCACTGTTGTTCAACAACAGTTGGAAATGCATTGCAGATCTTGGTTGAGCTGGCTGGGTTTGTACCACTCCTCCTGACCAGGATGTCCAGGCTGGGCATCTACATGAGCAACAGAAGTTTTTCACAAGATTCTTCTGTAATTGCCTCCTATGCTGGGTAATCGTCAAGTGGTTTCAGGACAGTAATATGGGACAGGCCACATATTCTCAATAGGGGAAGGTCAGCTGTGCACCTAGTCAGCCAGGGCCCATGGATAAAACAGATCTAATGGATCAACAAACCCAGGTCTGTTTTATTACAAAGTCCATGCCCTTTTCAATAATACTGAGCATCTCACCCTAGAAATCCAAAGCAGACTCTTTTTTTTTCCTGTTTCCCACTGTAAAATTTTGCCCTGATTTCTGAAAAGCAGGTGGATTCCCAATCACTATCTTTTAGCCAAGTGCTGTCCAAAGAGACTCCATGGGGACTGGCTTCTCCTGCCCCAATTCCACTACACCTGGCAGGCGGTTCTTCCCGGCTGAGGAAGCTTCATGTTTCACTGGCTGCCCATCTTCCCTTCTTGTCGCAAGTCAAGTTCAGTAGCTTCTGGGGCAGCTCTCTGATGAGACACCAAGTCTTACCTGGTCTCCCACTTCTCATCTTAACCTATTAGGTTTAGAATCTGGGAGCTAGAAGGAACCACTTTGATTTTGCAGACAGGTCTGTGACATTGAGGCAGGCGCGGGGAAGGTGTTCAGAATAATCCATTCCCCCCTCGCAGACACCTGGTGTCCCTTCACCTATTGTTCAGCGGGGCTGGCAGCTCCCCGCAGTGTAATCACCCTTGGCTCATTAACAAGCCGTGCTCATTTGCATACCTAAATATCCCTGTACATAGAAAACAGAGCCGATTCCATCTTCCCCTAATGTATATACAGGAAAAGGGCAGGGAAGAGCAGACAGGAAAATCAGATAGTACTCTCCTTCCTCTGTCCTCACATTCACCTGTTGGTCAGTGGGGTTTTTTTGTTGTTGTTAAATCAGCTTGTACTTCCCTTGCAGATGAAGCATTGATAAACTTTATCTTGTGTTTACTCTCTCTCCTTGTCATTTGGAAAAGCTGTGATTCTTCCCTATTTTTGCCTCCCTTGTTTCCACCTCTCCTTCTCTGGCTCTACTTCTGAGAGAATACCCCATCCCCTCTTTAAAAAAGCAATGTGAAACACCATAGCCCTCTACATCCATCAGCTTTATGCAAATGTATAAACACACCCACCCTCATTCAGTGTGCTCAGAAACAGGAGCTGTCTATCTATAGATCACCCTGATTACAGTTCATTTTTATACAGCTTGAAAAGCGTGAAAAGTCACAGGCTGGGGATAAACCAGCCCTAAATCGTCATACAGATGATCGTGACACATGCAGATCATTTATTCCAGAAGTGCTTCCATGGGCCCCCGGGATCCACCCTACAGATTTCTCTTCAGTTTATAGGAAAGGCTGCTGCTCTAATGATGTCTTCTAGGGCAGGACCATCTTAATCATGAAGGGTGGAGAGCACCCATCTCTGCCCAGCTGCCACTTGCCTGGGAAAACAGCTTCTCAACAACAGACCCCAGGGCAGGAGGGCCAGCCCTAAAAGATGAAGTGGCTGGGAGAGAAAATCGAGATAGTGGGACTTCCTGCCAGCTCTGTCGCTCACTCCATTCGTTCTGTAGGCATTTATTGGACCACCTGCTGGGTGCACAATCCTGAACTAGTTCTGATCACATTTATTTGACAAACGGGTATAAGTGCTTGCTAAATGCCACTCTTCTAACTGCTTTACAAATGCTAGCTCCTATCATTCTCATCATGCTCCTATGAGACAAGTAGTAGCATTACCCTCATTTTACAGGTGAGGAAACTGAGGCACAGAGAAGTTAAGTAACTTGCCCAAAGTCACACACTGCATGATCCTGGGGCCAGGATTCTAACTCAGGTTGTTGGCTCTGGTTTGCACTCTCAGCCATGTAACTGGGACAGGGATAGAATGCCGAGATGACCATTTGTTGCTTCCTTCTCTCGTATTCATTCACTCTTCCTTAGCCAACAGCATCCCTATTTTCTCTTGGGGAATTCACCTCCCGCCTCCAGGTGATTGGGGTGGGTGTGGCCCAGAGGGTGGATCTTTAACAGTTTAGGCTAATTAGCATATCTTAACCCCAGTCACCCTGATCCATCAGAAACAGGTACGTGGCCACAGAGGCTGAGTCCTCTGAATTCTGAAGTAGATATCCAAGGGAGACTCTCTCATCAACAGGACAGAGTAATGTGAGGCTCCTAGTGAGGAGCTCCTGGATGAGAAGTAGGAGTGGAATAACTAACCTGTGGAGCTTAAGAGCCAACAGATGGAAGGCAGAGCCAAGAGACAGAGACAAATCAAACTCTTGATGAAACATTGTAAGCCACTGGATCAAGCTTTGCCTGAAGCTAATACTACCTCCAAATGTCTCAGTTTCCTGACACTAGGCTGTCCATAAACGTTTTTTGAGTAAACGAACTAATAAAACCCCTTTATTGGCTATGCCAGTTTAAATTGGGTTTTCTGTCATTGGCTACTGAAAGATTCCCAACTGGTACACACACACACACACACACACACACACACACACACCGGTGACAAAATAAGAAAAATGTGGTATACATGTACATGGCACACTGTGATGGAAGTTAGTTGTGTTAAAACAATATTCTGTAAGATAAGAGATGGGGGGTTTTGCCCTCTTTAACAACCAGCATCTTGACCCTAGAAGGCATGGTTCTGTGGGTCTGGGTGCCCATTTGTAATAGGAGAAGGTTTCTCTAAGCTGAGACTTTTTGAAAGTGACAAAAGGATTTGTTAAGAGTAAGTGAGCCCACACTCTGAAATGAAACTGAGATGTAGAGTGCAATACATATTTATAGGCTGTAAATGATCAAGCCTTGAAGTGGCTCCTGCAGCAGGCACCTCCCCACCTCCCCCTTCCCCGTGGCCTGGGAATGGCTATGGAAGCAGTTCCTAGTCAGCCAGAATCTTTCTGAGTTCCCACTGGTTTGCCCTGAGCTGTCTGAGCAGAGTCCCGGCCTCTCCCTTCCTGACCTTTATTATTAAAGTCGAGTACCAAGCATTTGGTTCTTTACTAGCTCAATGCTCAGACTTCAAGAACTGGGCTGCTAACAGTCCCTGTCTATGGAAGGCTGTTTCCCTCTGTGTACCCCCTCCAGCTGGGACTGCGGGGTTTGCAGCACTCTGCTCCCAACCAGAAGACTGTGTGGTGTTTGCCATCATCTGCATTATGGCCATGGAGATCGGGTGTGGTGGGGGACGCATCTTACACCCAAATCCCCCTCCAGGAGTTACTCTCTGCTAGGATCCAGGCTGCAAATGGATCCTTGGTTGTGCAGAATTACAGAAGAGGATGAGGAAACCAACTACTCCAAAATCAGTCATGTCACGTATTCAGTTAAAACCAAACCAACAGAAATGATTCTGAGTATTTTGTCCCTCTGACCCACCATCATGACCACGTTACAGATCTTCAGCATCATGCTCCCCTTTCTTCTTCAGAATACTCCAACTCTCCCAGTTTCAAATGCATATTTGATCTGTTTGCAAATGCAAGTTATCAGTTTTCTTTTTGGAATCTGTTTTTTGTTTGTTTGTTTGTTTGTTTGTTTGTTTGTTTTTTGCCAGTGTGAGGCCTCTCTCTCCTGTGGACCACAAAGCAATTCCTGGAACTTTGTGTGTGTAAGGGGAGGTCTTAGGTGTACCCAGGTATATAAAGAAGAAAGCCTGCATGTAAAATTGGTGTGTTAAGAAGCTGATCTGATGGTCTTTCAAAGCATTTCCTGGTGAGGAAGCATTTTCTTTCTTTTTCCCTGCATTACAGATCTTAAAAACAGCAAAGTCCTGCTTTAAAATTTAGAGTCTGTGGGATTTTTTCCCCCCACTCAGCAGAGGCAGGAGTCAGTGTATTTGAGGTTCAATGGGTGAGTCTTATCCTAAGAAAGTCTGTTCCAGGTCTGGGATATTCCCATACCCATAAGGACATTTCTTATTCAAGGCTATTTGCAAAGATCTAAATGAAGACTGTTATTAGACAAACAAACCCCAAACCTTTCGCTAATGTAAGAAAGAAGAAAATAAATGGCCTGGCTATTGTCTACTGTCTGGCTAACATAATGTGAGCATTAGAACTCTTTTCTGATATGTGAACTATAATCAATCGTCCAGCCTCTTTGGTCTAGGGGTGAAAAATACAATCCTCTTATCAAGCAATAAGACTTCTTGGTCTCCTGCCATTTGCCCTGGGGAGATCCAAACTGTGGTTGAGTCCTCTCTCATTGTGATGAGAGTCCCTGGCAGTGGTGTTAATATGTGTCCCTAAATCTGGTCCTCTTGTCCTACCCTCCCACCCCAGCTCCATGTTCCTGCTATAGGACTCCAGCTTGTCACCAGGTGTTTCCTGCTGATACCAGCTGAAGATACATGACAGCTGATGCCCGCCAGCATCTCTACTGAGGCTGCCAGGGCCCAGTGTTGAGAGCTGTTATATCTGTGCCAAGAAAACCATTTCCTGCTGCAGCTGGACCCATTTCTGAGTCATCGTTGGTTGTGGCCTAAGCTTCTAGAACCCGGGCTGGGTTATCTTAGGCAATAGTTTTTGCTGACTTTCTTCAAAAGTCAGTGTAGGCCCCTTGACCCTGGAGCCCGCTTATCTCAGAGACAGATATTTGGTTGTGCTCATATCACCCCTCTGCCCCTTGTCTTTGAACCAGCTAGGTTGCCTTAACTTTCTATAGCGGGCTTAACTCTGTTAGCTGTGTGACTTTCAGCAAGTGGCTTAACCATTTAGGTCTTATTTTCTCATGTGTAAAATGGGAATAATGCTTATCTCATTGGATGGTTGTGAAAATTAAATGAAATCAAGTCTTCCATGTAGCAAGCATGGAGTAAATATTCAATAAATATAAGTTACTCTTAGGAAACTCTTCAGCCCCTAACCAGCTTTGAGAACACATCTGACTCCTAGGACTATTAGTAGTAGTAGTATTTTTAAAGATTTATTTGTTTTAGTGAGGGAGGAGCAGAGGGAGAGGGAGAGGGAAACTCAAGCAGATTCTGTGCCAAGCATGGAGCCCAACTCAGGGCTCGATCTTATGACCCTGAGAGCATGACCTGAGCCAAAACCAAGAGTCAGGGACTCAACCAACTGCACAACCCAGGTGCCTCAGAATTATTATTTTTTTATATTTTTATTTCCACATTCTAAACACTTTCTATGTGCCAGCCACAGTACTGAGTGCCTTTCATTCATCCTCTTGTTTATTTCTCACAACAGCCTAAGAGGTAGATACTATTGAAAACTTTGGCTCAAGGGTGAGTACATTGAGCCCTGCAGAGGTCAAGTGGGCTTTCTTAAGGCCATCTATCTGGTAAATGTTGGAGTCAGCATTTGAACCCAGACCAAACTCTGAGGTGTGTAACTTTAATACTCTGAGATATTGTTACTTCAGAATGGACAGAGCTTAGTCTAAGCTAGTCCTTTCCTGAAGAGATTTTTTTTTACACTATTATTATTGAAGAAAATTGTGTGTGTGTGTGTGTGTGTGTGTGTTTATGACAGTCACACAGAGAGAGAGAGAGAGGCAGAGACACAGGCAGAGGGAGAAGCAGGCTCCATGCACCAGGATCCCGACGTGGGATTCGATCCCGGGTCTCCAGGATCGCGCCCTGGGCCAAAGGCAGGCGCCAAACCGCTGCGCCACCCAGGGATCCCTGAAGAAAATTTTGTAATGTATTATTAGGATCACCAGGAAATCCCTGAAGCTGAGGGCCTGGTCCTTCGGCTGTCTAATGTATTCCGTTTGCTTGTCCAAGAGTACCTCTCTTGGGGGATCCCTGGGTGGCTCAGTGGTTTGGTGCCTGCCTTTGGCCCAGGGCATGATCTTGGAGTCCCAGGATCAAGTCCCACATCAGGTTCCCTGCATGGAGCCTGCTTCTCCTTCTGTCTGTATCTCTGCCCCTCTCTCTCCCTCTCTCTCTCGCTGGGTATTTCATGAATAAATAAATAAAATATTAAAAAAAAAAGAGTACCTCTCTCATTTCCTGATTCAAGTCAGGAAAGTCACATTACCCTGGGCAGAAATGGTGTTCCCTTTCCTTGGTCTTTCACAAAACCAGCCTTGGCCCTCTGCTTTCCATGACAAGTAAAGGAAAGGGACAGATAATTCATGATCCCCTTCTTTAAAAGATGTCTTTACATTTATATAGACAGATGTTGCTTTGTTCATTAAATTGTCATGCTTTGCTTTAGATTTTTTGAATAACTTTGTGGGGTTTCTTGTTTGTTTGTTTTAAAGATTCTATTTATTTATTCATGAAAGACACAGAGAGAGAGAAAGAGAGAGAGAGAGGGAGAAGCAGGCTCCTCGCAGGGAGCCCAATGCTGGACTCGACCCTGGACTCAGTATCACAACCAGAGCTGACGGTAGACACTCAACCACTGAGCCACCCAGGCATCCCAATAACTTTGTTTTGGTGTCATTTCAACTTTGTGTTTTGGTGACATTTACAGAAATGTAAGCAAACAAACAAACAAAAAAACTTACAGAAATGTTGCAAGACTAGTAGAAGGATTCCCACATGACCTGTACCCAGATTCACCAATTGTCCTCATTCTGCCCCATTAGTTTTCTCTCTGCATTCTTTCCTAAACCATTAGAAAGCAAGTTTCCCTTTCACTCCTGCATATTTCAGTGTATGTTTCCCTAGAACAACTACATAACTACAGTGGTTATCAAAATCAAGAAATTTTACATTGCTGCAAGAGTGTCATCTACTTGGCAATTCATATTTAAGTTTTTCCCAATTATCACCATGATGTCCTTTATAGATGTGTTCCCAGGTCTATGATGCATTTCAGGATCACTCGCTGCATTAAATTATCACATCTCTTTAATCTGGAATAGCTCCTCGGCCTTTCTTTGTATTTTTTACTTTGACATTTTTGAAGATTAAAGGCCAGTTATGTGGTATAATGTACCTAAATTTGTGCTTGTCTGGTGTTTTCTCATGATTAGATTCAGCTTCCACATTTTTTCAGCAGAAACCTTAGTGAAGTGATACTGTGTCTTTCTGGTGCATCATATCAGGGAGCACATGACGTTGGTTCTGTGTTGGTGATACTAGCTTTTGTGGTTGTTGTTTTTTTAAACACTATAAAGTTACCATTTTCCCTTTGCAATTAATAAATACTTGTAAGAGCCTTTTTTTCAGCTTCAGCTTTTTCTTCTTTGCCAAAATATCCATAGCAGCTCTGATATTAATTAGGCCTAAAGTGGGAATTGTAGTCTTATTCTCAGTCTATTGTCCTCTTTCTCTTCTTTTTTTCCCCCTTCTCACTTTTTTATCAAGGCATTTTTTTTAAGATTTTATTTATTTACTCATGAGAGACAGAGACAGAGAGAGAGAGAGAGAGAGAGAGGCAGAGACACAGACAGAGGGAGAAGCAGGCTCCATGCAGGGAGCCTGATGCAGGACTCCATCCCGGGCCTCCAGGATCACACCCTGGACTGAAGGCGGCGCTAAACCACTGAGCCACCCGGGCTGCCCTATAAAGGCATAATTTACACACATCTCATATGTATACATATTTTAAGTGCGCCACCCAATGCATTTTTACATACATGTATGTCCATGCAACCATCACCTGGATCAAGGCACAGAATATTTGTAGCTCCCTAGCTGGTCTCCATCTTTTCATTATAGATGTAAGGAGAAACCGTTAGGAAATTTTGAGCAAGGCAGTGATCTGCTCTGATGGAAGTTATCAGGGGCCACTCAGGTTGCTATGTCAACAGTGACAGGGCAGGGAGACAGGCTAGCTGACTTACAATAGGTTCACCCAGAAGCACAGCCTGAGTCCAGCAATTTAGTGCAAGGATTTTCTTCAGGAGGGGTCTCAGAAAGGCCAGGACACATGTGGAGACATGGGACTGGGAAGGGAAGGGAGTCAGTGAAAGATGCATTAATTGAGTTACCACTGTGGAAAAGTCAACTGTAATTCTCTGGAGGAGAACTACTGACTCTGGGAGCCAGTCTAGAACACGTACCTTCAGGACGCCTGGGTGGCTCAGTGGTTGTCTTCCTTTGGCTCAGCTCATGGTTCCAGGGTCCTGGGATTGAGTTCTGCATCCGGCTTCCCTCGGGGAGCCTGCTTCTCCCTCTGCCTGTCTTTGCCTCTCTCTGTGTCTCTCATGAATAAATAAAATCTTTAAAAACAAAAACAAAAACAAAAAAAACAGCACACACCATCAAGTTCTCTTGCTCTAGGCCTGAAGAGGTCAGGGTATTTACACTGCTATCTTCAGTCCCTGGCAGAGGGTAGGTGCTGGAGCGGCTGACAGAGGTGTCAATTCTCCAGCCGTCCTGCTGTGTGCAGAATGGGGTCCCACCAGCAGAGAGGGGCAGGAGTGCAGGTGTGGTCTGCACTGGTCTGGCCCAGGAGAGCTAGTGGGCTCTGCAGAGGTTACCACAGAGGGCCAGGCATATGGCCCATGCTGTTGGACAGCTTGCTCTGCCTCTGGGGGCTGGTGATGGTGAAGCATGTGATTGCGCTGTGATGGCAGTGGCGGTCCCACCAGGGAATCTTGCAGAAAGCAGGCTGGAGAGGCAAAACCAGAGTTTCATGATCGCCATATCATTATTTGTGAGGCCACCACTTGAGAAACCCCCTGGACCCTTGGATGTGTTTTGGAGCGGGGATAGGACTCTCTTTGCAGGAGCTTTGTGCCTCTGAAGTCGCTGACAGGGAGGAGAACAAGAGAAATGTGTTCCCTTACGATCCACATGCTCCATTTCTTCTCTAACCCAGGCCTGGAAAACACGGTTGCATTGTGATTGTTTCTCTCTGTGACCGGCCTGGAGCTCATGCTTAGATCGCACATTTCCTGTCCAGTTTGGATTTCTGAATGCTGACTCCAGTTTACCTCCACAACCTCCGACCTTAGCTTGGTCCTCTGGACTCAAAGTACCATCTCTCTCCCTGTACACACCTCTTTCTCTGTCATCTGACCCGGTCATGACCTCCTGCCAGCACATTGCCTTATCTTGCCAGCCTGGCATAACTCCCAGAAAGGCTGCCCTTGGCTTGTCCTATTTCATTTTTCTCCCTAATTTGACACTGACATTGACAGATAAAGACAAGAGAAAAGCCAAACCCCAGGGTGTAACCAGTATCATTCAAGCTCTACCAAATTAATTCTCAGGATCCAGGATCATGCCAGCCTGCAATCTGAATCTCCAGTGCTTGGTCTGAAAATGGAGAGTAACTTTGGAATCATCATGTAGAGGAGCTCTTTGCCCAACCAGAAATCCCAATACTGAGATCTGGGGCTCCTGAGTCCAGGTTCTGGGGAGAAGAGAAAAAGCTTGACATCAGGGAGGAACAAGGAAAGATAGAAAATGTGAAGCTGCACAAAAATGAGATGTCTATATTTCACAGTTGCACCCAAGCATGGCCCATGGTCTGTGGGAGATCTTTCTTAATCTGAGAGGAAAGAACACCCAGGAATGTCTTCCTGTGTATTCACTATCCCAAAGCTGCCATATGGAATTGTCTTCTGCCGGGATCCCTGGGTGGCGCAGCAGTTTAGTGCCTGCCTTTGGCCCGGGGCACGATCCTGGAGACCCGGGATCAAATCCCACGTCGGGCTCCCTGCATGGAGCCTGCTTCTCCCTCTGCCTGTGTCTCTGCCTCTCTCTCTCTCTCTGTGACTATCATGAATAAATAAATAAAATCTTTAAAAAAAAAAAAAAAGGAATTGTCTTCTGCCCAAATAAAAGCAGTCGCAGTTAAAAATTCTTTGGCCCTTGATTTTATTTATTTTCATTTATTCTTTTTCAAGATTTTACTTATTTAACAGAGAGAGAGAGAGAGAGCACAGCAGTGGAGCATCAGAGGAAGAGAGAGAAATAGACTCCCTGCTGAGCAGGGAGCCCAACTTGGGGCTGGATCCCAGGACCCTGAGATCATGACCTGAGCCAAAGGCAGATGTTCAACTGACTGAGCCACCCAAGTGCCCCACCGCCTTGGCCCTAGATTTTAAACATCTTTATCATGACACTCAATCTGACTGAAGAGTAATACAAATTAATATTAATATAAATTAGTTTATAAATTCCCAGAACATCCTCAAAACACAAAGTAACATCTACTATGAGACAGGATTTCAGCAAATTGGTAGGGGAGCTGCTTGAAGGCCCTTAATTGCCATAGTGGAAGTAGAATTGGGGGGCCCCTGAAAGAACTTGTGGACACAAGGCAGCATTCCTGAAGTTCTGGAATCCTGAAACCCTAGACTTGACCAAAATTTGGCACCTTGACACCTACTGGCTGTGGAGGCCGAGAAAAATCAAGGCCATCCCACCTAAAGTTTAGCATTAGCACAAGTACAGCCATCTTAGGCCCCTGTGAGTAAGAGCTGAACTTTACAGGAAAAACTGCAGAATGTCCTCAATGTCCTCGGCAGAGAATCCCCTATCAGAAAGACAACAGAGCCCACCCCCGTGGTAGAAAGTCCCATATTAGAATGAGAACAGAGCTCAATGCCCCTGAAAGCCTCATATCAGAATGTAAACAGAGCTTGAGAAATTCCTGCACCCCTTCTGAAAATCCCCTAGACCAGCCTATAAAAAACCCAGCCGTAACCCACTTCGAGGTCCAAGTCCCTGCTCCACTGTGTCAGGTATACTTGGACCCAAGCTCGAGCTTGCAAATAAACCCTCGTGCACTTGCATCTGTGTCGGCTCCTTGGTGGTTTCTCGGATTCGCAATCTTGGGCACAACACTGGCCGCCTGCCCCTGTCAGTGGTGACTGGACTTGGGAGAAGTACCCATAATTTCGAGCCTTCTTTTATTGCCATCATTTTTTTTAAACAAGCCTTTATCTAAATGCAAATGTGATTCCAACTTTTTGATTAGGATATTATATAGTCATCCATTCCAAAAAAAAACACAATTAACCAGTGATTTTATTTCTGACTTGACATTTCTTTGTTTGGAAAGTTCATTTGTTATGTGATGCTCCTGACGGGAGTGGGCAGAAGGAGCCATTCGTTGTGTGTGGGGGGACTGCTGCCAAGTTTTCTTAGATGAAAAGGTGTTGACTTTTTGTCATCGTGGGTAGGGGGTGATAGCGAAGCAGGGAGGATGGCAGCAGGGTATGATACTCTACCTTAAAATATTTTTCTAAAACATATTGGCAGCTAAATCTGGCCATGTTTGTGGGATTAGGTGGAGCTTTACTTATATGACAAGACAAGGGACACTTTATCTTGGGATTTTGAGTGTAGTTGGATTATATATCCTGGGGAGACAGCTCAAGGGCAGCCTGATTCAAAGGGATGATTATTTGCATCCAGGCTTACCACATTCTAGCTGTGTGGCCTTGGGCAGCTTACCTAGCCTCTCTGAACCTCCAGTTTCTCATTTAAAGAACATTACTTAATTCCTAGGGTTGCCTGGAGATGAAATTAAGAGTTAATATTTGTATTGTTTAGAACAGAGCCTGGGGTATAGGACCATTCACACAATGTGTGAATGACGTTATCCTTTCCTGCCTGTGATAGTAGGAAAAGTACCTACTAAATGTTAGGCACTGTGCTATGTAATTTCTATGTATTTCTTATTTAATCCTCAAGGATATAAAGTTGTATTATGATCCCTATGATGGTTTTTATGTATTAACTTGGTTAGGCTCCAGTATCCAGTTATTTACCCAAACACTAATCCAGGTGTTGCTGTGAGAGCATTTTGTTGATGTAGTTAATGGCTACAATCAGTTAAATTAAGGAGATTACTCTCAATAATATGGGTGGGCCTCATCCAATCTGTCAAAGGCTGAAGAGCAAAACCTGAGGTTTTCCAGAGAAGAAATGCTGCCTCAAGATCCAACATTAAGTCCTGCCTAAGTTTCCAGCCTTACCAGCCAACACAATCATGTGCGTGTGTGTGTATAGACATGTAAGGAAACTGATGATCAGGGAAATTAAGTAATTGCATAAGGTCATATCACCAGGAAGTAGCAGCTGAGACCTGAACCCAGGTCCCTCTCACCACAACCCTGACTTCCGTGAAGGATGCTTTTGCTCCAGTCATAACACTTCAATTGCAGGTGAGAAGACCTGTGATTCAGGCTGTCGGCAGAGCATGGAACAAACACTCCCTCACCCTCAAACTCTGACGAAAGAACTGATAGAAGTACAGTTCCTCTGACCATCTGCTCTGCTCTCTATTCTGGCATCAGGAGGAAAGCTTGGGGTGGGGAACAGGGAGAGAGGAAAGGGAAGAAGGGTTTTCTCAATGGGCTTTTGGTGGCAACAGAAACTGATTTTCATCAAGTTACCCAGAAAGGAAAGGACTAGAAGAATATCCTTGAGGCAGGCAGCTGAGAGGAAAAAGTGCCCTGTAGATGGATCATGAGAGAGCATGAGAGCCCTAGCAATAGTCTCCCCACAGGGACAGCCTGGTGAGCCCTCTGTGCCTGCAGAGACTAACCTGGAACCAGCTCTTTCTTCCTTCTTTCTTTTCTTTCTTTTTTTTTAAGATTTTTAATTTATTTACGACAGACACACACAGAGAGAGAGAGAGAGAGAGAGAGAGAGAGAGGAAGAGACACAGGCAGAGGGAGAAGCAGGCTCCTTTAGGGAGGCCGATGTGGGACTCGATCCTGGGTCTCCAGGATCACTACCCGGTGCCGAAAGCAGCGCTAAACTGCTGGGCCACCAGGGCTGCCGGAACCAGCTCTTTCTTTGGGCAAAGTGCTCAAGAGAACATCTGTCCAGCTGAGCAGCTTAGGTCACGTGCTTGCCCCAGTCTGTACCTGGACACAGAGAGAGGCACTGCACTTATACAGGGAGGGGTGCTAGGAATTACCACCTACAGAAAATGAGGGGAACTTTATTTGCCCCCCAAAATTGGGGTACTATTAAGAAGGGAAATGCTTGTGTGACAGCCAAAATGATAAATGACCATTACAGCAGCAAAAGAGTCTGCATTTGTATCCCTTTTTGCAAAATATTTCAGGACAGGGTCATCACCAGTCTCCAGAAATGGCTCTTGGGCTTGTAGGGGTGATAAAGAGCACATTTCTCAGTTTTAGCTTAGGATTTTGGGGTTTAGGAAAGGGTTCTCGGTATATAAGCTCTCTTTCTTTTTTTTTTTTTTAAGATTTTGTTTATTTATTTATTTAAGAGAGAGAAAGAGCAGGGGGAGGAGCAGAGGGAGAGGGACAAGCAGACTCTGCACTGAGCACCGAGCCCCAATGCAGGGTCCATCTCAGGACCCTGAGATCATGACCTGAGCCAAAATCAAGAGTCAGATGCTTAACCGACTAAGCCACCCAGGAGGCCCTGAATAAGTTTTCATATTAAACATAAATAGCAATCCTGATAACAGCAGCTAATCTCTATCAAACACTTAGGGTGTACTGGACACTGTTCTAAGGGTACTGCTTGGTGTACCTCCTGTCTTCACAACTCCATGAGGCTTTATGAGGTAGGCACAATTATTATCACTACTTTACATGAGAGAAAACCGAGGGACACAGCGGTTAACTAACTTGCCTACACACCTAATGAATAGCAAGCATTTACAGAATAATGTTCTTTTACAATTCTAATTCTGGAATATTAAATAGGATGAGAGACTATCACACAATCGCAAGCAGTGAAGGTCCTCAAGGCAAGCCCTCCTCTTAGCTGGAGAGCCAACAGGCCTGATGCTTGCTTGATAAAGATTCTGCCTTGATGCCTGATCTGAGATGTTCGATTCCATTTTCTTAATGGCTGTCAATCAGTTCCCCACTGTTTCCCGGGAGGCTGGACCCAGCAGGGGTGTCGTCAGCACTTCGGAGTAGCATTAAGAACAAAGCCTGAGGGGGCTGTTTGTCTCCCCACCCCCACCCCCGCATAGTGGCCCATCCCTCAACACAGTCAGGAATGAGCTCAGAGGTCTCAGATGTCACTCAGTGCCGAAGGAATTGCTTCCCAAACCACCGGGATTTCCAGAGGCATCCAGTATTACTAGAACAAACAGAAATGAGATACGAGTTCAAATGACACCTGCCATCCCCTTGGGTTCCAGGGACTTCATTCACTCTCAGGACAGCAATGTCCAATAGAAAGATATTGTAAGCTACACACATCATTTAGAATCCTCTATTTTAAGAAGGTGAAATTAATTTAAAAATATATTTTATTTGACATAATAATCCCAAATAGTGTCATTTCAACATGTAAATATATACAAATTTATTATCGAGGTATTTTACATTCTTTTTTTCACATGAAGTCCTTTGAATCCAGTGTGTGTTTTACATTTGAGCACACAACTCAGTTCGGACTGACCTCATTTTGAGTGTTCAGAAGCTCTGTGTGGTTAGTGGTCATTGTATAGGATAATGCAGCTATAGATCATAACTCCACAACTTCATTTCTCCAATACGAGCACCTGTGAGGTGACCTTAGATGAGACCTCATGGAATTTACATTCCAGAGAGGACAAGTAAACATGCAAAAATACATAAGGTAATTGTAGGTTGTGATGAACAACTACCTCAGAGTGACTTGGAGGACACATGAGCATGAACATGGTGGGCAGTGGGGGTGAACAGCCTTCTCTCAGGAGGGGACATCTGAACTGGAGCCTAATGGACAGAGGAAGCAGCAGTGTGAGGAGGGGGGTGGAACTTTCTAGGCAGAGGTAATGCAAAGGCCCTGAGGCTGAAAAACCCTGGGCATGCAGGATACGGAAAAGATGGCTGTGTGTTTAGGCATAAATGGCAGAAGAGCTGAGTAGGCAGGCAGGGGCCAGACTACCTACTCAGGATTTTGGATTTTTCCTAAACATGAAGAGAAACCACTGATCTTTTTAAACAGGATCTGATCTCAGTTTTTAATAGGTGGCTCTGGGGACACCTGGGTGGCTCAGCAGTTGAGTGTCTACCTTTCATTTCACTCAGGTTGTGATGCCAGGGTCCCAGGATCGAGTCCCCACGGGGAGCCTGCTTCTCCCTCTGCTTCTGTCTCTGCCTTTCTCTCTGTGTCTCTCATGAATAAATAAATAAAATCCTAAAAATAAATAAAAATTGGCTCTGGCTGGTAACAATAAATTGGGCCAATAGAGACCCCTCACTCCTCCTTCCCCCTACAAACACACAGAAATGCCTTCATTTAAAAAACAAAGTTAAACAAAGCTAAACTGAACTATGTAGCTGAGTTTGATAGAAAGAAAGCTAAATAATCTTGGGTCAGGGATCCTTGGGTGGTGCAGCGGTTTAGTGCCTGCCTTTGGCTCAGGGCGTGATCCTGGAGACCTGGGATCGAATCCCACTTCGGGCTCCCAGTGCAAGGAGCCTGCTTCTCCCTCTGCCTATATCTCTGTCTCTCTCTCTCTCTCTCTGTGTGTGTGTGACTATCATAAATAAATAAAAATTAAAAAAAATAATCTTGGGTCAGAGAATTAAAGGGGGGGTTAAACACACAGTAGGCAGAGCCCAAGTAGATTCTGGCTGGTTGGAGGTGAGATGGAGTTGGAGGAAACCCTAATGGATATGAGTGAGAGTTTTTCTGCTAGTGCTAGGACAAGGGACAAGGCTTGGACCTACTAGTAAAGGAGACTTAAAACTGAAACCCTCAAAGCAGTCCCTTATCCCCTCATGCAACAGCCTAAAATGCCTTCCCTCAGCAACCCAGGCAGGAAACAAGAAAACTTGTCTTTGTCTTGCAGAAAAAAAGAATCTGTAAAACATTAGAATCTCAATCCTGTGCCATGTGGAGGGGTGGAGTAAAATAGTTCTGCCCAGTGGTGTGGGAATTGGCAGATCTGATCCCAGCCCTAAGGATTGGAGGTAGGCAGGAAGAGGGGGAGACCAATTAGGCTCCTGCAGGATTTTTGGGTGCTTGTTGAACTTTAATGTGTAAATGAATCACCAGGGGATCTTATTAAAATGCAGATTCCAATTCCCTAGGTTTAAGTCAGGGTCTGAGACTCTACATTTCTTTTTTTTTAAACTTTTTTTTTTTAAGATTTTATTTATTTATTCATGAGAGACAAACACACACACACAGAGAGAGAGAGAGCCAGAGACACAGGCAGAGGGAGGAGCAGGCTCCATGCAGGGAGCCCGATGTGGGACTGGATCCGGGGTCTCCAGGATCACGCCCTGGACTGAAGGCGGCGCTAAACCGCTGAGCCACCCAGGCTGCCCTTTTTTTTTTTTTTTTTTTAAGATTTTATTCACCCATTAGAGAGAGAGAGAGAGTACAAGCAGGAAGAGTGGTAGGCAGAGGAGAGGGAGAGGCAGGCTCCGCACTGAGCAGAGAACCTAATGCAGGGCTGGATCCCAGGACCCTGGAATCGTGACCTGAGCTGAAGGCAAATGCTTAACCCACTGAGCCACCCAGGCACCCCTCTTTTCTTTTCTTTTTTGAAGATTTTTTTTATTTATTCACTTGACAGAGAGAGAGAGAGTAAGCATAAACGGGTAGCAGCAGGCAGAGGGAAAGGGAGAAGCAGACTTCCTGCTGAGTAGGGAGTCTAATGCCGGCCTCCATCCCAGGACCTGGAGATCATGACCTGAGCTGAAGGCAGATGCTTAACTGACTGAGCCTTCCAGGTATCCTGAGACTCTGTATTTCTAACAAGCTGTGGAATGATGCCCGGGCTGCCAGTCTGCAGATCATTCTTTGAGTACCAAGGCTCCAAACAACAGACAACAGTGGCTTGAAGCAGGTTGGCAGTAGGATGGAGAGAAGAGATTGAATTCAAGAGATGGGTTGAGGATAGAATGACAGGACTTCCTGAAGGACATACATGCAATGAGGGAAAGGAGAATTAAAGACAACTTCTGGGTTCCTGGCTTTGATAACTGGGTGATGGTGGTGGCCATTTATTGACACAGAGAAGTCCAGGGTAGGGATAGGCTTTTTTTCAGGGAGTGGGGGGAGTGATTGGAGACAATGTCGAAGAAGGGATCAAAAACTCAAGGCCAGGCAATTGCAAATACTAAGCCTTATCTCCTTTCTGTGCAAAAGAAGTGCCTCCAGGAGGCATGCAGGACATGGATGATCTGTTTTCTCAGCTTGGGCTGCTGACAACAATCTTTGCTTTGTAGGTCCAATCCGGCAACTGTTAAAGGCTTAATAAATAATCAACTTTGTAAATGAGATCCAGGAATGACCAGCAAATTCCCCTCCTCTGTCTCTCACACGTTCAACACACACCTCCCTGGATTAGCACCAGCAATGACCATAACATTTAAACCGGTTGAATTTAGGCTCTATCTATGGGAATCTTCCAAACTCCCCAGCATGTAGTCAATGTGAACAAGCAGAGTCCTCATTTATTGCAGTTTCTAATAAATAATATAATGTGCAGAGTTAAGGATTGGTTTTGGAAAAATATTTGTTTGCTTATTTTTTAAGTAATCCCTATGTCCAATATGGGGCTTGAACTCATGACCCCACGATCAAGAGTCACATGCTCTCCTGTCTGAGGCAGCCAGGCACCCCAATAAATATTTACTTTAAAAAGGAAAAGAGATTATCTTTGTGCCAGACATTGGCTAGATACTTCTACAAACATCTTATTCAATAGCTACAACAATTCTGCTATTCCAATTTTCATGTATGAGGAAGGTGAGGCACAGAGGGATAAGTAATTTGCTCCAGGTCCCACATAGTCAGTTGGGACTTGAACCTGTGGCAGCTTCAGTCCAAAGTCCAAGTTCTTTCTACATAGCTCTGGGCTCCCAACTCCAGGCTCTGTGCCATGTGCTGAGTGGGATGCTCAGAACTTCAGAAAACATCATTCCAACCCTGGAGGAGTTTCATCTAAATGGGGAGAGAAGTCAAGCATGCAAGTATGCTTGACATGTGGCCTTGCACAGAATTTGGTGCAGAGTCACTGGAGATATTCCTTCTGCGTCAGGGTGCAGGAGGCTCAGCAGAGTCTTCCACGAAACCATACGGGCGAGATTGGTTAGGACCTGGAGAGAGAAGAGAACCTCCCAGGCAGCCATTCCAGGTAAAGAACCAACATAAGCCAGGCAAGGAGGCAGCCTCTTGCTAGGCAGGCTTTCCTCCACTCTTTCCACCACTAAACCCCAACCCAGTTTTTCCAGGCCCAGCTTGAAGAAATGTGTGGCTCTTTTTGGCTGAAATAGGTGTCCACTTCCCACTTCCTCGTGACATCTTGTGATTATTTCTTTTTTTTTTTTTAAGGCTTTATATATTTATTCATGAGAGACACACACAGAGAGAGAGAGAGGTAGAGACACAGACAGAGGGAGAAGCAGGCACCATGCGAGGAGCCCAAAGTGGGACTGGATCCCAGGACTCCAGGATCATGCCCTGAGCCAAAGGCAGACGCTCAACCAGTGAGCCACCCAGGCGTTTGTTGCTGCTATTGCCACATTAAATGATTGTTTGGTGTGTTCCCTTCTTGAGGTGGGGGACTTCACTTCATCCACGTGTGAATCCCCGGAGAAAAAACAGGGCCCAGGGGATCCCGGGGTGGCTCAGCGTTTTGGCGCCTGCCTTTGGCCCAGGGTGTGATCCTGGAGTCCCGGGATCGAGTCTCGCATCGGGCTCCCGGCATGGAGCCTGCTTCTCCCTCTGCCTGTGTCTCTGCCTCTCTCTCTGTGTCTATCATGAATAAACAAATAAGTCTTAAAAAAAAAAAAAAAAACAAGGCCTGGCACATAATGGGTACTTGATAAAAAATATTTTTGAACTAACTGAATATTTTTCATGTTGGTTTCCTCTCCTCGGCATCTCTTTGTTATTTGGTTTGTATCATTCTGTTTTGGTTTGGCTACACCTAAAGTGGCAAAAGTTAGTATATCAGTGATTTCAATAACATAGTGTATTGTTTCCATGAAGGAATAACACTGGAAGTGACCCAAACTGCTGTGGTGCCTTCAGAGTACTGGCTGTGTAGGATCCTAATAGCTCGTAGTTCTATTGCCCTGAGTATGTGACTTTCATTTGCATGGTTGCAGGTGGCTCATGGCCACATCTGCATTCTAGACAGCAGGAAGGGGTGAAGAGGCAAGGGAAGGCAGGCTGCTTTCTTTTTAAACATGTAACCTGAAAATAGAACACATCACATCCATTTAGGTCCCATTCTCAGGACCTAGTTGTGGGGCCAGATCCAGCTACAAGGTTGTCTGGGAAAGGTAGGTTTTTTTTTCCCCCCCTTCAAGATTTATTTATTAGAGACACACAGAGAGGCAGAGACACAGGCAGAGAGAGAACCAGGCTCCATGCAGGGAGCCCGACGTGGGACTTGATCCTGAGTCTCCAGGATCACGCTCTGGGCTGATGGTGGCGCTAAACCGCTGAGCCACCTTCCGCTGAGCCACCCGGGCTGTCTGGAATCTGAGCCACCATTTAAGACTACCAGAGAAGGAGAGATCAGATATGGGGCATGGGGAGGACAGGGATAGGTAGCAGTGTCTGCCACACTTTCTTTTCCTCTACTGCCCTATTGTACGTTCCATATGATATGCTCAACCTATTTTTTTCTTTCCAAGGTACATTTACTATTGAATTACTTGCAATTGTCCAATCATGTGTGGTCATCTTATCTGTCCTCTGAGAGCATAAGCTCTTTCCTCTGTATCTTGCACAGCCTTGATCTTAAACATGCCTTGTACCTCCATGCCCAATCAATAGTGCTGAATGAATACATGGGTGAAAAAGAGAAGAGCTTTTTCATTATGCCATTACCTACTCTCTATGGAGTGGGATTTATCAATTGCATCAAGCCAAGGGCACGAATAAATCAACATTGTCCACAGTGAGGACTCACAAAATGTTGGAGCTGTGAGAGCCATAAACCCCCTCTTGCTTGCCCTCTCTGGTGATGCACCTAAGCCAGGGGAAAGCTGGATCTGAGACTAGGTGGCTTTACTCCCAGGATGCATGTCACAATGTCAACCATACCACCACAATCTTCTCCCCCTTTCCTCTGGCTCTCCTTTATAAGGAGGACTCACTCTTCCCTTCATTATTTAGAAGCACTTCTTTTGAGTTAGAATGCAAATATTTGGAGGGAAAGGGAACCTAGTCATGGAAATCAGCATTTTCTAAAGAGTCCTGAAACTGTCCTGCCTGTACATTCTGGTTGTCTGGTTTAGGTGTCGAAGTGGAAATTGCTCATTCGCCTTATGAAACTGGGTTACATTTTGACGATGCCAGGGCCAGCTGGCCCCCATGAGGTCTGTTACCATGGCAAACTGTAAGGTCACCTTGTGATTACCCACTTGACCTGAGCTTGTTATGTCTAGACACTCACACTGAGGGCAACATCACCCAGGAAATCAGAAACGCATAGATCCGTCCTGATTTCTGGTTTGTCACATTTTCTCCAGCCTCCTAGACCAGGACAGGGTTTCCAGCTCTTTTATATTCATATCTGGCATTTCCTTGCTCTGGCTCTCCTGGGGCAGGGTTGCTTTCAGAGGACACTGCCCTTCCCTCCTCCAACCCAGGAAGGGCCCTGGCCTCTATGACAGCAAATCCATTGCACCACTTAGGTTTAATTAGAGCACAATGACGGATGATTAGTTTACACATCAAAGCACTGAAACAACTCAACAAATTGGCTCCATCCCAAAGCCCAGCACAGGAGCTGGCCTTGAACACAGAGGCTCTGCCTGTGGGGGCTGGGGAGCTGGTGATGAAAGCTCAGGAGTCCCATGCAGAGATGCACAGAAGGAGTTCTATTTCTCAAGTGAAGAAATGGATCCCAGCTGTTTCCAACCCTAATTGTGCTGTGTGCCCCTCTCACCTTGGCTTTCCACCTCCAAGCCCTCTCTTGGCTGCCATCATGGCTCTTGGGTAGTCAGCTCAGTTACCTGGGGGCTGACTATCAATCCATGAGTTACCCAAGCCATTGGCTAATTCTCTTTTTTACCCTCTTACCTTCCAGGTGGGATTTTGACTGTTCATTTGGACACCTACCAAGAAATGAGAGAGAAAGCAAATAAGTTAATCTTCAAACCAGGGGGATCCCTGGGTGGCGCAGCGGTTTGGCCCAGGATCGAATCCCACATCGGGCTCCCGGTGCATGGAGCCTGCTTCTCCCTCTGCCTCTCTCTCTCTCTCTCTCTCTCTCTCTGTGACTATCATAAATAAATAAAAATTAAAAAAAAATCTTCAAACCAGGACACTTGGCTACCAGCTGGTGGTGTTTTGTTTGAGGTTTGATAGAGGAAAGAGATGGAAATTGTAAATTGCAATGAGGTAAATGAATTCTCTCTGGGTCTCCTTCATGCACACTCTCCCCATTCCTTTGGATGACCAAGAGCCAGGTGAACATGAGAGCACTTGACATGAAACTGTCTTTGCCTGTATTACATATCTCAGATCCCTTCTCATGCTGGTGTCCTGGAGAAGCTGATGACAAAGTTTAGTTCTTCTGGCTCAAGAGCCCAGTCTATTCATACTAACAACTGCTCAATTCAGTGAAAAACAAAAACAGACAAAAACCCCTGAAAGTCCACCTGATAGTTGAACCAGATTGACCCTCTTGGTTCACACACGCAAGCTCATCAAAAACAGTTGGCATATCCTGTCAAGGTCATGCCATTAAGTCAATGGTAGAGTGGAGACTTGAATCTAGGTCTTCCTTCCCGCGAAGGAAGTCCTTCTCCCTCAGGGCCATGTGGTCTTTCTAATTGTTGGAAGAGAATGGGGCTGTGACTACATAAAAATCTCATGAAACACAAAGGCTCAGGCAGTCCTCTCCCCTGAACAATTGATGGAGACACAGTGCATGGTAGGATTCTTGTTTTCTCGCTGTGGGCCTTGGGGGTGAGCAGACATCAGCCTCACCGCTGTAATGTGGGCAGACAGATGAATGCTAGCTGCCTGTAGCACAGGACAGTGGGCGGGAGCTGGACTGGGTTCGGAATGCTGTAAGCAGAGCACTTCAGAAGGAGGATGACTCTGCATTATTAGCATAAACCAGGAACCTATTGATCTGGCTGATTAGAGAACCTTCCAAGGCACTGGGGTAATTAGCACAATTTACAGAGTAGCGGTTATCAGCTTCATTGCTTAATTAACAATGTAAATATCTTCCTAAATGACATTTTATAATCATGATCAGATCCTCTAGCATTTGCCCTGTTTGCTGCTAATTCCTCCCCAGATGTACAGATAGCTGCCTTTTTTCCATGCCTAACATAACTTTCCTGAATCACATACGGTAAAGCAATTGTACGCGGCCCACATCTCCTCTTTTGTATCTTACTAGGGGTCTGTTCTGCCTTCCACTCTCCAGCACAAAATATACAGTCTGCCAATTGAATTGCCAATTAAAAGTACTTAATTAGACATGAAAGGGGAGCTCTGTCATGTTCTGGATTCTGAACTATTTTTTATTTATGTGCTTAGCAGGATAAGTCATCTTAAATTAGCATCACATTTTTCCCTCTGAAGAGCATGTGAGAAATGAGGCTATTAGGAGGAGAGGTTTAACACAATATTTGTGTACACTAGTCATGGGTGCAGAGAATCAGCCCAAACGCATATGTTGCTTTGGCAAACAGGGCTACTCTTCATATTTATTTTATTGCCTTATCATTTCTTGTTGAATTAATGTTTGCAATAGAATATTTGGCCTGCCTAATCAAGCATATGTGTGGGGAACTTGGTTGTTTTATTTTTTTTTTCTTTTGCTTTAGCTTCATCTATTCTTTTGGGCATCCAGGCCATACTAAAAGATTATTGTTCCATGTCTAAGTTCCAAATGGCATATACACAAATTTAAATCTTTATGGAGCTCTGGGGGTGGAAAGTTCAGAGGCTCGTAACCTTCACTGCAAGGATGCCCCGAAAGCTTTCCAATGCTGGACGCCTGATGATTTCAGTTGGTGGATTATTATTCACTTCTGATCTTTTCGCTCCCACTAACTGCATGGTGGCCAATGCAGTTACACATCTACAAAGTATGTGGAAAGGACATTTAATCCAAACCAGTATGTATTACGTTGGTAAAATGGTAAGGCAAAATGAATTTTGGAGGAATTTGCTGTGGGTTTTAATTAACCATCTTGCCCCTGTTCCCTATTATCATTGATTTGTGTGATAAGTGCCAATTATATGTGTCATAGTATACTTCTTTTTGCTGAAGACAAGAGATCTTATGTGTGATGCAAATAAGGGTTCTCAGAATGCTAATTTCATAATGAGCCAATGCATTCTTCAAGGAGTTTATAGTCTAGAGGGGGAATAAAACATGTGCATAAATAATTATAATGCAAAGTAGGAAACTGGTATGTCGTGAGACAGTACAGAAAGAATTATGGCCAAAAGAAGATGGAGAAATAAATTATAGCGGAGAAATTCAAGAAGGCCTGCTTGAAGGTTGGGGAAAATTGGCATAAAAGCAATCTGAGAGTACTAGGTGTGGTTTCCAGACAAGAGGAACAGCGGGAAGAAAACACAGAGGTGGGAGAGCATGAAATTTAAATGAAGAACAAGATGCTTGCTACAGCCATTATAGGAAAAATATGAAAGAAAGCCCCACAGATAATGCTGTGAATATAGGACAGACCTCCACTCCACAGAACCTAGAATCCACACCACTTTCTGTAGACATGACTAACAAACTTTTTTTGGTAAAGGGCCAGAGAGTAAATATTTTAGACTTTGGGGGACATGCGGTCTCTGTCCCAGCTAACTCAACTTTGCCATTGTGGCACAAAAACAGCCATAGACAACATGTAAACAAATGGGTGATCCAATAAAACTCTACTTGTGGACACTGAAATAGGAATATCATATAATTTCTATGTGTCACAAAATATATATTTTTTTTATTTTACTACTGTACCCTGCTTTTGGGGCAGGGCAGGGATGTGAAGCTATAAATATCTTCTAACCTGTGAGTTTTTCTTTACCTTTGGCCATATCCTCATAAGCATAGAGCCAAGTGTTGATAAGCCTGGATGCACTTGGGGAGATGGCCATGAAGTCAGAGTGTCAAATGACTCTGATGGTGCACGCGTACATCAGCAATGTGCAATAGCCTCTCTGCCCTAGGCTGAGGCTAAGCTTTGGCATGTAACTCTTGAGCACCATGAGGGCTACACGCTCCTAATAGGCTTGATGGTATTTGGTAATAAAAAGTAAATACTTAGGTCAAGAGTTTTGACAATATGTGTGTAGAAAATATTGTAAACAGACTGTCCTCTGTTTTTATGAATCCACACTTCGATAAGCTAGACACTAGCAACCCTCAGCTACCTTCCCTGTGCTACATTAGGTCTTTCTGTACATCAGCAGGCTAATAATAACTTCCATCCACCTCCCACGTGAGGTTATATAGTTTCCAGCAAGTGATTTCTTCCTCCTCCTCAACCTTTGCTCCTCCTGCCCCATGCCCCTCACTGCAGCAATCTGCCCTCCAGAATTAGCCTGGAGTTTAGACTGGTGGTCCTGCAAGAGAGCCCAGAGTCCCTGCCAGCCTTTCCTTCCCACTCAGATTCCCTGAGAGCTAATGCAGGGCTCAGGGAGGCAGGTGTGGAAGGAATGTTGAACCAGCTTTTTTCTTTGTGAGCTGGATCAAAGCAGCTATCTATCTCACTTCCAGATACACCTGACATAACAAAAGGGTTTTAGAAACATAAAATAAAATGGTTTTTTTTTTTTTTTTTTTCTGATTTGGAATTCTGTGCTTATGCTGGAATAAAAGGGATCTCTTTTGTCTCCTTCACCTTCTCTTCTCCGCCCTCTCTTCTTTCTCAAAAAAGGTCTTTCATTCCCCCCCCCCGCCCCAAAACAATAGCTACATTGAACAATATATGGTAAGGAAAAGGTCACTTGGGTGACTAACTTAATCTTACAATGCTTCAAGAAGAAGTGTGTGGTCAGTGGACCCAAAGGCTGTTGAGAAGCAGAGGAGACTAAGGGCAGAGAAGGAGCCATTGCTTGTGACAATATGGAAGACATCCAAAATTTTGCGAAAAGCAGTTTCCATGACATGAAGGTGGAAGCCAAAGGTACCTCCAGAAGAGTGAATGGGTGAATGAGTGAGGAGGTGGGATTACCAGTGTAGACAACTCTAATGATGGCTTCTTGTCATTTTGATCTCTAAGTGTTGCCTCTCTGGAATGATCTAAAGTAACCATTTGGTGACTGTCATGTAATCATATTTTATTTCTCTGCAAAGCTCTTCCTTATGACCTGATCATATCTTCTTTCTTCCTTCGTTGTTCTCTGCCCCTAGAGCATCACACATATATGATTCTAGTTTTTTTTTTTTAATTTTTATTTACTTAGGATAGTCACAGAGAGAGAGAGAGAGGCAGAGACACAGGCAGAGGGAGAAACAGGCTCCATGCACCAGGATCCCGACGTGGGATTCGATCCCGGGTCTCCAGGATCGCGCCCTGGGCCAAAGGCAGGCGCCAAACCGCTGTGCCACCCAGGGATCCCACATATATGATTCTAATGTGGGAAGTCTGCTTGGTACCTTGAAGATGTTCTATGCACATTTGTTGAATGGATGAATAAAAATTTGGCTCTAATGAAGAGTGGAGAAATAGCCCAGTGCTTTTCAAATTTTAATATGCCTAGGAACTATATATCTGGAACCTCATTAAAATCCAGATTCTGATTCTGCTGCTCTGGGGTGGAAGATTCTGCCTTTTTAAAAAAGACTTTTTATTTATTTATTTGAGAGAATGTGTGTGTACACATGAGAGAGAGAATGAGCAAGGAGAGGGGCAAAAGGATAGAGAGAAGCAGACTCTCCCTGAGCAGGGAGCCTGATAGGGGCTTGGTCCCAGGACCCTGAGATCATGACATGAGCTGAAGGCAGACTTAACCAACTGAGCCACCCAGGCACCCCAGATTCTGCCTTTCTAACAACCTCCCAATGAGGCCAGGGCTCCTGGTCCATGGATATGTTGCTCAGAATGAGCAGGTGAAGAAAAGGAAATTAATGGAACAGGAGAAAGGGGATAACTGTTGAAGCAAAGATTTTAGGAAGGCAGAGAGGATAGAGTCCAAAGAACCAGCAGAGGGATTGGTATTTCAAAGGCAGAAGGCAACTCCCCAGGAAAGAAGAGAGGCTGAGAAGAAGAAGAAGAGGAAGCTCTTGAGTGATGGTGTCATCCACTGAGAGCGAGGGTGGGAGTTCTGAGAGACCCAGGCAGCATCCAGTATGCCTTTGAGTTTAGATCATAAATTGAAAGTAAAACCCATCAACTCTGTGTCATTTTTGCTACCCTCACTGACAGCTTCGAAGTCTTCTTCTGGGGAAATCCAAGATAAGGTATCTACCATTATAAACTGTGATGCAAGCCATGGGGCAAGTACAGGCTACTCTTCTGGGGCAAAAGGATTATTAGTACCAATGGTCAAGTGGGAGTAGGCACATCAGGGAAGTCGAGAGAGAGAGACCTGTAAGTTGGGATCTAAAAGAGGAGGAGGAAGAACATGGTGCATTTGAGGGTCAGAAAGGCTGCAACAGGGGACTGGAACCATGGAGTGAAGCCTAAGAGGTTAGACCCTGCAGGTAAGGAGTTTGGTACATCTATGGAGAGAATACCAAGAAGGCAGAGACAGGCCAGTGTCAAGATGGGATCTGCCCCCAACAAGAAATAGAGAAGGAAAGGAGAAGGGGAGTGGAAGAGAGGGGGTCCGGAGGACTCTGCGGGGGCCCAGGGCTTTACACTGATAGTCTCAATAAATGTTCGCTAAAGTGGAAGGTAACTATTAACTACATATTTGGCTGGCCAGAACACCCTATTTCCTGGCCAAAATGAATAATGGTTTTCCTTAATCAACAACGCCCCACTTAACTTTTTTAGGCCTTTCTCTTTGGGACAGCATCGAAATGATAACTGCCTTCTACCTTTTATCATTATCCACTGTTCTGTTTTTCTCTCTTCTTCTCCCACCTTTTCCTCTGCAGCTCTCTGCCTCTCCTCTTCCCAAATAATCCTATTTAATAAAGTGGTTCATATCTTACAGTCTACATTTCTATTAACTGTGGCATTTAACTCTTATCTTTGGCCCTTTAATTCATATTCAGACTCATATTCAGAGATGACACATCCGAGCATCTATGTGTTCTCACATGTGGCCACTGTGAATATATTACTATGAACACAGCAGGAGATATTGAATGATATATGCCAGTCAGCAAGTTTAGATTTAGGTGCTGCTGAAAGTAACACAGGACAGAGGTCCAGGAAGGCTAAAACCCAGGCTGTAAATTACTCTCCTAGGGTATGTTGTAAATAGTCACTACTGTTCTCTCATCTCTCTTGTACTCCTTTTTTTTTTTTTTAAGATTCATTTATTTATTCGAGAGACAGTGAGCAGGGGAGGGGCAGAGAGAGAGGGAGACTCCCAAGCAGACTTCCCACTGAGCAAAGAGCACCATGTTGGGCAGCCTGGGTGGCTCAGTGGTTTAGTGTCGCCTTCGGCCCAGGGCTGGATCCTGGAGTCCCAGGATCAAGTCCCACGTTGGGCTCCCTGCATGGAGCCTGCTTCTCCCTCTGCCTGTGTCTCTCCCTCTCTCTGTGTCTGTCATGAATAAATAAATAAAATCTTAAAAAAAAAAAAGAGCCCCATGTTGGCTTGATGTGGGGCTCAAACTCTTGACCCCAAGATCATGACCTGAGCCAAAATCAAGAGTCAGACACTCCACCTATTGAGCCACCCAGGTGCCCCTCTTGTATTCCTTTTTACAAAAATCTTGAAATCCTTGCTCATCCTCTTCTTCAACACAGCAATTAAAGAAAAAAAGACACTAGGTATCTGCAATTTCACCTAACCTTTTATACCCAATATTTTTGTTATCTTAAAAACAAATCTTCAGTAGTTGGTGAGGGTTATGTTTTGTAATAGCCTGGGGTGGAGAAGATCTATCTGTTCATCGGGTTTCCCATTTTCGCCCTGGTGTCCCCTTTTGGCACATTCACTGGTCACCATGCCCCTCACCCTGTGCTCTGGCAGGATTTGAGACATGCAAATAGCAAACTGGTAAGTAGCAACTTTGCATATTTTGAATAGAAGGGAACAACACGGCACCACTCATTCTGTTCACAGGGAAATCTGAGATAATGGGAGTGAAAGCAAGGGCAGACCTAGGGTCCTAAGTGTTTTCTTCAAAGTGTTTATTATGCTTATTAAATCTATTGTACAGTGATGAATTAATTTGAATTATTTACATGGTCAACCTTTGAGACAATAACCCGATTTAACCAAAGGACACAAATGTTATCATTTCTCTTTGAAATCTAAAAACAGGTTTAAACTGGAAGAAGCATCAGGACTTGTGTCTTTTTCTACAAATATTGGTTACAAACCAGCAGTTGTTAGGGTTAAATGACATAATGTCAGAAATCAAGAGAATGTGGAGATGTATTTCTCAGGAGAGTCGATGAACTCCCCTGTGAGAACATGTCCCCTGGGCAGTCAACTCTTGAGTGACAAATTTCTCAAGTAAGTCTTTCAATTCCATTTATCTGTAAAATATCGTGCACTGTCCGACATGAGGGTGTTCATCTACTAAAATTTCAATGTAAAGAAAATTGACATAGTAAGAATGGTTGGATTTTCATTAGATTATGGGCCTGGTGCCGTTCTTTTAGTGAGTTTGGCCTGGTAAGAATGCTTTAATTTTACTACTGAAGCTGTCAAGAATCTAAGGTTGCTGTCAAGTTCAAAGTATTATAATCCAATTATTTTTGAAAAACTGGGTTTTCCATTATTTTTGGAAAAGTTGAAAATTTTTGTCCAAGCCTACTCAACTCTGGATTAACTTTTTCTTGTTGTCTGGATGTTTATAAGGAATTTTTGTGAACTGTAAAATCGTGTATGTTTGTAGACAGAAGAGGCGCAAGTAATTCTGAAGGTAGTGTCTTTCTGAGGTAAAGCGAACAGCTTGCATCTTAAATATTTTATGAGATCTAGGTATTAGAACAATGTTTCTGATGCAGGAACACAGTGATCTAGGAACAAAAAGGGAAAATGGGGCCAAAGAACAGACTGAAATTTCTTCAAAATATCAAGTGATCCCAAGGCTGAAAACAGGAATAGATGGTGATACTGCAGATTATTCCTAATAAGGGATTTAAAAGCTTAATGATTTATTGATTGGATCTTCACTAATGATGTGCCCCTGACTCTGTGTGTGTAACTAAGAGGGCTGATTTATGAGGGTACAATCGTATCTTTCAGATATATTTGGTCCAAGTCTACATATTGAAAATAAAGAGAAGGTTGAGGCAATTATCAGGATATTTCAGGAGGAACGCCCATATGATTTGTATGTTAGGTGAAGGCTAGTATATGAGGTGAAGCGAAAAAAACAAAAACAAGGGAGAAAAAGCTATAAAGGGAGTTAGCAAAAAACAAGAGTGAAAAGCTGAAACTAAAAAAAAACAAAACAAAAAAAACCTCACTTCTGTTAAGAAACATCCCCTGCCTTTTTTCCTAGTCGAAGAGGAGAAAAATAAGTTCTCAGGTGCCACCAGGGAGCAATATTTTCCTTTCAAAAAAAGAAGAAGAAAGAAAAAGAGAGTAAAAAAGAAATGTCCTGTGAAATCAGCCACACATAGAGTCAGTCTGTGTAAGGAAATCAGCCTTTTCATTACAAATGGGTTTAAAAAGCCCTAGAGAAGTGAGACGTGAACAGAAGCAATATTATCCACTAAGAGCCCAACTCTCTTTCAGACAGCAGAGGATCAGCGGCATCATTGAACAGGGGGTTTGTCTTAAGATAAAGACTCATCTTTATTTCTTTGAGGATATAAAACTTGTATTTAAATCAATTCAGAGAAGCACTTTAGCTTTAAACATTGGAGAGCGGGGAGAGCCTATTTAATAAAACAGCATTATTTCATTTTCAAAGAATGATACTGGCAGTAGCTCTGGGTTTAAATTCTGTATTCTTTTCCTCAATTATAATTATAGACGGGTCTGAAAAGAAGCATGCCTATTACTGTCGTATTTATTCTTTTGACAGGTGTTATGGGGCTGTAATTTGATGAAATGACTCAAAACGCAGATTCCTTTACAAATACAATTCCTGTCATCAACACAAGCGCTTTACGGAAGGTCCTCCTGCAAGCCTTTTCACGAATCTTGAGCCCCCCTAATGTTCTAGCGGCGGCCCAATATTCGGGTACATGGGGAGAGCCTGCCTTCAGAGCTTACGTGCGAGGTAGCAAGAGTCAGAAGGAAGAGCGAGTGTTTAAGGCAGAGAAGGCTGTTAGTGGGACAGGTTTCTTTTTCATCTGGGTGGGGTCGCATCAGGCAAGGGGCACCCAGCGGGTCGGGCCTCTAGGGTTTCCTGATAAACAGCCCCCAGTGCCCCGTGCGGCCGGCAGGGGGCGCTCGGCGAGCAGTCGCCGGGCGGGGGCGGGGCCGCGCCGGGGCCGGGCCGGGGCGCAGGCGCACTCGTGTCTGCCGCGTCCGCCGCATTCGGGCTTGTGGCTCCCCAGTGGAGGCGGGTGAGCCGCGTGGCGCCGGCGGAGGGCGGGAGAGGAGGCGCGGAGGGGCGGGCGCGCGGGGGCCGGAGCCGCGCGGGCGGCGGGGCGGCGGGGCGGCGGGGCGGGCTGGGGTGTGGGGCCTCCGGCTGGGCCCCGCGCCGGCCCCTTCACCCCTGTTGGCGCTCTTGGCCCGGCCGGCCGGGTGCCCTGGCGCGCGGCTCCGGGACGCGCTCGGGCCGGTCTTGGGCCTCGCCGGGCGCCCCTGGGGAGCGGAGCAGGCCCCGGGCCGCGGGCCGCGGGGAGCCCAGGGGACTCGTCACCCCTGAGAAATGCCCGCTGCCTGGCACACCCCCCCCCCGCGCTCAGCCTGGGCCGGTGCATTCCTGACAGCGGACGGGGCCCGCCCGGGTCCACCTGCCCGAGCGAGCTCCCCGGGCGCGCGCTTGCCCACGGCAACCTTCACGTTTTGATGGATGCTTCTGCATAACGCTTCAAGTCCCGCTGACTCCGAAACCCCTTAGTCCTCGGGACCATTTCGTTTTTGTTTTTGTTTTTTAAGATTTTATTTATTTATTCACACACACAGAGAGAGAGGCAGAGACACAGGCAGAGGGAGAAGCAGGCTCCACGCGGGGAGCCCGATGCGGGACTCGATCCCGGGTCTCCAGGATCAGGCCCTCGGCCCAAGGCGGGCGCGAAACTGCTGAGCCACCCGGGGATCCCCACGTTTCGTTTTTTACATAGCTTCCGATTCACTCATTCAAAGTGCACAATCGATGTCTTCCAGTATATTCAGAGTTGTGCATCCATACTCATAATCGATTTTAGAACATATTGTCCCCAAAAGAAACCTCCTTTAGCTGTCACTCTCAATCTCCCATGCCCCGGCCCCCTGGGCAACCCCTCATCTACATGCGGTCTTTATGGATTTTGCCCATTCTGCACATTTCCTGGAAATGCAGTCATACAATATATGGTCTTTTGTGAACGGCTTCTTACACTTAGAGTAATGTTTTCAAGGTTTGGCCATTTTGTAGCCTGTGTCAGTACTTCATTGCTTTTTATTACAAAATTATATTCCATTGTATGAATGTACCATGTTTTATTTATCCATCATGGGTCGATGGACCTTAGGACTAATCTTAACTCCTCAGCTCTTACCAAGGTTCTTCTGGACCTGACCCCGCCTTCCTGGCCAGCATCCTGTTTGTTCTCGCTCCCCCGCTCCCCCTCGGCTCCCCCTCCCTGGGCTCCTGTGGGCTTGGCAGTCCCTTCCTCCCTTAGGCCTTCCTGCAAACTGCTCTCTGCCTTCACCACCCATTCTCTAAATCCTGCTCCTCTTTCAGTCCTCAGATTTAATGTCCTTTTCTCAAGAAACCTCTGACCCTTGACTGGGTGAGGGACTCCCTGAGCTAGTCTCTTGGGGGCCTGAATTCTACTTTGTAGTAATTAGTTATAACCAAATAATCAGTTTTAATTTTCTGTTAATGTATAAGTTACATGGGGTCAGGGGCTTCTGTTTGCTTCTGTTACCCCTAGCACCTTGTTGGTCCTTAATGACTATTTTAATACATGTGCACCCATGCCTACCATGTATCAGGCACTGTACTATACTAGGGACACAGCCATGAACAAAATAAATAAACTTGCAGCTTTATGGAGTTTACATTCCAGTGGGAGAATACAGACAATTAAATCTATGTCGGGTGGTGAAGAGTATCATGAAGAAAGATAGAAGGGACTGCAGAGTGGTCAGAGAAGTCCTCTTAAGTGAGACCTGGATTCTTTTAGGGCAGAGCAATGTGGGGGCCTGGAAGAGTAGTTGGGTAAGGGAGGAGGGGAGGGAGGGAGAGCATGAGAGGATAAATCCAGAGTTTTCAGCTCAAGAGATCAGAGCTGCATGTGTGTAGAAAGAGCATGTTAGGAGGGTACAGACCTAAGTACAGAGCCCAGCTGTGCTCTCACCTAGTTCTGTGTGAACTGGAGCCTCAGTTTTCATCCTCTGTAGGATGGGAGCAATAGGGCAGCCCGGGTGGCTCAGTGGTTTAGCGCTGCCCTCAGCCCAGGGCGTGATCCTGGAGACCTAGGATTGAGTCCCGCATCGGGCTCCCTGCATGGAGCCTGCTTCTCCCTCTGCCTGTGTCTCTGCCTCTCTCTCTCTCTCATGAATAAATGAATAAAAAATCTTTTTAAAAAATGGGAGCAATAGGGTTGTAGATTAAGTAGCCCCTATGAAGTACACAGGTGAGTGGCTGACATCTGGCAGGTGTATAATGGTTCCCTTCTTTTGCCCCCAAACCAGAGTGGTATGTTGTGGCCTGTGTGTGGAAGGCCATTGGCACAAAGCAGTTTAACATCACAATGACTCCACATTGCTGGTTGCTCTGCTCTGAGACCAGCATGTTTGCCTTTCGTCTGATTTTTCCAGGTTGCTTTGCCTGGGATAGCTCACCAGATTCACTCTAAACTGGTGAACTGGCTCAGGGTGGTTGAACTGACAAATGTGATATTCAGGATGGCTCCTTGGCCTTTGAGGCAGCAGGTGTGGGAAGAGAACTGAGGACCAGAGCCAGGGATTCAGAGCCTGAGTTTGAGACCTGCCTCTGCCACCTGCCGGCTTTGTGATTTCAGGATAGGCACTGTCTTGGCTTTAGTCTCCTCTGTGGTACATGAAGCTCAATCAACACGCATTTATTGAGCTTCTGTCATGTTCTGGATACAGTTAACCATGGAGGGGTAACTATAATACAACACAGTCTGTCCTTCCAGGAGCTTATAGTCAGCAAGGAACAGATAGCCAGGTGGAGTAGGCAAGGGTAAGAGATGTTCAAGCACCTAGTATGTGCCAGCCTAGGCACTTATATTAGCTTGCTTGATCTCTACAACCCCTTCCTCCCCAGGAGGTATGTATTTGGTTCTTCAGTTTACAGAAGAGGCAGAATGTAGAGAAGTCAAACAAGTTGCCCAGGATCACATGGCTTATAGATGACAGAGGTAGGCTCCTAAACCAGGGCCATTTGTTGTCAAAATCCACTCTGTGCTCTTCCATCACACTGGTACAGAAATGATTACAGCACAACGTGAGACCTTATTAGAGCAGTATGGGCAGCATGGGGGGTGAGCCTTGAGGAAGTGACATGGGAGCTAAATCTTTAAGGATCCAGAGGAATTCTTGAGGCAAGGATCTGGCATAGGAGAAAGAGAGACTTCAAAGAGCACAGCAGTTTCAGAGATGCTATTAACAATAGTTACTAAGCACATTGTCTGTGCCGGACACCGTGTTAAGTTAGATTTGGGAGCATTATTTAATCCTCACAACGATTCTGTGTAGGAAATTTTGTGTGTGTGTGTGTGTGTGTGTGTGTGTGTGTGTAGGAAATATTATTAGTTGCCCCATTGACAGATGTGCAACCGACTCTGGTCAGGTGGAAGTTGAGAAACATCCCCAGGACCCCCAGCTGGCCAGTGATTGAGGCAGGATTTGAACGCCTTATCCCATAGCCCATGAACCTACCTGCTAAGTTCAGGATGTACATAGAATGCGGGGCATATAGATAGCAGGAGATGAGTTTGACAAGAGAAGTTGGAACCAGATTTCAGAATGCAGTGAGTCAAGAACACTTCACAGAGGTTTTGGAGAAGGGAAGTGACATGATGTGTTTTTTAGGAAGTATCCTTGGGTTGGGCTGGAGAGAGTGCTGTTTGGATCCTCAGAGCAAGGCAATGTTATAAAGCTGCAAAGCTGGGAGCCCAGGTACTGGCCAGGTGCGTGAAGGTGGGGGGTGAGGGGCATGGGAATGGTCCGTCTTAAGAGCCTTGACTGTGAAGGAAAGGGACTGGAGGAGCGTGGATTGCTGCTTCATTTCTAGCTTGGGAGAACATGCGTGTGCAAGCTGGAGCCCCGGAGCTGGGGGAGCAGAACCACTCTGCTTCTATATTGTGACTTTCCCCATCCAGAGAAATAATTGCATTTTTAAAAAATGGCCTGTGCAGGCTTAATTTAGTCTTGTATCAGTGCTCAATAGGACATAATTTCTGGTCATGTTCTATAGTTCAATTCTTTTCTTTCTTTCTTTTTTTAAAATAGATGACTTTTCCCCAATTATTTTTAGGTGCCCTATGTCAGGGCACAGGGTAGGGAAAGAGACAGTGGGGTTAAATGGGGCCATAGGCCTACCTCTCAGCATCTGTACCAGTGATAGCACTTGGCTCCCAGGAAATTCCCTTTGTGGCTTTATTATCACTCTTTTCCTTTATTCTGTTATATTCTCTTTTGGCTTTCCTGAGAGCTTTTTTAGCATTTCCTTAGTTGCCCCTTTTTCTTTGTCTGTGTAATTGACATCAGCCTTTTGACTTTTTTTTTTCATCTTTATGCAGCAGGAAGCTATAGATGGTGTCCTTGGTATCAGAAAAGCATGGAGCAAAGTTTTATGGAGAAAGTTGAAAAATAAGTACTGGATAATAGCACAGTCAAGTGCTTTCATGAATGCAGTTCTAGTCCTGAATGAGCCCCAGGGGAGTTCTCTGTGGGGTCCTTAGCCCTGATCCACGCAGCATTTTGTGGATGGCTCAAATATGGACATAGCAGGTAGTGTTAAAAGCAGGTAGGGTCAGGGGCTTTGGAATCCAGCAACCCGTGGTTTCTTTCCTGGTCTTACTGTCTAATACCTGTGTGGTCTCTGGCAAGTTACTTAACCTCTCAGAGCCCCAGTCTTATCATCTATAAAAATGGGGCTAATGATACATACCCCATAAGATTGTTGTGAGGATACGTGAGGTAACACATGTAAAAGTTCCCAACACCTACCTGGCACGTAGGCTGATCACTCCCTGAGTGGTAGACTGTTAGACATGGCACCAGTGGTGAAGAAAGCTTAAGGTAGGACAACTGGGTAACATGTCAGACCATTCATCTCTGGTCTTAGGACCGAGCCCAGAGACACAGATGCTAGTCGCTCTGAACGGCATTGGATGGGTAAGTGACATGGCTTGCTGGAGTTAATGTCTTTCTCTTTGTACCCCATTTGTGCCTGGGATATGATTGTTTCTGTGCTTTTGTTGTATGAAATTATGGAATTGAGCTGAGCTGGCTAACAGACAGGGTCAGGTACCCTAGATATGGTGGCAGATGGTGACTCTGGACTGAACCAACAAAATACAAGATGGGAAACAGATTTAAAAGAGTTCATGGAAAAAAAAAAAAAAGAGTTCATGGAAAAAAGATTCCCCTGAGCTGAGTGCCAGGGTCACATGGCGCCCAAGCAGAGAATGCAGCCTGAGCGGCATTCCTTGAATTGCCAGGTAAAGGATGTGACCTTGCCACCTGAGCTCCAGAACCCATGGAGCTGGTCAGGACATGGGAAAACTGTGGCTTTCCCACTGGACAATACATCTGAGAGTGAGATTGATAATGAGGGTGTGTGTATGTCCAGAGGAGCATAAGTGGGACGGGGCAGGCCCTGGGAGAGGCGTTTAGGGTGGGGATCCTGGAAGAGAATCCAGGGCTGAGGTCATTGACTGAACAGTGACAGATTGGATTTGGTTGCAGGGCGGGGGTGTGGGGTAGGGGTGGGGGTCGTCTAGGGAGACTTAAGCCCCAGAGGGCAGAGCTCAGGCCGACAGTAAAGTTTACAGAGCAGATTTTAGCTCAGAGCCAAAGGGACTCTGACAGCTCTGGCTGAATGAAGTGGAGAGCTCAGACTTGGGAGGTCATGAGCTCCCTGCCACAAGGGAGCATGTTAAGGGAGAAAAGCTGGGTGACTCCCTGCCAGGGATGTGGAGAAGAGATTTCTTTTACCCTGGATGGGAAAAGGTCGCCTTCAGCGCTCTGGTCTTAAAAGACTCCCTACTTTGGATGACTTTTCTGCTCATTCAGTTAACACCTCTTACTGAGCACCTGCCACGAGTCAAGCCATGCCACCTTAGGTATTTTTATAACTTCCTAATTCATTGGAGGCTACAGGATGAATAACCAGAGCTTAGTTCTGATTTGAGAAAAAGCTAAATAAGTTTCACCTGCTTTTTAGTTCGATTTCAAAGAAAAAAAGATGTATTTTTTTTCTTTGATGTCCACAGAGGTAACTAAAGCAGTGAAATCCACAACCTCTCCCAGGGTCAGTTTGCATGAGCAGCTACCCCTCAGCAGGCCATTTTTGCCTTGGATAGAAGCACTGCAAGGCATCATGACGTATTGTTTTCCCTTTTGCTGCTTTTCCAGGGGGTAGAGAAGGGTCTCCTCTTTAGTGAGCTGCTGCTGCTGTGAGCCAGGCATGTGTGCTGTCTTATTCCTCACATCAGTCTTTTTTTTTTTTTTGAGATTATTTTTTTTTAATTTTTATTTATTTATGATAGTCACAGAGAGAGAGAGAGGCAGAGACACAGGCAGAGGGAGAAGCAGGCTCCATGCACCGGGAGCCCAATGTGGGACTCGATCCCGGGTCTCCAGGATCGCGCCCTGGGCCAAAGGCAGGCGCTAAACCGCTGCGCCACCCAGGGATCCCTCCTCACATCAGTCTTGTTATGACCTGAGGCCCATGTGCTTCCACTGTTCCACTTGGTCTTCAGGGTGCAAGAAAGTTGACTGGAAGGTGTCAGGGAGGAAGGGTTCAGTTTGACACCCTTCTGTTGAGTGACCATTGCATGCTAGACATTATACGTAACAAAGGCGCTGAGGAGGCTGAGCCAGGGAGACGGTGAAGGGAATGGGGAATTTGGAATTTAGTTGCAAATGGGATAGAGGTTGGCAGTTGACTGGGGAAAGCCTTGAACCCCCCGCTCCCCCCCCCCCAAGCATACACACACCACCACCACTATACGCACTACACACACACACTGATGAGCTGAGAGTTTGTTCTGAGTGCACCATTAAAGGATATCAAGCAAGGGTCTCAAAGATGAGATTTTTGTTTTTAGTTGCTCATGCTGGCTGAGCATAGGAGAGGGACTAGAGAAGAGACATTTCAGAAGGATATTGGATTAATCCAGGAGAGGCTCTGAGAGCCTAACAGAGACAAGGAAAAGGAAGGGCCCCTTTCCTTCAAGAACTCAGGGAGGTTGGAGCACTGGAGTGAGAGCTAGAGTCCATGTTCCAGCCCCACCACTCCCTGGCCATGTGTTCATGATCAGCCTCAGTTTCCACAGCTGCAAAATGGGATAATTCTTTTTGTCAGAGGGTTGATGTAAAAATGTCTAGCACCATGCTTAGCACATCAGTCAGCTCTCAGGCAAGGATAAATTTCATGGAGGAGGGGATTTGAGGATATTCTGGCCTGATGGTCTCTCCAGGCTGTATGAGGCTGGAGGCATCAGTTGCCTGGAGGGAGTTCTAGCAGGTGAGCTGGAGGGAAGCTGAGGTGACCAGAAAGGCTTGGCATAGATGGGTGGTAAAGGGAGAGTGTTGCTGCCAGAGGTGATGAGCAAGACTACTTAGGGCCTAGATTCTGAGGTTCATCAGCCAGCAAGTATTGATGGAAGAATGTGCTTGGTACCAGGCTGTACGGTGCTGGCACTGAGAGGACAGAGATGGAGGAATGTGACACAGTCCCTGCCCTCATGGGAGTTTCATGCGGCCGGTGGGGAGGATGGGGAGGCAAACGCTTGGAGCCCGGGGCAATTCCTGCTGACCTAAGCAGGCCCCACAGGCTGTGGGCCAACAGATCAAGGAGAAAGTCTAGTTCTGTGCAGGGAGTAAGTGGGGATAGAAAGACTTAACCAAAAAGAAATTCCTGGAAGAGTATTAGGGACACACAGAATCAAGGGAGAAGGCTGGAGAACTGGGCAGAAATCTAGACATTTCTGGAAGACCAGAAGGCAGGAGCTACAAGGACAGTTTAGAGCAGGAAGAGGCTGATCAGGATGCTCCATTGCTCGGGTGCATGAACTCATTTTCAGGCTCTTTCTCTCTTTTTTAAAAAATATTTTATTTATTTATTCATGAGAGATAGAGATAGAGAGAGAGAGAGGCAGAGACATAGGCATAGGGAGAAGCAGGCTCCATGCAGGAAGCCCGATGCAGGATTCGATCCCAGGACTCCAGGATCACTCCCTGGGCTGAAGGCAGACACTCAACTGCTGAGCCACCCAGGTGTCCCATTTCAGGCTCTTTGTAACCCTGCTCGAGAACCCATTTCCAGAGGTGGGAAGTACTCACTTGGTCTCTTGTGGCCCAGGAGAGATGGAGCCACGGACAACAGTCTCAAGAGGCTAGACTCAACCAGAAGAAGTCATCCCTTAAAAATAAATTGGGGAAGGGGGTGCAGTTAGGAAGAATAGCACCCACCTGGACCCTGGAGCCAGAGTTCCCAGGTGGAAATCCTGGCTTCTGCACTTACAGCTATGTGACCTTGGACAAACTTCTTGCCTTCTTTTTGCCTCCATTTCTTTATCTATAAAAGGAGAACATAATGGTACCTTCTTGTAGAATTAATTGTGAAGGGTCGCCTGGGTGGCTCAGCGGTTGAGCATCTGTCTTTGGCTCAGGACATGATCCTGGAGTTCCAGGATCGAGTCCCACATCAGGCTTCCTGCTTGGAGCCTGCTTCTCCCTCTGCCTATGTCTCTGTCTCTCTGTCTCTCTTGCTGTGTCTCTCATGAATAAATAAATAAAATCTTAAAAAAAAAAAAGAATTAATTGTGAAAATCAAAATAAGTTAATTCATGTGATCATTTAGAATCGTGTCTCTCACATGATACACATTTAGTAAGGCTGCTGGAGTAATAATTGTAAGTGCTTATTATTTGTTATTATTACTAAAGGAACCATAGGTGGTATATCAATGTGCCTGGCAGGTGGAGGAATGATGAGGGATGGATCTGGTGGGTAAGTAAGGCTTTAGGAGTTGGTATAGCCTAGTAAGTTTAATATGATCCCCTAGGTAATTGGGAAAGCCATGGAAGGGTTTTTTTCTAAAATAACTGTCACAAAAAATTTCAAAATATATAAAAGTTGAAATAACAGCACAATGTCTACCCTTTTTCCTGCCATCTAAACACAATCTTAACATTTCACTACATTTGCTTTATCTTTCTCACCCTGTTTTTTCTCTTTTTGTGGAACCATGGGAAAGTGAGTTGCAGACTTGATGAAACATCACCTCTAAATACTTCCTTCCACTTCCATCTCTGAAGAATGATGTTCTTCCACACAACACATTGTTATTCTACCTCAGAAAATTAATAATTGAAAATAATTCACAATATCCTGTCTTGTCCAGCTGTGGAAAGATTTTTAGTTGGGCATTAGACAAGGCATTGTGGTGGCCATGGAACATGGCTGGAAGGAGGCTGAGGGCAGGTAAATACCCTCCCAGTAATGCAGGTAACAGATGATGAAGCCTAAACTAGAGTGATGGGGGGTTCACAAGGGGTGTTTGAGGAACCCATAGGTCTCCCGTTGAACATGGTGGCAAGGATGTTGGATCACTGAAGACTTTCAGGAGGCAGTGCCAGACCTAACAGTTGAGTGTTGAAGGATCAGACCTGCAGGAAGCAGATTGTAGGCAAGAGTGGGAGGATTCATTGGTCACATGAATATTAAACATCTACTGTCATGGTTAGGTTTATGTGTCGACTTGACTGGGCCACGGGGTGCTCAGATGTTGGCTAGACATTATTTTGGGTGTGTATGTGAGTCTGTTTTTGAATGAGGTTAACATTTATTTATTTTTAATTAATTAATTAATTTGAGAGTAAGAGTGGGAGCGAGGGGTGGAGGGAGAGAGAGAGAGAAATAATTTTTTTTAAGATTTTATTTATTTATTTATGAGAGACAGAGAGAGGCAGAGACACAGGCAGAGGGAGAAGCAGGCTCCATGCAGGGAGCCTGACTTGGGACTCGATCCTGGGTCTCCTTGGGACTCGATCCTGGGTCTCCAGGATCACACCCTGGGCTGAAGGCAGTGCTAAACCGTTGAGCCACCAGAGCTGCCCTGAGAGAGAATCTTTTAAGCAGACTCCACACTGAGCACTGAGTCCAACCTGGGGCTCTTTCTCACAACCCTGAGATCAGGACCAGAGCCAAAACCAAGACTCAGATGCCTAACTTACTGTGCCACCCAGGAACCCCTGGATGAGATTAACATCTACATCAGGAGACTGAGTAAAGCAGATTGCCCTCCCTAATGTGGGTGGGCCTATCCAAACACTTGAAGTCCCGAATAGAACAACAGTCTGACTGTCCCCCAAGTGAGAGAGGATTCTCCTGGCTGATGGCCTTCAGCCTGGGACATTGGCTTTTCCTGGTTTAACATTGACTCCAACTGGGACATCTGTTCTGCACATTTCAAACTTGCCAGATTTAATAATCATGTGAGCCAATTCCTTATAAATAATGTATGTATAGGAATATAACATATATATATATATATGTATGTTTGTATACATACACAGGCTGTCATGGAGTGTGCCACTCAGAGCTCTGGTTGCTTGGACTCTGAGGTGAATGGTGGGAGATGTGATGAGGGGTAGGCATGGGCCTTGGAGGAAGGAATATGGGCCAGTGCTGTCCAAACTTTAGTACCACTCTCATGATTTATGTCATATACACATTTCAACTGCATTCTTATTTGCTTGATACATTTAAAAATATCAGTTTTATGCCCATTCCTTTTAAAAACTGTTTAAGCCACAATATGTATGAAATTCTGGGATTTTTTTTCATTACACATGAAAATAAATATAAAATCATTATAATAAAGAGACATTGGAAAAAAAAGAGACATTGGTCCATATACTGCTTAAAATAATTTCATATTTTTCCTATATTTTGGGAAAGTTGTCATGAATTACAAGGGTAGGGGTGGATATCAGATCTGGGATTTTAGGGAAACATGCCATGCTGAGATTTAGTTTTAGAAGGATTCATTGGCTGTTGAGTGATAAATAGATTGGAAGATAAGGAGACCTGCTAGGAATTCTGGTAGTTGTCTATGGGAGCTCTGATAAGTCTGAAGCAAGGATGTGCAGTGGGAATGGGGGGGAGGGACAGATTTGAGGGGCATTCAGAGGTAGAATTTGATAGGACTTAAGAGATAGTGACATGGAAGAGGAGTCTGGGTTGGCTTGGTGATGCTTTTGGTTTGGTTGCCTGGGAAGACAGAGGTGCCTTCACAGAGGAGCCTAGGAGGGGCTAAAGTCAAGTGCAAAGAGCAGGATATGCCAAGCAATCATTAGGGGTGGCAGAGTTTGACTACAATTTTAGCAAGGATGCTGTGAAGTTCATTGCCCCTTAATAGCAAACCCACACTTTAAATTAAATTAAAACATTTTTAGTTTAACTCTTCTGAGTGGACCCACACATGCATTCTCTGCTACTTATTACTGAGAATGACTAAGTATTATAATTGAGCTGAAAATAATCTCCCGCCCATACTTGCTGGGTTGGTTTCTAAGTATTGCTTGGGTTTTTATCTACCGAAACAAAGTTGTGCTCTTTCCAAATGTTAATTTTGAAGACTGCAGATGGTAACCATCTGTTACACGACTAGCATTTTACAATATTTGATTAGCACTTTATATAGTTTGGGGAAGCCTGCCAGTGGAGTCTGCCCATCAGGTAGGGACTTTGGTGTTATGTCCTCTGTGGTGGCCCTGGAAGGTCTTTGCCCCCATTGTATGGGGTTCCCCTCTGGATTTTTTTTGGGGGGGCCTTTAGTACAGTCGTCAGACTAACAGGCTGATATTCGTGGCAGGAGAACTGTAGGGGCCTTGCCCTGTTTGCACTCTTCCTTAAAGTTGGAGCCATGTCCATCAGTTAGGACTCTTTGAGTTGCTAATGACAAAAAAACAAACCCAAGTTGCTTTGGCAAAGGGTATTAATTGGCTCAGGTCACTGAAAAGTCTAGAGGTGGGACTGCCTTCAGGTGGATAGTTGTAGGGTTCCAGTGAATTCTTCAGACTTGATTCCGCGCATACTATTAGCACCACCTGCTGCTGTGTGGCTCCAGTCTCAGGCTTCCAGAGGAGGCAAGATGAAAGAGGAGGAAATCGCCTCAGGGGCAAGTCTAGAGGGAAAGAACTAAGGCCTTCCTGTGACCCCTGCAGAGGTGGAGCGATGTGCCCTGATTGGACCACTTCCATCACATGTCCATCTGTAAACCTCCCCCCCCTCCCAATCCCTGCAACCCCGTGCATGCAGGGCTCTGATAGGCCGGGTCTAGGGAGAGGTGGAGCCAGACCTTTGGTGGTTCTCCTCTGCTGCGGGTAGTCAGCTGGTTTCTCTGTCTTGCAGTGCAGTGTCTTCCCGCCCGTCTCCCCTACTCTGCGGGTCCCTGACACCTCCTCACCCACCACCGGAAGTTGGTGCCAGGATGAGACTGTGCATCTGGTCTTTGGTCCTGGCAGGCCAGCTCTGGACTGAGACTTCTGCAGGACTGACTGCCCTTCCGAGCCCGGGGTCTGTGCTGTGTGGGGTGTGGCACAAAGGGGACCTGGCCTCCACCTTGTATTTGACGTGCCTCTCAGAGTTGTGGGGGTCAGGGCCAAGGATTGGCTTGCTGCCTTAGAAGTAATGCTTTGTGTTTTCCAGGGACAGAGGGTCTTGCAGATGGCCCCACTCCCAGGAGCAGAGCTGGTCCAGAGGCCACTGCAGCTCTACCGGTACCTGCTGCGCTGTTGCCGGCAGCTGCCAACCAAGGGCATCCAGGAGCATTACAAGCATACTGTCAGGCAGGTGGGAGCAGGGTATACAGGGCTAGGAGTGGGGGTACCCTAAAATGGGGGGCCTGCCTCAGCGTTGGGGACCAGGGTTGGGGGCAGAGGGCAGGATAATGTTTTGGGTGGTGGTGGAGGGGAGGGATGGCAGTCTCGTAAAAGGCCACCAAAAACCACAGCCCCACTCCTTTCTCTGATTTCTGCTCAGAAGACAGAAGATATGTGATCTAGCCACCAGCTTGGTGCCAGGACTCAAATGAGGCAGCTAAATGGATAGTTAAAATAGAGTATAGGACAAAACATCATTTTGACAGGCATACCTGCCAATAATGCACAGCCTGAATATACTCATGAAAAAACATCAGGTAAATCCAGATGGAGGGATCATCTCCCACATAGTTGGCCTCTGCTCATCCAACATGTCAATGTCATGAAGCACAGAGAAAGGCAGTCCTGCTCTGCTTTCAAGAGGAGTAAAGAAGTGTGACTGCTAAATGTAATGAGTGCATTGGATTCTGGACCAGAAAAAAAAAGTTATTAAAAAGTACATTGTTGGAGACATTCATGAAATTGAATATGGGCTGCAGATGAGATGATAGTATTGTATTAATGGGTTATGTCATCTCCTCATTAAAACACTGAAGCATTTGGGGATCAAGGGCATGATGTCTGCAACTTTTAAATGCTCCCAGATAATTGAGTACAAACTCACATAAAGAGAGAATGATAAAGCAAATATGGTAAGATGTTCACAATTGGTGATTCTGGTAGCCAATTCGTTCATATTCTTGCAACTTTTCTGTAGATGAGAAATTATTTCCAAATAAAAAACTAAAATGAATACAAATATAATTTGAAAAGGAAAAAAAAAAGGCGTAGCAATAGACAGGCTGTGAAAACATGGAGGAGGGAGCAGCTAGCTGTCTGAGGGCATCAGGGAGGACTTCTCTGAGAGTGAGCATTTGAGGTGTTCCTAAAGACAACTAGGACCTGTGGGGTTGAGAGTGAGGGGACAGAGGAGGTGCCAGGTACCCTTGTGAAGGGCCCTGGGTGCCACACCAATGAGCCCGAATCTCACGTTCCTTCTCAAGGGTGAACATCTGGTCAAAGGGCACCAAATTGCTCAGCACTGGGCCTGCCTAGAGTTTCCAGTCACTACCTCCACTGCCCACTGTCTACTTGGCCTTCCAGCATGGGCCTGGAGAAGCCCTGTTCCTTCCTATTGTGCAGCCTGGTGCAAGCAGCTCCCCCAGAGGAGCAAATGAAACTGAGATATGAAAGTTTCCTTGGACTCCTGCTGCCTGATAATCTTTGGGCCCAGCTTGATTTGGGGTAACTTGGGGACCAGTCTTCCATTTTGTAGCTGCTCTGCTAGCATGAGGACAGCCTGTGTAGTTGAATGGACCAGGATTTGAATGCTGGCGCTATGCACAGTGGCCAGTTAGGGCATCCAAGCCTCTGTATCCTCATCTGTAGGTGGTATTGTTCTGTCTCTTGAGGGGTAAGAACCATGCTGAGTGGAAAGTAGCCACAGTGTATCTGGCCTATGACTGGGGCTCTGAAGATGCTGGTCCTGTGAATTTTGCCTTGTATCTTTTTTTATGCTTAAACTTCTAGAGTTTCCGGGTTCATTCAGATGAAGACAATCCTGAGAGAATCCAGCAGATTATTAAAAGAGCCATAGAAGATGCAGACTGGATCATGAACAAAGTAAGTGCTTGGCTCCCAGCTCCACCTGCCAGCTAGGGGATTGACAGCTGTAATCTCCGTGGCCACCAGGGGTCACCCCTGCCCCACGCTTGAGCCCAACCAGTGCTGCAGAGGCACCGGGTGCCACCAGCCAGCTGCTCCTCTCCTCCAGAAGCCCAGACATGGTGGCAGATGCCCTTCTGGTTGTGTCTGTTTTCTGCAGGGGTGGGGAGTTCTCAGTCCCTAAAAGCAAACAGTGCTGAAGAAGCTGAGATAGAGTAGCAGAAAGAAGGAAGAGAAAGGGCTTTCTGGAAGCAATAGTGCCAGAACTAGCAGCAGCCTTGTGGTACCTCAGACAGGGAAGCTGTCTTGGAGTGTAGTGAGCTCCCCATTTCCAGGGTTCTTCATACTGAAGCAGGGTTCTTGAGGAAACATTCAAGTATCTATTTTGGTAGAGGAAGGGAAGGATCAGAAATACAGACTAATTTGCTGGTCCTTATCCATTGGTGTTAGAACAACCTAGACAGCTGGGTGGAGCATGCTCCACCCTCCATCCTTCTAAATCAGAATCTCCAGATGTGAGGTCTGGGGTTCATTTTTAAAAGTCAGTGATTGGATTGAATGGCTTCTGAGGGTCCTCCTCTATCTGAGATTTTTTTTTTTCCTTTGAACTAAGACTCGGCTTAAAGAATAGGATGACATGCCTGTGTTCCCTTCTGATGCTCCCGTGTCTGTCTTATGTGCACCCTCTTACCCCGTCAGATTCCTTTTCCATTAAAGAAGAAAGGGGGTCCCAGTGCCAGCTAGAGATCTGACTGTCTGGTGCCTGCCCTGCTACCTCTGAGAAGCCCCTGCAGAAAGCAGCTAACACCTGCAAGAACATGGTTCCCGGGACTTTCTGGGTCCTCCCTCCCCCACTGCCTTCCCTCACCCACTTCTAATGATCTCTGTCTTACAGTATAAAAAACAAGACTGAGGCTCTAGGGCCTAGAGAACGAGTTGCCCTGAAGACATTGACGTTGAGAGACCTCGCTTACAGAACTACTCAGCAGTGGCACTTTTGGAATATGCATTGGCCTGTTGGCCTAGAGCAGGAAATCAGGAGTAGGAGAAGCTGACTCTTGCTCACCTGGCTCTTCTTGCCATGTTTGTTTTCCCCAGCATCCTTTACATTTGCTTTTCTGGCCAGTTGCCGTGTGGACTTGGGGATACTGTGTTTTGTCACTTTGCTCTGAAGGTGATGCATTTATTCTGGATGTTGTCCTTTGAGACCCAGAGTGGGCATCCCCTCAGGCTGTGCTGAGAGGACAGGGTGTGGGTTTTCGAACCAGTCGGGTGTGGATTTGAATGTCAGTTCTGCAACTTTTCAAGGGTCTTGCCTTTGAGCTCAGATTCCTCCTTTGTGAAGATTAAACATGATGATGTTGAAGAGCTTCATGCAGGATGTGATACATGGTAATGCAAGTAAATGTCCCCCCCGGGAGCGCCATCCTCCACCACTCCTTCCTCTGGACTACGGTGCTCCATGCATCTCTCTGGCACATTCCTCATCGGGCCCAGGTTGTTTGTGATCTTGGCCTGCCCTGCTTGGTGTCCCTGAACTTCAGGGTCCCACCATGCCCAGCAGTCCATCAAGCAGCCACTCCTCTAGGCTTGGTGGGAAGTCCTTCCTTGAAGTCCAGTCCTTGCCTTTATGGAGTTTCTTGTGACCATGAATTGGTGAAATGCAGGCTGCATGGAACAAGGAAGAAAGGCAGAGCAGCTACGGCAGACGCTAAAGCACACAGACCTCTTGTGAACCTGCAGTCTGTTCTGCTGGCCCTTCCCTTCTTTGCCACCATCTTGGGAGGAATAATGGAGGTCGGGAGCAAGCAAGGAGGGAGGTGGGGAGCAAGCGTTCCTGTGGGTTATGGTGAGCCTGAAACCCTGTGGAGAGACCGACTGGATCGTGTCCCAATTCCATAGGATTTGCTTTTGGGAACTTACCTGGCCTACTTCAGCCTTGGTTTCCCCATCTCCTGTGGAGTGGTGCCCACACCTACCTGCCAGGGTGGGAGTGAGGACTATGGAGCTCTCATGCGTGTGAGGGGCTTCATACAGAAGCTGGCTCAGGGAGCTGCCTGCATGGCTGTGGCCAGTTACCACAGCGAGGAAGCCCAGCTTTGCAGATGGGGAGATGGAAGCACAGGCAGTTTGAGCCCCTTTTCAATGTCACCAAGCTACTAAACGAGGTCTGTCTGAATGTACCAAACGCCACAGATCTGGGAGGGAAAGAGGAGCAGAGAGGGAGGGAAAGCAGCCAGGAAGGATGGGGGGGGGGGGGCACATGACACGGACCAGAGCAGAGGAGCAGCCAAAAGCAGAAAAGTCGCACTAGGACTTGAGTATCTCCATGGACTCTCAGCCAGAGGGATGAGCCAGCATGTTTGTGACCTGCCATGAATTATATGACTTAAAGTTACTCAGAGACATCTGTATGCACTTCACTGATCAGCAAGTAATGAAGTAAATATATCAGTTTTTGAAAGCTCTGCTGTCTTGAACGTTATGCTCATTCATTTTCGCAAACACATGTTGCCACCTACTGTGTGCTGTCATAATAGATATTGAAGATTTAGAGACAAGCCTATAGAAAGCTGCCCAGGAAGGGACTGTTCTTCAGAGGGGATGACCAGACACTGGTCCCACCACCAGACAACAGTTGTTGAGGGCAGATTTGCCCGTCCAGGGTGGGGGAAGCAAAGGGCTTCTGGCCAGTGGCACAGCTGAGCCAGCCCCCCCCTCCCTGTGGTTTAGCCCTTTTGAAATCGGGGCGAGGGGCATCCTTTGGTAGACAGGAATGTGTCTTGATCCCTGCATGGATTCTGTGTTCTGGTAGGCTCTCAGTTACCCAGGGCCCCAGCTCTTAAATGCATATAGATGAAGGGTTACAAAGTAGCCTCCAAGCCAGAGAAAGAGGAGAAGGCTTATTGAGCTAGAGGCTCATTTAGTGTGAGCTCTAGAGCCAGACAGATCTGAGTTTAGGTCCCAGCTCTGTCACTTGATAGTGCTGGGGCTGGGTGAGTTCCTTCTCTGTCATCCTCATTTTCCTTACCTGGACCAAGCTGCACATCCAGCAGTTGCTCCGGGGTACAGTTGCCTTGTTCTGTCATCTAGTTTCATTTCCCTCCCCTGTGCCTATGCCCATCTTAACCGATCATTGGCTTTCTGCACAGCCCTGTGCTAAACACGAAGGCACTCCCAGTCTAAAGTATGGATAGATATGGGTAGCTGGGAGGTTGAATAAATGTGGCTTCTAGAATGTTATCATTAGAGTTTTTTTCCCCCCTCATTATTTCTTTTTTTTTTCTTTTTTTTTTCATTATTTCTTTATATTTTTTCTGGAGATTTCCATACTTCCCCTCTTCCTAGATTAAAACTGGCTCAGCCCTCAAAATTTGGGGGCCAGTCTTAGGTTAAAAAAGCCCAAAGATATGGTTGCCTTTGAGTCACAAAACAGTCTCAAGTCATTAATGAAAGGTCCAGTTGAAGGTAAAAATAGAATTCCAGAACCTGATTTAAGGTTGTGGCTTCTCCCCTCTTCCGGTTGGAATCTAGGACAGGTGAGAAACCTGCTGGCAGAGAAGAGGAACATGGGTGTGTGGTCTTCAATAGCTTGGGGGTGGGGCTGGGGGTGGAGGGGCCTTATAGGCAGAGACAGTTTAAGCAAAGTACGAAACCACACCACTTGCTTAGGAACTCCCATGCTATTTGATGTGGTTGAGAAATCATGGATCAAAGAGATAGTTCTGTCATCATGTCTTCACAGAAGTAACTCCCCTACCAGAGAGTGAGACCCTTGAGGGCAGGGAGCATGCACCCAGAATCCTCTGGGCCAGCTGTATGCCTGCTCTCCAAGTAGTGAGTTCTACATATTTTGTTGAATGGAAGAATGTTAATACTAGGCAAATGGATGTCTCTCTTTCATTTAGATTTTTATTGTTTTCTAATAATGGTGGAGGCTGGGAGATGGTGATTATTTCTTGGCCAAGTACTGGTTGTGCGTGGGGGGTGGGAGAACTCTCCTTATCACTGATGCTCAGGGGTTGACTTGGAGGTGGGAACGTTTACCCTCATTGTATGGTGGGCAGGCCTGGGTACCTCCCACAGACATCCTCCAGGAAGTTTGTTTTGAGGCAGAGAAAAGATTTCTCCCAAAGCAAAGGTTGTCAAGAATTAAGACCCAAACTTCCTCCCAACTTCCTGAAATGAACCTGTCCGTCTGTCCATCTTGCTTCCCTAGCAGATGGGGATTAATATGAATACTCAGGGCAAAACAAAACAAACTACCTTTGTTGAATGACGGGATGAAATTTGGCAGATTCAGTGTGAGGGAATGACCTTGTTAACAACGGGGTGGGTGATTGTAGTTCAAGGGAAACACCAAAGTTCAAGAATTGTGCCTTAGCAGGTTAAGAGCTACCTCTACCTCCATCTCTTAGCTGCTGCTGGGTGCTGCCAATACCATGAGGTCATAGCATGTCTGGAGACAGCGACTCTCTTCCCACCAACGTCTGGGAGCTACCTCATTCTCTTTGGGCTTTGAACAATGGTTGCATAAGACGAGCTTCATTAGACCTCTGAAACTGATGACAGTTCATAACTTTGAGATTGGTTGAGCCCACTAGCCCCTATGCCTGCCATTTTTAGCCACAAACCCAAAGCAGGCACCTCTAATTAGCAGTCTTACATATCCCATTGCCAAGTTGATGTGGGTTTCCTACCCCCAATGCTGACCTCACTCCCACCCTGTCCTTGATGTCGTCTGACAACCTTGCACCTTGCACATAGATTCCTCACTCTCCCAGCATTCCCAGCCTGTTCATTCCATGTGTATTTGCCCATGCTCTCCTCCTGTCTGCAGTGCCCTTCTTAGCTTACCTTATTAACCTAAAAAACATCTTTTCTCTGTCAAGATTGAGCTTGGACATTATGGCTATGAAGATATTCTTTGCTCCCCCTAGCATCGCATCTTCCAAGATTTTTTTCATGTTAACTACTGAATGCAAACCAATCAGATGACACTGGTTTCTTGAAAAAGGAATGCAATCTTAGACCAAATTAAGAAAGACATGGTATCAAGAAGAAGGTAGGTGAAAATCCTCCTTGTATCTTCTTTACTCAGATTATATCTAGAGCAGTGATTTTCTTTTTTTTTTAAGATTTTATTTATTTATTCATGAGAGACAGAGAGAGAGAGAGAGAGAGAGAGAGAGAGAGAGAGAGACGGAGACAGGCAGAGGAAGAAGCAGGCCTCATGCAGGGAGCCCAATGTGGGACTTGATCCCAGGATTCCAGGATCACACCTTGGCCCAAAGGCAGGGGCCAAACCATTGAGCCACTCAGGGATCCCCAAGAGCAGTGATTTTCAAGTGTGGTCCATGGCTTCTTGGGAATCCCCCCAAGCACCCTCATAGGATCCTCAAAGTCAAAACTACTTTCATAATAATACTAAAACTTCATCGTTCCCACTCTGCAAACATTTACACTGATGGTGCAAAAGCAATGATGAGTAAAACTGCTAGTACCTAAGCATGAATCAAGATAGGGCTTATCACCACCAGCTTACTCATGACGGGCTTATCACCACCAGCTTACTCATGACGGGCTTATCACCACCAGCTTACTCATGAATGTCCCTGATGGAATGGCAAAATTACTAATTTTGTTAAATCAAACCTTGAGTATAAAACAATTCTGTACGATGAGCTGAAAAGCACACATAAATCACCTGTATTGCACATACAAGCAGGACAGTTGTCTGGAGGAAAGCACACAATTATTTGAGATGTGAGCTAAACGAACTGCTTTTTATTCATGGAACACCATTTTTCTGCCGAAATAGTGACTGAGAAACTGGTTAGATCTGTCCTCTATCATGTTAATCATCCTTCATAGTTTCATTTCCTCTGCAATGTTGCCATTCATTCATTCATTCATTCATTCCTCAGATACTGAGCACCTCTTTTGTATCAAAAATTCCATCTATATCTCCATCTAGGTGAGATTAAGGTGGTTCAATATGCTCCCCCTATTGATCTGAAAGGTTTCTGGAAATGTGTGGAGAGATTTCATTTTAGGCACTCATGAAGACCCATGGGAATCCAGAAGTCTCTTTTATACCTTTTTTTAGGGAAAAAGTTTTTTTCCCTAAAATTTTCCTATTTATAGACATTAGCCCACATTTACACACAAATACATAACGTTTGTTGCTAGTAAGTCTGGCTGGAAAATGGCGAATCACTTCGAAAACACTTTTTTTTTTTCCTGACATTGTCACCTTTCTATTACCATAAATCTTTATAATCAAACTGGAGAGAGAAGAGGTCCAAGAGAAGAGGTCCAAGGGGCCAACTTGCCATGTCCGCCTCAGCTTGTAGCCCCCAGGCATGAAGGTAAATGAACATTCTCATCCTGTTCTTCGCCTTGGCTGCAGTGTTGATTTCATGCTCTCTCTGGCTTCGGATGCTAGGTCTTTCCCTTGTATACTTGGCTATGTCAGAAACCACTGCTTGAGGAAACTCACAACCCTTATGCACTGCTGGTGGGAATGCAAAATGGTGCAGCTGCTTTGGAAAAGTGTTTGGAAGTTTCTCAAAATGTTAAACATAGAGTTACCATATGACCCAGCAATTCCATGTATATATCCAAGGGGAAAGACATATGTTCACAGAAAAAACTTGTACACAAATGTTCATAGCTTTATTTATAATAGCCACACACACACAAAAAGGCAAACAACCCAATGTCCATCAACTGATGAATGAATGAATAAAATATAACATAGGCATACAGTAGAATATTATTTGGTGGGGATCCCTGGGTGGCGCAGCGGTTTGGCGCCTGCCTTTGGCCCAGGGCGCGATCCTGGAGACCCGGGATCAAGTCCCACGTCGGGCTCCCGGTGCATGGAGCCTGCTTCTGCCTCTGCCTGTCTCTGCCTCTCTCTCTCTCTGTAACTATCATAAATAAATAAAAATTAAAAAAGAAAGAGTTTCTTTAAAAAAAAAAAAGAATATTATTTGGTAATAAAAAACATGAAGTACTGATACACCTTGCAAAACAGATGAACCTTTAAAACGCTGTACTAGGGCAGCCCTGGTGGCGCAGGGGTTTAGCGCCGCCTGCAGCCTCGGGCATCATCCTGGGGTCCCCGGATTGAGTCCCACATCGGGCTTCCTGGTGGAACCTGCTTCTCCCTCTGCCTGTGTCTCTGCTTCTCTCTCTCTGTCTCTATGAATAAATAAATAAATAAATAAATAAATAAATAAATAAATAAATAAATAAATAAAACGCTGTACTAAGTGTAAGAAGCCAGTCACAAAAAGACAAGGATATATTGTACGATTCCATTTATATGAAATATCCGCGGTAGGAGGATCTATGGAGACAAGAAGTAAATTAGCCCAGGGCTGAGAGGGGCAGGTGTTGGCAGGAATGGGAATGACTGCCAATTGGTACAGGGTTTCTTCTTGGAATAATGAAAACAGTTTATTTTTTTTATGAAAACAGTTTAAAATTAGATTGGGGTGATGGCTGTACAACTCTATGAATACCTTAAAAATGGGGATCCCTGGGTGGCGCAGCGGTTTGGCGCCTGCCTTTGGCCCAGGGCGCGATCCTGGAGACCTGGGATCCAATCCCACGTCGGGTTCCTGATGCATGGAGCCTGCTTCTCCCTCTGCCTGTGTCTCTGCCTCTCTCTCTCTCTCCCTGTGTGACTATCATAAATAAATAAAAATTAAAAAAAAAATGACTGAATTGGGGGCGCCTATGTGGCTCAGTTGGTTAAGTGTCTGATTCATGATCTTAGCTCATGTCTTAATCTCAGGATCCAAGTTCAAGCCCCGTGTTGGGCTCCACACTGGGTGTGGAGTCTACTTAAAAAAAAAAAAAAAATAAGGCAGCTCTGGTGGCGGAGTGGTTTAGCACCGCTTAGGGCCAGGGGTGTGATCCTGAGGACCCGGATCGAGTCCCACGCTGGGCTCCCTGCGTGGAGCCTGCTTCTCCCTCTGCCTGTATCTCTGCTTCTCTGTGTGTGTGTGTGTGTCTCTATGAATAAATAAATAAAAATTTTAAAAAAATAATAAAGTGTATACTGAATTGTACACTTTAAATGTGTGAGTTGTATGGTAAGTGAATTTTAGCTTAATAAAACTACCAAGAAGAGTGGGCAGCCTGGGTGGCTCAGCGGTTTAGCACCGCCTTCAGCCCAAGGGGTGATCCTGGAGAGCCAGAATTGAGTCCCACGTCGGGCTCCCTGCGTGGAGCCTGCTTCTCCCTCTGCCTGTGTCTCTGCCTCTCTCTCTTTGTGTCTCTCATGAATAAACAAATAAAGTCTTTAAAAAAAGAAGTACCAAGAAGAAATCAAATGCCAGGAGAAAACCAAATAAATCTCAGTGTATCTGGAAGGTACCACTGAAACTATCACCAATTTCTAGAAAACTCACCTTCTTGATTAGTTTCGGTTGAAAGGAACAATTATCTTTTCCCTTCAGTGGTGTCTGAAATTGAATTTTTCTACTGGGCTTCTCCTTCTTTACCCCCCTGCCCTCAGCTTGTAATCATGTGGGGTGGTTCTCACCTTTCTTCAGAGAATCAACCCAAGAGAGGCTAAGACAGTCCAAGGTCACATCTCAAGAACATATACGTCCCAAGTTAAGTCCTTTCTATTGGTTGAAGGCTGCTCTCCCAAAGGTGCAAAGGGATGATAACCAGTTGCCATTAAGTTATACTTGAAAAATATTTTATTCTCACCCCCTCTTAGAAGTCTCAGAGGCACAAAAGGACCTGGGGAAATGAAGTGACTTTGGTTTTTTTTTAATATTTTATTTATTCATAGACACAGAGAGAGGCAGAGACACAGGCAGAGGGAGAAGCAGGTTCCATGCAGGGAGCCCGATGTGGGACTCGATTCCGGGTCTCCAGGATCACACCCCAGGCTGCAGGCGGCGCCAAACCGCTGCGCCACCGGGGCTGCCCAATGAAGTGACTTTGCATTACAAATAGTTTAAGTTTTTTAACTGGAATGCCCTCAGCTTGTCACTTCTGCCTGATGCAACCTCAACCCGTCATTCCAGTGTGCCTACTGACATTGCCACTCTCTATGTATGCCAGGGAATGAAAAGGGTTGGAGAGCACTAGAGTCTTCTTGGTGTTTTCTGTGGCCAAAAGCACTGAACTGAGGTGTCTCTCTGACTCATATATGGCCACCACAATCCAGAAAAAGAGGCTTGATGCTGTAGAGAATGGGCTAATAGCTAAGTTACTTTGGGAGAAGTTACTTAACCTCAGTAAGCCTCAATTTTGTCATTTGTGTAAGAGAGATGAAAATCATAGCTGTCTCCCTGTGTGGTTGTGAGGATCCAATGAGCTATTGCATGGAACATACTTAGCTAGAGCCTGGTACACAGCTAGCACTCAATAAATGTAGTTGCTGTGCTTGTTAATTGCATGTAGTCTCTTGGCACTGGTGGTTGGGGTGAACTTGGGCTTGCAGACTGACTTCTCTCCATATTCTTACACTGATCAGAGGGAACAAACTCATTTTAATATTTCCCGAAAACCTTCCATCGTAACTGAGAAGAGAAAACTGAGAGAAACCAGTCCAAGTGGTCTCTGACATAGCCGTGTGATCAATGGCATAGGCTCTTAAAGGGATGACCATTAAATAAATATATATATATATTTTTAAATAGTAAACTTTACACCCAACATGAGACTTGAACTCATGACCCTGAGATCAAGAGTCACATGCTCTACCGACTGAGCCAGCCAGGCTCCCCAAAGAATTTTTTTAAAGACTTATTTATTTATTTATTTATTTATTTATTTATTTATTTATTCATGATAGACATAGAGAGAGAGAGAGGCAGAGACACAGGCAGAGGGAGAAGCAGGCTCCATTCTGGGAGCCTGATGCAGGACTCGATCCCGGGACTCCAGGACTGCGCCCTGGGCCAAAGGCAGGCACTAAACTGCTGAGCCACCCAGGGATCTCCCTCCCCAAAGAATTTTTAATGAAAAGAAAAATGCCTATGATGTGATGCTCCCAAGAAAAAGTAGTACACAAATTGCATGTACCATGTGTTCATTTAACAAAGAAACAATCAGACAAACTTGCCTGTGTAGAGAAAACCAACCTGGAGAGAGTCCCTGAAGTATGAATAGTGGTAGTGAAGTTGTGGGTAATTTTTTCTTCCTTCTATTTTTCTGAATTTGTCAAATATGTCTTCGTGAAAAAAAAAAAACCTCCATGTTTATTTAAAAGACAGCCACCTCAGAACGGATAAGATGAAGCATGGGCCTAATACTTTAGGCAAACCCTTTAGGAAAACCCTTTAGGCATCAGGATAGTGAAGAAGACCCTCTGGGGTCCCATGCTCCTCTCTTTCTCCAAGAGTATAGTTACCCACCTTAGTGTTTTCTGGGGCCCTGCCCAGCCTCAGTTAACCTGTGCCCATCTTTGAGCACTGCCTGTGGGTACCAGTTTGGGCTGGGCCCTGAAATTACATTTCTGGGGACAGAGACTGTGTCTTGATCATCTTGGAGCCCCCGAGGTCAAAAGCAATGCCCTGTGTGTAGTAAGAACACAGTAAGGGTTGAATAGAGAGCATCTCCAGGTTGTTATTTATGACTTGTGACTTGACTTGCCAGCCAAGCCTCTGGGACCAGATGGTACTTACAAAATTCACAGAGTCATTAGTGCACCGGTACGGAAAGAGGCACCTGGGGGATTCAGTTCTCCTAAACCAGCCTCATCATTATCCCCCATATTCTCATTGTTCTGCCATCCCCTCTGATTAGGAATTACTTTTCAGATGGTGCAAAGATCTCCATTAGCTCAAAGACCCTTATGTTGTGGGGTCTGAATATATGATATTCAATTTTACATTTTTCCAATCACTATTGTAATTCATTTATCCTGACAGGGCTCTTACTGACAAGAATCTGGCTATGCTGTGGGCCAGCTACATCCCCTACAACTTGACAATTCAACCCTGCAAAGCCCTTCTGATCTAGCTCTTTCCTGGTCCTGGGCTCCTACCCCAGGGCTCCCTCCCTCCTCTTACTTTGCTCCAGCTGCATCATGTTATCTGCCCACATGGGCCCAGTGTTTTGGGCTCCAAGTCCCCTGCCTGGTGTGCCCTCCCCTTGGCCCATCTGCCAAACACCTCACCTCTCTTTCAAGGCTCCTTTAAGTCTCCTTTACAAAGCCTTTCTTGACTTCAATCCATGGGTAACGCTGATCTCTCCCTAAGAATACCACCCTCTCTAGAACCTTTTTTGCACTTGTTCAATATTTACCCTTTCTACATATATTTAGTGGGCACTTGATATGGAACTAGGTACTTGGTATACATTATCTCAAATTCTGGCAGCAACTGTGGGAGGAGACATTGTTCCCATTTGCTGATGAGGACACTGCGACTCAGAGAAGTGAAGGATTGGTCTAGGCTCTCACAGACATTAATGATCGAGCCAGAATGGACACTGGGTCTGTGTGATTCCAACACTCAGTCAAGTTTTGCCAACTTGAACTGGGTTACTCAGCCATGTGGTGGCTGCTACAGGTCGTGGTGCATTCTCTCTCTCTCTCTCTTTTTTTTTTAAAGATTAATTGATTGATTGATTGATTGATTGATTGATGATAGACATAGAGAGAGAGAGAGGCAGAGACACAGGAGGAGGGAGAAGCAGGCTTCATGCAGGGAGCCCGACACAGGACTCAATCCCGGCACTCCAGGATCGCGCCCTGGGCCAAAGGCAGGTGCTAAACCGCTGAGCCACCCAGGGATCCCCTGCATTCTCTATAGTTCCCTGATAGGCAAAGAAGAGCAGTCTGGTTGGAAAGGGAGCAGCTAAGGGGTGGTCTGAAGCTGCATTTGGAAAGCCATCGTACTGCTTTTTATAAACTGCATGTTTACATAAGGCAGTTTTAGAGCAGGTTGATAGAGATTATGGAGTGCTGAAACCCCTTTCCTGACACTGCGGATGAACTCGGGAAAAATTTGGGGGGAGAGGGCTAAATCAGGGAAGCAGAAGGCAGAAATGCAGGTGTAGAAATTTACGTGTCCATGTCAGGATGATCAGTCACTCAACTTCATCATCCACACTGAGTCAGACCAAAAAGGCCGTTCCATCAGGCAATCCTCTGAGGAATTTCTAATCCAAAAGGGATGTGCAAAAGAAGAAATTTGGGAGGCATTCATAATAAACAGCCATTTATTTTTATTTTGTTTTTTTAAAGATTTTATTTATTTATTCATAGACACAGAGAGAGAGAGGCAGAGGGAGAAGCAGGTTCCATGCAGGGAGCCTGATGCTGGACCCGATCCAGGGTCTCCAGGAACACACCCCAGGCTGCAGGTGGCACCAAACCGCTGTGCCACCGGGGGCTGCCCTAAACAGCCATTTAAAAGCTCATTAAATAGCATTCTCACGCTCCTGAGAAGGAAGCAGCAATTTTTATTTTCTAAAAATAGGCAAGAAAAAGTTAATTGGAAAGAGCAAGAAACAATCACTATTATTATCAAAATTAAATTGTGACCTTTGAATGTAATTTTTTTTTGTTTTTTTTCTAAGAGCCATCATAGATCATTATCTCATTTGGTTCTCACTTTCCATTAAGTGAAGTGTCAGGAGAGCCTTTTGCCCCTAATCCACGGGGGGTAAAAAGCTCTTTTTTTTTTTTTTTTTTAAAGACTTTACCCATTCATGAGAGACACACAGAGAGAGGCAGAGACATAGGCAGAGGGAAGAGCAGGCTCCATGCAAGGAGCCAGACGTGGGACTCAATCCTGGGTCCCGGGATCACGCCTTGAGCCAAAGGCAGACACCCAATCGCTGAGCCATCCAGGCGACCCAAAAGCTCTTGGTATTAAAAATTGAGAGGAATGAATAAGCCCTAATGGATCCTGTGAGGCAAGCCCTCCAGTGCTCATAATGGAAACTGAAGTTACTTGGTGAGCTGTTGTGGGCAGAGAGAGGGATTGGGTAGGTCCTTATTGACTGGAAGTGAGTTGAACCTTGGGTCTTGGTAGACAGAAATGGTCACTGTGACAAGGCAGATAAGCTGTTATTTATTACCTTTACTTCCCTTGGTGGTCATTTCAGATTTGTTTGGATTGGCAAGAACATTCTCAAAAGTCCTCAAATGACACCACCAGAAGTACCAGGCAATATCCTTGCACACAGGGCAAAGTTAAATAACCTCTGGATTGACCAATCAGGAATGAGTAACTTGCTTGTTGAGGTAGATCCCTGATGCTTGGACCCCCATCTCTTCCTTTCAGCTTTATTTATTGTCTTCTTTCCAGATAGCAATAGTAGTAGATGCTATCGCATAAAGAAGCATTAATTCTATTATGTTTCCTCTGTTCTTCATCCTTTTATTATTATTATTTCATCCTTTTATTATTGATTGGATTCTAGGTCCTACTTTTTAATAGGTCATGGCATATATAGTTAATAAATAATAGCATATTAAGCTTCAAGGTCATTGTTTTCACTGTCATCAATATCATCATCATTTTCAATCCATCTTGATTCAGTTTAATGCAATTCGGTAGTTTTTTGAGCTCCTACTCATTCAAAGCATTTTGTTGGGCACTGAGGATACCACAGCGTCTTTAAATATGGCTCCTATTCTCAGGAGGCTTACCGTCTAGTGAGAACACAGACATTAGAGAAGTAATTATATGCCATTAGGATAATTAGCAAAGGATGCTAGAGGACAGTGTGGTAGGAAGACTCAAACTAATATTGTTGGGGAGAGTAGGAAATGGACACAAGGAAGGAAGAAGAGGAAGTAAGATTCCAGCTGTGAATGGAAGGATGAATTTCAGTAGTTAATACAACAGGACCAAGGTCTAGAGAACTTGGCATATTTGTAAGCTTAAAGGAAGTCCAGGTGTTTCAGATCACAAGAGTGAGTCATAGGAGATGAAACTAGGAGAGCCTAGCCAGAGCTACACTATGGATTTGGGACTTTATCTCAAGGGATTGGGAAAGCTGGATTAGGTGGTTAGAATGTGTTATACTAAGCAGGTAGTAGATGATCACTATGAAGATGAGGATGATAGTAATAGCAAACACTTATATTGTGCTTACTCTGCCAGTTATTGTTCTAAGCACCTTACAAACATTAATTTACATAAAGACCCATTCTAATCCACCCCTATGGATTGTGACAAGGCAGATAAACTGTTATTACCTTTATTTCCCTTGGGATGCTGGCATCATACCAGGGCAAAGAGGACTGGAAAGAGTAGGAGGAGGTAGGATTGTTCCCCTTCAGGAGGAAGAGCAAAGAATGGAGTAGGTGGTATCTTTCCTTGTTGAAATGTTGCAGTTATTTTGCTGAGCAGGCTCTAAGCCTGCTCTCCCATCCATTTCTGGTAGTAGTCTTTCACATTTTCTTTGTGTCCTACCACTGCAATGTATCTTCCTCACAGATGGAGAGTCAAGGTATGGGTCGCAGTAGTCACAACAAAACTTAGCCATGTTGTTCTGCAGGCCAAAGGCCTCTTCTCTGTCTTTTTGACTAACAGAAGGACTTGATATTCCCCTAATCAGCTCATGATGAGAAGGAAAGAAGAAAAAAAAAAAAGGAAGAATTCATCATGTTAATTTTGGGAATAGAAATAATATACAAATGTCAAATATCATTTTGAGATGCAACATTGAAAAGAAAAATGGCACAGGTTTTTTGTTTTTAAGATTTTTTTTTAAAGATTTTATTTATTTATTCATAAGAGACACACAGAGAGAGGCAGAGAAACAGGCAGAGGGAGAAGCAGGCTCCATGCAGGGAGCCTCCATGCAAGTCCACGATGTGGGACTTGATCCCGGGACTGGGGATCACGCCCTGAGCGAATGGCTGACGCTCAACTGCTGAGCCACCCAGGTGTCCCTATTTATTTATTTTAGAGAGAGTGCAAGCAAGGCGGGAGGGACACAGGGAGAGGGAGAGAAAATCACAAGCAGACTGTCCGCTGAGCACAGAGCCCAACACAGGGCTCAATCCCACAACCCTGAGATCATGACCTGAGCCAAAATCAAAAGTTGGACACTCAACCGAGTTACCCCGGCACCCTCAAATGGCACAGATCTTTAAAGGTAGTTCATTTCTGATTTTAAAAGAGGGTACTTCTGATATAATAAAATTGCTCCAAAAGCAAGAGAATGGCATCAGAGAGGCCTAGGCTCATATCCTGACCTGGGCACTTGCTAGTTGTGAGTCCTTATACAAGTTACAGTACCTTTCTGAGCCTCAGCTTCCTCACCTGTAGAATGGGATAGAGCAGAGGACAGTAATCCTCTCTCAGTAGGATTGTTAGAGAAATTACCATTCTACATCACAAATGGAGACTGGGAGTTCAAGATCCCCATTCCACCTTGTCCTCATTCTCTTGTTGCTCCTCCCATGATTCTTCCCCTCCCTGATCCGCTTGTCTCCTCCAAATCTTAACCTGCCAGAGGGGACTCCAGGGCAGAGCTCACAGCTGCTTTCCTTCATTAGCACCTGGAGCCCCCCTCCCCTGCCTAGAGAAACAGGGAACTCCTGGAGGTGAACCCATTGGTCTCCCTTTCATCTTCCTTATCAAGCTGGGGCGTTGAAATTGAGTGGTCAGTGACATGTACCTGCGCTGTCAACTGCTGGAATTTAATCAGAACTCACAGACCAACTCTTTGGGTTGTGGCAGTTGGGGAGCTCAAGACCTTCTGGCCTTACCCACTTTGTGCTGCTTATCTTATGCAGGGAAGCACTGAATATCAGGCTTTTCAATAAAAGTTCCTGTGGAGAGGTGATTGCATCTCTGGAGGCCAGTTGCCACTTTAGAGATTAATGGTGCAGCTTTTCAGCAAAGAACCTAATTATACAAGCTTGAGAAAACCCCAAATTAATGTGACTCTGTGGGGCCACAAGACCCTGGTTTCAGGGGTACAGAGGGGCCCCTGATGGCAAATGAATGAAATAAACATTTTTATCCCACTACCCACTCCCAAGGCCCAAGGACTCCTCTGTTGGTGGATTCCCCTTGTGGACCATGCTGGAATCAGGGAGTGGGCTGGGGGCCAGGACTCCCTCAATCCTTTCCCTCTAATAGTATAGGGGAGTACTGACCAGAAGGCATTTATCTAACAAATTAATTTCCTAATTCATGTAATCAATGAATAATTGTCATGTAATTTTTTTTTAGTTCTAGAATAGGTAAGATATTTGCATGGTTGAAAATTCAGGAAGTACACTATAAAAGTCCCCCTCCAACCCACTAGCCTACCCAAGGCCTGGAAGCAAGCACCAGTGCCAATTTCTTATATCTCCTACCAGAGAAATACCGTGCACAGAAAACTGTACATATTTTTTTCCTGTGCCTGTTTTTTTTTAATTCACATAAATGTTAGTCATTTATAAACTCTCTCTTGAACCTTGATTTTTAAAAACTTAATAATAAATCTTGGAATTTTTTCAAAAATTGCATAAAAGCCTTCATTATTCTTTTTTATGGTTGGTTTTAGTCCACCATGTGGAGGCATCACGACTTTTCTGTGATCTCCTGTTGAGAGGCATCACGACTTTTCTGTGATCTCCTGTTGAGCTTCCATTTTTCTGCTATTATAGACAACACTGCAGTGAATAACCCCAGACAAATGCCATTTCATGCATGGGCAAGTCGATTTGTGGGATAAGTTCCTGGAAGGGGATTGATGAGTGAAAAGGCAAATACCTGTAATTTTGAACCAATATGGCAAAATTTGCCCTATGTAAAAGTTGGATCAATTTACACTCTCATTGGCAAAGTGTAAGGGTTTTTTTTTTTAACACACAAGTGTGTTTAATCGCGTGTTTATGTTCGCCATGCATCAGGTGGTTAAAAAGGTGGAACCAGGGGCACCTGGGTGGCTCAGTGGTTGAGCATCTGCCTTTGGCTAGAATCCTGGGATTGAGTCCCCACATCAGGCTCCCTGCAGGGAGCCTGCTTCTCTCTCTACCTGTGTCTCTGCCTCTCTCTCTCTGTGTCTCTCATGAATAAATAAATAAAATCTTAAAAAAAAAAAAAAGGTGGAACCAACCTCTAATGGCTTCCCTTTGTTCTGAGGTGAAGAGCAACCTCCTACCAGCCACCTGGCAGGACCCCAAGCTTCATTGCCTTTCTCTCTCTTTGCCTCACTACCCTCAGGCACATCCACCTTTCTTTAATTCCTCAAACATACCAAGCTCCTTCCCCTCACATGATCTTTGTACATGAATGCCAGATGCTTAGAAGGCCCTTCCTCCCCTCTCCTCACCTATTTAACCACTTCTAATCCTCAAGGCTCAGCTTTGTCACCACCCCCTCTTGGGAAACACCCCCCACCCCCGCCCGCCCCCGGCCTTTCATGACTAATTCTCTACAACTAGGTTGGAAGCATGCCAGCACCATGTACTTCTCCTTCAAGGCCCAGAAACTATTATCCATTTTATTTCTGAGATTATTCAGTTAATGTCAGTCTTTCCTGCTGATCTGTGAGCTCCAAGAAGGCAGGGACCATGTCCTGCAGTGTTCCTCATTGTATCTCCAGAGCTTAGCACTGTGCCTGATATCTACTAGACACTTAGTAAGTATTTCTTATTTGGATTTATTCATTAAGATTAAGGACTATTAAGTATCAACTCTGTGCAGGAACATTTCTAGGTCCTGAGAGTCTATTAGTGATTAAAACAGAAAAAAAAAGGGCAGCCCAGGTGGCTCAGTGGTTTAGGGCCGCCTTCAGCCCAGGGCATGATCCTGGAGACCCGTGATCCAGTCCCAAGTCAGGCTCCCTGCGTAAAGCCTGCTTCTCCCTCTGCCTGTGTCTCTGCCTCTCTCTCTCTCTCTCTCTCTCTCTCAAGAATAAATAAATAAAATCTTTTAAAAAAAAGTTTTAAAAAATTAAAAAAAAATAGAAAAAATCCTGCTTTTCCAGGGGTTAACATTCCGATGGTGGTTGGAGGAAGGAATATACAGTCAATAAATACATAAACTATAAATATATAATATGTCAGATTGTGATACATGCTATGAAAAGAAATAAAGCAGGGTAAAGAAGTAGTGCAAGATAGGATTGGGAGAACCATTTAGAATAGAGTCTTCATGGGAGCCTGAGTGGCTCAGTGGTTGAGTATTGTTGTGATTCTGGGGTCCTGGGATTGAGTCCCACATTAAGCTCCCCACAGGGAGCCTAATTCTCTCTCTCCCTATGTCTGCCTCTCTCTGTGTCTCTCATGAATAAACCAATAAAATCTTAAAAAAAAAAAAAGAATAGAGTCTTTAGGAAGTTCTTTTCAATAAGGTAATATTTGAGCAGAGACCTGAATGAAATGAAGGAGTAAGCTGTGTGGCTATTTGGAAGAAGAGCATTTCCAGATCTTGAGGCAGGTCTTGTTAGAGGAACAGCCAAGAAGACCAGCATATTTGGAATCAAGTAAGCAAGAGGAAGTGAATGATGATGGACAGATATATGAATAACCCATTGGCACATAGTGAAAAAGGTGAAATTTACAAGGGGAGAAACTAGTGTTGGATCAAAATTGATAAGAGCCTTCAACAAATGGTACCAGGGCAAATGGACATTTACATATAAATAATTGGACCTTGATCTATACCTTTCTTCATCTACAAAAACTAAAATGGATCAGGAGCCAAAATGCAGAAAACTTAGAACTATAAAGCTTCTAGAAAAAAACCAGAAGAGAAAAAAAAAAACATAAGAGAACATCTTTTTGATCTCTATTTAGGCAAAGATTTCTTAGATACGACACTAAAGATATGATCTACAGAAGGAAAAAAATTGTAAATCAGACTTCTTCAAAAGACACTGTTAGCAAAATGGGAATACAAGTCATAAACTTGGGGAAAATCATTGCAAATTGCATAACTGATAACTGACTTGTATATTAAGAACTCTTAAAACTCAACAGAAACAAAGCAATTTAAAAAGGGCAAAAGACTCAAACAGCTGCCTCACCAAAGAGGATATAGGAGTGGCAAAAAGTGTGGATGGCAAGGCATATGGATAAATACATGAGAGATGCTCAACATCATTAGTAATTCACGAAATGCAGATCAAAACCTGTGTTATATGACTATCCATCTTTCAGAATGCTTAAAATAAAAAGTGTTGATAATATGGGGGCACCTGGGTGGCTCAGTCAGCTCAGGTTTTGATCTCAGAGTCATGAGTTGGGCCCACATTGGGCTCCTCATTGGGTGTGGAGCCTACTTAAAAAATAAAATAAATAAGAATTAAAAAATATGGATAATACAACTGCTGACTAAGATGCAGGGTAATTGGAACTCTTATACCTTGCCTATGACAATGCAGAAATGCTACAGCCACTTTAGAAATCACTTCAGCACTTCCTTATAAAGTTAACATACATCTACCATATAATGCAGAAGTCTCAGTCCTACAGAAATGATAATGCTGACCACACAAAACCTGTCCATGAATGATTGCAGCTGTGTTATTGTAACTGCCCCAAACAGGAAACAACCTAAATAGTCCTCAACTGAGGAATATATAAACAAACTGTGGTACATCCATACAATGAAATACTACTTCACAATAAAAAGAAGAGGACTGCAACAACATGGATGGACATCAAATGCCTTATGCTAAGTGAAAGAAGCTAGACTCAGGATCCCTGGGTGGCGCAGCGGTTTAGCGCCTGCCTTTGGCCCAGGGCGCGATCCTGGAGACCCGGGATCGAATCCCATGTCAGGCTCCCAGGGCATGGAGCCTGCTTCTTCCTCTGCCTATGTCTCTGCCTCTCTCTCTCTCTGTGACTATCATAAATAAATAAAAATTTAAAAAAAAAAAAAGAAAGAAAGAAGCTAGACTCAAGTCTGCATGCTGAATGATTCCATTTATTTGACATTTTGGAAATGGTGAGACTATGGAGACAGAAAATTGATTAATGCTTGCCAAATATCTGAGAACAAAACCTGAGTCACATGACCTCTCTGAGCTTCTGTTTCTTTATCTGTAAAATAGGGGTGATTATACCCACCTCTGAAAGTGTTGTGAGCACTCAATGCCAAAATATATGAAATATTTAGAAAATTGCCAGTCCTCAAGAAATGTTCATTTTCTCCCCTTCCTTTCTCCTACTTTGGGGTGGTAATCTCTTCTATTAAGTGTCGATTTGACTGGTTTGCCTCTTGGAGGGGCTTCTTATCTTTAGATTCTGGAGGCACCTTGCTTGCCCCCTAGGTATCAACAGCTGCTACTGGCATTTATTTACTGTGACTTGAATGGTGATACCAGCTAGAATCCAAATGCATCCAAAGACCCAATAAGATGACTTTCCGGAACCCTATTTGCGTGAAGGATGGAGCCTCCCCAAGAACTTATTCTAAGTGAAGAAGGTGATATAGCCATGGATGACGAATGGGTAGAAAGGAGCGCATAAGAATGACTGAGGCAGGGAAAGAGGGGAGGATCTCTCAAATTTGCACACCTGTCCAACCTCTCTTAGACTGCTTAGGCACCCCTTCTCAAAGGAGTTTAATGCAAAGAGGGTTTAATGCAAAGAGAAGTTCCCTTCCTCTGCACCAGAAAACCCTGCAATTTTAGTACTTAGGGCCCCTAAGTCTTGGCTATGACAGGAGATGGTGGTGTCTGGTGGCCATGGTAGTGCTCTATGACAGCTCTGTGAAGAAGCCTGGGCTCAGCAGGCTCAGCAGGCTCACAGGAAAAGCCTCCAGGGAACTTCCAAAAGTACATGAGCATATGGAACAAGGGGTAGGGAATTTTGAGTTGTTACTCTCTTTTGACCCTTTTTGACCATAGCCTGGCAGCATCTTCTCCCTACTTTTCCCCACCCTTCCTTTTGATGATTGTCATGTAATGTCTCCAAATGATTGTGATCCAATAAATAGCAACATTAGAATAAATAAAAACCTCCTGATGATTAAATGATGTCGATTTTTAAAAAAGATTTTATTTATTCATAAGAGATACACAGAGAGAGGCAGAGACATAGGCAGAGGGAGAAGCAGACTCCATGCAGGGAGCTCGACGCGGGACTTGATCCTGGGACCCTGAGATCATGCCCTGAGCCGAAGGCAGATGCTCAACCACTGAGCCACCCAGGTGCCCCAATGTCAATTTTTAAAACTTATTTAATATTTATATAACTTTTAAATATAATATAAATATATATAATTACTTATTTTTTCTGAAGAGATTATCAATGAAGGACTTTATTGCTTCTTATAATCTTTTTAATATTATTATTAACTTTCTATTCAATTCAATGTAATAACTCAATATAATACTGGTGATTCTATTTTCACAAGTACTAGTAAAAAAAAAAGGTGCCATTGTATGAGATTCTAGTTCTAAGAATTGTTTTTACTGAAAGAAGTCAAATTTGTGCAAATTTGGTCTTCTGAGAACAAGGCAGGGTTCATAAAACCACATTCAGTGTAATTGAATCTTCATAAGATTTATCATAAATATTCTGAAGGTACTTACAAGCACTATAAATAAAACACTATGACACCTGCCACGTCAAAATTCAGCCCACCCACAGCAGACGTCACAGTCACAGTGGTGTATGAGGCTGACACACCCCGGGCTCTAGGGCTGAAGGTCAAATATTTAGACACTTTGTAAAGCAAGCTGTTCAACTATTAGTAACTTGAAATCTTCCATCGTAAGAGTAATTTCATTGCAGAAATCAGCAAATGCTATATACACATCAGAGCACCCCCCAAGAGTCAGTTGACCAGAACCTGCTACTTAGGACAGTATTTGTGATTTTACCTAGATTTACCGTATTTTGAAAAGTAGTTTTTCCCAGGACTTTCAGGGAAGATGGCAGAGGAGGAGGAAAAGCAGTTCCTCCTTAACTTGCCCTACTTTTTGCCTGAGGACACATCGAACTATGTATGATTCAATGGCCACAATACTGAGCCTACTGCAAGCCCATGGAACAAAGACCCAAGTGTCCCTCTTCTTCCACAGTTGTGTTATGCTAAGTCCCCCTACTCCTGGAATTACACTGTGGGTGCATTAGGAGGATTTCCTTGATAGTGTGTGTCCCATTTACTTTGAGCCTGGTTATTTAACACATATGTATACATGTTAACATATTTGTCCTCCCTGTGGGTGAACAGAAGATATATAAAGTACTTGCCTTCAGGCGTGGATTTGGGTAGAGAAATGTGAACAGGGATACTCCCTTATAAGAGTCTCTAAATCTCATCAGTATGAATCATAGATGCAGACTTCCCTATTTCCCCCTACAAAATGACAAAAGCCTGTGTTTTATTGGTAATTATTATTCCCAGTAAGAGCACTATTCCTCCCGAGACTCACCTTCGAAAGGTATCTCCAGTGAATAACTTTGTGATCTCACCAAGTTACCTGGCTACTCAGATTTTCTCCACTGCTCTCTTGCAGCCTGAGAGGATGAGATAGAACAGTGGCTCTCACTGCAATTGAGGGCACAGGGCATGGCCTGGAGGACTCCTGGAAACAGATTGCTGGGCCCCAACCCCAGAGGTTCTGATACAGGAGGTGTGGGCAGGGCTAGAGAACTTGCATTCCTAACAAGTTCCCAATAGATGGTGAGCAGGAATAACACTCTGAAAACTACCCAAGCAAAGCATAGAAACAATAATTCTAGTATTAGAATATAGTATAAAATAAATCATTTTATTGCGTATCTATAATCATGTAAATCATCTCATTTTATTTAATACAACACCCTCCAAGTAATTATTATCTCTTCATTTTATAGATGAGACGTTGAAACTCAAAAAAGGTAAAAATGCCCAGAGCTTAACAATGAGGAAATGGTGAATTTGGGTCAAATACAAATTTATCCAACTCCAAAATCTATATTCTATTTGTTGCACACTGATACCCACTCGCAGTCTTCAGCCACAGTAATTGCATAAGCAGAAGGGGTTAATTTTATTCTACTTCTTCCTGCATGATAGTTTGTCTTCTACTTTAATGGTCTTTTTTTTTTTTTTAAGATTTTATTTATTCATGAAAGACACAGGCAGAGGGAGAAGCAGGCTCCCTGAGGGGAGCCTGATGCGGAACTCAATCTCAGGACGGGATCACTGGATCATGCCCTGAGCCAAAGGCATATGCTCAACCGCTGAGCCACCCAGGCATCCCTACTTTCAAGGTCTTACTATATTTTTTCCAGGTACTCTGAGGTATAGCCAGAGTTCAGTGCACTGGTCTAGAATATGTTACTTCAGCTCATTTAGCCTCATTTTCCTTATCTGTAGAATGGGGCATCATATTACCCACCTTCGAGCATTGTCATGGAGTTACAGATACATGTAAACCACCTGGTAATGCACCGAGCTGACTTTAGACACACGCTTGATAGGTGTGGTCATTACTCGATAGCCTCTTGCCCCTGTTCCGTACCATCACAACTTCAGAATGAATTAGATGGGGTGCGCTTCTCCTCTGTGTTGGCCACATTCATCAGAACTCACTCTGCCCAATGTTTGTCTTTCTGGTCTGTCTCTTATTGGCACCTGTTATATTGCAGGGTGCTGAGATTATTAGATGGGATAACATGCAAGTTGTATGGCAGCTAGTCAATAAGCAAATATTTACTGTGTGTCTGCTTGGTGACAGGCACCGGGTACAGCTGTGAAGCAGAGCAGTCCCTCCCCTAAAGGAACTTTCATAATGATTCTTATTGCTTCTTTCTGGATATAACAGAGATTAGGTCTCTGGCACTTTCATGAAGTCACTGCTGAGGTCTCTCCACTGGTATTTTGCTTTGCTTCTGAGCTATTTTGGTTGGTTGGTTGGTATTCAGTATGTGTTCTAGGAGCCAGTGAATTGGCTGGGAACTTGGAATCCTGCTTTTGAACTCCCAGCAGCTACCTATCTGCTTTCACACGAATGGACTAGTTGGTATCAGCAATGGGACACTCAGAATCTACAGTGTTGCAGGTCTGGGTGAGGCTCCCTGCTGTGACTCTTCAGACAGCAGGAGAAGCTGGAGTGAAGAGCCTGCTTTTCCTTCCAGCATCTTCCACATCCCAGGTACTTGGTGCAGTGCCTGTGACCTTCACTAATTAGTGGTGCACTTGTCAAGGTCACCAATGATTTTTGTGTTGCTAAGTTTAATTCTTACTCCCCATCTTAGCTGACCCATGGCAGCATTTGGCAGAGTCAGTCCCTCCTCACCTTCTTCACTTACTTTCCAGCACACTGTACTTGCCTGGATGGCATTTCCTCCTCACCACTAAGGAGGTTCTCAAATCTGACCTCCTTGTTTCTCCACTCCTGACCTACCTACCATGTCCTCCTTCTCACTAAAAGCACCTTCACCCTTCTGGGTGCTCAGGCCCAAATCCTTGGGGTCATTTGTTCCTCCTCTTTCTCTAATCAGTCCATTAGCAAATCTTGTTAGTTTGACTTTCAAAATCTACCTAGAATCTGACCACTTCTCATCACCTCCACTATTGCCCTCTTGACCTGAGCCACCACCGTCTGTCACCTGCATGATTTTAGTGGCCTCCTACCTCGTTTCCTCACTTTGGTCCTTGTCACCCTCCCCAATAATTTATTTTTGACTGCAGTGGCCAGTTTGGTTCTTTAAAAATGTAAGTCAGATCATCAGCGCAAGGCCCTCCAGTGACTTCTTGCATTTCTCAGAGAAAAGCCAGTGTTTATAAAACAGCCCATCGGCACCATGTGATCTGGCCCCCATTACCTCTCACACCTTGTTCTAGAGAGTACTCTCCCTCTCCCTCTGCTCCAACTGCACTGGCCTCCCTGCTCCTTCCTGACATAGCCAGGCTCATCCCACGTAACACCTTTGCACTGGCCATCCCTGCTGTGGGCCTGGTTGCTTCCCCTCCCCTCCCAGCGTGATTTGCTCCCTTGCCTCCCAGTTTCTTGTTCAGTTGTCACCAGCTCAGTGAAAACCTGCCTGCTCTCCCAATTTAAAACTGCAGCCCTCCCTGGTGGCGCAGCGGTTTAGCACCACCTGCAGCCTGGGGTGTGATCCTGGAGACCCCGGGATCAAGTCCCACATGGGGCTCCCTGCATGGAGCCTGCTTCTCCCTCTCCCTGTGTCTCTGCCTCTCTCTGTGTGTGTCTATGAATAAATAAATAAAATTAAAAAAAAATAAAACTGCAGTCCTCCACATTTCCAACCCTTTGCCCTGCTTTGTGTTCCTTCACGGACTTACCACCTCCTAACAAACTATGTGCTTCCTGATTTGTTTTCTTTTCATCTGAGTCCTCACACCAACATAGTCAGGAAAGCAGGGATTTCTCCGTGTTTTACATGCTATTCTAACCAAAGCACCTATTGCAGTGCCTGGCACACAGTGAGCCCTTAGTAAATACTTGTCAAGTGCATGACTACCTGATGTTTACAAGTTCTCACTATGTGCAGAGCCTTTGTGGATTCTACAAATTTCATCCTCTAGCAATGCTGTGCGGTGGCTGCTACTATTATTTTCTGGATGAGGAAATGAGAACTTAGGCTACACAACATGCCCAAGTTCACATGGTTAGGAAATGGTAGAGGTAGGGTTTGAACCTACCTTGCCTGCCTCTGGAGCCCGTGCGCCTCAGATATTTGCTGTGGTGTGTTTAAGCCTGAATCTGGCGTCTGCCTCCAAGAGGCTTTCCTGACCCTCAGTACAGGCTGGGCAGGACTGTTGCACACTGTTGGTGCTCACACCACACCACCACCCATCTTGGTCATGGCACATTCCCGCTATGATAGAAGTCTGTATGTCTGCATGTCCCTTTAAACTGTGAGTTCTGCTAGAACGGCACCTTACTCATGTCTGTTTTTCCAGCCTGGCACATAGTAGGTACACAGTGAGCATTGGTGTAGGAGATTAGAGCTGCTTGTGTCTTCTGGGCACCGTGGATTGCTAGTGGCTGCTGGGTGCTGCACAGGAGCCTCGGGACCATCAGCCCCCCTGTGTCTTCTGGGGGGATGAAGAGCAGTGCTACATGAATATCTCTGCCTTCATCCAAACACAGAATAGATACTCGTAACTTTTGTTGACCAGAAGGACACAATTACTTCCTTAAGGAATTGAACCCTTCAGGCCACATAGGAGGTTTCTGGGTTTTGTTTTTGTTTTATTGTTTTTAAAAAGATTTTATTTCTTTATTCATGAGAGACACAGAAAGAGAGGCAGAAATACAGGCAGGGGGAGGAGAAGCAGGTTCTATGTAAGGAGCCCGATGTGGGACTTGATCCCAGGACCCCAGGATCATGCCCTGAGCCAAAGGCAGACGCTCAACTACTGAGCCACTCGTGTCCCTTGTTTTTGTTTTATTTTTTAATTTTTTTTTCTTGTTTTTGTTTTAGTTTTTGTTTTCATGAAGATTTTATTTATTTATTCATGAGACACACACACACACACACACACACACACACACACACACACAGACACAAGGCAGAGGGAGAAGCAGGCCCCATGCAGGGAGCCCGATGCAAGACTCAATCCCAGGACTCCAGAATCACACCCTGAGCCAAAGGCAGACAACCACTGAGCCACCCAGGCATCCCTAGTTGTTTTTTTAATGCCTCAAGGAGAGGCATTTGGAAAAGAAGCATTTTAGCAAAGCTTGCTTGGTCAAAGTGCTCTTGGAGGAGATTGCTATGACATCTTGCCCTTGCCCTTTCTGGTTTAACTGAACAGAAACCTACTCTATTTTGGTCAACACACTTTTGAACCCTTGTTAAAATTAAATTGAAAGAAGATACTTGGGATCCCTGGGTGGCGCAGCGGTTTGGCGCCTGCCTTTGGCCCAGGGCGCGATCCTGGAGACCCGGGATCGAATCCCACGTCGGGCTCCCGGTGCATGGAGCCTGCTTCTCCCTCTGCCTGTGTCTCTGCCTCTCTCTCTCTCTCTCTCTCTCTGTGACTATCATAGATAAATAAATTAAAAAAAAAGAAAGAAGATACTTTTTCCTACAGGGACTGAGGATGCAATAGCACCTATGGGCTCCGTACAGCAATGCTATTTGCAGTATGGGTACAGCTATTTCAGAACTTGAGTTAAATCGAGGACATTCCCTGAACATTGGTACTTTTGTTACCCCTCAGACATGAATGTAACTTCTTGTAATTTAGCTTTTTATATTAAAAAGTAAGAGCACCTACATTTAGGAATGAGGTGGATAAGAGTCCAATTAACTGAGGATTCTAATTGATTGAATTGAAGTTGCTTGGTTTTGTAAATAATGGGGCCCTAAGACAACTCTGCGAATATACTCCATGTTTACTCATTCCATGAACCAGAAACGATCGCGCCTCCCTATAGCCAAACCTGAGCTCGGTCCAAATATTTCAGCTGTTCTGCTACTTTGTTAGTTGACAATTGTTTTAATAAGTGGACCTCTTTTAATCCCCAGGGCTTGGACACCTTTTGTTCTATTGAGATTTTTGCCAAGCTGCTACTTGTAGCAAGGTTTGGCTGAGAGATAAGGACATGGATGTGTGTAGCTGTGGGAAGTGCTTTGCCAAGAGCAGAAAAGATTGTTTTGAGCCACTGCACCTGCCTGCCTCCCTGGGCTGTGATGCAAAACACAATCCTTTCAAACAAAAGAGTATAGGAAGTGACTGTCCCTCAGCCTCACCAATCAATTCAAATCAGCTCCAAGAAAATAGATTCAAATTGGTAACACAGACCCCACCCAGAGCCAATTATTTCTGAACAATAGCAGTCACCAAGCCTCACTGAACATTAGGTGTTCAATTCTATTTTAAGTGGCCTGGGAGCTTACTCCCAAAGTAAGGTGTTTTTTTTTTTTTTATATTTTGTTTATTTATTCATGAGAGACAGAGACAGAGAGAGAGAGAGGCAGAGACCACAGGCAGAGGGAGAAGTAGGCTCCACGCCGGGAGCCTGATGTGGGACTCGATCCCGGGTCTCCAGGATCACACCCTGGGCTGAAGGCAGCGCTAAACTGCTGAGCCACCAGGGCTGCCCCAAAGTCAGGTTTAATTAATTTTATTCTGCCTCTGTATTAAAAAAAAAAAAAAGGACGTGAGAGGCTTTATAATTTTAAATACTGTGGAAATGAAGAATTTCAAGAGAGTGACTAGAAGCTGGTTATGGCAAAGTAGGAAAAATTCAATCAGAGTGTAGATAAAATAGGTTGAGCATGAAATTTAACTCTGAGCTTCCTACCACTCAAGGCAAAAATAAAAAATGGTAGGTAGGCCATGTGAGGTGTTTTTTTTTTTTTTTAAGATTTTATTTATATATCATGAGAGACACAGGGAGAGAGAGGCAGAGACACAGGTAGAGGGAGAAGCAGGCTCCATCTGGAGACCCGGGATCACTCCCTGAGCCAAAGGCAGAGCCACCCACGTATCCCAGGCCATTTGAGTGTTATCATCATTTGAAGGAGAAGAAAAGGAGCAGCAGCTACAAATGATTTTTTTTTTTAAGATTTTACTTATTTATTCATGAGAGACACAGAGGCAGAGACACAGGCAGAGGGAGAAGCAGGGTCCATTCCATGCAGGGAGCTTGACATGGGACTCAATCCCGGGTTTCCAGGACCACACCCTGGGCTGAAGGGGGCGCTAAACCGCTGAGGCCCCCCCACCCCGGGGTGCCCACTACAAATGATTTTGTTTGGAGAAGAAATTTACCTGGCATTACATGGTTGGAAAATCAGATTTTGTAGAGCCTCATGCAAGGGACTCTAGATCACTTGCTCAGAGACCTCTTTATCTGTGATTTTGCGGGAGTGAAAATGGTCTAGGTTTTGCTGATAGGGGAGAGCTTGGTTCTTGTCTTGTGGAGTCAAAAATGAGTCTTGTGGACAAAGAATGAATAAAGGGATAGAAGTTCATTAAGTGAGGATACAGAGAATGCTCTCAAAAGTGAGAGGTGTCCCAACAGGGTTGCCACTGAGGGCTTGTAGGGTCTGTCTTTTTTTGGAAGCTAACCAGGGAACCTAAATCTTTTAACATATTTACTGATATCACCATTGAGTAAGGACTAGTGATAACATCTTTAATGGCTTACTTTCTTTTTAGGGTCAGGTAATTTTTTGTTGGTCACAAGTAGCTGTTATAACAAGACCCCACCTCTGGCATCTGGGACAGGATGGTCTGGTTTATTTATCTCTGGTTTCCTTTCATCTTCACATTTTTGGGACTTTTGTGAGCAGGATTCCATGGCCCCCTAGATAGCCCTGCCTAGCCCAATTTGTCCCTAACTCATTGCCATGAAATCATGAAAGCACAGATCAATGATGACTCTTCTGAGGAGAGCAGTTAACTCATATTCAAGCTCCCGCATCAATGCCTGATCCCATGTCACATTTATGTTTAACTTTGGTTCAGGGATGCCAGAATGGCTGCTCATAATGGTTGTTCATAATGAGTTGACTTCCAGAAAGGTGGATTTTAGAAACACTGCTGATGAAAGTAATACAAATAAGTGAGCTCCAGCAAACCACCAGGAAACTCCCATGCCTTTTTTTCCCCCACTGGTGGCCCAATACTGTATTTGCCCCCATGTGATGTGTCAAAAGAGAAAGTGAAATAACCAGGAGAGTCTTGACCAAAGGAGATACAAAGAATAGCACTGACTTTGTGGACTGAGCAGAAGCTTCAGCTATTGGAAATTCCCAAAATCTGTGCCCATTTTGGCATTTGCACCTAGAGTGTGGACTTCCTGGGAAGGTGGCAGAAAGCCAGACCTGGAATCTGTAGTAAGAGTGGTTCCTGCTCAAGGACAAATATCCTTGCCCTGAGCTCTCCCTTCTGAACCAGAAGACTAACTGGCCTGGTTCCAATGTTTGACTTTGTACACAAAGGCAGCTTTTCTGAAGCACATTTGCAAGAGATTCAATTAGCTAGTTTTCTTGTCTTCTCTCAGCTAGTTCTTTTATAACCAACTGCATACATCTGCATTGCAAGTATTAGTGTTTAGCACAGTAATGACCGCTATCACTCTTGTAGGCCATTCCCAGGGGAGCTTCCCTGGGATTAATAACCAACATGGCTCACAGGAGATAGGTACAGGGTTAAATGCAGACATTCCATCTCCTGCTTCCATCCCTTTTAATGAGGACATTTCTACTTGGGGGAAAGCTCAGTGAGGTCAGCTCAGATTCCAACTGTGTACCCCTTGGGAGGCATAGGTTCCTTCCAGGGTGCCAAGTGAGTGGCAGGGCTGAGGAGTTGTCTTCTTTCGAGGATGCATGCTGGTTTACGACCAGCAGAGGGCATGAGTTGGCATTGTGAAATGGGGCTGGTCTGTCCCCTTACTGGAGGGACAGACAGTAAGCCACTGTCAAGGCAAAGGACAGGAACAGAGCTCCCCAACTTCCCCAGTTTAGTAAACTGGTGCATTCTGAGGCACCTGGATCGGTTCTGAGCATGGCGGCATGGGGTTTCCCCTGTCTGGGTGAGACAAGTGATTCAGCTATTTGGCTAATTTTTTTTTCTTGGTTTTGGCTCTAAGTTTTCGCTTTGCTAAAAACAAAACAAAACAAAACAGAACAGAACAACAACAACAACAACAAAACCACTTCTCAGAAACGGGTATTGCTTACTTGAGCCACTCATGAGGGAGCCAGATATCCATGCAGAAATTCTCTAGGTTCCCCCCAAGAGGTCCAGCACATACATTCGTAAAAATGTTAGTAATAACAGCCTCTTATGTAGCAATGACAATGTACCAGCTTCCTGCACATTTACTTATTTCACTTTCACAAGAGCCTTGTGAGGTGGGTGGGGGTGGTTATCCTTATTTACAAATCAGGGACTTTAGGAACAGAGAAGTTTAGGGACTCGCCCAAGGTCACACAGTGGTAGGAAGATGTCTGCTGAACACAGGCTACTAAGAAAATGTCATCGGAAAGAGTGGTTTTAGGTGATGGTCTGGGTGGTCGGTAGCCAGCCTAGTGAGTCCCTTATGCTCTTGAATCTTCTTTGGGTCAGGAACCCTTTGAGAATATGCTGAAAGCCTATAACCTCTCTCCAGAAAAGTGTGTATATGCTTTAGCACAGAAGAAATTCCAATGGGACTGCTTTAGGTGAGGAATTGCCAACTCACTTTTTAACAAGGAATGGCATTCTTTTTCTGTCTGCTCACCAACCGTCTTTTCTGTAGGTATGCCTCTGTCGACGAGCAGGCCAAAGGATGTCTCAATCTGTTTCCATAACACCTTAGTCATTTGGATTCATCGAAACAGTCTCGTTTTGTGCACTTTAAATTATATAGTTATATTTGTCAAGTGTACCTCAGTAAAGCCAGAGTAAAAATCGGTCTTGTTTAAGTTATTAAATCTTAATATTAACAATGTAAGTTCTGTCCATTTAAAGCTTTCAGTCTTGTATTCAGATCCAAGCTTCCCTCCTCCTCCAAGGCTACCAGGAGGCTCCTTTTCTTCTGAGGGGTGCATGTTTGCAGTGTGTGGGAGATGTCTGCTCTTGCTTGACCCCTCCATCCCCCTTGGTTACTCCCTCACCGATCTTTGGATTGGTTTGAGTCAGAGGAGGTGCCTGCTAAGGGCTCTGCTACAAGGGATCATTGTCAGCATCCATGTCCAGTGGCACATGGGGAGGGCGAGGAGTATGGTGAGGACACCACAGAGAATTTAAAAGCAATCACTAGACTGATAAAAGTCAGTTTGCATTTATCATCATTATGCACAGATAATACTAAACAACGTCAGTGATGAAGTACTTTTTCCTGCCTGAGCAGACCACACACCCTTGGTGTGCCATGAGGTCAAGGGACTTTGGCAGACCTTGACAGTCCCTTGAGATCTGGAATCTTCAGGCCAACTTCCGGCCGGAAGCACCCGTTGCTCATGCCTCTGTGCCCAGCAATGCTTGCCTCCTTGCCTCCAGCTTATCTTACTCTCCATAGCCCCAGCTCTGCCTGCAGAGAGAACCTGGCAGGAAGCTGGGATTGGAGGGAGTGATCTTTGTACTTTCTTGACCAGTAGCCTCAGGGCTGCATGGTGGCTCTGCAGACATCCGAATAAACAAGGAGGTGCCAGTCTCCCCATCATGCAGATATCCACAGATTTTTATTGGCCCTTGTCCCTGTGGAAACTAGTCAGAAGTCCCACTTTCCCCCTCTACCCCCAGGGAGAGAAAGGATGGGATAACTTCTTTTCCCAAACATTCTCCTCCCCCAGGAGACACATCCCGACTCCCACAATCCTCTAGCTTTATAGAGACCAGGGTGGGGAGAAGGGGGTGCGGCTTTGGTGCTTCCAATGGTTACTTCTCAGCTGGCTTGGTAGAAAGGTGGCTTTCTTCTAAGCCGGTGAGTTCCTTCTAAGCTGGTGGCTCATGGACCTTGCTATATGGTATATCTAGTCCCTGTGATTCTCAGCTCTGGTCTCAGTTTTGGGGAAACAGAAACAAACCTTCTCAGCATCTCAGACCACCATGCAATAGCTGTATAAATCCCAGGCCCACTGAAGCCTGGTCCCCAGGTCAGGAACCTCTGTGACAGTGTCATCACCTAGAGTCTGGCTCTCACTAGGGGTTAGTGCTGGCTGAGGTCAGCACAACCAATGTCTTAGTCACCAGGGCCCTTTCCTCACCTTTGTTTCACTTGCCAAGTCCTGGTACAGCTGCATGCGCCCCAAGGGAGGAATGGCCTCTCCCTGATTGGCACACTGGAGCTCCTTAGGTCAGTTACTGCCTAGGCACAAAGGCCCCTTTTTTTTTTTTAAAGATTTTTTATTTTTTATTTATTCATAGAGACACACACACACAGAGAGAGAGAGAGAGAGAGAGAGGCACAGAGACACAGGCAGAGGGAGAAGCAGGCTCCACGCAGGGTCCTGGGTCTCCAGGATCACGCCCTGGGCTGAAGGAGGCACTAAACCGCTGTGCCACCAGGGCTGCCCACAAAGGCCCTTTAAACCCCATCTCCCCAGGTCCTCTCTGGCTCCCCAAATTCCCCAGGTCCCCTACTTTGAGGGGACTTGGGCTTCTTGCCTTGCAACTTCTGGGCTTCTCTCCCTGCAGCTCTGACCTCTTTCTGTATTTGGCCCCAATTTTTTTTACCCTGGCTCCTTGGTGGGACCCATTCCTTGAGCTGCTATCCCTTGTTCTAGTCCAACTCTCCATCTAGAGTGTGGTCAGCATCCTCCTGAGACTTCCCTGGTCTGCTTTATGATAAGGGAACTTTGAAAGCCATATTTGTTATAAAAGGTTCTCAGGCTCCTTGTAAAATACTCCTCTTGAAGTTACTTAGTTAAGAAAGAACGCATTAAGAAAAAGACTGTCCATCCAGACCTTGGTGAAACAAGGCAGATAGAGGAGCACACAAAGAAAAAGCTTAAATGAGTCTAAATGGCTTTTGACAAAGGGGCAAAAGCAATTCATAGATGAAGGATAGCCTTTTTCACCAAATGGTGCCAGGAAAATTGGGCATCTTTAGGAAAAATAAATAAATAAACCTCCCTCCAAACTTTGTATTCTATGCAAAACTTAACTCAAAATGGGATGTCTAGGTGGCTCAGTGGTTGGGCAGTTGCCTTTGGTTCAGGTTGTGATCCTGGGATCCGGGATCCAAATCCTGTCCCTCATTGGACTCCTGCGAAGAGCCTGCTTCTCCCTCTGCCTATGTCTCTACCTCTGTGTGTGTGTCTCTCATGAATAAATAAATAAATCTTTAAAAAAAAAACTTAAAATGGATCATGGGCTTAAATGTAAAATGTAAAGCTAAACCTCTTAGGAAAACAAAAGGAGGGGGAACATCTTTGGGATCTAGCACCGCTAAGATCTAGACAGCAAGAGCACAGTCTATAAAAGGAAAAATTGAATCTCATCAAATTAAAAACCTGTACTCTGTGATAGAAACTGTTATAATGACAAAAAGACAAGCTACATACTGGGAGAGAATATTTGCAAATGACATATCTGATAACGGAATATCTAGAATATAGAAAGAACTCTCAAACTCAATCTGTAAAACAGGAAAAAAATCCAGTTAGAACATGCACAAAAAAAACATGAGGGACATGTTCCTGAAGATTTACAGATGGCAAATGAGCACATGGAAAAGAGTGTTCAACATCACCAGCCATTAGGAAAATGCAAATTTTAAGCTACGGTGCAATATCACTAAACACCTATTGGAATAGCTAGATTAAAAATTGTTTACAACTTCAAATGCTGGAAAAGATGCTGAGAAATTAGATCATCCACACATTGATGTAGGGTACAGCCATGCTGAAAAAGTATGTCAATTTCCTAAAAAATGAAACATACAACTACGAAAACCCAGCAATTGCACGCTTCAGTGAGTTAAGAGCCAAACAAACTGGTACATCCACACAGAGGAACACTACTCAGCAATAAAAAGAAATGAACCAGAATGCCTGGGTGGCTCAGTGGTTAAAGCATCTGCCTTTGGCTCAGGGTGTGATCCTGGAGTCCCAGGATCAATTCCCGCATTGGGCTCCCTGCATGGAGCCTGCTTCTCCCTCTGCCTCTCTATCTCTCTGTGTCTCTCATGAATAAATAAATAAAATCTTTTAAAAAATTTTAAAAATTGGGGATTCCCAGGTGGCTCAGCAGTTTAGCACCTGCCTTCGGCCCCGGCGTGATCCTGAAGTCCTGGGATCGAGTCCCACGTCGGGCTCCCTGCATGGAGCCTGTTTCTCCCTCTGCCTCTCTCTCTCTCTCTTTCTCTCTCTCTCTCTCTCATGAATAATTAAATAAAATCTTAAAAAAATTTTTTTAAATTAAAAAAAGTAAGAAGAAATGAACTATTGATATGCCCAACAACTGGAACATAGCTCCAGAGAATAATTCTGAGTGAAAAAAGGCCAATCCTAAAGGGTTAAATACAGTGTGATTCCATTTATATAGTCTCTTGACATAACAAAATTATAGAAATGGAGAACAGATTAATGGTTGCCAGGGGCCAAGGACAGGGGAATGGGGGTAGGAGGGAATATGAACATGGTTAATAAAAGAGCAACGTGAGGGATCGCTCTGGTGGTTTAAATGTTCTATATGACATTGACTGTGTCATGTCACTGTCCTGGTTGAGATTTTGTACTAGTTTTGCAATATGTTACCATGGGGTGAAACTGGTAGAGGGTATGTGGGATCTTTCTGTATTGTCGTTTCTTACAACTGCCCATGAATCCACAATGATCTCAAAATTAAAAGTTCAATTAAAAATTTAAATGATGGGACGCCTGGGTGGCTCAGTGGTTGAGCTTCTGACTTCAGCCTAGGGTGTGATCCTGGAGACCCGGGTTCGAGTCCCACATTGGGCTTCCTGCATGGAGCCTGCTTCTCCCTCTGCCTGTGTCTCTGCCTCTCTTTCTGTGTGTCTCTCATGAATAAATAAATAAATGAAATCTTTAAAAAAAATTTAAATGATGTTATAGTGTTCCCTGCACCTCCTAATATTTCCTGACCAACAAAATGTCCTTAAAAGTAGATACCTTCAAAGGAAGATATTTTATTTAATACAACATTCTTGGTAACCATAAAACCCTTTCTTACTTACTTCAGTGGGAATATCATCTGTGGAGCAAAATCTATTTTCTTGTCACTTTTGAAATACACAGATTTATACAATTTTAAAATGATGTTGCATTTCTACTTCTTGGCAAGATGAAGTAGACATACTTTTCCCAATTCCTCCCACTTTAAGTACACCTAAATATCCTAAACATGATATATAAAACAAATATAACAAGACTCAAAGAGGTAGAGAGAAGGCAGACCAACCAGCTAGGGACCTGGGCACTAGAATTTTTTTTAAGATTTTATTTATTCATGAGAGACACACAGAGAGAGGTAGAGACACAGGCAGAGAGAGAAGCAGGCTCCATGCAGGGAGCCCAATGTGGGACTCCATCCCAGGGCCATGGGATCATGCCCTGAGCCAAAGGCAGATGTTCAACCACTGAGCCATCCAGGCATCCCATCTTTTTGCATCCTATATTCCAGACCATGTCCTGGGTGCAGACAGCCTAGAAACACCCAATGAGCACAGAAAAAGAAAAAAAAAACCCTAAGAAAAGTCTGCTCTTTCCAGCCAAAGTACAAGGAAAGGGACAACCTAGCAAAACAGAAAACTTTTAGAGAAAAACTCCTCTACTCCAGGCAATACCACAGAAAGAACTGTGCCCCCATTTCTACTTCCATTGTCAAAGGCTGAATGGGGAGTCTAGATCCCCACACTTGGTGTCTGTAGTAAGGATCCCTTCTCTCTCCCCACTGAGGTAGTGTCAGAGAAAGCCTAGTGGAGAGTCAAGACTCTCACTATCACCCAGTGATAACAACACTTCCCCACCCTGATATCAGTGGAAACCACACAATGAGTGGTAAAAGGCACTCTTATCTCTACCTCCCAGAGTGTCAGTGGAAGCTAAGTGAGGAAGCTGGATTTTTACCCTCACCTGGAAGCGATGAGGCAATGTGCCTCTTTTCCCTGCTTGATGCTGCCTCAGGGAAGACCTCCTAAAACAGATTTAAACAAAATTCAGAATTTCATAATATAATATCCAAAATGTCTGAAATTCAACTGTAACTCACTTATCACACCATGAACCAGGAATATCTCAACTTGAATGAGAAAAGATGGTTAACAGAGGGGCACCTGGATGGCTCAGTCAGTTAAACATCCAACTCTTGATTTCAGCTCAGGTCATGAGCTCCAGGTTTGGGGCAGCACGCTCAGTGAGCAGTCTGCTTGAGGTTCTCTTTCTCTCCCTCTCCCTATGCCCCTCCCTACCAGCTTGCACGCTGCATGCTATCTTAAAAAATTTAACAGACACCAATGCAAGGTGATACAGATCACCTTGAGAGGTGACAAGGGCTTTGAGGTAGTCATCATGAAAGTGCTTAAACAAGCAATGACAAACATGCTTTAAACAAATGAAAAAATATAAAATCTCAGCAAAGAAACAGAAGATCAAAGAAGAATCAAACACATTTTAGAACAGAAAAATACAATAACCAAAAATTTAAAACTCAGCTGATGGTCTTAACAGAAGATTAGAGGTTACTAGGCATCCCCGGTGGCTCAGCGGTTTAGCACCGCCTTCAGCCCAGGGCATGATCCTGGAGATCCGGGACTGAGTCCCACGTTGGGCTCCCTGCATGGAGCCTACTTCTCCCTCTGCCTGTGTCTCTGCCTCTCTCTCTGTGTGTCTCTCATGAATAAATAAATAAAATCTTAAAAAAAAAAAGATTAGAGGTTATGGAAGAAAGAATCAGTGAACTGGAAGTTAGAACAATTGGGGATCCCTGGGTGGCGCAGCGGTTTGGCGCCTCCCTTTGGCCCAAGGCGCGATCCTGGAGACCCAGGATCGAATCCCACATCGGGCTCCCGGTGCATGGAGCCTGCTTCTCCCTCTGCCTATGTCTCTGCGCCTCTCTCTCTCTCTCTCTCTCTCTCTCTCTCTCTCTCTCTGTGACTATCATAAATAAATAAAAAATTTAAAAAAAAATTAAAAAAAAAGGAAGTTAGAACAATTGAAATTCCCAAACCTGAACAACAATAGAACAATCTATTTCCTGAAATAGATTGAAGGAAAAAAAAAAAAAAAGAGCCATAGGGACCTATGAAGCTATATAACAAAAGATACGTTTGTGTCTTTGGAGTCCCAGAAGAGGAGAAAGAGAGTGAAGCTTAAAGTGAATTTGAAGAAATGATGGACAAAAATGTCTTAAATTTGGCAAAAGACATAGATTCAAGAAGCTGAAAAAATAGCAAACAAGATAATCCTAAAGAAATTTGCCAAGATATGTTATACTCACACTTCTAAAAAATTAAGCAAAAGAGGGATCTCTGGGTGGCGCAGTGGTTTGGCGCCTGCCTTTGGCCCAGGGCGTGATCCTGGAGACCCGGGATCGAATCCCACATCGGGCTCCTGGTGCATGGAGCCTGCTTCTCCCTCTGCCTGTGTCTCTGCCTCTCTCTCTCTCTCTATCATAAATAAATAAAATTTTTAAAAAATTAAGCAAAAGATAAAAATCTTGAAAGTAGCAAGAAAGAAATGACACTTTAAGGCAGTCTGGGTGGCTCAGCGGTTTAGCGCCGCCTTCAGCCCGGGGTGTGATCCTGGAGACCTGGGATTGAGTCCCACATAGGGTTCCCTGCATGGAGTCTGCTTCTCCTTCTGCCTCTCTCTCTCTCTGTGTCTCTCATTAATGAATAAATAAAATCTTAAAAAAAAATAAAGAAATGACACCTTACCTATAGGAAGAAAACAGTTTGAATGACAGTATATTTCTCAGCAGAAACCATGGAAGCCAGAAGAAAGTGGTGTAAAATTTTTCAAGTGCCAAAAGAAAAGAACTGTCAACCTGGAATTCTATACCAGTGACATAGAAAATATCCCTCAGGGGACGCCTGGGTGGCTCAGTGGTTAAGCGTCTGTCTTTGGCTCAGATCATGATCCTGGGGTTCTGGGATTGAGTCCCACATCAGGTTCCCTCTGAGGAACCTGCTTCTTCCTCTGCCTGTGTCTCTGCCTCTCTCTCTCTCTGTCTGTCATGAATAAATAAATAAAATCTTAAAAAAAAAAAAAGAAAATATCCCTCAGGATTGAACAATAAGTCAAGACATTTGCAGAGGAAGGAAAACTAAGAGACTTTGCCTCCAGACTCTGTCTACCCTAAAAACTGGCTAAAGGAAGTTCTAGGGGAAAAAAAGGAAATGGTAAAGAAAGAACATCAGAAAGAAAGAAAGAGCAAAGGGAGGAGTAAAGCTCTGGGTACATACAATAGTTTACTTCTTTCGAGTTTTCCAAATTATGTTTTATGGTTGAATAAAAAATTACAGCACTATAATGTGGTTCTCAACGTATGTAGAGAAAATATTTAAGACAGTTATAAATGGGAGAAAGTAAGAGACGCCGAGAACACAACAGCATGTTGGTGTTATTCTTGCCCAAAATGCATGACTTCAATCTAATCATGAGAAAACATCAGACAAACTAAAATTGGATAATTGATCAGTACTCTTCCAAAGTATCAAGGGTCTTAAAAGACAGAAAAACTATTTTGGATTGGAAAAGTCTCAGAGATATCACAACCGAATGCAATATGGGATCCTAAATTGGATTTTTTTAAAAAATTAATAGTAGAGTGCATAAAGTACACCAATTTTAAGTGTACGGCATGAGGATTTTTTACATAGAGACACAACTATGTAGCCAACACCCAAATTAAGACTGAATATTTCTATAAGGAATGACAGGACCTATCCATAGATTCTTTTTATGCCCTTTCCCTGTCTGTTCCCTCCTCTGGAGGTAATCACTATTCTGAGTTCTGTTGTCACCAGTGAGTTTTGCCTGTTCTTGAACTTCATATAAGTGGAATCATATAGTATGTACTCTCTTGTGCCTGATTTCTTTCATTCAATATATCTGTGAGATTCATTTATGTTGTGTTGCAAACCTGCAGTTCATTCTTTTTATGCTGTGTTGTATTCCATTTGTACACATTTATTTTCCAATTGATAGGCATTTGGTTTGTTTCCAGTGTTTAACTATGAATAAAATCTTCCATAAACGTTTTTTGTATGCATGTTTTTGTTTTCGCATGATTTCATTTCTTTGGGTAAGTGTATAGGAATTGCTAGATCATATTTTTAGCCTTAAAGATACTGCCAGGCAGTTTCCCAAAGTTGTACCAATTTATATTCCCACCAGCAACATAATGAGAATCTGTTGTTCCATGTCTTGCTCATACTTGGTATTCCCAGTCCTTTTTGGTTTTAGCTATTCTGGTGGGTTTGATGTCCCTTTATTTTTATGCCATTTATTTGTTAAAGAATCTGGGTCAATTCTCCTGTAAACCTTTCCACAATCTGGATATAGCTAATTGTTCTTTGTGGTAGCATTTAATGTTTCCCTTATCCCCAGTATTTCCCTTATACTAATAATTATCTCTAGAGATTTGATTTGATTATATTGAAAGTTTTTTTTATACTTCATAGGCAGCTCTTCCTATTACCTGTTGCATCAAATCCGAAAGAACATAATGTCTATGATCTCACTTTAATTTATGTTAAGAGAGATCATTGAATTCAGGTGATGTCAGAATGTTTCATTTGCGATCGAGTTTCTCATCAATCCTCCACTTGATGATTTTAATGGAGATTGATGATTATTGCTTAGATCCATCATTTCACCGGAGTTACAAAATTATGATTTTCTAATTATAACATTCCTTTTACATTTGTTATCACTGATTATTTGTATTCATCCTTATCATTTATTTGGTTGCCTATATACATTTCTTACCAGAAAAGCAAGATAACTGCTTGATAATCTTTATCAATTAGCAGAATAATGAGGTGTTGCTCGTTATTTTTGTTGCTTCCACCTCCAAGATAATGAATTTTTTTAAGTATCATTATCCACTTAAGGATTTATAAAATATATTGAAAGACTTTCGATTCATTGTAACAGTTCTTTTTGATGCTCAAATTGTTCCATCTTTGGCTGGTGAGAATATTTTCAAGTTAGCTCTAATGTATGGACATTTTTTGTTTTTTAGAGACAGCGAGAAACAGCGTGCACACACATGAACCAAGTAGTTGGGGGGGAGGAGCAGAGAGAGAGAGAGGGAGAGAAAGAATCCTAAGCAGACTCCTCCCTGAGTGTGGAGCCTGATGCAGGGCTCGATCCCACAACCCAGAGATCATGGCCTGGTCAAAATCAAGAGTCAAAACACTTAACTGACTGAGCCACCCAGGCGCTCAGTGTATGGGCATTTTAAAGGCATTTGATACATACTACCAAAATGCTGTCCAGGAAAATTGTATGATTTTACATACCCACAAGTGGCATGTTGGAATGTTTCTTTTCTGCTGTTACTCAACATTGGCTTCTGTAATATATTTTAAATAAATACCTGCCAATATGATAGATTAAAAATAATATCACATTGGGATGCCTGGGTGGATCTGATAATTCTGTTTATCTTTTTGAGACACTGACATACTCTTCCCTACAGTGGCTGCACCATTTTACATTCCTTCCAGCAATATGCAAGGGTTCTCATTTCTCTACATCCTCGTCAACACTATTTTCTGTTTATTTGAAATATGCATCACCCTAATGGGTGTGAAGTGGTATTTCTTTGTGGTTTTGATTTGCATTTCTCTAATGATTAGTGATATTTTCATGTGCTTATTGGCCATTGCATATCTTCTCTGGAGAAATGTAAATTCAAGTCCTTTGCCCTTTTTAAAAATGGGTTGTGGGGGAGGGGTGCCTGGGTGGCTCAGTCCATTGAGCTTCTGACTCTTGATTTTGGCTCAGGTCATGATCTCAGGGCCATGAGATCAAGCCTGGCATCAGGCCACATGTTGGGCTCCAGGCTTAATAGGGGATCTGCTTGAGGATTCTCTCCATCTCCCCCTGCTTATGCTCTCTCTTTTTCTCTCTAAAATAAAATAAGTAAATACAATCTTTAAAATTAAGTTAGATGGGGGCAAGTTTAGATGGGTGGCTCAGTCAGTTAAGTGTCTGCCTTTGGCTCAGGTTATGATCCCAGAGTCCCTTGTCAGGCTTCATGCTCAGTGAGGAGTCTGTTTCTCTCTCTCCCTCTGCCTCTCTGCCCACTTGTGCTCACATGCTCTTTCTCTTGCAAATAAATAAATAAAATTTTTTAAAAAAATAAAATAAGATAAAATGAAATGAAATGAAATAGGTTGTTTTTGGTTGTTTTTTTTTGGTTTGTTTTTGTTGTTGAATTATTGGAGTTATATATATTTTTGATATTAATCTTTTAAAATTGTCCAGGAAAGATTAGGAGGTACAGGTACCCATATAATCTATCTATCTATCATCTATCTATCTATCTATCTATCTATCTATCTCCATAAAATCAGATATAGGATTTGCAAATATTTTCTCCCATTCCATAGGTTGCCTTTTACTCTGGTTGATAGAGTCCGTTGGGGGACAAAATTTTAAAATTTTGATCAATTCCAATTTATCTCTTTGTTCTTTTGTTGCTTGTGCTTTTGCTGTCATTTCCAAAAAAGTTTTGTCAAAGGCAATGTTACAAAGATTTCCCCCATCTTTTCTTCTAAGAATTTTAAAGTTTTAGTTCTTTGGTACATTTTTAGTCAATTAAAAAAATACGGTGTAAAGAAAAGGCCCAACTTCAATTTTTTGCATGAGGATATCCAGTTTTACCAACACCATGTGTTGAAAAGACTGTCCTTTCCCCATTGAATGGTCTTGGCGCCCTTATAGAAAATTATTTGACTGGTTATGCTTTCCTGGGATGTCTTGAACCTTTATTTTTTTATTTTTAAAAAAAATTTTAAAGATTTTATTTATTTATTCATGGGAGACAGAGAGAGAGAGAGAGAAAATGAGAGAGGCAGAGGGAGAAGCAGACTCCATGCAGGGAACCCAACGTGGGACTCGATCCCAGGTCCCCAGGATCAGGTCTTGGGCTGAAGCTGGCACTAAACTGCTGAGCCACCTGGGCTGCCTTGAACCTTTATATCTCTGGGTCTCTTTTCTACACAACAGGTCTTTAAATATTGTACGCTGTCATCATAGCCCCTGTAAGGATCTGTAGATATATCAACCGTATTTTGATACAATTCTTCCATTTCACCCACAGTGCCTATGAGGTTGAACTATGAACTCATAAATGAATAAATATACATGGTATAAATCTTCCTCATGACCTTGGTCATTATTCTTTGGACTTGCCCCAGTGTCCCAATGTTCTTTAAAAAAGGTGGTTTCCTGACCTGGACACAAGGCTCCATATGAGAATGAGCCATGTTCAGACCAAAAGTTGTCACCTCCTATTTACAGGACATTCTGCTCCCTTCACGTAGCTGAGAGTTGTGTTAGTTTTTTGGCAGACGTGTCTGTCTCACTGTTGACTCATCCTGGGCTTATGATCAGCAAAAACACCCAAGGATATGTTAAAACAGTGTTTATTGCTATTTCCCCAACTTGATTATAAAAGAGGGAGAGATTTTGGGAAATGAAGAAAAGTAAAAAGAAAAATCAACCATTAATATGTTTAGTGTTCAGTCTACCTTCTTGTCTATTTATATGTTTTAATTTTTTAAAAAGATTTTATTTATTTATTCATGAGAAACACAGAGAGAGAGAGAGGCAGAGACACAGGTAGAGGGAGAAGCAGGCTCCATGCAGGGAGCCCAATGTGGTACTCGGTCCCAGCACCCCAGGATCACGCCCTGGGCTGAAGGCAGCACTAAACCGCTGAGCCACCTGGGCTGCCCCTTATATGTTTTAATTTTTTAAAACAAAATTCAGATAATATATATACACATATGTACTTGTGTATATGTATGTATATGTATAAAATATGTGTGTGTATATACATATTTTTAAAGTGGGCTCCATGCCCAGTATGGAGCCCAATGTGGGGCTTAAACTCAGGGCTCTAAGATCAAGACTTGTACTGAGATCAAGAGTCAGACACTTAACTGACTGAGCCACCCAAGCAAACCTCAGATCATATATTTTATGACATTACATATTTTTCAAACCCTCACTTCATAATGAGACTATATAAGATAATAATGGCTATATAAAATTCCTTCATTTAGAGTGTATTGTACCTTAATATTCTATTTTATAATTTGTTGAACCATTTTGCTATTGGACATTTCAGTTGTTTTCACTGTTATAAATAAGACTATTATGAACACTTTAGTATATAACTCTTTTTAAATCTCTCTGAATTGAAGCTGGACTTCACAGTTTATCCACCAGATTGTACTTTTTCCAACATTCAACTTTTATTTTTTATGATTTTATTTATTTATTTGATAGAGCATAAGCAGGGGGAGCAGCAGGCAGAGGGAGAGAGGGAAAAGCAGACTCCCCACTGAGAAGGGACACCCCCCCCCCCCCCGCCCCGATGCAGAGTTCAAACCCAGGACTCTGGGATCATGACTTGAGCAGAAGACAAATGTGTTAACCGACTGATCCACCTAGACACCCCTTTTTGGTTGGTTTTACCTGATTCTTTCATTCTTATCAAAGTCTCTATGAACCTCAATTTTCTTTCCTAATATATTAGACATTGTTCTCAGGTTTGGGTCAATATAAGCAGGTGTTATGTCTTTACTAGAGAGTTTACTAAATATATTGAAGGGTGCAAGGTCACACATAGAGCTGTGCAGTTTCCCATTAAAGAGTACTTTCTCTCTGTTGATATTAACCACTTGGAAGAGAGGTTACATTTTATTACTATTATATTCTTGACATTTTATTTTATTTTAAAATTTTTTATTTATTTATGATAGTCACACAGAGAGAGAGAGAGAGATTGAGGCAGAGACATAGGCAGAGGGAGAAGCAGGCTCCATGCACCGGGAGCCCGAGGTGGGAGGCGATCCCGGGTCTCCAGGATCGCGCTCTGGGCCAAAGGCAGGCACCAAACCGCTGCGCCACCCAGGGATCCCCTATTCTTGACATTTTAGAAACTGATATTAAGAGAGGTTATATCACACAAACTGAGTCTGACTGGAGCCAAAGTCTACTTTAGTCATATGCCACATTTAGCTTTATAGTTAGTAAATTTGATATCCGGTAAATTCAGTTTCCAACTTTCTCTTCTTCTTCTTCATGATTGTCTTGGCCACAGGTCAGCAAACTATGACTCACAGGGCAAATTTGGCCTACTGCTTATTTTTGTGAATAAATCTTTATTGGAACACAGCCATACTGATTTATCTATGTATTGTCAATGGTCGCTTTTCTGTTACAAACAGAAATGAGTTGTGACAGAGATTGAATCGTCTGAAATATTTACTATCTGGCCCTTTACAGTTTCCCAACCCCCAGGCTTAGCTATTCTAAGTTCTCCGTATATCTGTATTTTTACCAGTTCTTTGTATATCTGTATTTTTAAAATCCTGCCAGGAGGGGCACCTGGGTGGCTCAGTGATTGAGTGTCTGCCTTTGGCTCAGGTCATAATCCTGGGGTCCTGGGATCGAGTTCCGCATCAGGCTTCTCCCTCTGCCTCTGTCTTTGCCTCTGTCTCTGTGTCTCTAATGAATAAATAATAAAACCTTTTAAAAATAAAATCCTGCTGGATGTTGAGACTGCATTGAATTTTTAAGTCAATGCTATCTTCTTGCAGTATTGAGTTTCCCAGTGCATGAGTATAGTATCTCTCTCCAGTTATTTATGTCTTCTTTAATTTCTCTCAGCAATGTTTTTACGGTGTTAGTGTGCCTCTTTTAATAGGTTTATTCCTAGATATCTGGTGTTTTTTGATACTATTATAACTGTATTTTTAGACTTTTTTTTAAAGATTTTATTTATTTATTCATGAGAGACACAGAGAGAGAAAGGCAGGGACACAGGTAGAGAGAGAGAAGCAGGCTCCATGCAGGGAGCTGGATGTGGGACTCCATCCCAGGACCCCAGGATCTTGCCTTGGGCCAAAGGCAGATGCTCAACTGCTGAGCCACCCAGGCATCCCAAGATTTTATTTATTTATTCATGAAAGACACACAGAGAGAGGCAGAGACATAGTCAGAGGGAGAAGCAGGCTCCATGCAGGGAGCCCAATGTGGGACTCGATCTCTGGACCATGGGATCGTGCCCTGAGCCAAAGGCAGGTCCTCAACTGCTGAGCCACCCAGGTGTCCCTAGACATTTTATTTTATTTTATTTTATTTTATTTTATTTTATTATTTTATTTTATTTTATTTATTTTTAAAGATTTTAATTATTTATTCATGAGAGACACAGACTGAGAGAGGCAGAGACACAGGCAGAGGGAGAAGCAGGCTCCACGGAGGGAGCCTGATGTGAGACTGGATCCTGGGTCTCCGGGATCATGCCCTGGGTCGAAGGCAGGCGCTAAATCAATGAGCCACCCAGGGATCCCCCTAGACTTTTTATTTTAAAATCGTTTCAGACCTAAAGAAATTTTGCAAAGTTAGTATAAAGAGTCCTATGTACTCTTCTTCCAGATTCCCTAAATAGTAATATTTTGTTATTTGCTTTATCATTCCCTTCTTCTCTCTCTCTCTCTCTCTCTCTCTCTCTCACAGATATATGTATAGACACACAGACACACACAAACGCACACACATTGTTGGTAAATGGTATTTTTAAAATCTTATTTTTCAATGTTGCTAATATATAGAAATTGATGTTTGATATTGACCTTCTAGCTAGTGACTTTGCTAAATTCACTTGTCGGTTCCAGTAATGGATTTTTTGGCTTGTCTATATATGTAATCATGCAATCTGGAAAAAAAAATGACAGCTTTATAGCTTCCTTTCCAACCTTCTTTTGTTTCTTTTTCTTGACTTGTTGCATTGGCTAGCACTTCTGGTAAAGTGTTGAATATAAGTGGTGATAGTGAACATTTTTTCGTGTTCTCAAACTCAGAAGAAAAGTGTTCAATATTTCACCATTAAATTGGATACTAACAGTAAGTATTTTTATTGATATTATAATAAAGAGTATCAACAAAATGCCAATAAAACCCAAAATTCCATCAAATAAATTCACATAACAATGAAAAAGAATGAATTACTGCTACTTTCAACAATACAGCGAATATCATAGATATAACAATGAACTAAGAAAGTCAGAAATAAAGTAATTCATCCCCTATCATTCCACTTACGTGAATTTCAAGAACAAGCAAAACTAATCAGAATAGCAGTTCCTGAAGCAGGAGATTGACAAGAAAGGGACATGAAGAAGCCTTCCAGAGGTGGAAGCATTATATCCTGATCTAAATGTTAGGTGCATAGGTTTAGTATCAGTGACTCCACTATCTAACCCTTTTGAAGTCTATTTATTTGATCTTTGGTGTATCAAAGTAAAATAGTCCAATAATCCCTTCCTGCCTTATACAGTACTATTAGAATTCAAATAAGACACAAGAGCCATAATAGCTAATATCTGCCTGGCGTTTGTTCTGTGCCAAGCACCATTTAAATACTATATACATCGATTCATTTAATCTCACTATACCCTAGATGGGATATTCTGTTGTTCTACATGTGAGAAATTATGCTTTGGAGGGTCTCACAGTCTCTAAGTGGAAGAGCCAAGATTTGATTCTAGATAGCTTGGCCTACAGCTATAAGCACTGCTCCATCCTGCCTCTGAGCTCTTCCTCTCTGACAGTGACTGGTGGGCCCTTTTACAGATCTTAGTATGTTTGCCAAGCTTCTGCTTCTTCTGGTCTTTATCCTTCCTGCTTCCGCCTTCAAGTCCTCTGAGTTGCTACACTGTGCTGGAAGAACTGTTGTTGGAAATTCCATGTTGGCACAGCACAGTGTTTCCACCCAGGGTGTGGGCACAACCTTAAGACAACACATTCTTACCACAGCCTGTGAGTGAAGCAGTGGAGGAGGCAGCCCTAGGCATGGTGAACAGACTTGGCTTGTTGCTTGTGGGCATCACAGTGTAGTCAGCAGGAACCTTCTAGAGTCTGTGTTTGCTTCTTGCTCTGAGATAGCTCTGAACTCTGAACTGGCTTTTTGAGAACCAATGTCTGCCTTGGTTCTCTCTGTTTTTTACTCCCTTTCCTCTCTTCCTTTATTCCTCCTTTCCTTTCTTAATTAAAAAAAATTTTAATAAATAAAATTTATGCCAGGTTAAAAAAAAATCAAACTGTACTAAAGAGTATAGAATAAAAATGGTCTCCCTCTCAACCTTGATTGTCTCCCACACCCAGTTGTCCCTGCTAGAGGCAACTATTATGCCAGTTTCCTGTATTTCTTCCTGAGATGTTTAATACATAAAAGCATATACAGATGTATCACTCCCTCATTGGCTTTTCACAAGTCATGTGATACTATTACATCTTGCTTTTTACACTTAAAAATTTACCTTGGAGGTAAAAATTGGAGGTTATTACATATCAGTATTTGAAGAACTTGTTGTGTTCCTGCTAATAGCTAAAGAGGACTCTCATCAGTTCACTTCATGTCATCTGTGTAATGCTGACTCTTCTTGTCCATATGGCGTAATGTTGCCCATGACAGTCAGGTAGGGGTCCACACATCTGTCTACATACACATCTATGCAGACACCTACCTGAATGTGGGGAGAAGTAGCTTTTTTTTTTTTTTAAGATTTTATTTATTTATTCATGATAGTCACAGAGAGAGAGAGAGAGGCAGAGACACAGGCAGAGGGAGAAGCAGGCTCCATGCAGGGAACCCGACGCGGGATTCGATCCTGGGTCTCCAGGATCGTGCCCCTGGCCAAAGGCAGGCACTAAACCGCTGCGCCACCCAGGGATCCCGAGAAGTAGCTTTAATTTTGGACCTTATGAAGGAAACCAGAGAGTCTAATGGGAATGACTGACCCAAGTGCTGGAAGGAGGGTGATAAACATTTTCCTGTATGGTTATCAAATCTGATTGTGACCAAGTCTCTGTGGATAGCCTCTTTTCTTATCCTGGAAAGCTGGACTCAGCACTTTAACACATGTTGCAAGTGGCCATGTTACAGCATGTTACATGTAAATAAGAAAGGGGTAGTTTACAACACACTGATGGAGAGAGAGGAAAGAGGTTTTCCACTATACACCACCACAGCCAAGCTTCATCAAGACCCTCAAATCCCCTTGCCCATGATCATCACCTCATCTCCCTGCTCCCTCAACCTCATTCATCACCTCTTTGGCTCAGGCTCTCCTTCCCTGTCTTGGCCAGAGCCATTTAGCTCTCTTGCCTTCCCCTTTGCATCCTCTCATCCATCTCTTAGAGTATGGTCTCTGGATCTTCTTTGTCAGATTCACCAGCAGGGCTTATTGACAATGCTATCCAAGACCTAAATGAACTGGAAATTGGGGGAGAAAGGGTCAGGAATCAGTATCTCTAACAAGCTCTCAGGTGATTGGTAGGTGTACTGAAGTTTGAGGCCAGGTGTAGAGGCTGCCTTTGGGACCATCAGTTGGACCCAGGTATTTGGAGCCAGGTTGATGGGAGCAAGTTATACTAAGCATGGTGGCCTGTGGGTAAAAATGCCCTCTTCTTGGCATACCCCATTCAGAAAGGGGCCATTGTGTGGCTGCTCCATGGTCAACTCTAATCTCTGGGATAAAGGAAGAAATACCCTCCACTGTGCTTTGTCTGTGGTAGATATATGGAGGCCAGTATTTTTTTTCCCTTTTAAAAATTGAGGTAGAGGGGCTCCTCGGTGGCTCAGTTGGTTGAGTCTCTGACTCTTGATTTCTGCTCAGGTCATGATCTAAAGGTCATGAGATGGAGCCCCATGGTGGGCTCTGTGCTCAACAGGGAGCCTGCTTAAAATTCCCTCTCTCCTGGGGTGCTGGGTGGCTCAGTTGGTTAAGCATCTACCTTTGGCTGAGGTCATGATCCTGGGATCCTGGGGTGGAGCCCTGTATAGGGCTCCATGCTCAGCAAGGAGTCTGCTTCTCTCTCTCTCCCTCTGCATTCCCCCTCCTGCTGCTCATGCTCTCTTATGTACTCTCTCTCAAATAAAGTTTTTAAATCTTTAAAAAATTTTTCTTTCTCTCTCTGTCCCTCTGCCCCTCCTCCCCTGCTCACACACTCTGTCCCTCTCTAAAAAAAAAAAAAAAAACTAAATAAAATATTTTAGAATATGTGCTGCCGAAGCAAGCACAAAAATAAGAAAATAAAAATAAAAACCGAGGTGGAAAGTATATGTGGTCAAGTGCATAAAATCTAAATGAGAAGCTTGATGGGTTTTTGCATAATTACACACTTGTGGAACACAACCATCTTCAAGAGATAGAGCATGGGGTCCCTTGTGCCCCCTTCCTCTTAACTCCCTGACCAGAAGTAACTACTATATTGACCTCCATCACCATAAATTAATTTTGCCTGTTGTTTTTTTAAGATTTATTTATTTATTCATTCATTCATTCATGATAGACACACACAGAGAGAGGCAGAGACACAGGCAGAGGGAAAAACAGGCTCCATGCCGGGAGCCCGACGTGGGACTCGATCCTGGGACTCCAGGATCGCGCCCTGGGTCAAAGGTAGGCGTCAAACCGCTGAGCCACCCAGGGACCCCCAATTTTGCCTGTTTTTGAACTTTATACAAAATCGAATTGTACAGGGTGCACTCTTTGTTTGGCTTCTTTTGCTCAGCATTTTGTTTGTGAGATTTCTCCATGTTTGTGTGTATAGTAGAGATTAGTCTTTATCATTGCTGTGTGCAAGGAGGCAGCAAACTGTTTCTATAAAGGGCCAGATAAGGGATCCCTGGGTGGCGCAGCGGTTTGGCGCCTGCCTTTGGCCCAGGGCGCGATCCTGGAGACCCAGGATCGAATCCACGTCGGGCTCCCGGTGCATGGAGCCTGCTTCTCCCTCTGCCTATGTCTCTGCGCCTCTCTCTCTCTCTCTCTCTGACTATCATAAATAAATAAATAAATAAAAATTAAAAAAAAAAAAAAAGGGCCAGATAAGGGCAGCCCCGGTGGCTTAGTGGTTTAGCGCCACCTTCGGCCCAGGGCGTGATCTTGGAGTCCCGGGATTAAGTCCCACATCGGGCTCTCTGCATGAGCCTGCTTCTCCCTCTCCCTCTGCCTGTGTCTCAAGATTTTATTCATTTATTCATGAGAGACAGGGAGAGAGAGAGGCAGAGACACAGGCAGAGGGAGAAGCAGGCTCCATGCAGGGAGCACAACATGGGACTCCATCCGCTCTCTAGGACCACGACCTGGGCTGAAGGCGGCGCTAAACCGCTGGGCCACCCAGGGATCACCAACAGTTTTTTTAGTTACATCTATTTGCATAGGTGTGTTATGGATTTTAATTTGCATTTTCCTGTGACTAATAATGTTGAGCACTTTCTTAAATTCTTGTTGGCCACTTGGGTATTTTGTGAAGTAAAACTTGTCTACTATTTCTAAAAATTGAATTGTTTGTCTTTTTCTTGTTGTTTGTGGAAGTTCATTATATATTTTGGAGACAAGTCCTTCGTTAGATATCAATATAGCAGATATCTTCTTTTAGTTTACGGCTTGCTCTTTTACTTTCTTAATAATGTCTTTTGATGAACAGAAAGTTCAAATTTTTTTAGAAGGTTTTAATTTTAATGAGGTCCAATCTATCAATTTTTTTTCTTTTCTGGTTAGTACTTTTTGTGTTCTGTTTAAGCAATCTCTGTCTGTCCCAAGATCATGAAGATATTCTCCTACCTTTTCTTCCAGGTTTTGTTGTTTTACCTTTCTCAGGTAGGTCTGTGATCCATTTTGAATCAATTTTTGTGTTTGATGTGAGGTAGGAGTCAAAGTTCATAATACTGCATAAGGAAATCCATTTTTCCGGTACCAGGTAGTGGACCACCATTTCCATCCATGATAGGAGCCCTGCTTTTAAGGTTGAGCTCTAGTCTAAAAAAGGGTTCTGAATGCCTGTAGTGTGGGTCTCCAGACTATGCCCCAGGAGGAAGAGATGAAAGAGGTGGGGGGTTTAGATACTCTGGGCAACACTAAGGTGGATAAGGCAGGTTCTCTCTGTCTGTGAAATTCCTTGTCTCCATAATGCTTAGAGAAGGATGTCACACCCGGCCAAGAGTTTTCAGCTGTTGCAGGAAAAATGAGATTTCCAAGAAACCACACTTGGAAAAAAAAAGAACCTGGTTTCACATTTTAAAATGTTTTCACTACTGTTCACGTTGCCTGGGCCAAGTTATTGCTTCCGGAAGAAAACAGGCTTCAAACTATGAACGATTAAGTAAGTAAATTAGTACTGGCAATAGCAGTAACTAGGGAAACTCCTGAATATTGTGAGATCCAAAACTATTTATTTCTGTAAGTGAAAGAGAAAGAGTGTCCCAGGCTCAGGTTCTGCAGATGTCAGACTTTGGACTAATATGTTCCAGACAGATGACAGCTGTCCAGAGCTTTCCCAACCACTCCCCAGGGCTTTCTCTTGGGTTACATGAACCTGGGCAGCCCTTCCACCATTTACGAGGGACAAGAAAGCCACTTTTTATACCTTGCTTTGATACCTTGAAGATGGGGCTGAAGGGTGCTTGTTATTTCTCACTGTTTATGGAGTATGTGGGGTTCAGACTTGGCTGGTAGGCACAGCACCAGGGAGTGGATATGGGGATGAGGCCTTGGCTCCCAAATTGATGCTAGAAGAGTATTTCATTCCCTGACTTGTGGTTTATTTCTGAGTACCTGGAATCTGCAGGGACAGCTGTGCCTGAGGATAAAGCACCTTCAGATCCGTGGGCTCACTAGCCCAGGACCATCCTTGAAGTCCACTCTCCTGGGAAAGTAATAGCATTTGTAGTTAACAAATAATTTATTCTCTGATATATTTTTTTTATTTTTTTATTTATTTATGATAGTCACAGAGAGAGAGGCAGAGACACAGGCAGAGGGAGAAGCAGGCTCCATGCACCGGGAGCCCGACGTGGGACTCGATCCCAGGTCTCCAGGTCCAGGATCGCGCCCTGGGCCAAAGGCAGGCGCCAAACCGCTGCGCCACCCAGGGATCCCCTATTCTCTGATATATTAATCAATACATTCACCCAACAAATTTTTATGGAGATAGACACTGTGTTAGGGTCTGGGCGTACATCAATGAACAGCACAGACAAAATTTCCTACTCTCATGGGGCCTTCTTTCCAGTGGGGGAAAACACGGAACAAACAATAAATAAATATAGGATGTGAAGTTAAGGTCCAGGGCAGGAGGGTCGGGGGAGGAACTATAATTTTAAGTAAAGGTGATAGGGTTGGCCTCAATGAGGAGGTGACATATGAACAAAGTCTTCAAGGAGGAGAAGAAATGAGTCATGGGGTTATCTGGAGGAAAAGCTGTCCATGCAAGGCTTTGGCTCACCTCTAAGTTAGGCATATTCTAAATCCAAAGATCTCTCCCTCCGTCCCTATCTTCTTTCCTACCTTCACTCTTTCCTCCTTTCCTTCCCTCTTCCCTATAGTTCTCCTCTCACTGAGAGACAAGGGACAAATGTGTTTCCCCCTGAGAGCTCTCCGGACCTCTCAAAACAGGACTTGGACATCTTCAGAAATGCCCCTAATATTACAGGACAGATGGGAATTTAGTGATGGATTGATTGTCTCTCTAATATTAGAACCCCATAGATGCCCCCAGAATGAAATTAAACTTTAATATGCTCACTCCAACTAATTTTATTTCATCCCAACTAATCCCTATCTTCTGAGGCCTTTGATGGGCACTTTAATTAAATCATGAAGGAGGGTGGAAACCTTCCCCATCCCTCCATCTTCCTCTACCTGCCCCCTGCACTGACTGGTGAGGAATGCCTCCTGTTCCCAGGGTGCTGGGATGGCAGGACCCTGTTCTGGACGTGGTCTCCACCCCAAACCCTACTCCTAGGTTCAGAGGAGTCTTTCCAGTAGAGATAGCAGCAGCCCTTCATGGATGAAACCATTGCTGGATTCCAGGCACTTGATAAATATTATTGAAAACAACCTGCCCCAAATGCTGTGTGTCTCTGTGACTCTCTGCTCTGGCCTGTTATAAGCCTCTGTGAATCTTTTCTACAGCACACTTCAGCTTTACAGCTTCCCTGCCACATGTGGCCAGAGCTGTGTTTCCTATCCTGTGAATGCCCTTGCCTGGCTGGGGCTGACCATTCATGCATGTATACATGTTTTCATTCGGCATTCATTCCTTCATCTCCACTTTCATGTCCCACAGGCATTTCAACCTTAATGAGGCCAACTTTGAGCTTCTGATCTAATCCCACCCCTAAATCAGCTCCTCCTCCTGTCTTCAGTGCCTCAGTAAGCGGCATCTGTGCCTCTCAGTCACAGCATCTAGAAACCTGGGAGTCATCCCTGAGAAAGACAATTATTATACGATCTTACCCATGTGTGGAATTTAAGAAACAAAACAGGATCATAGGGGAAGGGAAGAAAAAATAAAACAAGATGAAATCAGAAAGGGAGATAAACCATAAAAGATTCTTTTTTTTTTAAGATTTTATTTATTTATTCATGAGAGACACACAGAGAGAGAGAGGCAGAGACACAGGCAGAGAGAGAAGCAGACTCCATGCAGGGAGCCTGATGTGGGACTCAATCCTGGGACTCCAGGATCATGCCCTGGGCTGAAGGCAGACACTTCAACCACTGAGCCACCCAGGCGTCCCCATAAGAGAGTCTTAATCATAGGAAACAAACTGAGGTTGCTGGGTTGGGGGGATAGGGTAACTGAGTGAGTAAGGCAACTAATCTCTTTGCACCTTTTCCCATAGTGACATGGAAATAACATTATCACTATACTTTAGAGGATTGTTAGAGGGAGTAGGATTTACTACATCAAAAGAACCATGTCTAGGACATAGTAAGGACCAAATATATGTTAGCTGACAGAAAATGGTGTTGGCTATGTCTCCATCCTTTAGCCAAGTAGCAGCTCATTTTGTTAGTTTTAAGATTTTATTTATTTATTTATTTATTTATTTATTTATTTATTTATTTATGACAGAGATAGGGACAGAGACAGAGAGAGAGCATGATCAGGGAGAGGGAGAAGCAGACTCCCCACTCAGCAGGGAGCCCAATGAGGGCTGGATCCCAGACCCTGGGATCATGACCTGAGCCAAAAGCAGACACTTAACCGATTGAGCCATCCAGGCATCCCTAAATTACTTATTTTCACGTTAATGTAGATGTTTCTATAAACCAAGAAAAACTGAATAGTATTATACATTTTAAAAATTAATTTATTTCTTTATCTTTTTAAATTTTTATTTAAATTCAAGGTATTTGAGGAGCCTGCCTGGGTGGCTCAGTGGTTGAGTGTCTGCCTTTGGCTCAGGTGGTGATTCCGGGGTGGTGATCCCGAGGGATTGAGTCCTGCATTGGGCTCCCTCACAGGGAGCCTGCTTCTCCCTCTGCCTATGTCTCTGCCTCTCTCTGTGTGTCCCTCTCTGTCATCAGAACTGTTTTGGCTCTGGCCTGGGGCTTTATTACATGTGTGAGACCCTGAATCCTGAAGCTTCCCTGCTTTGGCTGCTGATTATGAAGGTCCAGGCTGTGGGTAGGGGGTGTTCCAATACCCACAGGGTTTGGGGCTGCAGGAAAGCAGCTACCAGAATGTATTTTTTAAGAAATTCCACCTTGGTGGAATAAAGTAAACTTTATTCTCTGAAAAAAAAAAAAAAAAAAAAAAAGAAGGGACACTCTCTGTGTGTCCCTTATAAATAAATAAAGAAATAAAATCTTGAGATCCCTGGGTGGCGCAACAGTTTGGCGCCTGCCTTTGGCCCAGGGTGCGATCCTGGAGACCCGGGATCGAATCCCACGTCGGGCTCCAGGTGCATGGAGCCTGCTTCTCCCTTTACCTGTGTCTCTGCCTCTCTCTCTCTCTCTCTCTCTCTGTGACTATCATAAATAAATAAAAATTTAAAAAAAAGAAATAAAATCTTAATAAAAATAAATAAATATTAAATTCTAGGTAGTTAGCATCCAGTGCAGTATTGGTTTCAAGAGTACAGTTCAGTGATTCATCACTTACATACAACACCCAGTGCTCATGGCGACAAGTGCCCTCCTTAATCCCCATCCTTCCACAGGAATTTCGGCCAAGCTTTGCTTCCTCAGAGCCTGGGAAAATGCAGTATCAGGGTACTTTCCAGTGTGACACCTTATCATAGTCTAGCTCCCCTTCTTCCTCAATCGCAGGTGAAACAGTTGCTCTCATTTTTATCCCGGAACAAGAGACTCCCTCAATAAAGCAGCAGCAGTGTCCTTCCTCATGAAGGAGGACTGGGCTCTGTTAAAGAGCCAGAGCAAGGCCAGTCCTTCCCACAGGTTCAGGGAATGAGTTTATTGTAGAATTCTCTAGGCAATAAGGAAGCTGGGCTGGATGGCATGGTCTGGCGTCATGCAGCCTGGGGGGGGGGGAGTCCCACTCCCCAAATGCCATCTGCCTCGGGGCTTGGGGTTTGTCCACACGGCCTGGCTGGGGCCATGTCCCCTCCATTCCCTCACCTCAGAGCGCTGCTCACCGTGACTTCTCTGTCTTCTCTCTGAGGGTCTTCTGGACATCTACCCTGCTATCAACCACTGCTCCTCTTGGAAGCAACCACTGCTCCTCTTGGAAACTCCAATTCAAACCCTCTGAGGCAGGGGCCCACCAGGTTGCCTCCAGGGCCACTGGCTGCCCCAGGGAGAGGGGCCCACCTGTCCAGTCAACTGGGAGGGGTCACGTACCCAGCAGGGAGACTGAGGCCCAGAAAACCTCTCAGAAGTGGCTGCACCAGGGCAGATGTCCTGATGCTTCTAGAAGGAGTCTCTCCAGATAGAAGTATTTTTTCTTTAAAGATTTCATTTGTTTATTCATGAGAGACACACAGAGAGAGGCAGAGACAGAGGGAGAGGGAGAAGCAGACTCCCTGCGGGGAGCCCAATGTGGGACTCGATCCCAGGACCTCGGGATCATACACTGACCCGAAGGCAGACATTCAACCACTGAGTCACCCAGGTGCCCCAGGAGTTAAGTATTAACGACAATACAATTCATATGGAATTATAGACAAAACAAGGGCCTGGAACAAAATTGCAATCACAAAGTTGGCTGTGTTTCTCTGCATTTTCTCCACCTCTCGCAAGCCACCCCATGCTTCGGTTTCCCTTCTGGTAAAACAGAGAGCATTATTCTCCCTCCACCCCAATACATGCAACTTTCTCTTCTTGACAAGGGTCCTTGAAGTCATCTGGCGACTTACACAGTGGCCTTGTGAGGTGTATCACCACTGTCACCATGTTACCTGGATCAGGGAACTCGCTCACCTGGAGTCTCTCAGATGAGCCAGGAATCTCCCCAAAGTGGGCCTGGCTCTAAAAGCCCTCCCTCATGGGGACTCTCAGGGTGGTGGTGGCAGCCTCTGCGGGCCCCCATAATTCTAGCGTTACCCTCAGGGTGGGGGGCAAGCAGAGCAATGGCTGCCACCACCCAGTCATTTCAGCGATTTATTTTATCCTTCTCTTTTTTCTCTCCTGACCTTTTGACTACCCCAACCAACAAATTACTTAGGGGACCCAGACAGCTCATCTTACAGTGATCTACAACAGTAAACACAGGTCATTGCTCTTATAATGACCTGTCCCATATAATGTCCCAGCCAGAGACAGACACAGCCTCTTTTTCCTACTGGACCTGAAAATCCTCCATGCTATGAGGCTCTGAGTAGCTTGAGGTGCTGAGAAGCTGTTATTTGCCTATTAAGATTGGTCCTGGAATCTATGAAGATTGGTCCCCCCTTGCTGAGTTGGAACTAGCACTTCTCAGGTGCCCCCTCCCATCTCCCCACCCCCTCGGAGGCCCTAAATAGGAGGACCCTAGCTCAGGGATCCGGAAAACAGGAGTGCTTGAGGATACAAATGGCTGGGAAGAAATCCCCTCCTAAGGCCAGTGCTAATCCTCTCGGGAATGTCTTCCACTCCCACCCACTCAGTGACCTGACCGCTGCTCCCCCCCCCACTGCAATTTCCTGCTGTGTATGAACCTCTCAGCTGTCTCTTTCCCTCCCCCGCTTTCATTGCCCCCTCTTTTCAAGTTCCTTTCCAGTAGTTAATGAATGAAGCAACATTTATGCACATACTGGACAAACCTCTGTGAAAACCAACTGGAAAAAAGGAACACCCACCATGTACTGCGTCCTATGTAGGCAGTTTGTGAACATTCCCTTATTCTACTGTCATCCCACAGGGCCGGCTTATTATTTTTACTTCACAGAAGAGGAAACTGAGGCCTAAGGGGGAGCCAGAGATTGCCCCATCCAGAAAAGGGTCCTTCAGAGCCTCTCCAGGGGCCTAGGGGAGTCCAAGCCCCCTGGATTCCTTGAACTACCTAGGACTGAGGCAGAGTGGGTATCTGGAACCACAGTGTAGGGCCGGCTGCAGATTGGTCTGTCTCTACTTGGTGTGGGCCCCAGTGACTGGGGAGCACTCTCCTACGAAAACCAGAGCTCGTAGCTCAGATACTGGCATTCACTTTTACATAACCAACCATCCATCCATCCATCCATCCATCCATCCAAAGGCCACTGGCCACAGCACACCCACTTGGAAGCTATAATAAAAAAAAAAAAAGACAGGCAATGGGCAGCCTGGGTGGCTCAGAGGTTTAGCGCCTCCTTCCGCCCAGGGCGTGATCCTAGAGACCCGGGATGGAGTCTCATGTCTGGCTCCCTGCATGGAGCCTGATTCTCCCTCTGCCTGTGTCTCTCATGAATAAATAAATAAAATCTTAAAAAAAAAAAAGGCAATAACAAATGTTGGTGAGGATGTGGAGAAATCAGAACACATTGTTGGTGGGAGTATAAAATGGAGCAACCACTTGGGAAAACAGTCTGGCAGGTCCTCAAAAAGTTAAACATAAAAAAAAAAAAGCTAAACATGAAGTTACCCTGTGACCCAGCAATTCCACTCTTAAGTAATACCCAAGAGAATTGAAAACATCTGTTCACACAAAAACCTGTACATAAATGTTCATAGCAACTTTATTCACAATATCCAAACAGTAAAAGCAACCCAAATGGCCATCAATTAACGAATGAATAAAAAATTGGTATGTCCGTACAATAGAATATACATTCTACAACATTAATAAGCTTTGATAAGGTTATGCTAAGTGAAATAAGCCGGGCCCAAAAGACTGCATATTGCATAATTCCATTTATATACAATATTCAGAATAAGTAAATCCGTTGAGACAAAAGGCAGATTAGTGGTTGCCTAGGGCTGGGGACAGGAGAAAATGGGCAGTGACTACTAATGGGTATGGGGCTTCTTTTAGGGTGATGGAAATGTTCTGGAATTGAATAGTGGTGATGGTTGCATAACCTTGTGAATATACTAAAAACCATTGCATTGTACAATTTTAAAAGGTGAATTTTTTAGAAAGATGTTATTTATTTATTTATGAGAGACAAAGAAGAGGCAGAGACATAGGCAGAGAGAGAAGCCAGCTCCCTGTGGGGAGACTGATGTGGGACTCTATCCCAGGACCCCGGGATCACCCACTGAGCTAAAGGCAGACTCTCAACCACTCTCAGAGCCACCCAGGTGTCCCTTAATAAAAGACTTTTACTGAGTACCTAGTATATGCCAGGCACAGTGCTACTGCCACAAAGATGTGTGTGTGAGACATGGCTTTGGGGAGCTTGTGTCTAGTAAAGGAGACAGATGATTGAGCCACAATTAAAATAGTAGGATCTGTGTTGGGCTAGATGGGAACCCCAGGGAGCATGGGAATCGAAGGTCAGGGGAACCTTCTAGAAGTGACAATACAATAAAGTAAAACAGATTCAGAAGGGCCCCGAGGGACCAGGATGAGGTAGCAGAAGTATAGGTATTGAATGCTGAAGGCCCAGTTTCCCTCTGGTGTCTCCCTAGTAAGTTCAGCAGCCAGCCAGGCAGGAGGAAACAAAGCATTCCTTCCAGTGGGGGAATGTCAGTCTCCTCTGTGGGCTCTCCTCCCCGTACACACAGCAAACAAACTACCTGTTCCCCTGGCCTTCCCCACCCCCTGCCCACATGGAAAGTACAGAGAAACATAAAGAAGAAAATAACTATTGCTCATACTTCCAGTGATGTCAATATTTTAGTATTTTTGTCTCACAGATTTTTTTCCCCCCGGTGCCTTTATTTTATGTGGTGGGAATCATTGAGCACTATATATAATCTGATGTTTTTCTATGGATACCACACGCATTATTCCTTGTCATAAAAAATTCTTGATATACTTCCTTTCTTTGACTATATTGTGGCCCACCATAAAGCTGGACCCTAAAGCTTGGCCAGCATGCCTTTCTTCAGTGATGACCATCTTGTATGCATTGGTGCTCTGAACATCTTTGTGCACCCAGTGGCCAGAGTCTGGAGTTGGGGGTGCCAGTTACTGTTCTGCTTTTTGGTGGGCACTCTGGTCAGGAAGGGGACTCTCCTAAGAGCACCAGAGACAGGACATCCATGAAGTAGGGAGACTCTGAAAGCCTAAATTATCAGAGCTGTAAAGGCTCCAGAGAATCACAATTGAAAAAACAGAGGCCCAGAGGGCTCACATGGCCCAACCAAAAATGGACAGCTTTTCAGGGAAGGATCCAAGAGGCTGCGTTTAGCTGATTGGAAGGCATTTAGAGCTCCTTCTTGGATCAGCATCCAACATCCTCAGAGGCTGAGGTTGGGGAGAAAGTGACCAAACACTTCTCTTCCTCCTCTATTCAGGTTAGCCCTTACCCACCTGTAGCATGCAGCGCGTGTTCTGCCCACATTTGTCATTCCAGCCCATCCTGTGAATTCAGGCTGCCAGCATCTGCATCTCTGGGTCTGAGAGCTTTTCCAGAACCAAGGAAGGCCACTCACTTGCAACAGGCCTTGGGGAGTTAAATCTCCCTGGGAGCAGCCCCAACCAGTGATGCTCTGGAATTGCTAGGCCAACAGCTAGCAGCCTTGCCCCTCAGGTGGGACCACTCTGGGGCCTGGGCTCTACGTTACATCCTATGTTTCCCTGTGAGGTTAAGCTCCAGTTGCCTGTTGTGGTAACAGGCTTAAAAGTGTACCCGTGGGATGCCTGGGTGGCTCAGTGGTTGAGTGTCTGCCTTTGGCTCAGGGCATGATCCTAGGGTCCCGGAATCGAGTCCCACATTGGGCTTCCTGGATGGAGCCAGCTTCTCCCTCTGCCTGGGTCTCTGCCTCTCTCTGTGTGTCTCTCATGAATAAATAAATAAAATGTTAAAAAAAATAGTGTACCCCTGATGACTGCCTGTCCTTCTCCATTTGCTTACCAATGTCCCCTGCACTTCCCAAATATACTACTTGCAAGTGAATCCTTGCCTCTTAAAGTATACCTCTGGGGCTGCCTGGATGCCACTTATCATATTAATCCTCAACCCAGGAAGCAGCATGGAAAGGCAGAAAAGAAAGAAATGTTCTGGGAAGTGTCAACAAGGAATCCAACCCTTAAAGAAAATTCCTGGCTGGACCACCCCCACAAGCTGGTCAGGTCCTGACCCACGGTGCCAGCCAGCGTGAGTCACATTCCAGGGACTCAGCAAGCAAAGTCATCCGAATTTGGGCCACCTTAGGTCCATCCACCCCAGGTGACTACCTGGGCATTTCCAGGAAAAATCCCTCTGCTTCTGTCATGTCCCAGTCACTCAAGGCGGTACACAGCCAGGGAGACTTTGGCTACCCAGTGGCTGGAATTTGTGTGACTCACGCCCTCCAGTGGTCAGTTGACAAATGACGTGGGGCTCTGGGGCTAGGAGCCCGTTTGAGGCTGGATGCCTTAGGGTATCAGAGCTGAGAGGATCCTCACACAGCTTCTTCCCCAGTGCTGTCCTCTGACAGGTGAGGGGAGGGGACGCTCTGCTAGGACATGTGATTCACCAAGAGTCTCTGGTGGGCGCGTGCACACACACATACAACTGCTGAGAAGTCAAACTTGCCTGCCCTCTAGTATATTTTCCTTGCGGTTATTTGTGTTCTACCCTCATAATTCTTATCACACCTGCATACCACCTACACTATAATTTGCTGAAATATTTTTTCCTTAAAACAATTCTTTTTTTTTAACTTAAGTTATTCCAGGTACCACCCCAAACACCCTCTGGATTGCCTTAAGGGCATTGATCACACTTTGGGAGACCAGTCATTTAACCCAGATATGGGCTTGCCTTTAGCATCATCAGTAAGGATATCTATCGAGCACCTACTGTGTGCAGAATTCTGAGATTATAAGACACTCAAGGGAGAGACCAGATATATAAGCAGCCATGTCACCATCTGAAAAGGGGATGGTACCAGAGGACCTGGGGAGAAAGCCGGCGGGGGGGGGGGGGGTGGCGGCAGATGAGCTCAAGGGAGGTCAGGAGCTTTCTGGACTGGAAGAAGGGGTAAGCCAAGACAAATTGCTGTGAGACTTAGGAGTGAGATACTCTTGGCTTCAGGTTCCCCATCTGCTAGGAAGGGAACTATTAAGTATCTCTTTGGTTCCTGACACTTTGTAGACAGGATCTCATTTTATCCTCAGGAAAATTGTACAAAAAAAGCTCTCACTGCAGGTAAAGAAACTGAGGTTGGGGACTTGGCCAGGTTCATATAGTCCAGTCTGGCCTCACCGCCACATGTATACCGCATGGGGACGGGAAGCCCGATGGTCGCAGGGCCTTGCAGAAACGCCATCACTAGGCAGTCAGCAATGACAGCACTTGCCTGAAGCTGCCTGGCAACCTGGCCCAGCTAAAGCTGAGAGTTGCTTCCAATCTTCCTGGCCACTCGGACAGCAAGTGACACAATCTCCCTGAAAGAACTCTGTCTCACCATAATGACTACATGCTGACACCTTGCTACTTTCTTTATTCCTACTGGGACACCGGGTGCCAGGGGTATTGAGCTGGAGCTTCCTGGACAATGGTGGGAACCCCCTGGGTCCAGAGAGATACAGCATCTCCATTGGGGGAATGGACATCATCACTCTCACTTAGAAGTGATGGAGGTTTAGGCTTCTCCTCTGGCCTGAGAGCCCATCTAAATCCCTCTGTCCTTCAAGCGCCCTCTTGCCTGAAGGATTGCAGCCTTATCAAGTCCCCACCGCCCCTGGAGGCCCCGTGCCCTCCACATCTGAGTAGCACAGCTCAGCACTTTGTGCAGTATAGGGATCAGGAAAGTGTCCCCCAGGGGACAGCTCCCTGGCTTCAGTGCAGGGAGGATGCAGGACTGCATTTCTGGCTCTCCAGTTTTGGGTGTTTTTTGGAGGGAAGGGAGGTAATGGTAGAAGGAAAGGGAGAGTGAGAAACTTTTTTTTTTAATTTTTTAAAAATTTATTTATGATAGTCACAGAGAGAGAGAGAGAGGCAGAGACACAGGCAGAGGGAGAAGCAGGCTCCATGCACCGGGAGCCCGACGTGGGATTCGATCCTGGGTCTCCAGGATCGCGCCCTGGGCCAAAGGCAGGCGCTAAACCGCTGCGCCACCCAGGGATCCCAGGAGAGTGAGAATCTTAAGCAGGCTCCAAACCCAGTGCAGAGTCCGGCTATCCAGTTTTGATCCATGGTTCTTGAGACAGTGGGCCACCCCTTTGAGCCTCGATACCCCACCTGTAAAATGGGAACAATGACACTTGGATTGCAGAGTTGTCACCAGGTCAGGTAAAGCACTGTGCACATAGCACACAGATCCTCCATGCAAGCAATGTTCAACCACCTACTGTATACCACAGAAATTCAGAGATAAGCGTGACAGAGTCTTCCTGTCCTTGTGGAACTTGCGGTACAGAGAAGGGCGGCCTTCCTTCCCTTATTATTATGCATATTCTGGAAGTGAGGAGGACTAGGGCTGTGTTTTTGGGATCATGGCTTCACCCACCATCATGCTGAGCCCTACCTAAAGGCAGCCCATAAACACATGGCATAGGAGGAACCTGCCTTTGGAGTCTGACCATTCTGGGTTCAAATCCTAGCTCTGCCTCGTACTTCATGGCTAACTCAGGCAGGTCATTTTCCCTATTAAACTGTAGATTCCTCCTCTTTGAGTAGCTCCCTTGAAGATCTGTTGACAGGACTCCATGGGGGCTTCTGTGAAGCAGGGGCATGGGACAGGGACTCCTCTGTCTCTTCCTGGGAGCTCCTGCACCTGCCTCATATTGTACAGAGCCAGCCTCAGTTTCCCACTCGCTACTATTTGCTCCCCTTGCCCCTGGGGTGTGCTTACATGCAGCCAAATGGGCAGCAGGTACATGCACATGGGCACACAAGGTGAGGAGTCATCTGGACTCAGCAAGACCTTGATCTCAGATCTACGACAAGCCTCAGCTCTGCCTTTTATGAGCTGAGTGACGTTGGGCTGGTTGCTCAATGTTTCTGGACTTCAGTTTCTTTACTTGTCAAATTGGCAAAATAATAGTACCTTCTTCCCAGAGGGCTGCTGGAGCTCTTGACTAAGATAATGAGTGGAAGGGACACCTGGATGACTCAGTGGTTGAGTGTCTCCCTTCCTCTCAGGTCGTGATCCCTGGGTTCAAAGATCAAATCCTGCATCAGGCTCCCCGGAGGAGCTTGCTTCTCCCTCTGCCTGTGTCTCTGCCTCTCTCTCTCTCTCTCTCTCTCTCTCTCTGTGTCTCTCAGGAATAAATAAAATCTTTAAAAACAAAAAACAGGCAGTGGGGTGTGGAGCAGGAGCCTTGCTCCCCTGGAGCTCTGTCTGTCCTGGTTCTGCCCTTTGCAGGGGCTGATAGTTGCAGGAAGTACAGAGGGGGACTCCAGCCTGTGAGCTGGGTCTGCCAGGTTTTAGCCTCAGCACTGCCTATGTGATCCTGGACAAGTCATTTGACTTCACTGAGCCTCAGTTTCCCCATCTATAAAATGGGGCTAGTAGCTTTTTTAAAAAAAGATTTTATTAAGGTGGGAGGAATCGAAGGCAGCAAAGAGCATACAGGCGGCTGGGCAGGTATAAGCACCACACTCTTCAGGGGGTCACGAAAAGGGGGGCCTTTGCACAGGTCAGTTGACAATAAGACAACGAGGACACAGAGACACTCTCAGGAACTGCATTTGGGAGGGGTCCTCTTTGTCAGGGATGAGAGCATCTGAGATGGAGTCAGGGCTCCACCCTCAAGAGAAAGGCAAGGCACATATGTACTGGGGCTTCCTGGCCCATCCATCCAATGCCCAACTGTCACATGTTTGACAGGCCAAATAACTGAATAACTGCATCTTCTGAAGCAAAACCAATCAGCTGCTCTGACACCAGCTAGATGCAATTCTAGAGGATTCCATGAATCCTCTAGCAAATAATAGTACCCATCTCATAAGATCGCTGGAGGAGTTAAAGGAATTAATACATGTGTTTGCCGCAAAAATAGCCAGAATATGTTGAAAGCAGTTAGAAGGAACAGGGGTTAGAGTGAGGCAAACTCCTAACCATCCCTCAAAACCCTGTCCTGGTGTCCTCTCCCCTGTGAACCTTATCTGAACAATGTAGATTCGGCTACTTCAACCATACCATCCCTCTATCATTGCAGGCATCACTCTGTACCAGAATTATCCAACATTCTTTTCTGGAAGCTTTGCACTCCCTGAGCCCAAGGACTCACGGTCTTTCCTCAAGCAGATTGGTTTCCCTGAACTGAACTGGCTAAAGGCCAAAAGAGGATGGCCTTGCTATGCTGAAACTCATTGCAGCCTACTCCTATTTTCATTCATTCATTCATTCATTCATTCATTCAACAAAGATCTTTGAGCTTCTCTTCGTGTCTTTTTTGTGGCTCAGTTTACCTTACACGAATTCGATCCATCTTAACAATGCGTTTAATTTGAGGTGGCCAGGAAGGAGATGGATGGATGGCGACAGTGATGTGATAGGATGGTGAGGTCACAGTGGAATAATTCACACCATACAGGAATACTGTATATGAAGTACTATAATAAATTCCATAATAAATGGAATTATAAGGAATGATAATTTTCCATAAAATAAGTTATAAAAGAATTTCTGTCATAAAACAGGAATATTTCCCCTGTAGAAAATAATTCTACCTGCCATCCTACCATAGCTTACTTAGAGCTGAAGGGTGAGACATCGGTGACACCAACATCTGAGAGGTATCTGTGTGCCAGTGGCTTTCCTTCCCTTGCTCAAACCACAAGCTGAATATTTCAGTGACCTGTTTGGAATACTGGCGTCACCCAGCATCACTGGACTTCTGTAGCCTGGGCATTTTCCAGTATGTTCCATGCTGTCAATACTCCCCAGCTTCCTGGATTCCTGCCACAAACTGGAAAACTAAGAGTTTGGACAGGAATTAGCCAGAGAGCTCCCTGCTGAGGGAAAAAAGTACCTAGATGCTAAGAGCCAAGGCAGTCAGGCTCTGCAATGACTTTTTGATACCCCTGCCCCCTCTGATGAGCCGCCACCACAGACTTGGGATCAGGAAGCAGTGGGTCTACTGAGGATGCACCACACAGAGTGATGTAACAGCAAGGTCAGGTCACCCATAGGCCAGGAGCCCCAGGCCAGAAGTCCCAGTCATAAATTAGCAAACTGTACACCCAGCCCGGGACACTCCCTTTGGAAAAATAAAAAGAGACCTTTATGCAAAAACGGCTCCCTGGAATGATGTGGGGTGGGTATAAATACCTCTTTAGCAGCCTGTGTGCTCATGACTTTGCAGTAGATTGAGTCTGAGACTCTCTGACCCCAGAGAACTCAGCGTTGCTGGTCTGAGACCTCTCAGCCACCCCTGGTGAGAGGACAGGGAAGTTAGAGGTGGTTCTGAAGGCCTAGAGATACAGGTATCCTCCTGTGTGCTTGTCCATCCTCTTCAAGAGGCAGTGCGGCCAGTTGCGAGGTAAGTTTTTCTTTTATTTATGGGTAAGCTACTGCTTTTTCCTATTTGGGGAGGCCCAGGCAATTCTGGGAGGTCCAGATTCCCTATTTGTAATTGGACAATTGGAAGGCCCAATTCCTTATTTGGGAATTTTTGGCCTACCAAGAAGTTTATCTCTGGTGGCAAATCTAAGAAATAAATGCCCACGTGAAGTTCGGCCACTTAAAAAGAGCATCTTGCTCAGATTTTTTTTCCTTCAGGATTTGCTACATTTCAAGGAAAACTCTGTTGGAAAATTCAGATTGGAGAGCGGGGAGGAGCCCACTAAGAATTTTTTACCCAGATTATCTTGTCCAGTCCTTATAATGGGCACCTCTACCCTGGCAAACAAATTCTGTTAAGATGAATATTATTAAGCCCATTTCACAGATGAAGAAATGAGTCTCAGATAAATAAGTTGGTCCAGGTCATATAACTAGTAGAGCCAGGACTTGAACCTTAGAGGTTTGGCGGCTTCTTCCAAGGGCCACATCACACACTGCCTCCCAGTGCAGTTTTGCCATTGAGAAGGCATGGTGGGCACAAGCCCAGACTAGACCTGGCCTCCACTTTGGTCAGTGTCCCTTTTTCATTTTTTTGTTTTTGTTTTTTTTTTTTTCTTAAAGAAGGTGATCTCAAATGTTGAGAGTTGAGTGTATTCTTTTCACAAACAATTCCACAAACAATTTCACAATTATCCATCCCTCCCACTCCACGCTCTGTAATAAAAAGGGAGCAGGCGGGAGAGTTGACAACAGTTGTAGTCTTAAAAGAAAGGCAGCTACAACTTGAGTGCTCTCTCCAATGACAGGCATAACATGACAGTTGCTAATTAGCCTGCTGGGAAGACCTTGCAGAACCAGGCAAAGGCACCCCATTTTTAACAGAAGTGGGCTCCTCCCCACCTTGCCTGGGTCAGAGGGCCAGCAACTCCCATTAAGAAGGCTCACAGGGTATTTGCTTTGTCCTCGTTGAGCAACGGGTTTGGTGTTTTTCCTTTAGATCGTTATGTCAAATTAGAATCTTTGACAAAAGATTTTTTGTCAAATTAGAATCTATGTCCATGGAACCCCAAATCCAACCTCAAAATAAGAACAGAAATTGCAAGCACAGATGAAGTGGGTGTTTAAGACTGTTTATGTCAAAAAAAAAAAAAGACTGTTTATGTCAGCTTTTGTACTGATTCTATAGTAACCTAGCCATATTGAGAAGGGCCAGTTCTGCAAACTCTTCCTAACCTTTTTATTTAAAAAAAAAAAAAGATTTTATTTATTTATTCATGAGAGACACAGAGAGAGGGAGAGACATAGGCAGAGGGAGAAGCAGGCTTCTTGCAGGGAGCCTGATGAGGAATTCGATCCCAGGACCCTGGGATCATGACTTGAGCCAAAGGCAGATACTCAACCACCGAGCCACCCAGGTGCCCCTCTTCCTAACATTCTGACCTTCTCTTTTGTCAGCCCATAGTGAAGAATCTCTGAGTTTAAATCCAAATAAGCCAACTGCTTTGCAAAACCATAGAGATGGCCTGTCCCTGGCAGTTTCTGTTCAAGGCCAGATCCTACCAGTACAACTTGACCGAGGAAACAGACATTAACAACAACGTGGGGAAAGCCAGCCAGGCCCCCTCCAGGTAAGCTTTTGCCTGCTGCCACTTGCTGCTTGTGTCCCCTGGGCTCCCACGTTCTGCTTTGTGCTGCCAACTCAGAATTCCTCTCCGTGCATCTGGCTTCTTACTGGAGATCTGTTCTCACCAGTTGTTTCTTGGATATCTCTGTTGGAATTTAGTACAGCTATTCTTTTTTAGTGGACACCTCGTTGCACCTGACCCCATGTGAAAAAGGAAGGGACATGGCACAGTCCTGTCCCTCAAGGATTCTGGAATCTCTGGGGGAAGAATATAGGAGAGGAATATGGAATACCTGACTTGAGAGTGGGAGGCAGTGGAGCCCAATGGTTAGAACCAGGGCGGCATCCTGGCTGATGTTTGTTCTAATTCACTGTTGCATACGCCTCACAAATTGCTGGATATTTTGAATATTGATCTGGTACAGAGTTCCAGGACGTTAGACAGATGGTATCCAAGCTTTGTGCTGGGCTGCACTTGCTGGTCCTGTGCTGTCTCTCACCAGCTGTGTGACCTAGGGCAAGTTAACCTCTCTGATACTCACACATAGTATGAGGACACCAATAGTATGAGGACACCCATAGTATGAGGACACTTCATAGCTTGTTGAGGATGAAACAAGAGTGTGCATAGAAAGCACTCAGCAGAGTGCTCGCACAGAGCATAACTCCATTAATGTTAGGGTCTCTTATCATTTACCGGGCACCCTGAGTTACTGAGTAACTCTGTGCCAGGGTTATACAGGGCACTTCACATGCATTGCACCTCAACTGATTCCCACAGCGGCTCTGTGAAGTGTGAGTTATTCTCTCATTTTACAGATGAGGAAATGGAAGCTCTAAGAGGAGAGTGACTTCCCCGGAGTCACATGACTGATGGTCATTGATCCCCAACCACACTCCCACTCCACCCCCAGTCAGTGTGCAATAACATGATCCTATAAATCAGAACAAAGCCCTAGTCTGCACGGCGCTGCCCCCTCGTCTCACAGCCCAGAGCCACTTTCGCATGGACTCTGGTGGGCAGCACGGCAACCCAGAGCGCACCCACCAGAGGCCGCAGAAAAACATCAAGGTTAAAAGCACGGACTTGGAGATAAGCAGGTGGCTTTGCCACTTACTAGCCCTGTGACCTTTGGCAAGTCCCCTAGCACCGGAGCCTCAGTTTCCTCATCTGCAAGAAGGGGTTAGGAAGGCCTATTTCCTGAGGTCATGGTAAGAATGAAATGAGTTCTTTTTTTTTTTTTTTAAGATTTCATTTATTTATTCATGAGAGACAGAGAGAGAGAGAGAGAGAGAGAGAGAGAGAGAGGCAGAGACACAGGCAGAGGGAGAAGCAGGCTCCATGCAGGGAGCCTGAGGTGGGACCGGATCCCGGGTCTCCAGGATCACACCCTGAGCCAAAGGCAGGCACCAAACCGCTGAGCCACCCAAGGGTCCCGTGAAATGAGTTTTTGCAAGCAACAAATAGCCCCATGCCTGGCAGAGAGAAAATGCTTGGTAAATGGCATCTCATCTAAGATGAGGCAGAGCAATGTTAGGCGAGGTCCCCTTGAAGGGCTTCTGAGAAGTGAGGTGGGTTCGGTGGACTTGAAGAGAGGGTAGAATGTGGGGAGGGGGTGAAGACAAGTAGCAAAGGCATTCCAGGAAGGGGGCGAGGAGGGGGGCAAAGATTCACAGACAGAAGCAAGCATGACTGTGCTTGCGGGCTGCCACAGAAGAGGTGAGGCAGGGAGCCACCGCAGATTCTGGAACGAGACAGGTGTGGCTGGAAATAGAGGTGAGCGTGCTGGAAACCAGGCAGGCTGAGCTGTGGTGGCCTAGAGACCGGGAGATGAGAACGCAGGCTTGGACAGCCTCTAGGTATCTTCCTGGCATTTCAGACTCAAAAATGCGGACTGATAGCTTTATTACTCCTCTCAGGATCTCAAAAAGTTCACCCTTCTCTTCACTGCTTGGCAGCAGCCCCTCACACTGCTCTGACCTCTTACTCCAACTTGACTTCTAGTAAGCCACGCTCCTGCTCTAGAGTCTGCAGTGGCTCCCCATGGCCTGTCACCACACCGAGGCTTGACTATGGCATTCTGTGTGACCAGCTCTCCCAGGCGGGGTGCCTATCCTACCGCCCAGTTCCCCAGTCCCCATACTCAGCACATTCCTCCCTCTACTCCTCCAGACCCACTCTATTCCCCAACCCCCCCCGCCCCCATCTTTCAAGATCATCCTGAATCCTTCTCCTCTCTAGCCCCCGCTGTGTGGCCTAAAGCCTTTAGCCCTGAATCCCACACTTCTAATAGCACTGACAGTTATTCCCGACTTGGGGCTTTGGACCATTCAGAAACTCAGCTGTAAGTTGACTGGAGGCAAACCAGCTGACTCCGTGCCTCCTGCGAGGACTAGCCCCCTCAGCACCAGCAGCCCGCCCTGTCTCCCATGACACGTCACCCCCAGCCCTGTGCTTCCTTTGGCTTCTTTGCTAGACTCACAGAACACGCCCGGAGAGAGCAGGTCTTGGGGCAGCCGTATGGGACGAGAGGGCTGGAGCTGTGGCCTGGGGCAAGATCCTTAGCCTCTCAGGGGAGCCCCCAGCTTCCTTCTCAAGAGAGAGAGAAAACCATACAAAGCTGCCTTTTTGCCTGGATTCAGTAAGGGACAGATGAAATAACAGGAAAGTGCTTTCTCAACTAGAAGCGCCCTGCAGTGGGAGTCATTACGAAAACCTTTGGTTCTTTGCGGGGAATGAACAGGCCCGCGGGCGGCCGTGCAGGCCCCTGCTCAGGGCCCGGGGGGCGCCGGGGAGCGCCGGGGAGCGCCGGGGAGCGCCGGGGCCGCCCCAGAGGCTGACTGCGCCGCGGCCGCCGGGGTGTGGAGGGCCCGGGCGCGGGACGCGGCGGGGCCGGGCTGGGCGGCGGGCGCAGGGCGGAGCCGGGGGTGGGCTGCTCCGGGCTCGCTCCGCCCCGGGGCGGGGGCTGCGGGGCCGCGCGGCGCTAAATGGGCCGGGCCGGGCCGCGGCGGGCGGGGCGCCCTGGGAGCTGCGCCCGCGGCCGGGCCATGCGCGAGGGGCTGGGCGCTGCGTGCGAGGCCGCCCGGCCCCGGCTCTGCCGCCTCCTCCGCAGGATCCTGCGGCCGCAGCCCGCCTGCAGGCCCCCGCGAGCCAGGTACCCCCGCCGGGCCGGGTCCGCCCTGGGAGGGGGGCGGGCGGCTCCGCACCCGGGCCTTGGCGCCGACCCGCTGCGGGCCTCGGTTTTGCGTGAAAGTAGGAGGCTGTAGAGTGCTCGCTCCGTCGGATTGCGGTGAGGGTTTGCCTCCCTGCCATGCTTCCCTCCTTTAGAACGCAGAAGAGGTTGCAGGGCAGTAGCCACAGACGATCCACAGAAGCCCCGCGTGCACCCTTGAGAGGCGTCTATGCGGGCAGCACCAGGAATGGTGGATGTTTCAACATGGGGGCTGTGCACACTTTAGGACTGATAGGATTAAGAGAGCAAAGAGGGTCTTGTTTTACAAGTTAGACCCATTTCCCAGAGCGCTCCACCCACCCACCCCGTGTTTGCAGCGGCGGGCGGTGGTGGGGAGTGGGAACTGCCAGGGAAGTCAGGACCCCCGTTACCCCAAACAAGCCACGGACCGCAGCTCCCTCCTCAGTAACCCCGGGGCTATGGATAGTTACGGGGTCTAAGCACTACACTCCAGCGCTCCTTCTGATGGCAGCTTCTTAAGGGTCTGCTGCTCCCATGAAGGACCAGACAGGACTGGGCATAGCTGTGGGTTAGCCAAATTGCAGGAGAGTCTGGACAGACTGTGCAATAATTGGGCGACAAGTATCCAGAACCTTAGTATGCTCACCTGGCTTCTGGCTACCCAGTCTCCCAGCAGCCAGCCCAGAGAAATTAGCTACCTGGGGGAGGCCGGGGACCATGCATAGCTTTGTTTATTGGTTTTTCAAATGAAAAAAAAAAAAAAACCCTAATTATGAAGAGTGCATGGTCATAGTGAAAGTTGAAAAATGCAGAAACCTATAAAGGAAAATTCACATCTCCTATGCTGTCATCACATCACGCTAGCCACTGTTAGTATTTACTGGCATTTTCTATGCTTGACACACACACACACACACACACACACACACACAGCATGGACCGTATACAGTAACAGTTTGAGGCATTATTGATGATAGTGGAGAAACTGATACAACATAAATGTGCAGCCATAGGCAGTGGGGTCAGACTGACTATGGACCCCCTAGATAGTGGATTTTCAGGTAGTTTTTTAATATTTGGGGGCAGTAGTTATGTAAAGTATACAAAAACGGTGTTTCTCCATCTAAATGTTACTGTGGACCAGTAGGCTTCTCCATTTCTCCAGTCCTGTGGCCACAGGCAAGTGAAAGGAAGCAAGAACCAGCAGGATGGAGGTGGGGGTAAGGTAAGGAATGATGGCAAAAGATCCAGAAGAGCGGTAAGGCATTGCCTCACTGAGGACTTCAGCCTCAAAACAACTTCCATTTTAAGAAGCCCCGTGATGAATTGCTCAGGTGGCTTACCTGCTCTGACTCAACAGATTTTGAGCTCTTTCCTGGTGGGGCCTCCAGTCTGACCCAGAGAGGTGATGGTAGGGTTTGAGTCACTCCATTCAGATAGAAGTTGTGTTCTGATACATACTTAGGTTCTCTTAAAGAGACACTATCTCTTTGTAGTTATTATCATGTAATGCTACTATATAATGTGTGTAGTTAATTATATAATGTTAATTTAAATATACAGTCATATTTTTTCCACTAATTAAAGTAATACATACTCATTCTTCACATTCCAACACATTCCAAATATGTATAAAGTAGAAAATGAGAGACCTTTATGATATTTTCTGACTTCTTTCCCCTTGGATGTGTACACACATGCGTGTCCACCCCAGAAATACCCAGAAGAGCACGGACCACGGACCACAGCAAGGTTTCATACTGAAGTACTCCTATAGTGTGATTCACCCTAGGAGGAGGCATGTGGGGGGTGGTGCTATTAGGGGGTGCTCATGTGTAAGGAGCCTAGAAAGGTCACATGCTTGCTGTTTTCTGTAGCATCTGCTGGGAGAACAAATCTGGAATCCCAAATCAGAGGGAGTGGTTCCTAAGTGATTTCAGACTACTGGGCTTTTTCACCTTCAAAGGACAGGCAAAGTTTTTTACATCTGTCATTTTGAAATAAACATAAGCAACATATCTTTTAAAAGAGTTCTTGACTTCCAGATATCCTTACTGAGATATTTCGGGGATGACCTGACAGCTCAGATTTGCTTTGAAATGATGGCAAATGCTGGGAGAGTAGAGTTGAAATAAAACTGGCCCTGGGTTGATACTTGTTGAGTGGAGTTGAATCTGGGTGAAGGGCCTGTGGAGATTTATTATACTATTTTTTCTACTTGTGTACACTTAACATTTACCATAAATAATAAAAAAATTAGAATAAGTAAATAAACCAATATAAGTCAAGGACTTTAAATAAAAAAGCCTAAGTCCCCCCCAAACAAGTGGATAGTGGGCCCTGCTGCTGTCCTGGAGTGGGGGGATTAAAGGAGCCATTTTCTCTGTATTTAGTCTCATCTCATATTTGTAGTTGACTTTTTTTGGGGGGGGCATCTTCCTAGAGCTTCCATGGGTCACCATTTGGGCAGCTAACTTTGTCTTAGCTCTCCCTTTTGTAGGGGGAAGGCAAGAGAAGAGGAGGAGGAGGAGGGAGGGTGATGATGGTGGGGAGATTGGGTCTGGTGGGCTGCCTCCCCCACCACATACACACATACTTCTGGTGTGGCAACTGTGAAATTCACTCCTACCCTCTGAACCTCGGTTCCCTCATCCATCAAATGAGGGTTGGCAAGGGGGACTCCAAGATCCCTCTCTGCCCTTAGGTACTCTATCTCATGATGGCTGTTTCCTTTCGCAGTCTAGTGACACAGGATGACCCCAAGTGTCACAGCCTCAGCAAGCACCAGGATGAGTCCCCCCAGTCCCTCACAGGGACGGTAAAGGTCAGTGAGTCACAAGGGTGTGGGAAGCCCCTTTCTTCCTTGCCCAGGCAGATGCAGGCTGAGCAGCCTAGTGGAGGCTGAGGCCTGGGCAATGAGTGGGGATCCTCAGGGGTACAGGTAGTGAGGAAGGGCCTTGGGAGAGTGGGATGATCCCTGGTAAGCAGGAGTGGTGGATTCTATGGTGCTATGGTCCCTGGATGGCTTGCCTGTGCAGGCTACAGGCACAGATGCAAGGCGGACATTCATGGATCCCGGGGGGGGGCACCCCAACACAATCCCAGACTCAGCAGCTGAACCCCAGTTCCAGCTCCCAGCTTCTAGCCCAAAGGTCCCATCTTTCCTAAGAGCTTTGGATCCCAGCATTCCGGAGAGGTGGGCAGAGAAATGGGTGGGAGGTGGGAGAGAATATGGATTCCATGTTCTTAAATAACTCCAGGGAAGTCCTGATTTCTGCTCTCTGCAGTACTGGCTGTGACAAGAGCCACTCTTGCATCTAACCTCAGTCCCTCCTGTTGCAATTTCACTGAGGGAACATTTGGCAGGGTCTTAGGTGAGGAGAGAAGCCTGGCCCGTGGCCCAGGCACCTGGGGCTCTTAGCAGGCACTGGCCCAGGTGGCCAGGCTGCTGGGAAAGGAGGAGGGGGACACAGACCGACATCCTGACCTGGGTCCCCTCATAGTCCCCCACCCCAAGCCAAAGTGGGGTCCTGGGGTAGAGGCATTTGTAAATCCTTGATGTTTCCCTCTCTTAGACGTCTCCAGAATCCACAATCAAGCCAGCTGCGCCCCCACTGGCCTGCCCACGGCATGTGAGGATCAAAAACTGGGGCAATGGGATGACCTTCCAAGACACACTTCACCACAAGGCCAAAGGGGTGAGAAGGCTGGAGCTCAGGGAGAACCACCTTCGTCCCAAGCTGGTGGAGCCACTAGGGCCCTTAGTAGATCAAATGGATGCACCCCTGGGCAAGCCAGACAGTTATCTGCTTGGACACAGCGTGGTGGGAACAGGAGCCAGTGGTCCACACAAATGACAGAGGATGGAGACAAAGCCAGCTCCCTGTTAGTTCCCATAATGGGTGTTGGATAATCCAGGAGACAGGATGAATGATTACAGGAAGAAATGCAGTCTTTTTTTACAGAGACAGCATAGTAATGGGGGGAATTTTTTTCCTTTTTCCTTTTCTTTTTAATTTTTTTCTTTTAAATTTACTTATTCATGAGAGACACAGGGAGAGAGGAAGAGAGACAGGCAGAGGGAGATGCAGGCTCCATGCAGGGAGCCTGACGTGGGACTCGATTCCAGGACTCCAGAATCCCACCCTAAGCTGAAGGCAGACGCTTAACCTCTGAGCCACCCAGGCATCCCTCCTTTTCTTTTAATCAGGGAAAGTTTTCTTTTTTTACAATTTTATTTTATTTTTGTTTGAGAGAGAGAGAGATAGAGAGAGAGAACAAGCAGGGTGGGGAGGGGCATGGTGAGAGGGAGAAGCAGACTCGCCACTGAGCAGGAAGCTTGATGCAGGGCTGGATCCCAGGACTTTGAGATCATGACCTGAGTGGAAGGCAGACGCTTAACCGACGCTGAACCATCCAGGTGCCCCTAATCAGGGAGAATTTTCTAAAAGAACTGCCCAAAGCTGGACTGAGCAAATCGGGAGATAGTGAGCTCCTTGCCACTAGAAGAATTCAAATTTGATAGGGAGATGGGAGAGGGGTTCAAGCAGCCAGTGAGTAGTTGGAATAAGAGTCCTTCAAGGCTCCTTCTTCTAAGTGTCTTAATCTAACTATAGAATGCATTCTGATTATAAAATAGAAAGGAAATGAAAATTTCAAGACCGTGAAAACAGAAAGATTTCCCATACCTTCCAGAAATTACCACAATTAACATTTGGATGTACATTCTTCCAGCATTTTTTCTGTGCCATCTTCTAACTTTAGGATTTGTATCCTCTCCATTTGATTCATTTTGGCTAAGTACAAAACTGTGTTCCCACGAGTCACATCAGCCTCTTTAAATGAGAAGGTAGTTGAGATATTCCCCGGGATCGAGCTGTTGACTTTGTCCTGGGTCTGAGTCTGGCCAGGGAGCAGAGCCAGAGAGCCAGAGACTGAGCCCAAGGTGGTGGGAATAACCCCAGCTCACACCCCCTTGGGTCAGCCAGTAGAGGAAAGGAGATGTGGGTGGTGAGAAAGCTTGGTGGGCCCCAAGGAGGAGGTAACACAGGGGTGGAGAGGGGCAGCAGGAAGCTGGAGCAGCTGGAGGAGAAAGAGATGGCTAGGAGAGCTGGCCCGGAAGGAAGACGCCCATCAACATCTTCCTGAGGGTTCCAGGCAGCCCCCTCACCACTTGCCTCTCCCTTCCCAGGATCTCGCTTGCAAGTCCAAGTCTTGTCTGGGAGCCATCATGAACCCCAAAAGTTTGACCAGAGAACCCAGGGACAAGCCAACCCCCCCAGACGAGCTTCTACCTCAAGCCATTGAATTTGTCAACCAGTATTACAGCTCCTTCAAAGAGTAAGTCTCACTTGGACTGGGTCGCTGCCTCCCCGTTTCCCTGAGCTCTCCTGTCTCCAGTCATTTCCCTCTGACCCCAGGCTCTCTCCCTTCCCAGATTCACAGTGGAGCCAGGGCTCAAGCATAGTTTTCCAAGGGAGGAGACCCCAACCCAGCATAGGTTCTCATAATTATAAGAAAAAGAGGCAGAGCAATAGTGGTGAAAAGCGCGGATCAGGAGTATAGCTGTTTGACTTTGAATCCTGGCTGTGCCAGTAACTAGCCCTGTATCCTTAGGAAATCTGTTCATCTCTGCATGTCAACTTCCTCCTCTGTAAAAGTAGGGTGAGAATAGAATCCAGCTCGTAAGATTGTTGTGAGGATTATGTAAGTTCAGAACAAAGTGACCTTGACTGTGAACTGGTGTGCACCCTTTTATTAGGAAATGTTTGAGGCAGGAAGGACTTTCGGGACCACCTGGTCAGACCCTCCTCCACATGAACAGGGAAGCCCAGTCCCAGCTAGAATCCATGCCACGTGTCTTGGAGAGAGCAGGTCATGCTCTTTGCATTGATCTCTGTGCAGTTCTGTATTCCTGGATTCCATAAAATACGTGATTATTAATTTAAGCCCATTTATAACTTTAAAATAAAAATACACAAAGGGATTGTGAGACAGAATGGCTGACAGAGTGGATTTGCTGTTTGATGGGCTGGGAGGGGAGTGTGGCTTTTATGGTGTAGGCCATGCAGCACTCTGCGGCATGAAAGTAATCATAGAAGCATACCTGGGACCCCCATGGTGGAAAGAGTGGTTCCTGGTGATACCACATCCTCTCTACTATGACCCTACAAATATCTGAGCTGGAAGGAGCCTAGCGTCTATGAAAAAGGAGATAAAGATCTTCCACGGCCACTGATTTCAATCCTGGCTGTCATAGAATCACCTGAGGACTTTGTAAAATGCTGATGCTGGGGTGCCTTGGCCAAGGGCCTCAGGATCTCAGGAAGTGTGGAGTGGGAAGACCTCTGTGTTCTCTCCAAAAAGCTCCTCCGGCGATTCTCAGAGAGAACCAGGCTGAGTAACCTGCTGGGGTTTGGCTGCCACATGTGCTGTGTAACTGCAGCCTCTATGGGAGTGCTTCGCCACTAGGAGGTTCAAGGTCTTGGGCTGTGAGCCCTGCCAGTGACCAATGAGCCTTTCAGAGTCTAGGAATTCTCTTGATGGGCCTCCTTGGGCCACCGTATCAACACTGACATTTACTGAGCACTAAGTACATCCCGGGCCGTGTGTAAGTGCTTTATAAGTAATGCTCACCACAACTCTAGGAAATGAGTATCATTGTGATTTTACAGACATTTTACAGATAACTGTAGGAACCCCCCAGTTTATGGGAACTGAAGGCCACAGATGAAATCATTTGCTTGAAGTCAGACGTTTGGGAGTCCTGCAGTGGGATTTGAACCCAGGCAGTTTGGCACCAGAGCCCCTGCTTTTAACCTGTGTTCTAGAAGATTCCAACTTCATTCTGGACCTAGGAGGTCCTGCGGGTGTTTAGAAGGCACTGGGTGGGTGTTAGCCCAGGGAAGCAACTAAGTTGTTCTTGGTAGCTGTTCAAACACAGTTGTTTCTCACAAAGGGAAAGTCCCAACCCCATACCTTGAACCCGTCAAGAGATCCTGGAGGGTACAAAGGATGAATGGCAGTCCATCCACAACTACACTAGCAGCCAGAGTCACAGATGGCTGGCAGTTTTGATTGTTAGCGAATGAAGGATTGTTATAGTTAGAAATTGTAACTTGCTGAATGTTCTGTTCAAATTCATTCACTGAGTCCAAAAGCAATACTCTCTCTCTCTCTTTTTTTTTTTTTTTTGGAAACATAAGCATCATAACGTCTGTAGTGCCTCAGAAATGTGACTGTATGGGAACAGTGGTAAAATATAAAACTCTAAAGGAATTGGGGGAAATGTGAAAAATAATGCTTTCTTTACATAGCCACACATTAACACTACTACTGTGCTTAGGGCTTCTGTCCTGGTGACTGGTACTGTTTCTATGCATAGACATAGAGCAAGGAGTCTTGCTAGAAGCTTTAGAAGCTTTGTGTGGGAAGGGAGGGGGCTTCCAGTGTGGCAACGTCAATCTCACCCAGCAGGTCCTTATGCCAGGAGTGTCCTTGAAGAGCCCCCAATGTTTTGTCTCCAAGCTTTTTTCTTTAATAAAGGAAGAGTTGTCAAGACACTCTTCATACACAGAAAGGCCACTTTGTTCAGAGTCGGCCATTCTCCTTAATCAGGAGTTCATTCCTTAAATAGTTTTGATTGTTGCCATTTCAAATTGTCTTTGGTGTTGATTGGAAATTTCAAGGTTGGCGTGTGTGTGTGTGTGTGTGTGTGTGTGTGTGTGTGTGTGTGTCTCAAAGCCTTTCTGAATTCCCACCCTGGGAGATATTTTTGTAGCCTGGGAGGGGTGAGGAGAAACACTTTAGAAATCTCCCCTGGGATTGATTGCTGGCTGAGCAATGCCGAGGTTGAGAAAAAGCATATTCTAGGGGGCCTGCGATATTGGATCGTGCTGTGGAGGGCTCCTTCCTGGGTAGGCCCTGCGGCCCTACAGGCTGAGTCCTGAAAACCCATCCCAGCTCAGGAAAGCGTGGGTGGGCCCTCAACATCTCTGCGCTTGCAATCCCCTAGGGTGGAGGGTGGAAGGTTAAGAGCCTGGCCTTGGCATTAGGGCAACCTGAATGTAAATCCTGATTGCTCTTTATCACACTTACGTTCTCAGGCTAGTACTTAACCTGCTAGAGCCTTCATACTCCAGATTATAAAATGAGCAGAAAAATGCCACCCTCACAGATTCGGCAAGACCCGGACTGTGAGTGGCTTTGCCCAGTTCCTGGCTCATAATGATTCCTCGGTACATGGGAGCATTCATGGGAGGGACTGCTCATCTCTGGATCATAGGATGGTGGCCGGGAAGCAGGATGCAGCTGTGGCTTGATGGGCACTCCTCCAGGTCGTGCAGGTATCTGAGAAAGGTTGCACTCCTTGTTGATGCTTACCAAGCTGAGAAGAATATGACTGGAGTAAAAGTATCTGGAAACAAGGATGCCAATGAGAACAGGACCAGTGTAACTGGACCCAGTGGCAAAGTGAAAATGTGGGCTCCCTGTTCAAAAATGATTAAGAATTTCGAGACAGCGACAGCAGAGCACTAAGCCAGGCCTGGGGCCCTTCTGAATTCTGGGCCACAGTCTTACACCTATGAAGCTGACCCTGGAGGGGACAGTCTCGGTGAGGGACATCTTGCCCTCCTGGTATCCTAGCTCAGTTCCTGCTTCTGTGGTTCGAATTAATCCCCATCTAAGGCCATCTCATTGTTGATCTTCCTGCTGTCTTCCTGTCCCCCAGGGCAAAAATAGAGGAACATCTGGCCAGAGTGGAAGCAGTAACAAAGGAGATAGAAACAACAGGAACCTATCAGCTGACGGGGGATGAGCTCATCTTCGCCACCAAGCAGGCCTGGCGCAACGCTCCCCGCTGCATCGGGAGGATCCAGTGGTCCAACCTCCAGGTGGCCTTCCTTAGACCTGGGCAGGAGAGGAAATTGGGGGTGGGGCGGAGAGCAGGCGCTGAGTATGTGGCTCCGAGTCGCCCGGTGGGACTCCCCAGTTCTCTCTTCACATTTGTGAACTTGACATAGGGGCTCATAGGGCTCCCCCTGGAAGTCTAGAATCTGATTTCAAGATTTTTTTTAAAATTCATTTATTCACGAGAGACACAGAGAAAGAGGCAGAGACATAGGCAGAGGGAGAAGCAGGCTCCCTATGGGGAGCCTGATGTGGGACTTGATCCCAGGACCGTGGGATCACCACCTGAGCCGAAGGTAGATGCTCAACCACTGAGCCACCCAGGTGCCCCTAGAACCTGATTTCAGCACAGGATTTCTATCCGGTCTTTTCTCTTAAGTTAAACAGACATAAAACCAAATGACCTGTTGAAACCACAAGAGAGAGAGTTTACCTCGTCTGTTTGAATCCTTGGCTCCTAGGAAACATTTTCTTTATCCTAGCCTCCTAGGTGTCTTTATCTTGGGGGATCATTCACTGCTGGGCAATATGGAAATTGCTGGGGTGGGAAAATTGATAAGAAATGCCAGTGAAACCAACACTGGCTGAAAAAAAAGAATGTGCTCGGAGCCCCGTGGAAAAGGTGCTGACATTGTGGGGGCACTAGGCTAGGGCAGTGGGAATCATGATTCTTGTGTTCAAAAGTCAGATTTTCTTGGGATTTGGGTTTTGATGGAGTCTTCCAAGAGGAGTTGCCTGGGATCCCCTAGGAGAGCAGAAGAAAGGCTAGATGAGGCAACCCTGAGGTGGGAGGTGGCGATGCAAAGAGGAGAAAGCTTGGTGTTTGGGGTGGGGTAGGGGGTTCAGGTCACTCCCCCGGTCCCTTGTAACTTAGCTTCTGATCAACCCCAAGTCCTCTGTCCTCACAATCCTTGATGGTCTGGGCTGTGTGGGCTGTGTGCAGGTCTTTGATGCCCGGAGGTGTTCCACTGCCAAGGAAATGTTTGAGCACATCTGCAGGCACCTGCGTTATGCCAGCAACAATGGCAATATCAGGTGAGTGTGCCTTTCCCAGGGCTGGGGCTGGGGCTGGGGCCCACCCTGACCCTGAGTCTGAGCCAAAGGATGCAGATGGGTTTAGGGGAGGCTTCTCCAGGAGAAGCCAGGGAGAAAGAGAGAAGAGAAAGATGCAGGCTTTTTCGGCGAGAAGAAGCTGCCCTAGTACTGAGGCTAGCCCCCCTTACTAGCCCATGTCCTTGGTTTCCTTCTGACTTGGAACCATTTGGAGGGGGTGGGGGATCTTTAAGAAGCAACATCTTCACTGCTCAAGGTCAGCTGGCTCCCCACTTTTTAGAAGGAACAAGAGGTTGGTTTTGCAGCTCAAGCCTCCATTTTTCTTAGAACCAAGAGAGTCACTGCTCATCAGTACCCACCCCCTACCTCCCTCCTCTTACCCCCAACCAAAGAGGTCAGAGCTGATAGGACTGAAATGCCCATTTGGTCATTCATTCATTTTTTTGTTTAGCAAACATGTAGCACCTACATAAGGGGAACCCAAGTCATGACTAGGCATAGCAGTGGGGCGGGAGCAATGCAGAGGTGACTTAGGACACTGCTCCAGCCCACTGGGAACCTAGGTGTGGCACTAGACAAGCATCCAGCTAACTGAATTTCATGAGAGCAATGTGCAGCAAGGGCAAAGGCTGAGGCAGTTAACCCTGCCTGAGAGATGGGGAATGATCAAGGGATGGTGGTGGGGGGTGGGGTGGTGTCCTTGAATTGGTCTTGAAGGAAGGGGAGGAGCCGGAAGGAGAAGAAGGAGAGTGAGGGTGTGTCAGGAAGGGGGGCAGGTTACACAGAAGCCCATGAGAACCTAGCATGTTGTGTTGTTGCAGGAGTTTGGTTAAGCTAGCACGGGGGCAGAGGAATGGGGAGCAGGAAGATGGGAAGCAGAGGGGCCCTGTGGGGACTGGGAGCCCCCCTCCTCCTGAACCGAGGAGTAAATGGCACTATTCTTGTCTTGGTGAAGGTCAGCCATCACCGTGTTCCCCCAGCGAACTGATGGGAAACATGACTTCCGAGTCTGGAACGCCCAGCTCATCCGCTATGCTGGCTACCAGATGCCCGATGGCACCATCCTGGGGGACCCTGCCAGTGTGGAGTTCACCCAGGTGCGAGATCCAGGCTTGGTGGCTGACAGAGTGAAGCCAGAGGGGTCAAGGGGCTTGGGTCAGGCCCAGACTCACTGCACTTATCTTGTCCCCAGCTGTGCATCGACCTGGGCTGGAAGCCCAAGTACGGCCGCTTTGATGTGGTGCCTCTGGTGCTGCAGGCTGATGGCCAAGACCCTGAGTTCTTCGAAATCCCACCTGACCTTGTGCTCGAGGTACCCATGGAACATCCCAAGTAAGCAGGCTAGGGGTGAGGTAACATGCATGCTCTAGTACTCTCTTAAGGAGCAGATGGTGTCCAGAAGGGCTGGCTTTCAAGCCTTGTTGATGCTTGTACAGGAATCCTGGGCTTGAGTCTTGGGCCTCAGACTTAAAACGATATGTTGATGATGAAGGGGAAGCAGAGGCTTAGACATATGGGGCCCTAGGAACTAGGAAAGCAGTGACCTTGGGAGAGGAGCCCTCAAAAGGCTCTAATATTCTCACACTGAGCAGCCCAGGCCTCTTGTCTTCCTGCCAACTCTCTTAGCTGCCCCTCTTCTGACTGTGGTGAAAGTATATGGCCGAAGTGACTTCTGGAGCTCATCTGGTTCAGCCCCTGCTCTGGGCAGCAGTCACAATCACAAAAATACCTCCATCTATTGAGACTCACTGTGTAGCAGGCATTGAGTTGGACTTGACTTTTCATCCTCTGCATACATTGAACTCAGTCCTAACCTAAGGGCTTTTGCACTTGCTGTTCCCGCCACCTGACATACCTTTTCCTCAGAAATGTAAAGGATTCATTTCTTGACAATGAGGTATTTCCTTAATGTAACCCCCTCTAGGGGCGCCTGGGTGGCTCAGGTGGTTAAGCATCTGCCTTTGGCTCAGGTCATGATCCCAGGGGCCTGGGATCAAGCCCCACATCAGCTCCCGGCTCAGAGGGGAGTCTGCTTCTCCCTCTCCCTCTGCCCATCCCCCCCCACCTTATTCATGCTTGCTCTGTCACTCTCTCAAATAAATAAATAAAATCTTTAAAAAAAATGTGACCCCCTCTATAGGCCTCTATTCTGAACACTCAATCTAGAGAAGACACTCTCATCCTCTGTCTACCACCTCATCTTGTTTTGATTTTTCTATTCATCTGCCTACTTGCTTATAGTCTAGAATCTAGACTCTAGTCTGTAAGCTCCTTGAGAATAGGGATCTTGCCTTTTTTTTTTTAAGATTTTATTTATTTACTCATGAGAGACACAGAGAGAAAGGCAGAGACATAGGCAGAGGGAGAAGCAGGCTCCCTGCAAGGAGCCCTATGCAGGACTTAATCTCAGATCCCGGGATCATGCCTGGAGCTGAAGGCGGACACTCAACAGTTGAGCCACGCGTCCTGGATCTTGCTTTTCTTATTCAGCTATACATCCCTAACACCTAAAAGGGTACCTGGCACATAGTAGGCGCTCAATTATAAATATTTCTGGAATAAATCAATTTATAAATGAATGATACCATTATCTTTATAGTAAGCCCATGGGTTTGATGGTAGTATCTCTGTTTTACTGCTGGGGTTTCTGAGGTTCAGAGAGGCTAACTCACATCCCAAGGCCACACAGCAGGCAAGCAGTAAGGCAGACCAGAACCTGGGTTTTCTGACACGGTTTTCTGTCCTTAACCGCTATGTTCTATCGGGTTCTCCGCATTTAGCACAGTGCCTGTCGCGTACTTGGTGCTTAACATATGTTTGCAGGAATGAGAGAATAAATGAATGTGTAGTGAATGAATGATACCTACTGTGCCCAGTTCATCTCTCCAGGTTGGATGAATGTAGAGAACAACACTTGGAAAGGAGTTTTCTCGGTTGACTCTCTTTCTGAAGCCTTTTTTGTTGGGGGTTGGGGTGAGTATGGGCAAAAAGTACAGGCCACAATCATTGCTGGTTCCACCTCCCTGCCAGGTATGAGTGGTTCCGGGAGCTGGAGCTGAAGTGGTACGCCCTGCCTGCAGTGGCCAACATGCTGCTTGAGGTGGGTGGCCTCGAGTTCCCAGGGTGCCCCTTCAACGGCTGGTACATGGGCACGGAGATTGGGGTCCGGGACTTCTGTGATGTTCAGCGCTACAACATCCTGGAGGTAAGAAGAGCCATCCAGGAGGGCTGGCTGCAGATGTGGGCCTGTCAGGAGTGGGGGTGGGGGAATGCACCCTGAGGACCAACTCACCCCATCACTCTGCCTCTGCAGGAAGTGGGCAGAAGGATGGGCCTGGAAACACACAAGCTGGCCTCACTCTGGAAGGACCGTGCTGTCATTGAGATCAATGTCGCTGTACTCCACAGTTTCCAGGTATGTTGTGTTCTGTGGGTCTGGAGACTTGCTGGTCAGAAGGTTATCTGGTCCAACCACTCATCTCAGGCTTGGTTCTCCCCTGACAGCACTGTCCATTTTTTTTCAAGCATCACACAAGTATCGAGTACCTAGTTTGTGCCAGGTGCTGCACAGGATGCAAACAAATAAGCCATCCTACTCACGCTGGGTCTTCTAGCATAAATTTGCTTCTAGCAACAGGTGACTCCTTACTTTCAAAACTCATCAGGTCCTTGAACTTGAGCACTGAGTCCTGTTCCCTCTCACTTTCTCAAGGACTGTACTCCTGAAAATTCCACCTCCTTTCTGTCTCATCAGTGTCTTCCTCTCTGTTGGGTCATTTTTATCAGTGACCAATAGCTATAATGGTCCCCATCTCAAAGAAATAAACGACCACCTAATTGAATAAGTCTCCCAGCAGCTACTACCTTGTTTTCCTGCTCCCCTTTACAGGTAAACCACTGAAAGGTCTCACTACACCTCCTTATCCTCCAGCCACTCCAGTCAGGGGTCTGTCCTCTACTACTCTGGAATTCTTGGTGTTTGCCAAACTCACCATGATGGTTCCCACCTTAGGGCCTTTGCACTTGCTTTTTCCTCTGCCTAGAACACCCTTCCTACAAATCATCCCCTGACCCCCTCCTTCCCTTCATCCAGGTCTCTACTGTCACCTCCGTAGAGTAGCTCTTCCTGACCACACCATGGAAGATGGCACCCTTACCTCCACCTCCATCCCATCCCTCTCTCTTCTTCCTTTAACTCTGTATTTTTCTTCATAATTCTTTTTTTAAAGATTTTATTTATTCATTCATGAGAGACACAGAGAGAGAACGAGGCAGAGGCACAGGCAGAGGGAGAAGCAGGTTCCACGCAGGGAGCCCGATGTGGGACTCGATCCTGGGTCTCTAGGATCAGGCCCTGGGCTGAAGGCAGGCGCTAAACCACTGAGCCACCTAGGCATCCCCATAATTCTTATTAGCTTCTGACATTACATAGTACATCTACTTCTTGCCTGTTAGGGCCAGGCCTTGTCTCTTTTGTTCACTACTCTGTCTCTAGAGTGTAGTGGAATGTCTGGCCATTGTAGATACTGAAAAAAAATATGTACTGAATGAATGAATGAGAGTGCATGTCCACACGAGCAGAGGCTGCTCTTCCATCTGCTGAGCAAATGGACCATCCCCATTGGCCTACACACAGGTCAGCTTTTGTGTGGGGCTGAGCCTTTTGGTCTGTCCACTGCTTTTATTCATAGAAATGTTCCTCTTCCTTTTGGGAAGGAGGCAGGGGATATGTGAAGATGTTACTTTTTTTTTTTTAAGATTTTACTTATTTATTCATGAGAGAGACACACACACACAGAGAAAGAGAGATAGGCAGAGACACAGGCAGAGGGAGAAGCAGGCTCCATGCAGGGAGCCCGATGTGGGACTCCATCCGAGTCGCCAGGATCAGGCCCTGGGCTGAAGGCGGTGCTAAACCGCTGAGCCACCCGGGCTGCCCAAGATGTTACCTTAAAGACTGAAACCGTCTCTACAAAGCTTGCAGATGCCCTGGAGGCCAGACCGCTAGGAAGACAGTCCTTTATTCATTCAGTAAAGTATATTGAACATTTTGCATGTGCCAGGCATAAGGCTTGGCCAAGGATGTGAGTAGTGAGCAAAATAGACAAAAACCCTTCTCCTGTGGAGTGGGGCAGGGACTTGACATTGAACAAACATCCAGTAAATATTTACAATCACACAGTTTCCCAGGGCTGGTCACCCCACAGGCAGGTCAAGCTTGTGTTTGTTGTTCTGAAGTGGGATGGGGGGGTCTGGGGCGGAAAAGGAAGAGCCCCCACCTTAGGGCTGGGGCTGTGACTGGCCTGGCTCAGAAGGACCCTGCTGCCTGTGGACTGCACATCCTGGCTCCTGGGGCTCTGCGCACCAGCTCCGTCACTGCAGGATGCAGATATGTCCCAGAAAATCTGCGATCCTCGGCTGTCTCCTGGCCATTGCTGACCACACACCCCCCTCCACTGCTTGAGAGTCTCCAGGACTTCCTCATCATCTTCCTTCAGGATAAACTTCCTCATCTGTAAAATGGGAATAAATAGTAGGATCTCCCTTACTAGGTTATTGTAAGAATTCAGTGAAACTGTGTGCAAAACACTTAGCTGGGCTGCCTGGCCCATAGCGAACATTCTGTAGGTATTCATTTTGCTGTTCTTCTTATTTATTATTACCATCATCAGCTTCTGAGCATCAAACTGGTCTGGCACCCAGGAGCTGCTTGCATATGTGTAAGATTTCAGAAGGCCGCCTGAGCCCTCCATTGGTAGGCTCCCCCTGTGCCTCCAGCCTGACTCAGGCAGTGTCCTCCTCCAGAAATGCCCATCCCCCACCCAATTTGTGCCCATCTCCCAAGACTTGCCTCCTCTTAGAAGCAGCCTCTCCTCCAGGCCTCTGCCTGAGCTCAGCCCCCTCTGGCTCCCAACAGCACCTGCACTCTCCTCCTTTACATCTTGTAGCAGACCACATGGAAGGCCAACTTACTCTGCCTCCTCTCCTTAGAATATAATCTTTTTTTAAGATTTTATTTATTTATTCATGAGAGACACAGAGGGAGAGAGGCAGAGACATAGGCAGAGAGAGAAGCAGGCCCCATGCAGGGAGCCCGATGTGGAACTTGATCCCGGGACTCCGGGACCACACCTGAGTCAAAGGCAGATACTCAACCACTGAGCCACCCAGGGATCCCTCCTTAGAATATAATCTAATGCAGAAAGGGGGCCACATTTTCACCTCTATAATGCCTGTGCTTTATGCAGTGCCTAGCAGATAGAATAATGGCAGCTAATGCTTATTGCGCATGTTCTGTGCTCTGCTTGTGCCCTTGAGCAGCCTCATATCTTCCATATGAGGAAACTGAGGCTTAGTGAAGTTCAGGAGCTAAGAGCTCATGCTCAAAGGGCCAGTAAGAGGCCAAGGTTTGAATCACGACACTGAACACTTGACTAGATGAGTTGCTCTGGGCAGTGAGGGGTGTGGCTGCTTCTTTTGGATCATTCCAGGAAGGCTCAGACCCCTTGGCTTCTAAATTTAGGATGTGGGACATTGTGGTGACTTGTCTTCCATACGCTGTGATTATCCCGATGCTCAGTCCTCTTCAGAGATGTCTACTTCCTTCTTGGCTGAGAGAGCCACATTCTTGGGGATGTGACTCCTGAAAATCTCTACTAACAAGTGACAAGAAGCCTCTGTGGCTAGATTTATCAGCATCAAGAGGGAGCCATTTGTGGGGAGTTGGGGGAGACTTGTAGGTATAGCCTGAAAAGCTGACACGGCCCCTAGAGAGCCAAGGGGGGCCACCATGTGATCTGTGGGTCGAGCATGACTGTAGTGATTTCTGGGGCTCCTTTGGAGGCCCAGAAAGTGCCTTCCACTTGAGTATTTATTTTTAGCAGCAAGGAGGTGGCCAGGGGCAATTGCTGTCACATTTTACTGATGCCAGGCCTTTCCATAGTCCCATCTTAGGAGCCCTGCCGCTGACAGACCGTGTTCCTGACTCCTCCCCATCCCTTACATCAAACCCTCCTTCTTTGCCTCCTTCTAATTCAGAAGCAAAATGTGACCATCATGGATCACCACTCAGCTGCAGAGTCCTTCATGAAGTACATGCAGAGCGAGTACCGCTCCCGAGGGGGCTGCCCTGCCGACTGGATTTGGCTGGTCCCCCCGATTTCTGGGAGTATCACTCCTGTGTTCCACCAGGAGATGTTAAATTACGTCCTGTCCCCTTTTTACTACTACCAGGTAAGGGAGGGCTTTCCTCTCCTCTCTGTCTTGGGAGCTCAGGGATGGAGAGAGTGTGACTGGATGTGTACGTGGGTGTGTGTGCGTGAGCAGATGTGTGCACGTATGCATGCTAACTCATGCAAGACACACAGGGGAGGGTCAGGGACACAGAGGCCTATGCTTTGCAGGCTGCACTCCTAGAGGCTGAACAGCGTTTGTCCATTTTCACAGAGAATGGAACTTAAGGAAATAGGTTTTTTTTTTTCTAATATATTTATTTGTTCATGAGAGACACACAGAGAGAGGCAGAGACATAGAGGGAGAAGCAGGGTCCCTGCAGGGAGCTTGATGCAGGACTGGATCCCAGGACTCTGGGATCACGCCTTGGGCGGAAGGCAGACGCTCAACCACTGAGCCACCCAGGTGCCCCAAGGAAATACCTTTTATTCTACCTTTAGTGGCCCATTGCTTCATGGGGCTTCTGCTTCTAAGGTTGATCACTGTGACCCTCACCTATCATATCCCATAATGGTGAGGAGCTTGGCTCCTGGGTCAGACATGCCTGCGGGCAACTCTCCCACTTCCTAGCCATATGATCTTGGGTGGGTCTTTTCACCCATGTAGGCCCCACTCTTCTTACTCTAAAAACACTGGGCATTAACTCCACTATAGGAGGTGGTATGGATCATATGAATTGGTGTATGCCCAACCCTGAATGCCTTCTATCACTGCTACCTGTTGAAACCAGTTCATTTTTTTGTTAAAAAGGACTTTGGTTAGATTTGGGCAAGAGGTTCCTTACTTTGACACGAAGTAGGGTGACTGATTGCTGGGACAATTTGTGTCTGTTGTCATAGTGACAGACACTCCTTCTACTCTCAAAGGTACCCGGTTTGGACTCTACGTCATATGGCCTGCCTAGTGATTAGACACTAAAAATGAAAGTGAGGTGGGCTTCTTCCTTCTGGGGAGACACTAGTGGAAAATAAGCCAACTGACCCCATCCCGGTGTGTGCAGGCTCTAAACTGGTTACTGGAGCTGTGACTCTGAAGGACACAGAGCCCCTGTCCTCCCCCATGGGGCATCCAGAGACCCCCACCTCACAAACGGCATGAAGGGTCCTCTAGCTCCCTCATATCCCCAAGCCCGAGCTGAACCAGGGCCCACCTGCCTCACATTTGTCTTCTTTTCTGGAGGTGGAGGCCTGGAAAACCCACGTGTGGCAGGATGAGAAGCGGAGACCCCAGAGGAGAAAGATTCAACTTAAAGTCTTGGTTAAGTAAGTGAGAATGGCCAGAGCTGACACACCTGAGCAGCAGCCCTTCCTTCCAGGCAGCCTGCCCTTCTAGGCCGTGACGGGCAGGGCACAAATCGAAATGATGATCTTTACGGAGTTTGGCTGGCAGAGGTCCAGACGCCAAGGGGGACCACCTGCCACCATCAGCCCAACCTTGCCTGTCCTCCATTTCCCTGGGGCTGAGTAGCGGGTCGGGCAGGGGAGGGAAAGAGAAGGGCCACAGGTCAGCGTCAGTGGCTGGTAAGATATGTGCATTCCTTTCCCTTGTCCTGCCACACTTTGAACTCTGTCCCTCTCCCATTCTCCTGGGCTCCCCCTACTCCCTGTGTTCCTCTGGAGGGTGGAGTCAGCACAGTGTCCGTCTGTCTGTCCACACAGAGCTGTGCTTTTTGCCTCCATGCTGATGCGCAAGACCATGGCATCCCGAGTCAGAGTCACAATCCTCTTTGCGACAGAGACGGGAAAGTCAGAAACGCTAGCCCGGGACCTAGGGGCCTTGTTCAGCTGTGCCTTCCACCCCAAGGTAGTGAACTCAGCTGGACGTGGGCCTTTCTCTCTGCCTGTGCACAGACAAGTTGGCAAAAGTTAAAGTGGTTGCTCTGCCCCTGAATGTCCCAGAGCCTTGGATGTGCTGAAGTACATTGTAAATCTGGGATAGAAGGATAGATTTGGGTCCAGGGATTCCCAGATTTACATAGTAAATACATTTTCCAGGGTGTTGCATGGGAACACAGTTTGAGAAACACTTTCTTAATCCAAGTCTCTCTCTCTATATATATATATATTTTGTGTGGAAAATACGTCCACACACTCAGAATTCAGAGTAGCAGTGGAAGTGTTTTCATTTGGGACTTAGCAGGATTTTGAAGGCGAGCCCTCCAGGGCTTGTGGAAGTGTTGGTGTTGGGGCTTGAGTGGGGTAGGAGGATGAGGAGCGAGGTGTTCATATAGGTTTATTTGACTAAGATTCACAGAACCCTCACCCCTGTACCACACTGGTGCTGGACGTGGGCGGGATGGGGGGAAACAGGTGATAAGGGTCACCTGGGTTGGGGAGGAAGCACAGGGCATCTGGAGATGGCATAGAGGACCTTGGCCTGGGAACACAGGGCTGATGTCCACCCCTGGGGCCTTGCAGGTTCTCTGCATGGACGAGTACAAGCTGAGCCACCTGGAGGAGGAGCAGCTACTGTTGGTGGTGACCAGCACATTTGGGAACGGAGACTCCCCTGGCAATGGAGAAGTGGGTGGCCTGGGGCCCAGTGGTCTGGGTGCAGGGTTGTGGGGGATGCCAGGCCCCAAGGGAACCAAGGAAAGGATCTGGGGATTCAGCATGTCCTAAGGAGGACATTTGGAAATGAGTGCTCAGATCACTCTGGGCTGCCAGCATTTACCTGCCTTCTTTGTAATTCTCACCATATGTACGTGATGCCTTTCCAATGGCATACTTTATATTTTCAAGTAAATTGACTCACCTTTTTAAAATAAAAAATTTATGTCTAAAGGAAACGTTATATCACTCTCACAAAGGGAAAGCTGACAAAATAAATCTTATGAGAGCCAAAGTTCTTGAATTTGAGCTAACTACTATTGTCTGGCCGTAGCAGGCTTTGTTTTTTAAAATGAGTAATAGGCAAGTATTAGAGGTCTTTGGGCTCCAAGAGCCCCAAGCTGAGGATCTCCCTAGTTTTCATAAAGATGATAAAAATAGTAGAAACGGGAATAAATTTAAAAAAAATTACAGAAAAGAGAATACTTTCTTACCATGTGATTTGACATTCTTTCTGTTGGGTCACATTCCACATTCCATTCCTCAGAAATCAGGGTTATCTTAGGGAGTGCGGGATCAATTATCATTCTTACCAGGTTCCAAACAGGAAGAGGGGCTCATGCCCCATCAGGAGATCCTCTAAAGATGCCCTGCTGCAAGGCAGCCCTGCCCTCTGCCAGAGCTGGATGGGGCTGGGCTGTTCTGAGTCCCCCACCAAGGGACAGGCCTGCCTGAGTTGCTAAGGCTGAACTTCTCCCTCAGCCCCAGGAAATTGTCCCTACACAGAAACTGACTTCCATTTATGGGTCTTGAACCTTCTTCTGCCAGATGTGGCCAGTTTTTAAATGGGCTACCAGAAGAAGAAGAAGAGTAAAGCAGTGCTTTTCTTAATCTTGTCCTAAGAACTCCGTGGTTCTCTCTCTTTCTAGAAACTAAAAAAATCTCTCTTCATGCTGAAAGAGCTTACCAACAAGTTCAGGTAAGGCTTCTCCCCACTCCCACTTGTCCAAGCCTTGCCTGATGGACCTAAGGGTTCCGGGGAGGGTACTGGTTGTGTATAAGGGAGGGGGGGTCTTATCCAAGATGTCCAGGCACAGAGAGATCCTGTCGTCAGAGTGTACTAAGAGTCAGGCCAGGGAAACCAAGTCCCTCTCACAGATCTGCAGACCAACTCATGGGAGTTGGCGATAAGGTTTGGGAGCTGGAGAGGACCAGAAGATGGCGTGCACTGGCCGGTGCTGTGCCCAGCTGGAGTAGAAGTGTCTGAGGCTGGCTCATGGGTGGGTGGTGCTACATAGTGCTTGCATGGGTGGGCTCACTCCTGTCTCTGTGTATGTGTGTCCTCCTCGGGCAGGTATGCCGTGTTTGGCCTCGGCTCCAGCATGTACCCTCAGTTCTGTGCCTTTGCTCATGACATCGACCAGAAGCTATCGCATCTGGGAGCCTCTCAGCTTGCCCCAATAGGGGAAGGGGATGAGCTCAGTGGACAGGAGGAAGCCTTCCGCTGCTGGGCCGTGCAAACCTTCAAGGTCAGTTTGTAGCTGGAGCTGCCTCACCACAGGGACAAGGATGCCACAGCCCATTCATGCCCAGGATATCTGTGCATCCTGGGTGGCACGACCCCTGCCGCGTCCTGTAGGCATCAGCCTGAAGGCTCAGATCACCACTGTTCTCCCTCAGCCCCCCAGAACCCTACTTTAGACATGTGTCCCTGGATGGGAGAAGAGCCCTGAGATGCCTCCCACCCTCAGGGAGCTTTTTCAGTTTAAGATGTTCGCCCTCTAATTGTCCAGGTCACCTCTTGATGACTTTGCCCTGTTTCAGCCTCCCAACCACAGAGAGCCTGGGGACAGGGACCATGCAGTGGAGTCCTTTGGATCCATGTCAGAATCTCAGTAGACTTTTGATTCCTGTGGCCTGACACCCCTAATTTAACTGTCATTGGGGTTCCCCAGGTGGCTCAGTCAGTTAAGTGCCCGGCTCTTGATTTCAGCTCAGGTCATGATCTCAGGGTCATGGGATTGAGCCTCTTGTCAGGCTCTGTGCTCAGCAGGGAGTCTGCTTGAGATTCTCTCTCTCCCTCTCCCTCTGCCCCTCCCTGCACTCATTCTTCTCAAATAAATCAATGAAATCTTAAAATATAATAATAATAATAATAATAATAATAATAATAATAATAAAAGCCTCCTCATGTAAGCAGACCATTTCAGCCAGCAGTGGTACTTAGAACACCAGCTTGAGTCAAGGCAGACCTGGTTCCCAGGCCCACACCACCTCCACATGACTCCACATCTGGAGAATGGGAGTAATCAAATCTCAGAGCTCAGGCATACGGGTAAAATGAGATAGTGTATTAATATCCATACTAATAGCAGTAACAACTGTGTGCTAAGTCCAGCCACTTCTTTGAGTCCTTGTAGCAACTCTATCAGATCCATGTGCTCAGTAATTTTACAGGAAGCCCTTTACTGATTTGTAAGGACCTACAAAATGGTGGCCGATGATGACATTGACATTGTTAACCACAATGACAGTGGTTAACACCGGCCTGCTCCATCCTCTTCCAGGCAGCCTGTGAGACGTTTGAAGTGCGAGGCAAACACTGTATTCAGATCCCCAGGCTCTACACTTCCAATGTGACCTGGGACCCACACCAATACAGGCTCGTGCAGGACTCGCAGCCTCTGGACCTCAACAAAGGTACCTGCTTTGCCGCACCACACGGGACTGGTTGCCCTTCCTGCTGGGGTGGAGGTCTCTGACCCTGGGGTCTATGGTCCAGGAGACCACTAGGACCCTCTGAACAGAGACAGCTGGCTTAGGGCTGCTAGGCCTCTCTCTCGTATCCAAGAGCCTGCTGGCATGCAAGACTGGAGAGCTTGCTTCATCTCTGAGGGAGGCTGTTTCAGGAGGAAGCCCTGGGAGGGTGGTGGAGAGACAAAGGGAACCAGCACCAACTGAGAGCCTCCTATGTGCCAGGCACTGTTCTGGGCTCCTCGCCTGCCCACTCTCAGTGAGCCCTGACACTCATCTTGCAAGAAGGGCACAAAGACCAGGGCCCCCAGCTGGCTCAGTTGGTAGGAGCAGCTCTGGGTCATGAGTTCAAGCCCCAGACTGGGTACCGGGATTACTTTAAAAAAGAAGAAGAAGGAGGAGGAGGAGGACGAGGACGAGGAGGAGGAGGAGGAGGAAGAAGAAAGAAGAAGAAGAAGAAGAAGAAGAAGGAGGAGGAGGAGGAGGAGGAGGAAGAAGAAAGAAGAAGAAGAAGAAGGAGGAGGAGGAGGAGGACGAGGAGGAGGAGGAGGAGAAGAAGAAGAATATAAAGAAACTGAAGCTCACAGAAGTGAAGCAAGTTGCTAGCATATGGCTGAGCTGGGATTTGAGCCCCAGCTGTCCAGTTCTGACAGCAGCCAAGAATTGTAAACTATCGCAAAGAACATCATGCAGAGGCAACCCTAGGCTGCCGTTGGTAAACTCTCCTTCTGGACACTGATTCCTCTTTTCTTGTACCATGAGTACAGCAGTATTGTGGTTTTCCTGCATGGTTAGCCTAGGCCCGACTTCAGCTAAGCTCTCCTGTGGATGCCAGGCCATGGGAATGGCTCAGAAATGCCCATATTTGGGCACCTAGTGTATTTCCTCCTCACCTAGCAGCGTCACAAACACCCCTGTCAGTCCAAGGGTCTTTATTTATGATTCAGAAACACAGCAGGGAAAAAGAAAACCCCACTACCATCACAGAGGGACACCCCCAGGGTAGTGTCCAGGTAAAACTGACTCAGACACATGGAGGCTACCCCCACCAGCACTTAAGAGCCACTTTTTCACTTCATCATCTCTGTCTCCCACAGCCCTCAGCAGAATGCATGCCAAGAACGTGTTCACCCTGAGGCTCAAATCACAACGGAATCTACAGAGTCCAAAATCCAGGTAGGGGAGACTACCAGGCTGCTTGGGTGATGTTCTGCCGGTTTAATTTAAGACAAAACAAAACAAAACAAAAAGACCAGAGCCAGTCAGTGTTTGAAAGGAGAGAGGTGTACACAGCATTAGCAATGATGCCATCGGTAGGACCAGCTTGGCTGGTAACCCCTGTGACCTCCAGTGCCTTTAGGTCTGGTCTCCATTAACCATACACTGGTTTTTCAGCTTGAGAACTAGGCCCCTGCTTTACCACCTGCCCTTTGTCACTAAACCCTTTCACCAAAGGTGGAGAGCAAGAGAAACTCAAACCATTTGGCTCTTAAGAACTTTCAGGAAAAATTTTGGCAGGGAAGGACATTTCCCCACCAGGAGAAATGGGTGTTATGCATTCCTTGTGGGTTTTGTTCATCTGTGCTGTCCCCCCACCCCAATCATTAGGAAAACCAGCTTTGGGGATGCCTGAGTGGCTCAGTGGTTGGGTGTCTGCCTTCAGCTCGGGGCATGATCCGGAGGCCTGGGATTGAGTCCCACTTCGGGCTCCCTGCATGGAGCCTGCTTCTCCCTCTGCCTATGTCTCTGCCTCTCTCTCTGTGTGTCTCTCATGAATAAATAGATAAAATCTTAAAAAAAGAGAAAGAAAGAAAGAAAAAGAAAGAAAAAGAAGAAAGAAAGAAAGAAAGAAAGAAAGAAAGAAAGAAAGAAAGAAAGAAAGAAAGAAAAGAAAGAAAGAAAAAGAAAATCGGCTTTGTTCAAATGAGAGCCAGATTTGTGCTGGGGACAAGGAAGGGTTTGTCCTAATGGCCACTGATCTCCCAGGGGGGATTCTCTCTTTAGATGGAGGGTGTAGTCAAGCCTGGGTGGGCTCGGGAGTGCTGCACCTGGAGGCTGTGGCCCACCCTTTTCCCACAGAGAAGCCCCAGGCCTGGTTGGCCGCAGGCCCTCTTGAGCACCCCAGCTTCAGTGGGGGCTGGTCACCTGACCGTGTTCACGGAACTAAGCAGGAAAATGAAAGAGGGCACATTTCCTGGGGAAGCCAGCCCGCCCCTCAGGGAGCTCTGGAGGAAATCCTGGTGGCGTCACCAGAGGCTTCTTTTTCCCTTCTCCAGCCGCACCACTCTCCTGATCGAGCTCTCCTGTGAGGACAGCCAGGAGCTGAGCTACCTGCCAGGAGAACATCTCGGAGTTTTCCCAGGCAACCAGCTGGCCCTGGTGCAAGGCATCTTGGAGCGAGTAGTAGACAGCCCTGCACCCCACCAGCCTGTGCACCTGGAGACCCTCAGCGAGAGGGGTGAGACCTTAGCACGGTGGCCCCAGCATCCGCCCTGCCTCCTCAGCAGCCTCCCAACCCCGCTGTTTGGGCTGGTCCCATGCCTGCACCATGGGCGCCCAACCCCGTCCTTCCTGCTGAGTGGGTGGACCACCCAAGCCCAGGCTAATACAGCTTTGCGAACAGAAGGGATGCTTCTCTAGGGCTCTCTGCCCAGCCCAACAGGCTGGGGAGTCTCTTTCCTTTCATCCTTTTGCTCACCTGGCCACTTTTTTGTTAATTGATAGATTCATTTATTTTTCCATTGAAATTTTAACTAGTCAGTTGCATCTATATACGAGGCATGCCCTGGGCTACAAAAATGAATGAGACTCAGTTTCTGCACTTAGAAAGCTCACTACCTAGTACAGGAGGCAGATAGGCAAGAGTATTTGTCACCATCGTCATCATCAACAGTAGCAGCTAGTATTTCCTGCGTAATTATTAGATGCCAGCATTTTACATGTCTTGTCTCTTCAGTCCTCGCGATAGACGTGTTGATGGTTTGCCTGATGACATGATGGAGAAATGTGGGAACGGTGTAGTAATATTGGGCTTTGAAGGTTCAAGTCCCTGATCCATTACTTCCTAGCTGCATTACCATTGGCATATGAGTCAACCTCTCAAGGCTTTATTTCTTTGTCCACACCGTGACCCCCTGCATACTGCCTCCTGGGACTCCTTGGGACTTGACGCTTTGGGCTGCTTTGCTGCTTGCCCAGTACCTATTGGCATAGCCCCAGGGGACTGCAGTCATGGGCTTTTTTCTCAATGAATTACTGGCCTGGGGGGGCGGGGGGAATACATCAGTCTTTCGTGAATTTAGTCACTGTGAGTCTGTAGTTCACCTGTGGGTGTTTTGCTCTAGTTCAGGTCTGAACCAGAGAGGAACTGAACTCTGGTGTGTAATTTTTAGGATCATGTCAACTTGGGGGCCTTTCAGAGGGCTGTTGATCAGCCTTCCCTAGCAACCCTACCTCTGAGCACTGCTTTCTTGCACATGAATTGGGTAGAGGAGCACTTTCGCTATTCCTGGAGACAGAAATTCAGTGTCTTCTCTCCCCTGCAGCTGAAAGGCGGAGAGTATCTTCCCCAGAGGCTTATCCCCCTTCAGGAAAGACTTGTTTTGCTGTTTCACCATCTCCTGACTCCTTCTTTCCCTGTCCAGGAAGCTACTGGGTCAGAGACAAGCGGCTGCCTCCGTGCTCACTCAGCCAGGCCCTCACCTACTTCCTGGACATCACCACTCCCCCAACCCAGCTGCTGCTCCGAAAGCTGGCACAGCTGGCCACAGAAGAGGCCGAGAGGCAGAGGTTGGAGATCCTGTGCCAGGTAAAAGTTGGGCTGGTGGAGCCCCAGAGTCAGGGGGCACCAAAACCCAGAGCTGGTCTTTAACCTCCAAGGGGGAATTCGACTCAGCTTCCCAAAGTGAAACTTGTCAAAAGCTGGTGGGAAGTCAGTATCCTCTCCCATTCTATATCCAGGACACAGCTGTGTTAAGTGAACTAAAATTTTCTGAGTGTCTGCGGGATGCCACCAATGTGCACTTCATTAAAAATTAGCTAGAAAAGGAGAGCCATGTAGGCTCTGCCCAGCCTTACCAGGAAATGCAGTGCATGTAGCTTCTGCCCTCACGGACCTTCCCATCTAGACGGGCAGTGAAGAGAGACTTGTAGAAATAGACAGTTGTCATTATGCAGGTGCTAAGAAGCATAGGGTGCTCTGAGGTCAGAGGATAGGGGATGGGCTAACATAGCCTGGGAGGTCCAGAACCTTGTCTCCTTGGACTTGTCTCCTGCCCCAGATGAACTGTCCTTGCCCTGCACGGTGTCTTGTCTTTGTATATTCCCCAAGCCTGGAATAAGCTTGGAACTTAGGAAGTGTTGGAGGATGGAAGGTGAGGATGAATGGAAAAGTAGACATAGTAACAGACGGGTAATAGAGTTAATAACTTAATGAGAGGACGCATTAACTCACCTGCAAATTTCTAGGCCAATGCCTCTGCAAAAGGCACTGGATGGTATTATTACCATCATCTTCACTAATTAACTTGATTCTAGCCACCTCCACTGCCGTTATCCTGTGGCCACACTGTACTAACTCAGCACACATTTTCTTATTTCATTCTCCCAACGTCCCCATGAGGGAGACGACACTATTCTCATGTGACAAAGGTTAACTGATTGGGACAAGATCCCACAGCCATAAAGGCACCCAGTCAGGATTTGAACCCAGGTCTGTAGGATTCCAAAGCCCTGTCCAAAATTAGATTATAATAAAGGTGTGACTCTTGCCCACCGGTGGCTGACGGTGGAGTTCTAAGCACACGAATTAGGTAAATACTACTCATTGGCCTGAGTTCTTCCAGGACGGACACCATTTTCTCTCCAGCTTGGTCGTGTCAGCACCCTGGACAGCGCCTGGCACTTGGCGGTGTTTGTTGAGAAAGTGAATGAGCGAATAAATGAATGCTGGATTGTGACAGCCTCCTGCCTCCGTGTGGGGCACATGCCACGAGTTGCTCACACTGCCTTTGGCTTTCAGCCCTCAGAGTACAACAAGTGGAAGTTAACCAACAGTCCCACCTTCCTGGAGGTGCTGGAGGAGTTCCCATCCCTGCGGGTGTCTGCTGACTTCCTGCTCTCCCAGCTCCCTATTCTGAAACCGCGGTACTACTCCATCAGCTCCTCCAGGGACTGCACACCCATGGAGGTCCACCTCACGGTGGCTGTGCTCGTGTACCCCACCCGAGGTAAGGCTGGGCAGAGGCTTTGGAGCAGTCCAATCCTGCTACTTCTTGGGCAGCTGCTCAACATCTCTGAGCTATGATTTCCTCATCAGTTAAAAACCTACCTCCCAGAGGGTTAATAGCAGTAGCAGGCATGTTATAGTAATCATAGAGATATTACTATGTAATAATAAAGAGATTACTATGAGCAGGCGCCAAGCAGACCCTCTGTATATGTATTATCGGTAACCACAGGAGATGGGTACTGTTTGCATTTTACAGGTGAGGAAACTGAGACATAAAGAGGATAAGCCCCAGGGGCAGCCTGAGTGGCTCAGTGGTTTAGCGCCGCCTTCAGCCCAGGGTCTAATCCTGGGGACCCGGGATTGAGTCCCACGTTGGGCTCCCTGCATGGAGCCTACTTCTCCCTCTGCCTGTGTCTCTCTGCCTCTCTCTCCCTCTCTGTGTGTCTCTCATGAATAAATAAATAAAATCTTAAAAAAAAAAGAGGGTAAACCCCAGAGTCACACTGTTAGCAAGTAGAGAAATGGAATTCACACCCACACAGTCTCATTGCTGGACCACCCTGCTTCACTCTGCTGTCCTGCTACTGCTGGGATGGTTTAATGAGTGAGATCAAATGGAGAAAGTACCCAATACTTGGTGGGAGCCCAGTGGGTCTTAGTATTCCTTATAGTCTACGCTGGGTATGGAGGTGATTATGCCTTGCTTGCTCACTCACTCACTCAGCAGTGGTTTATTTCATACCTCTCTACGCTTGTCATGATGTTGGGTGTGGAAACATGGTACATGTAGCTTCTGCCCTCATGGAGCTTCTCGTCTAGATGGGGCAGTGAAGAGAGACTTGTAGAAATAGACAAGTGTCATTATGCAGGTGGTAAGAAGCATAGGGTGCTCTGAGGGCAGAGGTTAGGGGATGGGCTAACATAGCCTGGGTGGCCCAAAACCTTTCTCCTTGGACTTGTCTCCCATGGATGGACTGTCCCCTTGCCCTGCCCTCTGTAATGCAGCATTGTCCATGTTGGCAAAGTTGGGTGAAAAGCACAATCACACAGTTTCTAAACCCTGGGCAGAGACTTTGTCTGCTCTGCTGGAGGACATCTTCCCAGGCCAACTCTCAGTCCTCAGACAGGACTGGGGTGGGTACATCTTATGAAAGCCAGATCCCATTCTGAGGGAGAAAGGGACTTCTCAGGTTGGTTGGGATAGCTTTAAACGCCAGGCCTTTGGAAAGGGAATGTAACCCAGAGGAAGCTGGGGTTTCCACAGGCCCAGGAGGAGCCACCAGGGAGAGAGGTGTCAGAGCAGACCAGGATGCTCAAGAGGCTGGCTACCACTCAGGGATCATACCAGCAAGGGCTTTACCTCATGAAGACACTGTGGGGCAGTGACTATGGCCACCCTGCAGGGCCACTCTTTGCTACAGCCACCAGAGCTGAGTGGTGGGCTGGGAGGGTCCCTGGAGCAACTCTTGGAAGGAACGTTGGAGTAGGAGTCAGGGAAGCTAAGCTGTGATCTGATTTGACTACTACCTGAGTGGCCTGGTGCGAATCACTTTGCTTCTCTGAGATTTTCTGCAATGCAAGATAAGAGGCTGGCACACTTCTTAAGGTGCCTTTCAGCTTTCCCCAACTCTGGCTGCATAGAAGGAGAACCACAAAACCAGGAGAAGAATTGCCCCCTCACTAAAACCCACAGAGTGCCTGAGTGGGCACTTGCAGGAGGCTCACTGGCATGGGAGGAGCCTCTGGGACAATTCATTCCCCCAAGGGGTGGGAGGGTGGGGGATGATGTTGGTCAAGTCTGTTTTGTCCTTGCAGATGGCCAAGGTCCTTTGCACCATGGTGTCTGTAGCACATGGCTCAGCAACCTGAAGCCCCAAGACCCAGTACCCTGCTTTGTACGAAGGTAAGCACCCTCTCCACTCCAGCCATTGTAGGACCACTGGCCCTGGGAGCAGTGGTTTGAAAGGGAGAGATCTAGGCCCTTAAGAAGGCATCAGGGTCCCACGGGGCCTCTCCATTCTATCCCCTGGCAATAGAGCATGGCAAGGTCTCCAGTAGGGACAGAGAGGACAGCGGTGGGGGGCCCAGAGTACAATGAGGTTCAGCCTTTTTTCAAAAGGAGCCCAGGACAAGGTGAGGGTGTGCCTGGACAGGGGAAATGAAACAGCCTAGGGGACTTGGGAAGTCAAATTTGAGCTCATTGTCTTCTCCACCCCCACCACGCTACCACTGCCCCTCCCCCCCTGCACCTTCGGCTCCCCAGTCCCCGTCTAACTGTGCATCCATCCCAGGGTGTCTGAGAACTGAGCCTCTCCATCTGTCCCCCTCAGTGCCGGCAACTTCAAGCTCCCCGAGGATCCCTCCCGTCCTTGCATCCTCATTGGACCTGGCACAGGCATCGCCCCCTTCCGCAGTTTCTGGCAGCAGCGGCTCCATGACATCAAGCACAAAGGTACAGTTAGGGGCTTCCCTAAAGGCGGGGAGGGAGCACCAGGTGACCTGGCATCTCCCTGGGAGTAGAACTACAGCGACTGGAGAGTTGTGCCTCCGCCCGCTCTCCCATTTGCCTCAGCCTGTATGGACCAGTGATCAGAACACTCTGGGCCTGGGTTTCCACATTTGTAAAGTGGGGACAATACTAGGTAGGACACTTGGGGGTATCTGGCTGGACAGGTCTGGAGCAGTGGCCCGCCCTCTGGTGGCCTCCCTGGTAACTGCAGCCTGCTGGGTCTTGCAGGGCTCCGGGGCAGCCGCATGACCCTGGTGTTTGGGTGCCGCCGCCCAGATGAGGACCACCTGTATCGGGAGGAGATGTTGGAGATGGCCCAGAGTGGGGTGCTGCATGAGGTGCACACAGCCTATTCTCGCCTGCCTGGCCAGCCCAAGGTAAGTATGGCAGCGGCCCGAGCAGCAGGTGGAGCTTTAAAAGCACAGATTGGGGGCACCTGGGTGGCTCAGTGGTTGAGCGTCTGCCTTCGGCTCAGGTCTTGATCCCAGGGTCCTGGGATCAAGTCCCACCTCGGGCTCCCTGCAGGGAGCCTGCTTCTCCCTCTGCCTATGTCTCTGCCTCTCTCTGTGTCTCTGATGAATAAATAAATAAAATATTTGGGGGAAAAAAGCACAGACTGGTGCACTCCGGCTCCCAAAAGCCCCTTGTTCTCTGAGCCTTCATCTTAGCTCTAAAACAGAGGCAGTTGTACAACCATCAGAGCAGTGCTGTGAGGCTATCGTGTTTGCCAGGAGAAGAGAGGAGCCCTGAGCCATTCAGGAATAAACAGGGTCACGTGGTGGGCTAGTCCCAGTGCCCAGCTTTGCTACGAGTTAGGGGCTGGGATGCACACCTGGGATGCACACCTGCCTGGGAACAGGTGGCCCAGGCTGGCTTCATGCTTAAACACCATGCCCCGCTGATGGTCCCTGCTACCTTTGGGAGCACTTAGCCCCGTGAAACACGAGGAGTCAGAACAGACGGTTACCTCAGCCCTTGAGAATTTGTTCTCTCCAGACTCCTCCCAGACCCAGTGTTTTGTGTCCAGTGCTGGGGTCACTGGGTTTCTTGTGTGGAACAAGAGCAGAGGCTCCTAGACTTCTGTGTGACTGGGGAGCCCAGCGCACTGTGCCCTGCTCTGAGTTACAGTGGAGCTTCCATGAATAGTCTGCACTAAGAGGCTCCCTTTCTGGGATGCACACAGGTGGGCCTCAGAGCTCTGGGCGGGGGAGTGGCTTGATTGATGCCTCTCTCAAGCATGGTAAAATTCAAAGTAAATGCAGGAGCTTCACTGAATGGTCAGCTTCTTGAGACCAGGGTGGTGGCCAACGTTCATCTCTAGCTGGGCTGGGCAGGATGCCGGTGCACTCCTCATCCTGAGCCTGATCCCTGGGCAAGGTTCTGGCTGGGATGGCACTCACCTTGCAGCCCACCGTGCCCCCCACAGCCCCCTCCTGGCCATCAGGCCTGACTGCAAGCTTCACCCCAGCAGCGGGGACCTGGACCCACCATTTCCTCTGCTTTCAGGTCTATGTTCAAGACATCCTGCAGCAGCAGCTGGCCAGCCAGGTGCTCTGCATGCTCCATGAGGAGCAGGGCCATCTTTATGTCTGTGGGGATGTGCGTATGGCCCGGGATGTGGCCCATACCCTGAAGCACCTGGTGGCTGCCAAGCTGAGCCTGAGTGAAGAGCAAGTTGAGGACTATTTTTTCCAGCTTAAGGTATGGCAGCTGGTGTTTGGGCTGCAGCTCAAGGACACAGACAGGGGAGCCAGGACTGGGAGAGTCAGATCTAGGGGAATCAGGCTCATTCTAGTCCTGAAACTCAAAGGAATCCTAGAGGTGACTGGATGTCTGAGCTAGATGGGCTGTTAGAAGGCCTGCCTGTCCCATCCTGGTCTGCTTGCTCAATTAAACAAAGGCAACACGTTGCTTTATGACAAGACTCCTCAGAGCCTCTACCGTGCTACCGTGCATCGTGACTCCTCAAGATTGGGAGAAAGTATGCAGCATTTTCCAAATGCATTTATCTCAGAGCCTATGTTTCCTGGAGCATCTTGTGGGACAGGCATGAGGCAGGCTTGGCAAGCTGTTCAGGTGGTTCATCTCAGCTCAGGTGCTGATGGGAGTTAGTCTAGTGGGATTCAAGTACACTCTAAGCGTGACAGTTGTGAAAGCAAATGGTGTGTGGGTATATGTGTGATAAGGAAGCTGGGGGAGCCCCAATGAACAAGAAGTGGCTGGACCAGCAGAGCTGACACTCTGATTCTGTTTTCCCTTAAAGAGCCAGAAGCGCTATCATGAAGATATCTTTGGTGCTGTGTTTCCCTACGAGGTGAAAAAAGATGGTGCAGCAAAACAGCCCAGCGATCCCAGAGTTCCAGCAACCCACGGAAGAAGTTAAAGTTGCTGCCATAGAATTGAATGATGAAACCAACTCTCGATTATCTGAGGGCACAGGGCCTGGGGAGATGGAAGGAAATTGCATCCCCGAGCCTCATATCTTATCTCCCCAGCTGCTTCCCCACCAAACCCGATACTTGACCTGGACTATATAGCTCCCTGGACTGAGTGGAACCTCTTGTCTCCCTTGAGCCCACCCTTTCCAGGTAATGGAGAGTTGGGCCTTCCAGGTCCCTTGAAGACTAAATCTGCAGTGCCAGGCCCAGCTGATGGGTGAGAAGGATGGCACTTTCATCTGATTGCACCACTTTGAGTGACCAGCAGGAGACGATGTCGTCCTGCCCTGTATTTATTTGCCCTGTGTACAGTTATTTATAACTCTGTATTTAAAAAAAACAAAACAAAACAAAAACCCAGTCTTCTCTTAAGGGCCACTTGGGCCCTCCCTGTATGACTCCTTGATGGAGATATTTATATGAAATGCATTTTATTTTAACCACATTGTATGTGTGTGTGGGTGTTTTGTAGGGAAAGCAGCTCCTTTCGACAGAGTTAGGGATTGGTGGATGGTACCACCTGGACCCAAACCCCCCCAAGAGGGACATACTAGCTTGGCCAGGCTGCTTCTCAGAAATGGCCACCAGGTATGGGGCAGCATGTGGAACTTTGTGCATATCCGCAGGCCCGAAAGCGGGGTGAGGAAGCCAGGCTTGCCTGCCAGGCCTGCACTGTGCCTCACCCGGGGGACACCCTACTTCGGGGGGGTAGTAGAAATGCAGTCCTGCCTGTGATGCCGACTCCGCAGTGAAGGCCTTGACCACAATCCCATCGTAGAAAGTCACAGTGTTTGGCTCTGGGGCACCTGGGTGACAAAGTGGGTGAGATCGGACCACGTGTCAAAGACTTGACAGTGAGTGAAGGACACATATGTTCCCTGGGGAAGGCTTATGGGGCCAAGCCATGTTTCCTTCTCTTAGAATAAGGAAGGAGCTCAGCCAGGGGCTAAGTGAGCAGTCTGGGAAAATCAGGCTCCACAGCTTGGGTTGGGCCTCTGTTTCGTCGGCTCCCTGGCCCACTTCTCCCCTCCCCCTACTCAGAGGGGGGAGGCAAGGGGAGAGAGAGGCAGGCCAGAGTCCCAGCAATACATCTGAACCGTATGGTCAAGAACACGGTCACCCAGACCCAGGCTTTTCCCCTCCAAGATGCACACAGACCGCCTGGGATCTCGTTACAAAGGCAGACTGATTCTGGAAACCCAGCGGCAGCGCCTAGGATCCGGCCATTCTGATAGGCTTCAGGCGCTGCTGGTCCAAGGCCAATGCCCTGAGCCCCCGGCCTGGTTCCTGAGGCACTGGATTCTTGATGGAGTTAGCAGGGTGGGTTGGCATCACATGGACCCAGAACCAGCCCCTCCTGCTCTGGCCCAGGGGCTGGTAGAAACCCACACACTGAGTCACTCTCCCCACCACACCCTGACCCTGAACGCCAGGACCCGCAGTGGAACAACACAAACAGGTGTCAGCCTGAGTCAGCTTCTCCTGACACCACACCTGCCACCTCCTCCCACTGGGACACAGGCTTCTCTGATAAGCCAGCCCCGCTATTTGGCCTCTGGCCCAGCCTTTGGTCCCTCTCAGAAGTGTGAGGCTATTTGCTGGGTTTACCTGTTACCAAGCTTTCTTGCATCACAGATTCCAGCCCAGGAAGTCTGAGCCCAGCCTGCTTTCTCCCACCTGTGTGGGGTTTGTGGGGAACCACTGGGAGCAGGTGTGGAGGTCAGGACCCACACCATCAAAGCGAGCTCATGCTCTTTCCTCCCAATGCCCTCGCCCAGAACCTCCCCAATTCCAGAGACTCCAAAATGTCTTAAACACATTTAATAGCTGCAAAGATCCATGTGGATGTGCCAACAAGCATTTGTCTTTCTTTGAAAGACTGGGCAAGAGAAGTGCCCCCTGCTGAGAAAGGTCCTGGTGGTGGATACCAGTGGAGAATCGGGGTATCTTTCCTGGAGCAGGTAGGGTTGGACCTGGGTGGAAGGAAAGGTTGAAGGTAGGAGACCGCCTCCCCTGTGGAATGAACAGCCGGTGGCTTGAGGCCAAGATGGAGTTAACTGGGGGGAGATGTGACTGAGCAGCAGATGGGGTGGAGGCCTGGGCTGGGAGCTTGGGAAGGCCCAGGACTCTCCCTTTCTGCCAAGGGGACCGAACGTAGGGCTTAGCCTGCAGAGACCACCCTCCTCTCCCCAGATGGTAGGATTTAGGCAGCTGGAGCCCCAGGTGCTGCCCTGCCCGAGGAAGGCAGCCCCGCCAGGTGCCTCCTCCCCTCCAGCCTGGCTACAGCGGGAAGCAGAGCCAGACAAGGACACCATCTCTCCAGAAAAGCCCCAAGTCCTTCAGCAGGCTGGGAAGCACTGAGGCAGGGACAGGGGGACAGGGAACACGAAGGTGATGAGCAGATCCAGACAGCAGCATGCCCCAGCCGTGTCATCCCCAGGGCCGCGGAGACCCACCTATGTCTGCACGTGGGTCAGTTGGACGTCGCCCGCCACTTCCATGTTGTTGATGGCCGGCAGGTTCTTCAGGCGGTGGTAGTACTCAAACAGGTGCTGACCATCCACAGCTACCTTGAAGCAGTGGCCCTCACACATGATCCACACCTGGGCAGAGGCCACATCATTCGCACTCCCCTCGGAAAGTTCTCAGACCCAGCGCAGGCTCGCATCTCCCTCCGCCTACCTGCCTTCCTCAAACATTTAAGCAGGTCTCACGCCTGCCTTCAGGCCCACTGGGGGAGACACACTCCCCTCCACACGTCACCTGTGCTGTTATATACCCCATCCGGCACGCCTCGCCCACGTGGGTAACTGCTCGCCCTTCAGCCTCGCCCTCCCAGCAAGTCTCCCCTGCCTTCCCCGCACCTCGAGCCCTCCTGGTCAGGTGTCCCCCACCCCACCCCCATTCTGCCACTGACTCCGAGCCTCTAGGGGCAAGAAAACCGGCCTGGGCCACCCCTGTCCTCAGTGGCCAGCACACAGCTGAGTGCCTGTGAGTGCCTCACACCTGCACAGCTGCAGTGCAGCCTCCTGACTTGTCCTTCCCGCCCCCCTCATTCTCCAGGAGGCAACAGCCACATGTTAAAACATCACGACAGCTGACACTTGTGGCACACTTACTGTGCCCCGGCCACTGTCCCAAGCCTGTCACAGACATTATTTCATTTCATCCTTCTACCTCTATGAGACTGATACTCTCATTAGCCCCATTTTTCCTTTAGATGAGAAACTGAGGCACAGAGCAGTTAAGTCACTCGCCCCAAGTCACACAGCTATCTGTGGATCAAAGTATGCTCCTCTCTGGCTTGAAACACACTGACTTACTGCACTGAAATTCAGTCTTCTTTCCATGGCTCTCCCGGCCCTACATTAATCACTGTCAATGCTGGGTGAGGAGCATTAGGGCATATCTAGAAATACGGACGTTCAGGCAGGGGTGCAGCCAAACATTGCTTTTTCTTTCTGAAGCTCCTCAGGTGATTTGCATGTGTAGTTGAGGTCACGAACACCTACTCTGTGTGATCAGGCCTCTAGCCACACCACCCACACCTGTCCTACGTACAAGCCCCTCACTTCCCTGTCCCTAGACAGGCCCTGGCCATGACTGCTTTTGCAATGATAGCTGCCCATCAGGAATGCCCCCCACCTTGGGCCTTTGCAAGGTGGGATGCTTCTGTCCATGAGGTCTTGGCTTACATTGTGGCCTCCTCTGAGAGCTGTCCATCTAAGGCGGGGTGTCCCCTGCCCCAGAGCTCACTTGATCCCATTATTTATTCTGTTTTGCTTTCTGCACAGACCTATTATTTCCAGTATTCTGTTCATGATTGTTGAATGAATAAGTGAATAAATGAATGACAGCTCATGGTTGGGTCCCACCTGGTACTTATGGACTATAGGGCCTCAGGCCAGTAACCTGCACTGGTGAATCTGTCCCATTTGCAAGCAGGAGGTACCACCAGCCACCTTATGTGGGACAGTACGGGCACAACAAGAATAGTTGCTGAATAGAAGATTCCTGAATATGTGGGGCACTTTCTCTCCGGGGCCCAGCCCTCACCCCAGAGGTGTCAGCTCTCATGTGATTCAAGGGGCCCCCAGACGCCCTCTGCTCCCTCGTTCTGTTGACCCCTGGAGCCCCTCTGAGCTCTAGGCTGCAGCCCCTTACCGAGAAGCTCTGGCCTTGGACAAAAGGCATTTTTCGGGGCAGGCTTCGCTCCTCAGACCCCCAAGAGTTGTTGATCTGCGTGTTGCGGACCACGGTGTTCTCATTGAAGCGGGGGTTCAGGTGGAAGGCAATGTCATTCCCAGAGCGCAGGTTGATGTGGAACCTGGGGGTGGACAGCTCAAGTGGACCTCCTCTGCCCCCTGAGCCCTGAGCCCCTACCTGCTCCCACAACCTGCCCAGAGCCAGGGGGATGACCAGGGGGACCTTGGGTTCCTGAGAGCCCTGGCTTACCTCTTGGCACTGGGCAGGACAGTGCCTGACACGATGATGTTCTTGGAGGGGTACAACCCACCCGGGATGGAGGTGAAGAAAGGCATCGGCTGTTGTGGGGAAAGGGGCAGGTCAGCTGCGGGGGAGGAGCTTTGTGCCAATTACTGTGAATTTGGACTGTCAACTAAGTTTGACAGCCATACCTGTGAATAATATATTTTCAAGAAAGAATTCCATGATGTCATTACTTGGTTCAGGAAATGCCAAAGGAAAACTTTCCAGCATTCCTCAAAGTAATGGGCTTCAACTGTCATGAAAAGAACTTCAGCTGGACACAAAAGGATACTTGGGTCAAGAAGGGAAGGCCCTCTAAGATGCTTATGTTGAAGGGACAGTTTTAAAGGTGACAACTCCTTTCAACAGCCTTTTAATTCATTTGGATGTTTCCAGAACTTCAGCTTACAGAAGGACTGCCCTCATGTTGTAAGCCACCCATCACCTCCCACTCTGCCTGACACAGACAAGGCCTCCGCCCTCTCCAAGAAACCACTTACATAGGTTGGGGTGGGGTACGCCATAGGTGGGATGATAGGATTCTGTTGAAAGAGACCAGAAGTTCAGTTTGGGAATGCACACTCACACAGCCCCCCACCTGCTAGCAGGGGCGCCCTAGCGTGTGGCCCTTGGCTTCTCCCTTTCACCTTCCTTCCCAAGTCAGTCTTGGTGGGACTGCTTACCATCCTTTCGGTGATGGAAGGACCCGTTTTCTTGCTGGTCCCTAGGGGACCTGCTTCTTAGGCCACTGGGTAAATCCACCCTGATCCAGAATCTCCATTGTCCCAAGGGGAATTTTACTCACATGGCTCTTGAGCAGAAGGCCCAACCCCAGATACCCCCATCCTCCTTGCTACTCTGCTTTCTTCCTGCCTCTGGGACTAGAGTTCAGTCCTTGATGAAGAGGAAGCGTGGTCAGGCTGTGATTTGACCAGAGCTTTCAGACTTACAGGGAACGGCTGTCCAGGGGTGGTCTGCACAGTGTGGATGACTGTTTGAGTCTAGAAGAAAGAAACCCAGATTTGAATGGGCTCTCACCAGCATGAAGACCACCACCTGCCACCAGAGGGCACCACTTAACAGACAGCCTATGAGGTGAATCCACCTGGAGCCCCTAACCAGCCCAACCGCCCCCCCAGGCCCCCAGAATTGGCAAGTAGAAGTGTTTCTTCTCTCAAGGGGATGAGGTGGGGGCAAAGGTTTCTTCTACTTGGAGAAGAAATAGGCTGCACTTGTGGCCTGTGGCCCATCTTTCTTCTCAGGGGACTCTCTCTAGCGCAGCCTCACTTTCCAGGAGGAATAAGTCAATGTGGGGCCTCGGGCTCCTGTGGCTGCTCATGGAAAGGCGGGGCCTTGAGCAGAAAGGTGGCAATTCAGGTTGTTCCCCAATTCATGAGGGCCAACCACTCCCCCCACCCCCACCCCCACACACAGTGGGAGAGGCCCGGTGCCTGCCCTGCCTCCTCCTTCTAACACGTGGGAGAAGCAAAATGAGAGGGATCCCAGGAGAACTCGAGAAACTTACGATGGGAGCTGAGTTGCTCTGCCAAACGCCTGGAGACTGACCGGGATGAGAAAAGCAAAACGGTAGTTAATGTTGCTGTTATATTCCGGGGGCGATGCTGGCAGAAACCGTGGTAAAAAAGGCCTCTCCAGACTCACGCTCCCCTACTTCCTGCTCCCCATCAAGCTTTCCAGAGCCAGTAGCTGCAGACTCTCCCCCCCAATCCATCCCAGGTATGCTCTGGTTGGGGGGGGGGCACAGGAGCGAGGACATGCTCATTGGCTCCTCCAGAGGGAGAGACCACAGCCTCCCTCAGCTCCCAGAGGCAAAACCATGAAATCCAGTGCTGAATCTTATGGTCAGGTGAAGCCCTTAGTGAAGGCCTCCTGCCCCAGGCTCTGGCTCCAGCACTTTCACCGGGGAGGCACCCTCCGCTCCTGTTTCACTAGTGAGGCTGCGACGCTCAGAGAGGCCAATCCACTTGCCCAAGCCCCTCCAGGTACAAGTGATAGGATCCCAAATGCTACCCAGTTCTGGTTGATCATATCTGCCACATCCTGTCCTCTCCAGGCCAGAACCAAAGTTGGACTGCCCTGCAAAGACTCCCTGAAGCTTGCCCAGCCCTGAAGTCATCTTGGCAGGAAGCCACTGGGGCCCTCTTGGGACCTCGATGGACCATGGAAAGCTGGGTAGAGAGGCACCCCTTCCTATAGCCCCCCCCCACTCCAGTAGCCACAGGAAGGGCTGGGCCCTGCTTCCCTTATTGTTCTAACCCTCTCCCCCCCAGACTATCCTTGCCCTGGCCAGTCTCCCATTCTGCTGGCTGTGCACGCCACACCCCACATTCCTGGAGTCCCTGCTGCTTGCTCAGGCACTGTGCAAAGTGGGGGGATACAGATGAACAAGCCACAATCCCAGCCCACAAGGGGCTTGTGGGTGTGGGGGAGGAGGGGCCGGAGTGACAGGGACAGACACGTAAGCACAGTTACAACAGGATGTGGTAGCTGGCATAGCACGGATATGGACGAAGTACACGGGGTCACGGGGGAGCACCCGATGATGTTCCAAGCACCAAAGATGCTCCAAAAGAGTGACATTTAAGCAGAGCATTGAAGGGCTGGTTAAGGTCAGCTGGGGGGTTGGGGAGGGGTGGCGCAGAATGCTGTCAGCACTGGAACTGCAGGTGCCAAAAGTATGGTAGCCCAAGAAAGCCTCAAGTGAGGGAGTGTGACCAGGAGGTGGGCTGGGGCAGGACTGGGGGGCTGGATGGGGTTTTGCACATCCTGCTGGGGAATCCAGGCTTTACTAGAAGACCTTGGATGGAGCCTTTAAGATGTTTAAGCAGGGAGAGGATGCAATCAGATTTGGATGTACAAGGGCAGGGTCTCAGTGGGTGGGGTGGGTGGGGAACTAGACCAATGGTCTTTGTAGTCAGGGGTCAGATGGCCTAGCCTGAGGAAGGCAGTGGTGTGTGGATGGAGAGGCATGGGAGCACCACAGGGGTAAGGAGGGGAAGAGAGAGCCAAGGCCAACCCCCAGGTCCTCAGCTCGGCCCAGGTGGTGTGGTGCAGACAGGGCAGCTATGGGTGGGCATGATGGGGCCTGCCTGCTGGAACCAGCCTCTTGGACCCTCTGTCCTTCCTGCTGAGTGCTCAGCCTCCAAGGCCTCCACATCAAACTCACTTTTGGCTTTCGCCCCTTGGGCCTGGGTGGGAAACAGGCAGTCTGGGGGAACTGCATCGTGGAGAAGGCAGACTGGGTAATGGTAACTCGGGTGTTCTGTTAAAACAAAAGGCACCACAGCGTGAAGAGAAACATTAATGGAGCTAGAGGGCAGGCGCCTGGGCCAGAGGGAGGAAGCCTGGCAGGAAGGGGAGGGGAGGGCACTCAGGATCACACGGAGGGCCAGAGGCAGGGGTTAGGCTCCAGCGACGGACAGCAGGCCACAAACTCTCTCCCCACACCCCTACTCCCCTCCATCTCTCTCTCCTTCCCTGCTCTCTCCCCCCAGTAGGGAGGGAATATGAGAGATTAGGACAAAACAGAAAGGAGCTTGCATCTGTTGCAGGCCTACTGTGTGCTTTTCTCATCTCAGTGAGCACAGACTGAAAGTGGTGACAGCAGCTCCACCCAGCCTCCTACAGCCCTGTGGGAACATAGGTCCAGTGTCTCCCATCCTCCTGGTTTTCAAAATGGCCAGAAATCCAGATTTCCATGTGATACCACCTGACTTTTTCTTTTTAAATTGTGGCAAATAGGGAATCCCTGGGTGGCGCAGCGGTTTGGCGCCTGCCTTTGGCTCAGGGCGCGATCCTGGAGACCCGGGATCGAATCCCACATCGGGCTCCCGGTGCATGGAGCCTGCTTCTCCCTCTGCCTGTGTCTCTACCTCTCTCTCTGTGACTATCATAAATAAATAAAAAATCAAAAATATATATATATATCTTTAAATTGTGGCAAATAAGATTTCCCATCTCGGGGGATCCCTGGGTGGCTCAGCAGTTGAGCGGCTGCCTTCAGCCCAGGGTGTGATCCTGGAGACCCGGGATGTAGTCCCACATCGGGCTCCCTGCATGGAGCCTGCTTCTCCCTCTGCCTGTGTCTCTGCTTCTCTCTCTGTGTGTGTCTCTCATGAATAAATAAATAAAATCTTTTTAAAAATTTCCAATCTCAACCAATTTTAAGTGTATGGCTCAGTGGCATTAAGTACATTCCTAGGATGGTGTGGCTGGTACCACCAGCCATCTCCAAAATGCAGAAACTTCTTCTCCTGACCTTTTAGATGCTGGCAACACATTCAAAAACATTAAAACACAGAGAAGGTCAAACAGAGCCTGGCTTGGGCGCATACAGGCCGTTTTGTGACCTCTGACATATATTGCCACTGGGGCAGCAGTGACTATGCCCCTTCCACAGATGGGGGAACTGAGGCTGGGGGAGGCAAAGTCGCTTGTCTCAGATCCTGCAGTGGATGACAACGTGCAGACTTGAGCTAGATTCCGTTAGATTCCCAAATTCTTTCTGGATCCACATGGCCTCCTGACCGTGGTAGAAGTAGAGAATGAGAGAGGAGTGGCCTGGGAGTCTGAGAGACTGAGGCGAGTGTTCTGGACAAAGACAGGAACACAGAAGGACCAGACAGGGGAGCTGGACGGGTATCCCCAGAATCACCTGGGTAGGAGATTGGCTGTTATCATCAGGCCCACCCAACAGGAAGTATAGCTAGAAGGGGCCCCACACTCGGCCTCTGAGACAAGTGCCAAGTGGACAATCTGACCTGGAAGCTAATGTAGGACAGCTGCACAGCCCCAGTGATGGAGAGGGTGTCCACACAGTGGAAGGGCACGCGATGTGAATACTGCATAAAATGGCTCCCGTTCACCATCACCTGCCAAGACAAATGCATATTCCAGAAGAGGGGTCTCAGGCCAAGGCAGAAGATCTGTGCCCCTGCTCCCAGGAATTAAGACCTATGTCTGGTTTTCACATCTGTCCCCTGGGAGGTCAGGGGCACCAGCCTTCAGAGCTGTGCCAGTTGTAAGAACATGGCCTTACAACAACAAGATCCAGAGTGTATCTGAACCTAGTCTCTAATTGGCTCTTCTTGACTCTTTGGGTTCTTATGGTTGTTTATTGCAGTCAGTTTCTCTTTCTAATCGGAGCTTCCCTGAGGTTTTATTTAAATATGCATAAACATGTTCATGGGAAGCAGAGGAGAGGCAACCCTGGGTTGTACATTGAGTGGGAGGCACATCCACCCCCACATGGAGGACAGACACGGGGATACTCCCCCCCGCCCCCGTCTCCCAAGCCCAGATACACTACTCTGTTTACCAGTGCAATGCACAACAAAACTAAGCCATCCCTAGAACCTGGATAAAGCCTGAACAATATAGGGGCACCTGGGTGATTCAGTCAGTTTAGTGGCTCAGGTCATGATCTCAGGGTCCTAGGATCAAGCCCCACATCGGGCTCCCTGCTCAGCGGGGAGTCTGCCTCTCTCTCTCCCCAGCTTGTGTTCTCTCTCTCTCAATCTATTGAATAAATGAATGAATGAATGAATGAATGAATGAATAAATAAATAAATAAATAAATCTATCTAAGAGAAAGAAGAAAAGGCTGCAACAATATTACTGAAAAACAAGTGTTATCCTGGACCTGCAGTGGAGGAATGACTACAGCAAAGGAATAGGATTAACTAGAACTTTAAAGATCTGCAGGGCCAAAAAGCACCATGGTGATGTATCTAGTTCTTATTTCCTGAGTAAAAGAAGCGATATGTGGCCTGTAGATGCAGGGGAAGGTGTGTGAGGAGACTGTAACCCCAGAAGCACCCCTACAAGGGGAAGGTGCTGCTGGGTAATGGCACTGCACGTGTGATTACTTAAAAGCTCACGTGCTTTATAGGAGGCACCTGGGTGGCTCAGTTGGTTGAGAGTCCAACTCTTGATTTTGGCCCAGGTCACGGTCTCAGGGTCGTAGGATCAAGCCCTGCATCAGGCTCTTACACTCAGCAGAGTCGGCTTGAGATTCTCTCTCCCCCTCTCCCTCTGCTTGCACCCTCTCAATACATACATACGTATAATCATTTAAAAAAAGTGAAGGCTCACATGCTTTATAAAAGGCTATTCATCACATGCGATGGGGCTGGGAGGTAGACAGCAAGAAGGGGGGGTCACTGCTCACCTTGAAATCGCAGCTGTTCACCATGAAGCAGAGCTCAAATGGATTCCCCATCTGGAAGGGCATATGCATCTTCCTCTCCTCTGACCCCCAGGATCCTTTCTGCTTCGTGTTACAGACCACATATCCACCCTCCTCAAAGCGAGGGTTGAAGTGGAAGGCGATGTCACTGTCGCTGTGGCCACTATGAAAGTTCACAGCAAACCTAGCAGAGGGAAAGCAGACAGCCTTCTGTAGCCTGGTTTATCGCCCGCAGAGGGGGCAGCCTTGCGCCTTTGAGCCTTTGACTTGGGATTGTGTCAGTCTGTAGACCTGGACCTGCGTGCAACTTGTATGGCAGGTTTGGGCCTGTCCTTGGTTGGTTGCTATCCTTCCTAGTCACCTAATTTGTACTTCCTGTGTTTTTGTGCAGTGATTGCAATTTGCCCTTACAGTGTGATTTTCCAAAAATACATAGGAAATGGGTAGAGAAAAATGTTGACACTAGCAACAAGAAGCATAGGGCTTGAACACGGATTCAGATTTATATCAGAGATGGAAGTCAAGAAATGTGCCCAGAAGCAAGTGACTTTCATGCCAAGTTGATACTTGGAGGCCAGTCTCCATCAGCTCAATTGCAAAAGAAGAAAACAAATTTAAAGAATGTGTGAAATTGGGTACCAGGGTGGCTCTGTTGGTTAAGCGTCCGCCTTCGGCTCAGGTCATGGTCCCAGGGTCCTGGGATGGAGCCCCACATCGGGCTCCCTGCTCAGTAGGGAGTCTGCTTCTCCCTCTACCTCTCCCCCATTTGTGATCTCTCTCTCAAATAAATAAATAATATCTTTTTTAAAAAATGGGGGAAGAAGAAGGAGAACATGTGAAATTGATGAAATATACCTACAAAGGTAGTTACTAATAGAGAAACATCGATTAAACAGTAGCTCCAGGCATAAGAGCTTTCCATATGTCTGTCTGTCTCTCAATAGAGGTTGGCTTGTGTCTCACGCATGATGTGTGGGGAGGTGGCCCTGAAGTCAGCAGGCAGGCCTGGACCCAGATCAGACCCCAGCTCTGCACTGTTTGTCATTTGTGATCATCCTGAACCACACTACTCTCAGGTCATCATACCCTGGGAGCTGAGTGACTTCTTTTCTCTGGGGATGCTTAGTGAGGCGGTGTCAGGTGGCCCCCAACCAAGTAAACGCCTGTTCCTATCTCTCTTCAGAGGAAGCCCCCTCACCATCAAAACCACCTTTGGGTACAGCCATGGCTCTAAGGTGAGGAATTAAAACAAAGAACTTTGCAAAGAGCCTGGCTCACAAAAGGGGCACAATAAACGTTTGCTGGTCCTAAAACAAGTTCCAGTCTGAGGTTCTCCTCCCAGGCACCTCTGTCTTACCCCAGCCTTCCCTGAACTCAGCACCAGCCTCATTTGCCACCTGCTTCTCGGGGTCACTCTGGTCTCCCCAGCTACCGCCCAGTGCTCTCCTGTTACCCACAGCCCCCACAGTGTTAAGCCCAGGGGTGGGCCTTAGGAGGCATTCTATTAAATTCTTGCAGAGCCTGCTTGATTTCTTGCTAGAGGAACGTGAGTTCTGGATATTGTCCTCAACACCAGGTAGCTCCGAGCCAGCAGGCCCCACAGGAAACTGCCATGGCCCTGAACCCAGCCAGCCCTCCTTCTGGGAAAGGAGGCTGCCAGGGACTCTGGAAGCGCAGTCTAAGCCTGTATTCTTCTGGAAATGGAGAATATTGTTTCTGAAGTGTCTCTGGGTGGGCAGCCCGGATGGCTCAGTGGTTTAGCGCCTCCTTCAGCCCAGGGCCTCATCCTGGAGACCCGGGATCGAGTCCCATGTCGGGCTCCCTGCATGGAGCCTGCTTCTCCCTCTGCCTGTGTCTCTGCTACTCTCTGTGTATGTGTCTCTCATGAATAAATAAATCTTAAAAAAAAAAAGAAAGAGGGATCCCTGGGTGGCGCAGCGGTTTAGCGCCTGCCTTTGGCCCAGGGCGTGATCCTGGAGACCCGGAATCGAGTCCCACGTCGGGCTCCCTGCGTGGAGCCTGCTTCTCCCTCTGCCTGTGTCTCTACCTCTCTCTCTCTCTCTCTCTCTCTCTCTCTCTCTCTCTGTGCGACTATCAAAAATAAATAAAAATTAAAAAAAAAAAGAAAGAAAGAAATGTCTCTGGGTATATTTTTCCCTCCAGCTTAGAAAAATCCTGTCTTAGGGGCACCTGGGTGGCTCAGCAGTTGATCAGCAGTTGAGCATCTGCCTTCAGCTCAGGTCGTGATCCCAGGATCCTGTGATCGAGTTCTGCATCGGGCTCCCCATGGGGAGCCTGCTTCTCCCCCTGCCTGTGTCTCCGCCTCTCTCTCTGTGTCTCTCATGAATAAGTAAATAAAATCATAAAAAAAAACAAAACAAATCCCCACGTTAGAAAATCCCTGCCCCCAGGGAAGGATGAGGGCAGGAGCTTTTCAGGGGCGGGGGGGGGGGGGGGGGGAGAGGTGGGGCCGGTCTCTGTTGGACAGGATGGGAGTAGAAAGCCATCTTGGTGCTGGAGGAGAGGGAGGCAGGGGGAGAAAGGGACATTCAGAGGCCGAGGTCCCCAAGTCCCCTGCTGGTAGGGAGTAGGGAACTCTTGGCCTCGCTCCCCTCAGAGTCTCCTGGGGGCCCTGAGGTCTCTCAGAGAAGACCCACCGTCTGCATGGCCATATCCACCCAGCAGGGAAAGCCAAGGTGGAGGAAGTTGTCTAGAATCGAGGTGCCCAGCTGGGCCTGGGAGTGGTGTGAAGGGATCCAGGAGGTCCCAGACCCCTGGGAGGTGATCAAAGAGAGGACCAAGAGAAGGGCTTCCAAGAGAGAGGACCACGTGTCCTCTGTGTATCCCCCAGGTACACAGACCCCATGCAAACCGGGCAAGAGCCCCACTGCCTCACGCCACCTGGATGCTGCAGTCGTTACAGCAACTGCATGAGCTTCAGAGGGGTCTCCAGCCTCTGAAGAGATGGCAAGCTCCTCCCTGTTCCGGGAGATGCTCCCTTGAACAGGAGGAGGAGGAAAGAGCACGAGAGGGGTGTTTGTATTTTGAACCAACTTAGCATTTCCCTGAAAAGACCTTGAAACTGAAAGAGACCAAAATGCACTTGATGACAAGTTTAAAATAAATCTAGATCAGCCAAATGAGGGTTCCGGGCAGTTATGGGAAATGAAGGAAGCGATACCAGGCCGGGCACAGGCAGCTCAGGGGGTGTTGGGTGAAACAACCTGAGCTGATGGCCGCCACGGTTTGCTAAGGGCAGAGTCTGGAGGAAAGAAACAGTTCCAGGTACCTGGTTCCATTGGAGTAAAGAATGGTCCCACTGATTGTGATTTTAAGTCCGTCCTGGAGACCCCCCTGGATTTTCCCGGAGAAGGGGACACCCTGCAAGGAAAAAATGCAGGTCAGTCAGTGGGCCTGCCTCCTCCTGCTTGTTCGTCAGCACTTGCTAGCGCGGCCTGGGTGTGTCAGGCCCATGCAAGGGCGTCTCAGCCTCACAGATCTTCCAGGCCTATGAGGAAGCAGACTTGAGTCCAGGTAGTTCCACAGACATTCTGCAATTGTTCCGGGGAAACTTTGGGGCTCCGAGAGTTGTGATGGACAACTCCTCTCCCTTGAGCATCTGAGAGGAAATGACAGTTTCTAAGAGGAGGAAGTAGCATGTCCACAGCCCAGAGATGGGAAGAAGCCAGGGTAGTGATGGGGGCTGTGGGACCCCAGGCCAAGCTCCTAGCAAAAGCCCCAGGGCCCTGGCTGGAGACTCGAATGCCCAAGGGACCAAAGAGACCACCAATGTGTTCTAGAGGATAAACCTTCCGCTCGTGACAAGGCCAGGAAGAAGGCATCCTCCCCTGCTCCTGCCCACCCCACCCCCGGGACTATGGTGACCACGACTTTGCCCTCCTAGCCACCTCAGGTAGCACCTCAGTCCCAGGATCGAGTCCCGCGTCCGGCTCCCTGCATGGATCCTGCTTCTCCCTCTGCCTGCCTCTCTGCCTGCCTCTCTCTCTGTGTCTCTCATGAATAAATAAATAAATTCTCTTAAAAAAAACTTTAAAAAATGGATTTGATGTAGGTTCCACAAAAAAAAAAAAGAGGAAGAAGGAAATTCTTTGAGAACTGATATGAAATGATGCCATTTGTATGTAAAAAATGGGTGGGGGAGGCTATAAACATGCATTTAACTTATTATAGATGAAATATGTGTGGATGGATTCAAAGACACTGACAACCCTGGTTGACTCCAAGGAGGAATGGGGGGCTGACCCCACTGCCCCAGACATCCACATTCCAATCCCCAGACTTTGTGGATGCTGTATGTCACCTTACAAGGCAAAGGGGACTTTACAGGTGTGATTAAGTAAAGGATCCTGAGAGGGGGAGGTTATCCTGGATTATCTGGGTGGGCCTCCAGGTCCTCGGAGAGGGAAGCAGGAGAACAGAGTCAGTAAGTAATAGGACATGTGACAACAGAGGCAGGAAGCTGCTGGCTGTAAAGATGGCAGAAGGGACCCCCAGCCAAGTAAGCCAGCTGCTTCTGGAAGCTAGAAAAAGCAAGCAAGGCATGATCTTCCTTTGAAGCTTTATTGATACTTCTAAATTTCTGACCCCCAGAAGTGTAAGAAAGCAAATTTGTGTTGTTCTAACCCTGGCGGGACAAGGCTGTGGTGCAGTTTGGGCACGTGAGGGGGGGGCACACGCACATGCACAACCGCACACTTCTATGAGAAAGAGAGAGAACTTTTGGATTTACGGTCCCACAGACATGGGTTCGCCCCCCCACCACCACCACCAGTTCCTCGTGCTAACAGCTCTCCTACTGGGCAAGTCACTTGACCTGTCTGCACCCCAGGTCCCTTCTCAGAACAATAGCACTGCCTTACAGTGTTCTTGAGAGGATTAGATGAGAGCCCCAGTGGTGTCCAGGCCTTTGACAATGGCAACTGTTTGCATCAGGATGAATTAATCCCTCTACTCCTGGCTGTGCCTGGAGCCTGAGGACTTCCTCCTCTTCTGGCCAGGCTCTACAGGTGTGAGGGTGGGCAGCCTCCATCTGGAAGCCCCGTGTCACCTGAGGACCCAGCTGGCAGAGGTGGCTCACCAGCAGGAGGCAGCAGGAGACTTTTAGCCAAAGGATGCTGCCCGCCCCCTCAAGAGGTTCTGCGGCCGTTTTGGTGACTTAACCTGCCCCTATTACCTCATTACCCAGTATTAGTGCACTTTTACAGAGGAAACTGAGGCACAGAAGATTTGGTAGTTTGCCCAAAGCCACTTACCTGGTCAGCAAAAGCATGGGGTTGAAACTCTAGCACTCGTGCCCCATAGGCTGCTTCTCAGGATGAAGCACAGAAATCCTCTCCTGGCTCACCAAACGCTTCCCCAGACCAAACATTGAGTCTTGTTCTAATTGTGGTTCCAGATTCTGTCCTGGACCTCTGATAAGGCTGACCAGGTGAGGCGGGTGGCAGGTGACACTATGGGCAAGGAATGGGGGCCAGACTCCCCAGGCAGCCTGGCCGTGTGACCTTCCCACCCCACTTTGGAGGAAGCAAGGTTCCCACAGCTGGATGTCAGTGGGCTGTTTGGGAGAGGGTGCCCATGAGGGTGGGCATTGTTCCCGAGCCTGGGGCGGGGGGTGGTGGCTGCAACCATCTTATTTCTTGTCTGGACTCCAAGGCCCTATTTTAGCTCACTGTTGCCCATAGGAGGATTTTCCTTCTGATTTGAACATCTCGGATGCAAGGATAGGAAAGTAAAAACTAGTCAGCAGAATAATTAAATGTCAGGGCCTGGGAGGATCTTGGGGATTCTCTGATGGGGAAGGAACCCAAGGTGACATGCTTTTGTTTTTGTTTTTTTTTTAATTGGCATTTTATTTATTTATTTTTTAAAGATTTTATTTATTCATGAGAGACACAGAGAGAGAGAGAGAGAGAGGCAGAGACACAGGCAGAGGGAGAAGCAGACTCCATGCAAGGATGGGAAGGAACCCAAGGTGACATGTTTTGTTTTGTTTTTTTTAATTGGCATTTTATATTTTATTTATTTTTATTTTTTTAAAGATTTTATTTATTCATGAGAGACACACAGAGAGAGAGAGAGAGGCAGAGACACAGGCAGAGGGAGAAGCAGACTCCATGCAAGGAGCCCGATGTGGGACTTGATCCCAGGTCCCCAGGACCACATCCTGGGCTGCAGGCAGCACTAAAACGCTGTGCCACCAGGGCTACCCAGGTGACATGTTTTGATCCTGAGAGTGCCATGGAAGGTCAATCACTAGGGCCTGATCCGGCTTCCTCCAGCGACCCGCCCCCACTAGCAGTGCCAGAAAAGAGGCCAAGCAGGCCCCCTGCTGAGGTGGGTTCCAGTGTGGAGCCTAGCAGTTTTCCTGCTTAAGTGGCTGTTGCCCACCCCATGCCCATCCCGCATCCCCACCCCCCACCCCCCAAAGGGCGCTGTCAGCCCTTTGGCCCAGGCCCCTTGGGAAGCTCAGAGGGGCTCTGCTACAGGGCAGGGCCCAGGACACTAGCTTCCTAGGCCTGGGGCTGCTGCTTGGGTGCCTTCTGTTATCACTGCCCTCTCAGCAGGCACCTCCCTCTTCTGGGGATAAGACAAAGCACTTCCCTTATCTGCCACTTATCTTCTGGGCACAGTGACCTTAACTTCTCTGAGTCTCGATTTTCCGTGTATTATGTGGGGCTAATAAGGCTCACAGGGTTTATTTTATTTTATTTTTAAGATTTTATTTATTTATTCATAGACACACAGAGAGAGAGGCAGAGACACAGGAGGAGGGAGAAGCAGGCTCCATGAAGGGAGCCCAATGTGGGACTCGATCCCGGGTCTCCAGGATCACGCCCTGGGCTGAAGGTGACACTAAACCGCTACGCCACCAGGGCTGCCCAGTTCACAGGGTTTAAACAAGATCTGTGCAGACAGAACCTACACGCATGTGGCCAAAGGTACAAAAGGCAGCCCTGGGACGCCTGGGTGGCTCAGCGGTTGAGCATCTGCCTTGGGATCAGGCCGGCTCAGGGCCTGATCCTGGAGTCCTGGAATCAGTCCCCTATCGGGCTCCCTGCATGGAGCCCGCTTCTCCCTCTGCCTGTGTCTCTGCCTCTCTCTCTGTGTGTCTCTGTGTGTCTCTGTGCGTCTCTCATGAATAAATAAAATCTTAAACAACAACAACAACAACAAAAACCAAAAGGCAGCCCTTTGAGCCACACACTGCAGGAACAGCCCACTTCCTTCTCACTCCTGAGATGGCCCCTCTACAGACTCCCTTGGCCTGCCTCTGCCTTAGCTTACCTCTCAGGGAGCAGAAACCTCCTCAGGTCTTCCCTGCTGCCTCCAGACTCCTAATAATACAAAACACTTCCCAAGGACCCCCAGTGTGCCAGGCACTGTTCAAACACTCGAGACATGCTGCCTCTCAAATCCTTACTTACTCTAGGAGGTGAGTTTGAGGATGATCCCCATCTTACAGATGTGGAAATTGAGGCCCAGTGAGGTCAAAGTAACTTGCCGGAGGCCACCCAGCTATTCAATGGCTGGACCCAGTCTCCAAAGTAAGCTCACTAAACTGCCACGCTGGGCTGTTAGCCTCCCTCAGGAACCCTGTTTATTTCCCTGTTCCTACAAACTGTCACTCTCCTAGTTATCGTTCATGCCTGTCTCCCACTCCCCATTTCCCCTCACCAAGGACAGGCTCCCAGGGGAGCTTGGTAAGCATTAGTCAAAGGCACAACCCCTGGTGATCACCAGCCCACCAGCCCTGGGAAGCAGGGGAGACCGGCTTGGGGTTGTGTCAGGATTGCCTCACTTCTTTGCCCATTTTGTGCCATCTTTGGGACGTCTGCCCTCTTCACCTGCTGCCACCCCAGAGTTACCTCTCTGGGGACCCAGTGCATCCTGGGGCCCGCACCACCCCTGCCCGCAGCCCCGGAACTCACTGGGCTCAGGTAGGGAGGCTGGGAGCTGCTGAAGGCCATCTTCACACCACCTCTGTGGCCACCAATGCTCTTCACACCAGCCAGCCGGTCCTCTGCTCTGGGAGGAGTTATTACCGGGGAAATAGAAACCAAAGCAAATTGGCAGTGACCCAAGGAGGAGGAGCCAGGGGCAGGAGGAAGTGGGTCTAGAAAAAGAAAGCAAGTAGCGTGTTGAGTGGGGGCTGGAGGTATGACCCAGGCAAGGATGGGGACACTTCCCCCCCCAGTGAAATTTTCCCCTCCTCTCTCCTTTGCTCCACCCCTTTCAGAAAGCCTTAGGGAGCCTAGATAAACATCCTATGAGTGAGCTTGTATTTCTCTTCCTGCACCCTCATTCCCTCCTAGCCACCCCCAGAGGACCCTGATAAAGGCAGAACTTCAGGTCTGTGCTGGTGCGCACGCTCTCTCTCTCTCACTCTCTCTTTCCCTACAGCCTCCCTGTGTAGCCCCTGTGTGCCCTGCAGCCCCTATGACTTGTGAGTAAGAAACCTCGAATTTTCACAGGTCCCCGATGGTTGCTGCTGAGGTGTGCCTTATAGGTATAAGAAGAACCAAAGGGCTGGTCCAGCCACAACACTGGCTCCAATGCGGGAAATATCTGAGGGGGTCTCACCACAAGTGGTATGAGGTCAGTGATCACCCCAGGTATTTCTAGCCTGTAGCATCACTGAATCAGCTGAGACAAAAGCAACAACAGTTTGGTGGTTCCTTAAAAAATTAAACATAGAGGGCACTTAGGTGGCTCAATGGTTAAGCATCTGCCTTTGGCTCAGGGTGTGATCCTGGGGTCCTGGGATCAAGTCCTGCATGGGGCTCCCCACGGGGAGCCTGCTTCTTCCTCTGCCTATGTCTCTGCCTCTCTCTGTGTCTCTCATGAATAAATAAATAAAACCTTAAAAAAAAACCCTAAACATAGAATTCTTTCATGATCCAGCATTACCACTTCACAAGTGTCATAAAGGATTGAAAGCAGGGACTCGAAGAGATATTTAAAACCCATATTTATAGCAGCATTATTTATAATAGCCAAGAGATAGGAGCAACCCAAGTGTCCATTGTTGGATACACGGATTAAAAATGTGTGTGTCTGTGTGTCTATAGAATGGAATATTATGCAGTCTTAAAAAGGGGGGAAATTTTGACATAAGCTACAACGGTGGATGAATCTTGAAGACATTACACTGAGTTGAAAGAAGCCAGTCACAAAAAAACAAACGCTATATAAGTTCATTTACATGAGGTATCTAGAGCAGTCAAATTTATGGAAAAGAAAGTAGAATTGTGGTTGCACAGGGGTTGGGTCAGGGGAATGGGGATTTGTTTAATGGTTATGGAGTTTCAGTTTTGCGAGATGAAGAATGTTGTGAGTCGATGGCAGCACAACAGTGGGGAAGTACTCGATGCCTTCAAACTGTACACTTTAGAAAAAACTGTACACTTTAAAAGGGCTAAGATAGTAAGTTTTATGTTATGGGTGTTTTACCACAATTAAGAATTTTTTTAGGGGCACTTGGGTGGCTCAGTGGTTGGGTGTCTGCCTTTGGCTCGGGTTGTGATCCAGGGTCCTGGGACCGAGTCCTGCAACAGGCTCTCCATAGGGAGCCTGCTGCTTCTCCCTCTGCCTATGTTTCTGCCCCTCTCTCTCTGTGTCTCTGGTGAATAAATAAATAAAAATCTTTAAAACAATAAAATAAAAAATTTTTTTAGAATGTGACTCTGGGGATCCCTGGGTGGCTCAGCTGTTTGGTGCCTGCCTTCTGCCCAGGGCCTGATCCTGGAGTCCCGGGATCAAGTCCCACGTGGGGCTCCCTGCATGGAGCCTGCTTCTCCCTCTGCCTGTGTCTCTGCTTCTCTCTCTCTCTGTGTGTGTGTGTGTGTGTGTGTGTCTCTCATGAATAAATAAATAAAATCTTAAAAAAAAAAAAAAAAGAATGTGACTCTGATGGTCTGTATTGTCAGGCCAAGAACTGATCACTGTGGGGTCTCTGCTCCATTTGGTCTCACAGGGCTGAATCCAAAGCACTTCCTGTTGGGCTGATAAGGGCAGGCGGGCCTCCAGGGCTTTCCAGGGGAAACCAGACCAGCTGACAAGGAATCCGAATCTCACGCTAGGGTAGGGGAGGGCAGAGGAGGGAGAGGAGAGCCAGGGCCCCAAAGTCCCCAGGGAGCTCTGTCTCCTCAGGACTGAAGGGGAGAGGTGGGCTCTCAGCCAGGCATTGTGGGGAGGAAGGGTCGCCAAAGAACTTCCCAGGCAGCAAAGGTGAAATCCTGGAGCTGAGTTCGGACAAGTTTAGGAAAGGACAGAGGCAGCGAGCAAGAGAGGGAGTGGAGGAGGGCAGAGCCCACAAAGGCAGGGCCCATCGGGGTCCAGACCTTACTTCACAAGCAATGAGGAGCCTTTAGAAGTTGCTGATTTTTTTTTTACTTTTTTTATTTATTTATTCATGAGAGACACACACACACAGAGAGGCAGAGACACAGGCAGAGGGAGAAGCAGGCTCCATGCAAGGAGCCTGATGTGGGTCTCGATCCAGGGTCTCCAGGATCACACCCTGGGCTGCAGGCGGCGCTAAACCGCTGCGCCACCAGGGCTGCCCTGAAGTTGCTGATTTTTTAATCAAGGTAGAAACTACAAACAGTAAAATGCACCGGTCCTTAGTGTAGAGGGGAAAAAGGTGGTAGATGTCTGCATGCGTGTAACTACCACAGGCATTAGGAGGGAGGACGTCTCCCGACCCCGGAGATTTTCTTTGCGGCCTGGTGTGCCTTTGTATGGGCAAACCATAATTTATCCATTCGTTCTTCTGCTGGTGGAGATTTGTGTGGCTTTCAGCTTTATCTCTACAGCTGCTGTGAACAACGGTGGTGTGCGTATCTCCTGGCGCACAGACGCATGGTGCCTGTGGGACTCACCGCAATGTGGGGTAGACAGGTCTCCCTTTAGCGGCCTAGGAGGCTTTCAGCAGATAACAGACACAGATGTGTAGTTTGGGAGAATCACACAAACTTCCATGTGAAGCCTAGAGAAGCTTCGGCAATGGTGAGGGTCAAGGACTCATGTTCCAGTCTTGTACTCAGGAGGGTGTCGTGTACAAAACAGAAACTTAACAAAACTCTAGCTTGCAACTTGCTTCTTCCTCCTTTCTTGTGCAACCAAAGGTTGACCTTGCACTCTAGAGTGACCCCAGGGAGACCGTGTCCTTAATGATCTAGATAAGATTGACTCGAACCACATGCCAAACCTCAAAACTTTCCAAGGACCATTGTTCAATTTTGGTGTGTGATGAAAAGATCAGATTCTCGTGGATGTTGGCTCGCAACTACTGTTTCCACACATTTACATAAATTAAATTAGTTCCTTTTATCTTTCCTTCTCTGCCTTCCTGCCTGTCAGGGGCCATGCTCTTAGCCAGGTCACTGTTCTGCTTCTCAGATAGTTTGATGAGAAAAAGCCCGTGGCTTGCATTCAGACAGACCTAGGATTCATTCCTGAATGATATGTATTGTAAATCCTAGGGCAACTACTAAAAAAAAAAAAAAACAGAGGATAGTGAAGAGAAGATAAAAATGTAGAAAAGACAATGTGGAATTTAAAGGATACCTTTTAATCCAAAAAGAAAAATCAGGAAAAGAGGGAAAAGCACAGCCAGGACAAATAGAAAACCAGCAACAAACTAGTCAACCTAAACCCAGTTGAATCCATGATGACATGAAATGGTGAGGGACTTGACACTCCAAACCAAAGGCAGAGATTGTGATGACGGATAAAAAAGCAAGACCTAGGGGCGCCTGGGTGGTTCCGAGGTTGAGCGTCTGCCTTTGGCTCAGGTTGTGATCCCGGGATCCTGGGGTCGAATCACACATCAGGCTCCCTGGACAGAGCCTGCTTCTCCTTCTGCCTGTTTCTCTCTCTCTCTCTCTCTCTCTCTCTCTCTCTCTCTCTCTGTGTGTGTGTGTCTTTCATGAATAAATAAATAAAATCTTAAAAAAAAAAAAAGCAAGACCTAGAGTGATGTATTTTTTTAATTCTGGCATAATTCACAAACAGTGTTGTATTAGCTTCAGGTGTACCATAGAGTGATTTGACAATTCTATACATTTCTCAGTGCCCACTATGGTAAATTCACTCTGAAACCCCTTCACAGAGTGGTATGTTTTAATTGAGACCTCTTAGTTAAGCTGGGACTATGTTTCCTGAATATTCTCTCTTTCTGCATAATTCTGGATGCCACAAAACAAGTTTTGCTTGCAGTTTGGAAGGAGGAACTGGAGTTGCTTCCACACCCAGACGGTTGCCACTTGTGGGTGTTATTGCTCACCTGCTAGCTGTCCTGTTGGCGTGGGGGTAGCGGCGGGGCCTGAATTCAGCACCACTGCATCTCCTCCTTCACCTGCTTCTGACTCTGCTCAGATGTGTGATCAAAGGCTCATGCTTTTCTCCCGGGACATGCTCATCATCAAAGAGAGAGGCTTGGAGGCAGTGAGAGAAAATGTGTTCCACAACCTCGTGGGTTCCACTGATTCTCACAGGTTCCATTTTTGTCCTTGTTCCATTTTGTCCATTGTGTCCTTGCACATACCCCTTTGTGTCCCTGTCCTCTTCCTGACTGCCTGTCCTGCTGACTTCAGACTGTAACAGTGAACATAGAAGACTACTTGCCCAGCTCCCACAATTACAGATTCCTAGTAACCACATCCTACTCAAATTCCTGCAAAGCACATTGGAAAATTGTTCTGGGAGTTTCTTGCAAAGTTAAGCATACCTTCCTTATGACCTAGAGATTCCACTCCTCAGTATTTACTTCAGAGTGAATAAAGTCATATATCCACACCGAGACCCATGTAAGAATTTCATAGCAGCTTAACACATAGCCCAAGTATCCACCAAAAAACAGATGAACACACTGTAGCATAGCCACACAACAAATACAGTAATAGAATGAAACAAACTACGGATAAACACAATATAGGTAAGTCTCAAAGATATTATGCTGAGAAAAAGAAGGCAGTCACAAAATGTATGAATGCTTCCATTTCTATGAAGTTCTACAACAGACACCAGTGGCCCATGATGAAGGAGTGCAAACAGTGGTGCTTGCATCCCCACTGGGGTTGGGCAGGAGGGATCTTTCTGGGGTGATAGAGATGCTCTCTGTCTCAACAAGATCATGGGCCACTTGGGTGTAGGTACTTGTCAGAAATCACTGAACTATACATTTCCATTCTGTTCTTCCCACTTGTGTGCAAAGTAAACCTCAGTTTCTAAAAACTAGCTTGAGGGAGGCCCAAGGAACGAAACTCCATGTGTATTTCAAAATTTTTAAAAAGCTTTTTTTTTAAACAAAAACCAGGCCCTGCTGTATGTCAGCAAGAAAGACATCATATACGGTGTCCCCGTCCCCACGTTTCTGCCAGAGGATACATCTCAGGCCCCCCAAGGGATGCCTGAAACCCTGGATGTACCAGCTCTTGTATGTGTACTACACTTTTTCCTCTACATATGTACAGATGGCAAAGTCGCGTTTATACATTGGGCACAGTGAAAGATTACAATAATAATAAAATGGAACGATCACAACAATACTGTAATAAAAGTCATGTGAAGGTGGTTTCTCTCTCTCTCTCTCAAAATATTCTACTGCACTCCCCCTTCTTCTTGTGATGTGAGCTGCTAACATGCACGCGTGACCAGGTGGAGCGAGGGGAGTGAGGTGGCGCAGGCTCCTGCGGACCTGGCAGTTTGTCGGAAGGAGGATCTGCTGTTTCCAGACAGTCCTGGAAAGGGCGGATAAGGGGGGCGCTACTGCATTCCTGGGGAAGAGCCGCGTCAAGCAGTCGGAGGTCCCCTCCAGGGATCTAGCCTGGGGGGACCACCTGCAGGCCTGGCTGCCTCTGCCACTGCCTGGGCAGCTCAAGGGGAAGCGCAGTGGAGTGTAGAATAGCCTCCATTGGCCGTCTCCCCGCTGCCTGGGGGGCGATCCTCCTCCAGCCCACACTTTCCCTCCTAGTCTCTTACGGTGAGGACTTGCAGGCTCCAGTGGGCTCTTCTGCCAGGGGTATATACAGGGCAAATGAAAGGCCGCCAGGCTTTCTTGGGGTAACTCGGGGACACCCGGGGTGAGCTCTGTCTCCACCGTGGGCTTGACCTTCCTCCACAGGGGCTGCTGATTGAGTCACCCCTTCCCAGAGCAGAAGTCAAAACTGACCACTTGTTCAGAAGGAATGGGGAAGGGGAAGCACACTTGTCTTGGGAGGGGAAGGGGACCATGAGGTAGGGTAGGGACAGACGGTGGCAGGACAGGGTGACATCTTCCCCTGGCCTGGGCCCCCTTCCGCCCTCTGGCCCCAGCCAAACGCTCACTGGCATGCCCAGGTCTTGGCCTGATAAGAAGGAATCGAAACTGTGTCCCATGCGTGACTTAGGCAGTTAAGAGTCTGCCTTTGGCTCAGGTCATGATCTCGGGCCAGGGTCATGGGATCAAGTCCCTGCATCGGGCTCCCTGCTCCCTGGCAGAGAGCCTGCTTCTCTCTCTCCTTCTGCCTGCCGCTCCCCCTGCTTGCACTCTCTCTCTCTCTAATAAATAAAAAAATAAAAATAATAAAAAAAAAGAAGTAGGAATCAAAACTACTCAGAACTCAAGGAACTTCTACTGGAATCCACAGCTTTCCAGGAAAAGGAGGGTACATATATACAACGACTCTTCCGGGAGCCCCGAAACAAATAACCCCAGCGCCGGCATAGGGTGGAAACGTTTAGCACGGTGATACTCAAACTTTAGTGAGCCCAGAATCTTTCCCAGGACCTGGGATTGGGTAGTTTGGAGGTGTCTGGAATTCTGCATTTCCGACAGACCCCTCACACAGAGCTGGGTAACCCATATTACAAGCCTGGGAGGCACCTTAAGGAAAAAGAACACACGCTTAACTACAATAGATGACTAAATAAACACACTGCTGGGGCCCTGCCCACAGGTCACACAAAGGAGTGGCCCTGCAGTCAGAGCCTCTTATGCCTGCTGGTGAGCCCACCTCTGAGCCCAGAGGATTCTGATGTCAGAGGCAGGTGGCACTCCATAGAAGAGGCACAGACTAGCACAGGTGTATACTGAGGCTGCATGCCCAGCGCTGGGCTTGGCTCTGGGACCAGAGACCAAGAAGATGTTGTCCTTTCCCTCCAGTGGTTCACAAATCATCAGGGTTGGTGGAGATGCAAGTTGTGAAATGCACTGATGGACAATGAAGGAAGCATATTCAGCCTGCAGTCGGGGCACAGCAGCTGAGTGAGGCCAGGCAGGTTACTTGAACTCTGTCAGCCTCCGTTTCCTCGTCCATAAGATGAAGCTAATCACGGGGCCTTATTTCATTAGGTTTTGAGGACCAAGTGAGCTGATGCTTGTGAGGCACCAAAGTCAGTGCATGGAGTAAGCACTCCTGAAATTCCGTTTGTTCACATACCGTACTTGCGGGTGGCCCCTGGACTAAGTCTTGAGACAGTGGTGATATCCCTTCCATGGACGGCGGGGATAAGGAGCCGAAGAGCATGCTGCACCGGAGAATCACTGGGGGCAATCATGCAGTACCAGATGTGCAGAAGTAATCTTATCATATCAACAAATTAGCCAGACACACCACTGCTCTGCCTTTAGTGCTTGTGTGACTAATTTTACTTGCCAATTTCCTGTAAATCAACTTATATGCATTTGTTTTTAAAAGAAAACTTCAGGGGTGCCTAGGTGGCTCAGTTGGTTAAACATCTGCCTTGGGCCCAGGTCACGATGCTGGGGTCCTAGGATGGAGCTCTAAGCAGGGAGCCTGCTTCTCCCTCTCCCTCTTCCCCCACCCAATGTTCTCTCTCTCAAATAAATAAATACGATCTTTAAAAAATTAATAAGATAAATAAATAAAAGCAAATTTCATGGCATCATCATAAATGAAAACCATCACCACTCCCATAAATAAGAACTCCTGGTGGGCAAAATGGGTGAAGGTGGTCACCCAAATTTTGGGGGGACACAAATATTGAAACCATTGCAGTCAACAAATACCCTGCACATCATAAAATCTAGAAAAATATATATTTTTTAAATTTAATTTCCTGGTGGGCAGCCCGGGTGGCTCAGCAGTTTAGCACCACCTCCAACCTGGGCTGTGATCCCGGAGTCCTGGGATCAAGTACCACATCGGGCTCCCTGCATGGAGCCTGCTTCTCCCTCTGCCTGTGTCTCTGCCTCTCTCTCTCTCTCTCTGTGTGTGTGTCTCTCACGAATAAATAAATAAAATCTTTAAAAAAATTAATTTCCTGGCACTATAATACTTTCCTACTTTTTTGGCTGCATACTCTTTGCTTCTCTCTGTGGGATGAAGATGTGACACATTTTCCATAAAGGAAGTAGGAAGAGCATCTACTTCTTGAAGTCCACCGCGTGTGTACTCTGGGACACATTCCATTGGGATGTGTTTCTGGCCCCGCAACTTTTTATATGGACCCAGGTGGTCTGGCACAAGGGGCAGGAGGAGGGTTCCAGAAGCCATTCCTAAACTGGGACAGCTGGGAATCACTGAATTATTCACCGAAGTGTCCGTGAACCACATGCATATATCCCATTCAACCTAGAATAAACATATGCCCATCTCAACAACTCTCTTAGTTCGATCCCCAAAATGCATATGGCCTCTCCGATACTACCTGACCCAAGAGGCCTTATGATAGAGGAGAAGTCATAGGCGAAGGAGACTATAGTGTTAATCAGTTCACTCCATACATCTTAGCTCTTGCAAATGTTATGCACTCCTGTGGCCCTGCAAACCCATTGCCTCTGCAGTGAAGAACCCTGAAGTCCAAGCTTCTCGGTGACCCCACCTCTGGGTTCTGCTCCTAACCCTGCCGGGAAGACAGACAGCAGTCGGGCTGGCAGCCAGCGGCACTTGCCACAGGAAGATGAAACCTGGTTTGTCTATAGCTCCTGGCCCCAACCCATGCCTTTCCTCTCCGTGGCTCCCCTGCCCCCCTCCTTCCCTACACTGCTTTCAGGAGCCAAGTCCCTCTTCATTCACCAGGAACGCCCCAGAAAAGGAACCAGTGTTTATGGACACCAGTGGGCCAAGGATTTTACATCTGTCACCTCTGGTCAAGCTCCTGGCAGGCCTTGCCGTGCTGAATCATCAAGGAATCTAAGAATCAGAGAAGTGCCCCGTGCCACACCTGTAATGAGCAGCCGAACCAGAATAAAGACCGGGTCACCCTGGCTTGCAGGTCTGGCACTCCTCCTGCCACCCCCAGTGGCCCCTCTCTCCATTTTGGTGTCCCTGGAAGAGATGGCCTGAGCGACCAGCCACCAGCTACTGACCTGCTGAGTCGATGCCACCAGCGCTGCTTAATCTAGTCCATGTCCTAATGATCTGCTGCGTGAAATTATACAAAAACTGAGTAGCTTCAAACAATGAGAACATTCACCTGGCTCACAAATCTGAACTCCAGCAGCGCCTGGTGGGGAGAGCTCGTCTCTGCCCCAGAGTGGGAGCCAGATGGACTTTTTTATTTTATTTTTTTAAATTCTTATTTATTTATGATAGTCACAGAGAGAGAGAGAGAGAGGCAGAGACACAGGCAGAGGGAGAAGCAGGCTCCATGCACCGGGAGCCTGACGTGGGATTCGATCCCGGGTCTCCAGGATCGCGCCCTGGGCCAAAGGCAGGCGCCAAACTGCTGCGCCACCCAGGGATCCCTTTTATTTTTTTGTTAAAGGTTTTATTTATTTGAGAGAGAGAGAGAGAGAGAGAGCGTGTGTACAAGCAGGGGAGAGGGAGAAGCAGGCTGCCCATCCAGCAGGGAGCCTGATATGGGGCTCGATCCCAGGACCGGGAATCATGACCTGAGCTGAAGGCAGCCACTCAACCAAATGAACCACCCAGGCACCCCCAGATGGACTGTATAACCTAGCCTCGGAGAGCCATTTCCTCCACATTCTACTTCTCCAGGCAGTCCCAAAGCCCCACCCAGGTCCAAGGAGCAGAAGGAGACCTCACCTCTTGGTGGGGAGCAGTAAGACTCTGGAAGGGCTTGGGGACTGGTAATGTTTGGAAGACACAATGACTGCCATGGTCAATAACCAAGTGCTGGGATCTCCTGGGCACTGGGCTCAAGGAAGACCTGATAGGTACAGACAAGGAAGTGCTCAGAGACGGGTTTGGTTTTTTTTTTTTTTTTTCTTTTTAAGATTTTATTTATTTATTTGAGAGAGAGTGAGAAAGAGAGATCACAGAGGGAGAAGGAGAGGGAGAAAGAGAAGCAGATTCACCGTTGAGCAGGGAGCCCAACACAGGGCTTGATCCCAGGACCCCGGGATCATGATGCAAGCCAAAGGCAGATGCTTAACCGACTGAGCCACTCAAGTGCCCCTCAGTTTTAAGGTAATTTAACACTGGTATAGTGCTGATTATGTGCTGAGCACCGACCTAGGTGCCTTACATTTAATCCTCCATTAGCTTTATGAAGTAGGTGCAATTAATTATGTCTAGTCCACGTGGGATGAAAGCACAGAGAGGTGAAGCAACATGCCCAAGGTCACACAGCCAGAAAGTGTCGCAGCTGGGATTCAGCCTAGGCAGTGCAGCAATGAAGCCTGTGCTGCTAACCCCTGCACCGCCCTGCCTCATTTTTCAGATGCCTTTTCATAGAATGGGCTTCCTTTCACGGGCCCCAACATCTGTTGGGAACATGGTCCCATGTGGCTGTGTGTTTTCGCTCCCAGGGATGAGGAGACCTCTGCCAGAATCTGTCTCCTGGTTTCATTTTCTTTTTTTAAAGATTTATTTATTTGAGAGAGAGAGAGAGAGAGAGAGAGAGAGAGAGAGAGAGAATGGGGAGAGGGAACAGAGGGAGAGGGAGAGAATCTCAAGCAGGCTCCCTGGTGAGCATAGAGCCTGACATGGGGCTCCATCCCAGGACTCTGAGATTATGACCTGACCTGAAATCAAGAGTTATCTGCCCAACTGACTGAGCCACCCAGTCCCTCCTGGTTTCATTTTTGATCAATATTTTCCATGCCTGGGCAGGAGGAAGCCTAGAGCATCAGGTGCTGCTTTGGGTCCTGTCAACACCCTCTCATCCAGGGCTTGTTCCAGAGGGGGCAGCAGGGAACAGGGGGTGGAGGCTGCTCTGCTGAACAGACAGGAACAATGAATCCATTCTCTTTTGTATCCAGGGATTTCCTTGGAAAAAGTTAACATGGAGTGAAATGGTATTTCCCATGGTATTCCCATGGAGTGGAACATCATTTACAGAGGAACCCTGGGGGCAGCCCAGGTGGCTCAGCCGTTTAGTGCTGCTTTCAGTCCAGGGCCTGATCCTGGAGACCTGGGATCAAGTCCCATGTCGGACTCCCTGCATGGAGCCTGCTTCTCCCTCTGCCTGTGTCTCTGTCTCTGTCTCTGTGTGTGTGTGTGTGTCTCATGAATAAATAAATAAAATCTTAAAAAAAAAAAAAGGAACCCAGGGGTCAAAGCAAGAGCCAGACACTTTGAGTCAGCCAAACTTGTCTTCAAATCCTTCAAGTCCAAGCTTCCTCATGGTTAGATGAGGTTGGACAGACGGTTGGATGTCCAACCATGGTTACTTCTCCTCAGTGGTCCCCTACTCCTTCTGTAGATGGGGGTAATACTTGTTTCATATAATGTTATGAAATGAGAAGACAGGGATCCCTGGGTGGCGCAGCGGTTTGGCGCCTGTCTTTGGCCCGGGGCGCGATCCTGGAGACCCGGGATCGAATCCCACGTCGGGCTCCCGGTGTATGGAGCCTGCTTCTCCCTCTGCCTGTGTCTCTGCCTCTCTCTCTCTCTCTCTCTCTGTGACTATCATAAGTAAATAAAAAAAAATGAAATAAGAAGACATATACCACACAACAGGCATGTAGCGATGTTCTCTTGCTTTACCTTGGCCTCCTGGTATGTGTCCAGACCTACATCCTGCACCCAAAATCTCTGAACAATATATAACCATGTGGAGCTTTCACCTCTAGTTTCTAGACACTCTACCTCTAGTAATATGGCCTAACATGGTATTATTTTTAGCAGCCCTGTCATTCAGTGGTTCTTACCAATTAATATCCTACAGTTTTTTCCATATGTCACAGCTGGTCCTCAGCCTCCTCCCAGCAACCATCATAATGTGCCCAGGTGCAGACATTGATGGTTGGTAGTGTTCCAGAAATGTGGCAAATCCCAGGCTCCTTCCTCTATGACTCAGGGCTTTCTTCCACATTGCCATGGAAGGCTTGCCCGATCCACCCAACAAAGGAGGGGCCGGGTAAGATTCAGAGCCCAGGCTCCCTGCACCTCGGCCCTGACCACCTCTATTCCCAAGGGGTGTCGGCCCAGTAATGTGCTCAAGAGGGAAAGATGGGAAAGATAGTAGACACTCAGTTCCTACTCGATAAGGTGAATGAACCTGTGCTGGTATACTCCTCCAATGCTGTTCCTTCCTCCCAGACTAGAAACTTACTGAAATGACTGACGATCTTTTTATTATTTATTTAAAGGTAAGGATGGGGGTGGAAGAAGGAAACTCGCAACCACTTTGGAAATTAGACAGTGCCCTGGCCCATCTCCGTACACAAACTTTTTTTTTTTAAAGATTTTATTTCTTTATTCATTCATGAGACAAACAGAGAGAGGCAGAGACATAGGCAGAGGGAGGAGCAGGCTCCCTGAGGGGAGCCCGATGTGGGACCCAATCCCAGGACCCCAGGATCATGCCCTGAGCCAAAGGGTTGAATCTCTTCCCCAGAGCGCTAGAAGCCCGGGTTTTAGCTGGGCTTGTGACAGCACTGATTAAAGAGGACACTACCAGCTGAGGGCTCTTCACCCCACAACTTACCTTTCAGGTCTGCTTCTTTTCTCATTTGTAAGACTGGGACGGTAGTAGTACCTCCCGAGTAGAGCCGTAGGAGGATTAAGTGAGTTAATCGTGCATAGTGCTTACAGCAGGGCCTGGCACATAACATGTGCATGGGGACAGCTGTTCACAGGTGCTGTGGACTTTTGGATCAGAACAAAAGAGACTTTGTGTGTTGTCCTGGGGCCATCCTCACCAATCCCCTCCCATTCCAAGCTGCTCTGGGGAGCAAAAGAGAGGGCCTAGCTTTCCCTTCCCAGGATTAATCCACATCAGAAAGCTTGTTCCCTCTGAAGGCTTATATCCTAAGGGCTGGAGCCCAGGTCTTTATTTATTTTTAAAGATTTTATCTATTTATTCATGAGAGACAGAGAGGGGCAGAGACACAGGCAGAGGGAGAAGCAGGCTCCACGCAGGGAGCCCGACGTGGGGCTCGATCCCGGGTCTCCAGGATCATGCCCTGGGTTGAAGGAGGTGCTAAACCGCTGAGCGCCACCCAGGCTGCCCTGGAGCCCAGGTCTTTAGAGATACTCTAAAGTGCATCCACGCCGCTTGCAATGTGACTGCTCTTCCTCCCCTCGAGAGATGGAGTCTCCTTTCCTGCCCCTGAATTGGGGTTGGCGCATAACTTACTGTGGCCGACAGAACGCAAAAGCGACATTGTGCAATTTCTGGGGGGGGGCCTTAGGCGCCACACAGTTAAATGGTTAAAATGAGATTTATGTTTATTTAAGAGGTGGGGGTGGAGGGAGAAGGCTATTAAGCTCCAGCTGTAAAACGCTGTTCCTGGGAAGTTCTGAGTCTGCAAGGGGCCGAGACTGTGGTAAAAGGCGGATCAGCGCTGGTGGGAGAGGAGGCTACTAACCATCCGGGCCTTTCCTCTTGGGGTCCCCAGAGGGACTGAAGGATACTTGGAAAGAGAATCACTTTCTCACTGTGTGACTCTACATCACTTGCTGCCTCAAGGCGGGTTAAGGACCTACCAGTAGCTGGGGCCTCTCCCTGGGCAGCTCTCAGCTGGGGGGCAGTGGCCGTGTGCTCTGGGGCAGGCAGGTGGGAGCACAGGATCAGGCTCTCGTCGTCGGGCGGCCCTGTTGACAGCGGGATCTGCAGGAGGGCTGGGGACTGTCCAGGCCCCAAATCGAACAGGGATTAATGCGAGTGGCTGGACTCCAGAGCTCTGGTACGTAAGTCGCCCCCACGCGTCCACTGCTCGGGCGCCGCCAGAGGACACCCCCTTGCACCGAAGTCCAGTGACATGTCGGGCTCCCACCACCAAGCCCCGGGCCTTCTGGAGAGGGGTGCTGCCATGTGCGGTGAATCAGCGTGTGTCCCCAGAGCACACGGCCCGGGCGGCAGGGAGGAGGGCGAGCCTGCACAATCTCCCCTGATGCTGGGCCTCCTGGCACCAGCTCGTCCTTAGCTCCAGCTGCCTCCTGCCGGCCCCCAGGGTCGGGCCAGAACCTACACTGGGTGGCCTGTGGGCCACGGCCAGTCTGCAAACTGGTTTTGTTTGTCCTATACACAGAATAAAAATAAAACAATAAAATAAAATGAAAAAGAAAAGCTAACTTTTGGAAATTTGGAGATTTCACCAAAAAAAATAAAAAATAAAAAATCCAGACTTCTAGGTCCTGTTAAAAACAAACGAAAAGAATGATAAACAAGGGATGTTTGGGTAACTCAGTGGTTGAGCATCTTTGGCTCAGGGCACCATCCTGGGTCTGGGGATCACGTCCCACATCGGGCTCCCTGTGGGGAACCTGCTTCTCCTTCTGCCTATGTCTCTGCCTCTCTCATGAATAAATAAATAAAATCTTAAAAGAAAAAAAAAAGATAAAAGGGAAGGTCTGGCAACACTGGGTTCTCCTTCCCAGGAGGCGACAGTTCACCAGAGATGGGGACCAGCTGTCTCACAGAGCACATTGTCCAGTTCCCCAGTCTTCACCACCCTCCCACTTGTGGGAAGAATTCTCGCTGGGTGCCGGCTGCTCCCTCAGGCGATTGCTCTAGCTCCTATCAACTTCGAGCCCTGAGCACCTTCTCCTGCAAACCAGTTGGTACTTGGCCCTGAGAACATCTTTGAGCTACCTTCCTCAACCACTGCTTTCAACTGGCCCCTTGGGGCTTCTGGCACAGGATGGGGAGACCCATTTCGGAGTCACACACACTTTCTGAAGACACAAAGCTCCTGTCAACGTTTTGGGAGGCGCAGGCCTAAAGACTGGATTGTATCTGCATTCTTCTCAGCCTAGCAGCAGGCGATGGGAGAGCTCATTCTTCCAGTTACAAAGCTCTCCTCCGGGGATCCCTGGGTGGCTCAGTGGTTTAGCGCCTGCCTTCGGCCCCTGTGCGTGACCCTGGAGTCCGGGGATCGAGTCCCACGTTGGGCTCCCAGTATGGAGCCTGCTTCTCCCTCTGCCTGTGTCTCTGCCTCTCTCTCTATGTCTATCATGAATAAATAAGATCTCTTAAAAAAAAAAAAACTACTCTAAAAAAACAAAGCTCTCCTCCACGTATACGCGTTAAAACTTATGCCCAAGGACCCAGGTGCGCTGCCATGTGGGAGCTGTGGTACCCTTTGTCCCTCCTCCATACACCAGCCACCAGTACCTGCCAGCGCTGCCCCCAACCCCCACTATATTCCTGTGCCAAACTCTGGAGCCATCTATCCCTGCAGAAGCCTGCATGAATGCAATAGCATACAAAAAATCCAATTGCAGGGTACAGAGGTAATTAGGGAATGTTAAATATTAAACAATGTGTCAAAGGGCCACTGTGTGCCAAACCCTCCCTCCCCCTTTCCAAGATAACCAGGGATCTTTTTTTTTTTTTTAAAGATTTTATTCATCTATTAATGAGAGACATAGAGAAGCAGAGACACAGGCAGAGGGAGAAGCAGGCTCCATGCAGGGCTCATAGCTGAAGGCAAGGGCACTACCACCTTTTTATCTGTGTTCTAGAACTTAGCACCATTGCCTGAGCACAGGTGCTCAGTAAATGACTGGTAAGTTCCTTGTCTTTCGCTGAAAGGAAGTTTTGGCGTCAAAGCCATGAACTGCATCCTGAACTAGCCACCTTTCAGCCATGTCATCTTGGGGGATCAACCTCTTGTGCCCCAGCTTCCTTGATTGAAACATCACAATTCCTGCCTCATGGCATCGTTTGGAGGATTACACTAAGGAGGGTGGGTGGCATGTACAGAAAGCACCTCCCTGGCTCAGAAGAGGGCCTTGTGAATACTGGATCCCTCTCCTCTATCTGTTCTGCTCACTCCAACCTCCAAAGCACCTACTTCTCTACCTGACTGGCAAGGAGAGGCTCCTAGAAATAAGATTCAGATAAATGAGCGTTCCACTTCCCACCCCACCTCTAAGGCTTCCATGAGGCAAGGCATCTCCAGCCCAGGAGACACTGACTGGATTTAGGTCTGCTTACTCTTGAGGGCTGGATGACCATCCTCTGTGCATCATGGGTTCTGATGCCATTCTGTCTCCACTCTTCTGTGCCTTCAAGGTCCATGGATAATTTCTTTCTTCGGAAGGTGCTCCTAGAGGGGGTGCAACCCCCACTGACTCCCCCACCCCCATTCCTGTTCCCTGTGCCATCCGAGTAGCTCCTCACACTCATCTGGAACTGATCCAAGTAGACACAAGCCCCAGACATCATGGTACACTTTTATTCACAAACTCCAGACACCCAGGCTTGGCCTGGCACAAAAGATGTGTTCTTGCCAGTGGCAAAAAACTAATACAGCACGTTCATTAATACTAACCATTTTAATTTAAATTAATAGCATTTCTGGAAGACAAATGCAGTTGATAGAAAATATAAAAACTTTTACTGTACAAATTTTACATCACATTCAAAAAAGCAAGTGTGTGCCTGTGGCCACGGAAGACGCTGGTTTTACACACACTAATGAAATCCGGGCTAACACTGCAGCATCACACAAGCTCTCTAAACGGCTTCACATTTACATCTCCACTCGGCCCCCTAATCAACACGGAACAACAGCAATGCAGGCTTATAGGACACACAGCTGCCCCCTGTAGTCACGAGAAATGCCACTAAGAGGGCAGAGGCGCTCCAGCACCCTGCATGGATTTGGTGACATGGTGAGGTCAACGTTGCTACACTGCCCACGACCAACAGGGAGCTTGCTAGGACTGAAGACCTTGAGTTGGACAGAGACCTAGGGACTGCAGCTCTGGTGGCTAAAGGCAGCAGGGACAAGGGCCCTAGGGTTTTGGAGGGGATGCTAGGGACTGGGGACGTGCCATGAAGGACCAATGCTTGGGGTCCACTCTCAGACCCTGGTGGGGATCCCCCGCTATCCCCAGAGCTCTCGCCAAGGAGGCCATCTCAGCTTCTCCATCCCCTTCACAGTTGGCCATGCAGGCTGAATTCACAGTATCTGCCGTCCTTCGTGTTTCCACAACAGACGGGAAGAGCACACAGAAGGGCAAGCATGTCTTCTCAACCTCAATTCACAGTCACTTTGAGTGGGAGAAGGGGACTACTTTTCTCTTAAATGACAGGCAGTGCAGGGGTAGGCCAAGAGCTGGGAGGCTGTCCAGGGTCCTGCAGATGAAGGGGCTGTCACCACCAGACCTTCACCTCCGCCTCACGGTTCCTGGCAGAGGGTCAGTTCCTTTAAGGGCAGAGACTGTGGCTGCTCCTGTTGCGGAGTCCCCTGCACTTGCACAAGACACCGTTGGTGTTTGACGAAAGCTTCCTGAAACTGATCTGCGGCATGATACTCATTGGGGAGGCCAAGGGATGAGGAGGTGAAAGCAGTCCCACCTGGAGCTGAATCCAGCTGGTTTACAGCTCCAATCTTCCCCAAGCACCCTGACTGGGAAGGGTTAAGGAGCTCAGGTCTGGGGTGCTGATGGGCAGTGGGAGCCCAGATACCCTGCATGGCTGCACAGCTCTGCTAAGCGTGTGTCAGCCAAGGGGTGCCTGACCTGGGGACAGGAAGACAGCCCTACAACTTCTAGGTAGTGGCTTGCTTCATAGGACATTTTGGCTAGACTCCAGGGAAGGCCCTGAAGATTGGGAGCTTTGCTAAATGGGTCTAAATGAAAGGGATGAGAGGACCACATGCCCCTCCATCTTGGCTCAGGGCATGGCTCAGAGCATTCTGGGTCTGAATCCAACCACATCTCCACCCTTGTCACCTTCAGTCAGTTCTGGCTTGAGGCCTAACATGGTAACACCCACTGAAGGCTTCTTTGCCATTTGGTACTTTCCCTTTGGGTGACAGCTTCTAATGAAGATAGGGAGGGTGCTCTCACATCACAGACTTCCCCTACTCACACCCCTCCTTCTCGTGCAAAGGTACACACATAGATAGGTGGCCCTGACTTAGTTCATGGGAAGGCTCGAAGACTGGTGGGCTGGGTGGGTCTAGATGAATGGTGTGGAGGGGCACAGGCCTCCTGTCTTAGCTAAGAGCTCAGAACACGGACTGCAGAAGAGTCAGGAGTGGCTATGGGCTTTCATTTCAACAGTACAGGGGGAGAATGGGCAGGCAGTTCCAGAACCCTGGCATGACTGATAGAGCTTCCAAAGAGCCAGGTCACCCCTGTGACTGGGAGGGTGGGCTCAGGAGCCCTGCCACTTCTCCCTTCCCTTTGTCCTCACCAAGCAAGCTTTCATGGTATACACAGCTGCTGGGCTGGGCCTTAGGTCTGGGGTCAAAGGTCAGCCAGGACTGGGACGTGTCTAAAAAGCTGAAGCCCTGAGTGCCATCTCCTTGGTGTCTTCCTGGAAGCTGTGTGAAAGAAACCTCTCCACAGGTGAGAGGCTACCTCCACCCTGGCTACCAACCCACGAACCCCTGGATCAATCTAGATACTATTTGCATTTTATCTGTCTCTCTTTTTCCAGCAGGGATGGGCTGGATTATTGGGGTCAAAAGGGAAACAAACTCTTGGAAATTCCTGACCCTCATAATCTAGCTTGGTTCCTAGCCAGGGTTTCTTCTGACAGAAGAAAAAGGGACAGCGTCTCTTTGATAGGATAGGGCAAGAACCCAACACAGGGACATTCTCCATGGCTGGGCTTTAGGGCCAAAGCAGAGTCCATCCAGGTCAAACCTCATGGTTCCCCTTCCTCCCTGGAGAACAGCCACAATCATGATGCTTTTCTTTCTTTTCCTCAATGCCGACAGGGTCCTCCAGAGGGAAGGCCACTTCTGCCATCCTGGCCAGTGGTGCCAGTGTGCCTCTGCAGAGCACTTTTTATTATTACCTACTGCAAAGCATCGAATTCACTCCCCAGAAACATATATGTAAACATTCGCTGCCTGTTGGGGCAGGTCTGGTTGTCAGTAATGTCACTTTAAGAAACAGCAGGTGCAGCTCCATCTCCAGCCCGGGTGTTTTTGTGGATGAATGGTCTGAGTCGAGGACTCACACTCCTGATTTGCAGCACTTAGGGTAGACTGATGTTTTGAAGAGTGTTTTCATTTTTGTCACGGTGGTTGTTTGGATGCTTCAGAAACACATTTAAGAAAGAAAGAAATTGGCAGAAAAAACTGCACAGCTGGCTACATCTTTGGATTACTGGACTCCAGGACACCCAAGCCAAACCTTTCAAACCGGGGTACAACTTTGCTGCTGTTAATGCTGCAAAGAGGAACAAAAACATGAGTTACAGCCACGCTGGTCTTGACGGAAGTAGGGTAATGTTAGCTCAGGAGCAGGCCAGTTTCAGAAGCTCCATAGAGGACCTGACCCCAGCAAGAAGTAAGGACGACTACAAGCCAACAGCCTCGGCAGAGCTGCTCCTGGTCATACTTGGCCAAGGGAGTTTAAGACTTGGCCGCATACCCTCCTGAGGGGACAGGGGCTTGTTCATCTTGGAGTCCTTGGCCCACGGCATGTCATCATTGCCACAGGCCTGAGTACTTTCTCACTTGCAGCCAGGAAGGCTCTGCTCCAAGTGCAAAGGAAGAAAAGAGAAACTGGACCCCAAATACTAGGGCGGGCAGGCATCAGGACCATCTGGAAAGCAAGTATAAATGCAGACTCTCAGAGCCTGCCTCCAGAGACCTGGACTTGGTTTGGGGGGTGACCCCAGGAATCTGCACTTGGGAAGCAGCACAGTGATGGTGTGTGGCCTCTTAGCCTCACTCGTGATGAGCCTGACTTGGGGTCTGGTACTTTCTGTCTGTAAAGGGAGTGAGGGCTGGCGGCAGAAGCTTTGTTCTTATCAGTGAAATTATTTGGCGACAGGCCCCCTTCGTCTTAGGACAGCTTTCCTGAGGGCACTGCTGAGGACAGAGCCCTTTCCAGCTAGTGTTTTTCATAGCAATAGGACTCTGATGTCCATCGCCCCAGCCCTCCAGATGGGGCGGGCCTCAAGCAGCTCTGAAATCATCCCACTCCTTGTTGGATGAGACCTCTGCAGGTTAACAGCCAAACAGAAAGCCCTCCCCTGTACTGCGGACACAGCCCACAGGGGGGCTGATGTGCTCAGCAGGGAATTGATCCCATTGAGGTGTTAGTAGGGAGCCAGGATCACCCAAACAAACCGGTGCCGCCCTCACACAGAGGATGAGTTAGAGAATGATGTCCTGTCAGAGTAGGCAGCTCTGCTGGGTGGGGTGAGGGCAGGGTCTGTTAGGGGATTGTGGACAGCAGTTATTCAGGTACACGTGGGCCATGGAGAGGGGAGGGGGCCCGTTTTAAAAACAAACAAAGCAAAAGAAGTCTCGGGAGAGGTGCCTGGCGCGGCAGAGATCACATCCCCTGGGTTAGTGCCCGCACATCAGTTTGCGTTTGAGCAGAAGTCACGGTGCCAAGTGTCGATTAGGAGGAAGAAAGCCCCTGGTGCATGCAAGGCAGCCAGGCCTACAACCTACGGGAAGAAAGAGAAGAGGGGAGAAGAGTCAGCAACCCGAGCCCTTGGAGGAGCAGGAGGAGTGGCAGAGGCCTGGCCAGGGCGGGGGGGGGGGCACTTTCCCTGCAGAGGGAAAGGGCATCCCCGCTCTATGCCAGGCTTGGCAACACAGCGAGCTCAAAAGGGACCTGGCACAAAGCACCTGTCCCAAGTTCCCCTGGGACAGCCACAGAATGTTTAGACAGAGGTTGGCCAATGGACCCATTCCCCTCAGCCCCTGACTATCAAAACGGACCTCCTGAAAGTTCATTCATCCTGCTTACTGCATTCCCTTCTTTAAGCTCTGGTCAAAGGGCACCCTGGATTTGGATGAAGGACCCAAGTTCTCTTCCACCCAGCGACAAGCCACAGCAGGTAGACGGAGGTCCTGCCGTATGCCTGCGCCTCCACTCAGCCCGGCAAGAGCCACACAAGCCTGTGGGACCCTTGCCGGTGGCCAGTTCAGCTATGAGAACATCACTTTGGCTTTAGGGGAACAAAACAGGCAAAAAGGGAAGCTGGATGCAGACACAAGACAGGAAGCAGGGTACAAACAGGCAGGAAACAAGGGCAATCACAAAAGACACACTATTCCTCCAGAGCCGGACAGGAGTTCTTAAAGTCCAGGTGACCGTAACGCCCCTTCCCGTAGTAGCGGCTCCGCCAGCGGCTGGGGGTCCCCCCGCGACCGTTTTGCCAAGTGTGGGAAGAATGCAGCCCGGTGGGTGATGGAATCAGGCACCCAACGCAGACAGGTGGAGGAGGAGCGGCAGGAAATCACGATGGTGGGAAGTGGGGAGATGACAGCACAGGCCAGCACATGCGCCACCCCCCACCGCCGAAAATAAAACAGTAACAAGACAGATGGAAAAGAAAAGAGAAAATGAGAATTAGAGGCAGAATGTGTTAAAGTACAAATTATGAACAGGAAGCTCTGACTGAGGCTCATTCAGATAGGCTGGCATTTTTTTCCTCCCAGCGGCTGAAACAGATGGTTTGGGGTGGGGAATGCCGATTTACGGCTCTGTCTCCCACCTGTAAATGAGAAGGTGGGGCTATATGGTCTTTAGGGAATCTGAAATCATCTCCTGAATGCCTGACCTGCCTAGTGCAGCCTTCTCCTCTCTTCTGTGGATGACAAAACCAGGAACCAGGATATTAAACAAGTGCCCAAGTCCAGGGGAACCCCAGTCTCCTGGTCTCTGCCAGGACAGTTCCTGTTTGAAACCCAGTTCCAAAGACCCCTCTTTCTGGAGACCCTTTCTCAAGCTTTCTGGGTGGGCAGAGAAGCCCCTGTGTGGGCTCCCACAAAGGCTGTTCTTCATCATAGCTCTTAGCATGTTATAATCATTCCCTCATCCATTCTCCAATTAGACTAGAAACTCCTGGCTGGCCGAGGCCTGGCCTTGGCCTTCGTCTCTGTGGGTGTGTAGCAGGCACTCTGCAATGGATAGGCTGAACCCACATTTCTAATCACAACATTCTGTTGTGCCCTGTTTGCCTTAGACTCTGACCCACCTTAAGAGCAAAATATGGAAACTAATGTGGCATTTTAAGAGACAGCATTCCCAACCCCAAACGGTCATTCCTCTAGGCTGTCCCTGCAGATGACCTAAATCAGTGGTTCTCCTACTGCACCCTCTGGTCACCCTCGGGTGACCTGTGCTGGGCCTCCTCTCACCCATGACTCGAAACCCAATACAGTTTGTTTTCAAGATGGGCCAGCAAACTAAATACAAGCTAAATCCAGCCACAAACAGATTAATCACTTTAAAGTTTTAAAAGAAAAAATTCAAAAACCAAAAATACCAAGAACAGATGATAGAGATCATATGACCTACAAACCTAAAATATTTACCAACTAGAATAGGAGGAGTGCTGCTGCCACCACATGCCTGGGCAACAGACAGAAGATCCAAGTGCCGCTTCTCCAGGGGCTCTGTGATGTGACTGCAGGTGCCACTTGCATCATGACTGGGGACCCCAGGAGCCACCTTGGGGATGTGGATGGGCTCCTGCCCACACAACTACCAAGAGCAGCTATATTTTATCTGCTTTATAATATTGGGACTTTGGGGGGAGATTGCACTTTTAGAAAGTGCCCTTTGCCTGAAAAAAGTTTAAAACCATTCATATCAGGAGTGCCTGGGTGGCTCAGTGGTTGAGTGAGCGTCACATATTGTGAAATCTTCTTTTATTTTTTTCCCTCGAAAAGCAGTATGTGAAAGTTGCATGGAATTTAAGTTGGAGCATCATAATTAGCTTAGAGCCCCCAGCCACTCTTGGTTTACATGCTGTCTGTGACTGCTCCCACATCAAATGGCAGAGCTGAGTCCTTGCCTTGCAATACAGACCGTCCACAGTGCTGTCATAGCTTCGCACCGCTGCTGGGCACACTAGAAATCCCAGGGACAGGAGCTGTAACTTGAAATTTCCCTCCATGTCTGTAAGGCTTAATGCATTTCCCATGCTCACCCACCCCCCACCCCGCTCTGGCCCAAGCCCTACTTTTAAAAGCTGTGGATACTGAGGCCTGGAACAAATGACTTCCTGAGATTCTCACAAAGGGTTTATGGCAGGGCAAAGGTCTGCTTTGGAGCGTTCAGGCAGAGTGTGCCAGAGGGACAGAACAAAAGGGGAATGAGACAGAATGTACAAGAGGAGTGAAGGCTGCCCAGTACCAAGGGGTACAAACAATTGTGTGATTCAACAGGAGAAAGATGGACTTCCAGCATCAAAGCAGCACATAAACTCTGGCCATGTGGCCCTCTAACAGGTGGCTGATGTGGGGCTAGAAAGCTGTCTCGAGTCTGCACCCTTTTAAGTAATAGCCGCTCTGCTGACATTGCTGATGCTCTAGGACCCATGCTGCTCTGGCTTCCAGCTGGCCCCGTGTGGCCCCTTCCAAGGCAAAATCTTCTTGTCCTGGCCCAGAGTCTGCACTGCCCTGATAATAGTGATAGGCAGCTTTTCACAGAAGAGCACTAGAGATACTTGCCTCTCAAAAGGAGTTCTCTGAAATAAACAAGATCCTAGTATCACTTGGGCAAGGGGACGAGTCTAGTTACCTCTGGCTAATCTGCTCTGTGTATTCCCCGAATCAACACTGTAGGCAGACAGATTGGACGGTGCCCTTTAAGAAACCAGATAAGGCTGTACAGGCTTGGTTGGTGAGTTTGGCCCACTCAGGGGAAACTTACTCAGCAGACTTCCAGAAGTGCCCAGGGTGGGAGAGCCTCCGGTTCAGCTTGGGCAGTTTTTCCAGCATGTCCATCAGCAGGGTGAAGCTGGGCCTCTCCTGCAGGTCAAAAGCCCAGCAGGCAGAGAGGATCTCCTGCAAGCAGAGCCAGCATTAGTGGGTGTGAGAGCTGGCTGGGAGGGAGGAGGGCACAGCTGGGGTACTCGCACAGGGTCCCTTTGATGCTCTCGAGTCCCCCTTCTCCATCTGGTGGTCCCCTGAACATTCTGCCAATATTTGGAAGATTGGTCATTTCTAGAATAGGGCTGAGAAACAACTGAATCTCAGAAAAGCTCTCATGCTTCCAGTTGAAAACAAAGTGCATGAGCTTGTCTCCCCTCTTTCCTTCTTAGACTGCCCTGGAATAACAGGAACAAGGCTGGATAAACAGGTAATAAAAAAGAGATCAGAAATTGGGTTGTAGATTTTTGGAATGGAAAGCAGAGAAATGCAAGAGCTCAGAATACATGTGGGGCGGACGGGATGCATCAGAGGCAGAAGCCCAAGTATTATAAGAATGGAGGCTGGGAGCGACCAAAAGGATGAAACAGCAGAACACCTGTCCTGACCGCCCCCCAGCCCAGGGGTGCCGGGGTGGCTCAGTTGGTTAAGTGTCCAATTCTTGATCTCAGCTCAGGTCTTGATCTCAGGGTCGTGAGTTAAAGCCCTACGCTGGGCATGGAGCCTACTTAGAAAAAAGAGTAAAGCTCCTCTCACTTTGATAGTTTGCTGCCTACTCTCTGGATCTGCACATTTCCCACACACCTCTCAGCCTTTCGATTCAGGAGAGCTCCCGCAAGAAAACAGGCCTACACACACGACCAGGCAGAAAGTGCTCACCTACTTAGGCTCAGCAACTCAGGTTTTTGTTCTTAAGTACAACTAGACCTCATTGGGTTGCCTACCAGGTCAGGAAAACAAGAGATGAAAGACAAACTGACCAAAACACCAACCCTGGAGAAAAGTGTGTGTGTGTGTGTGTGTGTGTGTGTGTGTGTGTGTGTGTAGAACCTACTCTGTCCATAAAAGAAGATCAGGATGCAATAAAAAAAACACACTAACAAATAAGAAAGAGATTGAAATTAATAATATAACTTCTGAAACAAAATATTAGGAATACTGGCAGATAAGATCCAGGAAATTCCTCAGATTGTGCACTCAATTTTATTTATTTTTTATTTTTTAAAGTTTTTATTTATTTATTCATGAGAGACCCAGAGAGACAGGCAGAGACATAGGGAGAAGGAGAAGCAGGCTCTCTGTAGGGAGCCTGATGCGGGACACGATCCCAGGATCATGTCCTGAGCCAAAGGCAGACACTCAACCACTGAGCCACCCAGGCGCCCCAGCACTCAATTTTCGATAGAGAATAGAAAACATTAAGGAAGGTAAAAGACACAGAACCTCACTAAGGACCGATTTCTGTCCAATGGAAGTTTCCACAAGAGAAAACAAAGGAACTATAGGGCAGAAGCCATATAATGAAGACTTAATAAGAGAGAATTTCTCAGAAACCTTTGAGGGGAACTGGAATCTTCATCTGAAAAGGCCCAGAGAAGAAGGGACCTCACTGAAAAAAGAAAATCAAACCAAGAAAAAGAACTTATTCTATAAGGTACATTTTAATGAAATTTCAAAGTAACAAGGATAGGGCAGCCCGGATGGCTCAGCGGTTTAGCGCCGCCTTCGGCCCAGGGTATGATCCTGGAGACCCGGAATCGAGTCCCATGTCAGGCTCCCTGCATGGAGCCTGCTTCTCCCTCTGCTTGTGTCTGTGCCTCGCCTCTCTCTCCCTCTCTCTGTGTCTCTCATGAATAAATAAAATCTTTAAAATACAAAAATAAAAATAAAAACAAAAATAAAGTAACAAGGATAAAGAGAAGATCCTAGACATTCCCAAAGAGAATAAACCAGGGCATCTACAAAAGACTGAGAATTAAGATTAATATCAGATTTTTCAACAATGCATTGGACACTTAGTAGACAGTAGAGCAAAAATTTCATGTTCTTAGGGAAGATTACTATGAACCTCTTGGTGTAAAAACAAAATCAGGACTTGTGTAGGCATGTGAGGAGTCAAAAATTATCTCTTATGCATCCATTGGGAGGAAGTTCCTTTAGGATTCACTCTCTCTCTCTCTCTCTCTCTCTCTCTTTTAATATTTTATTTACTCGTTCATGAGAGACACAGAGAGAGAGAGAAAGAGAGGCAGGACACAGGGTCCATGCAGGGAGCCCGACATGGCACCCGATCTAGGGTCTCCAGGATCATGCCCTGGGCCGAAGGTGATGCTAAACCACTGAGCCACCCGGGCTGCCTAGGATTCACTCTCATTTTGCTGGAATGTAAATAAAGAAATGGGAAGACATGAGATACAAAAAATTCTAGTATTGAACCAGGATTGAAAAGAAATGGAAGGATAACAGCACTACAGTAGGCCAAAAATTCCATTATCCAGGTTACAAGAAATCAGTGGGCCCTGGAAGAATGCAACAAATTGCATTCCATAAACAGTATGTAGGAACTGCAAGACCTCGGGAATATGGTAAAGGTGACTGTGACTATTCTCAACAAGAAGAAAGACAGACAATTAGAAACTACAGGAAAAACCTAAAGGTGCACAAGAAAACCATGGTCCACATGTGAAGCCAACAAAATTGTGGCGAGCCTTTGAATAACTGATAGAATGGAAGAAAAGAAGTGGACCCGCAAAAAAGAGAATGTAGTGAACTACTGAATCAGCAGCTAATGGCAACTACAATCTATTATAATAATGTACACATATTTATCGTCCTTTCATTTTTAGCCTCAATCTATAGACACAGCATGGACAATTTAATCATGTCAACACAAAATCAATTTCAATAAAAGGATAAAGGGAAAGCTGATGGAAGTTAAACAGAGAAGGGGCAGAGGGACAGGGAATGAAGAGGTGATGGAACAAGAAGTTGGTCTTTTGGAGAGTGACCTCAGGTAAGGAACTGGTGGTTTTCATTAAGAATCATTCTGGCCTCTTGATGTCATCCTGTGTACACTAACTCACTGTGGCTGCCTTGATGCAGAAACTTGGTGGTGAACTTACAACAGTGTGGCTGAAGGGGCAGAGAACAGTGCCCCCCAGAGGGCACTCCCTGCTTTTGACTATGATTCAAAATCACTTTTTATTGCCATTGACCAATGTCTCATCTACCCTCCAATGGCAATGTGTTAAAAAAAAAAAAAAAAAAGACCAAAAAGGAAAGCCAAATTTCATGAGCCAGAAGCTGACTGCTTGAACTTTATCTGTCCCCATTTCCCCGCTCCCTGTCCCTAATCTATTCTTGAAAGGCTTCAAAGGACCCATAGCCTTTGTAAGCTATCCTTTCTATAAGGTATCCTTTCAGAACAGAACTCTAGCTGTGCACTAGGAGGAGCTTTACTTAAAATGAAAGATTAAAAAAATTATGATCTTAGCCTCAGCCCAGGCCAAGTAAATCTTTCTTTCTGGTAAAGGCCTGGTCCTTATATTTTTAAAAGCTCCCAGATGACTCTTATAGCCAGCACTGAACTCTGACTCCCTTGTCCTTGCCTCTGATGGGCTCTAGACTCTGCTCCAGGCCTTCACCCTCTTGAAGACTCCACCTCTGTGCTCTAAGATTCTAAGTGTGCAGAAATATAACGAGATAGCTGCCAGGAAAGCAACTTACTCTTTTTTTTTGCGGGGGGGGGGGGGATAAAACAAACACATCTGTACACTCTAGTTTACACAAAGGTGTCCTTAATAACTTTGTTGTAATGGGCAAAAATTGGAAATAGCCTAAATGTCCAACAACAGAGAAGTTGTTTTTTGTTGTTGTTTTAAAGATTTTACTTATTTATCCATGAGAGACATAGAGAGAGACAGAGAGAGACAGAGAGGCAGAGAGAGAGGCAGAGACATAGGCAGAGGGAGAAGCAGGCTCCCCACGTGGAGCCCAATGCAGTACGCCATCCCAGGACCCTGGATCACAACCTGAGCTGAAGGCAGACTCTCAACCACTGAGCCACCCAGGTGTCCCCAGAGAAGTAGCTGGACTATGGTGTAAGCCATAGGACACAAAGGTAGACAGGTTTAAAAATAAGGTTTTGTCAATGATTTGAGATAAGGATAACAAAAGATCATGTGGGGAAAAAATGTCATGATTAAAAAAATCAGCTATATGTTATGATCTTGATTTTGTTAAACATATATCTTCAAAAAAATTAAGGGGCATCTTGGTGGCTCAGTGGGTTAAGCGTCCAGCATTTTTTTTTTTTTTTTTGAGGATTTTATTGGATCCCTGGGTGGCTCGGTGATTTAGCGCCTGCCTTTGGCCCAGGGCATGATCCTGGAGTCCCAGGATTGAGTCCTGTATCAGGCTTCCTGCATGGAGCCTGCTTCTCCTTGTGCCTGTGTCTCTGCCACCCACCCTGTGTCTCTCATGAAAATCTCATTTATTTATAATATTTATTTATTTATTCCTGAGGACACACAGAGAGAGGCAGAGACATAGGCAGAGGGAGAAGTAGGCTAGGCTCCCCCATGGAGAGCCCGATATGGGACTCAATCCTGGGACCCCAGGATCACCACCTAAAGCTGAAGGCAGATCCTTAACCACTGAGCCACCCAGGCATACCAAGCATCTAGCTCTTGATTTCAGCTCAGGTCATGATCTCAGGGTCATGGGATAGAGCCCTGAGTTGGGATCTGCACTGAGCATGGAGCCTGCTTGGGGTTCTCTCTTCCACTGCTGCACCTCCCTCCACTCATGCATGTATATGCGCTCTTTCTCCCAAATAATAAATCTTAAAAAAAAAAAAAAAAAAAAAAAAAAAACAAGACAGGAAGCTGAGTAGCTGCTCAGGTGTTCTCTCAACTACTCAATAGTCAGGAGCCTGCATCATTGTGTCAGGGCCAGGAAACTTATAAACTGCAATGCAAAGAAACCATCAAAGGTATCTGGAAATAGGTCAGTACCTGTATTACAATCTGATATTTTGGCAAGAAATAGGCTGTGGAAACTTCGATTTGTTCTTGAACAGTTATAAAGAACATTTTGGAGAAGAGATTTGACGCCACAGTAAAACCCTGTCAGTGTTCTGTACAGTGAGGATTTTATCACCTTTTTTCATCTAAGATACAGGGCACTACTATCTTTTCAACTCATAACTCAATTAAAACTATGATCTTTATTTCTTTCCAGTCTTTTTTTTTTTAAAGCTTTTTCTAAAGAAAAATAATTGAGTAATAAAAGACACAGCTGTATTAGCCAGATGCAAGGAGACCCACCCGGCATACTTCTGCCTCCGGGGCTCATTTCTCAGGTGAGTGAATGAAGAAGGGCACACCTATCGTGTGCCCAGGCTCACCCTCTACCCTTCTTCCCGGAACACAGGTGGCTACTCACAGTGACTTCCTTCCCCAGGCTGACGGAGGCCAGGACGCGCTTCATACCCTCTCCGCTCCCAATCTGCCAGATCAAGGCCTCTGCGGCTTGGTTCTTAAATGGCCAGTCTCTTGCTTGCAGTTCATACCAAACAGTCCTGTGGGGACGGTCCATACAGCGTGAGCTCTGGAACCACCTGGCCCAGCTCATGCCCAGGGGCTTCTGTTGCCACAGTGCCAGGAACCCAGCCAGAGCATCCAGGATCCTCCTCCAGCTCTCCCCACTCACCGGGCTTCCAGAAATCCTGTGATGCCATCCTGGTGGCTCCTCCTGAGTACAAGAGGACCCCTGGCCCTACATATCTGTTGTGGTGGGAAGTCTGAGGCTGCACAGGCTCTGAACAGAGTTCCTGGTACAGGATCCTGTCTAGAATACGGCCATACCACCCTGAACACACCTGATCTTGTCTGATCTCTGAAGTTAAGCAGGGTGGGGCCTGGTTAGTACTTGGATAGGAGAGATCCCGTCTAATCTCAGTAGGGCTAATGCCAATGTCCAAGGTTGTTTGGGGAGTAACGAATGTAACACAGAGGTGCTCAGGAAGTAATAGTCCAAGGTCAGGAGATGGAAGCACTACCCCTAAGGGAAAGTACCCAGAGATTACACAGTGAGGCCCTCACCTAGCCTCTCCAAATTCCCTCACCTTTCTTGACTCACCTTGGCCTTCTCCATAAGCCCCTAACTGCCACTGCCGAGGGTTGGGGCCACTAGCCACGTGGGGCTACTGAACAACTGACATGTGGGGAGTAGACCTGAGGTGTGCTGTAACATATTCTATACCAGATTCTGGAAACTTTGTGGGGTCAAACGGTTCCTTCATTTTTAAATTTTGATTACATGTCAAAATAATAGTATTTTGGATCTACTGAGTTAGACACATTATTAAAACAGATTTTATCTGTTTTTCTTTCCTTTTTAAGATTTTATTTATTTATTCATGAGGACACAGAGAGAAGGGAGAGACATATAAGGCAGAGGGAGAAGCAGGTTCCTGCAGGAAGCCCAATGTGGAACTCCATCCCAGAACCTCGGGATCACACCCTGAGCCGAAGGCAGACGCTCAACCGCTGAGCCACCCAGGTGGCCCTCACGTTATGTTTCTATGCTACTTTTCTTTTGGTCAGCTTCGTGGGGCACTAGAGACTGGCTGGTAGGATCCTATGGTTCTCCCAGGGGGACAGTTCTGAGCTCTGGGCAGTGCCTTCACGGGGTCAGGGGTGAGACTGACACCTAGAAATCACCTTAGTCCTCGTGAAGCAACCTTACAGGAGGTATTGTTAATTCTCTGCATTTTAGAGCAGGGAAAAGAGAAGGTCCAGGATGTGGTCTCTTAGCCAGAGAGGCAGAGCCAGGACTCAAAGCACAACACTCCCCCTTCCTCCCTGTCCCCAATGCCAGCAGGGCCCCTTCTTTGGGTCACACTTGGCCTTAGAGCCACAGGAGGGAGGATGTCAGGGCCTCCTCACCCAAATGCATAGACATCAGCAGCTTTGGAGAACGGCAGCTGGTCCTCGTCCTTCCCAGGGGTCATCTCTCGTACGATCTCCGGGGCCAGGTAGCAGAGCCAGTCATGCGACAGCTTCAGCTGGTTCTCACGCCTGGAGGCCAAGAAGCCAGGGCAAGGACATGAGGCCTTTTGGCCAGGGGAGGAGAGGCTGCCTAGCATACCTATGCCCCAGGGCCAGCACACCACCCATGCATGACCCAGAAAACAGTGCTGCTCCTACACTTGCAAAGGCAAGAATGTTACAGAAAACTGAAACCAGGTTCTTTCAGGAAAGTGGGCCGGTAACAGGTATCAGTAGGGGGTGTATTCTCTACCCTAGGATAACTGCCTACCTGTGGATCTTAGAACCTGGCCTGGGGCTCATCTCCAGATAACGTGCTACTCTCCCTCCTGGCGGTCCCCCAGATTCTTGGAGAGAAGCCTTTCTCCCCACTCCTGCCTTTCAAGATTTGGGGAAATAAAATCGGATGCTCTTCCTCATTGGGGACATGAACCTTGGCCCTCCGCCCAAGTCAGTGAGCAAACAGGGGACCTAGCCTCTTATGAAGGTCAGCCTGAGAATGCAGGGCTATGTATGAGGGAAGGCTGCCCCTCAGTAACAGACTGCAAGGGTGCCCAGACCTCAGTGACACCCCGAAGCCTGGCTGGCACTGCCCAGCTCCTCCCTATTCTATCCAGACACTCAAAACCAACTTACCGGCCCTCTCGGACCACGCCCGAGATCCCAAATAGTCCGAAGTCGGTGATGACAACTTTGCCATTGTCATAGAAGACGTTCTTGGATTTGAGATCTTTATGCACAATACCTTTGGCATGTAGATAGCCCATGCCCTGGAAAATAGCAAGCCTCATGTCAGGGGGGCAGGAAGATGAGGGACAATGGTTCAGCCCCCACCTGGGCTGGGCAAAGAGCTGGATGCCTCATGCAAGTCCCTTCCTGTCATCTTCAAAATCCTATGCAGTAAAAGGTCTCCACTGAACAGATGAGGAAACCAAGCTTCAGGGAGGGGAAGTCACTTGCCCCAGGCCACACAGCAATTAAGCAGCATTGCTGAAGTTTTGGTTCCAGGCTAGTCCACAGCCTCAAAGAGCTAGCTTTAAGAGACAAGACATAAAGCACCCATGTCTGGAGCACAGACTCCCCTCCCCACAATGTCATACTGTTTCCCAAGTAGTCCCCAAGTCACAAACCTAGCCAAAAGTTCAGGACCTTGTTAATGCACTTTGAACCTCAAAACACCACAGATGAGTACAAAAGGAAGTGGCTTAGAAAGTTCTGGAAGGGGGCAAGGGACAGCTTCTTGGCAGGAGGAAAACCAAACAAGACAGCAGAGAGGTGGCTTCCGGCTCTGCAGCTCTAAAGTCTCAGAAGTAACATCTCATCTGCCCCTAGGATCTTCCGGATGGCTTGTTCATCTGACCTTAGCCAGTCAGCAACAAGCCACGACTCCCCAGTGCTCTTACCATAAGGAGAAGGGAGGAGGGCAGAGAAGGGGCGAGAGGGGAAATAGGACCCAGCAAGTTTGGGGGACAGTCTGAAACAAGTGTGATACCCAGTAGGTCCCTCCAACTCCTCTGAAACGAGACATACTGCAAGTGAAGGCAGAAATGTGCTATTTCAATTTCGAGGCTTTCAAAGTTTATTTAATTCATTTAATTTAGCCACATGTTAAGTGTCACGTGGAAATCCTGGTTTGCTCATAAAAGTCACTGTGATTTTTTTGGTGTTTTCCTTGTGAAAGACACACCACACACACACACACACACACACATATGATGGGTAGGAGGGAGGGAGAGAAAGGAAAGGTAGGAGTGAACGCAGAGGAGAAAGCAGGGGACAGAGAGTTGAGGGAAGCTGGTTACAGCAAGCTTTTCGACAAAAACAAGAGAAGAGGAACCCCTATCCAGCAGCAGTCTGGCTTTTATCCAAGCCTGCTTGGTGTTAAAGAAAGCAACTTAAAAAGAAACTTTTCTTTTGTGTTTCATTACTTTAAAAAAAGATGAAAGAAAGAAAAAAGGCTGCCTGAAGGCCAGTCCTCATGAAACTTAGATCTGGATATTACCCTGCCCTTAATCAGTTCTAGCAAACTGTCACTGAGTGCCAGGCCCTGTGCCCAACATGCTCTCAGTGGATTTTTCTTGCACCAATCCAATGGAGGAGGCTACGGTGGAATTCCTATGCTACGGGAGAGGAAGCCAAGGCTCAGAGAGACTGAATGACCTACCCAGAGCCACACAGCTGGTGCTACCAGGATTCGAACTCAGGCCATGTGTCTTTAAAGCCTGCTGCATTCCAACCAATTCATCTGTCATCACAGACTGGGCATCTAGCTCCTGGCTCTAAGTAGCTGAGACACAGACGAGGGAAGGCGATGGGGTCCTACCCTTGAGGAACCCTAGCTAAGAGAAGAAACGGAGCAGGGGACAGCCAGGAACCCTGGAACCAGCTGGATAACCCTTTACCTTGATGATCTCCTGAGCAATCTGTCTGGTCTTGTTGATGTCCAGAGACGTCTTGGGGTCCCTCACAAATGAGTGCAAAGTCCGCCCCTTGCAGAAGCTGTCAAGAGTGGTGAGGTCAGATTGAGGGATGGGGCCAGTGCAGCCGAACCCCAGCCCGCTGGGAGCCTCAGAGAAGTCATGGAGAGAGTTGTGCCCCCGGCCTCTGGAGGACTCTCTCTGTCCCCTGGACTGTGAGGGTCAGAATCCTTGTTCTTTTTTTTTTAAGATTATTTATTCATGAGAGACACAGAGACATAGGCAGAGGTAGAAGCAGGCTCCCTGTAGGGAGCCTGATACAGGACTTGATCCCAGGACCCTGGGATCACAACCCGAGCCAAATGCAGATGTTCAACCACTGAGCCACCCAGGCACCCCCAGAATCCTCGTTCTTAACCAAGCCCCTGACAACCATTCTTTCTTGGGCTGGGCCTGAGTGTGCAAAATCATATACATGTCCCCCGATCCCTGCAGCTCAGGGCCTATGCACCCCAGAACAGGACACCCAGTTCACTGAGACTCCTGGCAACCCAGAGCAGCTTACCTTTGGAGGATTCAAGGCCGAAACATGTCCCCCCTCAAACTCAGGGAAGATCCTGGTCTTTTAGAGGACTATAATCAAGCAACATCTGGTACTGTCTATAATGATTCTCATGACCATTTTTACTGCTTTCTGAATATAGAGATTTTATTACAGTAAAGGCATGTGTAGGAGCGGGGTGGCTTCAAGGATATCAGAGTGATTACCAGACAATGGGCTCGAGTTTTCAGGTCTCCCCCTGCACGGATTCCCAAAACCCAGGATGAGCAAGCACCCAGAGAGAATGTATGGCTCATTGCCCCCTGTTTCCAAGAGTTCACTAAGGCAGCTCATGAAGGGGCTAGTTTTAGGAAACTTTTCCAAGGAGAGAGGATTCTTAGAGCCTCAGAGACTTTGAGAACTGGCTGAAGGGTCTGGGACATTGGCTGATGGTTCCTTGTCTGTTTTCTGATCCCCTCAGCATATCCTAAAATGTGATTTTTTTTGGGGGGGGTAATGAATGCTTTGCTATTTTTTTATATGTATTTCCTTTAAGCAGACTGAGATTCTCACAGCCCTGGGTGGGTAAATAGAGCCGGACAGGTGAATAGACAGACAGCGCCGGGGGTGCTAGGGCCCTGGGGGCTGCTGAGCTGATATAACTTAAAGCATCATGTTGTGCTTTGGGCTGGAATTTTGTTCCCTTGCTGTGTGACCTGCCCGAATCACAGTGCTCAGGAATTCTGGTGGTTCTGGTTTACATCTCTGATAAACAGGAAAAAGGGAAATGAATTTTTACTTAGTAAATACAGGTGATTTGAGGGGGGACGAAGGTTCTTTCAAAGCACAGGGTCTGGCTATGGGGAATGTCATCAGAATATTAAAGAGGGGACTCTTGGCTGATAGGATTAAAGTGATTTCTAGTTGCTTTTTGAAACCTCCCTGTATATTCCAAACTACCTTCAGTAACCTCTAATTACTGTTCCTGACTGTAAAAGTAAACACCCAACAACAATTTTTTGAATGCCAAGGGCAGCCTCACAGCCCTGGTACTGGGGGAATGGACTGTCATACACCAAAGTTGGGGGGCAGGGGGGACTGGTGAGCACTTTCTGGAGTAGAAAGGGACAATGTACCTCAGAGCAGCACATTCATATACTCTCCCCTAGCACTTGCACTCACAGAAGTCCACCAACACGTTCACTATAGCAAAGTGCCCAGCAAAAGAGGACTGACTAAATAAATAAACTTGGGCGACCAGTGATCAGCCGGAGGGAGAACATGTCGTTAGCTTGAAATCAGCTGTGGTGAGAGTATTTACACCACAGGCTCGGCTTTCCTCCCCACCACCTAGGAACCAAGCACACCACTGGGTTCCACTTCGTGCCAGGAATGCTGGGTAAGCATTGAAAGATTACGCTTGGCCCCAGACTTGCACTCAAGTTGGAGAACATTGCACTCAAGTTGGAGTGATCCAGTAGAACCTGTTCTATTTTTACAAAGGAATAGTTTAAAAAACATAAGTAGGGGTGCCTGGGTGGCTCAGTCGCTTAAATGTCTGCCTTCAGCTCAAGTCATGACCCCAGGGTCCTGGGATCGAGTCCCAAGGGCTCCCTGTTCAGCGAGGAGTCTGTTTCTCCCTCTCCCACTCCCCCTGCTTGTGCTCTCTGTCAAATAAATAAATAAATAAATAAATAAATAAATAAATAAATAAATAAATAAATAAATAAATAAATAAATAAAATCTTTAAAAAAATTAAAAAAAAAAAAAAACCACAAGTATCAACAAACTTCTCAAAGTAACAGAAGGCACACTAAGGATCTGTTCACAGTTTCCGCCTTTGGGGGAGAAGCACCCAGTTGGGATGAGAGGAGGCTGGTTTTCACTCTGTGCCTTTTTAGAACATCTGATTTTCTTTAACCTTAGGCACCATTTTATTTTTTCACGTCACTGGGGCTATGATGGGAAGCTATTTTGGTTTCTTTCTTTGTACCTCTCCCCATTCAGGCCTCCCAGTTCCCCAGAGCGTCCCCACAGATAACAGGGCACCTGGGGCAATGGCGGGATGGGCAGGGGCTTGGTTACCTGGTGATGATGGCCAGGTGGGGCGGGTTCATGCAAGCCCCCATGAAGAGCACCACGTTCTCGTGTCGCGTTTGCCGATAGTTCATCACCTCCTTCTTGAACAGCTTCAGGTGGTCCTGGTTGTGACCGTCCATCTCCAGCAGGCGGATGGCCACCTCGCCATGCCAGCGGCCACGGTGCACCCGGCCCCAGCGGCCCTGCCCAATGGGCTCACCCAGCTCCACCTGCTCGAAGGGGATGTCCCACTCCTGCAGGTACACGCTGGTCTGGCTGGCCTTGCGAGAGATGGGGCCCCGCCAGGGCCGGCGGGAGCTCGGCAAGTCATCCACCTCGTCCTCGTCGTCCTCTGCCTCTGACTTGCCAGCCTCTGGCTCCTCAGCCTGGAAGGAGGGGGAGGGCATGGGGGGCTGGGCAGCGGATCTGGGCTCGGCTGACGCGCTCTCCCCAGAGCCCCAAGAGAGAGGCATGGGATCAGGAGATCCAGGTTCTGGTTGTAGCTCTTGCTCTGACCTGCTGTGGGCAGGTCACTTAGCACCACAGGACCTCAACGTCCTCATCCACACAATATGGTGGGTGGCCCAGGTGGGCCCAAGGCCCTTCTTCCCAAGAATGCTCCAAGATTTACTCATTACTGATATCTAACTCCCAGCAAAGAGCATTAACATCCCCTGGCACAGATGAATTTAACCCCATTTATCCTTTCTGGGCATTCTTTTGTTTAAACAGTTTCTGATGCTCCTCTCAGCAGGAATAAGTCAGTCAGCGAACATTCTAAGGCACGTTGCATTGATGGAAGCCAGGCTTGGCTGATGCTTTAGTTCAAGGGTTTAAGACAGTGGTTCTTGGGCCTAACTATAATCAGGATCACTTGGGGCGCTTTGACATCACACAGATGCCTGGCCCCACCCTAGACTGACTAGGAGTCTCCCACACTGGGCACCAGGCCTCTGGGCTAGGGGTGGGAACCAGGAGAATCGAGTACTTACTTTAGCTTCAAAGATAAAAACAAAACAAAACAAAAAAAAAAGCCTGCTTCATTGTACTCCTCATTCTTCCCTGCTGTGCACCTGCCTCAGTGGGCCCCTGAGATGGCCCTTGCTGGCCCGGCACCCCTGTGCTCCCCACACCTTTGTGTGTGCTGAGACAACATGGAGAGAAGGAAGGCAGGGTCCCTGGGCTGCATGTCCCCCTCACTCACCTCCACTTCGTGATCCTCCAGCACATCTGCTTTTGGCTGGTGGTCGAGCCTAAAGGTAAAATAGTTGGTCAGGGAGATGCTGAGGGCGGTCCACCCTGCTCTCACATCTGGACTCCCATGTGAGGTCAGAGAGAGGGCTACCAGGCCCGCATCCAGACTGTGACCTACCTGGTCATGGGAAAGGCAGTCTGGATGCTGTAGAAACAGACAGGAGGCCCAAGACCAAACCCCATTTCCCTTCTTTGGCCTTGGCCTTCTTCAGACTAACCCGAGGGTGGTGGGGAAGACGGGTCATCAGGGACCACAAGGCCCCTTTCAAATCTGATGCCCAGTGCTTGGGCTCTGAGTGTGTGTGCGTACACACACACACACACACACACACACACACGGGGTTTGAAATTTGAAATTCTACCTGAGAACCAACTTCACGTAATTTCTTAACATCTCTGTGCGGGCTTTCTCCTCCGTATGTTACGGATGACACCTACTTAGACACCTGCCTTCACCAGGCTGAGGCCCGTGTGAGGAAATGGGAGCCAAGGGCTGGGCAGAGCCGGGCTCCCTGAAAGGGTTCCGCAAACAGGAGCCATTTTTAGTAGTTGTCTCTAACTCCAAGTGGCCTTTGCTCACCTCTCCTGCATCACAAAACTGCTCCAGGGTTACATATATCCCTATCCAATGCCAGCTGCACCTCTGGCCGAGTTCACAGATGCAGGGAGTGAATTGCCCAAGGGGTATCTTGCCTGGCTGGCCCAGGCATACGGCAGCATCTGGAGCTGAGGGGGGACGGTGGTCAGACACTTATAGGTGGGGTGGGAGGTGGTCCAGGGTATGGGTCTAGAAAGAGACCATGGCATAGGGATGCCTACCGGGTGCTGTCCGCCGCATCAGGGGATGGCACTGCCTGTGGAAATGCCGAAATGTCTGGAGGAAACAAAAATCAAACACAAGGCCTGAGACCCCCCTCCCCCTCCCCCAAAGGGCAAGGTGCTTACAAACCCAGCCCACACAGTGGAGTGGCTCCTCCTCGAGCGGCCAGCCCCTCGCAGGGCTGAGTACGTGTTCGCCAGGCCACTGCCACTCCTAAAATGGGACACAGAAGTGACCTCTACTGTACTTGGTTTGGCTCACACGGCTCAGTGCTGGGAAGGGACTCCAGGTGAGAGAGAAGGTTGAGATTCTCCAGTGAACCCCGTTCCCCTGTAGCCAAACTGTGCACTAGGAGCAGGTGATAAAAGCAGACTGGATTATTATTTACTGGACATGTGGGGGTCAAGGCCCCCCTTGTCTGCTCAGAGGCAGCAGCTGGATGCAATAGCCCTGGAGAACAGTGAGCTGCCTTGGCCCAGGCCAGCAGAGGCCCAGAGGCAGGGCTCGCAGATGGCTCAGTAGTGACACCTGGTGTCTGGCTCAGCTGCTGGGCATTTCTGGTGGGAGCCAGAGGCCCCACCCCCTTGGCTTTCCAGGTGTTTAGGTCGTTGATGGAGCAGCTCTTTGATGGAGCAGCTCTCTGGGGAGACGAAGAAATGCACAGTCTATACTTCCTGGGGCCCGAAGATTGGGCAGGAGCTGACCCTGAGCCTAGGGGTTTCCCACTTTTAGCACTGAAAGTCTCACATCTGGGGAACACCAAACAGATGGGTCACCCCAGTGTGGAACCAAAACCTTCCAGGGCTCCTTCTGCTGCCTGCTTCCTTCTGGTCCCTCTCTCTGGTTCCCCTGAGGCTGGCAGCCCCAGGCCTGGCTGGGCCCCTCACTCCCTCCTCTTTGGTCAACAAAAGAAAAGAGACTATAGGTGACAGTGGCTCAAGCTATTAGCAGCCTCTCCCTGCCTTCTAGGACAAAGAGCTGCCCAACTCAGCTACCAACACCCCCTCAAGTTCTAAGGCTTTATCCAAGGCTACCCCCTAAAGATCATCTATGCGACCTCACAGACTTGGAGAATCTGAGAGAGGCCGTGGGACTCTTTATCAGGGAAGTGCACACATGCAACATTTCTGGGGGATCCTGGGCCCTTGAAGACTCTGCCAAGGCCTCCCCCAGATACCATTACATGGTGTCTGCAGACTACCAGGGGCAGCCTGACCTTTCTACCTCTCCGATACAGCTCAAATATTCCCACAGAAGATAGATGCATGCATAGGGGGTGGTAGTGGGGAGAAACAGCACCCCAAGTGAGAGGGAATAGTGTCTCTGAGGCCTCCTATGTTTCCTTAAACATTAAGAGTGTCTTTTGCATTCTGCTGCAAAATGTGTCCATGTTTATTTTAACAGAAATACGTTCCTTCTCCTCTCTCCTTGACATATGTTCAGAGCAAGATGGACCCTTCGGGAAGGAGAGCGACATTCTTCCAATGCTTTTGAGTACTCCTCTGTACTGTCCTACAGCTGGTAACCAGAGAGGCTCTTAGAGGCGAACCATGACAAAAAAGGGTGTGAAACCACCAAGGCAGCTCAGAGAGCCTCCACAGGACCAGCCCCAGGCCCCTGACCCCTGCCAGCCTGCTCACACCTGGCCAAAGCCATACAAATAGTCCTGTAAGAACTTACAAATGCTCCAGATCACTCCCCTAATGGAGCTGGGCTGGGGAACAGAAAATGCTGAGCTAACCAAAATAGCATTTCAGGACAGGTCTGTTTAACCCAGGAGAAAAATAATTAGCCACAGTCTTTGTCTAAACACACAGCGACTCCCTATGACTCAATTAAGAATTAAAGTAGCCCCCCCCCCAAAAAAAGAATTAAGGTAGCCAATCACTAATAGGAATGCTTGTCATCCTCAGCTGGAGAAATAGGTACTAACCACACAAATTCCTTGGGGGAAGCAATATGGCCAAAGGCAAAGGTTGGCACACAGTGAGTGTGCAAAGCAAGTTTTGTGGAAGGAAATCAGAGATTCAAAGTGGTCTCCTTGAAACTCGAAAACAAAGCTGCATTTTATCTTATCGCCAGCAGGAGGCGCTAGGCAGCAACGCTCAGGAAGGAGAAGCCCAGTCAGTAAGTGAAGCCTGCAGACTTTTCCCAACTGGCTTCCCTTTCTAAGATAGGTTCTGTAAGCAGCTTCCTAGTCATGACATAGGGGAAGATATCCTGACAGATGCTCAGAAGGCATTAGCAAAAAGGTCTCTTTCTTCATTCTACAAACTGGATTTTGGCCACCTCCCTGCTGCATGATCCTGTAGTCTCTCTATGCAAGAGGCTGAACAGGCTCCATGCCAAGGTCCCTCTCAGGAAGTCACTGCCCCTGTGAAGGGTCCCCTCAAGGTGAACCCCCCCCCCAACTGTCTTTTCCAGCTATGACACACAGTCAGCTCTCAAAATAGGTATATGTGAGACTCCAGCATCTCAGAGGTGCCCAGGGAAAGGGTGCCCAGGTGGGCTGGACAGAAGGCTCACCGTGAGGGGCAGTTAGTGGAACCATGCAAAGGACTCACCTGGAAAGATAAACTGCTGTCTATGATGAATGAAGTAGGCAGCTTTAAACAGAAGAGGAGGTGAGTCACACACACAGAACAGCAAATGCAGGGGCTTGGCCCAGGGGTGGGGGCTGATTATGGAGTGGGGCAGAGCAGGGTGATCCATGCAGGAAGGAGGATGGGAGCTAGAAGGAAACGGGTGCTGGCAGGAGCCCCCAGGAAGGACTGGTCCATGAAGGATCTGCTGCAGAGCCCTGGCCCATTCCCTTTATCTCCCAGGCTTGCTTCTCTGTGCAATCTGTGTGAGCTCAGCTGGGGCAAAACCCAAGGGGGAAGAAATGGTGCTTGTGAAAGCCGGCTGAGCCATGTGCAGAGGAGTGGCCCCCCTCAGCCCCACATTCACCCCCTTGGCAACCCGACCGCCCCACACAAAACAAAACAAAAACCCAGCTCACTGAAGGGGATGCGCTGGGGCTCTGGACTCTGACACAGTTGTCATATTGTCAAACAGGGGTACAGATAGCCTTTCCCCGGCTTTATTCTTGGAGATAAACAGAAATGCTCCCCTGAAGTGCAGGATGGGGGCATGGTGGGAGTTATGACTTCCCAGATTAACCACCAGGCCGGGCCCAGGGGCACTGCCATGCCCAGCGAGACCACAGATCCTGGAGAGACGGAGGGCTCTGTGCACAGAACAATGAGGGCCCATCAGGGAAAGCTGAGAGGCTCTGGCTGACATCACAAAACGGACTTTTTCTGTGGCCTGTTTTTCAAACAGGGACTTCCTTTTAGAAAAATCCAGGGATCCCTGGGTGGCGCAGCGGTTTGGCGCCTGCCTTTGGCCCAGGGCGCGATCCTGGAGACCCGGGATCGAATCCCACGTCGGGCTCCCGGTGCATGGAGCCTGCTTCTCCCTCTGCCTGTGTCTCTGCCTCTCTCTCTCTCTGTGTGACTATCATAAATAAATAAAAATTAAAAAAAAAAAAAGAAAAATCCAACCTATGAGTTTAGCAAAAGATCCAGTTTCAGAGCATAATGACAGAGCCGAATGGGAGAGGAGGTCGCTCAAAAGGGCTGTCGCTCCACTTGCAGGGAGGGGATAGGTGTGATGGGGACAATGCAGAGGGTATCCAGCCAGGTGCATGTTAGAGCAAAGGGGCAGGCAAAAGAGAAAAGATCCCCACAAAAATCTCAGTTTCCCAGTGACCCTAAAAGAAATCCCTGGCACATTGGTAAAATGGGCCCAGAGAGGCTACCTGGCCTCTTGCTGGCTGCATGTGGCCCCAGCTAAGAGTCCCCTGGCACAGGAAAATCTGTGGCCCTGACCCCTCCACCCACCCACCAGGTCTGGAGCCCCAAGGACCAGTGACAGGTGGGGCCTGACCTGACTGGGCCCAGAGCAAACTGGAGTGTCCCAGTGGCTGCTCCTTCTTCCTGGCTGCCAACCGAAGGGCCAAGACCAATTGCAAGGAGATGTGAGGGAGGCCCAAGCCAAGGTATGTCCTGAGACAGGCAAGTGGGCCTTGCTGAGACGGGGGTGGGGAGGGGGGCACCCTGGCCTTACAGAGTGCAGGGCAGCCCGGGCTATGGTGGAGGCAAAGGTTACCTCTAGCATGCACCCCTGAGACTCAGTGTACTCATCTGCACAGTAGGAATAAACCAAATCCCAACTTCATGGGGTCTTTTGTTTCATGGTAACAAAAGTTCCTCCATAAGCAGCTTTTTTAGATCACAGAGCAGGTAAGCAATTGAGCCTCAGAGTCCCTCTCCCAGACCTCCTGGGTCTGCCCCAGCCCTCCGTGCTGCCTGCCATGCTTCCTGAGAGCTCAAAGCCCTGAGTGAACAGTGCTTAGGAGAAGCCACCGCATGCATGGGAGGGCGGCCTGGGGATCCTGTCAAGAATCCAGGCTTTATGCCAGACAGATTTGGCCTTGATGGTGGCTCTGTCCCTTACGTGTTATACAGCTCAGAGTAAGCCACTTCCTCTGAAACCTCAGTATCCCCATCTGTAAAATGGGTGTGATAACAGCATCTACCTCAGAGCTCTCATCAGGTGTAAATATGGTAATGTACTTGAACTTGGCACAATGCTTGGCTCCCAGCAAATGTTCTTTCTTAGTGGTGGCAGTGTTTGACCTTGAGCCTGCTAGGGCATGCTGAGAAGGGGCATCTGACCCTACCCTGAAGGCACACAGAAGCCCCAAGGTGTGGTTACCTGGGAAGTTGAACCTGCTGTCCCGCTGGCCAGGAGAGGGGTTGGGGGGTGTGGTTGCACTGGATGGATTGGACGATGTTGGGAAAGGTGCCGGCGAGGAGGGCGTGGAGGAGGTGGTAGAGGATGGGTTGCTACTGGAGTCCAAGTGGTTCATGGCCGGAGGATGCTCCTGTGGGACGAGAGACACCAGAAGTGGGCAGGGACTGTCACTGCCCTGACCAGCCTGCCTCCTGTACCCCATGCTGGGACCCTCCCCTCCCTGCCTAAAAATGAAGAAGTCTGCCCAGGGCATCCTGACATTCTACTGGTCTAATATTCAAGGGAAGAATGGCACAGAGAGACCCTCACCTCAATGCCATCCCCTGGGGCACACCTGCTCATCTTTCTTCAGCTCATACTTTCCTCTCAGAAGCCCTTCTCAATCCCAGTGGGGACCATGCTCCTCCTCATCCTCCTATAGCTAGCACCTTTCCTCATCTTGGGGGGTTTCTGAAAAATGTCTCTCCCCCACCCCCCAGAGTGTCCTGTGAGGGCAGGGACTGGCCTGCTCCTCATAAACCCAGTGCCTGGCTCTGAGCCAAGCACACAACAGGGTTTCTTAATGAATTTAGCCTCTGACAAGTGTTTGGTATGTGGTACACAGTGGTGTCTAATAAATGCTCCCTCCACTCTTTTGCAGACCTACTGGTTAGGACTGCCCAGTGGTTTGGGCCCTAGCAAAGTCAAAGGGCCAGCTGAGAGAGGGCTACAGGGGGACTCTGTGTCAGGTGGGACACTGGCCCTGACCAAGTTCCCAGACCCAAACTCCAATCCTTTAGGGGACAGGATTGGAATTCCTTGGTCAAAAAATTGGGGGCTAGGGACACCTGGTTGGCTTAGTCAGTAGAGCATATGACTCCTGATCTTGGGGTTGTGAATTTGAGCCCCACACTGGGTGTAGAGATGACTTAAAAATACAATCTTTAAAACATAAAGTTGGGGCCAAATTATATTGAATGTTGAGTTCTATAGGTTTTTCTTCTGCAGACCATCAAGGCTCTGGGGACCCCAGAACCCACCAGAGCCACGCAGTGGGCCTCATAGTCCAGGGACAGCCACCACTACCCAGTGCCACATGCCAGTGGGGGAGAGAGCTGGGTCCACTGAGCCTGTCCTCTCCCTGTGCACCCCACAATGATCCTGCATCCCATCTCTGTTCCCCAGGGCTAGGCCCGCCAGGGGAGGAGGAAAAGCTATGAGGCAGGCGGGTTGAATCCCGGGCTCCTCAGCTCAGCGCCCATGTGACTTGCTTCAAATCAGCCCATCTTTCTGAGCCACAGTGGTTCTCTATAAAAGAACCAGCTGCTGCTTCACGGGCTCAGTGTTCAAGGCCAACATGTTCTTACCACAAGCTATGTGCCAGGCTCTGATGCAGGCACCAGGTAGAGGCAAGACGACAAGGCCCCGCCCTCCAGAGCACCCACCCGCTGGGGAGATAGGCCCTCAGCGGGCACACAGGTGACTGTGCCATGCGGTCAGGCTGCAAAAAACATCCAGAAGGGGGTGAGTGCAGCCAGGGGCCCCGATCCTTAGCCCACATCTTGGCAAAGTGTCCCTGAGGAGTGAGTGTGTAAACCCGAGAAGGTGGGTGTGGGCAGAGCTGCTGTAAGCAGAGGCAGCTGGAGGAGAGGCTGTAGAGACAGGAAGGCCCTGAAAATGAATGGGTCAAACACGTGGCCCTCAGCACAGTGCCTGGCAAGAACTCAGTAACCATTAGCTCTGGTTATGAAAACGACTACAAATAGGGGTGAGGGAAGGATGACAGCCGGCCAGTGTCCTCAGTGAGGTAAGAGAAGGCATAGTCTAGAACTATGTCGGGGCAGGGCCGAGCAGGTGCATGTAGGAGGGCCTCCTGGAAGAGGAGGGGCCTGAGTGGGTCCTGAAGAACCAACAAGGACTGAATGTGGTGAGATGGTATAAATGGGGGTGCATCTGGTGCTGCCAGACAAGAGGACAACACTGGCAGGGTGGGAGTGGCAGATCCAGGGCCTAGCATCCCTCCCAAGAAAGTGCATCTATCTGTGACAGCCTGGACACCACCACTACTCCTGATGAGCAAATTCATGAACGTCATCTCGTTACCCTCACAACACCCTGAAAACGAAGCATTCTCATCCCCACTTACAAACCAGGAAGCTGAGGTTCAGAGAAGTAAAGGAATTCACCCACGGTCACAGGGGCAAGAAAGGGGACTAGTTGGGACTGGAGCTCAGGCCTGTGATCCTACACCCTCCATTCTACCTCTATTCCTGCTGGGAACGCCACCTCGGGGGAAATGCAATGATGGGGGAGGGAGGCCGGAGAGACAGCACAGGCTGGCCCATGAGGAAGTCAGCTCTGAGGCACTGGCCTCCCCTGTTGGACAGTGAGACGTGGAGCAGCCCCTTACGCTGGATCTTCAGGTCCCCGGTGTTCATCAGCTGTGCCATCTGCTTCTCTTCTCCCTGCCTGAACCTCCACCCCAGCCTGGCCCAAGCCTTGGAGAAGCCTCAGTAAGGCAGGCAAGGGCATGCTAAGCCCCGGTGTAGGCCTGGGACACAACACACTGAAAACCCAAAGCCACCCCCGCAGCAGCATCGGGGCAGAGTGGGGAAGCCACCGGCTGTATGGTCACCAGGGAGCTGCCATCAGAAGCCACTAGTGCCTGGAGGCCACAACAGGTGTGTTGAGACTCTCCTTTCAAAAATCTGTGTTATGGCAGAGCACACCAGCTCTGGGCCTGCCCCTCACTCACGGGGGACCCTGTGCCCACTTTCCTCATCTAAAACCGAGGTACCGGGATCCCTGGGTGGCGAAGCGGTTTAGCGCCTGTCTTTGGCCCAGGGCGCGATCCTGGAAACCCGGGATCGAATCCCATGTCGGGCTCCCGGTGCATGGAGCCTGCTTCTCCCTCTGCCTATGTCTCTGCCTCTCTCTCTCTCATTCTGTGTGACTATCATAAATAAATAAAAATTTAAAACCGAGGTACCATCAGTATGCGATTTTTACAACTACTGTGAGGATCAAAAGACACATTGATGGAAAAAGTTCCCAACTCACAGTACATGCTCAGGAAACATCAGGTTAAACTGGGGAAGGAGGTCATGGGCACATTAACTATGATTTTGAACATAAAATATGAGGTCTTAAAAATGGCTAAAGACAGAATCCCTGAAGGCCACCCTCTGGCCTTGGATCCTGGATTGCACGCCCCACACTTCCCTGCTGAACTCTCCCTTTTGGAAAGGAGCAGGACGGGTTTCTCCCAGCAGAAGCAGCTGACCAGGGGACCACTGCTGCCACCAGCGTACCTTCTTTGTTAGTGCTTTGGGGAGGGTTCCGAAATGGGGCTCAGCTGCTCTGTCCACTGGGTTGTTGATGTCCGAGGGGACAGACTCTGTCCTCCGAAGCCGAGGTTCTATTGAGAAATGACAGGGGAAACCATTAACAGGGAGCAGATCAAGCTACAGAAAAGTTCACCCCAAACCCAGTGAAAGCAAAGAGCAGAACACTCACGTGGAAGGAAGGATATTCGACAGGCAGGGGCTTCTTTTGTACACTTGTTGTGACACTTCAATCTGAGAAAGAAGGCAGGGTCAGTGCTCAGGGGGCCACTCGGGGCTCCCAGGGCTCGCACAGGGGGCTCTGGGCACTGGGCACAGCAGCTCTGGGCACTCTCTCATGGCTGCCTCAATCTCCACACATTTCTCAACAAACATTAATTCAGGAGTTTGGAACATCCCACATCAATTGCCCTAGCAGCTATGGGGAGCAGGACACTTTCCCTTTGGTGTATGCCTAATCTTCACAGTGGAGCAGTTTTACTTGCACCCATTGTAACTTGTGTGGGTCACATATCTATTTCTCTTCTCTAAAGAAAAGGGAGACCCTCCGCTCACATTCAGAAAACTGGAGAGAATAGGAACTTACAAAAAAAAGATGAATTGGAAGGAGAGCATCTACATGACCAAAGGGATCCCAGGAATGCACAGGGTGGCTCCTGTTGCATTCCAACATGGGCTACGTGGTTTGAGAGTCAGCCGGGGGGCCAAATTGGAAAGAGCAGGGCCCTCAGTTTGGTCCTACCTGCTGCACCATGTCTTAGTGGTTCTCAACAATCAGATGGGTTGATATTGGTGCCCTACCAACCTTAAACCACAATTGTAGGAGAGCGTGGGGCTCAAAAATCATGCTATGCTCTCCATGTGAAAGGCACTGCTTGAAAAGAAGAGGGGGTCCCCAATTTAAAGCCAGGAGCCACAGAAGACCTAGACTGGTGGAAAGCTCTGACATCATCTCCTTGGTGGTCAGGGGAGTCATCAGGAAAACACAATTTATCCAAATGACAGGCACGAGACCCGGTCTGGTGGGAGCCGAGATGCTTTTATTACACGCACTAGCTCAGAATATTGAAGCAATCCTGATAGATAAAGAGCCTGGGATCATCCGCCTGCCCGGTTGTGAAATGAGGCCCAGAAAGGGCAGGCATCTTGCCCCGGGTCACAAAGCAATGAAGGGGCTGTGATCTGGGAGCAGAGACTCCAGGTCCATCCTCTGTAAGATGAAGGCAGCTGATAGCAGCAGAGGCCACTCTGCCCCCAACATGGTTCCCTTCCTCATCCTTCTGTCCTACCAGAAAGCATAATGGTAGGAAATAAGTTGGGTCTGTAGAGAAGCCATTCTCCCTGAACTCTCCTCTTCTGTGAATACCACAGGTCATCTCCGCTTTCACGTCTATCTGACCCTTCTCCTCACTTTGTGTGCTAACATGTAAGGTTAAACTTCAGAACTCCTTATAGATAAGAACAGTCCTCCCATTCCTCTTGGACTTGTACAAGGTCAAAGGTTTGGAATTCTTTTTCTTTCTTATCTACCTGGTAAACTTCTACTCCTCCTTCAACACCCACCTCAAACATCCTCTTCTTCTGGGAATGCCTTGCTTGATGCTTCCTTAATCTCCCTACAGAGAGCTGATCATACCGAGGTATGTCAAATGGGATTATAAATAATAGGTTTAAGAACTCTCAAAGGCGTTCCCTTGCACTCTGACTCAACCTAGGGCCAAGAATCAAGTAGTAGGACTCTTACTAAACTAAAAGTATGGAGTTTACTTGCCTCTCTCACCCTCTTCCACCCTCTTCCCATCACCTGCAATGCTTGCATTTCACTCCAAACATCATGCTCTTCTGGCACACATGGCAGACCTGTGACAGCCAAGATTTCGTGGAGAATCTGCAGAAGGTAGACAGGAAAATGCTCACATGGTAGGAGACCAGAGCCTGGGCAGGGAAGGGCCCCAGGAAAACCAGGAGACTAGGTTCCATCCCAAAGCCTCTAGTGCCCTTTCCCAGGGAAGGGCAGGGACACCCAGGGCCACTGCCTGCCCCTGAGCATTCAGATTTCCCCGCTGTAAAGTCATCATTGCCAAAACCCCAAAGTTAGTATGATCACGGATACCAGCTCTCTGGCAGCAGCCATCAAAATTACAAGAGTGCATACCAAATGACTCCCGTCTCAGGAAGTGACCCAATAGATACTCCCAACTGGTGTCAAATGATGTACAGACAAGGTTACTCCCTGCCGTATGTTTGCAGTGTAGAAGACTGCAAACAACCTATGCTGTTTAGGTGTATAGACAGCTGACTGTGCAAAGTACAGTCCAACTACACCATCAGACACCATGAGGCCAGAAAACAAAGTAAGAAAGCTCTTTTTGTACAAATACAGGATGATCTCCAAATTACATTATCAAGGGAAGAAGTACATGACTCTATTTACATGAAGTTCAAATATAGGAAAATGTAACCAATGAAGACATAAGTGAACAGTAACCCGTGGTGGTAGTGCTATGGACCCAGAAGGGCCAAAGATCAATTTCTGGGGGGCCAGAATATTCTAGATCTTCCCCAGGATGACACACATCGGTGTATCCATATGTAAAAATGCATTTGTGCTCTCAGCTATATGTAAATTATGCCTCCATTTTTACAAGAGAAGCAGAGTATAGAACAGTGTATATAGTATACATATGTATTTGCTTTTATAAAAACATCTCAAGAAACTGCCAAGATCTGCCTATAGGGGGACCTAGAGGGCTGGGGGGTAACAGCAGGAGGGGACTATATACGTATTATGTGCATATATAGTATACATAGTGTAATATATATATGTGTGTGTGTGTGTATAGTAACCCTTCTATACTTCTTGAATTCTGACTGTATTTCAATCCAAATTAAAAAAAATTTAAAAACACAAAAGATAGATTGGAAGGAAGGACGAGGATTGAGTGGGTAGACGTGTCCTGCAGAGAAAAACTCTAAGGCAGTCCCCAGAGTGGGAAGGCTGAAGGGAAGAAAGAACTCACATTTTTGGAGGAGCAGATTTTTGAAAGCATAGTAGATCATAGTAACAACAGAACAAATAGCAACAGTATTTGGGAAACAGTTTGTAACACATCCATGAACATTAGCTCACTCCACCCCAGGGTGGAGATGCTTAGTACACAGGCAAAGGAACCAGAGAGGTTAGGTGACTTCCTGGGGTCACACAGTTGGGATGTTGCTGCAGCAGGGTCTGGACCCCAGGTCCCTAAACTCAGAGCTGCACAGCTTTTGAGACCACGAGGGCAGAGCATAGAGAAAGAACATGGGCTTTGGGATCAGACTGCACCGGTGTGATTCCTACCAACTACTGGCTGTGGGATGCCTCGGAGCCTCTACAAATGAGGCCAACATCCTCATAGGGACCTGGGGAGATCACATGTGTGAACGTGTAGTGCACACGAGAGCTACTGTCTCCACCCAGCCAAGACGGGTGCTTCCAGGGACAAGGACAGAGGTGCTCATGTCCCTGATGTACCTTTTAGGAGCCCTAATCCTACCTATCTGGGATCCACAGACTCTCTCTGGGCTTCAATCTTCTCTCATGCCAACAGTGGGAATAAGGGGAGCAGCTCAGTGAGAGGACCTCCACTCAGAAATCTTGAAAACGGGGCAAAGTGGTGGGTCAGATCTGGCCCTGAGAAGAGGCAAGTGATAGAAAGGGTGTAGGCATAAAAGCCTTCCCAGACTGGGAATGGACCATGATTAGACTAAAGCACTTTAGATTTTCCTGCTGAGGGCAGCCCGGGTGGCTCAGCGGTTTAGCGCCACCTTTAGCCCAAGGGGTTATCTCAGAGTCGAGTCCCATGTCAGGTGACCTGCATGGAGCCTGCTTTTCCCTCTGCCTCTCTTTCTCTCTGTGTCTCTCATGAATAAATAAAATCTTAAAAAATATATATATATTTTCCTGCTGAGCAAGAGAGGCCTGGAACCAGGGCTTAAAAAACCAAGCAGGGAATGCTCAACCCTGAGCATCAGCTTCGGCTCAGGTAGTGATCCCGGGGTCCTGGGATTGAGCCCACATCAGGGTCCTGCCACAGGGAGCCTGCTTCTCCCTCTGCCTATGTCTCTGCCTCTCTGCGTCTCTCATGAATAAATAAATGATTCTTTTTTTTTTTAATTCACCTTTTAAAATTGTATAATGCAGTGATTTTTAGTATATTCACATCACCACTAGTGATGATGCACCACTAGTTGCATATTTAGTATATGCAACCATCACCACTATTCAATCCCAGAACATTTCCATTACCCCAGAAAGAAACCCCATACTCGTTAGCAGTCACTGTCCACTTTCACGGAGGAGGAATAAGTGGGCTTCCTGTTGATGAGATGCCGTGCAGGCCTGTTATCTGTGGCACACACCAGCCTCACACCCTGGGAAGATCCCGCTGGGCACCTGGGGACAGAGGAGGGAAGACCTCGGACCTTCACATGAAGGGCTTGTCCCCATTGTGGCACCAGGGCCTCTCTTCCTCAACACTCAGCCCTGACAAGGCTCCGGAGGTGCCTGGGTGCCAGTCAGAGGACTCAACCACTATCTCACCAGCAGCATGACCTTAGGCAATTACTTAAGCCCTCAGAGCCACAGCTGGGTCTCCAGGTCTGGCCAGAATTCCAGGCCAGTCTTCCAGGCTCACTGCCGCTACAGTTCATGCTCAGGGGGAAATGAAAGTCCCTGGCAAGTTGCAAAGCTCCTGACAAGTGTGTTCCCAACAGTCTGTGGCAGGGATGGCCAGAGCACCAGCATCCCTAGGCACTGTTCCAGTGGTTGTCCAGGGTGATGAGATGCTGTGCAGGCCTGTTGTCTGTGGCACACCCCAGCCTCACGGGAACTAAGGCCAAGTCTCCTGGTCCATCCACGTCATGGGCCTGTGTCAACCCATGACAACACACACCAGCCACTAGAGTCACTAGAAGTTGTTGGAAATCCAGGCTACCAAGCCAAGAACTTTAGGGATGGGCCATGGGACCCTGGAGTTTCAAAGCTTCATGGACTCTGATGTGAGGCCAGCTGTAAGCCTCAACATGATCTCACGGTGGGACCTGCAGGAAGCTCGCAGCTCCTCCTCCCTGAGACCATAACCGTGTTTCTCCTGGGACCTGTGTCTTCCCTCAGCAGGGGTGGGGTCAGGGAGGGTCCAGTGAGTCCATACAGCCACTGGTGACAGGCAGGGGCTCCACATGGGTGGGTGATGGACAGGCCAGAGGCAAAGAGCCCCAAGAAACAGGGATCAGGCCGGACACCCACCCACAATGAAGACTGACCCCTCAGTGGGTGCCCTGAGACCCCAGTCCAGCTCTACGTCCCCTTCCTGTCCCAGCCCGGCTGGACCTACCTGTGAGTCACTGACAGTCCGATATCCCTTCGTACCATCTGTGGGGATCCATGTGGGAGATCTGTGGGGAAAGAGGCCAGGTCAGGCAGGCTGAAGAGGCCTGTGCAACTGTGGCCTTCTAGATCAGAGACCACAGGCTAGGTGGGTTAGATGACTTGCTGCAGAGTAGATAAAGTTGTCCCTAACATTCAGAACAGGGACGGTCCAGGGAGACCAATGGGGCAGTGTAGTTACCGTCATGCCTGACCTGCTTCTCCTGTGAACATTACTGTCTGGTCTCTGCAGGTGGTTACGAAACCATCGCTGTGTGGCTCCTCGCTGCAGTGGCAGGCAGCAGGCAAAGCAAAGGTAAGGACAGAAGTCTCCACCTATGCCCACCTCTCGCGCTCCCTCATGGACACATCCTTAGGTCATCATTTGCAAGGGCTTAATTTGGGTCTCTTCTTGTTTAGTGGGTAGGAGCTCTCTGATCTTTGGCGGAGGTTCTGAGGCTGAGCAGCCATGTAGCACATCCAGGACCTTTATAGCTACAAGCACCTTGAGAATTTTGCTCTGAGAGCCACCAGAGCCAGATCTTAGCAGGTAGAGCAAGGACAAAGTGAAGTTGTATCATGCTCCGACTTGGGCCAGTCCCACTGGCTTCTGGAGGAGTCTCAGATCACAAGCTTTGAGATGAGCCTTATGTCTGCCTTCCTAGAGGGGACCCAGGCTCTCCCTGTCCTAATCCTGGGTTCCCCCATAAGAACAGCATCCCTAGTGGTTAGGCCTTACAGGTCAGGCAGTGGAGGAACACCTGGAGGCAAGCCCTGCATCCACTGGCAGTCCACATGTCCCACTGCCTCCTGCCTCTCCCCCACTTCCCAGTCCTGCCTCTGCCCCTACTTAGCACTGCCTACCTCCTCCTAGAGGAGGGGTTCTCAACTGAGTCCCTGGATGGACTTCAGGGGTTCTGGGAATCCTCTGGACTGGAAAGCTTTGTGGGTGGACTTTTCCCTGGAAGGTAGGTCTAAACTTGTATCCAGTTATCAAAAAGAACCATAACCCAGAAAGGTCAGAAACATGGTGCTTGAGGGATCTGTGGCTGTCTCCTGTCCTCAGAATCAGCAACAATCCCAGACCCCCTGCCTCCTCGTGCTGGCCTGGCACATACCTGGTGCTCATTAAGTGCCGGTTCACTTAATGCCAAGTACCACATACCTGAGCACACAGAGAAGGAAGGACATGCCGGAGGTGCTGGCTCCTCCTCCCACACTAAGGGGGTTTGATCAGGACCAAAGGGCCCTGTGCTACCCCCTGATGATTTGGGAACCCACAATCACACTACCACAGTTCTCTCTGGCATATCTGCTCTGGGACTGACTTGTCCTGCCTCCCCCCTGGGACCCACTTCACTGTGAACAGCCAAGGCCATCAAAGTACATGGGTGTAAAAGGGATTAGGCTGCCAGCCTAAGAGAAACAGACTGTAGGAAAAATGAGACTTCGACCATATATACAACCTGTAGTGGACTTGTAATGTCAGCTGTGGGTGAGAGATACGAGGCAGGTGAGAGGGCACAAGGGCCAGGCATCAAGCACCCCTCATCTAGATGAAATACTCGCCCTGAAGACTGTCTGCCTCCTGGCAAGCTAGGCAAGCAGTCCCACAGCAACTGGGAGGATGTGGGGACTGGGTTATCCGAAGGATGCTGATGATGGATTCTCCTCCAAGGCTCTGGTAAGGGCCCTGAAGTTTTCACCTTGTGCCCTGGGGAAGGGACAGTGCAGCCTCCCTCCTCGCTCACTCTATGCCTCTCTGGTGGTCCTGCAGCCAGCTTCATTTTGGCAGAGCTACAGCCTATTATCCCCCTAACCTACTGCCCCCTACCTTGTCACTAAGACCCTGCTGACAGCTTTGTCACTCTGCTTAGCCAGCTCAGGACAGGACAAAAAATAAACTGCTATTTTGCTCAGGCAAAAACCAGACGTCTCTGCATTTCCACTGAGACAATTCAAAGCAGACCCCAAAGGCATGGTAGTTTCCCTCCACTCTGACTCAGGAGTGAGAAGCCCTTTCACAACAGCCAAGTGCAAGACCCCACTTCTGACCTGGAGGTGGATAAAGGGATCAGGGGCCACGTGGGTCTCCTCCCCTCTTAAAGGGGAATTCTCATTCACATCCTCCGATCTCTTGGGGCCTCATTCAGAGCCAAGCTACATTCCTGCTGGCAAGGTTGCCTCTCCCCTAAAAAGAGAGGTCCCAAGACATCAGCTGGGTTCTGTGGACAGCTAAAATCCACCTACACCAGACAGATGGTGCATACCTCTTGGTTATCATGGCAGCCCAGCAGGCAAGGCTCCCTGCCAGAAGTCACCTGTGGGGATGACGAGGTACAGACTGGGCCTGAGTAGGTACTGCCTGCAGCCCAGGATGCTCTCCAGGTCTCTGCTTCGCAGAGAGCAGCTCCTGGCTGGTCTGAGGCCACCTCATATCATCCTAAGGTCACCTGTCTTAGAGCTACTTCCTGAGGTGGTTCCCAGCACCTCTGCTTCTGAATGGTGAAAAGGCCAAGTGGACTGGGACAGGTTCAAAGAAATCCACCCCAGATGGGGACAGCAACACAAACACGACTCCCAGGCAGCAGAGGGGATGAAAATGAATCACTCTTACCAAATCTGCAGGAGACAAAAGAGAGAGAAAGTGGGATGGCACCACGCTGGTTCAGCATGTCCCCCAGGATATCCCCTCTTGGGAGGGAGTGGGTAATGTGCTCAGGTAAGGACTTTGAGCCCCCCGAGCATGGGGTAAGGTTGGCTACGTGACTATGGAGACAATTCCTCAATGGAAAGGGCTAGAAGTTACCCCTAATGGACACTGGAGCTACACACTTGAAAAGGAGAGCCTATGTCCGGAGAAAAGCCAAGTTCCCCAACCCTCAGAGGTACAAGAAAGTAGAAGGCATCCAAAGAAAACTCCCCCCTTGCCCTGTGCCCTGCCGACAAGGGCAATTTTTGTAATAGCAAAACTGACAATGACCTGAAGGTCTATCAGGAAGGGAGAGGGTAGGTAAACTATACACTGCAATGATATGAAAAGGTTAAGAATAGGAGGTAGTTTGAGGGCGCTTGGGTGGCTCAATCAATTATGTGTCTGCTTTCAGCTCAGGTCATGATCCAGGAGTCCTGGAATGGAGCCCCACATCACTCTCTGCTCAGCAGGGAGTCTGCCTCTCCCTCTCCCTCTGATGCTCCCCCTTGCTTGTGCTCTTGCTCTCTCTCAAATAATTTTTTTTTAAAAAGGTGAGGTAGTTAAAAAAAAAAAAAGCTGAAGTAGTTTGAATAATTATAGGTATATACAAAATTGATAACCTGGTTGGCTCCCCAAGGGCAATGGGGTGACAGGAAAAATGGTGGGGGTAACTCACACCGTCTGCCCCCTACAAACTATAGGAGCCACAAGGCTTCTACATCTTGAGACACGTTACTGTTAATACCCATTTCAGTAGATTAAAAATTTTTTTAACATAAAAAAGATATTTTAAGATATATGTACATAAAGTTCTCAGATATAAAGTAAGTTGAAAAACATTGGTTAGGGGTACCTGGGTGGCTAAATTGGTTGAGCACTCAACTCTTGATTTCAGCTCAGGTCATGATCTCAGGGTCATGAGATTGAGCCCTATGTCAGGCTCCGCACTCAGCAGGGAGTCTGCTGAAGATTTTCTCTCTCTCCTTCTCCCTCTGCCCTTCCCCCTATTCATGCTTGCATGCTCTCTCAAATAAATGAATAAATCTTTGGAGGAAAGAAAATAGAGTCTAGAAAAGACTACATGGTATTTGACAATCATTAGAGGTTTCAGTCTTATATTTCAGTTCTCCCCATTTGGGCATATGGGAGAATTACATTTCTTGGTTCCTTTGGGTAGGGCCGTGATGGTGAGTGGAATTTCTAGGAAACAGCTTCTAATCACTAGTGTCTAACATCTAAAATTCTTTCTTCCTCTGCTCTAGTGGAAGTTTCCAGATAATGTTTGAGAAAGTGTCTGCTCTGTCAGCCTGGGACCTGGAATGAGACCAACCCACAATGGACAGGTAGCATGAGCAAGAAATAAATCTTTGTCGTTTTAAGACTCAGAGAATTAGGGGTTATTTGTTACTGCAGCATAATGTAGTCTATCCTGACTGATGCATGGTACCATTCTGTGTGTGTGTGTGTGTGTGTGTGTGTCCAGAAAGAACCTAGTAGGCAGCATTCAGCTCAAACTATAATGAAGCCTGGAGAGTGAAGTGAGAGACACAGGTGCTTTTCACTGTGCACACCTTTTTTTTTTTTTTTAAGATTTCATTTTATTTATTTGAGAGAGAAAAAATGAGAGACAGAGCATGAATAGGGGGTAGGGGAGAGGGAGAGGGAGAAGCAGACTCCCCATTGAGCAAAGAGCCAGATGCAGGTTTCCATCCCAGGGCCCCAGGATCATGACCTGAGCCCAAGGCAGACGCTTAACTGACTGAGCCACCTTGGTGTCCACACTCTGCACCCTTCTACATTGACTGATTTTATTTGTCCTTTTAAAATAAAGCCCATATTACCTTTATAATGGGAAAACCGCAGACAGAACTTTCAGGGGACGGCAAACTGAGCACTCACCTCATCGGGGAGACCTCATCAATGCGGTTCCCCAACTGTGACTCATGGGACTTGCTCCGGGTGAGTGTGGGGAAGCTGGGCAGCAGCTGAAAGACCTTGCGGCTGGGCGGGGGTGGTGTCCGCGGCGGCTTCAGCTTGGTGTGCCTTCGCAGCTGGGGTGTGGTTGGGGGGGTGATGAAGCTGTGCAGGGCCCGGGGGGTCAGCCGACCACTGGTGTGCAGGAGGATACAGGTGTCCGAGAGGCCCTCGCAGGGGCCAGGGGTCAGGGAGTCTGAGGTGGGCAGAGCTGACACGGACACGGAGCGTGGGCCCTGGGCACCGCTGCCCATTCTGCCCAGCTGGGCACTCCCTGGGGGCCAGGGCAGGCTGGCTGGCGATGGGGTATCCACCGAAGACCCAGAGCCACTTTCCCGCCGGGCATCCAATGAACTCCAGCCTGAGTCTTCTTTGTGCTCCCCTCCTGTGGGCCAAGAAGTCGAGTCACAGATGATGGGAGCTAGAGGGAGGTGGGTCAGCACCCAGAGACGGTAACACTTTGTCCAGGGGTGCACATTTCCTTAACAGGAGGCTTTGACTACCAGCCTTCATACAGGCTTCTCACACACACATATCACCCATGTCACCTGTGACTACGAGGGCACCAGCACAGGTATTACTGTCCCCATTTTATAGAGGTGAAATGAGGCCCAGAGAGAGAATGGCTTGTCCAGAGTTCTTGCTGCCAGGTCTGTGGGGAGCAATGCGGGAAACCCAACCCAAAAATGGGTGACCTCAGAGAGGAAGCGGTAACTGATCTTTAGAAGTCAGGAAGGGGAAGCTAGGGTGCTTAAAGGGAATGACTACATCAAGAAAATTCAGGCACCAGGAGAGGAGCATACCAACCTTCAGTAGTAATCTGCTCTGGAAATTTGCTAGGAAAGAAATCCGGTTAAAAGAGGAATGAATGAATGAATGAATGAATGAATGAATGAATGAATGAATATAATAAATAAATAAATAAATAAATAAATATCAATAGCCACTTCCTTCTGAGAGGAGCCCATGACTTTTGGCTGCCCACACAGAAGACCCCTAAGACCATGGGGGCAGTTCCGACTCAACAGCCTAGTCTGTCCATTCTTTCAAGCATATACTGGAGGCCGGGTGTCAGGCCTTGGAAAAGGCATCCACTGTGCTCCAAGAGTCCAAGGAAGGTGACAGTAGCATGCCAAGACAGAGATGCCTGGCCCCAAGGGAGCACAGAGGAGGGGGACCCTAACTAGCCTGGAGGTCCAGAGCTTCCCAGAGGAAGTGGCACTCGAGCTGAGCCAGCAGGAGAGGGCAGCAAAGCAGGTGCACCAAGCAGAGGGAACAGCATGTGCAAAGGCAGGGAGCACATGGCACCATCTGGTGACTATGAAGAGTTCCCTGTGCCTTGAGAGGTCAAGGTCAGGACGAGCCCAAGAGATGCAAGAGATGAAGTGGGCTGGTCAGCCCCTCTGGGGCCAGCTCAGGAGGGGTCCTGAAGGCCTCCCTAAGGACTTCAGGTTGGAGCTTAGAAGGCTTGGGGAGATACCGAAGGGCTGGGGGCAGGGAGAAATGAGCCTGTCTATAGAGACCCCACTGCAGGGAAGGAAGACACCTCCCTCCCGGTTTTATCAATGAGTGGAAGGTATGAGAAGGTAGCTTTTGATTCAAGACCAAATGAACTTCCACATCGGAGTCATCTACTTTGTTCCCCATCTTGCTCAGTCTTCCCAGCACATCAGGGAGGCCATGGACACTGCAGAGGTCTGGCGGCTAAGCGAGAAGTGGGCCGGGAACAGAGCCCTCAGTCCCAACCACAGCACTGGGCCTCCTCCCACAGGGCTGTCCGTGCTGAACAGCCTACAAATACGACACAGCCTGGAGAGCTGCAGAGCTCCCTAGGGTCAGAGGTGCTCAAGCCCAGCCCATACAGCCATTTATCAGGGATGGTGGGGAGAAACTGTCCTTCCCGACTCTTGTACAAAGAGGGGGCTCTTTGTACACACCCTCCCTCCTACTCCCTGGCATCAGGACTTTCTTTTCAGGAGCCAGTTCTACAGAGGGAGTTACTCAACCTGTGCGTGCCTTGCATTCGCTCTTGTAGAACTGCAGCCACCACTGTAACTCAGAAACTAATCTACTAGATGCACTGGCCTGTCTCTTACTGAGGGGAGCAAAGAGTGAGTTCCACAACCCATGGGCAAGTCTGCCACCCAAGTAAACAAATCGCAAACTCTTCCAGTTGCCCATTTGATCAGCATCACTCTGAACCAGCACAGAGGTGGCAGATGGGTCTTGACATGCATTCCAACACCAGTTAACCAGCAGTGGCTCTTGAAGATGACCTGGAGTCAATCAGTAGGAAGAGCCTGGGAGCAGTTAGTGATGTGTGCTACGGATGAGGGACAGGAAGTGTGGGCAGAAATAGTCTCTCCTGTTCACTAGCCACAGGCACAGAGAACTATCCCTTACCTTTCTTAAGACCAGCGGCCACAATGTCAATGTATTCAACATTTTCCATGACCCTGTAAGCCCAATACTGAAAAGAGCACTAATATATGCCAGGCTCTCGCCTAAGCACTGGACCTTCACCCATTTCATCCTCACAACAACACTATGAGAAAATGTTATTACCTTCATTGTACAGGTGAGGAAACTGAAGCACAGAGGAGTTAGGTAACCAAGGTCCCATGGATTCTAAGGGTGCTAGGCCCAGGCAGATGGATTCCACCGTCCATCTTTACTGCAAATAAATTGCTCTCACCAAGCCCTGTTAGTTGCAACAGACTCTCTGATGGCATGATCTGAGAGGCACGGTGATGGGGGTACCCACTCAGTTCCCAGCAGATGCCCCTGTAGCATGGTCACCGCTCAGCAGACCCATTTGGGTTGGGTGTGGCCAGGACCCTCTTGGGGACATAGGGGTACCCAAGCTGGTACCCAAGCATAGGGTACAAGCTGAGACCAGATGAGAAGGATGTGGAAAAGATCCCCTCCTCCCCAGAGGCCTCCTCTGGGGCATAGCAGAAAATCACCCTTTGAGGAAGAAACCCAGCTCTGCCAAGTGCCGAATGTGGGACCCCAGATAATTCACCCAATGCCTCCGATGCTCTAGCTACAACAGGCGCTCAACACCACCACTTAAAAAGGTGTTGCCACACACATGGCAAGTGCCTGGTTTAATAAATTAGTGCTTAATGAGCTGGTGATCTCCCTAGCTTGGCACCCAGGATGGGCAGTCACCTTCCTAACACAAATAGGTCACCACCACTTGACAGCTGGCTTTTCCACATTCCTTACAATTCCAGATATAAGGAGGGAGGGCTGACAAGTTACCCCCAATCCCAGCTTGGGTGGCAAGTACTTCTAAATTTCCACAGTGTAGACACAGCCTAGCCATCAACAAAGACTGAGGCCGGAATTCCAGCTCTGCCACCCACTGTTGTGTGTCCTCGGCAAAGCCCTATCCTCTCTCTGGGCTCAGTCTCCAGCCTTCTCTGTAAAATGTGGGGATGAGAAGGAGGACTACATCTGTCTCGTGTTTCTTTGGTACCTGCTGGAAGGCCTGGCCTGTCGAGGTCTTCTGACCTGAGTGAAGCGCTCCACACTGTGTTCAGAGGACTTGGGGGACAGTAGGGCCCAGGAAGAAATAAAGCCCACTCCCCTCTGGGGGGAAAAAAATCAAGCAGAGCATAAACCTCGATAGCTTCCTGAAGCCACAGGCAGTCAGAAATAAGATAGGTGGCTCAGATAATTAAAAACAGGACTGCTACGCCTGGGTGGCTCAGTGGTTGAACATCTGCCTTCAGTGCAGGGTGTGATCCCGGGATGCAGGATCAAGTCCCGCATGGGGCTCCCTGCATGGAGCCTGCTTCTCCTCCCTCTGCCTATGTCTCTGCCTCTCTCTCGGTCTCTCATGAATAAATAAAATCTTAAAAAAAAAAAAAAAAAAACAGGACTAATTCTATTCATTAGGCTCATTTTAAAGCCTTATCGGCATGGTAGTGGGAATATTAAATCACAGCAGTTGAAGCTGTTTAAGACAAGATTTAGAAAGCCTGCAAATAATTCCCGAGGAACTCATTCTAATGCCAGGATTACACACTTTGCCTGGGGCGGCCATGTCCATGCTCACAGCTGAAACACCATACAATTTCTCTCATCATGCTACTGCCTTCTGAGCAGATAGCCCAGCATCCAGTGGGGACAGGAAAAGGTAGGGAATAGGCTGGGGGTGAACCAGGTTGGGGATGGGGCTGGAATGCAGGGAGCCCCAGGAGGGTTCAGAGCCCAACAGATGTGCTCCAAAGAGGGGAAATCCCACAGGGCCCACCTAGTGGCCCGGTATAGGGCCTCTGACCATGGCAAAAGCTTTCCTAGCTCGACCAGTCAGGATGCAAACCCTATATCCCAAGTCAGGCCAATCCACACACTCTCTGGCCTTTCCAAGCTGTCCCACAAGCCCTGGGCTACACCTGCCCCACCCCCATCAGGGGCCCCAAAGAACCAGGACAGGCCTGGAGAAGGCTGATGTCCCAGCCCAAGTGGAGGGACAGGAAGCTGATGGGGTTGCCCTCAGCACCGGGGACGCTGGTCCTACCTACCCAGACCTGTCACTTTCCGCAGGCAGGCAAGTGCATACTGCAGGCGGCTACACTCCTCGGTGTTGGCCCCGTAGCGCCGAAGCGTCTCCTTCACCTTGACCTCGTTCATGTCCAGCAGGGCATCCAGTGTGAGCTCGCTGAGGATCTCCTGAGGAAGCACAGAAGGGACAGGCAGATAGCAGTGAGTAGTCAGGCCGGCCCTGGCGCCCTCCTCATCCTCTCCGTGGCCAGGGCTGGGCTCCCCCGCTGACTGGCAGGGGCCAGGTGCCGGCAGGCCAGCCTCCGACCAGAAGCTGCCACTTGTCAGAGGACACAGGCCGCCAGCTCTCACCCCCACCCCCAGAGCTACCAGAGACAGCAGCTGAGGCCAAGATACCAAAGCTTCAGGGTCGGGGTGGGGGAAGGAAAAGAAAGGAAAAACAGTGAAGTTACAATGAGGGCACATTGCCCACTTGTTTCTTTTCATGCCTCTGCACAGAAAAATGATGAATCATGACAACTTTTTAGAATGACAAGAACTTCAGATAAAGATGGCCCTTTACCACTTTGTTACACCTGAATTAGACAAGATAGATTCCAAATAAAATTGGCTCAACAAGAGAAGGATTAAAAAGAACGAACCCTCACCGAGCCCCGTATAGGCCCTTATACCTTGCTGTATTTAATTCTCAAAAACCTTTCAAGGGTTCAAGGTAGCAGAGAGGAAGAGAGAGACTCGTGTCACAAGGGCTCCATGTGGCCTCTGGAGGAATGGAGGGGACAGGTGAGAAGGGACGCAGGTGGCTTCTAGCAGAGAGAGTGGTCCCTGGCTGACCAGCAAGGTAAAGGGAGCCTCAGACCTACCCAAAAGGAACTGGCTTCTGCCAACAACCTGAACGCACCTAGACATTGCTTCTTCCCAAAGCTTCCAGGTAAGAGGCCAGGCTTGCTGACACCTAATATTCTTGGGCCCAGTGAGATCCTACGCAGGGAAAAGCTAGCTGAGCCCACCTGAGCTCCTCTATCCAGTTCTCCTCCTACAGAACCGTGAGCCAATAAATGGGGGATGTTTCAAGTTGCTCTGTTTGTGGTTGTGATACAGCAACAGAAAACTAATAGAGAGAGTGAATATTTGAATCAGGGCCTGACTTCGAAGCTTGTGTTCCTTCTTCTCATCAAGGAAGGAGGGGCACCTGGGTGGCTCAGTGGTTAGGCCTTTGGCTCCAGTTGTGATCCCGGAGTTCTGGGATCAAGTCCCGCGTCAGGCTCCCCACAAGGAGCTTGCTCCCTCTCTGCCTATGCCTCTGACTCTGTGTCTCTCTTATGAATGAATGAATGAATAAATAAATAAATAAATAAATAAATAAATAAATAAATAAATAAATAAATAAATAAAATCTTAAAAAATAATAATAAAGGAAAAAGGAACCCCCCCCCACCCCACCTTGGCTGATTGCTTTGAGCCATATGTGATACCAAGTCCGGGGTAGATACAGAGAGAAGGGACAGGTCTCTGGCCTCAAGAGGCTTGCAGGTGATTGACATAAAAACAAGTCATTGCAGGGATCCCTGGGTGGCGCAGTGGTTTAGCGCCTGCCTTTGGCCCAGGACGCGATCCTGGAGACCCCGGATCGAATCCCACATCGGGCTCCCGGTGCATGGAGCCTGCTTCTCCCTCTGCCTGTGTCTCTGCCTCTTTCTCTCTCCCTGTGTGACTATCATAAATTTAAAAAAAAATAAAAATTAAAAAAAAAAAGTCACTGCAAAGCAATATGATATGGCCTAGCACAGAGAAAACTCAAAGAGCTACCTGATGAGGGGTGGGGAGGATGAGATTGGGGATTGGGTTTTTTTTCCTCTTCTTTGGTGCCTTTCAGTATTTCCCAGATTTTTTCTATCAGGGAAGGCCAGGTATCCCACATTAAATGATTCATATAAAGCTTGTAGTTCTTCAGAAGCTAAGCTGATTTTCATTGATTTCAGCAAGCTGTGCAATTTTATTTTAGAAAAGGTTTTGTCAATTCATGCTGGTATAGATCTTAGACTCAGGTGTCAAAACAGAACCTGATGGAGATACTGGCTTTAGTCCTTAGAGCAACGGGCTGGGGGGATTTGCGATCCTGGTGGTGGGAGGCCACAGCTGAGGCCTGGGGTCAGGCCAGATCCCACCCCACCCCACCCCCTGCACCTTTGTGTCTTGTCTGTATATTCTTCGATCTCCAGGGTTGTGGACAAGAATCTCAGAGCTGTTTAGAATGATTCACCTCGAAATTTGGAAAAATAGGCATGAAAAAGTACCAAGAAGCTAGCTCATCATTGGCTGGACAAACCCTTGGTTGTCAGAAATCCTTCCATGTGATCAAACTAGAGTGTCACAGGAAACTGCTGATAAGAACAGTACAGACGGGAGGCTGGTCAGATAAATGTCTCCAGGCAGCAGCTTTTGTTCATCCATGAAACTTCCTTTATTGGCTACCATGACATTCTTCATCAAACTGCAGCTTTGACATCTTTTCCCCTCCTTCTACTATGGAAACCAATTTGGCAATACTGTCAAGAACGAATGGAAGTGATGCTGACCTTTACACAACTGCACAAAATGACCCCGCCACCTTTCCCTGGAGTGTCCCCTCTTCTCACCAAAGGAGCATTTCCACACCACCACCCCCCAGGCTGTGATGACTCAGCAGTTCCCCAGAAAAGAGATTCTGAAACCAGCCTAGAAACCCAAGCCCCAATCTAATTATAATGCAAATAGGGATTTTCTGCCTTCCTTTCTGTCTTTCTATTCTTTTCCTCCCCACCCACACCAAGTTTCCAGTTCTCAAACATAATAAGTACGTTTATTACGACAAACCATCTGCCCAGTACGATGTGCCCAGTGCTTTGTATGCTCTCTCTGTTCAGCACGATTCAGCAAGAGCAGGCAGTGAGGCGCGCCTTCCCAGGCCTTGGAGTCCTCAGGCAGGGCAAGCTACTGAACTATGGGCCAGACCTGAAACCCATGTGTGGATTGCAGGGCTCCTTCAACTATTTCCCACTGACATTCCTCAACATGCCAAAGCCTTGGGAAGCAATTAATAGATTAATTTTTCCAAAGTAAATTAAGTGAATTAATTTCTACCTGCTTTCTGAAAAAAAAAAAAATTTCCTGTGTAATGGAAAGTCTTTGTTCTTCATCAAGTGAAGCAACCTCCTAGAAAAGGAAAAGAATATGTTTAAATCCATTTCCTTTTAAAAAAACAATGAAGAAAAAAGGTATTTCCCTTAACGTTTCAAATTAGCTGGGAAGTTTCTCCCACTGCCATGAAGCTTCATGCATCAGCCCAGCACACAGAAAAAGGCAGCAGGGGCCACCTTCCCTCTCTTCCTCTGCCCTTTTTATGCACCAATTCAAACCAGAGGTTGGCAAGACATAACGGGGGCGGGTGGGTGTACTGGGACAAAAGAGCCAATCCAGGGTCCCACTTAAATCGGAGCCGCCCCCACCTCTCCCGGGACAAGCCTGCTTTCCGGAGTGTGAACTGTGTACATCCATCCGTGAAATGAGAGCGCTAGCACAACACATCATCATTTCTGACTGCCCCTTCCATTCCCTAACCCCTCCTCTCCTACAGGGTTGGATCACTGAACTGGAGAGAGGGACCACCCCACTCTACCTAAAAGCTGTGGTCAAAAAAGCTATCCACCAGTCAGCAAGTTACTCGGGAGAGTGAGGGTCTCAAATACATAAGCCTCAGGGCCAGGCCGTGGGAAATGAGACCAGTAGGGGATGTAGCCCACTTGATCTACCTTTTATTAGAGATAGAAGTAGTAAAGACACTTTTCTTCTTTACTGGACAGCGAGAAAGCCACAGCAGCAAGGATGATGCTAATCAGAAACCCACCCTTTGCCTGCACTCAGTGTTGGGGTTCTGAGGTGAGGCAATGAAGGGTTGCCAGATCTCACATAGAGAAATCTGGGGGCATTGGGGTGGCTCAGTTGATTGGGCACCCGGCTCTTGATTTCAGCTCAGGTCTTGATCTCAGGGTTGTAAGACTGAGCCCCATGCCGGGCCCTGTGCTGAGCATGGAGCCTGGTTAAGAGTCTCTCCCTCCTTTCCCTCCCTGCTTCTCTCTCCCCATAAAAAAAAAAAAAAAAAAAAAAAAAAGAAGAAAGAAAGAAAGAAAGAAAGAAAGAAAGAAAGAAAGAAAGAAAGAAAGAAAGAAAGAAAGAAAGAAAGAAAATTAAAATGAAAAAATTGAAAAAAATCTGGATCTTTACTTTAGCTTATTTGGGGGTGGCTAGGTAGCTGAGTCAGGCGTCTGACTTTACCTGAGGTCATGATCTCAGGGTTCCTGCTGGAGGGGGTCTTCTTCTTCTGTCCCTCCCCTTGCTTATATTCTTTCTCAATAAATAGATAAAATCTTAAAATAAGTAAAATAGCTGATTTTTATAGGGTAGCAACTAATACAAAACTGTGCAGACCAACAGTCACATCTGAGAGTTATAGGGAGTCCCCAGCAAGGAGACCCTATGTGAAGAATGTAACACCTTCCCAACTACTGTCTGATTAGCAACTTCTAAAGCTTTATTTCTGTAGGCACATGAGGAGGGGAGGCAGCCCAGAAGCAAATGCCCTGGGGAACATAGCATGGGGTGGCCATGCCTTCTCAGTGAGGTGTCCATGCTGGCCCTAGAACCCCACCCGAAAAACAAAGTACCCCAGCCTTTCAACACCTACAAGTGATTTCAGACCTAAAATTAATTCAGTCGAGGTGGGAAAGTGCATAAAGCAATCATGCTGGAGTCAGGGGAACTGGTATACAAAGAAAAGGCATACCTCCAGCTCTGAGCTGCACCTTCAGCTAGATATCAGTCAGGCCTGGGGAGTGGCCCTGCTATCTCAAGCCATGGCCCCAAGCAACTCAACACCCCCAAACCTCACATATTGACGTGACCTGCCCACCCACACAGGAGGGCCCAGCCAAGTCTGAGTTAGGAAGTTCTTTTAAGCCATGTGCAACAACTTCCCTGGATCATCCCTAAACTGAAAGCACACTAGGGAATGAGTTTCACCAACTGCTGCAGGTGACCCCACATGCCCACCGACTACCCTGCAGGTGAAGCTGCTCTGTCTCAAAGACAAGGACCCAGATCCTGGAGCTCAGGGCAGGGAGACTGATAGTCCATACTGCTTTGAGGAGAATTCCTGCCCATTCCATCCCAGCTGCTGTCTAAAAACAAAACGTGAACCTAGGACACGGTACGGCGGGGGATGTCAAGCCCCGGCTCTCACAAGACTTCCATTAGCACCAGCACAGAATGGGGCAGCAAGGACCTGGGACAGAGCAAGAGCTCCTGCCCACCCCCACCCCCCATCCTTCAGGTCACCGCATATGTTCTCCCGGTGATGGGAAGTTACTCTTCTTGATATTAAACAGTAGGGTTGGTTGAGTGCTGAGGTCACCCCTGGCCTATGCTGTTCAAATACCGGTTTTGTTCTCTCAGGCAGCACCTGGTGTTAGAGGCCAGGATGCTGTCAGACGGTATGGTATCCTGGGACTTACCAGCAGCCACGGGGCTGCATGGGGTCTATACTTAGAAACCTGTACCGGCTGACACCAAGAGTTGTCCACACTCACCCTAGTCAGTCAGGAGTGGAAATGCCTGGGGCTTCAGCGCCTGTTTGTGGGCCACGTGCTAGAAACCAGGGCAGCTCCAGGCTGAATTCCGGTGAAGGCCTGGGTTAAAGAAAGCCCAGGAAGCAAACCCACACTTTGTGGTTTATTTAGTCTTCTGGTCCGAGAGCACAGGATGGGTCAATAAAGTCAGTAAGTGCCCTGTCAGTGCTGCTAGCTCTCCAGGTCCATTTGCAGAACTCAGATGTCTGGTATGTGGGTGCAGGGGCATCCCCCACCCCCACTTCCCTGGCTGCCAGATAAGTAAAAGGCCAGGATCCTTCACTGATGCTTCCCTGGGACTGGTCACAACCCCAGAGCCCGGTGGATGGTGATGCAGACCCCTGCACACCCCTCTGAGGCCAGGGGAGCAGCTAGGGAAAGAAAGAGAGGGGAAGAGCAAGGGAGTTTCTCTGGCAACCCAGGTGGGGAGTCCACATGCCCGTTTGGCAAGGGAACACCTGCCAGGTGTTCCTCTCTGCCCTCTGCCCACAGCTGGGCCTGAGGAAGAGGGGCAGCAAGACTTGGGTGACAATAGTTGGAAATTCTGGAAGGCACAGGTGGAGCTGAGGCAATGAGAGCCTGGATTGGGCAGCTTTCTGGGGCTTCCATGGAGATCCAAAAGACAGCTTTGTCCATAGGGTATACTGGCTTGGTCTGTGGACCAGTCCTGGGCCCAGCCTCTTCTTATCTCAGCACTAGGAAATGAGAAATACCCCCTTCCCAGAAGTCAGCCACATTCTGGAGGGCTTCTCTCCACCACCTCCCAGTCGGACAACATAGTGAAGGAAGGGCCAGGCCTGGTCACTGGAAACCCCATGACCTTGGGCCAGTCCCAACCCCTCTCCTGAGGTCTGGTTTCACATTTGTAAAATGAGTGTGTTTGGCTGATTTAGATCAGTGGTTCTTAACCCTGGCTGGGGGGCTTTTAAAAAGGATCCTGATGCCCAAGCTCTACCTCAGATCAATCAAATCAGAATTTCTCAGGGTGGGGACCATGAGAGAAGGCAGGCTGCAGGGGCTTACATCCAGCTAAAGTAGCCCAGGGCAGAGAGTCTGAGAAAGAAGACAGGTCTGGCTAGGGCAGGGCAGGGCTGCGCCCTGGGGCTGACCACTGCCTGTCTTCTCATGAGGCCCACACTTCTTCAACTCAACCCCAGCCTAGCCCAAGCTCACAGAAGTCCTAGGAAAGGTCTGTACCTGCCCTCCTCCCTCCCATAAGACAGGATGGGGGCTCAAAGAGTGGGGAGGCAGGCTGGAATCTTTAGGGAGTGGCTGTCTCTGGCCTATGCATTGGTATGTCTGGGCTTAAAAGCCTCAGAAAGATGAAGCAGCAGTGGGGTGAGGTGTGGGGGTCGAGAAATGCAGGTCAAAGGAGGAACTGAGGAGGAGGAGGTCAAGAAAGAGCAAGCAATGAGCATTTATTATGCATCTCCTCAGTGCTAGGTGCTCTGTGGGACGAACTATAGAAGTGTTTATGATTCTGATAACATCTTGAGATGCACGGTAAGGTTCAGAGAGGGTAGATAACTTGCTCAAGACCACACAGCCAGATTGGTAAGGCTGAGGCTACCTCTTCCTATTCCCAGCCAGCTGGCCCTGCCTGAGCTGGTGCCCACTTCTTTGCTTTATTAAGTGAGTTCTTCTGCCCAGGTAGAGTTTACTTGGCATCACAAGGTCACGTCTGGTTTTCCTGGCTCCACACCATGCCCTATCCATTATGCCAAGCTGGGTCGAGCTCTGGCTGTAGGGGTTAAAAGCACCTGAAGGCGCCACCCCCCACCCAAGGGGCTTCTCCCCACATTCCCTTTCAAGGCTCTCTGTTTTCTTTGTGCCTTCTGGAGGAAACCAGTGCTTCCTGACTCCACCTCAGACAAGATCTCCAGCTTCTGGTGGCATGTGCTGTCACCACAGCCACCACCATCACCCCAGGAGCTGGCCCCGCCTTCCTAGAAAGCCTGCCCTTTGTCTCCATGAGCCCTGAGGTACCTAGGGCAGGGACTGGCAGGCTTTTCCTGAACAGAGAGCGAATAATCTTCAGCTTTGTACGTATATGGTCTGTGGAAGAACTACTCAAACCTGCCATAAGAGGTGCCCAAACAGCCATGGACAGTATGTCAATAAATGGGTGAGACCACATTCCAATAAAACTTCAAGTATAGGGGGATCCCTGGGTGGCTCAGCAGTTTACTGCCTGCGTTCCGCCTAGGGCGTGGTCCTGGAGTCCCGGGATCAAGTCCTGCATCGGGCTTCCTGCATGGAGCCTGCTTCTCCCTCTGCCTGTGTCTCTGCCTCTCTCTCTCTGTCTCTCATGAATAAATAAATAAATAAAAATTAAAAAAAAAACTTTAAGTATAGACACAAACATGACTGTCATATAATTTTCATGTGTCACGGAATAGTCTTTTTTCTGTTGGCTCAAAATGTGAAAACCATTCTTAGTTTACAAGGCTGTACAAGAAACAGTGGTGCTCTGGATTTGGCCCAGAAGGCACAGTTTGGCAACCCCTGATCTAGGGGGTCACCCAGCTACTCAACAAACACACATCAACTATGCTGGGTTCCATCTCCTCGTGGCCTGCACCTCACTGCTCCTTCTTTTCCACCTCCCTCTGTGCTGACAGGCCTTCTTCCCCACCCAGCAGCACCAGCACACAATCTGCAGAAGGGGACACAGAGGAGAGGCTTCAACGGAGGCCCACACACACCTGCCATCTAGGGTACCTGCATTTTGTCACCTTCCTCTGTAGCATCAACACACATTGCCAAAACTGCTCCTCCTGGCTGCTGTTTGCAAACAGCCACACACACCCAGCTTTAAGAGAAACACACCTACACACACACACACACACCAGCTTCGGGGTTGTGTGCTCACCCCTCAAATACACGCTACTTCCCAAATGGACACAGGAGACATGTAGGCTTCTACAGGGGTGGAGGATCTTGTCTACACCCAGGATCTTTGCTGGACGGGGGGCGGCGGCTACTGTCCCCTAGACTCCACAGTAAAATACTCTAAAACAAATAAAGAATAGAACATTCAAAGATAAGATTGGGGTCAGAGTGGGACAGGGAGAGGGTTTGCCAGCAGCCAGAGAGCTACACTAACCCTTGGGTGACTACCAAATGGGAAAGTCCCTTCCTGGACAAGTAGGGCAGGAGGAGGGAGGGAGAGCTGCCCCAGAGCCGCAAGCCCGTCCTGGCAACCCTGGTTGACACAGCAGCTGACAGCAGGACAAGCATGGTGGCAATGGGGATGCAAGCCAGGCCAGCAACTGGGTGACGAGAGGCTCCAGAGTGAGGGTGGGTGTACGAGGGACCCACAGGGACACCTCTGAGAGGGGGGAACTGTAACTGCTTGGGGAGCAAGAGCCCCAAACTGGGATGCCTGTTAATCCCACGCACAGGGTGCAGGGAGTGGGGTCTGGTTTGAAATGGATCTCCTCATGGGAAACCCCAGCTCTTCTGAGGGCAAAGGCAAGGATGGAAACCAATAGGGGCTCCTGGGTGTGGCCATGCCTAGGGCCATCTTTACTGCTGGCCAGTGCTTCCATCCAAACATACTATTAAAAAGAGGATTCCCACCAGGTCAACTGGTCTGCTACTTGCACCTCCCTCCATACCTATCAGATTGGGGGCAGGGGGCGGCGCAGCTGAGTCTAACCAGTGAGGCCCACCACACCAGAGTGCACCCAGACTGGAGAACAGTCCCTCAGGCCACAGCAGCTTTGCTTAGGGTCCTGACACATGCCTGGCCCCAGCCTCGGAACCTGGTGGGCCCCATCCTGGGGCCAAGAGCCAAATCACAGACCCCTCTACCAGAGTGGCACGTGCTAACATGCGGTTATATAGTCTGTCCTTTGGGGTTGTTTATCTGTCTGGGTGGGGGAGACACTGGGCCACAGAAAGTGAGCCCAGGGCGGAGACCTGAGAACCAGGACGTTCCACCTGAAAACAGGGGCTGCATTGTTTCCACACTACCCCACAGGCATCCAACCAGGAGACCAAGATCTTTTAGGAGATCTCTGTAGTTTTCCAGAAACCCTGTAAACAACTCCTGCCCCACAGCAACAATGGCCTCAAAGTATAGAAGCCCAAGCGGATGGCCAAGACTCAAGCCAAGCCATTGCTGGTGCCACCAAGGTCTGAGGTCATGAAAAATGCTAATGGATATTCATGAGGTTGAGAAGAAGATAAATCCTTCCTCTGCCAAGGTCAAAGGGCAGAGTTTAAAAGGGACCTGAGAAACAATTTAGTCCAAGACTCATTTTATGAAGAAAACCAAGGATCACAGAGAGGAGGGGACATGCCTGGGTCACCCTGACCAGGGCCCAGATTTCCCTATCACTGTCCAGCACTGTTGATCCCGGGTCCCTGGGAGAGCTCACTGGTTTTCATCATGGGCTTTCCTCACACAGATGTAAAGGTTTCACTCCTGCCAGATTCTCTGAGCTGCTCTAAGAAGCGAGCCAAGGGTAAGAACTACCTTGAGATCTGCCCAGAGAATCACCTCCAAGGCACTTCCTGGAATGCCAAGCCAGGTGCTTGCCTAGTGGGCCCAGAGTCCTACGGAATCCAAAAGCAAAGGACTTCTAGGCTTATGGCCTTACCCAGAGACCAGCAAGTCCCTTATGTCTTGGTGGCTTAAAAGACAAGTGGGCAGAAAATCTCAACTCCATGTTCTTGTCCACCCCTACCCGTGCCCACTGATGACAGTGCCCATTTTTCTTTTTATTGATAAGAAGCAACAAATCCCACCCAAACACCTAAGTCCTGCCATGCGGCCTAAGACCTGCCTAGGGCTGAGGCGCATTGATTCTTACTCAGCTTCTCTGCATGCTTCCTCTTTCCACAAACAATCTAGTCATAAAAATAACCACTACTGGTACTGTCACTGCTCGTGAAGTGGCCTGGGCACAGCTGCTTGGTAGCTAAGGAAACTGAGGCTCAGAGAGGTTAAGTTACTCACTTAAGACACAGCCACAGAGCACCGGAGCCCGGATTGGACTCTGATCCATGTAACTCCAAAGCTAGCACTCACAGCCTCTACACCCCGTGGCCTCGCCTGGGTGACCAGAAGCACCAACAGGCAGGGCTGGGCAGCCTGTACAAGTTCAATTTCTTAAGCTCCCTACAGAAGGATCAGGCTCAAAACAAGTATATATCCTGCCCAAAACAAAAGCCTGAACAAGCCAAAAGTCAGTCATTCACTAAAAGGATGGGGAAGATCCATTTCGGTAAGATCCTAACAGTTCCCCAGCCACTTTACCACAAGAAAGCCAGGGAATGAAACAATGAAATGGAAATCACAATCTAGATCTTTTCAGATACATTCTATAGACAGTTAGCAATGCAAGAACTCAGAGCCCAGCCAAATGTTCCCGTTCTGGGGACTCACAGAAGGGCCACCTGATCCTGGACCCCAGGACCTACCTTGTAACCCTCCAGACTGGGCTGGTCCAGGCTTTGTGTTTCTTGCAGGACCACGGGTGGTGGGGTCCCCGAACCCCGTGCGGCCTTGGCCATCACCCAGCTCCATAGGCAATGCATGGTGGGGGTCCCAAGCCCAGGGTCCCCAGCAGCCCCAGCCCCGGGAGCAGTGTCTCAGAAAAGGACAAGGCAGGGAGAGCAGTTTCTGTTTTCATGACTGTAGTGAACAGTCACTGTAGCCAAAAATAGTTTGTGCCTGGGAGCTGGGGAGTCAGCACATACCTCCTGGAGCAGGTGCTAGTTTTAAGACACTCCGGCTCTGGCGGGCCTCATTGCAGGGGCCTAAGGACCCAGACACCCAAGATACCTGGGATACCAGGCCACAGACAGAGAGGTGTTCTCTGCCTCACTGCTCACCTCCAGAAAGTTTGACCTGAGTCAATAAGGAACACCATCGTCTCCCTCCTCCCAGTGAATCATCTGGGGAACCCCCACCCCCACATGAACTCCAACTATCCCCAACTTTCCTGGAGCTCTCACACATTTGGGACTGGGTGGTTTGGACAACCACAGGAAGAGTTCTGTGAACTACGGCGATGCCCTAGACGGTACATAAGACAACCATTACAAATGAGGTGCGGCTGTCGAAGCTCTTAGAACTTTACCATATACACATGAAAAAAAAATGTAATAAAAGTTAAGGGGGACTGCCAGTGGCTGTTGGAGTTGTGGGAGAATTTTGTTTGTTGTTTTGTTTGTTTTTAAAGTAGGCTTGAATTCAAGGCCCTGAGATGGAGAGTAGCATGCTGTAACTACCTCATTGTTTTCTTTTTGGAGCTGATTTTTTTTTTTCAAATTTGCCTGCAATGAATATTTGTAACTAGATTTATGAAATGCTATTTTGAAATAAAACTGTGAAAAAGGAAAAATGTTCAGGTGTCACAGAGGGAATGTATCACATGGTTCTTAGAGAACTGAAAATTTGGGTTTGGGTGTATCCTGTGATGCCTGCTATGGAGCCAGATACCCTGGATAGGGATCCTGGCCTCATCACGTACCATCTAGGGGACCTCAGATAAATGACACCTTCAGTTTCTCTAGCTCAATTGCATATTGAGCATTAAAGCATTGCCTCCTGCTATAGACTAAATATTTGTGCCCCCACCTCAAAACCTAATCCCCAGGGTGTTGATATTAGAGTAGGGTTTTTGGGAGGTGAGGGGATTATTAAGGGTGGAAGCCTCACGATAGGATCAGTGCCCCTAGAAAAGAGACCCCAGAGAGCTGCCTGGCCCCTCCTACTATGCGAAGACATAGCAGAAAGACAGCTGCCTATGAACCAGGAAGTGGGTTCTCACCAGATGCTGAATCTGCTGGCACCCTGATCTTGGATTTCCCAGCCTCCAGAACTGTGAGAAATACATTTCTGTTGCTCATAAGCTCCCAGTCTATAGTATTTTGTTATAGCAGACTAAGACATCACCTTATAAGGCTTTGGGGAGGACTGAATGAGAGACATTCCATGTACAGCTCATAGCTCAGCCCCAGGCACATTGGGAACACTCACTATAGAATTATAGCACAGGGGTGCCTGGTTGGCTCGGTCAGTGGAGTATGTGACTCTATATCTCAAGGCTGTGGGTTTGAGCCCCAAGATGGATATAGGGATTACTTAAAAATAAAACAATATTTAAAAAAAAAAAAAGAGGGATGCCTGGGTGGCTCAGCAGTTGATCGTCTGCTTGTGGCTCAGGGAGTGATCTCGGGGTTCGGGGATCGAGTCCCATATTGGGCTTCCGGCATGAAGCCTGCTTCTCCCTCTGTCTATGTCTCTGCCTCTCTCCCTGTGTGTGTCTCTCATGAATAAATAAATAAAAACTAAATTAAAAAAAGAATTATAGCATAAATTCCTTAATAAACTTCATTTAAAAAAGAAGAAAGAGAAAGAAAAGTCAACAATGAAGGCTGACTGGAAGGAAATGCACCAAAATGTTTATACTATTTCCTGAGAGTAGTAAGATTAAGGGATAAATCATCAATAAATGTAGAATTATTATTTTACTTTCTATGCTTTTCACATTTTGAAAATGAACATCTAGGTAAATTACTAGATATTAAAAAAAGAAAAGCAAAAAGCCAAGAAGCAATGATTACCTCTGTGAAGGATTTCAGGTTACTTAACTTTGCTTCTCTATATTTTCTAATCTGAAATAAATACTTAGTGCTTTCACAGTGAAGAAAAAGAGAAATGTCATCAAAAACAAAAATGAGGGGATGGGTTCACTAATTATATTCTAGAAATGTGATCTCTGCTGGCCCCACCAGGGTCAGGCCTTATGCAGTATCTCGAGCCTGAGGCCCTTTGTCTCCCACACAGACACAGGAGCTCTGCTCAGTGATGGAAATGGGACACAGTGGTCACCCCTGAGACCCACGGGGGAAAGCCAGGTGACCCATCCCCATGGAGAGGCCCTGCTGAGGGTGGAGACCACTGCTCTTACCATCTGGGGATGACAGTGTTTATGCACACCTCTTCTGCCGCCCGAACTGTCTTTCCTCCAGGAACCCATTTCCCCGAGTGCAGGTGGCACTGAGCCTTCAGACCCCACACTCTCCACCATGCTATTAAAGGGCTGAACCATGAGCCAGTGTGGGCTAACTGGAGTTTCTCATCTTCCTAGCCCTGTGATTGGTTCTGGTATAACATATGACCAAAGGCAGGCCATTCAGAGCCTTCCCTGGGATTTTTCAGCTACCACTCTTGGGAAGAAGTTCTCCCTAGGCAAGCACTACCGGTTATGCATGAAGAAAGTGAGGCTTAGCAGCTGGTGCCTGGGGCCTGCCATGTGGAGTGGGCCTGGCTGAGTAGTATACGCTAACTGCATCATCTGAACTTCTGTGTCCAGACTTCCCCAGACTTGTATTACTTTAGCTGACAAGTCTTTAGTTTATACCTGTCAGTATTGGAACTTGCTACAGCAAAATTCCAATTAGTAGGAGAATATAATCGCTTGTACTTAGTATGTACTTACTATGTGCTCTGGTACCATTAATGCCTCCATCTATTTATCCCTCCCTTTCAACCATCTCATCAATAGACAGCTACTGAATACTGACTGTGTGCTAGACACTTTATTCCACGCTAGGAATATGACAGCAAACAAAATATGTAATCTTTTTCTAGTTTCTAGCAAGCTTACATCTATTAGGGAAACATAATTTAAAAAATAAAATAAAATATGTACTTGAAATTTGTGAATAAATGTTAAAAAGTAAAGAGCATGTTGAGATACGGGGGGCATCTCATTTTAGACAGGGTGGCCTCTCTGAAGAACAGACTTCTAAAGATCCTAGCCATGTGAGTATAGAAATTTCCAGGCAGAGGAAACAGAACATACAAAGGCCCTGGGCTATGACAGGAAACCTGACGTATTCTGGCACAAGGCGAAGTGCGGAGGGGTAGGAGATGGTGTGGAAGAAGGAGGCAGATGCCAAATACTTCAGGGCCTTGCAGATAATGGTGAAGGGGCTTAGATCTTATGCTGAGTGCAAGACATTAAATGAAGGACTGTACTCAGAAAAGTGAAATGATCAGATCTGGGGTATCAGAAAAATCATATTTGGCTGAAAAATGAAATGAAGGAGAGGGCAAGAATAGATAGAGTGATGATAGGTGCTACTGCACAAGTCCGTGCAGTAGCTAGGCCTGGGGAAAGGGCAGTACTGAAAAAGAGACATAGATGGATTTGGGATTTATTTGGAAATAGAGCCAGGAGGCTTTGCTAGTCAATCAAATGTGGAGGTTAAGGATGCAAAAGGAATGAGAAGTGACTCCTCAGTTTCTACCTAGAGAACGTACAACAGAATAAGCAGGCTGAGAGGGAAGGGACTTGTCCATTAGCAAGTGGCAAAATCCAATTTCTGCCTGCCTCCCAAAACCAGGTTCTGAGTTATTTCCAATCTTGCTACTTGCCCCAAAGCATATGGATGAGAACCAAGTCACCAAAACGTCTATGTTGACTGTCTTGTGAAAGAAGGGTAATAAGAGAAGAGGCTTTATCTGCAATAATTAAAACACTGTGGTGTGGACACAAGAATTCCCCAATGATATCTGGCTGGTGAGGTGTGTCCTGGAGCAATCTTGCCTTTGAGGCCAGTCCCGGAGGATGAAAGAACACAAACTGGCAGCCCAGGAGCTGGATGGCCCCAGAGGTGGCTCCAGCACACCCTAAGCCAGAGTCATCCCGCAGCAGGACTACAGGCACACAGTTGACCCAAGTCCAGCCCCTCACCAAACAGAGCAGAGGCAGCTCAGGAATCCCGACCTCAGCAGCCCCCAAATACCTCCCTGCAGCGGCCCCTGTAATCCAACCTTCACGAGCCTAGATGAGAAAGTTCCTGAGACCCCTCAGCCCAAGGGACCAGAGCTCTGGGTGATCTGATCTTAATTCGTTCATTCAACGAGGACACTTCAATGTGCCAGGCAGCAGGGACAGAGTCTCGAACAAAATAGCCCGATTCCTGCCTGCATGGCTCTTCCAGTCTGGCCAGTTTTCACTGGACACAGCAACAGCCCAGAAATCCAAAGAATTGAGGAGATGGACTCACCATTCATAAATGCCAACCAGGAGAAGGGGCAACCAGGACCATCATGCTCTGATTTTTTCTGATTTCTAGAAACCAGGGGCAACCTCACACTCAAAGCTTCAAAGAGGGCCTTTTGGCTCAGAATTAGAAAAAAATCACTTCATTAATTGGAGAGAGGGAGGTATGCAAGTTCAATTAGGACAGGAACCCATGCGTGCCACCTGGAACAGGACCTGGCATACAACAGGAACTAACTACACTGAATGAGAGCCTGACTGGGAGGGCAGGAGACAACACAGGAAGGCCCTCGGCTCTGTATGGTGCCCCATCTCAGCCCTTCCTCTCCTAAGGCCCCATCTGCTTCCTCAGCTGTTATCTGTAGATCTGTACATCCCACCACCCTGCAAGCCCCCCCAAGAAGACTGTATTTTGTTCATCAGTTATCCCCCACCATAATTTTTTTTAAGATTTTATTTATTTATTCATAGAGACAGAGAGAGAGAGGCAGAGACACAGGCAGAGGGAGAAGCAGGCTCCATGCAGGGAGCCCAATGTGGGTCTCGATCCAGGGTCTCCAGGATCATGCCCTGGGCTGCAGGCGGCGCTAAACTGCTGCGCCACCGGGGCTGCCCCCCCACCCTACTTAATCCGGATAAGTGATCAATGTATGTAGAATGAATGTATATTAAGGAAAGACGGAGGAGGAAAGGAAGAAAAGGACAAAGGACAGAGGAAGGGAGGAAGGGAGAGAGAAAGAGATCAGTTCAATCATACAGTTGCAGGAGGTAACCCCAGGCTGGGCTCTTGTAAATAAGAAACCAAGTCAAGGAAGGAACTCTGGCTTTGCAATCACAGAGACCTGACTTTGAATCCTGACCCAGCTAACAGGCTCACTGTGTGACACTGACCTGTCACTCAACTTCTCTAAACCTCAGTTTGCTCAGCGATAAAATGGGAACCAAGGTGTCCCCGCCTCCCTCTACCCTGGGTATAAGGATTAAAGAGGACAATATAAACACAAAAACGCCGCCTTCCTTCCATACCACCCCACTTCCAGCCCTTCTCCTGACTGGTTGGGTGACATGGGCACACTGGCCCCCCGTCCAGGCCTCCATCGCCCCATCCCGCTGGGCTGGTACTGACACCTCAAATTGTCAGTAGCAAAGCAGCCCTGGGCTGCTGGAGCCAACACGCTGGTGCCGATCCCTCCACGCAGCCTCGGGAGAGTGTGAGCTGCATTTGGAGGTGGCTCCCAGCTGCCAAGAGCAAGGCTGCTGAACCGTGGAGCCTCTGGCTCTGGGGAGTGGGTGGGGGTGACGGGAAGATGGGCAGGAGGAGAAGCTGGGCAGAAGGGTAGCAGGATTCATGTGCCTTAAAGCTGAACCCAGGAGCCAAATACCGGCTCGCTTTTGCAGTTTACTTTTTCACAGCCTCCTGCTTCATCCAGCCCGCTCACCAGGGCCCATACAGAGCTACGGCCACTCCCAGCCAGTGGGAAACCAAGATGGTGGCAGACTTCAGGTAGCTTTCTTCCCCATCCCCAAGAGAAGGCCTGATTTTCAACATGAGAATTCGAGGGGAGTAGAGGAAAGGCTGTAAAGAGAAACTTGCCCAGGGCCTTAACAAAACCCCCTTACCGGACTCGCCTGCATCTTCAGTTGACAAAACACCACCAGCAAGAGCTCACTCAGGGGAGCCTGTGGCCTGTTGCTTGGGCCCTGGAATCTCGGCCTCTGCAGTGCCCACCTCTCACTCTCACAGCTGGGACTGATCCCAGTCAGTGCTCGCCACTTCCTCTAATGACTTCCAACAGGGAAATTGCCCAAAGGAAAAAAAATGGCTCCATGCCAGCAGGCTCTGAAATCATTTCCCCCCAGCTGCAGCCACAAGATGAAGCTGTGATTTTTAACCTGTGGAAGCTTCAAGCGGTGAGGGTGGAGGAGAGAGTCACAGTGTGTGACTCTACGTGTCTGGAGAGGGAGGGGAAAGGCACCCTTCCTCTGAACCCAGGCTCAAGCTCAGTGCTAGGTCTGAGGGCCCCTCCTCCACGCGGCACCCCGCGTTCCCACACCAGCACCTTCTCACCTTTCACTGTCCTCATGATGAACCCAGCGTCTCACCAGCAGGGGTTTTAGTTTCCCTAAAACAATTCTAATGTTCTCTCTCCCCCTCCAGTACACATGCACGGCATTGATCTCCAGATAAATCCCTCCATGCGAAGATTTCCATAAACTGACCCTTTGCTCACTGGTCTCCTCCCAGGCCAAGCCCTTTGCCAGCACTTCCTTTGAGTCCCAAGCAGCTCTCTCAGACCTCAGGGTCTCTGCTGGTACAGTTTCCGCCCTCTTGTCCTTCCTGCCAGCCTAGCTCCCAGCTCTGAGGGAAGCTCTCCCTGGTGCTGGTCCTTCTCCGACTCCCAGGGTAGGTTTGCCTGCTTGCTCCCATGAATCCCAGGCTGCCTTGTCAGGGCATTTGGTGTCGGCTCTCAGCAAGTCTCACCACAGCCTATGAGCTCCTGGGGCAGGGGGGAGTGTCTCTAGCATCTCAGTTGTGAGCACAAAGTCCCGCCAGGGCAGGCTCCAGACCTGCCCTGTCCAATACAGCCAGGGCCATGTGTCTCTGCGTTAAAATTCATAAAACAGAGCAGCCCGGGTGGCTCAGCGGTTTAGTGCCACCTCCAGCCCAGGACCGGATCCTGGAGACCCGGGATCAAGTCCCGTGTTGGGCTCCCTGCATGGAACCTGCTTCTCCCTCTGCCTGTGTCTCTGCCTCTCTCTCTCTCTCTCTCTCTCTCTCTCTCATGAATGAATAAAATCTTTAAAAAAAATTCATAAAACAAAATTCAAATTTTGGTTTATCAGTCACACTAATCCTGTTTCAGGTGCTCCATGGCCATATGTGGTTGATGGCTACCATGCTGGGTAGGGCAGTACAGAATGCTGCTATCGTCACCGAAAGTTCTATTTATTGGATAGGGTCGCTCTAGACAAAGATCTGATGGTTGAGTAAACATACGAAGATGTCTCCCAGGCTGTCTGTCTCCAAAGAAGCTAGAATTAAAGGTCATTTAAGTCCAAAGCACCCACAGCAGGCTCTGGAGCTGCAGAGGGCTGAGATTGGACTCGGAAGGGAAGAAAGAGAGCAGAGTCCCTTCATCCACACCAGAAACCAGGAAGTGTCACTACCACCCTGTGGCCACTTCCACATGCATCCCCTCTCTTCATCAAGCAGAAGGGCACTATTTCCCAGAAGGGTCAAGATAAGCAGAGAAATGAGAGGCCCAAAGGACAACTCCCAGCACTGGAAGGCCATGCCCAGAGGCCTCAGGGAATGGCAGTGACATTCCTCAGGGAATGGCATGTCAGCAGTGACAGCTCAGGCAAAGGAAATTGCCAGACTTCATGGTTCAGATCTGTTCTCCAAAAAAACAACCAAATAAAAAAAAAGATACACAGATAAGACCATGTCTTGGGGCAGCCAGGGTGGCTCAGCGGTTTAGTGCCACCTTCAGCCCAGGGTGTGATCCTGGAGGCTCAGGATTGAGTTTCACATCGGGCTCCCTGCGTGGAGCCTGTTTCTCCCTCTGCCTGTGTCTCTGGCTCGCTCGCTCTCTCTCTCTCTCTCTCTCTCTCTCTCTCTCTCTCTCTCGAATAAATAAATAAATAAATCTTAAAAAAAAAAAAGACCATGTTTTAAACTCTCCATCTGGGACTCCTTGGTGGCTCGGCGGTTGAGCATCTGCCTTTGGCTCAGGGCGTGATCCCGGAGTCCCAGGATAGAGTTTCACATTGGGCTCCCCCCAGGGAGCCTGCTTCTCCCTCTGCCTGTGTCTCTGCCTCTCTCTGTGTGTCTCTCATGAATAAATAAATAAAATATTTTTAAAAATAAAAATAAAAAAATAAACTATCTTAGGGCATCTGGGTGGCTCAGGTTATGATCCCAGGGTCCTGAGATCCAGCCTCACGTGGCAGGAGTGGTGCTGCTCAGCAGCCTCCATCCCATGAGGACTTTCATTCATTCCTTGGTCACCCCTTCACCCAGCAAATATTTGCCAAGGACTTCCCACAGGCCAGGTGCTATGCAGCTGTGCACATGGACTCTTCTAGGTACAGGCTGAAGCCTTCTGTGTGTGCCTCTATGTGCACAGATGGGTACCCTTCAGACAGTCACTGCTAAGCTGGCTTGCAGAAATCCTACTTCTTAAAGAGGAATGAGATGCATTTGTATGAATAACACAGAGACGAGATTAAGACAGAAAATACTGTATGAGCCCATTTTAGCAACTATAAAAAATAAAAATAAAAAAAGAAACAAATTTGTATGTAAATAAGAACAATGTGCCATCCTGGATTGGCTCCTAGAACTGAAAAGAAGACACTAATGGAAAAACTGGTGAAATCCAAAAAGAGTCTGGAATTTAGTTAACAGTAACATACCAACATTTTCTGTTTTGACAAATGTACAACAGTAATGTATGATGTTAATGATGGGGGAATCTGGGTGAGGACCATATACAGGAACCACTGCAGTTTTCCCATAAATCTAAAACTCTTCCAAAATAAAACATTTTTTAAGAAAATTAGCCATGTTCAGATGCCATTCAGAAGCTAAAGGGTTCTATCTCTGACGTCAATTTTGGAAAAGCACGGGTTTTTATGCTGTTTGGACCTTTGGTTTCTAAGATTTGCACCTATCTTTGATGGGTGGAAGTTTTAGAACCAATTCCGGCTACAAGCACACAAGACCCATCAGGGCCAAAAACAGGGTAGAGTAGGTGTCAGAGTCCAAACAACCATCTGAGTGTAAAATCAGACCCATACCCTGGGACCAATCTTGAGGCTTACGCCAGGGAGCTGCTCTAACTCCGGGCCCCCATCACTATGCCCTCATACAGGTAATAAGGAGAGATTCCAGGAGCAGAGCTGAGTGGAGGCTGCCCCCTCCCCAATCAGCAGGGGCTGGGGTTACTAATGGAAATTGCCCTCCTTTCCAACCTTCAGCATGCTCTGGCCTGAGCCTAAGAACCAACCTGAGATTTGAAGGGAAGAAACAGAATAATCTTGAGAAAAGGGGTCTGGAGACTTTAGGGAAGACATACTGTGATACCCAGCCAATGGTTCCTTGTGAACCTTAAAACCCATGCAGAAAACTGTTGGTCTGCTCCCCAGCTCCTCTCAGGTAGCCTGGCCCACCCTTCTCATGCTCCCTACCCTTTCAGGCCTCATTCCTCAAACTTTCTGGTAAGGATGCCCATGACTGGCCTTTGGCACCAGGGATGGGGGCGGCAGGGTGGGGGTGGCAGTGAGGAAGCTTCTGTCCCTGCCACCCTTCTTAGGCCTTGAGCAGATTCCCATTGCCTCTTGATTCAGAAAACTGCTTCCAGCCTTCCCTTCATTCCCTTCTTTGCACTCCCCAGATGGTTATTTCAAGCTACCTGTGTGCAAACCTCCAGCAGTCTCTGTGGGTCTGGCTCTCACTCAGGAATAACAGCGGCTGAGGATGAAAAGTGAGGAAATTGCCCAAATTTTCTCTCCTCCACCCCAGTGAACACCACTGTGGTTCTAAGTACTTGACCTTCCCAAGTGCTTCACAGTGTAAGAGGCACACGGGTCATGGTACAGCCCCAGACTACAGAGGCCTCGCAGTGAAGGGTTGGCCCAGCTCCTGGAAGCACAACCCTTTAACGAGTGAAGCGTGTTGGTATGGTCACAAGAGGGGTGCCAAAGAGGCCCAAGGACTCCCCAGGGCAATGGCTTGTCCCGGCCTTCCTGAGGTACCAACTTTCCCAGGGCTCCTCCCAGAAGCTGACTTGTGGGTAGACGGCTCAGGCCCTAGAGCTGGGAAGGTAGATCATGGGGCTGTGATTCTAAAGAGGCTTCTCTTGTGGAGCATGAAAAGTCAGAGTAATCTGTGCCACTCACTCAGAACCAAACCCTCGACTCCTGGGACATCCACCACAAGGATGAGATTCAACCCTACCTCCCCTCTCAATCGTCACACTGAGCCCAACACCTAGTGGGTTGTCGTGGAGCATGTATTCCAGCAGGAGAGAACAGATAGACGACATACAGTTAGATACACTCCAGAAAGTGGTCGGTGTCAACGAGAAAAATCAGCCAAGATGCACTGGTAGAAAATAAAGGGTATGAGTGATCAGGTTATCAGAGAAGGCTGCTTAGAGGAGGTGACAATGGACCTGATGCTATAGTGATGTCCCCAGGAGAAGCCAAGGAGAAAGCACTCCAGGGAGAGGAAGAGGGTGGGGATGGGGAGAGGTAGACAAGTCTGCAGATCTGGGGGCAGAGCTCACGGGGTTCACATATGTGAGAGAGGGCAAGGGAAGACTCAGGGCTGTAGCCTGAGCAACTGGGCAGATGATGCTACTGTTCTCTGAGATGGGCAGAGGTGGGAAGAAAACATGCCTATGTGAATAGAAGGAGAAGAGCAAGAGTTCGGCCTGAAACATGTTGTTTCTGAGCGGCCCCCGGTCCCCAGGCAGCTGGAGATGCTTTTGCTCTCTCACCCTGACCCCGTCGTTCCCACAGAGTTCTCTGCTCAGTCTCGACCCCAGTCCCCTGGGCCATGTAGCATCCTGGTTCCCAAACCATATCTGGCTCTTGGGCTCTCCCTCCTACCTAACCCTTCCATACAAATGGGCCTGCCCCCTCATTTACCACCAGCTCTGAGGCATCACTCACAACCTCATGACTCAAACATCACCTAACTCAGTATCTGCTATGCCTCCGGGTCTGGCTGGGAGACCCCGGTCCCAGCTGCCCCCTGCAGCCAGTCTCCATGGCACCAGCTTCTGCAACGGGCACATCTGGCTCCTGTCTCACAGGCAGGTATAGGTGGAACTGGGTGCCTGGCACACTGGCAGATCTCTGCAGATCTAAGGAGAACGCCTAGAGAAGCTAAACCAACTGATGGAGATGGCTCAGGCCCTAGAACGGAAGTTAGAAGGCACAGTTTGGAGTACAGAAGGCCTGGGTCAGAACCCCAAGAGTGTCCCTATTACCAGCTCCAGACTATCGCAGAGCCCTTTGGCCTCTTGAACGTGTGGTGGTCCTCTGTCAAGGAGGGATGCTGCTGGGGAGATGTTGGGCAAGTCATTGCCTCTGTGGGGCATCCTCCACTGCAAGCTACAGATGCAGGTGTGAAGGGAAACTGCTTTTCACCTCTGAGACTGGGGGAGAGGAGGAGTAAAGGTTGGGGTTAGTGGGGGGGGGGGCAGGATTCAACTCTTCCTAGCTCCCAAGTCCATGATTTTAAACATGATATCATGGACAACCATTATATATATGTTGAGATCTCCTTCCTATACAACAGAAAGCTGTTAAGACAGGTTGGTGGGGGACGCCTGGGTGGCTCAGCAGTTGAGCATCTGCCCTTGGCTCAGGTCATGACGCCAGGGTCCTAGGATCGAGTCCTGCATTGGGCTCCCCACAGGGAGCCTGCTTCTCCCTCTGCCTATGCCTCTCTCTCTGTGTCTCTCATGAATAAATAAATTCTTAAAAAAAAAAAAAAAGATAGGTGGGTGGGTGGAGAGACATGGCTCCTTATACATGTGTGCATGTGTAAGTGTTAATAATGCCCTAGGAAACACCATCTCACAGGGCAGTTTCCCTCAGCCTTCACACAGACAAGCTCCTTCCTGCCAGCTTTGTAACCTTTGGCGTGCACCACAAATATGAGGGCCGCCAGGGCTGGGCCAGGCCAGGCACATGTGACGTGTTGACAGCACCCCGTGGGTCCACCGTTCACCCCCACCTGCTCCACTCACCTCATGACAAGACCATCTAAGTTTATGTCACTTCCTGTCCAGGAAATCTCTCCCAGGAAAAATTCCTAAATATACAAATAGCTGCATAAATCATATTAACTACTGCATTAGATAGAATACCCAAGGACTGAGATGAGCCTCTGCCTGATAAACCACATCCCATGCACACAATCAAACATTATACAGCTACTTTAAAAAGAGAGGGGGGTTATTGTTAAAGTATGAAGAAAACATGCTGGCTAGCATAGCAAATGATAAAAACAAAACTGTTTATTCAAGATGGCTAGTATGTTGTTGTTGTTTTTTTAAGATTTTATTTATTTATTCATGAGAAGCACAGAGAAAGAGAAAGGCAGAGACACAAGTAGAGGGAGAAGCAGGCTCTCTGCGAGGAGCCCGATGCGGGACTCGACCTCAGAACACTGGGATCACACCCTGAGTTAAAGGCAGACACTCAATCACTGAGCCACCCAGGTGTCCCTATTCAGGATGGTTTAAACCAGTGTTGCCCAAGAGTAATATAATACAAGCCATATACTCAAATTTTTGAGTCACAACATTTTAACAAGTACACATGAAATTAATTTTAATGACATTGTATTTACCTTAATATACCCCAAAGTGTCATCTCAATGTATACTAAATATGAAAAGTTATTAATATTTTATTTTTTTCTATAAAAAGTCTTCAGAATTCAGCACATCTTTGGATTTCTATCTTTGAAATTACAGCACATCTCATGTGGATTTGCCACGTGGCAAGTACATCATAGCCTCACTGGCTTGTAACTACCTTACAGCACGGTGGGTCTGACCCATTAGAAATTTCAAAAAGACTTAGGTACTAGGGAGGAAAACTAGAAGGAAATATCAAAATCTTAATGATCAGAGACTTTTGCTGAAAGGTGGGAATATATATGTGATTTTTTTCCTCCTCTGTTTTCCAAAGTGTCTATAAATAATCAATTCATATTGCTTTTAAACAACAGCAAGTGTCAACTTTTTAATTTTAGAATTGAAGGGATTTAAGAGATCTGACGGTGAACTCCACCTGCTATAGACTGATTTACTGACTCCTCAAGAGAGCTGTCCTGTGTCCCTGACACCTGGCACAGAGTACACTCTCCAAGCTCACTGGCTGCTTAGTTGGTGGGTGGGTGGGTGGGTGGGTAGGCTGGCTGGATGGGAAGAGGGAATCAAGGAGGGAAGATAATACAACAGATACAAGAGAGAACTAAACTCAGACTCTTGTTTCTGAATCCCAAAGTGATCCCTTGCTAGCTGTTGGACTTCAAACAAGGCATGTAACCAACCACTCTGTGCTTTAATTTCCTCAAGTATGAAACAGCAATAATGACAGTATTCCTTCAGAGTTTTGTGAGAATTAAGTGAGATTATCTAGACAAAGTGTTTAGCACGGTGTCTGTCACACAGCCAATGCTTCCAGAAATGCTGGCTGGCTCTACTTATGGTGGTGAGTCAGTGAACCATCAGTGTGGTCAGGCTGTCTACCTCATAAAGCAGCAACACCCAGGACACATGCTAGAGCCACAGGTACTGTGGGTTCCTCCCACTGTGGCATCCTCCCAAGTCCCCCCCCCCCCCCCCAGTTCCCACACCCTGCTTACCTGTACCACTGCTGACCTCACACTGAAGGTACACAGCCAGTCACTGAAACGGGGGTAGCTGTTGAGCTCTGGGGTCCTCTCGCCAGGAGCCACGCTCAGCTTGCACTGCTGCTGTTTGCAAATGTACCGGACCAGCTTTGCCTGTGGGAGCCCAGGGGAAAAAAAGGCCAGTTCATTTGGGGCGCACACATGCATGTGGCAGCCCCAAGCACAATACACAGGAGCCTGCTGTAATCCCCCCTGCGGTCATTCAAACACCGATAAAGTAGGAAATGGAAGGATGAGAAGAGGAGACGGGCGTGAGAAAGCTGGCAGGAGACCTGGAGAGCCACTCGTGACCCCTCTGCACCCTGAGGCTGGCTGACACTGCCTCACCCTCAGGACTCCCATCCTCGGAGATCAACGGGTAACACTGGTCAGGACAGAGAACTGGGTTAACACATAAGAGCCTCCCACCTGGGGAAGCTGGGGGTGTGGGGGGACAGACAGTAAGTGAGGACAAGGAAGATGTGGGGATTTGGGGAGAATGAGTAACCCTCCACTTAGGAACCTTCCAACCTAGTTTCAAACTGCCTAAGTTGGGATCCGGGGACTCAGGCATACCCTAACGAGGGACCCTGAATGAATTACTGAACCCCAACACCCAAAAAGCCTCAGTTTCCTCCTCCAGAAAATGAAGTAATAACAGAACCTCCCTCCCTCTCAGGGAGGCCAAGAAGAAATGAAGCACTTGGTGCATGCCTGGCACACATGAGCATACCACATGCTGGCCATGCCTTTTGGGATGTGGCCTTCTGGGCAAAGGTCCTTGACTTGGGCTCACCAATGGGTTTTTAGGAAGCACACCCCAATATGTATGCAAATTTCAGAGGTACGACTCTGCATTTTCCAGGGGAAGAGTGTCCATAGTTTTCAAAAGCCTCTCAAAAAGCTAAAACTTTAAGAAGGGAAGTTGAAATAAGGACAGCCTGGTCCTCTCTCTGACAAACACTGGGCTCTAACCAGGTGCTCTGCACAGGACTAAAGAATGCAGAGGGAGGGGTGATGGGATGGGCAGGATGGGTGCCCCCATCAGTGCCCAGGGTTTATTAAAAGAAGGTTGAGCTGATAGAACAGATAGAAATGAGCTCACAGTCTCAAGAGGAGGACCAGGGAGCTTCCTGGCTCCGCTGAGATCCAGGGACGCAGAGACTCCATGAGGGCTCCGGTCACACTGGCCTCCCCTTGGTGCCTTTCAAGCTTCCCCAGAAGGAATGCACCTTCAAAGTCTTGTGCAGGAACTCTCCCAAGTAGAGCTACTTCCCAGTACCCCCTGACCTCAAGGGGTTTTGTTGTTCATTCATTCCTTTCTTCCTCATCTGTAAATATCTCAGCGCATTTCTCTAAGGGTAAGGAATCCTTCTGTTACTCACGATACTAGTAATAATAAGTATTCTGTTACTCACAAAAAAGTAATAACAATTAATTAACATTTCAAGTATTTAGAAAGGCTCCCCAATTCCTAACAGGAGCTCTTGACTATTTGGGGACCATGGACCCCTCCCCAGTAGACTAGGGAGGTCCCCAGTCCCTTTCTAAGAATGATGCTTCTAACGAAACACTTAGGATTATAAAGGAAATCAATTCTATTTAAATACATTTCTCAAAATATTTATAATGGTGAAAGAGTACTAAAAGCCCAACTTTCTTCCTTTAAAGATTTATTTATGTGGGGGAGGTGAGCAGGGGGTAGGACAGTGGGCGAGGGAGAGCCCAAAACAGATGACATACTGAGTATGGAGCCTCACAACAGGTTCAAACCCAGGATCCTGAGATCACAACTTGAGCCGAAATCAAGAGTCGGACGCCTAACCAACTGAATCACCCAGGCGCCCCCAAAAGCCCGTCTTTATTACAGCATGAAACAATAGCTGGCTGTGGGTCTCATAACTATGACAGCTTTTATATTGTGACAAGTGTCAACTACTTTTTTAGATATAGCCACAACTGTAAGGTGATATGCAAACAGCTGTGCTTTTCGCTGGTGACTGAGTCACACATATATGCTAAGATGACTGTGCCTTGTTGCCTACATTCAAACTGAGTAACATTAAATTCCAGTTAAGGTTAATGAAAATAAAGGTTCCTTTTTTCCCCCTACAAATTCATGGATCCCCTGAATTCTATCCACAGGTAAAGAATCCTTGTGGGGCACTTGGGATGCTCAGTTGGTTAAGCATCTGCCTTCAGCTCAGGTCATAATCTGGGGGTCCTGGGATGAAGCCCCACAGCAGGCTCCTACTCAGTGGGGAGCTTGCTTCTCTCTCTCCCTCTGCTCTTCCCCCAGCTCATGCTCTCCCTCTCTATTTCTCTCAAATAAAGTCTTTTTTTTTTTTTTAAAGAATTCACTTATTTATTAATGAGAGACACAGAGAGAGAGAGAGAGAGAGAAGCAGAGATACAGGCAGAGGGAGAAGCAGGCTCCATGCAGGGAGCCTGACGTGGGACTTGATCCCGGGTCTCCGGAATCACGCCCTGGGCTGAAGGCAGCGCTAAACCGCTGAGCCACCTGGGCTACCCTCAAATAAAGTCTTAAAAAAAAAAAAAAAAAAAAAGAGTCCTTGTGAGATGTGAAACGAGACCCACACTGACAACAAAACAAGACCATTTGCTTCTCCATCAGCCTTTCTGAAAATTCCCCTAGAAACTCTGGTCCCAGGACTAGACTCAGGGATACCCACCCCTTCGTACGGCCCTGAGCACCATTATGTGCCACCACCTCCAGAGGGCTCAGTGGCAAGTGGGCACAATTGCCAGGGAGGGAAAAGGGAATCAAAACAAAAATGATTCCAATTTCCAGTTTCGATGTTTAGAGAAATCTACACAGAGGCAGACCCCTGGCCTTCCTGCACCACGGGCCCCGCAGGCACCCCAAGCTGACACTGCTAATCAAACACTCTCTGCGGAGGCTTTACACCCCTGAGTGACACGGCTAACAGAACACCACTCTGTACAATCCCAAGTGCCACTTGAGAAGTACATCCGCTGTCCTACCATGGAACTAAGCCCCGGGAACATCTTCAGAGCACAGTTAACAAACAGGAAGATGTGAGTGCCACTTTTATCCTACAGGGTTAAGTAAAGGCACTCCTGTCCCCCCCATCCGGCCTAACCTCACAACAATCTATCCCTTCCAGTGTGACCAGAGGCCGAGGACTCCCCACCTTCCTTCCCAGGCTCATCTCTGCTCCCCTCCACCCCTGGCTCACCCTGCCCTGCAGGTGCACACTCACCTAGGAGCTATTTCTCCAATACTTCCTGTACTTTCCTACCCCTGGGCCTCTGCTCAAGCTGCGTGCAGTGGTTACAAGTCCTTCCCTCCCCTGGCCACGGCATCCTCGTGCTGGGCAAGACTTCCCAGGCCTTCTTACAGTCCCCGTCTCCCCTTCTGCACATGTGCTCTACATCTCTACGGCTGCACCCCCAACCGGTGTGAGTTCCCAGGGCAGCAGACACAGCACCGGGCCCCGGAGTTGAGCCAAATCAGGATTCAAATGTAGGTTCTACCCCACGTTCACAGTTATATGACTTCGGGGAAGTTTGTTCATCTTTCTGAGTTTTGGTTCTCTCATCTGTACAACGACAGGCATGATGACATCCAGCCCATGCTCTGTTGGGGGAATCGAACAGTACAGAAAAACCCTGAGGATACGTAAGTCCCCAGATTATTACGTATCAGGTCAGGACCGTGTCCATCTCATCTGTGACCGTCCCCACCTGCCTATTACTGCACCTGGTATGCAACATATGCTCAAAACGGCCCAAGGAAGGAAGGAGGCAAGGACACACATGGACCACAGCCCCATGCTGAAGCCACTCTTTCCCTCCATCCCAGCCACTCTCCAAACATGGCTCAAAGAGCTGGCCAAAGACAGGGCAAAACATCAAATAACTGTCCAGAGTCCAAACCGTTAAGCAGAGGTCTGGCACTCACAGCAGATCAAGACTGGCCCCCTTGGCCTCAGCCATGAGAGCCAGGGTCCCGGCTTCCTAGACTTCAGCCCCTTCCCACATACCCAGCCCCTTTCGGCCTCAAGGCTCTCTGCCCAGAGGCTCTCTTCCGTAACCTCTGGGCCACAGCTCAGCTTAGAACTCCATTCTTCCAGAGAGCACTGCCCATGCCCCTCAGCCCACCTCCCTGACCAGAACACACAACCAAGTTCTAATATTTTACTCTTCTGATTCCCACCGTATGCCCCCCCCCTCCCCCGGTCAGGTGTCTGCTGTGTTCGGATCCCTGCTACGAACCAGCAGAGCCCCCAGAGCACACGGTCTGCTACTGTAAAACCTCTGCTGGACGAATGGACACAGGAACACACAATCTACCTTGGAGTCCTGCCAGGCTCAGACATTTACCAGAATGAGAGCAGAAAATAAAGGCTAACTATGCAAGTGGTCACTCAGGAGCTCAACAGTCTCAAAAGGCAAGGCAGGTTCCCCAGAAGAGGAATGAGTGGGCTTCTCTTCTTAAAGGTTGCTAGAGATCCCTGCTAGACAGCACAGAGGCTGGGTAGGATTCTGCAGAATGTGAAGGGACTCCTCACTACACCCAGTTAACAACCCATATGCCTGGCTGGCTATGCTGGGACAAGGAAAGACACACAGCGCGCTGTGACCCATCTGCCAGCAGGTCTGATGCTCTGGCAGCTGCTATCTATCCCCCGGAGCTCATAAAGAAACACCTCATAGGTCTGGTTTCTGCTAAAGCAGCAAAACTATTCTCATTCAAAAAAAAAAAAAAAAAAAACAACTATTCTCATTCACAGAGGATGCAGGTACCCAGCATGCAGCAGCTTCCATCTGAGTAAGCCAGTCTGCCTCACTTTTTGGAAAGTTGGTCACAGTCACAGAAGCAACCAGGGGCTACTTTCCCAGACAAACCACAGTGGGACCTGCCAGCCCAGCCCCAGGGGCCTACAAGGGGACCGTTCACAGGCAGTGTCATTTTTTTCTTAACCACAAAACCGCAAGATAGAAATTTTCCGGAATAGAAAAGCACCTGGGGTTTCAGCGAAGGAACGTGCAGCAAGAGGGAAAGACTTACTGGCTCTCTGGTCGCTGGGGAGGACCCCAGGCCGGAAGTGAACTCGTAACCCCACCCCCAATATTCTTCTGCTTCACTGAATGTGTGCTTCACCCCTGCCCTGACACTCAGCCTGGCTTCACAGCTGAGAGGTAGTACCAGCCACTAGAGTACACAGGAAGCCCTCATAAGTGTCCTAGGCTGAAAGAGCCAGGACCTGGTCCCAGCCCTGACATTTAGATCAAGGATCTAAGGGGAAATCCCCCTTAGCTCAGCTTCAATCTCACCACCTATAAAAAGGGTATCATTTTATAGAAGCTGGGGCCAAGTGAGTGACCATATATAAAACTGTTTGGAATGAGGGAAAAAAATATGACAAGTCCTACTACATTACTGTTAGGTTACTCCAACCACATCCAAGAGGCAGCACTCTGGCTCAAGATAGATGGACCTGGCCTCTCAGCCCCAGTCCACACACACTCCACGAGTGGACACAGATTTAGCCTGTCGGTCTTAGTTTTACCACCTATAAAATGAGACTGATCTACCTCAGAAGGTTGTTGTGGAGATTTACATGAGAAAATATGGACATGAAACATTCAGCAAAGTGCCTGGAAGAAGGAAAACATGTGCTCAGTGGGCGGTGTCCTCACTAAGCCAAGTCTTCAGGCTCTCTTACAACCTCCCTGGGCAACAGGGCAGGTGTGGGTGGGATTGTACTCATTTCAGAGATGGGGGTTAAAGATGACCCCGAAAGCTGGCATTGGTCTTCAGGACGACACTGGGAGAACTCACAGATCTGGTACATTTCTTTTCAAGGCATGAGGGCCAGGACCTGGCTGAGGTGTTGGCTCCTGTGAACACGAACAACCCCTCTCCTTGGGAGTGCTCACATCCCCCTGCAGCAGCATCAGAGGGCATGGCTGGAGCCGAGCATCAACTCCAGAATGCCCCTTGCCTCATCTGGCATCTTGAGCAACCACAAATCTACTGCCATCTCTAGCTGCTCTGGTGGGACTCCAACACAGGCCTTCCAAATAGAAGCTGCCGTAAGCATGGCTTCCGTGAAGTGGCCGAGGGAGGTGGGCTGTCAGACATCCCTAAAGGGCAGACACCTGTCAGAGCTCCCAAAGCACCTGCCACCGAGAAACTTCTGCAGGAACAGGAAGCAGCTCCCAGAACTGCAAGGGGCCCAGGAAGCTGAGAGGCCTTCCATGTCTGCTCTGCTCAAAGTTCGCCCAAACATGGCTCTGTGGAGGCATCTTCAGCTCTCAAATTCACCCTGCAGAGAGCATCACAGCTGTCAGAGGCAACCCATGAGCCTGGCTGACCTTGGGCTCGCGCTCTTCTGCGGCCAGAGTACCAACCACAGCAGGGTGGGGTGGCAGCTGTCCTGGCCTCCAAGCGAGACAGGGCAACGCTGGCTGAAATGGTCATCCCAGCAGAAACCTCTCGCAGGCTCCCACAGGGCAGCAGGATGGGGGCCAGCCATTGTGCCTGAGTGGCTGGGGGGTGCAGTGGGAATGACCGGGCAAACATTCTGCGCCCACACCTCCCATGTACCACCAGCACCCGTTCCAACTGGTCAGGGCCATGCCTCCCATTGTTAACTGTTCTATCACCCACAGAGGGAAGCACAGGCTTAGCAGCCGGGCAGACAGAGGCAGACCAAAGTTCCACCCCTGGCGTTCTCACATACCAGGGGCACGGCCGTGGCCAGTTTATTCCGTCTTAGTTTCCTCACCTGTAAATCAGAGGAAATAGCACCTGCTCTACAGCACTGCTGAAAACTCATGATGGGATTCGTGCAGGTGTAATGCTTAGCCCAATGGCCAGCGCTCACTGAACAGGATGCTCTTAGCATCAGCCCTGCTCAGCCTGCAAGCACAGCCTCGAGGAGGAGGAGTGTAACGACTTTTGGCCAGTGCCATCTGGATTACTCTTTTTGAAGGCTTTTGCACTTTTGCAGAAAACACACAGACAACTAGCTCTGCAAAGAAAGTCAGCTACCCCCTAACACTGCAGGGCCTGGGATGCAGAGGTCCCAATTTTGTTGGCCCCAAATCTGTAATCCAGGCTCTGGAAGTGGCCAGATGTCACGACTTTTGTCACCCTAACTCTGTCTCAGGCATTGGCTGCTTGCCTTTCTCAGTGTTGCAGGGGTTTTCAGATCTCAAGCAGGGCAGGCAGTTCAGTCTATGGGGACAGATGTGACAGATGCTGAAAGATAAATGGTGGACAAATGAATCCCAGGCACAGAGATGTACACCAGATTCCCGTGTATAGCAATGGGCTTTCTCAATTATGCATATCATGTCATTATTCCATTATCAGCTCTAAGTAGTTATAATGATCTCTTCTATTTATGTAGTAACTTATCACTTTCTCTCCCTGGATTCTCAATGAAAATTCCAGGAGGTAGGAATTGCAGCAGACCCCTGAAGGCACAGGAGTGATCTCCCAAACCCTCACATATCCCCAAAGCTGGCAATCTCCCTCAGCATATATCATACTCCCCACAAAACACCGTCGAGCTTAAATGAAGACACTACAGACCCTTCTAGACTCTTGGTGGGAAGTACTGTGTACTCAATATTAAGCCAAGAAAAAAAGCTGTGTCGAGATGTGGATGCTGGGCAGCCTGCTTGGCTCACTCACTGACTAAGGGATGCCCACCCACCCTACAAACAGCAGAGTGCAATTCTAAGCCCAGCCTCAGCACACTGGTAAGTATGGCCCATCACTTAGGATCACTCACAAATAGTCAAACCACATATGCTAAACCCATGAGCCTTATGGGTGTATTTTATTATTCCCACCTTACAAATGAGAAAATTGGGACACCAAGAGCTTTGTAACTTTCCCAAATCATATGGTTAAAGGTATTCTTTAAAGAAACCCAATAGTTTCTACGTACCATACCATCTCCCAGAATAGTGACTCCTGCTACCTATACCTTTAGCTCGTCAAGCAATCCTGGCCAGCACAAGCAGGACACCAGTGGGCAAGGTCTACCTCTCTTGTGATCAGAAGCCCCAAATCCAGCAATGCACAGACTGCTGCAGGCGGTGAATCCTCTGAATAAAAGCCATAGACTTCTCCACTCTCCAAATGTGTCCAATCACTCAAACAGGCCACCACCTCTGACCCTAATTTGCAAAACCTATCATCTGGACTATACCCAATCCCTGGCTCCAGACCAGCTCTGAATTCACTAAAACTAGCCACCACCCTGCCCAGTACCTAGAGTCACCCCTTTCAAGGATATCCCAGCATCTTTGCAGACTAAGGTGAGAGGTACCTGGATGGCCACTTTGGACCAGACTCCAGCTCACCACCACCTATGGGAGCCTGACACCCTCCTCCAGGTGAGCAACACCATACTCTAAGAAGATCTTGACACAGGCTTTGCTAGTACCAAGCCCCTGTCCACTCCATCCCAAACTTCAGGGAGTTGCTAAAGCTCTTGAGACTTACTCCCATCTTCCCTAGATAGTTCCTGACACTACTGCTCCTTCCCAGGCACCTCTGGCCCTGCCCAGGCCTTGGAGCTATTCCTCTTATTTTTCCCCACCCCCTCCCCAAAGCTGGAGTGGACTTCTGGGGACTTCCTGCCAGCCGAGCCAGCTAAGCTGTCTGCTCTGCCTACCATGGCCAACGTGTTGCAAAATGATTTCTGAGAATGTAAGGAGGCCTCTGGAGGTCATGACGCAGCTGACAGCTCCATGCACAGGCACGGACCGACCACAGCACTTAGCTCCAAGAGCACCAGAGGCAGCCCTGGGTCTCCAGCACTGCTGTACCTCCCAGAGCCCTCAAGGGGACACAGGGGGTCGGGGCTATTCTTGGTGAGCAAGGGACAGAGAAAGCAAGAGTGCCAAGCCAGTGGGGTGAGGAGAGAGAAAGTGACCTCAATCTCCAGACTGGGGATTTTGCAACCAGTCATCCTTCGGCTGGCCCTGTCCCGCACACGGGCTCTCCTGGGGAAGCTGCCAACCATGTGCATTTGTGCAGAGACAATCTCCGCGCCAAGCCTCCCACTAGCAACCCTGCCCTGACGTCAAACTCCGAGTCAGGGAACTTCAAATACAAACAAACAAGTCTGCCCCAGACCACAAGTGGAGCCGTTCCCAAGGAGGCCAGAGATGACAGGGTCACAGCTGGGAACTCAGGGCTCCCTGCCCTGCCTTGACTCTACTGGAGCTACAAACTCCAAGGCCTGACTATGGGCTACATATGGGAGCCTCAAGCCCAAGCTGAGACCAAACGGGATCCATCTCTGGCCTCAGGGATAGATGTTGAGCACCAGCCTGCAGCCCCGCACAGCAGGGGGGTCCAGTGACCCTGTCTGGAACCACAGTGCAATCAGTAGCCCCCCCCCTTAGATAACATCGCCAGTTGTCACTGCCCTGATGCTAAGTGTGAGCATGCAGAGGGAAAGGAGAGACCGATGTGACCAGGAAGTGCTCACAAAGCAACCTGGGAAAGATGGAGCTGGAGCCCAGCCAGGGTGGATGGCTACGGATGAGGGTTTTCTTAGCAACACCTGCTCTTCCATCGCAGGCTCCACCGAGGTCAGGAGACTTGATAGGAAAGATTTTCAAGAGGAAGGCAGTTCCCTGACCTACGTATTATTCTAAGACAGCCTCCACCTGAGAAGCCACGGGGGAGTCAAATAAATGTGCTCTTCAACCTTTGGCTTAAAAAGCTGGTGAGGGCAGCCGGGTGGCTCAGCGGTTTAGTGCCACCTTCAGCTCAGAGCCTGATCCTGGAGACCTGGGATCAAGTCCTACGTCAGGCTCCCTGCATGGAGCCTGCTTCTCCCTCTGCCTGTGTCTCTGCCTCTCTCTCTGTCTCTCATGAATAAATTTTAAAAATAAAAAGCTGGTGAAACGGTGGTCTCAGGGATACCTTTCCAGTTTTGCTTTGTGCCCCCATTCAATCCTTTGTGCTCTGTGTTTTAGAACCAGCAGTCCCAGGGGAGGGGCCTGTGGGAAAACTGGACTACATCATGAGAAAGCCAGACATCTGCTTCATCCTCCCAACTGCCCTGCGCCTCACGTGACTGCACAAGGCAAGGGAAGCAGAACCTTGATCTATAATCCATTCGTGCAAGAAGGGGTCAGGAGACTTCTTCCCAGTGCCAGGCACCTTGACACAGTCCCAAGACACCTAGCGCATGAGTTTGAGGAGCTTACACAAATGTAGGCGACAGACTTATCCATGGAGAGACCTCACTTGACAGTGGGAGGTGGAAGGCACAGAAAAGGAGGTGTGTCCACCCTGTGAGCATTGCCTCCACCGTCCTCCACAGTCTCAAAGCTCAGCACTTCTGGGAAACTGAGGGGAGCGTGGGCATCAAAGCCCAGGTGTCACCCACAAACCAGATTCCTAATTGACACAGCTTTGTCTCCGTCCAAACACACGGCTCCTATATGCCTGGCTGAAGTCCACCAGTCCCACAGAGCACGGCTCAGCCCAGAACCCCTCAAGTACAAAAGGGAATTCCACAGGCAGCCCAGGTGGCTCAGTGGTTTAGCGCCGCCTTCAGCCCAGGGCATGATCCTGGAGACCAGGGATCGAGTCCCATGTCAGGCTCCCTGCGTGGAGCCTGCTTCTCCCTCTGCCTGTGTCTCTGCCTCTCTCTCTGTCTCTCATGAATAAATAAATAAAAATACACTTTAAAAAAATAGGAAATCCCAGAGAAGTCCTAACACTGCCTACTAGAGGGGACATGGGTGTGAATTACTAAATGTGGCCGAGGAAAAAAGGCAGAGGGCACACCTAATGCAAAGGTGGAGCCCTGCCAATGGGGCCACCCCATTTACTATCCTGAGGATCTCATCCCCTGGAAGCTTCAAGAAGTAAGCAATGGGGGAGGCACTTCAAATTCTGATCTGAAAGCATCTGCTGTGTGTAGGATACTGTGCCATGTGCTGGGGATATAGAAGGTGTACCTTTCCGGGAACATACATGACTGCTTGCCTAGCGACTCCAGTCACCACAGAAAAGGATAAAGGGCTACATAGGGGGCAAAGGTCAGGAGCAGGTAAGCAGACAAACAGAGGTCAACTCATGTGATGGCAAACTCCTCTAAAAGATGATAGCCACTGGGATGCCTGGGTGGCTCAGCGATTAAGTGTCTGCCTTTGGCTCAGGGTGTGATCCTGGAGACCAGGGATTGAGTGCCATAATGGGCTCCCTGCATGGAGCCTGCTTCTCCCTCTGCCTGTGTCTCTGCCTTTCTGTGTCTCTCATGAATAAATAAAAATCTTAAAAAAAAAAAAAAAGATAATAGCCACTGCATTAGGCATTGCTCATGCCCTACCTCATATCCATTCCTGACTTTCTCCTCACTCACAGAATGATTTTGTCGCTGTGCCCAGTGATGAACTGGTCTGAGTCAGTGGTTCTCTACACTGACTTTACATCACAGTAACATGAGCCCCCTAGATTCGCATGGGATGGGGTCCCAGCATGGGATTTTGTGGCTGTGTGTGACAGTCCTGGTCAATGGGACACAAGGACACATCCACCGAACTGCAGAGAAGTGTCTGCTTTCCTCACAAGTGGGGCAGCTGCCAGGGCTGTCCACCACCTTCTTCCCGCTTTAAAGATTTGAATTGCCAAGAGTTGTCCAGAGAACCAGAGACAGCAGCACTATCCAGCTACTGTCAACATGTAAGCCACCTAACCCCAAACTTCTCAGTGTAGAAGAAACTTAACTGCCTATTTGTTGAAGTCACATTTTCTTTTTTTTTTTTTTTTTTGAAGTCACATTTTCTGTTAGTCATTTCTGCTAACACTTACTAAGCCCACACTATTTCAAACCTCCTTCTAAAGCTTCTAAGGTGGGGCACCTGGGTGGCTCAATTGGTTAAGCGTCTGCCTTTGGCTTGGGTCATGATCCCAGGGTCCTGGGATTGAGCCCTGCATTGGGCTCCCTGCTCAGTGGGGAGCCTGCTTCTCCCTCTCCCTCTGCCTGATAAATAAAATCTTTTTAAAAAATAAATACATAAAGCTTCTAAAGCTAACATTTCTAAGCCTATGGCTTCCTGTTGGCTTCCAGAAAACCTACAAAAGGAAAAAGTATCCCTTCATTCTTCTTGGGACCACCTGCTACCCAAATTCATCGCTTTAAAAAGTCCTTCCAAATTTCAAAGAGCAGCTATGTTGTCATGAAGTCCAATTTGCCAATTTTTTTTCTTTTTTTGGTTTGTGTTTTTCATTTACTAAGAAATTTTTGCCAAGACCCACATTCACAAAGATGTTCTACGCTAAGTTTTATAGTTTAATCTTTGTTTAGGTAGGTCTATGATCTATAAAATTTGAAGTAATTTTTGTATTCCAAGACTGTCTTTACCATAACTCTGCACTGATTTTTAAACTGGATATTCCTATATGCCAGGCACTGTGATATGCATTTTATGTATACTGTCTCATCTACTAGTCACACGAAACCTGTGATTGGTATACATGAGAGCCTTCATGGACTCTCCAAGACCAGGACAGCTGATGCCATGTGGAACATGCCACCTCTGCCACAACAGAGGTTTATGTATGTGCTGTAAGATCTCAAGAAGACTGGATCTAACTGTGAGGTGTGGTGCTAAGATCCTGGGAAGACATCAACAGTTTGGGGTGGTCCACAGGATATGGCACACAGACACAGGGTAAGGGGAGGGCACAGCGTGAGCAAAGAGTAATGACATTACTGACTCAGGTTTTGATCTCATAACCCTGAGATCATGACTTGAGCTGAAATCAAGAGTGAGACACTCAGCCACCCAGATGCCCCTAACAAAAACTTAAAAAAAAAAAAAAAAAAAAGATAGAGTCAATTGCCAAAGAGTAGAGAGGATAGGGAAGAGAAGGGAAGCAAAGTTAGCCAGGGAACAGGACCCACTCATGCAGGTCCAGGAAGGTTCTGGAAGGTCCCGGAAGGTCACACTAAAGCATCTACACCGCTCTTGCAGGCATGGAGAGGGAAGCAAAGGAAAACACGTGATCAGATCTGCATTTTTGAACAATCATCATTCTGGAAACCATGTGGAGGACAGATAGAAGTGGGTGTGGAGAAACCAGAGAAACAGGAAAATCAATTAAAAAGCCACCGCAATTCAGCAAGTGATGAAAACAAAAGGTAATTTAGTTAGTGGCAATGTGGGTGTAGGGGAAGAAGCAGATTCTAGAGATGTTTTATTAGCATTTTTACTATAAAGACAAGACTTCCCTGATTGCTTGTCCAGGGAATGTCTGGCATACCAACACCATGGAATGCAGGAAACTGCTGATTTTCTCCAGCAGAAGAGCCAACAGAGCAGAGAGCCCAGAACTCGGTGCTTGGTCGGGGAGAGGGCCTGCTTCCTGCCAGGGCCTCCCCACTGAAGATCCGGCTCGGCAAAGCCACCTTGGTCCAAAGGCAGCTATCATCGGCCTGCTCCTGAGCTCTGCTCCTTGCCCTCCTCCCAGGTGAAGGGAAATCTCGTACCGCCAAGAGCAAAAGCCACTCCCCTAACAGTTCCATCTCCAGCTTCCCTGCAGCCCCCAGTGGTGGGTCAGACAGATGGGGTATTGAGAGAGACAGCATCTGCCAGAGTAGCCAGACCCAAGAGGAGCCTTCTCCAACCAGCTGAGGCCTGCTGCTGCTTCTGGTCTGGCCCTCTCCAACTTGTCTGTGCAGAAAACATGCCACCCTATTAAGGAGAGTGGGCCCAGCTGGTAGTAGGGATAATCATCAGAGAGATTCAAGTTCAAATCTTCCTCCCATGCTAAGCTAGTGAACCCACCAGCTAAGCTGACCATGGGCAACTGACACAGCATCTCCATGCCTTTATTTCCTCTGTTATAAATGAGGCAGCGGCAGGGAGGCTGTGAAGACAAAAACGATATAATACATGTCCAGCAGCTGGCGACCAGCAAATATTTGCCTGCATCTCCCTTCTTTGCAACCTCAATTGTAGGAAAGGCTGGGCTTTGACAGCCAACAGGCAGACTGGGACAGGAGACTGGGGGAACCTCAAGAGGCAAGTGTCCCAATGCAGGTGTCAATCTACTGACACATCTCCAGTCTCCCCATGGAACAAGGAGAATGACCAGCTATAGAAACAAATCATGAGCACAAGGTAGTCTCCTCCAACCCCAACCCCCTAGAGGGGACAGTAGGACTTTAATAGATTAAAACCAAGGAGCCATTCAATTACCCATGACCTTCCTCATTATAAAATCTTCAGAGCTCTCATTTTATCTGGGCAGAGGAAGCTATAAAAATTAAATATATATATGCTGTTTGGGATGGAACTGCAGTGGGGCTGAGGTGACCTCTGCTCTAGGAGACAGGAGGAGAGGAAGACCATCCTCTCTAACAAGCAATAGTCAAAGACTACCAGATTTCTCCCCTGAGCCCTGTGCACCTCAGCTGACCCAGTGCTAACTGAGCTCCTGTCATCCACACTATCACTAGCAGAGAGTGAGAAAGGATTCAGATAACAGCAAGTCACTGTGGAGCCATCCCAGGAATCCCAGCCAGAGGCAGTATGGTGAGGGATGGTCAGATGCTTGGGCACAGAACCTGGCAGACCTGAGTTCAAATCCTACCTATACCTGCTGTCCAATTACCTTAACATGGGAATTTTTTTTCTAAAGATTTTATTTATTTATTCATGAGAGACACACACAGAGAGAGAGGCAGAGACACAGGGAGCAAGGGAGAAGCAGGCTCCATTCAGGGAGCCCAATGTAGGACTCAATGCGGGACCCCAGGATCATGCCCTGAGCCGAAGGCAGGCACTAAACCGTTCAACAACCCAGGGATCCCCATTAACATGGGAATTTAAGTTAACCTTTCTATGCCTCATTCTCTTATCTATAAAATAATAGTACCACCTTCGGGGAGGGAAAAATAAAGTGCTTAGCCCTAGGCCTGATAGACTGTTTACACTCATCACCGGCCATCTTTATCATAAAAATTCCAGCATCTTGGGGTGCCTGCTTGGCTCAGTCTATAGAGCATGCAACTCTTAATCTCAGGGTCATGAGTTCAAGCCCCACACTGGGCGGAGAGATTACTTTTAAAAATTTAAATTTAAAAATTAAGTCTTTTTTTTTTTTTTTTTAAAAAAGGATGCCTAGAGCCAAGGAAGCAAGCTGGGGAGAGCATGGGAAGGGTGGGCAGATCAGCCACCAGGCCTGGCACACAGGCTGTTAAATGGAACTGTTCTCTGACACAGCTCAAAGACAAAGACACACAAGAACGTATGCACACCAGCCACCCCGGACAAGCTCCAGCTTAACAGAGAGAGGACCCATTTCAAAACAAACCGGGCGCATGGGCTGCCAACCTTCCTAAAATCAACTGACCTGACCACAGCTTACTGAAGAAATTAGATCATAATGCTAACAAAGTGCTTAATATGAGCCGGCATCACTCTAAGTATTTCATATATATTAAGTCACTTACTCCTCATAACAAACCTCTTGAGAGAGGCCCTAATACTATCCCCATTTCACAGAGGGGTAAACTGAGGCCAAGGACCAGTCCCAAGGCTACTAAGTGACAGAATGATAATTTGAACCCAGGCAGTTTAACTGCTAAGTCCGTGCCCTAAGCACAGTCTAGATTACCTCAGGTGTTTGGGGCACCTACTATGAGCCAGGCCAGTGGTGAGCATCTCAGCATGAGGATCCTCATTTATAAACAAGGACCCAGAGGTTCAGAGAACCAACTCAAGGTCTTGGGTTGAGAGCCAACCTAAACCCAGGAGGATCTAATGCCCCATGCTACCCTTCCTGACTCCATGCACTGCGTTTCATCTTATTGTAGGCCACCCCACACCAAACCCTGCCCACTGCTCTACCAGCACTAGTGCACACACATCACTTACACAGTGCACAGACCCAGGTGAGGCTCTGCCGCCTGGCCAGTAGGAGGCCAGAAACTTCTAGAAGGCCTGGAGGACCAGCAGAACCTGGAAGAGCATACAGTCCTTCCCTCCTTGGAGGCCTGCAATCCACATCCTACTCCATTCTACCAGTCCGCAGAAAGAAACAGAGCAAGAGCCAGTTCCCCGACTGTAAGAGCTCTGCTAGAAGCTCTGCATATTTAGCCATCTGACATAACACCTCGAGGTGGAGAGATACACACAAGCTCTTGCATAAGACCCGATTTCGCTCACACACAGACCTCAGGGCAAGCAGCGAGCTCTGCAGGCAGGTGTGCACTGCAGCCCCACAGAGCAGAGATGCTAGTGGCCCGCACCTTAGCCCCACTCTGCCATGCAGGACAGCACCTGCCTCACATCCCCAAGGAGATCGGTTCTCCCATGACTTTTTCCCCGGTGACCCAAATACTTACATTCACCCTCCAGATGGAGGCAAGCTCACCTACACAAAGAAAACTCCAAGCAAACCCTAAAGGTTTCTGGATCTCCTCCTGACCCCCAATCTATGCAATCAGGCCTGACTGAGGACCATGCCAAGCAGGAGGGGCTATCGGCAGGACTGGACCCTTTTTGAGATATCTGAAATACCTTTAAACCATAAAATCCTAAAGTGTTCTAAAATGAAAAAGTCCTTCCAGGTCAACTCATATATGTAACGAATAAGCAATAAGGAAACTAAGGCCAGGACAGGACAGTAACCTAGTCACATAGACAGTCAACAGGCAGTGCCAGGACAGAGCCCCTGGTCTCCCGACTCCTGGTCAGTGCTCGTCCCGTGGGGCTGGATGGCAGAAGGCATGGTTCCACCTCCTGCAAGAGCAAAAAGCTTAGCCAGGTCTCTGCTTCCCTATTTTTACTTAGCAAATTAGGGACTATTTAAAGAAGTTTACAAATACTAACTCCTTTCATTGGAGGTGTTATTATACCACATGGGGATGAAAATACGACACAAAGATAAAGGAACTGTCAGGTGAGGCATGAACCTAGGCAGTGTTCCTCCATAGTCCAAGGCCTGGACTTTTGGGCCACACTGCCTTTGTAACTGCAGCCCGGGTGGGGGGGGGGGTGGTGGACATGACACGGACTTGGCATCAGGAGCTTGTCAGTGTGCCCTGAGCAGCTCTTCAGAAGAGTGAGGCTGAAGATAATTCCAGAACTGCTCCCATCCAGCAGCAACACAGGACTCACACAGGATCGATCGGCCATACAAGATCCAAGTCTGGGACCAGCCAGCAAATGGACCCGGGTGTTCACTATAAACTCCCATGGAGACATGGAAGAGTGACCAGAGCTCACTAGCGGGGAGGACAGCTTTGCCAGGTCTAAGGCCTATGTCACGTCTAAAAGCTAAGCCTTCCCTCCCCTGCATCCTCTGTACCCCAGAGCCCAGGCGGGCAGGAGGGGCTGGCTATGCGACACCAATGCCCCGACACCCACAGGCCATGATTCTGCACTCCTGTGTGGTCTCCTCAAGGCTCGAGCACTTGAGTTTTCCTCCCAAAAAGGAAGCTGTTTCTCAACATGTTGCTACACACAGATACTGAGAAACGCAGACCAAGAGGCAAATGGGGCACCAGCCACAAAGGGAGGAGGAGAGAGAGGGCAAGGGTGCGATGGGTCTTTCACCCTGGCAGTGCAGCTCAAGAAGTGGCAGGGCAACACTGTGCACAACCTGTCCATCCCTGTCCACAAGAGTGACACAGTGGGCACAACCCAAAGACCCACCAAGAGAAATAGAGCTGGGGAAGTTATGGTAAGACCACTTACGGTGGTGCAAAACCGTTCAACAAGTTTACAAAGACACGAGAAGTTTTCTGTGTTATTTTCCTGAGTGACAAAGGCAGGACAAAGAATTGCATGACAGACGGTTAACACACGTGCACCTGGACACTGCAGCTCAAAGAAAACATGGCAGAAATGCCAACCACAGTCAAGCCGAGTCTGGGTGGGAAGGCGACAGGTAATCACTTCCTTCCACTTTTCCCTTTTCCAAATGTCCCAGAATTACCATGTACTGACTGTATAAGATGATTAGTGATAGTATTACATTTTTAACTGTCAGAAGAAGAAAACGGAGGGTGATGGGGAGTCTCTTCCAGCAAGGGGAGAAAAGTCTGGGTGGGCAGCCAACCATCTGTGTCCTAATTGATGCAGAGACTTGCCAGGGCCACCAGACCCGGCCTGCCCTTGAAAGCCCTGACAGGTTATGTGATGGAGCAAAACGTCACTACTTCAGAAAGAAAAGAGGAAGAAAGGAAGAATACAATGTGACAAGATGGCATTAGATACATCTTGCTGAAAAAATTAATATTTTTTATTTTTAAGTAATCTCTACATGCAACACAGGGTCCTGAGATCAAGAGTCACCCGTTCTACTGACCAAGCCATACAGGCACCCCTTTTAATTTTTAAGAACTGTGTGTATCCATCCATCCATCCATCCATCCATCCATCCATCCAAGAATATTGAGCACCTGCTAGTTATCTAGCACTGTGCCAGGCCCTCTAAGTAATACAGAAATGAGTAAGACCCATTTCCCACCCTCAGGACTAGATTCCAGTAGGGGTCAAAGATACCAACTTATAATGCAAAGGGGGACTTAAAGGGGGATTTGACAAGTTGTTTTAAGTTACAGACTGCTATGAGAATTCAGAGGTGAAAATAAAACCTTCCAGGATGCTTAGGTGGCACAGTCAGTTGAGCAGCTGATTCCTGGTTTCTGCTCAGGTCCTAAACTCAGGGTCATGAGATCCAGCCCCATGTTAAGCTCCGTGCTCAGCTTGGGATTCTCTCTCCTTCTCCCTCTGCACCGCTCAATCATGTGCATGCACTTGCTCTCTAATAAATAAATAAATCTTTAAAAAGAAAAATAATTTCCAGCTTCAGAAAAATGGCAGGTAGCAGGAAAGGGGTCACGAAAAAGGCAGGCTTTGAATTGGGTCTCGAAGAACAGGAGCAGCCCATGACAGGGTCAGGTCAGTAAAAAAGGACAAGGAAACATACATGCTCATCTCAAAGGAAAGTTACAGACCTGTGCAACTATAACAAACCCTTCTACCTTAATTATAAGTGAGGAAACACAGAAGGAAAGCAAATGGAGTTGTGGCAATGCTGTAGAACCACTCCCCAAGTGGTCCCTGGTGCGGGCTGCAGCGGGAGCACGGAGCAGTAGGGCCAGCTCCCTGGAGGGTAGCTGAGGCCCAGGCAGCTGCCTTAAAAAGTGGCCCACTCGCTTTGTGCCAGCAATTCCACTTCTAGGAATACATCCTAAAGGAACAGTTAAGCATGCGCGTAGGGCTATTCATGGAAGTGTAACTTAAAATAGCCAACCATGGGGAAGTGGGTGACTACATTTTGGTGTGTTTATAGAGGAGAAAACTGCAGCAACTAAAAAATGAAATCCCATTTTCGAAGAATATTAAATGACAGGGTGATGCCCGTAATATTATAGCAAGGGAACAACTCAAGATAAGAAAACTATGTTTACAATATAATCCCAAATTTATCCTTAAACAATTTTAAAGATTTTATTTATTTATTCATAAGAGACACACAGAGAGAGAGGCAGAGATACAAGCAGAGGAAGAAGCAGGCTCCTGCAGGGAGCCCGATGTGGGACTTGATCCCGGGTCTCCAGGATCACACCCCAGGCTGCAGGCGGCGCCAAACCACTGCGCCACCGGGGCTGCCCTTGGATCCCTTTCTACTGACCAAAAAAAAATTCATTCTGGATGAACACAGATGAGGTAGGAATTTAGAAAACATTTTACAAAATGTACCAGTGATGAGAGAATTTGCTGAAAAAAAGTGTCACATTAAACCAGTGTACAATGCATCCCAATTTCAGAAATATTACATTCTTTCTGAAAAGATATCTGTCCTAAAACCTAGAAAACATGAAAGTTTCTTCTCAAGATGGTGATGACCATGGGGCACCTGGGTGACTCAGTGACTGAGCGTCTGTCTGCCTTCAGTCCAGGGCATGATCCTGGAGTCCCGGGATCGAGTCCTGTATCGGGCTCCCTGCATGGAGCCTGCTTCTCCCTCTGCCTGTGTCTCTGCCTCTCTCTGTGTCTTTCATGAATAAATAAAATCTTTAAGAAAAAAAAAGGTTGGTGATGACCAGATTTAGGCCATCGGTCATAACCCAAGACATTAATGTTGTTCTCGTGCTTCTCGTGTGGTCTAACTTGCATCTAAAATGAGTAAATGAACCAGAGTCTGCTTCCAGTTCAAAGCAGACCTATATGTGAAGCAGACCTGCATGCATAGGGATGAGGTCCCCCCACCACAAAAACAGTTCTGGATTGGAGAGTGCTGCTCTCATTCTCCCTGGAACCTGCCTACATCTCTCTAATCTTACATTTAGGAAGAGAATTTAGACAAAATTCTGCACAGTAAGCTCTGCCAGCCTACCTGGGAGGTATCCTTGACCACAACCACTCCATCACCTCTCAAATGAAGACAAGACACCAGCAATGCCAAAGTCAACTCCCTTTAGAGTAAGCAGATGCACTCTGGGAAAGCTTAGGGTTTGGAAAAAATCCTTGGAGGGAAATGCAAGCTCAGTAACTGAAATGTAAGCAATCAAGAGCCCCAACCCCTTCCAAATGCCAGGTTCTGGCAAACCCAACAAGGGAAGCTTTCAAAAAGGAGACCCAGGAGGCTCAAATCACCCCCCAATTAAATATAATCATGGCAGCTAATCCTTATATGGTGCTTAACATGTGCCAGGCATAGTTCTGAGCACCTTACCTGGAGTAACTCATTTATCCTCACCACAGAAGCAGCAGCACACACACAAAGAGGTTAACCCAAGGTCAGGGCCAAAACTAGCCCTTGATCCAAGCTGAAAGAGGGTGCCCTTTCCTTTATGGAGACAGCACAGTCACACGCAGGGCACGTGCCTGACAGATGGGGGCAGTCTGGATTTCAGTATCTCTCAGCCCCTTGTGCAGTCCACAGCCTGCTTAACTATACACTGCCCCATCCAAACAAACAAGTGGGTACAGTTTAATAGTAAATAAGTGGCTTACAAATTAACACAAGCCAAAATTTTTGAAGCACTGATTTGGGTGACTAGGAGCACTCAATTCTGTTTATCGCCGATGATCAGATTTTCAGCAATGATAGCAAAATGCCCTGACATTTACAACTTCACGGGCTGAGACTTTTTAGTCTTTTCACCATTTCTAATGAGAATAGTTCTAAACTACATCCCATTCTTCTCTGTCGCTTAGAAAAGAGAGCATCAAATACAAGCAAACCTTGCCTAAACTCCACCATCACCCCCCACCCCAGGACCCCGCAGCCTCCTGCCTTTGCCTGACACCTGGCCTGTGCCTCAGGATCCTGGGTAATGGATCCTTCTCTGCTTCTTTAATTGCTACTGCAGAAAATTAAATATGCAGGTGGGTTGAATTCCCTCAAAGTTTTGGGTTTAAAACTCCTTTCTATAGCTTAGTTTTTTCACTTGCTTCTACCTAACTGCTCATTCTTCCTCGGTTCCTGGGTCTCACTGCTTCACGCTGGATGAGCCCTCATGCAGAGTCCTGGTACTCCCTCAGCTGGCCTCTCCTCACCTCCCAGGGGCCCCTGCTTCCTTCTGAAGGCAGTTAGGGTTTAGCGAAATGGGTTTTAGCTGTCCTGTGGCCTCTCAACCTTTATTCCAATCTTTCTGACCATAGGAAAACACCTTCCCTCCTCTTCTTTGAGGCCCAAAGGTCTTGACACTGTCCCTCAGCTGTTCACTTCTTCCTCCTCCATCCATCTCAGTCCCTCTGCTTCCCTGGGATTGCTCCTGCAGACACCCAAGGAGTTAGGCTTCTTACTTCCACGTGCATCTGTTTGATCTCACTGGGGCACAGGGAGCCTCTCCTCCTGCCTACCTGCCCCTAGCTTCCTGTCATCCTTCTACCTCTGAAAGTTGAGGAGCTTCCTTTCCAGGACTCCCACCACCTATAGATCAATGCCTCCTTAACCAGAAACTCCAGACCCATCTGTGCAACTCCCAAATGGATGGCCTGCCAGCACAGCCCACAGGAACCTCAAAGTCAGTGGGTCTGAGTCAACCTCGTTCTCTCTCACCTTTCATCATCTAGTGGCCTCCCATTCTCCACTCTTCCTAACAGAATGCTAATTTTTCATTGGCCCATTTCCATCCTCTCTTGCAGTTAGGTGTAGCTGTCTGGCCAATGACATGTAAATGGAAGTGTCCTGTGGCAATTTCAAAAAAAGAATATTTAAAGAACACATCCTTCCCCCAGTCCCTCATCCATCCCACTGCCTGAAATGATGATGTGATAGCTGGAGTTCTAGCAGCTATCTTGGAATGTGAGGACAAACAATGGCAGAGGGGGTGACCTGGAAGGAATGTGACTTCCTTATGTCTTTGCAGATCCACTACACTAACCTCGTTTATGCGTAAGAAAAATTAACTTGTTTAAATCACTGCTATTTTATTTTGCTGGTGTCATTTGCCTCCATATCCATCCCTCACCTCCAAGCATGTGCATGCACCTGAATACTCTGAATTTGCTACAGCAGACACAAAGGAATACCCTCAGCCTAAGCTCCTCTCCCCAAAAGGCTGCCTGGCTACTATGTGGAGATGGGCACCCCTCCCCCCCACAAAAACCGATCTAGCTAGGCAGCCAACATTCAGAGTGAGTACCTACTCTCTGTATCTCTGTATTTTATCCTTCTGTAACACATCACCCTGCGGGTGGATGCCGACTCTTTTCCCTTAGAGAGCAGGGGGCGCGGGGGGGGGGGGGGGGGAGGGTGTCCTCTGCAACCACTTGTAGGGGATTCCCCACAATCATTTCATGTGAAACACATCCCCTCAAGCCTTCCCCCAAACTAACATGAACACAGACAAGGGCAGTTTGGGGGTGTCTCACCCATCACAAGCCGTCCCTGTTTTCCCCAGCCACTGGAAAGAAATGTCGCATCTTAGGTGGCAGCTTGTATCTCCTGATAAAGGAAAGTCCCAGGCAGAGAAAGCGGCCAATTTGTTTATTTCCAAACACAAGCCAGTGACTCCAGCTGCGACACTTAAACTGGATCTGCCCACTGCAAAAGGGCGCTGGGCAGGAGGGCCAGCAGGAGGGAGGGCTGGGAAGGAGCTGCGGTTGTTATTTTAGGTGAGCCAGTCTTCCCTAGATCAAGTACACAGCCCCCTCCCAGTCTTGTTTTTCCTGACTCTGCCTGGTCATGCATTTTTCATCTGGACTCGATTCAGATACAGAAGGGTAGATGCCTAGACCCACTTAACCCAGTGGCTCAGAAGAACAATGGAACGCTCCGGGACAGGTGTCTGCCCTCCCACTCCACCAACACTTCCTGAATGCCTGCTCTGTCTAGGCACTGGTTTATAATGATGGCTAGAAACCACCCCCCAGGAGGCTCACAGCCCAGAAAATAAAGAACTGTAATGTTACGTGAAAGGATGCAACGTAAACAGTGTGCAAGATAAAGGGAATGGGGAGAATGACAAAGACTAAACACTAACTTGGAGTTATTAGCAAGTCTTCCTGGACAAAGTGGCGCTAAGCTTGGTCTCCCTACCAGCATGGGTGACAAGCGAACAATTTATTATCAACCTCAAGCAAACAACGGCCCTCCTTTCCCATAACTATGAGCATGAGGAGTGGGCAGTGGGCAGTGCTCAGGGGAAAGCCTGAGTCCCACACGGAAACCTGGTTCTCACCCAATCTGCCCCTACCAGGGTAGCCTTTGCCAACTCATCATCCTTTTTATAGGTAAACCCAAGGGAGGGACAAGTAACTGGAACAGTCTTTTCAGCTCTAGCATTCTGATGTTCCCACCCCTCACTGGATATATAGGACCACTGGGAGAGAGTATAGGGATAGGGTGTCTGGGACCCACCCCAGAGGTTTAAAGTCAATTGGTCTGGGGCTGTGCCTCCAATATCAGTATATTTTAAAAGCACCCAAGAGGGATGCCTGGGTGGCTCAGTTGGTTAGGCAGCTGACATTCAATTTCAGGGTTGTGAGATCAAGCCCCATATTGAGCTCCACACTCAATGCAGAGTCTGCTTGGGTTTCTCTCTTTCCCTTTGCCCCTCCCCCTGCCTAAAATAAATAAAATCTTTTTAAAAATAAAATAAATAAAATAACAGCATCCCAGGTGATCTGCAGACAGGGTTCAGAACCAGTGTGGCAATGCTAGGGATGGTGGCAGCCATTGGTGCTTGAAGGCTGGGAATGCCACTCATAGGACTGACTTGTCCACAGAACTTCCCAAATCTGAAAGCAGACAGGCCAACAGCACCTCCATACCAGTTCCCTTCTCACAGGGATGTAACAATTTGAGGCCCAATTGTCTAAGAGTCCAATTAAGGAAGACAGGCAAACAGAAAATATCACACCATCTCCAAAGCTCACCTTCTCTCTACCTGTTCTCATGTCCCCTCACGGGGGTGGCTCTCATCCTCTCCTCCTGACGGTTGGGGAAACAGGTAACCACAGTCTGAAGATGGCATTCCCTGCCATCCACTGAACGTACGGTCACCTCCCAGTCCGAGAGCTCCTGGTAGAGCAGCAGGAGGCGGCCAGAGGGCCTGGGAAACCTGGCCCAGCACAGCCTGGCCTCCGTTCTGAGTCAGCCACAGTCAGCCACGCAGAGAGAGGCCTCTGGCGGACAAAGGGGCAGGAGAACAAAGCTCCATTGTTCGTGCTCTGCGTGGAGAGAAGCGAGCCAAGACAAGGAGACTTTAGAGCTGGGGGGGGGGGGGGTATTAGCATTTTATTTATTTATTTATTTATTTATTTATTTACCTTAATTTTATTTAACAAACACTTAGTGGGCACAGCACATAGCATGTGCCAGGCCAGTCCAAGGCCCTTCCAAATATTAACTCGTTCGGTTTCCAGACCACAAATTCAGAGGCTTAAGCTTTCCAAAGTTCCTGCTCAGGGCCAGGAGCAATAGAACCTACACCATCATCTAAGAGTGATTATCTACCTCCTATAATCTGCTACTGCCAGCTGGTGGCACGGTCCGGACACCACCTGGATATACGGGTACAAATAGGACGGGCATTCTGTCACAGTGACACAGGAAGAATCTGGGAGTCAAACTCCACTTGTTACATGAACTTGGGCAAGGTCTGTAACTTCCCAGAACCTTGTCTCCATGTATATAAAACGGGGACAGTGTTGCCTACCTCAGCAAAGTGTGGGGGTGAAATAATTAGATACAAGTTGCTCCAGCAAAGCACCTGACATCGCCCCTGTCCATCTGCAGAGCACCATCGGCCCCGTTCCTGAGACCTCCTTCTACCCTGGATATGGAGGTTTCCCCATCTCCAGGCCCTGAGTTCAAAGCCTATGCCACGGCTCAGGGCCTAGCTCAGGTCCTTCATCCCTGCCACACCCCAACCCATGTCCAGGGTTTGAATGACCATAAAGCACAGGAGCCCTTCTGCTTCTTTACTTGGTCTAACCATCCCCTTAATCTCCACACAACAACCTGGCAGCACGAGGTGCTCACACTGCAGACCCCACAGAGCAGGACTCTCAGTCCTGGCCTCCGTCAAGTGCCCAAGGAAAGGTTCATTCCAGGGACAGCTGGAGTCCTTCAGCTGGGACCTTCAGCATGGGACAGACTAGCTATCACCACCTGGTTCCTCCTTCCTGCCATTGAGCCCACCTTAGCCAGGAAGTCACAAAGAGAATCAAACTGACACCCCAGAAGCACCAAATGCTGAGAGTTCAGCAAGCCTCAGTTTCCTCTGCTGTAAAATGGGCATGGGGAAGAGTGCTGCTGAACTAAACAACCCTGAAGGGATTTCCTGTCCTCCTGCCTCTGGGAGCCAACCCCAACAGTGCCTCACACTTGAGACACAGGGCAGGCTGCGTTTGAACAGTGGGCAACCAAGGTGCTATAGAGTCACTGGGGGGTTATTAAGGGGTGGGGGCCGTCCAAGTAATTTCCTATTTTGATTAGTCCAAAGCCTCATTTACAATCAGCAGCACCACCCCCCTCTTCAGGGGAACCACCACCAGGCTTTCCGTCTGCTGATCGCCACAAGCCACTATTTGTGGAGGCCTCTGGTCAGGCATTACCCTGCTCCCCAGCAGCAGCCTGCAAGGCCCAGAAGGAAGTTCTGCAGCCCAAGGCTTCAGGGTAGAGCCAGCCTGGGGCTAAGGCCAGCCCTGCTACCTCAAGGCAGCGTGACCTAAACGAATCACCCAACGTATGAACCATAATATCTAGAGCTCTAAAACATCATGCAAGGTTACTGACACGTGCATCCTACCACAGTGTCCAGTCAGGGCAGGCACCAGCCAATGTCTTTCCTTGAAAGCTCTTTCTGGTCTTTTGGCCACTGCAACCACAGCTGAGGGATGTGGAACCTTCCTGGCAGTACTGAGACCGTGTCCTTTGCCGGGGGCAGAGGAAGGGCAGAGGCTGATACACTTTTTCTCCCATTTTATTTATTTTTGAAAGATTTTATTTATCCATTCATGAGAGACACAGAGGAAGAGGCAGAGACATAGGCAGAGAGAGAAGCAGCTTCCATGCAGGTAACCTGATGTGGCACTCGATCCCAGGACCCAAGGATCACGACCTGAGCTAAAGGCAGATGCCCAACCACTGAGCCATCCATTTTAACGTCACAGTCTTAAGCTCTCCCTGATCTTGCCAATAGATTCCTGTTCTCGTTCCCACTTTCCCACAAGACCTGTCAGCACAGAAAATCAGTGATTAATACAGATGCCCACCTGCCTCAACACACTGTGAGGGCTGGGCAAGGGCAGGCTCCGGGCCCACAGCACCGTGCCTGGAAGGGGGTGGGCACTCAGATGGCAGATGGACAGGTGGGTGGACTGCAGACACCAAGATTACTAGAAACTACTTCTCTGCTATTCTGGGTGACACTTCCCAGAGAAAAGTGCTTTGAAAGCAAGTACCTTCGGCCTTTTCTTTTCACTTTAAGAATATTAAAGTTCATGCCAAATTTCACAAGTGCAGCTTCCCTGCCCAGCATGAAATGCTTTAGAAACAAAAAGGTAAGAGCTATTGCCCCACCTTGCTACTAATGTAATCCATCCAAGCTGTGCCACACCTCCAGAGCCTGGCTCTGCAGGGCCCCTCCCTGGAATGCCCTTCCCCTGCAAAGGCTTTGATGTTGTGGCTCAGAGCAAGTCCTCCGTAAGGACTGAGTGAACCAGGACTGAGTGAACAAACGGTCTGAATCGTCTGATTACTTTAGGCCACAATGGTCCCTCTGCCATAATTACGCACCTGCCTGCGTCTGAAATCATTCCAGAACCCCGATCTACTCTCAATCCCAGCTTACAACATCCACGGTTACAGAATACAGGGACCCAACTGCAATCCACTCAGTCTCAGAGCTGGACAAAAGCAGCTTTTACAATGTGGAAGGATTTTCCCAGAGATCAACCAGGAAAGCACACTGGTCTGAAGCCTCAGTGGTCTCTTTCAACTCAGGGTAAAAAAGCCACCCGACACGATGCTGCGCAGCTGTGCTGAACATGATGAGCATCCACTTGTAGTTTACTGCACCGTGAAAATGAGAGGTGACAGAGCAGAAAGCACAGGACCCCACCTTTTTAGAGTCCTCCCTCTCTCCCTTCCTCCCTCCCTCCCTCTTTCTCTCTCTCTCTCCCACACACACACCTGCACACACAGAGGTAAACGTTTTTTAACAGTGACTTGAAAAAATCTCCTATGGGACACTGGGGGGCTCAGTAGTTGAGCATCTGCCTTCGGCTCATGTCGTGATCCCAGGGTCTCAGGAAGGAGTTCCACATCAGGCTCCCCACAGGGAGCCTGCTTTTCCCTCTGCCTGTGTCTCTGCCTCTCTTTCTCTCTCATGAATAAATAAAACCTCAAAAAAAATTCTTTTATATTTTTACATTTCTCAGATTCTCCACAATGAACACATATTAGTTTTATAATCAGATATAAAATTATTGGAAGGAAAGAAGGAAGAAAAAGAAACTCCACTCTGCACTGTCATGGGAAGGGAACAAGGGCAAAAAGACACACTAAGACATCTGTTGTTGGTTCCCTCTTGTCCAAACAATGGATTTATCTCTGTCATCAGGTAAATACGGTTCAGACTGGGGTCTGTCCAAATACTTTCCCAGGTGGACTGATCCCACACTGAATACACACACCTCTTCTATAACAATGACGACAATATCAATAATAGCTTTCATTGTGTGCTTACTATGTGCTAGGCAACTATTTCATTTTTTTAACTCATTCTAATTTATTTCTTTAATTGCCAAAGCAATTAATATTACCTTCCTTTTACAGATAAGGAAATAGACCCAGAGGGATTGGGTAACTTGCTGAAGTCACACAGCCACATCTTCTTGATTTTCTCCTTTGTTTATTGCCTGATTGTGACAGGTCTCTCAATCAGGGAAAAAATAGGTTTATGGATGTTGTGCTTATAAAATGAAGCTTGACATTCCTAGGGACAGAGGCGGCAAGGAGGAAGTTATCTGAGTGGTGATGGGACAATCAGCATTAAGTCATATAAAACCGATTACCTTGTATCACCTTGATCGGAGGATATGACTGGAAATGGTCCTTGGTTTGTTTTTATTTTTGTTTTGAAGTATGATACTTAATCATCTTATCTGGTAGGCCAGTTTAAGAAAGCAAATGCCTCTAAGCAGACAACGGACCCCAGTGCCTGTGCGGGAAGGCTCCAGCTAACCTACCCATCCTGCTCTCACCAGAGTTCACACTTCTGTAGCACTCGACCAGGTCCCCCGTCCACAGAATACAGAAAGCAGATAATTTGAAGGTGAGAAGAACCGTGGCATCTAAAGACCACAAGATGTGACAGCAATGACAGAACAAGTGTAAGAAAATATAAAGCAGCCCCAAGATTCAAAAGGCAGACTTTCCTGGGACCACTGTACCAGGGGCCAAGTAGCCCCTTCAGCCCACACCTCCACAGAGGTAGTGAGGCTCCGCAGCCACAGTGAAAAACGTGATGCCATTAGATCGTTTCAAAAAAACATTCTGCACCTTCTGGAGCCATATAAAATGATTAAAAATAGGGTGCCTGGGGGGCTCAGAGGGTTAAGCCTTTCAGCTCATGATCTCAGGGTCCTGGGATCAAGTCCCATGTGGGGCTCCCTGCTCAGCAGGAAGTCTGCTTCTCCCTCTCCCTCTGTTCCCCCTGCTTGTGCTCCTGCTCTCCCTCTCAAAAAAATAAATCTTAGGGATCCCTGGGTGGCGCAGCGGTTTGGCGCCTGCCTTTGGCCCAGGGTGCGATCCTGGAGACCTGGGATCGAGTCCCACATCGGGCTCCCGGTGCATGGAGCCTGCTTCTCCCTCTGCCTGTGTCTCCGCCTCTCTCTCTCTCACTGTGTGCCTATCATAAATAAATAAAAATTAAAAAAATATTTAAAATAAATAAATAAATAAATAAATCTTAAAACACAAAATAAATTTAAAAAAATAAAATGATTTAAATACATTCTGGGGCTCACAGGAAACTGGCTCTACATTAACATGAACCCGTTCCCAACAGGATCTAGGCACATCGTGGCACCTGCTGTTAGCTGCCTTCCATATCCATTCTCCCCTCTTCCTGAACTTCAGGGACCCTTGATTCCGTAGAGAGGGCGTGGCTCCCAGCCTCCCCTGGAACCAGTAGTTGCCACGTGACCCAGTTCTAGCCACTAAACCATCAAGGGAAGCCTGTAATTTCTGGGAAGTTAGTTTTCCTTATTGAAATGGGTGAGTCATGGGATCCCTGGGTGGCACAGCGGTTTGGCGCCTGCCTTTGGCCCAGGGCGCGATCCTGGAGACCCGGGATCGAATCCCACATCGGGCTCCCGGTGCATGGAGCCTGCTTCTCCCTCTGCCCATGTCTCTGCCTCTCTCTCTTTCTCTCTCTGTGACTATCATAAATAAAAAAAAAAAAATTGAAATGGGTGAGTCAGTTGGCAAAAACCAGCTTCCAGCTTCTCTCTCCCCTTCTTCCTGCCTGGAATACAGCTGTGAAGCTGGGAGCTGCAGCAGCCATTTAGAGCCTGAGAGAAAAGGTTATACGCTAAGGATGATACAGCAAAGAGAAACAAGGAGTCAACAGAAAACCCTAGGACCTTGCCTTTGGACTTATTTCATGAGAAAAATGACCCCCCCTTACTTGTTTAGCCCAGTGTTATCTGGATTTTCTAAACATGGATCCAAGTGAACCTGGCACATTAATATCAGATTATAATTCCCGGATGAGAAAAATGACTCCTAAATATCTTACTGTTATTCTTCCAAGTAGCCTGTAAAGTATCTTGGTGTCTTTGGTGTGCCTCCATAAAACAGAGGCTGACCCCCTGATTCACTCGGAGCTTGCCTAGCTGCCACAAGTGGCAAGTGGCCATTAATTGGTATTGTGTCTTTGCTAAGCTGACTTGCTTTTGCAACTTGGAATTTTGTCAGGAAACAAAAAGCGCTTTATGGCAAAGGCGTTAGTGCCACAATGGGACCTTTCTGCTTTGATTATGAAAACACATTAAGAGCTTAGCTGCACCGCAAGCAGCGGCCAGGAGACTCAGTTGAGGCCTGGGCCTTCCTGACCATTCTCCACTCGGTATGCTGGAGGGGTGCCAAAGCCACTCAGGAGGAAACACTGTGGGCAGATGCCAAAGTTCAGAGGGGCTGGGCACTCGGGTCCAGCTGGGGTTCTGTGATAGACAGGCTGCACCCCCACACTGTCCATCCACCCTCCTGACCAGTCTGTCACAAGCCACTCTTATAGTCTACCTGCAGAGTTACTAGTGGTAACTCCCATAACACTAGGAAGGTGACGTGGCCATACTAGGAGCTTGGGGATAACCCAAGGGGTACAGAGGCAGGACAGCAGCCAAGACTCTCATTTGCAGAGCTGAGCCAACCCCTCCCCACCTGCTGAAAAGGTTTGATGTAAAGAAGAAACAAGGTGACATGATTATACCACCAGATACGCCCAACAGAAAGCAAGACATGCACATGTGCATGCATACACACAGGGATGTCCAACAATGATCACAGCAGTATTTTTTGGTAACATTCCCAAACTATAAACAAACTAAATGTCCATCCATCAACAGGAGAACAAAAACTGTATGAATCATTCCATGGAATAGTACACCGCAATGAAAATGAATAACAGCTACATGCTACAAAAAGGCATACATTTCACAAATATAACATTGTGCAAAAAAAGCCAAATACTAAAGAATACCTACAGTCTGATTCTCCCTGAAGAAAGTCCAAAAAACAGGCCAAACTAAATGATGGTGATTATAGATGAATATTAATGGTGAAACAATCGTTTTAAGAAGCAAGGAAGTGACTACTATAAAAGTCAGGCCAATGTTACTTTGGGCAGTAAGAGGAAGGGGTTATGATCAAGGAAACCTCTGGGGTGCTGGCAAGGTTCCATTTCTTGATTTAAATAGCAGTTGTAAGGGTGTTCACTTTGTGATCATTCGTGGAGCTGCACTGTTATGTTTCATATACTTTTATGACTGTTATATTTTACAATATAAACAGTTAAAAACAAAAATGAAGAAGAATGAGGTTTGGATAACAAACCCAGCCCACTGTGGGTACTCGATACACCTTAACTGAACCTAAATCTCCTGCTACCTTATTACCACACCACCCCCACCCCAACCAGGGCGTCCTGCGCCCCACCCAGATCCTTCTCTTCAGAGAGGGAGAGGGTGTTCACATTTGTGTTCAACCAGAAACTGGCAGGGGTGGCACATTACGTTCTTCCTTAGATGCTCAAAATATATTCATCTCTATCTCCCAAAACCAGAATTGCAAGCTCCTTGGAGGAAGGAAATAGTTGGGGACATACCATACATTTACTCCACAGATTAGTGACGAGACCTAAAATACAAGAAGCTCAGAAAGAACTAGAAAAGTCAGTATGGCAGAAAGAGGTGGATGTTCTGCTGAGCCATCAGAGCAAAAGCCAGAGCCCAGTGCATAGGCAGGACCTCAATGAAGAGACAGTGGATCTAGGGTCCAGCCCTCTGCCAGCCCCAAGGACATGCCCATGCTAACTGAACATACACAAGACAGATCGAGACTGCACAGAGCCACTTTACTGTTTTATGGTGAAAAACTGCTGTCTCATGTTCTGCTATCCTACAAAGGCTGTATAAATCAGTAAATTCTCTCCTGGTGAGCAGGTTTACACTTAAGCAAATGTTTGCTTGGTGAGCCTGTCCTTACCTAACACCTAGTAAGGAAATTGCCACGTTTGGTGGCATTAAGGGGAAAAAAAAAAAAACAGAAAACCTAAAAATCTACAACTAACCACAGTGATGGAATGCACGGAAGTCTAATGGCTGGGGGGCCCCCTACCCCAAGCAACTTCGTTTGGGTACTGCCAAGCTCACTGAGGATCCCTCCCCTTTCCTAAGCTTTCATGGCTGACCAAAGCCACCTTTAAATCAGACGTTCTCAGGATGCCTGAGTGGCGCAGTGGCTGAGCATCTGCCTTCGGCTTGGGTTGTGGTCCTGAGGTCCTGGGATCAAGTCCTACATCCCACGAACATCCTGCTTCTCCCTCTGCCTATGTCTCTGCCTCTGTGTGTCTCTCATGAATAAATAAATGAAATCAATCAATCAATCAATAAAATCACACGTTCTCTCTATAGAGAGGCCTCAACCAAGCCTCAGCCAAGCCCTGCCAGTCTACCACTCCACCAAGGTCCTGCAAGAAATCGCCCAATCGGGATCCCTGGGTGGCGCAGCGGTTTAGCGCCTGCCTTTGGCCCAGGGCGCGATCCTGGACACCCGGGATCGAATCCCACGTCGGGCTCCCGGTGCATGGAGCCTGCTTCTCCCTCTGCCTATGTCTCTGCCTCTCTCTCTCTCTCTCTCTCTCTCTGTGTGACTATCATAAATAAATAAAAATTAAAAAAAAAAAAAAAAAGAAATCGCCCAATCCACAGGTCCCTGGTGAGTAGAATCTGACAGATCTACAGGACAGGCTGTTATCCTTCTATTCTGAGTATCTAGTCCCCAAATGTCCCCTGATGCCCTCACCCATTCATGAGTATTAAAACTTCTTCCCTGAAGAGTACAACCACTCTTTTCGTGCCTATCGCAGCCATGGCTCATGGTCCCAAGAAGCATCTGAAGCGTGTAGCAGCTCCAAAGCACTGGATGCTGGATAAACTGACCGGCGTGTTTCCCCCTCGCCCATCTACTGGCCCCCATAAGCTGAGAGAATGTCTTCCTCTAATCATTTTCCTAAGGAACAGACTTAAGTATGCCCTAACAGGGGATGAAGTGAAGAAGATCTGTATGCAGTGTTTTATTAAGATTGATGGCAAGGTCCGAACTGATATCACCTACCCTGCCGGTTTTATGGATGTCATCAGCATTGACAAGACTGGGGAGAATTTCCGTCTAATCTATGACACCAAGGGTCGCTTTGCTGTTCATCGGATTACACCTGAGGAGGCCAAGTATAAGTTGTGCAAAGTGAGAAAGATCTTTGTGGGAATAAAAGGAATCCCTCACCTGGTGACTCATGATGCTCGCACCATCCGCTATCCTGATCCCCTCATCAAGGTGAATGACACCATTCAGATTGATTTGGAGACTGGAAAGATTACGGATTTCATCAAGTTTGATACTGGTAATCTGTGTATGGTGACTGGAGGTGCCAACCTGGGAAGAATTGATGTGATCACCAACCGAGAGAGACACTCTGGTTCTTTTGATGTAGTTCACATGAAAGATGCCAATGGCAACAGCTTTGCCACCCGACTCTCCAACATTTTTGTTATTGGCAAAGGCAACAAACCATGGATTTCTCTTCCCCGTGGAAAGGGTATCTGCCTCACCATTGCTGAGGAAAGAGACAAGAGACTGGCAGCCAAACAGAGCAGTGGGTAAAATGGTCCCTGGGTGACGTGATTGGAAGTCTTTATACTTAATTAAAGATTCTACAGCATGCAAAAAAAAAAAAAAAGAGTACAAGCAGCCTGCATACTGCCTCACCCCCAGGGAAGCAAAACTACTCCCAGGTGCTCACTTGACCAGCCTGGAATCCCCAAAGCACTGAGACTGGGGAGAAAATAAGAGCAGAGACCCTGGCTCTAAATCACCACGATAGTGTCTACACCCAACAGTCAGCTCCCTAGAGGTGGCAAGGATTCAGCGACAGCAAGTTTCCAGCCTGTCAGTGTCCCCACAACACACCTTTCGTCTACCTCTTCACAGGCAACTGCTCTGCAAAAGCAACAGATACTAGAAAATCTCTATCCCACCCTTCTTTTTTTCTCAGAAAGAAGTGAACAACAAAGAATCTAATAGCAAGGGCTTCTTCTAGACCTTCTAGACTGTTCTTCCCAGGACTCTGTGCACAGGTATGCTCACCCACCTTCTGAGAACTGTCTTCTAAGATGGGCCAATGGCTGTCCAGCCCACTGCTGGGAGAGCTATGAGGATGAGGGACATGAAAGCACTCCATGATTTGCTAAGATGCCACACTGTTACTAGAGCAGAGCAGCTACCAGTATTGAGAGATAAGACTGGCCCAGAAGTGTACCTGGGAGGCTGCAGGATACTAAAGGATTAAAACTCCTCCACTGCAGAGAACTGAGCCAGGAAGTGGTATTTGTATGCTTTAAAAAGGAGCTAGACAAGCACTCCCCTGACAGCCTTCAGCTCAGCAGACCATAGCCCTGCCTGAGCATTCGGGAGAAGAGAGGCGACTAAGCGTCGGCTATGCACAAGACAGGCACTCATTTAAACCCTCTTCAGCAAACCCCACTTTGCAAACTAGGCCCCTGCAGCCTGGGAGGGTACACTACCTAGGTTACCCTAAGCTAAGGCCACTCAGCTATTTGGTGTTAGGGCTAAGATTTCTTTAGCTCTGGTGTTCTTTCCAATTCCTTTGTCTGAAAAATGGTCATCGAACTATACAAACGACTGCTTAGAGCAGTACCACATGCTTCCCCAGGCCCTCTGACATGTTCTCAACCCTCCCCTCTCCTCCGGGTGTGTTTAATCATGACCAACGTTCTCCTACAGATAAGGAAATGGAGGCTCGGGGAGGCCAAGTGACTCGCATGAGGTCACTGAGGCCCAGGAGAGCACAGGTAGAGGGCAATGAGTCAGGAACGTAGTTCCTGACTTGGCTCTGCCACGACTCTCAGCCCTCAGAAGGAACGAACGGAAATCCACGGGACAAAGAGAAAACCACAGTGTTATCTCAGGTCAGGGTGGAACATGCAGTGAGGAAGTGGCCCAGGTGGATTTGGGTGAAGAGATTAGCCTAATTCCCTCGACACTTAGGGTGGGGGTGAGGAGGCAGGCGGGTGGGTACTGTTCCTCAGGCTCCCTTGCAAGCTAGGATGATATAGTGACACCCCGCCCCCACCAACGACCTGTGAACTCAATCTGCCCCACACCTGGTCCCTGGACCAGAGAGGGTGGAGCCCACGGCCTCCCCAACACACACCTAAGAGAGGGCTCTGGCCTCTTCAACCAATATTTATTCAATGTTTAAAAGGATTCGTGGTCCAGGAAACAGGGTTGTACCCAAATGCCAGGAACATAGAAACCTACCTGGCTATGCACAGGATCCTTTGGGGCATCAGGATTGGCTGGCCAGCCTCTGGGCACCTGGCTTCTACAATGGGACTGCTCAAAACTTCAGGCCAAAACTCAGTCAACACAAAAAAGAAGAGCCCAGTGGAGACAAGTGCATGTGTTTTCTCTACAGGACAGGTACCCTGGTCCAAAGCCTGCGTTGTACCCCTGCCCTTCCTGCACCTCCTGTGAGCAAGTGGCCAGCCCCTCTGCTTTCGGCAGAACACAGACAGCCAGAGGGAAAAGAGGGACTGAACCCAGAAAGGAGTGGCATGGGGCAAAGAGTCAGACAGGTTTCACTGTAAGCTCTGGCACTTACCAAACAGCAGGATTTGGGGCCAGTATTATAGTACTTGGGCCCTGTGATTCTCATCTGCAAAATGGGCTCCATGGAACCCCCCCACCAACCAAGTGGGAAGGTTCAGAGGGATGAAGCACAAGGCTTGGGTTATCAGAGGCACCCCATCAATGGTAGCCATTATTCTCACTTCTCCGAGTCAGGATTCCAGCCAGGCCTCATAAAATCATGTCCAGTAGGACACCCTTTAGCCCATGTCCACCCCCCAAAGTCCACCCTCAGTCAGCCACTCCCCCCTGTGAGAAATTCCCTCAGTGACCTAACTTCCTGTGCTCAAGACCCCAGGTGTATTACCAGGGTAGCTGGATCTCTGGGAACTCTGGGTACTCTGCCCCAGGACCCTTGCTGTTTCTTCACTCAGATGGCAGGTCTGGAAGCAGGAGGCACTGGGACATGAGGAAGAATAAGGGGGGCGCCCGAGTGGGTTTCACTTCTGCCCTCTCTAAGTCAAGTCAGCCCTTCGTGGGATAGGATGGCAGCTGCCAGTCTATACTCTAAAACAGTGCTGTCCAACAAAAAGTATAATGTTAGCGCCCATGGAACTTTAGACTTTTCTTTTTTTTTAAAAATATTTTATTTATGTATTCATGAGAAACACAGAAAGAGAGAGAGGCAGAGACACAGGCAGAGGAAAAAGCAGGCTCCATGCAGGGAGCCTGATGTGGGACTCAATCCTGGGTCTCCAGGGTCACGCCCTGGGCTGAAGGCAGCACTAGACCACTGAGCCACCTGGGCTGCCCACTTTAGATTTTTCTAGTAGCCATGTTATAAAAAGAAAGTACCAATGGCAATGATATCTATTTAACCAATAATATCCAAAAAAAATCACTCTAATGTACATCATATAATATGCAAAAAAATTCAAAAGTAAAGATACATTCTTTGGTTCACACTGTCTTCTACATCTGCACGCATTTTTACAGCTAGAGCACATCCAGGGATGGACTAGCCACATTTTTAGGTGGCTCACTAGCCACGGGTAGCTGATGGCTACCATACAGGAAAGAAGAGAATGAACATTTCCACTATTACATAAAGTTCCACTGGACAGTACAGGTGTCCCCTTTCACTAAATCCTGGGAGTTTCTGACCCTTGACAGGTGGGGAGTGGCATGGGTGGGGCTCCTCTTTCTGAATTACCAAGGGGGCTGATTTCTCTGACAGCTGGGGGCCAACAGGAAATACCTGTTTGTCTGCTGTGAAAAAGTTTTCCCCTCCTTCTTCCTCAGGCCTGGGGGGTTTCCATGACACCTGCAGAATCCGAAGCACAAGCAAGCACTGTCCCCCAGGGAGCTGAACCTACACCCAGACCACATTAGAGAAAAATCCAGCTTGGGGGCACACAGCATGGGGGGCGGGGACGGACACAGTGACTGGCAACAAGGGATAAAAGCTGACCCTCGGCATGGTTCTGGGCAGCCTCTCACCCAAGCAAACCCCAAAAAACAGCAAGTCACTACCTTCAAAAGGTGAAGTTTGACTCCAGGGGCTTGTAGCTGCAAGCTACATGACATCTCTGTCATGATAATGATAATGCCCACTGTCTGCTATTTTTCCAGAAAAATACAACCAAGAAAGAAATAACGTCCAACCCCATACACCGGCTGGAAAAATCTGGCTAGATGCATACAATCAAATATCAGGCTTAAAAAAAAGAAAGTAAAAAATATATATATATATATATATCAGGCAGTCAGTAAAAACTCTACAGTAAACATGCACAGCTTTTCTAATAAAGGACGCTTTGGGGGCACCAGGTGGCTTAGTTGTTTAAGCACCCAACTCCTGATCTCAAGTCAGGTCTTGATCTCAAGGTCATGAGTTCAAGTCCTGCATTCGGCTACAAGCTAAGCATAGCAACTACTTACAAAAAAAAAAAAAAGAGTATGCTTTGTTAAACAACCACACTAAGCTTGAATATTTATCTATACTACCTCTTTTTATTATCACAAAGTCAGGATAGTCTTATTTCCATGCTACTCGAGGGAGAGAGCAAGGCTCCAGAGTCAAATGACTTGCCCCAGATGGCCCAGCCAGCAATGGCTACGGCCACCCTGAGTCAAAGCCCACCAGACCCCCAGACCTCAAATATACTACTCTTCTACTGCCTTATGGTTTTATTTGGGGCAGTGGGGGAGATAACATTGTGCAAACATGTGTCTGCTCTTTCATTACTAGATGCCTATCTGCCTGCAGACAAGGACATGGAGCAGGCATGGAGATATCAACGCTTAAGTTAGGTCAGGGGCAGTAAGCCAATTTTTTTTAACATCATTACGCTGTTTATGCAACGCATCATTTTTTAAAGGCAGCTATCTTCTGGGAAGAGAAAAAAACAAGAGAAATACCAAGAAAACCAAGCATACACAAAGCTGTCCCCAAGGTCTGGAGTCCCACCCCCCCACCCCACCCCCACACACACAGTGGGGGGTGGGGTGGGGACTTAGACTTGAACTATGTTTGCAAGGGGCTTCCACTGACAGCAAGGACACAATTCTTAGTTACACCAAAGAACTGGGGAGAAGCATGGCAACCTGTGGGTGACACCACCACGTGGTACAAAACAAGGTAAAAAGTAATAATAAAAAAAAAAAATACTAACAGCTGGGACCCCTGGGTGGCTCAGCGGTTGGGCGTCTGCCTTCAGCCCAGGGCATGATCCTGGAGTCATGCAGGATCGAGTCCTGCCATCCAGCTCCCTGCATGGAGCCTGCTTCTCCCTCTGCCTGTGTCTCTGTTTCTGTCTCTCTCATGAATAAATAAATAAAATCTTAAAAAAAAAAAATACTAACCACGCCATGTTCATGGTATACTGGCACGGTTATAAGCATTCTGCTCATACTAAATATATTGGCTCATTCGAACAGCACCAAAGCGCTCCTGAGGAAGGTAGTTATTACTCCCATTTTGCTGATTAGGCAAACTGAGTCACGGGCAGATCAATAACTGGCTCAAGATCATACAGCTAGGGAATGGCAAGATTGGGATTCACACCCAGCCAGTCTGGCTCCAGAGCAGGGCTCTTGGCCTCTCTGCCATGTGACCTCTCATAATAGTAACAAACCTCTGCTGCCTGAATGTGAATGAATCACCCAGTTGAGGTGGAGACTGCTGGCACCTTCTTGGATTAAGAACCAATCCCTCCTGGATTAATGAAGGTAGTGCGAGGGGGAAGGAGCAGATTTACGGGAAGCATACCCATGCACCTGCAGGCCCGCAGGCATTGGGGAAAGGCAGTCTTGCTGGACAGGTGGGGTGCACTGTGGAGCCCACACAGTGAGAACCAACTCCTGAGGCTAGGAGCACCTCAACTGGGGAAGCCAGGGCTGCAGGGGGCAGCGAAAGACCCCTCCAGCCAGCAACCTGAAGATTTAAACAGGCCATCCCACTGACAAGCGTTGCCAGCTCAGACAGTGTCCACTCAGCAGGGTACCTTTTAGAACTATCCCAATGCTCCCATCTGGTCCCCTTCAGACAAGAGCTCCTCCGAAGACATGAACAGAGTGGCAAGAGACTCAATATGTCACCCCTCCCCTTCTGACTTGCAGGGCATTTGTCCCCAGCTTTATAGGACTACTTTGGTGAAACACAGATGGATGGGGTAGGCTCTCCTGATGCAGCCCCTTTTGTCGATGGGAACACTGAGGCACCTGGGAACTGAGTCAAGCTGACTTTGTTCTGTGCTGCTGGGAAGGGCGCTGGCTCTATGCCAGGATAAGCCTGCTCCTGGCACTACATGATCATTCCCTGAGCCTCTGAGGGAGATGAACACAATTAATGAGCCTTTGGAGCAATTCCTGTCCAGGGACACCCTCTCCAAGGCCATGTGCTGTTCAGGTAAGGCAACACCTGCTTGGGCAAAGCCAGGGACACCAGAAGTCCTCCCCAGGGCCGGCTAAAAGGAGGACACCCTACCCTACAGTATCTCTTTTCCATGAAGACCCGGGAGTTGGGGCGCTTCTCTGGGTTTCTGAAACCCAGAGAAAGTGATTAACACCCAGCCCCTCTTTCCTCCCTGCCCAGGCCCCACCCTGAAAGCAGGCCCAGTGTCCCTGCGGGCCCCTCGGGTCACCTCTTCCCCTAGAGCCCTCAAAGCCCTCAAAGCCCTCCAGCTGCACACCATCTGGCTCTACCCACTTTCTACCCTGTCCCACCACCCAACTCACTCAACAAACAATACTGTGCCAGATGCTACAAGAAGCCCTAGGCAGGTAAAGATGGACTTTGCCCTTGGAGCATTCCCAGACCAGTAGATGCCTTAAGATCAATCAGAGCTGGGGGAGCATCCTAGTGAGGGACTCACAGATGGTTGGCTAAGTCACTTACCCTCTTTAGACCTCAGAAAGGTCTGGATGGGCCTGACAGGTCTTCTAAACTCCCATTTCTTCTATGAAGCAATCTGCCAGCATCCCTAAACCACCCATGGGTTGAGCACATCATCTTCAGAGTATGCAATCCTCAAATATTGGATACTGGAGCCTGTTGCCACAGTATCCAGACAGATCAAAGAAACATGCCATCAACCTAACCCAAATCCTAGCTTATTTTTGTTCTATTTAGAACATACCAGTCAGCATTGGATAGGCTATGCATAACAAACCACCCTGAAATCTCAGTGGTGAAAATAACAGCGGTTAGCTCTCATTCATACTGCACGTGCACAAGAGTTGACCAAGAGCTAGCTCTACCCTGGTGGTCCTTACTCCAGGACACAAGCTGCTGGTGCCTCCACCATCTGGGAGCTCTGATGGTTGCCACTGTAAGGAGGAAGCAATGTGGCAAATTGCACCTGAGCTCTCAAAGGTTTCCACTTTGAAATGTCACGTTACTTCCTGTTCCCGTGTTATTGGCCAACACGAGTCACAGCTCCACCTAGCTCTCTGAAGGCAGCAAGTGCAACCCTACCTTGTGTTCAGTGGGAGGACCAGAAGCAGATGGTGAACTGCAAGCTGTGACCACAAGCAGGGTTTGACCAGAAGTTAAAGGATATCAAACTGGCTGAAAGGCTGAATACTGACTGTACCTAACTCTCTTTAGATTAGTTTCTCAACCTCCCACTATCGACATTTGGGTTGGATAATTCTTTAAGAGGTTGTCCTGTGTATTGCAGGATGTTTTAGCAGCATCCCTGGCCTCTACCCACAAGAGGACAGTAGCAAACCCAAACTGTGGCAACCAAACTATCTCCTGACATTGCTGAATGACCTCTAGAAGATAAGATGGACCCAGCTGGGAACCTCTGCTTTAAACTTAGAAGAAAGCGGGATGCCTGGGTGGCTCAGCGGTTGAATCTGCCTTAGGCTCAGGGCATGATCCTGGGGTCCAAGATCGAGTCCCACATCAGGTTCCTTTCGGGGAGCCTGCTTCTCCCTCTGCCTGTGTCTCTGCCTCTCTCTATATACATATCTAATAAATAAATAAAATCTTTAAAAAATAAACTTAGAAGCACAATTTCTCCTAAACAAAATAACAGCATCCTCCTCCCTCAAGATATCCTTAACTCAGAACTACCTTGAGAGACAGTTTTTCTCATTTGTAATATAGGAATAATCATTGATGCCCACCTCAAAAGGTCATTGTAAGGATTAAACCAGCAAAGGTTTAGAAAGCACTCAGCAGGGGCCTGGTGCACAGGGAGGGTAAGCCAGCAAGAGGCCACCTACAAGTAATACAGACTCACTGTGTTACTACCCCTACTAGAGCTGCTAGCACTGTAGTGCCAGAGAACACTTGGGAAGGGCCAAGCCAGATTTCTCCCTAAGAGCACACACAGCAGGGCCCAAGGTCACCCCTGGCCACGCATCCTCCCCACCCCCGCTCCTCCCAAGTCCAAGGCAAGGCAACAGCTGCAGAGTTCACTGCAGAGTTCTTACCATTTGATCTCCAGCCCCTGAGGCCTACAGTCAGACATCTCTGTCATGATAATGCCCACTGTCGGGTAGAACGTGCTGGTGCTCAAGAATGGGCAAGCAATGGATGTTAAAGAGTGTCTGCCCAGAAAAAGGAAAAGGGAAGGAATGTGGATCAGAAATGTGGGATTCTGCGGCACCTGGGTGGCTCAGTGGTTGAGCGTCTGCCTTTGGCTCATGTCGTGATCCAGGGTCCTAGGATCGACTCCTGCATCAGGCTCCCCACAGGGAGCCTGCTTCTCCCTCTGTGTCTCTCATGAATAAGTAAAATCTTAAAAAAAAAAAAAAAAAGAAAAAGAAAAAAAGAAATGTCAGATTCTAAGATGCCTTACTTGGGCCACAAGCTCTAAGAATTGGCAGAGAGGCCCTTCAGTGATAGCCACCTTGTCATACAGGACCTCTTCTAAAGGCCAACCCTGGGACAGTCCAGGCCACACTGGCAGGCTCTGATGGGCACACAGCTCTCTCACCTTGGTGCTGGTTAGGAGCACCAGTTCCAGAATCAGCAGACCAGGCTTGGAATTCCAGCTCTGCCATTTCCTAGCTGTGCAGCTTTGACTACCTATCTACCACTGTGTGGTCTGGGTCTTTGCACTGAGGCGCCAGGCCAGGGGGCAGGCATGACAGCAGGAATCCAGGCCACAATCTTCACCAAACTCAGTGCCCTGGACCAGTCCAACCCCAGGGACACCCTTTAGAAATCTGCATGCATAGTCACATCTGTCAGAAGAGCTAAAATCAACAACAGGTGTTGGCAAAGATGTAGAAAAGAGAAAGGAAATTGAACACCAATAAAAAATAAATTTATTATTAAAAAAAAAAAAAGAAAAGAGAAAGGAGCCCTCATGCACTATTGGTAGGAACGTAAACTTGGTGTGGCCACTGTGGAAAACAGTATGGAGGCTCCTCAAAAAGTTAAAAATAGAATTACTCTATGATCCAGCTATCACACTACTGGGTATTTACCCAAAGGATACAAGAACACTAATTCAAAGAGATACATGCACCCCAAGATTTATTGCAGCAGTATCTAGAATAGCCAGGATAAGGAAGCAGCCAAAGTGCCCATAGATTGATGAATGGATAAAGAACATGGGGTATATACACACCATGGAATGTTACTTAGCCATTAAAAAGAATGAAATCTTGCCATTTGCAATGACACGGATGGAGCCAGAGTATAACACTAAGCGAAGTCAGTCAAAGAAAAATATTATATGATTTTGCTCATGTGTGTAATTTAAGAAACAAAGGAGCAAAGGGGAGAAGGGGGGGGGAACAAATCAAGAAACAGACTCTTAACTCTAGAGAACAAACTGATGGTAACCAGAGGAGAGGTGGGTGGGGGAAATAGGTGATGGGGATTAAGCAGTGCACCTGTCATAATGAGCACTGGGTGATAGATGAAAATGTGAGTCACTACATGGTATGCCTGGAACTAATTTAACACTATATGTTAACTAACTGGAATTAAAATAAAAACTTAAAAAAAAAAAAAGAAGAAGAAGAAATTTGCATGCAAAGGCCAGTGTGCTGGGCCACAGTGGCCCAGCTGATCTTCAGTTCCTCTGCTTCAGAATAAGGAGACTCATCCCCAAATCTCCAAAGGATTAATATAAAGATTAATGGCAATGCATGCAAAATAGTTAGTATTGGCTGGCATGCAGGAAGTGCTCAGTGATCGCTGTGATGATAATTATGATAAATCCCAATGATGACGATAACTTAATTTATAGCCTTGGTCCGATGTCCTACCACAAAAGCAACTAGAACAAACCTAAATGCTACCTTGTGGCGCTGCCACAAGGATTAAAAGATATAACTGTGTGAGAGAAGCACAGAATAGGAAGGGTTCAATAAGTGCCAGCAATTATTATAGACCTGCACAGCCTTTGGTCTAAATTCTGCATCCTGGAGTTTCACCCACATGTGATCTCCTGGTAAGGCGGCTGTGTCAAGGATTCAGAGTTAACATTCATGAAGGGGCTGGTACCCAGCCTGGTGGGGTCAGAGCAAGGACATGGCAATCCTCCCTTGCCCTCCCTCTCCAGGGAGGCTTCTGGATCCCTGAAGATGGAGATGGCCATCTGCCCTCCACAGGCTGCTCTTCCTGCTTCTCATTATCTTTATATACCCTAATCACCCACAAGTTCATCAGCATCCTTCTAGAATGCAGCCCTCAATTTTTCCTAAATTTTCAGGTGTCATAATGTTACTTTTAGAACTTTAAAATACTTGTTTTAGAACAAAGGTTTCTAATATAACTAAGTAAGGTAAAAATAAAATGTGGTACCCATACCAGAACATAAAGATCCAGCTGAGGCCCAGCCACTCCAGGTGGATGGAGCCCCAGTGAGGTCTGAACACCAAACCAGCCCCTCCAATCCCCACCAGTCCTCCCAGGCTACCCTCAAATAACAGGTAATTCAGACAAACTCTATACTTGCCAAACTTGCCAAGTCCCCTTTGCCCCCCTTCTAAGCAGAACATCTCACCAGACCCCTTCTACACTAATTTTCAGAGGCCCCTCTGCTTTGGGATAGCTGGTGAATTTACTCCAAAGCCACACAGCTGTATCCCATCCAGTCCCTATCACAAGGATGTATCACCGAAGGCCTACCCAAACCAGACCTGGCTCACTCTGGGGAGCTTCCCAGGAAGAAGGCATCAAGTGCTTTGCAAAATACTTTGCTGAGAGGCCTGAGGCCCTGCCTGAACTAGCGGCTGGCTACCTACCAGAATAGGGAAGGGTGCTTTGTTCTGGGAAAAGACAGCGGTCATCACCCTGACCCAGACTGAGCTCCACACCTGCTCCCCAAACAGCTGCTCAGTAACGTTCTCTGGAAATTCCTCAGAAATGGAGCCCAAGCTCACCAGACTGGTTTCACTTAACTTCTTAAAAGCTGAGACATTGCCACGAGGCAGTGTCCAGGAGCCTGGCTCTCTTCGTAGCTCCATGAACTGACCAGCAACAATGGAGTGGCCAGGTTCCCAAGGGTCCGGGAAGTCCCTCCCTAGGGCAAGGTAAGGAAGCCTTCCTCAATGAAGGTGGCAGGAAGCGCTCTGGCCATCTCTGCCTCAGCTCTGTCCTCATGGCCGGCTTACCTTGCTGCCCAGAGGCCTAAGAGAAATCAGAGCAGAGCCCCCACCACGAGCTCCCCCTCATTCCCATCCTCTCACCACATTGCCCTGGCTGGGCTGCAGGCTGCCCGGGTCCTTGTTCTTCTCCCTCTGAGCAAATCTGTGACAGTCCTTATGATGACCTTAGCTGATTCCTGGAAGCTGTTAACCCTCCTGAACCCGTTCTCACAGATTGATGCCCCTCTCCCTCTCACCCTGGGCTACTTGCCTGTCTCCATCTTCCCGCAGGAGTCCTCCAGAAGTTTTCCTCTGCAGCCACGCTAATTTTTTTGCAAACGCCTCATGCATCCCTCTGCTCCATCAATGAACGCTCGGGGGTGTGAGCAGCAGTGCGTGGCCCCACCCCATAGATTCTGGCTGGCCTTTCTCTAGGGTGGGGCTCAGGCCTCAACATCCTCCATGGCTCTCTGTCCAGGCGTTTCTAAAGGGCAGCCAGAGGGCAGCCCGGGTGGCTCAGCAGTTTAGCGCCACCTTTGGCCCAGGGTGTGATCCTGGAGGCCAGGGATCAAGTCCCACGTCGGGCTCCCTGCATGGAGCCTGCTTCTCCCTCTGCCTGTGTCTCTGCCTCCCTCTCTCTGTCTCTCTCATGAATAAATAAAATATTTTTAAAAAATAAATAAATAAAGGGCAGCCAGGGCTGGGACCCGCAACCCCGCCCCCAAGCGCACTGGTGTGTATGGGGATCACCTGGGGCAAACAGAGGTCCCACTGGGTGGGACAAGCCATGAAGGTCCCCAGGCAGTTCAGAGAATGACTCAAGTTTGGGAGACACCAGACTGTCTGCAAAACAGGCTATCAGACAGTTTTAAAAAGGGAGATGGCCAGGGGCACCTAGGTGGCTCAGGGCTTCAGTGTCCTGCCCTTGGCTCAGGTCGTGATCCTGGGGTCGAGTTCCGCATCGGGCTCCCTGCATGGAGCCTGTTTCACCTTCTGCCTGTGTCTCTCCCTCTCTCTGTGTGTGTCTCTCATGAATTAATAAATAAAATCTTTAAAAAAAAAAAAAAAAAAAAAGGGCTATGGCCAATCGGGCTTTTTTCCCCCGGAAGCCCCAGGACTGCTTCTCTGCAGTTAAAATCACCCAGACAGAATTGTCACATCGAGCTGGGTAGAAGTAGAGCCGGTTGGTAAGAGCAAAGCACCACTGCTGCTGAAAGAAAAAACACGCACATGCTTACCCCCAAATACAGACATGCCGTGCACACGTTCACATAACATTCAGGCACAGGTGCCCACACGTACATGTAATCACATGTACACACTCTCCCCAACAGCAAAACCTGTTCAAACCTGTCTGGCCATCCCGGAAATAAACTGCCACCCTGAGAGTCTGGTGTGTGCGTGTACCTGTGTACCGACGCTACCAGATTTCCCAGAAAGAGGTCTTTCCCTCTCCGGACTTGCTGAGCTGCCTGCAGCCAAGTAGGTTCACAAATGGTGCCTGGTCACATTGGCATATGCCACCAATGCTACTGCTTGTTGCTTTTTCTTAAATCAACTCACTTTTTAAAAAATTAACATAATTGCTACAAAGGGGTACTTATCTGTACTAGACAGAGATTTCCAGAAAAAACAAGTATAGGTGAAACAAAACAATGTTATTAAACCTAGCAGACTCTGTTCTCTGCAGAGGTCTGGCGTCTGAGGCCCATTTCTTCCTTGGTCCTGTGCTCCTTGCTTCTTAGAAAAGGAGATGGCGGGATGCCATCTGGGCGGTGGCTCAGTGGTTGGGTGTCTGCTTTTGACTCAGGTTGTAATCCCGGGGTCCTGGGATCGAGCCCTGCATCAGGCTCCCTGCAGGAAGCCTGCTTCTCCCTTTACCTATGTCTCTGGCTCTCTGTGTGTCTCTCAAAAATAAAATCTTTTTTAAAAATTTTTTTAAAAAAAGAAATGGCTTCAGACCTTCTCCTCAAGGCCACTGAAGAGCTGGAAGGGGATGAGGCTTCTCATGGGACTTAACGTAACTAATGCCACATCTGGGCATTGCTTAAAGTTATCTGAGGTGCCCACCCTGCACTTTGTCCTTAGCCAAGTTTTCTAGAAAGGACAACCAACACCAAGAAGTGAAAGATACTGAGATTGCTGGCTCCGTGATGGAAACAGGACAAATCCCACCCAAGGCCACAGCAGCCCACCACACAATCCTGTGCTGGTTACTGAACCAACCCCAGGTTCAGCATCTGTGCAGGGGCTGCTGGCCCTTCACCTTGATGCAGATGTTAAGGGGTGGAGTAGGATTGTGGAGGATGCACACGAAGAGCCTAGATGCATGGCCACCATCTCCCCCATGTAAAAACAAACAAAAGTGCAACTCAGAGTGGAAGACCAAACATCTGCCCCCCTGCCGACCTCAGTGAGCAGCTCCACATCCTCTTCCTTCTCTAGCATCCCCTTCTCCCCATGGGAGGGAGGAAAAGACCACTTACTGCTGGCCCCATAGAAAATACCAGAACTAATGCTTCCTGTTTACATAGCGATGAAAGCAGTTATGGGCTTTTTAAACTATCCCACCAGGAGAACTTTCAGGGCAGATCCGGGGTGCTCAAGCATCCTCACCCTGCTTGCTTCTACCCTTATCTCAAGATGATGATGGGGCATGGCTGTGGCTTCTGGCAAATTCACTAGCCCCCCCAGACAGCCACATTCCCAACCTCCAACTGCCAGCCCATCCTGGACATTTTTCTTCCTCACCCCGTTAGAAAGACTAACAGGAGGGGAAAGCCCCAGGTCTGGCTGGGGGCTGGAAATCCTGAAGACACGAAGGACTTAATCATTAACCTGAGGTACCCAGGCCTCACTAGTTGGTTACCATGGCAACCACCAAGTCCCAACCTGCATTCCTGCCTTCAGGCCCTGTCAACCAGAGGCCCAGCTGGACAGGACCCGTGCTGTGCCAGGGCCTCCCCCTGGCCCAGGGTTATGAGGAAAGAGTACCATGCAGTCTGGCTTGTGACAGATTTCAAAGATTTAGTATCAGCTACAAGGCTGGACAAAACAGAGAAAAGAGGGTAGCAAATTATTTGGATTTTTCCATTCAACTCACCGGTTTTAAGGTTTCTAATTTTTTTTTAAAGATTTTATTTATTTACTCATAGAGACAAAGAGAGAAAGAGAGGCAGAGACACAGACAAAGGGAGAAGCAGGCTCCATGCAGGGAGCCTGATGTGGGACTCGATCCCGGATCTCCAGGATCACACCCCAGGCTGCAGGCAGCGCTAAACCACTACCCCACGGAGGCTGCCCTTAATGTTTCTAATTTTAAGGGAAACTGGGATTTCATTAACTAGAAGTATCTCTTGTATACATTCTTTCCCCCCAACCCACCCATCTTATTAAACATAACTGGAGATGAACAAAAGATGCATCACGGCGGACTCTTTCCGGTCACATGTGGGTGGCTGAAGAGAAGACATCCTCTCAGGCAAACAATAACCACCACCCGTGGGTCTCAATCTCTTACCCAGAATAAAGCTGCAGTTACTGAGGGAGAGACAGGCCTATCCTGGGAGCTTGACCAAAGTGGATTCAAAATGCCAAGCCTGGGGGCGCCTGAGTGTCTCAGTGGGTTAAGTATCCAACTCTTGATTTCAGCTCGGGTCATAATCTCAGGATTGTGAAATCAAGCCCCATGTCAACCTCCATGCTCAGCGGGGAGCCTGCTTGAGGTTCTCTCTCTCCCTGTCCTTCTGCCCCTGCCCCTCGCTTGCTCTCTATACCTCTTTAATAAATAATCTTTAAAAAAAAAAAAATGCCAAGCCTGGCCACTGCCCCATGAGGTCCCAATAAACCAAAGCCTGGCAGTCCTCATGGGGCAGTGGCAGGGCCTATGTAAGGTTTCAGAAACATTTACTATCTGTTCACACAAGACCCGGCCATAAATTAAGCTTACAGCAATGGCATCTCATCCCAAAAAGGATGCATTTTCCAAACTGTTCCCTCTGGGCTCCCCAAGGCAACATGGGCAACAAAAGTTTACACACCATTAAGGGCAAATATAATCTCACAAAACAGAAAAACATGATTTCAGGCTTTGAATAGAATGTCTGTGCCTGACCAGCTCCAAGAAAACTGAACCCACTACAGGCCTGTGATCAACTCCATTTCCATGGGGACTGCAAGGTTGATAAAGCAATGAAAACTGTGAGAACTGGCTCTGGTATTCTGAAACTGCAGTGATTAAAATACCTACTTGGCAGTCATGTGTTACCTGGTAGACACAGTCTTACTGGACACTGTTCAGAAAATTTCAGGGTTGGAGGGGGCATTAGAAATGATCACCAAGCCTGTCTCATTACTTGTCTCCACCCCTGGAGCCAGATGAGGGGGCCATATCCCAGGGAGATGCAGGAAATAGGTCAAGTCACCATCCAGGTAGATGCCAGGACCTACGTCCTCGAACTCGGTTCCAGGCTGTCTGGTGCACCTCACCTCCTCTGTGTTGAGGGGGCCCTTGGTCTCCTCGAGTTAGCACACAGCCACACAAGGGCAAATGCACAAATAAACTGCTTTTCTGCCAAGACACTAGATAAGGCCAAGGGAATGAGAGATCGGAGTAGAGATGTGGGGAGGGGGAGAGAGTAAGGAAGAGGAGCCACTCCTGGATACACCCCGGTCTCCTCTGCCTCTAAGCTACCTGTTCTCAAAAACCACAAGCTCCTGCCCTAAGACCAAGCTTCCAACAGACACCCTCTCCAAAACCAGGCTCAACTTTTCCAACTGCTTTTCCTGCCCAGCAGATCCAGGAGACAGCCAGAAAACCACCCTGGCTGCCAGCTCTGAGCAAAACTCACAGCTACTCCACACACCTGAGGCCTCCACCCAGAGGAAGCCCCTCCCTCACTGCACTCCTGTCCTGCCACCACTGCCACCACCCTTCCCGGCTGCACCCACCTGGGACCCGTGCTGCCCGGAAACTCCTTCCCTGCGTCTCAGGGCGCAGAATCACAGCAGGATCAGCTGGGGCACCTGCTCATGGGCCGGGCCAAGGGACACTGCCAGAGCCGCCTCCCAGGCGCAGGGAGCCACCCAGCAGGCCACATTACTGAGTCAGAGGCCAGGGTCCAAAATCGGCTTCCTGGAGGACTCGGAAGGGATGCCGCCCAACCGCGCCCTCGGAGAAGGCGCTTCCATTGTCAGGACATCAACATGGAGAGGGCTCCCAGCCCAGATCGAGAGCTAGATCTCGGAAACAGCTCCTTCAAGAGCTGTTTTATGGAGTTGGTTTTTAAAAAATGCAAATGCCAGAAATCTCTTTCCTGCTCTTTATCGCTTTTAAATGTAAATCAAAAGACCTGTTCCTTCATGTCTCTGGAATCCAAAGTATCAGTCCTTCGACTGGTCTCAAAGGAAACATTAACCCTGTAGAGTCATGGCAGGCTGCGGCGCCAACAAGCAGGGGTCCGTTAAGGCACCCACCAGGCACAGGACCCCAGGCACGTGAAATCCACCCTTTGCACTTGCTTTAACACCTGGGATAGGATAGATGCAGTCTCCTTAAACCTCACTCAGAGGCTGAGCTTCCAAATTACTGCAACCTGCTGACACCTTCCCACCTTCCCTTCCTCACTGCCAGGAGGCCCATAGTGCTCACGTGCTCAGCCAGCCAGGCACAATGCACACACCCCCATCTAAGCCCAGCATATGCCCCCTCCCCAGGAATAATCCTATATGCTCCCTGCCCAAAACCCCATGGCAATTTATTTCACTCTCAAATCCCAAGTCTTTGTTTAAAGGGCCCTAAAAAAAAATTCTCTACTTGTCCCTGGAAGCTTGTTCTTTTTTCCCCTGTTGTCTGACAGAGGAAGGGGTAGAGGAGCCCCGGTGCCAGTTCACGGCACCCAGTGAGCATTTCCGAGGCCTCTGCTCCATTTCTCTCAGCCAGAGGAGAAAGAGGCCAGAGGCCATGAGAGTCCAGTCTGCCAATCACACCACAGAATGGGAGCCTCAGGTGCCCCAAATTAAAGACAGTAAACAGCCAAGCCTCCTGACTGAAGCAGGGGCTGTTTTGCTTTGTGATTTTTCCAGGAGTAGGCACAAGCCTTCAACCCTGCTACCGAATATAACCAGCACAACTTAAAATGCTCTGCCAATCGCATTATTCCCCCTTCAATGCCCCTCCCTCTCCACCCCACCCCATAATTACAGAGAGTCTGGGGTTGGGATTTTTCATGATGCTGCTTTTTAAGCGTGTGACAACACAGAAGGGTTATTTAAATCTGAGCTAGAGTGGAGAGATCAACATTGTTAAAAGGGCAAAATTAAGAACACATTTCCCTGGGTCTTAGGTAATTCAAGGTCACTTGCAATAAACAAGACAGAAAACTGAATCATCGAATCAAATGTATCTCGGGGCTCCACTACCTTGCAGGGTCTGAGAAGCCATAAGCCCGGAATGGAGCTGATGTTAACGTCTCTTAGAAAATCTACCACATTAAGGAATTCGAGTGCATGACTGCCCGTCTGACTCAGGTGTTTTACCGCTTTTCTTGGTCCCCTAATGCATCCCGTGTTCTGAAAAGCTCATGTTGATGATTACAGGTAAGGACTCGTAAAGAAAGATGTGCTTCGGTCCTGCCCTTACTGTTCACTGGCTGGGTGACCCTTAGGCACATCACTTGACTCCTCAGAGCCTCGATTTCTTACTTTATAAAATGAGAACAATGGTCCTGATGACTTCCTAGGGTTTCCTGAGGAGTAAAGGAGATTAGAGTTGTCACATGCATCCCACAGTCAATGTTCAGGGGATGCCAACCTTAATCAGGATGATGAAGGAACATACGTTGCTTTGGGAAAGGTCAGTAAGGCCCAGTGTCAATGCCTTCTACTTGAGAGCATCTCTAAAGCAAGATAATGCCTATCTCTCTCCCTACATGGCATACATTTTTCTGCTAAGACAGAAAGAAAGCACAGTTGGGAATGCCAAATCCTAAGTGTATGATACATTTGATAAGCACTTACCACGTGCCAGGAATTTACCATATAGTCACAAATCTTCATTCACCTGCAAGGCAAGTACTGCTAGTCCCATCTCACAGGGTACAGAGCTCAGGTTGAAAACATGTCCTACCTACCCCCTCCTGCTCCAGGTCAGTCTCAATGCAGATGTGGTAGGCCAGGATCAGCACCCAGAGCTTGGCAGCAAGCACTAAAGCACAGTGCCTCGACTTCTGGGCCTCTGTCTAGCTCATATCCCCTCCCTGCAAACAGCACATGTGAGCCTATTACTCACAGAATGTTCTAGAGCTGAGAGACCGTGTCCTCACCTCATCCAACCCCTTGAATTCAGCCTTGGGAGGGGAAGTGGCCTGTCCAAGGTTGCAGGATGGCCCAAAGGCAGGGCTGGTATTCAGCCTCAAGTTTACTGACTCTGGAGAAGGATCTTGCTGATGGATGGCCCAGCGGTTCGGAGAACAGTAGGTGGGCACTAGGAACAAGCAGGAGTACCTTTGAACAGATTTCAAAGTGATGCACAGGGGACCTAAGCAGACCCCACCCTCCACAGACTGATGAGAAAGTAAAACCTGCCTGATAGTGCGCTAGGCCAGCTGTCTTGAGCTTGGTTCACCCATGAACCACAACCTCGAGATTATCAGTGTGTAAAATTACTTTCCTAGATGCTTCATGAATTTCTATTTTGAGGCCACCCACTCTTAGCTGTTGCAAGCACCCTCCTGGTCCCGCCTCTCTCACAACCCACAACTAATCTGCCCGTCTCCAGCAAGGGAGATCCATCAGGTGGCTGACCCCTGTAAATAATTAAAGGGTGATCCCATCGCCCCAGGGAAGCTGGGCAGCTTGTTATGGGGGGAGGCACTGCTAACAGCCTAACAATTGCTTCCTCAACAGATGGCGAGCAGGGTGTATCAGGAACACAGCCCACAGAGCCAGCCTGCCCAGGGGCCAACCGAGGCAAGGGGCCAGGGCCTGCATTTCCCAGGCTAGCTTTAAGAGCATCAGAGCCTGCAGCCACAGCCCAACTCTCTCCACAAAGACCTGTGCAACCCTGGCACATCCATCCTTGGCTCTAGGATGGCCTCTTTCTTTTTAATTCGGAGGAAAACGCCAATCAGCAAAATCATTCAAAGAACTCATCTCTTTTGAGTAGGGGAAAACTCCTTGGAGTTAGAAATGCCAACTTCCCCTCAATCCCCCAAAAGTCAAGTCCTGTTAGCAATCTAGGAAGTACCCGTCCAAGCTGGCTCTGACACTGGTGAGCGATGGAGTGTTCTGTGTGTCTGTGTGCATCTATTACAGAGAGGTACGGACACATACGCATATGCCTTTTAAAAAACAGGAATATGCCAAATATCATTCTCCCTCTGTTTTTTTACACTTAAGATATCATGAAAATAATTGCGAGAGAGTCCATAGATCTATCTTGTCTGTTTTACAGTCAGAAAGTATTTCATAAATGATCCAGTCTTTCTCTTTACTACTGGACAAAACTATGATGAACATATACCTATAGGTACACAGGCATGGTCTGTGTCAGATGTCAGAATCCCAGGAGCTGGTCTGCTGAATCCTAAGCAATATATATTTTCAGTTTTAATAGTAACTGTCAGGGGCACCTGGGTGCTCAGTTGGTTAAGTATCTGCCTTCGGCTCAGGGTCCTGGGATCGAGCCCTAGCCCTACGTTAGGCTCCCTGCTCAGCAGGTAGCCTGCTTCTCACTCTCCCTCTGCCTCTGCCCTTCCCCTTTATCTTTTGCTAGCTCTTGCTCTCTCTCAAATAAATAATCTTTAAAAAAAAAAAAAAAAGGAACTGTCAAAGTACCATGCAAAAAGGAACTGTCACAGTACCAAGCACAACTTAATTATACCTAAGAGTTGCAGGAAAGAGGTTCAGGGACACAGCAGGAAAACCCCTGTGCCTCCACCGCCCACACCCCACCACCCCCATCCCACCCTTCCAACCAGTGCTGCTCCCATTTCACCTTCTTTTGTATACTGGCTTTCCACAAAAGATTTTACAAGGGAGAAAAAAAAAGGATTACTCTGCCTGAAATGGTTAGAAACCACCTAAAGGCTGGTAACAATTGCTAACACACAGCATTTACTATTTCCTTACACTGTATAAGGATAATCTCATTTTATGCTGCAACAGCCCCATTTCATGGATGTAGAAACTGAGATGCATCAATTTTTATAAGGTCCCTCCAAGCATGCGGACAAGAGGTGGAGTCTGGATAGACTTGGCAACCCGATTCCGAAGTCCACATACTTGTTAAGCCCTTTACCCCTTTCTGGCAAGGGCACTGAGAACACAGGTCCATCCATGCAGACCCACAAACACAAAAATGCTTCCAGACCTAGGCCTGCTGCCTCTCCAAACCAATTCTGATAAGCTTCTAGGTCATCACCTTTCTGCCCAGACCGGTGAACCAAAGAAGCATCGTCACTTTAAGAAGGTGCTTGCCACCTCCCAGCCCCTCACCCTTCAAAACCCAGGGGCCATAATCCCTATCACTGCCTGTCTGTGACCTCCTGAGCAGGCAGGTCCTCCCTATGTCACAGCCACAGACTCTGAAGGAGGAAGTAAAAAACGACCAGCAGCAGATCTGCTCAAAGGGAGAAAGAAGAAGCAAAAGGCAGCCAAGGCCCCGATGCTGCCGATTCACTGCCCTCAGACCTTAGGGCCCACCACATTTCACCACGAGGGACTGTCCACATTCATTCATTTATTTATTTTAGAGAGGGAGAGAAAGGGGATAGGAAGAGGCAGAGGGAGGGGGAGAGAGAATCTCAAGCAGGCTCCACACCCAGCACGGAGCCAGACATGGGGCGCTCCATCTCACGACCCTGAGGATCATAACCTAAGCTGAAACAAAAGTCACTCAACAGACTGAGCCCCCTAGGTACCCCAGTACGGTCCATACTCAGAACTGGGAAAGAAAGGAGAGAACAGCCACAACTTCTACACACATGGATGCAAGGATCAGCCCGCTTCCCAGGGATTTTAGTTTAAAGGGGCTGAAGAAAGAGAAAAGGAAGACCAAAGAGGGAAAGAGGAAATGAGGAAGAGGTAGATGAAGCAGCAGCAAAGGAAATGTGAGGAGCAAAAGCTCAAACACATCGTGGCCAGGGCTTGAGCACCCAAGCCAGCCCCCCTGCCTCACTTCTGTCTGCAAAAAAGCTGAAGAAAAGCAGAAGGGCAGACCCAGGCCCCTGCAGGGTCATTGCATAATCAAAAGAAAAGGAACTTTTCTGCCTGGAGGGGAGCCTATAGCTGTATTCCCATCAGCGCACTTCTCCAGCACCCATGACAAACACTCGACCAGGGATCCCACAACACCCAAGACCCAGCCCCGGGGGGCACTGGGGAAAGGGTGGCAGCAGACAGGCCATGCTGATTCTAGGAAGGTGCAAGCAGAGGCTGAAAGAGAGTGGCACAGGACATCCATGGCTCTGTATGCCAGAGCCATGCAGTGCTTCCTGCAAGAGCGTTTCCATGTTGTTCTAGAAATGACTGGCAGGGCAGGGAGGCTGATGCAATAAGACCTCTTATGGCCTATTTTGATTAATCTCCGTTTCTGGAAGTCAGAATTACTGCAGCATTGTTGGTAATGACAAAAGATTGGAAACACCCTGAATATCCAGCAAGAGGGGATTGGAAGAAAAAAATAGTAATAATTATAAAATAATGGCACACCCGTATAGAATAAATGTTATGCAGCTATTAAAAAGAACAAGACAGGGATCCCTGGGTGGTGCAGCGGTTTGGCGCCTGCCTTTGGCCCAGGGCGCGATCCTGGAGACCCGGGATCGAATCCCACGTCAGGCTCCCGGTGCATGGAGCCTGCTTCTCCCTCTGCCTGTGTCTCTGCCTCTCTCTCTCTCTCTGTATGACTATCGTAAATAAATTAAAAAAATAAAAAATAAAAATAAATAAAAAATAAAAAGAACAAGACAGGGGATCCCTGGGTGGCTCAGCAGTTTAGCCCCTGCCTTCGGCCCAGGGAGTGATCCTGGAGTCCCAGGGTTGAGTCCCACATGGGGCTGCCTGCATGGAGCCTTCTTCTCTTCTCCCTCTGCCTATGTCTCTGCTCTCTGTCTCTGTCTCTCATGAATGAATGAATGATTGAATGAATGAGTGAAAATAAAAATAACAAGACAGGGCAGCCCGGGTGGCTCAGCGGTTTAGCGCCGCCTACAGCCCAGGGCATGATCCTGGAGGCCCAGGATGGAGTCCCACATAGGGCTCTCTGCATGGAGCCTGCTTCTCCCTCTGCCTGTGTCTCCTCTCTCTCTGTCTCTCATGAATAAATAAATAAAATCATCAAAATAAATAAATAAATAAATAAATAAATAAATAAATAAATAAATAAATAAAACAATACAGTTCTACATGTCCTGATGTGAGCCAATCTCCCAAATAGAATTAAGTGTAGAAAAAAGGACAAGAGAGCGTAAATAGCATGCTCATGCAAATAAACGAGATGAGGAACACCGAGAAAAGGATGATTTCTCTCTAAAACACTGGGAATTCTCCTATTTCTCAACCTGAGTAGTAGGGACACAGATGTTCAGTTTATCATTCTTTAAACTGCATATACGTTCTATACATGCTTTTGAAGATATATTTCATAATTAAAAATGTTTAAGGGTGGGTGCCTATGCATAGAAAATCTTCAAAGTAAATGCTTCTGATAAGAGAAACCGGCAGGGAACAGTGGGGTGCAGTCTGAGGGAGGCTTCCTTTGACTCTATATCCTTTTACAACCTTCAGTATCTTTTACCACACGCATGAATTGCTGATAAGAAAAAAAGAAAGAAAAAGAAGAAAAAAAGAAAAGAGAAGAGAAGAGGTCGAGTCCCTGGCAATCCTCCAGGGTGTTTTGGCATCATAAATCGGGAAAGTACCCAAGGGGCCAGTTTCCCCATTTTGCAGCTGAAGAAGCTGCAGCCCAGAGTATCTGAGTGTCCTATCTGTGGCCACACAATGAGTGACTGGCAGACTCAGGAAAAGAAGCCAAGTCCCCAGGAAGTGTTCTCCACTTTAAGTCTCTCAACCAGGGGTGCCCAGGCTACTCAAACCCGAGTACCACTTGTCTGGCCTAGTCAAACCCTCCTGCAGCCCTTCCCCCACCCCAGTGCACAGACGGAGCAGGGAGAATCAGGGGAGGCACCCAAGACCCAGGGTGAGAGTCACCGGGCACAGTCAAGGTTGGAGTCCCCAATGCAGCCTCCTGACCCCATGCTCCCTGGGCTGCTTCCTTCAGCCTGTAAGCACACAGAAGGGCAGACATGTAGGCAGGGGGGCTCCAGGGCTCCCATCCCAACCCTCCAGGCACTGTTGGTGGCATGGCCACTCCTGCATCCTCAGTAGGCATCCTCCTGGCAAACCACTGCCTGGCAAACTAACGCCCAGCAAAGTAACTGGACGAGTTCCACATTCTGGCCACTCTGCAGTCATAACCACATCTGGGGAGAGAAAGTACTTACCCTGAGGTCTTCTTGCCAGCAACCAGGCACCAGACCTACCCACTCAACAGCCTTAGATCCCAGACCCCAAGTCAGTGGGTAAGCACCAGGAGCCAAACCAGACACTGGTTGCAAAATACCACCCTCGTCAGTGTATTTACATTGAAGAAAATCCTTAAGGGCTATGCAGAAGAATCATAAAACCTCAGAACCAGAGGGAGTTTAAGAAAACTGGTCGGCTCCCCCCACCCCCCACCCCCTATAGTAAAAACCTACCACGCCTGTTTCATTTATTGGAGGCCAGAAACAACTCAATCCAAATTTTAATACTTCCTTATTTAATACATGCTAACCAACCTGAGTTCATATGTTCTTTTCAACAAATAGCACCCAACCCCAGGCACACTGGGAGCACGGGAGGTAATTACAACAGCTAACCTTTGGAGAACGTTTACCGAAGAGCTGAATTCAACATACAAGTCATGCTGCTAAGCTCTCTACGCAGGACACCTCACTGAGGCCTCACGGCAGTCCTATGAAAAGAGTCAGCTGTTAACCCATTTTACAGAGGAGGAAGTCAAGGTTTTGGAGGTAACCTGTCCAAAGTCACAGAGATAGCAAATGGCCAACTGAGGTCTGCCGGGCTCCAAAGCCCGTTCCCACCCACTGAGCCAGACACAGCCCTGTTCACAGGAACCCACGCTCTAGCAAGGGTCTGGACTTCCTCTAAATCTACTCTGCCCACAAGGGGCCAATCAGGACTGTTACTTCCCACTCCTTCCCACACTCTTAAAGGGAAATGTTTCCCCAGGAGTTCCAAATAAGTCTAGAGCCCAGGATCCATCCATGATGCTGCCTTCTCTGCTTCAGCTCCAGACCGAGGGCCCTGATGACCTACATGCTGACACCAAGAGAGGGTGACAGCCTGGGTGAAAGGGTTTGTGTAACAGGAGACCTGGCACACTCACCCCAACTGATGGCAGAGCCAGCTCCACAATGGCCCAAGGGAACAGCAGACCCTCTCCCCACTTCCCTTGCCATGAAGGCCAAGCCAGCCTATCCAGCAGGCAGGGGTGGTACTGCAGGGCTAAGGAGGTGGGCTGGGCATGGGGAAGGGGTTCTAACCTAGGCTCAGCTTTGGGAAGTTTCCTAAACCTCTCTGGGATGTCTCCACTTCTGTAAAAATGAGAATAAGTCCTTCAATTCCACAGGGAGAAGAGTGCTAGTAAAGGGACTTAATCACATAAATTCCTCAAAAGATCTTGAGGAGACCTAGTTTACAGATGGGGTACCAATGTGGGGTATCCTTCCTTGTGTGCCACCACCATGACACACAATATGCGGTTCCCAGGATGTCTACCCTCTGCCTGGAATGTTCTTGGTGCCCCTCTGACTGGGAAGGTTAAAGGTTCAGATCAAGAACCACCTCCTCTGAGAAGTCACCTCTGTCCTCCAACCCCCTCACTCACAGGTACCCCCTGCTCTTTGGGCGCCTCCCCATCACACTGGACAGGCATTAGACACCTACTGGTCAGTTCATCCCGAGGGCAGGACTCCTTGAGGTGAGGTCTGCCTCTACACTATCAATCTGTGCTATACTGTCTGGGGCATATGTTAGGAGCTCAATAAATGTTTGCCAAATACATGAAAAGTGTTAGTAGTGTTATTATCACCCTCTGAAAGTTGTTAACAGGATATAAGCCTCCTGGGGGAATGGCTCCCCACAGGGACCCCCAATCACCGGGACTGACCCAGAGCATCAGAACACCCAAGCTTCCCTGCACTGTCTGCTTTCTGGCAAATACTTCTCATGCCCAAACATTAACTTCCCTACACTTGATCTGTACCAGGCACTGAGAAGGCAGGGGAGACAATCCCTGACACACCCCCAAGTAGTTCCCAACTCAGAAATTCTAGTTCAGAGGTGCTTTCCTCAGATAAGGAGAAGAGAACTTTCCTTATCCCATCCTCTCAGAAGGTATAGATGTATCATTATACATCTTGGTATATATATATATATGTTATTTTTATTTTATTTATATACATATATCTTGGTATATGTATTTTGGTATTTTATTTATATACATATATCTTGGTATAGATGTATCATTATAATGGACACGCTACAGTAACACAGCAGTAGGTGCACATAATTTGTAGGTGAAAATACCCATGTTGGGAACACATGATCAAAATCTCCTTCCCGATAGGTATGCAAGAGCAAGTCTGGAGGTCAGAGGGCCAGCTAGGAAATGCACCATGCAGAGGAAAAGACAGGAGAGAAGTTTCCAGCATTCACAGAGCAGGGGGCCCCAAAGGAACAAAGACAAGGGAAGTCTCAAAAAAACAAGATGCTCAGGGCCCCAGGCCCAGCACACTCCCTGCTGGGGAAAGATAGGACAGGAAAGAGAAAGGAAACAGATGAGAGAGGCCATCCAGGGAGACAAGGGGGAATTCCAGGCATTCCAGGGAGAGGAAGCTTGAAGGCCTGAAACAGTGTGGCCCAGGGGCGATGATCCGCAGCTCTGCAGCTCTGCAGCTCTGCAGCTCTGCGGGGGCAACACGCTAGATTCAAGGGATGGGGAGAAGGAGCCAGGCAGGAGGCTCAGGCAAAGCGCCACACTGCAGAAGCGCAACTCGGCCCTGCAGTCAAGAAGAGCAGCCCCCAACCAAATGCTAAGAAGCTACTACTGTCCTCCATTTGTCCATCTGCTTATCAACAAAAGGCCACCCAGTTTGGGAATATTTTGAGAGTTGGGAGAGACGCAGTTAAACCCAGTGCTTAGACAGCCGCAAGCGAAGGGCCGCCAAAGATTCTGGCCTGAGCAGAACAGATCTGCTTGGGCACAGGTAAAGACCTTTCAGGTCCACACCCACAAACCCTTGGAGGGCACAGCTTGTGGCAGACAACCTGTCCCCAGCGGTCAGGGCCAGTCTCTGGGAGCAGCCACAGCTGAAGAGGCAGGCAGGCCAATGTCTGCAGCCTTTGGGTTTTACTGAGTACCCCAAGAATCAAAGCTACTTAGGGGCACCTGGGTGGTTCAGTCAGTTGGGTGTCCAATTCTTGATTTCGGGTCAGGTCGTGATCTCAGAGTCCCAGGATCAGGCCCTGCATTGGGCCCTGTGCTCAGCGCACAGTCTGCTTGTCCCTCTCCCTCTGCTCCTCCCCCCAGTTTGTTCGATCTCTAAAATAAATAAATAAAATCTTTAAAAAATAAAAAATCCAAGCCACTTGTTTTGAATGAAGTAAGAGGGCAAGAAGACACCAGATGGCAACCCTGAGAGCCAAGCTCCTGACGGCCAGGAGGGCCAGAGCTCAGAAAGAGTGTCCCGCTTTCTTCTCCACAACCTCCTCACTGGAAAATCGGGGTTTGAGGTCAGATTTCCCAAGAAGTAGACTCTGAAGTAGAGGTCTGGCTGAAGGAGCAGTCCACACCCATGAAGTAAGCAGGCCTGGGCAGCAAGGCAGGGACACCAGTCGTCAGACCCACGGGGAACTCAGCTGGGATGGCCCTTCGAGGTGTCCCAAATGGAGGCAAGGGGTCAGCTTCGGTACCCCATGTTTGGATGGAGGGAGGGGTCACCTTGGGAAGAGAAGGCTTCCTTTAGCTGAAGGCAATCCCAGGGAGGGACTCAGCTATGCTGTCAGTGGCCATCACTCCTGGCAGCTGGGATGGGGGCACAAACCCTGAAAGGGGTTTGGGCAGCACATCACAGCCTTTTTGATGCGCCTCGGGCTTTTCAAATGGCTGCTCAACAAGAGTTTCATCTAGAAGGGAAGCTCAGTCTAATAATCTCAGAATGACATGGCACAGAAAGTCTCAGAGGAAAAGCACTTGTCTTGTTATTTTTATGTCACTTGTAACTGAGCTGATAGGATCTAACGTTCTCTTTTCCTGGTCTTAGATAATTTTTAAGAACACATCATTTCACTTCAAAGAACCCATCAACAGGTTGCTCTGTGAATTTTCCATTTTGTCCCTCCTTGTTTTCAAGCTCCTAGTTCACATATCTGAAAAAAAAATCTTTTTGATTTGTAGACTCAAACCACACCATCTGAGCAGATATTTGCATTAAGTTGGGAACAAGGCCTTGGTAATCACATGGTTAAAACATTACAATAGGCATAAAAATAAAACCTGAGGGGGTACCTGGGTGGCTCAGTCAATTAAGCATCTGCCTTCAGCTTGGGCTGTGGTCCAGGGTCCTGGGATGGAGACCCTCATGGGGCTCCCTGCTCAACGGGGGGGTACGCTCCTCCCTCTGCCCCTCCCCACCCTCCTCCCTCAGATAAATAAAATTTTTTAAAAAATAAAAACATGAGAATGTTTTATCACGTTTTTTTTTTTTTAAGATTTTGTTTATTTTGGGATCCCTGGGTGGCACAGCGGTTTAGCACCTGCCTTTGGCCCAGGGCGCGATCCTGGAGACCCGGGATGGAATCCCACGTCGGGCTCCCGGTGCATGGAGCCTGCTTCTCCCTCTGCCTATGTCTCTGCCTCTCTCTCTCTGTGTGTGACTATCATAAATAAATAAAAATTTTTTAAAAATTTAAAAAAAAGATTTTGTTTATTTTCTCAAGAGACACACACAGAGAGAGAGAGGCAGAGACAGGCAGAGGGGGAAGCAGGGTCCCCGCAGGGAGCCTGAGGTGGAACTCCATCCCAGGACCCCAGGATCATGCCCTCGGCCAAAGGCAGACGCTCAACCACTGAGCCACCCAGGCGTCCCTGTCACATTTTTAAATAGATGAAAATCCAGCCAAAATATTTCTGCATTTATAACATCATTTTCCCCTAATTTATGAGAAATGCATATTTACTAAGGAAAAATTGGGAAAGAAAGGCATCGAGAAGAAAATAACTACTATTCCACAATTCAGGGATAAGCCACTCACCATTAAGAAGCATATGCACGACCTTCTCTTTTTCTTCCATGTCTTTCATTGGTGTCATACCACTGAATAACCTATTTCTTTCTATTAAAGGTATATTATGAATATTTTTCCAAGTAGTAAAGCTCATCATACCTGTGGCACAGAGCTACAAGCTTTGTCATGAAGCCTGGGACACATCAAGCATCATCCTGACAGACACAGAAGAACACACACACAGAGACATACACACAACTAAGAGACAGTTAGCCAGACTCCACTGGATGCCTGACTGATGTTACAATGACTCTGACTTTCTGAAACTGGAAAATTACTCTGTGGGTCCCACTGGGCTCCAACAGCCAAACTATACCAGGCACTGGACATTTTATCACAGACTTTCTTCTTTCTTTGATTCATTTGAATTTTCTTGAAGGGTCCACTCTCCTTAGGTGTTAATGATCAGTGAATGACTAAAACAGATATAAATGCCAACCCTTCTAGAGCTTTCATTCTGGTGAGGAAAGAAGACAATCACAAGTAACATCACATAGCACGCATGGATGGCAGAAGGTGTGGGAGAGACACAAAGCCCAAGGGGGTGAGACAGCAGGGAGGGCGCGCTTTTACCCATGGTGGTTGGGGAAGACCTCTGGCACTCAGGAGGGGAAGCGAGCCCCATGGGCACGTGGGGGTAGGACACCAGATGGGATGCCTGGTGTGTTCAAGCAACAGGAAGGAGGCCAATAGAGTGGAGGCAACGTGAGAATGGAAAGGAGAAGAAAAACCCTTGCCTTGACTTTGGCTTTTACACCAAGTGGACTGCGAGTCACTGAAGGGTTCTCGGCAGGGGGCTGACGTGAGTTCACGCACACGTTTTTTTCAAAGATTTTATTTATTTATTCATGAGAGACACAGAGAGAGAGGCAGAAACATAGCCAGAGGGAGAAGCAGGCTCCCTCAGGGGAGCCCCAGGCGGATCTCGATCCCAGGACCCCGGGATTGCGACCTGAGCCAAAGGCATATACTCAACTACTGAGTCACCCAGGTGGCCCCACATGAACTCTTCATCATTAGATCTCTCCCTCAACCTCACCAAGACCCTCTTTACATTCAGACTTACCCATGCACAGAGGAATTCTCTGTACTCCTCTCCACAATACCCACCAACCCCCTGCCCATAAGGCCAGCTGTCCTGCAGAGCATGGCGTTGGACCCCAATTCCCGTAATGGCAGCAGTTACCCCAACCATAGCCCCACTATTAGTTAGCGATCCTCACACCCCAAATGAGTGGGGGGTCTCACCCCAGCTGTGCCTGCAGAGCATTGGGAACAACCCTCCTTTCAACAGTCTGGATCCATGGTTCCAACTCTCTCCTGTTCCTGTGGTTCACAGCCTCTGAAGCCCTTCCTCCTTCCAGCCAGAACCCACCATCCCTCACCCAGGAAACCCAGCAGAGGCCAGAACTTGCCAGCAGAGGCCAGGGGTGACCACCTTTGTTTTTTTGTTTGTTTGTTTGTTTTTAAGATTTTATTTATTTATTCATGAGAGACAGAGAGAGGCAGAGACACAAGCAGAAGGAGAAGCAGGCTCCATGCAGGGAGCCCGACGTGGGACTTGATCCCAGGCCTCCAGGATCATGCCCTGGGCCGAAGGCAGCGCTAAACCGCTGAGCCACTCAGGCTGCCCGGGTGACCACCTTTGAAGGGAAGCCTGAACCACAATCCAAGTGTCAGCCATTCCCAAGAATGCAGTGGTGCTTGACGGGGAAGGAGGGGCTCAAGGTCTAAGCAGGGAGAGCCAGGTGTGGGCCAGGGAGGCTCACAGTGGCCCGTCTCAGTCACCTGCACTAGGAGGACACCATTCTCACCTTGCCTCACCTGTCCCAGAATGAACAAAGGGAAAAGCAAAGTCAAGTCAGGTGGGTGAGGAGAGGTGCACTCAGCTTCAGTGCTGCCCCTACAACTCAACATTTGTACGTCCTCTCCTGGCTTGCTGGCAGGGACGCACGCCATGGTCTCCTCACTGATACAGGCCCAGGGAGTAGGTGGGGCTCATGCAGGTTTGAGGGTGGCCCTTGCCCTCCAGGATGAGAGAGGCACATTGGCTCAGTGCCTGCAATGCCCTGTGTCTTATGGCATGGATCCTATTCTTAGCACCCCAATAATGACCCCATGAAGTAGCTATGACTGTCCTCACCTCCCATGTTAGAAATGGGGTTCCCTGAAGCTGAGGAGACCTATCCAGGGTCACAGAGTGACATAGCTAGGAACAGTCAAGACTTCATGTTTATCAAGTGCTTACCATGGCAAAGTTCTTTCTACACGCTCTACACATTTACACATTTGATCCTCACAGCAGCCCTAACCATACTATGACTGCCCGCCACCACCATCCGCCCCCCTCCCACATTGTACAGATGGAAAAACTGACACCCAGGAAAACAATAAACTCACCAAGATTGGAAGCAGGTGATGGCACAGGTACAATTCAAACCCAAGCTGTCTAGATCTGATTCCAGAGGCCAGTTTCCCAACTTCTGCACTAGAGTGCCTTCTACATTGATTCACATGATTTCTCTAGGAACACAGTGAGGTTAATTTAGCACTATTACAATATATCCCCATTTAATTACTCAGCACTTACAATGTGCCAAGCACTGTATGAGGCCCTGAAACTTCTGGATAAAGAGGTCACCCACAGTCTTTGTCCTTAAAGAGACAGGAAATCCTTCCTTTAATGCAAAAGGGCTCTAATCATACTTCTTAAAGAAGGCTGTCCCGGAAACACGTGGTATCCCAAGTGGAGGGGTTGCCAAAGGGAGAGGCAATGGCATTCTGGGAGGGACAGGTGGGGAGTGGAAGTGGGAGGCAGAGAGAGGACCACTGGTGACACTTGTCTCTGTGTAGCCAAAGTGTGCTGTAACACAGAAAATGCAAAGGCGAGGGCTCCATCATCAGCCAGATCCTGATTTGGATCTCCCCTCTGTTCCCATCAGTGTGATGTCAGGAGGCTAATCCACCTCTCTGGGTCTCTGGGCCTCAGTTCCCTCCTATGCAATGTGGTGAGAACTCACCAACCTCCCAGGACAGCTGCAAAGTGTGATATTCTGGGGGGCCAGCCAAGAGCCCAGAATCAAGAGCATTCAATCAATGTTTGCTTTTGTCATAAATGTCCTCTTTATCACCTCCATCCATCGTCCAAACACCCAGAGCACTTTACTCAGAGTGTGGACAGCAAGAACCAGAAGTGGTTGTCCAATATTTCCACAAGAGTCTCTCTGAGCCAACCACCAGCTTCCTGGGACAGTGTGATGGGTAACGTTTACCCTGTGAGTGTTTGGCACCTAGAGACAGAGCCCACAGCAGCACTTCTCCTTTCTGGGACAGTCCCTCACACAGCCTCACTGTCACAAGGACGGGGACACTGACTGGGTGCCCCCAGCATGGCTCAAGCCAGGCAGCCAAACCAGCCTTCTCGGTGCCAGGCAGGCTCTGCTCCCACAGGACTGCTTGCTAGGAATAGTTTACTTGCCTCAGGAGGGGTGGCGGCTCTGGAAACTTCTCTGCTTCTCAGCCAAATCCTGGACCAGCTCAACAAAGGCCTGAACACCCCGGGGCAAAAGCTGCAGGACCAAGTCTCATTATTACTACAGCAGATCTGAATTCTGTATCATACCACATGGCTAGCCTTCAGTCCTGGGGCACTGAGAAGAGAGGAAGGCTGAGCAAAGTAGGGCAAGGGGACTCAGGTCAGATCTGCCACCATGTCTGAGCCCCAGCTCCCATCTCAAGGCTGGCAGGCACTCAAATATTCATTACCTTAATAAGCAAATGAATGGAAATAATAATGATAATAAGGGAATTTTTCCAGAAACACTTCCACACACGTTACTTTTCTAGATTTTTCCAGGTGCAGATATATTTTTATACATTTATAGAACTACAAATGCTATACACATGCAATTTTGCATTCTGTATATTTTCACTTAATATAATATCATAAATATGGTCATGTTATCACCCAGGCTTCCTAAGAGCAGCTGTGCATGGAGTAACGCATCGTATGTTATACCATGGCATGTTTAACCATGACCTCGCCACCAGACATCTGTTTGGGTGGGGGTTTTTTGTATTACAGATAATACACATAACCTCATAAATTTTGCATTTCTTTTCCACTGAATAACTGCCTTAGAATAAGCTCCCTTGGATGGATGAACAGAGTCAAAGCGTATCTATTGTCCCAATGTTATAGATGAGGAGAGAAATACCCTGCCACCCACCCTCACAGTCAGAAATAGGACCCAGTTCCCAGTACTTTCATTAGTCAGCAACAGAGCTTTTGATCACAGGTTTAGTGCGTATACCATTCCCAAACTCCATTTTTTAATAAGAAATGAGGGCTGAGTTTCAAAATCCCTGTACGATTCTACAGGATGGACAAGAGGCCACTGAAAAGCCACCTCTGGCCCTGGTACCCATCATAACCTTCCCTTCTCATCACTCCTTCCTCCTCACTGCCAGGCTCCTGGCTCCCTTGAGCGTGACACCTCCTTGTGTGTCGCCGAGGCACCAGCTGGAGGCACGTCATGGCTTCCAACTCACTCCCTTGGGCCCCTGCCCTGGTTGGTACTCAGCTTCCAAAGCTCCTTCCCAGGTACATCCCTGTGGTATCCCTCTCTACCCTTCTGAGCTCTTTATTCAAATATTACCTTCTCAGCACAGCCATCCTGACCCGTCCCTTAAAATTATATCATCCCTTACGGCACTGGGGTGGCTTGGTCGATTAAGCATCTTACTCTTGGTTTCGGCTCAGGTCATGATCTCAGGGTCATGGGATCTAGCACCGCACTGAGCTCTGTGCTCAGCATGGAGTCGGCTTGATCCTCTCCCTCTGCTCCTCCCCTCCATGCTCTCTCTTTCTCTTTCTCTCATAAGTAGATAAAATCTTAAAAAAGAAAAAAAAATCATACCACCGCTTGCCCCTGGCACTCTTCCCTGCTCTGTTTCCACAGCACAGTCACATTTTAACAATCTATTTTACTTACTCACTCACTGCCTTACCATCTCCCAACCTGATATCTTTGTCCGTTTTGTTTACTATTTCCCCCCAGTTTAAAATAGGACCTAGCCCAGAGTGGGGGCCGCACCCACTAATGAAATACCTGTTGAGAAAACAAATACAAAGAGTCTTACTCTGTGCCAGGCATTGTGCCCTCCTTGGCTCATCTCACTTATGATGAACAACAATCCTATTAGAATCCCCATTTCAGGGATCCCTGGGTGGCGCAGCGGTTTGGCGCCTGCCTTTGGCCCAGGGCGCGATCCTGGAGACCCGAGATCGAATCCCACGTCGGGCTCCCGGTGCATGGAGCCTGCTTCTCCCTCTGCCTGTGTCTCTGCCTTTCTCTCTCTCTCTGTGTGTGACTATCATAAATAAATAAAAATTAAAAAAAAAAAAGAATCCCCATTTCACAGATGGAGAAATTGTTGCTCAGACAGGTTATGCAATTTGCCCAAAGATGCACAGCTAGCCAGGAAGGGAATGGGCCTTGAACCCAGGTCAGCAAGTGCGAAAATCTGTGCTTGTACCTACAAGGTACTGCTCATTCTCCTGGCCATTTATCCAAATACAGGACCAGTCCTGTATTGGCCAGCAGAGCCTTCCAGAACAAGACCAAGAACCTACCCTGTGGGGGCAGCCTGGCTGGCTCAGTTGGTAAACATGGGAGCTTTGATCTTGAGGTCATGAGTTCTACCACCATATCAGGGGCAGAATTTCAGAATTTACTTAAAAAAAAAAAAAAAAAAAAAAAAGGGCAGCCCAGGTGGCTCAGTGGTTTAGCACTGCCTTCAACCCAGGGCGTGATCCTGGAGTCCTGGGATCGAGTCCCACATCGGGCTCCCTGCATGGAGCCTGCTTCTCCCTCTGCCTGTGTCTCTCATGAGTAAATAAATAAAATCTTTAAAAAAAAAAAATCTTAAAAAAAGGGGGGGGTGGGGACGCCTGGGTGGCTCAGCGGTTAAGCGTCTGCCTTCTGGCTCAGGGCGTGATGCTGGAGTCCTGGGGATCAAGTCCCACATCGGGCTCCCCGCGTGGAGCCTGCTTCTCCCTCTGCCTATGTCTCTGTTTCTCTCTGTGTGTGTCTCTCATGAATAAATAAATAAAATCTTAAAAAAAAAAAAAAAAAAGGAATCCATCCTGTGATTAAAAAGGGGAAGAGGAGGCAGGAGTGGCGAGCCCAGGCAGTGGACCCCAGGAGCCCACTCTCCACTTCCTCAGGAGAACAGCAAGTGTGACTTGCAGAACACAAGCCCAGTCTAGTTTGGCAGCCACAGGGTGACAGAGGCCAGTTAGCTGTGACAAGTGGATTGGGGCTTTGACAACAGGGTGCTAAGAAAACAAATCCTGCCAGACCAGGAAACTGCTTAAACCCACCAGGGCCTGAGAGGAAGTTTAGTTTCAGTTGTTAGATGCCCAAGACAAGCTCTGGTCATCTGAGGCCACCTAAGGCTCTTTCCAAGAATAATCAGAAGCCCCCTCTGGTTGAGGGACCAGAGGTGGGGGAAGATGTGAACAAACCAGTTGTCACCAGTCACATGGTGAATCGCAGCCTGCATGCATGGCCGGCCACACACACAGGTATCAGGACTAAGCGACATCTTTGGCTTTTGGTTTCTTTTCAGTTTTTTTTTTTTCTTCTTTAAACTACTTCCTAAAACTCTCAAAATTGTCAAAGATGCAGTTGCAAGACCGGCCTGGCGCTTTGTCTCTACTGCTCCCCTCACCTCATAAACCACCAGACCAACCACACATAAAAAGTTTCCTGTCCCCTAAAGAGACAAGTTTCCATTCGCTGATGGATTCTTCCTTGCTCTGTTCTGTCCCCTGGGCCAGGGTCCGTCAGGGCCACCAAAGGGAATCTCCCTAGGGACTTACCTTCTCTCTCTCTCTCTCTCTCTCTCTCTCTCTCTCTCTCTCCTAAAATCCACCACCAGACCTGAAAAACAACTGTGGGGGGTGCCTGGGTGGTTCAGTCAGTTAAGCATCTGCCTTCAGCTCAGGTCATGATCCTGGAGTCCCAGGATCAAGCCCCAAGTCAGGCTCCCTGCTGGTCTGCTTCTCCCTCTCCCTCTGCCCCTCCCCACACTGGTGCTCACACCACTCTCTCGCTGGCGCTCTCTCTCTCACGCTCTCTCTCAAATAAAAAAAAGTCTTTAAAAAATAAAAAAAATAAAAAGAAACACAACTGTGCCTGCAAGTCATCGGCACCAGGCCCAAGTGCTACCCACTACGCTGCCTTTCTAACCAGAGTGCTTTGAAACAGAAGCCAAGTTCTTTGAGATGGAGTCAGATAAAGAGCCTTGGCTCTGAACCTGCCTCCCCCCACCCTCTCCCACTCAAGGATGCTTCTCTCTCCATCTTCCTTCCCCACCAGGGGTCATCCACCTTCCCCCTATGCCTCCTTTCTGCTGCAAAGGGTCACCTGCTAATCTAGACTCCAAAATTCTGGTCAACTCCTCTTCTTTACAACTTTGAGGTCATCTAGTTCAAACGGTGTGGAAAAGGAGAGATTTTCAAACCCTTTTCCACCTAGCATTATGTCTTCCAAAATGCTGAGTGTTACTAAAGTAACACTAAAGGTCTTTTCTGACCTCTCTGCTCCAAACAAGACCCAAGATCCAGCAGATTTCTGAGGGGTGCAGACAAATGAACACGAATGTGAATTCAGACCATTCTAGATTTGAACCCCGGCTCTACCAATTACTGTGTGACTTTGGGCCTTATTTCTGATTCACAAAGTAGGCTGATAAAGTTATCATTACTGAGAAGTTAAGTGAGAGAACACCTATAAAAAGCTTGATTTGTGGAAGTTGGACAAATCTACCTCTGATTAGCTGTAACAAGGAAGGAGGACATGGGAAGCCCAAGATACCATATTCCTAGAATCTGGCCTTCCCTTCCCATTTGGCAATAAACTCATCTACTAGAAACCCAAGAAGCTAGCCAAAGCTGACCCCCAACTCAATGCTATCAGAGCACCCTATAAGCTTATGAGTCACCAAGCCTGCTCCAAACAAAATGGCAGCCAACATCTTCCACAGCCCAGTTCCTAGAACCACCACAGGGTCACAGCTCACTAGGTGATACATTCAAGGCTGCCCGGAGGCTGAGCATCTAGGATCATCTACTCAGACCTCATCCCCCAGATCTTTGCTCTACCCAAAAAGAAGAAAATATTTGAAAAGCACAGTGTCCTCTCGTCTACATTCCCAAGAAGACTCACAAGTCAGAGTCCCTGGCCCGGGTTGGATGGGCCAGGGCAGAGTAGCTCAGCAAGAAGGGGGTTTCCCGTGTCTATTTCTCAGGCTTGTTTCCCATAATTGGCACCTAGATACTCATACCTGGTATCAGCAGCACCACTTCTGAGTTGGCAACCTCAGTTCTCAGGGCCCCTTCCTTGCAAGAGGCCCAGGATCCCCTGCCCCACCCCCCAACTTGGCAGGCTGTGGCTGCCAGGCCTTACAGGAGAAAACTGAGTTTCAGTTAGCATGGGTGAAGGCTGGTGGCCCAGAGCACAGATTGGTTCAAATCAAGAAACATTTCCCAAGTCCCTGCACACCTCAGGATGTAGAGATGAGTCACTATGCGGTCCGATGGGCTTTCATTCACACCCTCACTAGCACCTTCTAGCGGCTTACTCATCTACAAACTCCTCCACTAAGCCGACTTTCTTATTTACTCTTAAATCCCAGAATAGTGCCTGACACGTACCTGCTGGATTAGTACAGGAATTCTTCACCATAGCCCAACTTTAGGGAAACAGGCCCAAACTCCTGCCTATAAATCCCTGACCTCATGATGCATCACCCATAGCCAAGCCAGGGTCCTCAGGGACCAGCACGTCCCACTGACCTCTAGGCATACTGGCCTCCTTTCCTGTCTTTGAAAATACGAGGCTCATTTCTGCCCCAGGACACTTGCACAAGTTGGTTCCTCTGCGTGGAATACTCTTCACTCAGGCTTCCATAAGACTGCTGCTTTCTCATCTGTCAGGACTCAGCGCAGACATCACCTCTGGGGTGGAGGCCTCTCCTAGCCACCCAACCTCAAGCAGCAACCTTCTCCCCAGCTTCATCACTCAAACACACTTCCAGGTTTCTCTCTCCCAGGTCCCCTTCTCTGTCTGCTGGCTTTGGTCTTTTCTCTCTTTCCAAAAAGAACTACTCATTTTTCTCATTGCTTCTTTCTAAGGGCCTAAAACAGTGCCTGGCAAATAGGAGATGCTCAGGAGTCCCTGAATGAATACCCAGAGAAGAGAAATAAACAGCAAATTCAGGATGGGGAAAGATTTCCACACTTTAAATATGTCAACAGTTTTACTTGTCAATTATATAAAAGACAGAACGGTGGGGAACAATTTAACAAAGCCAAAAAGTAAAAATAAAGAAAAAGCGGGGGAGAAGAAGAAATGGCAAGAAGATTGCAAAAAAAAAAAAAAAAAAAAAAAAAACCACAAACAAAAAAACAAGATATTTACACAAGAGTATGATTTTTAAGATAGTTATCATCCAAAAAGCATAAAATGGAGAACAGTTTAGCAATTCCCATCACGAAAAATATCCATGCTCTTTGACCCAATAATTCCATTCCTGGGAATTATCCCAAGGAAATGAATTCAGAACTGGAACAAAAATAAAGAGGCGCCTGTGCAAAGATGATTACAGTCACATTGTTTACAATAGCAGAAATCTGGAAACAACCGAAATGTCCAACAATAGGGGAAATGCTTTGGCAAATTACAGCATGTCCACTGGATGGAATATCATGCAGCAACTAAAATGACCAAAAGAGAATCATGGAAAAGTGTTTTAGAACAAGGTTGAGAGGAGGCTAAAAAGCACTGAATCCCTTATTACCAGGCACTGTCCATCACACCTTCTGTATCTGTATTTGGGACACTTCACCTGAGTCCCAAAGAAACCTATTCCTATTCCCTTTTAACTAACAAGGAAACGGAGGTTCAGAAAACTAAAGAACCTGCCATGGTCACAGAGCTATCAAGGAGTAAAGTCCTGACGTGAACGTGACCTTCTGCCCCCAGAGCCTGTGCACACCCTGAGGTCCTCACTGTACCCCTCAGTGTCCAGACTGTCCTTTCCTGTAATGACATCATGACTGTACTTGGGAGGCCAATCCAGATCTGAAGCAGCTAGCAAAAAGTGACAGGGCATCTGAGAAACACCTGTGAGAATACTTGGCAAAAAGCAAAGACGACAAAATAACAATGGAAACCACCTTTGTTGGGGGCAAGAAAACGCACAGAAAAGAAGCCAGAGAGTGGTCCGCAAGACCAGGTGTCGGGAAGGACAGCTGAACCATGAGCCAAGGAGCCTGAAGGGCAAGCAAGCCTGGAAGCTCCTGGAAACTGGGTCTGCCCATCCTCACCCACTCTTCTCCCCAGGGCTACATTCAGCAGCACTCAATAAATGCTGGCTGAAATACACACATCTCATGGTATATGTGGATAAACCAAGAGAAAAGCTAGAAGATACTAGCTAGAGATACTAGAGCCAGGCAGATGAGTGGACTGGAAATCGGGACCGCCACCCTATGACCACAGGTCTGGTGGCCCATGGCAGGGCTGCGAGACTTTGAAGGAAGGCGATGAAGCATTCCTGGACTTCACCATCTGAGAACAAATGGCACAGGAAGGAGATTTGGCTTAGCTGATGACCTGGCCTCCCTGCACTGTGCGGGCTGCCAGAAGCCAAGTAAGCTTCCAGAGGGAACGGAAACGGTCATTTCATGAGGAAAGGTATAGAGATTCCTCCCGCCTGCTGAAGTAGGTACAGCTCTGCTCGGAGGCAGAGGGCTGGACTAGAAGACCTCCCTGGCTCACTCTGCTTAAGGCCAACTGCCCAGCACCACACTCTCAAAAGCAGGCTTACTTAGGGGAAAATGCCAGAGAGGGCCCAAGATTAGCTAGGGCTGCTTGTTACTGAAAATGGAGGGGGATCACTACTTTGGGGGTTCATCATATCATTCCCTCTACTCTTGTACATGTTTGAACATTTCCGTAAGAGAGCTTTCTTTTTTTTTATTTTAAAAGATTTTATTTACTTATTCATGAGAGACAGAGAGAGAGAGGCAGAGACACAGGCAGTGGGAGAAGCAGGCTCCCTGCTGTGGGAGCTTGATCTACACTGCAGCCAAAGGCAGACACTCAACTACGGAGCCACCCAGGCATCCCCATTAAGAGAGCTTTCAAAAAATGAAAACTCCCAACCCAGGCATTTCATCTAAAAATCACCAGGGCCCAGCCCAGGCTTTGCAGCTGCCCTCTAAATCCCAGAAAAAGCCACCAGGGTCTACACAAATTATTCTATGCCAAGAGATTTTTCAGGGCAAAGGGAGAGGAGTTTGCAGATGCAAGGCAGGCAGTATAAGCAGGTAATTAAGAATATCCGTGTTTGGGGATCCCTGGGTGGCTCAGCAGTTTGGCGCCTGCCTTTGGCCCAGGGCGTGATCCTGGAGTCCCGGGATCGAGTCCGGCATCGGGCTCCCGGCATGGAGCCTGCTTCTCCCTCTGCCTGTGTCTCTGCCTCTCTCTCTCTCTGTGTCTATCATAAATAAATAAATAAACCTTAAAAAAAAAAAAAAAAGAATGTCCGTGTTTAATTCACTGTTTGGTCTCTCCTTAGCTGTGTGTCTCTGGGCAAGTCACTTAAACTCTCTATACCTCAATTTCTTCCTCTGTAAAATGGGGATAACCAGAGGACCTTCCTGACAAGGCTGCTGGGGGGCGTAAATGGCACATGTAACTCCTAACAGGGGGGTGTGGCATGGAGTAAGCTTGCACTAAAAGTTGCCTATGATGCTAGATCCATTTTGTAACATAGATAGTCATTTCGGAAACTGTGCATCCATTTGATCAGTAATCTGAAGAAAACAAAAAAGGGTGAAACAGGCCAGCTACTTCTGAGACCTCAGGCAGCACACCCAGCACCTCTAGAGCGGCCCCAGGTCCCCATCAGCCAAAGGGCTGGAGAGAGCTCCTCCTTTCAAAAAGCCAGCAGCTTCCTTTCCTTCCCATTCTAGGCCAGCATTTCCTTCTTTGTTTTAAAAAGCATTCCTCGTCTGCAGCCCAGCCCTTCCCCTGCCCTCAACAGCCCCAGGCTCAAACACACCCAGAGCCATCTGCATTTCTCTGGGATAGTTTTCTGCCCACCAGCTAGCAGGGTCTCCAGGTTTCTGGGAGGCCCAGAGTGAGTGTGCCCTTGACACCATGCTAACCAGCATGGGGGGGGGGGGGGGGACGGGACACGGACACAGGGAGAGCAAGAGTGAGGATTCCAGTGGACTGTTTTCGTCACCCAGTTGGAAGAATTAAGTGAAATATGTCTTAAAAAAATATATCTCTAAGTGCTCATGTGATGCCCACAACACACTCTGCTTCCCTATGTAAAGAACCTCCCTCAGTAAGGCAACCTCACACAGCTTGGAAGTCTATGGAGTCCCTAACCTCTCTGTAAACCACCTGATTTAAACTGGAATCTCAAATGGGACCCCAGCATCATAAAAACAAAGCTTAGCTAATTAACTATAAGCCTACAATTTCTTCCCTCTTTCCCAGTTCATGGCTTAAGGAAGTATTTCCCCAATTATGTTCAGTGGAATACAGATCCCTGGATAAATAATAAGTTTTGGGGTCACCTGGGCAGCTCAGTCAGTTAAGTGTCTGCCTTCAGCTCAGGTCATGATCCCAGAGTCCTGGGATCCAGTCCCATGTCAGGCTCCCTGCTCAGTGGGGAGTATGCTTCTCCCTCTCCCTTTGTCCCTCCCCACTGCGTGTGCATGTACACACATGTGTTCTCTCTCAAAGAAATAAATAAAATCTTTAAGTAATAAAATAAGTTTGGGAACACTTGCTGCATAACTTCTTAGAGCCTATAAAACACCAACCATCTTCAGGAATCTCCAGGAGGGAGTGGGCTGATAATGGTGCATTCTCAACCACAAGGAGGCCTCTTTCACAGATACAGTATGGGAAAAGCTGCATTAAGCCCTTTCAAGAGCCCCAGACTCGGGGGAGGGGGCTCTCAGAATACTGTCCAATGGCAGAGAACACTCAAGTCCCAGCCAGCAAAACTCTGAATGCACCAGGAATAAAGCTAGTCCTGCTTATCCATGCCCAAATCAAACCCAAACTAATTGACTAAACTGGGACTCAAAACCTCCAGGCAACATGCTGAAGGAAACCCCAGCACTCTATAAGCAGCGTATCTCAAGAGAAAAGCAAAACTCTCATGATTCAAGTTACAGATTGGAGTCTGTAGTTTATTCTGCACAAAAAGTTATTTTTCCTAACCATGGCTGGTCTATTCCATGGACTGCAGTATGCTGTCTTTCCCTCTCTCTCTCTCTTTTTTTTTTTTTTTTTAAATTTTAAACACGTCTTAATTCATTCTTGCAATTATTCTGTGGGTGGAAAAATTAAAGCGGGGAGAAAAACAGCAAGCAAACAGGATACTTCAGCTCCATTATTTTGAAAGGCAATCTGCCCAGTTAAAACACACTGCTGCCCACCAAGGCCAGAACGGCAGAGGAGTACAAATGCATATAAACATATAGGTTTTATATGCAGCCGCAGCTTGAATTGAGGCTTTTTCAGTGCAGATGAGAAACAGTTATGCCTAGGAAAAAGTGACAAAGCATTTCTGATCCCAGCATCTGTCCCCAGCATACCCCTCTGCATCTCTACCTGGGGTCTCTGACAGGGCAGAAAGCCCAGATGGACAGAAAGACACTGGATTAAAAGGTTGTATCTTCTAGAAGTCTTAGTAAATGATGTATAATGTTACCATGAGATTAAAATCAATAATGTATCATGGAATATAATGCAAAATCTGCACAAATTTAAGACAGCAGGTCCTACAGGAGTAAAAGTTCACCCACCCAAGTCTCAGGGGATCTTTCAGTGGAAGGATGAGAAACCCTGGAAAGTACATAGGTTCAAAGACAGATATAGCCCATCCTGACTGAGCCAGCCCACTGGCTAGACCAGTTTTCAAAAAACGTCCCACCCACAAAGACCCCAAGCTGTTCCCCAAGAATCTATCCACTGCCCAGGGTCCCCAAGGCACTGAGATGCGGCCAGGAAGGCGAACCCATTTGCTCACTCTTGCAGGAAACTCCTAGAGGCGGAGGAACCCAGTAGCACAGGAGGGTGAGAAAGCAGGCTACAGCCATCATGGTTTGTTTTAAGATTCTATGTATTCATTTGAGAGAAAGAGGAGAGAGCACAATGGGGGCAGAGGATACAGGGAGAGGGAGAAGCAGATTCCCCATTGAGTGGAGAGCCCAAAACAGGACTCGATCATGACCTGAGCCAAAGGCAAATGCTTAACCAACTGAGCCACCCAGGGGCCCAGTTCTAGATGGTTTAAGGATCTCACTCCCGGGCCCCTTGGGTCTGAATCCCAGCTCAGTGCCTGGTCTCTCCTCTACCTTTGGATAAGTAATTCTCTAATAGGGACTCCTGCAGACTCACGCCCCACTCAGGCCTTCAGTCTCCTTCCTCACCTGCAAGACGCCAGGGCTAGACAGATGGAAAGCCCAAGATCCTTTGAAACCCTCTTGCCAAGATACCTCAAATAGTTCTCTGATCAAAATTTGTTGGTGAGGAAGACAAGGCTCCAGTTCAGTGAGGGGCCTTCCATGAGCTCCAAGGGATAAAACCTCACCTCACCGCCTGGCTGTCCCCTGCCCATAGGCACCCAGCCCCTGGACACAGAAGACCTAATTGCCCTTGTATCAAGGGAAGTTCCCTCTTCTAGTCGGTCAGCCCAAGTCCCCCTCCCAAGTTTGCTGCAGGCAATCACAAAACTGGAACCCACAATCCTTGACCCCAGAACCTCAGCCTCGGCAGCTGCAAAACGAGAATCCATAATTCCCAACACATAACCCAGTAGAGCCTGAGGGACCACATCTTTCCTGTCTCATGTTTACAGTACTCAACCTCAGGGTGAATACAAATGCAGTGGCAAAGGGGTACATACATAAAGGCTACCATTTTGTAAATCCTGGCATTCATGTTGGGAAAGGGGACATATATTACACCCTAAAGATTTTAAAGAATAGGATCAGAATTGCATTGTGGGGGGATCCCTGGGTGGCTCAGTGGTTTAGCGCCTGCCTTCGGCGTGATCCTGTAGTCCTGGGATTGAGTCCCGCTATTGAGTCCTGTATCGGGCTCCCTGCATGGGGCCTGCTTCTCCCTCTGCCTATGTCTCTGCCTCTCTGTGTGTGTGTGTCTCTCATGAACAAATAAATAAAATCTTTTATAAAAATTAAAAAAAAATTTAAACTTTAAACATTTTTAAAAAAATAGAATTGCATTGCGTTCCTATACTTTGAGTCAGCAAATTCTACTTCTAGGAAGAGACTCTCTGCAGCAGAATTTACAATAACAAGACTTGAAAACAGCCTGAATGGGATCCCTGGGTGGCGCAGCGGTTTGGCGCCTGCCTTTGGCCCAGGGCACGATCCTGGAGACCCAGGATCGAATCCCACATCGGGCTCCCGGTGCATGGAGCCTGCTTCTCCCTCTGCCTGTGTCTCTGCTCTCTCTCTCTCTCTCTCTCTGTGACTATCATAAATAAATAAAAATTAAAAGAAAAAAAAAGAAAACAGCCTGAATGGCCAACACTAGGAGGACTGGCTCGGTGAATTTATGGTTTGACCATACAACGCAGCCACCAACAGTGATGATGCATATCTATATGCATTAATGTAGACAGAAGACACTGTATTACAAAGCAAGGCACATGGTATGCTCTGCAAATGTGTATGTGTACATCCATATGCAAATGCAGAGGATAAAAACACTGGAAGAATATACAGCAAAACGTGAGTAAGAATTAACCAGATCAAGGGCTCCTGGGCAGCTCAGTGGCCATCTGCCTTTGGCTCAGGTCACGATCCCCAGGTCCTGGGATCGAGTCCAGCATTGGGCTCCCCATAGGGAGCCTGCTTCTCCCTCTACCTATGTCTCTGCCTCTCTCTCTGTGTCTCTCATAAATAATTTAGGGTTAATTTAAAAAAAATTTAACCAGATCTGAGAAATGGCATGATAAGTGTTTTTTTTTCTTTTGTTCATCTGTATTTTCTTTTTTACATTGAACATGGATCATTATGTGTATTTCTAAAATATTTTTTCTAAAGTACAAAGCTAAAGAATATTTATCAGAGGGATTATTCAGAAAGAATAAGGCAGGTATCCATTAAAAAAATTATGAGCAAGCTGATCTCCAGGCAGCTTCTTGTTTCTCAGAGTGACACCAACACAATGCTTGTCGCATCTCAGACCTGTCTTTGAGGATGTGACGCGCTGCACTTTAAGGAAGCAGCCAGGAGCCCAGCTCAGAGGCTGCATGGCCTGGGGTCACCACCAGAAGGCCCAGTCATCTGAGCAACCAAACATACACCCCTAGGCTGCCCTTTCCGTTACAGGCCACTTCCTGGGCCTCAGCAGCCATGATCCTGATCAGCATCCCCACCATGTAGTTGCAAAGTTCAGAATGAAGGTTCTGAAGACCAGCCAATGAGGTTTTGTCACCTATTCACTCAGTCTCTTAATCCCTCTGAGCCACAAAGTCTTCATTTGCCACATGAGAATAAAGACTCCTAAGGCAATATATGCCAAGGGCCTAGCAAAGGGCTCCACCCAGAACAGCTGAATAAGAATGTTTCTGTTCCCTGTCCACTCTTACTGTACTGGAAGGCCATTCCCATAACCCCAAAGGCACCTACACAGCTTTTTCTTTCAACGTAGTGAGAGAAGATTCTAACCCACCTATTCTGAAAAGACACATACTTTTTTCTTTAGAACACTTGTTTTTTTAATTCACTTGAGAGAGAGAGTGAGTGAGAGCAGGAGCAGGAAGGTCGGAGGGAAAGAGAGAAGCAGACTCCCTGCTAAGCAGAGAACTCCATGCAGGGCTCAATCCCAGGACCACCGGATCATGACCTGAGCTGAAGGCAGACGGTTAACTGACCCACTCAGGGGGCCCCAAAAGACGTACCCTTTTTTAAAAACACAGCTTAGAGAAATTTGGTCGCAGGGTTTGCTATATCCCCCACCACTGCAGACACTGCTACCAAGGACCAGCGCACCTCTGGCACCTCTGCTGACCCTCTCCAGACCACAGCCAGCAGGCAGGTTCAGAATACTTGTAGGAGGGAATGCAACTCCCCCCTCCCCCCATATCACCCCACAGGGGAAGGAGGCATTCCCATTATCATCCCCAGGCAGCAAATCAACAGCCTCCTGGCACTCACTCAAACTTGGGCTGCAGATGTGGTGAGGCCTTCCTCCAGCACCACCCAGCCCTCCTCAGCCTCAAGAAACTCCAGGACCCTTTCCAGGTCACCACCCAGGCATGCTAGTGACAAGTTCCACCAGGGAAAAAGCTGCCAAGGCAAAAGCAGACACCAAAGGGGACACTGCCCCATCTCTGCATCCGCTCAGGGACAGCCAGGGTTCAAAACCCCAGCAGGAGGTTGAAACTCTGGAAATGGAACACAAGAAGAGAAATGCCCCATTCTGGAGCCATGGCTGGTAGGGAAAGGAAACCAGCTTTCAGTCACAGCCCTGCCAGGAATGCAATTAGGGATACTGAGACTCTGGGAATATTTCCCACAGAAACAGAAGGCTAGACTGGCCAACTGTTCGATCATATTCCCGATTCCTAAGCACTCAGCAAGCCATGTTACTGGAGTCACTACAGTTCACCTGCCTGGCTCCCCATTAGATTCAAAGTGTCCCCCAAAGACCAGGAAAACATCCTACCTACCTCAGAATCCTTGACAGGGTGGCTGCAGCTAGCTCAGCAGGCAAACCAGTAATAACAGAAGGTTTGTCCAGTGAACAGATGTTCATGCAAGCCCAAAGGGCCTGATCTCTGAGGACAAATGGCACCTGTCTCCTTTCCAATGCCACTCCTTTCCTCTCTTGGGGTGGGGGAGGGCATCATGGGGAGAGCTTGGGTACTCCATGCAGCAGGGTTCTGACCTGTATCGCAATCAAGCTGGGTGAAAGGCAAGCCCCATTGACTTTCCAAGTAGCAGCTGGGCCTGCCCCAGGTGCTTCCTGGCTCCAGGGAAACTCCTCACAGAAGTGGCCAAAGTGCAGACTGGACCTACCCCAATGTCGCCCTCCCAGCAAGACCCTGGGCAAGGTCCTTTGGGGACTCCTTTCTCCAAGTCACTTCCATAGGAGGGATTTCTCTCTATAAGAGCACAAGGTGGGGAGATTTGGCATGCCTTGGCCTGTTCTGGAAAGTACTAGCAGGCTGGCAGAAAAGGGCAAAGTTACAATGCCACTAAACATGAATCTTCATGAGGCACTGCTGTCTCCCCAGAGCCTAGCACAGATTTGGCCCACAAAGCAAGAACACATGAGGGAATGCACTGACATGGGGCTCTAGGCCCAGCTGCGAGGTCAGCCAGGTATCCCTGTGTGAGCACATCTGGGAATAAGAACATTCTATCCTGCCTCAATAGAGTTCCCAGACCCCCAAGGAGGGTCTGATGGAGGCAGGGCACCAGCTTCCGCTAGTAGAAAGTAGCCTCACAACTTTGTTTACAAATGCAGACTCTGAGTTCAGATTTTGACTCCTTCACTCCCCATCTAGAGAGAAAAAATTGTGTGGTAAAAGTGGGTGGATTTCCAGAAAATATCAGGAGACTGAGAGGGGTCCAGCACCCTGGCTGTCAGGTAGGAGGCACACATTAAATCCCTCTCCTTCTACTCTTCTGAACCCAAACGAAATCCTCACAGGGCAGCTGGACACGCTCACCCCCACACATCATCCTACCCTGCAATCTCGGCCACCACCAGCAGCAGCACCCAGGTCAGAGACTTCCAGGGCATCCCACATGCTGTTTCTCCCAGCGAATGCCTATTGAACAAAGGCCAGAGTGGGCTGAGGTTCCTAACATTCTGGGAGAAGTCTGGCGCAGTTGTATAAGCCAAAGCCTTTTGGTCAGCCCCTTTCTTCAAAAGCCAGGAATCCAATGTTGCAAGCATAGTCTCTGGGGGCCCTGGCCTGGAATACGATGGGAAAGGAGCCTGCAGAAGAGAAAAGAAAGCCAGAGTGGACATCGCCACTGCCCTGCCCACCTCACTACGTGCTGGTGGGATTATCTCCCGGCCTGTGTCACCCACCTTCAGGAAACAAGAGCCAGCTCTATAGGAGTACCTTCCCCTGAGGGTGGCCTGTGTCATGAAGGCCACTGGACCCTCCCTAAGGGAAATTTATAGGTAAAATATCTTGGTAGTAAGACATGGACTTACAGATACAACACTGCAGGTTTATGTGGTCTCATCCCCACTTTACAGATGGGAAAGCTTAAAGGCTCAGAAATCATGGACCTTGCTCCAATCATTGACCTTGAGGTCACACAGACTCTCAAACCTGAATTCAAAGCTTTCTGTCACACTGTCCCTATCAGCAGAATTCTTTGACTAATACACTCCCCCCCTATTTTATCAGTTTGGTAAATCCGGGTTTTAGAACGCTTTTAAAACAGGGGCAAGTGTAACAAATGTTTGATTCAACCCAACTGAATAAACCCCTTCACTAAACCACAGAATTGAGAGCCACAAGAGCCTGAGGAAATCCACTCCAACTTCCCTGTTCAGGCCCGGAGGCTGAGGCCTCCACTGCTCTAAGAGCTTCATTTAAACAGGCTGAAGGCAGCCCTAGGGAACCAGTTCCTGAGGTCTAAATTCCCATCCCCCCCAAAAAACTAGGTCCTGCCTTTTCTGTGGTATGGACCCAAATTTACATCACAATGGAGACAGAGCAAGATATTTCCCCTTCGGGCCTTTGGATGGGTTTCCGGCTGCCAATAAACACTCAGGAGGGAGGCCACTGAAAAACACAGCTCAGAGAACTAAAGAGCGGGATGCTTTGAGGTGTCATGATGCCACGCCTTTGTCAAGATTAAGGACTTTGCAAGTCAGGGTACCTTGTGGGCAAAGCATCCTTTCCAGGGAACGAACAGTAAATGGTTCTCCTGTATCCACTCTGTGAACCAGGAGCTCTTCTGAGCAACATGGGGACAATCCGAGAGAGGCCAACACAGAGAACTTTCATCTCAATAACACAGCAGTCCAACAAGACACATGCTGCTGGACGATGATCCCTCCTCCCACAACTAAGCCACACAGGCCCCCTATTGTGTCAGTTTAAAAACTGAACTTTGCTGGGCAAACACATTCGGCTGTGTTCAAGAAACCAGTTTCTCTCACCACTTGGAAAACAGCAGCATGCCCACAAGAAGGGACAGCTGCGGGGGGGGGGGTGTTGTCAGTTGGTTTGTTTTTTAAGCAAAGTCCTGGTCATTCTGCTATAGCAACTGGAACAAAAAGAATAATAGCCAGCACTGATTAGATGCTTCCAATGTCCCTGGTTCTATAGCTTTTAAGAAAACTGACGGGACACCTGGGTGGCTCAAGCGGTTGAGCATCTGCCTTTGGCTCAGGTCGTGATCCTGAAGGTCCAGGATGAGTCCCGCATTGGGTTCCCTGCATGGAGCTTGCTTCTCCCTCTGCCTGTGTCTCTGCCTCTCTCTGTGTGTCTCTCATTAATAAATAAATAAATAAAATCTTTTTAAAAAATCATTTAAGACAACAGAACTGCAGGAGAGAAATCGCCCTCCCCTCCCAAAGCATTTTGGATCAAACAGGGATTCAGGCTTCTGGTGTGCTCAAATCTTTGGCTGGCCCTATGACAGCCGCCAGAGGCAATCAGCAATAAGGGGTTGGGGGCTGAGGGGTGGGTTAGGTTGAGAAATTAAGGTTCTAATAAAACAAAACATCCCCAAATCTGCAGAAGGCCAGATGAGCTAATGCAAGGTGGAAAGAAGCCACTTCTGCAAGATGGGGCAGCAATTAAGTGGTGCCTGGCATTTCGCAGCCCTTCGAGTCTCTGGACGACAAAAGCTAGTTGGGAATGCACTAGTTTTCCTCTATTGTGTATGGGGGAGGGGGACACTCCCCCATTCTGAGAACCCAACCACCCTTTTGACTGGTTCTTCCAAATCCTTTTTAATACTGCACTTCCCGGCTATAATTTGAGGGAGGAGGGCCTGCATATCTTATTTCTTCTTTACGCTGAAGACCGGCTCCTCCAGAACCCCTTATATTTAAGGGGTCATCTTTGCACCAAAGGCGTTGTGCCCCAGCACAATCCTCCCTAAACCCAAATCCAACGTTTGAGGAGTGGGGGAGTCGGCGGGTAATCATATTTTGAGCGGTGAAATGCTGTGCGAAAGCAAAGCACCAAATGCCTGAACAGTAAAATGCAGTTTCAGCAAACACGTTTTGAAAAGCGGCAGACAAAAATCCTGTAGGAGAGGAAAGGAAGGAACAAGCCGGAGCCTGGGGCGTGAGGGGAAGACAGAGAGAGAGAGAGAGAAAGAAAGAAAGAGAGAGAATGGCGGGCCTGTGGTCACACTTCAGGGGGACCCCCCACGCCTCGTCACCCCGGCCCACGGCTGCTCGTGTCACAGCGGGAAAAGTCCAGCGTGTGACTCAGTGGGAGAATGAGTCCTGCAGCCCCGCAAAATGGAAACGGGGTGGGGGCAGAGCTGGGGAGGCAGCGGGTGCCCGAGCGCAGCCCACCCCGCCCCCGGCTCCGCCAGCCTCCACCCCGGCTCCCACTCCGCCCCTCCCCCCAAGTCCTGCCCAAGGTGAGGGGCCGCTCCGGGGCTCCCAAGCCGCCGCATCCGCGCGCGGAGGAAGGAGAGGAAGCCTCAGAGGGGCGACCCGAGCTCCAGGACGCCTCGGGGCAGCAGTGCCCTGGGCAGGAGGGAGGTGCCGGGGGCCGCTTCCCGGGCGCGCGGCCCCCTTACCTCCAGGGTCCGGATCTCCTGCTGGGTGAGGTCGTTGGACACCGCGCACTTGGTGCGCAGCCCGCGCAGGCTGCCGATGGAGATGTCGATGAGCTTCTGGAGCTGCCCGCACTGCTGCAGCGCCCGGCTGGCCGCGGCCCCGGGGCCCCCGTCCGCGGCCGCCACGTCCCCCCCGCCGCGGCCCTCCTTCTTCTCCCCCATCGCCACCGCGCGCGGCGCCGCTCTATCCATGCCTCGGCATCGGGGCCGCGGGGTGACCGAGGCGGGGAGCCCGGGGGCGCGGGCGCCTCGGGAGGGAGTCCGCGAGCGGGGAGGCCGGACGAGGAGCGCCCCTCGGCGCCGCCGGAGCTCGCACGCTGCGACGACCGGCCGCCGAGCCCGCTGCTCCGCCCGCCCAGCCGCGGCGGCAAAGCGAAAGCCGCGGCGACCCGACGGCTGCGGCTCCCGAAGCTTTTAAGTGGCAGCGGGGGCCGGGTCAGGGTAGCTGGGCATGCCGGGACTTGTAGTCCGCGCCCCGCACCTGCCGCCCGACCCGCGCCCTCGGGGCCCCTGTCGGCTCCCCGCGCCCTAAGCCCGGCGCCCCGCGGTCCAGGCCTTCCCCCTGGGCGGCGGGCTCCGGCTGCGCGAGACCGCCCCGCCTCTGCACCCCGGGAGTGGCTGCTGCGCGCCAGCTCCTCCCCCGGGCGCGCGGAGCCCGGGAGCCTCGTCTCCCCGCCCTCCCCCCACGCCCCGCGCCCCACGCCCCGCGCCCCGCGCCCCACGCCCGCCTGGAGGCTTCCCACGACCCCCGGATGGGGCGGGGCAGGGGCCCGTGAGCCCTGGATGGGGGGAGGGCGCGCTTCCTGCAATTCTGCAGCCGCCGCTGAACCCTGGAAGATGGGGACAGTGGAGGTTCCAGAATTTCTATGTGGGTTTAGGGGCCGCCATCTAGTGGGAAGGGGCCTAAAGTACTTGTCCTCTCGCTGGCTCGAAGAGCCTCTCGATTGTCTACGCCAAAGGGAATGCTCAGGCCTGGAGAAAGACGTCAGCGCTTTCTTCAGGAGCCTATTCGCCCACCCAAAGAAGTATCCCATCCCTCCGCCACCCCAAGCCAGCAGGCCGGTCCAGACACTTGGGGTGGCACGTTGATTTGTCATGGGCTTGGAGTGCTCTAGAGCAAGACAGCCTGGGTTCAAATTCACACTCTACTTAGCTGTGTGACTTGGGCAAAGTTAGCTCACCTCTGAGTGTCTTGAGTTTCCGCATCAGTAAAAATGAGGTGATAACAGTACCTATCTCATAGGGTTCATATAAAGAATGAGTTAGGGGCGGGACACCTGGGTGGCTCAGTGATTGAGCCTTTGCCTTAAGCTCAGGGCCTGATCCCAGGAGGGGCAGAGGGGATGGAGTCAGGCGTCAGGACCCCAGTAGGAAGCCTGTTTCTCCCACTACCTATGTCTCTGCTTCTCTCTGTGTGTCTCTCATGAATGAATAAATAAAATAAACAAAATAAAATAATGAGTTAGGGGCACCTGGATGTATCAGTGGTTGAGCACCTGCCTCTGGCTCAGGGCATGATCCCAGAGTCCTGGGATGGAGGCCTGCATTGGGGACCCCACAGGGAGCCTGCTTCTCCCTCTGTCTGTGTCTCTTGCCTCTCTGTGTGTGTCTCTCATGAATAAATAGATAAAAATCTTAAAAAAAAAATGAGTTAATGTATGGACCTAAATTGACTACTGACAGTGAGTAGTCACTGTATAAATGCTGGTAATTGTTACAAGCCAATCTCAGATCTCCTAACCATGCATGACTCCAGACCCCTGCTGTGGACACCTTTACACACCATGGCCTGGGTGTGGGGGCCTGTCTATGCCATTTAACTCAGAATTCAAGCTGCAACACTCTCCCCACTCATCCCCCACACCACCTCCTGCCGGTTCACATGTGCCCTATTACTTGGCTTAACTGAAAAGCCAAGACTCTAATCAAAAGCACACAATTCCATTCTTCCAACATCTGCTAACCAGAAGAAATACTCTGAATTTTCTCTTGTAAGTGCCTTGGCTGCAGAGTGGCTGGCTAATTTATCTTTGTATCCTCTTCACTGAGCCAAGTACAGCACATGGCCCACAGCAGGAGCTCCATAAAATTGTGCAACCCAGTTCAGGAATTCTTCAGGCACAACCTCTGCTGAGTTTCTCCTATCTTTCAGACCAGCCCAGGCCTGGGCACTTTCTCTGTGTGTCTGTCTCTCTGTCTCCTCTTTTTTGAAGCATGAGAATGGAACAGGAGGTAGGGTCCAAGCATTATATTCCTACCTGAACTCTATACATAGTACTGGGTGGCAGTTTATATTAAACCTTCCTTTAATGTCACTTGACATTTCAAAACTAAAATACAAAATTATGGTTGTGCTTTTGCAAACTAACCCCTCCTCTGAAGATTTTCTGAAACACAAGAGGCTTCCTTCCTAAGTCTTGACCCTTCCCACTCCTCACTTAAAACAGGACTCCCTGTACCATACCTATGAAGCCCCCATCAATGATTATTAGCTTAGCCCAGCCCACAGTCCTTGCAGGAAGTAGTAACTGTCCTAAAAGAGAAACCAGTGTTCTCAAACTGTGAATCAGAACTGCCTGGAGGGGTTAGTGATGGACCCCACCCTCAGGGTTTCTGATTCAGTGGCTAGAAGATGCCGGGCTGGATAATTTGCATTTCTTTCTTTCTTTTTTTTTTTTTAAGATTATGTTTATTTATTCATGAGAGACACACAGAGAGAGGCAGAGACATAGGCAGAGGGGAAAGCAGGCTCCCCACAGGGGACTCCATCCTGGTACCCCAGGATTGCGATCTGAGCCAAAGACAGGTGCTCAACCACTGAGCCACCCAGGTGCCCCTATTTGCATTTTTAACAAGTCTTCAGGTGATGATGCTGCTGTAGTTCTGGGAGCCTGAGCTTTGAGAAGCATTGGTGCAGAGGAAGGTCAGGGGGCCCAGAGAACGCTCTCCATGGGCCACCCATACTCATGTCCTGGCTGGTCAAGAATCTGCTCAGCAGCCAAAACTGCCTGGCTTGAGCGACTGACTTACTCTAACTCAATTCACAGGAGGTTTCCTGATAAGTGCCTATTTATGCATTTACATAAGCTGTAATTGCCACTGGGGCCTGGTTGACACAGTTCCCCTCCCCCCCAGGGCCACTTTATGTAGGAAGCCATCTCCTGAGAAGAGTAACCGCCAGCCTGGCAGTGGTGGAGGGCTGGAGAGACAGACCCCAGCTCCCTGGCTGCTCTGCCAGGCTTCATGAGGCCGGTCCCTCTTCTGGGGACCCGGTCTTCCTTCTGATGTGTTGAAAGCAATCAGCCACAGCTTTCCTACCCACTCCATCTTGGAGGCACTGACGCCCTTCTCCAGCGGGTTTGGGTGTCCTGTCAGCTGGGCTTTTACAGGACTGCCTCTTAGAGATGCAGAAAGCAAGGCTTTAAAAATAATCCCTCCATTCATCCCTTTAAACATTCAGTAAGTACTCATCAAGTGTTTACTTGCGTGGCAGGCCCTACTCTAGGCTCAAGGAAACAGTAGTGAACAAAACAAAAATCCTTACCCTCCGGGAATTTATATTCTGGTGAGATAAAACAGACAATAAAGAAATAAATGGCAGGCACAGTATCACAGCTGGTAGTAGGTATTAGGGCACAGGAGGAAGCAGGAAGAGGAACAGGGAGTGTGGGATGGACAACCTTCCCTAGAGCTGTTTCGGGGAGTGGGGTTCTCAGTTCTGGCCTCAAAAGGCTGGCTGACCCTGGGCAAGCCGGCTCTAATCTCAGAGACCTTCTCATTTGCAATGATGGAGGTCATGTGTTGTGAGGATGAAGAGAGAGGGAATTCTACAAAGCGACCATTACAGAGGGTTCAACACATTTATTTTTATGTATTGGTTAAGTACTTTCTTTTTTTATTAAAGATTTTGCGTATTTATTCATGAGAGACACACAGAGAGAGAGAGGCAGAGACACAGGCAGAGGGAGAAGCAGGCTCCATGCAGGGAGCCCGATGTGGGACTTGATCCCAGGTCTCCAGGATCAGGCCCTGGGCCAAAGGTAGACGCTCAACCGCTGAGCCACCCAGGTGTCCCTGGTTAAGTACTTTCTATGTGCAGTACTGTTCCAAGAGCCTTAGTTAACTAATGTTAATTCCTTTCCCACCCTCCAGAGCAAGTCTCTCCCAGTCTGATGATTTCATCCATTCCATGGTGACTCTTAGGTTCAACTTTGTCTCCAGGCTCTTGAGACTTTTCCTGTGGTATCCTCGGTCCAGAGAGTTCGCTCCTTCCTTTCCCTCTACCCTCTGCCCTAGCCACCTGCATTACCAGCGCACGATGTGCTGGAAGCTTGCAAAACCCCACATGCATCTCAACACCACAGCAGCCGCGTGGGCAAGTTGGTGCCGAGACCCAGTAGACACGAGACAGGCACGTGCCACGTGCCAGGCTCTGGGATAGGCCAAGCGCAGGAAACCAAGTCCTTATTCCCGTGCAACAAACCTGAGAGGGGAGACAAGAAGTTCACAAGTCAACAAAGATATCACCAGAATAAATTCAAAGAAAGGTAAGCAACATGAAGGGGGGAAAAGCTGAGAGCAAGCCCCCAGGATGTGAGGTGCTTCATTAGCTGAAGAGTCAGAGCAGTGCTCTCTGCTCTTGAACTGAGATCTCACTAAGAAGGAGCGAGCCAAGGGGAGCCCCAGGAAAGGGGCATTCAGGCAATGGGAACACCATGTGCAAATGCCCTGAGGCAGGAACAGCTTGGCACGCTCCGAGAACAGAATGTAAGCCAGTGTGGCTAAGGCACAAGCAGAGAAGAGCACGGGCTGGAGAGGACGGGGGATTGCTGGGAAGGGGCCTGATAAAGTAGGACTTGGATAAAGTGGGACTTGGACAGGAAGTTTGGATTCTTCTCTAAGTTTTTGTTCCTCCTACTGTGGTCCAAGATGCCCGCATCGCAGCCCCGGTGGCCCACCGGTTTAGCACCGCCTTCAGCCCAGGGTGTGATCCTGGAGACCAGGGATCGAGTCCCACATTGGGCTCCCTGCATGGAGCCTGCTTCTCCCTCTGCCTGCATCTCTGCCTCTCTCTCTCTCTCTCTCTCTCTCTCTCTGTGTGTGTGTGTGTGTGTGTGTGTGTGTGTATTCTCATGAATAAATAAATAAATCTTAAAAAAAATAAAAGAGCTCTCTGACCACATGAAGAGTGGATGTGAGAGAGGCAGGGGGAGACAGCAGGGGCACTGTTTTTACAACTGCTGTAGTGGCTCAAGTGAGATCATAGGAGCAGGAGCAAGCACAGGGTGCACGAGGAAGAAATAGAAGAAATAGATAGAGTGCCTGACAAGCTGATGGGTTGAATGTGGAAGGAGGAAAGAAATGATTTTGACCATCTTGGCCTCTGCTCCTACTAAGACACTGCAGGGCCTTGTCATAGGACCCCTACCCTGCAGTCAGGTGTGGCCACACCTACTGGCCCCATACCCACCTCCACCCCCAGCATCATCTCCGAACTGACAGGTGGCAGGCTCCTCTTAGAACCTCGGGCAGTACAGAAGAAGCTCTGCTTTCATGGATTTTACCTTCAAACTATCCAGGAAATGCATGGAGTCACCCTGGAGACCTGGAGAGATGGACTCTATTTTCTGTTGCCTGTGCTCGTTCATTCATTTATTCATTCACCAACTATTCACGGAGCCCCAAGATGTGTTTAGCGTTGAGCTAGCCTCTGGGAACAGAACAGTAAGTGATACATCACTTTATAAAAAAAGCATTCCTTTAGGGGATCCCTGAGTGGCTCAGTGGTTTAGTACCTGCCTTCGGTCCAGGGTGTGATCCTAGAGTCCCAGGATCGAGTTCCGCATCAGCCTCCCTACATGGACCCTGCTTCTCCCTCTGCCTGTGTCTCTGCCTTTCTCTCTCTCCCTGTGTCTCTCATGAATAAGTAAATAAAAATCTTAAAAAAAAAAAATTCCTTTGAAAGGAAAGCTCACAGTAACCTCTGTTGTCTTCCTGAGGCCTGTCCCATGTTGCTGGCCAACTAGCAAACCCCATGGGGTCCCTGTTGACCTCAGGGTGGAGTATGAGAAAGAAAAATACACACTCACAATTATGATACAACTTCCTGGGGTTTGTGAGGACCCTTAAGGGTATCCGGGAACCTCGGGGCCATAGACAAGCTTAGGAGCTCTGCTTAGCAGTTGCTCTTGACCACCTTTACTCAACAATCGTGGGTCACACGGGTCACACTGGGGAGTATCATGTCACAGTGACCTTGTCCAGGCTGTGCCTTCTGTCTGCCGTCCTTCCCCTCCTCCCCCACATACATTTCCACTCATCCTAGAGTTGGAGCTAGACAGAGCAAGTTGAGAAAGATCCTTTTAGGACCTGAAACTGAAATCACTCCAGTTGACCTGTGCTTTTTCAGGCAACCTGGCAGAGAGAAACCCATCCAGGGGAGGCAGGAGGTGATGCAGGTACCCTCTTCTCTCCACTCTCTAGCCTCCTCCACTTCAGATTCTTGCCCTTCTGAAGCCACCAGGGTGTGCTCCCCATCCTGTGGTTTATCATACCAATTCCTCCCATGATTTGGCTCTTCCACTGTGGGCCCCAGCTTCCCCCCCACCTCTGTGTTTCATCAACCCTCCATCTGTTCCCATGGTCACCTTTACCCACTATCCCCTGCGCTTGGCCTGCCTTCCCTCCTTACCCCGCATAGAGTTCTTGCTCCATTGTGACTGCCTGTCCCTAGCTTGCCCCCTCAATGGACTCGCCCCTCTCTTTCCACTATAGGAACTTTGGCTGACTAAGTCCCAGGACCTGGTGAACCCCAACCCTCCATGTTCTGCAGGTCTGTGCCACAGCAGCCAAAGGATATTGGAGAAAAATACACAGCTCTGCTGACGGGTTGCTCTTTAAATTCATGACCACAAACCTCAAATTGGCACTTCTCAGGCCTGGCAAGCCTACCAACCTTTCCTAGAAAGTTCATTTTCCTGTTCTCAGAGATGGCTATTTCATGCTTTCTTCTATCTCTACAAATTACCTTGCACTCCTCTGCTAATGTTCTTGGCTCACCCTTCATTGAGAAACTAGAAGCTGTCAGACCTAATCTACAGCCCTCCTGCCCTGTGCATCATGCCTTCCTCCTGTAACCCCAGAAGGGGTGTCTCAGGACCCATCCTCTCCAGCAGGCTTGAGGCCTCCACTCCAAGTAAACAAATATCCTTTTTTTTTTTTTTTACAAGTAAACCTTTTTTTTCCTGCATCATCATTTTCTCCCTTTCTGCCCTGTTATTCTCATTTGCATTCAAACATGTTCTAGTATCCCCTCTTCACGAAGGAAAGAAAGAAAGAAAGAAGTAGGAAAGAAGGAAGGATGGGCAGAAGGAAAGAAGAGGAAGGGAAAGCACTCCTCTGTATCAGGGTCCTGGCAGGAAGTAAAATTTCACTCAGATGGTTCAACTGAACTCAGAGGAGACACTTCCAAAGTTAAGGGAACAGACAATGATGCTGGGACACCCAGAGACAAGCAGCGCCAGGTAGGGGTGGTATCTCCTAGCGCAGGAATGACTGGGGGAGGAAACAGTGCTCTTGGAACCATGTGGAAGGGGACAGCCAGGAAGGACTTGCAAGCGTAGGGGACAGGACCCCCAGGCAGCAAGGGCAAGGGGAGGAACACCCTATCCCTTCCTTCTGGCCTTCAGCTCTCCTGCCTTTGCCTTCTCTTGGCTGACTCCTCTTGAGAACATTCTAGCAGGACAGTCTAGGTGGTGGTACCAAAGGATCCCTCTCCCAAGCCCGACTGGGCAGAGAACAGATCTTGGATGGGAGACCAGACAGTACACCTTGCTTTTACCCCCGATTCCCTTCCAGCTCCTGCCCTGTTTCTCTGCTAACTCCTATAGCAAAACTTCTTGAAAGAATTGTCTATGCTCAATTTCTTTACTTCACGTGCTTTCTCCAACCTACTAGTCTAGCTTTGTGTCCACCATACAGCCTGACAACACTTTGCACTGAAATTCACTTCAAGATTGCCAGTGGCGTCTGTGATCCCAAGTGAGAGACAGCCTCTCAAGCGGTGGCCACATTGCTGTCTTAAAACAGTTCTCTTGGTTTCCATGCCCCTAAGGCCTCTGTGTTTCCTCCTACCTCTGTGAGGGCTATTGCTTGGTCTTCCTTTCCAGCCACTCATCCTCTACATCCGCTTGCTCCGGAACACAGTCCGGGACCTATAAGAACTGTCATTTCTGCGCCGACTCTCGACTCTCCGGCTGACCAGATGCATAGTGTCTTCTTATCCTTCAGCTCTTAGCTCACATGCACCCTCCCCACAGAGGCTTCCCTTGGCCACACTCTCCAGAGCAGTCACTCCCACCCTTGGTGCTGGGTCACACTGCCATGTTTGTTTCCTTCCTTGGCCTTATTGTTATTTGTCAACCTGCTTGGTTTATGGGTTTGTTTCCTTTATTATCCAGGGACTTGTTATCCAGCAGTCATGCCCATTCCTATATCCCTAGTACTTACAAAAGGGCATGGTACACAGTAGGTGCTAAATAAATAGTTGTTGAATGAGTGAGCAGGAACTTTGCAAATGTCACATAACAAGATAAAGCCAATAATTTAAGTGCACTGTTTTGCTTTTGCAAGACTGCATTTCCTGGCAGACACTTAAATATCCTATTGGATCCTTTGAAAGCAATTCCTTTTCCTATTAAATTTATACTCATATATATTACATAGATATGTGAAAATAACCTGAGCAGAGAATCTGGCAATACAGATTTGGAAGTAGATGAAGCTCCATATTATTGTCACATAGTTCCATAAAGACTCAGAGATCATCTCTCTGCCCCATCTGGATCTAGCCTGCATGAAGCAGCATGAGGAATGGTCAAGGGCCAGGTCAAGGACCAGCACTATAGAATGAGGCCAGACTTGGGTTTAAATTCCATTTCTAGGCGTGTCTGAGTGGCTCAGTGGGTTAAGCATCTGCCTTTTGTTCAGGTCATGATCCCAGGGTCCTGGGATCAAGCCTTGCATCAGGCTCCCTGCTCAGCAGAGAGCCTGCTTCTCTCTCTCTCTCTGCCCCTCCTTGCCACTATGTGCTTGCTCACTCACTCTCTCGCTCTGCTCTCTCTCAAATAAATAGTTTTTTAAAAAGTAAACAAACAAATTCCATTTCTAACCCTCACTCATAACGTGACCTTAACCGAGTCACTTTATCTCTCTGAGCCTCTGGGTTCTCCTGTGTAACTGTCTGGCTAGAGCTGTCACGAAGATTAAGTGAACAGCGCATGTAAATCCTCAGCCTCTCAGCCTAGCACTGTAAGCACACCATATTAGTTCCAATCACTTCCACAGCTCTGATACAATTTTCCAATTTCGGAAGCCTCCCACTGATCACAGCCTGCAAAAGGGAGCGGCGAACGTGAACCGGGGAGGTAAGAACTGGCAGCTGTTTCTGGCAGGTTGTTTGAAAGGTGGCGGGGAAATGGCTAAAAATTGAAGATAATGTAATATCCTTTCCAGGGTCAAAGCATTGAAAGATTAGAGTGCCCATTCCCACTAATAGGAGCCAAAATAAAAACATGACCACAAAAAATAAAATCGGCATGGATGCTCAAATGAAAATGGCTTTTTTTCTCTCTATATTTTCGAATTGTAAAATTCTAGATAAATTTATTGAAGCCAAGTTCTTCATTTCCCAGTACCTGGCTGTGTTGTCTGCCTCCAGGTAATCCAGCCCCTATCCCATGACAGGTTTAAAAATCCCTAGGACTTGGCGATCCCTGGGTGGCTCAGCGGTTTGGCGCCTCCCTTTGGCCCAGGGCGCGATCCTGGAGGCCCGGGATCCAGTCCCACGTCAGGCTCCCTGCATGGAGCCTGCTTCTCCCTCCTCTTCCTCTCTCTGTCTCTATGTCTAAAATAAATAAATAAATAAATAAATAAATAAATAAATAAATAAATAAATCTTTAAAAAAAAATACTCTTTGCCTAGAGATCACCCACTCACCTTTTACACAGACAATGCAACTCACAATGCAAGACTCAGGATCGGGGTGCAGCCTCTTCCTAAAAGGCCTCCCTCCCCTCCCAGCTGGCCTCGCTCACCTCCTCCAAGATGCCAAAGTCCTGTGCTCGGCCTCAGCATCGCCAGACTGTCCCTGCCTCAAAATTCTTTATTTCCTGGGACACCTAGGTGGCTTAGCAGTTGAGCGTCTGCCTTTGGCTCAGGTTGTGATCCCAGGATCCTGGGATCGAGTCCCACGTCGGGCTCCCTGCCTCTCCCTCTGCCTATGTCTCTACCTCTCTCTCCGTGTCTCATCTCTCATGAATAAATAAATAAAATCTTTAAACAAAACAAAACAACTCTTTGTTTCCTTTTCTGCCTCCTGCCCTGGACCATGAATGTCATGAGGGAAGGGATCTTTGCTCGTTGCACAATGTTCCCAAAAGTTTGTGGTTCATCATTGAACCAAGTGAACTGATTTAATTAGTATAGAGATCTTTCTCAAGCTGGATTCCATATCCTGGGAGGATTTGTTTTACAAGAAATTGAGGCAGCACTAACCTAGTCCCAGGCAAAAGAGAGACTTGGAAAGTTTCCCTCTTGCCACCTACAGCCACCCATAAACACAACTGTGTCCCTGAAACATCACCATTTGAGAAGACTCTGTTGTTTTGGACTGATATTCTTATTCCCCCAGATGGGACTAGAGTGATCTGGGTGAGTGGATAAGTGCCTAGGAGGGAAGGGGGCTGCTGGGACATACTAGTTCCTACAATTATTTACGTACCTGCTATGATTATCCCTGTTCTACGGAGGCTGAAATGCAGCCAGCCTGCATCTATTCCCCGTGGTCTGGGCATCCAAGAGGACTTTCAGGCTCCGGAGCATAAAACGAGGTCACGGTTCTGGTGACTGGTTTGGTCAATTACAAGGACTTGAAACACTCACCTTCCTTAATCATGGTCTTCAGCCAGGTCCTGTCCCTGAGGATGCCTAGGTCTCCTCTTTGGGAACTAAGCCTGTTGCACAAAGTGGCCAGGTCTGTGATGGGCCTTGACCAGCTCCAAGTGCCGGGTGCCCAGACAATCTGGTCGAGGCAGGCTCCAACCCTCCCCCTAGATGCCCTCACCTCACAGCTAAGACCAGTAGGCCAGGGTTAGGGATTCTTTATGAGGCTCAGAGCTAAGGGGTAGATTTTTAGGTAACATATACTGAGCACTTACTACTTTCAAGGCACTATTCTGACCACTTTTTTAAAATGTCATTTACTTATTTAATAGTGAGAGAACATAAATAGGGGGAGTGGCAAAGGGAGAGGGAGAAGCAGGCTCCTCACTGAGCAGGGTACCTGATGCAGGGCTCGATCCCAGGACCCCTGGACCATGACTTGAGGTGAAGGCAGATGCTTAACTGACTGAGCCACCCAGGCAGCCTGTTCTGACCACTTTTAATGCATAGCCTAGGATCCTTAGGGCCCCTCATCAAGGAAGGACTATAACTACTAATCCCTACTTATTACAAGGAAACTGAAGGGTAGGAAGATTTAATTGCACTTCAGTCTTCTTGCTGGGTCTCCCTCATCATCCAACCTCCAGCCACAGAGCACAGGAGCAGGCAGGCCTCATCTTCCCCTCCTCTGGGCTCACCGGGACATCTCATCTATAAATTGACCTTGCCCTGGGCTCCAAATTCCACCTGCCTCTGAGCATCTCCATGTGGATTGATTTCTTTCTTTCTTTCTTTCTTTCTTTCTTTCTTTCTTTCTTTCTTTTTAAGATTTTATTTATTTATTCATGAGAATACACAGAGGGGAGAGAGAGAGAGAGAGAGAGAGAGAGAGGCAGAGACACAGGCAGAGGGAGAAGCAGGCCCCATGCAGGGAGCCCAATGTGGGACCCAAACCCGGGCCCCCAGGATCACACCCCTGGCCGAAGGCAGCACTAAACTGCTGAGCCACCCAGGCTGCCCTCCATGTGGATTTCTAACAGACAGGTACCAACTTGGCATGTCCAAAGGAGTTCCTGATCCCCCCACCCTTAGCCTGATGCTCCCCCAGTCTTTCCCTGTCTCAGAAGGTGGCAACACCATCCTGCCCATTGCTCTGCCAAAAGTATTAGTTGTTCATGATTTTTCCCCTTCTTTCTCCCACAACCAGCGCATTGGCAAATCCTGTCAGCTAGACTTCAAATACATAAACACACACACATACACACACACACACATTTTTATGAATATATGTACATACCAATATGACATGATAAAAGAAAAAAATGGTAAATTGGGCTTCTTTAAAATTCAGAATTTGGGGGGCATCTGGGTGGCTCAGTCAGTTAAGCATTCACCTCTTGATTTCTGCTCAGGTCATGATCTCAGAGTGATGAGACTGAGCCCTGAGTTGGATTCGGCACTCAGCGGAGAGTCTGCTTGAGATTCTCTCCCTCTCCCTCTGCCCCTTCCCCAGCTTGTGAATTTACACTCTCTCTCTCTCTCTCAAATAAATAATCTTTTTTAAAAATAAAAAATAAAATTCAAAATTTTTGCATCTCCAAAGACATCATTAAGAAATTGTGAAAAAGGGATCCCTGGGTGGTGCAGCAGTTTAGCGCCTGCCTTTGGCCCAGGGCGCGATCCTGGAGACCCCGGATCGAATCCCACATCGGGCTCCCAGTGCATGGAGCCTGCTTCTCCCTCTGCCTGTGTCTCTGCCTCTCTCTCTCTCTCTGTGTGACTATCATAAATAAATAAAAATTAAAAAAAAGAAAAAAAGAAATTGTGAAAAGACAAGCCATAGATGGGAAGAAAATATTTGTATTTAATTTTACTACCTCCCCCAAATCTGCTAGAACTACAGTAAAGGGGTGTTTTTTCCTCTCTAGTAGAAGAGACAACAGCTATAAAATCTTGGGAGCTGAGAAGCTGATAGAGGAGTGGAAAGAGATTTAGGGAAGCCAAGAAGCAACCAAACCAAAAAAGGGGTCAGCAATGAACTCTTGAGACAACAAAATGGACAGGAAGAAAGTAAGCATAATCTCCTATCATTCTGTTCAGCTATGATTGACAAGTTCATAGTTGTAACAATGTAAATACTGAATATTAATCTAAGCTAACCAAATTAGAATATGATGACCCTCAGAGGATGGAAAGAGAGATCTTTGTGGTGGAGGATAAGGAAAAATTCAAGGGTAAATCCTCATTTTGCAGAATGTGAAGTTGAGAAATAATCCTAAAACTGAAAAATCATGCAACCATCCTAAAGGCTCGTTTTTTTAAGCTATAGAGAAAAAAAAAAAACTAGTTAAAAGGGTAAAAGATTTGCTAGAGGGGTCCCAGGCAATGGTTGGGGAAGCTTGATTTTTCATATTGACTCTTATTTACTATTTGACTATGAGCAAGCATGACTTTTCACACTTAAAAATTCTGCAGTTTGGGACACCTGGGTGGCTCAGTGGTTGAGCATCTGCCTTTGACTCAGGTCATGATCCTCAGGTCCTGGGATCGAGTCCTGCATCAGGGCTCCCTCTAGGGAGCCTGCTTCTCCCTCTGCCTGTGTCTCTGCCTCCCTCTCTCTGTGTCTCTCATGAGTAAATAAATAAAATCTTAAAAAAAAAATCTGTGGATTGTCGGGGTGCCTGGGAGGCTCAGTTAGTTAAGTCTTCAGCTTTTTTTTTTTTTTTTAAGTCTTCTGCTTAAGTGACTTCTGCTCAGGTCATGATCTTGGGGTCCTAGAATGGAGCCCAACATTTGAGACCTGCGTTGGGATCTGTGCTCAGTGAGGAGTCTGCTTCTCCCTCTCCCTCTTCCCACTCATGCCTTCTCTCACCCTCCCTCTCTCTCTCAAATAAATAAAATCTTTTTAAAAATTTAAAGAAACAAAAACAAAAAAACCTCCACAGATTGTCACCCAGACCTGCCCGTTAGAACTCTCTCAGGATGGCGCCTAAGGAACCTGCGTTCTAAAGGGTCTCAGGCAAAAACCATTTTATTATTTTTATTTTATTATTATTATTATTATTTATTTTAAAAGATTTTATTTATCTATTCATAGAGAGACACACAGGGAGAGAGAGAGAGAGAGAGAGAGAGAGAGAGAGAGAAGCAGAGACACAGGCAGAGGGAGAAGCAGGCTCCATGCAGGGAGCCCGATGTGGGACTTGATCCCAGGTCTCCGGGATCATGCCCTGGACTGAAGGCAGCACTAAACCGCTGAGCCACCTGGGCTGCCCATTATTTTTTATTTTTTTTTAAAGATTTTATTTACTTATCCATGAGGGACACAGAGAGAGAGACAGAGAGAGAGGCAGAGACATAGGCAGAGAGAGAAGCAGGCTCCATGCAGGGAGCCCAATGTGGGACTCGATCCCAGGACTCCAGGATCACTCCCTGAGCTGAAGGCAGACACTTAACCACTGAGCCACTGAGGCATCCCTAGAAACCATTTTATTTATTTATTTATTTTAAAGATTTTATTTATTTATTCATGAGAGACACAGAGAGAGAGAGAGAGAAGCAGAGGCAGGCTCCATGCAGGGAGCCTGACGTGGCACTCGAGCCTGGATCTCCAGGATCAGGCCCCAGGCCAAAGGCAGCACTAAACAGCTGAGCCACTGGGCTGCCCCTAGAAACCATTTTAAAGATAAATCTACTGGAAGGCAGCTTTGTTTAAGATGCTAAATCAGAAATGTCTCTGCTTCAGTTTCCTGAGGCCAAAGTGTCCTTGGGGGGCTTGTCTCAGAACAAAAACATAGCCCCCCCACCCCAAGATGACTTTAAGTCCTTTCTTGCAAAACAGGGCCCCCTTCTGGCCCTGCTGTTGGCTTCCTCAGCAGGATTTCTGAGTTCTTAGGACAGATGAGGCTAAGCTGTAGCCTGATGCGCTGTGTGTCCCTGGGAGTAGAACTAGAGAACCCTGACTACGTCTCCAGGGCCGTCTGCCTTTTCTCCATGCCTTCATTCACTCAACAGAACTAGCTTAAGGATTTAGCAGGTTCCAATCTCAGCACAGGGCAAGGACCAGTGTGTGGAAGAGAAGAGATGTGGTCCCTGCCCTCGTGGAGATAACGGTCCCGTGGGGGAAGACAGGCAATAGACCAGTACCCAGTAGAGCATTCCCGGGCACACTTGGATAGCCAGCGAGAAGTGCTTCGGAGGAAAGAATGCACGATGACTTGGTAGATCTATGTGGCAGTCCATCCAGACAGGGTGGTCCAGCGGGTGGTGGTTGAGTCGTGCACGTCAAGGGGCCACCATGTGGGGCTCCGGGGGTTGGCGGGCAGCACACATACAGCCCCTGCAGCAGGAACCAGCTGGGCACCCGGGGACTTCTCAGAGTCCGGAAGCCAGGGCATTGCAGGAGACTGGATTTTCCTCGAGGGCAGTGGGCAGCTAGGAGGAGGGCTGTGGGCAGGTATGAGGAGCTCTCCCACAGCCTGGTCCCCACAGAGGCCAGAGTTCCTTAAACAGGAAAGAAGAGTCCTAGGAGCAAGAACAGAAGGCGGGGGCTGGGGGGCAGTTGGAAGTTTACTGGGAGATAGGAGACAGTCACTTTGAGAGACTGGATCTTTTTTTCTTTTTATTTATTTATTTACTCATGAGAGACACACACACACACACACACAGAGAGAGAGAGAGAGAGAGAGAGAGGCAGAGACATAGGCAGAGGGAGAAGCAGACTCCTTGCGAAGGAGCCTGATGCAGGACTCAATCCCGGATCCTGGAATCAGGACCTGAGCTGAAGGCAGCCGCTCAATCACGGAGCCATCCAGGTGTCCCGAGAGACTGATCTTCTGGGCAGGCCACTCTGAAAACAGAACTCTGACTCACCTCCTGCAACAATCAGCCCAGGGGAACCAAACTGCAGCCCCTGCAGCCCTCAGCCCCAAACTGATGGCTCCACCAATAACTGCCAGCTTCCTCAATTTTCACCCCTATTGGTCCCGATTTAGGAGCAAACAGTGAAAGCCAAATACGCATCCCTCACCAACCACTTGGGTTGCCCCATCGGCCCATCCAGCCCCCCTGGCAACAGCCTCCAGCCAGGGCGCACCTGAAGCCTCCCCTTTCCCGTTCCATAGCATTCTGACCTCCGCCCACCTTTGAGGCTCTGCCAAACATGTGGGCAGACTCCCTACAGAAAGCTCCAAATACTTTTGTCTGTTCTTTGCTCATTTCCAAACTTTGGCACTCATTTCTGAACTTTGGACACGAGGTGGCAGAAGGAATGGAGACAAAGGCACAATCTGAGGTTGATTCTGGAGATGATGCAGGCTGGCCTTGCCAAGGGATTGGAAGCGGGGAGAGGGCTCCAGGGAAGGAAAGAGGGAGGGGACGCCTGGGTGGCTCAGCGGTTGAGCACCTGCCTTTCGCTCAAGTCATGATTCCAGGGTCCTGGGATCGAGTTCCGCATCGGGCTCCCCGAAGGGAGCCTGCTTCACCCTCTGCCTGTGTCTCTGCCTCTCTTTCTCTCTGTGTCTCTCATGAATAAATGTTTTTTTTTAAAGATTTATTTATTTATTCATTCAGAGAGAGCGAGAGAGAGGCAGAGACACAGGCAGAGGGAGAAGCAGGCTCCATGCAGGACGCCCGACGTGGGACTCGATCCTGGGTCTCCAGGATCACACCCCGGGCTGCAGGCGGCGCTAAACCACTGCGCCACCCGGGCTGCCCTTCTCATGAATAAATAAATAAAATCTTTCTTTTAAAAAAAAAAAAAAAGGAAAGGGAAATCAAGAACACCCCTAGTGGTGGATGGGGCACCATTTACTGGGATGGTGGGTTGAAGCCTGGAGGAGGAACAGGATCATGAGGCTGGCTGCACATCAGAAGGTGGGTTTGGATGAGTTTGAGATGCCTGTTGGATGTTGGTGTCCAGGAGGCACTTCTACATCTGAGCCTGCAGTCAGAGGGCGTCGAACAAAAGAGAAGATGTGGGAAGGGGCCCATGAACACGGTTGCCAGAGCCAGAGGGAGAGAGGAAGTGATCAGGAGCCCTGGAGACTCCCAGGGTCAGAGGTGGGTAGAGGATGGGCGTCCAACGCTGATGAGGAGGACCCACTGAACCAGGGCGAGCCCCAACCCCTCGGGATAGCTCTAGTGCTCTGAGCCACTTGCCACCACCTTCCTCTGTGGCCTTGGCTCATCCTGCCATCTTCCTCTGGACTGCTGTATTTCCCCAGGTGTGTCTCATTGCCTCAGACCTTTGCACATGCTATTTCCTCTTTAGGATCTCAAGAGTGATGTAGACTCACCATCAATAATTCAAACACAATGGCAATGCACAACACAGAAAGTAAAAGCTGCCCGCAATCATTCCCTTATCAATAAACTTGTGGGCTACATTCTTCCAGATGTGTTTTCTGTGTTTGTACTAGTGTCCTCTTTCACACATATACATGCAATCTCTCCCCTGCCACCAAAAATGGGAAACACCTGCTTTAAAATTTGCTTTCTTCTTTTTTTTAATTTAATTTTATTTTTAACAAGATTTTATTTATTTTTTTGACAGAGACAGAGAGAGCACAAGTGGGGACAGAGGGAGGTGAAGAAGCAGACTCCCCACTGAGCAGGGAGCCCAAAGTGGGGCCCGATCCCAGGACCCTGATCATGACCTGAGCCAAAGGCAGATGCTTAACCAATTGAGCTACCCACATGCCCCTTTTCTTTCTTTAAAAAGATTTATGTATGTGTGTATGTATGTATGTGAGAGAGAGTGAGCAAGCAAGTGGGGGGAGGGGCAGAGGGAGAGAGAATCTTCAAGCAAGGGGCTTGAGAAGTGGGGCTCCATCTCACAACACTGAGATCATGACCTGAGCAAAAACCAAGAGTCAAATATGTAACCGACTGAGTCACTAGGTGACCCAAAACTTGCTTTTTCTTCTTAATACACTATGGACTCTTCCCATGTCAGTACGTAGAGAGATGCCTCATTCTTCAAAACATGTTTAGATTTCATTGTATAGTTTGATCACAATTTAACCATTCCCCATTGATGAAGCCTTGCCCCCTATCTTTTTTGCAATTACAATGTGGCATTGCTCTAATTTATACATTCTGTGCAAACTCATGCCCCTGGACCAATTCCCAGAAGTAGGACTGTGAGGTGAAAACAGGTGAATGCTGTTAATTTAACAGATATTACCAAACTTCCTCCAAAGACCCATGACAATTTTTACCAATAAGCATGAATGAAATTCCTGTTTATCCACATTCTTGCCAGGATAGTATTGTCAATCATTTTGACTTGGTCAATTCTGATAGAAAGATTTTATTGTATTATTGTTTAATGTGCTTTTCTTAGACTATAAAGTAAGACTTCTCATAGTTTTTCATATGCTTTGCCCATTTTCCTGTGTTTTTTTTTTTTTTTTTCCTTTTGATTTGTTAGCCTTCTTGGCCTATTTGAAGAATCAGCCTCGGCAGCCGAGGTGGCTCAGAGGTTTGGCGCCGCCTGCCCGGGGCATGATCCTGGAGACCCAGATCGGATCGAGTTCTACATTGAGCTCCTTGCAGGGAGCCTGCTTCTCCCTCTGCCTGTGTCTCTGCCTCTCTCTCTCTGTATCTCTCATGAATAAATAAATTAATCTTTAATAATTTTATTCTCATGAATAAATAAATTAATCTCCTCCAAGGAGGAGTCCAGGGAAAACAGACAAAGGCAGAGTGCATGCTGCTCCATAGTGTTCTCAGTTCAATGCTGCAAGCAGTGGACAATTCTTTGTCAAGCTAGAAACTACAAACCAGACCTTCAAGTGCCACTTCCTGGAAAGAGTTCCCACTTCCCAGTAGAATGATGTAGTCCTTGAACTATTGTAATCCTGTTGCTCTAGAATTAAGACCAAAAGCCTTAGTGTAGCTTTTAGGTCCTGCATGATCTGGTCCCTGACCACTCTCTGGTCTTTTTTTTTTTTTTTTTTTTAATGAGAGAGAAAGAGAGCCAGAGAGAGAGAGAGAGAGAGAGAGCACAAGCAGGGGAGAGGCTGGAAAAGGGAGAGGAAAAAGCAGACTCCCCACTGAGCAGGGAGCCTGAGGTAGGGCTCTATTCCAGGGCCCTGAGATCACAACCCCAGTAAAAGGCAGATGCTGAGCCACCCCGGCACTCCCACTCCCTGGCCTTAAACTGCCCTGCTTCCTTCAGGCACTCTTGCACTCAGTCTTATGCTAGAAGGCACCACACTCCTTCCCTTCTGGCCTCTTCATTACACTGTTTCCGCTGCAAGAACTACCACCTCATTCAACTCCACAACCAGTTCCTTCACTGAATAACCTCATCTATTCTGAGGAGCTCAGCTCAAATGTCACCTTTTGCAGGAAACTCACTTGGATACCCCAAACAAGGTCAAACTCCTTTCTCAAAGCCCTGTGCATTTCTCCTTTCTAGCACCTGCTACAGATGCGTTTACATGACTGTGTTGATTCACATCAAAGTCTCCTGCTAGACTGCAAGCCCTGTGGAGGTGGGGGCATGTCCATCTTGTTCAGCCCAGAGCCTGGCACAGAAGGAAGGAAGGAAGGAAGGAAGGAAGGAAGGAAGGAAGGAAGGAAAGAAAGAAGAGAGGGAGGGAGGGAGGGAGGGAGGGAGGGAGGGGGGAGGGAAGAGGAAAGAGAGAAAGAGCAAGATAGAGGGAGAGAAGAAGAAAAGTCCCTGAAAAACACAGCATTCTTAGTAATAGATGATGGAACATGAAACATGATTAATTATATCAGGCACATAAATAGAGGTCCATATGTCAAGGTTCTATTTGTCCTAGAACAGTGTAAAACCTGCACATTTTTCATCAAGATGGAAACAACAAACACAAAACCACACGCACCATCACCTGGTGAGACCTTCTGCTTTTTCACCCTAGTGAGCTCCTCCCTGAATTCAGTCTCAGCAGGAGGAGCAAGTGGTCCCCCAACCACAGAACAACATGGTCTGGGTCCAACTCAGATGACGAGGTGAATGTCTGCAACCAAAGTGGAGGCCAGATGTAGATTAATTATCTCCTCTATGCCAAGTATTGGACTTGGTGGTTGACCTGTTTAATCCTCCATGTCTGGGATGCAGGAACTGTTCACTGGGCTTCCAGTGGATTGAGGAATTTGATTAATGTCACACAGTTCTGGGGGTGCCTGGCTGGCTCAGTAGGTAGAGCATGTGACTCTTGATCTTGAGGTCGTGAGTTTGAGCCCCACATGGGGCATGAAGACTACTTAAAAAGTTTTCTAAAATAATAATAATGTAAAAAAAAAAAGTCACACATTTCTGTACCAGAGCCACCTGACCCCAACAACCATGCTCATTTTTCACTGTAGCTTCTCTGACCAGGAGGCAGAGGGACCCACAGTACCCGTGGGCACAATAACTAATGGCTTTAGAAGTCTAGGCTACAAGGGGCATGTGGGTGGCTCAGTGGTTGAGCATCTGCCTTCGACTCAGGGCGTGATCCCACGGTCCCGGGATGGAGTCCCGCATCGGGCTCCCTGCCTGGAGCCTGCTTCTCCCTCTGCCTGTGTTCTGCCTCTCTGTATGTCTCTCATAAATAAATAAATAAATAAATAAATAAATAAATAAATAAATAAATAAAATCTTAAAAAAAAAGGGGGGGGGAATCTAAGGCTTTGATGGGCAGCACCTGATGGTTCCTGATGGTTTCGTCTGCCCCGTAGCCCTCCCCCTTTGTGGGAACATAGCCTTTCTAGCGGGAAGCTCATTCCTTGAGGGGATGGCCAAGCAGCCCTCCCCAGCTCCCAGAGGTGCACAGACCCCTTTCCACATTCAGAGAGGTTGGCTCTGGGGCAGACACGTGACCAGGCAGGGCCAATCAGAGGTCTTCCCTGGATTTGGGGGCTGAACCTACTGGGAAGGACAGCCTTTTTCATCAAGTGCTAGGTAAGTAGGAAACAGAATTGGGACTGCCCTGGGACTTCTTTCCTGCTACATGAAGAAGGTCAGCTGGGGACTCAAACCAACAGGGGGAGGGAAGCAGAAAAGAGACAGGAGACGGAACATGCTCTGGAGACGTTGCTGGAGCTCTGGACCCAGCTGCGCCCTCGCTGCCCTTGGACTGCCCGCATGCACTTTTTGTCCTGAGCAGATGCGAGCCGGAGCAAAGTAGGCACAGCAGGATGGAGAAGATAAGAGGGTGGACTGGAGCACAACGAGGCCCGGAACCATCCAAGCAGGACAGAAGAGTCTTCCACCTCGATTTGGCGCCATCCTTGTCACCCGCCCACCAGCCTGCCATGTGACTTCGTACCCATGATGTACTTCTCTCTGATCTCGGGCCTGCCATCTGCAGGGGATGTACTCATTGGCAAAACCTTACCAGAGACTGCTTGTTCCTGGGGAACTTCAGAGAAATGGGAAATTTTCCAGTGAAATCAATACAAATAGATCTTTCCTGGTCTGGAGAGTTAGGAGGGACTATGCCTTACTGAGTACCGTGTATCTGTCAGGCCTCACCTGCTTTAATGCATGCTACTAAACGGAAGGTGGGACTCTATGCTTGATACTCAACGCACCTCACTCACTCAAATAGGAAACATTTTTGGAATGAATGAAACATTTATCCCAGGGGCAGCCCAGGTGACTCAGCACTTCAGCGCTGCCTTCAGCCCAGGGCGTGATCCTGGAGACCCAGGATCGAGTCCCAGGTCGGGCTCCCTGCATGGAGCCTGCTTCTCCCTCTGCCTATGTCTCTGCCTCTCTCTCTGTGTCTCTCATGAATATATAATATATATATAATATATATTTAAGAAAAAAAAAAACATTTATCCCAGTTAATCCTCACCAGTCCAATGGAAGAAAGTTCAAGACTAGGAAACTGATTCTCAGGGAGTCAGCAGCTGCCCTAGACCTACAGAGCTGGGAAGTGGCCAGGATAAAATTCAAGGCACATCTTATTTGCATTCTTCCCATTGCCCTAGATTGACAAAAACTATCACCTCTGCAAGATATGACCACTTGGGGATCTCCAGGAACCCCAGAAAGAAGATTGCATTCTATCTTATTTGTATAAGTCTTCTAGATGATGAAGGATATGTAATTGCTAACATGGAGGAGAAAGCCACACTGCAAGGAGTTCATGTTGTGGCGGGGGGTGGGGGGGGTATGGAAGCAACCAGATCAGGGCCCCGGAGGATTCTAGGAGGAGGCCTTGAGACACCAATGCTGAAACACAAAGCTATAGCCAGGAAAGACTTGGCATGAAGGTTTTATCTGAAACTCTTGGTCTTGAGGATGAAGGTCCTGCTTGGGTAAGAAGAGAGAAGCTAAGAGATGGTTGTGGTCAGAGTCCAAGACTGCAGGGGAGTGTGTTTCTGCTGGGGGCAAGGGAAACGAGGCAAGAAGGACAGCAAGAGAGATACAGGTAGACAAGGGGAAGCTTCCTTCAGGGCAGGAGTAGGGGAGCCATGGGCTGGGTGGATGAGAATCCTTGCAGACTCTGTGGAGGGCAGTTGTGTGATAGACTGCTGGTTCGATGCAAGAGCTCTTGGCTCTGCGTGCAGCCAGCACTGGGTTGAAATCCCAGCCTAGCCTGTCACTGACCATGTGACCCTGGGTTTCTTCGTTCTGAGCCTCCATTGGCATCAGTTCAGTCCTCTACCAGAGCCTGTTGCAGAAGTAGGTGTAACAGGGAAACAATAAACAGAGGAACTTAAGCCCTGTGCCCTGGGGTTTGCCATGGAGATGAGGGCTGGCTGTGTCTCCCACTCCTCAGCCTGCCCCAGGAGGGCTGAGTTTGGGACACCTTCCTATTTGCAAGATCCCTAAAGGGGAAAGAAGGGAAAGAGGCCAGGAAGCCCAGGTACTTTACCCTTGAGCCTTGTCTCAAACATTCATCTGGGACTTTTGAAACATTTTCTTATGGGAAAAAAAAAAGTCCTCTGTGTTGGGGAGGAAAAGTTTTAAACAATGTTTGGGGGCAGCTCTGGTGGCTCAGCGGTTTAGCGCTGCCTTCAGCCCAGGGTGTGATCCTGGAGACCCAGGATCAAGTCCCACATCAGGCTCCCTGCATGGAGCCTGCTTCTCCCTCTGCCTGTGTCTCTGCCCACCCCCCTCTCTCTGTGTGTCTCTCATGAATAAATAAATAAAATCTTTAAAATAATAATATTTGGGGCACAAGCCCCTCTTGGTTTGAGAGAAACACTTATATGGCCCTTGGCTGATCACGGTAGACCAAATCTTATTTTGGGATGGATCAGGATGGCCATAAAATGCTGCCTTGAATGTGCACAGATGGGAATTTTGCTCAATGGTGTTATCTTTAGGGATCAGATCTCCAACCTTGCTTGGTATGTAGGCATGGGCTGTACTGTTTTGAAAATTGTGGGAGAAGAGTGTGCAGTGTATATGTATGTGTGAGTGTGTGAGCATGTGGGTGTGGCATGCACCTGGTGCGAGCAGTGTGTGTGTGTGTGTGTGTGTGTGTGTGTGTCCTTGTTTTCTGTCCAGGAGAGTCCCCAGGGGATCAGGTCTATATTTGTAGGCAGGATGCTGAGGCCTATCTTCATTTCCTGTTGGTGATGAAGCCTTCAGGACTGGGTGGGGAGTGCTGAGCACCCTAGATGTTTGTGCCGAGCCCCCTGGTGTCATTCCAGAAGGAGAAGGAAGCACTCAGGCTTTGGTCATGTATGGCTGCAGACACCTGGATTCTCCTAGCTTATCATGGAAAGAGTAGGGTTTTGGTTTGTTTGTTTGTTTTTAACTTTATGTATTTGAGAGAGAGTGCCTGCTAGCTGAGGGGAGGAGCAAAAGGGAAGGGAGAAGCAGACTCCCTGCTGAGCAGGAAACCCTCTCCTGCCCCCCCCCCACACACAGGGCTCCATCCCAGGACCCCCGAGATCATGATCTGAGCCTAAGGCAGATGCTTAACCAACTGAGCAACCCAGGCGCCCCTAGAGTTTTGTTTCTTGAAGCAGCCAGGCAGCCCCCCTCAACCAGTCACCCTAGAAGAGGATGTAGAGAATGTAGACCCAAAGCAGAGCGGCCAGAAGTTCTACTTTTCTATCTAGGGAGGAGGAAAAGGGCAGATGCCCCGGAGGGTGAAAGAGGCTGCCCATGGGGCTGGGACTGGGACTCTGGCGAGACTTCCCCTGGTGTAGTCATTGTTGGTGTCTGGGTTTAGGCTGGTTTCCCCAACTTTGCAGTTGCCTCCCGCTTTCACCACGCCTCCAGTAATACTACGTTGACCACTGCAGCCTAGTCATTGCCTGGGACTTATAAGGGCAACCAGTGCCCAGGCTTGGCACGGACCCCAAGGGAGCTGATAGCCTTGCCCACACAGTCTCCTTCTTGAGGCCTATGGGACAGCACAGCACCCTTTCCTGGGGACACTAGCAGCCACGTGAGAGAGGTCCGTGTGGAGGAGAAAGTGACATTAGGGAGCTAGGTGGCGAGGTAATCACAGCTCAGGCACTGATGGCCCGGACTAAGCAGAAATAACTCCCCCTCCTCCCTACAGGGGTGGCAAACCAACCTTGAAAGCTGAAGCCTAGATCCCATGACATAAAGCTACAGATGAGTCACTCATTAGCTACTTAGTATATTGATGGGGACTGCTTCGGTTGCAAGGGACCTGGTTGCAAGGGACCTGGTTGCAAGGGACCTGATTGGCATTTCCCTTAGACAAAAAAGAAACATAATGGCTCATGTAATCAAGTAATTCAAGGGATTTAGGCGTGGCTAGATCTAATGGTGCCATGGGACCTTATGTGTCTCTCCCTCTCACGTCCACTTGCCTCTGATTGACTTCATTCCCCGACAGAATATTACTGCAGGAAGATCCCTCCCTACTTAGAGTAGTAGGAAGATGACTCCCAGTGGCTCCAGGCTTGTATGGCCTCAAAAGTTGCAACTCCACAGAGGGACTATTTCAGAGTCCATGATAAAACTTTTCAAAAGGTATAAACTCGTAGTATTTAACAGAGAAAGTGTGTGCCCCAAATATAACGAGTGCACCTAGGGCATAGAGCTTGGTTTCCAAATGCACTCTGCAACAAAATGGAATTAGAACTCCATAGAGAAATGGTAGATCCCAAAGCTGAGCCTGGGAAAGTACAAGATGAACCTAAAATATCTTCTTAAAACAGAAGGCAAGGAGGCACTTAAGAATGATGGGGACTTGTCAAAAGGCCACAGACGCTGGCTGGGAGAAGTTCTCTCAATCCAAATCTGGGGGAAATTTTGAGCATCAGAATAAACAATGAGAGTAAGAGATTATAACCCATTGGATAAAATAAGCAACGAATCCATTCTGATAGAAATAAATAAGTAAAAAAAAAAAAAGAAAGAAAGAAGTACACAACTTGAGTGCTTAGGGAGAAATGGGGTATTTACATTGTCACAAAACGCTTATTAGTTACAAAGAAGGAAAGTGTTAATTCACAGTGGAGAAGCCTGGCTGACACCACCTTCATCAAGTGACAAAGTGAACATCACCAGTAACAGGACAAAGCAAAATCACACCACCTGATAGGATGCCACAAGAGGAGGACAGCTAGGCTTTTGTGACATTCCTGCCAAAGATGCATCATCCAGTCCAACCATAAAGAAACATCAGGCAAGCCCTAATTGAGAAACATTCTATAGAACAATTGGCCAGTAATCTCACAGTGATCAAGGTCATGATAGTCAAGGGGAAACTAAGGAACTGTTCCAGACTACAGGAGACTAAAGAGTCATGGCATGCATCTTTCACTTGCACTTCAGTTAAATGGCCAAACTACAGGTGGAAGGCAGAGGCATTAGCACGAGACTAATTTGCTGAGGACCGGGGGACACTAGCCAGGAAGACCCTCCCACCCTCGCTCTCTTTCACACCCCAGACACTAATGGCAGGATACGTATAAATCTCCACTAACTTGGTGGGGGCAGACAGAGGCATGTAGATGATGTTGTGGTGGTGTAGATAAGCAGAGGGTCACAGGCACTTGACACCTGAACACATCACTTGTTTTCTTTTGATGAGACTTACCTTCCCAATTACATAGGAGATTGCGGTCACATGAATTGTCATGTCGGGGCCAAGTACTCTGTGTTTGTGGGACATATGAGTTGAGGACAGTGGGATTATGTGATCAGAAGGAGCTCGTTTGATTTAAGGCAACCAACAGGAGGGTAAACATAGGCCATAAGTTACAAGCACAAGTTCTCCTGGATGGAAAACTGCAATTACTGAGTGGAGTAAATGAAGGTGAGCGGACAGACCAACACCACATGGCCCTTTATTTATTTATTCACTTATTTTAAAGATTTTATTTATTAATTCATGAGACACACACACACACAGAGGCAGAGTCATAGGCAAAGGGAGACATCCGCAGGGATTCTGAAGCAAGATTTGATTCCAGGACCCTGTGATGACACCCTGAGCCAAAGGCAGACGCTCAACCACTGAGTCACCCAGGTGCCCACCACATGCCCCTTTAAATGCTAATATAGGACCCATCTCATTGTCTGATTTAGCTGGGAGCACATCCCAACTGGCCTCTTGTTGCTTCATCTCATCACCCTCTTAATCCTGAATTGCTCACCCCGACCCATCTGACCTCCTCCCCAGTTTACAGTGATGACATCACTCCCCTCCAGGTGAAAGGCTCCACACCTCTCTCCAACTGCCACCAAATTGAAGCTTCTCCTCCCAGCAGTGCTGTTGTGGCATGTCCCACCTTAGTCAGGCTCTAGGGTTTCACTCCCAGTGCAGATCCCGAGAAGACATCCAGTATCTAATCATGGAAAGCCCAAAGCTGGGAAGGACTCTACAGTGCAGGTGCCAGGTGGCCATCTTTCTCTAAATCTGAGATTTGTGATTTTGAGCAGGAGTCATGAACCCCTTTGCGAATCCGATAAAAACTATGGACACTTTACCCAGGTAAAAGCACATTCACGTAAGGATATAGGGGGCTCCCTGCATCTCATGAAGCCCATCCACAGGAACTAGATTTACATCTGCTTTAAGTAGAAAGCATCCTATTTTGCAGAAGCTTTGTTATTGTCCTTGAAACATTCCAATGATCAGATGTTTTTCAACCTTAGGATGATTGGGGGTGTTTTCTCCCTAAATTACAGAGGAGTTTGTGTTGGGCGAAGACAGATCTAGTGGTAAATAAAGCTGAGGACGTGTCTGGGAGAATGAAGATGAAAAGAATAGCTCAAGTCTCGTGTTTTGCCAGAAGGAGAAGGAACACGGCGTCCTCACGCTGGAGGCTTGTTCTAAACTTAGCCGGCTCCCGTGGTTCCAAAGTTGGCAAAATGAACTCCCACCATCCTAATAAACATGCCGTGGTGCAGTGACTCACTGAGACAGCAGCCGTGTGCAGGACAGGGCTGCTTCTGGTCAGTGACACAAGGGCTGGTGGTGGCCTAGGACCCCCAACCCAGCAGGATGTCCAATGTAAGGGTGAGGATGGCCTGGGCCCCAGCTGCCCCGAAGAGCCAGAGAGGCTTGCCAGTGACAGAGCCCAGCTTCTCATCATACAGAGGAGAAAATGAAGGCCTGGGGGGCTGGGGAACAAGGGATGACCTGGTGGGGTCACACAGTAAGGAAGGGAGCCATCATCTTGAGGACTTCATCTGATAGCACTTCACACCCATCAGGGCACAGAACCAGGCATAAACAAGGATGTTCCTAGATGTGAAGGGATTTCCCTGTGGCCTTAGTCATCTGGACATTAATAGAAGGTGGCTTCCAGAAGGAGAGACAGGCAGTGCTCCTATGCCCTTCCTGGCCCTGCTGTGATGGTCAGGCCATGTTGGAGGCCTGTGGTCAGCTCAAGGAGACCTGAGCTGCACTCCTGTTTGGAGGAGGTAAATGGACTTGGGGCTCACCACTAGATGGGAACACCGAGACAGATGGGCACAGTCGCTATCTCCATGGGACTGTGAGCTGTCCAGTGTGTTGGACTCTCTCTGCAGAGGTGGAATAACCCAGCCACAGGCTCAGTGGGGTGAAAAGGGGCCTCTGAGGGCCAGGTGGGTGCTGAGAGGTCCTCGCAGAGGTCAGAAAAAAGTTCACCTGGGGGGCAATAGAAGATGCATCTGGGAAGGGGAACAGCCAGAGGGTCATTTAGCAGCAGGTCTGAGAGGCCATGGGAAGCTGGGACAGATGGCCCAGGCCAGGGAGGTGAGGGACAGGCTGGGGGGCCAGGATTGGAACAGCGCAGGATACTGGCCCCAGTGTAAGGCAGGGATGTGCAAGCTTGCTCTGGGTGGGGAATGGCCTCCTGGCACCTCAGGGAGCTCAGAGGGCCCAAGAACGTGGGCCTTGCTGGGCGTCGTAGCAGAGGCATTAGTGACATTCCATGCTGCCCTCGGGAGAGCACAGAGGCTAGTGGAAGGTGTTGGCACAAGTCAGGGTGACATGAGGAAGAGCTTCCGCCAGCCACAGCCACAGCCACAGCCACAGCCACAGCCACAGCTATTGGGCAATGAAATGGGAGGTCGTTAGCTCCTTCGCCCCTGAAAGCTTCAAGCAGGTTGGCTTGGTGGGGAGAGGAGATAGCAGATTCAAGCACCCACGTCCCTTCCAACCTTAACGGTCTCCGGCGTGGAGTCTCCAGAAGCCTAGTTGAGGAAGAAGAGCAGAAACTTATTTCTTCTTTTCCAAAGTGGGAAAGCGAAAGCCCAGACTGAACACTGTACCCAAGGTCACACAGAGAGGCAGCAGAACTGGGAATGAAATCCTGATCCACTCCTTCCCAAGCCCCAGACTTTCCCATCTGGTTTCCCAACTGGTGTCCCAGCCTGTGCTATTTTGAGCTGGCTCCCCTGCCAGGACAGAGGGCGCCTATGGGACCAACACAGCGCCGACTACCAGCTTCCAAGTGCAGCTGGTACATGAGCACCCAAGGGTCTGTCGTCTCTAACCTGGTCATGATGGGGACTAAAAATAAGCTCCACACTTACCCAGCCCTGGTTCCGTGCCTGTGCCACGAGGCACTATAACTGCAGGGCGGTACTCTGACTCTGGCTCTGTTGGCAAAGAAAATCCCATGGACTTCCTTAGGTGGGGGGCGGGGCAGAGTTCAAGGATCACAGGTGAACCTCGTCCTCCAGGCCACCAGGGGGACCCAGCTGGCCTGGCTTGGATCTCTGTTTCCTACAAGAGTTCCTTAGAACACTAATTCTTCAAAAAGCAATCTGTTTTGTATAATAGCTTTGTAGAGCTATAACTTGTATACATGTAATCCACACACTTAAAGTACACAATTCAGTGGTTTTCAGTATATTCAGAGAGTGGTGTAACCATCCCCACAATTGATTCTAGAACATTTTCATCATTTCTAGAAGAAACTCTGCCCTTCTGCTCTCCCCCTTGAATTCCTCATTCCCTCAGTCCCAGGCAACCACAGATCTACTTTCCATCCCTATAGATTTGCCTATTCTGGGCATTTTGTATACATGGAATCATACAATTTGTGCTATTTTTGTGTCTGCTCTTCACAGCATAATGTTAGCAAAATCCAGCCATGTGTGTTGGTGCTTCCTTCCTTTTTCTGGCTGAATAATATTCCATTGTGTGGACATGCCACATTTTGATTATATATTCATTAGTTGATGGGCATTTGAGTTGTTTCCACCTTGTGGCTATCATGATTGAGGAAAGATTTAGTATTCAAATAAACCTGGTGAAGGATCCAGTGCTCTCTCTCTCGGAGGTTCACAATGTTCCTTAGCATATATATATTTTTAAGATTTTATTTATTTATTCATGAGAGACACAGAGAGAGAGAGAGGCAGAGACACAGGCAGAGGGAGAAGCAGGGTCCATGCAGGGAGCCCTATATGGGACTCGATCCCGGGACTCCAAGATCTCAACCACTGAGCCACCCAAGCATCCCTCCCTTAACTTACTAAAGGTTCTGAGAAGTCTTCCAATAAAGATAACAGTTTACCTTTACTTGATCTAATGTTTCCCAATATTCCCTCAATTCGCCACACAGAGAAATCTCAGGGATTTTTGCATCAGGTATATACTTGAGGAAACAGTGACCTGACTGAAAAGAAGCTGTAAACCAGCAGCAGTAGGGGACATGGGGGGTGGGGGTATGCGGTCTCAACTGAAAGGAAGTAGGCTATGAAAAGTGTTTCAGCTCCTTCCTGCAGCTGCTGCTGGAGGCACTGAAAATGCCATGAATTTGAGAAATCCAGCAGATTGAGAGACCTTCCGCGGCTAAGGCCAGTCCGTTTATTTGCTTCTTTGGTCATTAAACACACATAGTTTGAGCACCTATGGGGCTAGAGCAGAGGCTTTCAAACATTTATGATCAGGGGAAGGTATACATTTTGCTTTGTGACCCAGTTTTATATGCACACAAACAACTGAAAGTGTGTGAAGCAATGTTTAGCCTTACCGTGTGTGATACCTTCTGTGAGTGACTATTCTATTCTACTTTATTCAAGACATATATAATCGTCCTGACCCACTAACTCATTAACATAATCTGCAGTTTAAAAGCCAATAAGGAGGAGGAGATATTCACAAAATATATTTGACAAAGAGCTGCATATATAAAGCACATAGAGAGATCAGTTAGGGGTGCCTGGGTGGCTCAGTCAGTTACATGTGTGACTCTCTCTCTCTCTCTCTCTTTTTCTTTTTAAGATTTTATTTATTTTGGGCATCCCCGGTGGCGCAGCAGTTTAGCCTCTTGCAGCCCAGGGCTGATCCTGGAGACCCTGGATCGAGTCCCACATCAGGCTCCCTGCATGGAGCCTGCTTCTCCCTCTGCCTGTGTCTCTGCCTCTCTCTCTCTCTCTGTGTCTCTATGAATAAATAAATAAAATCTTAAAAAAAAAGATTTTATTTATTTACGACAGAGAGAGACACACTTGGGACTCTATCCCTGGTCTCCAGGATCAGGTCCTGGGCTGAAGGCGGCACTAAACCGCTGAGCCACCCAGGCTACTCCTGTGTGCAACTCTTGATTTCAGCTCAGGTCATGATCTCAGGGTCATGAGATCGAGCTCCGCGTCAGGCTATGTGCTCAGTGTGCAGTCTGCTTGAGATTCTCTCTCAAAAAAAAAAAAAAAAGAGAGAGAGAGAGAGATTCTCTCTCTCTCTCTCTCTCTCTCTCTTTCTCTCTCTCTCCCTGCCCTTCCCCTCACTATATATATATTATATATATATATATAATTAATATATTTTTAAAAAGATTTGTTAGCACTCAAAGAAAGGAAAGAAGAAGAAGAAGGAAGAAGAAGAAGAAGAAGAAGAAGAAGAAGAAGAAGAAGAAGAAAGAAAGAAAAAGAAGAAGAAGAAGAAGAAGAAGAAGAAGAAGAAGAAGAAGAAGAAGAAGAAAAGAAAAAGGTGCAAGAGCAAGAATCCAATAAAAAAAAAATGGGCAAGAGGTGCCTGGCTGGGGGCACCCCGGGTGGCTCAGCAGTTTAGTGCCACCTTCAGCCTGGGGCGTGATCCTGGGGACCCGGGATCGAGTCCATGTCGGGCTCCCTGCATGGAACCTGCTTCTCTCTCTGCCTGTGTCTCTGCCCCTCTCTGTGTGTCTCTCATGAATAAATGAATAAAATCTTTAAAAATTAAAATTAAAATAAAAAAAGAGGTGCTTGGCTGGCTCAGCTGGTAGAATATGTGACTCTTGATCTCAAGGTTGTAGGTTTCGAGCCCCATGTAGGGTATAGAGATCACTTAGGAACAAACTAAAAGAAAATGGGCTAAAGATTTTAACAGGCACTCCCAAAAGAAGACATATGAACAGCCAATGCACACATGAGAAGGCAGTAAGCATGAGTAGTCATCAGGAGATGATATGCCACTGCACACCCATTAGAAGGGCTGCTGTGTAAAAGAACTGACCGTATCAAATGTCAGGATGTGGCATCAGTGGAGCATTCATATACTGTTGGCGGGAATATAAAATACTCTAGCCACTTCGGAAAGCAGTGACAGGGCCCTATAAAATTAAACACACACTCACCATGTGCCCTAGCCATCTCACTTCTAGGTATTAACCCAAGAGGAATTAAAACCTGTCTCTACAAAGACTAGTACAGTGATGTTATTCATATTATCATTATACACATTAGCCAAAAACGATAACGCCAAAGTCCACTGGCAGATGAATGGGATCAACCAGGTGTAGTATATTCATAGGAAAGAATACTGCTCAGCGGGATCCCTGGGTGGCTCAGTGGTTTAGCGCCTGCCTTCGGCCCAGAGCATGATCCTGGAGTCCTCGGATCGAGTCCCGCATCCAGCTCCCTGCATGGGACCTGCTTCTCTCTCTCTCTCTCTCTCTCTCTCTCTCCCTCCCCCCCCCCCCCGTGTCTCTCATGAGTAAATAAAAAAAATCTTAAAGAAAAAAAAGAATACTGCTCAGCAATAAAAAGAATGAAATGTTAACACATGCAATAGTATATACAGATCCCACAACATCAGGCTGAATGTAATAAAGCCAAGCGTGAAAGACGACAAATAGTATAATTTCATTGACATGAAACTCTGAAGAAGACAAAGTGATAGTGACACAATGCAAATCAATGGCGGCCTGGGGCCGGGAAGGGACTGCAAAGGGGGGCGGGGAACCATTAGGGTAACAGTAATGTGCATCTAACTGCACACAATCACCCACATTCATCAAGTTCTACGCCCAGAATGAATGACTTTTATTACATATAAATTACTTCAATAAAACTACTTGTAAAACCCTGAAGAGAGGGGCGCCTGGTGGCTCCGTCGGGTTCAACCACGGACTCTCGATTTCGGCCCAGGTCCTGAGCCCAGGGTTGTGAGATGGAGCCCTGCGCTGGGGCTCCTTGCTGGGTGCGAGACTGCTTAGGATTTTCTCTCCTCTCCCTCTGCCACCCCTCCAGCACCTCTAAAAATAAATGAATAAGTAAAGAAACAAAGCATTGAAGGCAGATTATATAGGGGAGAGTTGGAAGGGGAGGGAGATGGAGGGCTCAGTTGGGGTCTACAAGGCCAAGGGGTGTGGGCGTCGTGATCCTATTTGTGTTCAGAGCCTTCCCCCGGCCGCTCAGTGAAGGAAGGGTTCTGGTGGGAGGAAATGAGGGCCGGAACTGAAGCGTGGGGCCACCAAGAGCCGGTTAGGTGGCAGGAGGGGCTGGAAGGGCGTGGGGGGGGCACGGGGCAGGGGCGGCTGAGTGCGTCCCGCGCGGCTGCCTCCGCCTCCAGGGCGTCCACGGTGCCTGCGCGAGGCCGTCGGGTTAGGGCACAGTGGGGAGGCCCCTGGGCGGTGGCGACTGGCATCCGGGGGCCGCGGGCCCTCCCGAGGACGTGTTGGGAGGTCAGGGCTCTTACGGGTTAAAGCCCTGGGAGGGAAGGAGGGGCTGGGAAGGCGGGAGGGACGCGGAGGGAAAAGCCTGGTCTGGCGGCAGTGGAAGGGTGGGCGGGGAGGGCTGGACCCGAGGTGCCGGGAGCTCCGAGGAAGGCAGAGGCTGTTTGCGTGTGGTCGGAACCGGCCGCCGCCATAGGGCAGAACAGTCAGGGCCGCGGTCATGGTCGCGGGGGATGAAGGCTGAGATCAGGGCCGGGGGCCCGGGGCTGGACCCCCCCCCCCCCCCGGCCCCAGGGAAAGGGAGAGCAAAGGGTAAATGAGGAGGTGACAGCAGGGCGCCCAGAGGCTCTTTGGAAAGGTGTTTGTGAGCGGAGGCAGGCTGACGAAGTGGGAGATGGGGGGGGGGGCAGGGAGGGTGCGGAGTCTGGCTCGGATCTCCGGGGCCGGCTTCCCTCCCAAACCTTCTTGCTGCTTGGAGCCGCAGCAGCCTCTTTTTGGCAGCCGTTTGGCCCTTACTCGTGCTTGGATTAACAGCAAATTCTAGTTTCCCTGCAGACTCATTTCCCACCCTTCGGGGAGCCTGGCAGGCGGCCCTGGCTCCTTCCCTGCCCTCCCTTCCAGGCGAGAGTGAGCTGCAGGAGTGCCCAGCTGGCTCCTCCCGGGGGAGCCCAGGGAGCGAGGTGAGACCTGGAAAGCCCCTCAGCCATCTCCCCTTTAGGGGATGAGCAAAATTGGACCCAGAGAAGGGCCTTCGGTTTGCCCACCCCCACCCCCCTCACAGACCCCCAGCTGCAGACAAGGGAAGTTTTGAGCCCAGGGGTGGTGCCCAGCCACTCCGGAGGCCCCAGGGGACACCTCCCACCCAGCAGGAACTCTGCGTCCTCAGGCTGGAAGAACCTGGAGGAATGGGGGAGATGAGAGAATGACTCTGCAGGGACTGGCTGGCCAGTTACCCCTGACTGCTTGCGTGGGTGGGGAGGGGTCTTGCCCAGCCCAGGGCCTCCGGCAGGTTCTCTATAGGGTGGGAAATGAGTTGGCCTGGAAATTGGAATCTACCGTTATCCTATCCCAGACGTGAGTAAGGGCCAAACGGTTGCCAAAGAGGCTGTTTCTGCTCCAAGCAGCAAGAAGGTTTGGGAGGGAAGCCCGCACGGAGAGACCAGAGCCAGGACTCCTCACCCACTTTGCTGTTGTCTGGCTCTGTGACCTTGAACAACCTGCTTCACCTCTCAGGGCTTGGAAATTCCACCCATTACCTCAGGCAGACACATGTTCACTCATTCATTCATGTTCATTCAGTCATTCATTCATTGACCCAACAAGCATTTCTCAGCATCTGCTCCCTTGAACAGAGATGTGCAGTGGGAAGAGCTAAGGCTTTGGACTGAGAGACCTGAATTCATATCTTCATCTGCCACTTGCTAGCCAGGTGACTTTGGGCAAGCCATTTAATATCTGTGTACCTCAGTTTCCTCATCTACAAAATGGGGGTAACAATAGCTACCAAAGGAGTCCTACTGTTTTCCTATCCCATAACCAGCCAAGAATCATCTTCACATGTATCTCTTCAAGTTCAAAATGAGGGTGTTAGGACAGCCCAAGTGGCTCAGCAGTTTAGTGCCACCTTCAGCCCAGGGCCTGATCCTGGGGAACCAGGATCAAGTCCCACATCAGGCTTCCTGCATGGAGCCTGCTTCTCCCTCTGCCTGTGTCTGTGCCTCTCTCTCTCCCTGTGTCTCTCATGAATAAATAAATAAATAAAATCTTTAAAAAAAAATGAGGGAGTCAATACATGGGCTGGACATTTAAAAAAAGGAATATCTACCTCACAAGGCAGATATGAGGATTAAGTTACTCTGGACAAATAAGAATCTTTAATAGGGGTGTCTGGGTAGCTCAGTCAGGTGAGCATCCAACTCTTGATTTTGGCTCAGGTCATAATCTCATGGCTGTGGGATCAGGCTCAGTGTGGAGTCTGCTTGAGATTCTCTCTCCCTCTCCCTCTGTCCTTCCTGCTCATGCTCTCTCTCTCTCTCTCTCTCTCTGAAATAAATCATTTTTTTAAAAAAGTTTTTATTTATTTGAGAGAAAGAGCATGTGCACACCAGTGGGGGGAGGGGCAGAGGGACAAGCAGACTCTCCACTGAGCAGAGCCTAAAGTGAGGCTCAATTCCAATCCCAGGACCCCAAGATCATGACCTGAGACAAAGGCAGATGGCCAACCCAAGTGACCCTGAAATAAATAAATCTTAAAAAAAAATTTGGAGTTACTGTTATTCTGGTTACTGTTACTGTGTCATTGTGTTTTTGTGTTACTGTTATTACATTATTGTGTTATTGACATGAACAATCATAATGCAACAATATCATTATATAAAGTGCTTAATGGGCTTGCTAAGGAAGCAGCTACTCAAGAAGTGGTTGCTATTCATGCATTTATCTCAGCGATTGCCTCACAATATGCCCAGTGCCTGGCACCTAGTAGGTGCTCAATACACGTGAGTTTCCTCCCCATTGGCAGAGACCTCAGAGCATCCTGACCCTGGCGAAGGGTCCATGGTCATCTAGGAAGGACTTAGCCACCCCTGGCTACCCAGGGCAGGATGTGTGTGAATCCCAGGGTCCTGTAGAAGTCTCTACCTCAGGGCAGCTCTGGACCCGGATCTCTCTCACAGCTGCTGCTGGAGGAGACAGATCTTTTCAGCAAACCTTAAGTCTGGTTCCAGACCAGCCACTGTCCTCTCACCCCCAATCCATGTTTCTCAGCCCAGGAGCAAGCTAGACTCTGCTCTCCCTGCTGAACATTTATATTCCCAGCTATTTATAACTCAGGCTTAGAGCAGCCATGGTGGGGCTGAATGGGCAGTGAGGAATCTGGCCTCCCATCACGTGGACAGCGCCAGAGGCCCTGGCACCCATCAGAACATTTCATTTCCCAAACCATCTCTTTAGCTTTCTTTCTCCTCCCCTGGCTCTGGTCCAGCATCTTTGTAGCTTGGATGATATGGTTCAATGAGAGGACATTTCATGTATCCCAATAACTAACTGTTTTAGAGTCACCTGGGTCATGGAGTCCTGGTCTGTTTGTGGCCTCCAGGTGCTGTGCTTCTCTTTTTTTTTTTTTTTTTTTTTTAAGATTTTATTTATTTATTCATGGGAGACACGGAGAGAGGCAGAGACATAGGCAGAGAGAGAAGCAGGCTCCCTCTGGGGAGCCTGATGTGGGACTCTATCCCAGGACCCCGGGATCATGTCCTGAGCCAAAGGCAGATACTCAACCACGGAACCACCCAGGTGCCCCTGTTCTTCTCCTTCAGAGCCTCCCTGGCACTATGGAGGAAGGTGATCCTGACTACTTGCTGTGGGGTAGAGGAGGAGGTGAGAAGCCAAGTCTAGTGGGGGAGGAGAAGGGGTGTGGACAGTTTAGAGGAGTGAGGGAGAGGAGGAGGACACTATGCTGTTTGCAGCACAAAGGGGGCAGCTAGAGGACCAGAAGCCACTGCAATGTAGTGAAGGTGCAGGAGTCCCAGATCTGCTACTTACTATCTCTGTGCTCTTGGACAAGTTACTTAACCTCTCGGAGTCTCCATTTCTTACCCTGTAAAATACAAAGAGAGTCTCACGCAGAGTCCCCATCAGGACTGAGAAAGTGTTTGAGGAGCTCCTGTAGCACAGTGGCTGGCTTGCAATCACAGTGTCTCTCTCTTCCTTTTACCTCTCTCCAAACACTGAACCCTGGATTGCCCTCAGCCTCGAAAAATCAGAATCCACTGCTCTTCATGCTCTTCTCGGGTTTGGCCTTGAAAAGGGGATCAACCTGAGGAAGAGAGCCTTGGTTTCAAGGCCAGCTGACTGGGAGCTCCCCGCCCACATTGTCTGAGTCGGAGCTGATCTATTAGTCAAGGGCAGCTGCACTTCCAGCCTGAGCCTGAGTGACCACAGAAACTCAGGCCTGTGGGGAAGAGGATGGAGGGAGCAGACCACACAAACACAGGCCTGCATGAGGAACTCTGGAGGCTCACAGAAGAACACGTGTTCTAGGCTGAGAGTCAGGGCCAGGCCAGGTCCAAGGACCTCCTGCCAGCTCTGGTGAGACATGGCCTCCAAGTGGCTTTGTGGCAGCATCAGGACCTGGCATCATGAAGGTGGAGAGATCTTCCACCCAGGGCTGGCTCAGGAGGGGACAGAAGGTATAGTCCAAGAACATGAGGCTCAACTGGGGAGCTCAAAAATCCCCAAGGAGCAGGGTAAGCAGAGCACCTGGCACTACCAGTGGGCTAGAGCCTGAGGAATCCTGCTCAGTGCCTTTGCACGGCCCACTCGTGGCCAGGTGGCCTAGGAGAGAGCTTGGCCCAGGCTAAGGACTAGAGTATGTTAGGTTTCTCATTATACTTGAACAGGTGGACTCTGTGTGTGTGTGCATGAATGCAGGTATGCGTGGTGGTGGTGGTGGAGGGAGCAGGTGTGTGTTTATGTGTGGTGTGTGTGTGTAGGTTGGGGGAGGGGCTACTGGATTTAATTTACCCCCAATCACTCTTAGTCTCCTTAGGGACTCCACTAGCTGTGAACTTTGGGAGGAAAGGACCGTATGTAGTTTGTTCAGTGTGGTCTCCCCAGGGCCCAACACACAGCCTAGGATGCTCGTGAATGAACGAATGGATGAATGAAGAGAGAGGACAGCTTTCAGGAAGAGCCTGCCAGACCTGGGCAGCAGAACAAGATTGAGAGGCAGGTCCTTGGTCCGGTGTTCCTGCTCCTCCTCACCCCTAGTTTGGGATGCTGGTATAGGGCAAGGAGCTTCCCGGCTCTGCTACATACAAGCTGGGAGACCTTGGCTCATTTACCCTCTCTGAGCTTCATGATCCCTAGGACTGTTTAGGCAGAGAGGTTTCTTTCAGTTAAATAAGTTACAATGGTAGGCACCTGGGTGTCTCAGTGATTGAGTGTCTGCCTTTGGCTCAGGCTCCCAGGGTCCTGAGATCAAATACAAATCTTTTTTTAAAGATTATGTATTTATTTATTCATGAGAGACACAGAGAGAGAGGCAGAGACACAGGCAGAGGGAGAAGCAGGCTCCATGCAGGGAGCCCGATGTGGGACTCGATCCTAGGTCTCCAGGATCACACCCGGGGCTGAAGGCGGCACCAAACCGCAGAGCCACCTGGGCTGCCCAATACAAATCTTTAAACATAAACAAACAATCAAACAAACAAACAAATGAAGTTAGATAAGTAAAAGGCCATAACACAGTCAGTAGTCACTGCCTGTGCATTTCCTTAGCAAGGCAGAGGTGGGTGGGCAGAGACTCCCCCTCCCACCCCAGCACCCTGTCCTGCTTTCTCTTCCTGACGCAATGTAGTGCTGGCTCCCCAAGAAGGGCTGGCAGTGGCTGAGGGGGCTGCTGCCTGCTGGCCTACATCCAGGCCCAGAGCAGAACCAAGTGCCACCCGTGCCCCCAGTCCCAACGTCCCCACAAAAGCCACTGACTTTCCTCCTGCCTTCCCATTCCTACTCACCAGCCCCCCTCCCACCCTCTGTCCCATCCCTTCCTCCTTCAGCGCCTTCCCGCCTGGCTTTGTGTTCCTCCCAGACACAGTTCCAGCCCACTGGAGAAGAATAGAAGAGAAACCTCCTCCTCATCCCCCTTCTATTGTGGCTGTGCTCCCAGCCCCCTCCTCTTGGGCCCCTGGACGCCTGTCCCCAACCGCTGCTCACAAGGCTAGCCTGTGATGGGAACCGAGCTTTTCACCGGAGTGAAAATATCTTTGTTTCAGGAAGCAGACAGAGCTCAGGGAGCTGGCCTGCCTAAGCTCCAGCCCTGCTATGCATCTCAGGTGGGAGCTCACTCTTCCTGGCTTTGGGTGGCCTTTTCCCACAAACAGGTTTCTGCTCACCCATCTGTAGACTCTGTGTCACTCAGGCTGACATGTCAGGGATATCAGCATTGTCTTCTCAGCAGTGTCCCAGGCTCAGGGACCTGTTGTACCTCCCTCCAGAAAATACCCTACAGAGCACCCCACTGTGGTCACCCCTACCTCTGGGTAAGAAGCCCTAACAGACAGTCTCATCTAATGAGTGCTTACTACATGTCGGGCACTGTACTTGGAACTTTATGTGAAGTATCTCATTGAATCTTTACCATGACCTTTTGAGGTCAATACCATTGTTCCCCCCCCCCCCCAATTTATGAGGAATTTGAAGTGAGGAATTAGATGTGGAAATTGAAACAACCTGCACATAGGCGTTAGGGTAGGCTTGGAACACAGTACCTCTAACTTCAAAGCTGTTGTATTTGTATCTGTTTTAGCTTTTTTTTTTTTTTAAGATTTATTTATTTATGATAGAGAGAGAGACAGGCAGAGACACAAGCAGAGGGAGAAGCAGGCTCCATGCCGGGAGCCCGACGTGGGACTCGATCCCTGGACTCCAGGATCGTGCCCTGGGCCAAAGGCAGACGCCAAACCGCTGAGCCACCCAGGGATCCCCCAAGCTGTTGTATTTGGATCACCATCCTCGCTCAGGACAGAAAATGTGCAAACAAACAAAAAGACAATATGTAAAAAAAAAAAAAAAAAGACAATACGTAAAATCTCCTTAATTTTTTTTAAGATTATTAAATTTATTTATTCATGAGAGACAGAGAGAGAGAGAGGCAGAGACACAGGCAGAGGGAGAAGCAGGCTCCATGCAGGGAGCCCAATGTGGGACTTGATCCCAAATCCCAGGATCATTCCCTGAGCTGAAGGCAGCCGCCCAACTGCTGAGCCACCCAAGCATCCCCCTTGCTTAATTTAGATAGATTTTGTGCAAAGGGAAAGTCAGAGCCTCTGGAAGGTGCACCACTGTCACCTGAACAATAAAAAGTTCTGGGATTCTCAGTGAATAGGACACAGAAGACAGATTAGAATAATAAAAAAAGACATGCAGGGGCTGGAGCTGGTTAGGCCTGGGTTTGAATGCCAGTTCTTCAATTTGCTAGCTGGGTGGCCCTGTTACCTCTGTATGGGTTGGTTGGGGGAGGTTTTTTTTCCCAGTATAATTAAGTAAGATCTTACTGAACTGACCCTCCCACAGATAACAAATGACTCTTGACAACACACACACACACACACACACACACGCACACTTCCTCAAGGCCCTGGAGAATGAATAAATTTTTTTATTTATTTTTTATTTATTTTATGATAGTCACACAGAGAGAGAGAGAGAGAGAGAGGCAGAGAGATAGGCAGAGGGAGAAGCAGGCTCCATGCACCGGGAGCCCGACGTGGGATTCGATCCAGGGTCTCCAGGATCGCGCCCTGGGCCAAAGGCAGGCGCCAAACCGCTGCCCAGCCAGGGATCCCTGGAGAATGAATAAAAGCAAGTAGATTCTGGAAGAAAGGAATGACAGGAAGTTACCCATTTTTTTTTATCTTAGCTCTTGAGAGCAGGCCACAGTAAGCATAACACAGATAGAAAACCTCCAGTCTTGGGATGCCTGGGTGGCTCAGTGGTTGAGCATCTGCCTTTGTCTCAGGGTGTGGTTCCTAGGGTCCTGGGATCGAGTTCTGCATTGGGCTCCCGGAGAGGAGCCTGCTTCTCCCTCTGCCCATGTCTCTGCCTCTGTGTGTGTGTGTGTCTCTCATGAATATATAAATAAAAGCTTTAAAAAAAAAAAAAAGAAAGAAAGAAAATCTGCAGGCTTTCTGGCCTAAAGAACCAAAGGACAAATTCAGATCAACCACAGCCACTGGGAGGTAGAGAGGGCAACCCCAGAAAGAAGCGGTGCAAAGAGGGAGAGCTTCCAGATCCTGTGGATAAGTGTGGTTCAATCTCTGGCTTGATCCCTGAACCACATGAACATGCAAGCAACTTCAGCTGAGGGAAAATTTAAACAAAAAAACAAACCCCAAACTAAACTGCGATTCGGGCTGCCATCCAAGAACAGAGTTTGAAGTTAATTGCCTAATAAAACAAAAATTCAACACATTTTGAGAATATTACAGAACTCAGAGTCCTCACAACATAACATTCACAATGTCCAGGATATATAGTTCTGTTCCTCTAGAGCTAGGCTCTCAGACCTCAATGGAATTAAAGCAGAAACCAGGAACAAGAAAGATAGCTGGAAAATTCCAAAGTATTTGGAGATGAGACAACACACTTCTAAGTAATACGTAAGTCAAAGAAGAAGCCGAGCGAGAAATTTTTAAACATTTTGAACTATATGAAAGTGGCAATTATCAAAGTATCAAAGTTTGTCCAGCCCAGAAAAAGCAGTGCACAGAGGGAAATTTATAGCACCGAATGCATATATTGCAAGAAAAGAAAGATCTAAAATCAGTGTTTCTACCTTAAGGAACTAGAGAAAGAAAGCCAAGTCTAAAGCAAGCTGAAGAAAAATAAAAATTAGAGCAGAAACCAATCAATTGAAAAACAAGGAAATAAATAGAAAAAAATAAATGAAACCCAAAGTTTGTTCTTTGAAAACATCAATGAAAATGATAAACTTCCGGGATCCCTGGGTGGCGCAGCGGTTTGACGCCTGCCTTTGGCCCAGGGCGCGATCCTGGAGACCCGGGATCGAATCCCACGTCAGGCTCCCGGTGCATGGAGCCTGCTTCTCCCTCTGCCTATGTCTCTGCCTCTCTCTCTCTCTGTGTGACTATCATAAATAAATAAAAATTTAAAAAAAAATCTTAAAAAAAGAAAGAAAATGATAAACTTCCAACCAGGCTAAGAGAAATAGGGTGCCAATAAGGGTACTTATTACTGCAGAAATGAAATAAGAGTCATCAATATTAACCCTGTTGACATTAAAAGGAAAATAAAACATGATAACCTACATGAAATGGATCAATTCCTTGAAAGATACAAAGTACCAAAACTCACACTGGAAGAAATAGACCATCTGAAGAGGTCTATATCTATGAAACAGATGGAAGCAATAATTAACAACCTTCCTCTAAAAATGCACCACAAGGACAGCCTGACATTCCCGGATTTCAGGACCTATTATAGGGGCTCCTGGCCAGCTCAGTCAGTGGAAAATGTGACTCTTGATCTCGGGGTTGTGTGTTCGAGCCCCACATTGAGTGTAGAGATTACTTAAAAATAAAAAGACATTATAAAGCTACAGTAATTACTAGAATTTATTTATCAAATATTTTATTTATTTATTTAATCATAAGAGACACACACAGAGAGAGGCAGAGAGAGGCAGAGGGAGAAGCAGGCCCCATTCAGGGAGCCCAATGTGGGACTCGATCCCAGGACCCTGGGATCATGTCCTGAGCAGATGCTTAACAGACTGAGCCACCCAAGCACTCCTGTCTCTCTCTCTCTCAAATAAATAAATAAAATCTTAAAAAAAAAAGACAACCTTACTGTGCTGTATGTACCTTTCCTGTGACAATATGAGGTAATAAAATGCCCATGTATGACAGGTTGAAGTGAGGTGAGCGATGTAGGCATGTGACATAGTGTCAGGCTAGTAGAGACCTTCCCATAATATGTCAGAAGGAGGATCATCCACTTGTGGCCCAAGTTGACCACGGGTAACCCGAACCCCAGGGCCAGGCGCATCATGAAGCCTGGTAGCTTCAGCCTCAGGAGGTCTCTGGAGTCTCTGCTTCCAACACTAGCCTCCAGCAGGTCTCCGAAGGCAGGCACACGGTCTCAACCTTGACTTTTCCTTAACTGTCACTTGAGGCAGCCTGAGTCCTGTGGAGTGTGTTGCCAGGATGTCTCTGGATAATTCCCATCCTTGTCCTGGCCTCACTGGGCTGTAGCCAAACCATGTTCCAGTTGAAGGCAAGAAAAGGCCCTTCCCTACAAGGTTGTGCTGGACTTGTCTCCAAGCCTCAAAACAGGACCACTTGGGCTCCCATGTCTCATAAAGTCAGTAGGAAAAACAGTCCCTTTGGCTTCTGCTGGGAGACCCACTCTAGAATTTCCAAATATGCCCGAGACCCACGGCCCTTTGTCTCAGTGCACCTCAGATGTTCCCTGTTTTAGCACTCAAAGTCCTGTGTCCAGTATGCCCCTCAGTCCCGGGCAAACTGAGACAGTGGGTCATCTTATGACAGAGGACACAGGAAGAAGAGACAGGACATGATGGTGGGTCAGCCACCCTGAAAGACTCCCACCCAGACAGTCCCCACCATGGGCTTAGAGCTGGGGCACATGAAGCTTTGGTTCAGGCCTCTGACCGATTATGAATTTCCAAGAGAGGCCTGAGAAACCCAACATTGTCTTGTTTCTTTAGGGAACTTTGTTCTAGATTCCAAACCACCAACCTTCCCATGACCTGTGAAAGAAACCAGAGAATGCTACAACACGAGGAGTTTCACAAGAAAAAGAAAACTTCAGAGCTAGAAAGGACCTCAGGCATTGAAGTTTTTTTTTTTTTTAATATTTGGAAAGTTTTATTTAAATGTTTTGTGTTCCCTTTTAACCAACACCAAAAAGAGGGGAAAAAATTTTGCCGTCCCAAACAGGAGTGTTCCTTCAGAGAGGAGTGGGCAATGCATGTTAAGAGCTGAGAAATGTCTGTCTGTCCAGGCTGCTGCTCTTTCCAGCCCAGGAAGCCCTGGGGTCGGATGGCCAGTCCCAGTTCACTTCTTGGAAGCCCCCGGCAGCCTTGGAATGAGTGAGCAAATCCCCTTCCTGTGGAGAACCTGGTCTCTCCTGCAGTAGGGACTTAGCATGATGGGGCCTGGTGGTTCCAGGAGGGAAGGGGAGTGGGAAGGTCAGATCCAGAATGTTCCATGGAAGCTCTGGGGCCTCCAGGTCTGGAGAAATGTGTTTGCTACAACACATTTAACAGATGAGAAAGTCGAAGCTAATAGTTAATGATGTGGTTTGGAGTAGCGTTAGGGCCTGGAGCCAACCACCAAGAAAGAATTCTTGAGGTGTCTTTGATGCAAAAAAGGTGATTTTATTAAGGCACAGAGACAGAACCCAGGTTTGAGTGGACCCAGGTGGGACATAAATCAATATTTAAACTAATTGAAACGTTTTATTCTACCAAGGTTTACTGAAGGTCAAATAAGCTGGTGGTATCTCTGTTGCAATTTGTCAGCAAAAAGATGATTTTAAATGATGGCAAATTTTATCTGTCTCAAAGTTGTCATGGTAATTTTTTAAAAATGTATTTATTTGGGGATCCCTGGGTGGCTCAGCGGTTTAGTGCCTGCCTTCGGCCCAGGGCGTGATCCTGGAGTCCCGGCATCCAGTCCCGAATGAAGCCCTGTTTGTGGACAGAACAGCCTCACCACTTTAGGATTGAAAAGCCAGGCCTCAGGGCGTCTGGGTGGCTCAGAGGTTGAACATCTGCCTTTGGCTCAGGTCATGATCCCAGGGTCCTGGGATTGAGTCCTACATCAGGAGCCTGCTTCTACCTCTCCCTGTGTCTCTGTGTGTGTGTGTCTCTCATGAATAAATAAATAAAATCCTTAAAAAAAAAAGTATTTAATTTTTAAAATTTAAATTCAATTAATTAACATATAATGTATTATTAGTTTTAGAGGCCAGTGATTCATCAGTTATCTATCTATCATCTATCTATCTATCTGACACAATGAAAGAAAGCACAAGCACAAGCAGGGGGAGCAGAAGGCAGAGGGAGAGAGGAGGGAGAAGCAGGCTTCCTGCTTAGCGGGGAGCCAGACGCCAGGCTCCATCCCAGGACCCTGGGATCATGACCTGAGTCGAAGACAGACCCTTAAGCGACTGAGCCACCCTGGCATCTTATATAATGTCCAGCCTTACATAATGCCCAGTGCTCATTACATCACGTGTCCTCCACCTGGTCCCAGTTGTTGTTTTTAACAAACTTCCCAAGATTTGAATTGTAAATGAAGTCTTTTTGATCAACTAGGCTTGTTTATTTTTTTTTAGTATGCTAAGTTACTTGGAGGGACGCCTGGGTGGCTCAGCGGTTGAGCATCTACCCGGTGATCCCAGCCCGGTGGGGGTGGGGTGGGGGGTAGGATCAAGTCCTGCATCGGGCTCCCTTCAGGGAGCCTGCTTCTGCCGCAGTCTCTTATCAATCAATAAATAAAATCTTAAAAAAAAATGTTACTTGGAAAACACTGTCAAATAATAAGCCTTAGGTTACACTTGGGTAAATGCTACAAGTGTTCTAGAGATTACACGCAATTCCTAAAGTTTTAATATGTTTTGGTAATAAAGCCATCACTTGATGCTCTAATTACTGAAATGTTCTGTATCACAGAAATTACCTGATTTCTTTGCCAGGTATATTGTGACGTCTCATCAGTTCTTTAAACATATCCATTTTTGAGTCTTTTGTCATAGTTATTGTTCTCATTCTCTTGTTTTGTTTTTTAATTCATGAGAGACAGAGAGAGAGAGGCAGAGACACAGGCAGAGGGAGAAGCCGGCTCCACGCAGGGAGCTGGACATGGGACTCATCCCGGGTCTCCAGGATCACGCCCTGGGCTGAAGGCGGCGCTGAACCACTGAGCCACCCAGGCTGCCTGTTCTCATTGTCTTGTAAAATGAGTTTCATCTTCAAGAAGATTCATAAAAAGGACTTTTAAGACAGATATGGGTATTTGGTATCTTTAAAATCAAAACTGAAATGGCTAAGAATTTCCAGAACTTACTAAAGCTGCATTCAAACTGAACAAGAATTAGTAACATGGGACTAAATAAAGTAGGGAAGAGTATAGTTGTATGACTCTTTTTTTTTTTTTTTTTTTTTAGATTTTATTTATTCATGAAAGACCCACAGAAAGAGAGGCAGAGACACTGGCTGAGGGAGAAGCAGGATCCCTGCAGGGAGCCCGATGTGGGACTCTATCCTGTACCCCGGGGATCACGCCCTGAGCGGAAGGCAGACACTCAACTGAGCCACTGTTGAGCTGAATTCTTCTGGTTTTCTTAAACATGTGGCTATGGCTCTCCAACTAAGGTTTCCAATCTTCTTCCATTCTCCTGACATAAAGTCATTAAAAACTAAAACTACCTTTTTCCCTAAACCCCTAAAAACTGCATCACTTCTGCCTTGTTGGAACTTTCTATAAGGAATCTGTAGGTTGAACTATTGTTTTTAAGATTTTATTTATTTATTTATTTACCAGAGAAAGTGAGCCAGTGAGAGAGAGAGAACATGAGCAGGGAGTTGGTGGGAGAGAAGAGGGAGAGGGAGAAGCAAACTCCCCCACCAAGCAGGGAGCCCAAGTGGGTCTCGAACCCAGGACCCTGAGATCACGGCCCAAGCCAAAGGCGGATGCTCAACCGACTGAGTCACCCAGGCACCCTTAGGTTGAAATTTTAAAACCATTACCAATTCAGCCAACCTTCCAAATTAATTTGTTTGTTTATTTATAAAGATTTTATTTATTCATGAAACAGACACAGAGAGAGGCAGAGACATAAACAGAGGGAGAAGCAGGATTCCCCACAGGAAACCTAATGTGGGACTCGATCCTGGGACCCTGGGATCAAGACCTCAGCCAAAGGCAGACGCTCAACGACTGAGCCACCCAGGTGCCCAGGTGCCCTGCTGCACAAGGGTGGAACTTGTGCGGGCATAAAAACAGAAAGATTACCACAGAAATACTTCTGGGTTTCAATCGACATAATACTCAAATTGGTACTTTAAACGATCTCTCTCTTTCCTTTAGTGATTGGTTAACACTCCGGGACAGCAGGAAAAATTATGGCCAAGTATCAAAGGTCTTTTTCTCAGGCTTCCTTTCTCATGATAATATTAACTTTACTTGGTTGTCTTTCCGGTGTCTCCCTGACTGGTGCCAAGACTCCTTTGCTGCCATCACTTGCAGCTGATAGATGATCCTTTCTACTCAAAGAGGTTCATATATGTGTCCACCTTGGACTGGCTCCCTCTGCCTTTGCTAACTCCTAGATATGTATAAACTGACCAATGCTGACCCACAGGTAGGAACATCTCTACACCTGTATTCACCAGGAAGAAGATACAGAAGATCAGACCTTCCACCCTCAACAACCTTAAAGACTGAAGGGCCACAGTTGTTGGATGGTGGTGGGGATGAGGTGGGGAACAAAGGCAGAAGGAAAAGTAGATAAAATGAAATGTCTTTATGACCTGCAGCCCATTGACAAATACTTGAGGCCAGCAGAGTATAATGTTCCTTCAGGAAACTCCCAACTGTTCTAACGTTCATGCTTTGCTAGACGAAAAAAACAACTTTAGTTTGACTATGGCAAGGTCTCCAGGATCCTCAGAGTCTTAGCATGTGAAAGTCCTTTTGGAAACCTCCCTTTGTCCTTACCTCCCCCAACTCCCAAGTATATATAATCAGTTACCCCTCCCAACCCTGGGCAGCAGCTCTTTCTGCCCACAGGTCCTGTCCCCATACTTTAATAAAATCACCTTTTTTGCACCAAAGATGTCTCAAGAATTCTTTCTTGGCCTTTGACTCCAGACTCCAAGGCTCCTCAAAATCAAATCATTTGGCATCCAATGTGGCGCTCAGTCTTTTCATCTGGACTCTGAGCTTTGGTGCAAACTTGGTGAGTACTTTCTCTTTCCTTATTCTCATTTCAAGGGCTTTTCAAGGAGTATGGTCTTATTGGAACACTTTCCTGTTCTTTGCTCAGGCCGCAGTCCTCTAGACCATGGCTTCTGCAGGGAGGAGAAAATCTGCCTTTGTCTGGAGTTAGAACCCTGGCCGGAATGGTAATAAGACCCAGAAACTTAATGCCCTCTCTTTGTTTCTGTCCTTTTATAAAGTTGTCTGTTTTGGGCACAGGACAGCCACCTAAGTGACTAGCACCGCCGCCAATCTTAAGACTCCCTGGTGAGGTCTTCTTATTACTCATGTGATCCCTTCCACATCCCTAGTCTAGCTGCTTCTGGCCTCAGAACCCCTGCCCGGAGCTGGCTGAAACCAATACCTGATTGAATTAAAACCCAACCAGGGACCGTTTCCTAAAGAGGCTGGCTGAAAAAACTACATGTGTTGGAATGCCACTTAGACCATGATGTATTTCTATCTTTACTGTTTTCTATCCATGTCCTCTGCTAACTATTTACATTACAAAATTGGGTAATTTTCCCTTATACAACTTTTCTAATGTTTTCTATGGGTTAAAATTGGTGGCTTCTCCACGGCCTTCACAGCAAGGCAAACTTGATCCATATGGCAGGAACCCATTTGTAGCCTAGGATGCAATGGGAGAGCAGGGTGGAGGGTGGGAATGCTAGCATCCCTCCTATGAGGACTTTTTACATTTTTTAAAAAAGATTTTATTTATTCATGAGAGACATAGAGAGAGAGGCAGAGAGATAGGCAGGCTCCCTTCGGGGAGCCTAATGCAGCACTCAATCCCAGGACCCTGAGACCTGAGCCACCCAGGCGCCCTGCCCCTGGTTCTTATACCACTCTCAGTGCCTGCCGCACCACGGCCCCTTCTACCCTCACCGGACCAGCAGGGACACCTGGACTTAATACTGCCCACTTCCGGTTTCCCTACAGGTGCCCCAGGTAGAAAGCGACAATGGGGAACAAATCAGCAACTTGCAGGTTATAAAGACATTTCATCTTATCTACCTGTCCTTCTGCCTTGTTAAGAAAATGGGCTTTGAAGTGCTGCAGCTCAGGGTAAAGTCCTGGCTCTGTCACAGCAAAGGGTCACTCTGGGCGGTGGGGACTTTCTCACTGAGGGATTTTCAGCCTCTCTGTTGTCTTCTCTAGTCCCAGGGATTTTCTGGCCCCTCCCAGCAGCCCCTGCCACTAGCAGGCAGGGCTCCTTGAGAGGAAGTGCTTCCCCACACCTGTCTGTTCTTCCTCAGTTTCTCTTCACTCCCAGGGTTCTCGCCACACAGAACAGACTGAGTGCCTTATCCTTATGACGCCTTCCAAGGCTTAAATACAGTGTTCATCTTCATCCTTCCACCTCCAGCCCCATCTTTTCTTCCAGCCAAGGACCCTAGCCAACTCCTCAATTTGCTGACTGCTTCTATGTATGCAAATCCAGGCTTGGAGAGGTGAAGTAACCTGGCTGAGTTCACACAGCTGAGGTGAACCTCTGGTTGTTTCTAGGTCTTTCTGTGATTCCATGCTACCTGCACGCCTTTGTCAGCACTCTCTCTACCCTCATATTCATTTCCTAGGACTGCCATAGCAAATTATCACAAACTGCGTGGCTTAAAACAACAGAAATTTATTTTGTCACAGTTTCAAAGCCTAGACATCCCAAATCAAGGTGTCAGCAAGGCCCTGTTCTCTCTGCAAGCTCTGGAGGAGGATTCTACCCTGCCTCTTCCTAGCTTCTGGTGATTGTGGGCCATCTTGGCCATCCTTGGCATTTCTTGGCTTGTGGCTACATCTCTCCAATCTCTGCTCCCAGTTTCACATGGCCCTCTCCCTGTGTGTCTGTCTTCACTGTCTTCCCTCTGTGCATGTGCCTCTGTGGCCAAATTTCCCTCTTCTTGTAAGCGTAACCAGTTGCTGGGCGGAGGGTCCAACCTAATCCAATATATCAGCACAAATCTGATTTCCACGTTTTAAGGTGTCAGAGGTCGGGACTCAGACATGTCTTTTGGGGAGTTATAACTCAACCCACAACACCTCTGAATTTTTTTTTTTTTTAAGATTTTATCCATTTATTCATGAGAGACACACAGAGCGAGGCAGAGACGTAGGCAGAGGAAGAAGCAGGCTCCCTATGGGGAATGTGATGCAGGACTCAATCCCAGGACCCCTGGGCCAAAAGCAGATGCTCAACCAATGAGCCACCCAGGTGTCCCAACACCCCTGAGATCTAATGATTTATTAAAACACACACACACACACACACACATTTAGTCATTCAGCTGGCTCAAATATATTTCTCAGCTGTATTTGGTCCAGAACTGTGAAGGTGACACTGGTGACTTGTAATTAATGAAGGTGATTTTTGAACCTACCCAAGGGTGGGAGCTGGTGACCAGGAGGACTGACCTTGTATTAAAGGGTTGGAACCTTCAGTCCCACCCCCCACCCGACCTCTGGGGTAGGGAGAGGGCTGGAGGTTGAATCAGCCAATGGCCAATGCCTTAGTCAATCATGACTACATAATGAAGCCTCCATAAAACCCCAAAAGGACAGCTTTGGGGTCCTTTTCCTTCTTTTCAGAAAGCTTAGGGGAACAAAACACTTTTCTGTGCCACTGAGCTGGGCCCTGAGCTCCACAAGGACAGAAGCTCCTTTGTTAGGACTTTGCCCCAGGTATCTCTATGTCTGGTGGTTATCCTTTAGTAAACTGGTAAATGAAACTAGGTGTTTCCCTGAGTGCAGGTGAGTCTGCAGCACAGGTAACAGCCTGAGGCTTGTGACCTGTGTCAGAAGGAGTGGGGGCAGCAGTCATGTCTGACTGATGTCATCTATGGGTACGAAGCGTCCTAATTGCTCGGTGTTGTGTGTGGGGACCCCACTCCCAGACACATGTTAAAATCGGGTCAAAGGGGATCCCTGGGTGGCGCAGCGGTTTGACGCCTGCCTTTGGCCCAGGGCGCGATCCTGGAGACCCGGGATCGAATCCCACGTCGGGCTCCCGGTGCATGGAGCCTGCTTCTCCCTCTGCCTGTGTCTCTGCCTCTCTCTCTCTCACTGTGTGCCTATCATAAATAAATAAAAATTAAAAAAAATATATTTAAAAAAAATCGGGTCAAAGAACTCAGAGAGAAATCCCCCATTCTGAATGTGGTAGACATGAACTCAGCAGGTGGCAGCTGAACAGACAGACACTGCGTCGGGCGCCAATGTCCGTCCTCAGGGTGTGATGGGAGGGCTGGGGGGGGGGCGTGGAGAAGGCTCAGCTGTCTGCTGCAGGGGACAGAGGCCAGACAGGAGCTGGTCTGCGCTCGGACACCAGACTGTCTTGCGCTCTTCCTGTCTGCTCTGTCTGCCCTCCAGGCCGCGGGAGGGGGGCGCACAGGCGGCGGAGGAGCCCGGGAGCTGCAGGCCCGTCCCTGCTCGCTCTGCCAGACTCTGGGGCCCAGCGGCTGCCAAACTGAGCTCGGCTGTAAAGCAGTAAGGCAGTCTAGGCTGGAAGGTTCCTTGGCAAGGACTGGAAGGCAGAGGATTGTTTTCTTAAAAGAAAAGAGCAAGAGGAAGACTCCCAGGGCAGGGAGCAGCGTTTCCTTTGACAGAGCCGCCGACTGAAGCCCTGTTTGTGGACAGAACAGCCTCACAGCTTTAGGATTGAAAAGCCAGGCCTTGGGGCGCCTGGGTGGCTCAGCGGTTGAGCACCTGCCTTTAGCTCAAGGTCATGATCCCGGGGTCCTGGGATCGAGTCCCTGTGTTCTCTGTGTGTCTCTCATGAATAAATAAATAAAATCTGTTTTTAAAAATTAAGAAAAAAACAAAAGCAAGGCCTCTGAGTAGGGACTCCAGGCTCTTTCCTGTGTCAAAGGCTGTCCCTGGGACATGATGGCTTCGTAAAAAGCTACTGGAAACCAGGCTGACCAAGATGCAAACCTTAGGTCTGCCAGGTACTGATTTTGCTGAGGTTTATCCCTCCCCTGCTCACCACCTGCAAGGTCAAGGAAGGCCCCAAACTTTATTCAGGGGGTACCTTAGGATGAGGCCCTGGAGCATTTGGTAGGAGCCTCAACCACTTGGACATTGCCCTCCTGTGTCACTTGGAACAAAAATGTCCTAATCAACCCAGATTAATAATACTCATTTCAGTGGGTTACTGTAGGACTCAACAGAATTATAAGCCTTAGGTTGTGAGCTTTTTGAAGCCAGTACTTTTTTTTTTTTTTAGGATTTACTTACTTAGGGCAGCTGGAGTGGCTCAGCGGTTTAGCGCCACCTTCAGCCCAGGGCGTGATCCTGGAGACCCGAGATGGAGTTCCACCTGGGGCTCCCTGCATGGAGCCTGCTTCTCCCTCTGCCTGTGTCTCTGCCTCTCTCTCCGTATGTCTCTCATAAATAAATACAATCTTAAATAAAAAAAAAAAGATTTACTTACTTAGAGGGAGAGAGAGAGAAAAAGAGATCGAGTGCATGGACCAGGCTAGGGGTGGGCGGGGTAGGCAGATGGAGAGACTCTCCAGCCGACTCTCCCTTGAGTACAGAGCCTGACACGTGACTCTATCTCATGACCCTGAGATCATAACCTGAGCTGGAAATCAAGAGTTGAACGCTCACCAACTGAGTCACCAGGCTCCCCAGGACCAGCATTGCTTTATCCATATGCATGTTCTTAGTGGCTAACCCATAGTGGGTGCTCAAATGTTAGTGGATTGACTAAATGCATTTAAATGCCCCTAAAGCTTAGAAGATTCTTTCTTTCTTTCTTTCTTTTTTTAATGATAGGCACACAGTGTGAGAGAGAGAGAGGCAGAGACACAGGCAGAGGGAGAAGCAGGCTCCATGCACCGGGAGCCCGACGTGGGATTCGATCCCGGGTCTCCAGGATCGCGCCCTGGGCCAAAGGCAGGCGCTAAACCGCTGTGCCACCCAGGGATCCCCAGCTTAGAAGATTCTTAATAAATGTTAGTTTATATTATGATCTCAGCAAACTTAATCTTCTCCTTTCTTGTTCCATTTGCCCTTCTAAATTTGGATAGGAGTCAATAATCCCCTCTGTGGCCCCCCAGTTCATTAAATAATGAAGTTAACAGTTATCTGTTGATACACACTATCTAGTACATTCCGGGGCTGGGGTCAGAGGTCCGTCCAGTAATGAACAAGAATGACCCTCAGAGTTGCTCCCATAATGTCCTGGCAGCTATAATGTGTGACAGGAGACCATGGGGAGGAATGTCAGGGCTGTGGGGACAGGGAGCAGGAACAGCTCACCCTTGCATAGAGGAGCCTCAGACAAGGCTCCTCTGAGGAAGTGTTGGCTGGGGCCCAAGGCTGCTGAGGAGCTGGTGTGGTGACTGGGGGGTGGGGGAGGAGTGAGGGTGGGAGAGGCTCAAGGAAGAAGAAACAGCCCATGGGGGAGCAAGGAGATCAAGAGGCATGTCCCTGGCAGTCGAGCCCTGATGAGGCTGGAGGCTGGAGGAAGAGAGTCTCCCAAGCCCGGGTGAAGACTTTGGCTATGGGCTTAGAGAGACAGAGACCCTGACGGGGTCCCAGCTGGGGCATAGCACACTCAGACTCACACTGCTGGAGTGTGAAGGGTGGTGCTGCAGATCAAATGTTTGTGTCCCTACCCCCCAAATTTATGTGATGGAATCCTCCCCCTCAAGGTGATGGTATCACAAGGTGGGGCCTTAGGGGAGTGATTAGGTCAGGAGGGCTCCGGGATTTGTGCCTTTGCCCCTTTCACCACGGAGAATGAGAGTATGCAGCAGGGGTCTGGCCCTCCACGAACCAGGAACCAGGACGCAGGCCTCACCAGATGCAGAATCTGCCAGCGCCTCCAGAACCGTGAGAAGGAAGTTTCCATTGTTTATAAGCCACCCAGTCTGTTGGATTTTGTTCCAGCAGCCCGAGTAGACTTGAGATAGAGGAGTTGAGGGGCAGGACAGCAGACATGTGGCAGTGGTCTAGGGGAGATGCTGGTGGCCTGAACCCAAAGGACAGGCAAAGGGATGGAGAGAAGTGGGCTGGCCCCAGGGTTGTTTCAAAGGCCAAATGGTGCCTGGGAGGATGTCAAGAAAGACGAAAAGGGAGAAATCAAAGGGCACCTGGGAGAACTCTGTGGCTGTTGCCTGGAAAAATCTAGACAGGGATGCCTTAAAACGACCAAAATTCACTTTCTCACAGTTGTGGAGGCCAGAAGTCTGAAATCAAAGTGTTGGCAAGTCCCTCTGAAGGTGTCAGGGGAGATGCTTGCCTCTCCCAGCCTCTGGCTTTCCAGTTGTCCCTTGGCTGGTGGCTGCAGGAACCCAATCACGGTCTCCACGTGTCATTTTCTTCTCCCTCCAGATCTTTCCTCTGTGAATCTCTTATAAGGATATTTACAGTTGGATTTAGGTTCCACCTGGATAATCCAGAATGATCTCCTCTTTAGATGCTAAATTACATCTGCAAAGACTCTCCAAATTAGGTCACAGGTTCTGGGGCTTAGGATGTGGACGTATCTTGAGGGGGACACACCATTTAACCCATACGTTCCCTTTTCAGAATTTTCTCTAGAGACAACAGTGAAGATTTCAATGATTTTTATTTTTTTTAAAGATTTTATTTATTTATTCATGAGAGACATAGAGAGAGAGGCAGAGGTAGAGACATCGGCAGAGGGAGAAGCAGGCTCCATGCAGGGAGCCCGATGCAGGACTCGATCCTGGCTCCCCAGGATCACGCCCTGGGCTGAAGGTGGTGCTAAACCTCTGAGCCACTGGGGCTGCTCTAAATAAAATATTAATAATAATAATAATAATAATAATAAATTATTTTTATAACTCCTTTATTGAGATCTAATTCACATACTATATACCCCAATACCGTAAAATACATAATTCAGTGGTTTTTAGTATATTCAGAGTTGTTCAACCATCACCAAAATTTTAGAACATTTTTGCCATCATCCAAATGGTTTTTAGTACCTATTAGCTATCACTGTCAAGCCTGCCATCTTCCACAGCTCTAGGCAACCACTACTCTGTTTTCTGCCTCTATAAATTTGCCTATTCTGGACACTTCAAATAAATGGAAGCATATGTGTTCTTTTGTGACTGGTTTCTTTCACTGAAGTATACTGTTTGTGAGGTTCATCTATGTGGTAGTGTGTTTCAGTATTCATAAGAATGAATAATACTCCATTGTATGGATACACCATATTTTGATTATCCCATTCATCAGTTGATGGACATTTGAGCTGTTTCTATCTTCTGGGTATTTTTTAAAAAGATTTATTTATTTATTTATTTATTTATTTATTTATTTATTTATGAGAGATGCAGAGAGAGGCAGAGATACAGGCAGAGACAGAAGCAGGCTCCATGCAGGGAGCCCAATGCGGGACTCGATCCCAGAACTCTGGGATAATGCCCTGAGTCTAAGGCAGATGCTCAACCACTGAGCCATGCAGGTGTCCCTATCTTTTGGCTCTTATAAATAATGCTGCTATGAACAGTCATGCTATGAGCAAGTTTCTGGATGGCCATATGTTTCCTAGTTAATGTATGAAGGAGTGGATTTGCTGGATCAAATAGTAACCCTGGGTCTCACTTTTGGGGAAACTGTCACATTGTTGCCCAAAGTGGCTGCACAATTTTATATTCCCTTTAGAAGTTAGGAGGGCTCCGGTTTCTTCATACACTTATCAACACTTCTTATGGTCTGTCTTTTCTGTTAGAGCCATCAGAGTGGGTGTGAAGTAATATCTCATTGTGGTTTTGATTTGCAGTCTCCTGATGACTAATGGCGTCCAGCCTCTTTTATGTGCTTCCTGGCCATTTGTATGGCTTCCTTGGAGACATGTCTATCGAGATCCATTTTCCATTTTTGATTGGGTTGTCTTTTTATTATTGAGTTCTAAGAGTTCTTTTTGTTTTTTATTTTAATTATTTTAAAAGATTTTATTTATTTGAAAGAGGGAGACAGAGATAGCAAGAGCAGGAGTGGGGAGGAGAGGGAGAAATAGGCTCCCCACTGAGCCTGGAGCCCAATGCAGGGCTCAATCCCAGGACCCTGAGTCATGACTTGAGCCAAAGGCAGACACTTAACCGACTGAGCCACCCAGTCATCCCTAAGAGTTCTTCATATATTCTAGATATGAGCCTATTATCATATAAATGATTTGCAAATATTTGCTCCCATTCTGTGTTGTCTTTGCTCTCTTGATAGTATCCTTTGAAAAACAAAAGTTTCTGGGGGGGCACTGGGTGGCTCAGTCAGTTAAGCAGCCAACTCTTGGTTTTCAGCTCAGATCATGATCTCAGGATTGTGAAGGCAGGCCTCGCGTTGGGCTCCATGCTGGGTATGGGACCTGCTTAAGATTCTCTCTCTCCCTTTCCTTCTGCTCCCCTTCCCCCTTTCTATCTCTCTCCCCTCTCTCAGAAAGAAAGAAAGAAAGAAAGAAAGAAAGAAAGAAAGAACTAATCTGAATAACCCAAACCTGGAAATGTCCATCAGCAATGGAAAGAATAAATAAATTATGGCATTTTTTTAAAAGATTCTATTTATTTATTCATGAGAGGCACACACACAGAGAGAGAAAGAGGCAGAGGGAGAAGCAGGCTCCATGCAGGAAGCCTGATGTGGGACTCAATCCCAGGACCTCAGGATCATGCCCCGGGCTGAAGGCAGGTGCCAAACTGCTGAGCCACCCAGGGATCCCCAAATTGTGGCATATTGTGTCATGAAATTTTATATAGTGATGAGGATGAATAAACCACAACATGAATAAATCTCATAAATACAGCATTAAGTAAAAGAAGTCAGACTCAAAAGAGCACATATTATCTTTTTTTTTAAAGATTTTATTTATTTATTCATGAGAGACACACAGAGAGAGAGGCAGAGACACAGGCAGAGGGAGAAGCAGGCTCCATGCAGGGAGCCTGACATGGGACTCAATCCCAGGTCTCCAGGATCAGGCCCTGGACTGAAGGCGGCACTAAACCGCTGAGCCACCGGGGCTGCCCATATTATCATATTTATATAAGTTAAAAGGCCGGAAAATCCATGGTGATAAGATCCAAAATAATGGTCACCCCTGGGGATAGTAGTGACTGGAGGTGGAGTTCTTTATATTTTCTTTCTTGATCTGGGTGCTGCTTACATGGATGTGTTCACCTTGAAAATTCACTCAAATGTACACTGACTAATTGTCTTTTTTGGCCTATATGTTAGATCATAAGATTTACAACAAAAACAAAAGGAAAAAAAAAGCCAGAGGAGGAGAAGCTGGGTGTGACATGGTGGTCAGGGGTAGGGTGGGGTGATTGTCGTATATAGCTGGCCCAGGCCCAAGGTTCCTCTTTTTTAGTTGTTGGGCTTTTTAAAAAATGTTTTATAAGTTTTTTGCCCTTCAAAATAAGCTCTATGCACATCAGGGGGCTCCAACTCACAAAGCTGAGATCAAGAGTCGTGTGCTCTACTGAGTGAGCTGACCAGGTGCCACCAGGGTTCCTCTTATGTGTGATGGACACATCCCAGCGGACGGGGCTGGGCAAACAAATGTGTGGAAGGTGAAGAGCAAATTCATTAGTGAATCTCCTATTTTCTCCCTTCCCTCCCTCCCTTCCTTCCTTCATTTATTCATTCATTCTTTTTTTTAAGATTTTATTTATTTATTCATGAGAGACTCAGAGAGAGAGAGAAACAGAGAGACAGAGAGAGACAGAAACACAGGCAGAGGGAGAAGCAGGCTCCATGCAGGGAGCCTGATGTGGGATTCAATCCTGGGTCTCCAGGATCAGGCCCTGGGCTGAAGGCGGTGCTAAACCGCTGAGCCACCTGGGCTGCCCTATTCATTCTTTCTTCTATTACAGTTTCAGGACCCATTTATTGGGTATCCACATCAGCCAAACCCTAAGTACACAAAGCTAAGTAATTTGCAATCCCTGCCCTCAGGGAGCTCTCATGGTCCAGTTGGGGAAGCAGATCCAAAGGGAAATCAGTGCAGTCTAGAGGGAAAGGCGCCCTGATTGGTGTCCATCCAAACAACATGGCCAGATTAGGCTGGTTGGGGAACAGGACACGGAAAACTTGATGGATGAGATACAGTACCAGGGACCATCAGTGGGTGCCAATGGGGCAGATGACAGAGGGAGGATATCCTGGCAGAGAGAACAGTCAGCCTGGCTCTCCTCTTCTCAGAGCTAAGTAGATAGAATTAGGAAGTGAGTATGAAAAAGTGGGTGTGGGGAGGGTGGGGGGAGACACACCCGGGTGGCTTAGTGGTTGAGGGTCTGCCTTCAGCTCAGGGTGTGATCTCAGATCCAGGGATCCAGTCCTGCATCGGGCTCCCTAATGGGAGCCTTCTTTTTTTTTTTTTTTTGGAGCCTGCTTCTCCCTCTGTCCGTGTCTCTGTCTCTCTCTGTGTGTCCCTTATGAATAGATAACATCTGAAAGAAAGAAAGAAAGAAAGAAAGAAAGAAAGAAAGAAAGAAAGAAAGAAAAGGGGGGAGGGGCAGGTCAATACTCAAAGAGGAGGGGCCTGAAGATGACTCTATGGTTTTGGATGATACAGACTACTGCGCTTTTAACTGCTGGCTACACAGGAATCCAAAACGATCCTAGTAGCAAAAGGCTGAGATGATTTTCTAAGGAGTCAGCTTCTTGCAGTCTCACCCGGAAGTGTGCAGATGGCCTGCTCAGGGGTCCAAGCAAACAAAGCAAAGATGGAAATCTTCGGATTCGGCCGGGTGTGAGGCAGTAGGGAGTGGTGGGGTCTGTGCACATTGACCTGCCTGAACTGCCCACAGGTTTTCAGATTTTGTTGTTTTCAGAATGTGATACAGGCTGAACAGAACAATCTGGTCCCTGAGTCTCATTCAGCACTTCACTGTCACTGTAGCCTCTGGACAAACTTACCTCCCAGGTGTCTCCAGATATGATGAGTGATCTCTGTAATTTAGTGTGTGGGTGATGAGGGCATTGCTCAAGATCCGCAGTCACATGAGGTGAAGTGTCCTCTGAGTTCCTTCCTTTCCTGACAGGATCTCTCAGTGGACAGGGCAGCCCTGTGAGCCTTCTCTAAGCTTTCCGTGACTCTCAGGGGCAGAACTCAGAGAGATTGGTTTTTCACCATGGAAAAATACTGGCAATCATAACAGATCTTGATCCAGGTTCTGGAAAATCCCAGAGGCCAAGAGCCCTGGATGCATAGATGTCCCATGACCAGGGTAGGAAGACTTTGGGAGTATGCATGATGAGGCACCTTCTTCTCTGGGAGGACCTACTATGTGCCAAGTACTGGGCTGATCCCTGAGCTCATGGCATTCACATAATGGTATCTTAGGATATGTATTTTTATTATGCCTCTTTTACAGAGGGGAAAACCAAGGGGCAGAGAAATTAAGTGACTTGCCCAAGGTCTCACCATAGCCAGTTTCAGAGCCACTGTAGCTGGAACTCTGAGCAACTAGAGAATGGTCTAAGATGACCATATCCTTGAGGATATCCCTGTGTGTGGTCCTAGATTCAGAGAGGGGAAGTGACTCATTTAATGTCACACAGCTGGTAAGTAGTATATTAGCCATTATTCATCCTCCATTTATTCTTTCAAAAATTGTTCTAAGGGAATTGGGTGACTTAGTTAAGCATCTGAATCTTAATTTCAGCTCAGGTCTTGATCTCAGGGTCTTGAGTTCAAGCCCCGCACTGGGCTCCATGCTGGGTGTGGAGCTTACTTTAAAAAAAAAAAATTGTTCTTGAGAATCTGCTATTTCATCAGGTACTTCCTGGGATGCCCGGGTTGCTCAGTGGTTAGAGTGCCTGCGTTCGGCTCAGGGTGTGATCCTGGAGTCCCAGGATCGAGTCCCACATTGGGCTCTCTGCATGGAGCCTGCTTCTCCCTCTGCCTGTATTTCTGCCTCTCTCTCTCTCTCTGTGTGTGTGTGTCTTTCATGAATAAATAAATAAAATCTTTTTTAAAAAAAATCAGGTACTTTCTGAGCACCTGCCAACCGCTGCCCTGGGCTCTTTGGACACAACAGTGAACAAACAGTCTCAGCCCTCATTCAGCCAAAGGGGGAAATAGTGAACAGATAAACAACTAAGGTAATGGATAGGGAAATATGGAGTACAGTGGAAGAACATAAATCAGGGAAGACAGATGGGACATATAGAGGTGTGAGGGTTGCTGGGTTGAATAGGGGGGTGAGGCAAGACCCCCTGAGAAGGTGACATTTGACATAAAACCTGAGGAAGTAAGCCCTGGCTGCTTCTGAAGGAAGTATCCTAGAAGGGAAGAGTAGAGGTGCTAACATGGGATGGGTCTGATGTATGGCAGAGGCCAGTGTGTCTCAGGGGAGGGAGGGACAGAGGGGACAGGTGTGGTTGGTGAGGGCATGAAGGTGGGGGATCTGATGGTACAGAGCCTTGTAGGCCACTGCAGAGACTGTTTTTTCTCTGAGTCAGTGGGAGCCATTGCAGGAGTCTGAGCAAAGGAGTGATAGGACCTTACCGGCTTTTAACGGGATCACTCAGGCTGCCACGTAGAGAGACAGGAGACAGTCACAGTCAGGAGGCAATCACAGTCACCCGGGCAGGAAAGAATGGGGCGCTGCCCAGAGGGCAGTAGCAGAGGTGGTGAGAAGTAGGTGGACCTCAGCTCTGCTTGAAAGTAGAGCTAGCAGGGGATCCCTGGGTGGCTCAGCGGTTTGGCACCTGCCTTCGGCCCAGGGTGTGATCCTGGAGTCCCGGGATCGAGTCCTGTGTCGGGCTCCCTGCATGGAGCCTGCTTCTCCCTCTGCCTGTGTCTCTGCCTCTCTCTCTCTCTTTCTCTCTCTCTCATGAATAAATAAATAAGTAAATCAAAGAAAGAAAGAAAGAAAGAAAGAAAGAAAGAAAGAAAGAAAGAAGAAGAGTTAGCAGGTTTTGCTGGTGGATTGGACATGGCAAATGTGACATAGGGAAGAGGAATGATAATATCTGAGTTTGGGACTAAGTCACTGGAAGGGTGGAGTTGCCACTACTGAGATGGGCAAAAGCATGCAAGGGAAGGTCTGGGGAAATTCAGAAGTTCAGTGTTGGACATAGTAATTGGGAATGCCTCCTGGGTCTCCAAGAGGGGATGCTGAGGCAGGATGTTGCTGGGACTATGGGGAACAGTCAGGATGTGGGAGCGAGCTGTGAATTTAAAGAGCTCTCCGGGCAGCCCGGGCTGCTCAGTGGTTTAGCGCTGCCTTCAGCCCAGGGCGTGATCCCGGAGACCTGGGATCGAGTCCCACATCGGGCTCCCAGCATGGAGCCTGCTTCTCCCTCTGCCTGTGTCTCTGCCTCTCTCTCTCTCTCTCTCTCTCTCATGAATAAATAAGTAAAATATAAATAAATAAATAAATAAATAAATAAATAAATAAATAAATAAATAAATAAATAGCTCTCCTGCTAGGTGGGAAGGCTGGGCACCTGATAAAGCTCCTTGGGGCCTCTTGATTTCAGCAGTACCCTGGCGTCCCTCATGGTAGCCAGCCTCCAAGCGAGCCCCAATGACCCCCACTCCCTGGTATTCATGCTCTTCCTTGGGCCTCTCTCACACAGAACAGGGCTGAACTACAACAAATAAGAGATTGCAGAAATGGTGGTTCATGAAGACCATGGGTTTCTCTTGGATCACTTGCTCTGGGGGCCGTACATTGCCATGTCATGAGGTCACTCAAGCAGCCCAGAGGAGAGGTCCATGTGGCAAGGAGCGAGGGCTCCAGGGTATAGTCATGAGAGTGACTCATGGTGGAAATCGGTTCCTCTAGCCCCAGCCAAGCCTACAGCTGACTGCAAACCTGGCTGAGGGCTTGACTGTGACCTCATGAGAGATGGGAGCCACCATCACCCAGCAGACTCACTGCCACATTCCTGCCCCGCAGAAACTGTGTGAGATAATAAATTTATGTTGTTTTAACCTGCTGGATTTGGGGGTAATTTGTTACACAGCAATAAATAACTAATACAAACTTTTGTTGTTGCTGTTTTTTAATGCCCAGGGAGGCAGGAGCAGATACTTCTGTAGCTTACATATTATCTCTTACTTAGTGATGGGCGGGCAGCTGCCCAGTCTGCCACTGCTCTGACTTCTTGGGATCCTCCCGTTGCTTCTCAGACTCCTGGGGTGGCTGTGCACTCAGCATCTCAACAGAGAACGTCAGCTTCTCCTGCTGAACACCTCCACCATCAAGATCAGAGGCAAGAACTAGTGTGGGTTGCAGGCCATCCTCATGGGTTCCAGCTTGCCCTCAGCCTCCCTCACTTTACATCCATCTCTTTCCAAATGCCTGCCCTGCATAGACATGAAGACAACAGTTTTACAGAGACTGTTCACACAATTAACTACGTGCTATCAAAGGCCCTAACAAATCCCTTTATAGAAAGTGGTTCTGAAAAAAAAAAAAGGAAAGAAAAAAGAAAGTGGTTCTGCTCCTCTGATACAAGTCTGGGAGCTTCAGAGGAGGCAGAGGCAGAGCTTCAGGCACAATTCAAGTTTGGAGAAGATGAACACATAGGCCCAAGGGGCCCTTGCCCCCCAGTCTGGGCATGGTGTTTAGCCCAAACCCTGCCCAGAAGAAGCACCTGGCCTCATCCCCCCAGTGGAGAGTGTCAGGACACCAGAGTCCACTGGCAGTGGCTTTGGCATCCTCAGACCTGGGTCTGGAATCCTTAGTCAGCAGTTTATTGGTTCCATGATCTTGAGCCACTTCACCACCTGACTTCTGTTTCCTCAGCTATCACACGGGGATTTCATGGTGACCTAAGGGGACTACTGACACTGGGTAAACTATGTGAGTCCTCGGCACGTAGGGGCCATCCCTTAAGTAGTGGTGATTATTATGATGGGGCTTTGTGGCTCCAGAATGACTGATTGGGGCTTGCAAGGGGAAACCCCAGTGCTTTCCATGTTTTTCTGGTTCCCTTTCTTGAAATTCAGTGACTAATATTTATTCCTACCATCTTTCCAGGCTGTTGGAAGAACACAAATAGTTTTTGCAAGTGAAAATGTCTTAAAAGATGCTACTACCACAAAGGAGGGGTCTCCAGGGCTGCCAGCTAGATGGGTGGATTGAGCTGGAACCATCTCTGTCAGTATCTTCAACTTCTCTGCGAAGAAGAACCTTCTTTCATGGCCCTCAAGCCTTGAGTCCATTGGTGTGGTCAGAGGAAGTGGGGGCCAGAACCGGGAGGGGCAGAGTTTGGCAGCAAAGTTTTCAGAATAGTGGGAGGAGAGGTTTAGGAAGGGAAGGCTTCATCTAGCTGCGATCTCCGATCTCCGATCTATTTATGCATCTATCTATTTACATATGTCTGTTTTAATCCATCTACATTTCTAGTGATTTAGTAAACATTTATATAGCACTCACTGTTCAACTCTCCCAGCAACCCTGCAAAGCAGCTGTCATTGTCCTCATCTGAGGTTAGAAAACTGTGACTCAGAGACTTCCCAATGCCACAAAACAAGCAAATGGGGGCGTAGAGTTTCTAATTGAGTTTTGGAAGATACGAGAGCCCACCCCCTCCCATCACTGTTGGCATGCTAGAAATCCAGGTGGGGCTCAGGGGTGGAAAGACTCAACTGGTTTGGAGAACAAAAGATAAGATGTGACCTCCAGCATCCATGGCTTGCAATGCTCTTTCACATCTAGGAAAGTCTACATACGAGCTGGAGTTGGAGAACCCCCTTCCCACTTCCCTCGTTTTAAAAAGGAATAGACTGCGACTGGGGAAGTTAAGGGAGTTGCTCAAGATCCCACTTAAACCTTTTAGCTTTCAACATTCTTTTCAAGAATGATCTCCTCTCTCCCCAAGAAGGCAAAGCCTGGCCCCTGGGCTGAAGCAAGTCAGAGAGGATGGATGTTCTTTAAGCTCTTACTAGGTACTAGGCATTGAGAACACATCATCTTGCAACAACTTTGAATAGTAAATATTTTCATTCTCATTTCATAGCTGACAAAATTGAGGTTCAGAGAAGTAAGAGGATTTGCTGAGGAAGTGGAGGAGGTGGGATTTGAACCCAGACCTGGCGACTCCAGACTCTGAGAGGCTTCCTCCATGACGGTTCACTGTCTCATCAAGGGCAAGCAGGCCACCAGGTGGAAGGGCCAGGTTAGGTCAGAGCTAACCTGTCATTCCGGAAGAAGTGCAGACCAGTGAGGAATAATTCATGGCAAACTCCATTTCCCGTGAGCTGCTTACTTCCAAGCCATCCCGGTGGCAGAACCAGGACTGGGTGGTCTCAGAGATTCCCTCTGCTTCACTATTTCTTTCTTTCTTCCTTCTTTTTTTTCTCCTTCTCTTCTCTCTCTCTCTCTCTCTTTCTTTCAGGCTCTATGCCCAACATGAGGCCTGAACTCATGACCCTGAGATTGAAAGTCACAAGCTCTACCAACTGAGCCAGCCAGGTACCCCTCTGCTTCACTATTTCTGCTTCAGAGCAGCAACCTTGAGGTCCATCTAGCCCAAGCTCTCATCCTTTGGTGGACCTCCACTATGCTATCTCTTAGAGAGGTAGTTCAGCCTCTGCTTGAACATTTCCACAGACAGCAGGCCCACTCCCCACTAAGGCAGCTCTGACAGGGCTACCCTTTTGAGTTGTGTTGGCCCAAGCCCTCCAAACCCCCATCAGTCTATTGACAGAAATATGACCACATATAACAGTAATTGGCTTTCTCTGGCTCTGTCCCTGCAGGCGTTCTTGGGAATGCCCTGCGGGTGCTCTGCCTTTGGAGATATGCTTCCCAGAAGTAAACCACCCACATTAAAGGTGCTGACTTTTTTTTTTTTAAAGATTTTATTTATTTATTCATGAGAGACACACAGAGAGAGGCAGAGACCTAGGCAGAGAGAGAAGCAGGCTCCATGCAAGGAGTCGGATGTGGGACTCCATCCCGGGAACCCGGGATCACACCCTGAGCAGAAGGTAGACGCTCAACGCTGAGCCACCCAGGCGTCCCAAGTGCTGACTTTTTAAAAACCAAATCTTCATTGTCCAAACTGTCAAGAAGCTGCCATTGACAAATCATGCTGACGTTCCTTCTGGCATGTTCGTGAAACTGTCCACTCCTTTATGCAGTGCTCCTGGGACTCAGGGGTGAGCACTGAGGATCCTTGTCCCTGAATCACCTTCTCCTCCTCACCCTGTCCTTGAACCTCTTTTATCCTCTTCAACTCTCTTTCCTTAGGATGACTCCTTTCCAGGGAGCCCTCTATCCCTTGTGCAAGCAGATCCTCAAGAATCCTCCTGTCCTGTCCTCTAGGCCTGCGCGGACAGGCCTAAATTCTAGAGTAAAATCAGCTTAGGCAATAATAACAGCTAACATTCATTCACTGGACAAGTATTTATCGCGCTCCTCCTGTGTACCACATAGTGCTCTAAGGGTTAGAGATACAGCAGTGCACAAAGCAAGACAACAGAAGCATCCCTTCCTTCCTGGAGCCCTCGTCCCGGGAGGCTGTAGGTGCTTCTCAGGCCCCCCGGCACTGCTACGGGCACCTTCCGTGTATGAGCTCATTTAATTCTGCAGGAATTTTCCTGGTAGGGAGACAGGCACCGGTAGGCAGGCGACTGGCCGCGTGACAGCGCTAAGGGCCCCCGGGGAGGGAGAGCCGCAAGCGGACAGGTGTGAGGCCGGGAGGGTGTGCCGTGGGCCCAGCTCCCGGTGGCCCTCGCAGGACTCCGTGTTTCCTAGAGGAAGGCGCCCTCAGGTGGCTCCGGGTCTTGTGAAACAAGCCCGGACTGGAGTGAGTTTCCCGGGTCCCCGGAACCTGGGAGGCGGCTGGGGGAAGGAGCGGGTCCAGGGGCCCCTGCGTGCGGAGGAGCCGGGCAGCGCAGGTGGGCGAGGGGCACCCGGCGACAGGTGGGGCAGCGGGGGGGGGGGCAGCAGGGGGGGCTCCGGCTGCCTAGCTCAGGGCACACCCCGGCGCCAGGCCTCAGTTTCCCCATCTGTGACTCTCGGCTGGTGGCTCCCACGAGCCGGGCAGGTGGTGGTGGTGGTGGCTGGGGCGGGTCCTTGGTCCCCTTCCTCCGCGCCAGGGGTGCGGGCTCGGGACGCGGGGGAGTCCGGCTCGCGGGCGGCGGGGAGGGCGCTGCAGGCTCTGGCGCCCCCTGCAGGCCGAGCGGCGCCCGCGCCCCGGTCAGGCCCCGGAGGGCGGGCCGCGCCGCGCCGCGCAGGCTGATGTCACCGCGGAGGACGGACGTGAGTCACCGCTCCTCGGGGCCAGGGGCGGCGGGGGAGCGCGGAGACGCGGCCGCAGGAACTCGGGACAATAGCGGGAAGTGAGAGGAGCGTGGGCCTGGCCGCCGCAGCGCTGCCCCCCGGCGCCCGCGACCCCGCGGGGGGCACGGGACGGGGCGGGGCGCCCACCCGAGGCGCAGCCCGGGCGGTCTCTCCATCGCTAGCCCCACCCCGGGCCCCCGCCTCTGCGCCGTGCTCGAGCTCGAATGAACGTCCGAAAAAATCCCAGAGCCTTATTAAAACCCACGGCCCCGGGCCCCACCCCAGAGTCGAGCAGAGCTGGGGCGACACGGATGTGCATCTTAACACACTCCCAGCAGGGGTTGCCGGGGCAGGGGCCCCCGGACGGCTCCCTGAACCTGGCACCGCGTTAGAGCCAAGTCCAAGCTGCTTGGCGGGCCTACCGTGTTGGGGCTGCGCCGCCTCACCGCTCCCCACTTCCTACCCCTCCACACGTGTTCTAGCAAGCCTCGACTTCTTACATTTTGCTTACATTTTCTTTCCCCTGTGTGTTTGCACAGGCTGCTTCCTGTGCCCGGAGCACCTTTCCCCTCATCCTGCTGCTGCCCAAACAGGCTGACTTCTGTGACCCTTTAAAATCTCCATGGTGTGTATCAAAGGGCGCAGTCAACGGACACAGAAAGCAACCCCACATAATAGGAGAAGAATAAGGGGTTAATACCCAGAATACACAAAGAACTCCTATAATTCAGCGACAAAAACCACACACAACCCAATTTAAAAATGAGCAAAGAACTTGAATAGCCATTTCTCCAAAAAAAAAAAAATATGTGAATGGCCAATAAGCATATAAAAAACATGCTCACTATACTAATCGTTAAAGGAATGCAAATCAAAGCCACAATGTTGGAAGGGTGGGCAACTCTTGATCCCAGCCTCACATGGGGTGTAGAGATTACATACATACATATATGCATACATCAATAAATATTAAAAAGAACAAAAATAACAAGTGTTGATAAGGCTGTGGAGAAATTGGAACCCTTGTGTACCATTGGTGGGAAGGTAAAGCAGCATGGGTGCTGTCAAAAACATATGGCAGTTCCCAAAAAAATTAAAAATAGGATTACCATATGATCCAGCAATCTACCAGAAAGAATCAAAAGCAGAAACTCAAACAGATACATGTACACCCATGTTCATAGCATCATTATTCACATAGCCATTTCTCCAAAGAAGATATATGAATGGCCAATAAGTACGTAAAGATATGCTCAGTGTACTAATCATTAAAGGAATGCAAATCAAAACCACAATGAACGGGTGTGATGGCTGCACAACAATGTGAGTGTACCTAATGCCACCAAACTGTATACTTAAAAACGTTGGAGATGATAAATTTTAGGTTATGTGTATTTTATCACAATTAAAATTTAAAAAAAAATCCACAGCATCCTCTGACTGCCTGCTTCCCCTTCTCCTCTAGAATAGATCAGACTTCCTTATTTGCTCCCATTATACCCAATATCTCCAGGAAAACATTTGCCATACAGTGGAGGTTCAGGCATTTGTTTGTTTCTTTTAATTCACGCCTTTATTGTTCTAATGGACAGTGGGCTCCTTGGGGCTGGGAAACCACTCAGTGTTATTATTCTGTGCCCTCTGCACATAATCAGGGTAAGCCCTCAATAAAACTTTGGCCCATGAGTGGATGGAGGATGAGAGTCAAAGAAAGGGAGAGTGGGTGTGTAGGTGGGTGGATGGATGAATTAATATATGTATGAGTAGAGGGATGGATGTCCCCAGAGTGTAAGGGGCCACTGCAGTAACCCAGGCTTTTTGCAGTGGAGAGGAGCCTGTCCTAAGAGGCTGTGCCCACTGACCTGGCATAGCACAGTGAACAGCTCAGCACAGCTTTCCAAATCTGGACGTGAGTGTCAAGCACGAGCCCGAGGCCACGGATACCACACACACCCTTTGACAAATGTCACGATGAAAGTGCACCAGTCTGGAGACCTACATTCTTTTCCCAGCTCTGCACTCATTCTGTGACCTTGGACAAATGGCTTGCTCTCGCTGGACCTCTATTTCCCACCTATAAAGTGGGGAAGGGGCAAAGTGCTAAGGTGTACCTGCTCTAAATCTTCATCCGTTTGTTTTTCTTTCATCAATTGTGATCAAAGTTAATGATGAAATATTTCCAATAAAAAAGGCACACAAAAAAGGGACACCTGGGTGGCTCAGTCAGTTACATGTTGGACTCTTGATTTCAGCTTGGGTCATGATCTCAGAGTGGTGAGATGGAGCCTGCAGCAGGCTCTGTGCTCAGAAGGGAGTCTGCTTGAGATTCTCTCTCTCCCTCTCCCCTCTGCCCCTCCCTCTGCTCATGCTCTCTTTCTAAAAATAAATAAAATCTTTTCTAAAGAAAGGTACAAAAAATGGGCACCTAAGTGGCTCACTCAGTTGAGTGACTGACTCTTGGTTTCAGCTCAGGTCATGATCTCGGGGTTGTGGGATCTGGTCATGCATCTGGCTCTGTGCTTGGTGGGGAGTTCACTTGGACTCTCTCAGCACCTCCCCTCTGCTCGCTCGCTCTCTCTCAAATGAATAAATAGAACTTTTTTTTTAAAAAAAAGGTACAAAAGATATTATGACAGACACCCATGTACTTGCCTACATATTTAACAAATATTAACATCATGCTGTATTTGCTCCATATTTCTTAAAAATAAAAAGACTCTGATAAATTCAAAGCTCTTCCTTATTTCCCCTGTTCAGATAACCATTATTCTCAAGTTGCTATAGATCCTCCTTGGGACACTTGGGTGGCTCTGTGGTTGTGCGTCTGCCTTTGGCTCAGGGTGTGATCCTGAGGTCCTAGGATCGAGTCCTGTGTTGGGCTCCCCTGCATGGAGCCTGCTTCTCCCTCTGCCTGTGTCTCTGCCTCTCTCTGTGTGTTTCTCGTGAATGAATAAATAAAATCTTAAAAAAAAATCCTTCTTGTCCACCCATAGATGCTTTTACCATGTGACTAATCATCAGAATGTACAATATTATATTAATATGTGTATAGATAAATACTACACATATGTAATATATAATACATATATTAACAATATGTGTTTATAAATAGTAAGATATCATGTAAATTCCTTTGAAATTTGAAAAGTGAATCACTTTTCACTTTCCTTTGAAAAGTGAATCTTGCTTTTACACTCCTCTTTCTGAGATTCATCCATGTTGATACATTCTAATCCGTTATTTTAAGATGCTGCCTGTTGTTTTTGTTTTAAAGATTTTATTTATTTATTCATGAGAGAGAGAGGCAGAGATATAGGCAGAGGGAGAAGCAGGCTTCATGCAGGGAGCCCGATGTGAGACTCGATCCCAGGACTCCAGGATCACACCCCGGGCCAAAGACAAGCTTTAAACCACTGAGCCACCCAGGGATGGTGTTTAAGATGCTGTTTGTATAGTTTTCAGTTGTGACAGTAAACCTCAGTTTATTTATCCATTCTCTTACTGATAGACTGTTTACTGTTTCCTTTTTTGTTATGTGTAGCACTGCTATGAAGATTCTTGTACATGTCCCTCCCACAAACATGTGGGGAGGTTTTTAGGCAAATAGTTGCGTATCTTCTGCTCTCTAAATACTTGGGACCATTTTGTCTCCAATTTTAGAATGGTTCTGATCTTAAAAATGTAATATGCTAAAGGATTCTATTTCCTCTTGAAAAGACAAGCAGATGGAAAACAGATCAATGGGTGCCAGGTGTAGGGGTTGTTGAGGGGAGGGTGTGATTATAAAAGAGAGAAATAAGGATTGTTTGGGGTTGCTCTGTATCCTGATTGTGGTGGTAGTTACACAAATCTATACATGTGTTACAATTAGGACTGTATGGAAAGGAAAGAAAATCCATTTTAAATTTAAGAATATTTTTAAAATAAAAATGTTTAAATGTAATATGGTGGATATACCACATATTGCCTAAAACAGCCAGTGGGGCACCCCATAACCAAACAATAATATTTCTTCAGGAAAATATATGAACAATCACATAGTTTTTCTTATTTTTAATTTTATCTTACTATTATTTTTTTAACATTTTATTTATTTATTTGACACAGAGAGAGAGAGAGCACAAGCAGGCAGAGTGTCAGAGGGAGAGGGAGAAGCAGGCTCCTCACTGAGCAGGGATCATGACCTGAAGTGAAGGCAAACGTTTAACTGACTGAGCCACCCAGCTGCCCTAAATAATAACTTAAATGGGACAAATTAAGACTTTAAAAAACTCAAATTAATTCAGTTTTTTTTTTTATTGTGGTAAAATGCACATAACAAAATTTACCATCTTAACCATTTTTAAGTGCACAGTTGGTTCGGTGGTATGAAATACAATTAATCACATTATGCAATCATCACCATCATCCATCCACTCAATGTTTTTTATCTTATAAAACTGAAACTCGGGACCCTGGGTGGCTCAGAGGTTTAGTGCCTGCCTTCGGCACAGGGCATGATCCTGGAGTCCTGGGATGGAGTCCTGGATTAGGCTCCCTGCGTGGAGCCTGCTTCTCCTTCTGCCTGTGTCTCTGCCTCTCTCTCTCTTTTTCTCTCTCTGTGTCTCTCATGAATAAATAAATAAAATCTTTAAAAGAAAAACTAAAACTCTGTACCTGTTTAACAATAATTCCCCATTCTGCTTTCTTCCTAATCCCTGAAAACACTGTTTCTGTCTTTATGATTTTGACTACCCTAAGTACCTCATATAAGTGGAATTATACAGTATTTGTCTCTTTGCTACTGGCTCATTTCATTTAGTACAGTATCCTCAAGATTCATCCATGTTGTAGTGCATGTGTCAGAATTTCCTTCCTTTTATTTAATTAAATTAAAGATTTTATTTTTCATTATTATTTTTTTATTTTATTTTAAAAGATTTTACATATTCATTCATGAGAGAGACACACACAGAGAGAGGCAGAAACACAGGCAGAGGGAGAAGCAGGCTCCATGCAGGGAGCCCGATGTGGGACTCAATCCAGGGTCTCTAGGATCACATCCGGGGCCAAAGAGAGGCCCAACCACTGAACCACCCAGGCGTCCCCTTCCTTCCGATTCTAGATCAAGTTTTGTCCTGAAGTGCATTTAAGGCAAACAAACTTAGGGGTGAAAAAAACTTGCAGTTTTCGGAGTTTTTTAATTTGGGAATTGCAGATAAGGAACTGTAGACTTGTACCAGCTTACATCCCCACCGGAGATGTATGAGTTCTCCTTCACCCCCATCTATAGCAACATGGTATTATCAGGTTTTTTCAATTTTGGCCAATCTGATCAGCCTGAAACGAGGTCTCATTATTAATATTTGAATTCCCACGATTACTAGTGAGGTTGAACATTTTTTTGTTTATGACCATTTGATAGCTTGTATGTTTCTAAGAATATGTCCATATCTTCCAGGTTTCCCAATTTGTTGGCACATAAATTTTCATAATATTCTCTTCTAATTGTATGTATGTGGTGCCGGTTGTGGTCTCTCCTTTTTCATTGGTGATTTTATTTATTTGGGTCCTTTCTCGTTTCTTTTTGATAAGTCTAGCTAGCGGTTTATCCATTTTATTAATTCTTTCGAAGAATCAACTCTTAGTTTTGTTGATCTGTTCTACTGGTTGGTTGGTTTGTATATTTGTTTCTGCTCTATTCTTTATTATTTCCCTTCTTCTGCTGGCTGTAGGCTGTATTTGCTGTTCCTTTTCTAGATCCTTTATGTGTAAGGTTAGGCTGTGTATTTGAGACTTCTCTTGCTTCTTGAGGTGGACCAGTAAAGCCAGTTATTTCCCTCTTAGGACCACCTTTGCTGCGTCCCAAAGGTTTTAGACTGTCGTGTTTTCGTTTTCATTTGCTTCCATGTACTTTTTAAATTTCTTCTTTAATTTCCTGGTTAAGGGCAGCCCTGGTGACTCAGTGGTTTAGCGCTGCCTCCAGCCCAGGGTGTGATCCTGGAGACCCAGGATCAAGTCCCACATCGGGCTCCCTGCATGGAGCCTGCTTCTCCCTCTGCCTGTGTCTCTGCCTCTCTCTCTGTGTGTCTCTTTTGAATAAATAAATAAAATCTTTAAAAAATAAAATCTTTAGGGGTGCCTGGATGTGGCTCAGTCTGTTGAGTGTCTGTCTTTGACTCAGGTCACCATCTCAGGGTCCTGGGATCTAGCCCCACATCAGGCACCTTGCTCCTTGGGAAGTCTGCTTTTCTCTCTCCTTCTGTGTCCTCCCCACTGCTCATGCTCTGTCTCTTTCTCTCTCTCAAAGCAATAAAATATTTTTAAAAAATAACAAAATCTTTAAAAAATAAATAAATAAAAACTAAAAATATCTGAAAAGAGCCTGAGGAAGAGATCTGATGTTATATTTTGCATATATTAGCCACTTACTCTGCTAGCATGATCTATTGATACCTTCTTTTTTCACTGATTCATAGTAACACCCCCTCTGTCATAGCCCAAGTTCCCATCAACATGTGATCCTTCTCTGGGTCTTCCATTCAGTTCCATGCTCTCTTGGTCTACCTTTGCTAATATGAAGTATTTATACATGGCAGGACAACCCCCTCCCTCCTTATTCTTCTACAACAGTGTCTTAATGATTCCTGACCCTTTAGTCCTTTACTTTTTTACAAAAATTAAAGGAAAATATTTCTGTTTCTGTAGAGAAAAATGCTGGATTTTGTTGAGTATTATCCATGGGCCACAATTCTGTTAGTAAAGAGTGAGGACAACATTGTTGTTTTTTTCCCTCGGAGAGAGGACAGTCATACCTCATTCATTCTGAGGTTACCTTTCAGTAACCTCCAATGTCTAGAAAACACAAGAAAACAAGAGAAGACTACAGGAGGTTTCTGAGAAGCTACAGACAGAGCCTATGCACTAAATCACATGCTTTGCCACAGGAGAACCTCTCAGGCCTCCCTCAGCACCCGTTCACTTTTACCCTAGACACTATTCTAAGAAACTTGATTATCTGGTTTCCTAGCCTACAGTGAAGTAAAAGCTTCAGCTTAGAAGAGGATATCCAAGGGAAAAAAAAACAACAACAAAAAAACAAACGTTGATGACTAAGCCTGTCAACAAAAATAAATAAATAAGAAGTCCAAATCCTCAAAAATAGATGAGGGAATATAAGAGAGCAACAGAGTGTGGCCTCTCACTTCCGGCTTGGAGGCACTGCTGTGCATTTTGTTTAAAAAAAAAAAAAGGCAGCTCTGCTCCTCAGGTCCAGTCATTCAGGAGCCACTTTCACCTTGTGGCTTCCAGGCTGCTCTGGCTGTGGCCATTCCCCCTCAGAGGTGAGGAGGGGAAGTAGAGAAAGTCGAATCCAGGATTTCCTCGTAGGCAAGTGCGGTGGGGTGGGCTGGGCACCCGCCACCAGGTCTCACGGCTGAAAAGCTGGCCTAGTGACCCTACCCAGCCACACGGGAACTGAGAGACAGTCCCTTCCTGAGGAAGCAGGTCACATAGGGCCCCCGTAGGACTTTGACTCACATTCTGAGTGAGACAGGGCACCATCTGTATGTTTGAGCCCAGCAACGATGTGATTTGACTTGTGAAATATCCTTCCAGCTGTCCATGTTGAGAAAGCCAAGGGGGGGTGAGGGTTGGGGTCAAGAGCCAAAGCAGGGAACTCAGTCTGGTGACCTGCTACTCAGGTGGAGCTGACATCTTCCTTCCTGTTCGGCTTCCATGACATTCCTCACACTCCAGCACCTGGCCCCTCCAGGTCGGCGTGTCCACAGCCCCCGGCCTGGAGCAGGTGCTCAGCTATGTCTGTTTGGAGCATGTTGGAGATGCCTGAAGTAACATCTGGAATCCAGCCTGTGGGCTGGGGTTCTCTGGTTACATGTAGCACAGACCAGTCCTGGCTGTCAAAGGGACAGGGAAGGGAAGGGAAGGGAAAGGAAGAGAAGAGAAAGAAACTTGGGAGGAGCACCAAACCCACAGGAAGCCTGGAGCACGAGGCTCAGAAGAAGAACGGGAAGCAGAAGAGAAGTTTCTTCAGCAGTCGGGTACTGATGCTGGGCTAAGGAAGCCACCTGCCCCTCTGGACCTGGTTTCCAAGTCCTGGGAGGGGCTCACTGGAAGGACGATGGTGCTGTGATGTGGCTTTGGTCCCATGGGGACACGGAGAGGCAGAACCATAGTCCAGAAAACCTTTATACACCCCTTTGGCTTCCACGAGGAGAGGGCAAATTGTCTGATTCATTGTCTCAGCTCAGGGACAGAAGTGGCAGGTCATGGGAAAGGAAACCAGAGAGCTGTTAGGGGAAGTGAGTGCTGGGTGGCCGAGAGCCAGCAAATGTCCACTACGATGTCCTGGAGCTAGGGGAGCACGGAGGCATGACCTGTGGCCTGTGCAGAAGCAACTTCCTCACCTTCGCGTCCCTTGGGTAACACAGCACCTGGCATTCAGTAGGTGCTCACCTAACATTTACCCAGCGACCTAATGATGGGCTGACCAGCCACGGAAGCCCAAGGGCTATCAGTGTCTCTTGAAACATCCATTTTATGAATGAAAGGGGATGAAATGACAGCAGTCTCAATGAAAAGATTTGCAAAAAAGAAAAAAAAAATTGTCTCCGGGGAGAAATTATAGCCCTGTTCCTTCTAACCCTTCCTAAAAGCCCTGCCAATCTAGCTCTGAGCTGGATTAACATTTATTTAAAGCAATTGACCCCATGCAGCCTGGCTGATTGCATTGGACACAGTGGAGAGATTGGGCAGTAGGGGGTGGGCTGGCCTCCAAACTCGCAGAAAGTAGGGATCTGGCCCTGACAGGGCATCCAGGAGTGGAGCCCAGTGGCCTCTAGGGAAGAGCCACACTGTGTGTGATGTGAAGCCAGGGTCTTCCAAGGAAATCCAGAAGACCGGGCACCAAGAATGTTACCATCTGGCTCTAGGGGCTTGGCTAGAGAGCAAGCCTGGAGGTCCACATGAAGACCAGGGATCTCTGAATGTGCTTTTGGGCCTCGGACATCACAGAAGTGCCCAGGCACCTGCAACCAGAGCAGAAACACACCTTCAAGTTTTTCATGGAAGATTCTATTTGAATAAGGCGTTCTTCTCATAATAACAAGAAATGTGGGGTCTAGTTCACTGACCCAGGGCACACTCATTTTATACAGTGCTTTGGTTTTGTATGTGGGAAGGATTCTTGTTGTTATGTGACATTTTTTTTAGATTTATTTGTTAATTTTAGAAAGAGACAGTGTGGGGAGGGGCAGAGGGCGAGGGAGAGAGAATCTCATATAGACTCCCTGCTGAGCACAGAGCCTGACGTGGGGCTCCATCCCACAACCCTGAAATCATGACCCCAGCTGAAATGAAAAGTCGGACATTTAACCGACTGATCCACCCAGGTGCCCCAGTTATGTGACATCATTAAGCCTTAGTTTCCTCATCCATAGAATGAGGAGAGCACTGGGGATTGTGGTGAGATTAAACGGGCCGGGGCATGTGGCCAGACATTTTTTTGGTATACTCACCAACGTTCGTTTTTCTCTGTGTTCCATTCCTCTTTCCCTCATACAGGCAGCTTTGAGGACTGAGGCAGAGCAGAGAAGAAGAGGAGGGAAACAGAAGTAACCTAAAACTCTTAATTGTCAACTATACTTCAATCAATCAGTCAATAGCAAAAAAAAAAAAAAAAAATTAAGTTGAAAATGTTTTTATTTTTTAAAATATTTTATTTATTCATGAGAGACACAGAGAGAGCGAGAGGCAGAGATACAGGCAGAGGGAGAAGCAGGCTCCCTGCATTGCATGGAGCCCGACGTGGGACTCGATCCTAGGACTCCAGAATCACATCCTGGGCCAAAGGCAGGTGCTAAACCGCTGAGCCACCCAGGGATCCCCTGAAAATGTTTTTAAAATGAAGCTCTTTTAAGAGCCTAAGCCCTCAGGAGAATTGAGATGGTTTCTGGAGATGATAAAGGGAGAAAAGTGCATGCAAGTTTCGAGTCCCACTGGCTGGAAGCTGTGGGGAGAGGAGACCACCCCCACCTCCTCAACTCCAGAACCAGGAACAGGTGCTCTGGCCTGAAGAAGAATGACAGAGGGCAAGAGATCTATGGGCCCCAGAGCTGTTTTTAGGGAGGTGGCAGGAGTTTGGGGCAAATGGGTTGGGGATGCACCTAAGCTGGGACTGTGACCATAACAAAGAGGGAAACATCGGGCCTATGGGGGCCCTGTGGACCAGGCAAGGACAGCCTCAGAAGTGACTTGGGGACTGTTGTATGAGGACCACACACCATGCTTCTATCATGCAGCATTGCATTAAGGCCTCAGAACTACGACATAAATCCTGGAAGAAGTTATATATTTTCCCCACCAACCTGATGGAAAACGAACTAGAAGTCAAAAGTGAGGCTCAGTGATAGAAAACAAAGAAAGAAAGAAAAAAAAAGAAAACAAAGAAAGTTCTATCTCTTGTCTCCCTGGGGTTCCTGGGCACTGAGAGAAAGTTCAAGCCTATGGATGTAAGGCCTGGATCCAGAGGAGGGGCTGCACACACACTCTCCATCCCTCCTCGGCTTTCCTTCGAGACCTTGTACATAATGCTTCCTCCTCCTTAGGCCCCAGCTGCTCTGTGGTCACAGCTAGCTCTGGCTTCCTCTTGAGGGTGGAGCCACATTTTATGACCTCTGTGAAACATCGTGGGGCTACTTCTTCCTCTGGGTCAGTTAGACTCTTGCAGGCACTGGAAAGGATGGTACAGGCTGGTCTTTCTCTTTTTAGGAAAGATTTTATTTATTTATTCATGATAGACACAGAAGGAGAGAGACAGAGATTTAGCCAGAAGGAGAAGCAGGCTCAATGCAGGGAGTCTGATGTGGGACTTGATCCGGGGTCCCGCCCTGAGCTGAAGGCTCAACCACTGAGCCACCCAGGCATCCCCAGGCTGGTCTTTCAAAGGCTCCCCATGCCCCCCTCAACTCAGCCCTCGAGAGGGCCATGTGGCTTGATCCCAAGACTTGGCGAGACAGCCACAGACATCTGCAAAGTGATGAAAGGAGAGGAGGAGCCTAAGAAGAAAACAGCTTTCACACATGAAAATGCCTGGAAATGTTTTCCAGACACATTCTTCTTCTCTGGGGTGAAGGCCCACAGAGCCTGGGACCTAGGGCTCCTGGGAGTGACTCAAGGGGCCTGAACAGATATACAATTACTCCCTCTCTGCAGCATGTGTACGAGCATGTGTATTTTGCGTGTGTATGTGAGTGAGTGTGGGTGTGGGTGGGTGTGTCCATCCCAGGACAGGGCCTCTCCCTAGATCTCTGGAGCTGGTAAGGAATTAGCAATCCCCTAAACCCAACCACTTCTTTCCCGGTATGCAGAGACCACGGCCTGAGAGACACGGCCTGGCTGAGGCCACACCGTTCTCCAGAAATAAAGCAGGAAGTAGCCCAGGACTGTGAAGTGGTTTTACCTGCACCCCCACACTGGCCTCTCTTGCTTGGTGGTGGTCACAGCCACTGGATGAAGATGGCCCAGTTGGCATGCCCAGCACTGGCCCTCACCTCAGGCAGGCCCATGCTTTATAATTTTCCCAGGTTATGTCAATCCATTCACTCCTTACAGTCATCTTTCAAAGGGACATTTTATTTTCTTCTTCTTCTTCTTTTTTTTAAAAGATCTATTTATTTATTTGAAAGAGAGAGCACATGCAAGAGTGGGGAAGGGGGAGAGGGCAGAGAGAGAGAGAAAGCCTCAAGCAGACTCTACCCTGAGCATGGAGCCTGACACAGGGCTTGATCCCAGGACCCTGAGATCATGACCTGAGCCAAATCCAAGAGTCAGATGCCTAACCCACTGAGCCACCCAGGCAGGCGCCCCTCGTGAGGACGTTTAAACCTGTACTTCTCAGATGAGGAAACTGGACCCAGTTGTGTTTTACTTCCCACAGCTAATGCTCATTCTATTTATAAAGCGTGATTGACATTTCTGAGCACATACTCTGCACCAGACACTGTTCTAAACACTTCATACATGTTAACTCATTTTGTCCTAATTGTGGCAGGTACTATGATTAGCATGGTATAAATGAGGCCTCTAAAGCACAGGGCTTAAATAATTCACTACGATTTAAAAACAGGGGTGCCAAAATAAAATAAAATAAAATAAAAATAAAAATAAAAAAATAAAAACAGGGGTGCCTGGGTGGCTAAGTGGTTGAGCATCTGCCTTTGGCTCAGGGTGTGATCCTGGGTCCTGGGATTGGGCTCCCCGCATGGAGCCTGCTTCTCCCTCTGCCTGTGTCTCTGTCTCTCTCTCTCTTTCTCTGTGTCTCTCTTGAATAAAACAAATAAATAAAAATCTTTAGAAAAAAGGAAAAGAAGTGAGACAGGGAAGGGAGGAGAGCCTTTGATGTCTGCATAAATAAGCAAGGTGGGCAACCAGAGTTCATTCCCACCAGGGACCGGCTGAGGCTGCAGAGACTGCACATCAGGATTCAGCAGGGGAGGGAGAGCACTCCTCATTGGTTGAGGGTCTCACCTGGGGTATTGGCAAATCCCTGGCCCTTCTGAGCTGCCCCCCCACCCCCAAGGGCTTCATATCCAGGGAAGTCACCTTCATAAGGTACCATCAGCAGTTGACTCCAGGTGGCCCAACAGGCATGGCCACATGTGTGGACACGTGTGGACACAGGCATGGCCACATCTGCTACCTGGAATTAGGCCTAACATATGGGTGCTCAACAAATGCTCATCTTCTTCCCTACTCGCTATAGGTCCTTTTGTTGTTGTTGGTTTTGTTTTTTTTACCCAGACATTCCTGAAAATCAATAGCATTGATTTCATTAAGTGTCTGTTGTCCATGTGAGATTTGCCTTTGCAACATCATGAAATTTTCATATTAAAAAAAATGCACCAGTTAGAAAATTTGCTTTATCAGATCAGTACCCAACTATTATTTCATAAAAATCATAGTCTCTTTGAATGTTCATAGCAGCACTATTCAATAGCCAAATGGTGGAAGCAACCCAAATGTCCGTCGATGGATGAATGAATTAAAAATGGTGGTGTATCCATACAGTGGAATATTATTCAGCCATAAAAAGGGTTGAAGTACTGATACATGCTGTAGCATGGATGAACCTCAAAACATTATGCTATTCTTTCGAAGTCAGGCACAAAAGGCCACATAATGTATTATTCCATTTCTATGAAATGCCCTGAATTGTTAAATCACAGCAGACTGTGGTTGTCAGGCTATGGTCGCCAGGATCACACCCTGGCCTGAAGGTGGCGCTAAACCACTGAGCCACCAGGGCTGCCAGAATTTTTTTTGTTTTAAATGGTTAACTATATGTTATGTGAATTTCACTCATATTTAAAAAAAAGATCTCGTGGCCACGTTGTTCATGAGTAGAGAGAAGTCAAGGCAGGTCTCAGGTGAGCTGCACAGGAAGCAGGAAAGTGACCTCCCCTGCCCAGAAAGTCCTGCCAAAGGGATCCTGGGGTCAATCACAAATTAAAAGAGAACAATGAAATGGTATTTTTTTGTCTTTCAATCTGGGATATGTTTTCACAAATAATAATCCAATTTGGCATGAGTATATTCAAAAGGGCATTCTGACACATTTCTGGTGAAATAAAAATGAGTCTAGCTACTCTGGAGGTAAGTTTGCCATTTTGTATTATAAGCGTTTAAATTGTTCAGGTCTTTTTATTCTTTTAATTTTTAATTTTTTTTACAGATTTATTTATTTAACACGCATGGAGAAAGAGAGAGAGCACGAGCAGGAAAGAAGCAGAGAGAGAGAGGGAGAAGCAAGCTCTCCACTGAGCAGGGAACCTGATCCCAGGACCCCGGGACCATGATCCTAGCCAAAGGGAGACACTTAACCAACTGAGCCACCCAGGCACCCCTGTTCAGGCCTTTTTATTTTTTTATTGTATTTTATTTTTAGATTTTAGATTTTATTTATTTATTCATGAGAGACTCAGAGAGAGGCAGAGACACAGGCAGAGGGAGAAGCAGGCTTCTTGTGGGGAGCTGGATGTGGCACTTGATTCCAGGACCCCAGGATCATGACCTGAGTGGAAGGCAGTTCACCCAGGCATCCCCTACCTCCTACCTTATATCAAAACAAATTCCAGAGGGGATTAAGAACTAGTTGTTGAAGAAGAGGAAGGAGGAGGAGGGGAATGAGGAGGAAGCTGAGGTGGAAGAGAACTAGGGAATTCTTTGGGTACTCAAACGGGAACAGTCCTACAAGCAAAAAGCAAAGGGAAAAAGAATACAAGAAAACATCAAAAGGTGGGACCGCATCGAAATGTAAAGCATTATGTGTTAAAAATGACCCAAAACAAGGACGTCTGGGTGGCTCAGTGGTTTAGCACTTGCCTTTAGCCCAGGGCGAGATCTTGGAGTCCCAGGATCAAGTCCCACGTCGGGGTCCCTGCATGGAGCCTGCTTCTCCCTCTGCCTGTGCCTCTGCCTCTCTCTCTCTCTCTCTCTCTCATTAATAAATTTTCATGAGTAAATAAAACCTAAAAAAAAAAATGACCAAAAACAAAACGAAGAGGTTGCAACGCATCCGAGAGTCTTGACATTTTTAAAAAATATTTTATTAAAAAAAAAGATTTTATTTATTTATTCATGAGAGACAGAGAGAGAGAGAGAGGCGCGGCGGCCTGTCCCCAGTCGCCCTCCCTCCCGGCCTGGCCGGGCGCAGACCTGGGGCAGGCCCGCCGGGGCCGGTTTGGATTCTCCCACGCGGGCCTCTCGATTTCCTCCCTGGCTCACTCAGGGGACAGGTGTCTGAAGAGTCCCCACTAAGTGCCAGGCAGGTCAGGAGCCACTGACGGAAGCCGGGCCGTGGGAGTTCAGGGTGTGTCACCGCGGGCCCCGGACACTGGGCTGGCCTGGGCAGGTCCCCAGATCCCTGCGCTCCCTGTTGCGTATCAGGTTTAGCTGATCAAATTGGACCGTCTAGTCCTGGCATTAGATTCCCTTGGGATTTAACGCTATCACCTCTCCCCGCGGCTGCACTAGGTGCCCTGGCTCTGGTGTCCCGAGCACCCCCCACTCTCCACCCTGGACCTGCCCATTTGGGCCTGGGGCCCAGCTGGGGTTGGGATTCCAGCCCAAGGTGCCTTCAGCCTCCCACTCCTCCCCCTGCCCGCCCTGTCTTCTCTCTGCTCCTCATCCTGCCTTGGGGTGTCCCAGGGCTGCATTTCCTTTTCACTTGTTTAAAAACAAAATTCAACAGAGTAAATTTAAAAATCTGGTCAATCCATGATTCCAAAATTCATGAATGAGGCAGCATCCCAACTAGCAAGTAGAGAGAAGGTCAGAGCAGTGGTACCAAATGGAAGATTTTGTTTGCTTGTTTGTTTTGTTTGTTTGTTTTTTAAAGATTTGATTTATTTATTCATGAGAGACAGAGAGAGAGAGAGAGAGAGGCAGAGACACAGGCAGAGGGAGAAGCAGGCTCCATGCAGGGAACCCAATGCAGGGACTTAACCCAGGGACTCTGGGATCACGCCCTGAGCCAAAGGCAGATGCCCAACCGCTGAGCCACCCAGGTGTCCCAAATGGAAGGTTTTTATAGGAAGGAGGCTGGGGGGCAGCCCCGGTGGCGCAGCAGTTTAGCGCCGCCTACAGCCCAGGGCATGATCCTGGAGACCCTGGATGAGTCCCACGTCAGGCTCTCTGCATGGAGCCTGCTTCTGCCTCTGCCTGTGTCTCTGCCTCTCATTCTCTCTGTGTCTCTATGAATAAATAAATAAATAATCTTTAAAAATAAAATAAAATAAATAAAAAAATCTTTAAAAAAAAAAAAAGGAAGGAGGCTGGGGCAAGAAAGTTATTAGCCCCCCGCCCCCAAAAACAAAAAGAAGAAGAAATAAAAAGGATTGTGCCAGGCACAGTGGCTTTCCGTTAGCAGCAATCACAAGGGGTCTTATCAGCAGCTGATCTCATCTTCCTTTAGAGAACGAGGTGCCCCCTCACCCCCAGCAGACTCCTTGGCGCTGGTGGGAATATCCTAAATGATGGGTTCTGACTGCATTTCTTGGGAAGGCCGAAACTGCCCTTGGATTCAGTACTGAGCCCCTGTTTGAGGACCAGCCTAAGTGATGCCATTTGGGGCCTGTGGGTTTCTTTTTGACATTCTCCAAAATTTTCACTTTTGGCTAATAAAGAGGATGCTTTTGTCACCTGGTTCTAAAATGTGTGCTGCTGGACATCAGTGAAGCTAGAAGCACACTGCATAGACCGGATCTGTTCAGAGGGAGGCTGGGGGGTGGCTGGGGAGACCCAGAAACCAAGGGCCTCCCTGGGGGGGGGGGGAGGAAGCAGCACGGAAGGAAGAAGCCAGTGGGCCAGAGAAGCACAAAGACTGTCTGTGCCAGCAGGGAGGTCAGCGAGTCACGTGGAGGAGGGGCTGAGGCCGGAAGAAACCGAGCTGTTCCTCTCCTTCTCTTCTTCCTTCCTCTTTCCTGCAGCCCCCCAGCCCCCCAGCTCGAGCTTGGGTCTGACACTGAAGCCACCCTGACACTGCTGCTGCCTGGGCCTGAGTTTTGCTGACGCTGCCAACTCATTCACCCACTCTGTCCCCTGCCCGGCTTCCTGGCAGCCCCCGAGCTTCAGAGATGGCTCTGCCTGCCTCACGGGTGGACATAGGCTGAGAAGGGCTACATGACTTGCCAGGAAATACTGGGAGGGGGCAGGGGGGGTTACCTGAGGCCCCAAGCTCCCCATTCCAGAGGCCCCAACAATTGGGAAGCAGGTGCACTGTGCCTTTGCTGGATGACTTGTTCGTAGGTTTGCAGGGCTCCATTTGTTTTTAACCTTTTAAAAATTATGTTTTTAATGTTTGCTGTACAATGTCCAAGTAACACAAAAGCATCTAAAATAGAATCTGGGAGCACCTGGGTGACTCAGTGGTTGAGTGTCTGCCTTTGACTCGGGTCATGATACCGGGATCGAGTCCCGTATCAGGCTCCCTGCAGGAAGCCTGCTTCTCCCTCTGCCTGTGTCTCTGCCTCTCTGTGTGTGTCTCTCATGGATAAATAAATAAAATCTTAAATAAAATAATAAAATAAAATAAAATAGAATCCAATGAAAGTCTAATTCCCTGCCCCACTTCATATCTCACTGTTAACATCTTGGTATAAATGCTTCCAAGCTTTTCCAACAATAAACAACAGACAGGCAAACAAATATAATTGAGCATACCAGTCTTGGACTTTCTCTGTTCTCTCCCCATAGCTTTATCTCTTTCTTAGAAAGCCTCCTGATATCCCGGCGTGTGGCTAACCCGGCCCTCCTAGATGGACAAGTAAGTAGTTTCCTGGTTTTCTCTTTACAGGTACACATCCTTGTACACCGTGGGAACATCTCTGGGTAGAATATTTTTTTTTTTAAGATTTATTTATGGGATCCCTGGGTGGCGCAGCGGTTTAGCGCCTGCCTTTGGCCCAGGGCACGATCCTGGAGATCCGGGATCGAATCCCACATCAGGCTCCCGGTGCATGGAGCCTGCTTCTCCCTCTGCCTGTATCTCTGCCTCTCTCTCTCTCACTGTGTGCCCATCATAAATAAAAAAAAAAAAAATTAAAAAAAAAAAAGATTTATTTATTTATTCATCCATTCAGAGAGAGAGAGGCAGAGACACAGGCAGAGGGAGAAGCGGGCTCCATGCAGGAACCCTGATGCAGGACTGGATCCGGGGTCTCCAGGATCACGCCCTGGGCTAAAGGCAGCGCTAAACCGCTGCACCACCGGGGCTGCCCGGTAGAATGTTTTTAAAAGTGGAATTGTGAGACAAAGGAAAGTCATGTTTCTGTTAGTCCCTTTAAAAGCTCATGATTGGGACAGCCCAGGTGGCTCAGCAGTTTAGCACCGCCTTCAGCCCAGGGCCTGATCCTGGAGACCAGGGATCGAGTCCCATATAGGGCTCCCTGCATGGAGCCTGCTTCTCCCTCTGCCTGTGTCTCTGACTCTCTCTCTCATGAATAAATAAATGAAATCTTTAAAAAAAATTTTTTTTAAATTAAAAAAAAAAAAAGCTCGTGATTGCAAGGAGCTGACAGGGACAGGGCTGTATGGAGCCAGCAGACGGCAGAGAGCAGTTCCGCAGTTCCGGGGGTCAGCCTCCAGTGATTCCCTCCCTCATCACCTGCTTCCTTGCTGTCCGGCCTCTCTCCCCCCCCCCCCCCCCCAGCCAGGAAGCAGCTCAGGCTAAAGCTCCTGCCTTTGTGCACAAGCCCTGGGCTCCTTCTGTCACCCCGACCCCTTCCTCCCCGCCACACAACCCTCTTATTTGCCATCAAACACTTCCCTGACCCTACAGCTGTCAGCACCACCAACTGTCCCACCAGGGGCGCCACCAATCCGGCCATGGACTCCAAAGACTTCCCTTTGCAGCCTGGCAGCTCTGCCCACTAGCTTTGGTGACAAATCCCCGTTCCCCCCCTTTTAAGGCAGTGACAAAGACAGAGAAACTGGCTCAGAGCTGGACCTAGATCTGCCTGTAGTGTGTCTGCTTATTGTCTTGTTACGGGGTCTGGGGTCCACTCCAGGGGCATTGGGTGAGTGGTGTGGGCCAGTGGAACAGTAGGGTCTCATGGAACCAGTCTACATGCTCAGCTCCAAGCCAGGCACTAGGGGTGCCCAGCCTACCATCTTTCCTTCAAGGAAATTTTTTTATATTGGACAGCAGAAAAGATAGTAACCTTCCCCACTGAAATGCAAAACCCCCACGACTCTGGCCTGCTTGCTTCACAGGCCTGCATGAATCCTCTGTCCTTTCCATACCTTAATATTTCATCCACCTTTCATGAGCTGGACTGGGCTATGGATGTGAACCCCAAAGAAGCAGCAGCTGCCTGTTTTTCAAGCTGGATGCCAAACCATTTTTGGTAGAATAATACCTGGTGCTGGCGAGGCTATGGGGAGATTATTAGATCCACCCATGCTGCCGCCTGTGGCTTAGACAGACTCTGCACTTCAGGAAAGCCATCAGGCAGGTGCACAAGAGCTATGAGGTGTTAACTTTTGACTCACAGCCCATCTTTGGCATTACAAGTTTCCTTCTTCAGGGAGCTATTTTTAATAGGAGAAAAGAGGGAGCAACCTCCAATGTCTAGCCAGAGCCAGCTTGTTCCTTAGATAGAAAGCTCCTTAGATCTGGGGCCTTTTCTCTGTGCATATGGGCTGCCAGAGGCTGGAGCAGCCAGAGCTGGCTGTCAGGAAATGTTTTTGAGCCAGGGCGAGGAGAGCTGCAGTGAGGTGTGGTGGTCAGAGGTGCAGCTCTGAGAGCCAGCCTGCCTGATTCAAGTCCCATCTCTGGGGCTGCCTGGGTGGTGGAGTTCGTTAAGCATCTGCTTTCAGCTTGGGTCACGATCCCAGGGTCCTGGGATTGAGCCCCACATTGGGCTCCCTGCTCAGTGGGGAGCCTGCTTCTCCCTCTCCCCCTACCCCTACCCTTGCTTGTGTGTTTTCTCTTCCTGTGTCAAATAAATAAAATCTTTTTTTTTTTAAGATTTTATTTATTCATGAGAGAAACAGAGAAGCAGAGACACAGGCAGAAGGAGAAGTGAGCTCCCTGCAGGAGCCCAATGCAAGACTTGATCCTGGGATCCCAGGATCACACTCTGAGCCAAACGCAGATGCTCAACCACTGAGCCACTCAGACATCCCAAATAAATAAAATCTTTAAAAAAAAAAAAAAGTCCCATCTCTGCCACTAAGTTGCTGTGCATCCTAAAAATTTCTATCATCTCTCTGTGCCTTAGTTTCTTCTGTAAAAAGAGGATGGTGATTAGAGCAGGACCAATCTCATGGGATTATTATAAGCATAAAGAAGGTAAAATATGGGATGCCTGTGTGGTTCAGTGGTTAAGCATCTGCCTTTGGCTCAGGGTGTGATCCTGGAGTCCCAGGATCGAGTCCTGCATCAGGTTCCTTGAGGAGCCTGCTTCTCCCTCTGCCTATCTCTGTGTCTCTCATGAATAAATAAAATCTTTTTTTTTAAAGGTAAAATATGTGAAGAATTGTATAAAATTATTAGCTATCATTATCACTGAACAAACCAAAACATTCTGAAATATGTGGCTAATATAAAAGGTAACTACAAAAAGTTTAAAAAAAAAAAAGAAAGGTAACGGGGGCACCTGGCTGGCTCAGTTGGAAGAGCAGAAATCCTTGATCTCTGAGGCCTTGCTCTGCCCAAGGGCAGGTACCACTACTATCTAAGGAATGAGCCTGGGGAGGCAGGAGCTCCTGGGGCGGGGAGCATAAGGTATTCTTTGAAATGGAACAGGCTGCCGAGTAGGAAGGCCACAGGGAGGTTCCCCCAAGGTTCTCCCTGGTTTCTGGTGGTCCCCCAAGGCCCCTCCTTTTGAGTCTGTGGAGACTACTGGAGCACTGGTTCCAACTAGAAGTGTGAAAGGAAACAGCACCAGTTTCCCAGTCTGGGCTCTGCTGTGAATTTCACCTTGTCTGGATCCAGTTGATTGATTTTGGTAAAATGAAAGAGTTTGAACCAGATCGTTGGTTTTCAACAGGGAACTCACTTCTGTGTGGCCTGGGCTGTGGTTCAGACTCAGAATCTCCAGGGACAGGGCCTGGCACGTATGTTTTCAGAAATTCCACAAGTAACCCTCTCTCATGGTCACCACTGGTCTTAACTTATCCATTGCCTGGCGAAGGCCACAGGGCACACTTGCTGAGAGCTCTGGTGGGGTGGGTACAGAACCCCAGGGCTATCCCGAGAACTGGCAGCTTAAAGAAAAACAACACTCATCTTGCGCTGTGGGCCAGGCCCTACTCCAGTCTTAGAACTACTGAGTCCTTTAATGCTGATAGCAACTCTGTGAGGATGTAATTATTATCACCACGTTTTACAGCCAGAGGCCCACAGAAGCTGCTCCTGCTTGAGGTCCCACAGCTAGCTCTTACAGAGCCGGGGTACCCGGCTGACGGTGTGGCTGCAGACCCTGCTGTCAACCCACTTTCTCTGTTTCTCCTGTGCTAAGCCCAGCAAATGAGGTGGTGAAAAGTGATCCCGTGTGTAGCCCTTTATAGTAATTATGAGGGTGGCTTTTCCATAGCTCATTAGTGGTTTGCAGGTTTGTTTCCAACTACTTTCTAGACTGGGGTTCTTTGAGGCCTAGGCGCTCTGTCTAGTATCCCTGGCTCCCAGCATGGTCCGCCACGTGGCAAGGGCTCAGGTGCTACTGAGTGGATGAATTGTAATTGAACTCAAGGGGCTCCCCGGGTGGGGTGCATGCGATTGAACACACCCCAAGGAAGTGTTGAAAGCAAAGACTTTTTTATTACCTGGTGCAAGTAAGGAGATAGCAAAGAGCTCTCAAAGCTTTGTCTCCCCGCGGGGTTAGTACAGGAAGCTTTGATGCTATGTGTTGGGGGCGGGGCAGGGAGCTTGCACATATGTTACAGGACTTACACAGACTCTCTTACTTAGGCAGTGTGACTCAATTGCACATGCCTAGCATGTCAACAGTGCATATGTGACACGTTCAAAAATTGGCAGCAAACCCCTCCCGTGGGAGGTTATCTTAGTATTCAGATGAGCTTAACTTAAGGTAACTTTAGCTCAGTGCAGGTCCTCAGCTCACACCACCTGAAACTGGTTCCCGTAAAGGGCAATCCGGTGAAACACCCAAGGAACACCTACCTGGGTGGTGATGTTGTCTCTTTAGGGGGAAGTGCTGGTCCTGCCCTTGTGTGTCCCTTCCCCCTCTTCCAGTCTCCTGATAGCTTTCAGCCCTCTGATTGGAGTAACTTCCCTTGCCTCCTAGCTAACAGAATGAATGCAGTAAGACAGGCAGGAATGAATGAATGAATGAATGAACGAACGAACAAATGTATGGGTGAGTGCATGAATGACAGGCAAGTGCCGGAATAGAGGGAGGCCCAGATGCCAAGGAAGCCAGGGGAGGACAACCACTGCCTGGACAGAGCTGGGGCAGGCCTGAGAGGGGGGCTGTGTCCGGACGGGTGCATACCCAGGGAGCAGCTGAACAGTGTCCCCTGACAGTTAATCTGCACACAGCCCGCCTCAGGGAGGTGGCCCCAGAGCTGGTTCCTGTGAAAACCTCTGCCCGCCTGGGGCTGCAGGGCTGTGTTCAATCTGATCCAGTTCCCCAGCTCCCTGTCCATCCCTCCTTGATCCCTCCTGCACACAGGAGGCCTAGGCCGAGGTGTGGGTTTTTAAGGCCTTTGGCATTTACTTCAGAAACAACAAAACACTTAAAACAGTGGCTGATATGCTAAAAAAAAGTCTCCGGCTTGCCTCGAATTTATTTGGGGAAGGGGATAATGATAAGGCCCCTGTTGCTATGGAGATGTGCTCCCTCAGGAGGCGTGGAAACAGCTTCCTACTTTAGGCCACACCCTATGCTAAGTGCTTCTGGGGCTTGGTTTTACTTAACCGTGGATCACCCCCGGGGATTGGGTACTAGGTTGATGTCTAATTTCATAGGCAAGGAAGAGGAGGTTCTTCTGGAGGCTAAGGAACTTGTTCAAGGCCACACAGCTAAAGTAGAGCAAAAATTTTTTTTTTAAAGATTTAATTTATTCATGAGAGACACAGAGAGAGAGGCAGAGACACAGGCAGAGGGAGAAGCAGGCTTCTTGTGGGACTTCATCCCAGAACCCTGGGATCATGCCCTGAGTCAAAGGCAGAGGCTCAACCACTGAGCCACCCAGGCGCCCAAAAGAAAAATTTGAACTATCAAATTTGACACCATTAATTCTAAAATATATCCCAATTTTGGAGTTGATAAAATGCAGAGGGAGGACAGTATTTAATCCATGAATATGCTAGAAGTATTCTGATCCTTTATTTTTGACTTGGGCCCTTCCTGGCTATGAACTGCCCTGGCTCCTTTGACGGCATCTATTGCAGTTGACCTGGATAAGTCTCCAACCTGGCGCACTGCCATCCTAGTAGCTGGTACTCCCGATGGGTGAGCTTGTGAGTCTAAGCTTGTCCATGCAGCTGGTGCAAGGGGCTAAGGTTTCCCCCCTGGACTTGGTGACTTGTAACCAGACCTGGTGTTGATCTTTTGAGCCAGTGGCTGTGAGCTCAGCTGACTTTTTCATCTATAGTGACTGCTCTGTTGCTACCCGTTTTGGCCCTGTGGCTGTTCACATGGGTAATAAAAATGATTTGAGATAAGCTCCTAAGGGGAGCAGCGTGGAAGAAGAAACTGACCAACACCCAGTGTAATTTCGCCCAGGCAGTGGGCAAAGGACAGAGCCCAAAGGCCATTTTCTCAACTGTGTGGGTTTCAATCTCCAAATTAAATTTGGAGTCAGTCCTTCCATGTTCAAAATTTCCGTGATTCAGTGAAAAGCAGGGCATGTTGGGAAGAGGTTATGCCTGACAGCATGCTGACCCAGGGGGGCGGGCAGACAAGGCAGGGACTAGCACAGTCTATGTTGACTGAATACCTTACCTATTGTGCCCATCTGTGGCCACCATGGAGACAAAGGGGGCCCTGGAGATAAACAACTGGAATTCAAATCCTGGATGTCATTTCACTTCTTTCCTTTTCCCCCCAGGAATGTCTGCTGTTTCTCTTCTAAGCTCAACCATTATCATTCAGGCCTGAAACCTGTCATTCCTGCCAAATTATCTTATGGACCTTACCGGTGGGGAGACAGTTGGGCAGCACAAAGAAACAGATACCCATGTGCTCGCTCTAGCAGAGCTGCTACGGATTTAAGAGGTACTGAGGAGGTATTCCTGCCAGTCCTATAGAAAGCTTTAACTAAAAAAAAAAAAAAAAAAAAAAAAAAAAAAAAAAAAGCTTTAACTGTGCTCACCTTCAACAATTAAGGATCGAATGATGGTATGAGACAGACTCAGGGAATCATGTGATTCACTGGGGGAGCTTCCCATTTTGCCTTAGAGCCCATCAGGCTGAGTGCAAACTTGAGGTTCTTTATGGTTTCCATTTTCTAGTAGCATCATCCCTGGGCTGTTTTATACCATTCTCACTAGCTTTCTCAGCTAGCTTTTAAATCTTTATTTTCCTGCAAGAACATTTCATTATTAATTAGCAGTTGGGAAACATATGCAAAACCACTCATTGGAGTCACCACTTCATCTGTCATTGAAAGTCCTTTTAATTCTATTTCCTGACCTACACTAGAGGTTCTTTTCTATGGTTCACACTTTATTTTTGGAGAAAAAATTTTAAAGCATCATTAGTGCTTCAGCCTCATTTAAAACAAAACAAAACAAAATGATCACGGTCATCACTGTTACACGTTTTCAAAACAGTCTAGGGTTTATTTTCAGACCAGAAGAGCGACTCCCAGTGGTATTATATATAGGCAGAGAAGTTCCTAGATTTCTATCACCTCTGAAAGAGAAACCACAAGGATAATCATGGTTGTCTCCAATAGGGAAAATGCCAATTAATTAAAAATTAAATGAGATTGCTCTTCCTTCCCCAATTCCAGCCTCAATATTTTTTTCCTGACTCAACTCTTAAACCTATATAAAATGCCAAATCACAACCACAAAGCTACTCAACTACCCATAATATAAATAAATAAATTTATACCTTGTTCAAACCAGGTATTTTGCTTTTGGCTAAAAGCAAGCTTTACAGAGCAAAGGGTAGGATGAAACTGTCTACTAATCTTTATTCCTCCTAAACATCTTACCATAAATAAACATAAATGGTTATGATGACCGTTTCTCCAGGTTGCACTTTACTGCTCACAGCTATTACTTCCAAAGAGATTAAACAAAACTCCAGTATACTCCAAATTGATACTTTATTGGATTTTGAAATGGACATGTAACTAACTGGTATTTAACTTTATTGTAGAAATTTTTTATAATCTATAGTCTATAGTTAAAATGCATTCTTAGGCCAGAACCTGGTCAGAATTACAAGATAAAAGATCACCCACAAACCTTCGATTCATCTGACGGATTCATTCCGATTTCTGGCTTGTGAGAAGAAAACATCTTCTTCCCAAGTATACTTTCCAAGTATTTTCTCATACTTGGGACTTTGTCATCTCTGTGCAGGCTGGCTAATAGCCAAGTCCCCTGCACCCATTAGCCACTGCCTCAACCCACAGGCATGCTAGAGTGGTCTTGCTGCCCAGAGGGTAGTGCAAACCTGTTGAATCCAACTTCACTCTGCCACAAGTAGGCAGGAGACTTCAAGGATCATAAAGTTAAGATTTGCCAACCTAAGATCAAGTTACAGATCTTAAAGTCATTTGAAGTCATTTAAATCATGTGAAATTGTGAAAGACAGCTTGGGTGCTGAGTGTGAGGCACCCCGGTGGGGCACTACAATAGGAAATTGAATCTGAACATAAATTATCTCACCAGTTCTCCAAATGGCACGCCTCTGGCAAATTGGATAGTGTCATTTTGATAAAATCCTCTAGCTAGAATCTGACCCGACCACATCTCTACCTTCCTGTTACTCATTCTGAAGTAGCATATCCTATATTTCCTTCTCCATAGACAAATGGAAAATTTAAGCATGTTTCTACTTGACTTCTGTTCCGTAGGCTTTTTTTTTTAAGATTTTATTTATTTATTCATCAGAGACACAGAGAGGAAGAGACACACAGGCAGAGGAAGAAGCAGGCTCCATGCAGGGAGCCTGAAGTGGGACTCAATCCCATGACTCCAGGATCACACCCTGAGCCAAAGGCAGATGTTCAACCGCTGAGCCACCCAGGCATCCCATATTCCGCAGTCTTCCATTCACCTTGGCACTATGATTTTCATACGAAAAGGTATCAAGCCATCTGGCCTCAGAGAATGCATCTTCCAAATAGGCAATTTTTACCCGATCAGGCATGTTGGTTAGAGAGTAAATAATTTCATGGTGTGAGAATAAGTAATGGGATCTTATCATTTTCAAACTATAAAGCAGACATTACAAAGTAAAATGCAAAAAGAAAAATCACAAGTTTAAAGATAAGATGCTTTTGTGCTTTTTGTAAAATAGGTGATTCTCAAGAAGTAACTTGGGCACATTTCCTATTGGTTATCAAACTTGTAACTTACATCCTTCATAGAGCCAACTCTAAGAACTTCCAGATAATTTCAGTGGCAACAATCATGTCTTCAAGAGCACACAGGACTAATAAATGTTTTGCTGATTTTACCTCCTCAAAAGGCCCACCTCGCTAGACTTTCCTCTGATAGACTTCCATAAGCTTGTTGGTTCCTCTAAAAGGTTGTATTTTTCTTTCACTCAAGTTATTTTCCCTTGTTCTAGAGCTTTCCTATGCCTTTTTTTTTTTTTAGTTTATTTAAGTAATCTTTACTTTTTTTTTTTTTTTAAGATTTTATTTATTTATTCATGAGAGAGACAGAGAGGCAGAGACACAGGCAGAGGGAGAAGCAGGCCCGATGTGGGATTTGATCCCAGACTCCGGGATCACGCCCTGGGCGGAAGGTAGGCACTAAAACAGCGGAGCCACCCAGGCATCCCAGTAATCTCTACTTTCAATGTGGGGCTTCAACCCATGACCCCGAGATCAAGAGTCATCTGCTCCACTGCCTGAGCCAGCCAGTAAGCATTAAGTACTACAGCAGTGCTCCCAGAACAAATCAATATAAAAATTGCTGCATTCATGAAGCATCAACTCTATAAAGTAGTAGTGCTTATGCTATTCATTACCTTTATTGCTTAATTTGCTGTGGTGCTGCATTGGTCCTACATTGGAGACACACAAAAGCACTAAACTGTCCAACATACTTAAGAAACATTTGTGATGGTGGTTTTTCACAAGTCTTTAATTAAAAAAATCAAAAATATATAATCAAGCATTTTACATAATGCATACATTCTTAATATCTGCAGGTAAGACAAAAAACAGAAGGCAAAAGCAGATATACTGTATTGCTTCTCTTTGGCAAATCACCAATATTACCCTCTGCAGAACCATATGATACATGTAAAAAAAAAACATAAAAAAACAAGCAAAACCATGGTCTTAAAATTGTCCCTTAGTACAAGTAACAAAATATTTAGCAATAATACAGTAGACGGATTTTGCAAAATGACTAAAATTTATAATACTTTATACCACGGGGTTGAAGTAGCAAGTTGCTTTCCAAAATTAAAGCCCGCAGCAACAGTTATAGTTATGGGCAAGGGTGAGAGTGGGGAGAAATAATGAGAAAAAGACAGACACACACACCCCTTTCCTAAACCTTGGCTCTGCTTTTTATTTAATAATGTCACATTCAAATTCTACCCCTTGGATGCCATTCCTAAAGAAAAAAATCCTTTCCTCAGAGGTTTTACTTGCAGGTCAGATGTCTGACTCCATCCCTGACCAAATTTGCATTTTTTTTTAAATCAGGAAATTCAGGTTCCTTTAGCCAATATTTACCATCAAACTCAGCCGCCCAGAATCAAAAACAAACAAAAAACAAAAAACAAAACTTCCTTCCACTTTACAGTGAAGATACATATTGAGGCTCTACTGAAGTAATATATACACGTTGGAACTAAGTTAAAAAAGCAAAAGGATCTATTCAACACATAGCAGCTTATATCTAAATATATACATTTATGTATATGTTTTCACAGTTAAATTTTAGGAAAAAAAATTACATTTGATATGTCCGCAAACAGTTCTTCTATAGTCTATAAATAATATTTTTAAATGCTCAAATGATCAAAATGCACTACAAGAATGCATCAAATTAAATAAATCTTCTAAACCTTGAAAAAGATACTTGAAGTCAGTCAAGCTTGAGGTTTGTGTCAAGTGTGCTCTGTCAGCCCCTAGTACCAGGAAGAGAGAGCCCTCTAAATACGATAGGAAAGAAACTCCAAAACTTTGGAAGGAATAGGCAGCTCCTGGACCTCTTGGGTGGGCATCACTCTCCGGATCGACATGCGACATAAATGTTGAAGGCTAGGGACTTGCCTTGGAGTGGCCCAAAAATACACACTTCCATCATGTGTCCTAAACAGAAACAAAACAAAAAAAATCATAAGCTCAGTCATCTACATACATGTAATCTCAACATCCCACCATTCAAACAACTAACATCCAAGGCTGTGTATCAAGAGTCACAAATACACATTAAAACCTAATTAAGGAGCCCTAACCAATGACCTTCTCTATGACAAAGCAACAGAATTATAAAGAGCCCTTATAGAAGATTTAGTGACAATAAAATACTGGCTACTTTGACTAAAAACCACCTTAAATTGCCTCTTAAAGAAAATAGAAAAATCAATTTACCCAGCAGCTAAAACACTGCCATCAGTAGAAAAGGCACAGCAAAGACCATTGCTCAAAGGTGCAACTTGAACTGGATAATCCTCATCAATTCTCCAGAACCTCACCATTCTAGAAAGGAAATAAATTGTCCAGTGAGTATCTAACCCAAAATTAAAGGTAAAAGCAACATCTATACTTCAGATAAAAAAATGCCACTCTAAGTCACAAAATATACACCATACCTGCAATTGTGTGTGGGCACATGCGCGTGCAACACACACACACACACACACACACACACACACACACACACACACCACTGCAGCCAAGGGATTACTCTAATTTGCTTTATAAAATATTTTCTAGCCTATACCAATCAGTAATTTGGATCAACTCACACTTAAGAGACTATAATGCTTAGCTGCCTTCCCTTCCTAGTGTTCAGATCCATAATGGTCACAACCAGGATCTTTCTCCTTACACTCAATTAATATCTGATCTGTTTTACTCTTTCCAAGGATTTAAAAAGCCTTTCACATAGGCAGAATGTGTTTAGAAACAGCAGAGACCTGATATTCAAAATGTGAACAAACAGAAAAACCATGACTGTTGGCAAAAAAACCTCCTCTTTGTTCTTGAAAGATGATAATGAGTTGCTTTTTGAATTAATGTGACCAAACTACTTAATACTGTATCCATGCACATGGCATGATAAAAGCTGAGCAAATGGAATGGCTATCCAGTTCTGCATCATTCCAGTAAGCAGCACAGCTCACTCGTGCAACATTTCATCTTGTAGCCTCAACTGCAGTGGACACAAGTGACTCTGCTTTTATCATGTTTCACTTTGAAAATGTCCTTCTGCTTCAACCTTTACAAGGTATTACTGAAAAATAAAACTGTGAGCTAAAAGCTAATTAAAAATCTACCCAGTCTCCCTACACCAGTTAACAAACAAGAAACACAGAGAAAGGCATACATTATCTTTAGTTTACATGGATACTTGTCAGGTCAATTTTCTTTAAGACACACATCTCCCAAAGTCTTATCTAGAGAAAGAGAAATTAAAACCCACATGGCAGAAAAGCTTTTTTTTTTTTTTTTTTTTAAAGGCTTGAAAAGGTTTCTAGTAAGTAGAAAGATGAAAGGAAATCTTTAAAAGATAATAATAGGTCAAACTGTAATTCCCACACTTACTTATCATCAGCAAGGCTTGCAACATGCAGTCCATCATGACTAAAGGACACAGATCGTACCCATCGATCATTTGCTCCTCCAGCAAATATTGGAGTAGGTGGGGGAAACAGGTGCCTGAGGTCAAGTACATGTTTTCAGTGAAAATGTGAGTCACTTCAAGAAGCAAAATTGCCCAGGTACAAAGTACATCTGACTTTGAATAATGCTTAAAGTGGCTTTAATGAACACAATCAAGGAGACTGAGTGGAGCTGATCCAAATTAAATGAAAGGAACCTTGAAAGAATTACCAATCTCCTTTTTACAATGTGACTCCAACATGTTTCAACAGTTTTTCAAAAACCTTGACCCGAAACTGTAATTAGAGTCCTATACTATTCGAATGACAATAACACAATCTGTATCAAGAGAGCCAAATTTGTTTAGAATTTATATTTAAAGCTGATTTATTCAAGGATTTAAATAATACTGAAATTTAGAACTATGATATACTACAATTTTAAGTCTTGCATGTTAGTGATCGTAATCATTCATATAGTTTCTTAAACGTTATACTAATAGCCAGACATGAATCCCAGACTACAATTAATTCATGCTGTACCCACCCAAATTCCATCAGAATGTCTCCATTATGCGGATCCCAGATATATACTCGAGTATCATAAGATGCAGTAGCCAGTAATGCTCCATCAGGAGAAAAGTCACAAGCTACAACATCATGGTGGTGTCCTTCTAATTTCCGTATCATGGTATATTTATCCATATTCCAAAGGAAAACCTGCAACAAAAAGGCAAATGTTATAGCTTCATTCAGGCACACAAAGGACAAAATGGCACAACTTAATCTAAAACTGCTAAATTTAATTATTATATTAAACATTACAAATTATAAATAATTAAAAGAATATGCTCAGTGTCATAGTCAGATTAAAATCAGTCTTTAAGTTAATTAAACATGCAAATTCTATTTCAAATGTTTCTGTTAAATGTTAATTTAAAAATAAGCCTAAACATAAAAAAGGCAATGCAATTTAACCACAAAGTTATACTGAAATCCATTTATTCCAAAAACTAATTAACTAAAATATACAGAAATAAATAGGGTTAAATACTACAAACCCCCTTTTTTTTCCAGAAACTACCAAATTTTTAAAAAATATACAGACAGAAAATGTAATGTTAACAAATTGTTACTCCATTGGCATCTCCCTTTGAGATAATCACTTGTTTACAATAGGCTTGGGTCACCAACGTGAGCCTAGGAAGAGAAACAGATACTGCAAGCAAAGAGAATTTTCACAGCCAAATGAAATTTCTTTGGCAAACAACAAGGATGTTAAACCACATTACAAAACGAAAAGACTACTTTATAAAAATATTACAATTAACACGTCTGTGAATCAAGATTTGCCAATCTTATTTTTCCCAAACCGACCACAATCATTAGTCATTTTAAGCATAAAATATTTAAATTACTTTAGTACAAGTTTATACATAGTTTGATTCTATAAGATCAGTACTTAGACTGTGCAGAATAGTTCTGAATAGGATTCAAATGTTTATTACTTCAGTCTAGTTATAGTAAATGCAAGCTTGGAGATTTACAACAATCCTAGTTAAGACAATCTCTCCTCTTGGAGTAAAGCAATCCTTTTTGCTACTTTTTCTGCACAGACACAATATTATTACTACTACCAAAGAAAAATTAATACAAATTTCAAGTTGGATCAAAGTCTTAAGGTATCTCTAACATCTCAAAGAATTCCAAAAAAAACAGCACAGAGAAACCATCTGAAAGCCAATTACATTACATTAAATTGGTTTCACATCTCAGACTCCCAATTCCATGAGACTGGAAGAACAATTTACTTGGAGTCATCAGTGGGTTTCACTGCGGGGGAAATTACTTTAAAAAAGAAAAAAAGAAAGAAAGAAAAGCAGAAAGTGGACATCGACCAGCACCTGTGTACGTACAGTACACCTTGCAGCCGAATGCAAGGTTACTTCATCCTATGGTAAAGGTCGCCCCCAGCCCGGTAGCCAGAGATGCCACTCTTTCTGCCCAGCTAACACCATTGTGCGCCTGTGTGCGAGTGGTGCCAGCATAACCTCAATCACACCAATATTGCTGCCACCACCTGTGACAGGGAAAGCAAGAAGCATATGGAAAACACACAGCCTAAAATAGCAATGTCAATATCTAGAGCTTTGTTCTTCTTATGATTTTTAAAGAACTAAATACTTTTTTTCTAAACTTCCAACATTTGCTAGTATCATTTTAACATACTTCTTGGCTAAATAAAATGCATTTAAAACCAGCCTCCCGCCCCCAATAATTCAGAGTGTATTGTGAATATCACATGTATTTGGACTTCAACATTTTTTATAAACATCTGAAGCGAATATGATCTCTTTAACTACACTAAGTCAGAGCTGGTAGACAACTAAAAGAGAGCTCATTAATCAGCATAAACATCTCAAGAATCACTTTATACTTAATCTGTCCACAGGTATGCTATGCAAGACAGACCATGTCAATTTCATCTATAATTCACTCTAGACATCATGAGTGCTGTTTTTAGTATTAGATTTTTAAGTTACTGTTTTTCAGTTAAATGTCCAGGACCAGCTGGGAATCAAAACTTTTTAAACAGCAAACTGGACAAAAAAAATAGAACAACAGAGAAGATAATTAGCGGGAATGTCTTAACATTTGGACTAGATCTCTTCTATAGCACATAACCTTTCCTAGATCTTAGAGAAAGTCAATTTGACATACCCCTTACTTTATGAGTATTATCTAACTAAAAGCAATCCAATTTCTCACTCCACAATCAATAACTATATTTAATTTCCCTCATGCAAATTCTCCCCCATCATGAAATAAAACATTTAAGATATTCATGACACCGAGCACAGATTTAATAGGTTACTTAGATTTAAAATGATTATGCACACATTATTATAATCCAGTTCACAATGAATGTACAAGAACTTTGATACATACTGCTTTACTGGCTCCCACTGAACACAGCATAGAAGAGTCAGGAGAGAATGCACAGCTATACACCCAGTTCTGATGGCCCCTCAATACTTTCATCATGTTTCCTGAACAGAAAGAAATACCTGTGTTAACTCTAAAGTTCACTTCAAATGAGCAGCATTTCAAAAATGGGAGAATCACAAACTTCTATAGCAAGGGTTGGATATAAACCAGTTGCTAAAAAAAAATAAAAAATAAATAATAAATAAAATAAACCATTTGCTTATCTTTGTAAAGTTTTATTGAAACAATCATGCCCATTTGTTTATGTTGTGCTACAATGGGAGAGCTGTAACTACGGCAGAGACAGCAAGGTCCACAAGCCTAAAATATTTACCATCTGACCTCCCCTTTTTTATTTTATATTTTTTAATAATAAATTTTTTTTATTGGTGTTCAATTTGCCAACATACAAAATAACACCCAGTGCTCATCCTGTCAAGTGCCCCCCCTCAGTGCCCGTCACCCATTCACCCCACCCCCCCCCGCCCTCCTCCCCTTCCGCCACCCCTACCTAGTTTGTTTCCCAGAGTTAGGAGTCTTTATGTTCTGTCTCCCTTTCTGATATGACCCCCCCTTTAAAAAATATATTTTATTTATTCATGAGAGACAGAGGGGGGGGGCAGGCAGAGACACAGGCAGAGGGAGAAGCAGGCTCCATGCAGGGAGATGCGGGACTCAATCCCAGAACTCCGGGATCACGCTCTGAGACAAAGGTAGATGCTCAACCACTGAGCCACCCAAGCATCCCAAATAAAATCTTTAAGATGAAGGAAATAAACTAACGCAGACCAATTCATATAAAACCTTAAAATTGACCCGGGTTTTGCCCTCATATAGTTGATACATATCTGTGTGGTTAGTTTCTGAATATTATCAGATTGTTCAGAGTAACAGCTGGCTCCTATTCTGGGTCACATTTATAGTTTCATCTACACGGGTCAAGGTACCAAATGATTAAGCAGAGAAAAAGGAAACTTTGATCATACATCACTTTTAAAGTCAAATGCCCCAATGATCAACACTTCTTGACATCTCTCAGTAGTAACATCAAGAAAATCATTCTGTTTCCCAGCCTGGAAAAAAGACATACCATCATCTTTCAGGTCCCATACTCTCAGAGTTTTGTCTCTTGAAGCTGATACTAGGATCAAGCTCCCATCTGGAGCAAAAGTTAAATCTCTGACCACTTCAGTATGATCTACCAAGTTAAGGAGGAGTTTTCCTAAATGCAATGGAAAAGCGGGAAAAAAAAATGTTAATTTTTATCAGCTTCCCTTTTAAAAAACATAAGGTTCTTCATTAAAAATATTTAAGTAAAAAAAAAGAAAATTTAAGTAGAAACACTTGGCACCTCCTTAGTTTCCCAAGTTAAAGTGACTTTACTGTCACTTTTCTTTCTTTCTCTCTGATTTTATTTATTTATTCATGAGAGACACAGAGAGAGGCAGAGACACAGGCAGACTGAGAAGCAGGCTCCATGCAGGGAGCCCGATGCAGGACTCGATGCTGGAACTCCAGGATCACGCCCTGAGCTGAAGGCAGGCACTCAAGTGCTGAGCCACCCGGGCGTCCCCTTACTGTCACCTTTAAAGATTCTCTATTTACAATGTCTTAAAATGGATTGTTTCCTGAATAGCTAAGCCTAAATTTTTTAGATAACTTTAAAGAGAATTCCTGAAATGTAAATAAGTTATTTTACTATGAGGAATACCTAGATTATAATTTTTAATCTTTGTATAATGATTTTAAATATAAAACCAAATTTTCCCTTTTCTTTTCCTTGGCCTTGGATTACTAATAGACTGTCAAATTCCCCAAAGATTCATGTCATCCCACAAAATCCTAAATTTTCAAAAATAATCAGTGAAAAATGTATTTTATTTATTTAATTTTGTGAGTTTTCTATGAAAATCTAATGTGCTTTCCTTAAATTTTTTTCAAGAATCCAATCAAATTTACCAACTCATTATCCTCACTCAATAGTAATATCACTTGCTGTGTTCTACTGTACATAGTTTAATGGTCATTTTAAAGAAATCCTTCAAATTTGAGTATATATCAGCCAGAAACTGTTTTAGTCAGTGAACACATTTTTTTTTAATTGCCCAAAGAATTTAACTTCTCAACCTATCTAGTTAAACCTTAGATAAAATATCACTAAAACCTTCCAAAGGTTAGACAATGATTGTTGAAAATCAGATTTGCCTTGAAAGCTTCCAAGCTCTCATCGAAAAAGTATAAAAAAAGTACCTTGGGGGCAGCCCGGGTGGCTCAGTGGTTTAGCGCTACCTTCAGCCCAGGGCCCAATCCTGGAGACCCGGGATAGAGTCCCACATTGGGCTCCCTGGATAGAACTTGTTTCTCCCTCTGCCTGTGTCTCTCTGCCTCTCTCTCTCTCTCTCTCTCTCTGGGTCTCTCGTGAATAAATAAAATATTAAAAAAAAAAAAAAGTACCTTGCCATTTAAACCGTAAACTAATTTATAAATTAATTTATAAATAAGAATTATACATTACTTAGTCATGCCCTTCTTGCTGTAGTATTCTCTGAAGAGTATCAAGCAATGAGAACTCTATTTTCTTAAAGTAAAACCATGAGCTGAAGATGCTCTGCAGGCCACAATTAAAAAGATACACTCATAACACCAATTCTTGCTTTTCAGTACGTTAAAATCCTCAAATCACATATTCTAGTGCCTATGAGAGATGCCCTGCATCAAAAAATAATCAAGTTTGCTTTTAAAACTATGGCTCCGTACCTGTATATACATCCCATATTTTGATACGCCCATTGTTTAACCCTGTGGCAAGGAGCAGCTGATCTTGTCCAAATCTGAATCGATGCCATTCTATATTGACACAGCGACTCTGTTTTTCTGGAACTGAAGATCCAAAAGCAAGACTCCAGACTATGTCACCACAGTCTATAATATGCTCACGAGGCTTATTTTTCTGACCACCATCACTGTTTTGTCTTGACAATCTCAAACTGCTTGAATTGGTGATATTCTTGGTGCCATGCAAGAGACTGAGGGGAGAAAAAAGGTCAGACTGACATCTAGTTATTACTTACTTACTCTGGACTCCACTTATACTCTTATTGCTAGAGCAGATAGATAAATGAAACAATGATAAAGGTTAAAATAACCTCACTATTATCATAGTGATACTGAGTAACAATAGAATTCTATGGGTGGGAAGGGGAAAAGTTGCTATTAGCTATGAGGGTATGACCAAATAAATTCAAAGCCTGATTAACTTAAGATATTATAAAACTGACACCAGAAAATTACCTCAAAAATAACCCACAATAATTAGTAGTTTCCCATACTTTCTAGACCTAAAATAATATGTAATAAGGACATTAACTAATACAACCATGAAAGTCAACTAGACACAAAAGGGAGGGAGATTCAATTTAGTATATGATACATTTTAGAAAAAATTCCAACAAATACTCAAATCCAAGCAGAGGAACTGTAAGTACATAAAAAATAATTATACGATCACTGTTATCACTATAAAATGTTGCGAAACCCAAAAGGCATCACATAACAAAGGTCACCTGCTTTGGCACAATATACATACTACCAAGGAACCATTAATCCACTTTTTAATACAAAAGTATAAAAGTATCTGAGAAAGTATTCTATAATGTATAAAGCTAAACAATTCTTCCCACAAATTTTCCAATAAATATATTCAGCTTATGATTAAAATATTTACAATAGTCTACAAAGGAAAAACTTAAATATCAATCTTTTTATCACTCCACATAAAGAAAATAGTAAATTCTACAAAGAGATACAAAATACAAAAAAGAAGAGTGTCTTACAAGTTCTTAAGGCACTGGGACCACGGAACAAGCTTTACTGTACGATGTCCTTGTGACCAAGCAAAGTACGAACCATCTGGAGCAAAAGCAACAGTCCAATTTTCACGACCACATTTCTTGTCAAAAGGAGCTGCTGGAGCTAAAAGTTCTCCTATAGTACGTGATCTCACTAGAAGAAAAAAAAATACACAGGATGCCATATATAACCAATAATGAATTTGAGACTGCCTCCGTATTAATTTGGAACTCTTAACTCCATTGAGTTTCTATGCAGACAAGGTATAAGGAGTTCTGCTTTCTACTCTCTTAAGAGAGGTATGTGAAGACCCTTTAATGATAATAACTATCTTCAAGTTTAGATAAAGTGATTTTCCAACATCTCTCCACCCATGAGTTTTAGAAAGCTTCAATTAAACAAACTAGTTAAGTGATAATAATATAATGATATATATCAGGGCCAGCAATGATAAGTCCTGATTTGCATTGTCTTAGCTCCTCATCAAATTACTAACATTTAAAATGCAACAGGCTAAACTTATTTTGTAAGAAAAGTATCTTCCAAAAATTTGTAGCTTTCAGGGGCAACTGGATGGCTCAGTGGTTGAGCATCTGCCTTCAACTCAGGGCATGATCCCGGGGTCCTGGGATTGAGACCCATATCGAGCTCCCTGTAGGGAGCCTGCCTCTGCCTCTGCCTGTTTCTCATGAATAAATAAAAGAAAAAAATTTGTCGTTTTCAAAAACCACAAATCACTGTAATACAATATCATTACTCAAAGAAAAGCACTATTAAATGATTTAAACATGAATATTAAAGAGATCATTTTCTTTTTCTAAAGATTTCTTAAAAATAATTTAACTCACAACCCCAAGATAAAGAGGCATATACTCCACTAACTGAGCAAGCCAGGTGCCCCACATGAATATTCTTTTTTTTTCAAGTCCAAGTCACAAAAATCACAAACCCCCCAGAACTAGAAGGGACTTAAAAGTTATTACAATCTCCCAACCAGTGCTTTAAAATGCATTACATTTGTGATCCTCAAATAGGGGTCCTCAAGCATCTTACTAGTGGACCACAAGCTGACCCAAAATGGAATTCTTTTGGTTTTTAAGGACAGAGAATGGAAAAATTTCATACATTTTAAAATTTAGTCAAAAATAAAAATAAAAATAAATAAAAATAAAATTTAGTCAATAAATTTATCATTCATACCAAAAACTGGCATATTACCAGAGTATACAGAGACTTTTTGTTGTGCATTTATCAAGAAGCATGATCAATAAGCTCCTACTGTACATGTGTGCATGCAAACTTGACCAGAGTTTCCTCAATTTGGGAAAAGAATCTTTATCAGTGCATCACTACCACTGTTTTCTTGGGTTGGTCTTGATTTCAAATTTTGCTACTCTTCCTTTTTAGGTATAAACTAATTATCACTTTAGTTTTCCCATTATCTACTTTGTGATTAGTTGTGTGATCAACATCTAGCGTATTTTTTGTTTTTGGCTTAAACTTACCAACAATTAAATTACATATATCCTATATATTGCACTTCAAATAAGAACCACTTATTCAGGCAGCCTGGGTGGCTCAGCGGTTTAGCACCGCCTTGGGCCCAGGGTGTGATCCCGGAGACCTAGGATGAGTCTGTGTTGGGCTCCCTGCATGGAGCCTGCTTCTCCTTCTGCCTGTGTCTCATCCTCTATCATGAATAAATAAATAAGATCTTAAAAAAAAAAAAAGAACCACTTATACTCTTATTGATAGAGCAGATAGATAAAACCCCCCTGCCCCCCACATATTCATTCAGGTGATGACACTTTAAGTCTCAATGTGTGTTCTGTCAACAGCCAGTGGAGCACCTGGGATATAATAGGTGATCAGTAAATATTTATTGAATGAATATGAAAGCACATGTATAAGCTCCCATTCTTGAATGATTTCAATATTTCCTTGCCCAAGTTTTTGATACATTACCAAATGAGCTATGGTTTAAAAAGTAAAAGGAGTGCCTGGCTGGCTAGGTCAGCAGAACACGTGACTGCTGATCTCAAGGCTGTAGGTTCAAGATTGATGTTGGGTAAAGAGATTACTTAAAAGTAAAACCTAAAACCAAAATTAAAAAAAAAAAAGGAAAACAAAACTGAGACCTATTTTTCTATGATATTCATAAATATGAATACCTAATAAGGCTTATTCTATTTTTATGCAGCTGACATTATCAAAAATCTCCTCCTTGCCCACTCTACCCACTCAGTCCCAATTTTGACCTAAGAGAAAAAACTTAAAACCATTCTCACCTGATAGTCACATACTGAAGTCAGCTGTGACATCAGCAACTAAATCTTTTCACCAGGCTAAACTCCATAGGCCTGTCAATCAATCCTTAGATTACATGGTTTCAAGTCCATTCCCCACCTTTGCCATCATCACTTTTCTGGATAAATTCTAGTTAGTAATGGTCCTCGTAAAAGTGGCATCCAGAAATAAACACAGTATTTCAGGTGTGGTTTAATTAAAGCAGCAGAATCCCATCCCCACTCCCACCCCTACCCCAACTGTATCAATACGACATAAGGTGACATTAATCTCACCAGCAGTTACAGGACTTTCTTTTTTTTAATTTTTAATTTTTAAAAGATTTTATTTATTCATTCATGAGAGACACAGAGAGAGGGGCAGAGACACAGGCAGAAGGAGAACAGGCTCCTTAGAGGAGCCTGATGCGGGACTTGATCCCAGGATCCCAGGGATCACGCCCTGGGCAGAAGAGAGGCGCTCAACTGCTGAGTCACCCAGGCATCCCTACAGGACTTTCTTAATATAAAATCCACAAATCAACAACCCTCATATGCCTGCAAAATGATTTTTTTTTGAAATATATAAATGATTTTTGAAAGGCCTTGATATACCTTACATTGCTTTTCCTTATATTCTTCCAAGTCCATAGTGTCAGTCATCTCACTACGGTAGTTCATGGGCCTGGCTCCTGAATTTGCAACCCCTGCCTAAATCTTTTTTTTTTTTTTTTTAATAATTTGGGTTTCTGTTTAATCATACCTTTTATTTTTTTAAAGATTGTATTTATTTATTCACTAGCACACACACACACACACACACACACACACACACACACACAGAGGCAGAGACACAGGCAGAGGGAGAAGCAGGATCCATGCAGGGAGCCCGATGCAGGACTCGATCCTAGGACTCCAGGATCACGCCCTGCCAAAGGCAGGCGCTAAATCACTGAACCACCCAGGGAGCCCCCATACCTATCTTTTAAAATCCATAAATTCTAAGAGAAAAAAAGCAAAGTTCACAAGTCAGGGAAGCAAGTTTTAAAATTCAACTGGGAAAAAAAAATAAAATGAAATTCAACTGGGAAAAAAATCTTTTCAACTGAAAAATCCAAGCATTATCTTAAAGAGAAAGCCCCTAGCTAAACTTGATGAGCATATTCATATAACCTTTGTGTCAAAAAACAGAGGACTAGCCCTTGCATTCAACTTCAAAAACATCTGGCTAATTAGTCTAGAACTCTTCACTCCTTTAGCAAGCATCAACTTTCCCACAAAAGACTCTTTTAGTCTGTATTTTAGGATCATTCTATTTTTCTTTTAGCGTGACCACAATCACAAAACTCCTCTGTATAAAGGTTGGAAAGTAACTAGAAAACTGGTTCAAATAACAAAAACCATGAAATAATAAGCTGATTCATTCTTAAATATATAGAAATTCAAGGTCATTATTTTGAAACTACCAAATAAATAGATGCTATACTGTCACAAGTATTGTATTAATAATTAGCTTTGTGTTTCCTTGCTTCTACAGTCATAGCAAGTGATTTTTTTTTCAAATGATTTTTGCATCAAATGATCCAAGCACTCATTTAGATACTTACTGGTACAATATTATCAGTAGCACAGGGTTATAATGAATCTTGAAAAAAAAATTGTTACACCTTTATTATCTGCAGCTGTTTAATGTTAGTATCCTAAGAAATATGATTTAATGACCTTTTATTTTTTTAGTTTTTTTTTTTTTTAATTTTTATTTATTTATGATAGTCACAGAGAGAGAGAGAGAGGCAGAGACACAGGCAGAGGGAGAAGCAGGCTCCATGCACCGGGAGCCCGACGCGGAATTCGATCCCGGGTCTCCAGGATCGCGCCCTGGGCCAAAGGCAGGCGCCAAACCGCTGCGCCACCGAGGGATCCCCTAGTTATTTTTTTTAATTTTTTTTTAATTTTTATTTATTTATGATACTCAGAGAGAGAGAGAGAGAGAGGCAGAGACATAGGCAGAGGGAGAAGCAGGCTCCACACAGGGAGCCCGATGTGGGATTCGATCCTGGGTCTCCAGGATCACGCCCTGGGCCAAAGGCAGGCGCCAAACCGCTGCGCCACCCAGGGATCCCTATTTTTTTATTTTTTAAATGACCTTTTAATAAGGGGAAAGCTGCCTGCCATGGGAACTCAGCCATAAAATTTAACACTACATTATCTATCTGTGTAGTAGTAACACACCGAGTCACTGCTGAACCAAGTGAACCAGATTTAGCTACTTCTCATTCCTCTCTGCAATTTCATAACCAGAAAGGGAGGATCTTCCGTAGTGCCTTGTGAAAGAGGGCAGCAGCCTCAGGCGTACTCCCTGTCACACAGGACTTCTTTAATCATTCAAGAAATCTTGCCTCTCCTCTTTCAGTACTTGAGAAACCAAAGCGCTATAATTAATACCCAAGAAAAAAGGGGAAAACTTAAGTCCTCACTGAAAGATAAAAAGCTACAGAGATATTACTGTTTAACTCTGTATCCAAATGGTACTTCCAAAGAAAAAAGAAACAAAAGAAACAAAGAAACTTTTTTTTAAAGCTTAAAAAAGGCCAAAGTTCTTTTAGATATGTGGGACTTGGCTAGAAATTTTATACTATAGCCAGCAAATAACACAGAGATCTACTACGCAAAAATTTTCAATTGAAAAGGCTACTACTTAGTGGATGGTTCTTCTACCTTATGCAGGTATGCTCAGAAACTCTATCCAGCCCTTAGAAGACAGGACTGGAAAGTTTTCAAAATAGTTCATCAAGATCAAGTAAAACAGATAAATGAAAGGCAGATCACTTATCTGTGATATTATTGTGCAGCAGTGGGAGAAAAAAAGCCCACTGGACTAAGATTAAGAACTTCTGAGTTCTATGTTCCACTTTAGTAGGACTTGAAGTCTTTAAATAGGTATAATAAAAATTGGGCATGAATTTTGTTTTATCTGTATAGTTAAAATAGTTATTAAAACCAGGGTTAAAGTCTCCTCCTAACCTGTCATTCAACCTTATCCTTCAGAAAACAAAAGTTCAGAATTCTTTTTTTTTTTTTTAATTTATTCACGAGAAGCAGAGGGAGAAGCAGGCTCCATGCAGGGAGCCCGACATGGGACTCGATCCCAGCACCGAGGCTGGGATCACGGCCTGAGCTGAAAGGAGACGCTCGACCGCTGAGCCACCCAGGTTGCCCAAAAGCCAGAATTCTAAAATTACTGTCTCTAGACATAAAAACTCAACCCGCATACAGGATAGAGGGCCTTTTGGATACTTCAGCTTTTCCCTCTCTCTAGAAATACCTCCTCCACATATTTAAGGGCATACATTTAGCCGAAGAACAGGAAAATGCAAAGGTTCTGCTCTGTAGCCACCAACAATTTTCATTTAATTAACAGAGTAAATTCAGTGTTGGATTTGTTGTTGTTGTTGTTGTTGTTGTTTTTCTGGAGAAGGGGCCTGCTAAATCCTTTTTTTTTAAAGATTTTATTTATTTATTAGAGAGAGAGAGGCAGAGACACAGCCAGAGGGAGAAGCAGCCCCACGCAAGGAGCCCGACGTGGGACTCGATCCTGGATCCTGGGATCACGCCCTGAGCCAAAGGCAGACGCTCAGCCGCTGAGCCACCCAGGCGGGCCTATTTTATTAATTTTTATTTTGTTTTTTTTTTCTATTTTAATTTTTTAAATGAAAACCGTACATATTTAAGATGCGTAACATGACTTGGTAAGTCCAAAGTCGACTCAGCCTCTCCATCAACGCACAGCACCCCCCCCCCAGTCGTCCCACGGATTCCACCGTCAAGGCAGAATTCAAACGTGGGGCGAAACGCGGGGTGCCCTCACGGAGCCACGGAGGCGGTGCCGCCGCTTCCCAGAGGCCTTTCCAGGGTGCTCTCCTACAACCGCTGCCCTCCGTCGCTCCACCCAGCCGCTCCGCTCCTCCCCGCTCCTCCGTGTAGGCGAGATAAGCGAGTCTCCTCCCCCGAACCCCGGCCGTTCTTAACGCCCACGGCCCTCCAGAACACCGCTGTCCTCAGGCTGACGGCGCCCCTCCCGCCGCGCTTCTCCACAGCGGCCGAGGTGCACGAGGACCCCTCCCCTTTGAGCACCCTCGGAACACACAAGCTCACTTCCGCGTCGTGAAATTTTTAGAGTCCCCGAGACTCGGCCAGCACTCGCCTACCCACTGGACGCCCCAGACGTGGGGCCCGGAGGATCCCAGGACCCTGGCGGTGTGCGGACCTGCTTAGAGAAAGCCGGGGTCCCCGGGCTCCCCGGGCTCCCCGGACCCGAGGATCCGCCGCTTCCCTGCCGCCAGCCAGGCGCCCGGTAGGCGCCGCACCAGCGCTGACCCCACGTACCCCTCGGCGGGTGGCACCCGCTTCCTTCCTCCTGGCTCCAGCGCTCGGCCCCGGCTCACCCCCGGCTCACCCCCCACCGTTTAGACTCAGAGTCGCTTCCTCCTCCGGGGACTCCCCGCGTCTCCGCAGCCCCGGCGCGCTCCCGAGCAGCCCCCACCCACCGTCCCATTCCTCACCGATCTCTTTCTCGTTGACCCTCGGGGGAAAGCTGGCCATCTATGGGGCACCGTCTGATTCCGGGGGCGCGATGCGGACGCAACCACAGAGAAGGGGCCGGTGAGCGCGGAGGGGCGTGACGCGGGCTCGGTCCCTCCCGGACCGGGGACGGAGGGGAGGGGCGGGGGCGGTGGCGGCGGCCTCTGCCGACTGCCCCGGGACAGCTCCGGAAGGCCCGGGACCAAACTACGGAGTCAAACACAGACAATAGACGCCGGTCCCTGCCTCAAGCCTACGGACCGAGACCCTGCCTCCGACGCCGCCGACCGCAAACCAGACACTGGAGACAAAATGGCGGACAGCGCGGGAGATAGCAGGGCGGCGTGGGCGGGCCCTGATGACGCCGCCGCCCGAGGCCCCGCCCCCCGACGCTCGGGACGTGCCGGCCGGGGCTGGGCGCCCCTTCCCCCCGCCGGGGGCGCACGGGCGTTTCCGCGAGGACCCGACCGGCTGGGGCGGAAAGAGCGGGGAGGCGGGGGCGGGGCTGCGGCCGGAGCCCAGCGGAGGCCCGGAGCGCGGGCTACGACCTGTGCGCCCACTTCGGGGTTTGCCCCAGTCCTCGCTCCCCGCCCCCAGGGGCCGCAGCCTGGGCTGCATTTCTAAGGCAAAAGGAGCATGAATGTGTCACGCGGTCAAGCCCACCGCCTAAACATGGCGTGGGATTTAAACTGGCTGAACCGGGACACCTGGGTGGCCCAGTGGTTGAGCATCCGCCTTTAGCCCACGGCGTGATCCTGGAGTCCTATGTCGGGTTCCCCACCAGGAGCCTGCTTCTCCCTCTGCCTGTGTCTCTGCCTCTCTGTTTGTGTCTGTCATGAATCAATTAATAAAATATAAATAAATAAATAAATAAATAAATAAATAAAAATAAATAAATAATCTGGCTGAACCAAAGACCAAAAAAGACATTTCAGGTTTTACCCCGACTTGGCCACAGCCCTCACGTGCTTGATGCAAAAATAAAATATAAATAAATAAAATAAAATAAAATAATAAAATAAAATAATAAAATAAAATAATAAAATAAAATAATAAAATAAAATAAAAAATAAAATAAAATAAAATAAAAGTAAAGTAAAATAAAATAAAATGAACGTGGATCGCTTGGCCCCAGCCTTGCGGCGGCGGCCGCCCCGCCCCGCGGTGGAGAGGCGGGGTCTGCAAGGATCGAGGTGCCCAGGCGAGCCGGCGGCCCACACCCGCCGCGGGACCTCCCTTTGTGCGGCCGCTCCCGCCCGGGGCGGCCTCTCGAGGCGGGGGGGGGGGGGGGGGGGGGAGGGGTAGGCCGCGGCGTCCTGGCCTCGGCCGGGGCGGACCAGGCCCCCGGGAGGCAGCTGGGCAGTGTCTGTCTGCCGGGGCCACGTTGGTTCCCCATCGCAGATGATCGCGGATGACGTCCTTGCATTTTCAGGGGCCCTTCTGCGGCTTCCAAGCCGTCTTCCAAAGGAGGACATCTAAGACTGGGAATTTCAAGTATGTGAGATACTGATGGGAGAGGGGTTGGATTAGTCAAACTCTCCTGAGAGTTCTCAGATGACAACACGTAGGGCATGTGTTTTCTTTGCCTGTCAATTATTCCAATAGTGAAATGTTTAATAGAAGGTAAAAGAAAACCCCTCTCTTTTCTTTTTTTAAAGATTTCATTTATTTATTCATGAGAGACACAGAGAGAGAGGCAGAGACACAGGCAGAGGGAGAAGCAGGGTGCCTGATGTGGAGGGACTCGATCCCAGAACCCCCATATCTCGACCTGAGCCAAAGACAGACACTCAACCACTGAGCCACCCAGGTGTCCAACAATAAAACTTTTCTTAACTTCATTGGAAGTGAACTTTTCCCCTTCCTCTGCCAGAATGTGTAACAGCACAGAAAGGTTGCCTTCTTCTATAATTAACTCTTCATTACTGGTATAGACACTGTAGGTGTATTTTTCTCAATGTCATCATGAATGTATCTAGTTCACAACTGCGAACTGTTTTTGGAAAATACATCTCATCTCAAGTTAGAGTAATTCAAATGGGTTGCTGCTATGCATTTAACAAATCTCCAAAGTTACAGGCAAACCTTTTGAATAAGTAAATAAATAATAAACCTCTTAAACTGGGAGGGATTCCTGCTGGATCCTATTTCAGAACTTATATCTTGGTGACAGTAAAAGTAAGTGTCCTCTTCCTATAACAAAAAGGAAGCAATATTTACTTAAAGCAACAACAAAATATGACCAAGATTAAAAGAAAAAAAAAGAGCTAATAAATTGTACAATAGGGGCTTGAAGCTTACCACCACAACCACTAGGAAAAAAAAAACAGCAACAACAACAACATCAAAATGCCAAATATTAAAAAAAAAAAGCCAAATATTTATTGTCCTCTAATGGACAATAGAGGACAATAGAGCCAAATATTTATTGTCCTCTAATGGACAATAATCTCTAATGGTTAAATCTTAAAGATGAAAAAGATTACCATAGTTTTTTGACTCTGTAATTATCAAGACCAAACAAACAAAAAGTTAAAAGCAATTTGGAAAGCTGGCATTGGGGGGATCCCTGGATGGCTCAGCAGTTAAATGTCTGCCTTCGGCTCAGGGCGGATCCTGGAGTTCTGGGATGGAGTCCCACATTGGGCTCCCTGCATGGAGCCTGCCTCTCTCTCTCTGCCTATGTCTCTGCCTCTCTCTCTCTCTCTCTCTCTCTCTCTGTCTCTCATGAATAAATAAATAAAATCTTAAAAAAAAAAAAGAAAAGAAAGCTGGCATTGTTTAAGCAGTAGGAGAGTTGCTCTTTTGCATGTTTTTGCTCTTTGGACCTTTTTACTATTATGGCTACTACAACTCTCCTAGGCTAAACCTAAGAATTCATCCAAGTTTATTCAGTGATTGCATGCTAGGTTAGGAGTTTTAAATCACATGATTCTAGACTGAGAGTTTGGAATTTGCTCTAGATTTAGCTAGACAAACATAATTTATACACATAAACATATATATTAATAAGTAGTAATACTTCTATCACAGAAAACCTCTATAATTGTGTAACATGCTGGAAAGAAATAGGACCAAGAGGAAAAGCCTAGAGGCAATTCCTTTTGGTTGTGGTAGTCTTGCTGGGGATTAAATGTCTATTGGTGTTCCCAGTTTTACCCTGCTATCTTTTAAAAAAATTTTTTTAAAGATTTTATTTTATTTATTTATTATGAGAGACACACACAGAGAGGCAGAGACACAGGCAGAGGGAAAAGCAGGCTCCATGCAAGGAACCCAATGTGGGACTCGATCCCAAGACCCCAGGATCATGCCCTGGGCCGAAGGCAGGCGCTAAACCGCTGAGCCATCCAGGGATCCCTTTTTAAAAGATTTTACTCATTTATTCATGAGAGACACACAGAGAGAAGTGGAGACATAGGCAGAGGGAGAAGCAGGCTCCCTACTGGGAGCCCAATGTGGGACTCAATCCCAGGCCCCTGAATCGTGATCTGAGTCGAAGGTAGACGCTCAACAAGTGAGCCACCCAGGTGCCCCACCCTGCTATTTTATGTTTCACTTCTCTTCCTGATTTCACATTTTTTTTTGTGGGCTCTTTGGCAGTGTGGTATGAGCAGAATATTAGAATATTAGTTTTTAAAGATGTATAATTTGATCTTAGTTTATAGCTATACTATACCCAGAATGGCTCAAAAGTGTGCAAATGTACAGCCATCTAGATGTTTCTACATCTGTGTCTGAGCCAGAATGCTCCTGGCAGCGCATAGGCAATTATTGTGTTATATCTAAAAGAATAATCGAGAGGCCCCTGGCTCCATTGTTCTGTAGGATTCCCTACTCTTGTCGCTGAGCCAGCCTAGCTCCATCCACGTCCTCTTCCTACCCTCAAACTCCAAACTTCAGGCACTTAGGCGGAGGCTGTGTCCTTTAGCTCAGTCCTTGACTTTCAGAAGAAATCTGTATAAAATGGAATATTCCATGCTAGGATGGAGATTTCCTCCCATATCAGTTGTTTTTCTCTTCCTCTGAGACAGCTGTGCATTTTCATTTTTCTGAATGTTTCTGCCTGTGACCATCCTATAAAGATTATGGAGGGGGAAGAAAATTATCCTTCAACAACTGTACAAAATGCAAGGATTTCTCTCACTTGTCCACCTCTCTGTTCTTTGGCTTCTTTCTTGGGGAACCCTTCCTGAGTCTTCCTGTCTCCAGTTGCCTGGCTTTGGGGCAACTAATTTTTAGGCAGCTGTTTCTCCTGCCTAGTGGAAGGCAACCACATGGGTTGGAGTGTGTCTTTCCCTGGAACCCAGAGAGTCCTGCAGATAGCTCACAGGCTCTCTTCACCGAAGCTTCTGACTCAAGCCTACCCGCCTTGCCTCGTGTAATGGATTTGAATGTGGGACCTTCCTATGGATGCCTTTACTTGCTGGCTAATAGGTCAGAGCATTTTTTAGCATTTTTAGGCCAAGGAACTTCTGACTGATCTCTGACACACTGCCACATCGTTGCCTTTTTATCTTTTTTTAACTTTCTGAATTGTTTTTTCCTTTCAATGAAATGAATATTCTTGATATAATGGAAACGTTTCATTTTCTCTACCTGGTTGTAGGTTTCTTAGGACATGACCTGTCCATATCTTAGAGTCATTTTCAGGACTTGGCACATAATTGATATTCAATAAATGTTTGTCGAATAGAATCGAGTTGTATCTTTCATCTACCTTCCTCCTAGATTATTTGAGATTAATTAATTTTTAAAAATATTTTATTTATGTATCTTTTTGAGTAATCTCCATACCCAAAGTGGGGCTCCAGTCTCACAACCCTGAGATCAAGAGTCACACGCACCACTGACTGAGCCAACCTTGAAATCAAGAGCCAGGTGCCCTATTTGAGATTACTTTAGAAAGCAATTGTTACTATTAGTGCCTTTACAAAAATAAAAAGAAATCAAATTAGAAAGTTTGCCAGTAGGAGGGTTGATGTCTTGAAGCATTGTAGATGGAGACTGATAAAGAAAAACCTATTGTGTGACTTTGCTTATCAGTTTATTAGTTTTACATGGAAAAATAAGTGTATTGAAGAGCTCATCTCCAAAAAAAAAAAAAAAAAGAGCTCATCTTCAATATATACTTAGAGGTCTTCAAGACTAAGCATTTAAACTAATATTTCAGGGACAGTTGGCTGGCTCAGTCCGAAGAGTACATGACTCTTGATCTCAGGGTTGTGAGTTCCAGCACCATGTTGGGTATAGAGATTGCTTATATAAATAAAACCTAAAAAGAAAGAAAGAAAGAAAGAAAGAAAGAAAGAAAGAAAGAAAGAAAGAAAGAAAGGAAGGAAGGAAGGAAGGAAGGAAGGAAGGAAGGAAGGAAGGAAGGGAGAGAGAGAGAGAGAGAGAGAGAGAGAGAGAGAGAGAAAGAAAGAAAGAAAGAAAGAAAGAAAGAAAGAAAGAAACTGAGTGGCTCAGTTGGTTGAACATCCGACTCTTGGATTCAGCTCAGGTCATGATCTCAGGTTGTGAGAAAGAGCCCCGCATCAGGCTTCCCACTCAGCCTTGAGACTGCTTCTCCTTCTCCCTCTGCCACTCCTCCCTTGCTTGCACCCCTCTAATTCAAATAAATAAATAAATCTTAAAAAAAAAAAAACCTAATTTTTCGGAGGCATTGAATCATTTTCAGACTCTTAGCTGCAGGGGACCTTAGAGATCATATGGTATAATCTTATTGTACTGGTGATGAAACTGGTGGTCAATTGTACCAATGACTTTCTCACATTCAGACAGCTAGGTAGTGGAAAAATGAGAATAAGATATAGATCTTCCCATAAGAACCCAGCACTTTTTTTTTTTAATTTATTTATGATAGTCACACACACAGAGGGGGGGGGGGGGCAGAGACACAGGCAGAAGGAGAAGCAGGCTTCATGCACCGGGAGCCCGACGTGGGATTCGATTCCGGGTCTCCAGGATCGCGCCCTGGGCCAAAGGCAGGCGCCAAACCGCTGCGCCACCCAGGGATCCCTTTTTTTTTTTTTTTTTAAATTTATTCCCAGCACTTTTTTTATTGCACTTTAGCTGTTTTAGCAGGATATAGTTATTTGTATAGATGTCATCTCCCCCCAAAGGGTCCTAAATTAATGGAAGACAGAGATCACGGTCTTTTTCATTTTGCTCTTTATGAAAGATAAAAGGTATAATGCCTGGCAATTGTGGTTACCAAGTGGTAGGTGCTCAATTAGCTCCCTTTGTTGTTGTTGTTGTTTTAAGATTTTACTTATTTGAAAGAGGGAGCACGTGCTCGCACACACGAGTTGGGGGAGGGGTAAAGGGAGAGGGAGAAGCAGGCTCCCAGCAGAGCATGGAGCCTGATGTGGGGCTGGATTCCAGGACCCTGAGATCATGACCTGAGCTGAAGGCAGACACTTAGCCTACGGAGCCACACAGGCACCCCTCAATTAACTCCCTTTTGATTAAATTCTTATCTGATGATATGATCCTTCTTGGCCTCATGTTCACAGGATGCCACTCTTTATTTATTCATTAAATATTTGTTGCCTGCCTGCTTATGTACCAAATGCCATACTAGTATCAAAATGAGAGTTAAAATGAAGATCTCCATTTTGCTTTGAGCCTATATGAAAATATTACTGTGAGGTGTTAAATATCTCACTTAGAAAGGAAAGGAAATGAATTTTCAACTGATCTATTTCCTTCCTATAGGTTCATTTGCATTTCATAAAATTTTAGTGCTAAAGAGAACTTAAGGTTCTCTTTAAGATCACATCATCAGGGAATGGCAAAGCAATGACCAGAATGTATGTCATCTCCCTCAAAATCCATTATTTTTTTCTGTTACAAAGATTTCTTTTCTTCCTTTTGCATTTGTGGAATAACATGTGCATTAATTAAATTTATGAATGTTAATCAAACGGAGATCCACATTTCTTCTGGATTAGGTATCAAAATGCCTGAAGGGGAAGTGTGGAGTGAAAATAGAGTAGGAAGACAGAGGACTTGATTCTTAGCCAAAAGAACAGAAAATGCCCTAATTATGCGCTTTAAATCATAAGATAATTAGAGCCACAAGGATCCTTAGAGCCCACTTACACAAGCCCTGTTTGTTTCCAGATGAAGATGCTGAGGCTGTAAGAGGTTAAAATGAATTCACCAAGGCCACACAGTAAATTGCTACCAGAGATGGGACTAGAATACCTGTATCCTAATTTCCAATCCACAAGGCCAGTGTTTCTACATTTCAGTCATTTGCAAACTACATTTTCCATTTGTCTGAATCCACATACCATCGGTATTAGTACTTACTATTTTTGACAGTTTGTTCTTTTTAATTAAAAATTTTCTAATATGTAATATAGTTTCAAACGCCAATTTATTTTAAAAAGAAATTATTTTTGCCATTATTGTAAGTGGGAAACCAGTATTGTTTGCTATGATTAGAAGATAAACATAAAAATAACAACTTTGGAAATATTTCTAAATTCTGTTTAATTACTCCTCTTGCCGAAGTCTCCTCTTTTTTTATTCTCTTTTTCAAGAGAGGAGTAAGCAAGTGTTAAAGACCCAAAATGAAAATTACTTCTTGATGTGATCAAAGAAAATTGCAAAGGTAATGGTGTCTTCCCTTGATATTTTATATTTTGTGCTCCAGCTGATTCTCACCTGAAATAATTTTGTGTGCCACCAGCAATTCACATCCCCATTTTTGGAAACACCGCTTTATTCAATAGTAGCACTTACTGAAAAGTGTGTTTTGATTATGCACTTTCATCCCTGGGTAATGTATTTTATAAGTGTTACCTGGCTCTTACCTCATCTATGTCTTAAGGGCATAGATTGTTATTTCTTCATCCCACAGAAGAATGTTCTGAATTCCAAAGAGGTTTCAAGAATTATCCCAGCACAGTGATAAGTATGACTGAGCCAGAGGCAAATAAGTTGGGAGCTCAAATTCCTGATAGGATTTGACCACCTTCCTCCCTGCAAAGTCATCTGGGAGTCTAAGCATTGTGCAATCCAGGCCTACTCCAGCGGTCAAGCAAAATGCTAAGAGAGTGGAGAGAAGGCTAACTCTCATCAAACTCTGGCTCTTGCCACGTTAGCTCATTTAATCCTCCCGGCAAATGTATCCCCATTTCACAGATAGAGAGACAGTTTCAAAGATGCTAAATAACCTTGGCAAGTTCACACACTTATAGTAAGAGGCAGAGCCAGGATTCAAACTCCTCTTCCTGTTGTCGTTTTTTCTAAGATTTTATTTATTTATTTAGAGAGAGCGAGCATGGGGAGGGGAAGAGGGAAAGGAAGAGAGAGAGAGAATTTCAAGAAGATTATGTACTGGGAGGTGGGGGATGAGTGTGGGGCTCCAACGCTGGGCTTGATCTTTCAATCCTGAAATTAGGACCTGTGTCCAAATCAAGAGTCAGTCCCTCAACCAGCTAAGCCACCCGGGTGCCCCTCCTCTTCCTGATTTCTTAAGCTCCTGTGCTTCACTGACATCATGAGATTATAAATTTTGAGACCTGGATTCTAGGCTGATTTTGCCACCAAATTGAAACATGATACTGCTCAAAAGATCAAAAGATCCTGAGACATTATCATCACTACTCCTTTTCACCCAGTCTTGGGCTTGCATGGTTCTTTTGTCACCTCACACAGGTGCATGAGTGGATTCACGTAGTAGGCCTCTTGCTCCATCTCTCTTCCCTGCACAAGTGTCTATGCAAGTATCATTTGGCCCTTATTTTACATTGTATCCTATGGTTACATTATTTGAGCAATGCCAAATTTGAGAAATTGGTCTAAAAATGGAAATTCATTCCAAAATTAATGCCATTAAGAATCAACATAAACAAGACTAATTTTTTTCGTTTGTCGACATAATCCATCCAGAGAGATAGTATAGAAATCGTGAGATGTGGCTATCTCTTGAATCTCTAAATTTTTATTCTTATTTATTTATGATAGTCACACAGAGAGAGAGAGAGAGAGGCGCAGAGACATAGGCAGAGGGAGAAGCAGGCTCCATGCACCGGGAGCCCGATGTGGGATTCGATCCTGGGTCTCCAGGATCGCGCCCTGGGCCAAAGGCAGGCGCCAAACCGCTGCGCCACCCAGGGATCCCTATCTCTTGAATCTCATCAGAAAGGCTTTGGTGAACATGTGAGGGGATGCTGAGCAGAAATGCTTGGAGAGAGGTCATTTAAAGGGAAATGAGGGCAGCCTTGGTGGCTCAGCAATTTAGTGCCAACTTCAGCCCCCGGTGTGGTCCTGGAAACCCAGGATCCAGTCCCTTGCCTGGCTCCCTGCATGGAGCTTGCTTCTCCCTCTGCCTGTGTCTCTGCCTCTCTCTCTCTCTCTCTTTCTCTCTCTCTCTGTCTCTCTCATGAATAAATAAATAAAATCTTAAAAAAAATAAATAAATGGAAGTGAAAAGAGCCTGAGCTTGGGGAAGGGATTTTTTTTTTTAAGATTTTATTTATTTATTTGAGATAGAGTGTGAGAGAGAGAGAGAGAGCACAATCAGGGGAGCAGCAGGCAAAGGGAGAGGAAGAAGCAGGCTCCCCATTGAGCAGGGAGCCTGACACAGGGCTCAATCTCAGGACCCTGGGATCATGACCTGAGCCGAAGGCAAATGCCCAACTGTTTGAGCCACCCAGGTGCCCCTGGGTGAGGGGTTTTAATAACCAGAAATTCAGAGCAACTTGGGGATGAGGAGAAAAGTATGGGGAGCTAGAGATAGGGATGGTGGGGAGTAGGGGGACTGGAGATGACATAGGAGGAAGAGTAGAGATGGTTTTCTCCTTTCTTCAGTTCTTAGCCTGGCTGCTCTGTTCACAGCAGCCCTTGTGTATTTCTTTCTTCCTTCCTTTTAAAAATATTTTTATTTATTTATTCATGAGAGACACACAGAGAGAGGCAGAGACACGGCAGAGAGAGAAGCAGGCTCCATGCAGGGAGCCTGATGCAGGACTCGATCCCAGGATCCTGGGATCCTGGGATCACGACCTGGACCAAAGGCAAATGCTCAACCACTGAGCCACCCAGACATACCAGCCCTTGTGTATTTCTTAGGGCCTTTTCACATCCCCTGGGCTTGTCATGCCCTTAGCAAGGTAGAAGATACAGCCTCATTTTGCTCAATTTTGGGCAGCGACTCCTTCAGCAGCCTGATGCCTTTGGAGAACATCATCATCTTTATTTCATCCATAGACACTGCCTCATTCAGTCTCTGTGGTCGCCTGCACTCTGCAGTTCTCACACCCCAAAGCCATGGTCTGCTGTCTCCATGGCCTACTGCATCATACTTTTTTATTTTTATTTTTACTTATTTATTTATTTATTTTTAAAGACTTTATTTATTTATTCATGAGAGACACAGAGAGAGAGAGAGGCAGAGACATAGGCAGAAAGAGAGGCAGGCTCCATGCAGGAAGCCTGATGTGGGACTCGATCCCAGGACCCCAAGATCACGCCCTGGGCTGAAGGCAGGGGCTCAACCGCTGAGCCACCCAGGCGTCCCTGCATCATACTTTTTAATGCGTAAGTGTTGTAAAGCATCTGGGGAATACTCTCTAATGGGGAAGAAAGGTTCTCTTTCTATTTTATTTACTGAAATTTAGTTAAAAGTTAACAGACCCATATCACATGAAGAACCAGTAAGTGACATATCCCTCTTATTTCTCAATGTCTTGTCTGATGCAATCATTGATTTTGGATAATTCACCTACCATTCATTTCACTCTCAACACAACTTATTATACATACGCACACACACAATTCTAATCATTTTCTTTCTTTTTTTCTTTTCTTTCTTTTTTGGTCAATAAACATAAGGATTGTGGGTAGGAAATGGCATTTAAGAAGCATGGGCTCCCTCATATCAATGTCTTATAATATTTTTAAACTGGAAAATCATCGCCATTGGAGAGATTCAAGTTTTATTGATATGCAATAAATGCATGTTTTAAAAAATATTTTATTTATTTATTTGAAAGAGAGTGAGAGAGAGCACATATGAGTGGGATGGGGGGATGCAGAGGGAGAGGGAGAAGGAAACTCCATGCTGAGCAGGGAGCCTGACTTGGGGCTGGATCCCAGGTGCTGGATCTCAGGAGCTGGATCCCAGGGTCACCTGAGCAGAAAGCAAATGCATAACTGACTGAGCCACCCAGGTGCCCCTTGATATGCAATTGGAAAGCCCTGAAATTATTTTCAGAGTCATAGAGCAAGGAATAGTAGAAATCTTTGAGTCAGTGGCAAAGACAACCATCAAAATCTTTCATTGTTAGCTGAACTCTTGACTTGCTCTCTTGGAAAAAGTGATTTCAAACAAACATCTCTAAAAGGGAGTTAAAGCTCAAGATACTCAGCCATAAAAAGGAATGAGATCTTGCCATTTGCCACAGCTTGGATAGACCTAGAGAGTATAATTCTAAGTGAAATAAGTCAGACAGAGAAAGACAAATACCGTATGATTTCACTTATATGTGGAATCTAAAAAACAAAATAAGTATATAAACAAACAAACAAAAAGTAGCGACAGGCTCATAAACAGAGAGAACAAACTGATGGTTGCCAGAAGGGAAAGGAGTGGGTGAGGGGAATGGACAAAATGGGTTAAGGGGAGTGAGAGATACAGATTTCCACTTATGAAATGAATAAGTCAAAGGGATGAAAGGTACAGCATTGGGAATATAGTCAGGATTTTGTGATAATGTTGTATGGTGACAGATGGCAGCTACATTTGTGGTGAGCATAGCCTAATAAATAGATTTGTTGAATCACTGTTGTACATCTGAAATGAATGTAATGTTGTATATCAACTATATCTAAATTTAAAAGTCAAGATAAGTGAAAAGAAATGAAGAGAGTATATGGTCCCATAAATGAGCTTGTGTTCAGGCCCAGACAATTTCCAGCCCAGGGTTCTAAAAGAACCTACAAATGTGATCATAAAGCCAGAGTAGAAACTCCTTGATGAGGTATCAAGAGCAATAGGTGTTAACTGAATCTGTAATTGGTTGAGGAATTGTACCCAAAGGCATTGATGAATGGAATAAAACCAACCTAGAGAAAACTCTAATAGAGACTCCATGGGGAATTAGAAACCAGGAAGATGAACAGTCATTAGAAGGGATTAGAGTCTGGCAAGCACATCCTTAGGTCTAGAGAAGTGGCAAAGTCGAGGGTGAAACGTCAGAGCTTGAAGTCTGGAAGCTGTCTCTCTTCCCAACAATCTGCATGGCTTTGGGTACACAGCCTTCTGTTGTAGTCTTAGAAATGCTTTGCGAATAAAAGAGAAAGTATCTGTGAAATGCTTTATATTTCTAGAAGGGAAAATTGTGTATAAGGTAGGATATTATATTATTCATTTAGCTCCCAGGCTTCATTGGATTCATTAGAAATTTGTGTAGCTGGAATTACCAAATGATTTGAGGAAGAGGTACAAATGAAGGAAGAGGCAGTTCTAAAATGGATATAAATGGCCTAGTAAGAGAACACCTAGCTACTTTATTGCTTTGAAATGGGTCTAGCAACACTACTGAATATATGATTTGTTTTTCTTCTGCCAAAGTAGAACCACTTCCCCAGGACGTTTTCTTAGGTCTTTCTTGATGTTTTCTTTTCCTCTGCACCTTGTCTTTTCTGTTTTTTTTTTTTGTTTGTTTTTTTGTTTTTTTGTTGTTGTTTTTTCCAATCTCTCATCCATCTACTTCTTTGGGGCAGAGTGTTATTTAAGGACTAACTACCTACCTCTTCTCAGTGTTGGCTTGGCTTAAATTAGCAAAATATTTTCACGTCATATTTTTGTGAAACATAAACCTGAAAGGAACTGCTTCAATGTATTCTCTTGTTTCATTAATGTCTTAGGTTTGGATTCACTTAGTACACTACAGATAGATGACAGAAGGCAGAGAGGTGAGGAGGAGAGAGAAGCCCAAGAATATGTTGCCAAGATTTGTATTGCAAACGACTCTTGAGGAAGAGCTCATTCTCTTATCCCTTTAAATCTTACTGTTTCATATTCCTTCCCAAACTTGATCTTCCTTTCAACTTGTATGGGAATCTTTCCAGAACTAAATTCTATTGTCTAACTCAAATGATAACTTTTCCTATTTCCTTTCTTCTTGCCTGCTCTATTACAAATAAGTAGCACGGATTTGCTTTTTATTAAAACTTTCTTGTAGCCAATATTTATTTTTATCAAAACATTCCATGCAATTAGTTCAGGGGGACAAATGATGCCAAAAAAACAAAGGCTTATGCCAAAAGCAACAACTTTTTGATAGCTCAGGTGGTTAAATTGAACTTTTCTGACTTCTGACATTTACCTCCATATTTCTTAGAAGTATGTGTATCATTTTCATTTTGTCACATAGCAATTTTTATAAATTAGGCAATTGTGACGAGCTTAGGGAAACTGGTCATCTGAGTAAGCTTATTGTTATTCAAAATTCAGGAATTGAGTTTCTTAGCCTTCAAAGTACAAAATGTACAGAACCAAGTTACAATACATCATCCTGAATGATGAAGGTTTTGGAAGAGCAAGTCCAAAGAAGATAGTGGATTTATCCAACTATAAAATCAATAGAATACAGTCAGAATTTGATCACAGATGCAGAACCTACTAGGAGCTCTCTCTGCGTGTGTGTGTGTGTGTGTGTGTATCATAGCCTATATATCATATCCAATCTCACACAATTGTAGGAACTGTTTATTTTATTTTATTTTTTTTTATTTTTGTAGGAACTGTTTAAACTGTCTTTGTAGGGACGCCTTGGTGGCTCAGCGGTTGAGTGTCGCCTTTAGCTCAGGGCGTGATCCTGGAGTCCTGGGATGGAGTCCTGGGATGGAGTGCCACGTCAGGTTCCCTGCATGGAGCCTGCTTCTCCCTCTGCCTGTCTCTGCCTCTCTCTCTCTGTCTCTCATGAATAAATAAATAAAATCTTAAAACAAAACAAAAAAAAAAAACTGGAACTTGCAGGTGTGAGCTAGAACCCAGGAGGACAGACTGAAACCTTGTCACTTCTCACTGCCTCTGACCTTGATGGTATAGATCCAGCAGGAGAAACTGTCCCCCTTCATTATGTATCTAATCTAGCTCAGGAGTTGGAAAAGCTGGAGAAGGATTCACAGGGAAGGTGGAGAAGATGTAGGTCCCTTGCCTTGCCAGTTGGCTGTCCCTTGCCAGTGAGGTAAGAAAGTTGGTAAGTAATAACATGAGTTACAAAATGGCTGCTTGCTTCACTTCCAAGCTCCAAATCTGTGCAAGAATGTCTCTTGTGGTCAGTCTTAGTCAAAAACATATGGGGAGGGAATTCTGGGAAATGTAGTTCAGTGTAGCCAAGTTGACACAATGCAAAACAATTGTAGTCTGCTCCTTATCAGTTTGGCATATGTATATATACACATCTATTTTTTAAAAATATTTTTGCTATTTATTTGAGAGAGTGAGAGAGCACAAGCTGGGGGAGGGGCAGAGGGAAAAGGAGAAGCCGACTTCTTGATGAGCGTGGAGCCCTGCACCGGGCTTGATCCCAGGACCCTGAGATCATGACCTGAGTGGAAATCAGATGCTTCAATGATTGAGCCACCCAGGCACCCCGATATATTTTTTTCTCTTGCAAATAAATAGTTAAGGATTCAAGTGTCCTTTCTGCCCCCTTACTAATAGAACAATGAAAAAGCCACTTAACATTTCTAGGGCTATGTGTACTTAGGGAAGAATTATTTGTAAGGGAAAAAAAGAATAATGATATCTAATCCCTGGAAATTACCTAGAAGTCCATCATCATGGATATTTGGCCAGCTTCTTTTTTCTACTGCCCAAATATAACTGCTGGATAAGGTTATATTTATCAAGGTTTCTGAAATAGTATTCCCTAGTCCATAAAGCAATAGAATATAACAGAGCTAGGCTTGTAATTCAGAGCCCTTTCATTTCCAATCAACAACTTATTTTAAAGAAAACAAAAGTCTTCCAAATGAATCATCTCTGTATCCTGCATTTATTTTCTTATGTCTTGGCAATTATTTGAATTTTGTTTTTCCTTTTTTTTTTTTTTAAGTAGGTAGGCTTAACTTTATTTCTCATCATCACAGTGGAATCTAAAAACTGCTTTTTATATTAATAAGCAACAGCAATACATACTGTTCAGTAGAGAATCAATTTTTAGTATTAAGGAAAGTGTTCTGAAGGAGCCAAATATTTTAATGTTTTTAGATGAGCAAATCATTTCCATTTAGTATAGGTCTTTTTTCACAGAGAGTTATATAAAAGGTCAGACAATAGCTAAATTTTAACTATAAATTATAAATATAAAAAAATTATCATTTGGGGGGCATCTGGGTGGCTCAGTCAGTTAAGTATCTGACTTTTGATTTCAGCTCAGGTCATAATCTCAGGGTCATGAAATTGAGCTCTGCATTGGGCTCAGCACTGGGTGTGGAGCCTGCTTAAGATTCTCTCTCTCGGGACGCCTGGGTGGCTCAGCGGTTGAGTGTCTGCCTTTGTCGTGATCCTGGAATCCCAGGATTGAGTCCCACATCAGGCTTCCTGCATGGAGCCTGCTTCTCCCCCTGCCTATATCTCTGCCTCTCTCTCTCTCTCTCTCTCTCTCTCTGTCTGTCTTTCATGAATAAATAAGTAAAATCTTAAAAAAAAAAAAAAAGATTCTCTCTCTCCCTTTCCCTGTGTCCCACCCCTCATCCCTCTGTCTCTCGCTCCCTTAAAAAAATAAAAAATTTCCCTAAGCTGTCTATAGATAAAATTTATCATTCTTTCCACTGTAAAGACATGACATATAAGCAAGAGACCTGAAACAAACAAAAAACCCTGACAAAAACAATCTGTTTCTTCTCAACTTTCTCCATGTGATAGTCATAAAAATCTCCACTAAAGGAAAACTCTTCAGAAATAAATCATGTCTTTTTAAAAATGTACTTAGCTGAAGTTGATCATATCAACTGAAGAATAAGCAAAGCTGTAAACTGTATAAAGGAAATCAATCTAATTGGTAAAATGGTATTCTCCTAGTCCAGTACTTCATATCAAAATTCAGTAACATGGGATCCCTGGGTGGCGCAGCGGTTTGGCGCCTGCCTTTGGCCCGGGGTGCGGTCCTGGAGACCTGGGATCGAATCCCACATCGGGCTCCCGGTGCATGGAGCCTGCTTCTCCCTCTGCCTATGTCTCTGCCTCTCTCTCTCTCTCTCTCTCTCTCTCTCTCTCTCTCTCTCTGTGACTACCGTAAATAAATAAACAAAACAAAACAAAACAAAAAAATTCAGTAACAAAGAATTGCGGTAATTGTGTCCCAAAGGCAGAGGCAGATGTTTAAAATCCAGGAAGTTTTAAAAATAGCTTTTAAATGTTTCTGCTGCTGACAAACAGGAACTATCACGCGCTCTTCACTTTTCTCTAGATCCTAAGATATGCCCCATTTTTCTTGCCTTCCAGGTTTGTTTGGGGTTTGGGGGCAGGGGAGTGTGGTCTGGCAGGGCTCAGCCACTTGCCTCAGTTTCTCCGTGAGCTCATCTTGCCCTGTTAATGCATTGCCTCAATCATCCTGTGCATCCTCAATCATCTGCTTCTGCAGACCCCACAGCTCTGAGTCTTTCTACTTTCGCCCCCCCCAAGATGTCTTTCTTTCTTTCTTTCTTTCTTTCTTTCTTTCTTTCTTTCTTTCAGAGAGAGAGAACATAAGCAGGGAAGAAGGGCAGAGGGAGACCACCCCCTCCCCCAACACCCCACTGAGCAGGGAGCTTGATCCCAGGACCTGAGCCAAAGGCAGACCACTTAATCCACTGAGTCGCTCAGGCACCCCTGAGTCTTTCTACTTTTTACAATGAATACCATAGAGGATTCATCTGTGTTGGGCACAGGGAGATTCCTTTTACCACTTCTTTACTGTGTAGGTTTTCTAGCATCAGCAAGACATTCCTTAAGAATCAGTGCCTTCGGGGTGCCTGGGTGGCTCACTGGTTGAGTGTCTGACTTCGGCTCAGGGCGTGATCCTGGAGTCCCAGGATTGAGTCCCACATCGGGCTCCCTGTGAGGAGTCTGCTTCTCCCTCTGTCTGTGTCTTTGCCTCTCTCTGTGTCTCTGATGAATAAATAAATAAAATCTTAAAAAAAAAAAAAAGAATCAATGTCTTCATTTATCCATGGATGTGAGCCAAGCTACTCATGCTGTTTGACAAAGTCCAGGCATGAGGGCTAATCCTGAAAAATCGAGAGAAGCCACAGCTGGCTCCCACTGATTCCTTTCACTTTGTTCTTGGCCATCTTCAGCATCATTATAATATTATTGGGGAATTTTCATAAAATAAATATGGAGTCTAAAAATAATCAAAATCTCTAACATGCTTCTTAGAATAAAACCCAATGCCCCCACCCCCCAAAAAAACCCCAAAAAACAAAACAAACAAAAAACAATGCACCCGGCCCTGTAATTTCTCTAATATGAGAAATGTTGAGTTTTTTATCAGTTAGGGGTAAAAGATCTGGAAACCTAGCCTAGTTAAAGCTGTCATGGAAGAAGTCCTTCAGGCACCTCTTAAGTGTCAAGACAAGGAGACGACAGTCAATTAACCAATGGAAGAAATATTTCGATAAAATAGGTTGTGGGTAGGTTGTAGGTATTGTAAACTGACAAAAGAAAGTTAAACATTTCTGCATATAACCTTTAGAGTATAATAACCCATTTCATGTAACCATAGTACCATAGACTTGTTCTTCCACTAGAGTAGGTCACGCTCTGTCTAGCACCTTTATCTTCTGTGTCGTGTTCACTGCTTTCTCAAGAAATCAGTAAAGGTCGTGTTAATTATAGCAGTAGAAGCTGAAAGGAAAAACATTTCGTATGAAAAAGATGTTTAGAATGATCTAAGATGCTTGCGATAAAATGTATAATGTAATTACCTACTAACTGGAAAAACAAGGCAATGTAAAATGATATAAATAAAGTCCCTCCAAAATGGTCTGGAGAAGACGTATGCACCCTGACTCTGTGTGTGTGCGTCTCCTCATTCACCGACTCCGTCCTTTCCTTCCAGAGACCCACCCCAGCTGGAGCTGGACTCCGGCCAGGTACTCTGCACCTTATGGAATATGAGGATCACGAACTGCAGACTGACCCTAGACTCCTAAGTTTAAAGAGCTCACCTTTCAAAGGTACTGATTTGCCCCTCTTTGTCATGTTGAAAATTAGTAGTGTTTTTGTGATTTTTTTCAATTTACAATGCCTAAAAGTGTGCAGATGACTTTTTAAAAAGCCAAACTTAATAGACAAATTAGCTGTGTTATTAAATAGCAAAGGGTATATAATTTCACTGTGAACTAGGAAACATATTACTGATAAAATTTATTAATATCCCACAAATATTGACATAGAATCTTAAATATTCTACAGAAGTTTACCGTGTTTCTCTGACATCTCAAAGGTCAGAGCAGTTTGCAGGTGTGGTCTCAGTAGGAAGATGCCAGATCACCTTTGGAATTAATGGTCAGAACTAGTCTCCTAGGCTAGCTGGCCTGCCTTGCTTTCTTTAGGCAATAAGAGCCAAAACGGTAGTCTCAGTTAGTTGGGAAGGGGGAGAGGGAAGAAGATTGGCAAGCACTTATGGAAAACCTAGAAATTCTATCATAGCCAGAATTTCCATTTATCCCTAACTTGGGATGGGGATGGAGGTGGGGTGGGGTGGGGGAGGCAAAAGAGTAGCAAACATTTTCTGCATATGTTTCTCAGTTGTTTCATTGTCCTCATTAAAACCAACTTCTGTTTAAAGTTCTAATCCAGGATGTAATGAATCAGCAAATTGTTTTCTTTTCAATACGTGGTACTGGCTTGCTTTTGCAGAAGCAGGGCCTTATATGCCTGCTGTGTTTCAGCGTGATACAAAGGACATGTTTCTCTGCTCCGAAGTTTTAGACTTTCTAAATGCAAGATGCTTCTTTAGAAGAGCATGCCATGTAGTTACGTTTAAATATTTACCCTGTATTATGCTGAGTGAAGTAAGTCAATCGGAGAAGGACAAACAGTGTATGTTCTCATTCATTTGGGGAATATGAATAATAGTGAAAGGGAATATAAGGGAAGGGAGAAGAAATGTGTGGGAAATATCAGAAAGGGAGACAGAACATAAAGACTCCTAACTCTGGGAAATGAACTAGGGGTGGTGGAGGGGGAGGAGGGCGGGGGGTGGGGGTGAATGGGTGACGGGCACTGAGGGGGACACTTGACGGGATGAGCACTGGGTGTTATTCTCTATGTTGGTAAATTGAACACCAATAAAAATTAATTTATTAAAATAAATAAATAAATAAATATTTACCCTGGCACCTTTAAAATATGGTACCGTCTTTAGGGGCTTTGTTAATAGGGACTTGGAAAATCAAGGCAATACAGTGACTGTTCTCTCTTACTAGTTTTCTCTTGCTGTGATGCATAAAAGTTGCAATGTATACAGCAAGGAGGACTCAGCAAGTGAAGCAAACTTGGGTGTTGATTTTAAACAAATTATTTGGCTTTAGATAGTGAGAGGAGGCTGCCCCTTCCCCCCCTGCTCCATTATTACATTATTTACCAAGCAGCTGTGTCCCTGAGCCAAGAAACTGCTGGCTAGAGACTGCCTCTGTTGCTACAGTCTTCCCAGTGGACACTGTTTGGAGCTAGGAATGAAGCTTACTAAGAGCTTTCTTGTATGTTCTCTGCTGCCCTGGCATAGCATTAAAAGGGTGTGGATGGTCTTCCTACAACAGCTTATATTGAGGCAAAAAGTAACCCTGAAGTAATCCTTACCCCTACCAACTGCCTCAAAAAGTCACTAAGGGCTAAGACTTAAGAAATAAGAAAGAATGAAGCTACTCACAGGAGTCCCAGCACCCTTCTTCTGCAAATTCAATGGTCTAGCCTCCTCCACCGACAGTATTTTAGCCAGCAAGAGGATATTACTTTATGATCTTGCTTGTGTTAGATCAGTGTAAAGAGAAGTATTGGATGATCTCTCAGTAGTTATTTCTGAGTGAAGAAATCATTCTTTTTCTTTTTGTTTATTTCATGGCCCTAGTGAATCTCAAGATGCAACCTCAAGTGTTAAAGGCAGACCGAAAGAGATGCTTCTCAATGCTGTCTGCCAGGAGGTTGTCCCAGGTAAGTTGTCTTTTTGGGGGCAGCTCCCCTGTGATCTCAGTTGGAGTATCAGGAATCTTCTTAGTAAAAAAAAAAAAAAAAAAGAAGGAATCTTCTTAGTCTCATGATATCTCTTCTGGGTGCTATAGTGGCTCTTTCTTTGTTTTGTGGTTTGAGTTTCAGCAGAATTCAAAATGGCAGGGCACCTGGGTGGGGGAGTCGCTTAAGCCTCCAACTCTTGGTTTCATCTCAGGTCATAGTCTCAGGGTCCCAAGACTGAGCCCCATGTTGGGCTCCCCACTCAGCAGGGAGACTGCTTGTCTCCCTTCCCTCTGCCCCTCCCCCCACTCTTGTGCACGTGCTCTCTCTCAAATACATAAATCTTTAAAAAAAAAAAAAAAGAATTCAAAATGGCTGATGGTAAAGCTGAAGAGGTCTCTAGAAGGGCCAGTACAGACAAGGATTCCTGTGGTAGAAAGTTGGCTTGTAATTGCCAGTCCATTATGTTCATTGGCATCTGAAACTCCCCGACACCAGCCTTGGATGTGTGGGACAGCTGCTGCCAAGCCAACCAGGAGTTACTCAGCATGGAGACTCTTGAAGGGACCAGATATATATCAAAACACTTAAACTGAAAAAATGTACTGCACACAGAGACTCAGGACTCATGAAGGCCAGAATTGCCAATGGTGGTGTAATTTTTCACAAATCTCTATCTAGGAAGAACAACAGGAAACCTGTCCAAAATATGCTTAGATTTCTTGTTACTTCATGGTCAAGATGGTTATTTTACTCCCAGGTCTGGTGCCTGGGCTGGGATGGCTGCAGCAGCTAGGAGTCGGGCAGCATCACCATCTCTCTTGCTTCCTTACTACAAGGCTGTCTCAGGGGAGTTAAGTTGCTTACGTGGTGGCTCATTTGCCCCAGAGGGAGCATTTGAAGAGACCTGGGGAGAAGTGCAAAGCTTCTTATCACTTGTCCTTGAAAGTTTTCAGAATTTCACTTCTGCCTTTCCAGAAGTCTTTTTTTTTTTTTAATTTTTATTTACTTATGATAGTCACAGGGAGAGAAAGAGAGAGAGGCAGAGACACAGGTAGAGGGAGAAGCAGGCTCCATGCACCAGGAGCCCGATGTGGGATTCGATCCCGGGTCTCCAGGATAGCTCCCTAGGCCAAAGGCAGGCGCCAAACCGCTGCGCCACCCAGGGATCCCTGTTCCTGAAGTCTTGAAGGCCAGCCCAGATTTACGGGGAGGGGAATTTGACAATACCTCTTGAAGGGGGAGGGGCATGGTCACATTGCAGAAGTGTGGAAGGGGGGAGATACTGTGTGGCCATCTTTGAAAAATCCAATCTGCTATACCTCAGGACTCAAAATTTTCTTTTCTTTTCTTTTCTTTTCTTTTCTTTTCTTTTCTTTTCTTTTCTTTTCTTTTCTTCTTTCTTTCCTTTTCTTCTCTTTCTTTCTTTCTTTTTTAAGATTGTATCTGTTTATTTGACAGAGAGAGAAAGAGAAAGAACAATCAGGGTGATGAGTTGCAGGCAGAGGAGAGGGAGAAGCAGGCTCTCCACCGAACAGGGAGCCCAACATGGGGTTCCATCCCAGGACCCTAGGATCAGGACCTGAGCCAAAGGCAGACACTTAACCAACTGAGTCACCCAGGCACCCCAGCCCTTAAAATTTTCTTACAACTTTCTATATTGGTAATTCTAGTGTGCTGTATTTCTGTAGGAAAAAACCTAAATTTTGCTCTTGGTAATTTTATTTGGGCAAGTTGGAAATTTACAAAGCTTTCCAACCAACAAAATTTCTACACTTGAGTTGGTTTTTTTTTTTTTTTTAAGATTTTGTTTATTTATTTGAGAGAGAGAGAAAGAGAGAGAGAGAGTGAGCAAGAATAAGCAAGGGAGGGACAGAGGGAGAAGCAGACTCCCCAATAAGCAGGGAACCAGATACAGGGCTTGATCCAAGGACCCTAAGATCATGACCTGAGCCAAAACAGATATTCAACCAACTGAGCCACCCAGGCACCCCATATTTGAGGTTTTTTTTTGTTTTTTTTTTTTGGTTTTTTTTTTTGTTTTTTTTTTGTTTTATTTATTTATGATAGGCACACAGTGAGAGAGAGAGAGGCAGAGACACAGGCAGAGGGAGAAGCAGGCTCCATGCACCGGGAGCCCGACGTGGGATTCGATCCCGGGTCTCCAGGATCGCGCCCTGGGCCAAAGGCAGGCACTAAACCGCTGCGCCACCCAGGGATCCCCGAGGGTTTTTTTTTTTAAGATTTTATTTATTTATTCATGAGAGATAGAGAGAGAGAGAGAGAGAGAGAGAGAGAGAGGCAAAGACATAGGCAGAGGGAGAAGCAGGCTCCATGCAGGGAGCCCAATGTGGAACTTGATCCCAGGACTCTGGGATCATGCCCTGAGCCGAAGGCAGAAACTCAACTGCTGAGCCACTCAGGCTGCCCCCCCTTATCAGTTTTAACCATATTTAAGTGTTACTATGGTTTCAAAGAAGCTATTGATTCCAAAATAGTAGGCTTTGATTGAATTGACTTAAAAAATTATTTACTTACTCATGAGACACACACACACAGAAGAGGGAGAGAGGCAGAGACACAGGCAGAGGGAGAAGCAGGCTCCATGCAGGGAGCCTGAAGTGGGACTTGATCTCAGGGCTCTAGGATCAGGCCCTGGGCTGAAAGCAGTGCTAAACCACTGAGCCACCTGGGCTGCCCTGAATTGACTTTTATTTTATTTTCTTTAAGATTTTGTTTATTTATTCATGAGAGACACACAGAGAGGCAGAGACACAGGCAGAGGGAGAAGCAGGTTCCATGCAAGGGGCCCGATGTGGGACTCGATCCTGGGTCCCCAGGATCACACCCCGGGCAGAAGGTGGCACTAAACCGCTGAGCCACCCAGGCTGCCCCTGAATTGACTTTTAAAACAAAACACACACTGTTTGGATTTTCAGTGTGATTATAGACACTAGAGTAATTAAATCATTGTTTTCTGCTGATTATTTCTATTCTGGAGGATAAATCAATGAATGTAATAGTCAAAATTTTATAAGAGATGAGGATAAGATAAATACAGATCAAGCAACACCCCCCCAAAAAATCCCCTTCTTTTTTCCCCCCAGTAAATCGTCTTCTTAGAGACAACTTCAAAAGATTCAATAAGTCTCAATGAGTTCAACCTGAATTGTTGAACTTGGAGAAATAAGCCCCAAAGCAACCTAAGTCATTATAGCCAGTCTCCTTCACACCATCTTTGGGGATCCAGTCATCAGAATGGGACTTGGATCTAGAAATAAACCCAGTCACCAGCGTAGAACAAAGTCCATGTGTAAGTGGATGGGTAGGGAAGGGGCGGGGAAGCTCTGCATATGAGCACAGATAAAGAAGATTTAGTCTGGAGGGCAGTTGTCAAATTAGCAGAGTCTCCGAAGAGACAGGCAATGAATGCAAAACAATAGGACCCTAGGATAGGATCTAACAGGGTAGGCATTAAAGAGTCCCCAGATAGTGGGGACGCCAGGAAGGCCCAAGATTCAGGGGCAGTACTCAGATTCCCAAGAGAGACTACACTTGCAAAACAAAGGATGTGTAGTTAGTTGGAACAAAGTAAGGTTAATACCAGCTGAGTACCAGTTCTGCTGTCTTGTGTCCAAGGTTATGACCAGTCCTGGGAGCAGAGGTGGAGCTGAGGTGAAGATCAGCTGGTTAGATGTGGGGGTCCTAGGAGGCCTGTCCAGGGCAGGAGCTAAGCATATTTGGCCAGAAACAACAACACCCTGACTCTCCAAGATGAGTGTGTCCCAGAATTGCCTAGTTGGGTTGTTTAAAAATCCTATTCTGGACTCTACCCCTAGAGACTCTGAATCGATATATCTGGGATGCCGCTCAGGATTCTGCGATTTTACAACCGATCCAAGTGATTCTGTTGGCCCACATTTTGTGAACGACGGGAAACGCAATCTTTCCTACTTGTTTGGAGGCTCAAGGATGCCCAGGAAAACTGGACGAAGGTTTTAGCCCACAAGTGGAACTGTTAGAATTCGAGAGGATTTAAGAGGGCCGTCAGCATAATTGGGCTTCATGAATAATTCGTCAAAAAGGACCTTATCTCACAAGTTTTTTTTTTTGTTTTGGGGGTTTTTTGGGTTTTTTTTTCACACATCTGTAGCTGACTCTGCAACCTCAGAGCTTTGAAATGTAACTGGGAACATTTTCACATCATTTAAAAATGATGGAGCGGGATCCCTGGGTGGCGCAGCGGTTTGGCGCCTGCCTTTGGCCCAGGGCCCGATCCTGGAGACCCAGGATCAAGTCCCACGTCGGGCTCCCGGTGCATGGAGCCTGCTTCTCCCTCTGCCTGTGTCTCTGCCTCTCTCTCTCTCTCGCTGTGTGCCTATCATAAATAAATAAAAAAAAAAATTAAAAAAAAAATTTAAAAATGATGGAGCATTTGAGAAGTTGCCCAGCCTGATTTTAAAGGCTGCACACTTGAAAACAAAAAATGCTTTTTTTCCCTTAAACTAACTTCGTTGATGGTAGAAAACGAAAAATTTAGATAAGCAAAAATAATATTTTTAAACATCTGTAATCCCACTACTCAGAGATAACCACAATTAACCCCTTGCTGTGTATCTTTCCAGCCTTTGCCTAGACAAATATACTGATATACGGGCTTGTTTTTCTTCCCTTTGTTTTGATAAACGGGATGGTACTGTACATGCCTGGGTAGTGATGGCTGTTTTTAAAAACTTGGTTTAGGACCAGGCTCTGATGTCACACTCTACCTCCTCGAGCCCGTGGGCTTCCATTTCTACTTCCTTCAGGGAAGTAGTTTTTCTTTCTTCCTCTTTCTTTCTTTCTTTCTTTCTTTCTTTCTTTCTTTCTTTCTTTCTTTCTTTCTTTTTTTAAAGATTTTATTTATTTATTGGAGACAGAGCAGGAGCACGAGCGGGAGGTGGGGGGTGGCGTGGGGAGGGGCAGAGGGAGAGAGAGAAGCAGGCTCCCAAACCAGGGCTTAATCCCAGGATTCTGAGATCATGACCTGAACCCAAGGCAGACACTTAACTGACTGATCCACCCAGGTGCCCCTGTTCTTCTATATCTACTGGTTGGTTCTTACTTTGTGACCAACACTGGGTGCTCTATGAATTATTGATAGATGCAACAAACTGCATAAATTTCACAGACATTGTGGCAAATGATGGAGGGAATACATGCTGTGTAATTCCATCTGTACAAAATACTAGAAAAGGCCCAACTCCTCCATAATGGTGGGAAACAGATGAGTAGTTGCCTGGGTATGGGGTGAAGGGTGAAGGAGTTGATTGCAAAGGGGTATAAGACAACTTTTGGGGGTAATTAAAATATTTTATATCTTGATTATGGTGGTGAGTCCATGGGTGTATACATTTATCAAAACTCATTGACCTCATATGGGTGCATTGGCACCCACTCTGAATCCTATCAGGCAAGGCTAGAGAGCCACTGGAAAGACAAATGGGAGTAGGTTCCCAGCTGACAAGTATCCCTTCTCCAGAAACAGCCTTGAGTCCCAGGAGTGGACCCCAGGGGTCATGCCTGTGCTGTCCACCTGCCAGAGCTGCCATATGACACAAGCCAGGTTTGTCCTCTCCTAGGAGTTTTTTCGAATGGGAACTTAGAAGAGAGAATCAGCATCTCTCTGGTGGTGGCTTCTGTGGATATGAGGCCCAGGTGCTGCCAGTAACCAGGTCTGCTCTCTTGGAGACCAGAGTCAACATGCAGAGAATGGCAAGACAGAGCAAAGTGCTGGCAGAAAGGATTTCTCTGCAGAGTCAAATGTATGTGGAACAGGAAGCAATACTTTCAATCGCCAAAAGTCTAAATATAGAGTCAACATCCATTAGCTTTCCTCTTCTGGGGCTAGAGAAGATTCCAGGGATAGAGTTCACCTGAGCAATTCATCAGAATGGCCAGAAGCAAGTGTAAGTGAAGAGGGGGTCGTCCACAGCCAGAGGAGCAAAGGCAGGCAGGCATACAGTCTCAGCAGCCAGCGGGAAATCAGACGAGAGGGAGTTCACTTATTTGTGCTTTGAACGCATATTTATTGCCCTCGTCCTGCGTCCACAAAACTTGTTCGAGGTACTGGTAATACAGCAGCAAATGAGGTCTGTGCTGTCATGAAGTTTTCATTGTACTGGACAGAGACAGGCAATAAACAAGCAAGAAACAGACACATGGAAATTTTAGTGAGACATTTGATGAAAAAATAAAACAGTGATGTGATAGAAAGTGGTTTTAGCAGGGAGCAGACCACTTTACACGGGTCACCAGAAGCTTAACAGTAGAAAGTAGGATTTGGGGGCACCTGGGTGACTCAGTGGTTGAGTGTCTGCCTTCTGCTCAGGTCTGTGATCCTGGGGTCCTGGGATCGAGTCCTGCATCTGGCTCCCCTCAGGGAGCCTACTTCTCCACTTGCCTATGTCTCTGCCTCTCTGTGTCTCTCATGAATAAATGAATAAAATCTTAAAAAAGAAAAAGAAAGTAGGATTTGAATTGCCCTAAGGATCCCAGGCAGCCAGACCAGTTTCCACAAAGGGTCTGAGAGCAGGAGAGAGAGCTCAGGGCATTTGAGAAAAAGAAGGAAAGCCCATATGGATGGAGTGAAACCAGTAAGGAAAGCTGAAGTGGGTGATGTCAGAGAGCTCAGCAGAGGCCAGACGCCCCTGGGGCTTAGAGACTAGGGTAACGTCTGTGGTTCCTGCTAAGGACCACAGGAAGACATTGGAATATTAAGGAGAGATTATTTCTTCTTCCTCTTCTTCTTCTTCTTCTTCTTCTTCTTCTTCTCCTCCTCCTCCTCCTCCTCCTCCTCCTCTCCATCTTCTTCTCCTCCTCCTCCTTTTTTTTCTTCTTCTTCTTAAGTAGACTCCACACTGGGCTTGAACTCACCACCCTGAGATCAAGACCTGAGTTAAGATCAAAAGTCGGATGCTTAACCCACTGAGCCACCCAGGCATCTCTAGAGATTTCCATTTTGAAAAGTTCCTGCTGGTTATTATTGTGAACACAGGGTGTGGCAAGGTGTGAATGGCAGCAGGGAGGCAGGTAAGAGGTCACAGCAGTAAGTCCTGTTGGAGAAAATAGAGAAGTAACACCTTAGGGATGCGTGACATCAGGAGCTGAAAATAATTTTATTTTATTTATTTTTTTAATAAATTAATTTTTATTGGTGTTCAATTTACCAACATACAGAATAACACCCAGTGCTCATCCCGTCAAGTGTCCCCCTCAGTGCCCGTCACCCATTCACCCCCACCCCCCGCCCTCCTCCCCTTCCACCACCCCTAGTTCGTTTCCCAGAGTTAGGAGTCTTTATGTTCTGTCTCCCTTTCTGATATTTCCCACACAGGAGCTGAAAATAATTTTAAAAAACAAGTTGGACAAGAATCTAAATGTGGAGACTGTGAACAAAGTGAGGTCATGTGACACAGGCTCGTGAACCAGCCCAGAACAAAACCTGACAGCCCATGAGCCCACCTTGGGGTGCCCTCAGTGCCCAGAGGCCCATGTGAGGCTCTGCTGCCATTGGTGGGGGACCCTCCACCCATTTTGGGTCACATTTCTCTGTCACCTGGGCATCAAAACAACGGGCCTATGCCCTGAGGGTTCAGACTTGTTACAGACAACAGCTGAGTATCTTTGGGAAGTGCATCTCTCCCTAGTGCTCAGATTATCACTGCCCTTCCAAAACCCTGTCCTCAGGGATGGGCAAATGTATGTGCCTCATCTGCAATAACTGTCCTACTAATGGAGTCTCAGGAAAAGGCTCCCTTGGAGCCCCTCCTCGGACCACCCCACACTCCACGGTCATACTTGTCTCAGTAGCCCAGTGCTGGACACAGGTTCAAGCCAAGACTGCTTCAGCAGTGTTATTTTAAACCTCCCTAATTAATCTTCTTTAACTTGTTAAAATATTAAGATCCTATTAGCAAAATTGATTTGGATAATCTAAACTTGAAATAAGTAATTGGCCATCGATACCTCTAATCTAAGCTTTCTGGATTTTGAATGTTTTCCTCCAATTAAAAAATAATAATAAAAAACAGGGAGACAAATCAAAGAATGAGAAATAAGACACGCTTCTATAATTTCTAGACCAAATTTGAGTACTAAACCAAGTGCCCAGATACCAGATGTTAATCCTCAGAGATATATCTTTTCTTCCCACCGAAATTCACTCCTCCCGATTTCTGAGCCAATACAAATAGAAGATAGAAGAGTTATACATCATTAGTCTCAGAGTATTCAGGGTTAGATTATGAGGAATTAACATACATGCTCTTCTAGTCAAGGCTCCATCAGTCACTAGTAACAAAAGGCTTCTCCTTGGAGAAAAACTAAGGATTGATTTGAGGAAGAACAGAGACTGGGGCTGCTCCCTGTCAGCCTTTTCTCTTTCTCAGCTCCAACCCCTGTGTCTGTGCATCCCTCTCTCACTCTCTTTTTCCAGCTGGCAGGCTTCCTCTGCTTACTCACTGTGTCTATTCCCTCATACCTCAGGCATGCCCAGGGCCCCCTGGGGGCCACCCAACCTTAACCCTTTATAACTTGCCAGAACCACCACCTCCACCCACCTTAGCCATCCTACATTCCTCAAAGAGATTCTGATGGCCTGGCTCATAGTTTCAAGCCATATTTTCAAGCCACAAGTCGAGGGTCACTGGCCAGGTCAAGAATTAGATGACTTTCTGACTATGGTCAGGGGGCTCAGGGTCACATAGTATGGCATGGATCACTCAGCAGCAGCTACATCTAAGGACAGGAGGCCCCCAGAGGAGGAAATAGGTGGGCTCACATGCCAAAAATACCTTTTAGTATGACCCCTCCATTCTGGGATCCAGGGGCTCGCTCACAACTGCTAGATTAATGTGTTGCTACCCAAGTCTCCTTGCTAGCAATAATACCAAGGACCCGGTGCTTCTGTGGGTGTCTCTCCTGGGCCTCTAGTTGTCCTCATCTTGAGTCACCATCATCCCCCTCATGCTCATCTCTTTTACTCCTGTAATTGCCTCGGTCCAGAGTTCTGAAAGTGTCTCTCATTGGGGTACCTGGTGGCTCAGTCGGTTAAGCATCTGCCTTCAGTTCAGGTTATTATCCCAGGGTCCTGGGATCAAGCCCTGCTTTGAGCTCCCTGCTGAGCAAGGAGTCTGCTTCTCCCTCTACCTTTGCCCCTTCTCATGCTCTCTCTTTCATGCTCTCCTTCTCTTTCAAATAAATAAATAAAATCTAAAAAAAAAAAAAAAAGCAAGTGAGAGAGGAAGAGAAAGTGCCAACCAACACCTTAATTTAAAAAAAAACAGAGTGCTTCTCACACTTGAACAAGCATACCGATCACATGGAGATTTTGTTACAATGCATATTCTTATTCAGTAGGCCTGGGCTGAGACCAAGTGTCCAGGTAGCATCAGTGCTTCTGCTCCAAAGACCTCACTTGGAGTAGCGTGGCTTCGTAGAACTCGCCCTGGATCCAGCTCTTTAGCTCTACTTGGGTTTTGTTCTCAAGCAGTATGTCGTTTCTAAGGCCTTTGTCCTGGCACGATAGGAGAGCATCAAGCTGGAAGTGGAAATTATGTGCCAGTTGGAACCTGATGCCAGGAGACGTGAAATAAACTGTTCTTTATATGTAAGTAGCTGGAGAAGAATATAAAAATAAAAAAGATTTTATTTATTTATTTGAGAGAGAGAGAAAGAGAGAGAGGAAGAGAGAGTGGCAGGCAGAGGGAGAGGGAAAAGCAGGCTCCTGGCTGAGCTGGGAGCCTGACTTGCGCCTTGATCCCAGGAAGTATATTTCTTTGAATTCCAGAAGAGCTCCTCCCAGAAGAACAGCTGCCAGTGCAGAAGACTGGGCCACATTCCCCAGGAAGCTCCCAGCAGGGCCCCTCCCAACAGTGGCAGGCTCCCTCGGACTAAAGTGCTAGTGGAAGCCCACAGACAGTTTGCCTAAACATATGAAAATCATAAACCAGCTCAACAAACTACTGAATAAAATGTGCTCCACCCTCCCACCTTGACAAATGTATCTTCAAAATGACAATATTTAAAAATGCATGTAAAGTTATGGTTTATCAGTAAATTATCAAAGATTGCTCACGTGCTAGTTTCAGGAGATGGATCAAGGACATTTGGAAGAGTAATAAAATAAAAGAGGCATAATTTGAATTTATAAGTGATTTGTTTTTCATATCTTCATTTCAGCAACATTACTAAACAGTCATAATACTCAATGTTTTTCACAAAATTGTGTTTTGTGTTTTGGGTTTTTTTTTTTCTTTTTAAATATTTTATTTATTTATTTGAGAGAGAGAGCACAAGCAGTGGGGAGGAGCCTAGGGAGAAGCAGGCTCCCCACTGAGCAGGGAGCCCAACATGAGGCTCAGTCCTAAGACCCTGGGATCATGACCTGAGCCAAAGGCAGACATTTAACCAACTAAACCGCCCAGACACCCCCATAATTATGTTCTGTCAACATTAATGGATCTAAAGGATTAAAAAATATGTTTTAGTTATATTCAGAGTATAAAAACTTGAATTAAGTTTTTTTTTAAATTTTATTTTTAAATAATCTCTGCCCCCAACATGGGGCTCAAACTCACAACTCTGAGATCAAGAGTCACATGCCCTACCAACAGAGCCAGTCAGGTGCCCTCTGAATAGAGTTTATCAAAAGATAAACTAAATGTAAAATCAAAATAATAACTTTTCATATGTTTTCAAAATAATTTTACTTTAAAAATATTTAACACTATCTGTTACAGTTAAAGGGCAATACAATTTTTTTTGTTTGTTTGTTTAAGACTTTACTTTTAAGTAATCTCTACACCCAAAATCACACTGGAGCTCACAACTGAGATCAAGAGTCGCACGCTCCACCAACTGAACCAGCCAGGTACCCAGGAAATACTTACATGGAAATACTTAAGTGAAGCCAGAATGTTTTTTCTTACAAATTTAACTCAATTTTGTTACCTATTTTTATTTTTTAAAAAATCTATGCATATCTAGAATAATGCCATGTAGTGCCTTTGTAAAGAAGCGATACTATACTTCACACACGTTCTGTATATAGGTGTAATTGAAGAGTTAATTGCTTCCTATTGCAAAATGCTTCCCAGTCAGCATGCACAACTGTCTTGAGTGATGTGCTATTTTATTAATTTGTGGGTGCCTCCAGGACCACAAGTCAGAAGACAAAGAAGAAGCAAAAAACTGGAGTTCAGCACTCCTGAGAAATGATAGCTCGCTAGGCAGGAATCTGTGGCACTCACCACTATCTGAGAGGGAAGACCTGACTAACCAGCATGGTGTCTCTCCTACCTAAATCTACTCCCTTACTCCCCGCACACTAGGATGCAACTGTCTTTAGTGTGGGCTCCTGCTCAGCTCTCACACTTCAAGGCATTGTTCTCAGTCATCTTTTGTGTTGAGAACGAAGGACGAGAGCACAAGGGCTTAACCAGCATTGGTGGATGTTGAGAAATACAGATGGCTTTCTGCCATGCTGAGCACCAGATCCTGGGTGATAGAGGCACCAATTATCTTCTTTGGGTGACTCACATCGTCCAGGAAGTCTGGGGGAAATGATAAGGAAGAGCAACCCTATTTAACAGAGATCTTACAACTCAGTAGCTCAGACAGCTGGAATTTGCAAAACTTACTGATGATTTTGCTAAAGAAATCATGATGAAGGCTGTTATAAGATCACTTAATTTTTGTATGGACAGGATTGATTTCAGTTATATTTTCAAGTTTCAGTTTTAGCCTTCAATTTTAGATAAATGCTTATTTTAGTAACATGTCGGTATTATTATGATGCTCTTTATTAATGTTATAATGCAGGCAAAACAAAATATTCTTGTTTATGCATTGGGTTGGGGGAAACTTTACACTGGACCCATTTAGACCAGTTTTGCCACTCATCCAGGGTGACACAGCTCTCTCACATGGAGAGGCAGGGAACATAGGCAGAGGGAGAAGCAGGGAGCCCGAGGTAGGTAGAACTCCCAGGACCTCGGGATCACGCCCTGAGCCGAAGCAGATGTCAACCACTGAGCCACCCAGGTGCCCAGACACATTTCTCCTTTGACAGTCTTTTGGGGGGAGAGAGCTTGGATTTTTTGTTATCTGATGTGCGCATGCGCACGCCGCACACTCGTCCTCTCTCCCTCCCTCCTCCTCCTCTCAGTTTTCCAAATTGTTCAATAACAGGAAGCAGAAATGACCAGAGCTCGCAATTCCAGCTTTTGCTTTAGCAGATTTACAGAAGGAAGAAAACAGGTGGGACCAGTCGAGGAACTGAGGCATACAAAGGTTACGTGACAGTGCTCGGAAGGAGCATCAGGGGAAATAATGAGAAAGCTGCTTTAGACTAAGCTGCAGACCGCTCTGAAGGCTGTGGCAGGCCCAATTCTGGAACTCTACAGTCCACACGTGCAGCCACATGTGCCACCCCATCATGGACTCTGCCTGAAGCTGGGTCCTTGGCTTACCAAATGGAACCTCATCTTAACCTCTATCTTTTTGCCAATGCCACTTAAAAAAAAAATTTATTTCTTCATGAGAGACACACAGAGAGAGGCAGAGACAGGCAGAGGAAGAAGCAGGCTCCCAGGACCCCAAAGATCATGACCTGAGCTGAAGGCGGACACTCAACCACTGAGCCACCCAGGTGGCCCTCTACCAATGCCACTTAATTTGACTTTGCCGAGAGCAGTTTATTCCCCCTACCCCCACCCCGGATTTTGGTTGCTAAACAGATGAAACTTTTCAAGCTCCAAACGGCAACCTGGTGCAGAGACCCAAGGTCGGTGTTCTGGTTGCAGTGTGTCCTGTCTACAAGGTGCCTGCCATTTCTTCCACTCCGTAGATTATTTTGCTTAGTAGAGTCTGGTGTCCCTAGGGGCAGCTGAGGGCTAGTGAGAACAAAAGCAAACAAGATGCCCTTAAAAACATTCCCTGTTCTTTTGACCCTTGAGGGACCCGCTAGGAAATGGAAAGGCTTGACTGTTTCCTGAGAAAACTGTAGCAAAAGGAATTTTCAGCTGGATATTATTTTTGGGAAGCATTCAGATTTTTTTCTGGTTTTTGAGCTGGTTTTTTCCCCTAACAGAACAGGAGTAGAGAAATCCAAAGATTATCTTTTTTTTTTTTTTTTTTTTTTTTGAGAGAGAGAGAGCATATGAACAGGGGTGGGGGCAGGGGTAGAGTGAGAGGGACAGAGAGAATCAAGCAGATTCCACACTGAGCACAGAGCCTGACATGGGGCTGGATCCCACAACCCTGAGATCATGACCTAAGCCAAAATCAAGAATTGGACGTCCAACCAACTGAGCCACCCAGGCGCCCAAGAAACCCAAGGATTATCTTAATGAAAATACAGGCAATGCTGCTGCCTCCCTGAGTGGTAAAGCAGTTAGGTTATAATAGTGTATTTATTTGAATAAGCCCTTCTTCTAGACATGTTGAAAACTCAGAACCTTATGAATATCATTAATGCTTTGATTTAAACCTAAAGAGCTTTTCTATAAATGAGAAAAAAAAAAGAAATTATTAGTACTTTTGGATAAGATGGTGACTTTGGTTTTTTTTATTTTTTTTTTATTTTTATTTTTTTTTTTAAGATGGTGACTTTGAATGCTAACATCTAATCCCCCCCAACCTTGCATCCCCAGTTCCTGAAAGAAAGGAATAACACACAGTAAAAGAGCATCAGTGCTACATTCCAGAAACAGTGAGGAATTTCTACTGGGCTACATCAAGTAGTCCACACTGAGGGAAGAGCTCTAGGACATCCTGACCCTCTTTCTCTAGGAAGCAGAGTTGTAGAAGAATTAATGAAGATCCTGGATCCCACTAATATCTCCTAATTTAGAAGAACAGAAATGAAAGGTAAAAATAGGCCCAGAGTAATGGGATTACCCTCCATTTGCAATCTTCCTTTACCTGTGAAGGATGCTCAGAGTTATAAGTCATTACCCCATGGGGAAGGTAGGTATAACATTAAACTAGGCTATTCTTAGGACTTAGGGCCCCCAGTCTAGTCACATGGCCTTAAAGAGAAAGCTGGCCCAGGTGCATCATCAAACACCTGGAATCACAGCCTCTGCTCATCAGCTGAGAGCTCTGGAGACCTTCCTTCCTCTCTGAGGATGAGGATCAAAGAGGTCTTCAAATTAGATTAGTAGAAGAACACCATAGCATCTGGGAAAGGTGGGGAGATGGTGATGGGATCTCAAGAGAATCATCATTTACATTGTTTCAGGGCCTAAAAGAATGTTTATCTCTCAATTTTCCAGGGTGGAAGGTAGCAAAAACTCAACATGGGAACCATTGACATGTACATTCAAGGAAAACCTCACTGTGGAATAGGATGTAGTATATTGCACTGGGGAGGAAAAAATATTATTTTATGAACCGAATGCATAATTCCTCATAGGGGACAAAACATCTTTGTTTAAGGACACATCTTACAGAGCATGACTAGCTTTGAAGATGAGGCCTTCTAGGCATAGCCAAGAAGGTCTGGTGAGCAAAAGGATGAGAAGAGATCAGAACATGAGCCAGAACTGGGAGAGTTGGAGCAGATCGGAGGGGGGCACAAGGTGAGGGGGAGTCTGAGGTGAAGAGTAGAAGTTCAACAGCCTTGAGGAGAAAGTAGGCCGCAAGCAGAGAAGAGAACAAGCATGACACAAAAGAAATAGATGAGCGCTAGAAGAGCTGGACTAGCAAACTGCAGTGAGGGGTGCCCGCCCGGATCGTGTGGAAATCTCATGTGCATGACTGGACTACCCATAGGACCTTTGGAGGAAGGTTGACCCAAGCTCGTCTGGATCTCCAGGGACAGACTGATCGCAGCTGACATCAGAGCTATAGTAGAAACCTGGTAAAGTTCAGGTGATACATTGGACTATGATCCCAACAAAATTGAAACCTGGACTCTGAGGCTGAAAAATGATGTTTTCAAACAGTGGACTGACACAAAGAGATGACTAGATAAGAGGCAGAGGCTAATAAAATTCCTCCAAAAAGGGAATTGGATACAACAAAAAATGAAAAAAATACACCACAGCAATACAAATGGAATTTGAAAATACATGAGACAGCAATACAAATGGAATTTGAAAATACATAAGAAGCCGTATATCTCTAGGCTCAACAAGATAGAAAATTGGATCCATAATACAGAGGCCAAATACCTCTGAAAGTGCCAAGGAAAAAGATGAAAATTCCAAATTATGAGAAAATTCTAATTATGCAAATGTAGAAAACAGAAGAAAGGTAACAATGAAGAATTAAAGATGTGGCTGAGGACATAACAAGAACAAGTAAAACAGACCTGATAGTGAGGATGTAATGAAACTTTCCTGAATTGCAAAAGCAGAGGAAGAGAAGAAGAGGAAGAGGAAGAAGGCCTACATGTGTACATTTACAGGGCATTCCAGGCAAAATCAATAGAATGATACCAACATTTAAACCCATCCTGAAAGCCACTCGTGATTTTATTTTATATTATTTATTTTTAAGTAACCTCTACATCCAATGTGGAGCTCTAACTTATGACCCAGGGATCAAGAGTCACATGCTCTACTGACCAAGCCAGCCAGACACCCCAGCCATCCCTGATTTTATTTTTATTTTTTTTAGAGAAGGAAGGGGTAGAAGGAAAAGAAGAGAGAGAATCTTAAGCAGGCTCCATGCCCAGCACAGAGCCTGATGTGGGGCTCGATCTCACAATGCTGAGATCATGATCTGAGCGGAAACCAAGTGTTAGATGCTTAATCAACTGAGCCACCCAGGTGCCCCACCATTCCTGATTTTAAAAAGCAAACAGGGGCACCTGGGTGGCTCAATTGGTTAAGCAGCTGCCTTTGGCTCAGGCCATGATCCCAGGGTCCTGGGACTGAGTCCTGCAATGGCTTCCTGCTCAGCAGGGAGTCTGCTTCTCCCTCGCCTTCTGCCCTTACCCCTACTTGTGCGCTCCCTCCCTCTTTCTCTCTCAAATGAATAAGTAGAATCTTAAAAAAAAAAAAAAAAAAGCATATGCAAAGATAAACCAAAATTCCTTGAGGGGAGGACTGGATATTGTCAAGATGCTGTTCTCCTAAAATACATTTATAAATTTAATATTATTCCAATCAGAGATTTTTATTTTGGAACTTGGCAAGATAGCTGGACAAATAAACAAATTAAAAAATTGACAAAAAAAATAAAAAAATAAAAGAATTGACAGTCATCATCAAGAGCAGGATTTGTGCTGTAGACCTTTTTTTTTTTTAAGATTTCATTTTTTTTTAAAGTAATCTCTACACCCAACATGGGGCTCGAACTCACAACCCAGAGTAGAGTCACATCCTCCACCAACTGAGCCAGCCAGGTGCCCCTAAGAGTTAAAGACTTTTTTTTTTTTTTTAAGATTTTATTTATTTATTGAGAGAGGTTGAGAGAGGCAGAGACACAGGCAGAGGGAGAAGCAGGCTCCATGCAGGGACCCCGACGTGGTACTCGATCCTGGGACTCCAGGATCACACCCCGGGCTACAGGCAGCGCTAAACTGCTGCACCACCAGGGCTGCCCTGCGCTGCAGACCTTAAAATACGTTCCAAAGCCACAGCGACTCAGGTAGAGCTGCATAGGCAACTCTGGAAGCTCACACAGATTCTTGTGTGTGACTCTTTTTTTTTTTTTAATAAAGGTTAACCTTAAAAATTTTTTTAATTTTTATTTATTTATGATAGGCACACAGTGAGAGAGAGAGAGAGAGAGGCAGAGACACAGGCAGAGGGTGAAGCAGGCTCCACGCACCAGGAGCCCCACGTGGGATTCGATCCCGGGTCTCCAGGATCGCGCCCTGGGCCAAAGGCAGGTGCTAAACCGCTGCGCAACCCAGGGATCCCTTGTGTGTGACTCTTGACACACCTGCACACACTAAAAAATCAGTATGAAAAGGGGATGGCACTAATTGTTTTAAATAAGCAGTTCACAGAAGGAAGATTGCAAACTGGCCAATAAACAGAAATAGTTGGTTTTTGCTTTTTGGTTTTTTTAAGTAGGCTCCACACCCAGGGTGGAGCACAGCTCAGGCTTGAACTCAAGACCCTGAGATCAAGACCCTGAGCTGAGAGGTCAGTGCTCGAAAATTTAACCGACAGAGCCACCCAGGCACCCCAGCACACAGAAATAGTTTTTAATGCAATATAAAACAGGATGTCATTTTTATATGTCTAACTGGAAAACAGGAAAGACTGTTGGTGAGGGTTCAGGGAGATGAGCCTTTCTGGACAATGCTGGCAGGAGTGACAATGCTTGCCTGGTATCCTTGCCCTCTTCTTTTGATCATGGTACCGTGATTTCTCCATGACAGACCACCACCCCTTCTCTCATAGTCCATGTGCTTCAGGTGAGGCTGATCTCACTCCCCTACTTCCACCCCAGGGATAAGCCAAATCCTCTGTACAAGGATTGAATCTTTGCTTTAGCCATGGGGAAAGAAAGCTCCCCTTCTACTGTGGTTGCTAAGGTGGTGTGGACTGTAATCCAAGCTTAGCTGGAGACAGCATAGCTCAGAGACGGAGCAAGACAGTGTCCAAATCGGACCATTTGAGCCCCTGGATTGAGTCACTCCTGAAACAAGATGTGCCTTCCTCCCCCGTGAAGTCCTGGCCATGGGGACCACCAGCTCATTCCTTTTGCTCTTGCTGTTGCTCTGTCAAGGTCATGTTGCACTTAGCTTTTCAGTCACTTGCAACATTCTGACTAGTGCACCTATTGGGCCTGCACTTCCCTTTCTAGGAAATGGGCTGAGGTAAATGATCAGATTTGTGCTCAAAGTTTAATGTCTAAATAGGGTGTTTATCATGGAGTGATTTGTAAAAATGAAAAATTGGAAACAACGGGACATTGGTCAAATAAATTATAGTACATCCACAAAGGGAGAGATGTGATAATTTAAAATAATGATTTAAAAATTAGTTAAGGAAAATACTTTTGTGATCTTATGGCCAATAATTATTTTCTTTGTGCTTGTATGTTTATCTCATTTTTTTCATAATGAAAAAATATTTCTATAACTAGGGGGGAAAAACAAAAATATGTATGTTTTTAAAAATCTGTCATTAGAGAAAACTATACATGCCACTGTTTTGTTTTTTTAGGATTTTATTTATTTATTCATGATAGACATAGAGAGAGAGAGAGGCAGAGACACAGGAGGAGGGAGAAGCAGGCTCCATGCCGGGAGTCCAACATGGGACTCGATCCCAGGACTCCAGGATTGCGCCCTGGGCCAAAGGCAGGCGTTAAACCGCTGAGCCACCCAGGGATCCCCAGCCACTCAGGGATCCCCCATGCCACTGGTTTATCCTTCTTTCTCTCCCCATCATGATATCTCTATTACCTTACTCAATCTCCCTGGTGATTTTTTTTTAACCCACCTTACCATATTATACAGTCCTGAAGCATGGGGACTGTTATATCTATGTTCAATGCAGTTGCTAGCCCATTGTGGACATTTAACAAAATAATTGTACCTGGCAAGTACTCCCTTCAATAATTCTGTTGTGATATTAGGGCCAAAGTGGTAAAGTGAAACACATCGGGGACATCCAAGAAATCTCAGACCCTCCACCTCCCTCACCTCTCCTACTCAACTTCACCCTTCCCAGCAAGGTGTTTTATCTCAACCCAAAACTTGATTTTGTTTGTATATATTCAGCCCCATGGGTAGGGTGGACATGAGGTGACAATAGAGGCCACGTGTCCTCTACTCTTTTCATTTTATTTATTTTTATTTATATGAAAATCTGAAGCTATACAATCCTGTTTTTTATCAGCAATAACCCCAGCTGTATCCATAGGTTGCAGTGACAGGCATCCATGTGCAGTAGACCTTGGGCATCTCTCGTAACAAAAGAACCCTCTAATCTCTCACAACTGTGCTGTCCAATAGGATATCCATTAGATATATTCGGTATTTAAATTTAAACTAAGTAAAATTAGGGGCATCTGGGTGGCTCAGTCGGTTAAATATCTGCCTTCAGCTCAGGTCGGGATCCCAGAGTACTGGGATCAAGCCCCACCCCGTTGGGAGGGAGCCTGCTTCTCCCTCTCCCTATGCCTGCCGCTCTGCCTACGTGTTCACTCTCTCTCTCTCTCTCTCTCTCTCTCTCTGTCAAATAAATAAATAAATAAAATCTTAAAAAAATTAAATAAAATTAAATGAAAATGAGAAAAAAATTAAATAAAAAAATTCAATGCTTCAGTCACACTAGCCAAGGGCTCCAAAGCCCCACCTGGTCAGAGGGTTCCATTTGAGAAAGCTTAGACACAAAACATTTTCAGCACCCCAGAAAAATCTATGGAACAGCACTGATCTAGAAAATCCCTTATGCTTTCCCACCTAATGGAATTTAAAACAAAGAAACCCTAGAGAAGCCCCAGGCAGTTAAGCACCCAACTCTTGGTTTAGGCTTGGGTCATGATCTTGGGGGTCTGGGATCAAGCCCAGCTTTGGGCTCAGTGCTCAATGGGGAGTCCTCTTCTCTCTCTTTTTCTTTGCCCCTCTCCCTGCTCTCTCTGTCTCTCTCAAAATAAAATCTTTAAAAAAACAAAACTAGTTCTTTCTTTTTAAAAAAATAGGCTCCAGGGATCCCTGGGTGGCGCAGCGGTTTAGTGCCTGTCTTTGGCCCAGGGCGCGATCCTGGAGACCCGGGATCGAGTCCCACGTCGGGCTCCCGGTGCATGGAGCCTGCTTCTCCCTCTGCCTATGTCTCTGCCTCTCTCTCATTCTGTGTGACTATCATAAATAAATAAAAAAAAAATTAAAAAAAAATAGGCTCCATGCGCAACATGGAGCTTGAACTTACAACCTCATGATCAAAAGTTACATGCTCTATCTACCAACTGAGCCAAATAGCCACCCTGAAACTAGTTCTTAGGATAGCTATGTTAGCCATGAGCAGAGATTATAAATATTCCTCTTCCTGGAAAGATAACAGGGACATTCCTTTGCATGTAACTTTCTGTATTCAGTTGGCTTTGGAGGCTTAGGGGTCTTTATCAGAATTTGTTTTAGGAAGGAAGACAAGAACTTGAAAAAAAATCTTTTAAGTCAGAGAGGTTTCTTTGCCAAGATTCTTTGCTATTTCCAATTTTAATCCAGTCTGTTTGGAGATCCCAAAAGTTGATTTGGTGGATTTTCTTTCTAGGTCACCAAGGGTCACAGTATTTTCTCAGGCCCTTTGACTACTAGTTACTTCATCAGAGAATTAACAAACTTCTTATTTATTAGATACTGTTTTTAACTTATCACATCCACAAAGATAAAAAATTGAGTAGGATGCTTTGTCCCTTCTATGTTGATGATGAAAGTATAAACTGTTACAACCTCTATGGAGAGCAATCTGGTACTCTCTATCAAAATTACAAATGCACATGCTCTTTATCCCACAATTCCCCTTCATGAATTTATGCTACAGATATACTCATATGTGCCAGGTTATTCATTGCACATAGTTAGAAGCTTGAGAATAGCCTGAATGTCCATAAATAGGGGTCTCTGCTTAAATAATTCATATCATCCATATAAAGAGTACTATGAACATGTATACCATACAAAAGGATGGAAAAGCTCTTTTACTAAAAAATCTTTCTTTCAGAGAGAGAGAGAGAGAGAGAGAGAACACTAGCTGGGAAAGAGGGACAGAGGAAGAGGAAAGGGGGAGAAGCAGATTCCCCCCTTCCCCAGCAGGGAACCCAACTCAGGACTCCATCCCAGGACCCTGAGATCATGACCTGTGAAGACACCCAACCAACTCAGCCACTCAGGCGCCCCTAGCAAAGGTTTTTTTTTTTTTTTTTAAATAACTAAAGAGAACTAGCAAAAGTAAAATATATTTACTCCGTGTATGCATGAATTCCAATGGAAGAGTTTGTTGTCCTCAAACAGCCTACGAGGCACGTGAAACACCCACCAGAGATCTGCGTGTGGCAAACACTGTAAGTTGCCTACTCAACAAAACCAAGCTATAACTGGACACCAAGTGGTCATAGCTTCAGGGGAGGCTGGCCTCAGGGGCTGAATTCTGATTGGTCGAACTCTAAACCAATCATGGCAAGTGTATGATTGATTGATAGGCAAGCATCTGTGAAGCCATTCTAGGCTTTAAGAAGTGAGGGAGAGCGTGCTGGGTGCTTTTGAAAAACTTGTTTGCCTCTGGAAAGAGGTAAATGGAGAAAAACAGTACTTTTCTAACTCTAGTCATTGCTTTCTGCAGTGTGAAGCATGGAGCTGCAGCAACCATCTTGGGACCATGAGGGAAGTTGGCTGAGGAGAACAATCCAGTACACTGATTGAGGAGATGGCAAGCACTTGAGTCCTTAGTGACCCAGTTTTGCTGGTAAATTAACTGGAATCGTCTGAGCTCCAGAATTCTTGCTATATGAGAGGGTACCTTTTGTTGCTCTAAGCCATTTTGAGTTGGGCTTTCAGTGACTTGCGTTAGGAGCCTTCTTGAGAGAGAGACCACGCTCTCACACTGCAGTACACACCTGGGGCAACAGGTCAAACCCAAACAAGAAGATCAGGGACAAAATTCACAACCAGTTGGCAGCTCCCCTGGAGCTTCTAGGAAAACTGGTTGGCCTCTGTCCAGCTTCCAGAGGGCAAGGGTCCAGGGACAATGGGATGTGTTCTGGCACTTAGCAACTGGGGAAGAGTATCTGTTTTACACCAAGAGTTCAGCTTTTGACGTCATTCATTTAGTTACTTATTACAAGTATGTAGACACTGAGTAAGATGTAAGGCTAAATAGTGGTGTAGAACAGAGTACATCTTCTGAGTACCCTCCCTTCCACTCTCACCAATCCCTTTTTTTGGCGCCATCCCCACCCCTCTCTTGCTGCATCTTTGGCAGGAGGTAGAATTATGTAACATCTGAGAGTTTCTGTATGGGCTGGATCAGACCCAGTGTGGGCCTTGAGAACTAATAAATCAGACTGAACTCTCATACAGCACCCTTCTGCTTTGGGGTGAACTTTATTCCCTGGCCTATTCCACACCTACTCAGAACCTAAAGATAGGCTAGAATGAGCCTATTCTACAGAAATCCACTGATTCATTCAAAAGCCATCTCTTATAAAGGCACCAGAGGAGCTCACCATGCTCTGTTTAAACCTCTCTGATTTTTAAAAAGTTTTTATTTAAATTCCAGTGAGTTAACATACAGTGTAATATTAGTTTCAAGTGTACAATACAGTGCTTCAATAATTCTATATATGACTCATTACAACAAGTGCCTACCTCCTATTTCCCCCATCCCCCCACTTCCCCTCTGGTCACCATCAGTTTGTTCTCTATAGTTAAGAGCGAACAAACTGGGGACACCTGGGTGGCTCAGCGGTTGAGCGGTTGAGCGTCTGCCTTCAGCTCAGGGCATGATCCTGGAGTCCCGGGATCGAGTCTCACATCAGGCTCCCTGCATGAAGCCTGCTTCTTCCTCTGCCTGTGTCTCTGCCCCTCTCTATGTATCTCTTATGAAAAAAAAAAGTTTAGAAACTGATGGCTTATCTCTCTCTCTTTTTTCCCTTTCCTCATTTTAAAGCTTTATTTTTAAAAAAATATTTTATTTATTTATTAGAGAGAGAGATAGAGAGAGCACAAGCAAGGGAGGAAAGGGAGAAGCAGACTCCTCATTGAGCAGGGAGCCTGATGTGGGGCTCTATCCCAGGATCTTGAGATCATGACCTCACCCAAAGGCAGACACTTAACCAACTGAGCCACCCAGGCACCCCTATATCCTTGTTTTAAACATCTATGATTTTTCACATGCCATTTACTCTCCTTCATCTGACAAGCTCATAGTCAGTCTTCAAGGCCCGATGAAATATCATCTCCTCCATAAAGCCACTATAATTTCCCAATCTCACTTAACACCATTGCCCTTTCTTGATAAAAAAGATTGCCTCTTTCTCTACATTCCCAACATGCTTTGGACACATCTCTGTTCACTTGGTATTGAAAGTCATTTGCTTGTGTGTCTATTTCTCCCTCCATGACTTATTCATTAGTCTTTGAATCTCTATATATGACATATAAGAAGTCCTAATTTAATGTTTATTGAAATGAAATGAGAAAAAATGAAAAATGAAACTCGTTATGGGGTCATGATGTTCACTGCACCATGGAATGTCCTCTAGCTTCTACTCTGCTGTTGCTTACAGATTTACTTTTCCCGGGGGTATGGACTTGAAGTTGTAAAATAGTCTGTTTCCTTCTATCTAAAGAAGGCACAGAAACAAGCCAATGATATAACTTTACCAAGCTTGAAGTGATTTTTAAAAAGTTGCTAGTTGGATCTCCTGGATTCCAGGGGTCTCTAGGGCCTCCATAATGTTGTGTCAGCACTTCTACCTCCTGATAAACCCATCTATTGTGTTGTTTGGATTCAAACACATTGCTACTCTAATATGAGTATACATGTGACAAAGTAAACAGTAATTTCAAAAAGAGTAAAATAAGCCCCCACTAGAATATATAAAGAACTCTTACGATCAACAATAAAAATAAAAAATACCCAACTAAAAATGTGCAAAGGACCTAAATAGACATTTCTCCAAAGGAGATATACAAATGGCCAATAGCACATGAAAAGATTCTCAATATCATTAGTCATCAGCAAAACCACAATGAGATATAGCTTCATATTCAGTAGGATGGCTAGAATGGAAGAGACTGACAATAGCAGGTGTTGGTGAGGATGTGTAGGAACTGGAACCCTTATATACTGCCAGTGGGAATGTAAAACAGTGTAGCCACTTGGGAAACAGTCTGGCATTCCTCCAAAGCTTAAACATAGAGTTACCACATGAACCAGCAATTCCATTCTTAGATATGTACCCAATAGAAAGGAAAACATATGTCTACACAAAAATTTGTACATGAATAGTCACAGCATCATTACTCATAACAGCCAAAAAGTAGAAACAGCCCAAATGTCCATTAACTGGATAAATGGATAAACAAAATGTAATATATCCATATAATGGGATATTTTTTGGCAATAAAAAGGAATGAAGGGATCCCTGGGTGGCTCAGCGGTTTAACGCCTGCCTTCAGCCCAGGGTGCAATCCTGGAGTCCCGGGATCGAGTCTTGCGTCGGGCTCCCAGCATGGAGCCTGCTTCTCCCTCTGCCTGTGTCTCTGCTTCTCTCTCTCTCTCTATGTCTATCATGAATAAATAAATAAAATCTTAAAAAAAAAGAAAAAACAGGAGTGAAGTACTGATTCATGCTACACCATGGTAGAACCTTGAAAACTTTATGCTTAGGTGAAAGCAGCTCATCACATGAAATCACGTATTATAGGATTCCATTTATATGAAATGTCCAGAATAGGCAAATCCATAGAGACTGGAAATACATTGGTAGTTGCCTAGGACTGAAGAGATGGGGGAGGGAACAGGAGAGGGACTGCTAATGGACTTGGGTTCTTTTCTGAATGATGAAATTGTTCCAAAATTGATCAAAATCATGGTTGCACAACTCTTAAATATAGTAAAAAACACTGAACTCTACATTTCAAATGGGTAGGTGGGCATATTTGCATGGTATCTGTATTCTATATCCATAAAGCTGTTTCATATATCAAAGAAATAAAATAAAACCAAAACAATACAAAAAATATCTCCAAACAGAGCCAGCATCCAGCTTTCTTCCTGTTTCCAGGGCAGGGGTTTCTCTCCTATTTGCCTTTAATTCATTTATCTTTCTACTGACTAGGATCCACCCTGCCAGCAAACTCCTGTTTGCTCTGCATTAATATCCCGAGGATGCACCAGGCCCAGTGTGGTCCATGATGCTTGCCAACTAGGTCAGTGTTAGGAAAGGCAAACAGCCCAGGCTGGCCCTGTGGCTATTTCAAAATATGACAACATGAGGGTGTGAGAAGCAGTAGAGAGGCCCCTCCACATGATCCAGAGGATAGGACACAGGAGCCTTTCTTCCAATAGAAACCTCCCATTTTTTTTTAAAGATTTTATTTATTCACAGAGACAGAGGGAGAGAGTGGCAGAGACACAGGCAGAGGGAGAAGCAGGCTCCATGCAGGAAGCCTGATGTGGGCCTCCATCCCGGGTCTCCAGGATCACACCTGGCTGCAGGTGGCGCTAAACTGCTGTGCCACCAGGGCTGCCCAGAAACCTCCCATTGATGACCTAGCAGGTGAAGCTGGATACCAGCACATAGGTCTGGAAATAGGAAAGCACTTCCTGATGGCAGGGACCAGCTCTGGGGAGTCATTACAGTGGGAAGGAAGGGCACAAACACTGACCCAGCACTACCCCATGAAGAACGCTAATTGCTTTACACACTGATCACATTATCTTCCCAATGACCCTGTGAAGTATGAGGGAGGGACTCCCATCATTCTTGCTTTGCAAATGATGAAACCCCAGTTCAAAGAGGTTAAGTAACTTCCCTCAAGTTGCATGGTTAGAAGTGCCTGAGCCAGATTTTAGTCTGGCTCAGGAAAAAAAAAGATTCACAGATAGATATTCCACAATAGTGGACTGGTTAAATTAATTATGCTTCATTCATACATTGGGACAGTATGCAAATGCTAAAAAGAATTAGGCATGCATTAAATACTGATATGGAATGATCTCCAAGATGTACTGTTGAGTGAGAAATACAAGGTGCTGAAGAGTGGCTATACTACGCTACCACTTGTCAAAAAGAAGGAGGCCAAGAATACAGAGAATTGTAATTGCCTATGTCTGAATAAAATGTCTCTGAAAAGGACACCTAAGAGACTAGTGGCATTGTTTGCTTCTGAGGTATTTATGGTTGTCAGGCTCTAAGACCTCGAGAGTCTAGCCTCCTGGTAGTCACACCCTGTGCGGGCTACATTGCACTGACTTGTTAGGTACACCAGTAGGACATCACAGACGCGACGGTGTGCGACTGCCAAAGCTAGGGCAGTGAGGCATTATGGATTGTTTCTTTTGGATAATTTATTGACATGTCATGAGGATGCTCAAGAAGCCCTATAGAGAGGTCTGGGTGGCAAGAAACAGGCCTCCTGCCAACAGCTCTGTGAGGGAGCCATCTTGGAAGTGGACCGTCCAGTCCCACTCAGGCTTTCAGATGACTGTCACCCCAGCTAACATTTCACTGTGGCTTCATGACAGATCCAGAGACAGGACCATCCAGTTAGGGTATGCTCAAATTCCTGACCCTCTGAAAGTATGGAAGCTAATAAACATTTATTGTTTTCTTAAGCTGCTAAATTTTGGGTTAATTAGTTATACAGCTATTGATAAATAATATAGATTTTGTGGGGGGTACTGCTGTCACAAATATCTAAAAATATGGGAGTGGCCTTGAAACAGGGGAGTGGGTGAAAAGCTGGAAAGACTGAGTGTTCATGAAAGCCTAAAATGGCTTGAACAGAGTATTTGTATAAACCTGATGGCATTTGGAGGCACTCTGGACTTACAGGAAATGTTACTAGAAACTGAGGGAAAGAGGATCCAGTTAGCAGAACTGGAGAGCTAGGGGATGGGGGTGCAAAGGAGACTTTTTACTTTGAACCTTTTGAATGTTTAATGTGGTACCCACGTGAAAGAGTAAGTTGACAATATTTAAATAATAACTTTTAAATGAGGTCTAGAGAGTGATACCCATAATTCAAGATGACTTCTAGGGCTTTTGGGCACAGCTGGGTCCCCTTCCTACCACTATCATGCACAGGTTATTCCTGCTCTGAATGGTCCCCATTTTTAGAAGGGCTAAAAAGCTCCATATGTCCCCATCTCCCAGATCGATGGCCAGGGCTCCCCCTGCACTTCAGGGGACCGAGGAAGCTTTGGGATATTTGGATTGGTTCCTTTTTTTAAAAAATATTTTTATTTATTAGAGAGAGAGAGAGAGAGAGAAGCAGGCTCCATGCTGGGAGCCTGACGTGGGACTCGATCCCCAGACTCCAGGATCACACCCTGGTCTGAAGGCGGTGCTAAACCACTAAGCCACCGGTGCTGCCCTGGATTGGTTCCTTAAATGTCTCTTCTTCTTCTCTTTTTCATCTATTTCTTTCTGTTCTAATTTCTGGAAGATTTTCTTGGTTTGACTTCCAATTAGTCTTGGAACTACTTTATTTCTTCCATCATACGTTTAATTTCCAAGAACTTTTACTTGTTCCTTGGCTGTTCCTTTCTTGGAGCATCCTAATCCAATCGTATGAACACAAGATTTTCCCTTATTTAGCTGAGATATGAATTAATTTTAAAAATTGTTTTCCTGTTTTCTATATTGTCTATTTTCTCAGAGCTCCTGTTTTTGTTTTTGTTTTTTTCTATTTCTTTTCATTTTATTTGTCTTTTCTCCCTTTTTTACTTGAGGTTTCTCATAGCATCCCATGTGCACCAGTTCCTTGCTTTTATATTTAAGAATCAGGTGTTAACAGAATCACTGGAGACCATGTGCAGGGACAGGGGTTTCCTGAAGGTGTCTCCTTAGCCTGATGGGGAAGGAGCTGATTTTTCTTGCCAGGCTCCCAGCGTTCACATATAAGGGGCATTTCTCCGGGTATTTTTGGTTACATAGACAAAAATTCCTAATATACTACCTGAGATATAACAACCTGGCTATGGGCTTTGGGAAACAGACAGGAATGGGGACCACCTGTGCCGGTTTTCACCAATGCCTCCCTCTTTAAAAAAAAAAAAAAAAAAAGATATTATTTATTTATTTATTTATTTTATTTATTTATTTATTTGAGAGAGAGAGAGAAAGAGAGAAGCAGAGCCCCCGCTGAGCAGAGATTCCCAACGTGGGGCTCCATCCCAGGACCTTGAGATCATGACTAGGACAGACACTTAACCGACTGAGCCGCCCAGGGGCCCTTCTGCAAGCACTTTAGTTGATACTTCCTGTGCCCTGCAAGATCAGTTATCATTGCTCTGCCTTCCCAAAACACCTTGAAATCTCTCATTTGACTGTCTTCTCCCCTGTTCTCTTTGTCCTAAATTTTATTTTTGCGTTAACATTTTAGTTGTGTCTCTGTAAGAAGAGGTAAAAATCTCTTGTAATCAATTTGGTCTGTTTAACTGGAAGGAGCTCCTATTTTCTTAAGATGGCACAGCCTCAACAAAACACACCTATGGGCAAGAATCAGGTCATATATCCCCAGTTGAAACCGAGATGCTGTCATTGTGGGCTCCAATAAGTGGGTGGAAGCTAGCTGCCAACCAGCGAAAGAGCATGCCTGGAGTGGGGAGGCAGGTCCCAGGGACTTGGGGAAACCGTGAGGAGGCCAGTAACACCCTAAAAGTATCAACAATTGAACATTAAATTCAAATAAGTTTGGGGATCCCTGGGTGGCTCGGTGGTTTGGCGCCTGCCTTTGGCCCAGGGCGCGATCCTGGAGTCCCAGGATCGAGTCCCGTGTCAGGCTCCCTCCATGGAGCCTGCTTCTCCCTCTGCCTGTGTCTCTGCCTCTCTCTCTCTCTGTGTCTATCATAAATAAACAAATAAATCTTTAAAAAAATTTCAAATAAGTCTATTTGGCAACTGTAATCTTGTTAGGATGATCTGATAGTGACCTGGACTGTTTTTTTGTTTTGTTTCGTTTTGTTTTGTTAGATTCCTGTCTAACTAGACAACCATTTGATTGGGCATGTAAATGTCCTTTATTTTATCATTAAGAATATTTCTTGGGAAAAAAAAGAAAGAATATTTCTTGGGGCACTTGGCTGGCTCCATCGAAGGATGTGCGACTTTTTATCTCCAGGTTATTTGTTCAAGCCTTATGTTGGGTATAGAGATTATTAAAATAAACAAAACAAAACAAAAGAATATTTCTTTTTTTTAACATTTCCTTTCCTACAGCTCTTTCTTTCTTTCTTTCAGATTTTATTTATTTATTTATTCATGAGAGACACACAGAGAGAGAGGCAGAGACACAGGCAGAGGGAGAAGTAGGCTCCATGCAGGAACCCGACACGGAACTTGATCCCAGGACTCCAGGATCATGCCCTGAACTGAAGGCAGACGCTCAACCACTAAGCCACCCAGGCATTCCAAAAGAATATTTCTTAATTGAGAAAATATGGTAATATAATTTCCTATTAAGCACAAATAGGTGAGGATACCAAGAATAGTATAGCATTCACATGGCATACATTTAGATGTTAGCTGAACTTACTCCAGTCTCCAGGAAAGGCACAAAAAGAATTTTCAAATAAATGAATAATGTGGGGACCCACAGAGGGGACACCGAGTGCTTAAAAGCATGTAAAAGTAACCTTTCATGTTTCTTCCATTTTCTGTAGAATTGTTCCTCCCAAAAGGTAACCATTTTTTTTTATTTTTTAATTTATTTATGATAGTCACAGAGAGAGAGAGAGAGGCAGAGACATAGGCAGAGGGAGAAGCAGGCTCCACGCACCGGGAGCCCGACATGGGACTCGCTCCCAGGTCTCCAGGATCGCACCCTGGGCCAAAGGCAGGCGCCAAACCGCTGCGCCACCCAGGGATCCCAAGGTAACCATTTCTAAAAGAAAATTATAATAAAGCCAACGAAGCAATGTATATAAATTGTCAACTGAAATGTGCAAATATTTTCTGTAATTACTTTGCACAATGCTGTTCCCTCTTGGGGCTTGGGCCACCATTTTGTGGAGGGCTCCTGGGAACCCATGGTCCAGTCACACAAAGGTATCAAGTACAGGGCTCTGAATGGGTGTGAAGGAGCAGATTGAGAGGAGTGGGGAGCCAGGGCATATGTGGGGAGATTTCCCCCCAGAAGAAGGAGTAAAATCAGGAACAAAACTCAGAACTAAGAGATGCAGCTGCCTAGAGTGAGGCAGAGAAATAGGCCATGTGGTCATTTGAGGTATAATCAGTAATTCTCCCACTACTTAGGAAAGGGAACTTCTTGGACAACAGAAAAGTCCTGTGCAACCAAGGTATCATACCAGGGACTCTCAGGGTGTGAGAGAGACTTAAGCCATTTCTATTTTTTGACAGTCCTACTATATTCAAGAATAAAGAAGGGTTAGGGCACCTGGCTGGCTCAGCTGGGAGGAGCATGGGACTCTTGATCTCAGGGTCGTGAGTTCGAGTCCCATATTGGGTATAGAGATTACTTAAGTAAATAAATATTTAAAAGAAAAAAAGTGCCAAAATAGAAAGCACTGGGCAGAAATACCTTGGGCTGCAAATACCTTAAAACCTGCCTTTTCGATAAAGAAATGAATTTAGTTTTGAGGCATAATGAGAAGTCTAGAGATAAGCAGATGCTGGTATTGGTTCAATTGCTTGGCAAGGCCACCAAAAGCCCAGACAGTTTCTATCTTTCACCTCCATCATCTTTGACAAGCTGGATTTGGGGCCCTTGTCCTGCCTTCTACCACCAAGACCACCACCATGGCTCTGAGCATCTTGGCCACTTGTCAGTAACCTGACAAGTCAGGAAGTTACCCTGAATGGGGGTAGTACCAGCAGCTTTAGTTCCTTTACCAAGGAAGCAAAAGTTTTCCTAGAAGCTCCTAGAATTCTTCAGCTGCTACTTCATTGGCCAAAACCACATCACCTGACAATCTTTGCTGCATAGAAGTCTGGGAAAGTGAGTATTCCCACCCCTACCCTCACCCAAGACTTTATGATGGAGAAGCCAAGGAGAAGGGAGCTGGGAACTGATGTTTGCCTAGTCCACCTGCAGGGTCTGGTGCTCTGGCTTACAAAAGTTGTGGTATATTCCTGATATCCCCATTAACCAAATTACTGGTATAATGTTATATATATATATATATATATATATATATATATATATATATATATATATATAAAGAGAGAGAGAAAGAGAGAGAGAAGCAGGCTCCATGCAGGGAGCCCGATGTGGGACTCAATCCAGGACTGCAGGATCACGTCCTGAGCCGAAGGCACACACTTAACCAGCTGAGCCACCCAGGCATCCCTGTAATTCTATATACTGATACAGATATACCTAAAATGAACTATAATTGTGCTGCTTGGAATGTAATTAGAAACTTATGTTTTGGGGCGCTGGGGTGGCTCAGTTGGTTAAGCATCTGCCTTCAGCTCAGGTCATGATCCTGGGATCCTGAGATCTAGCCCCACATTGGGCTCCCTGCTCTGCGAAGAGTCTGCTTCTCCCTTTCCCTCTGCCATTCCCTCTGCTTGTCCTCTCTGTCAAATAAATAAACAAAAATCTTAAAGAAAGAAAGAAAGAAAGAAAGAAAGAAAGAAAGAAAGAAAGAAAGAAAGAAACTTATACTTTAAAACTTTAATTTGTGGGCAGCCTGGGTGGCTCAGCGGTTTGGCGCTGCTTCAGCCCAGAGCATGATCCTGGAGACACAGGATCGGGTCCCATGTCGGGCTCCCTGCATGGAGCCTGCTTCTCCCTCCTCCTGTGTCTCTGCCTCTCTCTCTCTCTCTCTCTCTCTGTGTGTGTGTGTGTATCTCATGAATAACTAACTAACTAACTAAATAAATAAATAAATAATTAATTAATTAAAACTTTAATTTGAAGTGCTCTGCTGCCAGTGGAGTCTAGTAATGAGAAACAAATTTGAAGAATTTTTTTTTAAGATTTTATTTATTCATGAGAGACACAGAGAGAAAGAGAGGCAGAGACACAAGCAGAGGGAGAAGCAGGCTCCTCGCAGGGAGCCCGACATGGGACTCGATCCCCGGTCCCCAGGGTCACACCCTGGGCCGAAGGTGGCGTTAAACCGCTGAGCCACCCGGGCTGCCCTAAAGAATTCTTTCAATACCATCAGCAAGTCTCTGACTCTGTATTCAGTTTCAAACCCATAAAACCAACAAAACCTAAAACTAAGGTCTCTTCTGTTTGAGGTATATTTGTGTATTGTCTCTCTTGCCCCCACTAAAATATGAGCTCCACAAGGGTGGGGACTGTCACTTTTGGCACTGTGGATAAATGAACAATGGGTGCTCTGGAGCCCAACCCTGGGCCTCAAGGCAAGAGCTCTGCTTCCTAGGATGATTCAAAAGTGAATTCTTAAATATTTGAGAAGCTCTGTGTTAATGGTATCAGAAATTACTGGTGGGATTGATTGGGGGTATAGTAAGGAGCGCCCCTTTTCTCCATTTGCGTTCTGAATTAGTGAGACAGAGAAGAGTAAAGCAGGTGTAGACTGCAGTGTCACCTTCACTGCTGACCCAGTCCAGGATTCAGGGTGTGGGTGAACAAGGCAACAACTTAATTTCCTGATGCCATATCCAGAATTAGATCCATCTTGCTGGTCGTAAAAAGTGCTGAAAGCCCCAGGCCTTGCTCCAGGGCTGAGGCTTCACAGCTGAGCTCCAAGCTGGAAAACAGGACAGGGCAGAGCCAGACTTAGGCTGTCCTCTCTAGCTTACCACTCTGGAACACTCTGCCCCCGTGCACCCACCTGCTCCAGGAGAGGCTGAATGAGAGAGAGAGGACAGGAGAGCGAGAGAGCGTGCCACGTGGAACAGTCTTTTCCCAACCACCACCACCACCACCACCCCGCTGCCCCAACTTATGGAGATTGTTCTGTTTCCCCTTCTTGTTCCTTTCTCCATACTAAAGGACATTATGTCAGCCACAGTCCAGTGTCTGTCTGGCACTCGGAGATACTAGGCACTTAATATGAGTTAGCCTCCCTTTCTCCTCTTCCCTGCATAAATGATCCCTCAACCAAGGTAGGGAGAAATGAGCCTTCCCTTCCTCACGGAACATATTTAGACTTCATTTCTCCTTGAGATTGCTCAATTTCCCTTCCTATTTGCAATTTCCCCCAGCATGTGACTCGCATTTGGCAAATCTTCCCCTGTGGCAGTGGGACAGTGTACCACAAAGTCAAATTGCACTTACTGGATAGACTCACATACCCCCCATCTCTGCTGAGGGTTCTTCTTGCCTGAACCAGCTTTGGGATCCATCTGGTCTTCCTCAGGTCCCAATTCCAATATGTGAAGGGAATTTCCTTTTCTTTTTTCTTGCCATGCAGCATTTGAAGCCCTTTCTTATGTTTGGAGGACTCTCAACGTTATAATTTTATTAGGAGGAGGCCCCTATCTCTCACTAGAGAAGTTGAAAATGCTAGATTTACCATTCTCCCTCCTCTCTTTGCTCCTGAGGCCAGGGCATGTGCTCTAGGCTCACCCAAGCAGAGGAGTCTACACCGAACTTTGGTGGGTAGCTGGTGGTAACTGGGCAAGCAGGAACCCCAGACCATGCCTGTGTTTGGTGGTGGAGAGCCCAGCAGGCACACACAGGAAGGTTCCATTTGGGGCTGTGTCCCTGGCAGCTTTGAACCTAGTTCTTGGGTCTCCTGATGGTTCTGTGAGCTGCCCATTAACTGAGACATTTTCTCTTAATTCAGTCATTCAGTTTCCATGGTTTATAGACACAGTATCCAAGTCCCTAATCTTTCTAAGCCTACTTTTTCAACAGTCCTCACTTTAAGGAAGAGAAAGGAGACATGGGGGTTCCTGACGGGCTCCATCAGTGGAGAGTGTGACTCTTGATCTTAGGGTTGTAGTTTCAAGGCCCATTTTGGGTGTAGAGATTACTTAAAAATAAAATCTTTAGGGCACCTGGGTGGCTCAGTGGTTGAGCATCTTCCTTTGGCTCAGATCGGGATCCCAGGATCTTGGGATCAAGTCCCACATCAGGCTCCCTACAGGGAGCCTGCTTCTCCCTCTGCCTGTGTCTCTGCCTCTCTCTCTCTCTCTCTCATGAATAAATAACATCTTTAAAAATGAGAGAGAGAGGGGACACAGAATGCAACTCGGGAAAAATATGATTTTGCTCACATTGTCCTTTTGCTGCTCCCCCACAGGCTTTGTGTTGGGTAGGGCAATGTTGTAGAAAGTACACAGAATAAGAACCATGTGCTTTATTTATTTATTTTAAGACTTTATTTGTGGGATCCCTGGGTGGTTCAGCGGTTTAGCGCCTGCCTTTAGCCCAGGGCGTGATCCTGGAGTCCCGGGATCGAGTCCTGCGTTGGGCTCCCTGCATGGAGCCTGCTTCTCTCTCTGCCTGTGTCTCTGCCTCTCTCTCTCTCTCTCTGCGTCTCTCATAAATAAATAAAATCTTTTTTAAAAAAAGACTTTATTTGTGTATTTATTTGACAGAAAGAAAGAGAGCTAGAGGGAGCACAAGCAGGGGGAGCAGCAGAGAGAAGGAGAAGCAGGCTCCCCAATGCAGGACTCTATCTCAGGACCCCAAGACTGTGACCTGAGCCAAAGGCAGACACTCAACCACTGAGCCACCCAGATGCCCAAAACCATGTGCTTTAGATTTCATTTTGTCAAAGCTATCCCAGTGACCTGAGGTGAGTCACCTTACCTCTCTAGTTTGTTTGTTTGTTTGTTTAATGTGCACAGTTGGGGGGCTTTAATTCCTTTTGCCTTTCCCTCTAAGTGCCAAGATGGCAATTCTAGCCTTTGCAGCCATGTAGGAAGAAGAAAGGTGGCAGCCTCGGGGTGGAGAAAGCTAACTAAGGCTTTCCAGAAATCCATAGCGGGCTGGTGCTTATTCAACATTGGCCAAAGGAATACCCCATCACCCCCAGCCGCAAGAGAGATGAGAAGGCATGTTTTCAACAGAGAAGAGAACCAAGCCAAGACAAGGTTGGAAGGGTACTAGGTCCAACCTATAGTGTCTACACAGGTTCCTAGTGGGAAATACACAGAGCTCTGTTGGGGCAGAAGAGGACACGCCTACCTCCATCAGGGGCGGGAAAGGGCTTCCCAGGCTGAAGGCCCAGCCTTAGCAGCATTTCAGGCAGAGTCAACCACAGGAAGCACAGGGAGCAAACTCATGGGCTGGAAAGGGCCTGATGCTTGCAAGTTTGGTTTTCTTGTGTGCATGTGTGTTTGTCAGCAGTTTATTTATGCATCCTATGAGTTTGGTTTTCATCAGCTATTGATGAATCATCTGGGGAGCTTTGGAAATAGAGGTCAGGGTGGCCCCAGATCTACCTAACTGAAACCTCGATGGGATGCTGCAAGGTTGAGACAGTCAGCTCCTGTCTCCACCGGAGGGGTCCATGGGGTAGAGATACTGGCCAAAGCTGCCCACAGGGGACCCACGCTGACCACAGAAGCAGAAGGGAAGTCCAGCAAGTGGGAAGCTGCTTGCTGAGGGATGGTCACAGGGCACTGCTAACCTGTCAGCTTCCTGGGGTGAGGAATGAAGGAGGACCAGTTTCGGGCAGTAAAACCCAAACCTGGGGAAATAGCCAGAGTTCTCTAGATTCTTTCTGGGTGTGACAGAGGCTGCACCTCCTCCACTTCTGGCTTTTCTTGGAGCCAGCCCAGCAGGGCCCCTGTCCTTCCCAGGGGGCCAGAGGGAAGTGGAGGAAAGATGAGGTCACACTGGAGTCAACTTCTTTCATTTTGTAAAACTGAAACTCTGTGTCCATCACCCACTAACTCCACATCTCCCTCCCCAGGCCCCTGGCCAACCACCATTCTTTCTGTCTCTGTGAATAAAGGGAAGCCCGTGATATTTGTCTTTTTATGACAGGCTTCTTTCACTTAGCATGCTGTCCTCGAGGTTCATGCACATTGTGGCATTTGACCGAATATTCCTCCTTTTTAAGACTGAATACAATGCCATTGTATGTACACAGAAGGTTGTGTTTATCCATTTAAGCAAAGATGGGCAGTGGGATTGCCTCTGCCTTTTGGCTCTTTGAATAACTGCTATGAACACGGGTGAACAAGTATCTCTTCAAGTTTCTGCTTTCAACTCTTTTGTGTACATACTGCCAAGTGGAATTGCTGGGTCACAGGGCACTTCTATTTTTAATTTTTTGAGGAACCTTCATATACTTTTCCATAGCAGCTGCACCATTTTACATTCCCACCAACCGTGCTCCAATTTCTCCACATTCTTGCCAACTCTTGTTATTTCACTTCTTTTCTTTCTTTGTTTCTTTCTTTTTTTAAAAAAGATTTTACTCATTTATTAATGAGAGACATAGAGAGAGAGAGAGAGAGAGAGAGAGAGAGGCAGAGACACAGGCAGAGGCAGAAGCAGGCTCCACACAGGGAACCCCATCTGGGACTCGATCCCCCGTCTCCAGGATCACGCCCTGGGCTCAAGGCGGCGCTAAACCAGTGAGCCACCAGGGCTGCCCTCTTTATTTCTTCTTTCTTTTTTGGTAGTAGCTCTCCTACTCTGTGTGAAGTGTTTTTTCTTTTTTCTTTTTTGGTTGTATAGAAACATCTTAAATTATATTGGCAATAACCTGCCTCCTGTGCTATTTGGAGTATGTGGGCAACAGTTACCAGAAATCACAAGTTATACTCACTGCCCCCCCATCCCTCACGATGGGGGCTGGCCATCTTTACTCCAGTACTCCATACAGGAGGGCAGAAGAGCAAAGAGCTTGGCTGGGTGTAGGCAAGACCATCACCAGAATCAGAATTGGGATCTAGTCATTTTCAGACAGAAGCAGGAAGTTTCTCTTTGAATCAATACTTCCTTCCACTTTCTTTTCGTTTGAGTAAACAGAAACCCTAAGAATTTAAACCCTTTCCAGGGAGTTCTGAGCTATGGTCAGAGGGAAAGAATAAAGCAACATAAGGAAATGGCCATCTTGCTTGCAATTTTTAGTTTTGCACATGGGTCATTGCGAGGTTCCTCAGCAACTGGCCTGGGTCCTTGGAATGGCCTCTGGAATGTGGGCAGAATGTAGCAGGTCCTGGTCTGCCCAGTCCTGCTCAACCCCTGTCCTGCCAGCAGTACATGCCATATCCAATCTGGAGTGTCCTGTTCATCCATGCCCTCTCACAGTCCCCCTTCTGGCTTTCTGAGGAGCCCCATACCCTGGTCTGCCCCTGCTTGCTGCACTGCTTATACCCCTTAGCATAGAAGCAGAGCATGACACAGTTTCTTTATCCTGCTGGACATACAGGGGCCTCCCTGCTCTTACTGGTCCCCGTGCTTTGGGCTCTTCTCATGACACAGCCCATCCTCCCTGGCTGGGCCATGGGTCTGTGATAGGGACGCATGAGGTATAGGCCTTGCCTGGAAGAGTTAGTCATAGCAGAGGAAAAAACAGTAATGACAATCAGCTAATAGAGTGCTGTATAAAAGAAAAGCTAAGTGCTCTATTGGATAAAAAATAAAGGCCCAGAGGCCCTGGGTGGAGTGCTGGAAGGAACAGTTTACCTCAGCCTTGGCTTTGCCGGGGAGGTTTGGAAGGAGGAAAAGGCCACTGACATCCCACTCCACAGGAAGGCAAGGTCTCCAATTGCTGCTGCTGAGCTGGCCAGGGGTGTCATGGGCATTGGACATCTAGCCACCTAGGCCACACCTGCAAAGTGCCTGAGACAGGGATGGTGGCACCAAGCAGCAGGGTAGGCGGCCAGGTTGGGGCCTCTCCGCTGTGAAGAATGAGGCACCTAAGAGGGACATCAAATCTAGGCAGAGAGAGTCAGGATAAAGGTGTGGTACTTTTCTTCTGGATTTGTTTTTCTAAAAGCACTGACTCCTCCCAAATAACACAGGACAACAATTGCTCATATCGATCATTTGTGATGGGGCATTTGTTTGTATGCTTGGCTACATTCTTCTTGTGTATTATCTCATTTCATCTTCATAACAACCTTATGAGTCTTTATCATTATCTTCATTTTGTAGGCAAAGAAATTGAAGAGGCACCTGGGTGGCTCAGTGGTTGAGCGTCTGCCTTTGGCTCAGGGAGTGATCCCAGGATCCCCCGTCCCGCATAGGCCTCCCAGTTTGGAGCCTGCTTCTCCTCTCTCTTCCTATGTCTCTGCCTCTCTGTGTGTCTCTCGTGAATAAATAAATAAAATCTTTTTAAAAATGCTTATCATATTTAAATATTAGCAGCCTCTATCTCTGTGATGTGTATTTCCCAAATAATTCTTCTGATGAAACCAGGAGAGAGAAATATTGGTTAAACCCCACTGTGACCAAGTTTTTCAAGTTTTAGACTCTGTGGGGTCATGGATGTGTTAACTAACCCCATTGTGATAATCATGTCACATATACATGTATCAGTTCTTTAACTTAGAGGTCTTAAACATTCACAATGTTACATGTCAATTCTATCTCAATAAAGCTGGGGAAAAGAAAACAAAAATAAAAAAAGAAGTTTGCCTAGGTAAATAATTATTAAGATAAATAGGTCATTAGGTAGGGCGTAGAAATCTTTTGTTATAAAGAGAGTTTTTGATGACGTAAATTTTCTGTAGCAAGTTGACTGTTCACACTCTAAGTATAAAACTGTCCCTAGCTCTTCAGGCAAATTACCTTCACTCACGAAGCATTAACCAGTTGAAAGATGCTTTACAATCTGACAAGTAAGCCCCAAGCAGGCAATGCAGCTCTGCTTTAATCTTTTAGGAAAAATACCTGCTTTTATGACTGACCTACCTGTAAAAATCAGATAAGTAACATGGAGAATAGGGACTACCATGAAACTATTTTTTTTTCTTAATTAAAAATACTTTATTACTATTTGAGCTTTTGGGGAGTCAATCTTTTTTTTTTTTTGTCAATCTTTTTTAAAAAAAAAATATTTTATTTATTCATGAGAGACACAGAAAGAGACACAGGCAGAGGGAGAAGCAGGCTCCATGCAGGGAGGCCGATGTGGGACTTGATCCCGGGTCTCCAGGATCACGCCCTGGACTGAAGGCGGCACTAAACCGCTGAGCCACCTGGGCTGCCCAAAACTATTTTTTAAAAAAAGAAAAGAAAAAGAAAGGAAAGAAAGAAAAAGAAAGAAAGAAAGAAAGAAAGAAAGAAAGAAAGAAAGAAAGAAAGAAAGAAAGAAAAAAAGAAAGAAAGAAAGAAAGAGAAAGAGAGAAGAAAAGAAAAGAAAAGAAAGAAAGAAAAGAAAAAGAAATTTACAATGCTAACCCAGATTATTGGAGACCTCAGAGCTTTTGGTGACATCTTCTGACCTCTGCTGGACACATATGAGATTGCATGGCCCTCAGGTCCAAAGCAACCCGCAAAACTTGAATTTTAGAGTTGAAGTTTACAGTGTCTCAGCTAAAGCCGTCACTTCAGGGACGCCTAGGTGGCTCAGTGGCTGAGTGTCTGCCTTTGGCTCAGGTCGTGATCCTAGAATCCTGGAATCGAGTCCCGCATTGGGCTCCCTGCATGGAGCCTGCTTCTCCCTCTGCTTGTGTCTCTGCAGCTCTCTCTGTGTCTCTCATGAATAAATAAGTAAAATCTTGTCTCTCATAAATAAATAAGTAAAATCTTAAATAAATAAATCTCTGACTTCACAGACAAAGAAGCATCTTCAAAAAAAAAAAGAAAACAACAACAACAAAGAAGCATCTTCCATAAAACAGGGATGTGCATACATTGATGAATTCCACGGGGGCAAATACCCTTTGGATTATCCGTAGAGAACCATCTTATTAGAAATAGTAACAGCTGGGCAGCCCCGGTGGCTCAGCGGGTTTGGCACCACCTCCAGCCCAGGGCATGATCCCGGAGACCCGGGATAGGATCGAGAGTCCCACGTTGGGCTCCATGCATGGAGCCTGCTTCTCCCCCTGCCTGTGTCTCTGCCTCTCTCTCTCTGTCTCTCACGAATAAATAAATAAACAAAATCTAAAAAAAAAAAAAAGTAACAGCTGACATAGACAACGTGGTCAATAATCAATAAAAGAAATCAAAGATTATTTGTGCAAAGTCATAATCATCTTCATGTCTCATATCCCATAATCCCATAATTATCTTCAGTCACTGATGATACATGTAGAGTAACAGAGAAGAGATTCAGAGAATTCATTTTCACTAAAGGTCTTTCTTAGTTGCAAATTCCTCTTCCTGGTTATGATTGTTAAGACTAGTTTGCTTTAGGGTGCCTGGGTGGCTCAGTCTGTTGGGCATCTGACTCCTTTTTTTTTTAAGATTTTATTTATTAGCTTTGCACAGTGATGGTATTGTAACCAATAAGATTTATCCGAGGCATGATTATTGCTAATTAAAGATTTTATTTATTTATTCATGAGAGACACAGAAAGAGAAAGAGGCAGAGACATAGGCAGAGGGAAAAGGAGGCTCCCCACAAGGAGTCCAATGCGGGACTCAATTTCGGGACTCTGGATCATGAACTGAGTCCAAGGCAGATGCCCAACTGCTGAGCCATCCAGGTGACCCACAGGCATCTGCCTCTTGATTTTAGTTGAAGTTGTGATTTCAGGGCTGTGGGATCAAGCCCTGTGTCGGATTCTGCACTCTAAGTGGAGTCGGCTTGAGATTCTCTCTCCTCCTCTGCCTCTGTCTCTGTATCTAAGATAAATAAATTTTTTAAACTTCAAAAAAATGTTTTCATTCTCAGAGAAAATTTCAATGGGCAAGAGAAGACTGCCTACTGTTAACAGGATTGCTCCTTGTAATAACTACATCTGCGAGGGTCCCTGCAAAGGCCCTTGGGAGACAGGAGAGGTGTCCAGAGGTCTCTGGTATTTCTTCAGCCAGGAGTCAAAGGTCTTCCCTTTGAGGCGTCTCCGGATCAGAAAGCTGAACAACCACTGAAATATAAGGTCAACTTACTCCACATTTTAAAAGATCAACATGCACGGTATTATCTAAATGTCATATTTGACAGAACATAACCTTTGGAGCCACATAGTCAGTGGTTCTTTACTAGGTGTGTGAACTTACATAAGTTATTTAACCTCTCTGAGCCTCATTGACCCCAGCTATGAAACATAAATCATAAATGATATTTTTCCAGAGAGTCATTTGAAAATATCTGAGACTGGGGGCACCTGGGTGGCTCAGTTGGTTAAGTGTCTATCTTTGGCTCAGATCATGGTCCCTAGGTCCTAGGATCCAGCCCCGAGTCAGGCTCTCTGCTCAGGGGGAGCCTGTTTCTTCCTTTTCCTCTGCCTGTCTCTCTACCTGCTTGTGCTCTCTATCAAATAAATAAATAAAATTTTTTAAAAAGAGAGAGAGAGAAAATATCTGAGACTGTGCAAATCCTTAGCACTATACCTGGACAAGAGGAAGTATAGTGTTTAAATACATCACATGCTATTAAATACATCAGATTTTAATGGTGGAAGATATACTACTTTTGTTTTACAATAAGAAGTACCAAAAAAAAAAACCCTACTAAGTTATGTATTTATCATGAAGGAAGTCTCCATTCTATCCCTCAAAGATCCAATAAAATAATCTAAATTGGACAAGACATATATGCACAAATGCTTTTATGAGGGTAGAAAAGCATCCTCAGTCTCATATTTTTTTGCTGTTTGCTCTCTCTGGTTTTCCTTTGCCTTCTCCACACTAACAAGTGCTCTGAAACAAAACAAATGAACAGAGGGGGGAAAAAAAAAAGAGGGCAGCCCGGGTGGCTCAGTGGTTCAGCGCCGCCTTCAGCCCAGGGCGTGACTCTGGAGATCGGGTCCCACTTCGGGCTCCTTGCATGGAGCCTGCTTCTCCTTTTGCCTATGTCTCTGCCTCTCTCTCTCTCTGTCTTTCTCTCTATATATATCTCTCATGAATAAATAAATAAAATCCTTAAAAAAAACAATATTAAAAAAAAGAGACAAACCAGAAAACAGACTCTAAACTCTAGAGAAGGGGCGCCTGAGTGGCTCATTGGTTAAGCATCTGCCTTCAGCTCAGGTCATGATCTCAGGGTCCTGGGATCGAGTCCTATGTCGGGCTCCCTGCTCAGTGGGGAGTCTGCTTCTTCCTCTCCCTCTGCTGCTCCCCCAGCTCCCGCTCTCTGTTGTTATCTGTCTCTCTCTCTCAAATAAATAAATAAAATCTTAAAAAAAAAAAAAAACAACTCTAGAGAAACAATCTGATGGTGACCAGAGAGGAGGTGAAAACAGGTGATGGGGATTAAGGAGCACACCTGTCACGACGAGCACTGAGTCCCATACAGAACTGCATGGGATCACTGTATCACACACCTGAAATTAATACAACACTGTACATTAACTACACTGGAATTAAAATAATTTTTTTAAATGTGAAGTGTTCTGAAAGCTTCGCAGTTGCATCAATTACCTGTGTGTATGTGTGTGTTTAAACATTTCACAGACATTTGCTTAGCAAATTTCTTCAAGAAGAAATGAGTCTGTCAATGAGAAACTGCCGATTTGATGGCTCCCTGAGTTAATGAAGTGGACCCAGTCTATCTTTCATTGCGATGAGAGAGGGGAAGTGCAACCCTTTCCCATTACATACCAGAGCAGAAGTTACAGGGCGAGTACTGTTGAGAAAGAGTGAAGAGCTATCCAGGCTCTTAAAATAAGAATCCTGTCTTTGGATTCTGGAGCTTTGAAACCCTTTGGGCGGAGCAGTATCCATCAGTTTTAGGATTTATTTGCTCCCGTAAGGAAGATTGTTTTTGCAAAGCCTTTTGTGGCTGAAGAATATTTGCAGAACACCAGTCTAGTCTTATTCCCTGATTTTACATAAGAGGAAACTGAGGCTTATGGAAAAACAATGAGTTTTTTAAGTAAGTTAGAAGCAGAGTGAAAACCAGAACCTAGACATCTCTTAGGAGTCCGGGGTCTTGGTTGCCAGTTATGGAAGCCAATTCGGGAAAACGTGAACAAAGGCTCACCGGGGCTGTCAGAATGGTTGAGAACCTGAGTGTCAGAGTTGAGAATAGCAGGAACAAAGCTTGTCTGGAGGGCCAAGAAGCTCAACAGAGTTCATAATAAGTCCAGAAATGGTTTCCTAACTGGAGAAATTGGTTCAAAATATCAATCAATTCCTCTTCCATCTGGGCTGCAACTGATAGCATCAACCTTCCCCTCATAGTTTTATGTCACTTGTTCAAGCTTCGGAGCCCAGGACAGAGCACCTGGCTGGCTGAGCTGAAGTCACACACTCATATCCTGGCTGAAGCGGAGTCCGGAGAGTCAGCACTGGCTCCGTGAACTCCCATATGAGAACGTCACCACAAGAACCCTCCTCCAATGAGGAAGGAATAATGCCCCAAAAGAGAAAGGGGATAGTGTTTGGGGGATGGATGTGGGCAGCCCATGGGGTAACCCCAGGGAGCTGGAAGGGAAATAGAGCAGATCCTGACCACGTGGATCAATTGCCCCAAACAGAAAGAGACAGAGGAGGCACAAAGCAACCTTGTTGATGTTTGACACCGGCCTCTGTTCTTCACAGGGCAAGCTGGGTTTTGCTGTTACTTCTCTGTACGGTTGGGCAAATCCCTGACACTATTCTCCATACACTTCACCAACTCATCACCAGTTTGAAACTAGTTATTTATCACCCTATACCCACTGTTTAAACAGTGGCTCTTTTAGGATAGTATTTCTTAAAATGAAGCTCTGAGTCAAAGATTATGATAAAAAGTAGGCTGGATCTTTAGAGAAATCATGATGGTGTATCAATTAAGATTCTCCAGAGAGACTGAACCAGTGGGATGTGTGTCGACAGGGGGACTTCTTATAAGGAATTGGCTCATGTGAGTGTGGAGGCTGGTGAGTTCAAAATCTGAAGGGTAGCTGGCAGGCCAGAGACTCAGGGAAGGCAGCGTGAGCACAGCGTGGTCTGATAGCAGGATTCCCTATTCTGGGAAAGTCAGTCTTTTCTAATAGGACCTTCAACTGATTGGATGAGGCCCACCTCCCAGAGAGTAATCTGATGTACTCAAAGTCTAATGATTAAAAAGTTTAATCTCGTCTAAAAAATACCTTCACAGAAAGAAACAAGAATAATGTTTGACTAAATATCTAGTACCATGACCTGGTCAAGTTGACACATGAAATTAACAGACAGGTCTCAGAAAAAGAACTGAGAATGTTTAAATGACCTTACAGCCTGCTATGGCCACAGTGTGACTGTGGGCAGCTGCTGTCCTCTCTGAGCCTGTTTCCTTATCTGTAAGGGTTCGAGTTGGGTAGGATCTTGGAATTTTGGGGTAAAATAGCAAGATGAGCATTAGCCTCAAATTTATACCCTCCCAAATTCTCATGAGAAATTTCCAGCAGAGAATTTTGGGCTTTTTTTTTTTTTAAGATTTTATTTATTTATTTAAGAGAGAGAGAGAAAGAGAGCCAGAAAGCACAAGCAGGAGGAACAGCAGGAGGAGAGGGAGAAGCAGGCTCCCCGCTTAGCATGGAGCCCAGTGTAGGGCTCAATCCCAGGACCCTGGGATCATGACCTGAGCCGAAGGCAGGCGCTTAACAGACTAAACCACTCAGGTGCCCCTCCAATAGTTTAAAATGGTGAGGACTTATATCAGACTTAGAAACCAGGTATAACACTCTTCATGAGTTTCCTACTCTGTACCCATTTCTTCATTCCCAGTAGCATCTCAGCTTTTCCTCAAGTTCCCATCTTTCCTTACACAGCCCATGAGCTTCAGGAAGAACTGAACATAGCAGGTGTTGGCTTGCTTGGCCTAAGGGGATTTTCGTCCTCCTTGCTATTGGTTGGTTCAGGAACCCAGCAAATTAACACACAACATTTCCCTGGACACAGATTCACAAAAGAGTTAGTAATTAATTGGAGATAGAAGATGAAGGAGAAGTTTGCCAGAAGCTTCTGAAAAAGTTACATTCTTCTGCTTCAGAGATACCTGCCAGAAGAGACCACTTGTCTTCCTCTGGAAGTTGTCAGGTGAGGTTTAGAACTGTTTGGCCAACTTGCTACCAGTATAGGATGAATCCAACTCAAGGGAAAGAGGACCCCAGGGAATCCCAAGAACCAAAGCTGAAGCATCGGCTGTATCTCATCTGATCACTCCCTAATGATGGGCTTGGGGATCCAATAAATCCTCTTCATTTTTTAAGGCAGCTGAGTGGGGATTTGGTTATTCATACCAAACAGAAACCTAACAGACGCACTATAAAAGCTGCCATTGAGATGCTTCTGGAATTGGTGCTAGGCAAACCCTGACAGAACCCTTCTCCTCTCCTATTATGGAATAACAGGCAGGAAGCTGCACAGCAGGGCTTTCTGAGCAGACAGCTGCACCAGGCTGTGCATTTGTCCAGTGGGCTTTCTCCCAAGTGAGCAAACAGAGAGATATTGCCATATCTATAAAAAGATGCTGCAAATCAAAAGAGGAGTGCTGCCCTGGAGAATCAAGGGAGATTCTCTAACCTGAAGTAAATTCATGCAACATTTTAGAAAATTTATGAAATTTATGAAATGGATATAATTGTTTAATCTGCTCAGCATCCCTCCCTTACCTCCTCTGATGATTGGCCTCATCCAATGGATACAGGTCTGGGAATGAGACCCTGGCTTGACCAGTAAGTCCGTCCATTCCTGTAAAGATTCTCTGACACCAGGAGAGAGAAATTCTATTGCTTCTTTGGTTATGGAGCTAAAAAGATGAGTTTGGTGTTTCTAGTGTTTATGTTTCTAACCAGGGAGCAAAAATCCAACTGCAATAAGAGAAAACAAAGCCAGTGAGGTTAAAGAGGAAGAGAGAGAGAAAGACAAAGAAAGAAAGAGAGAAAGAAAGAGAGAGAGAGAGAGAGAGAGAGAGAAAGAAAGAAAGAAAGAAAGAAAGAAAGAAAGAAAGAAAGAAAGAAAAGAATAACCTGGCAGCATGAAGTTCTGGTTCTGGTCTGTCTTCCTGAGGCTCCTGGAGACATCCTAGCTCCCCAGACTTCCTTCAGCCTGTCAGCTTCCCCAGGGTTTTTCATAAAGTCTCCTCTTCCCTCAGGCCACTTCCAGCTGTGTTTCTGTTTCTTGCATGTGAAAAAACTGTGGTGTTCTTATCCAGCCACATGGAAGGAAACATTGGCTGAGACAGAGCAAGAAGTCACACAAGGAAGGATCCGTTTGAGGTCAGGAAATATTTTCCTGGAGAAGCAAACTACAAATGCCAAATGAAACACTGCACAGAGGCAGAACTGCCAAAAAGTTAATGAAGAAGACAAACTTTTATTTTTTTTAAGATTTTATTTATTTATTCATGAGAGACACAGAGAGGCAGAGACACAGGCAGAGGGAGAAGCAAGGGCCATGCAGGGAGCCCGACGTGGGACCGGATCCCAGGTCTCCAGGATCACACCCTGGGCCAAAGGCGGTACTAGACCACTGAGCCACCGGGCTGCCCTGAAGAAGACAAACTTAAGAAATTACCCTAGAACTCAGAAGATGAATCCGAAAACTGGAAATCAAGAGTGATGTGGAGGACTTGTCCAGGAGATCCGAGGTAGACATACAGGCCAACAGCCCTATGTCAGCACTTTATAATAAAAAATGCGTATGTTTCTGCTGTAAAACATTCAGGGAAATAAAGATGAGAAATAGTTTCATATTATGTTGGGTCAGAGTTTACTGCCAAGAAAGTGTTGTTTTTCATAGATTTTAGGATTTTGGAATTACAACTCAAGGAAACTGTAATAGGAATCCCAGAAGGAGAGCACAGAACCCATAAAATAGGAGACAGCAGCAAAGAATCAAGGGGAAGCGAGAAATATTCAAGAGTTGAAGATAGTAACATTTTGAAGCTCAAATGTCATAAAGTGTCAGATGAAATTAATTTAAACAAGAACTAAATGCAGTCTAGTCACATTTTTAATTTGGAAGAAAAAGAAAAAGATCTATAAGAATATAGAAAATCCTAATAAATAATTCACTACACTGATATAAGCCTCCGTATGAAACTTTCTGCCCTACACACAGTAAGTGTAATTTTCTTCAAACAAATATGTTACATTTATACATATTGATCACACACTAGGCCACAAAGAAAAGCTCAATTATTTTTGAAAGATAATTTGACCAAGGTCACTTAGCTGGTAGGTAGTGGAGGTAGGGATTCAACCCAGAGCTGCACCTCTTTACTTCTCCCAATATCTTAATTCTCTGAGGACAACAAGTAGACAGCAATTCATGTTCAAGTACTGATCACAGAGATGAGTATTGTAATTTGATGACAAAGACTAAAACTGGCTAACTGCCTAGAACAGTGTAAATATGCAGTAAATGTCAGTTCAATGAATAAATGAGCTAATGAAAACATGAAACAAGGCTCACCAAGGAATGCTGTATTTTACACGAGATATACTCAAAAGCTTTCTAGAACATCTTCTGAGAGTCTGAGACAAGGTTGGGGAAGGCAGCTGTTTCTTTATAATGCAAGTGATGTAGCCAAACTGCCATTAGGTACCATTAGAGGAGCATTAAAACCAGGATGTATGTAGGACCGAATTGCAGAAAGACTTCCCTAGGGTGACAGGGATCAATGGGAGACAGGGCCTAGAGAGCCTTAATGGTCTTCACTTACTCTTCCTCAAAACTTTTTAAGCTTCCCTCATAGTGACCAACCCCAGGGTAATGCACATTTAATTCAACTTCTAATGCAGGGTAATCAATAGCATTGCACCACAGACAGTTTATTACACGTAATCTGAAGTTTAACACATAAATAAATAAGTAATGTACACAAACCATAGCACTTAAGAGTACAATTTGGGGGCTTCTCTTTTCCCACAAATCAAAATACTTCTTACAATTTATTAAATATTTCATGTTAAAACATAATAAAATAATTTAAAGATTTTTAAAAAAACATCTAGGCTGGAATCGTTTGGAAATTTTTCCTTTACAATAATAATTATGATGACTTTTATGTATTTTTTAAAGGTTTTATTTTTTTAAAGTAACCTCTACACTCAGTGTGGGGCTTGAACTCACAACCCCGAGATCAAGATTCACTTGTTCCATCCACTGAGCCAGGCAGGTGCGCTGCCCCCCCTCTTGATGGCTTTTATTTTTAATAATACCTTGTAAGGTGTTTTAACATACCTTATTCCATTTTAATATTCCTCCCCAAATCTTTGTGAGTTAGGACAAGTAAACCCATTTAGCAGATGAACAAACTGAGCCATGAGAAGAGCCCTGCCATAAGAAATGGGAGTCCAACATCCATCCAGTTGAGGGTATTTTTATTTTTGTTTTATTATTATTTTCTTTATTAAAGATTTTATGTATTTATTCATGAGAGACATGCAGAGAGATGCAGAGGCATAGGCAGAGGGAGAAGCTTCCTGCAGAGAGCCTGATGTGGGACTCGATCCCAGGACCCCAAGATCACAACCTGAGCCAAAGGCAGACGCTTAACCACTGAACCACCCCGGTGTCCTCGTTGAAGGTATTTTTAGTCTCAAAAGGGACTTGGCTCTATTTGGAGCTGGTGGGGGTGGGGAGATGGAAGTAGTTTGACCCTGGGATTGATTGGAATTCAGACATGTCTAGACCTGGTACACTAGATTCACCAGAAGTCTTTAAGTTTCCTGTTGGTTTGTTTTGTAGGTGTAGACTTTAGGTAGAATGAGGAAGTCAATCATACCCTTTAATTCATGACACATCAAAATCATCATTAAGGAACTGCTCTTGGGCAGCCCCGGTGGCGCAGCGGTTTGGCGCCGCCTGCAGCCCAGGGCGTGATCCTGGAGACCCTGGACCCACGTTGGGCTCCCCGTATGTAGCTTGCTTTTCCCTCTGCCTGTGTCTCTGCCTCTCTCTCACTGTGTCTCTATGAATAAATAAAAAATAAAAATAAAAAAAAGGGAACTACTCATTTCTTCAATATTATTCCTTCCTTCTATACACTATCCTTACTCGATATCTATAAAATTTGAAACAGACAAAGCTATTCTTTGGTTACCAGGGTGACGGGGAAGGGGGGTTGGGAACAGCAGTGTTTCTGAGGTTACTGGTTTACTGGTAATGCTTTAGTTTTTATCTGCAACATGGTTATATAGAATTATTCACTTTGCAAAAATTCATTGTGTTACACTTTTTATCGGTATGGTTTTCTGTATGAATGTTACAGTTCCTTTAGAAAAAATCCTGCTGGAATTTTTAATGGAATTGCATACATTTATGGACTAATTTGGGAGAGAACTGCCATCTTAGAATTGCTAAGTCATCTTATCCATGTACATGTTGCTAAATTTTATTAAGAAGGCTATTGGTTATGAGGTCTGTAATTTTTTTTTGTTTGTTTTCCTTGCAAATATCTGGATTTAGTATCAGGGTAATACTGGCCTCATGAAATGGGGTTTAGAGTACTTACTCCTTATCAATTTTGTTTGTTTGTTTTTTCTTTAAGAGTTTGTAAAGATTTGGTGTTAGATCTTCCTTAAGCATGGGAGAATTCACCAATGAAGATACTTGGGCCTGGAGTTTTCTATGTGGGACAATTTTTAACTTCAGATTCTATCTATTTCTTTAATAGACATGGAGCCATTCAGGTTATCTATTGTTTCTTTTTTTTTAAGATTTTATTTATTTATTCATGAGAGACACACAGAGAGAGGCAGAGACTAAGGCAGAGGGAGAAGCGGGCTCCCCACTGAGCAGGGAGCTCAATATGAGACTCAATCCCACAACCCCGGGATCATGACCTAGCCAAAGGCAGATGCTCAACCATGGAGCCACCCAACTGCCCCTATCTATTGCTTCTTAAGAAAATTTTGGCAGTCCTCATCTTGCAAGAAATTTGTCCATTTCATCTAAGTTGTCAGATTTATTGGGATATAGTTATTCAGAGAATTCTCTTACTATCCCCTTAGTATCTGTAGAATCTATAGAGATGTCAGCTCTCTCACCCCTGATACTGCTAATTTCGATCTTTCTTTTTTTTTGCTGATCATGTGGCTGGATCTTCTCAAAGAACCAGAGTTTGGTTTCATTGATTTTTTAAAAAAGATTTTATTTATTTATTCATGAGAGACACTGAGAGAAAGAGAAAGAGAGAGGCAGAGACACAGGCAGAGGGAGAAGCAGGCTCCATTCGGGAGCCTGAAGTGGGACTCGATTCCAGGTCTCCAGGATCAGGCCCTGGGCAGCACTAAACCGCTGAACCACCCAGGCTGCCCATTGATTTTTTTTTTTCTATTGGTTTTCTTTTTTCTTTTTAGTTGATTGCTTTTTTCTCTAACATTTATTATTTTTTCTTCTCATTACTTTGGGGCTAATTTGCTCTTCTTTTTCTAGACTCATAAGGTGGAAGCTAAGAACACTTGTTATGAGACAAATAAATCAATGGAATAGAATGGAGTCTAGAAATAGGCCTGCACATGTATGGACAACCAATTTTTTTTTTTTAAATAAAAATGCTAAGACAACTCCATGGGAAAAGAATTGTCTTTTCAACAAATGGTGCCAGAACAATCAGATATCCATATGCAAAAAAAAAAAAAAAAAAAGAATTTTGGAGGCCTGGGTTGCTCAGTCAGTTAAGTGTCTGCCTTCAGCTCGGGTCATGATCCCCAGGTCCTGGGATAGAGCCCCTGCATCAGGCTCCCTGTTCAGCAGGGAGTCTGCTTCTCCCTCTCCCTCTGCTATTCCCCAGCTTGTGCTCTCTGGCTCTCTCTCTTTGTCAAATAAATTAAAAATCTTAATAAATGAATTTTAATGCATATCTCACAACATATACAAAATTTAACTCAATTGTATCACAGACCTAAATGTAAAACCTAAAACACTAAAATTTCTAGAAGAAAACACAGGAGAAACTATTTATGGCCTTATATTAGGCAAAGATTTCTTAGCAACACCAAAACACTATTCATAATAGGAGAAATTGATAAACTAAGCTTTAGCAAAATTAAGAACTGCTCTTTGAAAGACTTTGTTAAGAAATTAAAAAGTTAAGTCAGAGACTAGGAGAAAATAGTTACAAGTCACATATTTGATAAAATGACTTGCATCCAGAATACACCCAGAACTCCCAAAACTCAGTAACAAGAAAAGAAACAACAATTATTTTTTATTTTTATATTTTTTAAAGATTTTATTTATTTATTTATTGATGAGAGACACAGGCAGAGGGAGAAGCAGGCACACGCGGGGAGCCTGATGTAGGACTCAATTCCAGGACTCTGGGATCACCACCTGAGCCAAAGGCAGATGCTCAACTACTGAGCCACCCAGGTGTCCCAACAACACATTTTTTTAAAAGATGGGCTAAATATTTGAAAATATTTCACTAAAAAAAAAAAAAGAAGAAGAAAATACTTCACTGAAGAAGATATGTGGATAGCCAATAAACAGAGACACTCAATGTCATTAGTCATTAGGGGAAATGTAAATTAGAACCACAATTATATATCACTACATACCTATTAGAATGGCTAAAATTAAAAAATATTAATCAAACTAAGTCTTGCTGAGGGGGTAGAGCAACTGAAACTTCCATACATTGATGGGAAGGTAAAACCACTTTGGAAAACATTTGACAGTTTCTTAAAGAGTTAAACATGCACCTACCATATGACCCATCATTCCATTTCTAGGTATTTATCCAAGAGAAATGAAATTATAAGTCCATATAAAATCTTGTATATGAATATTCATAGAGGCTTTGTTTATATTAGCCTCAAACTGGAGACAACCCAAATGCCCATCAACAAGTCAATGGATAAAAATTAAAAATACAGGGATCCCTGGGTGGCGCAGCGGTTTGGCGCCTGCCTTTGGCCCACGGCGCGATCCTGGAGACCCAGGATCGAATCCCACATCGGGCTCCCGGTGCATGGAGCCTGTTTCTCCCTCTGCCTGTGTCTCTGCCTCTCTCTCTCTCTGTGTGTGACTATCATAAATAAATAAAAATTTAAAACAAAAAAAAAAGTTTAAAAAAAAATTAAAAATACATACAATGGAATACTTCTCAGAAATTAAAAAAATTAAACTACTGGTATTTGTATCAATATGGATGGACCTCAAAATTATAAAAAGATTACTGTGTGATTCTATTTATATAAAATCCTAGAAATGCAAATTTAGCTATAGTGACAAGATTAATGATTGCCCTAGGGACTGGGGCAAGGGTGTAGAGAAGGGTAAGAGGGAAGGATTGCAAAGGGATACAAGGAAACTTTTGGAGATGATATGGTGATATGTTTATTATCTTTTTGTGGTGGTAGTTTTGCAGGTACATACATATGTCAAAACTTATGAAATTGTACGCTTTAAAATGTGCAGTCAGTTATATATGTTATACTTCAATAAAACTGTTGAAAAGATGGCATGTCTTTGATTATCTGGGCCTTTTTTTTTAAGTGGGCCCCACACCCAACATGGGGCTTGAACTCATAAACCTGAGATCAAGAGTCATATGCTCTCCCACCTGAGGCAACCAGGTGCCCCTGGGTCTCCTTTAAATAGTTTAAAATTTTTCCTCATAAAGACTGCATTTCTGTTAGGTTAATTCCAAGACACATGATAATTTCTGTTGTTATTGTGATATATCTTCATCCTTATTTTTGCATTACTTATTATATCAGTTATATCAGTTATGTATGGATATGTGATATACCACCCTAAAACTTAGTGAATGAATACAACCATTTTATTACTCATAATTTTTCTGACTCATAAGTCAGAATTTTAGGCAGTGCTCAGTAGGAAACTGACACGTGATGTCATTTGGGGTGACAATGATTTAGAAGATTTAAGATGGCTTCATTCATGTGTCTGAGATCTTGGGGGTGGCAGGGGAGGTGAAATGACATTGCACAGAGATGGAGCCAGAGAGGCATGGTTCATTAGAGATCATTTACAGTACTTTGCCACTCTAGTGAGGAGGAACACTACAAATTTGTTAAGTGATCATTTACCTATTGACCTTGGTGAACATGCTTAAAAGTAAATTTTTCTCTTCTCCAACAATCCTTACACCTCTGATTCATTTTTCTTGCCTTATAATGATGGCCAAGATCTCCAATGCTATGACTATCTTTGACAGTGTGTGATCCTTGTTTTTTCCCCCCCATCTTACGGCAAATGAGTCTGAAATTTCTCTACAAAATACACTGTCTTTCTGTAGGTTTTCAGTAGATGTCAAGTTAGGGATATTTTATTCCTAATTTCTTGATAGCTTTTTGAAAGTCATAAATAGCTATTGAACTTTACCAAATACTTTTCCTGTATGTACTATTGTATGTTTTTCTTTATATTGATGTCAAACTGTCCAAATTACTTCAATAGACCCTACTTTTTGTCCTCTTTTGTATCTTTAATTTTTTTTAAGATTGTATTTATTTATTTGATTGAGAGAGAGCACACAAGCAGGGGGAGCCACAGACAGAGAGGGAGAAGCAGGCTCCACACTGAGCAGGGAGCCAGGTTGGGGCTTGATTCCAGGACCCTGGGATCATGACCTGAACTGAAGGCAGACGCCTAACCGACTGAGCCACCCCAGTGCCCCTGTATTTTTTATGTTTTGTTTGAGTTTTCCCATCTTTGTTCATAAGTAAAATGAGCCTATAATTTTATCTTACTATTCTATGTAGTTTTAGAATCAAGTTTTTACCAGTTTTGCAAAATGATTTGAGTAGCTTTCTATTTCTATTTTCTGGAACAACTTACATAAGATAGGGGTTATATTCCTTGAGAGTCTGATAAAACCTATGGAATTATCAAGGCCAGAGAATTTTGGGGGTGGAGGAGGATATTTTGATTTCCAATTTATTTTCTTTCATTTTATTGGTACATTCAACTTTTCTGTTGATTCTTATAACAATTTTGGCAGCATAAACTCTTCTAGAAATTTGTCATTATCTGTATTTTAAACTTTACTGGGATATAGTTTTAAATCCCTTTTTTATCTATATACTATGCCTTTTTTTGTTCTGTGAAGTAGTGCTTTGAGTTTCCTTGGTCTCTCTCAGAATTAATTGCTTTTGGTTTTGTTAAAATCCTTCATTATAGTCTGTTCTCTATTTCATCGATTATTATTCTATTTCTTGTTTCTTTGGGCTTAATCTACTGTTTCATTTGTTGTTTCTAAATTTTCAGCTAAACACAGCTCATTTGAAAAAACTATTCTGGTTTTATTTTCTTAAGTTTATTTTTAAGTAATCTCGACACCAGTGTGGGACTCAAACCCACATCCTCAAGATCAGCAGTCATACACTCCACCAACAAGCCAGTCATGCACCCCATCTGGTTTTCTTTTTTCTTTTTTTTTTTTTTAAGATTTTATTTATTTATTCATGTGAGACACAGAAAGAGAGAGAGGTAGAGACATAGGCAGAGGGAGAAGCAGGCTCCATGCAGGGAACCCGATGGAGGACTCGTCCCAGCACTCCACGATCACACCCTGAGCAGAAGGCAGATGTGCTTAACCGCCGAGCCACCCAGGCGTCCCATGGTTTTCTTATTAATGTATTTATATCTGTAAATTTCTCTCTAATTATAGTTTTAGATACCTTGAAGATTTTCATATATTTATTTTTAAGTAATCTCTACACCGAATGTGGGACTCAAGTTTACAACCCTGAGATAAAAGGTTTTTTATCCCTCCTCTTATAAATGTGGTGTATCATGTTGATTGATTTACCAATACTAAGCCACTCTTGTGTTCTCTGGAATTGTTAAATTCTTTTAAAAATCCAATTTGAGAAGCTTTCTATTGGTGAATTATTCCATTTACATAAATTCTAATCACCAGCATATTAAGACTATCTACTATTTAGTTTCATGTTTTCTATTTCATACTTTCATCATCTTCTTTTTTAGTTTTTTCTTTTCATTAGGAGAGATTTCCTACTGTTGTTTGGAAAAGTCATACATTTTACTTTAATTTTTCTTGGGTTTACTTCTCATACATATTATGTAAACTCATCTCCATTTAACTTCTTAGACTTATCAATATCTATTTGTTTTCTTCCAAAGAGATACATACCAGGTATGTTTCACTAGCTCTGGTCTTTTCATTTCTATTTGGGTTGTAGCTTATTATATTCTTTTTCTTTCTTTTTTTTTTTTTTTTGGTCATCATTTATTTACATAGGAAAGGACTTAGCTAACTTATCTCTATGCCGTATATCTCAAAACATTCTCTGACTTTTTCTCCTTGCTGGAGAACTTCCTCCAACAATGTCTTCAAAATGGGTCTTTGTGTGGGAAATCTTCTGAGGGCCTCCTCGAGCACCTGACACTATCTTCAAGTCGCTGCCTCATTTAAAAAATAGCTTAACTCGGGCACCTGGGGGGCTCAGTGGTTGAGCATCTGCCTTTGGCTCAGGGCATGATCCGGGGGTCCCGGGAAGGAGTTCCGCATTGGGCTCCCTGCAGGAGCTGCTTCTCCTTCTGCCTGTGTCACTGCATCACTCTCTGTGTCTCTCATGAATAATAAAAAAAAAAAATATATAAAAAAATAGCTTAGGGCAGCCCTGGTGGCTCAGCGGTTTAGCGCCACCTTCAGCCCAGGGTGTGATCCTGGAGTCCTGGGATCGAGTCCCACGTTGGGCTCCCTGCATGGTGCCTGCTTCTCCCTCTCTCTCTCTCTCTCTCTCTCTCTCTAATGAATAAGTAAATAAAATCTTAAAAAAAAATACCTTAGCTGGATGTCAAAATTCCTTTCTTTCAACACTTTGAGAACATCTCTCAAGTGTTTTCTTGAGGATCATATTAAGGATTCTGACATCCTGGGATCCCTGGGTGGTGCAGCGGTTTAGCACCTGCCTTTGGCCCAGGGCGCGATCCTGGAGACCCGGAATCGAATCCCACGTCGGGCTCCCGGTGCATGGGGCCTACTTCTCCCTCTGCCTATGTTTCTGCCTCTCTCTCTCTCTGTGACTATCATAAATAAATAAAAATTTAAAAAAAAAAAGGATTCTGACATCAGCCTAATGCCAGTCCCATTAGAGATGATGTACTTTTCTCTCTGGAGAGCTCCATGAAAACCAACTCTCTTTTTTTTTTTTTTTTTTTTTGAAAACCAACTCTTTGCTTTGTTCACTGCTTCATCTTTAACGTCCCCATCAGTGTTAGGCCCAGACCCTCCGTCGGCATTTTCTGATGAATGAACATCATCTTGCCTTCAGGATTAGTGTTAGTAGCAACTGTGTGCTTACAATGATGAGCAAGGGAGGTGTGATGATGCAGTGTGATTTCATAGGAGAGCCACATAGAAGCATCAATTAGTCTTCCAGTGCTTATAATGACCAGTTGACAGCATGGTCCCATGGTTCAACTTAGTGGCAATGTCATGTTCAAGATGCAGGTGACAACAACCAAGAATTAATTTAGAAGGAATTATCTTTCTCCCTCCTCCATGGGGACCTGTGATTCCAGCAACTTTTTGCCCTAGGGCCCTTTCCTGCTTATTCTTTGTATCTGTGTCAAGAAAGGTGTCTCTGACCAAAGTGGACAGTGAATAGGAGCTGGTGATGTGGATAAGGAAGGAGAGAAAATAGTCTGGCAGTTAGAGAAGCTGAGAGAGGACTTCTGTAAAAAGCATCTTGTTAATAATTTATATTCCTGAAATTCTATACTGGCATTAGGTGTCTCCTAAGTCTTTCCTTCTAGCTCCTTCCCAGCCTATTCAACATCTCCTTGCCTTTTTTCTTTTTTTATTTATTTTTAAATATGTTATTTATTTATTTGAGAGAAAGAGTGAGCGAGCAAGCAAGAAAGAGAACATGAGCAGGGTGAAGAGAGAGGCAGAGGAAGAAGCAGACTCCCTGCTGAGCAGGGATCTTTTTTTTTTTTATAAGAGTTATTTATTTAGGGGCAGCCCCAGTGGCTCAGCGGTTTAGTGCTGCCTTCAGCCTGGGGTGTGATCCTGGAGACCCGGGATCGAGTCCCGCATCAGGCTCCCTGCGTGGAGCCTGCTTCTCCCTCTGCCTGTCTCTCTGTCTGTCTCTCTGTCTCTCTGTCTCTCTCTCATGAATAAATAAATAAAATCTTAAAAAAAAGAGTTATTTATTTATTTATGATAGACAGAGAGAGAGAGAGAGAGAGGCAGAGACACAGGAGGAGGGAGAAGCAGGCTCCATGCAGGGAGCCCGACATGAGACTTGATCCCAGGACTCCAGGATCACTCCCTGGGCCAAAGGCAGGTGCCAAACCACTGAGCCACCCAGGGATCCCCCTGAGCAGGGATCCCGATGCAGGGCTTGATCCCAGGACTCAGGGCTCGATCCCAGAACTCCAGGATCATGACCTGAGCTGAAGGCAGATGCTTAACCAACTGAGCCACCCAGGCGCCCTTCTCCTTGCCTTTCAGGATAAGCTCAGATCTCTACAGGGCCTAAGATAATAATTAGGAACTCATCTATACATTATATTTGAGTCCCCAGTTGCTTGGTAATAAGAGTATGTTCCATTTAGCTCAGGTGAAAAATATAATACTTGGAAGGAAAGCATGATCTGACTCCCAACCAGTGCTGACAGTTTTCCAACCCTGTATAACAGAATCAAATTAGATCAGAATTCCTGGAGTTTGGGCTCAGGCATCAGGAATTTGTAAAAGCTTCCCCACTGAGGTTTATGTGCAGCCAGGATTGAGCACCAGTGCTCCAGCATCCCTGACCAGTGGATACCAAAGAGGCAGCACATGAAGTGGAATCTGGCACAAAAAGAAATGACTAGGTTTTAGGTTTAAACCAAAGCTCAGAGACTTTCCAGGTATGTGAACCTGGACGAGTTAATTAACATCTATGTGTTTTAGTTTCCTTATCTATATATCGGGAATTTGAAAATACACCATAAGATCTAATTGCAGAGGACAGTTAGGTGTACATGGACACTCAGATTTCCAATAAATAAACTCTAAAATATTTAAGAAATCACTTATACAGTTTATAATCTATATACTAATACATGTACTGTTTCTGTAATGAAGATTAATGTATTCTTTTTTTTAAAGATTTGATTCATTCATTCATGAGACACAGAGAGAGAGAGAGAGAGAGAGAGAGAGAGAGAGAGAGGCAGAGACACAGGCAGAGAGAGAAGCAGGCTCCATGCAGGGAGCCCCACGGGGGACTCGATCCCGGGTCTCCAGGATCACACCCTGGGCCAAAGGCAGCGCTAAACCACTGAGCCACCCGGGCTGCCCAGTATTCTTTTTTTTTTTTTTTTTTTAAGTAATCTCCATGCCCAATGTGGGGCTTGAACTCATGACCCTGAGATCAAGAGTCATATACTATCCTGACTGAGCCTGCCAGGCACCCCTTCTGTGATGAAAATTAAAAGCCAAAATAAATAAATAAAATAAAATGAAGATAATAAAATGCCATCCTGGGGCACCTGGATGGCTCAGTCAGTTGGGTGCCTGCCTTTGGTTTGGGTAGTGGTCTCAAGGTCCTGGGATTGAGCCCCTATCAGGCTCCCTGCTCAGCAGGGAGTCTGCTTCTCCCTTTCCCTCTCCCCTGCTCGTGATCTCTCTCAAATAAATAAATAAAATCTTTTAAAAAATAAAATAAAATGCCATCCTCCTAAGGTGGTGGTGGTTACATGAGAGAGCCAGCACTAGACAGCCAGCATTATGCCTGTCAGCTAGTGCTCAGTGAGGTAGCCAACCTGCAAGGTGACCACAGTGATTCTCACCATCTAGTAACTGTGCCTATGTATAGTCTTTTCCCACACAGTTTTTTAAAAAGATTTATTTATTTATTAAAGATTTTATTTATTTATTCATGAGAGACACACAGTGAGAGAGAGAGGCAGAGACACAGGCAGAGGGAGAAGCAGGCTCCATGCAGGGAGCCTGACGTGGGACTCAATCCCGGGTCTCCAGGATCAGGCCCTGGGCTGAAGGTGGCGCTAAACCACTGAGCCACCCGGGCTGCCCTTTAAAAAGATTTAATTGTAAGTAATCTCTGTACCCATCATGGGGGTCAAATTCGTGGCCCTGAGACCAAGAGTCACACACCCCACTGCCTGAGCCAACCCAGTGCCCCCTCACTCACACAGAGTATTATAGAACTGAAAGACTGTGACTTCCAAGGCTAGTTCATAAAAGACATTACAGCCTCCTCTTTGTTCTCTTTCTCAGATCACTTACTCTGGTGGAAGCCGCCTACCATGTTGTGAGGTCATTTAAATACTCTATGGAGGGATCCCTGGGTGGTGCAGTGGTTTGGCGCCTGCCTTTGGCCCAGGGCGCGATCCTGGAGACCCCGGATCGAATCCCACGTCAGGCTCCCGGTGTTTGGAGCCTGCTTCTCCCTCTGCCTGTGTCTCTGCCTCTCTCTCTCTCTCTCTGTGTGACTATCATAAATAAAAAAAAAAAAATTTAAATACTCTATGGAGAGGTCCACATTAGGGAACTGAGGCCTCCTGCCAGCAGCCACGTGAGTGTGCTATCTTGAAACAGATCCTCCAGCCCCAGTTAAGCCTTAAGATGAATGCAGCCCCAGTTGGGATCTAGCCTACAAGCTCCTGAGAGACCCCAAGCCAGAACCACTCTTTTCAGCCACCCTGGCTTTCCTGACTCACATCAACTCTGTGAGATAATAAATGTTTTTTGTGCCTTCAAGCTGCTAAGTTTTGGAGTAACTTGCTCTGCAGCAATGCGTGACCAAAAGGCTCAGCAAAGCTACCGTTGTTATTAAAAAGTACTTCCTAATTTTGAGCTGAAATCCACCTTCTTGTAATCTCCGCCTTCTTTTCCACTTCTGTCTTTTTGTGCCACATAGAAAGTATACAATCTCTCTTCCTTGTGGTCAGAATGTTCGGTGACAGTTTCCCTGCCAAGAGTTTAATCAATCAGACATTAGCTGAAGAACACTCACTGTACCAGGCACTAGTGTGGCAAAGATAAATAGAATGGGGACTCTGTTCAACCAATATCCTTCCACATGAGTGGGGCCGTAATAAAAGTACCTGACTCCTAGATGCATAGGAAGGGGGTCCTCATGAGGCATGGGTTGTTCTACTTAGAGACGTGAGGGAAGGTTTCTCAGAAGAAGTGACAGAAGAGGTGATAGCTGAGGCCTAAGGGATGAAGAGGAGTTCATCAGGCAGACAGGAGAAGGCCTTTCAAGCAGAAGTCAGGCAGTGGACCTCCCTCCGCATCCCTCCACCTAAGCCCTTTCCTCTCCAGGTCACTCCTCTCTTCCTCTTGTCCAACTTTAGACACAGTTTCGTCTCTCCCCTGCCCCACCTCCAGCCCCAATCTTAGTAACTGCACTCAGAACACACCCTTTCCCCTCACAATGGGGCATCCAGACGGAGCCAAACCTCCTCCAGGGTGGTCTGACCAGTGTGGAGTAGAGTTAGTCCTTACCTTTCTTTTTCTGGCAGCTCTACTGGGTCCAAGCTTGCCTGAGGTTTTTTTAGCACCCACATCCTCCAGCTGACTCATGGGGAGCCTACAGGCGTCGGGGCTGCTAAATCATTTGTCACACGTGCTCCTGTTAAACCACATCTCCCCAGCTTTGTACTTCTGCTGTTGTTTTGCTTCTACAATTTTCATGGGTATTGTGAAGTCCAATAATTTGATCTGCCCAGACTGCTAATCTCAGCTCCCGGTTGGCAGGGGCCACATGGAAACAAACTGGGCCACAAATAAAACCCACTTTAGAACACACCCTGGAAACAGAAACCCTCTGTCATTCTGGGGCCATTATGGTTAGGGGTGATTCAGGCTCACTGCAGCCCCAGCCAGCCTTCAGAGATCTCACCGGGTAAGAGGCTGTCTCGGGTTTGCAGCCGCCTTCTTTGAAGGAAAGGCCTCGGCAGGGGTTGGGGGTGCTGGGAGGCTGCACAGGAGCTGAGCACTGTTGGAAGGAAATTGGAAGGGGATGTTTGTCTGGTTCCCCACGGCCCCCCCCCCCCCCAGGGCATGGAGAATCAGCCCATTGTCTCAGTGGAACCCTTGGCTTGTGTATCTTCTTAGGCCCAGCTCGGTACAAGGTTTCACTTAGTTTTTCTTCCACCCCAAAAAATGACCACAGGAAGGAGCTGACCTGCTTTTGGCAGGTGTCCCGGCAATGCTCTCCTGCCCTGTGTCTCTGGCTCTTTCCCCTATCACTGGATTCTAACAGAAAATAAGAGCAACCTTTTCTCTGTGGCCCCCACTGAAGGCAGCAGTTAGTTATTCATTTCTTCAACTAGCATTTAGTGAGTGCCTACTACGTGCCAAGCGTTGTTCTAGGTGCCAGCAATCCTAATGTGAAAGGCGGCCCCTGACATCAAGAGGTCACAGTTCTGGAAGGAAGCTCAGCAATATTAGAGGCAGCACAGGAGGAGATGGGGGCCCAGGGGAGAGGCATCTGACCCAGCCTGGGGACAGTTAGAAGTCTTCCAGCAGAGGAGACACAGAGGCTAACCTTAAAGGGAGAGTAAAAGGTAGCCATGGGGAATAATAAATATTATTATAGCTTTTATTAAGCTTGGTGTGTCTGGGTGGCTCAGTTGGTTAAGCGTCTGCCTTCAGCTCAGGCCATGATCTCAGGGTCCTGGGATCAAGCCCCGAGTTAGGCTACCTGCTCAGCGGGGAGTCTGCCCGTCCCTCTGCTCATGCTTTCTTTCTCTCTCTCTTTCATTCTCTCTCTCAAATAAATAAAATCTTAAAAAAGAGAAAGTATTGGAGGTTTAAAAATTAATAACTTAAAAAGAAATTTATTTATCTAATGGGAACAAGAGTTTCAGTTTGGGATGATGGAAAAAGTTCTGGAGCTGGAGAGCAGTGATGATTGTACAAGGTGAGTTGACTAAATGCTGCTGGACTGCACATGTAAAATTTGTTAATATGGTTAATTTTACATTGTACATATTTTATAGCAATTAAAAAATCATGTCAGTCTCAAGAAAGAGAAAAAGGAAGGAAAGAACTTTCTAAATGCCATGTAGAATCTGAAATAGGAAAAGGACAATAATGCCCAAACCAATGAAATCTGAATAGAGTCTGCAGTTTATTTTATTTATTAACAGATTTTATTTATTTATTCATGAGAGAGAGAGAGAGAGAGAGGCAGAGACACAGGCAGAGGGAGAAGCAGGCTCCACTCAGGAAGCCTGATGTGGGACTCGATCCCGGGTCTCCAGGATCACGCCCTAGGCTGAAGGCAGGCACCAAACCGCTGAGCCACCCAGGGATCCCCGAGTCTGCAGTTTAGTTAATATTTGTGTATCAGTGCTGATGTCTTCGTTTTGACAAATGTACCACAGTTATATATGATTTTAACATTAGGGTAAACTAGCAAAGCCTATACTGCCAATCTTTGCAACTTTTCTGTAAATCTAGTTATTTCAAAATCAAAAAATCTTTTAAGTTAAATAATAAACTTCATTATGAACAATATTTAATCCCTGACGGTTCCCAACACAAAAGCTAGTTATGGACAAGATGTCCATATTGTTTCATAAAGTGAAAAGAAGTTTATTATCTATTAGGAATCTCACAGTTGGATCATGTCCTCATCTGAATCTCTAGTTCCCTCTGCATTGGTTATGCAGTCAACAGGATGGTACCTCTCCAAATCCAGTCTTCTTATTGACTCAGAAACCATAAGAGATCTTTAAAAATGGAGCAATCAGGGCAGCCTGAGTGGCTCAGTGGTTTAGTGCTGCCTTCAGCCCAGGGCCTGATCCTGGAGACCTGGGATCGAGTCCCGCATCAGGCTGCCTTCATGGAGCCTGCTTCTGTCTCTGCCTCTCTATGTCTCTATGAATAAATACATAAAAATATTTTAAAAAATAAAAATGGAGCAATCAGCCATCACATGCCTCCTGAGATGCTGCAATACGCTACACACTGCTCACATTGAAAGGCCTCTGGTCCAGAACAGGTAGCCTGAGTCTAGTGAAGCTTTCAGGTCCAATTTTGGGGGAATGCAGGAGATAGAAGAACAAGTGATAGGACACAATGGATGCCAACCAATCCACAACTTGGAGGCACCCCAGAAACGATGGATTTTTTTTTTAAATTCATGAGCGACACACAGAGATACAGAGACCTAGGCAGAGGGAGAAGCAGGCTCCCTGTAGGGAGCCTGAGGCAGGATTCGATCCCAGGACCCTGGGATCACAATCTGAGCCGAAGGCAGGCACTCAACCACTGAGCCACCCAGGTGCCCCTCCTCAAGTTGTATCCTTTTGAGAATTTGATAATGAAGGGGAGTAGAAAAAGGAGGAGGTAGGTGCTAAAAGGAATCACAGGAGGGTTTTTTTTTTTTTTTTCTGATCCTAATTTCCAGTCTTAGCTGTGGATCAGTAAGAGCTTCAGCTGGCTGTGGGTGAGGGAGATGTCCTCTGTTTTTCCCTGTTCTGGGTCTGGGTCACATTGTTGCTTCTGTATATTACATTGTCATGTCCAATATTAGAATGCTTCTTCCTTCTATCAGTGGTTTTAATTTTATCTGCAGAAAGTTTTGTCTGGCTGGGTGGCTGGCTGTGTGCTCTATCAATGTTTAATGAAAGAATAAAAAAAGTCAAAGTCAGGAATAAGTAGGGGAGGGCTTTCCTGTGTTAAAACAGGGCCAGGATCAGGGTGGAGTGAGTGAGATGCTTGCCTTGACTGCAAAATTTAAAAGGATGCCAGAAGATTCAGTAATCAAGAACATATTTGAATGCAATATTTTTAAAAAATGAAAATGTGAAAAAATTCCAGGATGAACAAAATATCAAAAGTTTTTTTTTTCTTCAAAATATCAAAAGTTTAAATGAAGGTCCTTCATCAACACAGCCCTGCATTGCTTGCCCTAATCCCAGCCCAATAAAACATCATTTACAAAAGCAGGCAGCTGGCCTGTAGGTTATAGTTTGCTACCTTGATTTTTTTTGAATATTGCATTAAGACAGTATCTCACTTGAATACTGACTTTTCTGGTGTTCCTTTAACTTACCTCACCTTACCCCAGTCCTGCATAAGAGCCTATGACCCTTGATTAGATACTGGGTTAGAAAAATCAGCATCTATAAGTGACTTTTTGAGGATTACCCTGAAAAAACAGTTTAAGATGACATTGGGGAATGGCGTTAATTTTTAGGTGATAATAGCATTGTGGTCATGTAGAAGATGTCCTTATTTTCTGGAGGAGACTTTGGCAAAAAATGTGTAATATATATATGAAATAAATAGAATGTTAGCAATGGTTGAATTCTGGTGGTGGGATATGAGTGTTCTTTGTACTATTCTTGCAGCCTTACATTTGAAATTTTTCACAGTAAGGAGTATCTATTTATTTATTCCAGACAGCACATAGGCAGGGAGGAGGGGCAGAGAAAGAGGGAGAAGCAGACTCCCTGCTGAGCAGGGAACCCAATGCGGGACTCAATCCTGGGACCCCAGGATCATGACCTGAGCTGAAGGTAGATGCTCAACTAACTGAACCACCCAGGCACCCCAACAATAAGGAGTTTTTTTGTTTTTTTTTTGTTTTTTTGTTTTTTTGTTTTTTTTAAATTCTATACAGCCTGGGCCGCCTGGGTGGCTCAGCGGTTAAGTGTTGGCCTTCAGCTCAGGAAGTGATCCTGGAGTCCCCAGATTGAGTCCCATATCAGGCTCCCTGCAGGGAGCCTGCTTCTCCCTCTGCCTGTGTCTCTGCCTCTCTCTCTCTCTCTCTCTCTCTGTATGTCTCTCATGAATAAATAAATAAAATCTTAAAAAAAATTCTATACAAGCCAAACTTTTATAATAACATGATAGATTGAAGATCATCTAGTAGAGGCTGATTACCATATATTGGGGATAGGTGAATGGAGCACCTCACCTCCTCCAAAACTAACCCTATCCAGCTTTGGGGAGCCTCTCTGACAGCAGATAAGTCCAGGGTGCTGTGATCAAGTCTGTGGTGTCTTCTGACCTTGAGTGTCTTGTAAGCTTGTCATGTGTGTCACAGGGAGCTGAGATAGCCATAACATATTATAGTCATTTTCAAGTTTCTCTGAGGTCTTAAAAGATCTTATATTTAAAAAAAAAAGAAAAAGAAAGAAAGAAAGAAAGAAAGAAAGAAAGAAAGAAAGAAAGAAAGAAAGAAAGAAAGAAAGAAAGAAAGAAAGAAAAAGAATCAGTAAAGTCTAATGAGATTGCTGTGGGCAGGCTTTGGGGATGGGGTGGTGTACTTTTTCATCAAATGGGGCTGCTAGTTGGCCCCTACTTCTACTTTAGATCCATGCAGGGAGGCCTCCAGCAGCCAATGGGTTACCTCTCCCTACCCACCGCCCCCAACCACTACAGCTCAGCTTCAATTTGGACTCAAAACATGGAATTCCCACTGTACCCACTTACAGCTGGGCCAGGTGCACTCACAAAGCCCCTTTTGGTCTTTGCATGAAGGTAAACACAGATCTGGCAGGTGAGCATCAGGAAAGCCAGGTGTGCTGAAATTCCACAGAGGCAGGAAGTGTCCATGCTTGCTATGTTGTAATGAGAATTTACCTAACAACCTTCAAAAGGCAACTCAGGACGCCTGGGTGGCTCAGGCAGTTAAATGCCCGACTCTTGGTTTCAGCTCAGGTGATATCTCGCAGTGGTGAGATTGAGCCCCGTTATCAGGCTCTGTGCTGAGCATGGAGCCTGCTTAAGATTCTCTCTCTCAGGGCAGCCCCGCTGGCTCAGCGGTTTAGCGCCGCCTTTAGCCCGGGGTGTGATCCTGGAGACCCGGGATCGAGTCCCACATCGGGCTCCCTGCATGGAGCCTGCTTCTTCCTCTGCCTGTGTCCCTGCCTCTTTCTCTCTCTGTGTCTGTCATAAATAAATAAAAAATCTTAAAAAAAAAAAAAAAAAAAGATTCTCTCTCTCAGGCAGCCAGGGAGGCTCCGCGGTTTAGCACCACCTTCAGCTCAGGGTGTGATCCTGGGGACCCAGGATCAAGTCCCGCGTTGGACTCCCTGCATGGAGCCTGCTTCTCCCTCTGCCTGTGTCTCTGCCTCTCTCTGTGTGTCTCTCATGAATAAATAAATAAATAAAATCTTAAAAAAAAAAAGATTCTCTCTCTCCCAGGGCGCCTGAGTGGCTCACCTGGGGCTCAGTCAGTTAAGCAGCCAACCATTCTTTTTTTTAAAAGATTTATTTATTTATTCATGAGGCACACACACACACACACAGAGGCAGAGACACAGGCAGAGGGAGAAGCAGGCTCTTCGCAGGAGCCTGATGTGGGACTCGATACCAGATCCTGGGATCATGACCTGAGCTGAAGGCAGCTGCCCAACCACTGAGCCGCCCAGGCGTCCCAAGAAGCCAACTCTTGATTTCTGCCCAAGTCATTATTTCAGAGTTGCGAGATTGAACCCCACTTCGGGAGTCTGCTTGAGATTCTTTCTCCCTCTCCCTCTGCCCCTCCCACTCCTGCTCTTTCTCTCTCTAAAATAAATTATTTTTATTTTTTTTAAGGATTTGTTTATTTATGATATATATATATATATAGAGAGAGAGAGAGAGGCAGAGACACAGGCAGAGGGAGAAGCAGGCTCCACGCCGGGAGCCTGATGCGGTACTCGATCCTGGGACTCCAGGATCGCGCCTTGGGCCGAAGGCAGGCGCGAAACCACTGAGCCACCCAGGGATCCCCAAATAAATTTTTTTTAAAAAAAGATATTCTCGGGATCCCTGGGTGGCGCAGCGGTTTGGCGCCTGCCTTGGCCCAGGGCGCGATCCTGGAGACCCGGGATCGAATCCCACGTCGAGCTCCCAGTGCATGGAGCCTGCTTCTCCCTCTGCCTATGCCTATGTCTCTGCCTCTCACTCTCTCTCCCTGTGTGACTATCATAAATAAAAAAAAATTTAAAAAAAAATAAAAAAAATAAAAAAAGATATTCTCCTGGGTGGCGCAGCGGTTTCGCGCCTGCCTTTGGCCCAGGGCACGATCCTGGAGACCCAGGATCGAATCCCACGTCGGGCTCCTGGTGCATGGAGCCTGCTTCTCCTTCTGCCTATGTCTCTGCCTCTCTCTCTCTCTCTGTGTGACTACCATAAATAAATAAAAAAAATTAAAATAAAAAAATCAAAAAAAGATATTCTCAGGGATCCCTGGGTGCTCAGAGGTTAGGCACCTGCCTTCAGCTCAGGGCATGATTCTGGAGTCCCGGGATTGAGTCCCACGTGGGGCTCCCTGCATGGAACCTGCTTCTCCCTCTGCCTGTGTCTCTGCCTCTCTCTCTCTATCTCTCTGTATGTGTCTCTCATGAATAAATAAATAAAATCTTTAAAAAAAGAGAGAGAGAAATCTTTAAAAAAAAAAAAAAAGATTCTCTCTCCCTCTCCCTCTGCCTTTTCCCCACTCTCTCTCTTAAAAATTTTTTTTCTAAAGATTTTATTTATTCATGAGAGACACAGAGAGAGGCAGAGGCACAGACAGAGGGAGAAGCAGGCTCCTCGCAGTGAACCCGATGTGGGACTCGATCCTGGTCCCGGGATCACGTCCTGAGCCAAAGGCTAATTCTCAGCCACTGAGCCACCCAGGCGTCCCTCTCTTAAAAATTATTTAAAAAAAAAAAAAAGAAAGAAAAAAGACAACTCTTTACAACTGGATCTGGACCCTTCACTCAGGGGGATGGTTCTCCACAACCTGGACCTGATGTGGTTATATGAATGGGGTCTTTTAATCAAAGGCATGAGGCTGTAGGCTCCTGGTTAGGGAGCATCCTCATATCATTAAATGTCACCTAAAACCAAAGTGAAATTAATCATGTGTAGAAATTATGCTAAATGGTAACTTGTTTCTGGGGTTTCTCTGATATCAGCAAGGGGACTAAAATATAACATTAATTGTGATTCAGTCATTGTTACGGGCCTGAATTAATTCCACCCATGGTACAGAGGACAATCAATGTTTGTGACTGCCTAGCATCCAAAGCTCTATTTAGGGTAACTTCCCACTGGGTGAGTCAAAGCCAGTCTCACCTCCCGCTAGGGAAATAGAAAGGTCTAGAGACAAACCTCTTCCCAAATGCACCCTTAGTTAGGACAAGGGCAAATGATTCTGGTTGGTCAATGAAGACACTCTTATCCTGGGTTTTAAGTTGTGAATAAATGAAGTATGGATGAATGAAAAGTCAGGATCCATGTACATTGGAATGATTTGGCTGAGGCATCATTATTGGTTGGATTGTTCCTGCTGAAAGATGATCATCTGGTATTCTGTTCCTTGGGTTCCTGTCCCTATCTTAACTAAAAAATAATAATAATAATAATAAATTATTTATCTATTTTAGAGAGAGAGAGTAAGAGAGAGGGGAGGAAAGGGGGCAGAGGAAGAGGGAAAAAGAGTCCTAAGCAGACTTCACGCTGAGCACAGAGCCCGATATGGGGCTGGATCTCACGACACTCGGACCATGACCCATCCAAAACCAAGAGCTCCCCACTTAATGGACTGCACCACCCAGACAGCCTCCATCTTAATTTTTGTCTGGTTCTCTAGCTTCTTCTTCTTTTTGTTTTTTTAAAAAAAGATTATTTATTTATTTGTTTATTCATTCAGAAGAGGCACACACAGAGAGAGAGGCAGAGACACAGGCAGAGGGAGAAGCAGGCTCCATGCAGGGAGCCTGATATGGGACTCAGTCCTGGGACTATGGGATCATGCCCCCAGCGGAAGGCAGGCGCCAAATCGCTGAGCCACCCAGGCATCCCCAGTTGTCTAGCTTCTTATAAATTTTTGGTAGCATTGTTAATCTCTTTTCTGTTTATGATAACTGGAATTGTTTTCTGCTACTCATGACGAAGAATTGACTATGCACATGTTTGAAATGCTCAGTTCCAAGTCCAATTCCAAGTGTTCTAGGGACACCAAGATGACCACAGTACAGGATGCACTGCACATGGCACATGACAATACAGGTTCTGCAGTGAAGCAGGCTTGCATTCAAATCTTGACTCTACCATTTACTAGCTGGGTCATTTTCCACATGTTCCTTGTCCTCTCTGGGCATCATTTTCTCATCTATGAATGAGGATGCTACTTATAATGCTGTTATGAGGATTAAATTAAATAATAGAGTGAAGAGCTCAGCATCATGCCTGGTATGGAAAAGCACATGATAAATGTTGGCCATGATGCTGATGATAATGCTTCTTTATTTTTTAAAGTTTTGATGATGATGAGTCATAACTTTAAGGAATTTGTAGTCTTGTGGGTCTGGCTCACAGTCACTTGTTCTTCCCAAATATCCATGATACAGATACAGGGGCAGGTAAAGTCAAAACAAAAGGTAATCATGTACATGGGAGTCTAGAAAATAGGGAGCCAAAGCATAACTACATTTATTAGTCATTTAACCAACAAGATACACAGATATATATTCAGATATTTGTTGAGCTCCTATTTTGTGCCATGGCTTCAATGGGATCTAATGGAGGAAAAAAAGCTCTAGTGGAAAAAAAAGAAAAAACACCATTAAGAGAGCAGGATCTAGCAAGGAGCCTAAAAGAAGTCAATTCCTCTCAAAATCATCTTTCTTTCTTTCTTCCTTTCTCTTTCAGATGGGCTTCTGAATATTAACTAGTTTACTTCTCTAGGGACTTTTAGGCCAGGAAGTAGATACCCTATAAGTGTGTTTTTTCCTTTTTTTTTTTGTTGTTGTTGTTTTGCTTTTTTGGTTTTTTTTTTTTTTTTTTTTTTTAGATTTATTTATTCATTCATGAGAGAAAGTGGGGGGGTGGAGAGGCAAAGACACAGGCAGAGGGAGAAGTAGGCTCCATGCAGGGAGCCTGATGTGGGACTCCATCCCAGGTCACCAGGATCACACCCTGGTCAGAAGGCGGCGCTAAACCCCTAGGCCATTTTGGGGGCTGCCCAAAAATTACGTTTCTAAACGTACAAAGATGAAGACCAGACTCAACACTGATATTTGACCCCACTAAGAGGAAGACAGCCTATGAAACCTACCCTGTGCAGATAATGTACAACTCAAGTATTTTTTGAGCTCGTACTTTGTGCCAGACACTGAGCTGGGTATAAGGAATACAACTGTCAATCAAGTAGGATGGTGCTTCCTCTATGGTGGGGAAAAAAGACATTCACCAAAGAACTACATAAATAGTCATGCAATGAAAAATTGTGATAAATATCCTGTAGGAAAAATTTCGGAGTCTATGAGATCATGTAATGGGGGCACTGACTCAGTCTAGGGAGTTAGGGAAGGTTTTTGTGAGTAAGACCACATTTGAGCTGTGATCTAAGGATGAGTAGTGGTTGACTGTGTGAAGAAGGGAGGAAGAGCAGGTCAGGCAGAGCAAAGAATGTAGATAAAAGCCCAAAGGAGTGAGGGGACAAGAACCCACCTCCTAAGATGTTGTGAGAAACATATGAGCTAATACCTGTAATAGTCAATAAATATTAGCTGATTACCCAATTAATAAAAACTAGCATTTATTAAGCCCTTATTATGCTTTAGGAACTTTTAAAATGTGTTAATGAACACTAGCAGCTTCTAGCACAGGACTCCCAAATCTCTGTAGCTCGATACAACAATGATTCATTTCTCCCTCACCTCTCAGTGGGTTAGGCAGCTGTCCTGGGTGGTCTCTTCCAAGCAGTGACTTAGGGATCCAGGCTCCTTCTAGCTAGTAGCTCCATAACCAACCTCCCCTCCCCCTCACCAAGGCCTCCTTGAAATTCTCCCTTAGATCTTTTCTATACAAGTGCTATATAAGTGCCCAATGAAGGAAGTGCCTGTATGGGTGGCTCAGTTGGTTAAGTGTCTGACTTGGGCTCAGGTCATGATCTTGAGGTCAGATGGAGCCCTGCACTAAACAGGGAGTCTGCTTCTTCTTCTCCCTCTCCCTCTGCCCTTCTCCCCTCTTGTACTCTCTCTCAAATAAATAAAATCTTAAAAAAAAAAAAAAAAAAAGGAAGAAGCCTGGTGCTCAACTACGAAGGAAAGAGTGTGGATGGTTATGTAAAGCATTTTGGGGCTTGGAAGGGGTATACATCACATCCCCCCTCACTCACCTGGCCAGAATCCTGTCATGGGTTGTTCCAGTCATGTTGAAATGTGGAGTAAGCTGGGGGGTGGGGTGTAGAAGGAAATAGTTGTAGTGTTCAATGGGAGTTAAAAGAAGGTTGAGAAACTGAATAAGGGTAGGGAGTAATTTACAAAGGTGTGAATTTACATGGGGAAAAAAAACAAAGGAACAGGCAGGATTCTTTCCCCATCTTCTTCTCCCAAGCTGACCACATGTCACATTTTCTAAACTTGGCCTAGATAGGGAATGAGAAGATCAGGAAATGAGGAATTGGAGGCAAAGAGAGGAGGATCTTAAATCATAGAAAGTTGCTTAGGATAGGGGAGAAGTCCTCAAAAGCCAAACAGAGTGCTTCAGGCAATGCCCCGATTTATGTCTAAATGTTAGAAATTGCTACTGGGTGGTTGGAGAGCCCAAATAAGCACTCGCAGATTCCAGAGCTGAGTTTCAAAGTAGGGAGAAATAGCTGGGTGGTTTGTGGAGTGAGACATGACCCTGGACAGGACTCAGAAGTTCCCAGGGGAAAGAGTGGACAATGAGTAACAAATGTAGATGGGCTTTGAGAACTTTTTTAGTAGGCCCTCATGGACTGAGGGAGCTCTCAATAATGAGAGCTAATGCTCACACACACAGACTACAATACACATTTTACCTGCTTTTAATCACCGCAAGATTCCTATGGAACATGCACCACTGTTGGTCCCATCTGCCAAAAAGTCACACTGCTCGCATAAGTGGCCAGGCTGGGATTTGAATGGTCCTTTTGGCCCCAGGGTGCAAACTAGAGTAGGTGTGCCTAAGAGGCATGAGAGTTTGGGCAGCCTGGGTGGCTCAGCAGTTTAGTGCTGCCTTCAGCCCAGGGTGTGATCCTGGAGACCCAGGATCGAGTCCTATGTCCAGCTCCCTGCATGGAGCCTGCTTCTCCCTCTGCCTCTGTCTCTGCCTCTCTCTGTGTGTCTCTCATGAATGAGTAAATAAAATCTTTAAGAAAAAAAAAAAAAGAAATGTTTTAAAAAAGAGAGGCATGAAAGTTTAATTAAATGCTAGTATTTATGCAATGGAAATGCACACACAGCATAGTTAATTACCTCTCTTAGCAGTCTGGGCATTAAATACTTTCCCCCTTACCTCTGTGGGCTCCCATTTGGAAAGAGAAACTTTGTATCTTTAAGGATGATCTGCTTGTCTCACTTGGACAGCTTGGGGAGGAAGAGTGCTAAATCCTAGAAAGCTCCTCCTCACAGCCAAGGTGAGCCAAATGAAAAGTTGGTTCCATTTTCCCCAGAGAGTGACAGTTCATTTAATTCCAGCAGTAAACCAGCTTCCAGGGAGAAAGGACTGTTTGAAGGTCTGTGTCAATTACACAGTGATTATGAAATTCATGATATGACTAATCCAGTGGCTGAACCTATCATTATCTGACATAATCCAAGTATATACAGTTTAACAGGCTCCTTGCCTCCATTAAAGAGAAGTCAGTTTGTGTCTGTGCTACACTACAGAAGACTTTTCTCATTTCCTTAGATCTCCTCTCTCTATGAAAGGGAGTAAACATGTATCAGTTTCTGAATTAAACTCAGTGTCCTGGAAGCTACATGGGCTATTTTTCTCTGATGGCTCAAGGTTTGGGAATTCCAGTGTGTTACTTGATACAATTTGGAATATCACAAAGGACTTTGACCTTGAAGACTTCCCTTTAGTGATTTGCATATCCTTTCTTATACTTAGTGTCTATGATTAGATTGCACACCATCATAACAAGCCCATAACTTCCTGAAGCATTCCTCCTTTATTTGTTTTTGGACACTTTACAATTTCTTTTCCCTTAAGAGTCCTCTGTAAATGGTAACTAAAACCTATTGGTAGGGGTGCCTGGGTGGCTCAGTCAGTTAAGCATCTGCCTTCGGCTCAGGTCACGATCCTGGGGTCCTGGGATTGAGCCCTGCTTTGGGCTCCCTGCCGGGGTGGGGAGTCTGCTTTTCTCTGCCCCCTCCCTGCTCATGCTCTCTTTCTCTCTTAAATAAATAATTAAAAAAAAAAGATTTGATTCATTTATTCATGAGAAACACAGAGAAGAGGCAGAGACACAGGCAGAGGGAGAAGCAGGCTCCATGCAGGGAACCCGATGCGGGAATCGATCCCAGAACTCCAGGATCCAGAACCCCTGCCCTGAGTCAAAGGCAGATGCTCAACTACTGAGCCACCCAGGGATCCCTCAAATAAATAAATTAAATCTTAAAAAAGAAAAAGAAAAAAGGAAACCTATTGGTAATAAGCACCTATAAATGTATCCATTTTTATAATCAGAAAGCAAAAAATTTTTGCCCCAATTCTGTCACTGACATTGTTTTTGGATAGAAGTCTGAAAAATCTCTGAAAGCTCTCAGCCCCTTTCAGAGAAAAATGTCTGTGGTTCCTATGCACTTGAGGCCATGTTTTGTGTCCCCCGTCCATGCTTCCCTGCCCAAAGCTGATTGGACTGGCTCTGGATTCAAAAGCTGTCCCCTAGGGGATCCCTGGGTGGCTCAGCGGTTTGGATCCTGCCTTCGGCCCAGGGCATGATCCTGGAGTCCCGGGATCGAGTCCCACATCGGGCTCCCTGCATGGAGCCTGCTCCTCCCTCTGCCTGTGTCTCTGCCCCCCTCTCTCTCTCTCTCTCTCTCTCTCTCTCTCTCGCTCTCGCTCTTGCTCTTGCTCTCACTCTCTCTCTCATGAATAAATAAATAAAATCTTTAAAAAACAACAAAAAAAAGAAAGCTGTCCTCTATAGGCTAGAGAGCAGCCAATTAAATTTCCTGATACAAGAGCTTGGCAGAAAAGGAGAGCCTTCTGCAGGGTGGGCCTCGCTGACTCAGTCTGACTGCCGGAGATACTAAGGTAATCAGAAAAAAGAGGAGGTAGACACAGTCATGATAAATGTGGAAATCTAGAGGCTGGAGCAAAAGGCACCTGCTGAGAGGCCAGAGAGATAACCAGGTATCTGTGTTGTATCCCAAATGCCAGTTAGTTTTCTTGACTTCCTATTCTTTCCTTTCTCTATGTAACCTGATAGTAAGCCCCCTTGCCTGAGGAGGCACAGCAGAACTGTCTTACCACCTGTGGGAGGCTGAATAAGCTCTTCCCACCCCACCCCAATATGTCCATATCCAAATCCCCAAAACTGTGAAAGTTACTTTCTATGGCAAAAGGGACTTTGAAGAAGTGATGAAACCCTTAAGATGGAGAAACTATCCTGGATTATGCACTTGGGCCCCATGTAATCCCAAATTCTTATAAGAAGCAGGAGGAGCAGAGCCTGTAGTAGGAAATGTGGCCATGGAATCAAAGGGTTGAAGTGATGTGGAGAAGAGGCCAGGAGGCAAGGAATGTAGACCGCCTGGAACAGCTGACAAGGCAAGGAAATGGATTCTCCCCTGTAGCCTCCAGATGGTACCAGCCCTTTGAACACTTGGCTATATCCCAGTGAACTCTAAGATAACAAATTAGTACTGTTTAGTGGCGCCTGGGCAGCTCAGTCAGTTAAACGTCTGCCTTTGGCTCAGGTCATGATCCCAGGGTCCTGCTTGGCAGGGAGTCTGCTTCTCTCTCTACCCACCCCCTTCCCCCTTCCTCGTGCTCTCTCTCTCTCATAAATAAATACAATTTTTAAAAAGAATGACAAATTAGTTCTGCTTTAAGTCACTAAATTTGTGTTAATTTGTTATAGCGGCAAAAAAAATTTATATACCACTTGACTGACTGAGCAAGGGTTCCAGCATTTGTGCGCTCTCTTATTACTATTATTTTTTTGTCAAATGGTCCGTCATTGAAATATTTTCTTAATTAGCAGGGCATTCCACGGCACCCCTATTGATGTCATTTGTGATGTTATGAGGGTGGCGGCATCAACATTGCAGCCCACAGACTGGGCAGTCCCCACAATATCTTCAACGGTTCCAGAGAGTTCTCTGACAAACGATTGCTGCTGTATCTCTCAGGCAATATCGACAATCTCAGCAAAAGTGATATTTCCACTGTGCTTAACGTTTTCCTTTCTGTCTCTTGGCGGGTCTGTGAGGGCTTTGCTAAGCAGGGCAGAGGCAGATGGTCCCATTTCAATCCAGGTCTGTCTGTTCCTTTTTTTTTTTAATTTTTATTTATTTATGATAGTCACAGAGAGAGAAAGAGAGAGAGGCAGAGACACAGGCAGAGGGAGAAGCAGGCTCCATGCACCGGGAGCCCGATGTGGGATTCGATCCCGGGTCTCCAGGATCGCGCCCTGGGCCAAAGGCAGGCGCCAAACCGCTGCGCCACCCAGGGATCCCCAGGTCTGTCTGTTCTGAATAGTCAGTTTCACCGTCAGCCTCAGACCCTTCCAATCACTGGTTGCCTGGGCAATGTCATCACCAATTTTTTTGGAGACAGCCCTACTGGGCCCATCTGTGAGGCCAGGGCAGATGTGACACCGACTTTGACTTTGCCATTGGTGCACTCCAGGTACACGACTGTGATCTCCTTGGGCTCAAACTTAGGCAGCATGGTGGAGGCATCTGGTGTGGGATCAATGTGGATTCCAGATGGACCACTGAAACAGTTTGTGTGCTCTGTTTTTTTTTTTTTAAGATTTTATTATTTATTCACGGGAGAGAGAGAGAGAGGCAGAGACACAGTGACACAGTCAGAGGGAAAAGCAGGCTCCACACAAGGAGCCCAACTCTGGACTCGATCCTGGGACTCGATCCTGGGACTCGATCCTGGGACTCGATCCTGGGACTCCGGGATCACACCCTCAGCCGAAGGCAGATGCCCAACCGCTGAGCCACCCAGGTATCCCTTGCGTGCTCTATTCTTGAGGAAGAAGGGAAGTACCTTAAATACTTGACAGTTCCACCTATTAGCTGAGTACTGATGGAAGTTCCCCGATCTGTTCCAAAGAGGTCATTTCATTTTGCCAGGAGAATAGAAGAGGAAGTAGAGAAAATTAGGTAATTAAATAAAAATGACAAGAGAATTAGCATTGGGGCCACGGTCACTCAGAGAACGTGCCATGAGACCAATATTTGTAGGGAGAAAGAACTTGATGTTATGACAAAAACCCAACAAGAACAAAGACAGATGAGAACCAGGTAAAACTGACAGCCATCTCAGCCAGGCCTTTGCCTTCACAGTCATTTCTCATTAATTCAAAATGTGACCGGAGCTAGATCTCAATGCTCTTGTTAATTATTTTTTTAAGGTAATTTCATCATTGTAATTGAGCACACCACTAGGGGCCATCCTATAAGTATGTATGTTAATGACCACATAAAACACACTGAGCCAAACGTTTACCCATACTAACTGCCCCCCCCCACACCTTTCGACTCTCCAATTATAATTTATAGAGAACAGTCTGCCAGGTAGAATCACCTGTCATCCTCCATAAAGACCCAAATGAGAATTTTTTCCTGTGAAGCTTCATGTTTAATCAGTTCCTTCTGCCCGTTTCTCACAAAAGTCCTTCTGCCACCAAAAAGAAAATTAAGCCTTGGGGTGGGAGGTGGGTAGTGGGGGGAAGAAAAGAAAACCCAAACAGGTTTCCATTTATGTGGTATCTTTCAGGATGATTGCATTTTGAAAGCAAGGACAAGGTTTTATATATGCTGTTCTTTTTCCCTTAGTGGCCTGGATATACTTAATCTTTTTTGACTGAAGTATTTAGGATCGTCCTGATGATTCTAATATTGATCACTTTGGTAATTACTGTGTTCTCAGTTGCAGATATCAGAATCCACTCTAGCTAGTTTTCACAGAATAGGATTAGAGCAGACTATTAGGTAGTTTAGAGGATTTCTAGCAGTGCCAAGGAAACAGGCTAGGATACTGCACAGCCAGAAGAGTTCCAGAAGAAATACCCAATCATAAAATGGACTGTTCCCATGGAAACCCCATCGCTGCTCCTCACTAGTCAATACCTATGATGCTAGAGGCAGGACAGAACTTCTACCAAAGCTTCTCCATCATCATAGTTACAAAAGATGGATCCACCCACAGGCAGTTGTCACTCCATTTGAATCATTTCCGCTGCTGGGGCACATGGGCATTGGTTTGCCAGGAGCTGGGTCATATGCTGAACTCTGGCCACAAGAGAGAGTCCAGGCACTGGAGCGAATGTTGTGTGGGTCAATCTGTGGCATCCGTCATAATGGTCGTATCTACTTCAGGTAATTTGTATGACAGAATGGTGGTAATCATGAGGTCATAATGAGAGTAATAGCTCTTTTGGCATGCTTTCTGTGTCCAGCACTGTGCTAAATATTTTATGTCCTTTTATGTACATATTCCTCAAATCAGCACTAGGAAGTAGGTACTATTTGTATCCTTGCATTATAAGTGAAGGCACTGAAGTACAGAGAGTTAATTAACTTGCCCCAAGTCTCACGGTAAGTAGAGTCAGGATTCAAACTCAGGCCTGTAGGGATCCCTGGGTGGCGCAGCGGTTTGGCGCCTGCCTTTGGCCCAGGGCGCGATCCTGGAGACCCCGGATCGAATCCCAGGTCGGGCTCCTGGTGCATGGAGCCTGCTTCTTCCTCTGCCTGTGTCTCTGCCTCTCTCTCTCTGTGTGTGACTATCATAAATAAATAATAATAAAAAAAAACAAACAAAAAAAAACTCAGGCCTGTCTAAACTCAAAGTCTGTATTTTCAGTTAGTGTTTAATGATACTTCATTTATTATCATCTTTTTAGTCCATCTGTGAAGGCCAGCTTGACAAACGAATCTGCATTTCCCAAGTTTCTAGAAGGCTTTGCAAACACTGGGTCTCTGATACTGATGCAACCAGAAAAAGAAATTGAAATTCTGAACGTAAACTGTAAAGTAAGGGGTACATCCGACCTGCCTTGGGTTATATTACCTTTGTGTCAGATCTAAGGTGATCAGCCAGTGATAGGAAATGCACCAGATGGAAAAAGTCATCTGCAAGAATTTACCTCTGAAGAGGATGGAAAAAGTATTAAATTTCTATATCAGATACAGCCTATGTAGGTTACTTTATCTGAAGCAAGGTGGAGGGAGCTTAAAAAGATTGACCTTAACTCTAGGCAAAACCTAAATGATTTTCTTCTCCTCCTTAATTTCCAATCCAGACGGACAAGACAGGACATGTAGTTACACAAGGATCCTGCTGCGTTTTGACCCTCGAGGCTGGGGAGCAAGTGCAATTAACATTCCAAGGTGTGAATTATTTCCCGCCATCAGAGCCCCACAGCATCTGACTGTGATTACAAAGGCTGAACTGCAGATTTCTTAATGTACAGTGTACATATTAAAGATATACAGAAGACTTCAAAGTTATAAATCCAAACATTGCATTGTGTGCAGAACCACTGAATTACAGAATGGGGGGGTAGTTTCAAAAGAGCATGGAGTTCAGTGTGTGCCACTTGTTTTTAAGTTAAAACACAAAAAATAAAAAACTAAGACTGAGGGGCGCCTGGGTCGCTCAGTTGGTTTAGTGTCTGCCTTTGGCTCAGGTCATGATCCCCAGGGTCCTAGGATTGAGCCCTGCGTTGGGCTCCCCATGGGGAGCCTGCTTCTCCCTCTCCCTCTGCTCCTTCCCCTGCTCCTTCTTTCTCTCTCAAATAAATAAATAAAAACAAAAAACTAAGACTCAAACTAACTCCACTGTAGTCAAGCTTTTATTTCATTCTAAATTTGTGTCATCCTGTCGAACTGAGACCCACAGGGAATAAGGTCCTGCAAATCCCTGGACCTCCTGGTATCTGGGGTAGACCCAATTGCTGCCCTGAACTGGCCTCCTTCAAGCAAAGGTCTCTTCTGCACACAGAACAATATGTTCTGGGCAGCCCTGGTGGTTTAGCGCCGCCTTCAGCCTGGGGCCTGATCCTGGAGACCCAGGATCGAGTCCCACGTTGGGCTCCCTGCATGGGGCCTGCTTCTCCCTCTGCCTTTGTGTATGCCTCTCTCTCTCTCTCAGGAATAAATAAATAAAATACTTTAAAAAACAACAACAATATGTTCCAAACAGTAGAATGGAAATCACTAGTGGGAGGGGTGTGCATAAATGGACTGTGAATGATATATGAACAAATATTTTTCATTTTCATACTTGTTAGTTTAAATATGTACTAAGAAAAATGTATAACATCAAATGTGAGATTCATGGGTACTGCTTATAACAAGTCTAGGAGTTGTTATAAGAGGAGGGAATCGCTGCAAGGAACTGTATTAACCAAGTCGTTGTTAAATAAATAAATCTAATGGTGCTCTGGTTGGCAAAACCAAAAATTGTTCAGGTTGTCCTATGGTGAGGGTGTGTGGGGAAACTGTCAAAGGGGATAATAGCTAGATTCAGGTGCCTACTCTCCTGTTGTTGAGCTGGGGAGACCTTGAACAAGTCGATTCTCACCTGGAAAGCTCCCCATGGTGTATCAGGGGCTGGCTCAGGAAGGAGGGTGAGGCTAAAGCTAGGGTAGTGGTTTGGGAAGAGTAGGAGCTCGACAATCTAGACTCCTACTCTTCTCAAACCACTACCCTAGCTTTAGCCTGAGCAGCTTTCTTTTTTTTTTTTCTTTTTAGCCTGAGCAACTTTCTTTGGTTTTTCCATACTGGGCTTTTCTTCTTAAAAGATTTTTAAATTTTTATTTATTTATTTAAGAGAGAGAGACAACAGGTGGAGGGGCAGAGGGAGAGGGAGAAGCAGATTCCCCACTGAGTACTGAGCCTGATGAGGGACTTGATCCTAGGATGCTAGGATCATGATCTGAGCTAATGGCAGAGGCAGAGGCTTAACCGACTGAGCCACCCAGGCACCCCTCCATATTACTGGGCTTTTAATGGAAAAATAGAAGGCACTGAGAAAAAAAGAAGGCAGATTTTAAAATTTCTTTGGGCAGCTTTTTAAACACAACTGGCCTATTCAACCATCCTAAAAGGTTTTCTGAAGTCTAAGGGGGAATACAAAATTACCTTTAGTTAGCTATTTATTGTAGCTCATATATTAACATCAGGTCAAATTTATAGTAGGTAGATTTTGAATAGAGCTGTATTTATTACTATGTTGTATGCACATTTTTAAATGCTTTGAAGCCCCTTGAGTGTATATTGATGTTATGGAGCATAATCTTACTTCTATTTTACAAGATAGTTTATAGTTGTTGAATCTGTTTATCTGATGCATTGCTGATCATGTCAAAAATATATTAGCTTCATAGTTCTAAATTAAGAATGTGATTTCCAATTACTACATTATTTTTTCTTTAAAGATTTTATTTAGGGATGCCTAGGTGGTTCAGTGGTTGAGCGTCTGCCTTCAGTTCAGGTCATGATCCCAGGTAGAGTCCCGCATCGGGCTCACAGCAAGAAGACTATTTCTCCCTCTGCCTCTCTCTGTGTGTCTCTCATGAATAAATAAATAAATGAAATCTTTAAAACAGTATTTGATAATGTATTTAATAAGGTAATGATACAAAGTTTCATGCCCTCTAGACTTAGAGTGTCCATGTTACTGTGCCAGGCAAGTATAACATGAGGGGTATAATAAATACCGAGACTGACCTAAGAAATTCACCTCAATTCAATGACTGAATCCCTTCTGTGTGTCTAGTGCTGTGCTGGAGAATCATATGTCCTGAGCTTAATAAGCTACCTACTTTAAAATAGTCCCAATTTTTAGTTCTAAAATACAGTTACCATACCTATGGGAACTTTGCTTTGCTTAGAAGTACCTAAGGATCATGAACTTGTTCTTATCACTTTGGGACTCTATTGCATAGCAGTGAAAGGCTTGCTCCCTAGGGACCAAAAATAAGCCATTTACCTTGGTATGGCTATGTCAGCATTTAGCAAAGTGTATTATTAGTTTTCATGATGGGGGGTTTTGTTCCTTAATGCCATGTTAGAGCAATAGCGTTACACTGATTCTTTTCCTTCTTTCTGGTGGTGGTTGTTTGTAACACTTCCCAGAGCCTCCAATAAGCTGATCTGCACTGTAATTTCCTAAAAGGAAGATATAGTCATGTTTGCCAAACTTACTTGGCCATAGCACCCTTTCCTGAGAAGCATCTCCTGAATGAGAGCTCAGTGGAACATACTCTGAGAAATGCTGACCTGCTTTTGTCCTCGGACCAGCATGCTGTCAATGATCTGGTCTATTTGGTTATACGTGGAGACTAGCATTTTTCATTAAGTGTCCCTTAGTACTGTCAAGATGATTTTTAAACACCTAAAAGTTCTCATCACAAGGAAAATCTTTTTTTTTTTTTTTTTTTTTTTTTTTTTGGTGACTATGAGAGATGAATGGTAACTAAGCTTATTGTGGTCACTATTTTGCAATCTATATATGTCAACTCATGGTACAGCATGCCTTAAACTTCCACAGAGCTGTATGTCAATTCTATCTCAATAACACTGGAGGAAAGGCAACTTGAAAACATTTTTTGGTAGAAGCCCAAAGAATCCCTGCCAGAGATTGAAGCACCAAAGAGAGAATCTTACATGTGGTAAGGATTATAGGGGGAAGTAACTCCTCTTGGGAGGTATTACCTCTCTCCTAACCCATGAGGACCGATAAATAATAATGAAGACTCTTCACTTACCAGGCATTGTGCTAAGCACCTTTCATAAGTTAATTCAATTACTTATTGCAGCATTGCTATCTGTAGATATCAACATTTTCATTTTGCAATTAAAAAAAAAACAGAGGGTTGGGGCACTTGGGTGGCTCAGTGGCTGAGTGTCTGCCTTTGGTTCAGGGCTTGATCTCAGGGTCCTGGGATCAAGTTCCACATCAGGCTCGGAACAGCAGGGAGCCTGCTTCCTCCTCTGCCTAGGTCTCTGCCTCTCTCTCTGTGTCTTTCATTAATAAATAAATAAAACTAAAAACAAACAAACAAACCAGAAAAAAACAAACAAAAAACCCAGAGGCTTAGAGAAAGTTAATTAAGTTATTTGAGGTGAGTTCTGGATTCAAATCGAAATCTCCAACCCATGGCCTTAACCAATAAAAACAGGGGGAAACACAAGTATATATAAACATAAGTATATATGAATGGATATTTGGATATCCATCTACCCTTGTATGCCTCTAGCTGCCAGGACTTTAAGTCAGGCCAGAGCTGCCAACATGTGTGGCCCAAAGTGACCATATTAATGTCTCATACTTTAGGACAAGTCACTCATTGATAATAGCTGATACCTATGGAGTGTTTCCTGGGTGCCATGCATTGTAAGAACTTCATAGGCATTATTTTACTTAAATTTCAAAGTCAAAAGCTGTAAGGCACACACTATAATGGCCCCATTTTACAGATGAGCACAGGCTCAGAGAAGCTAATTTGCTTGCCCATGGCCACACCACTAGGAAACAGCAGATTTGGCCTTCAAATCCAGGTCTGGTCTGAGTGCAAGACATGTACTTAACCCAGTTTCCTACACTGCCTCTCAAAGTACTATAGAGGACAAATTGAATATTCTCAGTGAAATGATCTTTAAAAGTCTACCATGTCTCTGAATTAAAACTCAAAGCACATAGAAAAATTAGTCCTCAAGGATGCCTGAGTGGCTCAGTGTTGAGCATCTGCCTTTAGCTCAGGATGTGATCCTGGGGTCCTGGGATCGAGTCCCACATCCTGTAAGGGAGCCTGCTTCTCCCTCTGCCTATGTCTTTAACTCTCTATGTGTATCTCTCTTGAATAAATAAATAAAATCTTTAAAAAAATTAGTCCTCTTTTCAGATATTTCTAAACTGTGAACATCTGATTTGTTGCTGTTGATTTTTTTTCCTCTGCAGCATCTAAATCTCATTCTTATGCTGCATTTCCTATGCAGCACCTACATTTCATTTATCCAAAAGTGGGAATCCAAAAAGTGGGAATCCAAAAGTGGGAATTCCGCTTTTGGATGATTTTTTTAGGACCCCCCACCCCCACCCCCAGCCTGTGGAAGCTAAAAGAGGCTAGACTTTTCTTCCCTGACTCCTGGCTCAGCCAATGGGATGTTCCATCTGTGAGTGGTGATCACGGAGGGAGTGATGATGCAAAGACATGGGAGCCTTTAGGGAGCACTCACAGCAGTGCCTGTAGAGTGGAGAGGCCAGTGGCTGTGGACATGAGTAATGTTCCTGTGTCATGTCTTTGGCTGAGTTTCCTGCTGACTCACATCCATTGGTTCTTTCCTGTTTTCTGGGGCCAGTCACCCAGTTTACCATCCTATTCTATGACCCACCAATATCCTGCTAGTGTACTTCCTTTCTGTTCAGGTAAACTGTATGTGGCTCCAGATGTGTATAACCAAGAGCCTGATGTACAGAATTATCTCCACATTTGGAAGTATACAGTTGGAGCCAAAGATGAACTTTTCTCTTAGAGTTCTACAGCTGATAAAAAGTGTCTTCTTTTTGGAGACCCAAGGTTAAGGACATATCTGTGGCTTTGTACTTGGGTAATAACCACCTTTTGTACTTTGTGGCTATGAGCAGTGAGTTCCCATTTCTCAGCCAGGCCTCCAGGGCTTTGACCAGAATGGCTCCACGTATGGCTCTATTTTCTACTGGTCTCCTAGACCAGACCCGTACTCCAGCCAACCTGGCCCTCTGGCTGCTTGGTAGCCTTGTTTTGCTTTTCCTGACCCAGATATTCACCTACCTTCCAGAGGTCAGCCTTTTTTAACATGTGGAGATATATGGAAAGCTTGGTGTTATGCATCTTGAGTTGTCCACTTATGAGTACTTAGTGCCACAGCCTTATTTCCCACTGCTTCCAGCTCTGCTGAAGACCTCAGTTTGTTTCATGGTCTGCTAATTCCAATTCCTGATTTAGTCCTCTATTGATAGAAGAGTCTAGTCCTTTCTTTATAGGCCTCACTGGGGAACGGGTAAGGAATCATGTCTTTTTCTTTTTTGCCACAACCACTGTAGACAGTGCAGAGAGAAAGTTTGCTTTCTTGGCATTTTGGGACAATTGGAAAAGGATTTGAAATTTATTTATTTTTTCTTCTGAAAGGGAGAGAGAGCACATGTACACACATGCACACACACAAAGGGGGGTGGTGGGAAGAAGCAGAGGGAGAGGGAGAGAGAATCTTAAGCAGGCTGCATGCTTAGGGGGAGCTCCATCTCATGACCCTGAGATCATGACCTGAGCCAAAATCAAGGATCAGATGCTTAATTGACTGAGCGCCCCAGGCGCCCCAGGAATTGGAAGTTCTTAGAGAAAAGGTTAAAGCTCCAGGGGAACTTGATTCTCTCAGAGTTGTAAGGGAAACTAGCACAGGGTTAGGATTTCAAAGGGTGAGGGTTCTCCTGAGGTCTGGCCCTGAGTGTCCCACTCTTTCAAGCATCTTCTACTATAAGACTCTTGGGGAACCTGTCACTTCACTGGAAAGCAGTGGGAAGGGTCTCCTCCAACCTCTTTCTCTCTCCAGGCAGTTTCTCAGTCTCACTGAGGAATTTAGTAGGACTATCAGCCATTGCTTGGACAACTATATCTTGCAGACCTGGAAGAGGCAGGAGAAGATGGGGTGGGGTGGGCTGTAGCTCTGTTTCACCAGAGCCTACTGCTGAGAATGGGTGTGGATCATCTGAGGCAGAATTCCTTTTTGCTATTCCCTTCAATGTGGGTTGTCATCAGACATGGCTGTGACCGTAACTCTGTAGCTTGTTACATCTGATGTCAGAACATCCCCCAAAGTAATCCTTAATTAAGGAGAAACTTTCTTCAGTATCAAAGTGCTTCTCTTTCCCCTGGAAATCCCTAAATCCCATTATAATGTACAATAAGTTCTGTTCCTTTCTCACTTTGCCTATCAAAACAATGGAGAGTTACTTAGAAAATAACTTAATTTTATTATTTTATTTTATTTTATTTTAAAGATTGATTTATTTATTCATGATAGACATAGAGAGAGAGAGAGAGAGAGGCAGAGACACAGGAGGAGAGAGAAGCAGGCTCCCTGCAGGGAGCCCGAGCGGGACTCGATCCCGGGACTCCAGGATAGTGCCCGGGGCCAAAGGCAGGCACTAAACCGCTGAGCCACCCAGGGATCCCCTTGAAAATAACTTTTAAAAAAATAAAGTATTATTAACATTGTGTTATACTAGTTTCGGGTGTACAATGTGATGACTCAACAATTCTATACATTTCTCAGGGCCTGTCAAGATAAGTGTACTTTTATTTTTTTTTTAAGATTTTATTTATTTATTCATGACAGAGAGAGAGAGAGAGAGGCAGAGACACAGGCAGAGGGAGAAGCAGGCTCTATACAGGGAGCCCGATGTGGGACTCGCTCCAGGGTCTCTAGGATCACACCCTGGGTGAAAGGCAGGTGCCAAACTGCCGAGTCACCCAGGGGTCCCTAGATAAGTGTACTCTTAATCCCCTTTGTCTATTTCTCCCATCCCTTCGCCCACCTCCCCCTCTGACAACCACCAGTTTGTTCTCTGTATTTCAGAGTTTGGTTTTTCGTTTGCTTTTTTCTTTTTTTGTTCATTTGTTTCTTAAATTCCACATATGAGTGAAATCATATGGTGTTTGTCTTTCTCTGACTTGTTTCACTTAGCATTATACCCTCTAGCTCCATCCATGATGTTGCAAATGGCGAGATTTCATTCTTTTATGGCTGAATATATTCCATTATATATGTACACCACATCTTCTTTACCCATTCATCCATCAGTGGATACTTAGGCTGTTTCCATAGTTTGGCTATTGTAAACATTGCTGCAATAAACAGAGGGGCTCATATATCCTTTTGAATCAGTGTTTTTGTATTTTTTTTAAAGATTTATTTATTTATTCATGAGAATACACACACACACAGAGAGAGAGAGACAGAGAGAGAGAGAGAGAGAGAGGCAGAGACACAGGCAGAGGGAGAAGCAGGCTCCATGCAGGGAGACTGACGTGGGACTCGATCCCGGGTCTCCAGGATCATGCCCTGGGCTGAAGGCAGCGCTAAACCACTGAGCCACCCGGGCTGCCCATGTTTTTGTATTCTTTGGGTAAATACTTGGTAGTGGGATTACTGGGTCATATGGTAATCTATTTTTAATTTTTTCGAGGGACCTCCATACTGTTTTTCACAGTGGCTGTACTAGTTTGCATTCCCACCCACAGTACACAATGATTCCTTTTCTCCACATCCTCACCAACACTTGTTATTTCTTGTCTTTTTTATTTTAGCCATTCTAACAGGTGTAAAGTGATATCTCATTGTGGCTTTGGTTTACATTTCCCTGATGATGAGTGATGTTGAGCATCTTTTCATGTGTCTGTTGGCCATCTGTATGTCTTTTTTTGAGGAGGGAGGAATTCAGGTCCTCTGCCCATTTTTTCACTTGATCTTAGCCAAAAGGCCGAGAAGCAATCTGCCCACTTTTTAATTGGATTGTTTGGTTTTTTTTTTGGTGTTAAGTTATAGAAGTTCTTTATATATTTTGGATTCTAACCCTTTATAAGATATATCATTTGCAAATATCTTCTCCCATTCAGTGGGTTGCCTTTTTGTTTTGTTGTTGGTTTCCTTCACTATGCAGACGCTTTTCACTGTGGCATAGTCCCAGTAATCTAATTTTGCTTTTGTTTCTCTTGCCTGAAGAGACATATCAAGAAAAATGTTTCTGTGGCTGATGTTAGAAAAATTATACTCTGTTTTCTTCTAGGAGTTTTATAGCTTCAGATTTCACATTTAGGTCTTTGATCAATTTGGAGTTTTTTTTTTGCATATAAGAAAGTGGTCCAGTTTCATTCCTTTACATGTGGCTGTCCAATTTTCCCAGCGCCATTTGTTGAATAAATTCTTTTCCATATTGTATATTCTTGCCTCCTTTGTCATAGATTAATTAACAATATAAGCATGGATTTGTTTCTAGACTCTCTATTTTATTCTATTGATCTATGCGTCTATTTTTGTGTCAGTACCATATTGTTTTGATTACTACAGATTTGTAGTATATCCTGAATTTTGGGATTGTGATATCTCCAGCTTTGTTCTACTTTTTCAAGATTGCTTTGGCTATTCAAGTCTTTTGTTTTAGGATTATTTGTTCTAGTTCTGTGAAAAATGTTGTTGGTATTTTGACAGGGATTGAATTAAATCTGTAGGTTACTTCAGGTAGTATGGCCATTTTAACAATATTGGTTCTTCCATTCCATGAGCATTGAATAACTTTCCATTGTGCTATCTTCAATTTCTGTCATTAGGGTTTTTTTCAAAGATTTTATTGATTTATTCATGATTTTATTTAATTTTTAAAATATTTTATTGATTAATTAATTAATTAAATTAACTAAATTCATGAGAGACACACAGAGAGATACAGAGACATAGGCAGAGGGAGAAGCAGGTTCTCTGCACGGAGCCTGATTCACGACTTGATCCCAGGACCCTAGGATCATGACTTGAGCCAAAGGCAGACGCTCAACCACGGAGCCACCCAGATGCCCCTGTGTCATTAGTGTTTTATAGATTTTGGAGTATAGGTCTTTCAGTTTCTTGGTTAAGTTTATTCCTAGGTTTTTTATTCTTTCTGGTGCAATTGTAAATGGGGTTGTTTTCTCTTTCTACAACTTCAATATAAGTTTATAGAAATGCAACTGATTTATACATATTAATTTTGTAGCTGGTGACTGTATTGAATTCATTTATCAGTTCTAGTAGTTTTTTGGCAGTCTTTAGGGTAGTCTATATATCATAAAAAAATAAGAGCTTTATTGAGATATAATTCATGCGTGGTATAATTCACTCATATAAAGTGTATAATTCAATGGTTTTTAGTATATTCAGAGTTGTGAATCCATTACAACACATTTTAGAACATTTTTATTGGCTAAAAATGAAACCCCACACCCTTAGCAATCATTCTTCATTTCTTTCCAACCCCCTCCCCAGCCCTAAGCAACCCCTAATTTACTGTCATATCTCTATGGATTTGCCATTTATGGACATTTGATGTAAGTGGAATCACAATATATGATATTTTGTGACTGATTTATTTTGCTTAATATCATTTTTTCAATGTCCAGCCATATTGTAGCCAGAATCAGAACTTCATTCCTTTTTTATGGCTGAATAATATTCTGTTATGTGGCTACACCACATTTTGTATGTCCACTCATTAGTTTATGGATCTTTGAGTTGTTTCTTTTTGCCTATTATAAATAATGTTGCTATAAGAGTTCATGTATAAATCTTGTGTGCAGTGTTTTTTAAATTTCTTTTGGGTATATACCTAGGTGTAGAATTTCTGGGTCACATGATAGCTCTATATTTAATCCTTTGAAAAAATGCTGAAATGTTTTCCACAGTGGCTGCACTATTTGATACTCCCATAATTAGTGTAGAAAGGTTTCAGCTTCTCCACATCCTTTCCAACATTTGTATTGCATTGTACAAAACTGTCTTTTGCGTTACACCTATCCTAATAGGTATAGAATGATACTTCATTGTGGTTTTAATTTGCTTTCCTTTGATGGCTTAAAAACTGATGAGCAGCTTTTCTAGTGCCTAGTAGGCATTTGTGTATCTTACTTGAGAAATGTCTATTCAGATTCTTTGCCCATTTTTTTTAAAGTTGTTTATTTATGTATAAGTAATCTCTACACCCAATGTGGGGATTGAAGATGAAGAGTTGTATGCTTTCCCAATTGAGCCAGCCGGGTGTCCTTGCCCATTTTTTAAATTGGGTTATTTGTTTTGTTGCTGTTGAGTTCTAAGAGTTTTTTGTATATTCTAGATACAAATCTCTTATCAGATTTGTGATTTGCAAGTATTTTCTCTCATTCTGTAAGTTATCTTTTCACTTTTTTGATGGAATCCTTTTTTTTTAGGATTTTATTTAACTTAAAATTTTTTAAAAGATTTTATTTATTTAATCATGAGACATACAGAAAGAGAGAGGCAGAGACATAGGCAGAGGGAGAAGCGGGTCCCTGCTGATGTGGGACTTGATCCCAGGACCCCAGGATCATGACTTGATCCCAGGACCCCAGGATCATGACCCCAGGGTCATGACCTGAGGCAGATGCTCAACCACTGAGTCACCCAGGTGCCCATAAGATTTTATTTTTGATTAATCTCTACATCCAACATGCGGCTCAAATTCACAACCCTGCCATAAGAGTCACACCCTTACTCACTGAGCCAGCCAGGTGCCCCTTGATAGAATCCTTTGAAGTATAAAAGTTATTTGTTGTTTTTTAATGAGTCCAATTTATCTATTTTTTTTTTCTTAATTGCTTTGCTTTGGTGTCATATCTAAGAAACCATAGCCTAGTCCAAGGTCACAGAGATTTACTCCTTTGTTTTATTCTAGGAGTTCTAGAGTTTTAGCTCTTACATTTAGCTCTTTGATCCATTTTGAATTAATTTTTTAATATGGTGTAAGATAGGGATCCAAACTTACTCATTTACATGTGGCTATCCAGTTGTCTTAGCACCATTTGTTGAAAGGAATGTTCTTTACCCATTGAATGGTCTTGGTGTCCTCATTAACAATCATTTGATTCATGGTAAGTGTGATGGTTTATTTTTGGACTCTCAGTTCTATTGCATTACTCTTATGTCTGTCCTAATGCCAGTACCATGAGTTACCTTTTAACCATGGCTGCTTTCTTTCTTACACCAGGAGGACCACTCAGTTGACTGCTCTCTTGTTAACAGCTCAGTCTCAGAGGGAGGATGTGGTCAGTGAAAGGAGAGGAGGTAGCCAAATCTCCGTTATGTCTGTCTTCTTGTGCTGCTCTCACTTCTTCAAGAATAGAGCCCATGGCATGGAGATGTTTTCAGTGACACCCTTGCTGATTTATTCACTTTCAGGGCATTGTACAGTTTACTTGTCCCTAATTAAGTGGATCTATGGATTATATTATATAGATTTAAATAAAAAAACACGCTGAGCATGACAGCAGAGGCTGTCAACAGTATTCTAAGTATTAAAAAATAAATACACATACACAAGATAAAGGTGTTATTAGACAATGATTGAGGGAGTGACAAACTTCTTTTGTCAAGAAACCTGCTATGGAAAGGGCATTGTGAAAAAGATATTTAAATATTTCATGGTTATGTGGTTTGTTGCTAAAAAAATTATAAGGATTCACCTATTTAAAACTCTCATTACTGCACATTTTAAAAACTTGGAAATAAAAACATCATACCCATTGAAGTTACAAGGAAATGTTTCAGTGGACTTTGAACCCATATGTTAGTTTAAAAAAAAACAACTGATTGACCTCAGGGAAATTAGAAATACACTTACTGCATTATAAGAGCAGTAGTGGCCTTACAGAATTATTGAAAGGGCTGAAAAACTATTATCATTACATAGTAAGCACAGCCAATGACAACTTTGTTCATCTGTGTATATATGGGTTTTAGAGGGAACTTTTCAGTTTTAGTAGCCATTAAAGAGGGATAAAATAAACTCAACTTTAGAAACAGAATTTTAGAAAGATCAATAAATCAAGATGCTGGGAAATAATAAAACAAGTCCAGGGATGCCTGGGTGGCTCAGCGGTTGAGTGTCTGCCTTTGGCTCAGGGCGTGATCCCAGAGTCTTGGGATCGAGTCCCACATCGGGCTCCCTGCGAGGAGCCTGCTTCTTGCTCTGCCTGTGTCTCTGCCTCTCTCTCTCTGTGTCTCTCATGAATAAATAAAATCTTAAAAAAAAACAAATCCAATCACAATACTTAGTAAAAATATTATTATAAACAATATATATTATATATTTTAATAATAAATACCATTAACAATATTGCTTTTATTGGACATTTTAGCAAGAACAAAAGTAATATATTATTAAAGAAAATTAAGAATAGCTAGAATATGCCTAGAATTTTCTTTTAATTTTTTTATGCCTAGAATTTTTAAGTAAATAGATACACCTGTACTGGGCATAAGTGCTTAAGTTTTTTTTACTGAAAGGAATGTTTTTCCAAAAAGGTTTGGGTACCCCTGGTCTAAACTGTTACATTATAATGCAAAATAACACTGTGAATGGCCAAGAAGGAGCTATTGAGCACAGCATTTCTCAAACTCATCTGGCCATGAAACATTTGGAGAGATGAGTGATCCAGGAAACCTTCTTTGGGCAATGCTGGATGATGGTGAAGAGGGTGGGGCGGACTGCAGACAGAACTGAATTTAACTATCAGCCTCATCACGTACTACTAGCTGGGTGACCTGAACATATCACTAAATCTTTCTGAGCCTCTGTTTCCTTACCTGTAATATGGGGCTAGTAATATCCACCTCATATGTTTGTATGAAATTTAAAAATGATATTGCAAATAAGTGCATAGCATAGTGCCTGACATCTTGCAAACACTTCTTGAAAAGAAGCTTTTATTGTTTTGTCACCTATGATAGTTATTTAGAGACTTGTTTTATCTTTCATAACTACACTTCTTCAGCACAAGGATTGGATCTTCTATTGCAAGTCCTTTGTAACACTTAGCTGTAAAGACATTAATGAATGAATGAAGAAATGAATAATAGAAGCAGAATTCTCTGAAACCAAAGCTGAGGAGACTACCTACATCACCAAAGACTGAAGGAAAAACATTTCATTCTCAATTGCTTATAACTCATCTTTTAATGACTAAATCAGAACACTCATGTAGTCCTCATAGTAAGTAACATTTGTTACCTAGGCAGTTGATAACAATTAGCCAGTAATTAATTGTTTCCAGCTGCTCCCCTTTGATTAATCATGCAAACAAATTTATTATAGTTCCCCAGTGGCTGGGTATTGCTAGGAGCTAAAAGCCTAGCACACCTGAAACGAAGACAAGATGACCATGATTTTTTTTAAAAGTTTATTTATTTATTTTTATTAATCTCTGCACCTAATGTAGGGCTCAAACTCATGACTCCAATATCAAGAGTCGTATGCTCTTGCAACTGAGCCAGGTACCCCACCATGAGTGCTTTAAAGGGGCATAAGGACTGTGTGGCCAGGGCAAGGTCAGCCATGGGAGGATACAGTAGGCTTCTCTCACCTCAGCTTTATTCAGGTATAATTAACAAACAAAACTGTAATATATTTTAAGTATACAATGTGATGATTTGATAGATATATAGTGGAATGATTACTGCAATCAAGTTGATTAACACATCTATCACCTAACAAACTTTTTTTTTCTTTTTTGGTGAGATGCATAAGATCTACTCATTTGGCAAATTTCAAGTGTACAAAACAGTACACTATTAACCGCAGTCACCATGCTGTGCCTTAGATCCCCAGAACTCATTCATCCTAAAACTGAGAGTTTGTACCCTTTGACCAACATCTCCCTGCATTCCCCCATCCCTCAACCCCTGGCAGCCACCATTTATTTCTATGAGTTTGAGGTGTTTTGTTTTTTTTTTTCCACATGTGAGTGATACCATGCAGTATTTGTCTTTTTCTATCTGGCCAAAAATGGGCTTTTTAAAAAATTTTTATTTATTTATGATAGTCACACACACAGAGAGAGAGAGAGAGAGAGAGAGGCAGAGACACAGAGAGAGAAGCAGAGAGAGAAGCAGGCTCCATGCACCGGGAGCCCGACGTGGGATTCAATCCCAGGTCTCCAGGATCACGCCCTGGGCCAAAGGCAGGCGCCAAACCGCTGCGCCACCCAGGAATCCCCCAAAAGTGGGCTTTAAAGGATAGACAGGGCGGTCCTGGGTGGCTCAGTGGTTTAGTGCTGCCTTCAGTCCAGGGCCTGATCCTGGAGACCCAGGGTCGAGTCCCACACCGGGCTTTCTGCATGGAGCCAGCTTCTCCCTCTGCCTGTGTCTCTGCCTCTCTCTCTCTCTGTATGTCTCTCATGAATAAATAAATAAAATCTTAAAAAAAATAAAGGATAGACAAATTATTTCGGGCTCAGATAAAAAGAGTGGAGGCATGATAGAGTCTGTGTCCATCCCTCATTCTCCCCCGACCTGTTACATGTGTTCCTATTTCAGTATTTCATTATAATAGTTCTAATAATACTATAACTTAAATGACAGACTTATTTTCTTAAGATTTTATTTGAGAGAGTAGGAGCACAAGCAGGGGGAGCCACAGAGGGAGAGGGAGAAGCAAGTTCCTTTCTGAGCAGGGAGCCCTACTTGTGGCTGGATCCCAGGGAGGGGGATCATGAGCAGAGCAAAGGCAGCCACTTAACCCACTGAGCCACTGAGATGCCCCAAAGACTTACATAATGATAAATAACCCAAATAAGTCTTGGCCTCATGTGGCCTAGTTTTGAGGTAATAATGCATTCAGAGAAAGAACCTCGCAATTAAAAATGAAGGTAATTCCTATGGATGTTATGCCATATGCAACTCATAGTCACACTTGGGAAAGTCACCTGTGCTTCTGCTCCTCTAGGTCTGTTACTGAACCCCCCCCCCCTTTCTCTCTCTACTCTCTTCGGGGTGCATTCAGCCACATGGCACTGAGCCCTGTATGCACATGTATAACAAAATGGCCTTTCCTTTTCCTCATGGAGCCGGAACTCCAGGGGGCTCAGGCCAGGGCTCCCTGCTCTCAGGAGTGGCAGGGACCTCAGTTGTCTTTAGCTTCTATCTTTTGCAAAATGGCTGCTTCATCTTGAATCTGTGTTCTCAGTGGAGAGACAGAAGAATGAAAAGCAAATGACAAAAGCTCCATCATGCTTGCCAGCTGAGTCTCTCTCTCTTTTTTAAATCCGGAAAACAATAGGGTCTTTTTTTTTTTTTTTGAAACTCCATCTAGTAGTTCTGCTTAGATCTCATTGGCAGAATTGCATCAACTGGCCAACTTCAGCAGAAAGAGTCTGAGAAGGTGAGGATTTTTTATTTTATTTAAAGTGGACACATTGTGGGATGCCTGCTTGGCTTGGTGGTTGAGTGTCTGCCTTCTGCTCAGGTCGTGATCCTGAGGTCCTGGGATCCAGTCCTGCATAGGCTCCCTGCATGGAGCCTGCTTCTCCCTCTGCCTGTGTCTCTGCCTCTCTCTGTCTCTCATGAATAAATAAATAAAATCTTAAGAAAAAAAGTCATTGTTCCCTCAGAACAAAATTGGAGGAGAAAGGAAAGAAAGATGGTGGTGTGTGTAATATCTCTGTCCACCAAAGTGCTCTCTGAACCTTCTCTAACACATGCAAACTTCCCTCTCTTTCCATTGCTGTTCATTTCTTTCAGGAGTCACACTGAATCTTTTCTATTCCAGCTTTTTGGCTGCTCCTCTTCCCAGCTGGGAAACACCTACTGGATGCCATATGCTTCTCCAAGTCCCTTGCAAGTACTATTTTGTTTAACTTTCATGACAGCCAGGTATTTCTATTGTTCCACTTAATGGGAAAGTAAGGCTTGCTGCAGCTGGGAATTTACTTGCCAAGGTCACTAGCTATTAAGAGGTGGTGTTGTCAGTTGAACTGGGATGTCCTAGGTGGAAACTGACTCTGAGATGGAGAGTTGTGCCCACGAAGTTCATTGTGAAGTGCTTTCAGGATTAACACCTGGGCAGGAAACAAGAACTCTGGTTCAGCTAGAAGTCAAAGACATAGTTTCAACAAAAGACTTCAGCCAATCCCACAAAGAGCTTTGGAGCTGAGAAGACCCTTTGGAATAATCCCATCTTGAGGCCAACCCTTTCAGAGCCCTACAGAAAGGGGGAGTCTCCTAGACTGAAAGTGGGCTGTCTTGGGGAACAGGTATGACCTTGGGTGAGGTGGTTCTCTTCAAACTGATGCCAATTTCTGCAGAAGGTCTTGGACAGCCATCAGCTTTTAACACTCCCAGCGGCAGGGGGAGGGTGGGAAATGAGGGTTTGAGGCCTGAAGTGGACACGTTGGTGGCCACTATTGTCCTACCTTTGGACTGCTCAGATCCACTTTCTTCATATAAGAAGTTCTGTGAGTTCTTTTTTTTTTTCTTCTGTGAACAGTTCTTACAAGATTCTGGTTGTCCCTTTCTCTGGGGAAATGTACATGGGTAAGGTTAGTAGGATTATAGTCCTCCATTGATCATCTCCCTTCACTACCTTTTGTAGATTCCCCTGACCCGAAGGGGGCATCTCTGCTACTCTCAGTGGCTTTTGTGGTAGGTTGATCGAAATCCACATCCTTGAGAGGGCCTAAGCCCCTCATCACCATACCTTTTTCAAATGTGGCTGTTGTTGTACTTGTCCATTTACCATCATAATTGAACAAAGGAGAATTGAGATGCCCCTATGGATCCCCAAACATACTCTTCTTTGCCTCCCATTGTGTAATAGCTCTACCTCTTCCTGATAATTGGCGTTAACTATCCCTGATGAGATGCTGACCCCTTTCCTTGCCTCTTAGTATGAGCAGCCCAAAGTAACTGGGAAGCAGCCATAGTTCAAAGTTTAGTGGGACTATTGTGTCCCTGTTGGTAGTGTTCCCCCTTTGGGAACCAGGACCTTTAGACCTGCAGAGCCCAGAATTGTGGGGATGAGAAACACAAATTCCCCTAGTGAGTCACAGGGGATAATGTTAGCCAGGGTCACTCCCTTCCAAGATCCATGAATTCTACCTACTGGGGACACAGTATCAAAGAATTGTTACTCGCTAGGGTGCATTCTTCATCCTGGAGGATGATGCCTTATTCTCTCTAAGCTGGGCCTTGGTTGTGGCTTCAAATGGCCATTCCATCACCCTGTTGGGCCAGCAGTTCCTGGCTAGTATGGTATACTATAGGACCAATAGATTTCATGGTCATGTGCCCACTGCACACCTGTTTCACTTTAAGGAGATTTCTTTGGTCCAATGCTAGGATCTTGTGTCAGTGGACCAAACATTCATTAGGTCCTTAGAAGTGGTGCTGGCTAAAAACAACAACAAAATTCTGTGGGCAGGAAGAGCAAACTCATACCCTGAATGTGTCTATCCCAGTCCAGACAAATTATTGTTCCTTCAAGCATAGAAGTCATTTTGGCATCAACAGGCCAGTTAGTTTCCCAAGGGATGGTGTCATATTAGGAACTTACTTTTGGTGTCTGTTGCTGGCAGGTTGGTTACTTGGTGGCATCAGTGGCTAGATCAGCCTTGGTAAGTAGGGGCCCATGCTGTTCGCCTCACTACATAGTCTCTACCCTTGCCACTGTGGCCACTCTGGACATGCACTCTTATGTCTGCATTCTCCTAGGGAATACAAATTTTGAAAAGTTTAGTCTTGGCTAGGTTCGGGGGGTTAGTTTCAGAGGCTTTCACTTGGCCTTCTCCACTATGACGGTGCTTATCCCATAGGCCAAGGGACAAATGTGAGGCTTTTGCTAACTACCAAGTATGTCTTTTCTATTTATACATTCAGGAAAGACCAGACGACTCGTTTTTCTATATTCTTGCTGGGAACACAGTCTTCTTTAGTTATCAGGTTTGGGTCTGAAAACTGGCTAAGGTCCAGAAATTAGGCAAGGCACTGTGGCTTTTCATTGGGGCAAGTTCCCTCAGCCTCTTCTTCATCCATCCTTGAGTTTTAAAAGGTGTACTCATTGAACCTTGCTGGCCACCCATGTCTGTTTCCTTCAGTACGTGGTATCCTATTAACTATCTCTGTAGCTCTCTGTGGGTCACATCCTCTAGGTTGCCACTCTAATCGTGCCACTCATGACAATGCTGCTTAATCTTGTTTCTGTTGGTTGCCCACTGGTCTCTATTTCTTCAAGATCCTACCAAGCCTACTACTATCAGGGAGCCTAGCTCTGTAATAGTATCATCTGCCACTAGCCCTGGTTTTGAGGGGAGCCACCACTGAGAAGCTCAGTGGTACTGACGTCTCTTCCACTAGCACACTCCTTATTGCTTATGCCAAAGGGCACAATGTAGTCAGCTGGCGGGATGTACATGGTATGTCCACTCTAGCATGTTTACTTCTCTGAGTTTTTTGCTCCCTTCTTCTATTCCCTGATATGATGGTTCTGGTCTTTTCTGTTTTACCTAGTGTGGGCCATTGCTTTTGCTAAGCTTCCTGGAAACCTCTTAGCGACCTGTTAGCATTATTTCCCTGGGGGCCTGCTAGGATGTAAATACCGTAGTACAGGGACATGCTCATACCAATAAACTCTACTTTGTCCATATCATTTGCCATCAGGGAAATACTAATCAAAACCACAATGAGATACCACCTCACACCAGTGAGAATGGCTAAAATTAACAAGACAGGAAACAACAAATGTTGGAGAGGATGTGGAGAAAGCGGAACCCTCTTGCACTGTTGGTGGGAATGTGAACTGGTACAGCCACTCTGGAAAACAGTGTGGAGGTTCTTCAAGAAGTTAAAAATAGATCTGCCCTATAACCCAGCAATTGTACTACTGGGTATTTACTCCAAAGATACTGATGTAGTGAAATGCCGGGACATCTGCACCCCAATGTTCATAGCAATGTCCACAATAGCCAAACTGGAAGGAGCCATGATGTCCTTCGACAGATGAATGGATAAAGAAGATGTGGTATATATACACAATGGAATATTACTCAGCCATTAGAAACGACAAATACCCACCATTTGCTTCGACATGGATGGAAATGGAGGGTATTATGCTAAGTGAAATAAGTCAGTTGGAGAAGGACAATCATCATATGGTTTCACTCATATGTGGAATATAAGGAATAGTGAAAAGGAGGGCAGCCCGGGTGGCTCAGTGCTTTAGCACCACCTCCAGCCCGGGGTGTGATCCTGGAGACCCGGGATTGAGTCCCACATCGGATTCCCTGCGTGGAACCTGCTTCTCCCTCTGCCTGTGTTTCTGCCTCTCTTTCTCTCTGTGTCTCTCATGAATAAATAAGTAAAATCTTAAAAAAAACAATAATACAAGAAATAGTGAAAGGGATTATAAGGGAAAAGAGGGAAACTGAGTGGGAAAAATTAGAGAGGAAGACAAACCATGCGAGACTCCTAACTCTGGGAAACAAACAAAGGTTGCAGAAGGGGAGGCAGGTGGGGGGGATATGGTAACTGGGTGATAGGCACTAAGGAGGGCACTTGATGGGATTAGCACTGAGTGTTATACTATATGTTGGAAAGTTGAAATTTTTTAAAAAGATTTTATTTATTCGTGACAGATGCAGACAGAGAGAGAGGCAGAAATAGGCAGAGGGAGAAGCAGGCTCCTTGCAGGGAGCCCGATGTGGGACTTGATCCCGAATCTTGGGATCACCCTGAGCCAAAGGCAGATGCTCAACCACTGAGCCACCCAGGCATCCTGGAAAATTGAATTTAAACAAAAAAATTTTTTTAAAAAGAAAAACATTTCAGAAGATGTGGCACATATATCAGTGGAATATTACTCAGCCATCAGAAAGGATAAATACCTACCATTTGCCTCGACATGGATGGAACTGGAGGATATTATGCTGAGTGAAGGGAGTCAGTCAGAGAAAGACAATTATCATATGGTTTCACTCATATATGGAATATAAGAACTAGTGAAAGGAACTATAAGAGAAGGGGGGAAACTGAGTGGTGAAAAATTAGAGAGGAAGACAAAAACATGAGAGATTTCTGACTCTGGAAAACAAATGAAGGGCTGCAGAAGGGGAGGTGAGGGGGAGGAGGGGGTAACTGGGTGACAGGCATTAAGGAAGGCACATGATGAGATGAGCACTGGATGTTATACTATATTTTGGAAAATTGAATTTAAATAAAATATTTTGAAAAACCCCAAAAAACAAAACTCTACTTTGTCTAGCCTTATGTTCTCCTCCTCTGTCCTCCTTCCCCAGTTTAGTACCTGGGGACCAATCCTGCGCCTAGGCTCTAGGCTTCTGCAGGTATATACATGTTATTTAGCTCTTTAAGCTCCTCCATGATAGTGCCTCATCTCCTTTGGCAGGTCCAACATCTGCACAATGGGGTTATTTTGTGACATGATTTCAGTTATTGGTCTGGTAGACAAAAGGAAAGGGCCAAGTAGATCCTAAGGAGGATGTATGTTGCCTTGTAAGGTAGATACTTTTACATTTCAAGCAAGGGGGAGTGGGGCACTTCTACATGCCTGCATGTTCAGGTGATATGGGCTCTTAAGGTTTTTAAGTGTGTCAACCCAGATGCCCCAAAGTGCAGGATACCATTTCTTTTTAACTATGGCACTGACCTTAACATGGACGACTTGCCAGGGCTGAGAATTCAACCTGTTTGGAGTTCTTCTAGTCTTATAATTAAATTCTGGGCCTGGGGGATCCCCGGGTGGCTCAGCGGTTTAGTGCCGCCTTCAGCCCAGGGTGTGATCCTGGAGTCCCGGGATCGAGTCCCACGTCGGGCTCCCTGCATGGAGCCTGCTTCTCCCTCTGCCTGTGTCTCTGCCTCTCTCTCTCTCTCTGTGTCATGAACAAATAAAATCTTAAAAAAAAAATTCTGGGCCTGATCCTCAGCATTTTATGTCTCTTGCCCTCATATGTTCTCAAGGAGGCACTGTAGCTTTAGCCTTTCATTGGTTAACCACCCACAACTTTTCATTGTCTTACCCCATCAATAGCCATCCAATCTTACAATTCTTAAATTTTTATCTCTCCCATATTTTAAAAAAGTGCCTCATAGATTACATCTACCCATGCATTCTCACACGGGTATTATATCCCATCCATCCCATCCCCACTACTGACAGTTTTTTTTTTCTTTTTTGGTTTTTAATTTACCTGTTCATGAAAGACACACACACACAGAAAGGCAAAGACATAGAGGGAGAGGCAGGCTCCTTGCAGTGAGACTGATGGGGGACTCAATCCCAGGATCCTGGGATCATGCCATGAGCTGAAGGCAGATGCTCACCTGCTGAGCTACCCAGGCGTCCCACCCACTGCTGACAGTTTTAACAGTTGTATAGCTATAGCATGCCAGGGCCTATCAAGGGCTTCACCTGGGGCCTTACTGCCAGCTGGCTAGCAGATGATTCAGCTCCACTGGATCAGATCACGCTCATGGGACTAATTGGTTTAGTTCAGATTCTCTGGAAAACCAACTCCAAAATGGAGATTTCCAAGCAGGAAATTTATTAGGTAATACCCTTGGGATGGACACTGTGAAGAACTAAAGGAGTAGGATGGAGTAGAAAGAGAAGTTGTATAAATGCAGTCACAGCACAGGGCTTATCTGACCCCCCTGGGAGTTGATCTCTTAAGAGTGCTCTGGAGTGCTGCAGGGTGGTCCTACCTGAGGCTTGCGTCTTCCAGCCGTTTGTGCAGCTTCTCCTGAGGCTGGTGTGACCTGGCAGGTGGTAGGTCTTTTGCTAAGGGCAGTTTCTGGAAAGGGATTCAAAGGAGAGCTGTTGGCCACTAATGTTCCCAGCAGCTAGGGAAATGGGTGCCTTAGTTCTGGGGTGCCCAGCCCTCCTTGGGGTCCTAGGGTGCGGGGAATGGGTAGAGTGGAGGGAATGCTCCTGGAACAAGACACCTGAAGACAAAATTGGCCTCAGAGACTGCTGTGTGACCAAAAGACAGAGGACAACGGAGAGTGATGCATTTGTTTTACTTTTACTGTTTTTAAAATCTAAGTATAGTTGACAAGAGTGATAAATTTTAAAACTATGCCAAACACTAGTAGTCCTTCTGAATGCTCTTGTGATGGACAGGGCAGAGCTGGGATGTTAGGACACAATCTAATTCTGTTCTACCCTGAAGCCATGTCTTTCCACTAGACCGGAGAGCTAGTCAAACTAGTGCTCCGTGGGCTAAACTCAGATATCAAATGTATTTTGTTTGGTCACACAATGTTTTAAAAAATGTGAATTGGCTGCCGCTATGTAAAAATTGGAAGAGTTTATATCTAAGTTCAGATTTCCACCTTCTATTGAGTAACAGGAAGATCTAGCAACACTGTGTCAATATTCCTGCATGGCAGTAATTGAATGAAACTGAGGGATAGCTGCCCCTTTAACTGGGTGGGGCAAGGGGAATGTGCCCCTTAGTTCACCACAGTCTCTGTGCATTACCCTCTTTGGCATTTTTGTTTTGAATTCCTGCTGTACTATGCACTGCCTGACACGGTGCATGGTATATCTAATAGGTGCTTGGGTGCTTAATATTAGTTCAGCAGAACTGAATGAATTTTTTTTTGGAGAGGAAGTGGGAGTGAATTCTAGTGTTAACACTCCAAGTGTTATGAGAGGCTTGGCAGTCAGTGGGGGCAACAGGACAGGAAGTGCAGATTAGGATGAACTAGTGAATTAATGTTGGCTGGAGCCTGAGTAAAGTAAGAACAGCAGAGGGCCAAGGCTTGAAGTTTGAGTGTTCTTACCCTAGAGTTAGAGAGGAATGGGGAGTCAGGGGAACCAGAGGAAAGGAAAGAAAAGCACAAAGGGACCTCAGGAATGGAATGCCACTGGAGCCAAGGGAGCTGAGGGCTTAGACATTTGCATCCAGGCTAGCTAAGATGAGGGGAATAGACAGACAAAGAGCCATGGCAACAAGAAAGCAATTAGGAACTTTCAGAGGAAGCATGAGAAAAGGAAAGGAAAATTGTGGGCCTGGAGGTTTAGCAGTGAAGGAGAGGCATTGGGATACTCTCTGGAGGTATGAGGGAGAGCATTTTCTGGGGTCTTAGCTGAGAAAGGCACAGATGGATATTCATTTAATGTTTATCCTTCAACATTTTCACCATCATTTGACATCCTCTAAAATAAATTAGTTGGTATTCATGTTGCATCCTTAAAGAATGGACTGTAGAACGACTTATCCTCTTGTTCTAGTGGAATGAAATATTAATTTGTGTTTTTGGACAATAGCCAGCTAGCAAAGATTGGAAACTTGTCTCCTGGATCTCTCTCTGTGTGTGTGCATGGAATACTGGCTTAGAGGATTTTTTTGTGGTAAATGTAAAATACTAGTTTTGCTCTGCCTTGTCACCCAATTGGTATCATTCCATGTGGCTTAACTGGCTAATTAGTGTGTGCTCAGAATGTGTAAGCTCATTTTAAGATTACCCTAGGTAAAGTGTATTGAGGAAGATAAACTTAAAAATAGCTCATTCCAAAGTTCATGTCCAATATTGATAGATCATTGTTTTGGATGTAATCCTCTTCCTGGAAAACCAATTTCGTGACCTATTTCATATGAAATCATTTCAACTGTGTTTTTAGGGCCATAGTGAAAGCCTTTGTTTCTGGAGAGCGGCAGCTGATATCCTATTGTCTTTGGAGTCAAACCACCTGGGTTTGCATCCGGACTCTGCTACCTACCAACTCTGCGACTCGAGGCGAATCTCAGAACCTCGTGTGACCCAGCCTCATCAGTTAGATGAGAGTAATACCTATTGGAAAGGCTTAAAGATTTAAATAAGATGATGAATGTTGAATCAATAACGTATGGGAAGCCCTTAGGGGATTACTGAGGATGGTGCAACTTGCATCTGTCATCAACCGTGCAGAAGTTTTATTAACTTGGGTGCCTATCAGTTCAACAGAGGAAGTCCGGACTGCATTTCAGAATCTGAGCACTTTGCCATCGGGTCCAGCACTGGGATTTAAGAGACCGTTGAAAACAAAACAAAACAAACAAAACAATCATTGAATCTCTCTTGGCCTCACTTTTCCACGTTTGCCAACAGTTTATACTAGCTACGAAGGACCTGGAAACCTGGGGCTGTGTGCTTTATTTTTTGTGAGAGCTTAAGGCAGAGAGGGACTCTGCCCAAGTTTCCCCAGATCAGCAGCAGAGATTTGCGCGCTGGGAGAAAACGCTAGCCCTACGGCGCTCTAACTTCCCACCGGGGGAGCAATCCAAACCCGGAGGCCCGGCGGGGGAGGGGGAGCCTCCTGCGGCAGCCGGGATGCGAGCGGATGCTCCTGGGTCGGCTCGGACTCTCGCTGGGTGAACCCAGAGCCAGAGTGCAGGTGAGCCCGGCGGCGACGAGGGACGCGCGCCTCCGGGCCCGGAGGAGTTAGGTGACGTCACCTCCAGGAGGACTCGCTTTTTCATTAATGAAACCGGCCGGCGCGGGCGCATGCGCGGCAGGCCCCCTTCCCTCTCGCTTCCCCCTCCCCTTTCCCAGCCGCGCTCTCAATCTCTAGCTCGCTCGCTCTCCCTCTCCCCGGGCCGTGGAAAGGATCCCACTTCCGGTGGGGTGTCATGGCGGCGTCTCGGACTGTGATGGCTGTGGGGAGACGGCGCTAGTGGGGAGAGCGACCAAGAGGCCCCCTCCCCTCCCCGGGTCCCCCTCCCCCGCCCCCCTTCCCCCTGCCTCCTCGCCAACGCCCCCCTCCCCAGTCCCCCTCCCGGCTGGGCGCAGGCCCCCCATCCCCACCCCCGTGGGAACGTCGGGAGCCCGCACTGCTCAGACCCTCTCCTCGCCTCTGCCCTCACCTCGGCCCCCGCTCCCCGCCCTCTTCCCGGCCCTGGGCGCCGGCCGGCCGGTCCCTCCGCCGCCCCCCGGCCGCGGGGAGGACATGGCCGCGCACAGGCCGGTGGAATGGGTCCAGGCCGTGGTCAGCCGCTTCGACGAGCAGGTAACGGGCCCGTGGCGGGCGGGAGGTGGGAGCGGAGCGGGGTGGGGGTGGGGTGGGGGCGGGGTGGGTGAGGGGAGGAAGGAGCAGCCGCCTCCCCCGCGGCTGCCTGGGGCTCGGGAGGAAGGGAAGGGAAGGGAAGGGAAGGGAAGGGGGGAACCGGAGGGGGTGGCCTCGGGGGGAGGTGCGGGAAGGAGGGGACGGCTGGTAGCTCGGACTCCCCTTCCCTCCGAAGTCGGGGGGTGGGGCCTTTTCCCTGACCACCCCTCCGACCCTCCGACCCTCCATCCCCTTTTTCCCAGCCCTTCCGCTTGCTAATGAGGATGAGTGACCTGGGGGCGCTTTCAGGGGCTCTCCATCTGGATTTAATCATTCCTCCCCCTTACTTTTTTTTTTTTTTTGAACGGAGATGGTAACGTTTAGGGGTTCTCCTTACCTCAGTGGACCTCCGAAGTGGGGGTGAGTAACGGAAGGAACCCCCAGGCTTGCCTTGTATACCCCCCGGAGGAGAACGATAACATCCCGCCCCTCCCCCAGTTCCTTCAGCTTCCTCTCTTGGACGGGGAAGAGTAGAGGAGAGCAGGGAAAGCACAGGTCTTCTTACTTTCTGCTCCCCTGTCTCTGCCTACTCCGAGAGCTCCAAGTGCACACCGCACATCTTTTTGGTACCCCGTATGGGCGTCCCCCCCCCCCACCATATCCTGATGAGACCAGACTGGCGTTTACTTTGCCGTTGTAGTAGAAACCGTGGTTCTCGTTTCCCTTTTGCTTCCGAGATATCTCCCCCCCCCTTTTTTTTTCCTTCCTTGATAATTGCAGTCTTCCCCTTTATTTTGCCAGCGGTCTGAGAATGTAAATATGGCTCTCTTGAGTGAGAATCTTGGGGAGTGAAGGGAGAAGGGTGAAAGGAAAAGTGGGAAACTGCATTTGAGTCCCTGACAACAGAGAGCAAGGACAGCTGGGATGTGGTCCAGGAACCAATAATTCTCCTAGTATTTTGTTGTTGTTTTCAACTCTCACCTCTTGGTTGACAAGAGAACTTTCATTGAGAATATTTGGGGTGGGAAAAAAAAAGTTTCATAGCTTGGGGAGGTGCCTTTTTATTGCCTGAGCTTCACACACTGAATCCTGGGGCGGATCAGAATGAATGCACACGAAGCCTTTTGTCAGTGGGAATTAGTTTGTGTTGTTGTAGGTTGTTGGGGATGGCTTAAAGGGATGCTTTTTGCAGCTGCAGCTCTACCCTTGGGCTTCCTGTGATGAGGAACTGTTTAAGATTGAATCAATCAATTTTGTTTACTGGATACAATCGTGGGAGCTGAATGGAGCAGGGAGGAGGGCTCCACTTTTATCGGATCCACAAACATTTCCTTACAGGAGTCATAGTGTTTCTGACCTACCTGAAAGATATTTGGGAATAGAGAGCAGGATTAAAAAGAAATTGGAGAAGAAAAGACATAGATAAAATAGAATTACACAACTGTGCAGGAGTTGTTACGCCCATCCTTCTGTTTCCAGACCAAAAGGCATCTAAGCCAAGTGTACTACTAATCTGAGGAAGTAAAATGTTACTGCATATATTGGCTTGTGTTATTGATAGGGCATTAGATTAAAAACTTGATGGAAAAGACTTTCTCTGTGTAATCTTGAAAAAGAATTTAAAAGGCACATGTGAGAACCCCAAAGCTGAAGCTTGTGGACAGCATAATCTGGATGCAGGAATTTGAAGGAGTTACACCATTGCTATTCTCTGATTTTTTTTATTGAATATTTTTTTTCCCCCAGTTAATTTTGAACTTTATTTCTTCTAACCTGTTGATCTCTAGGCTTATTATCTGCCATGTACAAAAAAGATAGTCTTCTAAATTTTGAAAGAAGAATGATGTTGATTATATGCCCAGTAACACAAGTAAATATTTCCTTCTTTTTGTCTCAAGTGTTAAAAGACCTCAGGCCTTATTGTTTGCCTTGTTATGAATATTGTGGGATCAAACTTGCCACCCTCTGTTAAAAATTAAGAACATTAGAGTTTTAAACGGAAGCATTTTTGAAAAAATATATTCCTTATGTTGTAATTAAGAGAAAGATAGGGCAAATTATTCCTCACATATTTCTCTTACAAGGTTAGAGCCCCCTGACTTTGCAATACAAAAGTATAAGGGTTTTCACTGTTTAATATAAGGTACTTATCTATATACCTTAACTTACTATTGAAGTAATAAATGTTAGATTCAAATTAGAGTTTAGCTCGAGGTTGGAAAGTGAGAAAACTGAGGCACAGAAATATTAAATGACTTTCCAAGGTCATATGGCAGACCTAATAACAAGATCCTCAGTATGAAACGTATCCTGCTGCGCAAATCAGGATATTTTTTTCTGGAAAGTATCTCATAGAATTTGTTTTAATAACCCATTAAGTATAGTTAAGAGGGAAGAGTTTACATTTATGTTGAGGGGAAAAACTCTACGTGTAGTGAGGGGTATTTGTATAAGAGTCTTAAATGTTTTAGCTATTTTTAAAGTTTTAAATTTTGGATATATTTTCTATACTTTGTTTCACTGGGTCTAGAGGGATTCAGGATGCTTTTTATTACAGCTAAGACACGTGTATGTTGAGCCAGAAAGCATGTGCAAGTCTAAAATAACAACTGTTTATGACTGAATTGATGTTTTGGTTGGCCTTCTAATATTTATGGTGATTAAAGCAGAAATGCATTGCAAGCTACTACCGATAATGTTTTGTACTCTGATGGGTATTGCTTGGCAACTTGATGCTGTAGACCCAGTTAAAAGAAGTGTAGACCCAGTTAAAAGAAGCGGTAATATTCCATCTTGATGTTTTGATTTTTAATCCTTATTTCCAAGTGAGTAAAGTGAAATTGCTGTAACCTGCTAGTATTGCACCTAAATGTAGTATTTATGGCCTAAGGTGAATAATTCTTACCAATTTAAAAAATAATTATCTCCTGGATTAGGGAGATGGCAGTTGAAAAGGTGGAAGGCCAGAAAGCTGAATGAATGTATTAGTTAGATCTGCTTCTCCTTAACCTACCTTTATGATGCTGAATAGTAAGTTTCTAAATTGAAGTTGGCAAATTTAGGTGTGTAACTCTAAATTGTGGCCTATTAGGTTTCTTAATGAATTAGAGAAAACCTTTTTACATGCCCCACCTAGCTCTGTGTGCCCCACCAGTTCTGTGGGACTTTGTTTCTCTCACTTGCTCTCTTTTTAAGATTTACTTATTTATTTTTTGAGAGAGCAAATGAGAGCTGGGGAGGGGACAGAGGAGAGGGAGAGAATCTCAAGCAGACTGGCTGCTGAGTGTGGAGCCTGACTCGGGGCTTGTTCTTATCACCCTGAGATCATTTCCTGAGCTGAAATCAAGAGTCAGACACTCAACTGAATGAGCCACCCAGGCACCCCAGTAGAACTTTGTTTCTGAAAGGGCATACAAGAAAGCTGTGGTTATTTGAAGTTTTTTTTTTTTTTCCTTAGGAAATTGAAAAAGTATCTCCAAATGATTTATCATAAATACATTCATTTAAGCATTTTCCATGCCTGATCAAGTTAAAAGAGTATATAACACCTCCTCCCATTTTGAAGAACATATTAGAGAATAAAGTCTGACTTTTGATAGCATATTAGTTACTGTACACTGAATGCTAATTGGAATGTCCTTTGAATATGTGGTATAAAATGCATGCAGTAAGGGCCTCTGGGTGGCTTAGTGATTGAGTATCTGCTTCAGTTCAGGTTGTGATCCTGGGGTCTTGGGATTGAGTCTTGCATTGAGCCTGCTTCTCTCTCTACCTATGTCTCTGCCTCTCTCTTTCTCTGTCTCTCATGAATAAATAAATAAAATCTTAAAAAAAATGCATGCAGTATAAAATGATCGGCAAGGGATGCCTGGGTGGCCTAGTCAGTTAAGCTCTGACTCTTGATTTTGGCTCAGGTCATTATCTCAGGGTCCTGGGATTGAGCCCCATGTCTGGTTCCATATTCATTGGGAGTCTGCTTGAAGATTCTCTCTCTCCCTGTCCTGCCCCTCCTGCTGCCCCTCTCATGTTCTGTTTAAAAAAATGATTGGCAAGTATCTTTGGGGTTATAAACCACATGTTAATGGCTAAATAGATTTATAAAACTTTGAAGCTGTTTTGGATTAAGAAAAAAATCTCCTAGCCTAGCCTTGTTCTGTCATTTTTATAGGGCCTTAAAAGTAGTTGAATATGAACACTCTTTTGGTGAGGAAAAAAAAGGCTTGTTCTTTATTCTGGAACTCATTTTTAGTTATTATTTTTTAAGATTTTATTTATTCGAGCTTGAGAAAGAGCACGAATGGTGGGGGAAGGGGCAGAGAGAGCAGGAGAAACAGGATCTCTGCTGGGCAAGAAGCCTATGTGGAGTTCAATCCCAGGACCCCAGGATCATGACCAAAGGCAGATATTTAACTGACTGAGTCCCACCTAGGCACCCCTGGAACTTGTATTTTTTAAAAAAATTTCTTTCCACGGGTCCTCAATTAGTTCTCTGTGCTCCCTCATTCCTCCTACCTTGTCTAGCATCTTACTTAATTTTTCTTTATGTGAGTGCCTTCCTTTTTGCTTTCAAACTTACTAAGATTTCTTTTCTCAAACATTTACTTGGTCCTGTAGCTTTCTCTCAGTGGATCATTCTTTTTTTCTTTTTGTTGCCAGATACCTGCTGCCTCTACTGTTTATCCACCCAGTTCCTTTATAGCTGAAAACTAGCTTCTGCCACTGCTTTCCTTTTGGATTGTTGCTTTCTTGAAAGTGATTCCTTCTGGCAAAACATAGTGGTTTTTCTCAGCGGTAGTATTCTATAGTACTCTATTACTTCTGAAATACCATACACAGTGTGTATGCTTGCAGATCCTTATATATTGATGTGCTCATTGATCCTTGAACAGATTTGCTTTCTCTGTCATACTATGCTGCCTATTACTGAACTGGGGTTCCTGACTGGAGTCTGAGTTTTATTTTTCTATTTACTACTTCTATCTTTATGCTAGCCATTAGGTCTCTCTGGATAGATTTTCCTCATCTATCGGAAAAGAATCAACTAGAAAATCTCTAAGGTTCTCTATCTAGTTTAAATATTCAATGATTTTAATATTTTAACAGCCTCTCCCATGCCATAACAGTCCATTGGGAGCTGACTCCACTTAATTTACCAAACTATTTCTCATTATGCCTCAGCATGTACCTATGTCCCAGACAGGTTGGCTCACTCTTCTGTATACATCATGCTTATTCCTGCCTCTCAGCTTTTGTTGACGGCAGCCCTTGCCTGCATGCTTTCGTTCCTCCTTTGTGCTTTTAAAATTCCTGTCTGTCCTTCAATGTGCAGCTCAAGCTTCATTTTCCCCATGAGGTCTTTCCGGATTAAACTCATTGCTGTCTCACTTCTTGGTGCGCTTGTCACCTGGGGTTTCTCCCCTCAGGAGGGTTGGTTGAACACAGCTTAATATTTGCTCTTCTCTTTTTGTCAAATAGAGTGTAAACTTTCTAAAAAGCAAGAAGTCTCTGTTAGAATTCTCATAAAGTGACTCCAAGGTCCAGCATAGTTAGGAACATATAGTATGTCATTAATGGAATGTTTTATATATGATTCCTGGTTGAAAGATTGATTGGCCAAAAAAAAAAAAAAAGGTTGATTGGCTAAAGGGAGTGGTGATTTTGGCTTTTAAATGGAAATAAGTGAATTTTAATGTAGTGTTTATAATAACCTAGATCTTATAAGTTAAATGATATTTTAACCACGAAGTTTTTTTTTTTTTTTTAAGAGAGATAGCTTTGAGGAACTTCTGCCTATTTATATTTCTTCCCACAGAGCTAACATATTTTTTGAATCAAGTTTCAGATCTGATTAAAACTACCTTTGTGGTCTTGGATTTGTCACTTACTTTTAGTGGTAAGTCTCTACATAAGGAAATGTTTTGCAGTAGTCTGCTAGGATAATGAATGCAAAGCGCTTTGAAAAATCTGAAAGTATTTAAATGTAAGATTTACACATTGTCTTTACAGCTTATTGACTATTGTGTTTTCACTAAATAAGGGAGATTGGTCTCTGGATATTCCCCCCCCCCCCCAAACGTACCTTGGCTGATGATATACATGCCTTAGTGTAGCATTCATTGACACGTACTGAGTGCATCCTTATGTAGTATAACATGGATGTCTACAATTGATTTTTCTTGCTTTATCATTTAATTTGTAGCAAATATATGGCACCTCAAGTTTGGGACATTTAATATAAAAGCTGTCATAAGATAGTGTGAATTTAGCCAGCAATATTGTTACATTTGATTTTAAATATTCCTACACTGTTTAAAAAAAAAGATTTTATTTATTTATTTGAGCAGGGAGTCTGACACAGGGCTCCATCTCGGGACTCTGGGATTGCAACCTGAGCTGAAGGCAGATGCTCAACCACTGAGCCACCTAGGCGCCCCCTATTCCTACACTTTTGACATTTTGAACAATAGGAAATTAGGTTCTTATATCTGCTTCCTCCTATTTTTATTCTTATTTTTTGATGTCTTTAGCATGGAGAATTTTGTCCTTAGAGAAAAGGTTAGTGATCTGTTGCAATATTATAGTGCCTTATTCTTACATCTTTTTTCTTTGGATTACTCAGACTACAATGGGGCATTTTTGTTTTAGTCTTCAAATTTGGTGTTTTGGGGCTCTATATAGACTCTGTTTTGTTGCATTTTAACAAAATGCTTCTAAGGGTGAGCAGTGTATTAACTAACAAAACATGTGTTTTGCAGATGTGTTCCTTCAGCTCCAGTATATTCTTCATATGGAGGTTATGTATGTATATCAGACAAGGGACAAGAGGTAGAAGAAGGCTTGTGGTTTTTTTTTTTTTTTTAAAGAAAGTTTAAGGAGGAGAATATTCCATAGAAGAAATAGAAGGGGAGGTTTGTGGTTAGCTTAAACTGTTAAAAGGCTTAGAATCAATATTGAAGTAGAATATGGGCATCTTAAGCTCTTTTTTGCAGAGGATTGACTTGTATTTATAAAAGCATTGGCTTTTCTTACAATACTCCATTTTCTGCAGGTGAAGAGGGAAAGATGGGAGTTTGTTTTGACCTTAAAGAATAGAAAAGTTTTTTTTTTTAATAAATTAATTTTTATTGGTGTTCAGTTTACCAACATACAGAATAACACCCAGTGCTCATCCTGTCAAGTGTCCCCCTCAGTGCCCGTCACCCATTCACCCCCACCCCCCGCCCTCCTCCCCCTCCACCACCCCTAGTTCGTTTCCCAGTGTTAGGAGTCTTTATGTTCTGTGTCCCTTTCTGATATTTCCCACACATTTCTTCTCCCTTCCCTTGTATTCCCTTTCACTATTAAGAATAGCAAAGTTAAGGTGTTTTATGTTGTAGTGACTGAATTTAAGGTTTCAGCAATCTGTAAAATTCTGTATTGTATTAGGTGCCAGAGCCTCAGTAAACAGAGCACTCTGAGAGGTAATGCTGAAGAAAATTTTAACAGTATAGAATATAAATAACTGGAATTGGTAGTGCCCTCATTAAAGTCTCTCAAGGTGCATGCAGTAGACTGCCTATCTGACCACTTCAAATGTCCTATGCCATTGATATATATATATATATGTATATATATATATATATATACATATATATATATATTTATATTTACATTCTTTAGTTCTCTGAGAGCAACTTTTGAGCCATTGACTTTATCATCAAAAGAGCTTCTGTTGAGACAAAGCCCCAAGCTAATATGGAATCCCATCCTATTATTATGAGGAATTGGAATTATTCTTTAAACCTTTACATATTTTTTTTAAAGATTTTATTTGTTTATTCATGAGAGACACACACACACACACACACAGAGAGAGAGAGAGAGAGAGAGAGAGAGAGAGAGAGAGAGGCACAGACACAGACAGAGGGAGAAAGCAGGCTCCATGCAGGGAGCCCGACGTGGAACTCGATCCCAGGTCTCCACGATCACACCCTAGCCGAAGGCGGCGCTAAACTGCTGAGCCACCCGGGATGCCCTACATATTTTTTACTATAAATGGCACTAATTACTTTGCAGTAGCAATACTTTGAGGTGCAAACTTCAGATTGCCTATTTTCTTTAAACCACAGGTTGGCTGTCTTTTAGTTTGGTTTATGGTTGCCACTTACAGTCTATAAGCTATAGCTTTTGAGTGTCTATCCTATTGAATTTCAGAGAACTTGTACTGCTGAAATCCTTTCCCTCTTCACTTCATGTCCCTGAAGCAGGGTAGTATATCTAGTGCAAGAGGCATGAAGTTAATTGAGTAAATAGCAGGACTTTTAGAAATATATTTTAAAGATTTTTTTACCCTTTTTTTAAAAGATTAATTAATTAATTTATTTAAAAGATTTTATTTATTTACTCATAGAGACAGAGAGAGAGAGAGGCAGAGACACAGGCAGAGGGAGAAGCAGGCTCCATGCAGAGAGCCCGACGTGGAACTCAATCCAGGGTCTCCAGGATCACGCCCTGGGCTGCAGGTGGCGCTAAACCGCTGCGCCACCGGGGCTACCCCAGATTTTATTTATTTATTCATGAAAGACACAGAGAGAGGCAGAGACATAGGCAGAGGGAGAAGCAGGCTCCCCAGCAGGAGCCTGATGCTCAACTAGATCCCAGGACTTGGGGATAATGCCCTGAGCCTAAGGCAGACACTCAACCACTGATTCACCCAGGTGTCCCAGCCTAACTTATCTTTAATCATAGTTTTATACCCAGGTAGTGACCTTGTAGGCTATTACCACTTATAATAATCTCAAGTGACCCTTTTCACTTTAATTGTTGACAGCTTTCCTTGGGTAGTCTTCATAATAATTTAGGCATGAAAAAACAACCACCTCAGATTTGTGATGGCAGTAAACTAGGTATTAAAAAAAAAAAAACTTTTTACGGTACAGCTTTCAGGGTGGCCTTGGACCTGTCACTTCACTGAACTTCAGATTTTTATGTTTTTATGTTTCCTTCTGTAAAATGGGTATAATACCTGCCTACTCATATCATGGGCTTGTTCAGTGTCTTAGGTGTGAATCTTTTACATGAAAGGAAGCTGTAAATAGTCATAAAAATGTATTACTGTGATCTTCATCCTGCGCAGTATTTTTTCTTTTTTTTTTTGCGCAGTGTTTTTTCTATACCATCTTTGTAGTTTGAGGATTATTATATAGTTTGGTATTATATTATTATTACTCTGCATGAGGAAAAATAAAACTAGAGATGCAGAGCAACTTGTTCACAATCCTATGACATGTAATTAATTGAGTTTAAACTAGAGTGTGGGTGTTAATCCTTAGAGCAGTAACTTTTCAATAAATAGAGCTTTACAAAGGAGGTGTAAATTTTTTAACAGCACAAATATGTAAAGTGAGGAATGTATTATTGCTTCTTCACTCAAAGATGAGTTGTTAACATTTTACCTTTTACATTCACATGAGCATATCTGGAAATCTTTTAACATCTGGTCATGTGTTGGACATAACTAGATATACATTTTAAACATTGTTATCTTTGATTTTATTATTTATCATTTTTAAAAGATTTATTTTTATCATTTTAAAATATTTTATTTTTGAGAGACACAGAGAGAGAGATAGAGACATAGGCAGAGGGAGAAGCAGACTCCCTATGGGGAACCTGGTGTGGGACTCGATCCTAGGACCCCAGGATCACGACCTGAATCAAAGGCAAGAAGCTCAACCACTGAACCACCCAGGTGCCCATTATTTATCATTCTTCTTTTCACCATATCAAAGCTTCTTTGACTGTTAGAAGTTTTAAAATTGTCTCCTCTCCCATTTTTTAAAGATTTATTTATTTATTTATTTATTAGAGAGTGTGTGCATGCAAAAAAGCATGGGGGGTGGTGAGCAGAGGAAGAGGGACAAGCAGACTGACTTCATGCTGAATTCTGAGCCTGATGCTGGGCTCGATCTAACAACTCTGAGATCATGACCTGTGCCAAAAGTCAAGAGTAGACGTGTCCCAAAATTGTTCCCCTTTATTTAGTTTTATAATATTGCATTATACTCACTGCAGATTCTTAGGTGAGGAGAGTTGAATTCTGAAGGAGAGAATAGAATTTGTTAGAATACTGACAATGTACAATTATAAATTTGAGATTATTTATTTGATTTTTTTTTTATCTTGGCATTTTATTTTCCAGTTTTGTAAAATTGATTTTTTTGCTCTAAGAACATTCCATTAAGGATTTGATTAATTTTGCGGCAACTCTTTAAACTTTGGTAGTATTTGAGTACTTTATTCTATTCCTAGATATTTGTTTTTCTTTTCTTTTTTTACTTGCTATATCAATTTTTTTATCTCCCTCTCCCCCCACAACATCTCTCAAACCATCTAGATTTTTGGAGTATCCTTTTAACTTTGTTCTTAGCTCAGGGCTGGGAAAGTATTTTTCTTTTATAACTCCAGGCAGGTCTTCCTTTTGGGTAATGGACTGGAGGTCAGGGAGGTGGGAGAAGCATTTGTATTTCCTTTTATGTTTCAGTTTTTGGCCTCTGATGACTGAACTTGCAAGTAGAGAATGGAAGAAGTAGGCGGTTTTGTTTTTTGGTCAAGTGTTGGCAACAAAGCACAATGAAGACCTGTGCTTTGGTTTCTGCCCTGACTCAACTGCCTTGTGATACGTAAATCTAAATTCTGAGTTGTTTCATTATTTGTAAGATGGGAGAAATAGGTTCTGACAGTCTGAAAGTCTTATAATTCTTAAAATGGATTTATTTTTATTTTTTAGAGCCAGTCTTCTGACTAAAGATACCATTCTTATTACTGATTGGTTAGTCACAGATCCTTAGAATATAACCTGAAATTATTTAAATCCACTTCTGCAATAGCCTTGGCAGATAATTGACTAACTTCTATTTGGACATTTATTTTATTTTATTTTATTTTATTTTATTTATTTTTTTTTGACATTTATTTTAAAAAAATACAGTAGTAATTCTTGTTCATTGTAGAAATACAGCAAATTACAGGCACACATAATGAATAAAAGTCATTTATAATACCACACCTCAGAGAGAACCACATTTAAAATTTGAGTATATAATGAAGTGTGACAATTCTGAAATCAGGCTGTCTGGGTTTGAATTCTTGGGCTCCACTTTTCCACTCTTTCCTAGCCCTTGGCCAACTTCTTTAAGCTTCAGTTTCTTCACTTGTAGAGTCAATAAAAGTACCTAATTCTCAGAGGTGGTTGTGAGATTTTAAAGTAGGAAGTACTTGTAAAGCATGTGGCACAGTTTCTTGCACATGGAAGGAGCTCAATAAATGTTAGCGACTGTTATTGTTAGGTTATTGAAATTGAGATATGCTGTTTTATTATCTGCTCTTTTAACATACCAACATAATGTGAACATTTGCGCATTTGATTACATTTTCTTTAACAGTACTTAAAAGTTTTGAGTAATTTTAATTTTTCTTAATACTTCAGAAATTTTTAAATTTTCTCTGTTGACCATGTTTGTAATCAGAAAAACCACCAGTAACAAAGTAAATATTACTTGATAAAATATGACTAGGATATATTAATATACAAAGTTATAATCTCAATTTCTAGCACTAAAAGGTAAATGTATAAGTAGGACCTGAATGAAATGAATGCTAAAGTATAAGGGCTTGTTACGGTGCCTTTAGCCACCTAGGTGAGAGTGGACCATGACTTGTATACAAGAGCAGTCTCCTTGTTGGGTGTATTGATTTTAGAGTTTTCAAGGATGGTTATGTGGTTGTACCACACATAATTTAACTAGTCCAATTAAAGAGATTAGGTTAAACCTTTATTTTTTTTTAAAAGATTTTATTTATTCATGAGAGACACAGAGAGAGAGAGAGAGATTGAGAGAGGCAGAGACACAGGCAGAGGGAGAAGCAGGCACCATGCAGGGAGCCTAATGTGGGACTTGATCACGGGTCTCCAGGATCAGGCTCTGGGCTGAAGGCGGTGCTAAACCACTGAGCCACCCACTGAGCCACCCCCCCCCCCCCACCGCTGCCCAGAGATTAGGTTAAATCTTTTATCTTTTCTTATCTGTTATTATACTATGATAGATATGCAAATTTTAAAACATATGCAATTTTATTTTGCCCTCTGGGTGACCCAGGGATACTAAATCTCAAGGTAACCCATTCCATTAGTAAAATTATAATTGTTAGAAACTCAAATGAACCTTATCTATCGTATTTGATCAATAAACATTTAAGCACCTACTATTTGTGATGCATGCTGAGCATTGTGGTACATGCTAGGATAATAAAGACAAAATATGGCTCTTGGTCTCAAGATACCTGAAGTTTGGTAAGGGAGAAAGACAATAAGAAAATTAGGGTAAATATTATGATAGATGCCTAGAGAACAATGGGTGCGTGTAACAGGAGCATTTATTTTATTGTATTTTTCTATCAATCAATCAAGTAGGCTCCACACTCCAGTGTAGGGCCTAAACTCACAACTCTGAGATCAAGAGTCAGATGCTCTGCCCACTGAGGGAGCCAGGTACGCCTGAGGAGCAAATTTAGACCGGGCAGTCATGGAGAGCTTGTCAGGGAAAGTGAAGCCTAAACTGGATTGTGACTCTTACAGGGTTTTGTATGCCATACAGAAATGTTTAAATTCCCTTTTGAAGGCTTTGGGCAAATAGACTTATCCTTATGTGAGAGAGGTTGGAGAATATAATAAAGGGAAATGATGGAATGAAGTACCATAGGATGTAGAAGAAAATAGGGATCTTAAATTCAGATAGTGGAATTAGAGACTGAGATGGTAGAGAAGGAATGAATGGGTTTAATTTATCATAGCTGTTGGAATAAATGAGAATGGGTGCAGTTTAAGGACACTTAGCAATACAGGACAGTTATCAAGGACTCAGCTGAATTTGGAGACCATATCTTTATTTTGGTGGTGGTCACTAGAATTAAGATCAAGGAAGGTTAAAGATCAGATGTTGGATAGGTGGTCCACCTTAATATTGAAGTCACTTGGATTAACGTCAGATTTAGCAAACAGGATGTCCAGTTAAATATGAATTTCAGGGGCACTTGGGTGGCTCAGTCAGTTAAGTGTCCAACTCTTGGTTTTGGCTCAGATCATGATCTCAGGGTGGTGAGAATGATCCCTGTATTGGGCTCCATGCTCAGCGTGGGGCCTGCTTAAGATTCTCTGCCTTGTTCTCTCCCTCCACCCTCCCTCCTGCTTGTATGTGCTTGTATGCTCTCCCTCACTTTTCTTTTTTAGAAAGAGAGACAGGGAGAGGGAGAGCGAGAATTCTTTTTTTTTTTTTTTTAATTTTATTTCTTTATTCATGACACAGAGAGGCAGAAACATAGGCAGAAGGAGAAGCAGACTCCCTATGGGGAGCCTGATGTGGGACTTTTTTTTTTTTTAAAGATTTTATTTATTCATGAGAGACACACAGAGAGAGAGGCACAGACACAGGCAGAGGGAGAAGCAGGCTCCATGCAGGGAGCCCGACGTGGGACTCGATCCCGGGTCTCCAGGATCACACCCTGGGTGGAAGGCAGGCACTAAATCTCTAAGCCACCTAGGGATTCCCGAGAGCGAGAATTCTAAGCAGGCTCCATGTGCAGTGCGGAGCCTGATGCCAGGTTAGATCTCACAACCCTGAGATCATGACCTGAGCCAAAATCAAGAGTCGGTTAGTTAAGCAACCTTAACTTAACTTTGCTTAACTACCTCCAAAATAAATAAATGAAAAATATCTTTAAAAAAGAAATGTAGGGATGCCTGGGTGGCTCAGCAGTTGAGCATCTGCCTTTGGCTCAGGGCATGATCCTGGGAACCAGGATCAAGTCCTACATTGGGCTCCCTGCAAGGAGCCTGCTTCTCCCTCTGCCTGTGTCTCTGCCTCTCTCTGCGTCTCTCATGAATAAATAAATAAGACCTTTAAAAAAAAGAAATGTAAATTTCAAATAAATAACAGAGAAATGTTTAAGTATTTCACAAGTATTTTTTTTTTTAAAGATTTTATTTATTCATGAGAGACGCAGAGAGAGGCAGAGGCACAGGCAGAGGGAGAAGCAGGCCCCATGTGGGGAGCCTCATGCAGGACTTGATCCCAGGATTCCAGGATCACGCCCTGGGCCAAAGGCAGGTGCCAACCCGCTGAGCTACCCAAGGATCCTGGTATTTCACAAGTATTGATGGGATATATTTATACTAAAAAAAAGAATTACTCATGTTTATTTGAAATTCAGATTTTTTTTTTAAATTTTTATTTATTTATGATAGTCACAGAGAGAGAGAGAGGCAGAGACACAGGCAGAGGGAGAAGCAGGCTCCATGCACCGGGAGCCCGATGTGGGATTCGATCCCGGGTCTCCAGGATCGCGCCCTGGGCCAAAGGCAGGCGCTAAACCGCTACACCACCCAGGGATCCCTGAAATTCAGATTTAATTGCAAGTCCAGTATTATCAGGTAACACTAACCTGGATGATACCCGGAAGGTGATGGATCTCAGGTAGAGGAGAAACTGAGCCAGGAGCCAAATTGTTTTGATGATTAGGGAAAATATCTAGAAAGTTGGTAGGTGACTATGACAAGGTTATGATTTTTTTTTATAAATTTATTTTTTATTGGTGTTCAATTTGCCAACATATAGAATAACACTCAGTGCTCATCTCGTCAAGTGCCCACCTCAGTGCCCGTCACCCAGTCACCCCCACCCCCCGCCCACCTCCCCTTCCACCACCCTAGTTCGTTTCCCAGAGTTAGGAGTCTTTCATGTTCTGTCTCCCTTTCTGATATTTCCCACTCATTTTTCTCCTTTCCCCTTTATTCCCGCTCACTATTTTTTATATTCCCCAAATGAATGAGACCATATGTTTGTCCTTCTCCGATTGACTTACTTCACTCAGCATAATACCCTCCAGTTCCATCCACGTTGAAGCAAATGGTGGGTATTTGTCGTTTCTAATGGCTGAGTAATATTCCATTGTATACATAAACCACATCTTCTTTATCCATTCATCTTTTTTTTTTTTAAGTTTGAAGTTTTTTTTTTCTTTTTTTTTTTAAAGAGAAGTTTTTTTTTTTAATTTTTATTTATTTATGATAGTCACAGAGAGAGAGAGAGAGAGAGAGAGAGAGAGAGAGAGAGAGGCAGAGACACAGGCAGAGGGAGAAGCAGGCTCCATGCACCGGAAGCCCGATGTGGGATTCGATCCCGGGTCTCCAGGATCGCGCCCTGGGCCAAAGGCAGGCGCCAAACCTCTGCGCCACCCAGGGATCCTCCATTCATCTTTCGATGGACACCGAGGCTCCTTCCACAGTTTGGCTCCTGGGGACATTGCTGCTAGAAACATCGGGGTGCAGGTGTCCCGGCGTTTTGTTGCATCTGCATCTTTGGGGTAAATCCCCAGCAGTGCAATTGCTGGGTCGTAGGGCAGATCTATTTTTAACTCTTTGAGGAACCTCCACACAGTTTTCCAGAGTGGCTGTACCAGTTCACATTTCCACCAAAAGTGCAAGAGGGTTCCCCTTTCCTCTACATCCTCTCCAACATTTGTGGTTTCCTGCCTTGTTAATTTTCCCCATTCGCACTGGTGTGAGGTGGTATCTCATTGTGGTTTTGATTTGTATTTCTCTGATGGCAAGTGATGCGGAGTATTTTCTCATGTGCTTGTTGGCCCTGTCTATGTCTTCCTCTGTGAGATTTCTGTTCATGTCTTTTGCCCATTTCATGATTGGATTGTTTGTTTCTTTGCTGTTGAGTTTATTTATTTATTTTAAAGATTTTATTTATTTACTCATGAGAGACACAGAGAGGCTGAGACACAGGCAGAGGGAGAAGCAGGCTGCATGCAAGGAGCCCGATGTGGGACCCGATCCCAGGTCCCCAGGATCACACCCTGGGCTGCAGGCGGCGCTAAACCACTGGGCCACCGGGGCTGCCCTGCTGTTGAGTTTAATAAGTTCTTTATAGATCTTGGAAACTAGCCCTTTATCTGATACGTCATTTGCAAATATATTCTCCCATTCTGTAGGTTGTCTTTGAGTTTTGTTGAGGGTATCTTTTGCTGTGCTTCTTATCTTGATAAAGTCCCAATAGTTCATTTTTAAGGTTATGATTTTAATTAAAGTGTAGTTGACATACAATATTATGTTAGTTTCAGGTGTATAACATATCGATTTGACATTTACATACATTATGAAATGAACACTATAAGTCTAGTTACATAGTTATTACAATATTATTGACTATATTCCCTGTGCTGTACTTTACGTCCACAAGACTTACTTTGTAACTGAAAGTATGTACCTCAATTCCCTTCACCTGTTTTGCCCATCCCCCTACTCCACTCCCCTCTGGCAATCCCCAGTTTGTTCTCTTTCTGTTTTGTTTGTTCATTTGTTTTGTTTTTTAGATTCCTCATACAAGTGGGATTGTATGGTATTTGTCAGTCTGACTTATTTCATGTAGCTTAATACCCTTTTAGATCCATCTATGTTGTCATAAATGATACAATGATAGTACTCAGGTATATCATTTTTTATCCTTTTTCTCAGTATTCTTGTATATGAGGGTGCTATGTGAGATTAAAAAAAATAAATGGCTTAAAAAAGGCAGAACATCAGGTACACTATGTTTTTGGTATTCATGTTATTACCAGTGTAGTAAACCTGTCAAAGAACTTTATGTATGTATGTATGTATGTATGTATTTATTTATTATTTATTTATTATTTTTAAAAGATTTTATTTCTTTATTCATGAGAGAGAGAGAGAGGCAGAGACACAGACAGAGGAGAAGTAGACTCCATGCAGGAAGCCTGATGTGGGACTCAATCCTGGGACTCCAGGATCACGCCCTGGGCTGAAGGCAGGCGCCAAACCATTGAGCCACCTAGGGATCCCTGACCCGTCAAAGAGTATTAATCGGAATGTGTGCGCATGTGTGTTTTTTAAAAAATTTTTTATGAAAAGTTTCGAACATACACAAAAGTAGAGAGATGATTGTAAATGAATCCCCATGTACCTATTACCCAGTTTCTACTCAGATTTTTCATCCATACTCCTATTCATTTCTTGCCCAGGACCTCTCCATTATGAAGCAATCCTGCTTACCATTTCAGGCTTACTTATTCCTTTTTTTTTTTCTTTTTAATATTTATTTATTTATTCATGATAGACAGAGAGAGAGAGAGAGAGAGAGAGAGAGAGAGAGGCAGAAACACAGGCAGAGGGATAAGCAGGCTCCATGCAGGGAGCCAGATGCGGGACTCCATCCCGGGACTCCAGGATTGTGCCCTGGGCCAAAGGCAGGTGCTAAATTAAATCTCTGAGCCACCCAGGGATCCCCGGCTTACTTATTCCTAACTTATGCTGATTTTAAGAGCTTGTGATATAAAAATAGTACTCAATTAGGAATTAGAAAACTTCAATTTGAGTCCTTACTTTCTGAGTAGTGAGTTAAGCTGGATAAATCAAGCTGTCTTGAACTCTAGATTCTTAATATATTGAAAGGAGCATGGACTGTGGAGGGGAAATAAGGCTACTTCCCCTATTTCACAGGGCTCTGTGTGGATCAAAAATATGAGATAAGATGAGATAATATATGTGAAGGTACTTTGTAAACTCACTTTATACATGTAACATTTCATTCTTGTTAGTAAATGGTGCTTCCTTCTGTAAGGGCTTAAAAGTCATCTGCATAATAATCAGTCTTAGAATTATCTTGTGGTTGACATTAAATTCATTCTATAGTCCTGAAATCACATTTTCACCTTGACCCACCTCTGTGTTTTGACAATTGAAGCAACATTTTCTCATTCCCAATCTGGCACCTTTCTGTTTTTCCTGAGTTCTTAAAGTTCACTTTCACTGACAGTGTTTCCCTTATCATATTTGTAAATTTTTAAAAAAGATTTATTTATTCATGGGAGACACAGAGAGAGAGGCAGAGACATAGGCAGAGGGAGAAGCAGGCTCCATGCAGGAAGCCTGATGTGGGACCGATATTGGTACTCCAGGATCATGGATCTGCCCTGGGCTGAAGGCAGACACTCAACTGCTGAGCCACCCAGGCATCCATCCCTGTTTGTAAATTTTAATGAATTAATCCAATTTCTTAGATTAATTCAGATAGACTTAAATTCAGATAAAACAGATGGATGGGGTCTTTATGCTCTAAGAGTTTTGTTTTTTTGTTTTTTTTTTTTTTGCTGCTCTAAGAGTTCTGATGGCTCTCAACAATGCTCTTTTTCAAATGTGAAGATCGTTTTATTTTCTGGTAGAACAATTAGAGTAAAATTGAATTGAATAGTTGTCCCTCTTACTATTATACTATATACTCTGAACCACTCTTGGTGGTTCTTGTCCTTCCTCCTTAAATTTTAATATATTTTCAAAAGCTGTTAAATGTTTTAACATTTTTTCTTTAAAATATTTACTCTGAATTTTCAACTCTTTTATACTCCTCTATCAATTTGTCTATTGGATATAGTGTATATTCTTTCTTAAATGTCCTTATCAATATTGAACTCTAGGAGAGGGGAGAAGAGGAATAACTGGTATAGGCACATTGATTTATGTAGAAATGCCAGCTTTATCAGATCACTTAAGACTCATGTTAAAAGTATAGATTTCCTGGTCCCACTGAACATCTGATTTGCTAGAGGTATGGACAGTGGGGTTGCATTTAAAAAATCTCTCCCAAGTCCTTTTGATGTAAAGCTGGGTTTATGAATCCCTGCTATATGATATGCGGGGAGACTTCAGCTTATGGGCAGTATTTAGGGGGTCATAGTATACTCCTCTATAACACCACAACAAGTAGAAAGAAACTGGATGAACTTTGAAAGTCATACTATAAAAAATACTGGAGGGGTGTAGAAATAATGAGGACTAGGTGAATTAAAATTCCAGAGGTTGAAGAGCCCTTTGTAGGTAAGAAGAGAATTGATGACATTTGCTGATTCTGAACACAGGCTGGATAAAAAGGATGAACCAAAGGTGAAACGAGTCTTAATAAAACTGCAGCATAGCACTGACAGTTCAATTCCTGAATGGATTAAAATGATCAGCCCCTTTTATCCCTTTTGACTAGTGAAGTAAATGGCGAACTCTCAGGGGGAAGATATGTTGTAGAGTTTCTGAGATTCTTTCATTTATAATATCCAGGACACAATGAACTAAAAAATTCAAAGGTGGAAAACTGTGATTCCTAATCAAGAAGAAAAATAAAGTAATTCCAAATAGCAGACTGAGACTTTAAAGTAACTATAACATGCTAAAGAAAATGTAGGAAAGGATAGACAAATGGATGAAAAGTTGAAGAATTTCTATAGAGAATTGGAATCCGGGACACCTGGGTGGCTCAGTGGTTGAACATCTGCCTTTGGCTCAGAGCGTGATCCTGGGATCCCGGTCGAGTCCCCCATTGGGATCCCTGTGGGGAGCCTGCTTATCCCTCTGCTTATGTCTCTGTCTCTCTCTCTCTGTCTCTCATGAATAAATAAATAAATCTTAAAAAAGAATTGGAATTCATGGAAAGGAATTAAATAGATACCCTAGGAATAAAAAATATAACATTGGTTGCTTAACATCTTTCATTTAAATGTTAATTAGAAAACTTTAGTGCAGGACTCTAGGACCTTGCTCTACCCCTTGCCCTACTCTTCATTTTTCTAAAAAAAAAAAAAAAAAAAAAAAAAAAAAAAGAAAATGGGAAAACAGGCCAATTGAATATATATTACTTATGTACATGAATAGACTACATCTGTCTTGTTCACTGCTGTATTTCTAGGGATTAGTACAGTGTGTGATACATTAAAAACAAAAACCCCAGGAAAACAAAAAGCCCCATGTATCTAAACTTATTCATTGGATGGATTTAATAGGCTAAATATAACCAAAGACAAGATTAAAGACCTCTTAAGTCAGTGGAAAATATCCAGTTTGAAGCCCAGGAAGGATAAAGAAGGGAAAATGTGGAACAGAATTTGATAGGGCAGCCCCAGTGGCTCAGTGGTTTAGCGCCGCCTTCGGCCCAGGGCCTGATTCTGGAGACCTGGGATTAAGTCCCACATCAGACTCCCTGCATGGAGCCTGCTTCTCCCTCTGCCTGTGTCTCTGCCTCTCTCTCTCTCTCTCTCTCTGTGTCTCTCATGAATAAATAAATAAAATCTTAAAAAAAAAAAGAGCTTAAGAGATATGTGGAACACTAGTAAAAAGTTGAATAATGTATAACTGGAGACCCAGATGAGAGTAGAGAGATTAATGTGGGAGCAGATATTTGAAAAGATAGTGGTAAGACATTTTCCAAAATTGATGAAACACATCAACCTATAGATTCAAATAGTTTAGCAAACTCCCAAGTGGGATAAATACAAAGAAGTACCCTTACGCACATCTTAATTGAACTATTGAATACTAGAGACAAGAGAAATTCTTAAAAGCAACCAGAAAGGGAAAAAAAGACACTACTTTCAAAGGAACAATAGTATAGCTGATACCTGTCTTTGAACACAATTGCAGAAACTGGAAAATAATGGAAAGACATTTTTCGTGTCAAAAGAAAAAACTTTCAAGTTAGAATTCTATTCCCAGCAGAGAGACCCTTCAGAAATGAAGGTGAAATAAAGACATATTTAGATAAACAGATGCTGAGAGAATTAATCACCAGCGAATTACTCTGTAAGAACTCTAAAGAAAGTTCTTTAGGTAGAAGAGAAATGGCTCAAGTGAAGGGTAAAACTATAGGAAATTATGAAGAGCACCTAATTGGCTGTTAAAATGAGTAAAATATACAATATGAATCAATTTCAAAAAGTCCTTTTTCCACACCCTTTAGAAACTTTATTGGAACTTTTTAGGAATTTATTATTCTAGAATAATAGTATTTCTATAGCTTTATTAAGATAAACTTGCCACATGCTAAATAAACTGCACATATTTAAAATGTACAATTTGATGAGTTTTGGTATACTTCTAAGTCAGTCAGTAACATCACCATAGTTAAGATAATGCACAGCTATATGGACCACAAAGCTTTCTCCAGCCCCCCTAGTCCATTTCTACATCTCACCCCTAGGCAACCATTGCCCAGTGGATATATCACAAATTGTTTTTTCATTCATCTCTTGATAGGTATTTGAGTTGCTCCAGTTTTTAGTTATTACAAATAGAGCTGTCTTGAAGGTTCATGTGCACAACTTTGTGTAGATATATTACTTTTATTTCTCTTAAGTAAATGTGAAGGAATAGAATGGTTGGGTCATATGGTAGGTGTATGTTTAACTTTTTTAGAAGCTGCCAATCTTTGTTTTCCAAAGTGATTATACCGTTTTACAGCGGTATAAGAGAGTTCCATTTGCTTCATATCCTTGCAACACTTATTTTCCTTGAAAATTTTTTTATTTACAGCCAACCCAGGAGGTGTGAAGTGGCATATCATTATGGTTTTGATTTGCATTTTCCTAATGACTAATGATATTGAACATCTTTTCATGTGTTTATTTACTGTCTGAATATTTTCTTTGATGGAATGTATACTTAAACTTTTGCCCATTTTTTAAAAAAATTGAGGGTTTTTATTACTGAGTTTTGAGAGTTTATAGTATATGTTGAATACAAGTCTTTTATGAGCTATGTGATTTGCAAATATTTTCTCCTCGTTTCTGGCTTGTTTTTTTGTTTACTTTTCAGTCTTTTGAGAGCAGATGTTCTTTCTTTTGCTGAAGTCCAAATTGTCAATTTTTCTGAAGAGGAAAAGGATTGTGTTTCTGATGGTATATTGAAGAAACTTTTGTCTAGCTCAAGGTCACAAAGGTTTCTCCCCTATGTTTCCTTCTAGAAATTTTATTATTTTAGATTTTACGCTTAGATCTATGACTCACTTTTAGTTAATTTTTGTATTTGGTGTGATTCTTTTTTTTATTTTTTATTTTTTATTTGGTGTGATTCTATATGGCTATTGTTTTGTCAATCCACATGATGTTTATTTTATTTTATTTTTTTTTTTATTTATGATAGTCATACAGAGAGAGAGAGAGAGGCAGAGACACAGGCAGAGGGGGAAGCAGGCTCCATGCACCGGGAGGCTGACGTGGGCTTCGATCCCGGGTCTCCAGGATCGCGCCCTGGGCCAAAGGCAGGCGCCAAACCGCTGCGCCACCCAGGGATCCCCCACATGATGTTTAGTAATGAATCCTTATAGTAAAATTTGAAATCAGGCATTGTAAATTCTTTAACTTTGTTCTGCTTTCTCAAGAATGTTTCAGCTAGCGTAGATCTATGTACAATTTGGGATGAGTTTGTCAATTTCTATTTAAAAAAACTTATTTTGATATGGATTGTGAATCTGTATATCTGTTTTGGGAGGATTGTGATTTTAACAGGTATTAGTTTTGATTTCAATTTTTGATTATTGCTAATATATAGAAATATATTGATTTTTTTAAAGATTTATTTATTTGTTTATTTATTTATGATAGAGAGGCAGAGACACAGGCAGAGGGAGAAGCAGGCTCCATGCCGGGAGCCTGATGTGGCACTCGATCCTGGGACTCCAGGATCGCGCTCTGGGCCAAAGGCAGGCGCTAAACCGCTGAGCCACCCAGGGATCCCCTGTTCTTTGTTTTTAGTGAGGCTATAGCTTTTTCGTTTTTATAAGGACAATTTTTTTCTTAAGATTTTATTTATTCATGAGAGCCACAGAGCGAGAGAGAGGGGCAGAGACACAGGCAGAGGGAGAAGCAGGCTCCATGCCGGGAGCCTGATGCGGGACTCGATCCTGGGTCTCCAGGATCATGCTGTGGGCTGAAGGCGGTGCTAAACCGCTGAGCCACCTGCCCTATAAGGACAATTTTGATTGTACCTCACAAAAGTCAACATATTTGATAGTCTAGTTCTCTGTTTGACCTATAGAAACTGCGATAAACATAAGGTTTTTCTGTTGTTAGATTGTAAAGAAGAATGTAGATGGGTTGATGCTGACCGGAACAAGAAATAAACAGGAGGAATAAAGTCTTTTGTCTTCCTGCAGTCGTACAATATCTATTAGTGTCCCCTTGGCAGGGCCTTAATGAGGAGCCAGCTGGCAAAGGAGAAATCTAGTTTGCATAGCAACCCCACCATCAGAAAACAAAGTACAGAAGGGTAGATGTGAAGATAGGAGACAGCAGCTTAGCAATCGGCACAGTCCACCCCTTTGGCTATATGATCTTGTGTACAGAAGACACTCTGGGGGATTCTTGGGTGGCTCAGCAGTTCAGCGCCTGCCTTCGGCCTGGGGCGTCATCCTGGAGTCCTGGGATCGAGTCCCACATTGGGTTCCCTGCATGGAGCCTGCTTCTCCCTCTGCCTGTGTCTCTGCTTTCCTCTCTCTCTCTGTGTCTCTCATGAATAAATACATAAAATCTTTTTTTTTTTTTAAAGAAGATACTATGGTTTTGACTAAGAAGATGGAAAGCCTTCTTTGTAAAAAATGAATGCATCCTTACCTTGTTCCAGAATAAGGAACAAAGGCCCAATATTTACTGCATACATCTGTGGGTGACATTCACACTATCCAATTTTAGGCTATTTTTGTTATTTCTTAAATTCATAGTGCCATCTGCATATCCTGCTACCTAAAGAGTAAATTGTAAAGTCAACCTTCGCTAATAAAATTTGTGTGACATTGGGAAGAGAGGAGAAACTTGTTTATAAGTTCTTGCAAAATCCTATATAGTAAGCAAAGAAGAACATATGTTTAAATACTGTAGACCTTGCATTTGTTAACTAGTTTCAGAGATTGTAGTTCATCTTTGTAATTACTTTGTTCTCCTGTATGTTCCATGTTTCCTTTGCCCTCATTTCGAACCTCATCTGGTGGGGTAACCCAAAACCTTCATTAGGAAAAAATATAAGCCCTCACGGTTCTGTTTTGTGTATATTTCCATTAACTTTTACAAGTTGTATGATATTTATTTCAGACACTTTTCAGAATTCTTTCTAGACAGTCCTCCCTGTCCTCATTATGTAGAAATAGTCTAGGATCTCTTAAGTAATTCAGATGAATTATAGTACCTAGTAGAATGACCCCTTCTTTGCCTGTTGATTTAGTGCAGTGATTCTCAGCTGAGGGCAGTTTTCCTCCGAGGGAACATTTGGGAATGTCTAGAGGTATTTTCAGTTCATATGACTTTGGAGAGTGATGTTACTGGCATCTAGTTAGTAGAGGTCAAGGGTGCTGCCAAGCATCCTACAGTGTATAGGATAGCCCCCAACAGCAAAGAATTATGAAGTCTAAAATGTCAATAGTGCTGAAATTGAGAAATCTTGATTTAATGGCCCAGAGCCATTAAATGGGCTTCAGTATGATCATGAAGCAGTTTCAACTTCCAACCTAATGGGATCGTTCTTTTCTTGGGATCCCAGGCCTTAAAGCCAACAGACATCAAACTTGTAGGCACTGGGAGCAAAAATTCTGTTAATGGGGTTTTTAGGGAAATTAGTGACAGAAACCACTTTTTTTTTTTTTTTAAAGATTTTATTTATTCATAGAGACAGAGAGAGAGAGGGGCAGAGAGAGAAGCAGGCTCCATGCAGAGAACCTGACGCGGGACTCAATCCGGGGTCCCCAGGATCACGCCCTGGACTGCAGGCGGCGCTTAACCGCTACACCACCGGGGCTGCCCAGAAACCACTTCTACTTAGACCTCTTCACACCTCTTGACTGTCAGACACATGTATTCTGACCATGGGAAAACAACACTGTATATTGGTCATTGATTCAAAGCATATACTTAAGGATTAAAAAAAATTTTGTTTATCCATTTGAGAGAGAGAGCACGTGCACAAGCAGGGGGTAGGGCAAGCAAACACCCTGCTGAGCATGGAGCCTGCAGTGGGGTTCAATCCCAGGATCCTGAGATCAGGGCCTGAATCAATGTCAGACACAACCGACTGAGCCACCCAGGTGCCCTGGGGATTTGGTCTTAAACCAGCACTGTAACTGAGTCTTCAGCAGGCCATTCTATTAGTCTGCTAGACCAGCTGTGTCCGAATGATAGGGTTTCCAAAGTCCACAAGTCCATTCCTGTATTATTTTTGCTTGAAATGAGTTCCTAGTTTTATTTTGAAGAGGAACTATTGGTTAACATACCTACTTTCAGTTGTTTTGTGCTCCTAAATTGTCTGTTTATGGACCAAAAGAGCATTTCCACCTGTATAATTTCATTTTGCCCATTAGTTTTCAGTTAAATTGAAGATCAGTATATTTTGTAAAGTGTATATTATATATCAACAGTTTTTTCCCCCCTCTGACTATAATGAAATCATTTTTGTATGGCAGGAAATGGTTAAAAGTAGACTAATGGGTCATTTCCATGTGAAGTCAATAGGACTTAAGCCTGGAAGGTAAATTTCTATTGGCTTTTTCCTCTTCATGATGATTCCAAATTTATTTTGATCTGTATCTTTTTTTTTTTAAGATTTTATTTATTTATTCATGAGAGACACAGGGAGGGAGAGAGAGAGAGAGAGGCAGAGACATGGGTAGAAGGAGAAGCAGGCTCCATGCCGGGAGCCCGATGTGGGACTCTATCCCGGGTCTCTAGGATCAGGCCCTGGGTTGAAGGCAGTGCTAAACCGCCTAGCCACCCGGGCTGCCCCTGATCTGTATCTTTTTTATGAATGAAATACTCTCATTCAGCCTGATAGTAAATGGACGTTGGTACATGACTAAATAGCTTAGGCTTCTTTCTTGAGCTAAGTTGTAAACTAAGCACAGTGGCAGGTGTTTGAACTCTGTTATTTGAAAAGCTTCTTCCTTCTCTAGATGAGTTTAGAATTGTTTTAAATGTCATGTTATAACTAGCACATAGAATCTTTGCCATTCAGAAATTGTTTTCTCAGCTTCAGGAAAGAGATGAAGCCTGGATTGAAATTTTCACTGACTGCTGACTTTTCTTCTGCAATTTTTAATTTATTAAAATTTACAGTTTGTGCATTGTGTTAGATTATTTTGTTAATATGTTTTTTAAAAGTTGAATCCCAGAGATAAACATTATAAACATTTGGCTGTCCTTCTTTGTATTGTATTATTTGGATGTTCATTTTCATTTTTAACATCAACTACCTTATGTCTTCACATAATTATAAAAAGGGATGATTCAGAAATTTGGTTGATGATTTTTTAAAGAATTGTATTGGAAAGTAATTTTTATAATTGAATATAATTTAGATGTTAGCTAAAATGATGAACTGGAGGCAGACTATTTTGGTAGGTCAACACCAAAACATGTTTTATTATTCCTTTTTCTCTTTTTGTGTCTGTGTGTGGCACATGTGTGTGTAAAGGCATTTAACAATAAGTTGTTGGCATTATGTTCCTTTATTCTTAAATACTTTAGTTTGCCTCAAGAACGAGGAAGGGCGCTCTTAACTACAGTACAATTATAGAAGTCAGGAAATTTAACATTGATAATAATACTATTCTCTTTAATACATGGTCCATATTCAAGTTTGTCAGTAACAATTTCCCAAATAATTTATGTGCTTTGAAAATCTGTTTCTAGCAGCTTCCTGTGTTTTGTTTTAGTAGCGAGTTTTGAAGGGGTACCTTTTTTCTTCTTTTTCCTTTGGGTTTCATATGGGGGAATTAATCAGCATTCAGTACTATAAACTCTACATAAGCTGTGTTTCTCACGCTCAGGCCTATGTAGCTTGAGTCTGACTTGGTATGCTAGGCTCCAACACTTTATTTTCTTTTTTTTAAAGAATTATTTATTTATTCATGAGAAACACACAGAGAGACAGAGAGAGAGAGGCAGAGACACAGGCAGAGGGAGAAGCAGGCTCCATGCGAGGAGCCTGATGTGGGACTCGATCCCGGGTCTCCAGGATCACACCCTGGGCTGCAGGCGGCGCTAAACCGCTGCGCCACCGGGGCTGCCCTAGACTCCAGCACTTAAGCATACTTTGGGCAGTCTTTTTTTTAAATTAATTACTTACTTACTTACTTAATTAATTAATTTATGATAGTCACACAGAGAAAGAGAGAGAGAGAGAGAGAGAGGCAGAGACACAGGCAGAGGGAGAAGCAGGCTCCATGCACCGGGAGCCCGACGTGGGATTTGATTCCTGGTCTCCAGGATCACGCCCTGGGCCAAAGGCAGGCGCCAAACTGCTGCGCCACCCAGGGATTCCCTGGGCAGTCTTTTTGGAACATGATTTTACTTCAGTTGTTTTTGGGAAAGGATTTTATTTTAAGATTATTTATTTATTTGAGAGAGAGGGATAGAGAGCCTGAAGGGAGGTGGGAGGGTGGGCAGAGGGAGAAGCAGATGAGTCCAGTCATGGGGCTCAGTTCCAGGACCTGAGACGAAGGCAGATACTTCACTGACTGAGCCACCCAAGTGCCCCAGAAAAGGATTTAAAAATTTATTTATTTATTTATTTAAAAGATTTTATTTATTTATTTAGAGCACGGGTTGAAGGAAGGGCAGGAGGAGGAGGAGAGAGAATCTCAAGCAGACTGTATGTTGAGTGCAGGGCCCAACACAGGCCTGGATCTCACAATCCTGAGATCATGACCTGAGCTGAAACCTAGAGTTAGATTCTTAACCGACTAAGCCACCCAGGCACCCCAAGGATTTTAAAATTTAAACAAATATGCATATTATGGAATAGAATACCAAATTTACATTTCTTTTTAAGATGGAGCATGAGACTTCAAAGGAGTCATTTACTTTCCATAATTGAGGGTCAGAATCAGGCCAAATTTGCCTAAGGTAGGGGAAGTATTCTCCCCTTTAAGATTAGTCTGCTGAAGCCTAAGCATTTGGCTTTTTAGGAAATATTAATATTTGAAGTTCTTGGATCAATAGTTTTATTTTATTTTATTTTTTTTTAAATTTTTATTTATTTATGATAGTCACACACACAGAGAGAGAGAGAGGCAGAGACACAGGCAGAGGGAGAAGCAGGCTCCATGCGCCGGGAGCCGGACGTGGGATTCGATCCGGGGTCTCCAGGATCACGCCCTGGGCCAAAGGCAGGCGCCAAACCGCTGCGCCACCCAGGGATCCCTTGGATCAATAGTTTTAGCAAAATTCATCAAAATTTTGAAATAGGGCAGCCTGGGTGGCTCAGCGGTTTGGCGCCATCTTCAGCCTGGGGCCTGATCCTGGAGACCTGGGATTGAGTCTCGCATCAGGCTCCCTGCGTGGAGCCTGCTTCTCCCTCTGCCCATGTCTCTGCCTCTCTCTCTCTGTGTGTCTCATGAATAAATAAAATCTTAAATTTTTTTTTTGAAATAAAAATAGTAATTATGTTCATGTTAGAAGAATGATACTATCTATATACAGTTTTTCATCAAAGTATCTCTGTCCAGCTCGGAAACACGTACTTTGAGTTTAGTGTAGATCAACCACTGTAGCCTTTTTTTTTTTCCATTAAATTGGAAAATTATAACTTGTGATTATTGGTTGTCGGAATAACAAGTGTTTGACTCTGTTTAATAGCTTTAGATATTTGTATTGAATATAACTGAAAAATTATGAAGAGATTTTTCTTTGACAGCTACTTTTAATGCTTTGTCAGATGTTAAGTTGATGCACATTATTAAGCAATAACTGGAAGATTGAATGTACCATCCTAGGAGCTAGGGGCAAGTAGCTTCCTATTTTACTACTGGGTTGTGCTTGTTCCAGAAAATATGATTAATATTTTTTTCTGTGATGTGTGTGTGTGTATGTGTGTGTGTGTGTATGTGTTAGAGAGGGGCAGAAGGAGGAATACTATTTCTGTATTTTTCTTTTGGGGGGGGTATATAGTTTTTTTTTTTTTGGTTATAAGTCTTCCTAATTGCAAAAGATTACAAATAAAGTTAAAGTGCTCTTTGCACTACTCCATGATCCAGTTCTCCCCTCTCTAGAATTTACTACTATATTGTGAAGTTGATTTATACTTTGTGTATATACTCTTTCTCTTATAGATGTGTCTTAACCACATGTATGATGTTTCAGTGTATGAAGGCCAGTTTATCTTTTTCTATTACAGAAGAATACTTAGTTTGTTTCCATATTTTGTTTAATTGTTACAAACAGTGCTTCAAGAAGCAAGTATTTGCATGAATTCTCTAGTTTTTATCTCCAACTTAAAATATATTGTGAAACATATATGCAAGAGTATATGAGGGATGCCTGGGTGGCTCAATGGTTGAGCATCTGCATTTGGCTCAGGTTGTGATCCCAGGGTCCTGGGATCGAGTTCCACATGGATCTCCCCATGGGAACCCTGCTTCTCCCTCTCTCTATGTCTCTGACTCTCTCTCTCTGTGTCTCTCATGGATAAATAAAATTTTTTTAAAAAATGAAACATACTGTTCATAGTTTAAAAAGTAATACTGTGACCATTTGTCGTTCTAAATTCAGGTTAAAGAAGTACAACATTGCCATGGTGCCATGGTGCCTCAGTTGGTTGAGCCCAGCTCTTGGCTTCTGTTCATGTCATGATCTCATGGTGGTGAGATCGAGCCCCATGTCATGCTTTGCACTTAGCAGGGAGTCTGCTGTAACTCTCCTTCTGCCTGCGTATGCTCTCCTGTTTATGCTCTCTCTCTAAAATAAACAAATTTTAAAAAATAAAGTACAACTTTACCAATACCTTCGAAACCCTGTTTGGCCCAAATTGCATTCCTTTTCTTATCATTATTTACCGCTATCCTGAATTATATGGGAAATTTTCCTTACTTTTCTTTATAAGTATGTCTCCTTACACTGTTGTTTTGTTTGCCTCTTTCTGATCTCTAGATAGTGGAATAATACTGTAAGTATTTTTCTAACTTCTTTTGTAAGCATTTTTTCCCCCAGTGTTATCCATGGCATTGTATGCAGTTCATTCAATTTTACTGCTATAGGTATTTTATTATTTGAATACACCACAGTTTATTTATCCATGTTATCAGTGACAACATTTGAATTGGTTCTGTTTTTTTTTTTTTTTTGCTGTTACTAACAATGCTCATGTACATGCCTCTTATACATATGCAGGAATTTAGAGTGTATAACTGAGAGAAGAATGAGGATATGGGCTTCTTTAGTTTTATTAGATGGCAAATTGTTTTTTAAAGTGATCCAACCAGTTGACACTCCCACCAGCAGTGTGTAGTGTTCCTATTGCTCTGTGTCCTTGCCAGTGCTTGGTATTGTCCGTCTTTTAAATTTTTACCTATCTTGTGGGTAAGAAATGGTGTAGTATTATAATTTGAATCTATATTTCCTTGACTACCAGTGAGGTTCAGCTTTTCATGTATCCATGGACTGTTTCTTATTCTGTGAGGTAAGTGTCTATATATATTTTTGCTCCTTTTTCTATTTGGGTTGTTTGACTTTTCCTGATTGATTCACAGTAATTTTTATATGGTTTATATGTAATTCTTTTTTTTTTGTAATTCTTGATATTTACATGTTGTTAGTATCTTTTCCAATTTATGATTGGATTTTTTATCCTCTTCATGTATCTTTTAATGATTGAAGTTCTTAATTTTAATGTTGCTGAATTTATCAGTCTTTTATGATTTGTAGTTTTTATTTTTGGCGTGTATCATTCCTTTTCTTTCCTGGTGTTGTTAAGATATTCTCCTATATTATTTTCTAAAGTTGTCATTGGGCTGTGTGTGTGTGTGTGTGTGTGTGTTGGGAGGGGCTTGTTTTAGTTTTCATTTTCACACTGAAGTCTCTCTAATCCACATTGATTTACTTTTGTGTAAGGATTCACTTTAATTTTTTTCTATATGATAACAAATAACTGATTGTTCCAGCTTATTTGTTGAATAATTCATTCTTCCTTTGTGATCTGCAGTGCTTGCTCAGTTGAAAAATAAGTGTCATTATATGCGTCGGCTTAGTTCTCTGTTCTGTTATCTGTCCTGGTCAGTAACCGCTTGATTATTTATCCCAATTAATCTGACTTTTAGTAAGTCTTTAATAATTAGCATAGCAACCCCCCCCAGACATTTTCATCAAGAAAAGTCATGTCAGCCTTTTTCTTTTTCTTTTTCTTTTTTTTTTTTAAAGATTTTATTTACTCATGAGAGACAGAGAGAGAGGCAGAGACATAAGCAGAGAGAGAAGCAGGCTACATGCAGGGAGCCCAATGTGGGACTCGATCCCGGGTCTCCAGGATCATGCCTTGGGCTGAAGGCAGACACTCAACTGCTGAACCACCCAGGTGTCTCAGCAGTCCTTTTCCATATTGGTTTTAGAATCAGCTTACTGATTTTCATAAACAGTGGTGGTAGGGTTTTGACTGTGATTGCATTGAGTCTTTGGATCAAGTTGCGGAATACTGACATCATGATATTGAGGCTTCCTTTTAAAGAATATACCTTTCTATTTTATCTTTTAAAAGTTTATTTCAGGGATCCCTGGGTGGTGCAGCGGTTTAGCGCCTGCCTTTGGCCCGGGGCGCGATCCTGGAGACCCGGGATCGAGTCCCACGTCGGGCTCCCGGTGCATGGAGCCTGCTTCTCCATCTGCCTGTGTCTCTGCCTCTCTCTCTCTCTCTCTGTGACTATCATAAATAAATAAAAATTAAAAAAAAATTTAAAAAATAAAAGTTTATTTCAATCATATTTTATAGTTTTCTCCTTATATAAGGTACTTGCATCAAATGTCAGAATTTTTCCTGGAATTTTTTTGTTGCACTTTTTATATGGCATTTATAAAAAATAGCATTTTCTTTTTTTTTTTTTTAAGATTTATTTATTTATCCATGATAGACGTAGAGAGACAAAGAGAGGCAGAGACACAGGCAGAGGGAGAAGCAGGCTCCATGCCGGGAGCCCGACGTGGGACTTGATCCCGGGACTCCAGAATCACGCCCTGGGCCAAAGGCAGGCGCCAAACCGCCGAGCCACTCAGGGATTCCCCAAAATAGCATTTTCTGATTGTATATAGAAATGTAGAGACGCCTGGATAGCTCAGCGGTTGAGCATCTGCCTTTGGCCCAGGGCATGATCCTGGAGTCCTGGGATCGAGTCCCACATCAGGCTCCCAGCACAGAGCCTGCTTTTCCCTCTGCCTGTGTCTCTGCCTTTCTCTGTGTCTCTCATGAATAAATGAATAAAATCTTAAAAAAAAAGAAATGTAACTTTTGTATTTTGTATCCAATAACTTCACTTTTGTTGATTTATTTCTAGATTTTTTTTCTGATTTTTTTGTAAAGTCATGAATCATCTGTAAATAGTTGCAATTTTATTTCTTCATTTTCAATTTTATAACTTTTTTCTTTGTGAACTCATTGAGGTTTTTCAGTGTTGAATGGGAGTGGGCATCTGGCAGTGGGCATCTGTGTAGTGGTAGTGGGCATCTGTGTCTTGTTTTTGATCTTTTTTAAATTTTAATTTTACCTTTATTTTTTAAAAAGATTTTATTTATTTGACAGAGCACAAGCAGGGGGATCAGCAGGCAGAGGGAAAGAGAGAAGCAGGCTCCCTGCTGAGCAAGAAGCCCGATGAGGGGCTCGATTCTAGGACTGTGGTGGGATCATGACCTGAGCCAAAGGCAGACGCTTAACTAACTGAGCTACCTAAGCACCTCCTTTTAAAAAGTTTTAAAAAATATTTTATTTATTTATTTGAGAGAGAGCAGGGGTGGGGAGAGGGGAGGAGCAGAGGGAGAAGGACAAGCAGACGCAACACTGAGCACGGAACCTGACACAGGGCTCAGTCCCATGACTCTGAGATCATGACCTAAACCGAAATCAAGAGTCAAATGCTTAACTAACTGAGCCACCCAGATGCTTCTTGTTTCTTAAAAAGAAAACTTTTAGGGCAGCCCAGGTGGCTCAGCAGTTTTAGTGCCGCCTTCAGTTCAGGGCGTGATCTTGGAGACCCAGGATCGAGTCCCACATCAGGCTCCCTACATGGAGCCTGTTTCTCCCTCTGCCTGTGTCTGTGCCTCTCTCTCTCTCTCTCTCTCTCTCTCTCTTTCTCTGTCTCTCATGAGTAAATAAATAATAAATATAGTATTTGTAATTTTTTTTTTTTAAATAAATGCTCTTGGGGTGCCTGGGTGGCAAAGTTGGTTAAGCACCTGACTCAGTTTCAGCTTAGGTCATGATCTCTCAGGGTCATGAAATTGAGCTCTGCGTTGGACTCTGGCCTTAAGCTCAAGTGTGCTTGGGATTCTTTCCCTCTTCCTCTCCCTCTCTGTTCCTCCCCCACTCATGCGTGTGCTCTTGCTTGGTCATTTGCTCTATAAAATAAATAAAATCTTAAAAAATATTTCTATTAAGGAAGTTCTTGATTGCTAAGTGAAAAAATTCTTGAATAGATGTTGAGTATTATCAAATGCTTATTCGGTCTTCATTGAAGTAATTGTATAATTTTTCTTTCTTTAGTCTATTTATACTGTTTATCATTTTATCATTTTCTGATTTCTAATAATCACATTAACCTTGGGTTCCTGGGGCAGTTCTTGGGTGAAATGTATAAATTAAAAAAAATTACTGAATTAAACTTGCTGTTATTTTGTTTAGGATGTTTGCATTTATGTTTATAAATAAGAATTATAATTTACCTTTCTTGTGTAATCCTTGTCTGGATTCCATATCAAGGTTATTCTAGCTATGTAAAATCAATTGGAGACCTAATTTTTTTATGTTCTTTGCATGTTTATGTAGTATTGGAATTCTATGTTGGTTCACAGTTTGGCAGAATTCCCCAATATAACCATCTGGACTTAGTACTTTCTTTGCAGGAAAATTTTAAACCACTGATTTCAGTTCCTGAATTGTCTGTTCTGATTCTTTTTTCTTAAACGCATTTTGATAAATTGTATTTTTCTCAGAATGTCCATTTCAATCAGAAGTTGTTCATGGTACCTCTTTATGATCTGTTTAATCTGTGGGAACTGAAATGATAGTCTGTTTTTTTGCTCCTTATGTTTATTTGTTCCTTTGCTTTGTCTTGATTTTTTGTGTTTCATTTGTTTTTTTTTTTTTAATTTTTATTTATTTATGATAGAGAGAGAGAGAGAGAGGGGCAGAGACATAGGCAGAGGGAGAAGCAGGCTCCATGCACCGGGAGAAGCAGGCTCCATGCACCGGGAGCCCGACGTGGGATTTGATTCCTGGTCTCCAGGATCACGCCCTGGGCCAAAGGCAGGCGCTAAACCGCTGCGCCACCCAGGGATCCCTTGTGTTTCATTTGTATTTTCAAAGAAACTGTTCTTAGCTTTGTTATTTATTTATTTATTTATTTATTTATTTATTTATTTATTTATTTATTTATTTATTTATTTATGATAGAGAGAGAGAGAGAGAGAGGCAGAGACACAGGCAGAGGGAGAAGCAGGCTCCATGCACCGGGAGCCTGACGTGGGATTCGATCCCGGGTCTCCAGGATCGCGCCCTGGGCCAAAGGCAGGCGCTAAACCGCTGCGCCACCCAGGGATCCCCTGTTCTTAGCTTTGTTAATTTTAATGCCTGCTTTCTGTTTTGTTAATTTTGCTCTTACCATTTTTCTTCTTTGGGTTTGTTCTGATGTTCTTTTTTCCTGACTTTTACTTTTTAATTGTGGTAAGATATACATAACATAAATTATACCATCTAAACTATTTTTAAGTGAATAGTTCAGTAGTGTTAAGTACATTCACACCGTTGTGCATCCAATCTCCAGAACTCTTTTCATCTTGCAAAACTCAAACTTTATTCCCATTAAATGACTTTTTCCTTATTTCTTCTCCCCCTAGCCCTTGGCAGTCAACATTTTACTTTCTGTGTTTCTAAATTTGATTATTTTGGGTACCTCATATAAGTGGAATCATACAGTGTTTGTCTTCTTATGACTTCTTATTTCACTTAGCATATCTTCAAGGTTTATCCATGTTGTAACATTTGTGAGAATTTCCTTTTTTAAGGTTGAATGATATTCCATTGAATGTATATCCCATGTTTTCGATATCCATTCATCTGTTGGTGGACACTTTGGTTACTTACACCTTTTGGCTATTGTGAATAATGCTACTGTGAACATGGGTATGCCAGATACGTTTTTGAGGCCCTGTTTTCAGTTCTTTTGGGTATATATCCATAGGTGGAATTATGTATCATATGGTAATTCAATTTTGTTGTTGTTGGTCACATTTGTCAATTTGTTTTTTGAGATGATATTTTAAAGAATATAACACTCCATTGACTTCTGCTCATGGTAATTCTGTTTTTAATTTTTTGAGGAATCACTATGCTGTTTTTCATAGCAGCTGCACCATTTTATATTCCCATGAATAATGCTCAAGAGTTTCAGTTTCTCTAAATCCTCAACAACATGTTTCCTGTGTGTGTGTGTTTTGATACTTGCTATATTAGTGGTTGTGAGGTGATTTTCTGACATTCTAAGTTATATATAAGCTCATTAATTTCGAATATTTGTTTATGAATGTAAGTATACAAAAACATTAATTTATTAAATTCTGCTTTAGTTGTATCTCACAGGTTTTCATAATTAGCTTTTCAATATTTTGCAATTCTAAATATGTTTTCTGCTTTCCTTTATGACTTTTCTTTCCTTTATGATGTTTTCTGCTTTCCTTTATGACTTCTTTCAGCCAGCTTCTAATTTTTCATTTTTTTAAAAGATTTTATGTATTTTTTCATGAGAGACACACAAAGAGAAGCAGAGACATAGGTAGAGGGAGAAGCAGGCTCCCTGCAGGGATCCCGATGCAAGGTTCCATCCTAGGACTCTGGGATCATGACCTGAGCCAAAGGCAGAGGCTCAACCACTGAGCCACCCAGGTGCCCTTAGCCAGGGTTTCTTGATTTTCATGTTTTCCTTTGGTTATTAATTTCTTTTTTTTTTTAAGATTTTATTTATTTGAGAGAGCAAGAGAGTGTGCAAGGAGGGGGAGGGGCAGTGGGAGAAGTAGACTTCCCTCCCTGAACAGAGAGCCCCACTTGGGACTTATCCCAGGACCCTGAGATCATGACCCGAGCTGATGGCAGATGCTTAACCAACTCAGCCACCCAGGCATTTCTATCTTAATTGTATTGTGGCCAGTGAATACGGGCTTTATGATGCTAGTGCTTTCAATTTAAAGTTGGCTTATGAGCTAACATTAGCATGTTTCAGTGTTAGCATTTGTATTATTTCTGTTGTATTTATTGCTATGTAACAAATTTCCCCAAATATAGCAGTTTTGGACAACAAACATTATCTCATAAAATGTCTTGAGTGTCAGAAATCCAGTAGCAGTTTAGTTAGGTGTTTCTGGCCCAGAGTCTTTCATGAGATTCTAGTCAAGCTCTTGGCTGGGGCTGCTGTAATCTGAAAGCTTGTTGGAGGTTGGAAGATTTACTTCCAAGCTAATCATTTACACAGGTATTGGCAGGAGGCTAGCTGTTTGCCAGAAGTCTCTCTACATGGGCCTCTCTGTAGAGCTGCTTGTAACATGGCAGCTAGCACCTTCCAGAGTTAGTGATCTGAGAGAAGCCACAGTGTTTTATGACCCTTGGAAGTGACCTACCTTCCATTATACTTTTTGCTATAATGTATTTGTCATGCAGAAGAACCTCGGTAATATAGAATGGGAGAGAATTACATAGGGCATGGACAGCAGAAATCAGGGATCATTAGGGATCACTTTGGAGTCTGACTATCCAAACATACAGCCCTATTTTTGTAAAGATTACATGTGTTCTTGAAGATTGTATGTAGTCACTAGTTCTTGGGTATGATTTTTGCATGTCATTTGATCGTTTATTAATTAAGCAGTTCAATTTTTCTGAATTCTGATTGATTTATCTTTTGTCTCCTAGATCTTATTACTTGAGATTTATATTAAAACTTTCAGTGTAGGGATCCCTGGGTGGCGCAGCGGTTTTGCACCTGCCTTTGGCCCAGGGCGTGATCCTGGAGACCTGGGATCGAGTCCCACATCGGGCTCCCGGTGCATGGAGCCTGCTTCTCCCTCTGCCTGTGTCTCTGCCTCTCTCTCTCTCTCTCTCTCTCTCTCTCTCTCTCTCTGTGACTATCATAAATAAATAAAAATTAAAAAAAAAACTTTCAGTGTGTTGGTAAATTTGTAACTTTTTCTTATAGATGTGTCAGTTTTGGGGTGTGTGTGTTATTAGTGCATAGAGGTTTAAAATATCTTCCAGGTGATTTGAATTTTAAATCCTTTTTTACTGCTCTTATTTATGGTGCTTTTTCCTAAGTTTGCTTCATTTTCTTTTGTTTTATGTTTGCTTTTTAGATTTTTTTTTACTTTTTGATCATCGATCTTTCTGTGCTCTTATGTTAGTGTGTTATAAATAGCACATATGTAACCAAAGTTTTTATCCTTCTTTTTTTTAATTTTTTTTAATTTTTATTTATTTATGATAGTCACAGAGAGAGAGAGGCAGAGACACAGGCAGAGGGAGAAGCAGGCTCCATGCATCGGGAGCCCGACGTGGAATTCGATCCCGGGTCTCCAGGATCGCGCCCTGGGCCAAAGGCAGGCGCCAAACCGCTGCGCCACTCAGGGATCCCCCCATTATTGTTGAAAATTTAGTTGCTAGTAATTGTCATCACCTTAAAGATGGTGTTTCTTTTTTTATTCCCTTGATAATTTATTCCTTTCATGTTCATTTCTTTATTTCTTCCTCTTCCTTCACATGTTAGAGTTGACTGTGTAATTTTTTTTTAAGATTTATTTTTTCATTTGGGGTGGGGGAGATAAAGTGAATGTGTATGCATGAATGAGAGGGGTGAAGGGAGAGGGAAAGGGAGCGAGAACCTCAAGCATATTCTGCACTGGGCATGGAGTCCGATGTGGGGCTCTCTCTCACAACTCTTAGATCACAACCTGAGCTGAAACCAAGAGTTTGACGCTGAACCTGTTCTGGCACCCAGATGTCCCGCTCATGTAATTTTTAAAGTCTCTTCCCCCTGACAGTGTTTCCTTTTGTACTTTTTGTTGGGGAGGGTCTAAAATTTATCTTCCAGCTCTTTTTTTTTATTTTTAAAGATTTTATTTAGTTATTCATGAGAGACACACGTACACACACACACACAGACAGAGATACAGGCAGAGGGAGAAGCAGGCTCCATGCAGGAAGCTTGATGTGGGACTCCATCCCGGGTTTCCAGGACTACACCATGGACTGAAGATGGCGCTAAACCGCTGAGCCACCAGGGCTGCCCTCTTCCAGCTGTTTAATGTTTTATCTATCTGTGCAGGGTTAACGTAGCAGGCCTGAGAATGTTACCCTTAAACTTGGAAGGATGAACTTTGGCTGGTGTCTAGGAACTTGCAGTTTGGAGGAGTTCCCACCATTCCTCAATTAAAATTGCTCCTTGTGCTATTCTGTTCACCTAAACTATGCAAAGATGATTCATGCTGAATATCTGCTTTCTATCTGGGTGTCTTGAATGTTGTTATATGTTAGGCAGAGGATGCCTCCAATATAAAGCCTGATAACCAAGTTTCTAGTGAACTTACCTGGTAGAGAGTATTTCATATTTGCTGTCACAGCTCATTGCTGGTGGAATTTAGTATGGCCTGTCTGAAACCATTGGGAGAAGACTCTTGGAAGCTTGTGTCTGGTTTCCTCTGACCTTGCACCTTTTCCTTTCATTGATTGTGCTTTTTATCCTTTAATTCTAATAAATCATAGCTGTGAATGTGACTATATCTTGAGTCTTAGGAGTCTTTCTAGCAAACCACAGAACTTGGAGGTGGTGTTGGGGACTTGTGACATAGTCCTATTTAACTTTGTAAGTGTTCTTTATTCTAATTTGCTCTCTATTCCTTTCTAAGACAGCATCCTCTGGGATGCCTGGGGTGGCTCAGTGGTTGAGCATCTGCCTTTGGCTCAGGGCGTGATCACAGTCCGGGGATCGAGTCCTACATTGGGCTCCCTGCGAGGAGCCTGGTGCTCCCTCTGTGTTTCTGTCTCTCTCTCTTTGTGTCTCTTATGAATAAATAAATAAAATCTTAAAAAAATAGCATACTTTAAAATCATTCCTAATGTCTTTTAGGATGTTAATTAACTTTTTTTTTGTGTGCAGGAAGTTTCTTTTCATTCCTGCATTATCTTTTTTCTTAAAATTAATTTGTGTATGTTTACTTGGTTCCTTTTCTTTCATGCTAGTAGCCTTCCTTCTGTCTGGTGAATCTAAGCTGTCCTCATTTTATTTTTGGTATTTTTATTTTTTTAAAGATTTAATTTAAATGACAGAGGACAGCAGGGGGAGCAGCAGGCAGAAGCAGAGCGGGAGCCTGATGCAGGACATTGATCCCAGGACTGTGGGATCAGGACCTGAGTCAAAGACTGATGCTTAACTGACTGAGCCACCCAGGCATCCCTAGGCTGTCCTCATTTTAAACATTTACTCTTAAATCTGAGAAAATAGGAAGCTCACGAGCATGGGCTTTACCCTAAAGATGAATTGGTGGTGAATTAGCTTCATTATTGAAAACCCCTCCAAATGCAGCTCTTTTCTTGGGGCATTCAGATTCTCCAGGAAAATATTGCCCAATTGCCTCCCTGGGATGATATATATCTGGTTCCAGGTTTCTGAGAGCTAGAGGGAGGGATGAGACGGGTGGTTTATGGTATGGAGATTTTCACTCATTTAGGAAGTAATAGAATTATTGTGGAAGTAGTATTTTATGGTTCAAGTTTGTAAAATATAAAGGAAATGGCTGATTGATGATTTCAGAGAGAGAAAAAAAAACTATAGCAAGAACCACCTGTTGTTCTTGGGCTATAGTTTGAGGCACACTGCTATTAGATAATAAAGAGGTTGCTGTTAAGGGAGATGGAGTCAGTGTAACACACTAGTTCATTCTTTTATTTAGCAAGCATTTATTAATTGCCTTTTAAAACTCCTGACCCTGAGGTATAAAACAGGTTATAAGAAAAATTCCTTCTCTACTCCCGTGGAACTTGCATTCTTACATGATGATGCATATTAAGGTCATCTGATTATTTAATTACAATTGATTTAAAAACGATATAGGAGAGGTTGAGGAGGCTAACAGCATGTAGGGGAGACCTGCTCTGGGGTTCAGGGATGTCATCTCTGAAAGTATAAATTAGGAAAGGGGTAAGAGAATGAAAGGAGAGTGGCAGAAAATGAAACTAAGAGATTAATCAGGATACTAATACTTAATCAGAGATTAATCAGAGATTAAATGGGGTATACAGTACATGTTTAGTGCCTGGTATTTGTGCTCAATAAGTGTTAACTAGTTAGATTTTTATAGGAATATTGTACTGGCTGATCAAATAGAAAACCTAGTATTTAATTTATAAACATAAAAGTTTTATGTCTACAGTAAAACAACATACCCATAGAATCATTACTAAAAAAGTTCTCATAGAAATTTTGGTGTTTGAAAAGTATTGCTAGGGCAAAGATCATGTTTGCCTTCTTCAATTATATCTCTAGCATATCATATAAGTGCTTCACACATAGAAAGTACTGAATCTCTTTTGAAGAATATCTGAAATGGGTTCTAGAAATTCTTGGTAACCTAGAGTCTGGGAAAGATATATAATTTCAGGTACAAGAAATATTCTACTTTTTTTCCTTGCTGAGGAGCTTGTTTGGTGGAATTATAATGTGGCCTTTTGATTAAAATATAGATATTATCTTTGTCATATGCCTTTTCAATGGCCAGCAAGTATCTGTTAGGATAAAGTCTTATTTTTTCTTTTCTTGGGGTGTCTGTGATTAGTGCTTTCTAGCCCTCTAGCACTTAGACCCACAGTACATTAGTTATCTATTGCTGTGAAACAAATTACTTCAAAATTTAGCAGCTTAAAACCGCAGATGTTTATTATCACACAGTTCTGTGGGTCAGGAATGGGAGAGTGGCTTAGCTGTGTGCTTCTGGTTCGTGGTCTCTCTTGAGGTTGTAGTCAAACTGTTGCCTGGAGTTGCAAGCTTCCAAAAGCTTGACTGGGGGGAGAATGTACTTCAAAAGAAGTTCACTTACCTGACTGTTGGCTGGAAGCCTTATAATTCCTTACCATGAAGGCCTCTCCATAGATGGCCTGAGTATTTCACAACATTCTCTCTTGGCTTTCTCTAGAGCAAGTGGTGTGTGTGTGTGTGTGTGTGTGTGTGTGTGTGTGTGTGTGTGACACAGGGAGACAGAATGAGAACACAAGCCAGTCAAAGATGAAATCCTTTGTTTTTGGTAACCTGATCTTGGAAGAGACATATGATTATTTCTGCCACATTCTAGTAGTTAGAATGATCAGTCCTCTTGTAATGTGGGGACCTGTGAATATCAGGAAGTGTGGCTCACTGGGAGCCATCTAGGAGACTGCTCCATGGTCTGTCAGTGGTATCAACTTCTTCCAGTTTAAAATAGTACTCGAGGGCAGCCCGGGTGGCTCTGCGGTTTAGCGCCGCCTGCAGCCCAGGGTGTGATCCTGGAGACCTGGGATGAGTCCCACATCAGGCTCCCGACATGGAGCCTGCTTCTCCCTCTACCTGTGTCTCTGCCTCTCTCTCTCTCTCTGTGTGTATCTCTCATGAATAAATAAATAAAATCTTAAAAAAAATAGTACTCGATTAATATTTGTGTGCTGTTTCTGTTGGAAATTGAGATATCCCAGTTTCTGAGCTTGTTAGTTTGGCATTTTTGGTACTCTCTTCTCCTTGCCTTATCTACTTTTCCTTTCTTGTCCTTCTTATAATTCCCAGATTTATTCAGAAAATAATAGCTCAGTGTTTTCATGAGATAGTACTTTCAACCTTAACAGAAAATTGGGTTAGATGCTTATATATTTCTAGATCCTGTTAAATCGTAAACCTCAAAAAAAATTGTAAACCTCAGTCTTTTTTTTTTTTCTTTAAGATTTTATTTATTCATGAGAGAGACACAGAAAGAGGCAGAGACATCTGCCAGAGGCAGAGGGAGAAGCAGGCTCTCTGTGGGGAGTCTGATGCAGGACTCAATCCCAGGACCCTGGATCACAACCTGAGCCGAAGGCAGATGCTCAACCACTGAGCCACCCAGGTGCCCTAATCCTCAGTCTTTTATAGTAATATGTATGATGATATTGTTATATTATTGTGATACCACCATGGTTTTAAGTCTTCAAGTAAAAGTGAATAAAATAAATAAACGTGTTATTTGTAGGTTTGTTTTTACTTGTATATGGTTGTTGATAGTTAAATGTTGTATTAAAGAATAAATGATTGCTGGTTTTTAGCATTTAAGGATAGAGAACATAGACCTTCTCCATAAACTAAAAATCAGGAGATTTTTGTTCAAATTTAGGAACAAAAAATTATTTTGTAGTTTTTGGAGATACCTTTTCTTCCTGAATCCTGAGTTTGAGCATCATATTTTGGAAAGCTGAATTATACTAAGGGTAGTGCAGTCGCCAGCCTCTGAATGGGTTATATGCTGATACTTCACTTTGTAAGTTTGTGTAGAACTTGGGTAATTTTTCCTTCTAGAAATGCTGTTGTAAATAGCTGTAGGTTTTCTTCCTATATGCCTTCTAAACTGATACCTGTACAAAACCTGTTTAACAAATGTTGATTGAATTAGAACTCAACCAAAATTTTAAAATCTTTTTAAAAATTTTGAGGCAATCATAAACGTTCAGAGAAGTTACAGTAAAGCACAAAGTATGATTTCCTGAACCATTTGACTGTAAGTTGCTGATACAATGCTATCACCCCTGAATACTTCACTATCTTTCCTGCGAATTAAATGTGGTTTACATTACCTACAATATACCTATCAAAGTCAGGAAATTAACAGTGCTATATTACTACTACTGTCTTGTTTTCAGGCCCCATTCAAGTTTTATCAATTGTCCTAAGAATGTCCTATGTATCTAAAGGATCAGTGCAGAATCACATTATGTTTGTCATGTATCTTGTTGCTTTCCTTCTGGGATGGTATGTATTTCCTTGACTTTAATAACCCTGGCACTTAAAAAAAATTTTTTTAAGTAATCTCTATGCCCAGTGTGGGGCTTGTATGATCCCAAGATCAAGAGTTGCATACTCAGAAGAATGAGCCAGCCAGGTGCCCCAATAACCCTAGCACTTTTGAAGGCTGTATCATGTGTTTTTTTTTTTTTTTTATTATATAAATTAACCCATTTATTGTAGGCTAGCAATGTTTCAAATGGTGGAGCTTCTACTGGTCTTTCAACTCCTTCAGTCTTCTGATGGCAGACTTTACTGTGACAGCAGAAGTGGTGTTGTAGGTCCAGGCGCCCCCGGCCACGGTCTTCATGCAGGAGCCGCAGTGCCAGATGCCCACCGCTCGCCTTTTCATCTTGGTCTTGCCGCAGAAGGAGCAGGTGTACTTGGCGTGCTGGCTGATCTCGATCTTCTTCACCATCTTCCTGAGCGAGGCCCCGTAGCGGGTCCCGTATTTACCCACGATCCCCACCTTCTTGGTGCGTTTGGCCATGTCGCCGCCAGCCAGGTCCCTGTATCATGTGTTTTGTAGATTATTCCTCAATTTGTGTTTGTTTAACATTTCCTCCTGATTATGTTCATGTTATGTATATTTGATAGGAATATTTCAGATGCAGTGCTGTATTCTTACTATATCAGATGGTACAATTTAGATTATTTCATTATTTCATTAATGATGCTGATTTTGATTATTTAGGATGATGAACCAAGCCTCTGTTGTTAGGTTACTCTTTCCCCTTATAAACACACACAATCTATGGGGGTGCTTAGAGACAATGTAAGTATCTAATTCTGCATCAAGCTTTCAGTTTATTCAAGTATTCTTATGAGTACAGACTAATTGCTTGTCTTATTCAATGGATGATAATATTTTTCATTATTTGTTTTCATGCTAAAATTGTTCCATATTTGGCTAGTGAGAACTCCTTCAATCTAGCCTCTATGTCCTTTTGACATATCTTCATCATTCTTTGAGCATTTCCTTTGTTTCTGGCATAACAGAATGTTCCAGGCTTCTCAGAACTTTCCTTGTGTTTCAGAAATGGAATCAGCTATTTCCCTGAGGAGCTCTGGTTCTTTTTAAAGCAGAATGGTGTTTAGAAACCAAGATCTGAGGGCTAGGTGCACTCATTATTATTGAGTTGTCATTATTTCTAAGTTCTCAAGGTAGTGAACTGGGGAAGGGAATAAATGTGTTCTAACCACCTCTCTGTATGTGTACCTATTTCTATTAATATTTATTTCCATATTTCTCTGTATTGAAAACTGTGTTCACACAACCTCTAATTTTAGTTTAACACCAGAGGGTTCTTTATGCTTTTCTCCCTTTCTTTATTTGTAACTTCTTTGATCAAAAGAAACCTGGCTCTCCTTATTCTTAATATTCTTACTTATTTGATCAGTCCTCTTAGATAACTGATCTCCCATCATTGTCATTCACCACTATGACTTGCTCCTAAGCACAACAGATGCCCTCCTCACTCTGCTTGAGCTGTTATCCCCAAAATACCACCTCTACCCTGTGTGGATGCCCTTCTTTCCTTGCATAGGCTTATATTCTCTACCCAGTGCTGCTTCTCAGTGTGGACATTTCCTCACCCTGTTTAGACTCTGTGCTAGAACATGCCCCTTCCCATCGTGCAGAAGCCCAACACCCCTTGCTGGGCCCCACTGTCTTCTCTCTTTATATCTCACTCTTGCTTTGATACCCAGTTCTGGGGTGGACAGAACACCCTCCTTACCCCATTTGGGCTCTGACTCCCTATGTGGCCTTCTCTCCTATGTACATACTGTTCTCACCATTGCTTGGATTCGAATATCCTGTGCCTGGCTACTCTCTCCATGGGAGCCTTTCTTTACCTCATTCATGCTCTGACACCCTTCACTGGGTTGCTTTCCACACATGTACAGCCTTTTCACCTTGCTTATGCTACATTTCTTCCACACAGGTGCCTTAATCACCCTGCTCTGACTCCTACATCCCTTTCTGCCCCAGTACACACACAAATGCCTAATTTGCTCTGCCCTTCCTGATGGATTTTGCACTGAATTATTATACTGAAGGGAAGACAGAGGAGGAGAAAATGAAGAGCCAGCATTTTTTATGGGAACAATGTGATCCAAATTTATGTTTGACAGAAATAAATCTTTCCCTGCTGTGGTAGTAGGTATCTGGAGAATCTGGAAAGGACCTTTGGGAATCTGCTTTTGGAACTTTATAAGTGGTTAGGACTCCTGGTATAAATAGGTTCTTTATTTGTGAATCATGGACTTCTGTGTATGGAAAAACTTGGGTAATCTCTAAGTTCAGAATAGTAGGAAGGGAAGAAACTAAAAGCAAGAAGCATTTAAGGGAGGATTGATGTTGGAATTCACTTCTAGGGAAAACTGATTTGACTCCATGCTATTCTCCATGCTTCCAAGCATCAGTATTAAAAACAATAGCAACAATTGATTGATTTTTCTTCTGCTTTATGATCTTGTCTTTACATTTCAGAATGTTATCACATATTTCCCTTATTTTAATCCTTCATTTACGTCATTTTAGCTGCATACTACGTCATTTACCTTGCTTCACAACTTTAAGTTTAGCCTTGTCAAAGGCATAGAATATCTTTGTAATCATAAGATTGATGTGATAATTATTTTTAAATTGAATGTAAAACTGAACATTTTTAAAGTTCATTAGGTACCATATAAAGTCATATTATATACCAATGGTGTGGGGTGTACTTTGGGAAAAATGTCAGTATAACCAGTATAAATATTTATATGTTTTCCTGATTTATGTTTGTTACTTGGTATTGAGAGCTTATGGGGTTCTATTTTCTAATATGATTTTTTCTAGTTTCTTTGCAGAGTGTAATTTTTTTCCTGTTTTTTTCCTCTCATTTAGATGATAATTTATATTAAGTTTAACATCATCCCTATCCCATCATAATGTGAGGGGCCTTTTAGAAACTGGTTTAAATGTACACAGAGACAAAATTTCTAGCTTGTGACCTTTTGAAGAATTTTCTGAGTGCAGCTAGAAACAAAGTATCCATTGTTTGCAGTGCTTTGCTTAATGTTATTCCTTCTCTTGCTAAATCTGTATATTAAATTGCTAACAGATTGTTAATACAGATCATTATTAAAAGGGGATTATTTTTCATGTATTTTAGACTCTTTATATTTCTGCCATAATATCTATTCAAAGATTTATTTAAGGTAGAATGGAATGTTTAAAAAATAGTTTTAACTTTTTCCCAACTGAGAAAGTAATATGTGCCAACTGGAAATAAGAGAAACTAGGGGCACCTGGGTGGCTCAGTGGTTGAGCATCTGCTTTGGGCTCAGGTCATAATCCCAGCGGTCCTGGGATCGAGTCCCGCATCAGGCTACCCACAGAGAGCCTGCTTCTCCCTCTGCCTATGTCTCTGCCTTTCTGTGTCTCTCATGAATAAATAAATAAAATCTTTAAAAAAGAGAGAAACTGATAAAAGTGAAAGAAAAGGAAAAAAATCATCCATTCTTGCCTGTCAAGAAGTATTAATCTTTTTTTTTATTATTGTGTTCAAATTTTTGTTTTTTGTTTTTATTTAAATTCTCACCCCAGGCATAGTCATTTTCTTTCTTTTCTTTTTTTCTATATTTTATTTATTTATTCATGAGAGATAGAGAGAGGCAGAGATACAGGCAGAGGGAGAAGCAGGCTTCATGCAGGGAGCCCGATGTGGGCCTTGATCCTGGACCCCAGGATCATGCCCCAGGCCAAAGGCAGGCGCTAAACTGCTAGCCACCCATGCATCCTGGCATAGTCATATTCTTATTAAGTATTCTAAGAATATTTAACTTTATTTTGGAAGAATATAGAGAGTCCCCAAAATGGTCTAATTTTTATTTTACACTTTAAAAGTAGTTAGTGAACATATTTTCATATATTAATTGACCACTCATCTTCTGTAAATGACTTCGTATTTCTTCATCAGTTTTTCCATTGAAGAGTCTTGTTAGTATATAACATAACCTTATGTATTAGTAATATAAACTTTTTGGGTCCTGGTGGTTGTACATTCTTTTACTTCCTGTTTGTTCCTGTTTGTTACTTGTGTTTTTCTCTCCCATTAGTGTCTTCGTCTTCTTTTTTTTTTAAGATTTTACTTATTTATTCATGAGAGACACAAAGAGAAAGGCAAAGACATAGAGGGAGAAGCAGTCTCCCTGTGAAGAGCCTGATGTGGGACTCGATCCCAGGGCCCCAGGATTATGACCTGAGCCAAAAGCAGAGGCTCAACCACTGAGTCACCCAGGTGCCTTTTTTTTAAATGCAGAATTTAAACATTTTTATGTTGGTGAATATATCACTCTATTTTTAAAAAAAAATTATATAGCTTTTGGATTTTGTCTTGCTTAGAAAAATCTATCCTACCTCAGTATTATGCAATTATTCTTTAGTATTTTTCCTAATAGTTTCATGGCCTTGTTTTCTTTACCATAGGTTTTTAGTCATATGTGTGTACACACACACACACACACTCACTTATTTGTTTTAAAGATTGATTTTAGAGAGACAGCGTAAGTAGGGGGGAGGGTCAGAGGGAGAGGGAGAAAAATAATCTCAAGCAGACTCCCCACCAAGCTCAAAGCCTGATTGATGGCAGGACCCTGAGATCATGACCTGAGCCAAAACCAAGAGTCAGATGCTCAGCTGAGCCACCCAGGCGCCCCAATGTAGTTTTAAATTTGGTACGAGTTTTTTTTTTTTCCCAGATGGATCTTCGATTTGGTAATGGTTTACTGATGAACTCCTTCTTTTACCACTGATTTGAAATACTACCTTTATCATACTAAATTTATATGTACATACTAATATCTGCTCTCAGACTGTAACTTTTTTTTCAGTATAGTGAATTTATTCTTTTTAAAAAAAATATTTTATTTATTCATGAGAGACACAGGGAGAGAGAGAGAGGCAGAGACACAGGCAGAGGGAGAAGGAGGCTCCATGCAGGGGGCTCGATGTGGGACTTGATCCTGGGTCTCCAGGATCAGGCTGAAGGCGGTGCTAAACTGCTGAGCCACCTGGGCTGCCCGTGAATTTATTCTTATAATGTACTGGTTTTGTTATTATAACAGCTTAATAGAATGTTTAAGTGACCTGGCAATGAAAGTCTTTTCTTGTTTTTCAAGAATTTCTTTGGTAGTCTCACAAATTTATTCCATCAAATGACCTTCAGAATATTTAAATAAGTACCTCCCATCTTCCAAATCCATTATAACATCTCACTATTTTTCCTCTACCCTTGCTAGTCTGATTTAAACTACCATCTTCTCTTGCCTAGACTGTCTTCTAACATACAGCGTAAGAAGGTTCTTTTTAAAAAAATATAAATCAGATCCTGTTACTCCCTTGTTTACATCTCTTCAGTATCTTCCTCTTTCTTTTTATTATCTATTGCTGCATAACAAGGTACTCCAAAGCTTTGTAGCTTAAAACAGTCTATTTATTTTGCTCACAATTTTGCTAGTCAGAATTCATGATAGGTTCAGCTCTGTTTCACCTGTTGTTGGCTGGGGTGACTGGGGCTGGAGCATCCCTTTCAATATGACCTCTTCAGTCACATGTCTGGCACCCCAGTGTTTCTTGGATTCTCTTTCCACATGACATCTCATTCTTCAGAATCTCTCCATGTGGCCTGTGCTTCTCACAGCATGGTGGTCTCAGAGTAATGACTTTTTACATGGCAGCTACCTTCCAGGAGGAGGAAAAGAAAAATTACCAGACCAATTAAGGGCTTTGGCTGGAAATGGCACAGTGTCCTTTCTGCCATATTTTATCATTCAGAACAGTTAGGAGACCTCCCTAGATGCAAGGAAATGGAAAAATAAGACACTATTTCTTGATGTGGGAATGCCAAGGTCTTATTGCATTTGAGATGAGAGATACTGTGGTCATATTTGGAAAATATAACCCACATTTCAAACTCAAATTGAGAGTTCTTAAAATGACCCATAAGGCTTTGCATGATCTGAACTACTCCTGCTTCTCTTTCTGACCTGATCCCCTATATTTTCATCTTTTATTTTCTTTAGTTTAGCCACAGTAGATTCTTTGTTAGGCTTTGAACGTGTCATGCTCATTCCAACATCAGATCCATTTTACCTGCCACTACTGCTTTGAATGCTTTTCTGCAAATCTTTGCCTGAGTCTTCCCATTCTTTTTTTTTTTTTAATTTATTATAATTTTTTGAGTCTTCCCATTTGCAATTCAATTAGGCCTCTGCTCAGATGTCACATCTCTGGAGAGCTTTCCCTTCCCACTTTATCTGCTAAAATCTTGGTCCTTTACTTCCCTTAATCTTGCTTTTTCTTTTTCTTTTTTTTTAAAGATTTTATTTATTCATGAGAGACACCGAGAGAAGCAGAGACACAGGCAGAGGGAGAAGCAGGCCCCATTCAGGGAGCCCGGTGCTAAACCGCTGAGCCACCTGGGCTGCCCATTGCTTTTTCTTCATAGATTTTAGTGCTGTTTTGGGGAGCTTGGGGGCCTGAGTACACTTTCTAGCTCCCTGCCTTGCTTCTGAACAAATTGAGAAATAAAAGCATAAAGATGGAGGCCAAATATATATGAAATATATAAATATTAAAATATAGAAATAGCAATATTCGTGAATTTATAATATACAGGTATATATTTATATTGATAAAATGAGTACATATTATAAAATATGTATGCATATATATGTGTATTTTTTATTAGATTTTTTTCTGATCATTATGAAGGTGAAAACCCAAATGGGCCTTAGTAACTAAATATAAATTTCAGAATTGGTCAGACACCCCCCACCCCCCTTCAAATGCAGTGTTGGTCACTCCCCTCTGAGGCAGGCTAGGTTTCTTATCAACTCTTGGCATGTTGACTGACACAGAATGAAATTCTTGCACTCTGTGGCATGTCTGTTCCCATGTAAAGAAAGGTAGAGCTGAGTTGTGCATGCCCAGTTATTTTCATTTTTATCAGTCTGACTAAAGGGGTTTGAAAGGAAGAGAATAAAGGAAATGTCAAAGATGACTGTCAGATCTCAGATAGGAGAAATTGGTGTATTGTGGTGCTATTTTTAAGATAGGAAACATGAGTTTGGATTCTCTTGTTTCCTATCTTATAAATTAAATTTTAGAAACACTGAGTTTGAAGCGCCTACAAGATACCTACATGGAGATACCAAATACTATTTGGATAACACATTTGAAGATACAGATTTGGTAATTGTATTGGCTTTTTATTTTCTCTAACAGACTACCACAAGTGTAGTGGCTTAAAACAGCACAAAATTACTGTCTCATGGTTTCTATGGGTCAGGAATCTGGGCATTGGTTAGCTGAGTTCTCTGCTCAGGTTCTTACCAAGCTGAAATGAAGGTGTTGGTCAGGCCTGCAATCTCACCTGAGCCTTGGGGTCCTCCTCTTCCAAGGTTGTTGGTAGAATTTAGACCCTTAGAGCTGGGGAACTGTGGCTTTCAGCTCCTAGAGACTTCTTGCCATTCCTTGCAATGTGGCCATTACCCCACAGCGTGGTAGTTTGCTTCTTCAAGGACAACAGGAAGCATTTTTGCTGCTTCCGATCTTTTTTATGACTCACTTGGGTAGGACAGGCCCATCCAAGTTATTAATCTCCCTTAGGATCCTAATTGTATCTCCAAAGTTCCTTTTGCCATAAAATGTAATAATCATGAAAGAGATATCACATTATATTTGAAAGTCCTTCTCTCTATCATGGGGGAGAGGGAGGATTCTAAAGGGCACGTACAGTCTGGGGCTATTTTAGCCATCAGCACTCCTCATAGGAGTCATCAGCAGGATAGTCAGTGAATACATGAGATTGCCCAAGAGGAGGTGACTTTATTCAGAGAGAAGAGAAGAGAGATTAGAGGAGATTTTCAGAATTAGTGGTACTTGGAGGGTACATTTATTCATCTTTGTGTTCATAACACCTACATTGGTATCTAGCATATGGTAAATATTCAATAAGTGTTTTGTTAGAATTCTTTGATCTCAGATTATAAGAAATCAATGTATAATTTATATACAGTAACATTTACCGTATGAAAAAGTGCACTCTTTTTTTTTATTGTGGTAAAATACACATAACATAAAATTTACTGTCTTAGCCATTTTTAAATATACAGTTTAGTGATATTAAATACATTAACATTGCTGTACAACCACTACTACATCCATCGCCATAACATTTTTCTTCATATAAAACTGAAACTCTATACCTATTAAAAAATAATCCTCCATTCTCCCCCCTTCTCCAGCTCTGGCAACCACCATTATACTTTCTTTTGATTTACTCTAAGTAATTCATATAAGTAGCATCAAATAGTATTTGTCTTTTTTGTGACTGGCTTATTTAACTCAACATAATGTCCTCAAGGTATATGTTGTGGCGTATTGCAGGACCCCCCCCTTTTAAAAGGCTGAATAATATTCCATTGTAGGTATACCACATTTTGCTTATCCATCAGTGGACACTTGGGTTGCTTCCATGTTTTAGTTATTATGAGTAATGCTGCTAGGAACATGGGTGTACAGATATCCCTTTGAACCCTGCTTTCAGTATTTTTGGCTATATATCCAGAAGTAGAATTGCTGGATCATGTTGGTAATTCTATTCTATTCTATTTTATTTTATTTATATTTATTTTTTATTTTTTAGTAATTGTATTTTAAATGTTTTAAAGGTACTTTTGTAGCGTTGGCTGTCCCATCTTCACATTCTTACCAGTAGTGCACAAGGGTTCCATTTGTCTGTATCTTCACCAGCACTTTTTGGTTTTCTATTTTCTTGGTAATAGCCATCCAAATGGATAGGAGTTGGTGTATCTCATTGTAGTTTTGATATGCATTTCTCTACTGTTTAGTAATGTTGAACATCTTTTCATGTGCTTATTAGCCATGTCTTTGGAGAAATGTCTATTCAAGTCCTTTGCCCATTTTTGAATTGTTTTTTTGTTTTTGTTTAGTTTTAAGAGTTCTCTAAACATATTCATCTCTTATCAGAGATGATTTGCAAATATTTTCTCCCATTCTGTGGATTGTGTTTTACTCTGTGAATAGTGTCTTTTGATGCACAAAATTAAAAAAAAATTTTTTTGTAGTCCAGTTCTTTTGTAACCTGTACCTTTGGTGTCATATCCAAGAAATCATTGGCAAATCCAATGTGATGAAGCTTTTCTTCAAAGGATTTTTTTTTTTAAATTTTAAGTAGGATCCACACCTAGTCTGGAACCTGTTGCAGGGCATGAACGTATGACCCTGAGATTAAGACCTGAGCTGAGTTCAAGAGTTGGATGCTCTTGAACCAGATGAGCCACCCAGGTGTCCCTCTTTGAAGAGTTTTGTTGTTTTAGGTCATACATCTATGTCCCTGATCCATTTTGAGTTTTTATATGTGGTGTTAGGTAAGTGACCAGCTTCATTCCTTTGCATGTGGATACTCAGTTTTCCCAGTGCCATTTGTTGCAAAGACTGTCCTTTCCACATTGAATGGTCTTGGCACCCTTGTCAAAAATTATTTGACCATGTATGTGAGGGCAGTAAGACAGGCATGCAGACCAGTGGAATATAATAGAACAATTCCATTGGTCTGTATGCATGTCTTAATGCCATACTATGCTGTTTTGATTACTGTAACTTTGTAGTAAGTTTTGAAATCAGGAAGTGTGAGTCTCCAACTTTGTTCAGTTTTTCAAGGTACTTTCGGCTCTTCAGAGCCCTTTGAGATTCCGTATGAATTTTAGGATGGATTCTTTTATTTTTTAAAAAGATTTTATTTATTTATTCATGAGAGACACAGACTGAGAGAGAGAGGCAGAGGGAGAAGCAGGCTCCATGCAGGGAGCCCGATGTGGGACTCGATCCTGGGACTCTGGGATCACTCCCTGGGCCGAAGGCAGGTGCTAAACCACTGAGCCACCCAGGGATCCCCAGGATGGGTTCTTTTAATTCTCCTAGTATGTTATTGGGATTTTGATAGGAATTGCATTGAATCTGCAGATCACTTTGGGGTAGTGTTGACATTTTAAGAATATTAAGTCTTTTAATCCATGAACATAGAATGTATTTCCATTTATTTATATTGTCTTTAATTTCTTTAAGCAGTGTTTTGTTTTCAGTATATAAGTTTCACTTAAATTAATTCCTATGTGTTTTATTCTTTCTGATGCTATCATAAGTGGAATTGTTTTCCTACTTTCTTTTTAGATTGTTCATTGCTAGTGTCTAAAATACAACTGATTTTTGTGTGTTGACTTTTTTTTATCCTACTACTATGATGATTTCTTTTATCAGTTCTCACAGGTTTTTTTTTTTTTTTTGTGAAATCTTTAGAATTTTCTACATATAAGATCATGTCATCTGGTAACAGATAATTTTACTTTATAATTTGGATGCTTTTATTTCTATTTCTTCCCTATTGCTTTGGCTAGAATTTACTAAGTTGAATAGCAGTGGTGAAAATGGGCGTCCTGCTTTGTTCCTGTTAGGGGAAGAAAAAAAAAAAGCTTTCAGTCTTTTCCCCATTGAGTATGATGTTTACTGTGGGTTTTTCACATATGGATTTTACTATGCAGATTTTCCTTCTCTGCCTTCTGTTTGTTGAGTGTTTTTATCATGAGTGGGTCTTGAATTTTGTCACATGCTTTTGCTGGATATGTTGAGATGAACCTGTGGTCTTTTGCCTTCATTTTGTCGATGGAGCATATTACATTGATTTTCATATGTTGAACCATTCTTGCATTCTAAGAATAAATACCACTTAGTTTTGGTGTATGATTCTTTTAATATGCTGCAGAATTTTGTTCTATTTTGTTGTGGATTTTTGCATCAATATTTATGAGGGATGTTAGTCTGTAATATACTTGTGTCTTTGGCTTTGGTATCAGGTTTATGCTGGCCTCATAGAATAAGTTAGGAAGTATTCTTTTCAATTTTTTGGAAAAATTTAAGAAGTATTAGTATCTGTTATTCATTAAATGATAGACTTCACTAGTGAAATGATCAGGTTCAAGGCTTTGTTGAGAGATTTTTGATTACTGATTCTATTTCTTACAAGTTATAGGTCTATTAAAATTTTCTATTTCTTTGTGATTTAGCCTTGGTAGGTTTCATATTTCTAGGAATTTATCCATTTAATTTAGGTTTATTCAATTTTTTTGGCAAACAGTTATTCATAGCACTCTGCATAGAGTGCCCCTAACTTGAGTCTTCCTTTTTTTCCTTAGTCCATTTAGCCAAAGTTTTGTCAATTTTGTTGGTATTTTCAAAGGACCAACTTTGGTTTCATTGATTTTTTTCCCCCGCCTTTTCTATTCTTATTTTATCTCTGCCCTAATATTTATTATTACCGTTCTTCTTCCAGATTTGGTTTTCACTTGTTCTTCTTTTTCTAGTTCCTTATATTGTTAGATTGCTGATTTGGAATCTTCTTTGTTTTTTAATGTAAACATTTTTAGCTTTCCCCGTTGCACTGCTTTCACTGCATCTCACAAGTTTTAGCATGTTGTGTTTACACTTTTATTTGTCAGTATATTCTAATTCTCTTGTAATTTCTTCCTGAAACATTGGTTTAAAAGTGTATTGTTTGAAATAATCCAATTAAAATGGGCAGAAGACATGAACAGACATTTCTCCAAAGAAGACATACAGATGGCCTTCAGACACAAGAAAGGATGCTCAACATTACTCACCATCAGGAAAATGCAAATTAAAGCCCCAATGAGATATCACCTCACAGCTGTCAGAGTGGCTAAAATCAACATCACAAGAAACAATAAGTGCTGGTGAGGATGTGGAAAGAAAGGAGCCCTGGTGCACTGCTTCTGGGAATGCAAGCTGGTGCAGGCACTGTGGAAGACAGTATGGAGGTTCCTCAAAAGTTAAAAATAGAAATACCATGTGATCCAATAATTCACTCCTGGGTATTCACCCAAAGAAGAAAAAAACACTAATCTGGAAAGATCTATGCACCCTAAATTTATTGCAGCATTATTTATTATAGTTAAGATGTGGAAGCAACCCATGTCCATTGATAGATGAATGGATAAAGAAGTGCTGTACACACGCGCACACACACACACACACACACACACACACTGGAATACACTCAGCCATAAAAAAGAAAATCTTGCCATTTGCAACAACATGGTTGAAACTGGAGGGTATAATGTTAAGTGAAATAAGTTGGTCAGAGAAAGACAAATACCATATGATTTCACTTGTATGTGGAATTTAGGAAACAAAATAAGCAGAGAAAAAAAGACAAACCAAAAAACAGACTCTTAGATACAGAGAACAAATTGATGGTCACTAGAGGGGTGGTGAGTAGGGGGCATGGGTGAAATAGATGAGGAGGACACTTATTGTGATGACCCTGACTAATGTATAGAATTGTTGAGTCACTATATCGTATATCTAAAACTAATATAATATTGTGTGTTAATTTACTGTATTTTTTTTTTTCAGAAAGTGTATGGTTTCATTTCCACAATTTGGTGAATTTTCCAGTTTTACTTTTGTTACTAATTTCCAACTTCATACCATTGTGGTCAGAGAAGATATGTTGTATTATACCTATTTTTAAAATCTATTGATGTGGGGCACCTGGGTGGCTTAGTGGTTGAGCATCTGCCTTTGGCTCAGGTCATAATCCTGGGGGATTGAGATTGAGTCCTGCATCAGGCTCCCATCCCAGAGGGAGCCTGCTTCTCCCTCTGCCTATGTCTCTGCTTTTCTCTCTATGTCTCTTATGAATAAATAAATAAAATATTTTTTAAAAGTCTATTGAGATGTAATTTTTTGGTCTATTTGTGGTCATCCTGGAAAATATACCACATGTACTTGAGAAGAATGTGTATTCTGTTGTTTGGTAGAATGTTCTATGATGTATGTTGGGTCTACTTGGCTTAATGTGTTGTTTAAGTCATTTATTTTCTTATCTTTCTGTTTTCTCCATTATTTTGAGTGGGGTATTGAAGTCTCCAACTGTGATTGTAGAACTAGTTTTCCCTTTAATTCTGTCAATTTTTGCTTATATTTTGTAATCTGTCATTAGGTATGTAAATGTTTATTTACATCTCCTTGCTGTACTGAACCTTTTATTAATAAATAATGTCCTTTATCACATAACTTTTTTTTTTGGTAATTTTATGGTTTTATTAACACAAATACTGCATACACATGAGCTGCCTATGCATTTTCTTGGCTGTGCAGCCTGGCATGGGGATTGGCAACTCTGATGGCCACCTTGGCTGCCCTTTCCACAGTGGCTTTGCAATTCTTCGAGGAGACATTGTGAGCAATCTCTCCATAGTAAGATTTATTGCACATCAGCAGCACTTCAAGCTCCGTGACATTGTGAACCAGGAACTTCTGAAGCCCCTGGGCAGCATGCGCTTTGTTTTCTTGTTGCTCCCATACCCAATATTGGGCATCAAGATCTGGCCTTTGAGTTTTCTGTGCATCCTGTTGTCAATGCCTGGTTTCTGCCAGTTGTGCTTAATTTTGATATATCTAACTGATGCCAGATGAGCTTCTTGGTCCTCTTTTTAACGATGTTGGGCTTCACCAGTGGTCTGAGTGTGGCCGTGATGTCCAGAAGGAGTCGGCTGCCACCTCTGTAGGCAGCAAGGAGGAAGAGAGGGGAAGGTCCTCATAACTTGTTTTGATTTAATGTCAGTTTTGTCTGATAATTTGTATAGGTAATCCTATTCTCTTTGGTAGAGTTGGCATAGAATATCTTTTTCTACTCTTTCACTCTCAACTCATTTGTGTCTTTAGATCTCAAGTGAGTCTCCTGTATAGGTAGTGTGTAGGTGGGTCATGTGTTTTTATTTATTTTGCCAATCTCTATCTTCTGACTGAGAATTTAATCCATTTATATTTAAAGTAGTTACTGATAAAGGTTTTACTACTGTCATTGTACTGTTGGTTCCCCTATGCCCTATAGCTTTGTTTGGCCCTCATTTTCTGCATTATTGTCATTTCTGTTTATTTTTTTGCAGTGAAATGTTTAAATTCCTTTCTTATTTCCTTTTTGTGTATTCTACAGCTATTTTGTTTGTGGTTACCATGGAGATTACATTTAACATCCTAATGTTACAACACTCTCATTTGAATTTATACTTAATTCTGAGTTTTGACATTTAAATGGCATATATTTATGTAACCATCAACATGGTCAAGATAAAAGAGTTTTCAATGCTCAGAAAATTCCCTCATACCCCTTTGGCCAGCAGAGGAGGTAGTGGCAAATCTTGAGGGCAACATCTATTGTCTTGCAGGGGAGGAGCCTTTGAATTGTCTTGAAACAAGTTTGGGGAGTGCCTCCTCTTAGAAAGCAGTGATGGGCCACTACTTTAGACTAAGAGGATTCAGGGGAACCTGGAAGTAGGAGATTTTGGGGTCCACAGCCCACTTGTTTCCGTTACGTTTGTCAGAGTCTTAATTGTTTCCCCTCGGGGCTCTGGCCTTGGCTTAGCCAGAATTTAATCTTTGAAGCCTAGCAATGCTAATAATTAAGTGTAAGCCTACTTCCCCCTCTGTCTCTGCCTCTCTCTGTGTCTCTCATGAATAAATGAAATCTTAAAAAAAAAAAATTAAGAGTTGGTTCTGGTCCTTAGGTTTCTCTGTCTTCCTGCTGTAAGAAAGACCATCTTTATATGCTTCTACGGAGACCTTTTGGCTTTCATGCTTAGTTTCTGATTGGCAACGTGTTTTTTTTTTTTTCCCCCAGAGAGCAAAGATTTTAGTCATATTCTTTCCAATTTCATTGATTGTAGTTACTGTTTTTCCTCCATTGCCAGCTTTAAAATCCCATCTTAGCATCTGCAGCCAGCTGCCCTGGCAGCCTAGTGCAGGATGTTCACTAAGATGTTCCTTTGGGATCAGCACCTGGGAGGAGGGAGGATTGGGCAAATGCAGAATTCATGGTGTAATGTAAGTCCAGCATTAGCCTTGGCCATCCCTTTTTGGGAACTCTGGTGCTAGAATTGGCCCTTTTGAGTTTGCCCAGAATTTGGCTTAGATGCTTAGGCCTTTATATTGCCACATCAGTTTGTCATTGGATGAGGGCTACCCAGGAAGGGTTTGACCTTGGGTAGGGTCATTCTCTGAAAGTGAGGCAATCCCTGAAGGATAGAGCATTTCTAGCAGTTAAGGCAACAAGTTTTTCCCTGAAGGGGAGCTGGGCCGTACCTCAGCATCTACTACAATTCCTCTTGTATCCACTAAGAGTGCTTATCTTTATTACTACCTTGCTTTTCCTAGATCTGCGTTTCATTTGTTGCAAAATTTTAGTTTTCTAGTATCATTATGAACACAAAGATTTAAATGCATATATTTGACAAACTTTCTGTTGATTTAAACATATAGAAAGATGCGCAAATGTATGTAAATATACAACTTAATAAATGTTGATAGTGTCAACACACCAGTGTAACTAGTATAATCCTAGCAGTCCTTCCTTCTGCATTTCCTTCTAGTCATTACCTGTTCTTTCCAGGGGTCTCTACTATCCTGACTTGAATTTATCATGTGTTTGAAATTTGTGTAACATAACATAATCATAGAGTAAGTGATACTTTGTTATGACTTCACTCATTTGTGAAATTAAGCTTATAGTTGTAAGTCATTTATTTTAATTGCTGTATAGTTTTTCTTTGAGTATACAGCTTTTTAAAAAACAAATTCTGCTACTGCTAGACACTTGGCATGTTTTCAGTTTATGAAAGTGCTGTTATAAACATTTATGTACACATCTTTTGATGGATGCATATACATATTTCTTTTGGGTGTGTATATATACCTAGTGAAATTGCTAAGAATGTAAATATCCCATTTTAGTAGATAATGTGAGGTATTTTTTTCAAAATAATACCAGATTTACACTCCTACTAGTGATGTTTGAATTCTAGTTGCTGGGTGCCTGGCTGGCTCCATTGGAAGAGTGTGTGACTTTTGAGTTCAGGGTTGTGGGTTTGAGCTCCACGTTGAGTGTAGAGATTACTTAAATAAATAAACTTTAAAAAAAAGTTCCAGTTGCTGCAGTTTGCCCCTGTTTATGTAGGATGTAACCCTTGGAGCTTATAGTTGAAAGCAGGGTGTATTTTTAGCCTCCCAGCAGGTTCTGAACTCTAATCTTTTGTCTTCCTGAGGTTATGAGACTTTGAAATGCTGCTTTGCTTTTCAGAAGTTTTTGTCTGAGCTTTTATTTTTATTTATTTATTTTTTAAAAGATTTTTATTTATTCATGAGAGACAGAGAGAGAGAGAGAGAAGAGAGAGAGAGAGAGAGAGAGAGAGGGGCAGAGAAGCAGGCTCCATGCAGGGAGCCAGATGTGGGACTCGATCCTGGGTCTCCAGAATCAGGCCCTGGGCTGAAGGGGGCGCTAAACTGCTGAGCCACCCCGGGCTGCCCTTGGCTGAGCCTTTAAACCTTTTCCATCAGTCCTGCATTTGAGGCCCCATCATATCTTCAGTTTTGTCACTTTAGCCCTCAGTGTCAACCCATGTCTTGGATGGTTTCTCTTTCCTTTAACAGAGGTACCTTACTTGGAACATGACTTTTTGGCACACTTTCGTTTTCTGTTGCAATGTTATTCTGTCTCTTATTCTTTTTCTTTGTAATAACTTCACATATGAAGTGACCATATTCTTTGTCGTTGCTCATTTTTTGAGGGGGGAGGGGCAGAGGGAGAGGAAGAGAGAGAGAGAATCTGAAGCAGGTTCCAAACCTGGTTTGGAGCCCAACATGTGGGGCTCAATCCCAAGACTCTGAGATCATGATCTGAACTGAAATCAAGAGTGAGATGCTTAATTGTTTGAACCACCCAGGCGCCCCTGCTGTTGCTCATTTCTTTGTGAAATTTGTTTCCCTGAATTGGTGGGAGGGAAATGTGAGCCAGGATAGCTTTTTATCTTCATGGCTCTAGAGTCCTTCTGTTACTTTCATGAAATTAAACACATCATCTCATCCTTTTTGAGCTTTTGTAGCTTTTGTCCTCTTTTCCACCTTTATCTGGGCCTTCTTCCTTTGTTCCTGTTGTCTAGTGTGAAGTGAATCTCAGCAATTTCTCCTTAGTGTGGGCTTCATCCTAAAAGAGGTTACTGCTGCAGTTGGTTAGCTTAGAACTGTGCTGCTCAGTGGTGTCCAATAGCTACTTACATTTAAGTAAATTAAATGGAACTTAACATTTAATTCCTCATCTGCATTAGCCTTGTTACAAGTGCCTTGTAATAGCACTTGGAATGTGCTTAACTGTCTGCATTAGTCTTGTAATAGCACACGTGGCTACGGCGGCTATGGTATTGAGCTTGTCGAAATAGTATAATATCACTGCAGAAAGTTCTGTTAGACAGTGGTGGTTTGAAATGTACTCTGTTCTCTTTAAGCATTATTGTAGACCTTTTGTACTGGTGTGCAAATGGCAATATACAAAAAACCTCTTGTGTTTCAGCTAATGTCCCTTCTTCCTTCCTTCTTCCTTCTTCCTTCCTTCCTTCCTTCCTTCTTCCTTCCATCCTTCCTTCCTTCCATTCATCCATCCATCCATCCATCCATCTGTCCCTCAGCTAATGTTCTTAAGTTGGCCTATTGTACTTTTCATTGAGAATGGAATAGAATTTTGGGATTTTTCTCTTGTCAGATCCATTCTACTTCCCTCTGCTTTCTTTTGCAGAGATGCTTATACCACACCAGTTTTGTAGATGAAGTGGTTTGTTCCTATTTGCTTGTATTTTTGGGCTTTGTTGGTGCCTTGTCCCGTGCTTTACTGAGTTTACTTATTCAGATGCTAATTGCATCTGGAAGCACCCTCAGAAACACACCCAGAAATAATGTTTAGCCAAATTATCTGTACATCCTAAGATCCAGTCAAGTTAACCCATAAAATTAACCATTACAGAGTGAGTTGGGGAGATTTACAAGCTACATTGTATCCATTGCCTTCTTCTAAAATTCTCATTTCATAGGTCTTTCAGATTTTTTTTCCCCTTCATAACCCTTAAAATTAACAGAATTCTGTAGCTCCTGTTCTGCCGCTCCCAAACCCTAAAAATGCTTCCCTCTTTTATTTAATGTTTATTATCAAATCAGTTACCTATTATTAACTGACTAGGCAAACTTGGGCATGCCACTTAGTCTTTTTCCAGTTTTGATTGCACCATTTAAAAAATGAGAATGCTGGACTTAGGTTTGTTTTTTCCACAGAGGAACCTCACAAGTGTTCTCTCTTCGCATTAGCAGGATCTAATATTTAAACGGTAGATATATTCATGATGCTGTTAAATACAAAATGCTACTTTTGAACTGAGTAGAGATGAACTTCTTAGCAGTGTGACTTAACTCATTCTCAGGTAAATGTAAATGTGGTCCCCTTAAAATATTTTTTTGCCCCCGAAACTGACCTGTTTGTTGTTCTGTAACTTCCTCAACTATGTACCTGAGAGTGGTCATCTTACCTGAGTCTTACTGTGTTCATTCCAAGTGATACAGCTTGCTTATTTCTGAAAAATATGTAGTTATTTGCCATTATTGATTAGAGGTTGGGGCATAGATGTTGTTGGTATGTTGTTCTTTTAATGCTGGAGTTCAATGTATAAGGAAAAGAATTGTATGCTTTTTATTGCATACATTCTCTGAAATAATTTTTAGCTACAAGGAAATAGCTCTGTTTCTGTGAGTCACCATCTCTCTTATGTAATACTGGGTAAAGTTTTAATTTTGTAGGTAGAGATTTATGACTTCTAGAAAGAAAGCTGCAAAAATTGAAATTTCAAGAGTTTTAGACCTGCTGCAATTGCTAGTTTGTATTGAAAATTGGAGTTTGAGGTACAAACGTACATAACTGTGGCTGATAAAAATTTTCCTAAAATCTCATGAGTTTCAGTGAGAAATAGTTCTTTTTAGTCGTTTTCATGTATAAGCTAACATTTTCTTTTTCTCTTAGCTTCCAATAAAAACAGGACAGCAGAACACGCATACCAAAGTCAGTACTGAACACAACAAGGAATGTCTTATTAATATTTCCAAATACAAGTTTTCCTTGGTAATCAGCGGCCTCACCACTATCTTAAAGAATGTTAACAATATGGTGAGTATTTAGGTCATTGTTTTGTGGGGGAATTTGCTTTGGTTTGTTTTTGATTTAAAGACAGCAGATTTTGAAGTATTGGAAAATCCTTTGCTGTGGGCTTTGGATATAAACATTCATCGTATTTTGTGGATGTTTATCTTTCATTTTAGTTTTTGATTTTTTTCTCTTAAATATTTTGCTTATTTGTGACCCAGTGTTTTCTATTATTTTTTTGGAATTAGAATTTCATACACTTTAGGTCATATATGAATTGATTACATAGTAATCTATTAAAATCTTTTCCTTACCTGCTTCTTTGAATATTTACTTATTAGATTGTACAGTCCTTAGTAGACAACAAATAAAATTTGACCTTGTAGTGTTAAAATGTGAGATTACTTTTACGATGATACTGCTTTCTTTCCTCCTATAACCTGTGACAGATCCTGTAGTAGTTAGAGATCCTGTTGTTGAAATGATTTTCCTCAATTAGCAATTTAAACAAGTAATTCCACTGTCAAAAGCTTGCAGTTGCCTTTATTCCTGTTTTACATTACCTAGAGTTCAAGTTACTCCAGCTATTCTGTCTCTGTACCTTTGAGCATACCATTTGTCCTGGTTCTCTCAGGTGATTCCTTCCTCTTTGTCAATTCCTCCCTAAATTCTCCTTTACACTCAGTTCAAAACAGCTGATCTGGGTCTGGGTATTTCCTGATTAATTCCAAATTGCTCTTTCTGTCTTTAGCACTTATAACCACAATTTATATTGTTTGTTTTGAGCTATGAGACTGACTTCTGGTTGTAGATTATGAGAATCCTCTCATTTTTACAGTCACATCTTCAGTGTGTTTTTTGTTTAATAACTTGGTTAGACAATGCCCGAAACTTAGAAAACTGACAAATTGGAGCTGTGGGCAGTGATTTGCCTTACAAAGAAATTTTTTCTTCATAGAAAAAAATTAAGATTTATCTGAAAACAGCAGGACTTCTTGTGAATAGGTAAAGTGATATACATTTAAGATTTTGTGGTGCTCTTCTGTTGCATAGTGTGTAGGGCATGGTGATAAGATTTTACTTATATAAATATGTGGCTGTGTTCCCAGTTAGATGAAAATATTTTATTATTTGTAACCTTTTCAAAAACAAAAACAAAAGCAATATTGTGATATTGGCATTCATTTAGTGCTTATTGAGTAAGCTTAATTGTGGAAACCATAGTTTCTTGTTGGTGGTAAATAGCATAGTATTCAATTTAAGAATAGTAAATGCCTAAAATTCCCTGTAATTGGTGTAACAGTAAGAATTGAGGCTTTGATTATTTTATGGTATTGAAGTAGGTTAAATGTTCAAGATTTCTGATTAAGATCTGTATGTATATCTAAATCCTATATATTTTTAAAGTATAAACCAAAGTTATTTTCTTTTACTGTATAAGGCTAATGGCAGACTATAATAAATGCCAGCATTTTTGTTTGCCTGGGAATTTATTTGAGCATTAAGATAAAATCAGAAACAATACATTTAAATACAGTCTAATCTGGGAGATAAAATGGAAGAACTTGATTTTTTTTTTTTCTTAATCCTTAGTCTCTCACTTTTCAGATGTGTGCTGGTTTGTAGTAGAGTAATAGCCAACTTATAGTGTTCTGAATATCTTTTCTTTTAGAGAATATTTGGAGAAGCTGCTGAAAAAAATTTATATCTCTCTCAGTTGATTATATTGGATACACTGGAAAAATGTCTTGCTGGGGTAAGTAAATCTAAAATAGGCAGATTTTATGAAGTCAGTTTTGAGAATGATCTGATGTACCAAAGTATAGATGTGGACAAAAAAGTCATGCAGAGTTTTTTTTTTTAAGAATTTTTTTTAAAATTTTTATTTATTTATGATAGTCACAGAGAGAGAGAGAGAGAGGCAGAGACACAGGCAGAGGGAGAAGCAGGCTCCATGCACCGGGAGCCCGATGTGGGATTTGATCCCGGGTTTCCAGGATCGCGCCCTGGGCCAAAGGCAGGCACCAAACCGCTGCGCCACCCAGGGATCCCCATGCAGAGTTTTTTGGTCTAAGACATGAATATAAATTTTGTTAACAAAACTAACTGTAGATGAGTTTTCAAGAGAAAATTATTTTCTTGTATTTTGTAAATTAAATAGATACTATATTTACTTATAAAGTGTTAAGCTTGAGCCACATATCTCTGTCTCAGGTTGTTTAGAAAAGATTTTTATGAAAAAAGCCACTATTTGATTTAATTGCTCCAAATATTGTTAGGCCTGTGGCATTGCTTAGCTGTGAAAAAACATGCTGCAAAAGACCATGAGTAATCTTGTTTGCCCCAGACGATTTTAATATTTTACTTTTCAAATCTATATAAAAGGGAACTTTAAAAAATTACAATTGTAACTATTACTGATAGATTTCTACCTTAAGTACACTTGTTATGTGTAAGTTATGAACACACAAAATAGGTATGCAGAGGAATAAATGCAAAACTTCTTTCTTAGGGTTCCTCTAAATAGTTATTTCAGTGTGTTTCAACTATGACTTAATTAGAGTTTTTTAAAGAATATTTTTGTTGTATAACGCAAGGTGTTTCTATGCTTCGACAGCTTTAACTCTTAATGGAACATGGTAGGAGTTTATGTAAATATATAAATTTTATATCTTCATTTTAAAGATCTGTCTATTCATGATATATTAGAGTTACTATGTTCTCTCCTCCTTTGGCACATGTTTTGCTTTTATTCAGAATTGCTTCTGTCTTCAACATGTCACAGTTGTTTTCTATAGTAACCATAGATGGGCGGGACTTGGATATGAATATTGATTATGTGGTTGAGAAGAGAAGGAATGGTCAGTAGTGTTTGAGGAAGGGGAAAAATAATTACATTCACTCAACTATGTATCCTGGGGGAAGAGATGAATTTAAGACTATAGGCTACAAAACCTAAGCATAATGTTTTAAACTCTTTTATTGACCCTTGGCCATATTCTAAAATTGTTAGTATTTATAAGTTTTCTACTTAAATTGAGGATGAGCTAGTTCTGTTTTTAGGTTGGTGCTTTCTTTTAATTTGTGATATGCTGTTGTTCATTTGTAAAGTGGAGTGAAAAAACAAAAGTGCTGTTAAATAGGATGATGTAATTGTGAAGGTGGACAGTTTTTAAACATCCTGAATCAGTTCTCTAGTATTTACAATCAAACCAACAAGACAACGAGTATATCAGCCATATCCATGTTTGAATGGAGGTAGGGTGGTTTATTGCCTCTGTCAATCCTATAGCTTTTCTCTGTTAACATTTGTAAGTGGTAAAAGTATTTTAGAGAATGATTAGTGATATTATTGGCCCCTGTTGGAGATAGCCTAACTGAAACTCTAATAAGTGGGCATGGTATAACTTATATAATGCATAAAATATATTATCTTGCTCTGTTCTATTGAAAATGTATGAATTTCTTTCATTGAATTTTCAGTTAAAAATGCTACTCATATTATCACATAATTGTGTTTTCTTGGATTGTGTTCAATGATTTTATGGTTGTCTGTTGATTTTCATTTTTAGATTGAAGTAAGTTGAGGTAGTTTAAGAAGAAGAAGTGAGCTTACAAGTACATATTTATTAGTAGTTGAAATAGCTAAATGAGAATGATCAAATATTTACCAGTATCATACTACAAGTAAAACTTTGTAGAATTTGAGGAATCTTTGTTCCTGCATATATAACCATTATTTAAAAGATTGAACACTTCTGTAATTTTTACATGTTTATTAATTGGAGTTTCAGCATTTCTATTGTTGGATTGGCCTATAAGATACAGGCATTGCCACTTGAATTTTGCAGGTTTTTGTGACATGTATTTATTTGCTTTCTGTATATTTCAGTGTATTTACATCTGAAAGCACTTGGATTGCACTTATAGAATCAAGCATAGTACATAATTACATAAAATTTTATTCTTTGTCATCATGCTTGGTATTACCAAAATTGTCATTCATACAGAAATATTAGCTGTTAGGTGATATATTGATGTGGAACAGTGTATCTGCAGGATGGCTTTTTTTTTTTAATAAATTTTTTATTGGTTATTTTGTTAATTGTAGGGAAAAGATTTATAAAGTAGAAATCTTAATGTTAACAGCAGTTATCAAGCTCGGTATGGCATTAACATTGGGACCACCTGGCATTATGTACTCCTGATGTGAGATAATATAAATTACACTGCATTATCTGAAGTGTTTAAGCTGAATTTATAATCAGGCCATTAGATTTAGGTTCCAGCTACAGAAAATACATTAACTACAAGAACAAGTTAAGTTACACTACTAAGAAATAATCAATAATATGAACATTTTGTAAGGCCCATTTTCTTAAAAAAGTCAATGTTAGAGAAAGTAAAAATTATGTATATGGAGTGTTGGGGGTAGAGGTTGTTTTGAATAAAGAGACTAAAGGAATCATGCTACAATCATCTGAACCTTCTGTGGATCCTGATTGAATTAAAAAGAAGTTATGAGGGCACCTGGATGGCTCAGTCCATTAAGCATCTGCCCTTGGCTCAGGTCATGATTCCAGATCTATTAGGCTCCCTGCTCAGTGGGGAGCCTGCTTCTTCCTCTCCTCCCCACTCGTGTTCTCTGTTACTAGCTCTTTCTGTCTCAAATAAATAAAAATCTTAAAAGTTATGAAAGATATTTTGGGGGCATTTGGGGAAGTTTGAATATAGATTATTAGCTGATGTAAGGGGAATTGCTTTTTTTTTAATGTGATTATATCAAAGTTATATTAGAGAATGTCCTTATTTTTATTTTCTAAAGATTTTATTTATTTTAAAGAGAGTTGTGTGCACATGCAAGGGAGGGGGAAGTAAAGGGAAAGGGAGTGGGACAAGCGGACTATGCGTTTAGTGCAGAGCCTTTTGGGCTCTATCTCGTGACCCTGAAATCATGTCCTGAGCTGAAATCAAGGTCAGCCAGCCACCCAGGCACCCCAAGAATGTCTTTATTTTTAAGAGATGATGAAGTACCAATGGATGAAATATGTTATTTTGAAATGGCTCAACAACAACAAAAAATTAAGCTGTTTTGGTCAGTCCACTCAGAGTCAGGGATGATTGTCCTTCCAGGATTTTATTTGAATTTGAGACAGATGACACAATGCACTCACAAATGAATATGAGTAAAGTTTATTTGGAACTCACAACAAACTTGAGACTCCTAGGAGTGGAAAGGCTTATAGGGAGTTGATGAACAGGGAATGAACGTGGTGGTGGTGGTAGAGGAGGAGGATGCTGCTAGAGAGGATGGATTGGTTGGGGGCTGGGTTTTTATTGTGATTAAGAGGTGAAAGATGGGGAAAAAAAGGTAAAAAAAAGGAACCATCCAAACACAATGAAATAATTGTTGAATGTAGATGATGACTACATGAGTGTTCATTATTCTATTTGAATTCTTATGTCTGTTTGAAAATTTTCATAACTAAAAATCTTTACATGTAAATTTAAGAAAGTTTTAGAATTCTGTGATTATTTCTATTGCAGCAACCAAAGGACACGATGAGATTAGATGAAACAATGCTGGTCAAACAGTTGCTGCCGGAAATCTGCCATTTTCTTCATACCTGTCGTGAAGGAAACCAACATGCCGCTGAACTTCGGAATTCCGCCTCTGGGGTTTTATTTTCTCTCAGCTGCAACAACTTCAATGCAGTGTTTAGTCGCATTTCTACCAGGTTAGTGTGTAAATCTACATAGAACTGTTGTTAAGTAATATAATTTTAGAAGTCTTTCTTTTGTCCACATAAAAATAAAAAGTTGACAGAAGCAAATTTGATTTGGGCTTTTGTGTAAATTTTATACATTGATTTCTTTGACATTATTATGCAATATTGTGATATTAATGTCTACAATTAAATGTGAGTACTGTTATGAAGTTAAAAGTCCAAACTTTAGGAAAATTTATTATTCATGATCAGGTTTTTAACACTATTTTGAGTTTTTGGTTGAGCTTTTTAATATTATTCCTTTAAATGGAGTTAGCTAGTCAGGTAGAATAATTGAGAAGAATAGTTGGAATTCTAATGACCTCATAGCTCTGTTCTTTATCACAAGATCCTGAGTTACCAAACAACAAAACCTAGGGATATGGAAGCACAAGGAAGTGAGTAATTGCAAAGTAGACTTCTCCAGAAAGTAGACTGTGTTTTAAGTGTATGAACTCTAAAAGCTCCCATTTTTTGAGTATTTACAGCATGTGTTTATGCTGTTTTATCCACTTAGTATCTTTGAAATGTAGGTGATACTTCCCTCAGTTTACAGGTAAGCAAACTAATATCCAAAGAATTTATTAAGGCACTTTTTGAAATAATGGAGGGCCCCAAATTTTTAAGTCAGACTGGTTTCAGAGTCTGTTAAGTCCACTATACTGGGCTTCTACTCTATACTTTCATTTTAATCATATGTTTATGAAATCTTTTTTATGATATTTTTTCTGTTGTGCTTTAAGTTTGTATGATAAATACAATTTTAGCTTTTATTGATGAGTAAAAATCATGTGATTGTCAGTTGTGATATGCTACAGGTGGGAAGAAATTGGTATATAGATAGTGCTATATAGAGTAGAATTATAACTCATGGTAGCAAGTAACTCTGGAACCTGCTCTGATGGGAATGGTTTGCCTATCTTGTGTAAGTAGAGTCAAATGGGTCCTTAATTATGACCAAGTAGGAAGTATAACATGAATCAGTGAATTAGTGAATCTAAGACTAATACAGAATATGGAAAAATAGCCCTCTTTGTTTATTGATACATCCTTCATCTTTTGACTTGTCTGTGTTGTGTGAACAGTGGACTTCCATTAGTCAGCTTTGTTCATTTTTCTGTTGTTTTCCAACAGGTGTGAATGAGAATATACATCTTAATTTGAGAGTTTGTGCTATAGAGTTTTGGGTGAATTGGTTAACTTCAGAATCCTGCCATCTTTTATTTTTTAATAAAAAAATGGCATTTCTAGAGTCTTGATGCTAGGCAACAGTATTTTTCAATCCCTTATCAGAACTGGTGCGAAAAAAATTAAATTTTGTTTAATGGTATAAATATGATTGATGCTGTTAGGTAATGTTTATACAATAGAACCATATCTTCATGAAATCTTTTGAGTGATAACATTTTATATTCTGAGTAATATTAAACTAGTTGAAGTAGCAAGGTAACCGACACTTAGGGAATAGGAAGTGTGAAAATTATAAAAGACAAAAACATTTAAGTGACTACTATACCAGCTTACTATTTGAAATAATCTTACATTGTTGGTAGAAAATTATCAGAATAATAAAATATTTTTAGGTCTATCCAAGCGTGAGTTGCTTTATAAAACACAGCAAATGTGCCACCTTTTAAAAACTCTAGAAATTTTCCAGTCATCAAAGATTTCATTTTATAGGATTTTACAGCATCAACACATGTAAATATAGACAACTTTTGTGTGTATCCTGAACCTAGTTCACTGTTTCCAGAGAGAAGTATCTCCAGAATACAGGGGACAGACTGCTCAGAAATGGGATCTCTGAAATATGTTGCAGACAAATGCATTTCATGTAGCTTGTTCCAGAAATTGGAGCTGATCTTGTTAGAGGACCACTCACCTAAAAGGCCATTATGGTGGTTTAATTTAGATGTAGATATCTTATGACATTCCTGTCATAGCATTAGGTGACTTAAAATATACAAGCGAGCAGAATGGCAGTTCTTTCTTTTTTTAATTTTTATTTTTAATTTAATTTTAATTTTTAAAAAAGATTTTATTATTTGCAAGAGAGGGAGACAGAGATAGCAACAGAGATAGCAGGAGGAAGCATGAGCAAGGAGGAGAGGGAGAAGCAGACTCCCTGCAGAGCAGTGAGACTGCCACAGAGCCTGATCCTGGGACCCCAGGATCATGGACCTGAGCTGAAGGCATATACTTGACTGAGCCATCCATGCCCCATTTTTTTTGGTAAGATTTTATTTGTTTCTTTGAGAGAGGTTGTGTGAGAGTGATAGAGCATGAGTGGAGGAGGGGGAAGAGCATGAGTGGAGGAGGGGGAAGGGGCCGAGTTAGAGGGAGAGGGAAAGGGAGAAGGAGACTCCTTGATCAGCAGGGACCCCGGGATCATGATCTGAGCCAAAGGCAGACACTTAACTGACTGAGCCACCTAAGCACCCCTAGAATGGCAGTTCTTTCTGAAGATTGATTTTATATCTGACATATATCTGACATAAATGAAAATTTACTCTGTGACTATTCTACCTGTCCACAAATGTTTCTCTTTTAGGATTAACATTAGCTTTTGATATTTCTGGCCTTTGATGTTTTTGGGGGGAATATGGGCTACAGACCTTAGGTATACTTCTGCCGAAGTATACAATGTTCTGTGGCTCATAGTATTCTTTTATGTAGAAGATGAGGTGCTATCTCCATAGAATTACTGTACAGGGGACGCCTGGGTGGCTCAGTGGTTGAGCGTCTGCCTTTGGCTCAGGGAGTGATCCCGGGGTCCTGGGATGGAGTCCAACATCGGGCTCCTTGTGTGGAGCCTTCTTCTCCCTCTGCCTGTGTCTCTGCCTTATTCTCTGTCATGAATAAATAAATAAAATCTTAAAAAAAAAAGAATTACTATATAATTGTACTAGATCTAATTGTTTTGTAGTGGGAAGGCCCTGCAGAATATCTGATTTGACATATTACCAGAAGCTGAAGATTCAGTGATTTTTTTTTTTAAACATTTTATTTATTTATTCATGAGAAACAGAGAGAGGCAGAGACACAAGCAGAGGGAGAAGCAGGCTCCCTGCAGGGAGTAGGATGTGGGACTTGATCCCAGGACCCTGGGATCATGCCCTGAGTCACAGGCAGATGCTCAACCACTGAGTCACCCAGGTGCCCCAGATTCAGTGATTTTAAGAGTCCCTTTGATTCTTTTTCCCTCCTTTTTAGAGAAGGGGGAAGAGGGTATAAGGGAAGAGTGAAGCGGGGAAGGGCAGAGGGGGAGAGAGAGAATCTTAAGCAGATTATGCACAGTATGGAGCTGAACACAGGGCTTGATTTCAGAACCCTGAGATCATGACCTGAACTGAAATCAAGAGTCAGAACCTTGACTGACTGAGCCATCCAGATGCCACAAAAGTTCTATTTGATTCTTTCATAGATCTACTGGATTTTTTTTTATGGTTTCTTATTTTTAATAGAATTTTTTTTATGGCTGTAATCATTTAGAACATATTTAATATTTTCTTAAGATTGTTAAATAATCTCATATGCTTGTATGTGCCAATTCTCATTCATAGTGAATGGTTTCCTCTCTTCTGTAAACTTTGATTGCAAATTCATCTTTAATGCACATCTGTATTTTCTTTGGGAATCTCTTGTATCTTGGAACTGTGGGAGTGTCCTAGTGATGGTTTTTGCATTTGCTTTTACTAAGTGCCCAGCTCTGGCCTTTTTTTTTTTTTTTTTGGTTAATTTCTCATTCCTAGATTGTATGGATAGTATAAATGTGGACTTCAAACCCATATAAAGTAACAGCCCTGGGTGACTTTTTCCCCTACCCAAAACAGCCAGAGCAGACAGACATCTTATGCTAGTAGGTTTTTTTTCTCCTTCTACTCTTCTCATTCTGTCTCTCTCTGTGCGATTTTCTTTTAAGGAATTGCATAGTTCTAGTTCTTATTAGTCATGTGTGGTTTTTTTTTTTTTTTTTTTTTTTTTTTTTTTTTTGCAGGGCTGCATTTCCACCCTCTGCATTATTGGGGTATAAGGCTTTATATCTAGTCCCATGTAGATGTTAACCTCAAACCCCTAGGTTAAGGAGAGGAAAAAACCTAGCTCTTGTGCTTCCTTTGTTGCAAGTTCAGACCATGTCTTCAAAACCATCTCTGGTTTTCAGGTTCCTCTTCATTTCTGTACCTGGGTAGATGGGTGGTGGTTGTTTTCTTTCTTTCTTTTCTTTTTTTTTTTAATTTTAAAAAATTTTAAAAGATTTTATTTGTTTATTCATGAGAGACACAGAGAGAAAGGCAAAGACATAGGCAGAGGGAGAAGCAGGCTCCCTGCTGAAAGCCTGATGGGGACTTGATCCCAAGACCCTGGGATCACAACCTGAACCAAAGGCAGACCCTCAACCACTGAACTACCCAGGTGCCCTTTTTTCCCTCTATTTAGAGAGAGAATGAGAAAGGCAGGGAGGGGCAGAGGGAGAGAAAGAAACTCAGGCAGACTCCCCACTGAGTGCAGAGTCTGAGGTAGGGGCTTGATCTCACCACCCTGAGATCATGACCTGAACTGAAATCAAGAGTTGGATACTTAACTGACTGAGCCACCCAAGCACTTTTATTTTATTTTTATACGTTTTAAATACCTTTTTTTGTGGTTCAGTTTACCTGGTCTTTCTAGATGTTTTATTTTATTTATTTTTTAAAAATATTTTATTTATTCATAAGAGATAGAGAGAGAGAGAGAGAGAGAGAGAGAGAGAGAGAAGAGCAGAGACATAGAGAGAGAGGGGGGCAGAGGGAGAAGCAGGGTCCATGCCGGGAGCCCGACGTGGGACTCGATCCCGGGACTCCAGGATCACGCCCTGGGCCAAAGGCAGGTGCTAAACCGCTGAGCCACCTAGGGAGGACCCCCTTTCTAGATGTTTTAATAAGTTTTCCACTTCTTTTGCTCCAACTGCCCTTTGATTGCTATGCTTTGGAAATGATGTTTAAGCCTCACAAAATACCCCTTCCCTATGGAAATACTGGACTGTTAAAATGATTAAACTTCTATTTTTCAAAAATGCCCATAAGAATCAGCTTCTCAAAAGTTGGTTTTGCTGATTTATTAAGTTGTGTTTCCGAAGGAATCATATTCCGTATTTCCTAGGCTTTTTGCAGCAGCTGTGGAATTTTTAGCATGTAAGTCAATATTGAGGACCTTGTCATTCCCAGTGTGAGCTGCTAATAAGCCTTCTCACCCTGATGATATGAAGAGCTTTAGTGTAAGTGCTTAGACTAATTTTAATGTTAGCTATACATCTGCAGGCTAAAGTGAGTGAAAAAGGAACTTGAGAAGGAAGAAGTTGAATCAATTTCATTTTTAGCAACTGAAGATTTAATATGGTTAATGTCAGTTTTAGACTACATTAAATTGGTATATTTCGGGATGGCTGGGTGTCTCAGTGGTTGAGCGTCTGCCTTTGGCTCAGGGTGTGATCCCAGTTCAGGGATTGAGTCCTACGTCAGGATTGCTGTGAGGAGCCTCCTTCTCCCTCTGCCTATGTCTCTGTCTCTCATAAATCAATAAATAAGATCTTTAAGAAAAAAATGGCTATAACCCAAGTTAATATTATGGCTAAGATTTTGTAGATTATGCTTTTCACCAGATCTCTCTCTCTTTGCATTTGTAAACGTTAATAATTCCATTCATCTGCTTACATTTTTAATATCTATTAATTGAAGTAACGAATATGCCTCATTAGGAAGCACAGTTCAATAGATTAACAATACCAACTTTTGAAAAGCTGACTTCTATCGCTTCTCAGCCTTTTGGCTAAGATCAAGTGAAAAGCTGACTTCTGTGGTTGTTAATGAAAAATGGAGGAAAAATTGTATTCAGACAAGTGAATTTTTTATTAGTTAAAAAAATATTTTTTTACATGTTAAATTTTTCTACATTTGTGATAGCTTCATATTTAATATAAGGGAAATTCAGGGTTTAGAAAGATCTTGCCTTTATAAAATAAGTTCTATTGTGAGGGAGGGACATTAATCAAATAATCACATAAACGTACAGATTGTGAAAAGTGTAAGGAGTAAAAGGCTTACTCATTTTTTTCAATATGAAGTAAATGAATCCTGTAAATGTAGATAAAATGTCATTTATGTTTCTGAAGTCTAGTTGATGTAATCAGAAGTTAATAAGTGTTTTCATTACAGAAAAATTTCAAAAAATACACATAGCACAGAGACTAGTATATCATACTTACACGTCTTTCTACTTCAGTAGTTCTCTGCATGCTGTGATTTTGTTGTTGTTTAGATAAAAATTATATATATATTTAAGGCACATAGCATGACTTATGTATGCACAGTGAAATCTGAATTATCTTGGTTTCTGTCATCATATCTCCTGAATTAGCAAGATACCTTTAAATTTTATAATAAATATTTGTTTTATTTTTATATGTATATTTTTTCTAAAAAAAATTAATTACTGGGATGAGAAGAATCTGTTCGGTTCAGAATTTTGAACTTTCCTTAAGATAAATTAGTTTTGGTTTTTACTTTTCAGGTTACAGGAATTGACGGTTTGTTCAGAAGACAATGTTGATGTTCATGATATAGAATTGTTACAGTATATCAATGTGGATTGTGCAAAATTAAAACGACTTCTAAAGGGTAAGTTTAAATGTATGATATGTCTGAAACTAATGACTGATTGAAAAACCAGTGTTTTCGGTGTATGAATTGTACCAATTGTGTTGAACTAGAATATCAAAGTGGATTTTATAATGCAAGTGTCCTTGTGAAATAGACAATAATGCTTAATGGTTCAATAATATTTGAGCCCTTGAAAACAAAAAAAATAGTGAGCATCTTAAATCTTGGCAATGGAAATTTTGTTCAACTACAAGTTTTGTTTTAGCAAAGAGAACATACAGGTGCTGTTACCTAATTTGTCTAGAATTTCATTTCTTAAGGATAGTTATAGGTTATAGAAGTTACCTGTTTAGTTGTTCTATTGCTAAAAGCAGAGTTAGCAGGATATCAAAGTTTCATAGAATGGAACCAGAAGATTGTGATTTTATGATAAGAGGAGGAATTGAGACAAGCATCTCATTTCTGACATTTGTGTTTTCAGATCTTTTACTGTCTTCTTGATTGACTTTGCAGCATTACAAAGCCTCTTACCTTTTCAGTGAATGTTTCAGTTATAATCCCATCTGGGGACATTATAATGCTTAGATTTATTTATTTCAGAGAGCAAGAGATTGGAAGTGGGGAAGGGAGGGGGAGAGATGGAGGGAAAGGGAGAGGGAAACCAAAGCAGACTCCTCACATGGCCTTAATCCCAGGACCCAAGATGATGACCCCAGCCAAAACCAAGAGTTGGACATCTAACTGACTGTGCCACCCAAGCACCTATTAATATGTGATTTTAAAGCTCTGGAAAATGCTTTGATTATTATCTTGATTAAAATAAAGTCACAATGAATTGAGAATATTTGTGGTAAACATGAAAATATTAATATAAATCAAATATCAGTGAGCATTATTAAGTATAAATACCTAAATTCATTTCACAAAAAGTGTTTTTTTGGTTTTGTGTATTATTGGATCCTGGCTAATTTAAGTGTGAAACCTTATAGCATGTGATGCACACTTTTTACACTTTTTAAATTTTACTTTGTATATTGATTAAGGAATTATGAAAAATGATTTTAGTGTCTGACTTAAAAGATTTAGTTGAGAAACTCAACAGTTATGCAGTGTAGTTGTCAAAATACCTTGTTTATAGTTTTTTTTAACACTTGCTTTAAACTCAGTAATTGTTTCCCTAGAGATGTGTAAAAAAGACTATGTAGATCAGTGCTATAAGGTTGTGTTCTATTTCTTTACCCATTTTAAGTCATTACCATTATGATCAAGCAACAATTAAATCACTTTCAGTAACTTTAATAAAGAAGTAAAATGGATCATTTTAGCTACTATAAGTGGACAGCAATTGTTTTAGACTATAATAAACCACAACTTAGGTCACAGTTAAAATTTTAAGATCTTAGTATTTATCATTAAACATTAAGATAAGAATGATAAAATTTAGAGATTTTTCTCTTGTGTATAAAATCTAATAAATATAAGTGTTTTGTGATTTTTCATGTCTGTTTAGTGACATTTCAGAAATAAACCTAGTCCCAGTTGCGCATGAGTAGGTACTTCTGTAAAACATCAGATTTCAGGATGCATGGGTGGCTCAGTCGGTTAAGCATCTGTCTGCCTTTGGCTTAAGTCATGATCTCAGGGTCCTGGAATGGAGCCTAGCATCAGGCTCCCTGCTCAGTGGGGAGCCTGCTTCTCTGTCTCCCACTCCCTCTGCTTGTGCTCTTTCTCGCTGTCAAATAAATGAATAAAATCTTTTTAAAAAAATCAGTTCTTTTAAAGAAATGTTTAATCTAATAATTAAATGGTTCTCCATGCCAAATAAGAGAAATTAAATGTGTAAATAAATGTCTCTTTTTATTGTGGTAAGTCATTCCTATTGAATATAGCCCCCTCATGAACATAAATTTAGAGTACCATTGATAAATGTGTAAAGTATAAAAAAGCCAGTATTATCTAGGCCAGCAAAAGATAGCTGTAGGTGACAATGGTGAAAGGAGTGGAAACTTCCTGTAATATAAATAGTAAAATTAGTAATGTGTTTTATTTTTTATTATTTATTTAAAAATATTTTATATATTTATTCATGAGAGAGAGAGAGAGAGAGAGAGAGAGGGGCAGAGACATAGGCAGAGAGAGAAGCAGGCTCCCTGCAGAGAGCCTGATGCGAGACTCGATCCCCAGACCTGGGATCACGCCCTGAGCTGAAGGCATATGCTCAACCACTGAGCCACCCAGGTATCCTAGTAATGTCTTTGAAATTTACTTTAAAATTTACAGCATTGTTAAGAAACTGTGTGCAAGAAACCATACTAAGTACTAGGTTTACAAAGAGCAAAACAAAACAAAACAAAAACCAGAGAGTAATAAAGCTCCCTTTATGGCTTGGCTTATGAGACAAATATATTATTACCAAATTATTTGCAAAGTAATATGGCAAACTCAAGTAAGGTGAGCGTATAGTGAGGGAAGAGGTATGAATTTGGGGGTGAGTGGTTAAGAGGAAAAGAGCAAGATACAGAGGTACAAGAGCAGGCCAGATTGTGTTAATAAAAGCATGGTGTCATTTCAGTATGTGTCAGACATTATCCTATGCAGTTTCATGCCTTGTATCATCCATCCTCACAGGAATCCTATGAGACAGATAGTAGTAATATCATTCCTTGTGTAAATGAGGAAATTGAGGCAAAAGTAACATTTCCAGGGTCAGAGAGCTAGTGTAAGTGGCACAGTAAGATTCATATCACATCTTCCTATCCCTAGAGCCAACTGTTAACACATTGTGCTTATGTGTTATAGGGCTTTATTTTAATGGCCATGGGAAGTGATGGAAAGGCTTTAAGGTGGGATCAGTATTTTATTTTAGGCATACCACTTTACTTGAAATTTGCAGGATAGCAGAAGGTTACAATAAGTTCTGGGACTTAGTAACGTGAATGAAAAATGAGGAGTAGAGCAAGTTTGGATGGAATGGTGTAGGGTGGAGACCATTTGGTAGGGAGTACCACCCTACCCCACCCCAAATTGGTAGGGTGGTACTTCGGAAGTAGAGTACACTAAATTCATAAAATACATCACCTAGCATTTGATGATTAATTTAGAAATGTGGGGTTAAAGAGAAATATCACCGAATATTATAGAGCAAGCTGATTCAAGCAGGAAAATAAAGGAAAGGTTGATAGCAGTAAAGAGCTTAGCCAATAAAATGATAAATTTAGTTTTACATCTATTGCCTTTGAGGTATGGGTAGGCTGTCCAGTCAGAAACTTACAGAACTGGAGTAATAAAAGGCATATACATTGGAACTGAGAATAAATTACTATGTGTAATTAACACATTTAATTAACATTTAAGATGTTATAAGGGTAAAGTTAATGAACATGGGAAGGCAAAAAGGCTCTAGAGCACTGTGAAATATAATGCCATTATTTGAAAATCAAAGGAGAGCAAGAACAAAGAATTTAGAGGGATATATTTTAAAACTTAGCAAATTAGTCATTTCCAAGTCCAGAAAAAAATGACATTTAAATTGTTTAGATAGTTTTATTACTCGAGGACTCATCTCTATCTTAGAAAGATATTTATATAAATATAGAAGGTACTTGTATCCCTTCATTAAAAGTCTATAGGGAGCAACAAAAGCAAAAATAAGTAAGTGGGACAACACCAGAATAAAAGCTTCTGCACAGCAAAGGAAACATCAACAGTATGAAAAGGCAGCTTACTGAATGGGAGAAAATATTTGAAAATCATAAATGTGATAAGACAAAATATGAGATTGTTTAACTCAATAGCAAAAAAAACCTTACATTGTGACTTTAAAAAATGGGCAGCCAACCTGAATAGATACTTTTCCAAAGAACACATACAGGTGGCCAGCTGGTACATGAATCTTGTTCAGTATCATTCATCATTAGGAAAATGCAAATCGGAACCACAATGAGGTATCGCCTCACATTTCTTAGAATGGCTATTGTCAAAACAATAAGAAATAAGTGTTGGTGAGAATGTTCACTGTTGGTAGGAATGTAAATTGGCACAGCTGCCAAGCAAAATAGTTTGGGAGCTCCTCAAAAAATTAAAGGTAGAACTACCATATGATCCAGCAATTTCACTCCTGGGTATTTATCCAAAGAAAATGAAAACATTAACTTGAGAAGATATATGCACCTGGTGTTCATTATTGAATAGTGCAGCATTATTTTACAATAACCAAGGTATGGAAACAACTTCAGTATCCATTGACAGATGAATGGATAAAGAAGGTGTAAGATATTTATATTTAACATATACGTATGTGTGTTTTTTTTTTTTATTTATGGTAGTCACACACACAGAGAGAGAGAGAGAGAGAGAGGCAGAGACAGAGGGAGAAGCAGGCTCCATGCACTGGGAGCCCGATGTGGGATTCGATCCCGGGTCTCCAGGATCGTGCCCTGGGCCAAAGGCAGGCGCCAAACCGCTGCGCCACCCAGGGATCCCCGTATGTGTTTTTATATATATTTAAAAGTAGTCTTTTAATATTTTATATATTATGTTTATATATAAACATGTATTTATGTATAAGTGGAATATATGTGTTATATAAATTAAAATGGAACATTATTCAGCTATAAAAAAGAAATCATAACTATTTGTAACAATACAGATAGGTCTTGAAGGAATTATGTTAAATGATATATGTCAGAGAAACAAATACTCTGTGTCTCACTTATATGTGGAATTTTTTTTTTTTTTTTTTTTTTTAAAGAAAAACACCGAAGCTCATAGATAGAACAGATTGGTGTTTGCCAGATATGGGGCAAGGATTGGGAGGGTGAGCAAAATGGGTGAAGGGAGTTAAAAGGTACAAACTTGGCAGTTATAAAAATTCATGAGGATATAATGTACAGCATGGCAACTATAGTTAATAATACTGGATTGTGTATTTCAGAGTTGCCAAGAGAGTAGATCTTCAAAGTTCTCATCATGAGAAAAAAAAACTTGTAACTATGTATGGTGATGGATGTTAACTAAACGTATTGTGATTATTTCACAGTATATACAAATGCCGAATCATTATGTTGTATACCTGAAACTAATATAATGTTATGTTAATTATACCTCAATTAAAACAAGCAAAGTCCATAGGTATTTTCTCCAAGGGACTGTTACCAGTAAAATAGTTTATAGAAGGGTCATCTTTTCTAGATATAAATCTTTTTGTAGATGGGGACAACACATAGATGAAGGAGGAAATAAAAAATAATATATTCATACGGAGTGATGTTTAGTCTTGTTTTTAAAATGCAGTCCAGGGCAGCCCGGGTGGCTCAGCGGTTTAGTGCGGCCTTCAACTCAGGGTGTGATCCTGGAGACCAAGGATTGAGTGCGTCTCACTTCGGGCTCCTTGCATGGAGCCTGCTTCTCCCTCTGCCCGTGTCTCTGCTTCTCTCTCTCTCTGTCTCTCATTAATAAATAAATAAAACCTTAAAAAAATAAATAAAATGCAGTCCAGTGTTTTGAACAAATTAGCAAAATAAAAACAAAAATGTGTTTAATGAGATACAAATGTGATAAGGCTACTTTCATATGCTGCTCTGAGTGGCATTTGGCCCAGTCCTTCTGAAAATCAGTTTGACAGTGTTTATCAAGAGAAAATATTAATCTCTTTGACCAGATAATTCTACTTCTGGATCTTATCCTAATTAAATGAACAGTAATATGGAAAGGATTTTTATATAAAAGTGTTTGTTAGTGTTATTTATAATAATGAAATATTGGAAATATCTTAAATGTACAATTGGAAAATGTTTAAATAACCAGTGACTTAATATATGGACTTAAATATTCTGAAAGACACCAGAGCGTATTTGAACAAACTGTGGCTTTGAAACCCAATTCAGTAGTTAACTAGATCTTTAACCTCAGAAACACAATTTGCTCATCTATAATATCTGAAAATAGTAAGTTTTTAAAAGAAATATATTAGATTGAAAATACCTGACTTGTATTAAGTAATAGTTACTCTTGTATTTAGAGTCATCAATTATATGTATGAAGAATTTTTAATGATACTGAAAAAATTGGAGATACTACATAAAATGAAGAAAACAGGTTTGATTTAGCCTTTATGATCTCAGCCATGGTAAATATATTTGTCTTATACATGCTTACGAAAAGGGATGGAAGAAGTTCATCAGACCTGTGATTCTGAATGGTGGAATCATGGATGATATTTTAAATTCCCCTTAGATTGTTGTGTATTCTTTGAATTTTCTACAACGACTGTGTGTTTTATACTTTAAAAATCAATTATTAAAAATAAAAACAAGAATCTTTGAAATTCAATGCATAATTGCTTTTTATTGAATATTGTCTTTAGTGAACATAACCAGTGAGTTTTTGGTTTATATTATCTTTACCTTCACATTGCTTACAAATAATACTAGAACAAAAATTTGTATGTAGAAGGAAAGTTTTGTTTGTTTTTATGAGTAGTTCTGAATTTGTGTTAACTAATCAATTTTAGAGTTAATTAAAAAAATTTTTTTTTCCCTAGAAACTGCATTTAAATTTAAAGCCCTAAAGAAGGTTGCACAGTTAGCAGTTATAAATAGCCTGGAAAAAGTAAGTTATAACGTCTTTGATATTAAAATTTTATTAAATTTTGTTTGTAAATGATGCTTTTTTTACCATTTTGAACCAAAAGTCATGACGTAAAAGTGATAGTTTCACATAAATATTTAGGAATGCAATTGCAATATTCTTACAAAAGGAAATTAGAAGTTTGTATGACATTTTATTTACTATATTCTGAAAATATCTGTGCTTTATATATAAAAACATATGTTTTGTTATTTGTAGGCATTTTGGAACTGGGTAGAAAATTATCCAGATGAATTTACAAAGCTGTACCAGATTCCACAGACTGATATGGCTGGTAAGGATAAGATTATTCATCTTTTAAACTCTTACTTATGAGGTAAAAGCCTATCATTTTCCAGGTTATTTTTGTTATTTAGGTGCTTTTACATTTTGTCAGCTGATGTCAAGTAGGAAATACTATTTTTCTCTTATATTTCAAAATTTCCCTCAGTCCTTTTCCTTTCCTTTTGAGCAAATAGTAAAAGAAGTTTGGAATGAAGCTCTAATCTTTAGAGTTGTAGATTGGATATTTGATGATTCTTCTTTGTAGAGAAGTACTTTTTTTGTGTCCTGAGGCTTCATTTTGTTTTTAGAGAGATTTGTATAAAGTGGTGATATCTTTAACTAGAATTTTTGAGACACAAATGTAATGCAGAGAATACAAACTCCTGGAGAGCTTTGATGATTCCCTTCAGGAAGCTGTCCAGTCTTTATTTCTTGAGTACATCATACTTTGCATAAGGCCCTGCTCATTGAAACTAAACACAAGTTTGACTGCTCTGAAATGTGACATTTTCTAGGGTGGATCAAGATAGTTCTGTCAATACAAAGACAATACTTGCCTGCTTACCTGAATGAATTTAATTATTTAAATGAACTTCTAGGTTTATCATTTAAAACTGTGACCTTTGGGTTTTGGATAGTGGCAGCTTTTAGTTTAATGCCAGAGATTTTCTTCTCATAATAGTAATATCATTTAATTATATTTTTTACATAGAGTGTGCAGAAAAACTGTTTGACTTGGTGGATGGTTTTGCTGAAAGCACCAAACGTAAAGCAGCAGTTTGGCCACTGCAAATCATTCTCCTTATCTTGTGTCCAGAAATAATTCAGGATATATCCAAGGATGTGGTTGATGAAAACAACATGAATAAGGTGAGGAAACACAAGTATTTCTACTCTGTCCAGATGTCATCTAGTCCATTTTAATCAAGATGTGGATTACTTTTAGGCTTAGTATTCTGTCAGAACAGTATTTCAGGGAACCATTTCTAATTATCATCACATTAGGTCTCTTTGTTTGCTGGCTTTGGCAGAGACCTACTCATACACAGGTTTATTTGGAGGATAAATAAATGATACCACTCATTAATTAAAGATTTAAAACAATTCTTTAGTTTCATTCTTTTACCAGAGAAGACTAAACAACACTTCTGCTAGTGCTCAAGTAGCTTTTTTGACAGTTACAGCAAGGGTTGCTCTCTTACAATCCATCACTTTTGTGTTGTGTTGTTTGCATATACTTAGATGTGTATCTGCTTGGTGCTGATGAAATTGTTTAGTGACTAATTTTAGATATTTTAGAACAGTGTTCATAGCATTTTATTGTGTAGGATACCACATATGCTAAGTGAAATTGGTACTAAAACAACTGCTAATTCTAAGGAGCCCTTGTAATTTTTAAAAAATAGAGTAGGGTAGGGGCACCCGGATGGCTCAGTTGGTTAAGCGTTTGCCTTCGGCTTAGGTCATGATCCTGGGGTCCTGGGATCAAGCCCCACGTCAGGCTCCCTGCTCAGTGGGGAGTCTGCTTCTCCTCTCTCCTCTACTAATGCTCTTTCTCGGGTGTTCTCTCACTCTCTCAAATAAGTTAATAAAGAAAATCCTTAAAATAAAATAGAGCAGGGTAGGGTGTTAATATTGTGTTATTTGAATTTCTGTATGCAGTTTGTTTTCGTAATACACTGTTTATTGCTTGCTTGCCTGCCACTTTGGAGAAATACTCTTAGTTGAGTGAACATGAAATGGGCTCCTGCCCATGAAATGATTTGCCTGTGGATGGAGATGTTCAGAATCAGCAGAATGATTCAGTAATTTGTAGAAATATTAGATAGGGAATTTATGCAATAGATGGCTAAATAAGTGAACTTAGGTAATTCTTTAGAGTCTGTGATGCTTTGATACTCCTCTTTGATCTGTAGCCTCTATTTTCTGTTGTGAGGACACCGTTTTTCATGTTAGGTTGCTTTGGAGCCTTGTCAAAAGAGTAATTTTTTTGGGGGGGGGGGTTCTGTTTATTGGGAAAAGAAACAGAGCTAAAAAGCTACTATAAATTCAATACTACTCTTAAGTAATTTGTATTCGAATGATCACAACTACATCTTTCCAAGTGTTTATTGGTTATTTGTATACCTTCTATGAATTTCTCTTTTTCCACTGAATAGTTTGTTCTTTGTTGATTTGTATGTACACTTTTTGCTTGGTTTCTTTTTTTTAACTTTATAGGTTTTTTTGTTTTAGATTTTGCTATTTAGATATTTAAAATTTGTATGTAGCCAATTCTTTTTCTTTTTGTCTCCAGCTTTTTTGGTCATATTGCTCCTACCCAAGATTTTACTTATTCATTTTATTGAGATATCATTCACATACCATAAAATTCACTCTTTTATTCATACATACAGTTCAGTGGTTTTTAGCATCTACAAAAAATTGTGCAACCATCACCACTATCTAATTTAAGAACATTTTTGTTGTCCCTGAAAGAAACCTCATATCTGTTAGCAGTCACTCCTTATTCTAGATTCTGATAACTATGAATCTATTTTCTGTCTCTATGGATTTGCCTATTCTGGACATTTTATATAAATGGAATCACACAATATGTGACATTTGTACCCAGAATGTCTCAAGATTTTTGAAATAGACTTTTATATATTTCTTAGTAATTTTCTAGGTTAAAAATTTTAGATTTTAAAATATTTCTGGATTAAAAATTGCATTATTCATTTATTTTTTATGTATTCTCACTCTTTCCTAGTCACATTACTTATGAGCTAACCATTATTAATGGTTGGTTTATACGTATCCTTCCATTCGTATCTACTTGCTCATACAAATATTCAAATTAAAATATACATACGTACATAGGGCAGTGATGGTTATATTTTAAAATGAAGTCATATATATTTTTAAGTACTCTCTACACCCAGTGTGGGGCTTGAACTCATGACCCTGAGACTAAGAGCCACATGCTCCACTGACTGAGTCAGCCAGGCACCCCAAAATGAAATCATAATATACACATTACTCTGCATCTTTACTTAAGTGTGTATCTTGGCTGTTCTTCAAAATAGTTGGTAGAGATCTAACACATTCCTTTAAGTGTTAGGTAATATTCTGTTACACTAACGAGCCTCATTTACTCAACCACCTCACACTGTGAATGGATGAATGCTTAGGTACTTAGATTTTTTTTTTCAAATTTTTGACCTTACATTTAATTCTTAAGTAAATATGTTTGTTCATATATTTTTGTTAACTGATGCTTTTAATAAATGTTTATATTTTAATATTTTAAAAGATTTTATCTGTTTATTTGACAGAGAGAGTACAAGCCAGGGAAGCAGGAGAGGGTGAAGCAGGCTTTTTGCTCACCCAACACAGGGCTCTATCCCAGGACCCCGGGATCATGACCCAAGCCGAAGGCAGATGCTTAACTGACTGAGCCACCCAGGCGCCCCAGTTAACAGATGCTTTTGATTTTATAGACTAGAATTCCAAAACTGGGATTTGTTATTAAGTTTTTTTTTAAGATTTTATTTATTAATTTTAGAGAGCACATGCGCAAAAGAGAGCAAGCTAGTGTGCTTGAGTCAGGGGGAAGGGCAAAGGGGAGAGGGTGAGAGAGAATCCCAAGCAGACTCCCTGCTGAGTGGAGTCTGTCATGGAGCTCGATCTCATGACCCTGAGATGCCCTGAGCTGAAATCAAGAGTTGGATACCCAACTGACTGAGCTACCCAAACAACCCTGTATTTAAAAATTTTAATAGTTATTCTTAGATTTACATTCTCCAATATTTGTAGCATGTCACTAATATGACTTAGAATGACTGCTTTCCCACATTCTTACCATGATCACATGTTTTTCAGTCTTTAATGACATGAAAAAGAGTGTCTCATTTTACTGCTTTTGATTAGTGAGGTTCAGGATCATTTCTGTTTTGTGGTCATTTGCATGTTTTCTTTTGCATGTCTATTGATTTCCTGTACTTATTTTCCTTTTTTTTTTTTGCCAGTTTCTCTATTCACCTATGGACTTTTTGTCTATTAGTCTCTTACTTTATGATACTAAACTTGATTTAGAAGAATCTATTATAGTTTCCAAATTGTTAGGTTTTTTTGGTGATTTTTAAAGATTTAATTGTGGTTAGAAAATGGTAGTACATATTTGCTTTAAAAAGTATTCTGTGGGGAATAAATTCTGTGGTTACTGGAGAAGACTGTGTATCATTTCTTTAGGGTACAGAATTTAATGTAAATGTTTAAAACTGCATTTAGAACTATTCTTGTAGTTCATGAGAATTCCTGTAGGAGCTTGAGAGTCTCCTATGAGTATACTGAGCTCCCTGAACTATTTTTTTTTTTAAAAGATTTTATTTATTTATTCTTGAGAGACACAGAGAGAGACAGAGGCAGAGACACAGCCTGAGGGAGAAGCAGGCTCCATGCAGGGAGCCTGGTGCGGGACTCCATCCCATGACTCCAGGATCATGCCCTGGGCCACAGGCAGGTGCTAAACCACTGAGCCACCCAGGGATCCCCAAGCTCCCTGAATTCTTAAGTAGCCAATAGACTGGCAGTGTGACATCCTCCTAGGCATTGGTAATCATTTAGTTCTTTATTATAAAGCAAGCAAAGAGCAAATAAAGAAATAGAACCCTAAGCACATTGGACTGGGCTCAGTTATACATTGTGGACTATATGTGAACTATATGTGAGAAAAGGTTCTCTCTTTTAGTTTATAGTTTTTGTTATTGTGTTTTTATTTTACTAGGAAGGTAGTATAATGGCTTAATACAATAGATCTTTATTATACTTATGAAACAGTAATGAGCTGCTGATCTGAATAGCTCTGTGGGATACGCCCCTCCTCTTTGTGGTTTCTTAGGACCTTGGACAGCAAAGACTGCCATTTTTAAAACATAGGTTCTATGGAAGTTGATCCTATTCTGCTGGCCAGAAAGGAAAACATGGGAAATCATGCTGAGGCTTTTTATGGGTCAGGCCTGGAAATGGCACACTTTCACATTCCAGTGGGTAGAACTTAGTCACATGGCTCTATCTAACTGCAAGAGAACCTGAGAAATATATCTATATCCTCCAGGAACCAAGACATGAAGGAGTTAGGAGAAAGAAGAGGAGTCAAGGATGGCCTAGACTGCTCTCTCTTAGGTTTTCCAGTTATTTCTTTAGGGATGCAAAGCTATATATCCAGAGTACCTGTCCACTAGGAGAATAATGCAGGCTATATGTGCTGCAAGAAGAGGTGTGGAACCTTAGTTGAGCTTGAAATAAGAATAGAACTTAGAGTTGTTCAGGTCTGGGTGATCAAGAAAATGGATGTTCAGAAAAGTTAGTTAGCTAGAGACTTGAAGATTTATTCAGGTGTTGATAAGAAATGAGGATGAAGAGGCAGATGTGAACAGTCTGGAGGATACTGTGAGACAGTTGGGATTGAAACTATTCTTTAGGCAATAGGGAAAAGTTTAGGGGTAAAGGTGAGATATACAAAGTAGTGTTTTTGACTGATAAAAGGAAGTTCCAAAGTGGGAACTGGATCAAAATAATGTGAATTTAGCTTTTAAAATTTTATTTACTTATCTATATTGTGATAAAATAACCTTTTTAAGTGTACAATTCAGTGGCATCAAGTACATTCATGGTGTTTTGCAACCATCACCATTATCTATTAGTGAACTTTTTTAAGTCTAATTCTGTACGTTAAACAATTAACTCCTCATTCCCCAATCTCTAACCCCTTGTAGCCTCTATTCTATTCTTCGTCTCTCTCAGCTGCCTATTCTAGGCACCTCATATCATGGAATCATACAATATTTGACCTTATATGTCAGGCTAATGCCATTAAAATGTTTCAAGATCCATTTTGTTGCATGATCAGAATTTCATATTGTGGCTGAATCAGTATTCCATTGTATGTATATATGACTTTTGTTTAGGTCCTAGAAATTTCTTGTGTTCAGTGGTATTTCATTGTGGTTTTGATTTGCATCTTTTAAAAAACAATTTAAGTTTATTTTAAGAAGTCCCTGCATCCAACGTGGGGCTCGAACTCTCAACCTTGAGATCAAGAGTTGCATGCTCTTCTGACTGAACCAGCCAGGTGCCCTGATTTGCATCTTCCTAATGACTAACAATGTTGATCATCTTTTCATAAGCTTATTGGCCATTTGTATATCTTCTTTGGAGATGTGTCTATTGGAGTTTTTTGCCCATTCTTTAATTGGGCTATTTATTTTTTGTTGTTGTTGAGTTGTAGGAGTTCTTGATAGGTCATGGATGGTAATCCTTTATCAGATGTATGATTTGCAAATGTTTTCTCCCATTTTGTGGACTGTTTTACTTTCTTGATAGTGTCACTTGATACAGAAAAGTTTTTCTTTTTTCTTTTTTTTTAAAGATTTTATTTATTCACGAGAAACACACAGAGAGAGGTAGAGACATAAAGGGAGAAGCAGACTCCCTAGAGGGAGCCTGATGTGGGACCTGATCCCAGAACCCAGGGATCACGACCTGAGCCAAAGGCAGATGCTCAGCCACTGAGCCACCCAGGTGCCCCAAGGTTTTTCGTTTGACGAAATCCGTTTATTCATTTTTTGTTGTTGTTCCTAGTGCTTTTTTGTTATTATATCCAAAGGAAACTGCCAGATCCAGTGTTGTGAAGATTTTCTTTAATGTTTTATAGTTTTAGCTGTTTAGATCTTTGAGCTGTTTTGAGTTAAATTTTACATATGAGGGAGAGAAGGGTCCAACTTCATTCTTTTGGATCTGGATATTCAGTTTTCCTAGCACCTTTTGTTAAAAAAACTGTCCTTTCTCCATTGAATGGTGTTAGCACATTAGTTGAAAATAATTTGATCCTGTATGTGAGGATTTCTTTCTGGACTTCCTATTCTGTTTCACTGCTTATAGCTCTGTTCTGATACCAGTACCACAGTGTTTTGATTCCTGTAGCTTTATAGTAAGTTTTGAAATCAGGAAATATGAGTCTTCCAACTTTGTTCTTTCTCTGGATTGCTTTGGCTATTTCTTACTCCTTGAAATACCATATGAATTTTCGGATGGGTTTTTCTATTTCTACAAAAAAATGCTTTTGGGGTTTTGATAGGGATTGCATTGAATCTGTAGATTGTTTTGGGCATTAAGGACATTTTAACAATGTTAGGTCTCCCAGTCAGTGAACATGGGATGTGTTTCCATTCATTTGTGTCTTTAATTTCTTGTAACACTGTTTTGTAGTTTCATTGTGTAAGCTTTCACCATCTTGGTTAACTCCCAAGTATTTTATTCTTTTTAATGCTGTCATCAGTAGAATTGTTTTCCTCTTCAAGTGGTTCATTGCTAGTGTCTAGAAATGTGACTGATTTTTATGTTGATTTTGTATCCTAGATCTTTGCTGAATTTATTATCTCTAATAGGTGCATGTGTATGTTTAAGGTCTTCTACAAATAAGATTCTGTCATCTAAGAACAGAGGCAGTTTTACTTCTTCCTTTCCAATTTAAATGACTTGTAACTTTTTTTTTCTTTTTCTTTTCTTAAATGTTTTGTCTAGGACTTCCCCTAATAATGTTGAAAAGAAGCAGCAAAACTAGGCATCCTTATCTTGTTCCCCTTGTTAGGAGGAAAGCTTTTGGTCTTTCACTGTTGTGTGGTGTTAGCTGTCCTCTTTTTATATATGGCTGTTACCATGTTGAGGAAATTTTCTTCTATTCCTATCTTATCCAGTGCTGTTATCATGAGAGGGTGTTGAATTTTGTCAAATGTTTTTTTCTGCAGCGGTTGCAAGGATTATGTGAGGTTTTTTTTTTTCCTCATTTTACTAACATGGTATATCATATTGATTGATTTTTGTTGTTGGAACCTTTTTTCTACTCTACAAATAAAGCCCACATGGTCATGTTGTATAATCCTTTTAATATACTGCTGAATTTGGTTTGCTAATTCTTGAGGATTTTTCATAAATATTTTTAGGGATACTGGTCTGTAGTTTCCTTGTAGTGTTTTTGTTCGGCTTTAGTATTAAGATAATGTTGCCCTTAATGGAAAGTTCAGAAGTGTTTGTTCCCTCTCCTCTAAATTTTTGGAAGTATTTGAGAAGGGTTGGTATTAATTCTTCTTTAAATGTGTGATAGAATTCACCAGTGAAACCTGGGGTTTTCTTTGTTGAGAGGTTTTTGATTACTGGTTTAATCTCCTTACTAAATCTAGCTTAATTCAGATTTTTTATTTCTTTTTTTTTTTTTTTTAGATTTTTTATTTCTTAATCAGTTTTGGTAGATTGTATGCTCTAGGAACTTGCCCATTTTGTCTGAATTATCCAATTGTTGGCATATAATTTTTCATATTGTTTTTTAGTCTTTTTTATTTCTTTAAAAACAGTAATATTCTCATTTTCAATTCTGTTTTTTGGTAATTTAGATCTTTTTTTTCTTCATCTAGCAAAAGGTCTTTCAAATTTCTTAACCCATTCAAGAGCCAGATTTTGATTTTGATTTTTTTTCTGTTGTTTTTCTATTCTCTGTCTTAACTGTAATCCTTTAATTTCCTTCCTTTTGCTAGCTTTGGATTTAGTTTGCTCTTCTTTTTCTAGTTCCGTAAGGTATACAGTTAGGTTATTGAATTGAGAGCTTTCTTCTTTTTAATGTGAGCATTTCCAGCTACAAGTTTTCCTCTTAGCACTGCTTCCACTGTGTCCTGTTTTTGGTGTTGTTTTCCCTTTGATTTATTTCAAGATATTTTCTAATTTTCTTTGTGATTTTTTTTTTCCTTTGGCCATTGGTGTTTAATTTTCACATATCTGTGAACTTTCCAGTTTTCCTTCTGCTGTTGATTTCTAGTTTCATTGTGATTAGGAAATTATTTCCTGTGATTTCAATCTCTTATAAATTTATTAAGACCTGTTTTGTAGCCTAACATATGATCTATCCTGGGTATTTATGTGTACTGGAGAAGAATGTATATTCTGCTGCTGATTGATTTTAGCTTTTGACGTGTTATATTTGAGAATACATGTAAGTAGAGTTGTAAGATTTTCATTTAGGTGAAAAGCAGAGGGGGAAATTTGTTAGTGAGCTGCAATTAGGGCTTGAGATCATAAAAATGGGTAACTTTTTCTCAGGAACAGAATTTAGAGCAATAGAACAGCCTTAGGTATATCTAGTTAGAAGGCTGAAGGTTGAATATGCGTGGAATTTTAGAAGAGAATCAATGGTTTGGCATAGATCATAACCAAGACAGTATAATATTTAGAAATATTTAGAAAGAGAATATGATCAGCTGAATTCAGGGTTGAGAAGTTAACTACTTTGTTTGGGAGGTACTGTCTCTTAATTTCCTTTAATAATTCCACAAAGACAGTGAAGAACAGATTCTGTTTTTTTTTTATTTGAGAAACATGTAAATGATGACAACATTATTTTTTTTTAAAGATTTCTTTATTAATGAGAGACACAGTGAGAGAGAGAGAGAGAGAGAGAGAGAGAGAGAGAGAGAGAGGCAGAGACACAGGCAGAGGGAGACGCAGGCTCCATGCAGGGAGCCCAACGTGGGACTCGATACCAGGTCTCCAGGATCAGGCACTGGGCGCTAAACTGCTGAGCCACCCGGGCTGCCCATGTAGTTTTAAAATATAATTTTTAGAGGATGATAATTTGCTATTTTATTACACAAATCTGAAATGTTAGAAACTGCGCATATTGTTGTTTTTCTATATTTGAATTCTATAGAAATTGTTTCTGGACAGTCTACGAAAAGCACTCGCCGGCCATGGAGGAAGCAGGCAGCTGACAGAAAGTGCTGCGATTGCCTGTGTCAAACTCTGTAAAGCAAGTACTTATATCAATTGGGAAGATAACTCTGTCATTTTCCTACTGGTTCAGTCCATGGTGGTTGATCTTAAGGTAATGCAGTTGTTATCTCTTAACTACAAATTTTAAGAAAACTAAAGGAAAAATAAACTTCTAGTATAAGTATTATTATGCTAGATCATTGTCAAAGATCATTGCTAACACTGAAGTTCTGAATCTTCTTGGATGGTAAGTTCATAAGACCTGCTTTTGTTATTTCTGTGTCACTCAGACTAAATTGGTTTTTACAGGATGATGAAAACACAGAATTAACTCATTTTGTTAAATTATAAATATTCAGACTTGGTTTTAAAATAATGTGGAAATTAGGGCCTGAAAGGAACCATTTCTGGTATAGTTTAGAATTTTATCAGACTGATGAACCACTTTGTTAGTGCTTTGTGCTTCTTCTGGCAATTGAATGTTATTTCCATGTATGTGGATGCTGTGTTGGTATTATTAAATACTAGTAAAAAAAAGTACTGCATGATTGTTTAAAGGCTTTTGTTTTCTTTTGGGATTTTCATAGAACCTACTCTTTAATCCAAGTAAACCATTCTCAAGAGGCAGTCAGCCTGCAGATGTGGATCTAATGATTGACTGCCTTGTTTCTTGCTTTCGAATAAGCCCTCACAATAACCAACACTTTAAGGTGAGAGTATTGGTTTATATCCAGTTGTGTTTACTATTACAACTTATGCTGTTGACCCTTACTTTATAAATGTGAAAAGACTAGAAAGATGAATTGGTATTTTTCAATATTATGTATTGATGTTAATTTTAAGACCTTAAGGATTTATTCTGTTTTTTAAAAACTTTTCCTTTCTGTTTCTTTTATCTTCATTTGTGTTTAATATTTTTCTCATAGAAATAATACACAGTTTTTTTCTTATCCCCTGTAGATCTGCCTGGCTCAGAATTCCCCTTCTACATTTCACTATGTGCTGGTAAATTCACTCCACCGAATCATCACCAATGTAAGTCCAAAAGGTATTGCTAAATTACTTAAAATTTGTTTTCCTTCCTTTCTTTCCTCTTGTATTTCTTTTTAAGAAAAACATTCTTGGTTTGTAAAAAGATTTTGAACTTAGATGTGTGGTATAGAAAGATTTCTCACAGGTGATATCTAGTAACTGATAAACGATTGTATTTTTCTTTCTTTTTTTAAGATTTTATTTATTTATTCATGTGAGAGAGAGAGAGAGAGAGAGAGAGAGAGAGAGAGAGGCAGAGACATAGGCAGAGGGAGAAGCAGGTTCCATGCAGGAAGCCCGATGTGGGACTCGATCCCAAGACTCTGGGATCACGCCCTGAGCCAAAGGCAGACTCTCAACCGCTGAGCCACCCAGGCGTCCTGCGATTGTATTTTTCATATTCAGTTTGACCTGAGGGCCTTTATTGAGAAAGGTAAAGTTAATAGGAGCCTTTGGAAAGATTAAACTTAAAATATTTTATTTGTATCAAAAGCTCTTGAGAACAGTGCTACTGAGACTATAATTGAACATTTTCATCCCCAAACTTTTTACATACTACATACTATTTTAATACTCCTAGCTTTTTCCTTGCATGTGATATTTTCTGACTTGTTACCTTACCATTTTAAGTTAAAAGTAGTAACTGTTTATGTTGTAGGCCAGAATGGTACATTTAAAAAATGGTGAGATCATGTTTGATTGTACTTTTTAGTAGTCTTCCTTAAATAAATGAAATATTAACACACTTAAATAGAGGTGTTGATGTGATACAAAAGCATATCAGACAAAATTAAGCTCATTAAAGGATACTTGTGAAACCTTTGACTCTGATGAGAGTACATTAAGTAGAATGATAGTGAAACTATCAGATTTGGACCATGAATTTTAACTATTTGACCATTACAGAGTCTCACTGAAGACATTTATGGAAATACTTTGAGACATTTATGGAAATACTTTGTCTTGAAATCACATGAAGTTTTTCTTAGATATTTGGACTCCTAATCTTAAAATTCTACCAAATTCTGTTCTTCTGGTTAGGAACAGTAATATTTTGAAGGTTCTCTAGCTCTACTTTTATCCATTTATGTGTAAATTGGTCAACGTTTTCTCCCTTAAAAAGGGCTTTAATCATTAATTAGGTATATTTGTCCTCTTTATAATCAAATTTGATTTTAAGAGTATATCTTCTGATGAGTTAAAAATTCCTCCCCATATTCATTTGCCTTGGATGTATTGAATTAAACCAAATTCTATTTCTTTTCTTTTTTCTTTTTTCTTTTTTCTTTTTTCTTTTTCCTTTTCCTTTTCCTTTCCTTTCCTTTTCTTTCTCCTTCTCCTCCTCCTCCTCCTCCTCCTCCTCCTCCTCCTCCTTCTCCTTCTCCTTCTCTTTCTCCTTTTTTAGAGAGGGAGCAGGGCAGAAGGAGAGGGAGAGGGAGAACCTTAAGCAGGCTCCATGTCCAATGTAGCCCAACATGGGGCTCAGTCTCAAAACACTGAGATCATGACCTGAGCTGAAATCAAGAGTCAGGTGTTAAAAAAAAAAAAAAAAAAAGAGTCAGGTGCTTAACTGAGCCACCCAGGCACCTCTGTTTTCTCTTTTTTTATTTCATTTTCGTTACCCATTCCTGCAGGAGAAAAATAATTCTAAATCTATTTAGTGACATGTTTAGTTTCTCAATGATATGATAGTAGCATTTTGGGCAGGGCAGTTCTTTGTTGTACAGGACAACCTTGTGCGTTGCTAGACACCTAGTATCCCTGATCCTCATTTCGTTAAATGCCATTTGGGCCACTTTCCTCCTCCAAACCCCAGATATACTGAACAACTAAAATGCCTTGAGGGAATGATATGTTCCACAGTTGAGTAACAGTGGGTTAAATAATAGGTATAAATAACTTTTCATGTTATTTTCTCGAAAGAGAAAGCTTAATGAATCTGATTGCAGATAAGGTATGTTTGTATTAAAAACTTAAAAAGTTTTAATTTTTGCCAGGGTAGTGAACCCCAAGACATTGTATTCTCAATGTTTACTTTCAAGGCTGTTTTAAGAAAAAAAAAAAAAGAGGTGATTTTGCTTCTCAGGTTTATCTGTAATTCAGAATTAAAATATTATTATGTTTCTTCTTTGACTTATAATACTAAAAACATTCCATTTGTTAGAGTGGATGGTTCTACATAAATGCTTAAAAAGTGTATTTAATAAACCCAAGTATATGATTTTTTAATACTTTGTGGCTAGTTACTTTAATTGTGAAATATTTTTGTCTACAATTGAATATATAGAGCACTTTCAAGCATGGACTTGGCACTGCTGTAAGTGGCTGAGCTGCTCCTTTGTGGGTTTAAAGCATGCCTGGAGTGGTACTTCATGCATGCCTCAGTGTATATGGTGAAGTGGTTGTGCATCCTTCTGTACTCTGATGAGTACTGCATGTGTGAAGGTGGAGTGTGTCTGTATCAGAGGTCATGTCAATATGAAGTCTATTTTTATAAAAAGAAACCTATATTGGCTAATTTTTAAAATACTTAGCATCAGTAACCTTCAATGAATGACAAAAAAGCATAAATTTGAGTCTATAAAGCGTCTTTTAAAGGTATACTTTAGATAATGATACTTTATCATACTGTAGAATGTTTGACAAATTATTTCTTGTTATGTTTGGCTTTTTTCTTCCTGTGGTTGAGGCTAATAGATACTGAATCTGAAGTACTTTCTGACTGAAAACGACTATATATAAAGTAATTATGCAGATTTATGGAACTGACCATTAAAAAGTCTCACTGAAGACGGTTATAGAAATACTTTGTCTTGAAATCACATGAAGTTTTTCTTAGATATTTGGACTCCTAATCTTAAATTTATTCATTGATTCTTGGTTCAATACACACCTCATAAGTTCTTTTCTTCCATGATTCTTTAGCCAAATTCACAGATTTTGTTTCTTACTGTCACACTGTCATATAAGATACAAATTTTACTGATATGTTTTTGAGGGGTTATGTAAAATTGATAATACTTTGCAGTTTGTTTTCTTTCTGGGAAACATTCATACTCAATTCATAAGTACAATGTTTAGATCTAAAATATTCTGTTTCTTCCTAAGGAACCTGAAAATCTATTCACTACTTGAATATTACTATACTGTAGACTATCAGCTTCAAAAATGGTACCCCTAGTTCTGTAACTTTTTTTTATCACAACATGCTGTAAGAGATGAATTAAAGTTATAAGATCTATGTTATGTACTTAATCTTTATTGGCTTCCTTTAGGTTAAATTAGATATGTTGTTATAATTGGGAAATTAAAGAAATAGTAATACATACATGTGACCCAGATATCTTAGCGATCAGCAGAACATGCTGTAGCTGTATAGTATTTAGTATTCTATTTTTTTTTCCTTATGGCAGTTTGTTGTAGTTTCCTTATAGATAACTCACATACTGAAAATGATAGTGGTCTCTTCTTACTGAGAGGTTGGAAAAGTTCTCTCCAAGGCACTTGAAAATTTACTTAACTATCTCTTGAAGAATTGCCATAGTTTGCTCATACTATGTACTTGCAAAAGTATTGCATTTGTTTGGCAGTAAACCTAGTGTTTTCAAGGAGGAAAAAAAAGAATTGTCTACTTTAGTTGACTAGTTTCAGAAGGGACACATTTAGTAACTGCTTAAAACACTATAATTTTTGCCAACTACATGATGCCTAGTTTTTAACGCACATTTTATTTGAAAGTATATCTTTAACTTTTACGTTAAAATGAATAAATTTTTATATTATAAAAAATGGCAGTTATGAAAATCACTAAATCTTAAGTTAAAATCATATTATTTTAACAGATGCATCTGGTGTCATGTTACAATTTCAGCAACTATCGATACAGCATAATAGTTTGGATAGGATGTTATATGGGATGCATATCTCTTTAGTTACTAGTTTCTGACAAGATATTATGGGATCAGGAGAATGAGTAGGACAATTGTCTCAATGCATTTTGTGATCATGAAGCCTTTGGGCTTTAAGCTGATTAACACAAGCTGTATAAATTAGTAAATATATGGTAATCAAGTTGTGTTGATTGCTTGGGCAAGTCAAATGACTAAATTGACCAAAGGTTAAAAGGGTCCATTTTATAGCCAAACTGAAACTTGATCATTTGTTAGGAATTAGCTTAAATAAAGTAAGAGTTGGGGGAATAGCAGAAACAACCTTACTATCCAAAGAGAATTTATTTCTTCCCTCACAGCTTTGGGGTCCCTTCCTATAAATAGAGTTCAGGATTCAAATTGTGTATTGTAAGTTAATCATATAATCTACTATCCAGTACCTAGAGTTTGTAATCTAATTTTAAGGTAATATAACCTAAAGTATTCTAGAATTATGGGTGAAGAAATTAGAAGTTGAAGTTGAGAAATAACTTCGTTTTGGATGAGAAGGAACCTAGAAATAGGGTGTGACACCCTTACGTCCTCTTCTTGTGCTAGTTGCATCATTCTTCCAGGTACTTCCTATGTAGCGGAGTGTCATAAGCTGGAAGCCTATGTTTGAAGTTGCCCCATGCTGTGCATAATCTCCATATGGAATGAAAATTCATCCATTTTTGTAGTAACTGATAGATGGACTTTATAACTTTAGTGATTTTCGTAACAAAGTAATGAACTTTATTTTTTTTTCAAAGTAATGAACTTTAAAGTTAAATTAGATACTCTTCAAATAAAATAGGCATTAGAAACTAGAACCAAAGCCAAACAGGTGAAACTGAAATAGATAAATATTTACATAAAAAAATTATCTTTATACACTAATTAGGTATGATCAGTTTGTCTTTGTGATGATCATTAGTCTTTTTGTGTATTGTACCATCATTACATATCAATTTAAGATTATAGGTTTACTAATAGCTTTATTTCATTTACTAATTTTGTGTTGTACTTACCATTGTTGTTTGTAGGCATATAAGTGATGGTTTTTCCACTTATTCCTTCAACATTGTGTTGAACCACTAATCTTTTTTAAAGCTTTGATAATTAGCATTCTTACGTGGGAAAATATATACTATATACGTATGTTTCTGAAATGTGTAAAATATTAAAGTTAAAAAAGGAAAAAGATTGGCTACAGAATTAGCTCTCTAAAGACTGTTTTTCAGATTCATTAACTTATCTGTTAGAAAATCAGTCTTATATTCTTGTGCACATGAAGCAATTTGTCTCATCATTATTGTATTTTAAAATAAATGTATGGGTAGGTGTTTGAATTAAAGATATTATTTGAAGACTTTGGAAATCATGGTGTGTGTTTGCATGGTCTTAGAAAGTTATTCACAGAAGGATAAAACATAAGGCTACAGTGTTAACCAGAGCGTAGAACTCATGCAAATTTGTACTTTTCCTCTCTTATGGTCTCTGTTTTTCTCCAGTCTGCATTGGATTGGTGGCCTAAGATTGATGCTGTATATTGTCACTCAGTTGAGCTTCGAAACATGTTTGGTGAAACACTTCATAAAGCAGTGCAGGGTTGTGGAGCACACCCAGCAATACGAATGGCACCGGTAAGATTAATCATAATTTGAATCCTACCTTCTTCCTATTGCATTTTCAGTATCTCTATCCTATTCCTGCTTTTTTGATTATTTTAGAAAATCAAATGAGTCCCTTCTTTTCTATAACTGTGGTATGTTGTATATTGCAGTATTATTGCAATGCTAGTTATCTGTTTTTCACTATTTCAGTTAATTGAACTTATTTTTCTTTTTCTTTCTTTTTTTTTTAACTTATTTGTCTTAGAGAAATATTCTTACAAAATGCTGTTAAAATCTTCTTTCTTTTCTTTTCTCTTTTCTTTTCTTTCTTTTAACTTTCTTTTTCCTGTAGCTTTTCCTTAAGAATCAAAATATTTTGGTTTGATCCTCATCTTTGGGGATGAGTAAGGGTGGCTTGACTCCTAGATTAAAATGAATGTTTCTACTAATACACAGTTTTGCCTTTTGGATACTGAATATTCCCTGCATAGGAAATTAGAAGTAAAATTAAACATTTTGATTTAAAATAAAAATATTTCATGTTTCAGCAAATATGCTTTGTGTGTTTTAAAATGATAGGCACTTTGTATTGAAGTTTGTGTTTAAACTTAGTAAAAGGAGTGTTTTTAAATTAGGTATTCTAATAGATTAATCTTCTTGTGGAATTTTAAAACTCATGGAACCAATTTAAACAGAGGATTATAGGGCAGCCCAGGTGGCTCAGCGGTTTAGCACCGCCTTCAGCCCAAGGTGTGACCCTAGAGACCTGGGATCGAGTCCCACGTTAGGCTCCCTGCAAAGAGCCTGCTTCTCCCTCTGCCTGTGTCTCTGCCCCCCCCAATCTCTCTATATATATGTTAAATATTTTATTTATTTATTCATGAGAGACATATATATGCTTCATTTTATTTTCATATGATTTATATATATATGTCTCTCATGAATAAATAGAATCTTTAAAAAAATAGAGGATTATAGGATTGTAGAAGTCATTTCTTGGTATTTGTGTATAGCAAGAGTATTACACATGGCAACTCTTGACATTGATTGGTGGTGCTTTGTCTTCTGCTTATTTTCTGTTCTTATTGGCTGCTGTTGCTCACATGATCAGATGCCAACCAGTCACTGTTTTGCAAGGGCTTCTGTAGCTGTATGACCCGTTGTAACTACATCAGAAAAGTTCTTAGTTTCTTTGACTTTTCTCTGTATAGTTAGTTATAGTCACATCATGTCATTTCAAATGAAAATGTAGCTTTTTTTTTTTTAAGATTTTATTTATTTATTCATGAGAGACACAGAGAGAGAGTCAGAGACACAGGCAGAGGGAGAAGTAGGCTCCATGCAGGGAGCCCGATATGGGACTCGATCCCGGGACTCCAGGATCACACCCTGGGCTGAAGGCAGGTGCCAAACCCCTGAGCCACCCAGGGATCCAGCATGTTTTTACCTATTGGTTTTATCTAGTAAATTATCTACTTCACACTTATAATTTAAACAGCTTCCTCCCTGGCATGCTTCTTTTTTCCCAAGTTCCCTTAGTAAAATATTTTGGTTTAATAAAGTTGTAGTTCACTCTTATCCAGTCATCAGTAATTGTTTCTGATGATTTTTTATCTCTGATGTTCAAATAGAGAAGTTTGCTATACCATATATTTTGGGATTCTCTAGTCTAAAAAATTATAGCCAAAGAGTATGGCAGTTATGTTTTATTCAATAAAATAAATAAAATACAGTTATTTTTTAGTTGACTTTTTGTGATAACACATAACTTAATTTTTCTAAAAATCAAAAATTCCAATCTAAGTTAATTGGAGGTAAACATAAGTAATTTACTTAAATGTCATTTAACTAGACATCATTTAAAAAGTTGTTTTGGAAAATACCTTAAAATAAATTGTTTAAAAAATATTCATTCTAAATATTTGGAAGTTAGAACTTTGACCTTTTAAGTTTTCTACTTCTTCTGGTAGAAAATTAATGACTTCCAACAATAGAAATTGGTAGAAAGTCTGGGAAGCCTGGGTGGTTCAGCAGTTGAGCTCCTTCCTGCGTTTGGCTCAGGTTGTGGTCCTGGAGTCCCGGGATTGAGTCCCACATCGGGCTCCCTGCATGGAGCCTGCTTCTCCCTCTGCCTGTGTGTTTGCCTCTCTCTCTGTGTTTCTCCTGAATTAAAAAAAAGAAAAGAAAAGAAATTGGTAGAAAGTTAATATTTACTTCCACTGTAATTTCAATATCCAGTTTACCAGCCATCTGCAATTTAATCTTATGTGCATGAAGACTGGAAAAAAAATGAAACTAAATTATTCTTTTGAATAAAGACAAAATTTGATTGGTAGTCTGAAAATGTTCCCAACATTTAGAAGTTATTTTACTTCTTAGTTCTACTTATTAGCTGATTGTAGAAGGAACATACTATATTAATGAAAGTTATTTCATAAAAGCTGTAACTAGACGTTTTTTGGTCCAAGGACACCTATGATAAGAATTTGGTTTTTATTTCCTATTATTCTATGAGTGTATCAGTATATATTTGATTGGCAGAATTGTTTTTAAGATGTTTATATATGTATGAAATTGTGTGTATTTGTACCCATATATGTATGTACATATATATTGTACATAGTGGCCAAAGGAGAGCTTTCTGGCTGATCCTCTTAGCAGGAAAAATAATTAACATATTTAATATGAAATAACTTTTTAGAATAATAAAATTTTACTATTTAGATGCTTCTTAGGTGAATCTTACCCCTCTTAAACCCGGTGAGTGAATAGTCAGACAACATACGTGGAAATATTGAGCTCTCCCAAAAGCTGCCAGGCATAGTGTTAACACCAGGGAAGCATGATGAACTAAACAGACAAGGCACTTTCCCTCAGAGAGATGCCAGTCTTGTAGATTTTGCTTGAAAACTTCTAATAAAGAGCTCACTACAGGTGCCCATCAAGTCTGGAAACACAGGAAATTGATAATAAATGATTTAATAAATAAGTGACAGGGTATCTCAACCTTGGCACTATTGACATTTTGGAATGTTGTAGGGGACTATCCTATGTATTGTAGGATATTTCGCAGCATTTCTAACCTCTAGCAACTACATGCCAGGAGTACCTGCCCTGCCAGTCCAAAAATGTCTCCAGACATTTCCAGTTATCCCCTGGGAGACAGCTGCCTCCAACTGAGAACCACTGTATTACATGCATTACATGTTCAGTGGGTCATCCTCATTTGTATTGCCTCAGTTGATTCGTGTCTCTGATAAACCTGAGCCTTTGTCTTGTTACAGAAGTAGCAGTCAAAGAAGTTCAATCTGTAAGAAGGCTTTATAAACCACCCTGAATTTGGAGGTAGATATATTTCTTGTCAGAAAGCGCAATTTGAAGGTTTTTCTTTAACCAAGATGGACTCGTCTCTCTGTCACTCCCATTCATCACTCTGTTTTTTGTAGCTCTATAGAATACTTTCAATTCTTCTGTATGACAGCACTGAAGATACTTCATTAAAGTTCCCCTGTACTCCTCAGGTTTTGTCTTATTTTCATATGATTTTAGTATTGGGATTTTATTATTTCAGCTTTCTTTAAAAGCTTGTGGGGATATGTGTGTATGCTGTTTGATCTGCACAAATAACTGTTTAATGAATGACAGTCACATGATTAGTGAATGGTTGACTTTCATTTCAGTGTCTGTCCAGTTCTTCAGCTGTCTTCCTTTACTAGTGCATTAGCTTGATCAAAGCAGGAGTTCTGTTTGGCTTGTCTAGCGCTGGATTCCTGGCTCCTAGAACATGTAGTAGGCATTTAGTACATATTTGTTGAATGAGTGAATGAATTTCTTTCTTGATTTGCCTTTAAAACTCTCCTCTGTTTTGCTTCTCTTTTGGAAAGAATTCAACCTAACACTTTTTTCCAATTAAAATGACATATTAAAAGATCTGACTTTAGTGTTCCAGATGTGGTATAATTGATTGAAGAATGCCATAACCTGCTGTGTCTGCATACCATGTTTCTACTAATGCAGTTTAAAGTTGCATTATTATCTTGGATTGAGCACTTGGTCGTTTAAATGTTTTAGTCTTTCCATATGAACATTGAGCCATAGCTTCTCCATTTTATATTTTTGTGATATTTTTTAAAGTTTGAAATATTTTTAAATCACTAATCATTTACTGTTTTAAAACTAAGGTAGTCTATTAATAAAAAAAGTATACATTTTCACAAATATGTGTAATTTCTGCACATTTTGTTTCTGAGATCCTGGCTCAAGGAATGCTCTTACATGTCTATATAGTCATAGTCTTAAATAAGTTAACAAATGGTTTGGACTTTTAGTAAGCAGCTAAATATTCTTATTAATTAATTATTCCTGGGAATGACCACTTCTATTCTTTGTCAAAGAGCATGTACTAGCCTGGATTCTTACTAATATTTGCAGTATGGAAGGTCAATGAGTAAATTAATGAATGGATTATTTTTCTTACATTTCTAGTTCAGAAATATATTTCTTCTTTAGCTTTGTTGTTCCTGATTTTATATAATCCCCCAGTTGGTTATTAATTAAAAGGTATTTGAATTGAAAACTCTGTTTAACCCTTTCAAGTCTTTACCACATATTAGGCAGCAGTGCTAGAACAAAATTTATATGCTGATGTAGAGATGACATAATTGAACTATTACCTAGCTTTTTGAAAATGATTATTGAATAAGAGATAATTATTCTGTTAGTTGTTCTCTGATCTGTGGTCCTGTGCAATAGCTGCATCAGGGAAGGGGAGTTATGCTTAGTTACAATTTACTAAATAAATTTGTTTAGTGAAAGTTGATCACTTTGATCTAAGGTGTTACCATGACTTAGAATGAAAAAAGAATAGAATTTAATGGGAGCAGACAGCAAAAGCAGAATTTATTAAATACATTCAGTAAGATATTGCCAATGGGATTATAAAATAAAAGCAAGCAGTATTTGTAAGTTTTGCTGTTTCTTTCCTGTAGTGACATTCTTGAGCATTAATGTGTATGTTTTCCCTTTGAGGCAAAACCCTTTAGCGTTCTAGGGTGTACTAACAAATGTGTCTTATACTGAAACATTGAGAATTGTGGCTGTGTGCTACAGATACATATGCATCTCGACTTTTTACCTCTGAAAGACAGCCCATTTACTTGGACATTATTAATATGGATGCACAGATGCTGGATAGCCTGTTATCTGTTATTTGCAATTTCTCCAAAGAAGCCATACAGATGCCCAACAGGCACATGCTCAACATCACTAAACATCAGGGAAGTGCAAATCAAAACCACAGTGATAAATCACCTCACTAGTCAGAATGATTAGAAAAAAGTCAAGAATTAACAGATGTTGGCAGGATGTGGAGATAAAGGAACCCTGCACATTGTTGGTCAGAATGTAAATTGGTACAGACACTAGGGGAAATAGTACGGAGATTTTTAAAAAAAATTAAAAATAGAGATATTATACAATCCAGCAACTCTACTCCTAGATACTTATCTGAAGAAACAAAAACCCTAATTTGAAAAGACATGCACCCCTGTGTTCACTGCAACATTATTTATAATAGCAAGATATGGAGGGAACCTAAGTGTCCATCATACACACTGGAATATTACTCAGCCATAAAAAAGAATGAAATCTTGCCATTTGCAACAACGTGGGTAGACCTTGGTATTATGTTAAGTCAGACAAAGATAAATACTATATGATTTCATTTATATTTAGAATCTAAAAAACAAAACAGAAACAGAATGATAGATACAGAGATCAAACTGATGGTTGTCAGAAGGGAAGGGCCATGGATGGGAACAATGAAATAGGTGAAGGAGATTAATTTAACTTTCTTTCAGTTGTAAAATAACTAAGACATGAGGATGTAATGTACAGCATAAGGAATATAATCAATAATGTAACCATTTTTTATATTTTTATTATTATTTTTTTAGATTTTATTTATTCATGATAGAGAGACAGAGAGAGAGAGGCAGAGACACAGGCAGAGGGAGAAGCAGGCTCCATGCCGGGAGCCTGACGTGGGACTCGATCCCGGGACCCCAGGATTGCGCCGCGGGCCAAAGGCAGGCGCCAAACCGCTGAGCCACCCAGGGATCCCCCCATTTTTAAAAAAATACTTATTTTATTATTTATTCATGAGAGAAAGAGAGGGGCAGAGATACAGGCAGAAGGAGAAGCAGGCTCCACGCAGAGAGCCAGACGTCGGACTTGATCCCAGGTCTCCAGGATCAGGCCCTGGGCTGAAGGCAGTGCTAAACCACTGAGCCACCTGGGCTGCCCCTGTTGTAACCATTTTGAATGGTGACAGATGGTAACTGGACTTACTGTGGTGACCATTGTATAATGTATATAAATATTAAGTCATTATGTTGTACACCTAAAACTAAAAACATTAATAAATAAAGGGGTATGTGTCAGAACTTGATTTTTTTGTGTTGTTTTAAAGGAAGGGGGCGGGAAATGATTTGTAACAGTATAAAAGGTGGTTTTATGTCCAGAATGCAATTGTTGGATTTTTTGTTGAATAACATTTGTAATTATGGCATCAGCATAGCATCTACCATACTGTCTCTGTAATTGAAGCACGTTTTTTGTGCTTCATGCAGACTTACGTAGCGTAGACTTTTGTGACTTATGCTTGTCAAAGAGTTCTTTCTCTCTTTTACTAATATTCTTCAGGCAAAATACATGCATCCTATTAACTTGAGAGAGGTGGAACGCCTTGAAGGAAAAAGCAAAACTTACGGTTAACTGTTAAATACAATGATTGCCAATATGGCATATTTCATCAGGTCTAAGAAACACTTATTTTTAGTTTTTAACATCTCTGAAATTGGGACTGCATCTTATTTGTCTGGTGTCTTAAGAGTTGTTGGTCTTTCATTTCTTGTGGAACATTAACAATGCAATTATTAAAATTAATGTAGAATCTATGAAATATCTGTATATTTGTGTGAGATAAATGTTTGTTAAATGAATAGTTCAGTGTATGTATTTGTGAGAGCAATAGACTAAATATTTTATCCCTAATGTTTTCCACATTTTGGAAAATTGTTTTTTTATGTAGGAGTCAACTTGATACTAAAGTGTTTAGTATTTTTAATAGATTTTCACTTAAACTTTATGACACATTATATATAAGAATAATATAGATGCTGCAAAAATAGTTTCCATTTGTTTTTTAAGTTTAATAATATTAATCTTTTACTTACTTTTGGATGCTTCTACTCATACCATACATATGATGGGATAAAATGTCTCTTTTTTTCAAAGATTTTTCTAATGGATTTATTTTTGAAAGTTAGATAGCTATTGTCTTGAATTTGATGTCTGATTTTTACAAGGTGATGACATATTTTTGTTTTTATTTTTAGAGTCTTACATTTAAAGAAAAAGTAACAAGCCTTAAATTTAAAGAAAAACCTACAGACCTGGAGACAAGAAGCTATAAGTATCTTCTCTTATCCATGGTGAAACTAATTCATGCAGATCCAAAGCTCTTGCTTTGTGTAAGTATTTTTTATGAAAGGCCTTGAAATTACTACAATAACTTAATTTGGCTTATGTGAAACACCAAGACCTTGGAGATGATTATTAGCTAAAGAATACTCACTGATCCTTTCTGATCATGCTTGAAACCCAAGACATCTTTAAGAAAACTTATAAACATTACATTTCTTTAATGCTACTATAATTGAATTTCTTAACCTTTCTCCTTAATTTCCCCTATCATTAAATAACATATTTTGGTGAGATCTTTCTTAGCCTTGTTTCCAGGTTTATTCTATTTAGACATTGTCCTGGAATGGGGATGGAGGTAATGAAATGAACATAAATCCAAGTTTTTTCTCATATTCACAGTTGGTTTTTAAATCTCCAATTGCAATTGCCAAACCATTTAGCTTTCTTATTTCCCTTTCTTCTCTCATCAACCTATTATCACTGGCTTCGCCTGAAAGTACTGTATTGGAAGGAGAAGGAGGTAGATGGGTGTGGTTAGCACTTAACTATTGTTATAACTCTGCTTTTGCAGCCTCAGGTGGTATTTGATTCCTGGGGCAAAACTGTAGTACACAAAGTAGTCAGGAACTACCAGATGTAAATGAGTGCTAGTTATATAAGTAATTGAAAGCATAGGCTCTGGAGACAGACTGATGATGTGATTTTAGGTGACTTAACCTCTCTGTCTTCCTTTTCTCATAATGATGATAATAGTCCCTGTCTCAGAAAGATTGTTAAGAAGCTTGAGATAGTATAGTTATGCTTTTAGGAACGAACAATGTTTAATAAATGCATAATTAGCACTAAATGTTAACTATTATTACTATTAATAAAATACAGTCGACATTAATATTAATGTTATTAATGCCCCAAATATGGCAGTTTTGTATTTTGAAGGTCATAGGATAACATGTGTAACCTTTGTTGAAGTTTCTCCTACCCTGGAGAGCAGCTTCTGGAAAAATTTCTTAGTGCTTTGGCAAAAGTTTTTATAAGTGCTGACAAGGTGCTTTCAAATTACTATATATAGGAGTTCATAACTTGATGTCCATATGTTCAAGAGTTCTGTGAACCCCTTGAACTTAAAAAAAATGTGTACATGAGTATTTTTTCTTCAGAGAAGTGAGAGAGGGAGAGATACACAGAATTCTTAAAGGGATTAGTAATGCCAAAGGAAGGCCTGTGATATTTTGAATTCTTTGAGAAGCCCATCCAAATTTGGGAGTTCTATAGAATAAATTGTTAGAATCTGACATGGAAAATTCCATAGAGCCTTATCAGTGAGACTGTGAAAGTAATTAAATCCCCTGTCTCCTCACATCTTTGTAGCATAAATTATTTTCGGTGGGATTTCATCATGCATTTTGTGTAATATATTCATACCACTCTGCATGCCTGTACATCAGAGTAAAGAATGCACCAGTCACTGGTGTCTTCAGTGTTCAATATTTCATTAATCAAAGAATAAAAATTTAAACAAAACTTGGTATTTTCCAAGGTTGAAATTTAGCCAGCTGAAGTCATTTAATTGAAATTAGTCTCTTTGTTGCCATCTAGTGGTGAAACAACTTTTCTCAGCATAACCAAAGGTAAGTTAAAATAGTGACTCATTGTAAATAATTATTCTTATTTACACGAAGAATTCTAAATCGTAGTAAGTAGGAGCAATATAGGAATAACTACTAAATGATGTCAGTCATGGTATTTTTAAGGTAACATGATTTGATTGTCTACCATTCCTACCATCTCTGCCGTAATCCACTGCTCTCATTTTGTCAGGCCTCCTAATCGCCCAGCTCATACTCTCTTCTACCTCCCTGTAAACATTTCTCTGCACTGGAGTTAAACTTATGCTGATGTCTTTAGCAAGAAAATCTTATCATGCCTCTTGCCCAGCTTAGAACCTTTTAGTTGAAATTGCCCTTGAAATAAAGACCAAACTCCGCATAGACCTACAGGGGCATGCACAGTCTGACTCCCACCCGCCACGTCTGCCACATCTAGCATCCTGTTTTTCTCTCTTTTTTACTGTCGTCACGGTGGTCTGTCTTTCCTTCCATCTTACCTACTACATTCCTTCATACCTTCTCTTGCTCTTCCTTCTGCTTATGATCTGCTTCCCTATTCTGGCTAATTTTGAGCAATTAGCTACTAGCCTGAGGGAGCCTCTCTGCCTGTGCCCCCTTTCTCTAGTTAGGTTCTCCAAGCAGCACGTACCTTTGCAGTTCTTGTCTCATTTGCAGTTTCACAGTTGTTGGGCTGGTTATTTTATTGATGTTGGCCTTTTCCACCAGACTTCCATGTTCTTAGAGGGTAGGAAACACATCTTTTTAATGCTCTGTCTTCAGCTTTCAGTAAATGTTACTGAGTTATTCGTGAATGAACCTAAATTTTATTTTATTTTTGAACCTAAATTTTATAAAGTAGGCCAACAGTTTTGAATTACAAATATCTTAGGATGAGGGTTTACCTTATCATTATAATGAGAAGGAATCCATAGTTAGCAAAATAAAATGGGGCCATAAGTTGCATTGGTCTCACTTCAGTGAACCACATAGGAGCATCTGAGTGGTTTGGTTAAGTGTCCAACTCTTGATTTCTGCTCAGGTTGTGAGATCGAGCCCTGTTGCAGGCTCTGCGCTCAGCAGGGAGTCTGCTGGAGATTCTCTCCTCCCTCTGCCACCCACCCCCAATAAATTCAAAACCAATCAGTTCCAAACCAGAGGTATATCATTTAGCTAGTGTAGTGTTGGTGAAAAAAACTTACCTACTCTTTATATTGTTATGATTTTTTTAATTAAAAAGCTAATACCTAGCTTTTATTTTCTTTTAATTAGGATTTTCTCTGGACATTATTCACATGAAGAAAGTATAGATGTAAATTAAGTGAATCCTTAACAAAAGCAATATTGACTTTTTAAAAAATTCCACAATTATTGTAGCTTGTTGAGATATGATTCACATACCATAAAATTGACCATTTTAAATTATACAATTCAGTGGTCTCTAGTATATTCACAAGATTGTGCAGTGTCACCATTATCTAATTCTAGAATATTTTCATCACCATAAAAAGAAGCCTAGTGTACCCATTAGCAGGCATTCTTCATCCTCTTATCTCCAGCTCCTGGATAGATAGTTTTTTTTTAAATTGAACTTGCTTTTTTTCCTTGCAGAATCCAAGAAAACAGGGACCTGAAACCCAAGGCAGTACAGCGGAGTTAATTACAGGACTTGTCCAGCTGGTCCCTCAGTCACATATGCCAGAGATTGCTCAGGAAGCAATGGAGGTGAGGAGAGATGAATTCTAGGCTCTGGAAAGGAAGTGCATTCTTCATGTTTCTTTTGTTTGTGGTTTCAGTGAGTGATAGATGTCATTTCTGGACATCTGTCAGAGATGGCATTTCTAGAAAATGGTATGTTTGTTTTTTGTATGCTGTTTTAAGAACTCGATAGAAAGAAGGGGTTTTTACTTTATGAGCAGAAACATTGTGCAAATTCATATACTTCATACAAAACCTTAAAATTTTCTTTTTTTTTTCTTTTTCTTTTTTAAAAAATATTTTATTTATTTATTTGAGAGAGAGAGAGAGAGAGAGAGAGAGAGAGAGAGAGAGAGAGAGGCAGAGACACAGGCAGAGGGAGAAACAGGCTCCATGCAGGGAGCCCGACGTGGGACTCGATCCTGGGTCTCCAGGATCACACCCCAGGCTGCAGGCAGCACTAAACCGCTGTGCCACCAGGGCTGCCCTAAAACCTTAAAATTTTCTAATTGCAGTTGACTTTTTGGAGTTTTTAAAATATATATTGAATTTTAAATTGAGGTCTAATACATATCATAAAGTTTACTCTTAAAGTATTTAGTCCAGTATTTTTCACTATATTCACAAGGTTGTGTAGCCATCATCACTGTCTCATCCTGAAATATTTTTGTTACCCTAAAATGAAACCCTGGAATTCTCCATTCCCCTATCACCCCAGCCACTGGCAACCACTAATCTGTTTTCTTTCTGTCTTTATAGATTGGTTTATTCTAGCCATTTCATATAAATAGAACCATAAAATATGTGGCTTTTTGTTTCTGGCTTCTTTCATTTAACATGTTTTCAAGCTTCATCCATATTGTAGCATGTAATAATACTTCAGTGTTTTTTATTGCCAAATAATATTCCAGTATATGCATACATGACATTTTGTTTGTTCATTTGTTGATGGATATTTGGTATTGTTTTTACTTTTTGGCTATTATAAGTAATGCTGCTATGAAAATTTGTATAAAAGTTTTTGTGTGAAAAAAAAAAAGTTTTTGTGTGAATATATCTCTCAGGCATATATACCTGCCAGTGGAATTGGTGGGTTGTATGGTAATTCTGTTTAACTTTTTGAATGAGCAAACTTTTCCAAAGTGACTACATCCTTTTCTACTCCCACCAGCAGCATATATGGGTTTTGTTTCTCCGTTCTTGCCAACAATTATATTGTCTTTTGGATTATAGCCATCCTAGTAGGTGTGAATATAGTTGACTTAAAATTTTTTTTTAATAATGATTGGTAAATACAGTCTTATAATGTTAGTTTATATAGTTTTATAAATATAGTTTTATAAAATTTAAAACCATCTTACTGAAGTATGATTTACATATAAATAAAAAAATCATGTAAGATTTATAGTATTTCTAGTCACCCTGGGAAAGTTCTGTGTCCTGTGCCCCACTCCGTGTCCCAGATTCCACTGATCTCATTCCTATTGTAGATTAATTTTGCCAGTTCTGGAAGTTCATATGACTGAAATCTTCTATTATATATTTCTTTTTGTCTGGCCTCTTTCACTCACAAGTTTGAGATTCATCCCGGATATTACATGTGTTACTTCCTTTTTTTTTTTTTTTATTGTTGATAAATACTCTGTTTACTGATTAAAGCAGTTTATTCACCTGTTAATGGCCAGTTAGGTGAACATATCCATCATTGTTGAAAGTTGTCTTGTGCTCCTTTGTGTTTCCTTCCTCCCTCTCCCCTCTTACTGTCCTGTCTGCTCTCATCCTTTCCTGGCAACCATTGACTTGCTTGCTGTTATTGCAGGTTAACTTGCATTTTATATAAGTGGTATTATAAAGTATCTTCTCTTTTTGTCGTCTTTAACTGTGTGCTCATCATAAATTCATATATGTTGCTGCATGTGTATTGCTGTATAATGTTCCATTTTGTGGCCAGAGCAAAATTTGTTTATCCCTTTACTTATTGATAGATATTTATGTTGTTTCTAGTTTTTGGCTATTACAAATACAACTTCTAGAAACATTTATTACAGATTTGTATATGTGTCTACACATATGCTTTTATTTCTCTTGGGTGAATACTAAAGAATGCAAAAATCTTACTATGTGGTCTTTATGAGAGACACAGCTTAAATATAAAGACACTGTGTGGTTGATATTTCAAGGACAGGAAAATATGCCATACATATATAAACTCAAGAAAGCTGGAGTAATATACAAATACCGAGTTTAAAGCAGGACACGTTACTGGTGACAAAGTGGGACATCTCATTATTACAAAAGTGCCTAATCTACCCAGAAAATAAAACTTTATGAACCTAAAAGCAAAGCTTCAAAATATATAAATATATATATGAAGTAGAGCTAGACAAATTCAGTTGTAGTGGGATATCTGAGCATACTTTTCTCAAAGCCTAATAGAATAAATAAGCCCCCAAAATAGTAAGGATAGAAGATTTGAACAAGATTAACAGGACATATATAGAACATTGCACTCAATAAATACTTTCTTTGGGGATCCCTGGGTGGCGCAGCGGTTTGGCGCCTGCCTTTGGCCCAGGGCACGATCCTGGAGACCCGGGATCGAATCCCACGTTGGGCTCCCGGTGCATGGAGCCTGCTTCTCCCTCTGCCTGTGTCTCTGCCTCTCTCTCTCTCTGTGACTATCATAAATAAATAAAAATTAAAAAATAAATACTTTCTTTTCAAGTGCACATGAAACGTTCAATATATCCTGAGCATGAAGTAAGTCTCAACAATCTAAAAGATTGAAATCATTCAGAATTTTTTGGTGACTGCAGTGTAATTAAGCTAAAAATCCATAATAAAAAGCTTTATGAAATATCAAATGAATATGTTATATTTTTATTCATACTCTACTAGTAGGAATGTAAATTAGTACAACCATTGTTAAAAATTGTTTTGCAATATCAACAAAGTAAACATAGGACCTAGCAGTTCTATTCTAAAGTATGTATCCAATAGAAATGCATATGTATGTTTACCAAAAGACACATACAAAAAATATTAATAGTATAATTTGTAAAAGTACTCAACCCCCTCTCCCCCTCCAAGACTGGAAGCAAGTTAAATGTATCAACAATAGAATAGATAAATAATTTTGGTTATATTCATTCCATTGATTACAGCAGTGAAAAAAGAATGAGCTATTTCTGCTAAATGCAGAGCATGGATGAATCAGTATCACAAACATAATGGTCAGTGAGAACAGCCAAACACAAAAGAGAACACACTCTGTGATTCCCTTTATATAAATAACAAATAGGCAATAGTAATCTGTGGTGGTAGAAGTCAGAACAGTGGCTACCTTTGTCAAGCACTAATGATTAAAGGGAATATGAAAAGGGCTTCTAGGCACTGACAGTGTTGATCTGGGTAATAGTTACATGGAGTATGCACATTTGCAAAAATTCTTTGAGCTATATACTTAAGATTTGCTGCTTTATTGTTTGTACTGTATGTTTCATTTTACCAAAAATGTTTTAGTATTCATCGTTTGACTCATTGCTTAAATTTGTGTACATTGCTGTTGGACCTATAAATTGGTATACTTTTTGCATTCTCGTTGGGAGGCTATTTGATAGTATTTGACAGAAGCAGGGCAAATATCCATTTTTTTGTCCAAATAATTCAATTCCTGTAATTTTTTTTTTTAATTCTATAAATACAATTCGGAGGGAGTAAGCTACACACACACACACACACACACACACACACGCACGCACACATATATGTGCTTATTGCTCTGATTTATAATGAGAGAATATTAGAGAATTTAAAATACTAGTAAGAACAGGTTAATATTCAGTGATAACATTTCACCTTGGCGAATTAATAAACATCCATTAAAACATATAGATCACATGGAAATACGGAAAAATGTTTATGAAATGTCAAATGAGTATATTGTGTTTAGACCTTTGTTAAAATACATGTGGAAAATAAAATGGAAGGGAACATAACAAGGAAAGCAATCATAATAAGGCAGGGAAACAGTTAACATATTGTCTTTCATTGTGATAAAAAGTGTTTTTTTAAACAGAACTATAAATAGAGAATTTGCCATTTAAAGAGCCAGTAAACGGTACTGTTTTTATACAATAGTGACAATTGAATGTAAATTAGTGTTGTTTTTCCTTGGTATGAGAGCTAAAATTTTTGAAGATTCTCACAATGAATGAAGCTTTTCATTATATATCTAAAAAGAATTACAATAAAAGTGTTTGAAATAAGATAATACAGGTCTGGTCTTTATATCAATTACAAGTTTTAGGATTATAAAATGGTCTAAGGTTAGACATTTATATATTTTCCTAATGTAAGGCAAGTTACTAATGCAGATATTAGCAGTTTGTGCATTTGATTTGCTTTTAAGAGAAGAAGAAATCAGTTCTCATTATTTGTTCCAAATAGCATTTTATTGGAGTTTTAATAAAAGGTTTTAAAGGGGAGTATAGAATCACCAAATATACTGACCAAGGACTGAGAAGAATATGCGTAGCTCAGTGGTGTCCCTCTGGGGGAATGTTCCTCCATTGTGGAATTCGAGTTAAGATAGGGCAGGTTTCAAGGAGGAGTCTTGTCTTTTCCACTTTATACTTTGATGGTTTTTATTTATTTAATAATGGTGTTTTTGTATGTTAGCTTGTTTTGTATGTTTTTGTTTGTATATTTTAAGTAAATTGCTTAATTCCTGTTACTGTTCTGTAAACCAAAATCCAATTTCAGTTCTATTTTTAATTGTAATATTTAACAATGAATAATCTGCAATGAATTGCGAAGCCTATTGTGCTCTTCTTTTCTCTCTTGTTTTTGGAAATAATTGATCTTTTCTGTTCCAAAAGAATTTGTGGTGAGGAAGATAACTTCTGCTTTATCTGTTGGCTTTGAAGAAAAATATTGTTGTGTGTATTAATTTTGGTGAATTCTCCTTACTTAGGCATTTTTTTTTGTTCCATTGAGTTCTTTGACACTTCTTGAAATTACTTAGTTTATATCTTAAAGTAGTTTTTACATGTCTATATTGCTCCTCTGAATTCATCAATCATTTAATTATATCCCAGTATGGCATTTAAAGTAGGACTAATAGAAATAATATGATTTGATTCTACATATATTATTCCCTAGAGATTTGAGTTCTTCAGAGTTTTTCTCCTTTGCCTTATACTGTGTGTTAAGTCTACAATTAAATAGCTTGGTTTGTTAGCATTTGTAAAATAAGTATTACAGTGTTACATTTACCAAAAAAAACTTTTGAGTAACTCTTCTCTCTTTTTTAAAATTCAGGCTTTGCTGGTTCTTCATCAGTTAGATAGCATTGATTTGTGGAATCCTGATGCTCCTGTAGAAACATTTTGGGAGATTAGGTATGTATGTACTTTTATTTTTCAATTCAAGATTTTATTTTGTGTTTATTTTTTGTGTTTAGATATTAACTCTGTGGTACTTGGTTTATTATAAAATTTTATTTGCAGAGGTTTTATGATTTTATATTTTATTTGGCTTAAAATTATTACTACTATTTTTTGGCTTAAAATTATTAATTAGATTACTTGTTTTAACTGCAAGAATTGGGATCCCTGGGTGGCACAGCGGTTTAGCGCCTGCCTTTGGCCCAGGGCGCGATCCTAGAGACCCGGGATCGAGTCCCACGTCGGGCTCCCGGTGCATGGAGCCTGCTTCTCCCTCTGCCTGTGTCTCTGCCTCTCTCTCTCTCTCTCTCTCTGTGTGTGACTATCATAAATAAATAAAAATGAAAAAAAAAATAACTGCAAGAATTGCTGTCACAGCAATTTAGAACGTAAATTTTTTAAATTGTGCTTAATTTTATTACCCAGCCATAAATACTCTTACTTGTGTTCTTTTCTGTTTCAGATTTCTGTGTAGTACAACTGTATTTTAAATCGTTTATTATAAGCTTATAATGTTAAAACTGTGTAATGTTAATAATGTGTTTATAAAACTATGGTCTTTATAAATAACCTGTAATACCAGTGATTTGTGTAAGTGAATTAATAATATCTGCCTAAAAGGTAAAAATATATAGTTTTATAATTTATTTCCTAGCTTATATAAATTATATTTTAAAGAGCACAAAGGTAACATATTGAAAGGATGGGAATGTCTAAGCCTGAGGTTTTGTCATTATCTTGTCATAGAGGTAGGTGCACTAAGTCACCTGGCAGCTGAGTTAAATCCTAGACACAGAGCAGTATTCTTTGCTAGTCATATAATGTGATTTGATAGTAATCATATATGTAATTTAAAATTTTCTAGTTGCCACATTACAGAGAATAAGCAGGTAATATTTTAATATTTTTAAACCCAGTACATTTAGAAATTATTTTAATATGCAATCAGTATGAAAGTTATTAGGATATTTTACATTCTTTTTTTCATTAAGTATTCAAAAAATTTTTTTAAAGATTTTTAAAAATTTATTTATTTATTTATGAGAGAATTCACAGAGAAAAGCATAGAAATAGAGGGAGATGAGGCTCCCCATGGGGAGCCCGATGTGGGACTTGATCCTGAAACTCCAGGATCATGCCCCGAGCTGAAGGCAGATGCTCAATCACTGAGCTACCCAGTCATCAAAATTTGCTTGCATTCCATACTTACAGCACATTTCAGTTTGGGCAAGCTACATTTTAAATGCTTAGTAGCTACATGTGGCTGGTTAGTGGCTACTGTATTGGACAGTGTGGCTGTAGAGTAGGGATCAGCAAACTTCTCTAAAAGGTGGAGTAGTAAATATTGTAGTGTTGGTGGGCCAGATAGTCTCCGTCAGAACTATTTGGTTCCACCATTGGAGCATGAAAGTTACCAGACGTGATATGTAAATGAATAAGTATGGCCATGTTCCACTAAAACTTTATTTACAAAAGCAAATAAGGACTGGATTTGGCCTATAGGCAGTTGTTTTCAGATCCCTGCTTTAGAGCACTGGGTTTACGTACAGTCTGCTGTGTGCGTGGTCTGTCATTTCTTCTTGAGTCTTCTGCAAAGATAAATGGATGACACAACTGGGAGTTTGGGGGGTTAGAGGATTTAGAGTTTTTTTTAACATAATCTGTAGACTTAATTCCCTTTGATTATCATACTGTTAACATTTTGATAACCATTTTTCTAAAATCCTAGCTTCTCTCAACTTGTATCTGTTATAAGAGAATGTCATTCTTACGTATTTTGAGGTTATTTATTGAGGTTATTTATTGACGATACTGCTAACAGTGAACTTTATGTTATTGCAGCTCTCAAATGCTTTTTTACATCTGCAAGAAATTAACTAGCCATCAGATGCTTAGTAGCACAGAAATTCTCAAATGGTTGAGGGAGATTTTGATCTGCAGGAATAAATTTCTTCTTAAAAATAAGGTAAGCAAAATGACATCTTTAAAATGGAAGAATATATGGGGGATAATCGGTAGAGATTAAAGAGATGTATGTTAGCTAAATTAAGTCTTAATGTTAGCTCTTCCTGTCTACAAAGTCTTCAAAGGAAATATATGTACCAGAAGATGATGACTGACAAGTTAACATTTTAAAAATATTCTGAGCCTTTGTCCTTAGAGCTGCAATCCTGATAAATTCTAGTTAAGCAGGACTCTGTGAGATCTAGGTCTAGGAGGAATGGGGCTGCTATAACGAAATTAGATTGAGAAACATATTCCATCTTAAGTTTGTGCATAGGGCTGGAGCCCTTATGTGTTATGGTTTAGGCTAGTCCAGAGAATGGTATCTATCAAGAAACTGAAGGGAAGAGGTTGAGGGTGTTTCATCTAAGTTTATTTATATTCCTTCCATAACAGTTTCACCTCTTCGAATATCTGAGTTTTCTTCCTTAGGGTTGAGTGAAAAGTTTTAATTCTGAACTATTAAAATATGGGGACAGAGTGTTAGGGGGTTAGAGAAGAGCTTTATATTTCTTTTATAAAGTTTCTATAGTCAATTAGAATTCTTTTCTATTATGGCATAATTTCAGGAATACTTGATCCAATGAATTTTTACCTATTTCTGGAATCATAGCTACAAAAAAATCTCAAACGTATTAAACTCATGCTTTTCAGTGTACCATGCAGCTTGTTAAATTTCTTTGTTTACACATGGACTAATGGTGAGTTGGCATCTGAGCAGACTCCAGGGTTTCATACCCTTGCCTGTGGTAATTCTCCAGAGTATAAGCGTTAGTAATACAGTAATCTGTATTTGTCTGGTCAGTAAAGTTACCCTTGTAACATACTTGGCATATAAGCCAGTGTTAATTATTCATCCAAAGGAATGTAATCTCAAAAGAGTCTGTTTACAATTATCCTGACATGACACAGGATGAAATCTTATGGGAGAAAATCTTTGTCATTCGTAATTGACTCAGAAGTACATTATATTTTTCATATGTTGTTGATGTTTTATGTTTTACTTGTGTCCATGTTAGATCTAGAAATGTTAATTCTGTATTTCTAGAATCTTGTTTTGGATGATTTGAAGGGTAAAAAGCTAAGGGGAGTTTCAAAGATATTGAACAAACTATTTGCACTACTGGGTTTTATTGCATATTGTTCAAGGTAAGGGGTATGAGTTGGGATGAGAGGTTTTCCAGGATAGCCTCAAACAGGAAGAGAGCTTGTATTATGTATTTATTTTTCTTGGTTGTCAGTGCATCAGAAAGGCTTACTTATTTTTTCTCTTTAGCAGGCCGATAGAAGTTCCTGTCACTTTCTCTTCCTTTATGGGGTAGGATGTGATGTTCCTTCAAGTGGAACTACTAGTCAGATGTCCATGGATCATGAAGAATTACTACGTTCTTGTACTCCTGGAGCCTCTCTCCGGAAGGGAAAAGGAAACTCATCCATGGTAAACAGCTACTTTTGTAGTTTTTCTGTATCATTGTCATCTATGCTGTATAGTTTTTTTCCTGAATGAACTTTGGTAAATTTCAGCTAGATAATATAGTAAAGAACTGCTTAGATTCTAGTTCCATTGCTACTCTTTGTGGAACCTTAGGCAAACTCATAACATCTCTGTGACCCAGTCCCTCACCTGTAAAATGGGGATAATAACAATTTATGCCCCAGAATTGTGAGGATTAAATGAGATTGATGTGTAAAGAGTACTTGGTTATTTGGCAATTACAGGCTGTAGTTGTTAGCTAAAATTATTACAAACCTCTATGTAAAAGAAGACCATTCATATCCCAGAAGTTTAAAAGTTGTACCAACTACCAAAAATACAAATTTACCAGGAGATATAAAGCATTTTGCTTGATGTTATAGATAAGTGTTTGTGTTTTTTGTTTGTGTGCATGTTTCCTTTTAAAAAATTACAAGTGAAAATACCAAATCATTACAAAAGAGTTTCTTTTACAGACCAAACTTTTTATTAATGGTATCTTTACTGTTAAAAACACTGTTTTTGGCATTTAGTATGCAGCTCCCAATCTAGAGAGTACGTACATTCTTTAATCCTTATCAGTGGAGATGAATATCAGTTTGCTTTTTTCATGGGAAGGTCAGTACTATGTCTTATTGTAGGGTTAGGTTGTCTTTCTTAATCGTTGCCATTATATAGTCTGCAGGAATCTTGATTAGACTGATTTTCCACAGAAGATCTTGCTGGTCCACTGTAACCATTGGCATTATATTGTTAGACTTGAAAATCATGAAGTACAGACCAAAGCTTTTTTATCCCTAATTTTCAGTATAACATTCTGTTGAGGACAAAATAACAAGTAAGCAGTATAGTGTTTACTGTTGTCTGTGTTAACTGCAGAATTTATATTCATTTTGTAAATGAGGATTTCTTTTGGAGTATGTAATCCGGAATCAAGTATATCTTCTATAGCAATATTTAGTTCTTGTTTGTGCCCTCATTTTAGTACTTACTGCAGTGTTTACTTTATTTCTTGCCCTCAGTAGGTAGATAGAATTTCTTATTACTCCCTTTGTCATTTATAATTTGAGTTGGAAATGCATTGCATTTTTCATTCAGTAGATGTATGCTGTGGGTACCTTCCTTGTGTGTGTTTGCTCAATCTGCATTTCTAGAATCTGGAATCAAATATCTGTTTGATTTGAAATTGGACAAATACTAGCATGATGTTGTTTCAAATCTCATTTCTCATTCAGACAAGATACTGAGGAGTTTGAAGATTCCTGTTACGATGCAAGGGAAAGCTTTTGTGGGTTATTGTATGCAGACATACATGGTATATAGTTTGTTGTATTGTTGGATTTTGTAAATAAAATTACCTACATTGCAAACATAATGCCTCCCATTCCTGACTCTCAGGATAGTGCAGCAGGGTGCAGCAGTACTCCGCCAATATGCCGACAAGCTCAGACTAAACTAGAAGTGGCCCTGTACATGTTTCTATGGAGCCCTGACACTGAAGCTGTTCTGGTTGCCATGTCCTGTTTCCGTCACCTTTGTGAGGAAGCAGATATCCGGTGTGGGGTGGATGAAGTGTCGGTGCACAACTTCTTGCCCAACTATAACACATTTATGGAATTTGCCTCTGTCAGCAATATGATGTCAACAGGTAAATGTGGGTAATGTTTTTTCTTCCTCTTGTTCAGTTTGCCTTGAATCAATGACATCCAATTGTGCTAGGAATGTAGGAACTACTTTGTAAATTTATAGGATTAATTCAAATCGCTTACCTGAAACCTTTTCTACACAAGATAGGGTGAAAGTAAATAGCATTTGAAATAAATCGTTAACTTGATACTGAGCTTTTAATATGTGGTATATTTGTTTAAAAACCGGCATTATAAATTGCTGTCAGTTACAAATTTTATAATTTACTATGGCTGAACTATATATAGTGAAGTTTTAGACGGTGGCACATGTTTTGAGTAGCTACAGATGGGAATATCGATTTTACGCTGTGGACATTGTAGAGTCCAAGTTAAATACCTTTCATGTGAGGTTGGTGAAAGGAAGTGTTCACTTTTATCATTGAAGCATTGATTCTGCTCCTCCTCCTCCTCTGCCTTATGGGTTGGGCTTGCCAGCTTCTCCCTTGGCAAGCAGGGCTCTAAGTGCAATGAGTTGATTTGCTGTTGTCTTTGCTTAGGAAGAGCAGCACTTCAGAAAAGAGTGATGGCACTACTAAGGCGCATTGAGCATCCCACTGCAGGAAATACCGAGGTATGCCCTTAGCAACAGCACCAACCCTCCCAGGCCCCCATCCACAAATGTAGAAGGCTCAGGTCATGTGTGTATGACCAGAAATAGTTTTTGAAGCAAATCGAAGATATGTGCGTATTACAAGTAGGATACTATAATATGTACCAAGTTTGAGACCTGTCTCTTGCTGATTGATTTTTAGTTCTAGGTTTAAAGTTGCTTTCAAGTGGTAATTATCTTCATTTTAGGCTTGGGAAGATACACATGCGAAGTGGGAACAAGCTACAAAACTAATCCTCAACTACCCCAAAGCTAAAATGGAAGATGGCCAGGTGAGTTTGTAAAGTTGATTTTGTCTTTTAACTGATCTGCTAGACATAGGTATTTCACTCCAATAATCTTTTGAGTCACTGTTAGTATAATATGTATGTAGTTGTCGTAAGACTATTATTTAGTTGTGGTTCATCTGAAACTGCATGAATATGGTAGCCACCAGCCACATGTGATTTTTTTAAGTTTAAATGAAAATCTAAATTAATTAAAATTAAATACAGTTATAATTGAGTTGCTCAGTCATACAGTAACCACATTTTGAGGACTCATTAGCTACATGTGGCCATTTGCTATACTGCATTGGACAACACAGATACCAGTGTTGCCATTATTACAGAAATGCTGGCCAGCATGAGCTAGAGATGATTTATGGTAGGGACCATTCCCTTATCCTCTTTACTACTCTTTTTACTTTTCCATCAGAGTATTTCGTGGAATTTTCAGGAAAGGGACGACAAAGGTAGAGAAAATACATTAAAATTGAAACTACATTTTACTATTTCAGTTAGGTTTTTTTTTTTTAAGATTTTATTTATTTATTCATGACACACACACACACACACACACACACAGAGGCAGGGACACAGGCAGAGGGAGAAGCAGGCTCTATGCAGGGAGCCCGATGGACTCAATCCCAGGACTCCAGGATCACTCTCTGAGCCAAAGGCAGACGCTCAAGTGCTGAGCCACCCAGGCATCCCTCATTTGGTATTTTAATTAAGGGATCTGGTGGGCAGAAGACTGAACTCCTAGGTTAAGTGAAATTCAAAAAAAATTTTTTTGGACATTTCATCCAACTATTATCATCTATTACCCCAGAAATTAATAATTGCATTTGTGTATATTTGATTTGTAATGGCCATATTGCTCTCATTATAATTAGATGTTAAAGCCTCCCATTGCTTTTTTCTTGTCATTCTTAATTAGAACAAGAGAAAAAAAGTTATGTTTTTGTAAAGCAAGAATATGTACCTAATGTCATTTGGAGAGGACATGTGGCCTTAGGATGAAAGGTTTTTTGGGAGGTAACATTTTATTGAGATATAATTTGCATATGACACAATTTGCACACTTAAAATGTACAGTTCACTTTCTGCCACCTTTCCATGCCGCCATAATGGTATACATGAACATCTGGCATCAACTGTGCTGTAAAGAGAGGCACAGGTTTTCCTTAGGCCATGTTCCAAAGTCATTGTCTAGTTTCCAACTGTGATGATGAAGCATGGTTACGTTGGTGAGCTTGAAATCATTGATGACCACAGAGCTGGGAAAATGTTGTGAACCTCACAGGTAGATGTTAAACAAGTGTGGAGTGATCAGCCCTAGATTTGATGTACAACTCAGAGATCTAGAAGAATGGCAGAATAATCTGCATCCATCCTGCCAGTTTGGTTTCATTGTGCTGACAACTTCAGCTGGCATCCTGGACCATGAAAAAGCAAGACAAAAACAGTGTATTTACAAAGTTCCACAACCATCACCCCAATTTAAAAAAACCCATACCCATGAGCTATCATTCTCTAATCTCCCCACCACCACCCCACACCCTGCCAACGCTTGGGAACCACCAGTTTGCTTTCTGTAGATTTGTCTGTTCTGGACATTTCACATAATATGATTTTTTTTTTCACTTGGCATAATGTTTGCAAGGTTTGTTCATGTTAGCCAAAGCTTTTTCAAAGAAGTTTGTTACTGTTGGTTGGTATACTAGTCTATGACAAAAATATACTAGTGGCTCTTAAAAAATGTATATGATAATCTTAGGTTTGGACTTACTTTTTTCATCTTTCACATCAGTTTTTACTGGAATATAACATATACATATAAGAACATGTACAAATCTGAGCAATAGTGCAAAATAATAGGAGGTGAACATACCTGTGTAGCCAGCACCCACATCAAGAAGTAAATCATTACCAGCACATCAAAACCTTTGTTATGTCCCATTTCCAATCACTAACAACCCAAGAATAACCATTATGCTGACTACTAAATAACAATAGTTTTCTTGTTTGTAAGCTTGATACAAATGGAGTGCTAGAGATATAGTCTCTTACATATTCTTTCTCTCAACATTGTGAGACTCATCCATGCTTTTCCATAACATTGTTGTTCATTCACTGTTACTGCTCTAGGTATTTCATTCAACACACAGTCCACAATTTAATTTTCCTTCCTACTCTCTTTGGGCATTGGATAGCTATTCAAAGAATTTTGTTATTTTGAATATTTCTTCTGTGAACTTTCTTGAATGTGTCTTTTGGTGACCATCTAGATGTATTTCTGCAGAGTACATAACAGTGGAATTGTGGGTAATAGGGTATGCAGATACATCCATGGGGAATATAAATTGGTACAACAACTATTGAATAAACTGGTGGTTTCACAAAGATTTTTAAAAGATAACTATCATCCAGTCATTAAAAGCATTCATTTTACTGAAACTAATATTACACTATGTGTTAACTAACTGGAATTTAAATAAAAACTTAAAAAAAATAAAGAATTTCTTTTAGAGAATATGTGCCAAATGGATTCACTAACAGAGATCTATTAATGGTTTCTTATACCTACTTGAACAGTTTTTCTATTGGTGGTTATCAAATTAGAGCCCTTTTAAGACCCAAAGCAGAAAGTAAAATATTGCATATACTTTTTCTAATCTAATTATGTAAAAAAATTTTTGAAGTATTTAAATATTCATTAAAATCAGATTTATATCAGGCCTGGGCAGAGGTAACCTGAAAACATTATATTACTCTAATATAACGTATTCAACTACTAATAGAATTCACTTTGCAAGGGAATGGAACATTATTAAGGGAAATGTGAAATTATATCAGTGGAATAGATCTGAAAAGCAAGAAACTTGTAGTAACCGTTTGAACCCCCTTAAGGAGTATATAAATAAGCAGCAGAATTCAAACTAGAGAAAAACACTAACCTAATTCTTTATGGACTGCAGAAGTCAAGACACAAAAGAGCCACTCAGAGGAAGAATGCCATTATCAAAATGTTTTTTTTAAAGATTTTATTTATTCATCACACACACACACACACACACATACACACACAGAGGCAGAGACAATGGCAGATGGAGAAGCAGGCTCCATGCAGGGAGCCCAATGTGGGACTCGATTCCGGGTTTCCAGGATCACACCCTGAGCTGAAGATGGCACTAAACTGCTGAGCCACCTGGGCTGCCCTATCAAAATGTTTCTATTTCAGCTCAATTTTAACTTATTTAATCTTTTTAATATATAATATGACAGAGTTCAAGAACATTTAACTGTAATTTGAAAACAGAGTAATCACTACTGTGTCCCCAAAGACAAGAAGAGATTAAGTATTATTGTTTCTGTTGGAGGGGAGTTAATCAGGAGTGCCAAGAAGTGCTGAAAAAAGTGAGGCTGAGTGATAAAGTATGAACCTTGTGAGAGAAAAGTCTTTAAACCTGTTGTGAAAACTAATTACTAAAGCACAGGTTGATGATACTACATTAAATGCTGTGAATTCACCACACCTGGTCAATAAAAATATACAACATGAACTTTGACTACCATGTAAAAAATTCCTCTTTACCTGTTGTTGCCTAAATTTTCAAGGCAGCCTTCAGTGAATCTCACTTGATGTGGTCTGTAAACCAACATATGAAGCAACAGAGAAGTTTCTCTGCTTCATTTTTTAATCCTTCACAAAGATTAATTGAATCATATCAATTAATGATATGAAGAACTGTATCCCACAATAAAGTGCTTCCTTCCTTGCAAACGTTATCCAAATTAATGTCTGTTAGAGCATCACTGTTGGATTGATGTTTATGAACTGCAGGTCCTTGACTAAGACATAAATGGGATGCTGAATTGAGAAGATGTTAATGGAGAAAAGATGTTAGTTTCTGCATGTGAATGAATCGGAACTAGCTGCTTTTCACATCCAGGTTCTTCATCAGAGTCTGCCATATTTTTTTCTTATTTTACACTGATCTGGGAGCTACTATGACTTGTATCAACTGCACTCAGTATATCATCAACAATATGCCTATCGTGGTGGTGACGGTGGTGGTGGCGACACTAGGGACCAATAAAATGTGGACAATTAAATGCTTCAATCCCAGAAGTCTCCCCAAGAAAGTCATCAGAGTGTGTAATATAAGATTCTTGAGATGCTTGTACTATATGAGCAGTATTTAACTTCCCCTGAAATACCACACTCTGGGTTTGGAGAGTGAACAGGCATCTAGCATTTGTATTTGATTATCTACTGTTGGCACTGACTCAGTGTTAAAAACTAGGTCCTTTCTGATTCTGTCACTTGTCCCCTTTTTTTTTCTAACGGGCCTTGGGAATCGCCTAAGCGATTGATATTCTAACTTTCTTTTCTGAAGAACTATACTTTTAGGAAGATTATGATCATGATTATCATCTTCATTTTCTTTAAGTGTTTTAATATTGCAGTGTCTTCTGACTGTACCTCACCCCTAGGGCTCCCAGTGGACTGGCTTGTGTAGCTAGAATTCACCTCATTTCTAGGTCCATCACTCTGCCCACTACTGCTACCGGGACCACTGCTTTCATCTTTACCACGATTGGCAGTTTCATCAGAACTTTCTACATGGATTCCTCTGCATCTGAAAGTTACTGTTCCACATGTTTGGGTCTATTAATAAGTTCATCCATTTTAAGTCACTGACTCCATTTTGATGGGTAACACTATTATCAATACTTTAAGGACTAGCTGCAGGTGACTGAAGTGTTGGAGCTGCTCTTCTGAGCTTTTCTTCCTCTTTCTTATTTAACTTAATATTTAATAAAGATACAGAGGAACTCTGTTGTTTAGATAACTGAGCCTTAGCTGCTATTGCATTGTTCTATAATGCTTTTTAAAAATAATGCTTTAATTAACATTGATGCCAAGTATAATGTTTGTTCAGCATGAACATTTGGCTCAAGAGTTAAGACTGGATTAAAGAGATGTCTAAGTGGTACTAGATCCAAATTCTTAACAAATAAAGGAAATAAGTCACTTGTATACTGATTACAGTGTTTTGGCACTGCTGCAGCCCACATGCAGTCAATATGCTTGGTACTCAGTTGCCTTTCTTCTGCTAAAAAAAAAATCCCGTGGCACTGTTTAATAATCTCGGTATGTAAATTTCGTCTAAATATATGCTCTACCACATTGCTGGTTATAAGCTAGCTTGCAAGTTCTTTTGCAATGGACATTTCTGTGTCTGATACCAAAAATTCCTTATTGCACAACTCATAGCAGGTGTGAAGTTGCTCTGTTATCTTAGTCCAGCCAACCTCACAAAGTAGGTGACACAAATAATAAATTGTAAGGTCTAGGCTCTCTTTGTCAGAGCAAGCCTTTTTATCCAGTGGTTCTTTCACTTGTTCCACATTAAGTCATCATGTTGCAAGCTGCATTCTGTCTCTACTCTTGTTCAGAGAACTTGCATAAAAATACAGGTCCTAAAAAAGGATAATGTGCTGCAGGACAGTAGGGATAATAGCCATATTCTGATTCTGATATTAGCTACAACTGTAATAAAAGCCTGTTCCATAAGAAAATGGTAGTTTCAGGAGTTCTGTATTCAAAGCAGTCCTTCATGGGAGAAAGGCTATTTTTCCAGTAAAACAAACATACATAAAGAGGCAAATGCTGTGGTACTTCTACATCATTTATATCACAGAATGCCCCTAATATGTTTCTTTCTTGGGTTGATATGTTCTCAGTAATAGGATGAGTATTAGCTTGTAAGCAGTGAGTAAGGAGAATTGAATTTGAAAAATCTTTGCCATATGTAGTAAGAGTTTTTCTTTCTTGTCTGTACTCCACAAACAGGATCAGATTTTTTCAAGATTCCTTCTCAGATTCTTGTAGAGTTTGATTTTTTTTCTATTGTTTCTCGTCTTTCTGCGCTTCCTTCATTACAGCTACTTTCTGTGCTGTGGTTCTTTTGCTTGATTACTACCATCTTGCCACATGGAATCTGTGTTCATAGTAGTACAATGTTTGCACAGCTGGTCCTAGAGCACTTGAACTTGGACTATCACTGATAAGCGCACATACTACTTGGTTGAAAATTTCCAAATGCTTATATTCCTTGAAGCAGAATAGACATTGCCTCTCTGTCCAGGAATTGATACAAGCAAATACTTGGAGTATATGTTCCTTTTTTTTTTTAAGATTTTATTTATTTGAGAGAGAGGGAGTGAGAGAATAAACAGGGAGAGCGGCAGAGGGAAAAGAAGAAGCAGACTCCCTGCTAAGCAGGGAGCCTAATTGGGCTCAATCCCAGGATGCTGGGATCATGACCTGAGTGGAAGGCATACAGACACTTCACTGACTAAGCCATCCAGGTGTCCTAGTATATATGGTCCTTTCTGAGCTGCATCTGATTTGCATGTGCATTCTGTAAGTCTCATCTGGCAATGAAATACCTGGATGTGACTAGAAATGGTGAAGTCTTGGCTTTTTTAAATGTAAAAATGTTCTTTTGTCATGGAAAAAATGTTGGATAAAGTGATTTTATCATGTCTCTCAACCAGTTGAAGTTGAATTCATGCTTTCCATAAAAATTTTGTGTTTAGGCTGCTGAAAGCCTTCACAAGACCATTGTTAAGAGGCGAATGTCTCATGTCAGTGGAGGAGGATCCATAGATTTGTCTGACACGGACTCCCTACAGGAATGGATCAACATGACTGGCTTCCTCTGTGCCCTTGGGGGAGTGTGCCTGCAGCAGAGAAGCAATTCTGGCTTGGCAACCTATAGCCCACCCATGGGCCCAGTCAGTGAACGTAAGGGTTCCATGATTTCAGTGATGTCTTCAGAGGGAAATGCAGATACACCTGTCAGCAAATTTATGGATCGGCTGTTATCCTTAATGGTGTGTAACCATGAGAAAGTGGGACTTCAAATACGGACCAATGTTAAGGATCTGGTGGGTCTAGAATTGAGTCCTGCTCTTTACCCAATGCTATTTAACAAATTGAAGAATACCATCAGCAAGTTTTTTGACTCCCAAGGACAGGTAAAGTGTTCTCTGCTTTATTTTTCACCCTTCCCTATGAATAGAGTGATTTGTTTGATAATGAAGCCTTTTTCTTTTTGATTAATTTGATACTGGCATGAATATCATACAATTTTTAAAAAAATAGGCGAAAAATTGCAGAAAAAAGAATCCTCTGATGTAGGAATCAGTTTTAGTTTTTGGGAACAGTAATGTGTGAGTGTGCCAAGGGTTATAAATATCTTGGGTATGGGTATGAGTGTCTCTGCGTGTCTATTTGGATATATGCCTGTGGGTACATTTTTGCATGTATGTGACATTTAGGTCAGACATTTGCATCACTCTGTGTATGGTCTGTCTGCATTTTGATGCCAAAATGTATTTTGTTCTTTGTATAGGTTTTATTGACTGACACCAATACTCAGTTTGTGGAGCAAACCATAGCTATAATGAAGAACTTACTAGATAATCATACTGAAGGCAGCTCTGAACACCTGGGGCAAGCTAGCATTGAAACAATGATGTTAAATCTAGTCAGGTAAGCATTCTACTGAAATGTAACAGAAACACATCAGTATTGGTAATTACTAGTGAAATAATTTGCCATTCTTTATTGCACCCAAATTGGAGTATGACAATAAGGTAACCAGAAGTTATGTATGTATTCCTATAATGAAAATAAAAATACTACAACTTTAATAGTTATATTTAATCATTTCACTTAGAGATCAAAACATTTAGAAAACCTTCTCTTTTGCTTATATCTGATATTTTTTTTCTCCTGAATGTTTCTGTGTCTAATTAGATATGTTCGTGTGCTTGGGAATATGGTCCATGCAATTCAAATAAAAACGAAACTCTGTCAGTTAGTCGAGGTGATGATGGCGAGGAGAGATGACCTCTCATTTTGTCAAGAGATGAAATTTAGGTGAGTTCTGAAGAGAGCAAAGTGGAGTCTTGTAAATCTTCTGCTAAATGAAGTATAGAAAAATAATAGGTACTTGATTATCATGAGAAGGGGCAGGGTGGAAAAGCAGCCTTTTACATTTCAGTTTTTCTCCTCCTGTATTTTCAAATTTCCCAAAGCTTTGTGCCCATGCCAGTGCTCCCTTTTTCTAAATAATACTGGAGCTAAGAATTGCTTCCAAACTGATACCCTGGCTAAGGGAATCAGTATCAGTGGAAGATCAGTATCCTGGTTGCCTGTCAGAGCAAAAAACAAAAGCCCACATACAAACAAAACAAAATCTAACCAAAGTGGAAAATGTGATAATATTTAGAAAATGGATCTCATTTCTTTGGTATTAAGGCCATCAGCAGCTGCCTATAAAATATAACCTACGCATGACACCAATGCTTGGAGTCGGAGTGGTGGTATCTCATTTATAAAACTCTCATGTCACCTGAGTGATTTGGCAAATTATTTGCATTATTAAAAAATATTTGTATGACAAAAAGTGTATGTGTGACTTAAAGAATTGTTGCTGTTTTCCTTTCCCCTGCCATTCTGCAGGAATAAGATGGTAGAATACCTGACAGACTGGGTTATGGGAACATCCAACCAGGCAGCAGATGATGATGTAAAATGTCTTACAAGGTAAAAAAAAAAAAAAAAAAAAATCCAAAGAGAGAGAAGAACTTCTAATTAAGTATTCACAGGTTTACTTGGGATGTTGATAAGTACTTCACCATGCCTACTATAATATGTGTTTTTTGGATATCAAGATTTTGCATTTGAATTATATATATTAGTCTTTATTTTCTGTTTTTAACTGAAAGTTTTACTTGGAAAGTTAGTCGTCTATTTAGAAAGGATAGTCTATAGTTGATGGGAAATAAAAGGTATAAAGCCTTAGGCTTTGTTTATTTTGTAATTTGATAAAGGTAATATTTAAGGAACTTACTTGGCTTGAGTCTTTCTAAAAAGTAATTTCCTGCATTTACTCTAATGGTAAATACTTACTGTCACATGTCAGAAAATAATTAAACAACAAACTACATAATAATCATTCATGTGTATTTCTTTTGTGAGGCTTGGTTTTGTGAAAGTTATTATCATCATCTCCCTAACTTGAAATATTTTTGTATTCTGGTAGTGCATGTTAACTGAAATTATTTAGGTTGTACTGATAAACAGTTAAATGAAATAGGTTGTTTCTAAATTCCTAAAGTTCTCTTAGGAAGGTGTTTATTTGAGGGGAAGGTGGAGTGGAAGAACCTGAAAAATTTATATGATCTTTAAATTTTCTTTCTTCAGAGACTTGGACCAGGCGAGCATGGAAGCAGTAGTTTCACTCCTGGCTGGTCTTCCACTGCAGCCGGAGGAAGGAGATGGTGTGGAATTGATGGAAGCCAAATCACAGTTATTTCTTAAGTAAATTTCAGTCCCCAGAAAGGCAAAGCAAAAAACAAAGCCCACATACAACAAAACAAAATCTAACCAAAGTGGAAAATGTGATAATATTTAGAAAATGGATCTCATTTCTTTGGTATTAAGGCCATCAGCAGCTGCCTATAAAATATAACCTACGCATGAAGCAATATTCCCTATGATAGGACTGAGTTAGGAAAACAGCTGTGTTTTGTGTTTCTAAGACAATAATCCAAGCAGTGAATTATTGGCAGTAAAACCCAGATCACCTCACTAAGTCCTTTAAAATAGCATTCTAAAAAAAAAAAAATAGCATTCTCTAAACTCTTTGGACCACTAGTTTTATATGGTAAACACTAAAAGTGATGCATTGACCAGGAAAGATTGCGTCTGTTTCATGCCTATGTTATGAAATATATACTGGCTTTGTCAGGATAAAATCATATTCAGCATAGCACACTTCATCATGAGCCACCCTGGCTGATTCCCCCAAGACTGGGGAGAAGCAGATACCCAAGACCACTCATATGATGTACATGTCATGATTCCAGAATATCTGATTAGCTTTCTGGTGATGTGGCCTTCACCATGTAAGAGTCAGTCTTTTTATTTCTCAGGTATTTCACATTGTTCATGAACCTATTGAATGACTGTAGTGAAGTTGAAGATGAAAATGCACAAACAGGTGGCAGGAAACGTGGCATGTCTCGGAGGCTGGCATCACTGAGGCACTGTACAGTCCTTGCAATGTCAAACTTACTCAATGCTAATGTGGACAGTGGCCTCATGCATTCCATAGGTGAGATAAAATGAAAGCTTCATATAGAAATTGCTGGTCTCACATGCCAATTCTCTAGGTTTTCAAAATTACTTCAACAGGCCATGTTAGTAAATATACATCTATCTGTCTATATCAGGTTTAGGTTATCACAAAGATCTTCAGACAAGAGCTACATTTATGGAAGTTCTGACAAAAATCCTCCAACAAGGCACAGAATTTGACACACTTGCGGAAACAGTGCTGGCCGACCGGTTTGAGAGGCTGGTGGAGTTGGTGACGATGATGGGAGACCAGGGAGAGCTCCCAATAGCCATGGCTCTGGCCAACGTGGTCCCGTGTTCCCAGTGGGTGAGTTCATTGAGGAAGTGTGGAACCAGGACTGGGCACGTAGTAGGTCCTTCCAAATTTATTCATTCCAGGAATGTTTATTGCGTGAATTGCTAAAACTTTAGAGCCAGAAGAAACTTCAGATATTATTTGAGTGGTTTTCAGCTTTGGGAAAGTAGTTGGAACCTCAGAGTAGTGTTCTTACCTGAAGTATGAGGATCTTATTCCTCATACTGATGGTGAAACTCAGATTCCTTCCCTGTCCCACTGAAAAATTCCATTTAAACACTGATCCCTCCATATATATATCTTTTAAAAAATTTTATTTATTTAAGAGAGTGAGAGAGTGCACACATGCATGAGTGGGGGGGGGGGCAGAGGCAGAGGGAGAATGGGCTCAATCCCAGGATCCTGGGGTCATGACCTGAGTCAAGGCAAACGCTTAACCCACTGAGCACCCAGGTGTCCCCCCCCCCAGATATATGTATCTATATATAATATATAAATATATAATAAAAATATATAACCTATATTAATAATAGTTATATTATATATATATATATATATATATATATATATATAAACCCTGATCAAAAGAAAATTAAAACCCCTGACATGGTGTGGTACTTTTCATGTATTAAATGAGATAATTAGGGTTAATTGTTGTATGTGGTTGTCCTTAACGCTAGAGCTAGAATTAAAGGCTTGTGTGTCCAGGTCACAACTCTTTTCTATAATGAATTGCATGATTTTTTAAAAAATGTAGGCATATTTTTGCATTTGAAAATTATGCTGCTTGTTTTAAACATTGAAGATATTGACTGTTTGGCTTCTCAATAAAAAATTGTCTTAAAACCATACTATTTTTAATAACATGCTAAAAATTTGAGAAGGGTTGTCCTTTTCCATGTTAAAATGCTATTCAGTTTATATTATACCAAAAGTCATTTAAGTCTTGTAAATTATAACTAATGAGGTAATTTGTCATTGCCTGTAGATTTGTTTCTGCTTAAAAGTTGTACGATCTTATTCCTTATACTTAAAGTAAAATTCAAATTCCTTACTCTGGCTTACAAGGCTCTACCTAACCTGGGCTCTGCTTCATTGTTGGCATTGTCTCATGCCACTCTCCTTCTTGTTCACCAAACTTAAACCATGCTGATGGTGAAACTCAGATTCCTTCTGAATCTTTTCACATAGGACTTCCACCTTAGAGAGCACCCTTGCTGTTGCTGCCACCACCACCACAGCTGCCTGGAAGCTTCTTCCCTCATCTCTTATGCGGCCAACTTCTTGGCCGTTACTCAAGTTTCAGTGCAGGTGTCTGTTTTAATGAGGTCTTCTTGGCCATCCAGCAAGAACCACACTTATAGTCATTCTGTCACGTTATCTTGTTTAGTTTTCTTCTTAGCACTTATTCACTATGTAATATTATCTTGTTTATCGTTGCACCATAATGTGAGCCCTGTGAAAGCAGAGACCTTGTCTGTCTTGTTCACTGCTGTAGTGCTTGAAGTAGAACCTGGCACATAACAAGGACACTGTAAATAATTTTTAATGCACAAAGGTGGAATCCCTGTTGGAGCTCTAAGGAGTTAGGACAAGGAATCTATTGAAACTCTTATAACCTCACATTACAGAAATCTTCATGTTTTTTGAAAATGGATATTCTTCTGAATTACCTTTTTACCACCTACCTGTAATTAGCACTAAAAATTATCAGTAATTCTCTTAATAAAAAGGAATCAGTTAAATCTAAGAAGCTTTAATTCATTCTGTTTTTTGGTAGATCATTTCTAATGAATTGTATATGACTTTTTTTGAGAAAGACTTTTATAGTAGGCCAGTTATATTAGAGCTGTATCTAAATGAGAACAAAATACAAGATAACTTTTTAAAAAACTTTAATTCTCTTTTGCAAATTTTAAATTCTGTTGCTTAACATTTTCAGAATTTTGCAGAAAAGGGATTAGATTGGGAAAAAAATTTAGCGTAATACTTTGGAAACCTATTTTGTGACTGAATTATCTCTCATAGTTATACTTGATTTTAAAATGGAGGAAAGTTTTTTTTTTTTTTTTAAGATTTTATTTATTTATTCATGAGAGACAGAGAGAGGCAGAGGGAGAAGCAGGCTCCATTGCAGGGAGCCCAATGCAGGACCCGATCCGGAACCCCAGGATTATCACGCCCTGAGTCAAAGGCAGCGGCTCAACCTCTGAGCCACCCAGGAGTCCCATAAAATGGAGGAAAGTTTTATATCTAGTCAAATATGTGTAACATAACTGTATAGTGTAGAGCAGGATATTTGTGTCTTCTTTGTCTTCTAGATTCTATGGTTAGGATTGTGAAATTTTTTCCTTTACTCAGATATCAGAGTTGACAAAAATTAAAAAAGCTATGGTCACCGATCCTGGCTTTTATTGTCACTTCTTGAAGGGTGGGGCCTCTCTTCTACCCCTGTTCTCTTTAAATCTCTTTGTAGCATGTGTGGTTAAATAGTGATTGACTACCGCATAATTTTTGTTGAGTGTACCAAAAAATACTATGGGGAATTACGAGCCTTAGCATTTAGGAAGTAGGTGGGAATTAGCTGCCAACCCTGGCTTTGTACATAAATCTTGCTGATTGCTTGATTCTAAATGCTCAGCCCAAATCTTTTTCCTGACTTACTACAAATCCTGTAGTCTTTCCATTTTTGTTATTTCTCTTCTAAGCCCATTTTCAGTGTGCTGAATTTCCCTGACCAGCTGAGAATAGAGGTCTTATGATCACCAGAGTCTTATTCCTGCTCACTGATTTCCTAAGAAAATGATTTGGGCATATCAAACTAAATTCTATGCCATCATGTTCTATTTCTACTCTCTTTGGTTTTGTCATAATTTGAACTGAATCCTGGATTTTTTTTTTCTGTCTCCTGGTAAAGCCTAGGCCTCTTTTACTTTTCATCAGTTAATTCTTAGAATTAATAGCTGCCAAGGTGCCTGGCTGGCTCTGTGGGAAGAATATGCAACTTTTGATCTTGAGGTCATGAATTCAAGCCCCACACTGGGTGTAGAGATTGCTTAAATAAATAAATTGCTTTAAACAAAAGGGGGGTGGGGCCAGCCCCGGTGGCCCAGCCCTTTAGCGCCGCCTTCGGCCCAGGGTGTGATCCTGGAGACCCGGAATTGAGTCCCACGTCAGGCTCCCTGTGTGGAGCCTGCTTCTCCCTCTGCCTGTGTCTCTGCCTCTCTCTCTGTCTGTCATGAATAAATAATTCTTTAAAAAAAAAAAACAATAAACCTGAAACAGCTGCTGTAGGCATGAAGAAATAGACACATGCACACAGAGAAACACCAGGGGGAAAATTAGTCACCATTGAACTGGCTTTAGCAGGTAGTTGACGGTTTTGGATTTACCTTACAGTTTCCTGCTTAAGAAAAAACAGGATTATTCACACTAACACAATTTTATTTTGTTCTCAGGATGAACTAGCTCGAGTTTTGGTGACTCTGTTTGATTCTCGGCATTTACTCTACCAATTGCTCTGGAACATGTTTTCTAAGGAAGTAGAATTGGCAGACTCCATGCAGACTCTTTTCCGAGGAAACAGCTTAGCCAGTAAAATAATGACCTTCTGTTTCAAGGTTTGTATCCATTTATCTTTTTTTTGTGCCAAGGTATAGCAAACTGATTATGTGCAGAATATACAGAACAGAATTTCTTTAATGCAAGACATTTGGAGAAGGCATAATAAATTCCTGCTTTTATATTTCTTTAGGTATATGGTGCTACCTACCTACAAAAACTCTTGGATCCGTTATTACGAATTGTGATCACATCCTCTGATTGGCAGCATGTTAGCTTTGAAGTGGATCCTACCAGGTTTGTCATTCTCTCATCTACAGCTTGTCTTCACTTTTCCACTACCCTGGATGTGAACAGGCTCTCACAATTCCTCCTCTTGATTCTTAAAATTAGCCTGTTAATTATAAAAGTTGCACACAAATAAATTTTTCTCTAAAAATTTACAGGTATCTTTGACAGCCTCCTCTAGGGACATAGCACTGTTACTAATGTAGTCTATTCTTTGCCCTTTTCTGGTGCATTTGCATATGCAAATTATAATATAGCCACACTTAGGAAATATTATATAGCAGGTAAAAAGAATAAGATTAATCTTTCTATGTCAACATAGATCTATGACATAGAGCTAAGTTATAAAAACTATAGATATAATGTAAATGCTTAATATAAATGTAAACATTGTATACATGGTTTAGCAACTTAATTTTATTTATGCATTTTTATTTTTATTCAACTTAATATACAGTGTATTATTAGTTTCAGAGGTAGAATTTAATGATTCATCAGTTGCATACAACATCAGGTGCTCATTACTTCAAGTGCCCTCCTTAATGCCCATCACCCAATTGCCCCATCCCCCATCCATCTCCCCTCCAGCAACCCTCAGTTTGTTTCCTGCAGTTAAATCTCTTATGGTTTGCCCTCCTGTTTTTGTCTTATTTTATTTTCCTTACCTTCCTCTATGTGCATCTGTTTTTTTTTTTTTTTTAAAGATTTTATTTATTCCTGAGAGAGACAGAGAGAGAGGCAGAGACATAGGCAGAGAGAGAAGCAGGCTCCCTGCAGGGAGCCCGATGCAGGACTCCATCCCAGGACCCCAGGATCATGCCCTGGGCTGAAGGCAGACACTCAACCACTGAGCACCCAAGGCGTCCCTCATCTGTTTTGTTTCTTGAATTCCACAAAGTGAAATCATACGGTATTTGTTTTTCTCTGACTGACATATTTTGCTTAGCATAATACTCTCTAGTTCCATCCATGTCATTATAAATGGCAAGATTTCATTCTTTTTGATGGCTGAGTAATATTCCATTGTGTGTATCACATACCCATACATACCACATCTTCTTTATCCATTCATCAAGACATCTGGATGCTTTCCATATTTTGGCTATTGTGGATATTGCTGTTGTAAATATTGGGGGTACATATGTTCCTTCAAATCATGTTTTTTGTATCCTTCAAATAATACCTGGTTTTACAACTTAATTTTTTTTAACTTTGCTCTATGTCATAGGTCTATGTCAATATAGAAAGATTAATCTTTTTTTTTTACCTGCTGTGTAATATTTCATAAGTTTGGCTGTATCATTATTCAGTCACTACTGTGTTGATCAGATTGACTTTGTTTTCTCAATAAGTTTTTAAAATTATTATTTAAGTAATAATTGACATTATTTTCAGGTGTACAGTAATTTGGTTTGACAATTCTGTATATTACTCAGTGCTCTTCATAAGTGAAGTCATCACCTGTTACCATGCAACGTTGTTAGAACATTATTTACTATACCCCTATGCTGTACTTTCCATTTTCATTTCCATGATATATTTATTTTGTAACTTGAAGTTTGTACCAGTTAATCCTGATCTTCACCTGTGTCACCCCATCCTCTCAGCCACCTCTCCTCTGGCAACCACCAGTTTCTAATCTGTATTTAAAAATGTGATTTTTTTTTTTTGGTTCATTTGTTTTGTTTTTAAAGATTTATTTGAGAGAAAAAGCGGGCATGAGCAAAAGGGGCAGAGGGGGAGGGAGAGAGAATATGAAGCAGACTCAGCTGAGCATGATCCTGACATGTGGCTTGATCTAATGACCCTGAGATCACGACCTGAATTGAAACCAAGAGTTGATTGCTTAACCAACTGCACCACCATGCACACTGCTATTTTACTTTTTAGATTCGATATATGAGTGATGTCATAGAGTATTTGCCTTTTACTGACTTATTTCACTTAGCATAATAACTTCTGGGTCCATGCATGTTGTTGCAGATGGCAAGATTTCATTCTTTTTTAATAGATGAGTAATATTGCTGTGTGTATGTATGTGTGTGTGAAACACATCTTCTTTACCTGTTCATCTGTCAGTGGACATTTGAGTTGCTTCCATATCTTGGCTACGTAGTGAACATAGGGGTGTGTGTATCTTTTCAATTAGTGTTTTCATTTTCTTTGGTAAATACCAAGTAATAGAATTACTGGATCATATGGTATTTCTATTTTTAATTTTTTGAGGAACCTCCATAATGTTTTCCACAATAATTGCACCAATTTACATTCCCACCGACAGTGCATAAGTGTTCCTTTTCTCCATATCCTCACCAATACTTATTTTTTATTTTTATTTTTGATATTAACCATTCTGACTGGCTTACGGTCATACCTCATTTTGGTTTTGATTTGCATTTCCCTGATGATTAGTGATGTTCAGCATTTTTTCCCGTGTCTTTTGACCAACTTTATTTCTTCTTTGGAAAAATGTCTTTTCGGGTCCTCTGCCCATTTTTAAATCAGATTATTTGGGTATTTTGGTATTGAGTTGTATGATTTGCTTATATATTTTGGATAGTAACCCTTTATCAGACATATCATTTGGAAATATCCTCTCCCAATTCAGTAGGTTGCTATTTTGTTTTTATTGTTTTATTGTTTTATTGGTGATTTCCTTGCTGTGCAAAAGCTTTTTGTTTTGGTGTAGTCTTGATAGTTTATTTTTGCTTTTGTTTCCCTTTCCTGTAGAGACATATCCATAAGTAAGTTTTAAGGCTGATGTCCAAGAGATCACTGGCTATGTTTTCTTTTAGGAGTTTTATGGTTTCAGGTTTCATATTTAGGTGTTTAATGTGTTTGGAATTTGTTTTTGCATATGCTATAAGAAAGTGGTCCAGTTTTCATTGTTTTGGCATGTAGATGTCCAATTACTCAACATCATTTATTGAAAAGTCTTTTCCTTGTTGTATACTCTTGCCTACTTTGTCATAGGTTGGCAATATAGGTATAGGTTTATTTCTGGACTCTTTTTGCTGTTCCACTGATCTGTGTGACTGTTTTTTTGCCTGTACCATACTGGGGTGATTTACTATGGTTTTGTATATCTTCATATCCAGGATTGTGATACTTCTGGTTTTTTTCTTCTTTCTCAAGATCGTTTAGTCTCTTTGAGGTCTTTTGTGGTTCCATATAAATTTTAGAATTACTTGTTCCAGTTTGGTGAAAAACACTTGGTATTTTGAGAGAGACTGCATTGAATCTGTGGATTGCTTTGGGTAGTATACACATTTTAATAATAATCTTCTAATCCATGAGAATGGTATATCTTTCTTTTAGTTTGTGTTGGCTTCAGTTTCTTTCATCGGTGTCTTATAATTTTAGGAGTGTATAGGTCTTTCACGACTTTGGCTAAGTATTTTTCTAGGTATTTTATTCTTTTTGGTAATAGTTGTAAATGGTGATCCCATTGACTTTTGCTGTAACTTCCCAGTAATTGCCCCAACATTGTCTTTTCCATTTTTCAGGTCATTTGCTGTTGGAATTATTGTGAAATCCAAGTCTTTTTGTTACTTTCCTTCTTAGAACATCAGTTGTTCTCTGACTACAAGATAAAGTACAGAGTTTTCTAACTATAAGCCATTACTACCTGTCATTCTTTCATGTGTTCTCTGTGCATTAGATCCAATGAAATATGCACATGTTGTATATTTTTAAAGTGGCTTGACACATGGGTTTTTTGGGGGCAGGGATGCCTAATAAATAATACTGACTACAAGATAAAGTACAGAGTTTTCTAACTATACTGGCTACAAGATAAAGTACAGAGTTTTCTAACTATAAGTCTTTACCACCTGTCATTCTTTTATGTGTTCTCTGTGCATTAGATCCAATGAAATATGCACATATATATTTTTTAAAGTGGCTTGACACGTGGGTTTTTTTGGGGCAGGGATGCCTAATAAATAATATTCCTCTTCCTTGTGCAGTTCAAAACCAAAAGAGTGAAAGGAGAAGGGGTGGGAGAGAAGCACTCAGGAATCATCTATCACTTTTTCTGATAACAATGCTTCGAGTATGTGGCTTTTGATCCTGTGGGCAAATATGTTTGCTAATACTTCACCTTGAATTAGACCCCAGCCCTTGCACAACTGGATAACTACAGACTTGCCTCATGGGAAGCTTTCTACCATGGAGGTGGAGAGAGCAAACCAGAATACATCTTTTCTGCAGGCAGACATATCCAGAATGGAGAAGATGGTACTGAGCTGAGTATATACCAGATTTGTGAGAATATAAGGGGATAAGAATTCTTAGACACAGCTCTCAGAATTGCCTTTTTGCAGTTGTTTTATTCAAATCAAGATCCCAGCAAAGTCAAAACATTGCATTTGGCTGAAAGTCTCTTTTAAAGAGTACTTTTGTCTGTTTATTTTAAATGGATTTTACCTTCTCTCTCTTCTCTCTCTCTTTTTAAATTTTTTTTTTTTTTGCAGATTAGAACAGTCAGAGAGCCTTGAGGAAAACCAACGGAACCTTCTTCAGATGACTGAAAAGTTCTTCCATGCCATCATCAGTTCCTCCTCAGAATTCCCCCCTCAGCTTCGAAGTGTGTGCCACTGTTTATACCAGGTATGTTTAAGGTTAGAGAGTACCGTTATTAATCCAAAGCTGAAGTAAAAATGCTTTACTGAGGAGGGATTTAGCTGCTGATAGTGGGTGGTTGAAAATACTGAGTCAATACATTAAAAAATTTTCGGAATTGGCTTTGAAAAAACTTAAATATTGTTTAGGAGACAGATTGAAGTATTTTAAGGGAGTACTAAAAATAATTAATTTTCCTTGCATTGGGAGCGAGTTTAAAGCGCAAAGAATCTATTGGGTATAATTGACATGGTTGAAATGAGATATATTATGGAATTTTTTTGTTACCTTTTGCCTAAACTACGCACAGAGTTTTTCACATATGAGGCAGGTCTACTGGTCCTTGCTTTTTATACTATTGAAATGCTTGATCTATAATTTTGATGTCTACTTAAAGATGTAATTTTTTTTGTCAGGTTTTCCTAGGACAAACTAATCTGTTTATTTTATATAGAATGCTACTTCTAAAATATATGCATCATCATTCAGATAAAATTATTAGAATTTTTAGCACTAGCATTGCAAGTAATGCTTCTGAGTTCAGATGTCCACAGTCATCCCCTACTTACTGAAGAAATTCGGTCTGTGTTCTTTTTATGGTTCACTGTGATTTTGAATTGCATATGTAGTTCCAGGGATGATTTAATCATTCCAGGGGGAATTAGTGTAGATCTATATTAGCCTGTTTAAAATGGATTTTGTAAGAAACATTAGTGGCTCTGAGTCTGGAGTTTGGGACAGGGGTGGGTACAGGGGAAAGAATTTATGCTTTCACCAGAACCCTTGCCTTTGTGTCTTTTTCTTTGCAGAGTCATCCCCAGCCATTTGTTTTTTTAGCACAGGGCTTCAGTTGCTTAGAGACATTAGCAAGATCGGTGAAATCACCATTTTAGCTGTTTCAGGCTGCTCTATGTGAATTGTTCCCCCATTGCTATTTATAAAAATGTTTCTGCTCTATTAAAAAAAACACCCAAAAACTTACAACCTGAAAATAGTTAACAAAACAGCAATAGTAAATCCTTTACTATCAAATGATTACTGTAAATGTAAGTGGATTAAGTTTTCCCAGTTGAAAGACATAGAATGGCTGAATGGACTAAAAAAAAAAAAAAAAAAAAACCAAGATCCAACAATATGCTGCCTACAAAAGATTCATGGTAGCCTTAAAGACACATATAGAGTGAAAGCGAAGGGATGAAAAAAGTCATTTTAAGCAAATAACCCCCCCCCCAAAAAAAAGCAAGAGTAGTTATACTTATTTCAGACCAAATAGACTTTAAACTAAAAATGGTGAAAAGAAACAAAGAAGGTCATAATATAACAATAAAGGGGGTTAATACATCAAGAAGATATAATAGTTCTAAGTATTTATGTGCCCAACATTGGAGTACCTAAATATACAAAGCATAAACTAACAGATCTAAAAGAAGTAAATAGTAATATAGAATTAATTGGGGACTTTAATACCCCACTGTCAACAATGGATAGATGATCCAGACAACCGAAACAGCAGATTTGAACAAATATAGACCAGATGGACCTAACAGACAGATATAGAACTTTCTGCTCAACAACAGCAGAATATACATTCTTCTCAAGCACACAATATGTTTTCTAGGATAGGCTGTATCTTAGGCCACAAAATAAGTCTTAGCAAATTCAAGAAGATTGAAATCATACCAAGTGTCTTCTCTGACCACAGTGGTGATTACATCAGGAAATCAATTATATGAGGAAAACTGGAAAAGAAGTGAACACATGGAGATTAATTACTACCCTGAACAATTAATGGATCAAAGAAGAAATTAAAGGGGAAATAAAAAAGTTTCTTGATAAATGAAAATGGGAACACAACATCCAGAACATGTAGGATGCAGCAAAAAGCAGTTAAGAGGGAAGTTCATACCAATAAACAACTCTGTTAAGGAGTGGGAAAGATCCAAATAAGCAGCCTAACTCTTTGCCTTAAGGAATTAGAAAAAGAACAAACTGAGCTCAAAGTTAGCAGAAGAAAGTTATAAAGTTTAGAGCAGAAATAAATGAAATAGGAATAACTACAGAGTAACAGTAGAAAAGATTAACCAAGCTAAGAGTTGGTTCTTTGAAAAATAAATAAAATTAACAAACCTTTAGCTAGACTAACCAAAGAGAGGAAGGACCTAAATCAACAAAATTAGAAATGAAAAAGGAGATCTCACAACTGATACCACAGAAATTTAAAGGGTTATAAGAGGCTAGTATGACTATGTGTGTCAACAAACTAGACAACCTAGAAGAAATGGAAAATTTCTTAGAAACATAGACAACTTACCAAGATTGAGGAAGAAGTAGAAACTCTGAATAGACCAATTATTACAAAATTCTCCCATCAAAGAAAAGCCCAGGACCAGTTGGCTTAACTGGTGATGTTTACCAAACATTTACAAAAGAATGAGCACCAGTCCTTCTCAAAGTCTTAACAAAAAGCTGAAGAGAAGAGAACGCTCTAAACTCATTTTATGAGGCCAGCACTAACCTGATACCAAAACCAGAAAAGGACACTGCTAGAAAAGAAAACTACAGGCCAATATCATTGATGATTATAGCTGTAAAAATTATCAATAAATTACTAGCATACTGAATTCAGCAGTATATTAAAATGATCATGCACCATGGTCAAGTGGGATTTATCCTTTGGTGCAAGGATGGTTGAACATATGCAACATATGCAAACCAATCAATGTGATACATCACATTAATACAATGAAGAAAAGAATCATATCATCTCAATGTAGAAAAAGCACTGAACAAAATTTAATATCCATGATAAAAATTCTTAATAAATTAGGCATGGAAAGAATATGTCAACATAATAAAGGCCATAAATGACAACCACACAGTGGTGAAAGGTTGAAAGCATTCCTCTAAGATCAAGAACAAGACAAGGAAATCTACTCTTACCACTCCTATTCAACATAATACTAGAAGTGCTAGCTAGAGCAGTCAGAAAAGAAAAAGTATCAGAATTGGAAAGGAAGAAGTAAAATTGTCTCTACTTGCAGATGACATAATTTTGTATATAGGAAGTCTCAAAGACAAACAAAAAACAGAACTAATCAGTGAACTCAGTAAAGTTGCAGTCTACATAGTTAACACACAAAAATCAATAGCATTTCTATATATTAACAATGAAATTTGTAAAAAAAAATCAATCTCATTTACAATAGCATCAAAACAATAAAAGGCTTAGGAATAAATTAAGGAGGTGAAAGATCTCTATGCTGGAAACTATGACAATGATGAAAAAATTGAAAACAGATAAATGGAAAAGGTATCCTGTGTTCATGGATTGGAAGAACTAACTATTTAGATATAATACTACCAAAGTAATTTATAGATTCAGTGCAGTCCCTATTAAGTTTCCAATGGCATTTTTTACACAAATAGAAAAAATACTCCTAACATTTTAATGGAACCACAAAAGACCTTACATAGCCAAAGCAGTCCTGGGAAAAAAGAATGATTCTTGAACACTTCCTGATTTAAAGCTGTAGCCATCAGAACAGTATGTATTGGCATAAAAATAGATTCACCAGTGGAATAGAATCAAGAGCCCAGAAGTAAAGCTAAGCATATATAGTCAACTAATATTTGACAAGCGATCCAAGAATACTCAATGGAGAAAAGATAGTCTTTTCAATAAATGGTGCTTAGATCACTGAATATTGACATGTAAAAAACCGTCATATACCACTCATACAAATTAACTCAAAATGGATTAAAGATTTAAATGTAGAATTTGAAAACATGAAACTACTAGAAGAAAACATAGGAATAAAGCTTCTTGGCATGAGGCTTGGTAATGGTTTTTTGGAAGTGACACCTAGAGTACAACAAACTCAAAAATAAGCAGATGGGACTACGTTAAACTAGAAAGCTTCTGTGCAGCAGGCACATCATATAATGTGAAGAGACAATCTATGGAGTGGGAAAAAATATTTGTGAATTATATATCTAATAAGGAATATTTAAAATATATTAAAAACGTACACAATTTTCAATAGCAAAAATAAATTAAAAATGAGCAGCAGATTCTTTTGAATAGACATTTTTCCAAAGAAGTTACATAACAGGCCAAAAGGTACATGGAAAGATGCTCAATATCACTAGTCACTGGGGAAATGCAGATTAAAACCGCAGTGAGGGGCAGCCCCGGTGGCCCAGAGGTTTAGCGCTGCCTTCAGCCCAGGGTGTGATCCTGGAGACCTGGGATTGAGTCCCACGTCGGACTCCTTGCATGGAGCCTGCTTCTCCCTCTGCCTGTCTGTCTGTCTCTCTCTGTCATGAATAAATAAATAAAATCTTAAAAAAAATAATTAAAAAAAAATAAAACCACAGTGAGATAGCACCTCAATACCTGTTAGAATGACCACCATCGAAAAGACTAGAGATAACAAATTCATGGATAGAGAAAAATGGGAACCCTTGTGCACTATTGGTACAATTGTAAGTTGGTATAGCTAATATGGAAAACAGTATGGAAAATTCTCAAAAAATTCAAAATTAAACTACCATATCATTCAGCAATTCCACTTCCAGGAATATATCCAAAGGAAATGAAAATACTAACTTGAAAAGATAATCTTCACCCTCATGTTCATAACAGTATTACTTAGAATAGCCAAGACATGGAAACAACCCGAGTATCCATCAACAGATGAATGGATTAAAAGAACTGTGGGTATATGCACAATGGAATATTATTCAGCCATACAAAATGAGGAAATTTACCATTTTTTGACAGTGCACATGGCCCTTGGAGGCATTATGCTAAGTAAAATTAAGTCAGAGACAAATAACTATATGGTGTCACTTATATGTAGACTCTTAAAAAGAAAGAGACAGACAAAACTAAAGTCATGGAAAAAAGAGATCAGACTTGAGGTTACTGGAGGTGGAGATTGGAGGCAGAGGAAATTGAAGGAAGGTGGTCAAGTGGATTTCTGAAATGGCAGTGGCTTTGACTTGATTTAAAAGTGAATGGTTACTGACTGCCTGATTACATGACTTAGTAGATTTTAGTAGAAATTCATGTGGTTGCCATCCTAAAGGGAAAAAAAAAATTTTTTTGTATCATCAGCAAACTTGGAGTTCATTTTGAGACCATGATTCTAATAAGGTAAATGGAACAGGGCTTGGCATTCGTATGTATTTAGGAAATATTTAATGAAGGAATAGAATTCTCCCATCCACTCCTCCCAAGTAAAACAAGATTCTTGCCAGCTTTCATAGGAAGGGAGGGATGTAGTTAAAATAAATCAGAAAATTGAGTAATAAGATGGTCATTTGTGGCTTATTAAACACTATGTGTTATGCTTTTTTAAAGCACTCTAATAAAATATCCTGTGTTATAACAGACCTGAATTATCTTATTAAATATTTCACATAGAATTATTTTCTTTAAGAATATTATCTAAATGTGTGTCTGCATTATTTTGAAGTATTGGGGAAACATTGTTGGGATGTAGAGTACTATAGAGCAAAATTGTGCAATGTTATTTATAAATATGATTTTGTTTTTTAATAAGTGACTGATAACAGGGATTTCACATTTCCTAATTAAAAGAAAAAAAGCTTTGGTCTCAAGTTACTCTTTGAGTCTCCTACCAAATGTAGTTTTCTCCTTAGTTTGCTCTTTTATTCATCTTTCTTCTGGCTTTTTCTTGCTCTTTTGACTTTGGCAATGACATAATGGTACCTTTGTACTTCTGTGTTCTGCTGGGAGGGATAAGTAGTTGATTGTTTCCTCGAGTAAATATGGCTCCTGCTCTGGGACTTGGAAAATTTTGAAAGCTGAGTGAGGATATTGCTAGCTAATAAACTTCTCTGAGTGTTAGCTCCTTTTTCTTGAGTTCATGTTTTTGACTGTTAAGCCTTTTTTGAATCATGCTTTAGCCAGATCTGTTACTTTGTATGCCCCCTTACATAGTGGACTAGGTTAAGATTATATAGGGATAGCCAACTGTGAACATGTGTCAGATTTATAATTAAGACATTTTTTCATGTATTTATTTCTACTTTTCCTCCTCATTGGAGGAAAAGAATACAGGTTTTCTCTACTATCCCAAAGTAGAGTGTTCCTATGAAACCTTTTGTAACCCAAAGTGTCATAAAGAGAAGCAGTTACCATTAATTTATATGGAAAAATTTTTTAGTGTTCCCAGTCCCCCAGAATAACCAACCACATCATACCAAATAACACATAAAACCTAAAATAACATTAACATATAGTAAAAACAGGAATAATATGACAAATACACAGCTGTATAAAGTACAAATAATTTATGTATGGGGTTGCTTCACTTACCAGAATTGGGATGACAGCAAGCACACCAGAAGGGGTGTGTTAAGCTGGGATGTTGGAGGTTGGGGTGGTGGGAGGTGCAGAAGTATAGCGTGTAGGATTGAGAGAAAGAGTGTCCTCTATTAATGTCTCATCATTGTCTAAATCCATCCATGCAGACAGGTCACTCATGTCTCTACACCTTCTGCCTGCTTTGATGTCAAAGGTCAAGGTTCATCATCTGCTGTGGCTAATGTGGCTGATGTGGAAGGCTTGAAGTATGACATTATGCTCAACTGCTTAGCCTCTTGCATTTTTCTATACTACAGATATTTGTAGGCACTCAAAACATTCTATAAACCTGTCCCTAAACCTGTATGCCCTTTTAAAATTAAAGCCATACTTTTCTGCAATCACTGCAGCACCATCCATCTTAGCAAAAATCTCACTCAGGTGCTTCACATTCAGTTTCTGGAAAACTTCACTTTCAGGCCGTTCACTGTTGTGTTCAGTGTTGATTGTTCTTTTCTCTTGCAATTGCATCAGCTCTTTACCTGTCAGTTCTTGGCCATGGGATGCCAAAACAATCAACATCATCTTCATCAGGTTTCACAAACTGAGCCTCCTTAACCAAACCATATTTATTGTTGTTAGTTTAAAGCCTTTAAAATTGTTCCCTGCTTCGAGACAGTCCTCTAAGCACCATTTCTCATCCAGAATGTTTGTTACCCTATCAAGAGCATCTCCAACGTTGGCAGTTGCCAATTTTGTATTGTAGTGTTTCCAAATCCCTTGTAAAGATGTTTTGGAGTTGGCTTCTCTGTCAATGGCACTCACAGAAAGATGCATAACATTTTGCAGTCTAGTAAGCCTTAATGGTGGCTATTAGGCCTAGGACACATGGTCGTATCAACAACATCATACTTGGCAGGAAGAATACAATAAGAATGTTATTGCTGTGCTCAGTAATGCCAGGTCGAAGAACAGCACAATTTCAGCAATCAGAAGATACCTGTTATCAAGATTATTTTCTTTACAGTATTTTCAACAAAAGGACTAATGTACTCAGAAAAAAAATCATTTGGATATCCAGCTGCTTGGATACAAATGAAACACAAAAAGTATATTCTTATCAATGCCTTTAAGTGCCCTTGGATTTTCTGAATGGTACACTAGTAGAAGCTTAAGTACAGCATCACCAAAAAAGAAAAAGGACAGCATCACCAGTAGTGTTAATGGTAGGCCTGAGGGTAAACTTGTCCTTTGATGCCTTGTGTCCCTTAGCCTACTTTAATTCTGTTGAAGTAAATGTCTTGCTCAGCAGTTTTTCTAATAAGAAATTGAAGTTTAACACTTTTTTTTTAAACACTTGTTTAAATGAATAACTACCTACTATAATTATTTATTTTCACCAGTTCTTCTGGGAACTTTTCAGCAGCTTCCATATCAGCTGAAACACTCTCTCCAATAACCTTTGAGCTATGAAGCTGCCTTTGCTTCAACACCGATCAAACCACCCATGACTACCTTTAAATCATACTTTTGTAACACTTAGATAATCATTGTTCGGTACTTTCTGTTTCAGCTTACTAAAAAATTTGATTTCTCCTGAAGTGTAAGATAACTTAATGGAATACCATGCTTTGTTCACCCAGAAGTCCACTCAAGCAATAGACTTTTCATTGCATCCATAACTGGATGCTGACTAAAAGAGACCATTTTACTACTGGCAGAACCAGTTAGTAACTTCAGCAACTTTCAAGATTGTTCTTCTCTGTGAGTAAATGGTATGAAGAGTGGATGCAGGGAAGTTTAATGCACACACACTGTCTGTTTTCATTCACCAGAGTTGAAATCCTTAATTACATCCAGTTTTACGCCAAGTGTAACACTCTTACAAACTCTTAGGCTTTTCTGATAACTTAGGGCACATCTTGCTAATGGATACACAAAATAAATTGAGATGAAGCACAGATGCTCATAGACAAGTTGAAAGCTGTGGCAACTTGGTGCTGAGTGTTGGCTCCTGGGGAAGGAAGTTGGCAGCCCCTCGCTGTTTGGGGGGTGTGCCCTGCCTCTGTAATGGCTCACTGCAAAACAAACGCTGATTACAATATTTGCTTTTAGCTATTTTTCCTGTAAAAGCCAAAGCCTCTTTGGATTCCTTTCAGTTAGCAGAAATAGGTACTAATTTAGGTCTTTTGTTGAAAGCGAACTTTTGAAAACCAAGAGTTACCTATAATGAGAAAATAATTCCCAGAATGGATTTTCTCTTAACTTATGGTGAGAGGATTCTGAGAAAAAGCTAAATATTATGATTCTAAGTAAATGTCATTTTTCCCAGTAAATCTGCTTCTCCAAGTGGAAGTAGTTTACACCAATTTTTAAGGCTATAAATGATAATTATATACCATAATTGGAAAAAGTTGCATGAAACTGCATTTTAGTGATCTATTTGGTTACTAGTACTTTTGTATATAGTCTAAAGTTTGAACCAAAGCCCCATGAGAAAAGAACTGTGTCGTCTTGTTTTGCTGCTAGTTTCTGATACCTAGAATGGTATCTAGCATGTTAGATGTGCAATAATTCCTTGGATGGATGAATGGATAGATGGATGAATAAATGTCAGAGTAACTTAAGTTATGGTGTTGAATGCCCCAAATTCCTGGAATAAAATGCCATCTATGGTGGATTTAAATGGTTTTAAAGCTATTAAAAAAAAAAGTTGTTGGGCCTAGTCTACTCCAACCAAGAGTCTTAATTTTAAAAGAACTCTTTGACCTGGGGTGCCTGGGTGGCCCACTCGGTTAAGCGTTTGACTCGATCTCAGCTTAGGTCTTGATCTCAGGGTCGTGAGTTCAAGCCCCATGTTAAGTTCCATGCTGGATGTGGAGCCTAATTTTAAAATAAATAAATAAAAATAAAAGAATTCTTTGGCCTAGAAGGAGCCCTGAGAGATGAAGCCAATATATCTGTGTGTTTTTGGTTTTGTTTTTCCTTTTTGGTGCTTTGTTTTTTGATACATTCTGGTAGTCAGATATGTGAAAAAATGTTAAGTGGGCTTACAGTTTTATTCTATAATTTTCTCTGCAGTTTCTTCTTTAATATTAATTAATGCTTATTTCTAGTTAAGCTGATAACATTCTCCTTCCAAATGTTGCAGAGCTTTTAACCTCCTCTGTTTAGTAGAACTTTTTCAGGAAGTAGCCTGCAAACAGAGAAATAAGTGAAATTTTAAGAGAATCTTTCTTAAAGAGATTTTTAATTCAGAATCTCTAACGTGAATTTTACCATTATATTTAGCCAATTAACGTTTATTTTTTAAATCATTAGGTCTAAATTAAATGCCGGCTATTGATAAAAGAACTTTAAGTCAATTGAAGGATACACAGAGAAGTATTTATCAAGAAAAAATTATGTAGACACATAGAAGTGTGTTTAGTGTGTGATCTACTTGTAATGAAATATCTTATGAAATTTATCAAAAGCTAGGAATTAACTGAAATGTAAATTAAATATCCTCAAATTTACTTGGGGAGAACTTTTCTGTGATTTATAGCCAGAAATAGTAGATATGATTGTCTCAACATTTCTTGCTGTTTATTTAGTGCTTTGGCTTAAAAATGTGATAAAAATTAAAATCCAGAAATAGATTCATCCCTCAAAATTCAGTTGATTTCTAATTTTTTGTTGATTCCATTTGTGTTACATTTGATCATGTAATTTTATGTACAAGCCAACATTGTTTTTGTTGCTGTATGTAGTTGGTGCTGTGACTTGTTTGTGCTCATCTCTGTTCTGTAGGCAACTTGCCACTCCCTACTGAATAAAGCTACAGTAAAAGAAAAAAAGGAAAACAAAAAATCAGTAAGTTTGGAGAACTTTTTATTAGCTGTTTCTTTCAAAGCAAAACAAAAATCTTTTGCTGTTTGTTAAGAACATCTTCACTTAAGCCTATTTGACCTTCACTGTAAAATCATTCTACTAATTCTGGCACAAAATAGCTTTCATTTCAATTAACCCTGGAATTAAGTTACATCAAAACATTCTCTGTGTTCCTTTGGTTTGATTTATCCCAAAGGCATTTTGGGGACATTTGTTGCATTGGATATCCCTGGTCTAATTTTATTATTGTTCTGTTTAAAATTACAAATGAATGCAAAAGAAACTTAATTTCAAGGCCTTAGGAAATGCTGACTCTCTTCATTCTTGCTTCTTGTTGCAGGTAATGTGAGTGGTTTCTTTTCATAGAGGTGAAAGTTTTTCCTTTAGTATTAGAAGTATATGGAGGGAAAAAATAGTATATGGTGGGAAAGTGTGTCACTTTCTAAATCTTACCTAAAAGTTTCATTTTTTACTCCTTATATTTTTATCTAGACAGTCTCAGCCAGAATCTAGATGTTTGTACTTAGATTATAAAAATCCTAACAGTAAACCTTTTACCTTAGAGAAAGTCATCATTAAACTATTGAGACTGAGAGTATAGTATTTTGAAATAAAGGAAAACTCAGTGAATCCATATTTTTAGAAAAACACCTCATTTTGCAAACATAGTAAGACTGTATTGCCTATTTCTGTGAACTTGCCCTAATTAAAAGGAAGAAAATTATGGTAGTCATAATTATTTTCTTCCCCATGAGTGGAATTTGGCCCAAATATGCATTCATTTTGAATTTGTCACTATCACTGTGACTTACCAGGCTGAGTATCATCTTTGTTCATATAATACAAATGATTTTAGAGAAAAATGTAAAAAAAAAAAAAGAAAAAAAAAGACCTTTAGGAGTCATGGAGGTAGTTAACATACCAAGGTAAAACTTAGAATATAATATTCATTGGGTTTCATCTTTCATTTCTTGTCTAAGCTTTATACAGAAGTTCTTGTTTAAATTCAGAACTAAATTAAAATTTAGATGCAATGTACATTCAAGATTTTGAGTATGTTAAATAAGTTTGGTCAGCTGTGAGCAAATGGACTGGATGGCTGTCTTGCTTAAAAACATTTCTTTCTAATGCTTCTAATTCTCAGCATATGTGGGTTTAACACATACACACCATCACTGTTGAAATTTACTATTTCTAACACTCTTGTTCAGTGTTTTACTAATGGCATTGTGTTAGTATATCACATAAATTAAAATTCCAGCTTTTTGTGTTTCTCTAAGCATGTTTTCTAGCCTCCTAACATTGCTTTATTTATTAAGATTTTGTCTAAAATTGTTCCTTGAAATGTTATTTTTACTAGTGTTATTTTCAGATTTTTTTTTTTTTTTTTTAAGTATCTGGGTAACGCTGAGTTTTGGAATGTGTTTCTCAGCACAGGTGATATGAGGTCCTCCTGGAAACAAAGGGAGACTAATTGGTAATTTGAGCTATTTTTAGAACACATCCCAAAGTATGAAAACAATAGTCATCATAAATTTAAAACATTGGTTTATGGAGTTGTTGGCTTAAGAATCTAATGATCTTTTCTTTTAAAAAGCAAGCTCTTCATTGGAGTATATGTGTAATGGATTGGAATATGTAAAATGTAGAGAGAAGGTCCTGGCTCGGTATATTGGCTGTGTAGTCGTATTATAGATAATTCCATTTATTATACTCAACATATAATGTATAATTAGATCTTCTTTGAGAAGTTAGTTGTCTACCCAACTCAGGTAATCAAGCATATGTGGGGTAGTGATCCTCTTGCTGATGTAAAATTTATGACTGCATTCATTTGACCATGTTGTTCAGATTTTACTAAGGGTTAACGAGTAGAGAGAACATTTGACTGATAACTGGTTTCAGCATACAGACTAGCCCAATTTTGACCTTTTATGCAGAATATGTTTGGGACCTAAATTAGATTTTTATAGATTAAAAAAAACACTTGAGTATGTACACTATGAGGTAAAATTACATTGATGTTCATTAGTGATGAAAGAAAAAACTTTTTATAAATTGTCTCATGAAACTTATTATACAGCATTTTTATTGATACTCATTATATTTTATCAGGTTTTAGTTCCAAAAATATACTATCATCAGTGAGATACATTATTATATGATCCCATAAGCAGTGTTTCTGAGGTGTGGGTACTTTGAGTTTTGACAAGAATTAATTTTGAAGATGTGGAGAATAGCAAAGGGGTAATACTTTTCAGAAGTTTGACAGTATTCTCCCTTTGGGAAATAATTCACCCAGATTTTCATTAAATTCTGAGAATGAATTATACCTAATTAAATTAGGTATAAATGTGAGTCACACTATAAAACTATTTTGTTCTAGACAAAACTAGTAAGTAGCACCTTTCAGAAATGTGCATATAAGTTACTGCTTTTTAGGACATACTTCCCGGGCAGATTAGTATTTCCAAATGATTCTTTGGAAACCAAATTATGTCTTTTAGTTTTTCAAAAACTATTTCAAGATTTTAATGGGTTAAACTGAACATATGCTTATTCTTTTAAAACAATCTATTTGAAATTAAATATAAAGCAATTTTTAGTCCTTGCTAATTCCTGGAAAGCTTTAAAATTTTGTAGATTTGAAAAAAAAAATTTTGTAGATTTGTTGATAAGTTTCTTCTGCTTTAAGATTAAAACTTGGGAATTCTAAAAGAACCACTCGGTAGCAATGGTGTTCCTGGAACATTCTGAAGTTGTATGAATTTTGTGTAAATGTATACATTTCATTTTTCTGTTCCTACTTCCTAAAAGGTTAAATACTGTACTACAGTGGTAAGAGACACTTGAATTTTCTTCTTAATTCTATTTCTAAAACTGTATTTCAGCTAAAAATAATTCTCAAACACTATTTGGGTTTTAAAGCTATTCTAGTAAGGCTGCTATATTTAGCCAGCTTCCTCCTATTTAAGTGTAAGGTGGTTCTTCCTGCAGTAGCACTCAGAGGACTTTAAGACAAAGGAAGCTTCCTGAGCTGCGTAGTATAAATGAAAGTAAGAATATATTAGTTACAACTCTGTCTGTTATCGCCATTTACAAGGATATACTTTGGCTTAAAAAATCATTCTCTGAAATCTTACATTTACTGATTCTCTATCAGGTACAGTAGAAAACTAAAGGTTTTAAGCAGTGAATGAGAAGACATTTAAAATGTATACTACATGAAACCCTAAAGGGGGTAGAAAGAAATAAAATAATTCTTAATCTTCCCAGAGTTAATCTGGAGTCAGTGTGCCATGTGAATTCGTGACAAGAAGTATTACTTTATTAAAGCATTATAAAATAGAGTTATGTGAGATTCTGCACATGAATCCCATTTTCTCATTTTTCCCCAATCTCCTCTGAAATGTGGGTCTATCCCTAGAATCTTATAATATTGCACAGAGCCCTGTGGCTTTGCTGCTGTGGCCATCAGTTGAAAGCAGCAGTTAGCTACACTAAGCAAGAGCAATTGTAGAGATTAAAATGTTATAAAAGTGTTCTTTAAAAATATATGTGTGTGTGTGTTATCTGTAAAAATATGTAAGTTTTAGAATAATCTAATTTTCATACGTTAACTTCAAACAGGAATCACTGGAAAGAGAGCCGGTGGGAGCTGAGCCAGTGTCATAACATTTTTCCCAATCTAATGTGCCTATTACTTTACCTTCAAAGTAGAATGTTTATAAAAAGAAGCGAAATCCATTTTAAATATTGGGCTCACATTGTTTTTCAGCGTGGGCAACCATTTCTTGTTTCCTTAATTTTTTTTTATTTGACAGATTTACGCACTGAGGTACACAAAGGGGTTCTCTTTTCTGCTGGTGGGATCCTTTTTTCTTTTAGGTCCCTGAGAATTCCTGTTCCTCCATGATTTAAATAATAGGTCCTTATAAAGCATTCTGAGGAAGAAAAGAAACTGGCAATAATGTTACTTGTAAGTAAGTTTTTTTCTCTTGATAGGAATCTAAAAAAACGTACTTTTGTTTGTGTGTAGCAAACATTTTGCTCAAGATACTGGGTTGTACCAGGTATCCCAACAAAATGTAAGTATTTACTATCAGAAATTGGATGTTGCTGGGTATGCTGTTGAAAACTTAGCTTTGCCTTGTGAGAGTTGACCACGCTCTCATGTCTATTAATCTTAGTAAAATAGGATAATCTTTGTGTTAAAATTTGGTCTGCTTTTTAAATGAACAAACTTGCAATATAAACAACAATGATAAATTTAAGATCTTTTTTCAGGTCTCTCCTACACCAGTCATTCAGGAGATTTTTCTTTTTTCTTAGATATCTTTATTGTGCTTTAAAAGGATGGAGGGCAGGAATTGAGGATAAATTTTATTTACCGATGTTTTGGGAGTAGGAAAAAATAGAAAGGTGTTGGTTACAAGAGTAATACTTCAGAGTTATTGTGCCAAAGTTTGACCCTTGAGCTTTTTCTTCCCATTTCCTTTTTAAATTCAAACTATCTAGTCAATTTTGAACTCCTTGTTTTTAGGTGGTTAGCCAGCGTTTCCCTCAGAACAGCATCGGTGCAGTGGGAAGTGCCATGTTCCTCAGATTTATCAATCCTGCCATTGTCTCACCGTATGAAGCAGGGATTTTAGATAAAAAGCCACCACCTAGAATTGAAAGGGGCTTGAAGTTAATGTCAAAGGTGATCTACTTTTAAATTTCTCTTCCAACTAAATTTTCAGTTTTTTGTTTTTATTGTATTTCTTTTTGAATTAATTTTAAAAATTTCCCGTGGTTTTCACTTATATGTTTTATTTTTATTTGTTAAATTGCAAAGGAATTCATTAAACTGATACCTTACTATTATGGGAAAATAATCTTAGCGAAGATTATTTCTGAAGATAAATTTCTATGTGTTCATTCTGGAAATTCTGAAATGGCAGCTATTTTTTTTTTTTATTAAAAGAGACGTTTAAAATGAAATTTTAGTATTTATCTTTATATGTGTTATACATGTATATGTATGTAATAGTTATATTTGGGAAAGAACAGAAACAACACCCAGTAGTTATAGAATGAATAATTACTTTAATCACTAGTAGAAATTACATCAGTGAGACAATTAGTACTCTTAAAGAGTATATGACTGTGTTCGTTTCATACAATGAATGATCTGGTTTATAACCCTTTTGTATTATTTAGATACTTCAGAGTATCGCCAATCATGTTCTTTTCACAAAAGAAGAGCATATGCGGCCTTTTAATGATTTTGTGAAAAGCAACTTTGATGCAGCACGGAGGTAGGATTGCTCTATTTGAATTAACTATTGTTGGTTTCATTTAAGTCTGCGTACTAGGTCTACATGAAGCTCTTGTGTAAGTTTTTACATCTTCCCTCTCTAGGTCAAGAGCAGAGTTAATCTTACTTTATTTTCCTGTAGGAGGCTATGGAGGCTATGGCAGAGTAAATCCATATTCTTTATAATTTGGTAGTGATTTCCATATTTGAAAACCAGTAGAGATTTTTGACACATCTACTAAAATAAAGGATTTGAGGTTGCTACAATATGGAGGAAAAGAAGAAAAAGATTCTATCTAGTAAAACCTAAAACCAGAATGGTACACATAATGCATAATAGTGTATAATGATAATTTTTTTTATGTTGAGTTGTTGGTTTATCTGTAGGTAGGGACAATACTGTTTACCTGTCTGAGTTGGCTTTAAGGAAACAAATGAGATAGTGTATGAGAAAGTGCTTTGAAAATGTAGGTTAAGGTCCAGAATTCTGCTTTTCATGTAGTGTGAAACTAATTGGTCTGACTCATAGTCTAAGCTAGACTTGTACATCTCTCTCTTCCAGTTTCTCATTATGGTTCATATCAACTTATTTCTAGCTGGAGTTTAAAAGGTATATTATTGGACTGTAAGCTGTTTTGAAGGAAAAAGTGAATATCAGCATAGGTTTCATGTTCTAGCAGATAGACTACCCATAGAAAGTTAAAAGAACGAAAAGTCTAACCCTGGCTCTGACCTAATAGGTTATATAGCTTTGGGGAGGTCTTTCTTTTGTTTCATCTTAGTCTCTGTTTCCTTATCTGTAAAGTACTGGCTTTGATCCAGAGTCTCATCCATCTAAATTTAGTTGTTGTCTGACTTCAAAACCTACTCTGAAACCAAAGCCAGGTATCAGAAATGGAATACCAAATTTCTTCTTGTCTCTTCTTGTTTTGTTTAATGACAGTCATGTGTGAATAATATCATAATCCTCCATACTTATAATCTCAGTTATTTTGCAAAGTTACTTCATATAAATTTGTTTTTTTTATAAATTTGATTCAAACATAGATATGAGTGTATCTGGTTTTAAAAAATTCTAATGACTTTGTATTTTTAAAGGTTTTTCCTTGATATAGCATCTGATTGTCCTACAAGTGATACAGTAAATCATAGTCTTTCCTTCATCAGTGATGGCAATGTGCTTGCTTTACATCGTCTACTCTGGAACAATCAAGAGAAAATTGGCCAGTATCTTTCCAGCAACAGGTAGGATTTCCTGGTCATGGAAATTTTGAAAGCTCTTAATTTTAACTTATAAAAATTATTGGTCATGAGTAATGGTTGTGAATAATGCTTTTTTACTTTGCATCTGCTTAGAATAAGAATTATAGTTTGGAAAGAGAAATGTAGAACTCTAGACTCTTTTAAAAAATAAATAGGCAAAGATTGATTCATATTAAATGATCAACAAGCCTGCCTAGGTGCTACAGACTGTTTTTTAATGTTAAGCTGAAAAATCACAAATTAGCCATTTGGGGTTTTTTCTGGTTTGCATCCAACATGAACAACAAGATGTAGAGAAGTTTAAATTTACTAGAAGCTCAAGTGACTCTTGGCATCTGAATCTGAAGAGCAGCTCATTCTTGGGAATTCAATAATTAAAATGTTGTCAGTGTCTGATTCTCATTGTAGTACTATGAAGTATAAGCAAATAAAGCTTTATGTAGAAAACAGTAGGGCAGCCTCTGTGGCACAGCGGTTTAGCGCCGCCTGCAGCCTGGGGTGTGATTCTGGAGGCCTGGGATTGAGTCCCATGTCGGGCTCCCTGCATGGAGCCTGCTTCTCCCTCTGCCTGTGTCTCTGCCCCCCCCCCCCCCCCCCCGCTCTCTGTGTGTCTCTATGAGTAAATAAATAAAAATCTTAAAAAAAAAAAAGAAAACAGTAATTAGGAAGTATTAACTTGGGTATTGTTTTATTAGCTGTTTTTAGTTAAAGTCTTTTGTAGCCTGAATCCCTTGCTGTCCTTTCTAGTTGTGTATGTTTATAAAGGGTCTAAATTCCTGTGCATGAGGAGTTCTCTAACAAATGAGAAATGAGTCCAGAAAATCCTAAATGCTAATGAAAATTATTTGCTCATTCATGAGAGTGGTAGAAGACCATGAATCTAAGACTAACTTATTAGGAGATGGTGGTTTAAGAGAGCATTTTAATCCTTCATGAATTGTTAATGGGTTAAGGTGATGTGGGCATGGCTTATGGGTGCCCTGATGGAGAAAGATTGAAGATGCTTTATCTGCATCACACTAAAATAAACTGTGGAGCCTTTAAATGCAAGCATTCATTTCTCTTATATAATTCACATACATATTCATGTAGTTTGAGGTTACAGGTTGTTTTTTTTTTAAAAATATACATTCCAAACGTACAACAGAGTATAGACCATAATATAACATAGACCCGTATCCATCACCTAGCTTTGACATTAGTTTGCGGATTTCACTTCAGATCTCTATAACATTTTATTTATTTTTGGGAAAAGATATTACTTCCCTCTGTAACTGACTAAACAAGGAAATATGTATGTGTATATATATACACACACACACAACACAGTTTTGTGTGTTTTAAAATTTTACAGAAACTATATATACTGAATATAATCTCTTCACACAGTATTCTGAGATTTATTATTTATTTAACTTATGTCAGTATTTTACTGGATGATTATATCAAAATTTATTTTCACATTTCCTAATTGATATTTGGTTTGTTTTTCACTATTTTAAATAGTGATATAATAAATATCCTTCATATTTGTTTCCTTGTGTATTACCTAAATATGTAATTGCTCGGTTTTGGGCTGCACACAGTGCCAACTTTACTAGATACTGCCATATTACTTTTTAAAATGTACATGCTGATTTACATTTTGATCAGCACTGTGTGAGAATACCACTGTGTACATATCCTCACCCAAGTTCGCATTAGTAAACTTCATACTTTTTGCCGGTTTGACACTTGTGAAATAGTATTTTGTTATTCTTATGTAGTTTTAAATGCTTAATAGTTATTGAAAAATCCATATTTACACTGGTTAAGCAGAGATCTGATATCAGGGACAAATATATTCCATTTTGTAAAGAGTATTTTCTCAAGAAGGATTCTTTTTACCCTGTGAAAAAGTGGATCACAATGTTATTTTTACTTGTTTAATGGTAATGGGTTAAGAATACTAGAAAAAGAATTTTTTTAATGTAAATTTGGTAGTTTGGGAAGTGGTCATGTACACTCAACAACCCTTGAGGTCTTTTTGGTGCTGTTTACAAATCATCAAGAACCACCAGCTGACAGTAAGAAGAAAAGCAACCGGTGATAATCTAAAGCAATGTGTACTGCTAAATGTGAACTGCTACTTTTTTCTAACTAGTTTGCTGTATCTAGGGATCACAAAGCTGTTGGAAGACGACCTTTCGATAAGATGGCAACACTCCTTGCATACCTGGGTCCTCCAGAGCACAAACCTGTGGCAGATACACACTGGTCCAGCCTTAACCTTACCAGTTCAAAGTTTGAGGAATTTATGACTAGGTAAAGTACCATGTTAAAATAATAATTGCTTTCTTTTGGTTGAGGTGCAAGATTTACCACCAGGCCACTTGTTAGGTAGACTTGTATTTCTAATAGGAAAGATGTGCCTAATGACCTCATTTCATATTTTGGGATCCCACTTTTTTTTTTTTACCTTATATATTGTTGACATGTGCTTTGTTTTATATTTGATTTACTTATAAAAATAATAGTATCTTATTGAATGGTAATTTGTCATGTTGCTTTGAGGTAGTTTTGCACTTAATACTTAGAAGGGACAATGGATAATTATAGTTAAAGGAGATGCTATAGGTCAAAGTGAGTGACTGATTTGCCCAAGATTCCACCCTAATTCATAGATCCTGTGGCTAAAGTTCTGAACTCTTTCTGCCACACTGTGACATTTTTCAGAATGCTCCCAAAAGCTAATGCTCTTAACTTCTTTCATATTGAGACTCAGAAAATTCAGTGTATTTCAATATTGCTATAAAATTTCTGTGGACATTTGTTTTGAATCTCACTTAGAAGGATATAGTTTATGGGATCCCTGGGTGGTGCAGCGGTTTGGCACCTGCCTTTGGCCCAGGACGCGATCCTGGAGACCCGGGATCGAGTCCCACGTCGGGCTCCCGGTGCATGGAGCCTGCTTCTCCCTCTGCCTCTCTCTCTCTCTCTCTACCTCTCTCTCTCTCTGTGACTATCATAAATAAATAAAAATTAAAAAAAAAAGGATATAGTTTGTGAGGTAAAAGATCCTCATTGTTAGACATTCACTTTTATGATGTTACAGTGAAGGTAGCGTGCTGAATCCTTGAGTCTTTAAAGTACCTTTCCTCGTACTTCACGCTTACTTAGTGAGTGCTTCATTAGCAATTGTGGATGAAATGTTTTGTTCATAATATGTGCTAGAAACAAATAATAAAGCAGAATGTGACATTCAGAAATTAATTCACATTAGAGATTTGCATATAATTGCCTTGCACTATAAGTGCCTATTATTGATCATATTACATATAGGCCATAGTTGTGTGCATGTGACTCCAACTCTTTGATACCATTAACAGAATGTGTGAATACATGGGGCACCTGGGTGCCTCAGTCAGTTAAGTGGCCAACTCTTAGTTTCAACTCAGGTCATGATCTTGGAATCCTGAGATCAGGGCTGCATATAGGGCCCTATACTCAGCACAGAGTCTGCTTGAGTTTCTCTCTCTTTCCCTCCAACCCTCCCACTTGTGCTGTCACACTCTGTCTCTCTCTCTCTCAAAAAAAAAAAAATGTGTGGGTATATAACAATCTCCTTTCTAGCTTAATTTTTATCTTTAGCTGTATTGTATTCGTTTCCATGTAACATGTTTATTCCTAAGTGATTAGAGAAATATTTTTCACGCAAAATTTTCATATTACCTCATTGAAAATTACATAGTACAAAAATATAAAACTATTTTTTTATTTGACATTACTGAGGAGATCCAAGCCATTTTTCCACTTTTCTAAGAAAATCTATTTATTGCTCCTTACCTAAGACCCTAACTTCCCTTATAAAATAACCTGTGCTTTTGAAGAGTAAATGACCTAATGTGTGAGACACCTAAAACAGTATCTGGTATATAGTGTTTAATGTTAAATGTTATTTTTGTTCTTAGCTCCCACTGATGCTCTTTGAGACTCATTTTTGTTTTAAAGAAATACTTTATACTTTTCTCAGCTATAAAAATAAAAATTGTTGAATTATTCAAAACTGAGAAATCTAAAGAGGAGAGTTAAAAAATTCTCATTTACTCTTCTTAAAGATATTCACCTCTTAGAAATAATGCAGTTGACATCTGACAGATAGCCAGATAGTCATTTATCTATACACATGTGTACCTATTTCTCTTATCAAATGATATGTGGGTTGTTTCCATTAATATTAAACAAATGGTGACCTGGTACCAGCAACATGATGGACTGAGATAATACAACCTATATACAAATATATATATATATATATTTTTTTTTTTAAATATTTTATTTAATTTATTCATGAGAGACACACAGAGAGGCAGAGACATAGAGGGAGAAGCAGGCTCTTTGCAGGGAGCCGGATGGGGGACTCAGTCCCCAACCCAGGATCATGCCCTGAGCTAAAGGCAAATGCTCAACTGTTAAGCCATCCAAGTGTCCCAGGGAACTATATTTTTAAAAACTTTATTTTTGGGATCCCTGGGTGGTGCAGCGGTTTAGCGCCTGCCTTTGGCCCGGGGCGCGATCCTGGAGACCGGGGATCGAATCCCACGTCGGGCTCCCGGTGCATGGAGCCTGCTTCTCCCTCTGCCTGTGTCTCTGCCCCTCTCTCTCTCTCTCTCTCTGTGTGTGACTGTCATAAATAAATAAAAATTTAAAAAATATATTAAAAAAATAAAAACTTTATTTTTTAAAATGCATAGCTAGAAGATAATTTCTGAGTACATTACCAATATATAGTTAGTACAGAGAGATAAAGAAGTGAAAAATAGGAAAGAAGTTACAAGATGCAGATGACAGAATGAGAAGGTCCAACATGTGAAATAGGTGTCTCAGAAATGGAGCTTAGAATAGTGAAGAGGTAATATTTGAAGAGACAACGATGAACATGTCCCAGGGTTGTTGAATGAGATGAATCTTCAAATTAATTACACACACTGAGTGTTCAGCAGAATACATAAAAATCAAATCATGCTTTTTCAGAAATGTTTTAAAATACATACGGGAATTTAATACATGATAAAAAGTGGCTTTCAGAATCAGGGAGACTAGAATGGACTTTTTTTAAGTTTTGGGATTTGCATTCATTCATTCATTCAAGTATAATTAACATATTACATCAGTTTCAGGTGTACAATGTGGTGATTCAGCAAATCTGTACATTACTCAGTGCTTATCACGATAAGTGTACTCTTAATCCTCTTCACCTATTTTCTCCATTCCCCTACCCACCTCTCTTCCAGCAACCAGTTTGCTTTCTATATTTTTTTGTCCTTTTACTGTGTTCATTTGTTTTGTTTCTTAAATTCCACATATCAGTGAAATCATATGGTATTTGTCTTTCTCTGACTTCTTTCCCTCTCTAGTTCTATCTGTGTGGTTCCAAATGGCAAGATTTCATTATTTTTTATGGCTGAGTAATAATACTCCATTCTGTGTCTACACCGGCTCTTTTTTATCCATTCATCTATCAGTGGACGCTTGGGTTGCTTCCATACCTTGGCTATTGTAAATAATAACTAAAATAAACTAGGGGCACATATTATCTTTTCAAATTAGTGGTTATGTTTTCTTTGGGTACCCAGTATTGGAATTATTGTATCATATGGTAATTCTATCTTTAATTTTTTGAGGAACTGCCATATTGTTTTCCACAGTAGCTATACCACTTTGCACTCCCACCAATAGTGCACTAGGGTTCCATTCTCTCCACATCCATGCCAACACTTGTTTCTTGTGCTTTTAATTTAATTTAATTTTATTTTTTTGTGCTTTTAATTTTAGCCATTGAATGGACTTTTAATAGATGGTGTTGGTACTACTGAGTGACCATCTGGAAAAAGATGTTTATACCATTCATGAGGATAAATTCTCATGGAGAAGAAAACATGTACAAAGGAAGGCCTTTTTAATTATTCAAAAATCATAAACCAATAAAAAAAGATTGATATACTGAACTCTTAAAAAACAAATAGATAAAAACCCAGTGGCTTCTAGAAAAAAATACCATGATAAAAAAACATCCTAAGTTAATATTACTGCCCAGTACTTTTCTTAGCCTAGTTTTAAGAACTACTCATTGTGTTTCAAAGAGTAACACCTTGAAATTTTGGGTATTTGTTGTAAAATTACCCTTCAGAAAGTATTTTGCTTTTTAAATATTTTGTCCTTTTATATATTTTATTATAGTTCTAATCATGGGTTTTTAGAAATTCTCAGTGGACAGTATAAAGCCTAATGAGTTACTCTGTTTTTGTTTTTTCTTGCAGGCATCAAGTACATGAAAAAGAAGAGTTCAAGGCTTTGAAAACATTAAGTATTTTCTACCAAGCAGGGACTTCCAAAGCTGGGAATCCTATATTTTATTATGTTGCACGGAGGTAAGAAATACTATGTTTTAGTTTTTCTTAACAGAGTTTAAAAGTAATAACAAAGGTAGACAGCAAGTTTGATTTTTTTTTCCCTTTTGACTATACTGGAATTGAAGACAAGTTTACCTGGAAGAATATAGCCAGATAAATAGCCATCCTGTCCCAAAGTGATGTGTGACATATTAGAAATTGCTTTTCAGGGGACCTGTTTCCTTGGCTTTTCTTTCTTTTTTTTTTTTTTTTAAATTAATTTTTATTGGTGTTCAATTTACCAGCATACAGAATAACACCCTGGCTTTTCTTTCTTATGTCAGTTTTTTTATACTTCCTACAATGGATTAATTACCAAGAATAAAAAATTACAAAGTATCTTTTGTTTTTAGGTGTGTTCTGATTAAATAGTATCTACAACATGACAATCAGGAACATTTCTTTTTAAGCAGAAATAAAACTTTAATAAGAGTCTGTTTCTAAGAACTTTCAGTAATATGCTGTATATGACAACATCAGGGTGATTTAACAATTAATTCAGAGAAGTTGTGGGAAATTTCTGTAAAGGTGGCACAGGTGTCAGCCTGGGAAAAAACATTTTTTCTTCATGGGGTCTTCAGTCCAGGCTAGTTCCTAGAAAACCTTTCTGAAAATGCTGTGAGCTCTTTCTTAACAATAGGTATGAGGCTTGCCTTGCTTTCTCTGCCATTGTCTTCTTTCTTGCCTCCCTACTACCTTCCTTTTGAGAACTTACCTGTGATATTAGTTGGTGAGTTTTACTTCTTCCTGATGATAACATAAATTGGTGGTAGTTGACCCTTAGAGAATATGTGTGGTATTAACAAAGAGAACACTGGTTTTTAGAATTTCAGGACTATGTGTAATCTTAGTTTTGCTATTCAGTAGCTGTAGGAATTAATCTTTCCAAGTTTCCTGAATTTAACATAAATTGAAGAATTATGTCAGTAGACTGAATGGTCATGGGGGCAAAAGATTATCAGTGGGTAGGGAATAAATAGAGGCTGAGAAATAGTGGTGGAGGACTGAAGAAAGGAATGTGGAAGGTGGGAAACGCATTTAATCAAACAATTTATGTAGGGTTAAGACCAAGGAGTCCCAAGCACTGGGTGTTACAGAACTTGAATTTACCCTGAGAGCTTTCCTCTTGAACAACTCTTGAGTAACGTCTCTTCATTGGCCTTGAAAGTCTTCTCTCCAACTTTTATGACAATTCTCATTTCTAAATTGCCTAAAATAATTTTAATTTTCTTTTTCAATTGAGGTGAACCATATTTGTATTTCAACCCCAACTTTTAATGCAACCAGTATATATTGACCCTCCCTATTTTGTCAAAGTAATTAAAAGTGAAGTGTTAGAGAGGCAGATAGATGTGTGTGCTTCTCCCACTTTAAATTCTTGTTAGTTTATAAGTAGCAAGGATTTCTGGAAAACCTCAAAGCTAGATTTTTTTCTTCAGATCAAAAACTGTAAAATTGTGTTCCTTCTCTGCAGATTCTAGAAAAGGCCAAGAAAAGTAGGGTGGGCCGAGGCAGGCAACCTCTGTTGTATTAAATCAGTGAGATTTCCAGGAAACCTGGAAATGGAAACCTAGAACATGTAACTTAAGAGTGCTAAGGATTCTCAATTCTGTTGCTTTATTAGCTGTGTAATTTTAGACAGTCTTGTTATATATCATCATCATCATCTCCTTATTTTTTAAATCTGTTTCTTCTATGCCAAAAGACTTACAAAAACTATCCTGTCTACCTCTCCCATAAAGTGTTTTGAGACTTTTAAGATTCTGTACAGGGGCGCCTCCATGGCTCAGTGAGTTGAGCATCTGCCTTCGCCTCAGGTCATGATCCCAGGGTCCTGGAATCGAGTCCTGAGTTGGACTCCCTGCTCAGTGGGGAGCCTGCTTTTCCCTCCCTCCCTGCCTGCCATTCTTCCTGCTTCTATTCTCTCTCTCTGTCAAATAAATAAAATCTTTAAAAAACAAAAAAAAGTTCTGTACAGAGTATGTTTGGGGTTTTCTTTTCTTTTTTGTTTTTGTTTTAGATAAGACTCTTCCAATTTCAGATTTTCAGTACTTTGAGCTTTTCATTTAGACCTACTGGAGCTTCTCTCAGCCTTCATTTTCACCTGGTGTGAAGTCTTAGCTCCAAGATGATTGAGCACATACTCGCTCAGAGCAGAGAGAGGCCCATTTCCTCCACTGTACAAGTCCAAAAGACGATATAGTAAAGGGCTTATCTCTACACAGCCAGCTTTGTCAAAGAGCACTTGGGTTTGTCTTCTCCTTTGATACTACTTTGTTTCTATGGCTTAGACTACTATGTATTAGTTTTTTTTGACCTGTGGATTCCATTCTCCTTATAGATAGTCCACAGACATTTCAGACTTGAAATGTACAGAATTTAATTCAGTATATATTCAAATCTTCTTCACACTATACTCTCTTTCTCAGTTACATCATTACTCTTTCTCATGCTAGAAACACTAATCATTTTAAATTCTTACTTTTTCTTTTATCCTCCTCATTATCAGTCACCTAGTCTAGATTTTAGCTATGGGATCCTGACCAATCAATTACATTGTTAGGCCTTTGTTATTGCAAAGAAGAGATTCTTCTTTTTTCAGGAAGATAGGCCTCAGGAAAAACATGAATTACACAGCAGAGCCTGCCCAGGTGTAGACAGAACTATGTGGCTATCAGTTCTGGAACCATTTTACAATCTTTGACTCTCTGTTGTTTTTTCATATACAACTCTGTTTCCTACTTTTTCTTTCTGTGTCCTTTCAATTTTAGCCACAGCTATTAACTCTTTCAATACCTCAGCACTGCTTACTTCAAATTTCAAGAAGAGAATGTGGTTCAGCTAAAAAATAACTGTCTGGTGGGCAGCCCTGGTGGCTTAGTGGTTTAGTGCTGCCGTCAGCCCAGGGTGTGATCCTAGAGACCTGGGATCGAGTCCCACATCGGGCTCCCTGCATGGAGCCTGCTTCTCCCTCTGCCTGTGTCTCTGCCTCTTTCTCTCTGTGGGTCTCTCATGAATAAATAAATAAATAAAATCTAAAAAAAAAAGAAAGAAAGAAAGAAAGAAAGAACTGGCAAAACTTTTCATGCTAGGTGCTGGTCAGCCAGTATATTTCTGGCTGCTGCGTAAGTCTAGTACTGCTTCTAGCTGGCCATTATGTGATTCAAAATGACCACCTACTGTGATTCTTTTATCAGGGGTTGTCCTTTGGTATATGTTATAATTTTTGTTTTAAAAACTGGATCTTGGGCAGCCCAGGTGGCCTAGCGGTTTAGCGCTGCCATCGGCCTAGGGTGTGATCCTGGAGACCTGGGATCTCCCTGCATGTAGCCTGCTTCTCCCTTTGCCTATGTCTCTGCCTCTCTCTGTGTGTCTCTCATGAATAAATAAATAAAATCTATTAAAAATAAATAAATAACTGGATCTTAATGGTTTAGTATTTCTTTTAGGCACCTTGAAGATTGCTTTTGAGAGCATTTTTCTCCCACTGCCATTCCTGAGACTCTTATTAGCTTTTACCTGTACTAACGCAACATAATCCTCCTACTTTCTAATCCCCAGATAACTTCTTCCAGGTCATCCTAATACTGCTTCTGGAGGCAATTTCTAGTACAAATCTCCTCTTGTCTCTCTCAGGGACAGGTGTGTTACATAGCACCACTGATTCCTCATATAAAGTCCAGGTTCTGTAGTCACCATGCAGGGTGCTCCATAATTTTGATTAATTTAGTTTATGATCTTTCTCTGCTATTCCCTCTTGTGTTTATGATGGCAAAAAAAATGAAAACAATGTAACTATATTTCAAAAGGGGAACTATTGAGTATATAATGATACCTCTATATTATGGGATACTGTGCAACCTGTGAAGTTTATTTTGCTTGTTACAAGTGACAGAAATGAAATTCAAACTTGTGTAAATGAAAACGGACTCATTTAATACATGTACCTTGGAAGACCAAGAGATGATCTGGCTTCTTGCATGACTGTGGGCAGAGCTTTAAACAGTGTCTTCGGAAAACATTGTCTTCTCTGTCTCTTGACTCCTTTTCCTTTGGGTTGATTTAATTCCTGGGAGGCTCTTCCTGTGGCCAGCAATATTTTATGTTCTCAGCTTACCAACTGAGGGAAAATGATGTCTTTCCCAGCAGGTACTGGGAAAGTTTTACTGCCTGGCTTGAGTCACATGCCAATTCCTGAGGCAATCACTGTGGCAGAGAGATGGAATGTCTTGATTGTCTAGGCCTGAATCATACACTCATCTCTAGAGCTCAGTGGTGAAACCAGTCCTACTTGAATTGCATGAACTGGAAGAGAGGGCACCAGGGGCAGGGTTTCCCAATGAAAAATTGAAGATACCAGGATGAGGAAAAGTGGTTCTGAGCAGGTGAAAGTAACAGACGTCCTCCATTGCAGCTTTATAAAGAGCCAGAAGGAAGGCTGACACTTGTCATATAAGTATGTGTGCACAAGCACATACAGACTGAGCAGTGTGTGGAAATAGACACCGTTAAGCTGTTCACATTGCTTACTTACGAAGTATGATTGGAGGAGGTAGAGGTCAATTATAATATTTGTTATATACCTCTGTATTATTTGACTTGTTGCCAGGAACACAGGTTATTTTTGAAGAAAAATTAAAAGTATAAAAACCTAAAAGTTATAATGAAGAGTTTTCCTCTTAGGAATGTTGTGATACCTGGCAATTGTTTTTGGGGTGGTAGTAGTAATAATAATGGAAACAGCTAACATTTACCATGTGCTTTCTTTGCATCAGGCAAATTGTGCATATGATAGAATTTTTCATTTAACACAGTAACTTTCTGAGGCATTATTATTAACAATGATTAACTTGTGTATAAACTGAAACTTAAGAGAAGTTGTTAGATGTTCTCAGACCTAGCTGTCAGAGTGACTTGGAGAATTAAAACAAGCAAACAACCCCCGGCTTACCATGAGCTACCAAATTGGAACCTCTTGGAGAAGCCTAATCTATATATATTCAACAGGCATCCAAAGTGATTTGTTTGTAGTCAGTTTATTCCTGAGGTTTGGGGATCCCACTGGGTCATGTATTTAACTCATGGTGGCACAGTCTTAAGAATCAGAGCTGGGTTTCAAACCTTAACAACTGTACTATTGATGACATGGTTATTATCAGTGTTAAAATTAGGAATGAGGTTTTTGGGCTAAATCAACATTTGTAGACCAACATGAAACTCTCTAATAGTTATGAGATATATTTCTATAGGGAAGAATTTTGAATTCTAGGCATCTAATTTACAAATGACTTTTTCAAATACCAGACAAAGATTTACTCAGAGCAAGATAATCTTGTCATTGGACCAGCTATTTATGAATTACAATAGTTAGCAGAATTGGGGCACCTGGCTCACTCAGTTGGAAGAGCATGTGACTCTTGATCTTGGGATTGTGAGTTTGAGCCCCAAGATGGGTGTAGAGATTACTTAAATAAGTAAAAAGAAAAACTTAAAAAAAAAAAAACCAACAGAATTCACTTTTTTTTTTTTTACTGTAACATTGTTTTTGATGAAATACGGTGACATAGATAGGTAACATCTTGTGTAGTACTGTAATATTTCCTTATAAGATTAGCACTTGTTGGGGTGTCTGGATGATGTGCAGTTAGTTGAGTAGCTGATTCTTGGTTTTGGCTCAGGTCATGCTTCAGTGTTGTGGGATCAAACTCAGTGTGCAGTGTGCTTCTGTCTCCTCCCTCTGCCCCTCCCACTTGTGCCCTCTCTGTCTCTCTAAATCTTTTTTTTTTCTCTCTCTAAATCTTAAAAAAAAAATAGATTAGCACATATTTGTTTAATAAAAAATAATACAAAAATAGCACACACCAGTCCTCATTACCTATCCCTAATCCCCCCCTCTGTCTGTCACGCGCGCGCGCGCACACACACATACTTTGGTTAAACATCACCGAGATAATTTTTTCTCTGACATTTTTAATGTAAAAATCTGGGTTTTTGTTCAATTTTGCAAATATTTAAAAGGCAAACGTGTGGTATTTTGCTTGTTTTAGCATTTATAAGGAAAGAAATCATTATATTAAGGTGATAATTAAACTTCCACAATTAAAATCTACAACCTTATTAAGCTAGAATAATGATAATATCCTAAGAAGGAGTTGAAAGATACTTGATTTTCTTAGTGTGCTTGTAGTAATTCAGCAGATAGTAATGAACTGGACTAGGAATGCAGACACTTTAAGTCCACTTCAGCTTGAGCATACACAAAACAGCAAACATAGTATAGAAAGAAGAAAGTGAAGGTTGTCCATTGGGTTCACTGCTGTGCTACCACTTTTCATAGTCGTCCCTGTCTTTGGGCTCACTGCTGTTTTCAGAGTCGTCTTGATATTTGAGGTCATCTTTGTATTCAACATTGTTTGAAAATATGAAGTTGTCTTGGATTTTGAGGTTGTCTTGGATGTTGAGGTTATATGGAGATTTGGAGTTATCTTGGAATTCGAGATTGTGTTAGCATTCAAGGTTGTCTTGGAATTTGGGGTTGTCATAGAATGCAGGCTCAACTTGAGATTCAAGTCTGTCACAGACCCTGAAGTTATCAGTGTTGTATTTATCACCGAAGTATTAGTAACAAACAGGAGGAACAGGCTGATGAATAATAGCTTAAACATTGTTTTCCTGTTTCAAAATAATTTTAGAAATTTATTGACACTTTGAACACAAATCTAAGAAGTAGCTTTTTTTTTTTTTAAGAAAAGATTGTATTTATTTGAGATAGAGGGTGACGGGCACTGAGGAGGGCACTTGATGGGATGAGCACTGAGTGTTATACTATATGTTGGCAAATCGAACTTCAATAAAAACAAATTTAAAAAAGAGAGAGAGGGTGGCTCAGTGGTTGAGCACCTGCCTTTGGCTCAGGTGGTGATCCCGGGGTCCTGGGATCAAGTCCCATATCAGGCTTCCCATGGTGAGCCTGCTTCTCCCTCTACCTATGTCTCTGCCTCTCTGTGTCTCTCATGAATAAATAAATAAAATATTTTAAAAATTAAAAAATAATAATAAAAAAATAAAAAAGAGAAAGGGCAGGGGTAAGGGGTTGAGGGAGAGGGAGAAGCAGACTTCCCACTGAGCAGAGAGCCTAACACAAGGCTCCATCCCAGGACCCTGAGATCATGACCTGAGCCAAAGGCAGATGCTTAACGACTGAACTATCCAAGTACCCCAGAACTAGCTTTTTTAAAGAGGGAAAAACTGAAGGAAGCCTCATTTTAGCACTGGAGAAATGCCAGTCTTTGGTTTAACACCTTCATAGTTTTTTGGGTACCTGGGTGGCTTAGTCTATTAAGTGTCTGCTTTTGGCTCAGGTCATGATCCTGGGGTCCTGGGGTTGAGCCCCAAGTTGGGCGCTCTGCTTGGCAAGGAGCCTGCTTCTCCCTGTCCCGCTCCACCTGCTTGTATTCTTTCTCTCAAATAACTAACTAAATAAATTTTTTAAAAAAAATCCACAATTTCATAGTTTTTAGGATAGAGGAAAATTTAGAGTGATCAATATCAATTCCTTCATTGTACAAATGAGTTCAGACAAAGGGCATAACTTGCCTGAGGATGCATATCTAAAAATGACCAGAATTAGAACTTGAGTCTGACTCTTAGTCCAGAATTTTTTTAGTAGACATGGAGTGTAAAAGCATAATATAGATGTAGACCAAAAGTTTAATAGTAAACCATTTTTACAGTAAGGCTAAATTTCTCTTACCTTACATTCAAATCTAATGGGTTGCCACTTTTGAAATAATGCAGTTAGCTCATGTTGGTCATGGTTAAATAGCCTTTTACTTTTGTTAAACTTAAAGCTGAAACTTTAATTTTGGAAATCCTATATATCCTAAAAGTTACATTTGATTCTAATATATAATTCAGAAAAATTTCAAATTGATATTACCTTTTGATGTTTTTTCTTTGAGGATTAAGAATTCAGGCTTTCTCCAGGGTCTTGTAGGGACTCTAATTTCTTACTGTATGCTATTTAAATATAATTAGTAAGGAAGTCACATGTTCTGAACTTGACCTGCTGTTTGCTCTTTGAAAATATCCTGTTGGGTGTTTTCCAAACAACTAGTATAAACAGACCTTGGCAGAGATCAAGGAATCAGATAAAGTCTTTCTGAAACCGACTTGCTTATATAAAGAACCCAGGGAATATATCCATTTATCTATATATTCATTAGTTAGTTTCTTCACTCGATTGACTAACTAGAGGAATATATTATTTTGCCTGCTATGATTATCATGACTTAAAGTCAAGTACAGTAGAGATAGATGTCTTTATTTTTCTTAAAGCATCTTGTGTACATGTTTATAGGTGGTTTCTGACCATAGTTATTTTGAAGTATTAAAAATAATTTAGGAAGAAGAATAGGTTGCATATGAAAGTGATACTGTCATACTGCATTAAAAAAGCTTTTTTTTATTTTTTTTTTAAGTATGCTTCACACCAGGGTGGGGCTTGAAATCATGACCCTGAGATCAATAGTCACAGGCTGTATGGACTGGGCCAGCCCGGTGCCCCAACAAAGGGTTTTTTTTGTTTAAGGTTTTCTAAGATTTATTTATTTATTTTAAAGAGAAAGAGAATGAGAAAAAGAGAGTGTTAAGCAGACTCCCTGCTGATCTCAGAGCCCTATGTGGGGCTCAGTCCCACCATTCTGTGATCACACTTGTGCCAAAATCAAGAAATAGTTGTCCAACTGATTGAACTACCCAGGTGCCTTTCCCAACAAAAATTTTTTTAAATACATCAAACACCCACATTGAAGCACATTTAAGTATATTCTTTAAAGGAATTTTGTCTTTTTTTTTTTTTAATTTTGTCTTTCGATTACTTCTTTTCCTTAATAACTAGCATGCAGGGAAGTTCAGTTGTATTGTGCTAATGTTTTCATCACATTGGCCAGCAGTCTTTAAAAATTGCAGGCTGTGAACCGTGGTGTTGACATACAAGGAAATTGCTACATAAATGGCAGAAGTACAAGTCAGTACATGTTCCTCACTTGTTTTACGTTGCCATAAAGATTTATTTTTCTCCTGAATGAATAGAACCAGTGCTTGCTACATCTTATTTATATGGTACATGCAATAGAGTACCTCACTTCACTCGAGGTTAGCATGATTAGACTTAGAAGTCAACATAAAAAGCCTCTTAGCAACTGGAGTAGAAATTTATAAATCAGAGTACTCACATAATGCACAGATAATTCCTTAGTGATGCTTCAGACACCTGAATCTCAACTTATTTAAAATTTAAAAATTAGGGGATCCCTGGATGGCTCAGTGGTTTAAGCGCCTGCCTTTGGCCCAGGGCTTGATTCTGAAGTCCTGGGATCGAGTCCCACATCAGGCTCCCTGCATGGTAAAATCTTAAAAAAAATTTAAAATTCCAAAATTCCCCTCACCTATTTTTAAACCCAGGTTCTTCTCCTAATCTCTTTCTCAGTTAATTCTATCATTACCTAGCTAAATGGCTGTCCAACCTTGGACTCCTCACTATCTTCTTTTTGTTATTAATCTTAAGCTGCCCAGGCCTCGTGATGATAATTAAGTAAAATTTAAAACTCTGAACTCCCTAGCACTCAGATGCTCCTAAACAAAAATCATTTGCCATTCATTATTTAGCCCTTTAAACACCTCCAGTCTCTGTGCAGCCTTCCCTGTATGCTCAAAGTACATCTTCTCTTTCAAAATTTTGTGCTTATTCTAAATCTGATTCCAGTATCTTTTATGTGAGCCTTCCATAATTCTACACTTCAGAATCAGTCATTTTAAGACTTCATACTTTTAGAGTACTGGTCAAGTCTGCTTTTTACTCTAGATGTTTCCTAATCTTTCTTCCACCATATTCTGGCATTTCATGGTTCAGGTATTACCTCTAACTATCTATATCCCCTTTACCTGCTAGCACAATGAGTGCTGGTACAGAATAGGACAAAATAAACATTGGAATTTATGGCAATATCTCCTATTTCTTCATGTCCAAGGGCTGATATCATTAATGATATCGAAAGTAATAAGAGCCAGTTGGTCATTTGCAGTTTTCCCAAGTGTAAGGTTGCCAGTCACAGGTCTCAGTTGAAGTCCCATCTCTATTTGAGAGCTTTCTTCATTTGTATATGAATCATAATGCACATTCATAATTGCTTACCTGCAATTCTGAGATCCAAAATCCTCAGAAAACGTAAAGTTTTGCCCAAAAAAGTTTGGTACCAAAACTTACTTGGTAGAAATAACTAACCTGCATTGGTGTGAAGCTTTTCATTATTGTTATTAGTACTATCTATATTTGTCCCAGTTTGTGCGGATGTTACAGAAGATATGATACAACTAGTACTTATATTTATGTTTCTCCTGTTCCTTCCAGGCACATTACTGTACCACTCCAAGCATCTTTTCAGTTAGGTGGTACTGTGTGACTGTGTCCCGGGCAGCAAAATGTAGATTCCCCTGGTGTAAGTCCCTTCCAGACCTCACCACTCTCCATCTTGTTCTTTTCTGTCAGCACCCTCTAGAAACAGAGGGTTGACAAGGGGGTCTTAGACAGTGTTGAACTACTGGATGACCTGATACAAGTAAGAAATAAACTTTTGTTGTATTTTGTCAAGGGTTATTTCAACATTGTGGCATTGTAGGAGTTGATGCTGACTCCTACAACTGTGCTGGATAACTTGCCTTTGCCTCTCCAGCATGGTTCCCTCTACTTCTCCACTCTGTTGTTCCCTGAGAGCTGACCTCTGTGGAAGATAGCATGCAGCTTCTCTCCTCATTCACTTTCATTTGGCCTATGGGAAATAATGTATTCTTTTGGCTTGCTTCCTGAAAGGTCACTGTGGATTGACTGCATCCCTCCATGAAGATAGCAGTTTTTGCCGAGCAGCCCTGTGTATGTCTGGTGTCTGGTAACTGCTCCCTGCTCTCCTCCTTCAGGTCTACAATCTCACTGTCTTTTATAGTTTTCCTAGAGCTCTTAGGGTAAACCCTTCTCTCTCCTTTATATGTGTTCTCTAATATCCATCCCAGCTTGTGTGCCACCTGTTTCCTGCTGGAACCCAAACTATCACAAACATTATATGCACTGTATTGTCTTCCTAAAAACCTGAACAGTTCTAAATTCTGAACTCTTTCTTGTCCCAGGGGTTTCAGAGGAGGGATTGTGGGATCTGTGCCAAGTTCATAGATGTATTGTACTAATTGTGGTATTCAAATGGTATTCAGTACAGTGCCCAGCATATAGTAAGCATTGGGTAAATAGTAGCCAGGATTGACATAAGAATAGCAACTGTGTTGTTAATTTTTTATCTGGGAAATCTAAATTTCTTGTATTTAATATTGGAACTTTGGAACTAGCAAGCAATTATAAGAGCAGTATCTTCCTTTACATACTTATATTACCTTGAATTGGCCTCCCCCCTCCCCCACTTTTTTGGTTTCTAGAACTTTCTACCTTCACATATTATTTCAAAACTCATAAAAAATGGAGAAAGTGGTCTTATTTATAAAATCATCTTAGTACTCATAGATTTTATGTTATGTAGCAATTTCTTGAGAATTTCAAGTTGCTATTTATTTATTTAGTTAGTTTTTAAAAGATTTTATTTATTCATGAGAGCCACAGAGACAGAGAGAGAGGCAGAGACACAAGTAGAGGGAGAAGCAGGCTCCATGCAGGGAGCCCGACGTGGGACTCTATCCTGGGTCTCCAGGATCATGCCCTGGGCTGAAGGTGGCGCTAAACCACTGAGCCACCCGGGCTGACCTCAAGTTGCAGTTTTAATGTTACTCTAGAAACAGGCCCTATCTTTCTGTAACTTTTCTCTTTGGTTTTTGTCTCATGAATAGGACACTTCAATGTTTTCTTGAGTAGCAGTTACACTGTTGGCAGTGGAAACGCTTTTTGCTTTTTAAAAGATAATCCTCTGTAATATGCCATGTGTGCTTATTGCACCTATGCCTCATATCTATTGAACTTTTAAACTTTGAAAGTTATGTATGTTTGGCTAGTTCTGAAAGCATTTAGGGTTTTCAGGATTGACATCTTTACCATGCTACTAATGGGCTTTTACCTGTATTTAAAAGTAGAACATTTAAAACATTTCAGGGGTGTGTAGCACAAGTGGCTTTCATTGTAGACAATTACTTGTAAAGAAACTATTTGGGGTACCTGAGTGGCTTGGTCAGTTGGGTGTCTGCCTTCATCTCAGGTCATGATCCCAGAGTCCTAGGATCGAACCCCACATCAGTCTCCCTGCTCAGCAGAGAGCCTGCTTCTCCCCCTCTCCTTCTGTTGCTCCCCCTGCTTGTGCTCTCTTGCTTGCTGTCTCTGTCAAATAAATCTTAAAAAATAAAAAACTATTTGTAAGCTTCCTGAGAAAGTGGATATGCAAATATACATAAGCAGGCTGTTGTTATGTTAGACTGAAATGTGATGCCTTTTAGAATTGTAGTTAGCACTTTTCTATGGTAAAATATCAGCCTTTTCATTTTAGAAATCTAAAATAGGGAAAATAACACATTTCCCCTTAGTTGCAAAATACATGTTTCAAGAGCAAATGTCTGTCTGAGCAAGTTTGTTTCCTAATTTTTTAATACTGTAAGTCTGTTATCCAATTTTGGCTTATTTTCATTTATTCTCATTTTTTTGTTGCCAATGAAAAAAGTGATTTAGTTTTGTTTTGTTTTGTTTTTTTTAAGATTTTATTTATTCATGAGAGACACAGAGAGAGAGGCAGAGACACAGGCAGAGGGAGAAGCAGGCTCCACGCAGGGAGCCCGATGTGGGACTCGATCCCAGGACCCCAGGATCACGCCCTGGGCCAAAGGCAGGTGCTAAACCACTGAGCCACCCAGGGATCCCCGTGATTTAGTTTTTAAGAGAGACTCTGCTTCTGTTTCCTTCCCTTGGATAATGGTATCTCCATCTGCCTTGAGCTTTAAATGTAAGGCTTCATGTGACTAATCAGTTGAATGTGGTTAACATCAGTTTTCACATCTACCTGCTCTTAACCATATACAACTGATTAGTTATTAAGTCTTGTTGATGTTTCTTCAGAAATTTTTTCTGCTTTATCCTCATGTTACAATCCCAGTTTGCAGTTAAATCAGTTGTTGAAGCTGGGATTAGCAAACATTTTTGGTGAAGGAACAAGTAGTAAATATTTTAGGCTTTACAAGCCAAAGTTTTTCTTGTTCTTTCTATTTTGTGGGGGAAAGGGTTGCTTTGTTTTGAACAGCTCTTTAAAAAAAAAATGTAAGAACCATTCTTAGTTTTCAAGCCTTACAAAAACAGGCCACATGTGACATGCAGACAGTATATTACCAGTGGACCATAGCTTGCTCACCTCTGGTCTAGGCTATTACAACTTCCTAATTGAATTATTTGTCACCAGGATATTACTCCATCCCCTCCATTTTCCACAATATTGCCAGAATTATCACTCTAAAATATGACCAATGTTACTTCCAGATAAAACCTTTTATGTGCTCCTGTTAGCTAAATTTTCATATGTAAGGCATTTATATACCACTTTTGGGATTTTGCCATTTCTTCAAAACTTCTATTATTGTCTCAGTTTTTTTTATTGGCTTCTTTTGGACTTTTTTTCTTAAAGTAAAATTTATATTATTCTATAAATAGGAAATGAGTATTGATTGCTATAACTAGAAAACCAGTAAACAAAAGATAATAGTAAAAAGAAATACAGAATTATTAAATGCCTATTTCTTTCCTTTTTTAAAATTTACTCATGAGAGACACAGAGAGAGACACAGAGACATAGGCAGTGGAAGAAGCAGGCTCCCTGCAGGGAGCCTAAGACTGGATTCAGTGCCAGGACCCCGGGATCACAACCTGAGCCAAAGGCAGACACTCAACCACTGAGCCACACAAGTACCTCTAAATGCCTGTTTCTTATACCACCCCATCGTATGGTACCATGCTTCAACAAAACCACTGACTTGCAAGATAAAGCCTTTGTTCCTTAGCATCCCATATAAGTCTCTTCATAATCTTTTATACTGCTCATATTAGTTGCAAGGTTGCTGAACTAAAGCAGAAGGTTAAGTAAAAAGCAAGATGCTGGCCTTATTTTGGAAATCTGATGCTGCTGCAATCATTGATGTCATTTTAAGTAAGCCTCATTTTCTTCTGTGCTGTCCTTAGGAAAGGATATTCATGGTACATTGCTGAGGGTATCATCAGAGCTGTTGTCAAGAAGACTATAGGAGCAGGCAGAGACACAAAGTCTACTCAGAAAACTCAGAATGCCAAACGACCATTCTCTATATTACTCTTACAGTGGTTAAAGAAGTCCTAAAACTATTTGTCTCAATTGGTCATTTAAGTTTAATAATAGAAAACTAGCCATCACAAGTGTGTAGTAACATCTGTAGAAGGATGGTCCAAACTTTATATTATAGACCTAGCCTTGTGCTTCAGCAATACTGGCCATCTTAATATTGACCTTGGATGCCCATCCTTTAAAATAGGGCCAACTCCTACTTTTGATTCAAGACCCATCTCAGTAACCTGACCTTTGTCCCTTTAGGCAAGTTTTTAAAAAAAATAATAATAGCTTTAGTGAGATAGAATTCATATATTTTAATTTTTACCTTTTTTTTTTAAGAGAGCATAAGCATGGGGAGCAGGGAGGGAGAGGGAGAAGCAGGCTCCCCATTGAGCCAGAAGCCCAATGTGGGATTCAATCCCAGGACCCTGGGATCATGACCTGAGCTGAAGGCAGACATTTAACCAACTGAGCCACCCAGGCACCCCTAAAATTTACTTTTTTAAAGTATACAATTCAGTGGTTTTTAGTATATTTACAGAGTTGTGCAGTTATATCTAAGTTAGGCATTTACCCCCAAAAGAAACCCCATATTCATTAGTTATTCCCTGTTCTGACCACTACCCCCTGGTCCCTGGCATCCATATCCCTATGGATTTGCCTCTTCTAGACATTTCATGTAAGTGGAATCATACAATATATACTATTTTGTGACTGGCTTCCTTTACTTTATACAATTTTTCAAGATTCATGCAGTCGTAGCATATATCATTACTTCATTACTTTTTATAGCTGAGTAATATTCCATCTCACAGACATACCACATTTTGTTAACGTTAACATCTGTTAGTGGATATTGTTTCCTTTTTTTTTTTTTTTGTATTATGAGTAATGCTACTACAAACATTCATAGCAACATGCCATGTGTAAATTTTTGTCTGGATATATATTTTTTACTTTCTTTGGTATATAAGGAGTAGAATTGCTGGATCATTTGGTAACTTAATGTTAACCTTTTGATGAATTACCGAACTATTTTCCAAAGCAGCATTATTATTTTACATTTCCACCAGCAGTGTACAAAAATTTAAATTTCTCCACAACCTCATCCAACATTTGTTCTCCTCTGCCTTTGTAGGCAAATTTTGGTTAAAATGCCTCCTTACTAAACCATTGCATATTCTATTACTATTTAACAATGACCATGTTAGAATATAATTTTTCCTTTTTTAAAAAATTGAGATATAATTGACATATAACATTATATTAGTTTCAGGTATACAACAAAATGATTCAGTATTTATATGTATATTGCAAAATGATTACCACAGTAAGTCCAGTTAAAATTTATCACTTTTCATAGTGACAATTTTTTTCTTGTCATGAAAATTTTTAAGATCTACTCTTTTAGCAACTTTCAGATATTCAATACAATATTATTAATTATGACCAGCATGCTGTATATTACCTCCCCGAATTACTTATTTTATAACTGAAAATTTGTATCTTTTGATCACGTTCACCCATTTCACCCAACCCCCAGCCCCTGCTTCTGGCAACCACTAATTTGTTCTCTGTATCTGTAAGTTTACTTTTTTGTTTTTTTTAGATTCCACATGTAAATAAAATCATAAGATATTTGGCCTTCTCTTTCTGATTTATTTCTCTTAGCATAATGCCATCAAGGTCCATCCATGTTACAAATGGCAAGATTTACTTCTTTATTATGTCTGAATAATATTCCGTGTGTGTGTTTGTGTGTGTGTGTGTGTGAGAGAGAGAGAGACAGAGACAGAGAGAGAAACATTTTCTTAATCTGTTTGTCCATCAGTGGACACTTAGGTTGCTTCCATGTCTTGGCTATTTTATTTTTTAAGATTTATACAGATTAAGATTGAGAGAGAGAGAGTATGTGTACATGCCCAGGGGGAGAAGGAGAGACAGAATCCTAAGCAGAGCAACTTTGCTGAGCATGGAGCCCAGTGTGGGGCTCAATCCCACAACCCTGCGATCATGACCTGAGCTGAAATCAAGAGTGAGTTAATCGACTGAGACACTGGGGTGCCCCTTGGCTATTTTAAATAATGTTGCAGTGAAGCTAAAGGTGCATAGAATATAAATTTTCTGTTTACCTCTTAGACTTTTAGCTCCTAGGTTTCGATGTCTTTGTCTAGATACAGAGAATCTAGCAGAGTATGTGGCAATTCATAGAACACTTAATAAATCAACCTAGCTTTTAATTGTTATATATAAAATTCAGTGATAGTGTTAAGACTAATTGCCAGTTTAAATTATAGACACACATGACTGTAATTTGAAGGAAGACTTGATTTAATAATAGTGATTAGAATTGGAGTTCTGAATTGAGCCAAAAGATTTCTCTAGTGGTTTTGTTTTCTGTGATACTTTATTTATAGAAGTATAGTGACCTTGGATGTTAGTGAAACAAGGCTTTGGTTTACTCATCAAAGATGATTTAGTGATTGATTCTGAAAAATCTGGTAGTTGTGACTTGACATATACTACACAATAATACGGCCAGTGGCCACAGTCTATTGCTATGAAAAAAATCAGGTTTTAAAAATTTCATTTATTTTAGAGAGGGAGTAGAGATGAGTTGGGGGTTGGGGGGTAGAAGGAGAAAGAATCTCCAGCCGACTCCATGGGGGAGGACAGAGCCTAATGCAGGGCTCGATCTCATGACCCTGAGATTGTGACCCGAGCTGAAATCAAAAGTAGAACAGTTAACTGAGCCACCCAGGCACCCCACCAGTTGTTGTTTTTAATGAATTGTGGTTCACCTGTTTTAGTGGAAGTATATGATCCTTGAAATAATCCTAAAATGTCTTAAAAAGGTTTGATTATATAAAACAACATGGAAAATTTCTAAAACAGTATCTAAGAATAAATAGATCCAAGTGACTATTATTCCTTTCAGAAGAGTCACTGTTAGAGGTGATGTACGTCAAATCCTGCTGCCTTTGAGCACAACATTTAAAGGAAATAATTTTTGGAAGGACTGTCAAAGTCTAAAGCATGTTCTATTTAGATACGGTAGGAAAATCTTCATACTTGAAATTTTTTTGATAAACAAGACAAAATGTCAAGCTTAGTAATAATAGTTTTTGTTTAAAATGAAATTTTTCTTATGTGACTTACAAATGACTCAGTAATATTTGTATCATGTGTGATATTCATGTTAAAAATTAAAATTTGCTTATAGTCAACTCATAATTAATATATGAAGATGTTTTACTAGTTTCATGTGACTCCTTGGTGCTTTGATTAATTTAAATGCGCTTTACAGAAACTTTACTGTGTCTCAAAGTTCATACTTCATGTCCTACAGCTTTTATTGTTTTTTTAGAGTCAGGGCAAGAGACTTAAAGCACTTCATCCAAGTATACACTTTCTTAAAACAAGAAAGATTTCATGTAGTCATTGTAGAAAAGCCATACCATGAGGAAATACTAGAACTTACCAATAGATGACATTCTTTTGAAACATTGCTTATTTGTCATCTGCTTGAGGAGACGTGGTGGAGTATCTGTTCGCTAAGTAATGGAGCCGTTAAATGGGTGTGGCTGTGCCCCAGTTACTCTTACATTGCAAAGTGCCTTACATGCACTGGCGGTCACTGAGGCTTTGTTTGGCAAATGAGGGCCTTCCCTGTAGTTATTGTAGTGATGGCATCTTTGTGTTCTTTTACTGTTTTGTTTTTTTCTATCTCAATGAAAAGCCATTAATCTTAGTTTTTTGTTGAGGCAAGGACAACCATTCTGTTGACAGCCATTTCAGTTCCTTCAGTTCCCAGAAGTGTTAAGTTTGTTTAAATGGTGACTATGGGCAACTAAGTAACAAAGTGAAAAACTACGTTTCCTGGTATTGAATATTTCATCAGATTTATGAGCTACTTGCCTTTGAGATACCTATGTGAATTATTCAGGTATCTGATTTTATTACTGCCAAATTGTACTTTCTATGGGACAAATAAGTGACAGACCTTGTAAACTAGTTATTTGAAGTGTAACTACATATATGGATTCAGTCATTTCCATTTTTGATCTTAGTAATTACCCAAGAATCTCTTAAACAAGGGAGAACAGTAATCTTTAAAATATTTATGTAGCTTTAATAAACATGATTTAATGTATTCGTAAAAATACCCATGTAGGATACATGGTCTTGACTAGATTTTTACCAGAAGATACATTGAATCACTTGCCCGAGATAACAACTTAGGCCGTAGGTGAGAAAACCTTCTCATGCTCTTCCTGATAAACCACCATGTACACTTAGAACTGTTTTGTTCAGAAAAGAACTATGTAGTTTGTTCTTTTTACTGTGTGTGTATATGTGTTTAGTTTTTGTGCTTTGATCTCAACAGTAGCTACTAGCAAATTCATAATACCAAGCCACAGTATTATGATTATTAAAATAAATGGATGTATTGAGCATATGTTTCCACTAGTTCCTAAACATGTTTAATGGAGTTGGGGCTTTGAGCCAAAATGGCTTTTTTTTTTTTTTTTTTTTTTTAAGTTAAGCTTCTTTAAAACCTCACTTTGCACAACACTTTCCAAAGCGTGAAGCAAACTAATCTGCTTAATACATTAACATTGAGGTGGCATTTGTTTCTGTTTCCCTGGCTGGTTTCCCTTAAGCAGTCTACTGGTACTAAGTTGTTCACAGGTATTAGAATTAACCTTTCTCTGAGTTATTCCATAAGTAACTCACACTGCCCAGAGCTAATTTCTAAGTAGCCGCCTAGCCAAATCTTCTTTTATTTTTTAAGAAAAAAAAAAAGATTTTATTTATTTTAGAGAGAGAGAGAGAGTGGAGTGTGCGGGGGTGGTTGCAGAGGGAGAGGGGAAAGCATCTAGAGCAGACTCCCTGCTGAGCCTGAAGTCCAGCATAGGGCTTGATCCCACAGCCCTGAGATCATGACCTAAGCGACAACCAGGAGTCAGAGGCTTACACAGACTGAGCCACCCAGGTGTCCCTTCTTTCATTTGTAACTTTTCTTAGATCTCTCCTTTTTGTGGACTCTGAAGCTATTACTTTGACCTAATGGAAGAAACAGACTGTAGAATAAGACTTTCAAAGGTTTGACTTGGTCTGTCTTAAGTAGGTCATTGGTAGCCTACCAGTTATATACCTTTGATCTGTGTTAATTCATTCTCTTATTTATAAATTCAGGTCAAATGGTCAAAAAACTCCTAAAAGGGTATAATATCTAAACTGAAATCAAAAGGGTTAATAAGGGATCCCTGGGTGGCGCAGCGGTTTGGCGCCTGCCTTTGGCCTAGGGTGCGATCCTGGAGACCCGGGATCGAATCCCACGTCGGGCTTCCGATGCATGGAGCCTGCTTCTCCCTCTGCCTGTGTCTCTGCCTCTCTCTCTCTCTGTGACTATCATAAATAAATAAATAAAAAATTTTTAAAAAAAGGGTTAATAAGAGTTTGCCAGGGGAAGAAGAGGGAAAGTAATATATCACAGAGGACATGCAGTATCTTTGAAAGCTGGGTGGCAAGAGAGAATCTGGTCAACCAGAAGGACAGATATTTTGCTTGAACTATACAGTGATGGAGCTGGAAAATTTTGAAGATGCTACTTACTGTAAAGAGAGGCAAAGGCCTGACCATAAGTAAACCATATTAAGAGTTTAGATTGGGATGCCTGGGTGGCTCAGTGCTTAAGCATCTGCCTTCAGCTCAGGGTGTGATTCTGGAGTCCCGGGATCAAGTCCCACATTGAACTCCCTGTGGGGAGTCTGCTTCTCCCTCTGTGTATGTCTCTGCCTCTCTCTATGTGTCTCTCATAAATAAATAAATAAAATCTTTAAAAAATAAAGTTTAGATTGTATTCTGAGATTTGGGAAATTATTGAATGTTTGGGGGGTTTTATTTGTTTAAAAGAGAGGAAAAGAGCTTGTCTGGTTAGATTAGTTGGGGGAACAATCCTGATAGCAACTGACCACATGGAGCTAAAGTTAACTAATACAATATGTTGGCCTACCAGCAAGCAGCCTGCTTTGGAGATACTACAGGTTCAGTTCCAGACCACAGCAATGAAGCAGATATCACAGTAAAGTGAATCAAATAAACTTTTTGGTTTCCCAGTGAATGTAAAAGTTATGCTTACCCTGTACTGTAGTCTGTTAGTTGAGGAATAGCATATCTAAAATAACAATGTACATACCTTTATTGAAGGTACTTGATGCTAAAAATGATTTGAGCTTTCATCATTTGAGCTTTCATTTGAGTTTGCAGCAAGTTGTAATCTTTTTGCTGGTGAAAATTCCTGACTTGGTGTTGATGGCTGCTGACTGGTCAGGGTGCTGGTTGTTGAAGCTGAGGTGGCCTTGGCAGTTTCTTAAAACAAGGCCACAATGAAGTTTGATACATCAGTTGACTTTCCTTAAGGAATGACTTCTCCATAGCCTGTGATGCTGTTCAGTAACATTTTACCCATGGTAGAATTTCTTTCAGAGTTGGAGTCAGTCCTCTGAAACCCTGCTGTTGGTTTATCAACTACGTGTATGTCATATTCTAAATTCTTTGTTGTTAGTTCAGCAGTTTTCTCAGCATCTTTACCAGGTAGAGATTCCAACTCAAGAAACCATTTTCTTTGTTCATCCATAAGAAGCAACTCCTCATCTGTTCAGGTTTTATCATAAGATTTCAGCAATTCAGTCACATCTTTAGGATTCACCTCTAGTCCAATCCTAATTTTCTTGTAATTTTGCCATATACAATACTTCTTTCACTTTAAAACCCCTAAAGTCATCCATGAAGGTTGAAATCACTTTTTCCAAAATTCCTGTTCCTCTTGATATTTTGACCTCTTTCCATGAATCACAAATGTTTTTAATGGTAGCATCTAGAATGGTGTCTCCTTTCTCCAGAATTTTTTAGTTCACTTTGTCCAGTTCCATCGGAGGAATCTGTGGCAGCTGTAGCCTTAAGAAATGTACGCGTTAAGTAAGACCTGAAGGCCATGATTGCTTCTTGAGCCATAGGCTACAGAATGGATGTTGTGTTGTCAGACATGAAAACAACATTACTCTCTTTGTCCATCTCCACCACAACTGGTGCGTTGTGACCAGGTGCGTTGTCAGCAAGCAGTCATATTTTGAAAGGAATCTATTTTTCTGAGTAGCAGGTCTCAACAGTGGGCTTAAAATATTCAGTAAAACTATGTTGTAAACAGATGTGCTGATATTCATGCTTTGTTGTTCCATTTGTAGAGCACAGACAGAGTAGATTTAGCATAATTCTTAAGTGCCTTAAGATTCGGGATTATAGGGGGATCCCTGGGTGGCGCAGCAGTTTGGTGCCTGCCTTTGGCCCAGGGCGCGATCCTGGAAACCTGGGATCGAATCCCACGTCAGGCTCCCGGTGCATGGAGCCTGCTTCTCCCTCTGCCTGTGTCTCTGACTCTCTCTCTCTCCCTGTGTGACTATCATAAATAAATAAAAATTAAAAAAAAAAAAAGAATTAAAAAAAATAAATAAATAAAAAGATTCGGGATTATAAATGAGCATTGGCTTCAACTTAAAGTCACCAGCTGCATTAGCCCCTAACAAGAGAGTCAGCCTGTCCTTTGAAGCCAATCACTGACTTCTCTCTAGTTATGAAAGTCCTAGATGGCATCTTCTTCCAATAGGAGGCTATTGGGTGTAGCCACCTTCATGAATGATCTTAGCTAGATCTCCTGGAGAACTTGCTGCAGCTCCTGCCCCAGCACTTCCTGCTTTGCCTTGTACTTTTCTGTTAAGAAAATGGCTTCTTGGGACAGCCCCGGTGGCGCAGCAGTTTAGCGCCGCCTGCAGCCCAGGGCATGATCCTGGAGACCCTGGATCGAGTCCCATGTCGGGCTCTCTGCATGGAGCCTGCTTCTCCTCTGCCTGTGTCTCTGCCTCTCTCTCTCTCTCTCTCTCTCTCTCTCTGCATCTCTATGAATAAATGAATAAAATCTTAAAAAAAATGGCTTCTTTTCCTAAGCCTCATGAATTAACCTCTGCCAGCTTCACACTTTTCTTCTGCAGCTTCCTTACCTCTCTCAACCTTCATAGAACTGAAGAGAGTTGGGGCCTTGCTTTAGATTAGGCTTTGGCTTAAGGGAATGTTGTGGCTCGTTTGGTCTTCTGCTCAGATCCCTAAACAGCAATAAGGCAGTTTTGCTCTTTTATAATTTGTGTGTTCACTGGAGTAGCTTCTAGAACTTTTCCATTACATTCACAATCTGGCTAGCTGTTTGGCACAAAAGGCCTATCTTTCAGCCTATCTTGGCTTTCCACACACCTTCCTCACTAAGCTTGGTCATTGCTAATTTTTGAATTTTTTTTTTTTAAGATTTATTTCTTTATTTTAGAGCGAGAGTGAGAGAGCATGAGCAGGGGGAGGAGCAGAAGAAAAGTATGTCAAGCAGATTCCCCACTGAGCACAGAGCCCAGTGCTGGGCTTGATTTCACAGTCGTGAGATCTGACTTGAGCTGAAATCAAGTCAGTTGCTTAACTGACTGAGCCATACATGTGCCCCTAGCTTTTGATTTAAAGTGAGACCTCTTCCTCTCTCTCTCTCTCTCTCTCTCTCTCTCTCTCTCTCTCTCTCTCTCTGTGTGTGTGTGTGTTTGTGTGTTTGTGTGTCTCTCATGAATAAATAAATTAAAATCTTAAAAAAATAAAAAGATAAAGTGAGAGGTATATGACTCTTCCTTTTACTTGTACACTTGGAAGCCATTGTATGGTCATTAATTGCCCTAATTTCAATATTACTGTGTCTCAGGGAGTAGAGAGGCTATAGGGGAGAAGGAGAGACATGCAGTGGGAGGTGGAGGACAGCTGGTTGGTAGAGGGGTCAGAACACACACGTTTATGTATTAGTTCACCATCTTGTATGGGTACAGTTGTTGGTACCCCCAATTACAGTAATAGTACGAAATGTCACTGATCACAGATCACCATAACAAATATAATAATAATGAAAACGTTTGAAATATTGGGAGAATTACCAAAACGTGAGAGAGGCAAAGTGAGCAAGCGCTGTAGGAAAAATGGCACAAATAGACTTAGTGCAGGGAGGCAACAAACCTTCAATTTGTAGAATATGCGCCATCTACAAAGCACAGTAAAGGGAAGCCCAATAAAATGAGGTATGCCTATATTTGTGCTTCCTAGAAGTTTGATAATGTTTTTCCATCTCTGATCTTTACTTCATGATATCCTCTAGTTTGTTGACCACTCCTACCTATTCACCGTTCATTTTTCTTCATCTTTTCCTGCTCAACGTGGATCTCTTGGACAGCTGTTTCAGTAGTTCTTAGATTTCTTGTATTTTTCAAGGAAAAAGTAGGTAATAAAACATACTTGGTATACAGTATCAGCATTTTGGTTTATTTCTCTTTTTTTGTTTTTAATACATAGCTCTATATTTATATTTATATCCTATGATTTTCCCTTTTCTAGTTTTTGCATTTCTCACATTTCCAACTTTAAAAAACTCTTCATAAAAATTTTTATTAGACACATAATATTCTGGTCAGTGGATCATGATTTACTTTACCTCATGTCCTAATGGTAGATACTTAGCATCGTTTACATTTTTTTGCTGTTAGAAAGAATTTACCTAGAGTTTACTAGGTTATAGGTTAAAGTATTTTAGGTTTTTGATCACTGCTGTGTTGGGAGGCCCCATAGCAGGTATGTTAAGAATATGCATATTATACCATAATAGATATTTACTCAAAACAAAAACATTACATTTGCATTTCTTGCAAAGAAATATGCACCTCTATGTTTATTGCAGCATTATTTACAAAGCCTATGTGGAAGCGACCCAAGTGTCCATTGATAGATGAATGAATAAAGAAAATATGATGTGTGTGCATACACACACACACACACAATGGAATATTACTCAGCCATTAAGAAGAATGAAATCTTGCTATTTCTGACAACCTGGTTGGACCTAGAGGGTATTATTCTAAGTGAAACAAACCAAACAGAGAAAGACAGATACCATATGATTGCATGATGTGGAATCTAAAAAATAGAATAAACATAGTAACAGACTCAAATACAGAGAACAAAACTGGTGGTTGCCATAGGGGAGAGGTTAGTGAGGGGATAAGTAAGGTAGGTAAAAGGGATTAAGAGGTATAAACTTTCAGTTATAAAATAAGTCATGGAGATACAAAGTACAGCATAGGAGATAAAGTTAATAATATAATAACACTGTATGGTGTCTATACTTATTATGAGGAGTATTGAGTAATGTATAGAATTATTGAATCACTGTGTTATATACCTGAAGCTAATATAACATTGTCAGCTATACTTCAGTCTATAAAGGTGGGAGAGTGGGATAGAAGGAAAAGAAAGAATATAGAGATTATGACCTGCTGAATGAGGACGCACAAACCACCTACACAGAGTTGGCAGGCAACTCTCTCGGCCTCTGAGCTTCCATTTTGTGGAAGTGAAAACCTTGGGGTGGTTTTGATTTGATTTGTTTCAGTACGCTCACTCAAAATAAAGTCACAAGATGTATTACTTATGGATTGCAGAACTGGGGGAGGGGTGGACAGTGAGCTGGAGGAAGGGCAGTCTTCTGTCCCAGGCTACCAGCAAGCAGAAGATAGAACACGAGATAGCAAGCATCTGTTACTTACAAGGTGGTTGAGGTAACAGTCACTAGCTTTTCATGGTTCAACTCTAAGCAATTATTTAAAAATGTGCCCCAGGAAAAGCAAAGCAGGAATTCGTGGTGGAAATCTTAAGCTCAGGTCCTTATCTAAATGTCCAGACTGTGGGTTTGTGCAGGGTTGTCATACTGCAAAATGCCTAGGTAGCAACTCAAAATAGCTAGTTTCTCATCACAATTGCGAATTGCTGTCCAAAGGAGTTGTACCGGTATGTGAATGTAACTATTTCATGATGTCTTAAGCCTTAACTTTTATTTCTTAAAAATTGCTTGCCATATTACTAATGAGAGTGGTATCATACTTTATTTTTATTTCTTGAGTATTATGTGGTAGGCCACATTTACAGATACTTAATAATCACCAAACTTCCTGACTTTTAAGTGTTCTGTTGATGTCCTTTTGGACACTTATCTATTAGGAATCTAAATATTTTTCTTACCAATTTTGTGAGCTTTTGATTAACAATCTCCTATGTGGTATTCCTCTTTGAATATCTTTATTAAACTCATTGTTTCAATATAAAGAAATTTGGGAGTTCTGTATAGACAAATCTGTTGTTTTCTTTGTGGTTTTTTAAGTCTCTAATTAAAAAAAAAAGCCACCCAGAGATTTATAAATAAGTGTAAATTCTTCTGATGGTTTTAAGAGTTCCTTTTTTTAATGTTGTCTTTTTCAGTTCACTATGTAGGTGTATCATATGAAGTGAGTGTTAAATTGAGCTGTTTTCCAATTTCCCCAGCATTCTTTATTGAGTCTTTAACTCTTGCCTTTTGATGTGTGATATTTTTATCCTTCTCAAGTTAATAACATTTGAGGATTTACTCTGTATGCACTGTTCTGAGCACATTGCATGAATTATTTCATTTGTCTTTACTCCTCACAGCCACCCTGTAAGGAAATGGAGGTACATAGAATGCTTCTGTGCACTGTGCTCTGATTGTACTTTCATTTCTATACCATGGCTATCTTTCTATGTTTATGTCTTAATTATTAGACCTGATATATGTTTTCCTCTAGAGAAAGTGTAAGATACCTCTACTATTTCTTTTTTTTCTATATATTTATTTCTTTTTCCAGATGAATTTAAGCACATCATGTCATGTTCCAAAAAGAATCTCATTGGAATATTTGTCAGAGGTGGTTTAATCCATGAATTATCTGGAAATAATCACATCTTTGCAGTCAGTATCAGTCAAGATGTGTCTCCTGTACTTAGTCTTGACACCTGGTGCATTCCAGGTGCTGAATATATGTCTATTGAGTGAAAGAATAGATGACTGGAGAAATCTTTGTTTATTGTCTCCATCAAGTCTCGGTTAATACCTCTCGCTAATGTTTTTTAGCATTTCCCCATCTGGTCCTGCACATTTCATGTAAGTGTTATTTCTTGGCATTGTATATTTTATTTGTTGTTGCTGCCATGAGCAGTATATTTTTCCTGGAGTTTTCTAATTACTTGTTGCCAGCATATGAGAAAATAATTTGTGGTTCCATAATTTTCTCATTAGTTATTTAAGGTTATTCTTTTGAAGACATTCCTGAGGAATCCTTTGGATAGGCAGTTATTTCAGTGTGTTAATAATAATTTTGTTTTTTATTTCCGTATAATTGTATCTGTCGTTCCTGTTTTAGAATTTCCCAAATAATGTTGAAAAGATTGATGGTAATGGGCATTGTTGTTTTGATGCTGATTTTAATAGAAACATAACTTTTCACTTTTAACCATGATGTTGGCTGGTGGTTTGCAGTGCATGGTATCATTGTTTATCTAGTCCTGAATATTATTCCTTGTGAAATACATTTTAACGAAAGATTTGGGGTTGACTTTCATCTGACGTTTTTGATGTCAGCTGTTTTTGTTGCTGCTCCAGAGCATTGTTATGGAAGATTATTGAGTAGCACAAACTTGTGATCTTTTAGTTGAGCTAAAGAAGACATCTTTTCATTCTGTTGTGATAATGAGTGTTTCTCTGCTTTCTTCTGGTTGGCTCCCTGTTCCACTAATATCTGAACCTGAATTCTGGAGGGCAGAAGAGCAGAGACTGCAGCGCACACACCTGTTGCTGTTAGGGTGTAGAGCTTGAGTATTTCTACGTGCATGAATTTCTCAAAGCATTGGGCTTGGATATATACACATGGTGATAATCATAGCAGCAGCAGCAGCAGCAGCAGCAGTGACATCACCCCATCTAGAAAGTGTGGGGCCACAACACTGTGTTAAGGCTCTCTGTGAATTATACCATTTGGTCCTCAAGAAAAACACTACAAGTAAGTTAGGCCAGCTCATTTTAGACTTGAGGGAACTGTGACCTAGAGAAGGTGGTGGTTTGTTCAGCATTGTACAGCTGAGAAGTAACAGAGGCAGGATTTAGGCCTGGAACCTTAGACACCAGAGCATATACTTTTCACTGATACTTTATCCCTTGTTACTTTGTATTTGTACTCTTATTTGGATCCTTTTGACTGGTGAGAAACAAAAGTTACTATAAAATAGAACCATCCCCCCCCCCCCAAAAAAAAAATAGAACCAGGCCTTAGGGGTAGATGGATGGATGGATACAGAGCTTATGAGCTTGGGGGGACTAACGTATTTTGAAATGTTTATGGAGCCCAAGAATACAGTTATTGTCTTAGTGGCAAATAATGAACCTTCCTCCATTAATGATAAGAACACAATTTTCTTAGAAGGAGGTTTGTCTAATTACTTTAAGGCTAGGTAATAATTTATTTCTAAGGACTTAGAGTCTGTGTAGTTGACATGCTTTGTACTTGTAAATTTAGTGAGTTTTTTCCTCTCCATTTTGCAGACAAATCGGTAAGATTGGCATAATCCGTAGGTGCTACTAATGCTATAATCCGTAATTTCCTCTTCTCGTCACTCTCTCCCATAGTATTCCTAAAACAGCATTGTATTTGTGGCACCCTCAGAGTGAAAGACACTTACTTGTCGTGAAACTCAGGATATGTGTTTTTTGAAACAAGACACAAGTTTGTGGTAGAGTAGGAAATATCTAAGCAATTAGCCTTCATCATCTCTGGTGAAGAAACTTACATCAGTGATTGAGAGGGAGCAGGAACAGCTTGCCCATTTGGAAAGGTACTGAATTTTAAAATCATTTATAGGACTTTTTCAAATAACTCCATTTCTTCATGATTAAATTCCCTAATCTAGTGAGTTGGGTTTGCTGGGGCAGAGAAATGTTCAAGAGCCACTGTACTACTAGTCAGCACAGGCAAGGAATAGCTTTTTATTGAAGCTTAACAGTAATTTTTCTGTAACGCTAGTCCTTTTAAAAAATAAAAATAAAAAGAGCACATTAGAAGGTTATTACTTTTCTCCCTCTCTGAATAGAAATGTTCCCAGCCTGGAAAGAAGTCTTATCTTATTTTAAAATTTCTTAGGAGGGAGCCTCAAAGTTTCTTTCTGGACTCTTTCCCAACTCAAGGAATTGCCTGAAATAGTCTTCCTCGTGTCTCACGAATTAAAAACCTCATTTTTGGCCCACCTGCTTCAGTTATGGTCTCTTGCATTTTAATCTAGCCTTGTATCAGGGCTTCTTTTTCTGACTCTTGGCTATTACTTATGTTTGTCTCTAATTCATAAAGTGGTGTACTTGTGTATTTGTAGAAATTCGCCATTTTCTTCTAATTGTGTCCCAGTGCAGTTTGTTGTGGAGTATTAAGATCTGTCTTATACACCAGCCTTAGTCCTATTGTGTGTTTTACTGGGTTCCTCACCTGGTTGTAGCATCAGATGAATCCCATCCTTTTTTCCCTTTCTCTTTGCCTTTTCCTGTCTCTTCCTCAGTACTGCCCATGTTTCTTAGACCCTCAGGATTTTATCCTGAAACTAATCTTATTTTTAATTTAAGTAAAATCAGATTCTGACATCTGATGTGCAAAAGATAAATTTCCCTCTCTTGAATGTAGAAGACTTTTAATTTTGTAAATATTGAAATTTTCCATTAATAAGTGGTCTGTTAAATATGCACTAAAACTGTTCCTTTATATATCTTTAAAGCCAAACTTTTTATTGTTTTTAATACTTTTCTTAAATGCAAAAAGGAAAGCCATTAGACTTTCCTTATTAAAATGCAAAGCCTAGTGTCTTCTAGCTTTTTGAAGAGCCTTTGTCCATTATATAATCTGTAAAGTAGCCAAGAGTTCCTCAGAAGCAGGACATCATTCAGATTTGAAACAATTATGGCTTGTGTCTAAAATAATGATGTGGCATAACCATTCATAGGTGGCAACCACAGCTTTACTTTAATTGGCAAAATCCTTGGATACGTCCAACATTTCATTTACCATAAAGACTTTACCAAGGTACCCTAGAACAGAAATGGTTAGGTCGTTTTGATTCTACTAAATAGATAAAGCTGGTATGACTAGAAAACCAAATGACACAGTTACGAGCATAGACCTTTTATTTATTTTTTTCCCCCGGGTGTTTGACAGTGTAAACATACATAAAATACATATTAAAGTTTAGATGCTTTATATTTTGTGCAATAAATTGAAGCCTTAAAAAGAAAACATTTCATTAAAAAGAAACTCATTAGTTTTACTTAATTAAGACAATAAAATAGTAGCAAGTACCAAGACATTGTGCACTTCTTTTATTTAAGACAAGTTACTTCATTTACATCAGAGTCAGAAATGTAAGACTGACTTTCTTGAATACTTATATAGCTTGAATCACTGGTTAGATAGGGGCATATTTTCCCAACTATACATCAGGGAGGAGTTCTTTCATTAGTTTCAAAAAATGCAGACCCTCAAACAGCCAGCATGACCACAGCATTGAGCATTAAGAGAAATGAAGCATTTACTTTCCAAGCACTTGCCACAGAAGGTAAGCGAGTCTTTACATTTGTGGTTGTCTCTTCCCTCCGTAAGTTAAGGGTTGTGCTTTGTTGAGGCATTTCAGAGAAGTTATTTGGCATGCCACTAGTAATACTTAGGGTCATGGGTGTTGGGGATGATTTTGTTGAGCTAGTGAGGCTTGTGTTTGTAACCATTCCATCTTGGAGATGAATAGTTAGAGTTGCAGCTGCTGCTTCGTGTGAATTGATGGTTTCTATGGATGTCTCTTCTGGGTAGGGCACAAAAGCCTTGTCAGTGCTAGCAAAGGTGGTGTCTTTGCTTAGAGTGGCACCAAACGTTGTTTCCTTTGTTCGATATTGTTTGGGTGTTTTGGTCACTTTGGGTTGAGTTACCATACTCAGAGAGTTAATGGTGTCCACTGTCTGCATCCCACTTACAGTGAACAAGCTTGAGGTAAATCCAGAAGGTGTGGGATATATGTTATGTTCCTTCAAAGATGATATTTGGCTAGAACAGGGAGTCCCTATCACATGGGCTTTTGTTTCCATCATCCACTTCAGTAAGTAAGTGATGTTTTGTTTGTGGTCACATGACCACCTGTTATTGTAAAGGGTTATCTCTTGCAACTGAAAGAGTTGGTCAAAAGCTTGATCTGGGATGAATGTGAACTTATTATTGTGCAGGTAAAGATGTGTGAGATTTGTCAGGTTTATTAATGTTCCTGGAAGGATTTGTGTCAAGGAATTGTTAGACAGGTCCACGATATGTAGTTTGGAGGGCATATTGGTTGGAACTGTCCAAAGTTTGTTACTACTGAGGTTGAGAACCTCAAGACTTCTTAGTGTATTTTTAATGAGGACAACCTTTTCCAGCATATTCTTAGAAACATCCAGATATTTAAGGTTCCACTGATAAGCAGTATCAGATTTGTCAAGCAGTTTAATGTTGTTGTTAGCAGCAGACATGTTCCAGAGGGACCGAGGTAACTGAGCAGGCAGACTTTCGAGCCTGTTGTTTGAAATGTCCAGGGTCCTCAGATTGGTGTATTGGGTTAACTGGTTATGAAGATCAGTAAAATGGTTATAAGACAGATTTAAATGAATAATATTCTCTTGCAGTCCAGATGGTAATGTAGTCAAGTTTCTGCCTGAACAGTCCACATGCCTGTGCCTCTCTGTGCATATACATTGGAGAGGACAAATGCATAAAATACCAGGTGTGAGAAACAGAAGGATGAACAAGCTGGGAGACATTTTCAATATCTGATATTCCATCAAAGCCTGGAAACAAACAGATACACCCTTCTTTTAATATGCAAACACAATTAGGCATCTGCCTGGGTCAGTTAGCATTAGGCAAAATTTTCAATAAACCTCCTTGTTGTTGAGTCTTTTTATAATTGTTCCAGTGATTAAACTAACAAAGCTCCCCTTCATTTAGAGTCCAAATGCTTAATCCTTCAATTGGGGCTATGTGGTAGAGAGAGACTCTCTCCCCCTACTTGTTTCTGAATTTTCTCCCTCCTCTTCTCCTTCTTTTACCATGGTCTTTCTTATTTATCTTCCCAGAGCCTTAACATTACAAAATGGCATTCTCTGCAAATAAAGAATCCGAATCTTAAGCTATTACTATTTTTGATAATATCTTTTCTTACTCAGATAGGAAAAAATGGCTGTCGAGTCTGTTCTGTTGTTTCTTTTTTTTAATCTCTGCAGTAATGTTATAGTCAATACGTGTGTAGAGTAAGATTTTATTTAGATATTAAAACAATACTTTGAAATTCACCTCTGTCTTTTTAGGATAAATATATCCTTGCAAAGCATTTTAAGGCACTTGAAAAATTCAGACCAACACTATACCCTTAAACCTCACATTTTATAGTGATTTTTTTCTGTATATTTCAGTGCCGATGCTAAAAGAAAGCAATGTGTGGACATTCACAAAGTGAATGAATATTAAAAAGAAAACCCTTTACTGACACTGCAGCAAATTTCTGGTGCATGCACTTGCTTCTGAATATATATTCAGTCTTCACATTGACTTTTTCTTTTAAAAAAAGGGAGAAAAAATCCCAAAGACAATCTTTTACTGATCTAAATAACAGCTTACCATAGTGTCGTCTTCAGCAGCATCTCATTTTCTCCGAAACTTAAGCTTAAAGGTCGCCTTGTTCTGGAGAGTGGGAACCGCTCCTGGCTGTGGGCTGTGCTTGCCTGCTCAGCTGCATTGTGTTGCTGTGAGCTGAAGCTCTGCAACCACCTGATCAGTACCACATAGGAGGACTGCAGAGCTGTCATTGGTGCTGACTCAAATTTATTGCAAGAGGTGCACACGCAACAAAATGGACCCCCCCAATTTTTTTTAGTTTACAGCATTGAGCATATTTATATATTTCCAATTTGCTATAGGATATAGTGCCTCATGCATGTTAGACCTGGCCCTCACTCATTTTTGTATGTTTGTCTGAGCTCATGTTCCACGTTCGAACGTTGCCTTATGAAGAATTTGTGGTTCTTTTTAAAGCTTCTGCTCCTCATCCTTTTTACACATTGAAGAATGTTGAAAATGAATTTGACCTTCCCCGTGGATGGTTTTCTAAGATGTTAATGGAACTATTTTTAACTCCTGCCTTTTCATGTTCTTCTAAAATGGTTCGATTGTCATGTCACTTTTTAAAGTAGCATAATACGGTCTGTCTCATTTCCATGTGTTCCCCCAACATGGTGATTATTACGTGTAATCAGCTTTTCAAATTTATCAACCACTTAAATCTTCATCTTCTTTTTCGGAAGTACTGAAGTACTTCCAAATGGTTTTTTGTCTTTATCTTTCCGATACAAAGGATCATTTAACCCAGACTACACACAAGCAAGGCTACAGTTTTAAATGAGCATCATATGCTTTTCATTAAATCCATGATGTCAAATATGATTTATGTTTTTTAGGTGAAGGATTATTTTTCTCCATGCAATTTACTTTGTTTAGTGAGTGGGTATACATATTTTCATCTTCTGAGACCTCTTTGATACTATAGGAGTGACCATTTACTTGATTTTATGTTTTAAAAATAGTAGCATCAGGGGATCCCTGGGTGGCTCAGCGGTTTAGCGCCTGCCTTTGGCCCAGGGCGCGATCCTGGAGTCCCGGGATCGAGTCCCACGTCGGGCTCTCGGCTTGGAGCCTGCTTCTCCCTCCTGTGTCTCTGCCTCTCTGCCTCTCTCTCTCTTTCTCTATGTCTATCATAAGTAAATAAATCTTAAAAAAAAATAGCATCAATTGTAGGTGATTTCTTCAGAGTGTTTCACACTTTGTCTTACTGAGAAAGCAATTAAGGGACACCTGGATGGCTCAGCGGTGAGCATCTGCCTTTGGCTCAGGTTATGAACCTGGAGTCCCAGGATCAAGTCCGGTATTGGGCTCCCTGCATGGAGCCTGCTTCTCCCTCTGCCTATGCCTTTGCTTCTCCTTCTCTGTGTCTCTCATAAATAAATAAAATATTTTTTAAAAAAATGCAGAGTTTTAAAATTGCGTGAAATAATGTCATTGGCAAAATTTTGGTCATGAATTTTATAACGTGACCATATTTTGTAATAGCTTCTGCCTCACTTTTTAGTGGATTGATTAAGTAATCTGTTAAAACTCAAACCTTATTTCCAGAACAACCAGTTTACCTTAGAAAACTAAGCAAATAAAGCCATGGCATTTTCATTACCAAATTTTTACTATTTAAAAAACTAGCAATTGTTAGTACATTCCATGTAAAGAAAATCTCCTTATGCTTTTTTGTTAATCCTTTGTTTTTCTCTAAATTATATTTGCCATTATTTTGCCCTAAGTTTTACCCCAAATAGAATTTATTGTATTAAAATTTCAAGTTTATTTTCTTAGAAAAGAAACTATACTTTAAGAGTCGCCTTTTGTGACTAAAATTAATATTCCTCGAAAAATATCTACATTTTAAAAGTCTGCAGTGTTAGAAAATTATTATTGATTAGGTGCTTTATTCCCACTTTACTTTGAGAGATCAGTCTTGGACTCTTAATAAGATTCTTTCTATGGATTTCAGAAACCAGTCATCAATCTTAGTGCTTAAAAGCAATGTGTTAAAAATAACTACATTCAGCAATATTGTTGTAGAAATAGGGAATAATTGTTTGGACATTTAGATTTCTTATATTTTAGCTCCTGTTTATACTATTATATTCAGAGAATGTGACTGGAGGGTCAGCTTACCAAACATTTAATTTAGGAAGTCTCATTACATCAGTGTGGTAATAGAGTTACCTAGTTCCATTATACTTACCAGGACTTTTTTTGAAACCAGGAACTGGTTATTTCAGTAGCTTAAGAATTCAAATGAATTTGGATTTAGGCTTTTTGAGATTAGATTCTGCTGTATATAATAGAAAATTCCAATATGATAGTAGTGACAGGTGTCTTTCATTTCAAGTTTGAGGACATACCAATTGCTTCCTATTCAAAAATTGTTACAAAATTCTCAAAAAAAATTGTTACAAAATTCTCAAAAAGAAAGAGGGGAAGCATTTTACTGTATTTGAGTTCTAAAGATCTGTTTTAGGCTTTTAGAAATTCTCATGAGATAGGCACCTGAAGGCATGAACCCACCTCAGTGAGTTAATAAGCCTTTGGCTCAGGTCAGGATCCCAGGGTCCTGGGATTAGACCATGTGGCCTCCCTACCTTGTACTCTCTCTCACTATCTCTCTCTCTCTCTCAAATAAAATCTTAAAAAGAAATTCTCATGAAATAAGACTATATTAGTATTAGTCAAAAAATAAGAATTCTGTGTAGGCATAAGTTTATTACAACTTATTTTAGATATTAGGTATTATTTCAGACACATTGCATTTTAGATGAGTCTGTCAAATCAGGAATTACAGCTATTTAGGCAACTATTATATTCTAGACTAAGCAGTACATTCATTTACATATTCCATTGTGAAACACACTGTCCTAGGATATATTACCTCAAAATTGTGAAAGGTTTAACATTGCCTGCTAGGGAACAACTGTCCTATGGTAATCAACAGTTTGAAAACCCAATCAGTTTGTTTTTTTTTTAAATCTGATTCATATTTTTTTTCAAGATTTATTTATTTATTTTAGAGAGAGTACACACAAGCAGGGAGGAGGGGCAGAAGGAGAGAGGCTCCTCACTGAGCAGAGAGCCCGACATGGGGTTCAGTCCCAGGACCCTGAGATCATGACCTGAACCGAAAGCAGACACTTAACTGACTGAGCCACCCAGGTGCCCCCTGAATCCCATTTTATTTTATTTTTTCACTGAGCTTTTTTATTTTAATTCCGGCATAGTTAACATATATTGTTCTATTAGTTTTGGGTCTACCAAATAGTGATTCCACAATTCTATACATTACTCAGTACTTGTGATGTTAAGTGTACAGTTTGTCTTTATTTCTTAAGTTCATAACATTTGTCATGCTTGAGAGTAAAAGTGTTATATTTTCTATTTTTAGTAATATAGTTGGCTATTCAGACTGCATTTCCTGCTGAAAACAACTAAGAGTACTGAACAAAGTATTTAATAGCATGGACGAACTGGCAAGATATAGAAATTAACAGGTCAGAACCCATGTGGATGAGTTTCTTGTACCACCTCCCCACCCTTTTTTCCCCATACCACTGGCTTGTTGCCAAAACTCAGTTAATTGTTCATCTGGGTTTATCTGTTTGCTTCCTTGTGAACATTTAATTTGTTCCTCTATCCCCCATATTTCCTATAAATGGTTCCTAACAGCATTAACATAATTGTTTATTTGTATCATCATATAACAGTTTCAAAATAATGCCAGTATTGCTGGCAATTAAATTACAGACTACTGAATAAAATTTAAGATTTCTTTCTCTCTTTGTTCTTAGAATATATTTGTTCTAAAAATATAAGGATGTATAGTCAATTCTGTGCTCTAATGCAACTTGAAATAATGTTTTTTCTATATGTTTGTATCACGAATTTTATATGAAGTTAGATTCATTAGTTTCAATTAGTTACCAGTTTCAATAGGGACTGCTTAAGTCAAAACTATATATAACAAGGTATACTCAGAGAAATCTTGGTTCTCTGTTCCCTTCACTCTATTCCACTCTTCTTCCTCCCATTGATAACTATTTGTATCAGCTTTTGGTTGTATTTTAACAATGTTCCTTTTCTTTTCTTTTGCAAATGTATACAAATTAGGTATTTTATTATGTTCATATTCTCTTATATTAAGGGCTGCATACTAAATATACTGTTATACTTTTTTTTTTAAGATTTTATTTATTTGAGAAAGCACAAGTGGCAGAGAGGGAGGGAGAGGGACAAGCCAACTCCATGCTAATGCTAAGTGCAGAGCCCATCACAGGCTCAACACAGAGTTCGATCCCATGACCCTGAGCTCATAACCCCAGCCAAATCCAAAAGTCAGACACTTACCTGACTGATCCACTCAGGTGCCCCTCCTGTTATGCATCTTGTTCTTCTTTTCCTAAATATATTTTGAAGATCATTCCACATCAGTATATAGTGATCTTTCACATTCATTTTGCAATGCATAGTACTCCATTTAGAAGAGTACCATGGTTTATTCAGCTGGTCCCTATTGATGGACATCTCACTTGTTTCCAGACTTTTGCTATTACAAATAATGTCCATATTTACCCTTGCATCTAAGTAATTTCATATTTTGTCCAATGAATCTTTGAAAAAGATTTCTAAAAATAGTATTGCTGAGTAAAAGGGTAATGCATTTGGAACTTTTCTGGATATTACCAAATTCTTTTCTGTAGTCCATACCATTTTGCCATCCCATAAGCAATGTATCAGGGTGTCAGTTCTGTATCATCCCACCATACACTTTGTTGTTGAACTTTTGGATTTATATCAATCTGATAGATAAGAGTAGCTCAGTGAAATTTTATTTTATTTATTTTTTCTCAATGAAATTTTAAATACATTTCTCTTATTATGAAGAAAGTTGTATATCTTTCCTTTTAGGAATCATTTAAGTTCTTTCTTCTTTAACTGTCTCTTATGTTTCTTTTCTTTTTTTTAAGATTTTATTTATTTATTCATGAGAGACAGAGAGAGAGAGATTGAGAGGCAGAGGCACAGAGGGAGAATCAGGCTCCTTGCAGGGAACCCAATGCAAGACTCGATCCCTGGACCCGGTATCACGCCCTGAGCCAAAGGCAGACACTCAAACCACTGAGCCACCCAGGTGTCCCAACTGTCTTATGTTTTGCAAATTTTTTCTATTCTGTAGTGGATTTTTCCCTCCCCCTAAATAGGATTTATTTTTTTTTTAATTTAGAGATACTAGCCCTTTGCCTTAGAATTGCAGGGTTTGTTTGTTTTTTTTTCCAGTTTCTATTTATTTCCAGTTTATCTTTGACTTTATTGTGGTAGAGTTTGTTTTGTTTGACATTTAAAAGTTTTTTATATAATTGAGTTTTCCTTTTTATTGTTCCTGGATTTTGAATCTCAACTGGGAATGTTTTTCTCATCTCTAGATTACAAAGGAATTCTTAGATTTTTCTTCTATTACTTGTATTATTTCATGTTTATGTTTAGATCTCTGGTCTATTTGGTGTTTATTCTAATGTAGTGTGAAGTATGGATCCAATTTTATTTTTTTCCAGATGTCTATCCAATCGTTCCCATAGTTTTTTCCAGTGATTAGAGATTTGAGTCTGTTTCTGGACTTTCCATTCTATTTATCTAATCATATATCAGTATCACAGTACATGATTATTATAATGTTTTAATTCTAGGTACCTGATATTTTATACTTTACTTTTTGATTAGAACTAGGTAATAACAATTACAAGTCACGTCATTGTGTCCCCCACTACTGTGTCAAATGGAATACATGTATGATAATATGTCGCAGTGCACAAAGTAGGTGCTCTTTTGGTCCTATATTAGTGAAAAGAGTGCTGAACCAGGAGTCAGTGAACAAACTCAGTTTTTAATACCACTACTAAACAAGTCATTCCTCTCTCCGGCGTATATTTTCAGCAGTTGACAAATAAAAGGAGTGGAACTAGATGGTCTTTAGAGTTGTTTCTGAATCTGGTTAATGCTGATGTGGTAGGAGCACCACTGCTATGTTGTCATTCAATCTACTTTTTATTCCTTTGTGCCTTGTCCTTTTGCCATACTCATGAAATAAACTTTCTCTTTTGCTCTGGATCCTGGTTCTTTGATCTTTTTTTTGTAGGTTTTTCTTCGTTCCAGCATTTTCTTCTCTCCTGTATTTCTTTCATTAACTTGCATTTCTTTCTGCTGATTAAGCAAGGGTTGCCACTGTTTGGCTGCTCGGCTTCCACTGACCTCAGTGGGGAAAAATTACATGCAGTAAATGGGAATTATTTTCTCCCCCTGGCAGAAAATTAAAAACAACCCCAAAACTAACTGCTGTTAGTCTGTTCCTTGGTTATACAAAGAACAGAAGGAAGAAAGTGGCATGTAGAATTTGAAGAATCAGATAAGACTGTGACCAGATAGATCATCAGCTCTTGGTTTATCTGTAAGAGTTGGCATTTTCCTATATATCCCAGCATCTGTCCTTCAAGAGATCAGAAAAGAAGGTGATGAGAAAGAAGAGCAAAAGTGTGGAAAAGGCCTCTTAGGTAACCATCTTACATGTAAAATAAAGAATATTATGATGGCTTAAATACATCAAAGTCTTGACCAAATATAAAAACATACCTTATTTAAGCTGACTAGAATACTTACAATTCTGAAGATTAATAGGGAATTCTTAAACTCCTGCTTGCTCCTGGGTAAATTAACCTTAAAAGTGCTAAGTTTGAAAGACAACATGAAAGAAATATTTTAATGTAGAAGACTGAGTTCCCATCTAATATGATAATAAACATGCTTTGGAAATAAACATCAGGAAAAATAAGTTCAAGGAAATGTTTCTGTAAATAAAAAGTTTTAATGGTCAGTAAGGGAATGGTTTAAAAGATTTAAAGGGAAATACTGTATATAAAATTTCATTGTCCAAAAAGATGGAGCTTTGTGTTTTTGTGAACACTAGTGTGACAAATAAATACTATATTTTGTTTTGAAAAACCCCAGAACTATGAGGGGTTCTTCAAGGTTAAACTACCAGCAAGACCATCATATTTCATTATTAACCCAGGGGTTAGGGTAGGGTAAGAAGGAAGACTGCGTGCTGCTCTTTTGCAGGCATAGGCTGGTACCGCCACAAGCATAGCCATGGAATACTTGCCATCGTGACTCTGACAAAGATTGGGTCCGCCCCTACTCTGATAACTCAGATTCATTACTTATCAGTTTATGGAGGAAAGATGAAATTCTACATAGGAATGGTGGTTAAAGAGTTTAAGTGTATAAAGTCAGAAAGTGTAAGTTTAGTGAAAGTTGAGAACCATCTGTATTTGATACAGTCTGTTTTTCTTGGAAAAATCATTCAAATTTGGAATGAAGCCATTGAGGTGTGGTTTAGTGTATGTGGTTTTATTTTCCTTTGTAAGATTTCTTTTGTTAGGGTGCTTGAGCTATAGAAAGAAGAAAATCTTTAGAGATGTTAGTTTTAGAAACCATGCTCTCCCAACAAGATGGGAAAAATGTCTACAGTTTATGGTGCATGTTCTTATTTTTTCAGAGTAGATATCCCCAATCCAACACCCCCTTCCATTTGATGTTTTAACAGAATTGCTTTACTGCTTCCAATGAAAGCTAAAAAAAAATTTTTGTATACTCAACATGCATTTTTAGTTTCTCATTCCCACAAACATGGAATAGTTATTTAATATTTGAGGTATTAATTTAAAATTTGGAGTTTTGTTTAAAACTTGGAGAATGTATTTAATTCCTCATGCCCCTCCCCCCACCTCAAACTTTGAAATGGAAAAACAAAATGTTATTTATTCAGGGTAACTTTATACACAGCTTTTCAGGGGGAAAAATATCTATTAGGTGATATTAAGTGTATGTAGAGTATTTGTTTTCAAAATGGTTATTTACATACATACATAAAATGTACTGTACATTAAAGTTAAGTACTAAAGCTGGTAAATAGGTCACTATTACATCATTTTTTAAAAGTAAGTTCTACTTATGCACATGGATTTTGAGCAGATTTCAGGTAGTTCCTGAATAAAAATAAAAATTGGCTACAGGTTGCCATCATCACATGAAGAAAAACAAAAGATGGAGTTCATAAGAAGGATGGAAAATCAGCTAAAAAGCAAGTTACACTATTTATAATAGTTCTTCAGGTGGGGGTGGCAAGGATTCACTGTGATCTTGATCATAGTCCAGAGGAATAGAGAAATCCTGACACTGGATCTCATTTTTGGAATCTTCCTGGTTTTTCATGAAATCTCCTGGTGGCAGGGACAAGTTAAGTGAGTCAGGTGGAGGTGGAAATGTTTGTTTGAACTCAGAATTATGATCTTCACACACTTGATTGAGACAGTCCAGAGATGGTGGGAGGTTAGTGGAATCATTTGGAAGAGGAGGTATAACTGTCATTGTGGGTTTGTCACATTGGTTACTCTCCTGTCCTTCCAAATCAAGAAGTAGAGGAGGTGGTGGAAGTGGATCTGCATCATCTGAAGAAGAAACAGCAGTGCCAATGGTTGATCCACCAGCACTCTCCTCTGATGTACCATTTGCTTGATCTTTTATTTTCTCTTTTTTGGGGTTGTTGGAATGTTCAATGTGTTCACTTGATTCAAACAACTTAATTTCCAAGTCGTCAGCTAACAGTGTGCTTTTGCCTGCTTTCCAGGGCATAAGTGAAACAATTGATGTGCGTTTTGTGGGCACTTCATTTTCTCTAATGTTATCCATATATATGTCAGGGGTTTCACCATCAGCAAATGGAGACCTACCTGCCCAATTCTGATCATTTAAAACTGGTTTTCTCAAGCATTTCCATAGTAGAATTATGATTATAGATACCAACATAGAAGTCAGAATTACACCAAGTAATATGGCAGCTATTGAATTAGATGTAGTTTCATGTGAGATATTTTTGTTACTGGTAGTTTCTAGGATGAATCCTGGAGTATTCCTGGTTGAGCTTTTGACACTTGGTGTTGGTTGTATAGATGGATTATGAACAGTTGGTGATACTGGTTTTCTAGAAGAGGTATGGACAGATGATGGTTGTTGAGTGGAAGTATAGACAAATGGTGGCAGTTGTTTGGTAGAAGTAGGGGCAGATGGGGTTAGTTGTCCAGCAGAAGTAAACACCAGTAGTGCTGTTTGTCGGGAGGAGGTGTTGGCTGTTGGAATTGGTTGTTTGGTGGGGTTAGAGGCAAGTGGTTGCCCAGCAGAAGTGTGTGCTTCTGGTTTTTTAGAAGAAGCATAGGCAGCTGGTGTTGATTGTCCAGCAGCATCTTTGGTAGTTGGTATTGGTTGTACAGAAGAAACATGGTTGAATTGTGTTGGTTGACTCATAAGATTCCCTGTTATGTTTTGGGAATTAGCTGAGTTATGTTGCCTTGATGAGCTAAATAAAGTAAACTGTGGTTGCTTCTCTGTTGTCGTTGCTTCTGTCTTTGAGAAAAATGTATCACTGAGATGTCCACAAAACAAAACTAAGATGAAATATTTGGGATCCATTTCAGAATGTTTCTTCTTTACCAGTGGTTTTATAATGAAAGAAAGAAAGAAAGAAAGAAAGACAGGTATTATTTGGTGTCTGGCCCAAAGTATGTAGGTACTTAATAAGTATTTATTGTTTGTTATGTAGACTTGGGACACTATAGTCTAAACAACTCTTTTTTTTTATTTTTTTTTGTTTTATTTATTTATGATAGGCACACAGTGAGAGAGAGAGAGGCAGAGACACAGGCAGAGGGAGAAGCAGGCTCCATACACCGGGAGCCCGACATGGGATTCGATCCCGGGTCTCCAGGATCGCGCCCTGGGCCAAAGGCAGGCGCTAAACCGCTGCGCCACCCAGGGATCCCCTAAACAACTCTTTTTTTTTAAATTTTTATTTATTTATGATAATCACACAGAGAGAGAGAGAGAGAGAGAGAGAGGCAGAGACACAGGCAGAGGGAGAAGCAGGCTCCATGCACTGGGAGCCCGACGTGGGATTCGATCCCAGGTCTCAAGGATTGCGCCCTGGGCCAAAGGCAGGCACTAAACCGCAACGCCACCCAGGGATCCCTAAACAACTCTTGAATATATTCTAACTTACTATAGTTGGACCTCATAGGCAATAATCTCTCTTAATTCTTTCATAGGACCTGTACTTGGCCCTGCTGCTCCCCTAGCTTCATTACATTACAATCCTTCATTTCACAGTCATACTTCGGAAATACATAGGCTCTGGCTGCTTGGTCCATGTGCTCTTTACTTTTCTCTTCCTTACTACTAGAAATACATTGATCCTGTTGTTCTGAAGGACACCAGTGATCATCTGTTATCTAATTCAACAATCTTTTCTTTATTCTCTTTTTTCCCTCTCCGTTGACCACATTTGATGCTATTGACTATGCCTTCAGCACTATTCAAGTAGCTCTTTGTGATAGTCTTCCTTTCATGGTAATCTCACCAGCTCCCATTTTTCTCTCTTTTTAAAGATTTTATTTATTTATTTGAGAGAGAGAGATAGAGCATGAGGGGGGGCGGTGGGCAGAGGGAGAGGGGAGAAGCAAGCTTCCCACTCAGCAGGGAGCCAGACTTGGGGCTCAATCCTAGGACCCTGAAATCAGGACCTGAGCCAAAGGCCGACACTTAAACTGACTGAGCTACCCAGGTGCCCGTTTTTCTCCTTAAATATGGGTACTTCATATTCAGTCCTCATTCTTAGCTAGTATCCTCTGATCCTGATTCTATAAAATTTCAACTCTCACCTGTATGCCTTTAACTCCCAAACCTGCACATCCAGCCTAATCTCTTTAATTCTGTTCCATTTACATAACTTTTTGGTGGATATTTCCATGTATATATCCTGCCATCAGCAAATTTAGCATATTTAAAACAATTCATCTTCATGTCAAAACTGACTCCTCTTCTATTTTTGTTTATGGTACTACCTTTGTTGAAGTTTTTTATGTAGAGTCTATCATGCTAGTAGTCTCTACAGCATCATCAGAGTCTAGCACTGTGTCTTTATGTTAGGATCTTGTACTCTTTTTTTTAAGATTATTTATTTGAGAGAGAGAATGCACATGAGCCCATGAGTGGAGGGAGGGGCAGAAGGAGAGGGAGAGAATCTCAAGTAGACATGTGCTGAGCATGGAGCCCAATGAGGAACTCAACGTGGGGCTCCATCTCCTGACCCGGAGATCATGACCCGAGGTGATGTTAAGAGTCCAACACTTGGGGATCCCTGGGTGGCTCAGTGGTTTAGCCTGCCTTCAGCCCAAGGCGTGATTCTGGAGTCCCGGGGCTCCATCTCCTGACCCGGAGATCATGACCTGAGGTGATGTTAAGAGTCCAACACTTGGGGATCCCTGGGTGGCTCAGTGGTTTAGCCTGCCTTCAGCCCAGGGCGTGATTCTGGAGTCCCGGGATCGAGTCCCACATCAGGCTTCCTACAGGGAGCCTGCTTCTCCCTCTGTCTCTCTCTCTGCCTCTCTCTCTCTGTGTGTGTCTCTCATGAATAAATAAATAAAATCCTTAAAAAAAAAAAAGAGTCCAACAGTTAACCAACTGAGCTACCCCCAGGTACTCTTAGGATCTTATTACTCTTAAAGGAGTCAGTTCAACTCAGAATCCTAAATGATCTTTGAATCTGGTTAAGTCAGTTCTGTCCAGTTGAGAAAGTTGTCCCACTGCTGCTTTCATTCATTTATTGTGTCAGGCCTGTTCTAGATTTAAGAGATAATGCCTCCCAAAAAAGTTTCTAGTGGTAGAAGCAAATAATAATTATGATAATTTAATAAGTTTTCTCATAAAGGTACACAAGAGATGCACAAAGAAACCAACATAGCCTGGGAGGCTTTCAGGGAATGCTTCTCAGAGAAGTAAAACTTGAACTGAGTTTTGAAAGATCTGTAAGAAGGAATTAAGCAAATAAAATGTTTCAGGCAGGGGAACCAACATATGGACATGGGAAGAGAAGGCTTATGTGTAAGTTTGGCAGGCAGGGCTTTTTGTGGGTTGTGGTAGGTGCTAAAACTTGAAGAGTAAGTTCCAGTTCTACTTCCAACATGTGGCTATGCATCTGACTAGTCACTCTGTCTCACTATGAGAACTAGTCACTTCATCTCTCCTGTTCTCAGTTGCCTTCTCTCTAAAGTGAGGAGTTAAGACTAAGACGGTTTTCAGCTCTAGGTGTAACAGACCATTTTGTACATCATTAAACACAATGAGAACCATTTCATTATTTCTTAACATTAGAGAAAGGGACATCTCAGGGTGTTAGATCTGGGAAAATATGATTAGAAGCTAGTTTTTCTAGGATTCTTAAGCCAATGTGAGAGAGATATGATGTTCTAGGCAAAGTATGATAACAGAAGAGGAACTCCTCAGGTTTTGCAAATAAATGGACTTTTCAGCATATTTGAGTAGTTTTCATTGCTTCCTCCTCTACCACTTGGTACACAATGATGGTACATTACCCTGTTTTAGTAAAGGGCATGTGATTTATTCCCCCTGTATGGTCTCTTCCTTTTAATTTTCTTTCTAATACTTCAAGGCTAAATTTAAAAATTTTCTCCTTTAAATTTTCCTGCATAATGCTGAAGAATTAATATTCTGAAAAGCATTTATAGGCACTTTACTACTCCCTTATTAATAGGTTCCCTGTTGCTGTCAAGACAAAAATTCTAAACTGAATTTTCTTCCTTGTGCTTGAGTTTACCAGTCCTGACTTAGGTCTCAAGACTGAAACTTCTCATTCAGCCAAATGCACCTCTTCCCATCTTAAGTATTTTCCAGACACATGCTTTTTCCCCTAAATAGACTTTTTTTTTTAAGATTTTATTTATTTATTCATGAGAGACACAGAGAAGCAGAGACACAGGCAGAGGGAAGAGAAGCAGGCTCCATGCAGGGAGCCTGATGTGGGACTTGATCCCGGACCTCTGGGATCACACCCTGAGCCAAAGGCAGACGCTCAATCACTGAGCCACCCAGGCATCCTCTAAATAGACATTTTTAATAACACTGTTTCTCACCCTCTTAGAGTATCCCACACTCCCCTCCCCCAAACCCAGCCTCTTTTCCTATCTGAACTGATCTTCATTGGTCAGACCTCAGTTTAAATTCCCCTTCTTAAATCAAGTTCTCTGTGACTGACCACAACCCAGAGAGATTAGCCATTCCCTGAATCTTCCTACTTTTTTTTGTCTTTATGATTCCTTAGATAATTATTCATGGTCGTCCTCCTCACATCTTTATTCTCTTAAATAATTGTGTTATTTTTTATTACTCTTAACTTTGCACATTTTCTTTTTATTATCCCCACCCATTCAAACGAGAACCTTGAAGAAGGCATAAAAGAAATAAAAAAATTATGTAGAACATACTCTGTACTGTAACTGAGATGTTTATATAACTTTGCTTCATTTAACCTTTAAATGACTATGAGGAAAATGGAGAAATCCTTGACTTACAGATAAAGAGACAAATTCACATGCATTAAGAGTTTGCCCAGTGTTCTATCACTATTATGTATATTATATCACAGATTGGGAATTTGTACTCAGGACCATCTGATTCACAAGCATGTGCTCTTTTTACTCCCTAAACCACCATATATTCCTTTACAGCTAAGTGTTATATGTTAGGAGCTCAGGAAACTTAACCTGTATTGGTTTCATGGTTCCTTTCCATTTCACTTTTCACTATTTATTAATACTTCTGCCAGAATGTAAGCAGAGAAGATGAAATCAAAGTTATTAAATTATGCTTTTTATCCATTTTGTAAAAGGTTTAATGGGAAAAATTGAAACTTTTGGCATAAATGTGGGGATTTGAATCATCGTTGTGCAGATGATGATTATCATTGTGCAGTTCGCACTTCAGATTACCACCACCCCCGAAAAAACATTCTTCAGAGTTACACTTTAGTTTTTAAAAAATGCCACCTAAAGCAACAGAAAATATAGGCCATGAATTGTCTTCAGCCAAAAATATTTCCCTTTTTTGTGACTTCGCTTGAAATTTTTAAAAAACCCACACAGTTCCTCTTTCAATTAGCTAAGAAAGGCACTAGAGGAGGAAAGACTGAGACCAGGAACATAATTATAAACCATTTTAGTTTGTAAGATCAATTTTGGTAGGCTCATAGCTTCTTTTTTTCAATAGGAAGACCATAAACCTTCAATATATGAGATTTTTCTACTTGTCATTTAAGGGTTACAACAATATCAAAACCAAATTCTATTTTTTATCAATCTTATTATCTCTTCTCACTCATCAGTTAGCTTTCTACCCTCCTAAGGTCTGCTACATCAGAATGCTACAATCTGTGTTAGAATTCTACTATAGCAAATAAGAACAGTCCAGAAAAGAAAGAGCAGAATTTAATAGCGGAATAAACATGGCGCATAATAGTGAGGAAATTGACTTCTTCTAACTCAGAATAGTAAGGCCAGTGTCATTACCAGTGCAGAAAGTTATTTAACATATGTATTTTTTTAAATATGTAAACATGTGTGCCTGAAGTACCAACATTGCTTCTGCAGGGAGAGAAGGTAGAAACAATGAATCACATGGGGGAGGGGAGTAAAAGGGAGAAAATGTCAAATAAGATGAAATGAAAAAGGGAGTGCAAAGAAATAAAAACCCAAAGAGAAAAATAAATTTACTATAAATTATAGTAAGCAGCAAATATATGTGAAAAGGAAAGGTCAGTGGACTAGAGAAAGTATTGAAAAGTTAGTAAAAAACTGAAGAAAAAGTGGTAGTTATATAGTTAGCAAGAATTAGGGTAGATGATTAAAGTGGGCAAAATTAGAAGTTGGGGGAGAAGATTGAAATAGATGGAAGGAAGAACCATGAAGTGCTGCTCTCTGTCACTGGACCGTATTTGTGGACACAGAGAAGTGGTAAGGAGGAGCGGTCTTCCCACAATGGAGAACTTGACTCCCCCGTCTTCTCAAATTCACTAGGCTTTCATTACAGGTTCTCATCCATTCTAAGTATTCTTGAGATTCTCTTTTTAAATTTTTTCTGGCACTATTCAAGACATAACTGCTAATTATTCTAAAGAACTCATGCACATTCTATATAGCACTTTTCTAGAAATCCCTTAGTCTGCTGAACAGGCAAATCCCAAATTTGCCTACCTTCATATTGGCAGTATTTTGTTCATCATTATGGGTTGTCACTTTGAGATCTAAATCTGTGATTTTGGGGACGCCTGGGTGGCTCAGTGGTTAAGCATCTGCCTTCAGCCCAGGGTGTGATCCTGGAGTCCTAGGATAGAGTCTCGCGTCAGGCTCCCTGCATGGAACCTGCTTCTCCGTCTGCCTGTGTCTCTGCCCCTCGCTCTCTCTCTCTCTCTCTCATGAAAATCTTTAAAAAATAAATAAAATAAATCTGTGATTTTGGTCCTTTGTTTTTCCTGAATATTTAAAAATGTTTTAAGAGGAAGGAAAACATCAGCTCTTTTAACCAAACACCTTCCACAGTTACCGTGATGGTGGGAGTCCTCATGTATTAGACATGTTCTCATAAATATGATGTATAAGTACATAAAGAGTACAGTTAAAATTGATCCTGTTATGTTGGATATGGTAAGAAATGTCATTTAAAGAGAATCAAGGAGATTTTTGGAGAGTCTCTTAGACAAAAAGGCAAGTATAGGAAGCAATATCAAAAATAATACCTGAATCAGTAGGACTTTGATATTATTACTACTTTGATTTAATAAGTTACAATATAGATATAATAGATTGAAATTTACTAGTAGTATATCTCCAACTGGTTATTAAATCATAAAAGGAAGAAAACAGCGATTGTGTATCCTGAGGCATAGAAAGGGAAATTAACCTTGAACTATAATAGGAAATATTTGGTGACTTTAATCAATAATAATAACTACCATTTACTGTGTACCCACTCAATGTTAGGTACTATCCTATTTTGTAGAGCAGGGTAGCCTTACTTTCATCTTCCAGATAAAGAAACTGAGACACAGAGTTGTGGAATAACTTGCCAGAGTGTCACAGTTGTAAATAGAGGCAGTGATAAAGAAATCGTGTCAGTGGTGTATCAGAGCCCTTCCTTCTGTTACATGTCACTAAATAAGCTGCACTGCCTTTCATAGTAAAATTATGAAGCAGGAATGCTTTATGAGGGAGGGAGATGTGAGCTTTCTGGGAATAGATATATAAATAACTTTTGGAGGCAGTCTTGAGTAAGGAATAGAAAAAAAACTACCAGAAAACCATTTTGGTCTTCTGATTCTATGAAAACAGTTTTGAGAGTTTTGAATGGTTAGCCTGTAAGCTGTCATATTTGAGGTGACTTTTAAAGATTGGACAATAAAAGGCATCAGATTTATATTTAACAAATTTGAACTTAGAATTCACAATTTCCTTCTAAGTAGAGTTATATAGGAATTAGTTGGAAAACTCACATACTATTACACTCTAAATTTTGAACTGATCCTTTAAAAATATATAGAAACAAATCTTGTCTAAAAAAGAGATAAAAATATTTATTTTCTAGCTTGTAATAGTTACTTAGAAAAAATCCAAAGTGGACTTCTATAAGGGAAAGTGATAAATAGTTATGAAATGTTGAAAGAGTATCACCCACTATGAATTTATTATATTCTGTGATGTTACAAGTCTGTGTAAACTAAACTCTTTGCAGTTTTTATTTGGAGGATATTTACTTTGTAATTACCCTGTTTATTCACATAGTAGGCATGTTGTATGCATATTAGCAATTTTCTGTTATTTATCCTGTGTTTTTTCCTTATCTATTTTACAGTGTTTACCAACAGCTCAGATAATAATGTATGGCATAAATATGTAGATGATACAAATGTATGTATGTACATACATTTTATCATAACAGTTTTGTCATAGTGAGCTTTAAACAGCTACAATATTTTCCTATAACCATTATTACTTAAATATAGAAATTCTGTGTGTAAAAAACAAAGCATATGTAATAACGGTAATTGAGTACCTCATCTAATCTCCCTTGATTTCTTTTTTAAATTAAGTGGAGGTGACCATTAAACTAATCCCATAGAAACTAAAGGGGATTTAAAAATAAATAAATCTGTGGATTATGTATAGGAAAATTTTATAGAAAGTAATTACAATTTTTAACAGTTGGTATTTGGGGATTGTAAATTCGGTCATTTCCCATGGATTCTAGTTTTACTTATAACCTTTAGCTTTATCTGCCATGGTTATAGTTTACTTTTTAATTACAGAACTAAGGCTAATCAACCATTGTGATTGAATAAACTTTAAAAGGGCTATGATATACAAATCTAGCTGGAAATGTTTCTTCAAGGCAAACTCAACATTGGATATTTTTTCATTCCATGCAACAAAACCACAAAACCTGTTAAAGACATCTTTAGACTAGCAGAGTTTAAGTTTGAAATACTTAACATTTTAGTTTTAAAAATAAATTTTATATAAAGCAAAGATAAACCAGATTGCCTGTGTGAAAATTTTCTTACCTCAACTGTTAACTTCTTTTTGCAGAATCCTAAGTTCTTGTTCTATCTGGACATTTTGGCGATTTGGCTAAGAAAGCAAAAGGGGTGGTTCAGTTCAGATTAAAAATGGTCCTGTAGCAAACTGAAATGCTTTCCGGAGAAAAAGAGGAAGTTTATTGATAGTTGGTTCCGGAAGTGCAATAAAGCCACAAAATGACTAAGAAGTGCACTACTTTAACAGAACTTATTTTGAAACACAATTTGCAGCTTTAAGATTTGAATGCTTTTAATTAATATTGGTAAGTCAATATTTGAGACTCTTTAGTTATATGATTATATAATTTAAATATTTAGAATATAGCTTTAGAGGGGAACTTACCTATTCTAAGGAAAAACCTCCTCTTGGGTTACTACCCAAAGTAAGATTTCTTTTCATAAGAAGCGAATGATGTGTTCTGTTTACTTGATCACCTTAGGCAAGTTGTTGTATTCTGAGTCATCATTTCCTCCTCTGGAGGGATATTTCTCTTACTGAGTTACTGTGAAGATTAAATAAGATAACATGTATAGATACCTCACACACAGTAGGAAGCCAGTAAATGTTAACATTATTTCCTCATCCATAATTTAGACAAAGCCCAGGTAAAAAGTATAATTAAATTTTTTTGACCAAGTACTTTACTAAATGATTTTCAAGTTCCAATGCATAGCTTTTGATTAGCCACAAAGTAGGTACTCCTCAGTGGAAAGTAAAATAAATTGGTAATCATGATTCCTTAAGTTAACTAATAAGCAAAGTATATTGAAAAAAAGAATGAGTCAGTCTAAATAAAAATTTATCTGGGCAAGTAACCTTCTAGCCTCTTTCTTCATCTGAGAAATGGAAGTCATAATTCCTAATTTGTAAATTTGTTATGGGATTAAATAAATGTAAAGTGCCTAGCATAACACCTGTTATAGTAGATAAGGTAAGTATTAAACCATGCCCTGTTTTACCCTGGTCACTGCAGAGAATCATGAACTGTTGAGACCTAGTTCTTAATGTCAGGGTACTTATAACTTGTTAAAAAAGAATAGTTTTTGTTTTTAAGGGGTCTAATTATAAAGCAGATATAATAAAAACACTATAAACTTTTGACTCACTATTTTAAAATCCCTGAATTGAGTATGTGGACCATAACATCCAGGGATAGAAAACAAAAATGTTCTTTGTTCAAAAATAACTTTTAAAATTTGAACTCAAAATGTATCTTAATCTATCATGTTTAAACACTGTCAAGTTTGAAAAGGAACCATTTCTGTTTGTTCGTGAACTGTCCTTGGATAGCATTATTCTGAGGGTGTTAGTGATGAATTTTAAATATTCTTGCAATAGAAGCTTTCTGTTTTGTCAGAAAATGTTTGACCTACATATTGAATGTGAAAGTAGTTACCTAATTTGTTATTTTTTAAAAGGCACTAATTTTTAAGAATCTTTTTTTTGTTTGTTTTATTTTTAAGAATCTTTAAAAAATATTTTTATTTATTATTTATTGGAGAGAGAGAAAGAGAATAAGCAGGGGGAATTGGAGAGGGAGAGAGACAAGCAGGCTCCCCACTAGACAGAGAACCTGAAGTGGAGCTCAATCCCAGGACCCCTGGGATCATGGCCTGAGCCAAAGGTAGATGCTTAACTGACTGAGCCACCCAGGTGCCCCTAAAAGACAGTAATTTGTTTTAATTTCCTTGGACAAGTATATATGACACTTGACTCTCAAGGAGTACTTTGTCTTATCACTATTTGTTCTAGTACACAATCTCAAAATTTTAATTATTTTAAAAGATTTTATTTATTTATTCATGAGAGACACACACAGAGAGAGAGGCAGAGACACAGGCAGAGGGAGAAGCAGGCTCCATGCAGGAAGCCTGACGTGGGACTCGATCCCGGGTCTCCAGGATCACGCCCTGGGCTGCAGGCAGCATTAAACTGCTGAGCCACCCGGGTTGCCCTCAAATTTTTAATTTGTACAAGATGGGAGCTCTGCCCAGTTTCATTGCCAGTTTGGTCGCTTTTACCCCTCAAAAGATAACGAGGTCTGTCATAACGTGACTGGCATGAGAATTCTCTTGCTTACCTTTTTATTTTTTGGCATTTAGCTTTATCTGGAATAATATGATTATAGTTTTTCTAACAAATTGGTAATAATCATAAAATTGATGCTTTTTTTTTCCCTCTCATTTTAAGATGTAACCTAGTCTTTGAAGCCATGGTACCTGTAAGAAGTGATTTTCATGATCAAGAGCAGTATCACCTAGGGAATTAATGCAAAAACTACCAGAGCTTGGAGGTTACCCCTTTCTAGCTGAATCAGAAAGAGAGGGTGCTAATTAGATATTGGCTAGTTTCAAAAACTCTTCAGATGGTTCTGATACACAACCAGGATGGGAATCACTAACCTAGAATGGAGGGTAAGATTGTGATCATATTTGGAAAAAAATATATGAAATCTTTTCTTAAATGGCTAGCATATTGCCCACAGTAAATGCTCAATAAGGAATGAAAATCTTTAAATGTAGCTTGGTCTTTAATTAGAATGCCCTGGATCAGTTTTAGAAGTTGAAATGTCTCTCAAACCAACTTTTGTAATATATTTAACTGAAGGTGGAAGTCTTAAGTGTAAGTCATTATTTTACTGAACCCAGTTTCTTGAAAGGTTAAACAATTACCTGAAGTATCCTGTTTTCCAGATTAGAGCAAACATACACACATCTTTCCTTTGATCATGTCACATTAGATAGTAAAAGAAAATGAACAAAACTGATAGTTTATTAGGCCATTTGGCATCCTTGAAGTCAGAAGATAATCCCTCTTTGGATATTTGCTATAAATATTCTAATAAGCAGTATTTATAGAATAGAGGTACATTGCATTTAAACAGTAGTAAGATGTGCTTTACATTTACTCTTGGCCTTCTGTGGTGGCTAGTCTCACCTGTTTCAGTTAAGCTCTTTTTCTGATTGATCTTTACAGTGTGTTCCCTAAGATAATAAAATGAGTACAAATATATGTAGTCAGTTTTATTCTAAGGAGTCTTAATTTATTATACAAAATTAAAAGTTTTAATTAAATATTTATAGTAGAAAACCACCTTTTTCTGTGTGCCATACATAAAGATGAAAACATCTAGCATAAAATTAGCTGTGCTGGTATATGAGATGGTACAGATCTTGTCACATGCAGCAGAGGTATCGTTAAACTGCAGTTCAACTCTCCGCATTAGGAATTTGGCTTCTGTTAGATGTCAAAGCGTAGATTTGCCTCTGAAGACACACTAAAACTCTTCAAAGTTTAATTATGTTCAGATGAAGATCATGTAACTACTGTTGCTGAACAGGAAATTATTTATTTAATTGTCCCTTTCTGCCTCCATTAATTCCTTCAAGTCATCTTTAAAACCTGCCCCACATTCTTGGATTTTGTTATCTGCTTTTTAAAATATTCAGTGTCAGAACAAAAGTGCACAGTTTTAAGTAATTGAGAGGGTGGGCAGACTTCTCCCCTTCTCACCTGCTTGCTTTTAAATTGCAAGGCTGCCATGTCAACAAATTTTAGACCACCAGACCAGACCAACATGTTAGCATAAAATATCAAACTGATTTCATTTTTACTTCATACAGTTTCCTCATTGCTACTTTGCATTTTTCTTTACTGAAGTGCCTGTTAGTTAGTGAGTTTTTCAGTTCCTCCTTCATCTTTTCTTCCCCTTGTAGCTATAAGTGTTCCAGAAGATTGCATCATTAGGTTGGGCCCTGTGAGCTGGTGCGCTCTTTTCCAAGTGTCTGATTCAGCAGGCCAGAGACCACTGCTTGCCAGGAAATCACCGTTGCTTCTAGGCTGACGCTTGCCTACTTGTTTTGATCGTCTGAGAGATGAGACTTTGTTTGCCAGAACTACAGTTGATAGAAATAGAAGGGTGCAGATAAGAAAAAGCACTGCAATTATAACAAAGCAAATTAGCATAGCCATTTTGTTGTTGTTTTCCTCACAGACCTCTTTTTTGAAAATTTCATGGTGATCTTTGGTTGTGTTTTCTGTGCTCTGTACTGTTGGAGAACTGTTCCTGATAACAGAAGGTATATAAAGCTCCAGTTCCGATTTAGGAGTTAGAGATGTGACCAGAGATGATGTTATTTCAGTCCTGTTTACAGAGTTACCGCTTTTATCTACTGCAGAAGTTGTAGGGTTTGTGTTAATGTTTTCATCTTGGTTTCTGCCCATCTGATTTTGAATATCTCGCTCCCAGACAGTAGTATTGTTAGCCCACAGTTGGGTATAGTTTGCGTTTGTTCCAGGAGACCAAGAAAAAACTGTCGTCATCAGAAGGGTGAGATGCAGGTAAAGCCGTCTGTGCTCCATGTCCAGGAATATGCTGGAAATCTGTTGGGATAGCAGTGTCATTTGTTAATTTGGGAAAGAACAGTGGTTCCCAGTTCTTACGATTGTAGTTGAAAGATGGACAGCTGATATTTTACAAGTGAACTACAAACCCATACCTAATATTTGCTATCCTGTTTGAATTCCTTTTTACCTGGCTTGTCTGTTTTCTGTTAGACTGTGTGTAAAGAAACAATTTAATTTGTTATTCTTTTAAATGCTAGAAGTTAGCATTAAAAATACTTGTGAATCATTTTAAACTGAATCCCATGGTTTTATAGTTTCCTCCCTTCCAAGCATGCTAAACTTGAGCTTTGAATCAGATACTTCTGCTTTACTTTTTTGATTCCTCCTTTTTTTTTTCTTTTTTTTTGCCCCCAACCATTTAAGGATCTTATTTAAAGAAACTCCCCACCCTCTAAAAAAATGTGTCACTGATCCTTACAGGAAAGGAGAAATGTGGCCTTGAGCATTTTGCTTCATGTATGAAAAGAAAATGCAAATTGGCTTTTTGGTTTTTGTTTTGGGATTGAGAAAGGGGAAGTGTAGCAACCAAAGGAAAATGGATTTCAAATAGGAATTCAAGATGTTCTTTTTTCTTGAGTGTTTATCTTGAAGCTTAGAATAAACCTGGTACTTAGAAATATACTCCTGGTATTTTTGTTTTTTGGGTTTTTTTTGTTGTTGTTGTTTTTGTTTTACTCCTGGTATTTGTGAAAGCAATTGTGGGGGTGGTTCTCTCCATTCACCTGTATATCCCCTAATTTATTGTGGCTTTGCTAAAAGCAAAGGCATGCCAGATTTCTCAACCTAAAAATCTGGCATTACAGTAAAAAAGCAGATTTCTTTCTGAATAATCTCAAAAGTTAAACAAGTTACTTTTTTCATCATCATATATGCCTAGCATCTTTCCTATGACTATTTGACATAATTTTTTAAAGTAAATTATACAGTAAATTTACAGTAAATTATACAGAACATCCGGATCAGTGGAATTTAGACTATGGGAAGTGGAAGTCGAGGCAGATCATAAGTTTCAACATATAAATAAAAAAGATGAATTTTAGTTTTAGCTTCAAGCTCTTTGGAAGTCAGTGCAAAAGGGGGACAAGTCTGTTCCTAATTCTCATTATTTACCATATGATTGAAGAGTTAAATAGAACTGGCATATCTATTCTAGGTGCTGATAAACCAGCAGAAAAAAATTATCAGTTTTATGTTGAGTTATCTCTCTCTTTCTTTCTTTCTTTCTTTCTTTCTTTCTTTCTTTCTTTCTTTCTTTCTTTCTTTTTCTTCTCTCTCTCTCTCTCTCTCTCTCTTCCTTTCTTTCCTTTTCTGCAGTAAAGCAAAGTTTATCGCTAGTACAAGGCTCCCAAAGAGGGAGGGGATCCAAGAGTGTTGCCCTCGAGTTCTCTCTCTCTTTTTTTAATTAAAGATTTTATGTATTTATCCATGAGAGAGAGAGAGAGAGAGGGGCAGAGACACAAGCAGAGGGAGAAGCAGGCTCCATGCCGGGAGCCCAACATGGGACTTGATCCCGGGACTCCAGGATCATACCCTGAGCTGAAGGCGACGCTCTACCGCTGAGCCATCCAGGCGTCCCGAGTTCTCTCTTTTATAGTAATATTCTGTTCATTCAAGTTACTTTTGTAGGAGTATTTTATTATTAACATTTGTTTGAGATAAATAGAAGCAAAAATTGATTATTCTCCTGAGATCTATTCAGTGAAATTGCCTGTTTAAGACTTTATTTTATAGAAGTTCTTCTCAAACTTGAATGGTCATGGGAATCTTTTTTTGTTTATTTTTTTTAATGTGGATTCTGATTTTATAGGTCTAGGAGGGATCTGGAATCCTGCATTTCTAACTTCTTCCCAAGTAAGACAGATGCTGCTGGTAGTCATACTTTTTTGAGTTTTGAGGTTTTATTAGAAATAGTTGTTAAATGTCATTGGATAAAATTTGTATGCTATTGATTATAGAAATTGAGAATAACAAGTATGTTGTTACAAACAAAAGTAACTTATAATAAGCAATGCTAAATGGAAACTAGCCACTGAAGTAGTATTTCCTAAAGGAAAAAAACCTTTATTATGTGTTCTAGAATGATTACTTTTTAGATTATGATCTTTAATAAAGATATTGTGCATTGACTTCTCATATAAGTGTTCAGCTTCCATTTGAATAACGAATCTTTGTATATTTTATAAATCTTTCACAAAGAGAAATATTTTAAATTGGGTTAGCAAGTAGTTTTCATCCTTTTGTACTAAACTAGTTTTCTGCATTGAATGCTAAAATTATTTAAAGTGGGTTATTCTTATCACATTAGTTCATTAACAGTGTAGTGTACATCATGATATTCATACACATTTTAGCAGTGCTTACCGCGGTATGGATAATAGGCCTGCTGTTGATTGTCTTCTGCCAGATGTACTTTCATCCCCAAATAAACAAACTGTTAACAAAATGAGACTTTCTCTTGCCCTTACAAATGCCTGAGAATAGAGGACTGTCTCTGCATTCCTAATTTATGCCATGGAGGTCAGGTTATGTTATCAAAAGTTTTCTTTATCTCTGGTCATGAACTTTATTTTTTCAACTTTTTAAATTATAAAACTTTTCAATTCACTGTGGAGTCTAAATTCACATCCTTCCTAATCATGAAAAAACTGTTGATGATAAATCTTTCCATTTTTAACTTAAATGTTACTTAATAGGCCAGAAAAAACAGCATACATTTTCAATCACTTATGATTCTACTTTGTTAGTAAGATTCTTAGGTCTCATTTGAAAGCACTTCCTTGAACACTAATCCGTGCAAAGTTATGAGTGAAAAGGCATAAGAAAAGCCATATAGATGACCTACCTTATAAATTCTTGGTTAAAATCTGATTATAACCTGATTTTAATAGCCACTTCTTTTCTTGTCTTGAAGTACAGCTTCCAAGTAATTTAAAGCAGACGAGACTTGGAGAGCATGAACCTTAAAGTAAATCTGCAGTTACTGGAAAAAAAAAAAAAAAGATTTTACAGCTAGCTTTCCACTTTTAAAACCAAACCACAGATGACACATTTCCTTTCTGCTGCAACTAAAGCACATGTCACAGAGAAGGAAAAAAAAAACAAAAAAAACCATAAAGTCCAACTTGTCCAGTTGGCTACTGGTGTGACAGGAGGCTTTTGTACAACAAATCCCCGCCTCCAGGGCAGGGAGGGTGTTCTACTCAGTGCCATTTGACCTTTTGCTCATTGTATATGCCTCCTTCTTTTGAATGAAGATGAAATGGTAATTTTCCTGCAGCACTAAAATCTCTAAAAATTTTATGTACTGCAGTCTGATTCAATGTCATGTGTTTGGAGACCTGGGTATTGGTCAGATAATAGAAACAATGATATACATAATCAGCATCTCAAATTGTGGAACTATAACAATGACTTGAGAAAATACCGATTAAATTTAGATTATATGCAGCAGAATATGCTTTTACGTTGATTTACTCTTTCCCCTCCAGTGTCCTGTCATCACTTCATTTTCAGTATGTCTGAAATGGACTTCATTTTCTCTCCCGAAGTTGGCTGCCCCTCATGATCTCTTTGTTTTTGTCCATGATAGCAGCATTCTTTGTGACCTCAGAGGGTTGGTATACAGCGAGTCCTTTTAATTCAAGTCCTTTCTGTCAGCCCTGATCAGACCTTGGATTGTGTTGATCCTTCCTTCAGGTTCTTGAATTGGTTTCTTTTTTCTTTCTTTTCTTTTCTTTTCTTTCTTTCTTTTTTTTTTTTTTTACCATCACCATAGTGTTTAGATCCTCATTAGGCCATACCTAGACTATAGTATCTTTTTTTTTTACCAGCCCTGACTCCTTCATATAGCTTGTATATATCACTTCCTTTGATCATCTTATCTCGTTAAGAAAATAAAGTTGAATAACTCTCTGACATCTAGAGCAGTGATTCAGAAATATTTGTGCATATAAATATCAGGTAAGACGGTTGCTTAAAAACAATGAAAATTGCCAGGTTCCAATGCATAGGTTCATATGTAGTAGAAACAGACCACATTTCTATCAGTTACCACAGTTGATTCTGATGCTAGTGCTTCACAGAACATATTCTGAGAAATACTGGGCCCTTGAGAGAAAACCTGAACCTCTTAGATGAATAATTTTAATCCCTTCACAATTTAACTGTTATGCGTTTTTCCAGCTTTATCTCTTTTTTTAAGTTAAACTTTCAATTGTATTTTATTTTTTAGTTAAATTCCAATTAGTTAACAATGTCCTATTAGTTTCAGGTGTACAGTTTAGTGATTCAACACTTATAACACCCAGTGCTCATCACAAGTGCCTGTCTTAATCCCTATCACTTATTTAACCCATTCCCCACTCACCTCCCTTCTGGTAACTATCAGTTCATTCTCTATAATTAAGAGTCTGTTTTCTGGTTTGCCTCTCTCTTTTTCCCCCCTATGATTGATTGTTTTCTTTCTTAAATTCCACATATGAGTGAAATCCTATGGCGTCTTTCTCTGACTTATTTCACTTAGCATTATATTCTCTAGCTCCATCATTGCAAATGGCAAGATTTCATTCTTCTTATGGCCAAATAATATTCCATTGTGTATATATATATATATATCATCTTGGTCCTTCTTCAGATTCTTGAATTGACTCCTTTTACTGTCACCATAGTATTTAGATCCTTATTAGACCATACCTAGATTATTGTATCTTTTTTAACCAGCCCTTCTGGAACACCATATCTTCTTCATCCATTCGTCAGTCGATGGATATTTGGGCTCATTCCATAATTTGGCTATTGTAGATAACACTGCTGTAAACATCAGAGTGCATGTATTCCTTTCAAATTAGTGTTTTTGTAACCATTGGGTAAATACCTAGTAGTCCAATTGTCCAGCTTTATCTCTTAAAACTTCTCTATGTGAATCCTTCATTCCAGCTAAACTAGGTGACTGTTACCTCAGCACATCTAGTTTTTCTTTTCTTCTTTACCTCTCTCTATGAGGCCTGCTAGTCCCTCCTCTTATTGAATTAAAAATTTCTTCTACCCACTTTAGTCACAGCGCTTTTAGTGACTACTCAGTTTGTGCTCATCTCTCCCTGTCTTGAACTATTTTTCTCTGCAATTCATTTGGTAAGTGATAACATACTATGTTCTACCTTTCCTTTGATTTTAAAAGATTTTAAAATCATTTAACTTGATTTTTATCTTCTTTTCTCCCAACAAGATCTCCTGAGATACGGATATTTATCTGAGCCTATTTTGTAATACTTTACCATAGTCAGCAAGTGTAGTACATTGGGCCAAGTTAATATAAGTTGTTATGATTTGAAGTTCTAATACTGTGTTCTTCAGGGCTTTCTGATGGTCCTTACCTTGGCTACTCACACCGGTCAGCATTCTTTTGAGTGTAAGCAATTTATGACCTAATATGGCTTAATCAAAAAAATAGAATTCATTGGCTCATCAACTGAATGGTCTGGGGATAAATTTGATCCCAGGAGAGGCTTTATCTAGGGCTCAGATGATATGATTGGGTCCTCAGTTTCTCTCCATTTCTCCAGTTTTTAGGCCGGCTTCTCCTTCATTTCTCAAGGTATCAGCTAACTACTCCCAGGACAATGTGTTCATTGTTCGTAAACACTGGGAAAGAAAAAGTCTCAATTCCCAACTAAAGCTAAAGTTTCTGAGTTGGTGGGCCTCTTTGGCCTGGTTGTACTGATTTGAGTCATGTAATCATTGCTGAACCTCCTCTGGTCAAGGTGGTGGGGTAAGCAAATTGACTAAAGCCATTCAGATTACTCCAGTGCTCCAGGTGGGTCATTCCCACCCAAACAACTCACCTGGGAAATTTAGTGGGCCTAGAGGCAATCAATCCATGTTAACTGCCTTCCTCTGCTTGTCTGTGACGTGCAGGTTGTTGCTCAAAAGTTTCTGAGTTGGAGACTTGTCTCTTCCATTTTATCTCAGTCTTTTTTTTTTCAATGTCTAAAGAATAAGTGATTTTTAAAAATTGATTTAGGTTTTGTATAATTTTTTGATATTATAGTTTTTTCTAGAAGGCTCATAAGAAAATTAAAGGAGTGGAATAGATTTGTAGCATCTGTATATTTATTCAGAACTCTGTTAACATCTGTGTCCTTTATATGTCATCTTCCTTAGGTTTAAAACTGGTCAAATCAATGGCGATTTGCTGATATACCATGTCTTGCTGACTTTAAAGCCATATTATGCAAAGCCATATGAAATTGTAGTGGACCTTACCCATACTGGGCCGAGCAATCGCTTTAAAACAGACTTTCTCTCCAAGTGGTTTGTTGTTTTTCCTGGCTTCGCTTATGACAATGTCTCTGCAGTCTATATCTATAACTGTAACTCCTGGGTCAGAGAGTACACCAAGTATCACGAGCGGCTGCTGACTGGCCTCAAAGGCAGCAAAAGGCTCATCTTCATAGACTGTCCTGGGAAACTGGCTGAGCACATAGAGCATGAACAACAGAAACTGCCTGCTGCCACACTGGCTTTAGAAGAGGACCTGAAGGTATTCCACAATGCTCTCAAGCTAGCTCACAAAGACACCAAGGTTTCCATTAAAGTAAGTTTCACTCCATGTTAGGTAAATGATTTGTTATCCTTCTTGGCTAACCAGACTGCACTGGCCTCCCTAGGTGTGCCTATAGTAGTGGATCAAATGTAAAGTCAGTCCAAATGGAGGAAAACCAAGCTTTTTGTCTTCATGGAGGTCCTATGAAAGATAGGAGAGGTGAACACTTAATTATATTCTAGGTCGGATTAGAGGCAGGAGAGTGTTGTAGAGAGGGCAGTTTGCCATCAATTAGTCAAATGGAAGGAATGTGGGGAGGGTGGAAATTACCAATTGAGGATTCTTATGATTATTGCATGCTTTTTGCAGAGTGGGAAACATGAACCAGGATAAAATCAGTAATTGTCTATGGGATTCTTGAACTTTAAAAAAAACAACTAACATTTTTATAATGTTTTCAGTCTCTTATGAGAGCATTTATTGCAGTTGAACCCATTTGAACATACAATGGTGGTAACTCTTCCTTAAATGGCAAATATGGTATTTGTTCGGTTGGTCAATTGGTTTTTGATGTGGAATTTAACTCTTCTTCACTCCACCCTCTCACCATCACTTTCCAGGTTGGTTCTACTGCTGTTCAAGTAACCTCAGCAGAGCGAACAAAAGTCCTGGGGCAATCGGTCTTTCTAAATGATATTTATTATGCTTCGGAAATAGAAGAAATCTGCCTGGTAGATGAGAACCAGTTTACCTTAACCATTGCAAACCAGGGCACACCACTCACCTTCATGCACCAGGAGTGTGAAGCCATTGTTCAGTCTATCATCCATATCCGGACACGCTGGGAGCTGTCACAACCTGACTCCATCCCCCAACATACCAAGATTCGGCCAAAAGATGTCCCTGGGACGCTGCTCAATATTGCGTTACTTAATTTAGGCAGTTCAGACCCTAGTTTACGGTAGGTTTTTAAAAATTCACTTCCAACTTTTTTCAGGATTTGTTACTTTTAGAATGAGACCACTTTATAAGCTTTTAATATAGCCTCTACCTTAATACTCTAAATAGGAAGGTATGCTGTGTTGGTTAACCAGTGTGACCTCATCAGTTTGCGGGGTGTTCACATGAACTGTGGAATTCTGAAAAGGGTGATTCACACTAAACCAATATATGTTCTTTCTCCAGGAAACTTTCATCTGAAATAGCCTACGTAGCAGCTTTGTTGTTCTGTTTTGTCCCCTGCCCCAAAAAAGCCTTAAAAAAAAAAAAAAAAAAAAGTCTATTCCTAAGTTTCTCCTTCTGAGTCCTCTAATTATGTTTTCCCATGTTCAAAAGTATATCACTATTAAGTTTCCTCACAGTCAAATTACATGATCATTGTTTGACAACAGAGGGCTTAATGTGAAGTAACTCAAACAATAACATTGCACACTTTCCAATTATGTGACTTTTTTTTTTTAAGATTTTATTTTTTTATTTTTTCATGAGAGACACACAGAGAGAAAGAGAGAGGCAGAGACACAGGCAGAGGAAGAAGCAGGCTCCATGCAGGGAGCCCGATGTGGGACTCGATCCCGGGACTCCAGGATCATGCCCAGGGCCGAAGGCAGGCGCTCAACCACTGAGCCACCCAGGGATCCCCCCCAACTATGTGACTTTAATGAAATTTTTGAAGAAAGTCTTAAGATAAATGTAGATATCATCTGACAGTATAATTGGTTCTGTTTAGGTTTAATACTCTGAACATGAATGAGGAACTAGCAAGGTGTGTAGGGTCAGTAGATTTGGTTTAAATCTAGGTCTGCTACTATGTATGACTTTGGGCGAGGTACTAAAGTTCTCTGAGCTCTAGTTCCCCATTTTCAAAATAAAGAAAACAGTGCCTTTCCTATATACCTCCAAAGGTTTAATAAACAGTATGTATAGTAGTGTATTTTAGCACCTAGCAGACAGTTTGTGCTCAGTAAGTATTACCACCTCCCAACTCCCCTTCCCACCCCTCCTCTCTCTACCAGTGTCTCCTTGCACTCTTTCCCTCCTTTCTTCCCTCTCCTTTTCATGTTGGGTAATTCTTTGTCTCAGGTTCCTTGGGACTGTCAAGATATTTACCAATAAAATTTCTTAGCTCCAGAAAAATCTTCCCTAGGGTGTAATGTAGCCCTGGTTTTATAAGTGGGCCTTTTAGAATTCCTGATTCTTAAATAAAGGGGAAAAAATATCAAGATTTCTTTACCTGGATGCGCCTCCTATAAATTATACATAAAATTTTGTGTATGCTTAGCTTTCTTTATCCCTAAGGAACCTGTGACACTTACCCTAGTTTGAGCAGGCCCAGTTCTTTATAGCTGTTGAAATGTACAGAATAAAAGTCCGTGTCAAAATTGTGTAACTCCAAATTCCTAGGAGTTAGTAAAAGGTACAAAAACTTAGAAACAATAGTATTAATGTTCTCATTTTAGGAAAATAGAGCTATGAAGCCTATATTTAATTTCTAATTCAAAATTCCTCATAGAAGAATCTTCTAACAATTATTAGCTTGAATGAACCTGTATCCTTTTATGAATTGAACTGAACAAAAAGCAGCTTCTGCTTTTTGCTGAAGCATGTCATTCCAAAGAAAAAGCCTTTAGGATGCCTTAAATTTCAGAGGCTTTTTGCTCACATATGGTTGTTGCAAAAATATAGTAGCATGATAAAGGTTTGGAGGTCAACAAAACCTGAAATTTGCTGAGTAATCAAATTATTTCTCTTGCAGGATAGGGGCAATAAAATGAAAATTTGAAAATCAAGTATGAGTTTTTTGACTTGTGTCCCAAAGTGCTTAAGTATATTTTCAGACATTTCTAAGGGAAGTTTTGGTTCTAATGGAACCTGGATGTATATTATTGGTTTTGTTTTCAGTGCTTATGTATAATGAAAAATGGGGGAGGGGGACTTAATTATATTACATTTGTTTTTGACCTCCAGTTTGTAGGATGTCTTGTAGGACACCAAGAAAGAAAGTCAGTAGGTGCTAATGAAAGATTTTTGCATTTTAATCTGAATAGGGACCATCTCATTTATCCTCTTATGATCCCCATTATAAATAGATCTGATGGGAAGGGGGAACCACAATTTGAGTTTTTGGCCTCACTGAAAATATGATGAGCCTTTATTCTAACTAACTTTCTATTGAACCACTTTAGGACCATAAACCTCCCAGTAAAATATCTTTTAGAAATGTATTATAGTTACCTGTCTTAGGAGCCTTACAGGGCTCTTCTGGTATTGTCAAGAACCTCCCCTGAATCCCTAAATGATGAAGAAAATCCCTAAATGATCAAGGGTGTTGTGTTTACCATAGAATCATAAGACTTTATCTCTAATTAATCATAAAATTTAAAAGTAGTTGATTATGCTTTGTAATAGAATCATAAGTTGTGCTTTATGAAAAAAAATTTGGAATTATAAGAAAAAAATGTTTTAAAACAACTTCATTTGTGTTTTCTCCTAGGTCAGCTGCCTATAATCTTCTGTGTGCCTTAACTTGTACCTTCAATTTAAAAATCGAGGGCCAATTACTAGAGACATCAGGTTTATGCATCCCTGCCAACAACACCCTCTTTATTGTCTCTATTAGTAAGACACTGGCAGCCAATGAGCCACATCTGACCTTAGAATTTTTGGAAGAGTGTATTTCTGGATTTAGCAAGTCTAGTAAGTAATAATAATTTTCTTTAATACTAACAATGATTCTAAGAAGATTCAAAGAAAATCATTTCATTTCAGAATTTGCCAGTGAATCATAACTGATTATATTTTCAGTTCTTTATTACTTCTTATTTTTCCTCTCTGATACTCTGCAACTGAAGAAACTGAAGGAACTTCCTGGTAGACAACATTGAGAAAAATCCACCAAAATTCTGATAAAAGCAAGGTGGCAAGATTTTTGATACTTTACATGTCTCTGAGTCATTTACAAAGTCATTTACATTTCATACTGTTTCAGTTTAAATAGCTTCAGGATTTCTCTTTTTAGCAGATTATTCTAGATGAGTGAAATATTAACATTGTCTCCTTGATTTTAAGGAAATAGTCATTTTCTCTTTCCATCAGGTTAACTTTGAATTATGATTTTATTTGTCGTGTACAGTTCTTGGAGAATGTAGTGGCACATAATACAGGGCTCAGAGTCAACTCCTTATTTGGCTTTTAATAAGTCTTACAAATTTAACATCCATACTTTCAATTTATTAATCTTCATACCTTATAGAAGTATAAATGTTACTCTTTCTCCAGCTTATTTCCTGACACTTTCTTCCCTCCTCTTTTTCTCTCCATAATACATAAAACTTTTTTTCTGCATTCAAACATGTTTCTCCTTTTTTTAAGACTTACTGATTTGAGAATAGTAAGATCACATAAAAGAGGTGCAACCATGCTCACAAGTTGGGAAGAGGGGCAGAGGGAGAGAATCCTCAAGCAGACTCCCACTGAGTGCAGAGCCCAACTTGGGGCTCAGTCTCAATGGCCTTATGAGATCATGACCTGAGCTAAAACCAAGATTTGAATGCTTAACTGACTGAGTCACCCAGGCACCCCTCAAACATATTTCTTGATTTTTCAGGTAATGGAAAGCTTTGACAATTCATCAAGACCAGATCACTATATATATTTACTTATAATTAGAGATGTAGGGATATAACCCTAAAAAGAAAATGTGTTAAGACTAATAAAACAAGAAAAGGATAAAGCTTTATTGAGAAATATTTTTAAAGATTTGAGTGAAATAAACAGGCATATTGTGTTCCTGGATGAACAGTTCTTCTTGATTATTATAGATTCAGTGCTCTCCCATCAAAATAGCTACAGGATTTGAGGACTAAGAATGAGGTAGAACTGGGACACCTAGGTCGCTCAGTTGATTAAGCGCCCCACCCTTGATCTCAGCTCAGGTTGTAATCTTAGGTTCCAGAGTTCCAGCCCCACACTGGGCTCCATGTTGGGTGTGGAGCCTACTTTAAAAAAAAAAAAAAAGTGAGGTAGAACTTAAGATGATTATAAATTCCATTTGAAACAACAAGAATAGTTAAGAAAATGTTGAAAGAAAACAGAGACACTTGTTGCAGACATCTGAACATATGACGGTATCATAATTAAAGCAGAGCTGTTTAAGAATCAGCAATCAGATCAGTTTAAGAGAAACAGATTGATAAAGAAGTGTCATGAACTGATGGGGGAAAGATTAAATCATTAAAACAATGAGGCTGGGAAGCAAATTAAGTTGGGTCTTCACTTCTCCCCAAACCACGAGATACCAAAATAAATTCTAGCTCTATTTAAGAGTTGAATATAAAAACTTGGAACCATTAAAAAAAGGAAGAGGAAGAAGAATATTTCATTGCTTTCTGGGTGTAAGGACTTTATGAAGCAAAAACGTGGTTGATGAAAATAAAGGAAACAGTGAGCATAAGTGACTGCATTAAACTTCCAAACATCTCTATTTCAAGAATATAAACAAAAGTAAAAAGATGATAAAAAAAAAACTAGGAAATATGCTTGCAACAAATATGAGAAAGATTAATATCTTTAATCATGAAGAGTTCGTATAGGTTGATAAAAAGAACAACAAAAGCATGCAGGTCATAATAAAAAGGGATATAGTTTAAGAAGTTCACTAATAAAAATCAAAGAAATACCTGAAAGAATAGCAAGATAACATTCAATTATCAAATTGGCAAAAGGGTTTTGTTTGTTTTTTTAAGATTTTACTTATTCATTCATGAGAGATGGAGAGAGGCAGAGACATAGGCAGAGGGAGAAGCAGGCTCCCCGCAGGAAGCCTGATGCTGGACTCTCTTCCAGGACCAGGGATCATGCCTTCAACCAAAGGCAGATGCTCAACCGCAAAGCCACCTACAGGCGTCCCTGTTAGTTTGTTTATAATTCAGTGTTGATGGCCTATGGAATTGTGAACAGGGGCAATTTTTTGAGAAAGCGCTTTGGAAATGGGTATCAAGTGTTCATACCTTTTGGCCTCATGATCCCACCTTCTAGAGTTTATTGTAAGGAATAAATGTTCAGATGTTTATTACAGCATTACTTCTTATTTAGATTTTTTTAAGTTCAGGTATATCCTGTCAGTAAAGTGCCCACATCTTAAGTGAACAGCTTAATGAATTTTTATGTGTGAATCATCACAAAACCCTCTCCTAGATCAAGATACAGAACATCTCCAGCATCCAGAAGGCTCCTTTTAGTTCTATCCCCTCACCAAGAGTAACGACTACTGTGACCTCTGTTGCCACAGATTTATTTTGCCTGCTTTTGAGCTTCATATACCAGTATGTATAACAGCAAAAAACTGGAACAGTCTAAAGATCAAATAATAAAGAACTAATTAAATTATCAGATTTGTATGATGGAATAATATGAAACCATTAAAAATGTTTTAGGTACAGAATTTCAGTTTGGGAAGATGAAAAAGTTGTGGAGATGGATTCTGGTGATAGTTGCATAATGATGTGAACGTACTTAAGCCCACTGAACTGTATACTTAAAGATGGAAAATTTTACATTATGTGTATTTTACCACAATAAAAAAAGTGTTTTGGGGACTCTAGATAAAGTTATATAGAGGAATTTTTGTATTTTTTTCTAAGTCTGAATTTACTTCAAAATAAAAAGTTAAAACATGTTTTTGGAAAATTTTTAATGATGAGTAAATAATCGCAGTATAATGTGTGGTGAAGAAAATATTCAAAACATACTGCATATACAGCATCATCCTGTGGGGGACTTGGGCTGGGTTTATGTGTATACACACATACAAAATATATATTATCTCTATGTAGCTATGAAAGCCTGAGGAGAGATGAGGTATATTAATGTCAGTTTTATTCTTGTGGCAATGTTTTCCTTTCAAGTAACTTTCTGTGATTGCCATATATTCCTTTTACAGTTAGAATAAAACAATAACTTTTTTAACTAGAAGAGGAATGATTAAGAGGAAGAAAGAGTAGGTAAAACTTTTCAAAAATTGGCCAACTGGCTTTAAGTTTACTTTTTTCATGGCTTTTTTTCTTCATCTCTGTCTTTAATATATTGGCCAAATCTCTTTTCTCCACACCACATTCTATGTAATGACCTTTACCTTTTACCTTATTTTCCCCAATCCTCTATTTTTAGATAACTGTTGATGTAATTTTCATTGACCATCTATGCTAATAGTATATTTTTTCCCAGGTATTGAATTGAAACACCTTTGTTTGGAATACATGACTCCGTGGCTGTCAAATCTAGTCCGTTTTTGTAAGCACAATGATGATGCCAAAAGACAGAGAGTTACTGCTATTCTTGATAAGCTGATAACAATGACCATAAATGAGAAACAGATGTACCCATCTATCCAGGCCAAAATATGGGGGAGCCTTGGGCAGGTATTGAGTTTGCTCAAATATTTGTCTAGTACCTCTGTGATACAGATATTAATCTAATACCCCTTTGTAGAAAACATTGTGCTGGGCACTAGGGATATAGCTGTAGAAAAGATAGTCACCTCTTTGAAAAAGCATGCAGATATTCACCTAATTCTTGATTTGGTTCAGAATTATAGTTGTCTCATGCATGTTTCAGAGCCAGAAAAACACTAATTATTTTAGCACTCTTTTCCATAGCATAATTACATAGAATTTAACTTTAAAAATCTGATGTTGTCTCTAGTAAATAGTGCCCTGTCTTATTTTTTTAGGGGGAGAGAGAGAGAGAGAGGGCATGAGTGGTGGGGGTAGGGGCAGAGAGAATCTCAAGCAGGCTCCATGCCTATCTGAGAGCCCAGTGTAGGGCTTGATCTCATGACCCCAAGATCATGACCTGAGCTGAATTCTGTAATGGCAAACTAAACCGACTGAGCCACTTGACACCCCTGAATAGTGCTATATAAAATATTCTAGTACTTATGTACCATAAATGTCAGTAGATGTTTGTTAACAATATTATTTTAGATGCCTTTCATGTATGGTTCTAGCACAAGAATACCAGTATTAAGATATAGAACACAATGTAATATTTTATTTTTGTTTGATAAAAATTGTCCACATCATTTCTTCAAAGTTATCGTTTAAGGCAGCAGTACCCTACTCAAACAATGTTGCAAATCCTTTAAATAATTTGAAATGACCTTGGAGCCAGTTCTACAGAACATCTCAATACTTGATGTCACTTCCTATGTTTTAAAATAATTATATTTTATGTCAAGCATACATTACTGTCTTAGAAGAGAACAGATGTGCTTTGCTAGTAGATGAAAATAGTATTTGTGGACATTTTAAAATTTTAAGTATTGGTCCCTTAATCTCTGAAGCAATTGAGTGAATATCTTTATCCTTCTTTGGATATTTAATGAATTATATTTACTGACACGTCTCTAAATAAAACCTAGTATTTGGGGGGCTTTAGGTAAAATAGAATTTTCATGTTGATTGGGCTGCTGCTTTGAAATATTTTTAAATTAAAAAGTTGGTGGAGTGAATAGCTAAAACATATGTTATTTTTCCCTTTTCTACTAGATTACAGATCTCCTTGATGTTGTACTAGACAGTTTCATCAAAACCAGTGCAACAGGTGGCTTGGGATCAATAAAAGCTGAGGTGATGGCAGATACTGCTGTAGCTTTGGCTTCTGGAAACGTGAAATTGGTTTCAAGCAAGGTAATCAACTTTTCCTTTGCCTTCTGGGCTTTGGCATGATGTCTATTTTTACTACCAGAAGTTGTTTATATTATAACTAGTCATTTTAAGGTTAAACTGAAATTTTTTGTGATAAAACTGTTTTAGCCCATTTTTAAAAATTCTGTTTCTTTACAGGTTATTGGAAGGATGTGCAAAATAATTGACAAGACATGTTTATCTCCAACTCCTACCTTAGAGCAACATCTTATGTGGGACGATATTGCTATTCTAGCACGCTACATGCTGATGCTGTCCTTCAACAATTCCCTTGATGTGGCAGCTCATCTCCCCTACCTCTTCCATGTTGTTACTTTCTTAGTAGCTACAGGGCCACTCTCCCTTAGAGCTTCCACACATGGATTGGTCATTAATATCATTCACTCTCTGTGTACTTGTTCACAGCTTCATTTTAGTGGTAAGTTTCCAGAAAGTACTTTGTGGTTTGCAATTTGTGACTCCATTTTATACCACCTGATGGGCATAAATTATCTTACTCATTGGGGATCCCTGGGTGGCTCAGTGGCTTAGCATCTGCCTTTGGTCCAGGGTGTGATCCTGGGGTCCCGGGGTCGAGTCCCATGTCAGGCTCCCTGCATGGAGCCTGCTTCTCCCTCTGCCTGTGTCTCTGCCTATGTCTCTGCCTCTCTCACGAATAAATCAATAAAATATTTTTAAAAAATTATCTTACTCATTATTGCGATACCTTTAACAGTAGTTGCTTATTGAAGCCTGTGATGATGACATGAAATATTATCAAAAAGAAAAGGAATAGATTAATTCCATTCTATTTCAAGCTATAGCAGAGCAGAGGTTTTTTTGTTTAAAGATTTATTTATTTATTTTAGAGAGAGACAGAGTAAATGGGGGAGAAGAGGCAGAGGGAGAGAGAGAGAGAGAATCTTCAAGCAGACGTCCCACTAAGCATGGCACCTGACATGGGGCTCAATCCCACAACCCTGAGATAATGACCTAAGCCAAAATCAAGAGTCAAATGCTTAACTGACTGAGCCACCCAGGTGCTCTTATAGCAAAGATTTTCTATGTGCATTTGTTAGGTAGATTCTTAGAGTTATCACAGAAGCTAAAGACTCTGTACCAGTTAACAGTGTTGTGTTACTGTCATGAATTTATAGATAAATGGAGCAAAAGCAATGAGCTTTGAGAATAATATATCTACAGAGTTGGTGTAGGAAGCATGGTTATATAATTTTGATATGACACTCAGATTTTCTAAATACAAAGTGAAATTTGGCACTTTAGAATTTTAAAAAAGTTCATATCTTTAAAGTCTTTCCTTGTTACTTTTTTCTTTTACAGAAGAGACAAAGCAAGTTTTGAGACTCAGTTTGACAGAGTTCTCATTACCCAAGTTTTACCTGCTATTTGGCATTAGTAAAGTCAAGTCAGCTGCCGTCATTGCCTTTCGCTCCAGTTACAGGGACAGGTCATTCTCTCCTGGCTCCTATGAAAGGGAGACTTTTGCTTTGACGTCCTTGGAAACAGTCACAGAAGCTTTGTTGGAGATCATGGAGGTACATTAGGCAAAATGATAAGAAACAGAGATCTTTTTTTTAATTCACTAGTAGTGTAAAGAAGAAATAGTTTATTCTGCTGTTCATGCATAATGCTTAAATAACACTCCCATGGAACACATTCATTGATACTCTATATGTCATTTATTTAATGACATTATTAAAAATGACATTATAATTCACATTATTTAAATGTTTCTAAAAACATTTATGAACATAAATATATTTAGAGTATCTTTTTTTTAAGGCATGTATGAGAGATATTCCAACATGCAAGTGGCTGGACCAGTGGACAGAACTAGCTCAAAGGTAGGTCCCAACTAAATTTAAGTTGTAAAAATATGTGTATTATTGAAAAGATAAGTACTACTGCATAACCAGTATTTTAATTATTTAAAATAAAGGTTTTTCATAAACTCTTTGGATTTTTTAATTGCAGATTTGCATTCCAATATAATCCATCCCTGCAACCAAGAGCTCTTGTTGTCTTTGGCTGTATTAGCAAACGAGTGTCTCATGGGCAGATAAAACAGATTATCCGTATTCTTAGCAAGGTACCCCTCCCCCCTCCCAAATATTTGTGGTTCTTAAGTTGTAAAGCAGATCTTGTGTTTTTCTAAGGGACATCTAAATTTGAATTTAATGAAATGTCTTGTATGTTGGTCATTAAACTTTTAAACAATGAACTGAATTATTTTCTTTATTGTAATTCTTTGAAATGAAGAAACCTCTAAAGAAGGTATCTTAAAATACGTATTATCTTTTTTGCTAAGAAGGTACTCTTAGTATTTTATCAGTTTTCAAAGCATTCAACTATATGGTAAAACTAGCCTTACATAAAATTACATAATTTGTAATTAATATAATAATGCCTAATGTATTAGAATATAATCTAAAATATTTAAAAATGAAAACCCAAATGATCTGTTTACCAAGAACACCATAGCATTGGAAATGATTCTGTCACTTATTAAATAAGGAATTGTTCCTGAACTGATTGTGAGATTCAGTTTAGGAATTGATGTTTTATTTCAATGAAAGTAAAATAAAAAATTCTGTTTCCCTAAAAGGCACTTGAGAGTTGCTTAAAAGGACCTGATACTTACAACAGTCAAGTTCTGATAGAAGCTACAGTAATAGCACTAACCAAATTACAACCACTTCTTAATAAGGTAATTACTATATAGAAAATGAATGCGTTCATTTTGGGTATCAGTGTTAAATGTTACTTTATTTTGTTTCAAAGACTTCAGAAAATGAACTAAGAAGTTATAAAGAAAAAGCTGTAAAGTAGAACTTCTTGTCTTTAAATTTAGTTGTTTGAAGAATTTATATTAAAGGGAGGGAGAATAAGTATGGGGAGTATGTTCTCAAGAGCTTGTAAGTATTTGTCTCATCAGTGCTAAAAGAAAAAGAGGTATATATTCTTAATTCTTTTATCCAGTAAGTATTCACTGAGCATCTGCTATGTGCCAAGTACCATTTTAGGTGCTAGAGATGTAGTACCTAAAGAAAACTAATAAAACTCCTTTCCTCATGGAGCTTATATTCTGGGGGTGAGTGTGGGAGTTGGGAAGTGAATAGGTAATAAAGTAAGTAAAATATGTAGTGTGCTAGTTCATGATCATTATTGTGGAGAAATATAAAGCTGGGGCAAGTATACCTGTACATCAAGAGAGTTTAGGTGCTAAATGAAGGCAATATTTAAAAGGAATAAAATGATGTGGCCACTGTTTCAGGATGGTTTAAGCTTATCTCAGCTTTGTGATATGGAACAGGTCATTTAATATATCTGAACATCATGTTTCCACATTGATAAAATGAGTAAACTAGCCTAGATGATGGCAGACTATTATTTTCTAACTGAAGTTGTATAATTATGTGAATTGAGTACAAAGATATGCCAGATTTGAGGGAGATTACAGAGAAATAAACACCTGTATGTTATATGTTCTATGTTCTACAGACATATTTCTAAACCTAATTGCACAAAATTGTTTTCTCATCCTTATCTTAGAAGTTAAAATGAGGCTCAGAAGGGCTAAGTGACTTGCCCAAGTTCATATACCTAATAAGACAAAGCCATGATTCTCTTCCATGGCTGTCTGACCCTAAAGTCCTTATATTTTCCCATATACCACACTCTTAAATAAAGGTTCCCCAAAATACGTATCTTTAATTCAGAACAACAAGAGATTACTATACTGGTAAAGGTGACAAAGTTAAAAGGATAGAGTCTAAGGTTAAAGAGATAGGTACGATTTAGTGTAGAGAAAGGGAGAAAGCCTTGCCCGGCAAACATACAGCAGGAGAATTATACAGGAATGCTGGGACAATGAAGGGATGGTAGGTAGACCATTCTAGTAGTGTGGAGAAACTTTGCAGGAGAATAGTGAGATGGAAGGTTGTAAAGATTGGATAGAACCAATCTAACATCCAAGATTCTTCAGAAGGGAGTTTGGAAATGTACCTGTATGTTTTTAAGCAAATGAGTAGTAGACTAAAGGAAGACTAAAGGAAGGGTCCTTCTGGCAGTAGTGTGCACAGGAGATTAGAGTAGGGGGATACTGGAGGCAGAAGGAATCCACATTTAGAAGAAAGAAGGTTGGCATAGGATAGTGTTATTAGCAATAAGCAAATACAAAAGAGACTACTTTGGAAGAATTAGCAAGACTTGGTGACTGGAGTTTGGAATCAAAGAACAGGGAGAAATCCAAGGAGGCGGCTGAGGTTCTCTGTCTGGCTAACAGTATCTTTAGTTACACACAGGAAATGGATAAAGAGCTTACCCATATATTTACTTTCCCCAAAAAAGAAAACCTGCATAATTCAGGGGATAATGTGCTTTGTTTTATACTGCAATGTGTTTTGGATGAGACTGTTTATAGTTCATCTCACTAATCTGGAATGCGTGGCCCTTGCCAGGACTCCCCTCTGCACAAAGCCCTCTTTTGGGTGGCTGTGGCTGTGCTACAGCTTGATGAGGTCAACCTGTATTCAGCAGGCAGTGCGCTTCTGGAACAAAACCTGCACACCTTAGACAGTCTGCGGGTATTCAATGACAAGGTAAGCTGACTTTCAGTGAGATGCACAAGTATAATGCCTCCTCTTTTACTGTTGTTGTCCTTTGAAAATCAGAAGAGGTCCATAACTTCAGTATGCAGTTCTGTAATGTAGCTTATTGTGAGTATAGTTCCCTAACAGCTCATAAAAAATTCTTTAAACTTTTCTATATAAAAATAGCAGAAAACAGTACTCACCCAATACTGGTAAACAGAATAGGGATAAAAAATACTGAGTAGTAATAGTAGCTACTATGCTAAAAGCTGTGCTGTGCTATGCTGTACTATGCACTGTACAATCATTATTTGTGATTTCATAATCCAAAAGTAAAAGTTATTAGCATTCTCTACTCTGCACTTCACATATGAAAAAATAATCTAAATATAAGCTTATTTTATTGAATAGTGGTACTTAATGAAAAAACTAGGTTGGAGAGTCTGAAGGAAACTTTTAGGTACTTAATTATACTAGTTTTTTGTTTTGCCTAATCCCACTTTGAAACATACCATTAGCATCCTTCTGAACATTTATCAACCTTGACTGAGGTTGAATTTTGGTTTACAGAGTGTAGAGAAAGAGACGTAACAGTATGAAATGATGTTCCTTTTTTGTCTTTGGAGAAAAAAGGGAAGAGTCTAGGAGAGAAGAGAGGAATTTTTTTTTAAAGATAGATACGTGTTTATAACAAGAGATTTACTTGAAGTGAATTTGAACAAACCTGTGGGTAGGGAAAAAAGAACAGGAACATGATTTTAAGTGTGAGGACGGCTGAGCTAAACACTCTGATTAGTCTGCCAAATGTGGTGTAGGCTTGGAATAGCTACCTTGAAGTTTATCCATCAGACTTCCATTTTACAAAATAGAAAAGAACAAAGAAGTTAAATAACTTGTCCATATTTGTACATCTGATTTGTGACAAGAGCCCCTCTTTCCTAATCCCCTTTGCCCTTTTCTGGGGTTGTCTTAGGACAGTGGTGGTCAGAAAGATAGCTAGATATTGGCTGTTTGTTTGGATATAAAAATATTTTTAAATAAAATGTTTCTCTAGGAGTATCTGCCTTGGGATTTTCATTGCCAGAACAGCCCATAACAGGAGCTAATACTGACCTCAGTGCCCCCAGGATACTAGGGATCAGAGTTAATAAAGCTTATTAAAAGTCGCTAGGATATAAGGTGATTAAGGTCTGAGGATCTGATGTATAACATGGTGACTATAGTTGTTAACATTGTAGTGTATAATTGAAATTTGCTAAGAGAGTAGAACTTTAAGTTCTATATTTAATGATTTAATGTTCTCACCAAAAGCGGGGGTAGGTGTGATTAAATATGTGAGGTGTGGTGTACACTTTCAATATCTTAGAATTTTATTTGTCAATTATTATACCTCAATAAAGCTAGAAAAAATTGTACATATAGCAGGCTAATAGGTAATCATACTTTATATAGTATTCTGCACTTTGCATTTTATTTAATATAAAGTGAACATCTTTCTAAACATATATTCATGCACACACACATATATACACACACACACACATAAATACACATGCACTTGTGCATGTAATTCTTTGTAATGGCTACAATGTTTTATAATATGCATGAGCCACAGTTTTTTCAACCATTTGCCCATTAATGAACGATTGATTTATTTCTGTCTTTTCTTCTTTCTGTTACAAACAGTGCTGCTCTAAACATCTCTACATTTATTTTAAATGCTCATGTTTTTCTTTCTTTGAGATAGAAATCTAGATAACCCAAGCTGAGGCTCTAAACACCTTCAGTTTGCTTTTAAAAATCGCTGTTGTGGGCTTTTGGGTTTTTTTTAAAAATGCAAATTCCTGGGCTTTGCCCAGTGACTTTAAAGCAGGTGTTCATCTTCAGTGACTTTAAGGCAGATATTCCTGGAGCCACACTTTAGAAACACTGTTAAAGTCTTAATTATCTTAGGCAAGTGGGCATGGCATTTTTAAGTTTTAGTTTCCTTGTTCTCCCACAGTAGAATGTAAAATCCACTTGGGTGAGTAAATTTTATCTATTTAGTTCACTGGTTTATTTGTAGGGCCTATTTGCAGGGCCTAGAACCATGTCTGGCACATCAAAAACACATAATAAGTACTTGATAAGTAAAAGAATGAGTGAATAAATCTGTAAAATGGTGCTAATATTGACTGCAATAGAATTGCTTTAAGATTCCAGTACAGTAATGCATCTAACATTATACTGTGGCACTCAGTAAATATGAACTCTTTGTTTTCTCATATTTTCAGTCACCGTACACAAAATGCCCACTACCATTCAATAGATGGGTCTTATTTAAAACAACAGTAATTACAATTTTTAAAAAGTCACCAGGATTTAAATTGATAGTCATTTATTTTGCAGCATAAATCAAAGCTATTTCGTCTTCTATCATCTTATTATTTATATATGCTTGATTGTCTCACTAATTTATAGTATCTTAAATGTTCTGTGGTTTTCTGTAGTCACCTGAAAATAGTTTCTCTCAACTTGAATGGATTACTTATCTTGTCATAGCTATTGAACACAATAAAAAAAACCCAGTAAGTGATCCTTTAAGGAAAGTTCTTGTGTGAACACTATCAACCATATTCTGATTATCTTTAATAGAGTCCAGAGGAAGTATTTATGGCAATCCGGAATCCTCTGGAATGGCACTGCAAGCAAATGGATCATTTTGTCGGACTCAATTTCAACTCTAACTTTAACTTCGCACTGGTTGGACACCTCTTAAAAGGTAGAGGCTTCAGAATATTTTTTATGAAATGATATCAAGAAGCCAGAAGTAACTAAAATAATTTGTTATTTGAAATAAATTGAAATAATTTGGCTCATATGTCTTTATTTATTTGTTTGTTATAAAGATTATTTGAGAGGGAGCATGTGAGGGGAGAGGGTAAGCAGGGAGGGGCAGAGCAAGAGAGAATCTCAGTCAGACTCTTCACTGAGCATGGAACCTGATACAGGGCTCGATCCCACGACCCTGAGATCATGACCCCAGCCAAAACCAAGAATTGGATGCTCAACCAACTCAGCTATCAAGGCGCCCCTCATATGTCTTACTTTAAATGCCGATACATGTTTTATTGAGCTATGCTTTGTTCAATATATTTTTAATAGAGCCTAATTTATGCATCAAATACAGATTTCCTTTAAAAGGCAAAAGATTTGATTCTCTTTTTTTTTAACTTTTTTTTTTTAATTTTTATTTATTTATGATAGTCACAGAGAGAGAGAGAGAGAGAGAGAGAGAGAGAGGGAGGCAGAGACACAGGCAGAGGGAGAAGCAGGCTCCATGCACCGGTAGCCCGATGTGGGATTCGATCCCGGGTCTCCAGGATCACGCCCTGGGCCAAAGGCAGGCGCCAAACCGCCGCGCCACCCAGGGATCCCAAAAGATTTGATTCTTGAAATAATCTTAAGTAGTGGAGTTTCTAACTTAGTTAACACTAAGTATTTTTGATTATTTGAAATAAGGCAGACTGTAAATCAATAAATGTTACTTTGAGTAATTTATGTTCTCTTAGAGATTTGATCACAGATTTTCTTCAAATTGTTTCTAATGTATTGCTGATCAGTCGCATTGTTATATACCATACCATCTCATCTTTCTGGTACCCCATGCCAAATTTCTGAGTTACTGATAGCAGTGGTCTCCAGCTAGTCCTCAGAGCCAGCTCATTCAGTGCCTATCCTGGCTTTACTCCCCACTGCTGACTTCGCTGTGTGTTAGCTTTGGCTTTTTAACATGGAACAGTCATGGCCAGAGACTACACAATTAATAGGAACAGCACAGGGTGGTAAGTCAGAGGCAAAGGCAATACGAAGGAAGGCTTGGGATGAGGAGCTGGTATAAACCAGCTTTGGCCACAATTAGAGACTTAAGCTCTATCTTGAGTCTGCAGTTTTGTAAATCAATTTAAATGATTCTTAGGCTTGAGGGATCATGGAGGTTCCCTCCAGTTTTTTTTCTTTTTTCCCTCCAGTTTTTACCTAACATATGTACATACACCCACTACTGTGAATGTGAACATTTGATCTCATTACCTTATGAAATTTCTGCAAAAAAATTAATAATTTTAATCTCTAAAGTGAACATCAGTTGCTCAAAAGATACCAAAAAGATACTGCAGAATGCCAAAAAGAAGGATTGCACTAGGCTGATAAAGCGCTTGCTTATTCTCTCCTTTTAAAGGTACCAGATATTTTCAGTGCACAAATTCCCATCTTTAAATGGAATAGCACTAATAGTATCTTAAGGTGATCTCCAATACCTAAATTTTTATTTTATTTTATTTTATTTATTATTATTATTATTATTATTATTATTATTTTACCTAGTTTTTTTTTAATTGCCTACACTGCTTTAGGGATTGGAATATCTGAAACCACATCCATCTTTCCTTATTTTCCTCTCCCTGAGGTGCCTTAGAGTTCTTCTACAGGTTTGGTACTTAATCTTTTATGTAACTAACTATTCACGTACATATGTTTTACCTTCCCAGATGGCAGGAGGTATCCCTTATGTTTCCTTTCCTTGCAGAGTTGCTAGTCAATAAGAACTCAAGAAATACTTGTTGAAAGAGTGGATTAACTTCTTGTTTTTATTCTTTGTAGGGTACAGGCATCCTTCACCTGCCATTGTGGCAAGAACAGTCAGAATTTTGCATACACTACTAACTCTGGTGAACAAACATAGAAACTGTGACAAATTTGAGGTGAACACACAGAGCGTGGCTTATTTAGCAGGTAAAAACACAAAGTAGACCAAATTAATCTTACTGCATATATACCTAAGGACTGCCAAGATGATACAGAAACCCATTGGTCCTTCAGCTAGTTGCTTGGTGGGGTAAAGAGTTCACCGGCTAGTCCTGTGGTGGTGGTTAAAATTTTGAAAGTTTTGCCAAAACCTTTTTCCTTATAGAAGAATTTGCACTAATGTCTCAATGTGTTCCCTTTGTCATCTTTGGTTCAAGGCACTGCATGGTTCCCTTTTGTCTTTCATAAAATCTGAAAGCTTCAGCCTAGCACCTGGGCCCTTCAGCAGCTCTTGAGTCTGATGTCTTTTCCTAAATTTTATAAGCCCCATTTTTATTACCTCTCCAGATGGATGGGCTGGTTTAAGCTCATCTACTTGCCACATCCTGGAATTGCCCTTTTGCCTCTTTAATATGCATTGCTGATGCCATTTGCTTTACCTAGAATGCCCATTCCCACCATCCCATTAAACCTTCCTATTTGCTCTTACCCGGTTTGTGTTTCTCACTCACCAACAATTAGCACTTACATATAATACTTCTTGAATGTAGTTGTTCAGTGGAGAGTGCTGATTCCCAGTTTAGTTCAATGGAGAATGCTGATTCCCAGTTTACAGATTTTAGTTTGTGGCAATTTTTTTGTTTGAATCATTTGACTTTGGGCAAATCATCTAACATCTCAGATTGGACCTTATAGGATCTGTCCTGCCTACTTTTGTGTTTGTTGAGACCAAATGTGCATTAAAGCACTTGACAAATATAAGGTTCTTATTAAATCTCTGTATATTTCATGTTTACATAGTCTTCCAAAACAGACCATAAACTCTTAAGGTAAGAAAGTCTGTCCTAAGTGGTTTATACCCTTCACACTCTCTTGGGCTCTTTATCTGCATATCTAAGAGCTATTATCCTCTTCAGGAGGCTGTAATAAATATATCTTGTTTTAAGTCACACTTGTATTTTGTTAAATAACCTTCCTTCTTTTTCCTTTTAGCCTTACTCACAGTGTCTGAGGAGGTTCGAAGTCGCTGTAGCCTAAAACATAGAAAATCTCTTCTTCTTACTGATATTTCAATGGAAAATGTTCCTATGGATACGTATCCCATCCATCATGGCGACCCTAGCTATAGGTCAGTGACCTTCTCCTATGATTATGTAATTATAATCAGGTTTCTGTTTTCCATGCTAGGAGGCAAGCAGCAAGAGTAATCCAGAGGTAATATATAGAGGAAAAGATAATCTAGGAAGAATATATAAATCAAAACCCCTTTTATAAATGTACAGTGTTCTATGTGGATTAGTAGGACAGTTCCTCTAAGCTAATCATGCTCACGTTAACATTAGTTTGCCTCATTTAAGCACAAACCAGTTGGGTAATGAAAGGAGATGATCTTGAAATCACTGGATTGCAAGAAAGGGCCTAGGAAAAACTACCGTGGAATATGAACAACATCACATGCTTGATGATGGAAAGCTAAGCTGTGCATGTTTGCACAAAGACACACATGCCACCACATTTATTTCATTTACTTTTTTTTTTTTTTATAAATTAATTTTTATTGGTGTTCAATTTACCAACATACAGAATAACACCCAGTGCTCATCCCGTCAAGTGTACCCCTCAGTGCCCGTCACCCATTCACCCCCACCCCCCACCCTCCTCCCCCTCCACCACCCCTAGTTCATTTCCCAGAGTTAGAAGTCTTTATGTTCTGTCATTTACTTTTTTTTTATTTAAATTCAGTTAGCCAACGTATAGTACATCATTAGTTTTAGATGTAGTGCTCAATAATTCATCAGTTGCATGTAACACCCAGTGCTTTTTTTTTTTTTTTTTTTTTTATTTATTTATGATAGTCACACACAGAGAGAGAGAGGCAGAGACATAGGCAGAGGGAGAAGCAGGCTCCATGCACCGGGAGCCTGACGTGGGATTCGATCCCGGGTCTCCAGGATCGCACCCTGGGCCAAAGGCATTCGCTAAACCGCTGCACCACCCAGGGATCCCCACACCCAGTGCTTTTATCACATCATGTGCACTCCTTAAATGCCTATCACCCAGTTACCCCATCTCCCCCTCACCTGTTGCATTTACTTTTATTACACTAAGTTATTTAAAAGTTTTCTAGAGTACAGATTTAGATGATAAGATAATTACATTATGTCCACTGCTATATGTAGTTTTGAGTAGAATATTTTTCACTACAACACAGAAAAATTACATGAGAATGGCATTATTTTGGAGACTTCCTACTAAACAAAAGTAAATTTTCGGTCATATATCATTCAATTTAGCAATGTCCCACTTTTTGATTAAAAAGCCCTCCACAACTTCCCACTGAGATTTTAACAAAGTATGCATAAGTTTTCCAGGTTTACTTGGTTTTCAGTAGTCTTATTCTTCAGTTATTCCTTTGATTATATTTCTTTGAGATATGCCTTTCTTATTGTGAAAAGGAAAAAATGAGTTTGCTTGTGTTCCCTTGTCAAAAGTATAGTTGATTTTCTTGGTTTAACCAAGAATATACTTGTCTGCTTAGACTTAGTTTTGCTGGTTAAAAAAATCAGTGCAGTACAGTTCTGTGCATTGGTGAATGCCTACTGTGTACAAGACATCATAGGAAGAAAGTAGGTGCTACGGAGAAAAGTGCTAAAAGAGAATAGTGCTAATTTTTAAGAAGGTTTCCCGAATGAATGAAAGAAGGAAGGGAAGATATTTCTTGGATAACACTAAGAGTTTATACCCTGAAGCCCTTTCAAATGCAGTTTTAAAATTAAGTGATTGCTGCCATTGGGAAATAGGACAACCAACTGAGAGGGGCGTACAGTGGTTGTCTTCGTTACCATGTTACTTACTTCTCAATTGTTTTAAATCTCTCAGGACGCTAAAGGAGAACCAGCCGTGGTCATCTCCCAAAGGTTCTGAAGGGTACCTTGCAGCCACCTATCCAGCCGTGGGCCAGACCAGTCCCCGAGCCAGGAAATCCATGAGTTTGGACATGGGGCAGCCTTCTCAGGCCAATACGAAGAAGTTGCTGGGTTAGTTTATCTAAATCATATAGAATTTTTTATACTTATTTTTTTAATGGTCAGATACTTTCTTTCTTGGAAGATTATTTGAAGCTGTTCAAAATTATCAAAATTCCCATTTTGATATAACAAAATTGTTGATAGTTCAGTTAAGCCATCTCAGTTAAGACAGAGGAATAAGAATGAGATCTTAAAACAGTTTTGTTTTTGTTTTTGTTTTTCTGATTCTTAGACTAAATACTGTGGTTGTCCTTATTTTGTTCTGCCTTGGCCAAGCAACAGGGAAATGAGAATAGGAGAGATATTAGCTACTCACAAGATAGGAGGCATCTTGTTGCACTCAGATGCAGGACTTTAACGATTTATTTTCTCAAAAGTATCATCTGAGAGCAGTCTACATCATATGTTATGAAACTATAATAATACTGTTTGCCATCTTTTCTTTAGAAAGACAACTAAGATTTTTTTATTACTGTATTTTTTTATTTCTATAAGAAGATATGATTCTTGAAAGTTAAGATTGCTCAGTTACATCAACATTTGTCAATAAGTACACCTAAAACTCTGTGAGACCCTTTCCCTTTATAAAAACTGAAAGAAAATGAGAGAGATCACTGATCCCACCTCACTACAGAGGAAGTGGAAAGGTGCTCTTATATAACTTCAGCTGAAGTTTTCATTTTTAGAGTACACCAAGATCCATATGTCACTGACCAGCACTATGAATGGCTCAGTGGGTTTCAGTTATCCCTACAGCATATTTTTAAGTATCTTTAGGTATTGGGAAAATGTTTCTGTTGGTAAGGAAAGCAATGAGCAATGAAGTCTGAAATAAATAACCTGCCAGTGAGCCATGAAAGAAATTGAAACCATGAATGTTAATCACTGTTATTAGTCACATAGGGTTGCTACCTTTAGTTTGAGTTTCTTTCTGTTTATGCTTTGTCACAAAAATAGTCTTCCAGGAGTTTCCTGGTTACTTTGTGTTTGGTAGTTCAGGATTCTCATGCCAAGGAAGTTGTAAATGAAAAGCCAGCTTCAGAGAAAATGTACTATTGAGTTTGTTCAGCTCATGTGCTAGATGAAAAGTTATGGTCTCTGCCCTGAAGAGCTCATAGTTTGGTGGCTAAGACTTAAAATCAGCTGATCACAACAGCATCCCCAGGTGCCATTAAAATAACATATCTTGCCAAGGAGAAACTGGGGACCTGGGAAATTAGGAAAGGCTGCAGAGAGAAGGTAATATTTGAACTGGGTCTTGAAGATTTAATACATGCTTGTCTGACAGACAAGCTAAGGAAGGCAAGCATGAGTAAAGCAAAGTAAGGAAAAGCACCTGTAGGAAACCAGGCTAGCAAAGAGTTGGAACTAAACTGTGGCAGACTTTGTATACCATGTTGATAGATTGAGCCTCATTTCCAGCAGGGATCTTTAAGTAGAGAAGGAACATTACCAAATTTCGTTTTTAGGCAAGTTTTTCTGGCTCCAGCATGGAGAAATAGGAAGAAATGTTTGGGAAGGGGATCAGGTAATAGATGGATAGAGCATCCGAACAAGAGACGATGTGGACCTCCACTAAGGCGGGAGCAATAGAAGAATGGAGAAGAGGAATTAGGTTTAGGGTAATGTGTGAAGTAGAGTGGACAAGATTTAGTGCAAGTCCCAATAATCCATTTTCAGTACTTTAAATAGAGAAAAGGATTTCACATAGTGCAATACATGCTAGAGGGACTCAAAGCCAAGTGGAGATGGTACTGTACTACTTGCCATTTTTGAAGCATCTCCCAGTAGATGTATTATTTAGTACTTTTGGGTATGCAGATATTGTTTTCAAAGATTGCAGAATTAAAATCAAACTTTGATCTTGCCTACATTTGGAAAGTTTTCATATGTTAATGACTAATTCTTGCCATGAGCAGAATTTCTTAAATTGAAAAAAGGCTGTTCAGATTTAATTGATTTTTGCTACTGAACAGTGCATACCCCTATATTCATCATCAAATATTGTACTTGTTGGTGGAGCTTGGTTTACCTCCAGTGTAGTGGATGTAATCTCCGTTTAATTTGGACCAGTAAGATACATCGTGTCCTGAGATGCAAAGCCATGGGGCCAAATTTCTTGACAAGATGGAGATCAAAGGAGAGAAACTCTGCCCCAGGGATATATTTGAGCTTTCTTTGGGTCCTTAAGTGAAAACGTGAACACTTGATGTCCAAACATTTTCTTTTTAGTATAATCCTATTCACAGACATTGTGGTTAATGAACTGCCATATTCTGTAACTTTTGTTTATAGGAACAAGGAAAAGTTTTGATCACTTGATATCAGACACAAAGGCTCCTAAAAGGCAAGAAATGGAATCAGGGATCACAACACCCCCCAAAATGAGGAGAGTAGCAGAAACTGATTATGAAATGGGTGAGAAACAGAGTTAATAATTGATCTAGATCATTGAAAATAAGATGGGAGAGCCATATTTGCTTTCCAGCCATTTCTTAGAATCTTTAGGATGAAATGTAGATGCATTTGCGCTTTTTCAGAAGATAAGCTATACAGTCCTTAAAATGAAAGTTATCCTGAAACCTGTATAAAAAAGTAATCATATATATAAATACACAGCATTTTAAACAGCCAGCCAGAACTTTTGTATAGGTGACTATTAATACTGTATGATGTTTATCTTGCTGTTAAGTGCCTACTAAAAAGCTATTGAATTTTAGAAGTAACATTAAAATATGTTAGGTGAAGTGGTATCTAGTGTGTATGTTCTGTTAATACAGCTGATCACGTTAATCCATATATTATTGCAGAAACTCAGAGGATTTCCTCATCACAGCAACACCCACATTTACGCAAAGTTTCAGTGTCTGAATCAAATGTTCTCTTGGATGAAGAAGTACTTACTGATCCGAAGATCCAAGCACTTCTTCTTACTGTTCTGGTAAAGTTTTTGCCTTTTTTTTTTTCTTTTGCTCTCAAGTTTTTTTATTCCAGTCTACTCTTAGAAGACCCTTAAATATCAAAAACATGAAAGAAAGATTGTCTTATGCTTCTCACCAGAACATACAACACTTCAGCCACAAAGTAAAATGTGTTTTGTTGACTTTTTTGCCTTTGGCAGGCTACACTGGTAAAATACACCACAGATGAGTTTGATCAGCGAATTCTTTATGAATACTTAGCAGAAGCCAGTGTTGTTTTCCCCAAAGTTTTTCCTGTTGTGTAAGTATCTCTTGTGTTTAACTTCTGTACCTGTCTTGGAAGTCATATGTCTCATAAAAATTTAGGAAAAGTATCATTCAATAATGTTCACTAGTTGTGGAGAGGGGAATGTGAGACTGTATGATAGAGGTTTAGCTTAGAGGGTTTAGTAGGGGCTAAGACTAAGTTTTGGCCTATTAGGGAAAACATTTTTTATCTTGTTAATTTTCTTAAGTGGTCCTTCATGATGAGCATTGTTCATTTCCTCACTTAAAAGCAAACCTTTAGATGCTCTATGTACCTGTTTGGTTTCTTTTTTGGTAGAGCTTTTGTATTTATCCACAGCTGAGTGAAAAGAAAATTAACCTTCTATATAGGAGATGAATGAATTTTACTTTCTCTTAAGAATTAAGGTTGTATTAACCTCAAAGTATTCAAATCTCAGTAAACTAAAGAAACTTGGGAAATCCTATTCCTGATCCAGGCCTTCTATGTAGTATTATTATTTCCTTATTTTTGTTTAATCTCATTTTAGAATTTGGGAATCTCATATAGTTGGCTCTGGATTATTTCTTTTTTTTTTTTTTTTTTTGTGTGTGTGTGTGTGTGTTTTAATGCTCTGGATTATTTCTATTAATGGAGTGCAGCCAAGTTAGACATAGTTAATTTCCTCTTAATTTTGAATTAGATCAGATATTCTACCGCTCCACATTAATATTGCTTTCCTTAATCAATCTGATTCAGCATTTATTAAACATTGATTGTTATTAAATTTAGTTTTAACTCCCTGGGTACATACCAACAGTCAGCAGAAAGAAATAGTTAAAACATATCAAGTGACAGAAACCAACCTTGTCTTGAGCAGTAACCATATATAAACATGGTTATGTGACAATACTAGTTTGTTGTTTTTACCGTATTTTTGTAATGATTAAAAGCAAGAAAAAAGAGGTACCTAGGTGGCTCATTTGGTTAAGCATTGGGCTCTTGATTTCAGCTCAGGTCATGATCTCAGGGTTGTGAGATCAAGCCCTGTGCTCAGTGTGGAATCTGCTTGTCCCTCTCTCTCTCTGCTCCTCCCCTGTGCATTCATATTCTCTCTCTGTCTCTCAATAAATAAATAAATAAATAAATAAATAAATAAATAAATAAATAAAATCTTTTAAAAGCAAGTAAATAAAAATTTGAAAATAAAAAAATATAAGAGCAACAACAAAGGACAGACCAAAAAAGTATATTTTATTTATTTATACATTTATTTATACAAAATTTAGAAAAGCGTCAGATGGTAAAAAATATTCCTTTCCCTTCATTTTTATCACATTGTTCTGGGTGTTATATAATGTTTTCCAGTGTATATTTTTTATTGAATTTTCCTTTAAAATGTTCCTGTGTTTACTTTTTTTTTTAGGCACAATTTGTTGGACTCTAAGATCAACACCTTGTTGTCATTGTGCCAAGATCCAAATTTGTTAAATCCAATCCATGGAATCGTGCAGAGTGTGGTATACCATGAAGAATCCCCACCTCAGTACCAAACATCTTATCTGCAAAGTAAATAAATGTCTCTGGAGGAGAATGGTTGATAAACTTGCTGCCATGTGCACTGTTATAGAATGCACTAAATAAGGAATTCTTTATAAGGGATAGGCTTGTTCATACTTCTCTCTCCATATACCATTTTGTACTCTTCTCATTGTTCAATGAGTAACCAGTTTACAGCTTCTTAAGATTAAAATATGGTTTTATACTGAGTGTGTTTTAAGTGAGTTTTAGCCTACTCTGACATTCATTCTGAAAAAAAAGTTCTCATTGTGTACACAGGCTTTAACTGTCATCAACTATATAACATTTCATTTCTGTTAGGGATTAGAAGAGTGTCATGCTTATTATAAGAGTACCATTTGGTTTGTTGCAGGTTTTGGTTTTAATGGCTTATGGCGGTTTGCAGGACCCTTTTCAAAGGTAAGAAAATCTGTTTTTCTCCATTGACAAAACTAAAGTTTTTATTCATATTTGTGTGCCTGCTTAAAGAACATAGTATGCTGAAAACCAGAATGATGATAACATGATAATAACATGATAAACACATGTTATTTTTATAAAATGTTTTCCACCACAAGATTCTAAGAGGCAGCACCTTTAATAGGTTTATATGTTAGTTTTTACAAAAAACAACTCAGTTCAATTTATGCTTGACTTTTCAGAAGGGTGTGAAAGAAACCTCTGTAAGTTTTCTGCTTTTGGTCACTTGGGTGTTTGTTGATCATAATGCATACACTTAGGTATCTTGTAATTAGGAAGAAGTGTGACCTAGGGTTTAAACCTACCTCATGACCCAAATATAATGTTATATGTCAATTAAATCTCAAGCTGTTTTTTAATTACATGATGAAAAAAAATTTCTTCATGAAAACATTTTTCCTTCCAACCTATTGGATTAGATTCATTCTTTCCTGAATATATCTTTATTTGTTCCTGTTCATTTTTTTATTTGATTGGCATTAATTGATATAGTATTAAATGTATTTTTAATTATTCTCTCTATATACGGTCCCTCCAGATGGGTTGAGATTCCTTGAAGGCAGGACTTCTGTTTCTTCCCTGGACAGTTCCTAGTGCAGTGTTCTAGACTCAGGAGTGCTAAATCAAGCTGAATTATCTAAATCTTATTCTAGTTTTAAGAATCAGATATTTCGTTTTTTATTTTGTTCAGTTATTACTGAATATCTCTTGATATGCAAAAGCTGTCATTTAAAAAATGGGCCTGAATTCCTAGAAATAATATATCCTGCAGGTCTGTTTGTAGTTTGATTGCCAGTAACCCTCTGCCCTTCACAGTGTTCAGTTAGTGGAGTATCTGAATGGCGGCTGGCATGATGATCCTCTGCTCATTTTCTGTGTTTTGAAAAATTGACTAGACATCATTGCTGATGGTTTTACTGTCTCAGGATTAATTCAGTCTTTGCCTCTGCATGGCTTTCAATAATTGTAGGTTCATCTGGAAGCTGTAGATGTAAGCTGAAGAGTTCCCAGTTGTAAATCCCATGGTAGTCTAGAAATAGTATGCCACCCCCTTTCTTTAATGCTCTCTAGTATAAAAGAAGAAAATTAGTAAATTAAGCCCAAAACAAAAATTGAGTTAATCTTTTTTGGCTTCAAAGGGGATTTACAGAAAAAAAAAAAGAATGGAGCTAAAATAATTTCCTATTTTCCATTACAGCAAACACAAATCCCAGACTATGCTGAGCTTATTGTTAAGTTTCTTGATGCCTTGATTGACACGTATTTGCCTGGAATTGATGAAGAAACCAGTGAGGAGTCCCTCCTGACACCCACTTCTCCTTATCCTCCTGCAGTGCAGAGCCAGCTTAGTATTACTGCTAATCTTAACCTTTCTAATTCCATGACCTCACTTGCAACTTCCCAGCATTCCCCAGGTTAGTAAATGTAATCTTTATATAAATTTGAGCAATAATATTAATATACCAACATCAGGAATTCCCTTGTTATCAGGTTATAGTAGATTTTGCTCCTTTTTATCATGAGGTTCATCTTCCATTTTTTCTTTACCTTATAGCTGACTTGAATTTTGTTATTCTGTAAAGCTTTCTGCTTTTAAACAGATATTCATAAGATAGTGAAATGTTTAGAATGTTCACATAGTGTTCTAAGGTTGATAAGTTTTTAGAATTTGGGAGGAAGAGCATCCTTTAAGGTACCTTAGCTTGTAAGTGAAGAGAATTACAATTTCCTTACTAGATATACTAGCCTAGCCCTAGGGCTTCTATGTCTCTGATACAGCATACTGTATGCAAAAAATACACAAAATGTGGTAGTACCCCACTTCCCTGTTACCAGCAACAACTCAACCATCCAGAGGCTAACCTGAAAATCTAGGAAAATCAACAATTAGAAAAATGTCATCTCAGGAAAATAACATCTTGAAGCACATAAGCATATTCCTTGCCATGGAGTCACTCTTAGGTCCACATGGGGAAAGTATGTCAATGCAATATGCTGCTAGAGGTGGATACACTGAAAATAATAGCTAATAGCTTGAACAGGGCTGAGATACACAAAGTGACAGAAATGGCAAACCTGTAGTCTTCTGGGCTCATTCAATGTCAGAGTGAACAGTTTCCTACAACTCTGGTTGACCCTAGAAGTGTTATTCATTACAGAACTGATGCTATTGTGTGTGATAATGACAGTGGGTAGTGAGGGAAAACTTCCATGTGGTCATGTTTTCCACTCGAAGTGATACCCTTCTAAAATGGTGAAAATTTTAAAAAGGTTTTGTGTTTAAAGTTCCATTATCTGAAAATTTTACACATGAAGCACCAATGTATAGTTACTATACATTATTCTCTTTAAGGTGTTGGCATGGATTTTTTTTTAAAGCCTTAGTGATGTATTACAACTATTTTGTGATGTTCAAGACACATAAATAGAATCCCCAGTTTATAATCCCAATTTCGCATGAATAAACATACATAGTTTTGAAGGCCTGAAGAACATGGCACATATAATATCCAATCACAAATCATTGTATTAAAATAACTGTATTAAGTTTTGGTCAGCAACAAAGCTTTGGTCAGCAGAGGAAACAAGTTATTTAGTCCAGCATTTATTTATCAGTCCCCTTACTGCACCTAGTCAGCTGCTTTTCTTCCTCCAAAAAATAAGAGAAATCTGACCAACTTTTCTTCCGCATATAACCATGTTCATTTGCCCTCTGTCCCTTGCTCCCTAGGACAATGTTTCTCCAGCTACAATCCCAGACCAGCATCAGCATCATTTGGGAACTCGATAGAATGCAGATACTAAGCCCCACCCTAGACTTCCTGCACAAGAAACTCCACAAGTGGGGCCCAGCCAGCAGTCTGTTTTAATAAAACACTCCAGGTGATTCTTACACTAGGGTGTGAGAAGCACTGCCCTAGGGTATGCCTGTGGTCTTGCCTCATCATCCGCATTTCAACCATTATAACCAGGGAAAAACTTAAAATATACTTTCTTCTAGATATTGCAGCCACTGAACTCTTTTCCCCCACCTCCGTGCCCCCACACCCTCCAAATCTTAGCATTTTGGAGCTAAAGAGGACTACAGAGATCATATAGTTCTAGGCTCACAATGTCTGGTGTGATGGGGAAACTGAGGACTAGAAGAGCTAAGGTAATTGCTTTATCACATAGTTCTTATCCAGAACCAGGGCCAGTGCTCTTTCTACCATAGTCACTGTCTTCCATATCTATGACCTGTCCATCAGCTTTCTTCCTTCCCTTTGTTTCCCTGTTTATTTATTTATTTATTGCTGTCTCATTACTTCCACCTGCCTTACCCTAAGTCCACACTGCTTTTTTCTGTAGAGCTCTCTGTTTTCTGCATTACTTGTTTTTTATAAGGTTAATGACAATGAGAAAATTCATAGACTGTCTATAAAGGTAGCAGTACAGGTTCCTCTACTAGTTGATTAATTGCTTATATCCTATGTCGGTTGTTTAAAAAATAGTCCTACCTTGCATCCTCTTATTTAAAATTGTTTATAAAAATCAGAAAATAGCATATGTGGTTTTGGTTACAGTTTTAAACTAATAATATCACTTCTAGTAGTTTTTAGATGGCTGCTTGAATAGATGACCACAGCCTAGAAGCCTTTGACTATTCTCAGAGGAAACTGAGGAAACTGAAGCTTTAAAAACAATAGAATTAAGTAGAATCGTGGTGTTCAGCATTCCCTGGTTCTGAATTGCAAATTGTAGGTCCTCGGTTTGCCAGATTATTTTACTACATGTTTTTGGAAAAAGGGTTTATCTTTTCAATAGTAATTTCACTCTCCTATGAAACAAACCCATTTCTATCTCTGAGTTGTAAGCTCATCTCCATGAAAGGATCCTGATTTATCTATATAACTAATTACTGTGCTTTTGTCACTTGCTATTATAGAATACCTCTTTAAGAGTTAATACTTCATTTATAATGAGATATACTGCTTTGTATCTTTAGCTACATGTAATCTATATTCCTATCTCCTCAATGGAGCTGAGTTTGCTGATATCAGACAGCTAAAAGAAGTGATGAATCTTATCCAGATTCCTAACTCAGCCTAGCGTTTCAACTTTGCTGTTTGGTTGTATAAAAATCAGAATAATTCTGTGTCTCCACTCCCATCAGCCAAGTCCCAAGCCGAAATATTTATTTATTTACTTATTTATTTTTAAAGTTTTTACTTATTTGGAGAGCATGTGAGTGGGGAAAGGGGCAGAAGGAAAAAGGAGAAAGCAGACTCTGAGCTGAATGCAGAGCCCAATGCAGGGCTCCATCCCATGACCTCAAAACCACAACTCAAGCCAAAACCAGGAGTCGGATGCCCAACTGAGCCACCCAGGTGCCCCCCAAGCAGATATTTAAAGAAATTTCATGTCACTCCCTGAAAATGGAGCACAAATGTGGCTTGCTATCAAGTTATCCAACATTAATCTGCACCCGTCTCCTGAGCTTTAAGCTTGTGAAAGAAAAAAAAAAAAAAAAGCTTGTGAAAGCTCTGTTGCCCTATTGTCAAAAAGCAAAAGTCACTGAGCTGCTTAAAGCTCAACTGTTAGCTGCAGACTTTCCTTTTCAATGCAAGACTCTGCTTTCTAGATCTTTGGTACTTAGCAGGATCAGCCACTAAGCTGTATTTTCTTTTTGGTCAACAACCAACATTCTCTGCTGTCAAAGCAGCTAGATAAGAGATTCATGAACTCCCCACTCCCAAGCATTAAACCTGACTTAAAGTATTACTTTATTTAGGGGGTGGAGGTGGGGGTAATTCATCAGCCACCAGCTTTTGAGAAAGTATTGGTTACTTACTTACATAAAGCAATTGTCTCTGAAAATGCATTCTTCTTGACAGATTATCATAGCCCACTTGTCTATCCCCTTAGCACAAGGAAGATTATTTTCTGAATCTATATTTTAAAATGTGTAAATGTCTTCTGACTGCCTCCCTAGTTGAAATTGAACTTGGCATCGTTGGAGCCATCAGTAGAGTTCAGTGCATGTAAAATCATAGTAACCTTTCAGCCAAATGGACATAAAACTTTGCCTCGTCAGATTTTCCCAAATGTCACTAAGAGAATCTATAAAATTAACTCTGATATATAAGAGTATTCCAAATTGGTTTTTCAGTCCCCTGTTAGGTTCAGAGTAGCTGAGCTGGACATGAATGGAAGAACCAGGATCAGAGCTAGAAAACTAAGCTATCCACTTAAAAATGCTGTGTGAATGGAGCTCCCTTGCTTAAGGCCAAGTCATTAGTGGCACTCTTAGGTGATGAGCAAGGAAGCCTTTTTAAAGCCATAGTTTTGAATGCTTTATAACCTTTTCAAGTGCAGTGTTCCTGTATCCTCTTTACATGTTAAAGAGCAAGGATACTAGAAATAAAAACCCAGATGGAATTATATGGATTTAGTACTCAGAAAATTTAAGTAGATCCACTTCCAGTGTATTAAATTTTATTTTATACTCTGCCAAGGTTCTCCTAATATTTTTCACACTGTAATTTAATTCAGTAGACATTTGAACACCCATTTTGTAGGTATATACTAGGTTATCTAGGACATTTAAAGATGAGAGAGACCCTGGTCAAGGCTTGACAGTTTTTGCTTATGGATTGCAGTATTGGGTTTTGAACTAAAGTCTTTACTTCCTTCTAACAAATTCTATATGTACACAAGATCTTTGATTTTAAGTGCAAGATTAAAGTGCTCTGTAGAAAATAACCAGAATTCCAGATACTTATCCTATAGAGATTCATTGTAACATTTTTGACCTCAAGAAAATGTGAGATGTGTGTTATAATTTTTTTAAAGATTTATTTATTTATTCATGAGAGAGAGAGGCAGAGACACAGGCAGAGGGAGAAGCAGGCTCCATGAGGGAGCCCAATGCGGGACTCGATCCCAGGTCTCCAGGATCACGCCCTGGGCCAAAGGCAGGCGCCAAACCGCTGAGCCACCCAGGGATCCCCTGTGTTATAATTTTTTGAACAAAACAACCATGTGATCTATTTTAACTGTTTTTTACTAGGAAAAAAATCTTTTTTTCTTTCCCCTTTGGTCAGCTTTATCTTACTGTTAGTATTGGAGGATGAATTTTTTAGAGCCAAAACCTGTTCAAGTTGAGCTTTTGTTTCTCTTTTTAATTCACCTCTTCCAGTTTATTTTGGGACTGTGTCCAAGCCTGTCAGTTATTCACTCACTTTGCTTTTTTTTCTTTTAATATTTATTTATTTATTCATGAGAGACACACAGAGAGAGGCAGAGACACAGGCTCCCTGCAAGGAACCCAATGTGGGACTCAGTCCCAGGACCCCGGGATCACAGCCTGAGCCAAAGGCCGATGCTCAACCACTGAGCCACCCAACGTCCCTCACTTTGCTTCTTAATTGTAGATCTTCCCTTTAGGAAGCTGGGTGGATCAACTAAGCATTACAGGCATTCCTAAACCAAGAGTACTGACAGCTGTGTGCACAGTGATAGTGCATCGGAACCCTTTCTCTGTGTGTGCACTTATTCTGAGTCCATAACACTCCTAAGATGTTCACCAGGTTTCAAATGTCTTCCTCTTAGAAGAAACTTAAAGGCCTCTCTTAAGACTACTTAAAATCTCTGAAATGATTTTAATGTTTTGGGAACTGCATATGGTATCCCTAGACTTGTATTTGGTATTTTCTTAATTTTTTCCATCTTTTTCTGTTATTGTTATTTTTTAAAGATTTTATTTATTTATTCATAGAGACACAGAGAGAGAGGGGGGCAGAGGCACAGACAGAGGGAGAAGCAGGCTCCATGCAGGGAGCCTGACGTGGGACTTAATCCAGGGTCCCCAGGATCACACCTGGGCTGCAGGTGGCACTAAACCACTGCGCCACTGGGGCTGCCCTTTTTCTGTTATTTTTTTTTTTTAATTTTTATTTATTTATTTATTTATTTATTTTATGATAGTCACACAGAGAGAGAGAGGCAGAGACACAGGCAGAGGGAGAAGCAGGCTCCATGCACCGGGAGCCCGACATGGGATTCGATCCTGGGTCTCCAGGATCGCGCCCTGGGCCAAAGACAGGCGCTAAACCACTGCGCCACCCAGGGATCCCCCTTTTTCTGTTATTATTATCATCCTGTATTTAAGGGAGAAAAGTAATTTTTAAACTGGGCAATTGCTTAGTGTAATTTCTGCTAATTTTTCATTTCATTTTTTAATTCTTGACTTTAAATTCTTAATTCTAAAGAAAATGTAAAAACACATCTATCTGTAAAATTGTAAGTTCTAACATTTATTTATAGAGTGTAATATTTAGGAAATTAATGGTCAGAGTTCAATAATTCAAAAAGATTTCTTCTGAAAACCAGGGATCATAATTGTCCAATATCTATTCCTATTTCACCCTTTAAAAAAATCTTGTGGACATCACTCACTTTTGTTTTTCCTTCCATTCTGTGTCTGTGAAGCTTCTCTGCCTTGCTCTAAGTCAGCAGTTTTCATGCAGCTGTTTCCTCATCAAGGTACTCTTTCCTTCTGTCATCTCTGCATGAAATGCCGCTTACCCTGCTCTCATCCTGGGCACGTGGCATGAGACTTCATTTACCAACTCCTGTAAAGCACAGTTCGGCTTAGCACCTGAGGCACTTGTAAAACCACTGCTTTAAGGTCTGGTGCTTGTTGGCCCTGCAGGTCCAGGCATCCTGTCTCTGTGAACAAGCTGTTGACACTCCCCCCTGAACCCTGAACACACAGTCCCAGCCCTGGGCAAACACAGCCCATTTAACAGGAAACTCCGGGGAGAGTTATAAATTAAAAAAAAAAAAAAAAGCAGGGTATGTGGTTTGAGGAAGACTTTTTAAAGCCTAGGAAATACTTGTCTTTCCCCAATATAAATCCAATCCCAGTATTTCTTTAGAAATTAAAGCTGACTGCATACTCTCACCTATGTTTAGAAAAAGGAATATGGTCTTAGGTAGCTCTGAGGACTGAGAAGGAAAAAATGCATTACACTTATATTTAATTTACAAAAGCTACCTTGTCTTCTTTTATTCTTCTATAACTATTATACAGAAAGATTAGACCAAAAAAAAAAAAAAAGAAAGAAAGATTAGACCAAATACAAAAAGTATTGGCAAGTCATGAAAGTACATTAAAAGTCTTGTTAATTCTTATAGTTAAAATTTTGTATATCTAGCTTCAAATACAAATATTTCTAAATACATATTTAACGTGTCTCCATGAAAGTATTTACTATACCATATGAATAAACTATAGTTATGTTACATTCTAAGAAGATTTATTATATTTTGTGCTTATTCACATTAGCTTAAGTACACATTCTAGAATACACATTCTCATGTAAAATTCAAGTACTATGCATTTGTTCTACTACTACTTTCTGTACGTCACCTGGTCTTTTTTATTTCAGGCATTAGGAGCATCTTGATTTTGTAGTAATTATTTTATCTATGTGCAGAAAGCCTTCACGTGGACTGTCTTATCTGATTGTTCTAACAACCCTTTGAAATAGGCACATCTACTCTTATCTTTAATTGATGGATTAAGAACTAGAACCAAATTATGTTCTGATCCAACGAAGACTCAAACCCGGGTCTTCTGACATGTTTGCGTCGCTGGATATAACAAATGAACCCTCTGATATGTTTGCCTTCTCATGTATATCATAAGACTTTGCTGACCGGTTTGCCATAGTATGTGTGTAATCACCTAAGCAATGCAGTCAGGTAACTTACCAGTGCTCCCATGCAGGTGGTGTGAAATTTGAGTTACTTGTCTTTCACTTCTGTTGTGTGACTTTTCACAAATTACCTAACCCATTTTTCTTCAGCTTTTCAATAACTAAAAGGGATTCCATCCTTTTACTACTTTATGAAAGTATTAGGTTCCAGTTTGGGGATACCATTTTGGTACTTAAAAATTAGGTGATTTTTTTTTATTTTTACTTTTCTTATTTATGATAGTCACACAGAGAGAGAGAGAGAGAGGCAGAGGCAGAGACACAGGCAGAGGGAGAAGCAGGCTCCATGCACCGGGAGCCCGATGTGGGACTCTATCCCGGGTCCCCAGGACCACACCCTGGGCCAAAGGCAGGCGCCAAACTGCTGCGCCACCCAGGGATCCCCCAATTAGGTGAATTTTTAAAATGAAGTGTTTTATTCTTCATCAGGCCGGATCTATCCCTAGTTGTCAGAATAAATAAACCCTGATACCTGCCTTCAAGGAACTCATGTTCGAGCAGAGGAGGTAGACATACAACTTCAATAAGTATCATGCTCTCTAACCATTTTTCCCACTTGATTTACTAAATTCTGGCCAATAACGCCTTTTATTTAGGAGTTCATCTTTATCTGGAACCACCACAATTCATTGAAGCATAGTGCTTATTAATACACTGCTGTAGAGAATTTCAGCTTCTTCTGTCCTGCATGTTTGTGACTGGCTGCATGTTTGACCACAGACTATCTGTGGGAGAATTTAAACTAGGAAATCAGACCACAGAAGTTTTTATCTTTGTTCGTTTAGGTGGTGGCGTCTGGGTTTCCATCATCTCTTGGGTTTTTTGGGTTTTTTTTTTTTGCTTTTGTGCCCACTGAGGGTCAGAGGGGTGAGCGGCATTTAGGGGCCTACTACAGTAGACCAGAGTACAAAACTTCAGTGGAGCAGCACCAGGGTCTGCTCTCTAATTTAAGATACAGCGTGTATCAATGCAGGGTGGATTCTGTCTGCATTTCAGTAGTCTGGCTGACCATCCGAGAGTTCTTCCTACGGAATGTTAAGACCAGATCCTTCACCAGCATCTTAGAGAGGTTTCTAGATTTCACTGTGGAAGGCAAAAAGAAGGACTGCTGCCAAAATTCTCAAACATGCAAATTATGCTTGGGAACTGAAATGTCAGAACTGGACACCATGATCGCTGCTTCTAACTAACTTGACTTCTCCAAGATGCTGTACCTTGGTATAAATATAATGCATTTCAATTGATTTTTTTTTCTTAAAAATGACCCTTCAAGATGTTTATGTCAGCTTCTTTGATCTTTAAAGTAAAACAGCTTTGCTGTGAGGTTGGGAATCAGTTATACCACATTTACCTCTGTGTGGTTTATAGAGTTGGGTCACTGAATAGGAAGAAAATACACATATGAAAAAAAGAATTAAGATGAAAACTAATTTGAGAGTAGAAGTAGGACATCATCCTCTCACATAGCATGGAAGCTTTTGGCTATGAGTGATGGGACTAAGTCAGTGATACTTTAACATTTTTTACTGAAGGAACACATGTTCATTAGGAAACAAAATTAGAAAACTCAGAATAGAAGAAAAAACCACCCATGATCCCACTGCTTTAAGATAACACTGTTTATTAACATTTTAGTACATACACTAGTTTCTTTTCTTGACATAGTAGAGGTCCTAGTATGTGTAAACCTTGCTTTCTACCCTTAACGTTTAGCAAGAACTAAATAAGGCTTTTAACATTTTATTTAGAGGTCTAAAGGTTACTTGCTTAACAGAAAATAGAATATCCTTAGTATTTCTTCAAAGAAATCTTCACCCTAGTGACTTAATCTGTGTGGCCACAATTTCTATAACTTAAATTCTGAAGAATATCAGTGACCAGCAGGCCCTTATCCTCAAAAGAAAGCATTGCCACCTTGCAGTGTAATGACAAGCTCCTCCCCAGAGCGAGCTGAATCTAGTAATGGCAAGGCTGTGTCAAAGATGGGCACACAGGAACAAACCCCAGCGTGGCAGATTGCATGCAGAGAGCCACAGTCTCTCTTGGTAGTTGTCCACGCTGGGCTTCTCCTGATGGCTGTCTCCTGGTTGTTTTAAACCCCTGTCTTTTTAAATCCTAGCTTTACCTGAATTTTATTTTCTATTGAGAATATGAACCCACATAAGGAACTTTGGACTTGAACTTGTAGGCCACATGCAGATTTAAGGAAATAGAAAGTTAGATGCACTGTAAGTTCATGATAATTTCAGATGAAGGAAATTAATTTTTTTTTCTTTTCCACTCAAAATATGCACCACGCCCATGCTTTTGGGTTCTGAATTACAATGATCACATTTAAAAATGGAAGCATTCAGTTCAACCAATATTTATTGAAAAAGATACCAGTTAAATAGATCTCACCGGAAAATGAATGATCTTTGCTTTTCTAGGTGTTTTTACTCTCATAGAGGAAATAAGATATATACACAAGTTGTGGTAGCAGACACAGAGTGTAAGAAATGTAAATGCCTTATAGAAGCAGGGAGGGAGAGAAAGAGGGAGACAGTAGCTCTGGCAAGAAACAGCAGAATGCATCGTGAAGGAAATGGAGTTGAGGAAAAAATGGTTCGAATTTCTCTTGTGGAGACAGGCAAGGCAACAGAAACAGCCTGCACAAACACACATCCCAAAGTTCACGGCACCCTGGAGATGATGAGCAGCCTTCTAAAAAAAAATCACTCTGGAGAAGATGCAAATACACAGGTAGAAGAGAACAAAAATCACTCAGAATTCTGTTAGCCAGAGAAAACTCTGTGAATGTTGTAGTATCTTCCATTAATCTTTCTGCACGTATGATTGAAAAAGAACAGATTGGAGATGCCGGTCCATTGTACTTGGCTCCTGCAGAGGTGTGGTAGACATTGTTCAGCTGCACCCAGACTCCTAGCTTTTTCATAAAAAAGCACTAACAAATGCCCAGTGTTCCTTTGAGAAGTTGAAGACAGCAAACCTTTATTGAGCCTATGGAAATCTGGCACTCTGAATTGAATGCAAGGCTGAATCTAAATGATGTGTGGCTTCTAGAAGATCATCACAAATCCATTTCCTGTTCATGAGCCAATAAGTAGATGTGTGGATCTATGTCCATTTTCTATAGCAGCAATACTTTGAAATGGTGCTTTGTCCAAAAATGAGTATTTTTCCTTTCTCAAATTTCCTGTTTATTTTAAAATTCAAATGATATGGTAAGAATAAAGTAAAAATTACTTGAATTAACACCACCCAGAAGTAACAAGTTTGGCAAATGTTTTCCTGTCCTTTTTTTTTTCCTGTATTTGAGATTTTTTCCCCCTACTTCAAAATTAGAGTCATCTTTCTTTATCAGTAAATATCAATCAGTACTTTATATTTTGATACAAATTGCTAAGATGCTCTCCAGCTTTCTGCTCTCCCACCAAGTCATGCCACAGGTGGGTATAATCAGTAATTATTTGGGTAAATTTTATTGAAATGTAACAGAAAAGGACACAGATCAAGTTTATAATCTAGTGACCTTTTAAGAAGTAAACATTAAAAAATCCAACATCTAGATCAAGAAATAAAACATCACCAGCACTCCAAGGAACCACCCACCTGTCCTATTCCAGTCATATTTCCCCAGGGTAACCACTATTCTGTTACCTATCTTATTTGTAAACTCTACTAATCTGATGGGCAGAAAGTATCTTGTTTTTTACTTCTGGTTACTTTTATGAAAGTATTGCTTGGACTATTTCTAAAATTCACTGTAGGGCCCAGTTTTTGGAGGTTAAATCTCCTCCATGAAAGAAAGGAATGGCATCTGTTTTAGGTGCAGAACATGAAGGGATTTTTCATAGTTGGAAATGCTAAAGCAAAGATTCTACGGGATAACCTTTGTCATGTATTATTTTCTCAGTAAATATTTGAGTTCCTTTGGGACAGGCACTATGATTTAAATATATATATATATATCTTCCTTTCTTTGAAGTGACAGATTTCAGTACCTTCTACAACTGGGAGAGTATATTCTGTGTGTAACAGTAAGGATATGTGGCTAGAAGCTGACCTCTGCTGCAAGCTTCTGATACGATGTTGGAGGAAGGAGCTCTAGTCTTCCCTGGTGGCTGCTAGCCTTTCATTCAGCTCAAGCCTGCCTGCCTCTAGCTTTCCCTTGCAACTTCTCAGTTGTTTTTATTTTTTTCTTACGCTGTTTTTCTGCTGTGATAGCGAATTTTGCTTAACAAAATGTGATGTTTTCTGTGTGACAGGGTCTTTTGTAAATATCCTAGCAGTTGACTGTTGAAATATGCAAAAAACAATTCACCAGGTTGTATCTCATATGCACATCCTGAGACTCACTCAGTGCTGGAGCTTAACTCCTGAGGACAGAGAGTAACCAGCTGATCTGCTTCTCTCCAGGAATCGACAAGGAGAACGTTGAACTCTCCCCAACCACTGGGCACTGTAACAGTGGACGGACTCGCCATGGATCCGCAAGCCAAGTGCAGAAGCAAAGAAGCGCTGGCAGTTTCAAACGTAATAGCATTAAGAAGATCGTGTGAAGCTTTCTTTCTTTCCTTTTTCAAACAGACTTAACTTACACGGGCTCTCCACTAGTGACCCCTTCACCACCGTGCTGTGATGCTGCACTTCATGTTTTATAATGAGCCCGTCCAAGTCTGCCATGTTGCCAGATGATCAACTCTTGGAAGCATTGCCTAAATTTAATGCTGCTTTTTCTTTAACTTTTTTTTTCTTCTACTTTTGGTGTTTCTAGTTTAAGCAGGTGTTCAGAACAACTGCAAAGAAAGCGGGAGGTCAGGATGCTTGAACTGAGAACATCCCAATTGTGAGAGAGGATGAATTCTCAAATACTGCTACCACTGGCCAGCTATGAAAGCCATTTGCACAGAGCTCTCTGCCTTCTATGTTTTCCCCTTCTTCATCATACAAAGTAAAGTGTTAGTCTTATTTACACACTTTTCAAGATAGAAGTGTATGGGAGAAATAATACTGTAACCCCAGTATGTTTAATCTGACTTTTAGCTGTGGACTTTTTTTTACCTTACAAAACTGAAGGAACCATAGAGGTCAAGCCTCAGCGACTTCACACCATAAAGCCACAGGCAAGGTACTTTGGGGGGTGGAGGGATTTAGTATTTTGTAATGAGTTCTTAAGAAGTACTAACACTTGAGTATTAGCAATAATTACAGGAAAATAAGCATAACCACATATATCTTAATGTCACTGAATTAAAGCGATGGGTTCTGAGGCCTTATCCAAACTCAGTCATCCAAACTAGTTTATTTTTTTCTCCAGTTGATTATCTTTTAATCTTTATGCTAAAAGTTGTTTTTTTTTGTTTTTATAAGCCAAAACTATACTAAGTATAGTAATTATATGTTTTCCCCCTCCTTCTCTTCTTTCCTAAATAATCCTGAGCAGGGTAATCAGTGAACAAAGTGTTGAAAATTGTTCCTCGAAGGTAATTTTCATAGATGTTTGCATTAGCTCCATAGCAAAATGGAATGGTACGTGACTTTTAGAGTAGCTGATGCTGTTATTTTAATAATTTTCCCAGAAACACAGAGTATGGTGTATATTATCAAAAATTTCTTTGATGACATGTATTTAAGTGTCTTGTAATCTTCCCCTCCCCTCCAAAAAAAAAAAAATCAGGAATCTCTTTAGCAAAACATTGGGGTTCTATATGATAGAATTGCATTTAATCACTGTGAAAGGACTGGTCAGCCTGCGTTAGGATGACAATAGGGGACCTTAAGAGTTGCTGCTATATTGAACGGTATGGATTTATCATGGTGTTGGAATTTCCATAGTAATGCAGATCCAAGTTTTTTTGTGGTACCTGCAGTATGCAAATTGATTTGACTTCAGTGAACATAATAGTAGTATCTGGATGTTCCAATTTAGATCTAAACCATATTTATTACAAAAAAGATACTATCCCCCTACTCCCAGGTTCCCTTTATATGTTACGATGTAATGGCTTTGGGAGGGGAAAAGAAACCTAGGGGAGGGGGAGCTTCCTGTAGTGCTGTTTCATGAGTGGATTTCAGTAAATTAAATTCCACAGCTAAATCAATAAATAATGGTACATTGAAGTGTTCTGATTTTAATAATATAACACATTTCACATTTATCCACACAGTAACAATGTAATATGTTAATGTAAATAAAATTGCTTTTGATATTCAGAAATAACAAGAATTTAATTTTCTTAATTTGTTTACAGTCTGGGAAAAGTAAGAACCATTTGCCAAAATAAAAGGAGAAAAACTTTAGTATTAATAGTTTTTTTGACAGAATTGTTGGAAAATATTGAAGACAGGTGCAATTAACTAAACTTTGGTTTTTAATGATTGTAGAGGCTGTATTAGAGTAGAAATTTCTGTAACAGAACAGCTAGGACTAAGGATGCTGAGACGAGAACAGAGTTCACAAATAGATCCTTAACATCCCAATGCCAAGCTGCCCATTGGGTCTTGGATGCCTGCAGCCCAGTGCTTCTGGGAAGGGACCACAGCTTCTTGCATCCTGGAATAAAAGGCAGATGTGAGCCTGTAATCATCGTGGTTCCATGTTTTTCTTCTTTGTTGGTTGGCTTGGTGCATGTTGGTGGGTTTTGTTATGCTGTTTTGCTTCTCCCATTGAAATAAACTGCCAGAGGTTTTCTGTTAAAAAAAAAAAAAGTGATATTTCCATAACAAGTTTTCCAAGGTATGCTATTTCTTATTCACTATTTCCCTCTAGTGGAATGAATGGAATGAATTCACTTGAAGTACCTCATGAAATGATCAGCGTTGCACAAATCAAAATTGAGCTTTCTCTGAACTGCAGAAATACTTTTGATCAGTACATCCTAGAAATTGGAAAACTTCCTAAGGTTTAAAATATATCTTGTTTAGAAAACTTCTGATTTTTTGAGGAAAATCTAGATTTCTAAGTAACTAAAGTGAACATGAGTTAAGTCTCATCACTGTGCTTCCCCTGTGAAATAAAACACTCTTTTAGGCCTCATACCATGACCTACGCAAGAAATCGGAAGCTCAGAGTAAGTTTCCCATTTTGCATAATCTGATGTAAGTTCTGTAAAGAACATAGAAGTAATTTGGGGTTTGTGGATGTTACCCCCTGATTTTTTTTTTTACCCCCTGATTTTTTAAAGAGGCAAACGTAATTAACTCATTACGTTTTCGTTGTGCATAACCCACCTGGTTTTATCACTGCTCCAGTCCCAGGGGTGTGCCCGGTTTGCCAGCATGGAGAACACAGTTCACTGGCTTTGGGGGAGAGCTGTGAGGCTCTGTCCCTCATCCACACGACCAACACCTGCCCATTACTGAGTGCCAGCCCCACACGGGTCCTGAGCCCAGCGCTTGAGGACACCACGGTGTGCAGTCAGCTGCCACCCCCACAGGATGGAAGCTGGCAGCCCTCCCTCCCTGCTTAGTGGGTTCTAGAGCTTTTCAGTTTGTTTTGACTTTCTGTTTGTTCTCATTTTGTTTTACACCCCTCCCAACCCTCCAGGCATAAAGAGGCATGTCTTAATGTTATGCAATGGACTTACACAAAAATTCACTCTTCGTGTCAGCCACACAGTTTTTTTAAAGCAGTATATTCACCTGTAAATAGTTTGTGTAAAATTTGACAGAAAAGTATATTTACTACACTGTAAATACATGTGATGATATATTGTATTATTTTGCTTTTTTGTAAAGCAGTTAGTTGCTGTACATGGATAACAAAAATTTGATTATTCTCGTGTTAGTATTGTTAACTTCTTCCTGCAACTGCGTCACCTCATTTAAAGAAAATGCTGTGTATTGTAAACTTACATTGTATATGGTAACTTCCTCCCCTTTCCATCTGGGCCTAGACTCTGGCAGTTCCCTCGTCTATGACCTTGTTAATATTGTATGCCAGCAGGAGAGATACTGCCCAACAGTCAGAACCGATCATTGTAGGGGAAAACTGTAGAACTCCATTTCAGATCACTGTTGTTCCCCACCCCATCTTCCTCCCTGTGTATGTACTCCCCCCCCCCTTTTTTAAGTAAAATGTAAATTCAATCTGCTCTAAGATGTGGGGAGTGGTTTAATTTCTTCACATGCCTCAGCTCTGTGTTCTCACTCCCCCCGCCCCCACTTCTCCCTAACCTTTTGAAACATCCAGGCCATTCCCTTTCTTTTAAGGACCCCTTGGGTTCTCCTCCCTCCCCCAACCCCTCCATGGGAAAGATCCTTCTATTTCCAGAACCTTTCTAAACTAAAAGTAATTTTGGTGAAAGGTGTAGGGGAGGAAAAAGCTTTCCTTGAGCCTTTTAGGGTCCCTGGCTGGGTCTGAAAATCAGACTGACAAGGACAGCCCAACAGAAAAACACACAGCACAGATTGATTCAGTACAAGTTTGACGTGACAAGGAGCCTTCCTAAGAAAATGAAGACCCGGACGAACCATTCAAACACTGAGAGCTGCTGTGCTAGGTGTGATGAAGAGTGGGCAATCGTGGAGGAACATGATAGGTCCAAGAGTATGAGGTAAGTGTAGTCAACCCTGGGAAACTTAGCGAGGCCCCAATGTCTCCTTTGTCTTATCTTTGGAGATAAGGACACTCCTTTTTTCTGGGCTCAGGGAGGACGCCTCTCACAGGAGGGTTTTCTGCCCTGTTTTTGGGGCAGAAGGGCAGGGTCAATGTCAGAATGCATGCCTTCCCCCATTTTCTCAGACTCCTTCAGCTTAAAATCTTCAGTATGCCAAGGTGCCGTATTTTGGGGTTGTATGTTCTGAACTCCATCAAATGCTTTCTCAGCACCTGCCGAGCTGAGGGTGACTCTCTTCTCTGGGATAAGCTGTCTTGACTTCTTTTAACCTGAGCACTTAATCAGAAATGCCAAGATACCCCGAGGTTGAGCAGTCAGAGGGCCTATATTAAGACCTCACAGTCTCTCCAATATTTCAGCTCTCTGTCGACGGACTCTTCCATGACACTACTTATGTAAACACTGGAAAACACTTTCCCTGGCGCCACTGCTATGAGCTTTACTATTTACCCCATTATGTCGGCTACTCCCACCTGGAGAAAGAATCCAATCTAAGCTCCATAGGCAGGACAGAGCTGGCCCTAAGGACAATAGTGTCTGGCATTAAATAAAAGACTAAAGCACCACGAAACAGATTCCTGCAGGTCTGAGGCAAGTGCTGATCTGTTAACGGGAAGACTGAGAGTAGGTGTACCTCGCCTGAAGAGCTTGCTAATACATTTTAGGCCCATCTCAAAACTCTGAGGCAAGGGCAGACTCCAAGGATACTGGGAGGGATAGAGTTTAAAGCTTCTGAGGTGATTGCGCTGGTGCCCAGGCATAGTGCAGATAGCTGTCTTCCCTGGGGCCTGAAGCCTGGTACTCAAAACTAGGGATGCTGTTGGGGTAATAACCCTTTGGGCCACACCTCCCCATCCCTTGACAATAAGCTCCTTGAGGACATGGACCATATTTATCTTTTGTGGGACCCCATGCCCATGTTTTGTCTGCACAGACTCTTACTCTCTGGGACACCCTCAGGGATTTGAGAAATGATCAAGAATTCTGTGTGTCCTGGTAGGGTTATGTCTAGTGAGCAGCTGAAAGTAAGGTTACATTGAGAAGACAACAGAGGTTGGGAATGACCTGGCCCAGGGAGCACAGGCAGCAGAGCAGCATCTAGGCAGGAAGCAGCACACTAGAAAAGGGATTCACTCAATTTCATTTGTTCCACTTCGGGGAATGCACCCTAACTTTCTACACTTTAACTCCATAAAAACATGCCTTAGCTCCAGAACAGCAAAAATAGGGGTTCTCTGTATCTTTTTTTTGTTTAAGATTTATTTATTCATGAAAGAGGAGAGAGAGGCAGAGACACAGGCAGAGGGAGAAGCAGGCTCCAAGCAGGGAGCCTGATGTGGGATTCGATCCCAGGACTCTAGGATCACGCCCTGGGCCAAAGGCAGGTGCTAAACCACTGAGCCACCCAGGGATTCCCTTCTTTGTATCTTTAAGTCTGGCCCAAAGTCAGAGTACAATGAGAAATTGATGACAAGGGATGCTGCTCCCTTACCAATCAAATAATCTGTGGATGGAAGGCAGAAAGGATTAGGCAATCTGTGCTTCAAGCAAAAACACCACTACCACCCCCAATACTTCTATCTAGGATTCTATAGGAGACAAAAAGTTGTTGTTGTTGTTTTTTCCATTAACAAAATCGTTATTTTTTGAGTTTGCAGCATCATTCATTTATGGAGGAAACATTTATTGGACCCCTTGTTTTCACAAATGAACTCCAGCATCAGCACCTCCTGGAAAGAGCTCTGTTCAGGCCCTTCTTTGTCTTGGTTGTAACAGCTTCTGGTTAACAGTATTGTGACCAACCGTTCCTACTCCCCTGGACTCTGAGCCTCCAGTTACCGTGCTTGCTCGAAGATACTCAGCACGTGGTTGCTGAATAACGCTTAAGGCTCTATGTTATCAGGGAACTATAGAGATAGATGTAATGGACAGAAAGATCCCATTCACAGTAGCTATCCTAATGCAAAAACCCTTACCAAAATGGAGATGACCTATGTCTGTAATAAAGTCCTGTTGAAAACTGTTTTCAGATTTTTCATATTTCACCTATCAAGGAAATTTCCAAAGTGTATTTTGTCAACTCATGCATTTAGAAAAAAGCAAAAATTAAAAAAAAGGTTTTTATAAAAATGGAAAAGCCATTTCCAGAAGGGTAAGGAGAGGGGGATTCTTTGAGAAGAATTATTTTTGCTTTATAAGGAAATCACTGTGTTGTCCTTATTTTCCTCTCTCTGCTGCTGATTCAGTCTGCCACAGCCTTGCTCAGCAGGCAGACATGTGAGGGGCCGGATCTGAAAGACGAACTGAGTAAATGGAGAGACAAACCAGTCTTGGGTGGGAAAATTGAATATTATATAGAGTGCCAATTCTTCCCAAGTTATTGGTTTAAAGCACTTCCAATCAAGATTCAAACAAATGATTCTAGGGTGCATCTCAGAGAGTAAACAAGAAAGCATGGCTTAGGGGAAAAAAAAATATATATATACACACACACACACACACACACATATAGTTAGAAACTTCCTAGGTGATACAGCGATTTTTAAGTATTTTAGACTGGTTAATTAAATTAGATAGAATGGAACAAGTATAAAGGTCCTAATTATGCTATAGTTTAAAAAGTACATCAAAAAAGCACCGGTAACCTCCAAATTTCATTGAAAAAGCCACAAAAGCCGGTTTCCCACCCCGCTACACGTCCACTACTGGTCGGTAGGGGGCGCTGCTCATCCAATTTCCAGGGCTTCAGAGCGCCTGGCGCCCCCCCCCCCCCCCCAGATGAATACGTTTTACTGGAAGTAAAGCTATCTTCGGAAGCTATCTTCCTTGGTGACCTTGCTGACCCTGACAGGGGTACCTTTGGATCTACTTTATTCTTCCTCAGCAAGCCCCTTTCTCTGGCCTCTGTAACACCAGCAACCCCTTAATGAGGCCTACCACACGCCAGGCACTATGCCAGGGCCTCTCTGCGAACCAACTCTGTTGTCTCCAACAGCTCCATCTTTGGGTGAGGGAACTGAGGCACAGAGGGGTGATATAATTTGCTCGAAGTCACAGAGCTTGAATCCAAGCTGTCTGGCTCCAGGAGCCCTCTCTAAAGCCCCAACTACTGATTCTGCCACCCTTGCCCGAGAAGCTTAAAGACTTGGGGCGCCCCGGTGGCTCAGTGGTTGAGCACCTGCCTTCCACCAGGGCGTGGCCCCGGGGTTGAGTCCCAAGTCGGGCTCCCTGCATGGAGCCTGCTTCTCCCTCTGCCTGTGTCTCTGCCTTTCTCTCTCTTTCTCTGTGTCTCTCATGAATAAAATTTTTAAAATCTTAAAAAAGAGTAGCTTAAAGACCGAAAAAAAACCATAAATCAAAGGTGTCCGTGTTTTGCTGAACACAGATTTGGGAGAGGTGTGGGGGCTGGGAGCTGGGCTGGGCCAGCCGAGATCACTGAGATTTAGGGACGTGTATATGTTAGGCTTTAGCCTAACACCCAAGATTCTACATCAGGCACTGCAGGATCACCTGCCCCACCTCCTGCCCCAACACATCCGTGTGGAAAGGAGCACCAATGGGGGCCGGGAGGCCACCTACACCGTGGTCCCATCTCTGCCGCCAAAAAGGTTTGTGATCTTGGGCACTTGCTTTCCCTCTTGACACTTTGGGTTTCCCAATGATCAAGGAGTGAGCTTGGATCAAAGGAGTTGGCAGGAGAGTGTCTCCCATCCTGACAGTCTCTGGCTCTCTGGTCATCGGGACTTTGGGATAACCAGGATCCCTCCTCCTATGTCATTCAGGGTGGGCCAGTTACCCTTCAGTAACAAATGGCCCTACCTCACCCCCATCTCACCTTTACCCCATGATAAAGGCTGACAAGCAGCATCTATCCAGGACATTGCCAATCCCAAGGCAGGAGCAAGGAGACATGGAGAACCATGCTTTGGCCCGTAAGTCTATCCATGAGTAACACTTCTTCCACATTTCACTGGCTGAAGCTCATCACACATGACTACTTTTGAGTTCCACAGGGCAGAATGTATGATACCCTAGAGGGAGGGGTTCGGGGGGGGACTAATAATTAGCACAGTAACACTGCCTGCTATTTACCCATTTATTGAGTCCTTGTAAATATCCCAGGCATCTTGTGGGGTGCCTAGGTGGTGCAGTCAATTGGGCTACTGACTCTTGGTTCCTGTTCAGGCTGTGATCTCGGGGTTGTGGGATTATGCCTCATGTCTGGCTCCACGCTCAGTGAGGAATCTACCTGGGACTGTCTCTCCATCTCTCTCTGCCCCTCCCCTCCCTAAATCAATAATTAAATCTTTAAAAAATATATAATTGAGGTATCTTGTGACGTGAGTCCCAACTCCAAGATGAATAACTATAGAGTCAACCGATGGAAAGTACTATGTGCACCAAACATTAATCTGTGTTTACACCAGTATTTTTGTGAGAATATTAAGGTGGGAAGGTACACATGATCTTATTTGGTCTTTACAACTCTGTGAGGCAGATAGGATTATCCCTGTTTTACAGATAAGAACACTGAGGGTAAGTCACTTGGGTCAAGGTCACATGGCTTCTAAGTGGCAGAGCCAGATGAGGATCCCAAGCCCTCTGATTCTGAATTCTATACTCTTAGCCTTTCTATCACACACCTCCCACAAAAAGCAGTAGAAGCCCAGGATGGGCCAGCCAGGCTCCCAACAGTACAGAATACAGGCCAGCCTACTGGGAGTCAGAGGAGGTCCGCAGGTGGTGGCCACTGGCACTGGACAGGCTGTGATGCCCGGCTGGACCAAGGAGCCTGTGTGTTCTGCGAGACGAAGGGCCCTGGGACTCATTGGCTCTGTATAATTCCTCAGCAAAGACACATAGACACTCGAGCACACCTTGCTGGGGGGGGCAGTGAAGACAGAGAGACGGGTGCTGTCAGAAGATGAAGCCGGGGGGAAAGCCAGGCCTCACAGAGAGAGGGCTCCTGGAGCCAGACAGCTTGGATTCAAGCTCTGTGACTTCGAGCAAATTATATCACCCCTCTGTGCCTCAGTTCCCTCACCCAAAGATGGAGCTGTTGGAGACAACAGAGTTGGTTCGCAGAGAGGCCCTGGCATAGTGCCTGGCGTGTGGTAGGCCTCATTAAGGGGTTGCTGGTGTTACAGAGGCCAGAGAAAGGGGCTTGCTGAGGAAGAATAAAGTAGATCCAAAGGTACCCCTGTCAGTGTCAGCAAGGTCACCAAGGAAGATAGCTTCCGAAGATAGCTTTACTTCCAGTAAAACGTATTCATCTGGATTTTATTTTTTTTTATTTTTATTTATGATAGTCATACAGAGAGAGAGAGAGGCAGAGACATAGGCAGAGGGAGAAGCAGGCTCCATGCACCGGGAGCCTGACGTGGGATTTGATCCTGGGTCTCCAGGATCGCGCCCTGGGCCAAAGGCAGGCGCCAAATCGCTGCGCCACCCAGGGATCCCCTTCATCTGGATTTTAAAGGTATGTGTATGTGTGTGCATACACAGGTACACTGGACCCCGGAATGGACATGCGCACAATCACGCTGGATGAGAGCAGGGCCCTGACGTTGATGCCTACTCTCCTTTCTTGGTCTTGGAATGGTACCTTGGGTCTTGAAGTCCCGAAGAACAGAGACACAGAGGGCCTGGTGTCCTGGCCGGGGAAAGCGCAGTATGTGGGCAGGGCATCACCAAGCACCACGAAAACACTCCAGGGGAATCTGCATGGAATTCTGTAAGAGCAGAGCGGTGAGGGCAACTCACTCAGGGAAGACTTCTTGGAGGAGGTGGCATCTGAGGGATGGCTGCGGAGACGAGAAGAGGAAGGACAATCCAGACAGAGGGAACAGCATGCTCGAGACAAGCCAGGCATTTCATCGATTGACTCATCGATGTTGAGTTGACGTCTTGGAGTCAAGGCCCATGCTCGATAAGTGGACAGTGTGGGAGATGGCATGACCTTACAGAACAGAGTGTCCCACTGGGGTCAGACTGTCAAGGCCATGAACCTGTTTGGCACCCACTCCAAGGACCTGGGAGTTTCTTCTGCAGAAGGGGGCAGCAGAGAGCGCTGGAAGCCGGCAATGTGAGGCTCTGTGGGGAGTGGACTTATGGAAGGTGAGACCTGCTGATGGAGACACTTCCCAACCCCAGAGGAACCCGGAGCTGCTGCCCTGGCTGGAAGCCACTTCTAGGAGCCATTTCTGCCGCTGGTGACAGGACTGGGAACTCAGCAGGGAAGAATAAGTAAGGTTTGGCACTCTTTCTAGAATCCTAGAAGGAAGGTTAGCAACTGGTTGGGCCTGCTCCCTTCTGAGGATCAGAGAAGGTTCTCTGTGGGCACCCCCAGTGAGAGAAACCACCAGCCTCCTGGGCACCTCTCTCAACTAGGAAAGACAAGGTCTGTGGATGCCCTGCTCACCCGGATGCCTCATCCTTGGCATCCAGGCAGTGCTGGCTGCTTCTGCAAGCACATGGGTGCTCTGTCTCTGCTGACCAAGCATATTTTAGGACAGGTGAAGAAAGCACATGAGTTCACACCACTTTCCTCATCTCCAAAGGGATAATCATTCATGGTTAAAAAACAACACAGCAGGTTGTGAGCAAGAAGAAACTGGACCCTGTCCCATTTCCATGCAACATGGACGATGAAGTCCAGGCCCCCTCCATGAAAATCAGAAATGCCTCCCCCTTTCGGATTGGTTCCAAACCTCTCCATGCTGATACACGTACCCGCCTGCACATACCAGCCACTACACTGGGCACCGCACACACGGGGCCTGCTACGTTCATTTTCTCATTACAAACGTGCAGGACCTCTGCAAGGTAGGGACTGCTCTCCCTACTCCACAGACAGGGACACTGAGGCTCAGAGAAGCGAAGTTGGGTGGAATCATAGGGCTAAAAGAGCAGAACTTGCTGTCCAGCTCAGCTGTTCGGGAATCCCAACTGGCTCTTCATCATTTTTAATAACTTCCCCGTGATATTCGTACATGTATGAGGTCCCTGTGATGACTGTAACAAACTGTCACAAGTTGAAGGGCTTAAAACAATAGATATTTATTCTTTTATAGTTCTAGAGGCCAGAAATCTGAAAATCAAGGGCCATGTTCATCCTGGAGGCTCTAGGGAAGATTTTCTTCTTCTCTTCAGCTTCCAGTGGCTGCTGGCATTCCTTGGCTTCTGGCTGCTGCCTCACTCTGATCTGTGCCCCATGTGGTCATGTTGTCTCCCCCTCCATTTCTGTCAGATTTCTCTCTGCCTTTTTTTTTTTTTTTAGATTTTTTTTTTATTCACTTGAGAGTGCAACCTAAGCAAAAACCAAGAGTGGGATGCCTCTTTCTTATAGTATATGTGTGACTTTTTATTTTTTTATTTTTATTTTTTTAAGATTTTATTTATTTATTCATGAGAGACAGAGAGAGAGAGAGAGGCAGAGACACAAGCAGAGGGAGAAGCAGGCTCCATGCAGGGAGCCTGACATGGGACTTGATCCCAGGTCTCCAGGATCACGCCCTGGGCTGAAGGCAGGCGCTAAACCGCTGAGCCACCGGGGCTACCCTGTGACTGTTTTTAGAGCTCACCTAGATAACTCAGGATAATCTCCCTATGTTCAGATCCTTAACTTAATCACACGTGCAAAGACTCTTGTTTCAGTAGGGGAACATTCACAGGTCCCGGGATTAGGACACGAATATCCTCAGGAGGCATTTCCAGCCTACCACATTTGCCCATTCCTTCCTTAATTCCTTCACAGACCTGGATTGAGTGTGTTGGGCACTGTGCTAGGAGCTGGGAGCTAGAGAATCGAGAAAGGACACAGTCCCTGCCCTCGAGGACCCTTCATACCCATTCCCAACTGCTCTTGTGATAACAGGAGAAGAAGACACAAGGACAGTCACAATAGCTAGCACTTACTACCTGGGCACTGACATATACATATATTAACCCACCTGACCCTCATGACAGCCTTATCCCCATTGACAGGGTGGCTCCACAGTCTGTATGTGTCACCTGTCTGTACAGAATGCTACAGGAGCAGAGGGGAGAAGTGGTCAAGATAAGGGAGGGTATAGTCAGGGAAGGCTTCCTGCAGGAGGTACCATGCCACTTCCAGGGAATCTGGAAGAACAGGAGTTGGCCAAAGGAAGTGGCTTGGGGGAGGAGTAGGATTGAGGAGGCACCCGAAGCAGAGGGAGGCAGGAGGAAGCTGGGATGCTCCAGGACAGGGGTGAGAAGAGACTGGAGATGGGAGAGGCTGAAGCCTGTTGAGCCTTCTCCCTAGAGAATGGGCTGGAATCCCATTGTTCCTTCCATGTGTATTTCCCAGATGTGCTTGGTGAGGCAGCTGTTGAAAATCACCTGGGGAATTGGGTCACCTGGAAGAAGGGGAGGAGAGGAGAGAGGCTCTGAGTCTTCTTGCTCACTGCTCCCCCAAAGGGGCCTCATGGTCCCCTGGGGCAAGCCCCTCCACTCTGAGGTTCCAGCTCTGGCACGGCTACTCTCTTGCCGGAGCTGCTGGGGCTGCACTTGGAGCTCTTTGACCAAGGACTTGGGAGCCCTGGGACTCTGGTCCCAGGTCTGCCTCCAGCCACCCGGGGTCTCCTAGTCTGGGCCCTCAGTGCAGGTCACATGTGTCATGACTGCCCAGTTATCAATTCGGCAAGGACAGGACTGTAGCTGCTCCTTTTTTCTCTGTCTCCCCAGCATGCCCATACAACATAGGCACTTAACAGAAGGAATGTGACAACACAGAGGGCATGCCTGCAACGTCTTGCTGGCCCCAGTGACAGTGCTGAGCCACAGACCCAGTCCTAAGGTGGGGGAGGCAGGCGTCCATCAAACCATCACCCAACCGAGGTAAAGCTGCAGACAGACACTGGTTGAGGAGAGTGAAGGGTCAGGGAGGGCTCCCCTGAGAAAAGGAGCTTTTGAATTTGGTGTGACCTTGTCTTTGAGGAGAAGAACCACAAATCTGACTGTGGGCTTTGGGCTTGGTTCACCTGGGATTTGTTCATGCTCAGATCTGAGCCCCCCCACCCCTGCACCCAAGGTGAACTGGGTGAGGTGTCTGCGTTTCCTGGTCCCCCAGTTAGGGGATGTGATGCCAGAGAGGGCTCTGACAGCCATTTCTGCAGCTTCCCGCAGACAATAGCCCCAGCTCCTGTTCATCTCCTTTCTGGGTGAGCCTCTTTGGTGAGAGAAAATGGGCAGGCGGACTTGGACGAACTCACAAGAGGGTTCCAGGGGCAGGCAGCAGCCCCAGCTGCTACAAGCCTACCTCCCTGCCCTCAGGCTCACTGGACCTCCTGCAGCTGATATGCACAGGTTAGTGCTAATCTTTGGCCTAGAGCAGGTACTGTACTGTACTCTGCAGCAGGTACTGTATTACCCCCATTGTACAGACGTGGAAACTGAGACTCAAAGTATCTTGTCAAGGAGCATCCAGCTGGCACAGAAGCCCACACTCTTCCCAGAACCAGCCCCACCCCCAACCTCTAACCCTACCCCATGACCTCCCAGTTTGGACTTTCACTGCATCTTGAACGCTCCAATCCTCAAACTCCCAAGCCTCTCTTCTCAGGAGGGGCTTGCAGAGGAATTCAAGTATCAAGGGGGTGGGGAGGGCAGATAAAGGCCACACCCACCCCTGGAACTGGGGCTGCACAGAGGAGGAATGTAGCCCCATTCAAAGCTGAGCAGGAAGACCAGAGGCCAGGGAAGAGAGGTTCCTCACCGCCCACTCCAGAGCCCCTGCCTGGGTCTCCACCCCGCTCTTGGCTCCCGTGGGTACCGGGCTGGGGCTTCCTCGGGACCCACCCTGGGCTGGAGATGAGGGACAAGAAGATGCTGAAGACGCATCCTGTCCTGATGGGTTTTCCAGCATGCTGGGGGCGATGGGCTCCCCTCCCCCTCAGAATTATACAACTAACTAGGCATCTGGACGAAGGCAACTGAACTCAGTACTTCAGACTAACAGGCAAGATGGTGTGCCATCAGGGAGGGCTTCCTGGATGAGCTCTCTTGACCGAGCGAGCCGGAAAGCTAAGCGGGAGTGCTAAGCGGGAGGGGACTCAGCCGAGGCCTGCATTTGGGTTGGGGGCAACCGGAGCCCCAGGGGCCCGGCATGCCCAAACAGCAAGGCGGAGGCGGGAGAGGAGACAGGCGGGATCCTGCAGGGCCCCCGGCCCTCGGGGTCAGCATAGGAGCCCCCGTGGAGGCTCGGCTGAGTGCCAGCTGGGGGAGGCTCAGGTCCGGGCGTGCAGGTGCTGTGGGTCCTGGGGGACGAGGCTGGGGCCTCCGGGGCTGCCACGCAGGGTGGGAGTGGAAACCTTCCTAAGTGAGCTGGTGGGTGAGTTGCCTTGTTTTCCCTTCCTCCGGCCTCCTCTCCACCTCCTCGGTCCGAGTGCCCCTGGGGGCTGGAGCGGTTTCCTGCCCCGAGTCTCCGTGTCCTTCCCCAGCAGCGACCTGGCCCCAAAGTGCTGTTGAGGGACCTGCGGCCCGGAGCCCGGCGCTGGTTATTTCCAGCCCGAGGTCAGGAGGCGGGAGTCTAGGAGCGTCCAGGTGTGCCTGGCCCGGAGTCTCAGCGCTGGGCGGCCGAGGGTAGGTAGGTCCACCTCTCTGGGGCTCCGCGTCCTCGGACGAGTGTCGAGTGTCGCAATCACGCTCGCGTCGGAGCTCGCAGCGCCTGCGGGTCGCTCGGGCGCGGTCGCGGGGGGGCGCCGAGTACCCGGCGGTCACGGGAGGGGGCGGGGCGCCGAGGGCCGCGGGGGGTGCGGGGCGCGGCGGGGCGGGGCGCCGAGGACCGCGAGGGGTGGCATCGGGGGGGCGCGGCGGGGCGGGGCTCCGAGGACGCGAGGGGGGGCACGGGGGTGCGCGGGCGGGCGCCGAGACCGCGAGGGGGGAACGGGGGGGCGCGGTCGGGCTGGGGCCCGAGGACCGCGAGGGGGGCACGGGGGGGGCGCGGCGGGGCGCCGAGGACCGCGAGGGGGGGGCACGGGGGTGCGCGCCGGGGCGGTGCGCTGAGGTCCGCGGGGGGCGCAGGGGCGCGTGCGGGGCGGGCGCCGAGGACCGCGAGGGGGGGCACGGGGGGGCGCGGCGGGCGGCCCGAGGACCTCCCCCCCCTGGCGCCCGGCACCGGAGTGTTGGGGCACGGGGGGCGCGGCGGGCGCCGAGACCGGCGAGGGGGGCACGGGGGGCGCGGGCGGGGCGGGCGCCGAGACTCGCGGTGGGGGCCCGGGGGGGCGCGGCGGGGCGGGGCGCCGAGGACCGGGGGGGGGCACGGGGGGCGAGGCGGGCGGGCTCTGTAGGGCCGCGGGGGGCGCAGGGGGGCCTGGCGGGTGGGGGGGGGGGGGGGGGGGGGGGGGGGGGGGGGGCGGGGCGGGCGCCGAGGACCTCGAGGGGGGTCACGGGGGGGGCGCGGGCGGGGCTGGGGGCGCCGATACCGCGAGAGGGGGGCACGGGGGGTCGCGGGCTGGGGCGCCGAGGACCGCGAGGGGGCACTGGGGGCGCGGGCTGGGCCCGGGGCCCGAGGACCGCGGGGGGGCACGGGGGGGCGCGGGCGGGGCGGGCGCCGAGTGGCCGCGGCGGGGCGGACGGGGGTCGCGGGGGTGCCGCGGGGCCCCGCGCCTCGGCCTCGAGCCTTCCCGAGAGGGCGGGGCCTCCGTGCGGGGGGCGGTTTCCGGGCGCCGGTTTTGGGGGGCCCGCGGGAGAGCGAGGCGGCTGGGCGGGGTCGACCCGGCCCGGGGGAGCGCGGCTGCTTTTGTCTGCAGCCTCCGCGCCGCCGCCCCTCCCCGCCCGCCCGCCCGCCCGGAGCGCGGGGCTGCGGCGCGGCTGACACTGCTCGGCCGCCGGCGGGCGGAGGCTGCGCGTGGCGGCGGCGCGCGGGCGGCGGGCGGCGGCGGGCGGCGGCGGGCGGGCGGCGATGGCGGCGGCGGCGCGGGGCGGGCTGCGGCGGGCGCGGCGGGCGGCGCGGGGCTCGGGCTAGCCGCGGGGCCGGCCGGATGGCGGGCGGCGCGGGCTGGGCGGGCGCCCCCGCGGCTCTGCTGCGCTCCGTGCGCCGCCTGCGCGAGGTGTTCGAGGTGTGCGGCCGCGACCCCGACGGCTTCCTGCGCGTGGAGCGCGTCGCGGCGCTGGGGCTGCGCTTCGGCCAGGGCGAGGAGGTAAGGGCGCCGCGCGCCGTCCCCGGGCTGGGACCCGCCGCCCCCGCCGCGCCCGCGGCAGCCCAGGGGGCCTCCCAGCCCACCTCCCCTCCCCCGCCCTGCACTGCGGGCCGCCGGCTGCTGGGTGTGTGGGAACCGAATTCCAGGACGCGGGGGGGGGGGGGGGCGCCCCGCTGGGCCCAGCCAGGGTGGGGGGCCAAGGAGGAGCGCTCTGCGGCCTGGCAGCGCCCACCCTGCACACGGAAGGGGGGTGACACGTGCTGGCCGCTCACGGGCCCCGGTGGGCAGGCCTCACGGCGGCGGCGGCCGGTGGCTGCGGCAGGCCGGCCAGGGCCAAGCTGGCGGAGGGCAGCCGAGCAGTGTCTCCTGTGGTAGGCCCGCGTCTGTCTGGGGAAAGCAGTTCCCTTGGTTGTTAGCAGGGCAAGCATCAGAGGGTGGGAGTTGCCAGTGGGGTGGGCGGAGGAATATCAGTAAATGCCCCCTGGACCATGGCCATGGGCACGGGGACTGGTGACTGTGCCTGGGAGGAAAGGCAGGGGACCCACCTGGCAGGAGAGCATCCATCCCCAGCCTCCTGTCACTGCCCACTCTGACCCGCCCAGGGTCTTCTCCTGGGAATAGAAGTCCCGCCTAGTGAGTTAAGGCCACCTAAGGCCTCAGGCTCCGCATGGGAAGCAGGGGGGCTGAGGGCCTCAGGTGGGCCAGTGGTTCACAATCTGTCCCTGGGGACCCCAGGCCTAGCATTCTGGATTGTGGGAGAAACCTTGACGTGGTTAGGTTGGACCCTTGCCTCTCTGTCACCTGGCAAGGGGGAGATGATAGATGATCATCTCTCTCTCCATAGCATTTGGGCATGGCGAGGATTTGGGAGCAGTAGGTGGAAGAGGATGAGGCAGGTATCAAGTTTAAGAACCCAGATTCCCCATCCCAGGAAACTCAGTGCTGTGGTTCCTGTTGGAGCCCACATTTCCTGCAGCCATCATGATCCTTCTCCTTCCCCTAAGGCCAGCCAAGCCCCTCACCCTCACCAGTGGCTCCCTCTGAGACCAGCTGAGCAGCCCCTTAGCATAGGGAGAGCCCCAGCACACGGGACACAAAGCACAGCACCTGCCTCGCTCTGCTTGAACCTGGAGTTCCAGAACAGCGAAGCAGTTCTTCCAGCAATCTGTGCAGGAAACCACCTGAGCCCCCAGCAAGTGTCGTCCCTTTACTCCCGAGCTGGATAGCTGCTGTTGTTAGAACCTTCTCCCTCAGAGCCAAACCTGTTTGTTACATAGTCGGCACGGTTCTGCAAAGGGACGCTCCTGGGTCCCTCTTCTATGTGACAGGCTTTAAATATTTGAAAAGAGCGCTCCTGCCCCCTTTACTGCTTCCCATCCACTCCTTCCCATCTTTACTTCTCTGGGTCGAATACCCTGTATTCCTGAAGCGCCAGCCATTTCCATATGACCTGGCAGAGGGGCCAAATCTGTGGCTTATGGCCGTGGAGCCGCCCTAGTAATAACACAGAGGCCCTGAGTCAGGAGCACCCCCTACCCAGGGATGGCTCCAACCCCAGCAGCTGACACACATGCAGGTGATTCAAGGTGAGGCTGCCTTTTGCGTGGTGTACCACACTTTTCTTTCATATTGACTTTATGGCCACCAAAACCCCAAGGATCTTTCTTAGAAACCTCTGCCAAACCAGGATTCCCCTCAATCCTGGAGAAAGGTCAGTGATTTCTTTCCTTTGACAGCATCATCTTATATTATTACAGAAGCAGTTTATAATCACTGTAGGAAGTTAGAAATATGGGCAAGCAAAAATAAAAGTATTATGTTCCATCTCCCAGGCTAGATCTGCTGTAACACCTTGGTCACATCCTTCCAGAACTATTTCTATGCTTATATGTAGATCTCCCTCATAAAATGAGATCATGCTGTGCATACTGTTTTGTAACCTGATTTTTTTTCCAGTAAATGATCATCACTTTCTGCTTCAGTAAATTTTCGTCTCATTTAATATGCAGACCGTATTCACATTTCCCTGTTTGGCCCCAAAATGTCGATTTTTACTGTTTTGTTTAAACCAGTTTCCTGTCTAGAACTGTGCAGTGCGTCAGTTGTCATGACCCATAGGTCTCTCTGTTCTAATGCAGTTCCTTTTTAAGAAAAAAAAATTTTTAATGATCCTGACTTGTTGAGATCAGGCCTTTTATCTGTGTCAGTGATTTCTTGAATCAAAATCTGTTACTTGGCCCTTATTCCTATTACATTTCATCTTGTTCATTTTGCCTCCTGGTAATAGACGATAGAGAAAATTTAAGATCCCATCTCTAGCACTCTCAGCCACTATCCTGCCTGCAGGTTGGAAAAGCAGGTGTTTTGTCTGAATCCACAGGCTGATTGCAAACACAGGGCAGGACCACGGACAGGGCCTAGTAGAGGCGGCTCTATTCAAGCTGTATTGTTGATGCAGACCCACAGACAAACATTTTGCTTCCCTACTCACTATACATTACAATGGAGGAAAGTCACTTCTCTACAGGTAGGGATCCCTTCAAAACTCTACGTGCTTGGACAATTTCTATTTTATTTGTTCAAAAATCAGGTGGAGACCTAGATTTCCCAACCCACTAGTGCTCGAGGCTGGATAACTGTTGTTTGTTAGATATGGGGTTCAGCAAACTTCTCAGGGCTGGTTACCCACATTTTACCAACTACCCTCAACACCAAGGATGCCAGAATCCTTTGCAGAAATCAAAATTTGCTACTAGATTGCAAAGTATAAAATAACCATGAGGCCATACTAATATAAATAAATGATTGAATGAATGAATGAACAAATGTATACTAGGAGCATTTCCCATACAGAAATAATTTATAATTAATAATAAATAATTTACTCTTCAAGGACGTAGAGCATAACTCCCCACCCCTTAGTCAGACGTGCGTAGTGACTGCCTTCTAAAGGGGAAGGAGTGAGTTTCCAGCAGAGAAGCCTGAGAAGCACTGGCTCAGCCACACGATCAAGGTCAACATCAACAGTGATAAGTCAGATAGATCATGTGTACCCTTGATGTGATGTCATAAGAGGCACTTTACCTCACTGGTCTTCCTCCTTGAGCCCATAACCCCAGTCTAGTCATGAGAAAAATATCAGACAAACCCCAACCGAGGGATCTTCTGCAAAACACCTAATTGGTATTCCTCAAATTTGTCAAGGTCATCAAAACCAGGGGAAGTCTGAGAAACTGTCACAGCTAAGCACAGCCTACGGAGACACGGCAACTAAATAATGTAGACAGGATCCTGGAACAAGAACAGGACATTAAGTAAAAACTAAGGAAGTCTGAATAAAGTATGCACTTGAATTAGTAATGATATTATGTATATATAAGGTTGGCCTCTGACACCCCCCTGATTTATTATTGGCTTAGGAATCATAGTAGAAAAGAGAAGAGAGAAAATTTGATGAAAATATGAGTACCTGAAATTGCAACACAAAGGCTGACCTTTTGAAGAATGCGAAGATGGGGGGAAACACCCCTGTCCAAACCCTGAAAGTCATTAGTATGTGGGAGCAGACAATGACAAGACCATGTTGACTTCTTATGTCTTTTTTTTTTTTTCTAACCTTTCTCAGCCTCTGTTTGCTCATCCATAGAGTGGCGATGATAATAGTCCCCATTCCACTGGGTCATCATGGGGCTTGAACCAGCTCCTATATGTGACATACATAGTCCAGGGTCACCGAGTAGGCACACTGTCAGGACTGCTCCTGCACTTGTTATGATTGTCTTCTAAAACCTGCAGGCACCTTTGTGAGGCTGTTCTGGGCCAGGGGTTTTCTGGGGTTGAGGTCAAGGTCTGTGACTTGCTCTTGCACCACAACATCTGTGGTGCTCTCAGCTCAGAGCTGCCAGCCCCTCTTGCAACCTTTCAGCAGTCTGGGGATGGAAGACCTTCAGAGCAGCCAGAGGTGGGCCACATGCTTGTCCTCTTTCCAGTTTGAAGACCATCCTTCCTGCTAGAAAAATTGCAAACAAAAGTAGTTGAGTGTCATCTCTGCCATCTGTTAACAGAGCACCAGCTCCCCTGAGCAGGGGGCCTGTCCTTCCCACTGGGGATGAGGCATTCATGTCCCCCACAGGTGCGGCTGGAGCTTGGGAGGTAGGGAAGTGATAGCAAGATCAGGAAAGCCTCAGCCATTCTCTGTAGAAGATTGGATGTGTGTTTGGGAACAGGCTGGCTCTAGCAGGAGACTATGACATACAGTCAGAGAGGAGGAGGGTCTGGACTTGGGCAGCACTGACGGATGGAATCAGCAGGGGCCCAAAAGGCCTGCAAAGCCCCAACAAGTCACTCCTAAACAATGCAGTTCAAGGCATTATTGGTGAACAGGTGGCCTCTATGTGTCCTGGCCTAATGGGGACATGCTAGAAATGACCGAGCTGACAAAACAAAGGGGAAAGGCCTAGGTCCTGAGCTTTGAAGACAAGGTCGGGGTGCCTGTGGCCCACGAAGGGGGAACAGAACAAGAGTGAAAGACCTCTTTCCTGCACTTCTGCTCCTGCTGGGTGCTCCCTAGAGGGTGCAGTCCCTCAAGCATAGGGGTGAGTGCAAGGTACCACGCCCCAGGGCTGGGAGTGGGTGGTGCAAGTCCTAGCTGGGATGCAACGGCCTCTGGCCTCTGACCTGCCCGCACCACAACCTGGCTGTGCTGGGAGGAGGGCTGTGTGATGAAAGCCCATGGGGTCTGGTCCATCTTGTTGGACATTCTTGAAGTGGCCTGAATCCATATGGCACACCTCTTTAGGTTATAGCTTTCTTCCCAAGATACTGGGTTCTAGAAAAGATGAAAGCTCTAGGGAGTGTAAGACTTGGTTGCAGGCAGATGCCTGGTGCCTCCCTGTTGAGATCTGAATGAGGGAATAGAATCAGGCCTTCCAAACAGCAAGACACGCCCCCAAAGCAGTTCCTGTGGCTGGAGGAGGATCTGAGCTACCAGTAGGTGCTGGGCTGTCCCCCTGTGAAGTAAGACTTGCCCCCCCTTTCACAGGTGGGTGCCCCAGGGCTCAGAATTACCAGCCTGGGTGGGCAGAGTGGATATTACACCTGGCCCCAACTCCAAGGCCCAGGAATGTTCCCTGGCTTCAGGAAGAGAACCAAAGAGGCAAAGAAGGCAAAAGGAGGTGGGGTGGTGGAAGCTGGGACAGAGGGAACAGCGTTTGGCCTGTGGCTGAGGATCTCTCTCATGCCTCCCCGGAGTTGTGGGCCTAGAGGGCGAATGCAGGAACCTGGTGGGTGGGGGGCAGATAGCTGAGAAACCTGTCCTCCTCCCGTGGCCTGGGTGGCTCCTCCACCATCTGCAGTGGTCAACAACCCTGTCCGTGGGTCCCTTCCACGGACTTGAGGAGGGAGGTTCCTCACCTCACCCTGGGGTAAGTGTGTGAAGCCACGGGGCTCCTATGCCTCCTGCTGTGGTGGGCTCTGTGGCCCTTGCAGCCATAAGTCAGCCCCAGCCCCAGCCCTGAGCAGTCCCACCAGTGCAGAAGGAGAGGCTGCCAGTCCCAAGTGACGGTTAGAGCTGGGCCAGCTGGTGGAGGGAGGGATAGGGGACATGCCTGCTGACCTGGAAACAGAATGAATGTCATGAGTGCGTTAACTGCTGTCTACACACACACACACACACACACATACACACACACACACACACACGATTGGGTGAAGGCCCTGAAATTTTTATAAGTGTAGCCTTAATGGAAATGCCTTTTCATGTAAGCGTTGTCTTTAGATGTTTTCAGGATTAAAAATTTTATTTTTCTCTCCATTAACACCTTGCATGCCTGCTGTATGCCAAAACTCTCCCTGGCACTGGGAGACCAGGGTGGCCTGGAGTTGGAAAGGAGACAGGCAAAGGAATGAAAATTGCTATCAGTTGGTGTTAGGTACAAAGAAGACACTAGGTACGAGACGAAACCAAATAAAGACTTTTGCCCCTTAGAATGATGGGGAGGAGGCCTCTTCTGTCCTGGGGCACATTTTTGTGTAATGAAGTCGGGGACTGGTTGCACCTGCAGATATCTGCAGGTGGCTGACCCTTGCAGAGACAGGAGCAGGCCTGGAGGTTAGAGATGTGCCAGGCGGCCTGTGGCGTGAAGGGAGATGGGCAGGGAGGGAGATCTCTCCAGGCAAGAGATGCTGGAAGTCAGAACAGGGCAGCCGTGGAGGAGGAGGAGTGGCTGAGTTTGGATACTAGAGCCCATGGAAAGTAGAGTGTGAGAGGAGAGAATTTGGAGAATTTGCTGGATGGGGAAGACTGAAGTGGGAGGCGGGTTGGGCAAGAAGTCAGGAGATGCACCTGACATCCACGTAGAGATGTGTGCCAGCACTGGGTGGATGAGCCCAAGGAATGCGCCTCAGGCCTGCTTCTGCTGGCAGACCCTTGACTGACCTTCTTCTTCCACACTGGCCCTTCTGTCTCATGGCCCCACAACAGAGGAGTTGTTTTGAAGGAAAAACAGAGAACCTGATTAAGGTGTGATTCAGCCCGCTTTAAAAGCCAGGCACAGGTTATGGCCCCAGGGACTCAGCTGGGCTGGCTTGGGACATCTCAAACCTTGTGTCTTCCATCCAGGATGCTGACTGCTTGTCTGTCAGCTTGTCCATCTCAGAGCTACTCCTTGCCCCCTCCCTGCACAGAGTAGGAACTGGCCAGGGCCATAGTTCGTTGCTTGAATATGCTGTTGACATGACTACTGGCCCTCTCCAGTGGACTCTGACTGAAGCCATCCCCCAATTAGACTGGGGCTCTTTGTACCCTTCTGCTCTATGCTGTTCCCCAACCCCACCCACAGCACCCTCTGATCCTTGGACCCCCCCCCACTGAGGCATACCTTAAGGCCACCAACCTGCCACCCCTGGGGTCACTGCTGAGGGCCCCATTGTTCATAGTTGCACACTCTTGGGGATGGAGGAACAAAGCAGCTCAGAATGTAGAAATTTGCATACAAGTGATGCAAGAGTAGAGTAAGCCTCCAGGTCGCCAAGTTCCCTTTAGACCTAAGACCCTGAGTCTCACCCATGTCTCACTTGCTGTAGCACAAAACTCAAAGAAGATGTCCAGCTTCCTCCAAAAGCCAGTGTTGATTGCGCATTAGCCTATAGTGGCCATTGTCTCCAGGAAGATCCCAATCTAAGACCAATAAATACCTGGACAGGGTAGACAGGTAAAACAGAGGGCTGATTTATACCAAAAAACAAAAACAAAAGAGGGGAGTAAGGGTACATTCAGTGCTTGTGTGACTCTGGAACAGCCCTGCCAAGAGCTGAGGACTCACTGCCTCCCTAGGCCAGCCCATTCTGTCCTAACAAGGCTCTGGCTGAGTTCTTTTTCATATAAGTGAGCTAAGATCTGTCCCACGAAGCTCCATCTTTTGCTCATTCTTCCCTCTCCTGATCCATCCAGCCATCTACCTGCATATTTGACAGTGCATCTACTTAAACATCCACTTAGCCAGCCAGCCAGCCATCTATCTGCTCATCCATCCATCTGAACATCTGCCTCCCTGTTGACCCATCTACTCATGCATTTGTTACACATCCATCCATTTGTCCATCCATCTGTTCACTCACCTTTCCACCAGCCTCCCCTGCCCATCCATTCACCATACAAACAGCATTTACCAGTCTCTTCCAGGCCTGAGGCCTAAGCACAGATCCAGGGCTGGGGACTGGAATTTTCAGGGAGTGACATGTGGCTGTTTGTGGAGAAGGTAGAGGAAGGACAGGGAAAGTGAGGGTGAGGGCTGGAGTAGGGGCCAAACAGTGACCTCATGGAGGGCTCAGGAGCTGAGGCTAGCTGGCTGGCTGGCTCCAATGAGTCGTGGATGGGCAGCAGCACCCCAGCATGTGCCTCCCTGCCTTGGAGTTAGCTGGTTTTAATTCCTCACTTCCGACACTGGCCATTGTGTCTGGAGAGGGCTGAGCCCTTACCGTAAGAAGCGAAGGCCTAGATTATTTCAAAGCTGCTTATTAGGATGGATGTACCTGTTTCCTTATCTGGAAAATGGGGGTCATCACCCCATTTGTGGAACTGGAGCATGGTGCCTCTTTCTTCAGGCCACCTATTCCATGATCCTTGTTGGCATCCCCGCTGGTCTCAGTCCTATGGGTGTGCCTCTGACCCCTTTCTGCCTGGTACTCTTCTAGACCTAGACCTCCCTTGTCCAGTGGCTCAGCCTCTAGTGACTTTCCTGTGGACGGGGGGGTGTGAAGAAATGATTTTTGCTATCTTCATAGTTCTCATTCTCTTTCATCCTGGAAACAACCCTGAGAACCAGAAAGGTAAAGTGAGTCATCCAGGGTCCCCCAGTAAGTGGAGGAGCTGGGATATGAACCCAGGCCTGTCTGGCTCTAAAGCGGCCTCCTTGGGACATCTGGGTTCAGCAGTTGAGGGTTTGCCTTTGGCTCAGGGTGTGATCCCAGGTCCAGGGATCGAGTCCCACATCAGTCTTCCTGCAAGGAACCTGCTTCTCTCTCTGCCCATGTTTCTCCCTCTCTCATGAATAAATAAATAAATCTTAAAATAAATAAATAAATGAAGCGGTCTCCTTAGTGCCTCCAGGTTTTTCCAGAGGAGGGGGAGAGAGAGGGGGAGGATGATCAGGTCTGAGTTTCAGAAATTTGACATTGGAGAAGCCTCAAATATGAGGCTTTGTCTGGCTTTCTAGATCTGGGGTGGCCCGGGTTCAGGAGGTGGAGCAGCACCCTGCTGGAGCCATAATTAGAAATAGGTTTATAATCTGCAGGGTGGCAGGGGCGGGGGGGGGCCCTCCAGGTGCCCGGGATGGGCCCCACAGGCCTGGCTGCCCTGGCTGTGATGGAAAGGCAGGTGGCAACAGGAGCTGAGGTTTTAGGGCGGAGAGAGGCTGCCAGCAACCTCACTGCAAATTGTGCATCTCTGCTGTTTCATGTGGGTTTCCTGCCAGGCACTCCATCATCCTCCATGGTCTTCAGGCGTGTAGGGCAGGGGCAGGGGGCCAGCTCCCAAACAGGACACCCGACAGTGCCCTGTCCCCATTCTCTGGGCTCCTTCGTCATCTTGGCCCATGCTGCAGGCCCTTCCCAGCCACGAAGGCCCTGCAGCCTCAGCCAGCCTTGACCTCCTTTTGCTCCCCGTGTCTCCACCTCCCCCAGCATCTCAGTTCAGGCCAGGCCGCAGTAATACTTTGTCAGGGCGCTGACTTCAGGCACACTTGGTCGGAGAAGGTGGCTCTGCCACCTTCTAGCTGTGTGAATCAAAGTTACATAACCTCTCAGGTGGCTCAGCCTCACCTGTAAGGCAGGGATAATATTAGCAAGCTCTTAACGCCACGTGTGACACAGATTAAGTGTCATAGATATTTGTTAATATCACTATGTCAGGTTTGGGGCTAGAGGGCATACAGCTGGTTAGGACAGGGCTCCTTCCCTGAGGGGCTCACCCTGGGAGTGGGTATAGCGGGGATGTTCTAAGAGGGAAGTTGGGGCTCACCTCTGTGCCCCGGGCAGCACTGGAGACTTGTCCAGGTGGCTTGGGTGCCAAGACAGGAGACTCACTCTGCCTGGGGAGGGGAATGCCTCCCAGGGCTGACGGTGGAATCTTAAACAGGGTCGACCAGGGCAGAGGGAAAGGATAGCTATGCCAGAAGAGAGACCCGCGGGGCAGGAGGGACGGCAGGTAGGAGAGGGAGCGAGCTGCCAGGCAGGTGGACAGATGGGGAGGTGGCTGGATAAGACATCAAAAGGGTTGAAGCAAAATGATAATGTGGCTCCGCTGTGTTTTAGACAAACCTGCCTGGCAGTCCCATGGGGCTGGGGGAAAAGAGGCTGACATGGAGACCACTGCCCTGGTGCAGGGGCAGAAAGAAGTGGGTGAGGCGACAGAGGAGTGGAGGGTCAGAGGGTGGCTTCCGGGCCGTCCACTGGACTTCACAGCACTGTGCTCGATGAGTAGGAGAGGGCATCATGTCACAAGTGTCCTGTGCTCCCCACTTAGGTGGCTGGGTGATAGGGCCTGAGCCCAGCTCAAGGATGTCTACCCACCTGCACAGCTCACGAGGCCTGCCCTCATGCTCAAGGATCCCTCCCAGGACAGCTGCTTTTTATTTCAAAAACAAGAAAGTTCCAAATATTATCAATTTATAACAACTCTATAGAACAAGAAAGCTAACCAGCACCAAATGGTATTTTTATGCCTTAATATCCACACTGTGTCTTTGGCAGTGACCCACATGTGGTTATGACCAGAGTGTATGAGCTGTATGGCCTCTAGAGGTACCTGGGCTGGCTGGTCAGCCCCTGGCCCCTGAGCTGGTAGGGGGAGGGTAGAGCCCAAAGGAAGCTTTGTTCCTGGATGATGCCCCAAGAGAGTGGAGTTGGGGGTGCTTGGGGGAAGAGTCCCAGGCACTGCACACTGGGCTGGCCTCCCTCAGTAACACTCACTATCGCCAAGGTCCCAGCCTGCCTGAGCTCTGTTCCTAGCCTGCTGCCTGGCTGCCAACTAGAGGACTGGCCTCTGCTGTGGGCTTCTCAAAAACCTGACCCCGAGTGGGTAGTGCCGGGAGATATCTGCTGCCATGTCCTAGACACTGAGTGGGTGAAGTCAAGAGTCTATTTGCCCATTCATCTGAGCAGAAGTATTGGGCTTCTGGCTGCCCTTGGTGAGGCCATCCAATGGTCTGGTCGTCGGCTTCTTCCTATCTGTCCCCTCCCCACCCCTCCCCTGCCTCTGATATGATTCGCCTGAGGCATGAGGGTGCCTGTTTCTCCACATCTCCAACAACACTGAGTATTATTTTAAATTTGTTTCTGCCAGCTTGATAGATGTATAATAAATATGTAATAGTATCTCAAACTTGGTTACATTTTCTTTTTTGATCACTGATGAGAGTTTGCATTTTTCCCCTGTTGCTATTTGTTCTTGGTATTTCTGCATAAACTGTTGTATCCGTCCCTTCTGAGCACTAATCAAGAGGAACTTTTGTTTTGATCTTTATATTTTTTTAATTGGTTCTTTATATTTTTTCAGAACTGCTTGTCATTTTCTATTCTTATACTTGCCTCCCTTTTGTATTTGTTGATCACATTTTATTACTTGAAAATTTTCCTACATTTGAATATTTCTTTTTTCAATGATATCATGTCTGCTTTATTTCTAATTATATGTATCATTTTCATAGTAGTGTAGGGGCCAAGGGCAGGCCACCTCAGAATGGAACACTTTGGAGTGAAGGTTATTTTGAGTAAAAAAAAAAAAAATCAAAACCCAGCAGATTCAGGAAAAACTCTTTACCTCCCCCTGACTGCCTAAAATAAATTGAGATAGAGGACCTGCTCTGTCACCTAGTTAACTACATTATGATATGAACTGGATATGGTAGACAGGGAGGAACCTGGCAAGGCCTGTTTAATCAGTCCTCTGAGTCTCATTGATTCTAAGTGGCCCCAACATTTGTTTACCAAACATGTATTCTTTTTCATCTTCCTGTGGTTTTCATTCCTTCCCTCTGAAGCCCCAGACCCCTACCCCCTTCTGCTCAGTTCAGGATGACCATATACCTCATTTTGCCTGACTGTCTTTGGAATTTCCACATCTGTGTGGGCTCCCCATAAATATGAAATGAAATCTGGTTTTCTCCTGTTAATCTGTCATGTCAATTTGATTCTTAGTCCAGCCAGAAGGACCTCGAAGGGCAAATGAAATTCTTCCTCCCCAGTGGTAGTTAGGAACTTATTTCCCATCTCTAGCAAGAATAAATGAGCTGTTTTCTTTCCAAAGCATCCCCCCCCATTTGTAAAAATATTTAACTTTAACCCACTTGGAATTTATTTTTTTTTAAGATTTTATTTATTTGAGAGAAAGGGAAAGCATGAGAAGAGAGAGGGGCAGAGGGAGAAGCAGGCTCCCTGCTGAGCAGGCTCCATCCCAGGATCCCTGAGATCATGGCCCAGGCCAAAGGCAGAAGCTTAACTGACTGAGCCACCCAGGCACCGCCTCCCAAGTTGGAATTTATTTTGAAGTTCATCCAACATTCAGTTCTATTAATATTTTAAATTTATTTCTAAACTAGAACTGAATTCCATTAGTTTTTTCCTTTTCTGTTTTTTTCTTACCCTTTACATTCAAAAGGAAAAGTTAAAGAATATGATGAACACCCAGATATACCCTTCCTAGATTCATCAGCTCTTACCATTTGGCCACATACACTTTCTTTTACTCTATCGGTAATTATCCATCTATAACTTATCTTCTTCGGTGTTGTTTTGTTTCACAGAAGCATTTTAAGTAAGTGATGACATCTTGACAGTTCCCCCATAAACACTTTAGAGTGTAAGAACAGGGACAGTCTCCCACCTAAACAAGTGTCATCATCGTAACTACAAATTATGTTAATTCAACAGTATCATCTAAGATTCAATCCGTATTCCAATTTCCACAGTTGTTCTCAAACTGTCCTTCCTAGCTTCTTTCTCTCTCTCTTCTTCTTCTTCTTCTTCTTCTTCTTCTTCTTTTTTCTTTCTCTTTTGATCCGGGATCCAGCCAGGGATCACATATCATATCTGGTTTGTCACATGCCTCTTTCATCTCCTTGAAATTAGAAGTATCTCTGATTTATTTATCTATGTTCTTGGCTTTCACTACATTGACATTTTCTTTCAAGTCCAGGCCGTTGTCCCATAGGCTGTCCCATAATCTGGATATTTCTGATTGTTTCTTTGCATTTTTGTCAAGGAGAGGTGACAGTGTGGACTTCTCAGAGCATCACATAAGAAGACACGTGACACCAGTTTGTCCCTTTATTGAGTTTAATCACTTGGTTAAGGCTCTGCCTGCCTGACCCCTTCAATATAATGTACCTCTTCCCCTTTATAATTAATGAACATTCTAGGGGGCAGTGATTTGAGACACTGTAAATATTTGATTCCCCAGCAGCTTTTCACGCACTGGCTTTAGCATCCACTGATGTTCCTTGCTGCGTAAATTACATTGGTGGCAGCAAAATGGTGATTTTTTTTCTAATTCTATCATTTCTTCTAGAGAGGGCATGTTGTTCAGCGAAGATCTTTCCTTCACCCCCTTTTCTGAATGTCACTATGGACTCACGCATGCTTTTCTTTCCAGGGTGTTATTATAATCCATTACCATCATTCCTATTTTTGATGCTCAGAGATATTTTTGTTTTATTTTTAATGCAACATAAAATTTTGCTCATTAGTCAGCATAAAACATTTTAAAATTGAGACATCAATCATCATTACCTTTAAAAAAAACTCTCTGATACTCTTTACCACTTATGGATTTATAAAGCATATAACACGTTCTCAAGGTCTTCATTTGGTATTGTTTTTAAATTTATTGTTAGCCATCTTTACTATATGTTTAATTTTCCCAATAGGAGCAAAATATTAACATAAAAATAAATGTCTTACAATTAGGCTAAATTAATGTTTAATATTTAATGTGTTTTGTTACTACTGAAGATGAAATACTTTTTTCCCATTGATTTTATTCCTAGCTGCATGTCACTAGCACATAGAATACAATTGATTTTTCTAAATTTATCTCATAACTCACCACTGGTATGTACTCATTTATTACTTTTAGTAATTTTCTGGTTGATTTCTTTGGATTTTCTAAGTAAGCAATCATGTCCTCTTCAGAAAGCAATAATTTTATTATGTCTTCCTTCCCTGTATTTATGACTTCAATTACTTTTGCTTCTAGAAGTAGTTGGAACAGGGGTGGGTACGGGAATTGCTCTAACTCAGGAGGGCTTGGGAATGAGGCATGCTAGGATGTTGACTACATGACCTTGCTGCAAGTTAGGAAAATAGGCTGATAGGTGCCTGGGCTGCAGTTACCCTGGTGGTCTCGCAAGCAGTGCTGCCCAGGCTCCTGTTGCTGTGGGAGGTGGTCTACCTTAGAGGGAAGGGGCTGGCAAGAGGCAGTCAGGTGTTTTTGGTTGTGAATTGGTGGGGGACTCCAGCCTTGAGGTGCAGGCAAACCCAGGCTGAGAAGACTCAGCCTCTGGGGCTGGACGGGTCAGAGGTCAAGTCCCAGGGACTTGCTGGCTCTGTGACCTGGGCTGAGTCTCTGAGCCTCACCTGTGAAATGGGGATATGATGCCGTTCTCCTTGACAGTGGATTGAGAGAATGAGGCGAAGCACTTAGCGCCATGCCTGGTGCACCCTAAGCCCTCTATGGGGGGGGAGTTATTTTTGTGAACCCTCTAGAGCTGAAGGGACATTTAGAAGAGGAAGTACAGCACTGGGCATGGCCGGCTGCGGAGGTGCTGGCTGCTGCCCCTATCCCTTGTTGTATGTGGCCCCAGGTTGTGGATGATGATGATGACGATGGAAAAACATGTGAGCACAGCTCTGTGATGGGCACTGTGCCTGCCACAGTGGATACAAGAGGGAACTGAACAGCAGGAAGGAGTACAGGCTCTTGAAGTTTGAAATCTGGCTCCATCCCTTCCTAGCAAGCAAGCCCTTATTCCCTGTGCCTCAGTGGCCTCACCTGTAAAGTAGGGATAATAATAGAAACTCCTCCATCAGCTTGTGACGTGTACATGGGTTACTGCATGTACACCTGGCTAATAGTACCCCCCACCACGTCATTGTCTCATTGTCAGATTATATCATTGTCATCATTATTATTGCTGTTATTCAGCGAACACTCAGCCCAGCCAGGGAGCCAGCCAGAGAGCCAGCCAGGACCTGTCACTCCCCTGGAGAGGTTGTACCGTGTGATCTGAGTCTGTGCAGGCTTTGCTATCACCCCCACTGTGGCTGGAACATTCTCACCACAGCCACCCAAGCACCCCCTTGCCAGCCTCAGAGGGCATGTGCTAGGCTCAAAGCCCAAAGGCCCCAGGCCTGCTGTCCCTGGCTGTGTGAGGTCACTAGTCACTCAATCTGATTTCCCTCCCAGGTCTCGTCATCAGACACTCCAGGAAGGCCTTTGAAAATGTAGGAACCACCAGATGCTGCAGGCCTGTGCTGGAAATATCCCCCAGGCTTCCGCCCAGAGGCCGCACAGGCTCCAGATCATAATGTTGGGGTCCCCTCCTGGCCCCTGGTGCTGCTGAGCCTGCTTCCTGGTCTAGTAACAGAGGGCAGGAACTCTCCCTTCAAGGGCCCATATGAGGGTAAACGAGGTGTCCCAGGGGCTCCCAGAATGGTGCCGGGAACCCTCTTAAATTGCTTGCTTCCTTTCAGCCCACAGCTCCAGTCCACTTAGTTTGGGGGACAGGTATACATTTTTTTAAAAGGATTTATTTATTTATTTGAGAGACAAAACATGCGTGAGCAGTAGGAGGGGCAGAGGGACAGAATCTTTCAAGCAACCCCCTGCTGAGCCAGAGCCCCACACAGGGCTCAATCCCACGACCCTGAGATCATGACCTGAGTGGAAGCCAGGAGTCAGACGCTTAACCGACTGAGTCCCCCGGCACCCCAAGAGGTATACATTACGAACAAGGGTACAAATCATGTATGAACCCTCCTGCCTCTGCTTTTTGCTGCTGTGCTGCCTGGAAAAGAAATTTGCCTCTGCAAAGCGCTCCCTCAAAGCAAAGGATTCAACCCGCTGGCCCTAAGGAACTTCCCCAGTGTGGTGTGCTGCTCTGCATGGGACCAGCCACTGGGAATGCAGGGCCTCCTGCAGAGAAAAGGGATGGGTGCAGCTGAGAGGACAAGAGGACGAGAGGACATGCGGAAGAAAATCCAGACGTGGCAGCCCCTGGTGCCTTTATGCCCCCTGGCACTCAGGGTTGGGGCCCCAGAGCTGCTCCTCCACCCAGGGAACTGCTTGGTTCTGGCAGGACCCATGGAGATACCTAGTGGGTGGGTGCAGGCAGCCTGGGAGCTGCACCCCAAAAACCACCTGGTCACGGGGAATAGGGCAAGTTGACTACACAAGTCACATACCCTCCTCTCTCTCAGATTCCATTTTACTGGGAAAATGGCCCATTTAACATCCTGTGCAAAAACCGAGAAGCTGCCAGTGGCAGTGGCCAGAGCAGGGGTTCCACCTTGAGTTTGAGAGACCCTGGTCCTGCAAAGACCAGGGCACAAGGTCAAGCAAATTTGGAAAGGGGCTTACATATCCCTCACCTTAGTCTAGCGTGCCTCTGACGCCTTGACCTCAGAACCCCCTTCTCACAGGACGCCTCAGTGCTCCCTAAGAAGTACCTTCCTGTGACCTTGGGCAAAGGCTCAGCCTCTTGAGGGTCCCCTTGGCTTCCTTTGTGAGGCTGCCCCCCCTCCCACCTCACAGGACAAGGGACTGTCAGGACAGGGCCACATTAGTCTCTGCTGTCCCCACTGGCACAGCAACCCCACCACAGTTGGCCCTCTTGGTGAGAGACATGGGGATCTGAGGTCATGGAGTCTGGCTATGGACCCGAGCTTGATCCAAGCTGTCTTAACCATCACCTCTGAGATCCTTGTGAGGTTTCTTCAAGGGGAACTGCTGGGAAGCGGGACATCACATCTTCCTCTGCAGTCACCACTGGCGTCTGGCTGACCTCTTCCGCAGCAGGAAGGGAGCCTGAGTCACGCAGGGGAGTGAGGCTGGTGGGGGTGTCATTAGACAAAGGCCTGCTTGGCCTGGCACTCTCAAATCCATGATCTCTTTTGGCCCCCTGGGCATGGTATGAGGTGGGTGGGTTGCCCACCCCATTTCACAGATGGAAACACTGAGGCTCAGAGGGTCAGGGTTCACCCAGCATCTCATGGTAGGTTTACAGCAAGGCTTTCTTCTCTCCTTCATTTAGAAATTTCCTAATGAAGTTTCCAGAACTAGTGAGCTTTCTATTGTGCCGTCTTCTGGTGTGTTGACAGCAACAACATTGGAATTTCTGGCTGGAGCCACCACATTTTGTTTGTTTCAAGTAGCTAAACCTCAGCTCACGGGAAGGCTGTGAGATGCTCCGGTGAACTCCACTCTCGGGGTAAAGGGGTAACGGAGGGCAGGCAGGAAGGCATTTGTGTTTGAGTTTAGTTGACGTGTCAGTGTCTGAGGGAGGGCAGCCTGGGGCTGAGGCCTGGTGCAGGGGGCGGGGGCTTAGAACCAGGAGCTGGGTCAGTTGGGAGGGCAGCAGAGTGGGATAGATGGGAGAGGTGGGGTCCTGGGACCACAGCCTGGGAGGGAGCACTGGTGAGGGGCAGTGTTCCCAGCTCCAGCAGGCCCACACTCCCCTTCAGTGAGCAGATATTCCCATTACACGTTAAATAAAGGGCCCCAAACCAACCAGAGCTCTAGAGGGGGTGGCACCTATCGGCCTACCCCAAGGATCAAAGATGCCAACCATGGGCCTGACGCTGAGGTCAGAGCCAGTGGTGGATGCAAGCCGCACCTTCCTGCAGTGCCTCCTTTGAGCACAGTGCCTCCCCCGAACCCCAGAGCAGTGTCCCAGGACAGATGCCCTTCCCTTTGCACAGTGAGCTCCCTGCCTTCGTGGCAGGAAACCTCCACCTGGGGTGATGACACCTGCATTAGGGATAGCCCGTCTATCCTGGGGCCCACCCTCAATTTCCCTTCCTACTCTGCTACCCCCGAGTTCCAGGTGGTGTACACAGATTAGACTCCCTCTTGTGTTCCTGCTTCAGAATCCCAGGAGGGTCCTTGAAGGTCACCTAGAACATCACAATCCAGAGTGCTCCAGGGACCAGCAGCATGTTAGACATGCAGGGCCCGCCCCAGCCCTGATGAATCAGAATCTGCATCTCTACAAAGTGCCCAGGTGTCTCACAGGCACGCTGAGGTTGGAGGTGCTCAGGACAGGCCAAGGGGGCATCCATCCCATGGAATAAACAGGGCCTTGTTTCTTCCTCCTTTTCTTCCCAGCACGGCTGGTTCCTGGACCTGGCCACATGGGCGGGCACTGGGGTACTGGGCTGGCTGGGCCACTGAGCAAGGGGACCCCTGGGGGACTTAGTCCAGACCTGCAGCCTTCTTGAAGTCCTGGCCCCTTGAAGCCCTCAAGCCACAACCTTCTGGTGCTGAGCCAGGTGGCCACTCTCGTCTCCCATGTCAGAGGCACTCCCTGCATCTGCCCCCATGGGGAGGAATCAGAGCTGCCACTGCCACCCTTGGAGACAAGTTGATGTCATTAGTAAGAAGAAATGGAAGGGAACCTTTCTTGGCAGCCACCAGGCCTAGCCAGGGAGGTACCTGTCTGAGAGCCTGGGAGACCTGGATGGGTGGTCAGGAAAAGACCCTGGAGTCCCAGCCCTTCCAACCAAAATCTCCTCCTCAACCTGAAGTTGGACTCCCTCACCCTGCACTTCCCCTCCTCCTGGGTGTCTGCCCAGGGATGGCCTTCACTGTCCCCACAATGGGCCTCATCTCCCTCCCTGTACCTCATCCCCACCTCAAATCAAGCCAGTCCTGCCATACATAGGCTGTTAAGTTTTCCCTGGCCCCTCTTTCCTTCTCCCTCGAAGTCCTGGGTCCTCACAGCCTCCTCCTCTGGACTGCCATGTCCTCGTCCCCAGTCTCCCATCTCTGCCCACCATGTGCTCTGGGCTCAGGCAATTCCCAGACCTGATTCATGAGGCCCCTCCTAAAACCCCCACCCACCAGAGGGGAAAGTCCACCGGGCCCCCCACATTTAGTATCCCCCTGCCCTCCAGCCACATGCGGCAGCTGGCGGTTCCCAAGCCCTTCAGCCTCCGCCAGGGCCTGGCCTTGGCTGCTCTGTCCCTCTACCCCCCAGCCCATGCCCCCATGGCTGTGTTCAGTCCTGTGGTCTTGTAGAGTCCCATAAAACTACCACCCCTTTCCAGGGCCCCATGGCATCCCCCACACCTTCTAGGCCCTCTGTCTTCTTCTCAGGGCTCCCTCCCACTGGGGGTTTGGATGGCACCTTCTAGGGGGTTGTATTATCTATCCTCACAATCCTGGGAGTAATTTTTTTAAGAATAAAAGATTTCACTGGCTTTTTCCCTACTGATTTAAAAGTGATCCAACCCATTTTGTAAATTTACCCAACTAGAAATGTAAAAAGAAGCGGTAGAAGGACTGGCCTTACAGGCACACAGAGATCACCTGTCCCAACAGGTTCGTGCCCGGCTCCCAGGTACAGTCTGCCTCCCAAATCTCTGACTTTATCTAGAGTTTGCTCTGAGCCAGGTTCCAGGCTAAGTCCCCACGTCTTTCCCTTTAAATCCTAACACTCCAAGAGGCAGAGGCTATGGATCAGAGAAGATGAGTACAAGGATCCCGGGTCACACAACTGGGAAGTGGAGGAAGTGGGATTCCAGCCCAGCTCCACCTGCAGAGTCTAGAAGTGATATTTTCCTGCCCCTGAGCATGTGGCAGTGTTGACAGCCATCTACACCCTTTTATGCTGTTCCCTAGGCTATTTTTACTTCACTCAAAAATACAGCGAGACATCTGTCCTCTCCCTACGAGCTTCCTGGGAACTTGTGTGGCTCCCCCACGGGGCAGAGTCTGGCTAAGAAGTGCAGGAAATGTTTGCTGCAGTAATGGACATGGAGGGGATCCCTGGGTGGCCCAGTGGTTTGGCCCCTGCCTTCCACCCAGGGTGTGATCCCGGAGTCCCAGGATGGAGTCCCATGTCGGGCTCCCTGCATGGGGCCTGCTTCTCCCTCTGCCTGTGTCTCTGCCTCTGTGTGTGTGTCTCTCATGAATGAATAAATAAAAAATCTTAAAAAAAAAATGAATGGACCTGGAGAAATGGATGGATAGGCCAGTCTACCTCACAAACTACCCAGGCTTCTGTCCCTTTCATTCCTATTGAGGCATCAAACAAAGCCCTCTTGGGTAGCCTAAGGGATTCTGGTCAGCAGCAATGCAGGCTGTGAGTGAGGGGCCTACGTGGTGACACTGGGACATGCTGGGGGTCTCTCATTAAGGAAGGCTTTTCCAGCCCAGGACAGTGGCCTGGGTACCATGTGACTGGCCCTTCCTGATGCCTGGCCACCCCGGCCAGAGATGCCCTGATGGGCACAGCCCTCTGTTGTGCACTGCCCGCCTTGGCTCTCAAAACCAGGCTCCCACCACCTTTTACACCTGCAGCCCCTTGAGGAGTCTTTGAGACCAGGAACCAAGGGAAAATGGCTTAAAGGTATTCTTTCTCCTAACGTGCCAGCCCAAGGTAGGGCAGCTCCAGAACTGTTTCCGCCTGCAGGCCCCAACCCGCTCCCCTCCAGCTTCCCCGCGCAAACCCACAGGGCAGGGGGCCCCCCCAGTGCCCCACCCAGAGCGCTGCCGAGGGCGGCCCTCCCTCCCCACCCTACCAGCGGGGAGCAACTCTCAGAAGCCCCTTGCGGATGTCTCCTCACGCCTCATTGGCCAGAAATGTACAACACGCTTTAGCCTGAGCCGATCACCGGCCAGGGGCACGAGTCACCTGACTGGCTTGGTCCTATCAGGACTCGCGCCCTGGGGTTGAGGTGGCCCGAGGCACCTGGCCCAGCAGGAGGTGGGCGTCTCAGCTACATCAGGGTGGCCCCCCGCGGAGGGAGGGGAGGGGCAGCGTAGGGTGACCAGCGGCATCCCTTCCGTCCTTGTCCTTCTTCCTTGACTTCATAGAAGCGAGGAAGTGGGAGGCTCAGAGGGGTCGAGTAATTCTCCAGGGTCCCCAAGTCGTTTATTTACCTGGTCCTTGGTGAAGCCGGGCTGGACGGGGACACTTGCCCCCCAGCTCTCTACTCGCATCTCTCGCTCTGTGGGGTTTTCTTCTCTCCCTCCACAGACGTCCTTGGGGAAACATTGCAATCATACAGGCTCCAGAGCTGGAAGAGACCTCCACTAGTAATGTCATTTAATGCCTTCATTTCCCATTTGCAGAAACTGAGGCCGGGAGAGGGAAGCGTCTTCCCAGGACTCCTCAGTGAGGTCACTGATGGTGGAACCGGATTGGACTGAGGCTAGGGAAGCACAGCGTCCCAGGGACTCACGAAGGGGCTGAGACCTGCTGCACTTTACCACCTTGGTTCCTGCGGCAAGGCAGTCCCTGCAGCCCCCCTGCAGGCTGGGAGGCTCATCCCCACCTTTCTCTTTATGCACTATTTTCATGGAACGCTTCATAGCACTATACAACCTAGTGTCCTCTACTCAGCCATAGTCTCATTTGATTGTCACAACAGTCCTGTGAGCTGGCCCAGAATGCATTATGATGGGGGAAACTGAAGCCCAGAGAGGTAGCATGACTTACCCAGGGTCACACTGTGAGTGCCGCAGGAGCCCAGGCAGAGCCGGCTTTGTTGGCATGCCGTGCACTCACACGGCATTTGATGTTCTGTGGTCATCACCTGGAAATTGGGAATAACTTTTGAACAAGGGGTCCAGCTTTTCCATTTTGCACTGGGCGCCACTGGGCTGACCCTGAGCCCCAGCACCTTCCTGTGCACCTGTGGCCAGTCTGATGATGCCATGGGACTGCTCCTCACAGGCCACAGGTGGTCCGGGCTGCAGGGAGTGGTGGCACCCCCTCTGGAACCCCTCATTCACACTTGTCTCCAGCTGGTTGTGCAGAAGCTCCCACCTGGCTTCCCTCCCCTCTCCTCTTGAGAATTAATGGAGAAGGCCAGTGGCTGCCTTCCCCTCCACCTCGGTGCCCTTGGTCCCTCGGGGCTGGGGGCGGGGGCTCCAGAATACAGGGCTGCATTGTGTGCCCTGACGTCAGGCAGCTGGGCTGCCTAGGAAAGTGGATAAACAAGCAGCTCAGAGCACATAGCCCGGAGGCCCCAGGGGAGGGCCGGAGCCCCTGGGCTGGCAGTGGAGGGGCTGGGGAGCCAGCAGGGTGTTGGGTGCCACCCTTACCTGCTGCAGCCTCTGGATCTTCTGCTATAATATGGAATGGGCCAGCTTTTTCACAGCACCTGGGTAGATGGGGAAGAGTGAGACTGTGAAGTGCTCGGCACAGCACCTGCCACCTAGTCAGTGCTCAGCTGTGAGCTCTCCTGCGGCTGGTACTGCTCCCTTTCCTGCCCTCGCATCTGCTATCCCAGCCTCGGGCAGCCGCCTCTTCTTCAGACCCTGTCCCTTCTCTCTCCAACTTCCTGACTTGCTGACATCTCCCCTTCCTACATGTCCTCCCCACCTTGCTTCCAGCCACCCAGACCACTCCTCTCCCCTGGGATCCTTCTCTCCTTCCCCTGCCTCTGCTGCCTGCCATGCCCTCCCCACAATCCCCCTTCCAGCACCAGACTGTGCTCCCATTCCATGTTCCATACTCCAGTGTCCTCCAGGCATCCCTGTGACTAAGCTTAGGGCCTCCTGCCTGACCACATGTGCAGGGCTCCCACCTCCAGTGCCTGCCTCATCCCTTCCAGGGGGACCCCACCCTAGAGCACTCAGAAGGCAGTCTAGGCTTGAGCTCCGGGCGGAACTTTCATTGGTGGTTGGGGGGCAGCGGAGGACAGCACAGCACTGAACAGCTCCCACCAGCACTGAGCGCTGCCCTTCTGGAAAGCACTCCCAGCCCTGTTGAGGGAGCCTGGAGAACCTGTGGCTCTAGCTTGTAGGTGCCCCCTCCCTCTGTTCTATTGCCGCTGCTGTTTTTATGCTGGAGAATTTCAACTCCTCCCTTCCCTGGGCCAGCCCTGGTGCCCCATTTGCAGGTACAGAAACCTTCAGGAGCCCAGCCCAGCCCCATTTCTGCCCGGGGTAGCAGGACTTCACGCTTGGATACCCGCAGGGTGGGGAAGCAAAGCTGCTTGGCTCGGGCAGGAGACGGGGCGGGGTGGGGGGGGCAGGAGAATGTGGGGTTTGGGGTTACCGTGATGAACTGGAAAGCAGAGCACTTGTCTGTCTAAAAAGCATGCTCACCTTAGCTGCCGCGCATTGTAGTGGTGGGGGAGCATGGGACCAGGGGTGCCAAATCGGATTTTCCCAGAAAAGTCATCCCAGTTTGTGCCTAGTTTCCTCAAGTTAAAACTTTTTTGATCTTCCATACAGTAAAATTAACTTTTTAAACAAAACATTTGCCCAGATTCCTATAAGCACCACTACATCAGGGATCAGGGTACGGAACAGCTCAGCCCCAAATTCCCTCGGGCGGCCTCTGCGTGCACACTTCCCCTCCTTCCCAGTAACCTCTGATCTGTTCTCTGTGCTATAGCTTTGCCTTTTCCCCATCAGTCAAATCATAGCTGGTAATCTTTTGAGACCAGCTTCTTTGACGCAGCGTCATGCGTGTGAGATCCACCCAGGTGGGCATATCAACAATTCTTTTTATTATAGAACAGTCAGTGTATCCGTGCACCTGCTGGAGGATGTTTGAGAGGTTTCCAATTTTTGGCAATTCTGTATGATGCTGTTCCAGACATTTGTTTACAGTTTCTTTGTGTGAATATGCTTTTATTTCTCTAGGATAAGGAAGGATAAGGAAATTCTCTTCTATTCAATTTTACTGGGCATTTTTACCACAAATGGATGTTCAGTTTTGTATTACTGAAATGATTAGTGGGTTTTTTTTCTTAAGGTATAGTCGACACACAATGTAACATTAGTTTCAGGTGTACAACGTAGTGATTCCACAAGTCTAGACATTATGCTGTGCTCACCATAAGTGTGGCTACTGCCTGTCACTATGCAACACTATTACAGTATCACTGACTATATTCCCTGTGCTGTGCCTTTCATCCCTGTGACTTATTCATTCCATAACTGGAAGCCTATATCTTCCATTCCCCTTCACCTATTCTGCCCACATCCCCTTCCCCATCCCCTCTGGAAACTATTAGTTTGCTCTCTGCATTTATGGGTCTATTTCTGCTTTATGTTTTTTTTGTTTTGTGTTTTAGATTCAACATATAAGTGAAATCATACAGTCTGTCTCTCTCTGTCTTATTTCACTTAGCACAATACCCTCTAGGTCTGTGTTGTCACAAATGGCAAGATCTCATTCTTTTTTATGGCTGAGTAATATTCCATTGTGTGTATATCAAAAAGCACATCTTCTTTGTCCATTCATCTATCAGTGGACACTTGGGTTGCTTGCATATCTTGGCTACTGTAAATAATGCTTCAGTATACATAGATGCTTCAATAAACACTGCCTTTTCAGATTAGTGTTTTTGTTTTCTTTGGGTAAATACCCAGTAGTGGAATTACTGCATCATATGATAATTCCATTTTTAATTTTTTGAGCAACCTCCACAGTGGCTGCACCAATTTACATTCCCACCAGCAGTGTACAAGGGTTCCTTTTTCTCCACCTCCTCGCCAACACTCGTTATTTCCTGTCTTGTTTATTTTAGCCATTCTGACAGGTGTGAGGTGATAGCTCATTGTGGTATTGATTTGCTCATTTTCCCAATGATGAGTGATGTTGAGCATCTTTTCATGTGTTTGTTTGCCACTTGTCTTCTTTGGGGAGATGTCTATTCAGGTCCTCTGCCCATTTTAATTAGATTATTTGGTTTTGGGGTATTGCCTTGTATAAGTTCTTCAGATGTTTTGGATACTAACCCCTTATCAGATATATCACTTGTGAATACCTTCTCCCATTCAGTAGGTTGCCTTTTCGTTTTGTTAATGGTTTCCTTTGCTGCACAGAAGCTTTATATTTTGATGCAGTCCAAAAAGTTTATTTTTGCTTTTGTTTCCCTTGCCTCAGAGGCTGTCTTTTCCTCATTGCATATTCTGGCCTCCATATAGGCATGACTCACTATTCTGTTCCATTGATCTATGAGTCTTTTTGTGCCAGTACCATCCTGTTTTGAATACTACTGTTTTGTAGTACATCTTGAAATTTGGAATTCTGATACCTCCAGCTTCATTCTTCTTTCTCAAAAATCTCTTTGGCTATTTGGGGTCTTTCGTGGTTCCATATACATTCTAGTGTTATTTGTTCTAGTTCTGTGAAAATGCTGTTGGTATTTTGAAAGCGATTGCGCTGAATCTGTAGAATGAGTAGTATGGACATTTTAATAATACCACTTCTTCTCATCTGTGAACATGGAATGTCTTTCCATTTGTGTCATCTTCAATATCTTTCATCAGTGTTTTATAGTTTTCAGAGTATAGTTCTTTCACCTGCTTGGTTAAGTTTATTCCCAGATATTTTATTCTTTTTGGTGTAATTATAAATGGAATTGTTTTCCTAATTTCTCTTTCTGCTACTTTGTTGTTTGTTTGTTTGTTTGTTTAAATATTTGATTTATTTATTTGAAGGAGAGAAAGAGTGAGGAAGAGTGTGGGGCAGAGAGAGAGGGAGAAGCAGCTCCCCGCTGGCCAGGAACTTGACGTGGGGCTCGATCCCAGGACCCTGAGAACATGACCTGAGCCCAAGGCAGAGGCTTAACCAATGGAGCCCCTGTTACTTTGTTATTAGTGTACAGAAATACTACTGATCTAGGTATTTTGTATCCTACAACTTTACTCAATTCATTTATTAGTTCTAATAGTTTTTCTGGTGGAATCTTTGGGGGTTTTTAATGGATAATATCATGTCATATGCAAATCGTGACAGTTTAACTTCTTTACCAATATAGATGCCTTTTATTTCATTTTCTTGGATGGTTGCTATGGCTAGGACTTCCAGTACTACGTTAAATAAGACTGGTGAGAGTGTGTATGGATCCTTATCTTGTTCCTGATCTTAGAGGAAAAGCTCTCACTTTTTCACCATTGAGTGTGATGTTAGCTGTGGGTTTTTTCAATATATGCCCTTTATTATGTAGAAGTATGTTCCCTCTAATCTGTGGGGGTTTTTTCCTTCAGTCATCTTCAGATCACTCCAATTGGTTTTCAAGTGTTGAATGAGCTTTTGTGGCTAAACTCCACATGTGATGACTGTGTTTTATTATTCATGAATATATATATGTATATATATGTATACATATACCTATATTTGTTTCCCAATATTTTGTTTAGGATTATTGCATCTATGTTCATGCAGGATATTGGTCTGTAGTGTTTTTTTTTATTTTATTTTTATTTTTTTAATTTTTATTTATTTATGACAGTCACAGAGAGAGAGAGAGAGGCAGAGACACAGGCAGAGGGAGAAGCAGGCTCCATGCACCGGGAGCCCGATGTGGGATTCGATCCCGGGTCTCCAGGATCGCGCCCTGGGCCAAAGGCAGGCGCCAAACCGCTGCGCCACCCAGGGATCCCTAGTGTTTTTTTTTAAGATTTTATTTATTTATTCATGAGAGACACACAGAGAGAGGCAGAGACAAAGGCAGAGGGAGAAGAAAGCTCCCTGCAGGGAGCCTGATGCAGAACTCGGTCCCAGAACCCTGTGATCAGACCCTGAGCCAAAGGCAGACGCTCAACCTCTGAGCCACCCAGGCATCCCTGTAGTGTTCTTTTCTTATCCAGGTATGTCCCACTATTTGAAATTGCACATTACAACACTTTACTTTTACAAAAGACCTACATCAGTACCCATTTTTCCTAACTGAAAGAAATCCAAGGAGGATTTCCACTTTCAAGAGAAAAAAGCAAGGGGAGCCTGGGTACCTCATTTGGTTGAGTGTTGAACTCTTGGTTGCAGTTCAGGTCATGATCTCAGGGTCCTAATATCAAACACTGCATCAGGCTCCATGCTCAGTGGGGAGTCTGCTTGAGATTCTCTTTCCCTCTCCCTTGTCCCTCCCCTCCCCCTGCTCTCTCTCGCTCTCTCTCAAATAAATAAATACATCTTTAAAAAAGAGAGAGAGGGCAGCCTGGTGGCTCAGAGGTTTAGCGCCGCCTTCGGTCCAGGTCGTGATCCTGGAGACCCGGGATCGAGTCCCATGTCGGGCTTCCTGCATGGAGCCTGCATCTCCCTCTGCCTGTGTCTCTGCCTCTCTGTCTCTCTGTCTCTCTCTCTCTCTGTGTGTGTCTCTCATAAATAAATAAATAAAAATCTTTAAAAAAATAAAAAAGAGAGAGAGAAAAGGCAAAAAGCAAAATCCCATTCAGTTTGTTTTGCAGCAGACTGTTACAGAGGCAGCATGCACCCCAGGCGGCAAGAGTAGCCCCACCAAGCTCCATTCCTAGGAACTATAGTCAGCGTCTCAGCACGAGCTGCCAGAGCTTCGAACTGTGTCTTTGAGCACCTATTCTTTATCTTGATTTATTTTGCATATTGGTTAGCAGGATGTGTCCCTAAGGTATCAGAAAAACTTAAGAGATTTTTTTTAAGGTCTGGGAATGCTAAAAAAAAAAAAATTTGGTATAAATTAATGGTAATTGCTGCTTCTTTACAGCATTTCAGCTTATCATAGGAATGCTCTATTTTTGGAAGGTGGGGAAAACCTGTACTGCTTTTGCCTGCTTTTAGTATCAGGGTGATGCTGGCCTCATTAAGTGAGTTAAGAAGCATGCTCCCTCCTCTTCTCTTTTCTGGAAGTAATTGTGTAGAATTTATGTGTTTGTTTTTAAACATTTGGTGAAATTATTTGGATCTGAATTTTTCTTTTATGGAACTATTTAAACAATGAAATTAATTTATTTAATAGTTAAGGCATTATTCAGATGATCTCATTCGTCTTCTGTGAATTTTGATAGTCTGTCTTTCAAAGCACTGAGCCATTTCATCTGAGTTGTAGAAATTTTGTACAGCAATATTCATAGTGTTTCCTTATTAACCTTTTTTGAAAAGACCTTTTAAAGCAGTTTTAAGTTGACAGCAAAATTGTGAGGGAGGTACAAGATTTCTCATATACTCCCTGCCCCCACACATGTGTAGCCTCCCCCATCATCAGGTTCACTTACTAGAATGGCACTTTTTTTTTTAAACCAAGGGTGAATCTATACTGATACATCATAATCACCCAATGTCTATAGTTTACATTAGGCTTCACTCTCGGTGTATGTTCTGTGGGTTCGCACAAATATATAATGACAGATGTTCCTTATTATAACATACAGAGTGTTTTTAGTGCCCTAAAAATCCTCTGTGCATATTAACCTCTTAAGTCTGTAGGATTAGTGATATCTGCTTTCAGTTCTGATATTTGTGATTTGTATCTTCTCCCCCCACTTTTTTTTGTCAGTTTGGCTACAGATACATCGATTTAAGCTTTTCAAAGAACCAGATTTCGGTGTCATTGATTTTTCTCTGCTGTATTTCTGTTTTCAATTTTCAAATTTCCGCTCTTAGTCATTTCTTTCCTTCCTCTTGCTTTGGGTTTGAATTTTATGTTGTATTTTTATTTCATTTGGTTTCAAATATTTTTAATTTCCTTTGAGACTTCCTCTTTGACTCGTGGATTATTTAGACATGTCATTGAATTTCTAAGCATTTGGGAGGTTTTCAGATGTCTCTCTGTTATTGATTTTTAGTTTAATTCCAGTATGGTCAGAGCTCGTAGTTTGTGTGATTTCAGTTGTTTTGGATTTGTTTTGTTTAAAGGATATAACCTATCCTAGGATAGAAACCATATTGGTGAATGTTCTGTGTGCACAGAAAGAATGTGTGTTCTTCTGTAACTGAGTGTGAATTCTATAAATGTCAATTTATAGGTGAAGCTAATAGTGTTGCCCAAATCTTTTATACCCTTATTGTTTTTTCATCTAATTAGTTTTATCAATCACTGAAGAAAAATGTTAAGGTCTCCAATGGTAATTGTCAATTTGTCTATTTCCCCTTTCTGTTTAAGTCTATTGTTAGGTATGTGCACATTTTGGATTGTTATATCTTCTTAGTGAGTCAAACTTTTATGCAATGTTCCTCTTCATCTTTGGTCACTTTCCTTGTTGAGATTAGAGTACTTTTATCATTCTATCTTAAGGCTACTAACCATTTTTTCTGTCATCTCCATTCTGCTATTGATCCTACCCAGTGAATTTGTAATGCTTCAGTTACCGTATTTTTCCATTCTAAAATTTCCATTCAGGGGGATCCCTGGGTGGCGCAGCGGTTTGGCGCCTGCCTTTGGCCCAGGGCGCGATCCTGGAGACCCGGGATCGAGTCCCACGTCGGGCTCCCGGTGCATGGAGCCTGCTTCTCCCTCTGCCTGTGTCTCTGCCTCTTTCTCTCTGTGTGACTATCATAAATAAATAAAAATTTTAAAAAATTTAAAAAATAAATAAAATTTCCATTCCATTTCTGCTGAGAATTCCTATATTTCCATTTATTCAAGAGTGTTCACCTTTCCTTTATGGAACATCGTTAACTGCTTTAAAGTCTTTGTCTCCTGGGGAGCCTGGGTGGCTCAGTCGGTTGAACCTCCGACTCTTTTTTTTCTTTTAAAGATTTTTTCCATTTATTTATTTATTTATTTGAGAGAAAGAGGGAGAGAGAGAGAGAGAGAGAGAGAGAGAGTGTGTGTGTGTGTGTGTGTGTGTTCAAATGAAGGGGGGGAGCGCAGAGGGAGAGGGAGAAGCAGACTCCCCGCTGAGCAAGGAGCCTGACCGTGGGGCTCAATCCCAAGCCCCTGGGATCACCACCTGAGCTGAAGTCAGTTGCTTAACCACCTGAGCTACCCAGGCACCCCAAGCCTCAAACTCTTGATTTTGGCTCATGTCATGATCTTGGGGTCATGGGATCAGGCCTGTGTTGGGTGGGCTCTGTGCTCAGTGGGGAAGTCTGCTTGAGATTTGAGATTCTCTCTCCCTCTGTCCCTCCCCCCACAATGCACTTCTCTCTCTCTCAAATAAATAAATATTTTAAAAAATAGTCCTTGTCCTCTAATGATAGCATCTGCATCATTTAGGAATTAATATTTATTGACTCTCTTTCCTCTTATGAGTTATTGGGCTTTTTCCTATTTTTTCCTATTTTTTTTTGCATGTCAGGTAATCTGGAATTGTGTCCTGGATGTTTTGAATATTGTATTATGAGACTCTGAGTCCTGTTAAAAGTATATAAATTTGAGGGGTTTTGTTTGTTTGTTTAAATCAGGAAACCAACCCTGTTCAGTTGAAATCTCTGATCCCAACCTGCCTTCTGTTCCACTGTCCAGTTTTCAAAGCCTTTGAAAGACTATTCAGATCCACTTCAAGTAGGTCCTCTCCTGGGGCCAGTCTGTCCACTGTCTACACTGTCGTTCAGTTCTCAAAGCCTTTGGTGTGCTTGTGGTTAGTTCCAGGTACGTGCAGCTCCTGAGTGGCTACGGGAATTCAAACATGGCTTTATGGGATCCTGTTCTTGAACTCCTTCCTTTCTGTGACTGCACCCCCTCCGGCTCTCAGGGGTCCCTTTTCTTGGTTCTTCGGCTAGAAATATGAGGCTTTGTCTTCCCTCTGTGCTTTCATCTCTCCTATGATTGATCTACCTCCAGGATAAAGTGGTAAGAAGAAAGAGAGAAAGAAGTAACAGGAATCCCCCCACTCTGGCTGCCGCCCCACTTTGACCCTTTTTCCTAGATGCTCATTCCGCAGAGAAAGATTTGTCTTCTCTTGGAGTTCTAGATGCCTGCCTGGCTGCTATTACTGCTGCGACCCACCCCTCCAACTTTGAGACTGGGGCTTGCCTCAGGGTAGGGCATTTCTTCTACTCTCTCTGTTCCCAAAGGGCCCCCTTCCCTGGCCTCTCATCAAGAAGGATGAGCTTCGTATGAAGCTTTCTCTGTTCACACCTGCTGTGCGATTCTGGGGTTTGGGCTACCTGGGTCTCGGCTGGAAAATACACAAGGGAAAAATAAACCAGGAAATGTATTGCCATATTCATCTTCAAGCCTTTTGTTTGTTTGTTTGTATATTTTTGCTTCAAGTCTTAATTTCCTTCCCAAGTTGCCTGCTAGTAGTTACTCTTCAGAGTCCACATATAGTTGCTTTATGTATGCTGTCCAGCGTTTTTAGTTACAATCAGTGGAAATGATAGAAGATAGGGAACTGACTCCATCTTAGCTGAAACCAGAGGCCTTCCTTGGGTTTTAATCTTGGCATTTAATTTTTAAAATTTAAGTCTGGGGACGCCTGGGTGGCTCAGTGGTTGAGCGTTTGTCTTCAGCTCTGGTCGTGCTCCCAGGATACAGGATTGAGTCCCTGCAGGAGCCTGCTTCTCCCTCTGCCTGTGTTTGTCTCTGCTCTCTCTCTGTGTTTCTCATGAGTAAATAAATAAAATCTTAAAAAAAACTTGAGTCTGTCTCCAGGCTGCATCTGGGATAACAGTTGGAGACGTGCTTTAGCAACACAACACTTAAAATGATGCTTTTCCCTTTAAATATTCAAATTTAAGTAAAGGTTTCCTGCACCCATACCAGTTTTTCTAAGGGAAAAGAGACCAGAATAAAAATGTATTCATTCTCTGGTCCGAGCAAGCCCCCAAACTTGTGAGAAAAAAAATAATAGCAATTTTGTTAGTAGAAATAATAATAATTATTGGTAAAGACCACGGACTTTGGAGCCAGGCTGCCGGTGTTCACATCCCAATTCTGCCTCCCACTAGCTGTGCGGCCACAATCCCGAGTGACTCAGTTTCTCACCTGTACAATGGGAATAATAATAGTTTCTGCTTCAGAGCTGGTTGTGAGGATTCAACACATTGATATGAATAGAGAGCTGGGAATGGGCCTGGCACAAGGGAACAGTCACCAAACATTTGCTTGATTGGGGACAGTAATTGCTACCACGTATTAGGCACCTCACCTGCAGACTGCCACTTATTTCCCATGTTTGGATGAGGCCGCTGAGGCCTCAGAGAGGCAAATGGCTTGCTTGAGCCCATCCGGCTGGCAGATTGCAAAACGAGGGAGGCGTGAGTGGCTGGGCACAGGCTCAGGGAGCATCTGGCTCGTGATCAATCAGATGGCAGCAACAGCGAGGCTCTGAACATCGCCTGGTTTGTGCTTTGAGCGATGTAACCCCAGGGGAATGAGTGGGAGAAGAATCAGCCCAAAGAGAAAAGCAACAGAAATAGAAGGGGAAGCCTGGTAATTGAGTGGCCCCCAAATGGAAAGATCAATATTTTACTGCCAGTGAAAGGACCGTTTCCCTGGCAGCCAGCTTCATGACCCAGCTGTATGTGCTTTAGGGACAACACTGGTTCTGCAGGCCTGACAGGCCCCGGGTGCCCTCCTCCTCCAACGGAGAACCAAGTGGAACTCCCTGGTCAGCCCAGCCGCAAGTGGTGGGTACAGCATGGGGGTGGGGACGGGGGGGTCAAGTGCTTGCAGCCTGCCTTCACTGTGAAGACCACATGTGGGGGTTATTTGCTGTACTTGCCCTGTGACCTTGAGCAAGTCCTTCCCCTGCCTGGGACTTGGCTTCCCTATCTATAAAATGAAGAGCTGGGTCAGCTGATTGCACCTTTGGGGTGCACTGGCAAAAGGTTATTTGGTGTCCAGGAAGGTTGAGACTCTTGGTGATCAGGTGAGAGGCCCCCAGTTACAGCGGGGAAAGATGCTCTGATACACAGAGGCTGGGGGATTGAGACTACACCCCAGCAGGAAGCCCACAGAAGTGGATCCTCTGTGCCAGCAGAGGCCAGCAGGACCCAGGTTTAAGAGTTACCACTGCGGTGACTGTCTAAATGTCTAACCTCCGTGAACCTCAGTCTTCTCAGCTGTGGAATGGGAGGTTATGATTGTAGCTACTGTTATCGTTGTTGGGAGGACTAGAGATGACATTGAGACACCATGCTGTAGTTTCTGTCAAGCTCTTCATGAACCCAGCAGGACTTTTTATCTTTTAAAAGATTTTATTTATTCATGAGAGACACAGAGAGAGGCAGAGACATAAGCAGAGGGAGAAACAGGCTCCCTGCGGGGAGCCCGATGAGGGACTCCATCCCAGGACCCCAGGATCACACCCTGAGCTGAAGGCAGACGTCTGCTCAACCACTGAGCCACCCAGGTGCCCCCTCAGCAGGAATATTAATACCTTTCCACATAAGCTCTGCTATTGTTTATTTAGAGAGTTCTTGAGCCTACAGTGATGGTGTTTATTAATTTAATTGGTATTTCTGTTATAATAATTTTGCCATGGTCCCATGCACCTTCTAAAGGGCTGCATGGCTGTTTACATGGCCCTTCCACACACACGGGGTGGGGGTCTCTAATGAGCCCTGTGGGAGTCGCCTAATACATAGCTCAGGGGTGTTCAGGGACTTTGAAGTGGTCCTCAGGACCTCATCTATCTGCCTGTCATCAAACACCCCTGCATCTCTGCTCCGGGCTGGCTTTCCCTGGGGGTGGGGGGCCAGGCAGCCTGACCCCACCAGTGTCCCCTGGCCCCAGGGGGTGACAGACACCCTGGATTACAGAATCAGAATGCCCAGCCGGCCGCCTCTTAGGTGGTCCTGAAGCTGGGCTCTGCAGTCGGTAACGACTCCACTCTTAACTGCATCAGAGATAATTAAGGCACAGCCTCTGACCCTGGAGGGGAGTGTAGGGATGAGTGCCAGGAGGCTGGGAGGTCCTGAGGGCTCCAGCCCATCCATGCATTCAGAGTCCTCCTACCCACCCCTGGTGCTGGTGGTAAGAGGGCAGGAAGACAGGAGGGGGAACTTTGGCTGGGGGGGGGGCTCCCTGCAGCCCTGCGGATGACACCTGGGCATTGCTATTCTGAGAGGCCATGTCACTGCCTGGCAGTGTCAGGCTCTTTGCTGTGGGGGTGCGGGGGGAACAGCTGCAGGACTGGGAGGCTCTGGCTCCTTGGTGGGAGCTGGCAGGGAGCCACCTTCTTCCTTCACTGGAATTCCAAGGTCCCGGTAGGTACTGGATTCAGGGGCTCACAGAGAGGTGGTTTATAGGCTCTGCCCACCTGTCATCCCCAGACTCATACCCGAGGGGAGGAAGCAGCGTCATCTGGAAGAGAGGTCCCAGCGTAGGGCCACCAAGCTCAGGGAGGGAGGAGAGATACCTATGTGGGGTCTCTTCTTGCTCACTGCTCATCTTCGAGAGCTAGCTGGGCACGCCCCATAACGCCAGGCCACAGCCCGTGACCAGGGCCTCAGAGCCCTGCTGCAGCTGCCACCATTGGACACATGGCCCGGGGGCATGCAGGAAACCTGGTCCGAGTAAATGAATCCCCAGCACAGCTTGGGCTTTGGAGCATGTGGTGGGCGGGGTGGGTGAGGGGATGTCTGCCAAGGCATTACAATACCGGTGCTAACAATACCGGTAGCAGTTACCCTTTTCCTGCATGCAGTGCCCTACAGTTTCCAGGGTGCTCTCATAGCCCAGCCCAAAAGGAGTCTTCAACCCAGCCCAAAAGGAGTCTGAGAAAGAGCTCTTCCTTGCCCTACAAGGCTTTAGACATTGATGGTGATTACTGGGAGGAGAGGGAAGGTGCCTGATGACAAGCGTGTGACAGTGTGTGCAAATGTGCATGTGTGTGTCTGTGTATGTGTGTCTGTGTGACCACGTGTGTGCTCAGCCATCAGCCCCCGGCAGGGTGCCCGGCATACAGAAGATACCCAATGAGGGAATGAGTGCTTGCATGTGTGCTGTGGGGTGGGGGGATGCCACTAAGTTACAGGTTGATTTAGAAGCAGGCTTCTGGAAGGAATATCAAGAAGCTGACTTTCGGGTGCTGGAACTATGGGCGGGGTGAGGAGGAGCGGGGGGGATGGGAAATGGTACTAATTAATTAGAAAAGATACCTCTTACAGAATTGGTCATTGCCAAAAAGTAGGAAACTATACCCAGAGCTCGCAATTTTGAAGTCAGTGGCTCTGGTTGAAGTCTAAATTAAGACATCTTTACAGAGAAAAATTTGGCAACTGTCATCAAAAGCCTTTAAAATTTAGGTGATTTGTAGAACCATTCATATTCAGTTATTCAACAAATACTTGTGAAGCTCCTACTGTGTGCCAGTCATGGTGCGTGCTACCATATATAGAGTGGTGAGTAAAATAGACGTGATCCTTGCCCTCAGGGAGCTTACTTTTTTGGAGGGGAAGATACAAAATAATACAATTATCACATCAAATATAATTACAAATTGCAGCAAATGGTTTAAAGGAAAAGTATAGGGTGCCAAGAGACAGGGTAATAGCAGGGTGGACCCTAATTAGATGGGAGTGGTCAGGACAGGCTTGTCTCAGGGAGAAGCCTTTAATACAGGTACAAACAATGACCTGGGGGATGAGTCCAAGTCAGGGGATGAATGGTGGGGTGAGGTGGAGTGGGAGGTGAGGATGAGCATTTGAGATTGAGTAAAGCCTATGCAAAGGCCCTGAGGCAGAGAAGAGTTTGGTTTGCTTGACGAGCTGACTGAAGGCCAGTAAGTTGGAATGCAGTGAGGGACAGAAAAAGGAGGTGGGGCTGGAGGGACCAGAGTTTTTATTTTATCCTAAGGGTAGTGGACAGTCACTGGAAGGTTTTTAAGAGGGGACGTGGTGACATAAGCCAGTTGGAGTAGAGAATGAGGTGGAGGGCTAAAAGTGGGAAAGGGTAGATGCATCAGATACCGCAGCAGTGAAGAAGGGAGGTGATGATGTCTCTCTGATTGGTGGGATCCCAGGGGCAGTGTGGAAGAGAAGGTGGCTTTAGGATGCGGTATCTGCATAGGGATTTTTTTTAATTATTTATTTATTTGTTTGTTTATTTATTTATTTATTTATTCATGAGACAGAAAGAGAGAGAGAGAGGCAGAGGGAGAAGCAGGCTCCATGCAAGGAGCCCGACGTGGGACTCGATCCCAGGTCTCCAGGATCACGCCCTGAGCCCCCAGACTGCCCTCCGTGTAGGGATTAGAAGTGCATGAGAGGGAGCAGTCTGAGGGATGCTGAAGACCTTCCCGGAGGGCAGGAAGGAAGGGAGGATGTGGCCAGAGAGTGGGACATTTGAGTGAGTGGTACCGGAGGAAGGGCAAGCCCTCCGGATGGCTGGGGTGGATGAGGGAGAAAGCAATGAGGAAGTCAGGGATCTGAGAGGCCAGGGGGCGACTGGTCATCCACACAGCTATAGAGACCCTCAAAATGAATTGTAATGACAAAAAGTGGGGAAAAACAAAAATGCCCAACTATTCAGGGTGGGTAAGTAGAGGAGGGTGTATCCGCTGGGCAGAGGATCTTATAACCACTAAAAATATGGGCAGTACCGCTGGGCACATGGAAAGGTCTCTGATAAATGGTTAAGCAGAGGAGAACACTCCAAACATCAAGAGTGGCTGACTCCTTTGGACTAAAAAACTTTACTAACAAACTTTATTTATTTTTTAACATTTTAAAAAAGATCTTATTTATTTATTTATTTATTTATTTATTTATTTATTTATTTATTTGGGGGGGGCGCAGAGAGCATGAGTGGGGAGAAAGAGGGAGAAGCAGGCTCCCTGCCGAGCAGAGCCCGATGCGGGGCTCGATCCCACCCTGGGATAATGACCTGGCCCGAAGGCAGACACTGAACCCACTGAGCCACCCAGATGCCCCCGCCTTTTTAAGCATTTTAATTGAAGTATAAAGTACAAATTGAACAGAAAAGTGCATCAGCCACCAGCAGACAGCTCCACGGGCTTCACTCTGCAACCAGCACCCGGATCAATAGATAGAAACGGCCTCGGTATCCAATTCCCCACATGAAATTCTGCAAATGTAGCCAATGTGTTGACCATAAGTGGTTTTGCCTGAAGTCTTATTTGATGTGTATTTTTAAATTTTTAAAGAGTGTAACTATAACTATTTCCTCATTGTAGACAGAGGGGAATTTGACCAAGGGTCTCTCAGAACTACAAAAAAAAAAAAGTGGTTAAAACTATGTGTTTTAAAGAAAAGTGGGAAACAGCAGGGTTTCATTCTCCTTTCTGGAGTCTCTGCAGTGAGCTTGTATTATTTTTGTGGGAAAGAAACCACTAGGTTAAAAAATCAGAGCACTCACTTTCCATGTGCCAGTCTTTGTTGGAAGGCTCCTCGTGCTGTCTGTGGACCTCAGCAGAATTGAGTGACCCTGCTGCTGTCTGGGGCTTGGTGCTGACCCCAGGGTGGGGCATGGAGGCCTGGGAGGGGACCCCTGGTGTTCCCTTGGCTCAGGTGACAAGCCTCCCAGCCAGCCTTATCCCAGCTCCGTGAACCCCCTGGAGTGACTCTGGGGACCTCACACCTGTCTCTCCTTCCCTCTCACAGGTGGAAAAACTTGTAAAATATTTGGATCCCAACGACCTTGGGAGAATCAACTTCAAAGACTTTTGCCGAGGGGTGTTCGCCATGAAAGGTGAGAGCTTTGAGGGCAGGGGGTCCCAAGAGTTTCTCAGGATCCTGTCCAGCTGCAGAGGCTGGCCTGACTTGGAGGTTTTAGCTGGGTTTCCTCCCGGCAGGGCTGAGGAGGATGATCTGGGGCTCCCGCAGCTCCCCAGCAGTGCAGGGCCTGTGGGGAGGGTCTCTGAACCTCTGCCGTGGAGTCCCACACCAGTGAGACAGTCATTTCCAGCCTTCCCATCCTCTGTCCCGCAGAGAAAGACTCCCAATTGCTTGCCTTCTCCTTGCGTCCTCCTCCAGGTCGCCTCCCTCCAGGATGATCAAACTCCCAAGCAGTTTCCCAGGACCTGGGACTCACATTTTTAAAACCAGGACAGCTGTGGGCAAATCCACAGGCTTGGGAGAATGTGTGCATCTGGAGTCTCTGTGAACCAGGCAGGGAGTATTGTCTTATATCCCTTCCTCCAGGAAGGCCTCCTTGATTCTCTTTGCCCCTGACCTGCCCTCTCCATTTGGGAGTCTCTCTTTTGTGTGTTCTCTGTTGGGGTTAGTCCTCATGGAAGAACGCCCACCTGGAGGGCAAGGACCTGTCTCAGTTCCATCCCCAGAATCCTGGGCCAGCTCCTCCGTAGCCTGATGCTCCATCTCTGCCTTTGCAGGATCAGCTGGTCTCTTGGAGCCTTGGGCCATGTGCCTGCCCACGGCCCTTCCTCCCCGAGGCCCGTTAATCAGAAGCAATGCTGCTGAGGCTCTGAGCCTGCACTGTCTGTCTGTCTGTCTGCAGGGTGCGAGGAGCTGCTGAAGGATGTGTTGTCTGTGGAGAGTGCAGGGACGCTGCCCTGCACGCCAGAGATCCCGGACTGTGTGGAGCAGGTAAGAAGGCACCTCCTCGTGTAGAAGGAACAGAGGAGCCTCCCAAGGCCCTGCCTTGAGCTTTCTGATCTTGCCTTTGCTCTACCTTGTTAGTGTCTGGGAGGCCCCAGGACCTCCCCTTCAGAGGACCCTTTGGCTTCAAAGTCAATAAATGGTTTTGAGCAATGAAAGAGTGCAGGGACTGGGCAGGGGGTCCTCAGAGAGCATGTTTACTCCCCACCTTCTGGTTCCAAGGAGAAACTGAGTCTCAAACAGAGAAAGTGATAGACTTGAGGTCAACAGCAGGCAGGGCTGTGATTTTGTTCTTTTCTCCTGCGCCACAACCCCCTGAGCCGACGGACCCCTGGCTGGGTTTTCCCGAACAGTTCCTCAGCCTGCCAGTTCTCCAGCACCGACCAGGTGTCTAGCAATTCACTCAGCTCAGCTCCAGACTTAGTGCAGACCCCAGGGCCAAGGACAGCCCCACAAGACCGCCCCACAGAGGGGCAGCCGCAGATGGGGTGCCTAGGCTGCCTGTGCTTGTGCTGGCTGAACACAAACGTGGGGATTCCCACAACCCAGGTTCAATAATTCACTGAAACAACTCACAGAACTCGGGAACACGCTGTATTTGCGATCATTGGTTTTTACGAAGGACTCAAGTCAGGAATAGCCAGCTGGGAAGGATGCAAAGGGCAAAGTGGAGCCAGGGCTGACTCCCCACCAGCATCGCCAGGGCAGATCCTGTTCCTGCAGCCACAGGCTGCTCCCTTGGCCCCTACTCGTGGCCATCCATGCTTCTGGAAGAAAAGGTAAGAGACAGGCACAGAAGCCCTGGGCTCCAGGAGGATGCTCTGCTTTTAGAACAACGCTTCCAGAAGACAAAGTCTGGAAGTTTGAGAAGAGCACGAAGAATAGGCCAGTGGAACCTCAAGTCACCCCAGTGGCCCTCCTTTTCTCAGGACCTTGCCTGCACAGGTGTTTTCATTTCCCTCTGTTTAAGCCCCTCCGGGGCGAGCCTTCATGCCCTCCATGTAGGTCTGGCTCTTTCAGGTGGCTCGGCTGGCCAGAGCCGGGGAGGTGACGACCAATCCCTAGATGCACTGGGCAACTTCGTTCTGGGGCATCCAGCCGGGCAGCTTGGTTGCCCTGGGCACTGCTCCTTATGATGGGTGCCTGAGTGCTGGGAGTCGGTGGGGGCACAGGTCAGAGGCCAGGTGAGAGGCCTCCATGATGTGAATGAACCCCCTTCCTGCCTCAGCCCCTGGGATGTGCAGCTCTGGGCTCCGTTTGGCTAAAGGTCCACAGCTCCTCAGGTTGGGGGAGGAGAAGGCTAGCCTAGGGAAAGTGGTTTTGTTTTTTAAGATTTTATTCATTTATTCATAAATGACACGGAGACACAGACAGAGGGAGAAGCAGGCTCCACGCAAGGAGCCTGATGCGGGACTCGATCCCAGGACCCCAGGATCACGACCTGAGCCGAAGGCAGACGCTCAACCACTGAGCCACCCAAGCGTGCCACCACCACCCCACCTCTGGCAGGTGTTAATCCTAAACATGGAGCCCTCAGCACCTGGCTGTGTCCCAGCTGTCCCCTAGGGGTCAGCTTGAGACTGGCAAGAACCTGGGCTGCTGGAGACAAAAATGTAAGGGGTGGTTTGGGGACCACGTGGGGATGACACACTGATGGGACAGCAGGAGCCTCTCCTCTCCTCAGCCCAGGGTGGGGACCTTTGACCTCACCACTCCATGAGGCTTATGGTACAGTGGGGAGATGCTTTGAGGCTGCTGCCTGCGGGGGGCACCCTGCGCCGCAACCTCCAGCGGCTGGCTGTCACAGCCGCGCCTCTCAGCCTGCTATCAGGGCCTATGTGAGTACCTCCCCGGTGGGTGCCTGTGCTACATTGTTTCTTGAACTTACTGGATGTCACCCTGCACGCGTCCTCAGAGCCTGTGACACTGTGGCACCAGAAAGCGTCGCTGAGGACTGGGTAAACCCGGCTGTTGAGCGAGGTTCCTGCTGCAGGGGATTTGAATGCGGTCAGAGGGGATGCCGGGTGTCCCTCGTGTCCATGGATGGGTGTCCCTCGTGTCCATGGATGGGTGTCCCTCAGCTGGGGTCTTGGACTCCTTGGTGGGAGTCCCCCCAAGGCTGGCCTGCCTGCTCCGCGGGCTACCCCTTGTGCAGCATATACAGCGTAGGGGGCTGGGTGGGGAGCGGGTGAGCCCCACCCTCGAGCCTGAATGGCAGGGGGCGGTGAAATGCAAGTTGACCCCACAAAGGCTGTGAGATCCCGGGCGCCTGGTCATTCTCTCTCGTGGGCTGATTAATAGGGAACCCCATAAAATGAATAGGGCGTCAAGGCACCTGCTCCTCCTGTGAAACTCCCATGTCGGTGAATGATATCACCAGCCAGTGGGGCCCCAAGCCAGAGAGTCATTCTTGACGCCCCCATAGCCAGCCAGCCTCGAGTCCCCTGGTCCCCATTCACCCCTCGTCCTTCTCCCTTGCTGCCTACCACTCTCCTCACTGCCCCCAGCCTTCCCCTCTCTAGACCCTTATTCCAGAGCCACATCTTCCTAAGGAGCTGCTGTGTCACTCCCTTCTGTCACCCAGCCTCACCTCTCACAATGCCAAGATTGGTGACATCTGACTGTTCCTCATTTTATGATAAGGTTAAGACTCTCAGACTTTTCGCAAGTTTTGTCTGTCTCCTGGGACGTCCTCTGACGCACTGTCCCTGGGCTAACTTCTGCTCATCACTAAGACTCACACCTCCTCTAGGAAGCCCCCACTCTGGTTTCCTCTGCCCTGGCCTGCCCCACCCCGCCACCCCCAGCCTGGAGGAGGACCTCCACTGAGCTTCCTTGAGGCTCTGGGCCTGAACCTCATCCTCCACAGTGGCTCCAAGTTCCCTCCCCAGTGACACCATTTCCATTCCTGCGGTGACAGGGCTCACTGGCACTGACCTTGTCTCCACATCCCGCACATCCTTATGCGTGCTGCATAGTGTTTCTTTTTTTTTTATATATTTTTTTTCTTTTACGATAGTCATACAGAGAGAGAGAGAGAGAGGCAGAGACACAGGCAGAGGGAGAAGCAGGCTCCATGCACCGGGAGCCTGACGTGGGATTCGATCCCGGGTCTCCAGGATCACGCCCCGGGCCAAAGGCAGGCGCCAAACCGCTGCGCCACCCAGGGATCCCTGCATAGTGTTTCTTTAAGTATTTCTAGGATTAGAAATCTAAAAATGCTGTATTATTTTTTATTAGATGTGTCCAAAGTTTTCATGTAAAAAGACGGTACTGATGTATCATCCGACAGTTTGTGAGAAAGCTCATGTCCCATCCCCTCCCTCCCCTCCCTCCTCCCTCACCAGCCTGATGGAAGGAAACTCTCCTGCCCTTTCATGGCATTGCCGTCTGCGGGCGAGGTAGGCCATGCTTCCTTATGTTCACTGGCCCTTTGGGTTTCTTCTTTGGGGAGTTACCTCCTCATAGACTTTGCTCATTTTCTTTTGGGTAGTTTATCTTTTTCTTATTGATTTATAAGACATCTAAATATATATTCTGACCATCAATCTTTATGTATTTTAATCTTGTTTTTGGTCTCCTTCATTGCACAGAATTTTTAGATTCTTAAGTAATTATTACCAGCCCTTTTAGGCCATTTACATTTCATGCTTCTTTATCTCAAGGCTATAGACATATCCCCCCTATATATTTTTTCCTAATACTTTTAGACAAAACATGTTATGCTTAGTGCTTTGATCACCTGCCACTTGGTTTTGGTAAGGATACATTCATCTGGCATTATTATTTTCCAAATGTTGCCAGCTGTTGAAGCTCCTCCTGTCAGATAAGCCCTGTTTCCCCACTCATTTAGAATTTCACCCCTTTCTCATATGCCGAATTTCCTTATAAACACGGTTTCTTTCTGGACTCTAGTCTGTTAGATTGCTCTGTTTTTCTGTTTATTTTGAGCCAAAACCAGTCCCAGCCACACTTGCTATATTTATTTTATTTTATTCTTTTAAGATTTTATTTATTCATGAGAGACACAGAGGTAGGCAGAGACATAGGCAGAGGGAGAAGAAGGCTCCCTACGGGGAGTCCGATGTGGGACTTGATACCCAAACCCGAGGATCATGCCCTGAGCCAAAGGCAAACACTCAACCGCTGAGCCACCCAGGCATCCCATCCGTCTTTACTTAAAAACGTTTTTTGTCATGCTTACATATTTCTTTCCCAGAATACTCTTTTTTGTCAAAATCTGTTAAAAACCCTACTAGAGATTTTTTTTGAAATTTGTACATGAATTGAAGGGAATTGGCTTCTTTACAATATGGAATTCTCTCATCCAGGAACATAGTATATCTCTGCATTTATTCGAGCTTTCTTTTATGCCCTTCAGAAAAATTTTATGATCTTCTCAAATAGGTTCTGCACATTTCTTCATGGGGTAAATATATTTTAGAGTCACTATTGCTGTTACGTATAGAATCTTTGTACCATGATATTTCCCCATTGGTTATGGCTAGTGTGTAGGACAGCTTTTGAGTTTTGGTGTTGATCTTGTCATGACAGCCATACCAAACCCCCTTATTAGTTCTAGTAGCTCACTTACATGCTATTTCCCAACCTCATGCTATGGAATAATGCAGGTATATTACTTTTCTGCATAAATTTAAATAGCTATGTAATGTTTCATCATATGAAGACAACCAAATTTATTTACCAGTTCCTTATTGGGCAAATTATATACATATATATAGTTTGGGGGATTAATAAAAGCAGTGTAATCAAAATGGTTCCCCACAGCAGCAATCACTGCTTTAGAGTAAGTCTAAAGTTGGTAGACTACAGTTCCTATGAGTCAAATCTAGCAGCCTGTTTATGTAAATAAAGTTTTATAGAAACACATTCATCTCCATTTGCTTACCTCTTGTCTGTGGCAGCTTTCATGTTACAAAGGCAGAGCTGAGTGACTGCCACAGAGCTGTATGGCCCACAAAGCCTAAAATATTTACTATCTGCCCTTTACAGAAAAGTCTGCCAACCGTTGGGATAAAATGTGGCAAGTGGCACAAAATGTGGCAACTATTTTTTTTAAGATTTATTTCTTTATTTCAGAGACAGAGTGTGAGCATGCACAAGTAGGGGGAAGGGCAGATGGAGAGGAAGAGGGAGAGGGAGTGGGAGAGAATTCTCAAGCATACTCCCAGCTGAGCAGAGAGCCCGATGTGGGGCTCAATCCCACGACCCCAAGATCATGACCTGAGCCGAAATCAAGAGGCAGACGCTTAACCAACTGAACCACACAGGCACCACAGAGTAGAAACTATTTTATCAAAAGGGTGCTAATCTTAAAATTTCTAATACAACTGCCAATTCCTTTCCAGAGGAGTTGTCTCATGTACTCTCCCATCAGGATTGTGTCAGAGTTCAACTACCTTTTTGATACTGTTGAGGGATATCTCAAATCTTTCTAATTGGAGAAGCTAAAAAAGTTAGGGTTGCTTTTTAAAATTGAAATACAGTTGAACTTGGGATACCTGGCTGGTTCAGTCAGTGGAGCATGTGACTCTTGGTCTCAGGGTTGTGAGTTCGAGCCCCACATTGGGTGTAGAGATTACTTAAAAAATAAATGAATAGAATAGAATAGAATACGGTTGAACTCCTTAAATTCCATTTATTGGAGTCCTTTGTTCATTAATTACCTGCCCACATTCTTCACTGTAGTTCTTATGCATGTATTAATTTTCAATGACTTATAAAGGCTAGAAATATTACGTTTTTGGACATACGTTACAAATATTTTTTCAGCTTGTCATTAGTTTTTAACTTTGTTTATGACAACAGATTTACAATTCTTTTATAGCTAACTCACCCATCTTTTCTGTAATGGTTTTGGCTTTTGGTGTGATGCTTAGATAGGCTTTCTTATCCACGACTGTGGAAATATTCTATTTTCAAATATTTTTTTGAGAGAGAGAAAGAGAACAGGCTTGAGAGAGAAAGAAAATATGCTTGCTCATGCACTTGTGTGAGGTGGTGGTGGAGGGGCAGAAGGAGAAAGAATCTCAAGCTGACTCTCCGTTCAACATGGAGCCTAATGTGGAGCTGGATCTCATGACCCTGAGATCGTGACCTGAGTTGAAATCAAGAGGCGGATGCCTAACCGACTGAGCCACCCAGGCGCCCCATTCTATTTTATTTTTATTTAATGTATTAGTTTTTATATTTAAAGTTTTGATCCATGGAATTAATTCTGATCTCTGGAGTGAGGTAGGGACCCAGTTTCCCTTGTTTCTTGTCAGCCCCTTACCCTCCCTCCTGCCCACCTCACCTCAAGGGAACCAGAAGCCCTTGGCAAGGTTATGCTGCAATGGTCCCCTGGTGGCAAAACATATGGGGTTCACCTAGACTTTAAGCCCGGGCCCAGACTGGCTCTTTTGGTCATACTCAGGAGGAGCTTTGCCGAGCCCCAGTCTGCCAGGACAGCTGTTAAAAATCTGCCCTGTGCTTCTTTCTAGAACCAGCCTAATATCCAAGTGTATCCTTGCTTAATTTCCTCCATACTAAAGCAAGTGTTTCTAAAACCACTTGTGACAATGGCACTTTTAAATTCTAAAAATATTTGTTCTGACAAACAGCACCCTGATTCAGCTGTGCTGGTGGAGGTGTGGGTGGTGGCGTCATGCTCGCGCTGATGTGGTGAGGCGGGAGGGTGTTTAAAGGCTCTGGGGGGGGCCCTACATGATCCTTTCTGCTTCATATGGCCACAGTGTTTTTCTATGTTCCACGACCTTCCTCCTCTTAAAGAAAGGAATAATTTGCTCATCCCAAGCCTCACAGTTTCTATAAGAATAAAAGATCTTTGAGCCGTTATCTCGGGGAACTCTGATTAGAGCAGAAGTGGCTCCAGAAAGAAGCAGAACAGATGCTGAAGGGCCTTTTGTTTGTCCTCTCACCCTGGTGCACCCTGGATCTCCTGTCTCTGACCTTCTGCCCCCAACCATCCCTGCCCTAGGAAGACTGGGCTGAGCCAAGCCACGAGCACTGGATTCCTGGAATACCTGTGGGTTCCACCTCCTGCCAAACCCCACCTTGCTGCTCAAGTTCACACTTCCCTTAAGAACTCAGACTCACACCGAGTTCGCACCTGAACAAACTTGGGAGAGTGGTCACTTACGTCTCATATTGGAAGTGTTTGGTTTGATTTTTACCCTGTAGGAGACGAACCAATTTTGCGTCTGACTTTGTGATTTAATTTCAGCGTTATTTCTTTCATTGACTAGACACACTTGGAATCTCTCCCATTCTCCTTTGAAGCAGCTGTCCCAACCTGCTGGTTCCCTCAGTCATGAGTTAGGTACATTTTTGACACAAGTAACTGTGGTAAGACGCACATACATACAATTGCGTAAGGACAGAAGTTAGGGGGCACCTGGGTGGCTCAGTGATTAAGCGTCTGCCTTTGGCTCGGTATGATCCTATAGTTCTGGGATCAATCAAGTCCCACATCGGGCTCCCTGCATGGAGCCTGCTTCTCCCTCTGCCTGTGTCTCTGCCTCTCTCTCTGCCTGTGTCTCTCATGAATGGATGAATAAAATCTTAAAAAAAAAAAAAAAGAGGCAACCCAGTCTAAACTAGCAGTTTTCAACCCTGCTGGCCCACTGGATTCATGTAGGGGGCTTTCAAAAGACACTGATGCCAAGGACTCACCTTCCAGAGATCCTGATTTAATTCATCTGGAGAGGGGTCCATTTGTCTCTTCGTAAAAATTCCCCAAAGAATTCTAATGCCTCCCCTAAATTTGAAAACTGAGTGTCTAGACCAGAAGTCCTCAAACTTTGCTGCATATTATAATTTCCCAGGAGCTTTTAAGATTCTGGATGCCCAGGCTGTCCCTCAGGCCGGTCAATGCAGAACCTCTAGAATGTTGTCTTTTTTAAATCTCCTCTGACGATCCCATGAAGCCTTGATCCTATAACATCCTGAAATCTGGTCAGTTCACATCCACACTTCTTTCACCAAGGACGCAACACAGAGGTGGAGTTAGAGAGAAGAGCATTTAGACTGTGACAGTGGATGGTGGGGCAGGACATGGGCTTGGCAAAGGCTGGCTGCCCTTTTCCAGGGGGCCGCCTCTGGGGAGACGGGTTTGGGATTGCGGGCCGCTGCTTCGGGGTGTCTGTCCTCCACAGAAATGGGTTGCCTGGGTGCTCAGGCGGAGAGGGAGCATTCTTGGAGTCCAGTGAGCCATGACTTTGCTTTTCCAGAGAGAGGCCCTGCAAGGGCCCGCAGGGACTCTGGGTTAGCTTCCACACGTCAGAGCCTAACCAGGAATCTGATTAGAGTTCCCCATCTGCCACCCAATGGAAAACTGGAGAGTTCGGGCTGCTGCTGTAGAACATAGTAGAATGGAGCCAAGATTTACTTAGCAAAGACCTAGCAAATTTACTTTTCCTCCAACTTTTTATCTCGAAAATCCTCAACGCCAGGAAAGTAGTGAGGGTAGTGCAATTGAATACCCATCTATCCAGCTCCCTAAATTCACCAGTTGATACCACTTTGTTAACATTTGCTTTCCCCTGTGTCTGGGTGCCCGTAGATACTTTATTCATGTATTGCTGGGCCTTTTGAAAGTTAGCGGCAGATGTCATGACACTTCATCTTTAAATACTTGATCATTCCTAAGAGCAAGTTTGGTCCTCGACCTAACCAAAGCACTGGTTATCACTTGTAGGAAATTTAACATGGTTGTGATGTATTATCCAATATAAACTCCATGTTCAAGTTTTCCTAATATTTTTGTAGCTTTTCTTTCTGATCTCAGGTACAATCCAGAATCACACATTACATATAGTTGTCATGCCTCTTGAGTGACTGTTAATCTAGAATAGTCTCCTAGCCTCTCTTTTTTCTTTTTCTTTTTTTGACACCCTTAATGACTTTGACATTTTTGATGAATTCAAGCCAGTTGTTCCAGAGAATGCACTCAATTTGCATTTGCCCATATTGATTATTTAGCCCTTTGAGGCAGTGCAATTTAAATCCTAATTAAAATGGAGAGTGGGGGAGGACTTCTACTGGATTTCTCTGTCTGCTCCATATGCATTTAAAGTGCCTATCCTTGGGCACCTGGGTGGCTCAGTTGGTTAAGTGTCTGCCTTCGGCTTAGGTAGTGATCCCAGAGTCCTGGGATGGAGTCCTACATTGGTCTCTACTCAGCAGGGAGCCTGCTTCTCCTTCTACGCCTCCCCTCTGCTCATTCTCTCTCTCAAATGAACAAATAAAATCTTAAAAAAAAAAAAAGTGCCCACCCTTGGTGCCCGTTCAACTGGCCTGTTTTCCTGGTTGCAAAGCAGTCAGCAAGCAGGGTGTAGAGAAGACGGGGAGCACCATGGGGCAGAAGGGCTTGTCTGTGGGGCAGAGTGTCCACCCCTTGGCAGCTGTCCCCCAAATCGGGAGGAGGCAACAGGCCCTGGTGCTGCAGGAGCATGCTATGGGCCACGTAGCCATCTCTGCAGTGCCCACTGAACCCTGAAACCCAGCACCTGGGTGCTCGATGTATGGTGGTGGCCACGTCTCCATCCTCTCTGGACTGGTCTCCTCAATGGTGAGATGAGACCATCAGAGCAGGCTCTGGTTTTTCCTGCAGAGCCAATCTCAAGAGAAAAACTGTAAAACAGGGCTGGTGAGAGAACGTCATTGTCTTTCTGGAGATTATCTGAGCTAATGTGGGAAGGAGGTGTGAGGCCCTAGGACATGGTGCATGGCATTTCTCAAGGTGCTCATGCCTGTGGGATCGATCTTAGCCGTGTTCCAACTGCTCGGCGAAAATCAGAGAAAACCCTGTCAAACATTAAAACAGGCTCGGTAAATAATAACAGACATTTTAAAGATATGAAGGAAGACTTTATTTTTTTTAAGATTTTATTTATTTACTCATGAGAGATATAGAGAGCGAGAGAAGCAGAGACACAGGCAGAGGGAGAAGCAGGCTCCGTGTAGGGAGCCCGATGTGGGACTCGATCCCGGGACTCCAGGATCATTCCCTGAGCTGAAGGCGGTGCTCAACCGCTGAGGCACCCAGGGATCCCAAGAAGGAAGACTTTAAAGTACTTTTACTTTACAGGTTGCTCTTTTGAGTCCTGCTCTTGTAACAGGCGTATTCATGTCCACTCCCTCTGCAGTGTTGACACTTTATTTAAGATATTACTATTATTGCTGTTTTTTTTTTTAAGATTTTATTTATTTATTTGACAGAGAGAGAGAGCAAGCACAAGCAGGGGGAGGGGCAGAGGGAGAAGCAGGCTCCCCACTGAACAGGAAGCCCAACTTGGGGGTTGATTCCAAGACCCTGGGATCATGACCTGAGCTGAAGGCAGACATGTAACCAAGTGAGCCACCCAGGCGCCCCTTATTGCTGTTTTATTATAATAAAATAAAAACAACGTCCATTTTAATAAGAAAACTGGTCTTGGCCTAGGAAGATGAGAAAAAGGGAAATTAGACCATGGGTGACCAGGACTAGGGAGGGGCTTCGTGGGTAGGATCTTGCCTCTTCTCTCTGCTGGCCTCAAGGAGACTTGGGTCAAGCCCCATTTGTCTGGGGGCTGCCCTAACTTACAAGAAGCCCTTTAGGCCAGACCCCCACAGGCACTGCTAATTGTCACCCAGACTGCTCCGAGCAATGAGATGATCTCAAGTTTGAGTCAGGAGGGCTGAATGCGAATTCCACTTGCCCACTTTCTCTGTGTATCATTGGGTAGGTCGCTTCTCTTCTCTGAACTTTCTTCATTTCCACATCTGTATCATCAGGGCAGTGATGCCTCACTTGCAGGGGTAGGATGGAGATGACATGAAATAATGTTTCTAAAGGGTCCTGAAGAGCATGGGGCCCCCAGTAAGTGATAGCGCTTTTTTTTAAGGATTTTTTTTTATTCATTTGAGAGAAAGAGTGAGCCAGCACACAAATGGAAGGGGCAGAAGGAGAGGGAGAGGCAGACTTTCCACTGAGCACAGACCCCACATGGGGTTCAATCCCAGGACCCCGGGATCATGAGCTGAGCCACCCAGGCGCCTATAAGTGGTAGTTTTGATTGTCTTCTCTGTATGGCTCAGATCCCCGAGAGGAATCCTTGAGAACACAGGTGACATGGAGAATTTCCTTCCCTTCCCTTCTCTCTCCCAAAGCCACCAACTGCCTCCAGCTGTACCACACACAGTGCCCTCCTGGGATGTTGGGTGACATGACTCTGCACTGACAAAGGCCACTCCCGTGCCAGAGCCCCAGGTCCCAGGCCCTCTAGCCTGCTCCAGGACAAGCCCCCACCCCCCCCCAACACCAGGGCCGCACCCTCTCCCAGATTATTTCCACTTGCTAGCTGTCGGCATAATATAATAATACCCGTGGAGGGGGGGTAGGCAGAGCCATCCTGACCCCATGTCCTCTTTTGCAAAGCTCATCTGTACCCACTTTCTCATCTGGCTTTTTCTGCTACCTCTCCCAATCTTGTCTTGACCCCTCCTTCCATGGTCACCAGGCAATTCTGTCTTGCTGAAGCCATGAGTCGGTTCTCATTCTCTTTTTATCGGAACTCACAGCCGGCCGACCTGGCACGGCCCACCTCCACCTTCTCAAGACTTGTCCTTCCCTCAGTTCCACTGACCCCCCGCCCCGCCACCTGTCAGTCTGCTCCTCCGCAGTCGCCGTGGCTGGCTTCATGTCCCTAGGGCTCCACCTAAGTGGTGGTGGGTCCTCAGCCCTCTGCACTTGCTCAGCTGCACCCACTCCTGGTCCCGGAGCTCTAAATGCACCGTCACCCATGGGTTCCGGCAGTGTCTCCGCACTGACTTTGCCTTAGGCTCCAGACTCCTGTGTGCAGCCGTGTCCGACCCTGAACCCGTCGTGCCTGCTCCATGCTATCGGCGCCCAGAAAGCTCCAGGACCCCCACCCCGTCAGGAAGTGGCACTGCCATCCGCCCAGCTGCTCAGACCAAGGACTGGTTAGTTTCTTACCACTTGTCATCTTAGAACAAAATCCTAAATCCTGGCGTTCCCTGCGACCTGCCAGCTATCCCTGTTGCCTGAATCACTGGTTTCGTCCTTCCCATCTTTCCTGTGATCCTTGCTGTTCCAGCCACGCGGGCTGATTTTGTTCCTTGAATGTCCTTGCCTGGTTTCTACCTTTGCTCTGCTGTTCCTTCCACCCAGGATCTTCGACCCTCACATCTTTGTGTAGCTGCCTCGCATCCTGTAAGTTCCAGCAAAATCATCACCTCCTCAGAGCCTTGCCTGACCTCTCATCTCAGGGAGCCCCCTCCTGTCCCCGTCGCTAGCCTAACGTCCTGTTCGTTTCCTTCAGAGCGTGCACCACTGTTTGCCGCAGTCAGTTGTCCACGTGTGTCTTGTGTGTGTCCCCCACTAGGCTGTTCGCTCCATGGGTTGGGGGGGCTTTGCCTGGCTCTTCACTGCTGTGCCCATCGTGCCAAGCACCGTGCCTGGCACGGAGAAGCTGGTATGTGCGTTTGATGCGCAGGTGGCTGGATGAATCTCAGCTGTGCCAGGGAGGAGCGGGCTGGGTGTCCTCCTGCCTGGAGCAGAGGGTTGTCCCCTCTAGCTCAAAGGCTGTAAAATCACACTTGACCTCAGTGCTTCCAGGGGCTTAAGATGGGAGTCATGTCCCCGGTTTCTCTGCCTCTACACCTGAGCTCTGATGCTTTACTGTGAGTAGGACTCACTTGGAGGCTTAACAAAATGCAACTACTGATTCAGGAGGTTGGGGGAACAATAATCATAGGGTTATTGTTGACGTGATTCTGCATTTCCTGCCAACAACCAGGTGGTGGTGACGCTGCTGGCCAGGGATCACACCTGCAGTGCCATGGGTAACTCATGGGTCATCTCCGCACCCCAAGCCTTCCCCTTAAATACCCCAGGAAAGATGTAGAAAGAGCCCACGGGTCCCTCCATTGCCTCGCCTCTCCCCCCCCCACCCCCCACCGCCTCCGCTGGCAGCTGTTCTTGCTAGCTGGCACTGTCACCTGTCACCCCTGCACCTGCTAAGTCCCCTGGCTTTCTGTCTTCGCATTTCTGCTACCGTGACAGACAAGACAGATTCTCTGCCAGGAGATGTGCTCAGACACTAGTTTCTGTCATGGCTCTGTTTTCTCTCTGCACTCCTCTCCTTGATGCAGCTGCCTTGGGGATGCTGAGTCTGCCAGAGGCCCCCAGCGCAGGACGAGGCTGATGACCTGGTTGGGATTAGGGAGGCATTTGCAGAGTGGTTTCTGAGCTCCGTTTTGGGGAACAGGAAGGTAGAGGCATACCTGACCAGTTCTGGAGGCCAAAGGTAATTTAAATTTGGAGAGAACATGAGCTTTGGGGTCTGAGGTCCTAGATTTGAATCCTGACCCTGTCACTTCGTCACTTCCACCACTTGTAACTGGTATCTTCTTCATAGGATTATTGTTAAACTGAGAAATGAGAATCCTTGGAAAACAATTCCGTGCCTAGAAAATGCTGGTATCTCTCAATTCACAGTGCATAGATTGTAAGTCATGTCTCATAGATTGAATACCTTTTGCCCCAGGGTTGCTGACAGGATGCTGACAAGCAATGTCAATGTCCCAGCCCTCCTTCACACCTGCATCCCATAATCAGGCTTCTGCAGAACCAGGCAATTTAGCCCCTGGGGACATCCCCAAGAATTGGGCCCACCCTGTGTCAGATCCTTGTGCCAGGGAAGGGAGGGCCTGCTGCCATGAAAACCATGCCTGCCGAGCCTGAGGGTAAATGCTCAAACATTTTATAAGAGAGAGAAATCACTGTTCCCATCCTGATCATTGCTGTGCTCCATTTCCTGACCAGGACAAAGACAATGACTGAAATTGATATGACACGGCATCAAGTATGATTCTTGAGATGGAAAGGCTCTGTGGGCTCTGTGGACGCATTGGGGGTGTCAGGCTAGCTGACAGTTTTCCTCAAACTTCTTTGATGAGCATCACAGGGCGGATGGTTAGGAGGAGCGCTGAACAAGTCCCAGCCTCAGTGCCTTGGCATGCCCCCTGCCTTGTCCATGCTCATTGTATCTAGCTGGCCAGAGAGGGCTCCTTTGACCATAGGGCCCAGGAAGTTGAGCATCTTCTCAATCCTGAGGCTGTGGCCTTAAATCCAGAACCCATTCCAGAGCAGCCACCTTTACCATGGCTGGTCCTCTTCCTATACTATGCTAGAATATTCTTGCTCTCCTCAAGGGACTTTTTCATCCAGCCTGAAAGGATCCCTGGAGAGGGATGGGAGGGCTGACACCCAGGCCAGGCACGTTAGGACCTTTATCTACTGCAGCAAACATCAGCTGATGCCCGGCAGGTGACTGTCCTGCCCTGCCCTCCAGGAGAGTGCGATCCTGCAGTTACAGGCTCAGCTGAGAGATCCTAGAGGAAGTCGCCTGAGGACACATGAGTCCCCATTCCTTTACATGTTCCACACCTGGCGTGGAGTTCCACGTCAGAAAGCACGGCTGCAGCTCACCTTCTTGGAAAAACCTCTCCATGGATTTCGAGTTTGTTTTTATTCCATTGGCTCAGTGGAAGGTAACCCTTAAATAGAGTGTTTCTTCAGCCTTGTTCCAGTTGCTGTTAGGAACCCTATCCAGTCTGCTGTCTTCTTACTCCTTTAATCCAAAACATGCTTTTTAGGATTTTGCACCAGGAAAAAAAGTCTTCCCTGATGAGATGGTTTTCCTTGTCTCATCACATGATCGGAATTGTAGTGGAATTCCTTGCTTTCCCCTCTTTGTCTTGGTAGCTAGAAAATTTAGAGCTAATGGAGATTCGATGATTTTCAATTTAATTACTTACCTCCTTTTTCTGTATGGTTTATTTTTATTTTATTAGTTCAAATGGAATGTTGGAGTGTCTTTTATTATAAATAACTTCACAGACATCAATAAAAACAAGAAATAAGTTCAGGTTTAGTCAGAGCAACTTGGCTGTCCTACCCCACTGCTCCCTTTCAGTATGTTCAGTAAACTTCTATCTCTTAAAAAAAAAAAAAAGTCACCTTGGCTCAGCGGGTAAAGCATCCAACTCTTGATTTCTGCTCAGGTCATGATCTCAGGGTCATGAGATCGAGCCCCACATCTGGCTCTGCCCTGGACGTGAAGCCCACCTAAGATTCTCTCTCTGGGACCCCTGGATGGCTCAGCAATGAGCATCTGCCTTCAGCTCAAGGCGTGTTCCTGGGGTTGGGATCGAGTCCCGCATCAGGCTCCCTGCATGGAGCCTGTTTCTCCCCCTGCCTGTGACTCTGCCTCTCTCTCATGAATAAATAAATAAAATCTTAAAAAAAGACATTCTCGGGCAGCCCTAGTGGCTCAGCGATTAAGTGTCTGCCCTCAGCCCAGGGCATGATCCTGGAGACCCGGGATCGAGTCCCACTTCGGGCTCCCTGCATGGAGCCTGCTTCTCCCTCTCTCTCTGCCTGTGTCTCTGCCTCTCTCTGTGTGTCTCATGAATAAATAAATAAAATCTTTTTTAAAAAAGAGAGAAAAAAAAAGAGGGAGAGAGAGAGAGAGAATCTGCTCCTCTGCTCTGCTCCTCACCTCTGCTCATGCTTGCTCTCTCTCTCTTTCTTAAAAAAATAGTAAGGAGCAGCTATTTGAAACAATTATTCCAAGGAAGGGGAAGGCACTGTTGAGACAGAAGGAGGGGCCCCTGCACCAGAGAGAAATCAGAGCATTTCAAGGGCGAGGCAGAAGAGGTTTTCTTTACAGGGAGGAGTAAACCAACCTAGAGAGAACCAGTGTGCAGCAGTGTGACGGGGGGGGGGGGGGGGGGGGGGGGGGGGGGCAAGGTCCTCATAGTAGGTGGGGGAATGTTCTAGCCTGAGGTCAGCTGGCCAGCTGTGCTAGGGAGGGCTGCTAAGAAGGGGCTGTACTGTTGGCTCAGGCAAGGGCAGGCCAAAGGTCACGACCTGGTGGAAGAAGAGAAGCCAACTCTGCATTTGTTTAACAGGCATTTTGCTGTGGTTGATGGTAGAGACCAGCAGTTCCCCACAAACAATGCGACATGCTGGTTCCCGGGTTCCCCTAAGTCCAGACTGCACAGTCGTCCTGGGCAGGGCCCGGCCACATTGATGGCTCTGCTCTCCCAGTGAGCGAGCTACTTGATTTTGTTTGTTGAATGGCTGAATGACAGCCTTCCTGAAATCAGGAGCTCGCCTCTCTGGGAGGTACAGGCCCAGCAGGCCTTGCTCCCACCCCTCCTGGGGGCGGTTCCCAGCTCTGGGCCACAACCCCACACCCCGCTCCTCCCCATCCTGCCCCCGCCCACCCCAGGCCCCTTGCTGGTGCGGTAAGGTGGACGAGGGACCACCCTGCAGTCCCTAGGTAGACCACAGATGCCGAGGGAGCGTGAGGGGACCGTGAGGGCAGCAGCCCCGAGGCAGGAGGTGGGCAGGGCAGGGCCCCTTTCCGCCCCTTTTCCGCCTGTTCCAGGGCCTGGCCTTCCCCAGGAGACCACACCCCACCTGCTGCCTGGACCCCCTCGACTTGTCTTCACCTATTTCTATGCCTGTGCCCTCCTTGCTCCCTCTTCTTCTCTCTGTGCATGTCTCTTCCCGACTCTGTCCCTCTGTCTCCCTTTGTCTCTGTTTCTCTCTGACTCCACCTCTGCCCCCTTCTATCCAATCTCCCTGTCCCTCTCTCCCCGTCCCCTACTCTCCCGGCCCTCTGCTATCTCCAGTCCAGCCCAGGAGGCCTTCCAGGTGGACCCGGGTCCCAGCAGGGTAGGAGAGGGACAGATGGTGTCAATCAAGCACAGGCACTTGACCTGTGTCATCTCTAAGCAGCCCCCCACACCACTCCGCCACTTAGACTACCCCTGCCTACCAGGTAGGTGCTCTTAGACCCACTTTACAGATGAGGAAGCTGAGGCTCACACAGCAGTGAGGCCACTTGCCCAGAGTCTCAGGCCATTACGGTGCAGAGCCAGGGTTTCAGTATGCACCTAGCACACCTCAGATAGCCAGCTCTGGGCCCACTTTTCCTGAAGCTTCTCAGGTCTCTCCTCACTGCCCCTCCCCCAGCCTGGGAGAAAGGACCAGAAGGTCTCATCTGCCCTGAGGGGTTTACATGGTTTCAGAGGCAACTCATTGGGAGTACCCATGTTGCAGGAAGACTATCTTTTATCCAAATGAACAAAACTCCGTATTCCTGGGGCAGGAGTGAGGCTAGGTGGGGAGAGAGGAAGTGTAAGAATTATCCAGCCCATTCCTCCTAGCTTCCGGAGCCTACGCATGGCCTCTGATCTGGGTGTAGAGGGGCCGAAAACCACTTTTTGGTTGGGTGCAGGAGGCCGGGGGCGCAGAGCCTCCCAGGGTGGGATGTGCCTGGAGGCATTCCCAGGTGTTCCTCAGAAAGGGGCTTCTCTGCAAGGGAGTCTGGGAAGTGCTTCCAGGAAGATGAACTGGCTTCTTGGTTGCAGGACTCCTGGGAGCCTATATTGTTTTTTTGTTTTTTTTTTTTTTAAGATTTTATTTATTTATTCACGAGAAATACAGAGAGAGAGAGAGGCAGAGACACAGGCAGAGGGAGAAGGGGGCTCCATGCAGGGAGCCCAACATGGGACTCGATCCCCGGACTCCAGGGTCACGAGCCACCCAGGGATCCCTCCTGGGTGCCTTTTAAATGCTCCTGAGCACCTCTAAGACCCCAGCAGGGAGGTGCGGGCCATTTGCCAAACTTCTTTGCTCTTTGAGCCCTTCATGCATCAACATCCTTGTTACAGAAACGTGGAACTGCCTGGCTCTGTGGGTAGCCCAGGGTGTGGTGTGAAACATCTTTGTGGGGTAGCTGCCACTTGGTCCCCAGAGGAAGCAGAATGTGGCTGTGTGATAACAGCATACGGTTTGATTAGCAACTATTACACAGGGGCCAAAAAGCTTGTGGCCACATACGCAGTCATGTGTGAATCTGGTCCCTCTATCTATCAGCCGGGGTCATTGTGCTACATGATTTCAACGGGCACTCTTCTTATCATAGTCCACGGGAATGGCGATCTGGGAGTTGTGCAGTGCACAACCTGTGCAGCTGAACGTGACAGTACTAATCCTATCTTACAACATGATTGTCTAACAGTTGCAACAGCCTCTTTGTTGACTTCCTGTCCCCTATCTGCCACCTCTGGTATCCCCTGCATCCTTCCTCTGTGTCATCTCTCCAGTCCTATCCTCCAACTTTCTTTTCCCCTTCAGCCAGCTGCCAACGGTAGTACCCTCCAGCTGTGCAGGGGCCCTAGAAGTGGAGTCCTGCCTCTGAGATGGTGGGTTGTATCATCTTGGGCAAATCACTTAACCTCTCTGGGCCAACATCCCCATCTGTAAATGAGAATAAAATACTTACCTGTGAGTTATTATTTCCTTTATCACTAGATTTGAGCTTCAGGAGGCCAGAAGCCATCTCTCATTCACCTCTGACCTCAGTGGCTGGCACATATTAGTCCTGCGAATGTTTGTTGACTAAGTGAATGCTTGTCACTTTGACCAAGACCTCTCTGCAGCTTCTCCTCTCATGTTTGATTGGCTTACCCAGGATTTCCTGAACATGCCTGCCCTTCCCGGCTCTAGGCCTCTGCCTCTGCTGCCCTCTCCGCGAGGACCTCGGTCTGCTCTATCTGTAACACCAGCCGTTTGAGGGAGGGCTCAGCTGCCATCCGGGCCCTCTACCCCCCACTGGAAGCAGCCGCCTCCTTCCATATCAGCCCCTCCGCCATGGCTCTGACACATACGTTTGCCTGACAGGGGGCTTATTTATGTCCCAGTGGGCTGCCTCTGTTGTCCTAGGCAGAGGAGACATTGGCACTTCACTGGACCCTCTTGGGGTTCCCAGAGCCTGCATGGCACTGGGTACAGGGCAGGGCGTAGGACAGAAGGGCACAGAGTAGACTGGAAATTGGCGGCAGCTATGGTGCTCTTTTTTGCTTCCCAGTGTCTCCCAACGCCTGACTTGTGGTGTGGGGGTAGAGCCTTTCAAGTTCATGTTTGAGGCCTGTTGAAAAATCAGCTTTTGGGTCTGGTGGAGAAATAAGCCCAGTGGAGACATTTAAAATGCTTAACTGAGGGACCCAGCCGGTGGCAAGTGGTCAGTGTCTACTGTCCTTGGGAGGAAGCAGCCGTGCTTCACTTTGACAGCATGGACGTCAGAGTCAGCAAGACCTCAGTCTGAATCAAGGCCGCATCCTTTGGGCAAAGTCATATACTTCTCAGGGCCTCAGTTTCCTTGTCTGTGCGATGGGCAGCATCCGGGGACCCTCCTCAGGCTCATCGTGAGGATTCAAAGAGATGGAGCAGAAGCCGTTGGCATTAGTTAGGATGTGCTGGAGCCTGACAGCGAGTCAGAGCACTAGAAACATCGGTGGTTATAAATATTACTACTTCACTTCTATTTTCTGGCAAAGAACCATCCATTTCTTGGAACTCTTCATTTCCTCTTGCCTTCAGTGACTGGCAGGGTGGCAGGTGGCTTTCTCCCTGGGACTGTTTTTTTCACAGAAACAAAGTTGCATGTGTCTGTTTTTTGTTTTTTGTTTTTTAAATCACTTCACAGGAGTTCTCACACACAACTAGTAAAGAACAACACTGCTAGGAACACTGGCTGGCTGGGTCACACGCTGGGCCCCCAGCCCCTCCCCCATAGCCCCTCTCTCCGGACCCCCGATAGACTCCCACTGCCCGCAGCCCCATGGCTTCTCCCTGCACCCCCCGTCTGATCAATACTTTTAAGGCCATTGGCCACAGAGGAGCAGGTGAAGCAAAAAAGCACCTTCCCTGCATAGAGGCCTGGCCTTTGACTCAGATCATCCCTTGTCCACACCTCCAGCCACCCCACAGACTCCTCAGCCAGTCCCTAAAGTACACAGAAAGTAAGGACTTACCAGCAGTGGGGCAAACACTGTTGTAAACAGTGATGTAAACATGATCAAACACAGATGAACAGGTGCAGGACTGTTTATATGCTAACATCCCTGAGGACTATCAAAGAGGATGCTAGGACTCAGCCAGGGAACTCTCTCTTCCCCTTGGGAGTGTACTGTGGGAACTGCTGTTAGCCACGTTCTAGATCCTTCTTACTTGGAGTGTGGTCCATGGATATCACCTGGGAGCTTATTAGAACTATGGCATCTGGAGCTGAAGCTAGACCTCCTGAAGCCGGAACTTGCATTTCAGCAAGATCCCAGATGACTCATCCACATGCTCAAGAGATTTTGGGCCACTAGTCTTGCAAACTTGCATTTCAGCAAGATCCCAGGTGACTCATCCACATGCTCAAGAGATTTTGGGTCCAGTCTTACTGGGCCTTGATGGAGGCTGCACATTGAACTCAGCTGGGAAACTTTCAAAATCACCCATGCTGGGACCCAGATTTCATTGGTCTGAAGTTTGGCCGGACATGGGGAGTTTGAAGAGCTCCTCTGGTGGTCTTACCTGCAGAGAGGTTTGGGAATCATGGCTCTTGGTCTTACTGCTGGCCCAGTAAGCTATTTTCTTGCTTGTGTTTGCGAGCAACGATGGGTGAGAAGAAGGGCTAAGGTTAGGGTGGCTGCTGGCAGCTCACGGATGGATGAACGTCAGAAAGGGTCAGGAGTGTCTGCTTGGAATGTGCAGGGAAGCCTTTGAGCCTTGGAACCGGCCCAGCGAGGCCCAGGGAGAGCAAGGCACTGCCCCAAGATCCAGGAGCTGGCTGGTTGCAAAGCCAGACCCAGGATTCCACTCCCTGACATCGCAACCGCCAGCCGGTTGTCTGGGCTCTTCGAGTCGCCGCCTCCACCTCATCTTGAAAATTCCCCTTCCCAATCCTCCATGTCAGCCTCGGTCCTCACACCAACGCCGCAGCTGCGTCCTGATCAGTAGGCCGCCTCTGCTGGCTCTGCTCTTACTTTGCTGGCCGCTGGCCCAGGACTCCAGCAAACTGTCCCCGAAGCCAGTAAAGCGCAATCCACCAAAGCCAGGAGGCATTAACACATTGTAACCGGCCGAGCTCCATTCCATTCTGTAATCAACACCGGCCGGGAGGCAGCTCGGCTGAATGGAGAGGGAGGGATCCCACAGGCTGGGGGTGAGCCCCAGTCCTGCCACTTGTCCGCTGTGCTGCCTCACACTGAGCCTTCGGCCTCACTGGGCCTCTGTTGCCCGATCTGTAAACAGGCACAGCAGCACTCCCCTGCCTCAGGCCAGTGAGCGGACTGAGTAGATGAAGAAGGTGCCAGAGCCCAGGGCAGTGCCTGGCATGTGGTGGGTGCTAGGTCAGAGATCATTGCGGTTGCAGAGGATTCAAAGCCTCATGGGACATGGGTTGCCAGCTGGACCAGGTATGGCACCCTCCCACCCTCCGCAGGACCATCTGGGTCCCCCCCACACTCCCCAGGATCAGAGGGTCCAGACAGGCAGAGGTGTACCTGCCGGGTGCACAGGCTCTGTTGTTATCCAGTTTATTTGGTGGCTTTGAGGAGACCTGCTCTGTCATTAGGGGGATTCCCAGGCTTCCTGGGTTGCTTAAGCAACAGAAGTTGGCTACGCTGGCCACAGTGGGTGGCACTCTTCCCACTGCGTGGGGCCACTCATGACAGAGAGCCGTTATTGTCATGGTTATTTTTACTCCTCCCTCTGGGAGCCCCAAATCAAAGGGAAATATCAGCTCCACTGCCTCGTTAAAGAGAGCAGAGAAATGGGGTGTGGGGTGAGTTGGATTTTCTCAGCCAGCCCCCCACACACACCCCGCCACCCTCTGCCTCGTAGTTGCAGTGGCAGAGGGCACAGGCCGTGGAGACTGGCGCAACACCTTCATCTTACAGATCAGGAAACAGAGGCCACAGTGGGTCAAGGCCTTGTCCAAGGGTGAGTCAGGGCCAGGCTGGCACCTGCTTCCCCTGCCTCCTATGACTACTGTCGCCCGGAAGGACTTGAGGGCAGCTTAGAGTCATCACCCTCAACCAGTGTTTCTGTGTGAAATGCAGATCCCTGGGCCCCAAGGACCAACTCTGTATCTGGAACGGACCAGGGGATCTGACCAGAGTTCTGGAATCACAGCTGTGGACTCTCCACGTTGGTCCCAAGCTCCAGACCTGTGCTCTCGGTGTCTCCTCTCCTCCTCTGCATCAAAACCCACCCCTGGAACATCCCAGCCCCAGACAGGTGGACTCCCATTAAAAGCATTGCTCATCTGACATGTACTTAACAGCAGTGGGTCCCCAGTGAAGGGGACAAGGATGGTGTCCTGTATGGATAAGCACACGCACTCTGGAGGCAGGCATCGGGGGATCAAATCCCACATCTGCCACTTCTGGCTGTGGGCCCCCTGCATGTTGCTTCACCTTTGGGATGGAGACGGTGCTGCCTCCCTCCTGAGCTCTGTGAGGACTGATAAAGCACTTAGGATAGTAGCTAGCACACAGCAAGGTCCATGTACATATTCTCTATTATTATGTCCATTTTACAGCCTGAGAAGACTATGTTTAGGGTAGCTGAAAGACTTTGCCGAGGTCACGCTGCCACTGTGTAGTGAGGTTGGTTGGGGCTTGTATCCTTGTCCCACTCAGTCCCTGCCTGGGTGACTAGGGCCTTCTGGCTCCTTCTGGCTCCTGGGGCCAGCCACTTAGCCCCCTGCAGCTCTGCTGATGGATTAGGGATGTGCAGGAGAGCCCCTCTCCGCTCCACCCCCCCCCCCCCCCCCGCCAGTCACTCAGGGGGGCACGCACACACTTTGGAGTTAGGATAAATTCCCAACTCCACAGTGGTGTGGAGCTGCAGCAGCTTTGCTTCCCTTTGCCCCACAAGTCCCTAATGGGGACAGAGGCTGCTGGGGACACTGCCACCCTCAAACTAGAAAACTCCATTCTTGTTATGCCAATGTCTCTTTGCTTTTTTTCTTAAAGATTTTATTTATTTATTTGACAGAGGTAGAGCCAGAGAGCACAAGCAGGGAGAGTGGCAGAGGGAGAGGGAAAAGCAGACTCCCCACTGAGCAGGGACCCTGCCTCAGGGCTCAACTCCAGGACTCCAGGATCATGACCTGAGCCAAAGGCAGACACTTAACCGACTGAGCCACCCAGGTGCCCCTCAATGTCTGTTTATTTAAATGAAATGAAAAGCTTATTTTTATTTTCTGGAAGAAATTACACTTCTAGTTTCTGCACTTTCGTCTAAGAGAATGTTTTCAGACATCAGCTCTCTAGGTCCTTGTGCTCACAAGGTCATTTCCTCGTCTGTGGAAGAGACTTGGGGCCAAGTGTCCTGAAATGGGCTGGCTGTTGGGGCTGTCTGGAAGCTGTGTTTCTTCCTGAATCCCCTCCCCGCCCTTGCTTGTTCTCTCTCTGATTTGCATCTCTTCTCTGATGCTGTGGTTGTAAAGGAATTGGGAAGTGTTCCCAGCTGGGGCTGGTGTGCACCCTCCGGATGGGCTCCATACCACCTCTCATCGCCCTGAACTGAAAAATCCAGAAGGCCACTGGAGCCGGCTCTGTTCTTCCTGCTGCCCCCCACCCCCTCCCTCTCAGTGGCCTGGGAAAGGGAGCTGCATTACCGATCTTTTCTCTTCTTCCATCCCTGCTGTGATAGAATCTGCCCTGAGTGGTCAGAGCCAGGCCAGCTCTCGGGGCCCATTCTAATGAAAGTAACTGAATGCCAGGCAGCTGAAACCAGCCCTTTGCAAAACAGCAAGGGGAGGGCCGCCCTTGAGGGCAGAGTGTGCCAGCGCTTGTTTGCCCTAGCCTGGTATTAAAGCTGGGCTGGGCCCTGGCAGCCCGGGACGGAGGGGCCCAGGAAGGGGAAGGGGACAGAGAGTAGGTTTATTTGGGGTGAGCTGGGCTGGCTCATTGCAGTTTGCATTCGGTGGCTTCAGGAGTTGGAAAGGCTAACAGTGGTAGATTTGGGTCACGAGGGGGTGGGTGGAGGAAGAGATGGTCAGATTAACCAGGGTTCTGATGCCAAGTAGCTCTGGGCTCTGGACTCTGGACTTGGGACCCTTCAGATCATAGCTTTTCTTTCCCTCCGCCCCTCCTCCTTCCCCACTCTGCCCAGAACACAGAGCTATAAAGCTGCCCTTGGGCAGACACCTGTCTCCACTGACCAGGGGGCTCCTTTCCCCAGACTTAGGAGGCCTGTGGCAGAGTTGGAACACAGGCCTGCATCCAAGTCCTGACTCTGAATGTCTTTGGGCAGGTTTAATCTTTTTGAGGCTCAGCTTTCTCATCTGCAAAATGGGAAGGGTAGTACATACTTGGTGGCTCCAGATTCTGTGGGGCCTGAAACTTTTACAGTGTGTAAAGTCATCTTTAAAGTAAAAAATCTCAAGGTATCTTATTTCTGCAAGTTCTATGAAACACATGACTATGTGAACACACTGCAGGGCCCCTCCTGAGCACATAAGGTCCTAGAAGTTTAGGCCATCGGTTAATCACACAAAGAGGCACTTCCAAAGGGGATGGTGATGATGTGGGAGAGCTGGGAAATAATTTTGACTTGAGATATGAGGAAAGACCTCTCTTGAGCCATTGAGCAAAAGGAAAGAATTCTTATTATTCTAATTTCTGCACGTCCATCTACAAAGCCACCTGGCAGAGTGGCATTGCTGACCGACTACCAGGTCCAACAAGAAACCAAACATACGTTGTGTCATTTGGTCCTCTGGACGATACTGAGAAGAGGCAGTGGCCACCAGGGGGTGGTGGGGGTGGTGGTGGTATGTGCGGCTCCTGTCAATGATATACATGTGTAGGGACACCAAGAGGGCTTTCCAAGTGCAGGAAGTTGACTGCTCTCGGACTCTGATGCTCCCAGGAGGTCAAAAACATTTTGGTAGTAGAGGTAGTGTGACCTTTGGGAAGGTCACAGGTCACAGGAGCCTGCAAGGGCATCTCTGCCTGTATCAGTCACGTGGTGTAGTTGAAAGAGCTTTAAGGCAGTCTGGTGAGGTTTGAATCCTGGCTCTCCCATTTAGTACACACGCCCACCCACCCCCACTCCCAGCTGCAGACACCAGCCCCCACCTGGCTCTCTGGTCTACCCACTTGACTCATTCCTTTTTTTTTTTTAAACATTTTATTTATTTATTCATAGAGACACAGAATGAGAAAGAGGCAGAGACACAAGCAGAGGGAGAAGCAGGTTCCACGCAGGGAGCCCGATGCGGGACTCGATCCCGGGTCTCCGGGATCACACTCTGGACTGAAGGCGGCGCTAAACCGCTGAGCCACCAGGGCTGCCCAACTTGACTCATTCCTAAAGGGCAAAATGCTGTGTTGCTTGATACCTTGGAGGTCTGGAGGGGCTCCCAGTGAGACGCACAAGATGCACTCAACCATTAAGACAAACGTCAGAGTTCAGAAAACAAGTAGGGAAGCAGGAGGACCCAAGTATTGGACCCAGAAAACCTAGCAGGGGTGTAAGCTTATCCTTGTGCTTCCAGACAGGCCTGACAGAAGGAGAAATGGTGATACAAAGCTCTTATAATCTAATGGAGGGAATAAATTACATAGTGGAGGCGGCTCGAGTGGGGTAGGATGGGGGCTCGTGTTTTTTTTTTTTTTGAAGGCTTTATTTATTTATTCATAAGAGACACACAGAAGCAGAGACACACGCAGAGGGAGAAGCAAGCTCCATGCTGGGAACCTGATGGGGGGCTCAATCCCAGGACCCCGGGATCATGACCTGAGCCAAAGGCAGACGCCCAATTACTGAGCCGCCCAGATGCCCCTACATTTCTTAAGCATCTACTATGTGCCACCCACTCTGCGAGGTACTTGGAACCTCTTATTATGTGGTCCTCATAACATAACACACTTGTGTGGTAGACAGCCTTTATGTCCATTTCAAAGATGTGAACACCGAGGCTCAGAGAATCAAATGAACTTACGAGGACACATCCCTGAACCTGATAGGAGTTTATGGGGAAAGTTATTACAGGGGAGACAACAGACTATATAGTAGAGTTTTCCATAGACATGTTATATTTAAAATCAATTTTATTGCTTTTAAATTCTCGTAGTTCTCTTAGGCCTTGTTAAGAGTTGAAGCAAATGTGTTGAAAATATGTCTGCTGCAAAGGGGAGCTTTTGAGAAGTGTGCGGAACTTAATAATAATCTGCCAGAGTACAACAGCGTACAAATATGGAGGTCATGGGAACCCAGCACGTTAGAGACCTTACCCCATTCAAGCCCCCCAAAAGAGATACTCATGAGAAAGAGATACTCGTGAGAGAGATTCTCTTACTACCCCCAAGATCACTCAGCTGGCGAGGGGTGGAGCCTGGACTCAAAGTCAGAGAGGAGAGAGATGGCCATGCCCTCGGGCCCAAGCAGACTTTGGTAGGGAGCTGCCAAGCTGCTGGGCGAAGTCTGGGGTTGACAGAAACAGCTGGCCGAGCTCTTGGTGCCAGGTGTGACAATGAAAGTCCCCACTTGTTGCTGACAAGCCCCTCACCCAGGGCTGAAGTTGGCAGCGGGCCTAGCCGGCTGGGCCAGGACTTATGTCCAAAAGCAGGTGGCCCTGCCAGGTGGTGAGGTGCCTTGCCTGGAGCCCTCAAATGCCAACTCATGAAGCAGGGAAGAGTTTGTTTACCTGGGGTCGATTCCCCAGACCTTGGCTCACTGCCATGCTGGGCTGGGGACAGGGCAAGTGGAGATACGACATGGTCCATCCTGGAGGTGCTCAGCCTTCTTGAGGAGACAGACCCACAAAGAACCACCCTGCAATGCCACCTGTTGAATGTGTCAGCCAGCTGAGGTGCCCGGGAACGTGGTGGGAGCAGCTGGTTCTGCCCTGGGGGGCCGGGCAGGGGCAGGGAGCTAGCAGAGCCAGACTGGGCCTTGAAAGCCGAGTTGTGGTGATCACCATGAGTGCGCCCCACGCTCTCCACCTCCAGTCCTCACGCCCAGCCCGGCACGAACTTTACTGTCGAGGCTCAGCCACACTCTCATTCCACAATCGTATATGGCGGGGGGGGGGGGGGGCTGGGGAACCAGGGATCCAACAGAAAGAAAAGATCCTGTCCCCTAAAGGACTTCTGTCCTAAGAGGAGAGTTAAGTAATGTTCATGCAGACAGAGAGAAAGTGCTCCAAAGGGAATAACACAGCTTGAAGCAGAAGGATGGGGTGCTCTCAGGAGGCCTGGGGGCCAGCCTGTCGGAAGTTAAGAGACAGAGGCACGTGGGGATGAGGCAAAAAGCAGCATGACAGGGCTTGGCTGTGTGGGAGCTGGCAAGCCAACCAGTGTAGGTGACGGTGACAAAGGAGAGAAGGTGTGGCCCAGGGAGGGGCCTGAGGGCACAGGACAGAAGTTTGGGGCTTATCCTGAGTTGAGGCCAGATGAGGGTTGTCAGCTGGGAAGTGACAAGACCTTGGTGGTTTTAAGAGCTCATTGGGGTGTGTGTGTAAAGACGGCCCCGGAATTGGGGCCACCAGTTAGGTGGCTGTGCATTTGTCCAGAGAAGAGGGGGTGGCAGCTTGGTTGAGGATGGTGACAGGCAGATGGTGAGAAGGTGGACCGGGATGGAGCTGCCAGGAATTGCTGATGTGGGGCAGAGGGAAGAGAATCATCGAGGACTGGGCTGAGGTTCTCCCGGAGCTCCCAGGTACTGTTGGTGTCATTTGCTGGGTAGGCGAGGACGGGTGCCCCCTCTCCCCCCATGGAGGCTGGGGTGGAGGTGAGAGGAGTACTGAGGGAGGGAGAGAAATGCAGCAGTCCAGTTGTGGACATGTCACTTGAGATGCTACTAGGAGTTTCTGTTGAAAACATGCACACACTGTCGGGTGCGTCCAGACCCCTTCTAGGTTGGCAGCCCTCGTCCTCCCATCTGCCCTGATATTATACACCTTTCCTGGAGGCAGCCTGCACCCCAGACTGGTCCATGTGGGGATACAAGGGTTTTGCCATCTTGCTTCTTTGGGGGGCCGTCCTGGCTCCAGAGTGCCTGTGGGATTGGCCGAGGCCTCCTCACATGGCATCTTGGTCCCTCTCTCCCCTCGTGCTCCCCTCACACCCTTGCAGAGCTGGTCCCTAAGACACTCCCAACAAACCTTCTCCGCAGGCAATTGGATACCACAGTTTGGAGGTCAGGTGAGTGGGCCAGGCTGGACACGGACATTTGGGGATCATTGGCGTTTGATGGGATTTAAAGCCACAAGTTGGGAAGTTGGGAAACAAGGGGAGAGGGCTGAAGCACAGAGGGTGCAACATTTGGGGCTGAGGAAGGGCATGGGAGCCAGCAACAGCAACTGAGTCACGACTGGCGAGCCTGGAGGAAGCCAGAAGGATGGGCGTGCAAGAAGCTGTGCTGGGAAACTGGGTTCAGGGCTGCCTGAGAGTTCAGGTAGGATGAGGAGCTGGGGAGTGCACAGACCTGGTGGAGGAGCTGGGAGGCAGCTCTCTTCTGGTCCCTTCTGTCACACAGCTGCTCCCAGCTGGCACATGGCAGCAGTGTGGTTCAACCAGCCCCAAGGTGAGCCCAAAGCCTGGGCTCTGGGCTTCACTAGGTGCAAAAAGTGCCAAGAAAGACATTCCAGGCAGAAGGAACAGCAAAAGTGTCAAGGGTTGGTATGTTCCTCAGGTGATAAGGAGTAGTAACGATGCAAATGTGTTCTGAGCTGTTGCTGTGCCGATCCTCCTCATGCGCTGTTTCATTTATCACCCACTCGATAAGCCTCTAATGCAGACATGGCTGACCCTCATTTTCCCCCGATTCTGTATTTGCAAAGTTGCCCACTTGCTACAGTTTATTTGTCATCCCCCAAAGGACACAGCAGTGTCTTTGTGACCATTTGCATGCGTACTCAGAGTGATGAAAATGTGGGTTGGCCACGCTCAGGTCGAAGAAGACATTGCCTTCTCATTTCAGCTCAGATTGTAAACAAGCTTCCTTGTAGCAGTCTTTATAGTGCCCTGTTTTGTATTTGGGGGAGAGGTTTTGTTTTTTGTTTTTTTGGGTTGGTGATTACACTATTTAAAATGACCCCCACATGTGATGACATGCTGTTCGTTGTTCCCAAAGGCAAGAAAGCGGCCCTGTGCCTTTTGGAGAAAACACAGCGTTAGATAAGCTTTGTTCAGCATGCAGGACAATCCTGTCCTCCACAAGTTCATTGTTAATCAACGGCATATTTTAAAATAACGCGACTTTAAAGAAAACTGCATAAAACAAGCCTGTGCATGGCTTGGTGGATGGAATTGTCACAATCAGAGGTTCTTGGGAACTTGACCGCTGGGAGCAGTGGCTCAGCATTCACGGATTCAGTGTTCACAGGGCTACCTGCAAGTAGCGAGAATGCCAGCTAGGGAGCATGAGAAGCAAAGCTGGGGCTTGAACCTGGGTTGGCCACGCACCAGTGCACTTCAGTCTCATGAATGTAGCCTTGTGGTCTGGTGGGGATGGCAGGGGGCCTGGCCTGGAAGAAAGGTTCTTTTTTAGGGCACCCTGGGAGCAGCCTCTCCCTCCCTTTCGTTGGCCTCCTCTGGGCTCAGGCTTCTCCAGTGTCTACCTGAACACAGCCCCTCCGCCTTCCCCGGGCTGTGGCCACAAGCTTTCGCAGGGTTGTGGTTTTCCTCTGAGTGAGAGGAACACACTGGCTCAGTGTCCTGGGGCCAGGCGTCTTTGGTTTCCCTCTGCCGAGCCCAGCCCTGCAAGGGGAGCCACAAGGGAGGTGTGTGTGCCCGAGCCCGGCTCCAGTCGTTCCGTCTGCTGCTGCGGCTGCCTGTTTATTCCGGGCCCGCGCGGCCCATCCTGGGCAGGTCCAAGCGAGCTGCTGGCCCCAGGCCCTCCAGGAACCACCCCCAGGACGGGGCTGCCCACGCCCTCCCTTCTCATAGTGGAGAACCCACAGCCCTGCTTCTGTCATTTATGGGGCGGCTTGTGTTTTTGTGGGTTTTGGGTGGTTTTCATTCTTGCATCACCAAGATAATTTAGGAGATGATGGGGGTTGGAGGGGTGGGGGACTGTGTTTGTTTTTAATGTGGAATTACAAGCCCTACAGTGTTTGCCTTCCTGACCTGAAGAAAGAGGTGAAGTCGTCTTCATCCTCTGCCATCCTTGTCTAAGGGTTATTCTCCACCCAGGAGCAGGTCTGATTTCCTGAGATCAAGTATCGCCTGGCTGGAGGGTCCCTTGTGTGGGGGCCCGATGGCAGTCTGGGAGGAGGGAGGCAGAGCGCCCACGGGACGGTGAGGAGGGGCAGTGACCATGGTGGGGGCGCCCAGAGGGCCTCACGGGCCGCACCCTGCTGGGGAGCAGCTGAAGGTGGGGTGATCCAGCAGGGAATGCGAGGCCGTGGGGCCAAGGATGGAGCCTGGGCTGGACGTAAGAAGAGCTGGGTGTGGGACCGTGTCCCCCCCCTCCCCCGACACCCTGAGCCACTGTCTGGAGGCTGTCAGGATGCCTGGGCAGCCTCTGGACCCCAGCATCTCAAGGGTAGGGCCTCTCTGGTGAGCTCACACACCAGCATGCACATGTGTGCACACATGCCAAAGGCTGGAAGGGCAGCCCGCTGAGCACACGGCCTTCGGCGCCCATCGTGGCAGAGAGCAGAGCCGCGCTCTGGGGTCACAGAGGCCTGGACAGGCGGCCAGTAGCTCCAGGCGGGATTGCACCTTGTTCTTCTATCTCCAGGTGGCCGGCACGGTGCCTGGCCTGCAGCTTCTGCTCGGTACGTGCTGGTTGAGTAAATGAATAAACTAGCGAGTGAATGGTTTCGGCCCCACTCTGGTTACTTCAGGAAGTTAGCCTAGAGACCCGTGCCTCCCTTTCTTCATAGCGTCATGGTTAGGTGCGCGGTCTCTGGAGCCAGCTGCCTGGGCTGGAATCCTGGCTTTTCACTTACTAGGTTTATGTCCTTGAGTCACTTCCTGGAGCCTCAGTTTCCCTGTCTATGACCTGGGGATAGTACTTGCCTCCTAGGGTTGCTGTGAGGATTGAATGAGTTAATATCATGTGAAGCACATGGAACAGAGCCTGGCACATAGTAAGTGCTATGTAGGCGTTTGCTATTAATAAAATGAAGATAGTAACATCTAGTTATTCTGTGCGAGTGTGCGCTGGGAGCCTGGCACATTGTTTTTCCAAGTGTATGCCTTGCAATGCGGAGTCCCTGGTGTTGGTAGGTGTAAAATGACAAGGAGTCTGTCCAAAGCCAGAGAGCCTGAAGGTTACAACAGAGCTGGGCAGGTTTCTCTAGTGCCAACATGCTCTGTGACATCTCTGAGGAGGAGTGAAGAATGTCGCTGGTCCATTTGACCACAGAGCACTTTCTTGCTGTCAGGGTGGGGTAGAGACTCCACAAAACACATTTTTTGGAAGCAACAAATACCTCATCACTCTGTCTCCCCAGAAGCCCTGGCCCATCCATCCTGCTTCTGTCATCTGGCAGCACCCTGGGGAAATGCCAGGGTGTCTTTCCCTGGGTTGGGAACTGGGGCAGGAAGCAGTGGCCAAGTCAGCAGCAGAAGGGTGCCCAGCCCTCCACCCTAATACACTCAGCGGGGTAGGCAGGCATCCCACCCTCATGGGCAGGCCACTCCCCAGGGGGTATCGCAGAGGTGCATGTTGGTGAATGGCAGAGGCCTGGTGTGGGCTGCAACTCATTAAAATAATGTCCACCTGGGACGCCTGGGTGGCTCAGGGGTTGAGCGTCTGCTTTTGGCTCAGGGCGTGATCCCAGGGTCCCAGGATCGAGTCCCACATTGGGCTCCCTGCGTGGAGCCTGCTTCTCCCTCTGCCTGTGTCTCTGCCTCTCTCTCTCTGTGTCTCCCATGAATAGATGGATAAAATCTTTAAAAATAAAAATAAAATATAATAATGTCCAGCTGGATAGTGTACACCTCCCCAACAATGATGAAGGGAGGTGTGAGGCCCTTACTTGCTCACAGACTTTCGTCATCCTGATTAATTAATTTCTGCTGCCTTTCAGACGAGTCTAGCTAGTTGCTGTCATTAAGCTGGCTGCACAGTAAGAGAGGCGGCAGGGAGATCTGGACATGGGCCAGCAGATCTGAGTGCCAGTCCTGGCTCTGCCACTCTGGCCATGTCACTCAACCCTCCTGAGCCTCGGGTTTCCTCATCTGTTATATGGATGCAGTAACATCTATCCACAGACAGTCAGACTAAGATAAATGAGAAGAAATGAAGTGACTGGTATACAATAGACCTTCAATAATTGGTAGCCGCTCTGGTCATGATCTCTCTTTGTTTTCAGGGCTTGCGTGAGGGAGAGGGATGTCTCCTCAGAGCTTAGATCGGATACGTTCTGGGAAGAGGGCAACTGGATGTTGATGATGGCCTTTCTTATTTCCTTGTTTCTCTCCTTTTAAATGCCCATCTCAGGAACATCAGAAAATATTCCTGCTAATTTGTGACTAATCAGGCCATCAGCTCTCTGCCGTTTATGTGTGAGTGATCCTTACTCCCACTTAGGGCCTCCAACATACCTCAAGTGCCTCCTATGTGCCAGATTTGTTAGCAGCTGGAGTCCAAAGACACTAGGGATGTGGACCCTGCTCTCAGGAATTAGTGTGGTGGGGGGTCTGATAGGAGGCCAATCCCAACAACGCAGTGTGTCCCTCACGGTTGCGTTTGAGAGATGGAGATCATGAAGCCAAGGAGTAATTTATTCTCACTGGAAGAGATAGAGAAGGTGTCACTTGGCAGGTCACACCTGATTAGGGTTTTGAAGGATAAATAGGAGTTTGTCAAGGCAAGATACTAAAACATCATCCCCAGTCTCTTCCCAGCCACCCCCCTTTCTGAGGTCAGTGTGGATCCTCTGCCATTAACAAGCTTTGAGACTATGGGCAAGTCATGTTGCCTCTCAAGGCCTGTTTCCTGGATCTCTACCAGCTTTACTGCACTGTGATTTTGTGTCTATAGAGGCTTAGATGATGAGAATTTCTAAAAAGTCCTCATATTTGCAGAACACTTTCCAGAAGTCTTTGACATTTTCTTTTTTCTCCAAGTTTTGGCATCAATTTTTTTAATGAAATTTATATATTAGAGAAGCCATGATCACATCTTAATTTCTCAAATATTTATATGAGTAATTTTTGTGTTGTGATACTTCTTTTCTTGTTTGTTTGTTGTTGTTTGACCTTTTTTTTTTAAAAAAAAGATTTTATTTATTTGAGAGAAAGAGGCAACATGAGTGGGAGGAAGGGGCAGAGGGAGAAGGAGAAGCAGACTCCCCACTGAGCACAGAACACTCTGTGGGGCTCCACCCCAGGACCCTGAGATCATGACCTGAGCCAAAGGCAGATGCCTAACTGACTGAGCCACCCAGGCACTCCTTGACCTTTATTAATGCAGATCCCAGTCTTACAAAGTTGGTCACACTCTCCCCATTCGACTGAAGAGGAAACGGAGACTTGGCAAGGTGAATTGACGTCCCCTTTGCCAGAAAGTGGCAGAGCCAGGCCTTAACTCTAGGTCTTCTGGAAGTCTTCTAAAACTTAGTTTAGTGTTCCCTCCAGTTCCATGGACCTCTCAGACACCCCACAAGCCTAATATCCATCTTGTCGGCTGCTCATAAACAATACCTGGTGGATCCCTTGCCTTGGGCGGGCCCTGAGTCAGGTGTTGTTGCTCGCACAAGTTGGAGTCAGGAGCACTGGGTGCAGAGGATGCCAGGTGCTGCCCTGAAGACATTGCTTCAGGGAAAGAGCTGGGCAGAAGGCCCCTCGAGGAACAGGAGGGAGGACCTCAAGGATTGCCAAGTGAAAGCTCTTTTAGCCAGAGAGCAGGAGGAAGTCCGGGGCAGTGAACAGGGGTGCAGCTACGTTTTCCTGAAACAAAGCCTGGTGCCTAAACCCAGGATGAAAGCAAACCCCAATCCCCAAGGTCTCTCTGATCTCTTACCCTGCTTTGGCTTTCTTCATAGCCCGGGCCACATGTATCGTTGATTCATTTATTTGTTGTCTGACTGCCCCAGGGAAATGTGAGCTCCAGGAGAACTGAGGCTTTCTTATTCATAGCTGTATCTCCAAGACCTGGAACAGAGTCTGGCACAGAGAGATCGTCACTGAATATTTGTGGATGGATGGATGGGTGGATGGATGGATGGGTGGATGGATGAACAAGTGATGCCTTCGCCTGTGGCGGCCCTGGCTCCCACCGTGGTCGGCCCCGCCTTTCACAAAGGAGTTTCTAAACTTGCTTATCTCAGAAATACCTGGGATCTTTAAACACTGCCTACACCTGGCTCCCACCCTAGGTATTTGGATTCGATTGTGACCTAGGCTTTGACCTTTTGTACATTCTCCAAGTGAGTTGAGTGTGCGTTTTGGGAACTACTGCTTTACCACCAACTTGTAAAAGCCAGAGCCACAGGTACCTGGGCCAGGAGGAGGCAAGGAGTGTAGAGAAGGCATCTTTAGGAAAGGAGAGTTATTTGCGCTCTTGAGTTTGCAGCCACCTGATGTTACCAACGGTGAAACAAGGGGAAGTTTTTCCTCCTTGCCCTCACCCAATCCAAGTCAAAGACAACCTGGTCTGACTTCCTCCTCCCCTGCCATCTCCTCCTCCTAGATGGTCAAATGAGTCAGAGGAAACGCGGGTTTTCTCACCATTTTCCCCTCCTGTTGGGTTTGCATGAGTAAGAAAACCCATTGTTCACATGTACACAGGTTGACAAAAATAGAGCTTGGCCTCTCTGCACACTGGGCTGGGGCAAGTCAGTAAGACCCGGTCCCACCCCGTCTGCAAAGCATCCAGCTAGACGTTATACGGAAAAACAGGCCTGGGGCCAAAGTCTGCAGGTGTCCTGGCTAAAGGACAGTCACCAACATCCATCTGTTTGCCAATGGAAAGGGGCTCCCATGTCCAAGGCACATGCCTGGCTCCAGGATCTGCTCCTGGGCTAGCCCCAGGTTGTAGATTGGGAAGGGACCTTAGCGACACACTGTCTAAACCACATCTTCTGGTCCCGGTGGCCCCTGGCCAGGCCCCTGCTGGAGTGAAGGGGCTTTGGGATTCAGGGCTTGCTCCTGTTGTTTCTAGATGGCAGATGAGGAACCACTTTCCTTTGGGGTCGAGAGGCCTCTGCAATGCTAGGGTTTTGCCTGCTTCCTTAGTACCCACTTCTCTTTCCAAAGCCATTGCTTCTGACATCAAAGGTTGAATCTGTTCCCTGGAGACTTAAAGGTGGGGCTGATGCTCTCTGATCCTATCAACGGCCATCTGAAAAGGAGGCGAGGGAAGACAGGTGTCTGTGGCAGAGTCTGAGCCGGCTACATGGAGGGCTTTACCACACCAAGAACAGTAGCTGGTGCAGCTGTTTGGGCAGAAGTAAAGTCCAGTGTGTGTGATGTTGACAGTTGTGGTTGGTGACTGATGACCATCTGATCACTAGACAGAGTTCTGAGAGCCAGCCCTAATCCCGGCTCTGCCGATGACTGTGCCATGGTGAGGAGAGAAGCCATCTTCCGCCTCTGGGCTTGTTTCCCTATTTGGGTAATGAGTGATTTTATTAGACTAGTGATTTGGAACTTTAAAACCATGGGACTCCTTGTTTACATGAGATCTTATGTGGAAGTCTATATGTCAAGTGGATGGAAGTGGGGCCATTCTGGCTCACCTGGAGCACCCCTCCTTGTACAGGATCTCCAAAGAAACCTGCAGGTTCCAAGGAAGTGAATTTAGGAACCACTGGACCTAATGCTCAAATGCTTTTTTTTCCAGCTGTGGTATCATTTGTGTAACTATTTCCATGTTCGTTCATTTGGCTAATGTCGGTTGGCATCAGTTGCTTGGCTAATGTCAACACTGGGTAACGTTCAGGGAGCTCTTTTCCTATCGTAATTATGTCATATATATTTGGTGGGTCTTCTCTGTGGCCCCAAATATGTATAAAATGTTGCCTCTGTACACCATCTGATGTTGGGCTAACTCCTGCCTGGTGACAGCAAAAGTAGACAAAGGTAGCTAGATAGCTGTGATACAGAGAGAATTTACTAGACTCTCTTCCCTCACCTGGCTCACCCAGATGAACACGTGTTTTCCACCCCCATCAGTTTCTGGAGGCTAGTAACTCCTGCTTGTCAACATTCTATCTGCTTCTGTCTGGCTTTGGCATTCAACATCCTGGGAGTACTCTCATATCAATAATGGCAGAAGAAGTTTCATGACATAAAAAGAATTAATCAGAGTGACTTGTCCTCTGAAAATTATTCTTGAGTACATTCTCTGGAAGAGGGTTTCTGTTTTTAATGAGACTGTTCTTCTGAAACAGCAAGTCAGACCCCTTAAGAGACTCACAGCACCGGGTGAGCGCTATGAGGGCATCAGCGGCCCATTGCCCCCCATCCCCTGCTGTCATCGCCCTCAGTAAAGCATCCTAGCCAGAGCAGGAGCAGGCAGTGGAGGGCCTTGCACAGGCAGCCAGGAACACCGCTCATATGGTACCTCCATGTGTGGTTTGGACAAATCCTAGCCTTCTCTGAGCCTCCATCTTCCCATCCATAAAATGGGGGAAGAGCACATTAGATGTTTATCCGGGGAGCCTTCCTAGCTTAAAATGGCTTGATTCTTTAACATCTAAAACACAACTATGCTAAGGAACCAGGGTAGCTAATGCAAGATCCTTCTTCTTGTCTCCAGTCCCATAGGTGGGGTTGTGCTCAGAGGCAGGACTATATTTCCCTACTAATTCTCTCCAGCCCAGCCGCCATTTGAACAAAAAACACTGAATCCTGGGCTGGAACTCTCAGTTCTACATCCCATTTTAGAAGATAGTCAGCCTTCCTCCCCGACCCCAAATTGTCACTGCTTCCCTGAGCCCTGTGGAAGATGTAGGGCCTTTCCCAAAAGTCAGGGTTCTTGGGGTGCCTGGATGGCTCAGTTGAGTGGGCATCTGACTCTTGATTTCAACTCAGGTCACGATCTCAAGATTTTGAGATTGAGCCCCACATTGGGCTCCGTGCTGCTTGGGATTCTCTCTCCCCCTCCCTCTGCTCCTCCCCTACCACTAAAAAAATTGTCAGGGTTCTGAATCTTTTCACAAGCTGCTTCAGGTTCTAATCCTCACCTCAGTTCTCCCCGGCCTCTTGTCATATAATTGGAAGTGGCTGCTGTTCGTTGAACACGTGTTATGTGCCAGACCTGTTCTTGAGTCTTATAAGCATGGGTCCTGATTATTTGGAGCCTCACAATAATCCTGAAATACATACTATTATTATCTCCAATTTGCAGATGAGGAAACTGAGACACCGGAAATTAAACTTGCCTAGACTTATCCAACTGACCTTTTACAAGGTGGTAATGCCAAGATAGGACGCATGGCTCTGGCCCTGCAACTCATATACTGAATCACTGCATCAGACTGGGGCTCCCTCATGCTGCTGGCAATAACGAAAAGCTACTGTTTATTGAGTGCCTGCAGCACAGAAGACATTGACCTAGATGCGTATTTTATCATTTATCTCAAACCTTACAAATGGAAGAGGAAAGATCTTGTCGTTCCATAGAACGTTCCACAGAGGTGACACTCAAAATTAGTGAATGGCTTTGCCGTGGTAAGCTGTAGAATGAGGCAGGCTTCAGACTCAGAAGTGTTCAGTGCTCACATCATGTGACCCTCCTCTCTGTCACACCGCTTTTCCGAACAAATACTTGCAAATCCTGCCCTTTCCACCACACCTTTGGGAAAAATAGAGGGACCTCTAGCACCACTCCCTCCACAGAGCTCTTGAAAATGGTGATCAGGTTACCCCTCACGAGGACGGGGTGTGTGTGGGTGCTTGACAAGGCCTGCTTTTCTTCACTGACTTTTACCAGAACAAAGCTAGGACTTAGAAAAGTGGCGATCACCTGAGGCTTCTGCTTCCGTTGCCAGTTGTGAGTGGTCCTCTCACGTTCCCCATAGCCCTTAGGAGCAACATGAGACTCAGAGGGGGAGAGGGGAAACCGAGATAGAACCCCCTGGATTCAGCTACACCCTAAAACCTCACAGGAAGCGGCCAAGCCAAGATCTCAGGGTGGAGCTATAAAGGCAGAGCAGGCCCAGGACACGTGCACCACACCTTTGACAACTGCCTGGAATTAAGTGTACCCTCTGCCAGGGTGCACAATTCATGAGGTAGATTGTACCATTCCCATTTTACAGATGAGGACACTGAGTCTCAGAAGGCTTACATAACTCGTCCTAGGACTCAGAGTTAGCAAGGATTCAAACCCAAGTCTGTGTGATTCCGAAGCCAGTGTTCTTTATGATACGCCACATTGCTTCTGCGTGTTAGGGACCGTGGGAGTGGACACAAACAAGGGTGAGAAATAGACTGTGCCCCCCCCACACACACACATAGCTCTCTGAACTGCAAGGCATAAGCAGGGGGGCGAGGCCCAGCGGTGGTGGAGTTTCCACCTCACCCCCATTGCTCTAGCCTCCCCTGGCACAAAGCCTTTGCCGGGAGGCCCTCCTCTACCTAATGCCATCCTTTTTGGGGAGAACCCTGTAGATCTGAGAGCCTCAGTGAGATGCTTTGCCTCAGAGACAGGCCCCCGGTAGAGAGAGAGGCAGCTGGCTATGTATTTGCAGGAGAGATATGGGAGAGGAGGACGTTGAGCACAAAGGGCCAGAGCAAAGGTGGCAGAAAAGTTGAAAAACCGTGTGTGTGCTTGTGTGTCTGTGTGTGTGTTGGTGCTGGACTGGCCCAAAGCGCCCAGCTCCCCAGAGGCCCTGCCTACGCTCAAGTGCCACCTTGTTGGTCAGTGGGGACTCAGGGAAGGCAAAGCGGCGTTCACGTTGGCCTTAGACAATTCGAAGATAAATCCCTCAGCCCCTACCCCCAGGTGCACAATGCAACATTGAATCAAAAGGGAACATCCGCATGATTTGTTGCTTTCCACGTTGGCCTTCTTTAATCCAGGGCATAGAGAAGCGTTACTGGGAAGGCGAGGGGACACTTTTTACTTACGTTACATTTACTAGGATTCAACACAGGGGTCCTTTCGTTTTTATGCTTTTAGTTCTTGTTGCCACTTGGTTCTTTGTATTCCTGCGCTGGTTATAGATACAACTTTTGACTTAGGACGAAACGATTGGGAAAGTTGTGGGTGGGATCCGGGATGAGCATTGATTCGGGAGCCACCACGCTCAGGCTGCTGGCGGTGGTGACGGGGGTGGGCGCGGGGGCCGCGGGTCTGGCAGGTCTTCCTTCGGGCCCGCAAGCGTGAGCGCCGAAGCGCTGGCGGGAATCTCGCAGGCGGGCGACGGCCAACCGCGAAAGGAGCCTGGAGCGGGCAGGCGCGCGAGCTCACAGAACCGGGCTTCTGGAATCCGGGGCCCGGGCCGCGCAAACAGCGGCGACCGTCACCCCGCGGCGCGGGCTCGGGCGGGCCCAGGCGAGCCCCACCTCCCGGGGCGCCCCTCGGGTGGGTAGCGCGGGCCCGCCCCGCGGCCGCGCCGCCATTGGGCCGCGCCGCCGCCGCCACCTGCCCCTACCTTGGGGGCGGGGCTACCTGGGCCCCGCCCCCCGAGGCTCGGGTTCCCAGGCCCGGCTTCCTGCGAGGCCCCGCCCCCGGCGCGAGGCCCCGCCCCCTCGATCCCGGAGCCGGGGCGCCTCGTGATGTCACGGCAGCTTTGATACAAAGAGCCCTTCGGCCCACGCGGGTCTCCCGGCAACGGGCGCGGGTGGGGGCGGGGCCGGCGCCTTCCACGGCTGCGGAGAGCGAGCGAGCGAGCGGCCGCGGCGCGGCGGGGATCGGCTCTGCGCCCGCCTGCCCGCCGCGTCCCCGCCCGCCCGCCGCGCCCCTCCGCAGCGCGCCCGCTCGCCGCGGGACCTGGGATGCGCACCCCGCCCGCCCCCGGAGGCCAGGTAAGCGGCCACCGAGCGGCTCGGGCTCCTCGGGCTCCCCGGGCTCCGGCGACGCGCACCTGGCCGGGCCCGCGGCCCCGGCGCCAGGGAAGTTGCCAGAGCGCGGAACTTCACCCGCAGCCCGGCCGCCAGCTCCCGCCCCGGCAGGGGCCGCCTTCTCGGCCCTGGCCTGGGAGGTCGGGTTGCCTTCGCCTTCGCCCTCGCCCTCTGGGCCCCGGCAGGGAAGCGCCCGTCCCCGCTGCCCCCTCCGGGCCCTCCGCCGGCTCCCAGGTGCGGGGGTGCACAGGGCTAGCCCCGGGGCTCCGGGAGACGGGGGCCGCTTCCTCGGCGCGGTTTCCTGAAGTCTTTAGGGGGGTCTGGTGGGTGGGCTGGGCCGGGGGCTGGGCCGCCAGGACGCCTTCCTCGGGCCGCCCCCGCCCCCCTCCCGGCGCTCCTGCGTCTCGGGCACCGGCACCCGCGTCGCCCAGCTGCCTGCGCTGGCTCCGCCGGGCCCTGGAGGGGGCTGTGCGCGGGCGAAGTTTTCCGTAGCGCTGGCGGCTGCGCCGAGCCTGTTGCCGGGTTCCCTCGCCTCCCTGAGGGGCTTTGCGGGGCGAGCAGGGCAGCCGGCCTCGTTCGAGCTCTGGGGACGTCGCCCAGGCCCAGGCCGGAGGTGTGTGGGACTGCCAGCTCTTTGCCCTCCGGCGCAGAGCCTGCGGGCCGTCCGGCGAGTCGCTGCTGTCGCCACGGCCGCTTCTCCGCGGGCGCCTGGCGTCCCTGAGGTCTCGGTGGAGCAGCCCCGGAGAACCGACCGTGCCTGTGCTAGGGGAACCGGGTCTGGACGTGGCCCGGCGCGCTGCGCCTTCTCACCCGTGCACACCCTCCAGGGGACCTCTTTCGCCATCGATCCCACTCCCCACCTCTGCTTTCCCACGGATCACTCTCCCTGAGAGACAAGCCGGCGTTCCTTGCCTTATCGACAGGCCACCTCCTTGTCAAAGGGCTGTGCGGGGGCTGGGTTCCTGGACCCAGCCTACCCTTTTTGCCTTGGCAAACCTCTGGGCTGGTTTCTGATGGTCCACCAAACCCTGTCCTCCCTAATCCTGTGGGTTCCAAGGAAAGGGGTGGGACATCCCTGGGTCCTTCCCCTGGTGAAATGTGGCTGCCAGGCTAGAGAAAAGGGGATCTCAAAGGAGGGAAGGTTACCAACTGTGTGTAGATCAGACCTTTGCTTTAAGGGCTCTCTGCCTCCCTCCCTGTAACTGTCCAACTCCGCCTCGGTGGAGTCCTTGGGTCCCTGCCATTGACTGGGGTCTTGCCACCTGCCAGGCACGAGCTTACTAAGATAGTCTGGCCCAAACCCTGCTGAGCTGGCAATCCTGAAATGCTGCTTACATGCCCAGGTGCTAGTATACAGGGGCACTGCCCTGCCCCTAAAGTGTTTGCAGGCTGTAAGGAGACTAAAAACCTGGGTTACATTGTACCCTGCCCAGCTCCCCTGTACCCCCAGGCACATTAATCCCCCTGAGAGATCCCTGGGACTTCAGTGGAGGGATGTGGCCTGGAGGAAGGAGGGAAGCCAGGGAAGAACTTGGACTTGTAGCAGCCATCACAGCTTGGGGAATGCCTGCTGGGGAACAGCTTTGTCATTTGGGGGACCCCAGGCTTTGGTGGAGGGGGTGGGGCACATGACTAAAGCCAGCAGAGAGATAAGACCGTGCCTTGGGAGGGACTTGACTGGCCTGACCAGGTGAGCAGGCAGGAGGTGTGACCTTTGCCCCAAGGAAGACCAGTGGGAGAGACTACCTAGAGCCTGTCCGTAAAAAGGCCCTGTCATCAAGTAAGGAAAGAAAAAAAAAAACAAAATCAGGAGGCTGGGAACACCTTGCCTTGGGGAGGCTCTGGGCTGCAGCATAAGAACTTTCTGGTGGATATCCCACTGGCCCCCATACTTGCCCATCCTTCCTGCTCTTCAGAGCACTGTGCCCCTCCCTCTCTCCCTCAGCACACTAGCCCCTTCGTGGACTACTAGCCCCCTTTCCTCCTGGTGGGACAAACTGTTTCCACATCTAGGGCTTTCTATGGAGCCCTCCTGGCTCTCACCTTCTTGCATTCTCCCCCTCCCCCTCCTGGTGGCTAGAAACTGCCTTTCCTAAGGGCTGGCTGTCCCCTCTTTTGAGGTGGCCTTTTATGCCAAGGGATGTTTCACAACTGGTCTTGCTCACAGTTCTACTTCAGTTTATATATTTGAGCTGTGGGTCAGGAGGAGGTAGAGGTGGAAAGAGTGGAAAAGGCTCCCAATAAAATATCAGTTGAGTGATTCCTGAAGACAGACCTCTCAGGACCTCGGATGGAGGAGGGACAGCCTGGGCACAGGGTGCCCACTCTCTGGCTCTGTTCTCTGTCTCCTGGCACAGGGCTCGTTGCATTTTGAAAAGGAGGCAACTTTTTCTGATCTGCCTACTGCCTGGTGCTGGCAGTGGGGCACAGTGCCTTGGCTTTGCCGGGCATGTAGAATCCCTGGGGTTGTGCTCTTTTTTCCTCTGGGTCTGCTCTGTTAGCTCTTGACTCAGGAACAGGGCATTGATGGTATCAAATCACTGGCTTTCCAAGGAGGAGGACTGCCTGGGTCTTCCCCCTGCCTGGTCTTCCAGCTGCATTAGGTAGTCCTGCCCCACGGTCAGCTGGGCACGACAAGATGAGCACGTTGATTTGGCGGCCCACCTTGCGTCTCACTGGATGCTGTGTGCTCACCTCCCAGATGTGGTATGGCAAGGTCCTCCCTCAGATGGCATTCCGGGGAGTAAGTAGACCTTTCCCCATTTCTGTTTGCCCAGCCCCCACCCAGTACATGGCCCAGAACTGGCAGTTCCACCCTCAAATACTTGGAGCATCTGATTGGTGCTAGATTCCGTTCCGGGCTGTGGCAGCAAACAGTAGCAATGGCCCCTGCCTTCATGGAGCTCGCGTGATTGATGGCCAGCAGGCAGGGAGGATGTGTGGTGCTCCAAGCAGCAGGAGGGCAAGCAGGGCAGTGGGTGTTGTGGACTTAAACAGAGTGGGCAGGGAAGTCCTCGCTGAGAAGGTGATGCCTTGAAAAAAGAGGTTCAGGCAGAGGGAGCAGCCACTGCAAAGGCCCTGTGGTCGGACTGATGAGCTGTGTCCACTGAAGTGCAGGGAGGCTGCTGGGGTCGGAGAGGGAGCCAGGCAGGGTCCAGGGTCATGCTCAGAGAGATTGGGGGTGTCCGGTGCTGCCGAGTGAGCGCCCTGACCCCAGGAGAACAGGAGGAGATGAAGAGCACACAGTTGAGATTAGGAGTCCACAGACACAAAACGCATTTCATTGCCCTGTCCTCTGCAAACCCTTGCTGTTGAGAGTTTGGGCAGAGGCATTTCTTGAGAAGAAGTGTCTGCGCGTGGTCATGGCTGCTGTGGACTTTCCTGCTCTCAGCCTGGGTCAGGTCGCATTAAGCCTGTCCCCGTGAGTGTGGAAACCACTCTTGCCGGTGTTATTTCCAGCACGCAGATCAGTCCCAGCAGAATCCGCCTGGGCCGTCTCCCTGTCCCCACCTGTCCGCACCAGCAGGGGCGCAACAGGTCCAGTATTCGGGACCCAGACTCTGGCTGGGCCCCCCATCATCATCTCCTTCTTGGACTCCCAGCCTCCCTGAGCCCCACGGCTGCTCAAGCCTTCTTTTTGTTTCCACTTCTGTGCCCTGGTCTCCTGAGAAGCTTAGCAGAGGCACGCATCCACCTGGGCAGCAGCTTCGGGTCTGAGAGATAGAGAATGTGTGTGTGTGTGTCTGCAGGGAGAAAGGGGACAACCAGAAATGTGTGCATCCTTGGGCGTTTGCCTGGAGGTCCAGAGCTGTGTGTCTGTGTGACCTCTGGCTTCGGCCCCATCTGGCAGGCTGGTACTAGTAATGCCAACGTTTCCAATCCTGCTTCTTGACTTCTTTCAAGAAATGGGAAATTTTCTGACTATTCGTCATATTCTCAATTGATTTAAACTGTTTTATCTTCCCAGACAAGTAGGTTCTTTCCAGCAATGTAAACATGATTCAAATGAAAACAAAGCTCTGTGGCTTATTGATAGCTGTGGCCCTGCTTTTGGGAGCCTTTCTTCCTTAAGGGACCAGAAAGAGGAAGGCCTGCACAGAACTCGAGTGTGGGAGAGTGGGTGGGAGCTCCTGCTCTCTTGAGTCATCTGCTATCACAGCAAGCCTCACAGTGTTGAAAGGGGATCCTGTGCTTCCAGTAGCCAGTGTGGTCTGCAGCCAACTCGGGGTATGGGGTCGGCAGGGGGTGGCAGGTGGCAGAGTCCACTCTTCTCACCAGACATCGGCCTCCCTCTTCAGAGAGGAGAGACAATAGGAATAGGTGTCTCCTTCCTGCTCCCTGGTTTTCCTGGGAGAAGTACCCGCCTCAAAACCCAGGTGCCTCCATCCCGTGCTCAGCTATCCAAGGCCTCTTTTCTTCAAGTAGTAAAAAACGTTTTGGAGTCTAGACCCTGGCCCCGCCACTTGCTCATTCTGGGACGTCAGGCAAGCCACCTCAGCTTTCTTTCTATCTATCTTTCTTTCTTTTTTAAAAATTTTATTTATTTATTCATGAGGGACACAGAGACAGAGAGAGAGGCAGAGACATGGGGAAGAGGGAGAAGCAAGCTCCACGCAGGGACTCGACCCCAGGTCTCCAGGATCACACCCTGGGCTGAAGGCGGTGCTAAACCACTGCTAAACCGGAGCCGCCCACCCTAGCTTTCTGAGCCTCTGTGGGGTAAGGCTGAGCATAAAATGAGCCCCTTCCACCTGCTGAGCCCAGGGAGGCTTCTGACATGTGCTCAGTTGCCGCCTGCTGGATGGTTAGACAGCCAGGGAGGCAGGATAGTGTGGTGGCCAGGAGGCTGGGCTCCTGAGTCAGGTGGCCCGTGTTCAAATTCTGCCTTGGCCAGTGGCTACTTGTGGAATCTTAGGCTATTTACCCTCTCTGCCTCACATTCCTCGGAGGTAAAACAAGGAGGATGCTTGTCCCTCCCTCTGAAGGTGGTTCTGTGGAGCACCATGTAAATGTATGAAAAGCACTTCAAACTCTGCCTGGCATATGAGTGAGCTGATATTTTTAGTTCCTGCAAGCTTCTAGTGGTTTGATTCTTGCTACTGATAACCTTAGCACTTAACAAAATTTCTTGCAGGAAGGATGTCTGAGCAGAAGCAGGAAAGTGGTAGAGGAGAAGCTCGACTACCTGAGGGCCTTTACAGGAAGAGCAAAACTCCCACTTCCTCAGCTTCTGTGTTTTTTAAATAAACCAACTCAGCCTCTGCAGATGCAGAATGTGGAGCTGGAGCAAAATGACTGGCGCCCAGAGTGGCAATCTGGGAATGAGATGCAAACATAGTCTGAGGTGACAGGTGGCTCCCTGGGGCTTGGTGTGGGGCCGCCCCTGATCCTTCCTTCCTACCCTGCCAAAGGGAAGGGGCTGCACCTCTGCCCACCCTCCCTTCGCCTGCAGCCAGGGCCTGTCTACCTGTGCCAGCCGGAGATCCAGCTCAGAGCAGTGTGCCTGTCTGCCACTGCCAGCCTGCAGGGTCTGCCTTCTTAAAGCACCGCGACTCTGGCTGCCTGCAGGGTCCCAGGAGATCGGGGACCATGTTGCGTGACTGCCTTCGGCAGTGTTCCCAGGAATGAGCCTACCTGTTCATTTAACTTGGCAGCTCAGAGGTCTGTGGCTTCCCGGAGGCAAAGCTGGCCCAGCCGGCTGGCAGGTGGGTGGTGGTCAGGACAGCCTCTGCTGCTGATACTAAGTAACCCTTGGATTGAAAGCCTCCTGGTGAGCTGAGGTTCTTGTTGACAGGCTGGTCTGGCCAGCACATTTTTGTGTGATTATCTGCAAGATTGCTTTGGTTATTAGCAAAGAAGGATCTTGCAGCAGCCAGGTGTGCGTGTGTGTGTGCATGTGCGTGCATCGAATTGTCATCTACCCTCCAAGTCCCACACACAGTCCAAGGCACTGGGACTGAATCCTCACTCCTCACTTACACTCATGCTGTATTTTATAGATTCTAAGACTTTTTTTTTCACGTTTTAACATCTCAAATTGGAATGTGTTGTACATTCACTGGTGTGCTTTAATTTAATCGGCAGTGCCGTTTCTTTCTTGGTGTACTTGGAATAACAGTGCATCTTAAAATCAAAGGCTTCTTGGATTTAATGAAACACTGAAACTAGGTAACCTCTAGAGAACTTGTGTAATTTGTCCAGTTTCTTCAAGGGAGGGAGCAGAGCCACCTTGCAGTGGTGGGAGGATTAGGTGAGGGAACGCTCACTGTGATGTGATTCAAGGGAATGAGGTTGGACACTAGGCTGACCTGGGCTCCTATTCGGGCTTTACTGCACATGAGCTGTGTGACCTTGGGCAAGTAGAGCAACCTCTCTGAGCCCCACATTCTTCCTTTGCCAGACGCAGATCCTTGTTCCACTGTTGTCACGACCGTGTGTGAGCATCTCTCCCTGTCTCTCTCTTGCTGGGTCTCATCTAAGCTCACACTGCTCCATTCCTGCTGGACTAAGAGGGATAGTGAGGGCAAAGGGCGGGTTACTGGCCTTCCCCAGGTAGCAGAGGGACAGGCATAGTATTTATTGGGGTTTCTTGACTCCGTTTCTAATCCTTAAACATCATTGTTTCCTTCCTGCCTGCCTGCCCTCCTCCTCCCAGTGTGCCCGAGTTTTTATTTTCACATGTGTTTCCTTTTAGCAATTCTCCTTCCAATCTCTCTCCTCTCCCTTTCTGTAAAATGCCCCCCACTCTTCTCCTGTGCAGCCTCTTTGAAGCTCCTCATGGTGGGCAAAGGGAGGGAGCTCTGCCTCGTGGCCAGGGTGGCACAGGCCCTAGGAGCCACTGCTGACAGTAGTCTGTGGTCTAGGGTGCTGTGGTCCCTACACCCTTCAGCTTAAGCCCACGTTCTGGTGCCACCAGCCTTGCTGACTCCTGTGCCTGTGGCCTCTGGGGCACAACCCTGCCTGTTGGACACCACCGTCACCAAGAGTGTTCAGTCCTTTCTGTACCCTTTTTGCTCCATTAAAATCAGACCTGTTCACATCCCAGCCCTGCTGGCTCTGTGACTTTTTGCAGGTTACTTAACCTCTCTGAGCCTGAGTTTTCTTCTCTGAATGGTGGTTGATGCACAAAAATACCTGGCTCGTGCTGGGTGCTTCATAGATGTTTTCTTCTCTGGACCACCTCAGATGTTTAAGAGTACTTTGTTTCTTTAGGGCCCTGGGAGTAAATGCTCCAAGTAGATACCCTGAGACAGATGGAGGAGCTCAGGGCAGAGAACTGCAGCAGTGAAGGCACAGGGACCTGTGTGAGCAGGAGGTGTTGGGCAGCACGGCTAGCCTTGGGGAGGGAATCAGGTGAGCTGTTAGGACCTCTGCACCTGGGGGTGTGTGTGTGAGGTTGACAACGTGGACCACTCACAAAGAGAGCAGTGGGATGGGTTTCAGGTGCTGGATGACAGCCACATGGGGCTGAGAGCAGCTGAGAGCAGGCCAGTGAGATGCTGGCTGGCTGGAGGGAGGCTCTCAGCGCAGGGGGTTCTTGTGAGAGGTCCCTCTGTCTCTCCCACTCTTGAGCTCCGGATGAAAGCAGTAGCACAGCTTCCAGTTTCGTTGATGGTGTCAGGTTTCCCAGCCCCCTCCTTGATGAGGTGTATTTGGGCTCTGGCACAAGGGTGGACCTCTGTCTTTTTTCATGTGGCAAGGGGTATGACAAATTAGCCAGCTCTGAGAGAAACAGGGCTGGGGTTGGGGCACGATTTGCTTGGGAAGAGCCTGTACTGGCTGGTGTGGTGACCCCTCTGGGCTCCCCCAGGAAGCCGGGCCACCACACAGCTCCTTACTAGGGACAGGAGACCCTGTGGGTTAGTTGTGCCAAGGCTGGGTGGGAAATTCCACCCCCCCCCGCCCCGCTAATCCCTCTCCCCTTAAAGTGGTCTCTCGGGGGTGGGGAAGTGAGGAGAAGACGCCTCACCCAGTGTCCCAGGGAGAGCATCCCTGGAGCAGAGAAGGGGCTCACAGCGCTTGTGCCTGGAGATGGCTGTGGGATTCTCGGAACTCAATTCTGGCCTGAGGGAGGAATGTATGGAGGGGAAGGATTGGCCTCCCAGATACAGTGACTTTCTGGGGCTTTTCTAGGGACAGGCCTGTGTGGCACGGGGAGACATTGTGTCCAGATGTAAGGAGCAGTGTGTGCCAAAGCGTGGGGCTGTTTGTGTTGAACAAGAGCTTGGGGTACAAGGGACAGGGAGTGGCGGTACCCTGTCCCGAGGCTGAGAGCAGCTGGGCGGGGCTTATGTGTGCTGGTCTGAGGCAGGGCCTGGTTCTGTAGCCACAGGGGAGCCCATGGGCTCGCTGACAGGGGCCTTCGGCAGCCTTGTATGCCCCCTGGGCACCTCCTCCCTCTGAGCCCCAAGCTAGGGAGTGGGGTCAGACCCAGAGCTCTTACCTGTTCCTCCCAGAGTAGAGCCTGGGAAGGGACCTGGGCCGGCTCCCCCTCCCCTGCTCAGGGCCCCTGAGCAGTGCCCTGGCCAGCCATGCTCCAGCGAGCTCCTGGGTGAGACGGCAGCCCCGGGATACCCAGCCTGAGCAGCTGGGCCTGGCAGAGGCGGAAGGACAGAAGGAAGTTGCTGAACGGAGCCTGCTGGGCTGGGGCTCTGGGACGATGGGAGGTGCCCGAAGGTGGGGGGGTGCTGTGGGGCAGGGGAGCAGAGGAGCTGCCTTCTCAGTGGCGCTGCTTGGCCTTCCAATCCCGAGGGTTTCTGTGCAGAGAAGCGGGGAGGTGGGCAGCTGTCCCCAGTTGGCCGGCTCCATGCAGGTGCGGCCTCCCCCGGGGAAGCTCGCCCCCCTCACCTGCAGGGGCCCCACCTGCCTGGTGGGCCCCCGGAGCGGCGGAGCAGGCCAGGGCCACCGCCGGCTGTGCTGCTCCTCTGCATGCCCTCCCTGGCGTGCTGGGAAAACACAGAGCCCCCAGAGCCAGCCCCGCAAACTCTTGACTGTGTGAGTAATTAAGCCCTCTCTTCAAACAGCCACATCTTTAAAAGCTGTAATTTGTAGCCCAAAATAGCCGCCTGTTCAGAAAGCCAGGAGAGGCCTTGTTGTGTGCCCCTAGCAGCCTGTGGCCTGCTAATTCGCCTTTGACATTTGCATTGCCTGACACCTGGCTGTGGTTTTCTGAGCCACGGACCCCACGGCGGGCGGGAACTGTAGCTTTCCGGCGTGTACTTGGGAAAGTTTTTGAGAATTTCAACAGGGTGTTTGACGTCGGGAGTTCCTGGTTCGGGTTCATGTGGCTCTACCTTTTTGTGTGACCACAGGGCGGTAGAGAAAAATCTCATCGTGACTTTGGGGCAAGGTGGATTCAACTCTCCGGACACCGGGTCCTTACCTGTCAGGAGGCAGTATTTACTTGCAGGGATTTGGGGGAAGAAAATGAGACCACCTTGGTAAAGCAGACATGGGCCCTGGGGGAGGTGCTGTCCTGTGTCACCTTCCCCCCCGCCCCTGCTTCTTGATGTAGACAGGTCTTGTGGATTTGGATAGGTGCTTTGTGGAAGCGACTGGGCTCACAGGAAACACCTCCCTTGACTTACAGCTTCTCCATCAGCTGACATGCCTGGAATTCTTGGGGCTGGCTGCTGGGCTCGGCTTCCAGATGTGGAAGCAATTTAAGTTCTGTTTTCCTAATCTCCAACGGTTTGCTTCTGAAGTCCACATTCTCACTTGAAAATCAAGCCTGTTGGCTCTTTCTGGGGGCAGGGGTTAGGGTAGATGGCCTCCTTGGATCCTTTCTGTTCAGGACGTCGGTTCACTGGGGCACTCAAACCCAGGACCCGGGGCTTTGTTAGAATGGTCATAACTCGTCAAGGGCTTGGTCCCTACAGGAGCAGAAGTTCACCCTGGGGCCACCTCCCCTGCGGTTTTCCCTTGGTCACTCAGCCAGATTCAGCTTCAGTGTCTGCCTGACCCTGGACAGCCAGCCTTGAAGGGGATGGGATGGGGGGGCTCCAGTTCTAGCCATGTCTGAGGGAGGCTGGTGTCTCAGCCGAGTGAGGTGCCCACGTGTCCCAGGAGTGGTAAGGGCCCTCCTTCCCAAACTGACCACAGCGAAGGGAAGAAATATGCACTGGATTTCAAGGAACCAGAAATACTGTCTGGCATGGAGAAACTGGTAATATCCTGCTCAATTACTGAGTGCTCCTGGCCACAGAGGTGGCCTGCCCCATGGGCCTGTGGTTCCAGGGCTAACTACTGATCTCTTCTCTTGTAAAGCATTCACTCTTTAGGTAAACTAACTTTTACATTTGTATTATAACTACACTAAGTACAGTGCTGGGCAAACAAAAATTGCCTTTGCAGTTTTAAATGCCTCTGGCTGAACTGCACATATGCTTTCCTTTAAAGTTAAAATATACCTGTACTATTGAGAGAATACAAGAAATAGAAATAATCTACTTAGATTTATATACATAGTGTTTAGGAAACATCATCCTGATAATTATAGATGCACCAAGCTTCAGCTTCAGCAAAATAGTCTCCAGAAATAGCAGTATCTCAAAATGGTTATGAGAGAGAAGATACCATTTCTTTTGAGGAGAGACAAAAACAAACCCCAAGTCTCTTGATGAGATTCTAAGGTTCAGTAGTTCTCTCTGGAGGTTGAGTTGAATTGACCAGAAGGAATTTGCCTTTATTATCAGGATGGGAAGGTGGGTGACAAAGCCAGGTGGGGCCTAAGGTACTCCACACAGGCTTCTGAGTGGGGGAAGGAGAGGGTGGTAGTTGACGAGGGCTGCCAAAACAGCTAGTACCACAGACAAGCAGGCTTGAACAACTGGAATTAATTTTCTCAAAATTCTGGAGGCTTAAACACTCAAGATCAGGATGTCAACAGAGTTGGTTTCTTCTGAGGCCTCTCTCCTTGGCTTGCAATTGGCTGTCTTCTCCCTGTGTCTTCACATGGTCTGTGTGTGTTTCCGCCTGGGTATGTCCTAATCTACTCCTCATAGGATACCAGTCAGATTGAGATAGGGCCCACCATGACGACCTCATTTTAATGTAGTTGACTTTTTTTAAAAAAAAATATTATCTTTTGGGATCCCTGGGTGGCGCAGCGGTTTGGCGCCTGCCTTTGGCCCAGGGCGCGATCCTGGAGACCCGGGATCGAATCCCATATCGGGCTCCCGGTGCATGGAGCCTGCTTCTCACTCTGCCTGTGTCTCTGCCTCTCTCTCTCTCTCTCTGTGACTATCATAAAATAAAAAAATAAAAAAAATTAAAAAAAATATTATCTTTTAAAGATTTTATTTATTTATTCATGAGAGACACAGGCAAAGGGAGAAGCAGGCTCCATGCAGGGAGCCCGATGCAGAACTCGATCCCTGGTCTCCAGGATCACACCCTGAGCTGAAGGCAGTGCCAAAACTGCTGAGCCACCCGGGGTGCCCTGTAGTTGCCTTTTTAAAGACCCTGTCTCTAAATACAGTCAAACTCCAAGGTACTGAGGTTGGAACTTCGACATATGAATTTAGGGGGTGACAGGACCCAGGTCAGCCCATAACAGAAAGTTTTCTGGAACCATCCTCCAAGGGGTGGAGAAAGAGGAGTATGAGCAGAGCCTGGCATCCAGGGAGAGCCCTGAGTGGAGGGGATAGGAGCCAGCTCTGCCTGCAAGCAAAGGCCCAGTGTTGATGATAGGCCCATTGGGGTAGCTCTTGGCCAAGTGCTATATTCAGAAAAGGTTCCAATGTTCTGACTCGTGGTTCACCTTCTAGAGCCTGAACTACCATGGCTGTCTGATCTGATCCTTTGGAACCAAGGCTGCTCCTCATTGAACTTGTGGGGTTTTGACCCATGGAGTCATGTGGGCCCACCAGGCTCCCTGTTTCTGCTTCTTCGGCCTCTGGGATATAGCATCCTTTAAGGAAGGCTTCGCTTTTGCACATTCCTTTTAAATGGAGCTAAACTTGTCAGAGATTTTACACTTTTCCTTAACCAGTTCAGCAAGTTTGGGGCAAGCATCTTTCATGTTTTATGTATATATCTTTCTGCTAACATGCTGAAAAAAAAATAAGACTTGTAAAAACCAACTATGGGAAGCTATTGAGGGCAGGGCCACCAAAGCTGCGTGACTCCCCGAGGTTTTCCTGAAGCACTGCTTTACGGGGGGTTCCCAGCCCCCATGGTTCCAGAGCCCACCATCTAGCCCCTTCAGTGAACAGGACTCCATCAGCCACATGAGAGGACCCCCACAGTGTTTCATGTGGAACCCAAACCAGCCTCTGCAACTAGGATAGTCCATCGTGGAGCTGGCTGGGGAGGAAGACAGCCCCAGCAAGGATTTGCACACCCACAATTGCTCTCCAGTGCCACTACCATATTTGCTTTATCTCTGTAGCTTCTATCCCCCAAAACCATTTAAAAGAAAATTAGACATTATCAAAACTAACAGTTATTTTCCTTATAACTGTTAGCAAGCATAATTCCCTAATATTATCCAATATCTAGCCCATATTCTAGCTTCCACTGGGACCTCAATAGGTCTTTTTAGCTAGGTGGTGGTTTGCTTGTTTGTTTGAACTGGGATCTAACCAAGGTTAACATTTGGCTTTGGCGTTTCTTGATTAATCTAAAAGGGTTCTCACAGTGTGGTCCTGGGACCGTTGGCATCACCCAAGAACGTGTTAGAAATGCACCTTTAAAACAAAAAACCAGGGCAGCCTGGGTGGCTCAGCGGTTTAGCGCCACCTTCGGCCCAGGGCGTGATCCTGGAGTCCTAGGATCGAGTCCCATGTTGGGCTCCTTGCATGGAGCCTGCTTCTCCCTCTGCCTGTGTCTTTGCCTGCCTCTCTCATTCCCTCTCTCTCTTTCTCTGTCTCTGTCTCTCATGAATGAATAAAATCTTAAAACAAAACAAAAAACCAACCTATTTCAACCTATAGAAAGGAACCCCAGACCTACTGACTCAGAAGCTCTGATTCCATCTGAGCTCACAGTTCCCGTACAATTCTGATGTATGTTAAAGTCTCAGAACCACTGGTCTAGGAAGATCCTTTTCTCTCTTCTTTATGAACTTCCCTTTTTGAGAAGCTCAGGCAGTGGTCTTGTAGAAGTCCCCACATACCCTCTGCCTGGTGATTTCTCTGTGGTGGTCGGTAACTCATTCCTCCTTCTTCCATGTTCCTGGGGGTGGGGTAGAGGTTAGATCTTAAGGCATGATTAGAATTGAGTATTCGGTTAAGATGACATGACGGGTGAGGCTGTGTCCTTCATCTTGAGTCCGGTCAGGAGGCCAGTGTCCAAATGTTCCCAATTAGCAATTCTGGGCTTGATCACTGATTATAAAGCGACAATAGCCGATTTTTCTCCACGATGGAGATTTTGAGGGGTGGAGGGTGTTTGGAGGGTGGAGGGTGGTTCTTTGGTACTGTGCCAGCATCCAGTTCCTCATCAACCTTCGCTCTGGTGGTTTTATTCTACATGTGGTTACACTGTGCTATTTGTGTCTGGTCTCATTTGTGTGGTTCATACCTCCCATCTCCCTTCTAATTCTTTTGTCTGCTCTATCAGTTATCAAGAGATGAGTTAAATTCTCCAACTTTAGGCATTCATTTATTTATTTGGGCACAGTAAGCTCTGTGCCCAACATGGGGCTTGAACTCCTGACCCTGAGATCAAGAGTCACATGCTCTACCCACTGAGCCAGCTGGGTGCCCTGTCATTCCTTTACTTTTGGCCTGTCTTCTAATGTTTAAACTATGTTGCTTGTAAATGGCACATAGTTGTTGTTTCTATCTAGTCTGATGGGGTTTGTTTTTTAATAGTAAAGTTTATTTCATTTTCTTTTTTTTTTTTTTAAGATTTCATTATTTATTTGAGAGAAAGAGTGAGTGAGAAAGAGACAGAGAGTATGAGTGAGTGTGCAAGCCACGGAAGATGCAGAGGGAGAGAGAGCCTGATGCAGGCTTGATCCCGAGACCCTGTGATTGTGACCTGAGCTGAAGGCAGATGCTTAATCAACTGAGCTACTCAGGGATACTGGGTTTATTGCATTTTCATTTAATGCATTGCTACTATGGTTGAGTTATGATCTTTGGCCTTTTTTTTCTCCTTTTTTCATGTTTCCTTTTGGATGACTTAAGCATTTTTTATTCCATTTCTTTCTCCATTAGAATGTCAATAATTCATTTTTAAGTGCTGACTTTTGACATGCTTCAACGTGTTATTGGAATGGAAGTGGCATAGTGGGAAGAGGGGCTTGGAGGGTCTCCCGGTGCAGCGCCTGACCCCACTGTGATGGGCATTTCCAATGGGGTCCAGGATCTGGCCCAAAGCCTAATGGGCTTGAAAGCCAGATCTTGTTGGCCCTTCCCTCATCCTGGGGCTTGAGTGCCACCCATTCCCACAGATTATCCCTAGATGGACACGAAGAGCCAGAAGGCCAGCTGATCCATTTATCGTGAGAAGTGTGCTCTGGCAGTGAGTTTGGGCAGCCCGCCTTTCCCTGACGCCTGCACGTTCCTGGAAGTTTGCTGTGATCAGAAGGGTAGTGGGTGAACATGGACAAGGGGAGCTGGTTAGATCTGAATGGACATTGAATGATCTCCATCTCTGATGCCAGCTAAGTTGGACCCCACGGCCTTTGGGGCAGGCCTGACATGCAGATCAAGCAGACCAGACACCTCTGGCCAGTGCCTGGGTGGACACCACCAGGGTCTGCTTCAGACTCTTCTCTTCAGCCCCTTCCTGGGGAAACACTAGCCTCCTTAATACTCAGTCCCTCTGCTCTGCCACCCTGCTGGAAATTTGCTGCCAGGGGGCTATCGGACATCCTCATGTCTGAGTTTTTCTGGGAGCTACATCAAGCCCTCTCTTTGTCTTGCACTCCTGTGACACTACCTTAACAGTAGCGTCTGTTGGGAGTCGGGGGAGGGGTGAGGAGTGTGAGATTGGGGAGAGAGACAGCTCAAGAGTTGCAATTAAAAACATAAAAAAAAAAAACATCAAAAAGGGGGCGCCTGGGTGGCTCAGTGGTTGAGTGTCTGCCTTTGGTTCAGGTCATGATCTTATGGGATCAGAGCCCCAGGCTCTCTGCTCAGCAGAGAGTTTGCCTCTCCCTCTGCCCCTCCCCCCGCTCCTTCAAATCACTCTTTCTCTCTCAAATAAATAAAATCTTTAAAAATAAATAAAATTTAAAAATAAAAACATCAAAAAGAAGAGCATGTGGGCTTCCCCGCCACTTCCACAGTGGTGGCGCTTGCACTAGCAGGGCCTCCTTATCTGAGTGCCTTTGCTCTTTGCAAATGGCATGGGAGTCCTTGAGAAACACCAGCGTTACTTTCTCTTTCTCTTCTGTTCAGTGCCAGCCTGAGGGGCCCATCCAGGACTAAATTACGTCTGCCCGAGGGCCTCCCTTCTCCCGTCTGTAAAACTGGGTGACTAAGTACTTCCCTGCAGGGGCCAGGGAAGGAAGTTCACTACAGAGCTCCCAGCCACTCTCTGATCTTGCCCCTGGGGATGAGAACACAGCAGTCTGTTCTGTCTTCTTGAATCGGCCTCCTCAGTCAGAGTGGGATGCTTGGGCTTTCATCTTACTGTAAGCCGTCCATCCCCAGGGCTGGCCAGGACAGGAGATAAATGAACTCTGATGGCTTGGTGACCTGGTGCTCCTGTGTCTACCCTTGACCCTGTTGGGGATGAGCTGGGGCCTTGTATCTGAGCCATGGTTACTTTCTGTTCAGAAGTCGAGGCTTAGGCACCAGCCTCCTTGTGTGGAAACTTACTTCCCCCTTTCTTCCCACCCTCACCCCTTGACTGGCATCTGAGGAACCCTTTGTTGAACCAGAACCCTATCAGCCACCGATGAGCACCGACCTCCTGCCTGCAGAGCAAGGCCTGGCTTCGGTGCAGGAGTCGGCCGCCACAAACAGGAGGTGGGTACAGCCTGGATTGCTTACTGATCTCCGCTGCTGCCGTGCCTGGATGGGTGCCGGAGCTGCAGTGGCGGGTAGGGGGATCCCAGCCCCAGGTAAGCCCATCCTCTCTCTCTGGACCTGGGGGCACTGGCATCCACAAGTCAGCTCCTTAGTCTTCTGCTACCCGTGGGGAAAACCCAGCAAGGCCTTGAGCAGGCCTGTTGTCACTGTTCCTGAGCAGAGAGCTGGCTGGGCTTATGATGAGGGATTTCATCCCCAGCCCCGCCACACACCCCTCTCACCCCCTAGCCTGCTCAGCCTCACCCAAACAGCATCCTGGCTTCTCTCCTGCCCCAGACTTGGTGTGTGCCCACCCCCCACCCCTCCCATCCAGTACCTTTCCTGCAGTGGGGTTCCACGTGTGCCTGCTGGTGCCTGGCTGCGAGGGAAGCTGGGATGTGCCCGTTCAAGCTATTTTTACCCAGCCCTGTCCCCACAGAGCTGTTCTTTGGCTCTGAGTTACCGCCTGGGAAGTGGAGCCACTGCCAGGCCTGGGGGTGGATGAGCTAGAGCCTCAGAGCCTGCTGGACTCCCTTGCCCAGGCAGTATCTCATCCTAACACTTATTGGATGGCCCTGGTGGGGAGAAAAGAGGCACCTGTATCTCTGGAACTTGCAAACTTCAGGCTTCCAGAAGCTCAACCCAGCCAACCTCCACCTGATGTGTCACTGGGGGTCAAAGGGATAGGGTCCAAGGGCCTGGATAGAGGCCACTGGGCCTGGAGACACCCCTGGTTGTCTTCTCTCAACAGTGAAGACAATAATAGCTCAGATTTATTGACCATTTTCTGTGTGTGCTTAGAATGTGTACGAACTTGTTTCCTGATGACATTTAACTCCCTTCTGCAGATGGGGAAACTGAGGCATGGGGGATCCAGTAAACCTAAGGTTGCAAAGCTGAGTGGTGGAGCTGGGATTTGAACCCAGTCAGTCCATCTCCAGAGCTTGCTTTCAACCCAGCTCTGCCCCGCCTCCTCTCTGCCATGTTCCCAGCATCTGTGAGGTGTGAGGCCCTGTTCTATGTAGGTTCTCTGTGGCAGTCTTGCCAGTGGGTATTTCCATCCCTGTTTTTAGATGAGGCCTAGAGGTTGAACAACTCCTCCAGGGTTGCATGGTGGCCTGTGAGCAAGCCAGATGGGCACCTGGGCCTCAGGGTTGCCACAGTGAGTTCCTCCCAGCTCCCCGTTCTGCAGGGTAGTTTGCTTCCACAGATACCTGCCAATCACCTGCCATATGCTCCCCACAGTGCCAACTGTTGGGGTTTCAGATGCAGACATCTCCAGGGTTACCCCTTTAGGCCCCTCCTCCTCCCCCTCCTCCTCCTCCTCCTCCTCCTCCTCCTCCTCCTCCTCCTCCTTCTTCTTCTTCTTCTTCTTCTTCTTCTTCTTCTTCTAAGATTTTATTTATTTATTTATTTGAGAAACAGAGAAAGAGGCAGAGACATAGGCAAAGGGAGAAGCAGGCTCCTCAAGGGGAGCCCAGTGCAGGACTTCATCCCTGGACCCGGGATCACGCCCTGAACCAGAGGCAGATGCTCAACCACTGAGCCACCCAGGCGCCCCTAGGGTATTCCTTCTCTCAGGGAATGTGCAAGTGGGGTGCCTTGGAGTCCGTGCTCTCGCTGCCATGAAAATGAAATAGGTGGTATGTGTGACTTGGAGGTGGCATCCCACTAGGGCCAGGTGATGGGGAGGACCAAATAAAGTTGTGTCTGAACCCTGCGACACCCCCTCTGGGCATGTGGACAGAGGGACATGGTTGGCCCCTCTGATGCTGGGATGCCCTCTCCCACCATGGGTATTTCTTTTTTTTTTTAACCAGCTTTTGAATTCAGCCTGTGCCAGCTTCCTACAGAGGAAGGGTGACTGTGGAGCCTGCTGGTGGGTAAAGGCGCTCTCACTTGGAGAGGTGCTCCCACAGGCAGGCTGTGTGCCTCTGGGCTCCCTCTTCTAGCCAGGGGCAGCTGCATCCAGTCCAGCTGGAGACAGGGTAGGGGTGAGGAGAGGGGACACTGGTGATACAGGCCTGCCCTGCCAGAGTAGCTGGATAGGGCCTATTTTCTCAGCCTCAGCCCTCAATCTCTCTAGAAAACCTTCGTCTTGGATACTTCCCCAGGCCCAGCCTCTTGAGGAGGGCATACTTCCTAGTCTCCAAACCAATGAGTAGTAGCCTTCTAGCACCTTCCAGCAGCTGCCGTGCTTTGCCTCCCTTCCTGAGGTGTTTGGGATCAGAGCAGGCCATCCTCACTTCCAACAGCACCCCTCCCAGGCCTGGTGCTACGCCCTTCCCTTTACCAGAGAGCCCAGAGGAATGGAGCAGGGATAGCAGGGCCACTTGTCTCCAGGACAAATGCCAAACCAGTACTGTCCCAGGCCAACCAGGGCATATAGTTACTTACAGCTGTTTTGATATTATTTGAATTTAGGGGGAAACTACTAAAAATGGTTTTGAAGTTATAAAAATTTTAACTTGCTTTGGGCAAACAACAGTGTATTGAATGGAAAGGTGTTAATGTGGGAAGGCAGCTGATCTTAAGAGAAAAGGCTGTATATGTTGAGAGTGTGTGTGTGTGTGTGTGTGTGTGTGTGTGTGTGTGTGTGTGTGTAGCAAGGGGGCGGTGCAGTCCAGAGCCTGGCTCTACGTGTGCGCAGGGCGCTGGGTAGCAGGGAAGTTCCAGGCCAGTCCCTGCCCACCCTGAGCCCCATCTTCCCCACATGTCAGACTAGGACTGTGACTCCATCGCTGCCCCGTACACGTCCTCTGGCTCTCCCGGGGCTGGTGTCAGAGCTGGATGGGGATATGTGTGGGAGACAGACCGGCTGCTGTGTCAATCATGAAGGACCAGGCACATGTGGACTCTGCTCAGTCAGAGTCATGGCTGAGCCAGGCCATTCTTTCCTTTTGGTCCAGCTGTCAGAAGTGGGTATGTTGCTCTGGGGCATCAGGTGAGATGGGGTCGTGGTCCCCACCTGCATATAGTGAGTTGGGTGTCTCTGGGCATCATGCCCGGCAAAAACTGGGCCTCTATGTCTCAGTCTCCAAGGAGACAAACATGAATCAGACAGAGCCCAGGCCGGACACCCGGGGAGCATGGCTACTGGTCGCTCCTTGGTGCCCTGCTTGCCTCCTGCAAACTTGTAGGTGGGGGTGGGCAGCAGCCTCCTCAGGACCCCGTGCTGGCCAAGCTTTGAGGAGAGCGTAGGAACTGGTGGCTCACGGTCCAGTCCCACCCTGCCACCAACTCCCGTGTAGCCCCAGACAAGTCACCTCACCTACAGGGTGCGGGGGTAGGGGGAAGGAGACCCAACTGATGGGGCTTTGAGAACCGGAAGTGGCCAAGGACTCCTATAAGCCACAAGGCAGGCATTCCTAGCAAGTGCTAGCCCTGCCCTTGTGGCTGAGAAGGCAAAAAGCTTGCAGAGGGAGGAACAGAGCACATGCGTTGCCCGGCCAGGAGCCCTGCTCTCCTGGGCGGGCTGTCTCCCTCCTGCCTGGTTTCTCCAGGGTCTGCGCACTGGCCCAGGCAGCTTCCCGGCACGGGTGGGAAGCGGGCAGCAGGGACAGAAGGCCCAGGCTTCATACTTCCTAATATGTTCCTGTGATGCGCAATCTCGTTGTCACCATGAGATTGAAAATCCCATGAAGTGTGGGTCGCATCACTGATAAATGGAACCAAGCAGGGGGCGGGTGGAGGTAGGTGGCCCTCCGCCTGCTGGCCAGACTTCTGGCGGGCTACTTTCTGAGCCTCGATTCCCTTGTTCATTAACTGGGGAGAAGGATCGCTGTTCTGAAGCTGTCGTAAGCCTGGAGAAGATTCTGCACGGACTCTCAGCTCTGTCTCCAGAACTTGGCGGCTGCTCCGTTAACGTTGGTTTTGCGTTGTTTCCCCTGGGCTGCAGCTTCGGGCTTGCAGAGGAAGAGCTTGCTCAGGGTGCAGGGTCCTGTGAGGTTGGGAGCCATGTGGGGCGGATGAGTGGCCTCGAGGTGGAAAGCGCTGTGCGAACACTGGGAGTGGTTTTAATTACACGGCCCCTGGGCCTCCACAGTCGGGGCGCCTGGCTGCCTGGTGCCGACTTGCCAATCCATCCAGTGCTCGGCCGAGTCATGGTACACAGGCAGGAGCCAAGCCCACTAACTGCCAGGAAGTCTTGGTGGGGAGGGAGCCCCAGGAGGGCTGCTTGCCCCCCACCAGCAGCGGGGACTGCACCCTTCCAGGTGGGCCCAGCCACGCCTGTCGCTGACCACCTTCCCTGGATGTCCCTGGTCCTGTCCTTGTCTGAGGTGCCTGGAGGCTCTTCACAGGCTTTGTTCTGTTGCCCGTCTTGCAGTTCTGGGGCTGCAGGAACCCCCTGTCGTGGAAGGCTCTACTAGCCCTCGCCTGGGAGCACCCAAAGAGCCTGGGGAAAGGCTTCTCATCTTGGACAGGTGCAGGTGGAAGCCCCAAGAAGTGGTTTGTCAGGAGCTGCCTCTCAGACGAGGTAAACTCTGAACAAGGCCAGAGCCCTTAACCTGTCAGGTGGTCTCAGCAAAAAGGCCAAGCAAACATTTGTCCCGAACTGACATTGTGGTGGGCCATGTGCTGGGCTCTGGGGACCCACCCCAAGCTCAGAATCGAAGGACCTCGTGTCTTCCTCTCCAGCATGGCTGTGAGGGGCACAGCAGACTGTCCCTCCCGGGCTGGCACCGTGTCTTGTGGCCAGGATTGATTGGTTGAGGTCCTCCCCGGAGACTCGGTGATCCTGTTAGTCCATCGTCCCTCTCAACTTACCGAGGAGGGAACTGCGGTTCACAGAGGTTATTTGACATGCCTCGAATCACGGAGGGAGATTCTGTGCTATGGGATATCCCCATACCCTGCTGCATCCAGCTCTGCTCTGTCGGGGTCGTCATTCCTGGTGGCCATCTGTTACGGCTCTGCCCTTAGCTCAGTCACGGAGCCATTCGGCTGCCTGTGCAGACTGTGACGCGGACCCTGACCAGCTGTCCAGGTGCCTTGAGTGACATAGCTGGCCTGCCTGTGGCCCTTCTCCATGGATGGCTGTCCCAGGGTTCTGGCTCTGTGGGGCTCTCATGAGACAGTCATTGTGAGAGATCCAAGACAGGTCACCTGCCAGGTATTGTTACCCTCAAGGTCCTGGGGTCTGGGTTCCCCTGCTCCCCAATCCCTGCTGACATCCTTGAAGTCTGATGAGATGTGCTAAACCCTGGGGACCCAGCCCCACTCATGGGGTGCCTCTCTGTCTTTCCCAGGGCAGCGAGGTGCCAGGACCTACCTTCGCTGATGGCGAGCTCCTCCCCAGGGGCCCCGGCTTCTTCCCCGAGGACGAGGAGGAGGCTATGACACTAGCCCCCGCTGAAGGCCCCCCAGAGTCAGACACGGACAGCCCGATGGAGAGCACCCAGAGCCTGGAGGGGTCGCTTGCCGAAGAGAAGGATGGAGGGCTCGGGGGCCTGTTCCTGCCAGAAGACAAGTGAGTTAAAACTAGTCTGGAGCGCCACATATCAGAAAGTGGTGGTCATGGCCACCCCAGAGATTTGGAGAGGGTGGGAGAGGGGGTCTAGTGTCAGTTTGACCATATGAAATTGTCAATTTTTAATCATTTTTTTGACCTTAAAAATATAATTTCCTATACATTTTCTCAGTGTAGGGCTTCTCAGACTCCAGGGCCTCTGGAAGTCCAGCTGTTCTCAGTGGGGTCTTTGGAGTTGTTCATCCGGGTGTGTCTTGGGAGCAGTCTGTGAGTGATACTACAACTAGCCACCAAGGACAGCTGGTCAGGGACCACAGACCTGTTAACCCTCTGGCTCACCATTTTGCCACTTGGTCATTCACATTGTGTTTTGGGGACCCATCACCAAGAGGCACCCAGCAGGGCTGGCTTGTAGTAAAATGTGTAGGAGAAAGAGCTGAGGGGTATGATGAATTCCACCCAAGGCTCTAAGGAACCTGAGGACAAATAAGTAAGTTTAAAAACAAAGCAAAACACAGGGTGGAAGTACCAGGAGGGTGCTCTCTTGTGCCCTATCATCAACACTCTGATTTTCAGATAGAGACTGGGATCCCTCAAGGGCATAGTTTGAGAATTACTGCCTTAACTGGTTCCCTGCTTCTTGCCACCTGGCCAGGTGGCCCAGCTGGGAGTGTGGAGGCTTAGTAGTTCAGAAAAACCAACATTTATGAGTGACACCATGCAGACACGACCTCACGACAACTAAAGGGAAGATCTGTTTTGGCAGGTGATGAGCTATGCTTCCTTCTCAGGCTGCAGGCCGGGTCAGCCAGCCCCTGACACAGTCACAGGTCATACCGCAGGGGCCCCCGAGAGAGGCCTAGGCTCTCTGACCCACATTCTTTGTAGAGAGGCTTTTCTGGACTAGAAGTCCCCTCTGTAAATCAGGAGAAGCGCCTCACCTGGCAGCTCGCTGTTATTTATTTTAAAACTTCATTTCTTATTAGAGTCCCAGCCAATTAAACAGAATGTGAGAAAGGTAGAAAAATGGGGAGGATGGAGGGGAATAACCAACCTGCTATAATCCCACCACCCAGACCCCAGCCCTGCCACCACGGAAATATTTTCATGCCCTACTTTTCTTATCCTGTAGACCCCTTTTACTTTCTATAACTTAAGTTTTCACATGTAACTTTTAATTCGTACTGATTTTCCCATAGGATTGCTAGTATTTTTTTTTTACAGACCTTTCAACATTTCGATAATCCATAATATGATCATTTTATTTCCTAATCCATGTTATAATTTTGCGACTGTAATTTGATCACTTAATTTGCTAGTATTAGCAATGTAGAATATATAATCTTATATTCGTAAGTTATTATGATTTATGGTGAGTTAATGCAGGGAAACCATTAGGTGCTAAGCGGTGCTTTGCTGCTCTAGAGAATCGTTGGTTTGGACATCTCTCGTGTAGGAACCGTTTCTGTGGCAAAAGGTTTCCCTTAGCTTGAGGTCCCCAAAGTGTACTCACCAGGTCAGGAAGTGCAAACTCAACTAGGCTTCTGATCTCTGGCACCGACTGACCTCCAGGAAGGCTGGCTGGTCTTGCCAGTACGAGCTGTGAACGAGGCTGCGTTAACGGCCGCCTTCTCTCCTCCTCTGACACCCAGGTCCCAGGGCCACGCTCCATCCATGACCACGTCAGACCTCTCCACACACTCCACCACCTCGCTTATCAGCAACGAGGAGCAGTTTGAAGACTATGGGGAGGGGGACGATGTGGACTGTGCCCCCAGCAGCCCCTGCCCCGATGACGAGACCAGGACCAATGTCTACTCAGACCTGGGATCTTCAGTGTCTTCCAGGTGGCTCCGTGGTCTTGAATGGCATTTGGGGTACAAGGAAAAGTGGTGGAACCAACCGAAGCTCATCCTGGGGTGGGGGTTCAGAGGGCGGAGTCCTCAGCTACATGGGTTCTGCTCCAGGGGTTTGGGGGTGCTGCCTCGGCACTCTGGTCGGGGTCTAGAATTTTTTATCTCTCCTCCTATCTTGAGGAAGAATCAGAATTAACCCACGTGGGGGGCTGCAGACTCTGGGGTCTTCATTGTCTTGCTCCCTAGCACCTTGGTGTTGAAGGGTCCTTCCAGGTGACCTACAGACCTAGTCATGACTTACTCTGCCATTAGCTTTCAGCTGCTGTATCTGTGAAATGGGTACTGTTCATTGGCTTATTCTCTGAGGGTTTTGAGGGAGGGAAGATCTGTTGCTGTGTTTCTACTTCATCTGCCCCTAAATGCACGTACAAAAGGTTCACGTGTATTGCAGAATCTTGTAAAACAAGCTCAGCAGGATGGAGTAGGGCACCAGACTGGAGAGCAGGAGGTGATTTCTTTTCTCTCCTCAATCAGTGCGGGGCAGACCCCAAGGAAAATGCGGCACACCTACAACAGTGAATTGCTGGATGTTTACTGCTCTCAGTGTTGCAAGAAAATCAACCTGCTGAATGACTTGGAAGCCCGGCTGAAAAACCTGAAGGCCAACAGGTGAGTCCCCAAGACCCAGCAGAGGGATGGGAGACCAGGGCTAGGTGGGGCGGGGGGTACCCAGAAGAGGAAGCTGCAGGCGAGGTGGCCCCACTCTGTCGTGGCAAGTGAGAGCACTGTCAGAGTGGGATTGATCCCGGGGAGCTTGCATTTTTCTGCAGTGGGAAAATCAAGGTGCTTCTACTCAGGGCCAAGCTGATTACTTGGGACTTCTACTCAGGGCCCACCAGCAGTGGGTGGGACAAAGCTCCATGGTGCACTCAGGTCTCTTGCAGCCACAGCAGAGTAAGGAGTGTACTGGAGCCTCCTCTGTTCAATGACTGTCCTTTCTCACTCTCTCTCTCTCTCTCTCTCTCTCTCTCTCTAGCCCTAACCGGAAGATCTCTAGCACAGCCTTCGGACGGTAAGGCACCCCCTTGGGGGAATGAAGAATCCCACAAGTGCAGGCAGAGCAGCCAGATGAGGTCTACTTCTGAAAAAGAAGGGCCAGGAGCAGTTGGCCTCGCCCAAGCCCCTGGCTGTTTCAGCTTCAGGCAGGCACACCTGGGACACCCAGGGAGACACAGCCCATCTCATGGCTGTGGGGCCGCTCCCTGCTCTCTGGGACTAGCAGCTGTACCAGTGCCTCCCGGGGTTCCTGCTGACTGAGGTTGGGTACGAGGGTGCCCCATTGGAGCTGGTCACTTGGCTCCAGGTTATATCCTGCACAGCTCACTTCCAAGGATCCCACCCTGGATCTCAGGATCCAGCTTCTCCTGTAGGCTGGCCTAGGTCTATGCCCAAGTGCCCAGGCCCTGGCTCAGGAGCAGAACTGGGACAGGACAGCCCGTTGGCAGACACATGGCTGCTGCCTGGCAGGGAGCAGGAAGTGGGAGCCTCTGGAGAATGGTAGCTGGGTTTTGCCTCTAGCAAGAGTTCCCTCAGCCAATGTTGGCCTGTTTGTAGACCCACCCAGCCAGCTGCCCTGCTGAGTCTGGGTGGGCCTCCTTCTCTCTGCCCCTTCCCAGGGTCCCCAGAGATGCAGGAGGAGCTGGTTTGCTGGAGGGGATTGAGTCTTGCTGGGAGGCCTGGAGAGGACCCCCTGCCAGCACTGTGGGGCCAGTCTGTCTTCACTGGGCAGGTTTACAGCTGGAGGGAGGTGGTCGGGGGGTTCATGTGCCCGCTCTGGTCACTGGGTAGTTACTGGCTAGAACAGTGGCATGAAGAGGGGTACTGAGCAGCAAGGCAGAGCTGTGATGGATTGGCCATATCTGCCAGGGCTCTGGAGGGGTATAGCAGCCCATCTACCATCCTGAACCAGATGATCTCTTGAGTTCAGAGGTCAGGCAACTCTCCTCCCCTGACTGGGTGAGGACAGCCTCCATGGCTGGGTTCCTAGTCCCCTGTCAGTGCATAGCCTGCTCTGGATCCCAGTTCCCAGAGGCCGGCCTCTATAGCCCTCCACCGCACCCCCCAACCCCTTTCAGGCAGCTCATGCATAGCAGCAACTTCAGTAGCAGCGATGGTAGCACCGAGGACCTGTTCCGAGACAGCATTGACTCTTGTGACAATGACATCACGGAGAAGGTGTGTCCTGGCTGGGCAGAGGTGGGGCTTGATGGGTACGTGCCCCTGGGGGTGGTGGGGAGTGTTTCAGCAGCTGTCTGGGGACCTGGGAGACGGAGACCGTCTTTGTCCCAGGAAGTGGGGATGGGTGGCCCTTATAATGTGAGCACACACACCCCTGCCCTCACCACCCTTCATGCACAGACACTTGGAGGGCCTGGCCGTCCATTCCACAGTTTCTGCTTCTCTCTCCTGTGAACTCAGAGGCCCCTTCACCCCCACCCCCACCTCTGCCTCCTGCTTGCAGGTGAGCTTCCTGGAAAAAAAGGTGACCGAACTAGAGAATGACAGCCTGACCAACGGAGACCTGAAGAGCAAACTGAAGCAGGAGAACACACAGCTGGTGCACAGGTTGGGGCCGGGGGGGGGGGGGGGGCTGGCTCGGCGGGGGGGGGGTGGAAGTTGGGGGAGAGCCTGGCTGTGACTGGGGAACAGATGGCAGTCTCTGTTGTAAGGACCCCTGAGAAAAGCAGGGGGTCGTCACCTACACGTCTTGCCCCTCCTCTCTAGATGCTGGGAGGCATCAGCCCCTTGCTACTTGGCCCTGCCCATGCAGGATGGCAGGGCGAACTGGTCTCTGGGAACTCAGAAATGGGCTGGAGCTTGACCTTGACCTCCAGGTCTGCAGCACCAGGGCAAGCCTAAAGGCAGGAGTCCCCTATTTCTCTGACTGACAATGATGATAGTCTGACCCCCCTTCTGGGGACAAGCTTCGTAGAGGGAGAGGCTGATGTGAGTCGGGGATTTGCACCTCTGCTAGTGAAAAGGTCCAGGCACTGCTGCCCCTCATTCTGACAGAGGCCCACTGACCACGACTGCTGTGAGGTAGTGTATGTAGAGTGTAGAGGTCCTCACGGGTTGGCATGAAACTCAGTAAACTGATCCCCACCCAGGGTCTGGTCCTCAACGTTATAGGGCCCAAGGATGGGTTCTGTTATGCACCCTAGAAAGTCAGCCTCCTGGAGGGACTATTACCTTGAAATGTGCCCTAGACTGATATGCCAGCTAGGCTGCTAGAAGGACCTGGCCCTTTCCTGGGTCTGGCACACTCTGGGTCACTATCCAAGGACTTGCCTGTTTCTGGAATCAAGGCTCCCATAGCTGAATTACTGGTCAGAGTGGTGGTGGCCAGGCAGGAGAGCGGAAGGAGAAGCCGAGGCCTGAGGACTGCTTCATGCAGCCATGGCAGGGCTTGCCATCCTTCCCTGTGCCTGGCCTGGGAATGCCACCTTCTCGGTGGAGCCCTGCTCCCCTCTGGACCAACCGCCAGGTCCTCCTGGCATGCTTGCCTGATCCACCTCTCCTTCCATGCTGGGGTGTCCCTAATTCATCTGTTGGTGAAGCTGCTGACCCACAGGCCTGGTGAACTTCCCACAGCCCGGCTATTGTTGAGCCAGGGTCTCAGGGCTGAGGGTTAGTAGTTGCAGCCAGGATTAGGGCAGGAAGACACCATCCATGAGAGCTGGCCCTGGACTGGCATGCGCACCCCTCTCCTCAGGGTGCATGAGCTGGAGGAGATGGTGAAAGATCAGGAGACCATGGCTGAGCAGGCCCTGGAGGAGGAGGCACGACGACACCGTGAAGCCTATAGCAAGCTGGAGAGAGAGAAGAGCACGGAGATCGAGCTGCTCAACACCAGGTGGGCCCCTGCCAGGGACGGCCTCCCCGCAGAGCCCTCTGCCCGCGGCTGCACCCTCCACTCCTAGTCCAGGCCTATGGGACAGGCACGGTCCCCATTGTATAGATGGAATGCTGAGCCCGGAGAAAAGCCCTCCGTTCTAACAGTTCTCCTCTTGATCCCTGAGCAGCTGAACACGTTTGCCAGGAAGTATATAACAGAATCATCGTAGTAGCATTGCTCATACTAGGTACACCTGGAAATAATACTCCTGTCTATCAACGAGAGAACAGGTGGAAGAACAGTGGGTCTAATGTCCAGGCTCGGGGCTCCCCCTGCTGTCAGATTCTCCCTAACCCTGAACACTTGGGTGTGTGGATCCTGGGTCCCCGGGACCAAGGTCAATGGAAAAGCAGGGCCTGGTTTCCTTTGGGCTTTTGGGCTGCAGGGATAGCTGTTGGAAGCTGAGGCCGGCAGAGAGAGGAGTATTGTCCTGGGAATCTGGGTTGGTCACCCTTCAGCTCCATGACTTTGGACCTACTGTGTCATTTCCTGGGCCCTACTTTCCCCATCTGTCATCCCTCCCTTCCTGCCCCGTCGAGTGACTGTGAGGGCAAGTGAGATGCTGCTATCAGAGTAATACGCACAGGTAAAAACCATGAAAAAGTCCCAGGACTGCCCTCACTACAGGCCAGGAAGGCCACCCGCAAGCTACCTCTCCCTGGCAGAGAGGACGGCTACCCCTGTGTTCCTGGGGAGCCCAGAGGGCAGTGGAGGTCAGGAGGCCATCGCTCTAGGAAGGAAGTGTTAAGTGCAAAGGAGAGGGAATGTTCTGTAGGAGTCAGTGGAGAAATGACCCTACACTATTCTGGTGCCACTGACAGCCCTCTCCTCTACCCTGCCCTCTCCTCGGGTCACTTAAGGCGACCTGGGTACCTGGGCTGTGTCTCCTCATGGAATCCGTTAGGACAGCATCCTGTGAACACTAACACAGAAGATTATGACCACCAGAACCAGTCCCCGTGGGTGTCAGAGGTGGCTGCCGGGAGAGAAAGCAAATATTGTCATTGGTTTACCAGTGTGAGTTCTAATAGGAGGGCCCAGCCACAGGAGCCACAGGAGGCTCTATTTAGCAGGAAAACCTCCCCTCTGTTGTTTGAGGCTCTTAGGATACGTGCAAAAAGAATCCCATGTTCTTATTCACAAATGAATGTTTCCTTTTATCAAAAACGTAAGGATGGTGATTCATTGTTTTTACCATTTTGCCTCGGATGACAGGAAGCTCAAAGCTGTGTTACCATCTGGAACAACTATTCATATTCTCTTGGCCTCTCGCTCTCTGTTGCTTTCTGGCATCTTTCCTCCTCCAGGCAGCAGAGGATCGCTGCAGATTGTCTGTCTATTGTAAGATCACCTCCATTGCTGACATTTTTGTCTTTCTCCTTCCCCCCAGAGTGCAGCAGCTAGAGGAGGAAAATGTGGAGCTCAGAACAACAGTGACCCGGCTCAAGGCACAGACAGAGAAGCTGGATGAGGTGAGCGGCAGGTCGCGGCATCTCTCAGACTTGGATCTGGAGCTGAATCCACAGAGAAGCATTTGTTGTCCACAAAGACCCTTAGTTGCTAGTTTCTGGAATTCTAATATTATTGCCCTAGGGGCGCCTTGGTGGCTCAGTAGGTTAAGCATCTGCCTTTAGCTCAGGTCATGATCTTGGGGTCCTGGGATCGAGTCCTGCATCCAGCTCCTTGCTCAGCGGGCAGTCTGCTTCTCCCTCTGCTCCTGCAAGTTTTTCCTCTCTCTCAAATAAAATAAATGAAATCACTTAAAAATTACCTTAAGAACAAAAAGCAATAAAATATGAATAGTAATTTGTCTTTCTATATTTCTGATTTTCCAAATTTTTCTTATTGTGAATATATTTTCTTATATAATGGAGGAAAACAATAATAAACCAAAGAGAAGGAGGTTAGCTTCCGTTTGGCTGCACCTGATTCAGGTTTCATCTGGCACCGCTGGAGGACTTCAGAGGCCTCACCTCTTTAGCCGTGTTTCTAGAATCACAAGGGACCTGGCTGCTTCCTTAAGCAGTGACTCAGAGGCCCCGTCCAGGGGGCTGGCTGGATTCCTAGCCCCACACCGGGTCCCGGGGCAGGGTGAGCCTCTCTGGGAGCTCTCCTCCCTGACTCGGTGCCCCCGGTGCCCCCGCCTCCAGGAGCGGCAGCGCATGTCCGACCGACTGGAGGACACGAGCCTGCGGCTCAAGGATGAGACGGATCTGTACAAGCGCGTGATGGACAAGCTGCGGCAGAACCGCCTTGAGTTCCAGAAGGAGCGGGAGGCGACGCAGGAGGTGGGTCCCCGGGCTGGGGGGTCGGGGGTGGGGGCACCAGGGCTTCGTCCCGCAGCTCTGCTCCCCCAGCCGTCCCCCAGCCCGCCTCTCTCCCATGCAGCTCATCGAGGACTTGCGGAAGGAGCTGGAGCACCTGCAGATGTTCAAGCTGGACTGCGAGCGGCCAGGCAGGGGTCGCAGCTCGTCCTCTGGCCTGGGCGAGTTCAATACCAGGGCCCGCGAGGTGGAGCTGGAGCATGAGGTCAAGCGGCTCAAGCAGGTAGGCCTCGGAGCCTCAGGCCCTGCAGGATGGGTCTCTGAGGGGCCGAGGGCTGGAGCACCGCCCTCCCACACGCAGTCCCGTCTGCTCCTGTCTGCTCCCCTCGACCGCCCTGACCATCGGGGCTGCTTGGCCCTACCTCCCTGCTCGGCAAGGTGGCCTGCCTGCCTCTAGGCCTCCAGGCCGCGTCTGCTGCGAGCCCCAGGGGCTCTCCTTGGAGGCCATGAGAAGAAATAGGCACCACTCTGCTGTCCTTGGTGATGGGCTGGCGAATGAGACCCCACCCCGCCCAGCTGCACAGCGCTGTCTCGCTGTGTTGGGTTCTCCCAGAAGCAGATCCCGAGCCCAAGGTTCCATTTCAGATGGTTCCCAGGAGCACTTCCATGACTGGGGAGCAGGATCAGGAGGGGCAGAGACCAAGCGGGGCAGTGATGGCAAGTGGAGCCCCCACTCAGCCTAGCCTGACCCCAGGGGGGCAGGAAACTGCTGTATAGATTATACCCCCGAGCTGGCTTCACCAGCATCCCACAGCAGTCCTAAAACCCCGGCTCTTTCTCATTCATGACAGGGCACACAAAGTCCAAGGTTTGAGCAATTAGGAGACTTTGGGCAAAAGCTAGCCCATGTTGCTGGCACATGGGGTCTGGGCAGGGCACCGTGGGGCCACCCATACTCAGGAGCAAAACTGTCCCTGGAAAGAGTTCTCCCAGAGCAGGATCCTGAACCTAGGTACAGGAGGAGCCCAGAGCCAGCCTGCCAGCCCAGGGACCCCAGAGCATCACTTGTATGGAGCACTGGTGTTGGAAAAGGAGCCATCCAGCGGGCAGGGTCCCCACATGGGACTTCAGGAGTTCCTCTGCTGGCTCACCCACCCTCAAGGAGGAAGGGATGGCCAGGAGCCCTGCCCCTATCTGGAAAGCTAGTGCTCCTGAGTGGGCCTGTAACTCCTCCTCAGGTCCCCAGGACCTCCCGAGACTGAGGCCTTCCCCCTGAGCCTGGTAGAGGCCACATCATTTCTGGGTATCTTGAGCTAGCCAAGACTCACGCCTGAGGGGAGGGTCCTGGTGGGAGTCAGGAGACTGTGAATGCCAAGAAGTGGGTTCTGGTGGGTTCTGGACACTTCTTGGGGCTGACACTGCCTTTGTCCCGTTCCACAGGAGAATCATAAGCTGCGAGATCAGAATGATGACTTGAATGGACAGATCTTGAGCCTCAGCCTCTATGAAGCAAAGAACCTCTTTGCCACCCAGACCAAAGCCCAGTCTCTGGCTGCAGAAATAGACACAGCCTCTCGCGATGAGGTAACGTGCCCACCCGTTCTTGCTCAGGAGCTTGGCCCTTCCTCTGTGAGCCACTTCCTATCCCCATGTGCTGTGATGAGAAGCCCCATGCTGCCCCGAGTGGAAAAAGCAGACCAGAGCCTGGTTCCTGAGAGTCCCCATCTGTAGCTCCCTGCAGCATGCTGAGCTGTGAGGGAACCTGGCTCTAGGTGGAGTTACATCGGCTCTGATTCCTTGCCTGTGCAGGGAGAAGCATGGGTTTGGGAACAGTGAAGTCTGAGTCTTAGCTCTGCCAGAAACATGCTAAACGGCCAGTTGACCAATACGTTTCCATCAACCTCTCCTAGTATAGGAGAGGCTGGAACTCACCTTCCTCCAGCCCACAGGGGGAAAGGCACTAGCATTCTTGAGCACTTGCTTGTAGTATATCTTCCGACACCTCAAAGGCTTTCTGGACACTTCCATGTCACAGATTGGGAAACTAGGACACAGGTCACCCAGCCCGTGGAGAGAGGACCCAGGTCTCCAGAACCAAAGTCCATTCCTTCTTTCCCACCAGGGTGTGGTTACAAAAGATCAGGCCTCCAAAATACCCTGGTTACATTTTAACATGAATCCTAAGAAGTCCCTTAACCCCTTAGTCTGGGCTTGGGATGCAGAGCTAAGAGCTAATCCCTAGTCTCAAAGGGATCAAGCCTGGGGCCAGAGCCAGCTTTTCAGGGACATCCTAAAGGACACGTCAGGATGGACCTGTGCTGGGGGGGTGGCAGGGATGGGGTGAGGAAGGGGCCATTTCAGGTAGAGGAAACAGCTAGAGGTAGCCTGGAGTCCCAGCTTAAGGCCCTGGGACTTTGGATGTCATTTTTTTTTTAAGATTTTATTTATATTTATTTATATTTATTTATCTATCTATTTATTTATTTACTTATTTATCTATTTATCTATCTATTTATTTATGAGAGCCAGAGACACAGGCAGAGGGAGAAGCAGGCTCCCTGCGGGGAGCCCGATGCAGGACTCCATCCCAGGACCTGGGGATTATGGCCTGAGCCAAAGGCAGACACTGAACCACTGAGCCACCCAGGTGCCCCTGGAAGTCGTTCTTGACTGTAAATGTCTTTGGCCAGTGTTCTCAGCCTGTACCAAGTAATTGCTCACGCTTGGGTCACTCCACAGACCAATTCTGATCCCTGGGGGTGGGGCGTGGGCATCTGCAGAGCCCACACCTTTGGTGTGTATTCTTACTGCTTTTGCTTGTTTCTGGCCCCTGAGTGCTGAGGCTGGCCTTGGGGCTGCCTTGCCCAGAGTCTCCTTAGCCCCTCTGTCGTGGGGTACTGGGTCGCTGCTGAGCCTCTGACCTGCCTCTCCTGTTCCCTCCAGCTCATGGAAGCCCTAAAGGAACAGGAGGAGATCAACTTCCGACTGAGGCAGTACATGGACAAGATTATCCTGGCCATCCTGGACCACAACCCCTCCATCCTTGAGATCAAACACTGAGATAAGGGCTGGCTGCGGCACGGCCTCAGGGACCCTCAGACCCCCAGACCTGCCTGAGGATGTGGCCCCAGCCGGGCCTCACACACACACCGGAAATGTATCTCTGGCCACCCTGTCCTGTGTGCCGGTGTGTATGCGGGGAAGCCGTGCACACAGCAAGGGCTGAACGTGGGGCCATGGCCGTGGAGGACCTCTGTGCGGTCACTATCCGTGCATTCTGTGGTCCCTGTGCAAGGACAGACAGTACTGGTGGTGGGAAGGACAGGGTCTGCTATCAGGAGCTGCTGTGATCATGAGAACTGGAAGATTGTGTTTCAGATACTGGATAAAAATGATTCTACCTCTGGGGATAAGGATTAAATCACGCGCTAGTGAGACAGGCTCTTTCACCCCACCGCTGTTCCCTCTGGGAGTGGGAGCAGATTGATGATTTTTTCTAGGAGCTGGAATGCCCAACAGCTGCATCCTCCCCAACCTCTTCGGCCACCTCTGAAGCCTAGGTGCTCAGGCTCTGAAAGGAGGAAGGACCCTCCCAGAGCCCCTCCCAGGCTGGCAGCCCCCTGTGATGCTTGTGCTCTATGTGTCCAAAGGACTCGGGCCTACAGAGGAGCTGATGTGGGACGACCTTCGTTCTAAGGGTTCTTGGCATTTTGAGAGTTCCCCGTACACTTCCCCATCCCTACTTCACCTACCTCTTTCTGTTTGATTTTTAAGACCGTGAAAAATAAGCAGCACTTCACTTGGGTGTACAATGAAGGGATTAAAAGGAAGGAGACGGGCTGGGGGCCAAGGGTGTCTCAAGCACGTATTGGCGTCGGGCATCCAAAGACTTGCTTTTCAGGGAGGACCGTGCTCCCATCCCTGTTCCGTCTCCTTCCCTCTGGCTACATTTTTCCAGGAGCCCGCAGGTACTGGTGGGCTGGGAGTGGGCCCTGCTTTCCAACTCCTGTTCTCCACGTGGCCTGGGGACAGCAGGCCTCAGCCTATGATTTTTGGATTCTGAGCTCTGGGCTTGCCTCAGCTGGATAGCAAGGTCCCCGCGTTCCAGCCCCGTTCAAAAACACTCTTGCATTCCGATCTCTGCCAGGAGAGGGGTGCTGGCGAGAGACACAGTTGGGGTCAGACATTTTAGGGAAACCTTAGTCTTCCATCCTCCTGACATGTGCTGGAAAGGCACACTCTGGATTTTTAATGTGATCTTTTGTTCTAGGCAGCTGGGAGTAGATATGGTACTTTGAGTTTTACTTTGAGTTTGTCTCAGTTGTATATGGCTTGTCATTCATTTCTTTAGTCCAAACATGTATGAACTACGTGTAGATAAATATGAATGGTCTTATATCTCTCCCCCACCCCCGCTGCAGTTTCGTGTTGTCTTCAGCAACTCTAGTATAAAAAGGAAGGTTTAGGCATGTTGGGGAGGGGCATGGAAGGGTGTGCACAGAGAAGAGAGGGCAGGAGAGGGTGAGAAGGGGCTTGGGGTCTTGGGTATGTATGTACCCTGTTCACAAAGGTAGGGATTGGCCAGGACCGATCTTCGTTCCATTCCACTCAACTTCTGCTTTTGTTGGCTTGTGTGATTTCTGCTTAAGCATATGTTTGGGATTTGTTCCATGCTACAGATAATGGGGCTGCCTTGGTCTGATCCAGGACTTTGGGGCCACCTACCCCAGGAAGACTAGGGCAAGGGATCAGTCTTCTAAGAGTCTCTCAAGCCCCTAGGATGCTGGTCCCCTTGGGCTCTTCCAGGGGTCTGAGGAGCAGCAGTAGAAAGAAGGCCAAGAGGAGTGGATTTCTTGAGAATATGCTAATAGTAGAGAATGGTCCCGAATTGAAGGGAAAGAAGGACCTATCATGACTTGGCTTTGGTCTGGATTTTACTTTGGAAGGAGTCCTACAGAGGCCAGCCAGATCAAGGTCCTCAAGGTCCATGGGGGACTAGCCCCAGGGGTGAACATTTTATACATAAAACTTTATATGCCCTTTAGCTGCACTGGTATGGAATTCCAGAGAAGGTCCCAGAGGCCTGGGTTACACAGTCCCTATGTGGGAGGGAGTTTCTGCTTTGTTGCAGAGGGACGGAAAAGGTGGGCTGACAATGTTTTGCTGCCTCCTTCGTGAAGGGGGCACCACAGGACCAGCCTCCCTGAGGAAGCCGGAGTCTGAACCGCCCCAAGGGGACCTGGTGCTGTGCATGGGGTCTCTGGAAGACCCCCGACTTTAAAATGAGGCCTGGGTTACATGGACTTTGTCTCAAGTTAAATCCAACTTTCTGTAGCCAAAATCATCTTCTAAAACCTAGGCTAACTGGCTTTTAAAGTGTCTTTAGCTGCCCTTCCATGCAGGAAAGCAAGCCCTAACGGAGGCACATGGCCCCAGGGCCCCAGCCCCATGGCCCCAGCAGGGGTTCCAGAGCGCCCTAACTCTGGGGGCAGGTGGGGCTGACCCCGCCCCCGCCCCCCCAGTGCTTCCCCCTCCTCTGTGTGTTGTCCGCGTGAAAGTTCTGCACTTGCCCCTCGGCCCTGGAGCCGCTGGGTTGGACACACGACGCCCGGCTCCCTGTGCATTCCGGCAAACGGAAGCTAACCCCCAGTAGAAGTTACGTTCCACGCAATGCTTGGGACACGTTCAAAATGGGGAGATTTTAAAATTCTGCCACCTGGGCCGAATCCCCAGAGGTTCTGATGCCAGTGGTGTGGGGGCGCGGCCCAGGTATTTGGAAAGGTTAAAGAGCTCCCCAGGTGATTATAATTTAACTGGGTGCCTGGGTAGGGGGGATGCGCTTTGTGTTTTGTTTTTGCTGAACCTGGCAACTCTACCAAGTAGGGATTCGTAGTAACTCTTCCGAGGTTTAGGGGGGTTTCGGGGGCACAGGAAGGGGGGTTCTGCAACAGACCCAACGTCTTAACACAGCACTCGGCCATCCTTATATCCAACTGGAAGGCAAAAAAAATTTGCAGAATCAGTGAGTGAGCTTTGGTCAAGTCAGACAAATTATTTTTTGAGTTGGTAGATTCTTTGAGACTTGTCAGAGGGAGATTCCTTTATTTTTACTTTATTTCTGACTTACTGCAAACCTCTTACAGAGCCCAAGAACCTCCCAAAGCACTTGGACCTGAAACAGTGGTTTTCAGCTTGGGCTGTGCATCGGGATAACCAGCATTGGGAACTGTGCTGACTGGGCCGAACTGCCGGCTGCCCGGCCCCAAGATTCCAATTTAATCAGTGTGGGGGTAGCCCAGGCATCCAGATGTTCAGAGAGCTCCCCGGGTCATGCTGATGTGTAGCCCAAGGTTGAGACTGGAAGGTTGCTAGTCAGGGGTAGAGGAAATGGGTGGAACTGCCCGTCTGATTTGTAACCCAGGTTCTACCTTAACGGTGGGGTGTCAGTGGCTTTGAAGGGTAGTGAGAAGTGGGTGGATCCCTCACCCCGGATGGGAGGCCAGGTGTCTTCAGGAACTGCTGTATCTAGCTGTTCTCACCAGCCTGGGGGTTAACCGACCTAAGTGGGCCTATTCTGGAGCCGGAGTGGAACAGAGTCAAGGGTCAGGGATGGGTTGTCCCCCTGAAAGCAGCCCCAGAAACAGTCATTTACTTGCACGGCTGAGCAGGAGGGGACACTGGCTTTTTGGGTTTTGTCTCTGACTGGTTTTCAGGCTGGGTGGATGAGTATCACCCCCCGCTCCTCCACTGTTAGTAGCCAAACCAGCATCCCCCTCCATGTCCTGGAGGCTTCGGGCACTAGTCTGCTGGCAAGTCTGGTTCCTGCCCCAGTCAGGTCCTGGTGGTCAGGAGGGCACAGTGTAGGTGTTTTTGTTTCAATGAGGAACTTAATAACCAGCAGGGGCCAGTGGGGCATGGTGGCTCAGGAAGAAATTAAGCCCACTTTTTGTGCTCTTGGGTATGTGTGTTCAATGCATTAGCAGATTTAAACCCAAAAGCAGGGTAAGTTTGGGGATGGTCACCATGCTGAGGAAAGGATCTGTTTGGCTGGCAGATCCATAGCGACTCTTTTAAAAAGAGCTAAAGAGGGTTTTAGGTTGAGTGTCGGCATCCTCACTGGTGTTCCCCCTTTGGGACTAGGGCAGCCCCTGTAGGGTGATGCTTCAGGCTGATGGAGACAGATCGGCCTGCTGAGGGACCATGTACCCCCAGGTGACAAGCAATTTCCTTCCCCCCCGCTGACCTTAGGGACCTTCTGGGCCTGCCCTACCCACACAGCAGAACAGCTCCAAGACCCTTCTGCCACTCTCTGCTGCCTACATGAGAAAATCAGCTGTCCTCTGGAAAGGTTTCTAAAAGTATAGACCCTGGTGAAGTGTGATGCTATAGGATGTCGGTACCCCTGTCTCATAGGCTCCTTCTCTGTCTCTGTGGCTGTAAGGGAGGGCTGTCTGCCCCGAGCAGGAGGGTGGCTGAGAATGGGATCCCAGGGCCACCCTGTGCAGGATGTGAGTGCTGTTGCCTGGGGTGGGGACTGGGCTTCCTGCCGGGCCCCTGGGTGGGGGTTGGGGGGACTGCACCTCCTGCCAGGCCCCTCTGCTTTGCTGTGCTGCACAGGCCGTGTTTTGTCCGCATGGTTTGGGGTCATTGTCCTTGTGCCTTTTTTCTTCCCTGTCTCCACTGTACAGGATTCTCCACGCCCCCCACTGCCCCTTTTCTATATCCTCTCGTTCACCCCGGTCCTCTCGGAGCCCCGTAAGTGTGTACATAGCGTCCCACTTGGTGTCCGCGTGCATCTAGCATGCCCTCCTCCACGCCGGGTGTGCTCCCAGGCCAGGCCTCCCAGCACATTTATCCACTTGGAGAGGCTCTGCCTCCCGCTCCTCGCTCAGCCTCGCAGACTTGATAACTTTGTACAGAACTCTTTTCATTATGGTCTTAAGCTTGGAGGGCTCGGTCCCACTTAGCCCCTCATCTAGCCTGCAGCTAGTTTAGAAGCCTTGCACACCAGAAAAGGGTAACTTTTGTGTCAAGCACCTTCTCCCACACACCTCTTCCTGTATTGGGGTCAACATTTCTAGAAAGCAGAGTGCACCTTCCTAACCATGGGCCCCCGGGCCGGGCCGTGCGGGGCCGTGCGGGGTCTGCAGCAGCGCCCCAGGCCCTAGAGCAGTGCGGCTCCCCGCACTTGGCACAGGGCTGCTTCAGGGCCACCACCATCCGGTGTCTCGAATGGCTTTGGACTCCAGGTGGGAAGAAAGAAGAGGCTGCTTGCTGCTCCCCCCGGCCCGCCCATCGTTAACAACTGCGGAGCTCTTCCTCCTCCGCCCAAGGTGCTCAGACCCGAGTGCCATTAACTCCCGGACTGCTGACTGGCCTGCCCTGGGACCAGCGTTGTTGAGGACTCGCCTTGGCTCCCTTTGTCCCAGCTCTTCCTGCTGTCTTGGCTGGATCCCCCCGGGGGCCAGATGGGATAAGCTGTGCATGTGGCCTCCTGGCCAAGGGTTGGTTGGTTGGTTGGTTAGATGGCTTTGACTCCGTGGGATTCCGTTTGAGTCTTCCCCCAGGAGCCTCCATCTGGAAGCAGGCTTAACTTTGGGGCTGGGGTGAGCCCTCCACCTCCAGGCCCTAGGGGGGGGAGGAAGGGATGAGGCCCAAAGCTGTGTCCCAGGGCCTCAAGCGCTCTGCCTCCTACCTGCTTCTAGCCAAAAAGGAGCAGGCTCTCAGAGGCAGACTCCTTCAGGAACTCTAATGTACAGACCAAGGTGTAAATAAACAGTTTGCTTTTCTTGCCTGACTTGATGATGAATTTCTGTGGCTGGGGGAGGGAGGGTAGAAGAGGTGAGACCTGGTTCCAGGGCTCCTGGGGGACAGACAGTTGTCTCCAGGGCCTGGGTGGCTGGTACTGCCCTCCAGGTGCAGGGCACAGCAGGGGGGTCACCCCACAGACTCTCTTTTTGGCCAGCTCTCCCTAGGAGAGGAGCTGTGGATCCCAGAAGCCCCCCTAACACCACCAGGTCACCCACAGGGCTGTGACATTCAGAAACTTTGTCTTTGCTCCAGCCATATTCCCTTTCCCAGCAAGGGCCCCCCAGGGGTCTCAGCTTGCTCTGGTCACTGTAATGGGGATCCACTGCCATCTTCCTCCATGTCTGCGACCCTGACTCCCCTGGGTCTCACACCCAAGTCCTCCCCCTCAACCTTGGTTTCAGATCCACCTGATGGCACAAGTCCTGCAAAGCCCTAGAGCATCAAGGTGACGCCAGGTTGAGTGGCCCAGACCCCCAGATTTCTGCCCTCTCTCTGGGAGTCCAGGTGTGGGGAAGGGATTCACAGCTTCCCCAGGCCCAGCACCTGGAGATGGCCCAGACCCTCAGGACAGGCAGGACCAGGTCCCCACCCCCCACCCCCCACCAACTCAGTGGATTGATGTGGCCTTGCCCGGACATCACTTCCCGATGCTGGGAACTTGCTGTCCTGGATGTCTGTTCCCTTCAGCTTTCTAATGTGCCTTTTTCCTTCCTGACTTGAGTTGCCAGATCAAGTGAATGAAAATACAGGATGCGCAATTTAATTCTGACTTTCAGATAATTTTTCAGTGTAAATATGTCCCACGCAAAACTTAAAGATTATTCATTGCCTATCTGAAATTCAAATTTAACTGGGCATCTTGCATTTTATCTGGCAACCCTATTCTCAACCCTTTCCAGGACCCTCCTGCTGCCACAGGCAGGTTTCTCTAGGTCCGGAGCACTTGCCTTGTGCCCAGTTTCAGAAACAGATGTCTTCTTAGTTTGCCACTACTTTTTTTTGAGCCTGGTTCTGCCTTCCCCACCCAGCCATCCACAAGCAACCACTGGCCTCTCCAGGAGCTGCTAGCCCCCTCGTGGCTTTGTCTTCACACAGCCATCTTCTCTCTGTGTATCTCTGTCCAAATGTCACCGTTATACAGACACCAGACCTTGGATTAGGGTCCATCCTGACCCAGGATGACCTCGTCTTAACTTGCTTATATCTGCAAACATCCTATTTCCTAACAAGGCTACATTCACAGGTACCAGGGCTTAAGCCTTCCACATCTTTTAGGGGGACACGATTCAACTCAGTTTGCCATTCTGGAGAGAGGTGGAAGCAAGCACTGCTGTGTGTATAGGTCTTGCCCTCCGTGCAGGTTCATTCCCTGCTCACCCGTCTTGGAGAGCCATTCCTGAGTCTTCGCGGTTTCAGACGACGTCGTCCCTACGCCCCCTAGAGGTCACACAGTTCCTGCAAAGGGTTCATTGCCAGATCCCAAACTCACTAGGCCCTTACATTTAGAGCCTTTTATTTCTTTTTTTGTTTATTTTTAAAGATTTTATTTGTTCACTAGCGAGAGAGAGAGAGCAAGAGCATGAGCAGGGGGGAGGGGCAGAGGGAAGGGGAGAAGCAGACTCCTGGCTGGGAGCCCAACATGGGGCTCCATCCCAGGACCTAGAGATCATGAACCTGAGCTGAAGGCAGACATCCAACCATCTGAGCCACCCAGGAACCCCCAATTAGAGCCTTTTAGAGTGGTCTGGGCCCAGGCCAAAGTCTCCTGAGTAGGTAAAAAAATGTCTGGGTCTGAAATCACTCAATCAACCAATTTAATCTACTGAGCGCCACTGTGTGTGCCAAGCTCTGTGTTAGGCACTGGGGTTGGTACAGAAAAGACAGCAGAGGCTTATGTCCTCCTCAGGGAAGGAGAGCCACAGCTGACTCCAGGTGATGAGCAGCATTGTGGGAAAGCTCTGGGGGGCTGGCGGACTGCAGGAGCGAGGTGCAAGGAAATTGAGGTCAGTTGGGGATCAGGGACAGCTTTCCCGAGGAGGGGTTATTTCAGGGGAACCCTGGAGGACTGGAGGACCTCCAGGGGGAGGCCGCTAGAAAGCACAGCCCTTTCAGGGTACTCTGGCTTGGAGGGGGGACTGGTGAGGTGATGCAAAGCCTGGCGGGCCAAGGGAAGACCTCGTGTTCATCCGTGAAGCAATGGTTTCATCAGCGCCTAATAGATGCATGGTGTAAGGCTAGGTGTGGAGTTTTGACACTGAGCAAAACAGATCAGCTCCTCCCCCTCGTGGCACAGGCTGCCTCTGGAACGTGAGAATGGGAGGTTCTCAATCCTGGCTGCATATTTGAATAACCTGGGGGGGGGGCGGTGAAAACCTCAGGGATATAGGCCCCAGCCCAGCAGTTTGGAATCAGGTGGTAAGGGGCGGGCTGGACACGAGGGTTTTTCCAAAGCCCCTCGGGTCATTCTAGAGTGTAGGCGGGTGTGACCGTCACTGGTGTGTAATCCTCGCAGAGATCATTTGAGGAGTCCACCGAAGCCAGCAGGAGGCGGAGGCCAGGTGAGGGAGACCGGGAGGACCCAGGGAGGGAACAGCAGGTGCAGAGGCCTAGTGGGGGGAGAGCAGGGCTGGGAAGGATCTTAAGCCAGCGAGCGGCGGCGCCGGGCTAGGCCGCAGCCTGAGAGGAGGTGAGAGAAGGCAGCGGGACTCAGGGAGGATCTGGGGATCTGCGGCGTTTGTGGTTTGTTTGCTGAGTGGGATGAGGATTTGGAACTGCCAGTGGTCAGGGGTCCTCTGGGCAAGGGAGCCGGGCTTCTCACAGCCTCGCGGGGAGGGTCTACTCCAGCCCGCCTGTCTCCAGGAAACGACTAAGCTATTGGCGAAGGCGGGCAAAGCTACCCCCGCAGGCAGCTCCTGGCTTTCAGGCCCGCGAGGGGGTCCCCTGGGGGAGGACGGGGGCGGCCCCCCCCCAGGTGCAGCACCAGCCACTGCCGCCGGCCCGGAAACCCGTGGCCGGCAGGGGGCGCTCGCTGCAGGACGAGGCGCGTTCTCCTCGGGTCAGGCCCCTGGCTGCGAGTCCTCTGATTCTCCAGCCCTGGGGAGGCGGGATTTGGCACCACCCCTCCCCTGTCACTGTGCCTAAGGCAGTGCGTGGCCTGCAGGAGGCAACCGCGAGGTAGTTCCTGTTGGCTTCCACGTACGTAGGCCTTACCCTGTGCTGGTGCTTGGTGTGCCCTGGGTCATTTGATCCTCACAACCACCACGGGGTGGGTGGCAGTGTTATCCCCATTTTACAGATGAGGAAACTGAGCCACTACAGGTGACCCAACTCACCACAAGTCACCCAGGATTCACACCCAGGCAACTGATTAGGGGTACAGTCATCCCAAGCAGGAGTCATGACTAGCCCAAGGAGGTAGTTGCTCAGAGCAGGGAGGCGTCTCTTCAGGGAGAGGCTTCAGGGACAAAGGAGGACACGTGTGGAGCCCTGGACCCTGAGCCAGCTCTCCGTGAGCGGAGCAGCTCTGAGGAGCACTGTGGGAGGAGTGTGTGGAGGCGGGAAACTTGTATGCCCTAGGATGGTTGTTTCCCTGCAGCTCAGCCTGGCTAGCCAGGCTCTACCTCACAGTAGGCTGAGGGTCACAACTGCAAGCCCCCCCTGGGGCAAGGTTATGGCCAGGAAGGCCAGAGCCAGCTTCAAACCAGTCCTTCCAAAAGATAACCAAATGGCTGGGCTGGGTCTGCAGGAAGTTCCCCTCACTCTCCTGCCATCCCCAGTTTGGCCCTGGCTTTCACTCCAAGCTCTTTGACATTGGGTTCTGATTTGGGCTCCATTGATGTGGTCTCTGGGTTTAAAAAAAGGAAAAATGCTAGAGCTCCTGAAAGGCCCAAACTTAGAGGGTGAGGGTGCTGAAGTCTGAGCATGCTTTCTCCAGCCTGTTTGACAGCACTAAGCCTGGGGGAACCTGTGATCCTCAACCCCAGCATTCTAGCCCACCTGGCCCCTCTGCCCCACTTGGCTTTCCCAGTTTATCCAGTCCAGTAGGTCACCCCCAGACCAAGTGCAGGCATCAGTTGATCCCTGGCATTGTCTGGGCCAGACCTCGGTACTCTGGCTTGCAGTTGTGAGTAGGAGCATGTTCTGGGGGGCCAGGGGGGAGGAGTGCTGTGAATGTCAACTCTGGAAGCAGTCAGGGCCTGAAGGAGATGGAGAGAGGATCTAGTCTAACCTGTCCCAGTAGGGAGCCCCCAAGAGGAGTCTGATTTTTGAGGTTGGGCTGGAGACAAAGGACATCCACCTCCTACCTACCCTCTGGCATCCTCTGTCGTATCCAGCCCCAGGACTGAGCACCAATCAGTGTTTATACCCAGAGTCACAGTCAGTGAATGACAGGGGTGGTAAAGTCTCCAAAGATAGCCACCAAGGATTTACTCCCTCCCTGGTGCAGGCCTCTCCCCTGCTGAGGGGTGGAGCTCACTTCCCCTCCTCCTGACTTTGGGCTGGCCCCGTGACTATTTTGATCATTAGGTAGAAAAATGCATCATTTGTGGTGGAAGTGATATCCTGGGACTTCTCAGCTCTGGCCCTAAAAGGCCATGAGGAAACTTCTGTCTTCTTCCTCCCAAGATGCATGCTCCTGGAGGCCCAGCTGCCACACTGAGGAAGCCCAAGCCACCACATGGTAAACGGAGGGCCCAACCCAATAGCCCCAGTGAAGTGCCCATCTCATAAGGGAGGCCATCCCAACACCTTGAGCCAACTACAGACTGCGCACAACTGCCTGGCCAACCCCCAGAACCTGAAAAGGATCTTGTTTTAAGCCTCTATGTTTTGAGGTGGATAGCTACACAGCAACAGATGCATGGAACAGCATGTCTTAGGGAGTTTGCTCTCCTGAGACCGCGCTCACAAGATCTGTCTTCCCCCAAAAGGAATCCACCCAAGCATCTTGAGGAATGACTTGGTCCGTAAGTCCTCTGACCTCACCCAGGTAGACATCTGACTGTGCAGGAGCCCCATGGAGAAGCCAGAGAGTCCGAGACCGTAGGCTCACGTTCCGGGAAAGAACAAGTCCCAAGGGCTGGAGGTGCAGAGTGGTGGTGCTAAGGCTCCTGCATGTTTGGGGGCTTCTGAGGTGGCTTGATTTTATTCAGCCCTTGATCCACCTGTGAGCCCTCCTGACTCCTTTGAAGTCCACAGCCACCTCGAAACATCTTGTTAAGAGTGAAAGCCCCACTGGGGTTCCTGGGTGGCTCAGTGGGTCAAGCATTTGCTTTCTGCTCAAGTCACAATCCCAGTATCTAGTCCCCCATCAGGCTTCTCTGCTCAGTGGGGAGTATGCTTCTCCCTCTGCTCATGTGCGGTCTCTTTCTCAAATAAATAAAATCTTTAAAAAAAGAAAAAAAAAGAGTGAACACTCCACCAACAAGTGGGAGGAGTCTCTTTCTTCCCCTAACCACTGAGAAGGGAGAAGAAAGAGATAAAGACCAAACTGCACCAACCCTAAGTATGAAAAGCAGCCTTAAATTTATTTATTATTTTATTTATTTATTCATGAGAGACCCAGAGAGAGGCAGAGGGAGAAGCAGGCTCCAGGCAGGGAGCCTGACACGGGACTCAATCCAGGGTCTCCAGGATCACGCCCTGGGCTGAAGGCAGGAACTCAACCACTGAGCCACCCAGGCATCCTGAAAAGCAGCCTTAAATTTAAATGTCTACAGGTGTGGCCTTCTACACTCTAAAAAGGTTGCAAGTTGTGTTGACTTTTTCTCCTGTTAGCAGCAGCCTTAAATTTACAGCTTTCTGCTGGCAAAGGGGCCTTGAAACCTGACCACGGGGAAGAGTGTCAGGTTGCTATGAAGGAAAAAAGGTCAAGTGGCATTTCACCTCCCTGCTAACTTTAGCAGTGAATAATGAAGAAGGTGTTCAAATTTTAATTAACACAGGACTGTGGCTAATAGCTAACCAGCTCTCCCGTTTTGTAGCTAAAGAAATTGAGGTTAGCAGCCCACTGAGGGGACACTGGGCACAGCCCCTCCCACATTCATCCAGCACCACACCAGTTTTTTTTTTAATATTTTATTTATTTATTCATGAGAGACACTGAGGCAGAGGCAGAGACAATAGGCAAAGGGAGAAGCAAGCTCCCTGTGGGGAGCCTGATGTGGGACTCGATCCCAGGACCCCAGGATCACGAGCTGAGCCAAAGGCAGATGCTTAACCACTGAGCCACCCAGGTGCCCACCATGCCAGTTTTAACCCTGCCATACAAATAACCCCCAGCCCACAAACCCAGAACCAAAGAGCATGGTAGTTGTGTGCAACCTGCTGTATCAGTGGACTCTTCTTGCTACGTAACAAATCAGCCTCAAAACATAGTGGCTTGCAACAGAAGCCATTCATTATTTTCACATGGCAGGGTAGACAGGGTGGCAGTTCCCCTGAGGGGTCCCCTGAGCCTGGGCTCGCTCACGTAGCTGCAGTCAGCTGGAGTGTCAGCTGGGCTAGAGGGCTCAAGATGGGGGCACCGATGTGTGTAGCAGGTGGTGCTGGCTTTCAGCTGGGAGACTCCTTATGGCCTCTCATTCTCCATCAACTACACTGCCTTCTTGATACAGGGTGGGGGTGGGGGTTTGGGACAAAGCTCTAAGATATTACAGGAAGAAGCTGCAAGGTCTCTTGAGACCCAAGCTTTGGGTATTTACTCAACATCACTTTGGCCACATTCTACTAGTCCAGGCAAGCCTGGACTGCTGTATGGTTTGCTTATTTAAGAATGGAAGCTCCAGCACATGATGAGATGAGCACTGGGTGTTATACTATATGTTGGCAAACTGAATTTAAATTAACAACAAAAAAAGAATGGAAGCTCCATGAGGGCTGGGAGCTGTGCTGCTCAGTTCACTGCTATAGCTCCAGCACTGAGAACAGGGTCTAGCACGTAGTAGGTGCTCAGTGAAGATTTGTGGAAGGAATGAATGACAGGATGCTCTTGCTACTGTGCTAGATGGAGGTAGGGATGGCCTGATTTTTGCGACTTAGGGAGCCCTGTGTTCTGGAACCAGCTCCCAACCTTTTGGCTAAGTTTCACAGCATGTTTGACAATACAAAAGCTCAATATTAAAAATGGTACCTAAGTTTAGAAAACAGAAGTTAGACCATGTACTTATAGCTGCTCACTCGTGGAGGGAGACAAAACCAGGCTCCTAAGCCTACCAGCTAAGAAGTGGACCTGGACAGACCCAGAGTGACCCCAGCAAGGAATAACCCTAGTGCAGTCCAGGATTGGCTGTGACCCACACAGTAGGGGGTTAGAGAGCAAAGAATGTATGAGTTATCCACTGTTCTACTTTTAGGGTTTTTTTTTAAGGTGCTTTTATAAAATAGACTACTTTTTAGAGCAGTTTCAAGTACACCACTAAAGTGAGTAAGAATTCCCATGTGTTTCCCTCCTCCATGCACAGCTTCCCTATCAGTATCCTGCACCATAGTACATTTTACAGTCAATGAAATGATCCACTTTCAAGAATGTGGGAAATGCTCATCCTATGATGGTGGGAAAAATCAGGACACCATGAAATATACAAATATGAGAATATGAGTCTCTTAATTGTTATACATATGCGATTTCATCAAATTCACCAATTAAAAAGTTATTTCATGTGCCATCAAAAAGGGAAAAAATACTACCAATTAATTATAAGACTCCATCAACTAATCAGTTGTCATTCTAATTTCTAATTTGTTAAAATATCAGAAATGGTGTTGGGAAAGCTGGACATCTAAAAGCAAAAGAATGAAGACATATGCTTGCCTTATTCCACATACAAAAATTAACTCAAAATGGACAAAAGACTTAAACATAAGACCTGACTGTTATAGCTCTTAGAAAAAAAAAATAGGGGAAAAACTCCATGACATTGAAGTTGGCGATGACTCCTCAGATAGGATACCAGAAGCACAGGCAACAAAAACAGACAAACAGGAATGACCACACCAAACTTAAAACTTCTGCACTGCAAAGGAAACAATCAATAGAGTGACAAATCAACCTACAGAATGGGAGAAACTATTAGTCAACCATATATCTGATAAGAGGTTAATATCTTAATATCTAGAATATACAAAGAACTCTTACAACCCATCAAAAAATTTGGCAAAGGACTTGCTCGAATAAACATTTCTTCAAAGATACACAAATGGCCAAAAAGCATATGAAAATATGCTCAACATCACAACCAGGAAAATGCAAATCCAACCACAATGAGATATTATTGCATACTCATTAAGATGATCACTATATAGAAAAAAAAGATGAAATGAGCACTGGGTGTTATACTATATGCTGGCAAATTGAATTTAAATAAAATTTAAGAAAAAAGTACTGAAACAGATGTGAGGACATTTGTTTTTAAAGATTATATTTATTCATGAGAGACACAGAGAAAGGCAGAGACATAGGGAGGGAGAAGCAGGCTCTCTATGGAGAGCCTGATGTGGGACTAGATCCCAGGACCCCAGATCATGACCTGAGCCAAAGGCGGTCAACCACTGAGCCACCCACAACTGCTGAGCCACCCCCGTGCTCCAGATTTGAGGAAATCTGAACCCTTACATACCGTTGGTGGAAATGTAATTTTGGTGTAACCACTATGGAAAATAATATGGAGGTTCCCTGAAAAAATTAAAAACAGAACAGCAATCCCTCTTCTGGGTTATATATGTAAAAGAACTGAAGGCATATTTCCATACCTGTGTTCGCTGCAGCATAATTCACAATAGCAAAGAGGTCGAAGAAGGGAAATACGTGCTCATTGAGGAATGAATGGATTAAAAACCCGTGAGATCTTACTGAGCTTTAAAAAAATAGGAAATCACGTCATGTGACAACATGGATGCACCTCGAGTACATTATGCAAAGTGAAATAAGCCAGTAACAAAAAGATAAATACTGTAGGACCCCCACCTATGAGAGTTATCCTGAGCAGCCAAACTCTAAAGCAGTAAGTGGGATGGTGGTTGCCAGGGCCTGGGAAGCGGCTGAGGAAGGGGAGTCACTTCCTGTTCAGTGGGTAGAGTTTCAATAAAAGTTCCATGTGTTGCACAGCAATGTCCAGAGAGCGGACACTACGTTTCTAAATGGTCAAGATGGTAAATTTTATGTTCAGCACACACAACAGCTTTCCTAGGTTTCCCCAAACCTCCACAAGCTATACTTTTTAAAAAGTGCTATAAATAATAAGCAAGAATGACTTTGGCATTGGCGGGATCTGTGACCCTCACCCCACCCCGGCGCTGGCCTGCAGGAGGGCTGGAGGCTGGCAGGTGGCCACGCCCTGCCCCGGGAAGAGGCCTCGTCTCCCACCTGCCTCTCCGGGAACAGACCCTGTGGCCACAGGCCAAACGAGGTCAGAGGGACCTAATTTCCTTCAAAAAAAAATTTTTTTTTAAAACACAAGGCCTATAAAAACGTTCACAGCATCATAATAAGCACCCATATTCCCGGCCTTTCAGCTTCTTGCTTCTCCTAGAATAGAAACCAAACTTTACCAACAAAGTTCCCTTTGCCCCTGTCCCCGGCCAGTCTCCTTTACTCCGGTGTTACCCCCTCCGCACGCCCTCGCCTTCAGCGAGCGGTCGGCACCGCCCCCGCCGCCGCTCTCCCCGGCCGCGCCCTCCGGCTCGCAGCACCCCTCTCCCTGGGCCCCGCCGCCCCGCCCCGCCCCGCCCCGCCCCGCCCCGCCGCGCCCTCCCCTCCCCTCCCCTTCCTCCGCCGGGCGCTCCCCCGCCGGCCCTGCGGCCCCGCGCAGCCCGGGGACCCCTGTCTCCGTGGGCGGCCGCGGAGCTTCCTCCCGGGCGAGGCCGCCTCGCCTACGGAGCGCCTCCGCGGAGTGTCCCGGGCCAGGGCGCGGCGCGAACGAGCCGGACGGAGCCCGCAGGAGCGGAGGTCGCCTCCCCTCGCCCCGGAGCCCGGCCCGCTCCGCCCCGCGCCCCCGGCGCCCCGCACGTCTCTGCGCGGCCCGGCCCGAGCCCCCGGCGCCGCCCGCCGAACCTGCGGCCGCACGGCACCGACCCGGCCCCGGCTCGCGGGCGTTCGCGGCCTCTGCCCCGGGTCTCCCCGGAAGGCGCGCCGCGAGTTCGGGTCCCGCTGCAGCCCGGAGGCTGGTGCCCGGCCCGCGCCCGCAGCCGCCCCGGAGCCGGGCAGAGCGGGTCCCGGCGCGCGGCCCGGGGGGCGGGGCGGCCCGGGGGCGGGGGCGGGGCCGGGGGCGGGGCCTCGCCCTTCCCGCGCCTGCGCCGCCTACCCTCCACTGAGAGCTTCCACCGCTCGCTCGGCTGTCAGGCGCGGTGGCCAAGTGGTAAGGCGTCGGTCTCGTAAACCGAAGATCGCGGGTTCGAACCCCGTCCGTGCCTGGGGCTGGAGGTTGGGGTTTGGCGGTGGGGCTCTGCGGCCCCCACGTGCGCCGTCCCTTAACTGCGCGGTATGTTTTTACTTTTCAGCTTGTATTCGGGCGCCCTCGGTCCCTCCCCTCCCCGAGGCCGCGCAGTCGCTCGCGCAGGCCGGGCCAGGGCGCCCGGGCTCTCGGGGCCCCTCGTTGCCCGCTCGGTCCCCGCCGCGCCGGGCTTCCCGGTGGCATTTCGTGCCCCCGCAGCCCCGCTCGCCCTGCCGCACCCTCCCCCCTCCCCCCCCCCAAGACTCTCCTGGGATCCCTGTGGAGCCGCTGCGGGCCCCGGGGAAGGGCCCATGCTCTGATGTCTCCGGTGGGGGAGGGGGCGGCCTGGTGTCGCGGGGGTTGCGTGTCTTAGGGTGGCAGAACTTCCCAGAAAGCACGTTGGAATTTCTGGAGCGGTGTTTTCTGGTTTGCGTGTGTTCCTTGAAAGGCGAGTCCACCTGTGCCTACTGCCCGCACTGTTGCCTAGGAAGCCGGCCGCGTGGCTGGACCGACTGGTAGGCGCTTAGCCCTTCCCCAGCCCTCGTGAAATTACGGTGTGAGTCTGGTGCCTGCCTGTGTGATCCTTTCAGTCTGGCCCCTAGCCGGTTATGACACTCCCCAAGTCATCTCTAGGATAAACAGCCCAATTTAATATGACACGATGTTGAGGGCCTCTCATTCCTGAATCATTCTAGTCTGTCCCCTTCTTTAATTGTGATCCTCAGCACTGAAAATACTGTACTCCAGAGAGAGTTTTGTGGATGGAACTTCGCCTCCCTCATCCCATATTTCTGTTAATATGACCCCAAATCACATTACCTTTCCAGAGGCCCCATTGCACCCTTAACGGTGGGGAGCTTCAGGTGGATTGAATGTCAGCAGAGTCTCTGAGGTGATGTATGGAGTTATCAGAAGACAGGATGTGGGGCTCAGGGAGCAGGGAAATCTATTGGTTTTTTTTCCCTCAGGCTCCAGTAAATGGAAGAAATGCTCTTGGCTTTTGAAGGGAATGCTGAGCTAAGGATTCAGTGTTATCATGGACTTGTTAGTAAATGCAAATTGAGACAGATTCCAGATATTCAGAAATAGGAAGAGGAAAGGTCCCAAACTATTGGATATTGCCTTGAATCTTATCCCTTCAGTTGGATTCCTGATGAGAAGAAACTTGCAAGGTTACGTATTGGGTTTCCTGTTGCAGCTGGAGCAGAGAATTTCACGCTTGCAGAGGCAGGGTGATGAACCAAGCTGAAATTAATAAAAGAGGGTTGAGGTACAGAAGATGTCAACATACAGATGGAGGAAACGGGACTCCAGAGGTAAAGGACCAGAGACAAAGGTCAAGGATGCGACCCAGGTTAAGGTGGGTGAGGAAAGGAGGAGCAGTTTCAAGTACCAGGGTGAGCATGGGAGCAGAGTTCTTGTGGTTACCTTGAGAGCCCATGGGTATCTACACTCACCTGTGGTGGGTCACTGGCTTAAAGAGTGGGGTGCTGGGCAGCAAGAGATACCTGTGTCGGGTTTATGCCCTGACCTCTATTAAATCACTAACACACCCTGGACCTCAGCTTAGCTGCAACCTTCAAAAGTTGAAAGAGATGTTTCCTAAATACCTTGCGGCCTGAAATTCTGTTTTCTCTCTCGGAGCCCAGACCTTGGAGAAGTCAGGGGACTTCAAGCTGTCCCGCCCATCTCTCTCATGGCTGCCAAGTGGTGACAAATAGTAGTCCCTTTCACGGTGGGGCCTGGTCATCCTGACCTCATGAGAAGGTCCAATGACCCTGGCTCCTCCACCCAGAGAGGGACAGTCAGTGCTCCCTGATGGGCAAGACGAGAGCGGCAAAGGCCCCCATTCCTATAGCCTGCCTCCTACTCTAGTTGTGACACGCAGCCCTGAAGAGACTACTCCAGAGATGGTTCCCTTGACTGTCAGTTTTCCCTTGCTCAGACCTCCTCCCAGTTGCTCCCTCCAGGATCTAGAACAGAACACAGAGCCTCTGGCCTTCTAGTTTGAGAGCCACGTCGGCAGACAGCCATTTGTGGGCAGCTGAAACCTCCAGGATATTTTTAAAAACATACACTACTTTAGGTCAGGCCTCTTCCTTCCTGTACATAAATATTATTATTTAACTTAAAAGCAGAATTTGGCAAGTGTATCTATTTTGCCTCCTGCTGTCAGTTTGAATCCAATATTCCAGCCTAGAGAGAGGGATTTTTAAATCTTTCATTGTACAATAAAACACAGATTCGAGAGCCACACATCAGGTCAGTGTCTTAATGAATTATAAGAAGAATACCACTCAGGTCAGAGAACTTGGCCAGGCACCCCAGAAATCTCTTTTATGTGCCCCCTGCCCTCAATCACAACCTGCCCCCACAGCCAGAAGTAATGATACTCCCTAGTTAGTGATTATTTTCTTGCATTTTTACACATCAGCTAGTTGTACATCTTTATAGTCTATAATTTAACTTTGTTCATCTTTTTTAAAAAAAAAGATTTTATTTATTTACTCATGAGAGACACACAGAGGCAGAGACACAGGCAGAGGGAGAAGCAGGCTCCCTGCAGAGATCCTGATGCGGGACTCGGGACTCGATCCCAGGACCTTGGGATCATGACCGGAGCCCCAGGCACATGCTCAACACTGAGCCACCCAGGCATCCCTAACTTTGTTCATCTTTAAAACTGATCTTTTAAACTCTTTTTTCTTTTCAATCACTAGTATTATCTTCTTTCCCTTTCACTTCTTGCAATGTATCAGTTGAGGAATCTTGCCTGTTTGACCTGTCGGGTTTCCCATAGTCTGGGCTTTGCTAACTGCTAACGTTTGGTGCAGTTAAACAAGCTCCTCTGAAAAAAAAAATAAAATAAAATAAAAAATAAAAATAAATAAAAATAAAAAAAATAAAAACAAGCTCCTCTGTCCTTGGTATGTCCTGCAGATCAACAGCTATATCCAGACACTGGATCAGAGTCAGTTTCCAGGTCTTTGGCAAAATGCAAGTATAACCCTGTGTGAGAAACCTCTGATTCCCGCAGGTAATAAGTGACTCAGCTTCTTGTCTAGGATCTCTCTGTAGTCTCACACCATGGCTGGGAGGCCCCTTAGGGCTGGGACAGTGTCTCACTTATGCCTGGGTTTTTAGCACCTGGTATAGAGGAGCCCTGGCATAAGAGGGGTCCCTGTTTGGAGGGTTGGGGACGTCTTCCCTGATGGTGATGTTGTGGCTGGGTTCTGGAGGATGAATAGGAATTCACCAGAGCACTGCAAGGTCTTGGGTATTTCTGCCCTCATTCACTCATCTTTGACACTCAAATACCATGAGCTAGGTTGAAGCTCACCAGGCAGGGGTAGGTTTTTCTTTACCTCCTGGCCCCTCTAACCTTGCACATAAAATGAAATTGCAAATTAAGAAACAAAAACAAAGTGAGAATTTATAATAAGCAAATACTAAAGGTCCACCCTCATTCTTGGGGGCAGAAGTTACCAATTTGGAATCATGGCCTGACAGGAATGAAAATGACCATCTAGTCCTCCTATTTTATAGCTATAGAAGCAGTTAAAGAGAGGGAAGTGATTCATTCAAGTTTATCCAGAAAGCTCTAGCTTTTATAATACAGACTAGGCTCTTCCACAGAATGAGCACAAATCTGTTTGGAAATGCCATCTCCAGGATCCCTGGGTGGCTCAGCGGTTTGGTGCCTGCCTTTGGCCCAGGGCGAGATCTTGGAGGCTTGGGATGGAGTCCCATGTCGGGCTCCCGGCAGGGAGCCTGCTTCTCTCTCTGCCTGTGTCTCTGCCTCTCTCTGTGTGTCTTTCATGAATGAATAAATAAATAAAATCTTAAAAAAAAAAAAGAAATGCCATCTCCATTATTAATTGACATGTACCCAGGAGATGGCCCATCTCTTTGCCAGTCTGTGAGCCAAGCAGGCACCTTATTTGTCTAATATTCACCCCCAGCAATAGGAAAAGCACATTGGGACAAAATAAGAGGCTTGACCAGGCCACTCGGGTTATAGAGGCAGGGAGGAACACAGACAAACATGGCCAATGGTTGGAATCCCCAGGAGAGTAACTAGCTTTTCTAGACCAAGGGCTCTCACATGGTCCAGGCATTTACCTGCCCATGGAAAGCCTTTCAGAGAGTCCTGGCTGGGACGGCTGGGACCCTGGGCCAGGAGGGCTCCTTGTGTGACCTTACTTCCCACCCTCTCCGCCTCACTCCTTAGGTCACATCCAGAGGGTATAACCCAAGCAGAGTGTCAGACCACCTGCCTCCGCCCTAACCCCCCTCATGCAGGAAAACCGAATCCAGCTTGAAGCACTGCTTTGGCATTACTGCGATATTACTACACCTGGAAAGAATTGACTCCTTTCCGGGGAATGTACTCCTCCGCTGCTGCTTGTGGGCAAGCGTTGTGCCCTCTTGAGTGACCTAGACAGATAAAGGGCCTCTTTATATGTTGACTGGATGAATGAAAGTCAACAATTTTTTAAAAAGTCAACAACTTCTTTGGAATAGGCAAAGGAATAGGCAAGCCGGGAGAAACCACAGCGAAGATCCTGCTCCAGTTGTGTCAGTGATGACACAGAGGCCGAGAGGCAAAGAATAACTGATTGAAGGTGGCACAGGCATGAGAGACCCCAAATGTTGACAGGACCAGTGATCCCCGGGATGGCTTCTTGGCAGTAAGGACTTTTGTGCCCAGCCTGTCTTTCTCCTGAGCTCTGGGACTCTCCCCTGTGTCCAAGCCATCTGGGCTGGGAAACAAAATGCCTGTAGATTGCCATCTGAACAAACTATGTCGTGCCTTGTGTCAGAGCTCTTTCTGGCTGATGGCAGGAAGCTGGAAAGAAGCCAGCACAGTCGGGACTGGGACGTTGCATCTGATAGGCTGGATGGTCCGGAGGAGGAAGTTGAGCAGAAAGAATGCAGCACAGAGTGACCTTGGGTAAATCATTTCACCTCCGCAAGCCCAGTGTCTGTATCAGTAAATAGGGGGTTCCTCCCCACCCCCGCCCCCAGCCCCACCACCCCACAGCACTTTATGTGTTGTTAGGGATGTGGCAGGTGTTCATGTACAGGAGCGGAGAATCAATACCACAACATGAAGTGGATATGAAATACCTTGAGTGGTTTGGGCTTTGGAGACCACAGTCAATGTTGGCCCATCTGCCCTTGGGGGATGTGGTTCCCCTCTGAGAGGAAATTGGGGAAATCAATAAGTATTGGAGAGAGTGATTCTTCGGGGCTCAGCCCTGGGGGCCCTTGCCGAGGGTTTAGGGTAGTCCAGCCCATCCAATAATAGTAAAGCTAGGTTCTCAGGGCAGTGTAGGCAGGCCTCAAAGGCATTCGGCAAATATTTACTGAGTGTGCATTATATGCCAGGCACTGGGACACAGTAACGTATGAAACAGAAATTCCTACCCCTGTGGAGCCTACATTCTGGCAGGTGGAGGCAAAGATCAGCAAGGAGACACAACATGTACTTAGATGAGCAAAATATGTGGCACATCAGAGGGGAAAGGACTGAGTGAAGGGAAAAATGCTAAGTGATGAGGAAGGAGGCTGCTGTTTAAAATAGGTCAGCCAAGGAAGACCTAGGGAAGAATCTAGAACGGGGAGGGGGTGGGGGGAACAAGGTCAATGTCTCCAGCTCTCTGGGATTTTGTCCTCAAGGCAGGTCGATCCCTGCCTTGGAAGGAGCCATGGAGATGGATGTGGGCAGGAGTGTCTGGGACCTTAAAAGTGCCCCTGTCACAGCACGCCCTCCCCTCCCCACCTCCCTCAAGGGCTCTGGCTTGCTAAAGAGCCTAACTCCTAGGGGTCATTTGTGCGGAGGAGCATGCAAAAGGGGCAGAAGCCCGAGCAGACTTGGAGAAGGCAAAGGCGACATGAATGGCTCTGGATGTTGGGCTTCTCTGAGCTGTTTCCCTGGAGCAGCTGGTGGAAGGTACGCTGGACCCGGGAGGAACTGGGCAGAGAGGGGCTGGTCTCTGCAGTGACCCTGGCAAGTAATTTCACCTCTAGAATGTGGGCAATAATAATAATACCCACCCGAGGGCCAGCGTCAGAACGTAAGGAGAAGCACAGGGTCTTGGCACCTAGAAATTTCTCACTGAGGGCTATCTCATCTTGGCACATTCTCCAAGGCGATATTTCTCAAATTGCAGGACGTCACCATGCGTGGAGCACGAAGGAAATTTTAATGGCTTGCGGGCAGCACTTTTTTTTTAACGGAACAGAATAGGATAACAAAATTGTTTCAAGTGTGTAAAAATTGTTTCAATGAGACATTTTGTGTGTGGGTATAGATATCTCCTACCACGGGGCGTGACCGGAAATTTGGAAGCCACTGCCCTTAGATGGTGCTTCTGTAACTGGCAGGCCACTGTCCCCGTTTTGGCCGTATCAGAATGCCACTTGTACTCGTATAGGCTGAATCCTTGGCTGTGAGCTGGCTCACTTTATTTTTTGCCTCATCGTGACAACAACATTCATGACATTTACATTAAAAAAATACAGCACATTTTTTTCAACCTGAAACCATCTCACACATGAGGATAGCGCTCAGGGACGCTGGTGGTCAGGAGTGTCACAGTGAAAGCACTTGTTCCAAGTACGGCTGGAGGAGCTGTGAGACTCAAGCCAGCCCCCGCCCACTGTCCAGCTTTCCCCGTCCTTGGGGTTAGCCTTCCCACCGTGCCCCCTCAAGGACAGCCCCTGTCTGCTTGTGGACTGGCTCTGGGTCTTTTTTTGGGATGGAACCCCCAGTGGAGGCCAGGGCCCAGTATCTAACTTTGTCTTGTGAGCTGTGCCAACTCCGCCGAATCTCCTTTCGAGTCCAGCTTTGATTCCATTGATGGGATTAGGTGCCCCCCATGGCCATGTGCTTTGATGTGGTCAGGGGGTAGCAGGGAGATTTCTAGCTCAGGGAGCAAATCTTAATCTTCTGCAGGCTTCTCTGGGATCAGCGCTGGGGTAAACCCATTACATCCCTGCCCTTTCATCCCCCCAGGGCACCGGCTCCTCCAGGCTCCTCCAAGCTCCGAGATCCAAAGGGTTTGTCAGATTTAGAGAGAGCAATAAAAGGGGAAGAAAAAACAGCATGAACCCCAGGCCCCCTCTAGCATGGGCAGCATCACCAGCAATGTCAGGGCATCTTCCTCTTTCTTCCCTTCTAATCCTAGGCTCCCACAAAATGAGGATTACAGACGCTTGGGGCCGGCTCAGGCTGCCCCAGCACTGGGTGCCTCTGCCAGTGCCTGGCCGCCATCTGCCCTCCACCCTTCCTAGAGCCACTCTCTCCTGGGAGGACCTGCTCCCGCACATCTGTCTGCCTCGTCCTGGCAGCCACTTCCCTGCGTGGGGGGAGCCCGTTAATTGAGCAGATAAACCAGTCAACTTCCACCGCGGTGAGGTTTTAAGCCATGTTTTGGGTTGGTGAAGCCAGAAAGGAGAAGATAGGAACGTAGCCAATAGCCATATCAGGCCACAAACAGGTATGTCTTATTATTTTCCTTAAATGAGACCCCAAGGCTCCATGTGAAGCGAGGCAGGGGCATTCAGTCTCAGTAGTGATTTGGATCTCCAGCATCCCCTCTTACAGCCTCCTTCATGTTCCCTGGAACCCTGGCCATTTTGAGGATGGGCATCTGGGAGAGGCCCGCGGACACTCCTGGCCGCTCTCAGACGAGAAACGCAGTTACTCCGCCGACCTTCTGGCGTCTCCAGAGGGAGTGGGCCAGCAGGTCCCCACCAAGGGGATCCCACTGACTTCCGACCTCTCCAGTCTTGGGAACACTCTCTGGGCGTCTCAGCCTTTCTCTACCATCCTTTCTCCCCACAGACCCCCTAGAGGAGCTCAGGTTTTCAGAAAGCGCAGTTAAAAGCGGTGGTTTGCAGGAACTGGGGGGGGGGGGGGGGGATGGGGGGAGAAAACACAAAATTAACATCTCAGCAGAGCGTGCTGCCGGTTACCAGGCTGGGCGCCTGACGCGGATTGTCTCGTTGGTTGTGGTCACCGAAGGCGGCAAGAAGCGCCCGGCCGGCTCCGGGTTCCAAACCGGGAGGTCGAGGCAGGCCGCGGGAGCGCTCCGCCAGGGCGGGGCCGCGGCCCAGGAGCAGCGTGGCCGGCAGGGGGCTCTCCGCGCCGGCCTTCGCGCCAGGACGCGCCGGCAGCCGCTCGGACCGGTCAGAGGAGGAAGAGGGAAAATTACTGGAGCTCGGGGGCGGGACGGCTGCGTGCCTGGGAGGAAGGCACTCGAAACTGTCGAGTCGGTCGAGTCGGGCGGCTCGGGAGCCCGGCAGAGGGGCGCCCCGGCCCCCCCCGCCCGCGCGTCTGGCCCGCGGGCGCCTCAGCCCCGAGCGGGCGCCTCAGCCCCGAGCGGGCGCCGCGGCCGGGGGCGGGGGCGGTGCCGCCGAGGGGCGGGCGGAGGGCGGGCTGGGGCGGGGCGCCGGCCGCTCGGCTCCGGGAGGCGGTGCGGGCGGGCGCTGGCCGCGTCCGCCCGCCGGGAGCCGCGGGGCGCGCAGCCTTCCCGATGTGTCACCAGCACGTGGAGCTGGCTAGGGCCGCGCGAGCGGGCGGGACGAGCTCCCCCAACTTTCGAGGGGTCCCGCCGCCCCGCTCCCCTCCCCGCGGCGCCGGGCTCGCGCTCCTCGGGGAGGGGGCGGCGGCGGCGGCCCCCGGGGCCGGGCGGGCTGAGCGAGGCCCCCGCCCCGGGCCGGGCGCGCGCGGGGCCCCGGGACGTCGGGGAGCAGGGCCCCGCTCGCAGCGGCTTCCCCGACCCCCGGCGGCGGCGACGCGGGCTCGGCGGTGCGGGAGGGCGCGGCCTGCGGTGGGAGGCGCCCCGGCCCGGCCCCGCCCGGCCCCGGCCCCGGCCCCGGCCCCGGCCCCGGCCCCGGCCCCGGCCCTGCGGATCCGAGCGCAGGTAACCGAGGCGGCGCGCGGCTGGGCCTCGCGGGCGCGGAGTGGGATCGCGGCGAAGTTTCTCGGCGTGTGACTCGAGCGCTGTCGGCGGGGGAGCGGGGTCGGGGGAGGCTGGTCCCCCCCGCCCGGCCCTCGGCCTGCACCGGGGGGGCCTGGAAGCCACGACGCCGCGTAGCGCCCCGGAGGCCGGCTTCGGAGCCCGCGGGCCGAGGTCGGGCGGGGCGGGGGCCGTCGCGGGCGGACGCCGCGGGGGGACCCAGCGCCTCGGAAGGCGGGCGGCGGGCGGGCGGCGGGATCCGGCCGGAGGGAGCCCGTCGGGGACGGGCCCGCACCGCCACCTCGGAGACGCGCGGGAGCCGAGGGCTGGGTCTTTGCGGGCGAGATGAGGGTGTCGGTTCAACTGGCCTACAAAGTCCCAGTCCTCGGCCCCCAGGACCGGCGGCTTCTCCAAGCTCCAGGCCGGCAGGGCGGGAGCTCGGCGCCCAGCGGGAGCGGGGACCCTGCGGGGCCCGCACCGGAGAGGGTAGGGCGCGGGGCGCTCGGCGCGGGGCGCTCGGCGCGGGCCGCGTGCACATTCCGGGGATCCCCGTGCTTCGCAGCAGCAGTGGGAATGTGCTCAGAACTTTAACTCGGCCACTGTGTGCAGGCGGTGTCAGGTCGGTGTCCTTCCCGCCGGGGCGGACGTGGAGTGGGGGGGAGACACGGCCTCCTGACCCCCAGCCCCCGGGCGCCCCAGCTCCCCCGCTCCCCACGCGCATTCCCCGACTGGGGCTTGCCCTGCCGCGCTGCGGGGGGCGGCTGCCTTGAGCTCGGAAGTGGGGAGGATCACCGATTTCTGGACTTGTCCCTGGGCACATGGGACGGGGTGTGGAGGGTTAGCCCCTGCCGCTCCCTTCCACCACCGTTTGTTCAAAGATACATCTTTGTGGGACTGTTCTTTTGTTCCCCGATCTATGCAACTGGTGTTGACTGTGGCTGGAGTTTTCGGGTTTTATGCCGAGGTTCCCCCTTCTTCCACCCTCTACCCGAGCACTTTGTTCTAGGCCCCCTCCCCCAAAAGAATAGCTCTACCAGCCCCGGAAACCTCGAGTTTGTTGGGCGTTGGGACCTTTGTTTATTTTTGTTTATATTTTGTTTTGGCTATCTTGGCAGTGGGGACCTTGGAAAATCATTTGGGAACACGCGGTGAGGTGACCTGAACAGTCTGAAGGGCAAGCTGACAAAAACAGGGCACCTTGGGCCCGCTTCCGCCTGGCTTTGGAAACCCAGAGAGTTTTCTAGAAGCAGGAGGAGGGTGAGGGAGAAGTCACCCCCGCCAGGTTGGCCAACCCCCCCTGGAAGTTGTGCGCAGACCTCCATCTGGAAGGTTTTCCTACAGGCTTATGTGAGCTTAGTATGGAGTAGACTTTGCAGGAACCCTATGTAGCCTCTGCCCCTGTTTTGGTGGTCATGTGGGGGCCTGAACGGAGGGGGTCAGGTATGTGGAGGGGAACCCCATGGGCTATGGGGTCACTGAGGCAAGGTTGGGCCTGTGAATCCAGGAGTGGACACAGCCTTGCCACGCAGCTGGCCTGCATGTTTTCAGTGTGAGGTTTGTCCTGCATGCCCTAGTTTGTGTAAGCGCAGATGCCACAATTATGGAGAAAAGTTTGTTTGGCCGGGTATCTAAGCGTACAGGTTATCTTAACAAATTCTCAGTGTCGAGGCAGAACTGTCTAAGAGTGGGCTAGGGAGCTTCGACTGGAGGCCTTACCCTATTTAAGAAAAATCGCTCTCTTCTCTGGAGTACTGAACCAGGTTGGGAAAACAAAGTTCTCCCTTTGAACGCACGCCTCTCCCAGCCCTGGGGATGAGTATCTTAAAGTAAATGAAGTGGAAATCTCCAGAATGTTATGTGGTCATAAAAAAAAAAAAAAAAACCCCACAGAACTGGGCTGGAGGGATGGGATGTGGAAAAGCAGGCCCAGCTGGCTGATTCACACCCACCCTGGAAGGGACCGACGCTGGGATCATGGACAGAAGTCCTGGGAATCAAGCATAAGGAGCCGGGAGCGTTCTTGGACTGGTTCAGGTGGCTGGCAGTTTTCCCTTGGGCATAGCTGGGGCTGACCTGGGTTTTAGGGATTTTTAGGAAATGCCTTGGTGCTTCATTGCTTTGGGGGAAGTGAGTGATTACGTTTTTCCTTTTCGGGATTTTTCCTTTGCAGAATGTGACTGAATCAGCCACACAGTGGGCTGGGCTGGCCTGGCCCCCAGCAGCTGATTTGTGCTTTGATTTAAGCCATTGTATTTAGGAATTATGCTTTGGTTGAGAGCCTTTTGAGTTTTCTGTCCCTTTTGAATTCTCATTAGTCCCTGAAACAGATGCCTCCCTCCCACCACCCCCGCAGCACCCCAAGTACCTGTTAGCCAGGTACCTCTTAGCTCCACCGGGAAAGAGGCTTACAAGGCAGACTTGTGTGCCCTGGAGCCGTCTTCTACTCTGGAAGCAGCTAAATGCAGGGTGGAAAGCTGGTGGGAGGGACGGGTTTCAACCAGACCCCCAGGGAGACCCATGGAAGACTTAAAATCCAGCTGGACACCTGGTCCTGCCTCCTGGGAGGAAACTTGTATTCCCTCAGTTCTTAAGTAGATTGCAGCCTGGTGAATAATTAACCTCGCCTTTGTAGCCTTTTTTTTTTTTTTTTTAAAGAAAAATCCCAACCTAGGAAAGATTAAAGATCCATTTTTGTTCAGCAGGATAGGATTGGCAAAGGAAGTGTTGGGAGAAGCCAGCCCTCTCATCTCATCCCCCATGTCCTAGCAACTTTGGAAGTTCTGATACTTAAAAGTATCTCCAGGGTCGCGTGCTGGTGGCTGTCCCTGAAAGTGGCCTCTGAGCTGCTTTGCCAGGTCTGCCTTTGCCCAAAAGCCAAGTTTTCTGAACCCTCAGCAAAGGTCAGGATTCTGGCCCCTGCTTTGCACTTTGGGTGACGTGACGCTCCCGCACCCAGTGGATTTTGCCACCGGGTGGTCACTGGCCCGTCTCGGCTCTTCTACACCGAAAGTGCAGTGCTCCTAATCTGTGACAGATCTGTGGAAGAGTTGTGCCAGGAGCAAGGGGTCAGCCTGAGTTCTGTGAAGGGTTTTTCTTGAAGCAGCCTACTGTGAGGGCCATGAAGACAGACCTTAGGTCCAGACGAGCTCGAGTTGGAGTCCTGACTGCCACCTGCCAGCTGAGTGGCCTTGGGCAAGTAACTTCTCTGTGCCCATTCCTTCCCTTGTAAACGGGGGTATGTCATGTTGTGTGTGGTGAGGCTTATAGGAACAATGGAGGTTCGGTGCCTGGCACTCACCATTGGACCTTTGACGTGCTCATCTCCTCGGCTCTCTTATTTGGGATCTGCGTGTGTATACGTGTTGGTTGAGAACAGTGTAGAGTGATTGTGACCTCAGGCTTGTGAGGGGCTGGCAGGTTGGAAGGTTGTCTCCCTTGCTGTCTAAATATGTAGCCTTGGGCAAGCTACTTAACCCACTGGGAACAGCAGCTTTGTAATCCTAAAGTGGAGATGATGCCTGGGAGCCTCTTCCCCTGGCTCCACCTTTCTTGTCTACCAGCCCTGTGGAGGGGGCAGGCCCCGGCTGGGGTTACAGCTGTAAGACGGGTCTGGCCCCTGGTGGCCCACTGTGATTTGCTCTGAGAGCAGCCTAGGGGTATCGTGAGTCCTCTCGTGGCTGGGGCTGAGGCCCAGAGGGGAGAGGCTCCCCCAGCATCTCCTGGCTGCCGTGCCGGAGACTCCTGGTGCAGTGGGGCTTCCCAGGTTGGGAGGCAGCAAATGTGAGCTGTGGAACAGGAGGCGGGTGGGGTTGGATGGGCCAGCACAGAGTACTTAAAGTACCCTGGATGTGCTCCTGTGGCCACCTCGAACATCTGCTCTGCAATACATCCAGCCTGAAAGGCCCAAAGATTGGCGTTCTGACACTGAGCACATTTTGTGAAAGGGCCCCAGGAAAGGTGAATTGCCACAGCTGCTTTTGGCTTGCTACTTCATTGACCCAACGGGGAGCTAACGTACTCTAGTGGTATCCGTCAAGCAGGGTACGAAATTAAAGTGGGGATGGTGGTAGAAAGAAATAAGTTGATACTCCAAAAAAAAAAAAAATACTGCAGAGTAATCAACACGGGAAACAAAAATCAGAATTTTGTTGGACTTCCTTATACTTTTTTTTTTTTTTATGGCTCAGTGATGTTTTTATTTTGAATTTAAACCCAGTGCTTAAGAGAGACCATCATCTTTTCAGTGCTTTAGAGACCTTCGTAGTCCTCTCTGGCCGTGGGCAGCAGGCTGGGCTCACAGCGGCCACGGAGCAGGTGACTTCTCACCCACTGCTCAGCTCTCTCCCTCCTCCCTTTGGCACGGTCTGGGGAATTTTGAAATCTGGGGAATTTTGAAATCGCCCTGTAGCCAGACCCCTTGTGTTTGCTGCCCAGGAGAACTAGGGAGGGAGGTGCTGTGTGGAAAGAACCATCTCCTGATCTTAATCTCTGCTCTGCCACTCTGGGCTGGAGAGCCCCTTCTCGTTCAAGTGGGGGATTGGGCTTAATGTAGTGTGCACACCCCTTGTAGCCTTAACTTTCTTCCACGATTCTGGGCCAGGAGGCACAGATGAGGGCACAAGGTTAGAACCTGGGGCTGTGGTTTGGAGGGGTGGGGAAGGGACTCTGAAATGTGCAGCTGGGAAATTTGGATCAGTCTGTGAAGACTTTGTGGTTCATTCTCATGAAACTCACTTCCTCTCATTGGATTTCTGCCCTCGGGTGTGTGGGGTTCAGGGGAAAAGCTAGCTTCTCCTTCTTGGTGACTGAGGCATTCATTCTGCTCTTCAGTTTTCTCTTTCTCTATCCTTTGCAAGGTAGATCTCCCCCACTCTCCTAAAAACAAGTGCGTTGCATTGCTGCTTACCTGCTGTTGGCACCCGGCTTTCCAAAAGATTGGTGGAAGACAAAAATCCTTCCCTGCTGAAGACAGGCATTGGCCAAAGGGTGTAGGCTTTGCAGTTGGAAACCAGGCTCTCCCATGGACTAGCTGAGTGACCTTGGACCAGTGACATGCCTTCCTGGGACTCAGTTTTCCTGGCTGTGATGATACACGCCTGTCTTGTAGTAGGACCAGAGGATCAAATGAGAATGCGCATGTGCAACGCCAGGCGTGCTGGGTGGGAGGGGAGTACGCGTAGCTGTTCTCGAGTGACACCAGTAGTTCATCCCAGGGCCTGTGGGGCCAGTGAAGAAACCCCAGTGAGGTCGAGGAAAGACAACCTGAGCCTGGCAAGCAGCTTGCTGGCTTAATATCTGAGGAGAAAATATTGGGAGAAAAGCAAGTCCTTGCTGGGGGATGGGAGCAGAAAAGTCACTGCTTCTTCAGGGAGACATGCTGGGTACAGCCTGGTATGTGTGTGGGGGGGTGGGGGGCGTGTTGCTGACCCCTCTCCCAGGGGTGGGTTCATGCAGTCCCTCTCCTCTGCCCATGAGAAGGCACAGGTTAGTAGGAGAGTCGAGATAACATTCCCTTGAATCCCTTCCCACAGAGCTTGCTGTTGTGAGCTTAAAAACATGGCGGGGAAAATGTATCTTTGCTCTGGGAACTTTGAGGGCGATTAAACAGATTCTTGGAACCAGGACTTGCATATGAGCAAAATGTTAGTCTCCAACTTGCCTAGCCAGACCGCTGTCTATCTGAGAAAAGTCAACCAGACCACGTGCTCCCAGCTGGTCAGCGTGGAGGGTTCACCCTCCCCTGGCTTGGGTCTCCCTCTCTCTTCCCCTGCCTCTCCTGTGTCTGGTGATAGCAAGCATTCATTGTCACTCAGGTCTGGACGCACACTAACCTTGGCCAAGTCACTGAACGTTAAACCATCTGGCAATATATCACATTTCGTCAGTGGGCCTTTTCTATATAGATGAGGATAGAGGGGCAGTGCTAGGTGCTGGAAAACCACTTAAGCACTGACAGTGGGAAGGGGCGCAGGGTCCAGGACCTTGACTTGAATGTGAGGGGTGGCGGTGGAGCAGGGGGGCTGCTCCTTAAAATAGAAGTAGTCTGAAGAACCAGCTCCCCCTCTTTCCAGCTCCCGAGTGGGGGGATGGGGCTGCTGCCAACCTACTTGGCATCCTCCCTTTCGTCCTTTTGGTGGATTTTGTTGTAATTAGACAAGTCGCGACAAATATTCCATTGCCCTTTGGGCTGGGGAGTTGTGAGGACTCCTGCCTGGAAACCGGGCCTCATTCACTGGGGAGCCATAATTAAGCAAGAGAACAGTTCTGGGGCCCTTGATTCAATAAAGACCCTTTTATGATGTTGGTTTTTCCCAGAAAAATAATACCACTTTGCCCCGTTTATTGCATTTAGATGTGTAATCATATTAGAGTTGAACAGCCCGGGGGACTGAAGTTACGCAGTTGGGGTTTTCACCAAAGCCTGTTACCCGGTCTTCAGAGGAAAACCGTGTCCTCAGAAAAAAAGCAAATGACAAGGAACATTTTTGAGGATTTTTCTCTCTTGGCATTCAAAGGCGATTTTCTTGCATCAGGGTGAGAGTTGGCCCAGGATGAAAACCAGAAAGTGAAACTAACTGGAGTGGCCCGTGTCAGGGCCGGTGTCACTGCGGGCCCCTGGTGCTCTCCGCAGCCCGGCCTGTGGGCCTGTGGCCGGGCCATGCGTGCCCAGCGTGGTCCCTCCTGGTCCGGCAGACGGGCAGACTGGATTTGTCAGATGGGCAGCACGTGTGCCCCGCCAGGGCTGGAGGAAATGCCAGAGAGGATGCCTGTGCCCTCTCCACCAGGAGTCGTGGTGTCCCAGCACGTCGGCACCGCGGTGGCAGGGCCGCAGGCGCCGGGGCTCGCAGGTGGCCGCGCTGGGCTGGGCCGCCCCGCCCCGTGGAGGGCAGTCAGCCCTGACTAAATATAGTCCTGGAGGTCGCGGGCAGCTTTGGTTGGTTGGGAGGGTCTGCCTGGCCCCGCCCACGGCCGCTGGCCCCGCCCTCCAGGAGGTCGGCTCTGGGAGGGATGCCCTGCCCCAGGCCGGCGCTCTGGCGTGCAGGCCCCTTCGCAGCCAGCGAACATCCCCTCTCACCTTCTTACCCCAGGCGTTTTGTCGGAATCTACGTGTTTCCCAATTCTGGAGTAAAATCCCTCCTAAAAATCTGCCCAGAGCCGGGTTAGGCAGAGCTCATCTGTGGAGACCAGAACCTCTTTCCCAATTTGGGGTTTAGAAATCTCAGGCGATGAGGAAATTTCTGGGAGTCATTTGTAGGAGTGCTCTATTAAGAAACAGAGGGTATGACATTTCAGAATGCTGAAACCCTGTTGCATCAAAGAGGGGTGGGAGGGGAGAAAGCCACTTACTTTCAGGACAGCTGATGGGAGGTATTGCTGAAATTTTTTTAAGTTGTCACCCTTTACTGCAGAAGCACTGCATTTTATAGATGATTCCACAGTTTATAGATAATGGGTATTAAAAATATTCTTTCAGGATGACTGTCATAAGGCTTGAGGTTTTTGGTTTTTTAAACTTATAATTTAAACTTTCTGGATGTTTTACACTCTTTGGAAGAAATGCTATTAAATTATATGTACATAAAAATAATATGTAGTGGGTTTTTTGGTTTTTTGTTTTTTTTTTTTTTTTTTTTTTGCTTTTTTCTTCTCCAAAGGAATATAATTAGAACATCTGAAACCAGATTACCCAATTAGTACATTTTTCTAATTAGCTGTTAGGAATGTGTGATGAGATGAATTATTGTAGACTTCCAAATGGAACTTTGGCCACAGGGAGGTTCAGAGCAATTACACAAAGGGGAAAAAAAATCATGTGTTTTCAGTTCTGGTTACCATCCCCTCACCTGCTCCCAGTAAAACACCTCCTGTGCCTGCCCACCAGGCAGCAACAGTGTCCAGACAAAAGGTTCATCTTCCTTAGCTCAAGTAAATGGAGTTGAAAAAATTATTCATCATGTCTGCTTCTCTTTGCTCCTGACAGTGGAGCAGGTCGATGAAGGCAGGTTTTAAATGCTGCTTTTTTTACATTTATCAGCAGTAATGTCAGTGGCTGTTCTTTGAGGAAAAAAGTCCTGGTGATAGTTCATTCAGTTCATCTTTTGGGCATGCCTCATGTGTACTTGCTTTGTGCCTGGTGGCCACGGGGAGAGTCTGCAGGGGTGGGGACCTACAGCCAAGACCAGGGAATGAAGCTGGGATCCAGCTTTTGTACTTTTTTTTTGTTGTCGTATATATTTCTATTGGAGTTCGATTTGCCAACATATAGTATAACACCCAGTGATCATCCCGTCAAGTGCCCCACTCACTGCTCGTCACCCAGTCACCCCAACCCTCCGTCCACCTCCCCTTCTACTACCCCTTGTTCGTTTCCCAGAGTTAGGAGTCTCTCATGTTTTGTCACCCTTTCTGATTTTTCCCACTTATTTTCTCTCCTTAACCCCTATAATCCCTTTCACTATTTTTTATATTCTCTGTATGAGTGAAACCATATGATTGTCCTTCTCTGATTGACTCACTTCACTCAGCATAATACCCTCCAGTTCCATCTACATCGAAGCAAATGGTGGGTATTCGTCATTTCTAACGGCTGAGTAATATTCCATTGTATTTATTTTTTAAAGATTTATTTATTTATTTATGAGAGAGAGAGAGAGAGAGGCAGAGACACAGGAGGAGGGAGAAGCAGGCTCCATGCCGGGAGCCTGACACAGGACTCGATCCCAGGACTCCAGGATCATGCCCTGGGCCAAAGGCAGGCGCCAAACCGTGGAGCCACCCAGGGATCCCCTATTCCATTGTATTTATAGACCACATCTTTATCCATTTGTACTTTTTAGCTCTTAATTGGTGCAGGCTCACGGTCCTTACCTGAAAACCAGAAGTTTGTTGTTATAAAGGATTTCATGGGAAAACCTGCCCCAAAACTGACTTGAGACCATTAGAATATGTATTTCTCTTAGGGGGTGTGAACATTCGTGGGTTTCATTGCAGAGATGTGAATGTGTTTAATTAGGGGTGCTGCCCTGCAGGAGTGTTGCAAAATATGTGGTATGTGCACCTTTACCTTTTTAAACCCTCAACAGTTCTGAAATACATATGGTCTGAGGGTTCCAGGTGAGAGATGGCAGCTCTGTGCCCCAGGCTGGGGGCCCAGAAGGAGCCTGTGGGCTGAGCCAGGGGCCAACCGACAGGTGGGCCAGATGCCCAAGGAGCAGGCCTCACAGTCCTCGGAGCTCTTCCCTCATCAGGCCTTAAGTCCCATAAAGGCTCAGAGATTTTGCTCACTGTTGTGTTCTGTGTCTGGAGCACACTAGGTACTGAGTGAACACTGCTCAGAAGCAGGCGTGGGTGAAGTTTTTTCTAGGCCAAATACGGTTTCTCTCTATTGGAACTCTTCTCTTTTGGTGTGCAAGCAGTCATAGATACTACATGAAAGAGTCCACCTGTGTTGTAATAAAACTTTATATATAAAAACAAGAGGTGGTGTGGGTTTGGCTCACGGGCCTTCAGTCTGCCAACTCCTGTGAGAAGGATCAAAGCATCTTTTTTTTTTAAGATTTTATTTATTTATGAGACACAGAGAGAGGCAGGCTACTCTCGGGGAGCCTGATGCAGAACTCGAGCCCAGGACCCCGGGATCACGCCCTGAACCCAAGGCAGACACTCAACTGAGCCACCCAGGCATCTCTCAATGCATCTTTAAACTCTTCTTTCCCATAGACTCTTCTTTCCCATACTGTTGGCTGAGCTGTCTGCGGGCCTTCTCTGCTTGTCTTGTTTCCCTCTCCTGTGGAGTCTCCCTTAAAGAGACCAAAGGTGTGGCTTTGGTGGTGGAACCCACTCCTGGCTCCAGCTGTGGACGAAAGGAGTGTGCTGCCTCCTTGGACCAGCCTCATTAGCAGGAGTGGGTATTTGTACAGACAGATGCATTCAGGCTCTGAGCCAAATTTGCCCAGGGGCACTTGGACCTCTACTCACTGATGAGTTCTTTTTGGGGGGCTGTGCCAACCCCAAGGCATGTTGGCCAGTCGGCATCAGGCCAGGCAGGGCTGGAGAGTTTGTGGGGTGTGTGTGTGTGGGGGGGGGAGCCGAAGGGGGGGAGTGCAAGCATTTAGGAGCTGAGATGTTCTTAGCAAAAGAATTTCCGGCTGAGAGAGATTGGTTATTGTAAACCTGGGGACTCTAATAGAGAAGTTTCAGGTCTCCTGGCTTTGTTCATCCCAGCCTGTGAACAGCCAGCATGGGTGGATTGGGCCAGCGAGTTCAGGAAGGCTTTCTGGGGCAGCAGAGACTCCAGCCCAGCTGTCCTGGGGCTGACTAGGTAGGTGCCAGGGGAAGGGCCTGTAGAGCCCTCTCCCCTGGGTTGGAGCACCAGCATCCCTCCAGCTGGCCTAACTCAGCTCCCTTTGCTAGGGGAGTTTGGCCCCTGACTCAAAGCATGCTGGGCCTCTGCAGGCCCCAGGGCCAGACCATGTCAGCCAGCCCCTGCTGCAGGCCCCAGCATCCCTGTCTGCCCAGGAGCTTCTCTGGAGGACGGGTTCCCCCAAGACATTTTGGGACTGTTGCCCACTGCCCAACCACTTCCTTCCCTAGTCCGGGTGGGACTGGCACATACTTTTCTTTTTCTAAAGCAAATTCCAAACAAGGGCTGATAACTCTGGTTGGCTTTTTTTTTTTCCTTCCACCATGGTTTTGTGGGTTGCTGGCTATTTTAGGGACTCCAAATTCAGAGTGGAGCCTCCTTACTCTGCAGCTCCTCTGGAAGCCTTGATGGCTTTTCACACACATTACCCGCCCCCGCCCCCCCCCCCCCAGCAGCGGGGACAGGCCCTCAGTCATCAACATGTGATCAGCACTGGCCAGGCTCAGGAAAGGCCAGGGGACCTGCATTTGTGGGGGGGGGGGGGGGGGAGTCTGCTGTCAGCCATGCCCAAGTCAGTCACTGTCACATGCCTAGCACGGCAGGGGGTCATCCTCTGGCCACTCCTTGGGCAGCGTCCCACTCCTACCCGACCTCACCTCATTATTGAATATCTGGGTCATGGGACATTGTCCTAAGGTGAGTAGATGGCTTAGAGCGGTGCTTCTGAAGCTGGAAGCTGAGGGTGTCCCCAAGAATCACACAGGGAGCCTGTTTGCAATGCACACTGGGGCCCTGGAGCCAGCATTGCTAATAAGTGTGTGTGATTGGGATGTATGTCGTTTGAGGACTGGGCAGCTGGGAGGCCAGTAGGTAAAGCAGCTTCGCAAGCATGGGGTCAGGGGGAGCAGGGAGAAAGAAGGGGCCAGGGTCAGGAAAGGTTACCCAGAAGAGGGAAGCTGAGTCCAGAAGAACACAGCAGAGGGTGCCAGTCATGATCGCTCACCCTGATAGAATGCTTTGTGCCAGGCAGAGTTCTAAGCCTTCGATGCGAATGAACTTAAATCCTCCCAACAGCCCCCGAAACAGGTAGTTACCCTGATCTTGCAGAGGAGTGGACCAAAGTCCAGAGGGGTTGAATAGCCCACAGAAGGCCCTGTGGCCGTGAAGCCGTGAGCTGGGTCTCATCCTCTCATTCTGCCTGCTGTACAGGAGCCAGTGCACCCCAGGTGGCAGGACCAGTTCACATGGAAGTTGTGCAAACTGAGGGCTGGGGCTTCTGAGCAGGCGAAGCACGATCGTGTTGTTTAGTTCAGATGGCTTTGGTCCTGGTGTGTAGGGGACAGCTTGGGTTTTGCCGGAGGAGTGTATGGCCATGATATTGGTTAGGGTAGAAGGCTGTGGGCAAGAGGACAGTTGTCATAACACAGTTGGGCAAGGGTAAGGCGGTAGCCAGGCTGCTAGGTTTCTGGGCATACTTCCTCTCAGTCTGGACAAGGAAGGTCCTGTGCTGTGGGGTGAAGGTGCTACCGTAGTGCTCGGGGAGCAGCAAGGCCTGTGCCCAGAACCTTGTCCCAGTTGCTCTTCCAAGAGGGGAAGAATTCTCCGTGATGTGAGTCTTTGGCAACTCCCAGGGGGTCCTGGCCTAGCCCCCACCCTTGGGGTCCAAGGGGGAAGGGGAAACCACTTGGAGAGGGTGATACACTTTTGTCAGGAACCTGCTAAGTGCTTGGTATATTTATTTCCCTTCAATCCTCCCACAGCCCTGCAAAGTAGGCTTCTTATTTATTCCTAGTTACAAATGTGAAAGCCAAGGCACAGAGAAGTGAGGTGACTTATACACGGTCACACAGCAAGTAAATAAAGAATGGCACCAGGTCTGTCTTCTGTGGGCTGTGCTTTCACCGCAGCAGGGCCGCCCGTGTTCTGAGAGGCTACAGGTGGTACACACATAGCATGACTGGTGACGGGTCCCCAAGGGGTAGTGCGGTGTCAAGGTAGGTGGGGTGTCAGGGTGGGTGGGGCATGTTCCCAGTGGCCAGTTGGGCAGGTCCTGGGCCTGGGGGCCTGGGTGGAATGGCCTGGCATCAGGGCACAAGTGATCCACTAATGGGTGGCATTCTGCACCATGAGCTTCAGAGGAGTCAAAAGCCCAGGGCCTATAGAGGGGAGGCTTTGCTGCCCTGGAGGCCTGCTCAGATTGGGCTGTAGAAGGGATCACCCCAGAAAGAAGGCCCGTAAACCAGGCTCTGGTTCTGGAAGCCCCTTTCATCCTCCTATAAGTAAAGAAATCGATCACCATCCTCTTCCCTTTCTTCTTGGTCAGTTTCTGACTATTCTCTCACCCCATTCCTAGTTTCTTCCCACCTATGCCTCCCAGCAGAGCCTGTCAGCTGGTTGTTTCGAACCTGAAGGCCACCCGAGACATACTAGCTGTCTTTGCCCATTATAGGCTATTTTTTTAAAATAGTTATTTATTTACTTATGCTAGACATAGAGAGAGAGAGAGAGAGAGAGGCAGAGACACAAGAGGAAGAAGCAGGCTCCATGCAGGGAGCCCGACGTGGGACTCGATCCCGGGACTCCAGGATCGCGCCCTGGGCCAAAAGCAGGTGCCAAACTGCTGAGCCACCCAGGGATCCCCTATAGGCTATTTTTGTAGTGGTCGGGGACCTGCGTTCCTATTCAGGCCAGCCTAATGCTCTTGCCTCTTCCAGAGCCCACCTCTGATGAAGTGGGCAGGATGTGTTAGAGCCTGGGGAAGGCTGGACAGTGTGCTGTTTCTTGCATGTTGCACCCTCTTGCCTCCTACAAGTGACTGTTGGCTTTTCAAGAGCTAAGCCTTTGGTTCCTACGACAGAGCTGAAATTCTCTTAAGTCCTCTAAAAGGGAAGAGATGGTGGGCGCTTAGTTCCAACTGGACCCGTTTTAGAGACAGGGTAAAGCAAAGCCATGGGAACCAGAGCTCAGCCCCCACCCCCCACCCCCCTGACTCTTACTAGAGTCTTAGGTCTTTCAGTAGTTCTTCTCTTGGGCTTTAGGAGTCGAGCAGCTATGACCACCCCCCACCCCATATTCTCCTCTCTACCCTCACCCAGCTTGACCTCTGAGGAAGTCTGGGGCTGACTCTTGCATTCCTATGCCACATTAGGCCTGTGACTTCACTTGGCTTGTCAGGCGCTCAGTCTCTACAAGATGGCTCTACACCCCACAGGTGAACACAAGGGCCAGATGACTCTTCTCGAGGGTCTTAACTGCATTCCCTAGTTCTTGGGACTGTTCTCGTCCACTTGGGATTCCTTTACATTCCAGTCCATGGCTTGTTGTGGGCAGAAAGCACGGCATTTAGAAAACTGGCTCTGGGTGGAGCAAAGGCTGGTCATTCCTGGGTGTGCTGTGGGGGGCAGTGAGGCTGGCCACCTGCCAGGCCAAACATTGGCAAGAATTGTGCCACGGTGGAGACTCGGCAGCCCCCCTACCCACCACAGAGCTCTCTGGCTGTAGGGTGGTGGGTCGGCGTCGGGTGAGGGTTTGCCGTCTCCACCTCAGCCCCCCTGGGCCAGCTGGTTGACTGCTTACTTACCTGGAGAGTGTTCAAGGACAGCAAGAAAAATGAGGGACTTTCAGGGGCAGCTGTGTTTTCTGACTCAGTCATAATGCCCCTAAAAATCCTTATTGTTCTTGCAGTGTGCATCGGGCAGCAGCTGCCAACCCACCCCTTGCCTACCTGGCCACCCTGGAACAGGAAGTGCTTCCTGGGGTCACGTTGGGATGTCCTCCCCCATCCTCTTGAAACGAGAGTGAATTATTAAAACAATTCTGTTGGGCCAATGCATTGATTTGCATATATGTTTACAATTTTTTTCTTTTTTTTCTTTGGAGGAGGGTTAGGGAGGGCTGAGCATTGAGACAGTCCTGCGCAGATTGGAACTCAGGAGAACACAGGGCCTCCTCAGTTTGTGTGTGGTGAAGGTTTGCAGGAGGCCGGCTGCATGGGCAGGGCCCCAGGATGGGTGCCCTTGGGGCTGGTTATGTCAAGAGCAGTGGTGTTGGGCTGGCGAAGATGTCCACTGCTCCTGAGAAGTTGGAACTGTTTAGGGGCAGGAGGGGTGAAGGCACCCGGGCAGGAAACTGTACTGCATTTTAAAACAGGGAGCCCAGCCCAATCCCTGAGAGCCAGTGACCTGGCCATTTTGAAAACATGCTCCTGGTGGATTCAAGGGCTTCTCCCCGCCAATCCCTGCTGTACCCTTGGAGCTTGCTTTTTCTCAGCTGGGATAGAGAACACTCTATCCTGCTTTCACCTCCCGGGGCTCCTCCCTTCTCAGTAGGCACCCCCATCCCCACCTCTTCCAGCCCACCCCAGACATTTTGGCTGAGCCTTGAGTGGATTTAGGGTTACTTGCTGGGGGACTATCAAGAGGAAATACCAATTTGTGACACATCCCTCTCAACCCAGGAAAGCCAGTTCATAAGAATGTTCCCAGGTCCCAAAGCAACAGTCCTTCCCCTCTAGCTGAGGCTGAGCAGGTGGCTTGCCCATGCGTGGATAGACAGGAAGGTGATCAAGCAGCAAGCAGGACTGTGCCTGCTGCTGTGCTCCATCCCAGGGCTCATCGACATCACAGGTCAGCAAGGGAAATTAATCCTCCAGCTATTTCTTAGGTTTCCAGGCGCAGACTTGCAACTCTGGTCACTGGAGAAGATGGCTGTCTGCAGGACCCTGACCGTGTGATCATCCTTCTGGCCAGCCTGGCCTCTTGCTCCTTAGGCTCTGGTCATCCCAGCTGGGCCTCCACACCAGCTCTCCCAGAGACAGTTTTTAAAGGGCTGGGTTTGCTCAGGAGCCTCAGCATTCTTCCACCCAGGAGAAAGGACAGCATCAAGGTAAAGGTTAACAGGAGGTTAGGGGTGGGGTGGGGTGTGGAGTGATGTTTATCCCTTCTTGGGAAGAGGTGGATGGGGTTTTCATTAAGTGAGATTCTCACCACCTACAATAAGCATGGGGTGCTTTGTCATTCCTCATAGCTAAGCGTTTGCTAACTTTAAATCAGCTATCTCTCCCTAAGGCCCCTTTGCCCTGCCCTGCCATCCCTCCCAAACCTCCTTATTCCTGAATTTGTTCCTCATTCTTTATAAACACTTGCAAAAAACAAAAAAACCTCATCAATTTGTTGAAAAAAGTAATACATGAAAAATAAAGCTGAGTACTGTTTCCCCCAACTGTAGAAGAACCGCCTTCCATTGTAGAGCATTTCAAAATTCAGGAGGAGGAAAAGGCTTATAAAAATGCCGTGCCTAGAGATAATGTCTGCTAATGAAATAGATCCTTCCAGCATTTTTCCCCTATGTGCATACACACCCCACCCAGTTAGCAGGACTAGGGCTTTTAAAAGGCGTGAGGCTTATAACCCATTTGAGCAATGGCCCTGTGCCCTTGGGAGCCAGAGTCTCTCTTTTCTTTTTGCCAAGTGGGATGAGCCGAAGCTCGCCTGCAGCCAGGAACCTCAGAGCTCTCAGTGGTGGGTACTGGAGCCACACTAGGTCGCTCTTCTCCACGGAGATTGATGAAGTTGGGGAGGCTAAACCTGTAGGCTTTGTCCTGATTGATTTCCACGTGGGCTGCTACACTGCCTCTGGACTCCGGCTGCACTAAGATTCTGGGAAGCCTTCTACCCATGTCAGCCCCTGTTCCTCCTCCCCAGCCAGGAAGGCCAGTTGGATTTGGGCTGCCAGGAATGGGGGTAGAGGAGGGCACCCAGGGATGGGAATCTTTGTCTTCTGCTCCTCAGGTGCTCCTATTAAGCAGCTGGAGAACTACTCCGGCTCTGTGGCCACAAGTTAGAGCTGAAGAGATTGTTGAGGCTCTGCCTTCAGAGCCCAGTCGAGAAGATGTGACCATCTGCAGCTGGCAGAATTTTACGTCCGATGCTTTTCCCTGCTGCTCAGAGTCATCTTTTGATCCTCATTTTACAGGATGGGCTGAGGCATGAGTGGTCTGGATACCCACCAGAAGACACAGCTAGGGATCCCTGGGTGGCGCAGCGGTTTAGCGCCTGCCTTTGGCCCAGGGCACGATCCTGGAGACCCGGGATCGAATCCCACGTCGGGCTCCCGGTGCATGGAGCCTGCTTCTCCCTCTGCCTATGTCTCTGCCTCTCTCTCTCTCTCACTGTGTGCCTATCATAAATAAATAAAAATTTAAAAAGTAAAATAAAACAGAAGACACAGCTAGGATGGGCAGAGCTGGGGCTGACTCCCAGGGCCAGGGCTTTCAGTAATAATTACTTATAATTAGCATTCGGTTCTAACAAGCATATCCTGATGCTTACTAATACTTAAGCATTTGGTCAGCCAGTATCCGGAGGTGCGTGGGTGGGTGCTGCTGTCTCATGGAGGAGGTATCTGCACCACAGGGAGGCTGGGTTCCCACCCCTGGGTCTTTCTGATGTGACTGCGCACCTGGCCAGCCTGCATCCACAGCTACCCCCATTCAGCCTGCCATGTGGCCCAGGATCCCAGTTCTGGGCCGGGCAAGATTTAACCCCATTTTCAGAACACACCAGAGGCGTGGCCTAGGTAACGCAGCTGTGGCTGGCAGAGGCTCCTGATTCCCTGTTCCCTGCCTGCACAGAGGTGTCTAGGAAGGAGCACGGCCCGCGTGGGGCTTGCTCATCTGGGCCCTGCTCTGGGCTGGCAGCCCTAGGGGTCGGGACCCCTGCTGGAGGTGCCTAGGTCTCCAGAAAGCTGTCCCTCCCCCTCCCTCTTTCCTATGGAGCTAATGTCCAGGAGCCTGGCCGGAGGGCCACCTGGGCAGGCTGCCAGTGCAGGGATCTCATGGGCGGGAGCATTGTGAACTCCAGGAAGCAGTTGGCTGTTCCTGGGCCAGTCTGCAGAGCTGGAGGGCCAGGCTGCCTCACACATGCTGGGTGGAGCAAGGAGCTGAGAACCCTACTTTCCCAGAGCCCAGCAGCTCTGGGCCAGGCCCACAGGCTTTCTTGGGCAATGAGGGCCTGAGCCTTGGCCACGCCTTCCCTTGTTGGCCTTGGCTCTCTCTTTCTCAGTCTGGCTCTCCCCCTGCCCCCCTACCAGCTATTTTGCAGCAGACTGCACACTCTTGGCAATGACATCCTTTTAACCTGCTTCCCAGAAAACAGGATGGTTGGGCAGGCAGACTCAGCCAGCACGTTGGTGGGAAACAGGGCAGTCGACCTCAGCTCAGGCTTTCTTTGCCCATGCTCCTTGGGGGACCGGGTTGGGAGGTGGCCCTAAGCTGCCTTGGCTTACCTGGGTCAGAAATAACCTCAGCTCAACTTACAGCCTAGAGCAGTCAGGCTGAGGCCAGAGCTCTGAGCTTCTGGAGTTGGGGTGTGGGGAGGGACAGGGCTTTGCCCAGGAGTCTGGTCAGGGGCAACCACGTAGCTGGGGGCCTTGAGTAAATGCCCCCCACCTTGGAGTCTTGCCTCATTTGTCCGATGGGCATAATAGTGCCCTTTAGAAATGTGTCTGAATGTAAGGCTTCTGAATACAAATACGAAGCCGTTGCTCCCTTCGTGCCCCTTTGAGGAGGACATTTCAACAGAGAATCCTGGGAGGTGTCTGGCATGGAGAAGATGCTCACTTAATGTAGTTGCACTGCTGAGGAAGTGAGGTTTGGGTCTCAGTATGTTGGATGGTGCCTTCCATCCTTATCTCTACAAAGATGACCTTCCCTTCCTCTTCCTTTCTGGCCCTCCTGCCCTGGCGGGACCCTGTAGGGATGGTGCCTCTGGCTTCCAATGCTGCATTCCTCTTGGGTTGGGCCCGCCGAGACCCATAGCCCATGGAGGCCTCCTTCCCCTCCTTGACGTTCGTCCTGCAAGTCCGGACGCCAGCTCCAAGGCGTTCCCTCTGGGCCTGGGCCAGAGTAGCTGTAGCAGAGCTCCTCCCTCCCCCACCAGCCTCCTTGGGTGCAGACAGCCTAGCACAGGCAGGAAGGGCCTTCTGTTTGCCTTGGCTGGTGGGGAAGAGATTAGTGCTCGCTTTCTGTTTTGACTTTGTATCTAACTCACAGACAGACCTGTGACGTCACAAAAAAGCGCACTTCAGCCTTCAATGAGTTTAGGTGTTCCTAATACCTGGCCACTCTAGAGATGGTTGGAGGATAATACCACCCTCTGGGTGTGTAGAGAAATGTGATGGCCACTTGTCAGCTTTCCCTACCCAGCATCCACAGCCCTTTCTCCTGATAACGTCTCTTCTCCTTCAGAGGATCACCTCTCCGCCACCCTCACATTAGAGGCAAACATGGATCAGGATGGACATGAAGACTCCCCCTTAGGGGTTTTGCAGCAACTACAGGGAAAGAGGCATTTGTTTTTCATGGAATTTGCCAGGTTGATGGAGCTGCTGGTGGCCATCCTGTTCTCCACTTGAGGTCGAAGCCAACAAAGGAAAGAGCTCAGAAATGGAGAGAATATCCTATCCAGACATCAGTAAGCCCCTGGATCCAGCCATTCCTGAAGCTAATGTAGCCATTGATTCACCTGATTATATGAGCCAAAGCATTTCTTTTTTGCTAAAATTATCCTGAGTTGGGTTTCTGTCATAGAGAGGGTCCTAATAAAGCAATATTTTTCTTTGGTCTTATTTAAAAAAAAATCATTTCTGAGGTATACTTTACACTTTACATGCAATAAAATCTACCCATTTTAAGTGCCCAAGTCAAGTTTTATCTACCACCATTGAGATATAGAACATTTCAAGCTCCAGGACAACCACTGACCTGCTTTTGTTGTAGAGGTTAATTTTGCCTTTTCTAGAATTTCATATAAGTATTATCATTTAGCATATACTCTTTTGTGTCTGGCTTTATTCAGTATGTCTTTGAGATTCACCCATGCCGTGTGCCTCAGTAGTTCATGCCTTACTACTGAGAAGCATTCCACTGTATGGATGTACCACTGTTTGCTCAGCCATATATAAGAGGGTGGTCATTTAGGCTATATCTGGATTGTGACTGTTACAAATAAAGCTGCTTTGAACATGAGTCTGTGTGGGCATATGTTTCCATTTTTGCACCTAGACATCAGTCTCATTTTACAGTCGAGGAGACTAATGGTCAGAGAGGTAAAATGACTTGTCCAAGGTCACACGGCTGAGGGACCCTGCCGTTTGCACCAGAAACACAAGTGGGCCAGTTATGTAGCACCGGGGCATGGGTGTTCCTTAATAACAACCTCAGACTGCTTGGGGGAGGTTGCTCATGGAATCCTTGTGCTCAAGAATGTCATTGCCAGAAGGGACAGTCAGAATGAGTTGTAGTCATGTTCTTCACCTTTTCATGCCATTTGTTTTTCCCTGTGGATTCAACCATTGGAGATTATATCTACTAAACAGTATTCGTGAAACCAGGCTCTACCTCCCTAAACACATAAAGATGCATCCAAAACTATCTGATCTGATAATCACTGAGCAAACTTGTATGAAGATTTGGCGTTGAAATCACTCCAGCCCCAATGGGGGACCTGCTTTTTCTTTTTTCGGGCTTGGAATCAACAAACCATGGGCCCATCCCAGGAGTCGGAGGATGTCAAGTTGGTAAGCCCTGGTTTAGCACAGCCTCTCCTCTCACAGGTGCTCCAGCCAGATCTCTCTCCCTCCAGGTCTTCTCTCTGCTGAGGTCAGCCCTTGAAGGTCAAGTGCATGTTGTGAACGCAACAGGGGTCAAATCCCATGAGACTCAGAATCATCCTTGGGTTCAGCTGTGCCAAAGCCAGGACTTTAAGCCTTTAAGCTTAAGCCTTCCTCTCCTTCATTTGAGCCACCTGCAACTGAAAGAGTCCTGGCTAATACAGCTTAGCCAGGACTGCACCCTTCGGTGAAGCTTTCCTCAAGTTCTCCTGGCAAAGGCAATGAACAGCCAGTCCAGTTCACTTCCGGGGGCGTGGTGGTGGTGGTGCAAACACTGCTCATTGCTTTACATGCATTATCTCAAATCCTCTCAACAACCCTAGGGAAGGCAATGGTCATCCCCATTTTACTGCAGGGGAAACTGAGGCACAGAGATGTAGATGTAGCATATTCAGAGTGTGGGTGCATCGCATGCATCGTGTGTACCTCTACGGTTTCTATCTGCTCCCCTGTTCGCCATACCCCTGGTTGGCTGCTCTGCCCCTGTCGTGGCTGTCCACAATTGAAGCTGGACCTGCCGCCTCTGCACAGGCTGACCCTTTCCAGGCTACATCCCAGCATAAATGGTCTGGCTCCGGCGTGGCCACCAAAGGGGCCAGAGAACACAACCCTTACACATGGAGGGAATTAGTTCTCAGGGGCGAACTTTGAGCAGTAGGAGACAAGGTGGAAGGACAATCCCTCTCCTCCCGTTTGGACCATTTGAGGCACATTTCCCATGTGTGGTCTGTTGTAAAGCAGTGACTGTGTTCTTAAACATCACCTGGCATTGCTTCCCCTTCTTCCCTACACTCCCTGTCTTCTCCCTCCCCCTCGCTGCCCTGTGGTTCCACCTCTATGTTAGCAGCATTCATTCCCTAGCCAAAGGCTCCTTTTTCTGGGGAACACAAGCAGTATGGCTCCTGGGTCTGCACTATACTGTTGCAGTGAACAGAACAAGAGAAGGCTGCATTGCATCATTGCCCTGGGGGTGGGGAATAGGTAGGGGATGGGGTCAGTGCCAAATTCATCAGCTCATTCTCCTTTATATCCAACCACCACCCACTCATTCACTATGTTTAATCGGTCAAATCCTCTCTGACCCGCCCCTGTATTTCAGGCCCCACTCACCTCCATCTGGGAGAGAAGAGTCCATGCTGCTTGTAATGTGATGCTGCAAGGTACTCAGCCTTTCTGAGCCACTTTTCCCATCTGAAAAATGGGGAAAAGAATTGTCTTACCACATAGGACTGTTGACAGGCTAAATGGACACTTAGTTTTGTGCCTGGCAATAGGTATAGGAGCCTTTGTTGATGCTCCCTGTTCAAAGTCACCTCTTCCAGGGATCCCTGGGTGGCGCAGCGGTTTGGCGCCTGCCTTTGGCCCAGGGCGCGATCCTGGAGACCCGGGATCGAATCCCACGTCGGGCTCCCGGTGCATGGAGCCTGCCTCTCTCTCCCTCTCTCACTGTGTGCCTATCATAAATAAATAAAATAAATAAAAAATATATATATATAAAAAAAAAACAAAGTCACCTCTTCCAAGTATGGCCCTGCTCTCTAGAAAATCCCCCTCCTCCATTATGAGTATATAGGGCTTCCCCCCACACCAGTCCCATGCCCATCACCAGACCCACGCTAATCCACGCATCCCAGTATTGACCTTGAATATTGGCTCAGGCCTGGGCATGAGACCCAAGTTGGAGTGGTCCTTGTAACAGTGTCCTGAAGTTTTTGGAATAAACGCGTGCTTGTCTTTGCTGAGATCATTAGCTTGGAGCAATCAGAGGTCATTTTTACTATTTGGCCATTTGAGAATGATGTCAGGAGACCACAGAGCCAAGAGGTGGAGCAAGACACAGAATGCTGATGATGTCTTTGGAGCTCCTGGATCCAGTCATACCAGAAGCTAGTTAACAGCTGGGATTTTTTAGGAATTAATACAAAAACCAAGTATCTTTTTATTTGTTTAAGCCCGTTTGGGTTGAGTTTCTATTACTTAAAACTGAAGCAATCTGTTTTTTATTTTTTATTTATTTATTTATTTTAAGATTTTATCCATTCATTTTAGAGAGAGAGTGCACGTGAGCAAGTGAGTGGTGGGTGTAACAGGGGAGGAGGGACCGAGAATCTCAAGCAGACTCCACACTGAGCGATGCAGGGCTCAATTCCATGATGGCAGGATCATGACCTGAGCTTAAACCAAGAGTCAGATGCTTAACTGACTGAGCCACCCAGGCGCCCCTGAAGTGGTCTTGACTAATCTAGTAATAGGTTCTCTACATAATTGCTGCTGGTATTGCAATTAATATTATTATTATAAACACATTACTAGAAGATGCAGCCATGGGGATGCCTAGGCCAGGTTTCTCCAGAGGCTCTTGCCGCCCTCCACACATTATACCCTGGATATCAGCTGCCTGAGTGTGGGGGGTTTCATGTTTGCTGCTGATCTATCTCAGGTAACTCTGTGCCACAGGGTAGGTGGGCTAATAGACATGTTTCATGAACAAGGCCCATCATCCACTGCCTCCTCCATCATGCCCTGCCTTCCAACTCCCATACCAGATACACATTTTGCTCTCTCTCTTGTCCTTGGCCACTGTCCGAAGCCACTGTGGTGTCTGCCGGGAGACCATCTTGGCAAACAGAGCTGTTTTCAGTGTCCTTTTGAGGGCCTCATTCAGCCCTTTACCTGTTCAGATAGTGTTTTAAAAATATATTTACTAAAAGTCTCCATTATAGGGGCACCTGGGTGGCTCAGGGATTGAACATCTGCCTGCCTTTGGCACAGGTCATGATCCCAGGGTCCTGGAATTGAATCCTACATCAGATTCTGATGCTTCTCCCTCTGCCTATGGCTTTGCCTCTCTGTGTCTCTCATGAATAAATAAATAAAAATCTTTTTAAAAAAAGTCTCCATTATAGATCCCTATCTTACACCACCCACTAAAATGAAGTCAAAATTCTCTAAAGACTACTGTAGTGCCAGAAGCTGTAAAAAACCGAGAAGAAAACATAGCGGAAAAGCTCCCTGACATGGGCCTTGGCAATGATTTTTGGGATATTATACCCAGAGCGCAAGGGACAAAATAAACAAGCAGGCCTACACCAAAGCAAAAAGCTCTTGCTGAGCAAGAGAAATTGACCACAAGGTGGAAAGACAACCTACAGAATGGGAAAAAAATATTTGCAAATCGTATCTGATAAGGGGTTAAGATCTAAAATGTATAAAAAAATGCATGCAACTCGAGAATGAAAAAACAAGTAGTTTAATTTAAAAATGGGCAAAGGACTCAAGAAGATTTTTCCAGAAAAGATGTACACATGGTCCACACGTACATGAAAAGGTGCTCAACATCACTCATCATCAGGGAAATGCAAGTCAAAACCACTAAGAGATATCATCTCACACCTGTCAGATCAGCCAGCGTCGAGAAAACAAGAGATAGCAGATGGTGAGGGTGTGGAAAAGGGGGGATTGTAACCTATGCAGCCGCTGTGGGGAAAAGGATGGGGGCTCCTCCAAGTACGAGAAAGAGGAACACCATAGGATCCAGTCATTCCACTCCTGGGCATTTACCCAAAGAAAACAAATCACTAATTTGAAAAGATACATGCACCCCTATGTTCATTGCTGCATTACTTACAATAGCCAAGATATGGAAGCACCCAAGGATCCATTAACAGATGAAGGGATAAAGAAGATGTGGTGTATATAAAATTGGAATATTACTCAGCCATCAAAAAGAATGAAATCTTGCCATTTGTGACAACATGGATGGACCTACAGGATATTATGCAAAGTGAAGTAAGTCAGACAGAAAAAGACAAATGCCATATGATTTCACTCATAGGTCAAATCTAAACACAAAACAAATGAACAAACACACCAAAAAACCCAGACTCTTAAATACAGAAAACAAGCTGGTGGTTGCCAAGGGGAGGTGGGGGGTGGGACAGGTAAAATAGGTGAATGGGATTTAAGAGGTACAAACTTCTAGTTATAAAATAAACCAGGACACCTGGGTGGCTCAGCAGATGAGCCTCTGCCTTTGGCTCAAGGTGTGATCCCAGGGTTTGAGGATCAAGTTCTGTATTGGGCTCCCTGCGAGGAGCCTGCTTCTCCGTCTGTCTCTATTCTCTCACTGTGTCTCTCATGAATGAATAAATAAAATCTTAAAGAATAAAATAAAATAAATCATGGAGATGAAAAGTACGGCACAGGGAACGTAGTCAATAATATTGTAATAACGTTGCACGGTGACAAGTGGTGACTACACCTATCATGGTGAGCTGAGTAATGTACAGAATTGTTAAATCACTATGTTGTATACCTAAAACTCATATAACATTGTGTGTCAACTATACTTTGATAATAATCAATCATAATACATTTTTAAAACTTTCAAATAGAATGGCCCTATGACAGCAATTCCATTTCCAGGAATATATCAGAAGGAATGAAAACACTATGTCAGGCAGCCTTGGTGGCTCAGTGGTTTAGCGCCGCCTTCAGCCCAGGGTGTGAAGAATGGAGACCCAGGATCGAGTCCCATGTCAGGCTCCCTGCATGGAGCCTGCTTCTCTCTGCCTATGTCTCTGCCTCTCTACCTCTCTCGGTCTCTCTGTGTGTCTCTCACGAATAAATAAATTAAAAAAATCTTTTTTAAAAATAAAAGAAAACATTATGTCAAAGACACATCTGCAGCCCCACGTTCATAGCAGGATTATTTAAAATAACCAAGACATGACCTAAGTGTCCATCGACTGATGAACGGATAAAGAAAATGTTATACACACATGGGTGCATGCGTGTGTGCACACACGCACATGCTGGATTATCATTCAGCCATAAAAAGAAGGAAATCCTGCCATCTGTGACAACACAGATGCTAAGTGAAATAAGTCAGAGAAAGACAAATACTGTATGATCTCACTTAGACATAGAATCTAAAAAACAAAACTCATAGAAAAAGAGATCAGATTTGTGGTTACTAGAGACAGGGGAGGAGATGGGGGATTGGCTGAAGGTGCTCAAAAGGTATAAACTTCTGGTGATAAGATAATTAAGTTTCAGGGATGTAATGTACAGCATGATGACAATAGTCAACACTGCCTGTACGGTGTATCTGAAAGGTAAGAGCATAGAGCCTAAGAATTCTTGTCCATCACAAGAAAAAAAAGTTTTCTTCTTTTTGCTTTCTTTTTGTATCCATAGAGAGGATGCATGTAAACTAAGATTATTTTGGCGATCATATCACAACGTATGGGAGTTAAGTCAGTATGCTACACACCTTCAACCTTCATAGTGCTGTGTGCTAATTATCTCTCCATAAGAAGGGGGTATGGGAGAAGTGTCCATTAGGCTGGGTACCAGGAAGAGATGCAGAAATGAATAATGCTTTGCCTGCCTTCAGGGAGCTTCTGTGTTAGTGGGGGGTATCCAAGCTGACAATTTTGGTACAATTATTTAATATTTGGCATTTGGATAATTATCTGGTATTCTTCTATAGACCAGATAGATCATGAAACAACTCTAAAGAGCATCTTTTGGTTTTAAGCTAAGCTGGAACTAATCAGTTTATCTAAGAAAACTTGGTGATGCGGGTAGGGGGGTAGAGAAGTGCCTCCTGGGTGTGAAGCTCTGTACTCAGCCTCCCAAAATCAATCTAATAGCTAAACTGGAATAATTGTCCCATTCTGTTTGATGAAGAAACAAGCTCAGAGAGGTAAAATATGTTCCTGAGCAGAAATGGGATCTGGCCCCAAGTCGCTGTGCTGTACTGGGAGTACCTGGGTGGCCCTAGGGACTGAGTTCTGGACGCCAGCGGGCAGCACAGGCTGCTCGCCGGCTCCCTTGGAACCCCGTGGGAACACTGACTCTTCCACATTCCGGCCCGAGTAACAACTACTGGTTTCCCCGTCTCCATCTCCCCCCGCCCCCGCCCCGTAGGAGTTGCAGGCTGTAGTTACCCCCACGTCTTCCACATCCTGACCCTCCACCAGCCTCTGGCCCGTGGTAGGCTCAGTGTCGTGGGGGTACCTGTGGGGTTGGTCCTCGCCATCCTTTCTCCCTTTCTTCCCGTGCCGCCCTCGTCCTTCCGGGGAGAACCCCCTCCTCTGCGGCTCTCTGGGGGTCCTAGGAGATTTCAATCCTCCCGGAAGCGGGGGCGTGTGTGTCACGTGACCCTGTGAGGCCAATCAGACTGCAGCACGCCGTGGATTGGCCCAACGGGTGAGCACGTAAGCCAATCAGAGTCCTTCCCTGGCACAGTCCGCCTTGCCCCCGGGGCTCCGGAGCTCCAGGCCTCCGACCGCAGCGCCCCGGGGGCCGTGGGGGGGGCGGGGAGAGCGGGGGCCCTGACCAGTCCCACGCGCCCCGTAATATATGCACATGGTAGCAAACAGCACAAAAGAGCTCCTAAAGGAAAGCGACGGGCTCCGCCCTGTTCTTCCCGCTTCGTTCCAGAGACCAACTGTTTGACACGTTTCCTTTTGTATTTTTTCTGATGTTTACCTTCATAACTCAAGAGAATGTACTTCTACTAGACCCATTTCTTGGCTTATAACTTTAGACCAAATCCACTGCTGTCTCCATACGGTTTGTGAGAACTTAGCTCACCTGCACTCCTACCTCCCTCTTAACTGAATGTATAATACCTCTAGTAGGTGTCCATTGATTGCCTATATCTAAATGTCTATTTCTTTTTTCAACTTTGGGTAGTTTATCCTATCTTGCCAGCCCTTTTCAGAATAAGAATAAATATGGCTGTTCCTACCACTCCTCTGCCTATCCACGTGCCACCTTGGTCAGCAATAAGTTTTTTTTACATTGTCTGTGGCATTCGTATTTTCTTCGGCCCCACAATCAAGATTTGACTGCTTTGTTCACAGTTGATCCAAAAGATTAAACCCATGAAACTGCATTTATATGACTATAATTGTAAAAATACTGTTTACTATAAACACCCCCTCTTAGCCGGAGCTCATTGGATTGGAGTTTGTTTTGGTTAGGTCCTAACTCAAATTTGGATGGGATTGGATCAGATCCATCCACATGCCACTGAGACAGAACTCTTCCAGGGCTTGCGACCTGCGCAGCACCAAGGGCCTGTGCCTAGAAGGGCTTTGCGCTTGGTTTGATGTTTTGCTCTATCTTGAAATTCATGATCATTTTTGAACAAAAGTCCTCACAATTATACAGGCAATCCTGAGCTCATCGCCTTGCTGATAGAAGCCTGGGCCTCCTGAGAAACTCTCCTCAGGCAGGAAGGATAGGCAGGGTCCTTAGGCATGTCCTGAAGCAGCCATGGGAAACTAAAGTGGGACGCCATGGATGTGAGCATGGCTGCTGAATGTAGTCTACCTTGTGATATCCAGATGGTCTTCTCCAAGGTCCTTCTTACAAAGGGCTGAAAGATTGGCAAACTTGGGCTGCATGAGGGAGGTGAGCATCAAGGCTAAATGATCAGCTCAAGGTCCCATGCTTATAAATGGCAGGTCCCAGAATCAAATCCTGACCTGATTCCTGACCCCAACCTTTACTGCTCCACCATCTGCCTCCACAACAGTTCTGCATATGATGCAGCACATGGATTTGAGTTCCAGGACTGATCCTAATTTGCTGGTGTCCTTTAGTGAGGGGCTTGCCCTCTCTGGACCACTCAACCCAGAGTCCACTGGAGGGAGCAGATAAACTTTAAAAGTCTCATTCAAACAGAATAACTACATGCCCGGTAATAGAAAAGAGTATGTTTCTTCTATAGACAGTTCCAGCTAATAAATGCAGAAGGAATGAAACGTAATACCATTTTGTAGTCCCTAATAAATTAATTGCTTGAATGGCTGCTAACGTCACAAAAAAAGAGAATAAGACACCATGTGCCTCTTGATAGAAGACCTCAACACCATCTAATGAGGTAGTCTTGCCTCCCGCCCCCCAAAAAATCAAACTTGAATCTGATCAAGCCTCTGCTTCTAACTACCAAGTTCCAGGACAGAGGACAGAGAGACATATTCTATGACAACACAAGGCAGCAATAAGCAAAATGCCACAAGATGAACAGCTAGTTTCTTCCCATGAATATATAAAAACAAAACAAAGCCCTAGACCCAAAGAAACTCATAATTGATTTACCCACCAATTATAATGTGTAGACCTGATTTGGTTAGAAATTTACACTCTAAAGAAGACAATTATGCAACAATGGGAAATTTGAGCACTGGCTGGGTCTTTGATAATATTAGGACTTAAATTTTTGGTGTAATAATGGTATTGTGATTATGGTTTAGTTTGTAAGGAAGAGTCTTTTAGGGATACACACTGACATATTTATGGATGAAATGATGTCATGGTTGGCATCCTGCTTCAAAATAATACAGGAGGAGGGGTGTGGATTGCAGGGAGGGTCAGGATGAGGCAGGATGGGCTGTAGGTCGATGATTGTCAGAACTGAGTGATAGGGATATGAAGATGGGTTATATTATTATCTCTGGCTTTACGTATAACCAATTATAGCTTTTTTAAAGTTTCTTTTCATTTTTAAAAAAGATTTAGAGAGAGCAAAAGAGAGAGAGAGAGAGAGAGAGAGAGAGAGAATGAATGGAAGAGGGAGAAGGGGCCGAGGCAGAGGAAGAGGGAGAAGCAGGCTCTCCTCTGAGCAGGGAGCCCAATGCAGAACTCAGTCCCAGGACCCTTGGATCATGACCTGAGCCGAAGGCAGACACTTTACCAACTGACCCACCTAGGCACCCTTCTTTTCATTTTTGAAAAAAGTTTCTTTTCAGTTTTTAAGAAGTTCCTTCAGCCCATAGGGAGAATCCAAGGCAGCCCAGGCTGAGAGTGGGAGATGGGAGAGAAGAATAGCCACTCCTTTTCTGAGTAGGGCTGAGGGGCTGATTTAGGGAACACTGGTTCTTGCATCTCCCTTCCTGACACCCATGGCCAGGCTGGGCCCTGGAGTGTCATGGTCACTATGCCCAGACTCTAGTCTAAAGTGTGGCTTTCCTGGTGTTTAGATGAGCTCATGGAGCTGGACGCTATAATTGTAGAACTCTGGCCTCAGCCCACAAGCCCAGCTCCCCACTCCCTGGGGGACACTGGCTCCGTATTCCAGGCACATCCTCAGCCACATCAAACCATCTGGCTGTCAGCACAGGGCAGGAGAAGGTGCAGCAGCTGGTGGGAGCTTTGGAGCATTCCCAGACATATTTCCCACAATACCCGTGGTGCTGGTGGTGTGGCCAGGGCTGGGCACTGAGGACCGAGAGGGTTGGAAGGCCATTCTCTGGCCCACCACCCAGGAGTGTCCCCCCAAGGGAGTGGGTGCTGACCACCTTGGGGCCCTGTGTGCCTGTGTAGCCCTGACAAGCTGCTTCCCCTCCCTAGGCCTTGGCTTCCCCATCCAGTGAAGGTGGCTCAGCGTTTCCCAGTAGGCTGCTAGTGATCTTTAGGATGGACAATCCCTCTTAGTGAGCATTCCCAGTCCCCTGCCCATTAAATGCCACAAGCAGTCCCAGTCACTCTGGCCACCAAAAACTCCCTCCCACATTTCCATCCACCCCTGGGTTGCAACCTACTATGGGTCTCTGAGGACCCTGCCAAGCCCATAGTTCTGTGCATCAATGTTTCCGGAGAATTCAGGACAAATTGAGAAAGAGAGGGGCAGAAACTGTTAACACGACTCACGGACTTGCAGGGAGATGCTATTTGGATGGGTCTCGAAGTTCACTGAGAGTTTACAAGAGGAGCACGAAGGTGTGGGGACTGGGTGAAGGGAATTGAGGCTTCTTGGCGGAAAGATCAGCCTGTGCGTGGCCTGAAGGTATGAAAGAGCATGTGGTCTCTGAAGAAGTGCAGAATTTCCCTGTGGCGCCAAGCTTTGGCCTGTGCTGAAAATCCAGGCAATAGAGGTAGGACATTAACTGTGAACCACAGGGAACCAGCAAGGATGTTCAAATGGGGCAGGAGTGGGTTTTCCCATGACAGTCCCTCTGGACTGAGACATCACCGACACCTGTGCCCAAACCAGGAGAATGTCTTTCTGGGAAGAACCCTGGGGGTCAGAACAGCAGAGAGTGCAGGTCCCCAGCTGGGATCTCTTGCCCTAATGACCCCTGGTGGCTGGGGGCAGGGTGGAGATTGGGAGGTGACACCGAAGGAGGGGCTGCTCAAATAATTGAAGACTCCTGCATGTATGAGCAAGAGTGTGAGTGTGTGAATGCATGTGTGGGTAGATGTGTACGAGTATGTGAACAAGTATGTAAGCATGTGTGTGTGGACCCCCGAGGGTCCACACAGGCTGCTCATTCCTTCGTCTAACAAGTACGTGCCAGGTGCCCAGAGGTGAGCAACGCTGACCTGGCCCTTGCCCTCATGGAGCATGGAATCTAGTGGATCTAGTGCAGGGGAGAGGAATAAAGAGAAAACCAAACCAAACACGTTCCACAAATTTGATTGTGACCCGGCTCTGTAGGAGATGAGCCGAGTGGGGGACCCTTTGGGTGGGCTGGTTGGGCAGACCTCTCAGAGCAGGTGGCACTCAAGCAGAGAATCTACAGTGGATATTTGCTGAGCTCAAGCCATCCAAAGTGCTCTCCTTCCTAGCAGTCCGTGGGGGGATTACCTCTTCCCCACCAAACAGAGCCTACCAAGTTCCCTCCACCCTCCTCTAGCCACAGGGTGGACACGGGACCCAGTGCGGCCAGTGAGAACCTCCTTCTGACCCAGGTGGAGGGCAGAGGGTTGGAGACCCTGGCCACCTCCTGCCCTTCCAGCCACTTGGCCCTCTGGAGTGGTCTTGGTCCTTGCCCGTTCCCCAGGGCCTGGTTTCCAGCCTTTGAGCCCATTTTTCTGAGCTCGCATGGGTGTGTCCATATCTGTGGATTTGGTTTTTGGCTTTGGAAGGAGCAGAGCCAGAACAAGAATGCAAGGGAAACAGAGGAGGCTCACAGATGAGGTTCCCCGGGAATCCCCACTCCTGTCAACGATGTGGGAAGGGGGCGCAGAGGCCACGGTGCTTCCTGGAGCCGGCACCTCTACCTGGCACACACTTGTGCACACTCACTCCTGTGCCTCAGCAGGGCTTGCGGGGAGGAAATGCCAGCTGCATTGCTTTAAGCCTCTCTCAGCCTCCCCAGAGACTTTCCTCTGCTTCAGCGCTTCCTCTGAGGCCGTGTCAGTGGTGCAGGCCTGGTCGCCTGGGCGGGCCTCCGGTGGGGGCCTGTGACTCAGAGCCCAGCCAGGCAGAGGCAGGATGTCAGCGCCATTCACTGGGCCATGAGGAATCTCACTCTTCTATTTATAGGCAGTGCAACTGCTGGCCCAGGCTGGTGGGGAAGAAGCGGCCTCTGCAGCACGGGTGTCAGGGGAATGGGAGCAGTGAGCCTGGGGTGAGGATGAAGCCAAGCTCTCCCCACCCCCTCTGCCTACATCAGGGGGCTCCGGACTAGGAGTGAACTGGACCAGCTCTCCCACTCCAGAATAGTCAAGGCTGGGGCAGCCCAGGACAAGGAACACATAGCCTGTGTGACCCATAAAGTGAGTGAGGCTGAGGCGACAAACACCTGAGTGGCATGGCCTGTCACAGCCCCGGAAGGGTGGGCTCCAGGGAAAGGTAGCACCCAGAGGCAAGGCATCCTGAAGTTTGGCCCCAGAGAATTCACCCTACATGTCCCATATTGGGGTCCTAACTTGCTTCATCTGTCAAAGATCGCTGATCCCACCTACCATGGCCCTATGGCCAAGATGGCTCCTTATTTTTAAAAAAACTCTGAGGTTGTGATACCTACTCCGAGCCAGGCCCTGCCACATATATTCCCTGGTTCAATCTCCCAAAGCCTTATAATGTAGGTATCAATAAGCCCATTTAACAGAAGTCAAAACTGAGGTTCAGCATGGTTAGGTAGTTGCTTGGTTTGGGGCAGGTGCTTGTGCACAAATGTGCACCATGTGCACAAGTGTGCAAATAGAAGCTCCATTACCCGGTCACAGGGTGTTGGGAGAGTAAATGAGATCACACTGCCTATTATTGGTCACCATCTCTTTATGGAGCACTCATCTACCTGGCTTACATTGTCCTTGGCTGAGCTTGCATCTCCGATCACATTGGAATATCCGTGTGTCATGGGTTTGTCTGTCTCCCACACTGGGCAAAGTAAGCAAAGAGTCTTGTTCCCCCTATAACTGCGGCCCCCAGCCTAGAGACTGGAACTGAGCAGTTGCTCAGAAAAGCCTGTTGCTCTTTAGCTGTCCCCACCTCAAGGACCTTCAGAGGCTCCCCCACCCTCAGACTCTGCTTCTGCTGGAGCAGCCCTGCTGGGTGCTCTGCTACACGGGATCTATGACTTGGGGCAGATACTGAAAACGCCAGAAGGGCCACCTCTTCCAGAGGGGCTGGCTGTGGGACTTGGAACCAGGCTGCAAGCTCCAGACTCTCTTGTGGGAACCAATTTCTTGAACAGGAGGCCCTTCCAGTGGAGGCTCCTCACCGTTCCTTCCACCCCATGCACATGGCCTTCTAAATGATCAGCAAACCTCAGAGTCTTTTCTGAGTCTTGCAAACTTTGCAGCCTGACAGTATCTGAATGTCACTGCCTCTTCTATCCCCCACAGGACACGATGAGCGTGCATAGGAGGGAATAAAGTTGGGGGTGGAAGAGAGAGGGTTAGTTCTGAGGCTCCCTAAGCTTAGGAGGAGTTCATATAAAGGGAAAAGGGGCCCTAAGGGGTAAGGATCTTGGGGAAGGGAGGTAAACCCTCAAGAATGTGGACAGAAGAATAGGGCCCCTGGATGGCTCCATTAGTTAAGCGTCTGACTCTCGGTTATGGCTCAGGTCACAGATCCCAGAGTCCTGGGATTGAGCCCCATGTCAGGCTCCCCATAGGGAGCCTGCCTGCCTGTGTCTCTGCTTCTCTCTCTTTATCTCTAATGAATGGATAAATAAAATCTTAAAAAAAAAAAAGAAAGAAAGAATAAGAAAGAAAGAAAACTCCCTCTGGCTGTGGGGGTAATGGGACTGGAGGAGACAAGCTGGTGCCAGGAGGACCAGGCACCATTGTGGCCTTCATGGTGAGAGATGAACTCCGGAGGGGTTAGAAAACATGGGGTGGGCGGGAGGGGAATACTGAGAAAGAGCTATGACGTGGTGTTGACCGGCCTCACTAAGGCCCAGCCCACACTGATGAAGTTTGGGGTGACCAGAGCCGGGGGAGGACGAGCCCCCAGGAACCCCAAAGAGACCCTGTCACCAGCGCCAGCTGGATGGGTGCAGAAATGACATCATTTTCGTGTACTTAACACAAGGTAAACAGGGGCAGAAAAACCCAAGCCCTCATTATCTAACTTGGTAGCTGGCGGCTGGCTCCTTAACAACCGGTTTCCTGGGATTCTGCAGTCCTCAGGCGGTGGGGAGCCAGATGGAAGGGGCTTCTACTCCCCGTGCACAGTGAGCGTGATACTGGCCCCTTTGCCTGGGCCTCTTCCTTTGAGTCCTTTCCTACGTGTGCATGGAGCTCAGGACCTGCTGAGGCCCAGGCACCAGGCTAGCCACTGGGGTATGGTGGAGAGCAAAAGCAAATGTGGTGGGGTAGGGGGATTTGATTTTAGCAACCAGGTGGGCTTGAGACCTCAAGAGTACAGGAAGGAAGTGGGGAGACCAAGTGGCGAGGTTGTTGTAAGCATTCCAGCATAAGCTGGACAATCCTGAAGGCACCTTGGAGATCATCCAGTCTGACCCTTGATTTTACAGATGGGTAAACTGAGGCTCAGGGAACTCAAACAATGCATCTAGAGTCATATACTGGGAGAGAAACAGGGATAAGACTACAACTCAGGTGTTCTGATGGCTGTGCTTCTTTCTGACAAATCCACTAAGAACCAGCCAATTTAAGAATAGAAAGAAAGAAAGAAAAACAGCAAAGCATATAGTCTGGCCTCCCCCTTAACACTCATCACCCAGGCATGCACACATGTGGGCTTTCCAGAGGGTCAAAGAAATGCCTTCTTGCTGGATGGGTCCCAAGTGCTTTCCCTTTGTCCCTGGAACCTACCCCACAATCCAATCTAATCCAATCCAGTGGGAGGAAGAGCTTCCTCCTGGCGGAAAGAGCCAAAGGATGACCAACGGTGGCCAGGCAGCCTCAGGGGAATGGCCCATGAGCCACAGTTGCTGACGCGGTGGTGGGAGCACCTGGCCCCTCTCCACCCTCCCTTGATGGAAAGCCCCAGTGAGGGGACAATTTCCCAAGGAGGGCCGAGGCACAGCAAGTCTCTGAGGCTGCCCACCCTCTGGGGGCTCTGGGCTTTCCCTTGCAAAGCACACCACACCCACCCACTCCCTGCAAAAGTCTGGTAGACTTCATTCCCTGCCTTAAACAACAGCAACAAACTACAGCAACACTTCCTTTTTCTAAGGTCAGTTGAGTAAAACAAACAGCATGGAGAAAAGCTGGAGAACTAGCCGTGTGTCTTTGGACAGGTTCCTAGTTTCCCTGGGCTCCAGCTTCCTCATCCGTATTGAACCCTAACTGTCCCTAAACTTCACTGACTTGTGAGTTTGAATAACTACTTAATATTAATGCCCAAAGCTACTAAATCCAAGCCCCCCCTTCTCCCAGCAGTGCTTTCCGGGGACCCCCAAGGGGGCCTCCTTGCCTGTCCTCTGGGGTTATGGGGGCCACACCCTATGGCTAGAACTTGGGAATGTTACCTTACATGGCAAGAGAGATTTTGCAGGTGTGATTAGATTAGAGGTCCTGAGATAGGGAGATTATCCAAGTGGGCCCAATGCAGTCACAGGGGCCCCTATCGGAGGGGGGCAGAAGCGTCAGAGTCAGAGAAGATGAAGCAGTGACAGAAGCAGAGGAGAAAAGGCCAAGGCAGGAGTCATTCAAGGGAGGGGACGTGGGCCCAGAGGTGCCGGCAGCCTCTAGAGGCTGCAAAAGGCAAGTAAGTGGATCCTCCTCGAACCACCAGAAGAAATGCAGCCGTGCCCAAAACTTGATTTTAGGAATTCTGACCTCCAGCATGAGACAGAAGAATTCATATCATTGCAAGCTACTAGGTTTGTAGCTTGTTAGAGCAGCAATAGGAAACTGACATGTAGGACCAAACTCCTGGGGACAGATGGCTGCTCACATTCCTCCTAGACCACTCTGCCTGTCCTTCTCTGCCTCTTTGGGCCACTGCCACATCCTTGGTGGCTCCGAGACAGCCACCCCTGCTGGCAACAGTTTCTATGTGGGCTTCCCTCTGCTGTTTACCCCAACTGCAATCATCGGCAATCTTCAGGGAACAGCACTGGTTTGCTCCTCTCCTGGCTCGCACAGGTCACAACTGCTCCCTCCACCCAGACAGACCCACCCCAGGTTGATGTAACTGCCACATGACCAACAGGACCATCCTCACCAATCATACTTCAGTTGATCTCTAAGTGGAGCTCCCTGTACTGGAGGTCCCTCACTCATTGATGAATTCTTCTCAAGACCCTCCATTCTCCACCCAGCCCATCACCTCCAAGATAGTCATTTTCTGTATGAATGCCTCCAGATGTGTATGTGTTTCAAGGTTCATGTGTTTCTTCCCCACCCACCGCCCAGAAAGCAGCTGACCCACATAGATACATGGTAGGAGACAGGAGGTATAGCAGGTGCCAAACCCCATATGTCACGAACCGACCAGAGACCAGGTTCAAGGGCATGACACAACCTGTCCATATAGCTTATAAGCTGGATCTATCTGTGAACTGGGTTCACCATTGCTTATGAGTCCCTCCCTACCTCCCTGCTTGGGGTCTGGACCCCCAATATTGATGACCTCCAGCCCCTTCCTGCCTCCAGGTCCCTTCCCTACCTCCTTCTCACTGGTGGCATTAATTATCTCCATCCCCATGACCCAGTTCAGCAGCATTTTTTTTTTTTTTGAAGCAACCACTGACAAGGGTCAATTATGCAGGATCTTGAGAGCACTTTTCTTTCAAAGACTTTTACAAGTTTCATTTAGTTAGGCAAATGACAGGTGTTCCCTGAAGAAAATGGTTAAGCAAAAAACAAAAGGACAGAACAGTCTTAAGTGTCCAGCAATGAGTGTGGATAATGAATGGATAAAGAGATATACACAAAGGAATATTATTTGACCATAAAAAAGAAGGAAATCCTGCCATTTGCAACAGCATGAACAAATGGACCTTGAGGATATTATGCTAAGTAAATTTTTGACAAAGGCAAATACTGTATGCTGTCACACGTGGAGTCTTAAAAAAAAAAAAACCAGAAACAAAACAAAACCTGCAAACACAAAAAACCAAACTCATAGAAAAAGAGATCAGATTTGTGGTGGCCAGAAACAGGGGTGGGGGAAGTGGTTGGATGAAGGTGGTCAAAAGGCACTGACTTTCAGTTCTGAGATGACTAGGTACTGGGGGAGTAATATACAACATGGTGACTCCAGCCAACACTGGTGCATGGTATATTTCAAAGGGAAGAGAATAAATCCTAAGGGTTCTCATCATGCAGAAAAAAAATATTTTTTCTTTTTTCTTTTTGTATCATGAGATGAGGGATGTTAACTAAACTTAAATTTACTGTGGTCATCACGATATATGCAAGTCAAGTCATGTTGCTGTACACGTTCAACTTCTACAGTGCTATATGTCAATTCTATCCCAATAAACCTGGAAAAAATAGAGCAATATATATTCAGCACATTTGGGTAAATGGGAAAAAAAAGAAGCAAATAAAAATGATCTGTATTCTGACTATATAAAGATAACAATCCAATAATCCATTGCTGACATTTTGGTGTATATCTGATATATATATATATATTTTCATCACAATCATGCCACTCCAACACAGGCTTTTTTCTCACTCAGCAAATGTATGATAAACTGCTTTCTGGGTCAACAGACACACATCTACATCACTATTTTTCACGGGCATATGGTTTTTGCCTAAGTGAATGTGCTACATTATGTGAAATCTACTGTTGGACAGTTATGTTTCCACTTTTCCAAAGCTGTAAACAATGTTGCCTTGTAAATACTTCTTGGCCTACTTTTTCAGCTATTTTGGGAGGATAAATTCCTAGAGGTGAAATTGCTGGGTCAGAGGGTGTGCGCATTTTTAAGGTTTTTGGTGCATATTTGTGGCCTGCTCTTAATTCCAGACTCATTTCTTTCCTGCTCTGGATTTGCCACCCAGTTTAGCATTAGCTCGAGGACAAATAAGTTTAGGTGGTAAATCTGTTCTTTGTAATTCTCCAGGCTGCATCTCTCAATTAATATGTATGATTGGGGAAGGGGGTGGGGGATGGACTCTAGTTTCCAAATGCTTGGCATTTTACTGCATCCTGATATTAAAGCATCCTGATGTTCTGGGATGTTTGGGTCTTCCTAGTAATAATGGGCATTGGATTAAATGGTACTTTTCCCTTCTAGACTGACAAATTCCTAGTTAGGCCAAAGACAGTGTGATTTCTCTGAACCTCAATTTACTCATCTGTAAAGTGGAGATATTAACTGTACTTTGCAGAATTTTCATGGTGGGAGAGAAAGGAATCCTGCTTGGTGTCTGACACATGGTGAACCCACACCACTGTGATTTTGTCCTGCCTGTCTTGGGCCCCAGGTGGAATTCAGTGGGGTCTCTTGGCCCACATGTTGGCACTGGACACTTGGATCCTCATAGGCCCTGCTCCTGGCGATCCCAATCCATATTTCCAGCCAGCCTCCCTCAAGAGCAAACTCCAGATTTGCTCTACCTTAAAAAGCCCTTGAGCTCTCAGAAGGACAACCACATGAGAGAACAGAACATTAGAGAAAATTGCTTGTCTAAAATAGACAAATAATTTTCATTTCATCCTTACCTCCGTGTTCTACTTTATCTGTCTTTGCTGTCCTTCTTTCTACATAAACCAGGCACGAGGGCGATATTATTCTTATAAATTCTTGAGATGGATTACATAATAATCTAGACTGGAAACTTCAAAAGAAAGGCAAATGCTTGGTAAATGGACAAAAGCCTTTGCAACTATTTAAAGAGACAAAGCCCAGATCACCCTTTGCCTCCTGATGCTCAATAGTGGCCTGGCCTCCTTCTTGGGCTTTCCAAAGACAGTCCTAGCTGAATCTGTTCAGAGCTGTCTGGCCCAACTTCCCAGATGACCAGAATCACCTGACAGACTTATGAAAATGCAGATCCCTTGGCCCCAGGACAGATCTCTTGAGTCAGATTCTCCAGGGAAGAGACCTGTATATTTACAAACGTACATTATACATTTAACAAATGGCCCTGGGTAATTCTTAACACCATAAAAAATAATCAGCACACTATTAGAGAGGGAGAAAATATTCGTGGTTTTCAACCTTGGCTGCAAATTACATCTCCTGGGGACCTTTAAAAGCATGACACCCAGTTAAATCAGAATCCCGGTCATCTTGAGAACTGTGTACAGGGACCGGGGGAAGACTTCTGACTACATGTGAGCCGAGAGTCCTGGGTTCTAGCACTGGTTTCACCACTAACTCATTGGGTGGCATCCCTAGTCCATAGTGACCACATCTGCAAAATGAGGGACTAGGGCTAGCCCAGCGGGAAAATGCTTTCTGCCATGTGTCAGTCTGACTGACTGGAAGTGACTGGGTCCCAATGTAGAAGATTCTGGGGTTGGGCCTGGGCTAAACAGGAAAGTGCCTTAACTGATTAGTGACATCTGCCATGGATGCAGACAGAGGGCATTGGCCTCTGCACTGGTGCTTTCTATCCCGGACTAGGTCCCCTCTAAGCTTCAGTGACATAATTGATAATGGCACCAGATTTGTTATGATAAAGAATCGAGATAATCTATACAAAAAACACCTTGCAACCTGTATAGTGCCGTACAGATGTTAGTTATTATAGAATAGTTATTACTTTAGTTCGAGGATGTTATCTCTTTGACACTTTTTAAGGCAGGTTGTGAGCAGCAAGTAGCCTGCCCAGGCCAGAGCAAGGTGAGGTGGTGTGTCTGGATCAGAATGCACTCTTGAACTGGGAACCAGATGGGATTACAGTAATGGATAATTGAGCTTATCAGGGGTTTCAGAGCCAGAACTCTTCTTTTTTTCAACCTGAGAAGTGAAATGGTAGAGGGAAGACAAGAAAGAGGGTTCTGGATTCCAAAGAGTAGCTCTGCCCCAACTAGAGCCTACTGACCATATAGTCTTTCTACTTGCAGGAAGGGTTATATTTAAGGTCCCCAGCCACCCTATCTACCCATCTATTCATCCACCCATCTCTCTACTCATCCACTTGTGCATCAGTCCATTTATGGACCTACATTCATTGAGAATTTACCATGTAGCAGATATGTTCTAGATTCTGGGATACAGTTGGGGCTGCTATGTTGCAAAAGTCCAGGGAGCAGCATTCACATAGGTGTTCACATAGACATCACACAGATAGATATTTGCATAGATCCATTTGGAGACAAACAAGACAGACAAGATCTTTGCTGGCATGGATTTTTCATTCTAGAGGGAGGACAGACAATAAAGAAGAAAACAAAATTAATGAACAAGAACATGTCGCAGAATGATAAGTTCTAAGAAGAAACCCAAACAGGGTGATGTGATAGACAGTGACAGGTATGGGACAGATTGGGTACCTAATTTGGATATAGTGGCCAGGAAAAGTGATATTTCAATAAAGGCCTGAATGACAAGGAGCAGTTTGCCATGTGAAATCTAGAGCATATCAGGCAGTCAGGACAGCAAGTGCAAAGGTCCTGAGATAATTGTTTCTGAACAATTCTAGAAATCAAAAGAATGCCAGTGTGGCTAGAGCTCAGTGTGTGAAGGGGAGAGTGGTAAGAGATAAGTGAACTTTTGGCTTAAGCAACTGGATGAATGGTTGATGCCATTTATTGGGACAGAGAAGACTGAGGGAGGAACAGATGGGCAGGGAAGTGAATCAAGAGATCTATTTGGACCATGTTACCCTTAAGGTGCATATCAGAAGTATTGAGTGGACGGCTGGACTTTGGAACACAGAGGTCAAAATGGAGGTATGAATTTGGGAATTGTGGTAGACATGGGGGTTGCTTATTCAATATCCATACCCATTTTTCATGCCAGCTACCCTAATTTATGTTGCTGTGTCCACATCTCCTATGTACTTGAGACAATAGCACATCTGCACTAGGAATGACATGTAGAGCTCAAGTCCAAGCCAATGATACATCCTTTCATCTGGTCATGTAACTGGCTCAGGAGTGGGCATTTGAGTCCATCTGAGGCTGCAGACAAGTGTTAGTTTCCTAGCTCTTTCTAGAGCACTCTAGAAGAAACCTCCTTTTCCTCCTGAATATGAAGAATCTGGAAGTCATTGGCAGCCATCTTGCAACCATGAAGGGGAGCCAGGATTACTGTAAGGTTGATACAATGGAAAGCAGAGCATACGGACATAGGAAAAAGAAAATGTAAATCTTCTGACATCAAGTCACTGGAGCCCATCCTATCTCAGAGATTTATTTGACAAGAAATGTGCCCAATTATCTAAGCCAAATTGGGTTGAGGTCTCTGTTACTTGCAGCTGAACATAACCCAACTGATAATGGCCATGGGACTAGATGCCATCTGGGGAATGTGTGGGGGAGAATGTAGGTAAACTAGGAAGTGGGTGGACCCAGAGGTAGGCTACTGAAACTTTTCCAAAGAAGGGAGTGATCCCTGAATGCAGTAATCCTGGAAGTTTTCCTGTGTATTATCTAGACCTGTTTTATTAGAGAGGAAGTAAATGCACTAAAACAAAAAACAAAACCACAGCCCCTGTGCCACAGAAGCTAGATTTAAGCAACCTCTGCCATTTGCCATCTGTGTAAGTCTGGACAATTCATTTACCCTCTGAGCTTCCATTCCGACCCCTGTGAGAAGGAGGTAACAATATCCACATCAAAGGGCTCTATGGGGATGGGGACAACAGAGTGGCTCAGCGGTTGAATGGTTGAGCCACTGCCCTCAGCCCAGGACATGATCCTGGGGTCCTGGGATCGAGTTCCACATCAGGCTCCCTGCAGGGAACCTGCTACTCCCTCTGCCTATGTCTCTGCCTCTCCCTGTGTCTCTCATGACTAAATAAGTAAAATCTTTAAGAAAAAAAAAGGGGGCTCTATGAAGGTTATCGGTGTGAAGAATGTGTCAGGCCATGGCAGGTGACACTTTCTATCTCTTCCTTTTGCCTTCCCTTTGGTGGTATAAGACCCTCTCTCTCAAAACATTGTGAAGAATGCTGAGTCATTTTATCATAAAACCAAACATTTTAAGTGCCCCCTCAAATATTCTGACTCCAGAGAAAAAATTGATAACCAGACACATGTTCCTCCTTTTCATGCATCTACCACATTTTAGCATGAAAATAGATGCTCTAATTAGGGAAGAAAGAAGCATCCAGTCTGGTGGGTGCTAAGTGATGACTCATGTGGAACAGGGAGGAAAGGCTGCTTCTAACAGGGGTCACCCTGATAAGATGACCCATCCTCAGAGGTCCTGAGACTATAGCCCCAAGGGTGGAAAACTGGAATAGAACTACTGGAGTCTGAGGCATCACAGGAGGCCAGGATACTGATTAGGGACATGTTAAGCTCCCAAAAGGTGAGATAGAGAGATCCTCCCAAGCCACTGCCATGTATCTTATCTAGCAGAGAAACATTTCTTGGCTGGGCCCAAGTCCCACCTCTGCTACTTAATAGCTGTACAGCCTGGGCAAGCCTATTCAATGCACCTGTACTTCCATTCTTTCATCTGTAAAAGGTAAAATTGGGAGAGTAACGTTCTTCCTAATGTGCTCATGTATCGCTGAAAGGAATGCAAAAAAGTATAACTCTTATTGAGGGAAATTTGGTAGTATCTGGTAAAATTACATAAGCAACTATACTTGGACCCAGCAGTTCCATTTTTTAAGGACTCTATTCCAAAACCACAATGGCAAAAATTCAAAAGACATATGCCCAAACCTATTTGTTGTGGCACAATTTATAGTAATAAGAGACTAGAAACAATGCAAATGTTCATCATTTCAGCACTGGTTGAATAAATTATGGTCCATCCATACAATGGAGTTCTATGCAGCTGCTAAAAGGAATGAGGACTACTTAGATATATTGCTTTGGGAGTGATCTCCCAGATACAATGTTAAGTGAAAAAAAGAGAAAAGTTAGTATAACCATTTATCCAAGAAATGAGGGAGAATGTGTGTATCTGGTGTAAGAAAGTGGTTTAGTTTCATTCTTTTGCATGTAGCTGTCCAGTTTTCCTAAGACCATTTATTGAAGAAACTGTTTTCTCTTCACAGTATATTTTTGCCTCCTTTCTTGCAGATTAATTGACATAAAAGCATGGGTTTGTTTCTGGGTTCTCAGTTCTAATTCCATTGATTTATGTATCTATTTTTGTGCTAGCACTATACTGTTTTCATTATTATAGCTTTGTAGTAAATCTTGTGTGTAATGTTTGCTCCCAATGTGCTCACATATCTCCAGCAGGAATGCAACACACACACACACACACACACACACACACACACACACACACACACACAGTTTTTTAGATTGGGAGGATAACCAATAAGTTTCTTGAATGATTACCTATAAGGAGAGGAGGAAGGGCAAAGAGTCTAGACTTCTCTAAAAGTGGTTAAGAATATCATTCCCTCTATTTTTGTGTATGTTGGGAATCTTCCATGATACAATATGTTTTTTAAATGCTTGTTCCCCTGATCTCACGCTAACCAATGGACTCCAAAGCATGGTTCAGAACCACCACCTACATACACAGTCTTTTCTCAGCCTTTTATATTAGAAGCAGTAAGCTCTCTTGATTAAGTGATTGACTAAATGCTTTGCATCTCTTTTTTCTGCAGCTGAGTCCACCCTACACAATACACAATTCTGCTATTTCTCTTCTAAGTCTTGGCTTGGCCTTTCCCTCCAGGCTTGAAAGGTCTGGATTCACCTCACAGAGAACCAACCTCTAGTCCTTTTCTTACCATATGTTCTCAAGGATATGGAAGCCAGAAGTCTGGGCCCTGCTATTCCTTGGACACAGCCCCAGGTCCACAAAGCAGTTGGAAGGCACACTGGCAGCTCTACATTATTAATGGTCCCTTGCTCTATAAGCAAGGGACACTTGATTTGGCCTGGTGGTTTTGAATTATTCTTATTTCTTTTAAAATACAGAGTTCTTGTATTCAAATCTTACAGTGAACCCAACTTTTTAAGCAGATTAAAAATGTAAGCTTCTCTGGTTAAAAGAGAGAAGAGTTCGGAGCCCTAAGCTCTCAGCTACCACTGCAGCAGAGCCTACCAGGTATCCACATCATCATGCTTTCACTCCTTCCTCCTTAGTCACCTAGAAGCTCTATTTTCAGCTGAGCTGAACATACTGTTACCTGGAATAAAAGACTAATTTCTAGCTATCCTTATAGCTAGATAGAGTCATGTGACCATATCCTGACATCAGAAGTAAAGGGAAATGATGTATTCACTTTTGGTAAATCTTATTAAAAGAAGGGGGGGACCAAAAATTATTAGAATAAATGAATTCGGTAAAATTTGCTGAATTCAAAATCAATGTACAGAAATCCCTTGCATTTCTATACACTACTAACAAAACAACAGAAAGGGAAATTAAGAAAACACCCCATTTATAATTGCAACAAAAAGAATACAATACTTAGGAATAAATTTAACCAAAGAAGTGACAAAACTATATTCTGAAAACTGTTAAGACACTAGTGAAAGAAATTGAAGATGATACAAATAAATGGAAAGATATACCATGCTCATGGATTGGAAGAATTAAAATTATTAAAATGTCCATACTACCCAAAGGAATTTACAAATCCAATCCAATCCTTATCAAAATACCAACAGTAGGGATCCCTGGGTGGCGCAGCGGTTTAGCGCCTGCCTTTGGCCCAGGGCTCGGTCCTGGAGACCCGGGATCGAATCCCACGTCAGGCTCCCGGTGCATGAAGCCTGCTTCTCCCTCTGCCTGTGTCTCTGCCTCTCTCTCTCTCTCTGTGCGACTATCATAAATAAAAAAAAATAAAAATAAAATACCAACAGTATTTTGTACAGAACCAAAACAAAAACCCCTTAAAAGACCCCAATAGCCAAAGGACTCTTGCAGAAGAAGGATAAAGCTTAAGGTATCAGAACCCCAGATTTCAGGACTTGCTACAAAGCTATAGTAATCAAAATGGTATGGCACTGGTATAAAAACAAACACATAGATCAATGGAATAGAATTGAGAGCCTAGAATTAAACCCACACTTCTTATATGGTCAATTAATCTTCAACAAAGGAGGCAAAAATATACAATGGTAAAAGTTTCTTCAATAAATGGTGCCAAGAAAGCTGGACAGCTAAACGCAAAAGAAAAAAACTGGAGCACTTTCTTACACCATGTACAAAAATAAACTCAAAATGAATTAAAGACCTAAATGTAAGGCTTGAAATTATAAACTCCTAAAAGAAGACATAAGCAGTACTCTCGTGGACTTCACCCTTAGCAGCGTTTTTCTGGATATGCCTCCCCAGGCAAGGGAAACAAAAGCAAAAGTAAACAATCGGTACTGAATCAAGATAAAGAGCTTTTTGCACAATGAAGGAAACCATCAACAAAACAAAAAGGTAACCTGAGTGGAAGAAGATATTTGCAAATGATATACCCTATAAGGGGTTAATATCCAGAATATATAAAGAACTTACACAACTCAACACCAACCCCCACACACACAAGTAACCCAATTAAAAATGGGCAGAGAACCTGAATAGATGTTTTTCCAAATAAAATATGCAGATGGCCAATGGACATATGAAAAGACACTCAACATCACTCATCATCAGGAAAATGCAAATGAAAACAATAATGAGGTATATCGCCTTATACCAGTCAGAATGGCTAGTATCAAAAAGACAAAAAATAACAAGTGTTGTCAAGGATGTGGAGAAAAGGGAACACATATGTACTGTTGGTGGGAATGTTAATTGCTATGGCTACTGTGGAAAACAGTATGGAGGCTCCTCAAAAAACTAAAAATAGAAGTACCATATGATCCAGTAACTCCCTCTCTGGGTATTTACCCAAGGAAGATGAAAACACTAATTAAAAGGGATACATGTACCCCTGTGTATATTGCAGGATTATTTATACTAGCCAAGATATGGAAGCAACCTAAGCATCCATTGGTAGATGAATGATAAAGAACACATACACATACACACACAAAGGAATATTGCTTGGCCATAAAAATTAATAAAGTTTTGCCATTTGTTACATGGAAGAGGGTATTATGCTAAGTGAAACAAGTCAGACAGAAAAAGACAAATACCATATGATTTCATTTATCATGGAATCTAAAAAACAAAACAAACAGCAAAAGAAGAAATAGGCTCATGAATATAAACTAGTGGCTCCAGAAGGGAGGGAAGCAGAGAGATAGGCAATATATGGGAAGGGGAAAGAAAAGTATAAACTTCCAGTTGTAAGATAAAGAAGCCACAAGCATGGAGCATACAGCATAGTGAATCGAGTCAATAATATTGTAATCACTTTGTGTGGTGACAGATGGTAACTACACTTACTATAGCGAGCATTTTGTAAAGTACAAAATTGTTGAATCACAATGTTGTACACCTAAACCTAATCTAATATTGTATGTCAGATATGCTTCAACTTTAAAAAAAAAAAAAAGAATATGCTGTCACTATAATCTATTGTCCTTCATAGTGTTTTAAAATTTATAAACTTCCTCATATGGGTCAAGTTTAGTCCCAGGCATTTTATTTTGTTGTTATTTTAAAAGGGGTCTTTTCTTTCTAATATAACTTTTTAAGAAAAAGAAAAGATATACACTTAACCTAGGACCCAACAATCTCTTATCTAGGTATCTATCCTACAGAAATAAAACCACCAACATATAAAGACATGTGTTTAAAGTTATTTGTTATAATAATGCTTATAATGACAAAGATTAAAAAGAATTTTTTATTTATTGAATAAAAATAAATTATGGCAGATCCACAATATGGAATAATATGTAGCTATATAAAAGCTGAATTAGATCTTCATTTAATGAATAACTTTAAAAAACAGTAATTGTATTTATGTGAATAAAGTAAGTTTCAGGGGATCCCTGGATGGCTCAGTGGTTTAATGTCTGCCTTTGGCTCAGGGTGAGATCCTGGAGTCCCGGGATCAAGTCCCACATCAGATGAAATCCCCATATACATGTGTACATGTCTATATGAGCATGGAGAAAGATGAAGAAGGATCTATAGCAGACCATTAATATTAGTTATTTGAGGTGGGATATGTATTTATTGAGAATATGAAGATATATGACAACACTAGCATATAAAACAGACCAGAAGAAGTTGAGCAAAAGTGTTCTAAAGTCCTTGTGTTGTCTGGGAAGCAAGAACAAGTGCTAGTTAATCATTGATTTTGATATATCAAGGATGCATATCGTTTATCTTTAGCATAACCTATAAAATAATTGTAAAGGGGTAAATAACTTCTGAGCAAATGAGGGATGGAAAACAGGAAAATTCTTTTTTTTTTATCTTTTTTCTTTTTTTTAATTTTTTTTTAAATTTATTTATGACAGTCACAGAGAGAGAGAGAGAGAGAGGCAGAGACACAGGCAGAGGGAGAAGCAGGCTCCATGCACCGGGAGCCCGACGTGGGATTCGATCCCGGGTCTCCAGGATCGCGCCCTGGGCCAAAGACAGGCGCCAAACCACTGCGCCACCCAGGGATCCCAACAGGAAAATTCTTAATCCAAAAGGGGTCAGTGAAGGAGAGGTAAGAAACATGGAACAGAAGGAACAGACAGAAAACAGTAAAATGATAGCTTAAAAGCAAATACATCAGTAATTACAAAAAATATACAGTAAATGCTCCAATAACTGTTAGAATAGAAAACACAACTCTGTTGTTTACAGGAAGCACATCTAAGAAACCAAGATACAGAAAGGTTGAAAGTAAAATATAGGGAAAAGTAATTCCATGATAGATTAACCAAAAGGAAGTTAGTGGTGCTATATTAGTATCTTTTGATGTAGATTTTAAGGCAAAAAGAATTGCTAGAGATAAGTAGGGAATTTTGTGACTATAAAACATTCAATTCACTAAGAAGATAGAACAATTCCAATTTTGTATTCACCTAATAGTACAGCTTTAAGTATATGAAAAGCAAACATTCAGAAGAAATAGAAAATTCCACAAAGAAGAAAATTTTAGAACACAACTCCCAGATACTGATTTTTTTTAATCAGATAAAGATTTGAATACTATAATCAGTAAAATTGACCTAATGGAAATATATAAAACACTGCACCCAATGACTGCCAAAAATACACTCTTTGTAAGTATACCTTAAACATTTACAAAATTATATATATGCTGGGCCAGAAAGCAAATTTTAAAACCTTTGAAAAGCTGAAATTATACAGGGGCTATTTATTCTATGATCATAATGTAATTACACTGAAATCACCATAAAGAGATAATGTTTAGAAATTAGGAAATATACTTCTAAATAACCTATGAGTTAGAAATGAAATCATAACAGAAATTCTAAAATATTTTGAGCTGAATAATGCAAGGTACTATGTATCAACAGTTGCGGGATATACCTAAAGATATGCTTATAGAACTCTAACCACATGTATTAGAAAAGAAAAAAGGCCTAAAAGCCAACAGCTTAAGCTTTCACTTCAAAATTTTAACCAAAGACTAACAAATCAAACTCAAAGAAAATAGAAGGAAGAAAATATTCAAGGGCAGAAATTAAATGAAATTTAGGAAATGCACACTAAAGAGTATTGAACAACATGAATAGTTGTGTCGGAAAAATCAATACAACTGGTAAACCCCAAGCAAGACTGACATGAAAAAGAGACAGAAAGGCATACGTAATGAATGTCAGCAGTGAAACAGGGAATCTTATAGATTCCACAGATATTGAAAGGACAAGAAGAAAATATGGTGAAGAACTATGCACCAATACATTTTAAATATCAGATGAAATAGACAAATTTCTTGTAAAATGTGACTTGCAGAAAATGACACGAGAAAACAGAAAAATGGAATATTCTTAAGACATAGTCAATCAATAATTTAAAATATTCCCACAAAGAAAACTGTAGTTCTGGATAGCTTTACTAGCAAATTCTGCCAAATACATAAGGAATAAATAATTTCAAACTTGCAAACTCTTCTAGGGAATAAAAGATATTAATCCCCTACTTATTTTGTGAAGATTTTGTAAGACTCTGACAACAGAATCGATCCAGAACATTTAGAGGAAAAAAAATTACAAGCCAGTCTCATGCCCGAACATAAATGTAAAAATTCTCAACAAAATATTTCTCAGCCTATTTATGAATAGATCAAGTTGGGTTTATTCTACATAAATGCAAAGTTGGATCAACATTTGAAAATCAGTCAATATTGACAGAATAAAGGACAAAAACTATCTCAATAAATGCAGAAAAATATTTTGATAAAATTTAACATCAATTCATGATTCTTAGCAAACTTAGAATGGAAGGAAATTCCTAAACATGAGAAGTGACATCTTGAAAACACCTATTGTAATCTTCATACATAATAGTGAAATGATGAAATATTTCCCTTTGAAATCAAGAACAAAATAAGGATATTTGTCATCACTAATGTTATCATTGTATTAGTCTACTGCAGTAAGACAAGAAAGGATTGAAAGAACTACAACAGTCATAATTTGTATATAATTTATGATGTGTGGAAAATCTAAAGGAGTTAGATACATTTTGAAAATTAATGAATAAATTTAGTTATGCATTCGAAACAAGGTCAATATAGTAGAACTGTATTTCTATGTATCAGGAAAAAAACAAATACAATGAAACAAAAATATACCATTTTCAATAGCATAAAAATAAACCTAAGAATAAATCTAATAAAATATGTTACAAAGTAAACCTCCAAACAGTATGAGAAATAGCAAAGATCAAAATAGAGGACTATACCATGTTCATGAATTGAAGATTCAATATTGTAAAGATGTCTACTGCACCCAAATTATTATATAAATTCAATGTAATCTCAACCAAAATCAACTTTTTTTGCAGAGCTTGACAAGCTGATTCAAAACTGCATATGAAAGAACAAAGGCTTAAGAACAGCCACATCATTCTTAAATGAGAAGAACAAGATGGGAGGACTTTTTCTATTTCACATCAAGAATTATTATAAAGGGCAGCCTGGGTGGCTCAGTAGTTTAGCACCACCTTCGGCTTGGGGCATGATCCTGGAGACCCTGGATGAAGTCCCTCATCAGGGTCCCTACATGGAGCCTGCTTCTCCCTCTGCCTGTGTCTCTGTGTCTCTCTATATCTCTCTCTCATGAATAAATAAATAAAATCCTTTAAAAAAAGAATTATTATAAAAAATACAGCATTTAATAGTGTAGTATAAAGACAAATTTGTCAATGGAACAGAATAAAAGATCAGAAACAAACCGAGTGGTATATATACACACATGAGATTTATGACAAAGGCAGCCCTGAAGAACAGTAGGGAAATGACAGTCTTTTCAATAACTGGTGTTGGACAATATAATTATATGTCCTTTTGAGGCAAGAATACATTGTATAATTCCACAGGAAGTGAAAAACAGATACATATGAAAAGAAAAGCAAAAGGTAGGAAAGAAGGAAGGAATCCTTCTAGATAACAGAGGTAAAGATTTTCAAGAACTGTCATAAAGGAACTTTTGATCATCAAAAGACATTCAGAGAATGAAAGAACAAGCCACAAGGTGGGAGAAGATATTTGCAACACAAATAACCACAAAAAACTCACAGTGATAATATATTTTTAAAATTCTTTCAAATCAGCCAAAAAGAAAACAGGGCCAGGGATTTGAAAAAGCACTTTACAAAAGAGATTGCCAATGGCTAATAAATGAAAAGGCACTCAACCTGATTATTAATCAGGGAAATGCAAAATAAAACATGACCTGATACCACTAAACACCCACAAGAATGTCTAAAATTAAGCAGTGATAATAACAAGTGTTGGCAAGGATTTAGAGCAATGGCCCCTCTCACACACTGCTGATTGGAGTACAAATTAATACAACTACTTTGGAAAACCATTTGGCATTATCTACTAAAGCAGTACACCACATAGCATCGGACCCAAGCTCATCCCAATAGAAATGTTTGCATGTGTCACCAAGAAATACAATTAGAATGCTCATAGTGGCATCATTCACAAAACCCAAAAATCAAAAGCAATCCAAAAGGCCATCAAACATGAAATAGAGAAATACATTTGGTATGTTTAGACAGTGAATGAACTATAGTTCATATAGTTCATATAGTTGCCATATAGTACAACCTGGATGAATCCCACAAATATAATACTGAATAAAATAAGCCAGCAAAGGAGCATGTATAGTTCGATTTATATATATATATATATATATTTTTTTTTAAAGATTTTATTTATTTATTCATGAGAGACACAGAGAGAGAGAGAGAGGCAGAGACACAGGCAGAGGGAGAAGCAGGCTCCATGCAGGGAGCCCGACGTGGGACTCCATCCCAGGTCTCTAGGATCACGCCCTGAGCTGAAGGCCGCGCTAAACCGCTGAGCCACCCGGGCTGCCCAGTTCGATTTATATAAAGTTCAAAAATTAGGCACAACTGAATTAGAGCTGAAGATTACAAGGACAGTGGGCAAAGCCATAAAGAGAAGCAAGAAAGACGTTAATATCAAGATTATGTTAATTATATGGAAAGGGAAAGGTAGTAATCCAAGAGGTAGGAACCAGGCTTCTGGGGTGCTAGAATGATCTATTTCTTTTCTTGACCTGAGGTATATTGGCGTTTGCTCTAGGACAGTGCACGGAGATACCTTTGTTTTTTCCACTTTATGTATCTATGTTACACTTCAGAAAATTTTATTATTTTTTAAAGATTGTATTTATTTGAGAGAGAGGGAGAGAGCACAAGCAGGGGGAGGGGCAGGCGGAAAGAGAGAAGCAGGCTTTCTGCTGAGCAGGAAGCCTGTTGTGAGGCTTAACCCCAGAACCCTGATATCATGACCTGAGCAGAAGGCAGATGCTTTACTGACTAAGCCATCCAGGCGTTCCTACATTTCAGAAAATTTTAAGTGATTCTGATAATATTGCGGCAACATTTTAAAATAAAATATGCATAAAGAATTAGAAAACATGGGGAAAATCCTTGGTTTGATTAGGTTACAAAATTTGAGCAATTTTAATCTTGGATATCTGTTGTTATTTTAGCATTAAAATAATTTATAATTTAATAAAGTAACTTCTAAATGAATATTTGGGAACAGGTAGTATTAGGAAAGATAAATTAATCCAGAATAATCTGAGACTTAGGAAATGTGCTGAAGAACACACAAAGGGATTTTTTAAGATCTACTCAGAGAAATGACAAAAAGAAAGCCAAGGCGAGTCCAGGGCTTGGGGGCTTTGATGTCATGTAAACAGATGATGAAGAGAAAGCAGAGCCACTCAGTTTTTATTTTGCTTCTGTCTTCATCCAGGAGAATAATCTTCAAACTGGAAAAGAAAGAACAGACACCACAAAGCCCAAGATGAATGAAGAAACCAAAATGTGATCACAGATTAGTCAACATAGCTTGTGGGTAATCAGAGGACTGGAATGGAGGCAGAGGGCAGATAACAAAGAAATATAATCTTGTGGTTTCAACCACGAAGGATCTAGTCAATACATTTTCCTGCCTCAAATCCAGAGCAAGGTATAAACAGGTTGTTTGTGGACCTTTCTAAAGGCAGAGGTGCTCACTTGGAGCTTCCCATGAATCAGCACGAACAAGTCCCACCAGATGGTTTCATTTCATACATTCACAACACCAGATTGAACATACCAGACATAGTTTGTGTGGGTTGCAGATTGGGATTTTTATAAATCTTATATGGTTCAGAATTCTCTAGAAGAATGGGGAACCTATTGCAAGTGGGAAGTTACCCTAATTTGGGTTTTTAAAATTTGACTGGGAAGACACAGTATCAGTGAAGACAGGCTAGGTTGTGCTGCAATAACAAGATAACCCCAAATCTCAGTGGCTTCAGCAAGGAGGCTCATTTCTCATCCATGCCGTAAATCCACAGCATATCAGCAGGACCCTCTGCCCTGCCTCCTCCTCTTCTGGGACCCAGGCTGAGGGGGCAGCCAGACCTGGAGCATTGCTGATCACTGCAGCAGGAGGAAAGAGCATGGTGAGCTGTGTTTTGAAGGCTATCACCCTGGAGAGGCGGTGCAAATCTCAAAGTGGGACAAGCTTCCTGTGTGCTGGAAAGATGAAGCGCCTGGAATACCTGGGGAGGAGCACTCCTGATCTCTGTAGAGGTCTTCAGCCCTCTCGTGTGGCAATGTGAACTGATCCAAGCAAGGAGGGCGAGAAGGAGTACCGGCAGCTGGGTAGGGATCCAGGCCTTGGCACATGAAGGCCTACGGTTTCCCCTCCTCTCCTGATTGTGGTTCCAGGAGTAGGAGTAAGTCAGAGCATGAACCAGACTAGCCCATGGCTGGGCATGAAGTGTGAGGGAACCAGATACCAGATGAAGGCAGTATTTCCTGATTCCGCTCTCCCTTCATGCCTGTGCCCCCTTGTCCCCAGTGCCCTTGCTTCTCTTCACTTCCAGTTCTTCTCTCTCCCAGCCCTCTTGGATGTAAGGTTCTGAAATGATGCATCTCTGTCTTTACTTAGTCTTGCCTTAATTAGCCTCTATACCTCAAAAGACACCATAAGCAAGAACTACCTAAAAATTCAAAAGTAGAAGGGTATTGAAATATTTGCCAGTATAATCATATGAATGGAATATTACCACTTTTCCAAATGGCATTATAAATGAGCATTTATTGACAACAAATACATCATAACATATCTTTCAAAAGTTGTGACAAAACCCAACACCCTTCGAGATAAAAACTGTCCGTACACTAGGAATAGAGGGGAACTTCCTCAGCCTGATAAAGAATACCTACAAAAGCCCGCAGCTTACATCATAGTTAATGGTGACAACTCTAAACCTTCCCTCTGAGATCGGGTACAAGGCAAGGATGTCCCCTCTCCCCACTCCTTATCATCATTGAACAGGAAAGCCTTGCTAATGCAATCAGACAAGAAAAGGAAATGGAAAGTATACAGACTGGGAAGGAAGAAATAAAAAGCAGTCGTAAGGTGGTGACGCAGCGCTAGGCAGAAGGGGGGACTCTTGGTGATATCTGTAGCTGCCCCCTGGACAGGCAAGGGTGTTCAGGATGAATCTGGTGCAATAGTGAGAAGCCTGACAGACCAGCACCCAGAGAAGTGGCTCATATCAAGGACTGTAGCCAACGAAATGCATTCACAGCCAAGGTGGCACTGGCATTTTCCCCGGAGCTACTGATGACGCACTTTGTGTATAAATTAGTGCGAGCAAGTTCACCCCTGGTTGTCCTCTGGCTGGCATGCCAGGAAGCTCCTGCTTTCACAGAGCCCTTCTGGTTAGAGAGGCCAATAAACTTTATTGCTGGCTTTTTAAAGTCAAGGTCCAGTAAAGATACTGGAGGTAAAAAGTACTAGCCAAGTATGGTGAATATATGAATATGAGCATTTTCTAGTTATGACCACTTTGTCTCCCTATTCCCCCAGACTTCCACTCCTATAGTGAAACCACACATTGTGGATTAACAGCACAGGCTGCTGGGGTTCAAATCCAAACCCAGTGTCACCTTTGTGGGACCTCGAGTTAGCTATGTGGCTTTCCTGGCCTCAGTGTCCCTAACTGTAAAATAATATTTCAGAGACTTGTGTTGAGATTTAAATTAGATTAAATATAAAGGATTTAGAATGCAGCTTGGTCTGGAGAAAGTACCCAGGAATTTTTTTTTTTAATTTATTCATGAGAGACAGAGAGAGAGAGGCAGAGACACAAGCAGAGGGAGAAACAGGCTCCCTCTGGAGAGCCCAATGCGGGACTCGATCCCAGGACACTGGGATCACAACCTGAGCCAAAGGCAGATGCTGAGCCACCAGGTGCCCTGCATCCAATAAATATTACACATTGTTTTTATTATTACAAATATAGTCCAATAGTATTACAATACAGAACAATAATTTCAAGAAGAGTCTGCAAGTCAATTAGAGTATCTTTGTAGGCAAACAGAAAATGTGAGATTCCTAATAGTAAAACCATATGAAGTAAAGGGAGGTGGAACATCTGCAGAGAGGAGAGATTCAGGAATTGGTGTCACCTCCCATGATGAAGGAACTAGTGTCACCCTTTGAAGCAGGTATTTGGTGGTGTGCCCTTAAGTATTCAATTCAGAACATGAATAAGGTGATGCTTCAGATCAATAGGGAGAGAAAAAAAATACTCAATTTTGTTAACATTTTGGGGGAAAAAGTTAAGTTAGCCTCGCCACAGTGTCACATTCCGAAATGAATTCCTAACAGATTGAGTTACATGTGAAACATGAATAAAGATCTAGAAGAAGAAATAGGTATGGAGACCATTTTAAGCAATGTGAAGGGTTTTGGATTCCTCCTCCACTCGGTGAACCATTGGAGCCAGGGACTGAAGATTAGGGACAGCTATCTGGCCCTTTGGCTGCTCTCAGACCCCGAGTGACTGGCATCTTGTTGAGCTGAGTGTGACTCCTACCTTAAAAAAATTTTTTTTTCAATTGAGGGACAGTTGACACACATTACACTCATTTTAGGTGTACAACATAGTGATTCAACAACTCAACACATTGTGCTATGCACACAAGTGTGGCTGCCATCTGTCACCACACAATGCTACTACAGCACCATTGACTTTATCCCCTATGCTATGCCTTTCATGCCCATCACTTATTCATTCCACAACAGGAAGCCTGTATCTCCCTCTTCCCCTATTTTACCCATCCCCCCATGATCCCTACATTTAAAGACAGATATATTCTCACAGTGTGGCCTCAATGCTGGCCAACCACTTCCTCCAGAACTCAACCAAAGAAAACGAAACCCTGATCCCCTCCTGTAATAGAAGAAGTCCTGACTGTTGTCCTAAATAAGAAACAATATGTCCAGTGGTTATAGGGCCCATTCTACATGTGCCTTCGCCTTACCCTCTGGTTTAAAAAGCCTAAAAGACATGATTCCCTGATCATGCCCTTTCCCCCCGACCCCCTCCACCATTTCTCCCTCCTAGCCCTGCCCATGCTCCTTATCCTGCTCTACCATTTTTTTTCATTATCATTCACCACTTTTTTTTAAATTTTTTTTTAATTTATTTATGATAGTCACACAGAGAGAGAGAGAGAGAGAGAGGCAGAGACACAGGCAGAAGGAGAAACAGGCTCCATGCACCGGGAGCCCGACGTGGGATTCGATCCCGAGTCCCCAGGATAACGCCCTGGGCCAAAGGCAGGCGCTAAACTGCTGCGCCACCCAGGGATCCCTCATTCACCACTTTCTAACACATAATTCACTTACTAGGTTTATTGTTTATTACCCAGCTCCCTGCCCCCACAACTATAAGCTCCAGGAGAACTGGGAATTTTATCTGTTTTCTTCATTGATGGATCAATGAATGGAATGGAATGGAATGGAATGGAATGGAATGGAATGGAATGGAATGGAATGGAATGGAATGGAATGGAATGGAATAGAATAGAACCTGGCACCTCATTGGCACTTTATACATATTTCTTAACTTAATATATCACTGGACAGGGAATGGCTTTCTAAGCTTGATATCAAAGAAAGTAAATGCAAAGAAGCATACTGATAGGTTTTTCCATGTCTTCCAAATTTTTCTGAGCCATAATCAAACAGAAACTGAAGTATCTAACAATAGGTGGTCTATAAAACAAATTCTTACACGTCTATACAGTAGAGGACTTCCAGCAACTCCAAATAGTGTTGCAGATCAAAATGTACTATCATGATGAAGAAAGACCATGATATATATATAAGGAAGTAAAAACAACCGGTTCTAACATGTTGACCCAAATCTTGCTTAAAGATGTATAGAAAAACTGTAAGATGTTTTCCCCCAAGGGTCAGTAGCTCAATCATTAAAACAATAATTATTAGTACCATATTGATTGTTATTAATTTTGCCCTTAGGAGTTCCTGAGATAGTACAGAGGCCCTGTCTGCCCAATAACTCAGACATCTCTTCAAGTTCTCACTATTTTTCATCATTACTGCTTTTTTGGTTTCCGTTATTATTATTTAAAATTTGTTGCCTAGGGATCCCTGGGTGGCTCAGTGGTTGAGTGTCTGCCTTAGGCTCTGGCATGATCCCAGGGTCCTGGAATCAAGTTCCTCATTGGGCTCCTTATAGGGAGTCTGCATCTCCCTCTGCCTATGTCTCTGCCTCTCTCTCTGGGTCTGTCATGAATAAATAAATGAAATCTTTAAAAAAAAATGTGTTTCCTGTACTAGATGATGAGTTCCTGGAAAGCAAGGACAAATGATTAGGTTTGAGGTCTTAAACCTGAGGACTTTTACAGACTGTTCTCACTTAGCCCCTGGGGTAACCAGGACATCCAAGGAGGAACTAATGTCTGAAGGATACCAAAGAGTATCCTCCCAGGACAGGGCAGCTCAGTGGAGCAGGGGCTGGGGGGGGGGGGCTTCCCCTCCCCCCCCCCCACTTCCTTGCACACCCTCCTGATCACCTAACATCCGAGAACCAGGACTAGTAGGCTGTGATCCTTCAAGGCCTACTAGGGGAGGGGTCAAGGAGGAAGAAATTCTGATCCTTCCTATCAGTCTTTCAGAGATGGGATGGGTGGGCCACTGGCACTTTCATGTGCCCCACTGAGCTTCCATCAAGACTGTGGGAGCTGCATTAAGAAACATAGGAAATGGGATCCCTGGGTGGCGCAGCGGTTTAGCGCCTGCCTTTGGCCCAGGGCGCAATCCTGGAGACCCGGGATTGAATCCCATGTCGGGCTCTCGGTGCATGGAGCCTGCTTCTCCCTCTGCCTGTGTCTCTGCCTCTCTCTCTCTCTCTCTCTCTCACTGTGTGCCTATCATAAATAAATAAAATTTAAAAAAAAACTTATTTAAAAAATGAATTAGGAAGTTGAGGAAGTCCTTGCACATTTCAACGTCACCTTTTACCTCTAAAGGGGCTAAAGTGTATTAAGCATCTTCTATGAAAAGTGAGGAAATGAATACCCTAACACTCTCAGTCTGCTGTGAAATTTTCCTTATTTTTACTTTTTCAATGTTTACAATGTTATGTTCTAAAACCATAGTACTGGGGGATCCCTGGGTGGCGCAGCGTTTTGGCGCCTGCCTTTGGCCCAGGGCGCGATCCTGGAGACCCGGGATCGAATCCCATGTCGGGCTCCCGGTGCATGCAGCCTGCTTCTCCCTCTGCCTATGTCTCTGCCTCTCTCTCTCTCTCTCTGTGTGTGTGTGTGACTACCATAAATAAATAAAAATTTTTAAAAAATTAAAAAAAATAAATAAATAAAATTAAATTAAAAAAAAAAAAACAACATAGGAAATGTCCAAAGAGGCCTATTTCCCATCTTCCCTCCCTCTACCCTTGGCCACGGCTATACCCAGCACGTCCTGCCCCTCCCAGGAAGTCAGCCCAGAGTCTTCCCAAGTTCTTCATGGCCTTTGGTTATGTTTGCTTCCAGATCAGCACAGTCATTGCCCCATTTTACCCAGAGGCTTGGGAGAGGTAGCCTTGAAGGCCATGGAAATGATGTAGACTGGTTTGTAGTCTGGTTTGACCAGGTTCACTTCTAGCGACTTAACCTCCCTGAGGCTCAGGGTCCAGATGGACAAAATGGTGGGAAGTGTCAACCTTCCCAACGAGGAAGTGGAGGCTCAGATCTACCTCCCACTAGTGTTTCTCAGAACACTGTGGGCGGTTAGGGCAGGCTATGTCCTTGTTGTGAAGGACTAGCCTGTGTGCTATGGGATATTGACCATCCCCGGTTCCTTAGAGTGTCCAGTCACTGGGACAACCCAGATGCCCCAGGCATTTCAAAGTGTCACCTAAGCCAGCATTCCAGTAAGAGGACACTGTACTCCTTGAAGGCAAAGACCAAAGCCAGGTGGCCGATAGGGGTTCAGTATGACTCTGCTACTTTCATGGACTTTTCTTTTTAATTTAAGAAAAAATTGGGATTCCTGGGTGGCTCAGTGGTTGAGCATCTGCCTTCAGCTCAGCGTGTGATCTCAGGGTCCTAGAATCAAGTCCCACCTTTGGCTCCCTACTGGGAACCTGCTTCTCCCTCTGCTTATGTCTCTGCCTCTCTCTGTGTGTCTCTCATGAATAGATAGATGAAATCTTTAAAATTAAAAAAAAAAATCACCTCTGGGGGCAGTTATGTGATTAGGGTAGCACTCATAGTATGGTACCCATGGGCTTTGCCCAGGTGGCTGCCAGACTGAGGGCCAAAGAGACAGGCCCAGGCATGGCAGCAGCCTGGGATAGATCACACTCTGCCACCACCTTATAAGTCCTGGAGCTTAGCTCAGAAGGAGTTGGCCAACAGAGCCTTGTGGCAGGCTGAGGTGTCAAGAAGGGGGTGTCACAACCCAGGGTGATACCACAGAAGCTTCAGGGCAGAAGGACAGGACACTTGCATTCAAACAGTCCTGTCGCCAGGCCCAAATATCCTGTCCTCCCCTGTTGCTTGGCCCACATACCCTGGGCTCCTTGGCTCTGCCCAGAGATGAACGATGGTCACATCTACCCTGTGACCTCCGTAGTGACATGCCAGCTTCTAGGAATACACTTAGCACAGGCCCCGGGGGGGGGGGGGGGCTCACCTCACACCCCTGAGCCTGTTTCCTCAGCTATGAATAGCAATCACCTCCATCAGGCTGAAATCGCTTAGTATCCAGAGGTGCTGCATCTCTGTGTTCACTCTCTGCTCCTGTTACCAACAGCCAGCAGGTGCATAAAAAAATCCTGACTCTCAGTCCTGGCTGCACTATTTTCTAGCCACGGGACTCTGGGTGGGTTGTTTCACCTTTTTGAACATGCATTTAATTACCAAATAAACAGAATAACTACTGCTGACCTTCCAGGAGCTGTTGTGACAATCAAATGAGCTAATGGCTGGAAATATTTTTGCAAACTCCCAAGCCAGCACACCCTCCCCTCTATGTGCACCGCACCCCTCTGGCCCAGAAGCCTAAGATGATGGTCCAGGAGGTGAGCAATGCCTTCCAGTCCATTCCTAGTCCCTCTGGGGAGACAGCTCACTGGCTTCCAGGGACTCTCAGGGAGTTTGCAATTGCACATGTATTCAACAATCTAATTTCTTTCAACAAGATGCTTTTTTTTTTGCTCAGTCATGCACAAATTCGGATTTTTTTTTTCTTTCACTTTGTCATTTTGGGCATTTTTCTCCCTTTTATTGTATGTGTTTTCTGTTCCTGTGGGTAGGAGACCCCTTGGCACAGCAAGAATTTGTCTTGGGTACTTCATCTCCCCCGCTCCCCACCGCACCAACCTCACTTCTTGCCCAGCAAGGATTCTAGGCAGGGCACAAGTGCTGTACAAATGGGTTGCTTTGGTCCACAGTACAGGCCCCTGGCAAGCAGAGCTGGAGACCTTGGGCCTGATAGGAACAAATGTCATTGGTAAGGGAGGGTCCATACCTCTACCACCAGGAAAGAAGATTTTCTTTTTCCAATTCACTTAATTAGGAACAAATCCCTAAGCCAATCGGGTAACAGAATAGCCCTGCTGAACTGGTAGCCCAAAGGTCCTGCCAATCTTTGAGTTCCTTCTTGCCCAGGGGCTATGGGTGGGGACTCCCCAGATAAAGCCACTCCCTCCAAGGGGGATTTAAAACCAGAAGTATTTTTGCCTCCTGTCCTCTGAGAGAAAGGCTGTGCCCAAAACCAGGACAGCGTTTTTTAATAAATGCTTTTTTTTTTAAGATTCTATTTATTTATAAGAGAGTAAGAGAAAGAGCACACATGTGCACATGCACACAGAGCCGAGGATGAGGAGCCAAAGGAGAGACAAGCAGACCATGCGCTGAGCCCTGAACCCCACATGGGACTCTATCTCGGGACCCTGAGATCATTATCTGAGCCAAAACCAAGAATCAGACTTAATGTACTGAGCCACTCAGGCTCCCCCAAAATCAGGACAGCTTTAACTGCTATGGTTTCACCCTTCTGTATGTGTCCTGACCACTCACTACTCCCCAGGAGCTGAACCCCAAAGGCCATTCCAAGATCTCTTCTTCTAGGAAGTCAGTCTCACCCACACCCTGCTTGACCCTCAGGTGCTGGTGGGCACTTTGTCCTCTGAAATCCTACGATCCCATGCTCTGTTGTCTACAGACTTTCTATGCTTCCAAATATTTACCTGGGCTCTTTCTCATCTGCGCTGCCCTTTTAGACCCGTGAGCTCCTACAAGATAGATAGTCCTGCTCTTTGCTGTAGACCCAACAATGCAAGTCAAGAGCTGTCCCCAGAGTGAATGATCAAAGAGTCAGGTTTTATCTCCCTTCTCTTCCACTTCGCCACCACCTTCCGGCTGTGCCAGGGCATGAGGTTCCTCTAAGACAAGGTTCACATCTCCCCTCCACCACTTCACTGCATGACAATGCATCTCCAGCACCCAGCACAGTGCTTGGCACAGAGTAGGTATCCAAACATTTCAGTGTTTGTGGGACTGATGTGCAGCAGGATTGGACACATATTCATACTACACTCATATTTGTGAAGAAAAATGTCACTTCTTTCTCTATAACTGATATGCATTTCTTAGGAACTGTCTAGGGAGGCAGGCCAGCTCCAACTTACCAGGGAAAGATAGTCCATCCTACAGACTTAAACACTGGACACATGGCCACTATACCTTGATGTTCTCAGGCTCCATCTACTTGCTCATTCTTATCCCAAACAAGGGACTCTGCGTTCTTAATAAAATCCGTTGGGAGTAGAAGGGGTAAAATATTCAGACTTGTTCCTTCCTCTGCAGTCTGCCCTCTGCCCCACAGCAGTGATCCTGGAGTCTCTGCCAGAGGAATTGAGAAAAACTTGCTCTCTGCAATGTCTTCTTTTAAGCTTATTGTCTTGCTATAGGTTCAAGTAAAAATCTAACTAGACAATGTTGCACAGTGACTGTTGTTCTAGCAGATATCCACTCTCCCAAGACAGGGACATCCTAAATGGGTGATACACCTTATCACAACAAGACATACAGTTGTGGAAATACATATGGAAAAATTCGATATATTAAAAAAATTGTGTATTTTTTATATATATGTATACATAAAAGCAGTCCTCATTATTCACAGGTCCTATATTTTCAAATTTGCCTACTACCTAACATTTCTTCAGAAGCCCCAAATCAATGTTCACTATGAGTTATTCACAGACACGTCAGAAGAGGCAAAAGAGACATGTCAAAAGCACCTCAATGCCCACACTCCCAGGTGAAGTTAAACAAGGCTATGCTCTGCCTTGTGCTCTCAACTCTTACACTGTAAACAAGTGTCCTTTTTATGTTCTATTTAGTGACATGCTTTTTGACATGCTTTTTGAATTTTTGTGTTTTGGGGGTGATTGCACTATATAACGTGGTCCCTAAGGATGGTGTTCAACTGCTGTCTAGCACTCCTAAGTGTAAGAAGGCTGGATGTGCCTTACGGAGAAACTATGTGTGTTAGATAAGCACCATAATGGTGCTAGATGACCCATAATTGGTGCTACTGGCTGTGAGTTCAATGTTAGTGAATCAACAATATATATTCAATAAAGTGTCTTACATATATACATACATACATATTGATCTCTTTACAAAAATGTGATTGGAGGCTTATTGGAACTTAATCTTGAATATCCCATAGGAGCAATTGCTCTGTATTCATTAATTCAGTATTTATAGTGACTTTATAGAACATAACTACCATGAATAATGAGAATTTTTTTAAACACCCAAAATATATATTCTACATTTAGGAGGCATTTGTCATGATTCTGGCCACCTAGCATTTGAATCCCCTTCTATAATTTGGGGAATTCCTCCCTATAGTTCTTGGCAAAGCAAGGAGCCTACCCTCCACTTCAGAACCAGGGTATGACATGCGACCCAGACTCTGAATCAGAGCTAGTGCCACAAGGAAGGGAGAAGATTGAGAAATAATCCAAAGCATTCCCATTGGTGGAGATGGCAGCAGTTCCAGGGGCATTGTGGAGGGGCCAGTGCTAGTAGGGTTGGCAATGCAAGCCATTGCAAGCCACTGTGCCCATAGCATCCTGCACCTGGATCTGAGAATGCCACAGGGCACTGTTAGTGGCTGCAGAGCCTGGAGCCTAGTTTCCCAATTCTGGGTCATCTGGAGATGACCCAATATCCTTTTAATAAAGTCCCTTTCTGTTTAAATTAGCCATAGTTAGTTTCTATTGTTTGCAACCAAGAATCGTGTTTGTGTATGTACATGCCCATATATATTGAGCTATTGTGTGTTTGCTTGTTTACAAGTGAATGAGTGAATGGGAATGAAGGAGTGTTGGTGAGGGAGGCTTCATGGAAGAAGAGATCACTAGGCGGATCTTGAGGGCTTGCCAGGGGAACAAGGAAGGGAAAAGTGTTCCAAGCAGTGTGGACTGCACGTGTGAAGGTATGAGGGGGAAATGAACAGCACGGCACATTTGGGACACCCTAAGGCTTTCAGTGAAGCTGGAGCATCGGGTCTGTGGAAGGTAACATTGGAAGTGGGGCAGTGAGGAGGGCCAGCTATAGGTGCTGGAGGAGAGGCAGGAATGAGGCTCTGGTCCTCTCTCTGTGGTCCCCTCAGACCCTGGAGGCATACTCTCATCCACACCCAGCACAATATGTTTTCACCTCTCAGGCCAACCAGACACGCACACACACACATATGCCCACAAGGAATCAACCAAACAGATGCATTCTTGAGGGCGGAGAAAGCCAAATGGCTTCCCAGCAGTCCAGGGAAAAGGTATTGTTTATAAGAGTTCTCAAAGCACCATGTGAAGACATCCAGGTTCTTCTAGGGACACTGAATGAGAATGTGACTGGGTTGAAGGTGGGCTTAGTCAGCTCAGGCGGCCATGGCAACATATCACAGACTGAATGGCTGAAGCAACAGAAATGTATTTCCTCATGGTCTGGAGGCTCAAGACCAAGGTGCCAGCATGGTAGGGTTCTGGTGAGGGCTCTCTTGCTGGCCTATAGATGGTGGCCTTCTCACTGTGGCCTCACGTGGTAGGGAGAGAACTAGATCTCAATCTCTCTCTCTCATGTTATAGGGTCATAGTCCTGACAGCTCAGGGTCCCAACCTTTTGACCTGACTTAACCTTAATTGCCTCCTAAGGACCCCATCTCCAGATACAATCACACTGGGAGGTTAGTGCTTCAAAATATAAGAGAGCCACTGCCCTTTGGGGAGCTTCCTTCAGGAAAACAGAGCTTGTGCTGGCTGCCCAGAGACCAGGCCCTCCTTCCAGAAACTGGCTGTGTGGCTTTGGGTGAGTCCTGTGCCCTCTCTGGCATTATCTAGAAAACGAGCAGCTCAGATTAAGCCTCAAAATTCTTTCTTTTGCTAAGATTCTGTGAGAGTCACAAGGCTCTTTGCTTTGGGTTTGGGGTGGGAAGACTTTCCCAGTGGACCAACTGAGTTCCCCCAGGAAAGGTCAGGTCAGGAAGAGTTTGGCTGTTTTCTTTCCAGCTCTTGTAATGAATGTGTTTGGCGCAGGGACTGTCTGTTGCCATGGTGAGAGCTTCCTGAGGTGCTGAGCCCCGGAGACCAGCCTCTGAGACAGCAGCAGCGGCTTGGGGGTGGGGGGCTGTTGGGAGCAGGGGTAGGGAGGGGTGTCAGCAGATTCCAACTCAGGAAGAGGCCCAGAATCAACAGATTTTCTAGCAGCCCTGGCTAAAAGTAGAACTTGGGGATTTTGCAGTTCATCCAACCTCACCAACTCTATTGCTTTCTATTCATGACTTTAGTTCTCTGTTACTTGACCACAAGTACGGATCATTTCTTTTCTGCAAAAGCTGGCTCTCTTAGGCTGGAAGGTTATCAAAAATCAATCTGGGAGGAGAGATGAGTGGTGAGCGGTGTGGAGTAGAACCTCACGATGTAGGGGCACCTGGGTGGCTCAGTGGTTGAGCAATTGCCTTTGGCTCAGGGCATGATCCTGGGGTCCTGGTATCGAGTCTTGCATCAGGCTCCCAACAGGGAGCCTGCTTCTCCCTCTGCCTATGTCTCTGCCTCTGTGTGTGTGTCTCTCATGAATAAATAAATAAAATCTTTAAAAAAAAAAGGAACCTCACAATGCAAAGTATTGTCTTGGACTAGCAGTGTTGTATCACCTGGGAGCTTGTTAGAATAGTCCTGGGCCCCATCTCAGAACCCACGAATTAGAATCTGCATGTTAGCAAAGCTCCACAGGGATTTATGTACATGTTAAAATTCCAGAAGCCCTGCTATAGTGCTAAGAATACCAGCTTAGAAGCCAGCAGACCTGGCGCTGGGGTCAGCTTTGTACTCTGCTGTGTGACTTTGGGCAAGATACCCTTGGCTCTCTGAGACCTAATTTCTATAAATTGGAGAGGTGAAAAGAATTTTTTTCTAAGGTGCTATTACCTTCTGCTGAGAAGCTTTGCTTGGGACAGATTAGTGTTTCCTGGAGGTCTCATCTGGCTTTGAAAACCAACCATCCCAAATCATTCCCCCAGTCAACATGCAGGAATCTGGGGTATTCTGAGCCGCTAAGGAAGACAAAGACAATCAATGGTCTTCTGGAAACTGAGAAAGGATAAAAGTCCATAGGACCTTTGGTGTGATGAAACTGGAAAGTCTACACAACCAGTCAAAAGGAAACAGGCACTGATTTGGTGAGGTATGGGGGTGAGGAGGGGAGGCTGTTCCCTAAATACCAGACTCAATTCATATCTTGCATCCCAGGACAGGTAGTTTAGCACAGTGCTTCCTAAACTGGAACTTGTATCAGAATCACCTGGAAGCCCAATTAAAAGCATTGATTGCCGGACCCCACCTTGAGTTTCTGACTCAGGTGGAGCCAAGAATGTGAATGTCTAACCCAGGTGATACAGATGCTGCTGGTCCAGGGACCAAACTTTGAGGTCTGTTAGCTTAGGACTTTTAAATCCACTGTCTGTGTAGGAGGGATTATTATCCTTACGCTCATTTTACGGATGAGGACCCTATGAATCCATAGTTGATTGGCAGGAAGACAGACTGTAGAGAAAGGTGAGGTAATTCTAGTACCAGTTTCAGTGTGTGTGGGGAGGGTAGGATCGTGAGGGGGGAGTGTTTCCCCACACCATCAAGCAATTCTCCAACACCAGCTACATATCCTACAATTCAACTCAGTTCTGACACTATCTACCTGGAGATAGAGTCAGATTCCACAGGTAATGTGCTCAGTCATAGAAGGCTGCCCACCTTACCTCTACACCGACTGCGGATTGGAGGTTCCAACAACTCCTTCCTTGAGTTTGATTAATTTGCTAGCGTGGCTCACAGGACTCAGAGAACTATTTACGAACTAGAGATTACCAGTTTATTATGCAAGGATGTAACTCAGGCACAGCCTTGTGGAATGGATGCATGAGGCAAGATCTGGGGAAGGTCTTGGGACTTCCATGCCCTCTTTGAGCCCATGCTATTCTCCCTCAAACCTCCATGTACTCACCAACCCAGAAGCTCTCTGAACCCTGTCTTTTGAGGTTTTCATGGAGGTTTCATTGCATAGGCATGATTGATGAGATCATTGCCCATTGGAGATTGATTCAGCCTCCAGCCCCTTTCCCTTCCCCGGAGGTCAGGGGGATGGAACAGAAAGTTCCAACCCTCTAATCACATGGTTGGTTCTCCTGGCAACCAGCCCCCATCCTTAGAGTAGGTCCAAAAGCCACCTAATTAACATAACAAAAAACACCTTCACCACTGTCATCACTTAGGAAATTCCAAGTGTTTTAGGAGCACTGTGCCAGAAATGAAGGCAAAGACCAAATATATGTTATAAATCACAATATGGCAGGAGGAAAAGGCAGAAACACAGCCAATGTTAGCATGCGAAGTTGGGTGGCTGTCCTTACTCAGAAGTCAATAAAGGAGCAGGGATCAGCCTAAGAATGGACCAAGGACAGCTGTCCAGGCATGACAGCTGGAGTGCCCAGGGGCTCAGTCCCAGGAAGAAGGCAGATGCTGGGACACAGGGGTCTGGCAGCCAGGCTGAGCATGCTGGGAGCTCTCCAGCCCCAAGGAGGAGCCCTGGAAATCCCCCTCACTGGGCTGAGGATGCAGGTGGGAAGCACTGAGGAGCTTGGTAGCCCATGACTTCAAGTCTCTCCAAGTCAGGAGCAGTGGGTGGGGAGGGAACCAGAAATGATAAGACACAGTTGTCCTGAGCACAGACTGGGTTGGTGCAACTCCTAGGCTCAGTCACTGGGGAAAGCCACAGGTTAGCTCTGCTGCCCAGGAATAGGCTTCCCTTTGTTGTCTTCCCAGGGGTGGAAGCCTGTGAATCCTGCTAGCAGCTGACAACTGGGGTTACTCACCTGTCAAGGCCAGAAAACCTGCACTGTGCCAGGCTCATGGGGAAGTGAGGAGGGAGGTATTTCTGGAACCCAGATGGAGCTCCATACAGCAGGGCAGCTTTCTGAACCTCAGTCCTTTTTGTTCACCAGAAGTGGGCACACAAACCCTTTAGAGGTAAAGGTACCTTACAGACCACTTAGTTTACTCCTTATTTTAAAGATGTGGTCAGTACATTTGGGACTGCCTCTCTGTCTGCAACTCCTGTTCCTTAGCTTCTGCTGAAAAGGGCAGCCCAAGACAGCCATGTTTGTATCAGGTGATTCATTGTTCTTTTCTGGCCATCTCTGTGTGGATGAGAACTAGTCACCTGACCCAAGAGGAACCAATCTATTGGCTGGCCAATGACCAATCGATTCAATCTCTTGAAAATTTGAATTTAGAGAGTCAGTCATTCATTTTTGGGTCCTGGAATTGGAAAGGGCTGGAGTGGTTATGTTAGGCCATTTTGAGCAAACAGGAGGTGAGGGTAAGGAGAAGGCAGGCAGGGAAGGAAGGAGGAAAGGGAAAAATCCAGCACCTTCAATTGGATGTTTCACAGGAGCCATAAAACCATTATGTGAAGAACCAAACTTCCTCCAACAGTCTGTTTCTCTTCCCACCATCAATAGCTCAGTGAAAGGCACCACCACCCATCCAATTAAGCAAACCAGAAATGTTGGAGTCACTGCTGTCACCTCCTTCTCATTCACAGCATTCAATCAATCATTGCATCTTGTTTTTACTTCCTTAATATCTCTCAAGCCTTGCTTCTCTCCCTCACTCCTAGTACTCCCCTAGACATGACAGCATCATCACTTGCCTGGAGCTCTGCAATGGCCTCCCCACATCCCCTGGAATCTTTCCACTCTATATTCCCTCTATAGCCATCAATCTTTTAAACATGCAAATTTGATATCACTCTCCCACCAGAGAGGGCACAGGCCCCACATGATCTGCCCCTGACTCTCTTTCCACCTCTCTTGCCTCTCACTACACCGTTCTCTGCACTCCAGCCACACTGGCATCCTTACAGTTCTCTAATCTAGAATACTCTTCCCTCCCTCTTCTACCTACTACCTGAAAATGGATCCTTTACAGAGTATGAGAGTGAAGATGGAGAGAGAATTTGAGCCCTTGATCACACTGTACCTGAAGCTAGCATGACACTTGCAAATTCCCCTTCCTTTAATCTAATGTGAATTGGAGTTTCAGTCATTCACAATGCAAAGAACCTTGACTTAGTTTGCCTCCTCTGCTCTGAGCTCCTATACTTGAGGCTTCTGCCTTATTCTTCTTCATATCTCCAGTGTCTTAAAGAAGACCTGGCATTCAGCACTCAAATATTTCTTGATGCTAAAGATTGTACTGTAGAAGAAGAACCAGATAGAAGCAGAGGGAGGCATAGAGAGAAGAGGACCCTCTGCCTGCTTTGAGTGAGCCAACCAAGGAGAGATATCCTTGTGATCAAAGATTCAAGACTCTACAGGGATCCAGCTTGACTTCTTCCCAGTTATCTCTCAGAGGTCACCCAGTCCCTCCTCTGGCTCCAAAGGGGACTATGTTCCCACGGTCCATCTTCTTACAAATTGCCAGATCAAAGCCTAACCAGACAAGGTGAAAGCATCTCAGTTTAGTAGCTTCCAAAAAAACCACTGAACTTAGAAAGCAAAAGAGAAAACCAGAGCCCAAGCCCAACTCTAACCCTTCCTAGGTGGGGCTCTCAGCTTCCCTATCAGTATATTCAGGGTAATGAATGAGATCTGAATCACCCTCTGCCCAGGGTTTACCTGAGATGTATGTGAGTATGAGTTTTAGATGCCATTCTATTATTGCTGTTATCATGTCCTTATATGGTAATAATGCTAAGTTTTCTTAAAACACTACAAAATAGGATCTGCTGTTTACAATAATGAAAAGTGTGTCATTTCAAGACATTCAAAATGAACAGGTGACATACTGGGGTTGAATGCTTGATAGAATCTTTTCCCTTAAAATCACTTAAGTAACTGCTTATTCATCAAGAGTACTCCTGTATTATGTTTTAGGACTTTAGGACCTTTATCAAGATTGCCTGAAAGTTCCTTCCAAAGTTTCATCCGAGCCTCACCAAGTTAGATAGTTCTCTTTACTGACTTGTACCCGTAGTGCAGATAGAAAACTCAAGCTGGAACAGAGAAGGAAAAAAGAAACTTAAAAAATAAAATAAAATAAAATTATATGAGCTGTGCAATGCCTTTCCCTTCCTTAACAGCCCATTGCATCCTCTTCAACACCACTGTGAGAAGCCAAAATAAAAACTGTGGGCCCCCCCAACCTACCCACCTGGCCAGACACAGACCTCCCCTGGAGAATCTCTCTGGTTGTTACTAGAGTCATTTCAATTTGTAGTCATACACCAAAAAGGGTAAGGGAGGTACAAGGCCAATCAGGGGAAGGTGAGGACTTGGTAGGATCATCTAGCAAGAGAATGAGATACCATTTTCATCTATAGAAGTGACACATTGAAAAAAGCTATAATGCTTACTAGTGGTGACAAGGTGGTAAGATGTGCCACCCATGCTTTGGTGATGTCTACAAAGAGCCTAAAACTATTCATAGTTTTTGACCCTTTAATCCTGCACTTCAGAAATTTGTGAACACGAAGATATTCATGGCAGTATTATTTTATAATGGCTCACCTAGATCTCTAGGTTTTGGGGGCTTCTTTCATGTTCATGGGCTCTCATATGGAAAAGGCTCCATATGAGTGTTGGGCTCAAGAGCTGTGTCAGGCTATGTCCTCTCCTCATTCTAGTGGAGGGGGCTGGGGTGGTCCCAGCTTCAGCCTGGGCTATGTTCCTGCTGCAGTGTAGACCTGCCTGGTGTCTGATATATGGGTGGGACAGACCCACCCAGGACTCTACCCAAGTAGAGAATTCAACAAAACAGAAAAAGAGGCAAGCCCATCCAAGTCCACTTAGGCATCAAACCTCAGGGGTCAGAGGGGAGGGGTGACTCTGAGTCCTGCTTGAATCCCAGGCAGAGACAGGACTGCAAATAAACACCGAAAGAGCTATCTGAAACCTTTGAATGACACTAGTCCAAAAAGCCACTCTTCTTAGATCTGTATCTTAAAATGTTCTACAAAATATGGAACAATGCATTGTCACTTCTATGTAGAACTCAGTGTGCTTCTGCCCTAGCAGGTGGCTTAGCAATGGATCCTAGGCCTCTCCATCCTTGAGCCATGGAGGCCTCAAGTGTCTGACACTGATACTGATGAACACCTTGAGGGATGCCACTGAGACTCCAAAAAAGACAGACTGGAGGTCCTGCAATTTTGCATGAAAACCAGGAAAATACTGCTAATTACAGACAAAGTGACAGTCACCCAGGGAAAACATGAATAAATACATCCCAAACTCTGGGAGTTTTACTGTTGCAAAGTACTTTTATGACCATCTTTTGATTCTTAAAATAAAGGGTTCTTCCTTTTACATAAGGAAATAAGCCTGAGACTACTTTCCTCACCCAAGACCATCTCATGGCTATTGGCACAGTCCAGCATCTCTGGTCCATTTTCCTATGACACAGAATTTACCCTGGACCCGGCCTTAGGGGAGAGGCTCCGGTAGACGCTGTGATCTTCAGCACAGGGTAACCCTCAATAAGCAAGGCTACCTACTATTTCCTCCCTTTATCTCCCAGTGCCTTCTCTTCTCCTTCCTTGGTAGGGCACCCCGGACTGCATATCAGCATGAGTTTCCCTTCCCTGCTTCTGCCCTCAGGAGACACAGAGAGTAGAAAAGGGCCTGGACCTGGACCAGACCTCCCACAAACCATCCAGAGTGTATTTCCAGGGCTTGATGATAAAGGAGTCACAGTTTAACCTGGAACATGATCCCAAGACAAGCCTTAGATACTTTTTTGTTGCCTTGATTTGAAGAGCCTTGGGTCAGCCAATTATCGTCCCCCAGAGGCTGTGCCTCTGCTTTCTCTGGTGGGAGGGGAAAGGTGGGAATAGAATCCAGGCTCAGCTGACCAGGAATAGAAGTTGGTTGGGTAATGGACCTACTGTGTCCTGAATACAATGCTAGACATTTTACAGATATAACCCATGAGGTCAGTCTCATCACTATAACTTTCTAGATGAAGAAAGTGACCCTCATGAGTAATTCTTAGAGTTCTGTTTCTAGTAATGGCAGAGAAGCTCCCACTAGACCACAAATAACTATGAACTCTGGACAAAGATTTAAAACAAAACACTGGAAAATAATCAGAAGCAGGCAAAAACCAGGAGTCTACTTTTACCAGTAGACTGGAGATGACAGAAGCAAATCAGAGACCCCAGAAATAGATCAATAGAAAGGATCCAATGCGAAGAATAAAATAGACCTAGGAAAAGAGAATAAATGCCTCAGGGACTTGTAGGGACAATAGTAAAAGGTCTACCATTTGTGTAATTTTAGTCCAAGAAGGAAAAGAGAGAGAGAATAGAAGCGGAAAAAAAAAAAAAAAAGATTTGAGGAATTAGTAGCTGAAATTTCCCCATTTTGGTGAAAGACATAAACTTCTAAACCCAAACATCTTTATGAATCCCAAGCAGAATAAGTACACAACACACACCTAGACATATAATTAAACTATCAAAAACCAAACACAAAGAGAAAAATTTGAAAACAACCAGAGAAAAAAATAATCTCATACAGAGGAAGAAATATAAATATCACTGACTTCTCATCAGAAAGAATGGAGGTGGGCAGCCCAGGTGGCTCAGTGGTTTCGTGCCATCTCCAGCCCAGGACGTGATCCTGGAGACCTGGGATCGAGTCCCACGTTAGGATCGTTGGGCTCCCTGCGTGGAGCCTGCTTCTCCCTCTGCCTGTGCCTCTGCCTCTCTCTCTGTCTCTCATGAATAAATAAACAAAATATTAAAAGGAAAGAAAGAAAGAAAGAAAGCCAGAAGATAGTGGGACACATCTTTATTTATTTTTTATTTGAGAGAGAGAGAGAGAGAGACAGAGCACAAGCAAGGGGACAGGGGCGGGGTGCATAGGGAAAGGAGAAGCAGACTCCTCACTGAGCAGGGAGCTCAATGTGGGGCTGGATCCCAGGACTCTGAGAACATGACCTGAGCCAAAGGCAGATGCTAAACTGACTGAGCCACCCAGGTATCCCAAGGATGATATCTGTAAAGTACTCGGTGGAAAAAACCTGTCAACTCAGAATTTTGTATCCATGAAAAATAACTTTCAAAATTGAAAATGAAACCAAGACATGTTCAGGCAAATGAAAACCAAGAAAATTCCTCACCAGTAGACCTGCCCAAGACAAATTCTAAAGGCAGTTCTTCAGATGGAGGAGACATTCCACCAAACCAGATTATGAGGAAGAAACAAAGAATGTGAGAAATGGCAAAATTATGGTTGAATATAAAAGACCACTTTCCCTCTTTTTAAAGTGCATGTGACTATTTAAAGCAACAATTGTAAATTGTAGGGTTTGTAGTGTCTGTAGGGGTGATATGTATACAACAATTACATGTCACATAAAGAATGGGGAGGTCGTGGCTAATGGACCCATCAAGTTGCAAGGTTTTTATATTTTAGGAGAACACAGGTAGCTTGCCACTGTCCTGCAGTCAGGAGGTAGCAGAGCAAAGGATGACTCATGTCCAAATCCCAACCTGTTTCTTCTACATCAGACCCACTGAGTGGGTAAGGAGGAGGAAGCAACATAGGATAGAGTGTGACAGCCTCAAGTAGCCTCTGGGTTCAACAGCTGCTACACCCGGAGGATTCCCAGGCCCTGGAGTCTGACCCAGTGGATAACCGGGCCGTATGTGCCAGGGCAGGGATGGGGTGGCAGGGATGGGGCCTCAGGGCGAGGCCAGAGCAAAGCACCAGACTCTCATCAAGGCTTGAAGTCAGTTCGTGTGTGTGAGCAGGTGCACCTGTGAAGAGGTGACCTCCAAGAGGTTAGGAAGGTGTCCACTGCCACGGTGAATCCTGACCCCACGCCCTGGCCAGGAAGTGGCTAATTATCCCTGGACATCACCTTTCCAGCTATCCAGGCTCACCAAGGCCTCTGCAGAAGAGCTAGGACAAAGCAGGTCAGAATTTTTGTGGGGGGAATGGGGGCAGGCCAAGGGTGTCCCTCCAGCACTGCAGAGTCTGCCTCCTAGAGCCCGGGAAACCTGTTCCCTCCTTCCATTCATGCAGGGTACCTATAAAGCCATAAAACCTGGACTCCGGACCCAACACCCCAGAACCAGCCCCACGTGTCTGCTGCTCACCAGCGCTTACAGGGCTGGGAGGCACCCTGCTCCTCAGTGTCTGAGCTCCGGGTGCCCCTCTGAGCATCTAGATCCTGCCATGCCATCTTCTTCCCCTGTTGTCCCCACCACCCTAGAGGTGAGAGCTGCCTTCTACAGTTACTTTCTCTGGGTTTTCCTTAGTGTCCCCTTGCTTCTTTTTTTTGTTGTGTGTAACCAATTCCTTCAATTTCCTCTGTTGGGGCACCTGGGTGGCTCAGTTGGTTAAGCATCTGACTTAATTTTGGCTCAGATCATGAGATTGGGCCCTGCATCAGGCTCTGCACTCAGTGGGGCATCTGCTTGAGATTCTCTCCCTCTGCCCCTCCCCCTACTCACTTACTCTCTCTCAAAACAAATAAATCCTTTAAAAAATGAATAAATAAATTTCCTCTGCTGAACTTCTGCATGATTACTGTTTTCCTGGCAGGCTCCTGCTGCTATGGAAAGAAACAGAGGTGCTTCTCCCAGGAGCCTGCTATGGTTCACAGGAGACAGTGTGGGACAGAGGGAAGGACATGGGCTTGGGGCCATGATGGGCCTAAGTCCAAACTCCAGCTCTACTTACTCCCTGAGTGACTGGGGGCAAGCCTCGGTTTCTCCGAGTTTCTCTACACCTCAGTTTCTTCACTTGAAATCAGGCCGATAACACAAACCTGATTAGAGACAAAAACCACAATTTGAACTAAATCAGGCAAAAGGGTGAGATCATTTTGGAAAGTTTCCAGAAAAAGAGCTTATCAATTACAAAGGGTGAGAAAGCAGGGGAATGCTTGCCTCATGTTTGACAGGAACCAGGACTCCCAGTATACGGGGGATCTCTCTCTGCTTCTGTTTGTGGACCTGATTCGTACCATGTAGGAGAGGAAAGTGGCCCCAAGTAGCTTCCAGACTCTCACCTTCACAGCTTTGCTCACATAAGAAAGGACTCCTCCTGCTAGGCCCAGCTCAGTAGTTCAGGTAAAAACCCCCACCTGTGCCACCTCTCAAATGCCTGAGGATGCTTCCCGATTCATTCCTTTGGTAGAGACATAGAAAGCCTGTGTTAAAACACCAAGTATAGGGGCACCTGGGTGGCTCAGCGGTTGAGCGCCTGCCTTCAGCCCAAGGAGTGATCCTGGAGTCCTGGGATTGAGTCCCACCTCAGGCTTCCTGCATGGAGCCTGCTTCTCCCTCTGCCTGTGTCTCTGCCCCTCTCTGTCTCTCATGAACAAATAAAATCTTAAAAAAACAAACTGCCAAGTATACAAGGTCATTATCAGGCAACAATAAGCAGCCTGGGCTTGCCCCAGGTTTTCTGTGGGAGCCTATTGAGTCACTTTCCCTTTCTGAGCCTCAGTCTCTCCCTCTGTCAAGTGGGTACACCAGCTCCATGATTGTGAGAGTCAAGAGTGGCAATGAAGACAGACTTTAACATCCATGTGACGCTCTGTTCATAAGAGGGGTGGACACCTGGGGTTTATCCCAGGTCGAGAAACTAGTGCTACCAACAGAGGGTGGGAGCCAGAGGAAAGGAAGCATAACAACAGGCTTAGAAAAGTAGCAGAGCTCATACAGCAGGTAAGCCCCACTGGCCCAGAGAAGAAGGACGTGCCCCCTGGAGAGAATATCTCAGTCTGGAGAACTCACCTCTACAGGATCAAAACGAGACCGTCCTTCTGACATGGTGACCTTGCTCTGGCACTTCTCTAGTCCTACCGCTGCTTGACCCTTCAGCCACGCTAAATTATTCACAGGCTCCTGAATATATCACTGTTTTACCTCAATGTCTTTGCAAAAACTGTTTCACTGTCCTCCTGGAAAACTACTACACATCCCTCAAAGCCCATTTCAGACATTTCCTCTGTGAAGTCCTGTTTCTTAGCAGCAGACCCTCCCTGCCCCATTCACCAGGGTTGATTACCCCCTCTTTCTTTGTACACCAGTGTGCCTAATACTTCCTGCAAGACAGATGTGGTTCTCAGCCCTCTTTTGTGGATCTGCTGCATCAGGATCACCTCAGAAGTGATCTCAAAATATTCAGGCCCAACCCACCCCCATCCTATGAGAATTTGACTCAGGGAGTCTAGGATGGGGCCAGGTATCAGAAGTTTAAGTTGGTTGTAATGCTCAGTTAGGAGTAGGCAGCTTGCTGGGGTGTGAACTTTGAAAGCAGAGTTTTCTGCTATATACCAGGGCCCAGCTCAGAAGAGTGCTGAGTGAGTATGGAAGGAGGGAGGGAAAGAGGAAAGGTGAGTAGAGGAAGCAGTGGGAGGATGAACATGGGCATGATCAGGGATGGACAGGCAGGAAGGGGCAGGAGGCAAGGGGTCTCACAGGTGAAACTTCTGGACGATTTCTGCCTCATGTCTTGCTGGATATTGGTAAAGACACCAGTTCTGGAGTCAGACGTGACAGTGTTTGAGGCCTGGTTCTGCCACTCACTAGCTGTGTGTGCCTCCACCCCTGTTTCTCTGCCTACCAGCAGTCGTGGCCATAACCTGCCTCATGACAACGTTTGGAGAATCCAGAAGGGCCTTGGAGTCCTGTGTTCTTTAAGCGTTCCTGTGCATGCACCTCACCTGGAGATCTCGTGAAAATGTGGATTCTGACTTGCTGATGTATGGTCTGGAGCCAGAGAGTCTTCAGTTCAATCTCCCAGATGGTGTTGGAGCTGAGGGTCTGTGGGCCAACTCTGAGCTGCAGGGCTACAGAACACACAAACCAGCTAGGCTCCCTCTCAGGCTACCACCCTGTTCCTCTGCAACAGAATGGGCAGCAGGCCAGGCGTGCCCCTGACCTGAGTGCTGTGTGTGTGCAGGCCCTGTGCTCCACACGGAGCAAAGGGAGGCTCCTGCCTGCTCAGTGCTGGACCAGCAGTGACCGAGCTACTAAAACCATCCTGTAGGGAGTCCTGCTGCTGCAGTAACCAATTGCCACAAACGCAGTGGCTTACAACAGGAATGTATTCTCTTAGGGTTCTGGAGGTCAGAATATGAAATGAGTCTTAAAGAACTCAAGGTGTTGGAAAGGGCCCCTTCCTTCTGGAGGCTCCAGGGGAGAATCTATTCCCTAACTCTCCCAGATTCTAGAGGCTTCTGGCATACTTGGGCTTGTGGCTGTGCCACTCCAAGCTTTGTTTCTACCATCCCATTGTCTTATCCTCTTTCTGACCCTCCCGTGTCCTTATAAGGACCCCTGTGGATACACTGGGCCCACCCACATAATCTGGGATAATTGCCCCAAGTCAAAACCTTTACATTTATCAGCACCTGCAAAATCCATTTTACCATGTCAAGTAACAAAGTCACATGTTCTGGAGAAGAGGATGCAGACATCTTTGGGGGGCGTTACCCTGCCTGCCACAATGACTGTCTGGGTATATCATCAGAACTTCCTAAGTCAGACCCTGACAGCAGCTCCTAGGCTGTTCATCTCCAGAGATCAAGCCCCTCGTCACGGTCCCTTCAAGATCCGGGCTCTAGGCCAGAAGAGCGACTTCTTCCACTGGCCATTTCTTAGTCTGACCCTTCCTGTCCTGTGCATTGACTTCTCAAGTGTCAGAGGCTGAAGGGCCAGGGCCAAGATCATGCTATTTCCCCAAGCCCAGGGCACACAGCTCATAAGAGCCAGGGAAGAGGTAACCTCTTGGCAGCAAAGAAGAAAACTGGCAGGAGGGCCAGACAAAAGCAGTCAGAGCACTGGCCAAGGAGGAAGAGTGGATAGTCATTGGAAAGGAAAAGAAAGCTAACAAATCCAGCGCTGCTTTTCCCTAAAACAGTGACTCCCTTGGCCCCACAGACCCTGCCACACTGGTGTGAACTGAGTGTGAATCACTTGATGGCCACATGTTCTGAGCCCATTAATGGCTCCTTGGAGCAAGTGGAGTGACAGGTGCCCGCTCCCACCAAGTAGTCAGAGAATGGGCCCACAGGGCAAACCGAGCCATGCTTTGGCCTGTCCACCATGTCCATGAGTGCAAAGACTGTGCTTTGGACTTAGAGGTAGGAGGACCAACCATCCGGATTTTCCTGAAACGGAGGGCTTTCCTAGGAAGATGGGGGTAAGTTGGCCCCACAGACCCCAGCAGTGGGCTTGGCTCCTGTTCACCCTCCAACCCCATCAGCTGGCAGGTTTCGGAGCTTTTAAGAAAGACTATCCGTGCGAAGCAATGTCTGCAGGTCCAGACGGAACTAAGGGGCCCTTGCAATTGTGGCTGCTGAGTCACACCTGTTCCAGGCAGGGCTGATTCAAGAGCTTGGTTTTCCTTGTCACTAAGAAGATGGAGGGTGGGCTCAGGTTGGAAAGAGGAAGGGAGGAACAGGTCCCCAAATTTAATACTACTCCACTGCCTACTCAGAAGCCTGCAATAGTGGCATGCCTGTCCAAGGTCAAGGATAGTCGTGTGGGGGCACAGGATGTGCTGCTGGAAGTGTGGGGTGTTGCATGCTGGGGTTAGACCCTGGATACCCTGCTTCCCAGCAGAGCAATCCTGAGCTGAGCCCTGAGTGAGCCCCTGGCATCTCTGAGCCTGTTTTCTCACCAGGAAGAGATTAATGAGACCCCCTACACAGAGTTAAGATGAACAGTAAACAACCAACTTGTGAATTTGCCTTCTACAAAGGAGGGGAGGTGGCTCCCATCCTGACCAAGGTCAGTAGGAAAACAAATTAGCAACCAGAGGCTGCCTGGTGAGCTGTGAATTAGAACAAAGGGAGCAGGACAAACCCAGGGCTTTCACCCAAGCTCAGGACCCAGGGCCAGTCCCTCCCTCCCAGCTGTTCCTTCTTCAGTATTTCTCACCCGTCCCTGGCACTCCCATCCTTCCAGCATTACCTCATGTTGGCTGTGTTACAGATGATTTAGATCCTGGTTCCATTATATGACACACAAACACTCTGCTACATTTAAAAAAGAAAAAAATTTTTTAACATAAGTGATCTCATTTGACTGTCCCAGCAACCTTTTGGAAATAGGTGTTAATCTACCCATTTACCGATGTGGAAACTGAGACTTGGAGAGGCTAAGAAAGTCAGACCCACATCTCCAGACACTAAGTTCAATGTTTTCCCCACTGAATGAGACCCTGTGACATCAGACGTGTTGGCAGGGGAGGGTGTCCCTCTGCAGAGAATGCCCCCCAGCTGACAGCACCTGGAAAACACTCCCGTCCTTTGGGTAACTTCCTGGCAGTCCAAATTACTTGACAGGTAGAAAGTTCTTTCCAAAAGGATATGGGTCTCCTTCTCAGTCCCCACTTGACTGCTGAGAGATAATCCTGGGTCTTATCTCTGACTCATCCTCCCATACCCCTTACCCCAGACACCCTGAGCCAACTTCCCTCAGCTGCTGAACATGGAAGGGACAACTCCAATGTACTTGTATGTGAGACAAGGAAATTTACTAGGCTGAGCAGAAAAGAATAATCTCAGTAGGAGGATAATCATGTAAACTACAATCAGGAAGGAGTCCCAGTCCCCTGGTGGGCTGTGCTGGCCTAAATCACAGAGCCCCGCTCTGCTCTCATGGTGCCTCCACCTGACCTCAAGAAAGACCTGACACCCTCAGGAATCCAGCCTGAGAAGGGGTCAGGAACAAAGCTCTGGACCTTGTCCCCTGACAGAGGGCTACAAAACTACTTACTGACTTTTGTAGACTGGGAGATTTTGAAGACCAGAATCGACCAGAACGTTAATACGAAGGAAGCACCAAAGCATTTGTCACCAGATATGGCTGCCAATTTGACCAGCCTCACAGCCCGTGCAGGAAGGGGAGGAAGGTGCGGGTAGAAGGCAATCTTACAAACTCAAAGAGGTGAATCCAGCAATGCTCGCTGCAGCATCCTTGTGATCTGGTGGCCCTGGAAACAGCCTATGTGCCCACCAGTAAAGGAATCAGTAAGTGGACTATAATACCCTCACCTATATCATAGAATTTTTTGCAGTATTAAAAAAGAATGAGAACACTATGAATCTCAAAAACTTAAAAAAAAAAAAAAAGCTACCATATGATCCAGCAATTCCACTTCTGGGCATTTATCAGAAGGAAACAAAAACACCAACCCAAAGAACTATCTGCACCACCATGTTCAGTGCAGCATTATTTAGAATAGCCAGGACATTGAAACAACCTAACTGCTCAGCAATGGATGGATGGATGGATGGATGGATGGATAAAGGAAATGTGGTATCTATATAAAATGGAATATGATTTGGCCCTAAAAAAGAAGGAAATCTTGTCAATTGTGACAACATGGTTGGACCTTGAGGGTTTTACACTAAGTGAAAAAAAGACAAATACTATATGATCTTATTTGTATGGAAAATCTAAAAACAAATTCATTCCTAGATACAAAGAACAGATTGGTGGTTGCCAGAGGAGGGCAGTGTATGTGGAGAAAATGGGTGAAGGGGCTCAAACCGCTGAGCTACCCAGGCATCCCTACACTGATTTTTTTTAAAGCAAACTGCATGGGACGCCTGGGTGGCTCAGCGATTGAGCATCTGCCTTTGGCTCAGGGCATGGATTCTGGAGTCCCGGGATCAAGTCCCACATCAGGCTCCCTACATGGAGCCTACTTCTCCCTCTGCCTATGTCTCTGACTCTCTGTGTCTCTCATGAATAAATAAATAAAATAAAATAAAATAAAAAGCAAACTGCAAAGGGTGCCTGGGTGGCTTAGTTGGTTAAGTGTCTGACTCTTGATATCAGCTCAGGGTTGTGAGTTCAAGCCCTGCATTGGGGCCCATGCAGGGCATGGAGTCTACTTAAAAAAATAAAAAATAGGGACACCTGGGTGGCTCAGTGGTTGAGCGTTTGCCTTCGGTTTAGGGCGTGATCCCAGACCCCCGGGATCAAGTCTTGCACTGGGGTCCCTGCATGGAGCCTGCTTCTCCCTCTGCCTATGTCTCTGCCTCTCTCTGTGTCTCTCATGAATAAATAAACAAAATCTTAAAAAAAAGACTGCAAAACAATAGTACAGTATATCATTTATATTTAACAAATTAGACAAGGCATTTATATATGCATATTCATGTATATAAAGTCGTAGAAAAGGATTTGGGTATATATCAAACTGCTCATAGAACCCCTGTTATCTCTGGAGAGGAAAGTAAAATTGAGGGGTGCTCAAGGGGAAATTTATTTGTAATATTGGGATTTGTATTCCTGTATTAAGTAATTAAAATTAATGACTTAACAAAGCAACAATTTAGAAAAGAAAGCAAGTGTGGTCCTGCTGGCTAAGGTGTATTCCAAGACAGAAAAGAGATGAGATACTTGATGGGACGAGCACTGAATGTTATATTATACATTGGCAAATTGAATTTAAATATTTAAAATAAATAAAAAACTTAAAAAAAGAAAGAAAAGAGATGGGGTTGACTTTCCATGTGAGGTTGGGGGAGGAGCCTTGGGATGGATGTAAGGAGCTGACTTCATTCTGTCCTTGGTGCTTGAACACTCTTCCCAAGCACTTCCTGAGCACTGAGGCTTTGCCTGTTCACTGGTCAAGTGGCAAGTGCATCGTCCATGGGGGCATAAGAGGAGAACAAGCTTCCTTCAACTAATATACTCACCTTGGCCCCATCTGATTCTAGTACACAGAGGGCTGGTTAGCTTTTCTCCCATACCTGGGAAGAATGGAGTCTAGGAGGACAAACTGAGCTGCTTTGAGTTCCTTTATGCCGTGAATTCCTACATTATAGGACATAGAGGGTGCCTTATCCATTCTCTGCTGAAGCCAGCTTGGCCTGTTAGTATTATACTCCAGGAGCAGCTTGGAGGAAGGGGGCCTTGGGAGAAGAGAATAGAGGATCAAGGTGGCTATCCTACTTTGCAACCTTGCATTTCGAGCTCAGCAAGAGACAGAAGCTCTCAGGAGAGACCATCACTTGGAGTCATTTCCCCGGTTAAAGAGTGGAAACCCACAGCAGTGGGCAGGGGCAGAACTACAGGTACTCGAGTGCTGGCCTGACAAGCAGCAGAGGCTAGATTCCAATGTCCATGGGCGAACAGGTGGGGCAGAGACCCAAGACCAGACTCCCTGTGTGATGAGGAAACTGGGTGCAGTGGGGGAGCTCAAGACAGAGACAGAAAATTCTCTCCCTGGGACACCTGGGTGGCTTAGTGGTTGAGCGTCTGCCTTTGGCTCAGGTCATGATCCCTGGGGTCCTGGGATCAAGTCCTGCACTGGGATCGCTGGAGGGAGCCTGCTTCTCCCTCTACCTTATGTCTCTGTCTCCATCTCTCTCTCTCTCTGGTGAATAAATAAATATTTTTTAAAAAGAAAATTCTCTAAGACTTCTGGTGTCTAGAAATGACAAACTAAGTTTCCGGACCATCACTTACAACATGACAGTAAGGAACCTGTAGACCCCAACAAGAAAATCACCAGGAATCCCAATAGAAAAGCAAAGCATCAAAGCTAGCTGAGCATCTCTGCTGAGCTGTGGTCACCGTGACTTCCACACTGACAACTGCATGAACACCAGAGACAGGAGATAAAGACTCAGGCCCACCTAGGTGGGAGATCTACTAGGTCACCCCACATAAATCTGGGGCCCAGCAAAAAGGATGAATAAGAAAAATACTCTGTTGTCTGACACCTTGGCACTGGGTAGAGGTAACAGGGGGAAATTCCCCTGGAGATTCATAACCACGAGCGCGCCCACATGGAGGCTTGCAGTCTGAACTCATGCACCTGAGAAATTAAAGAAAACACAAAAGCAACCTCAAGCAGAGACTTGTCTGAAGTGTCCCGATTTGGTAGCATCTCCTCCTTCAGTGTAGAACAAACCATTTTAATTCAGGCCTCAGAGTATTACCACAGATAAAATTCCCAGGAAAATGAGCAACTTGGAGGCCACACACACACACACACACACACACACACACAGTCCTTGGAGCATGGCCCTGCTAACACCTTGACTGATTTCAGACACCTGGCCTCCAAATCTGAGAGAATAAATCTCTTTTGTTATTCTTGTGCAGTGGCCATGCTAATCTTCTCTGTATCATTCCAACATTAGCATATGTACTGCCGAATCAAACACAAATCTCTGTTGTTTTAAGCCTCCAAGATTATGGTGATTGGTGATGGCAGCCTTGGGAAACTGAGGTAGGGGCAGAGGTAATAACCTAAGGAATAACGACTGAGACATTTCCTAAACTGTTGTAAATCATCAATACTCAGATCCAGTGATCCCAGTTAATCCCAAGCACAGAAGTTAAGAGGGAATTCATGCCTAGACACACTAGTGAAACTGGAGAACACCAAGACAAAAAGAAGATTTTAAAAGTAGCCAAAGATGGGCAGCCTGGGTGACTCAGCAGTTTAGTGCCACCTTCAGCCCAGGGTGTGATCCTGGAGACCCGGGATCGAGTCCCACATCAGGCTCCCTGCATGGAGCCTGCTTCTCTCTCTGCCTGTGTTTCTGCGCCTCTCTCTCTCTCTCTCTCTCATGAATAAATAAATAAAATCTTAAAAAAATAAAAATAAATAAAAGTAGCCAAAGAGAAAAAATATAGTCTGAGAGCTGGTTTCTCAATGGCCATAGTGGAAGCTGGAAGATGGTGGAATGATACCTTCAATGAGCCAAAAGTAATGGCTAGTCTAGAACACTATGTCCAGCAACACTATCATTCCAGAGTGAGAGTAAAAGAGAGCGTTCTTAGAAAATAAAATTATTCCCAGCAGAATCTCATTAAAGGAAATTCTGTGATCTATATCAACAGAAGGAAAATGATCCTGATTGGAAGTTTTGAGAAAAGGACAAAGGGTGGGATGGGACATTTGGGTGGCTGAGTGGTTGGGCATCTGCCTTTGGCTCAGGTTGTGATCCTGGAGTCCTGGGATCAAGTCCCACATTGGGCTCCCCGCAGGGAGCCTGCTTCTCCCTCTGCCTGTGTCTCTGCCTCTCTCTCTCTGTGTCTCTTATGAAAAAATCTTTTTTTTTTAAACTAAAAAAGGACAAAGGGCAAATAAAGGGTAAATATGGGATAATTCTAAATGAACATGGCCTGTACAAAACAGTAAGTAAGATGTCTGGGAATGTGCTGGATATTACCAGTTATTAATTTTATTCTTGCCTCGTATTGCAGAGATAGAAGCCTAGCAGCTACACCTTTCAGATTCCCATGCCGGAGGGACTCTAGTATAGCTTCCGACAATGAGAAGCATCCACACGAGAGGAGAGATGGCAGAGATGTAGAAGCCATCCTTCTGGCTCTTGTGGTAGTGGCAGAGCAGACTAGAACACCAGGTGGCACAACCCAGTATCCTGATCCCTGTAGTGAACATAGCAATTTCCTGTCATTTCCAACCCTAGATAATGTTTCCTTCTATCTCCAGTCTTGCTCTCCTTCAGGCTTTCCCACAATCTGGTGACCAAATCTCCCAGTTAAAATTTTTTTAAGTTTGTTTCTTAGAGGCGGGGGGGAGGAGAGAGAGTGCCCAAGTGAGGGGTGAAGGGCAGAGGGAGAGAGAGAGAGAGAGAGAGAGAGAGAGAGAGAAACCTTAAGCACAGCACTACACTCAGCATGGGGCTGACTCGGGGCTCCATCTCTCTGAGATCGCGACCTGAGTCAAAAATCAAGTCAAACACTTAACTACTGAGCCCACCCAATGCCCCTTTAAGATTTTGTTTTTAAGTAATCTCTACACCAAACATGGGGCTTGAATTCATAACCTCGTGATCAAGAGTTGCATCTCTATCAACTGAGTCAGCCAGATGTCTCTCAATTAAATTTTCTTCTTGACATACCTAGAAAAATTTGTTTTTCTGGCTAGACTTTTACTGTTACAACAGATAAACACACACACAAATAATGTAGAATTAAAATATGTGGAAACAATAGCATCTACACTGAAGGGGTTAATGGAGTCAAAGTGACTTAAGAATCTTGTATTATTTGGGAGGAAGGGAAAGCTTTTAATTAACTTTTGACTTTGATAGGTTAAGAATGCAGGGAGGCACCTGTGTGGCTCAGTCAGTTAATGGTTAAGCATCTGCTTTCCCCTCAGGTCATGATCCCAGGGCCCTGAGATCACGCCCTGCATCATGCTCCCTGTCCAGCAGGGAACCTACTTCTCCCTCTCCACCTGCTGTTCCCCCTACTTGTGCTCTCTCATGGGTTCTCTCTCTCTCCCTCAAATAAATAAATATTGTTTAAAAAAATTAAAAATCAATCAATCAATAAATAAAATACACTATTTATGGGTCACCTGAGTGGCTCAGTTGGTTAAGCATCTGACTCTTGATTTTGGCTCAGGTTGTGATGTCAGGGTCATAAGATCAAACCCCACATCAGTCTCTGCACTGGGCATGGAGCCTGCTTAAGATTCTCTCTCTCCCTCTCCCTTTGCCCCTCCCTCACCCCATTTGCATGCTTGTGCTCTGTCTCTAAAAAAAAAAAGTATCTACAAGAGTATCAAAGAAACAGTAAATTATTGAAAATAACAAAAGGAATGCAGTCTCTTTGTGGCATAATTATAAATCTGCATTGAGAGACATTTTTTAAAAGACTTCAATAAAATTAGAATTACATCATGTTTGTTTGACCCATAACTTGCATCATGAAAAAAAGTTAATTCAAAATGGATCATAGACCTGAACGTAAATCTTAAAACTACGGGGAGAAAGCCTTTGCAACCTTGGGTTAGGCAAAAATCTCTTAGCTAGGACAACAAAAGCACAATCCATAAAAGAACAAATCAATAAATGGTACTTCATCAACATTAAGACTTTTGCTCTTCAAAAGATACTCTTAAGAGAATGAAAAGACAAACCATGACCTGAGGGAAAAGAAATTTGCAAAGCAAAACTCTGATGAAGTAGTTGTATCCAGGATATAAAGATTTCTCAAAACTCAATAAGAAACAACCCAGTTAAAATGAACAAAAGATTTGAACAGACACCTCACCAAAGAATATATGCAGATGGAAGATAAGCACATGAACAGCAGCCTCAGCATCGTAGAGGGAAGGGTGGGATATCTGGGGAGGAAGGATAGCAATAGCAAGGAAGAAATCCTTGGGTCTGATGGATTTGTTCATTATCTTGTGTGTAGTGTTGGGTTCATGGGTATACACAGGTGTCAAAACTTACCTAATTATACATTTTAAATATGTGTAGTTTATTGCACTGTCAATCATACTTCAATAAAGTTCTATTTTAAAAGACTTATAAAAGCAGAAATATACCATGTTGGTGGGCTGGCAAACTCAACAGTCTCCCCAATTTGAGTTTAAATTCAATGAAATCCCAATTAAAATATATCCCAGCTGCTTTTTTTTTCTTTTGTGGAATTTGATGAGCTAATTCTAAGCTTATATGGAAATGCAAAGTGCCAAGAATAATCAAGACACTCCTAACATTTTTCCCACAATGTGAAAGAATTTGGTTGATAAAATATAAAGATTATTATAAATCTATAGTAACTAAGATAGTATGGTATTGGCTCAGGAATAGACCAATGGAACAGGAGAGAGAGCCCAGAAATAGGCTAATGTTTATCCGGACCCTTGAGATGGGCTGTAGAGGAGAAAAAGGGGCAGACTTTGCAATAAATGGCTCGAACAGCTGGGCATTTTTTATGAAGGTGGGAGGGTGAAAACCAGACCCCTATCCCACACCATACAAAAAGGTCAATTCTAGATGGAGGAAAAACCAAAAGGCCAGACACAATAATTGTAGAAGATAACACAAGTGAGTATCTTCAAGATGTCAGTGTAGAGAAAAAAAAAATTTTTAAACACATGAAAAGCACAAACTCTAGAGGAAAATATTAATAATCTCAACTATTTTAAAATTCAGGATTTATATCTTCAAAAGGAAAAAGACAGTTTACACAGTGAGAGAAGGTATTTGCAACATAAAAACCAAACCAAAAAATTGATATCAAAACTATATAAATAACCGGTTGCCAGGGCCTAGGGAGAGCAGAGATTGGGGAGTTATTGTTTAACAGGGATAGAGATTCAGATTTATAAGACTGGAAAGAATTACAGGAATGGGTGGTGGTGCTGGCTGCACATCAGTGCGACTGTACTTAATATTACTGAATTCAAGATGGTCAAGAGGGTAAATTTTATGCATTTTAACACAAGAAATAAAAAAGATGACCATTAAAAAGCTATATAAATAGCCCTATAGCAAATATTTTTCTAGGCATTTCACAAAAGAAGAAATTCAAGCAGCTAATAAAATACGAAAAGATGCTCAATTTCATTAATAAATCAGGAAAATGAACACTGAACCACAAAAAGATTATTGCATACATATTATCAGCACAATCAAATTCCAAGACTACCAAGTGTTTAGTGAGGCTGTGAGTCACAGGAGCTCTCATGCACTGCTTAGAAGACATATAAATTGGTGCAACCACTTTGGTGAACAATTTGGCATCTTCTGATGAAGTTGAGTAAAAACATACCTAGAGAAACTCATGTGTATCTGTACCAAGAGTCATGAACAATTCTTTATCCACAGCAGGTTTCTTATTAAACCAGAATATTAGAAACAGCTCAAATTTCCATAGAGCGGATTGGATAAAGGAATGGTAGCATATTAATAAAGGGAGTACTATACAGCTATGGAAATGGATGAACCACAACACAGACGAAGCTTACAAATATTATGTTGTGCAATGACTACAAAAGGATACATTTACTGTAACTCAGTTTCTTTAAAAATTTATATATACGTTGGGACACCTGGGTGGCTCAGTGGTTGAGCATCCACCTTCGACTCAGGGCATGATCTCAGCCCAGGGATTGAGTCCCACATGGGGCTCCTGCAGGAAGTCTGCTTCTCCCTCTGCCTATGTCTTTGCCTCCCTCTGTGTGTCTCTCATAAACAAAATCTTTAATTAAAAATTTTATATATATGTCAAAAATATGCAAAATATAGATACTGTCTATGGATTAATACATAGGTGTTAAAATTGAATAAAAAGCAAGAAATAGGGATCCCTGGGTGGCGCAGCGGTTTGGCGCCTGCCTTTGGCCCAGGGCGCGATCCTGGAGACCCGGGATCGAGTCCCACGTCGGGCTCCCAGTGTATGGAGCCTGCTTCTCCCTCTGCCTGTGTCTCTGCCTCTCTCTCTGTGACTATCATAAATAAATAAAAAATTTAAAAAAAAAAAAAAGCAAGAAATATCATCTTGAAGGTCAGGAGATAGTTATTTCTGGGAGAAGGGAGGACATGGTCAATGGGGAAGGCATACACACAGGTTTCTTGGAGTGCTGGCAGTATTCCATGTGCTCAAGTCCAATAGGCCTCTTCCCTAACATGGAATGAAAATCCTTCTGTTCAGGCTGATTGATCCAGCCTAAGTAATGTGCCTAGCCCTGACCAATGAATGCCTGGAGCTGACTGGCTTATGTCCAGAGTTCTGAACCAATCCCTGGCAAGAGAGTCAAGATTTCTTAAATCAGGTCCACTCCTAAAGCTGGGGTGGGATCAGCTTTCCCCAAGGCACCTGGACCACTTGGGGAAGGCAGGGATAGCTAACTAAAATCATGGTTCTTTTAAGAAGTAAGGAGGAGGACATGAATACTGAAAAGGTACCTAGCCATGTTGTGTGTCCATCCATCATTGGTGCTGCTGTGATTTAGCACTCACAGATGCCATTCCTGACCCCACTAACACTGGACTCCAGAACCCTCTTCTGGTGGCACTGTATTAGAAATCTCTAAATCTCACTGGCAGGACAAAGCGTTTTTTTATCACTCACTGGGGACTCGAGGACCCAGGAAAGAGCACAGAGTTGAGTCTAGGTCATTGGCACTCCCTAGGCACCATCTTTCCCTTTGGTTCTCTTAGTGAGAGGGTGCCCACTTCCCATCTATTCTGAGATTCCTCTAAAATAGGAGAGGCACTTGTTCTTATGCTGAGTAGCCAGGGGCAAAGGGGAAAGACACCCTTTGATGAACAAACCATGTTCTGACCCATTCCTCCCTTTAGCCCTCTGGCAACCTTATATGGCAGATAGGGCTATTACTAGTTCCACTGGCAGACGAGGAAACTGAGTCTCAAAGAATTTAATTGCCTTGCTCAAGTTCACACAGCTAAGTGGCAGAAGAGGGGTTTGCATCCATCTCTCTGACTCTGAGGCGGGATCTCTTCCCACAGCCTCAGACTGTCTCCTATTAATGAGCTTCAGATCATGAATAACCGAAGCAGGTTTGATTGGAAAAGCAAATGGCTTCTCAAGAAATAATGCAGAAATGGGAGGCTAGGGAAAATTCTACCCAGGACCTTGCTAGAAATCTCAATCCTTCCAAGGCTGGTCACGCTGGAGTTATAGTTGGCTATTTTGTTTTTTTTTTTTGTTGTTGTTGTTGTTGTTTCTTTCTTTGTTTTTAAATATTATTTATTTATTTATTTATTTATTTATTTGAGAGAAAGGGAGAGAAAGCATGAGTGGGGGTGGAAGGATGGGCATAGGGAAAGGAAGAAGCAAGACTCCCCACTGAGCAAGGAGCCCAATGCAGGACCTTGAGATTGTGACCCAAGCCAAAGGCAGTTGCTTAACCAACTGAGCTACCCAGCCACCCCATAGCTGGTTATTTTGGTTCTGTCCCTGACAGTGTCTAAGTCTCAATCCATCCATCAACCCCACTCCTACCCATAACTTAAATTTCCAGATTAAGACTGGGAGGGATGATATTCCAGAGATCAGAATGAGGACTCCCTGGGAGGGTCAGAATTAAAGAATCTTTCTCCAGTTCAACTCCCTAGCCAATGCAGAAATCCTCTAGTACCATGAACCCATGACTAGACACCTCCAGGGTCAGGGAGCCCACCTTCACCACCAGGCAGATCCCTGACTTGCACTGAGTCAAGAGTCCTCACCAGGTAATGACCACCCCATGGTGAAGTTCTAACTATCTGCAACAGCATGGGAGGTAAGTGTCTCCATGACCCTCCTTTGGGGAGAATAAGGGGGCAGGGGAAAGAGAAGAAAAGAGAGAGAAAATGGTAAGCACAAGGTAGAGGAAAAGATATTTTTTCCCCGAGGCTAGGCTAAATAATTCCAGTCCTGCAGTCCAGCACACCATTTCCAGAAAGATGCTCCCCTACCAGAATCAAATTTACACAGGGTGTGGGGGGGGGAGTACATAGGTTTGCATATGACACACACAAATAAATAAATGCACTGACACACACCTGAGATCCAGCCCTTGGCCCTGGCACGGTACAGCCTCAGCCCCAAACATCTGCCCTCAAACTGACACCTCTCAGGCCCCCAAGAAATGCTTCAACACTGCTACTGTCCTGTGTTCCACCCTCACGTACCACAAAGATTTGTGGATTCCACCACTAGCAAGGTTGCACACAGTGCAGAGAGGCTGAAAGGAGCAGAACTGCCTGGGTAAAAGACAAACCAAATAACTTGTGGAATCTTTCTTCACGGAGGGCAGGAATGCATCCTGGCATTCCATGTATCATTTAGGAGGGGCGCTGAGTATTCTCTGGCTTCTTTCTGTGTCCCTGTGAGCGGTGCGAGAGCTATTCATGAATGACTATGGTATTTCCAAGAGTTGTCTGAGAGTGACTGAGAAACTTTGCAATAAATGATTTGTATTAATCTGAAATTCGAGTATATCTAGGTCCAGACATAGTATGCATAAACCACGATGCCAATTTTTTTTATACTGTCAGCTAGATAGCGGCTAAACTTCAGGTTTGCAGAAAGTTCATAATACAAATATTTAACAATTTTAATTCTTAAAAAGGTACAAGTAGTTGGGACGCCTGGGTGGCTAAATGGTTTAGCACCTGCCTTTGGCTCAACGTGTGATCCTGGGGTCCTGGGATGGAGCCTGCTTCTCCCTCTGCCTGTGTCTCTCCCTGTCTCTCTGTGTGTCTCGAATGAATGAATGAATGAATCTATCTATCTTAAAAAAAAAAGGTACAAGTAGTCTCAGCTTTATTTAAATAATCATATTGAATTCTCCTGCCTGTCGCTTCTGCTTGCCCTGGGACCCACCCTTGGACCCTCAGCTCCAGCGTTGCCACAACCTGCTCGGAACCTCTAGGTCTGGCCTATCAGCTTGTGCTCTGCACCCAGCTAGGCCCTCCTGGCCCCCGGGGGCCTCTCAGGGACAGGTGTTAGAAGAAAAGAAGAGCGACTCCTTTGAGCCACTAATCTCAGAGTTTGAGGGAAGATAGCTGTTAGGGACAGACTTGTTTTTATTTATTTATTTATTTATTTATTTATTTATTTATTTATTTATGATAGTCACAGAGAGAGAGAGAGAGAGAGAGAGAGAGAGAGAGAGAGAGAGAGGCAGAGGGAGAAGCAGGCTCCATGCACCGGGAGCCCGATGTGGGATTCGATCCCGGGTCTCCAGGATCGCGCCCTGGGCCAAAGGCAGGCGCCAAACCGCTGCGCCACCCAGGGATCCCAGGGACAGACTTGTGATCCCTTTTTACAGCTTATGACAGAAATGCCTAGTAGAGGAAAAGGTTACATCTATGTTGGAAGCTGACAAGAATAATCCACATGCAAAAAATGACAAGGACTTTATGCTAAATACAGAGCATGTAGGAATAAATTACAGAAGGACTTTTGGGACCACCCCCAAGCTACCTCGCCTAGGAGAGGCCTGGCCTCACAAAATTAACAGCTCTCCAGAAGGGGGAAGAATAATCAGATTGAATCCTTGGGAAGCAGGGTGTAAAAACACAGAACGTAGCCAAGGAGTGAGTCCCTGCTCCCCCCGCCCAGCATTCTGAAGCACACTGTGAATCTAAGAGAATCATTTTCAAACATCATTACATGGCAGCAGTCCCAACAGCGCTCATAAATATTTTTGTATTGACTTTTGTTTTAGTCTTTAACAGTATCCTATGAACTTTTTCAATAAACAGTGCAAGGCAAAGGAAGAGAAGTTTCAGAGAGCAGAATAAATCTCTGAAATGTTAACATAAACTCCCAGCCAACACTGCCTTGGACTGCCAAGGAGGAGCACGGGGCATTGAGGGAGATTCAGGCACAGACCAGGCATAGATGTGGCCACCTGGGCTCTGCCAGCGTCTCCAGCAGTGTCGCCAAGCAGAGAGGGAAGGAAGATTCCAGAACAAGAGAAGGAGGTCAGCTGGAGTAAGAGAATGGGAAGGGAGTCTCAGCCAATCACAGAGGTGTAAGGTGTCTCCGAGACACCTGCCCTGTGCTATGGGCTTAAGCGCTCAGGCTGTGGAACCAGAGTTCGAATCCTGGCTACACCACTAACTAGCCATGCACCCTCAGACTCAGTTTCTTTATATTTAACTTGAGGGTAAAAACAGCATCTGCTCACCCAAGGCCAATTGTCAGCATTAAATGAGACAATCCATTTGAAGTCGCCTAGCACAGCGGGTAATGTGCTCAATAAATTGTGCCTGATGTGATTTTCACAGGCAGGGCTTTGGGGGTTCTAGACAGTCCCAAGGATATCCCACAGGTCAGTATCTCTCATTCTAAAGTGTCTCTCAGTTCTCCCAGGGACAACCAAGTTCTGGGAAACATGTTGTCGTGAAACACTAATTTGTTTACAGCTATTTACTGTGGAAGACGGGCGATGAATACCTGGCCAGAGACGGTTAATACAGCTCCTGGGAGACAGGTATGTTCAGGAAGCCAAAGCACGGATCAGCTGGTGGCTGGTGAATGCCAGGACCAAGTGGCGTGTCCTGGTGGGAGGAGCACAGCTCCAGGACAGAACCTGGTTCCCGCTACAGCCTGTGTGGTCCCTGACCACATCACTTCACCTCTCCAGGTCTTGATTTTTCTAGTTAATAAAATGGACATGGTGGTGCCATCACCAGGATCACTACAGAAAGCAAAGAGTTAGATAGAGTCTGGCTTGAACAGGTACAGCTTCAACCTTAGGGGACTGAGTGAATGGTGCTCCCGTTGACGTCAGAAGATCCAGTGGGATTTCTAGCTCAGCTGAAACCTCAGCAAATCACTTCTGTGTCAGGATCCAACTGGATAGTGTCCCTAAAAGTGCTTTAGTTGTGACAGTAATTTGCCAAGCATACTATTTGCCAAGCAGTCTTATATACTGGGCCTCATTGAAACCTGAGGTTCAGAGAGGTAAAGTGATTTGCCCAGGGTCACACAGCAAGTAAGTGGAGAAGCAGATCAGATGCTAGTTTTGCAACCCTGAATCCGCAGCCCTTTATCTCTGTGCCTGCCCCAGAGCTTGGGGCTCTACGGCTTGATGAGCAGCCCAGCCCCACACCATCCCCAGGCCCTGGCCTACCTGCCTCTGCCTGGTCCCACCTATCAGCTCCTTCCCCACTGGTGAGAGGACCCAGGGACTATCTGCTGCCACCACCCCAGCATCTGATGTGGCAGGGCTGGGATTTGAGCCCTGGTCCATCTGACACCTTCTACAAATGCCAAGTGGGATAATACACAGAAGCACTAAGCACGGCACAAGCCCCTATGGGTTCTCAATGTCTGTTAGCAGAGCATTGTCAGATTAGAAGTTCCTGTGGGCAGAGACTGTGTTTTCTGTGCCTGTAAACTCTGGTGATTCCAGACTGAGAAGAACACACAGTGTTTTAGCACTGGGTGAAAGAGCAGAAAGCCCAGAAATTAAGAGAGGAGAGCTATTAGGGAAGCATAGGTCATGATGCCTAATGCTGGAACCTACAAATATTAGAATGGACAGCCCCACACTAAAGCATCCTTGAAGGGTCAAGATCGAGAGGCCTTTGGATTCTGCAGTCAGGAAGTCAGGAGGCCATCATGAGAGCAGGGCCTGTCTGTAAGAGATCAGATGCCAGAGGTCTGAGTGGCTGAAGAGGGTGCTCCTTCCTGCCCAACAGGAGTAGCTAATGTTTATGGAGCAATTGTCACATGCCAACCACCGTTGAGCATATTTTTGTTCATTATTTCAGTAATTCTTCTCAATAATCCTTATCAGATGTGCTATTGTACTCATTTTAGACATGGTAAGATCAAATTAAATAATTTCTCCAAAGTCTCACAGCTAGGAAGGATGAGATTCAGGAGTTGAATGTAGTTCTCTTTGATTTCTTAACCAAAATCTTAATCGATGCAGGGGAGTAGGGCAGAGGAGAGCCAGCCAAGATGATAGAGACCCAAGATCCAGGCCACAGTGGGCAGAATACATCCCTTTCTTCTGGTTTCTGCCCACATAAGCCGTTTAGTTTGAACCAAGAATTACTTTGAGTGCCCACACATAGTTTTACAGGTTGGGGTACATCTGGACTCCAATTCTGTTAGCCATTTTGGCCCTGTGGGCCAGTAAAGAAGCTTCTGGAAGAAAATGGAGTCCAGAATCTGTTCCTCTCCCCACACACATATACTCTTTCAGGAGTAGAGTGCTCAAGCTTTCATTATCTCAATTGGTCCTCCAACCAGCTTGGGGGAGATACACATGGAATCATCCTCATTTGCCAGATATAAAACCTGAAGCTTGAGGATTCTTGTCAGAAGCCAAAGTATCAGAGTGCTAAACAGCTCTGCTGAGAGGAGGTTTTAATCTTGTTCTCACTGATCAACTCTGCCAAGAGACCAAGACTGAGATCAGAGGGAAAGTCCAGGATGAGTCACTGGTGCTACATTCATGCAGTGACCACCTACTACGAGCAGATCCTTTCCAGGCAGAGCCTTAGAGACAGAAAGACAACAATCTCTGCCTTTAACCCGGGGAGACAGACGAGGGCACGGTTGGTGACTCGTGACTGGTAAGAGCCAGGGACACCTGGACCCTTAAAGTAAAGATGTCGGGACGAGAGGGGATTACTGTCAGGGAGGGAAGGCTGCGGCTCTCCGGGACTCAGGGAGCCACCCCTCAACCCATCCTGGTGCTCTCCGCATGCAGGGCAACCAGACACCTAACACCCCAGATGGCCCAGGTCAGCAGCCCCTACGTGGTCTCCTTGCTCCCTAACAACCTCAATGGCAGCACCTGGCCATTCACTGCTTCGGGGAACAACCTGGCCCCAGCATGAGTCCCATTCAAGATAGTCCCATCCCTGCAACGAACTCTGTGTGACCCAGAGCCACTCAATCACACCCCTGAACCTTGGTTTCCTCATCTGTCCATGCGCCCCACAAAGCTGCCAGGAGAATGAGAACGGGATCCGTGGTCCACGGAAGTGCTTTTTAGGCTGTAAATGTCTTTACAAAGAGCAGGGGCTCCTCTAGGGCTCCTGATGGATCCCCACAGTTGAGGTTCAAGGCTGTGGTTCTCCTGGCTCTGAAGGTAGCAGACGAGTTAATTCTCAAGTTCGTAAGCCCTTGGGGAGCAAAGACAGAGCAAAGGGCAGGTCTGGAGGCCTCTTTTGGAAATGACAAGATCCATTTAGCAATCAATTAGCGCCGTCCCCAGGCTCCGGGCCTGCACGCTCAGCAGAAAGAATGCGCCACACGGCGCTGATTAGAAACAGATGCCCTGGCGAACGGAGCTGGCCGGCGGGGCCGGAATTCCTGGGCACCCAGCTCCTGGCTGGAGACTGCGTTCTGGGCCCCGGTGTGTGTGTGGGGGGAGGCCCGGAGACCAAGCTAGGGGAGCAGCCGCCCCGAGAATGCATACCTGCAAGGGGATTCAGAGGGGGAGGGAGGAAAGTTGACTGTCGGGAATAATCAGGAATATGATTAGTTCAACCGAATACAGAATATGACTTTTGACCAACAGATACTGATTCCACTTGTGATACAGCTGATATGCGAGGAAGTAAGGCTCTCTGGTGCCTTGGAAGATAACCTATAGCCACCAATCTCCTTGATTGAGCTCTGCAAAGAAGCCCCTTTCATACTATCCTCTTTATTTATCATAGGTCACAGACACCCTGCTGTTATGTTCATTTTGCAGATGAGCAAACTCAGGTACGAGACGTTTCATAACTTACCCAGGATGGACAGCTGATAGTGAATTCAGCATTTGAACCCAGCTGAGAGGCTCCTCTCCTGACCATGATAATGACTTCTCTACTCCCCACTTTTTCCTTCTCCTTTAACAATCAGAAGGGAAATTTTGAGCTCCTTTCCTCCAGCCTTGCAGCCCCACAAGGAAGCTCACTGCAGTGTCCCTGTCAAACCCTCCCCATGATGGAGGGCTCACTGCCTCCCCAGGCTGCTTATCCTCAGCTTGGACAGTTTACCAGGCTGGCTATCCTGTCTTCTATTCAGCCGAAAGTTGGTCCCTGCAAATATGTGGCTTCCCCCAGCAGCGCTCCTTCTGTCCTCTGAATCCACTCAGGTGTCAAATTCCTTTTCCCTGGGACCGATTCAGGGCATGACCATGCCCACCCTTATTTGTCTAAGTTGTGCAGCTTCTGTGACAGCTGCTCCCCACACCATCAGCTGTGCAGCTCCCACACCACCCCCACACCCTCCCCCAGACACCTTGTCAGCCCATTCACCCCCCTGGGGGTCCCCCAATGTGGACATGGGTCCCCTTCTTCCCACAGCACAAGAGTGAATATTCTTTAAAATAGTATTTTAACATAGTTCATTTGCCATTATAAGAGTGATACATGCTCACTATAGAAAATATTAAAAATGCAGTGAGCAGAGAAAAACACTTTCCCAGAAAGAAAAATCAACCATGGTTCCACTCCAGCCTTCTCCGCTATGCTTACTTTTTACCTAGCTTCCTTTACTGTAGATCTGCAAATGTGTTTCCTGCAGTTTCACTTACCATCGTGGCATCAGCAGTTTGCTGCATTATTAGAAAGTATACGAAAATGTCATTTGTAATGATCACATAATAGTCTGTAAAATATTTGCTATTTCTCTTATTTGGGGCATTACTATAAATGCACACCTCCAGTTATTCCTTACCACAGAACCTCAGTTTTGTTCAAGGTCTCCACAAGATGTCACCTACGTACTAGGGCATAGGGGGCCTTGATTCTAAATTCCTTGTAATGATGTCAAGCCTCCTACACCCCCATGTTTGCATCATCAGGGCTGAGCAGAGAACACCACTAATGCACAGGCAAGGGTTCAAGCGCTGTTCCCCTCTTAGTGCCTTGCTGAATTTTAGAACCTCATGTCACAGCCAGATAGGACATTTAAAGATCAACCTCTCAAGTTTCAGATGTTAAAACTAAGTTCAGAGAGGGTAAGTGAGTTGCCCAAGGTCACACAGGGGCCCTTGGCTCTCAGCTCAGAGCTCTCTCCACAGCCCCCACCTCCAGCCTATCTGAAATAAATGAATGCAGCTCCCAGATAGCCAAGGAGGGCTCAAGTTAGGGCAAGGTTTGTTATTATTAGGTCTTAAAGAGAATAAATCAAGCAAGACATTTTTAGCTAAAGCCACTGGCCTCTTACCAAGAATTTGAATTTAACCAGGGGGAAGAAAGAGAGAGAAGAGAAATCAACAATGGCTTGTATCCACAGATGAGGTGACTCGGAAGTACACAGGCATTTCCATTTTCCTCTCCACCTTCCCCTCTTCCTCTCCCCCACAATCTCAGCCACCACCAAGAACCCTGTTGGGATCATCAGACTTGGAGTTCTCAGGCTGAGATACTGAGGTCCTGAATCCTGGAGAACTGAATGAGAGGGCAGGACCATAGCCATCAACAAAATAAGATCCAGAGGACAGGACTAAGGGACTTGGTATGTCTTCTTAGAATGACAAGGATGGATTAATTTGTGGGAAACATCAATGTGTGAATGATAACAACCAGAAATCACCTTTGCCAGCACTGAGCTTCCAGAGACGTGTTAAGTCACTTCACATCTCTGGTCTCCAAGTCCTCATCTGTAAAATTTATCCTTCCAATCCATTCTGCAAACATTTCTTGAGTGTCTACTCTATGCCAGGCTATGTGCTAGGCACCAAGGAAGGCCATAAGTATCTCAATTACCAGGATAAATAAAGAAAGAATAAAAGAAGAGGACATTTAATCCCCCAGGCATTAGGATAGGCAAAATGGACACAATGATCAACAAAATGCATAGTGAGGCTTATGGTTTTAGATATATGATTTACCAGACAACCTGAAAACCCTCCCACTAATAAACACTTGGACATTCTGGATAAAATATAATAGACATCCTTTTTAAAAGCAGAATTAAGTTCTCAAGTAAGTAAGGAAATCCAGGACCAGAAATTGAGATGGAACTAAATATCAGAGGGGTAAGCTTTTGAGTTAATGCTATAGCTGTAAATGGGGGAACCCTACACCTGTGCCCCCCCAAACTCCCAAACTGGAAAATAACACAGTTAGATAGCAACATTCTCAGGACAGTGATACTCCCAGGATTTTGGAAACCAGGATTTTGGAAAGTGCACTGTCAGCCACGGCTTCACATGATTCCTACAGGTAGGGTGCTGCTGTAGATGAGACCATTGTCCAAAGTTCCAAGATGGGTGAGCAAGAATCAAACAAATAAGCAACTGGATTTATTCCATCCCTCAGGATTTCGTACATCAGAACGAACAGCACATCAACTACAAAATAAATATATCCTTTTTTTCCCCATTGGAACACCTGATGAATTTGCACATCATCCTTGCCTTCCAATTTTAGTATTTGTGCTGCCCAAAGCAAGCACCAAAATAAGTATGTCTTAATTAACAACATAAAGGGTGTTTTAAAAAGGAAAAAGATATTTTCTAAAACAAACGTATTTGGAAAATATCCAACTTGAACTATTAGGAAAATCTAGAAAGTCACTGAAATTAAAAAACCAGTGGACGAGTTAAAGAGCAGATTAAATGCAACTGAAGGAAGATTGGTACACAGGAAGATATAGGCCTATTCATAACTTGCCTTCTTGCTTCTTAGGCAATACTTATACTCTCTAAAGCATGACGTTATAAGTTGTAGTGTCATTTTGAGACGAATCATTCAAAGGATAAACAAAGAGAAATTGATTATTTTAAACATAGATGTGATGAGCTTTTTAACTATCAAACATGCCTTATTTTACTTTTGAACAGACTAGTTTCTGACATCATACATTTCTTTATTTCTTCTTCAATAACCATATACTTCCAAAGCCGAACATCATATGACCTGTTATCATAGCATGCCCTCTGCACGTGAGGCCACAATCCCAAGCAAACTGAAACAGTTGGCAGGAGTTGTATTCCTAGAAATCATTTCCAAACCCAGGATAGCTAGCGATACCTTACCTATACATGCTAATCACCAAAAACAACATAAATGTATACCATTGGGTTGGACAGCCTGGTATCGATTTATAAACACCACTTCTTTTAAGTCAGAGAATTATTTTTCCCAGCATGGATCCAGTTTGCCGGGGAGAGAAATAAGGTTGGAAGAGGGAAGAGAAGTTGAAATAACAATTTTTTTCCAGAAGGTTGTGGCAGTCAGACGTGGCTTCAGAATTTCTCCATAAGCTACCACTTGGAGGCTGAACAGAAATAGTAGTTCGCAGCCTTTCCACAAACTCACTTCACAGTTATAATGGCAGGACATAGCAGTTTCCCAGACAGTCCCACAATCAGTAGCTTCTCCTAGCTTCTCCCACCTGTCCTTCTTACAGCAGGCCAGAGGTATAGCTATTACACCAATTCATAGACAAAGGCTAAGAGTTTGGCTGGATCGACAGGGATTTTGGAAAAATGAGATTGGACAGTTGGTGACAAAGATATAGAGGTGTGAGGATAGAGCTCTCCAAATGAGCATATTTAGTGTGGGGTTGCTCAGCAGAAGAGGGTTCCAACAACCAGTAGGGAAGATAATCCACTCTATGGATGTCAGTCAGCCATCCCTCCAACCACTTCTGTCCTTTTTCAAAGTGCTCATCAATGAAATGGCCATGGTAAAAGAGATGGAGGTTGTGCACGGGTTCAGCAACAGGGGCCCCTACTCACCAAAGTCAATCTGGCTAAAGCTTCTGCCGAGTGTCCAACCTCCGATCACAAAGACTAACACTGAGCCCTGAAAATGGCACTGTTTTCCAGAGGGACACACCAGGCCATTTAATGGAATGTTGATGACATTGAACTAATTTCATCATTGAGAAGACAGTTCATGGAAACTGACAAACTCACTCTAAAATCTGTATGGAAAGGCAGCCCGGGTGGCTCAGCGGTTTAGCGCCGCCTTCAGCCCAGGGCATGATCCTAGAGACCCGAGATCGAGTCCCACATCGGGCTCCCTGCATGGAGCCTGTTTCTCCCTCTGCCTGTGTCTCTGCCTCTCTCGCTCTCTCTCTCATGAATAAATAAATTTAAAAAATAAAATAAAATCTGTATGCAAGAGTACAAGACCCATGGAAACCTATCATGCTTAAAGAATAAGAAGGGAGGATTTGTTCTAACAGATACCAAGGTAAAGCTACAATAATTAAAATAGTCTAGTATTGGTATAGGAATAGACAAAGACATTGATGAAATAGATAAGAGTGCCCAGAAACCAATGCAAGCATATATGGAAGCTGGACATATGACAAAACAGTCATTACAGATTAGTAAACAAAACAAAACAAAAAGGATGGACCATAACAAATAAGACTGCCATGCCTGGACACCTATATGGAAAAAAATTAACATTAATTCCTCTGACATGTCCTACATAAAACTAAATTCAAAGTAGATTTATGGGCACCTGGGTGGCTCAGTCAGTTAAGTGTCTGTCTCTGGATTTCAGCTGGAAAGATTGGAAGATTGAGGCCCACATCAGGCTCTGCACTCAGCTGGGAGTCTGCTTGAGATTTTCTCCCTCTGCCCTTCCCCTCTGCTCATACACTCTCTCTCTCTAAAAAAGACAAACAACAACAACAACAACAAAAAGTAGGCTTAAATACAAATGTGAAAGATAAAATTATAATAAAAAAGTAGAACATATATATAGGATCATCATTTTAGGTCCTCAGGATAGAGAGGGACTTCTTAAGGTACAAAAAAGCACTTATCTTAAAAAAAGCAACAACAACTACCAAAGTAGGTAAATTAAGGACTTATGGTTTCCCAAAGACTTCATGAAGAATGAGAAACAACAAGCCACAAACTTGGAGATGACAACTGCAATATATATTACAAAGGAGTCACTTCCAGAACATCTAAAGAATGCTTATAAATCAATTAGAAAAAATAACCTCAAAGAAAATAGATAAAGGGCAAAAACCTTATTATTATACTGAATACTGAGAAGACAAATGCCAAAAAAATATGAGAACACGCGCAACATAATTGAGAATAGAGAAAATGCAAATTAAAAGCAGAATGCTAAAATTAAAAGTTTAAACACACATAGACACACACACACATGCAGAATGCCATGCCATTCCACACTCACCAGTTTGGCAAAAATTAAAGCACTGACAATACCAAGTGTTAGTGATTATGTAAAGCAAAAGAAACTCATATACTGGGGTGCCTGGGTGGCTCAGTGTTTGGATGTCTGCCTTCAGCTCAGGTCGTAATCCCAGGATCCTGGGATTGAGTCACACATCACACACCCTGGGGGAAGCCTGCTTCTCCCTCTGCCTGTGTCTCTGCCTCTCTGTGTCTCTCATGAATAAATAAATAAAATCCTTAAAAAAAAGAAAAGAAACTCATATACGGAGAGCAGGAATGTAAATTGGTACCACCACTAATTGTTGGGTAATAGTAAAGTTGAACATGCCCTATGAACCCTATGACCCAGAAGTCCCAAAGTCCCAATGATAGGTGTATAATCACCAAACATTGAAAACATCACAAGTGTCCGTGATGAGATTAGGTTTATATATTGGGATAAAGTCAAACAATGAGTCCACTGTTTGTACTGTTAGTGAAATGGGTGAACTCCAGTGCTGGTCAGTAATGTCAATTAACTTCAAACACATAAATCTGAAGGGAAAAAAAACAAATCACAGAAGACTATATATAGTAGGATTCCATTTGCATACACTTTAAAAACAGGCAAGATGAAATAATAGATCTTTTAAAATTCATATACATGTGGGAAAACTATATAGACAAGCAATGGAATAATGAACATTACATTCAGAATAGTGATTATGTGGGGAGCAGGGCAGAATGCACTTGAACAGAAGCACAGAGGGAGCATATTAGGTATTAGATAATTTTCTAATTGTCATCCTGACTGTTCAGTACGTCATTCTTCGATGTGTGTTTTATATACTGTTTTATGTATGATGCACAATGAAAGCAAACACACAGAGGGTTGAACCAAGTACCAGAATTGAGCCCATAAAAATGGTCCATTACACATAATATCTGGTGTGTTGTAATAGTAGCCATTGGTAGCTTTAAAGGGTACTGAGAGGTCAAACAATTTGAGGAGAAAAAGAATATAATTTAATAGCATATTTATTAACTTATTTCTTAAGATACAATTTTATTTTTACTTACTTATTTACTTTTAAGTAGACTCCATACCCAGTGTGGAGCCCAACACAGGACTTGAACACATGACCCTGAAATCAAGATCTAAGCTGAGATCAAGAGTCAGAAGCTTAAGCAACTGAGCCACCCAGGTACTTGAAGACATGATTTTAATTCAAAAGTTTTTAATGTAGATTTTTTTTAAAAGAGAAAAATAGTAAAACATTCTCTAGAATGATGAATCTTCAGAAAGAGGAAGTATAATGAATGAATCCTCAAAAAGATAAGTAAAATTGAAACCATATGTATATACATTATAGTTTGGGGGACCACATAAATTATCATTCTACCAAAGATACCGTTGAGAATGAGAGAGGCACTAGTAATAATTATGCAAAGATAACGACTATTTACCATGACTGGCCAGAGCAACCTGAAACATATTCTCATCCTGGGGACACTGCAAGCAAACACAAATTGCTTAAAAAGGGAACACAATTAATTGGCAGGAGACTTTCCAACAACAATAACAGACACCAGGAGACAATGTGAAAATACCTTCAAATTACTCAGAGAAAATAAAGGTCAACCTAGAATTCTATGCCCAGCGAGATGTTAGAGAGGAAAAAACCTACTTTTGCTCGAACTAAGACTAAAAAAGTTTATCCAACATATCTGTGCTAAAAGAAGGAGTGAAAGGTAATAAACAGTGGTGAGCAAATGAATTGATAAAGTTGCAGATAAATCTCTAAAAACCACGGCAAATAACATTAATTATTATAATGAATAATGTAAGGATATTAGAATAAGTTATCACCAAAAAAACTACAAAACAGTATAGTGAGCTAGGACAGAAGTGATTATACTAAAGGATCAAATGGTTTGGGAAGAATACAGAGATATTGATTGTTACCTGTTAGGTCAAGTATATATATTAAATTTTAAGTGTAACCTCTGAAAAAACAGAAACAGAATGCATAACTTCCAAACTAGTAAAGAAAAAAGTGAAAGAAGAGTCAACTAGACTGATCCAATTGAGATATGAAGTGGAAAAAAGGACAAGAAAAGCCAAGAACCTAAAAGGAACAAAATAAAGCAATATAAATAAGTCCATCTATCATACTTGTTAACCAAAATATGAAAATCATTACAAAAATAATCACAGTACATTTTAATATACTAGATTATTCACTTGGGAGATAGAGGTTCTCTGACTAGATTAAGAACAAAAGCTGGAAATATGCTGTTTACAAAAGACACTTAAAACGCAAGGACTCAGAAAAGTTGGAAAGTTTTTTAAATTGATAACAATGAAAGAGGCAAATATTAATCAAAAGAAAGCTGGTGTAGTCAACCAATATCTGACAAACTATACTTTAACGCCAAAGCATTATTAGAAATAAAGACAGTTACTATATAATAATTATAAAGTTCATCAGAAAAGTAGAAGATTTCTGAACATATGTGCATCTACATAATACAGTCTCAGAATATATAAAGCAAAAATTGACAGAATTACAAGAACAAATTTAAAGTCTAAAAATCATAGGAGAGTTCATCATATCTCTTAGAAATTGAAATATCAAGGAGGAAAAAAACAACTTGGGCTTTAGAAGATTTTAACAACACACTAAGTTTAATCTAATGACATAAGTAGAATTCTACAACCAGCAGCAAGAGAATATATATTATTAAAGCTTCTGTGAAGATTTTCAAAATTGATCATGTACTATACTATAAAGAAAATGAATAATCTATCATACAGACTACATTCTCTGATCACAACTCAATTGAATTCAAAATCAGTAACATAATACAGCTTTGAAAGTCTACTTCAAAGCTGTGTTTGGGAAATGTAAAAACCGTTCTATCTAACAAAAGGATCAAACACAAAAACAAAATGCAAAATAAAAAAATATTTACAAGGGGGGCGCCTGGGTGGTCCAGTCAGTTAAGCAACTGACTCTTGAGTTCAGCTCGAGTCAGGATCTCAGGGTCATGAGATTGGGCCCCTCCTCGAGCCCTGAGCATGGAGCTTGCTGTGATTCTTTCCTTCCTTCTCCCTCTGCCCCTCTCCCCTTTCTCTCTCTCTCCAAAAAAAAAAAAAAGAATTTACAAAGTGACGTACTGTTCCTAAAGTTTATGTGGAAGAACAAGGACAATAAACACACAAGCAAATTTTGGAGAGAAAAGTATGATACCTTATCCTACCAGATAGCCAGACATTTTATGAATTATAGTAATTAGTACAGTATGGTATTGGCATAGAGATAGAAAAATAAAACCAATGGCACAAAATGGAGCCAAGAAACAAGTCTAGGTCCAGGTGGAAACCTTGACAGAACATTACAATGGGGCAAGAAGGTGATGCTCTAGTCAATAGAAATGTTGGCAATATTAGTTACCCAAATGGGAAATAGGGGGAAAAATAGATTCTTACACAGTTGATAAAAGTCAATTTCAGTTGAATTGAAACTCCAAATATGAAATGCAAAGTTTAAAACCTTCCAACAGGAAATGAAAAAAATCTGCATGACCTCAGAAAAGGATTTCTTAAAGCAAGCAGAAGCCATAAAGAAAAGGTTATTAAATCTGATAACAGATAATGCCCTTAACAGAATTAAAAGATGAAACACAGTATTAATTATAAAGTCAAACACAAACTTTCCCTATTGCTCCACCAATTCCACTCTGAGGTATTCACTCAAGAGAAATGAAAACATATATGCACAAAAAAACAGGTATAAGAATGTTAGCCATTTTATTCATAGTAGCCAAAAACTGAAACCATCTTAGTGTACATCAGTGGGACACTGGGTAAAACTATTATAGTACATTCATACAATGGAATCTCTTCAGCAATAAAGAAATCTATGCAACATGGATGAATCTCAAGAACATTATGCTAAGCAAAAGAAACCAGATACACAGTATGATTTCATTTGTATTAAGTTCTAAATCAGACTAAATTAATACATGGTAAAAGAAATGCAAACAGTGGTTGCCTTCCTTGAAAAGAGCATAAAGGATCTTATTGGGGAGACAGAGGTACTCTATACCATGACAGAGGAGTGGGTTACATGGCTATATGCATTTGTCAAAGTCTATCAAACTGTCCCATTTACAATCACATCAAAAATAATAAAATACCTAGGAATAAACTTAACCAAGGAGGTGAAAGACCTGTACTCTGAAAACTTATGAAACACTGATAAAAGGAATTGAAGATGACAAAAACAAATGGAAAGATAGTCCATGCTCATGGATTGGGAGAACAAATATTATTAAAATATCCACACTACCCAAAACAATCTACAGATTTAATATAATCCCTACAAAAATGCCAAAAGCACTTTTCACAGAACTCGAATAAACAATCCTAAAATTTGTGCAGAACCACAAAAGATCCGGAATATCAAAAACAACCTTGGAAATGAAAGATTTTTCAGAGAGATGGGTGGAGTGGGAAGACACGGTGCTCACCTCATCCTATAGGTACACCTACGTAACACCCACATTAGCATGAATAATGCATTTAATGACCCAAACACTGGCAGAACAGACTCCTACAGCTAAACATCTAGAAGAGGCCCCATGGAAGAGGGTAGGCAGGGCAGAATACAGGTGGGGTGCTAAGTGAACTCACAGGGGATCAGGGAGGGAGGGAGCCATAGGCATGAAGATGAGAGAGAAACAGACCTTCACATTAGGGCAGCCCGTGTGAGGAAGATGAATCCCTATGACACTAGGCTTTGAAAACCAGAGGGGCTGAATTTTTGAAGTTCTTACAACCAGTGGGACTTAAAACCTGGAATTTTAAAAATCATTGGGTTGGTCTGCGGAGAGCCAGGAGCCGGAGAGGAAGACAACCTGCAGTTTGGAAAATGCCTGGGGCACCTGAGAGGGAGAGTTGTTTACTCATCTCATTGTGTTCCAAAGAGAGGAGATTGGTGGGGGACCCCTCCAGGACAAAGGAGCTGGCAGGCATCATTATTCTCTCTTGCCCCACAGCCTAGACACCTGGCCACCTGTGGGAATCAGTGTGGCAATGATACTGGCTACCTAATTTGCTTGCACTGCTGCCTCACTCCCACTACCCTCCCAATCCCCTCTGGCTGTGTTTCCATGGATCCACCCCTCCAGACTGGCCTGCCTCAGTCTGGTGCTACAGGGCCCTCCCACAAGGGATCAAAAGCACACAAACCTTGCTAACCCTGCCCCTCTGGCCCCTGTGCACACCCCTGTCAATACCCTCTTGGGAAGAACCCATCCAAAGAAGTACCACAAGCCTGGCAGTGTGCTAGCAGCCCAGACAGGGGCCAGAACCACTCCAAAGTGACTCCTTCTCCTGGGAAGAGGGAAGATAACTACACACACCCATCCGACTGCAGCCCCAGCAGTAAGCTAAGGGCAGACAGAGGTTCTGACTGCAGGACCTGCCCACTATCAAAAGCTTCTCAGAGACAACATAGGAAAAACTGCCACACAGTTTCATGCTACTTCATCTCTGGGGATCTCCTGGTCTGACTCAACTCAAGCCCTAGGCAGCCCCAGACTGGCCCACTAACCATACAGGGATCAGATCCTGTCCATGACAGGCAAAGAGAGATATTGCAGATGACTTAACTGAAGGCAAACAGCTCAGCCACGACCTTAGGGTTCATGCAATACACATAGGGGACACCTCTGAAGTGCCGTTTTCTGGGAAAAGGAGACATTGCACTGAGGAGCTCTACAAGACCTCTTCATAAGGCCACTACTTTCAAGAGCAGGATATATAGCTGACTTTCTTAACACATAGAAACAGGCACAGAGTTAGACAAAATGAGGAGACAGATGAATATGTCCCAAATGAAAGAACAGAACAAAATCATAGCAAGACACTTAAGCAAAACAGAGATGAGTAATATGCCTAATAGAGAACTTAAAGTAAAAGTAATGATTGTAAAGATACTCACTGGACTTGAGAAAAGAGTGGAGGACATCAGTGGGACCCTTAACAAAGAGATAAAAAAAGAACTTATCAGAGATGACTACCACAATGAATGAAATAAAAAAATACACTAGATGAAGTATATAGTAGACACGAGGAAGCAGAAGACTAGATCAGCAACCTGGAGTCCAGAGTAATGGAAAGTTGAATCAAGCTGAGTCAGTGAGAAAGGAAAAGGAGAAAAAGGGGAGAGGGGAAAAAATTATGCAAAATGAGAACAGGTTTAGGGATCTCAGTGACTCCATCAAGCCTAATAACATTCACATTATGAGGATCCCAGAAGAAGAGAGAGAAAAGGGCACAGAAAATGTATTTAAAGAAAAAAAAATTACTGAAAACTTCTTGAATCTGGAGAAGGAAACAAAAATCCACATCTAGGAGGGACAGAGGTCCAATAAAATCACTTCAAGGAGATCCACACCAAGACACATAGTAATGAAAATGATAAAATGTAGTGATAAAGAGAGAATTTTAAAAGCAGCAAGAGAAAAAAAAAAGAAAGTAGCTACATACAAAGGAAACCCCATAGGGCTATCTGATTTTTTTAACAGAAACTTTGCAGGCCAGAGAGAGTGGCCTGATATATTCAAAAAGTGCTGAAAAGAAACAGATTTGCAGCCAAGAATACTCTATCCAGCAAGACTATCATTCAGAAGAGAAGGAGAGATAGAGTTTCCCAGACAAATAAAAGTTAAAAATAAAATAAAAAGTTAAATAAAACCCCCCTCTCCCCTTTTCCCCCTTCCACTACACCAGGAGCAAATCCAGCCACTTCCCCATACACATAGTGCCATTGGCCTGTTGGTCCCAAATCTACAACCCAGCTGCCCTCCTGCCTTGGTCAATGGGCACTGCCTGCTGTCTGCTGAATGCCAAGTGAACATACCTTCACCTCATATCAACAGGACTCAAACTGAGACTTTCTTACTCCAATTTCAGCCCCATATCAAATTTGTGCACAAAAGTGTGCATAATTATAATGGCAGAATGAAGCAACACAAATGACAACACTAATTCTGTGGAATATGTAGTGGATAAAAGGAGTGTACTGAGTTGGGAACATCTCCAACAAGCACATCAAAGAACAATACATACAGCATGATTCCAGTTACTAAAAGAATCAAGCCCCCTCTCCACCCAAATAAAAGAAAAAAAGAAGAACAAAGCTGGAGGTATCACAATCCCAGATTTCAAGATACACTAATAATCAAAATAGCATAGTATTGGCACAAAAATAGACACATAGATCAGTGGAACAAAATAGAGAGCAAGAAATAACCCCATGATTATATATGTTAATGTTTGATAAAGGAGGCAAGAAATATGCAATGGGAAAAAAAGTCTCTTCAACATATAAGACTAGGAAAACTGGACAGCTAAATGGAAAAAAAAATGAAACTGGACCACTTTCTCATACCATACACAAAAACAAACTCAATAAAAGTGGATTAAAGATCTAAATGTAAGACCTGAAACCTAAAAACCCTAGGCAAGAATACAAGCAGTAATTTCTCTAACATCAGCCATAGGAACATTTTTCTAGATATAATCTCCTGAGGCAAGGGAAACAAACTATCGGGACTACATCAAAATAAAGTATTCTGCATATTAAAGGGAAAAAATCCACAAAACTAAAAGGCAACCTATAACGGGTGAAGACATTTACAAATGGCATATCCAATAAAGGCTTAGTATCCAAAATATATAAAGAACTTATAAAACTCAACACTCGGGCAGCCCTGGTGGCGCAGCGGTTTAGTGCTGCCTGCAGCCCAGGGTGTGATCCTGGAGACCCTGGATCGAGTCCCACGTCAGGCTCTCTGTATGATGCCTGCTTCTCCCTGGGCCTGTGTCTCTGCCTCTCTCTCTCTCTCTCTCTCTCTCTCTCTCTCTCTCTCTCTGTCTCAATAAATAAATAAAATCTTAAAAAAAATCAACACTCAAATAACAATACAATTTAAAAATGGGTCTGGGTAGCTCAGTAGGTTAAGTGTTTGAATCTTAATTTCAGCTCAGGTCATGATCTTAAGGTTGTGAGATTGAGCCCCACATCAGGTTCTGCTCTGGGCATGGAGCCTGGTTAAGATCCTCTCCCTCTCAACCCTCTCAACCCTCTCTTCCTCTCTATTAATTATTTATTTATTTAACTAAAATAAAAATAAAAATGGGCAGGAGACATGAATAGACTTTTCTCCAAAGAAGACATCCAGATGGCCAACAGACACATGAAAAGATGCTCAACATCACTTATCAGTGAAATACGAATCAAAACCACAATGAGATTATCACCTCACACCTGTCAGAATGGCTAAAATCAACAACACAAGATTTTATGTGGTTATAAGTGCACTATTGGTAGGAGTCAAACTGGTACAGCCAGTGTGGAAAACAATATGGAGTTACATCAAAAAGTTAAAAATAGGGACACCTGGGTGGGTCAGTGGTTGAGCATCTGCCTTTGGCTCAGGGCGTGATCATAGAGTCCCAGGATCAAGTCCCACATTGGGCTTCCTGCATGGAGCCTGCTTCTCCCTCTGCCTATGTCTCTGCCTCTCTTTCTCGGTGTCTCTCATGAATGAATAAATAAAATCATTTTTTAAAAAGTTAAACACTAAAAAAAAAAAAGTTAAACACTAATTCAAAAGGATATATGTATCCTTATGTTTATTGCAGCATTATTTACAATAGCCAAATTATGGAAAGAGTCCAAGTGTCCACCAATGGATGAATGGATAAAGAAGATATGGTATATGTATACAACAGAATATTATTCATCCATAAAAGAGAATGAAATCTTGCTATTAGCAACAAGATGAATGGATCTGTGGGTATAATGACAAGCAAAATAAGTCAATCAGAGAAAGACAAATTCCATATGATTTCACTCATATGTGAAATTTAAGAAACAAAACAAAGGAACAAAGGGGGAAAAAAAAAGACAAACCAAGACATAGACTCTTTTTTTTTTTTTTTTTAAGACATAGACTCTTAGCTATAGAAAACAACCTGATGGTTACCAGAGAGGATGTGGATGGGGGATGTGTGAAATAGGTGATAGGGATTGAGTCACTTAGGATGAGCACGAATATATAGAGTTGTTAACTCACTATAGTGTACACCTGAAACTAATATAATACTGTACATTAATTATACTGGAATTAAAATTTTTTTAAAAAGTTAAATCTTGCCATTTGCAATGACATGGATAGAGCTAAAGAGTTATAATGCTAAGTGAAATAAATGAGTCAGAGAAAGCCAAATACTATATGAAATCACTCACATGTGGAATTTAAGAAACAAACAAACAAAGGAAAAAAGAGACCAAAGGAGACTCTTAACTGTAGAGAATAAACTGATGTTGTTTACTGGAGGGGAGGTGGTGGGGGGATGGGTGAAATAGGTGAAGGGGATTAAGAATACACTTAAAAGAATTGGATGTTTAACCGACTGAGCCACCCAGGCACCCCAAGAGTACACTTCTCTTGATGAGCACCAAGTAATGTATAGGATTGTTGAGTCATTATATTGTGTACCCAAAACCACTATATATTAATTCTATTGGAATTAAAACTCTAAAAAAAAAAGACAAAACAAAAATCTATCAAACTGTAGCAATTAAGATTTGTGTATTTCACTGTATTTGAAAAACAAAAACAAAATCCCCAACTCCCATTTCCTCCAAAAAAGACAAACTACAGCTTGGGAGAAGACATTTGCCTGCCAAGAGATTCATGTTCAAAATCTATTAAAAAAAAAAACAAAAACTGCAAATCAATTCTGGAGGAAAACCACCAAATATACTAGGCAAAAGACATGAACAGGCAATTCACTGAAGGGAAAACATTTGAAAATATGCTTGACCTCAACAGCAGTCAGGAAAATAACAAGATATCACGTCATAGCCATGGGAGGCACAGTTTCTGAAGTCTGAGTCTCCTAAACTCTGATGAGATTCTGGAGCAGCTGACATTTGGATGCCCTGCTGGGGGAGCTGGACGGGGTGGGGGGGGCACACTTCGGGAGATGAAATGAGACCTGTTGCAGTAAGTGCCCCTCCTACCCGGAGATTACTTTAGAGTGGGTGCACTGCACAAGGGTCATCTGTGGCTGCCACACTAGTAACATTGGAGTCCTGAGAGAGAAGCTGGAGAAAAGCAGCCTTGGGCCAAGGGTGGGGGCCCAGGGCTCTCTGCCAGATTCATCCACTCCCTGCCCCCATCCCAACCTGAGCTCATTCACAAGCAAACAACATGAAAACAAAGGGAAATCATCCAGCAGAGCCTTCCCATCTGCACAGCAAGGAAGTCTTGGTCTCAAGGTTAATGATGAAGAGGAACTTGCCTGGCTGTGGCGGGTCATGGGGTCAGCAGGATCCTTGATAAACAAGAGGGGACGGTGGCACCAGGCGGCATGGGGGTGGGAGATCGCTAAGTGATCTGACCACAGGGTCAAGAGGAGGCCAAGGATGCACAATCTCAGGGAGATGAAATGGTGATCATTTATAAGTGCAAATTGTTTTACATTCCAGGAGAGTTGGCTCCTAAGCCACTCTTCCTGCAGAAGTTTAGGTGGTGGGTGAGTCATTGTTATAAATAGACCAGCAATCAGAAGAATATCATCAGAAAGGACACAGTCCCGTAGGCATAACCTTGGAGGGAGTGGAAGGCACTGCATGAATAGAACCTGCTTCTAAGGGGAGTGCAGAGGGAGGGCTTTGGGGGCTGTCAGGGCAGAGGAAGCAGCCACCAGAGAAGGGGCCTCCAGCTGAGCAGGAGGAAGAGAACATTAGACACTGGCCAGGGACAGCCCCCTGAATGGCTGAGCAGAGCCCAGATCACAGCCCGCAAGTCCCTGGACCGACTGAGTCAACTTGCCTTCTAGTAATTCTTCCAAAGAATTCAAACTCTTCTAGGGTCCCAAGATAGCCCATCAACCAAGACACGAGAGAATGGAATTCCTCAACTGGCATGAGCTCAGTCATGCATCCACCCACAGACTAATGAGCCCTGGGGACACAGAGGTGCCCTGCCCTCAAATTCACAAAGACTCTGAAACTGGTGCTCAGAGCTTTAAACTTGCAGAAAGGGAGATCATCATGGAAATCAAGCACTACCCCCTGAGGGAATCTGAGTCCAGCCATTCCTGGCAGAAGGGGGTTGCCCAGGAGCCTTTCCTGACCCCTTTGGCCAGGCTGGGTGGTGTCCTCTTCACTTCCACAAGCCCCTGTACTTATCTTACCATAGGTCACATCCCAAAACTGAGCTCCAGCCCATAGCTAAGTACCAAAGGACCTAAGAACCTAGAGCATTCCCACACCCCAAAGAGGAGGCCTGGGTCTGCCCAGCCACCATAAACTACCACCCTCAGAAAAGACCAGGAAGCTGTGGAATCCACCCAGATGTCAAGGGACAGGAAAGGGGGAGGGCTTTCAACCTAGCATAATGGAAAGCAATGTGAAAAAATAAAAACACGTCCTGTTTAGACACCCACGAATTGACATTCCCCAATAAACCACAAATCATGGGATTACTGTATCTGTTTCCACAATAGGATCATGAATTCCTTTCCAGGGAAAGATGTCATCATCTTTGTTCCCAGCACCTGCCCTGCTCACAGAGTAGCTGCTTGGTAGACGACTGGAACCCCCAGGCCCCTCTATTCTCAGGGTAGGGGTTACCTGGGATCTTCACACTGCAGGTCTTGTCTGTTGGACAGAACCAACCGCCACCCCATCGCACTTGCTCGGGGTTCTCCCCCATCCTGGGGCCCCTGCTGTGGGCTGCAGAGCAAAACCCACTTTTTGAGAGACTTGGCCGCCTGGCCTGGAGCTTCTGACTTCACTTAGGTCTCACCCTTCTTTCCTCTTCTGCTGTGAGGCCCAGGGTTCAGCTCTGTGGAGTAGATATTCCAGTGGGAAGGAGTCCCCCCCCCCCCATTTAATGCCCACCAGCCGCATATCAATAGGAAGTGGCCAAGAGGCTCCAGCCAAGCCAGTGGGGGACGCTCTCCCTCCCAGCAGTGCAGGTGAAGCCCAAGCATATCTCTTTTGGCAGGAGGAGAAAAGAACAGGTAGCAATCCCTGTGAGCAGACAGCGCCATCCTTAATACAAGCTGCTGGCTTCCCTATGGACACCCAGGGCTTTCCCCCTACTTCCTCTGACTCTGCCCCAAGGGCCATAGGGGAGGGGAGGGAGATCCTGGGCCACCAGCCCCTCAGACACCCCAATCAGCAGGAACCACAGACCCAGCACCCACTCACATCTCAGGACATCCAGGGGAGGCCGCAGGGTCTAAGCATGCAGGCTCCAGAAAGGCCTCAAATATCACCTAGCCTAACACAGCGTATTCACAGTGCCCCCAGGAACCCCCAGCACACAGCAGGAAGGCAGCGTAGCCAAGACCTGGGGCTCTCCACCCCTGTGGGAGCTTGGTTTTGATCTGTTTTCCATATGAGTATGAAAGGAAGGTGACCCTGGCACTCTCATTCTGCAACTGGGGAACTTGGGGTCAGAGAGAGGGAAGGATGGACCCAGCCTGATACAGAGAGTCTATGCTGGGCTCAGGAGTCTGTGTTAAGTATGGCAGGCATGGGGAGCCATGGGAGGTTTCAGAGGGAGTAATAGGTCTGAAGCAGGCAGGATTTTGATGGATTCTTGTCTCACATTTAGATCTTTCATCCATTTTTGAGTGTATCTTTGTGTATGGTGTAAGAGAGTGGTCTAATTTCATTCTTCTGCACATGGCTGTCCAATTTTCCCAGCACCATTTATTGAAGAGATTGTCTTTTTTCCAGTGGATAGTCTTTCCTGCTTTGTTGAATGGTCTAGTTGACCATAGAGTAGAGGGTCCATTTCTGGGTTCTCTATTCTGTTCCATTGATCTATGTGTCTGTTTCTGTGCCAGTACCACACTGTCTTGGTGATCATAGCTTTGTAGCACAACCTGAAATCTGACATTATGATGCCCCCTGCTCTGGTTTTCCTTTTCAATATTCCCCTGGCTATTCAGGATCTTTTCTGATTCCACATAAATCTTAAGATTATTTGTTCCGACTCTCTGAAGAGAGTCTATGGTATTTTGATAGGGATTTCACTGCACCTACAGAATGGGAGAAGATATTTGCAAATGACATCAGATAAAGGGCTAGTATCCAAGATCTATAAAGAACTTATTAAACTCAACAGCAAAGAAATAAACAATCCAATCATGAAATGGGCAAAAAACATGAACAGAAATTTCACCAAAGAAGACATACACATGGCCAACAAGCACATGAGAAAATGCTCCGCATCCCTTGCATCAGGGAAATACAAATCAAAACCACAATGAGATACCACCTCACACCAGTGAGAATGGTGAAAAGTAACAAGACAGGAAATAACAAATGTTGGAGAGGATGTGGAGAAGGGGGAACCCTCTTGCACTGTTGGTGGGAATGTGAACTGAGTGAACAGAGTGGTGCAGCCACTCTGGAAAACTGTGTGGAGGTTCCTCAAAGAGTTAAAAATAGACCTGCCCTATGACCCAGCAATTGCACTACTGGGTGTTTACCCCAAAAATACAGATGCAGTGAAAAGCCGGGACACCTGTACCCCAATGTTTATAGCATCAATGTCCACAATAGCCAAATTGTGGAAGGAGCCTCAGTGTCCACTGAAAGATAAATGGATAAAGAAGATGTGGTCTATGTATACAATGGAATATTACTCAGCCATTAGAAACGACAAATACCCACCATTTGCTTCGATGTGGATGGAACTGGAGGGTATTATGCTGAGTGAAGTAAGTCAATCAGAGAAGGACAATCATATGGTTTCGCTCATACGGGGAATATAAAAAATATTGAAAGGTTTATAGGGGAAAGGAGAGAAAATGAGAGGGAAAAATTAGAGAGGGTGACAAAGCATGAGAGACTCCTAACTCTGGGAAACGACCAAGGGGTAGGGGAAGAGGAAGTGGGCGAGGGGATGGGGTGACTGGATGACGAGCACTGAGGGGGGTACTTGACAGAGTAAGCACTGGGTGTTATACTATATGTTGGCAAATTGAACTCCAATAAAAAATATACATAAAAAAAAATAAAAAATAAACCCCGATCCTTCTAGCCTAAAGCACAAACTCTCCAGCATTGGATTGGATTGTACCTCAACTGGCTTCCTGGGGCCACAGAGCTGTCTCCCACTTCCAGGAAGGAGAGCCAAGAGGCTCAGAGGATAAATGGTATAAGCGGTAGGTGTCAGCCCCTAAGACCTGAGCCCAGAATCATCTGGACATGGTTTGGACAATTTTATTTGTCTCCAAGAGACCTGATGACATTTTTCCTTCTTTATTCCCTTCCCTAATTTTTCTTCTCTAGTCAATGAGACTGTACTCTCCATTCCAGTGAGTCACCGGAAAATGTAAATTAAAAAAAAAATTAAGAGGAACATTGCTCCTACGTAAGCCCTTGCCATCTGTGAATCATTCAAGACAGGTATAATGGACATAATTACAGCTCGCCCACAAGCTAGACCCAAAATCAGTCTTTAAGTCTGATTTCAGAGTCCAGTGGTTTCCCCAGCAGAGCCTTGGGGCAGCAGGAGCCAGCCCAGAGGAGAACTCTGACCTGAACCAGTTTAATAAGTTCTTTATAGATCTTGGAACCAGGGTGGGAGGAAGGCCCTGACACTGGAGACCCAGCAATTTCAGAACACCCCTCCTGCCCCATCCCACTTCTGGCTGCCATCTCATGCTCTCAAGGCCCCTCCCTCCATTTGAACTCCTCCACCTTTTACCACCTCACTTTTTACAGGAGCCACAACTTTATTCCTCCATCACTGTGTGAAGCCCTCCAACCTAACAAAACGTAGCGATAGTCAATTCATACTGCAAATAGGATAGGCCTATGTGTGTATAGATAGCCAGAAGCTTGAGTAACCATTTTCTGCTTCTATTTCTTCATCTATAAAATGGGACAATAGTAGCCTCTTCCCCATAGGCAGCTAAGCCTGTGTTCAGTAAACACCAGGTATTATCAACACCATTGCACTCTTCATCATCTCGGGAGATGGGAGTGTCAGTAGTTCCCATGTAAGAGGGCAACCTCTTCCCATGGCCTTGGGGGTCCCACATTCTAGAAGCCAGTATTAGGAATCACAAAGGCACAGTAATTAGAATGTTAGAACTTGAAGATCATCTAGCTCCAGAAGGGAAATGGTCCCAAGAAAGGCAGAGACTAGCCCCAAGCCTCTTAGTTGGTCAGTGGCAGAGTCAGGACAGGAACGCAGGCCCTCTGCATCCAGGCCACTTCTCATTCCACTCAGCACAGAGTCCCTCAGAGTCCCAGGGGTCAAGGTGCAAGCATAACACATCTCTGTAATCTGGGGAGATGAGTTGGGCTCCTGGGAAATGGGAATCAGTACGCACTCAGCTAAGTCATTCCAAATTTCTCAAGTTCAAGGCCAAGTGTGGGGACTTGTGGTCAGTGGGAGGCCCACTCCTGCATGTCAATGCCAACACCAAAAGGAAAGGAGAATATTCCTAGGCTTCTCAGGGAAAATACATTAACCCTGGAAATGCCCCCAAAATGTCATCAGGAAGCATGGTTTGAAGATTGTCCTTTCCAACCTGCCCTTCCAGACACCCCCAGATGCAGCAGCTTACTGCCTCCCCTTGGCCTGAAGATACCCACTCCTGCTCCTCTTCCTTTCTCCCAGCAGTGATGCAGCAAATACACTAGGCTACAGAGATAAAGGGAGCATCTCTACTCTCCCAGAGCTCACAGGCTGTGTGGCCAGGAGATAGGCAAATGCAAAGGAAGCAGGTCTGTAGGCAAAAGACAGTCCCAGCCAGAAATCACACAAGACAAAGGAAGATGTCACACTGACGGCCTTTTTGTCCTCCCTGCTGCTGTCCTCTCCTCCCCCAAGGAATTAGGCACATCCTTCAAGCCCTTGACCAAGACCCTCTCCTCCTAGAAACCTTCTTTAATAAAAAGGTTGTAATTCTGTCCTAATTGGTCTCTGAGCAGTCCATATCCCTGCCCCTACTCCCCACCAACTAGGGCCCTTGACCTGACCTACAGGTCTTCCCTGCCCTAAGCAAGAGCCACTGTTGACCAGAGGCAGGAATTAACAGAGCTGAGAGCCAATCCCAGACCTTCTGACTGTGACCAGTGCTTTTCCCACTTTCCCAGGCTGTCTTTTTAATTTTTTTTTTTATGATAGGCACACAGTGAGAGAGAGAGAGAGAGGCAGAGACATAGGCAGAGGGAGAAGCAGGCTCCATGCACCGAGAGCCCGACGTGGGATTCGATCCCAGGTCTCCAGGATCGTGCCCTGGGCCAAAGGCAGGCGCTAAACCACTGCGCCACCCAGGGATACCCCCCAGGCTGTCTTTGTCTGTTGCCTTCCACCAGTGATCCAAGGCAGTAAGAGGCTTATAAATGGTTTCCCCACCCCTAAGTACTGTGGGCTCCTGGGTCAAGGTGGAGGCCAAGGTTCTATGTCTATGGGAAAATGAGTATCAAAAGGATCCTGACCCAACCTGCCCCCATTACTAGGAAGGAAGTAGCCTTCCCCATCAGTCAGGATTCCATTCAATTGGCTGTAAGTACCAAAAACCTTAGTTAGTGTGGGGTTTGACACCTACAGATTCATTTTTCTCACATACAATGCCCAGAAACAAATAGCTGTTCAGCTTGTCACCAAGGATCTAGACTCAGTCTATGTTCCAATCTGTCATCCTTAGAGTCTGAGTTCCATTCTCACAAGATACCTGCCTTGTACCCACATTTGCGTGCCAGCCACAGCTGTCCCTCAGGGACTCCTCAACACCAGCAGCCTCCTGGACATGTAACAGGACAGAGACAGAAGACTTAAAAGGGACAGGGTAGACTCCTGGACTTCCTGCTGCTGCAGCCAGGAGGCGGAGCATAGACGTTCTGGGGGTGGCCTGGCCTAAAGGGTGAAGAAGGAAGCCCAACCCAATGCTAGGCAGCCAAAGTCACTCCTTCTACAACCCAGCATGGCTAGGAATTAACAGAGCCAGGACTCTAGCCTATGGCTCCTACCGTCAAACCAGAGCCATTCTCACTTTCCCCTCTGGCTCTCCCCTTCAGCCAGCCATTCTAAACAGCCAGACTCCAGAGCCAGAGGAAGGAGCTTGGGCTCTGAAACCTGGTGGGGCCAATCCCAGCCTGGGCTCTCTGGGGCTTTCCAGAACTTCTTTGTTCTTTTCCAGAACAGCTGCCAAAGAGCCACCTGACAGGAGAGTAGGCTGTGGACACCAGGGCAGCCTAGGAGGGGCTGGCACCTGCTGCAGCTCTTCAGGCAGGGCTCTGAGACGTGAGTGCAAGGAGGAAAAACAATTCAAGGGAAATTCTGTGGCCAAGACAAAGCAGCAGTATTTGACTTGCCTTGAAACTGCCCTCAAGAAGTTCTGCCCAGGGGCATCTGGGTGGCTCAGTGGTTGAGCATCTGCCTTTAGCTCAGGGCATGATCCCAGGATCCTGGGATCGAGTCCCACATCAGGCTCCCACTCTGCCTCTCTCTGTATGTCTCTCATGAATAAATGGATAAAATCTCAAAAAAAAAAAAAAATCTACCCATGGGGGAAATGGAATCAGCTGAGGGAGTTGGCTGGGTAGAGCTGGACTAAGGGAGATGTGGCCCAGTTGACCCGCACCCAGAGCAGCCAGAGCAGTCAAGCCTCTAATTTCCCCCACAACTTCCCCCTTCCTCAGCTCCTCACCCCACATTTGTGCCTGCACTGTGGTACCTGAAGCCCCCCACCCCCACCGTCGTACCAGCAGCGTGGGATGCACAAAAGAAAAAAAGAAACTACACCATGCAATTGAAAAAGTCACGTTTCTGATTCACATAAAGTCTAGGCTGACATTCAGATGTCAATCACAGTGCATGCCCCATAGCCAGCATAGTTTTATGCAAGGTGATTACACCTTGCCCCAACCTGCAGGTAATTGGTCAAGAGAAAAGCACGTGATTCAGATCAGTGACTCCGTAGACTGGCAACTACACAGCCTGGGATTGAAATGTGAGCTAGACCAAACTCTTCCTCTGAAAATTGGCACCTAAGCTCACCAGAAAGCCTGAGATGAGGAATCCGCAGGGCTCCACAGGGTGAGTCTGCCCTCACAGCTTCTAGGTCATCTACCCTGGTGAAACCTGGCCAGAGGCCCTGACAATCTCTGAATCGCCTCAGGGGTCTTCTTCCTATTCGTAAAGCATAGAACATATTCAAAACCTTCCTCTGTCCTCTCCTATTTTCTTTTTCTTTAGTCCCACAGTGGTGTTTCTGCTGGTATAATCTCACCTCTATTCCTGGTTCTGTTGAGATAGCTGATTAAATCCATGGTTCACACCCACACTGATCTCTTTATTGAATACTCCCTCTGCCACACCCTCAGTGTTCTCTTCCAAACATACTTTCTCATTTTTTATGATATAGACAGGCTGAGACTCTTCCAGATCTTTAAGTTCTCGCTCTTTTTTGCTTAAACAATTTCATCTTCAATTCTTTTCTCTCTTGCATTTTACCATAACTAGCAAGGAGGAACTAGACTTTTCCTTGAATACTTTGCTTAGAAATCTCCTCAGCAAGGGGCACCTGGGTGGCTCAGTCAGCTAAGAACCTGACTCTTGGCTTTGGCTCAGGTTATGATCTCGGGTCATGAGAGTGAGACAGGGTTCCAGGGCTGAGCTGAGCATGGAGGCTGCTTAAGATTCTCTTTGCCAGGATTCCTGGGTGGCTCAGCGGTTTAGTGCCTGCCTTTGGCCTGGGGCACGACCCTGGGGTCCTGGGATCGAGTCCTGCGTCAGGCTCCCGGCATGGAGCCTGCTTCTTCCTCCTCCTCCTCCTGTGTCTCTGCCTCCCTCTCTCTCTCTCTCTCTCTATGTCTATCATAAATAAATAAATCTTAAAAAAAAAAAAAGATTATTTCTGCCCCTCCCCACCCTCATGCTCTACCTGCATGCTTGCCCAAGAAAGAAAAGAAGAAAAGAAAGAAAATTTCCTCAGCCAACTACCCAGTTTCATGGCTCCCAGGTTCTACCTCTTGCAAAACACTAAAACATGAACACAATTCAGTCAAGTTCTTTGCCACTTTTTAACAAGGATTACCTTTTTTCCACTGTCCAGTAGCACAGAAGTCTTAAGTATCTTGGAGTGTAGCACACCTTCTCATGGGTCACACTTTGTACCTCACCTTTACATACCTGTTGGGACTTGAGTCTAGTCATACATCTAGAAGCAAAGAGGAGTGGTCCAGGTGAATACTGAACAGAACCAGCATTGTCTTTCATGGCAACTGCCTCAGAGGAGGCCATTATAGTTTCCTCTGGCAATGCAGGGTTAATCCCCTGAAAAGGTGTGGAAGGATGGCTGCTACCACTGAGGATGGGGAGATCTCTCCCACTGCCAAAGAAGACTCATCAAAGATTAGGGGTTCAATGTCCCCAGCTTCATTGGAGTCTTCCCACATATCCCCATCCCAGTGTACAAGATCCCATTCTTTCCCAGTCAATGCCCCCATTTTATCAGATATCTTGCGAGGCTGGGGAGCCAATTTGTATTGTTATTTAGCCACTCACAGGATGAAATTCTGTGTTTGACTTTCAGCACTCTCAGCCCTGCAGCTACTAGCCCTGTCTCATCAGGACACACATAGAAGCCTTCAGGTCATTTATACTGAGTTTGAGCTGGAAATTTGAATCCTTGAAATCATCTCACTTTGTCCAGCAACATTGTGGCTTTGTCCACAAGCCAACATTATTACATTCATTCATTTTCCAAAAATGTTCCAAAGTATCATATTCACAATTATCCTACCCTTGCTTCTTATAAGAGGTTGATTAGGACTATCTAATGCAGATATTGTGTGTATTTTTATTGCCAGATCACACCATGGACTACCAGTACTCTCTTTACTACTGGAAATAGAGTCTTAGCATCCTTAACCTTAATCAGATCAGAGACCCACTTCTAGAATCCCTAGAACCAATTCAGAAAACTCATCCTCAAAATTCTGTTCTTCTAGTTCCACTCCTGGTACCAAAACCTGTATTAGCCAAGGTTCACCAGAGGAAAAGAACCAGGTGTGTGTGTGTGTGTGTGTGTGTGTGTGTGTGTGTGTATGACTTATAATAAGGTATTGTCTTGTGATAATGGAAGGCTGAGAATTCCCACATTCTGCTGTCTGCAAGCTGGAGGCCCAGAAAGTCAGTGGCATAGTTCAAAGGCTGGAGACCCATGGTATAGATTCCAGTCTGAATCTTAAGTTCTGCAAACTAGGGGCACTGAGGGCAGAAGATGGATGTCCCAGCTCACTGAGTCAGGCAGAGTGCAAATTTAACCATCTTCCACTTTTTTGTTCTATTTAGACCCTGAACAGATTGGGTAATGCCCACTAACACTGAGGAGAGCCATCTGCTTTACTCAGTTTACCAATTCAAATGCCAGTTTCTTCCAGAAACACCCTCACAGACACTCCCAGAAATAAAATTTAACCAGATACGTGGGCATCTAGTGGCCCAGTCAAGTTGACAAATAAAACAAACCATCACACAGCCTTAGAAAATCTGATTCAGAGGAGTGGCCAGGAATTTGATTTAAACCAGCACCCCAGGGGCAGCCCCGGTGGCTCAGTGGTTTGGCGTCGCATTCAGCCCGGGGTGTGGTCCTGGAGACCCGGGACCGAGTCCCACATCGGGCTCCCTGAATGGAGCCTGCTTCTCCCTCTGCCTGGGTCTCTGCCTCTCTCTCTCTCTCTCTCTCTCTCTCTCTCTCTCTCTGTGTGTGTGTGTGTGTGTGTCTCATGAATAAATAAATAAAATCTTAAAAAATAAAATAAAATAAACCAGCACTCCAGGAGAGTCTGATGCAGGTGCTTTTGGGTCCACTGAAGTAGATAGAGGGCAAGAGGGCCAGCTAATACTGATATATGGAGGAGCAGACACATGATGAATAGCTGGTGGCATAGGTCCCAGGAAATCCTACAGCTAAATTCCTAGAGTCACCTTGGTTAGGAAACCCCTCCAGCCCTGTTCTGAGGCCTGGTGTGAGGAGCTCAAGGCCCCTGCATGTATATCCCACAGTACCTCCTCTACTGCATGAAATGACCAGAACATGACTCAGCTTCATCATCCAAAGAGCTCAGTTAGGACCAGGTATCACCTCCTCAGTGGCAGTTCTAAGGAGAAGGATCTTAGAACCTCTCACTTCCCCTAACAAAGTCATTGTGTGTAGCAGTCCAGCCTTTGGAGCCGGGAATACGTGGATCCAAATCCCAAATTCCACAGCTTGCTTCTGTGCCCTGCTGGCCACATTAATTCACCCTATGGAGCCTCAGCTTCCCCTCAAAATACCAGGTGTGGAATACCTGCCTCACAAAGTTGTCATGAGAGGTTATTGACCTTCAGTATATACTGGTTTTCTCTTTCAATCTCATCTAAAACTATTGTCAAGATCAGACACAAATTGAATATATGCCATAGCCCCAATCTGCCCTGTAGGGAACTTGTCTTGACAGCTACTATTGTCATCCTCCTGGAGCTACACAGAGCAGAAGCATCAGTGCATCAATGGTTCTTTTTCTATAGAGACATTTTTTTAAAATTATATATATTTAATATATATTTTAATAATTTCTTAATATTTAATATATTAAAATATATAAATATAAAATATTAACTTTTAAAATATAAAAATAAATATAAAATGCTATCTATATATATTATTTTTTGAGAGAGAGAGAAAGGAAGAACAAGAGTGCATGCAAACAAGCAAGGAGGAGGGGACAGAGAGGGACAGAGGGAGACAGAGGGGTAGAAAGAGAGAGAGAAAGTGAGAGACAATCTTAAATAGGCTTCACACTCAGAGTGGAGCCTGACATGGGGCCTGAATCCACAACGCTGGGATCATGACCTTAGCTGAAATCAAGAGTCAGATGCTTAATGACTGAGTCACCCAGGTGTCCCAATATGAATTTATTTATCAAGGAAAAGGTAAGAAGAGGGACACAGGCAAGATAGGATGGTATTTTTTTCATCCATAACCAGTTGCTAAAACAGGATTTTTTTTCAAAATAGAAATTTTTTTACTATTTTATCTGATTACAAAAGTATCACTTGTTCATTAAGAAAAAAAACCATAAAAAAAAAAGAAAAAAAACCATTACAAAGTCTGTATGGTAAAAGTGTCAAATTCCCATAGAACACTAAGCCACAGAGAAAACCATGGTATATGCTGTGTCTTTCCAGATGCCTTTTATTTTTTTTAAGATTTTATTTATTTGAGAGAGAGAGAGAGCGAGCACGCATGAGTGGGGAGGAGAAGGAGAAGCAGGCTCCTTGCAAGCAGGAAGCCCAACACAGGGCTTGATTCCAGGATCCTGGGATCATGACCTAAGCTAAAGGCAGGTGCTAACTCGACTGAACCACCCAGGAGCCCAGCCAGATGCCTTTTAAAATGTATATATGCCTTTTTTTTTTAAGATTTGTTTATTCATGAGAGACAGAGAGACAGAGAGAGAGAAGCAGAGACCCAGGCAGGGGGCGAAGCAGACTCCCCCACAGGGAGCCCGATGCGGGACTCGATCCCAGATCCCGGAATTACGCCCTGAGTTGAAGGCAGACGCTCAACCACCTAGCCACCCAGGTGTCCCTATATATGACTTTTAAAAAACATAATGGAATTATACTGTTCTGTATTCTCCCTTTTCCCACTTACTTTATATCATCCTAGTGGTTTCAAGTGCACTCTCCTTGCCTTGCTCCTAGAGGGAAAGCAGCCAGGAGCCAAGCAAGACCTTGTGAATGACTCAGTAGAGACTGCCCTGATGTAGTACATTATGCAACATACATATTTTTCAGTAAATGCTGAAAAGAGAAAGCTCTTAGACACTGGAATAATTGCCCCTATTTTAAAGCCTGCTTCTATCAAAGAGGTGCTAACTGCATAGAGAGTAATTTTACCAAAAGGGGATTTGCATCAAAAAAGGAGTACAAATGCAAATTAAATAACAGATACCATTTTTCACTTACCAAATTAGCCAAAAACTTTTTTATTTTATATATTATATACCTGGTGTGGCAAGGAGTATAGCAGCCTCTTTTGTATGCTCCTGGTGGGCATAGTAATTAGAATATACTTTCTTTTTTTTTTTTAGAATATACTTTCTTGGGGCACCTGGGTGACTCATTCAGTTAACCATCTGATTCTTGACTTCAGCTCAGGTCATGATCTCAGGGTCATGAGATTGGATTCCATGCTGAGTGTAGGAACCTGTTTAGGATTCTCTCTCTTTCCCCCTCTCCCTCTGCCCCTTCCCCACCCCACCCCCTTGCGTTCTCTCTATTTTTTGTTTGTTTGTAGTTTTTTTTTTAAGATTTTATTTATTTATTCATAGAGACACAGAGAGAGAGAGGCAGAGACACAGGCAGAGGGAGAAGCAGGCTCCATGCAGAGAGCCCGACATGGGACTCCATCCAGGGTCTCCAGAATCATGCCCTGGGCTGCAGACGGCGCTAAACCGCTGCACCACTGGGGCTGCCCTAGATTTTATTTATTTGACAGAGGGAGTGAGTGAGGGAACATAAGCAGGAGGAAGAGCAGAAGGAGAGTGAGAAGCAGGTTCCCCACTGAGCAGGAAGCCTGACACGGAGCTCAAGCCCAGGATCATGACTTGAGCCTACAGCAGATGCTTACATAACCCCTGACTGAGGCACCCCTCTCTCCCAATCTCTAAAAAAACAAACAAACAAACAAACATACTTTCTAGAAAGTAATTTGGCAATATACATATATAAAAAACCTGACAGATGCTCATATCTTTTGATCCATTGTTAGGAAACCACCCACAAAGAAAGACTTCAAAATGCTTGCAAAGAGGTAGGCACAAAGATGTTCATCGTAAATATTTTGCAATAATGGGGAAATGTAAATAGCCTAACAGGAGAATGATCAAATAAATTATGGTCCATTCAAAGTATTACATATTATCTGGCTATTTAAAGTCCTCATTAATGTAGGGAAGATCAAAATCAAGTGATTGGGACAACTGGGTGGCTCTGCGGTTAAGCATCTGCCTTCGGCTCAGGGCATGATCCTGGAGTCCCAGGACCAAGTCCCACATCGGGCTCTCTGCATGGAGACTGCTTCTCCCTCTGCCTGTGTCTCTGCCTCTCCCTCTGAGTCTTTCATGAATAAGTAAATAAAATCTTTAAAAAAAAACAAAAAAACAAAATCAAGTGATTAAATAGTGATATCTGCTACTTGAAGGAATTTGTGGGTAATATAAGGGAGGCCATTTGTAGAGGTAATTTAGTGGAGTCCTTGAGGTCACCTAGTGGAAGCAGAGGCCTCAAGCTCTGTGGTTTTTGCTCTGGGTTCAAGCAAATATGAGCCTCCCTTAGCATCTTTGCCATCTTCAGACAAGTGCTAATCTACCACATTATCTACTGACACTCAGGTAACTGGGATAGCCTCTGTAATTGGGTACTTTGACGTGTAGAAATCCAGAGACTGATCTCTCATTTTAATTTTTGTGCTTGCATGATTATTTGTTCTCATTTAAAATTATATCCTATAGTTTACCCAAAGAAAATGAAAACACTAATTTAAAAAATATATGTGCACCCCTATGTTATTGCAGCATAATTTACAATAGCCAAAGTAGGGGAGCAATCTAACTGTTCATCGATAGTGAATGGATAAAGAAGATGTGGTATACATATATATTATCAGCCATAAAAAAAAATAAGATCTTGCCTTTTGAGACAACACTGGATGCACCTGGAGGGTGTGATCCAAGGAAGAGAAAGACAAACACTATATGATTCCACCTGTATGTGGAATTTTAAAAATAAAAAAAAAATGAACAAATAGCAGAAACAGACCTATAAATACACAGAATAATGGTTGCCAGAGGGGAGACAGTGGAGGGTGGTGTGTGAAGGGAGATGGGTGAAGGGAGAGGGAAGTACAGGCTTCCAGTTATAGAATGAGTAAGTCACAGGGATGACAGGTACAGCATAGGGATTATAGTCAACAGTGCTGTTAATAGCACTGTAGGGTAACAGATGGCAGCCTCATTTGTGGTGAGCACTACATAATGTATAGAGTATATTATGTACACTATGTTAGACATGGGAAACTAAAAGTGCATGTCAACTATACTTCCAGATAAATAAGTCATAAATACATAATAAATAAAACAATGCTCTATGATCACTATATAGAAATCTTAGAAAGTATGGGGCAGGGAAACAAAAAAAAAAAAAATCACCAAGTCCACAGGGTTGCATTCCCTGGTTAGGGTGGACTACCAGTAAAGCAGCTCTTGCAAGGACTGCCAACTGCTTCAAGACATTTGAGGAGCCCAGGAGCCTTAGCCCCAAACTTAGATTAAGTTTATATTAGATTTAGAGCGCCCAGGCACCTGCAAGAAAAATTTTAAATCCTTTTTAGAGGGACACAAGTCATACAAGTCTTCAAATTATTTTTACTAATAATTTTTTCAAACATAGTATCCTACACTCAAAGATAACCAAGTTCACAGGGGACAAGATACCATGAGTAAAAACTGGCAGGAAAAGGGGCACCTGGGTGGTTCAGTGGTTGAGCATATGCCTTTGGCTCAGGTCATAATCCCAGAGCCCTGGGATCGAGTCTCACATCAGGTTCCCTGCATGGATTCTGCTTCTCCCTCTGCCTATGTCTCTGCCTCTCTCTCTGTGTATCTCTCATGAATAAATAAACTATTTTAAAAAAATAAACTGGCAGAAAAAAACAAGACAAGAGATATACATCCTGCTAGATCCTGGTATTATCAGACAGACATTGATCCTGGTGTCTGGCAAAGGGTCTCATCAGTATGCTCTGTTCAGTGAGGCAGGGAAGGATGGAATATATTTTAGAAAGACTTCCTTCAAAATGTTTTCAAATTTGCTTTAAATTGATCAGGAAAAAAAAAATTATCAGGAAATTTCATCTGTAGACCAAGCACAGCCTCTCTCTTTGTCAACTTCCCTGAAGGGGGAAGCCTGTTTGCAGGGTTCACACCAATGTTACTTATAATAGAAGTGATGGAAGTACACAGCCATAGCAAAATGGTTACATTAACAAAGATACAATGTCAATGAACCATTCATAATTGTCCGGCTACTGCTCAAAGCTGCTGGGGAAAGAGAAGAGGCCAGAGCTTCAAGCCTGTGCCCTCCAGACAACCTGCAGACATCCATGGCTCCCTACTCCAGACTTGAGAGAAAAGATAAGGAACATTAACAAATGAAACAACCCCAGGACAAACCCTCCAAAGGGTCTGTAAGGGAGGTGGACTTTGATCTTCGGGTCTTCTGACCTTTTCTTGACTTGCTGAGATTGGCCAAAACCCAGAGTCCAGTTGCCAACAGAACAATGTGGTTGTTCCGAGTCTCTGGAGCCAAAGGTTTCAGACTTGATTTCCAGGTGTCCAAGGGGAAATCATCTGTTCTCTATCAAGAGAGCTGGCGTCCCATCCCAGCCAACATACACTCTCCAAAACATGTTTTAACCCAGCATTGAATGTCACAAGAAAAGCGCCTTAAGACTCTCCAAGGTCTCTGAGACAGGAACCCAAATAGGCAGGGCTGAAATATTGAGTTCCCAGGAGATACCAGGCATCAACTCTTACACAGTCCACATGAAAACCTGGCCCAGTGCGGATGGTCATTCACCCACCACAGTTGAGGATGGTGGAGCCAGAACACAGCAGGGCTACAATTTTAAACCAGGTCTCTTGCCAACAACCCTCCCCTTTTCATAGAACCCGCTAGAGCGCTTGGGATCCGACCACACTGCTGTCTCCCACACTCCAGAGCTGATCCATGGGACCTTCCTAAGAGTCTTAAGAGAGAAAGAAGAGGCAATATGGTTGCTTTGCCCAATAAGATGTGGAAATTTACCCAAACCTACTCAACCACACGGAAAAGACTGGCTGATTTTATAAAATCCTTCCTCAAACACATCATCTGTACTTCTTCTTCCACACACTCAGAACTTAGAAAAAAAATTTCTCATAAAAAAATAAACAAACAAGCAAGGCGATGGATGTGTTAATAAATGGCGAGAACCCTTTCACAATATATACATAATCAAATCACCACGATGTGCACTTTAAATGTCTTACAACTTTGTCACTAATACCCCAATAAAGCTAAAAAAAAAAAAACAAAAAACAAAAAACCTAATGATTACCAAGAAGGAAAAAAGAAAGAAAAATCTGCATTCTTTTTCCCCAGAAGGAAGAGACTTAAGCTTCGTTAGACGATTACTCTGCGCCAGATGCCCTTAGCCCTGGCAAAGTTGCATGGCGCGTGTCAGAGCCAGTCCTCATCAGCCAGAGCTCCTTTTAGAAGGCATCTCCCTTCACTTACTAGCTAGCCATCAGAGTGACTGACGCATCCTGGTTTACATGGGACTGCCCAGGATTTAGCACTGAACATGTCATGAGAGCTGCTGCTTGTCACACCATTTTGGCTTGAACAGAACATTTTTCTTCTTGGTACATTTAATAGTAAAGCACAGAATAGTGTCAAAACACCCTGATTTCCCTATTTCTGTATTTTCTCTCTTCTCCTTTTTTAATAGCACTGAAGACACAGACCTCATCCCCAAGTCAATTGAACTCTACCCATGATGGAGGAAGACTTGAAAATTATACAGGGATCCTCAGTGGCCCCATATTTCCTTCCCAGAGAAAAATGAAGCTTCTAGGAAGGCGAAGTGTTTTCCCAGGAACCAGAACCCCCGAGCTGGTACGGCTTGTTAAATAGCTGTGTGTCCTTTAGTTAAAGTTCCTGGCCATCTCTGAGCCTAAGTTTGAAATACAGGCATTTTAAATGATCTCCTTCCCTTAGGGAGTACAAAGGCCTTGATGCTCAGCCCCCTCATTCTACAGATGAAGTCATGAAGGCTAGAGAAATAGGGAGGTTTGGCCAATGTCACCCGGCAAGCCAAAGCAGTACAAGACATGCAGTACTCTCTAGAGGTCTTTTGTCCCCGCCCCCAACACCCACTAGAGAAAAAGCAGAGTATGCTGAGAAACAGAATCTGTTTAATGTTGCTTTCTAAGCCTGTAAGGAAAATGAGCCAAATGCTGAAAGATTAAAAATTCTGATCTTAAAAAAAAAAAAAAAAAAAAAAACAATTCTGATCTTTCAAAACAAATCAGAGTTTAATTTGGGTTTTCTTCAAGCCTCATAAAAAAGGGGAGCTGAATCCTTGACCAAATACTCAGCATTCCAAACTGGGAAGATGAGACAGATTTTAATCCCCTGCGTGAGGAGCAGGCTGATGGGAGGATGTGTGTTTCCATTGGCTGCATATTTCTCAGATGTGTAAATGGCAGGCAGCCTGGAAAGAGGAGGCCCGGCCCCAAAGGGTTCCAAGGAGAGAATGTCCGAGCAAAGCCAGAAGGAAAGCCAACTGGGCTGAATGCTGGTAGCTCAGTGAGGTTAAGTAATTTGCTTAAAGTCATTCAGCTAAGAAGGGTCAGAGTCAGGAACTGAATATGCATCTACATTCAAGCCCAAGTGCTATGCTACATCACCTTGAGAATAAGAATATATAGATCAGGGCACCCTTCAGTGAACCAGGGAGTCTGCTGTAGACTCTCCAGGCCCCCTGTGGGTGTCTCCTACTACAGTCTTGCAGCCTGTTTCTTTAGGGTCCCTGATTGGATTGGGATTCATTCATTCATTCAGCAAACATTTAAGAGTCTACTGTATGCTGACTGACACTCCCCATCAGGAAAATAAACCAATTAAACTAACATGGAGATGTGTCCAAGTGCTGTAAGATGAAGGAAGGCTTCCTGAAGGAAGGGTTATTCAACGTAAGTCTTGGATTGGGACACATCAACTGTCATGTCAAGATGAAATGTGGCTGAATTATTCATTCATTTACTAGCAGGTTAGGTCCCCTTTGGTAGGGAGGACCCTGGTACCATTGACTAAAACAAACTTGGGGATTGTCTAGGAAGGCTGATTATCCTCAAATATTCCAAAAGTCAATATATCATGCTCTCAATTATCTCTATATCCCACTTGTGTGACATCTGCCCCCACCAGTATTGGCAAGGCAAAGAAGAGGACTTCTATAACCCTAGCACCTCTGATCCAGTAACTTCAATAAATAGAGACCTGTTTGAGAAGTAATGTAGTCTTGCATTATAGGTGAGAAAACACAAGCTGAGAGAGCTTGGGTGGCTTACCCAAGGCCACGCAGCTGTATAGGACAGCACCAAGATTGAAATCTAAAGCCCATGCTGTTTTCATGGCCCCACCCACCTCCTGTGTTCTAGATAATGCTTCAGAAACAAGATCTCTGTAAAGAACAGTCCCATAAAGATACCAAACAAGAAGCGATTCTGCCCCCTCTGGAGTGCTCAGCCTCATGCTAGTCATCAGGGGCTCAGGGAGGCCTAACCTCAAGGAAACTCTATTCAGACATGAAAAGACCTAAAAGGTCTACTTGAAATCACAGAGGCCCACGTATAATCAGGATCTGAGTTGTATGGCATCCCTGGTGTCAGAGATCAGTGCCCCAAAGGAGGCAAATTTGTGCTGGCCTAACAGGTCAGGAAGTGTGTTGACAAAGCTGGAGAGAAACTGGAACCCTTGTGCATTGTTAGTTGGAATGTAAAATGGTGAGTCTGCCATAGAAAACATGACAGCTCTTCAAAAAATTAAAAAATTAGGGACGCCTGGGTGGCTCAGGCCCTGAGCGTCTACCTTTGGCTCAGGGCGTGATCCTGGAGTCCCAGGATCGAGTTCCGCATCGAGTCCCAGGATCGACTCCCCTGCATGGAGCCTGCTTCTCCCTCTGCCTGTGTCTCTGCCTCTCTCTCTCTCCGTATTTCTCATGAATAAATAAATAAAATTTTTTTAAAAAAATTAAATCTCATATGATCCAGCAATTCCACTTCTGGGTATACACCCCCCCCCCCAAGAATTGAAAGCAGGATCTCAAAAAGATATATCCACACCTGTGCTCATAGCAGCATCTTTCACAATAACCAAATGGTGGAAACAACTCAAAAGTCCATTGACAGATGAACAATGTGGCATACACATAGAGCAAAATAGTATTCAGCCTTGAAAAGGAAAGGAATTCTGACTTATGTTACAAGATGGATGAATCTTGAAGGAATTATACTAAGTGAAAGACAGCCAGACACAAAGGACACATAGTATATGATTCCACTTGTAGAGGGTAGATGCTAGAGTAGCTGAACTCAGGGACAGAATGTTGCTAGGGGCTGGGGAGACAGGGAAGTGGAGAAAATGGGGAATTATTCAATGGATGTAGAGTTTCAGATTTGCAAGATGAAAAAGCCCCAAGATGGACTACACAACAGTATAAACGTTGGTCTTCCACACTAGCAATAAACATGTTTTCTTTTCCCCAGCTCACCTCTACTCCCTCAGGCTGGTTCATTTTCAGGCTTGACCCCTCGAGCTCAGGCTGCTGCAACCGTATCTTCCAGATTCACATTCTGCCAAAAGAAAGCAAACATCTATGTCCCAGCATTCCCAGAAGTCCCAAGATCCATTTTGGTTGGACCAGTGTGTCACTTGCCCATGAGGCAATCAGGGAGCATGGAGGCTTATGATGCATTTAGCTTCAGACTGGATCATGGGTTCTACTCCTGAAGCTGGGAGCATAACCAACTCTACCCAGAGGTCCATGGACCAAAAGTGGACCAAGAATTTTCCCAGAGGAAAATTGGGATATGCCCACCAAAGAGATAGTATGGGTGAAAATGGATGCAGAGCCTCCAGACTTCAGTTAACATCCCCTAGTTCTATTTGCCTAAAGAGAACAGGAGGTTCAGAATGGCTACGTGTATCCGAGATCATGGAGCTGAAGGAGTAAATAGGGACCTCAAGTTCAGATCTGCTCTGATCCAATGTAGCAGAGTGAGTGTGTGTGTGTGTGTGTGTGTGTGTGTGTGTGTGTGTGTTGGGAAGGTAAAAGAACTAATGGTAAGAGTTGCATTGGGTGGGGTAGCCATGCTAGGTATTCCTGGTAGGGTGACCCTTGTTATGGGGAATTCTGAAAGTCAGGAGGAGGAGGTTGAATTTCATGGAGAAGGAAATAGAAACTTCTATGGGTTTTAACAGAGATATGATACGATAGGATCTAAGCCCCACTAGAGGCTGCCATGGGTGGAGGGGTCTGCTCTCTTACCGATTCTGATTAACACTCCCTTTTATGCCTTGAGGATATTTTCAAGGGATGGGCTCCATGAGGCGTGACCCATCCCCCCAGCTTCCTGGCTCCAGCCTGTCCTCTGAGATTCTGAGTGCCCCTCCTCTCCCCTCTCCTACCCTCCGGCCCCCCCAGTGCTGTGGCTTTGGCAGCCACTTTGGAAACTGCAAGTTTTAAATGAATTTCCACCCCAGAGGAAGTTAAGAAGCAGGCATGTTCCACCAGCCACTTCTGAGCCCCAACATTTCTCCTACCCCTTCCGAAAAGGGATCAAATACTCTTTCACAATAGGAGGAGGAGAAGGGAGGAAGACAGGAGGGGCAGCAATGAGGGGGGAAAAAAAGAACAAATACGAGAACCTCGTTTGATCTTAATCAGACAAAGTTTATGTCTGAATTTTTCTCTTCCATGCTGAGAAAACCAATACATAAGGGAAAACAAATCACATGTTATTTACTTCCCTCGAATTTTCTCTGATTGATTCCAAAAGGGTTTAGGAGGCTCCTAAGCCTAAACACAACAGGAACCGTGATAATTAGGGGTAAGAAAGGAATGAACACCATAAATGGAACAGAGGAAGGAGATGCCAGGATACCAGCAGGCACCTGAGGAACACCAGTTTATACCTTGGACACTCTCGTGGCCCCATATGGAAACACACGTTAGCTTTATATTCATTTTGTCTGCTGATGATAGAAAAGCATTCGAGTGCATCTCTGGCCACAAACTTCTTTCTGGGACTAAACTCAAGCTGAAATATATCACATGGGGCAGACAAATTATATTGGAGTCACAGAGAATAACAAGAACAGTAAGCCCAAAGGGCTTTGGAAGGAGGCACAGCCCTGACTAGCAATGAATGTTCTAAACAGCATTTGTATTGCCCAAGGGAAAGCATGATGCTTGAGTGCATCTTGTGGGAAAAGATGGGGACCTCACCCTGGACCTGGAAGAGTTAAGCACAGCAAGGTGGGCAGGCCAGGAGATTCTGAGAGAAGAAACTGGCTAACCCAGAACTAGGTCTGCAAAGTGAGCTGGAACAGCCACCACCCGCCTGCTCCTGGCCCTTCCAGCCAGCCTGACCTAGTCACACATCGCACCTCTGGAAGTCGAAGCATCCCTTCCTCTCCATCCCTCAATCCTTGCATGCTTTCTTCTGATTTTAAGATCCTGGCTGTCACCTTAAGCCTCTAACTATGACTGCCAAGGTCAATGTCCAGTTAGATAAACATTTGCGGATGACCTCCCGGCATCCACCCCTGCCTGGTCCCCCCAGCAGTGCTCCCTGAGGACCCCCTGGAAAGCACTCTAGCTCTATTTCAGCCACGTGGTTTGGGTGGGATTGATTCTGCTCCCAATTCTAGGGTTGAATTCCAGGACCAAGCATTAACCCATCAGCGCATCACATCCCTCCGACCTTGATGGCTGCTTTCATGGAAGGACAACAACCCATATCAGGCTAACAAACCTCAGTTCTAAGACTTTTGTTTTGTACTCTCAGGAAAGTGAATTTTCTCCTTCTCATCTAGAAAGAAAGTGGAAAGGATGCAGCCCCCGGAGCTGCTGGCAGCCATCCTGTGACCACGAGGGCAGTGCCAGCTGAAGAAGTGAACCCAGAGGAAACCAAATTGTAAGATGGGAACATCCGGATTCTAGAGAAACCACTTGAACACATGCAATGAGCCAGACCCCTGGACTTCCCAAATTAGCTCTTTCATTTAAACCAGTTTGGGTCGTCATAGGTAAGCCACTTTTGAAGCCCTTCAGAGTTAGGGTTTCCTCATTCTCCCCTGCACTGAGACGCTGCCTTAGCCTGCTCCTCTGGGCCCGTGGTATTCCCTCGGGTCTGAGGTGGGAACTTCTACTCTCAATTCCCATTCCAGATGGAGCAGGTTGAGCCAGCCCTGGCCTTCCAAGGAAGGCTGCAAATAATTCAAACACCAGTTATCAAAGATAAGAGAAAGTTGAGTCAACACACAAAAATGTAGCAGCCTACCCGATCCCAGCAAGCCTTCAGAGGCTTGGGTCCACTGTTCCCCAAGGCCGTGGCAGCCAGGCTGAGGGAGGTCTCTGGGTATCCAGGCGAAATGGTGCTCGGGATGCCTGTCAACAGGTAGTGAGGCTTTCTAGCACCGGACTAGAATCAGGAGTTGGGGCTCTGACTAGAAGAAGATGGGCAGAAGCAAGCAGGGTTCCCAGCTTAGATCCAGGCTAATTACTTAGCCAGGAATTCAGACAAGAAAGCATCCAAATACCAGAACAGGAGACGAGTCCAGCCTTTTATCAGACACAAGGCAGAAATCCAATTACTTCAGTGAAGCCAAAATCAGATCCAGCCTAGAGGCCAAGCTAACCTGACTCTGGGTCCTTTGGACATCCTGATAGAGCACAGGTCACAGGGCCCCCAGCTGAGGGTCCAAGGGCTTGAAACTATCCACTTTGCCACCCAATGCAGGAAAGCTCTTAAGACAGAGACTATCTCCCACCTCAAATCCACCCTCTCTTCTTACTAGATGTTTGCTTAAAAGCTTTGGTCAAAGGGGCAACATACACAGATGATTAAAAGGAAGCTTTTTGCCATCTTCTTCCCCTTTCTTCCGGCTTGGAATGATGCTGTAAGTAAGAATCACCCGGAGCTCTGGCAGCCATCTTGCAGTCCAGAGGAAAAGGCCAGTAGACAGCAAAGACATGGCCTCGACCTTGATAACACTGAGCTGCTAAACCAACTCTGGGACCACCTTCTTCTGGATTGTTTTGGTTCTCTGAGGCAATTTAATGTCTCAATTGTTTAAGCCAGAGTTTCTCAAAGTGTGGCTCCAGGGCTGCAGCATCAGCACCATCTGGGAATGTGTTCGAAATCATATTCTCAGGCCCCACCCCAGACCTACAGAACTGGAAATTCTATGGTGGGGGGGGCTGCAATCTGAGTTTTACCAAGCTCCCCAGGTGATGCTGATATGAGCTAAAATTCAAGAACCACTGGCTTAAACCACTGTTGGCCTGAGTTTCTGTGAGTTTCAGCTGATAATATTTATACTGACGCATTTCTCCATGGCATCCCTGAACTGTTTATGGGATATCAGGGGGCTGAGAGCAAAGCAGGAGAATGAATATTCACAAAACCAAAAGGGAAAGTTTCAAAGGGGCAATGGAACTGGCAAAGGAAAAGATAAATAAAAATTAAGCACTTCTGGCTATCAGAATAACTGTAAACACAATTAAAGGCAAAAGAAAACATTGGGGAAAATAATTGCAACAAATGTGACAACACTTAAAATCTTTTTGTCAAAAAGTCATGCAAAATCAAGAAAACAATAAGATCCCAAATAAAAAACACAACACACACACAAAGAAAACATTTACAGAATAAGAATACAAATGGATAATTAAAAGGAAAAATACTCAACCTATTAGGAATCAAAACAATGTGAATTAAAATGAGATCTTCTCATCTATTGAATTAGCAAAGATTGAGTAAAAGAAACTTCTTGCTCTAGGGAGGGTAAGACAGGATGGACACCTGCCTGCACTGCCGATGGGGGTGGAAACTGGAACCACCACCATTCTGGAAAGCAATCAGGTCCCATTCATCAAGAGATTTTTTAGTGTTCATACTCTTTGAATCAGGAACTCAACTTCTTTTTATCTAATCCAGAGGTCAACAAAAGTTTGGTTTTTGTATAGTCTGTAAGCTAAGAATGTTTTACATTCTTAAAAGGTTGGAGGGAGAATAAGAAGAAAAAGAAGAAAAAAAGAAGGAGGAAGGAAGAGGAGGAGGAGGAGAGATGGGGGAAGGGGGCAGAAAAAGGAGAAGAGGGAGGGGAAGGAGAGAAGAAAAGGGGGAGAAGGAATAGCAGCAACAGAAACTGTACCAGGTACAACTAAATATATGTTCTAGGGTCACCTGGGTGGCTCAGTTAGTTAAGTGTTGCCTTTGGCTCAGTTCATGATCCCGGGGTCCTGGGATTGAGTCCCACATCGAGCTCTCTGCTCAGAGCCTGCTTCTCCCTCTCCCTCTGTCTGCCACTCTGCCTACTTGTGCTCTCTCTGTGTCAAATAAGTCTTTAAAAGATAAAAATTTTGGGATCCCTGGGTGGCGCAGCGGTTTGGCGCCTGCCCTTGGCCCAGGGCGCGATCCTGGAGACCCGGGATCGAATCCCACGTCGGGCTTCCGGTGCATGGAGCCTGCTTCTCCCTCTGCCTGTGTCTCTGCCTCTCTCTGTGACTGTCATAAATAAATAAAAAATTAAAAAAATAAATAAAAGATAAAAATTTTAAAAAATATATTTTTCTATCTGCCTTCTATTGACAAATGTTGCTGACTCTAGGCTAAGAAGGGGTTGGCAAACTATGGCCCATGGACCAAATCCAACCAGCCACCTGCTTTTGTAAATAAAGTTTTGTTTTTTGTTAAAGATTTTATTAATTTACTCATTAGAGACACAGAGAGAGGCAGAGACATAGGCAGAGGGAGAAGCAAGCTCCCTGCAAGGAGCCTGATGCAGGACTCGATCCCAGGACCCTGGGATCATGACCTGAGCTGAAGGCAGAGCCACCCAGGTGCCTCTCATGCAGCCTTTAAAAGCCTTTAAAAGGAAGGCAACTATGACGCACATTATGACATGGATGAACTTGAAAGACATGCCAAGAGAAAGAAACCATATACAAAAAGATAAATATTGTATCATCCCACGGATACCAAGTATCTACAAGAGGAAAACTCACCAAGGCAGAAAGTAGAACGAACAGTGGTTATGAAAGGTGGGGGATGAGCGGGGAGGGAGTCACAGTCAAGTGGGTACAGTGTCCATCTGAGATGATGAAAAAGTTCTGGACATGGATGTGGGTGCTGGCTGCACAATCACATGAATGTACTTGATGCCACTGAACTGTATTCTTTAAAATGGTTACATGGTGAATTTTATGTTCTGTATATTTTGCCACAATTAAAAAAAGAAGAAGAGGGGAAGGAAGAGGAGGGAGAGACAGAAGAAAAGAAAGCACCTCGGGTCCTGGGAAGAGGAGAAGGGAATTAAGTAAGTAGGGGCTGCTGTTATCCAGCCGAGGTTCAGGGAGCACCTTGTCCAGGGGGGCCCAACCAGACAGTAGGAGATAGCGACTCATAGCCAGGCCTGTGGCCTCCAGGGCACCAGCCATTCAAACACTTTGACAGACAGGACACCTCTGAAAGACCCAGTGCCCATCACTGCTCACACAGAGTCACCAAGCACCTCCCCTGCACTGGACAGAGGATATGGCAGCAAAGCGGACACAGCCCTAAGACACAGGACAGCTGGAGGCTGTGGGATCTCATGCAGCCATCCCCTCCCACTCCCCCCACTCCCATCTTGCTACTCCGCAGAATCTTCACACAGACATGGCCCAAGGGACATTCTGCCTCTGACATCACCTGGCCCAATTTCTACACAGATGGAGGCTGCAGCAAGCTGGGGTGAAGACAGTTAGGACTGGGGTCAAGAGGAGACCAGAATTTAACTCTGAATGTCTCAGGAAATGGTCACCAGACATCCCACAAGAGCAGAGGGACACGGGATCAAATCTTGCCCTGGGTTGGGAAGCAGCTTGATGGAACAGGAAACCCATGGGCTTTGGAATCAGATGATCCTGGGTTCGAGTTCAGCCTCAGTTTTTCATCTGTCAAAGGGGTATGATGGTACCTGCTCTGACAGTCATCCCAGGTGGAGCCAGACTACCCGGGTTCAAATCCAGTTTCCCCACCACTTATTAGATACATGACCTCTAATAAGTTAATTTCTCTGTGCCTCAGTTTTTCTCATCTATAAAATGGGGAGTTCTTTCCTCAGTGGGTTGTTGTAAGAATTAAAAGAGTTAAGACAGAGAACATGCTGAGCACCGTGGTGCCTCACACACCAAAAAGTGTGAGTGTGTGTGTGTGTGTGTGTGTGTGTGTGTGTATAAAATACTATACACTATGCAAGAGGGGCTCTGGGAGAGAAGAGGAAGCCATGGCCGTGTCCTCCAGAAAGGAGGCAAAAACAGAGCCATTCCAGACACACTCCTTCTCTTGGCTGTCTGTGCCAATCCCTCCCCACCACTCCTCAGCATAGGTTCTAAGGTCCTGAGGTGGCTCTCAGCACTTAGGGAGCCTCCTGCTTTCCTTCAGAAGGTGTAAGGAGGACTCTAAACAGGAAGAGACCCTTCTTCCAAATGAGCATTGAATGCTCACCTCCAAGCCACCCTAAGGAGTATTGTTTTCTCTGTTTCACTGATTAGGATACGCAGGTACAGAGAGATTGACACTTGGCCAAAGTTCCCCAACAAGTCATCACAAGGGTGAAATTTAAACCCAGGCCTTTCTCGATGAAAGTGGAGGAGTTTCTCATGGTCACATTCTCTTCCCATCCAACTCAGCCTCAACATCAGCTCTGCCACTTCCTGGTTTGCTGAATTTGAGTAAGTCCCTCCCCCTCTCTGAACCCCAATATCCATAGTTGTAAATGGGGAGACTAGGTGTTTGTTCATTCAATAATCATCAACTCAGCCCAGGACCATGTTTACCGGGAAGCTGTCGAAGATAAAGTTTTGTGGCCTCCCTCTTGCACAGGCTCCTTCTGAGATCCTGGGAAGAGTCTATTATATACTTTTCTTAAAGAAGTTCCCAGGTCCCCAAAACCTGGGCTCACCCCTGCCACCCAGCGTGCCAACACCATGCCAAACCCTGGATGTCGGGTAGGACAGGTGTAGAAAGGACACTAGAAAAAGCCATGTTTAGAGTCTCCAGCTAAGAGCCTGACCCACAGGAGGTGCTGAACAAAAGGTAGCTGGCAGTATAGTGCTTATTACGTATTATTTGTCTCTCCCCTATTAGAATGTTAGCTCCCCAAGGAAAGGGAACTGTTGGTCAGTTTTGTCATCGATGCACCCCAAGAGCCCCATAAGTATTCTCTGACCCTTGAAATGGTGTGTTTCAACTTCCCAACCCACCAATGAGAAAGGTGGTTCCACCTTTAATCAGGGCCAGGCCCCAGGGCCCCACAAACCCCAGCAGAGGGTTCTGACTTCCAGCCTCCCACCCCTTCCCTCCCTGGGGTCACTCTGGAGCCAGAGAGATACTTTTAGAATAAAAATCTAGGGCTGAACCGTCTAAGAAAAACAAGGAACATGGCAGGGGGGGCGTAAAGTGCATAGAGCATAGTAAGATTGCCAGATTTAACGATAATATAGGACAACTAATTAATAAAGTTCGACCAAAGAGAAATCATATTTTAGTATGACTGTCCCAGGCAATAATTTGGGGGCATACTTACACCGTAACATTAAGATGCATTGAAACTGAGATTCAAACTTAGCTGAGCATCTCGTATTTCATCTGGCCACTCTGCTATGTACTGTGTCTTCTTGCGCAAGGATCTCAACCACTCCGAGCCCTCCCTTCCCGGTAGAATTGCTGTGAGGTGGAGGAAAAGAGGGATCTCACATAAGGGCACAAGGAGATGCTTGTGCGCTCCGTGTTAGCTCCTCCTCCCCTGCTGCAGACACACCTAGGGAAGCCCTGGCTTGCCCGCTGTAAGAGAACATGGTAACTACAGTGTGGAAGGTCTCCAGCACTGTGCATAGATGGAGTGGGAGGGCATTAGGTCCTGCCTTCAGAAGGCAAATGTCTAACCTGGTATTTCTCTGCCCTATCGGACCCAGCACTCCCTTTTCACAAACATTTTTATGCCTCCTTTACCTTTGCTCAAAAGAAACTCAGTGATAAAGTAATGCATTTATATGCAAACTCCCTGCTCAGCAGGGAGTCTGCTTCTCCCTTTTCCCTCCTCCTCCTCCCCCTGCTCTCTCTCAAAAGGATAAATAAAATCTTTAAAGAAAAAAAAGAATAGAATGCTTTACTTGCAATGTAAATAAGAAATAAAAGGAATGTAATAAAATAACATTTCAGTATGTGAATGCTTGAGCATGCGGTGGGGAGACGCATTAACTAACAGGGAGTAGGGTTGGAAATCAGACACTCTTCAATACTAACTTGAACCATATGAAATTACTGATATGGAATGGTTTCTAGTCTATGAAAATTTCATGTGATTCGACCTAATATTTGACATTCAGAACACAAGTAAACTAAATCTACCTATCGTGTGCGTGTTGCACCATGAATCAACAGCTACAAATGCAGTTATAGATCTGTTGGCAAGTCAAAAATTATAAGCATCATTGCCATCGAGGCTGTGATTTTCCAGAATGATGGTCCATCTTGTTAAAGTTGCAAACAACACAAGGTATAATCTTTTTTGTGTTGCTCACTAGTTGCACTTCGGAAAAGTTTGTATTTTGTTTAAGTTTTTATTTTCATTCCAGTTAGTTAAAATACAGTATGATAGTAGTTTCAGGTGTACAATGTAGTGATTCCTGCTTCCTTACATCACCCAGTGCTCATCACAGCAAGTGTGCTCCTTAATCCCCATCAACTATTTTCCCACTCAGCCATTAGAAACGACAAATACCCACCATTTGCTTCAACGTGGATGGAACTGGAGGGTATTATGCTGAGTGAAGTAAGTCAACCGGAGAAAGACAAACAGTGTATGTTCTCATTCATTTGGGGAATATGAATAATAGTGAAAGGGAATATAAGGGAAGGGAGAAGAAATGTGTGGGAAATATCAGAAAGGGACACAGAACATAAAGACTCCTAACTCTGGGAAACGAACTAGGGGTGGTGGAAGGGGAGGAGGGTGGGGGGTGGGGGTGAATGGGTGACGGGCACGGAGGGGGACACTTGACGGGATGAGCACTGGGTGTTATTCTGTATGTTGGTAAATTGAACACCAATAAAAATTAATTTATTAAAAAAAAACTATTTTCCCCATTCCACCAGCCCCCCCACTCTGGTAACCATCAGTTTGTTCTCTATTAAAGAGTCTGTTTCTTGGTCTGTCTCTTTTTTCCCCCTTTGCTTGCTTTGTTTCTTAAATTCCACATACAGGTGAAATCTTATGGTGTTATCTTTCTCTGACTGACTTATTTCACTTAACATAATACTCCCTACCTCCACCAGGACATTGCAAATGGCAAGATTTCATTCTTTCTATGGCTGAATAATATTCCATTATATATATGGCATATATACATATATATGTGACTATATATGTGTGTATACACACACACACACACACACACACACACACACACACACACACACCCCGCATCCTCTTTATTTATTCCCCTATCGATGGACATTTAGGTTGCTTCCAAATCTTGGCTACTGTAAATAATGCTGCAATAAACACAGGGGTAGATGTATGCCTCTGAATTAGTGTTCTTGCATTCTTTGGGTAAATATCCAGTAATGGGGTTACTGGATCACAGGGTAGTTCTATTTTTAACTTTTTGAAAAATCTCCATATTGTTTTCCATAGTGGCCTCACCAGTTTGCATTCCCACCAACAGTGCAAGAGGGTTCCTTTCTTGCCACATCCTTGCCAACACTTGTTGTTGATTTTAGCTGTTCTGACAGGTGTGAGGTGATATCTCATTGTAGTCTTGATTTGTATTTTCCTGATGATAAATGTAGATGAACATCTTTTCATGTGGCTGTTGGCCACCTGGATCTCTTCTTTGGAGAAATGTCCATCCAGGTCTTCTGCCTATTGTTTAATTGGATTATTTGTTTTTTTGGTGTAAATTCTTTATATATTCTAGATACTAAAATATTAAGTTTATATTTTAAAAATGAAAAAAATTGCATTTGTATGTAAAACAGTTTTAGGTTCCAGGCACAGAAAATTATAAACAGGTTTTTGTTTTGTTTTTTTTCCTGCATGATCTTCTTACAGGATATTCAAAATTTGGGAAGAGGCAAGAAAGGTTCTTGTTGCATGGGTCTGTCCCACACACTGTAGGACTTGCCCTCTAAATGGACATGTTTCATCACCAAATCATTAGGGCAACCAAAATTAATCCCCCCCCACACACTTCCAAAATGACCAGAAAAGAGATGATGACAATGCCCCCTCTGAGAACCAGTCTAATAACCTCTGCTTCAATAGTTTCAGTGATAAGAAACCTTATTAAACCTGTGATTATCTCCACAGGGCCTGGTATCACCGTCTCATTGACTCATCTTTCAGGAGGTTATACTTGTTCCTTATGCCTCTGGTTGGGGCAGATGGTGGTACAACTCTTCAAAAACCTTGACCCAGTCAGTACTTCTATTTCTAGGAAGGAGCCTCTTCTAAGAATTCTACTTCTAAGAATATATGTAAGTAAACAATCCAAATAGCCATTAAAATCCCTGTGCACAGAAAGCACCATATGTAGTGGTAGAACTAATAGCCATTTCCCTACTGTTGGTATTTCAAGTAAATTACTATACCACCTCTCTCTGGACTAGGGAGTCACGATCAGAAATAATATGTTGACAGCTATTGGCGGGCATGGGTGCTTCTGGATTTTCTTCTTTTTTGCTCTTCTCGTTTCTATAATGATTTTTATCCTTACTGTAACTGTAAGAAAATAAACTCCATGGAAAGGAAAAACAAAAAGTCATGAAGCCATGGTTAGAATCCTTTTCTGTAGAGATGAAGAAGCTGAGGAGAAGTGGCATAGGAGAGCAGGCCACTCAGGCCATCAGGGATCCCCCATCTCTTGCCACCATTTGAGACTTAATCAGTATATGGGTCCCCAGTACCACTCCAGGGGCTCCCAGGAACAAGATCTAGGGACACATAGACCACCCAGCCTGTGGCCTGCAGAGTCACCATGTGGGTGTCCCAAAGAAGTTGTCTTCTTGGGGCACCTGGGTGGTGGATCAGTGGTTGAGCATCTGCCTTTGGCTCAGGTCGTGATCCCGGGGTCCTGGGATCAAGTCCCACCCACATCAAGATCCCTGTGAGGAGCCTGCTTCTTCCTCTGCCTGTGTCTCTGCCTCTCTGTGTGTCTCTCAAGAATAAATAAATAAAAGCTTTTTTTTAAAAAAAAAAAAAGGCTGTCCTCTATAGCTTCCCATAGTGACTCATGCTCTAAGTTGTGGGGTGGGCAGGGGGCGGGGCAGTGGCACCAGGAGGCCTGGGAGGCCCCATCCAGATGGGGTCAGGCTGAGATATGATCTATTTTGCTCTCTTGCCCCTTCTCAAAGTGAGTTAGTGAGGAAAAGCAGGCAATAAAACAGCATATGTAGTATTTCAGTATGGCAAAAATGTGCATGCTTCTGTGCAGGTGATAGAGATGGAGACAGGTGGAGAGAGACAGGGGACATGTGTGTGAGAGAGACAGAGAGTGTGCGAGCACACATGTGAGATTGTACACAGGCTGCCCAGAAAGGCACACACCAAAATGCCACTGTTGGTCATATGCAGGAGGAGAGAAAGGCCACACTTGCATGGTTACAAGTGCAGACAGTTCTGGGCTCAAGTCCCAGCTCTGTCACCTACTAAGGTACAACGCTGGAGAAAACAACTACTCTGTGACTCAGTTTCTCAGTCTGGAAGGTGAGAATAGCAACAGCACCTACTTTATAAGAGTGAATCGAAACATTGCTTCTGGGATGCTCAACAGAATGCTTGGCACCCAACACATGTTGGCTTCCATGACTTTCACTATCAAGGGATATAATGATACATTTTGCTGGGTCAAAACCCACATAAACACAAACTACAAAATGAGCCCTCTGGTCCCACCGGTCCGACCTGGTTGGCTGAACACAAGCTAAGCAGAAGTCCCATCAGTGACCTTGGGCTGTGAGACAGACTGTCCCCTTCAATCTGGAGGCGATCACGCTGAGAAGTCTGTAGAGAAAGGCCCCCACTGTTGCGCAAAGGACCCAGAGCTCACTGATGCAGCATTAGTGAAACCAAGTGAAATACAAGGAATCAGAAGGGAAGATAAGTGGAAGCTATAAACAAAATAAAAGGACAACAATCAGCCAAGAAAGAAACACTGGAAAAGGCAGGGGACAACAAATCAGTTGAAGCAGGGCTTTATCAGACGTACTGGAGCTGAAATTTAACCATAAAATATGCCTCCCCATCCTTCCCAGAATGCCTCTGCTGGACCAGTTACTACACAGCAGACCCCAGAAGGCAGCTGTCTGCTCATCGGAGTATACTTGGGGGAAGATTAAATAAATACCTTCATACAAGGAACAAGGAGGGAAGAACTATCAAACTACATCAAAAAAACAAAAATGATGTTATGGAATACTGATGTATTTCCCTAGCATTCTTTGCTCTCTATCTCTGACAAACACATCCATTATGCCCTATTTCAGGAATTTTGAATTTTTAGGTATTCAGTTTAATAAATAGACTGCATGTCTATTTTCTCAAGTTATTGTCTTTACAGTTTTTTTATTCTCCAATTTTCATAAGACCTTGTTTAAATTATTACCTGGGTAGCTCTAAAACTCTAAGCTTCCATAAATCAAAAAATTACTGTATTTGTTTATAGTAAGTTAATTTGGATTTCCGTTCTTATATTTTGGAGATCCAGCTATCCAAAGTCTCTACCCACAGAACTCTTACCCTTCATGTCAGCATTCCAAGTTCTTGATGGCTAGGAATCCTAGTTTCTCGGTCTGCACTTGTTGCCTTGGTACTGGCCATGAGGATGCTTTCCTATACGAATGAGACCACTCCATTCTTTCCTTTTTCATCAGACAGTGACTAGAATCCTACTGGGAGTCTGGGAAAACATTCTTACCAGTTACAACTTGTATTCCTTCAAATAGCCATCTACTTATGTGCAGATTCCAGACTGTACTCAGAGGAATATTCCCTGGTTGTCCTTTGTGAATTCCCTCATGGCTACAGTCTCCTGGTTCTATTGTCACAAGCTTACTATAAGAGACATCATGTGCCCTATGGAGCCACTTGTCAGCTGGAAATGCTGTTTCATTCCATTTATAATCCGTAATCTCGAACAAACCGGAAAACCCACATTAGGAAGTCATGAGTACGTCACCACGTTAAAATTAATTAAAACCGGGGATCCCTGGGTGGCGCAGCGGTTTGGCGCCTGCCTTTGGCCCAGGGCGTGATCCTGGAGACCCGGGATTGAATCCCACGTCAGGCTCCAGGTGCATGGAGCCTGCTTCTCCCTCTGCCTCTCTCTCTCTCTCTCTCTCTCTCTCTCTCTCTGTGTGTGTGTGTGTGTGTGTGTGTGTGACTATCATAAATAACTAAAAAAAATTAATTAAAACCTACAATTTGAGTAAAAAAAAAAAACTTCACAAATAAAAAGGATAGCTCAAACCATATGCAAGTGCTTAGTTTAGGTGAATGGATTGGGAATCCAGATAGCCCAGTGGTGATTGTGAGCTGCTTCTTAAAGATTTTAAGGACTAGATACAAGCTGAGATTTCTCCCCACTTTTTACCTTTTCAGGATGTGTTTTTTGGAGACTAGGATATTATTTAAGAAGAAAGAAGAAGAAGAAAAGAAGAACATTGCTTACAGTTATTTGAGAGAGAGAGCATGCATGTGAGTCTGGGGAGGAGGAGAGGGAGAGAATCTCAAGCAGACTCCTTGCCCGGCACAGAGCCCTACAAAGGGGCTCAACTGCACCACCCTGAGATCATGACCTGAGCCGAAATTAAGAGCCACCCAGGAAAAAAAAAAAAAAAAAAGAGCCACCCAGGCAGCCCTGTCAAGCAATGTTTTCTTAAACACACACACACACACACACACACACACACACACACACACACAATTTCCACTATGGTTCAGAAATGCTGTGCATTACAAACAGAAATTTGTTTTTAATATGGAAGTGAAAGGAGGCTGATTCTTGAACAAGTTAACATTTGTGTTAACCAAAATAAGTACTGAATACAAAGTATATATATAAATCTCGAGATGTACTGCCAACCTTTAAAAATGAACTTTAAGAAGATTTTTTTAATCAAGTGTTAAATCAGCTCATTTTTTGTAAGAATTAATCTATACCTATATACATACAGAACGTCTAGAAGAAAATATTCCCACGGTTAATACCAGATAAGTCTTGATTATATGACTGTGGAGGACATTGTCTTCTTTTTTACACTTTCCTGTAAGATCTGAATTTTTATAGTGATCACAACAGTTATATTGCTTTTGATAATCAGAGGGGGAAAAAATAAAAAAATCCTATTTTTCCAAAAATGACAAAAGAGGAAAGACATCTAATGAAATCAAAGTGGGTCAAGGTTGCTCACGGGCCAGGGAGCTGGAACAGACCAGAATGCCTGGTTGGGAAATGGCCCAGGCTAAGCCACACCAATGTGACTCCACAAACTGTCCCCGATGAAAAAAGGCCAACCAGGCACATGAGCAATTTGAGGTCAGATGGTTCTGCAAAAGCCAGACATGAACACCAGGGGCTGCTGGTCCTAAGAGGGGGGCTCTAGACACAAAGGTCACTTGGCCTCAGTCCTTGGAGAAGCTTCCAGCCTCAACGAGCCAAAGAAAAGCATGGTGACATCAACGAAGAACCACAACTGGTTTAACAAACCACTTGTAAAATTTTCAACATCTATAGAAATGAAAGGAATACACAATAAGACAATAAGTCATCACTCTTCACCTAACAAAAGAATGAAGAATTTTTAAATGCTGGTAGGGGTGCATGGAGACTGCCAGTCACTCACTGCTACAGGGAATAGCTGCTAATGTGTGTTCTGAAAGCAATGCAGCAGTACCAGTCGTTTTAGATATTCATACCCTTTAGGGGTGCCTGGGTGACTCAGTCGGTTAAATTGTCTGCCGTTGGCTCAGGTCACGATCCCAGTCGTGACCCCACATCGGGCTCACTGCTCGGTGGGGAGCCTGATTCCCCCTCTCCCTCTATCACTACCCCTGCTTGTGCTTTTTCTCTTTCTCTTCCTAATAAATACATTAAAAATCTTTTTTTTTAAAAAAGATATTCATACCCTTTCAATAATTCCATTTCTAGAAATCTACCAGAATACAAGCAAACAAAATGCTTCATTATCAAAGATATTCATTGCAGTGTGCTTTATCATTTTTTTAAAGGAAATAACCTGAATACTGCCCAACCATGGTTATAATGGTTAATTTTGATACAACCTCTCAGTGGGGCATTATGTGGCCATTAAATACAATGTTTATGGAGCACTTACAATAACACACAGGAGGAAATGTTTGTGTTGCCATTTTAAGTGATACAGTAGGATATAAAATTGTATATACAACACAATTTTAACTACATAAAAATTTACATTAAAAAATGGAGAGAAAAAAATGGAAAGAAATGCACTAAAGTGTTTTACAGTTCCTGGTGGGTTGGTCAGGCTATGAGTGGGTTTGTTGTTTTTTTTTTTTTATTATTAATCTTTTAAAAAATAATTTTGTAAGGATTTACAGGAAAGTTGTAAGAAAAATACAGAACACACTCCTCTTACCCAAATTCCCCAACTGTTAACATCCTTCCACATCTGCTTCCTTGCATGTGTGCACACTCATTAGTCTTCTGAACCATTGGAGAGCAAGCTGCACATAGGATATCCCACTTCCCCTAAATACTCCAGGGTAAATGTCCTAAAAACAAAGACACTCTAGCATAAGTACCATATAACCTTGCAAATCAGGAAGTCAACAAGACACACATCACTATCATCCACGCCCTATTCAAATTTCACCAATTGTCCCAACAATATCCTTTCCATTTCCTGTCCAGACTCCAATCTAGGAACACACCTGGCATTTAACTGTGGCTTTCCAGACTACTTCACACTGCAACATTTTCTCCCATTTCAAGTCTTTCCTCAACAGCTATGCTTTTTTTTTTTTTTAAGAGTACAAGCCTTTCAGGGCACCTGGGTGGCTCAGTCAGTTAAGCATCTGCCTTCAGCTCAGGTCATGATCCCAGGGTTCTGGGATAGAGCCCCAAGTTCTGGGATAGATCCCAGGGTTATGGGATAGAGCCCCAAGTTTGGCTCCCTGCTCAGCAGGGAGCCTGCTTCTCCCTCTTCCTCTGCCTGTCATGCCCCCTGCTTGTGCTCTGTTAAGTAAATGAATATAATCTTAAAAGAAAAAAAAAAAAGGAGTACAAATCTTTCACTTTATAGAGCGACCCTCATCCCAATGCCTACTGTTTCCTTAAGCCATACATTCTTGGCAGGAAGAACAACAGAAAAGAGGCTACCTTCACATCAGGTGTGATGACAACATGTCCAGTGCTAGCAGGGTTCATTCTGATAACCTGCTTAAACTGTCATCTGCCCTGTTTTTCTCCCAGAAAAATCACCATTTTTTGCCCTTGTAACTGATTCTGGGGACACATTCCAGTATTACACCTATATCCTAGTCCTCAAACATTCACATGCCAGTCTTAGGATCATAGACAACTCCAGCCTGAATCAGCCACCACCGATTGTTGCCTAATGTTGGCTTTTCTTATTTCCAACATTCCTTCTGCATATGTATGAATTGGTGATCTCTTGCAAGAAAAAGCTTTCCCTTCTTTAATTTATATATCAATATGGACTTGTGGATTCTTGCTTTATTCAATGAGTTTTATTCCATACAATCACTATTTATATTGATGCACAAACTATCCAGATTTGATCCATAGGAACCCCTTCTTTCTGATCCTTCTTGTATGTTTCTCCTGATTCTTTGAGCACTTCCTTACTTTCTGGCACAAGACATTTCAGACTCATCTTTCTCTGCTACATCTCTGAAATCAGCACTTCTTCAAAAAGCCCTGGTTCACTTTAGTGGAGAATGATGTTCGGAAGCCAAGACCTGGGAACTTGGTGTATTCATCGCTGCTACAAATGTTATTGCTTCTAGGCCCTCTGGTAACTAAGAGATATGGGTACGTATATAAGTAGATGCGCAAACCTCTGTAACTATATATTTACATATAATCTGCATATCTGCAGATTTGTATACATTAAACTCATGGTTTCAACGTGTGTATAAATATATGTACATCAAGGAGATCATACCTAACCAGCACTCACAGGTCTTTCTAGCCTTCCCTCTTCTCATGTTCACAAATCACCTCTCAAATAGTAAGAACCTTAGTTCCCATTTGTCTCAATTTATTCTATTCACTCAATATAACCAGTCTCCCAACCATACTAGCTGCCATTTCTGCCCACAGTCCCTGCACGTACCCCACTCCTCAGCTGCCAGGCACACCAATGCCCCTGTGAAGCCCCCCCAAGTACCTCACTTCTTCAAACACCTGCAATGACAATAACTCCGCAAAATATTATCTTCATATATTGCTACTTCCTACATTTTTCTTGCTTTCAATTTTTTAATGTGACAAAGGTTTAAGAATAAGCCCTACTCCCCTGAGGCGGCTACATGCCAAGGTCTCCCATGGTTATTGCACATACCCCTAGCAGACACAGAGATGCCATCAGCATACAGTGTTAGAATGACCTCTCCCTGCAGACTTCCTTGTCTCCTTCATGCTCTCTCTGCACCCACCCCCAGCCCAGGCTGTAGCTTCCAAGGGTGTGGCTTTCCCAGGGACCCCTTGCCTCCCTGGAGGCCAGCCAGCCCCCTCCCAGGGACCCCAAGGCTCATCTCCCATAGGGCTTCTCAGCCACAGCAACACCTTCCATCTGAAGGGGGAGCCCCACCACCCACTCCTCTTCCTTCCCATCCTCACAGACTCAGCACTGAAAAAAAAACAAATTATGTCAAACCCAATGAGAGACAGTGTGGGAACAAGCATAAAAGACACACAAGACTGCTTTGACAAAAGAACTTTTTTTCTTAAAAAGCTTGAATGTCAGAGTGCCTGGGTGGATCAGTAAGTTAAGCCTCCAGCTCTTGATTTCTGTTCAGGTCATGATCTCAGGGTCCTGGGACTGAGCCCTGCATTGGGCTCTGCACTAGGCATGGAGCCTGCTTAGGATTTTTTTTCTCTCCCCCCCACCTGCCCCCATCCCCTCTTAAAAAAAAAAGAGCTTGAATGCCAACGTGCTGCTTACAGATGAGCAGGAAAACCACAGAAAGATGGTAGCAGCAAGATGCAAGATGGCATCAGAACACAGATGGCTGGGGGTGCGGTGGGCAAATTGGGATACCCTACATAGAAGTAGACAGATGGATCCTTAATCCACCCTTCCAGCCACCCTGGACAGCCAAGGTCACCTTCCAGACAATGAATGAGCAGGACCTGGCCTCCCTAAGAGCAGGACCAGAGGCACCCTCTAGGCCTCCAGACACACTAGGCTCTGGTCAACTGCTCCTGGCTGGAGCCTCCTGAAGCAGAGTTAGGGCCCATGAGCAGAGTGAGACCCTCCTCTGGCCAGGAAGCTCTGCTGGCAGATTTAGGCCTTACTCCAAGCTGTCTCCCAGCCACGGTCACCCAGGAAAGGAAGCTGGGAGCAAGAAGCCAAGATCATTTAACTCCCAGGCTGGCCAATGTTGTCTGGGCCTCATTCCACTCCTGTCCTTCAGAGTCAAGAGGAACAATCAGCTCTCCCTGGGTCTCAAGTCTGCTGGCCTTCTGAAGGAAACTACGCCACTGGCTCTCCTGGTTACCCAGCTTTCAGGCTCAGACTGGAACTATACCATCAGCTCTCCTGGGTCTGCAGCTTGCCCTCACTCCAGGTCCTAGGACCTGCCAGCCTCCGTAGTCACATGAGCCAATTCCTTACAATAAATCTCTATATGTATACACACACACTTATTGGTTCTGTTTATCTGGAGATCCCCGACTAATACAGTGGCCCAAAGAGAAGCAGTGACCTAGCCTGGGTCCCTCAGCACTGCAAGATGAGGGCGCAGGTACTCAGACCTCCAAGCACAGCCTCCTCCTCCTCTTTCCCATTTCACAAGGACTGGGACTCTCACTTATGGAAAAGCAGCCCATAGTGGCTTTGGCCAAGGTGAGACCGCCCACATGGAACAGGCAATTGTTCAGGATACCAGGCCATCCGGCAGTGGGCAGGAAGGAGCAGGTGTCTGCAGAGTCATAGAGCCCTGGGTTCAAAATCCAGAGCCTCTCCAAACTATCTGTTTGCCTTGGCTGTTTGCTGAACCTCTCCAGGCCCTGCAGAGTGGCTCCGTAAAACAAGGATGATACACCACAAAGCGGTTGGAGACTAAACCAGCATGGGGCCTGGCCCACAAACAAAGTTAGGAAAATATTCATTCTCTCCCTTACCCTTAAATTTCTCACCTCCAGTGGAAAACTGGTGCCGGGGAAGGTGGGCTTCCACTCATGGATCTCTGGGAACATCTGCCACACCTCCTCCTTTCCTTCTCCTCCAAAGCACTCAAAGGACTGGCAGAGTTTGCCTTGTTCATCCCTCTGTGCCCCCCTCCCACCAACCCTCAAGGCACTCCAGCTGTTTGCATTCTACCAAAACTGAAGCATTTGAGGGCCACAACCTCAACAAAGAACTTAAGAGGCACTTGAGCAGTACTTTTGTCCAAGACTCAGAGAAGGATGTGACCAGTCCAGGATCAGGTAGTGGCAGAACCAGAACCAGATGCTTGAGCCACAAGTCCAAGATCCGAGTCTGGAGTCACTCCAACTAGCTTTCAGGGAGACCTGGGCTAAACCGGTGATTCTTGGTGTGTGCCCAGGACCAGTAGCAGCACCTGGGCTCTCTCTGAGAAATGAACTTTCTCAGACTCCACCCCAGACTCTAATTAGTCCAAGAGTGTGGGATGAGGCCCAGCAACCTGTATTTTAACAAGCTCACCAGATGATTGGGAACCACTGCTCTTAGCCAATGGCTCTTAAAGCTTGTGTCCATTAAAATTAAACCTGAAGAGGCTTTGCAACATGTTCGGGCCCCTGACTCAAAATGCTAATTTAATTTGTCTGTGCTGGGCCAGACAGCTAGAGCTTTGAAAGCATCGCAGGTGATTCTAGTGTGCAGCCAAGCTGAGAATCCCCCAGGCCAACCCCACTCACCTGAATTTCTCACCCTTCATGCTCTCAGAAGGCTAAGCTGGAAGGACCCAGAAGGGCACCCAGGACTGAGTATGTGCCTGGTCAAAGCTAGCTCCTTGCCGCTTCGTTGCCATGCCTCCTGGCCCTGTGGCTGCCTAGGCAAACCTCTCCTCTGCATTCCCAGAGGGGCTTAGCCTCACGACCTGAGTGGCTCTCTTGGCAGGGACACTAACATGCAAACCTTCTGCCTACCGTCTCAGTAAGCCCCAGTTCCTTCATCGGTGGTACGGGGCATCATAAAATCATGGGAGAAAAACGCCAGCACAGCAGCCAGCTCCAGGACCACATCTAAGTTACTGAGGATGATGCTTAGTCATCCAGCCTTCAGGCACCTAGCCTGGCATCATCCAGCTGCCCTCCACATGGCCAGTCTCCTGCCTAGTGCCTTCCCACCACATTCAACTTCTCACCTGCACATGTGCTGTCTGTTCTGCCTAGAACATGCTTCTCTGCCTACAAACTTCTACTTATCCTTCAAGGCCCTACTCAGTTATCACCACCTTTTTGCAGTCTTCCATGACTGTTAGGCTTTTGTGAATTACAACTCTAAGAGCCCCCAACCCCCAACTCAAGCTAGTTTAGGCAGAAAAGGGACATTTTGGCTTTCAGAACCAAAAATGGGCTTCATGCCTGGTATCTGGTCACCACTCTCCTACTCTTGATACTGGTGTCCTCCAAATTTGTCTTTGTTCTCTAGCAGGCTGGCCTCATGGGTGACCAGATGACCCCCAGCATCTCCAGGTTCACATCCTACCAGGGAGCTGCCCCAGCAGGTAAGAGCTTCTCTGATCCAGTAGTTCCAGACAAGGCCCAAGGTTTTTCAGTGGCCAGGATTGAGTCCCTTGCCTATCCCTGAACCAGTCACTGTTGTCAGGAATGCTCTGATGGGCCAGACAGCCCTGGGGCTTGTGTCCAGCCCTGGAGCCTGGGGATGGGGTCAGCCCAAACCAAACCAAATGGAGTGAAAGCAGAGGAGGTATGATTCCCGAAGGAAATCAGGGAGCAAGTGCCAGATGGAAGAATGGGAACTTGGCAACAACCTGTGGCATACGGCCTCAATGGGTTAGGACCCCTCCTCTCGGCTCTGGAAGGCTCAGAGCTCCTACTGATCAGAGCGTGGCAGCCACTGCACGGCACTTGTCTTTGCGTCTACACTGGCTGCAGAACATGAGCTCTGAGAGTAAAGACGACAGCCTAGCCGAGTCTCAAGCAGCCAGATGACAAACCTCTGACAGCACGGCAGGCTGATCCCAGGAGGAGGATATGGCACGATAATCGCTCTTGGGGAAAGGTGGTCTTTGTAGAGAGAATATCTGTTAACGTGAAAAGTCCGGGATGGTAGGAATGAAGTAGGGGAGGAGGAGAAAGGGGAAGATTGCTGTGTATGATAAAGTTGAGAGTGTGGCCCCTGCTGAGGAGCTGGCTAGAAAGCCTGAGAAGCAGAAGAGGAGTTAAAGCTCTGGAAAACCTGAGGAGCAGACTCAAGGTCAAGAGGTAACCAGTGTCTCCCAGAGGCTGGAAGAAGAGAGAGCATTAGAGGTGATGCTGGGCAGCTATACCTCTCTGACTCCTTCAGAAGTTCGGCAAACATCTGCTACACTCAACAGCCTGTGTTTGCAGCTGACCGGAGAGTTCAGGGTAACACACTAGATTCTTCTGTAGACTCCACACAGGGTAGAGAAAAGAAACAATGCACAGATGGAGATGTGGCGAAAGCAAGAAAAAAGTGGAGATCTACTAAAAACCACTGAATTTTAAATGGTTAGAATGGTAAACTCTCTGTATATTTTACCACCATTTTTTCTAAAAAGGAGTAAATGGGCGCTTGGGTGGCTCAGTTGGTTAAATATCTGCCTTTAGCTCAGGTCATGATCCCAGGGTCCTGAGATTGAGTCCCAGGTCAGGCTCTTTGCTCACTGGGGAGTCTGCTTCTCCCTCTCCTGCTCTCCCAGCTTGTGCTCTCTATCAAACAAATGAATAAAATCTTTTTTTAAAAAAAAGTGAAAACAGGGCATCTGGCTGGCTCAGTCAGTGAAGCATGCCCTCGATCTCAGAGTCGGAAGTTCAAACCCCACGTTGGGTGTAGAGATTATGTTTTAAAAAATTGTTAAAGATGTAAAAGTTATCTGCATGGCAGGGACAAGAGGAGAATTCATTGGAAGTAGGAAACTGGAGCCCCAGTAATTCCTAGATGTTGGGAGGGAGACCTTACTAGATTTCCCACTGCAAGTATACTTGACTTGGGACCAGTTTTTCTTAACTGTTAAGGAGAAGGGTGACACTACAGGGCTTAAGTCAAGTTACTGTGAATACATTATAAATAATTAATACATAAATCACTGCCATTGTCCTGATGATTATTTATCCTATGGCTCCATTTCCCTAGTATCAAGCTGACCATAAACCTACTACCACATCTCATCAACTTGAAGATTCTCACCTTTTCAGTGTAACCATCCGGACATCAGGTGCACCTTACAATCAAGAGTACGGCACAGTTGGCACCCTGTTAGCTTTTCCATCAGTAAGTGAAATAGCGATGCTTCTTCCAATCCTTATTCTTGGTCTGTTTCTCTGTGGGCCTTTCTCAGGGAAGTCAAGCTGGGCATGCTCGCAGGTCCGTATCCTCAGGAGGCACAGAGACACCTTGGTTGTGAATCGCAATACTGGGAAGCACTGACTCCCCGAAAGCCAGCTGCCCTGACCGCTTCTATCTCATCAAGTCCGACCCCGGCCTGTCACGGACCTGCACAGCTGGGAAAGACGTGTGTGTGGAAAAGGAGATTAGTTTCTCAGATGTGCAGTGTTTGCAGAGGAAGTGCAACGTGGTGTTTACTCTGTGAGCCCGAAGTCCCACATCTATGAGTTGCCTGTGAGCCTCGGAGGGCCACACAGAGACTCAAGACAGCCTATATCTATGTGACAGTAAAGGACAGCGATCACCTAGGAAATGCTCTGCCCTGCCTTTGAGGAAGTGTTGTTTGGGGCACCTGATCAAGCCATAGCTTAAACCATTGGGTGGCTCAGTGGTTGAGCATCTACCTTCGGCCCAGGGCAGGATCCTGGGGTCCTGGGATCAAGTCCTGCATCGGGCGCCCTGCATGGAGCCTGCTTCTCTCTCTGCCTGGGTCTCTGCCTCTCTCTCTCTCTCTCTCATGAATAAATAAATAAAATCCTTTATTAAAAATGTTTTTTAAAAGAGGAAGTGTTTTACTTCAGACCAGTTGACACAGGCCTTGTTCTGAGCCACCTTGGAACTCTACCTCTGCTGCCTTTGAAACTCCAGTGCTAGCCTGCCCACCCCCATGCTTAAGGGAAGGATGAGAGTCTCCCCAAGGCCCAGAAGGCTAAGGCTGAGCACAGCCCTTGGAGGAAGGCAGCATGGTATGGCAGCAAGAATCAGGGACAGGGTAGCCAGATAAAATATCTGGGTATCCTATACTTTTATTTGCCAGATCTGGTGACCCCAGTCAGAGGCAACCCAAAAGCCACCAGTCTCTCAACCCCTGTGGCCACTGCGCACAGCCTTCTCCTGCCGTGGCCAGCAGGGAGGCTCCATCCAGGCTTGGTGTTTACCCAGGAAGACACCATCTACCCCACTCCCTCACACTTCTGGGGGCCCAGGGGACCTGCAGACCACTCACCTTCCACTGTGAGCCTCAAAGCCTGTCTCTTTCAAATCAGAGGGTCCAGCTCTGAGCCTGACAGGACCAGCTTCAAGGGCCTATGTGGTCAGAAGAAAAATGACCCCCAAAGACATCCAGGTCCAAATCCCAGGACCTGTGAATATTCCCCTATAAGGTAAACAGGATTTTGCAGATGTGATGAAGAATTTTGAGACCGGCCTGGATGATCCAGAGTAGTGCCCTAAATGCAGTCTTATAGGACAGAGGCAGAAGAGAGGTGGCAGCAGAAACAAGAGGAAGGGGAGGCACAAGCCAAGGCCTGCAGGCAGCTCCAGAAGCTGGAAGAGGCCAGGAAACAATTCTCCCCTCGAGCCTCTAGAGGAAGCACAGTCCTGCCCATGACTGGATTTTATTTAGCCCAGAGAGACATCATTCCAAGTTCTACCCTCCAGAACTGTGAGAAAATAAGTTTATATCATTTTAAGCCACTTGGTTTGTAGTAATTTGCTACAGCCACACAGGGCCTGTACTCTGCCGGTGCTGCCTTAAAATTGTGATTTTTTAAAAACACATTTTCATTTTGCACTGGGACCAGCTACTGCTGGGTTCCAGTATACCTGCAGCTCTTACTCTTCCCCCTACTAAATCCTGCACATTATCTAGAGAATCAGTGTTACTCAAAAATGGGGCAGAAAGAAGGCCTTGTTTTTGTATTAAAGCAATCACATTTCTTACAGGAGAACATGTAAATTTCACATAAATGTAAACAGCACAAGAAGAGATTTCCTTTTTTTAAAAACATCAGGCCCAGGCCTTCAAGGGGATACACTAAGTCTCCTTTGCCCTCAGGGATAGCCACCCTGAAATGGCCATAAGATTTCTCTCTCCAGATGACACTAAACTCATATCTGTCAATAGTAACTCTGAACGTGAATGGGCTTAATGACCCCATCAAAAGGCGCAGGGTTTCAGACTGGATAAAAAAGCAGGACCCATCTATTTGCTGTCTACAAGAGACTCATTTTAGACAGAAGGACACCTACAACCTGAAAATAAAAGGTTGGAGAACCATTTACCATTCAAATGGTTCTCAAAATATACCCTAAAAACTATAGAACACTTCTGAAAGAAATTGAGGAAGACACAAAGAGATGGAAAAATATTCCATGCTCATGGATTGGCAGAATTAATATTGTGAAAATGTCAATGTTACCCAGGGCAATTTACACGTATAATGCAATCCCTATCAAAATACCATGGACTTTCTTCAGAGACTTAGAACAAATTATTTTAAGATTTGTGTGGAATCAGAAAAGACCCCAAACAGCCAGGGGAATTTTAAAAAAGAAAACCATATCTGGGGGCATCACAATGCCAGATTTCAGGTTGTACTACAAAGCTGTGTTCATCAAGACAGTGTGGTACTGGCACAAAAACAGACATATAGATCAATGGAACAGAACAGAGAACCCAGAAGTGGACCCTGAACTTTATGCTCAACTAATATACGATAAAGGAGGAAAGACGATCCACTGGAAGAAAGACACTCTCTTCAATAAATGGTGCTGGGAAAATTGGACATCCACATGCAGAAGAATGAAACTGGACCACTCTCTTGCACCATACACAAAGATAAACTCAAAATGGATGAAAGATCTAAATGTGAGACAAGATTCCATCAAAATCCCAGAGGAGAACTCAGGCAACACCCTTTTTGAACTTGGCCATAGTAACCGGAGAAGGACAAACAGTGTATGTTCTCATTCATTTGGGGAATATGAATAATAGTGAAAGGGAATATAAGGGAAGGGAGAAGAAATGTGTGAGAAATATCAGAAAGGGAGACAGAACATAAAGACTTCTAACTCTGGGAAATGAACTAGGGGTGGTGGAGGGGGAGGAGGGCGGGGGGTGGGGGTGAATGGGTGATGGGCACTGAGGGGTACACTTGACGGGATGAGCACTGGGTGTTATTCTGTATGTTGGTAAATTGAACACCAATAAAAATTAATTTATAAAATAAAATAAAATAAAAAAAAGAGAATAGAAAAAAAAAAAAAGATTTCTCTCTCCATCCAGTGCACTCTACAGCATCACCACCGCCAGGAAGCTTCCAAGATCTCTCTCTCTGTCTCTCTCTCTCACACACACACACACACACACACATACATACACACACAAGGATTGATCACACAGGGTTGGTGGTCTCTTCTTCAGCCTCCCCTCTGTAGATCAAAAACTCCCTGGGCTCTCCAACCTCATGCACTGCTCCTGCCCCTGATACAGGGCATAGGGCACAGACCCTGTCTGGGATTCATTGGTCAGCAAATCCAGCCTGGGCTCCTGGGTCAAGATCATAGCTTATTCAGCTTGTCTTTGAATGAGACTGCGTGGTTTTTGGAGTCAGAGAGTTGAGGGTTTAAGTTTTGCCCCACCAAGGACTGGGGGCATATTCTTTCAATCATTCAACTACTACCTGAGTCCCTGCCATGTGTCAAGCACTGTTCTAGACACAGGTGATATAGCAGCACATTGGGTTGTATATTTTCAATTTGGCATCTTTGCTACCTCTTTAGAATCTCTTCTACAGTAGGAAAGCCAGAATGATATTTCCCAAAATCTCCTCCCCTGTATGTGTCTGGGGGAGAGTCCATCAACGAGAGATACTCAAAGGAGCTTTGAAAGTCAAAAGAGGAGGGCCTGGGTGGCTCAGCGTTTGAGCGTCTGCCTTCAGCTCAGGTTGTGATTCCAGGCTTCCTTCAGGGAGCCTGCTTCTCCCTCTGTTTATGTCTCTGCCTCTCTCTCTGTGTTTCTCATGAATAAATAAATAAAATCGTTTTAAAAAAAAGAGGAAGTCAAAGAGAAGTCATTTTTCTTTCTGGAGTGGTTGCAGGCATGTGGTGGACATCAAGTTTGCAACTTCCAGGGAAATGTGTACAAGTTACTTGGAGGTAAGTAAGCTGGCCACAAGCAGATTTCTGGAAAGTTATTCACAGCAGCTTCGGGGGCAGGCTCTTGAGAATTTTTTCCTTCTCACAACAGACTGAGACAGCTGACAACCAATTCCAGCATTTCTCAAAATTCAGGCAAGCTCTGAGTAAGCTCTTGAGAACCGCCCACTATCCTGTGGCCAGCTGAGACCACCAATGCCTCCACTGACTTTAACTTCCCAAAGTCCTCCCAGCAACTGCGTGAGCTTCTAATTCCGTGGATTAAAACCTTTCACATATGGAATCTACAGAATGGCTTCTGTTTTCCTGATCAAGCCATAGCTTAAACCAACAGCCCACAAATCAAAGTGTCCTCAGAAGAGCTTGGATTTCTAGTGGGCTGAGGCAGTCAGAAACAATCAAAGGAATAAACAAAAGTTACTTTGGTTAAGGTGGTAAAGGGGCCCTCTCTGAAAAGGTAACTTTTGAGTGGAGACCTAAACGATCCAAAGGAGGCAGCCATGGGAAAGGCCAGAACTTTCCAAATGGAACAGCAAGTCAAAAGGTCGCCATGAGAGAATGAAGATGGTATATTCAAGAAATAGCAAGAGGCCTTCACTACTAGACAGACTGGAAAAGTACCACCCCTACATTCGAGCTACCACTAGCATCTCACCTCTGCTTTGAGAACCTGTTACTGTCTGCAGTGATCTTTCCCAGCTTTTTGTTTGCTGGACTATTGTCCATCTATCCTCATTATTATATGAGCCCATGTAATCAGGGCCTTGTCTGGTTTGACACTCTGTCCCCGGTGCCTGATACCATACCTGACAGCCAGATGTTTAGTGTTTGGCCAATGAACCAGGAAGTAAATTGAACTGTGACAAAGGCCACAATGGAGACAGGTTCAGTAAATGGCCAGGCGGGAATGTTAACTGTGCAGGGCCTGAGAGGTGGCCTCTGAAGGTATTTCTTACTGACAATATTTGTATGCCACTCTGATAAAAGAGAAGTGGACCCAGGTGAGCACAAAAGAGGCCTTTGATGTCGTACTTCTGGCTGTTTGTCCAAGGCCCATACTCAATTTGGCTCAGTCTGACACAGACATTCTCTGGGGCATTAAGTGGAAAAGGAGTTTCAAGGTCACTTGCCCTCATACAACATAGGTCCCTTATAAAGAGAAACCAGCTAAGCTTCAAAACTAGGAACGTCTCCAGGTGTGTGGAGAGAAGAGGTTTCATGGGGAAGCCATTTGTTTTTGCATTGACATGGATCTGCATGACTGACAGCTAATACATAGGCATTTTGTTAAAGCCTGAAATGTTTGTCCAGTTAGGTTGCCATGGTGACATCCAAACTCCAGGACAAGATCCAAAGATGAAGCACCTGAAATCAATTGGCCATAGGCCAGTTGCCAAGGCCTCTTCATCCCTCCTGGTCCTTCCCTGCCCCTCTCTGCTCCTCCAACCTTGGACTCCCATGATAATTGGGGGCACAGAGGAAGTGGTTGGGAACCAAAGTGACCTTGATGTTTTTTATTTTTTAAAGATTTTATTTATTTATTCATGAGAGACACAGAGAGAGAGAGGCAGAGACATAGGCAGAGGGAGAAGCAGGCACCTCACAGGGAGCCCAATGCAGGACTTGATCCCAGGACCCTGGGATCATGACCTGAGCCAAAGGCAGACACTCAACCACTGAGCCACCCAAGCACCCCTAAATGACCTTTTTAAAACACAATCTGATCATGTCAGTCCCCTTCTCTAAACCAGTCAGGGCTCCTCTGCTTTCCACTTAAATAAAATCCAAACTCCAATACTGTGGTCCGTGAGGCCCTGCACAAGCTTCCCTGCTAATCAGGACACTTCACTGTCCCTTGGGCCTCTGCCAGGGATTTCAACAAGCCAGGGGCTTTCCTTCCTCAATACCTTGGTACATGCTGCTGCCCAGCTGCCTGGCCATTCTAGGTATCTGTCACCTCCTAGAGGCCGCCCTGACTACCCCTAGATAAAGTAGCTCATCTAAATATTCCCTCCCGGAATTCAATAGTTTTCCTTTCTAGCCCTACCTTCAGTGCATAATTGTACATTATACATTTGTCCAACAGATAGACCACCTGCCTCGTTCACCTAGTTATAAACTCTTTAATGGCAAAGTCTTTCTATTTATTAACTCCTCTAATCCATTGCCTAGCACAATGCCTGGCATGCAGTAGGTACTCAAACATTTGCATTGAATTATTTAGCTCCCATCTCCACTCTAAGGGAAGGAAGGAGATCAAGCAGCACCATTTCCTAACCCAGGAGTGGAGAGAGGGAAGAGTGAAATGAGGGGACCCAAGAACCTACATGAAGTCCCAGCTCAGCCTAGCTCAGCCCATGCTGAGGAGATAAACGAAGGCTCCCAGCATGTGGTCCCAGTCCCCAAAGAGGCTCCTGTTGCCACAGTCTGCGACAGACCTCTCCATGTTGCTCTCTAGAATTGGGGAGAAGCTGTCTGTAGTTGGGACCAAGCTGAACTCACTTCCAAGTTAAATTATCTGGTACTTGGGAAGCCTAGTCATTCCTCAGTGCATCTTTTTCACCTTAATGAACAGTAACTAGCTTTTAGTAACTAGATAATAAATAGTATCTGGATACTAACTAGCACATCCTCTATGCCAGAAATTGTGCTGAGAGCACCTTACAAGGATCATCCTATGTCACCCTCACAATGGCCCTATGGAATTAAGGTTACTACTATCCCTGTCTTTCAGATGAGGATGCTAAGTCTTGGAGACAGTAGGAAAATTTTCCAAAGTCACACGGCGGGATCCCTGGGTGGCTCAGTGGTTTAGCACCTGCCTTTGGCCCAGGGCTTGATCCTGGAGACCCGGGATCAAATCCCACATCGGGCTTCCTGAATGGAGCCTGCTTCTCCCTCTGCCTCTCTCCCTGTCTGTCTCTCATGAATAAATAAATAAAATCTTAAAAAAAAAAAAGTCGCACAGCTACTAAACTTGAAGGGTTTGGGCTCTTAACCACTAAGTAAGATCATTTCCCCTTAAATATCACCCATTTGAGGCACCTGGGTAGCTCAGTGATTGAGCGTCTGCCTTTGGCTCAGGTCATGATTCTGGGGGCCTGGGAATGAGTCCTGCATTAGGCTCCCTATGGGGAGCCTGCTTCTCCCTCTCCCAAAGTCTCTGCCTCTGTGTGTGTGTGTGTGTGTGTGTGTGTCTCATGAATAAATAAATAAAATCTTTAAAAATTCACCCATTTCTCCTTCAAGCAGCCTTCTGCACCCCCATCAAGCACAGAATGAGGTCCCATCACTAGGCATGATGATTAGTTAGGGGCACAGGGTGGGGAGCACAGTTGAATAGGCTAGGTGTCTGGCCCTACTGAGGGAAGGTCTAAAATTCTGTAGGAGAGTGTGGATGAATTGGGATGATTAGAAGCATATTAAGCAAACTAGAGAATAATTTTTTGTGTGCTGAAAGTATTAGGCTGAAAGTATTAGGTATTAACAGTAGCTGCCACAACAGACAGATCTTGAAATCTCAGCAGCTTAACACAGAACGGTTTATATCTCATCCACATCACAGGCTGATGCTGGTTATCAGCTTACCTCCAAGAACCTGGGCTGCTTCCATCTTGCAAGCCCACTGTTGGAGTCCTTCAAACCGGCTGCCTGGAGGTGGAGAGCCACAGTGTGCATTTCCATTGGCCAGAACTAGTCACTCATCTCTGCTAAACTACAGAGGAGGCTGGGAGATGTAATCCCCTATGTTCCCAGGAAATAGAAAACAGTGGGATGAACACAACATGGTATCTACCATATTGCATAAGGAAGTAAAATGTAATCCTTGCAAATAATCCAGTTAAAAAAAATGGGTAGAAGACATGAATAGACATTTTTCTAAAGAAGACATAGGATGGCCAAAAGACACATGAAAAAATGCTCAACATCACTCATCATCAGGAAAATGCAAACCAGAACCACAAGGAGATACCACCTGTCAGGATGGCTAAAATTAACAACACAGGAAACAACAGGTGTTGGTGAGGATGTGGAGAAAGGGGAACTCTCTTGCACTGTTGGTGGGAATGCAAACTGGTGCAGCCACTCTGGGAAACAGTATGGAGTTTCCCCAAAAAGTTAAAAATAGAACTTACCCTACGATCCAGCAGTTGCACTACTAGGTATTTACCCAAAGGACATAAAAATACTGATTTAAAGGGATACATGCATTCTTGTGTTTATAGCAGCATTATCAACAGTAGCCAAACTATGGAAAGATGGAAGGAGCCCAAATGTCCATTGACTGATAAATAAAGACGACGGATAGAAAGCTGAGTAACATTCCATATATATGTATACCATATTCATATATATATGAAAATGAAATCTTGCTATTTACATCGACATGGATGGAGGTAGGGAGTATTATTCTAAGCAAAATAAGTAAGAGAAAGGCAAATACCATATGATTTCACTTACACGTGGAATTTAAGAAGCAAAAAACAAACCCAGGGGATAAAAAGAGAGGCAAAGCAAGAAACAGACTCAAAGTTTAGAGAACAAACTGGAGGGAAGAGAGTTGCTGGGTTAAATCAGTGATGGGGTTGAAGGAGGGCATTTGTTGTGATAAGCACCAGGTGTATATTAAGTGTTGAATCACTAAATTCTACACCTGAAACTAGTATTACACTGTATGTTAACTGGTATTTAAATAAAAACCTGAGGAAAAAAAACTTAAAAAAAATGTGATCGTTGTACTGCTTGCAGTCCTGCCATGGACAATATTTACATAGGCATATGCAGGCAAACATTGGATATTGGCTCAACCAAAAGTCACAATATAACTATATTAGGAACAGGAAGAGAAGAAAAGTGAATGCATGGGGAGTTTCCAAGGTTGGGGAAAGAGCTAAAATTTTTTAGTAGGCCAATAAAATCTTTAGGGGCACCTGGGTGGCTCAGTCAGTAAAGCACCCAGCTCTTGATTTCAGCCCAGGTCCATGATCTCAGGGTTGTGAGAATGAGTCCTGTGTATCAGGGTCCACACTCAGCAGGGAGTCTGCTTGAGATTCTCTCTCTTCTTCTGAGCAGTCTCCTCCAGCCCGCATGCACTCACTCTCGTGCAAGCACTCACTCTCTTTCTCAAATAAATAAATCTTTAAATAAATATTTATTAAATTTAATTTTAATTTAATATATAATTATATATATATTAGTGGAAAATGCAAAAGGAAGCCTTAAAGAATTTTTTTTAATTTATTTTTTATTGGTGTTCAATTTACCAACATACAGAATAACCCCCAGTGCCCGTCACCCATTCACTCCCACCCCCCGCTTTCCTCCCCTTCTACCACCCCTAGTTCATTTCCCAGAGTTAGGAGTCTTTATGTTCTGTCTCCCTTTCTGATATTTCCCACACATTTCCCTTCCCTTCTATTCCCTTTCATTATTATTTATATTCCCCAAATGAATGAGAACATATAATGTTTGTCCTTCTCCGATTGACTTACTTCACTCAGCATAATACCCTCCAGTTCCATCCATGTTGAAGCAAATGGTGGGTATTTGTCGTTTCTAATGGCTGAGTAATATTCCATTGTATACATAGACCACATATTCTTTATCCATTCATCTTTCGATGGACACCGAGGCTCCTTCCACAGTTTGGCTATTGTGGACATTGCTGCTAGAAACATCGGGGTGCAGGTGTCCCGGCATTTCATTGCATCTGTATCTTTGGGGTAAATCCCCAACAGTGCAATTGCTGGGTCGTAGGGCAGCATATTTTTAACTCTTTGAGGAACCTCCACACAGTTTTCCAGAGTGGCTGCACCAGTTCACATTCCCACCAACAGTGTAAGAGGGTTCCCTTTTCTCCACATCCTCTCCAACATTTGTTGTTTCCTGCCTTGTTAATTTTCCCCATTCTCACTGGTGTGAGGTGGTATCTCATTGTGGTTTTGATTTGTATTTCCCTGATGGCAAGTGATGCAGAGCATTTTCTCATGTGCATGTTGGCCATGTCTAGGTCTTCCTCTGTGAGATTTCTGTTCATGTCTTTTGCCCATTTCATGATTGGATTGTTTGTTTCTTTGGTGTTGAGTTTAATAAGTTCTTTATAGATCTTGGAAACTAGCCCTTTATCTGATAGGTCATTTGCAAATATCTTCTCCCATTCTGTAGGTTGTCTTTGAGTTTTGTTGACTGTATCCTTTGCTGTGCAAAAGCTTCTTATCTTGATGAAGTCCCAATAGTTCATTTTTGCTTTTGTTTCTTTTGCTTTCGTGGATGTATCTTGCAAGAAGTTTCTGTGGCCGAGTTCAAAAAGGGTGTTGCCTGTGTTCTCCTCTAGGATTTTGATGGAATCTTGTCTCACATTTAGATCTTTCATCCATTTTTGAGTGTATCTTTGTGTATGGTGCAAGAGAGTGGTCTAGTTTCATTCTTCTGCATGTGGATGTCCAATTTTCCCAGCACCATTTATTGAAGAGACTGTCTTTCTTCCAATGGATAGTCTTTCCTCCTTTATCGTATATTAGTTGACCATAACGTTGAGGGTCCACTTCTGGGTTTTCTATTCTGTTCCATTGATCTATGTGTCTGTTTTTGTGCCAGTACCACACTGTCTTGATGACCACAGCTTTGTAGTACAACCTGAAATCTGGCATTGTGATGCCCCCAGATATGGTTTTCTTTTTTAAAATTCCCCTAGCTATTTGGGGTCTTTTCTGATTCCATACAAATCTTAAAATAATTTGTTCTCTCTGAAGAAAGTCCATGGTATTTTGATAGGGATTGCATTAAACGTATAAATTGCCCTGGGTAACATTGACATTTTCACAATGTTAATTCTGCCAATCCATGAGCATGGAATATTTTTCCATCTCTTTGTGTTTTCCTCAATTTCTTTCAGAAGTGTTCTATAGTTTTTAGGGTATAGATCCTTTACCTCTTTGGTTAGGTTTATTCCTAGGTATCTTATGCTTTTGGGTGCAATTGTAAATGGGATTGACTACTTAATTTCTCTTTCTTCAGTCTCATGGTAGTGTATAGAAATGCCACTGATTTCTGGGCATTGATTTTTGTATCCTGCCATGCTACCAAATTGCTGAATGAGTTCTAGCAATCTTGGGGTGGAGACTTTTGGGTTTTCTACGTAGAGTATCATGTCATCGGCGAAGAGGGAGAGTTTGACTTCTTTGCCAATTTGAATGCCTTTAATGTCTTTTTGTTGTCTGACTGCTGAGGCTAGGACTTCCAGTACTATGTTGAATAGCAGTGGTGAGAGGGGACATCCCTGTCCTGTTCCTGATCTTAGGGAAAAGGCTCCCAGTGCTTCCCCATTGAGAATGATATTTGCTGTGGGCTTTTCGTAGATGGCTTTTAAGATGTTGAGGAATGTTCCCTCTATCCCTACACTCTGAAGAGTTTTGATCATGAATGGATGCTGTGTTTTGTCAAATGCTTTCTCTGCATCTAATGAGAGGATCATATGGTTCTTGGTTTTTCTCTTGCTGATATGATGAATCACATTGATTGTTTTACGGGTGTTGAACCAGCCTTGTGTCCCGGGGATAAATCCTACTTGGTCATGGTGAATAATTTTCTTAATGTACTGTTGGATCCTATTGGCTAGTATCTTGTTGAGAATTTTTGCATCCATGTTCATCAGGGATATTGGTCTGTAATTCTCCTTTTTGGTGGGGTCTTTGTCTGGTTTTGGAATTAAGGTGATGCTGGCCTCATAGAACGAATTTGGAAGTACTCCATCTCTTTCTATCTTTCCAAACAGCTTCAGGAGAATAGGTATGGTTTCTCTTTAAACGTTTGATAGAATTCCCCTGGGAAGCCATCTGGCCCTGGACTTTTGTGTCTTGGGAGGTTTTTGATGACTGCTTCAATTTCCTCCCTGGTTATTGGCCTGTTCAGGTTTTCTATTTCTTCCTGTTCCAGTTTTGGTAGTTTGTGGCTTTCCAGGAATGCGTCCATTTCTTCTAGATTGCCTAATTTATTGGTGTATAGCTGTTCATAATATGTTTTTAAAATCGTTTGTATTTCCTTGGTGTTGGTAGTGATCTCTCCTTTCTCATTCATGATTTTATTAATTTGAGTCTTCTCTCTCTTCTTTTTAATAAGGTTGGCTAATGGTTTATCTATCTTAAAAATCTTTCAAAGAACCAACTCCTGGTTCTGTTGATCTGTTCCATAGTTCTTCTGGTCTCGATTTCATTGAGTTCTGCTCAAATCTTTATTAACTCTCTTCTTCTGCTGGGTGTAGGATCTATTTGCTGTTTTTTCTCTAGCTCCTTTATGTATAAGGTTAGCTTTTGTACTTGAGTTCTTTCCAGTTTTTGAATGGATGCTTGTATTGCAATGTATTTCCCCCTTAGGACTGCTTTTGCTGCATCCCAAAGATTTTGAACGGTTGTATCTTCATTCTCATTAGTTTCCATGAATCTTTTTAATTCTTCCTTAATTTCCTGGTTGACCCTTTCATCTTTTAGCAGGATGGTCCTTAACCTCCATGTGTTTGAGGTCCTTCCAAACTTCTTGTTGTGATTTAGTTCTAATTTCAAAGCATTATGGTCTGAAAATATGCAGGGGATGATCCCAATCTTTTGGTATCAGTTCAGACCCGATTTGTGACCCAGTATGTGGTCTATTCTGGAGAAAGTTCCATGTGCACTTGAGAAGAATGTGTATTCAGTTGAGTTTGGATGTAAAGTTCTGTAGATATCTGTGAAATCCATCTGGTCCAGTGTATCATTTAAAGCTCTCGTTTCTTTGGAGATGTTATGCTTAGAAGACCTATCGAGTATAGAAAGAGCTAGATTGAAGTCACCAAGTATAAGTGTATTATTATCTCAGTATTTCTTCACTTTGGTTATTAATTGGTTTTAAATATTTGGCAGCTCTCACATTTGGGGCATATATATTGAGGATTGTTAAGTCCTCTTGTTGGATAGATCCTTTAAGTATGATATAGTGTCCCTCTTCATCTCTCACTACAGTCTTTGGGGTAAATTTTAGTTTATCTGATATAAGGATGGCTACCCCTGCTTTCTTTTGAGGACCATTCAAATGGTAACTGGTTCTCCAACCTTTTATTTTCAGGCTGTAGGTGTCCTTCTGTCTAAAATGAGTCTCTTGTAGACAGCAAATAGATGGGTCCTGCTTTTTTATCCAGTCTGAAACCCTGCGCCTTTTAATGGGGTCATTAAGCCCGTTGACGTTCAGAGTTACTATTGACAGATATGAGTTTAGTGTCACCATGATATCTATTCAGTCCTTGTTTTTGTGGATTGTTCCACTGAACTTCTTCTTAAAGGGGAATTTTAAGAGTCCCCCTTAAAATTTCTTGCAGAGCTGGTTTGGAGGTCACATATTCTTTCAGTTCCTGCCTGTCTTGGAAGCTCTTTATCTCTCCTTCCATTTTGAATGAGAGCCTTGCTGGATAAAGTATTCTTGGCTGCATGTTCTTCTCATTTAGGACCCTGAATATATCCTGCCAGCCCTTTCTGGCCTGCCAGGTCTCTGTGGAGAGGTCTGCTGTTACCCTAATATTCCTCCCCATAAAAGTCAGGGATTTCTTGTCTCTTGGTGCTTTAAGGATCTTCTCTTTATCTTTGGAATTCGCAAGCTTCACTATTAGATGTCGAGGTGTTGAACGGTTTTTATTGATTTTAGGGGGGATCTCTCTATTTCCTGGATCTGAATGCCTGTTTCCCTTCCCAGATTAGGAAAGTTTTCAGCTAGGATTTGTTCAAATACATATTCTGGTCCTCTGTCCCTTTTGGCGCCCTCGGGAACCCCAATTAAACGTAGGTTTTTCTTCCTCAGGCTGTCGTTTATTTCCCTTAATCTATCTTCATGGTCTTTTAATTGTTTGTCTCTTTTTTCCTCAGTTTCCCTCTTTGCCATCAACTTGTCTTCTATGTCACTCACTCGTTCTTCCACCTCATTAACCCTCGTCGTTAGGACTTCTAGTTTGGATTGCATCTCATTCAATTGATTTTTAATTTCTGCCTGATTAGCTCTAAATTCTGCAGTCATGAAGTCTCTTGAGTCCTTTATGCTTTTTTCTAGAGCCACCAGTAGCTGTATAATAGTGCTTCTGAATTGGCTTTCTGACATTGAATTGTAATCCAGATTTTGTAACTCTGTGGGAGAGAGGACTGTTTCTGATTCTTTCTTTTGAGGTGACGTTTTCCATCTAGTCCTTTTGCTCAGTGCAGAGTGGCCAAAAGCAAGTTGTATTGGGAAAAGGAGAAAAAGAGAGGAGAGAAAGAAGGAAAGAAAAGAGAAAAAGAAAAAAGGAAGAAAAAAGAAAAAAAGAGAAAGAGAAAGAAAAAGAAAGAAAGGGAAAAAAGGGTGGGGGAAGGAAACAAATCAAAAAGCAAAAAACAAAACATAACAAAACAACAACAACAAACAACAACAACAAAAAACCACGGGGGAGTATCTTCTGATTCTGTATACTTTAAGTCCCTTGACTTCCCCTGGAACTTGTCCGTCTAGCTGGTCTTCTGGGGGAAGGGCCTGTTGTGCTGATTTTCAGGTGTTAGCACTTGGGGGAGCTGCTCTGCCCCCTGCCTGGTGCAGGGCTCAGTGGGGGTTGTTTACCCCGTGAGGCCCCAGGAGGAACAACCGCAGTGGCGGGGCCAGCTCTGCAGCCCTGGAGTCAGCCCCCGCAGTAACTTCAGAGCCCTCCGTCCGCAGGGCCTGGAGGCTCCAGGGCGGGGCCGCTGATCTGCTCAGCTCGCGGCAGGAGCGTCCTTGCTGTCCTGGGCCCTCCCGGCCTCTGCCTGTCCCGGGGGGAGGCCGGATCCTGGGCTGTGTCCCGGCGCCCAGTGCTCCCGGCCTGCGCTGTTGGATTCGCGCTCCCGGTGCATAGCCCCCTCCGCGAGCCGCCGCCCGAGCCCCCTCCGAGCTGCTCCCGGGTCGCTGCTCCCGGGTCCCGCCGTGCGCGCTGCAGCCCTTAGGGAGCTCGGCGCACTCTCCTGGGCGCGCAGGTGTCTGTTAGTGTCCCAGGGAGCCTGAGGGCATCCCCGCCCTCCTGGGTCCTGCTCTAACTCCCTGCGCGCCCCTTTCCGCCCGGCACGGTTGGTGCAGCTCCTGCTTCTCCGGGACAGGGCTCTCCTGTCCTGGGGACACTCACCCCGGCCTCAGCCCGGCTCCTCGCGGGGCCCCTCCCCCTCGGAGGCCTTTTGTTTCTTTATTTCTTTTTCCCCGTCTTCCTACCTTGATAGAAGCGCGAACTCTTCTCACTGTAGCATTCTAGCTGTTCTCTCTTTAAATCTCAGGCCGAATTCATAGATTTTCAAGATAATTTGAAGGTTTTCTAGGTAATTTGGTGGGGACAGGTGATTTGGGGACCCTACTCTTCCGCCATCTCGCCCCTCCTTCCCCTTAAAGAGTTTGACTCCAGGAAGTTGGCATCAGAGGTATAACAACACTGTATTATCTTAATTTTTTTTTAAACAGGTACTCATTTTGCCTTGATAAAAATTAAAATTAATTTTTAAAAATAGAAACAAAGCAAGGTAACATCATTGCTTTCCTAGTGAGCAAAAGGCCAGGACAAACACCAGATAGGACACATGGTGGAGGCACAGAGCAAAATCCAGGGGCGCGAGTCTAGCAAAACGTACATTATCTCCCGACTCTTGCCACCCCTTAGAGAGGCAAGCATGGGCAGGGCTCAAGTCACACCTTAGGTCATGCTCCAGGGGAGGGACCCCAGAATGATTAGGCTAGCTAGGTTATGCTGTGGAAGCCCCCAAATCTCAGTGGCTTCACACACCACAAGTTTCTTTCTCACTCCTTTTCCTGTCCTGTGAGAGCTAGGGGAGTAGCAGCGCTCTGTGCAACTCAGGCCATCAGGGACCAGATGAAAGGAGGCTGTTCTCTCTCTGAGCTGCACCACAGGTAACACACAGTCTCCTCAGGTGCCTTCTCTGTGAAAGAAGCTGGAGGGTGGTTCACTCGCCCCTGAATACTTCAGCCCAGAAGTTACACACATCCTTTCCTCTCACAGCCCATTGGCCAGAGCCCACCCAGCTGAAAGATAGCCCTCTACACACCCAGAGGAAAGACAACCAGAGCTGGTGCACCTGATACCATCCACAGAGATCCTAATTTCCTGTCACCAGAGAAATTTTAGGAGAGTTGGAGGAGGCAGGGACTCCATAACTGGGTTGGAAAACTCAGGGCTGTGCAATCAGGGTTACAGACTTCTACCAAGGGTCAAGCTATGGACATACCGGGGACATCCCTCCCCTCCACAATAGAGTCAACCAGAGTCAGTGCCTGCCATCTGCACCCACTACAATATGAAATGGGTTATTTTTCTGAAGCATTAGGAAAATGGGGGAGAAAGACCACTGAGCTCATATGCCCTATCCACTCTCTACCTCTAAATAGAACTAATCAGGCCAACCATAAAGAACACAAACCATGGGCAAATGAAAATCCAAAAAAAAAATTTTTTTTCTGACAAAATTTTCAACCACAGCAGAGCTTCCTCTCAAGACCCACCAGGTCTCTTCAAGTCTGACTTCCCTTTCATTTCTTCCAGGGTTGACATGAGGCCTATGTGACCTAATCCCCTTATCATCAAACACCCTCATCTCACCACTGTGCTGCTCCAGAAGTCATCATTGGCCTAGATAAAGAGAATCTCCACTGTCCTGTGGGGGGGATTTTATTCTAGATATCTCTCCACATTTGGAATATGCAAAGGTTGTTTTTAATCAAATTGGCTTAAAGATTTTAAGACAAGGAAACCTTTTTGTTTTTGTTTTTTAGTAGGGAAGGGGCAGGGGTGATAAAGAATCCCAAAGAGTCTCCATGCTCATTGTGGAGCTGGAGCCAAGGTGTGGCTCGATCTCACAACTCTGAGATCATGACCTGAATCAAAATCAGGAGTTGGACGCTTAACCAACTGAGCACCCAAGACCCCAGAAAACCTTTAATACCTGTCCATTTCCATCAATGTAAAGATTATCTCTACAGCCACGTAAGTGTCTCAGAGAAGTGAGTAGTAGTAATAACAACAATATAACAATATATAACAATAGCCAATATTTATTGAGTGTGCCAGGCCCATAGTGGTTTACTTGGTTTAACTCCTTTGGTTCTCCCAACAGCCCAGAGAGGCAGGAACTATCACTCCCATTTTACAAAGGATGAAAGAGACAATACTTTCCCTAGATACACACAACTAATAAGTAGAAGAGCCAAGATACGAACCCGTGCAGTCTGGCATGGAGCCCAGGCTTTGGAAGTTTGCAAAATTTAAGTTCAAATTTGGCCCTGCCACCTCATGTACATGTGACTTTAAGAAAATAATTTCTTATCTTTGAGCCTCAGTTTCTAATAAAATGCAGGTGCTAATATCAACTCCTCTAGAAGTTGTTGAAGATTAAATGGACTACCCTCTGTAAATTTCTATGAGGCTGGCACAGGAAAACACCAGGGTGAGCCCGTTTTGGTGTGCATTCTAGCCAAAGCTGCCCTTAACTAGAGTTCTGGTCTTCTTTTAGGGACCTTCCCCCAGCCTCTTCCCCTCCCCCCCACACCACCACCACCACGGTTTTCATCCATACTTTAGAGATCAGTACGATTACACACAGTAAGGCAGAGAAAGTGAGGGAACACGTTCATCCTCCCTCTCTGCTCTGACTACCGGGCATCTGGGTCACATCCAGTTTCACACTGTTGTAAACACTCAGCCTCACATGTTTTGCCCAGGCCTGTGCCTGGCTCCACCTCTGGCATTCCTCCCCACTTTCTGAGTCAGATCTTTGGAGGTGCCCAAGGGGGGCCGGCCCAGGAGCGTCTCCTGGCACAGCCCTCACCCTGTACTGGAAAAAGCAGAGAAGACACAGCTGTCTGCCACTGCCGGGCACTAGCTGGGGTCCTGCCTGCCTGTGAGTGGGGAATATCACCCTGAACGAGAAGCTGCCTGATAAAAATGGGTCCAAACAAAATTCATTTTTATTTTCCTACATCCACTTTTAGTTTAGGTATTGCTCAGCTTTCACACCCCACAGCTCACTCCCTCAGAGCCACAGGCCAGAGCAAAAGCACACCACTTCTAGATGCCCAAGTGGGCCACATCACCTTGCTGGCTTTTAACTTAATACTCATGAAGAACCAGAGGCTCCCAGGGCCAAGGATTCAAACTGAACTCTGAACCCTCAACTGGAAAGAACCAAGCTCACTCTCTGAACCCTGAAATGAAAATCCAAAGACAATTTTTCTCCTGAACCAGGAATCAAATCCAAGTTTTTCCGCAGGAAGCATCCAATGAAAATTTTTGACCTAGATCACAGGCTTTGGAGTAAAACTGAACTTCAGTCTCCCTATCTATAACAAAACTACCATAAACTAAGTGGCTGAAACAACAGAAAGGTATTTCCCTAGTACTGGAAGCTGGGAAGTCTAAGACCAAAGTGCTCACAGAGTCTATGTCTGGTGAGATCTTCCTAGTTCATAGCTGGCAACTTTCTGCTGTGTTCTCTTGTGGTGGAAGGGGTAAGAAAGGGGTGAGAGAGGCAAAGGAGCTCTCGGGGGTCTTTTAAATAAGGACACTAATCCCATTCATGAGGGCTCCAGCCTCATGACCTAATCACCTCCCAAGGGCCCCACCTCCTAACACCATGACTTTATGGTTAGGACCTCAACAAATGAACTGGGGAACAGGGGTACCCATAACACTTACTTCAGAGGTGGTTGCAGAAGTTAAGAGGAGCGACATCTGGGCAGTCCCTAGCAGGTCCCTGATACAGACTCAGCCCGTGAGCTTTCTCTTCTAAAACATCCCCCCTATGAGTGGGAGGAAGTATTAGAGTGAGAGGAATGTGGCTTTGCATTGAAAGAAACTTCACTTACTGACTCTTCCTTCTCTTGGACCTCTGTTCTCTCACATGGAAGGTAGAATAATAACTTTCTCAGAGGATATTCGTGAGAATAAAGTAAGTTAGGTTCTGTACTTCTCTGCCCTCTTCAAGGAGATTGAGTCCCAGAGGGTTGTCCCAGATGTGCTCACTAACACGTGGGACCAAGGACTGGTTGGTGTAGGAGGGCTTCTCCCCTTCCCCGGCTGGAGGGTTCCCCCATGATAACATTGCACTTGGAGAAAGCCAGCCCTCCCCCTACCCTGCTCACCCAGTCCTACCAAGGGGCTGGCAGAGAGGGCCACCTCGCTCCCCGCCTCAGGGTCCCACTCTGCTACAGGAATACCAACTCTAGTTGGCTCATGTCCCCAAACATCTTAAGAATTTGGAGGGGAGGGCAGCCCCGGTGGCGCAGCGGTTTAGCGCCGTCTGCGGCCCAGGGCGTGATCCTAGAGACCCGCGATTGAGTCCCGCGTCAGGCTCTCTGCGTGGAGCATGCTTCTCCCTCTGCCTGTGTCTCTGCCTCTCTCTCTCTCTCTCTGTCTCTATGAATAAATAAATAAAATCTTAAAAACAAACAAACAAAAAGAATTTGGAGGGGAGGAGTTCCTGGGTGGCTCAGTGGTTGAGCATCTGCCTTGGCTTAGGGCGTGATCCCAGGGTTCTGGGATCAAGTCCCCTATCAGGATCTTTGCAGGGAGCCTGCTTCTCCCTCTGCCTATGTCTCTGCCTCTCTCTCTGCATCTCTCTTGAATACATTCAAAAAAAAAAAAAGAAATTTGGAGGGGAATCTTCCCTCCCAGTTTTCACTCAAGAGGAGACAAATCCAAGGGACAGTAGTCACACAGCACTCAGAATTGCTCCTTGCTCCCCCTCTAATAAGCCACATGACCACATTAAGCTGTCAAGGCTGGTTCCTAATGTTTCTTTGGGATGAACTCTTTCTCCACAGAACTTTCTACCAGTTCACCAGATGCATTTGAAACCAATGGTACAAGATAGGAGCATACAACACATCTGGTTCCCTGTACCACTACCAAAGAGACTTCCAAATTGAGTGACCTAAAACACAACTGGAATACCTAAATATTCTTTAAGCTAAACCTGAACTAGTCTCTAGATGGACATAAGGATTTTGAGACAGGAAAAGGAATCCTTTGTTTTTTTTTCTTCTTAAGATTTTATTTATGTATTCACGAGAGACACACAGAGAGGGGCAGAGACACAGGCAGAGGAGGAAGAAGCCTCCCTGTGGGGAGCCCCATGTGGGACTCAATTCCGGGATCATGGCCTGAGCCAAAGACAGATGCTCAACCACTGAGCCACCCAGGTGCCCAGTTTTGACTGTTTTATCCTAACATTAGGATTATAAGAGCTATGAACATCTACTAGAGATGTGATGATATTAAAGAATCATGTCCACTTCTAGGTGTGATAATAGTGCTGCGATTAAGTTTTTTTAAAAGGCCATTGTTGAACAAACTGATGGTTGCCAACAGGAGGGGGTCGGGGGATAGGCAAAATGAGGGAAAGGGAGTGTGAAATACAGGCTTCCAGAAGGGAGCAAGTCATGGGAATAAAAGACACAGCATAAGGAATATAGTCAATGAGATTGTAAGAGTGTTGCATAGTGACAGGTAGTAGCTACACTTGTGGTGACTATAGCTTAATGTATTGGCTTACAGAATCAGCATGCTGTATTCCTGAAACTAACGTAAGTAATACAATCAGGGTTATACACTTTTACCAGGGTCAACTATAGTCAAACTTTTTAAAGAAAACCATAAGGAAGAGAATATTCTGCACTATACTGTATTTATCAGAAAAAACCTGCATATAAGTGGACTCATGCCATTCAATCCCTTGTTATTCAAGGATCAATTGTACATCTACTATACCTCAAACCCCATACCCCAAAAATAAGGCATGTCTTCTTTAAATTCAAATCACAAAAAATTGACCACATATTAAGCCTCAAATTAGGCCTTTTTAAATCTGAATAAGTAGAAATACAAAATATTTGCTAGTCACAAAATAATAGTAATTAAGATAAAAACAAAACAAAATTTCATACAGAAATATTTTAACTTTTTAAAATAATTCTTAGATAAAAAATGAAACTGGACTTTTATTTTCAGTCAAGATGGCCAAATAGAGAGTGGATTTACCTCCTGCCTGAAACAACTACAACATGAGAGTCTCATGACACTGGACATCACAAAGGACAGTGTTCCCTGAGTGGCAGCATTTGGGCCACAGGGCCAGAGGCGCACCCAAGCAGGGCCAGGCAGACTTCCAGAGTCGAGGAGACCAAGGTAGTTAGATTTCACAGGACAGAGTACCAGAGACAGAAGCACAAAGAGAGAACTCCAAAGATACTAAATAGCTCTAGACATCACCTGACTCTCCCCATCTTACTTGGCACTACCTGAGCTCAGCCCATTCTCATGAAGATTCCTGAAGCACTCCTGCAAGCTCATCACACCACCCGGACACGCCTGATAAGACACACCCTTCCATGGCTCCTCTCTGCCATCAGGATGAAGTATGCCTCCATACCTCAGCTAAGAAGGCTTCCTGTGACCTGGCCCCTGACTTTTCTTTCCCCTTGTCCCTTATCCCTCTCCCACACATTTCACACTCCAGCCAGAGTGAGTACCTGGAATGCCTTCCATGTACCATACTTACTCTGGCCTCCAGGCTTTGGCACACGCAGTTTCTTCTACTTACATTTCCATCCCTCTTACACTTTGCCTGGCCAATTCTTCCAGCTATCTCCTTAAGACTACTTCCTCTGGGGGGATCCCTGGGTGGCTCAGCAGTTTGGCACCTGCCTTCAGCCCAGGGCGTGATCCTTGATTCCCAGGATCAGGCTCCCTGCACAGAGCCTGCTTCTCCCTCTGCCTGTGTCTCTGCCTCTCTCTCCCTCAGTCTCTCATGAATGAATGAATAAAATCTTAAAAAAAAAAAACAAAACCACAAGACTACTTCTTCCAGAAAACGTCCCCCTAGCCCCATAAGGCTAAACTAGGTACCCCTCCTGTGGGCTCCCCCCAGCTTCTAACACTGCATTAAAAATGTGTGTCTGTCCGGGTGCCTGGGTGGCTCAGCTGGATGAGCATCTGACTTGATTTCAGCTCATGTCATGATCTCAGGGTGGTGAGATTGAGCCCCATGTCCAGCTCCAGCTCCATGCTCAGGGGGGGTGTCTGCTTGAAGTTCTCTCTCTCCTTCTCCCTCTGCCCCTCCCTCCTGTTTTCACACATGCTTTTTCAAAAAAAATTTTTTTAAAGATTTATTTATTCATGAGAGACACAGAGAGAGGCAGAGACACAGGCAAAGGAAGAAGCAAGTCCTCCACAGGGAGCTTGATGCAGGACTCGATCCTAGGACCTCAGGATCACAACCTGAGCCAAAGGCAGATGCTCAATCACTGAGCCACCCAGGTGCACCTCTCTCTCTCTTTCAAAACTGAAGAAAGAAAGAAAGAAAGAAAGAAAGAAAGAAAGAAAGAAAGAAAGAAAGAAAGAAAGAAAGAAATCCATCTTCCCCAAGGAACTCCCTGAAAAACTTGACTTTATCTACTTCTACTGCTGGACTCCCAACACCTAGCACATAGTAGGCACTCAATAAATACTTGTCCAAGACTCAATCGCCTGAATAATGGACAGCAGTCCCATAGCTACCTTACAGCAGTTAGCACATAATTGATCTGCCTCCAAAGGCCCCACTGTTTCATTTCTCTGGAAAACTCGGGAAGGCTGGAGAGAAGTTTATGAGCTGACAGCCTCTCGAAGGTAACCCTCAGTTTATGTTAACTTTTGCTTAGAATTTTAAGGTGGCCTCTCCTTCCATTCCCCTATACATGGTTTCCAATCTTGGCTGCACTCTAGAATCATCTGAGGAGCTTTAAAAAAAATACAGATGCCTGGGCCCCACATCCAGAGGTTCTTATTTGAGGGTCTGAGTATCAATCACCTGGGCTTCCCCATTGATTCTATCAGCTGGCAAGGTTGATAACTGCCAAAGGGTTATGTTCTCTTTTCAGCTCAGCTCCTATTTACTCTTCAAAACCTAGGGCCAATGACACTGCCCAGGGTCCAGCCCACTGAGAATGTCCTCAACAGAGATTCATTGAACCAACAAATGCATGGATGAGAGAATTTCTAAATTGGACATTCTGCTGGAGGTAAAAAAAATCCTAGGTGGATTGGCATGCAGGAAGTGACAGTCCCCGACAATCACGGTCCCTCTAAACCAACTAGAAGGACACGGCACTCAGAGGAAGAGCAGCAAGATGTGAGGCAATTGTTGTTCCCCCAGAAATCATGGTAACAGCGCCAAAGAGATTCACAATCATTAAAGTTTTCTCCTTGGCACTTTCACAGTTGGATCAGTTATGAAAATACTGAATAAATAATGAAACGATGGCCTGGAGAGAGCCTCTGACAAGGAGGGCTCCTGCAGCCGTTTGCAAAAGTGGAAGTACAGGTTTATTGGACCTGGCAGGTACACTAAATCCTGACTCTCAGAGAGGAGGCTGGGAGAAAGGCTGTCCTTCCGCGTGTTGCCAGAGGTTTATGACCACTTCAGCACTGCCCGCTCACCTGCCCACACACAGACACATTCCAGGGGCCTCCCCTCTGGCTCTTCTTAAGTAACCAGGCCCAGCCTCTGCAGCCCCTCACCCCTTGTGGGTTCTGATTGAATTGATCTTGGTGGGGGCCTAGTCACTGGAAGTTTAAAAGCTGCCCCCCATTACCTTGCTGGACGGTCCCAATGCACACATAGATATAAGAAATATTAATGTACATGATGCAACCAGAAAGATACTGAACCCCCACCCCCAGGGCCCTGGGCTAACATAACTGTTAAGCACCAGAAGGACTATTATCAGAGGTCTTCACAGCAGTTCTCAGCCCAAAGTACATACCAGAACCATCTGGGACACCTTTAAGGAAAACAAATAATGGATCCCACCTCCAGAGCATTTTATAGCTCCCAGGTGATTCTAAGGAAAAGCCCCCTAGTCTAAGAGAAGAGGTAGTGAGTGACAAACGTGATGTAAGATTACCCATATTACTTGCTACAAAGGTAAGCAGAGACAAGGTATCCCCAAAAGAGACTCATCGTTTCTGGTTATTATCAGAGAGTGCTTCAAAGAGAAACAGTATTTGTGCTTAGGCTGAAAGGAAGGATTTGTATATGTGAGTGAGGAGACATAGGACAGCAAGGCATCCCAGGAGGAGGGAAGAATGGGAACAAAAGTGTGGAGGCTGGAACAAGAAGGCATGTTTAGAAGGGTCTCAAGGTGAAAGAGAGCATGACCCAGAGCCTAAGAGCAGGGTGTTAGGTGTTGGAAAGCCACAGACAGGGGAGACTGGAAGGATCCCAGGCTTCTCTCATCCTCATGGCTCCCCAGAATGGACACCAGATGAGTCTAGCTTCCCTTTGTCTGCTATTTCTACATTTTCTAGATTTACACTTCTTAATTAATTCAATTTGCTCAATTCACACATTCCCAGTACTTGCAGCATTTTTCCCAGGGCCTCAGAAATGTATCCCATGAAAGCTGAGTTATCTGTGTTCAACAGCAGCTTGGCAGAGGTTCATATGGAAGGTCAGGAGGTGGCTAAGAAGAGGCTAGCTGGGGAGGCTGGACCCTGCATTGGTGTGTCCATGGCATGAGTTCAAAATAAATCACAGCTTCCATCAAGGTAGGGGGCTTCTTTTTCTGGCCCTCTCTCCTGGTCCCAAGGGTTGTATCCTGAACAATGAACACACCATCAAGGAGCGCCAGGTGAGCTGGGTGGTCCTGGGTGAACTCTAGTAGGGGTGAACAGGGAGGGTCATGAGTGTGTTGGTTGGCTCTGGGTCCAAGGAGATCCTGGGAAGAAGGATCCAGAAGTCTGTTCTTGGGCTCACTGGGCCACGGGAAAAAGGAGCAAGAGCAGTAACCAGCTATGGAGCAGGGGTCAGAGGTCTGAGAGGAGAGTAGTTAATGATCACAGCAGTGTGAAAAGGACAAAAGTGTAAAGGGTAGGGGTTGGTGTCATCATTAAGTGAGGATAAGATACAAGCTGGACATTTACCAGTGCATTCCTCCAATATGGGCAGGGGCCAAATCTAATCCTTACTCTATGCCCTACATACATTGTAACTGCCTCTAAAACATTGGAGAGTTGGCTTGTGGCTGAGTGATGGGGCTCATGCCCTCTTTAGATCAACACTGTCCACCACAGACACCATGAAAGCTTCCTGCATGATTTTAAATTTTCTAGTAGCCACATTAAAAAGTAAAAAGCAGGTGAAATTAATTTTATACCTATATTTACCCCATTCTATCCAAAATACATATCAATATATAATCTATATAAAAGTTATTAGCAAAATTTTTGCCTTTTTTTCAACCAAGTCTTTATGTATTTATATACAGTACACCTCAATTCAGAGAAGCCACATTTCAAGAGTATCTGATTTGGTGGCCTGTCTTACACATGGGAAAGAGATGAATGGCTTTGCCTCATCCATGGCCAAGAGTGGAAGTGGCTAGAATAGTGTCCCCTTCTGTCCTCAGTGCCTGTCCATGTCCCTCCTGGAGTTACACACTTGACAAAGATGCCCTTGCAGACAGGGAATGGGTGCAAATGTGTTCCCCTCCAGACTGCCCAGTCCAATCCTCAAGACCCATCTGCTGGGGAGTATGCGGCAGGTCCTCAGGCTTGCATGGTATCAAAAAAGGAAAGGCTTCTTGCAAAGACTGCCAAAGGCCATGGATTAGTCAGCTCTGGCTGCCATAACAAAGCACTACAGGCTGGGTGACTCAAACAACAGAAATTTGTTTTCTCACTATTCTGGAGGCTGGAAGCCCAAGACAAGGACTTGGCAGGATTGCATCCTTCTGTGGCCTCTCTCCTTGACTTGTAGATGGCTATCCTCTTCACATGGTTTTCCCTCTGTGCTGGTTTGTGTCCTAATCTCCTCTTCTGAAAAGGACACCAGTCATATGGGATGAGGCACCACCCCACTTACCTCATTTTAGCTTACCTCTTTACAGACCCTACCTATCTCCAAATACAGTCACATTCTGAGGTATTGGGAATTGGAGCTTCAAAACATGTATCTGGGGAGACACAATTCAACCCATAACAGAAGTGAAACAGAGGATACTCTGAGGTTAAATGCAGGCCCCAAACTCCCAAGGTCCTTGAGGTCCTTGAGGCAGACACTGGCAGATACAAAGCTTCAAACAAGTCTATCCAGAGAAAATAGCCTTTTTTTTTTTTTCTGGATAGCCTTTTATTTTAGGACAAATCCACTCCATGTGTCTCATGGTTGTAAGGATATAAGGCAAATGCTCCACAGATACGAAGACAGTCCAAACAGCCATGGCTCCCAGGAGACAAATGAGTCTGTGAGATGCTGAGAAAGCAGAGGAGTACCCTGCATGTCCTTAGGCAGGGAACACACAGGAGGTGAGAAACTGAGGCAGGCCTGATCTCCACCTAGAGCTGGAGAAGAGATGACAAAAAGTACCTGGGCTGGACCACTAACATCCCCCTCTTGATACCATTCAAGACTAAAGCTGCCTTGGCTGAGTGAAACTGGATCACTAGCTAGTGAGGTACAGCCATGTTGTACTCTCAATGCAAAAATGTTCTTCTCCTTCAAGGAGTGGACATCCCCACTGTCAGTCATCCTGGGAAGAGGTCATCCTGCAGTATAAAGACTGGGGCTGCAGGCATTCACCTAAAAGGGAAAGGAACTCATCCCCATAAATCTGCAGGAATATAGGATTAGACCAGCTAAGCAGAAGATCCCCAGGCTCTGTGACATGTCCACTGAGCCATGTCCTGTCCAGGATGGCTGGGGTGGCAAGTGACAACCAGGACAGAAACAGTTGAACACAGAAGCACCCACACACACACCCAACACAGAGAGTCGAGAAAAATCAAGAGAAGACAAGCAAGATAAGGCTTAAGTGACAATAATATAGATAGTAAATGATGAAGGAAACTATTTCAGTAACTACTGGTCGAGGCTTGGACCTGTTTGCCCACTTCCACTGGGCTGTAAGTTCCTGAAGGCCTAACCTCTTACTCATCCTTGTTTCTCTAGAATGATCCTAGCACAGAGAAGGGCCTCAATAATCATGCAATGCAGGACATGGGAAGCCAAATCCAATCCTTCAGAGAAGAAAGTGAAACACTGGGTACCAGGTCATCATGGGTATGACAACAATCCTGGGGAATCTTAAATGACAGTTTTGCTTGGACTTCCTAACAGAAAGAGGTGGCCTGTCTCCTATCCTCGATGTCTCTAAACAGAATATGCCTTCCAGAGAAACAATGTTGAAAAGCCAGCAAAAAAAAAATTAGCAGAAAAGAAAGGGAATGTTTAGAGGTAAGCTTGGGTCCAGTACACATTCTGTGAGGAAGAAGAAAAATAATCAAGAGCAAACTCTAGGACAGGGCCAAACTACCAGGGCCTTCCTTTGTTGGCAGCAACCAATTGCTGAAATGATTTATCTCCCAGGGACCCTAACAATATGGAAGAGCTATTGCAACCCAGACCCCTCCTGGCCTGGATTAAAGTCCAGGAGAGACAAGGAAGGAGCTGGAGTCTGACCACCTCACCACCCAAGAGCAAGACCACTTTGCCAACAGCATCCATAAGCAAAACAATCTTGGAAACCTTGGTCTCACCATTCTCTGCAGTCCTTCTGATGAAGACGATTCAGTTTTTTTTTTTTTAAGATTTTATTTATTTATTCATGAGAGACACACAGAGAAAGGCAGAGGCACAGGCAGAGGGAGAAGCAGGCTCCATGCAGGGAGCCCGATGTGGGACTCAATCCCGGGTCCCCAGGATCATGCTCTGGGCTGAAGGTGGCACTAAACTGCTGAGCCACCTGGGCTGCCCAGAGGATTTGGTTCTAATGCCCAGCTGATTAAGGAGGGAGAGGGAAAGGAAAGGAAAGGAAAGGAAAGGAAAGGAAAGGAAAGGAAAGGAAAGGAAAGGAAAGGAAAGGAAAGGAAAGGAAAGAAGGAAGAGAAGAAAGAAAGAAAGAAAGAAAGAAAGAAAGAAAGAAAGAAAGAAAGAAAGAAAGAATTTTTTACTCAAAAATTCAAAAGTAGACCTGAGATAAAACATTCAGCAGTAACAGCCTAGATCATTGCCTCATAAGCAAACTATCACCAGTACGGCCCTATTGCAATCAATGCTACAGCCAGTACTGTTTTCACTCCTGCATCAGAAACTTGACCTTGGGGATCCCTAGGTGGCTCAGCGGTTGAGCACCTGCCTTTGGCCCAGGGTGTGATCCTGGAGTCCAGGGATCCAGTCCCACATCAGGCTCCCGGCATGGAGCCTGCTTCTCCCTCTGCCTGTGTCTCTGCTTCTCTGTGTGTGTCTATCATGAATAAATAAAATGAAAGAAAGAAAGAAAGAAAGAAAGAAAGAAAGAAAGAAAGAAAGAAAGAAAGAAAGAAAGAAAGAAACTTGACCTTGATACTTCCGGGAACCACTGCCGCCGCCACCACAAGCTGGACACGGGGTGGCCATGCACGCCGCAAACATGGTGGCTTCACCCACAGCCTGTCTCTTCCGGTGGCTGCCCTCTGAATCAAGGTGTGCATGGTGGCTCTGATTGGTGGGGCCTGGTGACAGGCCTGTGTCCCAGTCCCAAGACAGGTGGGAATGTGAGTTCTGACTTCCTCACTGGGAGGACAGAAGCAGCATGTCTCCAGACACAGAAAGACAATTCAAAAGACGCTGTGCATTGCAAGATGAAGGAAGTTCTGTGGATGGACAGTGATGCTGGCTGCACAGCAATGTGAATGTACTTTTTTTTTTTAAGATTTTATTTATTTATTCATGAGAGACAAAAAGAGAGAGAGAGAGAGACAGAGACAGAGACACAGGCAGAGGGAGAAGCAGGCTCCCTGCAAGGAGCCCAGTGAGGGACTTGATCCCCGGACCTCGGGCCCACGACCTGAGCCGAAGGCAGGCACTCAACCACTGAGCCACCCAGGCGTCCCAATGTGAACATCCTTACCACTGTTATGTGTATGTGTATTTTACTACCATTTAAAAAAAAATTTTATGGGGACACCTGGGTGACTCAGGAGTTGAGCATCTCCCCTCAGCTCAGGTCATGATCCCAGTGTCCTGGGATCAAGTCCCCCATCTGGCTCCTCACTGGAAGCCTGCTTCTTTCTCTATGTCTCTGCCTCTCTCTGTCTCTCATGAATAAATAAAAATCTTTAAGTAAAATAAAATCACATGCTATTTTAATAAATAAAAATAAATTTTAAAAATTTGTTAACCAAAAAAAAAAAAGAATTAAAAAAATTAATAAAGACATCAGGCACGGGATCCCTGGGTGGCGCAGCGGTTTGGCGCCTGCCTTTGGCCCAGGGCGCGATCCTGGAGACCCGGGATCGAATCCCACGTCGGGCTCCCGGTGCATGGAGCCTGCTTCTCCCTCTGCCTGTGTCTCTGCCTCTCTCTCTCTCTCTGTGACTTTCATAAAAAAAAAAAAAAAAAAAAAAGACACCAGGCAGTTGCGAATGTGACAAATGGCCACAGATGATCTCATAAATGTTTGGTAAATAAGTAAATAACGAATTAGGTGGGGATGCTGGGCTCCCAGGCACACAGTAGTTATAATCAGTCACTGTTTAACACTTCTCAGGTTACTGGGCATTTTTAGTGTACTTTGTGCTTCCTGCTATCATAGCTCTTGCTACCCAGGATGACTGTTGTTTATGTCATTATAGCTAATTTGTAGAAGTATCTACAGTGTACCTGGTGCTTCCCCACATTATCTCAATTACTCCTCACACTAGCTCAGAGCAAGTAGTTCATTATACTGGAGGCAGGAGGATCTCAGGATAAGTCAACAGAGACCTAAAGTGAAGTCAGTGGATTCAGGAAAAGGTAAAGATCCAGGAGAAGCTGTGGAAGAACGAAGGAAATAAGATGAGAGAAATGTCTGCGTGTTTATGCTTTTGTGATCATGACTGGGAGAAGCGTACAAGAGTCTGGAACACAGGGGAAATTTATCCAAATAGGGTCAGGTCACTCAACACTAAAACAGCATCTGCCCTACATCCAGCACCCCTGGCAACAACCCGCCCCTCCCCCACCATATGGTAGGATGTTATCTTAAGGAGAATCACCTGCAAATAATGTAAACAATTGCTCCCAAGGAAGCCGATTGGAGTCCAGCTAGCTTAGCTCTGCCCTAGGGAGGAACTGAGAGGGTATTGGTCAAGGTCATGGGAGATATCCTCTGGTTAATAAAGGATTATTTTGAACCTGAATACTCAAGAGAACAGGTGGGTTCAGCCCATACCTGTTGCTTCTGCCACTGAGGCTGATCAGAAAGTCTAGGTGACTAGTCCAGTGTTTGCTCGCTCATCCACATGGACTCACATGTTCTCCTTCCTGGCATCTCTGCCTGCAGGAAGCCCCAAACTGGAAAATCGTAGTTCTCCCCTAGTTTGGGATTGGGCAGCTGCCACAGCCTGCTGCTTACACTGCTTTCCCGACCCTTACTCCTGCCCAGCCAGAGTCTGCCCGTGAAAGGTTTAGGGAGTAAACAGAGAATTCTTAGGGTTACAATGGAAATTGAAGATTAGAGAGGGTGAGTAAATACCATGCCCCAGGTTGCCTGGCTAGCAAGAGGTGCCTGGGGATTTGAACCTGGCCCATTGTCAGAGCCCAACCCCTTAATCACCAAGAGCATACGCAGAATCCTGTTCAGACAGGAACTCATTATGTGACTGTAGCAAGTGAGTTCAGTTCATCGAGTCTATTTTGCCATGAGTAAAAAGATAACAAAAAGATCTACCTAACAGGGATCCCTGGGTGGCGCAGAGGTTTAGCACCTGCCTTTGGCCCAGGGCGTGATCCTGGAGACCTGGGATCGAATCCCACGTCGGGCTCCCTGCATGGATCCTGCTTGTGTCTCTGCCTCTCTCTCTCTCTCTCTCTCTCTCTCTCCCTCTCTCTCTCTGTGTGTGTGTGTGTGTGTGACTATCATAAATAAATAAAATCTTTAAAAAAAAAAAAGATCTACCTAACAGTGCTGATGAGAGGATTAGACATGATATGTGCCAAGTCTTCACTCAGCACCAGGATCAATGAACAAAAGTACTATATTCCCATCTTCAGATGGAAAGTAGCATCAGAGGAGTTAAGGAACACAGCCAGGGTAATACGTCGGTTTGCTATCAAAACAGACCTTAGGTGGCCTGGATGCTGCAGTTGGTTGAGAGTCCCAACTCTTGGTTTTGGCTCAGGTCCTGATCTAAGGGTCATGAGATTGAGCCCTGCATCACGACCTCCATGCTCAGCACAGAGCCTGCTCAGGATTTGCTCTTCCTATCCTCTGCTCCTCCCCTCTGCGCACGCTCTCTCTCTCTCTCTCTCTCTCATAAATGAATGAATGAATGAATGAATGAATGAATAAATAAATCTTAAAAAAAAAATCTCTAGTCCTGGGGTTTTTTACTCCAAATTCCATTTGTCTGGCTCATTTGAATGTTGGATGTGAGTGTAGGGAGACTACATCTAAGGGCCCTCCATAAAAAATTCAGTTTTATTTCACTGAGGACAAGACTGCACACCTACTCCGTGTAAAGGATGATGATGGACACTGCAGAATAGGACACAGTGACGATGACCCAACTCCATCCTCAAGGGAAGTGATGTGGCCAGTGAAATGGACCTGGTACAAAGCTGTAACAGAAGCACCTTTCCTTTCTCCTTCCATCAGGGAAATGGCTTTAGCCAAGCAGGAATTCTTAACCTTGGCTGCCCATTGTTATCACCTGGGGAGGTTTGAAAAAGCTGCCCTGGTCCCACCCCTGGAGGTGCTGAGGTAAGTGGTCAGGTGCACAGCCTAGACATTAGTGAATGGGCAGCCAGGCAAAGAGGAAATTCTAGGGCCAAGTTGGGGGGAAGGGGGGCGGCAGCAGGAGATGGAGGGAGCACGAGTAGGGAATTTTCCATCAGGGAAGTGAATGACCAGTGAGGAGATTGCCCAGGTCTGTGGTCTTTATGGTCCTAGATGCAAGACCTAGGCACCCATGACAGGATCAGGAGGGAGCCCCTGCTTCCCCACGAGCAGCTGCAGACACCACAGGCAAGACCTCAGACATGCAGTCAGGATGGAAATGGCTCCATCAGCCTGAGATGGCAAGACACCTCTATGGCAAGAGCTGCCCACGAGGCTGCATGGAAAGGAAGCCGAGAACTGGCCTTCCTGACTATGGGAGGCAAGACTGCCAAGAGACAGTCTGTTGAATTTCAAAACACGAAGTCAGATAAATAAAATGCGTTATTTTATTAGCAGCCCTTAAAAGCTCCTGCAGTGGTGTGAGTTACACCAGACACAGCTAGTTTCATATATTTATTTTATGTGTTTAGCACTTCATTCACTCTAGCTTGCCCAGTGAAACACTCCACCTTAACACATTTTTACTGTTATGTTCTTCCATATTGATCAGACTTTGTTGATTACTCACAACCAGTACCTCTAGAGAGCAGCATCTTGCTTCCAATGTTTCAATGTTATCTGTCCAGCACTGTTACTGGGGAGCTTGGTTTCCATACTGCATTCTGAGCATCTCCCGTCTTGCATTAATTTTTCCTCTATGGCTTCTCAGAGTTCTTGCCTGCTATTCTACCATTTTGTACTTCTTAAAATGTCAAGACAGAAGGTTGAATCAGGAAAATATGCAAAAAACACAATTCTTATAAATACTCTTATGTTCTGTATTAAGTCCAAGAGTTGGTGCTATGTTGAACATTACTTGCCAGAGAAATTCAAAGCTTAGCTTTTCAAGGACTAAATAAAAGCTGAGAAACATGCACAGAGCTTCCCCTCAGTGGTCACCACCAGTATCAGTCTGGGTCCTCCAGGAAGGAGTTAGGAGTGATAAACCGAGGGAGAGCAAGAACTATGGAAGATAAAGGGGGAGGAGGTGAGACTGGGCAGGAAAAGCCTTCAGAGTGCCATGCAGCCCCGAGCCTGTCAAAGGAAAGAGGGAGGGGAAAAAATAGGACAAGGAGAATCTCAGGCCACAATGTAGATCATGCGAAGTCTTGGCAATCCAGTGGGCAGTGAAGCAAAGTTGCCCATTAGGGGACTCTCCCATTGGGGAATGGTAGATGCTGGTGCCTCCACCCTGCTGTTATGGGCTTGGAAGCTGCCTGGGAAGAGCAGGAAGCTGCCTCAAAGGCTGCTGCTAGAGGCTCTCTGCTAATCCTATTCTTCCTGGCAAATTTTTTCTGGAAGGGGAATCAGAGCCATGTTCCTCCATGACTACTGCACCCCCTCCCAGCTCCTGGTGATGTACACCTTTTTTTTTTTTTTTTTTTAAGATTTGATTTGATTTTAGAGGGAGAGAAACAATCTCAAGCAGACTACATGCCCAGTGCACAGCCCATCAGGGGGTCCATCTCACAACTCTGAGACCATGACCTAAGCCAAAAATTTTTTTTATTTTTATTTATGATAGTCACACACACACACACACAGAGAGAGAGAGAGAGAGGCAGAGGGAGAAGCAGGCCCCATGCACTGAGAGCCTGACGTGGGATTCGATCCCGGGTCTCCAGGATCGTGCCCTGGGCCAGAGGCAGGCGCTAAACCGCTGCGCCACCCAGGGATCCTAAGCCAAAATTTAGAGTCAGACACTTAACCAACTGAGTCACCCAGACACCCCTAAAGACTTTATATTTTTTAAATTTATTCATTTGGGAGAGAGCGAGAAAACATGAGCAGGGAGAGGGGCTGTGAGAGACGGATAAGTAAATTTTCCACTGAGGGGGGAGCCCAACTTGGGGCTCAATCCCAAGACCTCAAGATCATGACTGAGATCATGACTGATGCCTAACCAATGAAGCCACCCAGGCATCCCTAAAGATTTTATTTTTAAGTAATCTCTACACCCTACATGGGGCTCAAACTCACAACCCCAAGACCAAGAGTCACATGTTCCACCAACTGAGCCAGCCAGCTGATCCCAATGTAAATCTTTCAAATGAAAAGATATAGCCTCCTTGAGGTTATTGCTTACTTGTCTCTTCTTAGCCTGGGGTGATTAAGTGAACGCCATGCCCAGCTAAACTGTGGAGGAAATGCAATTAAACATTTTATAGGGAGACACAATTGACTGACAATCAGTGGTAGAACCATGAGCAAACTTTTTGTTTTTCTCTATATTTCAACTATTAGTGGTAATTTACTTTGTTTTTGATTGGAAAACACTTCTAATAAGCATTTTAAAATCAATTCCATAATCACATTTTTTCGATCCAAAATGCTATTCCCCAATTTGGTAACTCAGCAATAGCTTCAAAGTAAGAGACCAAGCAAGCATGGGCTTTGAGTTCAAACTACTACTCTGTACACTGGGCAAGCCCTTGCCCCCTCTCTACTGCAGTCTCCTGATCCAAAAAGGAAGACACGTGTCCTTACTTCTCAGCATCACTTTATTAGATAATATAGTATATGCACCATGCCTACATATAGTAAGAAACCAGCTGATTTTGATGCCTCCCCCAAACTCCTGGAAGTTTCCAAAATCCACATTCAAAAGACAAAGATTGGCTATAGCTGAGGAAATTCAAAATAATGTCCTAGAAAGTCCCAAAAATGAGTTCTAAAAACCTTAGCCGCAAGTCTACTTCTCAGTGTATAATCAAGAAAAGTGAAAGCAGAGACTCAAACAGTTAACTGTACATCCATGCTCAGAGCAGCACTATTCACAGTAGCCCACTTGCCCCTCAACAGATGAATGGATAAACAAAATATGGCACATATATAGATGGAATATTATTCAGCATTTAAAAAGAAGGAAATTCCAACACACTATAGCACAGAAGAACCTTGAGGACATTAAGCTAAATGAAATAAACCAAACACAAAAGGACACATGTTGTATGATTCCACTTATATGAAGTACCGAGAGTCATCAAATCCATAGAGACAAAACACAGAACAGAGGTTACCAAAGGCTGGGGGAGGAAAGGATAAGGACTTAGTGTTTAATGGGTACGGAGCTTTGGTTTGGTATGATAAAATTCTGAAAGTAAATGGTGATAATAATCACAAAACTAAGCTGAGCTACTGGTAAGTTATTTCTCAAATAGAGAAGAAACATATAGCTTGTGCAACTCATTGCATTTTTTTAATCACTTTTAACTATAAAAATAAGAAAACCACATTACAGAAATTTTTGAAAATAAAAAAAAACTCATAATCCCATTTCTTTTTTTTTTACAGGATTTTAAAAAAGATTTTATTTATGTATTTGAGAGAGTAAGAGCATGAAGGGGGAAGAGCAGAGGGAGAAGGAGAAGGAGATTCTCCGCTGAGCAGGGAGCCTGATGCAGATCCTGAGACTCCAAGATCGTGACTTGAGCCCAAGGCAGACACTCAACCAACTAAGCCATCCAGGCTCCCCTTACAGAATTTTTTTTAAAACTTAATTGTAACCATAGTGTTTGGACACCATGGGCTCTGAAATAGGTCCCAAAAATGACTTCTAGAAACCTCCTTGGCAATACACAGGCTCAAGATGAACACTATTATGTCTCTTGGGACTCTTAGCCTTGCTTCCTTCAGGGTAGGACGTATCCATACCTCTGGTGTATGGGAAGGTAGGACCACGGGATGGTTGGTAGAGGGGGAGGAGAGCAGGAAGAAAGACTCATGGCTGTCAACGTTTCCTTTATGTCAGTACAAGGTCATTGGCACACACATGGGCACACAGGCACATGCACACAGGTCCTCTCCATGCTGCATTCTATCACTTAGGGCTCTGTTTCAGGCCAAAGTCTGAAGAGTTAAAAAAAAAAAAAAAAAAAAAAAAAAAAGGAACTGGTTGTTGAGGCAGCCCCAGGCCATGGAACTAAGAACAATCTGGTTGATGGCTGAGACCCATTGTAGGGTACCCAGCACCAAGTACTCTAGGGAAAATAAAATAGAACTATGGCCTTCTATTCAGTTTGACTCTCACCAGGACAGCAGGGTGCAAGTCTGGGACTGGACACACCCAGAGCTGAGCCTTAATGCAAACTTAAGCAAGTGACTTTCTTCCTCTGAGCTTCAATTTCCTTAGCTTTAAAATGGGAATGATGGGGCACCTGGATGGCTCACTGGTTGAGCATCTGCCTTCAGTTCAGGTCATGATCCTGGGGTCTTGGGATCAAGTCCTGCATCAGGCTTCCCTCAGGGAATCTGCTTCTCCCTCTGCCTATGTTTCTGCCTCTCTCTGTGTGTCTCTCATGAATAAATAAATAAAATATATATTAAAAAAAAGTGGGAATGATATTCCCTACCTCCTGATGGTATCTTCAGGACTAAGAAAGACAGCATAGAAAGTAGCTGGCTCACAGGACACCTGGGTGGCTCAGCGGTTTAGCACCTGCCTTCAGCTCAGGGCGTGATCCTGGGGTCCCAGGATCAAGTCCCACATCGGGCTCCCGGCATGGAGCCTGCTTCTCCCTCTGCCTATGTCTCTGCCTCTCATCTCTGTGTGGATAATAATAAATAAATAAATAAATAAATAAATAAATAAATAAATAAATTTTATGAATAAATAAATAAAACAAATGAATAATGAATAAATAAATAAATAAAATGAATGAATGAATAATGAATGAATGATATGAATTATTCATGAATAAATAAATAAAATCTTTTAAAAAATAAAATAAAAAATAAAGTAGCTGGTTCACTAAATGGAAGCCATATCAGACTCGACCCTCCTAATGCCTCAGAAACAACTCCATTGATCTGACCAACAAACAAACACTGAAAACCTTTCCACTGGTGGACCTGGTTGTGAACTCTTGGAAATAACTCACCAAATTATCTTAACATTATAAAGAAACACTTGAAAGACTTAATAAAAAGGTTTACATAAGTATTTTTCCCAAGCCAGATTATCAGTCATTCCTTAACAAATGAACTGACCTGGTTAAAAGACTGGATTCTGAAAATAGCTTTAAAATTTGTTGAAGAGAAATCTCCTATGTCATTTTGATTATAAATTCTTTTTGAGTCTCCACCCATACCAAAGAAGGTAGGTGTATTATATGAGTTAGGAGAACACTAATTACTGTGGTTTTTTTTTTTTAAGATTGTATTTATTTATTCATAGAGATGCAGAGAGAGAGAGAGAGAGAGAGGCAGAGACACTGGCAGAGGGAGAAACAGGCTCCATGCAGAGAGCCCGACGTGGGACTCGATCCCGGGACTCCAGGATCATGCCCTGGGCTGCAGGCGGCGCTAAACCGCTGTGCCACCGGGGCTGCCCACTAATTACTGTTACATATGAACTTCAGAATGTCAGTGGCTAAACAGAATAGAAATTTATTTCTCATTACAGTTAATTTCAGTGTTCTAGTGGGCAGGCAGCTTTTTCTCCATATGGTGACTCAGGGACCCAAGCTTCCTCCACTCTGTGGCTATACTGCCCCCTGGGATCTCTTTACAGTTGGTGGAAAATTTAAAAAAAAAAAAGCAGAGAAGCTCCATTGCGTCGTAAGAGTTGACCCATGAACAGCACACATCATTTCCACTCACATATCATTGATGAGAAATAGTCACATGGCCACAAGGGCAGCAAACTAGCAGAAAATATTTGCAAAAAATATATAATTGAGAGGTATGTGACTGGCTCAGTCAGAGGAGTGTGTGACTCTTGATCTCAAGGTTACAGATTCAGGCCCCATGTTGGGTGTAGGAATTACTTAAAAATAAAATCTTTTGGGGATCCCTGGGTGGCTCAGCGGTTTAGCACCTGCCTTTGGCACAAGGTGTGATCCTGGAGTCCCAGGATCGAGTCCCATGTCGGGCTCCCGGCATGGAGCCTGCTTCTCCCTCCTCCTGTGTCTCTGACTCTCTCTCTCTATGTCTATCATTCATAAATAAAATAAATACATAAATCTTTAAAAAAAATAAAATAAAATCTTTTTTTAAATGTTGTTTTTAATTTTAAAAATATATATATATTTGACAAAGTTCTGCAGAATTCTTATGTTTAGAATATATAAATAAGGTACATACAAATAAATAAATAAATAAATAAGGCACATATAGTAAGAATGTATTATATACAGAATATTATCTGGAATTTATACACAGAATATATAAAGAACCCTTATAACTCAATAATAAGAAGATAATTCAGTTGGAAAATTGGGAAAAGATTTGAAGAGACACTTCACCAAAGAAAATATATAGATTGTAAATAAGTACATGAAAAGATACTAAACATCATTGGTCATTAGGGAAGTTCAAATTAAAACCACAATTAGATACCACTACACACCACTAGAATGGCTAAACTTAAGTGCCCCAAGTGTTGACATGATGTAGAGCAACTGAGACTCACATACAAAGCTGGTGAGAATGTAAAACGGTATAATCTCTCTGGAAAACAGTTTAGAAATTTTTCTATATATAAAATGTTTACGTTTTTAAAGTTATATATTGTCAAACTCAATTATTTTAGAATATGTTTTTTTCCAGAAATACATGGAGCATTTAAGAAATTTGATTACATTCAGGTATCAACAAATTTCAAAAGATTGGTATCCTATAGGTCACTTTTTCTAGTCACAATACAATTAAATTTGAAGTCAATTACAAATAGAAAACTAGAAAAAAGTGTTTGGAAATAAACCATATATTTTTTAAATGGGCTAAATAATAAATCAGTGGAGGGGTGTCTGGGTGGCTCAGTCAGTTAAGCATCTATCTACCTTCAGGTCCTGATCTCAGGGTTCTGGGATCAAGCTGTTTGTCAGGCTTCCTGCTCAGCAAGGAGTCTGCTTCTTCCTCTTCCTCTGTCCCTCCCCCCGCCCCTCTTGTGTGCTCTCTCTCTCCTAAAAAAAAAATATATATAATATAATATAATATATATATATCTTTTTAAAAAATCAGTGGTAATGGTTTAATTTTTATTATTTTTTAAAATATTATTTAAATTTTAAATAATTTTTAAATTTTAATATTTTTTAAATATATTTTTTTATTATTTTTTTAAAGAATAGTACTATATGTTAAAACATATAGAGTACCTAAAGCATTACTGTGCTAGTGGGAAATGTATACTTTTATATGGTTATATTATATATTAAGAAAAAAAACACACTAGAAAAACTAATAGTACAACAAACCCAAAGAAAGTGGTAAAGAAGAAAATAATAAAAATAAAAGCACAGAATAATGAAATATAAAATAAACACACATACACAAAACCATTATTTAATTCTTTTAACATGTTAATAATACTAACAAACCATTGACAATATTGATGAAGAAAAAAATGATAGAAGGCATAATATATATTGAAAAAATACAGAACATTATAAGCCACTTTATGTTAATAAATTTGAAAACTTAGAAAACAGGACAGCCCAGGTGGCTCAGCAATTTAGTGCCACATTTAGCCCAGGGCTTGATCCTGGAGACCCAGGATTGAGTTGCACGGCAGGCTCCCTGCATGGAACCTGCTTCTCCCTCTGCCTCTCTGTGTGTGTGTCTCTCATGAATAAATAAATAAAATCAAAAAAAAAAAAGAAAGAAAGAAAGAAAGAAAGAAAGAAAGAAAGAAAGAAAGAAAGAAAGAAAGAAACTGAATCAGCAGTTAAAATTTTTGCCACAAGGAAAACACCAGTTCAACTAATAACTTCTAGTAATCATTCAACAAATAACTCCAATATCACACAAACTGTTTCAAATTATAGTAAAGGAAGAAATACTCCCCAATTCATGTTATGAGGCTAGCATAAAGTTAATACCCAAACTGACAAGGACAAAACTGATTAATCCCAAAACACACAAAAGAAAAATTACAAGACAATTTCACTAATGAACATAGATGCAAAATGCTTTTTTAGAAATTAGCAGGACCCTGGGATGCCTGGGTGGCTCAGCAGTTGTGTATCTGTCTTTGGTTCAGCCTGTGATCATGGGATCCAGGATCAAGTCCCACATCAGGCTACCTGCATGGAGCCTGCTTCTCCTTCTGGCTATGTCTCTCTCTCTGTGTGTCTCTCATGAATAAATAAATAAAATCTTTAAAAAAAAATTACACACATGTAAAAATTACAACTCTATGGTCAACTAATCTTCAACAAAGCAGGAAACTATATAAGAGAGAAAAAAGTCTCTTCAACAAATGCTGTTGGAAAAACTGGACAGCAACATGCAAAAGAATGAAACCGGACCACTTTTTTACACCATACACAAAAATAAATTCAAAATGGATAAAAGACATAAATGTGAGACAGGAAATCATCACAATCCTAGAGGAGAACACAGGCAGTGAGCTCTTTCACATCATCCATAGCAACTTCTTACTAGGTACATCTCCAGAGGCAAAGGAAACAAAAATGAAAAGAAACTATTGGAACTTCATCAAGATAAAAACCTCAGCACAGCCAAAACAAAGAACAAAAAAAAAAAACAAAAAACAAAAAACAAACAAACACACAAAAAAAAAACAATCAACAAAACTAAAGGCCACCTTTGGAATGGGAGAAGATATTTGTAAATGACATGTCTGATAAAGGGTTAGTATTGAAACTATATACAAAGAACTTATAAAAATCAATTGGCTCAGTTGGTTAAGAGTCCAACTCTTAACCGTGGCTCAGAGTATGAGAGGGCTTGATCAGTCCTGCATCAGGCTCTGCGCTGAGTGAAGAGTTTACTCGAGATTCTCTCCCTCACCCTCTGCATCCCCTTGCTCACACACTCTAAATAAATAAATAAATAAATAAATAAATAAATAAATAAATAAATAATTTTAAAAAATCTCAACACCCAAAAAACAAATAATCCTGCTAAAAAAAGGACAAAAGACATGGGTAGACATTTTTCCAAAAAAGACATACAGATGGCTACCAGACACTGAAAAGATGCTCAACATCACTCATCATCAGGGAAACACAAATCTGAGCCACAATGAGATATCACCTCATGCCTGTCAGAATGGCTAAAATTAACAACTCAGGAAACAACAGATGTGGCAAGAATGCAGTGAAAGGAGAACTTACACTGTTGCTGGGATTGCAAACTGGTGCAGCTACTCTGGAAAACAGTATGGAGGTTCCCCAAAAAGTTAAAAATAGAACTACCCTACAACCTAGCAATTGTACTACTAGGTATTTACCCAAAGGACACAAAAATACAGGTTCAAAGGGGTCCATCCACCCTGATGCTTATATTTATAGCAGCATCACCAACAATAGCCAAATTATGGAAAGAGTCCAGATGTCTATCAACTGATGAATGGATAAAGATGTGGTATATAAATATCCAATTGAATATCACTCAGCCAAAAATAAAGAATGAAATCTTGCCATTTGTAAGGACTGGATGGATCTAGAGTGTATTATGCTAAGTGAAATAAGTCAGAAAATGAAAAATATCATATGGTTTAACTCATACATGGAATTCAAAAAACAAAACAGATGAACACAGGGGAAGAAAAAGAGAAGAAAACCATAAAGCCAACTCTTAACAGTGAATGGGGAACATGTTAAATCAGTGATGGGGATTAAGGAGGGCACTGTGATAAGCACTGGGTGTTGTATGTAAGAGATGAATCAGTAAATCCTACACCTGAGACTAATATACTGTATGTTAACTAATTGGAATTTAAATAAAAACTTGGAAGAAAAAGTAAATAAGTAGTAAAAATAAATAGTAACTAATTCCAGCAATGCATAAAACAGTGGTGACCAAGTTGTACTTGTTGCAGGAATACAAAATTGTTTTAATGTTAGAAAACCAATTCCTGTAAGTCACATAGATTAAGGGAGAAAAATCACATAATCATCTCATTAATCAAAACATTTTTGATAAATTTAAATATCCATTCATGAGAAAATAAATGAAAAAATAAATCCTTACAAAGCTAGAAGCAAAATTTCCTTAGCCTCCTACCACATATCTCACTGAAAACTGACAGCAAAAATGGTGAAACATTGAGTGTTTTCCCTTTGAGACCAAAAAAAAGAGTAACTGCTTATATTTTCATTCAACATTGTATTGGAGGAAGAGAAGAGAAATAAAGGCATAAGACTGAAAAAAAAAAGGAAATAAACCTTTTGTTATTCATATATATAATCTCATACACGGAAAACACAAAAATCTATAGAGAAATTACTAGCATTAGTAAGAGAGCTTAGCAAGGTTGCTGAATAAAAAAAAATCAATATACAAAAGTCAATGAATTTCTACAATCAGCAGCAAATAAAAAAGTAATTTTTGAAAAGATAATAGTGCCAAAAATATAAACTGAAAATAAATAAATCTAACAAATGCTATGTAGGTGCTTTATGGAGAAAAATATAAACACTTTTGAAACACATTAAAGATATAAAAAATGGGGAGTTTCATGGATATCTTTAAGATTTATTTATTTATTTATTTATTTGAGAGAGAGAGAGACTGTGCACAGGGTGGGGAGGTGCAGAGGGAGAGAGAGAGAGAATCTCAATCAGACCCCTCACTCAGCAAAGAGTCTGACACGGAGCTTGATTTCATAAACCTGAGATCACAATCTGAGCCAGAACCAAGAGTTGGATGCTTAACCATCTGAGCCACCCAGGTGCCCAATGAATATCTTTTAATTTTAATATAGTTTTTCTCTAAAATGTTCAAAGTTGGGATCCCCGGGTGGTGCAGCGGTTTGGCGCTTGCATTTGGCCCAGGGCGCGATCCTGGAGACCCGGGATTGAATCCCACGTCGGGCTACCGGTGCATGGAGCCTGCTTCTCCCTCTGCCTATGTCTCTGCCTCTCTATCTCTCTGTGACTATCATAAATAAATAAAAATTTAAAAAAATAAAAAATAAAATGTTCAAAGTTAACTCTTTGAAAACATACATAAAAATAATTTTAATTTGTAATGTTTTTGTTAATTAATTCCAACATTGCTGAAATGAATTGCTGGAATTGCCTATCTACAGAGCACCCAGACAAAAACTATTACAGCTAAATTTGGTCACAGTTACAGTTGTACCACTCTCAGTATGACATAGCTGTGTACATATTTTTACACATATTTACACATATATTTTAATCATGTCATTATGAGAGTACATTTGTCAAGGTAGAAAGATGGAACATATTTAACACCCTGTTAATTTGATTCATAATTTCTAAATATTTGGGCAGATTACCATCTGTGGGCCTCCTTCTGGGTTCTCATCACGGGCCCCTCGGGCATTAGGGGCAGGCCCAATGAGAGGTGCAGTGGACCTGGCTGTGGGCAGGAAGCCCATCACTGGCTCTTGCAGACTCTCAGGTGAGTCGGGATGTCCTACTTAGAAAGGGCAGTCAAACCCCATGAAGCTGGTTCCTGAGAAGAAGCTGGGGGTCCCTGAGAGCAAACCAACTCAAGCTAGAGAAACTTAACATTTGAGGCTTGTTAGTCTGTTGAATCAGGGCTGGATGGTGGGCATGTTTGCCAGAAGATTCTTTTTATTTTTTTTAAGATTTTATTTATTCATTTGAGAGACAGAGAGAGAGATTGTGAGGGAGAGAGAGAAAGCATGAGCAGGGAGGAGGGGCAGAGGGAGAGGGAGGAGCAGACTCCCCACTGAGCAGGGAGCCCAATGCAGGGCTCAGCCCCAGGACCCCAAGATCATGACCTGAGCCAAAGGCAGACACTTAACCCACTGAGCAACTCAGGTGCCCTGCCAGAAGGTTCTAGAGAGGAGGCCAGGGATCACAAAAAAAGAGAGGGTATTGCTCCCTTCTGTCCATGCAGAAGCAAAGTCTGAAATTCATTCAACAAATATTTCCTGAGTGCTAATCAGCATCCGCATGAAAACCAGTAAGACTTATTAAGCATTGAGGTCCCTAATCCCTATGAAGTAACTTTTACATATAACCATATACAATGCACGTTGTGTATAATAGCCACATGAATTAGGTGCTATTATTTTCCCAGTTTTACAGATGAGAAAACTGAGGATTGATATTAAGTGATTTGTCCAGGGTCATACAGTGTGTACATGACAGAGCCAGGATTTGAGTCTGGATAACCTTCAGTGTGTCTGGGTCTGCACACCGGGCTGTGTGCCAGCATGTAAATTATAGAAATATATGTCATAGTCCTTACCTTCAAGGACATCATGGTCTAGTGGGAAAGTCAAACATGCACGTAAATATGTTTTGATAAACCAACCTGGATAAAGCTAGGACATCTAGATGAAACAAAGTAAACAACTGGGAATGATAGAATAAGTCGGGTTGACAGTGGGCGCCTATCAGACTCTAGAAAAAGTTCATACAGAAACATAGTGGGTGAGTGGTAACAAAGTTAGGTTAATATTAGACTGTGCAAGACTTCTAATACCAAAGAGTTTGGACTTTATCATCCAGTTAATGTTAAGGTAGAGGAGTGACTGAAAAGCATAGCCTTAAGATTCCTTTGTGTCTTCTGTGTTGGGTTGGTGGGGTGGTCACATCTAAGAGCAGGATGACCCATGGACCAGGGGAAGCCCCGGCATGCAATAATCCAGCCTTAAGGCAGGGTCTTGGCCATCAGGAAGAAAGGAATGGAGACAAGGAACTTGATAAAGGAATGACAGACTGGGCTTGCTGTTGGTTGGCTAGCTAAGGGAAATGAGTTAAGATAAAGACAAGGAATAATAATAGGGTGCCACCAAGAATGCAATGTAGCTTTCAAAAATGATGTTCATGAGCATACAGGAAAATGCTTATGATATTACAAGCAAAAAGAACAGAATTTTTTTAAAGATTTATTTATTTACTTTATTTATTTATTTATTTATTTATTTATTTATTTGAGAGAGAGAGATAAAGAGAGTGCAGGGGCAGGGAGAGAGGCAGAGAGAGGAGAGAGAGAATCCTCAGGCAGACTCCCTACTGAGCATGGAGCCTGATGTGGTGCTCCATCCCAGGGCCCTGAGATCATGACCTGAGCTGAAATCAAGAGTTGGCTGTTTAACCCACTGAGCCACCCAGATGCCCCAAGAACAGAATTTTTTAGATCACATGTACCTGTGATTACAAATATCTTTTCAAAGCACAAGAAAGAATACACCAAACAAATTAGTCATCCTACTCCGAAAACTTATTTCTACTTGGTTTGTGTCTTGGACTGAGTTGTCCTAACCTCCAGTGTAACTGTATTTGGAGATACAAACTTTAAAAGAGATAAAGTTAATAAGGGTGAGGCCCTGATCTGAAGGACCCACATCCATATGAGAAGAGGAGGAGGTACCAGAGCTCTTTCTCTCTCCACACATGCCCAAAGAAAGGCCAAATGAGCACACAGCAAGAAGGCACCATATTCAAGCTGAGGAGAAAGGCCTCACCAGGACCCAACATTGCTGGTACCTTGATTTTGGACTTCTGCTGTTGGAATCCTGTTGTTTCAAAAGCCCCGTCTGTGGTATTTTGTTATGGCAGCCCGAGCTGACTAATACTGTCTGCCAGTCAGTTGCCAAGTCCTGCCAATTCTTTCTTTGCAATTCTTATGATCTCGCCTTCCTTCCTTGTCATTCCCACTGCAAACATGGCTCACGGCCATCTTGTGCCCAGATGAATGCAACTGATTCTTTCATTGTTCTGGCTTTGTGCTTCCTGACTGACTTGCTTCTCAGACTCCCAGCCACCAATTTCTTACCTTGTTCCATCCTGTCAGTTCAAACAGCTGAGATGTTTGAATCTGACAACTGATATCTTCCTCAAGTACCAACCCTCAGCTCCTTCCTCAAACTCTCTGCTCAGGGGCAGCCCTGGTGGCTCAGCGGTTTAGCGCCACACCTTTAGCAGGGTGTGATCCTGGAGACCCGGGATCGAGTTCCAGAGTCCCACATCGGGCTCCCTGCATGGAGCCTGCTTCTCCCTCTGCCTGTGTCTCTGCCTCTCTCTCTCTCTGTGTGTCTCTCATGAATAAATAAATAAAATCTTTAAAGAAAAAAACTCTCTGCTCACCTCTCAGATGCAAGTTCTCTGGCCTTTCCAGGTGAACTGTAGTTTTTCGTCTGTACGTGCAGAAAGAAACCCAGTTCAGATAAGCACTCAAATGGCTGGTGTGAATGAAGATAGTCTCTTTCCACCTGTCCCTCCTCACCTCTGTGTGTCTCTCCTTAGCTCCATATTCCCAGGCTCCTACTGTAGACAGTATTTTCCACATGGAGGGGAAGAGAACCACCAGCAGCCTAAAGGCAGCCCAGATGACCAAATTTCCTGGGAAAACAAAGTTTTTTTCTCCTCACATCCATACATGTCAAAATTCCAGAGGGACTCTGGTCTTTCTTGGGTCCAGGGCAAGAGGAAGGGGGATTCTAACAGGCCCGGGCTATGTCATAATACAGTGGTTTGCAAGAGTGAGAGAAGTCCCTATTGCCAAAAGAGGAAAAAGTTGTTGAGCAGATAAAAGCAAATGCCTATTTTTCTAGGCGACACCTGCTCGATGCAGTGCAGCACACAGGACACCTCGCCCAGGGTCATCCTCACTGGCTTTGCCACACCCGCAAGAGGCAATCAAACAGGGCCTCCCTGGGCAGAGCCTGACATCCTGCACCGCCCCACACCTCCTGGGCCATAGGTAATCTATTCCAATTGGTAATCCAGTAAGGAAGCATTTGAGCACTTCTTGGAACAATGGCCATGTTTTTCTTCCACAATGATTCATAGGAGCTTGGCTGTGGGGTTTTACAAAGAAAGGAAAATAGACACTGACATCTCTGATGGCAGAACTCTGAGTTCTTCCAGAGCAAAGCTGGGCCCCAGTTTGACAAAGAAGGATTTGGTTTGTGATACAGAAGGTGGGGAGGTCTCCTGGCTTTAAAGTCAGACTAACGCTGGATGAAAACACAAAATGTATCTTCAGAAGCTGCATCCTGAGAGATCCTTTAAATATGGTAAGCTGATGCTGGCTCCGGGAAAGTGAATTGGCACACATGTCCATTGTCAGGGGGGTTGCAAACTAGTATAAGCCTTTCCAGGAGCAATGTCTTTATATGCCAATACACTTTGACCTACAAATTTCATTTCCAGGAATTCATTCTAAGAAAACAATACAGAATGCTAAAGAAACTTAATGGAAAAAAAAAAAAGAACGAAAACAAAAAACTGTTCACCATGGTATTGTTTATAACAGTGAAAATTTAAGAACAATGTGAAGGAATGATTAAGATGCATTACAGTGTATCCTCTCCATGGGATATTTTTCAGCAATTAAAAGCAGTATCTAGTCAGTACAGAAAACAAAATATAAGCAACTTTGAAAGGTTATTTAGCCTTTCTTTTAGGAAAAAACTTATACTGAGGTAAAACTGAAATACTATTTTTGACATTCAGTTTGTCAAAGATCAAACACATTGTTAATACCGTGATGGCGATTATATGGGGAAACACATATTATTATATGTTATTGGGTAGAGTTTTAATTGGTACAGCTCCTACGAAAGGTAATCTGATGGTTATCTATCAAAATTTAAAGTGTATGTTTGATTTTTTTTAAGATTTTATTTTTAAGTAATCTCTACACCCAATGTGGGCTCAAACTCACAACCCTGAGATCAAGAGTCACATGCTCTATCGACTGAGCCAGCCAGGAACCCCTAAAGGTATATTTTAAAACAAAGCTGCTGACCTGGCAAAATTTTACTGCCAGGAATTTAGCCTACAGATATTACTGACACATGTGCATGAAGAGCAAGTCTGTTGTTCGAAACATTGTCTATAAGAAAAGAGAAATAACTAATCTTCAAAAGGAGACTGGATAGGGACGCCTGGGTGGCTCAGCGGTTGGGCATCTGCCCTTGGCTCAGTGCGTGATCCCGGAGTTTCGGGATCGAGTCCCACGTCGGGCTCCCTGCCCTGCATGGAGCCTGCTTCTCCCTCTGCCTATGTCTCTGCCTCTCTCTCTGTGTCTCTCATGAATAAATAAATAAAATCTTAAAAAAAAAAAAGGAGACTGGATAATACGTTATGGTACACCCATGCAATATATATACTAGTAGCTGTTAAAAAGAAAGACCATGCCAAAACCATATGTGCTTTTGTAGGATGATTGTCAAGATATATTCAGTAAAAAACAATCAAGAAAGCAAGGTACAAAACAATATGTCTGGTATTCTACTATTTTCATAGGGAAAAAAGCTCATTTATGTTTGAATAGGTATAGATTTTCTCAGGATACACAAGCAAACAATAACAATGATTCCTCTGGAGAGGGTGACTGAGGTGGCAAAGAGACTTTTCATAGCACAAGTGGCACTGTGTAATTTTTTAAATCATGAGTATGTATTTCCTTTTTTAAAAAAAGACAAGGGGCACCTGGGTGGCTCAGTTGGCTACTCCAACTTTTGCTTTCAGCTCAGATCGTGATCTCACACTGATGAGATCAAGCCCCATGTGGGGCTCTGTGCTCTGCATGGGGCCTCCTAGGAATTGTCTGCCTCTCTCTCTCTCTGCTCCTTCCTCTGCTCATGTGTGTGCTCTCTCTCTCTCTCGCTCTCTCTCTTTCTCAAATAAATATTTTTAAAAAATTAAAAAATAAAAATAAAGACAAAATTAAAATACACGAGCTATAAAAAGGATGTCTATATATGTTTATAGGTACATAGATAAATACCTATATTATACTGTTACGTAAGAAAGGTAAGTTAAAAATTGTACATACAGTATATTCACAGTTATATAAAAGGAGAAAAAAAATGTTTGGAGAAAAAAGACTGGGAGCAAATGAGGAAATGTACCAAAGTATTAACCTAGGGACTAAGAATGATTTAGCTTCCAATTTTTTTTCTGTAGTTTCCAAAATGTCTTTAATAATCACATTTTACTTAGGGCATCTGGGTGGCTCAATCAGCTTAGCATCTGGCTCTTGGTTTGCCTCAAGTCTTGATCTCAGGGTCGTGAGATCAAGCCCTCACGTCAGGCTCCATGCTCAGTGTAGGTTTGCTTGAGACTCCCTCGCCCTCTGGCCTTCCTGCTTATGCTCTCTCTCTCTCAAATAAATAAATCTTTTTTAAAAAAATCACATTTTGCTCTTAAAATAGAAAAAATAAACTTTAAAATAATTATGTTGGGGTGCCTTGATGGCTCAGTCGGTTAAGCATCTGCCCTCGGCTCAGATCATGATCCGAGGGTCCTAAGATAGAGCCCCACATCAGGCTCCCTCATCAGCAGGGAGTCTGCTTCTCCCTCTCCCTCTGCCACTCCCCCTGCTTGTGCTCATTCTCTCTATCTCAAATAAATTTTTAAAAATCTTTTTTAAAATTATGTTAAATTAAAATATAGTATCCATTCCTCTTTGCAGTCTAAATGCAGAGGGTAAAATCAGAGAGACAAGAATATACCACTCAAGCTCTTTTTGACTCCATGATTCTGCATTAATGAAGTTTGTTGTGTTTTCTTAAGTTCTTTTTACTTTTTCCAGCTTGGCAACTGCTGCCAATAAAGACAAGACATAGTTCTTAAATCAGCCAAAAGAAAGCTGTATTTATAATACCCAATACCAATGACTATGCAGTTGGATGAGCTTTATCAGACGTTATTGCACTGCAAATTGAAACCATCTTTTTGGAAAGCAATTTGGCTATATGAATCTGAAGTCATAAAAGGTGACCCAGTGATTTGACTTCTGGAACCCTTAGGGAAAAACCTGAAATAGTAGAGAAGTATGCTAAAAGATCTTATTTAAGAGTAGTATGCAACCATAAAACAATTATAATTATGAATAGCTTGTAGCAACATGGGAAAATGTTTATGATACAGTATTTGCACCTGAAAGGAAATAGAACACAGACATGAATGTATGTGACAATTACAACTACTTCATTAAATGCATATGAAAAAGCCTTGGAAAGAAGTACACCACATGGTCACAATACTTGTGTTCAGGTGGTGGGATCTTGGGGGGAGTTCTGGGGGCTTTTCTCCTGTTCTCCTTTCCAAATTGTTTATATTCTTTTTTAATAATGTATTAATAAATACTAAAAAGTTCTATATCCAGGGTGTTCCACAGGAAACGATTACTCTCGGTGTCACTGAGTCTCTATATCCCATTAGTGAAAACAAAGGCCCTCCATCTCATGTAATAAGTCACTGATATTTATTAAGCAACCACCTTCTGCAAAGTAGTGGTTACATATTTTAGTTCAATCAATCCAATGAAGTAGAAATTCTTTTTTTTCTTTTTAAAGATTTTATTTATTTATATATTTGAGAGGGAAATAGAGAGAGACCAAGGGCACAAGAGCAGGGGGAGGGAAAAGCAGACTCTCCACTGAGCAGGGAGCCCAATGCAGGGCTTGATCCCATCATGACCTGAGCCAAAGACAGATGCTTAACTGACTGAGCCACCTTGGTGTCCCAAGGTAGAAATCCTTATTACCATTTTACAGATGGGGAAAACTGAGTCTCAGATAGGCTAAATGACACAATGAAGAGGTGACAGCATCAGGTCCTTCTAGCTTCAAACCCAGTTCTTCTCACCATGTCACAAAAACTACCCCAAACAGTTCTTAGGGTCTAGGATGTGCCAGGAAGAATGCTAATGCTTTACATACTCTTCTCATTTAAGAACCCTTTAGATATAGGTGGTGTTCTCATTTTATAAATCAGGAAACAGCAGCTGAGGGAGGTTAAGTCACCAGCACAAGATACTACAGTTGATAAGTTAGAACCAGGATTCTAACCCAAGTTGGCCTATGTTGGTAACCGTGACACACCTGTCGTGCCTTCCCATGACAAGGAAAATGCAGACACTCTGAACCCGGAACAAAGGGCACCATCCCCAGGACAGCCACTATCAAAAAAGAAGAATGTGGCAGGGAGGTGAATGCAATAGGAGGTGGGCTCTGGGGCTGTCCCGGCTGGGCAGGGCCCACTCTGTGCACACTCACACACCTTATGCCCGAGGCTGGATGAGCTGGCGCTGTGCACAGAGATGTCCATGTGGCCTGGCCTAAGGCCAGCACAGATGTCATGTCCTCCTGCCAAGACTGATAATGCTTGGGCTAACCTGCCAAAAAGGCCTCAAGAAAAGCCGTTAGAGCTCTCTTTAAGGATTCCTGGTTCCTGGGTGTGTGGAGAGACAACACTGATGGAATATTCCAGTGCCACCTGGCTTGGCACGAGAAAGTAAGTCTCCCCTCCTTGACCCCAGGAGCCATAAGACCCCACTGGGACCTGGAATCCAGGGGCTCTGTGCCTGGGCCCAGAGGCTGAACAAACAAAATGTTAAAGACTTGACCTCTCAGGGGAAACAGGAAGCCCAGGTCAGCAGCCTCAGAGTGACCAATCCAAAACTACTCAGGCTAGAGGCCAAGTGAGACCTGAATATGGTCAAAGGGCATCTGAGCTGTGGCCATGGCTGAGTGGGCAGTTCAGCACCCAAGAGAACTCCAAGGATATAGAGTATGGGGAACCCTCATACACTGCTGATAGGAGTGACAATAGACCCAAGCCTTTGAAAGATGGTTTGGCATTATCTGGTATGTATTCTATGACACAGTAACTCTGCTCATCATAATATACTTAGAGAAACTCTTCCACCACGTGGGCCCCAGAATGTGCATAGCAGCATTGTTCATAAAAACAGAAACTGCAAACAGCTGAAACATCCACAGATATGAGAATGTATTAAATATGTATATACACTCCATTCATATACTGAAATAGTATATAGTCATGAAAATGAATAAACCACAACTTCATGAGTGAATCCCATCAACACAATGTTAAACATCACATTGTAAACCACGTTGCAGTTTTTTAAAAGATTCATGTATCTATTTAGAGGGAGAGAGAGCCCATGCGCACACAACAATGGGGGAGGGGCAGAGGGAGGAGAGAGAGAATCCCAAGCAGACCCTGAGCTGGGGGTAGAGTCTGATGCAAGCTCGATCTCATGCCCCTGAGACTATAATCTGAGCCAAAATCAAGAGTCAGTTGCCCAACCAACTGAGCCACCCAGGCACCCCACACATAGTAAAAAAAAAAAAAGTAAAATAAAGCAACTCATAATATATCCAGTGAGATTTCATTTAATAGAAATCCAAAAAACTCTCCAGACTAAACAACATATTGATTAGAGACACAGGCTTATGTGACAAAATCAGACAACTGAGGGAATGACAAATACAACCTTCAGGATGGTGATCTGAGTAGAAAGGGTTGGAATGTGGAGCATATAGAGCACTTAGAAAGTACTGGAAATACTGTCTTTGCTAAGTTAGGTGCTGGGCACCTGGGTATTTATTTTTACTATTTTTCTTTAAACTCACCCCATGCATTATATACACTCATGTATGTATCTAACGTATTTCAAATTCAAAAAGAAAACCTTCAGAAAAAATCTCAATGGCAAACTGTTGCTGGCTAAGAGGAGGTGGTCCCGCACCTGGCAGCCTGCCCAGCTCTGACCCACCCTGCTGCCTCTGAATGCCCCAGGGAGGTGGGAGGGGTGCAGACACTGGCTGGCCTCAGGAAAGGGAGCTACAAGGAGGAAGTGCAGGTCTGAAGTCACAAGATGAGCCCAAATGCCATCTTTACCATTGATTGCATGACTCTGGGCAAGTAATTAAAATTCTCTGAGACTAAGTGTCATTTGTCAAAAGAGCATAAGCTAACACCCTAGGCTTCTATCTCTGATATTTTAGTGCAATAGCATCTTGTTTGGCATAGAATAATAAACACACTTCAAATACCCAGACTCATCATGAGAAAAACATCTGACCAGTTGCAACAGTGAGCCCTCCTGCAAAATACCTGACCAGTTCTCCAGGAGACTGTCAAGGTCAACAAAAGCAGGAAGTCACAAAGGACAAATGCTGTATGATGCTGCTTATATGAGGCACCTAGAATAGTAAGATTCATCAAGACGACAGTATAAGAGGCACCTGGCTGGCTAAGTTGGAAGAGCCTGCAACTCTTGAGCTCAGGGTTGTTAGCTCAAGCCCCAGTCAGTGTAAAGATTACTGAACAAATAAATAAATAAACGTTTTTTTTAAAAAAAGAAAGAAAGTAGTATAGAGGTTACCAAGGACTGGGAGAAGGGGAAGTGGAGAATTATTGCTTAATGGGTATGGAGTTTCATCTGCAGTGATGACAAAGTTTGGAAGCTGGACTGTGTGATGACTGTATGACGGTGTGAATGTACTTAACCTGAACACTGTACTTAATCTAAACACTGAAAAATGGTTAAATTGTATGTTTTGTGTGTTTTACCGCAATTTTTAAAAAAATAGACCAAATAAAAAATGAGACACTGCCACAAGAGCAGCCAGGCAGAGTCTAAAAAGACCTGACAATTAAATGTAATGTGGTTTCCTGGATGGGATCCTGGAACAGAAAAAGACATTAGGTGAAACCTAGGAAAATCTAAATCCACATGGCTTCATTCATTATAACAAAGATCTCATATTAAGGTGAGATGTTAGTAAAGAGGGAAACCAGGTGTGGGGTATATGGGAACTCTGAGCTTTCTTCTCCATTTTTCTGAAAATCTAAAACTAAAGTCTGTAATTAAAGTTATATATAAATAAGGGTATTGTGCAAATCCATATAATTATATATAAAATTACAAAATATAAAATGTTATATATACTCACATATATAGAAGACAAAGGAAAAGAGGGACCAAGGGATTGAGGGAAGGAGTCTCCTGACATTGCATACAATGAATGTAAGGTATCAAAAGGGAAAGGGGATGGAGGGGATGTGAATCAGGTCCTAAGCCTGTTTTCCGGACCTTCCTCTCCGTGGGGGGCAAGTTACCAGCACAGTGGCAAATCCTCACCCACAGACATACTGAGTCCATACTCTTGTTGCTCTTGTCCTGCCCACCAGCCCAGAAACGGTGGCCCTGACTACAAACTGATCTCTCCTCTGCTCTCCCAAATCCTCCTCACCAAACTTTGAGGAATTGATTATTCTTCCTTTCATATTTCTCACCACCAACATTCTACATTTGTCATCTCTTCTTCAAAACCAGACCCAGGACCCTGGCAGATCACTGAAAGAACACAGAAAGGCCACCTGAACTAGGTGTTTCTGCTACCCACACTCCCCAGACCCCCTACAAAACCCTCACCCTCTCACACCTCACCTCTACCCCATGAGCTCCATCAAAACAGAGACAGTCTCTCAGTAACATAGGGTCACAGAATTGATGAGGCCACCCACTCCTTAGCCCATATTTTTCTAAGTAAAATAGAAAGAGGCCCAGAGGGTCCATGTGACTTATCTAAAATCATAGCTACTTGAAGGCAGGGCTAGGCTTGGGATCTGGACCAAGGATTCCTGAACCCCAGTCTTTTCTCCTATAACATGCTGCCTTCCTGAATCTGACATTTAATGAACTTCTGGTTCTGGCAATAGAGCAGACTAGACACTCTGAACTACTTCCTGCCGAAACATTAAAAGTGCTGGATAAAATGTTTCACTCCTTTAAAGGCACCAAGTGAGCTGGCAAAAAGGGTCAGAGGCCAAAAAAAGAAGGGAAAGCAGGAACCCGGACAGGATGTGGAAACTGGCTTTCTCCCCAAGGAAACATGCCAAAGCCAAGCAACCTTGAGCTTTGGTTTTTAAGGCCTAGTAAGAGCGTATGAGAGGGGAGACAAAGCCTTGCCCCAGCCAAGATGGAGAATCTGATGGAGAACCTCCTGCAGGCCTGGGCCACATCTCCAAGACAAGAGTGGGCTAGAAATAAGCTCATGAAATAAACTCTCCACAGGGGAGCAAGGAAAACTGCCCATGTTAAATAAACATTGGAAGTGGGTAGAAAGAGAAAAAAAAAGTTTACCCTGAGAATTCTTTAACCACAAGCCAGCTCTCATATTTAAATTCATATAGTGGGCAAAATTCCTCGAGCCAATTGAATAAAGCTTTAAGGGAGCAGGAGAGTTAGTCATATGAAATATTTAGGGGCAGAGCATTCCAGGCAGGCAGAGGCAATCCCCGACTTAAAGGTCCTGAGGCAGGGACCATGCCTGGCTTGTTCCAGGAACCCAAGAAGGCCTCAAGGCCTGGAGTGGAGAGAGCCAAGGAGAAGGAGAAGATGATGAAGTTACAGAAGTAGCAGGAGACCAGAATGGACAGACCACAAGGGTGCTCTGCCACTGTAAAACTGTAAAACCATGGACTCTTTGAAATGCTGAGCCCCTGGAAGAGTTTGAGTAGAGGGGTAAGGTGATCTAATTTACGTATCAAAAGGATCTTCCCGGGGTGATACCATAGAGAGTGAATGTATTTAATGCTGCTGCACTGTTTACATTTAAAATGGTAAATTTTATGTTTTTTTTAAAGGTTTTATTCATTTATTCATGAGAGACACAAAGAGAGAGGCAGAGACATAGGTAGAGGGAGAAATAGGCTCCCCACAGGGATCCCAATGCAAGACTTGATCCCAAGACTCCAGGACCATGACCTGAGCCAAAGGCAGACGGCTCAACCACTGAGCCACCCAGACACTCAGGTAAATTTTATGTTCTGTGTATTTTACCACAATTTCTAAAAAAGTGATCACCCTGACTGCTGTGCTCAGCATATGTGGAATGGAAACTTGGAGACCAAATAGAAAGGTATTCCCAGTAATCTAGACAAAAAACAGCAGTGGTTCAAACAAGGCTGATAGCAGGATAGGAGATAAGATCATATTTCAATATGTCTGGAAGCCAGATAGGTTCCTGACATTGGTTGTAAGGTATCAAAAAAAAAAAAAAAAAAGGAAGCTTACTATGACTCCAAGCTTTCTGGAAGGACAACGTTACCAGCAACTGGATTGATAGGACACAATAAGAGGTTACATTTGGGACTTCCTGGGTTTGCAATGTCTACTAAACATTCAAGTGGAAATGTCAAGTGTTGGTGAAAATGTCAGAGCAACAGGAACTTTCAAAGGCTCCTCGGGGAGTGAAAACTGGAACTACCTTGGAAAACCCTTTGTTAGTTATCTACTAAGGCTAACATGCATGCCATCTGTGACCCAGCCACTCCAACCCTGGGCAGGTCTGATAGCAAACTGTACATGTGCCCAGTAGAAGACAGGACCCGAGAACACTCACAGCAACAGTCCTCATAATAACCCCAAACTGGACAAAATCCATCAACAGTAGATTCAATAAATGGGGATATAGTCACATAATGATATATATATATATATATATATATATTTTTTTTAAGATTTTATTTATTCATGAGAGACACAGAGAGAGAGAGGCAGAGACATAGGCAGAGGGAGAAGCAGGCTCCCTGCAGGGAACCCAATGCAGGAATCGATCCCAGGACCCCAAGATCACACCCTAAGCCAAAGGCAGAGGTTCAACCACTGAGCCCTCACATAATAATATATTACCCGGCAATGCAAATAAGCAAGCTACTGCTTTACAATAATGTGAATGAATCTCAGGTCACAGAATATAATCTTTGCAGAATATAAAGTCAGACAGAAAAAGAACATAAAGAATGTGGCCAATTTATTCAACAACAGATGAGAAGTCTTCACACAAAAACTTGCACATGAACACTCACAGCAGCACTGCTCACGAATGCCCAAAGAAAGAAACCAAGTGGCTATAAACTGATGAATGAAGAAATGTGGTATTGTGATGTAATAGAACATTATTTTGCCATAATAAAGGACTAAATTCTGGTCCCTGCTACTACCTGGATAAACCTTGACATTGTGCTAAGTAAAATAAACCAGATACAAAAGGCCATTTACTGTGTGATTCCATTGATATGAAATGCCCAGAAAAGGCCAGTCCATAGAGACAGTGGTTGCCAGGGGCTGAGGAAAACAGAATGGAGGTGTGGGGAGTAACTGCTAATGGCTGTAAGGTTTTCTTCTGAAGTGATGAAGATGTTCTGGGCCCAAGGAATAGGGATGGTTGCATACAACATTGTGAGTGGACTGAATGCCAATGAACTGTATGCTTTAAAATGGTTAAAATGTGTGTCAGTGGGGCACCTGGCTGGCTCAATCAGATAAGCGTGCAACTCTTGATCTCAGGGTCATGAGTTCAAGCCCCATGTAGGACATTGAGATTACTTTTTTTTTAAGACTAAAATGGTGGCTCAGTGGTTGAGCATCTGCCTTCTGCTCAGGGCATGATCTCAGGGTCCTGGGAGTGAGTTCCATATCAGACTCCCCATAGGGAGCCTGCTTCTCCCTCTGCCTATGTCTCTGCCTCTCTCTCTGTGTGTCTCTCATGAATAAATAAAATATTTTTAAATGACTAAAATGGTAAATTTTATATGTATTTTACCACCATAAGCTAAAAAAGATAAAACTAATCTATGGTGTTGTAAATCAGAACAGTGGAATGTAGAGAGGGCTAAGTGGGAAGAGGGCAGAGTGCCTGAGGGTGCTGGTAATATTCCTTTTTTTTTTTTTAACCTGTATGGAAGTTACATGAGTGTATCCATCCTGCAAAGATTCCTTGAGCAAAAGAGACAAGTATAGACAATTCTTTCAAGGAGTTTTGCTGCCAAGTAGGGCTGAGAAAGTGGGCAGGAGCTAAAGAGGAAATGGGATGGAGGGACGGTTGTTTTCAGATGCAAGAGACAATCAGGGTTTTTGTGCATGTAAGAATAATCTAGGAAGGGGGCAATGGACGCCGAGGAAAGGTAGGAGACAATTGCTTTTGTGGACCCTGAGCAAGGTAGAGGAGCCGAGATCTCAGAGCCAAAGTCTCAAGCATGAGTGGGGTTCTGCAGTCAGCCAATCTGCAAGAACAGGCAGGAATCTGATCGCAGATGTGTCAGAGCAGGGGAGATGGATAGCAGTGGGTACTGCCCCCAATTTACCAATGAGCAATCCAAGACTTGGGGGAGAAAAGCAGTTTGCTCCCACTCGCACAGCTGAAACCAGGAGTGGAAGCCAGGCTTGCCTGACTACAGGTGCATGACATCAGAGATGCCCCAGAGCTTCAAGTTCACCTCCCAACCATGAAAAGGAGCACTTTCTATTGTCTGCCCTGAAACAGCTTCTCAAATGTTTAGGAATGGCGCCCTAGGCTTCTAAGGATTCTGGGATGTAATGAACAAGTCTGTTCTACCTTGTCGATGTGCCTTATCCTATAAAGGATTGAAATTACGCTTCCTCCTCAGCCTCCCATCTTTCAAGGCCAAAGAATTCTAACCATGGAGCTTGCCCTGATGGTAAAAGCCCTTCATCACTCCATCGTCTGGCTCCCTTCCAGTTCTATTACATCTTTCTTGGAATGCAGAGGCCATAACAACAGAAACCACAGTGGCTTCCATTTTCAAGGGCCTTTTGCAGGGACAAGGGCCCCATTTATGTATTCAGACCAGTGGTCAGTGGAACTGCAGCTTGCCCAAGGTCACAAGGAGTGTCCAACAATCAAGCCCAACAGAAGAGAATTCCACTTGCCATGATCTCTTCCTCACACCCAACTGCCTACACACAGGATTCCAGAGGGCCACATTCAGCACTGAGTTCCTGGGGTAAAGTTACATCATATTGGCTGAAAGCAGTAAGAAGGTTTTATTGAATAACATAACTGGAAGTCCTGAAATAGGCAGGCTCCTTGGCTGCTTGATATGGGCTCAGTGATGTCATCATGGTCCCCGTTTCATTCTGTCTTGCCAGCCACAGAGGCTATATTGGGTTGAGTGGAAGCCTCCCCCATCCCCAAAAGATATGCCTTTCCCCTAATCCCCGGAACTTGTGAATGTGACCTTATTTGGGAAAAGGGTCTTTGTAGATGCAATGAAGCTAAGGACCCTACAATGAGATCATCCTGGACTACCAGGTGGGCCCTAAATCCAATGACGAATATCCTCATAAGAAACAGAAGAGGAGACAGACCCAGAGACAAAGGTCACATGCAGACAAGGCCGTGACTGCAGTGAATAGCTATAAGCCAAGGAACACTGGACACTGGCACCATGCAAACCTCAAAGAGTCAGAGAACCTCATCTCCCCTAGAGCCTCTGCAGGGAGCACAGCCCCGCTGATCAACTTGATTTTGAACTTCTGGACTCCAGAACTGTGCGAAAATAAATTTCTTTTGTCTTCAGCCACCAGGTTCATGGTAATTTGTTAGGCAGCCTAGGAGACTAATACAGAGGACAAGAGATTCGATCATGTGGGTTAACTTAGGCCTGAACCGCATGCCTGCCCCTATGTCCAGGGGTGGCGTTAGCTTTCCCCAAGGTCCACAGGCTGCACAAGGAAGGTGTAGTTTTCAAGAGGAGGGGGATGAATGCAGGAGAAGCACCCAGGATGTTTACCCCAGTAACATCTCCTGAGCACCCGAGGGATACTATCACATGTTGAAGGTACAGAGCCACACAGCCTGAAGGTGTCCTCCGAACCCTGAGAACAAAAGGAAACATCCAGAATACAGAGCACCTTCCTCTACAAACACTGGATGTGAAAGTGCTCATGAACTGCAAGGAAGAGCCCACCACATCCACCTGTTTGCTCAAACCAGGACCCCAGGGTCCTCCCAAGACTCCTTCTGTCCTCACCTTACCTTCAATCTGTCCCTCCTCCTGCCAGCTCCACCTTTCATAACTAGTTCCAATCTGTCAGTCTCCCTCCGTTCCCATAGCTATCACTCTAGTTGAGGTCACTATCTTCTCTCACCAGGTGACAGCCCCTAGGCACCTCCCTGCCTTCTGTCTTGGCCCCTACCACCATGCTCCCCCGGGAACTGGAAGGATCTTCTGAAAATGAAGGTCTGTCCATGTCTCATTCCTGCTGAAAACTTCTCAAGCCCCCCCCACACACACACACATAGGTTTCAGGGCCTGCTCACCTAATGTCACCTCCACCATGTCCCTCACCAACTCCCCAGATACGTGAGTCCTCTCCCAGCTGGGGCCTGTGCACATACAGTGCCTCTGCTTGGATAATTCCCACTACTACAAGTCCTCGAGGACTCAGTGCCAGGGGCCTTTCCCCTGAGGGGATCACCTGGAGCGCCCACCCCTTCGTCTGGGTTCCCACCATACCCTGGACTGGTACAGTCCTCCTGTGCTGCCCTAATGTTGTGTGCATGCACCACCACCCTCCCCCTAGGCTCTGAGCCGCCTGAGAGCAGGAACTGGGTCCCCTACCCCTTTGTCCTTGCCACACAGCATATAGCAGTTGTTCGGAAATAGACTGGTGAGTAAAGATCAAACCTACATTGCATTCCCTTGCTTTTTCTGAAACAAAATGTGTCCTAGACAATTGCAAAATCTCACTGTTTCCCATGTTGGTAGAGCAACCACAGAAGCCCAGATAAGGGGTCAGATCCTATCTTTGTAACCTTTGGCCAGTTATTCCACCTCCCTGGGCCTCAACTCCTCCTTCTGTAAAATGAGTTTCATAAGCCTTACTTCATAAGGAAAACCACCTAACGTATCATCTGGCAGAGGGAGGCAGCCTGATGCATTTTACTTGCCTTCACAAATGTGCACACTTTGCCTGAAGACAGCAAGCATATACTAAGAACTCCCCAGGAGCCAGCCTCTGTGTGGGAGGCATTGGGGGGCAAATAACAACGTTGACCCTTTATCCCTTCACCCTAGATTTCACAGTAACCTTTTCTGAGAAATGTCATGTCTAAAATCAGGAGTGGGGACGCCTGAGTGGCTCAACAGTTGAGTGTCTGCCTTTGGCTCAGGGCCTGATCCAAGTCTGGGGATCAAGTCCCACATCAGGCTCCCTGCATGGAGCCTGCTTCTCCCTCTGCCTGTGTCTCTGCCTCTCTCTGTGTCTCTCATGAATAAATAAATACAATCTTTTTTAAAAAATAAAATAAAATCAGGAGTAAATCCTGCCTGTGAATTCATGGGTAAGTCTGCCAACCCACAGGAAGCCCACTAACAGGAAGGTAACCCTGAGCGGGCTCCTCATCTCCTCCAGGACCTCTCAACCCTCTGGGTCACACAGGAGACAGCACATCAATGGGTCTTTACTGCCACCTGCTGGATAAATAGAATAAGGCCACAGGCAGCCACCAGCAGAAATTCAGGCGTTTGCCCAGAATTGCCAAACACATGGCTCTAACTTACTATCTGCCACATTTGTTGAAAAGCTAAGGAGAAAGAGTCAGGGGAAATTGCATTTGAAGTCAAAATTATCTTACCATAAACATTGTTTTTCAAAAAGGAAAACCAACTGCACCTTGCAGTGGTCAGAAATGGAAGTGTGCCTCCTGGGAGAAATTTCTCTCTCTGACTCAAAAGGGAGGACCAGAATATCCTGTAAGGTGGAGACAAATACCTTCTTCAGAAACCATGCCTATGTTTTACTCCACAGGCTATCAAGTACAAATCCAAGAGAAATTCTGCAAACCTTGGTCCCCTGAAACCTAACTGAACCATCCTCCTGCCCATAAACACCTGCGAGTCTAGCTCGGTCCCGGAACCAGCTCAGTAGAAACTGCCAGAAGCAGGGAGGCCATTCTTTCCAAAGACCTTCGTTTTGCAGCCAGACTCACTAAGTCAACAAAGCAGGAGCCAGCCCTGCTGCTCGCCTTCCTGTTACACCCTTCAACTTCTTCTCCCTGGCCTGCCACGCTCACACACACGTGTACACATGCACAGACACAGTCCTCCAGATCCAGCATTCTTGGTTATTTGGGTGGGAGTCTGCTTGGGGAGAACTGGGAGACAGAATCCAGATATGCTATAGCCAGGGTTTGGGTTTCTCTCTCTCTCTCTCTCTCTCTCTCTCACTTTCTCCCTATTCCAACCATCTGATGGTCCAAGAATGCAAACTCTGGAAAACCAAGGGCAGTGTAGCGCCAAGGTATTTACGAAGCCAGTGTGTGCTTCCATCTCCCTGGAAGGTAGTCTCAGATTTCCTCAGGGCAGAGAAGCTTTACTGAGTTCAGCCAGTTACTTCTATACATAGAGGGGTCGCGGGTAGCTTCTACAGTCTACCTATCCAGCCATTCAGGCATTTAAGAGCAAAGCTTGGGGGGCACCTGGCTGGCTCAGTTGGTGCAGCGTGCAACTCCTGATTTCAGAGTTGTGAGTTCAAGCCCCTGTTGGGTGTAGAGATTACTTAAAAATAAATTTTTTAAAAAAAAATGAGCAAAGCTTGGGGAAGCTCCACCCACCATACCATCCTGGGGTCTCATGACGATCAAACTGTCCCCACCTTAAACCAAACTAATTTAGGAGTGGAGTAAAAGGGTACACTCCCCCCAAAATTTCCTAAAGAGAAGAAAGTCATAACAGGCAGAAATATACTGGAGTCATCAAAAAAACACAAAATGACTTCCACACATTGTGAATGGCATGGTTCTGTTTGTTCTGCTACAGTACAAAAACTGAAAGGTTTTCATCCAGATGAAAAAATAAAAAGAAAGAATTATCAGCACTCTGGTATTATCAACCCATGATGATACTTTAAATACACCATCTCTGCCTAGCTGATGACCTGTCCCCCAGCCTGAGCAGTAACTTTTTCTCATCTGCTAAGCTTCTGTTAATTTTGCATCCCTTGCATTTGGGGGATTCAAGAAGCAATTGCCATTGCCTCTCTGGCCATCTTACTTTCCCACCCTGAGCTTCCTTCCAGGCCTCTGGGGTTCTCCTTACTTTCCCATGCAGTGCCAAGGCAAATGGGGGAGGTAGGCATCAGGTCATCCCATGTCCATCTTCAATGCTTTTCCCTGCCCCATGGGTCCCTGGGTTTCTCTGCATGCTCAAAGCCTGGTCATCCTTTGCAAGATGGTCATGGCTGCCTAAAAGCACCAACGTCTACCACTCTCTGAGGACCTGACTTGCAAGAACACACCAGGAAGCAGGGCTCATGCTCCATCTGCTCTTAGCATCCCCAGATCTCTTTCTGTGCCTTCTCCCATCTTTCTTCTCACAACCCAGGGGATTGGGGAAGGGGAGCCAAGGATCATTCTTTCCCTCCAAATTTTTTTAAGGCACATAGTCCTTTGGTCTAAAACCCCCTTGCCACTTTACAAAGTGGGGGGTGGGGGAGGAAAAAGAAACATTCAAAAAGAAATTAGGTCCTTTTTTGTAAAATAAAAGAAAAATGCCTCCACTAAGGCAATGAACAACATGCTTGCATAGAGAGAGGACATCAGAGAAACAAAGGCATATCACAAATGTCAACCAATCACTTGAAAAACACATGTTTAGGGATCCCTGGGTGGCTCAGTGGTTTAGCGCCTGCCCCAGGGGGTGATCCTGGAGTCCAGGGATCAAGTCCCACATCCGGCGCTCCCCGCAGGGACCCTGCTTCTCCCTCTGCCTGTGTCTCTGCCTCTTGCTCTGTGTCTCTCATGAATAAATAAATAAAATCTTTAAAAAAAAAAAAAGAAAAGAAAAGAGAAACACATGTTTACTCTCCTTTCCCTCACTCAGGACTTGTGCTGTGGTCAGTTCTGATTCTTTCTTGGCAAATGATATTGCTTGCAAGAAATGTCAAAATAAAAGCTTCTCTTCTGTTCCTCCTCACAGTCCCTTTGCACCTACATTTCTCCAGCAGCTTCTGTCCACTTCTGTGGACTCTTCCCAGGCTGGTTCATGCATCCTGAGAGAAGCTGGCTTAAAGTCACCTTTGCCTTCCCTGCCACACGTCCCCCAGTCAAGAAAAACAAAAGTGTCAAAGGCAGCAGGTCAAGTGGCCCCATGCATCCTCCAGAATGTCTTAGCCTGAAATGCCCCTGCCCCTGCACCTACCCCAAGTAGGTACATTATATGAACACTTTCTAATTCCCACATCCCAGGGCACCTGGGTGGCTCAGGGCATGATTCTAGAGTCCTAGGATTGAGTCCCACATTGGGCTCCCCACAGGGAGACTGCTTCTTCCTCTGCCTATGTCTCTTCCTCTCTTTGTCTCTCATGAATAAGCAAAATCTTTAAAAATAATAATTCTCACATCCCAAAATGTCCTTTTTAGCCTTCATCTTACTTGCTTTTCTCTATATACAGAAGATGACCATTCCCCCTCCTTAAAACTCTCTTCTTAGATATGACTTGCATGGCATTTATGCCCTCCTAGTTTTCCTCCTCCTCCCCTACCACAGCCTGGCTCTGGAATCCAACCCTTCCATCTGCCCTTTCATTGCTAATTTGCTGCAATGTCCTGTCCTTGACCCTCCCCTTACTAACTACATGCCCTCACAGAACAATCTCAACTGCTGCCAGTGCTACAACACCTACCAAAACCTCAAAAAAACCCCGCCACATTCTCTCTCCTCCCTCCCTCCTCCTCTCCCTTTCTGATTCCACACACATATATGCAATCACTTGTTGACTGTTTTGCTAGAATACAAAAAGTCAAGGGAGCCTGCTAATTTCCTATATTTGAAAGTCAGGACCAGCAGACCAAGACTAAAGGGGTGGATTCCAACTCAACACAAGGGAGAATTTTCTAACAAAGAGCACTAGCCAGTAGTGAACAGGCCGCTTCTGAGGTAGTGAGCTCCCCATGACTAGAAGTGAGCAGAGAGGACTCCTACACATAGTACGAGCCCAAACTAAGCAACATCCATGTTCACAGCTCCTCATGAAACTGATATTTCTCAGCTTGGCATTCAGAGATTTGAATAGATAGAAGTTTGTTGGTGGTGTTCTTTTCTTTTTTTTTTTTTTTTTCATTTTGTTGAGTACCTAATATTGCAATTCTTCACTGTAGGACACTGGTTAGAAACCATGGCAATATTACCTTTTATTCAATTATTTTTTTAAATAACCACAATTTTGCCCATCCCATAATTTATCTTACAAACTCATTTGTCATACACACTCTAGTTTTGCGAGAACAAAATTTACTTGGTCATTGATTGAAGGCTTTCAGATTAAAGCAGAATTGGAAAACTCACTGCTTCTGCACATTTCTCTCTGTTCTATTCCTACATGCTACTTTTAAAAACAAGCAAATAGAAAAGGAATGCTAATTAAATCCTAACCTAATCTAACACAAAGACTTTTTAAAAGTTCTTCAAAGAGTGCCTGGGTGGTTTAGTTGGTTAAGCATTCGACTCTTAGGCTTCAGCTCAGGTTGTGATCTTGGGGTTGTGAGATTGAGGCCCATGTTGGGCTCCATGATCAGCAAAGAGTCTGCTTGGGATTCTTTCTCTCTCTCCCTCTGCCCCTCCCCTACTCTCTAATAAATAAATAAAATCTTTAAAAAAATAAAAAAAGAAAGCAAACTGCCTGCAACTCCATCATGTAATCAAATTGTTTCCATTTATTCCTGTTAGTCCTTATCACTTGCATATACCACTGTTTCATCTTTACAGTACTATCAGAACAGTTTCCTAGTCTGTATTTTCACTTACTGTATCATTAGCATTTTTCCATTTCATTACTTTTTTCCCCTTACTTCCCCCCCCCCCCCTTCAAGATACCCAACGCTTGCAGCCCAGAGAGAGTTATCCTTCTACATCTTTCCCAGTGCTTGGATTAAGTTGGGGGGAGGGGCACACCAGAACACCATTTAAACCAGAACAATTGACTAAGCTCCCTCATTTTCTTATTTTCCGGACATCCCTCAGCTTCCTACATCCTTCCTCCAGGAGACCCTGTTGCCCTCCTACCCATTGTTGGAATTAACCAGAAAGAGGAACTGCAAAGATTGATTTTTAAAAAACAAGAGTGCCCTTGATTTTCAACTGCTTCTTGGATCACAGCAGCAGAAGCCAATGAGTGTCCTTTGCTCAGCTTCTCACACAAGGTCTCATCCTGTGTGCCTTGCTCTCTCCCTCCAACATCCATATACTCCACCCACCTGGTGACTTGTGCTTTTATTCAGGTTCCACTGCCTCACTGCTCCCACTTACACAGTCCTAAGACAGCACAACCTTGCCATTCTGCCCTTCTGCCAACCTCCTCGAGTCCCCGTTTCTTGGTTCAGTTTCTGTTTCACCTTCTTACAGCCGAGATGCTCATTTTCACATCTGTCTAATTAGCACCAGCACTGGGACGAGGTGGCAGAGGAGGAGGAGAGGAGGGAGGAAGAGGAGGAGGATGAAAGGAGATGAGAGGAAGAGTGGAGGAGGGGAGAGGAGGACGAGAGGGAGGAGGAGGAAGAGGAACCACAGAACCATGTGGTCATATGGTCTACGACTGTCCCTTTAGCAAGGACAGCCAAGAGGATATTTTTTTCTCCCTGGGACAGTTTTGGTCATGAGACCCCTTGCAGCGAAAGCCACTGCTTTCCCCTCAGAAGATCGTGCCTTGCTCCCACACATTGTGGGGACCCTGAAAAAATCATTTAAATGGTTAAATGTTCATTTCACTGCTATGGAGTTGAAGCAGATTTCAGATCTGAAGCTTGTTCCTGATTCAACTTCAGTTGGGAAGCAGGGAGGTGATCCCCGAGCCAGCCACAGAGGCAAAGGTGACTTACTCTGCTTCATCAGACTACCAAGGCATGGCTCCCCCAGAATCTGCCTCTAGGCTTGTACTTACAAGGGGGTGGGCAGCGGAGAGCAGACTTCAGGGTCACATGTGGGATTAGGGCATGGTTCTGCCATTTCCTGGCTCTGGCATTCTCCATAAATCAAAACATTTTGAGTCTTTGTTTCTTCATTTCTAAAATGACTTGATTTAGGACACCTGGCTCAGTCAGGGGTGGCAGGCAACCATTGATTGTGGGGTTGTGAGTTCAAGTTCCCTGTTCAATGTAGAGCTTACTTACAAATAAAATCTTTTAAAAAATAAAATAAGATGATTTAAAAACCCAGTGACTTCATATGTAAGGAATTGTAAAGACTAAATGATTAAATAGAAAATAAAAGTCTGGGCAGCCTGGGTGGCTCAGCGGTTTAGCGCCGCCTTCAGTCCAGGGTGTGATCCTGGAGACCTGGGATTGGGTCCCGCATCGGGCTCCCTACATGAAGCCTGCTTCTCCCTTTGACTGTGTCTCTGCCTCTCTCTCTCTCTCTGGGTCTCTCAATAAATAAATAAATAAATAAATAAATAAATAAATAAGTAAGTAAGTAAGTAAATGAGTTAAAAAATCCTTTCATACCAGCTGAGGGCTACATAACTGCTGGTTTAATCTATTTGCCATTTAGTGTTACGGCCTGCAGAACGTTCCTGTTAACTAAGTAAATGGTCAATTTTTCATCAACAGGAATAGAAGAAATCAGCCACCAAGTCATCAATGTTTTTTGGATTCTAATCCTTGCCCAAAAAATTATTTTCTTTCACAGAGTAGTTTTAAGTGTCCAAGTATTCCAATCCTTAAAATGTAAGCCATTTTACAAAGCCATTACTCCTTAACTGAAGGAGTAAGGCTTTGCTGGTAAGTAAGTATCCAGTTAGAAGGGGGGAGGGGAGTAAACAAAAGCAGATCAAATTTTTTCTACCTTTATTTATAAAGAACACGACTCCTCCTGACACAGACACAAACACTCACATGTCCCAAGGAGAAGCTCATTAAAAACAACAACAGCATAACTGGAGGACATTGGGACCTTATCTAATGCCAGTCTGTGTGCTCGACTTGGGGATCGCTGGGAATGTGTCATCAAATGTGACCTCCACCTCCATGAAAGAGAGAGAACTTCATTTGGAAGGCATGCCCACCCACCAAGCCAGAAGCTGCACACTCAATCTTCAGCATCATCAAACTGTCCTGTTTCGAAGACCATCTTGGAATAATGGGGTATCAGTGGAGGTGGATGGTGCCAACTAGGGTCATAGATCATGTCTCCTTGTGGGGCACAGCACACCCAAGGTTTGACCTCTTGAGAGATGCAACCCTGGATGTCATCGGCATCTGCAAGCAGTTAAAAAACAAACAAACAAACAAACAAAAAAACAGATTAAAGGTGGGGGGGGCAGGGACCGAGAGCCAAAAATACCTAGGGGACAGACACCTGAACTTCTTTGTTTAAAAGCACACAGAGTGCTCCCTGGATTGCAAATGTGTTCATTCTGAGGAAGCCACCTGAGCGGAGCTTCTCAAAGGGGGATCCTTTGCAGTGCAGAGGCTGCAACTGCAGAAGACAGCACTTCTGTCTGCAGAAGCTAGATTCACACCGATATTTTAAGAGAGCAACACTGTTTCAATGTTAAAACTGATACATTATAAAGTCAACTACAAAATTTGTATTTTTTTCCAATATGAAAGAGAAGCTGTCACAGAAATTTCAGCCCTGTAACAGGTGTCAGGCTAAGGTCACAGACTGGGTCCGTCTTTCAAACGGTCTGCCTGTGGGGTAATTTGGTAGGAGGATCTCCAAACCTTGGACCCCCCAGAAATGCCACACCTACCATATGGATTGCCTTGATCTGCTTTCAACTCCAAGTCCCAGTCCTCGTTAAAAATATCAGCAGCCGATTCCTTGGGCGGACAGTTGGACACCCCTTCTGACAGCTCCCAGGTATTCAGGTCCCCATCAGAATCCTCATCATCCACAGCAAAGCCTTCCTCTTCCGAGTGGGTGCCCTCATCGTGGGTAGGACTACCATTAGGGACACTCTGTGCTCCACTGGCTAAGAAACCAACAGAAGGGAGAAGGTCTTAAAACCACCAGCATCTGCACAAGGCCTACTCATCATGTGCTTGGAAAATGTTTGCCAGATTTACTGTGAGGGCAAGAAGTGAAACAAGTGTACAGAGTTCTTTAGCCACCTGAGCACTTTATTATTGCTTTTTGAAAGATTTTATTTATTTATTCATGAGAGAGAGAAAGAGAGAGAGAGAGGCAGAGACAGAAGCAAAGGGAGAAAGCAGGCTCCATCCAGGGAGCCCGACGTGGGACTCGATCCCGGGACTCCAGGATCACACCCCGGGGGTGAAGGTGGCGCTAAATCGCTGAGCCACCCGGGCTGCCCCACCTGAGCACTTTAAAACAAAAATGTTGGGCAGCCCAGGTGGCTCAGCGGTATAGTGCCACCTTCAGCCCAGGGCTGTGATCCTGGAGACCCGGAATCGAGTCCCACATCAGGCTCCCTGCATGGAGCCTGCTTCTCTCTCTGCCTATGTCTCTGCCTCTCTCTCTCTGTCTCTCATGAATAAATAAATAAAACCTTTTAAAAATAAATAAAAAATAAAACAAAAATGTTGTTCTGTTTACCTTTTATGAAGTATGGTTGATCTTTTTTTTCAATAAAACTTTTTGCCTTAAATGAGGCCATTAATTGCAAACTCTTGTAATTTGCAGAGGGAATCAAGCAAATCAAGCACAGTTTATATTTTTAGTAGTTTATGGGTAATTGAGGCAAAGGGCATCTGGCAAATGATAAGCCTTCATGACACGAACTTGAATTGAATTTTTACTATTCTATTTCTCTCTTCATCCTCAAGGAGCACAGGACAAGGTGCAGCAGGAGGAAAGCAGATGGAAGAGCAGAACCCATCTAATCACAATAGACAGCCACCACGTCTCCTCCTCCCAATACTGGAGAGGGCTGGACAGTATATTTTCAAAAAATCTCAAAATAATGGAAGAAAGTCTGGGAGAGGATAAGAGACCTCCAACCGTATCGTGCTATGGTGATGCCAGGTAGAGCTGGGAAAAGAATCAGCCTAAAAACAGCCATGTTACTAGTACTGCATAAGAATGACCAACAGCTATAAGCAAAGAAGTAATAGTTCAGGGCATGGGTTCTGGGGCTAGACTACCCCAGTACAAATGCGGGTTCTGCCAATCAACAATTGTGTGACTAAGCTGAAACATACTTAACCAAGTCTTCAAGAACTTCAACACACAGCCCAGCCATTCCACTCCTACATGGACCAAAGAATGGAAAACAGGTATTTTAACAAGATCTGTACAAAAATGTCCATGACAGTACTGCTCACAATCACCAGAAGGTGGAAACAAGTCAAATAAATGCCCATCAACAGAATGAATAACCAAGCAAGATGTGGTGTAACCATATGATGAAGGGATTCAGCTATAAAAAGGAATGTATTGATTCATTGTACATGAATGAATCTTGAAAATATGCTGAGTAAAGGAAGCCAGACATAAAAGGCCATATAGGGTATCCTCCATTTACATGCAATTCACATTTGCCTAACCAGCATAGGGAAACCCAGAGACATAAGGCAGATCAGTGGTCGCCAGGGACTTAAGGAAGGGGAGATGGGGTGTGGCTACTTATCGGGCACAGACTTTCCTCATGGGATGCTGAAAATGTTCTGGAACTAAACAGCCGTGGTGGTTACACAACACCGTAACTGTATGAAGTGGCACTGAGCTATACTCTTTAAAACTGGTAAATGATAAATTTTATGTGTTTTACCACTTTTTTTTTTTTAATTTTTACTCTGTGCCTCAGTTTTCACATCTGTAACTATGAAGATAGGATTGTTGTGGGGGTTGTTTTTAAAAGGGGGCAAGGGGAAAAGAAACACTTAGAATTGTACCTTGCACTTACTCAGTGTCAGCTGTTATGACTATTATCTCCGTGTGTGCATGGTGCTTTTTCTGGACCAGCACTCTCTAACAGGACTTTCAGTGATGATGGTAATATTCTCTCATCTGTGCTCCAAAAGACTAGCTAGCATGAGCCACATGTGACTGCTGAGCACTTTAAACATGGCTAATGTGAATAGAGAACTGAAGTGTTCGTTGTACTTAATTCTATTTAGCTTAGATTAAAAGAGCACCAGTAGCTGGTGGCTACTACAGCTCTATATCTTCCCACCCGATCCTCAGAACCACCCTCTGAGGTAAGCATTATTATCCCCATCATAAAGAAGAAGAAAGGATAAATGATTTATCTAAAGCCACAAAATTCAAGCCCCAGACTCCTGAACCAGAGCTGCAAGTGAAAACAACATGGCCAGGCTTCAAAGCCTATATACTCCTGCCACTGCCCTAAGCTGTCTTTTCTCAGTAGAAGGGATGGATTTGGACACAGGGGCAGGACTTCACTAAAGAAAGCTCCAACAGGACTTCCAAATGAGGGCACTGTGGAAACACTAAGCAGAAAACACAACTCAGGGATGCCTGGGTGGCTCAGTGGTTAAGCGCCTGCCTTTGGCTCAGAGCATGATCCCAGAGTCCCGGGATTGAGTCCCACATCGGGCTCCCTGCACAGAGCCTGCTTCTCTCTCTGCCACGTCTCTCTGAGTGTCTCTCATCAACGAATAAACAAAATAAGAAAGGAAGAAAGGGAAGGAAGGAAGGAAGGAAGGAAGGAAGGAAGGAAGGAAGGAAGGAAGGAAGGAAGGAAAAGGCAACTCAGCAGCAAAGAAAACTGGCTGGAAAGAGGAGGTCAACAAGACGTAGGGACGATCCCTCTCATCGCGTCCTTGGTCTCTCCCACATTCACCCCCTTCTCCACCATTTACTTGCCTAGCCGATCCATGGCCTTCTCAGTCTCTCTCTCCTGCCCAGAGCGGTCAGCAGGGGCAAAGCTGGCCTGCAGGAAGAAGAAACAGTTACCCAGGACTTGGATGTGTGGGGTACCCCCAGTATTAAGCTACCGTCTCATGGCCTCAAACCCCAGTCTTCCATCCTCACCTTTCTGAGGGTGGGGCTGGGACTCTGCAATCCCTATTTCTGCTTTGCCGTATTAGATGCATCAAGGCTGGAGGTAGAAGGGCCTTTCTCCTTCCTATTCCTGCAGATACCACCCCAGCGACACTTCACCCCTGGCAGCAGCAGCAGTGCCTTCCTATAGCAGCTGCTTGATCCAGTTTAGTTTGCCAACATTGGCAGAGCCAACCTCATCACTGGGCCCTCTCTTCAGGGGTCTCCATCCTAGGCCCTCAGGACCCCTCCTCCAAGCTCTGAGACCCCAGCAGTAGCTGCAGGCAGCACCTCTTCCTGAGAAGTTGGGATTCCAGCTCTGTGAATCTCTTCTCTGAGCCTGTAAATTTTAATCATTCCAACCTCATTCCCTCTAACTTCCTGCCAAATTCTGTCTCCTGATACATGGGGGCAACATGTAGCTGTAGTTCCTAAGTAATGCTCAAGGGAAATCTTCTTCTACAGCCAACCATATGCTTCTCTGCTCTATCACTTAAAGACCATTTTGTAAATGGAACAATAAATGTTCACAGCCTGCCTGAACACAGACCTGGTTTCAATGACAGGCTCTGCCATTCATTCAGAGTGTGACCTTGGATAGATTGCTTCAACCACCATGCCTGGGTTTCCTTCTCTGGACACTGGAGAGGACTATTCTGACCTTGCAAGGAGCTTACAATTGAGAGAACAGTTCTGAAAACACCGCGGACATAACAGGAATGTAACATTAGTTGAACTGAAACCCCCCTTCTTTGCCCTCACACCTAAACTGCACTTGGCACCAGCCCCAGTTGGCTCATGGCCTAGTCATCCTTAGATTTAATGAATAAATTCCACTTTGGGAATGGTTGAATGACAACCCTCTGGACTACTGCAGGTCAGCTGATAGGCTCCCTCACGTGGACCACCGCCATAGCTACCTGTCCTCCCACTCACCCACCCTGCCCAACCTTAACAGGATTAATCGTCACTCTGCTCAAAAATTTTCCCTCCACATAGGAGCCTAACATTGGCCATGGCATTCACACTTCCCCATCACCACCTATCAACCTGTGGAGCATCGTTCTCTCCCCTGGCTCTGAGGCTCTATGACCCCAGCTCCCAGCCATCTGCCCTGTACCTCCTCACCTCCAGGCCTCTGCAGGCACCACCACCCTGTCCCCTTGGAGAGAAGCGCACATCCCTTCCTGTAGGTCCTGAAGTCTCATCCCATCTGCACTCCAAAGTAATTTCATACCTATCACTACATTTTTCATATCTTACTCCGGTTTAGTGCCATCTTTGATGCTTAAACAAGCATTCCATTCCTCCCTCAGATTTAGGAGCTGTGTCTCTCGGGACTACGCCAGGCGCCGGGTTTACAGCACTCAACAGAGGGTAGCCACCCTCACGGAGCTCACCATCCAGAACTTACTGACCGTAAACAAGGACAGGTGAGGACGGTAATAACGGTCTTTGAAAAACCAGAAGCTGTCTGGCGCGCAAATGAAAACAAGTTTTTGGAAACCCTGCGTCAAGCTGGGCCTTTGGTTTCAGTAAACAGAAAAGGAGAGCGCAGGAGACATCATGTGGTGCCCAGGGCGCGCTGTGCGTAGCCACCCGTGGTCACAGGTCCCTCACCTGGCCGCGCGCGGCCCAGGCCCCCCCGCCCCCCGGCCCAGGGCCCCCGCCCCCGCCCCCGCCCCCGGCCGTCAGCATCACCTCCCATCCGGCAAGCGCGCAGAGGCGCCCGGCACCGCCAGCCCGCCGCGCTCGCCCACCCACGCTCTCGGGCCCGCGGCCCGGCAGTTTCCAGCGCGAGCGCGCGCCCAAACGGCGCTCCCCTGGCCCCGCGGCCCCCGCCCCGCCCCGCCCCGCCCCGCTCGGCACGGCCGGCCCGGCCTGGCCCGCGAGCCCCGCAACTTCCCGCCCCGGGCCGCAGGTGGCGGCCGCGCTCACCCCCGGGCTGGGGGGCGCCCCCCGAGGCGGCTCGGCGGCCCCCAGCGCCCGGGCTCCGGCGGCCTGACGGTCCATGCCTGGCGGCCCGCGGCTCGGCGCCCTGGACGCTGCTCGGCCACGTGACGCGCCCGCCTGGCTGCCAGCCGGAGGATACGCCGCGGAGGGGCCAATCAGCCGGGGGTGCTCCCGGCCGAGGGGGGCGGGACACGGGTCACGAGGAAGCCGGGGGCGGGGCGGCGCGGGGCTGCGCGGGAGGGGCGGGGCGGGCGGCAGCCCTAGCCCCTCACCTACCGGTCCCGGGATCGGATTTTTGTCGGTCCTGCCGGTGCATATCCCAGGGCTGGCGACTAGCTGGGTCTGCAGTGCCAGCTGTTATCTCTGTCTGCCGCACCAGGCTGGATGTGCTTCAGCCCTCAAACCTCGGATTCCTGTTAGAATATTCAGGTACCGGAGCCTACCTGATAGTCTCCGAAGCTCAGCTCTCAAAAGTTTGAATGCAATTTAGCTCCAACCACATTGCACTCTTTTCGTCACAGGTGCTTGTAGAACTCAGGCTAGAATTGGGCCACCCACAAATGGATGTGCCCAGTGATCCTCCATCCTAAGTTAACGATAGTTCTTAAAGTTAATGCATCAGAAACCAGGGCAGATGATGAAAACAATGTGCAGACACCGTATGAGTCAGTGACCCTAAACATTGAGCTGCCACGGTAGCCTGGCCTGGGCTCCTATTTTTTGATGCTTGTCAACAACTGGCCCTTTGCAGCCCGAGGGGAGCAGCAGGCGGCCAGGGCAGGAGCTGGAGATAAACTCAACTCTAAAGTCAGCTTTCCCTGCCTTTCCCCATACTGCCTAAACTGTTAATAATAACAAACCTACTTAGGGTGTAATAATCATTTTAACAATGAAGTAGAAGAAAAGCTAGAAGCTGGGATTCCTGCTCACTAGGCCACCTTATGACAATCTTTGGGGATATTAGACAGCTTACTTCATCTCCCTTGAAGAATGTGTTTATAAATCACAAAAGAGGGCACCTAGGTGGCTCAGTTCGTTAAACATCTGCCTTCAGTTCAGGTCATGATCCCATGGTCCTGGGATTGAGTCTGGCATTGGGTTCCCTGCTCAGCAGGAAGCCTGCTTCTCCCACTCCCTCTGCCTATTCTCTCTCTCATAAAACCTTCAAAAAATAAAAAACCATAAAAGATATATTTCTTAAAAATTAGTATAATGGGAGTGTGGAAGGGATGGGCAAAACAGGTGAAGGGGAGTGAGAGACACAATCTTCTAATCATGGAATAAGTCATGGGGTAAAAGGTACAGTATAGGGAATATAACCAATGCTATTGGAGTGGACTTATATGGTGACAGATGGGAGCTACACTTGTAAGCACAGCCTAACATATGGAGTTGTTGAATCTGCTATGTTGTACACCTGAAACTAATGTTCACATTGTGTCAACTAGTCAAATTTAAAATTTTATTTTTTTTTAAAGATTTTTTAAATTTTTATTTATTTATGATAGTCACACACAGAGAGAGAGAGGCAGAGACACAGGCAGAGGGAGAAGCAGGCTCCATGCACCGGGAGCCCGACGCGGGACTCGATCCAGGGTCTCCAGGATCACGCCCTGGGCCAAAGGCAGGCGCCAAACCGCTGCACCACCCAGGGATCCCAAATTTAAAATTTTAAATAAAAAATTTTACTACTCTAAAAAAATTTAGCATAACATTTGATACACACTATCTTTTCTTTCCTCTATATAGACTTTCCTGCAGAGAAAAGAATGTGACCAATTAAGGTGTGCTCTGTTCTGACCCATGAGTCAAGTTTTCCCAAATCTATTTGGATCTAGGTCAACACTCTCCAATAGAACCTTTACGGAAATAAAAGCTCTATTAAAGTGTGCTGTCCAGTATGATAAACATGTTATTGAGAATTTGAAATGTGGACAGTGTAAATGAGAAAATATTTAACTTCAATAGGTTTAAACTGCCACACATGGCTAGAAGCTACCATAACCAACAGTGCAACTGTAGGTGCACTAGCTAGGAGCACCTTGACAACCTGCTAAGGGGAGCCCCATACACTGAGTTGTGATGACGCAGGGTGATCCACCTTCATAGCCTTGCTTTAAGGAACCAACCACCAAGGGTCACTTGGGTGGCTCAGTCATTTAAGCAGAAGACTTTTGATTTAGGCTCAGGTCATGATCTCAGGTAGTGAAATGGAGCCCTACCCTGGGCTCTGCACTCAGCATGGAATCTGCTTGAGATTCTCTCTCTGCCCCTCCATCTATGCATAGGCTCTTTCCCTCAATAAATAAACCTTAAAAAAATAAAAATAAAAAATAAAAATAAAGGAGCCAACCACTACCCTCTTTGCTCTCATCTCTTATAAACAATATGTACCTCCTTCCTAAAACAAAAATGCCATGGAAGTATTCAGAATCTTAAACTTCCTTAATGGAAATGTGAAAGAGGACATTTTTCTTCTTCTTTTTTTTTTAATTTTATTTATTTATTCATGAGAGACACAGAGAGAGAGAGGCAGAGACACAGGCAGAGGGAGAAGCAGGCTCCATGCAGGGAGCCCGATGTGGGACTCGATCCCAGGTCTTCAGGATCACGCCCTGGGCTGAAGGCACCACTGAGCCACCCGGGCTGCCCACATTTTTCTTACTTTAAAACAAATGACAAAAATAAAATAAATAAAATAAAATAAAATAAAATAAAATAAAATAAAATAAAATAAAATAAAATAAATATAAAATAAAAAAAATAAAATATAAAATAAAATAAAATAAAATAAAATAGTAAAATAAATAAAATAAAAAATAAAATAAAAAATAAAATAAAATAAATAAAATATAAAATAAAATAAAATAAAATAAACAAATGACAAAAACAAAACAAAAAAAATGACAAGCAAAGAACACTTAAGAGTATAAAAGATCAAAGTAAAAATGTCCTAAGATTCTAGTATCATAGGACTGAATATGTAATAATAGTCATACCACAGGGGCGCCTGGGTGGAGCAGAGTCAGTTAAGCATCTGACTCAACTGCAGCTTGACTTTGGCTCAGGTCATGATCTCGGGGTCCTAAGATCCTGCCCAGTGTCCAGCTCCACACTTCCCAGACTCTGCTTGAGATTCTTTCTCTCTGCCCCTCCCACTCATGCTCTTCCTCCCTCTCTAAAAATACATCTTTTTTAAGAAGGGGAGGGGAGCCTGGGTGGCTCAGTTGGTTGGGCATCTGCCTTCCGCTCAAGTCATGATCCTGGGGTCCTGGGATCAAGCCCCTCATCAGGCTCCCTGCTCAGTGGGAAGTGCATCTCCCTCTCCCTCTGGCCCTCCCCCTGCTCATGCACTCTCTCTCTCAAATAAATAAAATCCTTAAAAAAAAAAAAAAAAAAAAAAAAAAGTACCGCAAATCAATAGAGAAAAATGGCCACAAACAGTGGTTGTAGAAAATTTAGTTAACTGCTTGGGGAAAAAAAATGAGTTGCCTTCAGCAAGAGGAAGAGTTTTCAACAACAGAAATCATACACACACCAAAATATCCTCTGGGAATCAAATACCACCACCACCAAAAAAAAAAACAAAAAACAAAACAAGGAACAAAAAACAAAAAACAAAAAACAAAAAAACAAACACCTAGGGACAAATTATTTGCAATAAAGGAGAGACAAACTAAAAATTAATAATTTAAAAACTCTTTTAAATTAATAAGAAAAAGTTTTTAAAATAGTCAACATGAAAAAATAAGAGAACATTAACTTCATTAATATAAAAAAATGCACATTAAAACAATGACATCTCATTTTTCTTCTATTTAAATAATAAAAATTTAAAATATAATACCCACTACAGGTAAAGGTGTTGACATTTTCCTACATTGTTTCAAAGTATTCTCATACACTGCAAATTAGCAATACATGTCAATAGTCTTTAAAATAGTTATATCCTTTAATTTAGTAATTCTACCATTGAACATCAATCTCCTAAAGAAATAATGAGGGATGTGAACAAAGATTTATAAGAATCTTCAACAGCATTTATAAGAAAAAACTTAGAGGTGACAATGTCCAACCACAAGAGATTAGTAAAATAAGTCATGCTCATCTATACAACGAAATGTTAAAAATTCATTAAATGTTTTTAAGGCTATTTAATGACATAGAAAATAACATAAGTGAAACATAATATTACATAAAACTACACTGAATGCTCTTCTCAGTGACATCAATGTTAAGTTATAGGATGTAAAATTCAAACAGTTGCTTCCCCTGCTCCCAGAATGCCCTCTCTGCTCCAAGCCATCCTCCAACTTGCCTCTGAAGGCCTTCTCTGCTGCTCTAATCTACTCCCTACCCACTGCCCTCCTTTTTGTTGCTGGGCTTCCCCACTGTAGACACTTCTCTAAAAATCAGTCCCTGAGACAGAAGACACCTTTATAATGTCTTTATCTTCTTAAAGGTCAACTTTTGCCCCCAGTACCCAGAATTCTCTTCTGTACCATCAATAAGCTCTCTCAGGATGTCCAGCTCTGTTCCTCCAACCCCCACTTCCATCCCAAAAAGCTTCTCTTCTATCCTAATAATGGATACTTAATGAATGAGAAGATCTAATAGTAAAAAAAAAGTAAAAAATAGCAAAAATCCTCATAAAGGAAATAAAGTTTAACTCCAGAGCATAAGGTTATGGGATATTTTTATTTCCTTCTGCATGTTATTCTGCTCCCTCCATTATTTCCTACAACAAATGCACACCATGTATACTTTTTTAGTAAAAGGAGGACAAAAAAATGGAAATGTACTTTCTCCTCCACTTCCACTGGTCCCTAGGTCCAGATTAGAGATACTCATTCTTGACCAGGGTTAACGAAAGAAACTCAAGTTTATGATTTCCATATATTTTGGAAAACATTTAGGACTACAATAGTAAGTCCAGCCTTAACAAGTAGCCTCTGGCCACTAAATACCAATTTTCTTTTCTGGAATTAAAGACTAACGCATTAACAAAATTAAAGCACGTCTCAAAATCAGAAAGCCATCTTGTCTGCCACCTCTTAGCAAACTGCAGGTGAACTCACAATACAAAACTGGCCAGAGGGCTTACAATACTATTTCACAAAGTTAGCTGTGTTCTTCCTCTTCTCACAAATGGCCGGCTTGATGCATAGCATGTTTAGCTACAAACATCTCTGCTGACTCTCCCTGTAACATTTTCATGGCTCGCCAATAGATCTGTCCACAGTTCTCAGGTTTACCAAGGGGATGGTTCAATTCTTCTTTGATGTAATCCATCCAAAGATCTTTAAAGGGAAGCAAAAAATTGACAAGGCTTTATTACATAAACGACTTAATATTCAGTGTAAGACTTCTATGAAACTTAACTTGTTGCTGTTATTTCCCTAGAGCCCTGCGTGAAACATTACCTCTCTCACCTTTACATTAAGGCATATCAAACTTTTTTTTAAGTAGAAAACTTCACTTTAAATCATGACAGTTTATGTATTTCATAAACGAAAATACTAAATATTTTAGAGGGAGGCTTTTGCTGAGTCTCTTTCAAGGTGAAACTGAGTTTCAATGAGTTCACTATAACTTTGTTACCATGCCTAATAAAACTTGCTTGGGCTATTAAATATGCTATTTTTAATCATTTCACCAGAAGGTCTGCTAAAACCTTCTAAAAGCTATTTTTTTTTCAATCTAAGTTTAACAACTAGAAACTAGACATTGTTTTTGAGTTCATAAGTAAACATTTTATGACATACCCAGAAAGATGTTTTTACAAGTCCTATAAAAATGAATACAATGTGGCAACAGCCAATGACAACTTATGTCAATAAGCATCCCACAACCCCTTTGCTATCACTCCCACTCTTTTACTCTGACCTACATTATTAACCTTTCCCTTACAAATATCACAATTTTTTAGTGAACCAAACCAAGCAAATCATCCTCTACTCCAGAGTTAACAGAAGACCCATGAACAATTGAACTTGTGAACTTGAAATTATAAGCCAAATTATGTCTGCAAGTATTTATGCACAAAGTAATCAAGGGAGGAGGCAGGGGAAGGATGCAAGTTTTATTCTTAAAGACAGCCATGACCTAAAAAAGAGGTAAGCACTGTTCTAACCATACTGATGGGTTATAGACCACACCTGTAAACAGAACTGACTTACCAGAATCTATAGATCCGAACTCTCTCAAAGCCCTCTCATAATATTCTCTTAAGTTCGCCATCTTGCAGGATTCCTAACAAAAATAATCAGACAATCTTGCCTCAAAAGCTTAATTCATAATGTCACAAATTCCTCTCAACCACATTGTTAAGCAGCTATCACCTATCAGATATCTGAAGGGGAGAAGGTTTGGGGTTTAGGATGAACACAGCCCGGCTCTCAACTTATCCAGAGAAAAGTCAAATGCGGTAGTCACCAGAGTGAAGGCTATGTCAAACAGTGATAAAAGCATTCTGCTATGGTAACATGGAAAAAAGCCCAATTAATTCTCAGTTGGGGGAACATGGGCAGCTTCACAGGAAAATACATTTGAAAGCCCTGAGGGAAGAGTAGGATTTAAATAAATAAATGGGGAAGGTTTATTCCTTGTGGCTAAGGATTTCTTTCTTTTGTGTCTGGGTTCTGGCACTTTTTATATGAAGGCAAAGCATATGTAAATACTAATTATATAACCTTCTGCAAGTTTAAACTCTGACCTTAAAAGTTTTCTCACCCATAAAACAAGGATAATGATATCTCTTAGAACAACCATAAGGATTCAATTAAAATGCTGACTAATTATGCACCTAGCACAGTAGCAGGTACTAACTTTACAATCAATAAATGTTCATTCTTTACCTCTATTTCCATTTAAATGTATTCTCCTTTGTTTCATTTTCAAAGGAGAATAACAGCTACGATTTAAAAATACATTTGTATAGTCAAATAAACTATTTCCTCATTCTTTCTCTTAACTAAGATTGTACTATTTTATAGAAAGTGACTTTAGGCTACATGGGTGGCTCAGTAAGTTAAGTATCTGCTTCAGGCTCAAGTCATGATCCCAGGATCCTGGGATCAAACCCCATCTCCCTGTTCAGTGGGGAGCCTCTTTCTCCCTCTCCCCTTTACTCCTCTCTGCTCATGCTCTTAAAAAAAAAAAAAAAAGTCAATTTAACCCCATATCATACACATGCATGAAAAACAGAATCACACTCTGGGAAGGACTCATAACATGCACAGGACTATGCGAAGTCCTTTCTATACAGTATCCCCTTCTGGTCTTATAACCTGCACACCCCTAAATAGGTATTATTATGACCTCCTTTATGGAGAAGGATGACAAGGCTGAGAACTGCCCAACATACATACCTATTATATTATTAATCCAAAGCCTAGTTATTATTATGCTATGTTACCCCTTGTACTATAAGGACGAGAACAGATAAATGACCCACACAATGATTAAAACTATAAATATAAGAGTTCACAGGTATGTGGGTGGCTCAGTGAGTTAAGCATCTGCCTCTGGCTCAGGTCATGATCCCAAGGTCCTAGGATCGAGTCCCATGTCAGGCTCTCTGCTCAGTGGGAAATCTGCTTCTCCCTCTCCTTCTGTGTGCTCTCAAACACACTCTCTCTCACCTCTCAAATAAATACTTAAATATATATATATAGGTGTTTAACCTCACTAGTAATTTTTCAAAATTCAAGTAAAAATAACAAACACCAATCAAAACACCAAAATAAAGGAGAAAAGGCAATACTGCAGATTTAGAGAGCATGTAAGGAAATAAATATACTGATATATCTGCTGATTTATTACTATAAAGAAGTACACTTCTTTGGGAGGACCATCTTACAATATATAAAATACCATAAAAAAAAAAAAAACTTTCTCTCTAGTCCCAGAAATTTATCCCAAAAAAAGAATTCCAAAAAAGAAAAAAATACTGTATAAACTAAATGTTTATAGCATTCTTGTTTTCAGTATCAAAAATCTGGAAACAACCTACACCTAATGTACTAGTTAAGAAAACTGCAGGTTTAAGAATAACACCACAATTGTTAAAGATGATAACCATGGAAAAAACACAGGAATGTGTTCACAAATTAATGTTAAGAAAAAAAAAAAAAAGGGATCCCTGGGTGGTGCAGCAGTTTGGCGCCTGCCTTTGGCCCAGGGCGCGATCCTGGAGACCCGGGATCAAATCCCACATCAGGCTCCCAGTGCATGGAGCCTGCTTCTCCCTCTGCCTGTGTCTCTGCCTCTCTCTCTCTCTCTCTCTCTCTCTCTCGTGACTATCAGAAAGAAAGAAAGAAAGAAAGAAAGAAAGAAAGAAAGAAAGAAAGAAAGAAAGAAAGAAAGAAAGAAAGAAAAAGAAAAAGGGGGGGACACGTGGGGGGCTCAGCGATTGAGAGTCGGCCTTAGGCTCAGGGCATCATCCCGGGATCCAGAATCGAGTCCCACATTGGGCTCCCTGCAAGGCTGTGCTTCTCCCTCTGCCTATGTCCCTGTCTCTCTCTCTCTCATTAATAAATAAATAAATCTTTTAAAAAATTAAGTAAAAAAAGAGAACTTCCACATGGCGCATAAGTCAGTAATAAAACTTATGCATATACACATAAACAGAAGCTTAATAAAAATTAAAATTAATATGGTTGGCTATATTACTGTGATAGGATCACAGACCACAGACACCTTTGGATTTTCATATATTATTTTTTATATTACCTTTTTTTTTTTTTTGAGAGGGAGAGAGGGGTGGGGAGGCACAGAAGAAGAGAGAGAAAAAATCTTAAGCAGGCTCCACACCCAGCACGGAAACTCAATTTAATGACCCTGAGATCATGACCTGAGCTGAAATCAAGAGCTGGATGTTTAACAGACTGAGCCACCCAAGTGACCCCTCGTATAATAGTTTTTAAATGGAGACCTCCCAATATTTTTCCTCACTCATAAGTTCAATTAAAAATACCAGAAACTGGGACACCTGGCTGGTTCAGTGGTTGAGCATCTGCCTTTGGCTCAGGGTGTGAAATCTAGGTGGAGGGATTGAGTCCCACATCAGGCTCCCATGGGGAGCCTGCTTCTCCCTCTGCCTATGTCTCTTTTTTTTTTTTTTAATTTTTTATTTATTTATTTATTTATTTATTTATTTATTTATTTATGATAGTCACAGAGAGAGAAAGAGAGAGAGGCAGAGACATCGGCAGAGGGAGAAGCAGGCTCCATGCACCAGGAGCCCGATGTGGGATTCGATCCCGGGTCTCCAGGATCGCGCCCTGGGCCAAAGGCAGGCGCCAAACCGCTGCGCCACCCAGGGATCCCCTCTGCCTATGTCTCTACCTTTCTGAGTCTCTCATGAATAAATAAAATCTTAAAAAAAAAAAAACGAAACAGGGATGCCTGGGTGGCACAGTGGTTAAATGCCTGCCTTTGGCTCAGGTCATGATCCCAGAGTCCTGGGATCAAGTTCCACATCAAGCTCCCTGCAGGGAGCCTGCTTCTCTCTCTGCCTCTCTGTGTCTATCATGGATTAATAAAATTTAAAAAATATATATATATGTGTGTGTATGTATGTATGTGTGTGTGCATATGTATATATATATTTATCAGAAACATGGGGCACCTGTGTATTCTCAGTTGGCTAAGTTTCCAACGTCTTGGTTTGGTTTCAGCTCAGATCATGATCTCATGGATCAAGAGATCGGGCTCTATGCTTGGAAGGGAGTTTGCTTGGGGATCCTTGCCCTCTGCCCCTCCCCCAACTCATGCACACATGCTCACTCTCTCTCTAAAATAAATTAAAAAAAACAAAAACAAAAAACGACACACACCAGAAACAGTACGGAGTGCCTACTCTCTCTCTACCTCATAACCCAATTCAAAAGACAAACACAGTGCTTCAGAGACAGGGAAGCAGCACCTTGCCCAGCCTGGCAGGGAGGGTTTTTCTATATGAGGTAACATGTAAGTTTTCTATTTTCCAGACATGGGACTTTCTTTTCTTTGCTTATCATTCCTTAACCATCTCTATGAAAAAATGGTTAGATGAAGGGAACCAGAAATTCATACTATATATGAGACCTTTTTAAATGACAAAAATGCTGCCATATACGAGTAACCACTAATTCATTTTCCCAAATAAGAAATGCAGACAGAACACTTACTTGCTCTTTTTCGAACTGGATTATTTTCCTGAAAAAATCAACTGAAAATGGACGGCTTTCCTGTAAACTAAAAAGAAGAAGAAAACTGTTAACTTCCATAGAGAAAGAAAGCCTCTTACATCCCATGAATCTAAATTCCTATGCCAGCACCTCCAAAATGCATGGTTTAGTAAAGACCTGGCCACAATGCAATGCAAGGACTGGACTTGACCACCAGTAACTCTCAACGTTTTCAATGTTTGGTGTTTCAATGTTACTCTTCACCTCCACCAAACTCTTTCCTGTCCAGTTTTCTTCCTGCTCTCCTCCTCTTCCTCATTTTTACAGTTTAAAGCTCCCTTTAAAATCTTTAAAAAAAAAAATGGGATCCCTGGGTGGCTCAGCGGTTTAGTGCCTGCATTCAGCCCGGGGCATGATCCTGGAGTCCAGGAATCGAGTCCTGCATCAGGCTCCCTGCATGGAGCCTGCTTCTCCCTCTGCCTGTCTCTCTTTCCCTGTTTATCATGAATAAATAAATAAATATTTAAAATAAATAAATAAATAAAAATAAAGCTCCCTCTACGGGGCACCTGGGTGGCTCATTCAGTATCTGCCTTCAGCTCAGGTCATGATCCCAGGGTTCCAGGATGAAGCCCTGGATCAGGCTCCCAGCTCATCAGGGAATCTGCTTCTCCCTCTGCTCCTCACCCCGCTCATGCTCGTTCTCTCTCAAATAAATAAAATCTTAAAGTTCCCTCTACTACATCTCAAGGTCTTTCTGAAGGAAACCAATAATTCTACTTCTAAGAATATATTTTAAGGAATTAATTTCCAGTATGGACAAGTAATATTTGCGTAGAAATGTTCACCAAAGCAGTATTACTATGGCCAACTAAATCATGGCACATCCATAGAGCAGTGTACCATACAGCTATTTCTAGTGAATGATGTTCGTGAAGAACTGTTACTGACAGGGAAAAGGCTTGTGCAATATTCATCAACAAAAGCGGTATATAAAATGTGGTTATAGTAAAATCTCAAATATGAGAAAACAAAGTTTTTATTTTTTTATTTTTATTTTTTTAGAAAACAAAGTTTTTAAATGAAACATTAAATGCTTTTTCCTCCTGTTAATAGGATTACAATGAGTTAATAGTTATCTAGTTATCTCCCCCCACCCTTTTTAAATTTTCCACAATGGGTATGAACCATTTTTATTGTTCACAGAAAGACTTCTTTAAAAAGTCTCTTGGATTACTTCCTCAGGTACTATTTGCCATACATATAACCTGGGTATGAGGGGCTGAGTATGGAGTGGAGAAACAAATAACAGCAATCAAAGTTTGTAAGCACCTTTTAAACACAGCTCTGGCCTTTTTGTAGCCCCCACTTCGGTAAGCCCAATCCAGGTACTTATTCTTCAGAGTGACTGAGTCAGCACCTTTGACAGCTAAGAGAGCTTTCTACAAAAAAAAAAAAAAAAAAAAAAAAGCTGCATGAGGAAATTTATAAATATCAAAACAAATTTTCCCAGAACCATCCCAGGCTGCCCAATTAACAGTGCTTTAGGAACACATGCTATAAAAATAACTCTAGGGGATCCCTGGGTGGCTCAGCGGTTTAGTGCCTGCCTTTGTCCCAGGACACGATCCTGGAGTCCCGGGATCGAGTCCCACGTCGGGTTCCTGGCATGGAGCCTGCTTCTCCCTCTGCCTGTGTCTCTGCCTCTCTCTCATTCTCTCTCTCTCTCTCTCTCTCTCTCTCTATCATTCATAAATAAATAAATAAATAAATAAATAAATAAATAAATAAATAAATAAATAATCTATCTTTGAAAAAAATAAAAATAACTCTAAAAAACTAGCCAACCAGTAAACTTATTTGCTCATTCTCACCCACAAGACTCAGAACATGGGGTCTTGACCTTAAAAATGGCTTCAGTGTCTTCTTCTCTTTTGGTACCTTCACTCCACTCTGCCCAAGAAATCCACAATGGTAGACAGTCCTGATCACAGTAAAAAAGGGGAAAAAAAGTTAGAAAATGACCCAAGAAATCCACAATGGCAGACAGACTGGTCACAACGAGAAAGAAAAAAAAGCATAGAACAGCTTAACTCTCTGCTCTGAAAACTAGTCACTATAAAGACAGGCTCCTACTAAGATACTTATGTAAAATACAAACTCACTCCCAGTCCGACCTCACTATGACCAAATGCTCAGTGCCCAGAAGGAATGGCATGCCAGTGGAGATCGACTTGTGACCAAGACCCCCAAGTAGCACTCTCCTGTCAGCACCAGCTCCCTTCTATTGGAGTACTGCCTAGTTACTGACATCAGGTATCTGTGAATTAAGCAATGAATGGTTCATAGCTGGTCAGATCCCCAGTTATCCAGGTCACGACTCTGCGGTCTAGGACCCAAAACACTACCAAAGCCAGACTCAAGAATCTGATCTTCACTCTTACCCCAGAGGCACACATAAATAGAATAATTAAAAATTTTTCCCACTTTGAATACTATTTTCCTACTAATATAAAAGGAGGTCCCTGGCTGGCTCAGTCAGTGGAGCATGTGACTCTTAATCTTGGGGTTGTGAGTTTAAGCCATGTTGAGTGTAGAGATTTACTTAAAAATAAAATATTTTTTAAAAAAAAAGATTCTGGAAGGCACCTTTGTGGCTCAGTCAGTTAAGTGTCCACCTCTTGATTTTGCTCAGGTCATGAGCTCAGGTTGTGGGACCAAGTCCCCTGTCAGGCCCCGCACTCAGCACGGAGTCTGCTAGAGATTCTCTCCTCCTCCCTCTGCTCTCTAAATACACAAACATCTTTTTAAAAAAAGATTCACTGCAAAGTTTTAGGATTTAGACATACATATGAGTTTAAAACTCAGACTTAAGAGGGGCTTGGGAGGCTCAGCTAATTAAGCATCCATCTCTTGATTTCAGCTCAGGACATGATTTCAGCATCATGAGATCAAGCCCCACATTGGGCTTTGCGCTGAGGATGGAGTCGGCTTATCCCTCTCCCTCTGCTCCTCCTCCTGTTTTCTCTAATAAATAAATAAAATCTTAAAAAGAATAAAAAATATAACTCAGGCTTAAGTATAGCTTTGGAGGCAAGTGAGAACAATACTCTTAATATTTCTCACTTGAGATATCAAAACAGAATTTCATACGATTTAGTCATTTTTCAAATAATGAATTAGAACTAGGCTACTAAATGGAAGTAAATTCTTCCACTACTGACCCTTGACCCATCAGCACAGATGCACTCTGGGGCCAGCCCTCATCAGACAAGCATACTTCATATGAGCTTTGGCTCAGTCTCAAAGTTTTCCCAAACAGAATGAAATACAAAAGACCCAACTTACAGACCTGGGCTTTCAGATGCACAAAAGCTTCTTCAAAACGCATGGCTACGTCAGGGCTCTTGGAGTTAATCAGCACCTGCAGCTTCATCTGCCACATCGTTACAGAGTCTCTAAATGATGCAGTCCCAGCTACTGCCACCTCCAGAGCTTCCTTTAAGAAGTCATGATGCAGCAACAAGTCAATCTAGGTAAGACAAAAGATCACTGGAAAGTTAACTACTGAAAATTAACTACTGAAAGCTAGATCATCTATATTGGAGGGACAAAAAAAAAAATCTCATTTAAGACAGTAATTTCCCCCACTTAACCTCTGGCAATAGCTGCCAAATAGGCACAAAGTAAGCAATCTGAAATTCTCTTCCATTGCTGGCTCTTATTTCTAAAGGCTACCAAAAAATAGAGGGCCTAAATGATTTAGATTGAAAGTTAAGTTTTTAATAAAATAGTTTATTATAATAAAACCTAGGGATCCCTGGGTGGCGCAGCGGTTTGGCGCCTGCCTTTGGCCCAGGGCACGATCCTGGAGACCCGGGATTGAATCCCACGTCGGGCTCCCGGTGCATGGAACCTGCTTCTCCCTCTGCCTATGTCTCTGCCTCCCTCTCTCTCTGTGACTATCATAAATAAATTAAAAAAAAAAATTTTTTTAAGAAAAATAAAAAAATAAATAAAAATAAAACCTAGCCCACCAAAGAAAATATAAAGAGCAGACAAAACCAGTATTTGTGGGTTAATGAAACGTTTATTCATTCAAATGGAGTTGGGTGCACAATAAACTGGTACAATTTCTCTGAAATGTATTTGATGCTATGTAATGGGTCCTATCATCCAACAAGTAAATAAAGAGAAGAGAAGGAAATCTTTTTTTTTTTTAAAGTTTTTTTTTTTTTAATTTTTTTTTTTGTTTTATTTATTTATGATAGGCACACAGTGAGAGAGAGAGAGGCAGAGACATAGACAGAGGGAGAAGCAGGCTCCATACACTGGGAGCCCGACGTGGGATTCGATCCCGGGTCTCTAGGATCGCGCCCTGGGCCAAAGGCAGGCGCTAAACCGCTGCGCCACCCAGGGATCCCAAGAGAAGGAAATCTTATGTGTTCAAAATGCTTACAGCCACACCACTGTAACAAAGGGGGAAAAATAACCTAAAACCAGTTCAATTTTACAAAACTGTGAAAGAGCAAATAAATGGCAATTTGTAATCTGCTCATTCAGCAAGTATTTTTATTGCACACTACATATGCTAGATTCAAGAATGAGAAAATTGGGTATGTTCTCCACCCAAGAGCCTCTAGTCTAACAACAGACACCTGCCACGACAGAAAAAGAATCATATGCTATGTAAGAGTACAGAACAGGAGCACCCAACAGGGTCTATGGCAGTGATGAGACAGGAAACATCATTTATGCTAAGGTTTAAGACTAGGCATTAGTTAGAGAAGGCTCTCCGAAACAGCATATGTAAGAGGCTGAACTAAAGATGAGAAAGCCTAGATATAAAAGGAAATCCAAGTTCAATGTGGCTGAAGGGATAGAATGTATACTGGAGAGGTATAGGTGAAGCCAAGGCCATATTAGGAAGAATGACCAGCTTTATCCAAAGCACAGTGAGAAGCCACAGAATAATCTGATCACCAATTTTAAAAGATCATTCTGTGAAGAATATAATTTGGAAAAATGATGGATGCAGATCAGTTATGTGTTTTAAGTTTAGAGGCAGTATACTGAGCAACTCTCATTAAACGCAAAGGCACCAGAGTGATGAGGTAGTAGGCTTAGGAAGGGCAGCATTAGAGATTGGGGCAGCAGAGGATGTCTGAATAGCCAGAATGGTGAATGACCAAATAGTAATGACAGGCAGAGGACAGGCTGCCAATGTAACATTCAAAGCAAAGTCCACCTAAATTTATAGGGTGTGACTGTCTTGCCAATATTCAATTGCTCAAACCGAAGCAGCTGAACTCATCCACCCCTGGGATTTTTCCCAAATAGTTGCCATAATGGGAAAATGGTACCTCAGCTGTGGTATAAAATAAAGCAGACTAGTATACAATATATGCCTTACCTAGCTACACGTAAAAAGTTTTTTTTAAAGATTTTATTTATTTATTCATGATAGACATAGAGAGAGAGAGAGGCAGAGAAACAGGCAGAGGGAGAAGCAGGCTCCATGCAGGGAACCCGATGTGGGACTCGATCCTGGGTCTCTAGGATCAGGCCCTGGGCTGAAGGTGGTGCTAAACCGCTGAGCCACCAGGGCTGCCCAGTATTTTTTAAATGCTAACAAACATTTTCGTACATGTCAACAACTTGGTGAGCTGTCAAAAACAAGGATCACTAACACTATTTTAAAATCAAGTAAACAGGCAGCCCGGGTGGCTCAGCGGTTTAGCACCACCTTCAGTCCAGGGCGTGATTCTGGAGACCTGGGATTGAGTCCCACATCAGGCTCCCAGCATGGAGCCTGCTTCTCCCTCTGCCTGTGTCTCCACCGATTCATCGATCTCTCTCTGTCTCTCATGAATAAATAAATAAAATCTTTAAAAAAATAATTTAAAAATTTAAAAATAAAAAACAAAACAAAATCAAGTTAACAAACTCAGAAAGGTTAAGTGGCTTGCCCAAGTTGCCTAGCTATTAAGTGACAAAACTCAATCTAGACTACATATTCCCTCCGCACATTAACCTGGTCTCCATAATAATCCTTACCCACTCAAGAGTTAGAATGAGTTAACAAGCTTTTTACTAGAATGTTCTGAAACACAGAAACACATCTAAATTGTCTTTGTTACCATACCAATGGTTACTCTGGGCTACGCATATATTAGGAAAAGGATGTCGAGGAAAAGATGGATGAGTAGACATACAAAATAAACCCAACCTCTGACTCCTTGTTCTGAATGTTTTCCACTGTATGACATTCCTTCCTTTGCTGGTACAGATAACATTTTTGGCATACATCAAATACTGAGAAACAAACATAATGCCTATATATCTTCCCTACCAAACTTCCAAATGGGCTTAGTCATATAACTAGATATTAAAACACTTGACATCAGCACAAACCAACTAGAATTAAGTACATATTTTTGGCAGTGACTGTTTCCTTACCCACTGCTTGTACTGGAATTCTGGTAGAAGTCGGAGCTCATGTGCCTTCCTGAATGCCATCATGGTTCTTTCCAGTCTCTGAAATCAGAAAAATCTGTCAGTTTGTTACAAACATCCAAGTAGGGTATAGGAACAAGTGCAGTTTTGCATATTTCTGAAAACAGAGAAGGAACTTGAGGTGGTTTCACTCATGATCAGACCAGCCAAATAGTGCACCAAGTACAGCCAAATAAGAGAGAGCCTCCTGACCAGGTGGCCCAAATAAGGATGTAGCAGATTCAGACCTTCAGAATGACAGGTCACCCGTAAGGAGAAAGAGCTCAGGTTAAGCATGAAGTCCTTGGAAGCTGTCCTAGGCCCCAAAGGAGCCATGTGTATGCCCTTCTTCCAGAAAACAGTCACTTTCTAGTCAGCCACGATAACCACGTAACTTACTTTCTCTCTGAGGAACTGACTGCTTGTCTTCTTAGTGAACCTTTCCAAGCAGAAGTTGATATAACACTTCCACATGGCCTCTGGAAAAGTCACAGAGATAACACTGATCAGGTCACCAGTCTCTCTGTTTAACAGTCACCTACATCTTTTCTTTGAAGGGAAAATTCTTCTAAAAAAAGAGTTTAAACTAGTCTTTAAAATTAAAGAATCTTTCTGATTTCAGAAACTGGAAAGAATCATGATGGCATTCAGGAAGGCACATGAACTCCGACTTCTACCAGAATTCCAGTACAAACTGGAATGTAAGGACACATTCACTGCCAAAAATATGTACTTAATTCTAGTTGGTTTGGTGAAAAAAACTATAGTTATTCCGATTATAGCCAAGCATCTCAAATACTGGGGGGGAGAACAACTGAGTGACCACTTAACTATAAAAAAGTAAAAACCTCATCCATGTTATAGATACCCTCTATCTTAATAAGCCAATATTACAAAATCCAAAAGTAAATCTGTGTCAAAAGATAATTAAGGAATGACAGACCATCTTCTGAATTACCATTTCCTAAGTATCATCTCCCCCAAATACATGAACATAAATATCACTACTATCAAGGAAGGTCTTAAAAAACTTTTTTGGGCAGCCCAGGTGGCTCAGCGGTTTAGCGCCGCCTTTGGCCTAGGGCGTGATCCTGGAGACCCAGGATCAAGTCCCATGCCGGGCTCCCTGCAAAGAGCCTGCTTCTCCCTCTGCCTGTGTCTCTGCCTGCCTCTCTCTCTCTCTCTTTCTCTCTCTCTGTGTCTCTCATAAATAAATGAATAAATCTTAAAAAAAAAAAAAAAACTCTTTTATCTTTCACCACCAAAGAACAAGTTAGAATGTCAAGCATGGGGCAGCCAGGGTGGCTCAGCAGTTTAGCGCCGCCTTCAGTCCAGTCGTGATCCTGGAGACCCAGGATCAAGTCCCATGTCAGGCTTCCTGCATGAAGCCTGCTTCTCCCTCTCTCTGCCTGTGTCTCTGTCTCTCTCTCTTTCTCTGTGTTTCTCATGAATAAACAAATAAAATCTAAAAAAAAAAAAAGAAAAGAAAAAAAAAGAATTTCAGGCATGCTGTATATTACTACAGAGAAATTCCTGAAAATTGATTTTGGTAATGGGAACAAAAACTTCAGTTCATGTTTCTGGATACTACCACCCCTACACCACACCGAGGTTTGGTGAAGGTCACCTGTAGGGAGAGTCTTTACTGCCTCTTCATATACAGCACAGCACCTCTCCTCCTTCCGGCCCAGCTCCACTGCTCTGGCTTGTTTTGTTGCAGGCTGCTCTCCTGCTGGCTGCGACTCTAGCTCCAATTCTCGCCGTGCTACATAATCCCAAGTGAGAGGATCATCTGTGTGCAGAGCCTGAAGGCTGAAAAGTAATTTACTGGCATTAGCCCTATGACACGAGACTAACTCAGAATATCAAACAGAGACAGTTCCCTACGTCCTAAAAATGTACCCAGGACACCCTTTTAATAATTCTATTAACATGAGATAATTCCTCGATAGGGTCTCCAGATATCTTCACACTCACTGCACAAATTCTGTCAATCGATTAAAGTTGTTACACATTTATTAGGTTTCAGAATGTTTCAGATATCATTCTCAAATGTTAGCTTTCAAGTTAGCTCTCAAAGTCAAATCAACAGGTATGTGTGACAAGACAAATTCTCTTTGAGCCCTGGAGAACCTTATTATATCCAGGCTCTTGATTTTCTATAACAGAGGCAAAGGAAAAGCACAACCACATCCTCAACCAAAGCCCTGAAAAATCCAAAGAGCAAACTGATCCAAGTTTTATTTTATCTCCTGTGAAAGTAAGGGGTGCTACCTAAAAATGAAGTACCCACAAGGCAGGCTGCAGATAATGCTCAAACCATATGCCCAAAAATTAAAGAATAAAATTACCTGCAGCAATCAATTGTAAACATTCATGAGGACCATTCTCATTTTATGGACAAAAGTCATAACAGTAAAGCAGGAATATACATTTTGATATAGCTCCAAGATATGTTATTGAATAAAGGCAAATTATTTCCAAAAGGAAGCCCATAAATGAATCAACTTCTCCAGAAATCAAAACTCTGCTTTCTTCCAAGGATTTAGTGTATTATCTTCTTTCCCCCTTTCTAAACACACAAACTCAAATTTTTACAAGACCAGAAACAGACATATTCACCTTTCCATGACTTTACTTACTCATCATAAATTTCTCTTTGCAGATCTGTGGCAAAGTCGAATAGCTGTGCAATCGAAAGGAGTGACACATGAAATTCTGCACCTAAAATTTAAAAAGTGGAGGAGAAGGCTAAGACTCTCAAGTATCACTTTACTCTAAAGTATCACTTTCTTCTACAAGAAAGTACTACTTTCCTGATGTGCTGGAATTCTTTTTTTTTTTTTTTTAATTGAGAAATAGGACAAAACAAAAACAAATTACCTACTGCACAAGCAAAACCATTATGGATATTCTGGAGTATTCATAAGTACTTCCTTTCTTCTAAACTTCTTACTGGTATAAAGAAACGTTCTACATCATCTGTTTCTCTTCAACTCCTCACGTGAATAAAGTACTCAGTAAACTTACTGAAATGTCCAACTATATCCTGAGGGGCAATCAACTTTTTCTTAAAAAAACAGGACAACAGACACCTGGTTGCCACAGCAGTTGAGCGCCTACCTTCAGCCCAGGGCATGATCCTAGATTCCTGGGATCGAGTCCCACATCGGGCTCCCTGCATGGAGCCTGCTTCTCTCTCTGCCTGTGTCTCTGCCCCCCTCTCTCTCTCTCATGAATAAATAAATAAAATCTTTAAAAAAAAAAAAAAAGAAACAGGACACTATTTCTACAGAATTTTATGCACATTCTAACAGAACTTCTAATATGAATTTTTTAAATTAGCTAAAAGTCTTTCTTTTTACAAACAGAATGTTTCACTCCTCCATCATATATACATTTTCAAAACACACATACCTTTAATTATGCTTACAGAATTCTTGTAGATGATCCTTGCCAACTCGCCACTAAGAATTTCTTCAGGATAATCAAGATTTCCCTGAAATATATTAAACATAACTTAATAGTGCCATTAAGTAAAAAAAGTACTAGGATGAAAATTAACAGTCCTAGGCTACCTGTGCCATATGACCTCTGGCAAATCATGTCTCTCACTGGGCCAGTTCCCTCACTTGTAAAATGTGCAGCTTGAACCAGACCACTGATCTTCCAATTGTGTTCTCTCAGGCTCCTAAAGTGATAGCAAGATCACATGGCTTAAGGCCTGACTCTCTACTTAACCTGAACAGGTCAGGTTTTACATGCCTGTTTACCCTTTTGTGTCAACTTTTATTTGAATAAAAAAATTTGCAGCTGGAAACCACAATAACAGATAGCAAAGTTCCTTTTTCAGCTCTAACATTCTAAAACTTCTTTAAAATTATTGTCACAGGGCAGCCCTGGTGGTGCAGCGGTTTAGTGCCACCTGCAACCCAGGGTGTGATCCTGGTGACCCGGGATCGAGTCCCACGTCAGGCTCCCTGCATGGAGCCTGCTTCTCCCTCTGCCTGTGTCTCTCTGTCTTTCTTTCTCTCTCTCTCTCTGTCTCTCATGAATAAATAAATAAATAATATTTAAAAAAATTATTGTCACAAAAAATTAAAAAATAAAATTACTGTCACAAAAAAAATTGTATAAAATGAAAAAGAAAGAAGGCTAGGAACCACACATTACACAACCCTCCTCAAGCTCCTTCAACTGTCATTTAATGAAACCATAAAGTATTGAAGAAAATCATTTACCATTCCATCAGCAATAAATAATTTTAAGGACTATTTCAATTAATCCAAATGTCTATTTTTAAAGCACAAAATTCCATTTTTATTACTAAGACCTTTCATTAAATCAACTCTAGACTCATCTTAAAGTTTCAAAATAGAACACTAAATTGGAACAAAAATACATTCCAAAAATTTTCTCTTACTCCTAAGCAGGCTTAAAACACTATAAATTATTAACATGTGACAACACATTCAGATCTTACCACATCCATTTTGGCTTTTTCAAATTCTTGTTTTTCTTTCCTCAGTTTCTCAGCATGCATCAACTCCATCCTAAAGTACTACACAAGGGAAATAATAAACTGAAAATCTTTGAAAATAATTTAATTAGAAATACAGAAGATGCCACTTTTCACACATAAGTATCAGATCTGGGAAATTATGGGAGTAGTGTGAATGTTTTATTTTGTTATGAAACTAGCTGACAAGGAAGGAGATCTTTGTGGGTAGTAGAACAGCTCTGTATTTTGATTCTGGTAGTGGTAACATAAATCTACACATGTAAAAAAAATGACATAGGACCATATGCACGTTATATTGATATCAATTTCCCGATTTTCATATATTATAATTTTATAAAATGTAACCATCAGGAGAAATTGACTAGTGGTATGCAGGACTTCACTATACTATCTTAGTAATTTCCTGTGAATCTGTAATTATTTCAAAGTAAAAAGCAATGGCAAATATATACTATGAAGTTTTGTGAAGAAAAACTAATGCAGGGATCCCTGGGTGGCGCAGCGGTTTGGCGCCTGCCTTTGGCTCAGGGCGCGATCCTGGAGACCTGGGATCGAGTCCCATATCGGGTTCCCGGTGCATGGAGCCTGCTTCTCCCTCTGCCTATGTCTCTGCCTCTCTCTGTCTCTCTCTCTCTCTCTCTCTCTGTGACTATCATAAATAAATAAGTTAAAAAAAATTAAAAAAAAAAAAAAAAAGAAAAACTAATGCATAACATGTAAACTTGGACTTCACAGAGTTTTTAATACTTTGAATTTACGTTACAAGACATATGAAAATCACAAGTTCTTAAAGTGTTTATGTCCTGGGGCACCTGGGTGGCTCAGTCGGTTGGACATCTGACTCTTGGTTTCAACTTACATCACAGAAAGAAACTTTGCTCAGGTCATGATCTCAGGGTCAAGAGATCAAGGCCCAATTCTGGCTCTGCACTTAGCACAGAGCCTGCCTGAGATTCTCTCCCTCTCCCTCTCCCCCTCCTCCCTCTCACATGTATGCACATATGCTCTCTCTAAAATAAATCTTTTCTTTTTAAAGATTTTATTTATTTATTTGACAGAGAGAGAGGGAGAGAGCAAGAGCAGGGGGGAACAATAGGCAGAGGGAGAAGGAGAACCAGCCTCCCTGCTGAGCAGGAAGCCTGATATGGGGCTCAATCCCAAGACCCTGAGATCATGACCCAAGTTAAAGGCAGACTCTTAACTAACTGAGCCACCCAGGCACCCTTAAAGTAAATAAAATCTTAAAAAAAAAAAAAAATTCTCTCTCTCTCTCCCTCTGCCCCTCCCTTGACTCCCTCTTTTTATTTATTTTTTTTAAGATTTCATTCATGTATTCATGACAGACACACAAAAACAGGCAGAGACACAGACAGGGGGAAAAGCAGGCTACCTGTGGGGAGCCTAATGTGGGACTCGATCCCAGGACCCCAGGATCATGACCCGAGCCAAAGGCAGACACTTAACCACCAAGCCATCCAGGCGCCCCCTGACTCCCTCTCTTCAAAAAACAAAATGCAGTACAAGACCAAAAGTCATTGCAGTTGGGACAGTTAGAAAACGTACGAGCATAAAGACTTTTATCTTTTTCCTCGTATCAGATGAGGCTTAATTTTCAATTTATGACAAAACAGTAGTTTCTCTCTTATCCTATTACCTCAGAAAAGGGTAGCTTCTCATAATACAGCATTTCTAGCACTTGTTTTTTTTTTTTTTTTTTTTTTTTTATTTATGATAGTCACAGAGAGAGAGAGAGAGAGGGGCAGAGACACAGGCAGAGGGAGAAGCAGGCTCCATGCACCGGGAGCCCGACGTGGGACTCGATCCCGGGTCTCCAGGATCGCGCCCCGGGCCAAAGGCAGGCGCCAAACCGCTGCGCCACCCAGGGATCCCTGTTTTTTTCTTAATTGAAAGTCTGGTCATCACTGTTCTAGGGCCTCACTCCAAAAAAGATTGTCCAGCAAGAGGAAAAGGAATTATCTATCTCAAAAAAAAAAAAAAAGAAAAAAAAAAAAAGACAATAAAAATGAGAAGCAGACAAAAAAAAAAAAGAGAGAAGCCAAAAGAAGCAGAAAGAAAAAGAGAGAGAAAGGGAGGAAGGAAGGGAGGGAGGAAGGAAGGAAGGAAGGAAAGAAGAAAGAAGATGGGTAGGAGCAAGAAGAAAAAGGACAAAAGTATAAAGATGGCTGGCCCCACAACTGAAAAAGGTAGGTCCTGTTCCCTATCCCTCCCAATCATAACGGGCAGGTCAGAGTTCCCATCTCTCACCAAGAAAATGGAAGATGCACATGGTCAACACCTATACTGGCCAAGAAATATCTTCATTACCTTCTATCTACAGCAGCAATCCCTACTTATCCCTAGCCCCCATAAATCAAAGTATTTTTTTTTAAATCAAAGTATTTTTTAACTTAATAAAGAATGTATGTCCAGAGGCACCTGGGTGGCTCAGTCCATTGGGGGTCTGCCTTCAGCTCAGTCATGATCCCAGAGTCCTGGGATCAAGCCCTACATCGGACTCCCTGCTCAGTGAGGAGTCTGCTTCTCCCTCTTACCTCTCTCTGCCTGCTACTCCCCCTGCTTGTGTGTGCACACACTCACACTCTGCCAGGGAAATAAATAAAAATTTTTAAAAAAGAAAAAGAATGTATGTCCATGAAAGACCGAAACTGAGACATCACCCTCTCATCTTATAGATACACAACTCACTTCTTGATAAAGTTTCGGGCACTCTGGATGGAATCGCAGAGCTCGAAGAAATAGCTGTCTTGCACTTTCTGAAGACAAGCGATCTTCCATTTCCCATTTGGCTGCCATAATCCACAAAGCTATAAATGAAAAATATCAGACTTCATTTCAGTAACTCAACTGAGTCAGACCAAAAAGATCAATGTTTCAATTTTAATACTCAAAGAAGTTTTTTTTAATCTTACAAAAAAGGGGGGGGATGTAGAGAGGGAGTTTCTAATGGTTATCTGTTAAGTGTTATTGCTTTATTTACAGTATTCTGAAGCAAAGACATAAATGGTAACATCTGTGGGTACTTATGTGCCTCATCCAATCTGAGGTCAACGTCATTATACGTCATACAAATTTTAAAAGTGTTAAAATGCTGGAAAAAAATTACTCATTTTAGAATCGATGAAATAAAAATATTTTGTTCTTTTGTTTTATTTTTTTTTAATTTTTTTTTGTTTGTTTTATTTATTTATGATAGGCACACAGTGAGAGAGAGAGAGGCAGAGACACAGGCAGAGGGAGAAGCAGGCTCCATACACCGGGAGCCCGACGTGGGATTCGATCCCGGGTCTCCAGGATCGCGCCCTGGGCCAAAGGCAGGCGCCAAACCGCTGCGCCACCCAGGGATCCCTGTTCTTTTGTTTTAAATAACTCATGATTTTTTCTGAATGGCTCAATTTTAAAAATGTAAAGATAAATTTTTTTTTACCACACCTGTTGGGAATAAAGGCTTTAGAAACAAAAATTTTGTCTTTCTATATAGGAAATCAACCCCACTAAATAAACTTAATAAAAGTCAGCTATGTCACCAGACAAGATTGCTTTTGGTAAAAACAACTCATTGTTGGTAACCACATCTGGACTAGAAGGATTGTGAATGGGAGAGAGCCATTGCTCTGGACTTTTTGAGCATGTGACTCAACCTGAGCACAGTCAACAGAGCATGCAACTCTTGATCTCTAGGTCATGAGTTCAAGCCCCACACTACACATAGAGCTTACTTTATTTTTTTTTTAATTTTTTTATTTTTTTCTTTTAAGTAGGTTCCACACCCAATATGGAACTCAATGCAAGGCTTCTATCTACAAACTCATGACCCTGAGATCAAGACCTGAACTGGAAAAAAAAAAAAAAAGACCTGAACTGGGAAGAAGCAAAAACTTAACTGAGCCATTCAGGCACCCTGGGTATAGGGCTTCCTTTAAAAAAATAAAAATAAAAAAATAAAAAAATAAAAATAAAAATAAAATAAAATATACTTTCAAAAAACTATAAATAAAATACTTTTATAAACAAAAAGAAACTTAGTCCTTCTCACCCACAAATACAGTATCTGACGTATTAAGTGGTATACAATATGCACAGATGAACTAAGAGGCAGCTATTCGGAAACCCAAAGTGCTAAGGCCAAGTACCCATGCTGAGTTATCATAATTTCTTTTAGGGCAGCCCCAGTGGCTTAGCGGTTTAGCGCCACCTTCAGCCCAGGGCGTGATCCTGGAGACCCAGGATCGAGTCATACATCAGGCTTCCCTACATGGAGCCTGCTTCTCCCTCTGCCTGTGTCTCTACCTCACTCTCCTTCTGTATCTCTCATGAATAAATAAATAAAAATTTTAAATAATAATTTATTTTAGGTTTATTAAGCAAAATAAATTCCAAAATAGCTTGAGTCTACATAAAAAGTAGAAGAAAAAAATGACAAGGATCTCATCATACCTGGTTTGTTTGAATGAATAGCCAACATGGCAGAAAATACCTTGCTAAGTTGAGGTTTGGTAGCCTGTAAAAGAGAAAAAGTAATTCTACTTCCTATTCGGTGAAATCATTGTTACTAATCTCTAAGTAATCTGGTACTGTTTCTTACCAATTTAAAATCTAATGGGGCAAAAACCTGCCATTGCAAGGACATATAAAAAATAGACACATCCATAGTTTTCTTCTACCTAAACCACTACATGTAAACATTCTAAATATCTAAAAATTTTCAATTTTACTAAACAAATACATAAAGATCATTTTCTGGCTTAGAAGCCATTTATATAGTCATTCAGATAAACACAAATGTTACACTTAAGTTCAACTTTCTTTAGGTTCTTTTCCCATTTGCTAATCCCACACCTTTGGAGAAAACATGGAGTTCAGTAACCCAAGTATGGGGCTTAAAAGGCAAAAATAACTGAAAGACGGAATAAGAAAGCAAAAGACAGCTGCCCAATACTCACCCATTTCTTACAAAAGACTACATAGGATAGCCAAAGTTGAACATCATCCTGCAAGAAAAGCAATGTGATAAGCTGCCTGAATTTTAACTTTTTATATAATACAACTTTGCACTTATTTTAGAAACGGAAGATTTCAGAAAGACCAATGTGGTAACACATTGCTCAGACTACTAGGCTTTTCCTCACTGAGGCCTTAGATCTCTTAAACGTGGTAACTCCATCTGGCCACCACTCCCTATCTACCGTGCTCCAAGATAAAATTTGTTGTCTACCCAATGTGTTCAATGCAGTTCTTAAATGGTCTCAATCAGGGGTAGCAACCCAAAATTTGTCATTCCCAAGATCCAAAGTACTCCCCATTTACTATATCCCAGTCCCAGAGCCCAACATGAAGAATATCAAGTAAGTGAGGTGCTGTACCTAATCTAACTACTCAGCTTCCACTTCTAAGTCTTTGGTATACTTCACTCAGAGATTTATCCAAACATATCCCAAATTTCTAATCCTTAATTATGTATCAAACTGAGCATTTTCAGTACTATCCTCAAAGAAGAACTAGAAGGTAATGAGATCAATTTTATTAATGCTTTGATCAGTGGTTTCAAATAATGATATCATAATTAGGTTAAATTTTGACACATCCAAGAATAAACAATACATCTGAATATTGATATCATAGTATATACAATACATATTTTCACCTTTCTTATAATTAAAGATGTTCTGATCACTTACTTTCCATTTTGCTGAAGCTCGTCGGAAGACACCTTGTACCCGGTGTACAATAGAATTCTCAATCTCATCCTTCTTAAATGAATACCCAATGCGCTAAAAAGGGACATAAAAAAGCCTCAATTTAATCACATTTATCCACAGCAACATTCCTACTTAGAGTGTAAACAGTAAGGAAAAAGGTAAGGAAAACAAATATTCACAAATATCTCAAATATCCATTATGAGCACATCAACACACAATTTATCAATGCCAACTGCTTCTCAAACCCAAGTTCTAATTAAAGAGCCACACTATATAGTTCTAAATTCTTCCAACTTCCAGAATATCTACTTACAGTTCTTCTTCTCTGAATCAACTCCAAAAGATTAATTTCATACTATGGAAGAAAAACATACAAAAAAAAAAAACCAATAAAATTTATAACCTTTTAAATACAGGAAATATATTTAGTTAAAATCATAAAGCAATTAAGAATCAAGAATATCAAACAAGAGATGCTTGGCTGCCTCAGTAGTTGAGTGTCTGCTTTTGGTTCAGGTCATGATCCCGTGTCCGGGAATCAAGTCCCACATCTGGTTCCCTGCGAGCAGGAGCCTGCTTCTCTCTGCCTGTGTCTCTGCATCTCTCTGTCTCTTATGAATGGATAAATAAATCTTAAAAACAAAAAAATTCTCTCTCCCTCTCCCCCTACACTCCACCTTCTGCTAGTGCTCTCCCTCTCTAAAAATAAGTAAATAAATAAAACAAGATTGGTGCAGCTAGCTGGCTCAGTTGGTAGAGCATGCAATTCTTGATCTCCAGATCATGAGTTTAAGTCCCACTTTGGGCAAAGAGAAGGAAAGAAGGAAAGAAGGAAGGAAGGAAGGAAGGAAGGAAGGAAGGAAGGAAGGAAAAAGAAAAAGAGAAAAAAAAAGAAGAAAAGAAAAGAAAAAGATATAAAGTAAGATAATTTGCTATCACCCATAATTTGTAGTAAATGTCTTAGCAGTCACTGAAAACTCACCCTACATCTGCATAACTCACAAATCCATACATTAGCAAGGTTATAAACATCTTAGATACAAAGAAAGCATGTTACCAAAATCATAACACTTAGAAGATTTGGGGTGCCAGGCTGGTTCAGTCAGAAGAGCACAGGACTCTTGATCTCGAAGTCATGAGTTCCAGCCCCAGGCTGGGTGTATGGATTATTTAAATAAATAAACTTAAACAAAAGAAAAGGAGAGGGGCATCTAGGTAGCACAGCCGGCTAAGCATCGCCTCTTGGTTTCAGCTCAGGTCACGATACCAGGGTTGTGGGATCAAGCCCCACGTCAGCCTCTGCAGTGGGCTTGGGACTCCCTACCTCTCCTTCTGCCCCTCCACACCACTCCTGTGCTCTCTCTCTCAATCTCTTTCAAATAACTAACTAAATCTTTAAAAATAAAGAAAGAAAATCAGTCCTTAAAATGTAGTCTCAGGGTCCCTGGCTAGCTCAGTCAGTTAAGCGTCCAACACTTGATTTCAGCTTAGGTCATGATCTGAGTCATGAGATTGAACCCCATGTTGGACGGGCAGTCCGGGTGGCTCAGCAGTTTTGTGCCACCTTCAGCCCAGGACGTGATCCTGGAGACCCGGATGGAGTCCCACATCAGGCTCCCTGCATGGAGCCTGCTTCTCCCTCTGCCTGTGTCTCTGCCTCTCTCTCTCTGTGTCTCTCATGAATAAATAAATAAAATCTTTAAAATAAATAAATAAATAAACCCCATGTTGGGCTCCACATTCAGTGGGGAGTCTGCTTGAGATTCTCTCCCTCTCCTGCTGCCCCTCCACATGATTGTGCTCTCTCTCAAATAAACAAATAAATCTTTAAAAAAAAAAAAAAAGTAGTCTCAAGCCTAACACAAAGCTCCAGACATGGTCTATTAAGTGCAAAACACTATTTTTCAAACTAACTAACGTCTGCTCAATGCCTACTGTTTGCAATGTCCTCAGCTACCTTGTCCAACACGCTTTAGTATAGTCAGTTAAATTATTTTTCCCTTTTTTCCTTTTTAAAATGTATTACTAAAGTACAGTTGACATACAGATTATATTTTATGATGTAATATGCTCTTGGCTAAGTTTGAGTTAGTGATCTTCTATGAGCTCTCAAATCTTCCAAATACAAGATTAAATCTGTAGCCAGGTCTCACTTGTTCACCTATTGTGTTTTTAAATCTAAGGTCAGAACAGACCTTCAGTCTTATAACATTCCTACTTAATATCAGGTTCTGAAGCTAGATTTTGTTATCCAACATATTAGCTATTCTCTTCCATTTGAAAATTGGTCCAGCATGTATACTTTATATTCACTCAAATCTTCCATCCACTTATAGTACTGAAGAATTTGCAGCATACCGCTTTCCAAGACAGCAGACTTATACACATAAATATTAACTTTCCAATCACCTATTGTCATCAAACCCATTTTCCTTTCTTTTTTTCCCACAACAAAGAGGCTGTCAATTATCTTGCTGAAATGCCGATACACAATTTCTATGGCAGTACCTGATTTACTAACACTATAGAAGAAAAAAAAATTTCAGTTTGCCAAGTACTGAAGCCTTAGTGGAACAATGTTATTCTTAAATCTCCTCTATTCCTGTTCAAAAATTACCATTTAATCATCAATTCTAGAATTTTGTAGAACACTGAATCAAGCTCACCATTCTAGAACTGATTTAAAATTTGTGAAGGGGGCAGCCCCGGTGGCCCCGCATTTTAGCGCCACCTTCAGCCCAGGGCATGATCCTGGAGACCCAGGATCGAGTCCCATGTCAGGCTCCCTGCATGGAGCCTGCTTCTCCCTCTGCCTGTGTCTCTCCCTCTTTCTCTGTGTCTCTCATGAATAAATAAATAAAATATTTTTAATGAAATAAAATAAAATAAAAATAAAATCTGTGAAGGGATTAGGGGCGCCTGAGTGGCTCAGTTGGTTAAGCATCTATCTGCCTTCGGCTCAGGTCATGGTCCCAGAGTCCTGGGATCAAGCCCCGCGTTGGGATCCCTGCTCGGTGGGGAGCCTACTTCTCCCTCTCCCCCGGCCTCTCCCCATTGCTTTCCCCCCGTCTCAAATCAATAAAATCTTTAAAAAATAAAACTTATGAAGGGATTAAAAAGGAACTTATTTGCTTACTTGAACATAATTGATAAAGTCTTCCTTAAAAAGAGCTCTTCGCTGTATTCTGTATTCCAGATCCGAAGCCTTCTTGATGATAGCCCTGAGGAGAAAGCCATTTAACAAGGCTTGAAAAAGAGTACTTGAAAAGAGCATAAGTTAAATAACTTTGGGGCTTTTTAAGTTTATTTTCAATATATTTAAAACACATTTTCCAAAACCTGAAATTCTCAAATAATTATCCTTTGTAAACAAGTATTGTCTTACGTGATTACTTCTGTGTGCTTGGGGGCATCAGGATGTATTTTAAAACTTTTATGAAAATCATCTTAATCGATTGCCAGGACCACTGACATTCCCACCAATAAAGTAAATAATGCTAAGTACATTATTTATACAGGATACTAATATTTATTTTCCCCCAAATTCAGATCACTTAAGTTTTAATAATAATCAAGTATCTTTCCTAAATTCCTCTTACTTCTGAGTTTTCAACGTGCGGTCTAAAAAACCTAGATTGTCTGTACTGTTTCTACCTAGGAAGGTTCATTAATACTACAAAGAACTCACAGGAAAGGATTCATTGTATTTAGCTAGAGAGAACATGTGTATATTAGGAGAATTTAATGCAAGATGTGCAAGGCCAATAAGGGTCTCTAGTTAACAGTAGTGACATGTATTGAATACTCATTAAGAGTCCACATTGCTATGTTCCGTTTCACTAACAAATGTTTAAGGCTCCCACAGCCACATTACTACATTCACAGCCATTGTAAAATGCAGAAACAATCACAGAAAACCATTAAACAAATATTAAATTTAATTCCAACAAATTACTGAATGCCAACTACATGCCAGACATTGTTGGCCGAGCCCTGGCGTAGAACACGAGATTAAACGGTCCCCATCTCCAAGTCTTATTAGAAAGATTTATCTATGGGACGCCCGAGTGGCTCGGTGGTTAGGTCCCCTTGGCTCAGGTCGTGATCGCGGGGTCTGGGATGGATTCTCCCGGCGGGGTGCCCTCAGGGAGCCTGCTTTTCCTTCTGCCTAGGTCTCTGCCTCTCTCTGTGTGTCAATAAATAAATAAAATCTAAAAAAACAAAATTTTTTTAAAGACTGATTTATCTACTCATCCTGGGCTCCGCACAGCACTCCATAGCTTTAGGGCAGGCAGTACACTCTAGTACAACTTACAGTATGCCGCACTGTACGCAAAATGTTTAATTTGTCTCCCCCAACACACGCAAGGTAGGTAGGTCCTGATGGGTAGGTGGGTATCCTGGTTTTACCACCTTTAGAGCCCCAAGAACTGGCTCCATGAAGAGCTCCCGGACGTTTGGTGGGTGAATGGATAGACCACCTTTCAACAGGCGAGAAATTCTGGGCATCAACAAAATCTGAAAATGGGCTCCTGCCAGATTAGGAAAAATAAGCCCAATTAAGAGCCCCCGCATCCCTGCCCCCCGCCACAGGCTCCTTCCTCTCTCCCCTCAGCCGCCCCAGCCCCTCCACTTCCCCAGCTCTCTCTCACTTAATCTCCGCATGACTGAACAGTCCAATGCGCTCCAGCTGTTCCAATTCGGGGAGTCGATCTTCTATGCGTTCCTGAATTATCTCAGCCATGAGGTCACAACCCCGCAACCCACCGAGAGCCTCTCAACTGCCGACACGCGCAGAGAGCGCCCACTTTCGACTCGGGAGACCCAGCCCAGCGCTCGCACGTGCCGACGTAACGTGCGCCCTAGGTCCCGCCTTTTCCGCTTCCGCCGCCTCCGCTGTCGGACAGAGCCCTATAGCCCTTGCGGCGGCTGTCACCTCTCTGTGGCCGATTGTGGGGTTGCCGCGAGGGCCCCTCTGGAGCAGGACTCACGTGGACGCGAGTGGAGGGGCGGGGCCGGCGGGGCGGGGCGGGGCGGGGCTAAGGCACGCCAGGGCAGACGTGGGCGGGAACTCGTGAAGGCACTTCGCCTCCCGGGTTCGGGGCGGGGGTGTTACCTGGAGGGACGGGCAGAGCGTTTCCTGCGGAGTATTGTCTACTTTTATTCCGCTGTCGTCCTATGTCCTTCCTTTCCAGTAGCAAACGTTTGAAAATGCCAGTGATGAAAATCGTGAAGGACGCGGAAACTGGCCCGACTCTCCGTAACACTATGGCTTTGCTTTCGACTGGGCTTACTTACCCGTGTGACAACGCCGGCTTTTCAAGGTGCCCATTAGAATCTCTGGCCGATTAATCTTTGAATGGGAAGGCCTTTTCATTATTTAAATATTCTGCCTCGGTAGACAAAATCTTTCAAAACACATGGCCCTGGGTAGGTATCAAAAAATACATATAATATATATATATATATATATATATATATATTTTTTTTTTTTTTTTTTTTTTTTTTTTTTAAGAAGAGGAGAGCTTGGTATTGAAAAGTTTGGGAGTTACCAAAATAAACCAGTAAGGTGGGACACCTGGGTGGCTCAGTGGTTAAGCGCCTGCCTTAGGCTCAGGGCCTGATCCTGGGGTCCCGGGATCGAATCCCACGTCGGGCTCCCTGCATGGAGCCTGCTTCTCCCTATGCTTATGTCTCTGCCTCTGTCTATATATATCTCTCAAGAATAAATAAATAAAATCCTTTAAAAAAATAAATAAACCAGTAAGGTATAGTCCCTCCTTAAACCATTGCCCAAGCAAGTTAGCATTTCTAAGGGGAACCAGCAGACAATCCAGCTTGGAAGCGACCTTGTTGGTATAATTACTAAACCTGAAATAATAACCTGAATTCTTTTTTAAGTTCTGGCGGATGATAAAAAAAACAAAGCAGGAGTTCTTGCTAGACCTGTTTATTTCAACATTGGCATTAGCACCTTGTGATTTATGAAAGGGGAATAGGTTTAGCAATTAACCATGTTCCACCTCTGTGCCTTTCCTTTTTTTTTTTTCCCCCTCTTTTGCATTTTACTACACTGGTCTCAGAATTGAGGCAAAGGTTGGCTTCAGCTTCATTTCTTGATCCCTGGCTGTAAGTCATGAGAAAGGGAAGAAACTACTGGATATAAAACAAAGATGAAATTTCTTTTTCATAGGAAAATCCCCAGCCTGTGTTAACAGTAAGAGAGTGGGGATGCCACTAGATAGTAAGCTCCAAATGGGTGAGGAATATTTGTTTTGTTCACTAGCTATCTGGTCACTTAGAACAGAGCCTAGAAAATAATAAGCACTCAATAAATAAATACGTGACAGAATAACAAAAGGCACTTAACTAAATTTCTTTAGGTCCAAAGGGCTCAGCAAGCTGAGAGATTTTAATCTCTTCAAGGCAAATTTGATAGATAACTATGATTTTTATATCAACCCAACTCTAAATTTCTTTTTCTTTTTTTTTTTTTTATTTTATTTTTTTTTTAAGATTTTATTTATTTATTCATGATAGTCACACAGAGAGAGACAGAGAGGCAGAGACACAGGCAGAGGGAGAAGCAGGCTCCACGCAGAGAGCCCGACGTGGGACTCGACCCCGGGTCCCCAGGATCGCGCCCCGGGCCAAAGGCAGGCACCAAACCACTGCGCCACCCAGGGATCCCTCTTTTTTTTTACATTGAGAATTTTTACATGCCAGTAATTATCCATGTATGTTCATGTTTTTGTGAATTTACTATGATTTATTTGATGTCATTCACTTAAATTATTTTTCACTGAAGGTCGGTTGTAAATATTCTTATGGTATGTGTTCATGGATGTAGTTTTTTCTTAGGATATACTGCCTATAATCACTCTTAGGACTTTTACAACAACATATTACCATACAGTGCTTTATATTGGGTGTAGCCCTCTTTACTCCCTCTAGGAAAGTGTTGAGAATAGAGCCCTTTTCTTCACACACCACATTGCTAGAGCCTCTCACAAACTGTCTCTTAATCCCCATCTGAGGCAGAACCGTGAAAAAGATGCCATTGGTGGGTCTTGCTGGGTGGGAAGGGGGTCATCTTTGTCTGTGGTCCTCTCCTCACTTATTTTCAAATTTAGCATCTAAGGTTATCCTGCTCGAAGAATTATTATAAGAATAATGTCGAGGGCAGCCTAGGTGGCTCAGTGGTTTAGTGCCAACTTCAGCCCCGGGTATAATCCTAGAGACCCAGGATCGAGTCCCACGTCAGGCTCCCTGCATGGAGCCTGCTTCTCCCTCTGCCTGTGTCTGCCTCTCTCTCTATGTCCCTCATGAATAAATAAATAAAATCTAAAAAAAATAAAAATAAAAAAATAAAAAGAATAATGTTGGCCGCCTGGGTGGCTCACTTGGTTAAGTGTCTGCTTTTGGCTCAGGTCATGACCTCCAGGTCCTGGGATGGAGCCCAGCATCAGGCTTCCTGCTCAGTCTGCTTCTCTCTCTTCCTCTCTCTCTCTGCCTCAGCCACCTGTGCACCTGTGCATGCATGTATGTGCACAGCTGCTCTCTCTCTCAAATAAAATCTTTAAATAAATTAATTAAATAATAATGATGTCAAAGCCTTTTTGTTTCCTCTGCATCTCAGTATAACTATCTCTTATCTAGGGCTTCTAGGTTCCCAGCTACTGTGTGCACTGTTTTATGTTCCTTATATATTAACTCACCTACTCTGATCACAAATATTTTTAATTTTTTTTTAAATTTATGATAGAGAGAGAGAGAGAGAGAGAGAGAGAGAGAGAGAGAGGCAGAGACACAGGCAGAGGGAGAAGCAGGCTTCATGCACCGGGAGCCCGACGTGGGATTCGATCCCGGGTCTCCAGGATCGCGCCCTGGGCCAAAGGCAGGCGCCAAACCGCTGCGCCACCCAGGGATCCCGATCACAAATATTTTTAAATATCAACTTAAGGAGCACTTGAAGAGGGGGAAAAAAAACTGCTAGAGAAAGCCCAATACAGCAGAAGAAATTGTGTTTAAATAATGCTCACTGTGTCTCAGAATCCTTAGATGAGCACACCTAGTTAAGGAACCGCAGGGTCAAAGAAAAAGTGCTCTTGAGTCTGGAGCTCTAAGGTGCACCTCAGAAAACCTGATATTTCTTATAGTATTTAATTGGATCTTCAAAACCCACCGTGAATGTCAGATTGGTAAACAAGTACTACCTGGGAGGGGGTACCAGGGAGCCCTCTGAATGTTGGTAGTGTTCTATACCTACTTGATCTGGGTGATCACTATACATATATATGGGTATATGCACATGTAGAAATCCATCCATTGAAGTATATACTTAAGATTTGTGCACTTTATGGGGGCCCCTCAGTGGTTTAGTCGATTAAGCATCTGCCTTCAGTTCAGGTCATGATCCCAGGGTTCTGAGATGTACCCCTGTGTCAGGCTACCTGCTCAGCAGAGAACCTACTTTCTCTCTCTCTCTCTCTCTCTCTCTCTCTCTCTCTCTCTCTCCCCTCCCTCCCTCTACCTCTCCCCCAGCTTGTGCTTCCTCTTTCTCTTCCTCCTCTCCCTCAAATAAATAAATCCAAAAAATAAATAAATAAAATCCTCTTTAAAAATTGTGCACTTATGAAAATTACACTTTATTTAAAAAAAAACATTTTAAGAGGGATGCCTGGGTGACTCAGTAGTTGAGTGCGTCTGCCTTCAGCTGAGGGCGTGATCCTGGAGTGCCAGGATTGAGTCCCGAGTTGGGCTCCCTGCACGGAGCCTGCTTTTCCCACTCCCTCTGCCTGTGTCTCTGCTCCTCTCATGAATAAATAAATAAAATGTTTAAAAAAATTATTTTAAGATTATTTATTTGAGAGGGAGAGAGAACACAAGCAGGGAGGAGGGGCAGAGGGAGAGGGGAAAACAGACCCCTTGCTGAGCACAGAGCCCAATGCAAGGCTCCATTCCAGGACCCCAGGATCATGATCTGAGCTGAAGGCAGACGCTTAATCGACTGAACCAAACAGGCACCCAAATGAGCCACCCAGGCACCCCTGAAAGTTACACTTTAAAAGAAAACAGTAATGACCAGACCCTCTCTTTGAAGATACCATTCTCTTCAAGAGCTTCAACTATCATTTTTATATATGTGGCAGGGTCAAAATATGGAAACACAAATGACCAGAGCCTTCTCCCTTTGCAAAAGAGTTCACACAAATTCTACATTCTAGCCCACAATATATTAGATTTCATTTTAATTTTTAAAAAATTTTTTGTTTACAATTTTTTTTAAGATTTTTTTTTTTTTTTACATAATCTCCACACCTAATGTGGGACTCAAATACTCAACCCTGATACCAAGAGTCATATGCTTTACTGACTGAGCCAACCAGGAGCCCCTAGTATTCATTTTATTTATTATTTTTTAAAGATATTATTTATTTATGAGCGACAGAGAGAGAGAGAGAGAGAGAGAGAGAGAGAGGGCAGAGACACAGGCAGAGGGAGAAGCAGGCTCCATGCAGAGAGCCCGACATGGGACTGGATCCTGGGTCTCCAGGATCACGCCCTGGGCTGCAGGCGGCGCTAAACCGCTGCACCATAGGGGCTGCCCTCATTTTAATATAAATTTTTTAGATTTTTTTTCCCCAGATCATCACGTAAGATTAATCCTAGAAAGGTGTATGCTGCTCCCCCCATGTTGTAGAAACACTTGGCACCATGGTGTATGAGCCAATTTGGAAAATAGAAAAGAGAGGGTCTCAAAGTCCCAAGACAATCTGTTAAGAACTCTGACAGATAGATGAACAGTAGCCCGATATTGTCACCAAAGTATGTAAACTTCATGATAAACTTGAACAATTCCTTAGGATATTCCTTGTCATATCTGAAGACTAATTTCATGGACAGCTCAATGCTTAAAAACAACAAACACTCTCTTTTTTCCATTTTTAAATTTTATTTATTTATTCATGAGAGACAGAGAGAGAGAGGCAGAGACACAGGCAGAGGGAGAAGCAGGCTCCACGCAGGGAGCCTGATGCAGGACTTGAGCCCAGGACTCTGAGATCACGACCTGAGCTAAAGGCAGATGCTCAACCATTGAGCCATCCAGGCATCCCTCTCTTTTTTCCATTATTATTATTATTGTTGTTGTTGTTGTTATCATTAGGTAAAGAGAAATACCTAATTTCAGTGATAATGAGAGGTGAGACACCTGGAATCCCCTTCCCCCTACCTTGTTCCTGAGTCCCCTGCCTGCTTCTCCCACACAGAGCTCTGGGAGACTTCAAAGTCAAACAGAAGTGATAGACCCAGACTGCTCTTTGATGCCTAAGAATATCAGAGCTCTTAGTTTGATGTGAATGCAAAGCATCTGTACTTTTCAAACCTTTCACGTTATCTCACATTGCTAACAACAAAAGCTGAAAAGTTTGAGGTGACACACATTACACACATTAAAATATTTGGAACCAGGAACTTTTCATTTCTTTTTCTATTATATATAGCTTCTTTTACTTTACAAACCACACTGGATAGTAAATTACTTCTGGCACGCAGCCTTGTCAGCTTGCCAAATTTCAACTGGAGCAAGTTTTTACAGCAGGGCTAATAAGCCCTGAAAATTAGGAGGTAAGTATAATGGAAATAATGACATAGTCTTTAACTGCAGGAGCATAGAATGACAACGTGAGATTCTAATAGATTCTACTTTTAAAAGTTTTTTTATTCTAACGAAATCTTTTTTAAAAAATTTTAGGTTATTCTACTTCAAAACACATGTAAATGGAAAGAGTTTCTTTTAATTGGTGAAAAGCATTTTTGTGGTTTTTTTCTTGTGGCTTAAGTTATTGCTTTTTGCAAATTTGAAAAAAAGAAAAACAAAAAGAAAACCAAGAATATGGTAGTTTGGGGGTAGCAACCTACTATTAAAACAAACTGACATCCTGAAAAAACATGTTCTGAAATGATTGGCTTCCAGAATGGGGCTTGGCGATTGTGTATGAATATATTTCTTCAAAGCTGTAGCTGATTAGGTACATCAACTTTGTTTCAGTTTGTCCCTATTTCAGATAGAAACCCAGTTCCTGCTGAAGCAAATTTCAGGTCTTTATCAAACAAAGCTTCAAAAAATTGAAAGTAAATATCACATTTAATTTTTATCACTGAACAAAACAGGAGGGATCTGCTATGTGGTAAATATCCATTTCTCTAAATTTAATTCTTACATCCATTTTTATTCACAATTTACAAGTTGATGAGGAAAATTTTTTTCCCTTCTTATTTTGCCCTCCAATTAGACCTGGACTGATTAGTCTCAGCACCACATGCTTGCTCAATCCCAAACTGTTTTAAGGTTTAGAGTTTGTGTGTATGTATTTAACTATACTAAAATAAAATGGCCTTGCTCCAGAAATGTCAGCTTTCTTATAGTTCCCCCACCATACCATGCATGTTATTTTATACTTCTATTAACACACACTATTCCCTTATGCCTGGAATATCTTGTGTCCTAGTATCCATTTAGTCATGGGGAAAAAAAAAGGGGACGCTTATCCTTAACATCCCACCATCCCACTATCACCACCAATTAGTGTACTTACATACATATATATAAAGGGCTCAGACTTTGAATCTTTTTTCTCCCTCTCACTGATTCTCTAGGAGATTTCATCCAGGCCCATTATACTAAATATCATCTTCAGTGCAGTCCAATAGAACTTTCTGGAATGATGGAAATATTCTTTATCGTCACTATCCAACCATCCAACAGTAGCCATGAGCCCCATGTAGCTACTGAGTACTTGAAATGTGGCTAGAGCAACTGAGAAACTGGACTTTTTATCTCATTTAATTAATAAAAATTTAAATTGCCACATGTAGCTAGTGGCTGCCACATTGGACAGCCAATTTTATTTTTATTTTTATTTTTTAAAGAATTTATTTATTCATGAGAGACACAAAGAGAGACAGAGACAGGCAGAGAGAGAAGCAGGATCCCCACAGGGAGCCCAATATGGGACTCAATCCCAGGACCCCTGGGATCAGGCTGAGCCAAATGCAGACATTCAACTATTCAGCCACCCAGGCACCCTGGACAGCCAATTTTATAGCACCAATCATAACTGTCTCCTGGGGGTGCCTGGATGGCTCAACCAGTTTAGTGTCTAACTCTTGGTTTCAGCTCAGGTCATGATCTCATGGGACATGGATCGAGCCCCAATTCAGAATAAAGGTTTTCTCCCTCTACCCCTCCCCTTTAACGCGTGTACTTTCTCTCAAATAAATAATCTTTAAAAAATAAATAAAAATAACGTAACTGTCCCCTGAACTCCAGACCCATGCCAGTATATCCAACTGCCTACTCAGCACCTCCACTTGGAGATCTTACAGGCATTCCAAAGTTAGTATGTCCAACACCAAGCTCTTATGTTGTTCCCCAAAACCTGCTCTTACTACCATCTTCTCCATCTTGGTTAATGGCAATTCCATTCTTCTGGTTTCTCAGACCAAAGCCTGGGAGCTGTCCCTGACTTCACATCTAAATTTGTCAGCAATCCTCTCTGTTGTATAAAATATAGCCAGACTAGGACTTCTACCCGTCATTGCTACCACTGTCATCCGAGTGCAAGTCACCATTACTTTTCACCCAGATTATTGTGGTAGCCTCCAACCGGCCTCCCTGCACTCTTGAGTCCATTCTTAATAGTAATCTATTCTTGACAGCAGCCAAACTTAAAATATAAGTCAGACCATGTCACTGTTCTGCTCAAAGCCCTACATGGCTTCTTGACTCAGAATCAAAACTAAAATCCTTGCAGTTGCCTACAAAGTGTCATGTGGTTTGGTTCTCTGCCCTTTCCTTTCCTCTCTGACCTTATTTCCTACTCTTCTCTGGTCTCCTCCACTCTTCCACTCCAGATACATTAGCCTGCTTGGTATCTCCACAACATGGCAATACAGGGCCTTTGCACTGGCTAGAATTCCCTCAGCCTGCAATCCTCGTCCCCAAATAAATTCATGGCTCATTCCCTCACCTCCTTCAGATCTTTCTCAAATGTGTCACTCTCTCAAGGAAGCCATTCATATTTTGTTTTTTATTTTTTTAAGATTTCATTTATTAGAGAGAGAAAGAGAAAGCACGAGCAGGGGGAGGGGCAGAGGCAGAGGGAGAGGTTGACTCTCTGCTGAGCAGAGAGTCTACCATGTGGGGCTTGATCTCAGCACCCTGGGATCATGACCCAGGAGGCAGATGTTTAACATTTAACCAACTGAGCCACCCAGAGGCCCCAAGGATGCCATTCATATTTTAAATTGCACTTCCTGGGGCAGCTGGGTGGCTCAGTTAGTTGAACACATCAGATTCTTGATTTCGGTTCAGGGGATGATCTCAGAGTCCTGGAATCGAGCCTCATGTAGGCTTCATGCTGAGCATGGAGTCTGCTGGAGATTCACCCCCTCTCCCTCTGCCCCTCCCCACTGCACTAACTCTCTCGAAATAAATAAAATCTTCTTAGAAAATTGTACTTCCTACCTTCAACGACTCTTACTCTACATGCTTTTTCCTCCTCTGCATCACTGATCACCATCTAAAATATGGTGTTTAGGGGCACCTGGGTGGCTCAGTGGTTTAGCATCTACCTTTGGCTCAGGTTGTGATCCTGAGGTCCTGGGATGGGGTCCTGCATTGGGCCCCCCGTAGGGAGCCTGCTTCTCCCTTTACCTATGTCTCTGCCTCTCTCTGTGTCTCTCATGAATAAATAAATAAAATATTTAAAATAAAATAAAAAATAAAATAAAATATGGTGTTTATTATTTATCTCTCCTCACATACACTGAAACATAAACTCTCTGGAGCTGAAATTGTCTGCTGCTCAATCTCCAGAGTTAGGCATGTAGTTATGTGCTCATTACATATTCATTGAATAAATAAATGAGTATTTGTATAGTGCCATTACTTAGTTTGTGTTGTAACTTATGTTTTCATTTGCCTACCCTTCATAATACTGTGACTTCCATGGGAGAGAACTAGTATTTGATTTATGATTGAAGTCCCTAGAACCTAACAATGGAAAACCTTACTCAATAAACATTCACTGAAAGGAAACAACTCTACATTATGCATAATACCTGTTATACAAGTCACTCACAGTGTTTAATTTGCCCAAAACCGTTCCTAAAGGACACTGAGCTACCCACAGCTACTTTTTTCTTACCATCTGACTCTGGGCAATTTGTCACTACTGATCAGACCACAAGGAAGCTCCTGACTCAAGACAACCAGTCTATTAGTCTATTGACTGGCCACAAACCTGGCATGAAAAGATGAACTGGACTAACTTAACTCTCCCTCTCTGGACTCTGAATTAGAAGAAAAAAGAGAATTACATGATGGGAACATAGGAGTTAAAACATAGGAGTTAGAGATAGAAGCTTGAGGAGTTTGAGGAGGCAAAGCTGTAAGGAAGCAGAAACTATGAGTAAGTAGAACTAGGAAATATGGAAAAGGTATACAGAATGAAGAGGGGAGTGAGACAGGAGCATGGTACCTAAAAGAAAATGGAGAGTCACTGAATTATATTAATTATATTAACAAGAGCATGGGACGCCTGGGTGGCTCAGCGGTTTAGCGCTGCCTTCAGCCCAGGGCGTGATCCTGGGGACCCAGGTTCAAGTTCCACATAGGGCTCCTTGCATGGAGCCTGCTTTTCCCTCTGCCTGTGTCTCTATCTCTCTCTCCCTGTGTCTCTCACAAATAAATAAAATCTTAAAAATATATATAATATATAAATATATATGAACAAGAGCACCCTGGAAAGACAAATTACTCATGTAATTGAGGTACTATTTTGAGATGTTTTGAATATAGTTCTTTCAGAGCTCCTTCTTGCTCTCTGTGTCAGCTTACAATAAAACCCAATTGCTTGAGGTGCCTTAAGGGATGATTGTCTGTTCTTTACAACCCTTAACCCCACTAGATACCAATACTCAGTTCATACAGTTGCTGGCATGTGTAGAAGTATGAGGGGATTGTCATTTAACCGACATTTCTACCAAATGACAGATAGATTTGAGATGTTCTTCAAAGCCTTTGGCAATCGACCCTTGAAGCTTTGAGCATTTATTAAGAAGCACGGGGCGGGGGGGAGGGGGTCATACTCTCTATCGGCAAGCTAGCATCCACTTACAGTGTGAATGTACTTTGCTTTAAACAAATTTGAAACTCTGGATTTACAGCAACAGATTATTATTTGATCACTTTTAACAATCTTTTATTTGTCAGTTTTATTACAAAAGTAATATACTTTAGAAATTCAAATGCCACTTTCTTTTAAATGGTGAGGATTTATGAACCAAAAGAGAGCTACAAACCTCAAGTTCCCCTGCTACGTTTCAGTGAATACCACTGGCTTGGGAAAACACAAAGCACCTAAGGAAAAGGCTTTCTGCTTCAAAGACTTGGTCACAATCTTTCTCTCTTTCCTTCTCCATTAGTAGCCCTCCCCTATGGGTCCACACAGCTGCCACTACCACAGAGAAAGCCAGCTATTTCAAAATGTAGTTGCTACTTTGCTCCAAGGGCAGTGGGGCATAACAGTTAAGACCACCAGCTTTATTTGGAGTACATTTTGGCAAGTTCTACCAACATTTTACACATACATGTCTTAAGGCTCAGCATTTCCGACGTCTACAAATCTATGCTACAGAAATACTAACAAAAGTGCACAAACATACATATAAAGAAGGCAACTGAAGCAATATTTGAAAACAGCAAAACATTGGAAAGATCCTAAATTGTCCATCAGGCACATGGTTCAACAAATTATAGTACATCCACACACAGGTACACTATGCAACTATTAAAGAGAATGAGGAGTATGTGTGTATGAAATACAATAAGTTATATGTTATTAAATCTGAAATGGCAAGTTGCAAGACAGTAGTTATCGTAAAATTCATTTTAAATGTGTAGGTGTATTGTGAGAAAAAAAAATTGGAGGATTGCCTGCTAAATCATTCACACATTGGTTACCTTTGAGCAGTGGAATAGGAAATGTCTACCTTGGTATATTAGTGAGTAATATAACAAAGGCATATCATTGTAAAATTTCTATTTAAATAAAATATTTTAACAGGAAAAGTAAATGAAAGAGGATTCAGAATCAAATTGTTTCAAATTCCAGCTCCATCGTCTTTTTAGAGTTATTTTGGATATTAAAATGAAAATTTGCTTTATCTTAACTTCAGATTGACACTTCACAGCAATTGCTTGAAATACCTCAGCTTTTGTTTATACATTATAGCTTTTAAATACCAGAGAAGATTCTGCCTTAAGGAACCTGTGATCTGTTTTACGTGTCAGGAACACTTTTTGTAAGGTGAGTGATTTCACTCCCTCACTTATGTGTTTGCTAATAAGATACCCATAATAAATAGGGCATATTCTGTCTCTTTTGCAAATCCTGCTCCCTTTTCTCCCCATTTCACCCCAAGCCTCCACAACCTGGGAGCTGTCCAGGTACAAATTAACATTTAAAAAGACTTCAAGTTGTTCACACAAGCAGCTCTATTATTGCTTTCTCTTTTTACAGCCTTGGTCTGCTCAAAAACCCACACTCAAATTGGATCACATCCACTCCAGCCAGCACCCAGGTATTGTGGGCGAGAGGCCGCTTTTGGCTACAAACTCCTTTATTCATTCTAAAATAACTTCATTCATAAGGTTCATCGAACAAGTAGTTTGTGCCCACCACGGGCTCTGACAAAGCACTTTGCCTACCTTGTCACTAATCTTCACCGCAGCTCTGTGGGTGGGTGAAGTGTCACTTACCAGGGGAGCAAACCAGAGTTCCAAAGGTAAAGTGACTCGCGCAGGATCACACAGCTAGTCCCAGGGGGAGCCTGCTGGGAAATCCGGGCTTTGAGGTTACTAAAGGACACCAACGGTTCTTTTTTTTTTTTTTTTTTTTTTTTTTACTTTTTTTAGTTAACAAGTAAAACAAACAAACAAAAACCAGTGCTCTAAAACTCGTCAAGAGAAACAGCGCTCGCTCCCGCCACCCCGCTCGTGCTCTCCCTCCTGTTGGGACCCTCAGGTGTCCGGGGCACCCACCGGGAGCGCTCCGAGCCCGGTCTCCCTGCCCACCGCCCTGCACTCCTAAAGTTGCACAGACTTAGCCCCGCTATCACCCAGACAGCGCTCCGCCGTCATCCGCCGTCAACCCCTCGGTGCTGTGTACTTCACTCTCGGGACCCCTCCTCGGTCGGGCCAGCACCGCCGCCGCCGCGGTAGCTAGCCTGGCCCGGGCTGAGAAGCCACCGGCCCCCGGGCCCGGTTCCCCGGCCTCCCCTCCCACCCTCCTCTGGCTGCGGGGCGAGGGCCGGGCCGCACGCCAGGGTCGGAGTCCAGGGGGTGACCCGCGGGGCTCCGGGCGTGAGGAGGGTCTGGGGCGAGGGTCCTCGTGGCAGGCCAGGGCTTGGGTCTGAGGGGGAGGGCAGGCCGGGGGGCGGGCTCCGCGTTCGAGGTCAGGGGTCAGAATGGTGGCGCGCCCGGGGAGAGGGGATGAAGGTCAGAGCTGGGGAGCGAGGGCCGAGGGGGGTCAGGGCTGAGGGCCGGGGTCAGGACGGCGATGGTCGGACTTGCGGGCGGGGGCCAGGGCCTGAGGCGAAGGTCGAGGCGGTGCGGCGAGGGGCGAGGGGCGAGGGGCGGCGTCATGCGGCGGGAAGCGGGGTCCCCGCGAGGAACAGGGTCCGGGGGCGGCGGCGGGCGGCTGGCGGGGGCTGGGGGGCGTCGGGCCGTCCGGGCTTAGCGGACCGCCGGGCGCTGGGGGGGCGGGCAGCGGACGGGCGGCGGCGCTCCCCAGCCGCGGCCCTTTGAGGCTCGCCGGGGCCCCGACAGGGCGGCCGCGCTCGCGGGCGAGCGCGCCCACCCCCGCTCCGGCCTCGTCCCCGCAGCCCCTCGGCGCCTGCGGCCGCAGCCCACCTCGACAGCCGCCGGAGGAGAGCAGTGGGCCCTTCCCGGCCACCCAGTCCCCGGGGGAGGCGGGCAGGTCCCGGGCGCCTGCGGCCTTCGGCCTTCGGCGTGGGGAGGCGCGGCGGCCTCAGGCTTCGCGGCCCCGCGGCCTCCGCTGCTCGGCCGAGGCCCCTCCCAGGCCCGAGCGCCCAGGGAGCACCCCCTGCCCGTTCCTGCAGGCTGGGGGCGGGGTCCGAAGAAACCCCTCCAACTTTCCCTCGGATTCCCCCCCTTTAAGTCCTTTATCGGGCCCAGGGGGTCCAAGGCTGGAGCAGTTTCGGAGGGAAATTTCCTTTATGGGGGGTGGAGAGGTGTCTGTTTGGAGCGTATGGTTCATTTTCACTGGCCTTTCGTCGACGGTGCCCCCCCACCCCACACACTCATCCTCCTCCATCCTCCCCAAACCGTCATCACGAATGGGAGTCAAATTTTTAATTTACGTTACGAATCTGAAAATAGTTTTCACAGTGAGTCTGAGTAATATATTACGATTATATCTCCTTTCCCATCAGGCTTTTAAAAATTCTTTTCCGTGCTGTTAATCATTGTCTCGATTCTTTGTTTTCTATGTATCTATCATTAAATTTTCCCAGTGGGCTACCCAAACTGTAAATTGCCATTCATTCAATCTCATCAGGTAATATGTCTGTTGTTTTCTTGGAACTATGCCTCCCGTTCCAATCACGTGTTGCTCAGTAGGCCAACTGCACAGCTGTTGTTCGGGATTTCCCTTCACCATCATCCTGGGAATATTCTTTGCTTCATTTTGGGAGTCCCTGTGTCCTTGGATTCTGTATCTTGCTTTTCTCCGTCATTTTGATACAGCACATCTACCAGTAGCTTCCTGAGAAAAGATATCAAAGAGGTTGGGGGTTTGGGGTTTTTTGTTTTTGTTTTTTTGAGACTTTGCAAGTCTGAAAATATCTTTTTTTTTAAGTTTATTTTTTAGTAATCTCTACACCAATGGTGGGGCTCGAACTCACAACCCTGAGATCAAGAGTTATGTGCTCTTCTGATTGAACCAACCAAGCGGCCCTGAAAATATTTTTCACCTCCTCACTTAACTGATGTGATCATTTGTTTGAGTATATAATACTAGGATGGAATTCATTTTTTCTTAGGACTGTGAATTGTCTACCTTCCAATTTTACTGGTGAAATTCTTCCTTTTTTTTTTTTTTTTTTTGGTGAAATTCTTCTATACATGACCCATAAGGCTATGTGTATTACCCTATTGTTATTACTATTTTTGGAAGCTTTGATAATCTACTATGTTTGATATTTTGAAAATACACAATGATATGCCTTGATATGCATATTTTCATTCTTTGTGCTAGATATTCAAGGGCTCTTTTAATTTAGAGACTCTTGCCCTTCAGTTCTGGAAATTTTCTTCCATTATTTTTCCTTTGCATTGTTCATTAGATCTCTCCCCTCTACATACTTATACTTTGCCCCGTTCTGTCCCCCATCCATCTCTATTCTTACTTTCTCAAATTCCTATTATTTGTATGTTGGCATTTGCAAATAATTCTAATCCTCTCATCTTTTTTCTTCCATTTCTTTCTTTTTTCTTACTGCCTTCAAATTTCCTCAAGTCTTTTTTCCAAACTTTTCATTTTCCATTTTCCACTTTGCCTTCTACATAATGGTGTGCTAGTAAGTGTCTAACAACCAACTCTTTGACGAGGAGGGAAAAGCCTTGATTGGTAGTGTTTGCCTATTTCCATAATGTAAATATTTCTACCATGGCTGATTTCAAGCTACCAAATGACATCACTGAAAGCAGAGTTGGAAGAGATGCACAATAGTATATTATTCTATTAGTGTTTATTTTTTTTAAATATTTTATTTATTCATGAGAGACATAGAGAGGCAGAGACACAGACAGAGGGAGAAGCAGGCTCCATGTAGGGAGCCCAATGCGGAACTCGATCCCGGGACTCCAGGATCATGCCCTGGGCTGAAGCAGATGCTTAACCACTGAGCCACCTAGGTGTCCCACTACTAGTGTTTCTACCATATAGATACAATAGATAAATAATCTCAAGAATATAGATAACATGGGACGCCTGGGTGGCTCAGCGGTTAAGCATCTGCTTCAGCTCAGGGCATGATCCTGGAGTCCCGGGATCGAGTTCCGCATCGGGCTCCCTACATGGAGCCTGCTTCTCCCTCTGTCTGTGTCTCTGCCTCTCTCTATGTCTCTCATGAATAAACAAATAAAATCTTTTAAAAATTTTTTAAATAAAGATTTTATTTATTTATATTTGAGAGACCGAGATCGTGTCAACATAGCGGAAGAGAGCACAAGCAGGGAGGAGAGGAATAAGCGGGCTCCCCACTGAGCAGGGAACCTGGCATAGGGCTCAGGGCTCCATCCCAGGACTCTGGGCTCATGACCTGAGACAAAAGCAGACGCTTCACCAATTTAGCCACCAAGGCACCCCCTCTTGAACAAATATTGATCAGGCATCTGCTATGAGCAAGATCTTAAGCAAGAGACTGAGGATACAAAGATGAATATTATACATTTCCTTTCTTTGAGATACTCCCAGTGTAAGAGAAGAAAAACTTAAATACATACTATTGAATGTGATAAGTATAAAAAACAGTATGCACAAGTACTATAGGAATGCCTAGCAAATGATTAATTCAGCCTGGGGGATCAGCCAAGGAAAAATTCAGCTTGTCTTTCCTTGTCTTTTAGGTCTAATAGTGGATTGGGATTTTTGTTTCATTAAGCTTTATATACTTTCTCACCACAAGCCCTAATGGTAAAGTGTAGTTTTCATTTTGAAGACTGCTATCTCTCCCTCTTTTTTTTTTAAGTGACAAGAATGTCCTCAGAATAAACTGCTTTCAGTTAAGCACAAAAATTTTAGAATGAACTAACAAAAGAATTCTTTAAGCTATCAATGTATGAGAAAGGAATATTAAAGTATGTATGCCAAGTTTCTGGAGTATTTACAAGTATGAATAGAAGAAATGTCATGGAAATCATGTGAAAAATAACTAGAAATATTAAGAGTATATGGCAGTGAAAAAATATACATTAAAGATGTAACGGAGGGGACACCTGGGTGGCTCAACGGTTGAGGGTCTGCCTTTGGGTCCAGGGTCCAGGGATGGAGTCCTGCAGGGAGCCTGCTTCTCCCTCTTCCTATGTCTCTGCCAAACTCTCTGTGTCTTTCATGAGTAGATAAATAAAATCTTTAAAAAAAAAATTTAACTGAGGGTTGCCTCGGTGGGTGGCTCAGTCAGTTAATCGTCTGCCTACAGCTTGGGCCATGATCCTAGGATCCTGTAATGGAGCCCCACATCTCATCAGGCTTCCTGCTCAGTGGGGAGTCTTCTCCTTTTCCTTCTGCCCCTACCCCTTGCTTATGCTCTGTCTCTCTCAAATAAATAAATAAAAATCTTTAAAAAAAAAAGATGTAAGTGAACTATAAGCTTCCCAGAAATCATATATATATATATATATCATATATGTATATATGATATCATAAGATTGGTAATTAGCAGAAGATCACAACGATTTTTCTGACCCAAAATATTTTAGGTTATGATCCCATTCCAGAGTGAGAATACATGATCTAGCAGAAGTTTTTAATTGTGTAGAGAAAATAGCCCCAAAAAGTTTTTCTTTTTTTTTTTTAAAAGATTTTTATTTATTTGTGAGGGACACAGAGAGAGAGAGGGAGAGACAGAGGCAGAGGAAGAAGCAGGTTCCCGGGGCAGCTCTGGTGGCGCAGCAGTCTAACGCCGCTTGCAGCCTGGGGTGTGATCCTGGGGACCCTGGATTGAGTCCCACGTCAGGCTCCCTACAAGGAGCCTGCTTTTCCCTCTGCCTCTTCCTCTGACCCTCTCTCTCTCTGTGTGTCTCTATGAATAAATAAATAAAATCTTTAAAACAAACAAACAAACAAAAAAGAAGCAGGCTCCCCACTGGGAGCCTAATGTGGGACTTGATCCCAGGACATGGGGATCATGCCCTGAGCCAAAGGCAGATGCTCAACCGCTGAGCCACCCAGGTGCCCCTGAAGTGATTTTTCTAAGGCTACATAGATATTGGCTGAGCTAGGATTAGAGGACCGAGGTGTCCTGACTCACACTTCAGTGTGTCTTTCCTCACAATACCTTCTATATTTACCTACAGACAAGCTCTGATGTCCGCCAAGCAGTAGAGAAACAACTTTATGTTCTTTTTTTTATTGAGTAGTTCAACAAACATTTATTGGGTGCTGGTCCTACAATAAGCCATAGATAGATGCATAGATGAATTAGACATTAACTAATAGGGTAGACAAGCACATATGCAGTGTGGGTAATTTATTCTATCAAAGAATATTGGGGGATGTTTTTATGCCAGAAATAACATCTGAATTAAAGTGATAAATGTGTATAATTTTGGCAAGGGAATGGGGGAAGACATTCCAAGCATATTAAGAAGGTGTAGAAATAAATGTTATGGAATAATGCTGAACCTAGGATGACAGAGAGTAAGCAGTATGGCCAGGAAGAGAAAGAAATAAGAGGATAGGAAGGACTCTGATTTGCAAGGCTTTTCCCTGAGAAATTAAGGGTATTGATTAACTTTGCAAAAGGCTCTATCTCAGTTTTGTTTGAGTCAGGAATCAGTAGCTTAGGCATTTAAAAAAGTGTTCAAACTTATGGCTTTCTAAACCACTTGTTATATGCTATACCTCCCTCTGAAATACTTCTGAATTCACAGTGCCAGGAAACATTTAGCCCAGTATAAAACAAATTCCCCAATCCTGTTTGGGAGTTTTATGGTGAACTCATTCTCTCTGTTCATGTTATATTGTTATTCCTTCTTCTGCTCAGACACTTCAGTAAAATTTTAAGATTTCTAAGCAATTAAAATTTCTCTTCTAATGAGAAAAAAAAGGAACTCTGCCTTAATGGAGTATATACGCAACATAATTACAACCATACAAATATAGTTGATAATACAATTTTCTAGGGGCCAGTAAAGTGAGAAACCTGAAACATGCCCCTTATGGTGGGGACTTATGTATAACTAAAAAAGAAGTTCCCAGTCTAGAGAGTGAGGTCTGCCAGTAAGGAGGAGGCATCACTGTTAAATGAACTTCAACTGGGGGATCCCTGGGTGGCTCAGCGGTTTAGCGCCTGCCTTTGGCCCAGGGCGTGATCCTGGAGTCCCAGGATCGAGTCCCATGTCGGGCTCCTGGCATGGAGCCTGCTTCTCTCTCCTCCTGTGTCTCTGCCTCTCTCTCTCTCTCTCTCTCTTTCTAGGTCTATCATAAATAAATAAATAAATAAATAATAATAAATAAATAAATCTTTAAAAAAAATGAACTTCAACTCATTTGCTACCCCCATTGCTTCTCCCTCACCAGTGATTGCTGGGAAGGGCCAGAAGCAGTGCTGTGTATGCTTTAACTTAAGAAATTTGGTTGTCATATACCTCCTCTCTGACATTTCAAAGTTTCTGGGAAAATGAAATCAGCTCTTTCTCTTTTTATTGTTTTTTAAGATTTTATTTATTTATTCATGAGAGACACACACAGAGAGAGAGAGGCAGAGACAGAGACAGGTTCCATGCAGGAAGCACGATGTGGGACTCGATCCTGGGACTCTCTGGAATCATGCCCTGAGCCAAAGGCAGATGCTGAACTGCTAAGCCACTAAGGCATCTCTCTCTCCTCTCTCTCTCTCTCTCTTTTAAGATTTTATTTATTTATGCATGAGAGACAGAGAGAGAGAGAGAGGCAGCGACACAGGCAGAGGGAGAAGCAGGCTCCATGCAGGGAGCCTGATGTGGGATTCGATCCCAGATCCCAGGATGATGCCCTGAGCCAAAGGCCGACCTCAACCGCTGAGCCAACCAGGTGTCCCCACATCTTGGTTTCTTTAGCATTTTATCATAACAAAAGGAACCAGGACTACTTAGAGAAATGGGTGATGTAGAACTGGGGTAAAGAATATATTAAGATGAGACTGGTACTTCTCAGTACAAAAAAGTAAGGAATTGCTAAAAGAAAAAAAAAAACAATGATGGGGCTATGCAAAGGGACAGAGGAACCATTTAAAAGATCTCTTGAAGGCCGAAGAAGGAATAATTTGAACAAAATAATGTAGTATTAGATATAGCCCAAAGTGTCAAATAAACATCCAATAATTCATACTGATACAGATAAATTATTGAATTATAAAACAAAAATGAGGGAAAAGAGAAAAATCTTCTGTATGAAAGAATTGGAAATAATTTACAGATACTCCCCAATTAGGAAGGTGGAGCTTAATTCACCACCACAATCACTATCACCACACTTGAATATGGGCTACAACTTGGGGACTTGCTTCTAGAATACAATACAGTAAGGGGAGAAAAAGTAACTTTACAGTGGAGGAGCCTGTCAAATACTAAGTTGGTCTAGTGATTAAGATTAATAGCATTAATGACAATCATGTCGATAGGATGTGCCCTAGATATGATGTGATGGGAATGGATCAGAACTTTACATCTCTGATCTTTTGCCCCAAAATCTATAACCCAACTCTAACTATGAGAAAAAACATCAGAAAGGGGTTCCTGGGTGGCTCAGTCGGTTAAGTATCTACCTTCGGCTCAGATCATGATCCCAGTGTCCTGGAATCTAACCCTGAATTGGGCTCCCTGCTCAGCGAGGAGCCTTCTCTCTCTCCCTCTACCACTCCCCTCTGTTTGTGCTCTCTCTCTCTCTCTCTCTCTCTCTCTCGCTCTTTCTCGGTTAAATAAATACATAAGTAAATAAAATGTTTAAAAAAAAAAAGGAAAGAAAAACATCAGACAAACCTAAATTGACGAACATTCTACAAGATACCTGACCAGGACTCTTTAAAGCTGTCAAGGTCACCAAAAACAAGGTAAGTATGAGAAACTATCTCAGGTCACACCACAGGAGACCAAGGAGACATGAGGACTAAAAGTAATGTGGTATCCTGGATGATAGATGGAGATATAGGTAGATAGACATAAATGGTAACCTTTTACCCAGCAGATAATATACATATTATTAAAACATTCAGGGCAGCCCCCGTGGCCCAGTGGTTTAGTGCCGCCTTTGGCCCAGGGCGTGATCCTGGAGACCTGGGATCGAGTCCCACATCGGGCTCCCTGCATGGAGCCTGCTTCTCCCTCTGCCTGTGTCTCTGCCTCTCTGTGTCTGTCATGAATAAATAAATAAAATTTTTTCTCTTAAAAAAATAAACATTCACTAAACATTTAAAGTAATCTACCATTTTAGGCCCTGAAAAAAATTCAACGAATTCTCAAAAACAGAAATTATACAGGCCTTTTTTCCCCTATGAGAGCAGAACATGAGATTAAGAAGAGATTGAAAAAAAAAAAAAGAAGAGATTGGTTGAGGAAATTATGGAACACAAAAAAAGGAAACAAGAAAAAGAGGCCTAATTTTTTGATGCATCTGGGTAGCAGAAAGCTCATATCTTTTTGTATTCTCAGTATTTTTCAGATATTTTTGTCTTAATTTGTGAAAGATGATTTTTAAATTCTTGCATAAGTGCAATATTAGCTTTCCTTCTTATTTCTCATTTCTAAACATTGTGCAGTTCACCTTCTCACTGGGTATTCTGACATCATTTGACATGTTTTGAACTAAATTTGTAATCCCTTTCTGTTCTATTGGAGGAGAGGTAATGCTATTTGCCTTTTGTTTATTCATCATTCAGGAACCAAAAATGGAACCCAAGCTATATACTTTTACAGAAAAGGAATATTAGTATACATTTTTAAAAATTAGTATAAATTTAACTTTGGTACAGCACGAGATTTCTGTGACTTTCTTAGAATTAAAGAACTGTGATAACTTAACCATAAGCTATATAATTGTTTCTTGATTTTTTTCTCAATGTCTAATTTGATTATGTATGTATGTATGTATTTAAGTAGGCTCCATGCTGGGAGCCTACTTAAAATGCAGGACTTGCACTCAAAACCCTAAGATCAAGACCTGAGCTGAAATCAAGTCAGATGCTCAAACTACTGAGCCCCCCGGGCACCCCTAATTTGATTTTTAAAAAGTTCTTATTCCCCTACCTCTGAAATTTATGTCTATCTCTCTAGAAGGATGTGTCTTAAGAACACTGTCTATCCGAACATCCACTAATGAAGAACTTTGTTTTCAGTGATTATAGTGTAAAAACAATAGATGATTTTGTTTTTGCTTCCCAAAAATAAAATTATAATGTTGGATATGATTTTCCAAATTATACATGACCCATCCTCAACTTCCAGGGATTCTAATATGGGCAAAATCAGTGATCTAAATCAAACCTTCATTTTAGATTTGAGAAAACTGAGGTCAGAGAAGTTAAATAACTTTCTCAAACTCACTATGAATTAGTGATTAAGTCAACTCTTGATTTGTAATACAATATAATGTTCTTTCTCCTAAGTTTGTTGCAAAGTGGAACTTGAGGAAAAACTTGATTTTAAAAATAGAAATAGAGGCAGACTAATTTTTCTCGTACTAAGAGAAATCTCTTCAAAGAAAACCCAACCAAATAAAAATTCCTTTGGTTTCTCTGTGTTAATTTGATCCTGACTCTGCAAGTTAATTTAGAAAATTAATTTATCTTAAAAAAAAGAAAAGAAAAGAAAATTAATTTATCTTGATAGAAAGTAGAAGTTCTACTCCTCCAGTCCTTCTTTCTCTTTACAGTGCCTCAGTGATAGAAAATGGTTACAGAATTCTGAGTTCTATTGTTGAATGATTTTATAATCTCAAGGAATTTCTTCCAGGCACATAGAGTACAAACTATCCTAGTGACAACATATAACCCCTTGTCCTTCTATCAAAAATAGTTAGTAAATCATTCTGCGGTCTTTTCTGTACACCTCTTATTCAGCTCAGTCATGAAGGTGGAAACTTTCTAAAACTAGTTACATGAATAAGTTGTTAGAACCTCCCATGCTAAAAATTAGGTTCAAGTGCTAATAAGCTCAGGCAATATGGAATGACAATGCGTTTTAAGGATCCACAGTAAAAAAAATAAAAATAAAAAATAAAATAAATAAAGGATTCACAGCAAATTTCAAATTGCTACAGGGTCTAAGGAAAAATCTTCCTACAGATTACAATTAAGAGATAGGAAGCCATAAGTATAAAGAAAAAATAGTTTACCAGTAATAACAGCCAACATTTCCCCAGAACTAGTTCCACTGAATAGCGTGTAAGCAGTAATAAAGTCCTGAATAGAGTAAGGTGCCTGAAGGTGTTTTTTGTATGAAGCACATGAAAGATCTCAAAGAACATTGGATTTCTAAGCTAAGACACAACTCTTCCACAAACAGATTCTCTTTCAACATGTACTTTTTTTTTTTTTTAAGATTTTATTTAGGGATCCCTGGGTGGCGCAGCGGTTTGGCGCCTGCCTTTGGCCCAGGGCGCGATCCTGGAGACCCGAGATCGAATCCCACGTCGGGCTTCCGGTGCATGGAGCCTGCTTCTCCCTCTGCCTGTGTCTCTGCCTCTCTCTCTCTCTCTCTGTGACTATCATAAATAAATAAAAATTAAAAAAAAAAGATTTTATTTATTTATTCACGAGAGGCAGAGAGAGACAGAGAGAGAGAGAGAGGCAGAGACACAGGCCGAGGGAGAAGCGGACTCCCTGCAAGGAGCCTGATGTGGATCATGCCCTGGGCCAAAGGCAGACGCTCAACCCCTGAGCCACCCAGGCACCCCTCTTTCAACATGTACTTAACCTCTGGTATGATCTTGGCAAATTACTTTAAATTCTGGGATTTCTTTCTTCAAGTGTATGGAGGCTTAAACTAGATACTATCTAGCCAGAAGCATTTCAAATATAAGAAATTAATTTTTAAACAGTAATTGCTAAATATATCCTTCAAACAAAAATCACATCATGGAAATAAGAACATATTTGTAGTAATAACTAGCTAAAAATAAAGGTCCCTCTCATCTCTGAAGTTGTTCTGACTAGCAGTAGTAATTATAACAGTGAAATGAAAATGAATTTATACTTTAAATGGAAATGCAGACTCCAGCAGTATTATAGAAGTGATCATAAGACTGAGTTATACTGACATGATTTATGGAGAACACCTATATAGTAATGCTTTTTTCCTCAGAAAAATTTTTAAAAAACCATTTATTTTGGAAACAATAAGCTTATACAAAGATTAGAGGTAATAATAGCAAGACATTTTTTTTTTCTGGGCAGAGCATGCATAAGATATTCACAGACTGATTTTTTTCATCTATATTTAATTACTATGAAATGAAGTGATCACCATTACTCTTATCATAGGTTTGTTTTAATGCTGTTAATTTTTGAAGTGAATATAGCCCAAAAATACATTATCAGTGCCACTTTAACTTATTATTTCTTTTTACCAGACTTGGAAAGACAGCATGGTATAATGTGATGTTTTAAAAAAAAATTTTTTTTAAACAACCGCAACCATTTTTTTCAATTAAATTATAAAACAGATAAAAGCAGAATAGCTGGCTTGGGTGCAGAGCCTGCGATGCTGCAGTCTTGTCTTTTCCCTGGGGTAGCATCTTGAAACTCTGGGGTTTTATTGTACTAGAAAACACATGGGGTTTTGAGTCCCCTGTAACTGCGTTCAAATATCAGCTGACTGCCTTACAAACTGTGGGATGATGAGTTAATCTTTTTGAGATTCAGTTACTTGTATGTGAGGTCGAAGATAGCAACTAACGTTACTGCTTATGAGTGCTATAAGGATAAGATGCTCAATAAATATCAGTTCACTTCTGCTTTTGTCTGAAATTAAACAAACAACAACTTATTCCACCATTTTAAAAAAATGGAAATAGCTGTCTCCAGATTCAGCTATCCCAAAATTCAGATTTAGATATTTACAATTTGTCTCAGGCGGATTTTCCTCCCTCGGGTTATTAGTGTCAGGTTTCTTCTTGTCCCAGGGGTTCTAACTATGGCCTACTACCATCCTTATTGTACCTAGTTAACTCCCAGATAAACACACACATTCAAATCAGCAGTTTGCTACAAAAACTCAATAGTACACAGTGAGCACTCCATGGTTCTCATGTTTTCCTTTTCTACACAAAGGAAACAAAAATTAACTTTTGATTTTTGATTTTAAATTTCAAGTAGAACTGTTAAAATTATTCCTTTACACTAACTTTTATTAGGAAGGCTATTGCCCCATTTGCAACAACATGGATGGAACCTGAATGTGTTATGCTAAGCAAAATAAGTTAGAGAAAGACAAACACATGATTTCACTCATATGTGGAATTTAAGAAATAAAACAGATGAATATAGAGGTAAGGGAAGGAAAAATAAAAGTGGAGAGGGAGGTAAACCATAAGACTCTTAAACATAGAGAACAAACAGTGTTGCTGGAGGGGAGGTCGGTGGAGGTAAATGAGTGATGGGGATTGAGGACACTCTTTGGGATGAGCACTGGCTATTACATGTAAGTGATGAATCACTAAATTCTACTCCTGAAACCAATACACTACGTGTTAACTAACTTGAATTTAATTTTTTCTTTTTTAAAAAAGATTTTATTTATTTGAGAGACAGAAAGAGAGAGTATGAGCAGGGGGAGGGGCAGAGGGAGAGGGAAAAGCAGACCCCCACTGAGCATGGAGCCCTACAAGAGGCTGGATCCCAGAACTCTGAGATTATGATCTGAGCAAAGGCAGATGCTTAACCATCTGAGCCACCAAGGCACCCCTTTCTCTAAGAACTTATCAGCAAATACAACTTTTTAGTTTCCTTAAAGCAGGATTTAAACACTTTTTTCTGATACAGTATTTATTGGCTTATTTTAATAGTCTCAACACTCAATCTTAAGATGATGGGAATGGATTGAGGATAGAAAGATACTGTACAATTTAAAAAGGAAAGCTGATATCTAGGTTATTTTTCAGCAAATGCATTCAATACTGATGATTATCTCAGCAGATCAGAGGTAATATTTACTGATCTTTCTTGACCTAGAAATGACATGTGCAGTATATCTCTAAAACTCTAGTTTCATGGCATGATGGTCAAGAGGGAGGGCTCTGGAGATAGGCTCTGGAGATTCTGGGTTAGAATACTAGCTCCATTACTTACTTTGGGCAAGTTATTTAACAAATCTTGCCCTCTTCCCCATCTATAAAATGGAGATAATAATAATTGCCTACCTCAGAGAGTTGTGTGAGGATTGAATGTGTTAAAAATGTTAAAGACGGGCAGCCCGGGTGGCTCAGCGGTTTAGTGCCGCCTTCCGCCCAGGGCATGATCCTGGAGACCCTGTATCGAGTCCCATGTTGGGCTCTCTGCATGGAGCCTGCTTCTCCCTCTGCCTGTGTCTCTGCCTCTCTTTCTCTCTGTGTCTCTCATGAATGAATAAATAAAATCTTTATTAAAAAAATGTTAAAGACTTAAAATACTGGGGCTCCTGGCTGATTCAGTCAGAAGTGCCTGTAACTCTTGATCTTGGAGTTGTAGGTTCAGGCTCCATGCTGGATGTAGAGATTACTTAAAAATAAAATCTTAAAAAGAAAAAAACTTAAAATATTGCCTCACACATGGTAAGCACTCAATAAGTATTAGTTATTTATATTGTGCACTATCTATATTTGTGCATTTGTCTATCTTCATTCATCAAAACTCATTGGATGAACCTCTATTTAATGCCAGGCACAGTGATAGACACTTCAGTTATTAAGACAAATCATCATCCCTACACCTGAGAGCTCACAGCAAAGCAGAAAGAAAAAGACTTGGTGCTTAAACACAGGGGTTAACTTGAATCAGATTTCAAGGAGTCTCTAACTGAAGATAGTATTTCCTTCAACTACTAATATCAATGACAAATTGCAGCAGTGTTAGCAGTGCCTGTGGCTTTGTTTCCAAGGAAATTACAGATATTTCCATATCAACTTACAGTTCTTGCAGGTATCTCAAAATATTATTTGCCCTCATTACTTTGAATAATGGCAGTTATTAGATTTATCTGCTGCTATATTTTAGCTAGTGCCTTCAAAAAGAAGCACCTACAGGGGCACCTGGCTGGCTCAGCTGGTGGAACATGAGATTTTTGATCTCCAGGTTGTGGGTTTGAGCCCCACATTGACCATAATGCTTACTTAAAAGAAAAAAAAAAAAAAGCACCTACATCACAACTTTATTACTATTTTGGTAATGGTGTTTGTAATTGACCTTCTTTATAATCTGATAGATATTTGTGCATTTTTATTTTTTGCATTTTTATTTTTTAAAGGTTTTATTTATATTAGAGAGAGCACAAGAGTGGGGGGGAGGGGCAGAAGCCTAATGCGGGGCTTGATTCAGGGCTCAATCCCAGGACCCCAAGATCATGACCTGAGCCAAAGGCAGACACTTAACCTACTGAGCCACCCAGGCACCCCATATTTGTACATACTTAAAAAAAGAGGTCCATAGGCTTCATCAGACTGCCAAAGGGTTCATGGCAAAAGAAAGGTTAAAAATCCCAGCACAGAAGTCTGTGTACTGAGAAAGTGAGGGCACTATTGAAAGAGTACACAATAGGGAGGAATACAAAACAATTTTTTTTAAGATTTTATTTACTTATTCATGAGAGACACAGAGAGGCAGAAACAAAGGCAGAGGGAGAAGCAGGCTCCATGTAGGGAGCCTGATGTGGGACTCGATCCTGTGTCTTCAAGATCACACTATGGGCCGAAGGCAGGCGACAAACCACTGAGCCAACCAGGCATCCCACCAATTCTGTTTTGTAAGAGAAGCTAGGTGGCCCCCATTTTGAAAACAAACTTCAACAAAACCCAGTCAACTTTTGAGGTACTAAGAATAACTTTCTTTTGATTTCAAAGGTACATAGAAATTAGAGTTTAAAAACCTGCATTCAAGTCACAGCCCTGCCACTAAATGAACATGTTATTTCTCTGAGCCTATTTTCTCATCTGTAAAATGAAAATAATGCCAGCTTCATAGGATTGTTATGAAAAAAATGAGATAATATATATAAAAGCATGGAGTTTCCATGGTGGCTCAGCAGTTGGGCACCTGCCTTCCGCTCAGGCCATGATCCTGGGATCTGGGATCAAGTCTCGTATCAGGCTCCCTGCAAGGAGCCTGCTTCTCCCTCTGCCTGTCTCTGCCTCTCTCTCTCTCTCTCTCAGTCCATATCTCTCCTGAATAAATAAATAAAAATCTTTTAAAAATACATATAAAAGCATATAGAAAACTATAAAGGTTAAAACACTTGCTATTCTTTCCTTGCCCACGTATCTAATCCTGTGCTAGAAAATATATAGACATATATATAAAATATATATATCACATATATAAAAGACGATGGCCTTTGCTTTTTAGGATTTTACAGTTCAATTCCAGATATGGCATGAAGGCAAAAAAGAAAACCATGGAAAGCAAGTTCAGTATGAGGCAGGAGACTATATATATATATATTACATATATACATATATATAGAGGGAGGTACAGATATATATATACATACACATGTGTTTTTATATATGTCATTTATATAACACCACAAAACAAATTAGCTGGCCACAAAAACAACTGTGTGATGACCTCTAAACATTTTACCTATGGAACAAAATGTGAGTAAGCGGGCTATAAAAGATAACTCATCAATTAACTCTACCTTGTCTGAGGTAATAGGATATTTTCAGTATCCTACATATATTCAAGACAAAGAAAACCAAAAATTAGAATTTGTTACTATGCCTCTTCCACAGATGGTTGGCTTGGATTCTCATGACCAGTACTGGTTAACTACTGTACACCCAAACTGTGCCCATGCCGAAACCAAGAATGCTAACATGCAGTTCTTATGTGAAATACCCTTTAAGAACAACCCAACTCCCTTAGCTCCATTTCTCTGTTTATCAAAGGCCAATGATAACCTGTGACTTGCTTTTTCTTGAACTGTACCTGTCCCCCCCACTCTCCTCCAAAGGGAAAAAACCCTGTATAAGTGATGGATCATTGGCTGGGTATATTTTTTGTTAATAACTTAGCATTCTGCTTTATAACTTGATTCTTTGTGATTTGTCTAGTGTGATTTAATTCTCCAGAACCAAATGATGAAACCTCATTTTCTAATCCTGCAGTGCTTAGATGAGTTTACCAAGATCTAAAACTCCACAAACCTCTGTGGGGTGGCATTAATCAGAAAAGGCTTACTTCAGAAATCTAAAAGAGAAAAAAAAAAAAACAAAAAAAAACACTTTTTTGGGGGAAGCAATCTTTTTTTTTTAAAGTGGAGAGTACAGAATAGTACAACAAATGAGAGCATTCTGGACTTTTTAATCTGACTGAAAATATAGATTATACTTTAAAATCAGCAACAGGTATACCTTATTTCGGTATTCCTGAAATGGCAAATTTTATCTTAAACCCATTATTTGTAGAGCTCATTTTCTTAAGTAGCAAATGCCTGGATTAAAAGCAGTACCTCAGATGTTTGACTAACTGTCCCCAAATCACTGGTTTTGTAAACAGCGTTTGCAGTTCACTTTTATAAAGGTCCCAAAGCAGACGTTAGAAACATGTTAAAGTATGAAATGGTTGTGTTTATAGATTGGGATTTTTGAAGATAATGTTTCATTTTAATGTAATATAAGATCACAGTATTTGAACTGTAAGAACATCTTAGAGATCACCTCGTCCAACCTGAAATTCAAATCTTTAGTAGGAGTGTTAGCTCAACTCCAAACCTGTCTGTTACGAGGAGACAAAACCGGGCCTAGGCATCTATCTTATTAAGCAGGACCGGCAAAACAACGGATTCCCTCTTAACTTTCGGAGCGCAAAATGAATAGGTTGTCAAGGTTATACGTACTTTAAAGAAATCGTTCACTTTACCCCTCTGACCACTCCTACGGTGCCCGGCGGGCTGAAGGGGGTGGGGGTCAGGTATCTAGGTTTTGCTTCCAGCACGTTGAGAAGCCACGACTTTCTCAGTAACGATCCTGAAGCTTCAAATCACCCACCAAAGTTAGTCTTCCTCGTTTTACAGGCGATTCCTGTGACATGGAAATCGCTCCCCTTGGGGGAGCCCGGTGGCGTCCGAGAGCAGCAGCCGCAGCTTCCCGGCTGCCGCCCTGTCCTCTCAGGGGCTTTGCGGGCTGGGATCGGGCCAGGGGTGGCTTGGGGCACGTGGTGGCGAGGGGACCGGAGATGCGGTCCCCGCCCCGGGATCCCCTCTGACAAGAATCGACCCATCCAACTCCCGGCCTGGCCCCTTCCTGCGAAGTTAGAGACTCGATGATCCGTAATGGATCTGAGTTCATTGAACAGGCCCCGCGCCCCCAGTTCCTCCGAGGCCCGCCTCTCTTCAGAGGTCCTGTACCCCCTTGGGGGCGGCGACTGACGACGCTCAGAAGGCGAGAAACGGCTCTCCAAGCCGCTCGCTGGGTCCCTCTATCCCCACAATGCACCGGGGCCAGCAGGAAGGCCGCTCCGACCCCTAATTTTCCCGCGAATTCAGTTCAAAGAGGCGGCCGGGCCCGCGATCGGCAGCGCGCACGGGCCAACCAAGCCGCGCCTCCGCGAGAAGCGCCTCCGCGTGACTGACGGGAGAATCCGCGGGCCAACGGGCTGGGCGGCCGGGCGGCGCGCGCTCCCGCCGGCCAATCAGGACGCCGGGCGGGGGAAGTGGGCGGAGCGAGGCCAGGCTAGGGTGAGCGGCCTCCGGAGCGGAGCGGGGCTCTCAGGAGGAGACACTTTTTTTTCCTCCCTCCTTCCCTCCTCTCCTCCTCCCTTCCCTTCCCCTCTCCTCCCCTCTCTCCTCCTTCCCCCCTCGGTCCGCCGGAGCCTGCTGGGGCGAGCGGTTGGTATTGCAGGCGCTTACTCTCCGGGGCCGCCCGGCGGGTAGCTGGCGGGGGGAGGAGGCAGGAACCGCGATGGCGCCTCAGAAGCACGGCGGTGGGGGAGGGGGCGGCTCGGGGCCCAGCGCGGGGTCCGGGGGAGGCGGCTTCGGGGGTTCGGCGGCTGTGGCGGCGGCTACGGCGTCGGGCGGCAAATCCGGCGGCGGGGGCTGTGGAGGCGGCGGCAGTTACTCGGCCTCCTCCTCCTCCTCCGCGGCGGCAGCGGCTGGGGCCGCGGTGTTACCGGTGAAGAAGCCGAAAATGGAGCACGTCCAGGCTGACCACGAGCTTTTCCTCCAGGCCTTTGAGAGTGAGTGTGTTTGAGGCTTCGAGGGCAGGAATACCCCGTCTTCCAGCCTTAGGGGGCTGGGACACTCGTACTGGGCCCCCTTCCTCGCCGGGACCCGACTTGATTGGGGAGTGGAGGGAGGAATTGAGGGTGCCGGTCCCACTCGAGGGATTACGGTCAGGGGGGCCCGAAGTCGAGGTAGGGCCTCTGGGGTGCAGGTGAGGTTCTTGACCCCCCGAAGATTAGCGCACGAGCTTGGGCAGTGGGGCCCCACGTTAAGAGCAGCCTCCTTTTAGATGAGAAGGTTACAGTTGGACTGAGGATGCCGTCAGATCCCAAGACTAGTTCTTGATTTCTTTCATGTCTCTTCTTACTCTAGAAGTACAAGTGTTTCGGTTGTAGGTTTCGAGGAGCAGAATTAAGCCTGTGAAGTGATGAGTGCAGTAAAATCGACCAAATTGTCATTTGTCTGAAATGCTTTCGCACTAACTTGGTGCTGCATGTTAATATGGCACCTTTTGATGCTTCAGAACCTTTCAGATCTATCCGCCCATTCCACGAGTACATAAACTGAGTCCGGTTGTGCTTAAGCACCTTATCTTGAGACGACCTCGGAAATCTGCCCGCTGTACTTGTTTTAATTACGGGACGTTTTCTTATGTCAGTTTTGGCTTTTAAGGTCTTGTTTAAGGGGCGAAACTATGACTTGATTTGGAAAGGAAGCCAAGGTGTCTGGAAACAAACAATAGAATTTATTAAAATCAGCATGACTGTAAATAATCTCAACTGTCCTTTAATGAGTATTATACCCTGATTGTTTTCCTTTTTGCTTTTGTGTACGTTTTATAATTTGAATGATCGCTAATAGCTAAGTAACAAACTTGGAGAAACTCGGCTTTACCGCCGAATGTCTTTATTTACAATTTTATTGTGGCATATGTTTAAGGCATGGTATCAGCTGTGCTTGAAAAGACGTATTACATTGTTTAATACCCTTCTTTCATTCTCTCTGATTAGTGCTTCATGAAATTCTAATTGGAATTCAATACAAGGAATTTCAGTTTTTATTGAAACGAATATTGAACCTGCTTGAGAGAGATTCACAGTCTTTCTTTTGCTTAATCTACTTTGAAAAATCTGGAGTGCTTTAAATTGGAAAAATGGTGGAGAACTGAAGGCAGTGATGACAATAAACATACATGTTTGTACCCCTTCTAAGTTATCTTCTCCTTTTCGTTTGACAGTAAAAACTAACTGAAGATTAAGTGGAAATTTAAACATTTCTTTCTGTTATGAGAAGACAAATCTGCCAAGAAAGTTTAAGCTATTTTGCTTTCTGATGAGTCTACCTTAGAGGAGTAAGCTGTCCTTAAGTGCTAGATTTTGTCAACAAAACACCTTGTTTCTTCTCTAATATTAATCTTAATTTCTGGGAAATTAAAATGCTTTTACTGATATAGTCAGTTATCTTTAGTTCATTTTGATACTTCTTTATTTAGAGAAATGTAATACTGCTAAATCATTAAGGGAACTGGTATTGTATTTGTATATAAAATATATTTTTTATGTATAAAGGCAAAGGAACTTTAAACAACATTAAAAAGCCTAGGAATCTGTCAATTAATTAAAAAATACATGTTCAGGTAGTGTTTACGTATTGGAATATATGTAATACATTCAATATAAGTATTGAGCAAAATAGATAAAAACTTCAAGTATAACTAAATATTCATTGGAAATTTAAGCTACAGTTTGCATCTGAGTTCTTTCAGTATGGATTCACAATCATATCTGCATTAGGACATCTAGGAAACTTTTATTCTGTTTTGGCTTACTACAAATTTTTTAATATCTTTTTTAAAATTTTTTATTTATTTATGATAGTCACAGAGAGAGAGGGAGAGAGAGAGAGAGGGGCAGAGACACAGGCAGAGGGAGAAGCAGGCTCCATGCATCGGGAGCCCGATGTGGGACTCGATCTCGGGTCTCCAGGATAGCGCCCTGGGCCAAAGGCAGGCGCCAAACCGCTGCACCACTCAGGGATCCCTACAAATTTTTTAAAAGACCAGTTAAAAATCGAAAATTTCATTTTGTTGTTGAGCATCAATAAGTTCTTTTGCTGAATCTGGCTACCTTGTTTCGGCTACTTTTTGGGAGGAGATGAGTAACAGTTTAAATTAGCTAAATAATCAGTGTAATTACTCTTCAGTTCTGCATACAGACTAGTTTAAAAAGTTAGCTACCTTAGAAATGCAAGGCCTAAGCACAAGATTGAGGGAAACCTTTCATTTAAAATAAATGTAGATGAGTTTTGTGAATATAAGACATAGATTGAATGTTTTTTGATCTTACTGTGCGTACCAATTTTCTTGATGTCAATATTTAGTACATGATTTTCATACAGGTGATTGGTTTACATTGGTTATAACACTGACTGGACTGGTTATTTTCTTGAGAACTTAAGTAATCCTTTTGTTTCCTGTTACCTAGAACCAACGCAGATCTATAGATTTCTTCGAACTCGAAATCTTATAGCTGTAAGTAGTCAATAAAATTAATGAATATTTTTTTCATAAAATTTCATGCATTTAATTTTAACATTTCTAAAACTTTTTTTATAGCCAATATTTTTGCACAGGACTCTTACTTACATGTCTCATCGAAACTCCAGAACAAACATCAAAAGGTACATTTTGTGAATCTTATTTTGAGTTGATCACACGATATTAAAGTTGTGTTTTAAAGTACTATTTCTAATTAAAGATTAAATATGAAGACTGAGGTGAAAAAGTGGTTGAATTGGTTGCCAGGTGATTTTTTTCTAATAGTATCATTTTTATAAATCCTAGTTTATTACCATTTTTTTTTTCCTAATAGGAATGATTTAGTAGTGGAGTGAATGAAGTAATTTTACTGAATAATATTTTTACTTTGTGCTATGAGTTACTTTCAAGTTTGGTAGAAGTTGGGGGTTTAAATATCGAAGGGCTCAGGGAAATATCTTGAATAAGTAAATTTAGGTTAATTTTTAAACATTTCCTATATGTTCTAACAATAAAGAATTTGCTTCCATAATGATAGGTTCAGAAAGTTTCATTTTATGTCTTCGGTGGTGATCTTTCTAGAAAAGGAAATATTTCTGAAGTTAGTAGGTTGTGAGTGTCCTTAAAAAACAAGATAGTCTTAATTATCTAGTCTTCAAGTGGAGTCTGGAGGTGTCGATCAGAGCTTATTTTTATTTGTACATGTAATATGTAACCATATATAATTATGGAATGCTGGTTTCTTACCCTACATGAAAGATTATTGAGTATATCAAATGAACAATTTTAAGTTTAAAGGAGAGAACTTGTATTAAGCATCTGGTATTGTTAGTCTTAATTCACTAAAACCATTAAGCTATCCTGATAGACTTTGAAACCAAACTCCTTTGGAGACTCCTACTGATTACTAAGCATCATGTTTCCATAGCAAGACTTGGTTTAGCTTTATAAATATACCTAGGTGTATTTTGAAGGATTAAAATGTTAAAACCATTTGTCTCCTGGTAATCTTTCTGAACAGGGAGAGTGTGTGCGAGCGATTGCGTGCTTGTGTGCATTACATTTAATAGATGAAGCTTGCCAAGAGCCTAAATAACTAGGAAGAAGGTGATGGATTAGGCAAAAGAATTAAATTTGTCAGCTTTTTGCCTGTCTGTGCCATTATTTGATCAATGCCAGGGTTTAACAGACTTTTTCTGTGAAGGACCAGATAGTAAAGGACCTTGTGATCCAGGAGGCAGAATTCAGTTTATTAATTAGAATGTAGGTAGGTACTTATGCAAAGAAAGAGAAAACAAGTGTCTACAAATTTTTTGTTGATGAAGTTTAAAATACAATAATTGAGTACAGTATTTTGTAAGATCTGCCTACTAGTGAGAAGTGTGAGATTCTTATTTTTGTAGAATGGGAGGAAATGACATTTACCTTACTTGGGGTTTAGAGTTAGTGTTCTTTATCAAATCAATTGCAAATATTTATCCATAAAAATGATTCTTGGTTCACGGCTATGCAGAAACAGACAGTAGGCCAGATTTGGCCTATGGTCCATAGTGTGCTGATTTATTCTATAAAACTAGGAGAATTTTATTAAGAGGTAGTTAACTCTTTTCTCTAGTATTTTTAATAGGGAAGATCTGTTATTTAGGATGCCGCCTGATTTCAATTTAAAAGTGACTAAGTTTTTTGGGGGGTGGCTGGCTGTCCGTAGAGCATGCGATTTTTTATCTCAGAGTTTTAAATTCAAGCTCTATATTGGGTGTAGAGATTAAACTTTTTTTTTTTAATGATTAAGTTTTTTTCAAAGTAAGTTTGAGTTAATCCATAAATTAAAAAAATACATTTAATGTATTAAGTTAACATAAGTTCATTATTCTCCTGTCGTGTTTGTTTATGGGGCTATTTGTCTCATTGGATACATTTCTGTTGTCTGCTAATATAGGTGGAGACAGTTTTAAAAGCTTGGTAGCAGAAATTACTTTTCTTAATTTATTGCTCCTTAGGGAAAAAATTGTCTTTTGCAGAAATTTTGCAGCAGTTTACCAGCCAAGAAACATGTGAATCCCATAGTTTATTTCCATGCAAAAATGCATTAGGAGTCACTTAATACTTTTGTTATATATTGGGCTTATAAAAGACATTAGAACTAATTTTTAACAATTATACAGCTTGCATCCTCAAATGAATGCTGTTCTTTTCAAAGTAGTTGGTGACTTCGGAAGGTGGTGAATTTAGCCTAGTGATTGTGGTCTTCGTTAAACATGTTTTTGGGACTCCTTTTATAAAGTTGCTTTTAATATGATCCTTTTGCTCAAAATGATTTTTGGAACTCCGTTTTTACTGTTATAACAGCATAATACCCGTTGTTGGAATAAATATAGCATTCCCTTTGAAATCATCCACTCAGTTGTGATATTAATTCTGGTATGTTTATTAAACTCTCCTTGTACTTTAGTTTCACTTTATGGAGGTATTCAAATTCTATAGACTAACACAATATTGATACAGTGGAAATATTTGTGAGGAGAAGGCCATCTTTTATTGAATCCATTTTACTAGATTTCATGTAAACTGTTCCTGAATCCTCCGAAGAAAATTTCCTGGAATTTCTTGGATTTTAAACATATTCTCCTTTTTGATTATCTTTTAATAATCATTTCCCTTATTAAATCTGGGACTGTTGCAATACCTTTCTAAAGAACAGACATACTTGGTGCTGAGAGTGAGGCTGCTTTTGTATAGTTGCTTATGTGGTTTTGGTTTTTTCCTAAGGAAGACTGGATTGCCTTTATGATCTTACCTATTTCACATGGTTGTTAATATTCAACTTTCCTATGAACTTCTCCTATGCACACCTCCATAATTTTGGAAGAGATGAACCTTGTGACTTAGAGTCTTAACTTTTCTTTCTACAGGCAGGATTTCTTCTTAATCATTACATAAACATAAACATATTATTCTTAAAAGTTTCCAGTAACTTCACAACCTTCCTTAATAGTACATTTTCAGTATTTATAATGGAACGTTCTTTGCAACTAGCCTAAAATAATTCTACATTTTTCTTCTTTCTTCTCTCTTATCTGTGGAGAATGAAAAATGTATTGCCATCCTTCCTAAAAAGTACTACTTACTATGCTCTATTGAATGAAACTTTAATATTGAAGTTTTCAGTAACTCTAAAGGTAAAGAGAGAAGCTTTTTTTAAAAAAGATCCTTTGTTAATGGAAGGCTGTTTTTTCATCTGAACTGTAGATTGCATCTATTCTGCTCTTCCTATTAGTATTCTACTGTAATTTATTTACATTAACATTTCTCTGTGGGTGATGAACATAAGGAGGGCATGTGATGTAATGAGCACTGGGTATTCTATAAGACTGGTGACTCGCTGACCTCTACCTCTGAAACCAATAATACATTATCTTTAATTAATTGATTTTAAATAAACTTCAAAAGAACATTTCTCTACTGATAATTTTTTATAATAGTAGTTGAGTACAATAGTTGTTATTGAGGAATGAGCATATTAGTAATTTCTAGTATCTGAATTCAAGCTTTACAGAGTAATTTATGTGGAATACATTAAGCTTTTCATGTCTTAAGTTTGAAGAAAATAAGTATAAAAAAATACTCGTTTCCAATTAACAAATGCGGGTCTAGATTTCTAGCCTCTGTCTATAGGACAAGTATAATAGACCACCGTAAGAAGGCTTGTTTTAGAGTCAATTCATTCTGAAATTGCTTGGGAGCATGTGGAGGTTATTAATTTAAGTTTCTATTTTGTGGAAAATGTACTTTTTTCCTCTTAAACTTGTAAAGTTAAAAGCCAATAATCTTATGATTTGATGGGTACTATCCCCTAAACTTCAAAATTTTTCCATGATGGTTGTTGATATAGCCATCTCTTTAATATGACATATCATTTAATTTTAGCCATTGCTAGTAATCTTTGGCGATTTCTGTTAACTTCAGATATTTTTAATAAAATATCTTTTTTTATGTAATCATGCAACCAAATATTTGTCAGCTTACTTAATAGAAATAGATGAATGTTTCAAAAGATACATGGTTTGCATTTGTTTGGTTCAGTCCAACAGATGCTTGAATACTGTTCAAATGTAAGGTACTGATGCAAGCACTATGTGGCTTTCCTTGAAGAAAAGCAATCTCTGCCCTTCAGGAACTGAGGGTCTAGGAGGAGAAATACTATATTTATGCAAATTAACATTTATGAGACTAAATGTCAAAATAAATATAAGCCAGGTGTCATAGGTAAGGGGAAATCACTCTGGTTTGGGAATAATTACAAAAGGTTTTATGGAAAAGATAGCATTTGAGATGGGACTTGAAGGCTTGTCTACTGTATTATAACATATACTGTCTCAATGTAGTATTCATTGTTATGGCTAATCATCCACAATTTATCTTATTAAAAATAATCAAAATCAGATTTCCAACTTGCCTATTATGGTGACAATAAAGTGTAATCTTTTTTTTTTTTTTTCCCAGTTGAGAAGTGATTATTTTGTTTATCTGTTTCTTTCAGGAAAACATTTAAAGTTGATGATATGTTATCAAAAGTAGAGAAAATGAAAGGAGAGCAAGAATCTCATAGGTAAGATAACCTATCAGTTTACATTTAAGTGACATACTTGAGGAAAGAGGAAAAAATTATAGTGATCATTTCTCTAGTGATCACCCCAATATTGTAAGGAGTTAGAAGAAACCTTAGAGGTCAGTTGGTCCAAACTCATACATAAATCAGGAATTAATAGTTCTCTAGCATATATATTGCGGAGATCCCTTAAGCCTCATCTTGAATACCTCCAGCTCTGGGGACTCACTTTTCTTAGGCAGTTGTGTTCATTATTGTTTATCTCTATTACCAGATTCTTGCATTTTGACTCAAAATTTCTATAACTTATGCAGTTGGTATTAATCCTACTACCTCATGTAAGGAGGGATGGAGACTTGTATTTATGGTATACTTACTCTATGCTAGATGGTATGCCAGATGCTTCACAACATGACATTTCTTCTAAATAATTGTCTTCAAATCTGAAAGAGCCTCTCATTCCATCTTGTCCTTCCCCATATTTATACCTTTCAGTAAAAATATTCCTAACTTAATATTTGAAATATGTTCATCGCATAAGTTTCAGAAACTTGACCCTTTGGACAGAATCACATAAGTTTCAGAAACTTGACCCTTTGGACAGAATCTGTTTATTGTATGTTTTCAAATGTAATAACTCAGAACTAATCCCTAAAAGTTCTGACTAGCCTACTATCTGCCTAAGCTAGATAAGTAAACTAAAGAAAGTTGATAAGTAAACTAAAGAAAGTTGAGTATCATTCTAAAGAGATACAGGAACTTGGGTGGTATTTGTTTATTCATTGACTACTTTCAGGGAGAATACAAAACTAAAAGTACTAGATTTTTTAAAAATGAAGCTGGGAAAATTGCCATAATAGATTTTTGTCTCTTGAAAATTTAAATCATACCTTACCAATTTAGATAGGATGTACGCTGACTTGATACTTCATTTATGGTTTCTTATTTTAGTAACTGGTGTAAGATGTCATTTTTGCAGTTGCTTATATTTTAAGTTTGGCTTTTGAATTCAGTTATTTTGTTACTTGAATTGAAAAATCGCATTTTTAATTACGTGTCTTGCATTCTTGTAGGACTGAACTGTAATTTATATTTCCATGTCTAGGCAGTCTTGACTTGTAAATAAGCTATGATGGTCCATTCTAGAAGTTGAGATCCCAAATCTTTACCTAATCTATTACTGCTCAAGGAGTACCTTACAACATAGGGCTGAGAATGTTGTCAGTATGTGTACACTCTGTTGCTTGAATTTCTGTTCCAGATTCCTTGTCTGATCACCTATCCTAGACAGATCTCTTGGGATCCTCAGGGCCTTTTTTTACTGAAGTATAAGCTGTAGTCAGAATCTGATCCCTGAGCTTTCCTAATTCTTTTCTCCTGAACATTTTAATAGTTTGACCTGCAGGTCTTTCAGGGTTTGTGTAGGAAGGAAAAATAAACCAAGAAGAAAACTTAGCCCTTTTCTTGATCTTCCTCATCAAGATTTTATTGTTATCACCGCTAAATCTACTACTATCTCATTGGGACGTTTGCTTTAATAAATACTACTTTGCTTTCCTTAGAATGTGTGTTGTGAGGGAAACACGTAATACTGGTCAGTTCTCTGTGAATAATCACTCACTCAATAATTTTGTTCCTTTTGACCCGGTGCGTTCAACAGCTAGGCCAGTATTGTAACAGGTATTTTTAACTCAGAAGTTTCAGAGGGTTGCAAGAATTCTTTCCTATAATTTTGAAAAACAACTTTTTCAGTCTTCAGGATCCAGTTGAGACTAGTGAATTGGCCATTTCAACCCCCTAAGATTGATCTCTTTCTCTCTGTCTCTTTCTCTTAAAAAAATAAAATAAAATAACAGCCCTAACTATGTTGGAGCTGATCATGCTTAATGCCGAAGAAGGCACTTTAGGCTCCAGAGGTGTTGAGTTATTGTGCTAAGTGCTTCAGCATCCCCCCCCACAAGATCTTTATGAATTTCTCAGTGTCACTCCCAGAGTCACTAAAATGAATTGGGAGATTGCTTCGTTTTAAGTTTACCCCTAAGGCTGTGTATTATTAAATTACTTCAATGTATTTTTCATCTCCAATTAGGCATAATCCTGTTGTTCCATTAAACTTATCACATAGGATTATAAGAAATTTCCTAGACACCCAATGTGTCATTCTGGCACTATAAAACTTTAAAAAAAACTGTGGTCAAATTCTCTTAAAAGAGGACAAAATTAATCTTTGTTTTTCCTGACATCAATTAGTAGAAGTTAAATCATGCACAAAACATATCTATCTTCCATGTATATTTTTTATTCTGTACCGTCTCCGATCTTAATTCAATTTAGTTGGATCCTAGATTTGTTCAGCAGCAATAGTCTGGGAGTCTTCCATTGGAACTCATGTTGTTTGAACACTTCCAAATTTGTAATATCTTTACTCCTAGATCCCATGTATTTCATTCTCTAGAGTTCAGGGGAGTATCAAGATACACAAATGTAGTACTATAGCCCCAAAGTTAGAACAATCACCAGCCTGACCTATTTATGTCATTTGTAGTAACTTAAAAACCAGATCAAATTCCCAGCATTATCTGTGCAAAATGAAGTTGGTGTTCAAGGATCTTTTATTATTTTATATTCTAGAGCTACTATTGTCTTTACTCATCACAGAAATGGACAGAACTTATTAGGAGAAGCAACTGAAGGGGAAAAAAAGGACATTTCATAGTTTTTATTTCCTTAAGATGTCAGTCAATTTGTGGCAATAAGCCATATTTGACATTTGTAACCCTACCATCTATGAAGATTATTTCGTTTCTTGAAGAATGGCTTTCTGAAAACTTCATACCAGTTAGATTTTAGAAATTCATAGTGGTTGTACCTTTAGTCTCAAATTTTTCCTGCTGTTTCTTGCTTTTTGGTGTGATAGGGTATATTTCAAATGTCTTTATTTTCTTTTTAGAATGTTTGATGTAATTCCTCTTCAGTTCTTATTTCTGGCATTCCAATTTATTGTGGGTTTCAAATTTTTTGTGGGTCTTGACCAAGTACTATGGCTTGCTGGAATAAATCACTGGTCTGTCTGTAATTTTTTATCCTAGCAGGATCCCAGGAGTCTTTTGTGCTATTAGTACTACCAGTTTTAGAATTCTGTAGTCATAACTCCTTTAATTTCAAAGTGCATGAGCACTGGCTGAAAGGTAGCATGAAGAGATTTCCAAATTGGAGTTGCTTCCAGAAAGTATTTCCTGGGGCCAAGTGAGAAGCAAAATGTCTTTTCTCTCTTCCCCTTAATCATCATCCATTCCTGGTCCTCTGTTAGCAGCTAGAAAAATCCCCTCAAAAGATACCAGCACTAGAGCTTTTACTAGGGACATTTTCAAGCCAGTATTTTAGTAGATAACATAAATTGCCTTTCATCACTTCTTATTGTTGTTACCACCAAAGCTTTTGAATTAATAATCTTTATTTTCTAAGCATCTTTTGTATAAAGAAGTCCAGATCTTTTTTTTTTTCTTTTCCCCCCTAAGAGTCCAGTTTTTTTTTAGTGTACCAGGTCCAGAACTCTGTTCTAGTGCTGGGGATATAATAGCAAAACTCATGAAGACCTTGCCTTTCTGGAGGAAAAAGATAAATTTCATAATATGTACAATTGTAAAATAATTGCTAGGAAAGAAAAATATAGGGAAACAATGTATGAAGCAGGTGCACCAGCTCTTGTTTGAGATGTTGGATTTGGGAATAGTGATGGTCAAGAGGGCTTCCTTAAAAAAAGGAGCTGAGATATGAAGATGAATATAGGAGTAAAATATAGGACCAAGAGGGTGAAAAGATAGGTGATTCTAAATAAAGAGAATATTTCAGGTACGACATTTGAGGCCGGAGTAGCCGAGTAGAAAGAATAAGGAGAGTGGCATTAGATAAGGCTAGAGCAGATGGCCATGGCCAGATCATGCAGAGCCTTGTAGGCTATTTAAGCATATTCGTCTTTATCCCAAGAAAGTCATAAATTACTTTAAATAGATATATTGAATTAATGGGATTTCCCTACCATTCTCTTTAGTAGATTTAGCTGCATTTTTTAAATTTAAGGCTGCTTCTTAATTGTATGTCTTTTCTACCGTTCATAAGATCTGAGATGTTTCTCCCCTTTCTCTTTTTTTAACAATCTTGTATTGGACACAGGTTTTGAAATTATTTTTAAATCAGCATCTTTGGGCAGCCCTGGTGGCTCAGTGGTTTAGCGCCGCCTTCAGTCCAGGCCATGATCCTGGAGACCCGGGATCAAGTCCCACCTCAGGCTCCCTGCATGGAACCTGCTCCTCCCTCTGCCTGCATCTCTGCCTCTCTCTTTCTCTCTCTCTCTCTCTCTCTCTCTCTCTCTCTGTGTGTCTCTCATGAATAAATAAATAAAATCTTTAAAAAAAAAAATCAGCATCTTTTCATGTTTGAGTTTTAGTTGTTTCTCTTTCAGAACCTGAGCCATGGATTCTTTTTACATACTTAATCCTAAAGGTGCCTTATCAGTTGCTACTGAACATGTCTGATTCTTAAAATCTTAAGTGTTTAAAAACAGGCTTTTATGATGTTTCTGTTTATATAATCTTTGGGTTTACAATAATTCCTTTATGTTTTGTTTATTATACTTCTAGAAGGGGATTTATTTATTTGTAAAGGACTCCCTCCCCTCATTCAACTTTATCTTCTCATTACAAAATGTTTCCCATTCTTGTGTCTGAATCTTGGAAGAGAGGCTGGATTCCCAGAATAATGGGATTGAGGTAGTCACCAATTTCTCAGTTTGTTTGTTTATTTATTTATTTATTTACTTATTTACTTATTTATTATTTTTTTAAGGTTTTATTTATTCATGAGAGAGAGAGAGGCAGAGACACAGGCGGAGGGAGAAGCAGGCTCCACTCAGGGAGCCCAATGTGGGACTCGATCCCGGGACTCCAGGACCACTCCCTGGGCCAAAGGCAGGCGCTAAACCGCTGAGCCACCCAGGCATCCCAGTTTCTCAGTTTTATGCATGATAGCATTAAATGTATAAGAAAAGTTAGGTAACTAACTTCTAAGAGTGTAGACGCCAAATAGCTTATCCTATTTTGAAGTAATAGAGCCATAACTCTAGAAATGAAGCCTTAGATTAATGTGTATAAATTAGAGGCACTAATCTTGGTCTCTTTCCAGCCTGAAAACTTGGTCTTTCAGTGAGATCTGGCTCTTCTTAAAATTTGAGTTTCCTCCATGGATGTCATTTCAAAATATTAGTCCCTTATGAGTTTAAATTTACTTAACCTCATTCTGCGGACAGCTTTAGAGTTGTTAGAAGTTTATGCTTGGAATCTTACCTCAAAATTTTAGATTCCTTGCCTAGTTTCCTGTTGCCCCATTGCTTGCTTTCTCAGAAGATATGGATAGGGAATCTATCACAAAGATGAACCAAATCCTTATCTGGTATCTGATCTTGATGAAGTTACATCACATGCAGCCTAAAACCAAATAGGCCTGACCAGTCTTACATGTTTCTTTCCCTTCCATTCTAATTCAGCTTTAACAATTAAGATGTGAATATGGTAGCCACATGAGAGGGAAGATGGTAAATCAGAAAGGGAAAGAAAATTGCCCTTTTTTCTTGAATGAAGCCACCCTGGAAGAGAGCAGCTAGGCCTCATTGTTAGATTTTATTCTAGGTACTTTTAGGAAGGGGAGTTAGAGGGAAAATTGTGCATAGTAAATCACATTCACAAAGTTGTTTTTTAAGTTAGTTAATTGAAATAGGAATTAAAAATATATATATATATTTATACATGAGAGACACACCAAGAGGTCTAGAGACATAGGGGTGGGGAGCCCCATGCAGGACTCAGTCCTGGGACCAAGGCAGAGAGACGCTCAACCACTGAGCCACCAGGTGTCCCTAGAATTCCTTTTTTCTTCTCTTCTCTTCTCTTCTCTTCTCTTCTCTTCTCTTCTCTTTTTTCTTTCTTTTCTTTCTTTCTTTTCTTTCTTTTCTTTCTTTCTTCTTTCTTTCTTCTTTCTTTCTTTCTTTCTTACTTTCTTTCTTTCTTTCTTTCTTTTTGATTTTATTTATTTATTTATGAGAGACACAGAGAGAGACAGAGACACAGGCGGACAGAGAAGCAGGCTCCATGCAGGGAACCTGATGTGGGACTCGATCCCGGGTCTCCAGGATTATGCCTTGGGCAGAAGTCGGCACCAAACTGCTGAACCACCCGCCTGCCCAAAGAATTCCTTTTCTTAAAGAAAGTGTTAGAATGATAGCCTAATGTGCTTTTATCTCTTTTAACTTAGAACATACCATGTAAAACTGTGTCTCAAACCACCTGTGGTGAAGGACCTTTGTGTTTAATTTTCCGTCTTTCATAGATCGGTATTTTTGTAAGTATACTTACCGATCACAAGCTTGGATGTTATGGGAATGTTAAATTTCTATAAACTGTTTAAGTCTTACTCTTAGCTTCTTACCTTGTTGTGGAATGGTAACAAGTTCCCCAAGAGACCTCAGTTTGCTGACCATATATTGAGTAGCACTAATTTAAATTATTTTCTGGGGTAGATCAATCTAAAATGCTTCTGGCATTTTAGAGTTGGAGCTTAGAACCACATTTTCTATAAAAACAATGTAAATAATACTATAAGCACTACAGTGTAATGGCTCATGATCCCTGACCTTAAAAATCTGTTACTCTAGGAGCACCTGCCTGGCACAGTCGGTAGAGTATATGACTCTTGATCTCTGGGTCATGAGTTTGAGTCCCACATTGGACAAAGAGTTTAATTTAAAAACAACAACAAAAAAATCTTACTCTGGGAGGACATCGCTATTCTTATGAAAAGTATTTGTTGAGTGCCTTTGTGTAAGACACTGCTAGGTATAGGGACACTGATGTAATAAAAAGATTGTCAAAAGGGAATATGTGTAAAAAAGGTGACAAAAAAGTGGTAAATACTAGTACTTGAGATTAAGCTGTGATCATTAAGCTCTGAAATGTTTGGGGATGGGGCCATTGTAGAAGAGGGAGAGAGTACTTTGATGGATACTTTATTATTTTATGCAAGCCTGATAATCTTAAGAGGTCATTTTCTCATTTTATAGATAGAGGTCACAGCTACTAACTGGAGCCAGAACTTAAACTTGGATTTTTCTGTTTTACCATTCTGTCCTGTTTTCCTCTGTAGGGCTTTAGGAGCCATATTATAGATACCAATTAAACAAAAGATTGGCAGTTGGGGACTCACTGGAAAATTTGAAGAGAGGAGTAATACTTACAGAATGGGGTTTTAAAAAGAAAACCTGGCTGCGGTATATAGGTTTAACTCAAGCAATTAAGAATAGGATAGATTGGTTGTGACTAATGGATTGTCTTCTAATATGTGGAAAATACAGAATGTTCCTCTTTGTCTTCAGTTATGTTTTGGAGTTTTGCTAATTCTGCTTTGTAAGATGACATTTATGGAACTATTTTTATAGGAGAATGCTAGTCATCTTTTAGTAAATGGCATCTAGATTTTGTAGATGGCAGATACACTTTTTAAAAGCAGCTTTGGGTATAACATTCAGTAAAATACACCCACTTACGTATATAGTTAGTGGGCTTTTTTTCTTTTTTTAAGATTTTATTTATTTATTCATGAGACACAGAGAGAGGGGCATAGACATAGGCAGAGGGAAAAGCAGGCACCATGCAGGGAGCCCGACTTGAGACACAGTCCCGTGCCAAAGGCGGGGCTAAACCACTGAGCCACCCAGATTCCCCTATAGTTACTGTTTGGACAAATGTATACAGTTATATAACCATAACCTCAATCAAGATATAGAAATGTTTCCATCATTTTGAAAAATTCCTTTGGGCCTCTACAGTCTGTCCGCTTGATACACTTTTTGAGATATGAGTTATATGCATTTAGATTCAGTCTCTTTGGTTCTGAGTTTTGACAACTGCACACAGGTAACAACCACCACAATCAAGATAAAGGTTTCTAAAAATTTCCTCATGCCTCCTTTTATGGTCACCTCTCCTCTTCCCCACTTTTTTTTTTTTTTTTAAGATTTTACTTACTCATTTGAGAGAGAGAGAGACAGAGACAGAGCAGGAGCAAGAGGAGGGGCAGAAGGAGGGAGAGGAGAAGGAGAAACAGATTCCCCGCTGAGCAGGGAGGCTGACAATGGAGCTTGATTCCAGGACCCGTGGATCCTGACCTTAGCTGAAAGCAAACCCTTAACCATCTGAGCTACCCAGGTGCTCCCCTTCCCCACTCCTTATGTTTTTAAAAAATATATCTGATTCATGTCAAAAAGTAATATATATGAATTTCCTGTTTTTAAGAATCCCATTGTGTACCATTTTTATTTTGTTGATGTTTAAGTTCCAGTTATTCTTCATTTTCCCTCTTACTTACGCTTTCAAAACCCTGCTTAGTCCTTTCCATTTCCACCCTCCCATAGTCATTTTGTCCTCTGCTAATATTCTAGTGTGCTTTTCTTAGTACTGTTCTGGAAACGCCCTTTGAGACCCCCTGTCCTGTAGTTTTTTTAGCGTACAGTTCTTAGCTTACCTGAGTAAGAAGATAGAGGCACCATCACATCTTCTGTTGAAGGATCATTGTCTTCTCTAAGAAAGAGAAGGATCTTGGACAGAGTTAGAAAGCTAACTTCTTTATAATATATTCTTATTTTCAATCATTACTTGCTCCTTAAAACTCTCTTGCTTCAATGTCTTTACATAACTCTTCCTCTCTGATTATAAGAATGACTAGATTGTCACCATCATTTTAAAAAGTACAGAACCGTACCCTCATTGATCCTTACTGCCTTTTACACTAGTACATGTTTTAAGTGAGGAATCAGTATTGCTTCCATTTCCCCAACATCTGTGCTCTCTAGATCTCTATAATCTGACATCTGTCTGTATCACACAGCAAAAACTATGTTCTAGAAATTTATGAATGGTTCTTGATCAACTAATAGATTGCTCTCTTTTGCAGTTTAAAGATACTACAGAAGCCTGGATGTTTCTGCTTATTTTGTCTCATCTTAATAGTTTTTCCATTGTTAGTTGATAATTTTCAAAGCAAAAGGATCCATGTAATTTATGCTTCATTTTCCATTGCTTCTAAAACTTAGTGAAAATGACATGTTGAAACAATAGATCACAAATCTATAGCAGATCTCTAATTGTATATTTCACCCTTAATGAAAGAAGAAAGTGTTGGTTCCTGCATCATTTGCTAAAGGATTGAATTTTCATAGCTTTAAAATATTTAAATACTTTTGCCTGAATTCAGCTACCTTTACCAAAATTTTCTTTTGAGATGTGAGAAGGGAAATGTTTCCACTTTTTATAGGTAGAGTACTAAAGCACAGTAAATTATCTTGCCTCTCATTTGGTGATCTCTTTTTTTCTGACTTCTTTGTTTTTTGTGTGTGTTGTAATGTTTTGTTTTTGTTTTTGTCTGTAGACCACATGGAGTCATAGGCTTGCACAGAATTAAGAATAAAAAGATGAAGCATTTATAAATTAGCTGAAGTAACTTAGATTTAAAGTTTAGGGCTATTTTTATTATAGAACATTAAAGTGATAATTGTTTTGTTTGTTTTTTAGCTTGTCAGCCCATCTGCAGCTTACATTTACTGGTTTCTTCCACAAAAATGGTATGTACTTAAAAGTAAATATATTGGCATTTTAACAGCAAAATGCCTTTGCGAATATAAAAAAGGAAATTATTTTTTTGTGTGTAAATATTTATAAAATTATACTTAGTGGGAAAAAATACTGATTCTGATAATTCGGTTTCTCTTTAGTTGACTTCAACAATTCCAATTATTGCTTTATGTAATCAGCGATGAGATGTGGAAGATGTAACTTTCACCTCTTTAAACTTTTAAAGTAGTGTTCTTAAATTTTAGTGTGTGTAGAAACATTCTGGCAGTTTGTTTAAAATATTATACCTGGACAAAGATTCGGATCTAGTAGGGTTTTGGTGAACGTTAGGAGTCTGCATTTTAATAAAGCACCAGGATAATTCAGAAGTAGGTTGTCTGTGGAACAAATTTTTAAAAACTGCCTTTAAAGGTTTTGTAGCTGGACCTTATACATAAAATCTTGATATAGCCCAGTCTCCTTATTGCTTTCCTGCTATTTACATTTTAAGTACATTTTGAAATTGTTAAAATTATTCGGTATTGTGTGTGATCATACTTGAAGGTAATTGTTTCCTGCATGTGGCTTATATCTAAAATGAAATTCCAACTCTTATCTCTAAACTAATACTTTAAAAAAAAATAAACTAATACTTTTTATTTTTGAGGACACTAAGTTGCTAAAAAAAAAAAAAGGCAGCTACATAACATTGTTACCCAACTCAAAGTCATCATCCTTCCAGCGTTTATAACTTAGAAACTATGGGAAAATCTTTTCAGTACCATTTCTTAGATTTTGCAATTTTTTATTTCCAATATTTTTTAACTTTAATTGTCTTAGAACCTGAAATAGGTGAATTCTCCGCTGAGTAGAATCCTTTCTGTATGAACATTTTTAGTTGATGGTATTGGGTCATATATATATTTTTTAATACAATAATAATACAAATAACCACTGCTACTAATGGGATATATCAACATGTTAGATATTTCACAAAGAAAAGTTGATACTTAACTAAAAGAGGTAAAACCATGCTAAAATCAGTTGGTTTCAGAATGGAGAGAAATGCTACCTAATCCATCTTTAGTTATCATTTAATGGAATGAAATCTTTTAAGAAAACATGTCAAGGTGATCGATCATCCTTAGTATTTAGTAAGAAACAAAGTTTAGTAATAATATGGTTGTATTAGAACAATTTGATAACTAGTCAGGTTTTTATGTAAGAAGTTTGAAATCTGGTTATCTCTCTCTTAGCAGCTAATGTAATGTAACTTCTAGTTTTGCCTTAGATTTGATCCATTTTTATATAGAAATAAACTGAACAGCATTTTTATGTCTTTTTCTAAATTACAGTCGTTTTATAGAGTCCTTATTTCTAATCATTTTTTATACTTGGTTTTCTGTGGTACTTTTAAAGTACATGGACTCTAATACTTTGAAGCTTACAGTTTGAATATTATAGGTTCATTAGCCTTTTGTTCCCAGGGATATACATAAAACATATGTAAGTTATCCATAACTGAAATTGAGGATGGATATTTATTGAATATTTACTAATTAATATTTATTGTTACTTGATTAATATTTAAGTTGAATTTTAGTTGAAGTAGTTGAAATTAATTGGAGAGTAGTCTGATCAAATTTTTTTCCGTCTACATGACAAAATATAGAGTTCAAAATTGCTCAAATTCACTTGAAGTTCTTATTTTTTCTTGATGTTACTGAAGTAAATGAGAAAGTAAACTCTGTTGATACTTCTGTTTCCAGAAAATAATTTCCCATTATAACTTTGAAAATTAGTGGAAGTTGGGAAGAAGCAGCTATATTGACTCTCTTGTCTAATCAAGGTATATTTGTAGTTATTTTTTTAAGAAATAATATTTTTAAGAAATCAAGATAGAAAACCAACATCAAGACTCCTAAAATCTGATTATTTTTCCTTTTGTTTTTAAATGAAGACCTTTGTTTAGCTATTACTACTTGAAACTGCTTAGAAATAATACACAAAGATTATTAGGGTACTATTTTCGTGGTGAGTATGGTTTGGAGAGTATTTTTGTTACTGCATTTTATTTTTATTTATTTATTTATTTTTTTGTTACTGCATTTTAAATACTGAATTTTTTTTCCCCTGTATTAAAGTTTTTTTAATCCTGAATACAACTTTCAAAGAGACTGATTCAAATGTATTTTATGCACACACCTTGATACAAAGAATGGTTTTAAGTAGAAAAAAGCATCCAAAATCTCAGAACAAAAATTATTTTATTTTTATGTTAGTGGATTTATCTACTGTAGTAGTTTTATATATTATTGAAACCTAGTGATGATCGATTAAATAGTTTGAACTATTAATAATGCCTTTGGGATTAAAAGCAAGTTATAGAGAAGTACTCTAGAACTTAATTTGCAAAAGCTTTTGTCAGTAAATTGATAATTAAAATTAAAATCCATAAACTTTGTAAACCGAGAGATTCCCCTAGGTGTAGTAAATAATATCCTAAGCTTAGCTGTCCTGCTTAGGCTTTAGAGAAATTCTAGGGAAAAGATAAAAAATTAGCTACCTTTCTTATGAAATGATAATATAATTGTTTATGTAACTTTTGCATGAAATCCATATTTTAATCCCTTTGATCACAAGTCCTAGACAAATAACTTTTTGGTTTGATACCAGTGTGCATTCAAAATGAAACATACATAATAGTGTAACTAGTTCAATTTAAGTGTATCTTAAACTAAGTAATTTTTCTAATAGATTTTGGGACAAGGAAAAAAATATAAATGTTTATTTTGTGTATGGTTGTCTTTCTTGAATATTTCATTTGTGTTTTCTGCCAAGAAGCTTTAACTGTATTTGTCAAAAATACTTTTGACTGGCAGTTTATTATAGTCTTATTATCATAAATGTTAAATCTTTATAGCCATGTAATCAGTAAATGTTTTTAGTGTTAATTAAAATAATTGGACATCTTATTTGATCAAAAGAAAATCACAGTATTGTAGGAAGGTAATTATAGTTGTATTGTGAAAGGTTTATTTAAATGACTTTATATATAAGGACTTAAAGAGTTTGCTGCAAATTTGGAACTGATTTGGGGGGGGAAATGAGTAAACTTCTGAGAAGTCACCATAGGAATAGGAAGTCTTTTTGTTTTCCCAGACTTCTTAGGAAAATGAATACAACGTTTATATTTTTAAACAAAAACATTTTAAAGTATTGATTTTCTATTTAGATAAGCCATCACAAAACTCAGAAAATGAACAAAATTCTGTTACCCTGGAAGTCCTGCTTGTGAAAGTTTGCCACAAAAAAAGAAAGGTAACATATACAATATTGGTAGATTATGTGGAATAATTTTTTAATTGAGTATGTTCATGCATATATATCGTGATTTTAAATCTTGAAAGCCTTTTTTTAAAAAACAATTTATGTTTTTTTTTTTTTTTAAGATTTTATTTATTCATGAGAGAGAGAGAGAGAGAGAGAGAGAGGCAGAGACACAGGCAGAGGGAGAAGCAGGCTCCATGCAGGGAATGCGATGCGGGACTCGATCCCGGGTCTCCAGGATCACACCCTGGGCTGCAGGCTGCACTAAACCGCTGAGCCACCGGGGCTGCCCCAATTTATGTATTTATTAGAGAGAGCATTTTGGGGGTGAGGACAGAGGGAGAGGGTGAGAAAGAGTCCCAAGCAGACTCTGAAACGAGCACGGAGCCCAAGGCGGGGCTTGATGGCACAGCCCTGAGATCACAACCTGAACTGAAACAAAGAGTTGGACACCCAACCAACCAGCTGTGCACCTGGGTGCTCCAAACCTTGAAAGCTTTTAAATATGTTGATGGCTGAAATTATAAAACTGATAGTCTTTTTTGTCAACCTCCCAGATCTTCGTGTTTTTTCTGGACTGGCTGAGGTATCTGCATAAAACTTTGTCCTAAGGAGTTTGATGATGAAGGGAAGAAGGTATCTTTTAGCATCTTAACATAAATTCAGTTGCATCCCTGTCACTTCAATCTCTTAGCTTATGTTTTAGAAATTTGTACCAATTAAAATGTAAATAAGGGCTGAGAGTTTTTCCCAAAAGGATTACTTTTTGTAACATTACTTTCAGGCAGAGAAATTCTGTTGCCATTATTATCAGCCATTGACTTATTAATACATTGCCTCAGATTTTTACTTATAAGGTGAAATCATTTCACCATAGAAACACATGTTAGGGTAGTTAAATTTCCTCACCAATCCACTAAACCCCACAGATACACTTTTAGTAGCCTCATGATCTTGGGTATTTTAAGATTAGGAATGATCTGTATAGGGGCACTTGGATGGGTCAGTTGGTTAAGCGTCTGCCTTTGGCTCAAGTCATGATCCCCGGGTCCTGGGATTGAGTCCTGCATCAGGCTCCCTGCTCAGTGGGGAGTCTGCTTCTCCTTCTGCCTTATGTGTCTGCCTTTCTATGTTTCTTATGAAAAAATAAGTAAAATCTTTTTAAAAAAGAAAAGGAATGACCTGTATAGAGGTTCCTGTTGCTGATGTTCTTCCAAAATCATAGTAAAGTAGCACAGGGCTTGAGCACTTTTAGAGCACTGGTATAGAGTAGACTAAGGTGATGATAGACAACAGCGTAAGTATATATTTAAAATTTCAAAGTTAAGAAATACCATTCCCGACTCCCATGCAATCCCCATACAGATGATAAGCAGTGATGTGAACATTCTTGAAGATTCAGGCAAAATAAGTGAATAAAACTATAATGTCCTTTTTGTGTTTCAAAAAATAGGTGTAAACATTTGCTTGGAAGGATATATACAACCAGCTGCTAATATTAGTCATCTTTGGAGTATAGGACCTAGGGGAACTGGGGGAAACTTTAAATATTTCTCATTTTATACTCTTTTGTAGAGTAGATTTTTTTTTTAAGATAATAAGAATGTATTCTGTTTTCAAAAAGAAGCTACCATTTGTTATAAAGGTCTTCACATCTTCCAGTTTTTCAGCTCTTTAAGCATAACTAGTTCTATAATTACAAAACATTCATAAGATGAAAATAATTGCTTCTGTTAAACATTTAAATATATGGATTTACCGTTTTATAACATTGATAGTAGTATTACTATAATGCTTTTCATTTCTTTTTTTTTTTTTTTTTAATTTATGATAGGCACACAGTGAGAGAGAGAGGGGCAGAGACACAGGCAGAGGGAGAAGCAGGCTCCATGCACCGGGAGCCTGACTTGGGATTCGATCCCGGGTCTCCAGGATCGCGCCCTGGGCCAAAGGCAGGCGCCAAACCGCTGCGCCACCCAGGGATCCCCATGCTTTTCATTTCTAATGGTCATCAGTTATTTTGTTAAAATAGAAAATTTAAGGCAAAATATTATTAATTTATATGATCTTAACATTTTAAGCTTGGTGTTAATTCCATATTTCTAATTTAAAATACTTCAAATGACCATCAGCTAAATATTAGATACACTAATTTTTATTTTCATTATTTTCATTATTTTCATTATGTTGGAGAAATCTTCAATTGTTAATATTTGGTATATAGCTATTCCAAATTTTCTTTTTGCTTTGTCACAACTTTCAGAACTATGGTTAGGATTTTATTTTATTTTTTAAGTTTTATTTTATTTTTTAAAGATTTTATTTATTCATGAGAGAGAGAGAGAGAGGCAGAGTCACAGGCAGAGGGAGAAGCAGGCTCCATGCAGGGAGCCCGACGTGGGACTTGATCTCAGGTCTCCAGGATCAGGCCCTGGGCCGAAGGCAGACGCTAAACTGCTGAGCCACCTGGGCTGCCCTATGGTTAGGATTTTAGCATGCTATTTGGTTAATGATGTTTCCTATATCTGTGATTAGAAGTTTTATTATAATTCTTATAATAATTGCATATGCACAAATATAATTTCATAATCTTTACTTTGCAGGATGTAAGTTGTCCAATAAGGCAAGTTCCTACAGGTAAAAAGCAGGTGCCTTTGAATCCTGATCTCAATCAAACAAAACCTGGAAATTTCCCGTCCCTTGCAGTTTCCAGTAATGAATTTGAACCTAGTAACAGCCATATGGTGAAGTCTTACTCATTGCTATTTAGAGTGACTCGTCCGGGAAGAAGAGAGTTTAATGGAATGATTAATGGAGAAACCAATGAAAATATTGGTAATTTTTATTTTAATAGTTTTATTTTAAATTTTGCTTTTCTAAGGAAGAAATTGGTGCAGAGCTAGAAGTAAATTGCATGCATTCAAAAATCATGAAATGACCTTTATTTGCAAATCTTTTAAAGTCTGATGAGTTAATTAATTTTAGGGTAGATTACTCTGAATCTTAAACAGTTGGCTATTGTGCTGTACTAGGTATTTAATCTGTAAAGTTCTCATTGTTACGTGATGAAACCTATTTCATGTGGTAAAAAAAATATCTTGAACACTGGATGGAGAAGACTAGTATTTCAAATTAGTCTCTCAGCAAAAAAAACAATGAATTCATTTCCCCACACACACAACATTTATTGTGAAAAAATTTGTGTGTATATGGCTGTCAGAAGAGTTTTATATAGTGAACATCTGTCTACCCTACCACTTAGATTCAGTAATTAAGATTTTATTATATTTACATGTCATATATCTATCCCTCTATCTTCCCAGCAGTTCTGAATCGGCCTTTGACATAATCATTCAACTAGCATATAAGTGCTAGGAATACAAAGATCATTAATACATCCAGTCCTATCCTCCAGAAGCTCACAAAGCCGACCTAGAGTGTAGAGATAAATATAAATAAAGAAAAATGATGAGTAGTATAATAGAGGTATATGTGAAATTCAGTGGAGAGGCACGTGGGGGAAATAACGTTTGAGCCTTAAAGTATCCATTGAAGTTCTTGAAAAGTAACTATAAATATGGATTTTTTTTTCTTCTTTGCCTAGTAAGGACATACACTTATGATAAAACATAAAATTGAAGAGTGTAAGTCTGGACATTGTATCACAACTTAATTGTATTTTGTGCCTAATTTGGGATAAGAGACCATGTCATAAATAAGACCTTTTTGTCTGAATATTTGACTGATGAGAAATGTTTGTGAAATTCAGATGTCAATGAAGAACTTCCAGCTAGAAGAAAACGAAATCGTGAAGATGGGGAGAAGACATTTGTTGCACAAATGACAGTATTTGATAAAAACAGGTAATGTTGGACAAGTGAGGTTCCCATAACATTCTAGAAATGTTTTTGTTCTGATGTGTAATATAGTGGTGATACTTCTTTGCCTTTGTTTCTTTTTATGCTTTAAAATTAAAAAAAACGAGTTTGTAAATACTGAATTTTTCTGTCACATAGAAAGCAATAAACATAGATGAGTTCCTATTTGAATGGCTCAGTTAAGATTGTTTATTAGGCATGTATTTTCTCAGTGTCTACTCTCTGTCAGACACTGTTCTAGGCAGTGATAAGGCAACAAGATCCCTGCCTTCATGGAGCTTAATTTCTAGTGGAAGAAACAGACCACCATCCGAAAGTTATATCAGCTAATGTCACTCATTGGTGAATGCTATGAAGAAAAATAAAGAGAACAAATGGTTGTTGTATAGAAAGGTCTAGGAGAAGATAGTATTTCAAAGAGACCTGAATGAAGTGGGCCCTGTGCAAATCTTGAGGTTATGTATTATAAAATTAAGGTAGAAATCTGTGTCGTCACAGAGGAGCAAAGAACACCTGAATTTGTTCTCATCTCTCCCACATCCCAGGTTTCACTGGGAGTGAAGCATCTTAGTGACAGTAAAAGGTCTAGGAGGCAAAGGCAGCATTCTTTTTTGAGGAGATCAGAGAATGGATCCTGTAATGTGCCATGAGTTCTTGTTTCAGGCTACTTGCTGGTAGTTAACACAGTTCACTGATAGGTATAGGAGAAAGAGGCAAGTAAAGCAATTAGTACATTCCTCCTACTTTTTAAAAAGTATGAGATGTTGCTTATTAGCTACTAGATAAAGTTACAAGGCTTTTAATAGGAAAGCAAAGATGGTTAGGAATAATGCCATAAATTCTGGCTACGTATTGCTCTATTGTCTTAGAATAAATCCTTTAACATTACTGTTAGAATATCTGACTTAATATTGAACCAGTATAGTGTCTTTTAAAGTCAGAAATTTATAGGTCAGAGATTTATTTTTTTTTTTTTTAAGATTTTTTAATTTAATTTATTTGAGAGAGTGACAGAGCAAGCATGAACAAGGTGTTGAGCGGATAGGCAGAGGGAGAGGGAGAAGCAGACTCCCCTCTGAGCAGGGAGCTGATGCGGGGCTTGATACCAGGACCCTGGGATCATGACCTGAGCCAAAGGCAGATGCTTAACCACCTGAGCCACCCAGGTGCCCCAGGTCAGAGGTTTAAATGGAGAACAACGGAGACATGTTCTAGGAGATCGTAGTTAATGTCTATGGGAGAAGCAACTAGGATGTGACACAGTGGGCTTCATTGTGTTCATCAGTGTTCTGTTTTAGGCAGCATGAGGGGTAGTGTTGTGTTCTTTTTTTTTTTTTTTTTAAGATTTTTATTTATTCATTCATGAGAGACATAGGCAGAGGGAGAAGCAGGCTCCATGTAGAGAGTCTGATGTGGGACTCCCAAGACCACGCCCCTGGCTGAAGGCAGGCACTAAACCGCTGAGCCACCCAGGGATCTGCGTGTTGTATTCTTTTTAAAATTCTTTCTACCTTACATGTATTAGCATATTCCTTATACCTATAAAATATTGCTTTCTAATTAATGAATAAAAGTGCCAAGAAGAAACCGTAGTAGAATTTTTCTCCAATGATTTTGAAAATTTCTAAACTATGAAAAAGTCAAACAGTATATACATCATTAATACCCACATGCCCTTCACCTAGATTCATCAGTCATTAACATTTTACCACATTTGCTTTATTTGTATGTATTTTATTTTTGTGCTTAACTGTTTCATTGTGACGGTCTACTTCATTCCTCCTAAACACTTCAGTATGTGTCTCCTAAAAACTAGGAATTTCCTTCATAACCACAATACACCTGTCATACTCGTGAACTTGAATGTAATGCAACAAAGACTATCCCCAGTTGACCACAGTAATGCCCCTTACAGATGCTCCTCTCCACCCCCCCCCAAAGGTTATGATCTGTAGCAAGTTGCCCTATCTATTCAGTCTTCTTCAGTTCTCCAAAATTGGGATAGTTCTCCATTCTTTTGTTTCTCTGCCTTTTGTGACGCTTTTTTATTGTTGTTAATTCATACATTGCCTTTATTTTTTTTTACATTGAAGTATAGTTGACACAATATTACTTTCAGGTGTACAACATAGTAATTTCAAACATTCCATATGTTGTGCATTGCTCACCAGGATAAGTGTAGTCACCATCTGTCACCATAGAAACTTATTACAATATTATTGACTATGTTCTCGATGTTTGTACTTCTCACCCCTGTGATTTATTTATTTTATAAGTTTTTACCTCTTAATACCTGTGGTGTGTTTTGTTGTTGTTGTTTTTGTTTGTTTGTTTTTTTAGGATTTTATTTATTTATTTGACACAGAGCGTGTGAGAGCACAAGGAGGGAGAGCACAGAGGGAGAGGGAGAAGTAAGCTCTCCGTTGAGCAGGGATCCTGACCCGGGGCTCCATCCCAGGACCCTAGGGTCATGACCTGAGCCGAAGGCAGACTGTTAAATTGACTGAGCCACCCACGTACCCCCCTCTTTCATCTATTATGTTTAACCCCCCACACTCTCCTCTGGCAACCACTTGTTTGTTTTCTGTATGTATGAGTGTGTATCTTTCTCTTTTTGTTATTTGTGGCACTTTTTTAAAGTACAGGCCTATAGTTTTACAAAATGTCTCTTAGTTAAGGAGTAGATTTAGGTTAAATATTTTGGGCAGGATACACTGAAGGGTGATGTGTTCTTTGTGTACATCACAGACACAGGTAAAATTGGGTTTGATCACTTACTTGGTTAAGGTGGTGGTCATATTTCTCTACTGTAACAGTATCTTTTCCCTTTAATTAATACATAATCTCTGTGGTAATCTCAGTTTCAACTGGGTCCATTTTATCCCCAACAACCTTTCACCCGGTAGTTTAGCATCCATCAGTGACTCTTGCTTGAAAAAATTATTCGTATGGCAATTGCCAGAATGTAATCTGCTCATGGTGTTACTCATTTTAATGTTCAAATTGTCCCAAATTTAATCAGAAGAAGCCCCTCTAAACAGGGTCCTTTATGTCTTTTTTTTTTACTTTTATTTATTTTTTGTTTTTCCTTATTTTCTGAATAGTAAGATATTCCAGGCTTACATTCTCTCTTTCCTACTTCTCCTCTAGAATTGGCCATTTCTTTAGTCTTGATTTCCTTTTTCTTTTTTTTTTTTTCCTAAGATTTTACTTACTTGAGAGCTTGTGAGTGCATTGAGGGAAGAGCCAAAGGGGGAGAGGGGGAGAGAATCTCAAGCAGGCTTTGTTCAATGTGGTCCCTGACATGGGGGTTGGGCTTGATCTCTGAACTCAAATCATGACCTGAGCCAAAACCAACAGTCAGATGCCTAACTGAACTACCCAGGCACCACAGCCCCCCAACCCCCATCCTTTTTTTTTTTTTTTTTAAGGTAGGCTCTATACCTAGTGTGGATTTATTTTTTTAAGTAATCTCTATACCCAGCATGGGGCTTGAACTCACAACCCCACAATCAAGAGTCACATGCTCTTCTGTCTGAGCCAGTGAGGTGCTCCTAGCTTGATTCCTTTTTTTTTTTTTTTTATAAATTAATTTTTTTTTTAATTTTTTATTTATTTATGATAGTCACACAGAATGAGAGAGGGAGGCAGAGACATAGGCAGAGGGAGAAGCAGGCTTCATGCACTGGGAGCCCGACGTGGGATTCGATCCCGGGTCTCCAGGATCGCGCCCTGGGCCAAAGGCAGGCACCAAACCGCTGCGCCACCCAGGGATCCCTATAAATTAATTTTTATTGGTGTTCAATTTACCAACATACAGAATAACACCCAGTGCTCATCGCGTCAAGTGTCCCCCTCCGTGGATTCCTTTTAATGGAGGAAAAGTATTTACAACCCAAGATCTGAGGAGTTAGATGTGTAAAAAGTTCTTTTTATAATCTCAGAGAAGTTAAAGTCTCCTTAAAGAATGACCACAATTCAAAAGCCATATAGAAAAAGTATGAAAAGAGCAAAATTAAAAACGTATTCTGAAAACAATGGAAGTCCTCATAAGCTAAGTAAAAAATAAAATGACAAGGGAGAACTAACTTCAATTCATACTATAGATTGATGTCTCATTTCTTTAATATAATAAGATCATCCTCATTAAGAAAACTACCATAGCCCAATAGAAGAATGAGCAAGAGATAAAAATGGTTACAAAAAAGGAAAATATATGTGATTTTTAAACATTTAAAAGATAAGACATCTAAAACATTTAAAAGTACACTGAGATGTCATTTTTTCACTTACCAGTTTGGCAGAGATCAAAAAACTGATAAAGCACTGTTGATGAGGCTGTGGGGAAAAAAGGGCCTCCTCATGCATTACAGGTAGGAGAGTAAATTGGATTGTAGCTATCAAATGTACGACTATAAAATAGAATATTACGTAGCCATGTAAATGCATGAGGGAAGCATCGTTTCAGTTAGAAGTATATGGATGTGTTATTACCTATACAAATACATAAAAATAGCTTTTTAAAATGTTAAGTTGAATAGCTTTACTGCTGTACTGTTGAAGTAGAATAAATTGAAGGTGCACAGCATAGAGACAAAAATTCTTAAGTCTTAAAATCATTTGGTGTTACAATCAGACTCAGAGACATACTACCCAGATTCAGTTGCTAGCACTATTTACTATGTCATCTTAAGGCAAGCTGCTTAATCTCTCTGCCTCAGTTTCTTCTTCTGAAAAGTAGAATAATCTATTTCATAGGTTGGGAAGATTAAATGAAAAGTGAAGTCTTTCAAATAATGCCTGGCACATAGTAAGCACTCAATAAATGTTAGCTGTTATCACCAAACAGAACTGTTCCAAGACTGATGGAGAGAAGCCATATTCTTGCAACATACAATTAATTGTTGAGCATGGTTGAAGAATGGTGTTTAGGGTAGTAGTAGTGTTACCAGTGCTTAAAGGAATGAAAAAAATAATAAAGCTGTATGTACACACACATATATGTACACATACATGAAAACTATATTGTGAAAAAAAAACTATATTGTGAGTATGGGCATAATTCTTTGATTCAACTGGTATTTCATTCATTTATTCATCCATGAAATGTTTATTGAGCACCTATATGTGCCAGGTGCCCCTGGGATCTTATAGTTACCAGAATCATAATCAAGTTTACTGGTCATGAATGAAACTCAAGAATTCTAGTTCCAGTATTTTCAATAGTTAGAAATAACAGAGACATAATTCTTAGTGGTTACCTAAGCCAAGTATTCGAACACTTTTTATCCCATTATTTTAAAGTATAAAGTTTACACTTGTGCTTTATACTTAATGTTTAAAATTTACCAAGTTTTGAGAATTTAGGCATCTATTATACTTTAGTATGATAAATTACGTCTGAGTATCTACAATAATGAAATAATTATTTAGTAATAATAGTTCTTAGTGCAGATCATTAAAATTGCTTTTGTCAGGAATGGAGAGTAGGTATATTTCAAAATTCTGTTGGGTATGTAAGCTAGTTTATAAATTTAATTAACTGCTTTTTAGTATAAATCTAAAGATGTAGAATTTAATGTACTTACAGTAATACACAGGTTACTTTAAAGTGTATGTGTTTGTCTAACAGGCGCTTACAGCTTTTAGATGGGGAATATGAAGTAGCCATGCAGGAAATGGAAGAATGTCCAATAAGCAAGAAAAGAGCAACATGGGAGACTATTCTTGATGGGAAGGTATGGACTACTTAGAAGGTGGAGCACGTTATAGTCATGAACTCCCATTTTTGATTGATGTTTTCTTTCCCAAATGCAAATTTATGTTGCAAGTAAAAGAGTCCTTTGTTTTTATACTTTGAAATACACAAGTAAAAATTACCTAGTCAGAGTATTCAATGGAAAGCACTGTCCTTGGATCCCGACTGCCAGGTTCAAATCTCCACTCCTAGCTATGTGGCATTCTGGCAAGTTTTTTAAGCTTTTGTCAGTTTTCTCATCTGGAAAACGAGGCATAGAATTGATGGATTAAATGAAATAATGAAATATGCTTACCACCGTGCCTGGCATAAAATAAGTGCTCAATAAATGTTAACTACTATTGTACCTGAAACCAGTACTACACTGTGTATTAACTAACTTGAATTAAAAAACAACAACAAACTGTAAATCCTGTTGATGGTAATAGCAGGCAACATGCGATGACTAGTAATACATTTGTCAAGAAATCTTCAGAACTTGGATGAATCATAATTAAAGTAACTTTTTAAAGAGACTTGGTAAAGAATAAATACATTTCTTATCTTAAGTAGGCCGACTCAGCAGAATCATGTCATTTATTTCCAAATATGCGCCATCACAAGCAAAATCCTAGGAGTTTTTTAAGCCTTAAAATTAGTCTCAAGTTCATGTAGGCATATAATAGTATGTAATTAATAGTAAAGAATATTGTAGAAGTTTTCTTTTTTTTTTTTTATTGTAGAAGTTTTCTAAGAATGTTTACTTAACAGTAACGATACTGTAAAGATAAATAGAACTTAAATTGTATGGTATAATAAACATAGGAATAGAGGAAGCATTGTTTTTAAAATAGTTTCATGTACATTTGGATTTTAGTCTGTGATAAAATTGGTATTAGATCTGTGTAGGAAAGACTTCTCATTCATTGTGAAAGAACTGGTCTCTAGCCATCTGGAAATAAACTTAGACCTCATAAATCCCAAAAGGCTCATACATGAAATGTAAACATTAACATTACATAACTTCAGAAAAAAATGTAGATGAATATTAATACAATCTTAGTGTGCAGAAAGCCCTTATAAGTATAATGCAAAACAAGAAAGTGTAAAATAACTTACGAAAGTGAGTCATTTCTCTACTACAAAAATCTAAAATTAAAAGCAAATGATAAAAAAAAGCAAATGATAAGCTGGGGAAAAATTAACATACAAAAAGCTAATACAATGTATCATTTTATAAACCAACAAGAAAAATAATCTAAGAGAAAAATGGTTAAAGAGCAATCAGACAATTCTTGAGGCAATAATTGTAGATTACTAGCAAGCTTTTAAAAAGATATTCAACCTTATTAGTATTCAAAGATGTGTAAACAAAATCAAAGATAGTACTTTACTGGTTTGACAAAAAGTTTGGCAGTTTCTAGTTGGAGATGTGAGGACACAGTCTCACATAATGCTTCAATGTGAGAGTAACTGGGGACAGCCTTACTGGAGGGCAGACTGGCAACATGGATGACATTTTAAATTGTGTGTATAGGCATTAGCAGTTAAGCCCATTTCCTCAGTGTTGTCATGAGGTGTAGTAACTGAAAAGATGTGGGTAACAGGTCTTGTCAAAAATAGTGAGAAACCGGAAATACCTTAAATCTAAAAAATAGTCATTAAAAAGAACAATACTTTGACACGAAGATTTCCATGGTATTTAGTTTTTAGTAAAATAAATTAGTAAAAAAAACTAAAACAATTAGTTTTACTTTAATATACATATTTCTACTTTTCTAAAATTAATGGGTTTCCTCTAGGTGGTGGAATTTTAAATTTATTATTTTATATACTTATCAATAGTGTTTGAATTTCATGCGGGTGTTCATTATGTTAAATTTTTTTTTTAAGATTTTATTTATTTATTCATGAGAGACACAGAGAGAGAGAGAGGCAGAGACACAGGCAGAGGGAGAAGCAGGCTCCCATCGGGGAGCCCGACATGGGACTCGATCCTGGGTCCCCAGGATCAGGCCCTGGGCTGAAGGCAGCACCAAACTGATGAGCCACCCGGTCTGCCCTTAAATTTGTTATATAACGTTTAAGGTGTGTGGTTTTTTTGTTTTGTTTTGTTTTGCTTTTTGCTGTTGTTTTTTAAAGATTTTATTTATTCATGAGAGACACAGAGAGAGAGAGAGGCAGAGATACAGGCAGAGGGAGAAGTGGGCTCCATGCAGGGAGCCCGACATGGGACTTGATCCCGGGACTCCAGGATCACGCTCTGGGCTGAAGGCAGCACTAAACCGCTGAGCCACCCGGGCTGCCCTAAAGAAAATAGGTATTCTATAATGTGAGTTACTGGTTTTTCCCAAGAAATTGAAGGAATATGAAGTGGATATCCTTTTAAAGTTAGAGCATTTAGATTTTTTTTAAGAAGCTTTGTGGTATTCTTCTAAATAAATGTCCCATAATTTACTAAGTAACTAATGCTATTTTAATGGATAATTCAATTATATCAATTTTTTTACATTTTCACAAATGTAAATACACTAGTACATGTATCTTTATGCATTGTAATTTTATGAGATAAATACTTACATATATGGAGAGACTTTTTTCAAAACTAATTTATAAAAACACACTTTTATTTCATTCCTGTCCAAAATTATAGTTTAAAAAGAATGTTTGTAATAAAGTTGTAGGAATTTAGGCTTGTATGGCAGTAAAATAAACAGGTTTCTGTGGAATAGCATGAATGCAGTCTTTCAGAAGATTATTGGATTATTGAAGATTTATTCTGATGAATTGAGAAGTAAAAATAGAAGGAGGAGAGCTGCTGAGATACTTTAGTAATAAGGTAGTAGAGATCTATACTTAGTAATTATATAAGAGAAACAAAAAGAAAAATAGGGGCCAGATGTAATTCTGAAGTTTTTAGGTTAGAGTCAATAATAGGAATGATAATATGAACAAAATTAATTATACCTCGGAAGGAAAGAAAATAGATTCATGTCTAAACATATTTTAGTTCAAGGCAACATTAATGTCACTCAAGTGGCAATGTCCAAGAGGTAGTTGAGGTACAAAGTTTTATAGCTTAAGAAAAAAAAGTTTTATAGCTTAAGTATAAAAGAATGGAGGATCAGTTTGGAATCATCAGCCTAATAAAGTACATCCATAGATAGGTGACCAATTAGGGTAGATGGCTAAATGTTAGGTAGGAATTAAGGAGACCATGAGTAGAGTCTTCTCATAAGTGATTAGAGGTTGTGGTGGAAAGCCAAAATAGCTCAGAGTCCCAGAACCCAAACAGGAAGAACAGAGGAAGTTGTCATTGAAGCTGAAGAAGTCAGGGAAAATTACTAATTGCTCTTAGTGTTTAATTTACAAAAACAAAGTAGTTGGTCATCTAACTGGTTGCCAACTGGCAGGCTTTGGTTACCACAGGTTTGTTTTTTTTTTTTTTTTAAAGCCATTTCTCATTGATTACCAACATGTAAGAATAGGAAGGTCTCCCATGTGAACTTGGATTCCTGACTTCTTTTGAAAAAAAAATCTGAAAATCTGGCTATGCTGGCACTGTTTGCACATGGCGACAATTCATCCCTGCTGTTAAGTGGCTGCCATTTTAGGCAACCTGAGCTCTCCAGTACTTCAGTCTGTCTTGAGCCCATATATGTGCTTTCCTTCCCTGGCCATATCTGTAGGCATTGTAGGCTTTCAAATCCACATTAATTTATCGTAATAGATATCAGGAGGTTTCTTTTGTTCTGTAATTCCTTTCAATTCATTATGTGAAACCTTCACTCTTTTCATGTTTTCTTTTTTAGAGGCTGCCTCCATTTGAAACATTTTCTCAGGGACCTACATTGCAGTTCACTCTTCGTTGGACAGGAGAGACCAATGATAAATCTACAGCTCCTATTGCCAAGCCTCTTGCCACTAGAAATTCAGAGAGTCTTCATCAAGAAAACAAGCCTGGTTCAGTTAAACCTACTCAGACTATAGGTAAGAAAACATTGGTATCAAAATAATGCTTTGTAGGGGCACCAGCTGGCTCAGTTGAAAGAGCACGAGACTCTTGATCTTGAGATTGTGAGTTTCAGCCCCACATTGGGTGTAGAGGCTACCAAAAAAATAAACAAACTTTATGATGATAATAATAATAATAGTGCTTTGCAGAATTAGGACTTGGCTTCAGACTCATTTGTTTTCCTTTTGTCCTAATAATTATTCTTAGGGAAATATAAGCAGTTCTTTATGTTTTGTGCAGATGTGTCTGGGAATTTTTTTAACTTTAAAACCATGATGAAATGCATAGTGTATATATATAGTATGTTACGTGTCATGTGTTATATAACCCCTCCAAACAAAGTCTATAGATAGCTTCATGTCAATTTAGGACAAGTTTTTTTCCACCAAATTTCTCTTAAGCTCATGAGAAAAACAGTTGGTTTTCATACCTTTTTAGATTTTGGAACTGCAGATATATAAAGAGTTTTAGAACTGTATGCTTTTTTATAATTCATATAAAGATTTGTATATGTTTTAGAACTGAATTAAGTATTTCAGAGTGTTTTTTACAGTTTTAGGGCTAGAAAAGTATCATCATAACTTGAATTTTACCAGGTTAAATTTTGCAGTAAATTTTTAGAGGAAAAACACTTTTAAATGGAGATAATTCTGCTGAGTTAAGGCCCAGGTGAGGGATCCCTGGGTGGCGCCGCGGTTTGGCGCCTGCCTTTGGCCCAGGGCGCGATTCTGGAGACCCAGGATCGAATCCCACATTGGGCTCCCGGTGCATGGAGGCTGCTTCTCCCTCTGCCTGTGTCTCTGCCTCTCTCTCTCTCTGTGTGGCTATCATAAATAAATAAAAATTTAAAAAAATATTAAAAAAAAAAAGGCCCAGGTGAACTGTAGTGTTCTGTTTGTCATGTTGTATCTGCCTCATAAGAACACTGCCTTCAAGTGAGAGCATCTGTATGTTTTTATCCAACTCTATTTAAAGAAGACAAAGTTTAAGACCACTGTCTTGGGGATCCCTGGGTGGCGCAGCGGTTTGGCGCCTGCCTTTGGCCCAGGGCGCGATCCTGGAGACCCAGGATCGAATCCCACATCGGGCTCCCGGTGCATGGAGCCTGCTTCTCCCTCTGCCTGTGTCTCTGCCTCTCTCTCTCTCTCTCTCTATCATAAATAAATAAAAATTAAAAAAAAAAAAAAAGACCACTGTCTTGGCCTGGGTGGGTCAGCGGTTGAGTGTCTGCCTTTGGCTCAGGGTGTGATCCCGCAGTCCCAGGATCAAGTCCCACATCGGGCTCCCCTCAAGGAGCCTGCTTCTCCCTTTGCCTGTGTTCTGCCTCTCTCTGTGTGTCTCTCATGAATAAATAAATAAAATCTTAAAAAAAACAAAAACAAAAAACACCCAAGATGTGGGTGCTGAGTATACTCATTGCCTCTGGGGTGCCATTTCTTTAAAGATTTTATTTATTTGAGAGACAGGGAGAGATAGAGTGAGTGTTAGCATGCATGAGGGGAGGGGCAGAAAGAGAGAGAGAAGCAGACTCTGCTGAGCAGGGAGCCTGACTTGGGGCTTGATCCCAGGGCCCTGAAATCATGACCTGAGCCTCCCAGGCTCCCCTATTTGTTTTTAATGAAAGTAGTCATATTTATTGTTTTCACACTCTCTTCCCTGAGCACATATTCCAAGGGGCCCTAGTTGGTGGGGGTAATACGTATGTGTTTAACAAGCTTCATATTTTAGTGAGAAAACTGATTTCGGGATGCATGGGTGGCTTAGCAGTTGGGCGTCTGCCTTTGGCTCAGGGATTATCCTAGTGTCCTGGGATCAAGTCCCACATTGGGCTCCCTGCATGGAGCCTGCTTCTCCCTCTGCCTGTGTCTCTGCCTCTCTGTCTCTCTCTTTCATGAATAAATAAATAAAAATTATTTTTAAAAAAAGGGATTCCTGGGTGGCTCAGCGGTTGAGCATCTGCCTTTGGCTCAGGGCATGATCCCGGAGTCCCAGGATTGAGCCCTACATTGTGCTTCCTGCATGGAACCTGCTTCTTCCTCTGCCTGTGTCTCTTCCTCTCTCTCTCTCTCTCTCTCTCTCTCTCTCATCTAATAAATAAATAAATAAATAAATAAATAAATAAATAAATAAATAAATAAATAAAATCCTTAAAAAAAAAGACAACTGTCTTTGACATTGACCACTCATGTCCATTCATTGTGTGCAATTTTCTGTTACGTCAGAGAGACTTAAGAAATGAGCAAAGAGGCACACCTGAGTGCCTCCGTGGTTAAGCAGCTGCCTTCAGCTCAGGGCATGATCCCACAGTCCCAGGATCAAGTCCCACATCGGGTTCCCCTCAAGGAGTCTGCTTCTCCCTCTGCCTGTGTTTCTGCCTCTCTCTGTGTGTCTCTCATGAATAAATAAATAAAATCTTTAAAAAAAAAATGGGCAAAGATTCCCAAGTAAATTGTGGTCTGGGTACTTCTTAAAATACTCTGTGGCCAAATAGGTAAGTGTTTTGAAACTGAGAAAGAAATTTTATACAAAACTGTACATATTGAAATGGTTACTTATGTCAGGGAAAATATAAACATTTTATTTTTAAGTCTGTAAAGAAATATACCAAAATTATTAATAGCCATCTTTTGGATTTGGAGTGATACTTTTTTAAGATTTTATTTATTTATTTATTTATTTATTTATTTATTTATTTATTTATTTATTTATGAGAGACACACAGAGAGAGAGAGACACAGGCAGAGGGAGAAGCAGGCTCATGCAGGGAGCCCAATGTGGGACTTGATCCCGGGACCCCAGGATCACACCCTGGGCTGAAGGCAGTGCTAAACCACTGAGCCGCCCGGGCTGCCCAGAGATGGTTTCTTAAAAAGAAAACATGGCTCCTGCCAGTAAGACCTTAATGACTTGAGGATGAGAACAAAAATTGTGTTAAGTGGGGCACCTGGGTGGCTCAGAAAGTGAAGTGTCTGACTCTTGGTTTGAGGTCTGGTCATGATTAGAGTCATGAGACTGAGACCTGCATAGGCCTCCACACTGAATGTGAAATCTGCTTTTGGATTCTCTCCCCCTCCAACTTGTGGCACATGTGTGCCCGTGCTCTCTGATTTTCTCTCTCAAATAAATAAATCTTTAAAAAATTAAATTTAAAAAATTGTGTTAAGTACCATAAATAGAATTCTTTAAAAGCTTTAATGTTTAATTAGTTTTATAAGATATATTATTTCACTTTTTATAAGCAGGTATGTGCATTAAATATAAAAGTATATATTTTCAGCTGTTAAAGAATCATTGAATACAGACCTGCAAACAAGAAAAGAAAAAGATACTTCAAATGAAAACCGGCAAAAATTAAGAATATTTTATCAGGTAATATAGCTGGCCCTTCTTTTTTAAGTAATCATGAAATACCTTTGTTTTTGCATGTTGCATCTGAAATACTTTGGCATACTTAAATGAAAAGAATGTCTCTAATTTGGTTTTCTCTTCTTAAATTGTTTTAATTATTTCTAAAGGTGATACTAAAATAAAATATCTTGAGATGTTTAAATTGGATATTTGCTGTTTTCTGTTTTTTGTTATTTTAAAGTTCCTTTATAACAACAATACAAGACAGCAAACTGAAGCAAGAGATGACCTACATTGCCCGTGGTGTACTCTGAACTGCCGCAAACTTTATAGTTTACTCAAGCATCTTAAACTCTGCCACAGCAGATTTATCTTCAATTATGTTGTGAGTAACCTTTCTTATATTTCTTACTAATAATATATGACAATCTGAATTTCAGAAACTGCTTCTTGGGGCGCCTGGGTGGCTCAGTTAGTTAAGCATCTGCCTTTGGCTCAAGGTTATGAGACTGAGCCCCAAGTTGGTTTCCTTGCTCAGTGGGGAGTCTGCTTCTCACTCCCCCTCTGCCCCTTCCCCTCACTCTTGCTCTCTCTGTCTCTAGCTCTCAAATAAATAAAATGTTAAAAAAAATCATTAAAAAAAAAAACCTATGCTGCCCTAAGAGTACGCTTACTATGATGAGCATCAAGTAATGTATAGAAGTGTTGAATCACTGTGTTGTACACCTGAAACTAATACAGTACGGTATGTTAACTATACTGGAATTTCTGTATGTTAACTATACTGGAATTTAAAAATAACAAAATAAACTGTGCTTCTGCACAAAATGCCAAAATATTTGCATTTGATAGATTGCTATTTGCATTTGATAGATTGCTAAATGCATGAATTATAGTGATATATTTTACACATATTTGCATAGTGCACCTGTACTGACTTACATAATCCTCACGCCAGCTCTTTGAATTAAGTAGTAGTTTCTTCTTACTCAAAACAAGAATAATTTGTATAAAGTCACCAAGCCAATAAATGTCATAGCCAGGATTTTAACACAAATATTCTTGACTCCAGATCTTCTGACTTACCTTTCACCATTCCGGTGTGTGTGGCTCTTTTTAGTTTTCAAAACATTAAGAGCCACAAATACTTTTTAATTAATTAATTAGAGTGATAGGTATTTAGGGTAGGGATAATTAATATTTCCTTATTCTAAGCATCTTGCCATTTTTGTTTCAGTATCATCCAAAAGGTGCTAGGATAGATGTTTCTATCAATGAGTGTTATGATGGCTCCTATGCAGGAAATCCTCAGGATATTCATCGCCAACCTGGATTTGCTTTTAGTCGTAATGGACCAGTAAAAAGAACACCTATTACACACATTCTTGTGTGCAGGTAGGTTAAAAGGTCATAGAAAAAAAACCGTATTATCTGACTTTTATTAATGATGCTGGAGGCACAAAGGAGGGCTAGACAGAGCTACTGTTTAGGGTGGGAATCATTACTTCAAATTATTATTTAGCTAACTGTCTGGGATGGTATTACTGCTTTATAACCCTCCGCAGTCTCTGTAGTGATTTTCTCACTTCTTCTTTAGAACTTTTTCATGTTTTAAATATTAATGTCACCACTGCTACAGTGGCTAGAAGGATTAAAGAATTCTCCCAGTGGAAGTTACTGTGTGCATTCCTAGGTAGGAACCTGTGCCAGAAGAGGAATATACTCTGAGAGGTGTGAAAAAAGAACCCTATCCCTGTCACTTAATGTTACATCAGCCTTTCTTTTCATCAGACCAAAACGAACAAAAGCAAGCATGTCTGAATTTCTTGAATCTGAAGATGGAGAAGTAGAACAGCAGCGAACATACAGTAGTGGACACAATCGTCTATATTTCCATAGTGATACTTGTTTACCTCTCCGTCCACAAGAAATGGAAGTAGATAGTGAAGATGAAAAAGATCCTGAATGGCTAAGAGAAAAAACCATTACAGTGAGTATTACTATTATCACCATTGACTGTGATTTTAGAATCTTAAAATGAAGTGATTCATGTTTAAAAACTATTAGTTTTTTTTTTTAAACTATTAGTTTAATACAAATTAAACTCTTAGTGTAAAGGAGCCTGTTCTAAATGAAGGAATTCAGGAATCCACAATGTTTGTAGTTGTGTTATTTAAACAGCGGAAGGACATAAATATTTTCTTCTTGTGATTTTATATCATGTTTTTTGTTTTTTTGGAAGTAGGTAACTACTTCATAACTTAGAGATTCCCTTTAAGATTACTACTTAAGGGATCCCTGGGTGGCGCACCAGTTTGGCACCTGCCTTTGGCCCAGGGCGCGATCCTGGAGACCCAGGATCGAATCCCACGTCGGGCTCCCGGTGCATGGAGCCTGCTTCTCCCTCTGCCTGTGTCTCTGCCTCTCTCTCTCTCTCTGTGACTATCATAAATTTAAAAAAAATTTAAAAAAAAAAAGATTACTACTTAAGGGGCACCTGGGTATCTCAGTCGGTTAAACGTCTGCCTTTGTCTCGCGTCCTAATCTTGGGGTCCTGGGATTGGGCCTTTCATCAGGCTCCCTGGCAGGGAGCTTGGAGCTGGCTCCCTTGGCAGGGAGCTTGCTTTTCTCTCCCCCACTCCTCTTGCTTGTGCTCTCTCTCTCTGTGTCAAGTAAATAATTAAAATCTTTTATTATTATTATTATTATTATTATTATTATTATTATTATTATTTGTATTCATGAGAGACAGAGAGAGGCAGAGACACAGGCAGAGAGGGAAGCAGGCTCTGTGCAGGGAGCCCGATGTGGGACTCGATCCTGGGTCTCCAGGATCAGGCCCTGGGCTGAAGGCGGCGCTAAACCACTGAGGCACCCGGGCTGCCCAAATAATTAAAATCTTAAAAAAATAAAAAGAAAATTACTGTTTAAAAGTCGTTTGAGGGCAGCCCTGGTGGCTCAGTGGTTTAGTGCCACCTTCAGCCCAGAGAGTGATCCTGGAGACCTGGGATTGAGTCCCATGTTAGGCTCCCTGCTTGGGGCCTGCTTCTCCCTCTGCCTGTCTCTCATGCATAAATAAATAAATAAAATCTTAAAAAAAATAAATAATAAAAGTCATTTGATTTTGCCACTTTGTTGTATAAATAAGTTGTAATGTTATTTACAAAAATTTTGTTTTTGACATTCTGATAATTTTCTTAGAAATACCAATTTTGTTTATACTAATAGTTTTTTGTGTTTTTTTTTTTTAAGCAAATTGAGGAGTTTTCTGATGTTAATGAAGGGGAGAAAGAAGTGATGAAACTGTGGAATCTCCATGTCATGAAACATGGGTAGGGTATTTCTAAATTTAAATACTCCATTTCCTTTATGCTCTTGTTGCCACTTCACATTCTATAAATCTATGTTTGAATCTTATTTAAAATTTCATTGGTTTAGGGCTGCCTGGGTGGCTCAGTCGGTTAAGTGTCCAACTCTTGATTTCAGCTTAGGTCATCATCTCAGGATAATGATACTGAGCCCATTTGTGGGGCTCTGCACTCAGTGTGAAGCTTGCTTAAGATTCTCCCTCTCCCACCCCTAAAAAATAATAATAAAATAAAATTCCATTAGCTTAGATACAGTGTGCTCTAAATATTACCCTAATCCACAGTATTGTAACTGCATAAAGAAAAAAGGTTAAAAAAAAAAAAAACTGTCAGCTCTAACAATAGTTTCCATTTTTAATAGGAAAAATGAAAATTTTTTAAATAACCTAACCCTTTTTTTAATCACCTAATTTTCATTTCTTTTATTGCCAAAGATTAGACAAATATGTCCCTTGCTTCATGCCTGGAAATCCTGAAAATTACTTTTATCGCACTTTACCACAATTTTTGAAAATTGTATAATTCTGGAGAATAAAATATAATAAGTGCCTTCTGATTTGTTACTACCGTTGCATAGAGGTCATGGTAGAACAAGTTCTTGTGCCATTGTGGCTGTCTACCTTCCAAAACATTGTTTTTCCTACAGATCGGCCTCCTTCCCTGTGTAAACTATTTGCCTGTCAATACACAGATTTTTCTTCTATACCTTATTATTAGATATTCATTTAAGGCTTTCTTTTGTAGTGCAAGCAGCCAAGGTTTTTTTCATTTATAATAAAATAAATGGTAAGAAGCACTTTTGTTTCTTTACTCTTAGGGAGTATGCACCAATTCTTGATGCATAATTTCCAGCCCATCTCAGGTGCATGGGCCATCGCCTTTTTTTGTATACTGCCTCAAGCTAAGAATAGTCTTCACATTTTTAGGGGATTGGCAGGGAAAAAAGGAAGACCACAGATCGTATATGGTCTGCAAAGCCTAAAATGGTTACTTATCTAGCCTTTCACAGAAAATGTTTGCCTGACCCCTGGTGTAGTCATTAAAACTCAGTTAACTGAGTAATGTATGTATGTGGAAGCTCAGGTTAAGTCTGTTTTTTCTTTTGTCCTGATATTTCAGCTTTAGATGGAATTTTAGTCCTACTATTATTTATTGAGTTCCATTTTCATTCCTTGATCTAACTCTGTTAGCATAACAATCATTTTGGGTTCATGATATACTATTAGCATTATAAAGTGGCAGGTAGTTGGGTAAACTTTGAATTTGAAAATATCTGTAGGCAGGCCTTAAAGACTTTATTGGACTCTCAGTTTCAGTAGGTAACTGAGCAGCCATTCTGTTTGGTTTAATTTGATTTTTTCAACTTTTATTCATTGTGGGTACACTAACTTGATTTCTAGCAACACAACCACACTGTACCACATTTGTTGTAATATGTTCAATTTTTTTTTTAATGTAGCTTTTTTTTCATTGGAAAATCATTGGCATACATCACACATCACTGTGTAAGTTTAAGGCATGCCATATGATGGTTTGATTTACATCCATTGTGTGAAATGATTACAATAGATTCAGCTAACATTTTCTCATACAGATAAAATAAAAAAATAAAGAAAAAACTTATTTTCTCCTTTCATTGAGAACTCTTAGTATTTACTTTCTTTACAACTTTCCTGTATATCATACAGAACAGTGTTAGCTATTATCCTCATGTTTTCTGTCCATTATATCCCTAGTACTTATTTATCTTATAACTGGAAGTTTGTACCTTTAGAACACCTTCCTCCAATCTGCCCTTTCCCCACTTTCTGCCTCTGGTACCCACAAATCTCTTTTTCTATGAGTTTTGTTATTTTTATTTTTTTTTAAGTAATCTCTACACCCGGGTAGCCCCTGTGGCACAGAGGTTTAGTGCCGCCTGCAGCCCAGGGCATGATCCTGGAGACCCCGGATTGAGTCCCATGTCGGGCTCTCTGCATGGAGCCTGCTTCTCCCTCTGCCTGTGTCTCTGCCTCTCTCTCACTCTCTCTCTGTCTCTATGAATAAATAAATAAAATCTTTAAAAAAAAAAAAAGTAATCTCTACACCCAGCATGGGGCTCAAACTCATGACCCAGAGATCAAGAGTGGCACACTTCAACCAAGTCACCTGTTTTTTCAGATTCTGCATATAAGTGAGACTTAGTGTCCTTCTGTCAGATTTATTTGTATAATGCTTTTAAGATCCATCCATATTGTCACAATCGTGGCATCTTCGTTTCTTTAAAGGCTTTCCGTGAACTGAAAATGCAAAGAACACTGCTTCTGAAATAGGAAAATATGTCAGACTAAAGTGTGTGTGTAGAGAGTTAATGAGAGTGGTGCTGGCAGGAGAAAATGCTCTGTATTTTTAATACGGCTATATGCCATTTCATTAGGACAAACAGAAATGACATCTGTTTAAGTTCTGATTAAATCTCTTTAGAGGTGCCTGGGTGGCTTAATCAGTTGAGTGTCTACCTTCGGCTCAGGTCATGATCCCAACATCCTGGGATCAAATCCCACATTGGGCTCCCTGTTCAGTATAGAGTCTGCTTCTCCTTCTCCTTCTGCCTCTGCCCCTCCCCGCTGCTTGTGCTCTGTCTCAAGCTCTCTCTCAAATAAATAAAATCTTTTTTTTTGTTAATCTCTTTAAGTTTTTTAAATGGTAAGTCCATTCAAGTCATGGAATTTCAGATTGACTAGTTTTACTAATTGCTAAATCATCACTTACTGGTCTATCATAGTTACCATGTTGCATTTGACATAATGCTTTATATCACTATTGATGTTTGTGTTATTTTTATTAAATAGGTTTATTGCTGACAATCAAATGAATCATGCCTGTATGCTGTTTGTAGAAAACTATGGACAGAAAATAATTAAGAAGAATTTATGTCGAAACTTCATGCTTCATCTAGTCAGCATGCATGACTTTAATCTTATTAGCATAATGTCAATAGATAAAGCTGTTACCAAGCTCCGTGAAATGCAACAAAAATTAGAAAAAGGAGAATCTGCTTCCCCTGCAAATGAAGAAGTGACTGAAGAACAAAATGGGACAGCAAATGGATTTAGTGAAATTAACTCAAAAGAGAAAGCTTTGGAAGCAGATGGTGTCTCAGGGGTTTCAAAACAGAGCAAAAAACAAAAACTCTGAAAAGAAAAAACCCAACCCCATGTTATGGACAAACACTGAAATTGCGTTCTAGGGAATTCAGCCTCTAGGAAAAGTTTTGTTTTTGTTTGTAATCATAGGTTTCAAACAGGCACTGTTAGATGAAGTAAATGATTTCAACAAGGGTATTTGTGTCAGGGCTCGACTTCACTTCGTCATGCAGCATTACATGTATGTCCATTTCATTGATGTCATTACAACACACTCTGAGCATGAAAAGCAATACTTCAAAGAAAGTATTTTTAACTTCAGCAATTGTCTTATGAAATATATTGAATTGAACTAGAAATTATTTCATATATTTAAATTATAATGTTTTTTGCATTTGTGACTGGCCATTTTTCTACTTTGTAAGTGTGAACCTTTTCTTGGGGAGGGAAAATTGGAGTGTGATTCCTTTTTTAGAAATTGAAGATATTTTGAAATTATGTTGCATTATTATTTGCAATCAAACCTTGATCCTTGAGTTTGAAATCATTTATCAATTTGGAATGAGCAATTACAACATTAAATTCTTTACAAAGGTTCATTTACAATTTTAAAATAGCACTTCTTCATCTTATGCCTGTTTGAGAAAATGTCAGTTTTTCATATTGTTGACAGTGAAATGTCATGTTGGCTTACAAGGTTACTGACCATTTTGTTTTTAAGTGGATACTTTTACTGCATTGCTCACCCAGTATATTGTTTTAAACTTGAACATTTGCTGTTTTGGGGTGGTTTTGTTTGGTTTTTTGGGTTTTTTTTTTTCCTTTTTCAGTATGGTAATCACATTGAAATTTCAGCTGTCCACATCTTTTCATTATAAACCAAGGGAAGAATGAGTTTGGGATTTTTAAGATGCCACTTTCGAGGAAGGAAATATTTTATAAAAATGAACCAGAAAATGTTAATAACTTTTTTTTTCTTGCAAGGATGTCTTTGTAATGTATTTCATGATTAGAATATCCAATACAGATAAGCTGACTTGAATTGTTGTGAGCAATTTTGCCCTGTGATATATGTGTTTTATGCACATATTTGCAGTTGGATTTTCTCCAACAGAAAGTGGTTTCACTACTGGCACATTGACAAGCACCAATAGATTTTTATTCCAACTCCAAGCACTGTGGTTGAGTAACATCACCTCAATTTTTTATTATCCTTAAAGATAATTGCATTTTCATATTCTTTATTTATAAAGGATCAATGCTGCTGTAAATACAGGTATTTTTAATTTTTTAATTTCATTCCACCACCATCAGATGCAGTTCCCTATTTTGTTTAATGAAGGGATATATAAGCTTTCTAATGGTGTCTTCAGAAATTTATAAAATGTAAATACTGATTTGATTGGTCTTTTAAGATGTGTTTAACTGTGAGGCTATTTAACTAATAGTGTGGATGTGATTTGTCATCCAGTATTAAGTTCTTAGTCATTGATTTTTGTGTTAAGAAAAATAGGAAAGAGGGAAACTGCAGCTTTCATTACAGACTCCTTGATTGGTAAGCTCTCTAAATGATGAGTTACAGTAAACTCTGATCATGCCTCTGGATAGTGAATCTTGAGCATTTCTCTCGGGCTTTAATTTGCTAAAGCTGTGCACATATGTAAAAAAAAAATAGATTATTTTAGGGGAGATGTAGGTGTAGAATTATTGCTTATGTCATTTCTTAAGCAGTTATGCTCTTAATGCTTAAAAGAAGGCTAGCATTGTTTGCACAAAAAGTTGGTGATTCCCTCCCCCAAATAGTAATGAAATTACTTCTGTTGAGTAAACTTTTTATGTCATCTTATAATAAAAGCTGAAAAAATCCCTTTGTTTCTATTTATAAAAAAATGCTTTTCTATATGTACCCTTGATAAGAGATTTTGAAGAAATCATGTAAGATGATAAAGCATTTGAATGGTACAGTAGATGTAAAAAAAAATTCAGTTTAAAAGAACGTTTGTTTTTACATTAAATGTTTATTTGAAATCAAATGATTTTGTACATAAAGTTCAATAATATAAAAGCTGTATTCTGTTTTGGTTTTGGTTTTTATTATTATGCATTGTTAATGTGTGTACTAAAATTTTCATTTGGCTAGGATAGTAAGGATCCAGAAAAAGCACACCCATTGGTCAGAGTTAATAAGAAATTAAAAAATCAATGCAAAAATCCTACTTTCAGTTCTAGTAACATCAGTTGCAACTGCCATGTTATTTATGGTAATACTTAACCATTTTTATAGTTCAGAGTAATGTCAATGTTAACCTAACAGCTCTCCATCTTTGGTTGTGGATTTTTTTCTTTTCTTTTTAATGAAAAAGATTTTATCTTGGCCTTCACAAAGCTCTTAGAGTGGGATATAAATGAGAATTATAAAGTAAAATGACATTGTATAATAAAGTTATATACAACATTCTGTGAGGTTAGTAGTTGCTGACGTTAACTCTGGAAGAGTTAGGGGAAACTTTACAGAGGAGCTGAAGACAGTTCAGCCCTTGCTTTATTTACTAGTAATAGCATGTTGCCTGTCACATGCTTTTGTGTATTCTTTGAGCTGAGTGCCTCTGCTTCCGAAGCTCACTATATGTTTCTTGTAAGCCATCTCACTGACCTTAGTACTGCCCAATGGTTTTATTTTTATTTTTTGAAGATTTTATTTATTTATTCATGACAGACACAGAGAGAGGCAGAGACACAGGCAGAGGGAGAAGCAGGCTCCATGCAGGGAGCCCCACGTGGGACTCGATCCTGGGTCTCCAGGGTCACACCCTGTGCTGAAGGCGGCGTTAAACCGCTGGGCCACCGTGGCTGCCCACTGCCCATGGTTTTAGTTGGTGCTTAGGTATATGGTGACATGAACTGAGGGTTTTATTTTTTTTAACTGAGAGCTTTTTTTCTTTTTTAAGATTTTATTTATTCATGAGGGACACAGGCAGAGAGAGAAGCAGGCTCCATGCAGGGAGCCTGACCTGGGACTTGATCCCAGGACTCTAGGATCACACCCTGGGCCAAAGGCAGCGCTAAACTGCTGAGCCACCCAGGGATCCCCTAACTGAGGGCTTTATTTTTTTTTTTAATTTTTATTTATTTATGATAGAGAGAGAGAGGCGCAGAGACCTAGGCAGAGGGAGAAGCAGGCTCCATGCACCGGGACCCCGATGTGGGATTCGATCCTGGGTCTCCAGGATCGCGCCCTGGGCCAAAGGCAGGCGCCAAACCGCTGCGCCACCCAGGGATCCCCTAACAGGGCTTTAAAAGCTGTGCTAAGAGTTGTGATTTCAGGCAATAGGACACCAACCTGTGTTTTTGGCGAGCCATGGCTCTAAGAATTTGGGAGGGGAAAAGCTCTGCACAGGAAGAACCCATCACTAGGAGAGTGTTGTAGCCTAGGTGAAACACCCAACTAGTAGGACACTACCTCCCATGAGGTAAATGCCCGAGCAGTCTTCTGTCAGTCGTGGTGCAGGACAAAGGAGCAACGAAGCCAGGAATAAAGTTTCAGAAAGGAAGTAGTACTCGTGCGGCATGGAAAATGAGGAAGATGGCAGCTTCAGAGTGGTGAGAGGATAGGAAACGGGTATAAAGTGTTGAGTACACAGGAAATGAGTTGGAGAGGTTTATCATGAAGAGTGTGTGAAAAAATGGAGCCAAGGCACAGAGACCAGCAAGGTTAAAAATTCTGGGGAGAGGGCTACCCATGTTGGGCTCCCTGCTCAGTGGGAAGTCTGCTTCTCCCTCTTCCTCTGGTCCTCCCCCTGCTCCTCTTTCAAACGAATAAAAAAATTCTGGGGAGAGTGGATGGGAGGATTGAGCATGACCTCAGACTAAGAAGCCAAAGTTATCAAAAAGGAATGAGCAAGAACACCCATGGATTCAGCTTGCTGTCAATAGAAAGAGGTTTCACTACTGGCATATTAACAAGCACTCAAGACCCTTCTGGTGGCAAAATTGGTACAATATTTGTTTTTATTTTTTTAATTATTTATGATAGACATAGAGAGGAGGGGGTGCAGAGAGACAGGAGGAGGGAGAAGCAGTCTCCATGCCGGGAGCCCGACGCGGGACTTGATCCCGGGACTCCAGGATCGCGCCCTGGGCCAAAGGCAGGTGCCAAAACGCTGAGCCACCCAGGGATCCCCTGGTACAATGTTTAGAGAGCAATCTGGTACTTTCTATCAAAATCACAATGCATTCAGCCTTTGTCCTAACAATAACATCATTAGGTAGTTATCCTACAGAAAACCAGAACATATACCAAATGACAAATTGTCATCACTGTTGAAAACATTAGATACAAGTCATCGGTTGGGAATTGGATACATTTTTCATACAATCCATTTAAGTGGAATACTATGCAGCAATAAAGGATTAAGAAAGTTTGTTTTGTTGTTTTGGTGAAACAATGTGGACCAGATGCCAAAATAAAAGGTACACAATTGTTTCTAGTATGCTCCAAATTTAATTGAAAAATTATGTGCCTATATTTGCTTGGGTTATAGAGTATGTCTAAAGGATACAGAGCGCAGCTGGGTGGTTCAGCAGTTTAGCGCTGCCTTTGGCCCAGGGCTTGATCCTGGAGACCTGGGATCGAGTCCCACGTGGGGCTCCCTGCATGGAGCCTGCTTCTCCCTCTGCCTGTGTCTCAACCTCTGTGTGTGTGTGTGTGTGTCTCTCATGAATAAATGAATGAATGAATAAAATAATACACAAAAACAGCTGATTTTAGGGAGAATATCTGGAGAAAACAGACGAGAGGTAGGCTTTTCACTTTGCCATTTTTGAGATCTCAATTTACTACCTATAAGAATTTTAAATTCTTAAAGTTTTTATATTTAAAAATTTAATATAAAAAATTAATACAGGGCAGCCCCTGTGGCGTAACAGTTTAGCGCCGCCTGCAGCCCAGGGTGTGATCCTGGAAACCTGGGATCAAGTCCCACGTCAGGCTCCCTGCATGGAACCTGTTTCTCCCTCTGCCTGTGTCTCTGCCTCTCAGTCTCTCTCTCTCTCTCTCTGAATAAATAAAAAATCTTTAAAAAATAAAAAAATAAAATAAAAAATTAATCCAGAAAATAGAAAAGAGTTAAGAAAGATGATGTCCTCACTGTGAAAAAGGCAAAAGGGATAAGTGCCTGGCACAGAACTTGCAGCACAGTAAATTTCTATTAAGTAAAGCAAGAAGTTCATTGTCAAAAATAGTTTCTAAAAATTCAATTTATATAGTTAAGTAACATAACATTATGCCACTCCTAGAAAAGTGAAACACATGAGGTTCTATTGATTACACCAAGTACCATATTAAAGCAGAGATCTTACCATTAATGGTTTCTGGGTTGTTGTAAGAATAAAAAAAAAATATTCTTGCTGACCTGATTTCATTTATCTTTCCAACCTTATCTCATGTACACAGTCCCCCCTCCAACCAGGTGGAGTACCAAGTCACAGTGGAATTCAAGTACAACATTCACTCTGGTGTCCTCAGTATGGAGCCTGTGGTCCAACTCCTGGACAGTCTTCTGTTCCTACGTCCTAGCTCCTAAGAGGGTAAGGTCGAGTTTTAGGAATAAACATCCACTCAAGTACATTCTGAGACAAATAGGAAATTGTTACTTAAGTGTCACATGGGATTGCGCTATAAAGCTGATTCTAGAGAGCAGGATTGATACTTCTCAGACTACTGCATTTTACCATCTTTTCCCATTTTGGACTGCCATCCTACCCACAAGCAGGTGCCCCATCTATTTGTTTTTTTTTGTTGTTGTTGTTGTTTTGTTTGTTTTGTTTTGTTTTGTTTTTAAAGATTTTATTTATTTATTCATGAGAGACACACAGAGAGAGGCAGAGGCACAGGCAAAGGGAGAAGCAGGCTCCATGCAGGGAGCCCGACGTGGGACTCGATCCCAGGACTCCAGGATCATGCCCTGGGCCAAAGGCAGATGCTCAACCACCGAGCCACCCCAGGATCCTGCCCAATCTATTTGTGTCCAAGATACTCCGTCCTTTCTCAGGAGCCAAAGAGCTTCTATCTGCTCTTCCAGCATGCTGCCCCCTGCAGCCATTCTCCGTCTATTAAATGTATACCAACACTTTGTCCCAAGCACTGGGAATGAGGTGTTGAATAAAAAAGTCTCAGAACATGTTTCAAGAATTCTCCCAGGGCCTCATGGGGTCAAAACCAGGGTCACTTTACTCCTTCCTTCTGTCTCTGATTGAGCAGATATTTGCTTACAACTGCAGAGAATGGGTGAAGTTATAAAGGTGTCAGAACAAAACCTTTTTATATTTTGACACTTAAATTTATGAATCACCTGGTACACTCCCCAAACTACAGCAGGGATCCAATCAATCAGCCCCTTTCTGTGCTAATCCAACTAAAATTTTCTTTTAGGTGGATTCTGTCTATAATCCTTACTTCTCTTATTTGTGGGATTGGTTCTTCTGTGAGGCTTTGTAAGAGGACCACAGTTACCTAATTAGGTAATTAGGTAACCCTAATTAGGGTTATGGAGACTTATTTTTCAAAGGACTTCCTGAGGTCTTACTATCTTACTATGGCTTTTGCCTTAGCTAGGCATAAAGATGAATAAGCCAGACACTGTTCCTGTCCTCATGAATCTTAAATTCTAGAGAGGGAAACAGTCAATTATTTTTCAATAAGCCTTGTTCCAAAGTATCTAATCTCCAGTTTGTGTCCTGGGGGACAAGGGATGGTATGGACACTACCCTCTGAGTGGTGGAAGAACTGAGACTTGACAGGCTTGGATGTGAATGCCAACTTTGGTGCTTTCACAGAGTCAAAATGCAGAAAGTTAAATACACAGAGTTGTTTTCCTCAACTATAAAATGAGATTAAAATGCCTCCTTCATAAAGATATCTAGCGCAGTAAACTGCTCTTGGTTAACATCCCCATTTCCTTTCCTACAACCATACAGTGTTGCCAACTTCAATTCTCCATTCTCACGTCCAGAGAGAATCACATGCTGCACTGTATAAGCTTGCTTCTTCTGCAGCTATTTTAAGAACACAGAAGAGAGAGTCTCCGGATATTATATAGACAGAGTCTAATTCTACAAAACAAGTTTTCTAACGTTGCCTTATGTAAGATTAATGAATAGAAGCGGCATAGAAAGGTCAATTTTGTTTTAATCAGTATTCAATTCCATGAGATTAAAAGCTTTTATGAGAGGTTTGTTTTATTTTACTGAATACAGGTTTTGTCTTTTAAAAAAGACTGGTCTTCGTTGAAAAGAGTTTATCAGGGGACCGCCTGGGTGGCTCCGTTGGTTGAGTGTCCAACTCTTGATTTTGGCTTAGGTCGTGACCATCAGAGATTGAGCCCCATGCTGGGCTCCATGCTGAGCGCAGATTTGGCTTGTCTCTCTCCCTCTGCCCCCCTCGCACCCCACTCGCACACACGCGTACGTAAACTCTTTCAAATAAAAATCTTAAAAAAATTTTTTTTTCTAGATTTTATTTATTTATTCATGAGAGACACACACAGAGAGAGAGAGGCAGAGACACAGGCAGAGGGAGAAGCAGGCTCCACGCAGGGAGCCCGACATGGGACTCAATCCCAGGTCTCCAGGATCACACCCTGGGCTGTAGGCGGCACCAAACCACTGAGCCACCCGGGCTGCCCAAAAAATTTATTTTTAATTTTTAAAAAGTATTTTTCAGATGGCCCTATATCAGGCAACGTAGGTAGGGTGTTGAGTCGACCTAAGAGTTGTATACTTCACAGACCAGTAATACACATTTTTCACATTTCTGACTTTTTTGTTCTGCCTGGTAAGAGGATTTGCAAACAAAACAGTCAAACCTGATTGACATCTACTGGCATTCTCATTTTATGAAAGTACCAAAAAAAGCAAGAAAGTTTATTATTTCAGAATAAAGGACAGTCTTTTCAGTAGAACACATTTAGATTTGCAGAAAAATCATGATGGGGGCTGACTCTGAGTTACTGTGGAGCAGTTACTCCCAAATCTGCTTTGGTTAAAAAAAAAAAAATCATTTTGTTTCTTTTTTTTTTAATTGACTTTTATTATTTATTTATTTATTTTTTATTTTTTTAATTTTAATTTTTAATTTTTTATTTATTTATGATAGTCACACACAGAGATAGAGAGAGGCAAGGCAGAGACACAGGCAGAGGGAGAAGCAGGCTCCATGCACCGGGAGCCCGATGTGGGATTCGATCCCGGGTCTCCAGGATCGCGCCCTGGACCAAAGGCAGGCGCTAAACCGCTGCGCCACGCAGGGTTCCCTCATTTTGTTTCTTAAAACACACACACACCCCAAAAAAAGAGTGAGCTCCACCGATCCCAATTACATTAGAATTTTTGCTATTTTTAAAAGCTCTTAAAATAAAATAAAATAAAATAAAATAAAATAAAATAAATAAAATAAAATAAAATAAAATAAAATACGGGATCCCTGGGTGGCAGCGATTTGGCCCCTGCCTTTGGCCCAGGGCGCGATCCTGAAGACCCGGGATCGAATCCCACGTCGGGCTCCCGGTGCATGGAGCCTGCTTCTCCCTCTGCCTGTGTCTCTGCCTTTCTCTCTCTCTCTGTGACTATCATAAATGAATAAAAATAAAAAAAATAAAAAATAAAATAAAATAAAAGCTCTCCAGGCATTGGTAATGTGCAGCCAGGGCTGTGAACAACTGCCATGGAAGATACTGGACCTCAAGGAGCTTCTAACCTGGCAAGTTGAAATCCGGTATCACAAACTGAAATACCCACAAGGTCAGCAGGGAAGTGGGTTATGCAGCTGAGTGTTACACCAGCTCGGGAAGACCGGGAATCGATGTTTTCCAGGGACAAAAAAATGTACAACATACAAATGAAGAGGCAGCGTCAGCCTCGGCCGCGCCGCAGCAAGGACACGACAGGGCACTGGCTTCCAATCCTAGGGACAGGGATCTCCCACCCAGGTTCTTAGCCAGTCACCACCAATCAAGGGGACATAAAAGTTAGCAGTTTCCAGGTCTCCACTTCTCAAAACTTTCGCCCCTTGGGGACTGATTCCCAGGCAACGGAGGAAGTGCTTCACTGAAACGCTGGAATAAGCCAACAAAGCAGCCCTGGACTAGTTGGGACCCAGAGGTGCAGCCGGGGGAGCCGGCGGGGCGACTGCAGTCCGGGCACCGCCTGAGGTGTAACGTGTGGCTGGTGCAGCCCGTGGAGGAGACGCGTAAATGACGGTGTTTCTGTCAGTCACAGTTGTCACAATAGCTAGCTGTTACCAATAACTGCTTATATTTCACTTCTTTTTTAAAAAAAGAAGTTTTGGGGGATCCCTGGGTGGCGAAGCGGTTTGGCGCCTGCCTTTGGCCGGGGGCGCAATCCTGGAGACCCGGGATCGAATCCCACGTCGGGCTCCCGGTGCATGGAGCCTGCTTCTCCCTCTGCCTGTGTCTCTGCCTCTCTCTCTCTCTCTCTCTGTGACTATCATAAATAAATAAAAATTTAAAAAAAATAAAAAATAAAAAAAGAAGTTTTTATTTATTTGAGAAAGAGCCCAAGCAGGGGAGCAGGAGAGGGAGAAGCAGGTTCCCCGCTGAGCAGGCAGCCGGAGGCAGGGCTCCATCCCAGGGCCCTGAGATCATGACCTGAGCCGAAGGCAGACGCTTAACCCACTGAGCCACCCTGGAGCCCGTGTTTTATTTCTTGATCTTGGACTAATCCTTCACATATAACAGAGGCCCTCGGATGCTTACTTTTTAACGTCTCTACAGAGAAACCCCTCACAAGGACTGTATTTACTGTTTGTCTCTACTTACTGTTCTATTTTTGTATTTTTGATATTAAAATCTGTTATATAGCTTCAAAATTTATGCTTCTCTGAGAAAATAGAGTACAGCATGCTTTCTCTTTTCCTCTTGCTATGCATAACTAAAAACCGTGGAAAGGGGCGCATGGGTGGCTCAGTCAGTTGAGCATCCAACTCTTGGGTTTTGGCCCAGGTCATGATCTCAGGGTCCTGGGATCAAGCCCCACACTGGTGCTGTTTAAGTCACAAAGATTGTGGAAGTTTGTGTTGGAAGCCCTAGTAAACTGTAACAACTACAGAAAAGATTGTGTCCTTGGCCTGTCCCATTCTGGCAAGGGCCAAGTGGAGAGCCTAGACTTCTACACTCATGATGCTATAATGAGATACCCCAACACCTCTGCCAGATAGTGTCAGCAAAGACCAAAGAGGCAAAAACTTTCACCCACTGGGCACCAATGAAGCCACCCACTTCCATGGTGAGAGAGGAGCCTGGACCTCCACCCCCACCAGTAATAAAGGTTATCTCTCACTTTTTCTGATATGAAGGCCAGAAGAAACCTAGTGGAGAGTCTAGACTTTTACCGCTGCCTAGAGTAATGGGGCCACCCCACTGCATCGTCAGTGGAGATCACACAAGGAATTGAACTCTCATGCTCATGCAACCAGTAACAAGACATCTCCTCTTGGCTGTCAATGGAGGCCAAGGGGAAGCTACCCTTCCAACTCCACATGGTAGTAATGAGGCAGTGCCCTTCCCCCTCAATCTTTTCATGTCGGACTAGTGTCAGAAAGCCAGCTGAAAGAGACTTTTTTTTTTTAAGATTTTATTTATTTATTCATCAGCGACACAGAGAGAGAGGCAAAGACACAGGCAGAGGGAGAAGCAGGCTCCATGCAGGGAGCCCGATGTGGGACTCGGCCCCGGGTCTCCAGGATCATGCCCTGGGCTGCAGGTGGTGCCAAACCGCTGTGCCACCAGGGCTGCCCCGAAACAGAAGGTTTAAATATGATCCAAAGTCTTAGAACATTACACAGAATGTCCAAGCTTCAATAGAAAATCAATCACTTGCCATACCAAGAACCAGAAAAATCTCAAACCTAATAAAGACAGATAATAGATGCCAATGCCAGGCTGACAAAGATATTTGAATTATCTGACAAAGATTTAAAAGCACTGCGTTAGAGTTCTCCAGAAAAACAGGACAAATAAGTGAATATAGAAGTGGAGAAGTCCCAAGATCTGCTGTCTGTAAGCTGGGAACCCAGGAAAGTAGCTGATGTAGTTCAAAGGCCTGAGAGCCAATGGTGTAGATTCCCGTCCAGATATGAAGGCCCTAGAACCAGGAGCACTAAGGCAGAGATCCAAGTCCTGGCCTAATAGGCAGAGAGCAAATTCAACTTTCCTTCACCTTTTTGTTTTATTTAAGCCATAGCAGACTGGATGAGGCCCAACACATTGGGGAGAGCCACCTGCCTTACTAAGTCCATCAATTCAAATGCTAATCCTTTCCAGAAACACCCTCACAGAACACTCAGAATGATGTTTTAATTAGCTATCTAAACATCCCTTGGCCCAGTGGAACGGATGCAGAAGACTAACCATCCCCAAAGTCATGATTACAATGTTTCAACAAGCAATTTATGCACAAGCTTGAAACAGATGAAAAAAGAACCGCCTCAGCAAAGAATATAAAAAGTCTAGCCCAGAAATAGAACATGCAAAGACAATCCAAACGAACATCTTAGAAGTGAAAAATACAATAACCAAAACAAAAAACAAAACAAAACAAAACAAAAAAACAATAACCAAAACAAATAACAAAATTTAACAAAAAATCGGTAGATGGGCCCAACAGTAGAATGAATGTGACAGAAGACAGACTCAGTGGACTGGAAGTAGAACAGGAAGTAGAACAACAGGAATCACCTAATACAAACGAGAGAAAACCAACTTCAAACAAACAAACAAAACTTCAGGAATCAGTGGGAATATATAAGAGATGTAAAATTTGTGTCACTGGAATCCTAGAAGGAAAGAAAAAGGACAGGGCTGAAAAAAGTACTTGAAATAATGGCTGAACACTTTCTAAATTTGGCAAGTTACATAAACCTAACAATTCAAGAAGTGGAAGAATCCAAACAGGATAACCTCAAAGAAACCCATACATACAAAGATACATCATAATTAAACTTCTAAAAACTGAAGGCAAAAATATATATATTGAGGGATCCCTGGGGGCGCAGTGGTTTGGCGCCTGCCTTTGGCCCAGGGCGCGATCCTGGAGACCCGGGATCGAATCCCACGTCGGGCTCCCGGTGCATGGAGCCTGCTTCTCCCTCTGCCTGTGTCTCTGCCTCTCTCTCTGTGTGTGACTATCATAAAATATATATATATATATATAAAGCAACTACAGAAAAATGACACTTTATCTACAAGGAAAAACAATTAAAATGACACTGGATTTTCATCAGAGGACATGGGAGGTAGCATAGTATTTCTCAAGTATTGAGATAAAAGAATTGTTGGGGCACCTGGGTGGCTAAGTGTCTGACCCTTTTTTTTTATTTTTAAAGATTTTATTTATTTATTCATGACACACACACACACACACAGAGGCAGAGACACAGGCAGAGGGAGAAGCAGGTTCCGTGCAGGGAGCCTGAGGTAGGACTCGATCCGGGGTCTCCAAGATCACACCCTGGGCTGAAGGCGGGGCTAAACCGCTGAGGCCCACCCGCCCCCCCCAACCCCGCCTGCCCTGACTCTTGATTATCAGCTCAGGTCTGGATCTCATGGTCATGAGTTCAAGGCCCACCCCCACCCTTCACCCAAATAATTGTCAACCTTTGATCTCTACTCAGTGAAATATCCTCCAGGAATTAAGGGAAAATCAAGATATTCTCATATAAAAGAAATCTGAGGATTTTTCACCAGCTGCCTTATAAAAGAATGGCTACAGGAAGTTCTTGAAAAAGAAAGGAAATGGAACAGAATGAAACTTGGAATACCATGAAGGAAGAAAGAACGCAGTGAGCAGAAATACATGTATATACGATAGTCATTTCTTCTCTTGAGTTTTCTGAAATATTTTTTATGGTTATGCAACATTTTCTGATATGGTTCTAAATGTATATAGAGAAAATATTCAAGAAAGAAAATTGTGCTGTAAATGGGGAAGGATAAAGAATGTAAGGATCATTTCATCTGATCTGATAAAATGATGACACCAATCAACTGTTTTATAATCCCTGCTATCCAAAAGTGGACCATTCCTATGAAATTTTTCACAAGCTGAAAGGGTGTAAAGTTAACAATATCCCCTGCTTTCTGAAAGTTCACTTTAGACCATTTCACTTTACAAAAGACCTACATTAGTACCTGTTTTCACAAATGCAAAGAAACCAAAGAGGACTTCTGCATTTATGAAAAAAGCCATTAGTATACTAATGTAGATATATGTATACCTACATATATATCTGTATAAATACACACACACAACATAAATATGTAATATATAAAATACATATATATCCATTCATGAATATACATGTGTATATATGGTATAATACCATATATTATTACCATAAGTAATAGGTAATACCTATTGTAATGGGTAATATACACATATGTATATATGTATATTTTATATATATTATAATACATATGTGTATATTATATATGTGATATATATAATATGATTAAAAATACCTAGCATTTTTAATACCTACAACAATTACTAAAGAACCTACAAAAATACACTCAAAACACTTCAGACAAATCAAAATGGAATTCCAAAATATGCTGAATCAACCCACAAGAATGCAGAAGAAAGAAAACCAGAGAGAACAGAAAACAAAAAAGAAAAATGGCAAACTTAAGCCCTAATATATCAAGAATAAAATTAAATGTAAATGGTCTAAGTAGACCAAACAAAACTCAGAGACTGACAGAGTAAATTTAAAAAAAAAAAAAAAAAAGACTCAGCTATTGGCTATCTACAAGAAACTAACTCCAAATATATTAATATAGAGAAGTTGAAAGCACAGTATGAAAAATATATATCATACAAACCTTAATCAGAGGAAAAGAAAGGCTAGATTAATATCAGATAAAGTGGACTTTAGAGGAAAGAAAATTAACAGAGACAGAGAGGGATATTATGATAAAATGGTCAATCCACCAAAAAGATATAGCAATCCTAAGTGTATATTCATAAGACAAAAGAGCCACAAAAACTGATAGAACTAAAAGGAGAAAGACAAATCCACAATTACAGTTGGTGACTTAAAAAAAAAATGGTGACTTTAACACTCCCCTTTCAAGAACTGATAGAGCAACTAGATGGAAAATCAGCAAAGATATAGAACTCTACAAACTCAAAACATTCTACCCATTAACAGAATATGCAAGTTTTTTTAAGTGCCCACAGAACACATAAGAAAACTGACCATCTTTTGGGACATAAATCAATAAATGTAAAAGAATGGAACTCATATAGACTGCTCTCCAAACACTATATAATCAAATGAGAAGTCAGTAACAGAAAGATAAGAGGAAAATTTCCCAATACTCAGAAACTAAATAACACATTTCTAGGAAATCCATGGGTCAAACAAGAAATCTTGAGGGGGAAAACAGAGTTCAGTAATTCAGCAGGATACAAAATAAACATACACAGACACATTATATATTAGGAATGAGCATGTGGAAACCAAAATTAAAAATACAAGATCATTTACAGTCACTAAAACAAAACAAAACACTTATGTGTGAATGTAACAAAACGTATAGAACTTGTATGCTGGAAACTCCGAAATGCAGATAAAAGAAATCAAAGACCTAAATTGATGGAGAGACATACTATGTTCATGGATTGAAAAGACTCAACATAATAAGGATGTTGACTCTTCCCAAATTGATAGACAGGTTTAATGCAATTCCTATCGAAATCCCAGCAAGATTTCTTAGAGATAGAAACATCCTTCTGGGGCACCTGGGTGGCTCAGTGGTTGAGCATCTGCCTTTGGCTCAGGTTGTGGTCCTGGGGTCCTAGGATTGAGTCCTGCATGAGGCTCCCCATGGAGCCTACTTCTCCCTCAGCCTATGTATCTGCCTTTGTGTGTCTCTCATGAATAATAAAATCTAGAAAGGAAGGAAGGAAGGAAGGAAGGAAGGAAGGAAGGAAGGAAGGAAGGAAGGAAGGAAGGAAGATTGATTTTAAAATCTACATGAGAAGGCAAAGAAACTGGAATAGGTAAAACAATTTTTTTACTATGCATTTATGTATATATGTATGATTTTCTAAGTAATTTCTACACTCAACATGGGGCTCAAACTCACAACCCCAAGATCAAGAGTTGGATACTCTACCAACTGAGCCAGCCAGGCATCTCATTAAAACAATTTTTAAAAGGATGAATAGGGCAGCCTGGGTGGTTCAGCAGTTTGCTGCCTGCCTTCGGCCCAGGCTGTGATCCTGGAGACCCAGGATTGAGTCCCACATGGGGCTCCCTGCATGGAGCCTGCTTCTCCCTCTGCCTGTGTCTCTGCCTCTCTCTCTCAGTGTGTCACTCATGAATAAATAAATAAAATCTTAAAAAAAAAAAAGATAATGAATAAAAGAGAGATCAGTCTACTGGATTTTAAAACCTTATGTGTCTCCAGTAATTATATTGTGTGGTACTGACAGAGGGGCACAACCATAGATCAAAGTTAAAAACAGAGAACCTAGAAAAAGACTCACACAAATATGTCCAATTAATTTTTGACAAATGTGGGACAACAATGGAGGACAGACAGCCTTTAAGGGTGTCTGGGTGGCTTGGTGGGTTAAGCATCTGCTTTCGGCTCAGGTCATGATCCCATGGTCCTGGGATCAAGCCTCGTATCAGGCTCCTGCATAGCACGGAGTCTGCTTCGCCCTCCCCCTGCTTGTGTTCTCTGTGTGTGTGTGTGTGTGTGTGTGTGTGTAAAATAAATAAATGAAATCTTTAAAAAAAGAACTATTAAAACTTAACAGTAAAAAACCAATCTAATTAGAAAAATGGGTAAAAGACATTTCCACTGGGATGCCTGGGTGGCTCAATAGTTGAATGTCTGCCTTCAGCTCAGAGCGGGATCCCAGAGTCCCGGGATCAAGTCCCAGATCAGGCTCCTCACAGGGGAGCCTGCATCTCCCACTGCCTATTTCTCTGCCTCTTTCTCTGTGTATCTCATGAATAAATAAAATCTTAAAAAAAAAAAAAGATATTTCCACCAAAGAGAATTTACAGATGGCAAATAAGCATGTGAAGAGATACTAAACATCATTAGCCATTAAAGAAATGTAAACTGAAACCACAGTGCGAGACCACCACACATTTAGCAGAATGGCTCAAATAAAAAGTGGTGACAACCAATCCAGGGAGGATTCAAAGAATATGTTGCTGGTGGGCATGTGAAAATGGCTTAGCCCCTCTGGAAATCAGTTTGTCAGTTTCAAAACACACAACATGCAGCTTTTCTGCAGCCCTCAGACCTTCACTGCAGCCACACATACCACTACCACCACCATGACATACTGTTCTTACCTCCATCAGACAAGTGCTTTGTCTTCTGCCTCAGAGGACTTAGCAAATTTCTACTCACCTGTTAAGGTTGACTTTGCTCCCTGATCTTCAGGCAGATATGGTCTGAAGATATGGTCTGAAGATATGGACCAGATATGGTCCGCCCCCTTCCTTTCTTGGTGCTACCATTGATCCCGTGGTTGATTCTTACCTACACCTGAGGCTGTCCCCTTAGTGTCCACTCCTCCTGGAAGCAGGGGCTCCAGAGTGAATCAGGTCTGGGCTAGGATCTTGACTACACAAGTCACTAGTCATGACCTTACACAAATTAGTTCACATCTCTTGAGCCTAAGTTTAATTGTCTGAAAAGTAGAATAACAAAAACAGTAGGGGATCCCTGGGTGGCTCAGCGGTTGAGCATCTGCCTTCAGCCCAGGGCGTGATCCTAGAGTCCGAGGATCAAGTCCCACACTGGGTTCCCTGCATGGAGCTTGCTTCTCCCTCTGCCTGTGTCTCTGCCTCTCTCTCTCTCTCTCTCTCGGTCTCTCATGAATAAATAAATAAAATCTTTTAAAAAAATTTTTTTTAAAAATTTAGCATTGTGCCTGGCACATAGTAGGGGCTCAATAAATGCCAATTCTTATCATTGCTGTAATTCTCATCAGGCGAACACTCTCATCCCTCCAAGCACACAAGCAGATTTGGAATACTGGGCTCCTTTATCTGTTTAAACAAAATGAGTCAGCTGTGAACAAAATCTTAAGTTCACAGTCCAAGGGAAAGAAAGCAGGGGCGCCTGGCTGGCTCAGTTGGTGGAATGTGAGACTTGATCTCAGGGGTTGTGGGTTCAAGCCCCATGCTGGGTGTGGAGATTGTTTAAGAATCTTTTATTTATTTTTTTTTAATTTTTTTATTTATTCATGATAGACATAGAGAGAGAGAGAGAGAGGCAGAGACACAGGACAAGGGAGAAACAGGCTCCATGCAGGGAACCCTACGTGGGACTCGATCCTGGGACTCCAGGATCGTGCCCTGGGCCAAAGGCAGGCACTAAACCGCTGAGCCACCCAGGGATCCCGTTTAAGAATCTTTTAAAAGAAAGCAATATTTAAATTAGCTTCAGAGGACAAAATATTACAATCCATGAATATCTAGAATTAAGTTAGGTTTTAGTCATTTCTGTGAAAAGGCAGATTCTATAGGTATAGATTTAAGATGCAACTCTCCTATGGAGGATAAGAAATAAAGATGTTCAATAAATACTTGACAGATGAAAGGAATGAGATGAAGATGTTCTGGAGAAAATAATCTATTTGCATTCATTCAATGCAACATTTACTCTACACATGTTATGTATTCAGGCACTATGCTTGGTATCAGATACACAGAATATGAGAAAGTATAAGTAATTTGTCATGAGTTACAATGATATCTGCATTAAAATGACTGGAGACAAGGAGTGCCTTGGTGGCTCAGTTAGTTAAGCATCTGACTGAGGGTCATGATCTCAGTTCCTGGGTTCAAGCCCCACATCAGGTTCTGCACTCATCGGGAAGTCTGGTTCTGCCTCTCCCTCTGCTCCTCCCCCAGTCTGCGTTCTCTCTCAAATCAATGAATAAAATCTTAAAAAAAAAAAAAAAAAAAAAAAAACTAGAGACACAAGAAATCCTTTTCTCCCTCTACTGAAAAGATTAAAATTGGATTCATCAAATCTCACAGAAGAAAAAATACACACATTTAACTTTTAGTTTTTTATTTTGTTTCAGACAGCTGGACGAGGCATCTACATTCTAGCACATCTTCTTAACAATCACTAAACAAATGAAAGACGACTTACTTATATATAAAAAGGCAAGGGAAAAAGGTCATGATTGTCTAACAGGGAATTTGAATCCCCAAATAAATTATCTTACAAAAATATCAAACTTGCTTTTCCACATCTCTACTGTTAAAAATGAAGGGAAAAAAATTCACATTAAAAAAAGTCTGCAGGCTGGTATAGCAAGATAATTATTTTTACATACTAAGTAAGTCCTTCAAATAAATATTTTAAACAAATTTAAGTTTTTCAAAAAAATAGGTCAAGTATTTACCCTATATTTGTTTGGTCCACCAGAAGACCGTTTATAAAACTGACATTAAACTGGACTGTATGTAGCTCATACCCTATGAGTAGTAACATACATATCACTGAGGCTGGGTATGCACAAGTGCATATTACATATATGTGAATGGCTACTGCTGTACATACTACTTTCATAAGTAGTTTTACCCTGTAAAAACCCTATAGCCTATCACGAATCAAACTGCAAGGAAAGAAAAAAGAAAATACTTTGCTTATTGTAGACACTTGTTCAGTAATTTTTAATAACGCAAAAATTATCACACTTTTGGGACTTAAAGATTACTGAACATGAGATAAAATTCAATACTGCTGACAAATACTTGAATATGGAGAGCATATTCACCACTCAGGTGGAGAGCACACAAGTGAACGTATATTATAGAACTCTGGTGTCTCGCTGGTCTCTTCCTATTGCTTGATCCTAGAGTTTTACATGACCTTGGATCCTTAGAAGATATAAATTTAATCAGATAATATTAAGTTTTTCTGTTCTAACAATCAACTTTCCAAGAAGTACACAGTGGAAGGATATAGGGCTTTCTGTATCTCCTCATACTTTAAAGGCCAATTTCATTTTTTATCGTGATGCTGAAATTTCAATTAACACTATGCTACAAGGAAGGCTGACCATCCTACAGTTTTGTCCATAATAGTCAAATCTCTTATTGCTGATATATTCCAAAATAAATCCAGTAAACTATTTCCACTTCCAATGGCTTAACTACGAGATGAATCTAACAATTTTTTTAAAACCAATTACAATTAAACTGAGCTGGGGACAGCTACGTTTAAAACCCTGTAAAACCACAGCCAATCACTCAAAAATCTAGAATACCAACACTTTCCATCCAGGATAGAAAAAAGAGCATCCAAAATAAAGAGAACAACAGGACTGCTCAAGTAACCAATCAAAAACCACTTCTCTGTTATTTGAGCTAATAGTTACTCGAAGCTTGAAGTTTCCTCCTTCGTTATTATTGGTGGATCCTAGAGTCACAGCTTCAATGTCAAATGTGACAGTGGACCCAGAAGTAACTGCTGGCAACTGATTAGTCATTTCTTTTCCATTTACAAAAACTGCACCTAAAATGTTAAGGTAAAGAGTCATTTACACATGAACAATAACAAAGAACTGAAACGGATTCAAGATGACTGATAACACAGGTCATTTCCCAACTCAGATCAAGAAAACATTTTAGAGTGCCAACTGGTCAAAAAGAATGAATTTCAATATGATAATTAAACCCCATCCCCAAGGCAGGAGAAAAAGTTAAAGCTTTAATCACTTCTTAGAGTTTGGTCCAGGGTTCTAATGTTTTAGAATAGAGTTTCCCCACATGGACAGCATCAAAAGAAACATAACTCAATTACAAGATTAGATCTTGTGGAATAGCAACATAGTTGAATATGAAATAAACAAGAATCTTGTTCTACTACTGCTTGACCCATACCACAAAATTTTAACACATCTCAAGAGGGGATTTTATTATTATTATTATTTTTTAAAGATTTTATTTATTTATTCATGAGAGACACACAGAGAGGCAGAGACACAGGAGGAGAGAGAAGCAGGCTCCATGCAGGGACCCCGATGCGGGACCCGATCCTGGGACTCCAGGATCACACCCTGGGCTGAAGGCAGGTGCTAAACCGCTGAGCCACCCAGGGATCCCTCAAGAGTGGATCTTAAATGTATAATTACTGTAGGGGTGCCTGGGTGGCTCAGTCGGTTAAGTGTCTGTCTGCCTTTGGTTCAGGTCATGATCTCAGGGTCCTGGAATGGAGCCCTGCTTTGGGCTCCCTGCTCAGTGGGGAATCTGCTTCTCTCCCTCCCCACCCTTCTCATTCTCTCTCTCTCTCAAGTAAATAAATAAAATCTTTAGAAAAATAAAATTAAATAAAAAATAAAAATGTGATTACTATAGAGTAAGAGGTCAAAGAACTCTAGGGAGATAGAACAAATTAACTAAACCTTCATTTCTGTTCATCAGTCGATGTTGAATTTAGATGACCTATACACACAGAATCCAGAGACAGAGGGCAGCCCCGGTGGTGCAGCGGTTTAGCGCCGCCTGCAGCCCAGGGCGTGATCCTGGAGACCCTGGATCGAGTCCCACATCGGGCTCTCTATGTGGAGCCTGCTTCTCCCTCTGCCTGTGTCTCTGCCTCTCTCTCTCTGTCTCTATGAATAAATAAATAAAATCTTTAAAAAAAAAAAAAAAAAAAAGAATCCAGAGACAGACTGCCTGGTCCAAATCTCAACTCAGTTACCTCTAAGGTATGGGAGTTTAAGCCACCTCTCTGTGGCTCAGTTTTCATCATCTATAAAATGAGTATAATACTTCTCCCTACCTCAACAAGTTGTTAAAAGGATTAAATGATTTATTATTTGTAAAGGGAATAGAATAATGCCTGATACACAGTAGCCATACAGATATATCATAAAGACTTAAACTTTCTCATCTCCTGCTACAAATGTGTGATGTTAGGACAGATTCGTATCTTATTACTGTAATTCATGTATTTCAAAAATAATACCAGTTATGTATCTCTTACCATTTGTACTAATGCACACTGCTTGATCACGCTGCAGAGAGTCATATCCATTCTGTTTTTCTGCACACACTCCTATACTGTCTCTTCTGTCTGGCTGTCCCACAGTTTCAACTCTGTAAACATGGAAGAAAGGTCGTTAATTTTTTTTAAAACATGATATCTAACAGTTACTAAGGTTAAAAAGAGTAATCTCATCATAATTGCTCTTAATAATATCTAACAATGATTCAGTACTTCCTAAATTCCAGGCATTGATCTAAAAACTTGTATCAGTCATTTCACTGAATTCACCGAACAACCCATGAGGTAGGTGTTATTATTACCATACCTCTCTTATACATAAGAAAAAACAAGATTAAAAAGAAGCTAAATAACCTGACCCTGATCACCTAGCTGAATGCTGGACCCAAAATAGGAATTCAGGCATTCTCATTGTAGGCTCTAGAGTAACTACTTACAGCTATGACAATGCATTCCCATTTTATGTTCCATTTCTAAACAATAGAAAATGTGTCATACTTGCCAATATAGAAACTGTTATAGTTTCTAGTGACTGTTAACTGCCATCACCATTCAATGTGAAAGTCTATGCAGTTGTTTGTGTACTGTTATCAAATATTTAAAATCTTTAAGAATAGACATTATAATTTGTATAAAATGGATAATACAATTATTAACATATTTTGCTTGGAGAACATCATATGTGGAAGGTTTAAACATTTCTTTGTGTTTTAGTCTCAAAATACATCATCACGCACTCTGGAAATAGGAAACTTACATATAGTCAACCTACATCTCTACTACCAGATGCATCTTTCCCTCTGTTCCAGAAAGCCAGACTTCACAAGGACAGAAAAAGAAAAACTAGCAAGGAACAGAATGTAGCTTTACCCAAGGAAGATGGGATTATTTATACTTGGCATGGCCTCAAAATGTCTTTTGCTGCAAAGTGGCAAACATGCAGGATCAAAATAAATAGTCGGCGGGTTTCTGAAGTCATTTCACTTCTAAACCAGCAGTCTTAAGAAGTGTGCGGAAAAGGAGAGCCATGCCAGCAATCCTCAGTCCCAGTCCTCCTACCACAGAAACACTGCTGTTAACAATGAGATACAGACCACAATGGCTTTATGAGATTCCAGAACCCAGTTAAGAAGCTGCAGTACCCCAGGAGCACCTGGGTGGCTCAGTGGATGAGCATCTGCCTTCAGCTCAGGTTGTGATGTGGGGTCCTGAGATCGAGGCCCTCATCAGGCCTCCTACAGGGAGCCTGCTTCTCCCTCTGCCTATGTCTCTGCCTCTGTGTGTCTCTCTCATGAATAAATAAATAAAATCTAAGAAAAAAAAAAAGAGAGAAGAAGAAGAAGCTGCAGGACCCCAAGGGAGCACAAGCTGAAAACAGTGACATTGAAATGGGTAAGAAAAAAAGATTTCACTTTCCCATGTCAGTCCCTGTCCCAAGCTACATAGCTCTGTGCCTGGTAAGAACTACCCCAGCTTCTGGCTTTTCCTTTGGGATGGGGAGAGAGAAAGGAGTGGACCCTGCATCCAACGTTCCAACTCTTCAGAAGGTTGCCTGAAGGGCTGATTTCCGTTGTGTCTGAATGCTTTTAAGACCAAAGAAATGGAGGGGTGGCATCCAACAGCCAGTACGACTTGGTGTGATTGGAAGCAGGTGCATAACTTAAGGCTTCTCTCCTTTGGAAGAAAAGAGAAGAGCTGCATGTGCTTCTGTACCAGCTTTTCACAGGGCTGCTCAAGGGAATGGTATCTGTCTGACTGCATGTAGGCACTGCTGGGGAGTTGGCAAGCTCTGGATGCCTGGTAGCCACTGAGTACAAGAGAACAAAGCTGCCTGCTGCTGTCACATCAGAGAACAGGCAGCGCCACACACAGGCACCAGAGGGAGCAAGAGATTACAAGCTCCTGAAAGATGCACAAGCCCAGGGAAGTAACATCCTCCCAAAGAAGGTTGCAGAGGCCCCCCACATGTCTAGCTGAGTTCATTTGTAAGGCTCTTTTCCTGTACAAAATCAAGTCATAAAAACTGGGAGAGGGGGCTGTTTTCTCAGATGTATAGAGCCTAACACAAAATTATAAGATGTATGGAGAAACAGGGAAACATGGCCCAAACAAAAAACCAAAATACACATAGGGGTGCCTGGGTGGCTCAGTCATTTAAGCATCTGCCTTTGGCTCAGGTCATGATCCCAGTGTCCTAAGATTGAGCCTCACATGGTGCTCCCTGCTCAGCAGGAAGCCTGCTTCTCCCTCTGCCTCTGTCTCCCTCTGCTGCTCCCCTTACTTATGCTCTGTGAAATAAATAAATAAAATCTTAAAAAAAAAAAAACAACAAAACAAAACCAACAACTAAAATAGATCTCAGAAAAATTATCCTAATGGGGGTGCATGGGTGGCTCTGTCAGTTGAGTGTCCAACTCTTGATCTTGGCTCAGGTCATGATCTAGGGGTTGTGAGATCAAGTCCCATGTTGGGCTCTGTGCTCAGCTCGGAGTCTACCGGAAATTGTTCCTCCTTCCTCTCTCTCCCCATACTTGAGCTCCCATGCACTCTCTCTCTCTCTCTCTAATAAATAAAATCTTTTTAAAAATTATCCTAATGAAATAGAGACATTTGAATTACCTGACAAACTATTCAAAACAACTCTCAAAGATGCTCTACAAGCTCAAGAAAATAAGACATGTGTAAAATAAGAATACCAACAAAGAGATGCAACAACAACAACAACAACAACAACAGAACAACTAAACAGGTATTTTGGACCGGAAGAATACAATAGTAACTAAAAAATTCACAGGAGGAGTGCAACATCACACAATCAAGTAGGAGAAAGAAACATCAAATTAGAAGACAGGTCATTTAAAATTATCCAAGAAAGGCTGCCTGGGTGGGTCAGTTGGTTAAGCATCTGTCTTCAGCTCAGGTCATGATCCCAGGGTTCTGGGATCGAGCCCCGCATAGGGCTCCCTGGTACGTGGGGAGCCTGCTTCTCCCTCTCCCTCTGCCTGCTCTTCCCCCTGCTTGTTCTCTTGCTTTCTCTCTACCTCCCTGTCAAACAACAAAATCTTAAAAAAAAAAAAGTTACCCAATGACAGGGACAAGAGAAAAAAAATGAAAAAGAATGAAGAAAAGTCTAAGGAACTTATGGAGAAGAGAGAAAGGGGCAGAATATTCATTTAAGGAAATAATGGTTGAAAATTTCCAAAATATGGAGTAGGCAATGGACATCTAGATTCAAGAAGCCTAATGGAGCAATGCCTGGGTGGCTCAGTGGTTGAGTGTCTACCTTTGAATCAGGACATGATCCCAGAGTTCTGGGATAGTCTTGCATTAGGCTCCCTGCAAGGGGTCTGCTTCTCCCTTTGCCTGTGTCTCCGCCTCTCTCTGTGTCTCTCCTGAATAAATAAATAAAAATCTTTTTTAAAAAAATTTTTATTTATTTATGATAGTCACACAGAGAGAGAGAGAGGCAGAGACATAGGCAGAGGGAGAAGCAGGCTCCATGCACCGGGAGCCCAAAGTGGGATTCGATCCCGGGTCTCCAGGATCGCACCCTGGGCCAAAGGCAGGCGCTAAACTGCTGCGCCACCCAGGGATCCCAAAAATCTTTTTTTTAAAAAAAAAAAACATTTTATTTATTTATTCAGGAGAGAGAGAAAGAGAGAGAGAAAGAGAGGCAGAGACACAGGCAGAGGGAAAAGCAGGCTCCATGCAAGAAGCTGGATGTGGGACTCCATCCCGGGACTCCAGGACCATGCCCTGGGCCGAAGGCAGGTGCTAAACCGCTGAGCCACCCAGGGATCCCCCAATACATAAAAATCTTAAAAAAGAAGAAGAAGAAGCCTAATGGACACCAACTAGGATGAAAGAAATCACATTGAAACACATTATAATCAAATTGCCCAAAGTCAAAGACAGAATTTTTACACCATCAAGAGAAAAGTGATTCATCATACACAAGGAAGTTCACATAAGACTATCAGTGAGGGCTTCTGGGTGGCTCAGCTGGTTAAGTGCCTAATTCTTGACTAATTCTGGCTCAGGTCATGATCTCTGGGTCATGAGATTGAGGCCCTGCATCCATCTCATGACCCTGAGATCCCTGCACTCAATGGGGAGTCGGCCTGTCCCTCTCCCTTTCCCTTTGTCCCTCCCCCTGTTCTCTCTTTCTCTCTCAAATCAATCAATCAATCGATCGATCAATCAAATCTTTTTTTAAAAGGCTATCAGCGGACATCCCAGGTGGCTCAGAGGTTTAGTGCTGCCTTCAGTCCAGGGCGTGATCCTGGAATCCGGGATTGAATCCCTCATGGGGTTTCCTGCATGAAGCCTGCTTCTCCCTCTGCCTGTGTCTCTCATGAATAAATAAATAAAATCCTAAAAAAAAAAAAAGACTATCGGTGTATTTCTAAGTAGAAACTTTGTAGTCAAGAAAGGAGTGGAGTGATATATTCAAAGTGCTTAAAAGGGAAAAAAACTCTGCCAAGCAAGAATACAATATCTAGCAAACTGTCCTTAAAAAAGAGGAATAAATAGACATTCCTACAAAAGCTGAGGGAGTTCATCAACACCGGACCTGCTTCACAAGAAAAGCTAGAAGGTAAATACACAGATAAATATAGAACACTATAATACTATAATAATAGTAGTGGGTAAATCAGCCTAAAAAACATTGTTATAACTAGAAGATGTTTTATGTAAGCCCTACGGTAATCACAAATAAAATACTTACAGAAGACACACTACAGAAAATGAAAAAGGAATAAAAACATGTCACTACAAAAAACCAATGAAACACAAAAGATGGCAATGAGAGAGGAAAAGAGAAACCAAAAAGCTACAAGACAGCAAATAATGACAAAATGACAATAGTAATACCTTAGCTATCAATAATCACTTTAAATCTAAATGGATTAAATTCCATCTATGTATTAAGCTCTATCTATGAAAGTTAGAATAACTGATAAGTATAAAAGATTCAATTATATTTTGTCTAAAACAGGCTCACTTGAGATTTAAGGAGAGGGTGGGAAAAGATATTCCATACAAATGGTAACCAAAAGAGAACAGAGATGGCCATACTTAAATCAGACAAAATAGATTTTTATGTCACAAAATAACAAAAGAAGCAAAGACATTATATAATGATAAAAGGGTCAACTTACTGGTAAGATACAATAATTATCAATACATATGCACCTATGGGCAGCCCCAGTGGCCCAGCGGTTTAGTGCCGTCTTCAGCCCGGGGTGTGATTCTGTAGACCCAGGATCGAGTCCCATGCCAGGTTCCTTGCATGGAGCCTGCTCCCCACCCCCCTCTGTCTGTCATGAGTAAATAAATAAAATCTTTTATTAAAAAAAAAATACATATGCACCTAATATCAGATCACTCAAATATATAAAGCAAATATTGACAACTAAAAGGAAAAATAGTTACACAATAATAGGAGATTTCAATATCCCACTTTTGTTTTTTTTTTTTTAAAGATTTATTTATTTATTTATTTATTTATTTATTTATTTATTTATTTATTTATTTATTTATTTATTCATTTATGATAGGCATAGAGAAAAAGAGAGGCAGAGATTCAGGAGGAGGGCGAAGCAGGCTCCGTGCCGGGAGCTCGACGCAGGACTCAATCCCGGAACTCCAGGATCGTGCCCTGGGCCAAAGGCAGGCGCCAAACCGCCGAGCCACCCAGGGATCCCTCAATATCCCACTTTTGATAATAGAACATACAGATAGAAAATCAGTAAGGGCAGCTTGGGTGGCTCAGCGGTTTGGTGTCGCCTTTGGCCCAGGGTGTGACCCTGGAGACCCGGGATCGAGTCCCATGTCAGGCTTCCTGCATGGAGCCTGCTTCTCCTTCTGCTTGTGTCTTTGCCTCTCTCTCTCTTTCTGTGTGTCTCTCATAAAAAAATTAAATTAAATTAAATTAAATTAAATTAAATTAAATTAAATTAAAAGAAATTAAAATTAAATTAAATTAAATTAAAAAAAGAAAATCCGTAAAAACAGAAGATTTGAACAATACCATAAACCAAATGGACATAACAACACCAACAGAACATTTTGCCCAGCAGAAGTAGAATACACATTCTTCAGAAGCACACGTAGAACATTGTCCTAGACGCATCACGTTAGGTCAAAAATCATAACAAATTTTAGAATGTTAAAAATCACACTATGTATATTTTCTGACAATAGAATAAAACTAGAAATTAATGGCAGAAGGAAAACTAGAAAATTTCAGTACTGTCATGTTAGATGGCCACATATCTCTCAGAACAATGGGAGCATCATGTTTGGAACTCCCCAAGATCTTGCCCTTTGTTGGGTTATGATTTATACCCTTTTGCTATAAACAAAACTATAATCATAAATGTATACTTTCCTAAGTTCTGTGAATCATTCTAAAAAATTATAGCGTTTGAGGGTGGTCGTGGGAACCCTGGAATTTGTAGCTATCTCTGTAGTTAGAAGTGAAGGTGGGCCCTGGGGACCCCTGAACTTGCAGCTGGTAGCTGAAGTGAGGGCAGTCTTTTGGTGGACTATGCTTTTCTTATCCTTGAGTTTGGCCAACTTGTTGCAAGTACACTTTTTCAGTAAAGATTTATTTATTTACTTATTTAAAGATTTATTTATTTGGGAAGGGGGAAGGGCAGAGGGAGAGGGAGAGAATCTCAAGCAGACTCCCAGCTAAATAGCAGGGCTCACTCTCACGCCCCTGAGATCATGACATGAGCTGAAACCAAGAGTCAGATACTTAACTGACTGAGCCACCCACATGCCCCATCAGTAAACTTTTTACATCAATAATTCAAACAAAATTTCATTAAATCAACTACAAGTTGTAAAACAGAAAAGACCTTCAATACAGTGGAAAAAAAAATCCTGGAAAGAAGGAAAAAACCCTCCTAATTTGAATAAATTACAAAGTAATTCCTAAAGGCATCTTTCACCAAAACAGCATGTAATAAATAAGTTGCTCTGAACATGGAATGAACCAGGTAAGTAAATGCTAATATACCTGAGACACAGAAAATTATATTCATAGTTGACTAAGAAGTAGAATGGAATTTTAAAATCACCGAATTTTTAAGTTGCAAGACAAGTAGTCAGTACATTATATCCTAAAACTACTGTAGTTGTTCTCTCACATAAAACAAGTTTTGTAAGAAACTACTTAACAGGGCAGCCCTGGTGGCATAGTGGTTTAGCGCCGCCTGCAGCCTAGGGTGTGATCCTGGAGACCGGGGATCAAGTCCCACATCAGGTTCCCTGCATGGAGCCTGCTTCTCCCTCTGCCTGTGTCTCTGCCTCTCTCTCTCTCTCTCTATGAATAAATAAAATCTTAAAAAAAAAAAAAAAGAAACTACATAACAAAGAAAAATGCTATACAAAATAATTTATGGCAAGGTAGAGTGACTTCCTCTAATGCAAGTAAGTACAACTGAAATGTAATTAATAGAAAACTGACTTATGGGCAAGTTACTAGAAATACATCCACTGCATTAAAGGAAAGGAGTAGAATGTCCTTCGTAATAATTTTTCTCAAAGTAAAATATTCTGAGAGAGAACATGGCCCAAAACAGGAGCAAATCTATGGCAACAAGAGGGCTAACCTATTATTCCTATTACTCTGCACTTTGGCTAATTTTGATTAGATTTAAGTGACACAACCTCTTTCCTACACAATCTCAAACTTTCACATCACAGTGAATGCTTGCAGCAAAATAAAAAAAATTCAGTTGCTTAGCTAATTAAATATATGAAAAACATCCAACTTTATAATAAATATAATAAAATGAAATTTTTATTTTAGCCTAGCAGCTACAGATTTATTAAAAAAACAGCAATATTTAATACTGACAAGGATTCAGTGATATCAGTATCCTCACACACTGCTGGGAAGAGTCTAAAGTGCTTCCAGGAACACAGCCAATTAGACCATGTGTCACTAACAGGAAAACTAGCCCAAGGAATAGAAAATGACCATGTATCAACAAAGAGGGTCATGGCACAGCTTGATATATCAGAAGTAAGAGACAGAAGTACCTTGTCAACTGATGGCAAAGAAGGATTTCCGAAATATATTTGAAATAGAAATACATTGCTTACTATACAAATCCTAAAATAGCTTTTATCCTTTCTCAAAACAAAACTGATGACCTAAATTAGTCCTATATCTACTACAGAAATTGGAAATCTTCCAACAAAGAAAATTCTAGGATGGCAAATTGGTGAATTCTACCAAACATTTAAGGAAGAAAAAATACCAATTTTACACAAACAGTTCTGGAAACAAAAGAGGAAGAAACACTTCACACCTCATTTTATAAGGCTGGTCAAAACCAAAACCAAAAACATCATAAGAAAAAATGAAATACCTCTCTCATGAAGAGTTATAAAAATCCCCAACAAAATATTAAAAACCAAGTTTCACAATATACATAAATAATAATATATGACAAAGTGAAGTTTCTCTGGGGAATGCAAAACTGGTTCAATGTTCAAAAAATCTATCATTGCAATTCACAATATTAACAGAAGAAAAATGGTATGATTACCTTAACAGATGTATAAAAATAATTAGACAAAATTAAATATTCGCTTATAGATAAAACTCTCAGCAAAGCACAATTAGAAGGAAACTTTCTTAACCTGATAGAAAGTATCTACAAAAAACCTACAGCTGAGGCACCTGGTTGGCTCTGTCAGTAGAGAATGCTACTCTTGATCTCAGGGTTGTAAGTTTGAACCCCACCCTGGGTGCAGAGATTACTTAAAAATAAAATCCTTAAGAAACCAAAAGAACCCTACAGCCAGCATCATTCTTAATGTGAAAGACTGAATGCTTTCCTGCTGAGATGTGGAACAAATATGTCTACTTTCAAAACTGCTATTCAGTCATACTTTTTTTTTTTTTAAGATTTTATTTATTTATTCATGAGAGACACAGAGAAAGAGAGAGAGGCAGAGACATAGGCAGAGAGAGAAGCAGGCCACGCAGGAAGCCCGACATGGGACCTGATCCCGGACTCCAGGATCACGCCCTGGGCTGAAGGCAGGCACTAAACCGCTGAGTCACCCAGGCGTCCCTAGAGTCATACTTCTTAGCCAGTGTAATAAAGACAATAGAAAGAAATAACAAAACACTGATGAAAAACATTTTTTTAAAAAACTAAATTAAGAAATATACCATATCCATAGATTGGAACAATCAAAATATTAAAAAGCCAATTACTTCCAAACCGATCTATAGATTCAAGTCAATCTCAATCAAAATCCCAGTAAAAGAATTTTTCTTAGAAACGGGCAAGCTAAATCTAAAGTTAAATAGAAAGAAGAACTAGAATAGTTAAAAAGAGAATAAAGTTGGAATAATTCTACTTGATATCAAGACAATATAAATCTACAGTAATCAAGATTATAGTTCTAAGAAATGAGAAACACACAGATCAATGAAATAGAGTCCAGGAACAGATCCCACACATACAGTCAATTCATTTTGACAAAGGTGAAAGGACAATTCAATGGAGAGAGGACAGTCTTTTCAACAAATAGTGCAGGAACTATCTAATCAGATACAAAACAAAACTCAATTCAACCCATATTTCACATATTATACTAAAAGTAATTCTAAATGGGTCATAGATCTGAACGTAAAATTTAAAAACATAAAGCGTCTAGAAGAAAAAAAAAAATCTTTTGACCTTTCATTAGGGCAAAGATTTCTTAGATACAACTCCAAAATGCACTGGATGTATTTCATCAAAATTAACAACTTCTACTCCCCAAGAGATATTATTAAGAAAATGAAAAGACAGGGATGCCTGGTGGCTCAGCAGTTCAGTGTTTGTCTTGGGCCCAGGGCATGATCCCAGAGTCTGGGGATGGAGTCCCACATCGGGCTCCCTGCATGGAGCCTGCTTCTCCCTCTGCCTGTGTCTCTGCCTCTCTTTCTCTCTGTGTTTCTCATAATAAATAATAAATCTCATAATAAATAATAAAATCTTAAAAAAAAATGAAAGGACAAACCTTAGACTGGTAAAAAAACAAAAAACAAAAAACAACTAACATTTTAGAAACGTGTAACAAAAGACTTATATTCATCAAATTTCAATAGCCTGGGTGGCTTAGTCAGTTAAGCATCTGCCTTTGGCTCAGGTCATGACCCCAGAGTCCTAAGACTGGCTCCCTGCTCAGTGGGGAGCCTGCTTCTCCCTCTCCCTCTGCCCCCTCCCCTGCTCCTGCTTTCTCTCTCTCTCAAATAAAATCTTTTTAAAAATTTTTTTATAAATAGGCAATAGATTTGAAAAGACCCTTCACCAATGAAGATATACAAATGGCCAATAAGTGAGCACATGAAAAGATACTATCTTTGGCTATCAAAAAGAAAATTAAAACGACAATAAGGTACAACTACATGTATACAGAATAGCTGAAGTTAAAAGCAAAAACAAAGGCCTGGCTAGCTCCATAGGTGGAGCATGTGACTCTTAATTTTGAGTTCTTAATCCTGAGTTCAAGCTGAATATTGGGTGTAAAGATTACTTAAAAAATAAAATATTATGGGACACCTGGATGGCTCAGCGGTTGAGTGTCTGCCTTTGACTTAGGGTGTGATCTCGGGGTCCACGATTGGGTTCCTGCGGGGAGCCTGCTTCTTCCTCTGCCTGTGTCTCTGCCTCTCTCTCTCGGTCTCTCATGAATAAATAAAATCTTTAAAACTAATTAATAAAAAGCAAAAACTAAACAAGTGACAATATCAAATGCAGACAACTATGAAGGACAACTGAAAATCTCATATATGCTGCTGGGAATGTAAAATGGTGCAGCTATTCTGGAACACAATTTGACATATAAACACAATGGGACCCAGCAATCACAATCTTAGATATTCATTTAATCTAAAAATTTTTTTTAAAGATTTTATTTATTCATGAGAGACACGGAGAGAGAGAGGGAGAGGCAGAGACACAGGCAGAGGGAAAAAACAGGCTCCATGCAGGAAGCCTGACGTGGGACTCCATCCCAGGTCTCCAGGATCACACCCTGGGCTGAAGGCGGTGCTAAACCACTGAGCCACCGGGGCTGCTCTAATCTAAATGGTTTAATCTAAAAACTCTCAAATTAGTAAATCCAGCCTGTTTTTCTCCACCGAACTCCTGATTTGTGTATCCAACTGTCTGCTCCTCATCTTCACTGGTAAGTCTAACAAGAAACTCAAATCTACTTTGTGAAAGAACAAACTGATTCTTCACCCAGAAATATGCTCTTCCTACACTCTTACATACCTTGGTAAATGACAATTCTGGCCCAATAGTTATTTAGACCAAAAGTCCTGAAGTCACACTGGACTCTCTTCTTTCTTACCTATCACAAGCAATCCACCAGCAAATCCTGTCAGTCCTTCCTTTAAAATATATCCAGATTCAAAAAAAAAAAAAAAAAAAAAATCCAGATTCAGGGGTGCCTGGGTGGCTCGGTCGGTTCGGCATCTGCCTTCGGCTCAGGTCACAATCTTGGGGTCCTAGGATTGAGCCCCATATTGGGGTCCCAAGCAGGGAATCTGCTTCTCCCTCTGCTCCTCTTCCTGCTCATTCTCTCTCTCTCTTTCTCTCAAATCGATAAATAAAATCTTTAATATATAGGTAGATAACTAGATCCATCCATCCAGATTCTGACCACTCATCATTACCTCCACTGCCACATCCTGGTCCAAGCCACCATTAGCTCTCACCAATATTATTGCTATAGGCTCCTACCTAATATCCTGGCCTGTACCCATACCACTTTACAGATTGTTCTCCACACAGCAGCCAATCGACTTGTAAAACATGTCAGGTGATATCACTGGTTTGCTCAATATTCTCCAAAGGCCTTTCACCTCACTAGTCACAGCAGAGTCCTACAGAGCTAGACTGTCAAGATTAGAATCTCGGCACTGATATTAATCTGCACAACTTCGGGCAAGTTGCTTAATCTTTTTAAGTAGGCTCCACCAGCGTGGAGCCCAATACAGGGCTCAAATTCACAACCCTGAGTTCAAGACCTGAGCTGAGATCAAGAATCAGGCACTTGACTGAGCCACCCAGGTGCCCCAAATTGCTTAAATATTTTTACATCTTAGTTTCCATATCTCCAAAATGTGTCTACCTCATGAGGATGTAATGAGGATTTACAGACATTGACTCATTAAGTACTTAAGAACTAACACACAGTAAGGTTCCACAAATGTTAGCCACCTATTAACATTTTGTCTGCTCAACTTGTGAATTCATGAAGTCAAACGGAGAGCATGCCCCCCTTCCCAAAATAATGGAACATAAGCCTGACTTGGTGAGGCCTTTTCTGGGAGGGAAGAGTAGAGGTGGGTCTCTGTTTGCAGTGTCAAATATCCTTCCTGTAAATAGGCACAGGTGACCTCCAAAAGGGTATTTCTTTGAGTAATTAAAAAAGAAATATAGACAGCCTATTCAAAAGTATATCCTACTTTTCTGGGATCCTCTCTGACTATACTGCCTGTCTCCATTAATCCAATCCAGACTCCCTACTTGCTGTTTGTATTTTTCTACTCCCTATCTTTGGTTCTTGCTTTGTTTCCCCACCTGAACTGTCCTTTCACCTTTAGCTGCACTAAGCCTTCAACAACCCCTCATCTAGAAGTAACTTTTCCTTCCTCTATATTGCAGAGCAGTCTAGATCTCTCTTTCTTTTAAGATTTTATTTATTTACTTAGCTGTGAGAGAAAGAGCAAGTGCATGACAAGTGGGGGAAGGAGCAGAGGGAGAGAGACAAGCAGACCCCGCACTGAGCTCAGACCTGACTCAGGGCTCTATCTCATGACCCTGAGATCATGACCGGACACACCTTCATGATATCATGTAACCCTCCATATATAGACAAACTAAAAGCTAAAAGCTAGGGTACAAAATCCTAAAGGAGATCTACTTAGGAAACTAGCAGACTTACCTTACCTAAGTCTATATAATCAAGAGTCTGTGGGGAAAACTTCTGTCTGGCATTCCCCACATCTATCATAATAGCCAAAATCTAACCTGAAATGACTATACATCATATTTCTAGAGGGGACCACTTTGCAAAATATAAAACCCAGCAAAGCTGTATTCTTCCCAGAACAATGCGTTCTGTCTCAATATCAGCAGAAATCAACAAAATTTCAAAGACCCTAAATTACCTTTTTTTTAAAAAAAATATTTATTTAAGTGATCCTTACAACTAATGTGGGGCTTGAATTTATAACTGTGAGATCAAGAGTCGCATGCTTCTTTAACTGAACCAGACAGGCACCCCAAAACAAATTAACTTTTTTTTTAAGATTTTATTTATTAATGAGAAACACACACACACACACACACACACACACACACACACACAGGCAGAGACACAGGCAGAGGGAGAAGCAGGCTCCATGCAGGGAGCCAGACATCGGACTCGATCCCAGGTCTCCAGGATCACACCCTGGGCTGAAGGCAGCGCTAAACCGCTGAGCCACCTGGGCTGCCCACAAATTAACTTTTTAATCCTAGTAGAGGCTATGCCTTATTCCTAAACTTCCTAAGAAAGATTAAATTAGTAAGATTTTTTTAATTTGAGGTGCTAACAGAATTGAAGATACATCTAGTATCTGGTAATGACAGAGACCAGCCTTGTACAGAAAAAGAAAGATCTCCTCAAGCTTAAATTTATTCAGGGGGATCCCTGGATGGGTCAATGGTTAACACCTGCCTTTGGCCCAGGGTGTGATCCTGAAGACCTGGGATCAAGTCCCGCATCAGGCTCCCTGCATGGGGTCTGCTTCTCCCTCTCTCTCTGCCCCCCCCCCCACTCTCTCTCTCTGTCTCTCATGAATTAATAAAATCTTAAAAAAAAAAGTTTAAATTTATTCAGAAAAAGTAATGCTAACACTTAACCAAAGGTAAGCATTAAACCAAGTAACCCTTTTTTAAAGATTTTATTTATTTATTTGACAGAGAGCAAGCACACAAGCAGGGGAAGGAGCAAAAGAGGTAGGAGCAAAGGAGGGGGGGAGGAACACAGGGAGAAGTAGGTTCCCCTCTGAGCAGGGAGCCTGATGTAGGGCTTGATCTCAGGACCCCAGGATCATGACATGAGCCAAAGCTTAATGCTTAATCAACTGAGCCACACAATCACCCACCAAGTGATCTCTAACAATTATCAACCCTAGTGCTTCTAAAATAAAGCCCCTAAATTCTTTGACACTTCTCACATCAAGAAGTGGGATCTATGTCTCTTCTCTGGAACTCAGCCACCACACTGTGAAGAAGCCCAAGAAAGAAACCACCCAGAACCAGAATCAATTTGCTAGCTATGTGAATGCGCCATCTTGAAAGTAGATCTACCATTTCTAACTAAATTACTAGCTACTAACACATAAAATCTATCCTTGCCAAGACATGCAAATTGTAGTTTCCTGAGCCAAATAAATGACTATTGTTTTAAGCTTCTAAGTTTTAGAGTGATTTGTTACACAGCAATTGGTAACTGTAACATTAGTTTTTAATGTTCTTTTATTTATTTTTCAAGATTTTACTTATTCATTTGATACAGAGTGAGAGAAAGAGCATGAGGGAGAAACAGACTCCCCACTGAGTAGGCAGCCTGATGTAGGGCTCAATCCCAGGACCCTGGGATCATGTCCTGAGCCAAAGGCAGCTGCTTAACCTGAGACACTCAGGTGCCCCTTACGTTTTTTCATTTTATTTATTTATCTATTTTTCTTCCTTATGTTTTCTTTTTTAAGATTTTATTTATTTATTCATGAGAGAGAGAAAGAGAGAGGCAGAGACACAAGCAGAGGGAGAAGCAGGCTCCATGCCAGGAGCCCGACGTGGGACTCGATCCCAGGACTCCAGGATCACGCCCTGGGCCAAAGGCAGGCGCCAAACTGCTGAGCCACCCAGGGATCCCCCTCCTTATGTTCTTTTAAAGAAAAAGTCTATAACAAAAAAGTTAGCCTATTGCCCCTTGATTTACCACCTCATGTGACTTGTGGGAGGCAGGTAGCACAGTGGTTAAGAGCACAGACTTGTAGGGCTAGACTGGCAGGATTTGAATAGGGGGAAATCACATGGTCCCTGTACTTTTGTTTCTTCATCTATAAAAGGAAGACAGGAACCTCCTAGGCTCTTAGGATTAAAGAAGGCTGTTGGAAAGGAAGCTATTTTAAAGAAAGGAGGTGGGGGATCCCTGGGTGGCTCAGCGGTTTAGCGTCTGCCTTTGGCTCAGGGCGCGATCCTGGGGTCCCGGGATCGAGTTCCACATCAGGCTCCCGGCATGGGCCTGCTTCTCCCTCCTCCTGTGTCTCTGCCTCTCTCTGTCTCTATGTCTATCATAAATAAATAAATCTTTTAAAAAAAATAAAGAAAGGAGGTGGTAGCGAAGAGAAGCAAAAATATGGTTTAAAAAAACGGTAAGCAATCAGAATGGCTGAATTAACAAATCAGGAAATGACAGATCTTGGAGAGGATGTGGAGAAAGAGGAACCCTCTTAGACTGTTGGTCGGAATGCAAGCTGGTATGGCCACTCTAAAACAATATGGAGGATCCTCAGAAAGTTGAACACAGAGCTACCCTATGACCCAGCATTGCACTATTAGTGATTTACCCCAAACATATAAAGGTAGTGATCCAAAGGGGCACCTGCACACAAATGTTTAGAGCAGCAATGTCCACAATACCCAGATTATGGAAAACAGCTCAGATTTCCATTATCAGATGAACGGATAACGAGGACGTAATACACACACACACACATAATGGAATACAATTCATCCACCAAAAAAATGAAATCCTGGCATTTGCAATGACATGGATAGAACTAAAGTGTATTACGCTAAGCAAAATAAGTTAATCAGAGAAAGACAATTATCATATGCTCTCACTAGTGTGGAATGTAAGAGACCAGAGGATCATAGGGGAAGCGAGGAAAAAAATTAAATGAGATGAAATCAGAGAGGGAGACAAACCATAGGAGACTCTTAATCATTGGAAACAAACTGAGGGTCACTGGAGGAGAAGAGGGTGGGGGGATGGGGTAATTGGGTGATGGCATTAAGGAGGCCATGTGATGTAATGAGCACTGAGTGTTGTATAAGACTGATGAATCACTGACCTCTACCTCTGAAACCAATAATACATTATATCATTATACGTTAATTAACTGAGTTTAAATTTTTTGAAAAACCCACAAAAATGGTAAGATCAGGAAATCTTGGAAGGAAAGGGAAAGTCGGAATGTTCAGAAAAAAATCAAGGAGAGGGACGCCTGGGTGACTCAGTGGTTGAGCATCTGCCTTTGGCTCAGGTCATGATCCTGGGGTCTTGGGATCAAGTCCCGCAGGGAGCCTGCTTCTCCTTCTGCCTATGTCTCTGTCTCTGTGTCTCTCTTGAAAGAAAGAAAGAAAAGAAAAGAAAAGAAAAGAAAAGAAAAGAAAAGAAAAGAAAAGAAAAGAAAAGAAAAGAAAAGAAAATCAAGGAGAAGCCTACCAGGAGGGGGTTGCTTAGCAGACCTGGCCACCAAATGAGACTGGGCTCTAGAGACTGACAGAGCTGCCAGGAATGCATTCCAGCAACTACAGCAGGAATAGACTGGGCTGAGCAACAGGGCACTGCCTACAGGAATATAATCTTCCTTCTAACTGTGAGGCCTTCCAACATCCTCAAAAAACTGAATAGTTTACCTTTATTCAAGTAGACTCATCTGCCCCTCCCCCATTCAGCCCCCTACCCCCACCATCATCTGACTTCATTGCTGATGCCTGCAGTTTCTTCCAACAAGGAGAGAAGACATTTTCATTCCACATTCAAAAGAAAAATGACAAAAATGCAAAGGTCTGGCTACAATAATAGTGAGCTGAATGAAGATTCAGTTAATCACCCTGCCAAGTGGGGCCCAAGTGGGGCCCACTCAGACATCTTTGGAAGGAGAGGAAGGAACTAATGGTTTATTGAGGCCTACTAAATGTCAGGCCACGGTCCTTAGATAGCAAGTAGATTCACATCAATTTGGATAATTTCCAATGTCTTAAATATTTATTGAATAACAGAAGAAACAAATCTAAAAAATGCCATTTATCACGCTTGTGGTGACAGAGGAAGTATCTAAAAGCAGGAGAGTATCAGGTCACCATCACTGGGGGAAAAGGTCATAGAATAGGGAAAAAGAAAAGATCTAAGGATATTGATGCAGAGAAACTATTGATTTAAACACTAACTAGAATCACATTTACTCTCCCACGAAGAAGACAAAAATGATAGAGACTAGCTTTGCCATTTACATGGCTTTGGGTAAGTGATTTAACTTCTGTGTGCTTCATCCTCATCCCTAAAATGGGTAATTACACCTATTTCACTGGGTTATTGTAAGAATCAAATGAGCTAACATAAGTAAAGTACTTAAAATAGGACCTCGTGCGTAATTAATGCTATTTAATTATTGCTTGCAATTATTATTATTACTATGGTTACCATTCTTCTTGTCTGAGATATCTGACCCAAATATATCAACTCAGGAAGACCTATCATTACACAGAAGCACACTGTTCTCAGGAGATTCACTAGTGGCAGTAAAAGCAGAAAAAGGGTTTTTGTAAGCATATAAAACCCATGAATTCCTCTTTGGGGAATAACTAGGTAGACTTCAGGTATTAGACTCTTTTTTTTTTTTTAAGATTTTATTTATTTATTCATGAGAGACACAGAGAGAGGGAAGCAGACATAAGCAGAGGGAGAAGCAGGTTCCCTGCAAGGACCCTGATGTGGGACCAGATCCAAGACCCCGGGATCACACCCTAAGCCAAAGGCAGACAGACGCTCAACCACTGAGCCACCCAGGTGTCCCAGGTATTAGACTCTTTATTTCTCCTTCTCTTCGTTGGTATTTTTCTGGTTATTAAGTCATTCTTCATAACATAAGGGGTGGGAGGAGATGTGAAAAATGAGACAAAGTATAAACGAAAAAAAATGAATAAAAAAAGTGAATGCATAAAGTGCATTCTGAGAACTGCTGACAGTTCAAACAACTTAACTGGTGGAGAACATGGCCACATTAATTTAGATAAATACTATCCATACTTCGTATGACAAGGGATTGAGAACAATAGGAACTAGGAACTCTAGCATTCACCATAAAATCTGATGATCTCAAGGCCTAAAAATGAGAGAAGAGTTTGCTCCCATGCTTTTCCTAATCAAAACTGGGCTTTGGTTTCTAAGAAGAGCTATTCAGAAACAAGACCATAGAGAATACATCTCAGATAACATGAAAACAGGAAATTATTCTAATACAAGAAGAAATGGATAGAGAAATAGAAAAGAGACTAGTGGTAGTGGTAGGACACCTTGCTTTCAGTTTTATTTTAAAGAGAAGTATACACATATGTCTATAACGATATATTTTACAGAGAATTATATATGTTATGCATGTAATTCTCAGTATGTTTACACTGAAAGGTTGTCTCTCAGAGACCTGCTCACACCGATTCACAAAGGAAAAAAACTCTTGGCCTCTGCTTTTTAAGAGTGACTTTTGAGAGGCAGACTACTTACCTCTATCTTCCAAGAAGAAAAGAGACATAAACATATTAAGTGCATGCTACGTATCAGGCATAAACAAGGCATCTTATATACTTTATCTCAGTTCATCTTCATGATAGCTCTATGAACACTTATGAGAAAACCAAAGCAAAGAGAAATGAGGAACTCTTCCCAACCAACATAACACTACCTATAAATGATGAAATAAACTCAGGTGTACTTTCAATCCAAAGCTCATATATGTTCTATGCACTTCACCTTACTGCCTAAGGCATGACAGATACTATACTAAACAGATACTATAATATCTACTTGCCTGAATGTCAATGTCTGCCCACAGAAATAAGTTGGAGCACTGGAGTAGAGCACACCCGAGGACTCAGAATCATTCCGGAGGGCTATATTTCTTCGACTACTCAAGCTGTACCCCTCAAAGCCAGCTGTCCACTCTTTAAAAAACAAAGATATTGAAATTAAAATCTTTTGAGGAGTATCTTCAACACAGACACATTAAATAAAAGTTGGAAGTGGGGGCAGCCCTGGTGGCGCAGTGGTTTAGCGCCTCCTGCAGCCTGGGGTATGATCCTGGAGATCCAGGATCTAGTCCCACATCAGGTTCCTTGCATGGAGCCTGCTTCTCCCTCTGCCTGTGTTCCAGCCATTCTTTCTCTCTCTCTCTCTCAATGAATAAATAAATAAAATCTAAAAAAAAAAAAAGTTGGAAGTGGAAGAGGCTACTCTTAGGGGTAATGGCAAGTTCCATAAAAGAAGAGATTCAGTGACAGGGGATCTTGGTTAATCCTAAAAAAATCATAAAAAATGTTAGTCTATTCCTGCACAATTCTGGCATGGAAGATTGGAAGATCAAGCGAGCGTTATCTCCTAACTAATAAAATCAGAGTGTAGCATGAAAGTTTGAGCTGATTCAAACCTGATTAATAACTAACGAATGAGTCTGAATATTTTTTAAAAGACCAATTTCAAATCATAAGACTTCCATCCAGATACTCATTGAAGGTTAAAAATCAGTATCCTGATGCAACATTTAAAATCTTTGGATTTAGGGGATGCTGATAATCCTGCCTGGCAGTATTTCTGGACTCTGGAGATAAGAACTAATGGAAATTTCTCAAAATCCACATGAAGTAATTTGAATAGGACCTGTTCCATGCCGTTCTCACCAATTCAGGTTTTACTGTCAGAAAATATGGTTGTCAGTGCGCTGCCCTGAGCACAGGCACAAGCATTCTGAGACATAGTTATGCTTCAGGAGTGAGAGGACAACAGCATACCATGAGGCACCAATGTGGAGTGACCCATCTGGGGGACACTCCAAGGACTCCACTCCTGTCGGCCATCTCCTCGGGCGCAAACTCTGAACTGATAATCAACGTTGGGGTCTATGTGCAACACAATGAACTCAGTTTCAGAGCCTACGTATACGTCTTCAAAATGATTTGAAGTGCATTTGCGGAACTGGAGCCTGTAATCCTGGGCTGTAAAGTCGTCATCCACCTAAGGAGAAAGGCTTTGTTAGGTAAAAACCAGGAAATGAATGATTTCTCTCAGCATCATGGCTTAAGAACTCTGAGGCCAAGCAGAGAAGCCCACGTGCTGATTATGGGCTACTCTCAGGAAGGACAAAAGAATTATGCCATAACTTTTCCCTTTATTTCTTTACTGAACCATGTGTTCTATACTTCCTACTCTGGTTTGTAGAACTCTGTTTCCTTTGAAGAAATGCCATGTTTTCTTTTTCTTTCTTTCTTCCTTTTTTTTTTTTTTTTTTAAGATTTGTTTATTCATTCTAAAAAGAGGAGAGAGATTGAGCAGGGAGGGCAAAGGGAGAGGGACAGAGGGAGAATCTCCAAACAGACTCAACAAACTGAGCCACCCAGGTGCTCTGATATGGCACATTTTCTACACAATAATGCCAAAGATAAAATATTCAAAATATAAAGATAGGAATCCCACAACTAACTACATCATTCACAAAACCAAGATAATTAATACACAAAACATATAAAAGACTCCCCTAAAACTTAACAGGCGAGAAACCACCCAATAAGAGAATAAACAAAAGGCACAAATAAGCATCCTAAAAAAAAAAAAAAATAAAAAAAAAATAAGCATCCTATAGAATTAGAGATATAAGCAACCAAAAATACATAGAGGGATCCCTGGGTGGCGCAGCGGTTTGGCGCCTGCCTTTGGCCCAGGGCGCGATCCTGGAGACCCGGGATCGAACCCCACGTCGGGCTCCCGGTGCATGGAGCCTGCTTCTCCCTCTGCCTATGTCTCTGCCTCTCTCTCTTTCTCTCTCTGTGACTATCATAAATAAATAAAAATTAAAAAAATACATTTAAAAAAAAACAAAAATACATAGAAATAGTCAACGAAATTTGTAATATAGACAATGCAACCTGAAACCAAAATGAGATACCCTATTGGCAAAAATGTAAAGTCTGACAATGCCAAACATTGGTCAGGATGCAGAGTACCAGAACTCATACACTGCTGGTACAAGGAAACACTGGTACAAAAAAAAGAATTTGGTATTTCTAGTAGAGTATAAATCCAATACTCTAAGACCTCATAATTTTACTGGGTATATACCTGAGAAAAAAAAATCTTATATGTGTAAACAAGGGAACATGCATAATAATGTTTATAGCAAAAAAACTGGAACTCTAGGCCCACTGACAGGCAAAAGAATAAAAATGATAAGTCTTGGGCAGCCCTGGTGGCACAGCGGTTTGGTGCCGCCTGTAGCCTGGGGTGTGATCCTGGAGACCCGAGATCGAGTCCCGAATCAGGCTTCCTGCGTGGGGCCTGCTTCTCCCTCTGCCTGTGTCTCTGCCTCTCTCTCATTCTCTCTGAATGAATAAATAAATAAATCTTTAAAAAAACAACAAAAAAATGGTAAGTCTTTGTTTTGAACCAACACAAACATCTCTACTTCTTTCTTCTATAACAAGCCTTCAGGGATCCCTGGGTGGCTCATTAGCACCTGCCTTCAGCCCAGGATGTGATCCTGGAGTCCCTGGATCGAATCCCACATCAGGCTCCCTGCATGGAGCCTGCTTCTCTGCTTCTCTCTCTGCCTATGTCTCTGCCTCTCTCTCTCTCTGTGTCTCTCATGAATAAATAAATAAATAAAATATTAAAAACAACAACAACAAAAACAAGCCTTCAGTAAAAACAATCCACTTAAGGGGCCCCTGGGTGGCTCATTTCGTTAAGCATCCGACTTGGTTTCAGCTCAAGTCTGATCTCAGGGTCATGAGATCCAGCCCCATGTTGGCTTCCATGCTCGGCAGAGAGCCTGCTTGAGCTTCTCTTTCCTTCGCCCTCAGCCCCTCCCCTTTCTCTCTCTCTAAAATAAATAAATAAATCTTTAAAAAGAAAAATCATTTAGGGGCACGTGGGTGGCTCAGTCAGCTCAACATCTGCCTTTGGTTCAGGTCATGTTCCCAGAGTCCTGGAATCGAGCTCTGCATGGGGCTCCCTGCCCAGTGAGGAGTCGGCTTTTCCCTCTCTCTATGCCCCTCTCCTCTGCTCATGCTCTTTCTTTTTTTTTTTTTTTTAAGATTTTATTTATTTATTCATAGAGACACACACAGAGAGAGGGGCAGAGGCACAGGCAGAGGGAGAAGCAGGCTCCATGCAGGGAGCCCGACGTGGGACTTGATCCAGGGTCCCCAGGATCAAACCCCGGGCTGCAGGCAGCGTTTAACCACTGCGCCACCGGGACTACCCTCATGCTCTTTCTCAAGCGCAGTCATGCTCCCTTTGAAATGAATAAATAAAATCTTTTTTTAAAAGTCCATTTAAAGGGATGCCTGGGTGGCTCGGTTGATGAGTGTCTGCCTTTGGCTCAGGGCATGATCCCAGCGTCCAGGATCAAGTCCCACATCAGGCTCCATGAGGGCAGCCTGCTTCTCCCTCTCCCTGTCTCTGCCTCTCTCTATATATATATCTCTCATGAATGAATAAATAACATCTTTTTAAAAAGTCCATTTAAGAAAAATCAATCATTTCTGGAAGCTGAGCATCCACTCTGAATGATGTATTTGTCAATAGCCAAGACACTTATGACTCATTTGGATATGGTTTCTATCTATAATATGGTAACTTATTTACATAACATGATTTAATACAGAAAATTCTCAGCAATGCTGAGAATGTAAAGAAACCACAGTTTAGGATTTTATTTCAGAATTATCAGTTCAGTGTGGAACAGAAAATATCAGACACCCAGTATTTGCTATTATCTTTTGACTTTTGTAATAAACAGAAATGGAAGAGATCTTCAACTCACTAATAGTGAAGTCTAGGAAATCTGTGATGGGAAATACTGCTGTGATACAGAGATTTTTAAAGGTATTTTTTAGAATTATTTATATCAAACTGGAAGACCTACCTTCATTCAAGTTCCCTGTAACTTTAATCGTAAAGGAAGAGGGACTTTTGTTTGTGAAGAGAAGAAAACGTTCAAAGATAGTTAATAAGAAAGTCTAAAAGGCCCTCAGATCTCGAATGCATCATATTGAAGCCATTTCTACAATTCTTAATTACGCACCTTACACCATCGAACAATGATGCCTCCAGGTTTCTCTATTAGTTCTTCTATCTGTACTGGTGGGCGAGATGCTACTGTTCCATGCTTGAAAATGTGGTCTTTCACTATGTTCAGAATTGAGTCATCCAACTGAGCAGACAAACAAGGCACATCAACCAGTAAAGGCACTTCTGGTAAGCTGAGGAAACAAAGTTCATGTGTTTATGAGACTTTTAATTGAGTGTTAAAAATATGAAGCATAGCTTAGATCAGTCACATACTATAATGATGCTGAAGCCCCCAAGAAATAATGCTAATGCCAGTAGGGGCTTTGTAAAACATTACATAAAGACTCTCTTTCCAAATAAACATAAGTAAGAAAAGAGAAAATTGGTAGGATCACCACTGTCTAGTTTATACCAAAAGATCTGGTGTGCTCAGTTCCCGTATAGTCAGAATTTCTAAAATTAAACAATTCTTTTACATGTTAGAATTGAAGAAAATCTACAGTCATACTATACCAAAAAATATAAGCACAACTATTTCATACCACTAATACTGTTATTGGGCAGTGAACCTTGAAATACATATTCTCTATCTCATTAACTCAGAATCTTAAAGCGGGGGAGGGGAAGCAGGCAGTTTAAATGTTTAAAACTAAACCTGAAAGGTGCTAACTCCTTTACCTGTCCAACTGAATGTGTGAGGCCTTTTTGGTAAAGTTCCACAGTTTTTCATTCTGTTCTCCTATGCCACCAAGAATGGCAATCTCCCCTACAATCAGGAATGAGAGAACAAATACAGCAAAAATGGTCACATTATAAAGTAATCATTATAACCCATGTCTACGTGGGTCACTGGTTTTCTTGCAAACAATTCTTAAGTGATTCCACAGTCAACTTCCCAAAAAGTAAAAGCAGAAACTATTTTAGAAGTGACTCTATTGTGAAGCTCACAAGGAAAGGGGGTACATAATGGTAACATTTTACCAGAGACAAAAGATTCTGCTCTATACAAAGAAATCTAGTTTGTTGACCAATTTTATACAAAGAAGAAGGTCCATGTACTTTTTTCCATCTTTCCTACAGAATCTTTATTTACAGAAACCCAACAGGAGCTGGTACAGATATTACCCTGACAGAAAAATAGGGCTTTTTTTTTTTTTAAGATTTTAGATTTTATTTATTTATTTGAGAAAGAGAGAGAGAATGGGGGGAAGGAGAGAAAGAGAAGCAGACTCCCTCTGAGCAGGGAGCCCAATGTGGGGTTTGATCCCAGGACCCTGGGATCATGATCTGAGCCAAAGGCATCACTTATACCATTTGTTATGCCCTGGAGTAATTCAAGTTTTTTGGGACCACATAACATGATATTCTCTTCACCAAAAGGAAAATAGGAATATTGAACACTGCCTCGAAGTCCTCAAAATTCCATAAATAAGTTTTTATCCCTTGGGATGTAGGAAAGAGACTGAAATTACAAAAAAAAAAAAAAGTATAAGAAATTTTAAGCATCAGATGCTGTAACAAACAAGTTTGTGCCTCAAAGGATTTATTTTCTAAAATAAAAACATTTCTCAGTCCTCAGGGTGATGGGTGTACACTCCTGACCTGTGAACTGTTTCTGCGTTTGTTTCCAAATGCAAAGCCTCTAGGGAAAGACATTCTGTGGTCCCACTAAAAAGAATTCTCTCAAAGGCACTGTTAGGGTCAGTGGCAAATAAGCAGTTCTCACTGAAGAGAAGACAAAATGTAATTAGCATGTAAAGATAACACCATACCACATTCTAAATGGGACTAAATAAAAGGGAATGAATTTCCAGTTAGAGCAACAGACTTGTGAGCCATGCACCCTTTTTATCCCATGCCACTCATACCACTTAATGCAGAAGGGTAGTGGTATTTCAGTCTCCTTCTCTGGCTTTTTCCTTACTTGTCCTTTAAATGCTGGCATCCAGGGCACTTGGATGGCTCAGCGGTTGAGTGTCTGCCTTTGGCTCAGGGTGTGATCCTGGGGTCCTGGGATCGAGTTGCACATTGGGCTCCCCAGAAGGAGCCTGCTTCTCCCTCTGTCTATGTCTCTCTCTCTGTTCTCATGAATAAATAAATAAAATATTTAAAATAAATAAATAAATGCCAGCATCTTCTGCCACCCTCTCTTCTCCCATTAGCTTTGGAAGATTTCCTTACTCCCATGGATTCAGACATGATATGTACACCATCATTTGACATACTGACATACTGATCTCTCTCCTAAGCCACATGCCACATTCCCAACTCCTTCGGGGCATCCTGAGCACCTCACACTCAACATGCCCCAAACTGAAGGCCTAACTACCCACTGAAGCCCATCCTTCTTTGTTTCCAATGTCAGTAAGACAGCACAACTCACCTGGTCATCCAAAATTAGGCTGGTTTTTGTCTTCCTAAATTCCTCCCTTTATTCTTCAATCTATCTCCAAGCAATGACCAATAACTAATACTTATTGGTAGGTAAAATAATCAATAATTTTATCTCTGAGAAGTCTTCAAATCAGCTCCACTTCATCTCCACCTGTCACTGCATTCATTATTTCCTGTCTGGAGTGCTAGAACTTCCTAATTGGCCTTTTTTTTTTTTTTTAAGATTTTATTTATTTATTCATGAGAGGCACAGAAAGAGAGAGGCAGAGACACAGGCAGAGGGAGAAGTAGGCTCCATGCAGGGAGCCCGATGTGGGACTCAATCCCGGGTCCCCAGGATCACACCCTGGACCAAAGATGGCGCTAAAACGCTGAGCCACAGGGGCTGCCCCCTAATTGACCTTTTTTACCTCTAGTCTTATGACCTCAAATATAGTATCCAAACTGCAGGCAACATCGTGTTTTTCTTTAATGCAAATCTGATTGTGTAACTTTGCTGCCTAAAATACTTCAATAGACCCTTGATAAGCCATTCACTTCACTCGTGATGTTACTTCCACTACTGCTTCAAATCATGCTGTTACTTTCTTTTCTTCTGCTTAATGAATTCCTTCAAGCCTCTGTGGAACTCCTCCTACAGAGAGCTATCCTATACTACCCCACAGTTAAGTGCTTCTCCTTCTGTGCCCCTGTAGGTCTTAGAACTCTCTCAGCATGTATGCCTCTTACTGTGCTGTGAATCCCAAAGGGCACAATCGTTACCTTTTTATTTAATGTACTTGACAAAGATCTATGTGAAGGGAGGAAGGTGGATGTGAAGACAGGAAGATAGCAAAGCAAGATCTGGGCATGCTTTAAGCACAATAATTGGCTGCAGACAAGTATATAACCACTACAACCAGTTTTTAAGCTTCTAAAACTAACAATGGAATTAAATTCTATGGACACTCGGAAAAATATTTGAAGAAACTCATAAGGACCTCGAAATCACTGTGTTACAAGTGAATTAAGATACTATCATAAAACTATTTGAGAAAAACCATTTACCGCTGGTTTTGTAAATCATTATAATTAACACTTTAATTGCACTCATCCTGAGATATCTCACTGTATATCTATTATCCTATCTATCCTGAGGTAGGAACTTTCTAAGTATTCCACAGATGCCAAGAAGACCGCCTGGTACCCTGAGAAATCAGCAAAGTGCCAATCTGAATGTGCCACACTTAATAGGCTCCTTGGACTCCCACCTTCTTGGACTAAGTCCTCTGCAGTATTAACTCCATGCTCTATGAGCTTCTGGCAGTCATCTAGAGGTTTAATGGTTTCCTGTTCAATGGTATCCACCTCTTGCAAAAGGGTTACCAATCGCTCATCCAGGAGCTTCCCAAGAGTTCCCTTTAAATCATTAAAATGCTGTTTGAGGACATCTCTTGTCTGTGATGCACTCTCTTTGATCTGAAAAGGAAGAACATAAAAACTCAGAATAAGAATCCTAGAAAAGGCTAATTCATGGGCATCACCCAAAATCTCAAGGCACTACACAACAATCATCTTCCATTTGTTGATAAATGGAATGAGATTCATTTGCACAAATTTGCAGAAATGCATAGTACTGGCCTTCAGATATACAGAATGGGCTCAAACCCTGGTTCCATCACTCACAAACTACATCAATTTGGTCATGTTAAGTAAGCACTCCACACCTCAATTTCCTTACTTGTCATATGAATATGCTTACTTTATGGAGTTGCTGTGAAGATTAAATAATCTATGTATTATACTTGGTAAAATAAGTGGCACATTGTTGTTCCCAATTTAAAAAAAAATGTCAGAAAGTATTATTATCTGCATAAAGTAGTTCTTGGCCAGGATGAGCACTGGGTGTTATGCTATATGCTGGCAAATTGAACTCCATTAAAAAAAATACATCAAAAAAAAAAAAAAAAGTAGTTCTTAGCAACAGGTTTCAGTACAAAAACATTTTTCTAATTAAAATTAAGAGGGGATTAAAATTCATCTTGATAAAAGCAGTATATGGTAAATTAGAAAGCCATAATACAGGGGTGCCTGGTGGCTTAGTCGACTGAGCATTTCACTCTTACTTTCAGCTTGGGTCATGATCTCAGGGTCATGATATTGAGCCCAGCCCTATGCTGGACTCATACTGAGTGTGAAGTCTGTTTGAGAGTCTATCTCTCCTTCTCCCTACCCCCTGCTACTCCGCACTACTCTCTTAAAAAAAAAAAAAAAAAAGTCATAGAAAGCCATAATACCAAAAAAAGAAAAAAAGAAAAAAAAAAAAAAGAATCACCTAGTGGATAAAATGCCCTCATTATGCTAAAAGAAAGCTAGGAATTTATTTAAAATTCAAAGAGGCTCATAGAAGGCAGAAAATGTTCACAAAACCATACTTCTTAGACAATATTTTAATTTTTTTTTAATTTTTTTTTTTTATGATAGTCATACAGAGAGAGAGAGAGAGAGAGGCAGAGACACAGGCAGAGGGAGAAGCAGGCTCCATGCACCGGGAGCCTGACGTGGGATTCGATCCGGGGATTCCAGGATCCCGCCCTGGGCCAAAGGCAGGCGCCAAACCGCTGCGCCACCCAGGGATCCCTATTTTAATCTTTTTTGAGTCCTGTTCCTCTTTGCAAATCTCAATGAGAGACTTACAAACCCTCTCTTTCCAGTAAAATGAAAAATACATATCTTTAAAAAATTAATTTAATTTCTGAAGTTACAAATTCTTTCATATCTCAACCATGGTTTGCCTGCAGCAGTAATTCTGAAACTTGGTTTGCAGAAGAATCATGTAGGCTGCCTGATATAATTTAGACTGCAGGGCTCCATCCCAGACCTACTGATCTAGATCCTCTGAGGAGGGCTGGAGTGTATGGATGAAGTTCTCATGTTTCGCAAGCACACCGTGATTTTGTAGCCCATACTTTGAGAAACACTGACCTCAGGTCCACAGAGCCCAGATTAACAGCTGCTGTTCTGTGAGATATGATAGAGAAATCTTTACAGGTCACACATATTTTGAAAACAAACCAGTTGTCTACACAGATACAACTTTTTTTTTTTTTAAGAATATAAACACATAATTCACTCTCACTTAACAGGAAAATTCTAACAAAAGCCAAAAAGTTGAATCAAAATAAACACATACTTTACTTTGTAGATATTGTCATATTAGTTTCATAATGACACATCACATTTACTACTCTAACCCTTTTGCTAACTTTATCTAGAGTGCTTGAAGTCCAAGAGGATCCACAAAGCACAGAATTTCAACAGTTAACAGAGAAATTTAGAAATTTTTCTATTTATTCTCTAATACTAAATTTATTTTTTAAAGATATTATTTATTTATTCATGAGAAACACAGAGAGAGAGAGAGGCAGAGACATAGGCAGAGAGAGAAGCAGGTTCCTCGCAGGGAGCCCGAAGTGGGACTCAATCCCTGGGCCCAGGATCACGCTCTGAGCCAAAGGCAGATGCTCAACTGCTAAGCCATCCAGGATCCCTCTAATACTTTTTTTTTTTTAAGATTTTATTTATTTATTCATGAGAGAGACAAAGAGAGAGAGAGAGGCAGAGACACAGGCAGAGGGAGAAGCAGGCTCCATGCAGGGAGCCTGACGTGGGACTCGATCCCAAGTCTCCAGGATCACACCCTGGGCTGAAGACAGCACTAAACCACTGAGCCACCCAGGGCCGCCCCAGGATCCCTCTAATACTAAAGTTAAAAAAGCAGAATACAAAATTGTTTTCCAGAAATGTTCACAACCATATAAAAACAAAAGAGGTCGATGCTCAAGGAGTACAAAGAAATACAGAGGGAAAAAATGGGAACAGTTTGGCTGAAGTGACAGGATCAGGTAGCATGGATGGCTCAGTGGTTTAGTGCCGCCTTTAGCCCAGGGTGTGATCCCTGGAGACCCAGGATCAAGTACCACATTGGGCTCCCTGCATGGAGCCTGCTTCTCCCTCTGCCTGTGTGCCCCACCCCTCTCTCTCGGATAAATAAATAAAATCTTAAAAAAAAAAAAAAAAAGAAGTGAGAGGATCATGGAAATAATTTTTTCTCCTTTTGACAATAAGTTATAATAGTGTGTGTGTAGTAAATGAAGGAATTCCTTAAATCAGAGCGAAAAAGAGAGACCCTAATATAAGTAATTAACTAGTCTCTGTATAGTTACTAGGGTACTTCTATGAAATAAACCCCAGACAAAATTTAAAAAGAAAAGGGATGGGGGCTGTACTCAAAATGTTTAGGTTCATTACTCACCTATGGGGTCCTTAAAAATTAGGCCCTAACATACACAGCACCTGGCAAGTAAATGTTGTTGAATAAAAATGAAGTTAATTGTGTACGTTTTTAAAACCTTTTTTAAAAAACCAGGGAGAGGGCAGCCCAGGTGGCTCAGTGGTTCAGCTCTGCCTTCAGCCCAGGGCGTGATCCTGGAGACTCAGGATCAAGTCCCACGTCAGGCTCCCTGCATGGAGCCTGCTTCTCCTTTTGCCTATGTCTCTGCCTCTCTCTCTCTCCCTCTCTCTCTTTCTCTCTGTGTCTCTCATGAATAAATAAATAAAATCTTAAAAAAAAAAAAAACAGGGATCCCTGGGTGGCGCAGCGGTTTGGCGCCTACCTTTGGCCCAGGGCGCGATCCTGGAGACCCGGGATCGAATCCCACATCGGGCTCCCGGTGCATGGAGCCTGCTTCTCCCTCTGCCTGTGTCTCTGCCTCTCTCTCCCTCTCTGTGTGACTATCATAAATAAAAAAAAAAAAAAAAAAAAAAAAAAAACAGGGAGAGAATGCCTTATGATTTTGATACATCACCCAGAATATTGTTAGAAATGCAGGGCAGCCCTGGTGGCTCAGCGGTTTAGTGCCGCCTGCAGCCCGGGGTGTGATCCTGGAGATCCAGGATCGAGTCCCACGTCAGGCTCTCTGCATGGAGCCTGCTTCTCCCTCTGCCTGTGTCTCTGCCTCTCTCTCTGCATTTCTATGAGTAAATAAATAAAATCTTTAAAAAAGAAATGCAGATTGTGGGGATCCCTGAGTGGCTTAGGGGTTTGGCGCCTGCTTTTGGCCCAAGGCGTAATCGTGGAGTCCCGGGATCCAGTCCACATCGGGCTCCTTGCAGAGCCTGCTTCTCCCTCTGCCTGTGTCTCTGCCTCTCTGTGTGTGTGTGTGTGTGTGTGTATCTCATGAATAAATAAATAAAATCTTAAAACAGAAATGCAGATTGTTAGGTTCACCCAGGACTACTGAATCAGAACCTACATATTATTTATTTTTTTAAAGATATTTATGTAAGTATGTGACAGAGCAAGAGAGCACAAGGAAGGGGAGCTACAGAGGGAGAGAGAGAAACGGGCTCCCCGCTGAGCAGGGAGCCCAATGTGGGGCTCAATCCCAGGACCCTGGGATCATGACCATACCTGAAGGCAGATGCTTAACCGACTGAGCCACTCAGGCACCCAGAACCTACATTTTAAACAAGACCCCCAGGTAAATTATGATAGACCTTACAGATACCAAAATAAATGAAGACAACATGTCAAAGCACTGTAATACAGTTCACACTCCCACCACCAAGAGGAAATTCTGCAGTTGAGAAGTATACCAATGAGGTCGTGTCTCACTCTAACGGATACGGCACACACAGGAAGTGCATTGGTTAGGTAAAGTCAGTTTCCTCTTTAGAAAGAATTCAAAAGCTCCTTCAACAGTTTCAGAGATCAGCTATGTTTTGTTTTTGTTTCAGAACCTCAGGGAAAAAAAAAAAAAGGAAGTATGTGAACATAAAGCAGTGAGAGGGCCAGTGGAGGGGAGACTCCATTTCCAAATCCACCTCCTACACTTCCAGTGTAAACGTAGTCCCTTTTGTTCACTGAATACCAACCGCTGCTGTTTCATTTGCTTGGCTTTATGAAACTAAATCATGCGGACCACTCAATGCTGAGTGGTTTCTTCTTATTTGATGTGGTACCATGGTCTATGTGTTCACTGTCAGCTCACTAACTTTACAATGACTCCAGTGGGTCATTGAAGGAGGTGGGTCTCTACTGTCTACATTGAAGAGGGTGAAACTTGAAGAAGTCAAATAACTTTCTCAAGGCTTCACAGTACCAGAAACAGTCTGATTCCACTTTTCCCATTTTCAGGAGTTCCCGGGCAAACCTATCAGTTATGTACTGACTGCAAACACTTCCTGCTATAACTTATATTTCTTATCCTTGCATCAAGAATCCTGCAGTTGGGCAGCCCAGGTGGCTCAGCGGTTTAGCGACGCCTTCAGTCCAGGGCCTGATCCTGGAGACTTCGGATCCAGTCCCATGTCGGGCTCCCTGCAAGGAGCCTGCTTCTCCCTCTGCCTGTGTCTCTGCCTCTCTCTCTCTGTTTCTCATGAATAAATACATAAAATCTTAAAAAAAAAAAAAAAGAATCCTGCAGTAGACAACTGCACAGCCCTAATGCTACCTAGCCAATCTAGGGCAAAACAACTGTGATCATTAGTAACAAAGTAGATTTATGTAGAATACAAATGATATACAACTCAAGGTCTCAAAAAGGAAAATGTCATATACACTGCTTATGCTGATGAATAATATTCAAACCAGTTTTCCACTAAAACCTCTACTGTAGTGTACTTACTGGGGCACCTCAGTGGCACAGTCAGTTGGGCTTCTGACTCTTATTTCAACTCAAGTCATTACCTCAGCATTGTGAGGTTGAGCCTTGCATCAGGCTCTGCACTCAGTGCAGTCACCTGGGACTCTCTCTCTCTCTTTCTCTCTCCCCCTCTGCCCCTCCCCACTGCCCTCACTTGTGCTCTCGCTCTGGTTCTCTCAAATAAATAAATCTTAAAAAAAAAAAAAAAGACCTTACCTCTACTGCAGTTTAATCTAATCCCTAAGCAACTGTATTTTAAAAGTTGTAAAAGGAGGGTGAGTTCATAAAATGTCAAAAAGTAAGCAAGTTTTACACATCAATACTAAGGCTTACAAAAAAAAGCCTAGTAAACATATACTTCATAGCCTTTCAAGACAACAGTGCCTGACATTGTCCTCCAGAGTTAGCTACTAAAAAGAGTAGCTACTAAAAAAGTCATAAAGAGTTTAGCTACTAAAAAAGTCATAAAACCTATGTAGAATTTGACTTAAAACATCTGTAGTCTTCAGTGGCTAGACACAGTTCCTCTATCAATACAATATAATAGCAAATTTTAGGAAATTAACCAGACTCTCCTCTATCTCCTGTAAAACATGCATTTTTTAACTTTATAGAAGAAAATAATTTTTATCCTCCAAGTTTAAGAATTGATTTTCCCAGGATCCCTGGGTGGCGTAGCGGTTTGGCGCCTGCCTTTGGCCCAGGGCGCGATCCTGGAGACCCGGGATCGAGTCCCACATCGGGCTCCCGGTGCATGGAGCCTGCTTCTCCCTCTGCCTGTGTCTCTGCCTCTCTCGCTCTCTCTGTGTGACTATCATAAATAAATTTAAAAAAATAAAAAATAAAAAAGAATTGATTTTCCCAATTGGTAATAAGAAACTAAAACTATTTTTTTAAATATTTTATTTATTTATTTGACAGAGAGAGTGAGCAAGCACAAGCAGGGGGAGCAGCAGCAGGAGAGAGAGTAGCTCCCCACTGAGCAGAAAGCCCAACACAGGGCTCAAAATAGGACTCCAAGATCATGATCTGAGCAGAAGGCAGACGCTTAACCAACTGGAGTTACCCAGGCACCCCTAGACACTGGCTCGTTCGTTCGTTCATTCATTCATTCGAGACACAGAGGGAGAAGCAGGCTCCCTGTGGGGAGCCTGATGTGGGACTCCATTTCAGGACCCCAGGATCACGACCTGAGTTGAAGACAGACACTCAACCACTGAGCCACCCAGCCCCTAGACACTGGCTTTAAACGCTAACGAGAACACAATGATAAAAAATAAAAGACAAAGTAAATATACAAAGTAGTCAACTGAAATAGAAAAACCTAACTAAAATGTTTCTTCTCAGTTTGTGTGAAATGTACTGCATTAGCTACTTGTCTTCACACTGACACCAGGACGTTGGTCACTGAAGATGATGATGATGATGATGATGATGGCAATAAAAATATAGCAATAGCTATCATCTACCAAACACCTACTATGTGCCAGCTATTTACACCCGTGGTCTCATTTAAATGCTACCACAACCCTATGAAGAAAGCATCTGTAGATGAGTAACATACTGGAGAGAGAGATAAACATGCCCACATCAGAAAGCTAGTAAAGTAACAGAGAATTTGAATTGTATGACTCATTTATGAAACTATAAGTGCTGCTACATTTCCTTCTTGCCTTTCTTACGGTTAGACTTTTTTTTTTTTTAATAATGCCCATTTGAAGACATTCAGAAAGAAATCTTTATTATATGATTTGGTAGTCTGATACATTAGTGGTCCCCAGTGAACCACAAACCACATGTCCTGATACTCTATCATTGTGCAGTCCTCTCCCAAGAATATAGTTGGGCTGTGATGAGCACTTGCAAGCACAAGTGCATAGTTGCTAAGTGGAACAGATGCTGTGGCAGTTCTGGGTCTCAGCCTTCAGAAAACCTAGCAAGTACTGCTTTTACACTTCTGTAAAAAGTGTAAAAAAGTGTAAACATTTAACACTTTTTAACTTACACTTTTGAGGGTCCTGGCCCACCACGTAAGATGTCTGGCTACCTTTCTGGAGAGTGGAAGTGGGAGATGAATGGGAAGGGTGTGAGGATGGGAGGGAAACTGGCATCCAGGCCCCGCCATGCCAGCATTACAACTGAGTTCAGCTGTCACTAAGTCTCCAAACAGGTAAGTGAACATTCTTTCTTGAACATTCCAGCCTTAGCTGCCATCTGATTGCAATTACATGAGTGTTGCAAGCAAAATCAGAACTGCTTCACCAAGACCCAGTCAAGGCCCAGAATAGTAAGCAAATAAGAGTGCTTTTTAGTCATAATGCTTTGGTACAGTTTATTATGTGGCAACAAATAATCAAACCATATGATAAAACGAAAGTTTAATTCTTGATTATCTGCATTAACGAATAGGGTGCATATAATCAAGACCACAAACAATCTAAAAAGAATGCCTACAAAATTACACCCACAACATTCATAAGGGCACTTATTCTATATTTACTGAGGTCTAGTATATGCCAGTAGCTGGGGTTATAAAGATGAAGAAAGCTTGGGCCTAACCTCAAAAAACTGTCATTCTGGTAGAAGAGATAGTTGCCTGCAAACGTAACTACAATAAAATGTATTAAGTTCTTACATAAGTGGCATAGCCACAAACTGCCATCTGAGCTTAAAAAGCACATTCTTCTGGGAAAGACAGTAGGAAAAATTTAAAGAATAAGTTACCATTTGGAGAAGTAGGAGATGTCATCCTGAATAACAGTAATAATTATTGGTTTTATTATAATACAATAATATATAATTATATATTATACTAATTATATATAATTAATATTATTATGGCTAATATTTATTAAGTGCTTTGTATGTCAGGCATGGTACTAAGCATTTTGAATACATTTCTCATCCTATTATTTTTCTTTTTTGAAGATTGTATTTATTTGAAAGAGAAAACACAAGTGGGGGGAGGGGCAGAGGAAGAGGAGAAGCAAACTTCCCACTGAGCAGGGCCTAACTCAGCTTGACCCCAAGACTCCAGGATCATGACCTGAGAGGAAGGCAGACACAATCGACTGAGTCACCCAGGTGCCCCACATTTCTCATCTTAATTCTCACATTAGGCAAGCAAAGCAGATACTATCCTTACCTTTACCGTATAGATAAGGCAAGAGAGGATCAAAAAAGAGAAGTTACTCAAGGTCTCATGGCTAATAGGAGCAAATGCTAACAAAGTAAAATAATTGCAAACATAAGTGGTTTGTTTGATGTTTTAGATCATAAATTAGTCATATGATTCACCAGATTTATAGTAATAATAGTTTTTCTCTATCAAAATTATATGTATACTATAATTACATTGAAAAAAATATCTACACAGAGAAAACCTGGTACCTCTGTGACATCCACACACTTTTTAATTAACATCACTGATTTTGGGCAGCCCCGTGGCTCAGCGGTTTGGTGCCGCCTTCGGCCCAGGGAGTGATCCTGGAGACCCAAGGTTGGAGTCCCACATCGGGCTCCCTGCATGGAGCCTGCTTCTCCCTCTGCCTGTGTCTCTGCCTCTCTCTGTGTGTCTCTCATGAATAAATAAATAAAATCTAAAAACAAAACAAAACAAAAAAAAAACCACACGTCACTGATTTTCGTATTACTGATTCAGAATGCATGTTTTAATTCTCATCTATATCCTTTATATTTCAAGTGAGTTTTGGACTCAACAGGCAGTTTTCAGAGCTCCATGTTTAAAGACATTTGTTAAAAGACTTGAGAAAAGATTATTGTAGAGCCAATGTAAACATGTGGTCCTCTGCACACAAATATTATGTGCAGCTTTTTCTTCCCCTTGTCTTGGCTATTGATTATTTAGTTTTGTTTCTAGAGCATTGCTTCCAGTATTTCGGCATACCTAAATCAATATATCTCAGCTTACCACCAACAAATGCTCTGTAAGTTACTAAATACTCCATATAATATTAAACAAAAGAAAAAATATGGTTATGACGTTGCATATATAGTAGTCCCTCAGTTTTGCAAAATAATATGTCTGGAAGGATACACCAAATGTTAACAGTGGTTGTCAGTAAGTAGTAGAATTATAGGTTATTTTAAAATTATTTAATCTGTTCTTGGTTTTTCCCCAGCTCTAGATTTAACCTTTTCTTAGGACACTACAATAAGTACTACTGCAGTAGCATCATTTTCAGACAGATTTTTGAACTGTTTTGAAAATGGGTAACAGAAGGGGAAGTGGGAGATAAGAGAAGCAATAATAGCTCTTTTTTCTTTGCTGAGCTACTAAGACTTCCTGCCTGGCTTTCTGAAATAACTTTTTCCCCCCACTGACTACTAGATCTGTCCCAGTCTTTAACTAGTATGATATGTGTTTTCAAATCCTGTGGGAATAATGATCTATAGGATACATGATATCATATATTAAGAATATCAAGATTGCTAGTTAAATCTTCAAAAAATTGTCTGAAATCAACTATTAAAAAATTGAAAACAAAATACTATATAGACAAATGGTCACATTACAGATGTTATGATATGCTAGGATAAGCACTAGCTTGAGATTATCAATTAGTCATTTGTGTATCATATAATTATCTAACAAACATATTTCAAACTATTTTGTTTTTTTTTTTTTTTGAGATTTTTTTTTATTTATTCATGAGAGACACAGAGAGAGAGAGAGAGACAGAGACACAGGCAGAGGGAGAAGCAGGCTCCACACAGGGAGCTCGACATGGGACTCCCCAGGATCAGGCCCTGGGCTAAAGGCGGCGCTAAACCACTGAGCCACCCTGAGCCACCCGGGCTGCCCCTGTTTTTGTTTAAAGGAGGCTCGGGCCTAACCCTGGGCTTAAACTCACAACTGCAACATCAAGATTGCATGCTCTATCAACTGAACCAGGCTCTCAATGTTTTAATCTTGAAGATAAACGACAGCAATTTTTGATAATACATTTATGGTTAAACTATAGAAATCAGTAGAGCTGACAAAATGGTAATGGTATACACTAAGGCAGTGTGCCTCAATTTTTAATGTGCATACGTATCACACTTGACAATCTTATTCAAGTATAGATTATGATTTAGTAGGTCTGGCCTGATTCTTACATTCTTCACAAGCTCTCAGGTCACAGACCACATTTGTGGTAGCAAGGATCAAAAGGACACCACTGGCCAGATCGAGGGAGGCTCCTCACCAAATAGTATCTTAATTAGGTAACAGGATCTGGCCCTTTACTCTGAAAGAGAGGAGACTTGCTTGCTCTCATCAATGCCCCCAAGAGACACTGATTCACTCTAAAAGGCACATGAAGGCCAACACATTCATTTTCTGGTGTGAATTATAACTGTACACAGACTAGAACATTGGTATTTCTCACTTTAGGCACCTCCAGTACCTCAAACTAATCCCCCTTTGATAATGTACAAAATGGAGTTTCTGGATCTGCAAAGTTTAAGGATTAGGCCCCAGGCAATGGCAATGTCATCAAGGTAATGTCACTCAGTGAGGCAAGTCTGACTGGCCAGTTGACATCACTATGTGACATCTTTATCAGCTATCTCTACTTAAAAAGAGCAGGAAAGCCAACCCTGTAAAAATAAACAAGTAATGAAAACACAATGGAAGTGAAATCTAAAAATGAATACACAAGAATTTAGGTTTTTCCTATCTGTTTTGTTTTTAGGAGTAGTAGTAGCCAATGACCCACAAACAAAGGGAAGAGTAAATCCATGAAAGCACTGGTCTATTTCCCTCACCATGGTATTTCTAAGACCTAGAAGTATCTCTGACCCATCCAGTAAACATTTATTGGATGAATAAACAAATGAGTATTTAAGGAGGGTGTTAATTTCCTTGGTATTTACATCTTAATACCAAGGATTCCCAGGAACTATAGAGAACTATTCTTAATTATTTCAACACCATTTAGGCCAGACTGGCTGTAAACATTATCTGATTTCCTGAAGACAATGAATGTATCTCTCTAGCCTTTAACTTATTTACACAGTAGGAGTTATAGACTACCCTTGCATTCCTACGCAGAACTTCCTTTTTTGTAAAGACAGAGGGCAGGGCCTAAACTTAACCACAAGAGAAGAAACTGCTACACGCTGGCAGTTGTTTTTGACAGAATAACACAAAACATTTTTATTCCTCTTCCTTCTAGATTCCCATAGACATGGTTTAACATGCGACAAATTTCATGAGAGATTTTTCAAGGGTAAGAAACAAAAGCAAAGACAAGAAGTATGCTGAGTGCTCAAAAGGGTTAAACAATGAGTTACCATACAACCCAGCAAATCCTAAGTATATATACCAAAAGAACTGACAACATAGCCACATAAAAACTTGTACATGAATGTTCCCAGCAACACTATTCAAAATAGCCAGAAAGTGAAAGTAATCCAATTGGTTATCAATTGATGAATGTATAAATAAAATGTGGTTTATCCATGCAACAAATATTATTCAACCATAAAAAGGACTGAAGTACTGATACATGTCACCACATGGATGAACCTTGAAAAGATGCTAAGTCAAAGAAGCCAGTCTCAAGGGAGCCACATATTGTATGACTCCATGTATAAAAAAAGGTTCAGAATTTAGGCAAATCCAAAGAGTGAAAGTCATTTAGTGGTTGTCAGGGGCAGAGGGAGTGACGGCTAATGCGTACGGGATTTCTTTTTGGGGTGATGAAAAACGTTCTGTAATTAGTAGTGAAGGTTGCACAATTTTGTAAATATACTAAAAAATGCTGAATTGCACATTTTAAGGCATGAATTTTATGGTATGTAAATTATGTATGAATAAAAAAATCACATGCCAAAAGGAAATAAAATCAGCAAATAAAAAATATACACAAAGGGGAGCATCTCTCCTTTCTGCTCATCCTTCCCCCATGCAGTCTCTGACTATAGAGTCAAATTTTATGTAGCTATTCTGCAAATGACTAGAACCCTAAAAATATCCTAACCACTACACAAAAGCGGTTGCTTATTTTGATAACATTTTTGTAACACAGATCTTCCTTAAAATCCAAGTTGACAAAGGATTTATTCTACAAACCCAATCGTATACAATCCACTAGAATTAGCTTTGAGGAGACGTGCCTTGTAACTGGCACTGGCACAAAACACATTTCAGTTCACAAAAGAAAACTACACTATTAGTCTAGTCAGGAGGCAGTATCATCGGGGACCTAACTGTGATGGATGTTCTCTTGGTGTTTTCTGTCTCAAGCCTGAGACAATGGGCCTCAAAAACAAAACAAAAACCCATACTGAACTACACTAACTTATAGGAAAGTATGTCCTGTGTTTACATTAAGTGAATTCAAAACTACACAAGAAATTAGTAAGTACTACTCCCAGGTGCTAAACTCATTCATTTAGTGTCAACTTTACTGCTTCTTAGTTGCAGATGCAGTTAAATAAAAGTCCTGCTCATACACAAGATTTCTTATCTGGCTGAAACATTAGTCATAGAATAAGAGATACTTTAATCTCTTCTGAAACAATGTCCTAGTTTAGAACCTCTATTTCAAAACAGCAGAAAGAATAATGCAGAGGTTTTCAAATGGAAATCAAGATGAATACACTGGAAGGCCAGGAAAAGCATTCACCGAATTGGATTTTGCTCCCAGTTTGCTACTAAATAGTGCCTGGCCTAGAGGAGCTCTACAAGGTTTTCAAAATACATAAAACCTAGAACAACAAAAAACAAACAAAAACAAAAACAAAACAAAAACAAAAAAAAAAACCTAGAACATGCCAAGAATTCTTAATGATGAAAATATCCAAAGGCACTGTTCTCACACTATTCTATCAGTTGTACATTTTCAGATTCTGTGCAGCATGGGAGTTACTAGAATGACAATATAGACCAAGTGCCGGTGCCTGGCTGGCTTAGTTGGAAGAACATGCGATTTTTGATCTCGGGTTCGGAGTTCCAGCCCTACATGGGATGTAGAGATTATAAAGAGAAAATCTAAAAAAAAAAAAAAAAAAAAAAGGTTGTGATATATAGAAAAATCCCATTCACTCAAATGATGCATGGATTCATGCTCAAACTCAGGTGGAACCCTACTCAAAGAGACTCTATGAAGCCCCTGTATTAATAGTTGCTTGAGGATTATCTGTCTTACTGCACATCGGCAGTGGGTTCTATCTTTCCTCTGTATATGTTCCGGGGTGTTCCTTTACCTTTGATAACCATGTCCCCATAGAACAGATAATGCTGTCACTTGAAAGTATAGTTAGCTTTATAACTTTATAGCACTCCTTTCCTTAAATCTGTTTTTCCATTTCCCTACACTTTTGTATTCTCAAATGTGTGCTCAAGAGTATTTCAATGTCCTTCTTTTGCCCTTCCGACACAGCTCCAACTTCAAATTCTAAAACATCTAGAATAGGGTTAAATGTCTTTTTTTTTTAACGCACTCAAGATTACATGAGACCATGAAGTACTACTTTCAAGCATTAATCCCATTCATTTGGTGTTAACTCTGCTGCTTCTCAATTCCCCTGCGTCTGCCTCTAGTCCTCCCCTTACAATACCCCGTGCAGGCCCTCTAAGGCCTCCTGCGCCCGCAGGGCAGGTTTTCCCCAAGAACCCCCACCTCCTCCGACTCCCCCCAGTCCTCAGCGCCCCGGGTGACGCCCTGGGTGTTTGCTCCCTCGCTCTCCCCACCTCCACCCCAGCCCCACCGCCGGCCCGCGCAGTTCAGGGGGCGCCCCTCACCCTCTCCCTGGAGCCCCCAAACTTGTCTCTTCCCCTTGAGACTCCTCCCCCTCCCCGCCCGCTGGGTCCCCGGGCCTTGGGAGGGCACCGGCACCCCGGCCCCTCGGAGCCCTCCTAGCCCTCCGCCCCGCCGCCGGGCGCGGCCCTCCGACCTGCCTCCGCGCCTCCCGCAGCCCCTGCAGCCTCTGGCCCAGCTCCCGCCGGTAGCTCTGCGCCGCCTCCACGCTCTCCCGGGCCTCCTGCAGCAGCAGCTCGGGCTCCAGCTCCATCGCCCCCTCGTCCGGCCGCGCGGCCGGCGGCTGCGGGCGCGGCTTCCCCACTGTCCCGGGCGCCGGCAAGCGGGGCCGGCGCGACCACGCGCAGGCGGAAGCACCGCCCCACCCCGCCCCACGGCCGCCTGATTGACAGCCGCGCCCGCTCCTGGCGCGAGCCGCCTCCGGGTCCTAGCGCCGACCTCGCCGAGCCCCCGCGGCCGTGGCCTTGTTCCAGCGCAGCGCGTGAGTGCGGTGCTGCTCTTCCAGACACGCTCCGGGGCAGGGAAAGATCCGTAACTACGCCCCGCGGAGTGCTGCCCGCATCTTCTCTCGTTCGGGCCTCGCTACCAGCCCCCCTTGCGTCTCCATTTCACGGAGCAGGAAACACAGAGGGGGGGGTCGAGCCGCAGGTATTTAAACTCAGATGGCTTTTTTTTTTTTTTTAAGATTTTGTTTATTTATTCATGAGGGACCCACAGAGAGAGAGAGGCAGAGACACAGGCAGAGGGAGAAGCAGGCTCCAAGCCGGGAGCCCGATGTAGGACTCGATCCCAGGTCTCCAGGATCAGGCCCTGGACACCTAAGGCAGGTGCCAAACTGCTGAGCCACCCGGGCGTCCCTCAGGTGTCTCTTAAATCGTCGCTGCCGTACCTCCCTAGCAAAGGAGGGTCCTTGAAGCGGCAGGCGTCTCAGAAGGTCACCGTGAACCAGGCACCCCGCTCACAGGGTCAGGCAAGAGCTCACCACCCAGAAGGTCGCAGTGCAACGAGGGAGCCAGGACGATGACCAGCAGAGGTACAGCAATCTGGCCAGAAGAGCAAGCTGGCTGTTAGCAAGCTTTTCCTGTAAGGGGGCAAGTGGTAAAACTTGGGAGCTAGGTGGGCCATCCCGTCTCTCTTGCCTTGTCGGAGGTAAGTGAGCGTGACCCTGTGCATATAAAACCTTATGGATACAGATGTGAACTTCACATAATTTTCCTGTGTCACAAAATGTTCTTAGCACCTTTTTAAAGCTATTTAAAAATAAAAATACGGGTTCCTGGGTGGACCAGTCAGTTAAGCAGCTGACTCTTGATTTTGCTCAGGTCCTGATCTCAGGATTTTGAGATAGAGCCCTGCAAAGGATGCTCAGAGGGAGTAGGCTTGAGATCCCCTCTATCACTCCCTCTCTCCCTCCCCCCACTTGGGCTCTCTCTCTCTCTCTCTCTCTCCCCGTCCCTCATAAATAAAATCTTTCAAATAAAAAAAGCATTAGGTCAGATTTGGCCAGGGCTGTTGTTTCCTGACCCCTAGCCTAGGATGTTAGAGCTGAAAGTTGGCTTAGCCAGGAAACAGAGACAGAGCGTGTTTTGCTAATTTTACACAACAAATCTGTATTAAAAGCTAGATTGCAGTTTCCCTGGGCAGAATAAAGCTCTTTCTACAACACTGTTTTGTGCTAAGTAAATGGCACTTGGAACTAGAGAAATTTTAAAAAGGGAAGCACTACTGGAAAAAATGGGAAATTAGCTTTATCTTGAAGGTAAGGTAGTTGAGCACTTAGTAAATACTCAACAAATGCCTGTAGAATAAATCAAGGTATTAGCTAAACAAAAGGGATGTGGAATGGTACTCTAGGTAGGACAAAACTAAGGAAAGGTATAGGTCTTGGTAATAGTAATATAAGTGGATTCTTTAAGAAAGAAGGGACAGACCACTTTGGGGAGGTGAAACAGAATAACGTACTAGGAGATGAAGTTAAAGAAGAATAAGGGCCATGGAGTTCAGGTTAAGAAGTTTTGACTTTAGGCATTCCAGGTGGTTCAGCAGTTTAGCGTCTGCCTTCAGCCCAGGGCATGATCCTGGGGACCTGGGATCGAGTCCCACATCGGGCTCCCTGCATGAGGCCTTGCAGGGAGCCTGCTTCTCCCTCTGCCTGTGTCTGCCTCTCTGTCTTTTGTAAATAAATAAATAAATAAAATCTTAAAAAAAAAAAAAAAACTTCTGACTTTAATGAATAGACATTAAATGTTTTTCCAAGTGCATTGACATTTACAAAGCAATGCTTTAGGAAGATAAATGATAGGGATGGCATTTGGGTGTATCTAAAGATAAAGTAGGGGAAGGGGTGCCTGGGTAGCTGTCAGTTAAGCATCCAACTCTTGGTTTTGACTTAGGTCATGATCTCAGGGTCGGGAGATGGGGCCCTGTGATGGCTCCATGCTCAGCAAGGAGTCTGCTTGTTCCTCTCTCTCTTCTCCCCTCCCCCAATCCCTCTCTCTCAAATAAAGAAATAAAAACTTAAAAATAAAGATAAAGTGAGGTTGGCAATAGTGAATTCTCAATAAATACTTGTTCAGTGAAATGAAAATACATAGGAAAGATGGAGTGGTAAACAAGGAAAGACCACAGGCATTAATTAGTCCAGCTATGATAGGATAGAGGCTTGAATTAGGATGTTGACCTTTACAGAGGTTTGACAGTAAAGCAGAGGAAAAGATAGTTAACTAATTGAAGGGAATAGGAGGGTTTAGGCAAAGAAACAGGATTTAGTAAATGATCTTGAACACAGTATGTTCTGTGTGCTCTCTAAAGCTAACTGAATAGAATTGGATCCCACCCCGGAAGACTTTACTATGTGAATTTTTTTTAAATTTTTTTTTTAAGATTTTATTTATTTGTTCATGAGAGACAGAGAGACAGAGAGAGGCAGAGACACAGGCAGAGGGAGAAGCAGGCTCCATGCAAGGAGCCTGATATGGGACTTGATCCTGGGACTCCAGGATCACGCCCTGGGCCAAAGGCAGGCACTAGACTGCTGAGCCACACAGGCATTCCCTATGTGAAATTTTAAAGAAAAAAGAAAGAAAGAAAAGAAAAGAAAAAAGAAAGAAAGAAAAATTGGGAGCCCCTGACTGGCTCAGTCAGAGGAGCGAGCCTGTGATACTTGATCTCAGGGTCACGAGTTCAAGCTCCATGCTGGGTATAGAGATTACTTAAACAAACAAACAAACAAACAAACAGAGGTACCTAGGTGACTCAGTCAGTTAAGCCTCCAACTCTTGATTTTGTCTCAGGTCATGATCCAGAGTCCTGGGATTGACCGCCGCATCAGGATGTACACTCAATGGGTAATCTTGAGGATTCTCTCCCTCTGACCCTACCTTCTTTGACTGTCCCGCTCTCCACTCAGACTCACATTCTATCTCTCAAAATAAAGAAATCTTTTTAAAAATAAATAAATAAGCTTTTTTAAAAAAAGAAAAATTAAAAAGAAAATGTCTGTAAGGCCAAGACATGAATTTTGGTCTCATTCAACTTCATTTCCTTGACCTGATAGGAGACAAGAAATATGTATGTATGTATGTATGTAAGTATGTATGTATTTAAAGTTTTATTTATTTATTCATGACAGACACACAGAGTGGGAGAGAGAGAGGCAGAGACACAGGCAGAGGGAGAAGCAGGCTCTGTGCAAGGAGCCCGATGTGGAACTCGATCCCGGGTCTCCAGGATCCGGCCCTGGAGTGAAGGTGGCGCTAAGCTGCTGAGCCACCCCGGCTGTCCAAAATTATGTATTTAATATAGCCACATTATACAGAAAAATGATACAAAGAAAACTAAAGAAAATCTTGTGAAACCACTCCTCCCGGGCTTAAAATTTTTGGATGTTTTGTTTTAAACTTTAGAGCAAAGTAAATAGTCTGGTCAGTAACTGGAGGATTGATCTAGAGGTGGCAATGATAGAAGCCAGCAGGTCAGCAGGCAGAGTTTTACATAGTTTTTTTTTTAATATTTTATTTATTTATTCATGAGAGACACACAGAGAGAGAGAGGCAGAGACATAGGCAGAGAGAGAAGCAGGTTCCATGCAGGAGCCCGATGTGGGACTCCATGTGGGACTCAATCCCGAGACTCCAGGACCACGCCCCGGGCCAAAGACAGGTACTAAACTGCTGAGCCATCCAGGGATCCCCAAGTTTTACATAGTTTTATCTCCTTTGCATCACACTGGTCTAGAATCGACTTTTCAAGTTTACCCAGAGGTGAGCAGGTTCAGGGTCACAAGCTCCTCCTGCTAATAAGACTTATAAGAAACAAAGCAACTTGCTTAGTTATTTAGTTACAAGAATGATATAATTGCTTGGAAGATTACAACAGCTGGGAAATCAAGCTGTAACCAGAGAGTTGTTTGGTAAACATGGGTTCAGTCCAGAATACTTTGGTTATCTGGTCAGCCAAAGCTTCCTCTCCCCTCTCTCCAGCCTTTGCTCAGAAAGCTTCTAACTGTATTGGGCACAAACTGACATTTTTCTTCTTAGTCTCTTAGCTCCCCTGTTTGCACACTTAAAACTATTAACACATTCTTTAGAATCAACTGGCTATAATTAAGTAAGTCTTACTACATAGTTTTTTGGGTTTTTTTTTTATTTTATTTATTTATTCACAAGAGACACACAGAGAGAGGCAGATACACAGGCAGATACACAGGCAGAAGGAGAAGCAGGCTCCATGCAGGGAGCCTGATGTGGGACTCGATCCTGGGACTCCAGGATCACACCCTGGGCCAAAGGCAGGCTCTAAACCGCTGAGCCACCCAGGGATCCCCAGTACATAGTTTTTGAATAGGGATTCATATAAAGAAATACTACTGTCCAATCAAAAATAATTAAGAGATAATTCTTTTTTTTTTTTAAGATTTTATTTATTTATTATTAAGAGAGAGGCAGAGACACAGGCAGAGGGAGGAGCAGGCTCCCTGCATGGAGCCTGACATGGGTCTCCAGGATCAGGCCCTGGGCCGAAGGCAGGTGCTAAACCGCTGAGCCACCCGGGCTGCCGCTTAAGAGGTAATTCTAATCTTGATTGTAACTCATAACATTTTAATTAATGCTGTATATTTTTAGTTTGGAGAACTCACATTTACAGAAATATCAGAAGTCAACAGAAAAATTGTAAATACAATGCAAAATTTTTCCTCCTCAATAAACCATTTGAGAGTAAGTTACCAGATTCCTTCAGTATATTCTTCTATGAACCCACAGTGCAATATCAAAAGCAGGAATTTAGGGGTGCCTGGATGGCTCAGTTGGTTAAGTGTCTCCCTCAGCTCAGGTCATGATCTCAGGGTCTTGGGACTGAGCTCCATACTCAGCTCCCTGCACAGCAGGGAGTCTGCTTCTCCCTCTCCCTTTTCCTTTGCCCCTCCCCTTGCTCATGCATTCACAAATTAACTCTCTCAAATAAGTTTTTTAAAACTTTTTTTTTTTTAAGATTTTATTTATTTATTCATGAGAGACAGACAGAGGGAGAAGCAGGCTCCATGCAGGGAGCCCAATGTGGGACTCGATTCAGGGACTCCAGGATTACGACCTGAGCTGAAGGGAGGCACCAAACCGCTGGGCAACCCAGGTATCCCAAATTTTTAAAAACTTAAAAAAAAAAAACAAGAACAAAAACAAAAAACACTGGAGGGGTGCCTGGGTGGTTTGGTTTGAATGTCTGGCTTCTGCTCAAGGCGTGATCCCTGGATCCTGGGATCAAGTCCTGCATCAGGCTCCCTACAGGGATCCTGCTTCTTCCTCTGCCTGTGTCTCTGCCTCTCTGAGTCTCTCATGAATAAATAAGTAAAATCTTAAACACACACACACACACACACACACACAGGAATTTAACATTGAAACCATATTTCTCAGACTCCCATTCAAGTTTAATCGACTGTCACAATGATGCCCTTTATAGCAAATGGATCCAGTCCAGAATCATGGGTTGCATTGAATTGTCATAGCTCCTGACAGTGAGTGTCTAATTCATATTGTTATAGGAATTCCTAATATCCTCTTCTCCACTCCCATTTTTTAATTCCCTATTAGTGCCCTGGAGTTTCTTCCTCAATCTCTTACTCCCTTCTTAATGGAAATCTGATACCCAGCTCCCTCCTTCCCACCTGCCTCATCAGTCATTTCTCTCAATTCTGTGGCACAGGAGCTTGGGAGCAGGTGGAAAAGAAGCTGCAGGTAGAGAGATGAAGGCAAAATTCCCTCTGTAGATAAGCTGGATGTCAGAGCCAAGGATGAGAATATACACATGCTAATACATTTTGGTTTTGTCAGTCTTTCCTGACTTTACCTCAATGGCTTCTTGATTTATTCAGTTTCTAAAATATCATATATATATATATATATATATATATATATATATATATATATCTTTTACACTGGTCAGTTATACCTTGAGTCTCCCTAATATTCCTGTCTGTGACTTCTTTCATCTTGCATTCTTTCTTTTTTAAGAATTTATTTATTTATTCATTTGAGAGAGAGAGCATGCCTGCCCAAATGGGGGAAGGAGCAGAGGGAAAGGGAAAGAATCTCAAGCAGACTCTGCAGTGAATGAAGAGCCCCACATAAGGCTCGATCCCACAACCCTGTGATCATGACCTAAGTGGAAACCAAGAGTAGATGCTCAACTGACTGAGCCACCTACATGCTCCTCATCTTGCACTCTTTTTTTTTTTTAAGATTTTATTTAAAAAAAAAAGATTTTATTTATTTACTGGACAGAGCAAGAGCATGAAGGAGCAGGGGTGAGGGCAGAGGGAGAGGGAAAAGCAGGCTTCCCAGTGAGCAAGAGCCCCATGTGGGGGACTCAATCCTCAGACTCACAATCTGAGCCAAATGCAGACCTTTAACCAGGTGAGCCACCCAGGTGCCCCACTTTGCATTCTTTATAATACTTTCACTTACAAGTTATAGGAAACTCAAACTACTTTCATCAATAAAGGGGATTCATTTATTCACTAAAATATGGTATAACCGAAAAGGTTTTAGAGTCTTTTTAATTCAGAGGTCAGACTTCCCAACACTTTTCTCTGCCATTAAGTACCATTACTTTATTTTAAGGATGTTTAATCTTATCCACCTTCTGGAAAGAGTGCAAGGACCTCTTTCTGGAGCTAAATTAGTAACGCAAACATGCTTATCTCACAGGGGCACCCCGAGATCTCTTGGAATGTTACATTTCCGGGATGGCCTATACTAGGTCACATGCCCACCTTTGAACCCATAACTGTGGCCAGAAAGTGGAATTATATAGATTAGTTTCCAAGGATCCAGAACGGGGGATGGAATTGACCAAGTGGAGGAAGTGTGTACATCAGAATAACAATAGTAATGGTTATCAAGAGAGGGGATATAATATTGGGGAGAAAATGACATCATCCACTGCCTTTCCATGTACTGACTACAACATGTCCCCTCAAAAAAGTGCTGAAATTGAAGTTAAGAGGCTTAGCTAAATGCTAACTTTGAAAACATCTCTGAGCTAGTTTCTCCTTTTTTTTTTAAAGTAACCTCTACCTCCAATATGGTGCTCAAACTCACAACTCTGAGATCAAGAATGCTATGCTCCTGACTGAGCCAGCCAGGCGTCCCTGTGAACTACAGTTTCTACTATAAATTGGCAATAACATAAATGTCTTCCTCACAGAGTTGGTGTAAAGTCTGAATAATGTAGCCATCGATGTAAAAGCACACATTCATTTACAAAACCTTTAAAGAGTACAAGGTATATATTTGGCCCCATGCTAGGTACTGAGAATCAAAACAAGAATAAGACCTAGGAGGACACCTGGGTGGCTCAGCGGTTGAGTGTCTGCCTTCGCTCAGGGCGTGATCTCGGAGTCCTGGGATCTAGTCCCACATCGGGCTCCCTGCATGGAGCCTGCTTCTCCCTCTGCCTACGTCTCTGCCTCTCTTTGTGTGTCTCTCATGAATAAATAAATAAACTTAAAAAAATAATAGATAGATAGATAGATAGATAGATAGATAGATAGATAGATAGATAGAAATTTAAAAAAAGAATAAGGGCAACCCCGGTGGTGCGGCGGTTTAGCGCTGCCTGCAGCCCAGGGCGTGATCCTGGAGACCCTGGATCGAGTCCCACGTCAGGCTTTCTGCATGGTGCCTGCTTCTGTCTCTGCCTCTCTCTCTCTCTGCGTCTCTATGAATAAATAAATAAAATCTTAAAAATAAGAATAAGACCTAGGAGTTGCCTTCGTAGTCTGGAGGGTAGGGCGAGAGGCATTGGTAGGGATTTATAATATAATGCATCGAATGCAATAAGTAGAAGCACAGAGACCTGCCACCTGATCCAGCCTAAGGCAAACTGAAAGGAAGAAGGTATCAAGGAAAGTTTCTTGGAGTAAGTAAACCCTGCACTGACTCTTAGAGCTTTTCTTGCTTTTGCCACATGTGCTTTTTTTTTTTTTTTAACTTTTTCCTTCAAAACTCCATCAAAACAGCAATTGAGGAACTTAAAACCGGAGCAGGGACCAGCAGAACAGTAGAGAACACAAAAAGCACTAGAGAGTTCCAGAAATTTTTAGAAGATGGAAAGTGGATGGAGGGGTAGTAGGAATTACCCAGGCCAACTAGAGGAAGTTACATCTTAATCTTCAGATGGGGAACCATTTAGAATTGGGCTAACTCCCTGAAGATTCCTGAGAAAGTCAGGAATAGGAAAGTCAGCCTAGGAGACCAGAGATACATACCTTTAAAGTTTTAGTCACTTTAGGGGCACCTGGCTGGCTCAGTCAGTGGAGTATGTGACTCTTGATCTTGGGGTTATGAGTTCGAGTCTCAGGTTGGACCCTACTTAAATTTTGGTTTTGAGAGGTGCCTCAGTCAGTTAAGCCTCTGATTCTTGATTTCAGCTCAGGTCGTAATCTCAGGGTCCTGAGATCAAGCCCCATGTCAGTGCTCCATGATCAGTGGGGAGTCGGCTTCAGATTATCTCTCTCCCTCTCCCTCCCTCCGCCCCTCTCTCCCCCTCTCTATCTCTCTAATAAATAATCTTATTTTTTAAAAAGGTTTTATTTATTTATTCATCACACACACACACACACGGACGCAGAGACACTGGCAGAGGGAGAAACTGGCTCTCTGTAAGGAGCCCAATGTGGGACTTGATCCCGGACCCCAGGATCATGTCCTGAGCCAAAGGCAGATGCTCTCTAATAAATAATCTTAAAAATTGTCTTAGTCACTTAAAAAAACTGCAACCCCTATTCTGATATTCCTATTCTTATCCTACTTCCTGCATTTTTTTCTCCTTAGTATTGATCCCTGTCTTACCATATATGTTACTTATTTATCATTTTTATTGCGTGTCCTTTCCAATTTGAATATAAACTCTAAAGGGAGTTTGTTTTGTTTATATCTGCTTCCTTTATAGCTGGCGTAAATCAGGCACTCAATAGCATTTATTGGATGGATGGATGGATGGATGGATGGATGGATAGCACAGCACATGACAGTGAGGTATGAGACCTAAAAAAAAGGGACATCAGTCAAAATTAGAGTTAGTTATTGCAGGTTCATTGCCCTATTCCATGCATTTAGGTGATGCCTCCCCCTGCTTCCACAATTGTAGGTGATACACCACTCCTGCCTCCAAAGAGATTGGAGGACAAAATGAATGCTCCCAGAGGAAAGCCCTTCACCTATTAACCTTGGGAAGTTCTCCAATGTAAATACCAGCTCATCTGATCAATCCTATTGTAGGGAACTGCACCCCACTAATGAGTCTTACCCACAGTGAAAACCTTCAATTAGCTTTAACCATTAAAAAAAAACAGCTTTATTGAGTATAAATGATTTGCAATAAACTGCAAATGAACTTTTTCATGATACCTGTTAAACCATCACCAAGATAAACATTTTCGCCACTCCCCAGAGTTTCCATTTAATCCATTCCCCCTTCAACTTCTTTTTTTTTAAAAAAAGATTTTATGAGATTTTATTTATTTATGACAAACACACACACACACACACAGAGAGAGAGAGAGAGAGAGAGAGAGAGAGAGAGAGGGGGCAGAGGGAGAAGCAGGCTCCATGCCGGGAGCCAACGTGGGACTCGATCCCAGGACTCGATCCCAGGACTCGATCCCAGGACTCCAGGACCATGCCCCGGGCCGGAGGCAGCCGCCAAACCCCTGAGCCATCCAGGGATCCCCCCTCCTTCAACTTCTAAACTCAGGTAAGGACAGATCTGCTTTCTGTCATTAGGGGTCAATTTGCATTTTCTCAAATTTTAAATAAATGGAGTCATACAGTACGTATTCTTTTTTCATCTGGCTTCTTTTACTCAGTATAAGGATTTTGAGATTCATCTGGGTTTCATGTATTAATAGTTCATTTCTTTTTTATTACTGATAGTATTCCATGATATGGAGGTATCACACTATGTCTTTTGATGCAGTATTTTACTATTACAAATAAAGCTGCTATGAACATTTGTTTACAGGTATACAATTCTTTATAATTATATTGGGAAGGTGGGAGGAGAGAAAGAGTGGAGGGTGGTGTTATAAGAGAATTAAATCCTTAACCAACATAAAAGGACATTAACGAGTACTTTTTAAAATTGTTAAATCAAGAAATAGCTGTATAAGCATATTGCTCTATTTAAACATAAGGAGGGACTCCTGGTTGGCTCAGTGGTTGAGCGTCTGCCTTTGGCTCAGGGTGTGATCCTGGAATTCTGGGATCGAGTCCCACATTGGGCTCCCTGCATGGAGCCTGCTTCTCCCTCTCCCTATGTCTCTGCCTCTCTCTCTCTGCATGTCTCTCATGAATAAATAAATAAAATCTTAAAAAGATTAAAAATAAAATAAACATAAGGAGATGGGCACCTGGGTGGCTCAGTTGGTTAAGCAGCCAGCTCTTGGTTTCAGCTCCGGTCATAATCTCAGGGTCCTAGGATCCAGCCCTGAGTCAGGTTCCACTCTCAGTGTGGAGTCGGCTTGGGTTTTTCTCACTCTCTCCCTTTGCCCCTCTCCCCGCTTGTGCTCACACACTTTCTCTCTAAAATAAATAAAAATATTTAAAAAAAAACAAGGAGATAGGGATGGCTCAGTGGTTGAGTGTCTGCCTTTGGCCCAGGGCATGATCCTGAGGTCCTGGGATTGAGTACCGCATCCAGCTCCCCCCAGGGAGCCTGTTTCTCCCTCTGCCTGTGTTTCTGCCTCTCTCTCTGTGTCTCTCATGAATAAAATAAAATAAAATTAAAAAAAAACACACACACACAAGAAGATATTTATAGTGATAGAAGAGTTTTGAAAGTGACTGCCTCTGGAAAATTATACTATATGAGATAGAAATCAGCTCTTTTTGAGGCATGGGATTGGCTCAGTCAGTAGATCACGTGACTCTTGATCTCAGGGTGGCAAGTTCAAGCCCTACACTGAGCATAGAGCCTACTTTATTTTTTTAAAAAATTATTTATTTGTTTTTTTATGATAGACATAGAGAGAGAGAGAGGCAGAGACACAGGAGGAGGGAGAAGCAGGCTCCATGCTGGGAGCCCGACGTGGGACTCAATACCGGGACTCCAGGATCGTGCCCCGGGCCAAAGGCAGGCGCTAAACCGCTGAGCCACCCAGGGATCCCATAGACCATACTTTAGAAAGAAAAAAGCAGGGATCCTGGGTGGCTCAGCAGTTTAGCACCTGCCTTTGGGCAAGGGTGTAATCCCAGATCGAGTCCCACATCAGGTTCCCTGCATGGAGCCTGCTTCTTGCTCTGCCTCTCTCTCTCTGTGTGTGTCTCTCATGAATAAATAAAATCTTTAAAAAAGAAAAAAAAAGAGAGAAAGAAATGAACTCTTTTTATTTTTAAGATTTATTGATTTATTTTAAAATATTTTATTTATTTATTTATGAGAGACATAGAGAGAGAGAGAGGCAGAGACACAGGCAGAGGGAGAAGCAGGCTCCATGCAGGAGCCTCATGCAGGACTTGATCCCGGGTCTCCAGGATCCCGCGTCTCGGATCCCGCCCTGGGCTGAAGGCGGCGTTAAACTGCTGAGCTACTGGGGCTGCCCTATTGATTTATTTTAGAGAGAGATCGAGTATGAGCAGGAGAAGGACAGGCGGAGAAGGAGAGGGCAAGAATCTCAGGCAGACTCCCCACTGATCATGGAGCTTGACCCTGAGATCATGACCTGAGCTGAGATCACGTTGGACACTTCACTGACTGAGCCACCTAGGTGCCCCAGCTCTTTTTTGATAGTAAGTTTTGTAATGCTCTTTGACATTTGTTAACTAAATGCAGGCATGACTTTGATAAATATAAAAGGTTTTTTTTTAAGATTTTATTTATTTATTTGAGAGAGAGAGAGAGAGAGAGAGAGCGAGCACAAACGGGGGCAGAGGGAGAGGGAGAAGCAGACTCCCCACTGTTCAGGGAGCCCAACATGGGGCTCGATCCCAGGACCATGGGAAGGTCCATGACCCAAGCGGAAGGCAGATATTCAACAGACTGAGCCATCCAGGTGCCCCGATAAATATAAAAGTTAATAGTTTTTAAAAGTAGGGGTGGGGTGCTTGGGTGCTCAGTTGGATAAGCCTGGGACTCTTGATTTCAGCTCAGGTCATGATATGCCTTGTGATGGGCTCTGCCCTCAGCGAGGAGTTTGCTTGTCTTTCTGCCTCTGCTCCCCCTACCTTCTCTCTCTTAAATAAATAAATAAATCTTTAAAAGTAGGGGAAGAGGGATCCCTGGGTGGCGCAGCGGTTTAGCGCCTGCCTTTGGCCCAGGGCGCGATCCTGGAGACCCGGGATCTAATCCCACGTCGGGCTCCCGGTGCATGGAGCCTGCTTCTCCCTCTGCCTGTGTCTCTGCCTCTCTCTCTCTCACTGTGTGCCTATCATAAATGAATAAAAAAAAAAAATTAAGGGATCCCTGGGTGGCGCAGCGGTTTAGCGCCTGCCTTTGGCCCAGGGCGCGATCCTGGAGACCCAGGATCAAATCCCACGTCGGGCTCCCGGTGCATGGAGCCTGCTTCACCCTCTGCCTATGTCTCTGCCTCTCTCTCTCTCTCTCACTGTGTGCCTATCATAAATAAATAAAAATTTAAAAAAAAAATTAAAAAAAAAGTAGGGGAAGATAATAAAAAAACCCCACGGACATATTGTAAATGCTAAATTGCTATACAAATGTGAATATTTATTTAATTTAAAACTTCTAAGTGCCATGAGCTCCTACAGAAGAGTTGTGTAAAATACTAACTCAATGCAAATGCTTAACAAACCAGTACAAAAACAAAACAAAACAAACAAAAACAAACCCAGTACAGTTTAAATGCTTAGTAACTGAGAAGAATAAAAAGCACTAGAAATATACCCTGATCATCCAGCAATTCTACTTCTAGGTGTGTCTTCTGGTGAAACATTACATAGGTTTAAGGAGACATAGACAAGAGTTTTCACTGACTTGCAGAAACGGAAAATTGGAGACAGCTTAAATGTTCATCACTAAGGAAATGGATAAATAAAATGTGGCTAATTGGATGGAATGCTCAGGAATGAAAGAGTGAATCGGATCTACATGTATCATGGATAGCTTTTGAAAACAATGATGAGGGATCCCTGGGTGGCGCAGCGGTTTGGCGCCTGCCTTTGGCTCAGGGCGCGATCCTGGAGACCCGGGATCGAATCCCATATCGGGCTCCCGGTGCATGGAGCCTGCTTCTCCCTCTGCCTGTGTCTCTGCCTCTCTCTCTCACTGTGTGCCTATAAAAAAAAAAAAAATTTGAAAACAATGATGAATGAAAAAAGCAGATTGCTGAGTGATATTTACAGTGTTACCTTTTCTGTAAATAAAGACAACATAAAGATATTTCTATGGATACATATATGTAGGTAAAAGTATAAATGTTTGCAGTGCTACCCACAAAATAGATAGTAATGGCCAGCACCGGGGCCAAGAAGACAGTGAGTTTGGGGGTGGAAGTCAAGGGGACTTTCTATTTTCTCTGTAATCTTCTCATTTATTTCTCCTCCTTGTCCTCTTCCTCATCCATCTCCTTGGGCAATGTTCTTACTCTATGGTTAGTAATTAAAAAAAAACAAACCAGGGGACACCTGGGTGGCTTAGTGATTGAGCATCTCTGCCTTTGGCTCAGGGTGTGATCCTGGGGTCCTGGGATCAAGCCCCGAATCAGGTTCCCTGCAGGGAGCCTGCTTGTCCCTCTGCCTGTGTCTCTGTCTCTTTCTCTCTGTCTCTCATGAATAAATAAATAAAATCTTAAAAAAAAAAACAGAACAACAAAACAATATATATTTTAGAAGACTGAAGGTAGCCCTGAAAAACCTTATCCTGGGCTAATAATTTTATTTTAAAAAATATTTTATTTATTTTTTAGAGAGCACAAGCAGGGGGAGTGGCAGACAGAAAGAGAAGCAGGCTCTGCTGAGCAGGGAGCTGGATCTGAGGGCCCCAAGATCATGACCTCAGTGGAAGACAGATGCTTAACCGACTGAGCCACCCAGGCACCCCCTGGGCTGATAATTTTAAAGAAAACAATGATTATCTTCAGTTTCATTGGAGAAATTTGTATCCTTTATGTCGTCAAAACAACAGCAACACAATTGCCTCAGTAGTTACAAGCAGTATGCATAACCTGCCCTAACAGGGTGGCTTCCCCTTACTGTTTGATACATCCTTTTACCTGCCTTACTTTGCGGTTAATACCACATAGACAAAACTAGGCACTCAAAATAAACAGACTCTATATGTCACTGCAACGAATGTTAAAAAAAAAAAAAAAGGTCATAGCTAAACCAATCCACGAAAACAATGCAAACAATGCAAATAACGTACAAGATTAGCATCACTTCAAACCAGCAAAGCACTGGTAACTGCGACAGATGGAAAACACTCCCAACTAGCTGAGGCCCCTGTTGGGCTCCTAACTGCCTGCGGGGGACGAAGTCCAAGAGAAGAAATGCCTCTTTAGCTCAACTAAGGGTTCAAAGTCACAATCTCGGATCCCAAATGGGAGCATCTCGAGGTGGGACGCTTGCCTAAATAACATCCCGTCTGGGAGGAATGTAATGCATTATTTCCTTTTTCTGTATTTTTCGAATTTCCGCTTTTAAAAAGAGGCTAGCCCGGGGCGTCAAAAGCCTAGCGTTTTAACTCTGCCACCAACGGACTTGAGTGCAATCACGTCTTCACCGCTGACGCTGGGCGCGAGCAGTTCGAAGCTCCGACGGACCGGCTAGAGCTCCAAGTCCCGCTGGGAGACGGACCGCGCCCGCCGCAGCTTCGCCCCAGAAGTGTTTTGGCCCTCTCCGGGCGCCGTCCGCGCAGCCTCCAGAAGCAAGCCTAAGCTCCGCCCCCTGCGCTCCGGACGGCGCGAAAACCCAATTGACAAGAACTCCGTCCGAAGCCCGCGGGTCCGCTCCGCGTTCGGCCTGCTCTGCCGGCCGGGGTCGAAGTCCCGGGCGCTCAGCCTGGGGCCCGCCCGCGTCCAGGCGCCCCCGCGCCGGCCGGCCGCGCCCCGGGCTCCTCGCAGCCCGCGCTTTCTTGCCGCCGTTTCCCGCGTCCGACTCGGCGGAGCTGGTGAGCTGGGCCCGGCCTCCGCGACCGCTCCGGCCGGGTGGGCGCGGGGCAGAGGGAGACGGCCCCCGCGGCCCGGCTGCTCCCTGTGCGGGAGCCGGCCGCCTCCATGGCCCCCGGGCTGAGGGGGCCCGGCCGCGCAGCGCCCTAGGAGCCGGCGTTCGGGGAAGCTGGGAGCATGGTGGGGGTCCTGGCCATGGCGGCGGCAGCTGCTCCCCCTCCGGTGAAGGACTACGAGATTGAGGTGAGCTAGCGCGTCTCTGGCCGGAGGAGGTGGGTGGAGGGTGACCCCGACCCCGGCCCTGGGAGGGGAGAGGAGGGACCTGGCTGTGACCTTGCGTGCCACGACTGCTCGAGCCCGTCGCTTCCCGAGTCGCGAAGGGACCGACGGCCGTGGAGACCGTGAGACGTGTGCGGGCCCGCGAAGGCAGGGCTTCGGGAGACACCGCGCGACCCCGGTCCCAGATCCTGAAAAGAGTTGGCGGAACCTGGCGTTTTGGACTTGTGAGATGTCTCAGAGGCCCCCAGGATCAGGTCTGGGCTCATCGTAAGGAATCAGAACTTTAGCTTGAAAAGAATCTTGAAGTTCAACTCGTCTGTCTGTTCTCATGGCCCTAGAGCCTAAGCTACTGCGGTTAGGAGTCCCAGCGGGGAACGCTGCTATTCTTAACGTATTCACCGAGTTTCAGTGAAATGCACTGAGCAGTCGGTGTGAGGATACTCCAATGCCGTGAAGTGCTGGAGTAGCATCTCAAGGTGATGGTTGCTATATTTTTACACCTTTTCGTCTCAAGCTAGCATTCTAACTGAAAGACGCATACAGGTGCCCTTGGAAGGAGCCAAGATGTACGTTCATTTATTTAACTGGGACTGACTCTCTCTCTCTCTCTTTTTTTTTATCAGTGGATAACTTTTGTCAACTTGCCAATTGTTATGCTGATACTTGTTTGCTAAATCAAGGCAGTTGCTCAGCTTTCCTGGGTGTGAAGAAGGACTTGATGGTACTTGAATTAGACAGTTCTTGATTCTTGTATGGTCAGTTTTTATCAAGCTTTCCTTACAGTTTCTCCTTTTGGTGCCCTGCCTATCTTATTTCATAATAATGATGCTTACCTTTTAGTATTGCAAGGGTAGGAGTCTTGTACACATTATTTTGCTTAATATCAACCCTGTCATGAGTTCTCATTATCTGTATGATCCATATGAATGGATGAGGGAAGAAGGTTAAAAAATAATAAAAGTGGGGCACCTGGGTGGCTCAGTCAGTGAAGCATCTGCCTTTGGCCCAGGTCATGATCCCAGGGCCCTGGGATTGAGCCCCAAGTTGGGCTCTCTGCTCAGTGGAGAGTCTGCTTCTTCTCCCTCTGCACCCCCATGCTCTCTCTCTCTCTCACATAAAAATTTTTTTTTTAAAGTAATTAAAAGTAAGTTAAGTTAGAAAAATTAGAAAGTTAAAGAGGGTGCCTGGGTGGCTCAGTTGTCCAAGTGTCTGACTCTTTATTTTAAAGATTTTATTTATTCATCAGGAACACACACCACACACACACACACACACACACACACACAGAGAGAGAGAGAGAGAGAGAGAGAGAGAGAGAGACAGGCAGAGGGAGAAGCAGGTTCCATGCAGGGATTCTGATGTGGGACTCGATCCCGGGACTCCAGGATCAAGCCTTAAGCTAAAGGCAGGCGCTAAGCCACTGAGTCACCCAGGGATCCCTTAAGTGTCTGATTCTTGAACTCAGCTGAGGTCTTGATCTCAGGGTTGTAAGTATAAGCCCTGTGTTGGGCTCCACACTATGGAGTCTACTTTAAAAACTTAAAGTTGAGACGCCTGGGTGGCTCAGCGATTGAGTGTCTGCCTTCAGCCCAGGGCGTGATCCTGGAGTCCCGGGATCGAGTCCCACATTGGGCTCCCTGCATGGAGCCTGCTTCTCTCTCTGCCTATGTTTCTGCCTCTCTCTCTCTCTCTCTCTGCGTGTCTCTCGTGAATAAATTTTAAAAAATCTTTTTTAAAGAAGTTTGTATTTATTTATGATAGTCACAGAGAGAGAGAGAGAGAGAGAGGCAGAGACATAGGCAGAGGGAGAAGGAGGTTCCATGCCCCGGGAGCCCGACGTGGGATTCGATCCCGGGTCTCCAGGATCGCGCCCTGGGCCAAAGGCAGGCACCAAACTGCTACGCCACCCAGGGATCTCAAATTTTAAAAAATCTTAAAAAACAAAACAAAACAAAAAAACTTAAAAAAGTCAAAAGTAAATGCTTAAGGTACCATGCTAGTAGACGTCAGAGCCAGCACTTAAATTATATCTGCCTGACTCCAGAGCCTATGGTATCATGCCTTTGATACCATCTCAGGGTAATAATAATAATACTAATAGCTCATTAGCATTTTATTCTAATGCATTTACTATTTCATTTCAACATATAACATTTTAATCTCTAATTTATTTTGCCTCCTATTATCCAGCTGGTTAGAAATTTGTCGTCCCCCCCCACCACAGAAAAAAAGAAATTTGTCCCAATACCATTTATTAACTACTTACTTGCTCACTAACTTATTTGCTACTGGTCTCATATACCAAGTTCTTAAATACATACTTATTTCTTTTTCTGGTTTTCTAACCCATTCCATTATGTTGGCTACCTTATGCTTTTTCTTTTTTTTAAAGTAATTTCTACACTCAGTGTGGGCCTCAAATTCATAACCCTAAGATCAAGAGTCGCACGCTCTCCTGACTGAGCTGGCCAGGTGGCTCCAGTACTTTGTTTTAAATGATGGTAGGTTTTTTTTTTAATTTTTTAAAGATTTTATTTATTTATTTGTTTGTTTGTTTATTTATTTATTTATTTATGAGAGAGAGAGAGAGAGAGAGAGTCAGAGACACAGGCAGAGGGAGAAGCAGGCTCCATGGAGGCAGCCCAATGTGGGACTCGATCCCGGGACTCCAGGATCACACCCTGGGCCGAAGGTGGCGCTAAACCGCTGAGCCACCGCTGAGCCACCTGAGCTGCCCGATTTCACATTATTTTTATGCAGTGTATTTGTTACAAATGTTGTGGGGTGGGTGTTACGTGGGTATTACTACTCAAAGGTTGTAAACAGCGACCAATAGAAATGAACACCTTTGTGCGTATGTGTAGTAGCCTTGAAACTTTTTATTGAAGCATATATAAAGTAAAATACACGAATTATAAGTGTATTACTTGATGTGATATTGCGATTTGAATGTAGGTTTAATTTTAAAGCTCTGTTTTCCTAATATATCAGGTTCATTACCTAAGGGAGCCTTCCTTTTTTAAATCAATTTGGGTAAAATATTAAATCCATGTTTACAATTTATGTTTTGTGTTACTTTGCTTGAAATAAGCGTTTTTTTTTTTTTCTTCTTAAACTGATAGGCATGCAAAAAGCGAAGGAAAGATGATGAGAAATCTTCCTGCAAAACAATTACAAAATATTTATCACCAGTTGGGAAGACTGGAGAGAGTGTTTTCTCTCCACCAAAATCCAGCAATATTCTGGATTATTTTAGAAAGACTTCTCCCACAAATGAAAAGACACAATCAGCAAAAGAGTGCAAGAAAAAGTCCTCGGCACCATTGTCTGCTGACAGTGGCAAAGACTGTAAAACACCTTTGGAAATGTTCTCAAACATAGAATTTAAGAAGAGAGGAAAGAGAGTTAATTTATCTCATCAACTAAATAATGTTAAAACTGAAAATGAATCTTCGGTTAAAATTAGTAGTGATGATAGCAAAGAAGACTCTAGTCTAAATAATGATTTTGTAGAAAGTAGAACTTCTGCTTTACTCTACAAGAAACTTGCACAAAGTATTCAAGATATCAAAAAGCAGTCAAGTACTATGACCTCCATAAAAAGCTCTAAGAAAGTGAATCCTAAACAAGGGATCACAAAAAATGATTGCAAAAAAATGAGAAAAAGGAAGCACAGAGATATAATAGATCTATCTGAAAGCTTACCATTGGCAGAGGAACTAAATCTTCAAAAAGATGGTAAATATGGGAAACAGATCATGCCTTCCCTAACTAATGAGATCAAGAGTACTGCAAATGATGCAGACTCTAGAGGTGATATAACTAAAACAGCCCACTTAAATGATAATACAATTACTGTCTCATATGAGGAATTTCTAAAAAGTCACAAGGAAAATACAGTAGAACACATACCAGACTCTGCAGTGTCAATTTGTATTCCTTCTGAAACTGTTGAAGAGATGGTCAAAAGTGGTTGTATAAGTGACCCAGAAACCTGTGAAATTTCCCAACATGTACGCTATAAGACAGTTACTGTTCTTGCACAGGTTCATCCTGTTCCCCCCAGAAAGACAAGGAAAATACCCTCAATTTTCTTGAAACAAAAGCAGTTGGAAATGGAAAATAGTCTGTCTGATCCTGAGAGTGAACAGACTGTTCAGAAAAGAAAATCTAATGTTGTTATACAGGAAGAAGAATTAGAATTGGCGGTGTTGGAAACTGGAAATTCTGAAGCTGTGAAACCAAAATGCACTCTAGAGGAAAGACAGCAGTTTATGAAAGCATTTAGACAGCCAGCATCAGATGTGCTTAAAAATGGAGTCAGAAAGTCTTCTGATAAGCAGAAAGAGCTCAATGAAAAATCTATAAATGAGGAAGGAAGAGACAATAATTCTAAAAAAACCATGGAAAATCCTAATAGTCAAGTGGTTTCAAATTCACAGTCACACACTGATAAAGGAAGTTTTCCTAAGGAGAAAAGTAAAAAGCTGAAGAAAAGGGGTAAGAAAATGTTGGATACTGGTACTATTCCAGGTGAAAATAGACAGGGAAATACTCAAAAGAAAGCAACAACTTTTTCCTTAAAAGATAAACGGAATCAAAATAGGCTTAGAATGAGTTTAAGACCAAAGAAAACAGAGATTTTCAAAAACAGTACATTATTGAACTGTGAAAGTCTTACTTACAAAGATTTAGCAAATGATGACCATCTAAAGATTTCCTCTCTGTGTAACAAGAAGTCTTCAAGAAAAATCAGCATACCAGTTAAGGATATGGTTATACATTCTAAAGTTGAAGCTGAAGACAGTTTGGTAAATGTTTCCACACCCAAGTCAACCAGAAGATCTGTAAGAACCAGCAGTACACCTACAGCAATAGTCATTAGTGGTACTGATTCTGAAGATGGTAGTCCAGCAAAGACCTCCACTCCAAAAGCAGCCAACTTACCAGAAAAGCATAGCTTATATACAGCAGAATTAATAACAGTACCATCTGACTCAGAGAGCCCTATTAGGTAAAGTTTTGTTTTTGTTCTGAAGTTCTCAGTATCTGCATACATTATTAGCTGGGAAGGAAAATATGTAAAGCATTGGAGTATTATTTTTTCTAGAACACAGCAGATTTATAAGAAACAAAACAGTTTAAAAATGCTGTTTATTTTCCACATTTAATTTAAAGTCAAGCATGATTTCAGAAGAAATCTAGATGTATTTTACATGATTTCAAACCATTACAACAGTTACTAATTCCCTAGGGAAATATTTTTCAAATAGGAATTTTGTGCATCTAACAAACTTAAGATTAAAAATAAGTCAGAGTTTTATTTCTTGGGTAAACTGAGTCGTGTACTATGAGGTATATACTTTCATGCTGGTTTTGGCCAGTGGAAGAATGATCTTAGGAGGTAATTTTCTGTAAAGTTTATGATTTCTAAAAGGAAACATTTTATATTTTCTAAGAGTTTAGCTTTGAGTTTGGCTTACTTTTCATTAGTAGTTTGAAACTAATAAGGAGTCTTTTTGTTTTTAAGAAATGTCCAGAAATTTGAGCCCTAGTTGGTTCTTTTCTGTATTTAATTGAAAATCTGACACATAATCATGAGAATGTTTCCGAAAATCTTTTTTTCCCCCAGAATGAAATTCACCAGAATTAGTATTCCCAAAAAACCTAAGAGAAAATATAAGAAAAGATGCGAGAAATCTGAAGCAACTGATGGAGATTTTACTTCTCAGACTAGAAAGGTAATTGAAATATTAGAGGGTCCTGTAAGTGGTATTCTGTTTCCTAAAACGACTACTAGTAGAAGTAATATGCTCAAAGAAGAGTCACATATTTTATAGATTGGTTATGTTGACTACAGCTGCATATTATTATTCACTATTTTTCTATTCCTTTGGCTAGTTTATTAAGCAGTCAGCATATCTTATTGTGAGATGAAAACGGTTGATAAGGACAGTATAATTAGAAAAAGTTTTCTTGGAGTGCCAAATGTCTAATCCTTAGCTTAGCTCAGGTCATGATCTCAGTATTATGATATTGAGCCTTGAGTCAGGCTCTGAGTCCTGAGCCTGCTTGTCTCTCTCTTCCTGCCCGTCCCTGCACTTGTGCACTCTTTCACCCCCTCTCTCAATCTGTTTCTCTAAAATAAATAAATAAAATCTTTAAAAAGTTTTCTTGGTAGAAATTACATCTAATAATTTTCCTTAAGACTGCTTATAGGTTGTGATTGAGTTTTTGTTTATTTCTATAGATAAAAGGCCAAAAAGTAGAGTCTGTAACTCTGGTACAGGTCTAAAAACCCTGGTACTGTTGACATTTTGGCTGGATAATTCTTTGTTACAGGGGACTGCTTGTGTATTGTAGGATGTTTAGCAATAATCCAGGCCTCTACCCATGAGATGCCAGTAGTTCTCCTGCTACCCTGGTTATGACAACCACACAATGTCACCACACATTACAAATATCCCCGAGAAGGAAACAAATCCACCCCTGCCCCATTGAAAACCATTTCCCTAAAGGAAAAGGTAGGATATTTAAGAATAATTTAGCTGCTTTTACAGACTAATCTGCTTATTTCTACCATGAGTGAATTGGATTCTCATTAGGGTAAGTAGGTACAGGTATGTATGTGTTGAAAAGCTCTCAAGGTGATTGTGACATAATCCTTAGGTGAATACCACTGCTACAGAAGATTGGTGTCTCTTTTGTTGTTATTTAACAGCTATCATGTTTTTTGACTGCTTATCGAATTCCAGGTACTAGGCTTAGTATTCATCATTAATCTCATAAAGTAAATATTTAACCCTTTTTTGAAGTACAGTGGAGCCAAAAGAAATGAGAACATTTTTAAGAGTAGTTGAAGTGGTATACAGTGCAATCCAAGCTGGGTGGATGGAGTAGAGACTGACAAATAGGGAGAAGATAGTAAGTGCTATCAAGAGACAAGTTTCTGATGTAGTCAGGAGTAACCAAGTAAGGCTGGGAGAATGAATGGCTAGGTCAGAAATTAGGATGTTGGAAATGACTATTTTTGAGGTGATAGGATTATGGTTGGTTTTAATTTTCTTTATTTTTCTGTTTTCTGTTTATTTTTTTTTTAAGATTTTTTTTTATTTATTCATGAGAGACACAGAGGCAGAGATACAGGCAGAAGGGAGAAGCAGGCTTCCCACACGGAGCCTGATGTGGGACTCGATCCCAGGACCCTGGGATCACGGCCTGAGCCGAAGGCAGACACTCAACCACTGAGCCACCCAGGTGCCCCTGTTTTCTGTTTTTTTTTTTTTTTTTTTTTTTTTTTATAAACATGAACTTTAAAAAACTTTTATCAGAAAAAAAATAACTGGGACACCTGGGTGGCTCAGTCAGTTAAGCATCCAACTCTTGGTTTCTGCTCAGGTCATGATCTCAGGGTTGAGAGATTAAGCCCCAGGTCGGGCTCTGTGCTAAGTGAGAAGTCAGCTGGAAATTCTTTCTCCCTCTCCTTCCCCCCCACCTGAAAGAAAGAAAGAAAAGAAAGAAAGAAAGAAAGAAAGAAAGAAAGAAAAGAAAGAAAGAGAAAGAAAGCCTTTTTTAAAAAAGAAAAAAATAACTTAAAAAAGACTTTAAGCAATAGCAGGATTACTTGCCAAAATGCTTATGTGTGTTTTTTTCCCTCCACACATTCATTAAAACATCTTTTTGTGTAACAGTTTGTTTCAGTAGTTGAGTTGTTAATTTAAATTTAAGAAAATTATTTTGAATATGAATTTATAAGGTTTCATCAGGCTGCCAAAAATTTTGGTAGCAGAACAACAGAAATCTATTGCTCTACTGTACAGAAGTAAATCTTTGTTTTCCTAACCTTACATGTATTTTGAATATGCATCCTTGCGCTTTTCTATGGTTTTTTAAAAACTTCTTAAGGTTTTAAAAAACAGCAAGCACTTGTATAAAATTAAAGGTGAAAATGTTTCATTTCCTACTCTGGGAGTAACCCACTTTTTTTTTTTTTTTTAAAGATTTTATTTATGTATTTGAGAGAGAGAGAGTGAGCAGGGGGAGGAGGAGAGGGACAAGCACAAACTCCAAGCTGATTGCAGAGCCTGACTCAGGACTCGATCTCAGGACCCTGAGATCATGATCTGAGCTGAAATCAAGAGTCCAACGCTTAATCAGCTGAGCCATCCAGGTGCCCCAAGGGGTAACCCAGTTTAATAGTTTTATGTTTATCCTTCTAGACTTTTTTTTTTTTTTTAAGATTTATTTATTTATTCATTCAGAGAGAGCGAAGAGAGAGGCAGAGACACAGGCAGAGGGAGAAGCAGGCTCCATGCAGGAAGCCCGATGTGGGACTCGATCCTGGATCTCCAGGATCACACCCCGGGCTGCAGGCGGCACTAAACCGCTGCGCCACCGGGGGTGCCTCTAGACTTTTTTCTGATTAAACAGATATATGTCACTTTTAAAAGGGATCATATAATGTAAACTGTTCTGCAGCTTGCTTGCTGGTTTTTGGGGGCCCAGTGTGGAGCCCAGTGCAGGGCTTGAACTCAAAACCCAGAGATCAAGACGTGAGCTAAGATCAATAGTCAGACGCTTAACCTGCTGAGCCACCCAGGTGCCCCTGGATGTTTTTAATCTAAACAAAAAAGCCTGTAGAACTCAGAATATGGAAAGCACATTGTCCGGAAGATAATATTTAAATGCACAAAGTCACTTAGTACATCAATGACAAAGTCAGTCGTAAAGGCTAGACTTTATTCTTGTCTAGTGTTGTTTTGCGTCCTCAATAGCTTTTCAGCCTTTCTCCAATGGATTCACCCTAAAGGCGACTAAAAGAAAGATGCCATGAAGATGATGGGAAAATAACCAACAATTCTAATCCATACAGACATCTAATAACAGACATCTCTCTGGGTGTTTTCCACAAATGTAATTATATTTATCTGAATAAATTTCTAGTTAGAAATAAAGTCAAACCAAGTATAACTGGACACATTGTAATTTAACTTCCTTGCTAAGATTTGAGTAACTTTGTCTTTTATTTAATATGATTTGTGATTGTAGTTTTATATATATATATTTTTTTAATGGATTTTATTTTTTAGAACAATTTTAGGTTCACAGCAAAACTGAATGGAAGATACCAAGATTTCCCATATATCTCCTGTATCCACACTGCATAGCCTCCCACATTATTAATACCAGAATAATACATTTGTTACAATTGATAAACCTGCATTAGCAGATCATTGTCACTCAGAGTCTGTAGTTTACATTAGGGTTCACTCTTAGTGTTATATATTCTCTGGGATTAGATGTATCATGATGTGTATCCACCATTATAGTATCATATATATAGTATGATATCACTCCCTTAAAAATCCTGTATGCTTTGTCTGTTCATCCCTTTCTCCTCACTTTACTCCTGGCAACCACCAACCTTTTTTACTCTCCAAAGTTTTGCCTTTTAAAAAAATTTTTTATTGTTAAATCTAAAATATTTGCCACTGACCTAAACTAATATTTCAAATTTTTGTTTAGGCAAGCAGTGCTTCAAAAAATCTATCAAAAGCAAAACAATTGGTTGAAAAAGCAAAAGCTTTACACATTAGTAGGTCAAAAGCTACTGAAGAAATAGTGACACCCTTGAGACGTTCATCTAGACATCAGACACTTCCTGAAAGGACAGAATTGTCAGAAACAGAAGTAAGTATTAAAAATATTAATTGGTATGAATTCTATTCTGCTTGGAGTGGGAGAAGGAAGTCATTATTAAGTTATAGGGTAGATTTGTAAGATACCCTTGAGGTGGTAGAAAGAATATCATTTTCAGTTCTGTTTTAGAAGCTTTTGGCTCTTTGCCTGCAGAATACAGTCTGAATGCTTATCAAGTCATTCAAGATCCTTTATAGGCTGAATTATCTCTTCCCTTTCCTCAAAACAACCCCCTTCCTCATATAGACAGTATTTGCTCTAGTCACACTAAATTATTCATTCCTCCCCAAATGGTGTAATTTTTTACTTTTTTCCATTTTGTAGTCTCAGCTTGAAATGCACATTCCAAATATTCTTTTCTACATAAAGCATTGCTACTCAAACATTAAGTCCTACTAAATGCTAACACCTCCTCTTTTTTTAAAAACTAGCTTTATTATAGAGATATAAATCACATACCATACAATCCACTATTAAAGTGTATAATTCATTGGCTTTTAATATATTTAGAGTTGTACATCCATTACCACAATTTTAGAACATTTTATTACCTCAAAAAGAACCCTCATTCCTCTTAGCTGTCACTTCCCAATCTCTCTTCCCCCGGCTGTAGCCAATCCTATCTCTAGAGATTTGCCTACTCTGAACATTTCATATAAATGGTAACATACATACCATATATGGTCCTTTGTGTTTGGTTTCTTTCACTCATAATGTTCTCAAGGTTCATCCATGTTGTAGCATCAATATTTCATTTATTTTTATTTATTTTTTAATTTCATTTATTTTTATTGCCAAATAATACCCCATTATATGGATATATTACATTTTATTTACTGATTCATCAGTTCATGGAGATTTGGATTGCTTCCACTTTTTGGCTATTAATAATGACTCTTGAAAGCTTTGCTGATGCCGACAAGACAGGTAGTTTCCTCCCCTATATATACTTCTATGTTTTTTTTGTATTTTGGTTAGTATTGCTCTCACCATACTGTTTTATATGGAACTACCTACTTACAGATTAGCTCTCCCTTTGTCCCATAAGCCCTGGTATAACCTTGAAGCCAAGTCTTGTTTCATCTTTGTACTCCCAGTGCCTGACATATAGTAGATGCTCAGTAAATATAGGCTGACAACATGAAAACATCAGACTTCACCTAATACATTTATAGGGTGTATGGCTCTCAAAGAATATAGCTAGAATTTTTATAGCTTGGTCATTTTGATTCTTTTATCTGGAATAAAGTCTTTTGGCTGCTTCTTTTATTTTTATTTTTTTATTATTTATTTTTTTTTTCAAAGATTCATTTATTTATGATAGACATAGAGAGAGAGAGGCAGAGACACGGGAGGAGGGAAAAGCAGGCTCCATGCGGGGAGCCTGATGTGGGACGGACTCAATCCCGGGACTCCAGGATTGCCCCCTGGGCCAAAGGCAGGCGCTAAACCGCTGAGCCACCCAGGGATTCCCTGGTTGCTTTTTTTATTTTTTTATTTTTTATTTTTATTTATTTATTTATTTATTCATTTATTTATTTATTTATTATTTTTTGGTTGCTTTTTTTAAAAAGAAGACCCATGATCATAATAAATCTACTCTTCAGCATGTGAACCTATGTGATGTTACTTGGGTTGATGTCACTTAGATGTTCCCCGTATCAGTCAGGTAATGTCTGATGGAGAGGTATTTGCAGCTGCTAATGTCATTGTCTTACCTATGGCTACTAGCACCATAATCCTTTTGAAATTTTTTATTTATTTATTTTTTATTTATTTATGATAGTCACACAGAGAGAGAGAGAGAGGCAGAGACATAGGCAGAGAAAGAAGCAGACTCTATGCACCGGGAGCCCGACGTGGGATTCGATCCCGGGTCCCCAGGATCGCGCACTGGGCCAAAGTCAGGCGCTAAACCGCTGCGCCACCCAGGGATCCCCTCCTTTTGAAATTTTAAAACATCAATTATATGACGTATTTTTAAAATGGTTTTCTTATTCTGTCCTAGGATTCTTTAATAATAATCGATTCAGATCATACTTCTTTAAAGCAGCCTGAGAAAAATCAGAAGAAGCTTCAGTGTCTGAATGATGTGCTAGGAAAAAAACTAAACAAGATTCCTAAAAATGTACCTGGTAATCAAACTTGATAATGCTTATGATGAACATTAGAATGTTTCAGAGGGATTATATTGCTCTGAATGCTGTCATTTTAATTCCTTGTCTTATATGGTATAAACTTTATATTAAGTATTTTTATTTAATAAGTAAAATTATAGTGTAGTGTAGAGTTTTATAAAGGTGATTTTGTACATTTAGGTTATTGAATTTCTATTTAGCCTCATTAAGTTAGAGGCTCCTATACCTGACAGACCATCAAAATCATCAGAATAAATTAAAAAGTCCTTAAATCTTTAGGTCCTTCCCTAGGCATATTGACTGAGAATCTCTTTAGGTGGGTGTGGGAATCTGTAGTTAAAAAAAAAATTTCCAGGAAATTCTGATAATGATATTGGGAGACCAGATCATTATATAGAAATTTTTAAAATTAAAAAGGTATTTTTTTTAAGTTAAAAAAAGTAAAGAGTTATTTTTTTTTTAAGTTTAAGAAAGTAGAGCTATAATTTGAAAGTAGCTGGAGGTAAGTAGAGATGATAAACATTGGCACTAACCTAAGTATTTATTTTTTTAAGGGAAAATGAAAGTTGCTCCATTATTTCTTACCAGAAAGACTCAGAAAACAGCTGATCCTGTTCTTGGTTTTGATGAAAGCAGGTCAGTCCAATACAAATTTTTAAATGCTGAAATATCTTATGGAATGTTTTTTTGTATTTTTGCTTTACTTTGATGAGAAAGCGTTTTCATTATCATTTGAGGCTTTAACAAGTTCATTTTTATTTTTATTTATTTTTTCAAAAGATTTTTATTTATTCACGAGAGACACAGAGAGAGTGGCAGAGACATTGGCAGAGGGAGAAGCAGGTTCACCACAGGGAGCCCAATGTGGGACTCGATCCCGGACCTTGGGATCAGGCCCTGAGCCAAAGGTATACACAGTCAACCGCTGAGCCACCCAAGCATCTCTAACAAGTTCATTTTTAAAGGTGACAATATTAACAGTGCTGCAACTGCAACTTGAAGATCAGACATTTTGTGGCCATCTCTAGATGAAACAGTGGGAAAATAAACCAAAAGCACCAGAGAGCTGATTATGAACTTATTCAATAAATATTTAAATACCTGGTACGGGGGTGCCTGGCTGGCTCAGTGGAAAGAGTGTGAAACTCTTGATGTCGAGGTCATGAGTTTGAGCCCCACACTAGGGATAGAGATTATATTTAAAAATAAATAAAATAAAATCTTTAAATACATCCTATGTATGAAGCACTGTATTTGGTACAGGAATATTATGGAGAACAAAACAAGACACATTCTCTGTCCTCATGAGGTTTATACTCTGGAAGAAAGATAATCTATGATTAAACATCAGTTAGACCAACAAATGAAAATTGCAGTTGTGCTAAGAAGGAGAGGTATCAAGTTCTTTTACGTTTCTATTAAGTGGATTTGGTCTGGTCAAGCAAGGAAGGCTTTGCTAAAGAAATGTCACCTGAACTGAAGTATTAGCAGGAGTTCATCAGGAGGAACAGTGTTTTAGCCAGAGGGAACAGTCTGCAGAGTCCCTGTAGCTGGAGAGAGCATGGAAAATAGTAAAGGTTGAAAGAATGCCAGTGTGGATTGAGCACAGAGAGCAGAAGTGAGAGGAATGTGGGATTAAGCTGGAGAGGTGGGTGCCAGTCCATGTAGCACCTTTAGACCATGTGAAAGAATTGTGTCATTATACCAAGGGCAATAAGAATTAGGTAATAGGAAGCATCCATACTTAAACACAAGTATGAACATAACCATTTTGAATTTTGGAAAGTTTATTCTGACTACTGGATCAATTTGCTAGATTAAAATCCATAATGATTAATTATATCTGGGGGTTAGGGGTAGGAGAAAGGAAGGTGTAAAGATGATACTTAAGTTCTAGTATCCCGATGCAAGCGGATGGCATGATGAAAGAAGACCAGGTTTGGGACATCATGGTTCAGGTTATTTTTTCCTCTTTCACTTTTATTGAGGCATAATTACATATTATTAAATGCACAAATCTTTTTTTGTATTTAAGTACAATTGACATACAATATCCTGTTTGAGATGTACATGATAGTGATTCAATATTTTTATACATTACAAAAAGATCCCCATAAGTCTAGTAACCCTTTGTCATTGTATAGAAAGTTACTACCGTTGATTGATTATGCTCCCTCTGCTGTACATTTCATCCCACAACTCAACTATTTTATGACTAGAAGTTTGTACCTGTTAATCCTCTTCCTCTATTTTATCTGCCTCCACCCCTTCCCTATTCTGGTAGCCAACACTTTGTTTCCTGTGTCATGAGTCCATTTCTGTTTTGTTTGTTTTGTTAAATGCATAATCCTTAAACATAACAGTTTTGATAAGTACATTAAATCAAGATTTAACATATTTCTTTTACTCCTGAAAGGTTATTCTTTTTCTATTATTGTCCCTACCACAACAAAAAGTTACCACTATTCTGATTTCATCACAGTTGATTAGTTTGATTTCTGTTACCATGGATTTGTTTTGCCAGTATCTAATTGCTTTTGCTCAGTACACACGCTTTTTAAAAATCAGCTTTATTCAGGTATAATGTACAATCATATGTACACAATGTCAAGTAAATAGTTTGAGGGTTTTTTTTTTTTTGAAATTTTTATTTATTTATTTATTCATGAGAGACACAGAGAGAGAGGGGGAGGGCAGAGACACAGGCAGAGGGAGAAGCAGGCTCCATGTAGGTAGCCTGACGTAGGACTCGATCCAAGGTCTCCAAGATCACACCCTGGGCTGAAGGCAGTGTTAAACAGCTGAGCCACCCGGGCTGTTCATAGTTTGAGTTTTAACAAATGTACACATCTGTGTAATCATCATAACAATAGAGAACATTTTCTTCACACTCAAAAAAGTTCCTTTGTGCCTCTTTGCAGTTAATCCCTGCCCCGAGGTCCCAATCCCATGCAATTTCTGGTCTGTTTTCTGTTGATATAGATTGGTTTGCCTTTTCTAGAATTTCATAGAAATAAAATCATACAGGGTACACTTTTGTCTCTGGCTTCTTTCAGTCAATGTAATGTATCAGTAGCCTATTCTTTTTTATTGCTGAATACTATTCCTTATATGAATATACCACAGTTTGTTTATCCATTCTTTTATTGATGGCCATTTGGGTTGTTTCCAATATTTGGAGATTATTAATTAGGCTGCTGTGAACATTCCATACACATGTGTAGACAGTGTTCTCATTTCTCTTGAGTAAATACCTAGAAATGGAATTGTTCTGTCACTGGGTAGGTATATGTTTAACAGTATACAAATCTGCCAAACTTTTCCCAAGTGGTGGTTCTATTTTCCACTCCCACTAGCAATATAGGAGAGTTCCAGTTGCTAACACTTGGCATTATCAGACTTTTTAAATTTTAGCCATTTTAATAGGTTTCTAGTGATATATTACTATTTTTTATTCTTTTACGTATTATTTTTAATCAATTATTTTTTTAATTTTTAAAAATTATTTATTCATGAGAGACACAGAGAGAAAGGCAGAGACATAGGCAGAGGAGAAGCAGGCTTCCCCCAGGGAGTGTGATGTGGGACTTGATCCCAAGACCCCACAATCACGCCCTGAGCCAAAGGCAGACGCTCAACCACTGAGCCACCCAGGCATCCCAATTAGTTACATTTTAAACCTTGTTGAGGTATAATTTACATATAGTCACCTGTATTTAAAGTGTATAACTTACTTGGTGACCTTTGTCAGTTGTGTGAAAGCACCATCACTGCCATACAGATACTGGTTTATTTCCATTGTCCTCTAGAAGACTCCTTATGCCCTTCTGCAGTTCTTCTAGTCCCAGCTCAGACAAGTGCCAATCTCTTTTTCTATATGTTAATTTGCATTTTCTAGAAATCTTTATTAATGAAATCATAATACTTTTTTTTGCCTGGCCTCTTTAAGTGTCCTGATTTTGAGATTTATTCATGTTATCAAACACAGTTGACTCCTGAACAACATGGCTTGAATTATGTAGGCCCGCTTACATGGATGTTTTACATTACGGTGCTGTAAAAATCTATTTTCCTTATGATTTTCTTAATATTTTTGTCTCTAGCTTTATTGTAAAGAATATAGCATATAATACATACAACACAGACTATATGTTAATCACCTGTTAGTGTTAGTCACTAAGGCTTCCAGTCCACAATAAGCTTTTATTAGTAGGTAAGATTTTGGGGAGTCAAACATTACACATGCATTTTTGACTACACATGGGGTCAGCATTCATAACTCCCATATTGTTCAAGAATCAATCAGTAGTTCATTATTATAATATTTTTGCTGAATAGTATTCCATTGTTTGGATACACCACTTTTTGTCTGTCTCCTCACCTGTTGGTGGACCTTTGGGTTTCCAGTTTTAAGCTATTGTGAATAAAGATGTCAAAAACATTTGTGTAGAAGTCTGCTGGGATTTTGCTGATGATTGTATTAAATTGTGAGAGAATTGATTTAACAGTATTAAGTCTTGATCTAAAAACATGGCATATATTTCTATTTGAGTTTTTAATTTCTTTCATCAGTGTTCTGTGGTTCAGTGTAGAGATTTTATACATGTTGTGTTAAATTTATATCTAGTTATTTCATGTATTTATTATTATTGTAAATGGTACTGTTTTCCAATTGCTGATTTCTAGTATATAGAAATAAAATTGATTTTTTTTTTAATCTGTAGATCCCACAGTTACCATTTCACCTAATGCTATTATCTTAGATGCATTTGCTTTAGTCAGTAGAATTGTTTGAAGGAAGAAATTTGCTGGTTTTGGACTACTTAAATTTCTTAAAATTATTATGTTCCTTAATTGGTGCATTATGAAAGAATTTTATTTATTTTTTATTTATTTATTTATTTATTTATTTATTTATTTATTTATTTATTTATTTATTTATTTATTTATTTATTTATTTATGATAGTCATACAGAGAGAGAGAGAGAGGCAGAGACATAGGCAGAGGGAGAAGCAGGCTCCATGCACCGGGAGCCTGACGTGGGATTCGATCCCGGGTCTCCAGGATGCGCCCTGGGCCAAAGGCAGGTGCCAAACCGCTGCGCCACCCAGGGATCCCCTGAAAGAATTTTAAAAATAATTGATGTTGAAATAACTTTAAGAAAAGCTACTAGAATACTATAAAGAACTCCATATCCCTTTACCAGGATTTTCCATTTCTGCGACTGTTTTTATTGAAGGGTGCAGACCATATGTGTTGTAGGATGACTCTCAACTCACCACTCAAAGATCGCCTCTGTTAACATTTTGGTGGATGTCCTTCAAATCATTTTTCTCTATGTATTTATTTTTATGGAATTTCTTAAAACTGATAGTCCCTCATTATGAGACTCAAGTTCTACATTTCTGTCAGAATTACCACAGAAAACAGTGCTCTGCTCTTCTCCCTGCATCACATAAGGAGGTGTAGGTGACCTTACCTCACCACTGGTGATGCTGAGCTTGACCCGCTGGGCATGTTGACGTCTGCTAGATTTCTCCACCTTAAATTCACCCTTTCCTTGGAAACTGATTCATATTTGGGGAAAGATATTCTAAAATAATGTCAGTATCTTGTTCTTCAGCAGACCTCCAGTTATTAGCCTTAACATTGATGGTTTCCACTTGGATTAATTAACCACACTGTGATCATTGTCAGATGGTGTTGAGCTGTTGCTCATTGTCCTTGGTCTATCTTTTTCTATTTGTTGGCTGCTATGAGAAAGTGCTTTTACATCTCTCATTTACATATTTATTCATGGTTTCCTATTTTTTCATGGAGTTTTAATCCATCAATTTTTATTTTGATATTTAGATTATTTCTAATTAGCTAGTAGGAAGTTTTCAGCATGGTTTCTGTGTCCCTTTGACACATCCCTGTCGTTTATTTGGCATTCCTTACTTTGTGGAACAGGAAGATGTTCCAGGTTCATCTTTGATGTGCCCTGCCCCAGCTCTGTATATAGCCTTTATTCCACAGAGCCTTGGTTCTTTTTATTGTAGGATGGTATTTAGAAGCCAACATCTAAGTGCTTATTTTACTCATTGCTCCTGAGGGATCAGAGCTTCTGGGCTTCTTAGCAGATAAAGCTAGGAAGGGATCCCTGGGTGGCGCAGCGGTTTAGCGCCTGCCTTTGGCCCAGGGCGCGATCCTGGAGACCCAGGATCGAATCCCACGTCGGGCTCCCGGTGCATGGAGCCTGCTTCTCCCTCTGCCTGTGTCTCTGCCTCTCTCTCTCTCTGTGTGACTATCATAAATAAAATAAAAATTAAAAAAAAAAAACCTAGGAAATATGCACACACACAAATATATGCATACACATATACACACACATCCAAACTATTTATAATTGCATATAATACATATTGTATCACATATATATAACATGTATATTTTACAGCACTACCTTGTACCCTTCTCCTGAAAGTTTACCTTCTGCTATAGGTAGGTACTCTTTTTTTTTTTTAATATTTTAAGTACTTTACACCCAACATGGGGCTCAAGCTTACAACCCTGAGATCAAGAGTTGCATGCTCTACCGACTGAGCCAGCCAGGTACCCTTGGCACATACTCATTTAGCTACCACTTCACCCATCTTTTCCTCCATCCCTCCAACTAACACTAAAAAAAGGTATACCTCCACTTTTCTAAGATTAATTCCTCCACACTCTCTTTGGATCTCATCTTTCCCTCATTTCTCTCAAATAGTAAAGGAAAAGAGAAATGGAAGTTCTTGTTGCCTCTTTTTAATTACTGATCCAAATTTCTGTAGAGAATATGACAGTTCTCATTCTGTATGTAACAAGCTAGGAAGGGCAGATAAGCTGTGATACCAGTCTCCCCACTCCACTATTCCAGCATCCCATCCTCCTCTACCCCCTCATTTCCCTCCCAGGGAAGTCAAGACTCTTACATTTAGCAAGATGGAGATAACCCAGGTAAAACCCAGGTGTCAGTAATAAAGGCCCTAATGTTCTCGCTTACTATTTGGGAAACATTACCTTAGAAATTCCTATATTAACTTTTTGAAATATAACACATTGTTTTCAGATTATAATATAAAGGCTTGCTTCTTAAAAAAGAAGACAGAAGACACAGGGAAGAAACTCACCATTTAAAGATAGCTTCTATTAACATTTTGGTGGATGTCCTTCAAATCATTTTTCTCTATGTATTTTACGTAATTTCTTAAAACTGATATACTTTTTATGATAAGCAAAAATGAATTTGACCAGCTAACATCTCAAATAGTTGATTTTTATCAAATTAAAAAGTGTTCTATGGTTTATTTTTTTAAGTGTTTATAACCTTAGGTTTCCTTTTTCACATCGTTTTCTTAAAAGTCAAGATACATGTGAAAAATCTCAGGATTGTGATGTGCAGTTTAAAGCAAAACGTGACTTTCTAATGAGTGGTTTGCCAGAATTGCTGAAACGACAGATTGCAAAGAAAGCTGCTGCATTAGATGTGTACAATGCAGTGAGTACCAGTTTCCAGAGAGTTGTCCACGTACAACAAAAAGATGATGGTGAGTTTGTTATAATGAAATATTTTTAAATGATAGAAGGAATGTGAAACTGTAAGGTGACTTAAAATGAGGCAAAGGTTTAAAGATAATTCTTAAAGGGATTTTTAGTGGGAACTTGAAGAATGTGTTTCATTCTCTCTTCCTCAATCTTGGACTCACTTTACTGAGGATGGGGAGCTTGGGGCAGGAGAACCAGCAGCATCCTCAGCCCTCAACCCTCACCCCAAGTGCTAATAGAGAGTAGGCACGTGGGTGGGTCCTTCAGTGCTTTTGTTCTGAGAGGCACTGTGTTCTAAAAAAGGCAGTGCTCTTCACACGTAGCCTGTGTATAACAGGTCATCTTTAAGACTTTCTCAGAGGAGCTCCAGCTCTGTCCTTTCCAATGGGCTACTGAATGTTCAAGTGAAATCTGGTTGCCTCCTTTCCAGAACAGCTTTTTTCGCTCTCATCCCATATAAATATCTGCTAGAATAGGTAACAAACAAGTAAGTAGCAGCGTTGCGTGCTCCATCTCACCCTTTCCTCACACACACTATGCACATGGGTGAGTTGTTTGCACAAGCCACTTGCACAATTGTCTTAGCTTGATCAGAACTGGATTCTATTTGGATTCAAATGCTATAGTAACCACAGTCTTATTTTACTTATATAGTTTTTAATTACCAAAAGTGTACAAAGCTTTATATCATCCTCGTCATTGTTCCTGCCTGTAGGTTTTTTTGTCAGTACATAAGCAATTGTATTCTTCTCAGCTGGCTTTGTGGTTTGGTTTAATGCACTCCCTCTACTCAATGAAATATCTACATTCCTTTTCTTTCTTTTTTCCTTTTGTGTTTCTGACCTTAATAGTTTTTGAGTTTTGTTCAGCCTCCCATTTAGATTTGATTTTATTATTTTATTTTATTGAATTTTTTGAGAGGGAAAGAAGAGCACGAGCAGGGAGAGACAGAGAGGGACAGCACACTCCCCTGCTGACCAGGGAGCCCAACACAAGGCTGTATCCCAGGACCCTGAGATCATGACCTGAGCCTAAGTCAGATGCTCAACTGACAGCCAGCTGGGTGCCCCTCAGCCTTCCATTTATACAGGGAAATTCCCAACCAGACTTCTTTCCCTTTCTTCCCTGGCTCTGCCATTCGCCATTCAGTTGATGAAACTTGTCTTGTTACTTTCACCAGTTAATTTTCTACAGCATTTGTATTACTATATTCAACTATAGAAATTAGTTACACTCTTCTTCCCTGATACTGATAAACACATTTTCACCAGAGCGCTGCTGTCAAACTTAGCATATATATTTGTAGATGAGATGAGGGAAGCCCAGAGAGAATCTCTCTCTTAGAACCTTAAGAGTTATTACATATTGATTTACTAGTATCTGGCATATGTGTGCATAAGTAGTTTAATCTCCATAACCACTCTAGGAGGTTTTGATTATTACAGTTGTCACCTCTGCTTTACAGATGAAAAAGCTAAGGTTTAGGATCTTGCTCATGCTCACCTAGCTAGCAAGTGGCACAGTTTGGAGTTGAACCCAGGTCTGACTTCAGAGTTTAAACTTTAGAGCAGGATGCTAACTGCCCCTGAAATCTTTACCCTGAGTAGCAAGGTTGATTAAAAAAGAAAACAAAGTTTGCTATTACTTGGTTATTTTAAACAATTGGAACAGAAGACTCACTAATTTTTTATTGATTTTATTTGTTGGAAGTGTTCCCTGTGTAGTCATTTGAGTTTTGGTATCTTTGTGTTAACTGTGTAGTTGTCAGGTCTTTGCATGTTTGCATATTTGGCATTGAATGTATATTAGGAAAGTAATATACAAGGAAAGTAATTAAGATACTTATTTTCTGTTTTTCTTTAGGATGCCACTTGTGGCATTTGAAACCACCTACGTGCCCTCTCTTAACCAAACTTAAAGAACTGAATACTAGAGTAATAGATCTTTCAAAATGTGTTCTTGCTCTTGGTGAATTTTCAACATTGAATTCAAACTCCAAAATTACTAATTCTACGGTTGTGGTAAGTATAGAGAGCTCATCCTTTGTAGGGTGTTTCCTTCACATCTCTCAGAGGGGAAAAAAAAAAATTGGATATCTACTATTGTCATCTAAAGTTCATTTTTTTTCCCCTAGAGTCCAATTTAAAAAAATAAATCCCAGTTGAGGTAGACATCTCTTTTAAATATTCCTACAGCTTTGGAAACATTTTAAGAATTAATGGTAGCCAATTTCAAAAGAATATTAGGTTATATAGCACATTTAGGTATTGTATATGTCAGCATTCTAATCTGATAAATGTATAACTTACAGTTAGTTGAAAGAGGAAACAATAAAAATATGAATGAAATCCTTCAAAAGCTATGCAAATGCAGCTTTGCTGTCAGTGTTGTATTTAGTCACTAAAACTACTCCTACATTAATACTGACTTATTAGAAAGTGGTTGGTGACTAATATTAATAGACCATGTAGGGGTCACCTGGCTGGCTCAGTCAGTGGAGCAGACAACTCTTGGTCTCAGGGTTGTGAGTTTGAGCCCCCTATTGGGCATAGAGATTACTTAAAAAAAAAAATCTTAAAATAGATAATGTAGGTCTGTTGAGCATTTTATTCTTTATTGCAGTTTGTGGACAGAAGGAAAGATATGACTGAAGAAATAAGAAATCTTTTGCTAGAGGAAATTAGGTGGTCAAATCCTGAGTTTTCTTTGAGGACATATTTTTCTTTGCTTCTAAAAAAACGAAGTGAGCACCAAGTACTTTCTGAATGTCATCGTAAACAAGGTTAGTGACAGTTATCATTTACGTTAACATTTTGCTTTTGAAAACATTAAGACTTGGTCATTGACTCTTGGAAGTCCAGAGAGAATATTGCTGATGATCAGCTGTTCAACTGGAGTAAAGCATCTTGGTCAGTGCAGTGTTGGCCCCTACCATGCAAACCTAAAGACAGATTTTATTAGGTTAAAACATTAATAGTTCATTTAAGGAAAGCCTTAGGTGAGATCATTTGAATTTACATACTTTGTATAAAAGGCAGTCTATAGAACAAGATGTCCTGATTGCATTCATTGTGCCACATTTGATCCTTACCTCTATCTTGGAGTAATAAAATTATTGGATATTTTGAAGTGATATATAGATGACTGGATATTAAAATTGGTTTTTGGTTGAATAGTAAGCACATGCACTTCTGTAATTTCTGAAATAGAAAGTCCACAACTAGAGCCTGATGTCAATCAAAAGGAAACCAAAAGGAAACGAGTGGAAATAGACATTCATAAGTCAAAAAGAAAGAAACCAAATGAGTCTTCACCAAGTCCAAAAAAGATAAATGAGAAACCAGAAGAATTTGACAAGAGAAACAACTCCAATAGGATAAAGCAAGGCCTTTCTAAAACATCCAGGAAGAAACAAACTACTTTGAGTATAACGTGTAAAGTAGAAACAGAAGCAGTTGAAGATCCTGATGTTCTGATAATAGATGATGGCAAAGAGTCTCCCTCAGAAAGATCTCCTATTCCTGGTAAATCAGACCTTCTTTCTCTGCTCCTATAACACTTTTGTTTATTTAACCCTTCATTTTCTCTTTTTAATACATGTTCATTGCAACATTCAAGCTATATATGTATATAAAACAAAAAGTGGAAGCCTTATTAATTACACACTGACACAGTGACACATTTAATAGATTGGTGTTTGGTCTTTGATTTTTCTGTGCTTTTGTAAATATGTGTTTTTTTTAAAAACCTGGAATTGTACTATACAATTTTTATGTATTTATCATTATTATTTTTTAATGCTATACAATTTATATCTATTTCACGTGTCTCTGACATGTTCCCATTTGGGTTATCTAGCTTTTTCAAAGTATTTTTTTTTAAATTAATTAAGTCATCCAGTTATATAGCTTTAAAAGGTGTTTTGATATTTATACAGCAAATTTCCTATCATTTTTTAAAACTATGTTTATGTAGCTGCACTGCTGAAAGACCTACAGATTCTCCTACCCCCACAAATCCCCTTAGGTTTTGATTTTGCATTAGTGTATAGATTAATTTGGAATGAATTGGCATCTTTACAACATTCCGTCTTCTTTTTTTTTTCTTTTTTTATTTTTTTTCTTTATTTATTTATGATAGTCACACACAGAGAGAGAGAGAGAGAGAGAGAGAGAGAGAGAGGCAGAGACACAGGCAGAGGGAGAAGCAGGCTCCATGCAGGGAGCCTGATGCGGGACTCGATCCCGGGTCTCCAGGATTGCGCCCTGGGCCAAAGGCAGGCGCCAAACCACTGCGCCACCCAGGGATCCCCAACATTCCGTCTTCTTAAATGGGAGTAGCACATCTCCATTTACCCAAGTTGACTTAGGTCGTTTTAATTTTTTTTTCCAGGAGTCAAAGGAAATTGCACTAAAATTATATTGCCTTTGCTCTTTTTTTTTTTAAAGATTTTATTTATTTATTCATAGAGATGCAGAAAGAGAGAGAGGCAGAGACACAGGCAGAGGGAGAAGCAGGCTCCCTACAGAGAGCCTGACATGGGACTTGATCCAGGGTCTCCAGGATCATGCCCTGGGCTGCAGGTGGCGCTAAACCGCTGCACCACCGGGGCTGCCCTGCCTTTGCTCTTTAGATTATTTCTTACAGTATACATTATTTTTCATGTTTCATTTTTTTAGTGATTATTAAAGTTTTAAATATGTGCTAATATTTATCTTTTTAATATTAAAATTTTTTTTAAAGATTTTATTTATTTATTCATGAGAGACTCAGAGAGAGAGGCAGAAACACAGGCAGAGGGAGGAGGCGGCTCCATGCAGGAAGCCCGACGTGGGATTCGATCCCGGGTCTCCAGGATCACACCCTGGGCCGAAGGCAGGCGCTAAACCGCTGAGCCACCCAGGGATCCCCTAAAAAAATTTTTTTAAGGAATCTCTACCCTCAACATGGGGCTTGAACTCATGATCCCAAGATCAAGAGTCACATGCTCTACCCACAGAGCCAGCCATGCTCTACGCTTCTAAATGTGTACTTTTTTTTTCTTTTTTAAGATTTACTTATTTATTAATGAGAGACACAGAGAGAGAGGGAGAGCATGGCAGAGACACAGGCAGAGGGAGAAGCAGACTCCATGCAGGGAGCCCGACATGGGACTCATTCCAGGGTCTCCAGGATCATACCCTGGGCTGAAGGCGGTGCTAAACCGCTTAGCCACCGGGCTGCCCTACTTTTTTTTTTTTTTTTTAAAGATTTTATTTATTTATTCATAAGTGACACAGAGAGAGAGGGGTAGAGATACAGGCAAAGGGAGAAGCAGGCTCCTTGCAGGGAGCCTGACGTGGGACTTGATCCCAGGTCTCCAGGATCACGCCCTGGGCTGAAGGCAGTGCTAAACCACTGAGCCACCCGGGCTGCCCTAAATGTGTACTTTACTGTCATGAGACTTTATGGTGGTTAGCTTTTTATTATTATTTTTTTTAATGATATATTTATTTGAAAGTGTGCACGGAAGGGGAGGATGGAGGTTCGGCAGAGGGCAAAGGGAGAGGAGCTGACTCTGCCAGGTGCAGAGCCAGACATCTTACAATCCTGAGATCATGACCTGAGCCAAAATCAAAGAGTTGGCTGCTTAACTAACTGGAGCCACCTAGGTGTCCCTCCCCCCCCCCCTTTTTAAGTAGGCTCCGTGTCCATCACGTAACCCATTGTGGGGCCCAATGTGGGGCTTGAACTCACAACCCTGAAATCAAGACCTGTCCTGAGATCAAGACTTGGACACTTACCTGACTGAGTCACCCACTTGGCCCAGTGGTGGTTAGCTTCTAAGGGGGAAGTGTTTTGATAACGAAGAATTTCAAATATGGAGTACCTGGGTGGCTCAGGCACTTAAGTGTCTGACTTCCCCTCAGGTCATGCTCTCAGGGTTCTGGGATCAAGCCCTGCGTTGGGCTCCATAGTCAGTGGCAAGTCTGCTTATCTCTCTGTCCCTCCACCTACTCATGTTCTCTTTCCCTCTTCCTCTCCTTCTCCCTCAAATAAAAATATTAAAAATTCAAAAAAAAAAAAACAACTTTTTTTTTTTTAATTTTAAGAAAAGAACTTTAATGTAAAGTTGCCCCTTTTGGCATTTTGTAGATATAAATACTTGTATAAATACGTATTATTTACATGAAACAATACTGTAAATGTCTAAGAATATATACTTATGTCAAGGAGCAATATTTTAATGCATATTTTTTGCTTTAGATTCTGGAACTGAAGACATGCTTTGGACAGAAAAGTACCAACCTCAGAACTCCAATGAACTCATAGGCAATGAACTGGCTATAAAAAAGTTACATAGGTTGGTAAAACTTGTAAAAGAATTGAGAAACTGTTTATGAATCTAGTTTTACTACTTTATTTTATTTATACTAAAATCTAGAAATTATAAAGTAATACATTACATGATAAAATCTTTAAAAAAAAGAAAATTGGGGATCCCTGGGTGGCGCAGCAGTGTGGCGCCTGCCTTTGGCCCAGGGTGCGATCCTGGAGACCTGGGATCGAATCCCACGTCGGGCTCCCGGTGCATGGAGCCTGCTTCTCCCTCTGCCTGTGTCTCTGCCTCTCTCTCTCTCTCTCTCTCTCTCTCTCTCTCTCTCTGTAACTATCATAAATTAAAAAAAAAAAATTAAAAAAAAGAAAATTAGGAAAAATGTGAAAAGTAAATATTCCTTTTTTCTTCCATTTCTACTCTCCAGAGGTCAACCATTAAAGATTTTTTGTAAAACCTTCCAGGAAAAAATTTTATGCATATATTGGCTCCTTTCTTCTTAACAAATAGGATCATATTACTATTAATTCAGGTCCATAATCTTTTTTTTTAAGATTTTATTTATTTATTCAGAGAGAGAGAGAGGCAGAGACACAGGCAGAGGGAGAGGCAGGCTCTATGCAGGGAGCCCGATGAGGGACCCGATCCTGGGACTCCAGGATCACGCCTTGGGCCAAAGGCAGGCGCTAAACCGCTGAGCCACCCAGGGATCCCTCAGGTCCATAATCTTTTGTTTATGATTCCCATATCCAAGAAGTTCTGAAAACCGAAAGTTACTAACTTTATCATATATCATGAGTTTTAGGAATCTCACTTAATAGGAGTTCATATATTTTTTATTTATTATTATTATTTTTTAAAAAAATCTTTCCAGGGAATTTTTTTTTTTAAATTTATGATAGTCACACAGAGAGAGAGAGAGAGAGAGAGAGAGAGAGAGGCAGAGGCAGAGACACAGGCAGAGGGAGAAGCAGGCTCCATGCACCGGGAGCCCGACGTGGGATTCGATCCTGGGTCTCCAGGATCGTGCCCTGGGCCAAAGGCAGGCGCCAAACCGCTGTGCCACCCAGGGATCCCCCAGGGATTTTTTTTTTTTAAAGATTTTATTTATTTATTCATGATAGACACACACACACACACACACACACACACACAGAGAGAGAGAGCCAGAAACACAGGCAGAGGGAGGAATAGGCTCCATGCAGGGAGTCTGGGGTGGGACTCGATCCTGGGACTCCGGGATCACACCCTGGCGGAAGGCAGGTGCTTAATCCACTGAGCCACCCAGGCTGCCCAGGAGTTCATATATTTTTTAAAATAGAAATATTAAGTAATTGTAGATGTAACGCTACAGACCCCATTAGAGGTATTTTTTTTTAATTTTTATTTATTTATGATAGTCATCACAGAGAGAGAGAGAGAGAGAGAGGTAGAGACACAGGCAGAGGGAGAAGCAGGCTCCACGCACCGGGAGGTATTGTAGTATATATGGTATATGTGCCAAATTACTTTTCTAATACCTGAAAATTTTTGAATTCTAAAACTCACTTGTCCAAAGGATTTCATATAAGAAATAGGGGCCTATAATAATAGTTAACACTTTGAGCTTAGTACTGTTCTAAATATTTTCATTGTTCTTAGCTCATTTAATCCTTAAAACTGTACCATGAGGGTAGATACTATTGTCCTTATCTCATAGATGAGGAATGGGCCTACGGGGTTGAATTATTTGTCCAGAGTCACACAGCTCGAAAGTGCTGGAGCTGAAACTCAGACTTGGGCAGTCTAGAACTTAATCTTTCTACTTATGCTTAATACCATGTATTAGGCATCTTTCATGTCATCACATGGTCTCCTCAGTTCTTTACAGTTGTTCTGTACTGGTTTCTTAGGTAACTCTACTGTATGTATCTTTTTTTCCTACTGAGATACTTAGGTTTTTCCCTTTGGAAGCTAGTATAAACAATGTTGCAGTGAATAACTTTGTACACAGAGTCTGTGTATTTTGGTAAAATTACTTCATTTAAAAATGTTCATGCAAAAAAAATAAAAATATTCATGCCCATGTAAAGATATTTTACTATATATAGTTGGTTCAAAGAGATCTCTATTCTGTGAATTATTTTTATTAACATACATTTTCTCATGGCAGCTGGTTGAAAGACTGGAAGAAAAGAGCTGAATTGGAAGAAAGACAAAATTTGAAGGGAAAAAAAGATGAGAAACAGGAAGGTATTTTGAGTCATTTGATTTTCTAGTTTTTATAAATTAAATTTCCAGCATTTATTGGCAAGAAGTTTGTAAGGTGTGATCATTGCATTTTGTGAGATAGAATTGCTGCCCAAGCAATTATCAATTCATAATTTGCATTTGAATAATTTTTCAGATCTGTCGGATAGCATAGATTTTAAAGGCAGTTCAGATGACGAAGAAGAGACTCGCCTTTGCAATACTGTTCTTATAACAGGGCCAACAGGAGTGGGGAAAACTGCTGCAGTGTATGCTTGTGCTCAGGAGCTTGGATTCAAGGTTAGTAGGAGCTACACTGGGAGAATGTTAATGTAGTAGTTACACTTGGATTAAAGGAAAACCAACCATTCTGCCTTGCTTTCGTATATTCTTCTTTTAGATATTTGAAGTCAATGCATCTTCTCAGCGCAGTGGTAGACAAATTCTATCTCAACTGAAGGAAGCTACTCAGTCCCATCAAGTGGACAAGCAAGGTGTAAACTCTCAAAAACCTTGTTTTTTTAATAGTTACAACCTAGGCAAGTCACCAAGTAAGTAAATTATTTTCCTTAGGTCATAACCTTTGAAAAAATAAAATCTGCAAAAAGAATTTTAGTAATCAGCATTTTGCCATTCGTTTTTTATATTTTCCTACACACACACACGCACATACCTTTAAAATTATTATTTTTTCCTGGACAATTTTTTTTTTTTTAAGATTTTATTTATTCATGAGAAACACACACAGAGAGAGGCAGAGACACAGGGAGAAGGAGAAGCAGGCTCCATGCAGGGAGCCTGACGTGGGATTCAATCCCGAGACTCCAGGATCACACCCTGGGCCTAAAGCAGGCACTAAATCACTGAGCCACCCAAGGATCCTTTGATAAGGACTTTAAAAGAAAAAAAATTTTTAAATATTTTATTTATTTATTCATGAGAGACACAGAGAGAGGCAGACACATAGGCAAAGGGGGAGAAGCAGGCTCCATGCAGGAGCCTAGAGCAGAACTTGATCCCAAAACTCCAGGGTCACATCCTGAGCCAAAGACAGATGCTCAACCACAGCTACCCAGGCGGCCCTTAATGAGGACTTTATTTATTTATTATTATTATTTTAAGATTTTATTTATTTATTCATGAGAGACAGAGAGACAGAGACACAGGTGGAGGGAAAAGCAGGCTCCATGCAGGGAGCCCCACGTGGGACTTGATCCCAGATCTCCAGGATCATACCCCTGGCTGACGGGGCGCTAAATTGCCGGGCAACCAGGGCTGCCCAATAAGGACTTTCTAAAAAGTAGTATAACCACAGTATCATAATTAGACCTTGAAATTAACTTTATACCTTAATTTGGTCTAATACATACTCTTATTTTAGCTTTCTGTTTCAAATGATTTGTGCAAACATGCTTTACATCTTTTTTTTTTTTAAGATTTTATTTATTCATGAAAGACCAGAAAGAGAGGAGAGACACAGGCAAGAGGGAGAAGCAGGCTCATCACAGGGAGCCTAATGGAGGGCTTGATCTCCAGACCTGGGATCATGCCCTGAGTGAAAGGCAGACGCTCAACTGCTGAGCCACACAGGTGTCCCTACATCTTACATTTGATTGATGTCTTTTAAATTTCTTTCAGTCTCCCTAATAATTACCTCATCCTGGTGCGCCTGAGTGGTTTGGTTGAGTTCTGCCTTTGGTTCAGGTCATGATTCTGGGGTCCTGGGATCGAGTGCACATCAGGCTCCCTGGTCAGCAGGGAGCCTGCTTCTTCCTCTCCCTCTGCTGCTCCCCCTCCTTGTGCTCTCTCCCTCTTAAGTAAATAAATAAAATCTGGGATCCCTGGGTGGCGCAGCGGTTTGGCACCTGCCTTTGGCCCAGAGCGTGATCCTGGAGACCCGGGATCGAATCCAGAAGCAGCATGGAGCCTGCTTCTCCCTCTGCCTATGTCTCTCTCTCTCTCTCTCTCTCTCTCTCTCTCTCTCTGTGACTATCATAAATAAAAATTAAAAAAAAATAAATAAAATCTTTAAAAATAATAATATTTACCTCATCCTTTTCATATCATTTACTTGTTGAAGAACATAAGTCATTTTTCATAAAATTACTCATGTTTTCAATTTGGCTGATTGTATCTTCATGGTATCAGTTAATATATTCCTCTTCCCTTTTTTCTTGTAAGCTGGCAGTTAGATCTGTGGGTTTGGTTAGATTCAGGTTCTGTTTCAGGGCCGGCATACATGCATAGGCAATGCTGTATACTTCCTATGACATCAGAGCCAAAGATACAATTGTGGTATTAACATGGATTGGTGAGTTCAGTTTTCAGGCTGATCCACCCACTATAAAGTTCCCCCATCACTCCGTTAACTAAAAGTATTTTGTAGTCATCAATAATATTTATCTTGCTTGATTATTTAATTAACTGATTAACTTGATTATTTAATTAAACTTGATTATTGATTATCTAACTTGATTATTAATTAAAATAATTAGTCCTTAATTTTTAATTAAGGATTTTTAAAATGAGTGATTTTATAATTCACTTAGCCTTTCTGAATTTATTAGTTATACATCTAAGAAGCACTTCTCTCATCCGTTTAGACACTGATACACAGTTTGTACAGGAAAGGCACAAGAAATGCTTCATTCTTCCCTTTTATTTATCAATTCTTAGCGTATTGGTATCCTAATAATCTCTGAAGTGTCCAATGACGTTTGGGGTAGTTTGTTTGTTTGTTTGTTTATTTTAGTATTATGATGAACTCATGGATTTGTATATATTTAATGTGTTTTAGTCCTTTGTATTCATTATTCTGGTTGCTTTTAAGATTTTCTCTTTGTCACTAGTTACAAGAGACTATGATTTGATGTGCATGGGTATTTTCTTCATGTAGTTGGGTTTTACTGAGCTTCTTGTATGAATGAGTTTATATTTTCATCAAATTTGGAAGACTTGAGGGGGACCCTCTGCAAATTTCTGAAACACTCTGTGTAACTCTCTTCTCTTCACTCTTTTGCCCCATGACTTTCTACCTTGACATCTCCAGACTCCTGTTGAGTCTCCTCAGTTCAGGAAACCTCTGGACTGGCTTCCCCTTCTTTACAATGTGGCCTAGATACTGTCTCACAAGGCAGGAAGCTAGGCAATTCCTGGGGTTCACTTTGTTTCCTGTCTCTCAGGTATATGACTGTCCTTTTTTGCATGATGTCCAAAGTCTTGAAAAGCATTGTTTCATCTATTACGTTTGGGGTTTTTTTGTGTTAATTCAGATACATGGGTAAATCCAATGTATGTCTTTGTCAGAAACAACCTTTTAGGAGCACCTGAGTGGCTCAGTGGTTGAGCGTGCCTTTGGCTCAGGTTGTGATCCCGGGGTCCTGGGATCAAGTCCCGCATTGGGTTCCAGAACCCTCAGGGAGTCTGCTTCTCCCTCTGCCTATGTCTCTGCCTCTCTGTGTCTCTCATGAATAAATAAATAAAATCTTAAAAAAAAAAAAAAGGCAGCAGAAACCTTTTTTCTTTTTGTGCTCATATAATCTGCTCTTTAGTGGTAATGCCACTTAATTGGCTTGTATCCTTTTGATGTTTCCCCAGTAATCTTGATATTTATTTTTTTCTCGCTTATTAAGATGTCTTAGACCTAGAAATAGTACTCTCTCCATGGAGCTGATTGCTTTTGTGGAAAATCCTTGAAAAAGAATATATCAATAAAATTTAACCAAGCACTTACTAAGTATCTGTAAGTAAAAATTGGCATGTATTTTCTAATACCAGTTTGGACTGATGCCAGTCCATGATCAAGCAATCCTTGTACTATGTCAAAATTAGAAAAATAAGGAAAAAATGGTAATTTTTTAGTAAATTGAAATCTATTCCATATAAAGGAATATTTTTTATTTTAAGATTATATGCCTGTTACCTTGTGTTGAAATGCCCTATTTTTATAACGTGATAGTGACATCTAGGATAATTTTTCAAACTCAAAATTTTCTTTTTTTTCTTTTTTTAAATTTAAATTGTAGGTAGTTAATATACAGTCAATATTGGTTTTTGGAATAAAATTCAGTGATTTATAACATGTAGCACCCAACACTTATCACAAAAATACCTTCCTTAATCCCCATTAGGCATCTAGTCATTCCCTACGCACATCACTCCATCAACTCTCAGTTTGTTCTTTATCCTTAAGAGTCTCTTATGGCTTGTTTCCCTCTCCTTTTTTTCTTTTTCCCCTTCCCATATAGTTCATCTGTTTTCTTAAATTCCACATATGAGTGAGATCATATGGAATTTGTCTTTGTTTTTTTCACTTAAGCATAATATACTCTAGCTCTATCCATGTCATTGCACGTAGTAAACTCAAAACTTTCAGTAAGTTTTCAAGCACCTATAATATGCAAAGGATATGAAAAGATCTGTGGAAGTGGGGTATATTAAAAAATAATTTGAATGTGTGAGGACTCAATCAGAGCACTTAGAGGGGAGAAAAGGACATGCTCCAGAATAAATGCTTGGCACCATAGGACTTCTGGAGGGTCGAGATCAGCCATTTATTTTTAAACTTTGTATCTATCCTCCACAGTATCACTAGAAAAACATATTGTTTTCTTTGCAATATCCATATACTACAGGGCTAAAGTGAAGTTGGATAACAATGTTCTGTAATGTGCTTAGAATGTACCATTATCACTTTTCCTCTAGCCTCTTCTGAACTCCAGCAGATGTAGAGAAAGTGAATGGAGGGATTATGAACATTCTTTGCCTCAAGGATATACATTTCTTTAGAAAAGAGTGTCTTTTCCAAATGACTGGTTTTACCGTCTCTGATGATAGAATAACTGTAATAATATAGTACTATTGGTACACAGTATTTGAATGTAAGAATGAAAGAAAATATATCAATTTTTAAGTGGTAAGAGTAGAAATATAGACTGTGGATAATTTAATCTTACCACCCGGTTAACTTTTAGAATACTTATCATTAGTTAAATTTGTTTTTGGCAGAAAAATTAAACTCCCCTAAGAAAGTTGTTACATCACCAAGGAAACTTCCTCCACCGTCATCACAAACTAGTGTACCTAAGCGAACACTTCCACCTAAAACTTTGGCAAATTATTTTAAAGTGTCTTCCAAGCCAAAAAATAATGAAGAAATAGTACTTCTGGAAAATAATAAAGGTAAGACATTAAATGGACATAATATATGTGACATTTTTTAATGCTAATGACCCTGATACATAAAAATATCATATTTCCTGAGTTCCTATTGCTATTTATTAAACCTCAGCTAGATTGACGGTCCTACATATAGGAGTTTTGATTTTTTGCTCATTTTTTCTTCACCCCTTGTTTCACTTTTGATAGGGGGGTTTCTGTTTGAGTTTATTCTGCAGAAACATCCAGTGTTCTATTAAAACTTGATTCTATCTAAAATACTAATATTTTATTTATGCAGGAATAAAAACTTCTTGTGAACAAAAACCAGTTATTCAGACTAAATCTACAAACACAATTAAGTCAAATGTCAAAGAATTTGGAGCTGAGGAACCCAGCAGGAAAAATGCAACATCTCTCATTCTTTTTGAGGAGGTAGGCTTATGGGCATATGTTCATGATATCTCATAGTAAGAACTTAACTGTAGAAGAGATGAATACCCACCATTTGCTTCAATATCAACGGAACCAGAGGGTATTATGCGGAGTGAAAGAAGTCATTCGGAGAAGGACAATCATCATATGGTTTCACTTATACGTGGAATATAAGAAATAGTGAAAGGGATTATAAGGGAAAGGAAGGGAACTGAGTGGGAAAAATTAGAGAGGGAGACAAATCGTGAGATAGTCCTAACTTTGAGAAACAAAGGGCTGTGAAAGGGGAGGTGTGGGGGGGGTTAGGGTAATTGGGTGATGGGCAATGAGGAGGGCAATTGATGGGATGACCACTGGTGTTATAGGTTGGGAAATTGAATTTAAATTTAAAAAATGTAAAAAAAATTTTTTTAAGTTATTCTAGAAGGTTACTGTATGTGTTTCTATAAAGTATTATAAAATCACCAAGAAAGTCAGGAATACTTGTATCTGTTTTGAATTTTTTTTTTTTTTTAAGATTTGTATATTTAAAGAGAGTACGCATGTGTGCATGAGTCGGGAGAGGGGCAGAGGGAGAGAGAAAATCTTAAGCAGACTTCATGCTGAGTGTGGTGCCTGACGTGGGCTCGATCTCGGGACCTTGAGATCATGACGAGCTAAATCAAGAGTCGGATACTTAACTAACTGAGCCACCCGGGCACCTCACTGTATCTCTTTGAATTTAAAGTGAATGAAACTGTCAACTGTAGAAGAATTTTTCAGAAAGATGATTAATGCAGTTCAGGATTATTCATTATTGTTCAGTGATTATAGAAATTATTCTGACTCATACTTGTCCAGTTACAGGTAACTAGATTGTTTTGGTTTAATATTTGATAACTTTTTACTTTTATTTTTTTTTAAATTTTTTATTTATTTATGATAGAGAGAGAGAGAGAGAGAGAGAGAGGCAGAGAGAGAGAGAGGCAGAGACATAGGCAGAGGGAGAAGCAGGCTCCATGCACTGGGAGCCCGACGTGGGATTCGATCCCAGGTCTCCAGAATCGCGCCCTGGGCCAAAGGCAGGCGCTAAACCGCTGCGCCACCCAGGGATCCCAGCTTTTTACTTTTAATAGTGTAAAACATTTTAGGCTTTCAGTGTGGACTGAATTCATACTGTTCATAAATTCATAAATTTTATTTCTTTTTTTTTTTTTTTTTTAATTTTTTTAAATTTATTTATTTATGATAGTCACAGAGAGAGAGAGACAGAGGCAGAGACATAGGCAGAGGGATAAGCAGGCTCCATGCACCGGGAGCCCGACATGGGATTCGATCCCGGGTTTCCAGGATCGCGCCCTGAGCCAAAGGCAGGCGCCAAACCGCTGCGCCACCCAGGGATCCCAATAAATTTTATTTCTAACAGACATATAGTATATCTAGTATGTATACGTAACCTATCCAGTAAATGTTTTGTTACTCAATACAATATTATTCTCACAAATGGCTCTTAGGTTGATGTCATTTTTGAAGAAGATGCTGGGTTTCTGAATGCAATCAAAACATTCATGGCAACAACTAAAAGACCTGTAATCCTTACTACTAGTGGTAGGTAACAATGATTTTACAACTAATTACTTTTGGTTAAAATATTTTGAGAAAGCGTCTCATTTTAGAAATGTTCCTTTATAGTAAATTAAGTCATTTTTTTCTAAAATCTGGAGGCTCCTGGATCATTTTTTAAATTAAGAATTATTCAAATTTGCTATCAATTCACAGCCTTGAGTAATTATAAAATTCATATATTACCCTGCAAATTGCAGTGGTTTGGAAACTGGATACTACTTTGAATCATTGTGTTGAGTATTAGATATTGCAACAGCCTAGAATGCAGGTAAAGAGATTTATGGACTAGCCGGTAAATGGATTTTGATAGGGGCGATAATAGATCCTTCTTTTTGCCTCTTCCTGATACTTATAATTAGATCACTAAATGTCACTTACTGGTCAGAATTGTTTATGAAGTCCAACTTTTCTGTAGTAGTATCTTAATATCGAATTTAATAATTCCTTATCCCCTGAGAACACTTCCATGTGATTATTGCATATTTTAGTTAAAGTAAGCCACCAGCCTAATGGAATTAGTTCACCTTCCTTTTTTATTTGTTTGTTTGTTTGTTTTTAAAGATTTTATTTATTTATTTATTCATGAGAGAGAGAGGCAGAGACACAGACAGAGGGAGAAGCAGGCCCTGTGCAGGGAGCCCAATGTGAAACTCGATCCCTGGACCGGGATCATGTCCTGAGCCAAAGGCAGATGCTCTACCACTGAGCCACCCAGGTGTCCCACACCTCCCTTTTTTAAAAAAAGATTTTATTTTTAAATAATCTCTATACCACCCAATATAGGACTTAAACCCACAGCCCTGAGATTGAGAGTCACATGCTCCACTGATTGAGCCAGCTAGGTGCCCCTGGAATTGGTCCAACTTCCTAATAATTTGCATTCAGTGTTCAATTTTAAAACACAGTTGTTTTGGTTTTTTCTTTTTTTTTTTCTTTTTTTTCTTTTTCTTTTCTTTTTTTTTTTTTAAGAAGCAGGTCTGAGAAGAGACTCACCTGTCTTTTTTTTTTTTTTTAATTTTTATTTTATTTATGATAGTCACAAAGAGAGAGAGAGAGAGAGAGGCAGAGACACAGGCAGAGAGAGAAGCAGGCTCCACGCACCGGGAGCCCGACGTGGGATTCGATCCCGGGTCTCCAGGATCGCGCCCTGGGCCAAAGGCAGGCGCTAAACCACTGCGCCACCCAGGGATCCCTGTTTTTTTCATTATAAACACTGAATTATAAGATTGTCTTCTAATTATTTTTCATTGCACATATTCAGCAGCATATCTCTGCTATGGATTTCTATAGGAAAATGTGTTTAGATTCCACTTACAAATTAATGGCTCATTTGACCGTTAGTGATTGTACTCTAAAAATAGTGATAAAAATCATATTACTCAAAGGTTACATGAGATTTTTTTTTTTAAGATTATTTATTTATTTATTCATGAGAGACACAGAGAGAGGGACAGAGACACAGGCAGAAGCAGGCTTCATGCAGGGAGCCTGATGTGGGACTCGATCCTAGGACTCCAGGATCACGCCCTGGGCTAAAGGCAGGTGCTACACCACTGAGCCACCCAGGTGTCCCGGTTACATGAGAATTTAATTAAAAGATCAAAAATTACTTTAGGTCAAGAAAAACTCAGTTCCTTAATGATTTTTAATTTACATGATATTTTCATTACCGATAAAATAGAGAATATATTCATAGAAAAAGTAACTGGAAAAATTAATTTAGTAGTCTTAATAGTTTTTAAAAATGTTTTCTTTTCCTATAGATCCAACATTTAGTTTAATGTTTGATGGCTGCTTTGAAGAAATTAATTTCAGTACTCCTTCGCTTGTAAGTTTTAATTTTGATCATATGTCACAATTCTATAAAAGGTGATTTATTATGATAGTGGCAGTGTATCTTCAGTATACTGTTGAGTAGGAATTAAGAGTGAACATCTCTGCCTTGTTTCTGAATTTGGGGCTAAAGTAGACATTCTTTTACCATTAAGTGTGATATCAGCTATATATTTTCATAAATGCACTTCATCAGTTACCTGTGTTTTTATTGTGAATGGTAGTTAAATTTTGTCACATACTTCCTATTTTTTGAGGCAATCATATGTTTGTCTTTTTAATTCTATTAATATGGTGAACGATGGTTATTTTTGAATGTCAGATCAGTCTTGTATATGATCATGATGTGTGTTACATCTTTTCTAAAGTTCTGGATTTGGGGATCCCTGGGTGGCACAGCGGTTTGGCGCCTGCCTTTGGCCCAGGGCGCGATCCTGGAGACCCGGGATCGAATCCCACGTCGGGCTCCCGGTGCATGGAGCCTGCTTCTCCCTCTGCCTATGTCTCTGCCTCTCTCTCTCTGTGTGACTATCATAAATTAAAAATAAATAAATAAATAAATAAATAAATAAATAAATAAATAAATAAATAAATAAATAAATAAATAAAGTTCTGGATTTGTTCATATATTATTATAGGCTTTCATGTCTACATTTATGAAGGATGATGGTGGATGGTTTCTAGGCCATTTGAAATTGATTAGGACATATATTTTTAGCTACTTTTTTTTTTTTTAAGATTTTATTTACTTATTCATGTGAGACATACGGAGGGGGGGCGGGGGGCAGAGACACAGGCAGAGGAACAAGCAGTCTCCATGCAGGGAGCCCGATGTGGGACTCGATCCTGGGTCTCTAGGATCAAGCCCTGGGCTAAAGGCAGCGCTAAACCACTGAGCCACCCGGGCTGCTCTAGTAGTTTCTTTAGAAATAGTATGCATTCTTAGTTTTCATAGTATGTGTGTGTGTGTGTGTGTGTGTGTGTATATATATATATATACACACATATATATACATATATATATTAGTATATATATTTTTAAGATTTTATTTATTCATTTGAGCATGAGTGGTGGTGAGGACAGAGAGGCAGAGGGAGAAGGAGCAGCAGACCCCTCACTGAGCAGGGAGCCCAATGCAGGGCTCAATCCCAGGATCCTGAGATCGTGACCTGAGCCAAAGGCAGATACCCAACTGGCTAAGCCACCCAGGCACCCTAGTTTTTCAGTGTATTTAGTGTTAGTATTATACTAATTTATGGAGAATCTAACAACCTTGCAAAGATAGAAGTCCGTTTACCATCCCTCTATCTTATATGTTTTCAAATGTTTTACATTTACTTATTATAAACTCCCAATATAATGCTCAGCTTTTTTGCTTTAGCCAGCTGTGTATATTTGAGAGAAATTAGGAGGAGAATAAAGCGTTGACTTTTATATTCTCCTATATACTTGTAATTTCTTTTTTTTATACTTGTAATTTCTAATATACTTCATTCCTTCCTGAAGATCTTTTTCTTTGATTTTCTCTTCAGCCTAAAGAATTTCATTAACAATTTTTATAGAGCTAGTCTGCAGGCAGTGGATTATATTAGGTTTCATTTACTTGAAAATGTCTATTTTTACTTCATTCTCAAAGAATATTTTCCCTTGGTATAGAAATCTGGGTTCTCAGTTTTTCCATCATTACTTTTTTTTTTTTTTTTTTTAAGTAGGCTCCACACCCAATACGGGCCTTGAACTCACCACCCAGAAATTAAGAGTCACATACTCTACCAACTGAGCCAGCCAGGTCCCCCTGCATCAGTACCTTAAAGATATCATAGCATTGTCTTTTGGTCACTGCTATTTCTTTCTTTTTTAAATTAATTAATTAATTAATTTTATTGGTCACTGCTATTTCGGATTATAAGTCACTTTTTCCTTTTTGCCTCCTATGTAATATGTCATTTTTTTCTGGATGCCTTCAAGATATTCCTTTTTTTTAATGTTTTTTTTAATGTATTTTTTTATTTATTTTTTATTATTTTTTTTAATTTATTTATTTATGATAGTCACAGAGAGAGAGAGAGAGAGAGGCAGAGACACAGGCAGAGGGAGAAGCAGGCTCCATGCACCGGGAGCCCGATATGGGATTCGATCCTGGGTCTCCAGGATCGCGCCCTGAGCCAAAGGCAGGTGCCAAACCGCTGCGCCACCCAGGGATCCCTAATGTATTTTTTTTATTGGAGTTTGATTTGCCAATATATAGTGTAACACCCAGTGCTCATCCCATCAGGTGCTCCCCTCAGTACCTGTCACCCAGTCACCCCATCCCCCTGCCTACTTCTCCTTCAATTACCCCTTGTTTGTTTCCCAGAGTTTGGAGTCTTTGAGATATTCTTTTTGTTATTTTCAACAATTTGCCTATGATGTGCCTAGGAGTTATTTTTCTTCATATCTATCCTGCTTATGGTTCTTGGATATCTACAATCCATAAATATATGTCATTCCTCCAATGAAGGACTTTTTTCTTTTAATATTTTATTTATTTATTTGACAGAAAAACAATATTTTATAATATTTTATATATAATATATATAATATATAAAAATATATAAAATAATATTTTATTTATTTATTTGACAGAGCACAGCAGGGGGAGGGCAGAGGGAGAGGGAGAAACAGGCTCCTAGGGAGAGGGAGAAACAGGCTCCTAGCCGAGCAGGGTGCCTCATGCAGAGCTTGATCTCAGGGTCCTGGGATCATGACCTGAGCGGAAGGCAGATGCTTAACCAACTGAATCACTCAGGCGCCCCCTAAGGGACATACTTGAACTTATTTTTCAAATTTATTTCATGCCCATTTTCCTTTTCCTTCTTGGGAATTTAATTACAGGTATGTTAAACATTTTACATTGTCCACATGCCACTACAGTATGCTGTTCTCCTCCCCCTCCTAATTTTTTTGTTTGTACTTTTGATTTGATCCTTTTATATTGATTTGTCTTTAAATTTACTGACACCTTTTTTTTTTTTCTGTCATCTCCATTCTTCTGTGAGGCCCATCCAGTGAAATTTTTATTCTGATATTATGGTTTTTAGTTTTATAATTTGCTTCTTTTTATGGCTTCTATTTTTCTTCTGGGATTTCTTATGTTTGTTGATTATGAGCAGATTTTCTTTAAGCATAGAATTTTGCTAGCTGTTTTAAAATTCTAATTCCAGCATCTTTATCGTCTTGTGATTAAGTCTACTGATTGTCTTGCCTCTGAGGAATTAGTTACTCTGTTTCTTTGTGTAGTAGTTTTAGATTTTTATCTTGTACTTTGCAAGTGGTATGTTGTACATACTCTGGATTCTGTTATATTCCTCTAAACAAATATTCTCCTGTAGTAGGTAGCAGCTAAAGTTTCTGTTCAGGTCTTTTATTTTTATTTTATTTTTATTTATTTTATTTTTTTTGTTCAGGTCTTTTAGTTTTAGCTGGGCTGCTTTGAGACAGGCCCACACATGTGAAGTTCAGGCATCAACCAGGGATTTGCATTCTTCTTTAGAATTTCTGTTTCACTACTTTCACAGACCTCCCCTCACTTTCCAGCTACTGCCATCATCCCAAACTCTGTCCTCTGATTCAAGCCAGTAACACTGTGAGTTTCTGTCTGAGTTTCAGCCACCACTGCTGCATCCTTTCCTCAGTCAGAAATCAATTTAAAGGAGGCATTTCACCCAGGGCCTTTTTTTTTTTTTTTGTCCAAGTATTGATTTCCCTTCAGTAATCTTCTGCATTTAGTTACTCTCTTGTGCCTTCAAATAATGTGTTTTTTAATATTTATTTGTGGGTTTTTAAATTTTATTTTATTATTATTTTTTTTATTTATGATAGTCACACAGAGAGAGAGAGAGAGAGACAGAGACATAGGCAGAGGGAGAAGCAGGCTCCATGCACCGGGAGCCCGACGTGGGATTTGATCCCGGGTCTCCAGGATCACGCCCTGGGCCAAAGGCAGGCGCCAAACCGCTGCGCCACCCAGGGATCCCTATTTGTGTTTTTTTTTTTAAGAATTATATATTTATTCATAGAGACAGAGAGAGAAGCAGAGACACAGGCAGAGGGAGAAGCAGGCATCATACAGAGAGCTTCACGTGGGACTCTATCCAAGGTCTCCTGGATCACACCCTGGGCTGCAGGTGGCGCTAAACTGCTGCGCCATCGGGGCTGCCCTTAATATTTATTTATTTGTAGTTGATTATAGAGTTTATTGTTATTACTGATGGCAAGGTTTGTCTGAGAGTAGGTACTTCATTATTGAAAGCAGAATTCCTAGTTTGTGGGAAGCAGAAGTTCCAGAAGTGTGCAAGAGTAGTGTATGTGTATAGAATAAAGTCTCAGATTTAATAGGGGAAATCTTTTTGTTAATTCTCTTATTTATTTTAAGGTAAAATGCTAGTGGTCTTGTAAAGTCTGCAGAATGTAAATATAATTTTATTTGTTTTTAGCTTCTCAAGGTAAAAAGCTTTCCATAAATGGGGGGAAGAGAATAGTATGTATTTTGTTGTTTTATTATTATTATTTTTAAAGATTTTATTTATTTATTCATGAGAGACATAGAGAGAGAGGCAGAGACACAGGCAGAGGGAGAAGCAAGCTCCATGCAGGGAGCCTGACGTGTGGGACTCGATCCCGGGTCTCCAGGATCAGGCCCTGGGCCGAAGGCGGCGCAAAACCGCTGAGGCACCTGAGCTGCCCTATTTTGTTGTTTTACAAATAATATTATAGCAATATTGATGGATCACTAAATAAAAAAATTTTTATGTGGTCCATATTTTTTTTTAGATTTTATTTATTTGTTTGTTTATTTGAGAGAGAGAGCATAAGTGGTAGGGAAGGACAGAGGGAGAGGGAGAAGCAGACTCCACTGAGAGCCTCCAATACAGGGCTCAATCCCAGGACTCTGAGATCATGACCTAAGCTGAAGGCAGACATTTAACCAACTAAGCCACCCAGGCATCCCTTGGTCCATTTATTCTTAGGAAATCACATGGGGGGACACCTGGGCTCAGTGGTTGAGCATCTGCCTTCGGCTCAAGGCGTGATCTCAGAGTCCTAGGATCGAGTCCCACATCGGGCTCCCTGTATGGAGCCTGCTTCTCTCTCTGCCTGTGTCTCTCCCTCTCTGTCTCTGTGTCTCTCAAGAATAAATAAATAAAATCTTAAAGAAAAAAATCACATGGGGTTTGGGTTTTGTTTTTTGGGGGGGGGGGGTTGGTTGTTTTTTCATTTTTTCCTAATGTTTCTTATTTACATACATTTATGCATTTGTGCATGCATGATACAATTTTCTAATTCTGGTTTTTAAAAATTATATAAGTATTTTTCAGTATTATTATAGTATTCATATTTATAGTTTTAATTGCTGTAAAATATTCCATCAAGTTGTATCATTACTTAATCTTAAAGCAATTTCTCAAACTTTAATAAAATTGCCTCCAGCATTTATGGAAAATCTATAAAATTTCCTTCCTGTTTTAGACCAAATACAGTTACTAAAATAAGTATACATAAAACATTTTTAATTTGTACGTATATTCCTTTATATTTTTCTAGATTAGTTTCATTCTCAAGAGCTAAAATAATGTGAATTTTAGTTAAATTTGTCTACTTTTAGATGTGTATTACTGATGTATTCCTGTTTGACTCTGCAATTCACCAATTTTCTTTTTCTTTCTGTTTCTTTTTCTCAGCGTAATGTGGCCAGCTACCTACAAATGATCTGCTTGGCTGAGAACTTTAGAACTGATGTGAAAGACTTTGTAACATTGTTAACTGCAAATACTTGTGATATCAGAAAAAGTATCCTTTACTTACAATTCTGGATTAGAAGTGGAGGTGGATTTTTAGAAGAAAGGCCATTATCCCTTTGTCGTAAGTTGATCTAAGAAAAATTTCTACAGTGAGGCCCTATGTTAAAGTACATGCTATACCAAATTATCTGAAAGATTTTTAAAATTTTGAGCATCCATGTATCACGTTAATCTTGAAAATAAACATGTATGTCAACTTTGTTTATAAAAATTTTATAAACATTAAAAGTGGGTTAAATAGAGTTAAACTACATGGAACAAATTTTTATACATTTATAAGCATAGTTTCTTTCCCTTTTTTCCAAAGATTGATTGATTGATTTGATTGAATGATTGATTTTAGAAAGAGAGAGAGAACACGGGGTAGGTAAAGGGAGAGTCTCAAGCCGACTCTGTGCTGAGTGTGGAATCCAACCCAGGGCTCAATCTCAAGACCCTGAGATCATGAACTGAACTAAATCAATAGTCAGACACTTAACCAACTGAGCCACTCAGGCGCCCCATAATCATAGTTTTTTATAAGCAAGTAGGATGATATTATTTAGCAATTAGCTTCCTTTTTTTACTCCTTAGAAAACATATTGGTGAATTTTCCATATATATAAATTATTTTTATATGACTGTGAGTTTTTAGTTTCTTCACTAGTCTATAATTCTATTTTTCATAAGAACTTTATAATTTAAGAAATGTTTTATTTCTTATCAATCTTCAGTCATTGTTACCTAATTGAAGTCACAGACATTTATTGAGGACTTTCTCCATGCCAGGTCCTGTGTTTACATGAATAAGACATGGTTCCTTCCCTGAAGAAGTTCATAGTTTGTGGTTTTCATGCTCCATAGTCTGTTCTATAGTTACAGATCCTGCTCTGGGAAGTACACAAATATTTAAATAAAACCAAGGTGAAGTTCTGTAATATTAATCCCCTGTCAAGTTTTTTTTTCTTTGATCAGTTCAAAATTTTAATGTGTTAAAATTTTTTTTAATGTATTATTCTTTTTCATAATAGCAATTGTATATATTTAATTCAGTGTGAGCCTGTATCTTTAACTATTTCTTAGAAGTAAATATGATAAATAAGACAAGGAAAATATGCTCTTATAAAAAAACAAACTAGTAATTATTGCCATGCTATTGGATATAAAATGTTATGTCAGGAATTTTAAAAGATGAAATCTTAGTATAGCATTATTTTTTTTCTTGAAGACTTTATATGCATTTTATTTGTCTTTCTTAAACACAGATACATACTCATTGGAAATTCAAACAGTGCAGAAATATATAAAGTAAAAAGTAAAAGATCTTCCCTACTTCTTAAAGTTAGTCACCATGAAAGCTTTATCTATGCATGTAAAAATATTGCTGCCTACTTTTTTAGCAAAGTTAACCAATACTATATATACGGTTAAACAATTTGCTGTTTTTTACTTGATAATTAGTTAGTACGTACAATTCTAGCCCTCTCTTTCACAGCTGCATCCTATTCCATAGTAGTGAATGGATATAACATAATTTAATTAACCATTATTTATTAAAGGAAATTGAAGTTATCTTCAGTTTGTTATTAAAATATGCAGTGAATATCTATACACATCCTTGAGCTTATCCGTCAGTACTTCCATTGGAGAGAAGTCTAGAAGTATAGTGGCTGGCCCAAAGGCTAGAATACATTTTACATTCCAATAGGTATTGTCAGGTTGCCCTCCCAAATATAATTGTCCTGATTTATGTTCCCATGAATAGTTTATGATGGCTTTTTAATGTATACTTCTGAGAGAACTAGGTTACCAGTTGCTTTACTTTTGCCAGTTTAAAAGGTGAGAAGCAAATATCTTATTTTAGTTTGCATTTCCTTGATCAGTAGTGAAATTGCACATCTTTTTATGAGTTCATTAATTATTTGTATTTTTCCTGTGACTTGTCTGTTCATAGTCCTTGCACTTTTTTCTTTTGGATTGTTTTTAAGGCCACCACCACCACCCCTATTAACCTCCGTATGCTAGAAATGTTTGTATTATACTCTTTATGAATTAAATACATATGTGAAGAACAAAATGGGACTGTAAGTCCAAAAGGTGCCAAAAGATCTTAGATTTTAAATAATTGTTTGCTACAATTTATAAAAATATAGATAGCTTAAGATTTTCTTTTATTAATTTTGTAGGAAATAGCAGAAACACTCAACTTGTTTGCTCTGAGGATGGCCCTGATTCCAAAAATAAACCTAAAAGTACTAAGAGGAGTCCTACAGACCTTCCCAAATGTGACACCGGCTGTGTTGAGACCTTGTTTGGCCTTAAGAACATTTTTTCCTCATCTGAAGATTTATTTTCATTTCTAAAGGTATTTTCAATATCTAATGTGGGATATCAAATTTATATTCCTTTTCATCTTCATAACATTCATTCCCATCTTTTGAATCTTAAGGTTAATTTAAATTTACATATAATTTTTATAGGCTTTAGATTTCTGATTTTAACATACTATACCACTTTGATAAGTGGTGCATAGACAGATCTCTAAATACATATTATAGGATTTTTTTTTCTAAGATTTTATTTATTTATTCATGAGAGACACAGGCAGAGGGAGGAGAAGCAGGCTTCCAATGCAGGAGCCCAGTGTGGGACTCAATCCAAGAATTCCAGAGGCAAAGGCAGACGCTCAACTGCTGAGCCACCCAGGCATCCCAATATTATAGGATTTAGACTAGAATTTAGAAAGATTTCAGATTAAAAAGACAGTTTAAGAAAGGTAGTTCTTAAATAAATGAGCTTCTGTTGAATTGGGGTATAAACTATTAGAAAATTTAATTGTGAGGCAGCCCAGGTGGCTCAGTGGTTTAGCACCAACTTCAGCCCAGGGTGTGATTCTGGAGTCCCAGGATCGAGTCCCACATCGGGCTTCCTGCATGGAGCCTGCTTCTCACTCTGCCTGTGTCTCTCCCTCGCTCTCTGTCTCTGTGTCTCTCATGAATAAATAAATAAATATTTTAAAAAAAAAGAAAATTTAATTCTTCAAATTTTAATAGTCTAAATTTAGTTTTTAGACTCAGAACTATTTTGATGAATTAAGGGAGCATACGTCAATAAAATTATGAGAGGGTAGCAACTCATTACTTTTAAGATAGAATAAGGATGCCACTATATTCATATAGGTAGGAAAATGTTTAGACTATGTTCTAACACTTCTTCACTCAAAATTGTTTTTCAGCACAAAATCAGAACAAAGGAAGAATGTCATCAGTTCATCCAGCTTCTTACAGAATTCCGAATGCAAAATGTAGATTTCTTACATAGTAATCTTGAGTTCATTCTACCACTACCTGTTAATATCATTCCAGAAACAGAAAACTTCTATGGTTCATCAGTAAGTGTGGACAGCAGTACAGCAACAAAACATATGAAATGTCTTGCTAGGAAACATTCTGAAGGAGAGAAGCCATTGAAAAAGCCACAAAAAAAGAAACAAAAGAAAAAGATGGTAATTTTAGATGATAGCGACTTGTTTGACACCGAATTGGATTTCTCTAATGAATTTCTTAGCCGTTCTCCTGCATCTTCCTCAAATTCAGAAGACAGCAAAGCCAGAGACAAAGAAAGCAATCCAGATGCAAAGAAACTGAACAACTGTTTAGAGTCTAACATGGAATCTATTCCTTGTCCTAAAACACCAGCAGAAAAAAAATGTTCTGCTCTTGTTTCTCACTGTTTAAATTCTCTCACTGAGTTCATGGATAACATGTCCTTCTTAGATGCTCTTTTAGTTGATGTAAGAGAACAAAAGGAATTTGGTAAAAATGACTTTAGTTGGACAAATGTTAAAAGCGGACTTTGTGATGAGTTTAGTCTCGAGACTAATGATGGATGGACTTCTCAGAGCTCTGGAGAATTAAAGGCAGCTATAGAAGCACTCAGCTTTACTAAATGTTCATCTACTATTTCAAAAGCACTGGAAACCTCCTTGAATTCTTGCAAGAAATCAGGAAGAGATCCAACTAAAGAGCTTACTCTCTCCATTTCACAAAAGCGCAACAATGTATACTTTAGTCAGTCAGCAGCTAATTTAGAGTAAGTCATCCTTTAACTTTTGTTTTTTCAATAACAGATGATAAAGAGGAAATTATTCATTTCTTTTTACTAATTTTGAAATGCTGGGCTTTATTGATCCCAGGTTAAACACTTAATATTGGGGCGCCTGGGTGGCTCAGCAGTTGAGTGTATGCCTTTGGCTCAGGGCGTGATCCCAGGATTCCGGGTCAAGTCCCACATTGGGCTCCTGTGGAGCCTGCTTCATCCTCTGCCTGTGTCTCTGCCTCCCTCTGTGTCTTGTGAATAAATAAATCTAAAAGAAACAAACACTTAATAATGTAGCTTCTAATAAGACAGGGAGACCAGCCTGATGGTTAGGAAGAAAAACGAGATATTAGAAGACTCTTGAATAACAGGGAATGGGGTTTGGATATGCTTGGGGCAGATGGTGGGTAGCCATTAAAGATTCTTTTGGTATGGGAGTGACTGTGTTGAAAATGATATAGGAAAAAAAAAATACGGGAAGTTAACCTGGAATCTGGTTAATCTAGTCTTTTTTTTTTTTAATTTTTATTTATTTATGATAGTCACACACACACACACACACACAGAGAGGCAGAGACACAGGCAGAGGGAGAAGCAGGCTCCATGCACCAGGAGCCCGATGTGGGACTCGATCCCGGGTCTCCAGGATCGCGCCCTGGGCCAAAGGCAGGCGCCAAACCGCTGCGCCACCCAGGGATCCCTGGTTAATCTAGTCTTAAGAAAGACTAGAAACTGGTTGTATTTGGGATTGCTGCATTTTTCTTGGGCATTAAAAATAAAAAGTAATGCATTACTTTTAATTTACAGCAGTGCCTGGAAGAGGATAGCAGTCATTAAAAGTGTATTTTCTAGCAGATCTCTTCTAAACCTGGGTAACAGACAAGCTAGTATAACTGAGTACTTGCCAACTCTTCGGAACATTTGTAGGACTGAGAAGCTAAAAGAACAAGGAAAAAATAAAAGAAGGTAAAGGCTCTATATAAATAACATTGTATATAGCTATTTGAAGATTAATAAATATTCTCATCTGATTCTTAAAAATTGCATTTTTCCTTGTAATTTTGACAGGTTCCTGCACTATCTTGAAGGGATTCATCTTAACATTTCGAAAGAGACGGTGAACGCTCTGGCAGCTGGCTTCCCTTAACATCTACATTACCAATGCCTTGTACAGATTATTATGTGTTCCTCAAGATACATTTCTATATTGATCTTCATGGAAGAATTTATTTCTCTTAATGTACATTTAAAAAAGGACTATTTGTATATTATTAGTGTGCAAATATTTAAAGTGAAAAAATTTGAGTCACAAATTGTATTTATGATTGTGGTGATTTTTTTTTCTGAAACTTTTTGTATTGCTTTAGTGTTGTTGTATTTTTGTGTGAGTGAGCTGTTCTAGAAGGTAGAATTCACTAAATATTTCTAAAGGTGTTGCACTGTTAATCCAAAATTTTTCTTTCCTGTTAATTTTAACCCACCTCTCTCCAGCCTGTCAGTACTCTGTCAAGTTGTATATATGAATCATCTAGGAGATAATCTAGTTTACACAATACAAAATTATGTAATACATAAGAACTTCCTAGGGAAGAAATTATGCATCATTTTTCAAAAAGTACCATCTTCCCAATAAGCTTATTTTTAGTGTATTCCTCCAGCATATTTTACCATTGAATCATTGAATATTGACAAAGTGAAAACAAGATTATGAATTGTCATTTTCATAAATCCTTTTTTAGCAACCATACATGTGATATCTTGTATATTTTGCCAACTCACATCATTTGCTTGTACAATTTTTGTATTTTTATATCAGTATTTTATTTCATAAAGATATTAATGGTGTTAATATATCTATTTTGGACAAACTGCTTATTCATTAAAATTTTAACAAAGGATATTACTATATGAACTTTCTACATCATAGCCATTTCCACTTCAGGTTGGTTTTGGAGAAAGTGTGTTTTTTTTTAATTACAAGATCTTTAAATCCCACATTTTACTTCAAATCATTTTTGCTATTGCATAATTAGGTATATCTGAAAATAGTTTCCTATTTTAAGTGTTTATATTTATTAGCCTAGAATTCAGTTACATTATCTGGTGAATTATATATTTACCTCAAAGGTAAGGATCCTAATTTTGTACAGATGGAAAATACTGATGTGTATACCTGTTTACAAATGTGTATGAAAGATATGTTTTACCTCTTATTTGTTCAGTCTACTTTTTCATTGATAGTATGTTGATTTAATTAAAGGTTACAGGTTTTGCTCTTGTACAAAAGAAGAGATCTGAAGTTTTGTGGGTTTTTAAGTATATGAATTTTTTTCTGTTGCATACTAGCATTCACTATTTGTAGAGGACTTACCTGTTAATTTGGTCTTACTAGAAAATTCTGGTAATTCTCAGTAACTGAGAAAAAAAGTAAAAATCAAGAAATAATGGGAATATTTCTAATAGGGACACATAAGATTTTCTTTTTGGTTTGGGGGGAAATTATGAATTCTTTTTTTTAAGATGTATATATTTATTTTAGAGGGAGCGAGAGCACAAGTATGAGGAACAGGGAGAGGGAGAAAGAATTTCAAACAGACTCCACCCTTGTGGGATGCATGGGTGGCTCAGTTGGTTGGGTGTCTTGTCTTTGGCTCAGGTCACGATCCCAGGGTTCTGGAATCGAGCCCCACATCAGGCTCCCTGGTCAGTAGGGAGCCTGCTCCTCCTCCCTCTGCTGCTCCCCCTGCTTGTGCTCATGTGCTCTGTGAAATAAATGTATAAAAACTTAAAAAAAAAAAAAAAAAGGCTCTACCCTGAGCAGAGTGTAGAGCCCAACATGGGGCTTGATCTCAGCATCCTGAGATCACAACCTGAGCTAAAACCAAGAATTCAACAGTTAACCAACTATACTACCCAGGCACCTTGAAAATTATGAATACTTAAAGGTGGTAAATTCCTTTAAGACTTAGATCCACTTTTGAGTTAAAGTAACTAAATTGATAGCTTTTTCAGTACTTAGCATCTTATCCTGTAAATGTCTAAAATGAACAAATTTTCACAAAGCTATTTCCAGAAATATGTGGGAGGTACAATGCCACATATCTGGCATGAACAACTGGATGGTTGGTGAAGCTATTTATCAAAGTACCAGAATATTGGCAAAGGAGAGGATTTGAAGGAAAAAAGGATTATTTGAGACATATAACTTGGGATACCAACAGCAGATCCAAGGTGATATTTGTGTACAACCATATGTAAATGTAGAGATTTACAAGTGAATGACAAGTCCAGACTGTATCCCAGATTCCCTAGCGAGTTGGGAGATGCTAGAAGAGAGGACTTCTACTTATTTTACATGATTATTTGAATGTTCTTCTAACAAGCATATTTCATTTTACAGATTAAAGGAAAAATGTGATGCTTTGACATTAGAGACTTGGGTTTAAGACTGCTAAGATATGAGGGCCTGAACTAAGTCAAATGTAGTGGGAAATGTGTTAGGAAAAAAAATGCTACTCTTCTCAAAAGATGGTTTATCTAGGAGTGCCTGAATGGTGTAGTCAGTTAAGCCCCTGACTCTTGGTTTTGACTCAGATTGTGATTTCAGAGTCCTAGGTTCAAGCCCCAAGTCAGGATCCATGCCTAACATGGAGTCTGGTTGGGATTCTCTCCCCTAATCTTTAAAAAAAAAAAAAAAAAAAAAAAATGTTGGTCTATCCAAGTAAAATATTTCGAAGTGAAAAAAAAAAAATGAACCTATTAGACAAAGCTTGTTTGTTCTGGGCCTGATAGAATTGATGAAAATCACCTTTTGGAAGCAGTACATCGAACCACATACTACTTACAGAATTAACAGAATTTCATAAATTGTGTTCCTGATTATATTTAGTGTTATTCCCATGATGAATTCCACCCAGAAAAGTCATTATTCACTCTTTTAATGATGCAAATCCTTTAGTATAGGATGGAATTAGGTTTTCAGGGGGAATAACTTTCTTGTTTGGTCTGTTTAGGAGACCTCTTACTTTTAACACGTAAACCCAAAAGGTTCAGAATCTCTTAAGGTATTTATTGACTTGGCTTATTCTGTGAACAATTCAACAGCCGGAAGTCTGACTTTAAACATCCAAATACAAATGTTTTCTTCTCCATAAACATGGATGTTAAAAACAGTTGGCTTTATGGCTTTAGAGCTAATAAATATAAATTAATATAACATCAGAGTTCTTTTTATTAACCTCAGCATTTTAAGGTTCGGTGTCAAAAACTGCTAATTCATAGAAGGCAACGGCTTGTAATAGGGAATCATATAACTCTTCTGCTCTCTTTTGCTCAGTAGATGAAAACATCTGTCTGTAGCGTACAATCTTCTCCTTAGGGAAGACAACCCGAGGGTCTTCCTTCAGAACAGACTCTGTGAGGAGCTGCTTCACCAGCTCTTTTCCACTAGTCCGTGTGTCCCCAATCATCAGTTCAAAGTGCTTCCCCACTCCATTTCGATTCATGCTCAGCACCCGATGCTGGCCATCCTGGGCAAACGTTTTGTTTAATAAGGCATACAGCATGGCTTCCATGATATGAAAATGTAACAGTAGGGGAAACCGAGATGTGTTCTGAATTGAAAGCCCTATTTTTTCCAGAACGTAGAAGTCAGCTGTAGGTATCTTTGAAACGACTGAAGAAATCTTTAAAAAAAAAAAAAAAAAATGAAAAAAATGAGTGAATAGAAATAATTAAGTTTCGTTGTTTGGGTTCCTTCTCCCGTTTCTATTTTTAAAATACATAATGTACATTATACTATTACTGTTTTTGAAAACTGAAAAATAATTTTATGGAGAAGTCGGGACAGCCATGTTCTGCTCATGGTTCTATCTGGAATAAACTGAGCTAAGGCAAATCACTTAGTCCTCCCAAGTACTAGTTTCTTCATCTGTAAAATGGACTTCAAAATTTCTAAAATCTACTGACTTTAAGATTAGACAATTTAAAATGTTTATTAACCTTTTAAAAATATGTAGAGCATAGGGTTAGAATAACTAGCCTCCATCAGAGGTGCCTGGGTAGCTCAGTGGGTTGAATGTTTGACTCGATCTCAGCTGGGGTCTTAACCTCAGGGTTGTGAGTTCAAGCCCTATGTTGGGTTCCACACTGGGTGTGGACCCTACTTAAGAAAAAAAATACCTAGCCTACAATCCTGTCAGATGCCCTGATTGATTATACCAGTTTTCATATATGTAATCAGGATGGTAATTACTGCCCATCTCACAAGGTTCTGAAGACTCCAAAAAGACAATTAGTGAGGCATTCTGAAAAATAAGCTTTGGGGCGGCTACGTGGCTCACTCAGCTAAGTGTCTAACTCTTGATTTCAGCTCAGGTCATGATCTCAGGGTCCTGGAATTGAGCCCCACATTTGCTCTAGGATTCTCTCCCTATGTCCCTACCCCCAACCTTGCTCTCTCTCTAAAGTAAATAAATTTTTTTTTTTTTTTAATGAAAAATAAGGGGTGCCTGGGTGGCTCAGTTAGTTGAGCATTTGCCTTCGGCTCAGGTCATGATCTCAGGGTCCTGGGATCAAGCTCTACATCGGGCTGGGCTCCCTACTCAGCAGGGGTGTCTGCTTCTCCCTCTCCCTCTGCCCTTTCTCCTGCACGCACATTCTCTCTCAAATGAATAAACAAAATCTTTTTAAAAATTTAAAATAAGCTTTATAAATAAGAGTGATGAAGTCCTGTAATATTTAGAATAATGTACTTTACCACCAATTTTCTCAGTATCTGCCTTTAATATATTAAGGTATTTCATGAACCAAATGAAGATTCAAATTTTGAAAATCATAGGTGACAGAAAACATGATAGGAATGGGTAATTAAAAAAAAAAAAAAAAGAATGGGTAATAATAACCCAAAGGAAATCTATCTGTAGTATTACATTACATTCCCTTTAGGACTAGAAGGTTAAACCACACAAGGAGATATCTAGCAGGCAGGAATCTAGAGGGGCAGCTGCTTTACCTTTTGTAAATAGGCAGATGATAAGTATGTTCCTTTCATCAATTGGCAACAGTCATTCTGCTGCCAGTCCAGCACTGCCAATTTACGATCCAGGTGAGCCCAAGCAATTCTTCGAGTTCCAAAAACAATGGATACGATACTAGTAACTGCCTAAAACAAAAAGGCTGGTTTAATTAAAAGTATAAACATTTTAAGAGATACAAAATTTAAACTATAAACTCATAATGCTCAATTAGGTTTTTTTTTTTTTTTTAAGATTTTATTTATTCATGAGAGACAGACAGAGAGAGAGGCAGAGACACAGGCAGGGGGAGAAGCAGGCTCCATGCAGGGAGCCCGATGTGAGACCTTTTTTTTTTTTTAAAGACTTTTTATTTATTTATTCATGAGAGACACAGAAAGAGAGGCAGAGAGGAGAGGAGAAGCAGGCTCCATGCAAGGAGTCTGATGTGGGGCTCGATCCATGTGGGAATCTGGGATCACGCCCTGAGCCGAAGGCAGACGCTCAACCTCAACCACTGAGCCACCCAGGTGCCCTGATTCAGTAATTCTTATGTACACTAAAGCTTGAGGATTGTTGAGCTAAAGAACCAAAAGGAGGTCTATATTTTGTAGATGTCTGGGCATCCAGACTATTCTGCCTTTAGTGGATATTCATTCCTTAGCAGTGAAAGGGAGATAGGTATAGAATTACACAGTGGTCCCGCTTCTCTGCCTTTGTTTCTGTGGAACACACTTATTTATCCCTATAACTAAATGAACTATGTGCGGGTGAAGTGATGCCATTGTACTCCAGCCCAGACTTGGCGGAGTTAAATCCATGCGTCCAATGATCTATTACGCATTTCCCCTTAGAAGCCCTACAGGCAACCTGAATACAGTACGTTAAAAACCAACTCCTCTTCCCCTACCTTCCCAAGTTGATCTGCTTCCTATCATCTTAACAGTGCCATTTATTCGCTGCAATTAAAGTAGGTTTAAGCTCCCCCATCCCAAATATCAATTTACCCTCATCATCTCTGGTCTTTCTTGTCATGGCCACTGTCTTCTGTTCTTAATGCTTTGTTATATAACAGGCACCTTACAGATCCCTACCTCTAGTCTAGCCTTCTATGGCCCATCTTCCACACAGCAGTCTGTGATGGTTCTGATGTAAATGCTGTGCCTGAATGTTGCATGCTTTGGTGACTTCCTGGAGCTCTCAGGATAAAGCAAGGTACTTTTGCAAAAATCCGCCTTCCCGTCTGCACATTTCCAGGGTCTGGGTCTGAGTGTGTGAGGTGTCACATAGCCTATCTGTGTGGACATGTGGTGAAATAACTTCTGTTTACTATTTACTCATCCTCCTAGTCTTCAGGAAGTCTTCTCGGACCATGTCTCCTCTCTACAGCCTAATTGTTGTGTAGTGGCATTTCTTATAATGTATGTGTATGTTCCTTGTTTCCTGGCATCTAGCACAGTCGCCAGGAACATTTGAATATTTGAATGCCTACTTTGGGTTAGGTAAAGGTTGTCTATAAACCGACAGCTACTGGCTATCTTTTAATAATAGTTATTCTTGCATTTCTTTAACAATTCAGTTCATAAACTGGAAGTATTTTTCTTTGTTTTAAAAATTTATTTATTTTAGGAAGAGAGTGGGGGGTCAGAGGGAGAAAAAGTCTTCAGCATATTCCTTGCTGAATGTGGAGCCTGATGAGGGGCTCGATCTCATGACCTGAGTATGAAACTAGGAGTCAGATGCTGAACCAACTGATCCATCCAGGTGCCCCAGTATATTTCTATCATATAAACTAATTGAGCATTGGGCAGCCCCGGTGGCTCAGCGGTGTAGTGCCGCCTTCAGCCCAGGGTGTGATCCTCTGTGTCTCTCATGAATAAATAAATAAAATCTAAAAAAAAAAAAAAAAAAGTATTACTGAACCAGGTTGCACACAGTGCATCACGGGCAACGGATTTTTTTTTCAAGGACTACTGCATGAGGGACGCCTGGGCTCAGCAGTTAAGCGCCTGCTTTAGGGCTAGGGCATGATCCTGGAATCCCGGGATCGGATCCCTCATCGGGCTCCCTACATGGAGCCTGCTTCTCCCTCTGCCTATGTCTCTGCCTCTCTCTGTGTGTCTCTCATGAATAAATAAATTAACATCTTAAAAAAAAAAAAAAAAGACTACTGCATGACTTTCTCCATACAAAATGACTTTCTTGAGAAAAAAAAACTTTATTTGGAAGTCAGTACAATTGTATTACATACAAAATGACTTTAGAACCTATCCAAGTAAGACTGCAATTCCATTATAATGAGTATAAATAGTATTTGTAGTCAAAACTCTGAAGGGAAATCCAAATCCTGAAAAATTTGGTTCAAATATGTTCTAGATCAACTGCAGGAGTTCTATCACTGGCCCATGAATGGACTTCATGAAACCTACAAGTCCTCTGAAAGTATATGCAATATTCTACGTAAATGTGTTTTTTGTTTTCTGAAAAGAGGGTCCCTAGCTTTTATCAGGTTTTCAGAAAGTATCCATAAACTAAGACTGGTCCAGAAAAAATGTGCTTACTCTCAGTATGGGATGAGAGAATATTTTATCACGTATTGCTACACAGGACCTACGCTTCTCCTCTGAGATTTAATGTTTGACATGCCACATGATTCTAAGATTTGTTTTTTTAAGAAACACTGAAAAGGATCTGCTTATAGAATGCTTTTTAAGAGGAAGAGGGAGGGACAGAAAATAAGTCAAGCTGAAAAGACCAGTATAATGTTCTGAAGTCATTCCCTGGCCATAACCCTCTTTGCATCTTAATTTCTCATTACTCTCGATATAACCCTCAGATGCAATCAGTTCCTCAATTCCTCTTAAATAAACCTTGCACAAACCTATCTCTCTACACATATTCTTTCTTCCTAGAATGCCGGCCTCCTCCAACAAGCCTCATTCTCTCTGAGATTCAGGTTTTGTTCTATCTATCTGTCAACTTTGCCCACCAGGCACAGCCCATGGTTTTCGGTCCTCCTCACTGCCCACTTACCCTCTCTACATCTCATTCTTCTGTACTGATCACATACCAAACTAAACTATAAGCTTATGCCGTAGTGTAACAGACCTTAAGAAAACGATATACCAGAACGCCTGGGTGGCTCAGTGGTTGAGCATCTGCCTTCAGCTCAGGGCATAATCCTGGGGTTCCAGGATCCAGTCCTATATTGGGTTCCCCGTCAGAAGCCTGTTTCTCCCTCTGCTTATGTCTCTGCCTCTCTCTCCCTGTCTCTCGTGAATGAATGAATGAATGAATGAATGAACAAATCCCTTTAAAAAAAAAAAAGAAAAGAAAAATGATATACCTTAAGCCTCTCTCTTTCTATTTCTGGTTTGATGAGCTTTCTCAAGAGCCGGTTGTCCTGGAACTTTCTTTTTTTCCCTTCAGTCTCTGGACAAAGAATGGAGTTACAAACTTGAATAGCAGTTTTATACTGGAACAGGGGCACATTCATTAAACTCTCCAAATGCTGAAACGGCCCAAACTTCTCTCTGTGCTCGATAATATTGACGGATTTCCTTCCACGAAGCAATCTGAAAGCTTCGAGTTCTTTATTAGATGCTGTATTCAACACATGCAAGATGGAAGCCTGCTGCTCTGAAGAGAAGAGCTTGTCAAGTTCATTTCCAGAATCTTTTGTATTTTCATCACAAAAAGCAGCATTGGGAATGATCTTCTTAGGTGCAGTGCATTTCTTCCGACAGTAGGAATTAGGTATCACTTGGAACAAGGATGACCCTAACGGAACTGGAAAACATCGCCACCTTCCTAAAAGGGAAATTTAGCCAAATGTTAAGTTGGAATAACCTACTTCTTTTTGGTATTACATGTGGCCTGACCAGAGCCTTTTCAAAGGGAGAGACTCTCCTGTAATTTTATTATTTTTTTTCCTCCTGTAATTTTAGAACTATATACTACACTCAGAAGAGAGGTCTTGATTTCCCTGGATAAGCTCTTAGGTTTTACTACCTAGAAATCTTATTTTATACCCATCAAGAAGCATATATATTTTTAAAACAATGACTTGGAACACCTGGGTGGCTCAGTGGTTGAGCATCTATCTGCTCAGGGTGTGATCCTGGGGTCCAGGGATCGAGTCCCACACCGGCCGCCCCGCATGGAGCCTGCTTCTCCCTCTGCCGGTGTCTCTGCCTCTCTGTGTCTCTCATGAATAAATAAAAATCTTAAAAAACAAAAAGAATGACCTCAACTACTTAACCTGTTTGACATTAACTTTAGAAGGATCTTTTTGTAATTAATATCTCTTAGTATTTATTTCCACATCCATTTTCACTAGTTCCTTTCTCATGCGTTGGGACCAAATAAAATTAAATTGTACACGTTTATGAGAAATGTCTCAGCTGAGTGGCAGATGCAAGGGGCGGTTTTTATTTTCACCCGTACACTTTTCAAGATTTCTACTCGGACTGCTACGGCCAGCAGAAAAACACACCATAAAAGAAACAATCCTGGCGCAGCCCGGGGGGCCCAGCGGTTTAGCGCCGCCTGCAGCCCAGGGCGTGACCCTGGAGACCCGGGATCGAGTCCCACGTGGGGCTCCCTGCGTGGAGCCTGCTTCTCCCTCTGCCTGTGTCTCTGCCCCTCTCTCTCTGTCTCTCATGAATAAAGAAATAAAATCTTTAAGAAAGAAAGAAAAAAAGAAAGAATCCTGTAAAGTGGAGGTGGACACGGTCCCGCCCCCGGAGGTCGCCCCTGAGCCCCCGCCCCCCGTCCGCCCCCCGCTGGGGAAGGGGCCGCTGCAGAACCCCTCGCCGGGAAGCATGGTCGGTCCGAGGCGCCGTCAGCTCAGCGAGGACACCCCGGGGCCTGCGGGAGGATCCACTCCAGGACCAGCGGCCAAGGACAGGCGGGAACCCTACCTCCCGCCACGAGGAGACTACGGACGCTCATCCTCCCACATCAAGCACTGGGTTCCCACGCTCCAGTCTTCCTCCACCGACTTCCGGCGCATGTCTGTGCTTCGCCGGGAAGTGCCCGGGCCCGCGGCAGAAAGGTTCCGGCCCGAGCGGCGTTCCGAGGCGGGCGGGGCGGGAGGTGCGGAAGCCGCTTTCCCCGCTGCGGGGCTCCGGCGGCTGGGGTGGGGGTGGGGGTGGGGGAGCCCAGCCCAGCCCCTGGGGGGTCCGCACCGTCCTTCCACAGCGTTCCCGAAACGTTCTCGGCCCGGCTGTCCGAATCTCTGGGAGGCAAACGCCTAGGCCAGTTTTAGTCCGTAGTTGGCAAGGTCCCTCCTCCAGGGAGCCTCCCTGGGTTTATTCCAGGCGCGTGGGCTGATGAGGTCGCGTGCGGCCCTGCCGTGGCAGCCCTGCCTGGGGTGCAGGGGGCGGAGTGTGGTGGGAGCGCGGGCCGCTGCACCAGTGACCCCATCACTACGCGGAGAGGCAGGGGGTCAGGAAGGGCGGCCGAGGAGCCCGCGCCCCTGCCTCCGAGCCTTGCGAGTCGGAGCCGCCGTCCACTCAGAATGGATCGGGTCGGGTCGGGGGTGAGGGGTGGGGGGAATGAGTCGTTGTCAAATGAATGTTGCATAGGGTCAGACCAGAGGTGTGTTTCTGGAAACTGGGCCACCTGTACAAGTGTGAAGCCGGATTGGAGGCGAGCCGGGGAAGCCAGGAGGAGGCAGGGCGCTGGTGTATCTTCCCAAGGGACAGGCAGCCATGAGGAATTGAACCTGGAAGGTGTACGGAGAGCGAAAAGGAAAAGATTCTGTCTGGAAGGTGGGGAGACTTTAGCTAGTTACGTGAAAAGCAAGGAAGCCAGGAGGCAGGTGGCCTTTGAAGGGAAAGGTGGTGGGTTTGTGCCTTTATGAGGCGCCAGTGTCTTTGTGGATATTGTCCAGGAGGCGGTGGAGCTGTAGGGACTCCTAAGTATTCATAAGAATTACTCCTAGGAATTCTAGGAATCTTACCAAGTCCTGGAAAACTTAGGGCTATAAGAAGAAATAAACTGGGGTGCCTCAGTGGCTCAGTAGGTTAAGAATCTCCCTTCAGTTCAGGTCATGATCCTGGGGTCCTGGAATAGAGCCCAGTGTTGGGCTCCCTGCTCAGTGGGAAGCCTGCTTCTCCCTCTTCCATTCCCCCTGCTTGTGCTCTCTCTCTCTCAAATAAATAGAATCTTTAAAAATAATAATAATAAAATAAAAAATAAAATATCTTGCCTTAAAAAATGCTTTTGACTCTTTATTATTTATTCGAGAGAAAGAGAGAGAAGCAGGCTCCCTCCCAGGTCTCTAGGATCAGGCCCTGGGCTTGAAGGCAGCGCTAAACCTCTGAGCCACCCAGGCTGCCCTTCTTCTGACTCTTGATTCCAACTCAGGTCATGATCTCAGGGTAGTGAGATCGAGCCCCGAGTCGGAATCTGTGCTCAGTGGGGAATCTGCTTGAGATTCTCTCCCTCTGCTCCTCTCTCGCTTTCTCTCTTTCAAAAAATAAAATAAATAAAATCTTAAAAGAAAAAAAAAATATGTTGAAGTCCTAGCCCTCAGTACCTAAGAATGGGACCTTATCTGGATATAGGGTCATTACAGATGTAATTAGGTAAAATGAGGTCATCCTGGAGTAGGGTCAAGTGACTAATTCAATATGACTGGTGCCCTTAAAAGAAGAGGGCCATACGAGTGCCATATGAGAACAGAGGCAGAAGTGGGAGTGATGTATCTATGAGCCAAAGAAGGCAAGGATCACCAGCAGGTCATCACAAACTAGGAGGAAAGTGTGCAACCGATTCACCTTTAGAAGGAACCAGCCCTGTTTACACTGTGATGCCATGCTTCTATTCTCCAGAACTGTGAAAGGATAAATTTGTGTTGCTTTAATTGCCCAGTTCAGAGTAATTTGTTACAGGAGCTCTAGGATACTAATACAGGGGGCCGTAAGGAGCCATGGTGGTTGATGCTTTCAGAGGTGATGACATTCACTGGCGACATAAAACAAATCACTCCCTAACTGCACCACCTGAGACACTTTCTCATCCTCTCTGAACCTTGGCTTCCTCATTTGTGAAATAAAGAAAATGGTACTTGCCTCACACAAGCTGCTAAGAGGATTTCTCGTTAGAAACTGGATGCAGAGAGGCCAGCACACAATAAGGGTTCAGTAAATTTAGTTCCCCCTTCAAAGCATTGCCACTTCCTGGGAGCTAATTATTAATGCCCTTCAGAGGAAACTCCCTCATTCCTCAGAGCATTCATTCAATATACGTTGACCTGAAGCTGGAAGTGGTAGGGAAAGAAGCAGCTCTGGTAGGTGCATGATTTACTGTAAACCAGACTCTGTTCAAAATGAAAGTTCTAACTTTCCGCAGAAACCAGCTCCTTCTCACTTCCCTGTCTGCATTGCAGAAATCCCTGGCTCCTCCCCCTCCCTTCATCATTATGTCTAGCTTGTTATCTGGTTTCTACGTGCGGTTTTTTTTTTTTTTTTTTTTTTTTTTTTTACGATTTAATCTATTCATTTAAGAAAGAGGGAGAATGGGCAGAGGTGGAGGAAGAAGTAGACTCCTCAGTGAGCAGGGAGCCTGACATAGGGCTGATCCCAGGATCCTGAAATCATGACCCGGGCTGAAGGCAGATGCTTAACCAGTTGTGCCCCCATGTACCCCCTGGTTTCTGTTTTTAAAACTTTTTTGGCCATGACACAAGACACATAGATGTATGGTGTGAAGCAAAAGCTTTATTAAAAAACACTTGCATTATTCTGTATAATGCACCTTGATATTTTCTATTTTATTTCATTGAAAAAAAACCCACTGATCCATTTTTAAGCCTGCAGGACATCAGGTGGAGATGTGTAGTAGACTGTTAGATATGTAAGTCTGCAGCTAAGGAAGAGGACTGTGTTGGGATATAGATTTAGAGGCTGTCAGCGTAGAGAGATGGCACTGTATCCCACGAGAGTGCATGGGATGAGCCAGGGAGAGGGTAGTGTGAGAAACTGAGTCAAGGGAAAATGCTGGAAGCACCGGTACTGGGGGTGAGTATTCAGATTCCCACAAGGACTAAGAGGCAATGTTTAAAAAGATTTAAAAGGAAATAGGACAAAGTCGGTTAAAGAGGCTAAAAACATACAGGATTTTGAGGAGGTAAGATTTTTTTTTGAAAGCTGGGTTAGTTGGAACCACTAAGTCAATATTAATCTCATGACTCACTATCGCATGGTAATGTGTAAATTTATAAAAACACAAATTCTATCAATGTGACCTGCAAAATGTCCTCTCTTACCCCTCCCTTGCTATGGCTACCCTAATGAGGATCTCACCGTCTCTCTCTGGGCTCTTGCAATATCCTCCCTCCCACCCCATCAATTTTCCAGCTGCCTATCAACCTAATCCCTTCCCTGTCCTTCATACACGCCCTACCTGTCCTGGCCAACAGCCCCAGGGCTGACCAAATCTCCCAATTCCTGCCCTGAGTCGGGGCCTCACCTAAATCTTCAGCTCTTTCTCTGCTCACCACCAGGCACATGCTGTGGCACCCAACACCCACAGCATGGCCACTCCTGTTGGAATCCCTGATTGTAGGTGGGTGGCAGTGTCTTCAAGGAAGGCGAACCGGTTATGGTAATCCCGTTTCCCTTGGCTAAGGATTAAGATTAAGAGTGGGTGTGGTTCAGTTTGGGAGCCCATCAGGGAAAGATTTTATATCCTGATAAAGAGTGGGAGGAGCAGTGGCCCCCTTCCCTTTCTTCCTGAAGATCCAATGGGAGGCTGAGCTGAGAAGAGCAGGACAGGCAATGCTGACAAAATCCTCGATGACATTGATCAGCTGCTGGATCATCCCTAAAACCATCCATCTGCAGACTTTTGGTTCAGTAAGGGAAAAACTGCCCTAATTGTTCCAGCCACTTGGAGATCAGTGCTTTGTTACTTGAAGCTGATAACTTCCTGCTTCACACACCCGGTCAGGAGACAAAAGGGATGACTCAAAGACACACATCTCATGTTGTCTCACCTTTGTGCCTGCCAGTCCCTTTCGCTGAGATTCCCACCCCCTCTACAAAAAATGGTCTGAATTCTCACCTCACAAGTGCCAAGAAGGGTGCCCCCTGCCCTGAGAGCTTCCCAAGCCAGAGCATTCTCCCTTTTGCCAACCACTGGACTTTTCTCTATCAGAATACAACCTGTGGGCTTTTTGTTTTGTTTCATTTCTGACCACACATCTTTGTCCCCTTCTTTGACTCTCTAGTCAGTTTCCCAAGGGGATCTGGATGCTACCAACCAGAATATTTCAAAAATCCATTCTTCATGTCTCAGCATCCCTCCTGGAGACAGAGGAGCTCACTGGTTGTGCTCAGATTCTGGACTCAGTCAACCCCATGTTTCAATTCTGTGTTCCAATCCTAGCAGACCTAGCATGAACTAGGACAAGAGATGTCACCTCTCCAAGATTCTTCAAGAGTGCATGAGGAATAAAGGCCATAATTATATCTCCTGTAAAACCCAGTACATTGGCTGGCACGTATGAGGGTTCATTAATTCATTGTTGGTTGAAAAAAAAATTAATGAATGTCACATACATAATATGTAAAAAGTTCATTTTGTTTTGGGAAAAAAAATTAAAAATTAGTGCTCCATATAGCAATGTCCACAATTGCCAAACTATGGAAAGAGCCCAGATGTCCATCAACAGATGAATGGATAAAGATGTCACACACACACACACACACACACACACACACACACACACACACAGAGGAATATTACTCAGCCAGGAAAAAGAATGAAATCTTGCCATTTGCAACAACATGGATGGAGCTAGAGGATATTATGCTAAGCAAAATAAGTCAGTCAGAGAAAGGTAGTTATCATATGATTTCACTCATATGTGTAATCTAAGAAACAAAACAGATGAAAACAGGGGAAGGGGAGGAAAAATAAAATAAGAGGAAAACAGAAAGGGAGGCAAACCATGAGAGGTTCTTAATTGTAGGAAACAAACTGAGGCTTGTTGGAGGGGAGGGAGGTTTGGGGATGGGGTAACTGGGTAATGGGCATTAAGAAGGTCACATTAGATGATGAGCACTGGGTATTATGCAAGTGGTAAATCACTGAATTCTACTTCTGAAACTAATAATACAGTATAAGTTAATTTAATTAAATTAAAAAATTTTTTTAAATTAGTGCTTCATAATTTCATGACCTCAGTATAGGCAAACATTTCTGGAATAGGACATAAAAAGCATTAATGAGGGGCACCTGGGTGGCTCAGTCAGTTAAGTGTCTGCTTTCAGCTCTGGTCATGATCTCAGGGTCCTGGGATGAAGCTTATGCCAGGTTCCCTGCTCAGTGAGGAGCCTGCTTCTCCCTCTCCTCCCTGCTTGTGCTCTCTTGCTATCTCTGTCTCTCTCTCTCAAATAAATAAATAAAATCTTAAAAAAAAAACAAAAAACAAAAGTAAAAAATAAATTTAAAAACACAAAACATTAACCATAAAGGTAAAAAATAAATTGGACTTTGTTAAAGTTAAAAATATCTGTTCATTAAAAGATGCCAGGGAGAGGCTCCTCGGTAGCTCAGTAGGTTAAGTGTCTGCCTTTGGCTCAAGTCGTGATCCCAGGGTCCTCGGGTGAAGCCCCAAGTCCAGCTCCCTGCTCCACAGGGAGCCTGCTTCTGCAGCTCCATCTGCCATTCCTCTGCTTGTGCTCTCTTTCTCTCTCTCTGTCAAATAAATAAAATCTTAAAAAAAAAAAAGACACCAGGGAAAAGGCAAGTCACAGAGTGAAAGCAGATACTTGCAATACATATGACTAACAAAGAACTGGTATCCAGAATATATTTAAAAATTCCTACGGGGGTGCCTGGGTGGCTCAGCTCCTTAAGTGGCCCACTCGATTTCATCTCAGGTCATGATCCCAGAGCCCTGAGATTGAGACCCGCCTGTGCTCTGTGCCCAGTGGGAAGTCTGCTTCTCCCTCTGTCTCTCCCCTTGCTTGCTCACACTCTCTCTCTCTCTCTCTCTCAAATAAGTAAATTTTTAAATTCCTGCAAAATGAGAAAAAGGCAGGCAAACCACTGAAAAAATGGGCAGAAGACTTGAATAAGTACTTACCTAAAGAGGATGTTTAAATGACCAATTAGCAGAAAAAAGGTGTTCTTTTATTAGTCATCAGGGAAATGAAAATTAAAACCCATATTGTAATACCACTACACATCCATGAGAATGGCTAAAGTGAAGAAGACAGATAATACTGATAGATCAGGGCAGCCCGGGTGGCTCAGCAGTTTAGCGCCGCCTTCAGCCCAGGGCCTGATCCTGGAGACTTGGGATCAAGTCCCGCGACGGGCTCCCTGCGTGGAGCCTGCCTCTCCCTCTGCCTGTGTCTCTGCCTCTCTCTCTGTGTCTCTCATGAATAAATAAATAAAATCTTTAAAAAAAGTACTGATAGATCAGTAAGACCTGAGTGTTGGCAAGGGTGTGGACCTCTCAAACTTGCTGATGGAGCTGTGGATTGGTGGAATTACTTTGGAAAATCACTTGGCAGTATCTACAGAAGCTGAACATATGTATCTCTGATGAGCCAGTCATCCCACCCCTAGGTGTGTATTCAACAGAATACAGACATATGTGCACTAAAAGACATCGCATAGGTTGAGCTATAATACATTGCCAGTATCTGACAGTTGTTGATTTACAAAAATTGCAGTTTTCTATGGTTGAACCTATACTGGAATGTGCTTTTTGTATAAGCCCAAACCTGGGATATCTCAAGGGTCAAAAGATTATGTGTCTACTGAATACACTTCAACTATACCCAGCAACATGGAGGAATCTCACAAACATAATTTTTTTTGGAATTTATTTATTTATTTATTTATTTATGAGAGACAAAAACATAATGTTGAGTGAAAGAAACCACACGGTTTATATAAAGTGCAAAAACAGGCAAAAGAATATATGGTGATAAAAATCAGACTACCTGTAGGGGCTAGTCACTGAAGGGGAATGGGAGCCTTTTGAAATCCTGATTTAGATGTTTTTTTGTTTTTGTTCTTGTTTTTGTTTGTTTGTTTTAGCCCTGGGTTACTGGTTAAACATATGCATGCGCTTACTAAAAACTCATCAAATAATACATTTATTATTTATGCTTTTCTGTATATTTGTTACACTTCAGTGAAAGTTTACTTCAAAAGTGTAATTCTCGGGATCCCTGGGTGGCGCAGCGGTTTAGCGCCTGCCTTTGGCCCAGGGCGCGATCCTAGAGACTCGGATCGAATCCCACGTCGGGGTCCCGGTGCATGGAGCCTGCTTCTCCCTCTGCCTGTGTCTCTGCCTCTCTCTCTCTCTCACTGTGTGCCTATCATTAAAAAAAAAAAAAAAAAAAAAGTGTAATTCTCGAGCAGCCCTGGTGGCCCTGGAGACCTGGGATCGAGTCCCACGTCAGGCTCCCTGTGTGGAGCCTGCTTCTCCCTCTGCCTGTATCTCTGCTTCTCTTTGTGTCTCTCATGAATAAATAAATAAAATCTTTTTAAAAAAATTTAATTCTCGGAGTGCCTGGGTGGCTCAGTCAATTGAGTGTCCAAGTCTTGATCTCAGCTCAGGTCTTGATCTCAGGGTGGTGAGTCCAAGCCCTGCATTGGGTTCTACTCTGGGTGTGGAGCCTACTTAAAAAACAAAAACAAAAATAGCAACAACAACAAAAAACCCCACAAAGTCTAATTCTCCAAGTCATTTGAAATAAACATGCATCATATAAAGTTTAAATATTTATTTAGTGATATGATCTACTTTATTTAGTCTTCAAAGTCGTTCCCCTCCTCAGACATAGCCAGGATTCCCATGAAAAGGCTGTTCATTCTTAGATAACTCTAGGCAAAGAGTACACAATATATCTCTTTGCTCCCCTTCCCCAGTGATATTTTATAGAGGAAAGGTAATTGGCCTTCCTACTCTTTGGCAAAAGTTTTAGATTTCTTTTCTGCTTTTATGTTACACTGTCTTACTGCCTTTTAAAAAAGTATTACACACATGAGTGCCTGGGTCACTTAGTCAATTAACTGTCTGGTCAGGTCATGATCCCAGGGTCTTAGAATCTAGCAGGGAGCCTGCTTCTTCCTCTCATTCTCCCTCTGTGTTCTCCCTCCCTCTCTTTCAAAAAAGTAAATAAAATCTTTAAAAATTAAAAAAAATAAAAGTATCACACACAATTAAAATGATAAGGCAAATGATCAAAAAAAAAAAAAACAGCATTCACAATTTGAAATCCAGAATCGGAATACTTGGGCTCATGTTCCAACACTGCCTCATATATATGTGTGTATTTCAGTTTACTCCTGTAAGAAAAGTTTCTCTTTTGCAAAATAAAGTTCATGTACCATTTTCACAAGGTTGTTATGAAAATGAAATTATATAAATCATTGGGAAAATAGAAAATGTTATACAATGGAAGCTATTTTTTTCACAATAGAAGATATTATTAATTGGACCATTGATTATATAGATTGAGATGAAAGATGTGATTGTCTAAGAAACCATCTCAAGAAGAAAGTACCTAGATGCTTTCCAAAGTAATCCTTGGGACCCTGGCTGGCTCAGTCAGAGGAGCATGTGACTCCTGATCTTGGGATTGTGAATTCAAGCCCCATGTTTGGTGTAGAGATTTCTTAAAAAAAATAAACTCTTTTTAAAAAAAGTGTATTTATTTGTTCATGAGAGACACACAGAGAGAGGCGGAGACATAGGAGAGGGAGAAGCAGGTTCCTTGAGGGGAGACCGATGCGGGACTCGATCCCAGGACCCTGGGATCATGACCTGAACCAAACGCAGATGCTCAACCACTGAGTCACCCAGGTACCCTAAAAAATAATCTTTAAAAAAATTGCCTATGTGATTAATTTAGGTATAACTAAAGGTAATTGAAGTTTTAGATTTTCGAGCCCAATTTTAAAACTCTAGTTCAACAGAGTAGCACCTCAACGTTCAAATCACATTTCCAACAGATGTCACCCTAATCCCTTCGATTATAGTTGTGAGTAAAGCTCTGTGACTAACTTCTCACTCAGTGCTCCAGGTCACATTATAAAATGTAAACAATTATTGTGTGTTAATTCAGGACTTATTTTCTGGCTCTTTAGAGTTCACAACTGAGGATGCCTGGGTAGCTCAGTTGGTTAAGTGTATGCCTTGGGCTCATGTCACGTTTCTGGAGTCCTGGGGATGAGGCCCCATCCCTAACCAATGGGGAGCCTGCTTCTCCCTCTCCCTCTGCTTCTCCCCATCCCCTGTCCTTCTCATGCTCTCTCTCTCAAATAAATAAATAAAATCTTAAAAAAAAAAAGCGGATTTCACAACTGGATGTTTCAACTTGTTGTATTTTATTCAGAATGCAAACCCACATGCCTATAATAATAGGGCTCTCAACTTCACCCAATTCAACCAACATTTTTTAGGGTGTGTCTGGCAAAATTCACATAACATAAAATTCAACATTTTAACCATTTTATTCCCTTGTAATCAAGACCTGAGCTGAGATTGAGTCAGACGCTTAACCCACTGAGCCACCCAGGCACCCCTCATTTTAACCATTTAAAGTGTACAATTCAGGGGATCCCTGGGTGGCGCAGCAGTTTGGCGCCTGCCTTTGGCCCAGGGCGCGATCCTGGAGACCCGGGATCAAATCCCACATCAGGCTCCCGGTGCATGGAGCCTGCTTCTCTCTCCCTCTGCCTATGTCTCTGCCTCTCTCTCTCTCTCTCTCTCTCTCTCTCTATCATAAATAAAATAATAATAAAATTAAAAAAAATAAAATAAAGTGTACAATTCAGTGGTATTTAATACATTCACAGTGCTGTGCAGCCATCACCACTATCTAGCTCCAGAACATTTCCAACACCCTAAAAGGAAACCTTGTACATTTAGCAGTCACTCTCCTGCCTCCCTCCCCCAGTCCCTGGCAACCAGGAATCTGCTTCCTGTCTCTATGGATTCTCCTGTCCTGGACATTTCACATAAATAGATCAACCAACATTTTTTGGGCCTGGTACTTGCTAGGCACCAAGAATATAAGATGAATAGGGCAATCTGCTGTTAACAAGATCACTGACAACTGGGACAAGATAGATTTTAAAAATCACAGTACAGTGTGATGATTATTATAACAGAAATATGAACATTGTGAGAAAATGTTCACAGGGCAAACTGTAAGAGGTAAGATTTGAATTTGGGCAGAAGGGCAGGAGTTTGCTAGAACAGTGGGGGCTGGGTAAGAGGATGGGGTAGAGGAGAAGGGGGCTGCAGTAATAGAGGGAAGCAACTTGAGCAAGGCACAAGATCATAGAGTTGGGCAGCTGTGTGCTCAGAGGAGGTGGACAAAGCACATCGCAAGCATGTTGTCACCCCAGGGCCTTTGTACTTGCTGGCCCCTTTTCCTGGGACACGCTTTTCTTAGGTGCCAACTTAGCTCAAACCCTTCCTTCAGATCTTTGCTCCAGTGTCACTTACTCAGAGAGGGTCTCCTTGACCTTCCTATCAAAATAGCATCTTCCATCCTTCTCTATCCTCTTACTTATTGTTATTTTACAGCATTTATCACCCTGATAACATATTGTATATAGGTATATTTGTTTCTCTGTTCATGTTCTGTCTCTCCCACTTGAAGGTAAGCTGAACAAAGGCAGGAACCTTTGCTTGTTTATAGCTATATATTCCCAGTGCCCATAACAGTGCCTGGCACATAGTGTATGCCCCACAAATATTTAATGAGTGAAGGAGCAAACACTTTATTAGCATTGCAGTGGGGAATCCTTCTGGGCTCTTAGCTGCTTCCTATAGAAGATAAAGTAATATTGAATATACAAAGAAATAGGTTAACTTGGTCAGATTCTTTGGCTTGGTTGCTTGATTTTCTGCTGTTTCATATGCCTGCCCATAATTTCCTTCAAAGGGAAAACATGTTCATGATCCCAAGACCTCTCACTTTACTGTTTATTATTTTTTACCCACATTCACTTCTTTATTTTGCAAATATTTTTCGAAACTCCACTACACAGCAGGCAGGTACTGGGATACAGAAGAGGATACAACTGACCTGACCCTGCCCTTATGAAGCTTAGGTGAGTAAGGGAGACCAGGAAATCAATGAGCAATTACAGGAGATTCGGGTGCTTGAAAATACTAGCGTTAAAGAGGGGAGAGGTTTTGGGCACAAAGATACTCATTACAGCTAAACAGCCAGATGAAAGTTTAATAAGGTCTTAAGGTCTGCTGGTAAAAAAAAAAAAAAAAAAAAAAAAAAAAGGACTGCTGGTAGAGCGGCACCTGGGTGGCTTATTTGGTTAGGTGGTTGGTTCTTGATGTCTTGATTTTGGCTTAGGTATTGATCTCAGGGTTCTAGGATCGAGCCCCAGGTCAGGCTGCGCACTTTTGGTGGAGGATTCTTTCTCTCTCTTTCTCCTCTGCCCCTGCCTCTCCTTGCACATGTGCACTCTCTCTCTCTCAGAAATAAATAAAATAAATCTTTTTTAAAAAGACTGGTGGTAGAACAATTAAAAGATAATATTAGGTTGACCTGCATGACATTACTATTTTTGTAAGTCAGCTTCATACTACCAACCTAATATATTGATGAAAGGGGCCCAAAGCTCCAGATTATGTATCATCCAGTACACATCATATCAGTTGTGTAACCTGGGACAAATGTACTTAAATTCTCTCCCAGGGCCTCAGTTGCTTCATCTGTAAATGGGCATAAAACTAGTTTCTATGTAAGGATTGTATTTAAGATTAAATGGAATAATGCTTGACATACAACAATCCCTGAATATATGGTGGCCATAATTATGGTGTTTCTTCCTTCTTTATTGCATTTTCCAAATTTCTTGTAATTATAGTTTAAAAAAAAAATCTAGGGATGCCTGGGTGGCTCAGCTGTTGAGCTCAGGGTGTGATCCTGGAGTTCCAGGATCGAGTCCCACATCAGGCTCCTTATGAGGACCCTGCTTCTCCCTCTGCCTATGTCTCTACCTCTCTCTGTGTGTCTCTCATGAATAAATAAATAAAATCTTTTTAAAAATCTAGTAAACATAATTATTTAAATTTTCAAAGGACTCGTGATCTATTCCCCAAGGATCTTGAGCCAAGTCCAGGGCTGGGAATGTGGTTGAAAGCTTTCTTCCAGCCCCATGGTGGCTGGGCTCGGTTCAACAGACGGTGACCCCGAGAGCAGGGGTGGATGTTTGTGCTCTGAGGGACCCTGGGAGCTTTATTTACAGAGGACTCTCTGTCTAGGGCCTGAATTGCCCCCTCACCCCTGCAGCTGTTGCACGGATGGAGCCCATGAGAAGCCTGTCTCGGCCCACCCTGCCCTCATAGCCTGGACCCTGATCCTGGTCACCATAGACTTTGACCCAGTGCTTCTGCCTTAGGAACAGCCTCTGGTTCCTGAACACAGATCTGAACTGAATGCTGATCGTGTCCATTACCTATAAGTGGGCTATAGAGTTTCTGTTAGCGGCAATGAGAAGTTGTGGAAACGTGGCAGCTGGGCGGCTCAGGGGGTTAGGCGTCTACCTTCAGATCAGGTCATGATTCTAGAGTCCCGGGATTGAGCCCCGCATTGGCCTCTGTGCTTGGGGGTGTCTGCTTCTCCCTCTGTCCCTCCCCCTGCTCTTGCTCTCTGTCCCTCAGTCTCTCTCTCATAAATAAATAAAATCTTTAAAAAAGAAAAGAAAAAGTTGTGGAAACAGGTAGTGGTGATAGTGGCACAACATCATGCATGTAATTAATGCCACTGAATTGTACACTTAAAAATGGTTAAAAGGGCCAATTTCACATTACAGAGATTTTACCATAGTTTTTTTAAGAAGTGGGAAAAAAACCCAGGAATGGGAGAGGATGAAAGGGAGGGCAGGCTTGTCCTATGGGATTTAGTGGCCACAGGAGACCTGGATTTAGACCCTTGTTCTGCCCATTTGGCTCTTTGAACTTAGTGTAACTTAACCCCTCTGAGGATAACATGCTGCCCTCACAGAGCAGTCATGGCACTCAGATGTGATCAAATGGTGTGAAACTCTCTGTAAAATAATCAATAATTGTTAATTAGCATTGTCACCCTTTCATTCCCCAGAGAAAGAAAGAAACTCATTACAAACAAAATACAATAGTATCTTTTATTTCTTAAATATTTATTTATTTAGTCTCTGAGAATGCCTGAAATTCCACCTTGAGGCTTGGAATTCGGTAAATGGAAACCTCCAGAACTAAAACAGGAGGAGGACAATCTAAAGGAATCTCTCCATCTCTGGCTCCTCACCATGAAGGAGATCTAGTTTTGCTGGGGTTGGCTTTTGTGGGATCTCACAAAATGGTGAGACCCCTTGCGTCAGAGGAGAGCGGGACAAGGGTACATGAACTAGGAAGGCTGAGGGTTTCGCCCAGGCATTGGGCAGCAGAGAAATGATGTCCTTGCCCTGTCCCCTCATTGCCCCCTACGTCCTCCCTTCTTGCCTTCCTATCTTAAGTCGCCTTTCCCATCTGTCTCCTGGGAGATTTATTTCTGTCTCCTTTTTCATCTAAAACAGCGGAAATGAATCATCTTTCAGCCTATTTGGTAAACAAGCCCCATGCCCTCTGACCCCTCTGGGGCTCTCTCTGGTTCCTCTAGAGCTGCCTCTGGGCTAGGTCTCACCCCCCACAGTTGAGACTCTCCTGACTGATTATTTTTGGGAATGTCCCCCTCCTCCCAGGCCCAGAGGCTTGACCTCCTCCACCCTGTGGAAGATGGGAAATGACACACAGCATTCCAAATGATGATCCCACGAGCTGACCAGACGGGCAGGGAAAGGAAGGCAGCCCTGTGTTCTGAGGACTTTGTGTGCCATGCACGTCCTGGCACATCTCAACGACCCCATTAAATGGATCGTCCCTAATTCTCATTTTACAGGTGAGGAATATAAGGCTCAGAGAAGTGAAAGAATTTGCCCAAGGCCATGTAGCTAGTAAGTGGTGGAGTCAAGATTCAAAATCTGTATTCTTGGACTCATTCCATTATATCATGCTGCCCTATGTATTCACATGTACCTATGCATGCATGTTGAGTTGGGATACTGGTAGGTCAGCTTGAACTTCAACTGTAATCATCGGGATGGAAATCTAACATCCTTGTGCATAAAGCTATATGCATATGACAGATGGGTGTTTACCTACAAAGGGAAAGGCAAGTGTGTGCCATCTGTGCCTTATCAGACACCCGGAGATCCCAGAGAAAGGGGTCAAGGAGGGACAGGGATGGTGGGGGGAAGACCCTAGATTCAAGACTATCAAAGCCCTGGCCACACCTGACAGTGATGGAACTTAACAGATAAAAGTGCCTGGTGAAGTCCACATTGGTGAAACGACACTTCCCGGTGAACAGTCATGCAACTATTTATTGGACTTCTAAAAATGTGCAGGTGCTGGGTTTCTAGGGTTGTGTGGGATACAGAAATAAATCTACTGACGTGAACTATTCAGCGTGGCCCTATGTGTGCTGGAGGTGGGAGAGGAGTTAACATAAATATATAAATAACTGTGATGCAATGTAGATAGAAAGTGCTCGGGGGCCGAAGGGAGGGACGGATCCCATAACAGGGTTCCAGCAGGACCAGAAGCCGGAGAGATTGCTCGAGGCTGGGTATCAAGGAGAGTTTCCTCGGAGTTAGCACTGGAATCTCTCTAAGTAGATGTAGGCGATACATCAGTAGAACGCTTACACGGGTTAGATTGTGTCTAATCTTCCAAGGAGCCCAGAGACGCAGACATGTCCTTCTTCGCCTGTTACAGAGGTGGAAACCGAGGCTAGAGAAGCTGACTGGGTGGCCCACAGTCCCGCAGCTGGCAGGTGCCTGGCGGGGGTCTGCTCCGGGCCCGGCGCTGGGCTCCCACCCCGTGTGGCCGGCCTGGCCCGCCAGAGCCCGGGCCGAGAAGCTGGAGCTGCGGCACAGGGGCCGAGGGGGCGGGGCGGGCGGGCCGAGGAGGCGGGGCGGGAAGGCCGAGGGGGCGGGCCAAAGGGCCGAGGGGGCGGGGCGGGAGGCCCGAGGGGGCGGGCCAAAGGGCCGAGGGGGCGGGGCGGGAGGCCCGAGGCCCGAGGGGCGGGGCTGGCAGCGGCGCTGGCGCGCGGGAGGCCGCGGAGCTGCTTCCCTCTCCACCTGCCGGGCGAGCTCCGCGCCATGGGCCGCTGCAGGCTGGGGGGCGGCGGAGCCGAGCCCCGCTGAGCCCGCCGGGCCGGCCATGGGCGACCGCGAGCGCAACAAGAAGCGGCTGCTGGAACTGCTGCAGGCGGCGGGCACCGGCAACGCGCGCTGCGCGGACTGCGGAGCGGCGGGTAAGGGTGCGGCGGCCGGGAGCAGGACCCCTCTGCCGGCCAACCCCCTCTCCTTCCAGACTCGGTCCCGTCCCGGGTCGCCGCTGGCTCCGGGCATGACCCTTCTGACACCTTCGCAGCCGGGCCCCCAGCCCACCCATACCACGAATCTCCGCGCCGCGCCCTCGGCTGCCGCGCCCCCCGCACCCAGGCCCCTGACCTCCGCACCCTGGACCCCGACAGGGGCCCGGACCCGGGTGCCCTGGCCATCTTGTTCACCTTCCCCGCCGGACACCCCACGCGCTCGGTCCTCGGTCTCTGACATCTTTGCTCCGGACCCAGCCACCTCTCACGCCCATGTACCCAAACCTCCCCCACACCCAGGGGTCCCAGACCCCGGGCGTCTGAAGGCCCAGTGGCCCCTTTCCTGCCCGTGGCGCCCCGGGGTCCTCCCGGGTTCCCGCTCCGCAGCGCGCGGACCCTGCCGACGCCGACGCCGACGCCCAGGGCCCCACGGCCGGCTTCTCCACCTGCCGCTCCCCGGCCGGCCGCCCCAGTGTCGGCCCCTTCCTCCGCACTCTCCTCTCGGTTCCCCGGAGTCCTGTCACTTCCACTTCGCCCTCGCCGCAGCCTCTCGGCCCCATCCCTAGACGCCTTCCAGGATCTTCCTGGTGGGCTGACCATGCTGGTATCTTAGTTCACCCAAGGTGGGGGGACCGAGAGGAAAGGGCTCCTAGCGTGGGCAGCGCTGGGCATGGCCCAGGAATCCTAAGGCCAAGCCCTGCTTCTCCCAGCACCACCACCACCACCCCCAGCCCCGCAGCCAGCCCAGCCCTGGTCTCGGTGCCTGGCTCTCTCCATCCAACTACCCTTCCGCCCTCTCGCCCCGCAGATCCCGACTGGGCCTCCTACAAGCTGGGCATTTTCATCTGTCTCAACTGCTCCGGCGTCCACCGCAACTTCCCAGACATCAGCAAAGTTAAATCCGTGAGACTTGACTTCTGGGACGACAGTACTGTGGAGGTAGGACGGGAGCGGGGGTGGTGGAGGGAGGCACTGGTAGCCTTGGAACAGCAGAGCGGGGGTGGGGGTGGAGTTGGGGGGTGGGATGGAGGTGGGGGGTGGAGGCGGTGGGCAGGCCCTAGGGTACTGGCGTGGGGAGGATGGAGCATTCTCCAGGGGAAGAAACAGTGAAACGGTTCCAGAGAGAAGCAGTAACTAGCAAGAGAAAGCACTGCCTTTTAGACTCCCTGCTTAGCCAGAGACGGTGAGTGCAAGGCCCTGAGCCGGTTATTTCCCTGTTTAAATGTCTGTGTTCTGAGGATACCACTACCCCTTGACAGGGCTGCTCTAAGGATTAAATGTAAGCTCCTGCTTCCGGGTCTATAGTCCCGGTTCCAGCCCACCCCCTAGCCAGGAAGGGCACAGTTTTCTTTCCTGACCTATAGAGATGGAGGACACCTTCAGCTTGGATGGTAATACCATTTTGGCCACAGAAACTTCAGAGAACAAGCTGTTCTAAATTGTGCTGGTTGGCTGAGGATTTCAAGGACTATTGGAGAAGTAGACCCGTGTTTACTGAGTGCCCACTCTGTGCCTGGCACTGTGCTAGATGCTTATTTGTTGGACACATCACTGTAAGCCTACTACGTGCTGGGTATTAGGAAAGCACAATGAATAAGATACAGTCTCTGCCCATGTGGAGCTTACATTCTAGTGCAGGAGAAAGACAAGAAACCAGTAAACCAGCACACAGACCTGAAGATTGTAACCTTCCTTGTAACCCTCCTGTTATTATACTTTTTTCATTTTTGCAGTTCTAATCCCTGAACCTCAGGGGGTTAAGTAGTGCCCAAGGGTCACTGAGTAAGTGGCACAGCTGGGATGTCAAACCTGCTCTGTTGGGATCCAGAGCCCATTCAAATCCTGTGTCATAGTCTGGAGTCCCTGGGGATTGGGGGAGAATGGGATTCACTCTGCTCAAAGGATGTATATTAAAAACCTGATGTTTCTTCCCACATGTGCCCTCACCCCAGATATGCCACCCGTTACTGAGTGCCAGCTGTTGGCCAAGGCCAACTTTGGCATATCTGCCTCTGGGTGTGTCAGGTGTCCCAGGGCCCCAGTGATCATCCTGACCTACCTACTCCATGGGGCCAGCTCCAACTTCTTCTGTCCTCCAGCTATGTCTATCTCCTGCACGTAGCTGCTGGTAGTCCTGGCCATCTGTGGAGAGAGAGGGTGGGAGAAAGAACATGAGCTTTGGAGTTAGGTCTGGGTTCAAGTCCCAGCTCCTCACTTGCTAGCTGTGTCACCTTGGGTAAGTCACCTAACCTCTCTGAGCCCATTTCCTTACCTCTAATATGGGGATGATAGTATTAAAATGGTCTAGGGAATCGAATGAATCCACTAGGGTAAAAACCATAGAGTGCTCTGCCCATGTGAGCCACGGTTGTAGTGCCTCATTGTTCCAGGCTGTGGCTTCCCAGCAGCATGTATGACCAAGCCCAATAGGATGCATCAAACTCCAGGAGCGTTTCCTGACTCAGCCTAGGAGCCAGTGGGAAGAGTGGCCTTCTGGGTAGACAGTGGTTTCATTTCACATTTTTTCAAGTTCTAATATTACCCCAAGTTGCTCTTGTCTTACAGTTTATGAGCCACAATGGGAACCTCCGTGTGAAGGCCAAGTATGAAGCCAGAGTCCCTGCTTTCTACTATGTCCCCCAAGCCAACGACTGCCTGTGAGTGGGTGATTTCTTGGTCTCACTTCCCTGATCCCTGCTCCATCTCTAGTACCTTTGTGTGTGGTGGTCTTTTCCATGGACCTGGTGGATCCGGGAAAACATTTGGTACTATTGTGGAGAACACAGAGACCTGGCCTCATTCCCTCTTTACCTTTATTGCTTGGTTTATCACTTCCCCTCTCTGTGACTCAGTTTCCAGAGCTGTGAAATGGGGCATTTTCTCTATGATGGGCCCTTTGTCTCTGATGTTCTCATAGCCTACTCATAGTGGCTAATTTGATAGAGAAGAGGAACACTGTTTTTTGGGGGGGGAGGAGGTTTGGTAGAATGGGTGTGTTTTGGCTACTTCCTACGGAATGTCTTGAACTCAGCATAGCTCCAAAGCAGCTGTCTGGCCTCGGATGCCTACATAATCACCATAAAAATAATAGTAACCACTAATATTTATTGAACTTTACCTATGCACCAGGCTCTGTGCTAAATGCTTGTGTGCGGTAATTTGTTTAATTCTCTCAACGATTCTGAGATAGCACTGACATGGTCTCTATAGTATAGTGACATACCTGAGGTTCATAGAGACAGAACTGGGACTGACTAGCCCATCTGACACCAGGGCCTGGTGTTGGGTACCAGGGCACTGGGGAAATCTAATATAAGGAGGGAAGCTGGGAAGCAGCAGGAGGTTTCATGTCCCCTGGATATGAGGGGTCAGTGTGACCCTGGTACCTAGTGACCCCAACTTTCTTAGGACTGACTGTCTGAGCCTTAACCTCCCTCCTGGGGACTCAGCCTCACTGCCAGGGCTGTTAGATAGCATTCTGCCTCCACCCATACAAATGGGAAGAAGGTACCCTCTGGGCAAACACAGCCTCATAGCGGGTATGGCTTGCAGGAAGCAGGCTGCATTTCAGCCACCATTGTCTGCTAGCCTCAGCAGGAAGCTTTTGGACAGTGCACAAACTATACAACTCTACCCAGTACCCTGCCATTTCCCAGTAGTTAAACAACCGAGAGACTACTGATACAGCATGGAGTAGCAGGGGAGCTGCAGCTTTCTACTCAGAAGACTCCAGTATTGTTTCCTGACTCTACCACTATCTACCTGTGAGAAGGTGGACAAGTTACCAAACTTCTCTGAATCGTGGCATCCTCATCTCTGGAAATGTAGGTAATGATGCCTTTATCATGGCATGGTGGTAGAGATTAAATGAGATAATTTATGTAAAATGTCTTACAGGCCACCCAACAGGCTAGTTTTAAATCCATTTCTCAGTGTCACCTTCAGAATGCTGCCTGGTTCGTGGCCCAGGCGGAGGGATGTGCCAGGCTTAACTCCAGAGGGTCTGGCTCACCTTGCCTCACTGCTGCTACTCAGTGCTTGGCTGCAAGGAGAAAGGAATAAGAATTTGGTGAATACCTACTATGTGTTAGGCTTTATGCCAGCACTACAGCCACTACTTGTCATGATTCCAACCACAGCCCTACACCTTATCCCCTTTTAGTGGAACACCAATGGTCTTCTCCCTATAATTCTGGAAGTCCTCTAAATTCCCCACCTCCAGGACCAGGACTGGGGCCTCAGTCTCCGCTCCCTCTCCCAGCTCTGATCCTGTGGCTCAGGGTTTCACAGAAGGCTTGGTGACTCTCTGCAGTGAGCTGGGAGTGAGGGCTGTGAGAGAGTGAGAATTGCCTTAGGTAGGACTCCTGATTGTAAGTAACAGAAAACCAGTTTAAACCAGCTTAGGCAGGAGTGGGATTTTATGGATTCTGGGGATCAGACCGTAGGAGGGACAGAGATAGAGCCACCCTCAGGAAGGACAAGCCAGGGACTCAAATGCTATTCGGCCTCTCTCACTCTCTGTCTGGTTCTCATTCCTGCCCCTTTCTGTTGGCCAGGCTTCTTTCATACAGCTGGGAGCAAGGCTACTTCCAGGTCCCTGGCTCCAGATCACCAGCTCCAGCTCCCAGCTTGATGGTGAGAGGGCTTCCAATCCTTTGCCCTCTCAGCTTTACTCCTTTTACTCCACACAGCCTGGGGCAGAGCTCTGATTAGCGAGTTCAGGCCCAGTGCCCACTTCTGGGTCTTTCCCTGTGGGTCTGGAGTAAGGTCACAGAAATCTTGGAGCATTTACCTGGAAAAGGCAAGAGGGAACCAAACAATTGAAATAAGTTTTCTGGGCAGCCCCGGTGGCCCAGCGGTTTAGCTCCACTTGCAGCCAGGTTGTGATCCTGGAGACCCGGGATCTAGTCCCACGTCAGACTCCCTACATGGAGCCTGCTTCTCCCTCTGCCTGTCTCTCTCTCTCTCTCTCTCTCTCTCTCTCTCTCTCTCTCTGTGTGTGTGTGTGTGTCTCTATGAGTAAATAAATAAAATGTTTTTTTTTTTTAAAAAAGAAAAGTTTTCTACACGGGGTCACGGATGACAATATTTGCTTCGGCTAACATTAAACTCCTACTATATGCTGATCGTGGTACTAGGCCCTTTTGTATATATTTAAACTCCACAACAACCCTGAGGGGAAGGTAGGTATAGTATTATTGAACTATTCCCCCAAGGTCAGAGGAGTTAAGGAACTTGTGTTGGTCACACAGTGGATAAATAGTAGAAGAGGACCAGGTCCCAGGTGATTGGACCCCAAGATCATGGCTCTGTCCAGTGTAGCATGCCCAGAATTTATGGGCAAGCCACAGGAAGAGGCTCATGGACTCCCTTAGCTTCAACTTATGAGCATGCAGTGGGAGGGGGACTGTAGATAGTCCAGGGGAGCTGGTTGACCTAGAGGGCTGGGCTGGGGTTGGAGTAGCCCAGTGTTTTTTATGTAGCCCCTTGGGGGAATATTTTCCCCAAGGACACCCTGCAATATCTGAAGACATTTTGGGGTGTCATAACTAGGGAGGGGGCACTACTGGCATCTAGAGGATAGAGGCCAGAGATGCTGCTAAACATTCTTCCGAACACAGGATTCTTCCCCTCACCACAACAAAGAATTAGCCCCAGATGTAAGGTACTGAGGCTGAGCAGCCCTGGGTTGTCTGAGCAGGCAGCTGCTGTGATGCGCCACTCTGTGTGAAGAGGATGCATCAGACAGCAGTTGACCAAAGGTTCTTTCTTTTTTTTAGAGTGTTAAAGGAACAGTGGATTCGAGCTAAGTATGAAAGACAGGAATTTATGGCCGATGGGAAAACCATGTCATCCCCAGGTAAAGTTATTTCCATCATCTTGTGAAGTCTGTGTTCTAATGAATTCTAGACAATGAAGTGCCTGGCTACTGGAACAGGGCCCAGTTCAGACAGTATCTGCCGACCTCACTCTGGCCACAGAGGCCAAGATGTGGGTTCCTCTGTCTCTGAAACAGCAACACGTCAGCTGGTAGAGTTTTATGGTCTGAGTGGTCAAGAAGCATTTTTATCTCAGGTCCCTGCAGGGCCACACATGCATGTAGAGTCTTAGTATAGAATTGCAGAAAGACTCACCCGCCAGGCAGAACCTTTAGAAAAGAGGCACCCCTGCTCTTGTGAGTATGACTCATGGTGTGCATAAGACTTGGCAAGGTGCATGAGAAGGATTTCAGCCTCCCTTCACACCTTTGTGTGGGGCACAAGCTCATCGCTGGCCCCTGACCTGGGGTCGTTTCTGCCCAGCTACTCTGAGTCCAAGCTGACACTGACCCAGAGAACAAAGCATACAAAACCACCATGAGGACCAGCGGCAGCCAGAGCTCAGTGTTCTGAGCTACCCAGAGCTCACAGTATTCTTCAGCTAGCAGGTACCCAGAGGTCACTCATTAGGTCCACCCCCTGGAGAGTTTCATTAGGCCAATGTTGACATGATGTTGGGCAGGACCATATGGGCATCTTTCAGAATCATCCAGTTTCTCGGGACTTAGCCTCCTTAAGAGTTTACTCTATCTTATGAAACAGCCAAAGAAGGAAGTTAGGGAGGGCCCAACTGAAATCATGAGACATTGCAAATTTGGCCCCAGACAAAGTCCGAACGTGCTGCAGCTGACATGGCAAAGTTATATTTTAGATATTTTAGCCCTGGGCGGAGCGTGCATTCTACCCTCAAGACCCTATGAGGTTTGAGAACTGCTTGTTCATATTAAGGATGTGAGTGTTCCCTCTGTCTTGTCCTTGGTGGCTAAGGTAACCGAGAAGGGTTCCTGTGGAAGCGAGGGAGGGACAATGCTCAGTTCCTGAGGAGGAAGTTTGTCCTGCTGGCAAGAGAAGGCCTCCTGAAGTACTATACAAAAGAAGAGGTAAGAGCCCCAACCAGGGATCCCTGGGTGGCGCAGCGGTTTGGCGCCTGCCTTTGGCCCAGGGCGCGATCCTGGAGACCTGGGATCGAATCCCACGTCAGGCTCCCGGTGCATGGAGCCTGCTTCTCCCTCTGCCTGTGTCTCTGCCTCTCTCTCTCTCTGTATGACTATCGTAAATAAAATAAAATAAAAAAAAAAGAGCCCCAACCAGCAAGGGGTTGCTCCCTGAGCACTGGCTCTCACCCAACTCAGGTCACATTTGAATCAGTGGTGCTGTGTCTTCTGGATAATCTTGGCCACTGAGCGTTCAGCACTGCATTGTTACTTTTCCATGGCTATGTGATCAGTCCAGTCCACAGAAAACACACCTTCTCTTCACCTAGAATCAGCTTGGATGTGTCCACAATAAAGTCTTGGATGACTACTTGAGTTTACCGTATTTATGAATGCACTCAAGAAATTTATTGAGCACCTGCTGTATACTAGACATTCCCATAGGCACTGGAGCTACAGCAATAAATAAAACGAAGCTCCCATTCTCATGGGGCTTTCATTCTAATGAAAGGAGACAGATGGTAACCAAAATGTACATCAATATATGATATACGAGGTAGTAGTAAGTTCTGTGAAGAGAAATAAAAGTGGGTGAAGAGTGAGAGGATGATGGGGCTGATATCATTCAGGGCTTAGGGAAGGCCCCTCTGATGACATTGGAGCAGAGAAATGAATAAAAGTGAGCAAGTCAGGGTCACCTGTGCAGCTCAGTTGGTTAAGTGCATCTGGCTCTTGGTTTCTGCTCAGGTCATGATCTCGGGGTCATGAGATTGAGCCCCGTGTCAGGGTCCGTGCTCAGGGTGGGAGTCTGCTTGGGTTTCTCTCTCTCTCCCTCTGCCCCTCTCCACTTTCTCTCTTTTATTATTATTATTTTTAAAAGATTTTATTTATTTATTCATGAGAGACACAGAGAGAGGAAGACATAGAGAGAGAAGCATCTTCCTGTGGGGAGTCCGATGTGGGACTCAATCTCAGGACCCCAGGATTACTACCTGAGCCAAAGGCAGCCACTCAACCATTGAGCCACCCAGGTGCCCTCTCTCTCTGTTTCTCAAATAAATAAAATCTTAAAAAAAAAAAGGTGAGCAAGTTATGTGCGTATGTGAGGGCAGAGTAGAAGCAGTAGAGGGAACATGATGTGCATAAACCCTGAACATGGTCTTGGCACAGCTGTGTGCCAGTTAGAAAATGACTCCTCTGAGATGGTGTAGCCCTGGGGCCCAGGTCAGATAAGCGGAAGCCTAGATTGCAGTTCTTGTCTCAGCCAGGGACTTTTTATTAGTGCACAAACTATTTGCCCATAAGCCACAGCCCTGGCCTGAACTGGTTGGTGGGTCAAGGAAGCCAAAGTGACCTGTACAGAGGGAGCAAAGAAAAGGGTGGAAGGAGATGAACTCACATGGGTAAGGACTTTGTAGGGCCTAAGAAGACTCAAGATTGTTGTTTTTTTTTTTTTAACAGTTTTATCAAGGTATAAATTCACAGAGGTGCCTGGGTGGCTTAAGTGTGGGACTTGTGACCTCAGCTCAGGTCTTGATCTCAGGGTCATGGGACCAAGCCCTGTGTCCAGCCCATATTGCATCACATCAGGCTCCACACACAATGGAAAGCCTGCTCCAGATTCTCTCCCCCTCTCTCCCTCTGTTCCTCTCCCACGTTTGCACTTTCTCTCTTTCTCTAAAATAAATAAATAAAATTTTCAAAAAAGATATAAATTCACATACCATACAATTCACCCATTTAAAGCATGCAACTAATGGCTTTTAATATATTCACAGAATTGTGCAACTGTCAACACAATTTTAGAACATTTTCATAACCCCCAAAAGAAATCTCACACCCATTAGCCCTATCTTTACCCACCATAACCCCCAGCCCCAGAAGACCAATGATCTACTTTCTCTGTATTTATAGACACCTCAAGTATATGGACTATGTGGTGTTTAGTAACAGAACTCTTTTATTTCGCATGTGTGTTCAAGGTTCATTTATGTAGCATGTATTGTAATTCTTTTTATTGCCAAGTATTGGTCCATTGTGTGGATATTTCATCTTTTCACTAGCTGATAGACATTTGAGTTATTTCCACTTTCTGGTAAGTATGAATAATGCTCCTATGAACACTGGTGCACAAATTTTCATGTGGACGTGTTTCCATTCTTCTTGGGGATATAGCTAGGAGTGGAGTTGCTGGGTCGGGTGGTAACTGTCTTTACTCTGTCACACTTTTCCAAAGTCCCTGCACCATTTTATGTCTCCATCAGCAATGAGTGAAGGTTCCAATTGCTCCACATCTTCACCAACACTTGCTGTCATCTGTCTTTTTTTTTTTTTAAAAGATTTTTATTTACTTTATTCGAGAGAGAGAGCGAGCATGAATGAGGAGAGGGGCAGAGGGAGAAGCAGACTTCCCACTGACCACCCCCCCCACCCCCACCAACACAGGGGTCAATCCTAGGATCCCGGGATCACGACCTGAGCTGAAGGCAGATGCTCAACCGCTGAGCCACTCAGGCACCTCGTCATCTATCTTTTTGATTATAACCATTTTGGGGGATATGAGTTAATATCTGGTTGTGATTCTAGTTTGCATTTCCTTGATGGGTATTGATATTGAACATTTTTTCATGTGCTTATTGGCCATTTATTTATCTTCTTTGGAGAAATGTCTGTTCAGATCCATTTCTAATATTTTAATTAGTTTAGTTGGCTTTTTATTACTGAGTTTTTATAGTGCTTTATGTATTGTAGGTATAAGACCATATTGAATACATGATTTACAAAAAAATGTAGGCTTTTTGGATTTTACTCTGAGGTGAGAAGCCACAGGACGGTATTGAGCAGAAAAATAATACAATTTGATTTAAGCTCTTTATATTTTGGGAATATAAGTCTTGTGATGGATGAACATTTCATGGGGACAGTTTCTTCTGTACTCTTATTCCTACTTGCATCAGGGACCTTTATGATACGGCTCTTTTATTTATTTTTAAAAGATTTTACTTTTAAGTAATCTGTACACCCAACATGGGGCTCAAACCCACAAATCCAAGATCATGAGTCATGCTTTAGCAAAGCCCCGGTGGCTCAGCGGTTTAGTGCCGCCTTTGGCCCAGGGCGTGATCCTGGAGACCCAGGATCGGGTCCTGCGTCGGGCTCCCTGCATGGAGCCTGCTTCTCCCTCTGCCTGTGTGTGTCTCTCTCTCTCATTCTCTCTCTCTCTCACATGAATAAATAAATAAAATATTAAAAAAAAAAGAGTCATGCTTTACTGACTGAACTGGCCAAGTGTCCAATTTAAATTTTTTTTAAAGGCACACTCTGGTTGCTTCTGGGGTCAGGGTGGGGCAGAGAGGAAACAAGAGTGGAAGGAGAGAAAGCAGTTAGGAAGCCATTGCAATAATGTGAGGAATCAGGGTGCCTGAGTGGCTCAGTCAGTAGATCATATGACTCTTGATCTCAGTGTTGTGAGTTTGAACCCCACATTGGGCATAGAGTTACTTCAAAGAAATAAAAAATAGTTAATTAAAAAAATACTCAATTGAGGAATAATGGTGGATTAGATGAAATGGTGGTGAAAGAGATAGTTAGAGGTGATCAGATTTTGGAAGTGGAACCCACAAGATTTACTGACAGATTGGCCATGGGGTATGAGAGTAAGAAGAATCAAGGCTAGTTCGCAGCTTTTTGCCCTATGTAACTAGAAGGACAGATTTGCCATTTACTGAAAAGGCAAAAACTTAGCCCTCTGAAGGGATGATCAAGAGCCCTTTTTGGTTTGAGATGCTTATTAGTCATCTAGGTGGAGACACTGAGAAGGAAGTTGGATATATGAGCTTGGAGGTCTGGGGAGAGTTTGGAGGTGGAGTCCTCAGCATTGCAATGGGTTTAAGGATGGGACAGGCTGGAATCGCCTGGGCAGGGAATGTGGGTAAATGAGAAAATATTTTTTTGTTTTGTTTTGTTTGTATCCCACATGTGTTTATTGGTATAGTTTCCCACTCCTCTTTTTTCAGGGTGCTTTTAGTGATGCTTCTGTCAGAGGGAGCATCCTTCTGTAAGCCTTGCCCTTCCTCCTGTAGACTGGCAAAGGACGGTGGTGCAGCCAACACACAAAACTACCTTTTGTGCATGGTTAAGGATGGTGGTGATTTTTTTGTAGCATCCTGGGCACTTCTCGGCCATAAAGTAGGGGTTGGGACTCTGCACCAGGTGCTGCTTCTTGTGCTTCCTCTTCTGAGGATAGTTGGATGAGGTCCTTCACAAGGAGCATGTTCTTGTGGGGAGGTGGTCACCCAAAAAGGAGTGAAAGCAGAAATCCTAGGACTGTGTATTTTAGTTGCTTCTTGCTGAATGAGAAACCATCATAAAGCTTAGTGGCTTAAAACATCAGTTTATTAGTTCTCTCAATCTTGAGGGTCAGGAATTTGGGCAGGCCTTGGCTGTTGCAATGTACTCCATGGGGCATCAGTCAGGTCATTCACCCTGCTGCATTGAGCTGGTGGTTGGGCTGGTCGAGAAGGCCCAGGAAGCTTTCACGCATATGTCTGGTGCCTTGGTTACTACAGGTAGTCGCTGTCTGTCCACATGGTTGTTCCTTATTCAGGAGTCTGCATTGAACTTCTTTGCAGTGTGGCAGTTGGCCTCCCCTAAGTAAAGGGGTAGGCTACTCAGCCTCTTAAACCCGAGGCCAAGAACTAACTTCTGTTGATCAAAGCAACTCAAGCAGCCAGCGCTGATTCAAGAGGAGGGCATATAGATGACCCTCGCCTCCCTTTGTGGGGTACAATGGTGTGTGTATACCGGGAGGGCCAGAATCAGTGAGGGCCATCTTTGGAGATTATTTACCACACTGAGCTCCAAGACATTGCAGTATTTAGAAGGCATAAAAATGAGAAGTCTCCAGCAGAGAATGTGAAGGAGTAGCCAAAAAATCAGAAAAGGACAAACTTTGAGCACATCAGCTATCACCTGACTCCATTTCCTATATGTAGACCTTTTTCTTTCTTTTTTTTTTTTAATTTCCCCTGTTGGGCAATCTCCCTGACAGTCAGGAAAATGCAAATTAAAGCCATGTGAGATATACTACATACTCACCAGAATAACTGAAATTAAAAAGACTGACTCCATCTAAAGGGTGTGGAGAAACTGAAACTCTCATATGTTGCTGGTGGAATTGTAAAATGACACAACCACTTGGGAAAACCATTTTGCAGTTTTTAATAATGGTAGATATACACTTAACCATATAACCCAGCCATTCCACGCCTAGGTATTTACTGAAGAGGAACAAAGACAAATGTCCACAAAAATATTTGTATGCAAGTGTTCACATATGCTTTTTTTTTTTACATTTTTATTTATTTATGATAGTCACACACAGAGAGAGAGAGGCAGAGAAGCAGGCTCCATGCACCGGGAGCCCGACGTGGGATTCGATCTGGATCTCCAGGATCGCACCCTGGGCCAAAGGCAGGCGCTAAACCGCTGCGCCACCCAGGGATCCCTCATATATGCTTTATTCATAAAAACCCCACAAAGATGAGGAAAGAACCCAAAGGTCCACTCACACTTGAATGAACAAATTATAGTATATCCATAGAATGAATATTACTCAGCAATAAAAAGGGACAAACTACTAATAAATGCAACAATGTAGATGAATCTAAAATAAATTATTCTGGGGGTGCCTGGGTGGCTCAGTTGGTTAAGTGTCTGCCTTCAGCTGAGGTCATGATCCCCAGGTCCTAGGGTTGAGCCTAGCATCAGGGCTCCTTGCTCAATGGGGAGCCTGCTTCCCCCCCTCCCTCTCCCTCTGCCTGCCACTCCCCCTGCTTATGCTCTCTGTCAAGTAAATAAATAGGGACACCTAGGTGGCTCAGTGGTTGAGCATCTGCCTTTGGCTCAGGTCGTGATCCTGGGGTCCTGGGATCGAGTCCTGCATCAGGCTCCCCACAGGGAGCCTGCTTCTCCCTCTGCCTATTTCTCTGCTTCTTTCTGTGTCTCTTATGAATAAGTAACTAAAGTCCTTAAATAAATAAATAAATAAATAAATAAATAGATAGATAGATAAATAAATAAATAAAATAAATTATTCTGAGCAAAAGAAGCCTTATCCAAGAGTATGCACTATATAATTCCATTTATACAAAGTTCTAGAACAGGCAAGGCCACTTTATATCAATAGAAAGGAGATAAGTGGTTGTCTGGGGTTGGGGTAGGATGGAAACTGACTGCGAAGGGGGATGCAGAAACTCTTGAGGTGATAGTGATGCTCTATATACCTTTTTTTTTTAAGATTGTATTTATTTATTAGAGAGTGAGAGAGTAAGAGGGCAAGCAAGCAGGGGGAGGAGCAGAGGGAGAAGGACAAGCAGACTCTGCCCTGAGCATGGAGCCCAACTTGGGGCTCAATCCCGTGACTCTGGGATCATGATCTGAGACAAAGCCAAGGGTCAGATGCTCAACTGACTGAGCCACCCAGGTGCCCCCATGATGGTCTATATCTTGAGTGTGGTGCTACTTCTCCAAAGTCCATTTTTTTAAACTTTTTTCTTTTGTAAGTAAACTATATTCCCAACATGGGGTTTGAACTCATAACTCCGAGATCAAGAGTTACATGCTCTACCAACTGAGTCAGTCAGGTGTCCTGATTGTGGTGGTACTTCCGTGAGAATATCTATTTGTTAAAAAATCAAGCTGTACTTTTAAAGATTTATTTTTATTTATTTATGATAGACATATTAAGAGAGAGAAAGAGAGAGAGAGGCAGAGACACAGGCAGAGGGAGAAGCAGGCTCCATGCCGGGAGCCCAACGTGGGACTGGATCCCAGGATTCCAGGATTGCGCCCTGGGCTGAAGGCAGGCGCTAAACCGCTGAGCCACCCAGGCATCCCTGTTGAGGTATAATTTATAAATAATAAATGAAACTCATTTTAAAAGTACAGCTTGGGGGATGCCTGGGTGGCTCAGCGGTTTGGTGCCTGCCTTCAGCCCAGGGCGCAATCCTGGAATCCTGGGATCCAGTCCCACGTTGGGCTCCCGGCATGGAGCCTGCTTCTCCCTCTGCCTGTGTCTCTGCCTCTCTCTCTCTCTCTCATGAATAAATAAAATCTTTAAAAAAATTATACCTCAACAAAGTTGATTGAATGAAAATTAATAATGATATACAATTTCATACCCATCATATTGGCAAAAAATTTAAATCTGCCATTCAGATGTTGGTGAGGACATAGGGGAAGTGGAACTCCTCTATGATTGTGTTATTCACTTATGTTGTTTAGTATTTAGAATTGAAGTAAATATTGGTACAACCGATGTGGAGAGCCATAGAGCAGAATAATTTGCTGGCCCTCTATAGTTCTTTTTTAACCTAGGCCCCATGCCCACTGTGGGGTTTGAACTCATGACCCTAAGATTAAGAATCGCATGTTCTACCAACTGAGCCAGCCAGGCATGCCCCAAGGAACTGAAGTTTTATTTTTATTTAATTTTAATTTAAAGAGCCACATGTGGTTAATGGCTGCCACAGGTCTAGAAGGTTTGTGCCATTTTTCTGTTAGCAATTACAAAGAAAACACTCTTTTCCCTTCCTTGCTGAGTATTGGTTAGTGCTTAACCCGTGTTCCAGACCCCTGCCAACAGAAAAGAGTGCAGGAGGGAGCTCCCTAAGGGCCCTATACCTGCTTTTATCTGTTTTATTTTATTTGTTTGGTTTCCATAGATAATATACTTCAGAAAAAGTTCTGTGGCTTAAAGTTTTTTTTGTTTTGTTTTGTTTTTTGAAGATTTTTCTATTTTCATTCACTCATGAGAGGCACAAAGAGAGAGGCAGAGACATAGGCAGAGGGAGAAGCAGGCTCTCTGTGGGGAGGTTGATGCAGGACTTCATCCCAGGACCCCAGGATCTCACCCTGAGCCGAAGGCAGATGCTCAACCACTGAGCTACCCAGGTGCCCCTGTGGCTTAAAGTTTTGAAAAGTCCTCAGTTAAGGCCTTTCTAGGCCCCATCCCAGCTCCAAGAAGCCAATCCGCAGGAGAGCAGAATATCTGTGCATCTCAATATTAGAACAGGGACGTATAAAAGCCCTGAAGAGTTAGCAGTTGGTTATTGGTTTGTATTAAGGCCTTGGTGAAGGTGGCGAGAAGTCACCTGCCTCCTCTCTTTCAGGGTAAAGGCCCCAAAGCTGTCATCAGCATCAAGGACTTGAATGCTACCTTCGAGACAGAGAAGATAAGGAACCCCCATGGGCTGCAGATCACCTACAGGAAAGAGGGCCACATCAGGAACCTGTTCGTGTACCATGAGAGTGGGAAGGTGAGATGACCAGCATGGCCACCCTGGCCCCCAGCCCGCACTCCGAGATTCTGCAGGCCTGGCTTGCTAGCTCCCTGGTTCAGCTGCTGCTTGGCATTTGCTGCTGCTGTTTGCCTCATCTCTCATCATTTTCCAATCTGAGAGAGCCATACAACACAGCAGCAGGGAGTGAGAGCAGGGAGAGAAATCTGGCAGGCACCATGGATGTGTCTGGATAGTGAGCAGCCACTAAGGGGACTCCAGTTAGCAGGAAGGGCCGTGCCCAGGGGTGACAAACCCAGGTAGGGCAGAGATTCTGAACATGGGAGCAGGGGAGAAGGGAAGATCCTGCAGCCCTGAACTCCAAGGCCTTGCTTCTCACATGTGGTCTTGTACCCACAGTATTAGGATCACCTGGGAGCTTGCTAGGAACAGTCTCAGTCAGACCCACCTGAACCTACTGAATTAGAGACTCCATTTTCACAGGATCTCCAGGTGACCCTTAAGCACATTAAAGTTTAAGAAATAGGCTCTGCCAGAGAAGAGCAAGCCAATAGTATATGTCCAGGAGAATAAGCTGGGTCAGAATGTGTGGAATCTCATGACTGGACAAGGGGCATGGATGCAATGTGGAGGTGCAGAGAGGTAGAGGTGAGGGCAGACATTTAGTGAGTGCCTATTGATTTTGTGCCAGGCATTGTTCTTGGCAATCACCACACATCTTTTTTTTTTTTTTTAAGATTTTATTTAATTGGGGGAGAGAGAGAGAACACAAGTTGGGAAGAGGCAGAGGGAGAGGGACAAGCAGACTCCATGCTGAATGCAGAGCCCGATGTGGAGCTCAAACCCACAACCCTGGGATTATGACCTGAGCTGAAATCAGTAGTTAGATGCTTCATGGATTGAGCCACCCAGGAGCCCCATTCTATATCATTTCTTATTCCTCAAAACAGTCCAGGAGATGTTTTAACCCTATGTTACTGAGCCGTGGGCACATTACATAACTTGTTCAGGGTCACCCAGATTACGGTTCCTGAGTCCTACACCTATTTACCACCCCATGTGCCTCTGCTGGAGGGACAATCCTTGGCAGCAGGAGCCAGGAACCTGAGGCAGGGACTAGATCTTCCCAAGGGGTGCTAGCACTGGGATGCTTTCCTCATAGTCTGGGCAGAGTTCCTGGTGGTGGAGTCTGAAGAATAGGGGTTTGGAGTCAGAAACTGGAGCCCTGGTTCTTCCACTCTGGGCTGAGTTACTTGGCCAAGTCCCTTCCCCTCCTCCATCTGCTTGGTTATGGATTTGAACACCTACCCCCCAGAGGGGTTTTGAGGGTTGAATGACCATGAACCATGAATGTCAAAGAATTTCATTACTGTGAAGTACATTTCTTTTTTTTTTTTTCTTTAAGATTTTATTTATTTAGGAGAAAGATGGTGAGAAAGAGCACCACTAGGGGGGCAGAGAAGGGAGAAACAGTATCACCACTGAGCAGGGAGCCCAAGGCTTGGCTTGATCCCAGCACCATGGGATCATGACCTGAACTGAAGGCAGATGCTTAACTGAATGAGCCACCCACATGCCCCTACAGTGAAGTGCATTTCAAACATTAACCTCTGCTAATTATTTGCTCATGATTGTAGCAGTTGTAAAGGGTAAAATCTTATGGGCAATTTCACATCTGTATCACTTACTCATTCACTTTTTTTTTTTAAGATTTTATTTACTGGGGAGTGGGTGAGGGGCAGAGGGACAAACAGACCCATCTGTGGAATGCAGAGCCCGCCAGGGGCTGAATCCCAGGACCCTGAGTTCGTGACCTGAGCTGAAGTCAGACACTTAATCAACTGAGCCACCCAGGCACCCCATTCAGTGACTCTTTTGGTTAATCCTTATTGTGCTTCGAAGTACTGCCCTGAGTTCTAGAGAGTGTAGTAATGAATAGTTAGAGCCATGGGTGGGCCTCAAGCATCCCAGAGTCTGGAGAGGGAGTCAGATGGGAAATGGGCATTGTTGATACTGTGTGATGGGGTGTCAGTCATGCTGGGGACACATAGGAGACATGTCAGTGGCCTAGTCTGGGCTGGCATGGGTAGAGGGCAATCAGAGGAAAGACTTTCTATTTAAAAAGTATGTGAATATGTTGAAAAAGTGGACACTCAAACCAGCTTAAAGGGGGTATGAATGGAAAATATACAAGTTTTTTTTTTTTTTTTAAGAGCAACAGATATGACTGGGTCTCCTGAGAGATTAGTCAGGAACTCTGTGTGTCTGTGTGTGTGTGTGTGTGTGTGTGTGTGTGTGTATGTGAGAGAGAGAGAGAGAGAGAGAGAGAGAGAGAAGGAAAGGACTCTCACAGGAATACATTATTCTATAGCACCAGAAGTACAAGTAAATCATATTTATTTCTCTAAATTCAAGGACCCCCCCATTCCCCAAAGTGGCAAGAAATCTAATATCCATCATCTTTCTTGACTTCCTCACTTAGTTCTACCATAACCTTGGGACTGGGAGACACAGAGGAGATTCCCGGTTCTTTGTCCATGGTCCTTGGTCTTCGAACCATGGTCCATGGGTTCTCTGCTGTTGCCCTATGTCCATTTTGGATGCCAGTGGCCCCCCAACCCCTCCATGCCAGTCGCTATATGAGGGCTTTTGCTGAAGTGCCCAAGGTCTCTAATACTTAGGGTAACTGCCCCCCTTCCAGGTACCCCCCCCCCCAGCTGTGGAGCATCTGACCACCTGGGTATGGCCATTCTCTTTCCCTCAATGCCCCAGCTTCTCTGTTAGATAGGCATAAACAGGGGCTGCAGACTCATGCCTGCAGGGGCCAGGTAGGTCATTTGAATATGGAATGGGCAACTATAAGGCTATAAAGCAGGAAGACCTGTATGGAGGACTGAAACAAACAAAACTTTGGAACCAAACAAATGTGTATGCAGGTTGGATTTGGCCCTAGGGTTACCAGTTAGTGACCAAAGTCTGAGTGGGTGTTTTCTGGGACCTGCATAGGTTATTAATGCCCAGGACAAGAGAGCTAACAATTCTGGAATACTGGGCCAGCCTGCTTGGCTGCTGAGAAAGGGTCATTATGTTGCATTCCTGGGAAACTGTATTTGAATGAATTTCTCAATCACTGTATTACATCGAGGTGGAGCAGACCAGCTATTTGAACAAATCTTTCAGCTTCCCAATTCCAAATTATTTGGGAGAAAGGCCCTGATAAGCCCAGGCTAGCCTCTTCATTGGTCCAGGCCTGACCTAGTTCCTGTGGCCAAGAAGGGGAAGATCCTAGCAGCAAATGTGGCTGCAGTTGTGGGTGAGTGGTGTGTGAGAATGGGTGGGGCGGTTCTTATAGAAGCAGGGCTTGGGCTGAGCAAAAATCCACAAAAACAACTAAACTAAACTTCAGGATAAGAAGAATGTGGAGTGCCTGGGTGGCTCAGTCGGTTAAATGTCTGTCTGCATTTGGCTCAGACATTTGGGTGGTGGGATCGAGCCCTGCATCAGCTCTCTGCTCAACGGGGAGCCTGCTTCTTCTGCCTGCTGCTCCCCCTGATTGCGTTCTCCCATTCTCTCACTAATAAATAAATAAAATCTTTCTTTTTATTTAAAAAAATTTTTTTAAGATTTATTTTTATTTATTTATGATAGACATAGAGAGAGAGAGGCAGAGACACAGGCAGAGGGAGAAGCAGGCTCCATGCAGGGAGCCCGACGCAGGACTCGATCCTGGGACTCCAAGATCGCGTCCTGGGCCAAAGGCAGGCGCGAAACCGCTGAGCCACCCAGGGATCCTCTCTCTCTCTCTCTCTCTCTTTTTTTTAAAGGATACGTAGAATATTCTAGGTAAAAGCTATGTGTGGGGTGAGGGAAGAGAGGTGGATTAAGTAGAGTGTACAACATGGAAGGATTGCAAATGCTTTTGTATGGAGGGAGCTCAGAGGGCGAAGTGGTCATACTAGAGAACTTAGACTTTTCACCTGAGGGTAGCAAAGAGGACTCTGGGGGGGCCCTGGGTGGCTCAGTGGTTGAGCATCTGCTTTTGGCTCAGGTCATGATCCCAGGATCCTGGGATTGAGTCCCTCATCAGGCTCCTTGCAAGGAGTCTGCTTCTCCCTCTGCCTGTGTCTCTGCCTCTCTCTCTGTGTCTCTCATGAATAAATAAATACAATCTTTAAAAAAAAAATCATTCTGGCTGCTGTGGGGAGGACCTATTGCAGAGCAGCAGAGCCAAGGCACAGCCAGCTAGACAAGTGGTTCACCAGGTCCTTATAAGGTAACTCACACTGCTAAGGGCACACTCCCCCAGAGTGACACTGGCAAGTCCAAGCCAGCTTTGGCCCAAGTTGCACGCCAGGTGACGACCATCCCCATTGAAGGGAATCCCCAGGTGTACTTGCCCCCATGTGAGAGCCAGTCTTTGACATCTGAGGGCCCTTCCTCCTCCAATTATGTCCCACTGACCAGCATTGCATCACCAGAGAGCCGGTTAGGGATTCAGGATCTGAGGCCTCACCTACCTCAAACCCACTAGACCCAAATCTGCATTTTAAAGAGATCCTCAGGTGATTCTTACACACTTTGGAAAGGGCCAAGCATGGCTCAAGACCATTACCTAACTCTAGCATAGTTCTCCTTGGTCTTTCTTCATGGCTCTGGACCTCTCTGTCAGTGGCTTCCCACCTGCTCAGGTGAGCTCCCCAGGCTCTGGCATCATTCTCCCACATGCCTGTGATCAGGCCTCTAAGCAGAATTGGGGGTGTTGACACTGAAGACCCAGCTAACTTCCTGCCACCAGACTCAGCTCCCCACTACTCCATCTCACAGGATATCTATCCTCATTTTTTCTCCACAGGAGATAGTGGACTGGTTCAATGCCCTCCGTGCAGCCCGTCTGCAATACCTAAAAACGGCCTTTCCTGAGCTCCCAGAGTCTGAGGTGAGCTAAATGTGGACCCCAACTTCCTTTAAAAAAAAAAAAATTTATTTTGAGGGAGGGAGGGTTGGAGAGAGAGAGAGAAAGAAAGAAGCAGACTCCCTGCTGAGTGTAGAGCCTGATGCGGGGCTTGATCTCATGACCTAGGCTGAAACCCAGAATCAGATGCTTAACTGACTGAGCCACCTAGGTGCCCCATGAACCCCAGCTTCTGAGTCTCCTCTCTGCCACCTCCTCTCCTTGTCTGCTGACCTCAAAAATACTCAGAGGCCCAACTAGCTTTGTTTGTGAACAAGACTTTGAGAGAAACGAAAGGCTTTCTTTAGGGGATTATGGCCTCACACATGGCATGGCAGCCTCCAAAATGTAGGTTGCCTTTTGGATGCAGAGCCACCATCCCCAGTGTCAAGGGGCTTGGAATTTGGGCATCTCTTTCTGATACCTTCTCCCATTGAAATGTGCAAATGATCCCTCATGGGCCTTCATGGGCTTTTAAGCCCATTTTATCTTGTATTGCCTTTTATCTAGTAATCCCTTATAGCAGACAGCTAGGTGGGGTGATTGTTCCTATTTTACTGATGAAAACTGAGTCCCAGGAAGGTCAAGTGAATACCAGAGAGTGCTCTTCCCACTCTAATGTCCTCCCTTTGCCCTTTTGTGTTCTGGTCTCGGGAAGGCAATGGGATCTTCTCCATTACAGTTCTAATAGGGGCAGTTGGCCTTCTGTAGCCAAGAACAGGGTGCTCCTGAGAACTTCATTTTGGTTGTCCTCAGACATGTGGGGCATCCATCTACAACTCTCAGGTGTGTGGGGCAGAGGACGCTGCCTTGAACCAGGAGGCTTGGGCTCTCATGGATGCTCTGTTGCTAACTCACTGTTTGTCACTAACATCACTTCTCGGAACATCTGCTTCAATGTCTGGAAGATGGCTGTTGGTCTGGGTCATCCTCAGGGTCCCTTCCACCTCAGAGGTGCTATGGTCTGGGGTCTGCTTTAGGCTCTACTCTAGGAGGATTTTGTAAATGATGGGGGTGGAGACACTGTATTAATCCCAGGACTTTCTTATTCCAAACTGTTACACCTTCCTTGAAAACCTAAATGCTCCTTAATTCCAGAGTTTGCAGGGAGCTAAGTTTTAGAAACAGGCTACCCCTCCAGGCCTAGCAATGCACTGAGATGGCAGTTCTCTGTGAGTGACTCCAGCCAGGCCTGCGTCAGGACCCTCTGGTTCTGTGGAGTCAGCACCCAGTATGAGCGAGTGCACAATCTGTGGGCAGGGCTTGTGCATGCTGAGTGCTGACTGGAGACTTCGGAGGACAAAGTGCAGACTCTCAGCTTTAGTCATCTAGGCTGGCTCTTCAACTTTGTTGACCCCTGCAGAGGAAATTGGTTTTTGGCCAACCCCTCAATGTCCTCTTGCCTCCCCTCATCCACCATGAGTCTCCTCCCCACCTCCATCTTTCTGCTGCCTTTCCTCCCCCTGTCACTAGGTATGGCCTGAGAGTCTGGACTACCACCTGGACCTCAGTTCAGGCTGAGGGATCCGGGGGCCAGACACCTGGGAGTTCCAGTGTGGGGGGTGGTCCCATACTAAGAAATGTGTGGCCTCTGAGGTCAGAGAAGCTGATGTGTTACCTGAGGCATGTCACCTCACCATTCTGAGCTTCAGTTTGCTCATCTGTCACCATGGGGACAATGCCCAGTCTCCAGGGCTATTGTGAGAATCGAATGGGCCACAGCTTCTAGGGTCCTATAAGCAGCACTCCATCCATGTGCTCTTCCTTCTTCTGGTATCTCCTCAGGCCTAGACTAGCATTGCCCAGGCTCAGGTTCAGACTCTTGAGCAGTTTAGGACTCTTCTTTTCAAATGAAGAAATTAAGGCCTCCGGAAGGTAATTTAGGGAAAGGGGAGTGCTATACTTTCATTTTTGGCTCACACAATTTTCTTCCTTTTGACTTCCCAGACTTCACTTCCCCTTTGCCCCAGGTCCGGGGCTCTGGAGCTCCAGAGGACCCCCTCTGCTCTCAGAGGCCTGAGCTGTCATTGGAAGCTCTAGACTTGCCAGTTGACTCCCTAGAGCATAGGAGGCCACCATTAATTCCTGGAAGCTTCTCTGAGTATGGGATGGCAAGCTGGAAGGGATCCGAGAGATCACATAATCCAGTCTCCATATTACTCGGAGGGAAGTGGGCCCAGAGAGGGACAGGGTCTTAGCAAGGTAAAACAGCTAGGTGGAGGTCAGAACAGCACCTGGAATCCAGGTCTCCTGACTCCTAGTCCAGAGCTTTCTCTATTTGCCCACCCTGCCACTATCTCCTGTGGGCCTATGTCAGAAACCCCAGCAAAGACCAGGTCTTGGCCAGGTGCCTGATCAGAGGGCTCTGGAATGTTTACGTGTAGTGTCATGGTGATAGGAATACCACTAGTGTCTGTCAGCCATAGGTGTGAATCCCACCCAGCTTTATAGCCTCCCAGCAACACGGCATAGAGAAAATTGCCAGCCACTTCTCTGAGGCCTGGTTTCTTCAGAAGTCCAATGAAGATGATAATGTCCACCTCACAGGGTGATTGAGAATTGCATCCAGAGCCTGACACATGTAGACCCTCAAAACATGCCCTCCTGGCACCAGGAGGGTTTCCTCAGAGCCCTGCCTGTCTGCCTCCTAGGGTTACTGAAGGAATTCTTAGACTAAGTCCTTAAATCACGATTCGGCTCTGCTGGTGAGCTCTGCAAGCATCTGAGATGCTGTCGTCTGACTGTTGAAATGGTAATATTGCATCCCTACCACATTCCAAATATAACCCTGTGAACTGTGAACACACATCCTTCCCCATTCCAGACTTCCCCTTTGCTGGGGAGCCAAGTTCAGGAAGGAAACTTGAACCCTTGGCGTGTGAGTTGGTGTATGTCAGTGTATGTCTCTCTTTCCCCAGCTCGTGCCCCTCATCACCAGGAACTACCTCAAACAAGGCTTCATGGAAAAGACTGGTCCAAAGGTACATTTGGCCGCTCTCTGGGGGGACTTACACGTGCCCCTGATTCTAGTGGGCAGTAGGGCAGAATTTGGAAAGTGAGGAATGAGGGGTGAGAAGAGTGGGGGGAAGGGAAGTAACCCAATGTTTGTGCATTCCTGGGGCCAAAGACCAAGAGGAGACTGGTGAGCTGGTGTGTGGTCCAGCTGTGGGTGCTTCTCCTGATCCTCCTCCTCCTTTATCAACATCACCAGCAGCTTCTTTCCTCTTTTTTTTTTTTAAGATTATGTTTGTTTATTAGAGAGAGAGAGAACGCATGTGCATGCCAGTGCTGGAGAGGGCGAGGGGCAGAGAGAGAGCAGGGAACGTACACAGCTGATCCCAGGACCCCAGGATCATGACTTGAGCCAAGGCAGACGCTTCCCTGACTGAGTCGTCCAGTTGCCCCAGATTCCTTCCTCTTAATTCCAATCTCATTGACCCCACTCCTGTGAAAGCAGAGCTGAAAAGGAACTCTGCGTAACAGCTTTTACACTTTCCAGAACCCTTGTGTGCTCTGTGCTGGGGGCCTACCAGCACTGTCCAAGTGAGACGGGCTGGTGACTGGTCTGTGAACACACAGCTACACACGCCTGCCCGCCCGCCCGTGGGCACACCCCTTCCCAGCACACACATCCTCCCTCCAGCTGAGCCTCTGCTCTCCTTTGCTAAACCCGCCCCAACTGCCAGTGCTGCCCATTTCTACTTATCAGTGACAGAAGGGAAGACTGGCTGCTCTTGGGCCTCCCTTGGAGGTCCAGAGGGGTGGCGGCTCCTGCTGTGAGGGCATCTTGGGGGGGCCCCAGCCTGAATGCCAAGAGGGGCACAGCTCCAAGTCAGAAGTCTGGCTGGAGAGGATCCTGATGATTGTGAGGGGAGGAGGTGGGGAAGGGAGGGTGAGTAGAGAAAGCAGAGGGAGCCTCCTGAAAAAACCAAAGCAGCAGCAATCCAATGCTGTTTTTTTTTTTTTTTTTTTTTTTTTTTAACAGGATGGTTGTTAATTCTGCAGGGAAAGGTGTTAGGCAATCAGTGTGAAAGAAAGCCTCTGGGCAGCTTAAAAACTAGTCAAAGCCTTGCACATTTTTTCTGCAGATGGCACAGCCACTCCCCAGTGGTTTTTGCCAGGGGCTTTCTTTCCCCTGACCTTGGTTAGGGTTCCAGCCAGGCCAGCGCTTTCAGCATTGCTGAGCAGGAACTCTTTCTGATTTCCCCACTTCCTTTTTCTGAGACTCCTTATCCCTAGCTTGAGAAAGAGGAGAGCCCCTCTTCCTGCCCACAGCAGCACCCAGAGGCACAAGGTGCAGCTGGCAAGGTGTGAGCAGGTGGGCAGAGCCCCAGGGAGGAGCACTGGGGTGTGTGACGGCCAAGATACTGGCCAGCTCCCTCGACCCAGCCCAGCCCAAGCTGGCTCTCTGACCTCTGTGCCCCAACCCGCACCCCCGCACTTGAGTGACCCTAGTATGAGGTTCCCTCTTTTGCAGCAAAGAGAACCTTTCAAGAAAAGATGGTTTGCTCTGGATCCCCAGGAGCGGAGGCTGCTGTATTACAAGAACCCACTGGTAAGAGCCACTGCCGGCCCCTGTCCAGTGCACCCCCAGACAGGTGGGGTCTGTGCCAGCTGGGGACTGCAGGGGAAGCAACAGTATTGGAACAACTTGGTGAGGGAAATGCCTCCATCTTTGCTCATCTCTCTAAGTCATCTCCATGCACAGAGGTATTCTCTTCCACCGTCAGGACGTCCTCTGTGTATCCAAAATGCTGCCAATGTAGTTAAACAGGTGGTTTTTCATCCTTCTGTCTCCAGGGCTCGCTTCTCACTTGGGAGACTAGCGGTTAGCACCATAGGCTCTAGAGCTTTCAGTCCTGCCACTTAGTGGTATGCCTTGGCCAGAGCACTTAACCCTCTGCCTTAGTTTCCTTCTCCAGAAGATAGTTTTAATAACAGCACCTTCCTCAGAGGCTGCCGTGAGGATTATATGAGCTACTTAAGGTAAAGCTCCCAAACAGTAAGCTGTCCATAAATGTTAAGTATCATTTTAACAGATCACGTGTGTGATTTCCTTTATGGCTTTTGTAGCCTTTCAAATTCTGGGTCTCACCAAGCAGAAATTCCCCGCAGAGACTCTCACTGCACACATATGACACCTCTTTCTAAAAGAGAGCCTAGGGGATGTCAGGGCTGCCGGCGTCCCTCTGCCCCAGCCGTGGCCTCTGGTGACCTCGTGTCCTCTGTTTCCAGGATGCCTTTGAACAGGGCCAGGTCTTCTTGGGGAGCAACGAGCAGGGGTATGGAGTCTATGAAGACCTGCCCAAGGGCATCCGGGGGAACCGCTGGAAAGCCGGCCTCACCATCATCACCCCGGAGCGGAGATTTGTCTTCACCTGCCCCAGTGAGAAAGAGCAGCGGGAGTGGCTGGAGAGTTTTCGGGATGTCCTCTCTCGCCCCTTGACGCCCCTCAACCTCCTCCGTAAGATGCACAGCCTGGGGGGGCTTATTCTTTTGGCCAAGGGCAGAAAGGAGCCTCACAAGGGGTCTCTGTGAGCCCTGAAATGGAGGTCATGGCCCCCAACTGTCCTCTTTCCATTTTCTTCTCTTCCTGCCAAAGGAAAGTACAGGTGGTACACATTACTGCCAGAAAGCCCTCTCTGTTCATGCACAGTCCTTCTGTCGTTGAGAGCTCTACGCTGTTAGCTCCCCACCCTCCACCAGTCCGTCTCATGAGAAACCCTGGCCTGTTATTATCAGCTCCAGTCTCACCCACTGGGCAACTCCCAGGGTCTCAGGTTCCTCTGAGACCCACTCAGGTTCCCACAGAGGGAAGGCTATTTTTAATGCTCTTCTCTGGTCCTCCCTTCTGTCTGCTTCTCCCCTGCTCCTCCCTTTTGCCCTCAATGTTACAAGTAGGTTTCTGTCTACTGACAGTCCTGTGAAAAATAGGAAGTCCTTCTGAACTGGAACAGGAAACTTCTGGCCCGGGGCCTGGTTTGAGGGTACCAGGAAGATGTTCTGTGTTTGGAAAAGAACAGAGTAGGTCACTGCCCCCAGCCCCTTAGGAGAGATGCCTGTGCCCTTAAGAGTCAGCTGATGATAAACACACACCCTTTTCACTTTCCAAAATCTTACAGCCAAAGAGCCTGAGAAGCAGAAGTTGTTAACGAAGCATATCAGCTGCTACTTTCTTTCCTGTGGGCCTGTATGTCTGAGTCTCTGTTTCTCGCCCTGTACTCTGGTGTGTGTCCTCTCTGTCTCTCACCCCACTTTGGTTGGTTTTTTGATTCTGGTTGTTTGTTGTCATGCCCTTGTCCCCTTACTTTCCCTTCTCTCCAGTAGGATTGCATTGGCATGGTTATCACCTCAGCTCTCTTCTTGCTCCCCTGGCAGCTGCATCATCGGAGAGTGGCCACAGCAGCAGGTGACTCGTTGGCTGAGGAGCTGGCCACTGGTCACCTGAAGCTCATGGGAAGAAGGACAAGCTGTCACCTAGGCCTTCGGTGCCCAGCAGAAGTGCCCCGAGGTCAGCAGCCATGGCTGGCCATGAACTCTGCCAAGACTGAAGCTTTGGCCTTTACTTACTGGCTCCCTGGGCCTTCCCACTGCCCTGGGGGTCTTGGGGACCTGGCACCTGTCATCAAGGCTCTGGAGATCTGAGATGAAGGTGCTGCAATGGAAAGCCACCCACCATGTCATGCAAGTGGCATGTTTGCTCAAAGAGAAAAAAAAGGTTGATTCTGAATCTAACCATGAGGGAATAATCAGACAAATCCACATTAGGGACATTCTGTAAAACAGCTGGCCTGCACTCCTCAAAAGTGTCAGGATCATGAAAGATAAAGTCAGGAGGAAACTTACCTAGATAAAAGAAGACTAAGGGAGGCAACAAGGTACAATTCATGATTCTTGATGGATCCTGGATTTTTACACTTTATTTTATTTTTTAAGATTTTTATTTTTAAGCAATCTCTACACCCAATGCAGGGCTCAAACTCATGACCCCAAGATCAAGGGTCACATGCTCCAGCAACTGAGCCAGCCAGGCAACCCTGGATTCTAAGTTTTTAAAAAACAGCTATAAAAGACCTAATTGAGATACCTGGGGCAGTTTGAATATGGATGTATATTAGCTAATCATGATGTGAGACTGATAATTATGTTATATTTGTGTAGGAGATTGCTCTTGTTCTTAATGAACACGTGCTAAAAAGTTCAGGGGTAAAATGGAATAATCTTTAGTCTACAACTGACTCTTACGTGGGTCAGCAAAGAATAAGTGTATTTGTACATGTATATATAGAAAGTATATACATATATATATAGTGTGTGTATGTGTATATATGGAAGACAGGAAGTATATATATATATATATATATACAGGGAGAGAGAGAAAAAGCAAGCCACAGTGCAAAATGTTAGCAACTGAAGAATCTACAGGAAGTATAGATGGGGTCTTTATTGTCCTGTTGGTGCAAATTTTCTAGTGACTCAAAAGTGTTCAAACTAAAAAGTTGGAAGCTGGGGAAATTTTTAAAGAAACATCCACTCTCAGCCTTCAAAAGCAGTGTGTTTTCAATATGAATCAAGATAGTTCCTGACAGTTCATGTTAGAAGAAATGAAAACCTAGAGAATACAAAAAAAACAATGTCTGAACTGATGATCGTCATACTCCAGAAAGAAAGAAGCAAGCCGAGGAGGCGGCTGTGCTGGACCCTAGGACACAGCTGTCCAATCTGCGTGTCAGCTGTGGCCTTGCCACTGACTTGAAATTGTTGAAAACCTCACTTTCCCACTGATGTGCCTTGGCTTTTCTCTTTTACTTAAGGAAGTTGTGCTAACTATTGAAATTCAATGGAAGCAATAAGTATTTTTGAGCATCTCCTAGGTGCCAGGCTCTGGGCTAAGCCTTGGGAATAGGGCAGGAATCACATGATCCCTGCTGTCACAGATCCCAGGCTGCTACAAGTCAACTCTTACACAGGGTGGGACGATGCCACGAGTGTTCAGAACAGGAAGTACAAGCTCCTTGGGTAGCATGCAGCATAGGGTTTCCCCTAACTGAGGGTCGGGGGATAGGACGGCCTCTGTCCTCTCCAGAAAGTGACGTTGAAATAGAAACCTTAAAGATATTTAGAGGTTAGTCAAAGGGAAGAGGGTGGGGAAGACACTCGTCTCAGGGAAGTAAATGTTCAAAGGCCTTTGGATGGGAAAGAGGAACTGATAGAAATCGTGAAGGGCTGATGTGTTAGAGAAACAGATCACCGAGGTCTCTGCTCTGTGATTCTTTGTCTTTCATGTGATGTGCAGAGGAACATTTGGTGTTCTCTCTTCATTTTGGTGGAGACGGAAAGGGTTGGGAGGGTGTTTACTAGAGTTGCTGCTTTTTACGGTGTTTTCCTATGGATTCCCCCCAGAGGACAAGCAGTGTTATTGGAGTGTCTTTTCGGAGGCTTCTTGACAGCCCAGAGGAAGATGTGGGTGCTTCCTCTTCTGGCTCCTGAAGCACCTTGAAAATGTCTGTTTCAATACCTGCTGGGTTCAATACCTAAGGGTCAGTTGACTCACCTGCCTTTTTTACTACCCATGAGCGATGCCTAGAGAGGAAGAAAGAAGTAAACAGGCAGTAAGAAAGCTACTTGGTATTAAGAAGGAAAGTCACATGATCAGATTCCAAACTTAGGAAAAGAAGGCAGCAATGTAGAGTATGAGAAGGAAGCAGAGAGATCAGTTGGGAGGCCATTGCATAAATCACAAGCACCATCGTAATGCCTAGTTCTGGGCTTGTGTCTGAGGGAGCACACCAGCTCTATTTCCCATCTCTTCTTTCTTAAACATCCTCCTCTTGTTCAGACAGAAAAGCCATACCTCTTACCCGCCTTAAACCTTACTAGAGTATATTGCTCCAAGGCATAAAAATCTTTATTTGGGATGCCAAATAAAGAGATCTTTTGAAATAAGAGTGACAAGCCTTCTTTTTAAATTTTATTTTTTATATCACTCTAAAATTGACTTTTTTTTACTGTTCTGTAAGTCTTAATACAATAGGATTCATGTAATTATCACCACAACCAGAATAAAGAATGGTTACATCACTTCAAACATTCCCTAGTGCTACCTCAGCCACACCCTTCCCCTGCTACCTGCCAATCACAGATCTGTTCTTCATCAGTCCAGATTTGTATTTTTGAAGATGTCATATAAATGGAATCATTCAATATGTAATTTTTGAAACTGGCTTCTTTCAGTATAATGCCTTCGAGATTCATCCAAGCCACTGCATGTATCAATAATTCTTATTGCTGAGTAGTATTGCGTTATATGGATGTGCCACAGTTTGTTTATCCCATGGAATAGTACTCAGCAATAAAAAGGAATGAATTATTAATACATGCAACAATATCCAGGAGTGGCACTGTTGAGTTATATGGTAGGTGTATGTTTAACTTTATAACAAACCATCAAACTGTTTTCCAGAGAGGCTGGACTATTTTGCATTTCCACTAATGATATTTGAGAATCCTAGTTACTCTGCCCAGAAGTCCAGTGTACCATCCATTGTGCCACAGAGCCAGGAAGAGAGTTCCAGTTACTCTGCATCATCACCAGCACTTGGTATTGTCAGTACTCTTAATTTTAACAGTCCTAATAAATGTGTAGTGGTTTTCCATGGTTTTCATTTGTATTTCTCTAGTGGCTGGTGATGCTGAACATTTTTTCATGTGCTTATCTTTGGAGAAGTGACTTTGGTTCCATGTCTCATTTTTTAAATTAATTTTTTTAAAAGATTTTATTTATTCATTTGAGAGAGAGAACACAAGCAGGAAGAAGAGCAGAGGAAGAGGGACAAGCAGACTTGCCACAATACGGGGAGCCCGACATGGGGCTCGATCCCAGGACTATGATATCGTGATGTGAGCTGAAGGCAGATGCTCAACTGACTAAGCCACCCAGGTGCCGGTCATTTTTTTAATTGCGTGGTTTCTTTTCTTTATTGTTGAGTTTTGACAATTCTTTATATATTCTTGATATTAGTCCTTTGACAGACATGGAATGTGCAAATATTTTACCCCAATCTGTAGCTTTTTATTCTCTTAACAGTGCCAGGGAAGTTTTCTTACGGCATTGAGGTCAGGGTTTATGGCTTCCTTTGTTTTTTGCAGATTTTTGTTGGTGATGAAGTTTGGCATGAAAAATAGGGTGTTTTGGCTTATGTTTGGATATTTTGAATTCATATAAAGCGGAGTAGGAATGAGGATGATGTTCATTTAATGGCTTCTTCCCCTGAAAAAAATATGCTTTGTCCCTGAAGGAATGCACTGGTAGATATTAATGGCAGTCATACCTTATTTCATCCCCCACACAAATTCAGGAATTTGTCCTTTCCCATCTAACATTAGAACCCAGTGTCACAGGGATGTGTATTGACACATTTTTTTAAAAGATTTTATTTACTTATTTTATAGAAAGAGCATGCAAGGGGCAGGGAGGGAGGTAGAGGCAGAGGGAGAGAGAGAAACCAAAGCAGAATCCCTGCTGAGCAAGGAGCCCAAGGGAGGGCTTGCTCCCAGGACAGCAACATCATGACCTGAGCAGAAACTGAGCTGGACACTTAACGTGCTGAGCCACCCAGGTGCCCTTTAACACATCTATTTGAATTTAACAATGATGTCAGACGGACGGAAAATGAGTCTGATTTGCCTGACTGGTTTGATGTGAGAACTGGCCCTGCCAATTAGGTTATGTGGCAAGAATTTTGCATAAATTGGGTAAGCTAAATCTGCAGCCCCCAAATTTTAAAGAAAATATATTTCAAGCATATAAAAGTATCTCTCCAAAAAAATATGAGATTGGCAAAGGTGTATTGAAATGACTAATATTCCAATTTTTCTAGGCCTGAGTATATCAAGTTAAACAAAGTGACTCTTAAGTAATAGAGTGACTGGTTTAATTGATAGTAATTTGATAAGCCCGGGCAAAGTCTTGTTACCATACCTCCCAGAAAATTAGAAAGTGAACACTTCTTTTTTCTCTAAGTTTTTATTTATTTAATCTCTACAATCAACATGGGGCTCAGACTCATGGCCCTGAGATTAAGAGTTGCTTGCTCTTTCAACTGAGCCAGCCAGGCACCCCAAGAAAGTAAATACTTTTGACTTTTGCAACACAGGTAGCCTCAAATTCTTTGCTCTAATAAAGATTAAAGGAAAATCTGATCAAATTGTCAGCTGAGAGATTACTAAGTAATTTCTGTTGATGGATCACTGATTTTTTTGATCTCAAAGTATTCAGTAAAGTATGTGACATGGTTGTCATATATGTGAACGAGGTTTTTCAGACCTAACATAAAAACAAAAAATAGGAGTATAATTTATTCCCGAATCTTGTTTAATTCTATTGCTAAGTAATGTTCATCTCTCATATAACTCAATAGCAAAAAAAAAAAAAATTAAAACAGGCAGAAGACCTGGATACATATTTTCCAAAGAAGATGTACAAATGACCAGCAGGTACATGAAAAGGTGCTCAACAGCATAATCATCAGGGAAAAGCAAATCAAAACACCAATAAGATATCACCTTGCTGTAAGAGTAGCTATCAAAAAGACAAGAAATAACAAGTATCAGCCAGGATGTGGAGAAAAGGGAACCCCTGTGCACTGCTGGTGGGAATGTAAATTGGCGCAGCCACTGTGGAAAAGTTATGGAGGTTCCTTAAAAAATAATAATAGACCTACCATATACCCAGTAATTCCATTTCTGGGTGGGTATATGAAGGAAACAAAATCACTGTCTCAAAGAGTTATCTGCACCCAATGCAGCGTTATACACAATTGTCAAGTCATGGAAATAGCCTGTGTCTACATTAATAGATGAATGGATAAAGAAAATACACACACACCCCTTGAGGATATTATACTAAATGAAATAAATCAGAGAAAGACATTGTATGATCTCACATGTAGAATCTATAAAAGCTGAACTCAGAAACAGAGTAGAATAGTGGTTGCCAGGGACTGGAAAGTGGGGGGAAATGGGAAGATGTAGGGCAAAAAATACAAATTGCCATTTTTGGGATGAAGAAATTCTGGGAATCTATCATACAGCATGGTGACTATTGTTTACTATTTTGTATATTTTAAAGTTGCTAAGAGAGTAGATCTTAAATGTTCTCATCAGCCTCAAAAAAAGGTGAGATGATGGAGGCATTCACTAACCTTATTATGGTAATCATTTTGCAATATATATGTGCATTAAATAAATCATTGTATTGTACATCTTAAACTTAGAGACAATGCTATGTGTCATTTGAGATAACTCAGTAAAGCTGGAGAAAAAAGTAATATTCATCCACAGATAAATGTGTTTTTTTAAATTAAAAAAATTTTTTAAAAAAGATTTTATTTATTTATTCATGAGAGACACAGAGAGAGGCAGAGACAGGCAGAGGGAGAAGCAGGCTCCATGCAGGGAGCCCCATGTGGGATTCTATCCTGGGACTCCAGGACCACACCCTGGGCCAAAGGCAGTCGCTAAACCGCTGAGCCACCCAGGCGTCCCGATAAATGCATTTTTTAAAAGAAACCAGCCCATCCATCTCACTAAGAGCTGTAATTCCAATAAAATTTTGATTTTTTAGTTAATACCTATTTATATAAATTTATATTTGTTTTGATTGACTGCTAATAATAATTTTTAAAAAATATTTGTTAGAGACAGAAGAGTATGAGCAGGGAGGGGTAAGGGAGAGGGAGAGAGAATCCCAAGCAGACTCCACACTGAGTGTGGAGACTGACTCTGAGCTCAGTCTCAGGACCTCGAGATCATGACCTGAGCAGAAATCAAGAGTCAGATGTTTAACTGACTGAGCCATCCAGGTGTCCTGACTGCTAATAATAACTTTTTTAATTAATTTTTTTCTGATTTTATTTATTTATTCATGAGAGACACAGAGACATAGAGAGGCAGAGACATAAGCAGAGGGAGAAGCAGGCTCTATGCAGGGAGCCTGATGTGGGACTTGATCCCAGGACTCCAGGATCACGCCCTGAGCCGAAGGCAGAGGCTTAACTGCTGAGCCACCCAGACATCCCTATAATTTTAATGATAAGTCAATCCAGCATAAAAATTTATTTATTTTTTTAAAGATTTAATTTATTTATTCATGAGAGACACGGAGAGAGCGAGAGGCAGAGACACAGGCAGAGGGAGAAGCAGGTTCCATGCAGGGAGCATGATGTGGGACTCCATCTCAGGACTCCAGGATCACACCCCGGGCCGAAGGCAGGCACTAAACCGCTGAACCACCTAGGGATCCCCCAGAAGAAAAATTTTTTTTTTTTAAGATTTTTTATTTATTTATGACAGACACAGAGAGAGAAAGAGGCAGGGACACAGGCAGAAGCAGGCTCCATGCAGGGAGCCCGACATGGGACTCGATCCCAGGTCTCCAGGATCATACCGCTGGCCAAAGGCGGCGCTAAACCGCTGAGCCACCAGGGCTGCCCCCCAGAAGAAAAATTTAATGAGCCTTTTTGTTATAGGAAGTAAAACAGACTTAAAATTTCAATAAATATGCATATTTCTATTGCAGAGAATTATTACAAGTTGATAAAAGTGATTACAAAGTGATAAAAGACTTTCATGCATAAAATAGATTGCTTTAGAATATCGTTCTGTGGAATTGGACAACTAAGAAGAAATGGATAAATTCCTAGAAACATATAAACTACCAAAACTGAAACAGGAAGAAATAGAAAATTTGAGCAGACATATAACCAGCAAAGAAACTGAATCAGTACAAAAAAAAAAAAAAAAAAAAAAACCCTCCCAACAAATGAAACTCCAGTGATGTGGGAAGCAAAGACAAAAGAAAAATCAAACATCTTTACTACTTATAGGCCATTGACAAGTCCTTGAAACAGGCAGAATGACAGTCCTATAGGAACTCAGCTGCCTCGATGTTAGAGCTTTGCTAAGGGCAAAAGGCAATCTTAGCCCAACTCCAGAATCCTGTAAGTCTACTTTAACGTGTAAAAATTCCTTTGAGGGGCATCTGAGTGGTGTAGTTGATTAAGCGTCCAATTCTTGGGTTCAGCTCAGGTTGTGATCTCACAGTCTTGGGATTGAGCGCCAAGTCACACTCCGTGCTCAGCATGGAGTCTGCTGAGATTCTCTCTCCCTCTTCCGCTGCCCCTCCTGCTCATGCTCACCCTCTGTCTAAAATAAATAAATCTTTTTTAAAAAAATAAATAATTACTTTGGAAACTTCCTTTATCTTTATCCTCCCAAGATATGTGTTGGCAATAATCCTCCAAGCATATGATCCACCAATATACATCTGGAGGGTCTCATGACTAAGGTTTTATTAGACAGTAATAAAGATTGATTTTTTTTATTTATTTATTTATTTATTCATTCATTCATTCATTCATTCATTCATGAGAGACAGAGAGAGGGGGGGGGTAGAGTCACAGGCAGAGGGAGAAGCAGGCTTCCTGCAAGGAGCCCAATTCGGGCTCCATCCGGATCCTGGGATCACGCCCTGAGCTGAAGGCAGATGTTTAACTGCTGAGCCACCCAGGCGTCCTATCAGACAGTAATAAATGATCTTTTCCTAACAATAGCTAGCCCCCTCAAAGTCCTGGAAACCTTGCTTCCAAAATTCTTTGGAGACTTATGCTCTCACTAACCCCCTCCCAACTTGGAGGTATATAATGGGTCACTCCTCATGACCCCAGTGCAGCTCTTTCTGCCCACAGGTCCTGTCCCTGTGCTTCAATAAAAACACTTTTGGGCCCCTGGCTGGCTCAGTGGTTGGACATCTGCTTTTGGCTCAGGTTGTATGTATCTATGTACCTATGTATCTCATGAATAAATAAATAAAAATCTTTAACAAATAAAAACACTTTTTTGCACTGAAGGCGTTTTAAGAATTCTTTCTTGGCTGTTGGCTATGAACCCCAATATCTATCCTATATCACTAGGATCAAATGACTTCACAGGTGAATTTTACCAAATAGTTAAAGAAGAGTGAACATCTCTTCTTCTCAAACTATTCCAAAAAAATAGAAAAGGAAGAATATAGTTCTCTGGAGAAAATGGAATGGCAATACAAATTCAAAAAGATGAAACAATGAGAAATTTTCCAATGTAAATGAAGAACTTGTTAATGTATTTTTACAGCTAGGGCTACTTCTACCCCTACCCTCTTTCTGGGAACCACTGCATGTTTTTGCATGAAACTTTCAGGAATTGTCCAAGAAAAAGTTTGCAGACCACTGGTTAATCCACTCCTTCAAGAAACTTGGGTGTCTAAAAGAGAAGGGAAGGAGAGGTGGCTAGAGGGATGCTTCTATCAAAGGAGATTTTATTTTTCAAGATGGAAAATTTGAGCATGTGTCTTTAGTATTGTGTCTATATTTCAAGAAAAGAGAGGTATGAAGAGATAGGGTTTACCACCAATGAAGAGACTTCGGAACAAAATCCAGGTAACATATCAATCAGGATAGGCTAAATTATGCTGTAGCCACAAGCACCCACTAAGTCTCCATAAGCTTAACATGTCTTAAGTTTATTTTCCTCTTTTACTGCAGGTTCCAGTGTGGGTCCCCAGGGGGTCTGCTCATCTTCACCACTCAGACACCAGGCCACCAGATGATGGCTTCATCTCCACAGTCAGGGCATTTGGCAGAAAGGGATACAATGACTTACTAGCTTTTTTAAGTTGGTGGAAAGGTGACAAGTATTCTGCATGTTTCAAGTGGGTCAGAGAAGTGCCAATCCTACCAGGTGCTGAAAAGAGCTGGAAACTTCACTGAGTAGCCTAATAGGTAGTTCTATTGACTACTACTTGTCATTTCCAGTATTGGAAATAGCCATAAATTCGTATTATCTGGTACTTACTTTGGGGCAAGGCAAGATGGGATGAAATAAAATATGAGATATTGTTAGTTCATTTCAACAGATCAGAGAGATGGGGGTTCTGGTCTCTGCCACTCAATGGCTGCTGTGTAAACCTGAAAGTTCCTTTGCCTCTTTGGGGCCTTCCAGCCCCAACATTTTCCTGCTGTGATGAGCTTGAGACTGGAATAAGGAGAGAGGAGGAAGCGAGCGAGCCGACCAAGGCCAGGCGTGCTACCTCAAGAAAACAGACCCAGTGTTTTTGTCCGGTTGCCTGTTGGGTAATGTGCTTTCAGCCAGCAGAGAGCAGTACGGAGACAGTGGCAGAGTTCTGCATCGTAGTGGCGGTTTGAAATGTCTAGGGGTCCTTCAACTTTGGCCGCATATTAGAATCATCTCGAGGAGGCTTTTAAGAATATCCGTGCGGGGATCCACCCCAGAGGATGAAATCAGACTCTTTGGGAGTGAAGCCCCAGCATCATTCTTTGTAAAGAGCTATGTGCACTGGGGTTTTTTTTTTTTAAAGATTTTATTTATTTATTTATTTATTTATTTATTTATTTATTTATTTATTTATTTATTTATTTATTTATTTATTTATTCATGACAGACACAGAGAGAGGCCGAGACATAGGCACAAGGGAAGCAGGCTACCCCCGGGGAGCCTGATGAGGACTGGATCGCCCGACCCTGGGATAAGGACCTCACCCTCTGGCTGAGGCTCCGCCACTGAGCCCCCCAAGTGCCCTGCGCCGGTTTTCTTTAATCTTTTACTACTTGTTGGAGGGGACGGATGACAGCTACTGGGCGCAGTCTCGTAATAAAGTTCTCGAACCGGACCCTCTCTTTCTTCTCAAGGGCTGTCGGGACCGCGTTTTAATGGGCCGGGGTCTGTGTGCAGAGGGAGGGCATCAAGCGCCCGGGTCCTTGGGGCATCAGGGTATTCCCAGCGCTGGGGGCGAGCTGAGATCCCGCGCAGCTGTGACTCCGGCCCGCTCTGCCCTAGGGCGCGGCGTGCGGGGGAGGGGGGGAAGCTCAAAGGCCGCTCTCCCCCACACCAGAGACAGGAAGAAAGGCTGGGCCGAGGCGGGGAGAGGAAGGCCGAGGGAGGAGCTGGAGGAGACGTCCGCGCCCAGGCGTCCGGTGGGGCGCCGCGTCACCATGGCGGGCCCGGACCCCGGCCCGGCCGTCCCCGTGTGGCTGGCCGAGGACGACCTGGGCTGCATCATCTGTCACGGGCTGCTCGCCTGGCCCGCCACGCTGCCCTGCGGCCACAGCTTCTGCCGCGACTGCCTCAATGGCCTGTGGGCCGCCGGCTGCGCTGGGCCCCCGCGCTCCTGCCCCACCTGCCGCGCGAGCGCCGCGGAGCCGCGGCAGCTGCGCAAGAACACGATGCTGCAGGAGCTGGTGGACAAGTACAGCCGCGCGCTGCGCGAGGTAGGCGAGGGCGGGCCCGGCCGGGCCCGGCGGGCGCCGCGGGCACCTGCGCCCCCCGCCGCCCCGCCCCGCGCCGCCCCCCGCCGCCCCGCCCCGCCGCCCCGCCGCGCCGCCCCGCCGCGGACTGCGCTTCCCCGGTGCCCTGCCTCCGCGCTTGCGCCCTTCGCCCCGCCGCCTGCCTGCTTGGCGATCTGCTCTCGCTCTGAGCACTCCCGCTCCTGGGGAAGTGGGGATGAGTGTGAGGACGCGGAGGAAAACCCGGTCCCTGACTTCCAATCAGACTGGGTGCTCTATCTGCTCCTTGGCATATTTCCACTCTTGGCCAGTCTGTCTGCAGACTGTGGTCTCTTTTAACATTCTTCTATTGGGGTAACATATAGCATAGAGTCATACCAACCTTTTTTTTTTTTTTAAGATTCTATTTATTTATCCATGAGACACATACAGAGAGAGGCAGAGGCACAGGCAGAGGGAGAAGCAGGCTCCGTGCAGGGAGCCCGAGGTGGGACTCGATCCCTGGACCCCGGGATCAGGACCTGAGCTGAAGGCAGAGGCTCAACCATTGAGCCGCCTAGGTGTCCCTACATACTTTTTTAAGGGTAGAATTTAGTGGCATGAGTTATATTCACAGTGATGTGCAGCTATCACTAGTTTGTTTCCAAAAGGTCTTCACCACAAAAACTCTGCACCCTTTAAGCAATAACTTCTCATTCCAACGCTCTGCAGCACCCCCCCCCCTTTTTTTTAAAAAGATTTTTATTTATTTATGAGAGACAGAAGGAGAAGGAGGCTCCATGCAGGGAGCCCGACGTGGGACCCAATCCCGGGGTCCAGGATCACGCCCTGGGCCAAAGGCAAGCGCTAAACCGCTGAGCCACCAAGGCATCCTATCTGCAGCCCCTTTTAACCTCTAATCTGTGTTCTGTCTTCATGACTTGCCTACTCTAGATATTTCATATCAGTGGAGTCGTGTAATATTTGTCTCTTTGTGTCTGGCTTCTTCCACCTACCATGTTTTCAGAGTTCACTCATGTTGTAGCATGCCCCTGAATTTTATTCCTTTTTGTGGCTGAGTAATGTTCCATTGTATGTATGTACCAAATATTATCTGTTCATACACTAATGGAAGTTTGGATTGTTTCCACCTGCTGGTTACTGTGAGTAATGATGCAGTGAATATTGGTGTGCAAATAACCAAGTCCTTATTTTCAGTTCTTTTCGGTAAATTCTGCAGCAGCTACAACATTTTACATTCCACCAGCAAAGGAGGAGTTGCCGAATTTTCCACATACTTGCCAGTACTTGTTATTCTCTCGTTTTATTTTCATTCCGCCTTCTCACCACTTTGTTTTTAGTATAGCTTTCCCATTTAGGATTGTTTTCTCACTGTGGGTTTGATCTGCATTTCCCTGACGATTGATGATGGTGACTGAACATCTTCTCATGTGTATGTGTTTTTTTAAGATTTTATTTATTTATTTATTTATTTATTTATTTATTTATTTATTTATTTGAGAGAGAGAGAGAGAGATAGTAAAAGAGAGCACTAGCAGGGGGCAGAGGGAGAAGCAGGCTCCCCGCTGATCAGTGAGCCTCAATATGGGGCTCTATCCCAGGACTCTGGGATCATGACCTGAGCCAAAGGCAGACTCTTAAGGGACTGAGCCACCCAGGGACCTCTCTTTTCTTGTGCTTATTGCTCATGTATATATCTTCATTGGAGAAATGCTTATTCAGGTCCTTTGATTGTTTTAAAAGTTAGGTTCTTTTTTTTTTAGAGATTTAATTTGTTTATTTATGAGAGACACGGAGGCAGAGACATAGGAAGAGAGAGAAGCAGGCTCCCTGCAAGGAGCCTGATGTGGGACTCAATCCCAGATCCCAGATCCCAGATCCCAGGATCATGCCCAGAGCTGAAGGCAGACGCTCAATCGCTGAGACACCCAGGCGTCCCTAAAAGTTAGGTTCTTTGTTTTTGTTGAGTTTTAGGAAATCTTTATAAATTGTGGATATTAAGCCCTTATCAGATATACCACTTTCAAATATATCCCCCCATCTTATGGGTTGTCATATTACTTTCTTGATGGTGTCCTTTGATACACAAAAGTTTTATCTATTTCTTCTTCTCATGTCATATCTAAATGCATTGCTGAATCCTGAGTTCATGAAGATTTACCCTCATATTTTCTCCTAAGATTTTTATGGTAATAGGTCATATATTTAGGTTGCTGATCTATTTTGAGTTAATGTTTCTATGTGCATGAGGTAGGGGCCCAACTTTATTCTTTTACATGTGGAAATCTAGCTGTCCCAGCACTATCTGTCGAAGAGACTATTTTTCTCCATTGAGTGGAGTTAGCACCTTATAAAAAAATCAGCTAGGGGGTACCTTCACCTGAAACCATCTGTACAAGTATTACTCTTGGGGCGCCTGTGTGGCTCAGTGGTTGAGCATCTGCCTTCAGCTCGGGTCGTGATCCCAGTGTCCTGGGATCTAGTCCCACACTGTGCTCCCCATGGGGAGCCTGCCTGTCTTTCTGTGTCTCTCATTAATAAATAAAATATTTTTTAAAAATCAGTTGGCCGTAGATGAATGGATTTATCTCTGGACTCCTAATTCTATTCCACTGATTTTTTTTTTTTTTTGGTCTATCCTTATGTCAGTACCACATTGTTTTGATTACTATAGCTTTGTAGTAAAGTTTGAAATCAGAAAGCATAGGTCCATCCTACTCGTTCTTCTTTTTCAAGATTGTTTTTGCTCTTCAGGGCCTCAGCAATTCCATATGAATTTGAAGATTGATGTTACCATTCTGCAAAGAAGGCTGTTGGAATTTTGAGAGGGAGTGGATTGAATCTGTAGGTTACCTTGGGTGTGACATCTTTAACAATATTATGTCTTCTTGGGGATCCCTGGGTGGCGCAGTGGTTTAGCACCTGCCTTTGGCCCAGGGTGTGATCCTGGACACCCGGGATCAAGTCCCACGTCGGGCTCCCTGCATGGAGCCTGCTTCTCCCTCTGCCTCTCTCTCTCTCTTTCTCTATCATGAATAAATAAAATCTTAAAAAAAAAAAAAAACAAAGCAAAACAATATTATGTCTTCTTGGGGCAGCCCCGGTGGCCTAGCGGTTTAGCACTGCCTTCAGCCCAGGGCCTGATACTGGAGAACCCAGATCAAGTCCCACATCGGGCTCCCTGCATGGAGCCTGCTTCTCCCTCTGCCAGTCTCTCTCTCTCTCTCTCTCTCTCTCTCTCTCTCTCTCTGTCATGAATAAATAAATAAAATCTTTAAAAAATATATTATGTCTTCTTCCCAGAAATGTGAAATGTGAAATGTCTTTCCATTTATTTATTATTTATTATTTCCATTTATTTATTCCATTTATTTAGGTCTTTTTAACTATCTTTTAGTGATGTTCTGTAGGTTCCAAAAATATAAGTCCTTTCATTTCCTTAGTTAAATTTATTCCTAGGTATTTTATTCCTTTAGATGCTACTATAAATGGAATTGTTTCCTTAATTTCATTTTTGGATCATTCCCTGCAGGTGTATAAAAACACACTTCTTTTTGGGAGCTGATCTTGTGCCCTGTAATTTTGCTGAATTCATTTACTAGCTTTCTTGTGGATTCTTTTTTTTTAAAGAGATTTTTAAAAATGTATTTGACAGAAAGAGAGCAAAAGTAGGCATTGTGGCAGGCAGAGGGAGAGGGAGAAGTAGGCTCCTTGCTGAGCAGAGAGCCCAACATGGGGCTCCTTGCTGAGCAGAGAGCCCAACATGGGGCTCCATCCCAGGACCCTGATATCATGACCTGAGCCACCCAGGCCATCCTCTCTTGTGGATGAGATCCTCATCCTATGTGAATACAGATCATCGTACTTCTTCTTTTCCAATTGGGATGCTTTTTATTTTTTGTCTAATTGCTCTGCCTAAATTTCCTGTACAATGTTTGGTAGCAGAGTTGAAACCAGGCATGCTTGATCCTGACTAGACGCTTTTAGTCTTCTACCATGGAGTATGATGTTAGTTGTGGGTTTTTCGTAAATTCCCTTTATCATGTTGAGGAAATTCTTTTCTATTCTTAGTTTTCTCAGTATATATATATTTTTGATCATGAAAGGGTGTTAGATTTTGTCAAATGCTTTTTCTGCATCGATTGAGATGATTGTATATCGTGTGTGTGTGCTTCCTTCATTCTATTAATGTAATGTATTATATTGGTTGTTTTTCTTAAGTTGAACCACCTCACATTTCTAGGATAAATTCTGCTTGGTCGTGGTGTATTATCCTTTTAATATGCTGTTGGATTTAGTTTGCTAGTTTTTGTTAAGAATTTCTACATCAATATTCATAATGGATAATGGTCTGTAATTTTTTTGTGATGTGTTTATCTAGCTTTGGCATTAGGGTAAGGCTGGCCTTACTGAGGAGTTAGGAAGTGTTTCACCATCTTCAACATTTTGGAAGAATTTGGGAACTATTGATGTTAACTCTTTAAGTATTTGGTAGAGGGATGCCTGGGTGGCTCAGGAATTGAGTGTCTGCCTTCAGCTCAGGTCGTGTTCCCGGGATCCTGGGATCGAGTCCCGCATTGGGCTCCCTGCAGGGAGCTGCTTCTCCCTCTGCCTGTGTCTCTGTCTCTCTCTCTGTGTGTGTCTCTCATGAATAATTAAATAAAATCTTAAAAAAAAATTAGTGATTGATTTGAGATCTTTTTTCTTTTTAATGCAGGTCTTTCCAGTTATAAATTTTCCTCTGAGTCTTTTACAGAGTTCTGACAGAATTGTTTCTGTCCGTTTCTGCTGGTTCTGTGATGTTTCTGTGTGGAGGGAACATGAGATCTTGGAGTTGCCTACTCCACCCTTTTGCTGTTCTCAGATATACATATACATATATATATATTTAAGATATATATTTATACATATATATATTTAAGATTTTATTCTTAATTAATCTTTATACTCAATGTGGATGTGGGACTCAGACTCACTCCAAGATCAAGAGTCATACACTCTACTGACCGAGCCAGCCAGGTACCCCTGTTCTCTGTAATATATATTTTTAAAGATTTATTTATTTATTTGAGGAGGGGAGGGGCTGAAGGTGAGGGAGAGGGAGAATCTCAAGCTGACTCCCCACTGAGCACAGAGAATGAGGTGGAGCTCAATCTCAGGATCCATAAAATCATGACCTGAGCTGAGCTGAAATAATGAGTTGGATGCTTAACCAACTGAGCCAACCAGGTGCCTCTGCAATCTTTTTTAACAGAATTGAGGTCACACTGTATAACCAGGTTATATCCTCTTTTTTGAATTAATAGCGTTTATTTTTCGAAGCAGTTCTATGTTTACAGAAAACTGAGCAGATATTGTGGCAAGTCCCCATATGTCCCTAATAATAGTTTGCCCTATTATTAACATCTTGCATTAGTGTGGTACATTTGTTGCAATTGATGAATCAATATTAATATATTATTTACTAAAATCCACAGTTGAGCTTGATGCAGTGGCAGTATTGTAGCCAATGAGGTTTATCCAAGGTATGATTTTGCCAATTGAAACTAAAATCCACAGTTGATATTAGGGTTCACTCTGGGTTGTACAGTTCTATTGGTTTTGACAAATGCATGATAATATGTAACTGCAGTTATGGTGTCATACAGTTTTACTGCTCTGAAAATCCCCTATGCTCCACCTCTTTGTACCTTGATCCCAAACCCTGGCACTTGCTAATCTTTTTACTGTCTCTTATTCCCAGGATGTCATATAATTAGAACCATACAATTTATATCCTTTCCAGATTGGCTTCTTTCACTAAGCAAAATGATGGTATGTGGCTTGATAGCTCATTTCTTTTTATTCCTGAATAATACTCTATTACATAGATGTACCACAATCTATCCATTCACCTTCTGATGGGACATGGTTGCTTCCTTTTTTTCTTTTTTTTTGTGTGTGTGATTATGATAATTTTTTTTTTTTTTTTAAGATTTTACTTATTTGGGCAGCCTGGGTGGCTCAGTGGTTTAGCACTGCCTTTGGCCCTGGGCATGATCCTGGAGACCCGGATTGAGTCCTACATCAAGCTCCGTGCATGGAGCCTGCTTCTTCCTCTGCCTGTGTCTCTGTCTCTCTCTCTCTCTCTCTGTGTGTCTCTCATGGATAAATATAAATAAATAAATAAATAAATAAATAAATAAACGTACGTATGTGTAGGGTGTCAATAATCAAATGAAAGGAGCTGGCATCTGTGCATCACTTTAAAGTTTCCAAGATCGGGGCACCTGGATGTCTCAGTTGAGTAAACATTGAACTCTTGATTTCAGCTTAGGTCATGATCTCAGGGTCTTGAGATCAAGCCCCATGTTGAGCTCTGCATTCAATGCGGAGTCTGCTTGAGATTCTCTCTCTCTCCCTTTGCCTCTCCCCCTGCTTGCACTCTCTCTCTCATTTTCTCTCTCTCTCAACTAAATAAATAAAATCTTAAAAAAAAAAAAAGTCGCTAAGATCCCTGCACAGTAAACAGGTAGAGTCTCTGCATTGTTGAAGAGGAGAAAGAGGGAGGGTCATTTTCACTTTGAAAGGAGTGGTGAAGACACAAGATGACCCTGGTGAGAGTGGACCTTCAACCCCTCCAATGAATGCCCTCCACAGTCCCACTGACCATGCCGGGTGCATGCACCCTGCCAGGCTCTCAGCATCTCTCTGACCTCCTCTGTTCACTTTCCTTTAGCCTTCACTCTCATCTCTGCCCCCTGCCTGTGGATGGGCTCTGTTTCCCTGTTATGACTATAGGATGATCAGTAGGCATGCCAAGGTATATGGGCTGTCTGCCTCCTTGTTCTCTGGACATTTTTGTCACTCGGTTGCCTGCTTCCTTTATGCAGTATTTACAGCTCCCTCTGTCTAGAGCTGCTGGGTCCTGGGTCCAGCTTTGTGTTCCACTTTGTTATTTTATTTTATTTTTTTTAAAGATTCCATTTATTTATTTGACAGAGAAAATGAGCACAAGCAGGGGGAGCAGCAGAGGCAGAGGGAGAAGCAGACTCCCCACCAAGCAAGAAGCCTGATGTGGGGCTTCATCCCAGGACCCTGGGATCATAACCTGAGCCAAAGGCAGATGCTTAACTGACTGAGCCACCCAGGTGCCAACCCCCCACCACCACTTTGTTCTTTTGTTCTTTTAAAGGCAGCGGCCCAGAAGAGCATCAAAGAAGTTGGACGTGAGCTGACAGAGTTGGTGGAACAGCTTGTAGGCATTGTCAGGAATCTTCAGAGTCAGAAACACCTTCCTGAATCTGGACCAGAAAATGAAAGGAGCACCCTGAGCATGGGCATGGTAGGCTCAGCGGGGAGGGGAAAGCATGTGCTGGGAGTAGGACTAGGGACAGTTTCCAGCTGGAGCCACAGAAGTATGTGAAGGATGCAATGTCTTCATCTTTTACCACTTTCTTACTGTCACACATGGATGACTGGAAGTGCAGAATGCTTGAGGTGAGGTAGGGGAGCTTCAGGTGGGCTAGGTTCCATCCTTATCTCTACACCTAACCAGCTCTGAGATACCCAGGAACCTCTATGCAAATCGTGCAGACAGTCTAGTCCTCATCTTCATTGACCTCTCAGCACCCTTTGACCACACTTCATTCTTGAAGCTTTCTTTTCCCTTACCTTCTGGGACAGGGGTCTTCTGAACTTCCCATTTCTCTGTAGCTGCTCCTTCTTTGTCTCTCTTGTGGGCTCACTCTCTTTTTCCCTCCTCAGCAGCAAAGTGCCCAAATTCCTCAAGGCTGAGGGTACATCCCTATCTTCCCCACTCCGTGGTCTTCCCCACACCATGGCTTTAATGACCACTCTGTGCACAAACATAACTGCATCCTGGACCCTTCTCTGAACTATGGTCTGATGTCTTCCTTCTCACCTTTTCCTCTTGGATGTCTTCTTGGACATCCCACTTAAAATGTCCCAAACTGTTTCTCCTTTGGGAGTCCCCATCTCAATGACTGGCTCTGTTATCCTAAGTGCATAAACCTGGGAATCATGTCACTCCCTCCCTTGCTGGCCTAAACATCCCTGGAACTATTTACTACTCTTTTTTTAAAAAAATATTTTATTTATTTATTCATGAGACACACACACACACACACAGAGAGGCAGAGACACAGGCAGAGGGAGAAGCAGGCTCTATGCAGAGAGCCTGATGTGGGACTTGATCCTGGGACTCTAGGATCACACCCTGGGCTGAAGGCAGGTGCTAAACCGCTGAGCCAGGGACTCCCGCTATTTACTACTCTTGAGCTCCTTGGAGACATCTCTGATCCAAGCCTCTGATCATTTCTTGCCTGGATTACTGCAAGAATGAATTACTCCACTCTATTCCCACTGGTCTGCTCTCCTAGTGATTGTCAGAGTGACCCTGTCAGACACAAATCTGATTTACAACATCTCCAGTGACATCTACTTTTGTGGAATTAATACCTCAATCTTGGCAGTCCTCACAGAATGAACAGGGCCCTCCAGAACGCATTTCCTGTCTGCCCCTCTTGTGGCCTGCCACCCGGCTCCCCTCCTCCGCCTCTCCCCAGGTCTTTATGCTGCAGCCACTCTGGCCACTATTGGTTCCTGCAGGGTGTCACACTTCTTCCCACCACGGGATGCACTCCATGGAATGTTCTTTCACCCTGTCACCTAGGTAACGTCTGCTCATCCTTCAGACCACAGCTAGATCTTCACTTTTCTGGAGAAACCTTCACTGATTTCCTCAAACAAGTGCCCCTGTTAGATTAGAGGCCCTTACAATTTCACTTGTAGCAGTTACCATACGTTGCAACTTGACAATGATGGGTGCCATAATTTATTCATATCCATTCTCCTTCTTCCCTTGCCCTGGACTTGAAGCTTCATTATGGTAGGGACTTTGATGGCCTTTGTTCTTTTGTTCACTCTTGTATCCCCAGGCCTAGCAAGGTGCTTGCTGCACAGCGGGTGCTCAGCAAACACTCACTGAATGAGTGGAGACAGGGGTCTTCAGCGCTGCAAGGTGTTGAGGGGGAGGAAAGCCTAAGAATCTGACTTTCACACTTGATCATTGCATTGGTTTGATGTGAGGATGAAAAAAAGCTCTGGTCTAAAAAAGTGCTCAGAAAAAGAAAAGTGCTCAAGTGGTAGGCAATTGCAGGACAAAAAAATTTACTGTGGTGACTGAGTTCACCATGAGTTGAAACTTCTTTGGTAAAAGGGAATAACCAACTTATGGTGGAAGGTTGTTCTACAAATTAGAAGTAAGCTGAAGAAAGTACTCCTTTTGCCTGTGTCTCTGCCTCTTTCTCTTTGTCTCTTGTGAATAAATAAATAAAATCTTAAAAAAATAGCTTATATATATATATAAAAGAAATCCATATTTATTGTACAAAATACTAGAAAATACATAGCAGTTTAAAGAAAACAAACATCATCCACAACTCCACCACCCGTAAATAACCACTCTTTAATACTTTTGGCTGCACTATGTGTTCTTCCATATTGCTTTCATGTAGTTTGAGGGCCTAATTATGTTTTTAAAAATTTGTGAGGAGGCAAGTAGAAAATTATAGATGGCAGAATTAGAATATACTAACTTGATGCATACCTTAGGAAACTTCAATTAATTAATTTATTTTTAATGATTCATCAATAGTCTTCTTCTGATGGGGCGGACCTTGCCTTGGCTTCTTCAAAGCCAGTGACTTCTGACACACCTGAGAGAAAAATGAAAGACATTCTGCATGACCTAGAAGAAATCCAGAAAAAATTACAAGAAAACTTCACATGGAACGGGGCCCTTGAAGAACATCTGCAGGGTGAATTGATTTTATTTTGGGAAAGAGGATTAACTATGGAAGTTGGGGGAAATGACAAAGTGTTCCATGGCTTTGTTTTGGGGGGATGAGGATCCCAGAGCCCAGCTGTGGTGTTGTAAATGAGGAAGGAGTAGGCTGAGGTGTTTTTGTGGCTAGCTATGTGTTTTGGATATAACTGGAGGTGTGATGTAACATAAGCCTTTAAAAGATAGAAACTCATTTTCTGAGACCTATACATCCAGAATCTAGACCTGATTTTGCTGCTTGCCTATGTTATCTACCTGGAGATTCAAAAATAGGCTGCTTTTCATGTTTAATTATTAAATGTCTTTGTTAACAAAGCATGCGACTTTGTAAATCATCCTTGATAAGTTCTATTAAACTGTCATCCCTGGTGAGTATACTAATAGTAAACAGTAACAATGCAGGAAAGAACCTCTCTGTCCTAACTTTGTAGGTTCTCTATTATAACCCTTGTCATGACTGAAGAACAATTCACACCTGCCCCTTAGACATTAGCTCTGGACTCCTTCTGCTCTGCCTCCTGCCCCGCTGCCAGCTTTCTATACTTTAGAGACATATCTCTTATAACTCTTTCTATGTTTAAATGATCTTACTCTGCTTAAAAAGTTATTTTTTATTTAGGTGGAGAAACATGATCCCTTGGGAAAAGTTTCTCAAGGAAACAAGTTAGAACATACTTTATTAGCTGCTGCAAAAATTATCTGAGAAATAAGTGCCCTCTTGGCTCCTGTGTGCCCCTAAATTTAGATTGGGTTCCTTAGTGATCTTATTTACTGACACATATTTGAAATCAATATTTAGGGGCTCCTGGCTGGCTCAGTTGGTGGAGCATGTGACTCTTGATCTTAGAGCTGTGAGTTCAAGCTCCATGTTAGGCCTAGGGATTACTAAAAAATAAAATCTAGAAAAAGGGAGAAATAAATGTTTAGATTTTGAGGTTAAATTTAAAAATTTAAATTCAGAAATCAAAACAATATAACAGCATACAGTGAAAATCTCTTTCCCACCCTTGTCCAATTTTCCTATTGCCCTGCCTCAGTTAACCACTTGTATTAGTTTCTTGAGTTCCCATTCAGAATTTACTTGTGCGAGTGACAGTTTAAATCACAGACAGGAGGTCATGGGTATTCTGGGTGTTAGAATGCTGTGACCTGCTGTAACTGTAATTTATTTGATAGATATGCATCTGACACTTACTTCCTATGTAGCTGGCACTACGCTTGGTGCTTAGAACATAAAGGTGAACAAGGTCTCTACCAGCAAGAAGCTTAGAGGGAAGCCGTTACCAGGGAAACGGGCAGTAAAAAAAAAAGGTCCATGGTGAGAACATGGGGCTGAACATACCTGAGCTGGATGTTCTGCCTTGATCCAAGTCTGACACTAAAAAAATCCACTAAAGAAATGTGATGAAGCAGACAAGCCATATGCCCTGATCATGATGTTTGGATACCTTCTATTTGCCTTTTTTTTTTTTTTAATGAGACTTTCTTTTCTCCCTCCCAATTTTTTGAAATCCTTAGTGGAACTCCAGGAAGCTCCATCTTCTTCTTCACACCCATTGCCTGACCACAGCTGCCCAGCCCCCAGGAGGGCCTTCCAGTTTGCTCAGTGTAAGTATGTGGTCTCCTTAACACCTGGGTTTGGCCTGCCACGTCCACCTTCTGCTGCTGGGTCTGTTCCTGGGCTCACAAGGCCGTCTGATTACAAAGGCAAAAGGGAGAGGCACCTGGGTGGCTCAGTGGTTGAGCATCTGTCTGCTTTTAGCTCAGGTTGTGATCCTGGGGTCCTGGGATCCAGTTTCACATCAGGCTCCCCACAGGGAGCCTGCTTCTCCCTCTGCCTATGTCTCTGCCTCTCTCTGTGTGTCTCTCATGAATAAATACATAAAATCTTAAAAAAAAAAAAAAACCACAAAAGCAAAAGAGATTGAAGACTCTAAAATTCCAAGCTATGCTGGGTGGGATTCAGACACAGCTTCTGAAAGAGGCTTAATGGGGAAGTAAAAATTAAGATAGAAAAAGGGGTATTGTTATTAGAACAACACTGGGGATATGTACAGCAAACTGCAATTTGATAAACTAATTTTAATGCCAGTGTGAGTAAAACTTTACCACACCCAAAGACACAGAGATGCTTTCTGGTCTTACTTTTTTCCTCAGGGGCCATCAGCCCAACCTTTGACCTTCGCAGCCACTCCTGTAGCTTGGAGGTGTCCGAGGATTGCCGGGTGGTGACTGTATCTCACTGGCCACAGACCCATCTCTGGAGTCACGAGAGGTTTGTGACCTGCCAGGTCTTATGTTCCCAGGCCTTCTCTTCTGGGCAGCAGTACTGGGAAGTGGACACTCAGCATTGCAGCCACTGGGCAGTTGGGGTAGCTTCCTGGGGGATGACGCGTACCCAGATCCTGGGAAGGACCAAGGACTCTTACTGTGTAGAGTGGAAGGGGAATAGCCAACTCTCTGCATGGCACATGGTCCAGGAAACGGTCCTTGGCTCAGACAGACCTAAAGTGGTGGGCATCTGGCTGGACCTGGAGGAGGGAAAACTCGCCTTCTATTCAGTGGCTGACCAGGAGACGCTGCTGTATGAGTGCCCAGTCTCTGCCTCTTCTCCTCTGCACCCCGCCTTCTGGCTCTATGGCTTAAATCCTGGAAACTCTCTGACTATACGGCCAGTAAATGTGTAAAGGTTCCCTGGGTGTTAAAACATGGTGGTGGTGTCCTGGTCTCCCCCTCTGGTTCTAAGCCAGTGGCAACTTGACAAGAATCCTACTTCTCGAGTTAACGGGTGTGCAGTAAAGGGCTAACTGCAGGCTTGGGATGTTCAACTGCACATTCCCAAGAGAGCATGGGTCCCTGACTGGCTCCTGGGAGGCAGCCTCTAAGTGCTTGGCATATCCTGCCTGATAAGAGTATTTTGGTTTACCTGAGGGCCTTGGGCCAGAAGGTATCAGCTTGACCTCTGGAGGGGCTGGAGACAAAGGCCTGCCTATGTGACCGACACCAAGGCACCAAGGCTTGGGTAAGCCACCCTGGTTGATAGTCCTCCTTGTATATTGTCACATGCTGTTGCATGGGGAATTAACATTGTCCTTGTGACTCTGTGGGGAAGGAGACTTGGGGTCTCTTAGCCTGTTTCCTATGTGCCTTTTTCTACTGCTGATTTTAATCTGTATCCTTCCACTGTTAATAAATTGTAACCAAGACTATAATCACTTCTTTGAGTTCTCTGAGTTCTTCTAGCGAATCACTGAATCTGAGAGTGGTTTTAGGGACTCCCAAGCACAGAGGCAGGTTATCAATTGCTGTGTAATAATAACTACCATGAATGCAATGGTTTCGAACAATGCACAGTTATCATCTCAGTTTCTGTACACCAGGCTTCAGGGCACAGTTCGACAATGCCTCAGCTTCGTAGCATCACCAGGTGCAGTCAAGGGGTGATATGGAGCCATGATGGCATCTGAAGCTCAACTGGGGAAGGATCTCCTTCCAAACTCACGTGATCTTCAGCACATTCAGTTCCCTGTGGGTTGTCAGACTAAGGGCTTCAGGTTCTTGCTGGCCATTGGCTATTGGCCACCCTCAGTTCCTTACCCCACAGGCCTCTGCACTGTAGCTACTTACATCCTCAAAGCCAATGAGGAAGAGGAGTTCTTCTAGCCAAATGGACATTAGATCTTATATAATGTAATCACGCTAACATAATCACATACATCCTGTTGCCTTTGCCTTATTCTATTGTTTAGAAACAAGCCACAGATCTTGCCCAGGCTCGATGGGAAGGGTTTATGCAAGAGCAGGAATACCAGGAGGTGGAAGGTCATGGGGGCCACCTGACAGTCTGGCCAGCACTGTCCATATTTGATTTCCCCTGTTTTTAAAAACCATTTTATTACATAATAAGACAGAAAACTCTATACAACATATGTGGAATACAATGAATTATTACAGAGTAAACACCCTTAGTAACTATTCTTCCAGTCAAGAAAGAGAAGTTTCCTAACTGCCCCCCACCCCCACCCCCTGCCAGAAACTCCTTCATGTGCCTTATCTCAATCACAGGACCCTGCTTCTACATGAAAGGAATCTGACTTTTACCGTAATCATTTCGTTGAATCTCTTTAGAGTTTTAGCACCAAATATGCACACCTAGTCACAAGAGGCTTACCCATGTAAAAAAAAAAATGGATATGTCTTTTTCTTAACTGCTTTGTTGAGATATAATTACATTTTATAAAATTCACCTATTTAAAGTATACAGATGGCGGGGTAGGGAGGCAGGGAGTGGGGTGCCTGGGTTGCTTAGTCAGTTGAGGGACTGACTCTTGGTTTTGGCACCAGGGTCCTGAGAGCCAGCCCCACATGGGGCTCCTTGCTCTGCAGAGAGTCTGCTTAAAGACCCTCTCTCCGAGAGGCACCTAGGTGGCTCAGTGGTTGAATGTCTGCCTTTGGTTCAGGTCGTGATCCCGGGGTCCTGGGATCGAGTGTTACATTGGGCTCCCGGAGGGAGCCTGCTTCTCCCTCTGTCTATGTCTCTGCCTCTCTCTGTGTCTTTCATGAATAAATAAATAAATAATCTTACAAAAAAAAAAAAAAAAAAGGGAAGCTTGGGTGGCCCAGCCGTTGAGCATCTGCCTTCGGCTCAGTGCGTAATCCCAGAGTCCCAGGATTGAGTCCCAGGACCAAGTCCCGGATTGGGCTCCTTGTGTGGAGCCTGCTTCTCTCTCTGCCTGTGTCTCTGCCTCTCTGTCTGTCTGCCATGAATAAATATATCTTTTTTAAAAATAAAATAAAGTATACAGATTGGGCACCTGGCTGTCTCAATCTGTAGAACATGCAACATTAAGTATACAAATTAATGTTTAGTATGGAGTTATGAGACCGTCACTGTATTCTAATTTTAGAATATTTTCATCACCCCAGAAAGACCCTTCATACCTATTAGCTCCCAATGTGTCTTGTAGGTCACCCAGTCTACACATCTCCTTCTCCCTCTCCTTTCCTTGCAATTCAACTGTAGGACCCCAGGCTGTAGCACCCAGTTTGAAGATGTGGAAATTCACATTTGGGCTGTTGCGTTGGTTTGAACAGAAAGCCTTGCAACACAACCCAGCCAGGCAACCCTTGGCAGCACATTTCACCTCTTTGCCCTGTAAGATGGAAATAATTATTATTTGCCCTTCCTTACCTTCCTCAAAGGGTTGCTGAAAGAATTAAAGTAATAGGTCAGGAAACTGGGAAAGTGCCATGGTGATTATAACCACAGCAACAATGACAGAGTTGTGTTGGCCTCCAATGCACCTTGGCCTCTAACATCTTGAGATCCTGGATCTTGAGATCTTGAGATCCTTGAGATCTTGAGACTTGTGTCTCATTTACATATATATCCTTGAAAACAGGGCCAAGCCAATTCTTCCACATGTTCTGCTAACTTGCTTTCTGGCCTCACAACGACTATACATGATGTTAACACACCAGAAAGTGGAGGCCCAGACAGCGTTGGTGGTTTGTCTGGGACTGGTTAGCTGATAGAGCAGTGACCAGGCCCAGGTCCTCTCTCTCAAGTCTCTAACTTTAATACCCTCTGTTAAGGTCCTGTGCTGAACCAGGACCTGGCCTTCCACTCTGATGGGACACAACTAGCCCTAGAGCCACAAGGTACTCTTTTTTTCTGGTTGTTGTTGATGGTGGTGCTCAGTATAGTGACCTTGGGTTGTCTGAGCAAGGGCAGGCCCTCTCTTTGTGCTGGTTGACCGCTAAAGGGCTCTCCTTTTTCACTTCCTGCATTATGGAGCTTTTATCTTCTCACCCAGAGTCACCTTGATATTTGCCCTTTAAAAGTACCAACATGGAGAATTCAGAGGCCAGGGTTTTTAGCATCTTGAGGTCCTTTGGTTAAATACCATCCTGCCTGGTGGTTTGGATAATGGGGCCTCTGTGAGCATGGATATTTTATTGCCTGGCCACATGATTTTCCCAAACTGAAGCTGAAGCATAAGAACCAAAAAGGTAGAGAATGGGGCACCTGGGTGGCTCAGTCAGTTAAGCGTCTACCTTCAGCTCAGGTCATGATCTCAGGGTCCAGGGGATCAAATCATTCATCAGGTTCCCTGCTACGTGGGGAGCCTGCTTCTCTCTCTCCCTTTGCCTGCTGCTCCCCCTGCTTGTGCTCTCTTTCTCCTTCTCTGTCAAATAAATAAGCAAAATCTTAAAAACAAAAACAAAAACAAAAACCTGAGACAATGAAGTTTAGCACTCTGCTTCTTTGCTTTTGTCTCAAGTTTTCTGTCAGCATCTGCTTTCCAGGACACTGTGAAAAGTGGTACCCTTTTCTGAAAACAAAACAAAACAGAACAAAACAAAACAAAAATCCTCCAGAACAGAAATAATGAAGCTGAAATGCCAGTGGCTGAAGGGCCTCTCACTGGGATCTACAGTGTGGGGGAAGGAATCGTCCACCCACGCGTCAAGCTGGAAAGACGTCTCATGGGGGTGCAAAGGCTCATGGGGAGAGTGCCAGGGACTCCTGAGCTACTTCTCACCCCCCACCCCCGGCAGATGTTTCTCTCAAAAATTTATATTTTCTTGTAGGCTTGTCTCTGTGAAATGCTTTTTTTCTGGGGGTCAGGAAGAAGGGAGTAATGTCAGTGACAATGGCCACTCCTCTCTCTCCCTCTCTCTTCCCCTCCGCCTCAGACACACTCTTCACCCGATGGGGAAGGTGCTCCCACTGGAAGGCATGGTTGTGCCATTATTGGGGCCCAGGGCTTTGTGTTCCTGGAAGAACCCTCTACCAAGCAGGAAGCCACCATCTTCTTAGGCTCACGACAGTTATATTTGATACAATTATATCTGTCCCTTACTTTTCCTCCCTCAAATACATTTTTTTTCTGGAAAAGTTAATTTGAAGACTTTATTTCCCAGCTGATTGCAGAAACAAGCCACAAAATGCAACAATGCTGCTCTTTGGAGATACCTCAGGCCCTTGTGCTGTGGTTGAAGGAAAAATCCCTTCCCTAGCAGCATTTGGGGCTTTTGGCAGGAAGGGAGAATTTTCTTTGGTATATGCTCTGCTCCATCATCCCCCATTCCTGCCTGAGCCCTCAGCCCCAAACCCAAATTCATCCTCGTTGTAATTGTTGAAAACCCTAATCACTGCAAGGGGCACCTGGCTGGCTCAGTCAGTGGAGCATGTGACTCGATCTCGGGTTTGTGGGTTCGAGCCCCACGTCGGGTGTAGACATTGCTTAAAAATAAAATATTAAAAAAAAAAAAACAACCCCAAACCCCAGTCCCTGCATGACTTTTTGTCCTTCCAGAGGGGTGCAGTCTTCTTTTTTAATTACAGTTAGGCTTATGTCAAAGATTTGTTTTGATTTGGGGTTTACCTTCCTAACTAGCCACAGGCTTTCTCAGGACATGGTTTCCCAAGCTTCAACCCTTTGTGTGCCACGATTCTTGTCACATTTGCACCATTTTTTACTTACCTAATATTTTTCCCTTAAAAAAAAACAAAGTTTTTTCCTAAACCAACTCAATAACTCCCCGCAGGTATATTCATTTCAAAAGGAAACTTAAGGGACTTAAGGGGAACTTAAGGGTGGCTCAGTCAGTTGAGCATCTGCCTTGGCTAAGGTTGTGGTCCCAGGGTCCTGGGATTGAGCCCCACATCAGGCTTCCTGCTCAGTGGGGAGTCTGCTTTTCCTTCTCCCTTTACACCTCCCCCTGCTCATACTCTCTGTCAAATAAATAGATAAAGTCCTTAAAAACTAATTTAGGGACTCCTGAGTGGCTCAGTGGTTGAACGCCTCCCTTCGGCCCAGGGTGTGATCCTGGAGTCCCCAGATAGACTCCCAACATCGGGCTCCCTGCATGGAGCCTGCTTCTCCCTCTGCCTGTGTCTCTGCCTCTCTTTGTGTCTCTCATGAATAATAAATAAAATCTTAAAAAAATAACACTTAAAAAAGTAAAACTATGTAAATGGAAATCAGAATCATGTGTCTTAAATAACGAGGAAAACCCTAAATATGTTTCACGGAAAACACAATGTGACTAGCTTGGCTCTATCCTATAAGGCTCTGAACCCAAGGCTTACTCTGGAGCTCGCTTGCTTGAGTTCTCTCTCTCTCAAAAGGAGATTATCAGGTGTTATAGATTTACTGAGGCTTTCACCTTGACTTAATTAGGATGGAAACATAATAGAAAAGGAAAGAACCTTCTGGCCACAGGGGTCACTATGTCCAATGTCCCCACACCATCTACAATTATCTTGTTCCATCACTTCCACTTAGGATAATTTGGCCTAAGATTTGGCCAAGATATAATTTGGCCAAGAGATTGGCCTGCTGCAGTATGGAAGACTGTGTCTTCCTTCTTGGCTCAGTGAAGTCTTTTCATCTTTATTTTTCAAAATTAATATGCCCTGGGAAGAAAGCCTTACACCTTTGCTCAGGACACAGTGTCTTGGAGTCACATACAATCTTTTCTTCACCACTTTCTGCACAATTAGTTACCAAGTTGTGGCACTGGATTTCCGCCTTCTCAAATCGTCCCAACTATGGCTTCCCTCTGCACCTGCTCTGGTTTAGACTCTAATCACTTCTCTACTGGATTATTTTGACTTAAACCCCTCTATCTCTAGTCAGAACCCCCTTCCATCTGTTCCTGATTGCTCCTAGTATTAGTACGTCTTCTATTTTTTTTTTAAGATTAAAAAAAAAATTGGGGATCCCTGGGTGGCGCAGCGGTTTGGTGCCTGCCTTTGGCCCAGGGCGCGATCCTGGAGACCCGGGATCGAATCCCACGTCGGGCTCCCGGTGCATGGAGCCTGCTTCTCCCTCCGCCTGTGTCTCTGCCTCTCTCTCTCTCTGTGACTATCATAGGTAAAAAAAAAAAAAAAAAAAAAAAAAAAAAAAAAAAAAGATTAAAAAAATTTTATTTATTTGAGAGAGAGAAAGAGTGAGCGTGAGACAGAGCACAGAGCAGAGGGGGAGGGGTCAAGGGAGAAGCAGACTCCCCACTGGGCAGGGAGCTGGATGGGAGACTCCATTCCAGGGCCCCAGGATCATGACCTGAGTGGAAGGCAGATTCTTAACCGACTGAGCCATCCAGTTTCCCCCTTCCCATCTGTTCTCATTCGGTTAATGTGAGCTTCCCTGAACACAAATCAGGTATCACTCTTCCACTTAGAACTCCTCAGTGTTCCTCAGTGCCTCCAGTAGAAGGTTCCACTTTCTACCTCTATCTTCCCTATCTCTAGCCCCATTTCCTGTCATCCTCCCACACATACGCTCCACCCCAGCCACCTTGCTTTGTGTCACATCATGTACTTTTGTATATCCAGTCTACTTTGCCTGTAATATCCTCCCCCTTGTCTAGAGGGAAGTCTCCGTTGAAAATGGTGCACAATGTGTTTAAATGGGATCAAAGCAGATGTACTAATACTAGGAACATTCAGGAAGGCCACTCAGGCTAAAACCATGGCATTTTTCCTAAGAGTTCTCTGGAGATATTGGCATTTTTGCTGGGTTAAGGCATGGTGTTGCCTGGGGGTCATCTGTTAACACAGCCCAGTAGGAAGAGGGGACTACCAGAGGAATGGGACACAGCCACATGGGTCTTGCTGGTTTGGGCTAGGGAAGGTAAAGATTTAGATTATGAGGTGCCACCTTTTATGGAAGGTTTTTGAAAGGTTTGGGTACATGGAGAATGACTGCGAGGATTCTGGTGAGAAGAAAGATGAATTGTTTTGTCCACAGCTTGCTTCCCATAACAAATCTGTGTTGTTCATTTCTGTGCCCCTAGAACCTAGCACAGAGCCTCACACATGGTGGAGACAATAAATACTTGTTAAATGACTTAATAAACATGATATCCTACATTAGTATCTCAAAGCATTGAGATACTATTCTTCTAAATATATTTTTTTAAAGATTTTATTTATTTGGGATCCCTGGGTGGCGCAGCGGTTTGGCGCCTGCCTTTGGCCCAGGGCGCGATCCTGGAAGACCCGGGATCGAATCCCACGTCGGGCTTCCAGTGCATGGAGCCTGCTTCTCCCTCTGCCTGTGTCTCTGCCTCTCTCTCTCTCTGTGACTATCATAAATAAATAAAAATTAAAAAAAAAAGATTTTATTTATTTGAGAGAGCAAGAGAGTGAACAAACATACGCAGGGGGAGGGGCAGAGGGAGAAACAAACTCCCTGCTGAGCAGGGAACCTGATGCGGGGCTTGATCCCAAGACCTTGAGATCACGACCTGAGCTGAAGGCAGACGCTTAACCAAATGAGCCACCCAGGCACCCCTCTTCTAAATAGTTCTATTAATTTTATTTAAAAGATTAAATTAACTTGACATGTTACAAAAGACAGTTGTACTAAAAATTCACAATCTTTAATACATTTTTCCTTTCTTTGTACTCTCATCTAATATTTATGTACATCCGTTAGTTTTTAATTACCCGATGAACACATGTGCATACTTTTTTTTTTTTTTTATTTACGATAGTCATACAGAGAGAGAGAGAGGCAGAGACACAGGCAGAGGGAGAAGCAGGCTCCATGCACCGGGAGCCCGACGTGGGATTCGATCCCGGGTCTCCAGGATCGCGCCCTGGGCCAAAGGCAGGCGCCAAACCGCTGCGCCACCCAGGGATCCCACATGTGCATACTTGTAAAGGTTCAAAGCTACAAAAGTATAGAGGGTAAATGTTGCATAAATGTATATCATACTTGATTTTTATATAGCTGTAATTATGTGGTTTTATATTTCTATTTTTTCACTTATTTTGTAAATACTTTTCCATATCTTTTATTAAGACTTTATTTATTTAAGAGAGAGAGAGAGAGAGAGAGAGAGAGAGAGGTGGGAAGGGCTGAGGGAGAGGGACAGAGACAAATAGACTCTCCACTGAGCTGAGCCCCACACATGGGGCTCTATCATTGGATCTTGAGATCATGATCCAAGCTGAAGGCAGATGCTTAACTGACTAAGCCACCCAGGTGCCCCTCCATATCTTTAATAGTTGTTAGTTTTAATGACTGCAAAGATTCTATTTATTTATTTTTAAAGTAATCTCTACACCCAATGTGGGGCTTGAACTTATGACCCTGAGATCAAGAGTCATGTGTTCTACTGACTGAGCCTGTCAGGTGCCCCACAATGACTGCAAAAGTAGGCAGAGGCGGCCTTGGTGCTGGGTGAGCGCGCGGGGACTGTACAGCGGCCACAGAACTGCCATGGGCCCGCTGGGCCCCGGGCACCGCGCAGCGCGAGCAGCGGCCTAGAGCCAGAATTGAAGCTGCAAGATGCCTGACCAGGACCCTGGGGCTATTAGCCCCCTCCAACACACGGTGGCCTCAGGAACTGGGGCTGTGGTCACCTCCCTCTTCATGACACCCCTGGACGTGGTGAAAGTATGCCTGCAGTCTCAGCGCCCCTCGACGGCCAGTGAGCTGATGCCTCCCTCCAGACTCTGGAGCCTCCCCTACACCAAATTGCCCTCCTCTCTCCGATCCACAGGGAAGTGCCTCCTATACTGCAATGGTGTTCTTTTTTTTTTTAATTTTTTTTAATTTTTATTTATTTATGATAGTCACACACTGAGAGAGAGAGAGAGGCAGAGACACAGGCAGAGGGAGAAGCAGGCTCCATGCACCGGGAGCCCGAGGTGGGATTCGATCCCGGGTCTCCAGGATCACGCCCTGGGCCAAAGACAGGAGCTAAACCGCTGTGCCACCCAGGGATCCCTGCAATGGTGTTCTGGAACCCCTGTACTTGTGTCCAAATGGTGCCCGCTGTGCCACCTGGTTTCAGGACCCTACCCGCTTCACGGGCACCATGGACGCTTTTGTGAAGATCGTGAGGCACGAGGGACCAGGACCCTGTGGAGTGGCCTCCCAGCCACCTTGGTGATGACTGTGCCGGCCACTGCTATCTACTTCACCGCATATGACCAACTCAAGACCTTCCTTTGTGATCGAGCCCTGACTTCTGACCTCTACGCACCCATGGTGGCTGGTGCCCTAGCCCGCTTGGGCACCGTGACTGTGATCGGCCCCTTGGAGCTGGTGCGGACAAAGCTGCAGGCCCAGCATGTGTCCTCCCGGGAGCTGGGCTGGGCGCCTGTGTCTGAGCAGCTGTGGCTCAGGGTGGCTGGCGCTCGCTATGGCTGGGCTGGGGGGCCTCACTGCCCTTTGGGATGTGCCCTTTTCAGCCCTGTACTGGTTCAACTACGAGCTGGTGAAGAGCTGGTTGAGTGGGCTCAGGCCAAAAGACCAGACATCCGTGGGCATGAGCTTTGTGGCTGGCGGCATCTCAGGGACGGTGGCGACCATCCTGACTCTACCCTTCGACATGGTGAAGACTCAACGCCAGGTCGCGCTGGGAGCGGTGGAGGCTGTGAGAGGGAGGCCCCCGAGAGCCGACTCCACCTGGCTGCTGCTGCGGAGGATCAGGGCTGAGTCAGGCACCAGGGGACTCTTTGCAGGCTTTCTCCCAAGGATCATCAAGGCTGCCCCTTCCTGTGCCATCATGATCAGCACGTATGAGTTCGGCAAAAGCTTCTTCCAGCGGCTCAACAGAGAACAGCCTCTGGGCCCTTAGAAGGAGATGGGACAAGGACTCCATCTTTTCCATGGATTGGGACGGGTGGTGGGTGGAAGGAGACTGAGCCAAGTGCCTTGTCCTCAGCACTGAGGGAAGGGGCCTCATTTCCCTTCCCCCTCAACTCTGAGCCCCAGGGGTAGGGGGCTACCCCTGTAGGCCTGCTCAGGCCCCCCCAAAACAGCTTTCTTCCTGCCATTTCTCATTCCCAAGCCCCAAGGATAATCACTATTCCACCCCCACCCCCACCCCCACCCCAAGTTGAAGACCAAATCTAACTGACCCCTCCCTTCCCACTGTTTTCCTGTGTGTTTGCTGTAGCTGGGTCTGCTCCCAGGAGCCACAAAACCCTGGGCCTGGTGTAGTCTGCACCCATCCCTGTTAATTCCTGGAATCTAAAGATGATGAACTTCTTTCCAGTAAAAAAGAAAAAAAAAAAAAGACTGCAAAAGTTCTAATAATTTTATGTCATACTAATTTATTCCCTTATAATTATATGCTTTTCCATTTTTAACTGTTGTGTAATATTCCTCTAAATAGAATATGTATATGTATATATATTTTTCTTCTTTGAATTATTTTCTTGGACTATATTTAATTGTAGTGACCTCTTTGCAGAAATAAACAGAAATTCTAATTAATTTACTGTTCTGTGGAATTTTTTGTTTTGCAGAAATAGCCTAAAATTGACCTACAAATTTCTGAGAATAAGTAGTTAATATCTATAATAAGTCAGCAAAAGTTTAATGTCTTTACAGTGATTAAAAGTTATATTAAATGCATTTTTGCCTTTCAGAGTTTACAATTTGAGTGGAGAGGCTAATCAATTTGCCCTTGGAAAGATAATGTATGTCAGCAAAAGAATTCCAAATAAAAAAAATGCAGCAAATGGTGATAAAATGTATACTGATTATACATTAAGCAATGTGATAAATGTTTTATCTTGATTTTATTTAATTTTCAAAAGGGTCCTATGAGATAGCTCCATTTTGCAGATGAGGTTTATGTTTTCAGAGAGGTTCTGTAACTTGCCTAACGTTGTACAGGTAGCAGAGTGTTGGAGATAAACTGTAGGCTCCAGCGCCCATGGTCTTATCCATTCCCTACGGGAATTCAGACCACTTGTGGGGAGGATGGATCTGAGAGGCTTCTCAATGTCAAGCATCTCTTAATTGAGGGTTCTTGTTTTACAATCTATATCTGAAAGGAGCTTAAGAAAATTAAAAAGAAAACTGGATGCAACCTCATCAATATGTGAGGGTTTTTCTTTTTTTTTTGTTTTTTTGTTTTTTGTTGTTTTGTTTTTTCTTTTTTGGACAAAAATCATCCTTTACTGTCTTGTTGAGTGTTATGAAAAGTATCTAGTACTTCAATACCTAAAATGCCCGTGCTTTTTTCAAAAACTAAAGAGAATCCATAAAATAAAGCATTTGTACCCTGCTGAGTGCATCTTTCTCTTTCTTTCTTTCTTTCTTTCTTTCTTTCTTTCTTTCTTTCTTTCTTTCTTTCTTCTTTCTTTCTTTCTTTCTTTCTTTCTTTCTTTCTTTCTTTCTTTCTTTTTTGAGTATAGTTGAGACACAATGTTACAAAAGTTTCAGGAGTACAACATAGTGATTCCACAACTCTGTAAATTATGCTGTGTTAACAGATGAGGATCCGATGTGGAAAAATTTCCTTTCAACATGGTTAGTTATCAAATGCCTTTTATCTATTTATTTATTTATTTTTATTTATTTATGATAGTCACACACACACACAGAGAGAGAGAGAGAGAGAGAGAGGGAGGCAGAGACATAGGCCAGAGGGAGAAGCAGGCTCCATGCACCAGGAGCCCGACGTGGGATTCGATCCCGGGTCTCCAGGATCGCGCCCTGGGCCAAAGGCAGGCGCCAAACCGCTGCGCCACCCAGGGATCCCTCAAATGCCTTTTAATAAGTAATTGTGCTGAGTAACATACCTTCCAGCGTAATCACGTAAACAGAATCCGTGTCCTCTAGAGACCCATCCATGTGACTATGTAGAAGACATGGATATTTGAACAGTAAACCAAGAACAAGTGCATTAAAAGGCAAGATAAAATATTCACTCTGTATCAAAGCATTGGACTTTTCTGCTCCACCAGAGCAAGCTTGACAGGAAAAGGAAGACGTCTTCCAGGAAGGAATGGGAGACAAAAGTGAAGAATAAGTGGATGATGAATGATACTTCGGGTTTAACTTGAAGACCAAAGATGAGGGCGCCTGGGTGGCTCAGTGGTTGAGTGTCTGCCTTCTGCTCCAGTAATGATCCCGGGGTCCAGTCCCCACATCGGGCTCCCCATGGGGAGCCTGCTTCTCCCTCTGCTGGTGTCTCTGCCTCTCTCTCTCTCTCTCTCTCTCTCTCTCTCTCTCTGTGTGTGTCTCATGAATAAATAAATACAATCTTACAAAAAAAGAAAGAGAAAGAAAGAAAGAAAGAAAGAAAGAAAGAAAGAAAGAAAGAAAGAAAGAAACCAAAGATAGAAGGATCTGAGGAGCAGGACCAATGCCAGCCCGAGTCTTACTTGGCCTCTTGCCCAGGACTGTGTCTAACTCACCAATCAGAGGCCAACCTCTTGTTCCACCCAATGTCAGTCATCTTCTACCCACTGGCCCTGGGTGTTCCACTATCCTGGGATGCAAAGAGAGGCTGTGTGGCAAGCGCCTCTTTTGACTGACATAAAAGATGGATCCTGTTATCTCCTGGCAGAAGTACTTTGTTTAGACCTCCCCATGTCTCCTGCAGAGTTGAAGAGGCAAGAAGTTTGTCTTGTGATGGTAGAGCTTCTTCTTAGCAATGTTTTGGAGGAATATTCCATCAGTGCCTTCTAGATTCCAATCTGTTCTCTTGGCTTTATCCAATATACTTAATATACAGTAATCAATCTGTAATATCTCAATAGTAAACTCTACTGCCAACAACTCCATTCCCTGGCTTATTTTTGCTGCAGTGTGTCATCATGTGGCTCTATGCTTGGGCACAGAGAGGTGTACAGAAGTCACTTTCTTCACAATTTACTTTATTTATTTAACATTAGTAAATCACTGACCACGTACCATGCACTATTCTAAGTGTTTTCCTGGTCTATCAACTCACTTAATCTTCATTACAGTTCCATGAGGTGTACTTAGCAGAAGGGACACAGAGAAGTTAAACAATTTCCTTGATGGTGCACAGCTAGTAACTGGCAAAGCTGAGGTTCAGACCTAGGCAGACAGACTCCAGAATCCCTGCTCTTAACCCCTGAACTCTGCTGTCTCTAGAACTTCAGAGTGACCCTTGATGGGTGCCTGTTAAGATCATGAGAAGGGCATATCATGGGAGTGCAGGGGTCTGAAGCTCTAAAAGTATAGCTGACCAGGAGGTGGAGAGGGGCTGTAAGAAGAAACTTACATTGTCCAGGAGGCCCAGACACTCTCTCCCACACTTTAACAACTGCTGGTCTCCATTAGTTGTTGCCTGTCGAAAGTGGTTGCTGGCTGTCCCTTTACTGCAGCCTTGAGTTTGGATTTTTAAGTAGGTTTTATTTACAAAGGAGTTCCCAGTATTAACTCTGTGATATTCCCCTACCAAATAAACTCTTCTGAGTCCCCTGCCTTCCAGATGTTTAAATTAATAGAAATGCCAAAGCTGTTGCCGAGCACACATGTACAACACTATGAAGATCTTATCTCTTCTCATGCTCCTGGAGAAGTCCCTCAGAATTAACACTGTCATCGGCTGACAGTGCTGTTGCAGTGCTCCTGGAGTCAAGATTCTTCACAAAGGGTTGCTTAGAACAGGCAGTGCCCTAAGGAATTTGCCCCCTCCCTCATAAAGGGCCTTTGTTCTTTGTTTAATATTTGTGTAATTTATGTTTTTTTTTAAGAAAAGAGTTTTTTCACATATATTATTTCATGGGATCCTCCAAACAATTCCATGAGGTAGAGGAGTGGGAAGAGATGATAGTCTTCATCTGGCAGAGAGGAAACTGAGGCAACAGGTAATGTGACTTGCCCAGAGTCACATACTAAGGATGGCAGAGCCAGGCTCGGTCTCAGCTATATTGCTTTCGGCAAGTCATGGTACCTCTCTGGGTCTTGCTTTTACCTATAGAGTAATGAGATTGAAATAGGTGCTCTGTAGGGTCTTTTCAACTCAACCATTGTATAATCCTAAAATTCAGAAGAATTCTTTTCCCTGAAAGATCTGGCTAGCAAGACTCCTGAATTTCACATTTCCATCCATCTTATTTGCATCCATCCTGGAATACGACTTCATTACATTTCAGCAAGCAGGGAGTGTCTCTCACCTGTCTCCCTCCTTATATAATAGTGTTTTTTGTTTTTTTTTTTGTTTTTTTAAATTTTTATTAATTTATGATAGTCACAGAGAGAGAGAGAGAGAGAGAGAGAGAGGCAGAGACACAGGCAGAGGGAGAAGCAGACTCCATGCACCGGGAGCCTGACGTGGGATTCGATCCCAGGTCTCCAGGATCGCGCCCCGGGCCAAAGGCAGGCGCCAAACCGCTGCACCACCCAGGGATCCCTATAATAGTGTTTTTTGGAAGCACTTCCTCTCCTATGCTCTTTAGGGACATCTTTATTTTATTTTTTTATTTTTAAAAAATATTTTATTTTTTTTATTCATGAGAGACACACACACACAGAGAGACAGAGACAGAGACACAGGCAGAGGGAGAAGCAGGCTCCATGCAGGGAGCCCGATGTGGGACTCGATTCCAGGTCTCCAGGATCAGGCCCTGGGCTGAAGGCGGCGCTAAACCAGAGCCACTTGGGCTGCCCCTAGGGACATCTTTATACTAAGAGGCAAAGATGATAGCTGAAATCAATAGAGCAAGTACCACGAGTCTGGCACTATACCAAATGTTTAACCTGTATTATCTTACTTATTCTTCAAAACTACCTGAAGAGGTAAGTGTTATTATCACTATTGCTCTGTTACTGAATGGACAGGTTGGAGAAGTAAAAGAACTTACTTGGGACACCTGAGTCACTCAGTGGCCAAGGGCCTGCCTTTTGGCTCAGGTGGTGATCCTTGGATCCTGGGATCAAATCTTGCATCAGGCTCCCAACAGGGAGCCTGCTTCTCTCTCTGCCTGTGTCTCTGCCTCTCTCTCTGTATCCCTCATGAATAAATAAATAAAATCTTAAAAAATATATATAAAATAACTTACTCAGGGTTACATACTTAATTAGGTAATGGACTCTGGATTCAATCCCATGCAATTTGTCAGCAGCTCTTAACTAGTACACCAACACCTAGGGCTTCTCCTAGGAAAAAGGAGGGTTGTATTATGCCCACTTCATTTCCTCTAAAAATGTATTATGTAATTTTTAAAAAAGATTTTATTTATTTATTCATGAGAGACACAAAGACAGGCAGAGACATAGGCAGAGGGAGAAACAGGCTCCCTGTGGGCAGCATGATGCAGGACTAGAGTCCAGGATCATGCCCTGAGGCTAAGGCAGAAGCTCAACCACTGAGCCACCCAGGTGCTCTCTATTAAGTAATATTTAAGATAGAAAAAAAAACACGCCTTATGTAGATTGTATTTCCTCATTAATTCTAAATATCCGTCCATTTACCTACTCTCTCTCTCCCACTGTGTGGCAAGCACTGTTCTAGCATTCGGGATGTAGCAACAAATTCCTCCAGATAGAGAGGGCCAGGAGGAAATAAGGCAATATTAGGAAAATCACTAATAGTTCACTATCGAGTGTCACCCATGTGTCCAGCACTAGGCTCGGCAAGCTTAACTAAAGATAAGTATCAGAAGACCTGGCTCAAAGAAAACCGCAGAAAGTGACTTAATTTGGCTTAGAAACTAAGTTTGGCTTAGAGCAAAGTCATTTCGTTGGCTACAAAGAAATGAATCTGTTTACAAGGACAATGTTAAAAAGAATGTCACTATTATTATTTTTTGAATGTCATTATTTTGATTTTTTTGTTGTTTTTGTTTTTGAATGTCATTATTTTGAACTGCTTTTTGTAAGCATCACCGGCCAAAAGCAGCTGATGGTGGCTCTGGGTAGTGGAAAAGGCTGTATCCTGGCAGCCAGGGACCCTTTCAACAGTCAAGCATTTTCCGAGGGCTATGTCCAGTAAGGTATGGATGCTACTGGAAACCAGGTAGACTGGCTCCTGGAAATTATAGTCCGCTACGAATATTCCCGTCCTGAGTCACCGCCAACCCCTAGCTCTGTGACCTTGGATAAGTACCCTCGCCTGCCCCAATTCTGCAAAATGAACGGGGTCAGACTAGCGGATCTGCCCCTCCAAGTCGCAGCCTGCCCAGGCGCATCCCGGAGAAGCGCGGTGGAGGCGTCCAGGCCCTGCGCGGCGGCTAGCCAGACGCGGGGGGCGCCGCTCGAGCCCGGGGAGCGTTCGCGTTCCGAACGCGCTTGTCCCTCGCGGCGCCCCGTCGGCCCCGCCGCCGCCGCCGCCGCCGCCGCCGCCGCCGCCGCGCCCGCGGAGCCGGAGGAGGCGGAGCTGGAGCTGTCCCGGCTCCCGAGCGGGGAAGCAGCCGAAGGGGCGGCGCGGCGGCGGGGGAGGCTAGCAGGCGGTGCCTGCAGCGCCGGGAGAGCGGCGCCGTGGGGTGGGCGCTCCCGGCGAGAGGTGTCCGCTCCATGCGTGCTGGCCCAGCCCGGCCCCTGCGAGCCGCAGACATGAAGAAAGACGTGCGGATCCTGCTGGTGGGAGAACGTGAGTCCGCGCGCCGGGGCCGCCGCAGCCCGTGCTTCCCGGGCCTGCCCGCGCCTCTCCGCCCCCGCCAGCCGCAGGCGGGCCTCAGCCTCTCTCTCACCTGCGCCCCCCGCCCCTCCCGGGCCCTGCCCCTCGGTCGTCCGCGTGAGCCTCTGGCCGCCGGCCTCAGCCCTCCGCAGGTCCTCTCTTCCTTTTCCGCCCGGAATCCTTCCTTTCTGGGCCTCAAAGCGTTTCCGAGGCCGCTTCCTTTTCAGACCCTCTTGTCTTGCGTGGAGATTCCCTTGTCACCGCCTGGCAGGTGCTTGGAACAGGCCGATTGACCAATTGGGATGGCGTGGACCGGCGCCTGGGGAAGCTAGGGGGAGGGGTGCAGGATTGTTCGACTTGCGGCAAGGTCAGGGTTCTGCTGCCCTTCCCCCCCCCCCTTTGGTGCTCGCAGTGCTCTCTAGACACTGATTTCAAGGTATGGAGCGTTTTTGGGCGATACTTAGCTTTTCATTGGAATAACTGCTGGTAGACTCGGTATTTCCTCAAAAATTTATTTTCAACTTCAAGTTAGACAAGTTAATACAGGTGCTCGATGAATGAATAACCATCTGGGGAGGGTCCTTTAGTTGAAAGAATTATTGTCAACCAAAAGGCCTAATCCCCTCCACACCCCACATTATGTATTCCATAGCCACTTGGTAATTAATTTATAAATAACAGGCACACAGGACATCCAGACAGACACGTGCATCTAAGACCCCCTAGAAATTCTTAGATTTCACCCTTTGAAGATATAATGAAGGAGAAATGCCTTCTGATCACCGACCTGTTATCACAGGGACTTCTTGATATCATTTGACTAGTTACATGACTCATTTGGTAGGACTAAAATAAGAAAGTGGGCTGGGAGGACTGAATTGTTTGTACATCAGTTAATGCTCTGCCATTGATGTTTCGAAGCATTCTGTTTCAAACCCCGTTGCATCCTAGACTAGCCCCTTCAGGTCACTGTGATGCACTCTCAACGAGAAAAGCTAACACATTTTTACCCTCTTCTGTAGTGTTCTTTGATATTCGTTGAAATCTCTGTTCATCCGCTCTTTGGAGAAGTCTTTAGCATCAGAATTTGGAAGCAAGCCTGCCCTGACACAGTTTACCTTTTGTTTGCAGTTGTGAATTTTAGGCTTTATTTACAACAATATCTTAATCTGTATTTTGCATGGATTCCCTTGGCAAAATTCAAGAAGGTGTTATTTAACATATAATTCATAGCTTATGCATCTGGAATCATGTAGAGAAAGTGAGTAGATAGCCATTTAAAAAGCTGATCCTGGGCAGCCCGGGTGGCTCAGCGGTTTAGTGCCGCCTTCAGCCCAGGGCATGATCCTGGGGTCCTGGGATGGAGTCCCATGTCGGGCTCCCTGCATGGAGCCTGCTTCTTTTTTTTTTTATTTTTTTAAGGAGCTACATCCTTTTTTAAATTTTTTTATGATAGTCAGAGAGAGAGAGAGAGGCAGAGACAGAAGCAGGCTCCATGCACCGGGAGCCTGACGTGGGATTCGATCCCGGGTCTCCAGGATCGCGCCCTGGGCCAAAGGCAGGCGCTAAACCGCTGCGCCACCCAGGGATCCCAAGCCTGCTTCTCCCTCTGCCTGTGTCTCTGCCTCTCTGTGTCTCAAATAAATAAATAAATAAATAAATAAATAAATAAATAAATAAGTATCTTTAAAAAAATAAAAAAAAAGCTGATCCTTAACTGTGTCATAAAATAGTTTTATAGTACAGTAATTGTAATACTAATTTTCTAGAAGCAAAATTCCTGTTTTGGTTTTGAATATAGGAAGCAATTACATATAATTAGTCTGTAAAACATCTAAATAGAAATGCTATACATATGTAAGATACGTTGTCAGCCTTAGGGCATTTAAATTAAAATGTTAGCAGTGTTACTTAGAAGTACATAAAATAACCCAAAATTTGTTAGAAAAATTGAAAGTCATTTTCTGCAGATATGAAAACAAATAGGGATGAGAAAGGTGTGCACGTATGAGTTTTTTGATCACAGGGAGAACCTGACATAAGAAAAAACCTTAATTTTTAAGGAAAACAGTTTTCTTGAAAAGGTTTGTACCAAAAGTTTTAGGCCAGTTACCATATATATCATTTTTTTTCACATTTAGAAATATTAGAATTATACTTAATGTGAAATATGTAATTTTATTTTATTATTTTTTAAAGATTTTATCTATCTATTTATGAGAGACAGAAGGAGAGGGGCAGTGACACAGGCAGAAGGAGAAGCAGGCTTCCTATGGGTAGTCGGATGTGGTACTGGATCCTAGGACCCTGGGATCATGCCCTGAGCTGAAGGCAGGTGCTCAACCACTGAGCCACCCAGGTGTCCCAAAATAAGTAATTTTAATTTGTTAAATTAAAAGCAGGTATTTTGGAGGGGAAATGTTCATAGCATTATTTTTTGAGATTTAGTGTAAATATTTGACAGCTGTTAACCTAAGTGTACCATTTTACTTTTTTTTTTTTAAGATTTTATTTATTTATTTGACAGAGGGAGTGCGGCAGACAAGTAGGGGGAACAGCAGGCAGAGGAAGAAGAGAAGCAGGCTTCCTGCTAAGACGAGAAGCAGGCTCCCTGCTGAGCAGAGAGCCTTGTGGGTCTTGGTCCCAGGACTCTGGGATCACGACCTAAATGGAAGGCAGAAGCTTAATCAACTGACCCACCCAGGCGTCCCTAGCTTTACCACTTTAAATGCTGGGTAAACATAAATGTGACCAAACCTATTTTAATAAATAAAAAAATAGGGATCCCTGGGTGGCCCAGCGGTTTAGCGCCTGCCTTCGGTCCAGGGCATGATCCTGGAGTCCCGGGATCGAATCCCACGTCAGGCTTCTGTATGGAGCCTGCTTCTCCCTCTGCCTGTGTCTCTGCCTCGCTCTCTCTCTGTGTCTCTCTCATGAATAAATAAATAAAATCTTTAAAAAATAAATAAATAAATAACTGGCCTAACACATGGATTTATTAGGTAAACCACTTTTTTAGGTAAAAGTGGTGGTAATTTAGTTGTCATTTTAAGACGGTTAAGGGGAATGGGGGAAAAAAAGCATCATCTTTGGTATTTTTTTTTTTTTTGGTATTTTTTTAAAATATTTTTATTTATTTATTCATGAGACTTCATTTAGCCTATATTTAGTATATTATATTTTATAAAAGATTTTATTTATTTATTCATGATATACACAGAAAGAGAGAGAGAGAAAGGCAGAGACACAGGCAGAGAGAGAAGCAGGCCCCATGCAGGGAGCCTGATGTGGGACTCCATCCCAGGTCCCCAGGATCAGGCCCTGAACTGAAGGTGATGCTAAACCGCTAAGCCACCCAGGCTGCCCTCATCTCTGGTATTGTTGTAAAGTCTGTTCCTTCTCTATCACTTCAGTACATTTTACTGCTGTTAGTGTCTGGCCCTGAACCACAGAGCAGCAGCTTCATTCACTGAAGCTCCCAAATAGTTGTGAATGGTTTCAACATTCTGTTGGCTAAACCTATACTGTACTCTGGAGGTGGAATGGATCTTTTCTTGGCCCATCCAGAATCTGGATTCTGATCCATCCCGGCTTAAATGCTAACCAGTTGCTCATTGTCTATTTAGTTCTGAGATTGAAGAAGTTAGATTGTCTATAAATTTTAAAGTATTTATTTGCAGAGAAAGCCAAAGTGTTTTAAGTATCATCTGCTCCTTAATAATATTGAACATAATGAGGACCATTCAGGCCACGTAAAAGTCAGTTGCCATTCTTTAAATGGAACAAATTTTTTTAGATCATTCAGAATGCAGCCACATAAAACTTAGTTCTTCAGGGTATTGTTTTTCATGGTCAGATTCTTTGGCCAGAATTTATATTTAAGTAGATTTGCATTACTATGCTTAACAAATGTCCTTGTTACAATAAAATTAGCATGAACCTTACTGGCCTTTTATCTAAATCATGTAGCCATCGTTAATAGTACACAAGATTTAGTTTTAGTGATGTCTTGTTTTTAAGTTGAGATATGTTTGTCTTTACTGGTCAAAATCATTAAGAAAGTGGAACTGCTAACCTCTTTTTATTATTTTTTAAAAGATTTTATTTATTTATTCATGAGAGACAAAGAGAGAAAGGCACAGGCACAGGTAAAGGGAGAAGCAGGCTCCATGCAGGGAGCCTGGTCTCCAGGATCACACCCTGGGCTGAAGGCAGTGCTAAACCGCTGAGCCCCCCGGGGCCGCCCAACCTCTTTTTAAATGAATCTGGTCGTTCTTACTCAATATGTCTGTTTAGTTTTTCATTAAAAAAATATATTTTATTTATTTATTCATGAGAGACACAGAAAGAGAGAGGCAGAGACACAGGCAGAGGGAGAAGCAGGCTCCATGCTGGGAGCCCGATGCGGGACTCCATCCTGGGACCCCAGGATCACGCCCTGAGCCAAAGGCAGACACCCAACTGCCCAGCCACCCAGGCGTCCCTGATTAGTTTATCACTGAAACTCATTTAAGCCAAACTAGTTCAGGCTTTGATTGGCTCTGGCCTAGGCTTTTGTAATATCTCTCCTTAACTGGTCTTCCTGCTTCTAATTTTGTCTATTCTCTAAGTAGCAGGTAGAGTCATCTTTAAAAAATATCTCAGATCCTGTTACCCATTTTTGAAATTCTTTCATGATTTCTCTTTTCATTTAGGATAAAGTCCAAACTTTTTAATGCAGATCTGTGAAGTCTATTAGAATCTGGTCCCTGCTTCGCTCTTATCCTGTTCTCTACTGCTTTCTCAACAAGAAGGCCCTGACTCAGGCAATTCTTCCATGTGTATTTGTTCACTTGTTTTTTGGGCTAGAAAGTAAGCTTCATGAGGGCAGAGGATTTATCTTGTTCATTGTTATATCCCCAGTGCCTGGAGTAGGCCTGGCACAAAGTAGGTGCTCAAATACAGTTGAGCTTTGAGCAACATGGGTCTGAACTATGTGGGTCCATTTATATGGGGATATTTTACTGTACTGTAAATGTATTTTCCTTATGATTTTTCTTAATAACGTCTTTTCTTCAGCTTACTTTATTGTAGAATATATATATAACATACAAAATATGTGTTAATAGACTGCTTGTGTTACTAGTAAGGTCAAGAATAATTATTAGCAGTAATGTTATTGGGGAGTCAGAAGTTACCAGGGGATTTTGGACTGCTGGGGGTATGGGGAGTAGGTTGATGCCTCTATCCTCTGCATTGTTCAAAGATCATCTGTTGTTTTTGGTTTTTTTAGAGAGAGAGTATGCAAGCTAGCTGGGGGGAGGGGTGCAGAGGGAGAAGGAGAGAGAGAATCACAAGCAGTCTCCATGCTCAGCACAGAGCTGGACCTGGGGCTTGATCTCAAAACCCTGAGATCTTGACTTGAGACGAAATCCAGAGTGAGATGCTTAACCCACTGAGCCACTGGGGGTGGAGGGGGCAGGTCATCCATAGTTTTTGAAAGAATGAATGAGTTCAAGTTCCATTTATTTAGCCTTTCTTTGTTTTCCAAACTAAACATAAACATTTATGTTTTAGTCATAAACATTTGACCATTGTCCTTTCTTAAATCCAGTCTGCTGTGTGGTTATTAGCATTTGAAGGCAACATTCCTCCAGTCTCCTGCTCCAGGTCCTTAGCTTTATTTTGCCTTGGAGATTCCTGTGTTCTGACAGTAAAACAGACCAGTGACTTTTAATGACAGTGCCATGTCTGTTCCATGTCTTGGCTGCCAACAGTTACTACATTCCTTGCCAAAAGAGGTCAGCTTCTCCTTGAAACACCAGAGGTCATTTTAGTAGGATTGGGGAAAAGACTCTTCAGGCATAAGATAGGTATAAGAATCAAAGAAACTTCAGTAATAAGCTAGCATTTATGTTAAGAAAAAAGCTTTCTACAATCCCTTTAAGCCATATTGCTTTCCATTCTGGTCTTTGTTAAATGATATTTGAAGATTAAACTGCTCCAGTTTCAATTATACTGTGTTTAGTACTTTGGGTGATAGGCTGTAGTCAGGTGTGATAGTCTGTGTTCAAGCATAGTCTAGTCTCTTCTGTTCATATAAGGTCTATTCTCTGTCATTCTCATGTATATATTAAGATCTGTCTTTTTGTTCCTCTGGCACCAGTTGGGCACTACTGTTGATCTAGTTCAAAGGAGAGGGATAGACCATAACATTTGTTCTTCTGCAGTCCAAATAGTCTGCATATGGTCACTGAAATTTCCCTTTAGAACAGTACTCAGCTGTTGCCCCAGGTGCTAAAGCTTCCCAGTTAAAAATGAACACAGTCATCCTCCTCATCCCTGTATAATTACATAATTTAGTAAGAGCCAACAAGTCTTCGTAAGAAGAAGCAGATAAAAATGAGTAGATCCCTTTACTACTTGAAGCACAGGGTGTTTGTTGTCAAGAAAAATAGCCAATATGGCTGGTAGGATGGTAATTGGAACCAGAAAATGTTATTGCCACTTCATGAATATTAGGAATTTGCTGTCATTTAGAACTAGATGTTCAAGAGATGTGATGAAAAGACAAAGAAATTTTTAGCCTGGATAAATCTAGATAATTTGTTCTATAGTGATGAATTATGTTTCCCATGAATGACCTACTTAGAAGCATGGAGTCTCAGCATTGTGGCATGTTGTGTTGAACTGATCAGAAAGCTTTCTCTCTTTGGGAATAATTGTGACCGTGCCTTTTGTTTTTATACATCACTTCAGGGTTTCTCAGGCAAAATAGAGGAAGCAGAGACCATTAGATGACTGTCTAACAATAATGTTTTGTCCTCCATATTAATATTTTAAGTATTTTTATATATTTTATTTTTAAGTACTTACTTGTATTTTTACATATTATATTTTATTAAATTCATTTATACTTATTTGTTATAAAATTATGTAATATTATATATTGTATTTTGTATTAAATATAAAATTTAATTGGTACAGTAATTAGGGAAGTTTGTTCCTTTATGGAAATTATTTTTTGGAGAGTTAAAAATATATTCCTGCCTGCCATTGTCGAGGGGCCTTTTGGATTGTAGGCTTATTTAAATAGTTTTTAAATTTAATATTTTAAAATGTTTTGTTTTTAAGGTACTCATTTCTCAAAAGGCTAAAATTAGTGACCTATTGTAATTTTAAGCCTGCTGCTTCCCTATTTTGATAGTCTCACTCAGGGTTAGGTGAGTAGGCCTTAAGGGAAGCAAAAGCTCTAGTTTAGATTCACTGAAGCATTTCTTAACTAAATCACCTTTGTCTAATCTTTTATTAAAGTAACTATCATCTTACTATTCTTCCAAAAGGAAACCCAAAATGATACCAATGAAAATGTACTCATTCTTTCCCAAGTTAACTGTATAATCTGTCTCTCTTGGTCTGATTTTGACCTTTTTTTTTTTTTTTAAGACTTTATCCACTTATTTGAGAGAGAGCACCAATAGACTGGGTAGGGGGAGGAGCAGAAGGAGAGGCAGAAGCAGACTCCCCATCGAGTGGGAGCTTTTCTTGGGGTGATGTGGGGCTCTCCCCGGATCATGACCTGAGCCAGAGGCAAATGCTTAACTGACTGAGCCACCAAGGCACCCCTGAACTTTTTTTAAAAGACAAAATCAGGAACGCCTGGGTGGCTCAGCGGTTAAGCGTCCGCCTTCAGCCTAGGGTGTGATCCTGGAGTCCCGGGATCGAGTCCCACGTGGGGCTCCCTGCATGGAGCCTGCTTCTCTCTCTGTGTCTTTCTCATGAGTAAATAAATAAAATCTTAAAAAAAAGACAAAATCACTCTTGGAATTTTGCACGGAAGAGGTTCATTTTCTTTGATTTTTAAAAAGTCTACTATACTGATTACTTCAAAAACTAGATGGAATTGTTTTTATTGCAGTGAGTACTAAGCCACCTCAGCTTCTATAACAGCTGAGGCAGAATATGAGTGAATAAATAAATAGAAGTGCCACACTGTAAGTGGTAGTATCCATACATAAAATTTAAATTGAATGCTTCCCACTTTTTGGTATCACTGTCTGTCTTGTATGATCAAGCGTAAGTAAAACTCTTAAATTGTTGCGGTGCTTTCAGTGCCCTTTCTCCTGCTAAGGGGTTTCCTTCTGGGTCCCCGAGGCCTAACCTGTTGGAATAGATTTAGTGGCAAGTTTGTGCTTTGACAGGAGCCTGCTGCTGCAGCGGTGGCCAGAACTGCCATGTTGAGCTGAGTTGTGAAGAAATCTGATTTCCTCAGAATGTTGGTCCCAATATCACTGGGAACGTAGTAGAGGGTCCATGGGTCCATGGAAAAAGCAGAAAGGGACAATGGCCAGTAAAGGGGTGTTCTCATGAGGTTGTTTTTTTTTTTCCCCATGAGTTTTAAGCAGAGAGATAAGGAAGAATGGATGACGTTTAAGGGTTATGGTGAGGGAGGGGACTTTAGTGGTAACATGGAACACCTACCTGTTGAAGGCCTGAGTGGTTGTGATTAAGGAGCAGTAAGTCTTAACTTACTTTCTTTCTTTCTTCTTTCTTTCTTTCTTTCTTTCTTTCTTTCTTTCTTTCTTTCTTTCTTTTCTTTCTTTCTTTCTTTCTTTTTTTAAGATTTTATTTATTTATTCATGAGAGACACAGGCAGAGGGAGAAGCAGGCTCCATGCAGGGAGCCCAATGCGGGACTCAATCCCAGGTCTCCAGGATCACGCCCTGGGCCGAAGGTGGTGCTAACCTGCTGAGCCACCCGGGCTGCTCGAAACGAATAAGTCTTTTAATGTTGGTGTTTGACTTAATTTTGATCATTTTTGTATGTTTCAAGTTGTGAACTAAAAGGTAGGTTTCTTCTGAAACTGGTGAGGGCTTTGGAGTGGTGGGATACAAGAAAAATTTTAAAAAGGTAATTCTAAAAAGGGGTTATGAGACAAATCAAGGTCTTAAGGGTATTAAGGCAGGCAAATTTCTCCAGGACCAAGCAAGAGTGAGACTTGTTTTCCTTTTGGGTACCAGGAGCATTTGAGTTATTGAGCATCTGATTCATTTTTCCCATTCTTAACATTGTTGGTCAAGGATAAGAATGTAGAGATGTGTAAGACATCCAGGAGAATTCTGCAGAAGTGAAACAGTTTCTGGGAACATATCTGCTGGTGGTAGTTGTGGAATTTTGGAGACACTAGGGAAAAAAAGACATGTCTAGTTGGGTGAGAAAGACCCAGAAGTTCAAAGGTCACAGGACTTGTACAAGCTTTGGATCTTCTCAAAGGTTTATTGTTTTAAGCACCTGGGAGTCTAATTTTTTTTTTTTTTTAGAGTTGACTTTTGTACTTCTTTTTTTTTTTTTTAAGATTTTATTTATTTATTCATGAGAGACGCAGAGAGAGAGAGAGAGAGAGAGAGGCAGAGACACAGGAAGAGGGAGAAGCAGGCTCCATGCAGGGAGCCCAATGTGGGACTCAATCCCAGGATTTCAGGATTCCAGAATCACACCCTGAGCTGAAGGCATACGCTTAACCACTGAGCCGCCCAAGCACCTGGGGGTTTTACTGCTTACTAAAATAATGTATAGGGCAGCCCAGATGGCTCAGCGGTTTAGTGCCTGCCTTTGGCCCAGGGTGTGATCCTGGAGACCCGGGATCGAGTCCCATGTCAGGCTCCCTGCATGGAGCCTGCTTCTCCTTCTGCCTGTGTCTCTGCCTCTCTCTGTGTGTGTGTCTCTCATGAACAAATAAATAATAAAAATCTTTAAAAAAAATAAAATAATGTTTAGGAAAAGCCTATACAAGTCCTAGTGGACTTGGTTGGACTTCACAGCAGAGGCATCCTCCTGTCAGGTGACCCATAGGTAGCTCTGCTTTGTGTTGTCTTTAATCAGACACCACTCTTTGCAAGGAACTTTATTTGGGCTCTTTCCCAAATGCATTTTTCTTGATCTGCTGCAGCCTCAGTTGCCAAGAGTAAAAAATGGGCAGGAGGTCCAAGTTCTAGGTTTTCTGATGCTGAACTAAGAGGACAGTGGCTTGATTCATTTTAAAATAACTATTTTGCCTCCATTTTGCATAATCAGGTGGAATTAGAGTGGACTGTGAATTTCGATATGAATACTACCTTGAGCTAGCTACCTTTCGGATTTCTGGGACCTTAAATAAGGCCATGATGGAAGGAATTATTTAAGGAAAAAAGTTATGAAATGCTCACTATAAGCCCACAAGTTCTAGAAATTTCTGGACCCCATATTGCCATGGTGAGACCCATTTTGTTCTTATAGATAGATGAATGTTCCTGACAAGTCACTTTCCCATACACAGTTAAAATAGTTAACACATACAGTTTGGGGATCTGTCTACCATTGCTAGGGTGCTGTAAGGGACGTTACTGTACATTACATGTAGTATGCACCTTTTCATCTGTTACAGGCCTATCTTTTAGGTGTACTACATGATAGTGTGCTTTAATCAGAGAATATAAGCATTGATAACATCTAGTCCTTTTTTTTTTTTTTTTTTAACTGATGAGAAAAATTGAGGCCCAGGGAGTCAGTGACAACTCAAGATTATACTGCTAATTAGAAAGCTGATTCCCAAATCCAAATTTTCTGGCCCATTTTAGTGCTCAATCAACTCCTTTTTTTTTTTTTAAAGATTTTATTTATTTATTCATAGACACACACACAGAGAGAGGCAGACTCCACGCAGAGAGCCTGATGTGGGACTCGATCCAGGGTCTCCAGGATCACGCCGTGGGCTGCAGGCGGCACTAAACCGCTGTGCCATCAGGGCTGCCCTCTATCAACTAATTTAAACTGTGAGCATCATCATCACGACAACTACCATTCTCGTGTACTTAATGTTTGCCAGGTATTGTGCTAGGCATTATGTATCTGCCATCCTAATTAATCCTCTTACTGATTTAATTTAGCTGCAGCTGTTCAGCATTCTGTAGATGAATAAACTGAGACTTCATGACTTGCCTGAGGAAACACAGCTAGTAAGCACTGGGATTAAGATTTCAGTCCAGAGGGATCCCTGGGTGGCGCAGCGGTTTGGCGCCTGCCTTTGGCCCAGGGCGCGATCCTGGAGACCCGGGATCGAATCCCACATCAGGCTCCCGGTGCATGGAGTCTGCTTCTCCCTCTGCCTGTGTCTCTGCCTCTCTCTCTCTGTGACTATCATAAATAAATAAAAATTAAAAAAAATTTCAGCTCTCCTTTAAAAAAAAAAAAAAAAAAAGATTTCAGTCCAGGGATCCCTGGGTGGCTCAGTGGTTGAGTGTCTGCCTTCAGCCCAGGGCGTGATCCTGGAGCCCTGGGATGGAGTCCCACATCGGGCTCTGCATGGAGCCTGCTTCTCCCTCTGCCTATGTCTCTGTTTCTCTCTCTTTCTCTCATGAGTAAACAAATAAAATCTAAAAAAAAAAAAAAAAGATTTCAGTCCAATCTTAGTCTTGGCTTATTCCAAAGCCAAAGCCTGTATTATGCCCTCCGCTTTTTGGGAAATATTTATATCAAAGCTATAAAGAGTAATATAACAAATACCCATCACCTAGGTTAATAAAGAAAACATTACTATCAGTTGAATGGTAATCATTTCCTTTTCTTTCCCTCAAAAGTAACCAACCACTTTCCTAAATTTCAAATGTATACTCTTAACCACTAAACCATAAGCTGCATTTACCAAGAGTATTTGCTAGGAACTAAGATTCAATAGTGAGCAAGAAAGACACATTCTCTGCCCTTGTGGAATTTCCTGTGGGTGATAATGAAATTCTTATTCCTTATTTTCCAGAGACAATCAGTAGCTGGCAGGAAAAGTAAAGTTTTCATCAAGGAGGGGTAGGAAGTCCTTTAGGAGACCATTGGTAGTATGCTACATGTTTCCCTAGGTGTTACATATGCACAGTACTCTTAAGAGTTTGCTTGTCTTAACTGATTATTCAGTTTTTCTTCCTTGAAACCAAACTATAAGCTGCTTTTATGAACTTTTCAATTTTCTGCTATGTTTAGAGACTTCTGGGAAAAGTAAATGTCCCCTTCTTTTCCCATCCTTCCTTGCCCCCTTTCCCTTTTTTGCAAGAGTGATTGAGCATAGCACTTAAGCCATACTTCTTTTGTAGCAATTTTATCTATTTTGTTTAATACATTTTCCATATTATCCCCACAGAGTATGTAAGATAAAACTTTGTGCTTGGAAGACAATCAGGTAAACACTTAGCAAATGAATTAATAGTAGGAGTCTACACAAGAAAGATGAGTCATGTAAAAGCATACGTTAATACTCTCTGTGTGCTCTTCTAGTGTTTTCTCTATGTTGGTCTAGGCATGGGCAAATATGCCACAATGGAACTTATACTCTTGGATAGAAGGTCAGTTACAATGTTTCTCAGTTTTTTGAGCCATCATTACTTTTTTTTTTTTTTTTTTTAAAGATTTTGTTTATTTATTTGAGAGAGGCAGAGATAGAGCACAAGCTATGGAGAGGGAAAAGCAGGCTCCCTGCTGAGCAGGGAGCCCAACGCAGGGCTCCATCCCAGATGACCTGAGCCATAGACAGACACCTTAACCGACCAATCCACCCAGGCACCCCATCACTACTTTTTATAAATACAAAACTGTTGTGCCCTCTTCATTCTGACAGTTTTCTGACACTGGGTGTTCTACAGTTCAGTTCAGTTTTGACACTAACAACCCTTAGTTAGCATCAGATCCTTCAAGTTAAAGTGCAAAGTCCCCAACAAGATTGCCCTTACTTTACACACCAACTGCAAATGGGGTCCCAGACTATCCATACTTCCTCCTGGCTAACTACAAGTTTGGGGCTTCCCACCACCCCCTTAGGTTTGATAATTTGCTAAAACAATTCACAGAACTCAGGAAAGTGCTATACTTAACGGATACACAAATGAACAACCAGATTAAGAGGTACTTAGGGCAAAGTCTTGAAGGGTCCTGAGCCTTGGAGTCAGGAGTGCCACATTCCTGGTTCATCATTATGTTCATCAGCCAGGAAGCTCCCCTGAGTTTTGATGTCCAGAGTTTTGCTGTGGAGCTTCATTATGTAGGCCCGATTGATTAAATCATTAACCATATGATTGAACTCAATCTGTGTGCTTGCTGTGGCCTTCTGCCTGCCAGCCACTAAGTTTTGAGGTGGGGGCTGAAAATTCCAATCTGCCAATAACATGGTTAGTTTTTCTAGCAACCAGTCCCCATCCTGAAGCTATCTAGGCCCTCCCTTCTCCCTAATAGGTCATCTCATTAGGATAAACTCAAGTATGATTGAAAGAGACTATAACAAAAGACACTCCTATCACACAGGAACTTCTGAGGGATTTTTTTTTTTTTTAAGATTTTATTCATTTGAGAGAGTGCTCACAAGCAAAGGCTGAAGGAGAGGGAGAAGCAGGCTCCCTACTGAGCAGGGGGCCTGATGCAGGGGTCCATCCTAGGATATGATCTCAGCTGAAGGCAGAAACTTACCCAACTGAGCCACCCATGCACTCTAATTCCAAGGGATTTTTAAACTCTGTGCTAGGAACTGAGTGGGGATGAAGACCAGATGGATTCTTTATTATATCACACCCTCCTTTAATATTATTGGAAATTCCAGCATTAATTATTTTCTATTAAAGACAAATTGAACGAGTAATTTTAGAATTTATTTTCCCCCTTAGAAGTTACCTACTGTTCACAGCTTTTCAGATGCTGTTAAGAAAAGCTTTGAATGGGATAGTTCCAGAAACACTATGAGGTGGAACTTAATTTCCTAAGTGGCAGTGTGTGTGCATGGGAAAGGTGAAAGCAATTCAGTCTGTCTGATGTATTAGAGGTCTTTTTCCCACTCATAAAATTAGAAGATTCAGTTTATTAAATATTTATTATGTTAATGTAGACGCATACATGTTAAGTATGCACCTTATATTCATAATAGTTTGATGTAAGTTATGTGGCACAGAAGTAGTTCAAAGAAGGAGGGGGGGGAGCTGCAGTAGCCCTGGGCTATCCATAGGGATGAGGTAGATTTTGAGCTGTCCTTGAGAGATGGTTAACATTTGGAAAAGCAGAGGAGAGAGAATGAATGATGTTTCAGGTGAAGAAAACTATGTGAGGAGGCAAGATCCATCATAGCTTGTTTGTGCTTAAGGCAGAGCAGAACTGCCTTATTTGAGCAAATTGTGTATGTGGGTGTAGTGGGAAATGAGATTAGGTAGTGAGGTGGGGTCAAATTATGCATGGTTTTCAAAGGCCAGCAGAATGTTTCACCTTGATGTGGTAGGTAATTGAGAGTCAAGGCTTTTGATCAGATGAGTTAGAAAATGAAAAGATGTCTTAGAGAGATGGGCTGACATTTGTATTGCTGATGGATTTTAATAAGAGGAGAGATTAGAGGAGGGGGTAGAAAGTTGGGAGTGGGAAGTGTTTCAGTAAAAGTAATTACTGTGCCTGGGTGGCTCAGTCAGTTTAGCGTCTGTCTTTGGCTCAGGTCCTGGGATCCAGCCCTGCATCTGACTCCCTGCTCAGCAGGGAGTCTGCTTCTCTCTCTCTCTCTCTCTCTCTCTCTCTCTCTCTCTTTCTCTCTCTGCTGCTCCCCTTGCTTGTACTCTGGGGGAGTCTCTCTCTCTATTTCAAATAAATAAATAAAATATTTTTTAAAAAAGTACCATAATTACAGAAAGGTGGGAACATAGAGGAAGGAATGAATATTAAAAATTTCAAAGGAAGGGACATCTGGGTGGCTCCGTGATTGAGTGTCTGCCCCCGGATCAGGACATGATCCCACGGTCTGGGGATCGAATCCCACCTTGGCCTTCCTGCATGGGGCCTGCTTCTCCCTCTAACTATGTCTCTGCCTCTCTCTTTTTGTGTCTCTCATGAATAAGTAAATAAAATCTTTAAAAAAAAATTTTTCAAAGGAAAATTTGGCAGAGCTTGAATGCTCATTTACAGAGAAAGGGTAAATCAAGGATGGCCAGTTTTTGAATTTTTCCTTTTTGTCCTGATGTGTAGAGTGTTCTTTATTGGTGAAAACCTCATAAATCTGTTGGAATATAATCTCTCTGAATGTAAAAATAGGGAAGACCAAGTGCCTTGATCAGCACATGGAATAGTGTGTGGTATATAGAAGTGCTCAAGAAATATTTGTTGAAGGGATGAAAGAATGCATTTAACATGTCAACCTTTAGGTAAATTTTAGTTGTCACCTGTAAAAATTTTTTTTTTTTTAAGTAAGCTCCATGCCCATTGTGGAACCCAGTGTGGGGCTTGAATTTACAACTGTGAAATTAAGACCTGAGCTGAGATCAGGAGTTGGACACTTATCCAGCTGAGCTACCCAGATACCCTTGCCATCTGTAAATTTAGAATATACCAATTTTTACTACCAAAACGTGACTTTTAAAATAATACTTGTTGGGATCCCTGGGTGGCTCAGCGGATTAGCACCTGCCTTTGGCCCAGGGCGCAATCCTGGATACCAGGGATCGAGTCCACGTTGGGCTCCCAGCATGGAGCCTGCTTCTCCCTCTGCCTGTGTCTCTGCCTCTCTCTATATATATCTATGATGAATAAATAAAATCTTAAAAAAAATACTTGTTAACATTTTCCAGTAGCAAAAATTGTATATATTTGTTGTAGAAAATTGGGGAAATATGCAAAAGTACAAAAGCATAAATAAAGTTACAGTTACATTTGCTTCAGAGATGACTGCTGTTGGTGTATAGATCCTTCTGTTTATTTTTTTTCGCAGTTGAATACATATGTATTTATAAAATGGGATCATATAAGTAATGCTGATTTTTACCTGCATAAATGTCATTTTTCAAGTAAAATGGAACAATTTGAGCTTCCAAGTAATGATAATAATGGATTTAACATGTAGAATAATGTAGGAATCCATGAGACCATGTTGATATGAATCAGAAATGAGTTTTTCCTTAAAGTGGAATGCAAAATAATGTAGAAGGAGTGATAGAAATAGAAATATCATCATCACCATCTAGCAACCAACTATAGCAACACAAGACAGAAATCATGAATGACTGCGAAAACCGGGAGGCAAAGGTTTGGTGAGAAACAGTGTTTGCATGGTCTGAACTTACCTTCTCACAAGATACTTACTAATTACAAAGGGAAAGAGAATAACTTGCAGACACCACCTTCCAGCTGATGATAGTTAACTTCACCAATAATGGGACAAATTGACATCATCTCCCTTCAGTTGTGATACACTGAGGGATACAGTATCATTTCTGGGGCATTCCTCTCAGAGTGCAAAACCTGAAATTAATCATGAGGTGATATCATACAAACCCAATTGAGAGAGAGTCTACAAATTAAATGACTTGTATTTTTTTTTAAAAATGTTGAAGCTGTGAAAGATAAAAACCACTAAGGAATTCTTCCAGACTAGAGACTAAAGAGATGTGATGACCAAATGCAATATTTGATCCTGGCGAGAAAGATTTTTCTTTTCTATGAAAGATGGTAATGGGACAAATGATGAGATGTGAAGTCAGGTCAACAGTAGATAATAGCATTGTGTTAATTTCCTGATCTTGACACTACACCATGGTTATAGAAGAGAATGATCTTGTTTTTAGGAAATACATACAAGGCGCTTAAGGGTAAAGGGGCATCATGTCTATAAGTTACTCTTAAATGGTTTAAAAATACATGGAGTCGGGGGAGGGAGAGGAAAGGAATGATAATGCAAATATGGTATAATGTTAACATTTGAGGATTTTGGTTAAAGAATAGAGATGACTTCTTTGTATTAGTTTTGCAATTTTTCTGTAAGTCTGATACTTTCTCACAGTGAGTTAAAAAAAAAAAACCCAAAAAACTGGACCTAGAGCTCCTGGATTAGTCACTAGTGAATCATTGAATATTTAATTAATTTATATAGTATTTGTGTATGTAGTGTTTGCTGACCATAGGGGCCATCATTCCCTCTCTGTATTATTGTTTTAACAATATTTTCTTAAAGTGTGTCATAAGAAAGAGAACACTGGCTTAGTCAGAAGATGGGTTTTCATCTTAAATCTGCAGCTAATCTTTAGTGAGATCTTGAGAAAATCACTGTTTCTGGATCCCAGGTTCTCCATCTGAAAATTTTTGCAGGGAGCTGGATAAGCTGACATTGATAACCAGAGTCCAGCAGTTCTGTGATGATGGGCTCTGATTCACTGACATGGTCAGAATTCAGGGAAATGTTATCTTATAGTCAGCTACTTGAAAATAAGCTGAAAAGATCCCCAGAAACTGGAGCCAGAATCAGGTCATGATCTCAGGGTCCCGAGATCGAGTCCTGCAGGAAGCCTGCTTCTCCCTCAGTCTGTCTCTGCCTCTCTCTGTGTCTTTCATGAATAATTAAATAAAATCTTTAAAAAAAAAACTGGAACCAGGAGATACCTGTCAAACCATCCACTCTGTCCTTTTACTAGTGGCATTATACTTGTTTGCAGCATACCCTCTAAGTTGTTTTGACCAGTACTCTTTTTTCCAGCCATTTGTTGTTTTTCCAGAGACTGACTTGTGTTTTTAGTCACTGTTTTCTTTCAGTCATTTAAAAAAGAAATGGATTTCTCTTTGCTATTTTTTAAATTGTGATAAAATATATAAGACATATGATTTGACATGTTAACCATTTTTAAGAGTATGGTTAAGGGACATTAAATACATTCACAGTGTTGTGTAATCAACAGCACTTTTTCTATCTAAAACTCTTTCATCATCCCCAATAAAAGGTTTGTGTCCATTACATAATAACTGTCCCTTTACCCTTCCCAGGAGATTTTTACATACGGACATGGAATACTGCCCAAGGATATAATTAAATGATAATGGAAGATTGTAAAGTAATATGAATACCAGGATTCTATTATTGAACTATGTGGTGAATTATTATAATATGTTAATATAAGTAAAAAAATCTGGGAGACTACATGTATTAAACTGGTAAAGAGGAATTTGGGGGAAGATTTTTACTTTTATTTATTTTGGTAATTTTTGTTTTGTTTTGTTTTAAACAAGGAGATTTAAGCAGAAAAGGATATACTTTAAGCATTGTGCTAAAACTTGGTGATTTGGATGCCTCTGATTTTGGCTAATGGGTGACAGACTCTGCTGTGTTGTTGCTGAATTTGAGCTTACGTAGTACCCAAACATTTTATTATTAAAATAATGATGTTTGTTTTCACAGCTAGAGTTGGGAAGACATCACTGATTATGTCTCTGGTCAGTGAAGAATTCCCAGAAGAGGTAAATATTTTTATTTCTTTTCTGTATCTAAAGTCTTTTAAATTTATCAAAAATGAGCCTAAAGTGAAATAAATTCTGCTTTTTTTTTTTTTAATTGGCATGTGTTTCCTTTCTGACAGTTGTGACTTTAAAAGAGCTCATACTAGTTTATACAAAACATCCCTGCAATGTACTGCAGGAGCTAGAATCAAACTAGATCTGAGTTTACCTAATTGTTTGCTCTTCCTCCTTTTGATCTTAGCTAGGACATTTGTCATCTCTGTGCCTTAGTTATCTCATTTGTAAAATGGGAGCTGGAAGGGATATTAGAGATCATGTAAGCTATTAATCCTTTCTTAAAAATAATATGTTATTCATAAGCCCAAAACATAAAACAGGTGAATATTCCTTTAGTTGAAATAAAGATGAAATGTTTGGCTGGCTGCCCACCTGCCTTCCATCTGACACTCCCCAGTCTTTGAGACTTCAGAACCTCTAGGATTTTAACTCACATATTTGAGAACCTTTAATTTTTGCATCATTTTACATTTTATAAATGAAGAAACTAATTCACCCCACCTCTGTCTACCTCAAATGATTATAATGTGTCTCAAATGAGATAAGCTTCATAATAGTAGAGTAACACCAAAAGTAAGGTGGTTTTATGATTACTGGCAATCTATTTGTGTTCAAAATGAGGGACCATTGGCTAAGGCCCTATGTAAAGTTAGAATTTTGTTTGGGGAACAGGATGGGTGCAAATGGGATGGACGTTGTTTCTCTTTATCCTGTTCATAAAACTGGTATTATAGCCTCACAGTTTGCATTTCCCCTGTCTTTACTCTTGTTTAGTTAGGGTATCTGTATAATTTCATTGTGCAGACAGGAATTTGATATATGGTAGTGTTTTCAACAATTACAAGTGCCACATGAACCATTCATTGTTTCTTTTGCTTTTTTTTCCTCTTAAGTAATTACTTAATTTGGGAAATGAAGTGTATCATCATGTGATCACTTGGAGTATAATACTTAAAAGTTTTCTGTGATAGTTTGAGTTTAGATTTGTCATTTTAGCATAGACTTCTTGGGTGTGGATAAGAGGTTTTTAATTAGCTAAAAAAAATCATATACTCTTTCTAGAAAATGCAGTCATTAAGCAAGACTTATGTAGCCAATCAGTTATCTTCTAGAAGATAATAATTTTGATAATTTATTGTTTTGTTTTTTTTTTATTATAAATTAATTTTTATTGGTGTTCAATTTACCAACATACAGAATAACACCCAGTGCTCATCCCGTCAAGTGTCCCCCTCCGTGCCCGTCACCCATTCACCCCCACCCCCCGCCCTCCTCCCCTTCCACCACCCCTAGTTCATTTCCCAGAGTTAGAAGTCTTTATGTTCCGTGTCCCTTTCTGATATCTCCCACACATTTCTTCTCCCTTCCCTTATATTCCCCTTCACTATGATAATTTATTGTTTTATTTGAAGATTGCTTTGGATTAACTTCATTCGTCATTTGTAGAATATCTTTAGCATTCAACAAAATAGAATGAAAACAGCAGTTTAAAAATAAAATATTTGAAATACCAATTAATTTAAATATTATGGTAGGCTGTGTTAGATCTGAGGTATTCTTAATATATCCTATGCCCACACAGGTAGAAATGTGCATGCTTTTTTATTTTTTTTAATTTTTAATTTTTATTTATTTTTTTTGTGCATGCTTTTTTAAAAGAAGTGTTTATTAGGACACCTGCGTGGTTCAGTCGGTTGAGCTTTCAACTCTTGAGCTCAGCTCAGGTCTTGATCTCAGGCTCATGGGTTCAAGCACAAAAATAAGCATTGGCAAAAGTGTAATAAATCTTGTAAGGACAGGTATGGGTGGAAGGGGCTAATATATATAGACAAATTTACATGATCTGTTAACAAGTTTGATTCATAATATCCAAAGTTTTTTTTTTTTTTTCTATATTTGTTTGCAAATGAAGGTTCCTCCCCGGGCAGAAGAAATTACCATTCCAGCTGATGTCACCCCTGAGAGAGTTCCAACACACATCGTAGATTACTCAGGTAATGAATATTCTCTTGTGGGTGAAGCTGCAGGATTAATTTAATAGTCCTCAAGAAAGGTATATATACTGAGCTTTAAAAAATATTCTAGGATAGGTGTTTTTTTCTTTGGCAGTAAATAATCATTTACTATTCTTGTTTCATTTATATCTCCCTGCCAACCCCTACCCCATAACCCTATAAAGCCTCCATCTTGCAGTTCTCAGTCCCATATTTACTAAGTTGGGTTCCATAATAATGAAAAGGAAAGAGAGATGATAAAAAACAAGTAGTAGGGCAGCCCCAGTGGCATAGCTGTTTAGTGCTGCCTGCAGCCCAGGGTGGGATCCTGGAGTCCCACGATTGAGTCCCACGTCAGGCTCCCTGCATGGAGCCTGCTTCTTCCTCTGCCTTTGTCTCTGCCTCTCTCTCTCTCTCTCTCTGTATGTCTCTCATGAATAAATAAATAAAATCTTAAAAAAAAAAAAGACAAGTAGTAGATAAATCACTACCCTCCTTGACTTGGCATATTTGCAGAGATAAGTTTTGGATTAATTTTGTTACCAGGCATTCAGGAATGCTCTGATGATGCAGAAAGAGTTCTGAATTTGAGAATTTGTTGAGTTCTAAATTTGTTTTTTAATTTATCAGCCTTTGTCTCCTACCCAAGTAATAGTTAAAACAGTTGTAAGCTTGCTTACATTATATGTAACAGAAGCACATTTGTATTGTTTTTAATAATTTAAAATTTTTCTACCCACTAGTACTGACTTTTTAATCATTAAAGTATTTTGCTTTGTTCTGGGACTTCTTTTTTTTTTTTTTTTTTAAAGGAATGTCTGGCTGGCTCAGTGAAGCATGCAACTCTTGATCTTGGGGTTGTGAGTTCGAGCCTCATGTTGGGAGTCAGTTGTAACAGATGTACCACTCTGATGAGGGATGTTCATAATGCGGGAGGCTATGTGGGGCAGGAATTATATGGGAAATCTCTGTACTTTCTACTCAGTTTTGCTGTGCATTTACAACTGCTCTAGAAAATAAAATCTGTAAGAAAGGAATAACTATATTGGCAATACTTTGTTTTCCTAAGTTGGTATTCCACATGTTCTAAAAGTGAAATTCCTACCTAGGACTGTAGGACTGCCCAGTCCAATACATTATGACTATTGAATGCTTAAAATGCTTAAAACTAGGCTAGTCTAAATTGAAATGTGCTGTAAGTATAAAATGCAGGTGGAATTAGAAGACTTGGTGTGAGAAAAAGAATGTAAATCTCAATAATTCTTTCATTGAGTACATGTTGAAATTTTAATATTTTTGATATCTTAGGTAAAATAAAAATGTACTTTTACCTGTTCCTTTTTAATTTTTTTAAAGGAGGAGGGGCAGAGGGAGAGGTGGAGAGATGGTCTTAAGCAGGCTCTATGCCCAGGTTTGGAACCCAACATGGGGCTCAGTCTCACAACCCTGAGATCATGACCTGAGCCGAAATCAAGGGTCAGATGCTTGAGCCACCCAGGCACCCCATCCTGTTAGTTTTTTTTTAATGTGACTAATAGAACATTAAAAATGACATACGTGGCTTGCATGTCTGGCTACTAGATTGCACTATACCCAAAGCTGAGGGGGTTGGATGCTCTCTGCTGCAGTTAGCCTTATAACCTGCTTCATTTACAGAATTACTCTTTTTCAGCATTGGAATTGGAGCCATAACCCATTGATTACTCAACATATGAAAAGATATTTAAGATATGGCCAGTTATTTAGCATAAATTAAAATTCTATTGCATTCATTTATGGTATTATTGTATGTCAGAAATAACAGGCATTTTTTGGGGAAAATATTTAACATAAGGTAATCCAAATTAATGTCAGTTATTGCTTTCCTCTTCATCTGTATGCTTTTTTTTTTTTTAAAAAAAAAAGGTTTTTATTTATTTATTAGAGAGAGTGCAGGCACAAGCTGGAGAGGCAGAGGGAAAGGGAGAGAATCTCAAGCAGACTCTCCACTGAGTGCAGAGCCTGATGCAGGGCTTGATCTCCTGACCCTGAGATCATGACCTTAGCCAAAATCAAGACTATGCCATTCCATTCATTTGTATGCTTTTTCATCATAGCTGTGATCATGCATATCTCCTGCACTGTAGGGTTATATGCACATCCACCATTTGAGACCCATTCCAGCCAGAGATAAGCGCTAGCAAGGGAATTCTTGACTCTTCACTATCATGCTTTGGTTTTGCTTCTGGGGCTTGCTCTCTCAAGATACAAGCTCTTAGCTTGTATTGTCCAGATTCTCACCTGGCCTTCTGACCCTGTGTGTATGGACTCTTTGTCTGGGCTTCTGACTGCAGCACCTAGTCCTCTAGCTTAGGTTTCTGATCCCTTTGGCCTGACCCTTCTCAATTTTGGATCAGATGCTGGCCTAGATTTATCACACAATGCCTTCTGCTCTTCTGTGCCTGAGTTATCCTTGTCTTCCAGGGCCAGCCAGCTTCCTTATCATAGTCCAGCTCTTTCTTTTTGCTGGCTTGCCCTTGTCTTTGCCACCTCATCTGGCACTACACTATATAAATGACATAAGAGATGAGGGATGTTGGATGTATGCCATGTAGAAGTTAGCTTGGCCATTAGTTTTTATGAAAATTTTTAAAATAATGGACTTTTTTTGACTTTGTCATTTGTAGAAGCAGAACAGAGTGATGAACAGCTTCATCAAGAGATATCACAGGTGAGTTAAAGAAAATAGCTGTTGGGTTTTTTTTTTTGTGGGAAAATTGTGATGATTTTGTGAGACTACCTTTTTCATTCTCTGACTTAGGTCTTTTCAATTCTTTGTTGTTACTGCTGACTTTGAGTATGTATTTCTGCAATAAATCCTTAGGAACTTTTTCCTCTTTGAGGCATGCAAAGTTTGGGGGTTTTTTTAGGTTTCAAATTTTATTTTTTCTTTGGCCCAAATATATTAACTAGTTGGCAGTTAAATGCTAATGTTTACATTTGTTTTGTTTAAAAATACCATTAGGGCAGCCTGGGTGGCTCAGCGGTTTAGCGCCATCTTCAGCCGAGGGCATGATCCTGGAGACCGGGGATCGAGTCCCATGTTGGGCATCCTGCATGGAGCCTCTCCCTCTGTCTGTGTCTCTACCTCATTGTCTCTGTTTCTCATGAGTAAAAAAATAAAATCTTAAAAAAAACCCCAAAAAACATTAATTTCTTATTTTTTTCTTGTAGGCTAATGTCATCTGCATAGTTTATGCAGTTAACAACAAACATTCTATTGATAAGGTATGGACGTGTGACTTTTTTTTACTATATTTAGTTAAATTTCAATGGGGGCTCTTTTAAAATTGATCCTCAGTTTAGAATTTTAGCAGTCCCAGGGCAGAGTATTTTTCAGAGAAGATCCTCATTGTGGCTTAGCTCTTACTAATTTTCTTTTTAGGTAACAAGTCGATGGATTCCTCTCATAAACGAAAGAACGGACAAAGACAGCAGGTATTTTTTTTTTCCTCCTGAACTTTGTATAATGAAAAATTTCAAACTTAGAGAAAAGTTGCAAGAAATAGTACAATGAATACCTGTAAACCCTTCACTTAAATACACTAGTTAACATTTTACCACATTTACTTTACCTATAGATATTTCTCTATTTATACACACACACTGATTTCAGGAGGAATTATTTGAGGCAGCACATATATTTGGGAGCAAAGCATAAAATAGAGTTCTGGTACTATAATGATTTACAACTTCAGACATTAACTATTTTGGTAATTATATTATTTCTCTTTCTCAAACCACTGCTTAAGAAGTTTCCACTTTAGGGATCCCTGGGTGGCGCAGCGGTTTGGCGCCTGCCTTTGGCCCAGGGCGCGATCCTGGAAGACCCGGGATCGAATCCCACGTCGGGCTCCCGGTGCATGGAGCCTGCTTCTCCCTCTGCCTGTGTCTCTGCCTCTCTCTCTCTATCTGTGTGTGACTATCATAAATTAAAAAAAAAAAAAAAAAAAAAGTTTCCACTTTAGAATTCCTCTTCACTTGTATAGGTTGTACCTTCTCTGTGGAAATGCTACTTGGGTGAGGAACGGCTTCACCTTGTCACTGATTGCTCACAAGGTGGTGTGTATGATGTCATGGGACTGGGAGGAAAACAAGTGCTCTTTGAGATCTGACTTACCCATTTGACTTGACTGAGCCTTACTTCCTCGTCTGTAGTGGAGAAGACACTAATGCCTGTCTTGGCTGCATGTGGTAATTTTGAGAAGGCAGTGAAATAACACACGTGTACATGCTTTATAAGTTCTCTAGAGATCACTAGAGATCTTTATTTAGGAATGCAGAGAGGGAAATTTCTTTGAAATTCTTTGGAAGGTATATATGTGATGGGAAGAAGTAAGAGAACACATCTTCTATATTTTTCTGAGCAGGGTGATAGTTCTGGATATAAACGTTTCAAGTTTTAAGTCAAAATGTAAACTAAAAATATTTCTTGCAATATTATTTAATGGAACATGTGTTATTTATGAGGCATTTTTAAACATTAGGGAAGTCACATTAATAACTGTGTATTGTACACATTTCGTCCTTTATTTAATTTTTTAGATTTCTCTCTCTTTTTTTTTAAAGATTTTATTTATTTATTCATGAGAGACACACACACAGAGAGAGGCAGAGACACAGGCAGAGGGAGAAGCAGACTCCATGCAGGGAGCCTGATGCAGCACTTGATCCGGGACTCCAGGATCACACCCTGGGCTGAAGGTGGCGCTAAACTGCTGAACCACCCAGGCTGCCCTAGATTTCTCTTTTGATTGGACATTTTTGTGCCTTGAAACTGTAAAGATCTGGTGCTTAACAGATGAACATGGTCATTGGCCCTGCCTCATGTATTTATGGAGGGAGACTTTGTGACTGAGATGGCATTTTATATGCTATGTCTCACAGCTCTGAAGGCTCCTCTTTGTCATAGTTTTAAACTTTGATGTGACTTCCTGACAAGGTAAAAAGGAGACAATGACCTGAGAAATTGTACTGTCCTACAATAGTAGTAGTAGTAGTAGTAGTAGACTACTAGTTAAATTTCAATTTAATAGTAGTAGTAGACTCTAATTAGTTGTGGCGATTTAACTTCAAATTAAGTAAAATTAAATCCAACTAAAATTTCAATTCCTAGGAATAGCCACGTTTCAGGCGCTCACTAGCTACTTGTGGCTAATGGTTACAGTAATGGGCAGTACAGATAGAGATCATTTCCATCACACAGAAGGGAGTATCAGATAGGCTGCCTTGGAGGAGTTCACAGCTATACGCTCCTGACACTTGCTCTTCTTGCTGAACACTGGAGCTGTTTTCAGAAGGGACTTTTCAGAGAAGGCAGTTTTTCTGGGATCTATCAAGCATCAGATTGGACTCCTGAATTAAATCAGTTTCACTATGATAGCTTCCTAAAATTCTGTGGTGAATTCTGTGGCCCTTTTGGTATCATCTGAAAGTAGCTTTTGACATTCAAAGATCAAGTTGAGCTTTCTTAGGTGTAGCTGTTTTTTTCCCTCTCTGAATCATATAAACATAATTATTTTTCTTGTGGTTGACTTGTCCCAAGAGGGGCTGTTTCTTTTTTTTAAATCTTTTTTTAAGGATTTGAATTTATTTGAGAGAGAGTGAGTGAGAGAGAGAGAGAGCACGAGTGGGAGGAGGGAGAAACATACTGCTGAGCAGGGAGCCTGATGTGAGGCTTGGTCCCAGGACCCTGGGATCATGACCTGAGTTGAAGGCAGATGCTTAACTGACTGAGCCACCCAGGCACCCTGTTTCTTTACTATACGGACCTTACACTTTCCCAATAACTTCTTTCCTGAGCCTAAGTTTATATTTATTGCACAAATATTTTTCCTTAGGACTTCCTTGGACTGGTAGCATAGTGGTTCTTATTCAGGTGTGCCCATTAGTGTCACCTCAGGTATTTTCAAAGAATGTAGATGCCTTTGCCCCACCCCTGGAGTTTTAGAATCTGTAGGTTTGGAGTAGGGCTTGGACATGTGTATTTTTTTAAGCTCTGTTAATTATTTTGTGCACACCTTTAGTTGCAAACCACTACATTTTTGGAGAGACCCTCCTGGCTTTTTTAGGAATCTATATTTGGGTTATATAGATGTGGGTTATATAGATACAGACTATATATATAGTCCCTTTATGCATGATCATTGTAAGGGGTAAATAAATGCTTGCAAGAATTTCTGTTGCTATCTGGAGTTTCAGCAAGATGATTTGCTTTCTCTCCAAGCTCTCTGTAGGTCATACAAATAACAGTTCCCTACTAGACTAGCTCTCTTTGATAATCCCCATTAGGATTTCTCATAGGACTGTCAGATTTAATCTGTTTAAAACAAAATCTTTAATTCCCTGCCTGCTCCCCACTAACCCCCCCCTTTTCTATCTCAGGAGGCCTACTCATTTTGTCCAGCCAGAAACCTATGTGTTTTTCTTGATTTCTGCCTTGCCCTCAACCTCCATATGTAATCTACCAGTTGTTCCTATTCTACTTTTTTTTTTAAGATTTTATCTACCAGTTGTTTTTTTTTTTAAGATTTTATCTACCAGTTGTTCCTATTCTACTTTTTTTTTTTAAGATTTTATTTATTTATTCATAGAGATACACAGAGAGAGAGAGAGGCAGAGACACAAGCAGAGGGAGAAACAGGCTCCACGCAGGGAGCCTGACGTGGGACTCGATCCTGGGTCTCGAGGATCACGCCCTGGACTGAAGGTGGCACTAAACTGTTGAGCCACCCAGGCTGCCCTATTAGTTCTACTTCTAAAATATATCTCAAATTTGAATACTTTCTCTCCATCTTTACTGCTCTAATCCAGGCCAGCACATTTTTTTTTAAGATTTTATTTATTTATTCATGAGAGAGAGAGAGAGAAAGGCAGAGACCCAGGCAGAGGGAGAAGCAGGCTCCATGCAGGGAGCCCAATGTGGGACTCGATCCCAGGTCTCCAGGATCACGCCTTGGGCCAAAGGCAGGCACTAAGCCACTGAGCCACCCAGGGATCCCCAGGCCAGCACATTTTAAAAAGCTTTTTATTATTGAAAAAAAATCAGACACATTCAGAAGTAAAGAGGATCATCTTTCTATATCATCTGTATATCTGTCACCAGCCTCAATTCATGGCCAGTCTTTGTTTTGTTTTGAGTATGTGTTAAAATATTTCTTGATCATTGCCCATTTTTCTACTTGATAATTTTACTTTTCTTACTTGTATTTTTTTCTTTTTAGTATCTATTTAGTATGTTTTATACATTTTTAATACAAGAATTGAGAAAATGGGAAATAATATACTGAAGCACAAATTTAGAGATATTTCTTTAGGTGGATATCCACACATTAATCAAAAATGTCTGTCACTATCATGGCCAGTCTTGTTTCATTTATTACCCCTCCCATTGGATCATTCTGAACAAATCGTACTGTAAATATTTCAATATGTATCTCTGAAAGACACCATATGACTCATTTTAAAATGTTGATCCTAGCTCAGTGGTTGAGTGTCTGCCTTCGGCTCAGGGCATGATCCTGGGGTCTTGAGATTGAGTCCCACATCTGGCTTCCTGCACGGAGCCTGCTTCTCCCTCTGCCTATGTCTCTGCCTTTCTCTCTTTGTGTCTCTCTCATGAGTAAATAAATAAAATCTTAAAAAATGTTGACCCAGTCATGTTGTACCCCTCTCATAATTCTTCAGTGGCTTCCTGTTTTATACTTATAATAAAATGCATACTCCTTACCACAGCTTATGTATCTGACCTTTGCTCCTCCTTCCAACCCCTTTACACACCTATTCCCCTTTGTTTAGCACTCCAGCCACTCTGACATTTTTCTGTTCTTTGGACTCACCAGAATGTTTTTTCAGTTTGAGCCCTTTGTACACACTGTACAGCTTCTCCACAGCTCTTTTCTGGCTCTTCACAGTGCATATTCCGTTTCAGCCTTTACTCTTTGACCCAAATGCCACCTTGTCAGGGAGATTTCCCTCTGATTCCTGTATAATTAGCCCTCCCATTACTCTGCTGCATATCCCCTTATTTACTTTCTTTATTGCACTTACAGAATTGGAAAGTGTATTGTTTATTTACTTTTGTTCATTTTCTGATTTTCAGTTTAGCATGAGTAGGGACCTTGTCTGTCTTGTATCCTTAATGCTTAGAACAGTACCTGGCTTATAAGAAGTACTCAGTAGGGATGTCTGACCGGCTCAATCAGAAAAGCAACTTGGACTCTTAACCTCAGGATCTTGATTTCAAGTCCCATGTTGGGCATAGAGATTACTGAAGAACATAAATTAACTTTAAAAAAATTTTTAAGGGATCCCTGGGTGGCGCAGTGGTTTAGCGCCTGCCTTTGGCCCAGGGCGCAATCCTGGAGGCCCAGGATCGAATCCCACGTCGGGCTCCCGGTGCATGGAGCCTGCTTCTCCCTCTGCCTATGTCTCTGCCTCTCTCTCTCTCTCTCTCTCTGTGTGACTATCATAAATAAATAAAAATTAAAAAAAAAAAATTTTAAGGGACACCTGGGTGGCTCAGTGGTTGAGCGTCTGCCTTCACTCAGAACGTGATCCTGGGGTCTGGGATTGAGTCCTGCATTGGGCTTCTTGCATGAAGCCTGCTTCTCCTCCCTCTGCCTATGTCTCTGTCTCACTCTCTGTCTCTCGTGAATAAATAATAAAATCTTTCAAAAATAAAAAATAATTAAAAATTTAAAAATTTAAGAAGTACTCAGTAAATATTTGTTGAATATGAACATACTGTCTAGGGGACTAGAACTGACTACAGTAGAGGGTTCATGTTGGGGGGATTAAGTAAAGCTAATTAGAATGGGTTATTGTATACTTTAAAATATTTAAGGTCTTCTGCAAACTTCCTTATTATTGCAGTGTATCCTTTTTATTTCAGGTTGCCTTTGATACTGGTTGGGAACAAATCTGATCTAGTGGAATATAGTAGTATGGAGACCATCCTTCCCATTATGAACCAGTACACAGAAATAGAAACCTGTGTGGAGGTATGACCATGTGATTGCTGCTGGTGAATTCTCACTAAACCAAGGTTTGAAATAGGATGTGGGAAGGAGTGGGATGGAGTAAATTTCCTGCTGTTTGTGAAGTCATGTAAACCAAATATAGCAAAGGACTTGGAATTGGCCTCTGAGTTCTTTGTAGACATTGTGATAGCAACAAAGAAAAATGTATTTTTCAGTTTCTTTAAGCAACCTTATTACCTTATATTGATAGTTTAAAAATTGTTTTTAGTGCCCATAATTGCTTTCAGAATATAAAATTTTGAACTTTTTTTTTCCAGTGTTCAGCAAAAAACCTGAAGAACATATCAGAGCTCTTTTATTATGCACAGAAAGCTGTTCTTCATCCTACTGGGCCCCTGTACTGCCCAGAGGAGAAGGAGGTAATCCCTGGCCCCCCAGGGTGTGTTAGTAGGGGCTGGAATATGTAGGGAGTAACCTTAGTATTGATTTTTAGTAACTATTGAGTACCCTTCTAAACTGCTGAAATTTAAATATATTGTCTATTAAATAATTACATTTTCTAGGTACTGCAAAGACATTCATGTTAATACTATGAATAGTATTCCAGATCAAATAATTTTTCAGGAAATGTCATTAAACAAACAGAAGAATTGGCAAAAATAAGTCTGAAGACTTACCTAGTGGTCTACTTACTTTCTTAGTATAGAGTTCACAAGCTTAAAAACACATTACAAATGAAAACCTTGTGTAATGATTGGACACAGGAACAACATGTAACACAATTTGAATACTCTTTTTTGTTTCATAGTTAAACACAATAATATCTAAATTTAACAATATTTGCCATAGACTTTTTTCTTTTTTTAAAAAAGAATATGCATTTGTTTTTTAATTCCAGTATAATTAACATACAGTGATGTGTTAATTTCAGATATACAATAGTGATTCAGCAGTTCTCTACATTACTCAGTGCTCATTGTGATAAATGTACCCTTAATCCCCTTCACCTGTTTGCCATAGACCTTTTTTTAAGATTTATTTTTTTATTTGAGAAGGAAGGAGAGAGAGGGAGCGACTGAAAGAGCGAGTGACTGAGAGAGAGAGAGAGAGACAGTGTGCATGCACTGGAGAAGGGGCAGAGGGAGAGAGAAAGAGAATCCATAACCAGACTCCATGCTGAGCGCAGAGCCTGATGCAGGACTCGATCCCAGAACCCTGAGATCATGACCTGAGCTGAAACCAAGAGTCGGCCACTCAACTGACTGGGCCACCCAGGCACCCCTACCATAGAGTTTAAAAGTTAATTTTAGTGAGATATAACTCACATATCGCAAAATTCATCCTTTTAAAGTATATAGTTTAGTGATTGCTAGCTAGTATATTCACAAACTTACACATCTACAACCACCCCAAATGTCTAATTCCAGGACATTTTACCACCCCAGGAAAGAAACCTTGAACTCATTAGCAGTCACTTCATTCTCCTTTCCCCAGCCCTTGGCAACCACTAATCTACTTTCTGTCTATGAATTTGCCAATTCTGAACATTTCATATAAATGCAATCATGAAATAGGCAGTCTTTTCTTTTTCTGTCTGTCTTCTTTCACTTCACATAATGTTTTCATCATACATCTGTGTTGTAGCATGGATCAGCATTTCGTGTCTTTTTATGGATAAATAATACTTCCTTGTATGGCTATACCACATGTCATAGTTTTATTCATTCATCTGTTGATTGACATGTGGATTGTTTCCATTTTTTTAATTGTGAATAGAGCTGCTTTTAACATTCATATGAAAGTTGAATACCTGTTTTCATTTCTTTTGAGTGTATATTGAGGAGTGGAATTGCTAAGTCACATGATAGTTCTGTTTAATTTATTGAGGAATCACCAAACTAAATGGCAGGTTCTGATTTCTGCATGTATTTGCTATGCCAATACTTGTTATTTTCCTGTGTATGTGTGTGTGTGTGTGGTTTATTATAGCCATCCTGGTGGTGACGGTGGTTTTGATTTGGATTTCCCTGATGCCTAATGACGTTGAACATCTTTTTCACATGCTTATTGGCTATTTGTATATGGAGAAATGTTTATTTAAGTCATTGTTCATGTCTTAATTGAGTTACCTTTTTATTGTTGAGTTTTTAAGAAATAAAAAGTTGCAGATTTTTCCAGGAAAAGTTTATAGTATCAGTGGTTGGCAGACTTTGACCTGTGGGCCAAATTGGCCTGTCACCTGTTCTTGTATAGCCTGTGAGCTAAGAATTAATATATTATACATTTTTCAATGATTGAAAAAAAATTCGAAGAAATAATATTTTGTTATATAGGAAAATTATATGACTTTCAAATATCATCATTTATAAATAAAATTTTATTGCAACACAGCCACACTTGTTCATTTATGTTTATCTGTGACTGCTTTCATGCTGCAAAGGCAGAGTTGAGTAGCTGCAATAGCCTGTGTGTGGTACTCTCACTTCTCACTGCTGCTCGAGGCACTGCTGATTGCACTGACACAGTTATAACTTAATAGTGTGAGTACTGGTGCCACAATGCCATAGTATTTTATCATTTTATTATCATGCTATTACGTAGCATGTCAAAACAAGAAAAGAAATCTATGACAAAGCAGATATATCTTCTGAGCTCAAACTCCAGTTCCAGCATTGTTTTTGGGAGGACTTTGGTGCAAATGCAAAGGAAATTTCCATATTTCATAATCCACTTGACTGTGCACTTGAGGAGCTTCCACCTAACCTTCAATTGGGAGTTGATCAATCTGTAGTATAATGACATGCTAACGGGAAAATATCAAGAATCTGATTTTATAAATGTCTTCCAAGCAGTTAATATGCTCAATTAAAATTACATATTTATGGATATGTGTCAGTATTGGCCATATGTATCTACAGAATGATTTTCAAAAATGAAATATGTAACATCTCATTGCAGACCAGCATTAACAGGTGAACATTTTCAGTCTTCATGATAGAGAACACTAATGCTGAACCCTAATTAAACCAAATGGTATTCCTCCCAAAAGAATCCCATTTTTCTTATTAGTAAACCTGTATAGCAAATTTATATTATTACTATAATATCACATTTTGAATTCTGTCAATAAAAACTTTATGGAATTTTGACTCTCTCTTGCTATATAAGTACCTTCATAATACTCTTGATTTTGCTTGTTGGCCCCCAAAGTCTAAAATATTTGCTGGGTGGCTCTTCACAGAAAAAGTGCTGACCACTGGTATATGTAATTAATCTAAATTATCCCTTAATCTGACCCTGATATACTCTTCCTTAATCTTGGTTTACTGTTCCATAATTGGAGTGCTTCTTTTTAATTTATTCTTAGTCCACTATTTCCCTAATTTGCCTCATAAAAGTCACTAGGCACACTTATTAAAAACACCAGTTCCATTCTGATTCACTCAGGCACCATATTTTATGATCAAGGAAATTTGGGAAAGTTGTACTGTAGAGATTTACCTGAGGCTTTGGCCTAGTGGTGCATTAAATCCCCTCTATTATAATAGACTATGCAGTGCTTTAATTGCTACTTTTTTCCTAGGCTTATTATTAGTCCTAATCCGTTTATCACCTCTGCCCCTCCCCCAGTCCCAGAGAGTAAAACATCTACCACCATCTGTTACTTATTTCTTAGGGGGACTTGTCTGAGATAAAGTGTGTAACTTTTTAAAGATTAAACCTTGCTTTAGACAAGTATAAGCTTTGATTCTAAGCTTATACCAGAACCGTTTATTTAGACAATAATAAACTTTTTTTCTAAGTAAGCTCTACACCCATCATGGGGCTGGAAATCAGGACCCCGAGATCAAGAACTGTACCCTCTACCAACTGAGCCAGCCAGGTGCCCCAACAATAATGAACTTTTAACGGAGGGAGGGGTGCGCCTGGGTGGCTCAGTACATTGAACTCTTGATTTCAGATCAGGTCATGATCTCAGGGTTGTGAGATCCAGCCCTGGTCCGGCTCCAGGCTCAGTGCAGAGCCTTAAGATTCTCTCCTTCTGCCCCTCCACCCCAGTTAATGGGCACATGCACGCATGCGCTCTATGCGCTCTCTCTCTCTTCCCTCCCTCAAAAATAAATAAGCTTACAAAAAATAAACTTTTACCATAGATTTGAGGTGTAATCATAAAAAAAGTAATATTTGAGATTGAAGGCTGATGACTAATTCAAAATTAATTTGTGATGATGGACCCTGTATGGCCCATGGAGTCCTCTGCTTACCCAATAATGAAAAAGATGTGACTTGTATAATGTTTATTCTGTGAGGATTTCAATTACTCATACGCAAAATGAATTTTTTATTACTGTAAAAATTTTTTACAGCTTTATTGAAATATATTTTTAATACCTTTTAAACATAGTCATATTTTGGTGTTATATTTTAAGGTAGTTACTATTTAGATATTGTATTGAGGCAGTACCTTAGACCACTTTAGCTTCTGATGCATTTCAAGCTTTAATGAAAAATGCATCATTTTATTTTTCTCCAAATTACCTGTTGTTTAATGTAGCTTTTTATGATATGAGGAAAAACCACTTGTACAAAATAAAGTTATTTTTAGATTCTATTTTTTACATCATTCTAGCTCTTGCTACTTTTTGAAACATTTAGGTTATATAACAGGTTTTTATTTTTTTTATTTTTTATTTTATTTTTATTTATTTATGATAGTCACAGAGAGAGAGAGAGAGGCAGAGACACAGGCAGAGGGAGAAGCAGGCTCCATGCACTGGGAGCCCGATGTGGGACTCGATCCCGGGTCTCCAGGATCGCGCCCCGGGTCAAAGGCAGGCGCCAAACCGCTGCGCCACCCAGGGATCCCTATATAACAGGTTTTTAAAAGGAGAATCAAAACAATCTCATCTTTATTAATTTTGAATATCTAATGTTAGGATCACATTTATAGAAGTTATATCTTACCATTCTTTAAGAAATCACCCATGATTGTAGACTTTCTAGCTTATAACCTATTTAATAATACTCATTTTACCATATCAAATGGTATGGAGGCCATATCAAATGGTTTCTTTTTTACTTAACTTTTTTCAATTCTTTACAATCTCTTTATATCATAGGTTTTATCTTTGTCTCATTAGATCAAATTGCTCTCCTAGAGACCTTATTTAAAACAAAATAAGAGATTGTGTGTATGTGTTTGAGAAGATAAGTGTTCCCAATTTTTAGGGAATTTCTGGGTGGCTCAGTCAGTTAGATGTCTGCCTTCGGCTCAGGTCATAATCCCAGGGTCCTGGGTTCGGGCCCTGCCTTGGGTTCCCTGCTCAGTGGAGAGTTTGCTTCTCCCTCTCCCCTTCCCCTCTCCACTTCCCACTTGTGCTCTCTCTAGCTTGCTCTCTCTCAAGTAAATAAATAAAATCTAAAAAAAAAAAAAAAGAATTTCTGAATTTAGTTTGATAGCATGATAAAAACTCATCATTGCTATTTACTCTAGATAGTGGTACAGTTCACAGGTACACATTTCCTTACTTTGCCATCTTTATTTCTCTGATTCAGAATGTCCATAAGAGATCTCCTCCTAGATTTATACTGTTTAGAGACCTTCCTGAAAGTTTTATTTTCTCAAAATAGTTGACAGTGGTTATCCTATAGTAATTATATAAATCAGAAGCATGTAGGCCTTATTTTTAAATAGTAAAATATGTGTTCTGTTGCATATCCTAAGACAAAATTAAGGAAGTTGACACAATATATTTCCAGCAGCATTACTTAGAAAAGTTTTAGAGTCACAAAAGGGAAGATTCGGGATCCCTGGGTGGCGCAGCGGTTTACCGCCTGCCTTTGGCCCAGGGCGCGATCCTGGAGACCCAGGATCGAATCCCACGTCGGGCTCCCGGCATGGAGCCTGCTTCTCCCTCTGCCTGTGTCTCTGCCTCTCTCTCTCTCTCTCTGTGACTATCATAAATAAATAAAAAAATAAAAAATAATAACAAAAGGGAAGATTCTTTTTTAAATGCAAGTAATTCTTAAAATAAGTTAATAAAAGGCTTTTTATACTTTTGCCACGTGTTTGTGAATAAACACATTTACACATTTAATTCCTAACTTTGACACACACACACACACACACACACACACACGAGACCAAAACATTTAGTCTCATTCTTCTACCAGAAGGTTGGTCAAAAATCATAAGTTGGTTATATATCAGTAAAGTTGGGGGCGGGGGGGATCAGAAATTGGGAAGGAAAAAGCCCTTAGTAGTTTTATAGACAGTTCAAATTCTTTATAGGATGAAGGAGAACATAAATACTTTCTGGAATGCCTGGATGGCTCAGCGGTTGGGCATCTGCCTTTGGTTAAGGGTGTGATCCCAGAGTCCCTGGATTGAATCCCGCATCAGGCTCCCTGCATGGAGCCTGCTTCTCCCTCCTGCCTGTGTCTCTGCCTCTTTCTCTCTGTGTCTCTCATGAATAAATAAAATCTTTAAAAAAATACTTATTTTCTATATGACTGGAAGAATAGATCTTCTCTCTAATGATGAACTTCTTTTTTGCTTATTCTCAGGGAATTTATGATCACCAGGGGCAGAATTTGACCGTTCTATATATTGGTCCAAGTAAATAGTACCTCTTTACTTAAAAAGACTTTGAGTATAAAAGTAAATGGCTTTACTTTAGTTCATTTTTCATGCTGTATTTGATGTTATGTACTTAATAGTGGAAAACAATCAGGATTATTCTTTTTAAGATTTTGAGAGCGAGAGAAAGTGTAAGCTCTGGGGGGAGGAGCAGAGGGAGGGGGAGAAGCAGGGTCTCAGGAAGCCTGACTTGGGGCTCCATTTTAGGACCCGAGGACCATGACCTGCGCCAAAGGCAGGTTCATGACCAATTGAGACACGCAGACACCCCTGATCAGAATTATTCTTAACATTACTTATGAAAGGGATCCCTGGGTGGCGCAGCGGTTTAGCACCTGCCTTTGGTCCAGGGCGCGATCCTGGAGACCCGGGATCTAATCCCACGCGGGCTCCCGGTGCATGGAGCCTGCTTCTCCCTCTGCCTGTCTCTGCCTCTCTCTCTCTCTCTCTCTCTCTCTTTCTCTCTCTCTGTGTGTGACTATCATAAATAAATAAAAATTTTAAAAAATTACTTATGAAAGTCACATTTTGGGGCACCTGGGTGGCTCAGCAGTTGAGCGTCTGCCTTTGGCTCAGGTCGTGATCCTGGGGTCTGCATCAGGCTCCCTAAAGTGAACCTGCTTCTCCCTCTGCCTATATCTTTGCCTCTCTCTCTCTCATGAATAAATAAATAAAAGCATAAAAAATTATATTTTGAAATTCCAATTGTCTTAATTAACATAATTGTTTCTTTTCTTGATGATGTATAGATGAAACCAGCCTGTATAAAAGCCCTCACTCGTATATTTAAAATATCTGATCAAGATAATGATGGCACTCTCAATGATGCTGAACTCAACTTCTTTCAGGTAGCCCTCTTCTTTAGGCATTTCTGTGTCTTGGGGAGTTTCTTGCCGAGAAAAGCTATAAAAATATTATTAGCTTAAACAGTGTTATGTTGATAAGCATGTCTCTTTCATAGAAAAATGTTTCCCATCTAGCTATTTAAGTCTTCACCTGGGGTATAAAAAACTCTCCTATGGATAGGAATTGAGGAGACTCTTAAATGGTATCATTTCATGGTAAACAATGTATGTATTAAATATGACTTGAAGGTTAATTCTGAATTATTTTTTTTCTTGGTTTTGTATAACATGGGTACACAAAGAGCTCTGTGTTTTACAAATGCAATGGAGAGAGTAGAGAAAGATTCTTTCTTTTGACCTATGACGTGTTTTAAATAAATAATGCAAAGCAGAAATTATCCTAATTTAGAATTTGGGTTTTATTTTTAGTTACAACTGATTTAATGTTGTTTTGTAGATTAATGTTTTATATTATTTGTGGTTTTAATGCTATTTTGTTTTTAAATTTATTTTTATGTTTTTGCTAGAGAATTTGTTTCAATACTCCATTAGCTCCCCAAGCTCTGGAAGATGTCAAGAATGTAGTCCGGAAACATATAAGTGATGGTGTGGCTGACAGTGGATTGACATTGAAAGGTGAGTGAATGGTGTCTTACCCCGTTTTAAACTTCATGTTTTCAAACATTGGCAGAAGGTGAAGGTCTTTATAGCATTATGTATACTTTAAGGAAATGTTAATATTTACTGATAAGCCTAAGATCTAACTTCGTTATTAAGAGACAGGCCATTGATGGAGATAATTTACCTTATTGTCAGCGTAAATTAGAGGTGGGGAAATTGCTCAGATGTTAGGAATGCAGAGGTCCATCTGAGGGGCAGAGATTTCTGGGACAAATTTATCTTAAAATTCTTACTACTTAAAAGCGTCCTTTAAAGAGAAATTATTTTTAGGACAGACATTTTGCCTACCAGTCACATTTACCAAGTACAAAATGTTCCTTGTAGAATATATTATTGAGCCACAGTGAAACAAGAAATGAAATTGAAAACCACAGTTTTCCATTATAGAAATAAGTTCAAGGATCTATAAAATGATTTCATTTATTTTTATCATATAACTTTGTGAATGTTGGTGTTTTCCTTGGGATGCATTTTTGGCCCTTTTATCCATTGCCATCTCTGCTGACCTGGGTGTATATATGAAATGATTCTGAAGTCAGCTCTTTTTCATTGAGAAACTTGTGAACCTTGTTTTGATTTGACCTTGGACATGTGAAATCATATGTTCATGATTCTAGCTCTTACCATTACATGTTATGTTTTTCTCCCTTGTTACGTAGTACCCTACTCACATCAGCTGTGCTTACTGATTTATTTTATTTCAGGTTTTCTATTTTTACACACACTTTTTATCCAGAGAGGGAGACACGAAACTACTTGGACTGTGCTTCGACGATTTGGTTATGATGATGATCTGGATTTGACACCCGAGTATTTATTCCCTTTGTATGTACCTTTGGCTTTCTAGTTGATTTTGCTTGCCAAGTATTTTAAAGTGTTCTTTAATGCATAGTTTAGGTAGGCTTTGAGCTATTCAGAACTAATTTAGATTTCTAGAGAAGTTTATAGCAGAGTTTATCAACCCTGGCACCATTGACATTTTAGACCAGACAATTCTTTGTTGTAGAGTCTGACCTATGTATTATAGGATGTTTAGCACTTCCTTAGTTGCCAGTAATACCTCCTCCCCCCAGCTGTGACAACTGAAAATGTCCAATGTCTCTAGAAAGTGTCAAATATTCCTTCAGGAGTGAAAGCATCCCCATTTGAGAGCCCCTGATTTATACATGGCATAAATTTTTCCTCCTCATGGAGAGTAAGAGTATTTTTTTTTATTCATCTTACTGAGGAAGGAGATATAGATGCTGGACAAACTTGCATTTGGAACCAAGAAGTCAGAGTATATTGGTTCACTTCTTTTCATTAGTTTTTCTCTGTAAGTTTTATGGCCTTTTCTTAGCTCAGGATAAAATAAGTATTTTTCCTAAAAAGCCAGTCTGTTTGTAGTTATTTTCCTCTGATACTACTGTGTGTAAGTTGTGTTTGTTTAAAACGGATCCAATGTCACCTGAAACAGGAGACTGCCTTGTTGTGTGTTGCCCCTCCTGTAACCCAGGGAGGTAGGATTTTCAGGCAAGTGACATCCCAAGATCTGGCCTTTTGGGTCTTCAGCCTTTCTTCTTTACTTTTTCCTTGGTGCATTGTCTTCATATTGTCCCTTTTTATTTTAGCATAGCACCCCTGGCTATCTGTGTAGGGGTTCAGAAAGACTCCTGGTTTTTTCATTTATCATCATCAAGAAAGCAGTTTTTTCAGGCTGGATTCCTGGTCTATTAATCAGGTCTAAGTTGGAATTGTTCTTGTCAAAGTTACTGAATCTTGGCTCACGTAATTTCCCAGATTTTTCAGTAAAACTATAGTGGATGAATGAATTTGTCCCAAGACCTTTGTCAAGTTTTCTTTTCTGTGCCATTAACATGGGTAGGTAAATTCTACAGGAAATGGCTTATTACTTTCTTAAGCATGACAGTAAGAAAACTCCGTTGCTTGTGGATTTGTGGGTCACACTGATATCTCTCAATATCCTTATGCTGTCTACCTATCATTTTCTATAGAATAGCTTCATAGAGCTACCATTTGAATCTTGCTAGCCTTCTTATTAACTGTCTCCTTCTGTCCTTCATACTTCTATTAGATTAGTCGATGTATAAATATAGATTTGCCCATGTCACTTCCCTTCGAGCCAGGATAAAGCTCAGGCTTCTTAACATGTTATACAAGGTCGTTCATGATCTGCTTTGCTCATGCTTCACTCCCTGCCTTCATTCTAGAAGTAAGTACTAATACTAAACTATTTATAGTCTACCAATCATCTGTTGTTTTGCGCTCCAGGCTTTTGCGCAGGGATTCTCACTTTCTCCCTCTCTCTCCCCAACCTAATTACTGCCTCTTATCCTTCAAATCTCCAAGTCAGTGTTAGTGTCTCTTAACAGGGCTAATACCTTCCCACTCTCAGGCCAGACATGTCCCCTTTTGCGTGCGCTCCCGTAGCATCATTGGTTCACCCATATCCACCATTCACCTCATTCTGCTGCAATAATGAGATTGTCTGTAGTCTGTCTCCCATTTGAATAGCACATTCCCTAGAGGTAGGGAGCCTGTCTTGGGTTTGTGTGCCTAGTACCTAGCTCGGTGCCTTTGATTGAACTGAGCTTAGGGTGCATCAAAAAGTCAAATCAAGGGCAGCCTGGGTGACTCAGCGGTTTAGTGCCGCCTTCAGCCCAGGGCCTAAGCCTGGAGACCCAGGATCGAGTCCCACGTCTGGCTCCCTGCATGGAGCCTGCTTCTCCCTCTGCCTGTGTTTCTGCCTTTCTCTCTCTCTCTCTCTCTCTCTTTCTCTTCTTTGTGTCTCTCATTAATAAATAAAATATTTTTTTTAAAAAAAAGGGCAAATCAGGCAGAAATAACCTCTTCACATCATTTTCAGCTCATTACAATGTTGACATAAGCAATAATTGCAACTTATAATTTGTTTAGAAGAATAACAAACCCATTACAGTATAATTGGTGTTACTTGTAAAATTTTTATTTCAACCTGCCCTTCAGAAATTTAAGAAAACTTCGTATGTCAGCTCACAATGAATGTTAGCTATAGCTCTTCTGAGGATTGCCATTCCACTCTATTGACTTTCCCTGGGAAAGTCTAAATGGCTTCAAAGGGACTTTATAAATGGCATCATCCCCCAAAAAAGACTTGTTGCAGTTTTATATTTGTTCTTAAATTTTAATATTTGGTTAATGATTTATTTTACTCTTAAATTTTTTTTGTCAATAGGTTAAAAATACCTCCTGATTGCACTACTGAATTAAATCATCATGCGTATTTGTTTCTCCAGAGCACCTTTGACAAACATGATTTGGTAAGCTTCTAGGTGCACTTTTTGGTGATATGTAATAAAATATTTTTCTGTAAATGATTCAACTTTGCCTCCTTACCTATGGGAGGTTCATGTCACATAGCCAAAAATTGCTTAAACTTCAGTTACACTAACAAAAATACTTTCTTTAATTTATTTACTTCTATTATTTTCTCAAGTTGAAAAAGTCTACTTTCTGATAGAGTCTTACATAGGTTTTCTTATATACATGAGAGAATTTTCTTGATAAAATGTAAAACTTTGTTTATTTGTTTGTTTGTTTATTTATTTTAAACTTTGTTTTTAGAAGTGTAGCTTTACTAGACTGGGGGTTCTTATGTTTGGGAATTATTATCTTAGATATCTAAACATTTTGTATGCTTTGTGTGTCCTCAGGATAGAGACTGTGCTTTGTCACCTGATGAGCTTAAAGATTTGTTTAAAGTTTTTCCTTACATACCTTGGGGACCAGATGTGAATAACACAGTTTGTACAAATGAAAGAGGCTGGATAACTTACCAGGGATTTCTTTCCCAGTGGACGTGAGTACAGAGCTCACCTGTTTCCTTTAGAGTCACAGCTAGTTTAAAATTATGATACATCACATTCATCATTTTGTAAGTTTGTCAGGTCTTATAAAAATACTTCAATCATAACTGCCTATGAGCAGGATTTATAGTGCTGCTGCTATATCTAAGATGAACTTTAGATATTCTATTAATTTATCAGGAAGGTTGTGTTTGCTTTTGGATGATGTATAAAGTAACAGTGAGGGATCCCTGGGTGGCGCAGCGGTTTAGCGCCTGCCTTTGGCCCAGGGCGCGATCCTGGAGACCCGGGATCGAATCCCACGTCGGGCTCCCGGTGCATGGAGCCTGCTTCTCCCTCTGCCTATGTCTCTGCCTATCTCTCTCTCTCTGTGACTATCATAAAAATAAAAATAAAAAAAAAATTTAAAGTAACAGTGATAAGTCTTACATCAAAACTGAACTAGATTTTAGTACTTTTTTTATTATGGGAATTGAAAACCTCATTGCTGTTACAGTTCTTATACTTCCAGAATATGGGGAGAGTGTGTTTTACTTGACACTGAAGACTTATTTTGGTTTTTTGTTGTTGTTTGTTTTTAGTGCAGGTCTTAGTGATGGTTTTACTACAGTCTACTTGCAGTGCAGTTGACATTGTATCTAGGGCGCTTAGGACATCCTGTGGTTACACATGATGACATTATTACTTTAGCCTTGGTGAGACTAACTTTCTCAACACCAAGACCTGTTCTGTTTTTAGACAAGAGGGCTAATTCCAAGTACTTTTCAGTTATTTTTGCACCTCTTGGAAACCTTTCCAATTTAATTATCAAGTCCTCAACCAGCCGATATATGCAGTCAACTGTGTGTAACTTGGGAAGCAGATACTGTAAGATATCCTTACCCTGGATTTTATCAGCATCTCGCTGCTCATCTGCATGTAGGTTTAGGAATCCTACTCTACCCCTGCCAGTCTTGCATCCCCTCCCTCTCTTCTCTTCCTTAAGAATGGCGATGTAGGAAAACATCTGGCTGGGCACATGGGAACTTAAAGTCTGACAGAAATTATCTGGGTCTGGTGGTAAGGTTATTTGAGCTGTTGGGATTTTTTTTCTATAAATGTTCATTTAGGAACTTTTCCACCTCTTCTCTTAGGCTCACGACCTACTTAGACGTCCAGCGATGCCTAGAGTATTTGGGCTATCTAGGCTATTCTATATTGACTGAGCAAGAGTCTCAAGCTTCAGCCATTACAGGTGAGTATCTAAATAGTACTCAGTTCATGCTCAGAAACATTTTTATTTTTTCAAAAACATTTTTTAATATTCCAGTTTCAGGTGTAAAAAGAGCGAAAATAAATTCCTCTTCATTAGTCTTCCACATCTACACTCTATTTCTTCTCCTGGCCACTTGGTAATTTCTTTTGAGTATCAGAGGCTTGATTTTATTGTTTATCAAAAAATAAAGAGTAGTAGAAGTTTTACTTCTAGCTTACCCCTGTGGATGCTCCACTGATGAAATCAGGGAGAGCTGTGGGCATTAAATGTAATGTGCCAGATTATCTTCTTTTCATTTTCTTTAGACACTGGAAACAATACATATCAGCATATGATGTCAATACTGAACTAATTGTGTATCTCTTGGTTTTGTTACCATTTTCTACATTAGAAAATCTTTCCCAGACTTTGTAATTCTTACTAAGCAGTGTGCTCCATTTAAAGAATACCATAGGTAAAGGCATGCCTCAGTGGGTCAGTGGATTAAGCATCCAACTTCGGCTCAGGTCATGATCTCAGGGCGCTAGGACCGAGCCGCACGTTGGGCTCCCAGCTGAGCCGGGATTGTTCCTCTGCCCCTTCCTCTGCTTGTATTCTTTCTTTCTCTCCCTCTCTGTCCCTCCACTAAATAAAATAAAGTCTTTAAAAAAAAATAACATAGGTATGGAAATAACAAATTAGGGAACTGATTGTTTCAAGATTTTCTTATATCCTCATCAGTAGAGGATAATGCCATACCTTACAGGACGTCCTGACACAAGAAGACAACCAATCTTAAATTGACAGGGCAAGTACCCTTTAAAGTAGTTAACCAAGTAGACAGTATTTAATTCAGCACCAAAGAGCAAGGAATGAATTGTTAGCTAGCATGAGGTTCTTTCACAGCAAATACTGTGGACATCTTGCTATATCAATAAGTTAGTGTGTCGGGCAGCCTGGGTGGCTCAGCAATTTAGCGCTGCCTTCAGCCCAGGGCGGGATCCTAGAGACCCGGGGTCGAGTCCCACGTCGGGCTCCCTGCATGGAGCCTGCTTCTCCCTCTGCCTGTGTTTGTGTCTCTGCCCTCCCCCGCCGTGTGTATCTCATGAATATATAAATAAAATCTTAAAAACAAAATAAAGTTAGTGTGTCATCATATAGATGTTGTATAACTTATTTAATTATCCCATGATTGCTGTGTGTATGTGTATGTGTGTGTGTTTTATCATTTTCAGCTTTTGGCTACTATAAATAGTGCCTCTGGTGAACTTTTTGTAGTTGAATTTGGGGATTACAGCTTAAAGAGTTCTCTTTACCTCTGGGAGAGATGTACCATTGCTCTACTTTTCTGGCCTGCTTCTTTTACAGATACACATTTGAAAGCCAGTTAACCCCAGCTTGCATATCCCTATCCCATTTATAAATTCAAGAGTGTGCAGATTGGAGATAGCATCCTTTAATTTGTAATTTGTTATGGCAGTTATTTAATACAGAAGAAAATAGATGGGATATAATGGTGGCTATATTCATTATAATTGTCATTTTTAGGATGTAATTTTCCTTATGAAAATGTGCTACTTATTTTATGATGAAATAAATGTCATTTGGTTACCAGAAGTTAACTTACAGCCAGCTTTCAGAAATGTGACTTTTCCGGGGCACCTGGGTGACTCAGTCAGTTAAGCATCTTCTTCGGCTCAGGTCATGATCCCGAGGTCCTGGGACTGAGCCCTGCACTGGGCTCCCTGCTCAATGGGGAGCCTGCTTCTCCCTCTCCCTCTGCTGCTCCTATTGTTTGTGCTCACTCTCTTTTTCTGTCAAAAAAAAAAAAAAAAAAAAACCTAAAAAAAAAAAAAGAAAGAAAACAAGAGAATCTTTTTCCACTAATGAAGCCCTGTGGTATATTTAGTGCTTGGTTTTACATACAGCTTGGCTGTATTACAGTATGTCTGTTTATTAATCACATACTTCATAAAAATGAAAAATCACAATACCCTGTTTTGCAGAAGATGAAATGGAGGCTCAATGAGTCTAAATGGTACATTTTTTTTTTCTTTTTAGTAACAAGAGATAAAAAGATAGACCTTCAGAAAAAACAGACTCAAAGAAATGTGTTCAGATGTAATGTGATTGGGATGAAAAACTCTGGGAAAAGTGGAGTCCTTCAGGCTCTTCTTGGAAGAAACTTAATGGTGAGAGTTCTCAAATAATAGAGTTTTATCTAACAAATTTTTGTAGTTATGAGTTTATATGATTTTTCATAGCCATTAACTTTTTTAGGTGATAACTAGAGCTCAGTGGCCTGTGTATATTAGTAAAGGACAATCTAAGAGTAACAACAATCCTGTTGAACTGTCTTTATCTTTGTTTCATTTGTGTTAGCTGTCATTTGTCTTCTTTTTCCTCAATAGTATTTAGGTCGGAATTAAATGAATACATATGTGAAAGCACCTGACATAGGTGCTTGGCATGAAATAAATGTATAGTGGGGATCCCTGGGTGGCTCAGTGGTTCGGCACCTGCCTTTGGCCCAGGGCGCGATCCTGGAGTCCCAAGATCGAGTCCCACATCGGGCTCCCGGCATGGAGCCTGCTTCTCCCTCTGTCTGTGTCTCTGCCTCTCTCTATCTGTGTCTATCATAAATAAATAAATCTTAAAAAAAAAAGAAAGAAATGTATAGTAAATATTTAAAATTGAATACTTTATCTAATTCTGGCTACAGCCCTGTGAAAGGAGATGGATGTGTTTCCAGATGAGTCTCGTGTCAGACCAAATTATAATATAAGGAAAATTGCTGGCAAGTAGCTCTGCAGTACTTTCAGTAATGTAGTTTATTTACTTTTCAGCTGCTGCTTTTCTTTATGCAGAACTCATGCATCTTTTGTCTTAGACCTTAAGAACAAAGAAACAAAATCAATGTCCCCTTTGTACTGATAAATAACACATAGTGAAGGGAAGAATGCCCTTTTATTTATGACGTACCCATACATACATGCAGAGTGTGTGTTGATGAAAACTAGGTACTGTAATTTCTTAACTGTAAATATTGAGACTTTTGGTTGTTTTCAGAGACAGAAGAAAATTCGTGATGATCATAAATCCTACTATGCGATTAACACTGTTTATGTATATGGACAAGAGAAATACTTGTTGGTAAGAAATTCTCTGGCATATAAAGATTACTGATTATTGGGCATATTTGTATATGATTCTTTGAAAACATAATTGGATTTAATTTAATGGCTATGTGTAGAACTTTTGTAATTTTTTTTCCTTTCACCTGGTTTAGTCATTGGAATTAATTTTAATTACCTTGATGTATGTGGTGATTACACGAGTGTAGATATAAGTGAAAATTAATCTATTCATGTGCTTAATTGTATGTTATACACAATAGAAAGTAAAAACAACAATAAAAAATAACTTCTCTTTCTTCTTTCTCCCACTTTTCTTTAAAAAATTTTGTTTTCCACTTCTGTTGACCAGAAATTAATAGGAAAACCTTAACGCAGGTGCTTGGTAGTTTGTCTGTACTCTGCATCGAGTTTTATCTATTTAGCAGAGAGGTGTATGGTTACCAAATGTGTTAGTCTAAAAGAATGAATTAAAGAATTGTATGGCTAAAAATATAATATGAAGTCCAGTAGAAAGAGATTATTACATGTTCTTCTTGGATCCATTCACAGTTTGGTTTGAACCCTGATCCCCCATTGATTAACTGTGTGACCTCAGGCAAGTGTCTTATTCTCTCTAAGCCTGACTTCCTTATTAAATTAGCTAACATGAGGAGCTCCTAACAAATAATAGGTACCAGGAACGCTCATTTCCTTTCATTTTCTTTTTGGGAATAGTTTATTCTGCTACACAGATGATCACATTGAATTTTATACAGTTTTTCCTCCTTGTGATAAAAGTTTTTTTGTCAACTTCTTATTAAACCTTGTTTAACTCCCAATCTTCTCCTGTAAGTATAGTTCTATTTACTGGGTACTCAGTAAATATAGCTGACTGTTAATTTTCCTGTTTTTATTTTTATACTATTCTTTGCAAATTGATGTCTTTCATGTCTCCAAATATCCATGCTGGAAAAGTATTTTATTTGGAATATACTGAATCACTTCTGACTCTGTACTTCCCCTTTCTTCTCAGCATAGGTACACTATCTTACATAACTTTGTAGTACTGAGTTTTACTGTTGTTGGGTCATTGTCATATTATAGGTGGGCTATTTCTTTGGAGGTCTTATAGTCAACATTGGAAAAAAATAGGCAGTGAAGCAGAACAAAATGACCTTAGTGTAAATAGTCTTTTTCTCTGTTTTGTTTTTTTAATTGGTGAGAAGACAAGGTGGTCTGATAGAAAGAAAACAGATTTGAAATCATATTTGAGTTCAAATTTTGGTCAGTTGACTTGCTAGATATGTGTTATCTTAGGCAGTTGACTTAATCTCTTTAGCTTGTCATCTTATCTATGTAGAGAATGCATACAGAGGGCCTGCCTGGGCACACGTTAGTCACTGACTAAATGTTTGCTCCTATAAAACCTTAATTACCAAATTTTCAGTCCAGAGAATCAGAAGCTACTGGGTTAGCTATACTTCCCACCTCTAAAAATAGCCTGAAAAGTTATGCTTAACTAGTACTTTATTTGGAAGTCAAGCAATAATAACACATCATGTCTTTAATTAAACATCAATATTATGATATTAATGTTTCTTATTATCTTTTTCTTTTTACAAGTTGCATGATATCTCAGAGTCGGAATTTCTGACTGAGGCTGAGATCATTTGTGATGTTGTGTGCCTGGTATATGACGTCAGTAATCCCAAATCCTTTGAATACTGTGCTAGGATTTTTAAGGTTTGTTGTTCTTTTGGTCTGTAACTTTATATGGAATTAAATGGAATTGTATAATGTGATGTTTTCTAACCAAAGGGATGCAAGAAAATCACTTGCAGAGCTTTTAAAAAATACATATGTTTGTTCCCATCCCTAAAGGTTACAGTTTCATTCTGAGGTGGTAAAGTCCAATTAAAATTAAAGTGAAGTTCGATTTAAACATTTTAAAAACACTTTTTCCAAAAATACATACATACATACATACATACATACATACATACAAAAAAAACCCACATTTTTTTTACACATGTGACTCTGATATATGCATTTAAAGATAAGAACCTCTACATTAATGGATGGTCTTCTTGACCATTAGTAATGTATGTGGAGAGGTGCCTGATGGGCTCAGTCAGTGGAGCGCACGACTCTTAATCTTGGAGTTGTGAATTCAGGCCCCACATTGGGTGAGAAATTACTTAAAATCTTAAAAAAAAAAAAAAAGGCGTGCACATGGATTATATATTGCCATTTACACAAATAATAATAATAATAGAGCAAGGGGAAAAACCAGAGGCTTGAAAAGCCCTCATTTGCTTTGAGATTATCACCAAGATCCAATAGGAGTAAAAAACTTTACAAAAACTTTACAAAACTTTAAAAAACTTTACAAAATTCGTTGCAAAGAAATTTATTCTAGCATTATTTTTAATTAAAAAACTAGAAATAATTTGGATATCTAACAATAGGAAGATGATTTACTAAATTAAGTTAAAAACAATAACAGTGGAATATTAAACAGCCATTAAAAGTAATGATTTTGGGAGCACCTGGATGGCTCAGTTGGTTAAGCATCCGCCTTCGGCTCAGGTCTTGATCCCTGAATCCTCAGATCCTGAGATCAAGCCCTTGATCGAGCCCTCCAGAGGGAGTCTGCTTCTCCCTCTCCCACTGCCCTCACCCTGCTCTTGCTCTCTATCAAATGAATTTAAAAATCTTTTTAGGGATCCCTGGGTGGCGCAGCGGTTTGGCGCTTGCCTTTGGCCCAGGGCGCGATCCTGGAGACCCGGGATCGAATCCCACGTCGGGCTCCCGGTGCATGGAGCCTGCTTCTCCCTCTGCCTCTGTCTCTGCCTCTCTCTATCTCTCTGTGACTATCATAAATAAATAAAAATTAAAAAAATTAAAAAAAAAATCTTTTTAAAAATAATGATTTTAGGGCAGTCCCGGTGGTGCAGCGGTTTAGTGCCGTCTGCAGCCCAAGGTGTGATCCTGGAGACCCGGGATCGAGTCCTACATCAGGCTCCCTGCATGGGGCCTGCTTCTCCCTCTGCCTGTGTCTCTGCATCTCTGTGTGTGTGTGTGTGTGTTTGTGTGTGTGTCTCATGAATTAAAAAAAAAAAGTTAAAAAGTAAAAATAATGATTTTAAATTCTGAACACATGGAAAATTGAGTACTCTATTTTTAAATGGCTATGTCCAGCATGACTGCAACTATAGAAGCATATATAATTGCATGTATATGTAATGATTTTTATATATACATATATATACATAAATATATAATGATTTTTATCATTATATAAAGACTAATGATAAGAAAAATGAAAATAGTGAAAAAAATAATATAATTGTGAAACAGGTTTTAAAAATGAAAATAATGTGCTTTAGGATAGAGGAATTTAGATGGATTTCTTTTTACTACAAAATATGGTATCTTTTTAATAAAAAAAGATTTATTTTTTTCAAATTGTAGTTAATCTCAAGAGTTGTAGGTTTGTATGGTTGAGAGCGTTAGAAAATTGGCCCCGGTCTTATGAGACTTCCCTGGTCCACTGTCAATCATTGTCTCTTAGTTTACTTTTGCCTTGAAACTGTGTTTTGCCCTGCAAGAGATAATTTTTAGTACACATTTAATTAAATTTAGTAATTTTTTTAACTTGTCTTCAGATTTTGATTTTAGTTTTTATTCCATAGCAACACTTCATGGACAGCAGAATACCTTGCTTAATCATAGCTGCAAAATCAGACCTACATGAAGTTAAACAAGACTATAGTATTTCACCTGCTGATTTCTGCAGGAAACACAAAATGCCTCCACCACAAGCCTTCACTTGCAATACTGCTGATGCACCCAGTAAAGATATCTTTGTTAAATTGACAACAATGGCCATGTACCCGTAAGTACTTGCTCTGCCATCATTTTCATGTTGCATGGTTCATAATATCGTTGCATGCCATCAGTCACAAGGGTGGAACCTTTGTCACGTAGAAGTTGTTCAGCAACAGAAAGAGACTTTGTAATGAGAAGGAACAAATTTGACCAAATGCGAGTTTGGTTTGGGTGCCATAATAAAATTACATAAACAGTGCTTCTGACGGTATTTGTATATTTGTAAGCAGGCTGTAACTATCTTCATAGGATAGTACAATAAAACTCAACCCCCGACACAGCATTAAAAAAAAATTGTCTTATTTCAATAAAACGGGGTTGGCATCATGTTACTCTATACTTTTAAGACATTTCCATATGAACAAAAAATTCATCTTAGTATTTTTCTGTTTATTGACCTTGAGTATGTGGAAGATTCTAAAATACTTTATGAATTTATGTTTAAATTATAGGTATGTTTGAGTTGAGAATATAATGTCTTTTTTAAGTGCTGTAAACAGTAGTTGTAATTGGAATTCCTACTATATAAATGTTTTACATTAAGTGTTGTGAGCCATGAATTTTATGTACATTTATTGTATATCTATACATGCATATACATAAGCACATAACTGTGGACATTTTCATAGCTTACTAACTGCTTTAGAATTGCATGGTTCTTAATGGCATTCTCCTCAAGTACTGTGTGTGTATAACTCTGTTTTGTAACAAGATAGTTTTTCAGGCAGTGCGTTTCTTAGGACTTTAGCTTAATCTATATATTAATTAAGACTCTAAATTATTTTTCTTCTTATGAAAACTGGTATAAAATAGAGTAATAACCAAACATGGCTACAAACTGAAGTCTTTCAGAAAGGTGTTAATTTGCGCAGATTCTTTAAATCCGAGTTAACTTTACTGCTATTCTGTTAACTAATACTTTTTTTAAAAAGGCAGCAAACCCTTGAAATTCTATTTGTATTGGAAGACAAGTCATTCCTATTACTATAAGATAAACAAAATCTTATTTGTGTTTTACCTTTGCTTTAAAAGTCTCATGTATGTTATCTACAGAGAGGATCATTACAGAGACAGACTCTCCCGAGACATGGGCAACACTGATAGAATAGAGAATTTGAGAAAAATCTGGGTCTTTCTAAAAACTGCTTTGTAAGTTACTTTTTCTTTATGGCTTCTGTGGGATTTTGTTGGCATTTTCTTATAGATGACCAGATCTCCTTTCTTGCCATAATTAACATTTAGTAATTATCCAGAAACGCACTGCTTGGTCAGGCTTACTGCCTAACTGTATATTACAGTGGTGGTTTTTTTGTTTTTGTGTTTTTAGGTTTTTTTATTTTTTATTTTTTACTGTGTAAATGCACTATTTTAATCTTATAGATAATCGTAACTGTGTTTTCAGATCTGCATCTTTAAGACATTTTACTGCAATTTGTGTGTGTATGTGTGTGTATATGATAAATGTACATACAGGGACACTTGCTTATATGGTTAATCCCAAACTACTTCTCATGAAGCATCTCCCTGTTGCTAAGCATACTTTGCATCTCTCCTTTTTGGTGGGTGGAGCCTGTGTATGTTGAAGAGTCAGGTTGAATTGATAAAATAACAGATGGATTCCAGTATGACAGCTGGCAGCAACTTAGTAGCATTGATATGTTCATCATCACAAATCAAGTTTTAAAAAGGAATGTCTTGAGTCTATGAGAGTTTAAAAAATTAATTCTCATTTTTCTTCATGTTGAGAATTAGGCATTATTGGGATGCTGCTAATCTCCACAACCATGCCACCGTGTGATGTGGTCTCATCAGATCTCACAAGCTAAGCTAAGTCAGATTGGGCCAGTCCTTTGACTGAGAAGCCTTTAAAAAATGTTCAGGTGTTACAAGAAGTGATGGCATTGATTCATCAGGTGGCGCTCTTCTGAGTGGGTTCTGCGCCAGTACTTCTTCAGGGTGGTGTTATGGCTTTGTATGTCTGAGTGGCTCTGACCACTGACCAGTCACTGGAGACCTCCCTATTTTGGTTGTTAGGATGGAGGTGAAATAGATTGCCCCATGTGCCTGTACCAACTAGTACAACTCCACTCAACCAGAAAGGAGTCAGAAAGCCTCCTAAATTTCATATCTAATATTAATTGGACCCATTGTTGATTTTTATATCCTTACCTAGAGTTTCATACTGTCGTACTTAGCTGCTGTGTTTTAGTAGCAGATGAAATCAACCCTATATTTTGTTCAAGTGGAAATTTATGAAGCACTTTGATTTCCTTTGGGAGCCTGGGTGCTTGATGAATTAAAGACGATGTTGTTCATATCTCCTCAGGGTTGAATATACTCGTCTTTTGGCTCTTTTGTGTATTTGTCACTCTTCTCCTTCCTGGTTTTCGGGCATGTGTGTATGCTGAGGGAGGAGGGAATGGTTATTTAAATGCTAGCAAACTTTGTCCTTTGGTGGGTGCTCTGGCTTACTCAGTTTTTCTTTTTATTAATTTACATGAGGGTGCCATCTATTGCTGTGCATACTTATTCCACTAAAGCTCTTATAATAATAATTCCATCCCCCCTCCAAAAAAAGCAAGAGTGTTAGTTAATTTTCCTTAGGTTTTCTATAGGGAGGGAGGAGGGAGCTATTGCTGTTTATTATATTTTTGGTAAATGTGGAATTCTGCACAACTTTAGCATGCCCCACACTGTCCTTTTTTCCTTAGTGTTGCTTATGCCTAAATCTTTTTTTTTTAAGTTGGCACACCCTAACTTGTGCCATATTTGCAAGTAAGAACTCAACTCCTGTCCTTCTGTGTGTTTTCGCAGCCATGCCCGGTTACGCTGTATGTGCACCTGCAACAGGTGTACATTTTGCATCTGTCAGAACTTCCTCAACTCAGACTTGCTGCAATCTGTAAAGAACAAAATCTTCACTGCAGTTCTTAACAGGTTCTTAACTTTATTTACTGGGTACCAGGCATTCTGTTAAAATACCAAAGAAAAAAGTGGATACCTATTTATTATACAGATACTACAAAGACCACAAACCAACTGATGCCCAACTAACTTCTACTAAAATTCTCACCATGGTGACGGTGTTTTTAGGGGACTATAAAATAAGATTTTGGATTTCTTTTTCATGAAGGAAGCTAAAGTATTGTTCATATTACAGGATAGTTTGTGTAGGGAGATTAACATCTTTTGGTTGAGAGTTATAGAAATAGACTAGGACTTTTGTAGTAAGGAAAAGGCACATTGATCTCAAATGTTAAACTGTACTCAGCTTACGTTCAACTAATATACTTAACTAAAACCATACTAATGCAAAAAAAAAAAAACATACTAATGCCAACAGTATCTTAGGTTTGAAAAATTTCTGTATTGTCAGTTCCTGGAATGTTTATTTGAAGAGCATGACTTCTGGAAATGAGAATCACAGCCAACTTTGAGGATTCAAAGGAATGTGGGAAAGAACAAAAGATCTGTAGTACTAATTTTTGAGGTCTTTATAATCAAGCCCAAAACATGAAATATGCTTAGAAAGTAATAAGGTTTTTAGAAAGGGAAGAAAAATAAACAAACAAAAGGTAGGATATTTACATTCCCTCAAAGCAAAGAACTTGGAAGGTTATATTCTTATTCTGGTCATGCTTACATTATTCAGATTTACATTTTGTGAGCATTTAAGAGCCTATGTACTATTAATTTGAATCTACTGTAAATTGTGTCTAAAGATGAATGAGTGTTTTGAAATTAACATTCAGATGTCATTGGGAGCTGGGCTTGATTAAGACAGATCTTCAAGCTTAATCAATTTTGGTTAGAAATGGGTCCATTTTTGCTTACCATTGGACTCTCACTGAAGGCAAGGCTCCAACGGTACCAAATAAAAGGATAGTTTGTGTCCACCAGGAAGAGTAGTAGTTGTGGCTATGAAACAGTGAGACTTTATTTAATGTGGGTCAGAAACTGATTTTGAAGGCATTCTAAAAAGAGATTTGATGACGTTTTGAGCACTAGCAGCTCTGGAATAAGAATGCAGCCATCTCAGGTGACTGCTTTGAAGGGACTGCCACACTAATTTGGTGGTAAAGTTCTGCCTCTGTCCTTTGAACGGCACCTTACAAAGTAGTAACACAGATTTGCTCATGATGACTATCTGGGAAAATGCAAGGCTAGTTCAAACCAAACAACATTCAAGAGCTCCAGTGTTAGAAATGGTAGAGTTGGAAGAGATTTCAGAATGCATCTGGCCTAACCTCCCATTAGAATGCCTTCCTGAAAGCCTTCCTGTGGAGAGTACTGTTTACCTGCTGATGGCTTTCCTCATTGGAGAGGGTTTTTGCTTTTACCTTTGCTCTTTATTTTTATTTTTTAACTAAAATGATTTCCCTATAACTTTCTCTCCTTTAGTTTTAGTTCTGCCCTTTAGAACAACATACGACTATTCTACTCCCTCTTCAACATAGCAATCCATCAGACATTTGAAGACGGCCATCATGTCTCCCCTAATTTTCTCTTCTCCAGGTAGAACATCCCCATTTCTTTCAGCCTTTTCTTAAATTAGATGGTTTAGTGACCTCACCAGTCCTGATTGTCCGCAGCTGTGAAAGCCCTTTTGGTTTTCAGAGTTCCTCTTAAAAGAGGTGCCACTGAGAATGGAGAGCAGTGCTCTAGGTGTGATGGGGCTGGTCCAGAACAGTGGGTAGTCATGTTCCACAGTTAGGACAGCACCTGTCTGCTGCATGAATTAACTTTTTTAGCAGCCCATCCCACTGTTGATGCATATGAATTTTGGGGCTCATTGAAATCAGATCTTTTTTCATATGAAGTACTATTAAGGCAGTGTCCCCTCCTCTCTAATTGTGTACTTGACATTTTTAGTTGACTCTTTGAATATAAACACAGATACATATATATCTCTATTAAATGTCATATTCTTCTTTTTGATCCATTTGTTCTAGCTCAGTCATTTCAAACATTATTTCTGTCATTTGTCCCATTATATATCTCTCTTGGCATTGTGTTATTTGCAAACTTGGTAGATATGTCTTCTTTATCTTTCAAGTTATTGATAAAAAATAATGTTGAATACCCAAAGATTGGAGAGAGAGGGGGAGCCAAAGCCAGCAAGCCCTAAAGTATTCCATTGGAGAACTCTTTTCCCAATGACACATGTTTAAAATTCTTGGGGAAAGATTATTCTGTAAATTAAAAATATTATTATCCAGTCCATATTTTATATCTTATTATCTTACAAGATATTTCATAGAGGGCTTTTTTGAAATCAATATGTATTTTCTAACACAGTCCTCTGATCTACCAGTGCAGTAATTTTATCTAAATAGGAAGTGACATCTATTTGGTGTCTTATTCTTGGTGAACCCACCTTGGTTCCTAATAATTGCTAATCAAAAACCATCTACTTTATTTGTTCTCAAAGATCTTCAGTGTCCATAATTGCAGACTGAATTCATTGTCTGGATCTTAGTGACAATTTTATTCTTAGGTCGATTTAATCTGCTTCCAAATGAAAAAGGTTGGGTGTGTATTAATGGATGAGCTTGCTCATAATAAAGTACTCTACAATGATCTTTGAAGGGAAATCAGTATATTTTGTCATATCTATTTATAAACTAGAACTAATTTGATGGTAATGTTAGCATACATCCCTGACATCTAGTAATCAAGAATGGGATGAATAAAAAAGAGAAGGAGGGAAACCAACATACCTTTCAAAGAATTCCATCTTGATTTCTTGTAGTGTTTCAAAATTTTATAGAAGCACAGTGGAAATTGAGGAGTTCTGTATTGAAGTTTCTCCTTGTTTATAAAAGGTTGTTGGTAAGGTAGGTGGGGGTAGAGCCCCAAATCTTAAGTACCTAAGGGTCCGAGTAGTTAATGTAAATGAAGAAGGTGACCCAAGTATGAGAAGTAAGAGACGTCGGGACTATGATAGGCCCTATCCAAAAGATGCAGCCACAGCTCAGCCCTGGCCTTTTGTTGTTGTCCAGGCTGAGTGTTGCCAGGTCTTCTGATTCTGTGAGACACTAGAAATCAAGATTTTTTTTTTTTTGAAATCTGGATTTTTATGTGAAATTTCCTGCTATTCAAATAATGGCAAGTAAATTTAAGTCTTTAAAAGTACTCTTCAGAACAAAACATGTTTACAGACCACCAGGTTGCAACCTCAGTCTTAAGATATGGCCTAGAGTTGTGAAATTGCAGGCAAAAAAAAGAAAAAAGAAAAACATACACCTAAGGAATGAAAATGTCTTTTTTCCCCTTCCTACCAACCAAATTCTACTCCCTTTTTCATGAAGAATCTGAAAAAGTTGTGGGGTGATGGGGTCACCTCCTTTCTCTACTATCTCTCAGGTTGTGGCAGCCTTTGGTGGTGGGTCACTCTTGGTTTGCCACGCCAGAGATATCTTAATTTTATAAAGCAGAAAAAGGATTGATTAATTGGGTGAAAGTCATTTAGGAATTTTTCACTGTAATTCACTAGGGAGGAGTCTCCCACTCAACAGTAAGCCTTAAGTCTTTGGTTTTAGAAGCTTGCCACGTCTCGTGTTTGACTTAGAACTGTAAAAGAGTAGTTTTAAAATTTTTATTTAAGCAAAATGTTCATTAAATACCTGCAAAGAAATTAATAGGCAGATATTGGTACATACATCTTGGTCTCAAATTTAGTGCCTTCTTTAGTGTGCTTGTAATAAACATGTTGGTTGTTGAAGCAAATCACTTCCAGAGATAGTACATGTTTGAGACAATGGTCTCCCTATACCTCCCCTTGCCCCTGTGATTTATTCATTTGAATCCTTAAGTTCCTGCTTTAGATAGGATCTGCTGTGACCTGGGGCAGAATCTGAAGATGAAGAAGATTTGGACCTGCCTTTAAATACTATGTTTTCAGTAACCTTAGTCCCTCAGGCTACAAAAGGAAGTGTAATAACCTGATCATGAGAGGATTTAAGCCTAATTATATTTAGGCAGTTCCCACAGATTCATTTCTGAAATTAACCGTTTTTTCCCTAGCTGTCTGTCTTTGACCAGTAAACATTGCCTCCCCCTTTTTTGAGCTTATTTACTGACACTACATCTTTTAAGTAGAGAGTAGTAATAAAGTTTTTTTCTTTTTAATGTAATTGAATATATATTTCAAGATGTGAAATCAGTGTTATTATGTATCTGATATGGAACTTTAGTAATTATGATCTCACCCTTGTGATCTGGACAGATTTATGTTTTTCTTTAGAATAATTTATGAATAATGAATTATTGGAATTTAAATACATTTGGAAGATGATTAATGTGGTCAGAATGATTTTAATCTGTGGCAATGCTTTCATTTCAAATAGTGTAAATTATGGTACTGGGAAAATATGCCTTCTGATTTTATTTTAATTTTAATTACCTTTTGAATCTGAAAGTTAAAATGATTATGTAAGAGTGAGCTGGATTGTTGGTTTGAACTACCCAGGATTTTAGTTATCAAGTATTTATTATTCCAACTTCAGAAGACTCCTACTTTGCATGAGGATGTTACTGTACTGCAATGTGCTGTGGACTTTAATTTGTCCTTTCCTTTAGGTGTTCATTTTAATTTGTATGTCTGTGTCACTTAGTCATTTTTTTTAACTTCTCTCAGTCCCTATCCCAGCTAATTTCTGTGTGTAATCCTCCCACTTTTCCTAACCTATAATTTAATCAGAATTACTTTATAATTTCTTATTTTGGTGTGATTTTCTTTGGTACGTATTTTGGTTTTAGGATTTCTCTCATCCCATTTTATTATTTGTATCGACCATATAAATTATTTGTTCTTAAGTTTAGTAGCAGCATTTTACTTTAGCGACCAACTGCATAGTTCACATGAGTATTTACAGTGACCCAGAGGTATGATGGACAGTCATTATTCTCAGTGAATTCTTTAATTTTTTTAATGCATTTTTTAAATTGCATGTATGTGGCATTTATTTTAAGCCATTTATTAGTGACATTTGCCCATATTGTTTTAATAATCACCTAAGTTGCTCCTTCATGGACTTTAAAACTGTGTGACTTAATAAGAACCCGTTTTTTGAAGAAAGATTTTATTGTCACACTGAAATGAACTGCCTTTTCATAGGTTTGCCTTAAGAAGAGGATAAGTACCTAGAAATCTTAATGTAACACAGTCTTCTGGAAATGTTAAGAGTTCTTAGAATATTATGGTAAACTGTTGTATCCAAAAAAGCCTGTCCTGTGTTTTAGTTTCATATGAAACTTCTCTGTTCCCTTGTATCAAAGTCCTTACAAGGCTTTTCTTTTAATTAGGATACGTAGTCTTATGTTTAAAATTATACAAGAGTTTATATTATAGATTCTCCTTAAGTAAGCTGCTGCTTGCTTATACATTTTAAATTTTTGCCATTTGTTAAGAGTATTAAAGTTTGCCACAAGGTGGAGTTTACCTGCTCTGATCTTTAAGTATCAGTAGGTTACATATAAATATTATATGTTTCCCATATATCTAGGATCATTTATAATTTTGGTTCTTCTAATGCTTGGTGAAACATTTCTTGACATTGATGCACACTTAATGCCCTTTTCCAAAGTATGTTACTATTTAGGCATGCTCAGTTAACATGATTTCATATGATTTGTGTTGCAATTTATCTTTGTTGAATACTATATTTTGACTTCTTAATCTGTTTTGAGAACTATCTTATTAAGAGATTTCATGTCTGCTAGTTCAATTAGAACTGTCATTATTAAAATTATTATTAAAAATAGTGGCATCATTATTAGAAATGAATGTATAAGATACTTCACCAGGCAGAAACAAAACACCAAGAAAACTTTGAGAGGAATAACAGCAGGGAGGCCCAGAAGACTTTAAAAAAGCAAGTGAAATACTTAAAAACAGAACACTTAACTATAGTTTTGGTGACCTCGGTATAATTTTCCACTTGAGCTATGAAATTTCAACGAGGAAAAAGCTGTGTGTGCTATCTATGAGCCCTAGTAACTACATTACATGCATTACAGTTACATAGGCAGTTGCAAAGTATTAACTTAAAAATTCATACTTGAAATACATATGTGGATAGAAAGAACATTCATATTCCTACATTTGTGTACCTCTGATTTGGGTTTGGTAAGATGAGAAGAATGCAATCTAAGAAATTCACATTTATTTCTGAAAAGTTGTACAGGACGGCTGGTAAAAGTGCCTGGGTGGAACTGCTCTTTCTGCTCTTGAGTCTGCTCCACTGAACTTTTCTTTCTTCCTCATCATAGCCTGCAACTGATATCTGGACCTTTCTGAATGTTCCCCCCTCCTTAAATTGTAATTTTTGCAGATATTTAGGTCTCTGCAATATAGTTTTTATACCCCAGACCTAAAGTCCTGGGACACGTTATAAAAAACAATATTAAAAATGCTCTATTTGGGAATAGCTAGAATGGTTTAATTCCATTAAGCCCTTTAGAATTTGATTATTTTGTTTTTGTTTTTGTTTTTTTTTTATAAATTTTTTTTTAAATTTTCATTTATTTCTGATAGTCACAGAGAGAGAGAGAGAGAGAGGCAGAGACACAGGCAGAGGGAGAAGCAGGCTCCATGCACCGGGAGCCCGACGTGGGATTCGATCCCAGGTCTCCAGGATCGTGCCCTGGGCCAAAGGCAGGCACCAAACCGCTGTGCCACCCAGGGATCCCAGAATTTGATTATTTTGTTTCTAAATATTGCAACTGATACCATTCCTCCTATTATTGCTCAAATACATTGAACCAATAAAAATTTTAACTCCTATTTTTATATATATCATAAATTACAGAGTGAATCAAAAGTATCTTGTATGCCTTCTTTAAGGCATTCTGTGTAAAGGTACATAGGAATTATGGTCACTCTGTTATATGCCTTGTGTGATTGTTTACACAAACACTTCTTAATTTAGGTCTTTATTGCCTGAAGTTTGAAACCTTTCCTTCCCTCTGCCGTATTAAGTAGCAGCATAGCAGCCGACTGGCTGGCTGAATTGGTAGAGCATGTACCTATTGATCTCCAGGTTGTGAGTTCAAGCCCCACATTGGGCATTTAAAAAAAAAAAAAAAAGGTGCTTGTTATCTGATAGATGTATGGGCCCTTAGCACTTCTAAGCAGAAAACCAGCATCTGATATGGAAGAAATTTCCACCTAAGAGCTCAGAAGCTCTGCAAAGCTTCAGATGATTAATTAAGGAATATATTCCAGTATTTAGGCATTATTTCTTATGTTCTAAAACGAGATACTGCTGAACTAAATTATTGTACGTAGAGAAGGAAAATCTGATTCTGGTATATCAATAGATTTTTTTAAAAAGAATTTTTATACACACATGCACACACATTTTTGACCTTTAATACTCATTTTTGAGAAGTCTTTTAAGGAAACTATACTAAATACAGAGAGAAATTGTCTGTAGAAGGATATTTACCACTTATAGTCACCAGTAAATGGAGACAGTCACCTACAGAGGAATGGGATATAATAAGGCTGTTTAAAATGATGTTTCTGGGGGTGCCTGGGTGGCTCAGCCACTTAAGCATCTGCCTTTGGTCCAGGTCATAATCCAGGGTCCTGGGATCAAGCCCCACATTGGGCTCCCTGCTCAGTGGGGAGTCTGCTTCTCCCACTGCCCCTCTACCTGCTTGTGCTTGCTCTCTCTCAAATAAATCTTTTAATAAAATAAAATGATGTTTCTGTAATTTATGAAAAATCCTTACATAATAGTAAATTTTTTAAGGATATAAAATTATATAAATTATACATATTGTGTTTGCAGCTATGAAAGAAACACATAGAAAAAGTCTAAAAAAAAAAAAGTCTAAAAAGAAATACCCAAAGTTTTAATTAGTTGCCTTAGGTGATGGGACTCTAGGTGATTTTTCTTCTTCCCACTTTTATTTTCCTTGTATCTTATAATGAGCCTATATTACCTTTCTGACAGTAAAAAATAATAATAATAATAAACTAAAAAAATATGCCATAAGATAATTTATTCTAAGAAGATATGTGAGTCATTTTTTAAAGAATTATACTTTTGAATTGCAGAGTTTCTTTTTGCTTGAGTTTAGAAATGAACTAGAAAGCAGCTTTATGAAAAGCTCTGAGCTTGAGACTTGAAATGACAAACATGACTCAGTTCTTATAGTTATGGAATACAATTAAGATCGTCACGTTGTTCTCTATTCAGGTGTTGTCAGTCAGCTAAGCAGTGATAAATGTGCCATCCATTTGCTTTCTCATATAGAGAGAGCCTGATTAGTGCAGCTTTTAAATGCACGTGCTAACGGTATGAAATAGGTCTCTAAGTCGCTTTCCGTGTCTACCAGTGTCTTAAATAACCATTATATCATTGATGGAGTCATTGAAGTATATCTTAGGAGTTAAAGTTGCCTTAAGATTTAAACTAGCTGTATCTTGACTATGTATCTATATTGTTTCTCATATATGAATATGAACTGCTGTTCTGCCTATTGAAGGCTGTACTGTAGCTTGGGGAAAACCATAATCACTATCTTGAAATGTAAAGGTAAACTAAGCAATAAAGTCAGAATATATTCATGAATGGTAATACTTTCTTAAAATACAACAAAGGGAGCTGTGTGAAACTGATTCCCATACTTGAAAAATATTTATGAGAAATCATTTTGACTGATTTTAATGTGATGACAGCTAGTTTTAATCCTAACCCCTTTCTTCCCTAAATTAAAACATAAATGTAAAAAAATCTTTTGAAAGTCCTTCACCAGTAAAGATGCATAAAAATCAGAGAGACCAAAGCTGAAGCAAAAGCTCTAACGCCCTTATAGCCTATGTTCTCACTTTAAATTCTATGCATCTTTATTGATTTGGAGTTCTAAACTTTGAAACTCTCATCATAGATCTATGATAGTCCCTGAGTTTGGGGCATTGGGCTCAATTTTTTTATAGATATATGTTTGCAGTTATTGGTAGTCTGCAATTAGAAGCATCAATAAATGTCATAACTAATAGTTGTTAGCTTCATTTTTAATGAAAACTTGTGGTCACCACATACTGTGAGGTACTGCTTAGGTACTGGTTTCAAGGGCTTCATTTAGTGTGTCAGATCCACCAGGACTAGCCTCTAAGGGATATGTAGAGAATGTCTATAACAGCCGTAGGTTTTCTTGTCTGGTATGGGAGTGTTTTTAAAAAGTACACATAGATTTTTTTTTTTTGAAGTTTGGCAGTTTGTTACAGAATACATTTATTTTAAATATAGAAAGCATGAGATGCATCATATTAGGGTGGCAACTCAATTTATGTGTGGGATGTTTAATTGAGAGATGTTATTTTCAGTCCCCTTCTTTTGTGAGCTCTGCTGTGAACTGCAAACTGTGTGCATGTGTATAAAAGGTTAAGAGCCCGGGTAGCTGAGTGGGGTGCCATGCTGTTAGCAGACGATGAAAGCAGTATTACCCACCAGGTGCACGCCGTCAGCTCTGTAGAAGATTCCATCTTCATGGAGTCATCTCATGGTCCACTTTTTCTTGAAGCCAGGTAACATTTCCCACAACCAGTGGGTTGGCCTTTGAGTTTTTCCAGCTGGAAAAACCGAAACCTAAGAATTTTCTTCCCTAACTTTAAATAAATAAATAAATAAAACATTGCCTGTTGGAGGAACTAACTCACAAGGTGGAATGGACCTGTGTTTTTATCACTTCGCTTTATAAAATAATACTTACATCAGGAGTGATTTTTTTATTTTTTATTTTTTTTAGGAACTGGGGAGAATAAGATATTGGAGCGCTGTGTGTTGTTTTGCCATGGTGATAAGCATGGAGCACTCTGGCTTGTATTATAGACTTGTTTCTAGGATGTGCAGATTGCATTTTGTGATAACTAATCTGATCATCACTCTTTGACTATTACTGAGGCAAAGTCATTGCTTACAATTGATGTTCTTGGCTCTTAACTCTTTTGCATATGTCAGCATCTTGGTCTTTTAATGATGTCTGACTTTTGCTTCAGATCTGTGTGTTTTTTAGTTGCAAAATAACCTGAACTAGAAAGTCTCCTTAAGCTCTTAATTCTGTAAGTTTTCTACATTTCCTCAATTATGTTCCTTTAACTAAAACTTCAGGGACACTTAAATAAAATATTCCAACTTTTGCTTTAAACTGTTATCCTCTCTATGGTAAGCTGTCATACTTGAGACTCTTGAGGGTGCTTAGCAGTGTCATTAACTGAGCATGCTCACAAACTCAGTTTGTGGTACAGGCTGTCCCTGTTCTTGTCATACATTGTATGGCTTCTTTTCTGTCATTTACCTTTCGGTCCATCATGTTACATTATGTCCTTTAGTTGGTACCATTGTCACTGCCTGTCTGACTAATACCAGGGTTGGTTTTTGTTTTGTTTTTAATATTATTTCTTTAATCATCAGTAACCCAATTAATGCAAACTGGTAAATTTTCCCCATCCCCTTTGGGATTTAAAAATTTTTTTTGGTAAATTTTTAAGGGGATCAGTGTTTCCAAAGTTGACTTTAAGCATTGCTCTTAGAAAAGTATGGTCACTTGTCACCTAACTGCTTACAAGGTAGCTTTCAATCCCTGGGGACAAGAGATCGCATATTAAATTCCATGAAATTAACTCTCAGAATTGTGAGATCTCAGTTTCACCTCTCATGTTGAAGGACTGTGGTGGGATTAAAAAGTAGTAGGTTGATTTGTCTACATTCTCTACATTCCATGTGAAGAAAATGTCTAAAATTTTAGAGCTGTTATCTCCCAAGTAGTAGCTAATTGTAAAGACATTCATCTTTATTAATGCCTACATTATGTCTTAAGATAATGATTATCTAAGCAATGTACATGTGGCTATATTGATAAATGTTTTTGGTAAGCGTTATTGTATGCAATTAGCCTGACAAGTGTGCTAATACTTCCCTAAAAGTAGACTATTAATGTAATTGTCATTTTTTCATACTAATCATGTTTCAAACATTAATTATATTTTCTGACTACAGGCACGTGACACAAGCTGACCTCAAGAGCTCCACGTTTTGGCTTCGAGCAAGTTTTGGTGCTACTGTTTTTGCAGTTTTGGGTTTTGCTATGTACAAAGCATTGTTGAAACAGCGATGATTAAAAAAAAAAAATACTGGCCCTACCAAAAACAAATACTTTTATGTATTTATGTATGCTTTAAATTCTGCTAGAAATATTGAGATATTTATACATGCAGAGTTACTTTATTAATATTTGTAATTCATGCATAAGAGTATTTTAATGATAGTTATAACTGCAGTATTGGCTAGCATATGGAAAGAAAGAGCTTATCAGCCAAACTAAAATGGCTAAATCTCAGAGGCCAAAAGGGAATATTTTGTAAATAATGTACATATTCAGGCAAGATATGGTCTCCCAAACTGAATTCTAGAAATGATGTTTCTACACGGTATTGTTAGTGTTCGGTTGGCTCACTCTCCTAGGTCTAAGTCAGCTCAGAGATTGTATTTACTCATGAATCAGTTATTTATTTCACATTTTACTCAGAATGATCCTTTGGGTTCTTTAAAGAACATGAGACACAATTTGCCATTTTCTCTCCGTTTTTAAAAACCGATGAGTCAGGGTCAGCTCACACCTCTCTTTCAGTCACTCGTCGTAGGCCAGCCTTGAAGCTGTTGTGCAGTCTAGGAAGTTGCATAGCTGAGTGAAGTGGTTCTTTAAGGAAGGAGTGAGTTAAAGGCAGGTAGCTGGGGCGTTACCTAAATGATTATGTTGCTTCCTTTGTCTGTATGTGGATTTTATAGCCCTTTCAATCAAATGAGAAAAAAGATTTGTATATTATCAATGTTTTTAGTTTAAATAAACAGTCACCATTACTACTATTGAATTTCCTCCCCCAGTGTACATCATTCTATGACGGCCGTGTCTATTATAGTGTGTTACTGTAGCTGCATGTGTCATAAAGTGTTCTATATCTGGCTAGGATAACCCGGAGGCAGCACTTTTTTAAATAGTAAAATAAATCAAATGACTATAAACTCTCATGATAAACCTATTTTTTTCCATCATCAACCTTTTCGAGTATTTAAATAAATAACTGCTGTGTACCGTGATCTCGAGTTTTTTGTCTTATGAAGTAAATATTTCTGTACGGATGTGAATGAAATCCTCTGGTTTCTATCTTTCTTACCTCAAAAATTATTTTTTGTTCAAGATAATACTCATTAGGAAAGAAGATAGTATGATTTGTATATATAAGAGGGAAGTCTTTTTTTGTTTTTTGTTTTTTAAAGATTTTATTTATTTATTCATGAGAGATAGAGAGAGAGGCAGAGACACGGGCAGAGGAAGAAGTAGGCTCCATGCAGGGAGCCCGATATGGTACTCGATCCCAGGACTCGAGGATCACGCCCTGAGCTGAAGGCAGGCGCTAAACTGCTGAGCCACCCAGGGATCCCTGGAAGTTTGTTTTTTAAAGTTGTGGGCAAACCTGTTCTTCAGGAAGGCCAGTTGTTTTCTCCTGCATGTACCTAACACGTGTGGTTTCTTCTGGGACTTACATGCTTATCTGCTCCTCTAACATGGATTTTTTTTTTTCCTTTTCACTGTTCTGATGGATGTCTAAAGATCACAGTCCCTGAGCAGCTGGTAACAGCATAATTTACAAGCTATACACTTGTGAAATAATCTATGCTGTATTTAACTGCATACTTCCTTGTCCCCCCACCCCATTTCCATTCTAAATTTGAGGAAAGGGAAAACTAAGCAAAAATCTCATGACTCCTTATTTTCATTTTCTCGGAGTCTCCTGTTTACCAAATACATTTGTCAGTTACACAGCTTCAAAGGACAATTACTTCTTTCTTTCCAGGTTCTTCCCTGTTCAGACTCAAATATTATTTTTTTTAAGATTTTATTTATTTATTCAAGAGAGACAGAGAGAGAGGCAGAGACACACAGGCAGAAGGAGAGGCAGGCTGCTCAATGGGAGCCCAATATGGGACTTGATCCCAGGACTCTGGGATCATGCCCTGAGCTGAAGGCAGATGCTCAACTGCTGAGCCATCCAGGCGTCCCTCAAATATTATTTTAAATGGGTACGCCTCATAGATTGATATGTTTATGAGAAACAGAGGAAAGAAGGTAGTTTGCTAAGATGTGAAAAGTGACGTTTGTATATTTATTAGACTTTTCTCTCCTAATCTTTTCATTTGAAGCATGTGTGATTGACAAGAAAGCCTGCAGTCGCCCCTTCTCACCTGTTCTTGACCTGCACCCCCTGCTACGCTTAGCAGCCTTCCTGTACTGGCAGCAAGTGCAGGTGGGGTAGGTTTGCAGAGGGAATACTCCTCCCTGCTTTCTCCTCTGTAACCTACAGGTTTACACATATATTTTCTTCATTTCACATTCACTTTAGGGATCAGTTAATGTGGGGAAATATGTGAATAAATATAATTTTCTGCTGGCTTTTACAGTTTGCTCTCAGAAGATACAAGCAGTGAACACTAAGAAAAATGAGGGAAGTAGGAACTTGAAGATTAAAAGACAATCTTTGACTTTGCGTCAATTGCATTATCTCTTAGTTGTGAGGCTGCTTGCTATAATATGTTTTCTTTAAGATTTATTTACTTATTTACTGGGAGTGAGAGGCAGAGAGAGAGGAGAGAGAATCTCAAGCAGACTCCCCTCTGAGCATGAGCCCAACAGCACAGGGCTCAAACTCATGACCTGAGCTGAAATCAAAAGCCGGACGCTTAACCAACTGAGCCGCCCGGGTGCCCCTGCTTGCTACAGTATTTTAATGAATAGTGAGGCAGTCATGTGCAGAAACATCACTTGGAAGGTTTGTGGTCCTATGGCATAATGTAGTAATTTAGCCTTATCTAGCACATTAAGGATCTGTTGCGTCTTGCCATTCATATGTCTTTCTCTTTCACATTTGACTAAAAAATGAGTAATGTCTCACACTGCTAGAACTTATAAATGCTACAGTAGGAGTGGGCTCTGGTGGGAGGCACATAACCATTCTGAAAGGACCTGTGAAAGAAGCAGTGGGAGAGCTGTGGGTATCTATGTGTATCTGTACATCACCCGTCAGGGGAAAGCACCAAAGAGGAGACACTGATGAGCCAGTCCTGGATGAAATGAGAGTTTTTCTGACCTGAGGGAAGGCAACTGAATAATGAATAGGAAAGGGAAAAACAGAGGTAAGTGCTCAAACTCTGTGGAGAGTATAAATCTTTCCTGGGGGATCCCTGGGTGGCTCACCGGTTTGGCACCTGCCTTTGGCCCAGGACATGACCCTGGAGTCCCGGGATCAAGTCCCGCATCGGGCTCCCTGCATGGAGCCTGCTTCTCCCTCAGCCTGTGTCTCTGCCTCTCTCTATCTGTGTCTCTCATGAATAAATAAATAAAATATTTTAAAAATAAAATCTTTCCTAAAGGCCCTGAGAATTCAACTGGTATTAGCCTTGGTGCCCCTTTTGTCTGAGTTGTACTAGTAAAAGTCAACATGAAAGTATCTTTAAAATACATGGACAAGGGGCACCTGGGCTCAGTGGTTGAGCATCTGCCTTCGGCTCAGGGCGTGATCCCAGGGTCCTGGAATAGAGTCCTGCATCGGGCTCCCTGCAGTGAGCCTACTTCTCCCTCGGCCTATGTCTCTGCCTCTCTGTCTCTCATGAATAAATAAATAAAATATTTAATATATATACATCTATCTTAAAAATGAGTATGTGACCAAGTTGTCATTTTTATTTGGCATCATCCTTTAAATTTTAATAGTCCATGTGCTTTTCGGAAGCTGACTTGGGACTAGGTACTTTTTGGAAAATAGGACGTCAAGATGCTAAATTTATTTAATGTTTATGGCATGAGACTGCTCCACACAGATAGCCTGACTGTTCTAAAAACCCTGATCTCCAGATTTCACAGCCCCAGTAACCCACTTGTTAAAAACTCTAAGCTTGCAAGAGATTCTTGTCTTTTTAAACTCTGTTTATCAAAAGTCCATCTGTGAGAATGAATGTGTGTTAACTTGTTTGAATCTCAGCTCTGTGGAAGTCTCTGACCTGTGAGGATCACAGTTACAATTCTGACATCCCTTTAGTGCATCCCAAATTCAAAAACTCCTGTGGCATACTCAAACGATTCAGAACACTTTTCCCAGTTATTTTTGGTTCAGAAGTTATGGACACCTTTACCAGAAAGCAAGATTTTGACATCATTAGGAAACACTTCCTAACTCCATTACACCTTTCCAGTTCCTGGATGTATTTTCCAGTGATAGTGTTTTTGCTCTGTAGATTTTATCTTTTCCTTTAGCACAGACAGTTGGAAAAGTCAGACAGTGAAATTGAGAGGTTGCCATTTGTTCTAGGACTGAAAGCTGAATGTCAGATGTATACTCATAAGGAGGCATTGCCAGTATTACCTTTGTACATATGCATGGTAAAAATCCAGATTCCACATGATCACTTTTTCCTCTTTCAGGATTTTCCTATTCATGGTTTATATTTAAGTCTTTTATAATCAGGTACTCCTTGGAAGTTTTTATTTTGAATTAATTAAAAGATTTAATTTATTTAGGGAGGCCTGGGTGGCTTGGCAGTTGAGCATCTGCCTTTGGCTCTGGCCGTGATCCTGCCTATGTCTCTGCCTCTCTCCCTCTGTCTCTCAAGAATAAATAAATAAAATCTTAAAAAAAAAAAAAGGCAAAGGCAGATACTTAACCACTGAACCACCCAGGTACCCCTGGAAGTTTTTATTAGAATGATGTGGGTATATATGGGGTAGAGTAACATGGGTCACAAACTTTTTCTGTAAAGTGGCAAATAGTAAACGTTTGAGATTTTGCTGCTCCTCTATCATAACAGGAAAGCAGTCACAGAAAACAAATGGGCATGACTGCATCTTTTTCTTTAAAAATTTTATTTTAGAGAGTATATGCATGTGAGCAGGGGGCGGGGCAGAGGAAGAGGAGAAGAGAATCTCAAGTAGACTCTCTGCCTAGCAAGGAGCCAGATATGGGGCTTGATCTCACAACCCTGAGATCATGACCTGAGCTGAGAGTCAGGCACCCCACAATGACTGCATTCTAATGAAACTTTATAGGTACTGAAATTTGAATTTCATATCATTTTCATTTGTCACAAAATAATTTTTGTTCTTAACTTTTAACCACTTAAAAATGTAGAACCTATCTTAGTTCAAGGGCTGTACAAAAACAGACCTTGGGCCAGATTTGAACAACACTTCGTGTAACTGATGAAAGTATAGTACTAGTGCATAGCAGCTTTTACTGGTAGTTAAAAGAATTTACCTGATTGTTTTGAAATTTGAAAAGATAGACTAGGAAGAACTTGAAAGTATTGTAGTCATGTTTTATTGTAGGGAAACTGAGATTGGATCTGTAGGAGGTGTTTGATTTGTTTCACTTTGCCGATGGTATTGTATTGTTCATCAGAACATAGTGCTCCAGCTGGGCAGGGGCTTACCTTCAAGGCAGTGTGGCCTAAGCACGTAAAGAGGACATCTGTTTTCCTTCCTCTGAGCACTCATCTGGAGCTATTTTTTTGGTACGTTATCCATGTTTGTTTTCCACCTGTGCAATTGTATAATTGCACACCTGAAAGGTAAAAGAATCCCACAAGAGGGGTGCCTGGGTAGCTCAGTCACTTAAGCATCTGCCTTCAGTTCAGGTCATGATCTCAGGGTCCTGAGATCACCTGTGCCAGGCCCCCTGCTCAGCAGGCAGTCTGCTTCTCCCACTCCCTCTGTCCACCACTCCCTCCCTCACTTGTGGACCCATTCTCTCAATAAATAAAATCTTTAGGAGAAAAAAAAATCCCACAAGAGTGTTTACTTTGACCTCTAGTTTCCTGGGTGACCTCTAGTTTCCTTGTGTGCATGACAGTGTGATAATACTTCTTATTTCTTTAGATGTTAGAGGCGAAATTTCAGAGCTAAAATAGACCAAGATATCATCTGTCCAACACTATACTTTTATAGAATCAACTGAGCACAAAGAGTGGGAGCAACTTATTCAGAGCCCCTCTATTAGTCTATCCCTGAGCTAGGTCTGGAACCCAGGTCCTGACTCCCAGTCAGCTCTCCTTCCACGGTAAGGCCAGCCCTTGACAACTCGACTTGATTTTGTACCTTTAGTAAATTTGCAGTATGTTCAGCTTTAAAAGCCAGGCCTAAGAAGAAAGAAAAAACCAATAGCGTTTTGACATTTCTGTTAGTAAGAAGGGTTAAAGTTGGCAAAGCAAATTTTCTGGAAGACTTTCAGTTCCTCAGGCATATTGCCTTCGCTTCTGGTAGCTGTCAGTAGGTAATTGATGGTGTCTATTTAGAGGAGTGCCGGTTTGGCGGTTAGGTTTATTTCAGGGATAGATTACTGAGGGAAGGAGGGCTGTAACCACTCTTTTAAAAGAACTGTGTATGATTTTTGTTTAATTGTTCTTGTTGATTTTGAAAAAAAAATGCTTTCTCTTTTTATAAGTAAAGAAGTACCTTGGAACAGAGGCTTTACTAGGATAACATTTTGTCACTCACTTAACTCTTTTGGCCTCTACTACTCTGATCTGCCTCTGGGACCTCTGTGATTCCAGCCTCCTGCATCCCAGCCACTTTTGAGTACCATCTAGACCCGAAGTGGCTGAGTGCACACATCCAGTTACTCTTTTTTTTTTTTTTAAGATTTTATTTATTTATTCATGAGAGACACAGAGAGAAAGAGAGGCAGAGACACAGGCAGAGGGAGAAGCAGGCTCCATGCAGGGAGCCTGACATGGGACTTGATCCCAGGTCTCCAGGATCAGGCCCTGGGCTGAAGGCGGCGCTAAACCACTGAGCCACCTGGGCTGCCCTCCAGTTACTCTTTTTACCACTTCCCTCTCTGATCTCTTACTTTCCCTCCCAGATTCTTGAAGTGTGGTCACAGGGCTTGGGAACTTGTAAGGAATAATTTTCAGGCCCCACCCCAGACCTACTGACTCAGAAACTTGGAAGGTGGGGTCCAGCAAAATGAGTGCTCACAAACACGCCCCCACATACACACCCTGCCCAGATTCTGATGCATTCTGAAGTCTGAGAACTCCTCACTGGGCCTGGAGGCAGTCCAGGTAGTTCAGCACACAGTCTTTCCCTTCACAGAGGTTACAGCACACTTGGATAACTAAGTTAATGGTGGTTAAAATTATTTTCCAATAAAATCTTTAAAAGTGGGGGGCACCTGGGTGTCTCAGTCAGTTGAGCACCTGCCTTCAGCTCAGGTCATGATCCCAGGGTCCTGACATCAAGCCCTGCATTGGGCTTCCTGCTCAGTGGGGAACCTGCTTCTCCTTCTCCCCGTGCTCATACTCTCTTTCTCTCTCTCAAATAAATAACATCTTAAAAAAATAATTATTTCCAACAGAGTAATTAAATCATGTGTACATTAAAAAGGTTAGCAAACCTATGCCATTCTTTCCCATTCATGATAACATTCAAATCTGAAAGTGGTTGACAAGGCCCTATAGACCTGACCCAAACCTTATTTGCCTCCAAATTTGCACTCTCACATCTGACTACACTCCAGTCAGAGATTCCTCTGTTCTACCAGTGCACCTCACTCACTCTCCGTTGGACACTCTGCAGATGCTCCCTCTAAAACCCTGTCCTTCCAGCTCTTGTCCTGCAGGTCTCAGGAGGATCGAGGCCAGGCTGCCAATGTCCCGGATCTGTTCACTCCATCCCCCTGCTCGCAGCATGGCTTCCCAGCCCTCACCTATGTTTTTTCCAGAGACTGTCTCTTTACCCTCTCTAGAGGCTCCATTAAAGGGTGTAAGCAGGGAAGGGAAGTATTTGGCAGATGTCTGCAAATTGCGCTTTCCTCGACCGCCAAGGAACTGAACCTGGAACAGCTGACCCGTGTTCTTCCTGCCTGGCTCTGCCCTGCTGACCGTGCACCAAGCTCAGATCTTTGCCCCACGTGCTTCACACCTGCCTACTTTTAACTTAGATTACCCAGGGGGATATGTGTCCATTTCCTGTGCTTTTTTTTTAAGATTTTATTTATATATTCATGAGAGACACAGAGAAGCAGAGACATAGGCAGAGGGAGAAGCAGGTTCCCTGAGGGGGATATGGGACTTGATCCCAGGACCGTGGGATCACCACCTGAGCCAAAGGCAGATGCTCACTGAGCCACCCACCTGACCCCATCTCCTGTGTCTCACTGAATTTTCTTGAATTACACAATCCTTTCTTGAGAAGCAGCTGTACTCAGTCACCACTGCCCTTGTGGAGGTACTGACTAGCAGCTCTAGAATCTAAACAGTCTCTTTGTGGTATTGGGCATTCACTAGGTTGCAAGTGCAAGAGTAAAAAGCATGGACTTAAGAGGTAGGGCCTGAGTTTGAACCTCAACTTTGCCATGTTCATTGCGCAAATTGCTTGACTTTTCTGGTTCTGTCCCCCTTCCTATTGGGATTATTGTGCACATTCACTGAGATCCGTCCCTGATTTTTTCTTTTTTAAAGATTATTTATTTATTTATTTATTTATTTATTTATTTATTTATTTATTTATTTATTTATTTGAGAGCGAACAGAGGAAGTGGGGGAGGGAGAAGCAGAGTCTTCACTGAGCAGGGAGCTTGATGCAGGGCTCCATCTCAGGACCCCAGGATCATGACCTGAGCCAAAGGCAGATGCCTAACTGACTGAGCCACCCAGGCACCCTGTCCCTGTTTTTTTTTTTTTTCCACCTTCCTCCTTCCCCAAGAGAATAGGAGCTCTGTGTCCCGCACAGCAAGCACCACTGGGTGGCAAGGCTCTGCTCCTCCTACATGTCAGTAGAGCTCAATTATCGCATCTGGGAGAGCTGGAGAGGCCTGGGTGACAGCCACATTTTTTTCCTGTGTATATATGAGAAATATTTTGACTAAGTTGTCTTGAGTATAAAATGTCCCTTAGCCCCCTATTGCCTTGGCAATGGCACAAATAGCTGAATTTCCTATCTTGCTGGCTATTTTCGCTTTTTTCAGTCTCTTGCTGGCTGTCCGACCTCTGCTGAACCTCTAAAGTATTAGTATAACCCAACGTTCCATCCTGAGTTTTCTTTTTTAAATTTACTTACTTATTTGTTTGTTTATTTATTTATTTGAAATAGCACAAACAGGGCAGAGAGGTAGAGGGAGAAGGAGAAGCAGCAGGGAGCCTGACACATTGTTCCATCCAAGGACCCCAAGATTACCACCCAAGCCAAAGGCAGATGCTTAACCCACTGAGCCACCCAGGTGCCCCTGTCCTGAGTTTTCTTATCCTATATATACTCTGTCTCTAGGTGATCTCCTTGAGCTCTTTGACTATATTTTTTTAACTTTTTATTTCAAAATAATGTGAAACATTTTATAAGTTACAAAAATAATAATAGAGTTTGTTCTGGGCATTTCAAATAAGTGCAGTCATACAATACGTGGTCTTTTGTGACTATCTCTTTCATATAGCATGATGTTTTGAAGGTCCATCTACACTGTGACATATATCAGTACTTCATTCCCTTTTTTGGCTGAATAATATTTCATTTCATAGATATACCACATTTTGTTTATGTTATCAGTTGAAATACTTAGATTATTTTTACTTTTTTAAAAAAGCGATTGTTATTATTATTTTTTTAAGTAGACTCTATATCCAGCATGGAGCTTGAACTCATGATTCCCAAATCAACAATTGCATGTTCTGACTGAGCCAGCCAGGTTCCCCTTTATTTTTTGACTAGTATGAGTAATGCTCCTATGAACATTTGTGTACAGTTTTTGTGAGCAGATATGTTTTCACATTCCCTTGGGTATATACCTAGGAGTGGAATTGCTGGGCCATCTGTAACTCTGTGTTAATATTTGACAAATGGTCTTCCAAAGTGGCCGCACCATTTTACATCCTCAATAGCAATATAGGAGTGTTCTAGTTTCAGCACAGCCTTGCCAACACTTGTTATCTGTTTTTTATTGTAAACATTCTAGTGAGTGTGAAGTGGTATCTCACTATGATAGTGACTGATACTGGTCTACTGGTATTACTGTGATACTTGCCACATTTTCTACTTCTTTCATTTCTTCTATGTTTATTAATTAGAATTATACTGTAATAATTATTTTTATTTATTTATTTTTAAGTAGAGGCTAGAACTCACACCCCTGACGTCACAACCTGAGCTGAGATCAAGAGTCAGATGTTTAACCAACTAGCCACCCAGGTGCTCCCAGTTTCATTATTTTTTTTTATGGCTGAATAGTATTCTGGTGTGTGTGTGTGTGTGTGTGTGTGTGTGTGTGTGTGTGTACATCTTCTTTATCAGTTCATCCTTTTGACACCTAGGTTGTTTCCTTATCTTGGCTATTGCAAATAATGCTGCAATGAACATGAGGGAGAGTGTATCTTTTTAACTTAGTGTTTTAATTTTCTTCAGATAAGTATGCAGAAGGAGAATTGCTGGATCATATAGTAGTTCCATTTTAAATTTTCTGAGGAAACTCTGTACTGTTTTCCATAGTGGCTGCACCAAAATTTTAAGGGGCACCTGGGTGGCTCAGTCAGTTGAGTGCTTTCAGCCCAGGTCATGATCCCACGTGGGGCTCCCTGCTCAGTGGGGAGTCTGCCCTCTCTCTCTGCCCTTTCCCCCTGCTCATGCTCTTTCTCTCTCTCTCAAATAAAAAACAAAAATATTTTTAAGAATTTTATTTTTCAGTAATCTCTACACTCAGTGTGGGGCTTGAACTTACAACCCTGAGTTCACACACTCTATTGACTGAGCCAGCCAGGCACCCCTGTTGCTGTACCAACTTAAATTCCTACCAACAATGCATAAGGATTCTCTTTTTTCCTCATCCTCACCAATACTTGTTATTTCTTATCTTGTTGATAATAGCGCCTCTAACAGGTATGAAATGATACCTCATTTTGGTTTTCACTTGCATTTCCCCAGTGATGAGGGATGTTGAGCATCTTTTCATGTGCCTGCTGGCCAACTGAAATTTTGTCTTTGCTGGAAAAATGTCTATTCAGATCTTCTGCCCATTTTTTAACTGGATGGTTTGTGGGTTTTTTTGCCATTGAGTTATATGAGCTCTTTATATATTTTGGAAATGAACCCGTAATCAGATACATAACTTGCAAATATTTTCTCCCATTCTGTAGGTTACCTTTTCATTTCATTGATGGTTGCTTTTGCAAATCCAGAAGCTTTTTAGTTTGATGTAGTCCCGTTGCTCATTTTTGCTTTTGCTGCCATTACTTTTGGAGTCAGATTCTAAAAATCATTGCCAAGACCAATGTCAGGGTGTCTTAAATCATCACTGTGTTATTCAGGGCCTAGAACAATAGTTGGCACATAATCAGTGCTCAATAAATACAGTTCGAATGTACAAGTGAACAGGCAAATAAACAAACTAGGCTATTTCCCTTAAAACTGTGGAAGTCAGTGCAACATATTGGCTGAGTGAGGAAATAAAAACTAAAGGGAAACCTAAATATTTCCTGCTGAAATGGGCTCTGACAACTGAGTTGTGGGGAGGGGCCCCAGCAAAATCAACTACAGAATGACAAGGACTCATATACTTTGGATCCAGTAGGCCATGGGCCTCAGAATTGGGGTTTGGGCTTTTCTTCAAGTCATCTGATCAACGAGGCTCCTTAGCCTGAGCTCAGGTATCTCTCTCCTACTGCTACACTTAGTGTTATCAGGAGGGATTTCATCCTGCTTGGTCATTCATTCATTCACTCAGAAACATGTATTTGGAAGCTCCTGTGTATAAAGTGCTGGGCCGGCATTTAAGACATGGGCAAAAGACATGAATAGACATTTCTCCAGAGAAGACATCCAGATGGCCAACAGACATAAGAAAAGATGCTCATCATCAGGAAATACGAATCAAAACCACAATGAGATACCACCTCATTCCAGTCAGAATGGCCAAAATCAATGACACAGGAAACAACAGATGTTGGTGAAGATGCAGAGGAAAGGGGAACCCTCTTACACTGCTGGTGGGAATCCAAACTGGTGCAGCCACTGTGGAAAACAATGGTTTCCTCAAGAAGTTAAGAATAGAACTACCCTACGACCCAGCAATTGTACTACTAGGTTCTTACCCAAAGGATACAAAAATAGTGATTCGAAGGGGAACATGCACTGAGATGTTTATAGCAGCATTATCAACAATAGCCAAATTATGGAAAGAACTCAAATGTCCAGCAACTGAGGAATGGATAAAGATGTGGGAGTACCTGATTGGGTCATTTGGTAAAGCAAACGACTCTTGATCTCGGGGTTCTAAGTTTGAGCCCCATGTTGATGTAGAGATTACTTAAAAATAAAATCTTTAAACAAAGTGCAGCCCAGGTGGTTTAGCGGTTTAGCGCCACCTACAGCCCAGAGCCTGATCCTGGAGACCCAGAATCGAGTCCCACGTTGGGCTCCCTGCATGGAGCTTGTGTCCCTCTGCCTGTGTCTCTCGTGAATAAATAAATAAAATTAAAAAAAAATCTTTAAACAAAAAAAAGAAGACGTGTTTTATATGTACACACACACACACATAGGGGGTGAAAAAGAGGGAGGCAAACCATAAGATATTTTTTTAATATTTTATTTATTTAAGAGAGAGAGCAAGCATGAGCAGTGGGGAGAGGCAGAAGCAGGCTCCCTACTGAGCAGGGAGCCCATGAGGGGCTCTATCCCAGGACCCCCTAAGATCGTGACCCGAGCCAAAGGCAGACACTCAACTGACTGAGCCACTCAGGCTTCCCCGTAAGAGACTCTTAACTGTAGAGAACAAACTGAGCGGTGATGATGAAGGGATGTGTGAGTGGGGAATGGGCTAAATGGGGCTGGGGATTAAGGAGGGCACTTGTGGTGATGAGCACCGGGTGTTATCTGTAAGTGACATTAAATTCCACTCCTGAAACTGATGTTTCACTATATGTTAACTAACTAGAATTTAAATAAAAGCTTGAAACAAAACCAAATAAATACAAATAAAGTGCGGGGCGAGTGTGTGAGAGATAAAGATGAAAGAGTACAGTGGGGGGAGGGGCTCTATTGGAAGATTTTTATCTTTAAAGAGGTCATGTGTAAATAAGTGTCTCCTGTAGGTAGAAGAGTAGTAACTATAGGAAGTAAAATCCAGTGCAATGGGAATTCAAACAGCAGGGGGATTTTCTCAAGTTGAGGATCTTCCCAAAAGTTTTATGGAGGAAATCACATTCAACTTGACCTTGAACAATGTATACATAAAAAGTATTTGTTTGTTTGTTTGTTTGTTTATTATTAAAAAACTTTTCTTTTCATTTAAAGTACTTAATATCACTTGGGCTGAAAGAATTCGAGTACCTGTGTGCCTCATACTTCCGGGGCCGGAGATCAGCCATCATTTCTTCAAACGGATTTTCTCTAGCATGGTATATAAAAACGTAGACACACACTTCTATTAAAAATGTCAAGGGACAACTGAATTTGAAAAATATGCACTTTAATAGTGCACTTGCCACGGAATAGGTGTTTATTTAAGCAGCATGAAAGCTGTGTTAATTTGTTAGGAGTAAGTGGCAGCTGAAAGTTGTACCAGATTATAATCCAGTGCATCTCACATTGCAGTCAGGATTCTGCCGCAAACCTAGGTCTGGGAGAATTGACAGACAAGGATTTAGGTGAATAGGCAGTCCATTATCATCCTGCTTCACCTTAGGTCAGCTCACCCGTGCAGGGGTGCTTGTCACGGTGGAATCCACTTATTTCCTCTTCGTGTGATATTTTAAGAGGCGCTTACATTAAGAGAGTACCCAATCTGCATATCTTTACCCACTAATCTAAATGAGTTAAGTTCCCAGCCAGCAGCTTGGATTCCCATTTACTCTGAAGGCAGGATAACTCTATTTAGGGGTGCCCCTTCTCAAAAAGTGAAACAAAAAAGGTAAAAAATGTGTGGGATTATAGCAGACCAGGGTAAAATGCCTACCACAAAAGATAACCTATTTTGCTCCTCAATGAGCCATCTGTCCTTTGACTTCTCTGGTCCTGGAGAAACAGGAGTCCAGCTGGCAGTAAACTGGGGCAGAGTAGAGGGACCCTTAGTGCTTTAAGCAGTAGGTAGTTTAGGGTGAGCGACAAGGTAGCACACTGTCCCCTCTTGGTTAGGAAATGGATTTCTGAGCCCTTGTAGGAGGCAGTACAGCATAGGAAATTCTGGGCTGCAAGATAGAACATGCCTATGCCAGCGTGCGTCTGCCCTCAGGCTAGTCTGGGGTCCTGAGGATGGAGGGATCCCCAAGCACTTTGACCTCCTGCCAGGAGAGAAACTGGGAAGTGTTTAGAAGCATCAGAGTTTTTCAATCCCACCTCCCTGCCCCACAGACAGATGGAAGGAGCAACTTAGCTCCCTTACCAGCAATACTCAGAATTGTCCCCACACCTCATTGCAGATCACCCGCCTCCAGCCCATAGGGAACTCTGGTCTTTGGAGAAGAACTCCTGACCTGTGAAATCACCCCACCTGACCGTGCCCCATTCTCCTAGAATGCATCCAGGGCGGAGTTTTGACTGAACTAATGGATCTTTTCTCTGGGACGTCTTCTTCCAGCTTCATTTTCCTTCCCCTGTTGCCTTTATTTCTAGAATTCTGGGAGCTATACTGATCATTGTTTCTACCCATCATTATTAAGAGAGAGATAGGGAAACATTCCCATGGTAACAGTTTCATCTCAAAATATCTGAATGCTATTAGCTGCTTTCCCCTCCAGGGAAAAGACTAGATTCTTTTTTTTTTTTCTTTTTTCATCTTCATCCTCAGAGTACAGATGACAGGTCCTGTCTACACTGCTGGGAGGCCTGCCCAGGTCAGGAGCAGAGAGAAGAAAGTCCAGAGAACCAGATTTGTTTCTTAGCTGACTTCACTTTCTGAACAAAGTAAAAACATTAAAAAAAAAAAACCTAAACAAAACTTAAAATGTATATGGCTTTCACATTGATCCAGAGAATTGCTGGTGGAAACACAGATGAAAATGTCAACTTCTCCTGGGGAAATCATCCCCTGAGAACACACGAGATAGGCCAGCACAAACATGGTTCAAAGCCCCACATGCCACAGTTACTGCAGAGCAACGTGGTTTGAGCGAATTCAGATGTATGTGCTGATGAACATTGGAGAGGCATAGGACAAGAAAGCACTGTACTTTATATTCGTGACATACTTTATGGCTGGCAAGGGACTTTTCATATATATTTCTTTTTTCTTTTCTTTTCTTTTCTTTTCTTTTCTTTTCTTTTCTTTTCTTTTCTTTTCTTTTCTTTTCTTTTCTTTTGAGAGAGAGAATGCTAGCAGGAAGTGGAGTCCGGCAGAGGGAGAGGGAGAGAGATTCCAAGCAGGCTCCACACCCAGTGCAGCACCCCATGTGGGGCCCTGGGACTTTTCACATTCAAATGGGATGATAAAGGAGATAGAACACATTTGTTTTAAACATGTATAATGGTGGGGTGCCCTGGTGGCTCAGTTGGTCAAACGTCCAACTTTTGATTTCGGCTCAGGTCATGATCTGACCTGATCATGGGTTGTGGAATCAGGCTCTGTGCTCAGCGAAGAGTCTCCTTGAGATTCCCTCCCCCTCTCCCTCTGGCCCTCCCTTACTCTCTCTCTCTCTCTCAAATAAATAAATAAATGAAATATTAAAAAAAAAAACAACATGTATAATTGTTATCTCACAGTTTTGGTGGGTTAGACATTTGGGAGCAGGTTAGTTCGGTGGTTCTAGTTCAGGGTCTCTGATGAGGTTATAAACTGCCAGCTAGGGCTGCAATCATCTGAGGGCTTGGGTAAGACCTCAGGATCCCTTTCTAAAGTGGCTCACTCATATGGCTGTGGGCAGGAAGCCTTAGTTCCTCACAGCATCGTGCCATCGCTCCATGTGGCTGCTTGAGTGTCATGGCAGCTCCCTTTATCCCAGGGCAAGTGATCCAAGAGGTGGAGACCCAGGAGGAAGCTGCATTGTCTTTTATGACCTAGTCTCAGAGGACACACATTGGTTCTGCCATATTTAGTTCATTAGAAGTGAGTCACAAAGTCCAGCCCACACTTAGGAATCGAGTTCCACCTCTTGAAGGAAGGAATATCAAAGACTTTGTGAACATATTTTAAAATTGTCATATCATAGTAGTTATGAAAAAGAATGAGTCAGTGCTATATGTACTGATATGAAACAAACCTCAAGATACATATTCAGTGAAAACAGCAAGATGCAGAACAGTAAGTTTGGATACCATTTGCCGTTTTTAAAAGCGATGAGGGAAATATATGCAAATATACATGCATTTGCTTTCATATACATAGATTATCTCTTGGAGGGTATACAGTAAACTGGTCTTAAGGAGGAGGACTGAGGACAGAGGTAGGACAGTGATTTGCTTTCTGTACCTTTTGAATTTTATATGTGCAAGAATTACTCTTTAATAATAAAATAAAATTTAATTTTAAACATTTATTAAAGGGGCACCTGGGTGGCTCAGTGGGTTAAGTGTCTGCCTTTAGCTCAGGTTATGATCCCAGGGTTCTGGGATTAAGTCCCACATCAGGCTCCCTGCTCAGCAGGGAGAGTCTGCTACTCCCTCCTCTTCTGCCCTTCCCCCTGCTCATGCTTGCTCTCTCTCAAATAAATAAAATCGTTTTAAAAAATAAAATAAAAATTGATTAAAATAAATAAATAACATTGTTGAAAGAACTCAGAGCAAAAGAATGATCAGCTTGGGGTAGAACTAGTTTCTAGAAGATACTAGGTGGGGGGGCGGTTAGTAATGTGCTTGCTTGATTGTTTATTTTCTTTGAGGACAGTTTGCTTTCTTTGAAGGCATGTGTTGAGACAGGAGGCTATAAGCAAGATGTTCAAGGAAAATAGACTGAGCTTTCTGAAGGAGGGCACTTGTAAGAGAACTTCCTGGAGCTCCCACACCATCTATATCCACCTACCTGCATTTGTATGTATCTGTGGTCCTCTTTCCCCGTGACTACAGATAAACTGTCCACAAGGCAGTCGGTTACTTCAGCGCTGGATTCCAGCCCCTCCCTCTTATCGGCTCCAACAATTATCTCCCCTCACCTCTCTCCCCTCTCACCTCCTCCCTCCTTCATTATCAACTTTTTTTCCTCCTGGATCTTTCTATACAATCATATTGTTATTTCTGTGACCTGAAAACATTGTCTTCTTGTCCCTATTCTTCTGTTCCTCTTTATTGCTTGAAAGTTTCTCCCATGTCTCCTCCATTCTCTTTTTAGAACTTGAGACCAGCGCTTGGGTGGCTCAGTGGGTTGAGCATCTGAGTCTTTTTTTTTTTTTAATATTTTATTTATTTACTCATGAGAGACAGAGAGAGGCAGAGACACAGGTAGAGGGAGAAGCAGGCTCCATGCAGGGAGCCTGATGTGGGACTCGATCCCAGGTCTCCAGGATCACACTCTGGGCTGAAGCCGGCGCTAAACCGCTGAGCCACCCAGGCTGCCCGCATCTGTCTCTTGATTTCAGCTCAGATCATGGTCTCAGGGTTGGGGGATCGAGCCCCATGTTGGGCTCCATGCTCAATGCAGAGCACTGCTTGCCTGCTTGTCCCTCTTACTTGCTCCTACCCTGCTCATGCACTCTCTCCCTCTCTCTCAAATAAACAAATACAATCTTTAAAAAAGCTTGAGATATAATTCACACACTGTAAAATTCACCTGTTTATTTATTTTTTTAAGATTTTATTTATTCATGAGAGACACACAGAGAGAGGTGAGACACAGGCAGAGAGAGAAGCAGGCTCCATGCAGGGAGCTCAATGTGGGACTCGATACCTAAACCACGGATCATGCCCTGGGCCAAAGGCAGACACTCAACCACTGAGCCACCCAGGCATCCCAAATTCACCTGTTTAAAGTATACAATACTAATATATATCAGTAGTGTCTAATATAGTGACAAAATTGTAAAACTATCATTGTGATCTAATATGAGAGTATTTCATCACCCCAAAAAGAATTCCCATATGCATTAGCAGTCACTGCCCCCCAGCCCCTGCTAAATGCTACCTACTTTCTGTTTCCATGAATTTGCCTATTCTGGATCTTTCATATAGATGAAATCATACAATATGTGACCTTCTATGTCTAGCTTCTTTCACTTAGAGTGTTTTCAAGATATATCCACATTACAGTATATATCAGTATTTCATTCCTTTTTATGGCCAAATAATATTCCATTGCATGGTTATACCACATTTTGTCCATTCATCAATTAATGGATTTGGGTTTTTCCCCCACCTTTTGGTTATTACGAATAATGCTACTATAAACATTTGTATACAAGTTTTTGGGGAGACATATGTTTTCAAAGTTCTTGAGTATATAGCTAAGATTGGAATTGCTGGGTCATGCTTTAACTCGTTTAATATTCTGAGTAACTGCTAGACTGTTTTCCAAAGTGGCTGCAACATTTTACATTCCCACCATTCTTTCCCACTGTTAATACTTGTGATTGTCCATCTTTTTTATCATAGCCACCCCTGTAAAGTATAAAGTGGTATGTCATTGTGGTTTTTATTTTCATTTCCCTAGTGACTAGTGATGTTAAGTTTCTTTTCAGGTGCTTATTGGTCATTTGTATGTCCTCATTAGAGACTTGTCCATTTGAATCCCTTGCCTATTTAAAAATTATCTTTTTAAGTTGTGTTTGTTACATATTCTGAACACTAGTCCTTTATCACATATATTATTTTCAAGTATTCCCTCCCATTCTGTGAATTGTCTTTTCATTTTCTTGATAGTAACCTTTGAAGCATATAAGTTTCTTTTTTAAGTAATCTCTATGTCTGGGGCACCTGGGTGGCTCAGTTGGTTAAGCCTCTGGCTTCTGCTTAGGTCCTGATCTCAGAGTCCTGAGATGGAGGGACTCTCTGCTCAGCAGGAGTCTGTTTGTTCCTCTCCCTCTGCCCATCCCTACTCATTGTCTCTCTCTCAAATAAATAAAATATTTTTAAAACAAGTAATCTCTACGTTCAATGTGGGGCTCAAACTCAAGACCTTGAGACCAAGAGTCACATGCTCTACTGACTGAGCCACCCAGGTGCCCCAGCATATAAGTTTTTTATCAATTTTTTTCTGTTGTTGCTTGTGCTTTCGGTATCATTGAAGTAACTATTACATAATTCAAAGTCACCGAGATTTACACCTGAGTTTCTTTTTCTATGAGTTTTAGCTCTTTCATTTAGTCTTTGGTCCATTTTGAGTTAATTTTATAAGTTATATGAGCCAAGGGGCCAACTATATTCTTTTGCATGTAGATATTCAGTTGTCCCAGTACCATTTGTTGAAAAGACTATTCTCCTACTGAATAGTTTTGGTACCCTTGTCAAAAATCAGTTGGCCATAAATCTAAGAGTTTATTTCTCAATTCCATTTTATTAATCTATATGTTTTCCTTATGCTAGTACTACACAGTCTTTATTACTGTAGCATTACAGTATGTTTTGAAATCTGGAAGTTGTGAGTCCTCCAACTGTTCTTTTTTTTTTTTTTTTCAAGATTGTTTTGGCTATCCTGGGTCATGTGCATTTCCATATGAATTTGCATTTTCTCTATGATCAGCTTGTCAGCTTCTGGGGGGAAACGCCAGCTGAGATTTTGTAGAGGTTGCATTGAATATGTTTATCAACTTGGGAGTATTGCCATCTCAATAATACCAAGTCTTGTAATCAGTGAATATGGAATGTTTTTCCATTTATTTAGGTCTTTAGTTTCTTTAACAATGTTTTGTAGTTTTTAGTGTATAAGTCTTTTACCTCCTTGGTTAAATGTATTCTTGAGTATTTTATTCTTTTTGATGCTATTGTAAATGGAATTATTTTCTTATTTTATTTTAAGTAAATTCTACACTCAACGTGGGGCTTGAACTCATAACTTGAGATCAAGAGTTGCAGTCAGGTACCCCTGGAATTGTTTTCTTTATTTCATTTTCTTTTTTTTTAAGATTTTATTTATTTATTCATGAGAGACACAGAGAGGGAGAGAGAGAGAGAGGCAGAGACACAGGCAGAGGGAGAAGCAGGCTCCATGCAGGGAGCCCGATGTGGGACTCGATCCCGGGTCTCCAGGATCACGCTCTGGGCTAAAGGTGGCACTAAACCACTGAGCCACCTGGGCTGCCCTTAATTTCATTTCTGACCATTCACTGCTAGTTTATAGACATGAAATTGATTTTTGTATGTTAATCTTATATCCTCCAACTATTAGCTCTAATAGTTTGTGTGTGTGCATATTCCTTAAGATCCTCTACATATAAGATCATGTCATCTGTTTATAGAGTTTTACTTCTTCCTTCTCAACCTAGATTCGTTCCATTTATTTTTCTTTCTTAATTGCCCTGGCTAGACCCCAGTACAATATTAAATAAAAGTGATGAGAGTGGACATCTCTGTCTTATTCCTGGTCTTGGGAAAATATTCCATCCTTTCATCATTAAGTAAGTTGTTAGCTGTGGCTTCTTTATAGATGTACTTTATCAAAATAAGTGAATTCCCTTCTAAGTTTGTTGAGTGTTTTCATTATGAAAGGGTGTTGGGTTTTGTCAAGTTCTTCTTCTTATCTGTTAAATGATCTTTTGGGGTTTTATCTTTTATTCTATTAATATGATGTATCACAGTGCTTTTGTAGGTAGAACAAGTCTTGCAATTCTGGGATAAATCCTACTTCTGGTGGGATTTGTATATAAAAAGAGCTTTAGGATGGATTTAGCTTGCTAGTATTTTCTTGAGGGTGTTTGTATCTATAGCATAAAGCATATTGATTAGTAGTTTTCTTGTGATATCTCTGTCTGGTTTTAGTATCAGAGTAATTCTGATGTCATATAATAATTTGAGAAGTGTTCCCTCCTCTATTGTTTTTTGGAACAGTTTGTGAAGGATTGGTTTCCTATTTTGTCTTGAACCCACTCTAATCAGGCTTTTTGCCTGCGCTATTGTGCTGAAACTGCTCTTGTCAAGACTTCCAATGACCTCCATGCTGCAATTCAGTGGTCCATTCTCAGCCATCATCTTACACTCATCAACAGCGTTTGATACAACATTTTCTTCCTTCTTGAAATACTCACTTTTCTTGGCTTCCACACTTCCCTGGTTTTCTTTCGCTTCAATGAACACTCTTTGTGAATCTCCTTTGCTGGATTCTCTCCCTTTATCATATATTTTCATAAAAGGACCACAGGCCTTGACAATTTCTTCTATATTTTCTCAGACTTTTGGTGATTTCATCTGCTCTTCTGAATTTAAACACCAATTACATGCTGAAGACTCCCAAATTTAGAGCCCATATGTGATATCTCTCTGTCTCTGGATTTATATGTCTACTGCCTAGTAGACATCTTAATGTGGATTTTGAAGGTACATCTCAAACTTACCACGTCCAAAATAAAACTTTTGATTTGTGCCATCAAATCCACCAGGTCCTACCATCTTCTCCATCACTATTAACTGCAACTTCATCCTCCCAAATGCTCAGACCAAAAATCTCAGAGTCATCCTTCTTGGCTCCTTTCTTTCTCTCACTCCCTACCCATTGCATTAGTAAATCCTGTTTGGACTACCTTCATATTAACCAGAGTGGCCATCTTTGTGATTAGATTATCACCCTGGTATTTCTCCAGTTGGGATTGTTGTAATACCCTTCTAAATGGTCTCGCTGTTTCTTCCTTTGCTCACCTTCAGTCTGTCCTCAACATAGACACCACATAAGAGTTTTTATCATGAATAGATGTTGAATTTTGTCAGATGATTTTCTGCATCTATTGAAATTATCATGTTGTGGTTATTTGGGCTTTTTGTTTTGTTTTGTTTTGTTTTTGTTTTGTTTGTTTGGGGGTCTGTTATGTGATAAATTACATTGATTTTCAAATGTTAAATCAACTCTGCATTCCTAGAGTTAACCCCATTTAGTCATGGCCTATATTTTTTTTAAGATTTATTTATTTATTCATGAGAGACATGGGGAGAAAGAGGCAGAGACACAGGCAGAGGGAGAAGCAGGTTCCATGTAGGGAGCCTGATGTGAGACTTGATCCCGGGACCCCAGCACCACACCCTGGACTGAAGGCAGGCGCTAAACCGCCGAGCCACCTAGGGATCCCCAACCTATTTTTTTTTCCTATTTTTTATTTAAAATAAGTTCCTTTATAGATATCATATAGTTAGATTGTGATTTTTTTAAATCCAATTTAGCAATGACTCTTTATTTTAGTGCTTGCTTTAGGATTTATAATATATATCTTTAGTTTATATCCCTCTACCTTCAAGTGATACTATACCACTTTACATACTACATTAAAATCTTGTGGATGAGGGCAGCCCCCGTGGCCCAGCGGTTTGGCTCCGCCTACATGGAGCCCGCTTCTCTTCCTCTCCCTCTGCCTGTGTCTCTGCTTCTCTCTCTCTCTCTCTCTCTCTCTCTCTCTCTGTCATGAATAAATAAATAAAATCTTTAAAAAAAATCTTGTGGATGAAATAGATAAAGGATATTAGGAGGTACAAACTTCCAGGTATAAAGTAAAGGAGTCATGGTGAGGACAAATACAGCATAGGGAATATAGTCAAAAAGATCATAAAAACGTTGTATGGTGACAGATGATGATTGCACTTACCATGGCGAGCACTGAGTAATGCATAGAACTGTTTTTTTTTTAATTTTTATTTATTTATGATAGTCACAGAGAGAGAGAGAGAGAGAGAGAGAGAGAGAGAAAAGAGAGAAAGAGAGGCAGAGACATAGGCAGAGGGAAAAGCAGGCTCCATGCACCGAGAGCCCGACGTGGGATTCAATCCCAGGACTCCAGGATCACGCCCCGGGCCAAAGGCAGGTGCTAAACTGCTGCGCCACCCAGGGATCCCTGCATAGAACTGTTGAATCGTTATGTTGTACACTGGAGACTAATAGAACATTTTATGTTAATTATACTTCAATACTAAAACAACAACAACAAAAATTAAAACCTTGTAAGTGTATACTTTCATCTCCCATCCTGGCCTTAGAGCTATATATTGTTGTCATATATTTTATTTTCACGTATGTTATAAGCCCCATGATTCAGTATCGATATTTTTGCTTTAAGAAATTGATTACCGGGGCACCTGAATGGCTCAGTCAGTTAAATGGCTGCCTTTGGCTCAGGTCATGATCCTGAGGTCCTGGGATCAAGCCCCATCTTGGGCTCCCCACTCAACCCTCCCTCTGCCCCTCTCCCTGATCATGCTCTCATGTTCTCTCTCCCTCCCTCAAGTAAATCAATAAAATATTTTTTAAAAAGAAGAAGAAGCTGATTGTCTCTGGGGCACCTGGGTGGTGCAGTTGATTGGGCGTTAGACTCTTGGTTTTGGCTCAGGTTGTGATCCGGGTTCGTGAGATGGAGCCCCATGTTGGGCTCCACGCTCAACATGGAGTCTCCTGAGGCTTCTCTCTCACCCTCTCTTCACCCCTCCCCACTTCTCTCTCTTTCAAATCAATGAATAAATCTTTTTTTTTTTTTTTAAATCTTTCTTTTTTTTTTTTTATTTTTTATGAGAGTCACAGAGAGAGAGAAAGAGGGGCAAAGACACAGGCAGAGGGAGAAGCAGGCTCCATGCACCGGGAGCCCGACGTGGGATTCGATCCCGGGTCTCCAGGATCGCGCCCTGGGCCAAAGGCAGGCGCCAAACCGCTGCGCCACCCAGGGATCCCTGAATAAATCTTTTTTTTAAAGAAATGGGTTATCTCTTAAAGACACTTATTTTTTTTTAATATTTTATTTAAATTCCATGTGCCAACAAATTTATTTTTAATTTTTTTATTTTAAAATAAGCTCTACACCCAATGTGAAGCCTGAACTCACAACCCAGAGACCAAGAGTCACATGCTCCACCAACTGAGCCAACCAAGTGCCCCTCTTAAAGACATTTAAATTTTAAAAAAGACGCATACTTAAGTACCCATCTATTTTTTCTGGTGTTCTTTGTTCCTCTGTATAGAGCCAGATTTCTATTTGATATCTTTTCCTTCTGCCTGAAGGTCTTCTTTTAACATATCCTATAGTGCAAGTCTGCTGGTGGTGAATTCTTTCAGCTTTTATATGTCTGAAAAGTCTTTATTTCACTTTCATTTTTAAAAGACATTTTCCCCAGATAAAGAATTCCAGGGTCACAGTATTTTTCTTTCAGCATTTTAAAGATCTCACTCTACTTGTGTTCTGGGTGGCGGTAAATATGCTGTCATCTTATCTTTGTTTCCATATGTATTATGTATCTTTCCCCTCAGGCTGCTTTTATGATTTTTCTCTTTATCACTGGCTTTAATCAATTAGATTAGGAAGTGCTTTTGCATATTTTTCTTCATATTTCTTGTACTTGGGGTTCATGGAGTTTCTTGTATCTGTGCATTTATAGATTTCACCAAATCTAGAAAGTTTTTGACCATGATTCCTTCAAATATATTTATATATTTTGCTCCTTACTTTTCCTGGGACTTCAAACATACATAAACATAAACATATTAGGCTGCTTGATGTTGTCCCATGGCTCACTGATACTCCATTAATTTTTTACTCTTTTTCTCTCTCTTTATTTCATTTTAGTAGCTCCTGTTACTGTGTCTTCAAGTTCACTAATCTTTTCTTTTCCTTCTGTTAATCTTTCTAGGGTATTGCTCATCAAGACATGCATGGGATTTTTTTTTTTTTATCTCTACACATTCGATTTTGGTCTTTTTTGTATTTTCACAGCTTCCCAGCTTCTTCCTTTGCCTATCTTCAGGCTTTTGTCAGCATGTTAAAATGTAACATGCTACACCTTGGCTCAGAACTTTCCAGTGCCTTCTCGTCTTATTCAGATAAAAAGTCATAGTTTTAAAAATGATCAACAAGACTCTATTACCCTGACTTCATCCATTACCTCTCTGACTTTAAGTCCTTCTCCTACTCTCCATCTGCTCTGACATCATTCTATTCCTGGAAAATATGGGGCATACTTCTACCCCAGGGGTTTTGCACTTGCTTCTAACTCTGCCAGAAATGCTATGTCCCATCCATCCACATGCTTTATCCCTCACCTCTTTCAGGGTCTTCTTAAAATATCACCTCAGTAAGATCTTCCCTTCCACCCCATTTTTAAAACTTCAGTGTCTGCTTATATAGGCATTTCCCGAATCCTTGTTTTATTCTTCTCTATAGCTCTTATCATCACCTTACATCCTGTACCCTTTTATATAATTAATTTTGCTGGTTGTTAGTCTCCCCAACACTGTTAGCTCTGAGAGGGCAGAATTTTCCTCTATTTTGTTCACTGCTTTGCTCTCAGCTCCTAGCACAGTAGTACCAGGCACATAGCAAACACTCAAATATTTGTTAAGTGAATGAGATGGATGAGATTTTTTAAGTGAATAAATGAGAGCCTGTTGGCACATGGGGTAGAGGGAGAGTTTAATAAAAAAAGGGGGGGGATTAGCACATATTATGGAGCTGTTTCCAAAATAATTTTTCTTTTATTATCAAAATATTTTTCCAGGGCAGCCCCGGTGGCACAGCGGTTTAGAGCCGCCTGCAGCCCAGGGTGTGATCCTGGAGACCCGGGATCGAGTCCCACGTCAGGCTCTCTGTATGGTGCCTGCTTCTCCCTCTGCCTGTGTCTCTGCCTCTCTCTCTCTCTGTCTCTATGAATAAATAAAATAAAATCTTAAAAAAAATATATATTTTTTCCATATGACTTAATTCTCATCACCAAGAGACTTAGTCTCCATTATAAATATAACAAAACTCCACTAAAGGAGTTTTTTTTTCTTTTTAAGATTTTATTCATTTAATCATGAGAGACACACAGAGAAAGGCAGAGACACAGGCAGAGGGAGAAGCCGGCTCCCTGCAGGGAGCCTGATGTGGGACTCGATTCCAGGACCCCAGGATCATGACCTGAGCAGAAGGCAGACGCTCAACCACTGAGCCACCCAGGTGTCCCACCACTAAAGGAATTTGAATCACAGTCTTGGACCAGCTAAGTAGCAGCACTGGGACTTGGACTAGCACCCTCTGTCAGATGCCATGATTGAGGTTAATATCCAGTTAGCAACAGCCTTAAGGGACAGGTCTTAGGCTCCTTTCAACTTTGATAGTGTTTGTGACCATTTCCCCAAAGAAGAAGCAGAACTTCTACCACAGACTTGATATAAGCAATTCCCTGTTTCTGAGTTACAGCAACCTAGGAAAACTCCAGCAAGGCAGAGTGAGCACACCACCTGCGGATACCCTTGAGAGCCTGGGACTTATTTTTAGCCTGAATAGGAAAAGTGCCGAAAATCTTCTAGGAGAGTTGGCAGCTGGCGGGCTGCTGATACAGCTGTGTTTATGTAAGCTGATGGCAGAGGAGAGTATGAGGATTAGCAAGGAGGCAGGAGGTGCTGGGTCCACCTGTACCCTTGCTGATGCTCTGACAGCCAATGCCTTTTGTTGGAAAGTTATGGATAAAAAACTATTGTTAAGGAGAGAGGGACATGCGGATCATTTGGAGCTTGCAGAGAGTATGGAAGCACCTGGCTGCCCCGAGTCAGAGCACTGGTTGAAGTGGTCCCTTGGATCTGTCCGCTGGTTCTTGGCCTCTTCCTACTTTTATCCAGGAGTAAATAAAAGAACAGAGATGCATTCACATGATGCATCTAGAAAGCTTACCAGTACATTGGATTTGGAACATATTTCTCAGACATGCCAGGTGAAAGCAATCTCTAAAACCTCATTATATAGAAAGTTGTCAAATAATGGGCTCCTGTTCTCTCATAGAGGCAGCAGAATAAAAAAGTCATCTGTGGACTCTCCTGAGGAAAATCAAGGCTGAAACTTTTTCTAGTAGAGATTTTTTTTTACATTTAGTTATAAAATTTTTCAAATATAAACAAAAGTAAAGCAAATAGTAATACTGAACCCTTAGGTACCCTTCACTCAGCTTTAACAGGTAGCATAGCAGCCTTGTTTCATCTGTTCCCCCACCCACCCTGAAATTATTTTCAACAAATCCCAGACAGCACATCATTTTATCTGAAAATATTTCAGTATGTACCTCTAAAACATAGAGAATTGGGATCCCTGGGTAGCTCAGCGGTTTGGCACCTGCCTTTGGCCCAGGGTGTGATCCTGGAGTCCCCGGATCGAGTCCCACATGGGGCTCCCTGCGTGGAGCCTGCTTCTCCCTCTGCCTGTGTCTCTGCCTCTCTCTCTCTCTCTCTCTCTCTCTCGCTCTGTGTGTGTCTCTCATAAATAAATGAATAAAATCTTTGAAAAATAAAATAAAATATAGAGAATCTATAAAAAATAAACAACCACGATACTATCTTCACATTTTAAAAACAATGAACAATTTTGTTTTTTTTTTAAGATTTTATTTATTTATTCATGAGAGACACACAGAGAGAGAGAGAGGCAGAGACACAGGCAGAGGGAGAAGCAGGCTCCATGCAGGGAGCCCGATGTAGGACTTGATCCGGGGACTCCAGGATCACACCCTGGGCCAAAGGCAGGCACTAAACTGCTGAGCCACCCGGGGATCCCTACAGCGAACAATTTCTTAAGATCAACTATACAGTGTTTAGATATCCTGGTTTGTCTAAACAAGCTTTTTTTTTTTTTAACCTTCACTGTGTTTATTTTTTAAAATTTATTTTTATTTATTTATGATAGACATAGAGAGAGAGAGAGGCAGAGACACAGGCAGAGGAGAGGGAGAAGCAGGCTCCATGCCGGGAGCCCGACGCGGGACTCGATCCCGGGTCTCCAGGATTGCGCCATGGGCCAAAGGCAGGCACGAAACCGCTGAGCCACCCAGGGATTCCCCCCTTCACTGTGTTTAAATCAAGATCTCAAAAAAGATTCACTTCTTTTCCTTTTTGCAATTTATTGCTGAAGAAAGCAGGTCATTTTTCCTGTAGAGTTTTCCACAGTCTGGATTTTTCCAATCACATTCCTCATGGTGCTGTTCAACATATTCCTCTGTAAATGTATTAATTTGTTAACTGCCAATTTGTTTCCTATAAATTGGAGGTTAGATCTAGATATTTGATCAGGCTGAGGTTCAATTATTTTTTCTTTTCCTTTTTTTTTTTAGAGAGAGAGAGAGCCCACGCACGTGAGCAGTGGGGGAGGGACAGGCGGAGACAGAATCTCAAGCAGATTCCTTGCTGAGCACAGAGTCTAACACCAGGCTTGATCGACCCTGAGATCATGACGTGACCTGAAATCAAGGGTTGGATGCTTAACCGACTGAGCCACCCAGGCACCCTGGCACAGGTTCAACTCTGTGGCAAAAAATATTATGTACCAACTGGCTGGCTCAGTTGGTAGAGCATGCAACTCTTGATCTTAGGATTGTGAGTTTGAGCAATACTTTGGGTGTAGAGATTACTTTAAAAGATACGTCATAGGTAATGCTATGTACTTCCACCAGAGGCAGAAAATGTTTGGTTTCATTTGTGGTGTTAGCAGTCTAGAATCATTGCCTGGACTCCATTAATTGATGCCTAATGAGTTTTAAGGAATAAATGTGGCTGTGACGGCTGTCTCTGGGCAGTGCATTCGGAAGAGCATTTCCTGGAGAATGTGTTGTTTGTTATTTCTGAGTCATGAAAACAGCCCTGAAAGCCTGCCCTGGTGGCTGCACTGCGAGGCTGATCCTGGGCACTTTAGGAAACCTTGGGCTTGGTATGTCCGGTCAGCTGTGTGGGGTGTTATGACGGTCTTCCCCACTAGAGGACACTGTGGCTCCAGGTCTTCACGTGGCTCCCAGTCAGTCCTGCAACTGAGAGGCCTCTCAGAAGGCCAAACCTTTGGTGTGCATTTATTAGGCACCAACTGTGTGCCTCTTGTATCAAAAAGAGCGATGAAAAGAGGTCAAACACAAAGTCCTGTGGAATAGTTTCCCAAGGTAGTTTCATTGTATTTTTCTTTAAGGATAAACAGAGGTATTTCTACATCTGTTAGAAACCACTTTAGCCCCCCACAGGGATGGCTGCTTCCAGCTGTAAACCACAAATTTGGTTACGTGGTGTTGGATTAAAAAAAAAAAAAACAAAACTGTGATATATGGGCTTTTTGGAATATGAATGTATCCAAGAAAGATGCCAAAGTGTATTCATCTCTGAAATAATTTATTCATCTATTCAACACCATGTATTGAGTGAGTATCCAGGGGGAAAAGGGAGGGAGAAATGATTTTACTTACAGAGAGCTACTCTGTGCCAGGCACTGCCCCATCCTTTTTTTTTTTTTTTTAAAGGTTTTTTATTTATTTATTTATTTACGATAGTCACAGAGAGAGAGAGAGAGAGGCAGAGACACAGGCAGAGGGAGAAGCAGGCTCCATGCACCGGGAGCCCGACGTGGGATTCGATCCCGGGTCTCCAGGATCGCGCCCTGGGCCAAAGGCAGGCGCCAAACCGCTGCGCCACCCAGGGATCCCTCCTTTTTTTTTTTTAATTTATTTATTTATGATAGTCACAGAGAGAGAGAGAGAGAGAGAGAGAGAGAGAGAGAGAGAGAGGCAGAGACATAGGCAGAGGGAGAAGCAGGCTCCATGCACCGGGAGCCCGATATGGGATTCGATCCCGGGTCTCCAGGATCGCGCCCTGAGCCAAAGGCAGGCGCCAAACCGCTGCGCCACCCAGGGATCCCTGCCCCATCCTTTTTATCTACATCCTCGAAAGATGTGTCTAGCAGCTTCATTTAAGTTAAAGGAAACTGAGTTCCACTGAGCCTAAGTGAACTAACTGGGTGAAGGTTATCCTGCCAGATGCAAATGGAGGTCTGTAAATAAATATGTTTGTTTCCACTAACCCCATAGACGCCACACTGACAGCATGATACTGGAGAACAGAGAAAGTGTGGCAATGACAAAGGACAAAGGACAGGATTGTCCTTATGGAGGTCATGATGTAACACAGACGTTATAACAGACACATGATCACAGGTCCCCTAATACGCGGGCACCCTCACCACCCCCTGCTATGGTACTATCCTTCTACAGGGGAGGGCCCACTGACCACCAGCCCAGGCATCACCGGGGCTCTGCAGGACTAACTGCCCACTCACCCTCACCCCATCTGCCCTGTGACCCAGGCTTTTGGGGGCATCTGCATGACTCAGACCATGACCACCAACCCACCTGGAATATGTAGCAAAACCAAGATAGAGATGGCTTCGTCGGCTCACAATCTGTAGTTTCATGGAGGAAGACAGGAAGACACATGCATGATCAAGCAAAAGCAATGAGTTCTTGAAGATTCTGTGCAAGGGGCACCTGGGTGGCTCAGTCGGTTAGGCATCTGCCTTCAGCTCAGGTCATGATCCCTGGGATCGAACTCCATGTCTGGCTCCCTGCTTTGTGGGGAGTCTGCTTCTCTGCCCCTTCCACCTGCTCTTAAACTCTCTCTGTCTGTCTCAAGTAGATAAATAAAATCTTTTAAAAAATTCTGTGCAAATAATTTAAGATGCCCTTCCAGTTATTCATATTTTCGAGCCCACTTAACCATTCCCCAGCCTTGTCCCTGTTGCCTCGTAGTTCAGCCCTGGCAGCACCGCTGAACTCACATCATAAGAGTCCAAGCTGTGTAATTGACTAAATGCAGTCAGATACATTAAGGAGAGAGAGTGACAGCTGGCAGCTGGGAAAATGAACTAACTGGCTTAAGCTAGGAAAGAAGATACAGGTGGCAGGTGTCTAAAGAAACACAGGAGCGCTTGGAGAGGCTCAATCCCGAATGCCACTACAACCTCAGGCAATCACAGCTGCAAGGTTCTGAGATGAGGACAAGCGTGGGTGTGCTTTAAGCCAGCACCCTCTTCCAAACCAGCCCTAGGATAATGAATGAGCCATCAGCCAGTGCCTTTGCTCTCTGAGGAAAGGACCTCCCTCTGCAGACGATCCCTCTGCAAACACAATTGTGCCTTGGGAACCATCTGGCAAATGTGCCCGTTCCTTCAGCGGTTCTGGTATTTCCCTGACTTGCAGCCCCTTTTTCTTGGATATAAATTGTTGCAGCAAGCCAAACCAGCAGAATGCTTACAGTGCTTCATAGGCTTTCCCCGAGCCTGGTTAACCCCATGATTCGCAGCCTATGAGGCTGCTCACAGCTAATGGATATCTCGGATGCAGGCATTCTCTGTGCTGTTCTTATGTATTTTGGAGTATGCAGAGCAGGCATGAGAGCTGCAGACCATAGCTGCAGCAATCAGATTGAGCGCATTTCTGTTGCAGGACGTCCTTCACGGAGAAGGGACAGGTTAACTCCATCTCTCTGCAGAGGACCCAGACAGTTCCCCAAGGAGCCACAACAGGCTGCCACAGCTGTAGGACAAATCACGTGCTCTGGCCACACACAGGAGGATGCCCAGCAACCCTGACTGCCAGCCGCTGGGCCCCATTTTGCAGAGAGCCATGTTCCTCTTCTGACCTGGCCTGATGGCTTGCGAGGCTGGAAAATTGTGGGTCACCTTGAGGCCACTTCAGCCATCCCATTTCCAGCCTGCTTCACTGATTCTAGTTCAGAGAACAGATAAAGGCAGGAGATGGAAGGGGAGAGTCTTGTTAGTCTCTCATATCCCTGGTGATGTGTTTCATGGACCGGGAGGGCAAGCTGAGCCATCAATCATAAGCCCCCTTACCCCCATCCGGGGAGTACTGGATTGTTCCAGAGGGGTAGAAGAGAAAGTAGTCAATGCAAAGACTCCCAGAATGTCCCCATCACCTAACAACAAGTAGGCAGTTTCTATGCAAATTTACACCTTCTTGCCTTAGTACATGCAGTTCCCTCTGTCTTGAATGCATCAAGCCTTCATCCACCTGGCAAACTCCTACTTAGTCTTTTAAGATCCAGCTCCAGCATCACCTCTTTGGACCCCCTTTCTGCTACCACATACTTTGCATACATCTCTACTCAGCATCAGTAGCATCGTACCTGAAGGATTTTGTAGCGTGTCTTTTCTATCTGTACTAGAGCTCACTGTGGGCAGAGACTATGTCTCATTCATCTCTGTGTCCGGAGCCTCAGTCTGCAAAGATGTTTACAGGCACTGTTTTGGAATGGCAAGTCGGAGATCGTGGGATTTTGAGATGGATTCTTCTCGCAATCATAAGAGTCCAAAGAGTGGCTCTATGGCTAAAGAGTGACAGAGCTTGGACAAGAACCCAGGTCTGCTGACTCCTGAGCCTGCTTGCAAGTACTAAGGAATTACATCCTGATCTGTATTTCCCCCATCCAGCCGGGGTGGAAGGGGTAATGGGAAGTGAACAAGCTACTGGGCAAGTGGCAGGAGGCAGAAGGATCCAAGTGACCCAGTCATATTTCAGGGCTGGGGAGAGGTCACAGCTCATCTAGTTTGACCTCTGCATTTACAGATGAGAAAATGGAGGCCTACAGAGTTGAGGTGCTTTGGTCAAGGTCATACAGCAAGCTGATGGCAAAGCAAGGAGAATGCACGCCTCCTGATCCCCAGGAGAGCTGAGAGTTATCCTCCCACCCAAGAGAGATGAGAGAGAGGATGGCCAAGCCCTCCTGACCAGCTGCTATCCGAGGGGCAGGTCCCTGGAGTCCTCCATTCTTCTGGGCTTTTCTTTCCCTCTCCTGGTGGCACAGCACTTAAGTAGGGTGCGTTCTGCATAAATAATAAAGAACACTTTCCTTCCAGGGAGGAAGGCCGTGTCTGGGCAGGCGGTATGACAGATGGTATTTACAATGTGCGCGGAGAAGTTCTCACACAGCCTCACTTGGGCCCTGTGGCTGAGAGAGGGAGGAAGCAGATCTGAGTGCCCACCGTCTCACTCCCCTGCTTAGTGTTCCCAGGTGGCTGCTGCTGCTGTGTCCCCATCCTCAGAAAGCCTGCCTCATGGGCCCCAAGGCATTCTTCACTGCGGCCCCTCACTGGAGGAGGTGCAGGATCAATGATGTTCTTTCCCAGGGTAGGCCCAGAAAGTCCTCTGAGGCCAGATGCTGGGTAGATTTCTTGGGAATTCTGACCTCTGGGATGCCTTCCTTTGGCCTGGAGAAGTTAAATAGGACAGGTTTATTCATTGAGCAAATATGTTTTGAGGGCTTTCTATGTGCCCCAAATTGTTCTAGGGAGTCATGGACACTGCCATAAGTGTATAAAACCAAATCCTTGCCCTCATGGAGTGTGCACTCAGTGGAAAGGCTTACCCTGGGCCTCGTGGCTGCACTGCTGGTTGAACACCTTCATCTGAGCCTGGCACTGTGCAGTGGTGAATGAAAGCAAACCGTCCCCCTCCTTCTGGGAGGATATTGCACAGGTAGCTGAAGAGAAACAAAGCAGAGAAACAAACCAGTGGCTTTTTCCCTAAAGCCCCTGACGCACACCAGCCTGCACCTCGACAAGCCGCACTTGGACACCCCGATTTAACCCCGTCTGGTCACCCTGGGAGAAGATTGGTAGTTGGGGCCAAGGACACTCATCAGGTTTTTCTCCCCCCATTCACTCTTAAAATAAGAAATTTGGTGAGAGGAATGGAGACTCATACCTCCTCTGGGCCCAAGTGTCCCTATTTGTAAAATGGAGGTAATTGTACCTATTCTGCTTACCTCAAGAAGGCCAGCTTTTGGGGGATGAAATGGAATGACAAACGTAGAAGTGCTTTGACATAAAGGCAGCAGGCATACAATGGTATTTTTATTATGCAGAAGAATCTTTCCTCCATAACATAAAACTCATTCCTCATTGGGGGCTGAGAATAATAACTATGTAGTTAGACTTCATGTCATATCAACAGACAAGCTCTGTTTTTCATTAAACAGACATTTGTTTGACTCCTATGGTGTGCAGTGTCGCATATTGTGACGGATGCAAAATTGAACAGGCCATAACCTCTCCTTTAAGGAACTTACATTCTTGGATAAAGAAGATAAAACTTAGAGGAAGGCGTGGTCCTTTTGGGCTGGAGGGTTAAGGAAAGGCTTTAGGAAGGAGGGGCATGCAACAGAGAGGTGCACTTGATTGAACAGGCTGCTTCTCAGGGAGACTCGACCTACCTCTCCCATAACCAAAGGCCCCACATTGTGTCAGAGGCCCAACCACAGTCCAGAAGTGGCCCCCTGGGGAGCCAAGCTCTGAGGAGATGCCAGAGAAGGACACCGAGAGCCAGCAAAGCAGCTGATCCTCTCCCTGAACATGTGGTTGGCTACATTTTGGAACCGGGAGAGTTTCCTCTGTGCCTTTCTGAGCTTCGCTTTCGGGAGCCCACGCCTCTCTTTGAAAGGGTTTGGTGTCTGTGAACCTAGACATCTTTCCGTAATGATTTAAGTGACTCGGCAACAAGGGGGCCCTGGCGGGAGTGAGAAAGGAAGAGACGAAAGGAAGGCAGCGTTGTGCTGTTTGATCTCCAAGACAGCGGGCAATAAGAGAAGAATTTAGGATCCGGGATGGAGGGTGGTTGGATTCCAAGCGGCTGTCTCCTCCCTGAGCAGCGTCCGCTGTTTGGACTTGCAGGCTTCAAACAAGACTGGGGGATTCCTGGAAGACAAAAGAATTCAGGGCTGGGGCTTGGATCTCAGTCAAAAATAACTCATGTCTTCATCTCAGGCAAGCAAACTGGCGGCAGTTCAGGGCTGTTTGCAGGTTTCTCAGAAGATCACAGCTCCACGTGGTGAGAGGGGACTATAGGGGTCAATTTGGGTTTGCTTTGGGGAGAGAAAGGGCCTTGTGTGGTTCATGCCTGACTGAGGGAGACCTAAGAATGGGAGACTGTGTTGGAGAAGAGGCCTAAGCCAGAGAAGTTCTGGAGAAAATCATCCCTACCCACCCCTCCACCCACCCTGCCACCCCTTCCACGCCCCACTGCCTGTTCACCCCCTCCTCTGCGCTGCCATTTGCTTTGGGGGTATTACAGCCCTCACTGTCCCTTCCCTGGCTTCTCATTAGCTCATGTGGTCCACAAACTCCTTGGCTCCCCTTACCCAGCTTCCCTCTCCCAGTTGTTCCCCGTGCCTTTCCGAGCTCACCACCAGCAACCCATTGTCCTAGCCCCCAGGTTCAGAGCATCCCATCCTTAAAAACTACTCCTCCCTCTCTTGGTGGGTGTACATTAGAGACTCAGCCTCCAAATAGCTCTTCCTCTTCCCTCCTTCCTTTTCTCACTGAGCTGTAATCAGAGGATTATCTGATTTTCTCCTGGGAGGCCAAGGCCTGGGTCTTACTCCCTTTTGTATTCTCAGCACCTCGGCCAGGGTCTGGCAAATAAGGGACACTTGCAATGTGTTAGTTGAATTGCGCTCTTGAGCTGCTGCCAACTTTATCTAAAATGCTGTTCCAGTTAGAAGCTATCACTGCCTCCCCATTGCCCCCTGGGCGAGGGCCCCTCCCTCAGCTTGGCACTCAAGGACCTCTGTGACCTGGTTCTCAGCACCTGGCTGTGTGGTTGTTCCCAACACAGTCAGTGGCTTTCCTCACCTCTGCACCTTTGCTGTGGTGATTCCTTCCATCCAGAAACCCTTCTACACTGTCTACCCTAAAGCTGCTGCATCTTTCAAGGTTCATCTCTTAACTGAGCTCAAACTACTCTCCCTCAGGCTCCTCTCCTGTCCCGCAACACTCCTAAGAGTGTCTTGTTAGAAACTGTGAGGGAGGTCCTGGGTGTAGAGCACTTACAATATGAAGAGCAGGGTACCAATCAGTGCCAATTGGCCCTTGTTTGCTGTCACCTCCCACCAGACCTCACCTCCCACCAGACCAGTTCTCTGAGGGCAGGGCCCCCGTACAGTCATCTACAGGTGCCTGGCACATGACAGCCATTCATCGAAAGTGAGCAGGCACAAATGCCTCTGTCTGCAGAGTGGCACTGAATGTGCTGGTCCTCAGGCTGTCCTAGGCTGGAGTGGCCCAGAAGCTATCAGATAGCCTGGCCACTCCCATCCCTCAGAGGGAGTCCCATTGAGGTGTACCTAACTGCAGATTCCCAGGGGCTGAGGGGTGAAACAGGCTGGCTGATGAGGCTGAGGCTACCATGAAGTCTAAAGGGGAGAGTAGATTGTTACAGCCCACCTCTGAAGCCAGAGGGCCACTCGCCTTCCAGTGGGGGCCAGGGAAAGGGAAGCAGTGTCCTGACTGGAGGCTTCTGGTTAGCAGTTGGGAATTCTTTTCTAGGATACTTTTGGTGCATGCATGTGGGTGCAATGTTCCTAGGGCAGACAGAGAAACAAGACGCCCTCCCCTAATTGCTGCTGTGCTCATGACCCCTTCCCTGGATGGCATCTCCCATCTTCCTATGCTCAGGCCAGTCTCCTCCTATCTTCCATGTTACAGCCGAAGGAAGTCTCTCTTTTTTTTTCTTTTTTTAAAGATTTATTTATTTATTTGAGAAAGAGAGAAAGCAAGAGTGAGCACACAGTGGGGAGGGACAGAGGCAAAGGAAGAGAAGGATTTAAGCAGACTTTGTGCTGAGTGTGGAGCCTGACGTGGAGCTCAATCCCAAGACCCTGAGATCAGGTCATGATCTGAAATGAAGAGTCTGATACTCAACTGATTGTGCCACCCAGGCACCCCTGGAAGGGTATTTATTTATTTATTTATTTGAGAGAAAAAGAGAGCATGTATACATGTGTGTGAACAGGAGAGGGGCAGAGGGAGACAGACAGAGAGAGAGAGAGAGAGAGAGAGAGAGAGAGAGAATCTTAAGCAGATACCATGCCCACCATGGAGCCCAACGTGGGGCTGGATCTCACCCGCCTGAAATCATGACCTGAGCCAAAAATCAAGTCAGATGCCTAATTGACTGAGCCACCCAAGAACCCCCAGAAAGATCTTTTAAATTATTACTCTGCTGATCACAGTCCTTCTGTGCCTCCCCACAGACCTTAGGTAAAGTCTAAGCTCCTTTCTCAGGAAACCCACAGCCCTCTGCACTGTCCCTTCCAGCCTGGGCTCCTCACAGAAAGCACCCTGCCCTCATGGCCAGCCAGGCCAGGTTCCTTATAGTTCCCCTGCCATACTACATTGCTTCACAGGCCCAGCCTGTGCCTGGGCTGTTCTCCCTGCCTAGAATGCCTTCTCTTCAGGTTTCTCATTTTGCTTTGTTCTGAGGACATTTTCTTTAGCAAGTCTTCTTAGACCCTCAAGAAACCCGTCCTTTGGCTTTCTATACTCCTTTGGCCTTCCCTGACTGTCACCTCCAGATAAACACTTTCTGGAGGGCAGGGTCCAGACCCGATTTATTTCTAGATTCCTGAAGCTCTGCCACTGGCACTCAGTAGGAACTCAGTAAAAGTTTAGAGTACCGGGGCACCTGGCTGGCTCAGCGGTTGAGTGTCTGCCTTTGGCTCAGGGCGTGATCCTGGGGTCCTAGGATGGAGTCCTGCATTGGGCTCCCCCAGTGGAGCCCACTTCTCTCTCTGCCTCTCTCTGTGTGTCTCTCATGAATAAATAATATCTTAAAAATAAATAAAAATAAAAAATAAATGTTCAGAGGATGGAGCCTGCTGAGGTCCCTTCTACCTGAGGGTAGTACAGAGTTGGCGCTGCTGTTGAGAGGTGCCCCTGGGCTGAAGAAACTGAAGGGGACCTGGGGTCAGAACACTGCCCAGGGCTGCTGGGCATCTCTGCAGAGTGGCTAATGCCTCTCTAAGCCCTTGTTCCCCTCACCCCACCCCAGGCTTCCTGGATGACTTGTCCAGTCCCAGAGATCTGAGTCTAACACAGCCAGCCCCCAGACAGGTCATGTAAATGATATCCAGAGGGTGGGGAGGAGGCAGTGATATTGACCTCAGAGCCCCATGCTTCCTTTTGTCCTTCTGGGCTTCTTTCCCCAGAGAAGGAGGCCTCTCTTCTGTCCCCCTGAAGGCTGTTTTCAAAATCACACCCTAGGCAGACAGTTTTATTTACAAGGAAATCTTGGCAGGATCTTGACTTGTTAGTAGAGTAGGGATGGGGGAGGGTGGTGAGAAACAAAAATAGTTGAAATGATCACACTTTCTGAAACCGAGATGAAAATTGGTGTCTGTAGCAAACTCACCTAATTAGAGTGGAGTTAATTTCCTCCTCTGTGTTTAAGGGGAATAGTCATTATCGGGTGAGATGGTCACAGGTTGGATTCTGGGGTTGGGGTTGTGTGTCTGCTTTATGATGATGTGAGCATTAAATGCAACTTTCACCGATGGAAGAGTGTCCCTTTCTGACAGGAGGGTGGGGGGGGGAGCAAAGACCAGTGAATAGGTGGGTGTTGGGTGATGGGAAGAGGACTGGAAGGGGACTGACTGACCAGGAGTGAGTCCCTGGGCCTCTTGGGAGAGAGAGATGGCATCTGTCCCAGTTGACCACTGGACCAGTTTGCAGGCAGAGCCTCTGCTTCTGGGAGGCAGTCTCCTGGGAGCACTTTCCTGCAGGGAAACAACACCCCTTTTTAAAAAGATCCCCTGTTCCTCTGGTCTGACTTCACTACTACTTGCTTTAGTTTCTTTACCTCCCCTCTCCCCGTTGGGCAGTTTTCTGGGCTTGCCTCTGTCAACCAGGTCAAACGCAGCCAGGGCACTGTCACAGGGCTCCCTTGTAGGGAGGACGAGATTGAAGATTTGGGGTCCCCGCCGGCCATCTCTGACTTCTCCCATCCCCGAATTACTGGGCGTCTCTGGACCTCCCAGAATCTGAGACCAAAGGGAGGGGAAGCGAGACTGAAGGGTGTTCAGGGTCCAGTCCTCCCAGCATCCCGCCCCCAATTCACTCCCAGTTAACCCCGACATCGCCAACGTACTGAAAGCCTCGCCCCTGCCTCCTTCACGCCTCTGCAGTCTCCGAGTGGTCGTTAACCCGGTGGGTCTTGGGGGGTGGGCACGGCCCCATCCAGGCCCCGAGACCGTCCCGGCCCGGGATGGAGGCCGAAGGGAGCGCGGCACTCCCCGGGCGGTGCGGCCACTCGCCCGCCGGCCCCGCCGCAGCCCGGCCCCCGCCCCCGCCCCTCCCCGGGCCGCGCCGCCCGGACCGAGCTGGCTCCCGCGGTGGCGCCCGGGGGCTGGGGACGGCGGTCCCCGGGAGCAGCCCCGCCCCGCCCCGCCCCGCCCGCGCCCGCGCCCGAGGAGTCCGCGGGGAGGAGGAGACTCGCGCGCAGAGCGGGGGCCGCGGGGAGCGGGAAGGGAGCGCGGGGAGCGCGGGAGCGCGGGGAGCGCGGGGCCGGGGCCAGCCCAAGGGCGGCCTCGCCCGGGAGCCGGCGCGGGGGCCGGGGCGGAGGCGGAGGAGGCGGAGGCGGAGGCGGGGGCCGGCGCGGCCGCGGCGCGGAGAAGTTTGGCGGCGGGAGGCTGGGCGTCCCGCGGCGGCGAGGCGGCGAGGCGGCGAGGCGGCGGCGCGGGGGCCGGGGCCATGGGGGCGGGCGCGGGCGCGGGCGCGGGCGGATGGGCTGGCGCGGAGGCGGCGGCGGCGGCGGCGGCGGCGGCGGCGGCGGCGCGGCGCGCTCAGAGCCCCCGGAGCGGCGCGGCCGGCGCGGCGCGAAGTTAGCCCGGCGCCCCGGGACGAGCCCCGCAGCCGCCCGCCCGCCCCGGAGCTCGCGCCGGCATGGGCGAGCACCCCAGCCCGGGCCCCGCGGTGGCCGCCTGCGCCGAGGCGGAGCGCATCGAGGAGCTGGAACCCGAGGCCCAGCAGCGGCCGCCCGCGGCGCCGGAGGACGTGAGTGCCCCTTCCCCGGCCCGGGCAAACTTTCTGGGGGGCCCGGAGGGGAGCTGCCCCCGTCTCGCCCCCGTCTCGCCCCCGTCTCGCCCCCGCGGGGCAACTTGGAGGTTTCAAGGTGACGCGGGAGCGCCCCGGATTGGCCGGGTCCCCGCGGGCGGGAGGGGGCGGAGGGACCGGAGTCCCCCAGACGCGCGCCACCCCCGCTCGGGCTCGGGCTCGGCTCGGCTCGGGCTCGGGCTCGGGCTCGGCGGCTTCCCCGCGGGACGCAGCCCGGCCGCTGCGCAGGGGACCGGTCGGCCGCGGAGCCCTCTCCCCGCGGCTGGTGCAGTGCCCGGGACACGGCGTTTTCCCGCAGAGGCGGCCGCGTCGCAGCAGGGACTCCCCTCCCCTCCCACTCGCGACCTGCGGCCCCCGGGGCCCGGGGAAGCAGCGAGCGCCGCAGAGTCCGCGGTGCCTGGCCGCGCCGGCCGGTCTGGCCACCGCCTTCCTCCCCTCCGAATGAGCCACCTCCCGGCCCCGGCCCGCCCGAACCGCCCCGGCCCCGGCGCGACGCGGATGAAGGCAGCCGCTCGCCCGGCCCGAACCGGCCGGAGGACGGAGAGTGCCGGGAGCGGTGCTGCTTCCAGAAAAGAGCCCGGGAGTCCCGGGCCGGGTCTAGTGCCGGCGACCGTCCGCGGGGCGAGGGTGGGGAGGGGCTGCCCCAGAGGGCTTCCCTGCCGTCTGCCGCTGGAGTCTCCTTCCCTCCGCCCGGGGAGCCCTGGGAGCTGCACTTGCTTCGGCTACTCGCTCCTGAGGTTAACCTGCAAGCAGAGGCGACAGCCTGGAGACTCTCTGCCCTGCCGTAGCCCTCTGTCAGGGTAGGGAAATGGAGTGAAGCCAGGACCCTAACCCGCAGCGAAGGAGCCTCGGGGGAGCTTCACCTCTTCCCTCCCCTTTGGCCGCCTGGGTTAAACCCCTCACCTGCTTCTGGCCCCAAGCCCCAGCACCCACCCCTCTCATGCATGGGGCACTTAGATCCAGCCTTGGAAGAGACCGGTTAGATTTCGGGGCATTCCGGAGACCCCTCCTCCCAAACCGCAGGCAAAGGTTAGTGTTTATTCAGGGCTGAGTTGTCCACAGTAGGGGTCTCTGGCCCCCGAGAGCTGAGGCTATTGCAGCAGGGGGTGCGCTCCCCGGTGTGCGAGTAGACATGGACACAAGCTTTAGGCAGAACTTATTAGAGGCCCTTGGACAGAGTTGGACGCCTTTATTTAGTAATTGTTGAGAATCCCCCTCCTTCAGCTTATGCCTCCTCCCGCCTGTCTCCAAGAGAGGGACAAACCCCCCCCCACCTCAGTTCCCTCTCTTTGCTTAGTGCAGCCTCATTTGGGGAGCTCTTCCCAGGTTTCCCCTGGTGTCTTGCGGGTTCCTGAGTCTGGGGAGCAGATGGGAGGCTATGCCAGAAATATCAGGGGGCTAGAGAGACCTTGGTGATAAGTGTGTGTTTCTCTCTCTCTCTCTCTCTTTCTCTCTCTCCTCTTCCTTTTCTTCTGCATGGCCTCCCTCTCTACCAGCACTGGAAAGTCCTGTTTGATCAGGTACGTGAGCAGTTAAATCCCCCCACTTCCTTCCAGCCCTCCCCACAATCAGTCTCCCTGCTTGCGTGGGCTTCCCTAGCTCCGCACTCCTGAGACGGTGACGTTGGGGGGAGGCGTGGCTTAGTGCATCTCTGAAACTGATCGACAGGGCTCTCCACGGCTCTCCAGGTTGCAGGAGTAGGCGGTGGGCTCCCCTGAGAGATCCTTCCCTGCCTCCTCCCAACTCGGCCTCACCAGAGCTGGGTCTGTACCATGTAGAAATTGCACAATAGGTATTGGAAGCCTGGGACATTTCCCGTATGCCTGGGGAGACCGCAGCCCGGACTGGGGAGGTGGGGGAAGGGCTTAGGTTAACATCCCGTCTCCTTCTTTACCTCCACCTTCAAAGATCCCTGGCCACCACTGAAGTCAAACCTCTGCTGTCCTTGGAGGGTGACTCACAGTTTGAGCTCTTTTGAAAGCTGACTCTAACTTTGCGGAAGGGGTGAGAGAGTTCTGTGAAATAGTGTGTGATTGTTTGCAACGCCTGGAGTCTATAGATGTGCGGAATGGTGTTGGGAATGCCAACTTCGGAATCTGTTGGTGGACATTTGACCTTCAGCAAGGAAACAGTTTCTTTGTTGCTTAGTACCGGTGCTAAGCGCTTACGTATATTTCCCTCTCCATTCCACCCCGATGCAGAGGAGAGGAGGCCAGGGATGTCCCAGCACAGGGGAAGTGGTGAGTGCTGTGGTCCTGCAGTGATGTAAGCATGATTGTGCCATGAAGTGTGTGCAACTTTAAGAGCCCTGCTGGGTTGGAGGAGAAGAAGCTGAGGAAGTAGCTTGGACCAGACCTTATCCTATTGTAGGCAGTGGGGTGTTGGCAAAAAAAAAAAAAAAAAAAAAAACTGACAGCTTGGGCTTCAGACAAATTTAGTGTGAGGAACCTACCAAAGGCTGGTGCCCAGGTGGTCCTGAAAGCTGAGAAGTCATGGCAGGCCAGAGGCAGGGCTTGGGGGGTGTCATCCACCTTAGCGGGAGTTTTGGCTGTGGTTTGGGGAACATCCACCGGCTCCTGTCCCAGTGGGGTGGCGCATCTCTCCCTCTGCTCCCACGGGACACCCACTCTCCCTCCAGTTCCTAAGAGCACAGCAGCTGCTGGCCTGCTGCCCTGAGGCAGGAGGGGCCGTCTGCTGCCACCGTACCGCGACCAGCAGGCTGCCAGCCCTTCACACCTCCTGCCAGATTTAGAATCAGAACCTAGAACAAAGTGTATCGTTTCTTTTCCCTCTGTGTCTTTCTCATTTGATTAATTTTCTCTGTGTGTTTACATTTGAAAAGGAACTATTTGGGTGAATGGAGGAAAACTTTTAGTAGGAAGAATTTGGAGCAGAGAGAGGAGAGAACATGTAGCAACTAATATTCCCTGGTGGTCTGGGAAATCCATTTTCTGTGTTCCCCACATCCCACAGGGAGGTCCCTAGTGTCACAGAGAGCATCTCCCTGCTTCTAGAAGGGCCCACCCAGAAACCATGCCAGACAGACAAAATAAATTCTAGGAAAGAAACTACCAAAGTACTCCAGGCAAACCATTTTTTCTTACAGTGAGTTCAGCGTTATGTCTATTCCCCATCTGTCATGTGGCATTAGAAGCCCATTTGTGGGGGCTCATGAGTGGCCCAGTTGGTTAAGTGTCTGACTCTTGGTTTTGGTTCAGGTTATGAGCTTGAGGTCGTGGGATCCAGCCCCACATCAGGCTCCATGCTCAGTGAGGAGTCTGCTTGTCCCTCTCTCTCTGTTCTTCCACCTACTTGCATGCACTCTCTCTCTAAAATAATAAATAAACAAATATTATTTTTTTTAATTTTAAAAATATTATTTATTTATTTATTCATGAGAGACAGAGAGAAAGAGAGAGAGAGAGAGGCAGAGACACAGGCAAAGGGAGAAGCAGGTTCCACGCAAGGAGCCCGATGTGGGACTCAATCCCGGGTCTCCAGGATCAGGCCCTGGGCTAAAGGTGGTACTAAACCGCTGAGCCACCTGGACTGCCCAATATATATATATGGCCATATATATGTATATATATATGGCCATATATATATATATATATATATATATATATAGCTATTTATTTATTTATTTATTTATTTATTTATTTATTTATTTATTTTTAAGGAAGAAGCAGCCCATTTCTGTCACCTTCCTTTCTATGGGTGATTTGTGTTTAAGGAGAGCTGAGCTGCTCCTGAGCAGGGCTTGAGCTCTGGCAGAGATCCAGTGCCTCTGTGTTTCTTGCCCCTACTTCGTGAAGCTGCCCCTGGACCATTCCCCAGTATGCCAACTGGAGAGTAGATATGAAGCTTCACCAAGGAGTGTGCAACTTCAGGATCCAAGGTTATTCAGAACTTGGAAGGGTTTTCCCCTTGCCTCTTCCTGTGGGCCTGCTTAAAGATAGGACTTGGGGATTGGGGAACTTGGTGCATTTAGGACTGAATATTTGGGGGTTGAAGTAGCCCCCAACCACCTTATACAGAAATAGACAGCCCTGACCAGTCAAACTGTTGTCAGTGGGGTAGGGTTCATGACAACTGTCCATCCCTGCAAGGTGTTCCTCTTTCAGAGGTTGATGGAATGAGAAGCTGGCCTCAGTAGGTCCTCCTTTCTTTCCTTGGTCAAGGGAACAGCAGTGATCACCCAGTTTCAAACTGGAACCTGTTGGAACTTCCCCCCAGGCTTTAGGAATGGCATTGTACCCATTGTTCCCTCTGCTGCCTGGGTCTTCAGCACATAGACTAGCTTTCACCCAGCCCGAAGTTAATTAAACCCCAAGAACTAGGGATGTCTGGGTGGCTCAGGGGTTGAGCATCTGCCTTTGGCTCAGGACGTGATCCTGGGATCCAGGATCTAGTCCCACACTGGGCTCCCCTCCAGGACCCTGCTTCTTCCTCTGCCTATGTCTCTGCCTCTCTCTGTGTGTCTCTCATGAATAAATAAATAAAATCGTAAAAAAGACAAAAACCCAAGAACTAGAAGTCATGACCTTAACCTGTTGGTCTGATGTGGTCACCCCTCAACTAAATAGTCAGGATGCCTTTTGTGGGAGGTGGAAGTGGAGAAAACAGGTGACCCCAGTCCTGTGGAGGTTTATCTCTCTCCCCCTTCCCTCTTGTGGGAATTTGTCTGTCCTGCTAAAGCAGGAGAGTAGCATGCCATCCATCCTCACCCCACCCTGGACTTCTTCCCCATGGATCTCAGAAGTTGTAGCAGGCAGGAAAACTGCACGTCATCACTTCAACCCCCAGACATTCCATATGCTTTGTTTCCTATTTCCACTTCTGCTTGAGGGAATTATCTTTTCATATGCTAGGGATCTTAATGGTTTTCCTAAGTATTAGATTTTAAAGTTATCTAAATATGAGTCTGTTGTCATAGTGTACTATCGTGGTACAAAATGTCTTACTTTTCGACAGTTGAATCTGCTGAGCTTTTCCTTCATGATTCCTTCTTTTGCTTTGGACTCAAGACAGGCTTCAACCCTCTTTATTTAACAATTTTTTAAAATGTTATTTACTTATTTATTTACTTAAACAATTTTGGGGCTCAAACTCACGACCCTTAGACCAAGAGTCTCACACTCTTCCGACTGAGCCAGCCAGGTGCCCCAGTCTTCATCCCTTTTTAGATCTTACAAATATGCACTTCTATTTCCTACCAGTTTTTCTGTGATTGAAGAAGTCATCTGGCCCTTTACTCCATCCAGATATTTTTCCTATCCAGTTATGCCAACACTTATTAAGAAACACTTACTTTAATGTGTTTGGAAAGTTTTATCACTTGGTAAATTTTTATACGTGGTTCTGTTTATTTCTCATCTATTGCCCTGATATTTGTAATTTTGCACAAGTAATGTGTCCTTTGGTCCTGGCTTTATGCTGTTCCACAGGCTCTTCTTTTTTCAGGTTATGCTTTGATAGTCTCACTCTTTGTCCCTTCCTGACCCCAGGGAGGTGCCCTCAGGGATCAATTCTAAATGTGCTACAACCAGCACACAGAGCAACTTAGATAGCCTGCTGGGTACAGGACCCTGGATTTGGAGTCAGAGAGACCTGGCTTCGAACCTTGCTGACTTTGTGACTGGGGCCAAGTACATTAGCTCTCAGCCTCAGTTTCCTCATTTGTAAAACAAGGATGGTAATCTTGAACTCCAGGGACAACTGTGGGAATGAAACCGAAGTGGAGACTCTTTACAATGTCTGATACGGAGTAGACATTCGACAGCTGTCTCTTAACTGGCAATCAGAATTTGCTGGAAGAAGCATAGGGCTGCTTCTGAGATCCAGACCCCCACAGGGAAGGCAGTGGCCTCTCTAAACTGGCTCCTTCCCAATCCAGGCTCCTGGAAAGAGAGCCACTTCTGAGCCCAGAGGATTTTCCTGCTTGCTTTCCCCAAGTGTCTCCCCTGATGGTCCCCTTCTCTCAAGCCTGGGGTCTTCCCTGAAGCCCCCTGAAGAAGCCAGCTTGATAGGGTTGACCCTGAAGCCCAGTTCATTTGCAGTTCTCCTGCAAGCTGGCTTAAGTTGCAGGAGCTGAAAAAAAAAAAAAAGGTTCAGATGGGGCCACTGAATGGATTAGCGAGAGGTCACAGAGGAAATAACTGCCACAGAGACAGGGCATTGATGGCAGCCCCCCCCCCCAACACATGATTAGCCAGCAGAAAGAGGTTCCCAGAGAAGGACAAAACCATGGGTTTGACTGGAGCTCTTGCTTAGGCTCTGTACCTCCAACCCCTTATCAGGTGGCCTCCAGGGCCCTTGAGGCCATGGATGTCCCTTTACCACAAAGCCAGCTTTCTTATTCTAATCCTGCCCCAGTGACCCTGGCAGTCATGCTGAATGAACCCTTTTATCCCTGACCACTCCCAGAAATACATTTGATGGCAGTTGAGCAATGAGGTCAAGGGATCTGAGAGTGTATGTTGCTTGCCACACGACAGGCACACATGTGTTCAAGCAGATGACGCGTCAGACTGGCCCCGCCTGTGTTATTTTGGGTTCAAATGTCTTCCCCACAAGCAGGCCCTGACTGTGGGGCTGCCTTGCTCATGCTGGCCACTCTGGGGCTGCTACCACCTCGAAGACCTAATAGGTTAGTAGAAGGTTGGTGGAAGCATCGTATCCAATCTGCTCATTTTGCAAACTCAGAAACAGAGGTGAATGGCCTTCTGAGATTATTTGGTGCAGTCGTATCAGAGCTGGGACTAGAGCCCGGTTCTGTTCCCCCTCTGACCTGTGTTCCCGCCACCAGGCCTTGCAGACTTCCATTTGCTTACTTAGCGCCCTGAGTGACTAGGGCAGCGGAGAGTTCACACATCTGGCTCCAGTCCCAGTTCTGCTCTCAGCTGTGTGGCAACAGGCAAGCCTGGTGACCTCTCAAGCTTCTGTTGTCCCATCTGTACGCTGCCTAGAATACCACCGTTCCCTCAGGGTTGGGTGAGGCCCAGGAGCTAGCATGTATGTAGCACTTGGCACAGTACATAGTGAGCACCTGATAAACATGGCAGTCGTGTCATGTTACTGGAATTTAAGAGAATTGATGCTGTTTTCAAAAGAACCTCTGACATGTAATAGCTATAGGTGGCCAATCAAAGTGTCCAGGTCCCCAGGCTAGGGTTCCTTCTACCCTATTGAACTGGCTTCTTCAGGACAGGAGCTGGAAATCCACATTCCTTCTGAACTTTCCATAGGAAAAGAAGAGAAGCTTTGGGACAAAGGATGCCTGGGATGGGGGTGATGCTCAAGTGTCCCCTCTGCTCACCGGCTGGATGCTTGCATGGCTGAGGGTGCAGGGCCTGGCCATCAGTGACTAGAGCCCAGAGCCAGCTTCCTCTGCCTGGTGGTCCATTTGGCAGTTCCTAGGGGTCTTCTGTGTTACGGAAATGGGCCCACATGTATCTTGAGTTGTGAACAGCCAGGGGTAGCCACCATCTCTGTCTCACCAGCTTTTCTGAAGCAAGTTACAGCTTTGAGTCAGTAAATTTCTTTAAGAGAGCAAATATTGAGTGCCTACTGCATGTACATATGTCCTCGTCTCCTTTTGATCTTTCAGAAGCTCTGTGAAGTGAGTAGTACTATCCCCTCTTTACAGAGCTGGAAGCTGAGGCCCAAGAGGGTGGGGCTTGCCCAGAGACACAAAGCAAATGAAGGTCCTCTGCAGAAGGGGTTATCTGTAGTTTGTCCACAAGGCTTCGGGTGGCTTCTGAAACAGGGTGGAGGGGCCCAGGAGGTGAAAGTGTTTGGTGACCCGTTTTTGCTACCTGCCTGGCTCCCATTCCCCTGCCTCTTGGATCTCTCAGCCCTCTCTTTTCTGGGGAATGAGGGACCCTTCTGTGGCTTCCAAGAGAAGCAGTAGGAGGAAATGGGTTTAGGCTGAAGGGAGGGATGGGGCAGATGTGAAGCCCCTGACCCTTGCTCGGACCCAACCCCACCCCTCCCTGCCTGTGGCTTCCCCTCTGGGCTGGGATGCCTGCCTTTTTGGCCATGACTCAGCTTTAGTCCCTAGGCCGCTGGGATGGCTCTGCCTGGATGAGTCAGCGCAGGCAGGGCAGTACGTCCGCTCCTGGGGACCCAAGGGACCTTCCTCTGAGTCCCAGCCCCCAGCTGCCCTCTCAGAGTCTCTAAGGCCTTCCTTGGGGGGCTCTGAAAGAGGACATGCAGGGGCTTCCAAGAGGCTCTCAGGGTGGGAAGAGACAAAGCCTGGAGGAAAGAGCCAGCGCCCACCCCTCATTGCCCTCCTAACCCCAGCTTCCTGCATGGGAGTTGGGGGGAGCTTGAGCGCTCTTCCCCTCCAGCCCAGGTGTTGAGAGAGTTGGGTGGTTTTGGAAACATGCCCATTATCCAGCAACTCAGGCTGGATTCAGGCCAGGATACCCGCTTCTCTGCTAAGGGAAAGGTGTTCTAGCTCCCCAACCAGCCTGCCAACCTCAGAGCCAGATTCAGCTGTTTGACTTATGGGGAGGAGGGATGCTTATGAGCCCATATGTGGCTTCTGGGAGAAACCTCTTGAGAGAGATGAGCTGCCTCCCCCCTAGACCCCTCCCCTGGCAGCTGAAAGAACAGAAATAATACAGCTGGGAATCCTAGAATCACAGAAGCTTCTCTAGCTGTCAGAGGCCTGGCTTGCCCAAATCCCAGGGGAGCACAAGGGTCCCTTGTGCGTCCATGTGGAGTGACCCAAGGACAGGAGGGTCAGAATTCGGGCTTCAGGAACTGGTCTCTCTTCTTCCCAGGGAGGCTTGATGTCTGAAAATCCACTCCAGCCCCAGCTTGAGCAAGCCAGATGGTGCCCCGCTCCACTCACTGGGAGGGCCTCTGGACAAGCTGTTTATCTCTGTGTACCTCAGTTTCCAAATCTGTTAAATGGGATTAATCATACTCACTCTAGATTTGGTGTGAGAATAAAAGTTAAGAATAAGAAAAGAAAAAGAATATAAGAATAAGTATCTTATTAAGATATTTGTGAAAAATCTGTATTTCAAGAGTCAGGGGGAGAAGTCAGGGACTGATGTGAGGGGATTTTCTCTATGGGGAGAATTAGCATCCTCATTTGCAAGGAAGGAGAACCAGAGGAGAAAGCTGCTACTCCCATAACCTCACCTCCTGACCTCAGCAGCTGCACGCCTGGACCTAATTTATGGGGCAGTCAATATCCATAATGGGCCAGAGTCCCCTGGTGGGCTCTGCCTGTTGGGTGGGGACAGCTCTGCTGAGCCATAAGCCCCTGAGTAGCCTCGTTAATTCATCTCTGCTCAGAAGCCGGGTAATGATGCAAGGAAAAGCAGATGAGGCTTGGTAACAGTTCCCAAAGTGGGAGGGGCAGCTCCCTGTACTTTCCCCTGCCCCTCGCATGCATGCCATGTGGTCACTTCCCAGGGCTCATTCTGTCTTGGAGGGCAGTGAGAAGACACTGGGGCCAGTGTTCCCTAGATCCAGGTCCCAACCTTCCAGAGTGGAGGGGTCTCCTGGTCTCTACCAGAATGGCACTCCAGTCTACGGCCATACCACCCTGAACGCGCCCGATCTCGTCAGAATGGCACTCCAGGTGCTGCCTTCAGAGTCCTTGAAGGTACCCACACCCTTCACTGACCTCCTGGGCCTCTCTACATCAGGGAGAGGGAGTGGGTTGTCCTGGGAGCAGGAAGGGAATTCGAGTGCTGGGAATAGGGGCCAGACGTGTAATTGTCCTGGAAATGCAGTTTATCCAATTCACACATACATAATAGATATAAAATAAGTACGTTCCTTTCTTTCCCTTACGCTTCACTGCTGCTGGGTAAACTCTGAAGCCTTGGCCCGGCTCCCTGGCTGGCGGCAGGAGGTGGGGATGGGGACGTGGCGCCGCTGTCCTGGGTGCTGACCAGGCAGATCCTGGCTCCCGCAGGGCTGTTCCGGGAGAGCTCAGCCCAGCCTTCCCTTAGGCCAATCCCTGATTCTTAGGCCTCTCCCTCCCAGGCAGGGCAGCGTCCCCCTCAGCCCTTGGGTTGCAGCCTGGGGCCTGCAGACTTCTAACTGCTGGAGGCCTCCAGACACAGCATCGGTGGCAGACTTGAGGGCCTTTGCTGCTCAGGAAATGGAGATGAAAGGGTGATTTGGAACCATGAACAGAGGGGCTGGGTGCCACAAATGGAAGAAATGACTACATGGACTAATGCATTTTTCCCTAAAAGTGTTCTATGGCATGCTGCTGTGGAAAATACAATGCTCAAAGGTCGAATAAGTTTGGGAAATGCCAGGCTGAACAAAATCAGACGGGTCTCTTTGCTGTGAGAATCTCAGTATGATTTGATGCATCAGGACCTTCCAAAAGAGCTTCCCAAACTTATGAGACCTTGGAACCCTTATTTTAGACACCATCTTGGGCCTGGTGTCCCACAAAACACACATAGGGAAACTCTGAGCCAGGGGCTATATTTCATATGCAAGACAGGACAAAGACAAGGAAGGGCAAGACTAGGGCAGGTTCCCAAGGAGGAACCCAGGACTGTTCCCATCTTGACCACTAACTCATGCTGTAACCTCGAGCTAGTTTCTTTTTGCTCTCTATACCTGTTTCCCTGTCCAGAAAATGAGGTGTGATGCCTCCAGGCACATGGTTGATCCTTGGTAAATATTTGTTAAATGAACAAAGGTAGGATTGGACTGGAGTCTCTCAAACCATTTTTAGCCATTTTGTCCCTATGATAGGAGAGTGCAGGCCCTGGGCCCCTCACCTGGATTTGAATTTGTCTGCACCAACTACTGGCTGTTCAGACGTGGTCAACTCAACTCTCCACGCTTCATTTTCCCTTCCTGTCAAATGGAGCTTGTAATAGTATCGACCTCAGAATTTTGTTGTGAGAGGTAAATGGGGGACCACCTAATTTATCATCCAGATCAGGACCATTTTGAGGGTGAAAGGGGTGCTGGCAATAATCATGCTCAGGCAGGAGATCTCAGGCAAACCAGGACCTGGGGTGAGCTGAGGTTTCAGTGACGGCCTGATACTTAGCAGCCATTCTACATATTTGTAGCTTCTAACATGTTCAATCGAGTGCTATGCAGAAGGCCAGTATGTCAAACAGCTCCAGGGTGGGGTCTGCTCAGTAACTCCCTCCCATCCTCTCAAGGGCCTCAGAGCCCCTAAAATTCTGTAGAGCGATTTGAGAACCGTAGAGATTCCTTTCAGCTCTCCTGGACCATAAATTCGGATTCTCCAGCCTGCTGTTCCTCTCCCCACTGTCACTAGGTCCCTCCGACAGCACACAGATCTCACCCTCAGAGTGAGTTGCCTCATCCTGATCCCAAATCTCCGATCAGCCCTTTGACCAAGGAGAGAAGGTTGGTTGCCCCGAAGGGCTGTATGGGTTGTGGATTTCTCTCCACAGCCCCCATTTACATATGGTGTGCTTATATGTACAGGGATGGGGATGGACCCCCTTATGTCACCCTAAGAAGGGAGAGTTCCTACCATGTGATTGAAGAGAAGCTGAGGCAGCATGGTTAATGATCTGCCCAAGATGGCACAGCAGCTGGGAGAGCAGGGTACCTGTGGAAACTCTCCCCTCACTCCTTGCCCCAGAGAGGGGAAGAAGGAGCCCTAAGTGGCCACAGTCCAGAATGTGGTGGGTTCTTTTCCCAGGCTGGGTCATGAGGGCATCAGGAAGGGGTCCAGGTCAGGAGATAGGGTATGTGACCGGGTGTGTGGGGGGGCAGGCTGGGGAAAACTGGCTACCTGGAGGATTAAGGGGCCAGAGGGCTGGGTGGTGGTGGGATTAAACGTCCCTGAGGAGCCTCTGGCAGCTCTTTTCATGGTGGTGGCAGGTGGGCGGAGCCGAGGGAGGGTCAGTGCTCACTCGGGGCCTTTCTCTCCCCCTGCCCCCAGCAACCTCCTCTCTAGGCTGAATGTGGCCTTGGCCTGCCCCCGCCTTCCACAGTGCTGGGCCCTATTCAGGAGGCAGCTGCAGGATGCTCCTGACTCCTGGCTCCCTGCTGGGCCCCTGCCTGTGGCCCTTTCACAGCCCGCTGCCCCAACCCCCTACACACACACACACACACACACACACACACACACACACACACCAGCCCTAGTCCCTGCTGCCTCGAACCCATCCAGCCCAGGCCTCTCACCCTGAGAGCGACCCACTGCTAAAAGTGGATGAATCCAGGGTGTGGGGCGCATGGCATGTGGGGAGCTTTGGGGCCTTCCGCACATTACTAACAAGGAAAATTGCATTTGTAGAGTTGTTTTTCCCCAAAGCTCCAAACCACGGACCCTAGCCCTCATACATGGCCTTTGAAGGAGCCCCAAAGGCAGGAAGTGTGCCCAGGAGGGCCAGCCAGGCCCCCATGATAGGAGTGCTTCCTGCTTCACTTTGAATGAGGTAGGAAGAGTTGGACACTGCATCCCTGCCGCCCTCGGCCCTGGGGAGCCACTGCCCTATGTCTGCTCTAACCCGCCACAACCTGAGGGGACGCTGGGCATGCTTGATAGATGAGGCAATTATGCCTTGAGAGGTTTACTCTAAATTATACAAACTAGTTAGTGGCTGGAACAAGAATGGGATTTTGCCTTGCTCCCTGCAGCCCCCTTTAGAAGCCCTCAGTCCTCTTCTGGGGTGAGAGGACCTACTGCTGTCTGCCTTCTGCTTGCTCTCCCTGATTCTTTCTCCCTTTTTTTTTTTTTAAAGATTTTATTCATTTATTCATAGAGACACACAGAGAGAGAGAGGCAGAGACACAGGCAAAGGGAGAAGCAGGCTCCATGCAGGAAGCCCGACGCGGGACTCGATTCCGGGTCTCCAGGACCACGCCCTGGACCGAAGGTGGCGCTAAACCGCTGAGCCACCCGGGCTGCCCTCCTTTTCCCTTTGTCTCCCTGTCTCTGCCTCCTGCCTGCCCCTGTGCCCCATGCTCACTGTCTGCCTCTGCTCTTGCCCTCATCTTTCCAGGTGATGGGGGCAGAAGGTGTCCTCTGTGCAGCCAGCCCTTCTCTGCCTCTCCCTCCCTGCTAGGCACCCTCCTTCATCCCTGAGGCCTCATTATTAGGGTAGTGATGACCCCCATTGTCTGGTTTGTCTGGCCCTGGCATGAAAGGTAGGGTTTTGGCAGAGAAGGGAGACTCGGCCTGTTTCCAGCTCATTCTCTGTAGTCTGGAGCCTGTAATGTGCTTGGGGCAGGACTGGAGGGGGGTGGGGGCTCCTGGAGCCACAGGGCAGCCCCTGTCACTAGGACAACAGCAGGGAGCCCTGGAGGGGGAGGGAGACCCGGGGAGCAGGTGGTTCTTTGTCTGGAGCTGGAACAAGGGAGAGGGGCCCTAGCCTGATCCCAGTCCTCCACCCTGCTGCCCTCCCAAGCCTCTGAGGCAGCCCCTGGGAGGGGATTGGTGTTCTTGCTCTTGAATGAGAGGCCACTGAGCTTTCTCCCCCAGACCATGTCAGGAGAGACTCCATGCTGTGGGCATACCTCTGCCCCCACTGCAGTGCTCATGGGGGGTGGTCATGGGGGGAGAGTGGATTTTCCCCAGATTCAGGGTTGCTTCTCCACCTCTACCCCTCACCCCCATCATAGCCCACCTAGCACAAGGGGCCACGTGAGGCCATGCCAGTGAGTCAGGTGGTCTGTGTCAGTCTGTGGGAATACAAGGGGTCCCAAGCACCCAAGGGAGACCTTCGCTGGCTATCATTGCCCTTTCCTGGTTCAGCTCTCACTTTTTTTTTTTTTTTTTTTTTTTTAGATTTTACTTATTTATTCATGAGAGACACGGGGAGAGAGGGAGAGAGAGAGGCAGAGACACAGGCAGAGGGAGAAGCGGGCTCCCTGTGATGAGCCCAAAGCAGGACTCCATCCCAGGACCTCGGGATCACACCCTGAGCCAAAGGCTCAACCGCTGAGCCACCCAGGAGTCCCAAGCTCTCACTTTCCTATCTGAATGATGGGCGGGGGGATCAGAACCGCTGCCAAGTGTGCCACTCTTTCCTGCTTTCAAAATCTGTTTAGGAAAAAAAAAATCTGTTTAGGGTGGGTCTGTTAGAGCCGTGGAGCTCCCCCCTCTCCCTCCTCTCACTTTGATCCTTGACTTTGGCTCTGGAGCAGCAGAGCAGGCCCCTGGAGGCTGAAGGTCACGAGCTACCAGTGCTAAGCTGCCTGGGTGCAGAATGCTTCTTGGCAGGCATGTCACCTAATCTCTCAGCACTCATTTCCCTGTGCCTCTATTTCCTTATCTGTAATATGGGGATAGTAATAGGACTTGTTTCATGGAGTTGTCGGGGAGTCAAAGAAATTATACACATCAAGTGTTTAGAGAGGCCTTTGGCTCCATGAAAACAGCAAATATTAGATTTTTTTTAAGATTTTATTTATTTAATCATGAGAGACACACAGAGAGAGGCAGAGACACAGGCAGAGGGAGAAGTAGGCTCCCTGTGGGGAACCTGATGCGGGACTCAAATCCCAGGACCTGAGCCAAAGGCAGACGCTCAACCACTGAGCCACCCAGGTGCCCAGGTGTTTTTATTCTTAAAGATCTTTGTGGGGCAGGGAGTCTCAGAGTTTCCTGAAATACTCAGTGGCGTAACGTGCTTGACACAAATAGGTGTCATTCTTGGAACCTGGTATTTGGAATTGAGGGTGGGGACACATGCAAATTTTTAAATAGGCCTCTTTAGGAATGTCATCTCCTTCCCTGAGTTCTGGGAAGAATTGAAATAGCCCAAGACTTGTGACTCTTGGCTATTTCTCTTGGGTTGTCTTAGAGGTACTGCACACTGAATCAGCCTTCCTAAAATAGTCTCCATTGACCTTATCTAGGAAAGGGGGAGACATGGATTTGGTCATCTGGGCTCCCCTGTGATGCACACAAGGACATCCACAACGTCTGTTTGCCTTTAAAATCTAAGCCACCCACTGCAGCGTCTGTAGGCACAGCAACTTTATGTGGGGAAGCAGTTGGTGAACAAGCAGGACTGTCCACATTGGCGATAGACAGTTCTCATCATGCTGTAGCAGGGTGTGTGCTGGGCGGGGGGGACCCTGGATGGGGCTCGGTGAGGAAGGAGGGGCTGTGGAAGAGGCATTGAAAGGCTGGGGGCTTCTCTGGGAGAGATGGATGAGCTCCTTTCCTACCTGAATCGATGATACTTTCCCTGGAAGATGAGTACCCTTCTTTTCATCCCAACACCCACTATTTATCTGCCCAAGAAATGCTTACTGAGCACCAGTTATGCCAGGCTCCTGCTAAACTCTGAGGTATGCAGTGCCACCAGCACCTACGATCCAGCAGCCCAGTGAGGAGGCACAGGTAGGACATTAGAGGGCTGGGCAGTCTGGCAGCCAGAGGTCTGTCTGGTGTGCAGGGGGGCAGCCAGAGCAGCCTGTGTCCTGGGGAGTCCTGACACTGCACAGAGTGGCTGGACAGGGTGAGTCAGAGTCTCCCCGGCAGGCAACGGTGGCAAGGATGGAGGAACAGGCTGCAAAGCTGTACAGTGTCTCTGGGGACCCCCATCCAGGCCTATGTGCGTGGCTGTGGGTGTACGTGAGTGTGGTTGAGAACCATGCCAGCAGCCAGGTACAGCAGGATTTACAAGGCTGGGCCTCTGCTCCCCGAGGCCCCAGCATCCCCCACCAGAGTCCCTCTGGCCCATGCCCTGGAATTTCTTCATCTTCCCCGCCCTCGGTGCCTTTTCCTTCCTGCTTTCCTTTTGTCCAGGGTCAGGATTAGGGGTGGACAGGAGGGAGCTTAATTCTGAGCCTCAGTGATCCTGTCCACACACAAGATAGTTGGATTGGGTGATCTGAAAGGGTTCCAGGGCCTTCTAAGACTTTAAGTGGTTGTCCATGCCCTATCTGGATATTTCCCATGGGGGCCTTAGAAACATCCCAGACTCAGCCTGGGCCTCTGTTGGCAGAGGGTGGGGGACAGGAGTTGGTGAGTGGTGATGGAGACAAGGCACCTGTGGGACCCCACTGACCCCACTGCCGTCTGTGCTTCTCCCTCAGTATGACCCTGGAAACACAGGCTACATCAGCACAGGCAAGTTCCGCAGCCTCCTGGAGAGTCACAGCTCCAAGCTGGACCCGCACAAAAGGGAGGTGCTCCTGGCTCTCGCCGACAGCCATGCAGATGGGCAGATCTGCTACCAGGATTTTGTCAACCTGGTGAGCACTCTGGGGACTGCACTGCTGGGAGGAGGGCCTGTTTGGGGATTATGGCTTAGAAGACTTTTTTATGCAATTAAAGGGATCTGTTGGCTTGCAGAATTGAAAAAGTCCAGACTTCAGAAGGGGAAAGGAAATCACTGAGGACCTGGTTTCTCTTTGTGTCTCTGTTCTGCCTTCTGCAGTGTCAGCCCTTACCCCTGGCAGTTCCAGACTCTCCCATGTGGCAGCAAAGTGGCTGCGGCTGTTCCAGCCCTTCCACCATACTGAGGGAGAGAGGGACTCCTGTGGTAGTTCCCACACAAGGCTTGGGATTTCCTCTGTCCCATTGGCCTAGATTGGGTAGGTGGGATGTGTTGATTGAATCAAGCCCATCGGTGCCCACCCATGGGCTGGGGGTGGGGTCAATTGCACTGAGAGGGAGGGCTGGGAGTAGGAGATGGGAGGCAATCGATGAAAGGACAGGAGCTGGGGAGGGGATATTGGGAGCAAAGGGCTTGTGGATGGAGGTCAGAGCTCCTCAGACCTGCTGGAGGATGCCCTGGGTTGTTGGAGGGGCTGAAAACAGGAGACCTGTGAGCCCTGACCAGGGGTCCAGTGTCTTGGAGTAGGGACTTCCTCCTCACTGGGGGTTACTGCTGTGCTATTATGGGAGCCACTGTGGCAAGGTTGGAGTGGGGTTCAGTGGGATCCAGTAGGAAGCCTCCCACCATGGATGAATGGGACGTGAGTAAAAGCTGGATGAACCAGCAGGATAAATAAAAGGCCAGAAGTTTGCTCTCAGCTTCCCTGTTAGTGAAATGGAGAAGCCACCCCTTTGCTTGCCACCCAGGGAGGGGCAAGAATGAAATGACTTGTGAGAGGTTCCCCAGGCTCCTAGAATTCAAAAGCACTGGTGATGGGGGTGACCAATACCATGGTACCTGCGGTTGTGCTAGGTGAGCTCTCTGATTGGGTATCCAGGCTTTGGAGTTGTGCTACTTGCTTCTTGATGAAAGCCTGCCTTTGCCCAGAGGTTAGCATGATTGGGGGGAGCAGCTATAGGGAGGGTGAAGAAATCTGCTGTTCAGGGTAGATCCCGAGAGTAGGCCTTCTAGAGGGTGGGAGACAGAGCTGAGCTAAATGGAAGGGTGGGGACAGTCAGGATTCATTTGATGAGCAGTGGTGGTGAGCCCTGTGACTTTGAGCCCAGCAGTGCCACCAAACCAGGCCATGGGTTTGAGCCTGCATAGGCTCATCCACAGCCCAGTGTGTTTGCTGCATGCCCCCGTTCAGTCTCAGGGCGGAGCAAAGGCTTCGATGGGCCAGTGAGATGCTTCTATTCAACTGCAGATTTGTGTGAACTCCAGCAGGAGATTACTTGTTACTGTTGGGATTTCTGTTCACTTTCTAAGCTGGAGCCTGGATTCATGTGAGCAGGGCTGCCCTGGGGATGTGGAGGCCTAAGAAGGGCTCTCTCCCAGAGGGAAGGTCTCCGTAAAGCAGAGTGCTCAGGGGCTGGAGTCAGGCAGACCTGGGTCCTGCTTCTGCCCCTGCATTTGCCTTTCACTGAGAAAGATCTCCTGGGCCTAGGTTTTCTAATTTGTAAATTGAAGCCAAAGGCTGCCCTCTTAGGTGTTGTCATAAGGATTAAATAAGATGGAGTATTTGGTTTTTTTTTTTGTTTGTTTATTTTTGGTTTTTAAACATTTTATTTATTTATTCATGAGAGACACACACAGAGAGAGGCAAGACACAGGCAGAGGGAGAAGCAGGTTCCACGCAGGGAGCCCAATGTGGGACTCGATCCCAGGATACTGGGATCACGGCCTGAGCCAAAGGCAGATGCTCAACCACTGAACCTGGTGTCCCTAAGGTGGAGTATTTGAAAGATTTTGTTATGTCTAAGGTTCTTCCCCCAGGGAAACTCCCTTTGCATCCTTTGGGAGCCCTTCCCCAACCCAACCCAAGACCAGGCAGAATGAACCGACCTTACCCAGAGACCCCCACGGTGCTTTGCCCAGGCCTCTCTTGAGTACAGACCGTACTGCATTCCAGCTGGGTGGCCAGGGTTGTAATGTATGGGAGTGCAGCTTACATCCTATACAAGGATGCCTGCCAGTAAGATAAATGGGGACAGAAATCTGGCCTGGGCTCTGTTCACTAAGGCCTAGAATGGGTGCATCCACTTGGAAGAAAAGGCTCCCTTATCTAACGGACACAAGAGTACCCTACAGGCTGGCATGGACTCTGGAGTCAGATGTATCTGGATTTGAATCCTGACTCTTTGGGTCCTTGAGAAAATTGCTCACTTTCTTCAAGCTTTAGTCCCCATCTTGATTTTTTATTTATTTATTTTTAAAAGTTTATTTATTTAGTTAAGTAATCTCTACATCCAGTGTGGGGCTTGAACTCCTGACCCCAAGATAGAGAGTTGCATGTTCTTACAACTGAGCCGACCAGGCGCCCCAGTCCCCATCTTTATAATGTGAGGATAGTGCTCTGCACCAATTAACTAGCATTCACCTCTCCTTGTGAGCGCTATGAGGCCTGAGACCCAGCCCAGTTCTGGGCACATTAGGGTGCAGGTGAATGGTGAGTGTGTGCACATTGCTTTCCCTGACCTCCTGTCAAGCCCACTCCCTCCATGTGGGTCTTCAGGGTGTGGCCATGGGTGTGTTGTGAGTAGGTATGCTGTGCACACCCAGGGATTGGGAGAAAGGATGGTAAGAGTGGCTACAAAACAGTTTGACAGGGATGCCTGGGTGGCTCAGTGAGTTAAGCATCCGATTCATGATTTAGGCTCAGGTCATGATCTCAGGATCATGGGATTGAGCCCCATGTCAGGCTCTGCACTGAGCCTAAAGCCTGCTTAGGATTCTCTCTCCCCCTCCTCCCCCTTTGTCCCTCCTCCCTGTGCACTCTCTTTCTCTAAAAATTAAAAAAAAAAGTTTGTAAAAAAAAAATAACAGTTTAATAACGTGATCCTGTCTTGGGTTTGCAGTGAGTGAACACAGAGCCCCAAGCTCTGCCCACATTTATAGGACTCCTCCTGTGCCACCAAGAACCAGATCCAAGCTTTGTGGGCATGGGGAGGATGAGAATAGGGATTGATGGAAGGGGCTCATCTGGGAAGGCCGACTGGAAGGAGCAAGCCTTAAGCCAGACTTTGAAGGTGAAAGATCACAGAACCCGGGAATGGAGAAGGGCACTGCAGACAGAGGCTCAGTGCCCTTCCACCTGGCCTGCTCTGAACACAGATCCTTTCCACTTATTCCCTCATGACACAGCTTCAGACCCCTGTGTCTTGGTCTGGACTGGCTCACCTGGCCAGCCCTCTCTGGACTTCTGCCATCAGGTTTATCTAACTGTCCATTGCTAAGACTACAGTCTCAGGAATATGTTGATAGTCCCTATCTCAGTTACCTGGGCAGCCCTATGGCTCTAGGGTTGGAAGAGCTGTATCTCCCTGTAAGAAGGGTCTAGAGTGTGGTCACGGAGGGCAGATGGGAGGCGACAGAGGCCCCGGGAGGCTGGAAGTCAGCAGGACCAGCCAGCTGGTTTCTGGGAGTCAAACTGACCATAGAGGGAGACAGCCAGGACTCCAGGGAGGCTGCATCATGGCAGCATTATGCTGCCATGGTATGACCAGTCTGCAGACAAGGCTCTAGGACCAGTTCCTTGGCTTGCCAGGCATTACAGGCTCCTTGAAAGCACTCAGGGGTGATGGCCTCCCACAAGCACAGTTTTGGGTTCTAGTCTTAGAGACCTCTCTGCAAACTTGCCCATCTAATCAAGATCTGTCCACCTCTTCCCAAGCTAGGATGTCTGAGGACATGAACTCCTCATCACCCTTCAGTTCTCAGTTACCACCTCCCAGGAGGCCCTCCCTGCCCCCACTGTGGGACTGGCTCAGGCTCCTGCTTGCTCCTCAGCAGCCTTCACTCTGAACCATGCATAGTTGCTGGTTACTTATTTGTCTTGAGCAGCATTGTATGCCTTGTATCTGGCAATGCACTGACCTTTAGTAATTGCCCAGTATGGCTGGTGGATAGGGGGATGGAAAGAAGGTATGGTGAACATGAGTACACCCGGCTTGGGCTTGAGCCTTCCTGGGTTTGAACTCAGTGGGTCCCTAAAACTCTGTGTGATTGAGTAGAATGGGCATTTTCATAATCCTTATCTAACAGGCAGACCAGTTAAGTACCAAATGAGCCCAACACATGGCAAATGCTGAGAACAACAGCTGCCAGATAAGAGCTCAGTGAATATTGCTTCTTGTTAACGATTACAGAAGAAAGAGGAAGGTGGAATCAGGCCCGATTGGTCCAAGGAGTGTACTGGCTGGGAAATGGGTCAGGGCTCCCCCCGAGACCCCAGTTCTGACCCTTTGCCCCATCCTGTATCCTGTGCAGATGAGCAACAAGCGATCTAACAGCTTCCGCCAGGCCATCCTGCAGGGGAACCGCAGGCTCTGCAGCAAAGCCCTGCTGGAGGAGAAAGGGCTGAACCTGTCCCAGCGGCTGATCCGCCACGTGGCCTATGAGACCCTGCCCCGGGAGATTGACCGGAAGTGGTACTACGACAGTTACACCTGCTGCCCCCCACCCTGGTTCATGATCACAGTCACTGTGCTGGAGGCAAGGACAGTGGTGGGGGAGGGGGTTGGGAGAGAGGCAGCGGGAGGCCCTCTGAGATCAAGAGGGGAAGGGCAGCATCTTTTCCACCAAAAGATTGAGGTGGTTGAGGACCAGTTGTCGTTCACCAGTCAGACCTGTGTTCCAGAGCCTGCAAGTGTTGTTTTAACCCCTGGACCCCAAAGATATCCCAAAGATGATCAAGCCATATTGACCACAGCAAACTTCCCACATTCCCATCCCTACCAAAACAGCAGTAGCAAAAGCAATGTAATAAGTTTGTTGATTTGGGGTAGTTAGCCGGCCTAACTCCTTAAAACAAGCTATTTTAGTTCCTCCCTTGGTGAGTAATGTGGACAAGTTGTTTGCTCCCCTGGGGCCCCTTCTCCCACCTGTAAAGTAGGGATAACCAGACCCACCCTCCTCCCATAGGACTCCTCCAGAGCAAGAGTGGCTGGTGGTGCTTTCTGAATGCAAAAGCATTACAAATACATATGGGAAGGGGTGTTTATGAACAGGTAAATGTGGGCTTAACATATTTTGAAAGAACATTCTCCCCTTGGGAATCATCCATACCTGTTATTCTAAACATCTTCTGCTGATGCAACAGCATCCAGAGGTACACTTTCTCAATCAGTGCCCATGTGTGAGAAACTGAGTTCTCTTGGCTGTTCAGCCTAGAATCTGTGAGCCCCCGACCCCAGCTCCTGAATGGCGTTCTATAGTCTGCAGTATTTCTCTTCCTAGCCATGGGCCTAATTACCACCTGGGCATATGTTCTTGTAAAGTTGATGCCGAATCAAATAACAGGATCATTAAGCTCCATGGCATCCTCCTTTTTTCCTAAATCAGAATAGCTGATCTGTAGGCCAGTGCTCCTCCGTTTGTTGTTATGGCTTCATCCGAGTACATGTTGAAGATGTGATTTTTCTGAGATATTCTTGGAATCGTCCTCCAAATGCTTTCTGTGTTGGTCTATTTATTAAGTTCTATTTGAGGACCAATAATAATGAGCTGCCTTGGGAGCTGTATTTGCTGCCAGGCCACCCGCATTGTGTGAGATGGACAGAGCGTTTCCCCCGAGAACCCAAGGGAGTCCTGCTGGGGGGCCTGAGCCATTCTCAGGCTCAGCCCAGGAGGCCTTAACCCCACACTAATTATAGCTTCATTTGCTGAGTGTATAACAGGCACCCAGCTGGCTCTTCCTGCACTTCACCCCTTTCAAACCTCATGATCACCTTGGTACCCCTATTTCCAGGTAAGGAAACCAAGGACCAGAGAGTTCAAATAATGTGTCCAAGGTCATCCAGAGAGGCCAGATTGTCCAGATTGGTTTCAAATTTCCAGAAACCTCAACTTATAAACTGAAACCACGAATCTAGAAGAAAATACTGAAATAATTTTTTAAGGATTATCTTTTTTTTTTTTAAGATTTTATTTGTTTATTTATTTGAGAGAGACAGAGAGGGAGAGTGTGAGCAGAGAGAGGGAGAAGCAGACTCCCTGCTAAGTAGGAAGCCTGATGTAGGGCTTGATCCCTGAACCCTTGGATCATGACCTAAGCCGAAGGCAGATGCTTAACCGACTGAGCCACTCAGGCACCCCTGAAATAATTATTTCAAACTATTTGTACGAAAGCTCAAAGCTTTTGTTTTTGGTTTTCTGGTTCTGTAACAGATAATGGAAGGGGCATGGTAGGAAGCTACCAGCCCAGATCAGTACCTGAGATAGCTTTAAAAGAGTATGCATACACCCTGAGGAGGAACACAGGGACATGAATGATGTATTTTATTTTATTTTATTTTATTTTATTTTTTATTTTTTATTTTTCAAAGATTTTATTTATTTATCCATGACAGAAAGAGAGAGAGAGAGAGAGAGAGAGAGAGAGAGAGAGAGGGGCAGAGACACAGGCAGAGGGAGAAGCAGGCTCCATGCAGGAAGCCCGACATAGGACTCAATCCCGAGTCTCCAGGATCACACCCTGGGCCAAAGGCAGCGCTAAACCACCAAGCCACCAGGGCTGCCCTGCATTTTATTTTATGTTTTTTAAAGTTTATTTAAGTAATCTCTTCACCCAACGTGGGGCTCGAACTCACAACCCCAACATCAAGAGTCATGTCCCTTCCAACTGAGCTGGCCAGGTGCTCCTAAATGATACATTTTATCTTTTTAAGATTTTATTTATTTATTTGTTTGAGAGAGAGAGAATGAGGGGAGGGGCAAAAGGAGAGGGAGAGAAAGAACCCCAGGCAGTCTCCAGGCTGAGCACGAAGCCCAGCGCAGGGCTTGATCTCATGACCCCAAGACTATGACGGGAGCCGAAATCAAGAGTTGGATGCTTAACTGACTGAGCCACCCAGGCGCCCACTGAATGATGCATTTTAGAAAGAGTTCTATTTAAAAAGTACCCTTTTAGGGTATAAACAAATATGCTTCAGTCATGGGCGAAATCAGCTCATGTGGAGTATTGGTGAGGAGGTAGAGGTATTGGAACCCTGGTGCACTGTGGATGGGAATGCAAAATGAAGCCATTACTGGAAACTGTGGAGGTTCTTCAGAAAATTAAACATAGAGCAGCACCTGGGTAGCATAGTCAATTAAGCATCCAACTCTTGGTTTTGGCTCAGGTCATGATCTCATGGTTATAAGATCGAGCACAGTCTGCTTGGGATTCTCTCTCCATCTCTCTCTCTGTGTCTCCTGCTCCTTCTCTCTCTCTCTCTCTCTCTCTTATGCGCGTGCGCTCTCACTCTCTCGCTCTCTCAAATAAATAAATATTTTTTAAAAAAATTAAACATAGAACTACTATGTGATCCAGCGACCCCATTTCTGGGTAAATACCCAAAAGAATCAAAAGCAGGGACTCAAAGAGATTTATTAGTATATCATCTCTATAGGAGCATTATTCACAATAGCTAAAATATGGAAGCAACCCAAGTGTTGGATAAATGGATAACAAAATGTGGTCTATATATTCAGTGGAATTTTTTTTTAAAATTCAATGGAATATTATTCAGTCTTTAAAAAGAAGGAAATTTGGACACATGCTGTAACATGAGTGCACCTTGAGGAATGATACTATGTAGAATAAGCCAGCCACAAAAAGACAAACACCATATGAGTCCTCTTAGATGAGGTGCCCAGGGAATCAAGTTCATAGAGAAAGGAAGTAGAATGGCGGTTGCCAGAGCTGGGGGAAAGGGGAGGGTGGAGTTGGTGTTTAATGGAGTCAGAGTTTCAGTTTTACAAGATGAGAAGACTTCTGTGGATGGTGCCAGTGATGATCGCACAACATCCTAAGTAAACTGAATGCCACTGAGCTGTACAGTTAACACTGATTGAAGTGGGAAATTTTATGTTATGTGTATTTTGTCACAATTTTAAAAAACTGCTTATGTGGTATTGCCTCTTCCCCCAAATGGTATGTAAATTATTACTGTGATTAGGTTATTTTTTTAAGATTTTATTTATTTATTTGAGAGCAAGGGAGGGAGAGAGCAAACGCTTGAGTGCGTGAGGGAGAAGGAGAATCTGAGGCAGACTCCCTGCTGAGCACAGGGCCTGATGTGGGGCTTGATCCCAGGACCGTGAGACCATGACCTGAGCCGAAACCAAGGTTCAACCGACTGAGCCACCTAGGCAACCCACTGCAATTAGTTTAAAACCTTGGAACCCTTCCTGCCTAGCCCCGAGGAGGTGTGGGCAGAGCCCATCTGAACATGTTGTGACCACTTAACACAAAATAGTCAGAAGTGGGGTGAGGTAATTGAAAGCTAGGCTGCACACTGACCATAGGGTGCCCCTCGTTCTCTAAGGAGGAAAGGTGACAATTTTCAGTAGAGATTCTGAACATTAGCGCCAGAGGGGCTCGTGGGCAGTCTTGTGTCTAGTAATAGGCCCTCATCATTCTGTGTTTTCATCCAGGTTGCCTTTTTCCTCTACAACGGAGTGTCGCTGGATCAATTTGTGCTACAGGTAACCCATCCGCGATACCTGAAGAACTCACTGGTTTATCATCCACAGCTCCGCGCACAGGCGTGGCGCTACCTGACATACATCTTCATGCATGCTGGGTGAGTACCTGCCTTCATTTGCTCCACCCAGAGTCCTTGTGGGAAAATAGATCCAGAGAGCCTAGACTGAAATATATGTTTTAGATTATTTTTTATCTTTCTGGACACAGCATTTGATGTGGCTCCTTGAAATTTACCTAATACCAAAATATATGAGTTAATTATTGTCAGTGTATGGGAAAGGGGAAATGGATGGAGGAAAATGCTAAATTTAAGCCCATAGTGAGAGCAGTATAAATGTAGGTTATAAGCTTGCTCTGAGGTTCCTAGTGGCCAAAGCAAAAAGGGAAGTGTGGTTAGCAACCAAATTCATTGTCCATAAACTCTGTATGTGTGCAAGTGGCTCCATAAGTGAAATAAAGGATAGATTTCTTGAAAGTGCCTTTTTCTCAAGGTGGTCTCCATAGGTGGTGAGAGTCTTTGAGGAATTCTGGCAATACGGGTAGTTTCTGTTTGTAGATATGTGGCTTCTTTTGGGGCTGGAATATAGTTGGTTCTCACTGGTGCCTCCTACCCCACGATAAGGACCTGGTGGCTGGCCAGGTGACCACCCAGGTCCCAGTCCCCTGAAGAACATGATCTTGGCTAGAGACCTTTTTTTTACATAGTAAAAGCACTCAGTTCGGAGAGTAGAGTCCGTAGACGCTAGCCTCTGTGGTGTCTTCTGCAGTGTCTCCAGAGAGAAGCGAAAGGGTTCACCGTTAGCCTGGGAAAAGCTCTGGGAGTGCCTGTCCCTGGGTTTGGAAGTGGGAAGAGGGTCACTCTGGTTCCCATTCCTTAGCAGAAAGACCAACAATGGCCGAGAGGGAGCCACACTGTGTCTCCCCTCCTGCTGAGCTCCAAAGCAGCACAAGTGCCAAACCCTAATTGGCTGCACTTATAGGAGAGGGGTTTTGGGGTGAGGAGACATGTCAGTGGTTTCTAAGGGATGTCTCCACTCTGAGCCAGAGGTGATGGTTGGTGCAGGCTGATACTTTGCCTGCTACGTCCCATGCTTGACCTCACAGGACAGCACCATTTGTCTGAGTTACATTGCAGGTGCCCTCCTGGGTAGGCATGTACCCATGTGACCTGAGTGGCACAGCAGTTTGCTTCCAGGCCTGGCCCTCCAGACCAGGATGGGGCTGTGACCCAGGCCAGGGTCCAGACCTCTCATAACGTACCCTGTTACCCTATAACTTAAACATCCCAAGGAAGCTAAGCAGGTGCTCTAGGGTCAATTTAAATGAGGTAATGGATGCTAGAGTGTTTTATAAACTTGAAAGCACACATTGATGCAGTAATAGTAAAGTTACAGTTTTTTCTAGTAATAGGTTCACCCAGTTAGACACCATTTAGCAACAAGATCTGGTCACAGATATATGATAGTATAAAAAGGAAAGTATTCACAGAGTAAGAAAACCCAACCCCAGGGTGTTGGGAGTAGAGTGGGTCCCTTCTCACCAGGAAGAAGCCTCCCCTATGAGATTTTAAGGGAGAACTTTGAATTATTAAATTCTAAGAGATATATGCTTGTGTTTCTTTTGAAAACGTCTTCCTCTTTTAAATATAGCTCTTACAAATACAGTAGGGAGCCAGAGCTACCTTGTCTCCTGGTGGATGGAGCAGATTTTGTACATCAGGAACCTGGGCTCTGTGACTTAAAGCCAGGCAGTGCCCCTCTCTGAGCCTTGGCTTCCTGTGTGTCAACCGCTGCATTTTCTGGATCTTGACTATGGTTAGCCCCCCATTACTAAGGCAGGTACAGACACTACCAGTCACTGTCCAGGCCCTGCACTGTTCCTGTCCCAGGTGGCAGGCAGGGTGCACTCTTTCCAAGATGGTTGTGATTCCTGTCCTCAACCCAGACCAGGAGCTCCTCCAGGGCAGGTTGGCAGGTATAATTCACTAATGGATCCCCAGCATCTTGGCATGCAGTATTTGTTGAATGAATGAATGAATGAATGAATGATGGAATGTGGTCTTTCTGTACAGGATAGAACACTTGGGACTCAATGTGGTGCTGCAGCTCCTCGTGGGGGTACCTTTGGAGATGGTGCACGGAGCAACCCGTATTGGGCTTGTCTACGTGGCTGGCGTTGTGGCAGGTAGGCAAGTGAGCCTTGAATCCACAGGGGTCAACCTCCCTGGGGCGGCTAGGAGATCCCATGGGAGTCGGCAAGTCCCAGGCTTCCAGGGACACCGGACTCCATACCTAGGCTCCTAACTATTAGGGTTGCTCTCCAGGCCAATCTCCCCACCTTCCCAGCGAGGCAGGAAAGGGGACTGCCATCTGAAAAGAGAGGCAGAGGATGGCTGGGGGAGCAGCATTTCAGTCTTTCCACTGCCATGTTGTACCTGTGCGAGCTTAGGGAAATTCCTTAACCTCTCTTGGCTCCGTGAGGTTTTAGGAAGGAACTTATAAGATCTACCTGTAGGGTGTTAGGAGGGTAGAGTGAGGTGACGAATGAAATAGGAGTGCCATATAAACTGTGCTGGGCACAGTGAGATTCCCTTGGGGACATCCAAGGTGTGGAGCCAGGTGCCTCCCCAGCCAGGCCAGCACCTGTCCTCTTGACTGACTCTCTGCTGACAGGAACCAGTCTGGCCTAAGAGGTAGTGAGCACCTGTGCCAGCCGAAGGATACTGGGGCCCCGCTAACCCTGTTCACTTGGCCAGGACCATGACCTTGAGGATAGCAGGGTCCCTATAGCCAGCAAGACTCCCCCTCTTCCTCCCCAATGGGGGTGAGGTAGACTGGGGTGAGCTGGGGAGCACAGGCTGCATTTCTGCAGGAAAAGTCTGTGCCAACTGGGTTTCTGAACAGAGGGATCTCCCTCATGATGTTTCCAACTTTATAGCTGGCTTTTTTTTTTTCTTTAACAAGGTTTGCTGCCTCAGCTCTTCACCTTGACAGCTGTGCCCAAGGGAGCTTTGTGTGTATGTTTAAGTAAGATCTTAATCCTTCCTGAGTGGCATTAAAGTTGTCATCAGGAGAGCAGGGCACCGTTGACCTTGTAAACAACAGGCAGTCTGGGACCCTGGGAGCCACTGAAGTGACTTCAAGAACCCCGGAGAGAAGGGTCCCACCCGACCTGCCCACTCTTGGCAAGGCCAGTCTGCTAGTTCATGAGCCCTCAGCATGGCAGATTAGCCCCACACCTTCATTTCTCTGTGTGCTGAGAGTTGAAAACTTGGCCCCTTTGGACAGCACCCCTCTCCCCCGAGCTTCTCCCAGCATTTAGTGCCTTCTGCATCCTTGAACCAAGGTCTGATGAGGATCTCTGTGTGCCAGATGTACTCAGCCACCCACGCACCCCACCCCCAAGCCTTGACATCTGGAGATTTGTAGTCCCATTTTCTATACCTAGATACTCAGAGACCCAGATGGTTAATGGCAAGGAACAGGAAAGACACTCATAACGCTTGCAGTTAGTAGTCATTTGGATGGGAGTGCCAATAACCCAGAAGACAGAAATGAGATTCAAGATGACTCAGGGCTCACCCAAACCAGATGACACCCCATGGGGAGGCTGTGCCAGTGTCACTTCCCAGTGACACCAGTGCAGAGGGGGATGGTGCATCAACAGAAGTATGCCTTGCCAACTAATGGGGAGGGACTGTGTATCATAAAGCAAATAACTTGTGCTCTTATATCTGAGGCAGGGACTCAGAGAGGGCACTCTGGTCACCATGTATCATATCACTAATCCCTAGGATCAAGTTGATCGATCTGCCTTCACCACTCCTCCCTCTCAACTCTGTGTGCATCCCAAGTCCAGAGGGGGGCCCATTCACAGAGAGCCAGATCCTGACTGGATACCTGGTAGTCAGGAAGGGCCTGCCTTCCTAAGGCAGGTACCAGCACGCTCCACTTGTCACAGGTACAGAACCCGAGTGGTAGAGTGCCTCAGGAGACTTGCCCAAGGAGACTCAGTTGTATGTGGTGGAGCTGGCATCAAACCCAGGCTGCCTGACCCCAAAGGCTGTGCTTCAGCCTACTGCCACGTGCAGTGAGAACCCAAAGGCAGGCCTTTTCCTTTGTGCAGATAATTTATGGCCAGAAACCAACTGAGGTCTTAACAAACATCAGGCTCCACTCTTTAGGTCCCACCCAGTGAAAATATTCCAAAGGCGAGGCTGTCAGATTTTGTAGCACAGTTTGCACAGCTAACCTCTGCGCAGGTGCATCTGGTACTTTGGGCCTGCAATAGGGGATTCTCATACGTTACCTCCTATACTCACCCCAAGTCTTATGACATGGGTCCTGTCATCTCCATTTCAGAGGCAGTTCAGAGAGCTGAAATGACTTGTTGGTTTTCTCAGAAGGATCAAGAAGTACTAGAAGTGAGTGGAAACCCTTCCTCTGCCCCATGCTTCTAACCAATTCTTGAGGCCAGTGTGTGAAAACCAGCATTTTAAATGCTCTAGCAAGCTTTTCTTACAGATTATATAGATTATCAGCCATGTGCGCCTCCCCAGAGCCTAACACAGGGATTGGCATATGTTAAGCAACAAATATTTGTAGAACAAATGGAAGAATACATGCATAAATAAAGTTATATTGCTTAAAGGTAGATATTCCACTGATTTTTATTAGGATTTTTTTTTAATGGCTAAGGGAGACATTGGAAAACACCTGCTTTAAATATTTCAGCCTAAAATTTTTGCAGCTGTGTGTTATGATAAAGTCACCAATTTATCTGCATGCTGGTTGACCCAGAATTTTTTTGAGAGAGTTCATAGCCCCCACTAGAACTAGTCTTGGCCTACTGTGTGTGTGTCCCTCCAGTTTGCCATTCTGTCCCCATCTTCTGCCCCCAGGACCTCTGGGAAATTTGTACTGGCCTTATGGAACTGTCGTCCATAAGGTTAGGTTAGGTTCCAAACAGCTTGTCAGGAATCCTATTTGGCCCAGGCCTCCTGCCCTAGGATGGCCATTATTGCTATACTGATATGCACACAGGCCCAGGCTTATATTTGATGTCTCCCACCTCCTTTAGTCCTGGGCTAATCTGCACCCATGTGGGGAAAATCTCTTTGCCACACATGGAGGGCCAGATGGTTACATTCAGGATTCTAGAACCGGGATCCAAACCTCAGATCCTGGATCTCAGGCCAAGGCTCAGGTTGTTGAATCTCTGATCTGAAAGGAACTCTTGAGGTGCCCCCAGTGGGTGGCATATTTGACTCCCCAGACCCCACCCCCATTCAGCCATAGGCTCTCTGTGTTCTGCTCCATAGGGTAGGGGTGTGGGTAAAGTTTCCTTTGAAAAGAGGGTTTCACTGCTCAGCTGCTCAGAAGTTGGAAAGCCTTAGACCTCTTTATTTGACAGATGTGAAAGCTGAAGCCGAAAGAATTCAGGGGCTTTGCCCAAGGTCACACGACTAGCCAGTCCCACCCCCATTCCAGACTCTTGCCTCAATCCCAAACTGACCCCTGATTCTGGGGTCAGGACTTATTCATGGGTAGGGTGAGAGAAAGGTCAGTGTGGGGCAGCTGGACTGCACAGGCTTCCCTGCTGTCTCTCTGCCACTGGTGGATCTCACCACACTGGGGAGGCCGAGGGAGCAGAAGCTGGGTGGGTGTGTAGGGACCTGTGAGAGGAAGGAGGCCAGTCCAGGGAGGCTGGGGCTTCCTCTGTCCATGCGGTAATTAATGAGCCATTTGGGCAGCCAGCCCTCTGCAGCCCTGCAATGCAGCCTTCCTCACTGGCTGCCAGGAGAGCGTGGGAATCCTTTGTCATGCAGATCCCACTGCCTGCCGGTTTGCCACCCTGGGATTTTTTTTTTTTTTTCTGTTATATACAGCTGACCCCTTGGCTAGGCAGTAAAAAAAGAAAGTTATCTGACAATAGATCAATACCTAATTAAAGCCAGAGGGAAGGCATGAAAGGAGAGAAGAAAGATTTATAGTTACCCTGGGAGGGGAGAAGGATGTGGGAGTTCTCAGTTCCCAACAGTGCCTTTTCCTGGGAGATCACATCCCCCCTGAGACCCAGAATTTGCTGTTGGGATCTCTTACTTGAAGGATCTCAGTGAGCCAAGGAGCCTTGAGAGAAGTCGGAGGGCGCAGGTAGGGGAGAGAAGGGGGATGCCGTTATGGGGGTTCTCCAGGCTCAGGGGTGTCAGGTGCTCTGGCTCTTGGGCTGGGCCCTGCCTCCCCTTATGTAGCAGACCCTCCACCTCCATAGAACCTGCAGAGTTTGGCCATCTGCCGGACCCTCCTTCTCCACCCAGGCAGCAGCTAATTGGCTCCTGAGCCTGCAGGCATTTTCCAGGGGTGGTTTCTGCACACTCACCCGGGCCAGCCACCTCTCAGCCTCTGGGCCCTAGGCTCTACCTCCCAGTTATTTTTAGTCTCCCATGTCCTTCCGTGGAAGCGAAAGCATTGATCATACTTAAATGAGACCAGAACAATACATTTCCCTCCTCTCTGCTCAGCCTCCCTCGCAGCACAAAAGTTTGTCATCCCCCAGACCAAGAGTCTACACCCTTCCTTTCCCCCAGAGGATATGACATCATCTCTCTCCCTCTCTTCCCTGGGACTTTTCAAGGACATTTTTCCTCCAGAGAAACCCCCACTCTGGAGATCCTTTTGGCCTGTTGTGATTTCATTTGGCTAAAGGGAGGTTGGAGGTGGTGCCAAGCAGGTTTCTAGATGCCGCAGTTGAGCAGCAAGAATGATGATGGAGGATGGAGGTTGATCTCTGTACCCATTTGGGGAGTGGCTTCTGTTGAGGCCAAAAGCACAGGCCTCGTGTCCACAAAGCTGGATTTACATCCTGGTTCCTGCTCTTCCTACTGAGTGACTCTGGGCTCAGTCTCCTCACCTCTGCAGCGTGGCCACTGTTGTCTTCCTCAAAGAGCTAAATGGGACAGAGTACGTAAAGCATGTGGCCGTTGTCTGATGCACGGTACCTATACGTCACAGCTGCTCTGATAGTATTGCGCATTGCCCAGAACCCTGAGGTGGCACCATGTTATCCCTCCCCTCCACTGAGTCTTCTATAAAAGGAGAAGTTTCAATCAATGGCTCTTCCAGCCATCAGTTAAGGCTTCTAGGGGGCTCCAGGGTGACATGGGATGCAGGGAAGAGGAGATGGAGCCTAGGTTCAAGGGCCTAGGGCAGGGGCAGGGAGGAAGCTCCAGCATCCTTGAATTCCGCATATCTCTCTGTACCAGGGTCCCTGGCGGTGTCTGTGGCTGACATGACTGCACCGGTCGTGGGCTCCTCTGGAGGGGTGTATGCGCTTGTCTCTGCTCATCTGGCCAACATCGTGATGGTGAGCACCTCCTGTCCCAGCATGCCTATCTTGGCGTCCCCTCTGTGCATCAGTCATCTACTCCCCAGCTCAGGCACAGAAATGCCAGGCAGACCTGGCTAATATTAGAGTTTGCAGATGCTCTCTGCTTTCTGCAGGCTTATTTCAGATGGGGCCCTTCCATATATAATTTATGTTTTTTTTTTCTTCTTGGCTATGAAATTACCCATTTCCCTAATTCTACCCCTTTCCCACTAGACTTTAAAAAAATGTTACAATAGAGGCTCTTGGCTGGCTCATTCAGCAGAGTATGCAACTCTTGATCTTGGTGACATGAGTTCAAGCCCCACTTTGGGCCTAGAGCTTACTTAAAAAAAAAACAAGGAGACAGGGATACCTGGATGGCTTAGTTGGTTAAGCATCCAACTCTCTCTCTCTCTCTCTTTTTTTTTTTGTAAAGATTTTATTTATTAATTTGAGCGAGAGAGCACAAGTGGGGGCAAGGGGCAGAGGGAGAAGGGGAGGGAGAAGCAGACTCCCACTGAGTAGGGAGCTTGACGATGTGGGGCTCATTCCCGGGGCTGAATCCCAGGACCCTGAGATCATGACCTGAGCTGAAGGCAGATGCTTAACCAACTGAGCCACCCTGATGCCCCTAAACATCCAACACTTGATTTCAGCTCAAGTCTTGATCTTGAGGTCATGAATTCAAGTTCCACATTGGATTCCATGCTGGGCGTGGAGCCTGCTTAAAAAAACCTTTAAAAAAATTTACAATCCTTGATCACCAGTGGCAAAATTGGGACTTGAACCCATAGTTCCTGACAATGATTCAAGTGTCATTCCCTTACACCAACCTTTCATAGTGGCAAGACACTGCTGTTCCTTTCCCGTGCTCTTTGCCTTTTCCTGAAAGACATTCTAGGGTAATGGTTAAGAGCATAGACTTTGGAGCCAGTCAGCCAAGATCTGAGTCCTAGCTACGTACTTCCTAAAGGAGGATCTTGGGCAAGTTACTTAACTATGCTGTGCCTCAGTTTCTTTTTTTGTGTGTGCCTCAGTTTCTACATCTGTGAAACAGGATGATATGTGATAAATGAGATAAAGTGAAGATAACCATTCAACATAAACGTTAACTCCCTACTCCTCCCAGAAGAGGCCAGGGTGGACTCAGAATGGAGACAGAGTCTCCAAGGCAAGAAATTGTCATTAGTTTGATAGTCTCAGAAGAGGCCAAAGTCCTTGTTTTAGAGGCAGTTAGAAGGAGGGGCCCTCTAGGCAGGGTCCAGGTCTGACTCATCCCCAGTACCCGACAGAGGACTGGACAAATGGTAGGTGGTGCCGACTACATTTTTTTATTTTAAGGAATCTTTACTCCCAACCTGAGGTTCGAACTCCCAACCTTGAGATCATGTCACAGCTCTGCTGACTGAGCCAGCCCGGTGCCGCCCCCCCCCCACCTGCCGACTAAATTTTGAATGAAGGAAGGAGGGAATGAATGAAGTGTGTCTTTCTAGAAAAGGCGTAGCTCCCCACCCAGTCCTCCTGTTCTCACCTTCCTCCTCCCTCACTGTCTTCACCCACATGGCAGATGTGTGAATGCTCTGTTACAACAGTCTGGAGTTCCTAAATTCTCCCATTTCTTCTTTATTATTGCCACCGTCACCTGCCTGCTCAACACACCATCCTTTTCCTTTTCACTCAAGTCCCCTTTGTGCATTGAGAGAGAGAGAGAGAGAGAGAGAGAGAGAGAGAGAGAGAGAGAAAAGAGAGTATAAGTGAGCGTACAGGAGAGGGACAGAGGGAAAGAAAGGAAGGTGGGTGTGGGGTAGGGAGACGGGAGAGGGGGATGGACAGACAGACACTATCAACACTTGCTACTTGTCTGAGTTTTGGCAATTTCACATGAGCACTTGGAGAGACCCAGCAGGTGAGGAAAGGCTTTGTGTGGATGTGCGAGTGTTTGAGCACATGTGCTTACACACGTGCGTACACACACACACACACACAGCCTGTCTGCAGCGCAGCGCTGCCTCATGTAGCCCTTTTAAATGGGTCATTCTGTATCAGTGCCACAGCTTTCCCCAGACACAGCTTTTTCTCTGAATTCCACCTCCGCTGCTCCCCCTCCCCCTGCCCCAGTTCCTTTCTGTAGGGGACTGGGAAATGCTAACAAACCCTCCTTCCCCCTCAAGATGTGTATGTGTGTGAGGGGATGAAGGGACGAACAGGGTAAGAAGAAACAAACTGGAGTTCATAGAGATGCCCTGTTCCCACCCCCTTCCCCACAGCATGGGCAATGGCCCCGAGGCCCCAGAAGTTCCCATGGTGAGGACAGAGCACCCCCAGAATGACAGGGTGGGGCATGGCAGTTGAGGAGGGAGGTATGAAAGCAGTCTTGTTCCAGTTCGCACTTCTTTCTGGCAAGTAGCCCATGACCGGTGGTGGTGGAGATGAGCAGTCCTGTCCAAGAGCCCATTGTCCTTCTAGAAGAACACAGCTTTCCCTGGCCAACTGGGAACTTTATAGTCTCCAGAGCATGACATAGGGTTGCCTTTCCCTAGAAGTTGTGTGGTGCTTATTTGATGGTGGAAAGAAAACCACCTCATTTTCTTATCAGAAAAGTTGATTTCCTTTCAACAAGAGGCCACCTTTACCCAAATTAGCTTAGTGCCCAGCACTTCAGAGTCGAGTTAGGACCATTGCTATAAGATGGACATTTCTATGGGCCAGAAGCATTCAATTGGCAGTTTCATGTGGTTCCATCTAATAGATATGCTAGTATTTTATTTTTTTTTAATTTTTATTTATTCATTTGAGACAGAGAGAGAGAAAGATAGCATGAGCAGAGGGAGAAGCAGACTCCCCGCTGAGCAGAGAGCTGGATGTGGGGTTTGATCCCAGGACCCTGGGATCTTGACCTGAGCCGAAGGCAGACGCTTAGCTGACTGAGCCACCCAGGTGCCCCCAGATATACTAGTATTTTTTTTTATATATATACTAGTATTTTAAATTCCCAAATGAAGATTGGGTCTATGTGTGTGCATGTGTGCATGTGTGCACACATGCGCACAATAAAGCGCCTTCTCAGAACAGACAGAAGAAAGAACCATAACAGTCAGAAAATGTGGATTTGAGTCCTGGTGTCACCATCTTAAGAGCCATGAGCTCCTTTACTTCTCACTTCTCTGCTCCATCATCTGTAACCCGTTCTTCACAAGGTACTTGTGAGAAAGACATGAAAAGGATGGATGGAGGGACTCCTGGGTGGCTCAGCGGTTGAGCATCTGCCTTTGGCCCAGGGCGTGATCCTGGAGTCCCAGGATGGAGTCCTACATCAGGTTCCCTGCGAGGGGCCTGCTTCTCCCTCTGCCTGTGTCTCAGCCTCTCTCTCTCTCTCTGTCCCTCGTGAATAAACAAATAAAATATTAAAAAAAAAAAAGGATGGATGGGAAAATGCTTTCCATGTGGCAAATCACCACACAGCTGTGAAATTCCATGTGTGTATGTCTGTTTATGTGTGTGCACATGAGTGTGCGTGTATATGTGTGTGTTTGTATCCTTGAATACATGTAATTTTTTTTTATTTATACCCATTTTGTCTGTTATCTACAGAGAATAATTAGGAAATATGTTCTTTTTACTTTGGATACAAAATAGAAAAGCGTTGAACACTTCTGTTTTCAGGTTGTCTGTTTAAGTGAAAGATTCTGCCTGAAATGAAAACATGTCTTATTTTTCACAAAAACACTCAGTTCCATGGGTGCCTGGCTGGCTGGCTTGGTTGGTGGAACATGCTACCCCTGATCTCTGGTTTGTGAGTTCAAGGCCCACGTTGTGTAGAGATTACTTAAAACTAAAATCTTAAGAAAAAAAGGCAAAAATAAAAAATCAAACTGAGTTCCAAAAAACTTGCAGTTTACATCAAGGGATTAAATTCAGAAAATATTGCAACAGGGACGCCTGAGTGGCTCAGTGGTTGAGCATTTGCCTTCGACTCGGCGTGATCCCGCAGTCCCGGGATCGAGACCCACGTCGGGCTCCCTGCATGGAACCTGCTTCTCCCTCTGCCTGTGTCTCTGCCTCTCTGTGTCTCTCATGAATAAATAAATAAAATCTTTAAAAAAAATTTGCAACAAAAAAACTGATGGCATAGAAGACCTGCAATCAAGACTTGTTAGTTTAAATGCTAGAAGTATGGGGATCCCTGGGTGGCTCAGTGGTTTAGCACCTGCCTTCGGCTTAGGGTGTGATCCTGGAGTCCCAGGATCGAGTCCCACATCGGTCTCCCTGTGTGGAACCTGCCTCTCCCTCTGCCTCTCTCTCTCTGTCTCTCATGAATGAATAAATAAAATATTTAAAAAAAATAAAATAAATGCTAGAAGTATTAAGATATACATAATTGAATAATTTATTAATTGCTTTTTGCTGGGGCCCACAGGCCAGAGTTCCATTATTAAATATACAAAATATTTACTTACACTTTGCTCCATACAATAGATATTTCCCTAAAGTGTTTGAGATCTCAGTTTTTGCAACAGGACCATATTGTCAAAGCACAAAGAAAGATTGTTATCTAGAAGACACCCGAGGTCTCTTTGTTGTAAGGCTCATTTTATTAATAAAAGTCCTTTCGTAGGACAAATAATGGCTCCCTAATTTATCTGTGTCATGCTTTTCCTTCCCTTGTGCTGGGTTTTCTTGAAGTCGTTTTGACCAGGATACATAAAGCCATCGAGCTCCAGCCTGGATTTCAGCTTTGAGCTCTTAATGGTTGGGTGAACAAGCTGCCAAACTGCTGAGGGGACCGGTCACTGCCTTGTTTGCTGAGGGTGGGTTCTTTCTCACCCCTCGGAGATGCTGCAAAAGATGTGTGTTCCCTGGGGCCACAGGCGCTTCCACATTTATAGCAGCAGTGCTAGCTGTGGGGAGATTCTTTTTTCATTTCTCCTGTTGTTTCACTGCGGTTCATTTTATTGGAGGGAATAATGGGTCGGGGAAAATGAAGCAGCTGGTGTGGGATGGGGTGACTGTAGTTTAACCCTTCAGCTACTGGGAGGCATTGACCACGTTCACTTAGCTTTGGGGGCACTTGGAGCCGCCAGCAGGAAGAGACAGACCCCTAGACCTGAGGGCCCTATTGATCTCAACGTTAATTTACTATGACCTTGAGCCAGCCCCCCTTGTGGACTCTCAGTTTCTTCTTCCCTAAAGTTTAGGGTGGAGATGTGACTGGATCTACCTGGTCAACTCCAGTGCCTTCAGGGCCCAGGCAGCGATTAGATTATTAAGGGAGCTGGCCTGGAGAGACTGCCCAGCTAGTAGTTCAAGGTCATTCAGGAGTTTTAAAGATGCTGTGCAGGCCAAACCCACTGCCTTTGTCTCAGGCCTGACTGATAATATCAAACATTTCCTAGATGGTTACCACATGCCAGGCAATGTTCTTAGCGCTTTATGCATTTGAATTCATTTTCCCTTCACAATCCAGCAAGGTAGGTAATTGAGATAGGCACTCCTGTTACCCCAGATTTACAAATGAAGACACTAGCCAGAAAGGAGTTCTCAGCCACCTCACCAGTGGCCTTGCCAGACCAAAACTATGGATGGTGCTTTTGAAGACAGGCCCCAGATAGGGCCTAAAGGGAACATGGAGCTCAGCTGAAGGACAGCGCGGCCAATATATTCTAGACTGACTTGGCCTGATATTATCACTCAGAACACAGTGAAAGAGATGCTGTCTTTTTAAGTAAGCTACTCATTCAGAGGGCTTTTTTGAGGAAAAGGAATATTGGAAGTGTTCTGTATCACTTTTTTGGGGGGAGTGAAATATACATAGCATAAAATTTACCATTTTTATTATGCAGTTTAGTGTCAAGTATACTCTCTCTCTCTCTCTTTTTTTTAAAAGATTTTATTTGTTTATTCATGAGAGACACACAGAGAGAGACACAGACACGGGCGGAGGGAGAAGCAGGCTCCCTGCAGGGAGCTGGATGTGGGACTCAATCCCAGGACCCCAGGATCATGCCCTGAGCTGAAGGCAGACTCCCAACCGCTGAGCCACCCAGGCGTCCCTTGTCAAGTATATTCTCAATGTTGGGCAATCATCACTACCATCTATATCTAGAACTCCTCATCCTGCAGAAGTGAAACTATTTATCTATTAAACAACTGCCTCTCCTAGCCTCTGGCAAGCACCATTGTATTTGCTGTCTCTATGGGTTCCACCACTCTAGGTGGCTCATAGAAGTGGACTCATACAGACAATATTTGTCCTTTAGAGACTGGCTTATTTCACTTAGCATAATGTCTTCAAGGTTCATTCATTATGTCAGAATTTCCTTCCTTTTAACATTCCCTTTATCTCCATTCATCCATCTATGGACACTGATTTGCTTCTACTTTTTTTGGTGGTTGTGAATAATGCTGCTATGGACATGGGTGTCACTCCCCTAATAGGGGAGAAATAGGATCCATGCGTGGACATCGCAAGAAGACAAAGCCTGGTTGGACAAGAGCAGGAAGAACTTTTTAGTGGTTGGAGCCCCTTCCCAGGGCTGCCTCAGGAGTGTCACAAAGGTGGGAGGGCCATTTTGTCAGCCGATTGGCAGTAGGTGTCTCCCTTTGAGAGGAGATGGTCTGTCAGGTGCCTCCCAAGTACCTGCCCATCCTAGGGTTTCATTCCAGAGAAGCAGGGGGGCTGCCCACCATCAGCTGGCCAAGCTGGGTTAGACTGGGTTACCAGGTCCAGTGGAAAGCACCAATTCCTGTTTTGTTCCCTGTCTTCCAGCGGGCCTTCGCTGTGGACAGCCACCAGCAGGTGACAAACATTGCCTGTCATCTGCTTCTTAGCAGAGAACACATCAGCAAGCAAAGCTGAGATGTTCCCACCTGCAGAGGGGCTGTGTGTTGCTCACCTCACCTTTGATGAAGAGGGCTTGCCGGTCAGTGACGAGTAAGGGGGGAATAGGAGGCTACGGGCAGGATGCTGAATGTCTTCTGCAAGATTTCACCAACTTTTTGGCAGTTGCCCTGTGTCTTCTCTTGCTTGATCCACTGAAGCTTCCATAAATGTTACTGTATGTGCCAGGGCTCAGGGCCCCGGTAACATTTAACACATGTGTTCTCTCAACATCAAAGAGGTACGAGATGTGCCGCCCTCAGCTGGGCCTGGGCCAGGCAGCAAAGACCGAGTGGGTTGGGTGGGAGGGGACAGGAGCCCCTGGCTGTACGCAGTGGCCTCCTTCCCTAGGGCTGATGTGTTCCAGGCAGATTCCAGACTCGTTTCTGTGCGTGCGTGCATCTGGATAAATGGAATGGTGCTTTGAATGTGCTGCAGGAGAGCCCCTCAAAGGAACCCTGTGGCGAAGTCTTTTGTAAAGTGAAAAATCCTTTTGTAAGGTGAATAATTATACTCTGTTTATCTGCTGTGGAGGTTCAGAGTGTTCTGAGATTCTCAGGGGAAAAAGGGATTTGTTTGAAGGCCATCTGGCTCCCCCCTCTTTTCCAACGCCTGATTCTGTAGAGCATCCCCTCCAAGTGATGTCAAGCCCCTGTTTGAACCTCTCAGTGATGGAAGACTCGCGATCCCCCATGATGGCACATTTCATGTTCGGACAGCTCTACTTATTAGAAATAGAAACGTCCGGAGCTTTAAAAAAAATCCCTGAAGTTTTCATCCATTGAGTCTTCCGCTTACAGGTTATACTGAATATGCCTGTCCTTACAGTGACTCATTTGATACTTGACAACAGTGAACTTGACCCCAGGCTCTTCTCTCCATCCATTTCTCATATGTGGAATTTTGGTTTCTTTTATCATCCTGACCATTCTGCTTTGACTTTGCTTAGCTTGCTGTCCTGCATCCCTTCTGCAACCGTGGGACCCCAGCAGTTGATACAGCTCTCAGGTGTTATCTGCCCATGTAGAGAGGACAGGGACCTCATCCCCCTAGATCTGTATTCTCTTTCTCCTATAGTACAGCTCAAGTGCTTTTATGACAGTAATAAATTTACCATTGCCTGAAATCTCATGCTAGTGTGATCTACAACCAAACCACAGCTGCCTCATTCAAGACTTAATGGAGATGATTATTTTTTAAAAGATTTATTTATGGGATCCCTGGGTGGCGCAGCAGTTTGGCGCCTGCCTTTGGCTCAGGGCGCGATCCTGGAGACCCGGGATCGAATCCCACGTCGGGCTCCCGGTGCATGGAGCCTGCTTCTCCCTCTGCCTGTGTCTCTGCCTCTCTCTCTCTCTCTCTCTCTCTCTCTCACTATCATAAATAAATAAAAATTAAAAAAAAAAGATTTATTTATTTATTTATTTATTTATTTATTTATTTATTTGAGAGCACAAGAGAAAGAGCACAAGTGCAAGTTGGAGAGGGGCCAAGGGAGAGAATCTTTAAGTAGACCCCCACTGAGCCCTGAGCCTGGACTAGGGCCTTGAACTCAAGACCATTGAGATTATGAATATGAACTGAGCTCTAAAGCCAAGAGTCAGGGATCCCTGGGTGGCGCAGCGGTTTAGCGCCTGCCTTTGGCTCAGGGCGCGATCCTGGAGACCCAGGATTGAGTCCCACGTCGGGCTGCCGGTGCATGGAGCCTGCTTCTCCCTCTGCCTGTGTCTCTGCCTCTCTCTCTCTGTGTGTGTGTGATTATCATAAATTAAAAAAAAAAATCCAAGAGTCAGATGCCTTAACTAAGTGAGCCACCAGGCACCCCTGAGATAACTTTTTTTAAAGTTAGATTTTCTTAAGTGAGGTACATCTGTAGAGGAGTGGTCAGATCTGGAACTAATGAAACTTTCTCCTTTTTCCCTAGAACTGGTCAGGCATGAAGTGTCAATTCAAGCTGCTGCGAATGGCTGTGGCCTTGATCTGTAGTAAGTACTGACAGGGCAAACTGGGTGGAGTAGAGCCTTGCATCAGGCCTGGAGGGTAGAAAGATGGCAAATCCCTGCCCTTGAGGCATTTATGGTCAAAATAAAAAGGGAAACCTGTCAATAGTGTGTGACAAAGTATGGGTGTTATGAGAGGCTCATTCTGAGGCGGAAAGAGGTAAGAATCTGAACGGAAGTGATGGAGGCAGAGAGAAGAGGGGACACATGGTCTCTCATTCAGCCCTCAGAACATGGCTGTGAAGAGGCTATTTTTTTTTTTTTAAGGATTTTATCTATTTACTCATGAGAGGCACAGAGAGAGAGAAGCAGAGACACAGGCAGGGGGAGAAGCCGGTTCCCTGCAGGGAGCCTGATGAGGGATTCGATCCCAGGACCCCTGGATCACGACCTGAGCTGAATGCAGACAATCGCTGAGCCACCCAGGTGCCCCAAAGAGTCTATTTTTTCTAAGGCTTTATTTACAGGTAGCCCCTGGAGCTCATGGCCCCTGGCCACAGCCATCCAGCTGGAGGTGATGGGGGCAGAATTGAGAGCCAGCCTCTGTTGTTTCTAATGCCCACACTGTAGGCAGCCTGGGGCAGGAGCACCCTGGGCTGTCTGCCTGGAACTGCCTGCTACGTGGGGAAGAAGAGTCAGAATAGACATGGGCGGGAGGATGGGCCTACCTATGTGGACTGCACTTCTGTCCACTTCCACATTCCTTGCCCTAAGGCCCACAGACTCTTTGAATCAGGGCAGTGGGGGACAGTGGGGCACCGTGGAGTGGGGGTGGGGTGAGCGTAGCTTCCCTGTCTGCTCAGACTCTGAGTCTGTTTGTGTGCAAGGAAGGGAGGAGAAGGCTGAGTCCTGATGTTCCAAAAAACCCAACTCAAAACATCATAAAACCTAAAAATGCTGTTTTGGAGCAGGAGACCAAAGTCTTTCAAACCTCCTTTAAGGTACCCAGGGCTTGCTAAGCAAAGGCAGGAAGACGCCCTGGGGCTCAGGGAGGGCTCAAGGAAGGATTCAGTGTTGGTCCCCGGCTGCTCCTCTTCCGCCATCTATCGGTCATTCTTGGACGTGCAGGGCCTGGGCCTGAGGCCCGACAATCCCCAGGGGAATGGAGGTGCAGGCATCTCTGGGTGGTGAAGGTGGCGAGAGGCATGCTGGATAATTAAGTGGTAACTGAACAAGTACAGGAGTCCCTGCGCAGGACTTTCTATCCATCGTCAAATGTGCCTTGGCTTCCTCATCTGAAAAATGGGAATAACAACGACTGTCAGTATTCTTTGGTGGTAGGCAGTGAAATGACTGTTGCTCAGCACCTGTCCTTTTGAGAGAGTACATCCCAGTGGATTGGCCAACCCAGCAAATTCATGCAAGAAAAATGAACTGGAGAATGGGATGAGGCGGTGGGGGGACACCTGGGTGGCTCAGTGGTTGAGTGTCTGCCTTCGGCTCAGGACATGATCCCAGGTTCCTAGAATCATGTCCCACATTGGGCTCCCCACAGGGAGCCTGCTTCTCCCTCTGCCTGTGTTTCTTCTTCTCTCTGTGTGTCTCTCATGAATAAATAAATAAATTCTTAAAAAAAAAAAAAAGAATGGGATGGGGGCATTTTAGCATCTGTTAGGAGAGAATGCCAGTGCTTTGTTGGGGCTGGGTATTCCCATTCTTTCTTTGCCCATTCCCCCCCCCCATCCCTTCTTTCCAAATGCAAAAGCACTGGTTCTGAGGGTTTCCTAAGGGTTTCGAAATAAGACATGAAAACAGTTTTAGAAACTGTAAAGTGCTAGCAGCTATTGAAGTTATTAATGTTCCAGCAGTGCAGCCTGGTACTCTACAGATGGGGAAATGAAGTCTTCTGGACTCATGAACGCAGGGCCGCAAGGGTCTTTGGGTTTGTGCACAAGCTATCCACTCTGCCTGGAATGCTCTTCTCAGGGCCTTTTCTTGACAGTCACATCTCTGCTCAAATTTTGCATCTCTTAAGGAGATCTTACCTGATTCCCCAAACTAAAGAATCCCCTTCCTTATACCCAGCATTGATTTAGAATTACCTGTTTTTTACTCCCCATAGAATTTTTTCTTTTTACTGGAATTCTCTCATGAGAGGGAATGTGTAATCGATGCTAGCCGATTGCCAGATCCAAAACAGGGTTTGTCTGTCCCTCACTCCTATATCTCCAGTGCAGAGAACAAACGTGCTCGACCTAATGGGTAGTGAACGAATTCATGGACGGATGTGTAAGTAGATGGCCGGGTGGATGGCTGGAGTGCAAGGCCTCCCCCCAGCCCCTGCCTAGTGATCCTTCTGTGACTTCTCTTTGCCTCCTCCTCTTGCAGTGAGTATGGAGTTTGGGCGGGCCGTGTGGCTCCGCTTCCACCCATCCGCCTACCCCCCATGCCCTCACCCGAGCTTTGTGGCGCACCTGGGCGGTGTGGCTGTGGGCATCACCCTGGGCGTGGTAGTTTTGAGGAACTACGAGCAGAGGCTGCAGGACCAGTCGCTGTGGTGGATTTTTGTGGCCATGTACACAGTGTTTGTGCTGTTCGCTGTCTTCTGGAACATCTTCGCCTACACCCTGCTGGACTTAAAGCTGCCACCACCTCCTTAAGGCACCCGGGGGACCGAGGTCAGGGAGCGAAGGGACAAGCAGCAGGAGAAAGGAGCGTGGACATTCTCAGCACCAGCTCCATGAGGCAGGGAGGACAGCACGCGATGCTGGGCCCCTGTGATATGTGCATTCAGGTTTGGACAATGGAGCTTCTTTTCTGAAAGGCGCCTGCTGGATGAGTTGGATGTGATTACCATTGTTTTTCTAGACTGTTCTGAGCACATCGGGCCAGGGCAAAGGCCTGGAGGGTGGTGAAAGCAGCCCTCCCCTTGGGCTGGGCTCATTCCGTGTGTTCAGGCGATGCCTCCTTTGTTACAGATTGAGCAGCGGCCTCTTCCCTCACCCTCACCCTGAGATGGCAAGCAGGCCCTTGTCCAGCCCAGAAGTACAGTTACAGGCCAGGAAATGTTTGCTCTACAGCTGTTGGGTTTGGAGATCTGGAGTAGAAGAGAGCGTGGCAGAGGACATGGTGTAGGGGAGCCCAGGGTGCCCTCCTGGTGGTGGGCACTGGGGCATGGCCTCTAGTGCCTAGGCGGGAAGAGGAGGCTGATGCTATAACTCCAGGCCTCCCTCTTGCCCTGGGGGTATCCAGCGAGAGAAACCCCAGAGGAGGGAATACACTTCATCCTAAGCTCAGCCTAGGGAATGCCCAGTACCAACTTTGGACTTCTCCCTTCCTGTCCCCCAGAATCTCACATTGGTGCCCAGCATCCCGTGCCCTGCCTTATTCTCAGAGCCTTTCCTTCTCTTCCGTTGCCCTGCCCTACAGTGTCCTGCCCTGCCTTTCCTTTGGTCATGGGGATATGTGTGTGTGTGTGTGTGTGTGTGTGTGTGTGTGTGTGTGTGTGTCTATGTGGTGGGTGAGGACGCCCGTGTGATGGTAAGAGATGGCGTGGAAAGAATGTGAGGTGAGGGAATGTGAGGCAAGGAAAAACACTGTGCGTGGAGTCAGAGGCTGCGGAGGAAGCCTGTGGGGGGCGTGGGAATGTATGCAGGGTTCTGCATGAGAGGGGCAAAGGCACCGAGAGGTGGGAGGGCATGGCTCCTGAGGATCTTGCTTTCAGCAAACCCAGCCCCTTCTTTCCTCTTCTTCATCCTTTCCAGGTATCTCTCTGAGAGCCACTGACCAGTGTGGGGTGGGGGGGTTGGGGTAGAGAGACACCTTGGGCTTTTGCCCAATTGGCTTTTGCCAAGTTCTGTTCTTGTTTCCCTCTGGAATGACCCTCACACTCGAGGAGCTTCTGTTCAGTTATCCATAGAAGGGAAAGGCTTTAGGGGGTATAAGAGAGGCTAGGGCAGGAATATGGAATCTGTGTGTCCATTGAGTAGCGGGGGAACAGGATGCTGCAGTAAAAGAAATTCTAGTTTAGAGGAAAGCTGCTTCTGGAGGATTGTTGGGTATTTGGGTGAGGGTCAGAAGTGAGGGCAGCCCATAGACTCAGATGCTCAGAGCGTGGAGGCAACTTGGCTATTGTCAAGCTCATCCCCACCCCCGTTGTATGAGTGGGACAACCAAGCTCAAGGAATGACTCCCGAGCAGGGCCTGACGAGGCCTTGAGGAGAAAGTGGGGGTAGGATGGCCTTTGACAAACTATGTGATTCCCTTTATACTGCTCTTGGAATTCCCAACCCCTGACCACCCAGAAAGATGAAGAACTCCAGCCTGGGAGGCAGAGGGACTGGATGTGCAGGGGCGAGGGCAGGGGTTTTGTCTGAAGTCAACTGGGCCAGGCAGTGAGAGGTCTTGGCACTGTGGCTTCCTGTCCTTGGTGATCACAGGTAAATGGGCAGTTCTCCATTCAGCCCCAGACTACACTGAGCCTTTCCCTGTCTTTGCCCAAAGCTAAATAGATTTTCCTGGTCCCCACATCTCCTGAGGTCATGCTGGACTCATGCCAGCACAGTACTAAGGACTGCCAGGCCGAGTTGGCTCAGGCCCAGGTCGGTGGCTGAGTGGAGTCACCCTGAGGCATTTTGTCTGTGTCCTACCAGCCCGTCTTTGCCTTACTGAGAGGAGTGTGTAGCTGGAAGGGTCAGCTTCCTCAGACAGGAGACCAAGTTGGACTTGGGGCCTGAGAGGACTTGGGTAAGCATGGTGAGGAGGACCTTGGCCATGGGCTGCAGCCCCCTAAACCCAAGTGGTGCTGTCTCTCCCTGGAGGAGCAGAGGCAGCTGGTGCCTTACTGGGAGGCAGGTCTGCCCTGCTGGAGTGGAAGGTCACCCCTGCCTTCATCCGGTGTGGCCTGAAGAGGAGTCTCCCTCTCGCAGGGGTGAGAAGACGGTGAGCTAGAAGACTCTAGAAAGCCCTCAGAGAAGCACCCAGAGCTGCAAATGGGAGCTTGCTACCAAGAAGGACTGCCTGGGGCGAAAATCCCATTTGCCCTCCTGTCTGAGTTGCACCAAGGGAGCCTCCTCTAACCTCAGCTCACCAGCCCCAGCTATTCCCTGTCAGCAGTGTCCAAAAGTAACCTAAAAGTTCTTTGGTCTGCTTAACACGCACCTCCCCACCCTCACTCAGCTGTCAGCTCCAGGCAGGGCCACCAGTGGGGTCCACAGTCATTCTACATAACCCAGGTCTCCAAACCAGGCCCAGAGATTGTCTGATAAGAAAGTTTTCTTTTTTGGCGTCTGGCTTTCTCTTTGGCCAGTCCATGTGCCCTCACCCCCAGTACCCTGCCAGCAGCATGCCCCCATCATCCCTCCTTCCTGGTCTGGTACAGCCACTGCTCCGGTGTGCCTCTTGGGGCTGTGGAGGGTGGCTGGCCTTGCATCTGTAGGATGCAGAAATTGAAAACTAGGGATTCCCCCAACAGCAGCCATAGATTTGCACACTCATTAAATGGAAGAGGAATCACAGAAACTAGGGAAGGGAAAACAAATCTTCAAAGGAGAAATTTGGCTTTAATGATACCATTAATCATTCATTTTTTTTAATTAGGAAAAGCTCCCTAATGAGGCGTTTTTGCCAGCTAATAGGATTCTCAATTTCTATGAGGACCATTCTTGCCCAGAGGATTAGGGGAGTCATTGCTCATCAAACCCAGATCTTCCCCTTCGCGCCCAGGGTCCAGTTTCATTTGCAAATAATGTAGATTCCTGGGTGCAGGGGTAGCCCTTTCCTGACATCCTTCATGTTGCTCCCAGCGCCGGCTGGAAAGCACCAATACTCCTCTGCCTTAAAAAACAGTGCCCAAGGCTGAATTCCCCCTCCCTCCAAGGACTTGAGTAAGTGGGAAACAAAAGGAAACACAAGCTGCAATGTTTGTTTCTAAATATTTTTGTATTGTGTACATTCTGTATATTTTTGTTGTAACATATTATTTGAACACAGATTCCATTAAAGATTTTTTTTAAGCCATCCGTTATTCAGGAAGTGACCTGAAGGGCTATTGGAGCCTGTTTTATCTCTGGATTGGGGAGGTGGGAGGCGGTGGACCACAGTGGTGCTGATGTGTGTACAGCACAGCTCCGGGACCTGGTACTTGGTCCTGGTGCTGGTAGCTCGGTGGTTCTTAATCCTTCTAGAATCACTGAACTCTTTTGAATGGTTGATGAAAGCTATGTTTTTCTCTTGCTTTAAAAATGCACAGATAGACAATTCTGCGTACAATGTCGAGGAGAAGGTGATCTGTAAATAAGAAAACTCATCTGTGGATTCAGGTCAAGAACTTTTGTGCCAGCTGTCCTGGTGGATGCCCTGTCTTCCCCTTCTACTCTCACACTATACTCTGACGAGAGATTAATAGCTTGACTACTATTATTGGAATGCTCTTCTTTGAAACATCTAGGAACTTCCTTCTTTACCCCAGTAGCCTACCCCTTATGCCTTTTTAGGGGCAGTCAACACCCGGATCTTGAGGAAGTGATAGGAATGTTCTCAGGGTAAAAGAAGGGGAAAACAAGAGGGGCGTACATGGTAAAGTGTAGTGTTAGGAAGCTTCACAATCGAATGGGCTTTGAATGGATGAAGTCTGAGAAAGTGAATTGTTTTCTCCAGCTTCTCTAAACCATTTCTAAACCATTGGCAGCATATGTGGTTTTGCCATTCATAAACCATTCAGTTTCATCCAGGGATTAAACCACGTTGTTAAATTCAGCCTGGGAGCTGTTTCCCATAATGTTATGTCTCATCAGATTCCTGTAGGCCATGTAAAAACATTTTTAAAAGCTGAAGTTATCCCAGAACAAACTCGAGTACAGCTCAGTCTAAAGGTCCAAAGAACTCACTTCTCTTTCACATGTGGATACTAACTTCCCTGGGGGACACATCAGGACCCTGTCTGAGCCCCAGTGCGCATCCCCCGTCACTCCCCCTCCTGCCATCAGTTTCAGGCTCTACTAGAGCTTACAGGCAAGCTCTCTCTGGACAGCCAAAAGCTGTTCAGCTAGCTTTGCCTTTGGCCTCCTATCACTTCCCCCTTCATTTTTCTGGTTTTCCTGCTTACTAGATTCTCATTCTTCTGATAACTTCATGAGATGTTTATGGGCGATAAGGTAACTGTGAAGACCATTTATTGATTACTTAGTATGTGCTGGGCACAGGATGAGGCATTTTCAACAGATTATCCTCACTTAATGCACATCTACTTGGTATGAAATGGTATGCCCATATTTACACAAGGGGAAAGCTTAGGAAAGCTTAGAGAAGTCTAGGGACTTGTGGGTACCTTATGGCATAGATGGATTCACATTATGGTTCCCAAGTTCATGCTCTCAATCCTCAGCTGTTCATATAGGACTTTAAGGACACTAAACATGTAGAAATGTCGGTTTTAATGATCCAGTCTCACTGCAGTAGTAAAGTAATGGACTTTGGGACATTCTTTCAGTGCTCACTTAACAGGATCTCTGCTTTCTCAGCCCTCCTAGACTTAGGACTTTTGCAATAAAGACCATAGCTATGAATTCATTACTACTCCCTTTCACCCCCGACTCAGAATCTAGCATTTATGCAAACTCGGAAAGATTTGAAGTCTGTGACACATTTAGGAAGTTTAACAGTTGTAGAACTGGAGCTGCCCTCTTGGACGTCCAAGTGGAAAGACTTCATCGATGCCCAGGGGGATCTCCATTACTAAGATACATGGTTAGGAAAATGTGGTCCTCCTGTGGTCCTCCTCTTATTTCCCAAATGCCTGCAGGGTTTCCTAGTATCTAGTATTATAAGTGCACCTCTGGTAAAGGACAGGCATTGTGTCATCGTTATAATGAATGAGAGTAAAGGGAAGTGACTTGGATCATCGAGTTCAACAGGTATAACTTCCCTGGACAATGAATAAAACGTTGTGAGGGAAATTGCCCTCACACCCTGCCTGATGCCTCCAGCAAGGTGTAGAAAGTTGTATTCCAGCAGGTGATGTGATTCAACAAATTCCTTAGCATAACAAGTATAATTTCCCCATAAGCTTGTTGTGCCTTAATAAAAATGTCAGACTTGAGAATGGAGCTAAATAAAAATGACTCTATTGATGAGAAGCTAAGTTGGTTTATTATTATTATTACTACAAATATAATTACAATTAAGCCGAGGCCATTTTTGGTACACGACAAACATATTTCCTCTGTGTGTAGAGCATACAAGTAATACATAAATGTATTCCACACCTGAAACAAATCCTTTTTAAGACTTTAAAAGTTAATACATTAGCTTATTAAAATTTGAATACAGTACATATTTCTGGTCATGAGTTCTTTGGGTTTCTTCTCATGGCCAACAAGGTACTTGATTCCATGTCACCATTTTCGTTGCCTACAGTAGTGATGGTTTGACACAGACTTGTAAAATAAGACTGTATGCTACACAACTGTATAATGTAGTGAGCCTGCATCACAAAATATAAAAGTACACGTAAGGAATATATAATTATATCTTGACTATATCCATAAATGGCTTGAAGCAGGTATTACACTTACTTTTAAATGCCATTTATATCATGGACTGTTGAATGATATGTGAATTTAAAAAAGGAAAAATACATTTTTTAAGACTCTAAATGTTGATGTCCTAATGTTGTCTATTAAAAAAATTGATTTCTAAATGAGCAACTAAGTACATTAGAAAAAGATTCAAGAGTAGTGCCATAGAATTGCTTATTTCCTATAGTCATTCTGAATTTAATGCTATTAAAAAATGCTATTTGGATTTTGTTTTCTGCACTGCCTACAATCCAAGTTATTAAAATTTAAAACCATATGAGAGCCTTTATGAAGATCCTGAATTGTATTTCTCATTAGAGGAAAAGAAATGGCTTGGTGAGTCATGTCCCCAGACTTCTATAGAAGAGAAAGCAGAAGACCGTTGTCAGTCATTTTAAAAGTTAAAACTCAGCACTTACGTGAATTTAGATGAGCTTAGGAGAGGATTTTTACGGGCTTGTGTTCCTCTGAGCATCCTGAGGGCAGTGAGAAGACTTCTGATCTTCTAAACAAAAATCACTATCAAATGGATTTATTAAAGAGCTATGCAGAACAAACTGCCATCATACGTGTGCAGCTACAATTGGCTTCCATGGGAATTATAAATGGCTCTAGCTGAGGGCACATTCAATTGATTTGGAATAAAACAATATGAGGCTTGTAACAAATATACAAAAAACTAAAATCAATGAGTAACTCCAATATGCAGAATCAGTTTATATTCTTTATGTTACAGTTTGCTTATAGAATTTATGTATTTTCTTTTTTAACACTCTGAAAATTCCAGCATTTTCAGAGAAAATAAAATACAGGCTCTTGGCAAATACCTGTGAACAAATGAATGAAGAAAGGGGATGGAGGCCACTTCTGCAGTAGCCTTCCATCAAAGATGATGTTTTGTCTTGAAGCTAGTGCATCTATTTTTAAAGCTCATTTAATTTCTCACACACTTGTGATTTGTGTATTGACTTAAAAGCTGGCTTTATCATCCATGTCATTACCAATCAGACAAAAAAAAAAAAATCTATCCAAGCACCCACAGGATGCACAGATCTGTCTCTGAAACGGTATCACAGCACTAATTTGTGAGACTAGGAGGACATTTTTTATAAGAAGCTATAGTACATTGAAAAAGGAGTATTACAATTTTTCTGGAAGGAAAAATTGCTAAATCCTGCAGCCAACTCCTCAAAGAAGCCACAAAATTACCTTTCAAGATTTTTGAGCATCAAACCCTTAAAGTCTAGAATTTATGGGGCCAGCAGTATACTAAAATTACACAACTCTAACACACATCTAGGACTCAGTGAAGATGGTCCTCAGATTTTTATGTTCTAAGTAAGTTATTTAAAAGTAAAAAATGAAAAAATTTAGAATGTATTTGAAATAGTCTTAAGTAGCAATCCTATGACAATTACAACAACCGTAGTTTCAAACACCAAGGCTTGAATGTACAACTTCACAATATGATGATCTCAAAACATGTGATCAAAAACTTTGGGCAAGAGCTTCTTTCATAAATTCTTCTAGGACAGCCACCACGTTTTTGGCTTCAGGCATTTCTTCATGTTCCACTTTAACAATCTTCAAAAGGATATCTCCACTACCACAGTTCTTTAGAAACATGTAACATTTAAACAGAGCATAATGATTCATTTCTGCCTGTCGGATAAATCTCTTCAAATTATTCGTGTCTTGTATGGCCTAGAAAAAGATTACCCAGTTAAATATATGTTTATATACTTGAGAAAATAATGAAGCCTGAAAAATATCTCCTATTCAGCTGAGAGCCTGACATATGTTGCTGAGATGTTTCCTTTTTTTTTTTTTTTGAATATTTGCATCATTCTTATTACTAATATGCTTTGCCCTTGGGAGAACACAATTTCTTTTTTTTATTAATATATTTATTTATTTATTCATCAGAGACACAGAGAGGGAGGCAGAGACATAGGCAAAGGGAGAAGCAGGCTCCATGCAGGGAGCCCGACGTGGGACTTGATCCTGGGATTCCAGGATCACGACCTGAGCCAAAGGCAGGAGCTCAATCGCTGAGCCACCCAGGCTTCACCACAGTTTCTTATACAAAGTAAAAATACTTTTAAAATCTCCTAAATAAAGTAATAACACTCCTCTCCACCAGAATTTTGAACCCTTAGGCACTGAGCCATTTTTTCGGTGCTTTCCAACTAAGATACGTCACAAATTAGAAGACTGATGTCCCTGAGATACAGGCAAGCATTCAAACAAATTAATTGGAAATGCAATGATATATATGCAGAAGCTCCTGAAAAATATAAAGTAAATGCCTTCTGGGAATTCTAATTTTGAGAACGTCATATTTAATAGACATCACAGCTGTAAAGCAGATTTGTTACTCTGTCACTGGTACTAATTAAAATTCAGACAAAAATGATATGTGGCATTTGGCACATAGCCAATTAATTACCTTTAGCTTAAAGTTCTCCAGTACTTGTCGAAAAAGAAAAGGGTTACCTCCTTCAGTGCCATTCAAAAAAGCCTGCATCCAGTCCTCACAAAACCGGTTGCTTCCTATGAGATATTTTAGAAAAATTAAATAAATAAAACTGAAGTCCTACAAAGTATAAAACATTTATTCTTTCTTTTTGTTATTTATGTATTTTTAACTGAGGTGTAATTGACATATATTAGTTTCAGGTGTACACCAGATATATCCATTGTGATTTTCTTTCTTTCTTGGTAAAAACACTTACAGTGAATTAGTTAATTTTTTAAAAGACTTATTTATTTATTTGAGGGAGAGACAGAGAGGGAGCAAGCACATTCAAGTGGGGGGAGGGGCAGGGGGAGAGAGAATCTCAAGCAGACTCTCTGCTGAGCGAGGAGCCAGATGTAGGGCTTGATCTCATGTCCCTAAAATCATGAGCCCAAATCAAGACTGAACCACCTAGTCACCCCACTTACAGTGAATTATTTAAGACTTCTATAATAGTCTAAAAAAATAGTCTATTCACCACCTGGCTAAGAAATGACCAATGGTTGAAGCCCTGAGTGCGTCTTCCCGATCATATCCCCTCTCCTTTCCCATCAGAAAAGATTATCATTCCCATGTATTTCTTTCAACTTCTATTACATACTTTTTTTTTTAAATCTCTAAGGCCTATATAAGTATTACATTTGTTAAAACTTTGTGTTTTTAATGGCTGTTTCAAAATAGTATGTTTCTGGGCTATACTGAGGCATGTAGCTCTAGTTCGTGCATTTTCGCTGCTATATAGGAAGGACTCTATTGTATGAATATAGCAGTTTTTCAGTTTTCTTGTTGATAGACATTTGCTTCCATTCTTTGCTATTTCAAACAATGGCTTTATGAATATTTCTGAACTTATCTCCTTAACGTACACATATAAGAGTTTCTCTATATACACAGGAGTGGAATTGCTAGGCATGATGGGATATCTGTGGTTCTAGAATTAATACTGTTTTTGGTGAGTCTGAGATAAATATGTGCCAGTAAAAGGCAGGAGAGATAAGTTTGCATCATGTGTTCTCAGTGCAAAAACAGACTCACAACAGTGCCAGGGAGGCTGCCTCAGGGGTTATGGCTCACCTGCATTGTAGAACTGAGGCTGGGAGCCACTGCAATCGATGACCACAGATTTATGTGGCTCCTCCGTCATGGCCATGCACAAAGACGTCATGGTGCCTTCATGAATAAGGCCTTGAAGACTGGCCACACTCAGGAACCTACCAATAACACACAAGTTATTTTCCACAAACAGTATTGCAGGATAGGAGGAAGAAAGCAAATTCATTCTGCACTGGGTGATGGCTTTAAAAATGTAGTATCAGACTTGCTATGGAAAAGGTTCCCTCCTTGCAAAACTCTTCTTTACCTGTTAATGTCTCTCTTTGTTTTTTCATCTGATTCTTTAACTTCAACAGGAGTATAACTTAGAGCCTATGAGAGAAAAATAAAGCCTAATTGATACATGTATTCTAGTTTTCCTTACTGAGCAGCTACTAGATGCTAAACATCAATAACTTCCCCAATAACCACCACACTGGACGATTCTTGATGGGCACTACCCAGAAGCTCTACAGAGCCTTGTTCAGCAGCTGTCCACTGACAATCTAAAACCTGGCATTACCACCTGGTCTCATGGGACTGTCCAGTTGCAGGTGAATTTACCTACCACATATATAAATAAAAGCCAGGCCATATACTCTAGAATTATCTGGAATTTTTCATTTATTATCTGGACATTTTTTAAAAAGTAATCTCCCCCACAACGGGGGGCTTGAACTTTTTGATCCCAAGATCAAGAGATGCATGCTTTACCGATTAAGCCAGCTAGGCACCCCTATTTGGACATTTTTATATAGTTAAAAATCACTTTGGATTTTTGTTTTCCTTCTCAAATTGTTTTAGAAGTTATGCCTCTCCCAGATCACTTCAAAATTATTATTTTTAAATGTTTTATCCTAGGGGGTGTCTGGCTGGCTCACTTGATTTCAGCTCAGGTCTTGATCTGTCAGGGTTGTGAGTTCAAGCTCTGCTCAAGCTGGGCATGGAGCCTACTCAAAAAAAAAAAAATAATAATGTTTTATCCTATTAGGAATATTTAGTATTTGCAATTCTACCTCAGTAATGGAACTTTCTAGGTCTCAGAAAACAGAATTTGGTCTGTCCTGATTGCAAGCATAGTTTGAATGAATATCAGGCAGAGGTGTGGGGAGTAATATTCAGAGAAAGTGAATAAGTCTTTAAATAATCCAAACTCTGCCAAAGTGACTCTCAATTAAAGAAATGCTTTTGTTTGGGCAATACTTACGGCATGTAGCAGAAAGGTAAGCTTCTCCTGGAAAAGAAGAACCACCCTTTGGATTGGGCATACAACATCCTCAAACCAGCTGCTCAGGTAGGATTTTATGTGATTCTCCAAGCCCCTTTCCTAGATCAAGAAAGAATGTCATCTGCTTTAATATAAGCCTTCACTTAGTGTACTTAACATTGGACAGTGAAAAGAACTGAAGATAGATACCTCCATTTTTTAAGCTACCACCAGCAACTCAAAAAAAGGAATTGTAATATAACTTCCCTGAGCAGAGTGGGGATTAATCCTGTACTGAATTTAAAAAACACACTTAGAAATGTAATACATAAAATAAAGAGACCAAATAAATAGGGTTGCATGCTATTTTTTTGCTGGGAGAAGTTGGGCATTTACATGTCCATCTCTCCCTACCACACTGTATACTGTGTGTACTTACTTGAGATTTTTTTAAAGATTTTATTTATTTATTCATAATAGAGAGAGAGAGAGAGAGAGAGAGAGAGGCAGAGATATAGACAGGGAGAAGCAGGCTCTCAGCAAGGAACCCAGTGTGGGACTCGATCTGGACGCCAGGATCATGCCCGGAGCCAAAGGCAGATGCTCAACCGCTGAGCCACCCAGAGACGTCCTGGGGAGATTTTTTTTAAAAAAGATTTTCTTTTTAAGTGATCTTTACACTCAAAGTGGAGATCAAACTCACAACCCCGAGATCAAGAGTTGCATGCTCTACCAACTGAGCCAGCCAGGCACCCCAGAAGATATTCTTTTTGTTTTGTTTTGTTTTAAATTTATGATAGTCACACAGATAGAGAGAGAGAGGCAGAGACACAGGCAGAGGGAGAAACAGGCTCCATGCACCAGGAGCCCGACGTGGGATTCGATCCCGGGTCTCCAGGATCGCACCCTGGGCCAAAGGCAGGCGCCAAACCGCAGCGCCACCCAGGGACCCCCCCAGAAGATATTCTTTTAATAATCCTTATCCCTCAGCACTTGGCTGTGCCTGAAACATCCATGTGTGAACTTATAAAGCACCTCCTTTATAAGGAGGCTGAAGGAGTGAGACAGCTTATTCAGATTCAAATGGGATCAGAGAAGGACACATCAAAGTACTCATCAAAGTACTCTAGCTCGCTCCAGCTGTCAGACATGCTGCCAGGAGGACATCTAAGCTTTCCAGGCTGTGGTGCTCACTGGGGACTAGTGGAAGAGCTCCACTCTGGGAGAGTAGCTCCCCTTAGCCCCATTTCTCTGGCTTACTCTACTCCTATGCTATCCTTTCTTCTCCTGCAGGATCTTGTAAGCACATGACAAGTAAAAGGAATTGTTACCAAATAAATGGGTAGTAAAGTTAGAAGAGTTATGACTTTAACAACTACTACATGCTGGATGTGTGTTTTTTTTTAAAGGTAAGGATAACTTAATCAATATGGATGTATCTAATTCATCAAAGATCGACTAATAAAAAATGGAATTTTTCCCCAAATCTTTGATGTTGAGTTCAAGGACAGTCATACCATTGTAGAGCATGTCTTTGGTACCAGAGGCTGCATAAGCAGTAGTTCTGTCCAAACTATAAGTTTTATGTGCCTAGAAATCAGGAAAAGAGCATCCTCTTCCTCACTTGCAATGTTACCATATACCCTGAATTTAATGGATTCAATTTTTCATGGATACAAAACATAAGAAACAGTCTTGTGAAATTTACAACAGTTACAGGACTATGTTCTCTACTTTCCTTAACCAGCACCTTCCTATTAGCCCACAAAGCTGTACGTTTTTAGAATTTGGGTGTCTTTGTGTCCATCTATGATTTAATAAGTATAACGTATTTATCATCTCAGTCTTATCAACTAAAGTGATCATCTTACCTCATGGCTCATGTTATTTTTCAGCCCTTGAATGTACTTGTCCAATTCAAGCCTGAAAGTATGTTCTTAAGGAAGCAATAAAGGATGAATCAAGGCAGCGTTTGATTTCTCAATAGGAAACATAAAATCTCTCAAATAATGCAAACTGTAAAACATGCCAAGACAAACTGGTTGTATGAAAGTATGAAATGAAGTAAATAGGTAAGGGGTAGAAAAGCTCTTTCTAAGTTGGTAGAAATACTCCTCCATTCGGCTTCCCATGTTTTCCTTCCCGATATCCTCAAAGATCAAAGAAAGGATATAGCTCAAGTCCTTTTTCAGATCCTCCTAAAAAACAGACCACATACTCTGAAGCATTATGTTCAGAGTCCACTGTTGCTGCTTCAGGAAGCACTTTTTCTTGTTGGAAAAGACAGTAATAACAACCGACTCGGTAATCCGGAATCCTAGAAAAGATAATAAAATGTACACTTTTGCTAACTCACACATCTAGTTTTATGGACTGTCCACACCCTGGTCATCTTGATCTGGCAATACTGTTAGGTTGCAAACTAGGTCAGAATGTCCTAGACTTCTTGGTTTACTTGAAACAGCAGGGGAAAACTATCAGGTACCATTACGGGCTTTAATGAGAGTAGCACCTGGAATTTCAAACATGGAATTTAAGTCCTCTCTTATATGAAAAACTCATGCAAATTTTATTCTCATTCATAGTACATCCACGTTTACATAAATATAAACATGTTCTCTTTTTCCCCCAAAACTTCACGAATCACTGAAGCTTCAGGAAGATGTGCCATGTTAATCCTGGGACTTTATCTTTGGTTTGTGGGCTTCATATTCCTGAGGGGGCTTGATGCCAAAATCATAGTCTAAAGTGAACTATAATCACTTTATAGTGATGGCTGGAATTCAACAGAGGATACCTATGTTTAAGCCTGAATGTCATCAATATGACCAGCTTTGTGACCTTAATGTCACAAACATTTCAGTTTATTTGCTCATCTGAAAATGGAAGTAAGAGAACCTGCTCTACTGCCCCCTTATAGAAGAGAATGGCATCAAAGTTTGTGAAAGCGCTTTACAATTGTATACTAGTGTATACAATTTTAGTTTTGGTAATTAATTCTTATTTTCCAAATACAAGACTAAATAAGTATATTTAGGTGGCAGAGTCTGCCATTCAATTAATTCAATTAATTCCATTCCACAAATGTGTGTGTGTGTGTAAGACCCAGTGCAAAGAACAAAGATGAACTTTGCAAGTCTAGTGAGAGCTGATCTTTTGCAATTTCTCATCACTTCTCATATTTAGCTCAGAAATAAAAAATTCAGAACACAGCACATTTTACACTTACCTCAGCTCCACAGATGCAACATTACCCAGTCCTTCAAATACTGCTCCCTTAGAAAGACGCTTAGCAATGAAACTGCGCAGCTCTGGCTCCACTTCAGATGGCAGATTAGTATCCACCAAGGAGAGGCTTGACAAATGAAAGACACATTCCTTACCAGTGGACTACTGCATTTGTACCCCATAAGTCAGAATATTACCAAAAGCCAGAATCTCTTTAAGGATTTGAAAAAGCTTCTTATGACTCCTGTTGGTGAGGCTTCTAGGTGTGTATGTCACCAAGTATGATCTATTTCATCAAACAGTTTAAAATAGTCCTATCTTTCCAGCTCATTCTCTCTAGTATTATGACTCCACTGGGACCCCTAATCCACTGACCTTAACTTCCTTATTGCAATACCATAATGCTATTACAACACCTAAAACATTCCTTATATCATCCATCATCCAGTCAGTGAACATACTGTCGTATTTTACCCTACTCTGCATCCAGTGTTAAAGTTCATTCATTCATTTACTAAATTTGTATTAAATGTCTACCCTAGTACCAAGGGTGCCAGGTCAGGAGACATCAATGAACCAAAGAGACAACAATCTGCTGTCCTAGAGTTTACATTCTACTGTGTAGGAGAGGAACTCTGAAAGGGCATTGAAGCGGGGGAAAAGGAGGATTTTGATTTCTTTATACCCATAAGACATTTAATATTTAATGCAGTTCCAATCAAGGAACTAAGATTAATTGCCTCTGGCTAATCACCAGGGACACTACGAGTATTTGGATCTGCCCAGCCTTGAATGACTGAACTAGTGAGGAAAGCCAGATGAGGTTCCCAGGGGATAGGTGGGCTTGATGGTTTGCCTTGGGGAAAGCTGAATGGAAATAGGGTAACCACTGATATCTACAGGACAGATGAGTGCAGAGAAGATAAAAGCACATGCGTGGGGGCTATGGTCAAGCTGTTTTTACCTGAAATCATCACCAGAGGGAGTTTCTGCATTTGTGCCAACTGGGCTTCCATCATCAGTGTCCCCTCGCTGCTGTGCCAATCTGCACATCACAAAAGCAATATAACTGTCAGTCACGGGCTCTAAGTGCAGCGGAGTCCATCCCCTTCCCCGCCGGCAAGCACGGGGTGGGCGTGGGGGTGGGGGGTGGGGTGAAAGTCAACTGGAAATGCTGCAAGGTAGAAGTGCATGGATCCTCCATTCCTACCTTCACAATAGGGAAAACCCATGAAACGGTGCTGACAAGAGCCCCTTCGCTCTCCGGGCCCTCTAAAAGGTGGAGGAAAGGCTAAATTAAATACCAACAAGAGTCAAGGAAATTTCCGCTAAGAACCAAACTTTCCAGGGCCAAAAGAGCCCCAGAAATGTCTGCCCCGACCAAGGAAAAGGAGGCAGCGAGAACGGAGGATAATCAGAGGGTGGGGTGGAGGTGTGGATGCTTGGGGCCAAGAGGAGAAAGTGGGGCGATAATGACAGGAAAGGACGGGGGTGGAAAGTGACATTAATGAGTGCGCGAGGCGCTGTGCCAAACAAGGGCATGGGGCGACCGGTAGGGGATGAGAGGACGCGGGGGACAGCTGGAGGGCAGGGGCGTGGGAGTGGCGAGGAAGTCCAGGGCGCTGGCCCGGGAGAAGAGCTTGAGGCCAGAGACTAGGTAGCTGGGAGGGGGGAAAGAAGGCCCTGGCGAGCGCCAAGGGTGGGATGCGGGGCGGGGCTACAGGGACGGCCCGGCGCTGCACCTGCTTCCGCGGTAGTTGTAGAGACAATAGTGGCTGCTGGGCGGCGGCTCGAGCCTTCGCTCCTCGGCGGAGCCTCCCTCCTCGCTGCTCTCTAGCTCCTTTTCATCCCCGTCGAGAGATTCCTGCAAGGAGGGGAGCATCGCGGCGGCGGCCTCCGAGCGGCCCTGTGCTCCCGCCAAATCGTTCCCCCGCTGCCGTACAGTCCTCCGAGGCCGGGCTCGTGCGGCTCCCAGCGCTCGCGCACCTGCGTTCCGCCGGCCTCCCGGAGTAGCAGGCCAGGAAGCTGGCGGGCTGGCCTGGGAGGTGGGGAGGTGGGGGGGTGGGGGGTGTCTCCCCGCACGGGCTTTTGGGCGCGCCCAATTACCTCCCTAGGATCTTCTACCATTTCTCTTTTGACTCCCTTTGCTCTTCTGGCTGTTGTTTAAGACGTCTAGGAGACGTAATAAACATGGTGCCATTAGCCAGCCGCATGGAAAAGGGTGAAGCTGCCCTCCTACCACCCTTCAGGTGCGTGGACTCGCACTCACGTGCACCAGTTTGATGAAAGATCGAAGAATTTATTTTTAAAGATTTATTTATTTGAGAAAGAGGGAGCGCGCCCACACACAAACGGGGAGGGACAGAGGAGACAAGCAGACTCCCCGCCAAGCGCGGAGCCTGACCTGGGGCGTGACCCCAGGACCCCATTTCCTGACTTGAGCCAAAAATCAGGAGTCAGAGGCCCAAATGACTGAGCCACCCAGGCACTCCAAAAGATGTAAGAATTTAAAATGCCCCATCCCAGGTTTTTGAAGATTCTTGAAGGCCTTTCTAAATATTTAAAATACTTAGAAGCCACAGGAGAGGGCCACCTGGGTGGCTCTGGTTGAGGGTCTGCCTTTGGCTCAGCTCATGATCCCGGGGTACTGGGATCGAATTCCGCATAGGGCTCCCTACAGGCAGCCTACTTCTCCCTCTGCCTGTGTCTCTGCATCTCTCTGCCTCTTATGAATAAATCTTAAAAGCCACATGGGGAAAGATTAATAAATCTAAGTAAAAACTAAGCACTTCTTTTTTTTTAAAAAAAATTATTTTATAGTATATCCCATGGGGAGCCCTATGTGGCACTCAATCCTAGCTTTGGGGATCAAGCCCTGAGCCAAGGGCAGACACCCAACCGCTGACCCACCCAGGCATCCCAAAACTAAACACTTCTGTGTAGCCTAAAGTCAAAACACAAATGACCAACTAGGAAAAATATTTGCCACATATATTTGGGGCTCAATCCCAGGACCCTAAGATCATGACCTGAGCCGAAGGCAGACGCTCAACGGACTGAGACACCCAGGCTCCCTAGATTTTTTTTAAAAATCTCTACATTCAACATGGGGATTGAACTCATAACCCCAAGATCAAGGTTGCATGTTCTACCAACTAAGCTAGCCAGGTGCCCCAATGTACATGGTTTAGAAAGGAATTTGAAAATGTCTATCAGTATTTTAAATTCACATACCCTTTGTCTATCAGTGCAACACCAAGACATCATTAAATGGATACATTCATGTAAGTGTGAAAATAGGAGCCCAAAAATATTCCTTGCAGTTTATGATGAAAAACTAGATCCAATCTGAATGCTGGTCAATAGAGGACTGATTCCATAAGTTTTAGTAGACATGCAGTGATAGAATAATGACACTCCCCCCACCCTGCCAAGATGGCCACATCCTAATCTCTGGAACCTGAAAATATGTTACCTCGCATACAAGAGACTCTTCAGGTGTGATTATAGTAAGGAACTTAAAATGGGATAATTAGGGATTCCTGGGTGGCTTAGTGGTTGTGCATCTGCCTTCCGCCCAGGTTGTGATCCCAGGGTCCTGGGATTGAGTCCTGCATCAGGCTTTCCATAGGGAGCCTGCTTCTCCTTCTGCCTAAGTCTCTGCTTCTTTTTCTGTATCTCTGAGTAAATAAAATCTTAAAAAAAGAAAAGGGATAAGTATCTTGGATTATCCAAGTAGGCCCAATGTAACCATAAAAATCTCTCTAAAAAGGCAGGAAATCAGAGGAGAAGACAATTGTGATATATAGAGACTGAAGTGATTTGGGATCACAAGCCAAGGAATTTAGGCAACCTCTAGAAGCTAGAAAGGCAATAGATGATTCTCCCCTAGAGCCTGCTGAAGAAATACAGGCCTGCCAATACATTCCAGACTTCTGGTCTCCAGGATTGTTATATAATAAATTTGTGGTTAATTCTGTTACCACAGCAATAGAAAATTAACACACCTGTATACCAGAGGACTTTGCAGCTATTAAAAAGAATGAATTGGAATATATGCACATATAGGAAGACAATCCAGTATTTGTTTTTTCCTGGCAACACAATTGAAAGAGCCAAAGCATGCACACAGGGAAAGGCAGAATAATCACTGACAAGAAAGTAATGGAGAGTTAGGGTGATCTTACACAATCTCATTATTGGCTTCTTGACCATCTGTGAACATAACCCGAGGACATTAGTCTTTGCAAATTAGTCTATCAACTGCCAACTGCAATAATATCAGTATAGCATTTATATTTTATTTTTTTTAAAAGATTTTATTTATTCATGAGACAGAGAGAGGAAGAGACACAGGCAGAGGGAGAAGCAGGCTCCATGCAGGGAGCCTGATGTGAGACTCGATCCCAGGTCTCCAGGATCATGCCCTGGGCTGAAGGCGGTGCTAAATCGCTGAGCCACCCAGGGTGCCCTAACATTTATATTTTAATAGTTATCATTTATTTAGCAGTAACCATGGGCCAGGAGATTTCTGTATTTTATATCATTTATCCTTGGACCAACTCCATAAGACGGGTTTATCTTCATTTTATAGATGAGAAGAGGGATCCCTGGGTGGCGCAGCGGTTTGGCGCCTGCCTTTGGCCTAGGGCGTGATCCTGGAGACCCGGGATCGAATCCCACATCGGGCTTCCGGGGCATGGAGCCTGCTTTGCTTCTCCCTCTGCCTGTGTCTCTGCCTCTCTCTGTGACTATCCTAACTAAATAGGAAAATTAAAAAAAAAATTTACAGATGAGAAGAAAATGGAGGCTCAGCCAATATGTGATCAATCTATAATCTTTTTTAAAGATTTGAGAGAGAAAGAGCAAGTGCACAAATGTGGGGTAGAGCTGGGGGCGGAGGGAGCCGGGAGGGGAGAAGCAGACTCCTCACCGAGCAGGGAGCCCCATGTAGGACTGGATCCCAGGACTCTTGAGATCATGACCTGAGCTGAAGGCAGATACTTAACCTACTGAGCCAGCCGGGCGCCCTGATCAACCTATAATTTTTACTGCTGTTTTATTTTTTAAAGATTGTATTTATTTATTCATGAGAGAGAGAGAGAGAGAGGCAGAGATACAGGCAGAGGGAGAAGCAGACCGCCCACAGGCAGCCGGATGCGGGACTCCCTTCTGGAACTCCAGAATCACGCCCTGAGCCACCCCAGCGTCCGTTACTTTATATTGTATTCTTCCGCTTGGGTCTTGGAAACAATTGTAAGAATAAGGCTCTGTTGTGTGATGCACAGAGGCCTTCATAATTTAGCCTCTACCTGCTCCTTTTACCTTCATTTCTTTTTTTTTTTTTTAAATATTTTATTTATTTATTTATTTATGAGAGAGAGGGAGAGACATAGGCAGAGGGAGAAGCAGACTCCATCCGGGGAGCCCGATGTGGGACTCGATCCCAGGACTCCAGGATCACGCCCTGGGCCTAAGGCAGGCACCAAACCGCTGAGCCACCCAGGGATCCCCTACCTTCATTTCCTATCACCCTCTGCCTTGCTAGTTCTGTCCGGGTCCCATTTCAAGGTGTTTCCCAAACAGGTCCCTTTTTACCCCCACACCCCTACCCCACCCCCTGCAGCGTAGCAGTCTTTTAATTTACGCCTGTCTGGAATGCCCCCAGATAGCTGCATGTCTCTCTCCTTCGAATCAGTTCTCTTCACAAATGCCACCTCCTCAGAGCGAGAGTCAGAAACGCCCTACACAACCCACATCCCACACAAACCTCTGCCATCATCCCAGCAAGACTGTCCCCTCCCCTTCTACTGTTTAGCTCTTCCTCAGGACCCTCAGCACTCCCGACGTTACGTCAGGATTATTCACTGTCTGCCTCCTCACCGCTCTAGGGTCTCGTGCCGAGGTACTGGGGTCCAGGACTTTACTTTTTCTTTGTGGGGGATGGCGGGAATGGGGCGGGGTGGGTAACAGAATGACACAGTTCAGACCCTCACAAGATGCTGCTGCCGGTGAATAGCTGGACTTCTTCCATTCCAGCCTGGATTCCTCTTCCTCCCTGGAATTGTCGTCTCTTGCCACCAGCCAGCGCCGTGAGCTCCGGCTCTATCTCAGGCGCCCAGCCTCAAAGACTTGCACTTTTTGCTCCTTCTGTGAGATTCTGTCTCTTCCACTTCCCTTGCTCCCACTGACCTCTCAGAAGACCTTTCTTTCTTAATTTTTTTTTTAAGATTTTATCCATTTATTCATGAGAGACACAGGAGAGGCAGGCAGAGACACAGGCAGAGGGAGAAGCAGGCTCCATGCAGAAGCCCGATGCGGGACTCGATCCCGGGACTCCAGGATCATGCCCTGGACCAAAGGCAGGCGCTAAACCGCTGAGCCACCCAGGGATCCCCTCAGAAGACCTTTCTTATCACTCCCAGTGGCCGCCAGGACCCCGTTGGGGGCTCCCCTCCGGAGGTCTGCAACACCTTGTATTTCCCCCACTCACGGCACCCACCGCACGGCCTCGGTTACTCCTCTGCCACCCATCTCCGAATTACAAAGCGGAGACTGCCGTTTCTTTAACTTCACCCGTAACAAGCAAATGCCCAACACTTACTACATCAACGATTCATCCGGGCAATGAAACGAAAGTTAAAAGTTGGGCTCTGTCTCATTATTCATGATTTGTAGTCTGTCCTTAATGACCCTAACCACCTTTCCAGGCTTTGTTTCGTTTTTTGTTTTTTTTTGTTTTTTTTCTTCTTCAATTGGCCGGTGTCTCGGCGGCGTTCCTCAGGCGCCTGCCCCCTTACAAAGGAAACCGGAGGGATCACCAAGCGCCACCACACGAGAGCCCGGATAGCTTACACCGACAAGATGGCGGCCGCACCTCAGCGGCCACGAGTCTCCACCCACTCAGGGAGGAGGCCTGCGTCATGTGACCCTTCCCCTGCCTGGCACCGCCTCCGGCCGCAGTGCCAGACGGGAGCAGAGCGGCGAACGAGGGCGTCGGCCATTTTGTGTCTGTTTCCTGTGGGACGCGGTCGTGGCCGTTGGCTCGGACGAGTGAACGATTTTTGCCTCGTTTTTCCTGCTTGTCCCCTCCTCCCCCGTTTTACTTTGTCAGTAGAACGCAGTTATGGGTCGCAAGAAGAAGAAGCAGCTGAAGCCGTGGTGCTGATATCCTTTATCGGTTCGAAGTCGAGGCCGAGCGGGGGCGCCGGTTGGTGGTGGCTGGGACTGGGAGGCCTTGCTCCGGCCTGTGGCGGAGGGTGTCCGCGATCTAGGCCTCGAGGTGGGTGGCTTGGTGGCCAGAGCCGGATTTGGGAAGACTTCGCAGAAAAGGGAAGTCCCTAGGCCGTCAGGCTCTGGCAGTTGGGGGTCGTGGGACTCCGTGACTCAGGAGGTTCTTGCTTCGGTGCTCCGTTGGACCCCGCCACCAAGGACAGTGTCCCCTAAGGATGTTCGGCCCCCCTCCGTTGTTTTGGTGCAGTTCAACAAAGGGACTTATTTTCAGTAGAATACGCTGATGGAGTACATGGAGGGTTAGGGAAGATCTTCCGGAGTCTTGTCACCCACTTTTTCCGTTCTGTTGTAGATTCAGTGGTTAAAGGCTTGTGTTAGTCAACCCTGGTTTCGAAACAGCACACCCCCCCCCTTTTTTTTTTTGGCCGGAGTGTGTGGGGGGAGAACTAGCTTCCGCGTCTCACCCGCTGGCGCCTTAATCTTCGAGGAGCGCTCTCTTAGAGGGTGGAGTTTCTTAGGGTGTATTACCTGGCTTTGGAAGACTAAAAAAAAAAAAAATGCTACTTATTGCTTACTAAAACGTGGCGTCTTTCTAATACATTTTCCGGAAGCGCTAATACACCTTACATTAAAACTGATTTTACTCGACTGTTTTGTACTTAAAAAGGGGTTTCTTAGAGAATTGCATTTATTTATATGGTAGTTGAAAAACGGTCACTAATTTTTTTCATGTGCTTTTAGGAAAACCTACCTAGTGAGATAAAAATGCTGTTTTATTAGTGTACGTCTCTGTGAGTTTTAACAGATTCTTGGCAAAAGAAATTTGTAAAGGAGTTACAGCCTAATGGATTGTTCATACGAAATTATGTTATTCTTAATCCACTATGAGCTTATTTTTGGATCTAAATAATATAAATATTCTCAAATTCCAGATACTGGGTAGATTTTTAATATTTCGATTATTTTTGTTTTCTACTTAATTTCTATTTTGAAATTCAGTCTGACATAAACTTGGGGATTTTTAAGCATTGAACTCTTCAGTCCACAGTGTGCTTTTTAATTGTTGAAATACTGAACGCAAAAGTCAGTTTCACTTAAATCTTTGTTATATGTAGGGATTTGACAAAACTGTATTGCTGATTACTGAGATGTGTTTATTTGGAGGTGGTGAAGAGATTAAGGGTTTCCAGGAAATCTAATAGAATTACATAGCGAGATAATTCCAATTGTAGAATAAATATCAGAAGTAAAGTTTGTATAAAGTACATTTTTGTTTTTGGTTTTAACTTTTTATATTTTAACATTGCTTCTGTTCTCTTATAGGACACTTTTTTTTTTGTAAGCAGTGTCCTTACTGTTTTTTTGTACCTTAACAACATTGATCAGGTATTGTAATAGAGATTTTGATGATGAGAAGATTCTTATACAGCACCAAAAAGCAAAACATTTTAAATGCCATATATGTCATAAGAAGTTGTACACAGGACCTGGTTTAGCTATTCATTGCATGCAGGTAAGAATTTTTTTTTCTGTATTTAATTTTTACTCCCTTCTTTGGAAATCCCATGGAAAAAATTTTTGAATTTGACAGCTGTAGGGTTTCGTTTATTGCAAAAGATCAGATGTGGTTAGTCAGCTTTTAAAAAAACCAAACACTTTTTTAGCCATTAAGATAATTGGGGTTTTTTTTTTTTCTTTACATTTAAGGAAAGTTCGTGTTGATAATGTTTATTTCTGAATTACTGATAATATTTTTTATCCTAGATGATCTTGGTGACAATTAAATTGAGGTCCCAAACTATCTCCTACTCTGTACTTGGGTTAAAGAACAAGGATCAGTGCCTTGAATTTTGTGGTCAGTCTGACCAGTTCTAATCCCATGAGAATTAATGCATAATTAGTTACCATTACTCACTGCCATTGAAGGATTTGTTATATTCTGTTGCCTGGGGATAGGCTTACTTCAGTTATTCCATGGACCTCTTTTGGAATGGTAACATTGGGTTTCATTTGGTAATTTCTGGTTTTCTTGAGTTTTTTCACTACTAGGTAGGGAGAGCTTTACAATTTATATTTTTAAAGACCTAGTAAGTGCCATTATGTCTTATTCAACGTTATTTCTTCTACTTTTGCCAATCCTAGAGCTGCCTGAATTTTTGCCTAATTGGACCCTAGAGAGATGTGAGATGAGCAAATCCTTATTCATTGGAAACTACTGTTGGTAGGAGGCAGGGAGGTAAATTAAAATAAGATGGTTCCCCAAGTTTAAAAATAAGTTTATGAAAGAAAGTAAGTTTATATAGATCATTTTCACTTCAAGTATATCATTATAACAATAGTATCCATTCAAAAATATTTTAGAAAAAAAAATTTTAGAGCCTGCTACGTGCTAGACCCACAATTCTCCACTAGTAGCAATCACTAGTTACATGAGGCTATTTAAAAGAAGTTTATTTTATTTTATTTTTTTTAAAGATTATTTATTTATTCATAGACACACACACACACACACAAAGAGGCAGAGGGAGAAGCAGGCTCCGTGCAGAGAGCCTGACAGTGGGACTTGATCCAGGGTCTCCAGGATCACGCCCTAGGCTGCAGGCGGCGCTAAACCACTGCGCCACCGGGGCTGCCCTAAAAGAAGTTTAATATAAAAATTAAATATTTAACATCTCTATCACATTATAGTCACATTTCCAGTGCTCAGTCAAATGTGGCTGGTGGATGACTATGTTGGCTAGTTTAGTTACAGATTATTACTATTTATCACAAAAAGTTCCTATGAGAGGGCATTGTGCTAGAGGCACTATGTGTATAGCAGTGAAAAAAAATCCCCATTGTGGAATTTAGATTTATATGGTGGAAGAAAATAAACTAAATATTTAGTTTGTTTTTTGGTGGTGATTGAGAAAACTAAAACTAGGTAGGGGGCATAGGGAGGGCCACAAGGTAGGAAAGGCCTGAATGAGAAGCTGACACCTGGGGGGATCCCTGGGTGGCTCAGCAGTTTAGCGCCTGCCTTCCACCCAGGTGCCTTCGGCCCAGGGTGTGATCCTGGAGACCCGGGATCGAGTCCCACATCGGGCTCCCTGCATGGAGCCTGCTTCTCCCTCTGCCTATGTGTCTGCCTCTCTTTCTCTCATAAATAAATGAAATTGAAAAAAAAAAAGAAGCTGACATCTGAACAGAGATCTGAAAGGAAGTAAGAGAAAGCTTCCAGGGAATAGCAAATGAAAGACCCTTACATATAGGAATATTTTCATATATATATATATATATATATATATATATATATATGTATTTTAAAGATTTATTTATTTATTCAGAGAGAGAGAGAGGCAGAGATACAGGCAGAGGGAGAAGCTGGCTCCATGCAGGGAGCCTGACATGGGACTCGATCCTGGGTCTCCAGGATCACACCCTGGACTTCAGGCAGCGCTAAACTGCTGCACACCGGGGCTGCCCCTATTCTATATTAATAGAATAGGAAAAGGAATATAACAGCTTTATATAGGAGGGCTTACTTACTGTAGGCTGTTTTTTTTTTTTAATTCTGAATGAAATGGGAGGTTTGAGAGAGGTACAGCATACTCGGGGTCACTTTTTTTTTTTTTTTTTTTTTTTTTTTAATGATTATCCTGGCTGTGGGGTTGAGATTAGGTTGCAGAGGGCAGTGAGAATACTTAGAATGGGGATCCCTGGGTGGCGCAGCGGTTTGGCGCCTGCCTTTGGCCCAGGGCGCGATCCTGGAGACCCGGGATCGAATCCCACGTCGGGCTCCCGGTGCATGGAGCCTGCTTCTCCCTCTGCCTGTGTCTCTGCCTCTCTCTCTCTCTCTGTGTGTGTGACTATCATAAATAAATAAAAATTAAAAAAAAAAAAGAGAATACTTAGAATGTCTAGAGTATTCCAGGCAAGAGGTGATGATGACAGAGAACCAGAATTTGCTGGCAGATTAGATGTGGAGTATAAGAAAGTGAGGAGTTAGAAGATCTGAAGGTTTTTGGTTTGAGGAGTGAGAGATGAGTATTCATGGACTGAGATGTACAAAGCTACAGAAGAATTGGCTTAGAGGTGAGGATATCAGCATTGTGTTATGTTTAAAAAAAATTTTTTTTAAAGATTATTTTAGAGAGAGAGTGAGTGGAGGAAGGGGCAGAGGAAAAAAATCCTCAAGCAGACAACCCGCCAAGCACGGAGTAAGGTGCTGGGGGCTCAGTCCCACAGACCCATGAGATCATGACCTGAGATGGTCCAACCAAGAGTTGGGCACTTAAATGACTGAGCCACCCAGGTGCCCCAAGATTGTGTTATGTTAATTTTGAGTATGGGTGTTTAATGTTGAGAAGGTCTATTGAATATCCAATTGAAGATATCATATAAGCAGTTGTATCTACAAGCCTGAGGTTCAGAGAGGTGGAAGCTGGAGATAGAAATTTGGAAAGATACCATATAAGGATGGCTATTTTAACCCATGATATTAGATGTCTGTTCTTCTTAGGGAGTAGAATATAGATATAAAAGAGGTGCAAGGACTCCACTTTAGGCCACACCCAGGATTTAAAGGTTGGAAGATTAGAATATAACCATTCAAGAACATTGAAAAGGTAGGAAATCCAAGAGAATAGTGCCCTGGAAACCAAATTAAATGTTTAAAGGAATTATTTAACTGAGTCAAATATGGGTGAAGTGTGGGTGGTAGATCAAGGAAGAAGGGACTGAGGTTGGATTAATCAAAGTGGAGGTCATTGGTCACTTACCTCATCCTAGAAGGATGAGGATGAAAGCCTGATTGGGGTGCTTTTAAGAGAAAATAAGGAAAATAGGGAAGTAGAGGCACTCTTTCAAGAAGTTGTACAATAAGGAAGAGCAGAGAAATAGAATTGAAATAGAAGGAGATTAGTTAAATTATTTCAGTAATGTCTTTAAGTCCTTCTGTTTTTATAGTCTTTGTGTAATTTTACAGCAGCCTGTGAGATAGGCATGGCAGTTAAATCAGATACATCCTCCCAGTTACAGATGATAAACCCAGGACATTAATAATTTAGATGGTTCACATCAGTGATTGCTCCTATTTTTTCAGCCAAGACCATATCAACTTCTAGGCAAGATTGTAAGAAATCTGATTCTGGCTGGGATATTGGGAGGTAGTTAGGTAAATCATGTTATTTTTCCTTTCTTTCCAACAGCTTTTGATATGTTCATTCTTGGCTTTATCATTTAGAAATATAACCAAGACTAAGTTAATGTGTACATGAATACAGTTTTATTTTTTGGAGAACATAAGATTTCATCTGCACTTGTCAAGAATAGTAACATTCCAAAAAACTTAAATGGTGATTAAGTCACTTGTTCAGCAGCTTTATTCATTGATGTTTTAATCACAGTAAGGAGCAGTGGTTCAAGATTGATAAAAAATTATGGTATTTTCTGGATTTCATTTGCATGTCACTGCTTAAAATCTTTGAGATACATATTAAATAAGAAAATACTTAGCTTTTAAAATTATCTTTCTGTTCTTGGGTGAAAGTGTCTTGGGAGAAAAGAAAAATTGAGTTTGGACAAATTTGTGCAAAGCATTACTAGCCTAAATCAGTGGTTCTCAAGCTTGAGCATGCCTCAGAATCACCTGGAGGGCTTACTAAAGCACAAATTGCCAGCCTTACCCAAGAGTTTATGATGCTGTGGGGGTGGGGGTATCCTGAGAATTAGCATTTTTAATAAGGTTTCCGGTAATGCTGATAGTATAGGCAAAATACTTTGGCATTTTTTAGCCTAAGTTAATGCAAGATGCTGAAGAGGCCAAGACCACAATTTTACCATATTGGCAAAAGTTACCCATGTTTGAGTCTTAGAAACATTTGTTCTAGCAAAAACTGTACAGTGGAAAAGAAATTGTAGATTTCCAGTGTTTTAGAATAGAACTTCTTCCTCATTGTGATGTACCAAATAAATTGAGAGTAATGACAGGATCACTGTTGTGGCAGTGTTAAGTGCCTGAGGTGTAATTCATTAGTTATGGGTAATGCTAATTGTAAATGTTACTTTTGTAGTTTGTAACTATAGGCTTGTCTCAAGATCCATTCTTGGAAATTTTAATTCAATATAATATGGCGGATTCTTAAGCTTTAAGTCAAACTTGAAATATGTGTGATTTGAGTAGGATTGCTAGTTCGTTGATACTTAAGCAAGGTTGTAGTAAACTTGATGCTTATCAGATCCTTACTATGTGTTAGACATTCTACCAAGTGCTTTTCATATTCATCATATTTTATTTAAACCTAAAATGATCCTAGGTGTTAGGTACTATGGATGGAATAATCTTAAATGATTTGCCTAATTCCACATAGTAACTAGCAAAACTGGGGGTTGAATCCAGAGATTCAGTATAGAACCAGTTATTATTAACCATTATACTAAGTTGTTTTCTGAGTAATTTCAAATTACTCTTCAAGGACTTTATGAAGCATTTTATCTAATAGAAGTTTGTTTTAATATCAGGTGCATAAAGAGACAATAGATGCTGTACCAAATGCAATTCCTGGGAGAACTGACATAGAATTGGAAATATATGGTATGGAAGGTATTCCAGAAAAAGACATGGATGAAAGAAGACGACTTCTTGAACAGAAAACACAAGGTAAAGGGCAGCCTGGGTGGCTCAGCGGTTTAGCGCCGCCTACAGCCCAGGGCATGATCCTGGAGACCTGGGATTGAGTCCCGTCAGGCTCCCTGCATGGAGCCTGCTCCTCCCTGTGCCTCTCTCTCTGTGTCTCTCATGAATAAATAAAATCTTTATAAACAAAAGTTAAGGGATCCCTGGGTGGCGCAGCGGTTTTAGCGCTTGCCTTTGGCCCAGGGTGCGATCCTGGAGACCCGGGATCGAATCCCACATCGGGCTCCCGGTGCATGGAGCCTGCTTCTCCCTCTGCCTGTGTCTCTGCGCCTCTCCTCTCTCTCTCTCCTCTCTCTCTCTCTCTGTGTGTGTGTGACTGTCATAAATAAATAAAAATTAAAAAAAAGTTAAAAAAATATATTTAAAAAAGAAAACACAAGGTAAATACTAAGATGTATGCATTTTTCTTTTTTTTTTTTTGTATGCATTTTTCTTAATACAACTTCACTAATGAGAGCATTACGACCACTTTGATGTATAAATTTAATAGTGGATGTTAGATTTATTCAAAATTCCAATTTTGTTTTATAGTTTTTTTATGTCTTTATGTTTAGAATTGTATATTTGATTTGTGTATATATGTAATACTAAACGGATGATTCCAAATACTTTATTATGTTTTTGCTCCTAACTGGATTCCAAGTGGAATTAGCAAGAGTTGAAGTTTTTTTTTTTAAGAGTTGAAGTTTTTGAAAATCGTTTTGATTTGATTATATTACCACTAATAGTAAAAATTTTTTTAGTGCTATTATTTGTCTTGGAATTTGTGATCACTGTCCAGATTGTAGAAGTCATTAATCACATAGAAAATTATTTCAAGATTTTATTGAGAAAGAACCTAGGTAATTGGGGGGTGCAGGGTGGTCAGAGAGAAAAAGAGTGAGAATCTCAAGCAGATCCTGTGCTGAGCTGGGGAGCCCAGACGTGGAGCTTGATCTCTGTGACCCTGGGATCATGACCTGAGCTGAAGTCAAGAGATCCTCAAATGACTGAGCCACCCAGGTGCCCCATGAAATTTCGTTTTTTTGAAGTAAGCTGTACACCTAGTGTAGACTTTGAACTTGAGACCCCAAGATCAAGAGTCGCATGTTCTACTGACTGAGCCAGCCAAGTGCCCAGAAACTTTTTGTTTTGAAAAGTCTTGTGGAGGGTGCCTGGGTAGTTCAGCGGTTGAGCATCTGCCTTCAGTTCAGGGCCTGATCCCATTCCAGGGATCGAGTCCTGCATCAGGCTGCCTGCAGGGAGCCTGCTTCTCCCTCTGCCTATGTCTCTGCCTCTCTGGGTCTCTCATGAATAAATAAATAACATCTTAAAAACAAAGAAAAGCATTGCAGAGAGGTCAGACCTTTTTATCATAGTTTACCTTTTGGGATAAAATAGAAATCTGGTTTTTTTTAAAATATTTTTTTAATTTTTATTTATTTATGATAGTCACACACAGAGAGAGAGAGGCAGAGACACAGGCAGAGGGAGAAGCAGGCTCCATGCACCAAGAGCCTGACGTGGGATTCGATCCCGGGTCTCCAGGATCGCGCCCTGGGCCAAAGGCAGGCGCCAAACCGCTGCGCCACCCAGGGATCCCAGAAATCTGTTTTTTAATAGAAAACTGAGTTAGGAAAATTACTTCATCTATCAGACGAGGGGAAGTACTTTAGTTAACCTTGTTTAATATAGGTTGAAAATACATTTGAAGAGTAAAAAGAACAGTAGTGACTGAAGCTTTTTGTAAGAAAAGTCTCATGAGCTAATTGCACTGAAATAATTTTTTTAATGTTGACTGTCAAATTTGCTGAGTTTTTCTTATTTTATGGGAAAAACTAATTAAAACTTTTTTTAGCAGAGAGTCAAAAAAAGAAGCAACAAGATGATTCTGACGAATATGATGATGATGACTCTGCAGCTTCAACTTCATTTCAACCACAGCCTGTTCAGCCTCAACAAGGTTATATCCCCCCAATGGCACAACCAGGACTACCACCGGTTCCAGGAGCACCAGGAATGCCTCCAGGTATTACATAAGGTTTCTTAAAATTTAAAATTTTAAGGATTTTTATTGTTACAGTGTAGAAGTATTAAAATCTTTCTCTTACTCCTTTAATATTTGTGATTTTTCGTTGTTGAAATTCTTATTTATAGGCATACCTCCATTAATGCCAGGTGTTCCTCCTCTGATGCCAGGAATGCCACCAGTTATGCCAGGCATGCCACCTGGGTAAGAGAACTTTTAATTGACTTGTGGGCTTGTGCCTAGTAATGATCTTTTTCAACTTGGGTGTTGTAAGAATTTTAAAATGTTACTTTGCCCTTTTTTTCTTCTTCTAAAAGGTATGGGCTCCATAAATATTAAACTTGTGTAGTAAAGGAGTCTACCAATAAATTAAAGGAATATAAATTTGCCTCTGAAAAGCATAGATTTTTGGGTTTTAGGATGTCTGTAGGCAGCCATCTGCTTCAATTGCATCTGATGTAATTAAAGTAGTTGGTTTTAGATTTATATTTCTGAGATTCAGAACTGTCCATGACACTTTGTAGTTGTGACAAGAAGCAAACTCTGTAAATGATATTATTTGTCAAATCATCAAGAACTAAACTGAATATGAGGTGCTCTGCCTATCACTTTTACTTAAATATTGTTGGATGTGAAAGGTATACAATACACTTTCCCACTGTATTTTGAAAATCACAGTTAGATTTTGATTTTGTCATACATTTTCACAGATTGCATCATCAGAGAAAATACACCCAGTCATTTTGCGGTGAAAACATGTAAGCATCTCATTCATAATGTAATTCAGGAGGTATAATCATAATGTCATTTTTTTGTGTGTTTAATGGTATCTATTCAGTTGACTTCAGAAATTTTCTAACCTTCTTCTCTAAAACTTCTAAAATGTGTAAGCTAGTTGACACAGGTCTCTTAATGGAGGGAGATAAAACATCTGTGAGGAAATAGTAATAGATCCATATAATATAAATAAAGCATTTTCTAAATGTGCAGCTGTTTTTCCCCAAACTACTGAAGTAATGGAATTTAGCAAAATGTGTTGTTAGTAAGAAAGAATAGATACTCTTTTGCCAAATTAAATGCTTTATTATTATAGAAGGTAATTGGGTTTTCTTGTAATGAAATCTATAGAAGTTAATCTTTTGATAAAGTCCTCAATTAAGAATTCACAAATTTGTAACTTTTTAAGTGAATTGGACACTGATATTTGAAGGTGAGCTCTTTTAGGGGAAGGAAAATAAATACGGTTATGTTTTTAATCATGGCTCAGTGTTAGGTAGCTATTATAAGTAGAAATAGGCATATTATGAATTAGTTTTGACTGTTTAATTTTGGTAGTTGGGTTTTGTTTTGTTTTATAATCCTACCCCCAAGAAAAACTTTACTCCACGGTGTACATTCAGTATTTCCTTTGGAAAAATAATCTGATGACTCTGAAATAGTTCTTCCTTTTTATTTACGTTTTGTGTGGATATTTTCCAAGTGAGACAAAGGTGATTTTGATTTCCAATCATATATTTTAGATGAGGCCTCTTGTATATATTAAGGAAGGATAATTGTTCTCAGTGACTTTAAATATATGAAAATGTTTTGTTAACAAAGACTGGTTTTTCCCCCCTTATTTTACTGGTAAACCCAAGAATTTGCTGGTTTTTAGAGGATTTATTTTGATAGAATTGTTTTGGTGTTGTGTGTTCCTTCAGCTTGATTGATTTCAATATTAGGGTTCAAATTCAAGTCTTTTATCTGTTGTTTCAGGCTTTAGCCAAAATATTTTCTAAAGATTTATACTGTTAATTAACTTGGGTTTGTTTCTTGAAATTTGCTTTCTAATAGAATGATGCCAATGGGTGGAATGATGCCACCTGGACCAGGAATACCACCTCTGATGCCTGGTATGCCACCAGGTATGAAATGTTAGATAATTTCCTTTTTAATATGACTGGCATGCTTTATTAGCTATTTTGGACATAGGTTTGTGGATGTTCATTTGTAATTTATAATTTCCATAGGTTGGTGAGTTATTTTTTTCGATTACTTGGAGAGGTGTTAGCATGGACTGTGTGCTTTTGGTTTTGGTTTTTGTTTTTTGAGGTTTTTTTTTTAATAAATTTATTTTTTATTGGTGTTCAGTGCAATGAATAACACCCAGTGCTCATCCCGTCAAGTGCCCCCCTCAGTGCAAGTCACCCATTCACCCCCACCCCCCACCCTCCTCCCCTTCCACCACCCCTAGTTCGTTTCCCAGAGTTAGGAGTCTTGGAGTCTTTATGTTCTGTCTCCCTTTCTGATTTTTTTTTTTTTAAGATTTTGTTTATTTATTTATTCATTCATGAGAGAGACAGAGAGAAAGAGGGGAGCAGAGACAGGCAGATGGAGAAGCAGGGAGCCCGATGCGGGACTCGATCCTGGGACTCCAGGATCACGCCCTGAGCCAATGGCAGGCACTAAACTGCTGTGAGCCACCCAGGGATCCCATGTTTTTGAGTTTTGAAACAGATAATAAACAGGTTTTGAAGCAGTCAAAATGAGTCGCAACCTATGCACCAAAGTTCATATATCTTAAGAGGGATTGTATTTGTTAGGAATGTTTTAGACGAGGGGAAAAAAGTATTTTAGATGAGTAACAGAGAGTCTTTTGACAAGTAATGGAGAAACTGATCAGACCATATTTAAAAATATAGGCATTTATTGTCTCAACAAAAAAAGAAAAGTAGCTTCAGTGGCTGGTGATATCAAGAACCCATGTATTTTATTTTTTTATTTTTTGGTTAACTGTAGCTTTTCTCCCTCAGACACATCACTCAGTTGTTAGAACTCTGCCAAGAAAGGGTGTCAACAGCACAGTGCTCTTCTTTTATTAAGGGAGCAAAGTAACTCTCCCAGAAGCTTCCTAGCTTATTACCGTTATCCACAAACAGGTCTAACAGACCCTCTAGCTGAGAGAAGCCTGTAAAAAACAAAAACCTTATCTTGACTTTTGTATCCTATAATGTGGGGAGTGGAATATGGTTAGCCAAGTAGGTGTGCCACAGAGGCCTTCATGAGGCTTTCTCAGTTGGTTTCCTTGCTTTTTTTTTTTTTTTTTTAATTTTTAAAAAAATTTTTTGGTTTCCTTTTTATATGTAATTCTAGCAAGTTTGTTTTGCAGTTGATAGCAGATTTAGAAGTGCATTAAGTGATAGTTGATGTAAGAGGAACAGGAAAAATAAAGCAGCAGCAAAATTAGCATCATTGCCAGAGCAACCATTAATTTATAGACAGTAGCTCCATATATGTTATATTTTGAGATGGTTTTAGGCAAAGTTATGTTGAGGAAGTATGAAGAGTGCACTAGTGATGGATTTTATAAGAAAATTTATTTCAGGTGCTTAAATGAGGGGCACCTGGCTGACACAGTCATTAGAGCATTCAACTTGATCTTGGGTTTTGAGTTTGAGCCCCATGTTGGGTGTAGAGATTACTTAAAGATCATCTCTAAAGTGCTTACAGAAACAAATAACTGGTTTATTTAATTAATTAGCTTATTAGTTAATAAATTGTTTTCTGGAAAAATATTTATGGGTATATGACCTACCAAAAGTTTTTACAGTAATTTGAGTTCAGAGAGCATCCAGCTGTTGGATGATGGAAGTAATTCTCATGTGTCACAAGTTGCCAAATCAGTAACCATCAGTAGGCTTAATTGCTGCTTTCCTCATATATAGAATCTCTAGTGGTATCTCACTTCTCAAAATTCTGAGGACACGCAAAGGAATAGAAAGGTTGAGGCAAGATTGTTCCAGTGGACAAATGCCTGAGTTGTTTGGATTTCATTGAATTGAACAGTGCATCAGTAACTTTGTAGTATAGAAGTTTGCTTTATTTATTTACTTGTTTGCTTATGAGAGCATGTTAATAAAGTTTTGGGAACTTTTTTTCTGAACTAAATGTTTCAACATACCCATTCCCCTACATTTCTTCTCTACAGGTATGCCCCCTCCTGTTCCCCGTCCTGGAATTCCTCCAATGACTCAAGCACAGGCTGTTTCAGCCCCAGGCATTCTTAATAGACCACCTGCACCGACAGCAACAGTTCCTGCTCCACAGCCTCCAGTTACGAAGCCTCTTTTCCCCAGTGCTGGACAGGTAAGGTGACATTCCTGGAAAGGAGTGCACGTATAGTTAAAGGTAAAGTGTAGTTGTTTGTAGAAATCCTTGAAACTGTTATAGATCAATTTTTTGTTTATAATCTTTTTAATATAATTTATTAAATACAAAGAAGTGTCCTGTTCTCTTCCATGTTTACACACATTGATTTCCTCTACTCAAAAAAGATTGACAAGAGCCAGATAGTTTTTTTTTTTCATAGCTGTGAACTCTGGTTATTCCTTAGCTTTAGTTAGAAATGAAAGTTTAATTTCTGGGGACTTAAATACAAGATAATATTTACAATTGAATTGTAATATTCAATTTACAATTAAATATTTAAATAATTAATCCTTTATCTCTTAAACTGTGAGTGGAATGAAATCAGAGTCAAAGGTGAAAATCCTAAGACCTCAGCAAATCATTTGTTGGACTCCTTATGACATTGCTATACTTTTGGAGGAAGGATATCATTTGACCCACTTATTAGACTTAATCTTTCCTACTGAATGTCTTTTTCAGAACTCAGAAGTTAAAGATGCTTTCGTTATATATAGTATCTGTATAATTGTGACTTTTTCTTTTTTTGTCCCAGTTGTATTAAAAATTAGACAGATGTATTCAGAATTAAGATCAGGATGTATAAAAAAAAAGATCAGGATGTATGTTCTCTATTTTTCAATTTAACATTATCCTATAGAGGTTTTCTTTTCTTGATTTTTTTTTTCAATTTGTATTTGCTAAGTTACACGCATTACTTATTAAGTCCCCTGTAAGCACATAACTTGGGTTTTTCAGGTGGGGATTTTGTTTATTGAGAAATGTCAAACTTAGGACAAAAACCTTGTCATTGATAGAGAATTGGATTGAAGTGTCAGTAGTAATGCATCTTTATTTTCAGTTGAAGGTATCATTTTTGAAATAGCACAGTGCAAAGACACATCCAGTTTTAGAAAAGAAACTGGTTAGGTTTATTGGTATAGAAATAGAATAAAAAACTTTTTTTTGAGGCTTATACTGTCGCCTTGTTTATTGTAAATGCATTAACTGCCTCTTTAAATCAGATTTGATTGCATTATATTTTGCGTTTGTAAAAATGCAATCTATACTGAAAAAAAAAAAGTCTACCACGTGGCTTATTTTCACCCATTTGTTTGGAGACTTTTCACTGTTTCCTTTCTTTTATGCTACAGATGGGGACACCTGTAACAAGCTCAAGTACAGCTTCATCCAATTCAGAAAGTCTGTCTGCATCTTCTAAAGCTCTGTTTCCTAGCACAGCACAAGTACGCAGGAAGTTGCAGTTTAAAATTGTTAAAATGGCTTTATAAACTTAACCCTTTGGACCCTACTTTAAAACTAAATCTTTTCCCAAAAATATACTGTTTAATTTTTTAAAAGTAAAGTTAATGGTATAAAAATCAATGGTATTTGAAAATTTGAACTCATTAACAGAAAAAATGTACCCCAAACTCCTAAGGTTCTAAAGGGTTAAAAGCATGTAAGCAGTAAATGGGTTATAGTGGCCAATGGTTACCCTGATGCATGATTAAGCTTTTTTGATTTATGCTGTTTAATGCATCACGTATAATGTAAGGGAATTTAGTACTCTGCATTTGGTTCTAAAGTTGGCCTGAGTCCTCATGTTTCAGATGTTTGGTATTACGGGAAGTAACTCATTTATTACTGGTAACTTTATGCTTAGAAGATCCTACTTAAACCCTTTGGTCCATGATAATCATCTAGCCATTGTTAATTGGGAGGACATTGTATTATCTATATAATCTATCTGTATAATATCTATATTTTTATATAGAAAATAATTTCTGAAGGGACATCTTGAACATGTCACCACTGATATACTGTATATGCTATGCTTAGTAACAAATTTATCCAAACATTTTTATTTTTGTAATTTCTAACTTTTTTTTTGAGGTGCTTGGTAGATTAAACTAATCTAGAGTAGTAAAAGTAGAACATGCTATTCTGATAAAATGTATTTCATAAGTCTGAAATAAATGCAAAGCTTTGAATAGCAATTGTATAGCAAGTAAATTTTGGTGAGAAGGTAGATAACATCTTAGAAGTTACATTTGCAGTCTTGTTTTATTTCCACTGTTGAGTTTTGGATGTGACTTTGACTCAGCATCTTTTGATATTCTTACGTATCTTGATTTTTGCGGAGTTTTTATTATGTTAACTTTGTTTTAATTTCATTTAAAGTTTGGTACTTTATTGAATGTTGGTATCTCACTTAAGTTAATTATAGTAGATATATTCAATTTTGCGTTTTACGTTCCATTAATGAAAGATTGTGTTTTCCAGGCTCAGGCAGCTGTCCAAGGACCTGTTGGTACAGATTTCAAGCCCTTAAATAGTACCCCTGCAACAACTACAGAACCCCCAAAGCCTACGTTCCCTGCTTATACACAGTCTACAGCTTCAACCACTAGTACAACAAATAGCACTGCAGCTAAACCAGCAGCTTCAATAACAAGTAAGCCTGCTACACTTACGACAACCAGTGCAACCAGTAAGTTGATCCATCCAGATGAGGATATATCACTGGTAAGTTTTTTATAGGCTTTTAACTAGCATAGTTTAAATACCATTGTAGCAACTTTTTTTAAAATACTAATTTGTTCAGTCATCTTACAATCAAATTTGATGCTTACTATGTGGTTTTTATTATTCTGATTTTTAAGAACCACAAAATAAAGTGAATATTGTGTTTTGATCTTAGACACACTCTTTCCTCTGCTCCCAGACTATTTTTAAAAGAAAACAGTAAGTTGGGTTCTTAAGTCAAAAATCATTTTAGTTACACATATATTAGTAAATGATGAAATTGTTAAATGTGAGGTAGATTCTACAGATCCTTTGAAGCTTATCTACTTTATTCACTAGACACTTCTTACTGAGGCAGTGTATAATTCCTGGAATGTTGTTAGCTATTTTTCAGATATAAAATTAGGTGAGGTTTTCTTGAGGCATTGAGATTTAAATAGTTGTACTGGTTTGTGGAGGAAAAATAATGATTGGGAAGTAAGGGTACATTTTTAAAAAGTTACTCTGTAAGATTTTGGATGTTTGCCTTCTATGCTTAATAACTTTCTGCATCCATTCAGATGTTTAACATTGTGTTTATTTTTATTTGTAGGAAGAGAGAAGGGCGCAGTTACCTAAATATCAACGTAACCTTCCTCGACCAGGACAGGCTCCTATTGGTAATCCACCAGTTGGACCTATTGGAGGTATGATGCCACCACAGCCAGGCATCCCACAACAACAAGGAATGAGACCCCCAATGCCGCCTCATGGTATTTCTTTTTAGAAATTTATTTCTGAATTAATTATTTATTGTATTTATATTTGCTGTATTTGTATGTAGTGGGTTTTCTGAGTATACACATAAATTTATCTGCAAAATACATTGCATTTAAAAGTATAAAGCACAAACTCAATCTATTTTTTGTGTTTTAAATGTGTTTTTTAGGTCAGTATGGTGGTCATCATCAAGGCATGCCAGGTTACCTTCCTGGTGCTATGCCACCGTATGGGCAGGGACCGCCAATGGTACCCCCTTACCAAGGTGGGCCTCCTCGACCTCCGATGGGAATGAGACCTCCTGTAATGTCGCAAGGTGGCCGTTACTGATCTTACTTCATCCAATCTAATAGGTTTGGAGATTAAACCTTTTCTCAACTTGTGCTGTTTATATAGCCAAGCTTCCGTCAATAAGGCTTCATTGTGACTTTAACAAACATTATCTTCCCACATACCAGGAACTATTGGACATTTATTTTACATGGGAAAAATTATTTGGAATAATAAAGCAGGAACTTTTCCTGAAGTTGCAATTTATACTGTATGGCTTCTTTTTCATGTTTCATCTAGGTTTTTAGAAGTGAAGTATAGTAAATTTGGTTCGTTATATTGTGAAGGCGCTGGAATTACATGAACATACCACCTTAATAAAGGCAAGTTCTGTAAGCTTACATTGCTATTTGTAAAGTTATGCCTTCACAGCATTTCAGATGCTGTTGGACTTCATGTCCCCAACCTAGCTTGGTGAGGGCTGTAACTGTTTCCAAGACCTGTACATTGGAAGTCTGAATGTATAACAATATTTAATGTATTTAGAGTTCCTCATGTTGCAGGGTTTAAGATATCTGACCCACCAAGGTCATGTGACTTTTCTGTACTGTTAAACTTCATTGTAATAAAATGAGAGAAAAACTTATGCCTTTTTATTCATAACCCAGCTGTGGACCACTGCCTGAAAGGTTTGTACAGATGCATGCCACAGTAGATGTCCACATAATAAAATTCATAGTTACTGATACAGTTTTGATAAATCATTGGATTCTGTCTTTGAATTGTAGGTGTTGCTTAGCTGCATGTTTTAAACTGGACATTATATATAGAATTGTATGTTAGTGCTTAAGTTGACAGAAAAACTTAGGTATATATGAGTCATTATATAGTGAGTATGAAATCTTTATATTGTGTCACCATTCCTCACCCTTGGTGTCACTACATTAGATGTCCTAGATACTTAAAATGTAAACCTTAGTATGTCCTCTTCCCTGCTGATAAAGCTTAGAGCCTAGTGCCAGACCCATTCATTTCCTTCTGATTATTTTTGAGACTGCAATACTGCGTGGACCTCAGAAGCTTTTCAGGTGCAAACTTCTAGAAGCTTAGGTGCATGCAGTAATAGTTTTTGCTGTTAATGGGTTGGAATCTTTTCTAAGTATAATGCCAAATGATCTAAATGTGCCTCTGTTAGGATGGTTAACAGATGGATTCAAATTTTTTTATTTTATTATGCTCCTGGAAATTACATTATTTCTTTAAGATGGCTACGTTCTTTTATTATAAATCCTCAATGGTTTTTCTCTTAACCTTTTCATTCTTGGGAATTTGAATGTTACTGTGTCCTGTGAACAACTTTTTGGTAGAGGTGACACTGCTGTTCGATATATCTTTGTTACAAGTATCCTACAATACAGCTCTTGTTGACATTTTTTGGCATCCATTTTTTAAAATCTATTTTTGCAGGGTAGTTCCGTGGTTATCTATGATCAAATGACCTGCATAATATTAATACAATGAGCTCAAGTTGAGTTTTTCTCAACGTAAAGTTAAGACTTCTAAGAAAATGGTGATAATTCTTTATAACCTATATGTGAAGGTGTAGATACGACATGAAATCGGGGTTTTTGTCTTTGAAAAAATTTTTTAACCTTGTAGGGAAATGCTGAAAACTTTTAATCATAAAGAGTCTGTATTTAAGCAACAAGTGAAAGTCATTCATTTAAGCAACAAATATTTACAAAGCTGCATGCTGTCTTAAATTGGGTATTTTGCTCCAGTGAAATGTTTTATAGCTCTTTTCTTGTGGTACCATTGAAGTTCAGAAAAATTCAGTAGCTTGAAAAGGCAGCATCTGTGTATTACCAAGAACGCGTTTCTTCTGCCAGCAGCTAAGGCCCATACCCTTTCCCTTACCAAACACCTGCTTACTAAGTAGTTTTGGAATTAATATAACACTTAGATTTGGCAGCACATTTATCAGACTGCCAAAGAAGAACTTGTGTTGAAAATCTGTAAGTTAAAATGGCGTGATTACGTTTAGAATAATTAGATAGGAAATGTTTTCCGAAACCAAATGTCTCTCAGGCATTTAATGTACAGGCTTAATTAACAACAAAATACAAATGGGTTAGTAATGTTTCAAAAATTAATGCAGAGCATTATTTACATTTAATGCAATGATAACATTTTATATCAAGGTTGCTTTCTGAAGGGAGAAAATCTTACTGCTTTTAAATAAATTGTAGAGCTTTACTTTTAATTAAAAGTTAATCCAAAGTGTTATGCATGTCACTTAAGCACACCGTCTCCTGTGTTGTGTTAGGTATATGGCTCAGATGGTGCCCATTTGGTATATTTTAGGTATAATATGTGCATGCATCAGCATAATTAAGCTTCTAGAAAATCCCTTTTACCTAACTGCTTCTGGGGTCCATAGTGTGGTTAAATCATGAATGGAACAAACCATGTTGAAATAATTAACTCTTACTTTGACTTATCCTTCCCTTAAATAGTAGATGGAGTTGAGTTGAAGTAAACTTCCATCTGCCCTCACAGAAGACATCCTTTAGGACTTGCTGTATTCATTCAGGCAGGCATTGTGATTGCCATAATTTAGGAAGTTGTAAGATTAATGGGATTGCCAACTTTGGCTCTCCCTTAGTCCACTTCTATATCACCTTTAAAAAAAAAAAAAAAGCCAAAAAAGCGACTTAACGTTTTGTCTGGCACTAGTTTCTATTGTGTGTTGATTTTACCTACTGTATGTATGACAGAACAAGACCAGCAAGTGAGGATCAACTTTTTGAGTGGCTGCTGGAATTAATCATTTAATTTGAATACTTTTATTTTTAGTAATGATTGCACACATTTACCATTAGGAATTGGAAAAAGACTCCTAGTGTACTCCTATTCCACTGATCAAATTACAAATTGAGCTTAAACTTAGCTTAATTGAACTTAGTTATTTGGGGGAAGATCCCCCAACAAAAAAAAGTATGGGTTCAGAGTGAAATTATAGCAGACGATAGTTTTTTTTGTTTTGTTTTGTTTTTTTTAAAGAGCTGCTCTTTTTTCCTTTGCTTGCTTGATCATTGGGACTTTTTTTTTAATGCATGTCTTTTAAATTAATTGGGTAATGTTTTTCTAAAATTAAAATTTTCTTCTTCCTATAGCCCTGCCATAGGACAGGCTGAGGCTGAGTCTCAGTGTTGCCCTGTTCAGTCTGAGGCAAGTGGGATTTATTTTATTCCTTATAGGGGCTTTCACAGCTTTATGGCTGTTGGATATTTATGTCCCCAAACTTGCAGCAAGTTTGGTGAAGGCCCCTAAATTTAATTAAACTTAGGATTTTTATACTCTTTTGGCAGAGAAGGCTCTATATTAATATTCACGTTTGACTGTGGTGTTAATAAACAAAAAGTTTTTGATATACGTAATCTTACATTATTTTGTGTTAACAGCCTCAGTAAAGCTGGTACTGCTATATCGATCTTTAGTAATTTGACAAAATTTGACGTTCTTGATTTGGAGGCATGAAATGTTTTGTTCAAATTTTCCACTTTCACTTTTAGGAAAAAGTTACTAGACGTTTTCTTCTCAAACTATTAAATTTAACTTCATGGATAAGTTTGATCATTGGAAATACCACAGGATACTGAAATCTGCATTTTTAATCCCAAAGTTATGCATTGAACATTAAGGTTGAAGGGTCATGTGGAAATGCTTGTGATTTTTAATATATTCAAACTTCACCACATTAGAGCAAATGTTAATGTAGAGCCCTTGTGAAGAGTGGGAAGGTGGTGTGTGGTATGTATGCATATACACTACACATTTGATAAAAGGATAATTAAAGGGTTTGGGAATTACAGACCTGTCAGTATGGCTAGATTACTAATTTTCAGGTAATCAAACTGAAATTGAATCGTAAATGTAAAGTTAGTACATTGAACTGTGGTTTTGGAATAATCGTTTTGAGGTTCATTTTCAGCCTTGCTGAATGATGTTTTAGGCAATATGCACACATGAAAAGTATCCACATAGGATTCCAACTGAAATTTGCTTTTATCTGGTGAGAAACGTGTTTATGTGTGTATGTTGTGGGAGGTGAAGAAGGAAATGGAAGATAGCCCAAAACATAAACCTGGTTTACTTTTGTACCTTCCTGTGTTTAAGCGACACATCTGTTCTATCCAGATTGCATTTGCTTTTGAACAGTAACAGTATGTAGGTACAGTGTTTAGCTAATCCAGGATTGTTTTCTATGTGGTTTTAATTCTTGGATGCATAATGAAGAAGTGTACATTAAATGAATTCCAAATTTTCACCTGTACAATTAGAACATAGGATTTTCTCTGTAACTGAATCATGGAAAAAAGATCTTAGTATTTGAAAAAAAAATTTGTTACAGCAAAAGAATATATTTATAACCTGTTTGGCAATTACAGCTTCTTAGTCTCCTTAATTGGAGATGTTTTCTATTGAATCTGCCATCCCCCAATATAGTGAAATATTCAAGAGTGAGGCTGCTTGTCTTGATTCTAATAATTAGAACTGAAAATATTGAAATAAGGTGAAATAATTGAAATAGGTTGAAATAATTAAAATAGGCTTACATACACACTTGAGTACTGGGAATTGGATTTTCTAAGAGTGGCATAATTTGTTAATTTTCTTGATACCTCTGAAGTAGTATGATTTTGAGAATTACAAAACTTTCAGGTGTCTGTCACTTCCACTGGTAAATGAAAGGAAATGTTGAACTAGCTATCTTACAGAGATAACATTTTGTTTTGAGTAAATGGATACTTGTATTGGTTAGGAGACAAAAAGCATTTAAAATATAAAAATTTTGTATAAATCAGGTATGTCTTTTAAAGAGGCAATATTTATTTCATTAAGTAATCTTTGTATGTTATTCTACAACAAAGTTGGTTTTCTCTTACTGTAACTTTTATGGAAAACTCTTGTAGAAGGAGGGATTCAGTTATAAGACTATTCACTCTAAGGCAGTTTTGTAAGTAAACGCTTCCCCTAGTTACACTTCTGCTTTGCTGTCTCATGACTTGAATATTAGTAAAGGCTACTCCCTCTCCCCTTTTTTTTCTTTTTTTTTACCCTTTCTCAGTATTTTGTTTTCTGTCATCTGAATCATTTTAATAAATGACTTTTTGTTTTTCTAGCATAGAAATCCTTTAACTTCTGTGTGATATTTCTTGGCAAAATTGAGAAGCAGTTACTTTAATGATGTACATAGTGGTTATTCGTAATTTTGTGATTAATGTTGAATTTTCCGAACAATACTTTTAATAAAATATTGTGCTGTTAGGCATCCCCTATCATGGGATGTAAATTAAACAAATGCTTAGGAAATGGGATACAGGACTTCAGTTTGAGCTCCCAAATACTTGAAATATTTCCCAACTTTTCCCCAGTGTCTTCATGTTAATACTTGGCATTTCTGTTGAGATATAGTAAGTTTGAAAGTAGCATTTAAAAAAAGATTTCTTTAATAAAGGTCAGAAGAGAATTGCTTTTTATAAGCATTGTTTATTCTGCTCTGAGCTGTATACATTCTTGTATAATAATTTGGCTGTAAAGGGAAGAGCCTTTCATTTTCCTAATTCTGGAAAAATAATAGCTTGAAACTATATGAATTTGAACATTTTGAAACATGTCTTTAAATCTGTTCAATTAAGCTCATGTATCCTCAGGGGAAATATCTTTATTTTACTAATAAGCAGGATGTAGAAGTCATATTAAGGCAGAAACTGAAGACCTAAAGGAACTCTTCACTGAAGCTAATTTGAACTATTACTATTTGAAGCAAATTGAATGCTGTATTATAAATCAAGACTGTTCATGATTAGGTTCATTAGGAGGCATATAATCAGCTATAATAGAATATGTTTGTGTATATGTTTAATCTTGATCAAATTAACTACAGAGAAGATACATGTGAGTAAACTACTTTAATGATTGATAACTTGGACCCCATTCATTAATTCTAAATGCTGTAATGTGTAATGTCGTCTTACGGCACAGCTTCAGTAATGTGCCGTGTGTTTGGCCAGGAGTTTGTGTAATGTTGTATAAAGAGGGGAAGGCCTTTTCTGGAATTCTCTTGACCCCTTTGGCATTCTTACAGCGTGTGGGTTTTTGTGGGGATTTTTTTTTTCTTTTCTTTTTTTTTTTTTTTATAAACCATTAATAATATTAAAGAGTCTGTATACCTTCATCTTTGGTTCAATTTGAGAGGAGCTGGCAGTGAAATTTTTGATGCCCAACTTGGATAAAAATGAAGAATGTTTCTCCAGTTAACTATACACCAATATAATTTGGGGGGAGAGGTCATTAGGTAATGTTGTTAGGCTTAAGAACCTTAAATGTAGCGAAAGGTAACAGCATTCTTGCTCCTGGTTTGCATTTGTGATTAAGGTTTCACTAAATCATTTATTATAACGAACGTTATTTTTAACATTTTGTTCATAAATATTTTAGCAATCAGATGAAAATAAAATTTGCAGCAGCATTTCCTTTCTCTACTAATAAAACAAGGCTGCTTAACCACCCAAGTGAGCCAAGGGAAGAGTTAATGAGGTTTCTATAGCTTTGAGTTCTAATAGTAGGGGGCATATATTTTTTAAGCAAAGCCTCCCTTTTAGTTACTAGTTTATTAATATACTTCAGGAGAAGCAGATTTACTTTTCAGCCCATGTTTTAAATCTCAGAAAATGAAATCGAGTGTTTTGAAAATTTAATTTTAAGCAATTAAAACTTGCTTTCCTCTGTAGAGTAAGTCTGCACACACTTTAGAAATTAGCACGTTGAAATTTTTTTCCCCAGATACATGCCCCTCTTTTTTTTAGCGGAACCAAAATTTCCATATAATATACATATAGGAATTACATAGTTTATTAAAAGTGAGGTGTGTCCAAGAGATATACAGTGTTCTTAAGTCATTCTCAAAAAGGTCACTTTAAGAGCCAATGTAAGGTAACTTTTGTAAAACTTAGGGAAAAAGTTTAAAATGTATTAATATCAGGTTCTGAGGAAATTTAATGCACATTGACTTTTTAAAACTATGGATTGAACTCCTCAGTTTAATACAATTTGTGTTTTTGTTAACTAGCAGCAGAATTTCAGCATTTGCTACTTACTGGTAGAGAAGAAAAATCCCACAGCCCTGCCAGTACAGGTTAGTTTAATCTGTAAGTACCTGATGTTCCTATTTTTTTTTCAAACATATCCATATAACCCACACAAGGAAGAAAGCTGTGCAGTTACTTAAATGTGAGTATAACTAATAAAAGATCCATTGGACACTTTTAAACACTTAGTACTTGGGCCAAAGTAGTTAGGTTTGCTATTATCCTCAGTTGTGAGAAAGGTGTAATACTATTCCTTTATTATCTGGTCATGGTTGACCCAGTACATCCGTTTTACATGAAAGGAAAAGACAGTGAAAATTTCGATTTGCTTTACACGTGTTGGTTATCTGATAAAGGAGTGCAGGGCTTTGGATCCAGGCTCTTACTTAAGCCACTCCCATGGTAGTACTCATATTTTACCTTTCAACTTTTTACAGTATGAATCAACCTAAGAAAGTCAAGTTTCTTCACCTCTAGCAGTGATAAATGGTGTGCAATCATAAGTTAGAAAATATTTTCATACTGCTTTTTTGCTAAATGTTTTTATAACTTGCTGTATAAGTACTAATTTTGTTCATCTTTTTTGTAAACTATATTTTGTTGGTGTACCATCACTATGGGCTCATTTTACCTTGAATTAAAAGTAAGAAAACTTTTTAATATTCAAATGAAAACTGACTACCCATCAAGAAACCTAGATAAATTCTTTGTATATTCCTTTTGAGGTGCAGTGAGGGTATAACGGCTTGTAAAATATATGTTAAGGTTTTTATTACTGTAATTGTTTCTATCAGAATTCATTGTTGTCTTCAACCATCCTTGAGGCCTTTTCTTTGATCTTTAAATATTACATTCTTTAGTTGGTAAACATTTTAAATACCAAGGAGAAAATAATAAAGTATACAATTTGGTTTGTATAAGCCTGAACCATCCTTTCATTCTGTAGCATTGACTAGGATGCATGGCTACCTCCTCTACACCCTAAATGTAATGTTTATTTTGAAACAGTCAATCCATAAAACTAGCCGATCTTATATTCTGTTAAATGGGAATAGTGATTAGCCACTAAAAACAGGTCATCTTAATGTTACTTTATATGAAAGTCATGCATTTAGTTAATTAAAAATCTCAATGTGTCAACTGATAATAAAATATATTTTATAAGATATCCACTTGTTTTTTAATATAAAATTGCCTAAGGGCTTAAGTTTCATTGCCTTTCACAGTTTAATCTGTATAAGAAATGGCGTAGATACAGTGGAAATGGTTTTCCTTAAAACCATCTCTATAAAGCTGCCTTTCTGGTAAGTATTATTTTATCCTTATATGTCACAATTTTTCCTTTTAAGTTTTAACTGAAATGGGCTACTGATCAAAGAAGTGGGCAATCTGAATTTTTACACTCTAAATAATATCCGAATTGGCATTGTATTTTAGAAGTTGACTATTTCGCCTCCTGACGTTTTCCTAATAATCCACGATCACTTTTCTGACTTCCACTTAATCTGTAACTGCAAAACCTTTTAACATACATTTTTTTTCTTTTGGTGGGATGGAAAAAATGTTTTTACTCAAAACCAGTGTTTTTTAAAAATGTTTTTAAGCTTAAGATTTTCTTTTTAGCTGACAACCGAAAGTTTGGTCTCAATGCTTTTGGTTCTCAAGATGTACAGGTGTAAAATTTAAATACCAGAATTTGTCTCTTCTCTGTGAAGCTGTTGTTGCAGTGATTCATGAGCGATTAAAGCTTGAGGGTAGGCTTGAAGGAGGACTTGCCTGAAATGCTCCTGCAGACTAATGCTTACAGGATTATCTCTGAATGAGGCTTGAAAATTTCAAGTGAATCTTTAAATCTTTCTAACCTTGCATAAAAAACATGGGTTAGAAATACTGGTTTCTGGGACCGTGTATACCAGTGGGAATTAGCCTCTGTGTATATTTTAAATTTATGCCCTGTTTAGTACTTTACTTCAGAGTGATACATGGATTTTATTTATTTTATTTTATTTTATTTATTTTATTATCATTATTATTATTTTTTTTTTTGTCTCCAGTCTTTAGCCATATTCTAGCTGGTGTCAATATAAGCTAAGGATGTTTTCAACAACTGAGCCACCCAGGCATCCTCTAAGGTTTTCAAATTGTATTTCTTGCTGTGGTGTTCATAAACCAACAATGAATAGTAAACTCTTGATGCTTTTTAGTATGGAAAATTATAGTCTTCTGAAATCTGAAAATTGATATTTTGAGTATGTGATAATGGTGATGTATTCTTTTAGATAAACACTAAACAAAGTATGGACCCTCAATTTATGTCTTTAAGATTTAAAGTGAAGTAAATTTCTAAGGAACTCTGTCCTTTCCTAGCAAGGATAAGCAGACATTGAAAATGTGGTAAGTATGTAACTCTAAATGCATGTAATAGTGGTGAGAGTATGTAGCCAAATTTCCATAGTTTAAAATAACGCTTAGACATGAACAAGAATTCTCGAATTTCCTTTGCGACTTAATGTATGTGTGTCTAGCATTTTTACAAATTTGTGTGCACAATGATTAAATTGAAATGTACCTTACTATTTGTCTGGTTTGTTTTTATTTTGTATAGTGCTGTAAATACTAATTGTATTTTAAGCTTTTTTCAGGGTAGAAATAAGTGGCTGATAAAATACCTTCAAGAAGAATTATTTAAATGCTCTATTTAAAAACCCAGTGATGACTTTTCAGTTTAAAGCCTTCTGTTTTTCAGCTCCAGTTAAAACTGACAATAGACGGCTGATCAGAAATGGGGGGGAAAGAACACAACTTGGTGCTCTTTTTGGAATATTTGTAGAAATCATTGTCTAATAGTAAAATTGTGAAGCTGGTATTTGATTTCATGGAAGCAGTGCTTTTTAAATTAATAGAAAAAGTGATGAGATTTGGAATCTCTCCTGTTTGCTCCGGGATGTTGTATTAAGATAGTAAATGGAACTTTAAGTGAAAACTTTTAATTGCTACACAGGGGAGGTGATCAATGTCTGAGAAATAACGTTCATTTCTTTCCAAACTAGGATAATGTTATTTTGTGAAGCAGTTCAAGGGTTGTAGGAAAGAGGGGGCCCTTCTCACCTCAATTCAGTCTATAGGCTTCATTCTAGCATTGTACTGGCAAGAAGGGGAATGGAAAAAGTTATACAAGGAATATATGATAGTAAGGAGGACCTGAACAAGCAAGCGAGAAAGAAAGGACTAGTCCCTTTGTGTGGTTAAATTATCTAGCTAAACAAGCACTAGGCTAGTAGCATAAATTTTCTTATGGGGCACCTAGAGTGGCTCAGTTGGTTAAGCATATCTGACTTGAATTTGGCTGAGGTAGTGATCTCAGGGTTGTGAGAACAAATCATATCTAGTGTGGAGCCTACTTAAGATTCTCCCTCTCCCCTTTACTCTCTAAATAAATTTCCATGCACAAGTTATGTTAGTGAATTTTGTCACTAATGGCGTATCACCTGAAGGCTAATAAAAGAAACATGAAGTGGATGACCACAGTTGTGTTTACTAGTGTTGAATTTTAGCCTATTTCTAGGGTTGGGGGCGGGGGGGGGGGGGAGAAGTTCCTTAGTGTATAGCTGTACACTCCAAAAGGCCCTGCAGTTTTTTGTTTGAGGTAATCTGGTAGGGGCTGGGAGGGGGGTGATTGCCAAGCTTTAAAAAAGCCAAAACTACCATTGAGAAATGGGGTTTTATTTTCAGAGCTGAAGCAGTTTTCAGTTAGTGTTTTTGTCTAAAAGTGGAAGGTTTTTTTGCTTCTGCATTATTAAACATAAGCGTCTTTGCCCCATGATTGCGGTTGACAATTAATATTTCAGCGCCTGTTATTTACAAAGATGAATAAAATCTTTCATTTATTATTTATCATGGTTGTCTGAGCTCATTTTATTAAGTGTATCCAGAACAATTTATATTGAGAATGATTAAAATAATAAACATCAGCTGTCTTAAGCAGTTTTTGTATGGAAAAGACAAGGCATTTTTATTAAAAAAGGAATGTCTTGGGGATCCCTGGGTGGCGCAGCGGTTCAGTGCCTGCCTTCGGCCCAGGGCGCGATCCTGGAGACCCGGGATCGAATCCCACGTCGGGCTCCCGGTGTATGGAGCCTGCTTCTCCCTCTGCCTGTGTCTCTGCCTCTCTCTCTCTCACTGTGTGCCTATCATAAATTTAAAAAAAAAAAAAAAAGGAATGTCTTGGGAGAAAGTAAGGCAAATGATGATGTTTACACTGGATTTATGGGGTATGTGATCAAATGTTGAGGTTGAACAGGATAGAATGAACTAGATGTAGTAGCATAGTGGTTTAGACTAAGCCTAAACTTAGAGCCTGCAGTCAAATCCTTGTCTATTTACTTAATAGTTTTATGACTTTCTCTAAAAATGATACAATTACAAATTTCCTAGGCTTGTGAGAAAAAGTTACTATTTGTAAAAGACTTTAGCCTTGTCCCACCAGTGGAGATTACAGAGGTAGGATGGGGACAGGTGGTTAACTGAAAATCTGAAAAGTTGTATTTAGGAAATGCTTATGAATGCCTACTATATGCTTGGATGCTGTCCAATGTATATAGGTAATCATCTGAAAAGGGACCTTGGAGCTGAGGATTTAAGAAGCTAGCCCTTGGAAAAAGTCTTTCTGGGTAACCATATGCCAGGCAGAAGGGGTAGGTGCAGAAACGGGGGAGCATAACCATTTTTAGGAAGAACAAAAATATTTGTGAGTGGATGGGGAAGGGGTTATGCATGTAATAGGAAATTGGGAAGGTTAGATGGATCAGATCACACTGGACTGATTTGAATTTTACTCCAACGGAAGTCATTGAAGGACTTTTGAGCTGGTGAGTAATTACATAGTTTGATTTTTTTGAAGTTCACTCTTCTGTGGGGGTGGGGTGGAAGGTTGGTGGGCAGTATAAGGACTAGTTAGAAAGCAGGAAAACCCTGGCTCAGAAGAAAACTCCGGTGAAACTCCGGTGTTACCAATTGACTGGATGATCATTGGAGAAGCTAGATGATGCCAACCCTCTTTAATGGAAGAAGCACTGAAAAAGGCAAAAGGGACAGATTTGGAATTTAAAATTTTTTACTCACGGTTCTATCCACACCTGATGTGCAAGGCTTTGCTTTTTAGGAAATGTTTATTGAGGATCTAGTAAGACATTGAGAGATTAAAAAAAACAGTGCGAGGGATCCCTGGGTGGCGCAGTGGTTTGGTGCCTGCCTTTGGCCCAGGGCGGGGTCCTGGAGACCCGGGATCGAGTCCCACATCGGGCTCCCCGTGCATGGAGCCTGCTTCTCCCTCTGCCTGTGTCTCTGCCTCTCTCTCTCTGTGACTATCATAAGTAAATTAATTAAAAAAAAAAACCAGTGCGAAATTTAGTTTTGTTGAGTAAGAAAAATAGATGTTAATATAAAGAGAATATTTCTCCAATGGCAGTTTGGCAAAAGGAAATTCCACCTGCATCATGTCCGAGAAGAGGTGGCATTTGAACTATGTCTTGAAGGATTGTTAGGATTTGGACAATTTGAAAATGGTGTTCAGAGAAAAGAGTGGAAAATGTTAATAGTATAGAGAGTCAAGTGAGTGAAAGTTGGAAAGACAGGAACAGTAATTTGAGGTTAATACGTAAAGGTCCTTGAATATCACATTTAGGATATACATTTTCTTTAGAAAGTGAAGTGATTTTGATTTTAGCGTTAAAAATAACACTAGTGGCGTTTGGCTGACATAGTTGGTAGAATCTACAACTCCTCATCTTGGGGTTTTGAGAGTTCAACCCCCTTGTTAGTTATAGAGATTAAATAACACTGATTGTAGCTGTGGTTTTGGACTTCACATCTCTTCAGAAGTGCCCCAGATCTCTAGTGGATTACCAGGGGCTGCCACTGTTTTCTTCATGTTGTCCTGATGTGGGGTAGAAAGACTTGGGAACTATACTTGTGCCTGACTGCTGTTGAGTTGGTCAAGTTCAAAGAATTTATCCAGTCACCTGGTTGGTTGAACGAGTTGAGCATGCAACGCTTGATCTCCAGGTCATGAGTTCAGGCCCCATGTTGGGTGTAGAAGCTCACTTTAAAAAAAAAAAAAAATCAAGTTTCTGTTCACCATGCCTATTTTAAAATATTCTTAGAAATTATCAGGGCACCTGGGTGACTGGTTGAGCATCTGCCTTCAGCTCAGGTCATGAAGGGATTAAGTCCTATATCAGGCTCCCAGGAGGGAGCCTGCTTCTCCTGTGTGTGTGTGTGTGTGTGTGTGTGTGTGTGTGTGTGTGTAATAAATAAAATCTTAAAGACTTTTATTTTCCTTGGTTACCTTCAGGTAAATACCTCACTTTTTCTGCCATTTTTGCCAGTGGTAAGACATTGCTCCCCTCCCTCAATAACCTTTCTGTTTTGCCCATATAACAGTTCTCTGCATGTAATTGAACTCCCCTCTAATTTCTCCATGGAACCTTCCTGAAACCTGGTTCTCCACAAAAGTACAGCTTCTAGTAGTTGTCTTAAATGGATATGCTATTGATTATTACTTTATTTGTACCTGGAGTATGAGAGAATCAGTGAGCTGCTCCTCATCTAAAATAAAATGAGCCACTTATATTATACTTGTCCTCCTGACATCTTTAACCCTCTGACTTCTGAAGTTCCCCTTCATTGAAGTCTTTGATGTATTACTTAGGTAGTGCTCGATAAATTTTTTTATTACTTTTGGTTAATATCCTTTCTTTTTGAATATTGGTTATATAGTGCTGCACCATTGAGGCAGTCACATAACCTTGCAATTTTGTGTCTGAGCGTATCATACACTGTAGGTGTATAATGTATAAGCATACATCACAGTATTTGCTGGGTTTATGATGCTGCAAAACCGTTTTGTGTAAGGATATAGTCTGGTTTCCCACATCTCTCCAAATCTTCATGTGCCCCCAGCATCACTCTGGGCCACTTTGCACTTGTCTGATGACCATTTTCTTAATTCATGAAAATAGTAAAAGCCAAGGCCATTACTTTTTCACTTTTTTAAAGATCTGTTTATTTGACATAGCGAGCACAAGCAGGCGGAGAAGCAGGCTCCCCGCTGAACAGAGCACCTGATGCAGGGCTCCATCCCAGGACCCTAGGATCATGACCTGAGTCGAAGGCAGAGTTTAACTGACTGAGCCAACCAGGCGCCCCCATTACTTTTTTACATGCTTTATGTATAAAACTTGTAGAAACTTACATTTACAGTTGTGTGTTTTTTTTTGTTTTTTACTGTGTTCTGGAATACCACCATTTGCTTGCTTGCTTGCTTATTTTAGATTTTATTTTTCACAGCAGTTTAAGGTTCACAATCAAATTGAAAGGCATAGGGATTTATCATACCTCCTCTGCTCCCACACATTCATAGCCTCTCCCTTTATCATCATCCTATGCCAGAATAGTACAGTTTTTACCAAGGTTGAACCTACGGTGGTATGTCACAGTCACTCCAAATCCATAGTTTCCTTTGAGTTTGCTCTTGGTGTAGTGCATTCTATGGGTTTGGATAAAAGTAAGACGGCATATATCCAGCATTATACAGTGTGTTTTCATTGTCCTAAAAATGCTCTATGATCTATTCATCTCCACTCCCACACCTGGCAACCACGGATCATAATTTTTTGTTTTTGCTATTTATATTTTTCCTTTGAGGAAGTAGCTGACATATACACCAGTTCAGGTATACACTATAGTGACTTGACAGTTATAAACATTATGAGGTGCTCACCATAGTAGTGTGGTTATCTGTCACCATACAGTTGCTACAATGTTGTTGGTTGTATTGCTGTACTTCCATCCCCATGACTTAAAACTGGAAGTTTGCATCTTTTAAATTACTTCACCTATTTTGTTCATCCTCCCCGCCCCACTCCATCATCTTCAGCAACCACCAGCTTGTACTCTTAACAGTCTGTTTTTGTTTTTTAGATTTCACATATAAATGAGATCATACAGTGTTTGTCTTTTCCTGTCTGACTTGCTTCACTTAGCATAATGTCATCACTCTAATGTCATCGACAAGATTCCATTTTTTATTATGACAGTAATATTTTATTGTATGTGAACACCCATTGGCCTATCAATGGACACTTAGGTTGCTTCCATAATTTAGCTACTGTAAAAAATGTGGCAGTAAACAAGGGGTGCATATAGCTTTTCACATTAGTGTTTTTGTTTTCTCTGGGTAGGTACCCAGAAGTGGAATTGCTGGGCTGTATGGTATTTTTAGTTTTAGTTTTTTGAGGAATCTTTATACTGTTTTCCATAGTGCTGCACCAACTTAAATTTCCACCAACAGTGCACAAGAGGTCCTTTTTCTCCTTATCCTCACCAGCAGTTACTTTGATCTTTTTATTGTCTCTGTAGTCTTGGTTTTCCAGAATGTCCTATAGTTGGAATCCTACAGTATAAAGCCTTTGCAGATTGGTTTCTTTCACTTAGAAATAAGCATTTAAATTTCCTCAATATCTTTTCATGGCTTTATAGTTCATTTCTCTTTTAGCGCTGAATAATATTCTATTGGATATAACAGTTTAACCATTCACCCACTGAAGGACATCCTGGTTACTTCTAGGTTTTGGCATTTATGAGTAAAGCCCCTATAAACAATCATGTGCAGGTCTTTGTGTGGACATGAGTTTCAACTACTTTGGGTAAATGTTAAGTAGCATAAGCTAATTGTTGGATTATAAAGATATGTTTAGTTTTTTTGGTTTTTAATATTTTATTTATTCATGAGAGGCACAGAGAGAGAGAGTGGCAGAGACACAGGCTCCATGCAGGGAGCCCGACGTGGGACTCGATCCCAGGTCTCCAGGATCCCACCCTGGGCTGAAGGCGGCGCTAAACTGCTGAGCCACCGGGGCTGCCCGATATGTTTAGTTTTATAAGAAATTGCCAAACCATCTTCCACAGTGGATATACCATTTCTCATTCCCACTGACAAAGTGTGAGAGTTGCCATTGCTTTACTTCGTTGCCTGCATTTGGTGGTGTCAGTGTTCGATTTGCTCTAGTAGGTACACAGTAGTATCGTTTTATTTTATTTTTTTAGAGATTTTATTTAATCATGAGAGACACAGGCAGAGGGAGAGGCAGGCTCCATGCAGGGAGCCTGATGCGGGACTCGATCTTGACTCCAGGATCATGCCCTGGGCTGAAGGCAGGCGCTAAGCCACTGAGCCACCCAGGGATCCCAGTATCTCATTTTATTTTATTTTTTTTCCAGTATCATTTTAATCTGCATTTTCCTGATATCATATAATGTGGAGCACCTTTTCATATGCTTATATTTTGGTAAGGTGTGTGTTGAGGCTTTTGGTCCATTTTTAAATTGGGTTGCTTGTTGAGCTTTAAGAGTTCTTCGTATATTTTTGATAAAGCAGATGTGGGTTTTGCAATTATTTTCTTCCAGTTTATGGCTTCTAATTTTCTTAATTCTATTTTTCACAGAGTGACTCTTTGTAATAGTCTCTAGGTTATTATTTTTGGTGTTTCTTCAGCTTTTCGCATTCTTATTTTGATATTTTATTTACTTTTTTAAAATATTTTATTTATTTATTTATGAGAGAGAGAGAGAGAGAGGCAGAGACACAGGGCAGAGAGAGAAGCAGGCTCCACGCAGGGAGCCCAATGTGGGACTCGATCCCAGGATCACACCCTGGGCTGAAGGCAGGAGCCAAACCATTAGCCACCCAGGGATCCCCTTATTTTAATATTTTGATGATTTATCTTTTCCCTCAGGATAAAACGTGAATGATCGGAAGTGACATTAGGGGTAGGAGTAATGAATGACACTCATGTTTTATTCTCTATTTGGTCACCTTTCATAATCTGACCCCTACTTGTCTTCCCAGTGTCCTCGCTTGTCATTCTTCTGTGGTCCTAAGCTCTAGCTCTTTTCTGCCTGTATCTCCATATCTCCTCCCCTTATCTCTTTGGCTTGGAAATTTCTGCTTCCATATTTACTAAATTTTAGTTTGGAGGTTATTTCCTATTATAAACCCCTGAGTCTTCATGATGACCTTTATTTATGCTTTCATTGCTCCAGTTATTTAACCTTGAATATTGCCTGTCTGTGCTGGATTGTTGTAACCTCCTTGAAGGCAGGAGTATGTCTTGTTCATTGCATCTCTAAACCTAGCATGCTGCAGTATGGAACTTAAAGAGAGGTACTTAATAATTGCTGGATCCAACTAACTTGCCAGCAGTGGGTTAATTGATTTCATTGAAACAGACTAGAGGTCCAGATAGGCACATGCCTTTATTTGAACATTGTGCAATCTAAATCTGACTCAGTCATGCTGTTCTTTTAAGCAGGATCTTTAGACCGTATACTTACTGATTGGCTAAATTATAACCCTTTTTAACAGCAGAGTTCTCTTGGATATAGCTATTCTGAGAAATGCAATTTGTGTTTTTTGCAGGAAGATTAGAAGGCTATACAATGTATCAGGATTTCTTTTTTTTTTTAAGAACTTTTTTTTTTTTTTATGATAGTCACACACAGAGAGAGAGAGAGACAGAGACAGAGACATAGGCAGAGGGAGAAGCAGGCTCCATGCACCGGGAGCCCGACGTGGGATTCGATCCTGGGTCTCCAGGATCGCGCCCTGGACCAAAGGCAGGCGCCAAACCGCTGCACCACCGAGGGATCCCGTATCAGGATTTCTTGAGACACAACTTTTCCTGTGTGATGTCTGCCAGAATAAAAAGTTCCTGTTTTCTATATGGTGAAAGGTTAGCTTTTGGTTAGAATAGAGGTAGGCTAGGGATTGCAAGCTAAAATACCCACAGGAACCAGATAGGTAATAGAAATGAGTCAAACCAATTGGAGAGTGGTGAACTATTGTTCCTTTTAAACAAGGTTTATGCCATGTGTAATGTTTAGTCAGGATTGCCAGATTTCATTTTTCTAGGGAATTTAGAGGCCTTTTCAAATTTAGCAAAAAGAGTTTTGTTTAAAAATTAAAATGAAACAGACTTGTAAGCCAGTTCTCCTATGGGTTACTAGTGAGACTTCTTGGCTGGAAGCTGATTTTGGAATTTAGCTGCTAACAATAGCAGGAAACTGAGTCCCAGAAAGAAAGATTTGATAATGGACAAGGTGCCAAATGATCTGTCAGTATGAGGGAGCATAATGTCATGGGGGTTGAGATTGGTGCAGTTGAGCCAGTAATTGGCCACTAGGATCCAGCTGCGGGTTGTATTGGGAATAAATACAAGTATTTAGTGTTTAGCATCATATCAGTTCCTAGGAGACTTTTGGGGGCAATGCAGTATACCAAGAGTATTGAGATCACAAAAGCAAAACTTAATGAACGTGTTTGGGTGGGAGAGAGCATATCTTGGAAGTAGTCATAATAGGTGACTGACTTTATTACTGTGGTGTTTGAAAGAGCTTATTCTACCTGTGGTTCATAGTGTCTTTGCACATGGCACTAAGTGTTCTGTTGAGTAGGTTTATCCCTATGATGTCATCTTCAAATCAAAAACTGATAACAGGGTGTTGACAAAGCATACCTTGGTCCTCTTTCTCAATCAGCAAATAGTGGTGAGACAAAGTATTTAACTCTAGAAGCTCATAGTTACTAAGAACACAAAATCTTTTACCCAGGTCCTGGAAATCTGTACAAAGTTCCTACTGTCTTTTTTTTTTTTTTAAGATTTTATTTATTTATTAGTGTGTGACACAAGCAGGGCCAGTGGCAGAGGGAGAGGGAGAATCACACTTCCCGCTGAGTAGAGAGCCTGATGTGGAGCTTGATCCCTGGACCCTGGGATCATGACCCTACCCAAAGACTGATGCTTAACCCCCTGAACCACCCAGGTGCCCTCCTTGCTGTCTTTTTTTTAAAAGATAAGTTTTTATTTAAAGTACTACATACCACCTTTACACTTGATCTTACTCAAAAGGCAGAGAAGCAATGCACATCACTTTTAAAAATCTAACGTAGATCAAATAAAAAGCAAATAGTTCCCCGTACTACCCACATAGTCCCAAGGAAGAATTACTTCTAACGGTATTTCTTTTGGCTTTACCTTAGTGTATTTGAATAACATCCTCACGTTATTGACTTAATATCTATTGATTTCCGTCTTAGGGAAGAATTTAGCTCACCTGTGGCATCTCTACCACAGCTTCCTTCTTTATGTAATTGTATCACTTGTTTCACTGTTAATATCTTTAATGTATCTTTATTCCTGTTCCATCAGTTGAAGACAGTATCTCAACCCCTTGCTTGATACCATCATCCTTTACTCTTCTGTTCTTTTTCCACCTTTCACTTCGTACGTTGGACATTTATACTTCTTGCAGTGTCAAGGTTGGGACATTTGCATTTTGTTCTGTATACAAGGTGTTTTGCCTATAGATTGACTTTAAAATTGGAAATTGACAAAGATTTCTTATGATTGTGAATTTTATTTAAAAGGCCAAGAAATGGAGGCACGTGGGTGGGTGGCTCAGTGGTTGAGCATCTGCCTTTGGTTCAGATGGTGATCCCGGAGTCCTGGGATCGAGTGCTGCATCAGGCTCCCAGCAGGGAACCTGCTTCTTTCTCTCTTTCTCTCTGCCTATGTCTCTGCCTCTCTCTGTATCTCTCATGAATAAATAAATCTTAAAAAAAAAAAGAGGCCAAGAAATGTAATGTGATTACAATTCTTTTCTAGTGAAGCCTTTAAAAACATTTTTTTTTAATTTTGCTTATTTATTAGCATGGGCGAGAGCATAAGAGAGCGTGCATTCTTGCACAAAGCTTGGGGGAAGGGGACAGAGGGAGAGGGACAAGCAGACTCCCTACTAAGCACAGAGCCCAAAGTGAGGTTGATCTCAAGACCCTGGGGTCATGACCTGAGCTGAAATCAAGAGTCAGATGCTTAACCAACTGAGCCAGCCAGGTGCCCCTTCAGTGAAGCTTTTTGTTTCTCCTGGAGTCAATTTAGTCAGTCTCCCTCACACTCTGCCTATTTTTTTTCTTTTTCTTTTTCTTTTTCTTTCTTTCTTTTTTTTTTTTTTTAAGTAGGCTCCATGCCCAGCCTGGAGCCCAATGTGGGGTTTGAATTCACAACCCTGAGATCAAGACCTAAGCTGATAGCAAGAGTTGGATGCTTAACTGAACCACTTAGGTGCTCCATCTCTCTGCCTACTTTATTTTTAAGATTTTATTTATTTATTCATGAGAGAAACAGAGAATTAGACGGAGAAGCAGGCTCCATGCAGGGAATCTAAAGGTGGGACTCAATCCTGACGCTCAGGGGTCACGCCCTGAGCCGAAGACAAATGGTCAACCACTGAGTTACCCAGGTGTCCCAACTGTGCCTACTGTTATTAAATCCTTTAGTTCTCACAGTTTTTCAAAGACAGTGCCAATCTATGAAATATCTCTTTTTCCTTTTGATTTTTGTGCACTTTTTAAAAAAAAATATTTACTATTCATGAGAGACACAGAGAGAGAGAGGCAGAGACACAGGCAGAGGGAGAAGCAGGCTCCATGCAGGGAGCCCAATGTGGGACTCGATCCTGAAACTCCAGGATCACACCCTGAGCCAAAGGCAGACACTCAACTGCTGAGCCACCCAGGTGTTCCCTTTTGTGCATTTTTTTATAAGAAAAATCCATTGTGGGGGTGCCTGGGTGGCTCAGTTAAGAGTCTGCCTTCGGCTTGGATCATGATCCCAGGGTCCTGCTCGGCGGGGAGCTGCTTTTCCCTCTCTCTCTGCCCCTCCTCTCACTCATACCCTCAAATCTCTTTAATAAGAGAAAAAAGAAAGAAAATCCATTATGTGGTATTATAGAAATTTGTTCGCAAATTCTAGATGCTGAGAGATGTCTCCATATGCAGAACTGAGAATTATGTTCTCAGCCTCCTTCCTCTTCTCAAGTGACAGATACTGCAAAACCATGTTAATCGTCTTGTTTGACAGTTGAGAATGCTGGGATTACGCCAAACAGCAAGGTTAATTCAAGAAAAAGCAATTTACAATGCATCATATATACAGAATATTTAAAGATTTTGGTTGACAAGAAAGATATCCAGCGAAAAGATGGGTAAAGGGGGCAGCCCAGGTGGCTCAGCGGTTTAGCGCCGCCTTCAGCCCAGGGCATGATCCTGGAGTCCTGAGATGAGTCCCACGTCAGACTTCCTGCATGGAGCCTGCTTCTCCCACTGCCTGTGTTTCTGACTCTCTTTCTCTGTATCTCATGAATAAATAAAATATTTTTTAAATAAAATATTTAATTAAAAAAAGTACTGACTGAGACAAAAGGCTACAATGGCTAATAGATATGAAAAATTGATTCCTAGTCAGGGAAATTCAAGTTAAAAAAAATAGTGAAATACCATTTCAAAAGCTTATCAGTTTGGCGGAAATTTCATGATAGTTAATGTCAGTAAAGATGTGAAACAAAATATACTCTTATGTACTGCCAGTGGGAATATGTTTTTATTAAGATACACCTTCTGGCTGTTGTAATAAAAACCCAACTATAATAAAGTTTAATAAAATGGAAGTTTTTCCTCTTTTGTAACAGCCCAAGCATGGGGCTGATAGAGTGTTTGTGACGCAGATTTCTTTTAATTTCTTGATTTGTCAACTTGACTGGGCACCTTCATTCTCTGGTTCATGATAGCTACTCCAGCTACTACAGTCTGTGTACCAACTAATAAGGGGAGGTTCCATATCATCTTAAGGTATGATCTAGAATTGGCCCAATTACTTCTAGTCATGTACCATTGGCTAAAACTTAAGCACATGGCCACAGATGAGAATGAGAAATGGTATATATTCTAGTTGGTTACACACCCAGCTAAAATTGGGAGGAAAATTAAAGGACGAACAGGAAAATTAATATTTTGGACCTGTTAGCAGCTGGTGCCACACACAGGAAACTAGTTCAATCACTTTGGAGAACAATTTGGCAAAATTCAGTGAAGTAGGATGTTTACATATTCCTAGACCGTACAAGGAGATACACAAAACTATTATTTGCAATTGAAAAGTTGGAAATAATCGAAATGTTCATCAATAGAGAACTGGATAATTTAAATATATATTAAAAATGCAGAAAAGTACAGCAGTTAAAATGAATCAGGTGCTATATGTATACCAGTATGGATAAACATCAAATAACATTGTGCAGTAAAAGGTTAGGTAAATGTATGTACAATATTATGACTTTTTTTTTTAAGATTTTATTTATTCATGAGAGACAGAAAGGCAGTGACACAGGCAGAGGGAGAAGCAGGCTCCATGCAGGAAGTCTGACGTGGGACTCGATATCAGGACTCCAGGATCAGGCCCTGGGCAGAAGGTGGTGCCAAACCGTTGAGCCACCTGGGCTCCCCCCCCCCCCCCCACTTATTCTTGAAGATGTATAGCAAATGACAGCAAAATGCTAACGCTGGGTGATGGGTATGTAGATATACTAAATATCTTTGCAACATTTTATTATTAAAAGAATACCACATGTTCCCATGAAGCAGAGAGTCCAGTGGAAGGACAGCTTGATGGAACTTTAAATATTCAGTGTAAGCTTATTTTACAGAGATGCAGGGAGATGAACTGCTGGAGCAGATTATGATAGGGTGAATTAGAACCTGTAACCCAAATTAGGAGTGAAGGCTTATTTCCTTAAATTCTAACATTTTAGGCTACTGTTTCTTTAATAACAGGGGGCAACTGGCTGGCTCAGTTCCTGCAGCGTGGGACTCTTCTTGATCTCCGGGTCCTTAGTTCAAGCCCCACATTGGGCCAGAGCTTACTTAAGGAAAAAATAAAAATACTTTCTTTTCCTGATTTGTAAACATAGATATATGTTTCTCACTTTTTTTTTTTTTTAAGATTTTGTTTATTTGAGAGAGAGAGAGAAAATGACCTGGGGAGAGGGAGATTCATAGAGAGAGGCAGATTCCCTGCTGAGCAGGGAACACAATGTGGGGCTTGATCCCAGGACCCCAGGATCATGACCTGAGCCTCAGTTACACTTAAGTAACTGAGCCACCCAGGTGCCCCTGTTTCTCACTTTTTGGTTTTGTTTACTTGAAATACTTTTTGGAAATGAAGGTAAATAGGGGCCCTATGGTATTATGACATTTTTCATCTTTATACTGGGAATTTACAATGTAAATTTCTAAAATAATCATCAGAGACCTAATAAATCCCCATTTTATCTTAAGAGTTTTCCTTAAATTTTTGTACATTAGTTTTATCAAGAATTTACTTTTTTCCTGAAAATGAACTCTTTGCAAATGTATTAGACTTTATATAATATTCAGCTCTTTCACTAATAAGCTTTATGTGCAACCAAATGGCATCTAGTGATTTCTTCTCTCTAATTCAATTAGTGCTGTACTTTATACATGTTTTCTTGAAGATTTGCAAAGAGTACCAGGTACAATGTTTAAATTTACATGAGTTTAATCAATACATTTGCCTTCATTTTATTGCTGACAGAGTGCATCTACATGTGAAAGAAAAAAGTTGATGCATCTAACTTAAAGAAATTTAACTGGTATTGAAAATTATGTTCCTATAAGTTTAATTTTTTCAGTTTGCTCCTATATAGGATGATTTCTAATCTTGGACTCTCCAGGGCCAAGGTAGGTGCTCTCTTTGTATTCTCATAGAACTCAGGATAATAATGGAACTTACCTCATAAGATTACTGGGACAGGGGGATCCCTGGGTGGCTCAGCAGTTTGGCGCCTGCCTTTGGCCCAGGGCACGATCCTGGAGTCCCAGGATCGAGTCCTGCGTCGGGCTCCTGGCATGGAGCCTGCTTCTCCCTCCTCCTGTGTCTCTGCCTCTCTCTCTCTGTCTATGTCTATCATGAATAAATAAATAAATCTTAAAAAAAAAGATTACTGGGACAATTAAACAAGATACTTCCTGTAAAGTGTTTAAAACAGTTCCTAGCATAAGAAAAATAGCTGTTTTTCTTAATTGTGCTTCAAATATCACCTGTCATTCTTTAATATTAATTGAAGATCTATGCCTGATATAGGGAATATAGTTGTGAGTAAAATATGGTTAGCTTTAAAGTCAGAAGCCTAATGTAACTTTTAAAACCTTTTATTTGGGGATCCCTGGGTGGCTCAGCGGTTTGGCGCCTGCCTTCAGCCCAGGGCATGATCCTGGAGACCCGAGATTGAGATCGAGGCTCCTTGCATGGAGCCTGCTTCTCCCTCTGCCTGTGTTTCTGCCTCCCTCTCTGTCTGTGTCTCTCATGAATGAATAAATTTAAAAAATCTTTAAAACCTTTTATTTTTAGAACTAATACATTATTTTGAAAAGAATTTATTATTTCTAACTTTTTAAATTTAATTTATGATAGGCACACAGTGAGAGAGAGAGAGAGAGAGAGGCAGAGACATAGGCAGAGGGAGAAGCAGGCTCCATGCACCGGGAGCCCGACGTGGAATTTGATCCCGGGTCTCCAGGATCGCGCCCCGGGCCAAAGGCAGGTGCCAAACTGCTGCGCCACCCAGGGATCCCTTGTAAAAATTTATTATTTCTAACCAAAGTTCCTAATAGCACAGAATTTATATTTGAAAAATAGATAGGATCATCTCCAATATGAGGTCCAAGTTTTTATTTTTATTTTTCTAAACATAATATTTGACACAAAAGAATATGTGAACATGTTTATTATACCTTTTCTTTAAGTTGAAGTATAATTTGCTTTTAGTTTTCTTATAGAGTTTTATTATACATCTGTGTACATCTGAACAGTATAATATATGGTTCCGTTCATCTCTAAGCTTCGTAAAATTGGAGTTGTGGGATGATAAATCATACTGATTCATCTATATTGTTTTGTGTAGTTGCAGTGCATTCATCTTCACTGCTGTATAGTATTTCATTGTGTGCTGTACCAGATTTATTTATCCATTTTCCTTTTGATGGACGTTAGGGATTCCAGTCTTTTGTCTTTATAAACAGTGTTACTATAGGTATTACAACCTGTTTCTCCTGGTGTGCATATGAAAGGGTTTCTCTAGGATTGAGTGGAACTGATGGGTAATAGGATATGCAAATGATAAACTCTCTCTCTCTCTGTGTGTGACTATCAAATAAATAAAGAAAAAAATATAAAAAAATAAAAATAAATAAATGTGAGAAAATTATCATAATTTTATTTCTTCCCATCCTCCTACCTAACCTCTTGTGTTTTTTTTTTTTTTTTGGTGTGTGTGTGTGTGTGTGTGTGTTTTTGCATCTTAGTTAATATTATTGTGGGCTTATTCATGAATTGTGGCATATTTAAAATGAGCTTCATAGCCATGATTACTATACTTATTTTACTTTAAAAGTTTAAGTATTAACTCTTAGTCCTTTAATATCAGATTCTTTGGGACACCTGGCTGGCTCAGTTGTTTGACTTCATGACTCTTACTCTCAGAGTTATGAGTCCTAGCCCATGTTGGGCATGGAGCCTATTTAAAAAATCACAAATTCCAAATCACATACGTGTTTTCTTTTTTCATTAGTTGGTTAGGTGGATAATATATTTAGGTACATTTTCGAGAAAGGTATATATAGCTGGTATATTTTTTGACTGTGAATTTGAGAACATTTTTCTATTGCCTTCAAATACAATCAACAATTAGACTGGATAAAGATTTCTCATCAGTATTCTTTAAGTTGTGTACCTACTGGTCTCTAATGTTGCCAAGAAGGAGACCAAAGCACCCCATCTTCTTTATAGAAAAACTAATTTTTGTCTGTATTTTTATATGATTTTTTTAATGAGGTAAAGTTGGTATATAATATCGTATAAGTCTAGGGTATATGACTTTTTTTGAAGATTTATTTTAGAGTGTGCACAAGCTGGGGGAGGGACAGGGAGAGAGGGATAGAGAATCTCCAGGCATACTGCGCCAAGCATGGAGCCAAGTGCGGGGCTCCATCCCACAATCCTGAGATCATGACCTGAACTGACCAGGAGTTGGATGCATAACGGACTGAGTCACCCAGGTCCACTCCAACTTTTTAAAGATTTTATCTTTTTTATTTACTTTTTATTTATTCATGAGAGACACAGAGAGGCAGGCAGAGACACAGGCAGAGGGAGAAGCAGGCTCCATGCAGGGAGCCTGACGTGGGACTCGATCCTGGGTCTCCAGGATCGCGCCCTGGGCTAAAGGCGGCACTAAACCGCTGAGCCACTAGGGCTGCCCAAGATTTTATTTTATTTTTTTATGCAGTCTCTACTTCCAATGTGGGGCTTGAACTCAAGACCCTGAGATTAAGGGTTGCGTGCTTTGCTTACTGAGCAAGCCAAGAGCCCCATATATGACTTTTTAGTCCTTGAAGTTACCTTAACCAGGAACTACCTTCCTGTTTGTTGGGGTTTTTTTCTTGGTGTCAGTTGAGCCTGTGATCTACTAAACACAAAATTAAGTTAGAACTCTCAGTGTTCCTTGCAACCCTTTTGGAGATTTCTAAACTATATCGAAGAGGTAGGTTCTGGTCGTGAGGCTCAGAAAAGGGAGATGGCAAATCTTTGCAATTAATAGTGTCTACTGGCTTCTTGGAGGGCTATTTTGAGAAATATTTTGAGGCAGATTGGGCTTTTTGGGAGAGAACTATGATTGATATGCCAGGACCCTGCTATCCCTAAGAGCTTAGATTGTCCTCATGAGAAGATTGGGGACATGGTTGGAGACTAGTGAAGGACCCTTTAAATCTAACGATGACAACCAAAAGCAGCAGAGGCCCCAAGCCTGCTAAGACCACAAACCCAGAGAGCTGGTTCTGCTCTTTCTGTGTTACTTACTAGCTCAAAAGCTGTAGAAAACCCCCTATGACCTACCGCATAATGTCCAAAGCCTCCTTAGCCTTTTATGCCCTCTTTGATATATCCTATGGTATAGTTGCCCCAAAGTAATCACTATTTCCTATACGTTTCTATAATCTTTTCTTAGCATTTGTCTGCTTTGCCATTGTATATGGAATGTTCTTAAAGAATTCAGATGTTGGGCAACCTGGGTGGCTCAGCAGTTTAGCGCCGCCTTCAGCCCAGGGCCTGAGTCTGGAGACCCAGGATCAAGTCCCACCCACGTCAGGCTCCCTGCATGGAGCCTGCTTCTTCTCCCTCTGCCTATGTCTCTCCCTCTCTCTCTCTCTGTGTGTGTCTCATGAATAAATAAAATTTATTTTATTTTTTTATTATTTTTTTAAATAAATTATTTATTTATTTATGATAGTCACACAGAGAGAGAGAGAGAGAGAGAGGCAGAGACACAGGCAGAGGGAGAAGCAGGCTCCATGCACCGGGAGCCTGACGTGGGATTCGATCCCGGGTCTTCAGGATTGCGCCCTGGGCCAAAGGCAGGCGCCAAACCGCTGCGCCACCCAGGGATCCCAATAAAAATTTTTTAAAAAAAATTCAGATGTCAATGTTGGAAGAATTCTTAGATATCCTGTCAGTGGCTCTCAATCCTGGGTATACACCAGAGTCACTGGGAAAACTTTTAAAAAATACCTATTTTCAGGTCTCATCCTTAGAGTTTTTTGCTTTAAGAGGTCTGGAGAATAGATTTGGTATTTACATTTTTATTTTGCAAATTTTATTTCTACATTATCCTTTACTCTTTGTGCTCTTATGCATATTTGTGATAATGCACGTAATTTTATAATTTGCAGTTTGTTACATTTTTCTGTATTGCTACAGTCTCCACAATTATCGTCAGGAAAAGTGAATAATAATTTGACTTATTTTCTTATTTCTTGATTATTGATAACTTAAGTTTCCTAGATTTTACTTTTATAAATGATTATGCTATGAATATCTTCCTGCATATAACATAGATTTTTTAAAAAATAGGGGATCCCTGGGTGGCGCAGCGGTTTGGCGCCTGCCTTTGGCCCAGGGTGCGATCCTGGAGACCCGGGATCGAATCCCACGTCGGGCTCCCGGTGCATGGAGCCTGCTTCTCCCTCTGCCTACGTCTCTGCCTCTCTCTCTCTCTCTGTGACTATCATAACTAAATAAAAAAAAAAATTAAAAAAAATTAAAAAAAAAGATTTTTTAAAAAATAAACCAAAGTGGACATTTGATGTAAGAGTAAGCTAAGGAAAAAAAAAAGAGTAAGCTAAGGCCTAGAAAGGAAGTGATTTGCTTCTTGTCACACAGCTGAGAAAGGGCGGAGTAAGGGCATGAGCCTGATCATCTGACTCCTGAGGAGAATGTGCCTGTCCTTCTGTCCTTTCTCTGTACTACAACCAGATCCTAGTCATCCCACAAATGTTTGTATAAATATCACCTGCTTTTCAAAGTCAGTCCGCACTCATCTGCTTGGAAGAAGTTAGTCGTCTTGAATGTCCTTACTTAATTATCTGCAACCCTTTTTTTCCTTTTTCACTTTTGACCTTCTATGATAATGATACTGTTATGTCATAGCGCTGTTGCTAGAGGCAGTATGTGCAGTGGCTAGGGTTTAGGGCCCCGGAACGGTTTGGAGTTGTAATCTCAGCACCTCTTTTTAGCTGTGTGAACATGGGCAAGCTACTCACTTCTAAACCTGAGCTTCCTCACCCTGAAAGTGGGATTTAGTGAGAGATCAAGGGTTAAAACAGCACAGTATCTAATACACAGCATGAAATTTATTTTAATTTTTTGTTAATGTTCTCATTAATAACAATTCATGGCAAAAATGTATATATATGATATTGATGGCAAGCTTCTTGAGAGCCAGATCTACTGCTTGATACAGTGTAGGTCCATAGTATGGGCTCAATAAGTATTTGATAACAATAAAATTAATATTGAGCTATGTAATTTCCTCAAACACTTAAAAGGATGATTGGTTTGTAAGAGACATGGGTAAGTATTGAATACTGGTACCCTTCTAAGCAAAAATTGAAACTCACTTTGCTAGCAGCCAGCCTAAGTAGCTCTAGTACTTTGCCTACAGGGCTTAACCACTCAAAACCTAGCACCTTGGTGTTATGTATATTCTGATTGGGCATTTCTTTCTTTCTTTTTTTTTAAGATTTTTATTTTTTATTCATGAGAGACAGAGAGAGGCAGAGACAGGAGAAGCAGACTCCCTGCAAGGAGCACAATGTGGGACTTGATCCCGGAGGGATCATACCCTGAGCCGAAGGCAGATGCTTATCACTAAAGAACCCAGGTGTCCCTGATTGGGCATTTCTGGTCCAGACACAACTTTTGTGAAGCCAACTCATAAAAATTTTTATTTTTTGGAGTTAGTGGGAAGAAACTTTTATTTAGAAGTTGAGGTTGTTATACATGGATTTGTTTCTGTAATTTAGTGACTAATCTCTTAATTTTACTTGGCCAAGAAATCGGGATCTGAAGTAGATTTCTATTGCTATGTTACTGAAAAATTAGTGTTGAGCATGTTGTTTAAAAGGTTTAATATTTTAAGGAAATTGACAAGAAGGACTGAACTTGTCTTTAAAATACTTTGAATTTATATTCATATCTCTTTCATAGGCAAATTGCTTCTTCTTGAGAAGCTAAGCGGGTTTCTGTGAATTAATGTCCACTTCTCATACTAAAAAATAGAACTAGATCATAACACTCAAATATCTAGTTTCATGGCTCTTCATATATGTTGGTGACTAACACTGAATGTATGAACTTACGGGTATGGCTCCCTCTCTAACCGGTGTCTCTAATCTTCACTGCTGGGAGATTGCCACTCTTTCTCAACTCCAGAGCCAGCTGAATCTCAGGCTCAGGACCAACGTCCTCCCTGCCCTCAACTGTTGAGCTCATTCTGACATTAGTGTAGTTTTAGTATGTGAGCCCATGTCCTATTTCTACCTTCTCTGCCATACTCTAGCTCTGAGAACCTCTTTTTTGGCCTCCTTAATAGGATGTTTGTTTTGTAAGCTTGTGAAGGCAGACTGATAAAATGGTTGATTTTGAATAAAAGAACAAAAGTTATGAAACAAAACAGAGCATTTTATATAAATGCTTATTAAAAAAGATTGTAACAGGAATTTTGGACATGAAAAATGTGATTATTGAAATAAAACACAGAACCTCTAACATGGACATGTTGAAAAGAAAATCAGTGAATTGGGAGATTACTAAAGAATTTTCCTTGACTGGAGCAGAGTGGGTGAAAAGAATTAATTGAAAGATTCCAACATGTATCTAATGGGAGTTCTAGAGCAGGATCTCTGAGCCTCAACATTGGCATTTTGGGGCAAATGATTCTTGTAGGGAGCAGCATCCCTGGCTGCTTCCTTCTAGATGTTGCTAGGACACTCTCTCTCCAACTTGTGACTGCCAAAAGTGTCTTCAGACACTGCCAAATCATTCTTGATTGAGAACCAGTGTTCCAGAGGACTAGGCTGGAGGGAACAGGAGATGAGTAGTATTTGAGAAGACAACCACAGAACATTTTCTAGAATTCAAAAAGAATTTTTAGGTTTGATGTGCATCCTGCAGACCAGGCTGGATGAAAGATAAATCATATATCATTGTGGAAACTGTGGTACAAAAAAAAGAAAAAAAGAAAAGATAAAGAAAACTGTGGGACCTCTGGTTAAAGATAAAAGACATTATCTACGAAGGATCGCCTGTCAGCTGACTTTTCTGTAACAAAGGCTGGAAAACAAGGAAGTAGTGTCTCAAATGCTAAGGCAAAATATGTCAACCTAGAACTCCATCAACAGTGAAACTAACATTCAAGAATGAATGCAAATTATAACCGTTTTTTAAAAAGATTTGAGAGAGTGCCCCAGAGTATGACTGAGGGGAGGGGCAGAGAGAATCTTTCAAGCTGACTCTGCTGAGTGTAGACCCCACCTTGGGGCTCAATTCCACAACCCATGAGATCATAACCTGATCCAAAACCAAGAGTTGGACTCTTAGTGCCCCCAAATTATAACCATTTTTATTAGACATGACTTTAATACAGATCCTCATTTAAAAATTATGAAAAGAGGGATCCCTGGGTGGCGCAGCAGTTTAGCGCCTGCCTTTGGCCCAGGGCGCGATCCTGGAGACCCCGGATTGAATCCCACGTCGGGCTCCCGGTGCATGGAGCCTGCTTCTCCCTCTGCCTGTGTCTCTGCCTCTCTCTCTCTCTCTCACTGTGTGCCTATCATAAATAAATAAATAAATACAAATTAAAAAAATAAAAGACTTCTTTAAAAAAACTTAAAAAAAATTATGAAAAGATTCACCTCTCCAAGAAGAAAAGTGAATTAAGAGCCAAGATGTGAGAGTCAAGAAGCAAAAGTAATTTCTATGATGGACGAAGTGGTAGCTTAAAAAATAATCTGAATGTAGAAATTTATAGGCGCTAAACCGCTGAACCACCGGGGCTGCCCTCTTTTTTTTTTTTTTTCTTTAACTCTTGAAACCTTTTTCATTGAGGTAAAATGCATATGACATAAAATTTTCCATTTTAGCCTTTAAAAAAAAAGATTTTATTTTTTCATGAAAGACACACAGAGAGAGGCAGAGGGAGAAGCAGGCTCCCCGCAGGGAGCCTCATGTGGAACTCCATCCCAGGACCCCAGGATCACACCTTGAGCTGAAGGCAGACGCTCCACCACTGAGCCACCCAGGTGCCCCTATCTTAGCCATTTTTTAAAAAAGATTTTATTTATTCATGAGAGACACAGATGAGAGAGAGAGAGAGAGAGGCAGAGACACAGGCAGAGGGAGAAGCAGGCTTCATGCAGGGAGCCCGATGTGGGACTCGATCCTGGGTCTCTAGGATCACGCTCTGAGCCAAAGGCAGACACTCAACTGCTGAGCCACCCAGGTGTCCCTATCTTAGCCATTTTTAACTATACGGTTCAGTATTCAATACATTCATGATGTGCAACCACCACCACCACCCATTCACAGAGCTTTTTTCATCTTGTAAAACTGAAACATTATATGCATTAATTATCAACCTTCCCATTTCCACACCTCTCCCCCAACCCCTGGCAACCACAGTTCTACTTTGTATGATTTTTTGACCAAACACCTCATATAGGTAGAATCATGCAATATTTGTCTTTTTGTGGCTGGCTTATTTACTTAGCATAATGTCCTCAAGATTCATCCATGTTATATGTTAGAATTTCTTTCCTTTATAAAGCTGAATAATATTCCATTGCAAATATATACTATATTTTGCTTATCTACCTAATCATCCATCAATGGACGCTTAGATTGCTTCTATGTTATGGCTATTGTGAATAATGCTGCCTAAAACATGAATACAAATATCTGTTTGAGACACTGCTTTCAATTCTTTGGGATACATACTTAGAAGTGGAATTGCTGCATTAAATGGCAATTCTATTTTTAATTTTTTGATGGATCACCAAACTATATGATATAGTGGCTATTCTATATTACATTCCCACCAACAGTGCACCAGGGTTCTCATTTCTCCACATGTTTGCCAACTATTGTTATTTCTGTTTTTGTCAGAGTGGACCTCCTAATGTCCACTAGGAAAGTGGTATCTCATTGTTTTCATGTGCATTTCCCTAATGATTAGTAATGTTTAACATCTTTTCATGTGCTTGTTGACTATGTGTATATATTCTTTGGAAAATGCCCTGTGCCCATTTTTTAATCAAGTTGTGTTTTTGTTGAGTTTTAGGAGTTCTCTATACATTTCAGGTATTACTCTCATGTATTTGATTTGTAAATATTTCCTCCCATTCCATCAGTTGCCTTTTTACTCTGATAATAGTAGCTTTTGCTTTTTGTCTTTTGGGTTTTTTCCCCAAATTTTTATTTAAATTTCGGCTATTGGGATCCCTGGGTGGCGCAGTGGTTTAGCGCTGGTCTTTGGCCCAGGGCGCGATCCTGGAGACCCGGGATCGAATCCCACGTCGGGCTCCCGGTGCATGGAGCCTGCTTCTCCCTCTGCCTGTGTCTCTGCCTCTCTCTCTCTCTCTCTGACTGTCATAAATAAATAAATTAAAAAAAAATAAATAAAATTAAATTTCGGCTATTGGGGCAGCAGGGTGGCTCAGTCAAATAACTCTTGATTTCGCCTCAGGTCATAATCTCAGGATCTTGATTTCTTTTTTTTTTTAATTATTTTTTTTAATTTTTATTTATTTATGATAGTCACAGAGAGAGAGGCAGAGACACAGCCAGAGGGAGAAGCAGGCTCCATGCACCAGGAGCCCGACGTGGGATTTGATCCTGGAGCCCGATGTGGGATTACGATCCTGGGTCTCCAGGATCGCGCCCTGGGCCAAAGGCAGGCGCCAAACCACTGCGCCACCCAGGGATCCCTAGGATCTTGATTTCAAGCGTTGGGTCAGCCTCTGTGCTCAGCATGGAGCCTGCCTGGGATTCTCTCCCTCTCCCCCTCCCCCTCCCACCACTCTCATACACACTCTCTCTCTCAAATCAACCAATCAATCAATCAATCCAGGTAGTTACCATACAGTGTAATATTAGTTTCCGGTGTAGAATTTAGTGATTCATCACAACCAGTGTCCTCCTTAATCCCCATCACCTGTTTAACCCCACCACCACACACACATTCTCCTCCAGTAACCATCAGTTTGATAATAGTATCTTTTATTGCACAAGATTTTAAAATTTTCACGAAGCCCAATTTGTCTATTTTTTCTTTTGTTGCCTGTGCCTTTTGGTCATATTAAAAAAATCATTGACAAATCCAGTGTTGTATCCAAAGCACTACTGCATACATTGTTTCATTTGTGCCTCAAAGATGCAGTAAAGGAAGTTTGTTTCAGTAATCATTTGTAGAGCAGGAGTTTTTTGTTTTTTTGTTGTTTTAGTAGAGCAAGTTTTGTGCCAGGTTTTATATTAGATCTTGGAGAACCAAAGATAAGACGAAGACCGTGACCTCAAGTAACATTAACAGATAACATTGGGATATGCCACCGAAAGTGTGACTATGAAGACAGTGATGAAGGGAAAGACACAGATTCTTGGCATATGGTAATGACAGCTAGTGATGGCATTCATAGTGTTTCTTATATTTTTCCCCTATTTCTCCCCAGCTTTGTTGAGATATAATTCACATGTAATATTGTGTAAGTTTAACGTGTATAATGTATTCATGTGTGCCATTTGTATTGCAAGAAAGAATTGGTGTTTTTTTAAACACCATTTTGAAATTATATTTCACAGTTGATAATTGATTTGATTTGTTTTTGAAAATTATCTTTTCCACAGTTAGAATTTTTTTCCTGTGAACAATCTGAGTGGTATGTTAAAGCATTCAGCCTGGGTTGCCCTCCTTGATATTGTATTTGTGGAAGGAGCGATTAATCTATGTGCATAATTTGGCCCCTTGCATCTAAAATGCAATTTTGCTTATTAAAAGTATTTTACATAATTAATGCTTTGTAGGTTTGTGGTGTTATTTTTAGATCTGAAAAAGGTGAGAAATAAAACTTAACAAGTCTAGCAGTTGAAGTACATGAAACAAATCAAACATCAACAAAAATAAAAGCTCTTGAGGTGAGGAACATAAAATCTGTGATTATTATCATTATTAACTCCACAGGAGTGTTGACATGATCAGGGTATCAATATAATTAAGTGGAAATGGATTTTTAAAATTTGAGAAATAGGGAAATAGTTGCTTTAAAGTATGTCTCTTATTTTTTTTTTTTTAAGATTTTTTAAAATTTACTCATGAGAGACAGAGAAAGAGGCAGAGACACAGGCAGAGGGAGAAGCAGGCTTAATGCAGGGAGCCTGATGCAGGACTCAATCCCAGGATTCTGGGATCACACCCTAGGCCAAAGGCAGACACTCAACCATTGAGCCACCCAGGTGTCCCTGTATCTCTTTTTTATACTCAGAAAACCTTGCTTTTTTCTCTCAGTTAAACATCAATGATGAATAGTCCTTTCATATTAATTTCACATTATGATGGCATTCATATGACATTACATAAATGATGGCATTCACTGTGTGCTCCTGTGGCAGCACATACACATATTAGTTACACTGATACAAATGTATATATAAAAGAAAAGTGTGCGTTTTTTTTTTTTGTAAAAGTGTGTGTTTTATTGCACGTTCTTTTGTACATGGTGTAGAATTCCTTGCTTCATATCAAAGTGAGCCTGTAAACTCCATAATAAAAGATCTGTTTAATTTTGCTTTCTTTTGGGGTGCTTGGGTGGTTCAGTCAGTTAAGTGTCTGCCTTTGGCTTGGGTCATGGTCTCAGAGTCCTGGGGTCAAGCCCTACATCGGCCCCCTGCTAAGTGGAGAGTCTGTTTCTCCCTCTCCACTGCTTGTATATTCATTCTGTCAAATAAATAAATAAATAAAATCCTTAAAAAAAAAAACTTCACTTTCTTTTAGAACGGAATCCCTTTATTCTGATAATTTCTTCTAACAGAATACCTCTACACAATGCAGTAATGGAATTATTTTGAGCGATGTTACTATATCAGGGAAAGCTGGCCTTTAGGGTGATCCTGAGGCTCTGCTGCCTTCTTATCAAGGCCAGATCAAGCTTTTCCACCAGAACTGGTCTTTGGATGACAGATTTGTAATACCAGGTAGGAGGCATGTGTTAATGTTGCCTAATAATCTTCTCTGATTGCTTTCGTGGAATTCAGATGCATGATCAGTGATAGACCATGATCCCACATGTGGAGATATTGTGAGATAATTGATAATTTGGGGGCTATCTCATGTTGATTTGACAATTTGACCTCCATTTTTGTGCAGGATTTGGAGATGAAAGTGGCATTGTATAGTTTCATCTTCAGAGTGATTTGGGTTCAAATTCTGACTCTAACAGTGTAACTCTGGACAAATACCTTCTTTGAATCTCAATTTCTTCACTTGTAAAAAAGGCACTAGTATTACCTTATAGGGTCTTAATGGAAATTAAATAACATCTTCGCACAAGGCCTAGCATATAGTAAGTAGTTATTCTGTTATCAATAATACAAACATCTAGAGCAATATTTGACATATTTTGTTTGCACCTCAAAGGCATGTAAACTCAATAAAGATGAGTTCCCTTGTAATGTTAACATCCCACTGTTAATTCAGAGAAATCTTAGTGAAAACATTACCATACAAGGTATTAAACTTGTGTGTTGTTAACATTTAATCATCCAAGAAAATGTAAACATTATTGCAGGTTGTTTTAAGTTTTGTAGTTAGACCTTTTTATTCAGTTGATATTAAAGTTAAATAAACAGGGATCCCTGGGTGGCGCAGCGGTTTGGCGCCTGCCTTTGGCCCAGGGCGCGATCCTGGAGACCCGGGATCGAATCCCACATCGGGCTTCCGGTGCATGGAGCCTGCTTCTCCCTCTGCCTGTGTCTCTGCCTCTCTCTCTTTCTCTGTGACTATCATAAATAAATAAAAATTTAAAAAAAAATAAAGTTAAATAAACACATGCTTATTTCTATTGCATTTAACTTTTAGACTAGACATTGTTACTGAAGAGGAATAAAGACCAGGCCATATTTATAAGGGTTGTGAAACAAATCTTGCAAAGTATAACTAAGGTTAGGCAATATTAAGTGGATACAAATGAATCAGAATGCAGGGGATGAGTAGAATGAAAACTCCTAATGAAAAGCCTATGCTTCAGAGCTCATTGTCTATTTTTTTAATTGTCTATTTTTTAAACAAGGAAAACCCAAGGTATCCTGAAAAAAATTATAAGGGTAATTTAGTTTGAGGTAGGGCTCAGGGAAGCATTTGCAGATGAAGTGCAGAGAATTCTGAAGATGAGCAGTGTTCTAGGAGATCCCGAAAGTGACACTATAAAGGTAGGAAACACAAAAGCAGTAAAAATATTTCTGTAAAAAATATTTCAGCAAAGAACTTACATACAAGATGATATGAAATATATATACCTAAAACATAGGGAAGAGAGAAAAGAATGGGTTCAAACTTAAACCACCACCAAGTTAACATGGACTGCTGGGCTGTCTGGGTGGCTCAGTGGTTAAATGTCTACCTTTGGCTCAGGTTGTGATCCCAGGTTCCTGAGATAAAGTCCCGCATCAGGCTCCCGGCAGGGAGCCTGCTTCTCCCTCTTCCTAGGTCTCTGCCTCTCTCTCTGTGTCTCTCATAAATAAATAAATCTTTTTTAAAAGTATGGACTGCTATATGCAGAAGAGGTTACACACAAACTTAATGGTAACCATATATCAAAAACCACTAATAAACATGCAAAGAATAAAAAGAAAGAAATCCAAATATATCACTAAAGAAAATCAGGAAAACATGAGAGAAAGGTAAGAAAGAATCAGAAAATCTCCAGGAACAACTACAGAACAAGTAATAAAATGGCAGTAAATACATATCTATCGGGGCACCTGGATGGCTCCATGGATGAGCATCTGCCTTTGGCTCAAGTTGTGATTCTGGGGTCCTGGGATCAAGTCCTGCATCAGGCTCCCCATGGGGAGCCTGCTTCTCTCTCTGCCTGTATCTCTCAGTCCTGTGTGTGTGTCTCATGAATAAATGAATAAAATCTTTAAAAAATGCATGTATTTGTAAATGAACCAAATGTTCCAATCAAAAGACATGGTGTCAGAACAGATAAAAAACAAGATGCATCTCTGTTACTACAAGAGATTCATTTTAGACCTAAAGATACCTGCAAGTTGAAAGTCACAGAATGGAGAAACATCTGCCATGCAAATAGATGTCGAAAGTCAGAGTAGCAGTACTTATGTTGGACAAACTAGACTTTATTATAATTTTTAATTTTTCAGACAAACCAGACTTTGACACAAAGACTGTAATGAGACAAAGAAGGGCACTATATAATAATAAAGGGGACAATCCAACAAGATGGTAAAACAATTGTAAATATTTATGCCCCCAACACGGAAGCAACCAAAATACATAAAACAATAACAAACATAAAGGAACTAATCAATAATAATACAATAATGGAATTTAACATCACACTTATATCAATAGATTATGTGAACAGAGAATAAGCAAGGAAACAATGACTTTGAATGACACACTGGACCAGATCGACTTAACACATACATTCAGAACATTCTATCCTACAATAGCAGAATACACCTTCTTTTCAAGTGCACATGGAACATTCTCCGGAATAGATCACATAGGAGGCCATAAAACAGGCCTCAACAAATTCAAGAAGATTGAAGTCATCCTAAGCACCTTTTCTTTTTTTTTTTCCAAGCACCTTTTCTGACCACAATACTACGAAACTAGAAGTCAGCCATAAGAAAATATTGGGAAAGGCCACAAATACATGGAGTTGGAGCAACATGCTATTAAACATTAATTGGTCAGCCAGGAAATTAAAGAAGAAACTAATGGGGCACTTGGGTGGCTTACTTAAGCATCTGCCTTTGGCTCAGTTCATAATCTCAAGGTCCTGGGACTGAGTTCCATGTTGGACTCCCTGCTTGGTGGGGAACCTGCTTCTCCCTCTCCTCATGCCTGCTACTCCCCTTGTGCTCTCTCTCTCTCAAATATCTTTAAAAAAAAACATGCATGGAAACAAATGAAAATGAAAACACATCAGTTCAAAACCTTCGGGTTGCACCAAAATTGGTCCAAAGAGAGAAGTGTGTAGCAATGCAAGCCTACCTTAAGAACCAAGAAAAATCTCAAACAACCTAACCTTACAAAGAAACAAGGGAAAAGAACAAAGGAAGCCTAAATCCAGGAAAAGGAAGGAAATAAGATTAAGGCAGAAATAAATGATACAGAAACTAAAAAAAGATCAATGAAACCAGGAACTGGTTCTTTGAAAAAATTAATATGTAAACCTCTAGCCAGAGAGGCAATTATACAAGAATGTTATGAAAAACTAATAGCAACAAATTGGAAAACCTGGAAGAAATGGATAAATTCCTAGAAATACATAACTACCAAAACTGACACAGGAAGAACTAGAAAACTTGAACAGACTGATAACCAGCCAAGAAATTGAATCACTAATCAAAAAACTCCCAACAAACAAAAGTCCAGGGCCAAATGGCTTCACAGGTGAATTCTACCAAACATTTAAAGAAGAATTAATACTCTCAAGCTATTCCAAAAAATAGAAAAGAGGAAAACTTCCAAACTCATTCAATGAGGCCAGCATTACCTTGATACCAAAACCAGATAAAGATTCCACTAAAAAAGAGAACTACAAGCCAATATCCCTGATGAACATGGATGCAAAAATTCTCAAAATGGGGCACCTGGGTGGCTCAGTGGTTGAGCATTTACCTTTGGCTCAGGTTGTGATCCCAAGGTCCTGGGATTAAGTCCCACATCAGGCACCCTCAGGGAGACTGCTTCTCCCTCTGCATATGTCTCTGCCTCTCTCTCTCTCTCCCTGTCTCATGAATAAATAAATAAAATCTTTTTAAAAATTCTCAAAATGCTATCAAGCTGAATCCAGCAATACATTAAAAAAGTCATTCACCATGATCAAATGGTATTTATTCTTGAGTTACAAGGGTGGTTCAATATATGTAAATCAATCCACGTGATACACCACATAAATAAAAGGATAAGAAACATACGATTATTTCAATAGATGAAGAAAAAACATTGGACAAAGTACAACATCCATTTATGACAAAAATCTCAAAATAGGTTCGGAAGGAACATACCTCAGCATAATAAAAGCCATATATGAAAGACTCACAGCTAATATCCTCAATGGGGAAAAACTAAGAGCTTTTCCTCTATGCCCAGGAACCAAACAGGGATATCCACTCTCCCCACTGTTGTTTAACATAGTACTAGAAGTTCTAGCCACAGCAATCAGACAAGAAAGAGAAATAAAAAGCATCCAAATAGATAAGGAAAAAGTAAACCTGCCAGTATTTGCAGATGACATGATACTCTCTATAAAAAACCTGAAAGGCCCTATCAAAAAACTGCTAGAACTGATAAATGAATTCAGTAAAGTGGCAGGATACAAAATCAACATACAGAAATCTGTGGCATTTCTATACGCCAGTAATGAAGCAACAGAAAGAGAAATTAAGGAATCTATCCTATTTACAACGGCACCCAAAAAAAAAACAAGATACCTAGGAATAAACATAGCCAAAGAGATGAAAGAACTATACCCTGAAAACTATAAAACACTGATGAAAGAAATTGAAGATGACACGAAGAACTGGAAAGTCGTTCCATACTTATGGATTCGAAGAATAAATATTGATAAAATGTCTATACTACCCAAAGCAATCTATACTTTTAATGCAATCCCTATCAAAATACTGCCTGCATTTTTCACAGAGCTAGGAAAACCAATCCTAAAATGTGTATGGAACAATGAAAGGCTCAGGTCATGATCCCAGGGTCCTAGGATCGAGCCCCACATTGGTCTTCCTGCTCTGTGGGGAGCCTGCTTCTCCCTCTGCCTGCCGCTCCCCCTGCTTGTGCTCTCTCTCTCTCTGTCAAATGAATAAATAAACTCTTTAAAAAAAGAAGAAAAAGTAAGAGGTATCACAATTCCAGATTTCAAGTTCTATTACAAAACTATAGTAATCAATATAGTATGATGCTGGTACAAAAATGGACACATAGATCAATAGAACAGAATAGAAAACCCAGAAATGAGCCCACAATTATATGGTCAATTCATCTTTGACAAAGCAGGAAGAATATCCCGTGGGAAAAAGACAGTCTTTTCAACAAATAATGTTGTGAAAACTGGACCACTTAACACCGCTCACAAAAATAAATTTAAAAATGGATTAAAGACCTAAACGTGAAACCTGAACCCATAAAAATCCTAGAAAACATAGGCAGTAACTTCTTTGACATCAGCTGTAGCAATGTATGTTCTTTCTATGTATATTCCCTGAGGAAAGACAAACTAAAGCAAAATAAACTATTAAGACTACATCAAGGGGTCCCTGGGTGGCTCAGCAGATTAAGCATCCAACTCTTGGTTTTGGTTCAGATCATGATCTCAGGGTCATGAGACTGAGCCCTGTATTAGGCTCCATGCTTAGCTTTTATTTAAAGCTTAGCTTAGCTCTATGCTTTTTTTTTATTTAAATAAAAAACTAAAAAAAAAAAAAAAAGATGAGCAGGACTCTGAAGTACTGAGGAACTTAGCATGGAGCCTGTTTAAGGTTCTCTCTCTCTCAAAAAAAGGGGGGGTTCTCTCTCTCCCTCCCTCTGCCTCTTCCCACCCCACTTGCACATGCTCTCTCCCTCTTAAAACAAACAAAAAACCTACATCAAAATAAACTTCACAGCAAAGGAAACAACAAAACTAAAAGGCAACCTATGGAATGGTAGACAATATTTGCAAATGGCATATCTGATAAAGGGTTAGAATCCAAAATACATAACTTAAAAAACTCAAAGCCCCAAAAATGAATAATCAAATTAAAAATGGGCAGAAGACATGAATAGGCATTTCTCCAAAGACGACATACAGATGGCCAACAGACACAGGAAAAGATGCTCAGTATCCCTCATCATCAAGGAAATGCAAATCAAAACTACAATGATATATCTCATATCTGTCAGAATGGCTAAAATCAACAACACAAGAAACAGCAGGTGTTAGGACGTGGAGAAAACGGAGCCCTCTTGCACTGTTGGTAGGAATGCAACCTGGTGCAGGCACTGTGGAAAACAATATGGAGATTCCTTCAAAATGTTAAAAATAGAACTACCCCACAATCCAACAATTGCACTACTAGGTATTTACTCAAAGAATAAGAAAATACTAATTCAAAGGGGTACATGCATTCTGATGTTTATAATAGCATTATCTACAATGACCAAATTATGGAAAGAGTCCAAGTGTCCAACTGATGAATGGATAACGAAGATGTATACACACACACACACAATGGAATATTATAAAAAAGAATGAATTTTTACCATTTGCATGACAAGACTAGAGGTTATGATGCTCAGCAAAATAAGTCAGAGAAAGACAAATGCCATGAGTTCACACATATGTGGACTTTAAGAAACAAATGAGCAAAGGAAAAAAAGTAAGAAACAGACTCATAGAGAATTGATGATTATCAGAGGGGAGCTGGATAGGGGAATTAAGGAGTGCACTTGTCATGATGAGCACTGGGTGATGAAGTGTTGAATCACCATATTTTTTTGTATAAGATTTTACTTCTTTTTTTTAAAGATTTTATTTATTCATGGGAGACACAGAGAGAGAGAGGCAGAGACATAGGCAGAGGGAGGAGCAGGCTCCATGCAGGAAGCATGATGTGGGACTCGATCCCAGGACTCCAGGATCATGCCCTGAGCCAAAGGCAGATGCTCAACCACTGAGCCACCCAGGCGTCCCTGAATCACCATATTCTACACCGAAACTAATATCCCACTATATGTAAACTAACTGGAATTTAAATAAAAAACTAAAAAAAAAAAAAGGTGAGCAGGACTCTGAAGTACTGAGGAATTTTCAGGAGAAGTATGAATATGAAGGGTAGTCCCCATAAATATGCATGGGTAATTTACCTGATGGCTATATTTTCAGGACCAGATGGTATTTTATTCACTTGTTTCTGTTAAGATTTATTTATTTATTTCAGAGCGAGCACATGAGCAGGGCGAGGGGAAGTGAAAGAGGGAGACAAGCCGACTGTCCTGAGACCATCAGATCCAAAATCCAAAGTCAGACGCTTAACCAACTGAGCCACCCAGGCGCCCCAACATTATATTCTTTTTTTAAAAAATATTTATTTATTCATTCATGATAAACACAGAGAGAGAGTAAGGCAGAGACACAGGCAGAGGGAGAAGCAGGCTCCATGCCGGGAGCCCGACGTGGGACTCGATCCCAGAACCCCAGGATCGCGCCCTGGGCCAAAGGCAGGCGCCAACCTGCTGAGCCACCCAGGGATCCCTAACATTATATTCTTAAAGGCCTCTTTCAGTTGCCGTTTCCTCCTGAACTCCTCCCCAATTTTCTACCAGCTAATAAGAATCTTTACTATGGGGTTTGGTTAGCATTAATTTATGCTTCTCTTATGAGAAGTTATGCTATAATTGTTTGTGTCATAATGTTACCTGCATGTATCTATCTCTTAAATCATGATGTAATGGTGTAGTGGGAAGAACATGAGTTCTTAGGTTGAAATACCTAGATCTGAATACTAGCCCTGATCTTTTCTAGCAATATGTTAAATGATATTTATTTCCATAGGTTTGTTGGGAGGATTAAATGTAATAATATAGGTAGAGTTCCTTTACTGTCTGCTGATCCGTAGGCTACAAGCTAATGGCATAGAATTTCTGTTCTTTGCTCTCTGCTTAGGATTCTAAGAAGGTGATTTGAAAAGGTATGTATACCAGATGAGATCAAAACTCCAGGTGTACAAGGAGTCCTATGTAAAAGCTCTGTCTTTTAATTGACGGATTAAACTGATGGATGCAGATAAACTGTGATATCAGGGAATGCTGTCATTAGCCATTCAGATTATAAACTCATTTACATTATATAATGGAGAAACTACCACCATTTGTACCAGAAGTAATTTCAGCTAGGAAGATTCATTTTGACAAAACAAAATTCTTGTCCAGAATTTGGGCACCAATCTGTATTATGGAATTAGCAAAGTCAGAAGAGAAACATTCCAAAAATGTAGCTTGTGATTTCCTGGCCAATACAGAATGCTTGTTTGTCTAGTAACCATGCAGCTCTGTCAGGAGTTTGCACTTATATTGTGTGAATCATCTACACAAGATGCTGTGTGGAAGTTGGAAGTCAAGAGAAGTGAGTGGACATCCTGATATTATCTGAGGACCAGTCTCTGTTATGTAGGGTCTCAGTCTGGTATGCTGATCAGAAGCTTTGCGCACAATGAAACGTTGCGACTCTGTGTATATCAGTGTGTGTGTGTGTGTGTGTGTGTGTGTGTGTGAGGGTGGAATAGGAGTCACTAAATATGGCCAAAACTGATGGAAGCAGTGAACTCTATTCTATAAAAAACAGCCACTCCCTATAATTCTTAAAAATAAATGTGGGTTTGAAAGATCCTCCATAAAATATACAGGACCCTGACCAGACTTTGAAGATCTAATGATGTGCTGGTAGTTCCATGTTGCTTTACCTTGAAGAGATGTTTATCACGTCCCAAGAAGCAAATACAGAGAAGTACCTGGAGTTCCCTGGCTTGCTCCAGACACTCAGGGAAAGCCAGGAAAATTATTTGGCTAAAAAAGGTTCTTTGAAAATAGTGAGATGCTCTTGAGGTGAATCGGGTAATGAAAAGATCAGGAAAAATTGTCTCTGAAAACAAAGAGTCAGGAGAAATGGTGACTTCCAGAGAAGATAAAGCTTCCATATGCCTTTGTGATCAAGATGCAGCCAAGAACATGGGAAATAAGTGGTAATATCTGAGTGTGTCACTTTGTTAGAAATGTCTTCGGGTGGGTTAGGCCTTGATCTTGTCAGTCTCCTTGACTCCATAATCATAGCTTCTTGACAAGCTCCCTCACTTCTCTAAGCTCACCTCAGTTTCCTCATCTACAAAACACAGATCTGTAGTACCTGCTAGTAAAGGTTGTTTCGAGGATGAACTGAAGTAATACATGGGAAAGTTTCCCTATCAGTTACTTAATAAGCACCCCCATACTAAAGAGCTTCTACGATTGATAGGCAAGGGATAACTTCCTTTCCACTGGCCTCTAACTACAATAACACCAGCACTTCCAGTCTTGTTCTTACTTTTGATCTTATTTTTCCCACTTTTTAAATAGTAATCTCTATACCTAATGCGGGGCTCAAACTCAGACCCTGAGATCAAGAGCTGCATTCTCTATCAACTTAGCCAGCCGGGTGTCCCCTGTAATACATATTTTTAATTATTTCACTTCACCTTTTGGAGGAGGAACAAATGAAGCAAGTTGTGGACATCATGAAACTCTTTATAAATGGTTGTGATTCTAATAATGCTCCAGTTCTTACACAAAATGCATTTCCAAACAATCATTCCTAGTATAGACTATAACTTCAGAGGCCCAAGGAAAAACCTGAATACTTCTCAGAAAGAGGCAGATGTGTAAGCACCATTTTTTTCTTTATTCTAAACAGCATTATTGAGATATTCACATACCATACAATTCACTCATTTAAAGTGTGAAATTCAGTGGTTTTAGTATATTCAGAGTTGTGCAACTATTCCCACAGTTTTATGACATTTTTTATCCCCAAAAGAAACCCCAAAGCCATTGGCAATTGCTCCCCGTTTCCCTCCAACACCTCTGCCTTAGGCAACAATCTGCCTTCTGTCTTTATACATTTGTCTATTCTAAACACTTCATATGTAGAATCATGCAATATGAAGTCTTTATGATTGACTTCTCTCCTTTAGTGTACTGTTTTCAGGGTCCTTCCCTGTTGTGGCATGTATCAGTAATCCATTCCTTTTTATTGCTGAATAATTTTCCATTCTATGGCTAGACCATATTCTATTTATCCATTCATCAGTTGTCGGTCATTTGGACTGGTTCCTTCTGAACTCTCTTGCATCTGGTCTTCACAGAGAAGGGGCTTTTATTTATTTTTTTTTTAATTTTTATTTATTTATGATAGTCACAGAGAGAGAGAAAGAGAGGCAGAGACATAGGCAGAGGGAGAAGCAGGCTCCATGCACCAGGAGCCCGACGTGGGATTCGATCCCGGGTCTCCAGGATCGCGCCCTGGGCCAAAGGCAGGCGCCAAACCGCTGCGCCACCCAGGGATCCCAGAGAAGGGGCTTTTAAAAGAGTTGACTGCACTATAACTCAACTGTGAAAGCCCTGGTCATGAGTGTTTCCTATGTGTAAACGATTTAATCCATTTCATTACTTGAACCCAAATATGATGAACCACTGCTATTTGAAACTAACAATACTCCTCTAGTCATATATATATATGACTAGATATACATGACTATATGTATATATATTTAAAATCCCTCTCTCTCTATATATATATATGTATATATATTTATTTATTTAATATTTTATTTATTTATTCATGAGAGACCCAGGGGGAGAAAGGCAGAGACACAGGCAGAGGATGAAGCAGTCTCACTGTGGGGAGCCTGATGTGGGACTCAATCCAGGGTCTCCAGGTTGATGCCCTGGGCTGAAGGCAGATGCTTAACCACTGAGCCACCCAGGTATCTATCTATCTTCTTTCTTTCTTTCTTTCTTTCTTTCTTTCTTTCTTTCAGGAAAGAGGGGCAGGGAGAGTCTTAAGTAGACTACGCTGAGCATGGAGCCTGACTTGGGGCTTGATCTCACAACCCCGAGATTATGACCCAAGCTGAAATGAAGAGTTGGATGCTTAACTAAATACACCATCTAGAGATCCCCTCTTCAGTATATTTGATGGTACTACTGAACTATTTACTGATCCTGATGGCTGCTGATTTCAGATTCATCACCTTTTGAACTTTTTCTTAACATTATAACAAAACATAGGTACACTGTTGAAATTGGAAAATGCAGATAGGCAAGATTAAAAGCTACCTATAACACTCAGAGACAACTAAACTTAATGTGCCTTTAAGAATGAATTTATTTGGGGGTTCCTTGGTGGCTCAGTTGATTGGGGGCCTGCCTTTGGCTCAGGTCATGATTCCAGGGTCCTGGGGTAAAGCCCCACATGGTGAGTCTGCTTCTCCCTCTCCCTCTAACCTTACCTCCTGCTGTGAGCACTCTCTCTCTCTCAAATAAATAAATAAAATATTTTTAAAAAGAAAGAATTTATTTGTAAAAATGATACATATTTTTATAAATTCAGAAAAACGTTAAAAATTATAAAATAATTTAAAATTCCACCACCCAGAAATAACTATTTTAATATTAAGTTAAAAGGATTCCAGACAGATGGATGGTTGGATGGATGGATGGATCAATGGATCGATGGCAGTTAGAAAAAATATACATAAATGAAATAGTATAATTATTTAAAAAAAATAAAAATATTTTACTTGAATTTTATGGAAGAGTTTCTGGTCCAAGATGGTGAACTGAGCACATCTTGCTCAGAGCACATCTAGTTTCAGTCCTTTTCCCCAAACTCTTGAAATGATGGGGGAAAAAATTGATGTATCCATAGATGAGCTCTAAAACAAGATGCATTCTTAGAGATCATAAGGAATTCCTAACTAAACTCAGGATTAAATTGAAAAGGGCAATGGCAGTCCAGTGTACCTGTGGGAATCCATTGTATAGGACAAGAAGTGGAGCTCCTATATCAGATGAGAGGTGGTGGAAACTGGGAGCAGGAGGAAGCCTCCTGCTGGAGCTGGGTATTACAGTCAAAGCCTCCAGGCCTAACCTCCCTGTACCCTACTCCATCCTTCCTTCTGTAGTTCATGCAACTGCAAGCACTATGTCCACATAGGAGCAGTATCTCAGAGCTAAGGCAGTGTGTCAGGTGGCTGGCAATGCCATGGAGAAATGAAGAGCACTTAAGTCCAGAAAACTAGCTGCTGAGGCATCTTTCCTTGTAACATAGTCTACCCACCTTACAATCTCACTAAAAAGCACGTATAGCATATACTCCAACAATCAAATCTGTAACTTCCTCAACTACATCCCTTGCCCCAAGATCAACTGCTCGGTAGAGAAAGTTTAAATTTAGTAGGGATCTTGGTGGGAAAACAAATGGACCTATGGTAAATAATCCCTAGGTATGTGAGAACTTCACTTGAAACATAACTGATAGAATTGGAACGAACCATTAGAATAGGCATCATTAGTACCATCAGAGATGATGCAGGGATATAGCACCCATGAGTAAGAATAGGTATCGTAGAAATAAACTACATTGGAGATCTTGACAATGAAAAACATAGTTATTGAGATAAAACACTCAGTAGAAGGGTTGAATAGATACACTGAAGAGTGAACAATGTGGTGGCAGATTGGATGGAGAAGAACATTTAAAAGGCAGTAGGAGGGGATCCCTGGGTGGCTCAGCTGTTTAGAGCCTGCCTTTGGCCCAGGGCATGATCCTGGAGTCCAGGGATTGAGTCCCACATCGGGCTCCCTGCATGGAGCCTGCTTCTCCCTCTGCCTGTCCCTCTCTCTGTCTCTAATAAGTAAATTAAAAAATCTTTAAAAAAAATAAATAAAAATAAAAGGCAGTAGGAAAAGGAAATAGATGGGAGAATGGAAGACATGGAGACAAATGATGAAGTGCTGATGTCAGCCTGACAGGAGTTACAGGAGAGTGGAGAAAATGGAGGGGAGATGTGGCAGCTTTCTCTGTGACTCCTGCAGCTGAGGTTTTCACCCCTTTTCCTGCCAGCCTATCTGGCTTCCAGCACATATGCTGAAAATGCCCACAAATGCCACCCTTGCAGTGAGGCATGGATGTATGACCCAATCCTGATCAATGAAACCTTGCAGGAGTTCTGCTAAGATATGTCTATGAAAGGTATTTCTCTACAATACCTAGAGATGTAGAGAATGAATTTGGATTTAGCTGTGTGAGGATCAACTATCTGGAACTGCCGTGACCACCTTGCAGCCACACGGGGACAAAAGCCATGCTGAGAATGCCTGACCAGAAAGATGGGGTCCTCGAATCCTTGTATACTGTAGGTATGTCCCCTGTTATGTTTTAGACATTGCAAATACCTACTTCCATTCTGTCACCTATTAACTTTATGTGGCATCTTTCATGGTTAGAAACAATTTTGATGTCAGGAAATCCTTGTCTGTTTTTCTGTAGTTTGTACTTTTGAAGATAGTTTAAGTTTTTCCCTGTCATTTAGCTTTATAGTTTTACTTTTGCATTTAGTTCCTTAACTCATCTGGAGTTCACCCTTCAGATGATGTTAGGTAGCAATCCAGTTTTACTTTTCTCCACATGGTGAACTAGTTTTTCCAACTTCACCTAATAAATGACCTCTTCTTTCCCCCATTGATTTGTGATACCTTTTAAAGATTATTATTTTTATTTTTTTAAGTAGGCTCCACACCTAGCATGGAGCCCAACGTGGGGATTGAACTCACAAACTTGAGATCAAGACCTGAGCTGATATGGAGTTGGATGCTTAACTGGTTGAGCCCCCTCCAGGTGCCTCTGTGATGCCTTTTAAAAACTGTATTTCAAGTTCTCTTTATAAACGGATCCTTCTTAGAGTTCTCAACTTTGTTCCATTTGTCTATTGCACCGATACCCTATTATATGGCCTTGCAATATGTCTTAACATCTGGTAGAGCAAGCCTCCTTTTCTCCATTTACTCATCTTTTCTTAAGGTTATCTAAGCCACTTATGGCCTTTTGTCCTTTATATAAGTTTTAGAATACTAGTTTGTTTGTTTGTTTGTTTGTTTGTGACAGAGAGTGGGGGAGGGAGGTGGGGGGGGAGAGCAGAGGGAGGAGAGAATCTCAAGCAGACTCCCTACCTAGTTCAGAGCCCAATGACGAGCTCAATCTCACGACCCCAAGATCATTACCTGAGCCAAAATCAAGAGTTGGACACTCAACCGACTGAGTCACCCAGGTGCTCCTGTTTTGTTTTTGCTTTTGTTTTTTAAACAACTTGAATTTTGTTTGTAGTTTATAGGTTTGGAGACAATTGCTTAACAGAATAAGTTTTGAAAAGCCTATACAGGGATGCTTGGTTGCTCAGTGGTTAAGCGTCTGCCTTCAGCTCAGGGCGTGATCCTGGAGTCCTGGTATCGGGTCCTGGGATTGGGTGCTGCATCAGGCTCCCTGCATGGAGCCTGCTTCTCCCTCTGCCTGTGACTCTGCCTCTCTCTGTGTCTCTCATGAATAAATAAATAAAATCCTAAAAAAAAATAAATAAGAAGCTTATACAAAGTCATGTAATGACATTTTAGAGCATCAAAAATAAAAACATTTTAAAGTTATCAGAGAGAAAGGAGATTACTGAGAAAATTAAAATCAGATTGGCATTGGGATTTTTATCAGCAAGAGACACAAGAGTGCAGAGGAGCGTGTGGAAAAAACAGAGCTTCATGGTATGTTCTTTTCTTCAGAAAACTTCATGATGTACCTTTAAACTCAAGATTGTTTGTTTGTTTTTAAGTATTTTATTTTTAAGTAATTTCTGCACCCAACATGGGGCTCGAACTTACAACCCTGAGATCAAGCGCTCCACTGACTGAGCCAGTCAGGCACCCCTAAACTCAAGCTTGATAGCTCAAGGAGACCAGAACACTGAACTGTACTCTCTGCCCAGAAATTTTACAACTTATCTATTCACTGGAGTGAAGATCAAAGGAAACACATAAATAAAATGAGACCATTTATAATTTGTAAAGAATTTTTAAAAATGTATTCATTTGAGGGAGAGAGAACACAAGCAGAGGAGAGAGTTAGGGGGAGAGGTAAAAGCACACTTCCTGCTGAGCAGGGAGCCCAACTTGGGGGTTCGATTGAACCACCCAGGCTCCCCGAGACCACTTATAATTTAAATGAATAATAGTCCTGAAAAAATGAATAATAATACGCATATGTTATGGATCAATATTTCTTATATTTGATGTTTTGATTTTATGCAATTCTTTAAAACATGATTTATGAACTTTAGAGTCAACTCAAATATTGGGGTGAGGAGATTTTCACATGTAAGAAGAACAGATTTGACATAAAACAATATGACATCTCAAGGAGATACTTTCTGTGCTAAGCACATATATGGGGCACCTGAGTGGTTCAGTGGTTGAGCATTTGCCTTTGGCTTAAGTCATGATCCCGGGGTCCTGGGATTGAGTTCCGCATCAGGATCTCTGTAGGGAGCCTGCCTCTCCCTCTGCCTATGTCTCTGCCTCTCTCTGTGTGTCTTTATGGATAAATAAATTAAAAAGAAGCACATATAACTTATGATAGAAAACAGAGCGGGTCGAATTTAACTTGAAATCTTTTACTCTGCTTGATCACAGCTCTTTCTTTAGGTGGCTGGGTTGTAAATATTTTGTATCTTTCAGTTCTTATCAGCATAAAGAATGGCAAGTAATGTTACAACTCCTATACAAAGTATTTTTAGGTCCACAAGATTGCTTCTTTCAACAAGGGATTTGGGTTTTTTTAATGTCACATTTCTCTTCTTTAAGACAGAATTATACTTTCCAATTTCACAATTTCTTCAAAGTGCTGAAAGGAAATTAAATGTTGCACCTAGGAATTCTATTCCAGCCAAACTACCACTCAAATTTGGTGAGAAAATGTAAATAGAGGTACACAGGAAGCTTGGAAAATTTGGCACCCATAGACTCACTCTGAAATAACTACTTTTAGTCATTTTAGTTAGATTTCTGGGGACTCGAAAGGTTCAGTTTTATCCAGAAATGAAACATCTGCCTCAACCTAGGAGCACTCCAACCTAGGTGCATGCAAAGGATATACCTGTGGAGTGTGGAGTGCATCATTTTGGAGTCAGTTTTTATTATAAGATGTGTTCTGTAAGAAAAATGAACGTAGGAGGGAACAATGAGGACAAGAAGAAATAGTAAGCAAATACATTAGGGAAATTAATTGTCTGAGTATTAATTAGATTAAAGCATTTTAAAGTAGTCATGAACTAAAATTCCACTCATATCAACATGGCAGGTATGTTATATTGAGGCAGGTGAGTACTGAATAAAGGGTAGTAAAAATATTTTAAGGATCTTGTTTGTTCAAGGGGGGAGGTATAGATATTAACTCTAGATATTATTATTTTTAAAATATTTTATTTATTTGATAGAGCACAAGTGGTGGGGGTGTGAAGGGCAGAGAGAGGGAGAGGGAGAAGCAGGCTCCCAGCTGAGCAGGGAGCCTGACATGGGGCTCGATCCCAGGACCCCAAGATCACCACCCGAGCCAAAGGCAGATGCTCAACCAACAGAGCCACCCAGGCGCCCCTAGATATTATTTTTTTAAAAGATTTTATTTATTCATGAGAGATACACACACAGAAAGAGGCAGAGACACAGGCAGAGAGAAGCAGACTCCATGCAGGGAGCCGGATGTGGGACCTGATCCCGGGACTCCGGGATCACGCCCTGGGCCAAAGACAGACGCGCATCTGCTGAGCCACCCAGGTGTCCCAACTCTAGATATTATTAGAGAAAAAGTTCAAGTATATGTATAATAATTTAAAGATTATATAACTTGAAGATTAAAAGTTGGGTAGAAAAAATTGAGTAACGAAACTTGATCAATCCAGTGGAAGGCAGGAAAGTGACAACTGGGAGATAAGAAGATGCATTAAATATAAAACTCTAAATAAAATCATAAAAATTAAAATATTTTGTAAGTTACTTAAAAGAAAATGGGTTAAATACACTATTTTTTTAAAAAGCTCATCTTGTATTAAAATCACACTCAGGGCAGCCCCGGGTGGCTCAGCAGTTTAGTGCCGCCTTCAGCTCAGGGCCTGATCCTGGAGACCGGGGATTGAGTCCCACGTCGGGCTCCCTGCATGGAGCCTGCTTCTCCCTCTCTCTCTTATCTCTGTGTCTCTCATGAATAAATAAGCCTTAAAAAAAAAGATAACTCAGGCAGCCCTCCCGGCTCAGCGGTTTAACACCGCCTTCAGCCCAGGGCATGATCCTGGAGTCCCGGGATCGAGTCCCACATCGGGCTCCCTGCACGGAGCCTGCTTCTCCCTCTGCCTGTCTCTCTCTCTCTCTCTCTCTCTCTCTCTCTCTCTCTCGCTGTGTGTGTGTCTCTGATGAATAAATAAAATCTTAAAAAAAAATAAAATAAAATCACACTCATATACCGACATCCAGCAATATGATGTTTATGAAAGACAGGTGTAGGGGATCCCTGGGTGGCGCAGCGGTTTAGCGCCTGCCTTTGGCCCAGGGCGCGATCCTGGAGACCCGGGATCGAGTCCCACGTCGGGCTCCCGGTGCATGGAGCCTGCTTCTCCCTCTGCCTGTGTCTCTGCCTCTCTCTCTCTCTGTGACTATCACAAATAAATAAATAAAAATTTAAAAAAAAGAAAACCTAAATATTAAATAGCAAAAGATATTCCAGGCAAATAGTAACCAAAAGTTCATCTAAAGTAGGGATCCCTGGGTGGCGCAGGGGTTTGGCGCCTGCCTTTGGCTCAGGGCGCGATCCTGGAGACCCGGGATTGAATCCCATATCGGGCTCCTGGTGCATGGAGCCTGCTTCTCCCTCTGCCTCTCTCTCTCTCTCTCTCTGTGACTATCATAAAAAATTTTTTAAAAAAAGTTCATCTAAAGTAGCAATTAACTCCAGTCAAAATGTGATGTGAGGAAAAAAAATTTTTTAAAGATTTTATTTATTAGAAAGAGAGAGAGAACACACAAGTGGTTGGGAGGGGCAGAGGGAAAAGCAGACTCCTCACTGAGCAGGGAGCCCGACATGGGGCTTGATCCCAGAATCCTGGGAAGAAGGCAGATGCTTAACCGACTTACCCACCCAGGTGCCCTGAAAAAAAATTTTAAGAGGAAATTTGATTTTTATAAAGGAAAGAATCTATCTAAAAGATTGAGCCATCATATAAGTAGTCCCAACACTGTTAGTATTAGGTGAATACAAAACAAGATAATATTTCACTTAGATTGCCAAAAATGCCAAGAATTGGCATGAATATGGAGAAAATGGTATTTTGTCACATCACTTGAGAGAGGGTTGGGTGTGTTGCTGCATGGTCATTTGGAAGAGTAATTTGACAGTATCTAATGAAACTGAAAATGAATCTGTTTATATAATCCAACCATTATACTTCTGGGTATACTGAGAAACTTTCACACATATGTGAGGCTATTCATGCAAGCATTGTTTGTAACAGCAAAAACAAAGAGTAACAATCTAAGTGTTCATTAATAGTGGAATGGATAGGGGCGCCTGGGTGGCTCAGTGGGTTGAGCATCTGCCTTCTGCTCAGGTCATGATCCTGGGGTCCTGGGGCAGAACTGCATGTTGGGCTCCTTCCAACACAGAGAGTCTCCTTCTCCACCTCCCTCTGCCCCTTCCCCCAACTCGTGTTCTTTGTCTCAAATAAATAAAGTAAAATAAAATAAAATAAAATAATGGATAAATGTGGGATAGTCATATAGTGCAATTTATAGACTTAAGAGTAATAAAATAACTGTATATGCAGTTCACTGGACAATGTAGAATGATAAAAGCAAGATGCAGAACACTGTTTGATATGTTTCCATTATATAAATAAAAAATGATTGTTCACACAAAGCAATACTGATTTGTCTCTAAACTGAATGAAAAGTTTTTTCTCTACGTGGGAAGGATGGGACTGGTAATGGTGGCTGAAAGGGATGTTAGTTTTCTCTTTTTAATGTTTTATTTCCTAAGAAGATGAATAAAAGTTGACACATTTATAATTATTAATTCTGAATGATAGGAATGTCGGTGTTTGTTTTATAATTCTTAGTATTTTTCTTCACTTATTTATTTTTTCAGAAATTAACGACAACCAAAAAGGAAATTAAAGTAAAATTGAAGAGGAGAATCTGGCTAGCTCAGTCTGTAGAGCATGAAACTCTTGATCTTGGGGTTGTGAATTTGAGCCCCACATTGTGAGTACAGTTTATTTAAAAAATAAAACTGAAGAAATGGTTGAACTTCAGTAAATATTTCTTCATTGGAAGAGCTATATCCCAGACTATCTCTTCAAAGTTGAGAAAAGGGATGATTAAAAGCATTAAATAATTGAAATAACTATATATTTTAGCTACTTTTTGGGACACTTTTGCTTAACATCTTACTATTGAAAGATGGAAAAAAAAAAAAAGATGAGGAAATTGGGCACCTGGGTGGCTCAGTCAGTTAGCACCTGATTTCAGCTCAGGTCATGATCTCAGGGTCCTGGGATCCGGCCCTGCACTTGGTGAGGAGTGTGCTTGTCCCTATCTCTGTCCCTCTGTCCCTCCCCCGATTCATGTTCTTATTCTCTCTCTCTCAAATAAGTAAATAAAATCTTTTTTTTTTTTTTAAAGGAAGATGGGGATGCCTGGGTGGCTCAGCGATTGGGCATCTGCCTTTGGTTCCAGGTGTGATCCTGGATTCCTGTGATTGAGCTCCTTGCATGGAGCCTGCTTCTCCTCCCTCTGCCTGTGTCTCTGCCTCTTTCTGTGTCTCTCATGAATAAATAAATAAAAATTGAAAAAAAAATAAAAAAGGAAGATGAGGAAATTAAAGTTAACACTGAAAAACTTTTCATCTTCTCTCCCCATCCCATTGTTTTTGGTAGTTATATTGTTATTAGTCAAAGTTCACAACATTTACTTTATATCCCATTTAGTCTCAGTTCTATATTTAAATAGAATCATAGCCTACCACCAGCAATGCTTTCCTATTATTGAGTTCATTGTTTTGAACCATCACTAAAATAGAGTTTGTCAACTTTTTTTCTATAAAAAGCCTTTGTTTCATATTCCCTGATTTTTTTTAATGTTGAAAATATCATATGTGTGTGTTTCTCTTATATTTGAACAATATCCTGATTGGGAATAATATTCTTGGGCCACATTTTCTTTCTTTTCAAATTTGGGGTAGTATTTCATTGTCTTCTGGCATTGGATCTTGCCTTAGGTCTGAGACAAGCTTGATGCCCAGCTCCACTTTATCTCTTTTAGTCAACTTGTTTTGTCTGTCTGGTTGTCCAAAAATGCTTTCTTTAACTTCAGTGTATGGTACTTAACTGGGATAGTGATTTGTGTCTACCATTCTGTAGAAATATTATGCGTTATTTCCACCTGTAACTAATTTTTTCATTTACAAAAAAGACATTTTCAAAAATTATTTCTTTGAATAATCTATTTTATTTGTTAGGTTCTTTACTTCAGGATCCTCAATTAGCTTTATGGTAGCTGTCTTTCTTCTTTATTTTCTCTATAATCTAGGAATTCCCCAAAGTCTGTAAACTAATGTAAATTACAATCATGGAGTGGTGATTATTGGGATGGGTTGGCAGAAGCAAATTCAATCCAGGTCTCCTAGGAATAACAAAGATAAAACCCTTTTGAAGATAAGCTCACATTTCAAAATTACAAACATATGAGAAAAAAATCCTCCAGGAGGAAAATTAATCATACACTACTAACTGTAGAATTGGGTCCCCAAGAACATCAAATACTACCAGATATAGATTATAGACTTTGGTTTAAATACTTAAAAACATAAAAGGAGGAACCTAAAGCATAAGAAAATAATACCATACTTTGGAAAAGGGACAGTTTTGGAAAAGGATCAAATAAATCTTGTGGAAATTAAAACACATATTTCAATTTGGTTAAAGCTTAGTAGCAGATGGATTAAATAGCACATCAGAAGAAGCTGATATAATCAGTGGACTATTAATACATTAAAAAAATCACCTGGAATATAACACAGAGAGATAAGGCAATGGAAAAGATAAGAAATATGGTGAGAAAAAGCCAATAGTCTAACACAGTGCTGTCTGATAGAACTATAATGTGAGAGGGGAGCCTAGGTAGCTCAGTCAGTTGAGCATCCAGCTCTGGGTTTTGGCTCAGGTTCTGATCTCATGGATCATGAGATTGAGTCCTGAGTTGGGCTCCAGGCTCAGCGGGGATTCTGCTTGAAGATTCTCTTCCTCTGTTCCTCCCCCAACTCGTGAGCGCACACGCACACACACACACACAAACTCTCTCTCTCTCATAAATAAATAAATATTTTAAAAAAAGAAAAAAGAAATAAGTGAGGTACATACATAATTTAAAATTTTCTAGTACTCATATTAAAGTAAGTAAAAAGAAACTGATGAAATTAATCCAAAACATTATTTAACATATAATCAATATAAAATTATGAATTTTCAATTCTTTTTTTCAAAAAAAGAATTGTCTTTATTTTCAAATAATTTTAAATTTATTTTAGAGAGAGAATGAGCACAAGTGTTGGGGAGTGCCAGAGGGAGAGAGAGAGACAGAAGCAGACTCCCTGCTGAGTGTGGCATCTGATTATAGGGGCTGGAGATCATGAGCTGTGCCAGAAACCAAGAGTCAGATGTTTAACTGACTGAGCCACTCAGGCTCCCCTTTCATTCTGTCTTTAAAATCCAGTGTGTTGGGATCCCTGGGTGGCGCAGAGGTTTGGCGCCTGCCTTTGGCCCAGGGCGCGATCCTGGAGACCTGGGATCGAATCCCATGTTGGGCTCCCGGTGCATGGAGCCTGCTTCTCCCTCTGCCTGTGTCTCTGGCTCTCTCTCTCTCTCTCTCTCTCTCTCTCTCTGTGACTATCATAGATAAATAAATAAAAAAAATCCAGTGTGTTATTGGGATTCCTGGGTGGTTCAGTGGTTGAGTGTCTTCCTTGGGCTCAGGTCATGATCCCAGGGTCTTAGGATGGAGTCCTGCACCAGGCTACCTGTGGGGAGCCTGCTTCTCCATCTGTCTGTGTCTCTGCCTCTCTCTGTGTCTCTTATGAATGAATGAATGAATGAATGAATGAATCTTTTTAAAATTTTTTAAATTTTTTTAAATAAATCTTTTAAAAAAAATCCAGTGTACATTTTGCACTTATACTACTGCTGAGTTTGGACTGGCCACATTTTAAGTGCTTAGTAGCCACATGTACTAGTGACTACTATATTGGACAATGCAGATCTAACTTATATCTAAAAGGATTTCCTGAAGGGAAGAGAAACAGAGGAGGCAATAATTAAAGACATTATGTTGAGAAGCTTCCAGGGTTAATGTAAGGCATGAATCCTCAGATTCAGGAAGCACAGTGAGTGTTCATTAGAATGTAAATATTTTGTAGTGAAACTGTAGAGAGCCTAGAATGGAAAAAACATTAAAATTAATTGGAGAGAAAAGACAGATTACCTACAAAGGAATTTCAATTAGACTGAAAATGGTCATCTTTAATGCTGAATAAAAGTAAATGTCAGTATAAGAATTTTATACCCACCTGAACTGCCACTTAAGAATGAGAGTCAAAATAAAGACCTTTTTAGTTAAAGGCAGAGTGTATCACTAACAGGTTTTCACCAAAGGATAACCATAATAAAACATAAATGCAATAAGGTATCTGGAGGTCTAGGGAAAGGTGGCAGTGTGAGAGTGGATTTCCAAAGAGATGAAAAGATAATAATGACATTCTTTGTCTAGTTTTTACTTTCTTTTCCCCTCTAGAGCTTCAGTGGCAGTGGACTTGCAGAGCTGGAGAATCACCACTAGCTTAGAACTGCTAACCTTAGCTCCCTTAGTTACACAGAGTATGGGGGAGAGAAGTAGAAGTGTATACTCTTGTATTAGTGGGAGAGCACATTATAGCATTCCCCTTTTGGTCACTTATGGGATATAAAACATTTTAAAAGCTCAATGAAAAATGAACAGTTATAGGGGAGCCTGTCTTGCTTGGTCTGTAGAGCATGACTCATGACTCTCAGGGTCCTGAGTTCCACATTGGTGTAGAGATTACCTAAAAGTAAAAAAAAATTAACAGGGGCACCTGGGTGACTCAGTCGGTTAAGCATCCTCCTTCCACTCTGGTCACGATCTCCAGGTCCTGGGATTGAGCCCTACATCCAGCTCTCTGCTCAGTGTGGAGTCTGCTTCTCCTTCCTCCCTCTCCCTTTGTGCTCTCTCTCAAAATCTTTAAAAAAATTAATAGTTGTACAGGAGAAAGAAATAGTTTTGGAATATGGGGTAACATGGGGGGGGGAGGTTAGGGCTTTGTGGTTTGTCTTGAAATGGTGGAGGGACAAAAAGAGCTTAGCAGAGAGGGAAGGGAGGCAAGTTGAGGGTGAGGAAGCCTAAGATTAGAAACAAAGTTGACGATTGATTGATAGAGCCTTTTGCTATAAAAATCACTGATTAAATGTTCAATTAGCCCTCTATGAGGGCTCCCTGAAGAAGGGGAGTGGTGGGTGCTAATCAGCTAATTTAGCCAGCAACTTAACTATCTTTTTTAAAACTAATTAATTAATTAATTTATGAGAGACACAGAGAGAGAGGCAAAGACACAGGCAGAGGGAGAAGCAGGCTCCCCACAGGGAGCCTGAAGTGGAATTCCATCTCAGGACCCCAGGATCATGCCCTGAGTCAAAGGCAGACACTTAAACCACTGAGCCACTCAGTCAGCACTGCAACTTAAGTATCTTTTAAGAGCTGCCATTTATTGAGCACTTATATGTGTCATAGTACTGAAGTGTTATAGTGTCTTTAAAACTTTAATTTTCAAACACTTGTGTGAAATAATTTTTTTTATTTTGGTAAAGTACACAGAATGAAATTTAAAATTTTAACCATTTTTCAGCTTACAGTTCTGTGGTATTAAGCATATTTCACATGGTTGTGCAACCATCAAATGGAGTATATTTATTTTAAAGATTTTATTTATTTTTTTAGAGCAAGGGCGAGAGTCGGGGGAGGGGCAGAGGAAGAGGGCTGGATCTCACAACCCACGATTTCCATCTGAGCCAAAACCAAGAGGTGGACACTCAACTGATTGAGCCACCTAGGCACTCCTCAAATGGAGTAGGTTTTAAAAATGATTTTACTGATGACTGAAATCAATCTCAGAGAGTTTAAGTAATTTGACTATTAGATGGCAGTAAAGACTTGAGCTCCATGTTTGCCTGACTTCAAATTCTGTATTCTTTTTTCTACAGTATAGAATGCCTTTGCCAGAAGCAACTTGAAAGCCATCTTTATTTTTTTTTAAGATTTTATTTATTTATTCATAGAGACAGAGAGAGAGAGAGGCAGAGACACAGGCAGAGGGAGAAGCAGGCATCATACAGAGAGCCTGATGTGGGACTCGATCCAGGGTCCCCAGGATCACGCCCCGGGCTGCAGGCGGCGCTAAACCGCTGTGCCACCCAGGCTGCCCGAAAGCCATCTTTAAAGATTGTATGTCTAGGGCAAGAACCCAAAGGACTTCCTGGTCTTTCAATTAGAGATGTGATTTTGGAATAAAAATAAAGATAGTGGGAGGTAGATGGTCGACTACATAGTGGTAATACTGGAATTTGATTTTTTGGACCAAATAATCACTTGCTCACCATACATATTCCTGATTTTTTTTCCATGTCCATATACTATGTCTATTGCTATCTAAATTGACCCACTTTTTTAAAAAAATATTTTATTTATTCATGAGAGACACAGAGAGAAGCAGAGACACAGGCAGAGGGAGAAGCAGGCTCTATTCCATGCAGGACTTGATCCCGGGACTCTGGGATCTCACCCTGGGCCAAAGGCAGGTGCTAAACCGCTGAGCTACCCAGGCCTCCCGACCCACTTTGCTTTTCAGTGTAATTACGCGTCTCTACCTTCAACGGAAAATCAGTAGTATTATTGGCCCTAAGTAGGATGTAACCTTAAAAACAAAAACAAGGGATCCCTGGGTGGCGCAGCGGTTTGGCGCCTGCCTTTGGCCTGGGGTGCGATCCTGGAGACCCGGGATCGAGTCCCACGTCGGGCTCCTGGTGCATGGAGCCTGCTTCTCCCTCTGCCTGTGTCTCTGCCTCTCTGTCTCTCTCTGTGTGACTATCATGAATAAATAAATAAAATCTTAAAAAAAATAAAAAAATAAAAACAAAAACAAGGAAGCATAACTCCACATAGGTACTGTTGCTTCCTCTCACTTTGTTAAGAAGAGAGACGAAAGAATATTAAAGAGCCATTAAAAACATAGTGACATCACACCGAACCTTTCTTCTTAACATCGTGAGAGGGACTGGAAGATACTTGGAAACATGTCCCAGTATTTCAGGAATGGGGAATATGGCATGGGTGGGCCTCATGGAGGTGGAAGTGGAAATTAGAAAATTGTTAGGAACTGAGGTGGCCTTTTGTGGATGTGTTTGGATTCTCTTCCATGACATCCCTCATTTCTTCACTCATCTGCTGAGTTTTCCTTCTACCAACTTGGATCTCAATGGTTCCAAGTGACAGATTTTGATTTTAGTTCCCTTGGTTTAGTGGCTGAGTCTCTCAGTTCCCCAGTTCCTGAGAGAGGAATTGGATTGGTCCTGCTGATCTTTTTAGGTCAACCCCTATAAACCCTAGGTCATGACGAATCTGAGACAGCCCCTTCACGCCTACCTCATCTAAACAGCAATGGCAAAACAGTCACATAGTGTAGGGCATGGACACTTAGGGCAGCAGAATTTTGTGGCAGGGCAGATATTAGCACTTATCCAACAAATATGTATTGAGTGTTTGCCATGTGTGCAAGGCACTACCATGGGAGCTGGGGTCTTTAACAGTGGACAAGATTTTTTTTAAGATTTTATTTAATCATGAGAGACACAGAGAGATAGAGAGAGAGGAAGAGACACAGGCAGAGGGAGAAGCAGGCTCCACGCAGGGAGCCTGATGTGGGACTCGATCCCAGAACTCCAGGATCAGGCCCTGGGCCAAAGGCAGGCACCAAACCGCTGAGCCACCCAGGGATCCCCAACAGTGGACAAGATTGACAAGGTCCCTGAAACCTTGTGGAGGGAAGCGAGCTTTAGACTAATGACATAGGAAATCAAAGACTATGTTAGGTCCTGAGACGGAGATAAACAGAGTGAAATGTTGGTTCCTGGACTGAAGGTGGAGGAGATTACTTTTAATGGGATGACACAGAAGGCCTCTTTGTAGAAATGATCTTTGAGCTGAAAGCTGGGGAGGGAACATAAAGGCTTTGAGGTGGGAAAGAACTTGGCATGTTTGAGGACAAAAAAAAAAAAAAAGAAAAAAAACCACAAAAGGGGGATCCCTGGGTGGCGCAGCGGTTTGGCGCCTGCCTTTGGCCCAGGGCGCGATCCTGGAGACCCAGGATCGAATCCCACGTCGGGCTCCCAGTGCATGGAGCCCGCTTCTCCCTCTGACTATGTCTCTGCCTCTCTCTCTTTCTCTGTGACTATCATAAATAAATTAAAAAAAAAAACCACAAAAGGGTCAACTGAGCAGAGTGAGTAAGGGGTGAAGTTGGAGAAGTAGTCAGGGGCCAGATTATGCAACACTTTGCGGCCCCCAGTGAAAGGGATGGTAACCAGACCCTCCCCAATTCCCAGACTGTCAGATACATGCAGAGAAATTTTAAAGATGCTCAGCATGGAGATGAATGGCAGAACAACTGCCAGAAGATGGGTGGGAGCTTTTGGTGACATTGAGAATGTTACATTCATGAGAATGACTTACAGTTTTGTATTACTTAAGTGTAAGAGCATTGGTTGCCCATCAGTGCAGTCAGTGAAAGATGACTAGTAAGCAGTAGCTAGTGATCCCTATAATGTAAGTTACTTCTCACTCTTCTGTAATGAAGATGCTACATGGAAAGAAAATAACATTTATTCTGTATGACCTCATATTATATTATCTACTATCCTTACAGAAACCTTGAGAGTTAGGTTTTATTATCCCTTTTTTCCAGATGAGAAAACCAAAGATCACAGAAATTAAGAAACATGTTAAAATCATCAGCAAAGTGGCTGGCCTGGGCTTTGAAAGCAGGTGGATTACTCCAAAACCTGTGGTCCTTTTATTGTGTTTTCTCCCTGATGATACTGTTTGAAAGATAAAGATACAATGGAGGTATAGAGATCACTCTCTTGGACTTGATGGGAAAGAAAGGGATGATCAAGGGCAAGTCGTGTAATAAACTAGTCCTGTATGCCTCTTGCATCTCCTATGGGATCACTGGGTAGCTCCAAAGAGTAGGACCACTAGGAGATTACTATATGTATATAATCTTTAAAAATGTTAGAGAGGGGGCAGTCCAGGTGGCTCCGTGGTTTAATGCCTCCCTCAGCCCAGGGTGTGATCCTGGAGACCCGGGATCGAGTCCCATGTCAGGCTCCCTGCATGGAGCCTGCTTTTCCCTCTACCTGTGTCTCTGCCTCTCTCTCTGTGTGTCTCTCATGAATAAATAAATAAAATCTTTAAAAAAAATGTTAGCGAGGATGGTGTGGAACTGATAATACCTAAAGAACATGTTCAGGAGAATAACTACTAGGTAATATTTAGCTGTGGTGGCAATGGTTGGAGAAAGGAGGAATCAGTTTAGGTAACTAGGAAACTGAGCAGATGGTGGTGCTGTAATAGACATATTGAAGGATTTGGTGCAGGTACAAGCTACATTCCTCTATCCATTCTTTGTTGGATCTCCCATTTCTTCCTCGAGATAATGTCTCCTAATTATTAGGTCATTTCTAATGACTTAAAGTCCATTCTATCTGCTTTCTGCTCAGTTTTGCTGTGAACCTAAAACTGCTCTAAAAAATAATTTATTAAGAAGAAAAGTCCAGTCTAGCCTAAATCAAGACATCAATTTCATATCTATTTTTTATTTTTTAAAGATTTATTTACTTATTTGAGAGAGAGCACACAAGCAGGGGGAGAGGCAGAGGGAGAGAGACAGCGAGAATCCTCAAGCAGACTACCCACTGAGCTTGGAGCCCGACATCTGACATCTGTTCGATCTCACAATGCTGATATCAAGACCACACCACTCAACCGACTGAGCCACCCAGGTGCCCCCATATTTATTTTAAAGCTTCTCCCCTCTCTGACTCTAAGTTGGAAATTTGTGTTTAGTTTATACTTTTCCTCTTTTCTTTTTCCTCCCTCTCTCACTCTGCTGTCTCCTCTGGCATTAAGGGTGAGGTGTGTGTTTGGGGAGAGCAGGGAAGTAGGCGAGGGATTAAAGAAAGGAAGTAAAAGTGTCTCACATGACTTATATCATTAGAAGCAGAGGTCCATGTGATTTATGGGTTCTTTAGAGGCTATTCCTGTGACCTTAAGACCCTTTTTCAGTCATTGCTTCTTGATGTCCACTCTTCTATAGTCTCTTATTACTGGGTCTTTTCACTCTGGTGGGAAGCCCTATTGAATTGGCCACCTGTCTATGCCAAACACAGGTAGTGGAGGCTGTCCCATTGCTGCCCTTTTTCCTTGTCCTATTGTGGAATGTATCAGCCTCCTTCCCTAATTCAGAATTCTGTAGGCCAAAAGTGGTAACCATCTTCATGAATAAGCATAAAGGCCCCAATCTCCTGGTGAGAAAGGACTGGCTCACCTCAAAACTCTTACTAAGGGCACTTGGTCTGCCTTCAGCTCAGGGTATGATCCTGGGGTCATAGGGTTGAGTCCTGCATTGGGCTCCCCAAGGGGAGTCTGTTCTCCCTCGGCCTGTGTCTCTGCCTCTCTATGTCTCTCATGAATAAATAAATAAAATCTTAAAAAAAAAAAAAAACTCTTACCAAGGTGGCTGCACAGAGATGGCTAGGTTGCTATAGTCAGTAAGACTCACCAACTTGGGAAAAAGATCTCACAAACACCCCCAGTCTTTTGTAGTGCTTCCTCTTGGTAGTGAGGTGAGCATTTCATCCTCTTTCATGATTTCTTCTAACGAATTCCTTTTGATTTTTTTTTATCTCTTCCTGATGGAGCCTGGAAGTAGCTGAAGGTTTTAGGATTGGTCTAGTCATTTTTTAGTAAATCTTTTACTTACTAAAGTAGTGAGGATGAACTGGTAGGTCTTTAGAAGCTAAAGATATTTATTTCCTGTTGTTCTCAGCTTTAGAATTTTATAGCTCACTAATATTATGGTACACTATATTGATTGCTCACCAAATTGAGGAGGGAGGGATGACTTTTTAAATCAAAGAAAGGTTTAGTTTTATACTGAGATTCATGGTATCTCAGAAGTAGGAGAAATCTAGAAGCCATTTAATCAATTTCCCCACCAGTGCCATGAATCTTGTTTACAACTTGTTGAGATGTGATCCAGTTTTCTTTTGGACACATCCGGGAACTAGGAATGCATTCCCTAAGTTGCAGATAAATTAAGTTTCAGCTCATATAAGTATCACCAAATCACTTTAAACCCCATTCCTCACCTGTGAAAGGAGTGTAAATAATGCCTTCTTCACAGAACATTGTTGGGAGGATAAAAGAAAAATGTATAAATTGCCTAACCCAGTCAAAGAGGAGTGCAATGTTGATTCCCTTTACAGGTCCCTTTAGGGGACAACATATTCTGGTTTTGGATTGTCTTCATAATCCTCATATTGCATTGCCTCTGTGTATTTTTAGCCCTTCCCTAAGCTCACCCCTCAGTGGTCACACAGAATGTCTTTTCTCTTTTCACTTGGCAGCCTTTCAGATATCTATGATTCTAGTTGAAGAAACTAGAGATATTAGAAAAATCCATTTTTTTTTCTTTTCTGAGCAGAGAGTTCAGGTAGCCATTAGAGTCCCATGTGAACCCCCCAAGAGGGATTTATTGAGTGAATGGGGCAGAGATGGTATTTCACTATCTAACATCAGTTCTCCCGACGCTGATGGGCTTAATCACAGGCTGGCTATGATTCTGTATGATTCTTTGGGATTCTAGCCTGGGAAGTGTGTGTGTGTGTGTGTGTGTGTGTGTGTGTGTGACTCAGAGAGAGATGTTAGACACTTGAACGCCTTTGAATGGTGCTATTCTTTGTGTGCCACAGTGAGCACTAATAAGATCGTTTATTGCCCTGAATGAATGCTTAAACGTGGAAGCTACAAAGGAAGCCAAACGTTTTTCAATGAATACCTAGGCAGGTGCTCAAAAAGTCCCCTCAAGGGCGAGGTAGGAGAGTTGCTTCTTTTGGGGTGGGTGGGGACTAGCCTTCGGCTTTAATTCTTAGGCACCGCCTCTTTCTCCCGGCGGTCGGCCGCTAGGCGGTGCTGGGGAGCTTGCCGCCCACTAGCTGGGGCGCCCCAGCTCCCCTCCCTCGCCCCTCAATCCCCGACCCGCGGCAAGACTACAACTCCCGTGGTGCTCTGGGAGCGGGAGAGGGCGGGGGGGCGAGCCATGGGCGAAGAGGGGTGCGAGGGCGGGCTTTCCGGGAGTGTGTTTCCGGCGTCGGCGGCCGCGGCCAGGGACGGTGTGAAAGCGGTAAGATGGCGGCGGCGGCGGTGGTGGAGTTCCAGAGAGCCCAGTCTCTACTCAGCACTGACCGGGAGGCCTCCATCGACATTCTCCACTCCATCGGTAAAGGTCGCCCTGCTCCCTCTCTGACCCTGCCGGCTCAGCTCGCCGTGTGTGGGGCGGCGGCGGCGGCGCGGGGCCGGGCTAGCCGGCTCCGGGGCTGCTGACTCACTGTGTGTGAGGGGGGCCGGGCCGGGGGCACAGGCCGCTAGCAGCTCCCTGGAGCCAGCGGGGTCCCACCGGGTGGGAAGCCGCGAGGCAGCCCGGGGGTCCGCTCGCCGGCTGCTGACTCACGGTGGGCTCGGCGTGGAGGGAGGGTGGGCCGAGCCGGGGCCGCCGCCACTTCCCAGCCTTGCCGCTGCTCCGGCCCGTGCGGGCTGGCCCGGGACCGCGAGCGGTGCCGCCCCGCGGGCTTGTCGCCGACAGGACTGAGCCTCGAGTGGAGGGCCCCGGCGAAACCCGCCGTACACGGCGTTTCCCGCCGTTGTTATCAGCGCAGCCCGCTCCGGGTGGCCGCGCGAGCGCTCGCTTTTCTCTCGGAGTTGTGTTCCTCGGGACGCTTGGAGCTGCTACCACCTACCCCCAGCCCCGCAGCGGAAGGCTGCGCTAAAGGGAGTGTGGGAAACACGGAGGGGACACACACTGCAGACTGGCATTTGGTTTGAAGAGGTGCCCGAGACGGCGCTTTGCCGCCGAGTCGGGTGCGGGAGCGACCGGGGACCGCCCGGTCACGCGAGGTGACTAATCGCCCTGGCAGGTCTCTCCTGCAGGCGTGGGAAGGGAGTTCGGGGAGTTAGTTGTCGGGTCGCCGGAGAACATTAAAGTGGATTCGTAGTAGATTGCCTTGCACCTTGCACGCCCCCGGGTAACTGAGACGGGAGCTCCAGCCAGTCGCCTCCGACAGGTCTCTTCCGGGGTTCAGGTGTGAACAGAAATGGATTGGTGATGACCGAGGAGGCTTTGCACGTCCCGTGGTGAAGGGCTGGCTCCTCACTGCACCTGTGGCGGTGCGCTCTCTCTCACGTAGCTTGAGAAGATTCAGACCGGATCAACAAGTAGCGTAAGAGCGCACGTGTACGCGGGACCTTCGGGAGCCGGCTCTGAGGTGGACTTGCTGGTCTGTTGAAGTGTGGTCTTCCTGACTGGCGTGCGTGGAGCAAAGACCATGACAGGATCTGGGTGGCTTTATCTTAGGGGGGTTAAGATGCATCTGTGGCAAATGAAAGGTTTTCGTTTTGAAGTTCTCATCTTGAATTAAGTCAGTCAGAATTACAGAACCAGCGTCATCTTTAAAACCACATACACATTTTTATTCTGTGAGTACACACGCATCTGAAAAGCATGGATTTTATTTTATTTTTTGTTTAGTGCCTAGTATTTTGTCTTTCATAAAGTGGAATTATGGTAAACTGTCATTATAGTCGGAGCACTCTGTGATTGTCCGCTCTACGGTGGGGGGCGGCGGCGGGGCGGGGGGGGGGGGGGGTTCCCTGAAAGCTTCCCTGTTAGAGCAAGCTTGAGTCATGATGGTTACAGTCTTACTTTTTCCAGACTCCATCATGGAGTATCTAAGTCGTGGTTTTTGTCAAGTCATGATGCTTTCTTTGTAAGAGAAGTGATAACTAATGATAGTCACTAAAATTATCACCACAGACTCCAAGAGGTTATTCAGTGTTTGAGTGGTAAAATAGTTATTAACAGTTGAAAGTGGGACGGATAGCACAAAGTTATTTTAACAGGTCCTGAATCCATTATAAAGCAGTGATCCCTCCTAGGGACCTCACTGGAGCTTTGATTGGGTTGTTTTTCCTGAATGGCTTTGTACAACTGCTTATCCCTAGCACACCCATTAGTGAGGCTTTCTGCAGGTTAAAGTTTATTGAAAGACTACTTTTTTAGTCCTCTGTAAACGATGGTCTTTTGATTTTACTTTGTGGCATGTAAACATTTAGGCATGTTTAATATATTCAGTAACAAAGTGCCTAGTGTAGGGCTTACCACCACAAGTATGAAGAACTTGTTTGAATTTCGCTTTAACCAAGTGACAGCAACAAATCTCAATGTATATGGGTAAGGGGAATTCTAATTCATAGAATGAAAAGGCACCTTTTTTTTTTTTTTTGAAAAGGCACATTTAAAATCAGTAATCTATAATTTACATGGGACATATCTTACATGATGGTTTCACTTTTTTAGGAGGTTTTTGTTTGTTTGTTTGTTTTTTTAAGTTCTCTAGATTTTGTCTTTTCGTAACTGAGTTTGTGTTGTTCTTGTGAGGGTGAAATTTCCCTCAGTCTTCATTTTTTGTCAGAATTCTAAGAAGGTTTGCATTTTCCTCTCCCAGTGAAGCGTGACATTCAGGAGAATGATGAGGAGGCAGTGCAGGTTAAAGAGCAGAGTATCCTGGAACTGGGGTCTCTCTTGGCGAAGACTGGACAAGCTGCAGGTGAGTGCTGCAAATGGGTTGCTTTCTCTTTTACCTGAAATGTTGAAGTTTCAAGTTTCTGTTGGAGTAGAGGAACATAGGGATGCATCCACACAGTGTATTGGTGGTATAAATCCATGCTATCATCAACTTGTTGAGCTTCACTTTTTTTAGCAGGAAGTTAGGTGGACCTTTAAACTCACTTCTTTCCTGGAACAGTTTTGTTCTGCAGGTGAGGGAAAGTCCTGTTCTTCTTGGGATATAGTGATCTGTGATTTGTTTCTGGTTTGAATTTTTACTGTGTTCCTTTACATAAAGGCAGCAGCACCAGTAGCAGCTATCTGATGCTTAGATGATTAGTTATTTCAGCACTGATTTATTTAAGGTGGATAGGGACTTGGGCCCCTGACTTGAAAATGACGAGGGATTTTGCATCCAAGTAAGTGACTAGCTGTCGCTTTTTCCTGATAGGCAGTGAGACATGTAATGGAAAAGCCTTGAGATTTCTCCATTATTACCTGGGACTTTGTGCATGTCATTGCCTAGATGTTCTAGCTGTAATTGAACAGTTGAGTTTCTAGGTTTGAAATGACTTTCTGATGATGGGTGTGTCCTTAGAATAAGAGTCATTGAAATAAGAGACCAGGAAGGGCCTTTGACCAGTAAAGTGGTAATAGTATTTAGAGAGAAGGTAGCTTAAGCTTAAAATGGATGATTTTTTAAGAGTCAGTTTTAAAGTGAATTTAGATCTTATCTAATGTAGAATGGATTAAGTTCTGGTTAAATGACCTTGTGAATTACTTTGTATAAGTTAGCAAAACTTCTTGAACTTGAGAACTAAGATTTTTCACAATTAAGGATGACTAACATGGATTAATTAGGCTTAGTTAATAGAAAATAGAGTAAAGATGTATGCATTTGGGAGGGTGTGTTTATGTGGGTTTTGTATCTTATTTAAAATATCATTTGAAGTTATAATAAAACAGTTTTTTTTTTTTTTAATTAAAGACTTTATTTATTCATGAGAAACAGAGGGAGAGGCAGAGACATAGGCAGAGGGAGAAGCAGGCTCCATGCAGGGAACCTGATATGGGACTCGATCCAGGGTCTCCAGGATCAGGCCCTGGGCTGAAGGTGGCGCTAAACTGCTGAGCCACCTAGGCATCCCAATAAAACAGTTTTTAAGTGCTGTCAACTAGTTACTATTTTTTTTTTTAAATTTTTATTTATTTATGATAGTCACAGAGAAAGAGAGAGAGGCAGAGACACAGGCAGAGGGAGAAGCAGGCTCCATGCACCGGGAGCCCGACGTGGGACTCGATCCCGGGTCTCCAGGATCGCGCCCCGGGCCAAAGGCAGGCGCCAAACCGCTGCGCCACCCAGGGATCCCAACTAGTTACTATTTTAAGCACAACTTTGATTTAGTTTATTGCATCCTCAAAGCAACTCAGTAAGATAGACACTGTTGTCCATTTTATACCTGAAGAAATTGAGCAAAGAAGAGGTAAATAACTTATCAAAGATCACTCATAGTATGTGGGAGAGCCAGGATTTGAGCCAGTTTGTCCCACTTCAGAGCTCATGGCCTTATGGTGTAATGATTCTTGCTTTCCATACTCACTTATGGGTTATTAGTGGTTGCTGCTGTTTTTTTTTTTCATTTTATTTATTTATTTTTTAAAGTTTATTTTCTTGGGATCCCTGGGTGGCGCAGCGGTTTGGCGCCTGCCTTTGGCCCGGGGCGCGATCCTGGAGACCCAGGATCGAATCCCACATCGGGCTCCCGGTGCATGGAGCCTGCTTCTCCCTCTGCCTGTGTCTCTGCCTCTCTCTCTCTCACTGTGTGCCTGTCATAAATAAAGTAAAAAAAAAAAAAAAAAAAAAATTAATAAAGTTTATTTTCTTAGTAATCTCTACACCCAACACAGGGCTCCAGCTCGACCCTCAGATCAAGAGTCACATGCTCTTCCAGCTGAGCCAGCCAGCCATCCCTGTTTTGTTCATTTTATACTGACTTCTCTCCTATTTAACATATTTATGGATTCCTTTTGCCTGTCAGTTAATGTGAGCTTGAGGTTGCATAATAGTTTTGGTAATTAGTCCATACAAAATATGATTAATAAGGTAATTTTCCAGAAAGAATTAGAAGGGGAAAGTTTAAGATTTTTCTGCTGTTGAAATTTCCAAATATCTATTTTCCTCCAGTAGCATGGATAATTACAAATAGCATGTAGTATAGTCAGCATTTAAAAATTTTATCCAAAAATGTTAACTGTTTTGCTTGAAATTCCTGTTTTATGCTTTGTTCTCTCCTTATTCCTTGCCTCCCCTTTTTGTGACTCAGAACCTGAGAAGTTGAGAAGTGTATAGCTAAACCTATTGAAATTTAAGAGGTGAATCATAAGGACTTCAGAAACTTTTCCAGGTTATTTACCATTGTTTTCTTTTTCTTTTAAGATTTTTATTTTATTTACTTATTCATGAGAGACACAGAGGGAGAGAGAGGCAGAGACACAGGTAGAGGGAGAAGCAGACTCCATGCAGGAGCCTGACGTGGGACTCGATCCCGGGTCTCCAGGATCACGCCCTGGGCTGCAGGCGGCTCTAAACCACTGCGCCACCGGGGCTGCCCTACCATTGTTTTCTAAGAAAGAGTTTGATGAGTATAGGTATATACAATAGAAACCCTAAGGAAGTCTTGGGGCCTCCATATGTACCTAACTTTGCTGTTCATAATTGATAGGTTTATGTTTCCTTTGATTTTCGGTTTCCTGAGAACAGAAAATCTGTCTAGTCTGTTAATCTTCAATTTTGTTATATTATGCACTTCATATACAGTTAGGACTGTGTAAGTATTCCGTTCAAAAAATTTAAGGTAAGGTCCCTGTCCTACGACAGTAATTTGGGAATTAGTGAATAAGGCAAGGTTGTTCATAATAGTGGTTGAAAGTGGTGATGAGTCACATCATTATACATGATGGCTAGGTTCAGGATCTGCAGATTTCATAGCCTGAGATTCTAAAAGAATTATTTTGAGTTCTGTGAGATTCTCAAAAGGAAGTTCTGGTCATGCAATTGTAAATAATCTCAGTAGGAAGAAGAAATCAGTATGATTCTTTGGGAATTAAAATTAGTATATATGAAAATGGAAAGAAACAGGGAATATAACCAAGAATGAATAGTAGCAATAGACTGAAATGAAAAGTGAGCTGAATCTTTTGTAACTAAGAGGTCATTTGTTTCTCTGTTAGGGTAAGAAGAATAACACTATCAGTGCTTGGAGCAGATAATAGAATCTAGCAGGTGCTAGAGCAAAGGGCAGGCTGCTTAGTTCATGTTTCACTTTAGCCTTTTCCAGGAAGAAAAATGACTTTCAAAAAGAAAAAACATCAGAATGAGAGAATTAAAGACAAGGTAGGTGAGAGGAGAGAGAGAGCAGATACGCTCTTTAAATAAGTTCAAGTCTCTAGGCTCTGACAGTTTCTGTCTTTTAATTTCAAAAGCATAGTTCTAGCAGATATATTTATAGAGCCACTATTATTCTGAGAAAAGTCTTGGAGGATGGAGAAGTATTAAGGAAACTGAGGATGGGCAAACATTATTTCACTTTGCCTGAAGATAATGAAAAGGATAACTTCTAGACTCTTGAAACCGGTAATCACTAATATCTGGGACAGATTATTTGATAACTAGGTTTTAATCACTTAAGACCATGGGTTTATTAAAAAGAGATTATTTCTTTTCTTTCTTTTTTTTTTAAGATTTTATTTATTTATTTATTTTTTCATTCATTCATTCATTCATTCATTCATTCATGAGAGACAGAGAGATAGAGAGGCAGAGACATAGAGGGAGAAGCAGACTCCATGCAGGAGGCCCCATGTGGGACTCAGTCCCGGGACTCTGGGATCATGCCCTGAGCCAAAGGCAGATGCTTAGCCACTGAGCCACCCAGGTGTCCCAAGAAAAGATGATTTCAAACTCATCTTCATTCTCTTTGGTTTGCAGGGCTCCACAGACAGTGGCTTGCTACTTGCTTTTTGTAAATAAAGTTTTCTTGGAACCCAGCCACACCCATTTGTTTACATGATGTTTATGATTGCTTTTGCACTACAGTGACTGAGTTGAGACCACAGAGCCCAAAAAGCTGAAAATACTTAATTATCTGGCCTGTCATAGAAAAAGTTTGCCAACCTCTGGGTTAGAAGAATGATACATACAGAGTACATATCTGATGTAAAGAAGGCATTTGAACATTTGCCATAATATTGATAGGTAAACAAGGTATTTGAACATTTACCATAATTTTAATGATAGGTACAGGTAAAGATCATTTGTCAACCTAGAGGGAAGTCTCTAGCATCATGTCATAGGGATTTGTCCTTGTTCTTCTGGTCAGCATCTGGCATTATGGCTAAAGCCATTTCAGAAGGCCTGCTTATTTTTGTAGATGACTCAGTATAGTAGAGGACAGAATTAAGATTCAGTTATTGCCAAAGCCAGCAAGATTAAATTCAGTGTGGCAGTTATAAAGCTATATGCTTAAAAGTATTTATCAAAACAGAGGAAGGTGCAGAATTACTGGTCTATGCAAAAAAGACCTTAATGGATTCAGCCTAAACAAAAGTCCTATTAGAAGAAAGGAAGTAGGCTATCTTGTGTTACATGCGGTGGTGGCCAGATCAAGAGAATTAGGCCATGATTCTTCTGGTCAGACCCTACCTGGAGAATTGTTTTCCATTCTGGGTACTACAAGTGTTACGTTTGCAAATTAGAGTCTATTCGGTGACAAGGAATCTAGAAACCAGAACATTGGAGGAACAGTTGAAATAGCTAAAGATGTTTTGCTTGAAGAAAGGGAAAGTTAAGGAGATATAAATGGTAGTTATCTTCAGAAATTTGAGGCCATGTGGAGGGAGGCTAAAGACTTGTGTTTTAAAAAAGAACAAATAAATTTGACTAACATTCAAATAGTCTTTCTGAACATTCCTATCATTAGAGATTGTTCATAATTGTTCCAGCATTGGGATCCCTGGGTGGCTCAGCAGTTTAGCGCCTGCCTTTGGCCCAGGGCGTGATCCTGGAGTCCCGGGATCAAGTCCCACGTTGGGCTCCTTGCATGGAGCCTGCTTCTCCCTCTGCCTGTGTCTGCCTCTCTCTCTCTCTCTCTGGGTCTCTCATTAATAAATAAATAAAATCTTAAAAAAAAAAAAAAAAGAATTGTTCCAGCATAGTAGGAAATACTGTGGGAGAAGGGACATTGTAGTAGACTACTTTTTTTTTTTTAAAGACTTTATTTATTTATTGAGACACACACACACACACACACACACACACACACAGAGAGAGAGATAAGCAGGCACCATGCAGAGAGCCTGACATAGGACTCTATCCAGGGTCTCCAGGATCACGCCCCGGGCTGCAGGTGGCACCAAACCGCTGCGCCACCGGGGCTGCCCTGTAGTAGACTACTTTTAAAAAGCTTTGTACAAGTGTAAAAGGAATTTGAGAGGGAGAAATCATTGCAGCCTGGAGTTAGCATGGAATACTCAATAGGACTTTAGCTGGACCTAAAAGGATATCTAAGGTTTATATAAGTCAAGAAGATGGGTCAGAAATTCTCCATGGGAATGCAGTGGGAGTGAGGCATGAAAGCAGAAGCATGTGTAGTCTATGCAGGGGTGAATGAAATGGCATAATGGGGAAAATCTTGGTGGAATCTCAGGTCAATACTGGGAAGTGAAGGTAAAGATGAGCTTTTCCACTGTATAAAGTTCCTTTTGTACCTGACACAGTCCCATGTATCCTGTGACTATTCAGGCAGATGAGGATTTCAGGACCCTGAATTAGCATTCTCAGGAGGGTGAGGTTTGCTTGCCCTGAATTAGAATCCTCAGGAGGGTGAGTCCACAATTGAAGAATATTAATGAAGCCGTGGCACTAAAGTAATTTTAACCTACATTCCTTTTTTTTTTTTTTTTTATGATAGTCACAGAGAGAGAAAGAGAGGCAGAGACACAGGCAGAGGGGGAAGCAGGCTCCATGCACCGGGAGCCCGATGTGGGATTCGATCCCGGGTCTCCAGGATCCCGCCCGGGCCAAAGGCAGGCGCCAAACCGCTGCACCACCCAGGGATCCCCTTAACCTACATTCCAAAAGTACTTCTGTAGTTATTGAGTTGAAATATTCTGTAATTTTTTCTCTTGTTTCTAAAGCCGCTCCCTTAAAATGACTGTACCACCTTTTTTTTCCTATCTGAGGGGAGAGAAACTTCTGTGCTGAACATTTTTTTTTGTTCATAGTTTAAAACTTAGGTTTTGCAGGGGCATCTGGGTGGCCCCGAGTGGGGCTTTCCCTGTTCAGCGTGGAGTCTGCTTCTCCCTCTCCCTCTGCCTCTTGCCCCTACTCGTGTTTTCTCTCTCTCTTTCTCAAATAAATAAGATCTTAAGAAAAAAGACTTAGTCTTTTCAGATAGATGAAGAATTTTAGGTATATCTTTAAGGGATAGAATATCTTTAAAGGGAAAATACCATAAGTTTTCTGTGAAAAGTTTATTCAGTGCCAGAGTGCCAGGGAAGTGATATTGCTAAAAGGCTAAACTGGGGAGAACTTTGGGAGAGGAGGAGAAGGGAACCTGGAATTGAATACCTTCTGTTTAAAGGACAGCTGCCATGATGGACTTGGAAATTCAGCAACAACAAAACACCCCTCCCATAACCTCATCAGGTTTGTGAGGAAGTTGATTTTACCTCAGGTGTCAGAGGCACAGCATATTTCATGTTGTAGAAAACTGTGCTCTGAGACTATGAGCACTTTGCTGTTTATCTGTCATTAAGACAGGTAAATGAGGCTGAGAGAGGTGCCCTCATAGTAATCCAAGTAGGTGAGTGTGGAATAGAATACAAATTTGGTATATGTTGTTCACTCATTTTTGCTACTCTGTTACCTTCTAAGAATGCTTTAAATTCTTACTGTGCTTAATTTAGACTGATTTACAGTGACATAAGGATGGATTTTATGATCTTGGGTCACTATTTTAATGGATATTTTCTAGTTTCTAATATTGATGTTTCCTTTTTCTTTTCTGAATTGCCTTCCACACAGAGCTTGGAGGACTCCTGAAGTATGTGCGACCCTTCTTGAATTCCATCAGCAAGGCTAAGGCAGCTCGTCTGGTCCGATCTCTTCTTGATCTCTTTCTTGATATGGAAGCAGCAACAGGGCAGGAGGTAAGCTACTTTAATGGCAGAAGGTAGACAATAGGAAAAAAAAAAAAGTCTGTTTCAGTGAAAGAAATGCCTGCCTGCACTGTGGTACTAATGTGGAAGGGATAGCTGGGAGGACAGCTCAGGACTTATCATGTCAGTTTCTCTTTGTTACAGGGCATTTGATACTTTGGGTCTGTTCCATGCTTTGCTTTGTAAGTGGAGATTGTCAGTGGTCCCTGGAATCCTCATTACATCAGGGTCACAAACTGATTCTTGTCTTTGAGGTATTGTATTGCCACACCTTTGTAATGTTTTCTGTGTCTGTGGTACCTTTCATTCTGTGTCACAAAGCTCCCTGTGAGCACTAAATAAGTCTTGTGGCATTCCTTCTTGGCGTGTTTTGTACTGCGTATATGCCTTTCTGGAGGGGTGAGCATCCATCTGTTTGTGTCTCATCTGTGCAGAAGTGACTCTGGTGTACCTGTACATGTCCTCTACAAGTTTAGACCAGACCCTGAACCGTACTGAAGAGTGCCTCTTTGGAATCAGCCTCTTCTGAACTTTTCAAAGATATATTTTCTGCAGTTCAGGAGGAGACACTACCAAAGTTAAAACTTACTCAGTAAAAAGCAGCAGATTCAAGTAGGATAGATTATGGTTGAATCTGTTTGTAGGAAGAACATAGTTGTCTTTCCTATAGGTACATTGCTCAGTATTCACTGAGTGTGGGCTATGTGTTAAACATAGTTACATGGGATTATATTTATAAAAACATAGTGACTGCTCTCATGGGGATTATATTTTAATAAGGAAGGCAGACAATAAACAAATATATAATATGTCAGGTAATATAAGGACAAGGGTAGGAATTGCTGGTTGGTTATATGTCTAATTGTTTGCTCTGGCCCCTGTGGGTGTATAAATAAAAGGTATGAAAGGGCACAGTAGCATTCTGAGTAAATAATGAGGAATTTTAGAAATCTAGGACATAGGGATCCCACTTTGAAATCAGGTCTTTGGTAAAATCTGCTTTCTTGCCTTAATGATTCTTTGAGGCCTAGTTTAAGCACCATAAACTAACTTTATTTGTAGAAAATTCATTTGTAGAGAAGTCTTCCAAATTTGTGGCAGCACTCTGTTTCGTGATAGTAAATAAAAAATAGTTAATATTTAGATGGCTTTTTTTTGTTGTTGTTTTTTAAAGATTTTATTCATGAGAGACAGAGAGAGAGAGAGAGAGAGGCAGAGACACAGGCAGAGGGAGAAGCAGGCCCCATGCAGGAAGCCCGATGTGGGACTTGATCCTGGGTCTCCAGGATCACTCCCTGGGCTGAAGGCGGTGCTAAACCACTGAGCCACCTGGGCTGCCCTAGATGGCTGTTTTTTTTTAAACCAAAGCATTAGAAATATTTTTATGAATAATTTAAAAGAAAAAGTGATTTTAAAGGGATGTTAGTCTTATCTAACCTTAACTTTTCTTTTATTGTACTTGTTCTCATGAAAAAGTGACACCATCTTTTGTTTGAAATGGGATGCCTTATAATGAGTGGACCAAGAAACCTTAGTTTGAAATAGACTGATACATGGTACTTGCAACTTTTTAGGCAGAAAAAAATTAGTTAACAAAGCTGCTTTTTTGCACAGTGAAGTCTCCAGAATTTGTCCCTTACCATAGCATAGAGTTGGCTCAGTGGATGGAACTGCATTTGTGTAACAAGCAGTTCTACTCCTTTGTGGAGGTCCATTAAATCATAATTTAGCCCTCCTCTCCTGTCATTGTTAGTGGGGTTTACTAGCCTTTATCATGTGTCTCTGTGTCTGGTTAGGCCTTCCTGTCTAAAATATCCTGTCTGCTTTACTTTTCTTCATAATTTATTTTCCTTTTTAACATCTGTTTCCTCCTTAGAATAGAAGTTCCCTGAGGATAGCTACTTTGCCCCATCCAGTGCTGTGTCCTCAGCACTTAGAATAGTTTGGCCCAGAGGAGTTACAGAATAATATTTGTTGAAGGAACGTGTGTATAATGCCTTCCCTGTGGTAGTGGTTGACGCTTAGGAGGTACTTTGTTGAAATAAGACAAAAATTTAGTGACTTGAGATACAAGTGTTAAGTGTGGTTACTGCATTTCTCTAGGTGAGTCAAGGTCTCTGACTTGGATATATTGGAGTTATGTGTTCATCTTGGAACATCCTAGGTTCTTTTAAAATTCTTTCATTGAGTGATGGGAAAGGATAGAGGAGCAAAGTTATAGGTCACTGTAATAGTAGTATTGTGGCTTGAGGCAAAAGAAGTTTGCGAACGTTGTTGAAAAAAAGCTAGGAGTTGTATTGGGGAGTTTGGTACCCAAGAGGATGGAGGAGGAGGGTATTTTCCTTGCCTTTTTCTGCTTGGGAACTAACCATAAGTTGGATAGGTCTACAAAACAGTTTTCAGTTTGTTGTATTTCAAAAGGTGATAAGAAATCAGATTAGGATTGAATCAATTGCAGCACTAAGCTTTAGAGCCTAGAAAGAAAAGGGGTGGAGTGGGAGAGTGAGGATGGGGTGGTTGGCAAGGGGAGGGGAGTAGAGAATTGGGTTGAGGAGGGGACTGAGCCAGACCCTTTCCAAATAGTGAACTGAAATCTCAAAATTAACCTTACCTTTCAGGGATCTCCAGGTAGTTGCCCAAGAGAAGCCATTTTTGTATAGTCTAACTGCAGTAACAGTAGCACGTTTTAAGAAACCTGACATTGAGTCCTGTTATTGAAACAGTTATTTCTGTGGAAAAAAGGAGTTTGTGTTAGAGAATTTCAGACTTGGAATAGTAGTTACTATTCTCCTATTAGGATTTAGTTAATAAGGCATTTTAAAAAATGGTTAAGTGTATTGATTTCAAACTTAAATGTCTGATTTCTATCACATTAAGCTTTAAGCTTTTGTACTCAAATAAAGGCTTTCTCCAGAAGCAGGGGCTTCTCAAATCTTCTTACCCCTTTATCAGTCATTGTTAGCATTAACCAAGCGCAGAGCCTCAAACAAAATAGTTGTATAGCAAGGCCAGTGGCCTTTAAAATTTTTCCTTAGAATTGAGGTGCTGGCTTCACCAATTATAGTACTAGATAGTGCAAAATTACGCACCCTGTAAAGGATAACAGTTTCTCCGTTCAGTTTGTGAAAAATCCCTGCTCTAGGAGAAATGTCAGTACTGACTTGACAAAAGCATGGAGATAGGGTCAAGTTCTGATTCCAGCAGCTGATATGCGACCTTGAGTGAGCCACTTCACATCTGGACTGTCAGGGAAATGGGGACAGGTGAGATGATGGATTAGAATTCAGTGTTTCTTAACTAGAGACCTACATCTGGGTGGCCAGGCTGTATTCCAGACAACTTGAGTCAGGAGCCGTGGCATCCATTTTTGTATTCTTTGAAAAAGCTCCCTGGATAAAATTGGGATGGTAAGCATTTCTAAGCCCTCCCAAGACATGTAGGACTATCAAGGACTCTTGTATTTTTGTTATTAAACCCATTCAGCAGATATTTTCAGTTCCATTCATGTCATGAACAGAGATCTTATGAGTTTGGCTTTTCAGAACATAACTCTCAAAACTCTGAAATGGTGCTTGGCTTGCTTTTATTTTAGTTTTCATAGAATTTTTAATGAGGTTGGTTGAGTTTAGCACTGGAGATTAAGTAGCCACCAGAGGGCTTCAGTGAGTTACAAAGGTTCCGTTGAGTATCTCATTGGTGAATCCTCCAAATTACCATATAATGTCATCTGTTTATTTACTGAACTTGGACTTAGGATCTAAAGACAGAAGATCTGTCTATTTGAATTATATTCTGTTCCTTTTCCTTCCTTATAATACTTCTTAAGAGAGCTCTGGAAGTACGTAAAGGCATGTTGTTTTAGCAATGAGTTCTCCAGAAAGTTCAGTTTCTTTTTATACTATGCTTTGATTAGGAATCTTTTTTTTTTTTTTAAGATTTTATTTATTCATGAGAGACACACACAGAGAGAGAGAGAGGCAGAGACACAGGCAGAGAGAGAAGCAGGCTCCATGCAGGGAGCCCGGTGCAGGACCCGATCTGGGGTCTCCAGAATCAGGCGCCGGGCTGAGGGCAGTGCTAAACCGCTGAGCTACCCAGGCTGCCCTGATTAGGAATCTTAATACAAAACTTGCAGTAATAGAGTGATGTAAGATCTGCAGTACTTATATGCACTTTCTCAAAGCTGATATGTCACAGATACCTGATGGCATGTAGACTCTCTAGCATAGAACACTGCTTTAAATCACTTACTTTGCATGTTCTCTCACTGCTTGGGTGGCAGATAGAACTGAGGGTGCAAAGCACCTTTATTATTATTTTTATTCATTCATTCATTCATTTTTTTTTTTTTAAGTAGGCCCTACACCTAATGTGGGGCTCGACCTCAGGACCCTGAGATCAAGAGTCACATGTTCTACCAACTGAGCCAGCCAGGTGCCCCCAAAGCACCTTTAAATAAAGCTTTAAAGTCCTTTTAAGTGTTAGGCTAATTCTGCTTTCTTTTTACTTCCTCTAATATGTGCTAAATGTATTGTATTATGATGATGAATTGGTTAGTTGCACTTCTTAGTATCGGAAAGGAAAGAGCCAGCTGGGCCTTTTCAGTCTTACAAGCAACTGTTAGGAATAAGAGTCTCAGTCTGAGGCTTTTTCCCCTTCATTACCAGTGGGTTCAGATTAACACATTGAGTTATTATTTGCAAGTATTTAGGGAGAAATTTCTGCTTTAAAGATTTCTCAGCCATTGTAGAAATCTGTATTCCAGGCTATATATTGGAAGTTCTGGGTCCCTCCTGGGAAGGTAGAAGAGGAATCTTGAAGGTGAAGCTCTTTTTCAAAAGATCACAACCTAAGCACAAAGATACATTATGTCTAAAAAGCCAAGTTAATTCTCCATTATATAACCATTACACAGTGAGATACTGTAGATCAAGGCATGTCCCCTGAGACATTAAATAGAGCAACATGGGTAATAGATAAGGAGGGAATTGAAGCTGTTCTCCAAAGCATGGTTTGTGGGAAGAATGTGAAGACATAATATTGTATGTACTGTCTCTCTGTTGTAGGTTGAATTGTGTTTAGAGTGCATCGAATGGGCCAAGTCAGAGAAACGAACTTTCTTACGCCAAGCTTTGGAGGTATGTGCCTGCGTTAATACTACTTTCAGGTCTCTAGGCATTAGACAGACTGTGAATGTAAGTAACATCATTCCGATCAAAAGTATTTTCAGTAATTTTGTATTATCCAGGCACCCAAAGATCATTGATAATAATCCCACTCATGAAAATACTCTGGTTGAAGTTTTGAGACAGACCTGCTGTGTGACTCAGAGAAGTAAACAGCAGGACAGTAAAGTTAAGTCAGTCAGTCACTGGTCATAGTAGCAGATAATACCATGGGCTAGATCATTTCTTAGGTTGGATTTGATGCTCTCTCCAGGACTTGTGTATTCAGCAGTAACAGTTCTGTGACTGTCAATCTTTGATTTCTTTCTTTGGCTTTTTCTTTCTTTCTATCAGTCAATGCCTTTTCTCTTTCCTAGGCAAGACTGGTGTCTTTGTACTTTGATACCAAGAGGTACCAGGAAGCATTGCATTTGGGTAAGTAAGCTGGTAGAAAGTAATAAGGCATCCTAGCTGGCAAATGTATTCTGAACCTGGCCACTCTTAACTAGTTATGTATTAATAATTTATGTTCTGCCTACTTCTTTTTTTTTTTTTGTTAATTTTTTTATTTACTCATGAGAGAGAAAGGCAGAGACATAGGCAGAGTGAGAAGCAGGCTCCCTGTGGGGAGCCTGATGTGGAACTTGATCCCAGGACCCTGGGATCACGACCTGAGCCAAAAGGCAGATGTTCAACCATTGCACCATTCAGGTGCACCTGTTCTGTCTACTTCTAAGAGGGATTTAAAGTGGCTTACATTTACTGAATCTGTCGTGGAGAAATGCCATTTGGAAGTTCTAAGTAAGTAACCAAAGTTTATCTGTCAAATTTAGAAAGCAAAAGGGTCAAACTGCAAGTATTTTACTATTACATTTATTATACTTGTTTATAATTACACTTAACATCTATTTTAAAACTCAACAAATTGGGAAGCTAGTGGTTGAGCGTCTGCCTTCAGCATGATCCCGAGGTCCTGGGATTAAGTCCTACATTGAGCTTCCCACAGGGAGATGGCTTCTCCCTCTGCTTGTGTCTCTGCCTCTCTGTCTCTGTCTCTCTCTCTGTTTCTCATGAATAAAAATCTTAAAAAAAAAAAATTCAAGAAATTAATTGATGCAAATATATATGGTAGCTAGAGTGAGCTGACTAAAGCTTTTCTGCTGTGTGGCCTTTAAAAACCCTAAAAGACTTTGCCTGCTGCATTTTTTTTTTTTTTAATGGTAGATTTGGACTATTTTTCCCAGATGGAAGAACATGGCTTCTCATGATCTATTAAGCTGAAAAAATTGCCAATATTCAGTTTTTATCCTGCAAAATGATATTGCATGTGGTTCAAATAGTAGCATTAATCAAATAAATTTTTTTTAAAGTTTAATGTATTTAAGTAATCTTTACACCCAATGTGGGGCTTGAACTGATGACCCTGAAATCAAGAGTTGCATGCTCTTCCATGATCAAGTTCATACCGGCTTCAGGTGGGCCCTCCATCCAATGACTGGCATTTTTATAAGGAGAGAGGGATTTGGAAACACACAGAGGAGAGGCAACCATGGGGTGACACAGGTTGAGACTGGTGATTCTAGGGGATTTCCTGCAAGCCAGGGAATACCAAGAAGAGCTGGCCACCCCCAGGAGCTAGGAAAGCATTATGGCACAGATTTTCCTCGGAGCCTTAGAAGGGAATGTGGCCATGCTGGCACCTTGGTTTCAGACTCCCAGCCTCCAGATCTATAAGAGAATAAATTTCTGTTGTCTTAAAAAAAAAAAAAAAAGCCAGGCACCCTCCTCCCCCAAAAGTAACAGTTTTATCGAGTTGTAATTCATAGACCAATAAAATTTCACCCTTTTCAAAGTGTATGAGCCAGTGATTTTAACTATATTCATAGTTGTACAGTCATCACCACAATCAGATTTTAGAACATTTTCATCCCCCGGAGAGAAACCTTGTACCCATGTACCTGTTCGTTATCATTCCCATTATTCCCTACCCCCTGCCAGGCAACCACTAATCTACTTTCTGCTTCTATTGGATATGCCCATTTGGACATTTCATTTAAATACAGTCCTGTAATATGTGGTGTTTGTGACTGGCATCTTTCACTTAGCATGTTTTCAAGGTTTGTACATGTTATAGCATGTATCACTGCTTTATTTGTTTGTATTGCTGAATACCCATTGTGTGGTTATGCCACATTTTATTAGCCATCTTTGTGTAGGGGTAAAAGTCGTATCTTGAGGTTTTGATTTGCATTTCCCTAATGACTAGTAATGTTGAGCATCTTTTCATGTACTTATTGGACATTTATATGTCTTTGGAGAAATGTTTATTCAATCTTTTGCTTATTTTTTAATTGGGTTGTTTGTGTTCTTATTGTTTATTCTGGATACAAGTCCTTTACCAGATATGTGATTTGCAAACCCCCCCCCCTTTATGAATTGCTTTTTTTACTTTCTTGAATAGTGTCCTTTGAGGCACATTCTAATTTAAAACATTTATGTATGTATGTATGTATGTATGTATGTAAAATATTTTAGGGAGAGAAAGAGAATGCATATAGGCGTAGGGGTGCAGGGGGGTTAGAGGGAGAGGGAGAGAGAAAATCCTAAGCAGGCTCCATGCATGGAGCCTGATGCAGGCCTTGATCTCAAAGCCCTGAGATCATGACCTGAGCCAAAATTGAGAGTTGAATGTTTAAGTGATTGAGCCACCCAGGTGCCCATAAGTCCTGTTTATTTTTTTGTGCTTATGCTTTTGGTATCATACTTAAGAAATCGTTGCTAATCCCAGATCCTGTGTTTAAGGGTTTAGCTCTTACATTCAGGTTGTTGATTTCTTTTTTTCTTTTTTTTTAAGATTTTATTTATTTATTTGTCAGTGAGAGAGCACAAGTAGGCAGAGTGGCAGGCAGAGGGAGAAGAAGAAGGAGGCTCCTCGCTGAGCAGAGATCCTGGGATCATGACCTGAGCTGAAGGCAGATGCCTTAATGACTGAGCCACTCAGGCACCCTGGGTCTTATGATTTATCAGTCATTATTTATTTATTTCTATATATGGTACAAATCTGTTTGGATTGGATTTTCTCATCTGAGGTGGGAAGAAGGTGTATTTGGAGAGCATTGGCATGTCCCGAACTCTTGCCTTGCCCAACCCACCAGCCTTAGTGCCTGCGATTTTTTATGCAATCGTATAATTGCTAGACAGGAAAAGAATGATATCTAGTGGCTGTCTGAACCAAATAACTAGTTTCAGCATGTTCTGGGTGGAGATTGTCACTGTATTCAAATCTGAAGAAGCTTATAGGACTTTGGGGTCTAATGTCATTAGTATGCCAAAAACTTCAAAGAGATCTGTGTTTCTCTCTTTTTTTTTTTTTTTTTTTTTTTTGAGATCTATGTTTCTCTTTGGGAAGATAGCACATAGTAAAAAAAAATACAATTCTCACAAGTAGACTACCTCTCTTTGAGTTCAGGCAGGTTTCTTTATCCTGAGTGTTCTTATGAGGGTGGGAGAGTAAGATGTTATAGTATTAAGGTATTAAGATTATGGATAACAAAGGGGTATATATTTTTTCCTGCTCCAGGTTCTCAGCTATTGCGGGAGTTGAAAAAGATGGATGACAAAGCCCTTTTGGTGGAAGTACAGCTTTTAGAAAGCAAAACATACCATGCCCTGAGCAACTTGCCGAAAGCCCGAGCTGCCTTAACCTCTGCTCGAACTACAGCAAATGCTATCTACTGCCCTCCTAAATTGCAGGCCACCTTGGATATGCAATCAGGTAACACCCTAGCTGCTCATGTGATGTTTTCTTAAAGATCTTTTTATATCACAGTGGGGAATGGGGGAATGTCAGGATAGAGAATGTAATTAGCTGATTCTGCTCAAACTCAGAGAAACCCAATTAGAAGAGTACCTTCCGGGCAGCCCTGGTGGTGCAGCGGTTTAGCGCCGCCTACAGCCCAGGGCATGATCCAGGAGTCCTGGGATCCAGTCCCATGTCAGGCTCCCTGCATGGAGCCTGCTTCTCCCTCTGCCTGTGTTGTGTCTCTGCCTCTCTCGCTCTCTGTGTGTCTCTCGTGAATAAACAAATAAAAATATTAAAAAAAAAATACTGTGATGGGCAAGGCAGCCTAATTGTTAGAGCCAAGACCCTTACAGGTTTTTTTTTTTTTTTTAAGATTTTATTTATTTATTCATGAAAGACACACAGAGAGAGAAAGGCAGAGACGTAGGCAGAGGGAGAAGCAGGTTCCAGGTGCAGGGAGCCTGATGTGGGACTTGATCCTGAGACCTCAGATCACGCTCTGAGCCAGGGGCAGGTGCTCAACCCACCACCCAGGCATCCCGACCTTTACAGGTTTAAAAATCTCCCTTAACCTGTATCTTAGTCACTCACTTAAAGGGTACCACTTCTCCATGGTTGGACTAACCTAAGTCTCTTGTCACAGCTTGGAAGCCTTGGTAAAGGATGTTGGACTTTTCCAAAGGGTGTCAGATCAAGGCTAAGGAAAGTCTCCTCCACTATCCCCCATTTCAGTTGAATGTAGTGGATACCTTTCTTTTTTTTCTTTTTTTTTTTTTTTAAGATTTATTTATTTATTTATTCATGATAGAGAGAGAGGGAGGCAGAGACACAGGAGGAGGGAGAAGCAGACTCCATGCCGGAAGCCCAACGTGGGACTCGATCCTGGGACTCCCGGATTGCACCCTGGGCCAAAGACAGGCGCCAAACCGCTGAGCCACTCAGGGATCCCCAGTGGATACCTTTCTGATGGAGTGTGAATATTGGGGCTCAGAGGTCATGCCTGTTTTTTGTAGTCAGCAGCTTTTATTAGTCATAATTTATCATCATTATGGATGGAACACTGGATTTGGAGGCAGAAGGCTAGTATAAATCCTGGCGTTACCTCCCTGGGATGTTTTCTCCGTGTTTGCATAACACAATGCCTGTACTACTTGCTTATCAGGTATTGTGAATATCAAATAGCTTGTATTGTCAGTCAGAGAGGAGGAGCAGAAGCTCTACAAACCACCTTTCCTTGGTTGAAATTTTGGTTCTGTCAATTTGATTCTGTCAAATTTTGGTTCTTTGCGACTTTGGACAGGTTACTTAATTTGTCTTTAGGTCATCTCTAAAATGGTGATAATAATAATACCTCCTCATAGGATTGTGGTGAAGATTCAGTGAGATGATAAATGTGAAGCTCTTATAGCAGTCCTCCCTTTAACCAATATTGGCACTTTAAGATTTTATTTGAGAGAGAGGGAGAGAGTGAACGCACGAGTGGGCAGAGGGGCAGAGTGAGAAGGGAGATCATTACCTGAGCGGAAGGTAGGCTCTTAACCTACTGAGCCACCCGGGTGCCCCTGGCACTTTTTTAAAGCTGCTGTCCTTTCATTATGCCCTTCCTTCAGGGACAAGAGATGAATTTGCATTGGATTTCACAGAGGGAAAATAGAGGCCATGTTTACATGAGCTCTTTCCTTTTTCTTCTCTAGAATTTGTATCACAGCTCAGTCTACTCCTTATTAGGAATGATTCTTTTACCTTTGTTCTATTCTGTCTTCAGTCTTTCTTCTTTATTTGGATCTTCCTCTTAATCCTTTAGTTGCATTGGCTCAAAAACACAGGCTCTTTCTCTTTTGTAAATTGCTGTCTTCTTTCTGTCAAGTTTCTTGGAAAAGTTCAAAGAGTATCCTTACTTTGAGGTCTCTATTGACTCCTTGAAAGAATTAATAAGTCCCTTAGAACCTCTTGACTTTTGGGGAGAAGTTAATCCTTTAGAACACTTTAGGCTTGACATCACTGTCTTCTTGGTTCTCCTCCGTTGATTAACTATCCATGGTCACACTTTGCCGTTTCCTTTCCTCTTCCTTCTGACTTTTAAATTTTAAGTGTGTCCTCAGTGTTTTCTTAGTTGTTTTCTTTTCCTGTTCTCTGTTTCCTTTCTAAAATGCCGTACTCACCCATGACTTTAGCTGCTACATGCCACTAGTAGTTTCCTCACCTACATCCTCAGTAGCTTTCCTCGCTCCTAAATTTTATTTTATTTTATTTTTTTAAAGATTTTATTTATTTATTCATAGAGACACACACAGAGAGAGAGAGGCAGAGGCACAGGCAGAGGGAGAAGCAGGCTCCATGCAGGGAGCCTGACGTGGGACTTGATCCAGGGTCCCCAGGATCAAACCCCGGGCTGCAGGCAGCGCCAAACCGCTGCGCCACTGGGGCTGCCCTCTCCTAAATTTTAGATCCAGATTTCCAGCTGCATAATGGACATATATACTTAAATGCCTTAGAAGAGTCTTAGCCTCAACATGTCAAAAAGCAAAATTATTATCTAACTCTTCCCTCAACCTTTTTTTCTATTCAAGTTAATGGTTTATATATATATATATATATATATATATATATATATATATATATATATATTTATTTATTTACTTACTTATTTATTTATTGTTGCTCAAGCTATTGTCTTTGGAGTAATTTTGACTCTTTTTTTCTCTTCACCCCTCATATCCAGTCAGTTGCTAGATCAGGTTGAGTCTGTCTCCAAACCTACCTTTTCTATTCCATCTCTACAGTCACTACTATAATTGGAGCAGTCTTCTGCTGATCTGTCTCTGAGCCCTTTTTCCAGTCCACTGTTTTTTTATTGGCCCCAAAGTCATTTTTCTCAAGCACAAATCAGATCATTTAACACCTTTGTTTGAAATTCTCCAGTGGCTCCCCATATCCCCAGGCTACATTTTATTCTAACATGGTATGGAAAAGGAAGGCATCTTTTCATTTTCATCAGTCACCAAATGACTTCATGTGCTCTTGTTTTTGTGCCTTTTCTGTATTTTGTCTTCTTTGCATGGAAATTCCCCTTTGCATCTATCCCCTTGGTAAACTCCCATGCACCCTTCCAGGTCCAGTTCATATGTCTAATCTAATCTGTAATCCTCTTGAGTGCTTTTTTTTTTTGGACTTCTCTCAAAGCTATATTCTTTTGTATATATTATGGCAGTAATCTCATTTTGGTGACCATCTTTCCCCACTGTGAGACTATGTTGTTGCTATTTTGTTTTAAAATAATAAACCTCATATACTAGCCATGATGCTTGGAGTTCTAATGTGGGCCCTATTAATGTATTTGGGAAAGCAGTATACTGGTTCATGGGCCTTATTTTACTTTTTTTTTTGGCCAATCTTATTGTGTGGTGTGTTGTTTTCTTCTAGCTCTAGACCAGGAGGTATGGGGAATGGGAATTTTTCTCTTTAGAACAGTAGTGAAGAAGGGTCTGATTCCTTTAGCTTCAAAATGAGAGGCTTCTTGGGTAGAGTAAAAGTATTGGGGTATGGCATATATCACTCAGTAAATGGTATTAAGTCCGAAGTTCCCAGATGGTGTGTAGGCACGCAGCTATGTGATAGGTGGGTTAAAAATGTGCTGAAATGTTGTTCCCTTGGGTCATGTGTAAACAATCTCATCCTTTTACTTCAAGGTGCTGAATACTTTCTCAGTGTATCTCAATGTGAAAAATGTCGGGGAAAACTGTGGTAAATGAGTGGGGCTGAGGTCTGTAACCTCATAAGGGGCTAAAGCAGAATTAGAATTGATATACGCTTTGAGGACTCAGATGCCTCCCAAGCTAGAAGGAACTAAATTTCATATTATCCCAAGTGATAGCACAGTTGGAAGTACTAGCAAGTTTAATCAAAGTTAGCCTTTTTGAGCGCAACCCAACTTCTTTTCTTTTCTTTACTTTACTTTTCTTTTCCTTTTCTTTTTTTCTTTTCTTTTTTTTTGCAACCCAACTTCTAAACAGTAGAGAATTGTTTATAGAAACTATGATATCTTAGCCTAAGGAAGTGTCCAGTTAAATTAATTTCATGGATCTGGCATTATATGAAATCTATATTGATTGCATCTAAGCAAAAGCACATCCATAAATGACAAATACAACGAGAGCAAAAGAAGTTGGATTTTTTTTTTTCTCTTATGAGAGCTGCTTACATACAAAAATGTCAAGCTTAAAAATGGTCTCTTAAAGAAATATTGTTAAAACAAGTTATTCAGGCAGTCCAGGGATGTTTGATTCAGCTTCCTAATCTATGAGGGTGATGTCCTGGAGGGTAACTATGGCCTTTTCTAGTGGCCTTAGAAGATAGCAGAACCACAGTAGTGTAAAGAAGCATGGGGAAAGATGTTGGTGCATGGTTTTTAGGATCCCCTTTAAAAGGGTCTCTAACCTCTTTGGGATTTATGTTGTCAAGATGACATTGAACTGGGAGACTAAAGACCTGGGTTCTAATCCCAGCTTTCACCACTAGCTGGCAGTGACTTTGGAACAGGTCCTTTTATCCTTTCCTGACCTCATCACTAAGTAGAGAGGGTTGTGTTGGATTTTGGAGGCCCTTGCTGTGATCTTTTTATTTTTTATTTATTTATTTTTATTTATTCATGAGAGACACAGAGAGATAAGTAGAGACACAGGCAGAGAGAGAAGCAGGCTCCCTGCGGGAACCCTGATATGGGACTCGTTCCCAGGACCCCGGGATCATGCTCTGAGCTGAAGGCAGACGCTTAGCCACCGAGCCACCCAGGTATCCCCTTTGCTCTGATCTTTGATGGGTCTATTATTTCATAATGGTTTTTACTTCTTTATTTCAATGCCCAGGTATTATCCATGCAGCAGAGGAGAAGGATTGGAAAACTGCATACTCCTATTTCTATGAGGCGTTTGAGGGTTATGACTCCATTGATAGCCCCAAGGCCATCACATCTCTGAAGTACATGTTGCTCTGCAAAATCATGCTCAACACGTAGGTGCACGTTAATTTGTGGCTATGAGAACTCAAGTTCTTCACCTCTGTTTCCTGCCATGCAGACCTGGCTTGCACAGGGAGTTGGGGCTGGTTCGAAGTAGCAGCTGCTGTCTCTGGTGCTGGCTGATGTAGAGTGGGAGGATTGAAGGTGTTCCAGAGCACTTTTGCTTCCTAGTCTTTGAGAATCGGGGAGACAGATTAGATAAATCTCCTTTCCAGACTTTTGGAGTGTTCATATCATCCTGTTAATTATTCTGACCAGGCAGTTGCTGAGCACCAGAGAGCCTAGAAACAGTTTAGTGTAGCACTGGCCAACTGGGCCACCCAGAATGGGGTGAGTTAAGTATGAGTGAGGCTAGGGAACAACAGCAAGTAGGATAAATGTTTTTATAAGGAATTCTGCAGAACTTATCTATATTCTGTGGGAATAAGTGTGATATTGACCAGGACTTTTTGGATCTTTGGATTACACAGGGGTTGTGTTTTAACAAGACCTGTTGTACTGGGATTTGACTTACATTTATCATTCTCCCTGTTGGGTCTGTTAACTTTTGGTACATTCAGTGTGGCTTTCTTTTTAATGCTGGAGTTTTTCTACTCTTCAGTGCTGAGCTTGGGCCTAGAGTGGAGAAAGCCTGGCTTCTGTGAGGTGAGGGACATACGGGTTTAGGGGTGGGGACTCTTACCTCCATGAGCAGTCATCTCAGTGGAATTCTGAGAAAAAGAAATTTGCCTAAACTTATACTTAGAAGTATAACATCCTGGAGTAGTGACCAAGTATGTCTTTTTTCTTTCTAGCCCAGAAGATGTCCAGGCTTTGGTGAGCGGGAAGCTTGCACTGCGGTATGCGGGGAGGCAGGTAGGGAATACCTTGACTGCAGTTATGATCTCTGCCCACTGTTGAGGCCAGCATGTTGTCAGTCATGATGCCTGGTGAGACCAGTGCTTTTCAGTCTCAATTCTGTATTCTCCATGTCACCTTCCACTCCTCCCGCCACCCTTAAGTCCATTCTGTGTATTTTCTATACTGGTCAATTCTTAGTGTTTGATGCTTTTATAGACATCAGGTGGTTTGAGGGAGTTATAGAACTGAACTGAGGCATTTGTATGAGTTAGGCTACCTTTAGCTTTGACCAAAAAATTTATCTGTCTTGAGCCTGACTTGTAAACTTAACATGTGCAGAATATGAAAACTTGGATTCTCCAAGAGTCTGGAACCTGGTAAAGTCTGGTGTACTTTAGGGAGGTGCTTTAAGAAGGTCAAAGTGCTTGGTGCAGAAACTAGGCTTTGATGGCTCACCCAAGGGCTTTTGAGTATACCTTCCCACTCATGTCTTGAGTTTTGAGTGTGGTGCAAGAGGCATTTGAAAGTAGGTAACTCCTTTTGTGCCTGAGTAGGTATGAGTATGACCTGTGTAAAGGAGGACTCAGATACCTGGACCATGCCTTCTCTGTACTTTGTTGGATTATCACTAGTAAAGTAAAAGTAATCTTTCTAGATTTCAAATGCAGTTGTCTCTGAACAATAGACTCATGAGCTCTTTGGAGGAATGGCCGCAACAGATGGTTTCTTCTTTCTCTACAAGTGGCCCTGGTTTGGGGCTCCTACTTTTGACCACAGGTATAGTCGTTATTACAAAAGTGAAGGACTCACTGCCCTATCTAGAATCAGAATTGAAGACATGGGCTAAGAGAGACCAAGTGTCCAGGACCTAACTATTAAATGATGGAGCCAGACTTTGAACTTGGGTTATCTGGCTTTTCTCATTATGACATTTTTTTCTCTCGGACAAATACTGTGACACACTACACTAATGGTTAGTTTTGCACCATTTCAAACTCTGCCTTATGACATACCATCTTTATGTAAATGCATGGGCTGGTACCAGAGAAGCTACTTCTGGTCATTTGGACCTTGATGACAGCTTTCAAGTAGGAGTTAGGACAGACTCCCAGAAAGATTGTAGATTTCTTGCTGAGTGAACGTGCCTTTTATAATGAGGCTAGAAGTTTACCTCAACCACTGATTGCACCTTCATCTCTCTATGGCACTTTAACATTGAGTATATAATATGTAGAATTTTGGTGTCTCAACCCTAATGAAAGTAGATCTTGGCTCTTGCTCTGTACCAAACCTAGCAGAATGAGACTTGGAAGCACAGGTATGACCAGGTCTAAGGGCAAGAAAGTCAGTGGGCTTTGGGAATAAGGAGCCTTGGAGGAGGGGGAAAGAGATCACAGTTCTCTGGTCATTTTTTCTTTTAGCTTGTCCTCTTTGGCGAATGCCATATAAGGGCTTCTTTTTCTTTTCTTTTCTTTTCTTTTCTTTTCTTTTTCTTTTCTTTTTCTTTTCTTTTCTTTTCTTTCTCTCTCTTTTTTTTTTAAATTATTTATTTATGATAGTCATACAGAGAGAGAGAGAGGCAGAGACAAGGCAGAGACACAGGCAGAGGGAGAAGCAGGCTCCATGCACCGGGAGCCCGACGTGGGACTCGATCCCGGGTCCCCAGGATCGCGCCCCGGGCCAAAGGCAGGCGCCAAACCGCTGCGCCACCCAGGGATCCCTTCTTTCTCTTTTCTTTTCTTCTTTCTTTTCTTTCTTTTTTTTCTTTTTTTCCTTTTTTTCTATTTCCTAGTATTTTTAAGTCATTTCAGATTTCAAAGGGAGACTGGTGGCACACAGTGGTGGTGGTCTAGCTTTTCTTCCAGGCCTCTGAAGAACATTTGTGGGGTGGGTTCTTCCTTGTAGCCAGAAGTTGTGTGGACATAGCATACTGCTTAAGGCATATATTGGATGGGATGTGAATGTACAGAATAGATCACTGTCACTGTTTTTCTCTTTACTCTTAGACAGAAGCATTAAAATGTGTGGCTCAGGCTAGCAAGAATAGATCACTGGCAGATTTTGAAAAGGTAAGCAGGGTATTGGGTTGGTAGGGAATGGGTGGAGGAGAGGGGCATTTGCTTAAAAAAACTCTTTATTTGTAAATAATTATAGTTTCATAAGAATTTTCAAAGACTGTACCCAATGATCCCATGTATTACTCATCCAGTTTTCCCCAGTGGTTGCATTTTAATTATAGTGCAGTATCAAAACCTGGAAATTTTATACAACAAAACTTGTTGAGTTGTAGTACCTCATTTTTATATAGTACCTTTCAGTTTCAAAAAGTTCTTTTATCTGAGCGCCTGGTTAAGTGTCTGACATGATCCTTGGGTCCTGGGGTCGAGCCCCATGTTGGGCTCCTGCTCATCAGGAATTCTGCTGCTCCCTCTTTCGCTGCTTCGTGCTCACTCTTGCTCTACTCTCTCAAATAAATAAAATCTTTAAAAAAATGTTCTTTCATCCTTTTTCACTTGGATTTTTTTCTTCTCTCTTTTTTTTTTTTAAGATTTTTTATTTATTTGAGAGCAGGGTGAGTGAGAGAAAACATGAGTCGGGTGGAAGAGGGAGAGGAAGAAGCAGACTCCCCTACTGAGCAGGGAGTCTGGTGCAGGGGCTCAATCCCAGGACCCTGGGATCATGACCTGAGCAAAAGGCAGATACTTAATGACTGAGCCACCCAAGCTCCCTGTCACTTAGATTTTTCACAACAAACCTCTTCTCTGCATTTTATGGTTGAGGGAGCTGAGCCTATGGTTCAGGGAGAGTGCTTGAAGCCCCACAGCTCACGTGTCAGGCCTCAGTGCCAGGCCTGGCACTTGTTTTGCAGGCCATGGTCATAGGGTTTCCTTCAACTCCAGCAGTGCCAGCTCTGCTTCTCTTGTGGGCATGAGAAAGAGTCTTGCTATGTGCACATGGACCAGAAGACACTTCCCGAGGTTGATGTTCCAGGCTGGCTTTGCCTCCTGTGCCTTTTACTCATTGTTAGCCAAGGTTTGAAAAGGGGAAAAAACATGCCTAAGCAGTAGGGTGAGACTTTGTATATTCTCTTCTGAGCCTCTCTTCTCCTAGTCTCAGTATAATGACCAACTTAAAAACAAATGTAGATCTAGAAAGAAAAACTTAATTGTGGATGGAGGCTAAACCATTTGGCTCTGGCTGTCTCCAAGATTCCACATCTTTGTTGAGCTTTCTTGCCAATTTCACTTCCTTACTTGGCATGATTTGCTTCTTCTCTTAACACCTTGTAGCACAGCTGACATGAGGCTGGATATTTAGACCATTCCTCAAAGTAAATAAATTACATACATGAATAAACAAAGTAGACTAGATCTTTTTATCCTAAAGTTTGGGATGTTTGATGGGGATAAGGGTCTGGGATACATGAGGGCTGAACAAAATTAGGTGTTTTGCTTCCTGTTAACTGCAGAACTATATGCTGATGTGCTTATAAAACTCCATGAGCCAGTTGTGGGATTTAGCATTTCCCATTATTTTTTATTTATTTTTAAAGAGAGAACACAAACTAACACACACGGAGGGGGAAAGGCAGACAGAGAGAATCTTAAGCAGACTCCATGCCCATCCGGACATGGGGCTCAATCTCACGCCCCTAACATCATGACCTGAGCTGAAATCAAGAGTCAGACGTTTAACTAACTGAACCACCCGGGTGCCCAAGCATTTCTCATTATTTAATCGCAGAAAAAAAAATTTTTTTTTCATGGAGACCCTGTTTACTCTTTGGGATACACGTGGAGAACTGCTTGTGTAGTATCGGGCTTACATGGTTTGGGCTGTCAACATGAGGCCTTCTGACAGAAAGGTGGTGCCTAGAAGGGTCTCCATCTTTTAGTTCCTGATGTTTCCTTTCCTTTGCCTTCTGGCATAACTTTTCTTTCATCTCAGATCCTCTAGAGCTTCAGTCAGTTACGTGTTTACAAGGCCCAGCAAACTACTTAGGAAGCTAGGAGTAGCGTGACTTTAGGTGCTTCTCTGTGCCAATCTCTGTGACTGGCTTTCTTGGCAGGCCCTGACAGATTATCGGGCAGAGCTCCGGGATGACCCAATCATCAGTACACACTTGGCCAAGTTGTATGATAACTTACTGGAACAGAATCTGATCCGAGTCATTGAGCCTTTTTCCCGAGTTCAGGTAAGGACCCTCTTGGGGACTCTGATTCTTTGGCTAGCCATCCTGTCTAGTCCCCTCCGTTCCCACGTGTCCAGAATAGGAACTTGCATCCAAGGCTGTGTCTGGTGGGCAAGAAGGCTTGGGCTTTTCTTGCCATAGGAATAAGTGTTGAGGGGATTCTATGGGATGGAGGCCAGTGAGATTGCCCTGCTCATCCTGAGTACAGTCCCCTCCTTGCTTCTGTAGTCACCGTGCATGTGGTAGATATCTGTCTACAGTGGGTATGTGGGACGGGAATGTGTGTTTTCTAATGGTGAGAGGCCTAGGCATGACCAAAGAGTTTGGCCCCACATTAGAGGCAGAAGTAGGACTCTCAGTGTCACTGTCTCTCTGCCTTTTCTTGTAGATTGAACACATATCTAGCCTCATCAAACTCTCCAAGGTAAGGAGTCCTGAGCTTGTCTTGGGGGCAGGGACAGGGAAAGGGGCATGGGGAAGTGGTTAGCATTTGTACTCAATGGGCCTTGTTGGAAAGTCCTCAAACTTCATGGTGTGGCGTGGGGACTGTGAGCTCAGAGCTCGAGTTTCACTGTTGCTGTTTTATTGACAATCTGTTTGCCCTTTTGTACAAAACTTGTGTCAGTGTGATCTCTGACTAGTGGATACCGATCCCTTTAATCATATGCTTTGATTTTAGGCCGACGTGGAAAGGAAATTATCACAGATGATTCTTGACAAGAAATTTCATGGTGAGTAACAGTGGTGAAGCAGTTGAGGCATCATGCTCTTGTTTATCTTGAAAGATGTTCCATTTATTTCACCTGGTAGCTCCCTGGGATCCTCACCATACTTATCCCTGTGATGAGAGTATGCATAATAAATATGCACAAATGGAACACGGAGATGATTTCTGATTCTCCTTCCTGGAGAAAGGGAGGCAGCTAGGGAGCGGGCTGCTTCTCAGGTGCCTTTGTATCTCATCCCTTCATTTACCTAGGTTGCCCTTTTGTTTCCTACAGGGATCTTGGACCAGGGGGAGGGTGTCTTGATTATTTTCGATGAACCCCCAGTAGATAAAACTTATGAAGCTGCTCTGGAAACCATTCAGAACATGAGTAAAGTAGTGGATTCCCTCTACAACAAAGCCAAGAAACTGACATAGGTGAGTGCCGGCTCTGGGACCCAGCCCGGGCAGCGCCGTCTTCTGCCTGTTGAGACTGAAAGCCTCTGGGTGGCCTCGCAGCTTCCCCGATTGACACTGCTCTGTCTTCTCTTGCAGAGTTGGATCTGTAGCGGTCCTTTGGAGAGTGTGTGTGGCGGGAGAGTGAAACCTTTGGGGAAAATGCTAGGAGATTCTTTTTTCTTTTTGTTCTACTTTTCGCTCGGAAAGTTTTTAAATCCTCATTTGGTGCATCTGTATTCCAGCCAATAGGTGTGCCAGTTTTCATGTAATCTTTACTGGCCCAACTTGGGAGTGGGGAAATTGCTTAAAAAAAAAGAAAAAGAAAAAAAAAAGGTTATTCTGAATAAAAGGAAAAAGGCTTACACTACCTAAAGCTGTGCTCTCTGCCTCCTGGGAGAGGGCCGCAAAGCCAGGAGCCTCGTCAACCACTGGGGCTCCTAATCCACCTGCTGGGCGTCACCTCTCCTCCTCTTCAGAATTGGGTGTTTGCCTGACCATCAAAGCAACGACTTTTTATTGTTTGTACTGAACCAAAACAAACAACTGTGTATAGACTGCTATTTTCTTTTTTATTTGAAATGAGGCGTTTTGGTGTTCTTTCCCCTGCCACATGGCCTGTCACCTGCCCTTCCCCCCCCAACAATGGCTCCAGCAGACTGGCCCGAGGGCCCGCCGCCGCCGCCGCCACCACCGCAGCAGCACCTGCACAGCTCCGAGCTGACCTGTGGAGGAATGGGGACGAGGCCAGGAGCTAGTGTCCACAAGGGCCACACGGGAGCAGTGTGGGCCCTCAGGGGGCCTGCTGTGCATGTGGCTCTTTTTAACACAGTAAACTAGATTAGACGTCAGTGTTTTAATTGCCCTCTCTGCTCTTTTCTCTGTCCCTTCTCTTTCCCCTCTCCACCAGGAGACCATCACATGTCTCTTTTCCTCCCTCCTTCCCTTCCAGGGGAGTCAGGCTGTCTGAAATCCATCAGCTTCTCTCCCTGTCCCACTCCTCCTCCTGCTGTCAGATGGATTTAGTCTTTTTTTAACCAAGTGAACATTGAAAATGAGACTGTGGGGTGTGGGTTTTTTTTTTTTTTTCTTTCGTTTTTGTTTTTTAAACCTTTGTTGTTGGGTTTTTGAGCAACCTCATATCCCCCTCCCAGGGAGCTTTATTTACCTCTTAGAAACTGAACGGCTGGGAGGTAGAGCGTTGTATTTCAGCATGCTTTGTGTTATGATGAGATCACGTAGTGAGGCTTTCGTGCCATTTGGGCAGGTGAGCTTCTGCACCTCTGCCGTGCCCAGCGATATTTCTTCCTCCTCATTTTTTTTGTCTTCTCTTTTCCTCCTCCCCTCATGCCTCCTTCCTGCTGGCTTCCTTTTCTCTTTCTTTTCCTTTCTCAGATTATCCTTCCAGGTTTTCGTAATAAATTTATATTTTGTAAAAAGATTTTGTTGTACCAGGTTTTGCATCCTCACTGAATCTGACTGGCTTTTACTTTCCTCTCCAGAATCAGGTTTTTGTTCTCAACATCTCTTCCCATCATGTCCAGTCACTGTTTTGGTTTTGGCACCATCAATATCAAATGTACAAACGGTTCTTGCTAACCAACACCAGGTATATCTGATGTTCAGATGAGTTCCAATAAAAACAATTTTTTTTTTTCAAAAAGTGTCCTTTCTTGAGTGCTGGAGGGCTTCTGAACAAGTCCACACAGCTCAGTAGCCTTCTAGACTGGCCAAAGCTCTGGTACCATGTTTGCTTCATGGGAGACCTTTTGATCTGGGATAAAGTGGAGGGCTTTGAGGAAGAAATTTGATTGGTCAGGTCTGAAATGGGATGTGGTATGCAGGCATCCTCCTGTTTTTCCAAGGCAACATGGTCCAGTGAGGGCATGGGTTCGGGCTGGAAGATCCTCTGCTGGTAGGTAATTGTGATGTGAAGGTTAAAGTCATGCAAGTGCCTGGAGATGCCTGCAGTTGTGGTTTGGTTTTTAGTTGAAATCTTCAAAAGCAGTGAATTTTCATACTACCCCTTGGACCCTGGCTGCATTCTTCTGAGGGGCTCTGCGGCCACTGGGAAGGGGGGTGGGCTCTCAGTGCCAGCTCCACTTGAGTCAGAACTACTTGTTACTGTTTCAGTTTTGTATAGTCTCTGTGTAGTTTCACTTGAGGAAGACTTGCTTGCCTAAAGGACTGTTAAGAACTATTCCAAAGGGATCCAGCCCTGGAGCTGGAGAGGAAGGAGGGTTTCCCAAACCTACTAGGGCAGCCCCAAGATGCTGAGGTGGCAGCAGCCTGTGGCTCCCTTTGTGGGTCTCATGACCTCCTCTAGACCTGTGCTGTCCATGGTGTAGCCACTAGCCACACAGGCCTCTTGAGTCTTTGATATGTGGCTAGTTGGAAGTGTGATGCATTGCAAATGTAAATACAAACCAGATTTTGAAGACAGTATGAAAAAATGTAAAATAGCTCAACTTTTTAAATATATATGTTGAAATATTTTGAGCATAATAGGTTAAATAAAATATATTATTAAAATCCATCTGTTTCTTTTAATTTTTTTAATGTGGCTACTTGAAAATATTCAATTACCTATGTGGCTTGCATTTGTGGCTCACATATTTTTTTGGACAGTGCTGCTCTAGACCTCCAGGGCTGCTTTTCCTCCCTGGCCTCAAGTACTCTGGATCTGGGCACAGTTGAGAGGGTCGGGTGGCCCATAGGCTGGCCTGGGCCCCACTTCTTCACCTAGGGACCCTCCTGGCACCAGTCTTAAGGGTGCTAAGACTTTCTGGTGTGCTAATGAGACAGCCCTGGTGTTGGGAGGAGAGGCTGAGGTGCTTGGCTCTGGAGCACTGCTGCGTGCTAGTTATATAATCTGTGCTGCCCAAAAGGGCCACTAGATGCTGCTCTGTGATCCCTGAAGGAACAAAGCACGGCTGCCTCAGAAGCCAGGGCTTAGCCTAGCTTTATTTGGAGCCCTTTCTGGAGGGTAGCTGGCTGGGGCCTTGCCCTCTCTTTCTTGGGGTGGTATGGGAATGGGGCCATGCAGGGGTCAGGGATTCTCTGGTGACACATGGGAACACCAGCCCAAGAGCGCACATAACCAGCAGGCTGGCCCTTCTGGCAGTGAGAGGTAGGCTATAGGATAAAAGCCTGGTTTGATGGTGGGGTTTGGAGCTCTTTCCTGTAGTTCTATGAAGAATGGGAAGAATACAGCTCTAATTCGCTCAGCTGGGTCTGCAGTCTGGGCCTTGATTCTGCCATTTCTGGCACAGTAATTACCCTTTTTTCCTTGCCTTGCAATTGGAGCTGTGATGGGAGCTTGAGGGTGGTGGTGGTGGTGATGGTGGCGGTGGGTGCCCTGAGACCGTGGGCATGGCAGGGCAGAGGGGTGAACAGGACTTCCAGACAACCTCTTTCCTTAGTCACAATAGCAAGTGTGCTGGCAGTGCACATTTCATGCTGTGCTGCAAATGTGGCTTTGCCTTTGAAGTGTGAGGCAGTGCAGGCAGTAATGCAAAGAGCTCTTCGAAGGTGCTAGGGAAAGCTGGCTGGACAAAGGCAAGAGAGGCTCCCGGAGTGTGGTCAGACCCGAAGAGGCCCAGGCAAGTGCCTGCTTCTTTGGTTTAGGAAATGAAGTGGGGTGAAGTGGGCCTTGGTACTGTCTGCCATGAATTGGAATAGTTAGAACTGAAATTTGAAGGTACAGGGAACGGGGTGGATCCAGATAGTTTTAAGGGGAGGATTACAGACTTTGAAATTTAGGCATATTTTGGAAATGGAAAGCATTTAGTCTTTGCTCAACACAATAATCTGCAGGGGACCTGGAGAGACTACGGACAAAGGCTTGCTTGGGAGCTGGGCCTCTCCACCAGGGGCTGGTGCGGAAAAGGCTTTGCCTTGGAGAGGAAGACAGCCATTGGGCCAGGGGACCTCGGAGATGACTTCTTCAAGCTTATTATAGGAAGGAGGGTTGAGGACTGCGGCATGTCAAGAGCAAGCAGAGGTTGTATCCAGAGGGAGGGGCACAGTGAGCTAAGGGCCAGCTTTTATCTAAGTTAAGATGACAGCTGCTGTGGATGTTTCAGAAGTAGCCCTCGGTGCAGAACAATGCATTTTTTCCCCCATTATATGGTTACCAAAATCCCCAAACCTTTCAATTGCTCCTATTGACAGAGAAATCGCTGGGTAGTACATATACAAATTCTGGCACTTTCTGACCTGATAGCAGCATTGTTCTGCGTGGGGCAGCAGGCAGAACTGTCAGAGCTGCCGCAGGTTGACAGCCTCATGGGCTGGTGTGGCCTGGAGTCCGGGAATTGGGTAGTTAATCTGGATTACCACTTCCTTATCTTTTGGTCCAGAGGTGATAATCCGGATTAAGATACTGTTTGAATCTTCTGTTTCTCTGGTTTGTGGGCAACTCTAGATCAATTTCCCGACCAAACTAAAAGAAACAAGTGAAGAATAGCTCTTGTGAAGGATATGAATTCTTGTCCTTGAGGGCAGTTCTTACTAGAAGTCAATTTTACAATTTGGCCAGCATCAGGTCTTCAAATGATACGTGGTTAGCATGAAAAACACTTAAATCATAAGATCAGAGGATGGTTGGAAAAGCGATTGCTTCAGTTTTACTGTAACCGATAAGAGGGCCAGGGGAAATGTGCAGGTCACAGTTGTGAAGGGCTGGCTCATCTCTGGGGGCTCACGGCCCTGGCGCTGGCCCTGGCGCTGGCCCTGGCGCTGGCCCTGGCGCTGGCCCTGGCGCCGGCCTTGGCGCTGGCCCTGGCGGGGGCAGGAGAGCCAGTCTGCTTGTGGGCCCGCCCAGAACTGCCGACGACTCCTCTTGACCCAGGCTCCGGCCATTTCCCCGGGGTGCGGGGACCGAGGCCCCGGCCGGCCGGGGTGGGCGTGAAAGCCGATGGGACAGTCCAGCGGGATGCGAGTGACTTCAGCAAGGCTTCGCCTCCGCGCCCCCGGCTCGGGGCCTTCCCCCTCGACCTCCATAGCTCCTTCCCCGGGGGACGAGGGTGTTAATGGGAAAAGGGGTCTCGGGAAACCCAGCCCGAGATGGATGGCTTCTCTCGCCGCAGCTGCAGCCCCAGCCCCAGCCCAGCCCCAGCCCCAGCCCCAGCCCCAGCCCAGCCGGCGGCCGCGCGTCGCCTGGGCGGGGACGCGGCCGAGAGCGCCCCCGCGGCCAGCGGCTGCGGGCGCCGCGGCGGGAACAAAGGCAGCACGTGTCTGGGCGGGGCGGCGGGCGGGTTCGGGCCTCGGTCCCGCCCCCGGCGCCCCCCCTTCCCCGGCCCCGCCGGAGCTCGGCTGCGCGGCGCGCCGGGGACTCACGCGGCCGGGCTGCTGCTGGCGCGGCGGCGCAGAGCGGGGCGGGAGGGGCGGGGCCGGGGCCGGGAGTACCCGCCGCCGGCGTCCGGGTCCGGGTCCGGGTCCTAGATGGGGCGCGGCGACTAGAGGCGCTCGGGCCCTGGCCGCGTCCCTGCCCGCACCGCGCACGGCTGGCGCTGAGGACCGCGGCGGCCCCGGCCTCCGGCCCCGGCCCCGCCGCTGGAGCAGGCCAGCCCCGGCCGTGCGTGGGCCGCGCGCGCGCCCCCGACAGCGAGGCCGCCGAGGTGCGCGCCCGGGCGGGAGCGGGAGCGGGCGCGGGAGCGGGAGCGGGCGCGGGCGCGGGAGCGCGGCGGCGGCGCAGGCGGCGGGCGGCCGGCGGGGGGCGGGGCCGCAGCGCCTGCAGAACCTTGGACAGAAGCTCCGGAGCCGCCGCCGCCGCCGCCGCCGCCGCCGCCGCCGAGCGCGAGCCCCGCCGAGCCCCGCCGAGCGCCGGGACCGCGGGCCCGAGCCGCGGCGCGCATTGCGGAGGGAGGGCGCGGAGCGCCGGAGCCGCCGCCTGCCCGGTAAGCCTGCGCCTCGCGGCCGCCCGCTGCCCCCCGAGGAGCCGGAGCCGGGGGCCGGGGCCGGGGCCGCGCGCGCGGTGTGTCGAGGCGGGGGTCCCCGGCCGCCGCCGCCGCCGCCTCCACCTCCGCGGGCGCCGGGCCCCTCCCGCTGCGGTCGGGACGCAGCGGCCGCGGAGGCGGGCGGGGGTGCCGCAGTGGAGGCGGCCGGGCTGCGGCGCGGGGGCGCGAGGCCGGGGCCAGGGCCGCGGGGGCCGCCTCGGCCCGGGTGGCGGAGCGCGGCGCCGAGCCCCGCCTGGTGCTGAGAACCATCTTGTTTTCCACGCAGATCCGAGGGGGCAGCAGGCGCCCCCGGAGCGCCCCCGCCTCCCGCCCGGACGCCGCGGGCCCGCTGAGCCGATCGCCTCCGGCCGGCAGGCTGGGCGCGCAGGGGCGCGGGCCCCCGCCCGGCGCGCAGCGGCACCATGGGCACGGTGCTGTCCCTGTCCCCCAGCTACCGCAAGGCCACGCTGTTTGAGGATGGCGCGGCCACGGTGGGCCACTACACGGCCGTGCAGAACAGCAAGAACGCCAAGGACAAGAACCTGAAGCGGCACTCCATCATCTCCGTGCTGCCGTGGAAGAGGATCGTGGCCGTGTCGGCCAAGAAGAAGAACTCCAAGAAGGTGCAGCCCAACAGCAGCTACCAGAACAACATCACGCACCTCAACAATGAGAACCTGAAGAAGTCGCTGTCGTGCGCCAACCTGTCCACGTTCGCCCAGCCCCCGCCGGCCCAGCCGCCCGCGCCCCCCGCCAGCCAGCTCTCGGGCTCCCAGACCGGGGTCTCCTCTTCTGTCAAGAAGGCCCCGCACGCGGCCCTCACCTCCGCGGGGACGCCCAAACGTGTCATCGTCCAGGCGTCCACCAGCGAGCTGCTGCGCTGCCTGGGCGAGTTTCTCTGCCGCCGGTGCTACCGCCTGAAGCACCTGTCCCCCACGGACCCTGTGCTCTGGCTGCGCAGCGTGGACCGCTCGCTGCTTCTGCAGGGCTGGCAGGACCAGGGCTTCATCACGCCGGCCAACGTGGTCTTCCTCTACATGCTCTGCAGGGATGTCATCTCCTCCGAGGTGGGCTCGGACCACGAGCTCCAGGCCATCCTGCTGACCTGCCTGTACCTCTCCTACTCCTACATGGGCAACGAGATCTCCTACCCGCTCAAGCCCTTCCTGGTGGAGAGCTGCAAGGAGGCCTTTTGGGACCGCTGCCTCTCCGTCATCAACCTCATGAGCTCCAAGATGCTGCAGATCAATGCCGACCCGCACTACTTCACACAGGTGTTCTCCGACCTGAAGAACGAGAGTGGTCAGGAGGACAAGAAGCGGCTCCTCCTGGGGCTCGATCGGTGAGCCCTGTAGCCCGCATCATGGCTCAAGGATTCAATTCATTTTTAAAAATTTATTATTAAGCAAATCAGATTTTGTGTACAGTATGTGTCTAGCAGAGCCACCGAGGGCCTCTTTCTTCCCACCTTCTCTCCTTGGGGTTTTCTTCAGCCCTGCCAAGAACTCTGGGCGCTTTTGAACTCCTGAACCTTGTGCAAAAACCCAGAAGATGTGTTCAGAGCCACCCAGGCCACTGACTTCTCAACTTTGGGGAATTTGTAGGACTGACCTGTCTCTGCCACCTGTGCCCTTGCTGGACCAGGGCAGGTGAGGCTGCCCGCTGCTCCTGGCATGGGAGCCAGAGAGGGGCCTCTGGCCAGTTAGTTGGCCCTGGGGAGCCATTGCTGTTGCCGGTTGGAGGGCCTTTCTTGGATTTTGTTTTGGGTCATCCGTTCTCCCAGAGGCCTGTGGAGCTGGCCACCCTGACCGAGCCACGAATGGGGTTGTGAGGCGAGGTGCCCACCACCCTGGGACAACTCGTCGAGGAGAAGCTGGCCTGGTACAAAGATTGTGTCCTGTCGTTTGACCATGCACCACTCTGGTTTGCTCTTTTTTCTTTTATTAGGGAGAAGAGTTTTCCTTTAGTGAAGACATGGAACTTGCCCCCTGACCTCCTTACCCCCTGCTCCCAGCCGTGTTGGTAGTGTCGGTTAATGAGCTGGTTTGACTCATTAAGTTCTTTGATTTGGGGTCCCAGCTAAAGGGGTGGGGTGAAGCTAGGGACAGCTCCTTTCCTGGGCGAATCTTTGACTAATGCAGCTTACTCACCCTGTGGTGAAGGCCAGGGCGGCTGCTGGTGCCCCTCACCGACAGCCTGCCTTCTGGGCAGGTGCAGTCGTTGTGCCTGAAACCAGCCAGTGCTCACCTGAGGGCTAAGGCGTCTTGCTGGTGCATGACATTTGTTCCTGCAGAGCCGAGGTGATGTCGGGGACCAGAATGATGGGGTAATGATGTACCCCCCGCCCCCCTGTCCCCACCCCTGTTCATTTAAAGCTGTTTCCAAACAGTTCAGTTTCTTCTGAAGACGAAGCCTTGCCCTGCGAGGCCCAGTGAGACCACTGGATCTTGGAGACAATTCCAAGGCCGGAGTAGCACTCCTCATGGCTTCGGAAGCCTGCCATTCTGCACCTGATCATTTGCAGCTGCCCATCTGGGTTTCCACCTTACCTTAGTGGCTGTGAAAAACACACGACATGTACTTAATCAATTTCCTTTTTGATTCTCCCAGATTGGTGGCTTGGGACTTGGGAGAGGACCAGGAGAAGGGAGCGAGTCTTCCTCTGTGGCCCATCACTCCAGCTTTGGGGAATAAAGGTCAATGTGAAGATGCCCTGGGGGAAGTCTCCCTTCCAGTCCCAGGGAGGGGGGGTGGCGGGGGGCAGGCAGAGGGTCCTCTGACACAGGATAGATTCTAGGTGGCTGCTGGTTTCAGCAGAAGCACTACTGAAATTCACACGAGAGAAAGCTGTGAAACCGGGGTCTCACTTTAAGAGGCCTGGAGCGGAGCTGCCGCTTCCCGCTTCCCGGGGAAGGGGAGGAGGGCCCGCTCGGGGCTGGGATGGGATCCCTCGGCCCAGCTGCGCCGAGCCCTCTCTGGGCTGCCAAATAAGCTGAGGCGGAGCTGGAAGGAACCTCGGCTGCTGCCACAGACTTGGCCGCCACGCCTCTATCTCGGTGGGAGCTGTCACCCAGCCCGTCTGTTCAGATCCCGCTGCCACGTGTGACCTGAGGTAGGAGGCCCTTGGGGGGGCAGCGGGGCCCAGAAGTGGGGAGGGAGGTTGGGGCGCAAAGTCTCAAGAGGAGGGGTGCGTGTCTGTAGTCACTCACCCAGCGGCTGAGCTTGGCCTGAAACCCCACGCTCAGGCCGCATCCCCAGTATTCCGGTTGTGTGTTTTCCTGCTCTTTCTCCGTATTTTATTTTTTTATTTCTTGGGGGAGGGGCCCATTTCAGGAGCGGCTCGGGGCTGAGGAGGTCAGTCTCTGGCTCCCCCGGTGAGAAGCCCGCCGTGGCCTCCTCCCTGCCCTTGTGCTGGTCAGTACCGGGTGCGGGAGCTGATGGACTCCAGCGTGCGGGCCCTGAGCCCATCTGACATGCTGCTATGAAGACTACTTTTAGAACAATGATTAAAAGAAAAAAGGAAAAAAAAAAAAAGAAAAACTAACCTACGGGGGGAAAAAAACCCAACCCCTTTATTCTTTAATTGTTGCGTTTACAGTGATATTGTGCATGCGAACCAGGAGCATTTTGTGTCTTAAGAAAAATAATCTTAGAACAGATGGCTGTGAACATTACACCCGTGCACAGAACAAGTCACAGGAATAGTTCAGGATTTGGTTTTTCTCTTTTTCTTGTAAACCTGAAGGGTTGATCTATTCTTTCCATGCAGTTATTTATTAGAATTTAGTTCTGTTCCAACAGTTGTTAAACTTGCAATGAAAAGAAAACGTGCCATTTTTCCCACTCGGAATTATTCATAGGCTGTATATTTGAAACTGCTAATTACACGTGCGGTGTATGTTGGTTCTTAGTGCAATTCGTTCTGTAGTTATCCTTTGACCAAACCGTGGGTATTGTTAATATTAATTTATATTTGTCTCATTTTGTATGTATGTGTAGTGTGTTTGTAAGTATGTGTGGTTTATAATCTGACAAGGTCATGAAGCTCAGTTTGGCTGTAATTTAATTCCCTTTCCCTTATTTTTATTTATTTTTGTACTGTGCTGATTAAATAAAATGCACTGACCATCCATTACATAGGCCTCTTTTTGTGGGCACGTCATTCATGAGCAGGCTGGGGGCCCCTTTTACAAATGATTCCTGTGCTGGGAACATAATTGGATTTGTATCGTGGGGGAGGGGAGGGGCGGTGGGGGCGGAGGGGAGGGCTGGGCTCTGGGAGAGGGCTTAACCGGTGCGTTCACGTTAAGGTGATTAAGAGAGAAGCTGCAGGTTAGGTCAGCAGGTTAAGTCAACTTGGGCTTAGCTGGGCGGGGGTGGGAGTTGCTCCGCAGAGGCTCCGTTGGCTGGGCCTGGCCTGGCTGGGCAGGGCTGGGTGACTGGGACCTGTAGCCAGGGGGACAAGCAGGCCGGGGCACGGCCCCGTGAAGCCTGGCGCAGTGGCTCCTGCAGGGGCGCCAGGTCTCAGGCCCCACAGTGGAGCTTGGCTCTGAGGCCGCTGCCCCCGTGTAACCTACGCCTGGCTCTCCTGCCCAGCGCCCAGACGCTTCCTCTCTGGCCAGCGGGTGTGGAAGGGTGTTCATGTGGCTCAGCCCTGACAGCTTAGCTCTGTGCGGGTTTCCAAGAGCGGGAAATCCAGCCCCGGGGCTCCCGAATAAGCAGCCACCCCAGCCCATAGTGTGGCAAGGGTGGGGTCCCCCCACTGGCTGCGCTGCCCGTGGTCTGTGCCTGCTCCTGCCACCAGCCTAAGCTCCTGGGTCTTGGGTAGTGTGGCCTTGAGCCTCCTGGCCCCGCACCGTGATCGCTAAGAAGGCCTCTCCACCCAGTTGGCCCTTAGGAGCGGTCAGCTTTGTGATCAGGGCCACTCGCTCTCAGGGCATGTCCTTTGGTCTGGGTCAGAGTAGGTGCACTGCACATCCTTTGCCACCAATGACGGTGACCCGGTGGCCCTTGAGTGCTGGGAGGCTCTTTCGTCTCGGCGGGGCCTTGCTTACCTGCAGCTCCACCCCTCCCCGAGAGGTCCAGATTCCTCTGGCTCCTTCTCTTGCCACCCCCTTGTCCCCAGCCAGCCAGCCTGGGGCAAGGCCACCCGGCCTCTGTAGGCATCGGTGACTTCAGGCCACCGGAACGCAGTGAACTTCACGAATCTAGCGGACAGACCTCAAAATGATGGAACAAAGTGCTTGATTTAACGCCGCCTCCCGGCCTCCCTACTGCTTGTGCCTCACCGGCTGTTTCATATTCCTGTTCAAAAGCCCCCAGTAAATTATCCTCCATTTTACCTGATTTGCGCTTCATGCTCCCTCCCATCTGAGACAACAGCTGACTTTGTGTATAGTTCTCAATTACAGATGAGCAGGATACCTTTAAAAATGAGATTTAATGCTTTATTGCTCTTGATGGTAAATCAAAATATGCTCTAGAAATAAAGTTAATTTAATGGAAAATAGGAATAAACGCAGCAAACCATACCACTGCATTTAATTAGATCAAGAGAAACACTTCGTTGCCTACAATCACTGCGTCCTCCTGCTCACCCCCGGCCCCCTGGAAGCACCACTGAGATCACACCTTCAATTCTTACTCCTTCAGGTGCCACGTAATGGGACTTCTTTGAGGACATCATGAAAAAGTGCTTGTGGACTGGCCCTCGGCTGGAAGCCCCTCTGCTGGCCTGAGGAGCCACAGGCAACCCCGGACGGCTAGAGGGAGGACTCCAAGGCCCACCGCCTCCCCAGCCTCGGAAAGGCAAAGGCACTCATTTGGCATGTTCCATTTTGGAGCATCTAAAACATACATGTACATGTCTCTAGTGTAAAGCGACAAGTTTGGGGAAATGAGTGGAAAGGAGGCGCCGTTCCAGTTAGGACGGTTCAACTAGTGTCAAGGTGATTGGCAAAATTCTGTTGCTAGACCAGGCCAACGGCGCCTCTGGGCTGTGCAGGCAGCCGACCAGGCTTGGAGAATGAGGCAGGGTTTCTAAGGACAGGATGTCGAGAGAGGATTCTTTGTTGCAAATTGCACATGGTGCAAATGTTTCCTGGGCCCTGGGAAGTTGGGGTGCGGATGAGACCCTGCTGTTGGGACTGCACGGGTGTCAGCCAGCTGGCCGTGTCAGGCACTGGACCAGGCACAGAGGAGCTGTGCTCAGGCACTTGGTGTGTTTTGCAGAGTCAGGGTGGCAGGTCAAGAGTGGGTGGGGTGGCGGGGGGAGAGCACGTCCCTCTTTTGCATCCTGCCAGTCTCCCCCTGAGTCGTGGGCTCAACCTTAGCCCCCTCCCCACATGGGGTATCCCAAGTCTCTCCCATTATGGCTCCTGGCTGGGAGGCCTGGGCTGCTCAGGGGCTTGGGGCAGCGTCCTCAGCTGAGGCTCAGGAGCACAGCGATCTCAGGATGACATCTGAGGCTCCATGCTTTCTGTTGGGCACAGACTGGCAGGGCGGTGGCACTCTCCTGGCACGAGGCCTGCATTGGGCCCCAGCTGCAGCGGCGAGGGGTGTGTGTGTGTGTGTATACGTGGGGGCAGGTGGGCATCCTGGCCTGGCCTGCAGTGCCGGGACCCCCACTCTGTGTCTGTCACTCTGCCCCTCTGGCCCTGGTCCCCATTCTCCAAGTGTGTATGAAACAGAGGTGTCAGAAGGGAAACTTCCAGACCCCCGAATACTCCCTGGCCCTACCACTCTGGTTTCTTATCGGCGCTTGGGCATGAGTGTGGGCACAGGAGACACAGTAACCACTGAGCAGCTCTGCGACTGTGCACACGAGTGTGCTACACCCGCAGGCCCAGGCTGTGTAGTAAGGAAGATGGCCCTTGGAACACGTGCTCTGCTTTCTCCCAGAGAGGAGGCCTGCAGGCCTGGTGTGATGCTCTGCCGGCTTCTGGGCTGAGGGGCCAGCCCTGCTAGTGACCCTGCTCACCTGATGGCCTTGGTTAACTGCTGGGGGTGAGGGGCTCCACTGAGGAGCTCTGAGCCAGGTCACCTTCAGGGAAGGGGTGGCAGGCTGCCCTCGCAGAGAGAGCAGGGCTACATCCCCAGCTCATCTCTGCCAATCTCCTCCCCACCCCCCAGGGGAGCATGTTTTTGGTTGGGGAAACTGCATCCACCCCTTGCAGGGTCAGTTGCTGGTCCCTGGGTCAAGGCTCACTGACCTGACCTGGCAAATGGTGCGGCTTGGGGAGGGGGGGCGGTGGCGGCAGGGGCCTTCACTGACTGGAGGCACCATCACGTCCCCTCTGTGATGAGCTATGGTCTGGGCGTGAGCTCAGGGTCTGTGGCAGGGCATCGGGATCTTTGGTTTGTTGAGTGAGGACTGGAAAATTGGGGGGGGGGGGGAAGGACGGAGACCAGAGGCAGAAAGCCAGCAGGACAACCTCAGGGGAGGAGCCTTGGAGGAGGCAGAAGGGGGGCTCGGCCCCAAGCACGGACCCTGGCGAGCTGATTTCTAGCGGGCAGTAGCGGGGAGTCGGCAATTTAGACCGGGCCCTGGATGTGGGGTGGCCCCGAGCGCTGGCGAGGCCTCCCCTCGGGCCGTCAGTTCCCAGGCACGCTGAGGATGAAGCCTGAGCGGTTCTTGGTGAAGTCGGGCTCCGGCTGGTTGAGCCGCGTCTCCACGGAGACCGTGCACTTCTTCCCATGCAGGCTGCACTGCACGGGGTTGGTGACGTTGACTTGGAGGTGGCGCTTCTCACTGGAAAACCAAAAAGAGAAAGACCAGACAGGCGGTTAGCAGGCAGCCAGAGTGGGGTGAACTGCCCTGGCAGCGCTTGGGGCCCGCCGTGTGCTGAGCTCCTCCGGGCCTTGCGGTGGCCCAGGCGGTGACCCCGGAGAGGGCGCTGGCTGCAGCCTCGATCCACAGGGATTGGGGCTGACGCTGGGTCGCTGGGCCTGCACCAGGCCTGCTGCGCTCTGGCCTGAGGCCGGGTCCCCAGTCACCTGGGCGTTAGAGGCAGCAGGGGGCTTGTGGTCAGGAGGGGCACAGGCTTCTGATTCAGGGCTACCGAGCAGTCCGTGGAGCAACAGGGAGCCTGGGAAGGCACGTCTAGGGGTGATTGGAGATTTGCCCGTGGGCTCTCCTGGGTGAAAGGTCTTCTGGGTGTCCTGCCGGCCAAAGGGCCCAGCCGTGGGAACTGGGGCTGATCCCCGCTTTCCCAGCACCGCGGGCAGGCCCTCTCCGACTCCAGGGATGCTCAAGGCCAGCGTGGTGGTGGCTCCCTGTCACCAACCAGTGTGGGAGCACCTGCCGAGGGCCGCCACACCGCACATGTTCCAGATGCCACCTGCTTGCTGAGCAGAGAAATGTGTGCAAAGTGGCAGGCACCTCCTGTGCGCTCACACACGCTAGCACACCCCTGTGCCACACTCTGGCTTGTGCCCCTCGGCTTTCTCGGAGCCAGAGGTGCAAGGAAGAGGGCCTGCGGTGTCACTGGTGGCCAGTCCGGTGGTGCACTTGACCCTGCTGCGCCCAGGTGTGTGCGAGGTGCCTTCGGGGCACACGCTGGCCTGACAGGAGTTGCGGCCCCTTGGATGGACATGAGGCCCAGCGTGGGCTCTCCCAGGCTCCATGCTGTCAGGGGGCATCCCCGCGCCCCTCTCCAGCCTGCCTTCTCCCTGGGTATGTACCGGAGACGGATCCTGGAGCGGGAAGAGACCCGTGGTTATCACTTGTGGGCATCAGGTACCTAATACTTAATGTCTTGTCAGCTGCAGCTAAAACCTTGGCTTAGACAGCTATTTTTAACCAGACTTAGACATAAAAATAGAGTCCACCAAAGGCAATGACTCAGGCAGGCTCTGTTCCCGGGGGAGCCAGGGCTGCTGTGCAGGGTCTCGGTGTGGGGACCTGCGACCATGGTCTCCACCGTCCTGCCGGCCCAGGGCCAGCAAAGCCTCTGCACCGTGGCCCTGCCTGTACCTGGTGATGCTTCCGGGACTCGGTACCTGCACCTTCCTGAGTTTGTCACCTCTTTCTCCTCCTTGTCACCCTGGCACCACCTCCGGGCCCCCCTGAGCTGGAATCATATCCCCTGGAGATGCCCCCATTCTGAGCCTGGCAGAGGCCTCCCTTTTGTCCTGGCCTCCTGGTGGGCATGTGTCCTTCCCTCAGTGCCCTGCTGGGGACAGGCCCAGCCTCCCAGTCCGTATCTGCGGCCCCTCTCCATGGTACCCCATTGTGCACACAGTGGGTTCTAGAGTCAACTGGGGGCCTCAAAGTCCTCGGGAAAAGGCTCTAAAGGGGCCATATTCTAAACACAGGGGTGGGGACGGGACTCCCCAGCTACCCCCACCTTCTTGCATTTGTACCCTTTGAGACACACTACTTTCAGTCGGGTCCTTCTGACTCCAGACCCTCCTTAGCCCTGAGTTCAGTGTCCGCAGAGAGGGCCCCTGACTGCACTTTGCCTCCTTCTTTCGTGCTCTGGGCGTCTCTAGCATCTGCTCAACACTCTTGGTGCAGGGTTGAGGCTGGTGGGAAACCAAAGAGGAATGAGGGGCTAGAACAGATAACGAGGTAACAGTGGCCCAACTTCACCTTGAACATGGAGCTGCCGGGGTGGGGGTTGCAGGATAGAAAAGCCACAGAGAACCAGTGCTCCAGTTTGCTCCTCCCCACACTGGGCTGGCCATCATTGCAGACAAATGGCTTTTATCAAATCACATTCCTTCATTTTGCAGGGGATGATGAGAATATTCTGGACGCATCTCTGCTAGCCTTTCTAGGCAGCCTCAGCACAGGTACAGTCTCTGCTTCTAGAATCTAAGTCCCTGGAGGGCTGGCTCATGCACTGCGGCATGCATGTGGGGATGCCCCCTGGGTGCTGATGGACAACACACACACTTTTAGCTGGGCTGCTCTGGGCTGGCGGCGCGAGCGTGGTGTGCAGCCTCATGTCATCTGCTCTGCAACTGTTCCCTCCTTTCAACACAGCTCTGCCAGCTTCAAATATGTGTAAATGCTGGGCACAGTTGGTTGGGATCCTTGTAGGACTGAAGCACACCCAACCCATGAAGTTCATTCCAAAGGGAAAGTGGCCAGACAGCCTGTAAAATGGGAGGGTTCTACAAGGGAGACTTGCCCCTTAGCAAGGAATAGCAAAGGAATATTCTGTACTGTCAACTTAAGTGACAGTCCTTGCCTGTGCTCCTGCTCCTTCCCTGATTCCCAGCCCATCTTTATGGGGTGCTGTGGGGTTTGGGCAGAAGTTGGGGGTGAGGGGCTACATGGGATGACTTTAGAACAGAACAGTGTGGGGCTGGAAGGAGAACCAGTCTTCTGGTCTCAAGAGCTGGGCTAAGCAACCTCTGCTGGTGCCGTCCGCACACAGCCACCGATAGGTGACAGAGAAGGGTGATGTGGATTGAGTCTGGTGGCTGCTCCGTAAGTCACACATAAAATTATATACCACATGACCCAGCAATTCCTTCCACTCCTGGTATACCTAAAAGCAGATGTTCACACGTGTACCAGAATGTTTACAGCAGCATTATTTACAATAAACAAGAGATAGGGGACGCCTGGGTGGCTTAGTCGGGACGCCTGGGTGGCTCAGCGGTTGAGCATCTGCCTTCAGCCCAGGGCGTAATCCCAGAGTTCTGGGATCGAGTCTCACATTGGGCTCCCTGCATGGAGCCTGCTTCTCCCTCTGCCTGTGTCTCTGCCTCTCTCTGTCTCTGTGTCTCATGAATAAATAAATAAATAAAATATTTAAAAAAAAGAAACAAGAAATAGAAATAAGCCAAATATCTATTAACTGATGAAGGGACAAAGTGGTCTATCAATTCAATGAAATATTATTCATCCATAAAAAGGAAGTGCTGACACAGGCTACAACATGGGTGGACCTTGGGAACACGCTAAGTGAAAGAAGCCAGATATGAAAAGCCACATGTGGCATAATCCCACTTATATGAAATGTACTATAAATACCCAAATCCTTAGAGACAATAACAGAGGAGTGGGGTGTGGGGGGATTGCTTAAAGGGTATGGGGTTTCCTTCTGGGATGATGAGAATATTCTGGAACTAGACAGTGGTGGTGATTGCACAGCATTGTGACTTGTACTAAATGTGACTAATGGTAAATTTGTGTGCATTTTACCACAATAATACAAAAAAATGGGTTAATCTAAAGATGCCTGGGTGGCTTAGTCGACTGAGCATCTGATTTTGGTTTTGGCTCAGGTCGTGATCACAGGGTGGTGGGATTGTGACTGCATGGGCCTCTGTACTCGGTGCGGAGTCAGCTTGCTATTCCTCTCCCTTAGCTCCCCCCACACTCATGTGCACGTGTGTGCACTCTCTAATGCAATAAAAAATATATATTTTAAGATTCTATTTATTCATGATAGAGAGAGAAGCAGAGACACAGGCAGAGGGAGAAGCAGGCTCCATGCTGGGAGCCCGATGCAGAAATCGATCCCGGGACTCCAGGACTGCGCCCTGGGCCAAAGACAGGTGCTAAACCGCTGAGCCACCCAGGGATCCCCTCTAATACAATAAAATCTTAATAAATAAGAGCTTTGCCCTCAAACCATGTTTTTTCTCATTTCAAGCTCAAGCAAAATGGTTTTAAGACCAGCAAGGGGTTTCTTTGTTGTTGTTGTTAGAAAGGGGTTTCTTGTGCCTGTTTTGGAGACACACCAGTAGCTGGGTACGAGTGGCAGACAGGAAGTGGACACTCCAGGAGGATCAACTGGCCTCTCTTGCTGGAGCTTCACCACCCCAGAAATCTTTCTACCTTCCTCATATTTTAAAGAAAAGAAGGCAGATTTTATAGATGGAGGCAGCATGTCTTCTTCTGATGGCATGCCAAGCCAAATGACAGCTGCCGTTGGAGGCTGGCTGCAAGGGGAGGGGTGTTTTCCTCCCTATCTTCTGTTACAGGATTTAATGGCTCAGCAAACTCTGGAATTCGGGGACTTTCATCTTGTTTCATCTGTTCCGAGCCATCATTGTAGGCAAATGGCCTTTATCAAATTACGTTCCTTCATTTTGCATTTAGAGTCCTGTCCTCATTAGAGAAATCTGTGGGTAAATGCAAGACCTGATCAATGGGCATCCCCATGTGAGCCCTGTGTTTTTTGTCAGTCCTGCACAGAATGGGGCAAGAAAAGTCTCCGTGGGAGCTGAACTGGCCCAGAAAATGTTCCCTCCTGTCCAGCTCTGCTCAGCTGGGATTAGGAGACTCCCACCCACTGGCCTGCTCCATGTAGACTAGGACATGCAGAAATGAGTGGGACACTATCTCATTGCTGATTCCCTGCTGGAGCTGATTCCCTGCTGGAGCAGTGGTGACCCTGTTCTGATAAATGGACTCTACAGGGGAACGGAGGGGGTGGAGTGCAGTGCAGTGCCTCGGTGAGCACGTTCTCTGGGGGCCGGCGAGGTGCTCCCGAGAATGTGAGGCTAGTGCAACATGCGCTCTCATGTTTGCACACAGGATGTGGTGGGAGGAAGCTCGCCTTGCACCGAGCACAGGCAGGTTGTAAATAGATACCTCTCCAAGTGATGAGACGTGTAGTAAGCATTTTGTGATGGACCAGAGAGTCAGGCCATTCTCTTTCTAGGCATCCCTAGGACACAAACGAGTAGGCTTGGGTGCTCGCCAAGGACATGCTATAGATGGGACATCTAGAGCTCATGTGTGCAGCTGTCTCAGTGCGTTTTGCTTCAGGAAGCAAGCCCCTCTACTTGTGTCAGACCACAGGAGGCTAGTCTTTCAAAATCCGGCTTTAGGAAATGCTACTTCTGTTTCTGTTGGAGTCGAATGGGTACTTGGGGCGAGGTCACTTCTAAAACGAGTCTGAGAGTTCAGTGCCCCATGGTGCTGAAATCAGGGAGGAGTGTACCATCTCCTGGTCTACTGAATCCTGTTTGGGCTTGCTGCTGGTAAGGGATGGGGTCACCATTTTTATTTAGAAGATAAAACTTCCCTTGTCACTACACGGCTCTTGACAGGCAGCTTGTCTTGAGGCCCTGGCCCAGCCTGGCACCTGCCTCTGCATCCCTGAACTGAGCCAGCATCCAGGAGGTCCAGTGGGCAGAAACCCCATGTACCCTACTTGTGGCCCTGCCTCTGCTCTCTCCTCGCCAACCACCATCACCCATTTCTCCATTTCTCCCTGGCCTACTCTTCTCTTGGCAACTATTTACTGAGCACCTACCCTGGCTGGGCCCCAGGCCCGAGCTCAAGATACTCTCATTCTTCTTCTTCTTCTTTTTTAAATTTTATTTTCTTATTTGAGAGAGAAACAGAGAGAGAGAGACAGAGAGACAGAGCATGAGCAGGGGGGAGAGGGAGAAGCAAACTTCCTGCTGAGCAGGAAGCCTGGTGCGAGGCTAGATCCCAGGATCCCAGGATCATGACCTGAGCTGAAAGCAGACGCTCAACTGACTGAGCCACCCAGCTGCCCCAACACTCCCATTCTTGCCAGGGTGATGGGCAAACATAAACACCCTGTGAGGTGCATGGGACACCTGGAGGGAGCCACCTCAGCTGGGCTGCGATTCCAGAGGTGGTGATGTCTGCGATTGGCACATCAGGAAGGAGGAGGACTCCCACAGGAGTATTTGCATTCTTACTCCTTAAGTATTGTTTTATCTGTTGTCCTTTTCATCTCAGACATTATCCTACAGCAGTGTCAGCCATGCCTGCAGTTTCAGTGACCATTATCCAATCAGTATCCCCATCCTAGCTTGAGGTCCAGCACATATCTGCTGCCACCTACTAGACAAATCCCCTGACTTGGGTCTTCATGGGGTCCAATGCTGAGCTCATCCTCTTGGCCCCTTCCCCAAAACTGGCTCTCTCCTCTTGTCAAGCCTATGATAGCCAGAGTGGTCATCATCTGCTTGGTCACAGAGGCCTGAAAGCCAGGAGTCAGCCTGGATCTCTCCTCTCCCCCCATGGCCCACAACAAGTCACCAAGCTCTGTTCACTGGGCCTTTGCAGTCTCTGTCCACTGCCACAACCGCAGCTCAGAGCTCAGCCCTGATGGAGCCTCCCAACGGATTCCTCTGTCTTCAATTTGCCCCATACCCCACTTCAAACATGTCTTCCACATTGTCATCAGAGAGATCTTCTCAAGGCACAGAAGGATCCTGTCACTCCTCTGCTAAAATCCCTTCAGTCCCCAGAGCTTTTGAGAACCACCTGCCCTCTGGGCTAAGCTGGCTGTTCATCTGTGTCCATGGCTCTCTCTCACAGCTCAGAGTGTGCAACCGTGCTCTGCAGGTTCCAATGACATGATCGGAGCTGACAAGCTTCCCTGACGGCTTATCAGTGTCTAGAAACGTGAATAAAATTCCACAGAAAGAATATTTAAAATCAAAGTGGAGGCTGAAGGAAAGAAAGGATAATCTCTGGGAGTTAGAAGGAGGGAGGGGGACATGAGGCCATTGTGAGGGTCTAGCAGATGGCAAGCCTGGGGACATGCTGGCTTGAGCAGGGGTCATGCCTGGGCCACAGTGGAGGGCACTGGGTCTGAAGTCTGAGGCTGAGCCCCGCCAGGCTGCTGGATCTAGAAAAATATCATATGAGTCTGCCTTCCAGCCTGACAAAGTGGCAAAGGAATCCCTATGTGGGGAAATACATGGTTTTCCAGTAAAGACCTGAAACCTCAAGCTCTCTTCTCTTAATCTCTTGAACAGCAACCCCCTGCCGATCACCAAAGGCAAAGAGGAAACCTTAAGAACACCCAGAGGGAAAAGACACATTACTTGCAAAGTAGGCCTTCTCATCAAAAGTGAGAAAATAATGAAAACAGACTCTTCTGGGGATCCCTGGGTGGCGCAGTGGTTTGGCGCCTGCCTTTGGCCCAGGGCGCGATCCTGGAGACCCGGGATCGAATCCCACGTCGGGCTCCTGGTGCATGGAGCCTGCTTCTCCCTCTGCCTGTGTCTCTGCCTCTCTCTCTCTCTGTGTGACTATCATAAATAAATAAAAATTAAAAAAAAAAAAACAGACTCTTCTGAACATTTAAGGAAAATGACCATCAGCCTAGAATTCGATACCCAGACAATCATCTGAGCATGAGGATGAAACGAAGACTTTCTCAGACACCAAGCTAAATCTAAATGTACATTCACTGTAAAACGTAGTAACAAATGAAAATGACTAACTCTGGGGGTTCAGTCGAACACTGATCTAAATACAGTCCTGGAAAACAACATGACAGATGGAGTGGTGGTCCTCAGGGAGGCACTTAGGTTCTTGCATCGGAGAGGTGTATGGAGACACTGATGGACTTTTGACTCCCTAAGACCTGCGCAAGCGTGAAGAAAATGAACTTACGGTAAACAAGAATGCTCTACTGAAATATACAGCTCTGGAAAAAGTGGAAGCAAGTGGGAAAGAAACTCTGCTTCATCTACTGCAAGGCAGAGGCACAAAAGAACAGCTAGGAAGAAATGTGGGAACAAGAAAACACCAACGTGGATGTGTGAACCCCTGTTAAAAGGGACTTCTCAGATTTAATTTAGAAATGCAGCGCCATGCTGTTTGCCTGAGATCCATCTAAATCAGTGCGACAAGGAAAAGTTAAAACAAAACAGGCTGCACAAGGCAAATATGAATCACAAGAAGGCTGGCAAAAAGTGCTGCTGGGGAAAGCACTCACTGAATAATTGTTTTCTTTATCGGGGAGTAGTTCAGCTGGAAGGTACCCATGACACGTCCACTGTTACAGAAAATGATCTTAATACGCTTTCCTAAAACACATGTAGACCAGCAGACGACATGAAGAGAACACAGATTTGAACCCAATTCATAAACTTGTGTGTATGTGTATTCACTGTGCTCAACAATAGAGCACCCACCAGAGAAGTAACACTGTACACACAGAGCAGGCACGAGACCATAAAAGGAAGTTCACAAAGTACCTAAGAATCACCATCACACAGACACCAGCTTTTGACTATAATACAATTTAAAAAAAAAAAAAAAAAGGTGAATACAGGCATACCTCGGAGACACTGCAGTTTTGGTTCTAGACCTCACAGTAAAACGAGTCAAATGACTTATTCTGTTTTTCAGCGCATGTAACAGTTAAGTTGATCCTATGCTGTGGTCTGTTAAAGTGTGTAATAAATAGCATTATGTCTTAAAAAACCCAATATACACACCTTAAAGAATGCTTTATTGCTAAAAGATAATAACCATCATCTGAGTTTTCAGTGAGTGGAATCTTTGCTGGTAGAGGGTCCTGCCTTGATGTTGATGGCTGGATTGATGATCAGGGTGCTGGTTGCTGAAAGTTGGGGTGGCTGGGGCAGTTTCTTAAAATAAGGCAATGTGAAGCTTGTCTCTTCCTTTCAGGAATGAGTTCTCTGTAGCAGGTGATGCTGTTTGATACCATGTTACCCACAGTAGAACTTGTCTCAAAATTGGGAGTCAGCGCTCTAAAACCCTGCTGCTCCTCTATCACCTAGGTGGATGTCCTATTCCAAATCCTGTGTTGTCCTTTCAACAGTTTTCACAGCCTCTTTCCAGGAGCAGTTTCCATCTCAAGAAACCACTTTCTTGGGACGCCTGGGTGGCTCAGTGGTTGAACGTCTGCCTTTGGCTCAGGACATGATCCTGGAGTTCTGGAATCGAGTTCCACATCAGGCTCCTGCATGGAACCTGCTTCTCCCTCTGCCTGTGTCTCTGCCTTTCTCTCTCTGTGTTTTTCATGAATAAATAAATAAAATCTTTTTTTTTTTTTTTTTTTTTAAAGAAACCACTTTCTTCACTCATTCGTAAGAGGTAACTCCTCTTCTGCTCAGGGGTCATCATGAGATGGAGGCAACTCGGTCCCAGGCCCAGGTTCCATTTCTAATTCTAGTTTTCATGCTGTGGCCACCACATCTCCACTCAAGTCTTGAATCCCTCAAAGTCCTCTGTGAGGGTAGGAATCAACTTGTCCCAAATTCCTGTTAACATTTTTTTTTTTTTAGATTTTATTTATTCATGAGAGATAGACAGAGAGACAGAGAGACAGAGAGAGAGAGGCAGAGACACAGGCAGAGGGAGAAGCAGGCTCCATGCAGGAAGCCTGATGTGGGACTCGATCCCGGATTAGGCCCTGGGCTGAAGACGGCGCTAAACTGCTGAGCCACCCAGGGGCCCCAATCACAGATGTTCTTAATGGCATTAAGAATGGTGAATCCCTTCTAGAAGATTTTCTATTTACTTTGCACAGATCCACTAGAGGAATCACTATTTGTGGCAACCAGAGCCTTCTGAAATGTATTTCTGCAGTAATACTTGAACGTTGATATTACTCCTTGATCCATCTCTCTTGGTCTCTTGGGTGACCAGGTACATCATTAGTGAGCAGTCATATTTTGAAAGGACTCTTTTTCTGAACAGTAAATCTCAACAGTGGGCTTGAACTCTTCAGTAAACGATGCTGTAGACAGATGACTGTCATCGAGGCTTTGTTGTTTCATTTATAGAGCACAAGCAGAGTACACTTAATTCTTAAGGGCCCTAGGATTTTCAGAATGGTCAATGAGGTTCAACTTAAAGTCACCAGCTGCATTAGCCTCTAACAAGAGAGTCAGCCTGTCCTTTGAAGCCAATCACTGACTTCTCTCTAGTTCTGAAAGTCCTAGATGGCATCTTCTTCCAATAGGAGGCTATTGGGTGTAGCCACCTTCATGAATGATCTTAGCTAGATCTCCTGGAGACCTTGCTGCAGCTCCTGCCCCAGCACTTTGCCTTGTACTTTTCTGTTAAGAAAATGGCTTCTTTTCCTAAGCCTCATGAAGTAACCTCTGCCAGCGTCACACTTTTCTTCTACAGCTTCCTTACCTCTCTCAACCTTCACAGAACTGAAGAGAGTTGGGGCCTTGCTCTAGATTAGACTTCAGCTTAAGGGAATGTTGTGGCTCATTTGGTCTTCTGCTCAGACCCCTAAACAGCAATAAGGCCGTTTTGCTCTCATCATATGTGTGTTCACTAGAGGAGGACTTCTAATTTCCTTTTTTTTTTTTTTTAAGATTTTATTTATTTATTCCTGAGAAACCGAGAGAGAGAAAAAGAGAGAGAGAGGCAGAGAGGGAGAGGGAGAGAGAGACAGAGACAGGTAGAAGGAGAAGCAGGCTCCATGCAGGGAGCCTGACGTGGGACTCGATCCCGCATCCCCAGGATCACACCCTGGGCTGAAGGCAGTGCTAAACCGCTGAGCCACCAGGGCTGCCCCTAATTTCCTTTAAGCACTTTTCCTCTACGTTTACAACTTGGCTGTTTGGTGCAAGAGGCCTAGCTTCTGGTCTGTCTCAGCTTTTGATAGGCCTTCCTCAGGAAGCTGAATCATTGCTTGGTTTTGATTTACAGTGAGAGGTGTGTGACTCTTCCTCTCACTTAAACACTTAGAAGCCATTGTAAGGTCATTAACTGCCCTAATTTCAATAGTGTTGTGTCTCAGGGAGTGGGGAGCCTGCAGGGGAGGAGGAGAGACATGCAGTGGAAGGTGGGGGGACAGCTGGTCGGTGGAGGGGTCAGAATACATAACATCACTTAAGTTCACCCATGGACTCAGTTTCTAGGGCCCCTAAAGCAATTACAATAGTAACATCAAAGATCACTGGTCACAGGTCACCATAATAAATATAATAACAATGAAAAAGTTGGAAATATTGGGAAAATCGCCAAAATGTGAGAGACAGGAAGCCAGTGCTGTAGGAAAAGTGGTGCCATGAGACTTGCTTGACGCCAGGTTGCCACAAACCCTCAATCTGTAAAGGCACTTTCTATGAAGTACAGTAAAGCAAAGCCCAGTAAAATGAGGTATGCCAGTGTTATAATAATAATATAATAGCAAGAAAGCTTATAGTATGTACTTAGTGCTTTATAAATATCAACTTGCAACATCCTCATGACTGCATGAGGTAAGTTCCATTTTCAGAAGAAGAAACATGGCCCACATAGGCTAAGTATCAGCCAAGGTCACACAGCACCGCCAGAATTTGGACCCAGGCATCGAGGCTTGAGTCTAAGCCTAAGCCTCTATACATCCCGCTGCTAAAATAGTCCCTAGAATATACTAGTGAGCTGCTCCTGTTATTTACTATGTGCTTCTGAGTACAGCAGAGCGGAGGAGTTTTCATTCCCCTGCCGAGAGCTCCTACTGCAGTGTCTAAGACAAAATAGGAGTTCCATAAATGTCTAAAGAAAGAATAGTATTTCTTAAAAGACGAGACTGAGAAAGTAGCTGGGACTCCCTCTGACATAAGACACCAACCAGAAGACCTGGGGCCAGCCTGGAGCATCATCAAAGCAGGATCACTGAGAAGTGAGCTGGTTAGGCTCTTGGGCACGCATGCCCCTGGCACCTCGTTCTGAGTGAGGGTCTGTTCAAGCATAGAGCATTAGGGATGCTCACCATTCAGGGGATGCTTTTCGGCACAGAAGAATTGCTTTGCACAGTGACTCACTACCTTGTTTGATAAATCCAAGCTTTCCCCTGTTAGGTGTTCCTGCCCCACTGCTAATGAAGTTCTAGGGGAAATAAACACATGTGGTAGGCTGACAAACGCTTGGACCGATGGAGTTTAGAAACCTATATACATATATAAACAGATATGTGCTGGCCAAGGCTGATACTGCTTAGTAGCGTACCTTGTGTAGATGCAAAGGCATCTTTGACTGGGGCAGGGGAGGCTGAGAATCATCCTGCATTCATCAAGAACCATGCCAAGGCACTGGATGGAGCCTTTCACTGCTCCCATCACCCCCTTTAATCCTCACCAAACTTTATGAGGCGCTGTGACTGCAGCCGTGCTGTGGATGAGGACAGAGAGGCTTGGACGGGTCAAGGAGCTCCTCCTAGCCGCTAAGTGGTGAGGCTAGACCCAGGCCCAGGGGATCTGTCTCTGGAATGATGCCCCCGTCCACTGACTCCCATATGTTCAGTCCTCACACTGAGATGCTCTCTTAGTGCTCGTGTGGGGCAGCCTGGCTGCAGCAGGGATGGGATTCTTTCATCCCTGGTGCTCACGAGTCAGAGTCAAAAGCATTCAGAATCCGCTGTAATGCGACTAAGGTTTGGATGGTCTTGCTGTGACCATGACCCCCACTTTATGTGCACTTTCACTTCCTGGGCATTTACTTCTTCCACTCCTTGGCCAGAAGACGGCTGATGTTGCCAGGCACAGTTGCTTCCAGGCAGTCAAAGAAGGGGGCATGTCGTGGTGCTTGGAGAAGTTGCTGCACTGTCCTGACTATTCCCTGGTGCCTACTGGTGTCTAGCCTTTCCACCAGGAATCCCTGAGGAGAACTGCTGCTCCCTGGACACTCCTGGTTTCTGTTTTTGTCATCCAGAAGGTTCCTATGCTCTGTGCATTGGCAGCTATCCCCTGGCCAGGTGGAGGCAGCTTGGTGCCCCTCCACCCCTGCCCCGACCCTGCTGCAAGGCCAAGGGCTGCTGCTTGCCTCTCTGGTTTGTCTCTCCCTCCTGCCATCAGAGATGGAGGTGGTGAGAAGTGATTCCTTCTGCTTTATATATTTGGAATCTGGACTCTTCATTTAAAGGGTGTATTCCACGGTCCCTCCCCAAATGCCCAAATTAATGCTTTATGTGAGGGGTAATGAAATCTTTCAAAACCAAACTGTAAGAACAAAACCCACAACTTCCTCAAATATGAAGAAAGAACAAAAAACAGCAGCAACGAGACAAAACCCTACCAAACCAAACAGAAGGCCTACCACAAAACAAATGGGGCAGCGGCCGTGACCAGAGTGGCCTTGCAGGCTGGGTCTGGGGGATGCCCGGGCCATGTTGCGTCTGTCACAAGAGGCCGGGGCCTTGGGGAGACATCTGTCCGAAAGCTCCGGTTCTCTGCCTTCTCCTTCAGCTTCTCGTCTTGGTGCTTGTGTTCTGAGGGGCTTGATTTCACCAAAAAATAGCTGTTTGAGAGTTGTTGTTTTAACATCTTTGCTGTTTCCTGCTTACATTTCTACTTCTCCTATCTTGACGCTTCTGTTAACAGCACCTCCAAAGTTAGCACCATCTGTGAATGCTGGTGTTTATTTTCTACTCACATCATTAACGAACGTGCTAAGTGAGACCGGACTGAACATGCCCCAGGACGCACATCTTCCTCTGAACAGATGGCTTCTAGTGGTTTGTCAGGGACACCATCCTGTAGCTCCCTGCTCAGTCCCCCGCAGTCAGGGAGCATCTTAGCCTCCATCTGCAGTGGCTGTGGGTCACTCGGTGGAGGAGTGAGCAGGACGGCAGTGCCCCATCTGAGGACGGAGTACCGAAGGGCCTTCAACTACATGCGAACACACTGGGGGCGTGCATACTAAAACGAGGCTCATGGGAAGGACGTCTCCGTAAAATTAATCATTTTCACTGGGCTTGGGCTTAGAAGATGGCTTTCTTTTTCTTCTTTTTTTTAGGATGGCATTTTTGAACAGCGTTGGGAACCAAGAAAAAGAAGTCTATTCACAAGGTCAGGAATTCCTCAGCATTGTCTCGAAACGCATTCTACATCAAACATCTGTGTCTAAGGCTTGGGGCTGCAAGATAAATAATAAAACAGCTCCGTTCTCAAGAAGCTTACAGCCCTGGGAGGGAGGCCGACCGAACAAATGGCTACTATCTAAGGCACTAGAGCTGGCACCACTAAAGGTCTGTAGAGTCGTGCAGGAAGCAGAGTGGAGGGGAGTGCCCAATGCCAAGCAGACATGGACCGCTTTGTGGAGAGGGTGCAGCCTCTTGCGCTGTGTGGCCTGTGGATCTGCGAGGCAGACACACTGTCTGAACAAACTGGGCTCGCAGTACCCTGCTCTAGAACTGGTTTCTCTTCCTCACACTATTCCCTGCAGAGGAAGGCAGCTCTGAGATGGTGCTGAGTCCTTGTGAGAAGAGGCTCACAGTGAGCCCAGTGGGCTCACGCGGCAAAGCCACTGGGTCTCCCCCCTTTGACAACATGCCCCAAGCTCTAACTGTGCTTCCTCCCTGAAGCCTACCTGGGCTTCCCTAGCTCACAGAGATCTCCGGAACCCTACAGACAGGAGGCAATGCGCTGCCCCTCAGAGGATGAGGAGGACTTGGCCAGATGGAGATGACCTTGAAGCTTGACCTTAAAGTGAAATTTAGAGAATGTGGAGAGAATGTCAAGCACGGGACCAGAGGTCAGGACTGAAGAGTGTTTGGGAGCTGATAGGCTGATAGCTGATAGGCCCCAGATAGGCTGGGGTAGATGACAGGCAAGGAGTATAGGCTCAGATTTGTAGGCAATGGGGATACTCTTAAGGATTCTTTTTTTTGGGGGGGAGGGGGGAGAGCGAGCCCACACAAGCTGGGAGTTGGGAGCAGAGGGAGAGGGAGAAGCAGGCTCCACACCCAGTGCAGAGCCTGACTGGGGACTCTATCTTATGACCCTCAGATCATGACCTGAGCCAAAAATCAAGAATCGGACGTTTAACTCACTGAGCCACCCAGGCACCCCCTCAAGGATTCTTAAGTAGGGAAGATGGATAATACTTTGTTTTCTTCAATGCCTGCACCACTATCTGAAACTGACTTGTTTGATCCTTGGCTTGTTCACCATCTATCTGCCTGTGGCTCCCACCCCTTTCCCAAAGGTAAGCTCCATGGGAAGGAATCTTGTCCATATCCCCCATGCTTAAAAGGTTGTCTGGCATACAGCAGAAGCTTAATCAAGAGCAAATACATTAAATCAATGGAGAGAAAGCAGGTGACATGGAAGAGACACTGATGTGGGCATTTTCTGGCTGGAGGACCAGTTAGCAAACTTGCCCATCAGAGAGCGAGGGTTGGGGTTGGTAAGAGGGACAAAGATAGATCAAGTCTGAGAGATGCATGGGAGTAAGAAATCTGGTAACTGACTAATGTGGGTGGTAAAAGGGGATTTACCGTGTTCCTAGCTCTTCAGCTTGGGGGATGGAAGAGACTGGGACAATGAGTTTGGTTTTGGACACTGTAGAGCTTTACTTCCTCTGGGAAGGAAATCCAAAGGGTTGTACTACACATGAGGCAGACTCAGGGATACACAGCTCATTACTCTCCTTTTCTTAAGGGAAACACATCCAGTAAGGTAGGTCACACAAGACAACTGTTTCACAAAACCTACTGTGTAGTGGATTCTTTTTTTTTTTATTATTATTTTTTATTTTTTAATTTTTCTTTATTTATGATAGTCGCAGAGAGAGAGAGAGAGAGAGAGAGAGGCAGAGAGACAGGCAGAGGGAGAAGCAGGCTCCATGCACCGGGAGCCCGACGTGGGATTCGATCTGGGGTCTCCAGGATCGTGCCCTGGGCCAAAGGCAGGCACCAAACTGCTGCGCCACCCAGGGATCCCTGTGTAGTGGATTCTATTATAAAAGCATTACTTATGATATCATTGTGCTCTACTAGGCAAATAAACCTAGAATCTGAGAATGCAGTGTCAGCATGGCAAGTAAGTCACCCCACCTGAGCAACCGTGCCTTTCCCGACCTGGCTGCCACCCTCTCCTGCTCTGAGTTCCTTAGTCCCTATTTCAAACCCTTTATTAAATTTTTTTTAAGACTTTCCCCAACATTATTTCCAGCAATCTTTATCTGAAGACATCCAAACTTTTAAAGCAGGAATCCTAGGAGTGATAGTACAAATTACAAGGGAAAAACAAAAACAAGAATTAACAGAAATCTTGGCTTTGGAAATAGAGGGCCACATTCTCTAAAACTGTGGTACCTATAGGAATTTTGAAACTGGGCAGTGTCCCACAACAATCGGCAAAGTATGTTTTACTGAATGGTTAGCTCAAGTCCCCATTTAGGGGCTGTTAGCTCATTCAACTGCTTGCTGAGCCTGGAAAAAGTGATTTGTCTCGGACACCAACCAGTCTTGTGGAACTGACTATAACACACCTGAGAGTGGGACATTCTAGCTGGCAGCAGCGGCAGCAGCAGCAGCAGCAGGGAAGAGATGGCCTGGGGACTTCAGGTTCTTTGTATTTCTAGGAATGTTGCTTAATTGAGAGAGGACACAATGGGGCATGGTGGAGGAAAACCTGCAGTTTGGAATCAGCTGGTCCGGGGTTTGAACCCAGCTGCCTGGCTCTGGCCAACGACTTGATCCTTTGAGGTTCAGTTTCCTAAACAGGGATAAATAGGAGGGGTAATGCTCTCTCTTCCATGGGACTTTGGGGAAGGCTGGAGAAAATGTAGGCAAAGTGGCTACAGTGCAGTGGTCGGTGCTACGTCTGTGCTCCATGAACATTTGTCAATGGACTGAAGTGCTTCAGTGAAGGAGGGTCTTACACTTAGGGTGCTGATCAAACGACTACGACGAGGCTGCAAGAGCCCTTGCTCTTCCAGGCCTCCTTGCCTGGCCATGCCCAGCCCCTTAGGAGACCACTCTGCCACCATCCAGGTCCATGCTGGCAGGAGGCTTGTCGATTCTAGAAGGCCCCTTCAATTGGTTCTTGGGTACTTAAAAAAATCCCATTTAAGCTGACAAAGGATGATGACAAGGTTATTTTTATACATTTTCCCCCTCAGTCTTACTCAGTTTTGCTGCCCATCCAAGCGACTGTAACCCACGGCAGAGAATATTTGATTAGGTAGCAAGTAACTGGGGATTTTTGTTCTGAGGGGAATTCAAAGAGTTTAAAACAGAAGCAACCATCTCATAAACCAACTCCAGAACACTGACATGAAAAGAAACCAACTGCCCACTTTCTACCACCTGTTTGAGAACAGAAGGATTTGCACTCAGTTATGTTAGCTAAAAAATGTACCCCTGCCTCACTGTGGTACAGAAGCCTTTACCACATGACTGCTTTTGATGGAAAATCTGCCCCCTGCTCCAATATACCCTTTCATGCTGCTAATAACAGAGGCAAAGCAGGCCTTTCTATCAATATGTTCTGCACACTTCTTAGCAGCTCTGGGTTTTCTATTCTGCATTTGCTATTTTAAGCGAGTACATAATGCATCAATTTTCAGACTCTTACTCAATGCCACTGCTATAGAACTGAGAACTCAGTAATCTTGTCAGGCAGCGCAGAACAATATTCCAACAGATGAAACATTCCATGCAGCCTTATTTCCCTTTTCCCAGGATGGGGCATCTATTTCTGGCCCTATAATGAGAGAGGAACCAGTGGCGGTGGTCTAGTCCTTCTTGCTCAGGAATCCCACATCACAGAAACCACTCACCATGCTGCTGCTGGTAGACACATCAAAGGCCCTGTGGGGTCTCCAGTCTATTTGACTGCTTTCTTTTTATTTTAAGTTCCCAGAAATGGGTCGTTTGGATCCAGGCTGGAGCATGATGGCTGGAAACGAAAGGCTCTCTCAGGCCACATCTGTGCTTTTCCTGCCAGCCACAAAGAGTTCCAATTTTCTCCATGATCACTAACTTAAGAGCCCAAGAGTAACCTTTATTTCCCTGTTCCCGAGTCTCCTGAGACAGTTCAGTGGGAAGTATCCCAGGTGACTGCTAGCCAAATTTGCCTTGACCTTGAGTTGCAGGGACATTTCTAGTAGAAAGTCAGTTGTATCTAGTACCTTGGTGGGCAGTTTAGGCAGATTTCCCTGCTGCGTGTGTACAGCTTTAGTGGCTTCTAACACAGGCCTTATTTACTGCCTGCAGGGTTACCTGGGATCAAGAGGGCAGAACAGTCTACCACTACACCTGTTGGCTCATAAATGGGTTAGTCACCCTTTCCAAAGATTTACTCTGGATGGTATAAAAGGGCTGAGATATTTCCACCAACCTCTCCAGTTTTTATCTACTAACAACTAAAAAAAATGGCACAATGAATTAGATTGAGTGCATAACTGATTCTGCTAAAAATTAATTCCATCATAACTCTATACCACTGCTTTCTGTCTAAATAACTCTTTCATAGCATCAAATGATTCAGCCATCCCAATGGGGACCTTGAATTACTGGCTCAACTTCCTTAGCATGAAAACAATCAAATCAAATACACTCTTCCTCTGGGGCGGGAAGTCAGACACCTGAGTAATATTTAGGTCACTGCTGCCCTGGCAAGTCTGAAAAATGGTTCATGCCCTGATTAGATAGTTACATTTGTTTTAAACAACTGTCACAAAACGGGATCCGTAGGCTTTTTAAGGCAAAGTGAGGGAGAGGTTCTATGAGCAGTACTGAAACAATCTGAAGTGGGCTAAAGCAAATAATCTCTTTATCCAGGCCAGAGCTGCTATGTTGCCCCAGGACAAAGATGGATAACGGAAGGGTTTATGGGCTGGGGGTCATTACTGTGGCCCCAGCATTTTTCATCACCAGGGTACCCTGAATGCTAAAAGCAGCACAGCACATTTTGCTTACACAACAATTCCACACACCCCGGACCCAAAGAGCTCAAGCCCTGGAAGCCCTGGGCATTCTGATTCGGGGACGGCAATCCCATCTGATTGAGGAACTCCTGCGGTCAGTTCTCTGTGCCCGGAGGAGGTGAGCCTGCAGGACTTCCAGCTCCGCCGCCCTAGGGGCGCGGGGGTGGGGGGCGGAGGGCAAGGGGGCAGGGGGGCCACAGAGGGCCGCAGCCAGAGGGGCCACGGGCCGGGTGGCCAGGTGAGGAAGAGCAGCTCCGGTCCTCTTAATCCTCTCTTTAAAAGACTGGTTTCAAGTGAGGCATTGAGGTCCCCAAGAATAACAAACGGGAGCGGCGGGCGCAGCCCGGGGCTCCAGGCATCTGCGGCGACAAAGGCAGGGAGAAGGGGCGAGAGGAGGAGGGAGGACGGGGGGGGGGGAGGGGGAGGGGCGGGGGAGGGGCGAGGGAGGGGAGGGGAGGGGAGGCCCGAGGTGGGGGTGGGGGCGCGGGCGCGGAGCGAGCGAGTGAGACAAAGACGGTCCCGCCGCCCGGGGTGGGCCCGGGTGGGCCGCGGCGGGGAGGCGGGCGCGGAGGCTGCGCGGAGCTCGGCGGCCCCGGTTGCCATGGCGACGGCGCCCGAGCGACTCCGAGGGGCTGCGGCCCGGGAGCCCTGCACCGGGCGCCCTGAGAGGCCCGAGCTCAGGCCTCCTTCCAGACTGCAGTTGGACGCATCTTGTGCGGCGCCCCACACCCCACACCGCCCTCCCTCCTCCGGGCTGGTCTTGTTGGTCTTTCTGGAGAAGGTGATGATTTGGGGCTCAGCTCATCTGCTGGCGCACTGAGCTCGCTGGGGGGCTGCAAGGGACCGGGGACACGGATTCGGGTCAGCTAAGGGGATAGACTGGGCTCAGACAAAAACGTTAGGAAATGGGGTATGTGGGCGAATAGCGGGCTTTCTTTCGTTTTTCTCCCTTAAACCGGGGATTTCTGTCGGCCAGAAAGGAGAAAGGGCTACTAGTCCTGCGGAGATGTGAAATAGCATTAGTGGGACCCCTGAAGACCAAGGGGGGCAAGGACCATCGTGCAGCAGTTTGCCGCACGTGACAGTGTTCCCACTCAGATTCCTGCTCCAGAAAAAGAAAATCTGTGGGTTTCATTTTATTTTTTGGGGGTACTTGAAGCCCAACCTCTTGCTATTATCATTCAAACTGTATTTTCCCATGAACAGGGGAAGACTGGTGAAACTACTCTTTGAGGGCAGAAACTGGTCTTAATTGTCTCTGTAACTGCTGGGCCGGTGATGGGATGCTAGCTGAGGGGGGTGGCCCAGGCCCTGGGCTCAGATGAAGTCTCTGGAGTGGACTTCCCAAGGTCAGCCTCCTGAATGCCATAGGGACTGAGCCCAGAAACATCCTGTTAGCACAGATGCCTCCCTTTGAACTCAGACAAAGACCAAGGGGTGTGGTTGGGAAGTTTCTGAAAACTCAGCGAATAGCAAAACGTGGGCAGGAACACATGCCTTTTTATCCACCAGGTGAAGTCTCCCCTTTATGACACATCTTGCCTGGGTCTGAAGCATCACACTTTGTAAGATATTAAAGAGGTATGTTGATGAATAATAGGCATGTGACAGGGAGGTGCGGGTTGGCAGGAGCTGGCTCCCAAGGGCTCTGCTCTCAGCTGCCGTGGCATGCTCAGGAATAAGAGGACACTGAATCTGACTGGAGTGCCATTTCCTGACCGACAGAACTGGGTCTGTCTAGCTAGACACGTGCTAGGTGCCCATTCCAAGAGTCCTCTGTGCTCTGGGCTAATCTTGGAAGCCACTCTTGGAACCCCAGGGTAGGGAAGGATTCTCAACCAGGTCTGTCTTGCCACAGCCACAGACAAAAAAACTGAACAAAAGTAATAAACGCAAACTGCTCTTATTCCTGCATTCCAGAATTCTATCCTTACCCTGTTCAAAGATGACTGGCAAAGTTCATCTTCCCCGCAGGTGGGATAGTGGGGGTGGAGAATGAACAGGGAACAGAAGGACAAAGATGCAGAAAAGATCCGGGGAGGGAATTAGCCCCTTGGTCCAGCTACTTCCTGACCAGTACAACTGGGGAAAGCTAAAGCCTGCACACTACCTTTCCATACATTTACCTAAAAGATCAGAATCCTAGAACTGGGCTTTGAGAAATGATCTGACCTTGAGTTCTGCTTTAAGCACAGAAACATCTAAAACATTCCGGCCAGAAGGCTATTTATTTCCTAAAGACCTCTCCCTGAGGGACAGATGGCCTGTGCCTCCCTCTAGCATGACTGCATCCTGACAGTGAAGTTCTTCTAAACCATGACAACCAACCTACTCCTTGGAAACACACCTAAAATAGGGACGAGAAGGCCCAAGTGATGTACATCATTTCTGCAGTCTAAACTGAGTGTTATGAGAGTGACATTAAAGCAGTCTTCCTCTTTTAGAGGCTGACTTTCTGTGATCGAGGCCCACAAATTCCCACACAATCAAGAACAAACTGAAAAGAAGTCTGAGGAAGTTAAAGAGGAAATTTCAACACCTCACAGAAGTTGCTTCCGTGTTTGTGAGCCAGAGCGTTAAGGAATACTTAAATATACATACTAGTGAAACACATGACCAAAAACGTAAAATGATTTGGGAAAACATTAATTTGCTGAGGTATGGGTCATGATTACTTCTTTGTCCATAGAACCCTAACCAGTCAACCTGGATTACATAAATCCCAGTTTCCCTGAAACATTCCAAATACTCATGTCTAATACAATGTACACATCTTCCAAGAATAATTTTATGTTCTGTGCTTAAAGGAAAAGGTAGCTAAAAATGGTATAGAAAAAAAATTCTTTGTGGAGTATCATCCACTTCCTGTCTCAACTCCCATCCCGCCACTGAAGGCCTGATACGTGGGCAGAAACTACCCAATTCGGGATTAGAAAGCCTTTCAAAAGTAGCTTTCCCACGGGTGGTCTGAATGGAAGAGTTCTGTCCCAAACTATCCTTGTTTGCCCAAGGCCTTTAAAGTCTTTGATGTTAAGATAAAGCATTACAGTGTTTGGAGGGAACACTTGAGAACATATTCGGAGATGAGACAGCATTTCCTAAACCAACAGCCATTCATCCCGTTGTGGGGAGGAATAGGAAGTGTCAATATCACCAATAACGAAAGGGTGAAATGCAAATCAGAGAAAACTCCCCACAGGAAACAAAGAAGACTCTTAAAAAAATCAGTCTGTTTAGCTTCTTTGACCAACACTAGAACTGGGGCAGTTTTGCACCCAGACCTTCAGTCTGGGGTGAGCCTGGCGGGGGCAGACCCGGCCCTCTCCGTGGACAGGCGGTGGGCCCTGGGTGGATTTCCACACCTCTCCCAATGCCTGTTTCCTCGGTCATGAAATGGGGTTAACAGCAGTATCACCCTCATCCAGATTTTGTGAAGATCAAACAGTCATGAGCCACAGCAGAGAGCTTTCTCAGCACATGCCAGCAGCATAAGTGCTTAACCAGCATTTGCTGCTACTATTATTATGATTACTATAGAGCTACTACAACCAGGGATAAATCTGTTTTCTTACTAGAAAAATGGAGTAATTTTTTTTTTTTTTTTTTTTTGCTGGTGCTCTCCTATGCACAGGAATACATATCTATTTTTGGTGGGAGGGGGGCCTAAATGGGTATATCTTTTAAAATTTCCCACAATTAAAAAAATAAAATAAAATTTCCCACAATTAAAAAAAAAGCATCCTTTTGCTTTTGTCTTGGTGAAGCATACTTTCTTCTGACGTCAACTTTTTCCTCTACTGGGGAGAAAGTCCCAAGTCTCGGTTTCACAACTAAAAAAAGGGTTGCTTCTTAGGAAAGTGTCATAAACTCCCTCCACACTAACGGGCTCAGACATATGATGGAAACAGTGAAAAAGTTACTGATTTTTGTATTTCATTGCTTTTGTTTTCCTTAGGAAGTCACCTGGACTTGGATGATAACTGAGGTTAGGAATTCTTAGTCTGAAGAGTACAGATGTCAACATGCTTTTTTCTCCATCTGTAAAATGGGTACCATGAGGTTTTAATCAATCAGCATGAGTGGGGAACTGCAGACTCCTGGGGTTATTTCTTGGGTCCCTTGGGTGATGTACCTCTGACCACTGATCCAAATGCCCAGAGACAAATCCCCACCCCCTCCTCATTTCTGTGGCTATCTCATTTGTAGACCCGGCTCCTAAAGAGTTTTACATTCCTGATTATTTTTAGACTCATTTAGTTTGTTCAGACACGGTCACCACATGGGATGCAGCTGTGGGAAGCAGCTGCTATGGTTTGATTTCCAGTCAGTATTACTTGACATTTCTTGTCAGGTGATTTCTAAAATTTCTTGTGTTTTTTTTTGGGTGATCTCAGGAACTTTTCTTCCCGGATTTATAAGATATGACATTAGAGCTGTGCATCTGATAACATATCTCAGGGATGCGAATAGATCCAGAATCTCACTGGATAGGAAGATGTCTTTCCACTCTCAGGACCCAAACTTCTCAGCCCCAGAACAATGAGGTCTGGGACAGGAGACTGTATGATGGGCTCTGGTAATGACGGCTTCCTGAAGGCCCTCCCCCAGGTAGCTGCGGTCTCCTGGAGTCTCAGGAAGAAAGCAGAAGGGTGAGGCAGCTTCCTGGACTAACAGGAAGGAGCCTACCTTCAGTGACAACAGCTACCATGTCCCAGGGGCTGGGTCACTAGGCTGGGAGAATCTGGACCCAAATGATTGCATGCTTCCTCATGCTTCCTCTCATTCCCCTCACCATTTCTTCTTCACTAACCTTACCTGCCTTTCTCTGGCTCATTCAGCCATCAGCCTCTTGGCTCACCCCATACACCCATCCGCCATGATGCTTTTACCTCAGGCCTTTTACACAATCTGTTCCTGCCTGGAAAACTCTTGGTCCCTTTTCTGGACCAACTGCTATTTCTCATTTGATTTTCTTCTTTTTTTTTTTTTCTTTCTCATTTGATTTTCAATATGAGCATCACTTAGGGGAGCATTTCCTGATCCTCTAAGACAAGGTTAACTGTTTCTTTGATGCACTTAACACTTTGGACTTTAATTCCATCTTTATTTATCCAGTCTCTCCATGAGACTATAAACTCCTGAGCTGGATCAGGTCTTGTTCATGGACGTATCCTCACTGCCTAACCCAGTGTCTGGCCTGGCATATAGCAGGTGCTTGGCAAATATTTGCTGAATAATGTTCCAGACTCACCAAGAACTCCCTCTTTTTTTATTTTTTTTGTCCCCTATGTATTTTTAGACTATATCAAACTCTTTGTTCTTCAAATCACCTCCATAAATGTTCTATTTTATCACAGTCCCCAAATCTTTTGTCAGTTCTGAGTTTGAAAAGAAATCTTCAATTGTGCATATATGCACAAAAATGTGACACTATAGACTCCTAGACAGTGTCTGTGTCTAAGAGCAATAAACAAACAGTGAAAGTTGTGGCTGCATAATTGAAAAGAGCTAGAGACTGTTCTTCTATATCCTGGGTCATCTTCCTTTGTGAGGCCTCCTTATCAGAAGCTGATAAGTTCTGACCCTATTTCCTTTTCCTTTTCTTTTTTTTAAAAAAGATTTTATTTATTGAGAGAGAGGGAGAGAGGGTGTGCGCACACAAGCAGAGGGAGGGACAGAGGGAGAAGGAGAAGCAGGCCGCCCGCTGAGGGCCTCAATCCCAGGATGCTGAGATCATGACCTCAGCTGAAGGCAGATGCTCAACCGACTGAGCCACTGACCCCTATTTTCAAGGCCCAATTACTCTCAACAAGGAGACAGCATCCGTTTCCAACCAGGAAAAACCTTCCATTGACCATCTGGAACTGTTTTTGATTTCTTTTCTAGAGAATTCTTACAGTAGAGAGGAAGTTTTCAGTTACATACAGTCTCCACTGAAGTTCCCAACCCAACCTTCTGCTTTAAGCAGATAGGAACTGGCGCAGGAGCAGTGGTTATCGGCAGCACAGCTGGCTTCTCCACAACGACTTTTCTCCAGCCCTCGCCATCAAGTGGCAACTCCAGGTAGTAGTATACGTGGTGTGTAGCCCAACAGCACATGCCCTCTTCTAGCTGTATGTAGCACAGTAGAGGGCACGGGATTCGACTCTGGGCCATGACAAATGCCACAGGAAAAAGGACCCCATGCAGGCACAGGCCTTCAGAGTGGCATCAATGGCATCTGGAGCTGTGCCTGGCACTGCCAAACCCACCCTGGATGCTGGCAAGAGGATGGGCTGGTGGTGGCTAACCACAGAAGGGAGGGTCCACATGGCTGTCCAAGGGCCGTGTGCAAGGAGAAAGGTGGCCAACCGGACTGGAGTGTCTGGCCTACTGGGACAGTGCCGAGCACCATGGACTATAACCCAAGGGTTTGCCTTCTATCCTCACTGACTTTACAGTCTATAAATATTGACAGAAGGGCAGAGCCAAGACATTATCTGCACTAGTCAAGGCTAAGCAAAAGCAAAACAACTTGATTCTTATGGCCACAAAATTGGCCTAGTTGGGATCTACCCCACGTAAGGCTTGTACCTCTCCTGCCCCACCTGGCCAATGTGTGTGGGGAAGAAGGTAGCCTGACTGGAGGAGAAGCAAGGGACCTGGGGCCCTGTTGCTGTGGCGGTGGTAGAAAGTGATAAGGCAGAGAATGCTAAGGAGCTGGTCCCCTGAGATTCAGGAAGTGGAAAGGCAGAAAAGCTGCCGTCATGGAGAACTTAGGGGTATGTGTGTGGGGGTGACGGTGATGGGTGGTATGGCAGGCTGGATAATGGCCCCACAAGAGATAGCTATGTCCTAATGCCTGGAGCCTGTGAATGTTCCCTCACAATACAAAAAACAGACACTGCAGATGGGACTATGAAGGCTCTTGAGATGATGAGATTATCCAGGATGACCCTGGTGTGCCCTAAACACAGTCACAAGTGTCCCTGTTAAGAGAGGCATAGGGAGATTTGACACTGAACAGAAGGCCATTGGACCATAGAGGCAGAAATGGGAGCAATGTGGCCACAAGCCAAGGGATGCCTGTGGCCCCCAGAAGCTAGAGGAAGCTCGGAGCTATCCCCCCGTCCCCCCCCCCCCCCCGCCCAGAGCCTCTGGAGGGAGCACAGTCCTGCCGACCCTCTATTATGGGGCCAAACTGTGAGAAAACAAATTTCTGTTTAAGCCATGAAGTCTGTGGTCACGTGTTAGAGCAACAGTGAGAAACTAAGAGAGTTAGCTGTCATTTGATGAGATTTCTGATCCAGTTCCAACAGGCATCTCATGGTGTGATAAGAGAGACGTGCATGAGAGAGAAGGGCAAGCATTTCATATTTTTATATTCACTATGTGCAGCCAGGAGCAAAATTCTGAACACACACACACACACACACACACACACACACACACACACACACACCTTCCTGGATTTGAATCAACAACTATTCTCTAGCTTTGTGGCATTGGGTCGTTTCTGAGAGGAATTCATAGGAAATCAGAACAGGCAGCTGTGAATGTAGAGAAAGAATCCTAAAAAAAAGCTCCCCCAGGGGCAGCCCAGGTGGCTCAGCGGTTTAGCGCCGCCTTCAGCCCAGGGCCTGATCCTGGAGACCGGGGATTGAGTCCCACGTCGGGCTCCCTGCATGGAGCCTGCTTCTCCCTCTGCCTGTGTCTCTGCCTCTCTCTCTCTCTCTGTGTGTCTCTCATGAATAAATAAATAAAATCTTAAAAAAAAAAAGCTCCCCCAGCTTAGTCAGGGGGGCTTCTGGAAGGCATCATGGATGCACTGTGGGGACAAGAGTGGGAAGCAGAAGAAGATAAGGAATCACTTTAGAAAAGCAAGTAGCCTGGACAGAGGAGAGCACACCTCCTTTGCCCCCCAAAAAAAGAAAAGGTAAGGACCTCTTTTACAGTTCCAAGAACTTGCTCCCTCAAGAATAAAAGGGTAAAGGAATGCTTGGTACTTTTTCTATCTTGAAACCCTTTTGAAGTGAAAACCGTTAAAATCTTGGGCGTGGGATTTGTTTTCAAAGAGAGGAATATGGGGCACTGAACTGCTGGGTGTGCTGTGAGAAGGTGGCCAGGACAGTGTGGTGGGGGCGGTGGGGTGCTGTGTTTTGGTTGGGGGGGGCCTCTGGGCTCTTGCGGCATTTTTAGGGAGAGTAGGTGCCTTTAGCTTAAGGAATGGCCTTGGGTTTAGGAGCCAGAAGTGTTTCTGTGGTCTTTGTGAGGGCGAGATGGAGAGGGGACATGGGAGGTGGGCAATCCCCCATGGGAGAGAACGCTCTCTCCACAGTCATGGGCCACTCCAAGAGGCTCTCAAAGACCAGGCTCCTGACTGTGGAGGAGATCCCTTGCCACCTTCCCACATACCAGCTGCCAATGGGGACCCAGGTGGCCTTCTCTCTGGGCGCCGGCTCCTCCACACCAAGGGGTCCCTGCTGGACCTCCACTTCAATGATAATGTCTTAAACCCTCCATTCCTTACCAGTCAGCCTCACTTCCTGAACATTCACTGTGTCCACAGCACTGGGGGTCTGTGAGGGTTTGCAGAAGTACTCAGCACGGGGCTCAGTCCCAGGAGTAATAAATACAGTTAAACCAGAGCCAGGATGAAAACACAGGTGACAGGGGTCTCAGGTGCTGACGCCTGGGGGATCTAGTGAAGGAGCCAGAGGATCTGTATTCACCAAGCACCCAAATACACTGTATCTGTGGTCTTGGGGAAGCCACAGAGCTGCTTTAAGTCTTCCTGGCCATCTGTAAAATGGGTTTACCATAATAACAAATGGCTCACATTGCTAAAAGAACTAAGTGAGATAGTATCTATCAAAGCTAGTTTTATATACACATTTTACTTCTAAGTAACCTCTACACCCAACATGGGGCTCAAACTCTTAACAGTCAAATGCTCCACTGACTGAGCCAGCCAGGTGCCCCTGGAAGCACTTTTATTTTATTTTATTTTATTTTATTTTTTTTAAAAATTTTTATTTATTTATGTATGATAGTCACAGAGAGAGAGAGAGGCAGAGACACAGGCAGAGGGAAAAGCAGGCTCCATGCACCGGGAGCCTGATGTGGGACTCGATCCTGGGTCTCCAGGATCGCGCCCTGGGCCAAAGGCAGGCGCCATACTGCTGCGCCACCCAGGGATCCCCTGGAAGCACTTTTAAACAGTAATTGTGGTCTCCACATATGCTATAATGGACAGCATGAGGAAGTATTAAAAATTTATACTGATGAGGGTAGAAAAATTAAGACTGTTAGTGTAGTTCGAGAATATCATCACTTCCTTGTGACCCATCAAAATAGTCTGGGACAGGAATTAGAGATATCATTCAAGAGAAAAGAACATCTTGATATTGGGTAGAGTCCACATGGGTTTTGGTCTGTTCCCTTCTTCTGGCACTCTGCCTTCGCTCCTGTTGGAGAGCTGATGCACCCCTACTTGGGCCATGGGTGCTGGTACCCATCACAGCACCTTGCTCCCCAGCCTCAGGGCATGGGATCTAGACCCTGTTCTCTGGCCTCAGGCTTGTAGCCTGGCAGATGGCATGTGACCCAGTGTGGGCCAATCACAGACTTCCCTTGGAAGATTCATATATTTGAGTTAGGCAAGGTCTTCTCTTTCCTTTAGGTTGCTATGTTGGCATAATGCAAGCCTGGAGCTGCATGTGGCCAACAGCTCCCCTGTGTAGAGGCAGCATGTAGAAGACAGAATGAGGCCAACACAGAGAGTCTGGGGGGTGGGGTGGGGGGGTGGCGGGGGGTGGTGGTGGTGGAGTAGGAGAATCAGGTTAGGGGAAGACAAAGGGTCTTGACAGCAAGTCTAGTAGCGCTTAAACCCCCAGGGCCCTTCAACTCCGAGTTTCTTCTAGGATATTCAATTTTGGGTTTAAGCTGGTCACGTCATCTGAAAGAGTTCTGGTTTATATAGTGGGCTTACTCTGCAATACTAAATAAACCCTGATGAAGGGCAAATAAGAATGTTGTTGGAAAAAGATTCTACAAAGGTCATTGTTTTTCCAGAAAAAAAAAAAAAAGGGATCAGCTCAGCATTTAGAGATATTAATCCCCAATTTTCTAAACCTGGCTCAGCACTAACATCCTTCTGTATTAATCAAACAAAAAGGCCATGCGCATGCATAATGATGCACAGTAGCAGAAGCATTCAGTGAAGGTTTGACTAGATTATTTTAATACCTGACAAGCATGATCAGCACAGGGAAGTGAATTCAAAATCTCTACAGACCATAATGCTGAAACATGCAGGAGAGTGGGACAACATTTAAGCTTCTAGAGTATTAAGCACAGATCTTATATTTCTTATTGTTTGCTTACTGAACAGGAAACATTGGTGTCGCAACAGTGGTATCAGGAACCACAACATAGTACTGTCTTAGAGGTCACTGCAATTTAATGCTCTCAATGGTTACCTCATTATCTAGCTGCAAACTGCCATCACCGAAGAGCCCGTCAGTTGTGGAGTGTATCTAATCCACTGTGCTCCTCTAGAAGAATGTTCTTGAGGTCCTGCACTGCAACTCCCCTGCCTCCACTATGGCTACTGGGAATTCCACTGATAACTTCCAATTTAAGTGGGGAGAAGGCAGTTGTCTAAAACAACTATCAGAAACAAAGGAATGAAAAAATGTGAATCCCTTTCTGATCTCCATCTCTCTTTTATCTTTCAACCAGGAATGTTCTGCCTTCTTTTGAATTTCTACACAAGTTTCTGTCTGCTACTAATGATGGCTACCTGGTTACAGGAATTTAGAAGTTAAGAAACTGTTTATAGCAAATCAAACAATGTAGTGCCAACATCTTATGATGACCCATGGCCCATAGTGGGGTATTTGGGTTACTCTAAGAAGCATAAATGGGGAAATATTAAAAGTTGAAGAGAACCATTATTAGGTAGCTAGTGTCACCAAAATTCTATGTAGGTCTTAAGAGTATATAGAGACTGATATGCCCATTTTGCCACAGCAGAGCTGAGGCCCTCCACCTCCATTATTAAGTGTAAACCATATATATTTACCATTGTCTACACTAAGATTATGTTGTGTGCTGGCTGGCTACAAAATAAATGAGAGAGATGCTCTTCAAGAAGCCAGCCTTCATAGATTGCACTTTGCTTCCCTGGGTTTTCTAAGTCAACGAATTCATTCAATAGTTGGGTTTTCTGCCTTTGTTCTTATTCCTTGACCTCCTTGAAGCACCTGGCATGGTGGCTTTAGAACACTTTCTCATGTGGCTTCCATGTTCTTGCCTTCCTACTCTTCAACCATTCCTCTTGTCTTCTCTCTCCTCCTTCTCCTTTCCAAATGTCTTCAGATAGTTTCTATATGCTAATTCCCAAATCTGTAGTTCATTCGGATCCCAAACCTTAGATTCAGCTGACTCCTGGACACCTCCACTTGGATTCCCACCCAGCTGCTCAAGCCAGAAGCCTCCAGATGCTCCTTGACTCTCTTTTCTTTCTTCCATTCTGCAGCAATCCAAGAGATTTTTACTTTTCAAAATAAATGATTTTAAATTTATTTTTATTTATTATTATTCTTTTTTAGAGGGGGTGAGGGGCAGAAGGAGAGAGATTCTTAAGCAGGCTCTATGCCCAGCGTGGAGCTGAATGTGGGGCTGTCTCACAGCCCTGAGATCATGTATGACCTGAGCTGAAATCAAGAGCTGGACAGTTAACCCACTGAGCCACCCAGGTGTTCTTAGATTTTCACCTTCTAAATCTCTTCCAAATCCATCTTTTCTCCCTTAATCCTCACTATCCAGACTTTTATCATATCTCACCAAAATCACTGTTAAGAGCTTCCTCTCGGGGATCCCTGGGTGGCGCAGCGGTTTGGCGCCTGCCTTTGGCCCAGGGCGCGATCCTGGAGACCCGGGATCGAATCCCACGTCGGGCTCCCGGTGCATGGAGCCTGCTTCTCTCTCTGCCTGTGTCTCTGCCTCTCTCTCTCTCTCTGTGTGACTATCATAAAAAAAAAAAAAAAAAAAAACTGCTTTGCTGGAACTTAAAAAAAAAAAAAAAAAGAGCTTCCTCTCTGCTCTCCTTGCCTCCCATCCCTTCTACAAGTTGCAGCCAGAGTGATCTTCCTAAAATATGGATATGTGAGTTACAAATCTGATCTCTTGCCTGAAACCCTCCTTTTTGTTCCTCACTGACCTCAGGAAGAAGTCTGAACTCCTTCCTGTGTCGCTGGGATCTGCTTCCCTCTCCAGCTACTGAGCTTCTGACTCCCTGCCGAGCTCCCTCAGCTCCAGCCCCACTCAGCTATTTCCAGTTCCTCTGTGCAGCCTGCTCTCTGTTCCCTGCTGGATGTCACATCTGCTTTGCCGTCTGCTAGCACACTCTTTCCCTATTTGAAGTTTATCTTAAGGAAATAATCTGAAATGCCAAAAAGCATTTATTATAAGATACTCACCACAGCACAAATTACAATAAGAAAAATTGCAAACTTCTAAAAGATCCAACAGTGGGTTTTTTTTTTTGTTTTTTTAAAAAAATATTTTATTTACTTATTTGACATGGAGAGAGAGCACAAGAAGGGGGAACAGCAGGTAGAGGCAGAGGGAGAAGCAGGCTCCCCAACGAGCAAGGAGCCCGATGCAGGGCTGGATCACAGGGCCCCAGGATCATGACCGGAGCTGAAGGCAGACACTTAACCCACTGAGCCACCCAGGCATCCCAAACACAGTTTTTAAACATTTGCATGAAGTTTTATGTTAACAGGAAATTACTCGAATAGAATTAGTGATAAAACCAAGGCATACAACTTGCTTTCCATCAAAATTTCATAGATACTAAAATTGAAGTGGTAGTTACTTCTGCGCAGCAATGTAAATGGTGATTAAAATTTTTTTCTTGAGATTTTTGTTTTCCAAAATTTACCCATGAATATGCAACAATTACTTTCAAAATTTGGAAAACACACACACATACATAGTTTTTATGGTTTTAGATCATTTCTAAGAGAACATCTGTGAACAAGGTTAAATGAAGGTAGACATGAACAAAGTGAAGATTCTACTTCTAAGGGAGGAGTGCTTTATATGGAAAGTTTTGATCCTTAACTAGTATAATACCTAGAAGCTTTCAGGGAGTCCTGTAATAATCTGTTGCAAATGATGAAGCAGAAAGACAGCTGAAGAGTAGGGTGGAAGTTTCTGCTGATGCTCCGCTGACAAATGCTAGGGCTAATATTAACTCCTCATTTTTGGAAGTGTGTTACCATTACTGAAAAAGACCCCCCACCCCTTTTACCCCTTGTTGATATGGGCATATATTTTGGTGTTGTTGAACCAGCTGGAGGACCCTGAGAAGAAATGAATTGAGGGAGCAAAATACGGTTAACTCTCAAAATCCACAGCTGCTACACTTCGATCAGCAGGGAACAACAGGTGTCATTCTCACCAATCTGTTTGTCCAACTACAAACAGAGAATGGAGAGTCAACACACAGACGTTTTGTTCTCCAGAAAAATGAAAATCATTCAGCTGAATCCATACAGCTGTATCCAGTGGTCATTTGTGATATGTTAGTCTTTGCAAAGTAACAGGAGACATTCAGTACAGGCCTGAAAATATTACATGTGACAAGAGTTTCCCACTGAATTAGGCACGTATGCTACTTCCATTAAAGGCTCTGTTCTGTCTTAATGAAATCTGGAGTTTAATCCACAAGCAGTATGAGAGGAGAATGGCATACTTTTGGGGAAATGAGACAAAACTTTAAGCTTACACAAAGATGTCATTTTAAAGAATAAAATAAAAAAAATATAGCATCTTTTGCTTAGGTTTAACTGCTGATTAAATTTTCACCTTAGGCACTGTAGGATACAGTATGGAGGTTCCTTACAAAGTTAAAAATAGAACTACCCTATAATCCAGCAATTATACCCCTGGATATTTACTCAAAGAACACAAAAATATTAATTCAAAGGGATACATGGACCCCTGTGTTTATAGAAGTATTATCTATAGTAGCCAAGATATGGAAGCAACCCAAGTGTCCGCTGATAGACGAATACATAAAGAAATGCTGTATGTGTACAAAGGAATATGATTCAGCCATAAAAAAGAATGAAATCTTGCCATTTGCAACAACATGGATGGAGTCAGAGAGCATAATGCTAAGTGAAGTAAGTCAGAGAAAGGCAAATACTGTATGTGAAAATTAAGAAACTAAACAAATGAACAGAAGGAAGAAAAAGAGAGAGAAGGCAAACCAAGAAACAGACCTGTAACTCTAGAGAACAAATTGATGGTTACCAGAGGGGAGATGGGGCCCTGGGGGAAACAGGTGATGGGGATTAAGAAGTATACTTGTGATGAGGACCAAATGATTAAAGTAAAAACTTTATAGTAAGTAGGCAATCAAGTAAATAATTTAAAAACATTTTGCCAACAAAGATTTTATTCTTTGAAGGAAGAGAAAAATACATTGTACTTATATAGCATTTATATAATACCCTCTAACATTTAGATAATATCTTTGGGGATCTCAGAGTGTCCTCCCTCCAGAAACAAGACCATAGCAACTCGAGAGAGAGGGGAAAATCTCTTTATCACACTTAGTTCTCTTCCTGCAGAGAGTCTGTACTCAGTCCTGAGAGGCAGAGTCCAGTGAGAGGCAGGGGAGCAGAGTTATAGGTCTCTCAGGCTACAGACTCGGATTCTGCTATTTTTTGGGTCTGGAACAAATGAAACAGCATGAAATCACAAGTCATAACTTGATGAAGGAAAACAAAAGATGATCCTAATGTATCAGGTCATTTAAAACTCCAAACTGACTTTTATTATTACCAGCTGGATAAAGTGAGTAGATAAATCTTATTGGTTTAGGTATTAAAATGAACTATAAATATGGATGTTTGGGTTAAGTGAGTGATGAATCTTATGTCTACCTTAATTTCCTGGATTTTCAAATGTGTAATTCTAAAGGCAATGCCAATTTATTAGTTTCTCAGAATTAGATTTGAGTTGGAAAAATAAATGATACTATGAATAAAGAAAATATTATTATGCCATATATATTTCATTTTAAATTTTGAATTATTTCTTGAAATCTGATCTGGATCTGATCTGCAGAATTTTCTACTTGACACCCTTAAACATTGGCAATATTCCAATAATTGTTACTGACTCCTTTTAAGCTTCATTACTCAGGATTTCATTTTGGTGGTTTGAAAAAGGATGAATTGCATCCTTTCACAGTTAGAAATCGAAGGGTTCACACTTCTTGTCAGCAGGAAGTGGAGGTTGGGAAGAATTCTATTTTTGGAGTTACAAGGCCACCTTTGACCCAGAAATGTGCGGGTGGATGGAAGCTGTTTCTCTGTTCTGTCTTACTTGATTTACCCAAGGAATGGAGAAACATACAAGAGTACAACTTCAGCAGACTTGTTTCCTCCCAGGTCCTTGAGAAACCCTCGTATCAACCACATCTCAAGAATTTTAGATTTTCAAGTGTTTATTTTGGTCTTGTGTGACCTGTGTAACTGTCATTTAGATTATTTAAAACTTTCCAAATTGAAATTTTTAACTGTCTGCCAATATATAAAAGTCACAATTTATTCTTCAAAAATCAGGGGATGGGAAACAAAGGCCCATGGGCTTACTGCTTGATTTTAAATAAAGTTTGATTAGAATATAGATATGTCTGTTCATTTCCATATTGTCTATGGATGCTTCTGTGCCATGATGGAAGAGCTGAGTACTTGGTCTAAAATATTTACTACCTGGCTCTTTACTGAAAAAGTTTGTCTACTCCAGGTCCAGATGATAAACTGAGGAATTAAAGAGAAAGTCTATAGAAATAGTGATGCTAAAGAGGAGGAGGAGGTATAGTTGCCAGTATCATAAATGGTTTGTTTTTAGGGCCTATATGCTTTGTGTAATCTGTATGAGATGTGTCTATGACAAACAACATATTAAGATTCTAGTTATGAAAGGAACTGAGGGTTTAAACTGAGGGTTGGCCACTATATAGTATGGATTTTGGTAGAGAAAGAAATGAAGCCATAGGGAAGGATACATAATCCTAGTGTGCGGGCAGCCGCGGTAGCTCAGTGGTTTAGCGCTACCTTTGGCCCAGGGGCGGATCCTGGAGACCCGGGATCGAGTCCCACATCAGGCTCCCTGCATGGAGTCTGCTTCTCCCTCTGCCTGTGTATGTCTCTGCCTCTCTCTCTCTCTCTCTCATGAATAAATAAATAAAATCTTTATAAAAAAAGATTAAAAAAATAATAATCCTAGTGTGCTACTTGGCTCTGGTGGAAACAATTTTTTTTTAAGATTTTACTTTTTCATTCATGAGAGACATAGATAGATAGATAGATATAGATAGAGAGACAGGCAGAGGAAGAAGCAGACTCCATGCAGGGAGCCCAGTATGGGACTCGATCCCGGGTCTCCAGGATCACACCCTGGGCTGAAGGCGGCACCAAACTGCTGAGCCACACGGGCTGCCCAGAAACAATGTTTATAAAATTATAGAAATATAAATGCTAGTTATGGGTTTCAGCTTTAGAGTCAACCATCACAGTATAAAACAATGTAAATATTAACAATATAAAAGTAAAAATATAGGTGTCAAAGTTCAAGCAGGGGCACTTCATCTTCATTTGACATCATGGTTAGTGAAGAAAGCAGGTCTGAAGTTGAAGTTCAACCTTTAATATCTTTGAAACTGGAATGCTCCTTACTCTCGATACTTTAAAAACCTAACTGCCAGTATTATTTTTCCTCAGGGGAATATAAAATAATGGTGCATCTTATAATAGATGGCATCTTAAATTTGATAATGTAGTATTTTCAACTGTAAAAGTAACCAATAGTAAACTAAAGATCATGAAAAAACTAACAATAAACAGAAAGAAGTGGCCAAAGGAAGCTAAATAAACGATCTTTTATAGACAAAAGTAAATCTTGTCGAAATATAAATTTTTAAAAATGGCAGCACAGCATGTTGTTTATATATCTTTTCATTTATTATTTTTTTAAGATTTTATTTTTAAGTAATCTCTACATCCAACATGGGGCTTAAAGTCACAACCCCAAGATTAAGAGTTACATGCTCCTCTGACTGAGCCAGCCAGGTGTCCCTTTTTCATTTTAAACCTTTCCAATACTTGATTTTTAAAAAACCACATTAGTTTCTTGTATCTGTTGTAACAAATTAATACAGACTTGGTGTCGTTAATGTATTTTCTCACAATGTTCTGGAGGCCAGAAATCTGAAAGCAAGATATTGCCAAGGCCACGTTCTTCCCAACGCTATGTATTTCCCGAGGGGTTCCCTGCCTCTGCCAGTTTCTGGGGGCTCTATCACTACAACTTCTGCCTCGGTCCTCACATCACCTTTTCTGGGGGTGTCAAACTTCCCTCTGCCTTTCTCTTATAAGCACATTTGTGGTAGCACTTAGGACCCACTTGGATAACCCAGGGTAAACTCCCAATTTCAAGATCCTTTATTTTGTATTTGCAAAGACCTTTCTTCCAAAAAAGTAACATTCACTGGTTCTGGGGATTGGGACATGGGTACACCTTTGGGAGCCATTACTAGCCTACCCACGCATTAGTTTGATTTTTTAAAAAAATATAAATCTTAAGTCATTCTGCAATTTGAAGTCCTTTGATGGGTACCTATAACTTCTGGGATCAAGTTCAAATGATGTATTGGTTAAAAATTAGTCTCTAAACCCAAAGCACAAAACACAGAAGAAAAACAGATCAACTGGACTTTAAAATTAAAACCTTCTGAGCTTTGAAGGATACCATCGAGAAAGTGAAGAAATAACTTACCGAACAGGAGTGAATACTTGCAAGTCATATATCTGATGAGGAACTTATATCCAGAATATACAAAAAACTCTTAGAACTAAATAATAAAAAGACATAACAATGAAAAAATGGGCAAAAGATCTAAATAGATGTTTCTTTAAAGATGATATAGAAATGGCTGGGGTGCCTGGGTGGTATAGTTGGTTAAGTGATGGACTCTTGGTTTCGGGTCATGTCATGATATCGGGATCATGAGATTGAGTCCTGAGTTGGGCTCTGTGCTCAGTATGGAGTCTGCTTGAGGGCAGCCCGGGTGGCTCAGCGATTTAGCACTGCCTTCAGCCCAGGGTGTGATCCTGGAGACCCAGGATCGAGTCCCACATCGGGCTCCCGGCGTGGAGCCTGCTTCTCCCTCTGCCTGTGTCTCTGCCTCTCTCTCGCTCTCTCTCTGTGTCTCTCATGAATAAATAAATAAATAATAAATCTTTGGAGTCTGCTTGAGACTCTCTTCTTCTCCCTCTGCCCCCTTCCTTAAATAAATAAATTAAACAACAACAAAAAAGGCCAATAAACTCATGAAAAGATGCTCTATATCTTGAGTCATCAGGAAAATACAAACCAAAACCACAATGAGATACCACTTCATACTGACAAGGATGGTGATGATAAGAAAGTTAATAACATTGGAATCCTCATACACTGTTGGTAGAAATATAAAAATGGTGCATTATTTGGAAAATAATGTGGCAGTTCCTCACAAAGTTAAACATGCAGTTACCAGATGACCTAGTATTTCACCCTTAGTCATATTGCCTAAGAAAAATAAAAATAAGTCCACATAGAAACCTCTACAGGAATGTTCATAGTGGGGATGCGTGGGTGGCTCAGCAATTGAGCGTCTGCCTTTGGCTTACAGTGTGATCCTGGAGTTCTGGGATCGAGCCCCACATCGGGCTCCCTGCAGGGAGCCTGCTTCTCCCTCTGTCTATGTCTCTGCCTCTCTCTTTCTGTGTCTCTCATGAATAAATAAATAAAATCTTTTTTTTTTTAAAAAGGAATGTTCATAGCAGCACTATGCATAATAGTCCCAAAGTGGAAACAACTCAGATGTTCAGCAACTGACACAGGGATAAACAAAATGTAGTATATTCACATAATGGAATATTATATTGGCAATAAAAGGATGTATGATATGACACATTGCTATGATATGAATGAACCCTGAAAATGTGATGCTATGTAAAAGAAGCCATTCACCAAGGACCACAAATATGACTCCATTGTGTGAATGTCTAGAGCAGGGAAATCTATAGACAGAGAATAGATTGGTAGTGGCCTGAGGTGGGGTAGAGGGAATCAGGGAGTGACTCTCAAGGGCATGAAGTTTCTATTTGGGGTAGGAAAATCTTCTAGGTTGGTTGTGGTGATGGTCGCACAGTTCTGAATGTACTAAACACCACTGAACTGTATGCTTTGAGTGGGCAAGTTGTATGGTATGTGAGTTACAGCTCAACAAAGCTCTTTATGTACAGATGGATAGTCTGTAGGATCAGAGTCTACGCTTCCAAGAAAAGTATCAGGTCCAAGAGAATGTGCATGTGGACGAGACAGGGTGTGCATGCAAAGCCTTTGCACGATCCCTGGCATGTGGCAGAGACCCTCCATGTGCAGTTCTTCTCCACCCGGCATTTGAAGCTTTCATGGGACTCTGCCCCAACCCATTTCTGGCCCTCCTGTCTCTTCAACCCTCCTCTAGGCAGTCTCCCCTTCCTCCCCCTCTGACACCACATTGCAGCTATACTTAGCGCCCCCTGGAACAGTGTCAGCACATCCTGCTTTCACTAGAACATTCTTTTTCCCCTGCTTTCAGCTGGCTAGTTCCTCCTTTCCTCTCCCTGAGTCTCCTCAGCTTTACCTTTCCCAGGAAGCTTCCCAAAAGACTCTGAAGCCAGCCTTGCCCTTCTCTCCAGGTCAGCTCCTTCGCTGAGCTCCCCCGGCTGCTGGCACATACACTTAACGACAGCACTTACCATTCTTTTTTTAAAAAAAGATCTTATCTATTTATTCATGAGAGACACAGAGAGAGGCAGAGACATAGGCAGAAGCAGGCTCCCCACAGGGAGCCCGATGTGGGACTCAATCCCTGGACCCCAGGATCATGCCCTGAGCTAAAGGCAGATGCTCAACCACTGAGCCACCTTGACGTCCCAGCACCCATCATTCTTGATGGCATCTATCTGCCTCATGTCTCATTCATCTCTATATGCTCAGGCCTGGCACAGTGACAGTGACAGAGAATAAAAAATGGCAGTGCTAAATAGCCACAGGCCTACACAGGATCAGTGTAGTACCCAGCAGTCTGGCAAAACCTCTCACAGGGAAGGAAAAGACTTTCCCCCTTGCTCTCCACACTGAAGAGCAATTACCTTTCCTCTGGAGCTGGGAAGCCTGGCTCTGGTGCCCTAGCTCACACGTGTACATGTGCAGACGTGCCTCATTGCCAGCATCCCACAGAGTGACAGGGAAGTGAGGCATCCTGCCTCTCCTGTGACACCGGTCAAGCCCTTTCCAGCTGTGCCCCAGTCAGTTTATTAACACTTTACTGATGCACGTGTTCAGACATGTGTACTTAATGCGAAGGGACATCTAAAGAGCAGAAACAGCATGATGTTTACACTTTGCAGCATATGGAAAATACATTTGCAAACCCCGTAGGAGGTAATGCTCAAAAAGAACCAACAGTTTGGGGACAAGAAGGAATGACTACTTTCTAAATATTCCCCACATCATAAGCACAGTCAGGAATACACCCAGGGAGGTCTGTGTGAAATGCCCCGTAACACTTAGAAGTAGCGAGTGCCTTAACCCATACATATCCCAGCCAGGGTGGGATGACTTGCACGGTGCAGAGGAAACCGGGTGCAGTGATCTTTACCTCCACTCTAGTGCTTATAATCCATTAAATCTTTATCTTGTGAGAGTTACTTTAAATATGATGGCTGCCATGCTCACAGCTCGAGGGGTGCCCTTTCTATTGTTGTCTAGGTGACAACACCTAGACAACAACCTAGACCTAGTCTGTGTAGCTGCCAGAGGTGGCCTTGCTAAATTGTGGTTAGATAATCCTATGTGTAGTCAAGCAAAAAGGGCTTGCTTTTTATGTGGCACTGGCTTTTTTTTTTTTTAAATAACACTGTCCAAATTGTACACATGATTTAATGAAATAGTGATATGTTTTAAAGGAACCTCCAAATATGAGGAAGGTTTAGCTGGCAAAATTTTTTGTTATTAGCCACATCTCAGGGCAGTACTTTTAGCAAATGCAAGCAACCTTCTCCTGTCCCAGTGTATTTTGTTGGTTAGGGTTAGAAAAATAGAGAAAGGCCAATTAAGCTCTCAGGCACCCAAGGAAAATATGCTACACGTCAGTTCTGAAAGTCACTCCATTCACATACGGACAATTGAAACTCAAAGGGACATCCTTCCAAGGCAGCAAGCAGTCAGGCAACTGCTTCTCCTCATCTCTATTAAAGCAGAAAAGGATCAATACTGGCACGTACACATCACCCCCCCTTTTACCTTCTATGCTATTCTAGGAGTATTTTTAGTTTGCTGTGATTTTTCTTTCTCAAAAGTTCCTCTTGTCCTTGAAACAGAACATAGACCTGGCCCACCTGCCTTAGGGTATTGACCTGGGATCACTGCTTAATGTAGGAGGAAGAATCTGTCCACTTCGTGAGGTCCCATTAAGCATTACCTCCTTTCTGCCCTCCCAAAGGCCCCAGCCTGGAGTCTGCACCTCTCCACACAAAATGGATAAGAACATGGGTAGGAGTTGGAGAGGACGGAGTGGAAATCCTGACTCTGCCACTAACTAGCCATGGGCACCTCTGGCAGGGGACACAGCCTCTCCAGCTCTCAGTGTCATTGTTGGAAAAGTGGGAGCAATACCCATCTCCTCAGGTCCTTAGACGGTTAAAGGAGAAAACGTATGAGAGGCTGTGGCTTGGCCATAGCTTTTTGCCATCAAGAAATGGTAGCACATCATTTTCTTCTACTGTGCTTCCTTCTGAATTTATTCTGTCCCTGTTGCTAGACTGTGAACACTTTCAGGAATCAAATATTTACTGAACTAATGGGGAAATGGATGTGAGAGGAATGGAATACCATTCCACTTTCCGCCAACAAGATGCTCCAGAGGAATTATGGCCACTCCTGAACTTCTGTCCCTGTCTGGCCCCTAGTTAATTGACCAGACAGACTGAGGCTGTGTTACTCTGGCAGCCAGATGGTAGATTTTCATTAGCAAAGACAGCAAGGTATGAAAGGTTAATTATGATACATTCTTATATGATACATTACCTCTCAGCTCAAATTTTATATGCAATTGACCAAATGAATGACATCCCTGATTTCTGAAGGTATCCACGTGATTTTCTTGTTCCTGTTCCAAATTGTTTCCGTATTACACTGAAGAACAGAAGTAGGGTCACGTGCTTCCTCCCTTTTGCTTCTGTTGGTAACCTATTAGAATTTAAGGTCTATTTCTCTTTTCTTGACTTTTTTCTAAAGGACTTGGAATACTTGGGGGTGTGCTTCCGAAGCCCTGGACTAGATTCCTGTGATCATTAATTTCATTAGTTTGGATCAGGGCGAGCTTATAATGAAGACTCTTGGGATTCTCTCACACTCCTAGGATAACGGGCATTCAGGCCCTCACAGAGCACGTGCGGCAGATCCGGTCAAGGACTATCCCCAGCCCCAGAGACCAGGCAGTAAGCCCACAGGTTGCTTGTGTGTCACCCTGGCTGTGCAGAGAGAAATGGCTCTCCCACTATAGATTTAGGCACTTTGAGGGCTGAATGGTAGCTCATCCACTCTCCAGTTTTCCTTTGGAATTCAGTAATGAACTCATTAAATCACCAACTTGTTGTGACAGGAAGTCATTCAGATGCTGATGCTATTGCCATGGAAACCATCCCTCCACTAGGAACTCAGTCTCTGCTGAGGAGCTCTCAGGCTCCATGATTACTGTCATCCCCAAATAACACAGAGCCATCACAGCTCTGAGCAAGTCCAGAAGCAGGGGTATACAGAGACGCTATTCTGCTTTCAGATGAATCCTTGCTGGTTTTAGTATTTTTAGAACACATTTCTGCTCTGTACCAGTTGTCTTTTTAATTCCTACATACTGGCTGCTTTCCAGCACCTTTCCCAGAGAAGTAGACAAAGGATTTGGGTGGGGGGGAGGCGGGGAGGAGAGCTGTCAGGAATACTGTTTAAAGAGAACCTACTACTTCCCCCCAAATCTCTGTGCTCCAAATATGGAAAAATGAATTCTCTTGCCTTTTAGGAGGATCCCCAAGAAAGGAAACCCAAATTCCATTATCACTCATAATCTATAAAACCTAAAGGTTTTTGTTTATGGATAGATCAGTGACAGCCAAATGCAAGTTCAGAGATGCAACGCAAAGTACAAAGTGGGGCTGCCTTTATTTTGTTTGCATTAAGGAGATTATTGTTGAGCTCCATTGCTAAGGGCTGACCAAATCACAGAAAAGGAGGATCCCTCTTACTTATCCCAAGCAGCAATCAAATCTTTATTTTTATTTTTATTTTTTTTTTAATTTTTATTTATTTATGATAGGCACACAGTGAGAGAGAGAGAGAGAGGCAGAGACACAGGCAGAGGGTGAAGCAGGCTCCATGCACCAGGAGCCCGACGTGGGACTCGATCCCGGGTCTCCAGGATCGCGCCCTGGGCCAAAGGCAAGCGCCAAACCGCTGCGCCACCCAGGGATCCCCTATTTTTATTTTTTAAAGATTTTATTTATTTATTCATGACAGACACAGAGACAGAGGCAGAGACACAGGCAGAGGGAGAAGCAGGCTCCATGCAGGGAGCCCGATGCGGGACTCGACCCTGGGTCTCCAGGATCAGGCCCTGGGCCGAAGGCGGCACTAAACTGCTGGGCCACCGGGGCTGCCCTCAAATCTTTCTTGTAGGTGTTATGGCATCCGGTGTACAGCAAATCTTTTAAACAAAACCATCACTTACTTAGCACCTGAGACACCGGGCAAAGTATTTTATATTCTGTTTCATGATTTAAATTAATTTGCATGAAAGTCCCATGAGGCAGGTATTTTTATTACAATTTTACAGCTAAGGAATGTGCAGCACAAAGCAATTAGGTGCATTAAATAAATGTCACGCTTTTCCATCCTGTACAGCTGTTAACACATTATGCCTCCTGTGCTCCTGTGTCCTCAGGAATACAGGTGACTTCCATTGCCTTAGAATCACAGATGCTTGCTTTAGGAGAAATCTTTTGTGATTCCCTTTCCAACCAACACACACCTTCTAGGACATCCTAAGTGATTGTCTGGTTTAAGCTTGTGTATTTCTAGTGATGGAGAATTTACCAAGAGTGGCTGCAGTTGGAGAGCTTTGTTTGAAAGCCCCTCTTTGTCTGCTCCTGATATGAAGAAGGAGCAACCACTGGCCTCTACAGAGCCTTAAACTGAGGACATCTGGCTCTGGCCGTAAGTTTGTCCTCTGGAGTATCCAGGGGTGGATGGGAGAAGAGGGAAATGAGGAAGGGGGCAGGGTGCTGGCTAGAGGGCACTTAGGCCTTGTTTGAGCTGAACAGGTCTGGGCAGATCACGGACTCTGAGGACATTCACCCCATGGTAAAGAGACCTGCTCTCCAACGCTGGAGGGAGGCTGCTGTTTTGGATGAGACTCCATGAGTGTATGTCTGGCTTTTCATTCAGTATCACTTTATTTCTTTTTTTTTTTTTAAGATTTTATTTATTTATTCATGAGATACACACAGAGGAGGCAGAGACACAGGCAGAGGAAGAAGCAGGCTCCATGCAGGGGGCCTGACGTGGGACTCGATCCCAGGCCTCCAGGATTACACCCTGGGCGGAAGGTGGCACTAAACCACTGAGCTACCCGGGCTGCCCCACTTTCTATTTCTATATATATACACACACACTCTCCCCAGAACACGACTTTGTTACAAATATGAACACCAACATTTAAAGATAGGCAGTGAGCAGCAATCACTGGGTCACCTTCTGAAAACATAAGCAAAGTCATAGGAGGAGTGCGACATTGACCTTCCAACCTCATGAAGCCCTATGGTGAGTGGTGTTAAGGGTACTGCTTTCTGCTCATGGGAGCTTTCTACTCTTATAAATGCCCACTTGCCTCTGCCTTAGACTATAAACTCTTTGGTGGCAAGGTCTGTGATGTATGCACATGTTTATTATCTGTGACCTGGGGCAGGTCTCTCCCTCCAATGGCTCGGCATTTCACCCTGTCGACAGGGCGGAAGGATGATCATGAAGTTTCTTGCTGACTCTTTTTAGCATCTTATTTTATTTATATTTTATTTTTATGATGTACTTTATTATTTCTACTCTAATTGACAAATTCATAGTATGATTATATTTTTATAAAGTTCGTTAGTAAAAGTTTGTATTTTAATACATGGGACATAAAGTTTGTCATCCAACAATATTTGCTATATGTTATTATGAGTTGTGGTTAGTAAAACTGTATTTTCTAGGTTTGTTGGATTATTTTGATAGACCAGATTTTGACCTTATATAGAGCATGTGAGGGTATTAACAGTCCATTTTTATGTAAGATAAATTGAGGGAGAGGCTAAATGAGGTTAAAAGGCTTCCGGAAAATGATTTGATATGCGAGAGTTAGTCGATAAAGAAATAATATAGACTGGAGTTTTGTTGGGGAGATATTGTTATTTAAGGGTGATATGGAGTTGTTTAAGGGTGGCAAATTTAAATATATAAGGGTGATATTTTGGGTTGTGTTTGGGAGGGGGGTGTAGTGATGCTTGATTATATAGGGATGGGATAAATGTAAAATATTGGATGAATTGTGGGTGGGTGGTTAGTGGAGGTGGGTTTTTTTAATTGAGTATGTATTATAGTGGCGTTTAGGAATTTTTTATGAGTGTATAAGAGTTGATTTTTATATTGTTTAATTTTGTTGTTTGTTATTTTAAGTGGATGAATTGAATATAATGTGAGAGATTGGAGTTTATTGGGGTTTGGTTGTATTTGTTTGTGGAGCATATGTGGGGGGTATATTGTTTGTTGTGTTTGGTTATATTAGTTATTTATTGGGGTGGAGTGTTTGGTAAAGGGGGGGATATTGAGTTTAATTGTAGTTTTTGTAGTGTTTGGTGTTTGTGGTTTGATTGGGATGAAGGAAATGTAAAATGGGGTGTATTTTGGATGTAACATCTAGTCTTAGGCAGAGTATGTTAAGAAAACCACACAAAGGGGAAATGAGTCACTCACTAAACCCCAGAAAAGCTTAGGCTAACCGGCTAGACAGAGACTCAACCATGTCTTTTTCTGCCTCTGTTCTACTTCCATATCCTGAGAGCATCACCTTGTCTGAATCACGAGAGAGAACTGTTTTGGGCAAATACACATTGGACATATGCAGACTTTCTCTTGCTCTTTCTTCATGACATACACACCCCATATCCAAGAGGCTTTGGAATGCATGTGGTTTTTAAGAAATTCAGCAGTCTTACCTCCATAATTATGTTTGACCTAGACCAACATTAAAATATTTTGTTCTCCCTGAAAGGGCAGCACTCAGCATGAGGTACCCTCTTTCCTTGGATAATAGTCCATTATCCTTTCCCTCTTTCTTGCAGTCCTACTGAGATGAAAACCCTGGCACAGGAACTTGGCTTTGCCCACATGCTGGTACAGTGCCTAGCACATTGTTGGTACTCAGCTCCCTGAAGAAATATTTTCAGTCTCTCTTCTACTGGCTACCTACTTTTCTCCTCAGCTTATAAGCATGTTCAGGTCTCTTCCATTAAATAAAAGAACAAAAAGCCTACCCATTCATTTTTTCCCCACCAGCCATGAAATGCCCCCAAATTAAGATAAATTAACTATAATGCCAGGGCCTTCTAGCTACTAATTTCTCTCATCACACCCTACAGTTAAGCTTCTTAAGAGAGTAGTTTACATACATTGTCTTTACTTCTGTACTACCTGTTCTTTAACCTTTGCAATCTGTCTGTCCATCTATCCATCTCCTCCCTGCCATCATCCCATTCATCTGTTCTGTCCACCTATCCTTCTCCTCCCTCCTAATCATCTGTTCTTTCATCTCTTTCTTCCCCCCTCCTGCCTTTGCTTCTGCAAATATACATCAGTGCCTCCTATGTACCATGGACTGTGCTAGGCACTGGAAATACAGTGGTAAAGTAGACACAATCTCTGTAGTGGAAATGCTCTTGATCTGTTGGGAGATCTGTGTGTGTGCACTTAAACTTCTACTTTTTTAAAAAGATTTTATTCATTTATTTGGGAGGGAGGGAAAGCAAGCAAGCACATGAGTGGGGGGGAGGGGCAGATGTAGAGGGAGAAGTAGACTCCCTGCTGAGTAGGGAGCCTGATGCAGGACTCAAACCCAGGACCTCGGGATCATGACCGACCGAAGGCAGATGCCCAAATAGCTAAGCTACCCAGGCACCCTACACTTAAGTTTATTAAACTGAGCTGCAAGTCCCTTGGATACTCAGCAGTGACTATTGATAAGAGATGCCATAGAACAAACATGGAGAATCTTCTAGAAAGATGTGAAGTAACTGCAAACATCTAACAATTAAATTAAAGCCAACATTGAGAATGACAGAATGAAAAAGTAGTATTGTTTAAATAAAATAAGACTTTATTTTTAAAAGATTTTATCTTTTTTATTCATGAGACACACAGAGAGAGGGGCAAAGACATAGACAGAGGGAGAGGCAGGCTCCCTGTGGGGAGCCCGATGCAGGACTTGATCTTGGATTCTGGGATCATGACCTGAGCCGAAGGCAGATGCTCAACCACTGAGCCACCTGGGTGCCCCAAAAATAAGACTTTAAAAGAAACATGCCATGGGCAACTCGGTGGTGCAGTTGGTTAAGCATCCAACTCTTGGTTTTGGCTCAGGTCATGATCTCAGACTCATGAGATTGAGCCCAACATTGGCCTCCATGCTCAGTGCAGAGTCTGCTTTGAGATTCTTTCTCCCTCTCCTTCTTTCTTTGCCCCTCCCCCCTGCTCACTGACTCACTCTCTCTCTCAAATCAATATATAAAATCTTTAAAAGAAACATGCCAGAGGCCATTTCAGGATATGATCCCAGTGAATGCTGAGTTTACTCTTTGGTTGCTAGGGGAAATCCTTAGAAAAGTCTGGGAAGCACTGATAAGTAGATAACCAGCACACCAGGGGATACATTAAACCAGAGGTAAGAAGTGTAGGTGCTGAGGGATCTCTGAGAGCGAATAGTACAATTTTGGAGAGGGATAGACAGGACTATCTTTACAGAGGAGATGATATTTGAAGTTGCTCTTGAAAGATGAGTGGCTTGCCAGGTGGAGAGGCGGTGGGGGTGGGTGGGTGGGCGGAGGAAGCAGTATGTACCACTACAAGAAGTTGTGAATGGATCTGATGTATAAGAACAAGGAGTCTAAAAACAACAACAACAAAAAAAACCCCCAAAAAACAAGGAGTCTAACGGTAGCTAAAAAAGGGTGTAGGTATTGACTGAGAGGGCAGAACTCCAATATGGTGCTAGAAAATTCCAATGCTGGAGACCATTCTCTGTCCTTGAAACTCTTAGTCTCAGCACCACTGTGTTCTGGTTCTCTTACTTCCTTGGCAATTTCTTCTTAGTTCTTTTTGCTTATTTTCCCTCTTCAATGCCCCCTCTCTCACCCCTGGAATTTTAGTGCTCCCCAGAGTTCCTGTTTGGCCATGTTTTTCTTCTGATTCTCCACACATGGACTATTTCACTCACTCTCCCTGCTTCAACTTCCTTTGAGCACCTGGCTTCCCAGTCTACTTTCCCAGTGCAGAAATTGCACGGATAGTTCCACCTGAACTGACATACAGCCTTTCAAAATGGGTACGTCCTTAGCTGTCTACATTATCTTCCAAGCTTCTCTTCTCCTTTCTAAGGCCCTGATTCTGCCAGTCTCTACAGTCTAGACTAGTAGAACCATGATCTACCTAGTTGCTTGGGGGTCACTGGTTACCTTGCTCATCCTTTAGAACCCATCAGCTGCTACTACTTGGGTCTCTGCTACATATGTCCTTCCCTTTTAGTGTCCACCAGGGATTCTCAACTGAGCCAGGAGTTTTCCCACTCCCTTCACCCCAGCTGAGAATCACAGTGCATGGTAAGAGAGATTACTGATGGGCACAGGCTGTGCAACTGGACCATGTAGGGGCCTGACCATATCCCTCTTGGCCACAATTGCAACAGCTAGTTACTTGGTCTCCCTGATACCCATTCCTTCCCCTCTGAAGCCTCCTTCACCATTCTACAGTTATCTTTTTACCACAGAAGACTCAGTAAAGATGAGGATTTATTGAAATGGACAACACAAAACCAATACAAAATAAGGAAATATAAGTCAATACTGATCTGGTCTTTGGATGGGTAAGACTTTTTAGAGCATTCCTGTGAAGACTAAGGGAAAAGGCAGGTTTGACTATCTACAAATGCAAAATTTCTCTAGAAAAAATAACGCAATTTAAATAGATGGGTTAGGAAAACATTTGCAACATATATGAGGGTTACTGGTTCTAATATCTAAAGAGTGCTTATAAATTAGTAACCAGATGACGAAGGCACCAAAAGATAAAGACACGCAAAGGATATGAATAATTCACAACGCTTATACAGATGACAAGTTAGACTCATGAGAGAAAGTGTTCAATTTCATTTAAGAAATGTAGATGAGAACAATGGCTATACAAATTTTTTTCTCCACCAAACTGGCAAATTAAGTCCAATGCTGAGTGAGTAATCTGGTATGCAAGGCTCTTGGCTGATGGGACCGTAAAATGGTATAAGCTTTAGAAAGCTAATCTTGACATATGCATAAAATGCTTTCAAAATACACATCTTCAGGGCACCTGGATGGCTCAGTTGTCTTGGTATCTGACTCTTGATTTTGGCTCAGGTCATGATCCTCAGGGTCATGGGATCGAGCCCCACCTCGGGCTCCCCACTTAGCACGGAGTCTGCTCTAGATTCTGGCTGGCCTCCTTCCTCACCCCTCAAAGGCTTGCTTGAGTGGTCTCTCAAATAAAGAAATAAATCTTAATATATATATATACATCCATGGGGTGCCTGGGTGGCTCAGTTGATTAAGTATCTGCCTTTGGCTCAAGTCATGATCCCAGGGTCTTGGGATTGAGCTCTGCATCAGGCACCCTGCTCAGCAGAGAGTCTGCTTCCCCCTCTGCCTGCTGTTCCCTGCTTGTGCTCTGTCAAATAAATAAATAAAACCTTAAAACCTAACAAAATAAATAAATAAATATATATATATATCCTTTGGGGCACCTGGCTGGCCCAGCTGGCGGAGCATGAGACTCTTAGTGTTGGGGCTGTGAGTTCGAGCCCCAAGCAGGGAGTAGAGATAACTTAAAAATAAAATCTCAAGGAAAAAAAATACCTTTTAACCCCATGATTCCATTTGTAGGAATTCCTAAGAAAACAATCATGGATGTGAATAAATATATACCTCAAAGGACAATAATCAGTGCATTGTTTTTAATACTGAAAACTGAAGACATTCTAGATGCCTAACAATAAGGGTTGACAATTAAACAATAAAAAATTCTAGTTGATTTTTAGCATGAAATACCATGGCAGGCATAAAAGTTGTGCTGGAAAAGAATACTTAATGACATAGGAAGACATTTCAGAATGTCTGCTCTATACTGTTATGTGAAATCACAATTATTAGATAGAATATATTTAAAAAAAATCTCATTTCTGGAAAACTATGTGTATGCAAAGAGGATATAAAAATGTTAACAATGGTTTGAATGTATGCTTACAGATTGTTTTTCAAGGTCTTTGCGTACATTTTCCAAAATTTCCACATATAAAATTACTTTTGTTATCAGAAAAAAAAATGTTTTTAGTTAGAAACACAAAATTTCCCTGTGTTTTGGCTGCCTATTGTCTACTGGACAAAACCCAGTCCCTGATACACAAGGCCTGTCCCAATCTGGCTCCTCTTCAGCTTTCCAGCCTGCTCTTCCTGCCCAGAGCCCCCTATCTGGGGCCTACTGAGTCATGTGTGAGTCCACCAGCAAGCTCTTGCTCCCAACCTCTGCTTGCACAGCTCTGCCCTTCCTTCCTCTCCACCGCATGGGCAGGACTGGTGTACTCCTCATGCTTCTAAATGCTCCAGCTGTCCAAGGCTTGCTTGTTCAATTCCTCAAGCACACCAAATTCTTTTCTGCCTCAGGGCCTTTATGTCAGCTATTTTTCTGCCTGTACAGGTCTTCACATGACCACTTCCTTTTCATCTTTCAGACCTTAAATGTCACCTCTTCATCTGGCTTTCTGTGACCACTCTGTCCAAAGTGTCATCTCCTTTTAATTCTCTGTCTCAGGGACGCTTGGATGGTTCAGTGGTTGAGTGTCTGTGGCTCAGGTCATGATCCTGGGGTCCTGGAATCAGGTCCCACATCAGGCTCCCCGTAGGGAGCCTGCTTCTCCCTCTGCTTATGTCTCTACCTCTCTCATGAATAAATATTTTATTTATTTATTTATGAGACACACACACACACACACACAGAGAGAGAGAGAGAGAGAGAGAGAGAGAGGCAGAGGGAGAAGCAGGCTCCGTGCAAGGAGCCCGATGTGGGACTCGATCCCCCATCTCTAGGATCACACCCTGGGCTGAAGGCGGCGCTAAACCGCTGAGCCACCTGCGCTGCCCTCTCATGAATAAATAAATAAAATTTAAAAAAAAATTCTCTGCCTAGAGCCCTGCTTATCCCTCTTTAGCACTTATTTTTTTTAAAGATTTTATTTATTTATTCATGAGACACACACACAGAGAGAGAGAGAGAGAGAGAGAGAGAGAGAGAGAGAGAGAGGCAGAGACACAGGCAGAGGGAGAAGCAGACTCCATGCAGGGAGCCTGACATGGGACTCGATCCTGGGTCTCCAGGATCAGGCCCTGGGCTGAAAGCGGCACTAAACCACTGAGCCATCCGGGCTGCCCCCTCTTTAGCACTTATTACAAAGAAAACTATTTTTATTTGTTCACTTGGTCTTTGTGTGTTTGCACCACTGGGTAGAAGCTCTGGGAGGTCAGCGGCTGTGACCCAGGGCCTCTCATGTTCACCACACATAGGTATTTATGGAACAGACAATGGAAAGAGCAACCATTCTGTGAGGACTGCCTTTGTGTTCCCATGGGACCCTGGATGTTCCTTTCTGCCCAGTCCTGTCTTCCTATATGTTTCTAACAATGGTGCTGTGCTTTCTTTATAGCTGCTCCCTGGAATGGGCTGGAAGTGCTCTGAGAGGGAGACTGGGTATGGTTGGAAGGCCCAGTGCATCACAGGGGCTGCTGCACTGTGTGTTCTGAGTGAAGGCATGAAGGGAGCTCCTGTGGGGTTCTAGGTAGAGGAAACCATCTGGGACTGAGCAATTGCTACAACCCACACAGATGACAAAATGCTGCTTAGAGGTCAACCACAGCTCACAGAAGCCCACTACAAACTCAGCAGACATGGGGTTTGTGTCTATGAAAAGTTTTCACTACATTTTATTTTGTTCGTTCATTCATTCATTCATTCATTCATTCACTCATGATAGACATAGAGAGAGAGAGAGAGGCAGAGACACAGACAGAGGGAGAAGCAGGCTCCATGCCGGGAGCCCGATGTGGGACTTGATTCCAGGACTCCAGGATCACGCCCTGGGCCAAAGGCAGGCGCCAAACTGCTGAGCCACCCAGGGATCCCCTTCACTACATTTTAAAACAGATTTTTAGCAATTAGTTAGCAACTACTTCTTGAGCTTAAAAAAAAAAAAAAAAAAAAGAAAAAGAAAAGAAAAAGAAAAAGAAAAAGAAAAAAAAAAAAGCAGGTTGGGGGCACCTGGCTCAGCCAGGTTAAGGGCCTGGCTTTTGATTTTGGCTTAGGTCATGATCTCAAGGGTGATGAGATGGAGCCCTGCTTCAGGCTGTGGGCTCAGCAGGGAGTCTGCTCAAGATCCTCTCTTCCTCTGCCCCTCCCCCTGCTCTCTCTCTAATAAATAATCTTTAAAAAAAAAAGTAGGGAAAATAGGGACACTATAGTGTTTTTGAGTCTGTCAGAAAGTGAATTGTGCTAAATTCCTTTATCTAATGAATTTATAGGTTCCTTGTGGAGCCTATGAATTGATGATTGTTTCTTTCAAAATGTGCTCCCCTGAGACCCTAAGTATTTTACAGACAAATAATGCAGGAAATCACCCCAATTAAGGCAGCTAGAGAATAAGTGTCCAATTTCACTATGATAAATGTAGAGATGGTTTGTGACCCACAGGACAAAATGTCAAGTCTGAGGTTTGAGCAGTGCAAGGTGTCATTCAGTGAGATCACATGAGCCTGTCCCTTGTTGGCTTTAGCCTATCTTTGTAGAAGTCGGCCAAACTGAGGTACTCTGCTGCAGCAAGTCACAGCTCAGCCAAGCTTTCCCATAAAGGGCCAGACAGGAAATATTTCAGCTTGGCAGACCATATGGCCTGCCACTGCAGTGTGGACGTAATGAATGGGCATGACGGTGCTCCCATAAAATTGTATTTGTGGGCAATGGATCTGAATTATATATAATTTTACCTTTATATAAAATGTCACAAAATATTTTCCTTGTTTTCATTTCCCACCCTAACCATTTAAAAATGCATGATCGGGATCCCTGGGTGGCGCAGCGGTTTGGCGCCTGCCTTTGGCCCAGGGCGCGATCCTGGGGACCCGGGATCGAATCCCACGTCGGGCTCCCGGTGCATGGAGCCTGCTTCTCCCTCTGCCTGTGTCTCTGCCTCTCTCTCTCTCTCTCTCTCTCTCTCTCTCTCACTGTGTGCCTATCATAAATAAATAAAAAAAAAAAAATTAAAAATGCATGATCATCTTGGTGGTGAGCAGATTTGGCCTGTGGGCTACAGCTGGCTGACTTCTGGGTTAATTTTTGACAGTTTATCTGTGTGGGTGATGGCAGGACACTTGAGAGACAGGGCCCTGATCTCAGTAGAGAAAGTTCCAACAGTCGAGTGCCTAGGCCTGACAGAAACAATTTACCTGAGCGCAATCAGATTGGAGAATAACGTCAGGCTCTAGAGAGTTAACATTTCATTTGATGGAGAAAAAGACTTCACCCTTGGAAGTGAAGAGTGTTCTTTTAAGTTTGATTAAAAGTGACTTATACACACTTTATGGGGGCATGTTCTAGTGGTACTTTTTCACTGCAGGATAAACAGAACACAGGTAATGTGCTGTGATCCTCATGTGCTCGCATCTGTAGTTCCAAACAGCCAACACTATCCATTCAAGGGCTCAGGGTCAGAGAACCACCACTGACCATAAGACAGCCCAGAAATGCCTATTCTTTTCCAGAGAAATTGGCTTCCTCCACATTTCTTACTGGTTTCTATAGAATGAATTCCCAGGGAGATGAGAAGTCATAGAGGTCATTTACAAGGTCCGTCTCCTCTGCTCCTCTCATTTTCTATTTTATTTTTTTAAAGATTTTATTTATTCATGAGAGACACAGAGAGAGACAGAGACATAGGCAGAGGGAGAAGCAGGATCCCTGCTGGGACCCCGCTGCAGGACTTGATCCCAGAACCCTGGGATCACGGCCTGAGCCAAAGGCAGATGCTCAACCATTGAGCCACCCAAGCGTACCTTATTTTCTATTTTAAAATGTGCTTCCATTCCAGATAGTTCACCCCTCCTGCATGGGGCAATGCTGTTCCCTTACGTGGTGGAGGAGTAGGGTCTAGAGCCCAGGCCGCTGCAGCCGGACTGCCCAACCATGACCAATTAGCTGTGATCTTGAGCAAGCTACTTCACCTCTCTGTGCCTCAGTTTCTTCAGCTATAAAATGGAGGATCATGACAGCACCCACCTTCAGAACTGGTGTGGGTTTACATGCGTGAGCATATGCACAGAGCTCCGAATGGAGCCTAGCATGGAATAAGGACCAGGTGAGTGTTAAGTCTTTTTATTACTATCTTCATGTGCTTCAAGTACCTCATGCATGTGTGAGCATGTGTGTGCACGTGCACACATGCATACACACACACTCACAAAATTATCCTCAGCTAGTCAGGTATCCTTCCCTTTTTTTTTTTTTATCCTTCCCCTTTTTATAGAGAATAACAAACAGATTCAGTGGCCCAAAGCCAACCAGCTATGAATCTTCTTTTGACTCTGAATCTAACTGTCCTTCAAGGGCTTCTAAATCACTGAATGGGATCTTGGATTTCCTGTCCTTTATCTGTTGGGGAAGTTCCTTAAAGAAAAGATTGTATTAAAAAATGTTCTTAAAAAAACTCACATACTTGTAATCCATATGCAGTCGGGATCTCAGTTATTTGAAGTTTGTTTTTCCTGTGTTTTATTACCATTACTTTTTTTTTACACCTCATTATTTCCACCCTTAATACCCTTTCTACTATCTTTTTTTTAAAAAAATATTTTATTTATTTATTCATGAGACACACCTAGAGAGAGGCAGAGACACAGGCAGAGGGAGAAGCAGGCTCCCTGCAGGGAGCCCAATGTGGAACTCAATCCCAGGACCCCGGGATCACATCTTGAGCCAAAGGAAGATGCTCAACTGCTGAGCCACCCAGGTGTCCCCTCTTTCAACTATCTTAAACTTCCTTCTCTTTTTTACTGATTACCTGTCATCAATTTCTGGGAACGTAAACAAATTATGTCCATCTCTAGCTGCAGAACTTTAAATGAAGTATTTCTTTTTTCACCTCCTGTATTTATCACTGTTGTGCCATTGCAATGCAGTGACAGAGCAGTTACCCTGTAGTGACCCTCAGTTGGCTGCAAGAGTGTCTGCAACAAACTGAATGTGCCCATTGTTACTACGCTAAGCTATTTTGGGAAAAACCTCATCCCTTCTTTATGCATAAGTATGGTGATTGATTCCTATGGCAGGTCACCAGAGATAACACTTTCTAGTTTGTAAGCACTACTGAGATAAAGCTGAAGAGATGAGTAGTATTGAATGAGCTGGTAGCTCATTCAAGGAAAAAACTATATTTTTAAAGATACAGACAAACTAGCAACATTTAGAACTACTGTTGCTAACTCAGTCCTAGTACAACTTCTGTACCTTTCATTTTGCCAATGTTTTTCTTTCTTTCTCAAATTCATGTTCATTGTAAAATTTATGGAGAATGGGAGAAGGCATGCCAAAGTAGAAATAAAATTTACTCATAAGACTATCTCACCATCTAGAGAGAGAACCATGGTTCATATTTTGACAGAGTAACATAACAATATTCATATCTCACATATCCTTCTAAAATTAACTTTTGGCATAAAAGGTTAAAATTATTTTTTCTTTCAATTTCCCCTTGATTATCAAGCAATATATGCTCATTGAAATAAAGCCAGAAAGTTGACAGAAGTACAAACTAAAGCGCCTAGCATTAGCCACTTTGGTATATTTTCTTCTACCCCTTCTTTTTATGCCTGTTTTCTTTTCTGAAGTTTTGATCACAAGTTGGATGTAAAATTTCAGACTAAAGAAAGCGTGTATCATAAGCACTTTCTTTTTACACCAAGAAGTTTGTAAAGATAAGTTTTTTTTTTTTTTAAGATTTCATTTTTTTTATTTGAGAGAGAAAGAGTGCATAAGAATGAGCAGTGGAGAGGGGCAGAGGGAGACACAGATTCCCTGCTGAACAGGGAGCCTGCCTCTGGGCTCAATTCCAGGACCCTGAGAACATAACCTGAGATCAAGTCAGATGCTTAACCAACTGAACTACCCAGGTACTACTGTAAACATAAGTTTTAATGGCTGTAAAAAATTTCATCATATGGCTGTAGCAGTATTTGTTTACATGTTCTTCTAACATTTATATTCTAATTTTTCATGATTTATTTATTTCTTTATTTATTTTTTATAAATTTTTTTAAATTTTTATTTATTTATGATAGTCACACACAGAGAGAGAGAGAGAGGCAGAGACACAGGCAGAGGGAGAAGCAGGCTCCATGCACCGGGAGCCCGATGTGGGATTCGATCCCGGGTCTCCAGGATCGCGCCCTGGGCCAAAGGCAGGCGCCAAACCGCTGCGCCACCCAGGGATCCCCTTTTTCATGATTTATAATAAATAACTGCTATATGCAACTTTACATACAGCTTTTTGTTCACATTTGTGATCATTTTCTTAGGACATATTTCTTGAGAGGAGATTGTTAGGGCAAAGGATATATGCATTAAAAAATTAGTAATGTTGAGGTGCCTGGCTGACCTACTCAGTAGAGTGTGCAACTCCTGATCTTGAGATTGTGAGTTCGACCCACATGCTGGGTGTAGAGATTACTTAAAAAGTAAAAGAAATCTTGGGGCACCTACGTGGTGACATTGGTTAAGCATCTGACTCTTGGTTTTGGCTCAGGTCATGATCTCAGGGTCATGATATTGAGCTCCATGTTGTGCTTTAGGCTCAGCAGGGAGTCTGCTTGAGATTCTCTCTCTCCCTCTGCCCCTCCTCTGCTCACTCTCACTCTGTAAAATAAATCTAAAAAAATCTTTAAAAATTAGTAATTTTTCCCCTCTAAGTGTATAACATATTCTTTGAAATAAATACTATTAACATTTTATTATATTTTCTTTCCATCCTTCTAAAGGCAGGAAGACTTTAAATTCATGCTTTCAAATGGTTTTCCAGATTTGTATCAATTATTTCTCTTAGCATCAATTTATCAATGAAGAATCTTATTGCATTCTCACTAATGTAGAATATTACCATAAAATAAACTACACTGGGGTACCTGGGTGGTTCAGTCAGTTGGGTGGCCAACTCTTGGTTTTGGTTCTGGTCATGATGGTCTCAGGGTCCTGGGATCCAGCCCTGAGTTGGGCTCTGCACTCCTCAGGGAGTTTGCTTCAGGATTCTCTTTCCTTCTGCCCCTCCTCACTTGCTCTCTCTCTCTCAAAAATAAATAAATAACTCTTAAAAAACAACTACACTGACTTAAAGGAAAAAACAGTGTGTTACTGTTTTGTTAACATGCCTTTGATCATTAACAAAGTTGAAATATCTTCAAGTTTATAATCCATTTCTTTCTTTCTTTTTTTTTTCTGAACTGTCCATTTTCTTTGCTATAATAGCTGTTTCTAAATACATAAATAATGAAATGGTAAAGGATGAAGTTAATCTAAAGCCCGTAAGTGTGTGCCCCAGTCTGTGCATTTGAGAACCAGTGGGAACTACTTCAAACTGAGTAATAAGCAGTACAGTGAAGGTCTGCTTTACACAGGAGAAGCCAAAAAGCCACTCAGGTCTTTCTCTTGCCTGCCCCTCCATGGCATGCATTCAATCTCATCTTACACTGCTATGCATCAATTTAAGGTGAGTTACTTAATATTGGACTTAATGCATTTAGTTTTTTAAATGTTTTCCTGATTAAGTATGGTACTTATTCTGGTTTACTATGATTTTTGCTGGGCTACCACGTGCTCAAAAAATACATTTTGAATGAATGACCGTACTGGGACAGAAAGGATTCTGCAATAATCACAATGACAACAGTAAGGAAGTCAGCCACCATCAATTGAGCACCTACTATTCTGTGCCACACCTGTGCAAGGTGCTTGGCCGGACTAGCCTGGATCCAACAACACGTGAAGCAGGCATTATTATCTTCACTTCACTGATGGGGAATTGAGGAATTATGAAGTATACTGAGGTTCAGGAAAACACACAAGGTCTCGGTCTGAAGCCTGTGTTCTGCCTGCTGTGTTCTGCTGCTTCTCAGGCATGAACATGTTAGTAACTCAGGCTCCAGGCTCTTCCAGATGCTTTGGCAACTGCAGGGTCGCATGCTGTCACCCTGCTTAGTCATTGAGCCCAGGCAGGTCCTGGGAAGGAAACGCAGGTGCGCCACAAGCGGGCGAGCACAGAAGCACAACTGAGGTGCGCTGACTCAGAGCGTCTTGTGTAAGGGGCTGTGCCTGGTTGGTTCAGGGATGGGAATGGGGCCACTGTTCCAGGTTCTGTCTCCATGTCCAATTAACTCAGCTTCCTGGCTTAGAGACACACCCCGGCAAGTCAGCCATCTCAGAGATGCATTTACTAGTTTCAGAAAAGATGCCTGTGGACTGTGGGTGGCTCGGTAAAACCTGTTTGTAAGACTAGGAAAGCAATTCAAAAGGCATGTCACAATAATGGCCAGTCACAGCTTTGTGTGACAAGATCGTGCCACCTTCTCACCCAAACTTGGGTGATCAGCGCTCCTCTCTCTCTCAATAAGACCTTTTCTCTAAAAAAACAAAACAAAACAAAACAAACAAAAACTATTAAAAATTTCCCCTCAGGTATTTCTCAGAATCTTCTTTCTACCTCTGTGATATTTTTTTAAGGCAGGTTGGTAGATACATAGCTAGTATTATTTCTGAAAATTACTAAGACTTTAAAAGACTAGGACCAGATTCAGAACATCTGTGCAACTTTGATGCTGTTCAGAAAATTATAATTGGAGATGGAAATATTCCTATAACCTGCACTTGGGCAAGTTTGTGTTTAGAATATGGTTAGAATTATAGGTGGCTTTCAAGACAAGTGGTTGCTAAATCTACTACTACTCACTCTGTGGAGAGATTCTCTCCGCCTCTAGTCCCTTCCCTCTACTAACTGTCCTCATGGCTGCCAGAGTTCTTGTTTCAGAACAAAAATCTCATTAGTTCATATGACCTACCAATGCCCTCTGCATAGTGTGGAAGTCAGGTGGCCATAGGATTTGTCACCTGTCTGAGGCACTCCTGAGAGTTAAAGGACACAGCTCCATAGTTATTATGTTGGGGCAACAGGCCTACCCAGGATGGTCCCTGGCAAGCTAGGGCTTATGGTCATGCCACAGAGAAGCTGCCTGTCGGCCTTCCCTGACCCTTCCCCACCCTGACCAGCTTCTGAGAGGTAACTGCCCTTCCTGCACTTTCCAGCTACATACCTTGGCCTGGTTCACCTTCTCTGCTGGATGAGAAGAGACTCATCCACACACTCTTCAAGGCAGAAGAGGGGGGTCTGGCTTCTAGGCTCCTATGCAGCTTTCATACAAGCCTTTCCTGGATTATCAGCATTTGTGTTTATGTATATTGCCCTCTCTAGATTGTGAACACCTCAAGGCCAGGGAACTGAAATCACCCTTGTGGTTACCTTCAACATATAGAAAAGGGTGTTTCATCTGTCTTAGATGCCCAGCAAATGTTTGTTGATAATGGATAAATAAATTCCGTGAATAGAGAATGCTACCGTTTCAATAAATACACTGAATTCTGTGTCATAAATAAATGTTTATGACTATCATGTTTTATTAAGAACCACTAACTGTCTTGGTATCATAGAAACTTTAGACAATTTCCATGTAAGTGAATGTACGGAAAAATAATATTATATGAGTAATTTGTTTTCTCAGCGGTAAAGATGGTAAAAGGTATATTTCATTTCCATTGTTCATGGAGATCGTATTGCTCTAGGCCAAAATGCTGAGCCTGCTAAGTGGTGACTAATATCTGAAACGTTCTAAGTTGTGTTGGGCCCAAGGGCACACAGGCCTCCTAGTCTTTAACTCACGAGTGTGGTGCTCTCAGACTTTCGACAAATTGTGTATCAGAGTTTGCTACAGAGAAGACACTATGTGAAATTCTTGTGGGGCCCTTCTCCATCTAACCTGTTTCTTACAATGGTGAACACCCGAGATAAGTGAAAGGAAGTTCTCCAGACCAAGGCTGAAACATGTCATCTCCCACTGGGTGAGCAATGGAGTGAGTACACACCCAGCAGCGTGAATTCCCTGCCTCGGTAATGTTTTCCCTCTTCCAGAGCCTTCATTTTGAAGGGCTGAGTAATGATTGCTAAATATTTATAGCTAGAAAAATCTGTATTTCCGGTTACTTTATAGAGTGAGGAAGTGAATGCAACTCAGTGGTCTTCTCACCATGAGAGCTTTTTGACGAGTATTGACCTTCACACATAACTGAATATAGTAGAGAGACAGAGAGTAAGATCCATGAATAAAGGTGAGTTGGAAGGTGAGAGGTGAGTCTATGGAGGTGTCATAGGTGAGTCACTAGGTGGTGACAGCTCTTCCCACAGCCCCTAAGAACCAGAAGAAACCACAGCACGGGAAAATTTCCTGAGCGGGATGTTTAAGATCATTAAATAAATCATGAAGGGAGCTGGAGGACCTTAAAAACAGAGCAGTTATTAAGCAGCCAGGGATGAGTTCGGTTTAAACCTGACCAGGCCTTGAACTTGCTGGAATTTTTACGTTCTTCCTAACCCCATTGTCACATGATACTCCATCAACTGCCAGCGAAAGATGAGTAGAACACAGAACCAGAGGGGCCCCACCAACCACATGGCTTCTATTTTCAGGTATCATTAAAGATGAAAAGCAGTAGTGCTTGGCATATTCCCATCACTTCACCGTCTCTGATAGTCAAAAACTTGTCCTACTGTGAAGTCCAATTTTCTTGGTTGCGTGATGGGGACAGGGATGGTGTGCTCATGTTACCACTCGTTGTCCACAGTAAGCTAAGGTCATCACACTTTCCAAGGCTCCCTGATGTTCTTCACACTTCCAAAGCCATTGTTCTAAAGCTCAAGAAAATCTAAGACTGGGTGAAATCCTGCTTTGATAGGATTGCTCTGTGCCCAGGTGGATTCTATAATGACAAGAGAGGTCTTAAATTGAATACTGAGGAGTTAGGGATGGAACCTGGATGGAATTTTAACACGTTCCTGCTCCCAACACACACATACCCTTAAAGTGTCTACAATGCCTTAAATAAGCTTCCAGGAACATAAGCCACCCCCGGCACAGGGTTGCTGCTGGGGAGGAGGAGGTAAGGGAAGAACAGACTAATTTTTACCCCAGGCTATAGAAAGGGGCTGGGGCCAGGGAGCTAGAGTCTGGGAGGGGGAATGTGGGGCAGAAGGAGAATCAGAAGTCACAGGAACAAATAGGCTTAGAGCATGGAAGGGAAAGGAAAAAAAACACACAGAAGAGAATTTCTCCTGAAAGTAACTCAAAGCATCACTCAGAGGAGGCCCTGGAAGGGTCTTTCTCCCATTTCTGCTTGAGTAGGTATGTCAAGGGGATGTGTACTGGCTGAGCTGGAGAATGAATGCAAGGGCAGCTAGCAAGAGGGGGTGGGTGGGGGTAGGGTACCTGCTGTGAAGGCAGGTCGCTCTCAGTGAATTGGCCAAGTTTTTAGCTAAAATATATACTTGCAGCCCTCCACCTGGCCCTCCCTCAGCTGTCACTTTTGCACTCTCTATTCATGTGGCTGCCATCCTTCTGCTTCTTCAGACTGGTTCCTATATCAGGCCCTTTCTTCTCTTCCTGGAGCTCTCAATTTTATCAAGGTTGCCAAATGACCCAGAAACTGCAAATGCTGGTAGGGGTTAAGGGTAGTTCTCTAGAAGGTGACAGAGGACACAGAATGGGGCTTAAATTAGAATTAAATTATGTTAGAAATGTTCAAACTTCTACAGGTCAGGAAGGGAACTGACAACTAACCTTTCTTTTTTGACACTTGGTAGCATCCCCACCACCACCTTCTAGCATATTTTAACATGGAAAATTCTTGGTATTATTTTGACAAATTAAGACTTTTAACACCCCCTTACCCTGCCCACCTATGACTGTTCAATTAATTTGGGGAAATCAAAAAGCGCTTCCATTCCACATGCAGAAAATCTGATTTTGTTGAGGTGATTAAAAACATTACCCTTTTATTCTTTAACAAAGTAACCCACACAGAGGACTGGGAAAAAAAAACCCCACAAAACTAAAAGCAATGTTCCTTGACCCACTGCTCCTGTCTTTCATGCTTGTTTCAAATTGCTTCTATTTCTAGATCTTTTGATGGCTAACTACAATCACTGAATAATATGCTTATGCTGTTCTTACTTTATCAAGTTTAGATATTGTCCACTGTCTTCCTTTTGTGACAGATCTGCATTTGTAGCACTAATACCGTGTGCCTCCTCATCTATACCTTAATCAACATAGCTATATCACTTTTTATTATCTTTATTACTTTAAATGACAGATATATACTTTGCTTTGTTTCATTGAGAACCCATTATCTTTCTTGCTTACCGTGTGAAGTGGGAATACCAGCATCTCACTCTTCCTTTTAGCACTTCTGGCTTTCCTCTAGCCCCTGCCTCCTGTCAGCCATACTTCTATATCTTTGGGGGTTGAGGATGCTTCTTTTGTAACATCTCTGATGATGAGCTGTTGATTTTACCTCCAAAAGGTGCTTCTCTCCCAAATATCCTTTTCTCAGGCAGTGCCACCCCGGCAACTAGGTGCTCCGATCAGATACCAATCCTCTTTTTCCCTTCCACCCTGTGTGAGCCGTCATCGTGACTCCCCCAAATGTATTCTTACCATCTCCACTGCTAAAGTGCCAGCCCAGGTGACCATCTTCTCTTTCCTGGACCGGCCACACCATGCCCTTGTCCCACTACAATCCATCCTCTACAAAATGGCCAAAGTGACTTTTTTCTGGAACATTACATCAGCTTATATCACTCCCCTTGCAAAGAAATAGTCTCTCACTACAACCCCCTTACAGTTGCCCATAAGGCCTTAAATGATCTGCCCTGAGCTCTAACTTTCATTCCCTGCTTTCCCCTCCCCATCATTCACACTGCTCCAGTAGGACTGACCCTTATCTTTTGACCATCACAGAGAATTACTGTTTTAGGGCTTTGCTCTTCTGCTTGGTTAACACCCTGGATCTTTTCCTTCTCATCATTCAAATCCTAATGGAAGTGCCACTCTCTCTGAGAGGTATTCCATGTGAGCAAAGTGATCTCCTATGCCCAGCTATGCTGTATCATCATGTTATCCTATTTTATCTTCTTCGTAGACTCTAGACACTATCTTACTTATTTACATGTGTTCATTGTTTACCCCCCTTTCTAGAATGTGAGTGCTGAGGGCTCTTTTGCTCACTGCCTCTATCCCCATCATCTAGAATGGAGTCTGTAACACAGAAGGCATTAAAAAAATATTAACCATTACCAACTCATGTTCTGTAACATAACTAAGGCTTCTATACTTTGTCCAAGTCCAAAAGCTGGAAATTAAGCAGTACTTTATTATTGCAACCATGTAATTATTATTCACTACTTAATGAAATACTGAAGTATATGTCCCTAAATATGTTCTCTATTGAGTGTTTTCTCCCCCTTGGAATTTACAATTGCTTTTTCTCTTTTATGGTCTTTTTTTTTAAGGATAGAACAAAGTCCTCTGAATCCCCCTTCCCTAGGTACCAGTCGCTGAATCCCCTGCTCTGAGCTAACCTGATGGCTGGAAAAGTCTACACATCACAGTTGGCCCTTGGGCTTTGTCTCTCTCCTGATGTGGATCTACTGTCTCTTGGCTCTCACATCTTCCTTTCTTCTTTTATTACTGTAGTTTGTTGGAATATATCCTCAGAACCTTTCCTAAGAAATGATGTATGCCACCACTCTTCTGATCATGTTTTTTCCCTTGTTCATTTTGGCTTTTTGCTTTATTTTCTCTTTTTTTCTTTTTAATTTCACACTGAACTGAAACTTTGGCTGGGTAAAGAATTAGATAGGTTGACAAGACTTTCTCCTCAGGGCTTTAAAGACAATCTTCCATTGTCTTTTAGCACCCAGTATAAGTGATGAGATTTCACACTTATACAGTGCCAGGTATAATCTCAGTCCCAAGAAATTTTACTGTCTTCTGTCTCCCTCTGTCTACTATAAACAGTAGGACTGTTTATCAGTACTGGCAAGGAATGATCACTCAGACTACCGTGTACAATATGAAATTGGGCAAGGCTAGCAAATTTAACTGAATTAGTTTAAATTATAGTATGTTAAGCAAATAAATTGAATTTTACTTCTTCCAAATATAGGCAGTGCCTCTACAGAACGTTCTCTTGACCAGGCTACATACATGCCTCCTGTATGCCTTTCCTAATACTTTTCTTAGCAAACCTCCTATTTCCAGCACTCCCAGGTCACCTTCATTACCCTTGGCACAACTGTGACTGCTTTCCATTATCCGAGTGCCAACTTGGTATGGTGAGGAACAGGGTCTTGCTTACTGCTGTATCTCTGGCATCTAACTTACCCTTGAAGGCCTGGCACTTTTGAACTGGGGCTCATTATCATTGGTTGAGGAAATGAAAGCAAAGGCATACAGTGTGAGCTATGGCTGAGGCCCTTAGAAAGTCAAGAAGCTTATCCCCATGGAGCTTTTTAGGAGGGTCCTGGTCCTAACATAAAGATAGTAGCTCTCAGAAATCATGAGCTTTGGAGTCAGAGAACTGGAATCTGACTCTATTTTGCCACTTACTAGCTGTGTCATCTTGGATAAATCATTTATATGTTGTTTTTATTTCTATTTTTTAAATTTCAATTCATTTACATGTTCTGCACCCTACTTTCTTCCTGTAAAGTGGGTAAGTATGTCAACTTTGTCGTAGAGTGATTTTGAAGATTAAATCAGATAATTTATGTAAATAAACTGGCACAATAGTAAAATCTTAAGAAGTAGTTGTTAATCCAGTTTATATTGTCATATAAGACTAAGTATGATGAAAATATTCTAGAGTAAAGCTGAAATAATTAACAAGTGTCTAAATGATCTGAGGTTTCTTTTGGGCCAGCCCAAATGTCCTCCCCACATCCTGCAGTTCCACCCCCTACCATTGATTGGTCTGGTCTATATAGCTTAATCCATTAAAAAATCGTTAAGCAGGAGCCTCAAGCTACAAAGTCTTATATTTGATTTCTTTTGCATCTTCTTACTTGCTGATGAAAATTCTGAATGTGTGAAGTAGAAATTAATAAGGTTTTAAGTTTTACACTTAGATATATGAAATATATATGTGGTGTGATTGTGCACAATGTGGAAAGTGATTTTTACGGTGATTTATGGATACTGATCGTATCAGCCTTATTAGATGTGATGCGCACTCAGTCTGCTCAGGAGGGCTTCTTCTTTCCATCTCCTATCATGGCTTTTACTCACCATTCCCTCTGGAGTGGTTTTTTTCCCAACTTTATTTTCCCTCTGTTACCTTTTTAGGGTTCCTGTTCCTTTTCTTTGCAGTTTGCCCAGATTGCTGGCCCTCAGAGAAATGACAGCTGGACCAAAGGGTCAGGAAGGATTCATCACATAGACTGGAGAATTCCCAGGATGACTCTGGTCAACTACCCCTAGTGGCAATCAGCCCAGTGTGTTCACAAACACATAGCAATGAAAAAGAAAATGGGACTTTTAAAAAGGTAGGTTCCTATTATGCTTCACATCGAGGAAGCATCTTTTTATTTGGGTTTGTGGTCAATCAATACCCTCATCTGAGAGATGTGGCAACAGTGGAAGTACAGAAAGAAGGCAGACAGGAACCTCAAAGCCACAAAAAGCCTTATATTTGATGCCTTTTTACCTACTAAAGGGAATATGTTAATAGAATCTGAGAACTAAATTGCAATAAATTTAGCTCACTGCTAGGTAGATCAGGGGTGAGTCAGGGAGAATGAAGTGGAAGCATGTCAAAATGTCTATTTTCTCAAGTGTGTAGGACAAAGAACACTGCAGAACCAGTAAGCTTGCTCCTCTGCCCTATTTGCTATTTAGGTTCCAAGTACTGGGACTGATGGCAAGTTAAAAACTTTAAAAAAGCTTTGCATTTAAAGGAACCTAGGTATCCTGACCCTCTAACTCTTCTGTCCAGGAAGGACACAACAAGGGCAGCCCATTTAGGAGCCTGCATGAGTCACCTGCCAAGGTTTTCTTAGGACAAGGTGAGGTTTTAACCCTTATCTTTTATAAAATGAAGGTGAAAAAGTTTTCTAAACAGTACAAAACTCTAAAGAAAATTCTGTAATACATATCAAAAACACCTCACACACTGTTCAGGATATCAAAACCACTTAAACTGGACTAAATAAATATGATGGTAGTCCATGTGCCTAAGAAACCTGCTTCTGTGAGTTAATATCTATATTTTCTCAATCTGATAAAACATCAGCTTTGGTTTATTACTGCTACTCTTTAAAAAAAAAAGAGTAAGTGAGGTGTTGCCTGGCTTGCTCAGTTGGAAAAACATGCAACTCTTGATCTTGGGGTCATGAATTTGAGCCCTATGTTTAGTATAGAGACTACTTAAATAAATATTTGGAAAAAATTCATTAAAAAGAGTAAGTGATACAGAGCAGAGATAATATGTAATATCTAACAATTAAGCCTTGTCAGGTGCTCAGATGCTTATTTTATATCTTTCATTTTGCCAAAGGTATACTTTCAGGTTTGAATTCTGCTCTTCTGAACAGATGGTTATCATTTAACTAACAACAATGGTAAGTTTATTTACCAAGGACTCATAGTTTAGTCACAAAATAGTGAATACGATCTAGCTTTCACTTATGACAGTTGAAAACAGCCTAAATGAGAATCCAACAGATGGAACTTTTAACATTCAGAAACAAGTTTCAAAGAGACCTCAGAGTTAGCTGTTAGAATGCTCAGGTTTATAAAACAGAAGAAATGGTTGGCAGAAACTGTACATAAGAAGGTAACAATATGGCTTTGAAATCTCATATACATAAAATAAGTTACTTGGTAAAAATATTTCCCTTTGTGAGTGGTCCTAAGTTCCTTTTTTTTTTTAAGTTCTTTTTTTCAACCATATGAGAGGTCTAATAAACTGCCATCAAATGACAGGAGTCTCCTAGGGGCAGTGAGTCTCAAGGGCATCGGAATCCCTATGTACATGAAGCTTAAGAGCTATATCTCCTTCTTCTTAGGACCCACAGCTACTTCCCAATTGCAAAATTACTGCTTTGACAGCTGGTAGAATAACAACCACAAGACCCTGCTCACCTGGGAATCATGATGAGCTGGTTGAGTTTGGGACAAATCTACAACTGGCTACACCTACACAACTGGTGCCCAGAATTGGTCTTAAAATTGTAGAGTAAAAAAATAAAATAAAATAAACTTTTGGGTTTAAAATAATAGAATTTGGGGGTCCGGGTGGCTCAGCAGTTTGGCTCTTGCCTTCGGCCCAGGGCGTGATCCTGGAGTCCTGGGATCGAGTCCCACATCGGGATCCCTGCATGGAGCCTGCTTCTCCCTCTCCTTCTGCCTGTGTCTCTGTCTCTCTGTGTCTCTCATGAATAAATAAATAAAATCTTAAAAAAATCATAGAATTTAGAATAGAAAGAGAAGCTAATATTTTAAAGATCAAACTATACTTTCATTTACTCTTTCATATATCTATGTGTGTGTGTGTGTGTGTGTGTGTGTGTGTGTGTATATATATATATTTTTTTTTTTAACAATTTGGCTTTTGCCACCAACACTTTATTAAAAGTACTTCCAAAGGCCACCAGGTCAAATGGACTTCTCTGGGGCTGAATCCCCTTTCCCTCTGTGGCATTTGACCACAGTGCCCTCTTCTTTGTTTTAAAAAATTAAAAATTAATTAATTATTTTTTGAGAGATACACACACACAGAGAGGCAGAGACACAGGCAGAGGGAGAAGTAGGCTTATTGTGGGGAGCCCAATGCAGGGCTTGATCCCAAGACCCCAGGACCATGACTGGAGCTGAAGGCAGATGCTCAACCACTGAGCCACCCAGGTTGTCCTACCCTCTTTTCAAGAGAGGACTTTGCCCAGGCGTGTTTCTATCTTTTTGGCCTCCTGTCCATGAAATCCAACAACTGCCTAAGCTTCCAGCCTGACCTCTCTTTTCACTCTGTAAGTTCCCCTTGGTGACTTCCTCCTGCTTTGGCATCAATTCAAACTCATTCAACTGCCTTTAAGTCCTTGGCAGTCTGGTCACTCCTACTTACCTTTCTGGTCACTTTTCTTGCCACTTCCTCCCATGTAGCCTCTCCTGCACTGGACTACTTCTCACTGTTCTCAGACAGGGCCTGTGTATTTTCAAGTATTTCTTTTATGACCTTGTTCATGCTTTCTTTCACCCCAAATAATACTGCCCCATCATCTCACCTGCACATCCCTCCCGAGACCCCAGATCCCAGTCCCATGCTTATTAACAACGGTACTGAGGTATCCACTGACATATGATAAACTTCACATATTCAAAGTATGTAACCCGACAAGTTTTGAGGTGTGGATGTACCTGTGAAAGCATCACCACACTCAAAACACCCATCACCTCCCAAAGTTTCCTGGTGCTTGTTTGCAATCCTGTCTTCCTGCCCCTCCCCACTCATTCTTTTTTCTCAGACAACCACTAATCTGCTTCCTGTTACTACAGATTAATTTGTATTTCCTGGAATTTTATATAAATGAAATCATATGGCATGTACACTTTTCAGGTGGGCTTCTTTCCCCAAGCATTCATTTTGCAATGAATTTTGAAGTTCATCCATGCAGTGGTTGTATATACACAGTTCATTCTTACTGCTAAGTAGAGTCCATGGTCTGGGCAGAGCACAGTTTGCTTATGCGTTCACTTGTTGATGGACCTTTGGATTGTTCCTGGTATTTGGCTGTTACAAATAAGGCTGCTCTGAATATCTGTGTGTAAGTCTGTCTGTGGATGGTTGCTTTCATTTCCCTTGGTTAAATACTGAGCTGTGGCAGGACTGAAATATATGACAAGCATGTGTTTAACTTTAAAAAAACCTGCCAAATTGTTTTCCAAAATGATACCATAAAAGTAATGATACAAATTATTCAATTAATACAATCACCCCAAATGGACAATACAGTTACCCAAAAATTATCCAAACATGCTGAATCCTATCTTAGGGAGAAAGCACTCAGTCTTTCATTATTAAACATGATATTAGCTTTAGATTTTTCATAAATGCCCTTTGTCAAATTAAGTAAGTTTCTTCTAGTGTTAGTCTGCTGGGAGTTTTATCAGAAATGGGCATTCAATTTTGTTAAATGTTTTTTCTGCATCTATCGAAATGTCATATAGTTTTTCCTTTTAGTTTATTTATATGGTGAATTACATATATTGAGTTTTGAATGTTAAATCATCCTTGGATGCCTAAGATGAATCTCACTTGGTCATAATGTATTATTCAGTTTTTATACTGTTGAATTTGATTTTTCCTTCTATACATTGTGAGAGTGGAGACACTAAGTTTCATTTAGATTTTTCTTCTTTACATCTCTGTTCCCAGTGAGAACTGTAGTTGTCTTTTCTTGTGATATTTTTGTCTGGTTTTGGTATCAGGGTAAGGCTGGCCTCATGGGATGAGCTGAAAAGTATCTCCTCCTCATTTTTCTGGAAAAGTTTGTACAGAACTCATATTATTTGCCTTAAGAGTATAGAATTCACCAGTGAAGCCAGCTGGAGTCAGGAGTTTTCTTTGTGGGAAAGTTTTAACTGCTAATTCAATTTCTTTAATAGACACAGAACTATTCTGGTTATTTATTTCTTCTTTGTGATCTTTAGTAGTCTGTGCCTTTTAAGGAATTTGTCTATTTCATCTAAGCTCTCAGATGTATGGGCATAAAATATTAATAAAGATATTTCCTGGTTATCTAATAGCCACAGAATCTGCATGCATGTTTCATCTTGACACTGGTGATTTGTGTCTTTTGTTTTTCCCCATCATCTGACTAGATGCTTATTAATTTCGCTTTGGTCTCATTGATATTTCCTTTCATTTTTCTATTTCATTGATTTCAGCTCAGATCTTTATTATTTTCTTCCATTTTCTTTAGTCTAATTTGCTTTTATTTTCCAGTTACTTGAAACGGAAGCTGAGGTTACTAATTTGAGACCTTTCTTCTTTTCTATTCTCAGCATTTAGCGCTATAAATTTCCACCTAAGTATGCTTTTAGCAGCATGACAAATTTTGATATGTTGTGTTTTCATCTTAATGCAGTTCAAAATACTTTCTATCCTTCCTTTTTATTACCTCTTTGACACATGGGTTACTTTGAAGTGTGTCACTTAGATTCCAGTTATTTTTAGGCATTTATCAGAGATCTTTTTATTATTTCATTATGGCAGGGATCTATGAATCTGTTATATTAATTGTGACTTGTGTCATGGCCCAGACAGAACATAGTCTATCTTGGCAAATGTGTACTTGAAAAGAATGTGAGTTCTGATGCTATTAGGTTTTTATAGATATTAATTAAGTCAATTTGGTTGATAGTGGTGTTCAGGTTTTCTAAATGCTTACTTATTTTCTGTTAATTGGTTCTATCAGTTGTTGAGAGAGGGGTATTGAACAGGCCAACAAGAATTGTGGATTTGTCCATTTTCCCTTGCAGTTCTATCAGTTTTTGCTTCCTATGTTTTGATTAGTAGCATAAACACTTAAGTTTGTTATATTCTCTTAATGAACTGACCCATATTACTTTGTTACTGCTATTTTCAAACAGATAATTATCTTTTAAAAAGAATGAAATAACAAGGAGAGAATCTTATATATTTACTCATGTAGCTTTTATTTCTAATGTTCTTTATTCATTTGTGGAGATCTATATTTTTATGAGGTATATTTTTATTCTGTCTAAAGGATTTCCTTTAACATTTCTCATATTGTGACTACTAGTAAAGAACTGATTCCGCTTTTGTGTCTCTGAAAAGTCCTGAATTCATCTTCATTTTATTTTTTTAAGAAAGAGTGTGTAAGTTGGGGGGCTGAGGGGAAGGGGCAGAGAGAAAGGGAGAGAGAATCTTAAGCAGTTTCCATCCTCAGTGTGGAGCTGAAACCAAGAGTTGGACACTTAACTGACTGAGCCACCCAGGTGCCCCTCATCATTTTTGAAAGCTATTACTGCTTGGTATAGAATTATATGTTGGCAGATTTTTCCTTAAGTACTTCAGAGATGTTGTTCCAGGGTGTCTGGCTGGCTCAGTTGGAGGAACATGAGACTCTTGATCTCAGCGTCATGGGTTCAAGCCCTATGTTGGGTGTAGAGATTACTAAAAAAATAAACAAAAATATTGTTTCACTGTTTTCTTGCTTTCATTGTTACTGATGAGAAATCTATGCCACCTTTATCTTTATTCTTTTATAAATAATGTGTCTTTTTCTTCTGGCTTCTTTTAAGGTTTATTTTTTTTCAAAGATTTTATTTACTTATTCATGAGAGACACAAAGAGAGAGGCAGAGACATAGGCAGAGGGAGAAGGAGGCTTCCCTGTGGGGAGCCTGATGCGGGACTTGATCCTTGAATTCTGGGATCATGCCCTGAGCCAAAGGCAGATGGCTCAACCACTATGCCACACATGCATCCCTGCTTTTAAGGTTTAATTTTTATCACTGGTTTTGAGCAATCTGTGATAGGCCTTGGTGTAGTTTCTTCAAGATTTTTTGCATGTAACTTCTAGGATCTGTGGGTTTATTAAAGTTTTTTAGATCAAATTTGGAAAATTTTCAGCATTATTCTTCAATTTTTTTTTGGTCTCCTCCCTTTGGTCGGGGACTTCATTTACACATTTATTAGACTGCTAGAAGTTGTTTTACAGTTTACTGATCTCTTCCTTTTCCCAAAAATTTCTCTTTCCTGTCTGTGCTTCATTCTGGATGGTTTCTATTGTTTTGTTTTCAAGTTCACTGATCTTTATTTCTGTAGTGTCTAATATGCTGTTAATCCCATCCAGTGCATTTTCATGTCCAACATTGTAGTTTTGACTTCCAGAAGATTGATTTGGGTCTTTCTGGATAGCTTCTGTGTCTTCAACTGTTACAATGCAGTGATAATACCTATTTTAATAGCCTTTTTGGCTATTTCTAACATCTATGGCAATTCTGGGTTGGTTTTGACTGATTTTTCTTCTCATAATGGGTTGTATTTTTCTGCTTTCCTGCAGGCCTGCTAATTTTTGACTGAATGCCAGACATTGTGAACTTAACTTAAATGCTAGATAATTTTGTATTCCTTTACATATTCTTTTTATAAAAAAATATTTTATTTTTTTATTCATGAGAGACACAGAGAGAAAGAGGCAGAGACACAGGCAGAGGGAGAAGCAGGCTCCATGCAGGGAGCCTGATGTGGGACTCGATTCCAGGACTCCAGGATCATGCCCTGGGCCGAAGGCAGGCGCTAAACCACTGAGCCACCCAGGGATCCCCTCCTTTACATATTCTTGAGCTTTTTCTGGGTGGTAGTTATTTGTAAGTAATTTGATCTTTTTTTAAAACTTTTATTTTTAGTAATCACTATGCCTAACATGGGGCTCAAATTCATGACCCCAAAATAAAGAGTCACATGCTCTACTGACTGAGCCAGATAGGCTTCCCAGTTTGATCTTTTCTGGTCTTGTTTTTAAGATTTATCAGAGGAAACCAGAGCAGTGCGAAGTCTAGGGCTAATTATTCCCCAGTACTGAAGCAAGACCCTTGTGTGTACTATACTCAATGACTGTTAATGATGAGGTTTCCCAGTCTAGCTACTGGGAACAGGCACTACTCTTCACTCTCTGTGAGTGCCAGACATTATTACTGCTAACTTTTTTGCATTGTTCTTTTGTTTTCAGGTAGTGTTCTAACACACATGCACTGATCAACACTCTGATGAACACTCAGCAGGGATCCCTGCAGGTCTCCAGAGTTCTCTGTGTAGTTCTCTCTTCTGTTATCCTGTCCTGCAAACTTCAGTGGCCTTGGTCTCCCAACCCCCAGGTTCCACAATGGTTCTCCCTCCTGTGCCATGGCCTGCATATTCCCTCAAGGCAGTAAACTGGGGCAACTGTAGGGCTCATCTCATTTCCTTGTTGTCTCTCAGAAATCATCAACCTTTACTGTCTGGTATCTGGTGTCTTGGAAACTACTGTTCCGTGTATTTCATCTGTTTATGACTGTATCAGAAAGGAGAGTAAATCTCATTCTTGTTACTCCATGTTGGCTAGAAATGGAAGTCTGCCATTTTTAACCTAGAGATCTCCTGATAAGCCTAGTACAAATGCCACTTCTCTTTGATGAAGTTTCTCTAGAACATTTTCCCCATCTCTTATTCCCATCAAAAGATACACTCTGATCTCTGTGATTTAAGCCACTTTCTTTACGCTTCTGCAAACTTATTATGAATTATACATTTGTTTCCCTTGATAGACCACCAACTTCTTGATGGCAGGAGGTTGATCTTTGTATTGCTGTGCCATAAAATGATGTCTGATGTGTGACATAATCTCAAGAAATATTTTTTCCGGGGATCCCTGGGTGGCACAGCGGTTTGGCATCTGCCTTTGGCCCAGGGCATGATCCTGGAGACCTGGGATTGAATCCCACATTGGGCTCCCAGTGCATGGAGCCTGCTTCTCCCTCTGCCTGTCTCTGCCTCTCTCTCTGTCTCTCTCTGTGACTATCATAAATAAATAAAAAAAAAATAAAAATTTAAAAGAAATATTTTTTCCCCTTGTTTCTGTGGTGCTGGTTAACCAAGCCTGACTTTCATTTCATTTTTACCATCTTACTCAGTGGTAAGTGTACAATTCAGTAGTGTGAAGTTTATTTGCAGTGTTGTGAAATCCTGCCAGAAGTTTTCCATCATTATGCAAACAAATATATATATTTATTAACTGAATGAACAAATTTGGTGCAGACCTTTAATCTTACATATAAACCATAGAACAAAAAATGCTGATCTGCTCAAGACCTTATAGCTAGCTGGTGGCAGAGTTAGGCCAGAAGCCACACTCTCTGTTTCCTGTCAAATACTCATTTCTACTAGGTTTGTTAATTCAATGCATATGCTAAACAGTGAAGACCAAGAACTGCTATGCATCAAAGAAAGCTCAGATGTGGAAAGCCAGAAGTTACTAATTCTGAATAGCATAATTTAGCTAGGCTGGGCTTGGATTTTTTTTTTCCCCCTCCATTTCTTTTGGTCAGCAAGCAATATAATATCTTTTAACAAATTATTTCCTGTTTTTTTTTTTTTTTCCCGACAAGGAGTTCTCTGAATCATCTAGTAATATAGCTGATTTCTTTTCCATTTCATACCAAAATTTCTTTTCTCTTTATAGCTTCAGGCGGATTCTTTTCATTTTTCTATGATATCTCTAGGCCTGATATCTCTCCTCCTTAGATCAGGATATAACTCCTTGCTTCATTTGGTAATGATTCTATCTTATCAAAGATGGTGGGTGGATCAAGATGATTTTTTTCCACTTTGAACATTTTATATGAATCTACATGTTACTAGTTGCTTTGTTTCTGGAAGAAAAGATATTCTAAAAATAATCTCATAACTTTAAAATATATATTTTTGGTTTTCACATTTAAAATGACAATTATAGAAAATCTGCCGTTCCATAATTTTTGAGACAAGCTGAAAAGAAGTCTGAGTCTTTCTTACTGCTATTGTGCTTCTTTACAGACCTCATAACGAGGGAGACTTCTATTTAGTCCAGAAGCTCTTACACAATAGATGCATATGGATTCTTCTGGGTTACTTTTCCCACTCTACTTGTTTGTTTTAGAATCTATTTCTCAGCCTTTCAGTTGGGGAGTCAGCTTATGCACACAGCCTCTAGTTGTGGTTTTGAAGTCTTTTACTTACTCTGCAGCTGCTGCCGAGCTGAGCAGGAACCCCTACTTCTCTGTCAGCTTACTGACAAGGAGAGTCTGAAATTATTTCCAATTCTTTAGTTGTTAAAAATAAGTAAATGAAGAGCTGCAACCCCCAGCATACAACGCACCCATGGCTCTTCTGGTAGCTCTTTTAGTTGCTGATTTAATATCTTGAAATACCTATTTCCTTCTGTCCCCAGACGTACTACATCTTGTAATCTTGTAACCAGTGTAAGAGAAGAGGTATCCTAAAGGGAAGGAAACCGTAACAGGGTTCTTCCTTTCTGTTATTTACAAGGAATGCTACGTTATATCTTCTGGTTGACAAGAGCACATATGGGTATGGAAGGGGCAGAAGTATCCAACAGCGAGAGGGCCCCAGTGGCCGGCCTTGGCATTCAACGGTTACCTACTGGGAGTCCTTTGAGTGCCTGGCACTATTCTGAACACTAGAGCAAGTGCAGTGAACAACAAAGTATAGTCCCTGCTAATGTGGGGCTTGTATTCTAGTTGGAACACAGGTGATAAAGAAATAAGCAAAGATGTAGTGTCAGGTGGAGATTAGAGCTGTGGGGAAAACTGTAGCGTGGCAGGCAGAAGGGAGTGTTGGGGTGGGCAAACTGCTATTCTCTACCAAGATGCCAGGGATGGCTATGTGAGGTGCCATGTGAGCAGAGGTGAAGGACAGCCCTTTCAGTGGGCCTGGGCCTGAATAACACTTCCAGTTTCTAGTACTATGGAAAGCTGGCATGGCTTTTTGTGTTTTCATGTGTATCTCTACTGGGAGGCAGAGGATGATAAATCGTGGTCACTCACTTTTCTCTCACCATAAATGAGATGCCTTCAATAATTATAATTTTAAATGGCCCAAATACTCCATTAAGGAGAAGGACTATAATTTGATTAATGAATTCTCTACAGTTACCTACATTACTTTTACCTATCTTTATTTTATCTTAATTTATTTAATATATATATTTTATTTTTTTGAGATCTTTTATTATTATTCATGAGAGAGAGAGAGAGGCAGAGACACAGGCAGAGGAAGAAGCAGGCTCCATGCAGGGAGCCTGATGTGGGACTTGATCCTGGGTCTCCAGGATCACGCCCTAGGCTGAAGGCGGCGCTAAACCGCTGAGCCACCCGGGCTGCCCAATATATATATTTTAAAGATTTTATTTATTTATTCATGAGAGACACGGAGAGAGGCAGAGAGAGAAGCAGGCTCCAGTGGGAAGCCTGATGCAGGACTCCATCCCAGGACCCCAGGATCATGCCCTGAGTTAAAGGCAGACACTCAACCACTGAGCCACCCAGGCGTCCCTTTTTAATATATACACTACTCTGATTAGTATATATTAGTACCAGGCATTCATGGAAAGCAGTTTGGGAATACAGATCAAGGGAATACATGAAAAAGTGTAGTCAGGGTCAGGGTCAGAGACCAAGGAGCCCGAGACACACACATGGGAGCAGTGGGATTGTGGTGAGCAGTGGCTGTTGGACGAGAAGGCCCAGGGGCAGAGGCCTTTGAGTTTCTGCTTCCTATTCCTCTGGTCAGGAGGCTGCATTTCCCTGTCCCTTGCCTGTACTCCCTGGGCCAAACCGATGGCCTGCTTTTTGGTCTGAGTCCACCCAAGTTAAAAGAACAGAAGCAACCGTGCTTTTTTAATGAAACAGATATTAAAGATACTGCTTATGGAAAAACAAGAAGCAGATGGCATTGACTTCTGGCTTTCACCCACAGAAATAGAACAGGAAAAATGAGAAGTTTTGATGCCTGAGATTGGGGTTACACTGAGGTTTCCAGCATCCAGACAGGCAAATGCCTGGACAGCTGCTTAGGGCAGATGGGTCCTTTGACAGCTTAATATCGCAGAGTTTCTGGTGACTGTAGTCGGGGCAGCCAACATGAGACCATCTGTTTGGTAGTGGGCAGGAAACCTCCCTACCAGCAGGTAGCCCCTGCTGAGGGTGAGACACAAACCAAAAACCAACGCAGCCATCTTCATAATCTCTGCAAAGCCGACGGGGCTGACAAACCGCTGGCACAACTGCCAAGAGGAGGAGACCTCATCTCAGGCCTATGTGCCCTCTACAACAGGACCACATGGAACAACAATATTCTGAAAGGCTTTTTGTTTGGTCATTATTTTTATCTTTTTTTTTTTTTAACGTTTTATTTATTTGAGAGAGTGAGTGCACGAGTTGGGATAGGGGCAGAGGCAGAGGGAGAAGCAGGCTCCCAGCTGAGTAGGGAGCCCGATGCGGGGCTGGATCCCAGGACACTGGGATCACGACCTGAGCCAAAGGCAGATGCTTAACAGAGTGAGCCACCAGGAGCCCCTATTTAAAAAAAATTTTTTTTACTTAAAAATTTTTTTATGTCAGTATACTTGACACACAATGTTATATTTAGTTTCATATGTATCCAAGAGGTTTTATTTGGGTTTATTTCAAAGTACTCAAATGCTATGAAATAGATCATTCAGTCAGAAAGCTCTTTTGTTCTTTTCTGCTTTTCTAAACAGGAAAAGAAAATAATCATGAATTCAGAGTCACCTATAATAGGCCTAAAAACCAGCTGCCACTTATTATTAAAATGAATAAAGTTTTTAAAGAAGTAACATATTTATTGCAAAAGGTTTATAGTGAAAAAGAAATCTCCTTCCTACCTTTCTGCCTTTATCCCCTCCAGAGATAAACAGTGTTACCCATTTCCTATAATCAGAAATGATCTGTAATATATACTCATATATGAATGTATGTATATATACCTATAGACACATACACAAATTTCTTTCTTTTTCTTTCTTTTCTTTTCTTTTCTTTTCTTTCCTTTCTTCCTTTCCTTTCCTTTCCTTTCCTTTCTTTCTTTTCTTTCTTTTCTTTTCTTTTCTTTTCTTTTTTCTTTCTTTTTTTTAAGACTTTACTTTTAAGTACGCTCTGTGCCCAACGTGGGGCTCAAACTCACAACTCTAAGATCAAGAGTCACATGCTCTACCTACTGAACTAGCCTATTTAACTTCATTAGTATGTCCTACTTATATTTGACTTTGGTCTCCTCCCCTCCCTTCTGGTGTAATTTCTGATCTGTGGAATAGAGCCAGTACTCATTGGTATGGCTGTACCAGGTGTTTCTGGATGGTGCCTGTTCTGATTGGTCTGTGCTTGAGCTGTCCGTTTTTTTTTTTAAATGTAAGATCATCCCCAAATTTTTTTTCTTCATTTGCCTTTCCTTATTTCCCTTGCTTCTTTTCATATTGCTTCTGCACAATTCTCTTGCTCTTTTTTTCCCCGGTATTATTTGCTTTGAGTGGGATATCTATTTGCTGAAGCACAGTTCTTGAAGAGGTGAGGGCACTAGGTAGGGCTGTCCTATATAAGTTTCAGTTCAGGGTGTGACCTCACATCACACCATCCTCTCTCCAAACTGCAGTGTCCTGCATGAGGCCGCCCCTTCCCTCAGCTGGGTATGTCTTTTTTTCTTTACCCTCCTCCATATACTGGGGTCAGTTGACTTAGAAGTTTCATCAAGCCTCAGACATTCTTGGACCAATGTGGGGGCATTTAGAATTAAAAAAAAAATCTCCACATGAAAGTGGGATCGGATTATAATTTTCTTTTCTTGTGCTATCTTTATTTGTTTTGGATATAGCACATTGTTGGCCTAACAAAATATGATGCCCTTTTCTCAAAATTTTTTACTTCCTCCTCATCTCTGAAACTTGGTTAGAATTTTGCTCATGGATTTTTAAGTCCTAAATCCTCTCTCCTTATAAATTTTTAAAGACAACCCAGATCTAGTCTATCAATGGTGTCTTTTGTTATTTTGAGCCCTTTGCTTCTGACTTTTTTTTTTTTTAAGATTTTATTTATTTATTCATGAGAGACACACAGAGAGAGGCAGAGACACAGGCAAAGGGAGAAGCAGGCTCCCCGCAGGGAGCCTGATGCGGGACTCTATCCCAGGACCTGGATCACACCCTAAGCCAAAAGCAGACACTCAACCACTGAGCCGCGCAGATACCCCTTTCCCTTCTGACTTCTAGCCAGAGAACCTCTCAGAATGTACTTTAGGGAAAATTATCTGGGAGGAAGATTAAGAATAAGTTATAAAAAAATCTAGCATTTTGACAGCCTTCTCTTCCTTCCATTTATAATTTTTAAAGACATTTAAAATTCTTCCATCTATTAAAGACAGAAGGGACTGCAATTAGAACTGTTATCTCAAAATGCACATGCTAAGGAGAGAAAGCAATAGATAGTTCTAGAACCAGGTTCGCATTTTCTACCACTTACAGAAGCATTTTAACAGGAGTTGGAATTTGCTAAACAAGGACCCAGGTTTAGAAAAAACAGTTTAATTTCCCAGGCATCCCAATTAAAATCCCTTGAATTGTCCTTACTTTGCCATAACTAAATATTAGGAGGAAAATAAGCCCGCTAATTTGAGTGACAGACATTACTGTAAAGATGCCTTCACCAGGTCTTTCTCTTCCATTCTAAATTTCTCAGGTATTTCTTTTACCTCTTTGGCAGTTGGAAGGGAATTTTTCAAAGGCCTATCTATTTATCATTACTTCTGGGTAATTCCTGAGTTGGATTCTTATTTTCTTCCACCAGATGACCATCACAAATTTTTTTATTTATACCATTGGAAAAGCATTTAACTACATAAAGATCTACTTTGATCTAGAATACAAAATTTAAGAACATAAAATAAATGGTCTGTGCAGTGCACTTCTAAAGTTATATTGCACACATTGATCAGCAAAAATGAACACAGTTGAATCAGACAGAGGATATCTGATTCTAAATATGTCTTTGTTAGAAAAAGAAGAGCTGGGACGCCTGGGTGGCTCAGTGGTTGAGCGTCTGCCTTTGGCTCAGGGCGTGATCCCGCAGTTTCGGGATCAAGTCTCACATCGGGCTTCCTGCATGGAGCCTGCTTTCCCTCTGTCTGTGTCTCTGCCTCTCTCTCTCTGTGTCTCTAATGAATAAATAAATAAAATCTTAAAAAAAATATTAGAAAAAGAAGAGCTATGCCTAAACTAAAGAAAAAAAACAATACTAATAAATACTAATAAAGAAAACTTGATTACTTCTGGCAACTTAGGAAGTGTCACGTAGGAAGAAAAGGAACTAGACAATGGGCTCATTTCTTAGTCACTGAGTTTTGAAAAGTGGTCTTTCCTTGGCATCAGGGTGGTGGGGAGGCAGAGATAGTCTGTTACAATGGGAAGAATATTTGACTTTGGAATCAGTAACAACCTACCCCAAATACTCCATGATGTCCTACAGGAAGAAAAACCCTATCTCTAAAACAATTCCAATAGGTAACCAGACAAAATTACTCTTCTGCTTAAAACAGCCATTCACAGGTCTACGCTACCCTCAGGATCACCACTATGTATATTGCTCATGTAATTGTTCACATACACACACGTGCGCCCACAAATACACACACACACACACACACTAACACCCCAGATATCCTCTAGGTTTACTGTGAATATGCCACGTGCCACACAAACTCCATGCTTCTGTAAAGACTGTTGCCTCTCTCAGAAATTCCTTTAGTCTTCATGAACCAGTATGTCATTTTAAACCTGTCTTCTAATTTATATTTACATTAGACACACTCACTGATTATATTTGGGATAAAGGAGAAGCTGTGACAATAGGAATATAAAGTCATTTTTCTGTCTTTTGGATTTAACTACATTTGGATTGGCAATGAAGAAGTCACCATTGGGGAAATCTCTCATTGCTGGTTTAGCTGGAGGCTGGAAAAGTAGAGGATCATTCCTAATCTTGAAACTAAACCTGGAGACTAATTTTGTTTTCTGTGAAAAGGATGATTTAAGTTGTTCTTATAAAGGAAAATAACCCAACACACTGACATTGGCACAAAACATGTTCAGCAGAATTCGGATTTAAGATTTCATATGTTCAAAACTTGCCTCAGTTAAAAAAGTCAAGCTTTACCTCTTGAAATGATTCACCAGGACACCAACAAGTTCTCCAATTCGACTCTCATGAGTTGGCTGTTTGCTGAAGAGGCAGACAATGAGGTCTTTGTTGTCTTTTGTATGGAACACAACAAGTTGGTCCTTTCCATTGGAGACACTCAGACCAGTCAACTGCAAAGGAACAAAACATGGAAAACTATTAGGATGGTTCTCAAAAGAATAAATTTAAAAATATATTTTGTAATTCAATAATTATTTTTGACCAGTGACCCTAGGCCTTCAATTTTTACCAAGTCTTAACGCAAGTCTCATGCAATTTTTAGCAAGTCTTATTCCTTTCCTTATCTAAACATTAGGAAAATTGAAAACAGGAAAAAAATAGAGAAAAATCAACAAAACAACAAGCTGGTTCTTTCAAAGGACCAATAAGGTTGCCAAGCCTCTAGTCTGAGAATAAAAGTGAGATGACCTAATTACCAATATGGAATGGAAGAGGGGATAGCACTACAAACCACACAGACATTAAAAGGATAACAAGGAAATATTTTCAACAATTCTGTGTACCTAATGGAAGAACTTGAATGAAACCAAATAATTCCTTGAAAGCCACAAACTACCAAAACTCACTCAAGAAAAAATTGATAACCCGAGTACTACTTTATCTATTAAAGAAATTAAATTTGTGGTTAAAAACTTTTTGAAAAAGGGGGTGCCTAGGTGGCTCAGTCATTTAAGCATCTAACTTTGGCTCAGGTCATGATCTTGGTGTCCTGGGATTGAGCCCCATGTCTGAGCTCCCTGCTCAGTGGGGAGTCTGCTTCTTCCTCTTCCTCTGCCCTTCCCCTGGCTCATGCTCTCTCCCTCTTTCTCAAATAAATACATAAAATCTTAAAAAAAAAAAAAACCTTTCAAAAAAGAAAACTCCAGGTTCACATGATTTCACTGGTAAATTCTACTAAATGTTTAAAGAAGAAATAACACCAAATCTCTAAAAGGGAATGCTTTGTAACTCATCTTACAAGGCCAGCATTATCCTGATAGCAAAAAAAGATAAAGGCAGTACAAGAAGATTGTAAATCAATATCCAATAGCCTTCATCAACATGGATATAAGAATGGCCAACAAAATATTAACAAATCTAATCCAACAGTATGTAAGAATAATAATATGCCATGACCAGGTGAGTTTATCTAAGAAATGCAAAGCTAGTTTAGTATTCAGTAATCAATGTAATCCACTGTTGCAACAGAATAAATAAGCCATGTGATCATATCACTTGATGTGGAAAAAGTGATGAGGGACAGAAGCAGAAAAACATTTACCTTTAGCCCAGAAGGCTGACCTATAGCCTGCATAGTTTTGATAAGGATCAAGTAACGTGCTGGTTGTTACATTCTTTTTTTTTTTTTTAAGATTTTATTTATTTATTCTTGAGAGAGAGAGAGAGAGAGAGAGACACGCGGAGACACAGGCAGAGGGAGGAGCAGGCTCCATGCAGGAAGCCCGATGTGGGACTTGATCCCGGGACTGTGGGATCACGCCCTGGCCCGAAGGCAGGCGCTAAACCGCTGAGCCACCGGGGCTGCCCTGGTTGGTACATTCTTAAGGGGTTTCATGATTGCCTATACATTTCACTGACAGTTAATATAAAGCTGAATCATAAGCACTGGAGAAATCTTGTGAAAGTAGTTTCATGAGCAGAAATTCAAAGAAATTTATATGTATTATATATAATATAATATAATATAATATAATATAATATAATATAATATATATATATATATATATATATATATGATTTTATTTTTAAGTAATCTCTACATCCAATGTGGGGCTTGAACTCACAACCCTGAGAACAAGAGTCACGTGCTCTACTGACTAAACCAGCCAGATGTCTGTTGAAGAAACTTTTATGATCTAATACTCCCTGCATGTCCCCTAAGCATATAACTACACCAGCTTCATACAGCAAAAGTGCAGCTTACTCTTCCCAAGAGTTCTGTCCTTGTGTTATTTAAATAAGCTTACTATGGGGCACCTGAGTGGTTCAGTCGGTTGGGAGTCTGACCCTTGATTTTTGGCTCAGGTCATGATCTTAGGGTTGTGAGATCAAGCCCCAAGTTGGGCTCTGTGCTCAGTGGAGAGTCTGCTTGGGATTCTCTCTTTCCCTCTCCCACTGCCCCTCTACCCTATTGTATGCTCACACACTCCCTCCCTCTCAAGTAAATGGATAAATTTTTTTAAAAAGCGGGGAAGAAAAGCTTACTAAGGTTGCACTGTAAAATGTCTTAAGAATTCTTTTTTGGCTGTTGTACTTATGACCTGCCACATTTCTGGTAGTCTCACACCTGGATTGTGGAGTTAATCTAAGAGCTTTGGTGTCGGTTGCTAAATCCTTTTTATTCTCTCAGTCTCTGTTTCTTACTTGTTCTTTTCCAGAGATGTCCTGAGTAGTACAACCCTTCTGAATGTGTTTTGTCCAAGTGCTCAGGAGAAAATCTCTTTCCTGTGGCTACCCTATGGGGAAGACAAACTCCTGCTGCCTGGCTGGATACCGGTATCTTGGCTGTAATGGCATTGGGCTCAGAAATCAGGCTCTCCTGTTTTCCCTATTCTTTTAATACTTGTATTCTTCTCAGGCACAGGGCAAATATACATGTCATTAGGATGGCCACCGATCTCAAGACTTCCATGTAAGGTTTCCTCCTAAATAACCCAACGTGATCCCTCAATGAACATCAAATCTAAGATTCATCTTACCATGTGCTTCCCAAAATGGACCAGTGGGAGCGACTACCCAGTTGAGGCACCCACCCAATTGGGGACCGCTGCCTTGGGGCTAGATCATGGATAATGCTCACGAGAAAGGTGCTCAGATTAGACAGGAGTGCCATACTTTCAGTTTTTCACATCTTTCATTTGTCCTTCCCCATTGGCTAGTTGGTGTTTTCAGTCCTGTTCTCAGATTGAAAGTACTTCTAGCTTAGATATATGATGCTTAATATGATATAAAATAGTTGCCCCTTCTTAACAAAGGTCATGGCCTCTACCCTATCCATTAATATTAGATCTAGAGACTTACAAAGGGTATTATTATTATTGGTTGCCAAATATATCAACTCCCCCTAAATGAAAAGAGGCAGCTCCAATGTCTGGCAATTCAGTCTAGTCACCAGCTCCTACTGTAGCATAGAATGCAGTAGAGAAATGAAGGGAGGTCAACATCCCTTCTCAGGTATTACAAAGGTATCAGAGCAGTCCAGAATAGGGATACATCCTGCCATTCAACCCTAGGAACCTTCGGCAATATTCCTGATAGGATGCCATTTGGAGGCTGAGAAGGATTTTGGTAATGTGCTCCTAGTTAGTTAATGTACTCTTCTTGTTTTGTAGGAATTAACTATGAGATCAGCTTCGTGGATCCCAAAGGATTCTTCTTTGGGCTGTCTCCTAACATACTGGAGTCAATTTGGACAACAGGATTTAAAGAAGAAGTGCCTCCTCCTCTTCTGTAATAATGCTTACCCTCAATATTCTCTGAAGGATGATAAAAAATAGCTCATTAATGGGTCTTTAAGGTTCAATACTATTTATCCATTGGACCTTTTTTGTAGGTGGCAGGGAAAATGGACTGAAATTCCATAGGGTCAGGCCTGATTTGTTCATACTCCTTTAGGGAACTCCAGGACACCCCTCTCCTCACCACTACTTCTTAATCCACCATCAGCTTACTGCCTCAGGCCCCTCTGTTAATCTACCACCTTCCCTGTGTTCCGTCATGTTCTTTATGTGATCCCCTCCCTTGTCTCTCTTGTAAACAGGTTGCTGCCAAGATCCTGTATATGTCTCCCTCTTTTTTCTGAGTTACTTGTCTCTTTTTTGTTTGCTTCTTCTTTTGTGTGTCAGATCTGGAATCTATCTTGAGAGTACTGGATGAATGTTGTCTGACTCTTATTGTATGGGGGATTTTCTCCATCATTCATTTCCTGGTTATGATAATGGGAGCCAATTGTCTGGTAAGTCTGTCTTGGGATGGGGACCTTAAGGAACATTCCCAAGCAGCTACCGAAACTCTTTTTGCTTCAGGGAGGTTCTTGTCTTCTTTGGCCCAAAAGGGACTGCCTATTTCCACTTTCTGTTGGTCAAAAGAAAATATGTGTCTCTTCATCTGTCCAAGATGACAAGCTTTAGGACCAGGAATCCTTTCTCTCTGTTCTCTGGGCTTTTGTCTAATTTTAGCCTTGCTGGTGGCACCTTGCCTCTTCTGTCTCTACTTCCCCCTTTTCCTGTTTCTGTACCACCTTGGGCATGGATTGCATAACCAGCCCCTGTACCATCCTCTGTGCTTCTGGGGCCACTGGCTTCTGCTTCTCCTTCCTTTGCTATCAAGGAGTGAAGAGTATCCCTTCCTGGACTTAAACCACCCACTTCAGATTTCTCCACCGGTGCTCTAGATAAAAACTGACAGTGGGGAACAAATTGATTAATTGATTGACTGATTGACTTAGTAGACCCAGGTGTAATGTATTTGGTATTTAAACTAATTTAAATTTGTTAGTTTAATTAAGGTAGAACACGTCTTTAGAATTATCAGTATTAAATATAAAAGTTTTATTCTACCAAGGTTTACTAAAGGTCAAATAAGCTCTTGTTATCTCTATTGCAATTTGTCAGCAAAAAGATGACTTAAATGATGGTTGGTTTTGCCTCAAAGTTTTCATGGGTAATTGTTAAGATCAAGAGGATGAATAAATAAAAGGCTTGTAAGTAAAACTTCTAGTAGCTTTCAAAATTTTTGGTAACCTGCAACTTTCAAGTTTTGCTAAGTTAAATGATAAATTGGGCTGAATTCATTGGATATCTAAGTCTTTTTCAAAAAAATACTAAAGCATTGTTTACTAAACATAGGTTTGTGCTTTTGGCTTCTTACCACAGAAAAACTGAGGATACTAAGGTCTATTGGTAAACACGTTTTTAGAAATTATGAAATATATTCACGAATCTCAGATCTAAAGAATTCTGGCGTAAGAGATTGCTCACAATTTTTAAGAAAATTACTTAATTTTCTTTGGAAACTAAGGTTTCTAAGAGTTAATGTTCTGCTAAATGTAATTGAGGCTGAAGAAATAAGGGAAGCAACTCTGTAGGAAAGTAGCAGATATATGAGGAAGATATAAGGAATGGAAATACCGTCTTTTGAGGGAAAAAGAAATTTCATCTTAAAATGAGACTGGCTGTTTGGAGAGGAAAGGCTTAAGGACAAAATCAGAATGGAAACAAAACTTGTAGAAAGTTTGAGAAGGAAAATCTTTGGAAAAGAATTTTATGAAGGGTCAGGACTAAGACTGAAGTGAATGGACTTTATTTATTTATTTATTTATTTATTTATTTATTTATTTATTTATTTATTTATTTATTTATTTATTTATTTGTGAATGGATTTTAAAAGTATGCCAGTAGAGGGGGCACCTGGGTGGCTCAGTCAGTTGAGCATCCAACTCTTGATTTTGGCTCAGGTCATGATCTCAGGGTCCTGGGACTGAGCCCCTTGGTAGGCTCTGTGAGCAGTAGAGAGTCTGCTGGAGATTCTCTTTCTCTCTTCTCCCTTTGTCCCTCCCCTTGCTTGTGCGCCCATGTACGTGCACTTTCTCTTGCTCTCTTTCAAATAAATAAAGAAATCTTAAAAAAAAAATATCCACTTTTCTCGTTGTTAAAAAGACAAAGTTTTTTTGGATTGTTGGTCTGCTCTTGATAAGAAAATGTAAATAAAGTTTTTATAAAAAAAATCTTTTATCTGTCCAGAAAACCAAAGCTTCAATTTTGTCTTTATATAAGGCCTTTGATTACTTAAAGAAAGCTAAAACTTCTTAATTTTAAAGGAGCTAAGTTTTGCTAATAACTATATAGCTTCCTATAGAATCTTTTACTGCTAGCTTGGTTAGATGTAAATATTAAATTTATATGATCTGTGACGCCTGGGTGGCTCAGCGATTGAGCGTCTGCCTTCAGCTCAGGGTGTGATCCCAGGATCTGGGATCAAATCCCACATCGGGCTCCTTGCAGGGAGCCTGCTTCTCCCTCTGCCTGTGTTCTGCCTGTCTTTCTCTGTGTCTCTCATGAATAAATAAATAAAATCTTAAGAAAACCCCAAATTTATATGATCTGTAATCCTATTTAGGCATGATCTTAAAACTTTTTGAGGGTTTTAATCAACTTCCCAGAGATTTGAATTGTAAATAAAGTCTTTTTGACTAATTAGACTTGTTTATTTGCTGTGTTAAGTTACATGGGAAGAAAAAAAAAGTTACATGGGAAGCATTGTCAATAATAGAAAACAGCCCAAGTATCCATGATGAATGGATAAAATGGTATAAATACAATGGAATATTACTCAGTCATAAAGAAGAATGAAATTTTGGCATTTGCAATGACATGGATAGAGCTAGAGAGTATTATGCTAAGAGAAATAAATCAGAGAAAGTAAGTACCATATGATTTTACTCATATGTGGTGTTTAAGAAAAACAGATGATAGGGCCCCTGGGTGGTGTAGGTGGTTAAGTGTCCAGCTCTTGGTTTCGGCTCGGGTCATGACCTCAGGGTTGTGAGACTGAGCCCCATGTTGGGCTCTGCGCTCAGCATAAAGTCTACTGAAGTTTCTGTCTCCATCTCCCTCTGCCTGTCTCTGTGCTTTCTCCCTCAAAAAAAAAAAAAAAATCTTAAAAAACAAAACAAAGGAGCAAAGGAAAAAAAAAAAAGAGAGAAAACCCAAAAAACAGACACTTAAATATAGAGAACAAACTGATGGTTACCAGAGGGGATGTGGGGATGGGTTAAACAGGTGATGGGAATCTAGGGCACTGGTAATGAGCATGGGGTGATATATGGAAGTGTTGAACCACTGTATAGTACACCTAAAACTAATATTACACCGTATGTTAACTAACTGAAATTTAAATAGTACTTAAAAACCAAAAGGCATCTGTTTTCCTTATAATAGGATACCACTGGAAACTTTAGTTATATTACCAAGGCTTTGGTATGTCATATATGAGAGAGACCACAGACTCAGATATGACCAGACAGCTTTAAGGAATTAAGGTTGACTTTATGGAGTCAATAAAGCCCCTTGGAAATGTTGGCCTGATACCTTGGTTACATAGTTCCCAGAAGCCTTACCAGGTGAGTAAAGAATATCACTTTCTGGCAGGTGCAGGAAACCTCAGGATATTTTGGGGACCTTAGGAAGAGGAATGCACCCAAATCTACGGTGTTACAGGCAAGACTGATGATAATTATTTGGCATGGCTCCATACCCTTGAGCAGCAATTTCTTACACAAAGTTCTAGCAAAGCAGATTTTAAAGGATCTATATGATCAATCACCATTCTTGCTGAGCTTATGTAAATAATTAGGTCAAGTTTATTAAAACTGGACTTGTTTTACAAATGAATTAGTCTTGATTTAGCTATCTCTGGAAATAAGGGTGAATTTAGGGAGAATGATTACATTCCAATAATGCATCCTTACAGATGTTAAATTCTACTTTTGTCTTTAAATGTTTGTTGTTTGCCTAAGCTAGACAACTTGAGGTAAACTTTAGAGATATTGCCATAATAGCTATGCACAGACAATCTTCCTGCTTGTTATTCTGTGGGGATAATAAAAGGACCCCATGGGCATATGATTATTTAAACAGCTGGACAATGGAATGGACTCCCCAACAACTGTGTAACTCAGCTGCTGCCTTGATTAATTCTATGTGGCTGGGATAAGAAAAGTGCTCCTAAAACCAGACCATACCCCACTCCCTAGGGTTAACTACAGACTTATGGAAATAATGGATGGCCAAACCCGGGTTACCCTGGATGTAGGAAGATGACAAGGAACTGGATGATATGCCTTCAATATTTCTGTAAACTGGTGGAAGATCTCAAATTCTTCTTTAAACAATTAGATAAGAGCAAATGAAGGTCTCTTTGTTCTTCTATTTATCTTTTATACAACATACCTAAATGGTAACTCTTTTCTATGATGGATCCATTATGCTGAACTACAAAACCAATCTTTGTGCTGGATTTGTAGCCAACTGCCCATTTCAAGCACTTAAGGCCTCCTTTGGTGGGTTACTCCATTATGAGGTACAGATTGATATTTTTTATATCAATACATAACTGATATGATACATCATCCCAATACTGGCACACATAGGGATATTTCTATTACTAAAAAGAATGTTTCTTGCTGGCCTTTGGTAAATATTACATGGGACTCTCCAGGTCATTATAGGCCTTTCTCTTATCCTCAAACTATAAAATTTTTTTAGAAAAATTTTTAAAAAATATTTTATTTATTTATTCATGAGAGACACAGAGAGAGAGAAAGAGAGGCAGAGACACAGGCAGAGGGAGAAGCAGGCTCCATGCAGGGAGCCCGATGTGGGACTCGATCCCGAGTCTCCGGAATCACGCCCTGAACTGAAGGCGGCGCTAAACCGCTGAGCCACCTGGGCTGCCCAAACCGTAAAATTTTAAATGAATGTGCCAATCCACAGATAGGCTGATGATGACAAATTCCCCGACTATATAGTCCTTATTGATATACTCAGGGTGGATATGTGGCTTACTCCCACAATAGGACAACTAAGCCAAAAGGCCCTTTTATATTGAGAACAGAAAAACCATATCCTTGATTCATGGCTTAATGGTACTTGCCAAATGGGATGGCTCTCTCCACGAGCCTATTGATTACCATTAGTTTACAGGCACCTGGTTGGTTTGCTACTGACTGGACAAGGTGACCAGACAGCTGATGGCGAGCGCCTAATGGAACACAATGGTTATGTGGGCCAAATGTATGCCCATGGATTCTCTACCGGGCTGAACTGGAAAATATTCTATAGGTTATGCTGGGATACGTGGCCAGAGCACTAAGACAAGTCCAGCTAATCTTCCATATCTAAAACAACAATGGACAAGGTCTGTGTTTCATTGGTATGGCCATCTGACATCTATTTGTCTTCCATCAGGTTTAGAATATGTCATATGGCACATAGAGGCCCTTGATAAATACACAATTGAGGCCTTAAATGCCTCTCAAAAAAGCATTACATTATTAAACACTGAAACAACTCAAATGCATAAAGCAGTTCTATAGAGCAGAATGGCATTAGATATTTTAACGGCAGCATCAAGAGGAACGTGTGCCATTATTAAAGCAGAATGTTGCATCTGCATTCCAGGTTATGACAAAAATGTAACAGGATTACTTACTGATACGGATAATCAAATTGGTGCTCTTAAATGCCCTACATTGTCACTTAATGATTGGTTACATTTCTGGTCGGGAGGTAGACTATGGGCTTCTCATTGCTGAGGGTCTTCTCATTGCTCTTCTTATTTTCATTAAAATAATAATTCTATGGCTCAGTCAGTTGAAGAGCAGGCTCTTGATTTTGGCTCAGGTCACGATTTCAGGGTCCTGGGATTGAGTTCGGCATTGTGCTCCATGCTTAGAAGGGAGTCTGCTTGAGATTCTCTCTCCTCCTCCCTCTGCCCTTCCCCCTGCTCACACCCTCTCTCAAAATAAATAAATTAGTCTTAAAAAATAATAACCCTAATGTGTTGTCCCTCTTACTTTGTTCTCTCCTAATGTTGAGATACATGCAAGCAGGTACTGACTCCCTTGCTCAGCTGACAAATGATCTTTACTACTCGACACAAATTCACCCTGATGTCCACTCTGGACTTTACAGCAATGGTGTTCCATTATAATCAGGTGTAGGGACAGATAGTGACCAATTTCAGTCCATAGGTAAGGACATCTCTACAACCCCTGTCAGATTGAAGATGAGCCCTTCACCCTTCAATAACCTTATAGATTTAAGGACCAAATTTGGTCAGGGGGGAAATGATGAAGGATGGAAGCAGAAAAATATTCACCTTTAGCCCAGAAGGCTGACCTATAGCCTGCATAGTTTCGATAAGGATCAAATACATGCTGGTTGCTACATTCGTAAAGGGTCTCATGACTGCCGATACATCTCACTGATAGTTAATAACAAGCTGAATGATAAACACCAGAGGAATCTTGTGAAGGTACTTTTTTCTATTAAATTTTTTTTTTTAGTGAATGTAATTTTATAAGTAGAAATTTAAAGGAACATTTATGACCTAATTCTCCCTACATGTCCCCCCTCCTTGAGCTCTAAGCATACAGCCACCAGCTTCATACAGCCAATTGCAGCTCTTTCTGCCCACAGGTCCTGTCCCCATGCTACTTAAATAAATTTAGTAAGTTGCATCGTACAATGTGTCAAGAATTCTTTCTTGGGCATTGCACTCCAAAACCATGCAACAAAAGCACTTGACAATACTCATCCATTCATGATAAAAAGCTCTCAAGAAACCAGAATTAGAAAAGAACTCAATCTGGTAAATCACTCTACATAAATGCCATAGCTAACAACACACTCAGTGGTGAAGGACTGAAGGTCTTCTGTGGAGATTAGAAGCAAAAGTAAGGATTGCCATTGTCAGTGCTGCTGTGCAAATCATACAAGAAGCCCTGAGCCATTGCAATAAGGCAGGTTTAAAGAAATTTAAAAGAAATTTATATCGAAAAGGAAGAATTAAATATCTCTGTATTATTTTAATTACATGATTATCTACATAAAAGAAAATCCCAGGAAATCTACAAAATAGCTCTTGGAACTAATAGGTTTAGCAAGGTCACCAGATCTTGTTGGTCACAAGGCCAACACAAAAATATTTCTATACAATAGTAATAAACAATTGGAAATAGAATTTAAAAAATTTGGGGGTACCAAAATTTGGCTCAATTGGTTAAGCATCTGCCTTCAGCTCAGGTCATGATCCCAGAGTCCTGGGATCATGGAGAGAAGCCTGCTTCTCCCTCTTCCTCACTTGCTTGTGCTCTCTCTTGCTTTCTCTGTCTCTCTCGAATACATTTTTTTAAAAAAATTTTTTATTTATTTATGATAGAGAGAGAGAGAGAGAGAGAGAGAGAGAGAGGCAGAGATATAGGCAGAGGGAGAAGCAGGCTCCATGCACCGGGAGCCCGACGTGGGACTCGATCCCGGGTCTCCAGGATTGCGCCCTGGGCCAAAGGCAGGCGCCAAACCGCTGCACCACCCAGGGATCCCCTCTCAAATAGATTTTTTAAAAAATCTAAAAAAAATTTTTTTTTAAATTACAAAAAAATTTAAATATAGTTGACATATGATTTTGGAAACAGAAATTTAAAAACAAAACTATCTGCGGCAACTCCAAAACCAAAAATACTTATATATAAATCTAAAAAATGTGTATAGGATCTATATGCTAAAAAATACAGGTGTTGATGAAAGAAATCAAATTAAAATGTTGATGAAAGCCATAAAAGTCAAAATAAACAGAGAAATAATATGTTCGTGGATTAGGAAACACAATATTGTCATGATGCCAATTTTCCCCAAGTTGATCTACAGATTTAATGCAATGCCAACCAAAATCCCAGTAGAACTTTTTGTAGCTATCAACAAGCTGATTCTAAAGTGTGTATGGAAAGGCAAAGGAACTAGAATATCCAAAACAATTTGGAAAAGAAGAACTAAGTTGAAAGACCCACTATAGCTGATTTTCTTTCTAGAAAGTTATAGTGATGAAGATAATGTAATTGCTAAAGGGATTATCAAAGAGATTAAAATAGAGATCAGTGGACCAGAATAAAGAATTAGAAATAGTCACAAATATAGCCAATTAATTTTTTACAAATAACAAAGGCAATTCAATGGAGAAAAAAAATTTATACATTTGGATAACTTGGACCATTTGGACATTTACAGTCAAAAGAAATAAATGTCAACATAAATCTCACATTTTTTGTAAAATGTATTCAAAATGGATCACAGATATACATGTAAAACATAAAACTTTTAGGAGAAAATATGTGTCCTTGGACTGGGGAAATATTTCTTAGAAATTACACCGAAAGCGTAACTCATAAAAGAAAAACATTGTTAAACTGAATTTCATCAAACTTAAAACTTTACTTTGAGAAAGACACTGGTAGGAAGATGAGTATGTAAAGAGCTCTTTAAATTCAATAATAAGAGTACAAACAATTCAATTTAATTTAAAAAGGAACAAAAGATGTGAAGTCATTTCACCAAAGGAGACATATAAGTGGCAAATAAGTACATAAAGTGTGCTATCACTAGTTATTAGGGAAATGCGATGAGAGGGTGGTACAATGAGCTACCACCACCAATCTATCAGAATGACCAAAATAAAAACAAAAGTAAATCAACACCAACAACAAAGTGACCACCCCAAATGCTGGTGAAGATACAGAACAGCTGGAACTCTCATACACTGCTGTGGGAATGTGAAATGATATCATCATGGGGAAAGCAGATGGCAGTTACTAAAAAAGTTAAACACAGAATTATCACATGACCCAGCAATCTCACATCTAGGCATGTATCCTAGAGAAATAAAAACCTATGTTCACTCAAAAACTTACACAGGAATGTTTATAGCAGGTCTATTCACAATGGCCCCAAACTGGAAACAACTGGAATATCCATCAACAGGTGAATGGAGAAACAAACTATGATACAGCCTTACAATGTAATGCTACTCAGCAATAAAAGGAATAAACTAATGATACAAATACTCAATATGCAACAATGTGGATAAATTTCAAAGGCATTATGCTCAGCCTTAAAAGGTTACATACTGTATAATTCTGTTTATGTGATATTCTCTAGAAGAGGGAACTATATATAAGGATGGACAATGGATTGGTGGTTGTCAGAGTTCAGGGTCAGGGATAGTCTGACTCGAGGGAGTTTTTTGAGATGATGGACACCTGTGTATCCTGATAGTGGGGGTGGTTACACAAATCTATGTGTTAAGATCTACAGACTTGTATACCAACCACCACCAAAAGCCAACTTCCTTACATGTTAATATTAAAAATATAGCTCCTTGCTTATTTTGATCCCCAGATAATCTACTTTGGTCAGTAAAGCAGAAGCCTGGGTGATTCCTCACTCTGGTTTGTTCTACTGCAGAAAATACCAAAGTGCCACCTCCTGGCCGCCACAGGTGCTGTCAGCCTGGCAATCAACACGGACAGGGGATCCACTGCAGGGAATGCAGAGTGCCAGGATGTGGGGACAGTACCAAAGATGCTGAAGGTGTAATTCCTGTTATAGGAGGATTCATTTCCAGTTGGATCAGTGGAAGAGACATATAAATAACTGAAGAACATTTTAACAGTTCCTACATTTAGGAAGACCACTTAGCTCCATGTCCTCTTTATAGATACGGAAATTGAGGCTCAAAGAGGTTAGCTGATTTGCAGACCTTGGAATTAGAATTCAGGCCCACAGACTGAGCCAGAAACATATTCTTTGCAATTAGCTTTTTCAAATATCATGTACAAGTGAACATAAGCTGCAGAAATAAGTATTCCTAAACATCAAGTAAATAAGTTTTCATAAGAGACAAGTTCTTATATTGATTGAAAAAATGCCAGGGTCAGTGCTTAAAGGAGAAAAGGAAAAATATTCAAGGCGCTGGAAATCATTTCACAAACCTATGTAGATCATGGGCTTTCTGAGGCCAGAGGTAAAAGAGTATATCAATCTTTCTGCCACTTAGATATGTATCTATCCAGATGATCTAGGATTACATTAAAATATCATTTTTTCATTTCTAAAAACATTTTATATCTGTGATGTTTTGTTCTCACTTGATTATTTTATATGCAAAATTCAAAATTGAATTTATGTAGCACTTCACAGCAGAGCTTGATTAAAGCCTAATAAAATGAGAATTTCAACAGCAGTAACTCTGCCAACACATCCCAGGAGCCTTAGCCACAGGGGTTCAGGGAACAGATTCAGCCATGCATGCTGAAGCCATCCAGCCAGAGGACCCCTTCCTAGATACTGCCTGCGCTGGAGGGAAGGAGCCTAGGGCTGTTTGCTTAGTACCCTTCCCACTTCAGACTGTGGGCTCCTCTTCCTGTCTATCCTCCACTCCACACTGTGTGGCAGCTTGGTGCTGCTGTGCATAGGAATTCCTCACACGTATGCTCAGACCTAAGGGCCAGAGCCCCAGAAAATAGCACCCAATTTCCTCTGCTACACAAATAATGAAAGATTAAGCCCTGTTGTTGCCCATGCAGGATAAACAGCACGCAGAATATCTCCTTATGTTCTGGGAGACAGGGTGGTAAGTGGGGAAAAGCAGTGGAGAAAAGGATGGCTTGGGTTCTAATCCCAATTCAGCCATGTGATTATTAAACCATGTGACTGAGTGAGTCATTTAGCTTCTTGGGGCATCTGTCTTCTACAAAATAAGGGTCATGCCAGATGCCTCATCTACCTTATAAGGTTATGGTAAGGATCAAACAACAGCAGCTCAGAGGTATACAAAGATAAATAAGCACACCTCATCTGCCTTCAAGGGCTTTTACCCTCTAATCTAAAAGAAGATATGACAGCAATACCTGAAAATCTTTACATTAGTTCCATAAACATGGAAGGCATCGTAGTGAGGTATATCTGTTAGGGAAGGGGTCACTGCCTCAGCCACAACACATAAATAAGTTTCTCTGAACAAAAGTGAAACTCCTTATCAAGGATTTTCTCTGTTAGTTGCCTTCTTATTTCTCATAATCTGTGGGATCTCTAGCCTATGATAAATCTAAACCTTCCTCTTCTTTGATATTTAAGATTCTGAACAGGGCAGATACAGTCTTTGTCACCTATCTCAATTCTCCCAGGCCCTCCTCACCAAGGAGGATCCAAGAGTGGACACAGCTAGGCAAGTATAAGCACGCAGTTCAGAAGGAGAAGGCTTAGGAAGGAGAGCAGCAGGTGTCTTCCTTTGCAACTGAGTAAGTGCAAGAAAGGAAACTAGGAAAAAAAAAAAAACCTCTAATATGTATTTGCACTTATAAGTACAAAACAGACCAATATTAGAAAAAGAAATAATTCTAAAAGATAAACATGATAAATTAAAATTGCAATGATTCAAAACATTAAGTTGCACACCTTAAATATATATACAATATCGTTATTTGTCAATAAAGGTAAAAAAATGATGAAAGCAGTAAATAACAAAGAGATAATAAGAAAGTCAAATAATAAGAAAAAAAGTTTCTCAATGTCAAAAGATTTCAATCTTTGGATAGAAAAGAGTCGCAGATACCAGCCCAACTTAGAAGAAATAGTAATTTTGTCATCATTCACAGGAGGAGATAAGTAAATCCATTTTATTCTTGCTATTAAGACATCAGTTTATTTATTTATTTTTAATAAATTAATTTTTATTGGTGTTTAATTTACCAACATACAGAATAACACCCAGTGCTCATCCCGTCAAGTGTCCCCCTCAGTGCCCGTCACCCATTCACCCCCACCCCCCGCCCTCCTCCCCCTCCACCACCCCTAGTTCATTTCCCAGAGTTAGAAGTCTTTATGTTCTGTAAGACATCAGTTTAAACATTTAACGGTAACCATTATTAGAGTTAAAAAGAATGTATAACCTTCTACTTATTAGTAAAAAGAGAATACCTAAAAATTGATCAACATAGCAACAACAGTGACAAAAAAGAAAATGGTACAGAAGCATTAAAAATAGAAAGCCTCTAAATAACAAGATAAAATTTAGGGGCACCTGGCTGGCTCAGTCAGAAGAGCATACAGCTCTTGATCTTGGGGTTGTTTGAGCCCCATGTTGGGTGCAGAGATTATTTATTTATAAAAATAAATAAAAGACAGTGTGGTACTGGTATAAGGACAGACTTTTTTTTTTTTTCCGAGAAGGCTTTCTTATTACGGGGGTGGGGAGGGGGGGTCAGTCCTTCGGGGGTGGGGAGAGGGGTCAGTCCTTCTAGGACAGACTTATAAATCAAGATGGACTAGAACTGAGAATAAATACTTATATAAAAAATAAATAACACAATTACATTTAAGAAAGGAAAATCTTGTCAGTTTTTATAAAAAATGTGTATAGGATACAATTTCCTTATTGGGTAAAGAAGATTCACAGATTAGGCTAAAACCAAAATTTAACTATACTCTGTTTATAAAAGATACATCTAAAACAAAGACATAGCAAGATAAAAAATGAATGGCAAGGATACAGCAGAAAGGAAGTTTGGATGGGAACAATAAGGACAGACAAAACTCTAAGGCAAAAGCCACAAAACTGTTCTTTGTTGTTATTTTATATGGACAAAAAATATAACTCTAAAGAAATGAAAACCATCAGGGGCACCTGCTGGCTGGGTCGGTTAAATGTCAGACTCTTGGTTTTGGCTCAGGTCATGATCTCAGAGTTCTGGGATCAAGCCCTGCACTGGGCTCCACACTCAGAATGTTTGAGATTTTCTCCCTCTTCCTCTGCCCCTCCCCATACACATTCTCTCTCAAACAAATAAATAAATTCCTTAAAAAGAAAAGAAAAGGAAACACCAGTCTTCGTGCATTGAATAATAAAATACTACAACGTATAAAGCAAAACTATTCTAATACAAAAAGAATGGACTGAATTGTGACTTTGGTGGGTGACCGTCTTTTTTGGCAGTTCAAGCAAACAAAACGTAAATGAGGGTGTAGAGACTGAATAGCCAAAGATGTGATTAGCAATTAAATGGAACTTCCACACACATTTAATATGGTCCCTGAAATACTTACCCCTATTTATTATGTGTTAGGCAACAGAGCAGTACCCCCTCCCCAATTACAAAAAGCAGGATAGGCGTTGGTTGCATTCTCTAATCATAGTGCAATAAAGCTAGCAAACTACAAAAAGGTTAATAACACAACTTCATTAGTGAGAATGAAAAAGAGACACCTCTTTAAACAATCCCTGGACTGAAGAGATTGTGCTAGCAATTACAGAATATAAGGAGAAAGAGAATTCTACACATCAGCATTCACAGATGTAGCTAAACCTATAATCAAAAGAAAACACATTGTCTTTTTTTTTTTTTTAGAAAACACATTGTCTTAAATATTTTTATGATTAAAGTAGGAAGTAAATCAAATATCAAAAACCTAAAGAATAAAATATATTCAAATAAAAAATTAGTTAAGATAAAAGCAGAAGCAGATAAATGAGAAAAACATCTATGATAAATCCTAGAGGTGGCTCTTTGAAGAGACCAATAAAGGAACCAAATCCTTGGCAGAGTCTCTAATTAAGAAACCCACAAATACCTAACATTACAAATGAGAATGGGAGTTAAGAAAAAGTATGTTGACTTAGAAATTATAAGAGAATAACATTTGTAATTTCATATTAATAAACGAACAAGTTTGTTAAATATATGGCTTACTTTTTTATTTTTTTAAAGATTTTATTTATTTATTCATGAGACACACACACACACACACAGAGGCAGAGACACAGGCAGAGGGAGAAGCAAGCTCCATGCAGGGAGCCCGATCTGGGACTCGATCCTAGGACCCCAGGATCACACCCTGAGCCGAAGGGAGGTGCCAAACCACTGAGCCACTCAGGTGTCCCCGAAATGTAAGGTTTATTTATTTATTTATTTTTTAAGATTTTATTTATTCATTCATGAGAGACACACACACACACACACACAGAGGCAGAGACACAGGCAGAGGGAGAAGCAGGCTACATGCAGGGAGCCTGATGTGGGACTCGATCCCAGGACTCCAGGTCACGCCCTGGGCCAAAGGCAGGCGCCAAACCGCTGAGCCACCCAAGGATCCCCGAAATGTAAGGTTTAAATAAAAATACAAATTACTGAAATTGACTCAAAGAAAGACAAAAGAATCAAAATCTATCCTAACTAGGAAAACTTTTTTTTTCTTTTATGTTGTCAGAAAGATACTTTCCTAAACGTTACTGGGCACACATGATATTATAGGCAATCTTTCCAGGCCCAGGTAATTCCTATGCCACCGAAAATACTTTAGAATGGAAAAAGAAAAAAAAAAAAGAGAGAAAAAAAAGGGGAAAAATTAAAAAAAATAATAAAAAAGAACGGAAAAAGACAGAAACCATTCCGACTCATTTAATCTTGGTAGCAAAGTTTGAAGGTCTCTTACACACACGGTACTCTGATGAAGACAAATAAAAAATCCAAAATAATTAAGAAAGTGAATTCAGCAGGCTAATACATCATAACCAAGAGGCTACATCTCATAAGTGTGAAGATGGTTCGGTAATAAAAAATGCATCAGTATCATTTGGCTTCAGTAAGTCACATTTACGTGGTATCTCTATGTTTGTCCAAGTAGAATTATTTCCTTGCAGCAGGGCTTGATGGCTTTCACTTTTTCCAGGCAAGTATGTATGTATGTATGTATGTATTTTTTAAAGTTTTTATTTATTTATTCATGAGAGACACAGAGAGAGAGGCAGAGACACAGGCAGAGGGAGAAGCAGGCTCCCTGTGGGGAGCCCGATATGGGACTTGATCCCAGAGTCCTGAACCCAAGGCAGACACTCAACCGCTGAGCCACCCAGGTGCCCTTTAATAGAATTTTTAAATGAGAGAGACTATGTTCATAGATACCTTTTTACCTTTTATTTTTTTTACAGATAGCAGGTAAAAAAGAGTTAAGTGGAAATTAAAGCATTTAACTCCACGCCCACCAAAATACTCCATCCAATTTGACCCATCAGTCAAATAAGATCTTTAAAATTGAGGTATAATTAATAAAAAGTAAAATTCACAGATTTTGGAGTATACTGGTGGGTGATTTTTGACACCCAAGATACAGAACTTTCCCATTATGCCAGAGAGTTCCCTCTGTTCTTTTTAAGTCAGTTCTATATTTATAAGTCAAATTGGCTTTTAGCTCTTGAGAGCTAAAAAGATGAGCTCATTACTTTAGACCTAGAAATCCAACAATCTACTGTAGCATGAACAAACTCACAAAATACTAAATTTTCTCTTTATCCCTTCTCTGTTTTCATGGGTTATACCACAAAGATTATGAGAATTTTACAAAGAAAATAGTTACTCTTTGAAGGTGACAAGCCACCCAAATGCTATTATGGTCTTTGAGGAACCATTTAAATTCTTATAATAATATAATATAGAGTTATTCAAAATTGCTTGAAATAGGTGGTTTGGAATTTAAAATTATTTCTTGTGATAGAATTGAACTTCATTTGATTTCGCTTAATGGACAGACAATCGTTGGCTTCCAACTTCCAGTTTTCAATAATCAAAAAATTCTGTTGAGGCTGTGAACTCATAGTTGTTGGGTTAGATTCAATCTCAATGTATAGGACAAGAACCAATACCAAATAATATGTCTATAGCTGCAAAACTGTGCCTTGAGATATGATAGCATAAAAGGTCAGGGGACAGAGCTAACACTCCCCCAAAGTCCTCTGTAACTACAGGTCATTTTGCTTATTGTCTTTTTTCTCCATATTGCTCTTTATTTCCCTTTTTGCACCTTTATGTCTCTGCCTTTCTGTGTGCATGCACATGCTTGTCAGTGACATTGTGAGGCCTCAAGATGCTAGCTGCAAATTCCAGAATCCCAGCAATAATTTCAAGAAGCTGAAGATTTCCAGAGATGTGTGAATCCAAAGAAAAGGCTCTGACATTTTATGACAAAAAACTCTAATAATGTAATATACTTTAAAAAGAATTAATATTTTAAAATGATGATCAAGCCCTTGAAAACCACCAAGGACTAATTAGGGAGAAGAACATATGCCCTTTTTATGGTGCTTCCTGTCTGCTTTTTTCTCTGGAGCCTCTTTTTCCCAGACATCTTCTCCTCAAGTAGGAGGATCTCGTCTCTTGTGTGGTTAGTGCTTCCTTTTTTTTTTTTTTTTAAAGATTTTATTTATTTATTCATGAGAGACACACACACAGAGAGGCAGAGACATAGGCAGAAGGAGAAGCAGGCTCCATGCAGGGAATGCGATGCGGGACTTGATTCTGGGACTCCAGGATCATGCCTTGGGCCGAAGACAGGCACTAAACCACTGAGCCACCCAAGGATCCCCTCTACATACACTTCTAAGAGACTTCATTATCTTGATTTTTTTCCCTCTGACCGAAGATGTGTCTGACACACGAAGAGCTTTCATACAATGGTAGTGGTCACTTAATTTCTTCATGTATCTGCTTGTATTTGGATATATACACTTGGCCTTCTGGATTTACTATTCTCTTGTTCTTTGGTTTGATTGCAGAATTATAATATTTATGCTCTTTTGCTCTCAATTAACAAACTATTTGGGGATACTTAGATGGCTCAGTTAAGCAGCATCTGCTTCTGGCTCAGGTCATGATCTCAGGGTCCTGGGATCAAGCCCCACGCTGGGCTCTCTGCTTAGTGGGGAATCAGCTTCTCCCTCTTCCTCTGCCTGCCACTCTACCTACTTGTGCGCGCTCTCTCTGGCAAATAAATACATAAAGAAAATCTTAAAAACAAACAAAGTGATTTGGCTGCTCGATGATGGAGAGAACATTCTGTTCATTTTGTTTTCCATTCAAAAACTTGGAAGACAGACACTATCTTTCTGCAGGATGCCTGGTGACTTTATTTCTCATTTTGTCTCTGCTTTCTGTTCATGTGTCTCTCTCAGTCTCCTTTCTTCCCTCCCCTTCCCTCCTTCTTTCTCCTCTTCCTCTCCTTCTGTGGCCCAACTAGCTATAAATCAGAAGTCCTAACTGTGCAGGTTTGTCATAATGGCGCATAGTTTGGGAAGATTGAGAGTTTTTTTTACCCTGTTACAAACTATCATCACTTGAAAGCAACAAAGTACTTGTACTCCAGGCCACTATATAAGGGGGTCAACCACCCTGGGGTCGCTGTGTGTGAGGAGTCGAAACTGCTTGGCAAGGTCAGGTGTTGGTGCTCTGGGCAGCAGTGCTGGCTTATGTCCCCCAGCCCTAGTGTGACACAAGTGAGTGTCTGAGTTGTCCCATGGTTCCCACCCTCAGTTGTTGAATCACCCCCAGGCTCTGAGTCTTCCCAACCGAAGCTAGATATTGTGGAGCAAAGACAAACTGTCCCACTGTGCCATTTCCAGACTCCAACCTCATGGAATCTATGAACAGAATAAAATGGTGGTGGTTGTATTCCACTGAGTCCAGGGTAGTTTGTTACACAGCAATAGTAACTATAATAAAAACATGGAAGGAGGAGCGAGGTGCTATACCCCAGCCCTGAACAGTTGGTGTGGGCTTTGGGAAGCGTGTGGAAGCCTCCTGGTGGAATCACAATGGGCTTTAAGCAGGCAGCCACTGAGGGCCAGCAGGAAAGCAAGGAAAATGATATTTCAAGCTAGAAGACAGGAGACCCTTGTTATGAAGTGGCAGAAAATTTGACAACACTGCTGCCTATGTGAAGGCCGAGACTGGAAAATGTACCAAATTCAATAATTTAGATAAGGATTTCTAGATAGAATATTGAAAGTGCCATCTGGCTGCTTCTCGTTGTCTATGAAAAAAATGTGAGCGGGGAGCGTTGATCTTAATAAAGAACTGTTCAGCTTTCATACAAAATTTAGAGGAAATATAAAGAAGCCGGCACTTGCTGGGTTTCAAAATACAACTGTTTCTTATTCCCAGCTTCTCCAGATGGCAAATGAGTCTCAAATTAAGAAATGGTTTCAGGGCAATGATCAAATCCAGAGTGGGACTGTAAAATCCTTTGTCAAAACCTCAGAAAGATCTAAGGCAGTGCTTCACAGAAACTTCCAGACAGACTAAAGCCTCTCTAAATATCTTCAGGCCATGCCTTACAAGGTTTCTCTATTAAACAGTGGGGCTCCTGTGAGTCTTAAGGGCCAGGTCCCATAGTAGCTCACAAGGAGCCCAAGGTACAGAAGACATTATCTTGCAGTGATCTGTGGGTGTTGTTTTTTTCTGATATAGTGGATTATACATTGATGCACAGCAGGTCCACAAATAAGCCAAAGGAATTGTATCAGGTTGGATGGAGAGAGACAGAGACACTACAAAAGGTGACAAGGCTAAGATGGCTACTCAGATGCAAACACTGCGCCCTCCATTCCCCACTCCCAGAATGGAGAGTGTATCCTGGGGGTCCTATCCCTGGATCACCACTGCATGTCGGGTGCAGGGGGCAGATAACTTGTCTTTTTAAAACCTGCAGTTCTCAAGTCTTCAGATTGGAACAGCTTTGCTGAGGATCTGCACCTGGCTCAGATTATGGGAGCCATAGGGGAGGAGACTTTGGGGTATCTCAGGAGGGGGTGAGTGCATTTTGAATGTCAGAACAATGTAAATAATTTTTACCAAGGGGCAGCCTGCAGAGGATTTAAAACATATTCACAAATTCTTTGACGTTCCTCCCACTGAGAGAGGGGGTCTATGTCCCTTCCCCTTGACCACAGACTTGCTTTTAACCACTAAAATTCAGTCACTGGTGCCTTCTGAGGTAAGGTATACAAGGAATGTAGCTTCTGCTTTATTCACTGGCAAGCTCATGCTCTGAGCCCTGAGCCACCTTGTAGGAAACCTGACTACCCTGAACCCCCTGTTTTTAGGAAGTCAACCATTTCTAAAAGGCCTCCTAAGGCTCTCCAGTGAGCAGCCCTGGCCTGTAGGTCTTCCTGGGTCAGATGAGTGAATGAACCTTCAGTGACTCCAACCCCTAGCCCTTCAGTCACCCCAGCCTTCTAGGCTTCCCGGCAGAAGCCTCAGGCATGGTAGAGCAGAAAGAGTGGTCTGCTTTGCCATTTCTCAATTCCTGCCCTACAGACCATAATAAAATGGTGGTGGTTTTCTGTTTGGAGTAGGTTGTTACATGGCAGTAATGACCTAAAAATAGAGAAATCTTCATTTTGTAAATGCATCATGGAAAGAATGCATTGTTTAGGAAAACTAAGAGTTTAGCCCTTTATAAACAAGTATCTCTTTCAACAATTAAAAAAAAATTTACCATGTTGCAAGAACATTTAAGAAAATATTATATGTATATATTTAAAGATTTTCACTTGTTTATTCATAAGAGACAGAGAGAGAGAGAGGCAGAGACACAGGCAGAGGGAGAAGCAGGCTCCATGCAGGGAGCCTGATGTGGGACTTGATTCTGGGTCTCCATGATCACACCCTGGGCCGAAGGCAGGAGCTCAACCGCTGAGCCACCCAGATGTCCTGAAAATACTATATTTTAGAAACATTTTCCAGTTTCATTAAACATAATAAAATTACTTGTTTACTTTCTTAAGGACTCAGTTGTTATGGTGAACATCAATTAGTAAATGTGTTTTGAAATACATGTGTCTTCAGGGCTACCGGAGTCCATAGACTGCAACTCTGGATCAAGACCTCCAAAAATCGTACCAACATGTGTAAGCCAAGTGACATTCTAATGGTGAAATAAAACCTATCATACAAAATATGGGTCATGAGCAGTAATAAAAAACTGTTTTTAAGCCAACATAATTGACTTTATACACAAGCACCTAGTTGTAAGCCTAGTACTACTGATTATTATTATTCAGATCAATGAAAATAATTGTAATCAACTGGCAATAAGGCTAGGTTTATATCACTGATTGACAAGAGCTTTCAACCCTTGATTTTAACAACTTGATGAAAGCAACTCAGTAAAACTCTTCAGTAAGCTTCTAACACCAATTCCTCTAACTGCACTGAATGAATAATGTAGGCACTCTGAACTTCTACTTCTCTCAGATGTTCCACATCTTGACAGGGATTGAGGGCACTATCAAGAAGAAAATTCACAACCTGGATAATGTTCTCACTGGGAATCAATTTCATACTTAACAAAATTAAACGTGAATTCCTTTAGAAACTGTCACACAGGAAGCTAGGCCTGCCAAAGTCTCCTCTATCAATTTAGAAGGTTGAGTCATTTTTCCCTTTTGTTGTGAGTACCTGATTTGTGGCACACAAACTTGGCTATTTCATAGATTAAATTTGTCAAATTCCTTACTAGAAACATGGTTAGAACCTGCCAATTCCTGGGTATCAGCCCAGTGGCTAATTTTTTTCTGTTTGCTAAAAATCTCAGGCCTCTTAGAGGTCTCTCTCCTAGAATATCTGGCAGTTCAAGTTCCTAGATTTGTCCTGCAGAATTCGGTAGTTTCTTGAGAAATTTAATTTTAAGTCCAAAAAGATGGCTCTCAGGAAATAGCTTCAGAAATCACTTCAACAGATTTTTAATACCAAGCCATCTAGTGGAACAGAACTCAGTTTCCCCTGAGTCTTCCCATTCTTTAATTTTCATATATTGCAACTGTCAATATGCCTGCCTACAAGAAACTGCCTGCCTTTTAATTACTGCTTCAGAGTTATTGTTGTGGGTTTGGGAACAGATCGTCAGATTCATCACAAGGATGCATGAAACGAGACAAATGGCCCAAGAGGGCACTCCTTGAGAAAGGGTGCACAAACTGTCATGTCTGTTGTGATTATTCAGAAGGTTAAAATGAATGGACAAAATTCAGAATGTAAAAATCCACTTACATTCTATTTATCTCCTTTGGCTATGAGGTCAGTGGCTATCAACTTTGGATGCATGTTAGAATCACTATGGATGGGCCGCCTGGGTAGCTCAATCCACTGAGCCTCTCTAACTTTTGATTTTGGCTCAGGTCATGATCTCAGGGTCTTGGGACCAAGCCTTGTGTCAGGCTCTGTGCCCAGCATGGAGTCTGCTTGCAATTCTTTCCTCCTCCCTTTTTCTCCCCCTTTGCTCCCACCATCTCCCATTCTTAGGGGGCATGCTCTCTCAAAAGATTAAAAAAGAAAAAAAAAAAAGAAGAATCATTGTGGATACTCTGACTTACTTGGTCTGGGATTAGGCTGGACAGCTATAGCTTTTTAAAGGTCCCCAAGTGATTCTAACCACACAATCATTGACTTAGGTAAAACTATTAAATAACTGGGTCTCACACAGTCAAATTACTATTTTAAAAAGCTCATTGTTTTACTAATTGAATCACATTTTATATTATCCATATTAAATTCATTTTCTTCTCTCTCTTAAAATATCAATTTAATTAAGTTACTTTCCTTATTGGTATTTAATTGAATTTTTTAACCTTACAAATGAATGATCTTCTCAATGCAAAAATATTGTTTGCTCATAATTTTAGTCTTACTTTTCCTTATCCTGTGTTCATCAACAACAAATTGGTATGCACTGGTACCTCTTTCTTTAAGGAATGTTGACTGACTTTCCGTTGTATCCTGGTCATTTTGGGTATCGTGTTATAAGATGCTGGATCTAATCTAAACCTTCTATTTTAGCAAGCTTCTGCTAAAAATGGATCAGTAGGGGAATAAGGCACCAATGCCTCACTGCTGGATAGGAGCAGGAGTCCAGACCTCCCAGGTTGGGGTGGGGAGTAAGAGAGGTACCTTATACCCCCCAGGAGGGGGTGGAAAGTTAGGGTCCTCACTCAGCCTCCCATGATACTATGGAAAGGGAACTAGACACCCATCTTCCCCTGGGTGAGGGTGGAAGTATAGGCTCCCTTTTGGGCCTCCTTGATATCACCTAGTAGGGATGGGGAGGGATGCCAGGCAAGGGTAGAGGTCTAGGCTTTCCACTAGGCCTTTACTGATAGAAGCACGGGTGGGGGCGGGCGGGGGCTGTAATCTTCTGACTGCTGATGTTTTTCTGGACAAGTGTTGTCAAAAAGGTTTCTGTTTCAAAAAAAAAAAAAGGTTTCTGTTTCACTAGGCTATCCATTTCCTGGTCCTTTGGCAAGAGAAAGCAAGCTTTCTTGCTCATTCCATTAGCATTTCTGGGTTTCGGGCTGCTCCAGCACCCAGTCTTGAGATATATAGGAAGCAAAAGAAAATTCAGAAAACCTGCTGCCTTGAAGCTTCTCAAGTCTTCAAGACTAGTCGAGTTAGTCTTTCTCTCCACCTTTCAGAGTCTTACGTTTATTTTGTAATATAGTGTTCAGATTTTTATTTAGTAAGCAAGACAAGGTGAAATGCATTTATTCCATTTGCTCCAGAACTGGAAGTTCTAACACTCTATTCCAGATTATACTTGCAAACAAATTAGAAAATGTGGTTTTCTCCTTATGGAGTTTATAATGCAGTTGAGGAGTTAGAAGACACGTATCCTATGAGTGGACAACACGAGCCTTGTTAAGGGAGAAGAGGCTGCAAGTTTCCCTCTCATTAAAATACTGATCATTCTCAGATGTGGACGTCAGGCTTACACCTTTCTCTGGAGCTCTGGATAGGTATTTCTGCCTGTCTGGAGAAAGCACAGGCAGGGGTCCCCTTGGAGGGCCCATCCATTGGACATGGCCAAATGGAAACTCATCACCTTGCCCTAACCAACCTCCTTCTCAGGGCCCTGTTTCAATTAAGTGCCACTAGTCACACCATGTCGCAAACCCAAAAGAGAGGGTGGAGTAGAATGAAAAAATTATCTAAATTAACACAGGAGGAAATGAAACTAGTGCCTGGCACAGAGAAAATATTTTCTGAAAAATGTTAACTTTAAGAATATCTCAGAAACTTCCAAGGATTATCTCTCCTATGTCTGGGCTGCTGTATCCAATGACATCATTCCAAGAGCCTCTGAAATGGTCTATATTTTAACAGCTTCTCCCCTGTTCAGTCCATACTTTGTAATGCTGTCAGGAGCTTCCTAAAAAATAAACCTCATCATGCCATTTAAAATCTGTTGGTCTGCATTGCCAAACGCAGTAGTTCACAAATCCCTTTAAGAATATGAAAAAATCTGGGGCATCTGGCTGGCTCAGTTATATGAGCAGGTGACTCCTGATCTCAGGGTTGTGAGTTCGAGCCCCACATTAGGTGTAGAGATTACTTTAAAAAAAAAAAAAAGCCAGATGATGTCACATTAAAAAAAAATAATTTTGAAAAAAGCTACATGTGCCCAGTGCAGAAAAATGCACAAGTGTACACATATACATATGAACCCCTGAAATTCCTATTTGTCTGAGAAACCATTTGTATCCCTTCCACACCATGCAAGCAATTCATGTTTATCTGTCTTAACATTTAATAAGTTGCAGCATGATGTTTTTTTTCTTTTTTAAAAGATTTTATTTTCAAGCAACCCCTATATCAAATAACGATCAAGAGTCACACACTCCAACACTGAGCCAGCCAGGTGCCTCACTGTGACAATTTCCGTATATTTGCTTCACCCACTAAAGAATAAACAGATGTTGTCTTTCTCATCTTTCTTTTCCTAGTATATAGCACAATGCCACAGAACCACAGCAGGTAGTAGATGGTCAACATTTATAGAATGTGTGGAAGACAATGAGAGTAAAAGGTAGACATGAGGTCAAAGCATTCTCTTTGCTGAGGAAATTCTGATGGTTCCCATGTGTTCCTCTGTCAAAGCCACAGCCCTTATTCAAAGCCTCAAGTCTTTATTGGTTACTTTACAGGTATTTTCCCTCTCACCTTACCGTCTCTGGATGCTCTCACCCACTCTGATTTCAGCTCCCACATATTAATTATATCTATGTCCCCATTCTGGATTGTCCTCCAGACAGCCCATTGTCATTGGGCCTCTCTATTACAAGTTCCTTAAACACCTGAAATGAAATCCATTTAGGACTGAACTTATTTTCCTTTCCACACTCTCTTACCGAAGCCCTGCTTTTGTCCACCCTTCTCACCTTGGTGAGTAACCAGCACTGCCATCTGCCCAGGAAAGAAACCTATGCATCTAGACCCTTTCATTACCTCAATGCCTAGGGCCTGTCATTTCCACAACTTAAATAGCTCTTCAGCCCAGTCTCCTTCATTTCTTTTTTTCTTTTAAGATTTTATTTATTTATTCATAAGAGACACAGGCAAAGAGAGAAGCAGACTCCATGCAGGAAGCCTGAAGTGGGACTCGATCCTGAGTCTCCAGGATTGGGCCATGGGCTGAAGGCGGTTCTAAACTGCTGAGCCACCCAGGATGCCCCCAGTCTCCCTCATTTCTTAACAGGCTTACAGCAGCTCCTTAATTGCTTTCTCTGTTTCCAGTCTTGACTCTTCCAACTCATCTATCAACACCCGTTTATTGAGCACCTACTGTATGCTAGTAACAAGAGTCCATGACCCTTCTCTCATGACCCTGTGCTATTGCATTGCTAGTGCCTGGGTGGAACCGGACTGTAAACAACTGTGCAATGTGACAGGTGGTGACACCATCTATGAAGAATAAAGTAGCAGTGTAAAGGCATAGAAAGACCCAGGGTGGGAGGTGGGATATCATTCCAGAAAACTACTTTGAGGTTATTTGGGGCAGGGATCTTATGCAGGCATGAGGGAGAAGAACATATATAGAGAGAAGAATATTCCAGGCAGAATGAAAAGTAAGAAGAAAGAATGAACAGTGAGGACAGCTTTATCCTATTCCTCTGAATTCCACAGGCATGGGACTGTCCTTTTGCAACGGGGCTAAGAGCAGCTTAAAATTATTGAGTATTTTATTGTGTGACAAGAACTACACTAAGCATTATTTCAGGCTTACTTACATGTATTTTATTTCAGGTTTCAACACTCTTCTGAGGTGGGTGTTTTCATTAAAATGGGGCATGAATTTAAAAACCCCCAAATGCCTCCACACGTCCTACCACCTGTGTTTGCCATACCCCCCGAGTATGTGATTTCTCTTTCATCCTTTACCATTTATAGTGTAATACTCTTCAAATGCAAGGTGAGATATGTTCACAACTCAACAAGCTTTGTGAAAGGGTGATGGCACAGTGGAGCTAAGACTCCACTTAGTCACTAGATGTGGCTTCCTAAGGAGCAAAGGACTGATCCATCCACAGGAGTCAAAGAGATAATTTAGTAAAGTCAGGAGAAAGGATCCTGAACGTGTCAACTTAACTTCCCCACTAGAGGTACCCCCAACCCCAGCAAATTGTAAAGATGTTTTTATTTACATATAATTCTGGTGAAATGAAATATTTTTTTATGCCTGTTATATTAGAGAATCAAATCCTCCCTGGAGCACCTTGCAACTTCATTATAATAATGCAGTGAAAGGAATTTGCTCTGGACTCAATCCATAACAGAGAAACCAGCTCATTTAATACCTATGAGTTCAGGACCAGTATAGGCTGCCTCCCAGTGATGTGAGGAGAGTCCGATGAGATAGTGTATGGAGATCTCCATTATAAGGGATGAAAGCCATCAAATATGAAATGATTTTTATTATACTACCCTTGTTTAAGGAGAATCATCCAATAATACAGTCCTCATCAGTAAGACCACAGTCAGTGCCTTAACAAAGATTTAATTTTTGATGCAGGTGACAAGATGTCACAGTGTGTGTCAGCATACACATACACACTCTGTTTCCTTCCTCTCCCTCCCTGTCTCCTGTTGTGTGTGCACACACAAAAATATAATGGGAGAACTGATTTTTTTTTTTAATCTATGATAGTCACACACACACACAGAGAGAGGCAGAGACACAGGCAGAGGGAGAAGCAGGCTCCATGCACCGGGAGCCCGACGTGGGATTCGATCCCGGGTCTCCAGGATCGCACCCTGGGCCAAAGGCAGGCACCAAACCGCTGTGCCACCCAGGGATCCCTGGGAGAAATGAATTTTAACTTTGGACCGATGTTTCTGAGAAAGAGCCAGAACAACAAAAGTGAGTATATTTGGGGAACAGAATAATCAGACCTGACAACACACTACACTCATTTGGGGAGCTTAAACACACGCCAACGCCCAGGTCTACCCACACAGATTCCATTGCATTAGTCTGGGCTGTGGCCTGGGAATCAGAACTTTTACACAACTCCCCAGGCTATTCTAACATGCAGCCAAGACTGAGAACCCCTGAGCTAAAAAGCGACTGACATTTTCGATTTGGCTTTAAAGGTTAGCAATGGAAACACGCTCCGCCTGCCCCCCCCCCCCCAGTACCTTTTCCTATTTGTTTCTTTTTGGAACAGGCAGGATTGCAATTAAGGGAGAAACAGTTATGCAAACAGAAGTACAATGTGTCAGCTCCCTTCAAAGGTGTTGGTTTGGGTTTTTCTTTCTTTCTGACAGAAATGAAACAAAAGGTTTTCTTTTTGTTTCTCTATGGACCATGCCTTGAGAGCCTCTGACACACAGAACATAGCCAAAACGCAAGATTATGTAGTTTCCTGTGGGGTCCCCAGGGCCTGCAAGTCACTTATCCTTAAAAGGTTAAGATGAAATATTTTAGAAAGCAATGTAATTGTGAGAAAGACATAAGTAAACAAGGGAAATGGGAGAAAGCAAGAGAGCATTCTAGGCAACTAATCCAGAAGATGCCTCATTAGGTGGCTCATTTCGGCTTTGGTGTCTAAAAAATCTGTAGTAAAACCCTGCAAAATATGGGAATTGGTTTCTCATTTATAAACTTATACTTAACTTCTTGCACAGGATTCTGATGAAGATGGGAGACAGAGAAGTGCCTGGGTGGCTCAGTCAGTTAAGGAGCTGCCTTTGGCTGAGGTCATGATTCCAGGGTTCTGGGATAGAGCCCCACATCAGGCTCCCTGTTCGCCTGGCAGGCAGTCTGCTTCTCCTTCTGCCTCTTCCTCATTCTCTCTCTCTCAAATAAACAAAATATTTTTTCTTTTTTTTTTAAAGGATGGAGATAGAACAGATTTGAATCACCTAATAAATGCCTGGCATCGGGTACATGACAAATGCTAGCAGTGTTATTTCTTTCCTCTTAAAATAGGATTTTTAAAAAGATTTTATTTATTTATTCATGAGAGAGAGAGAGAGAGAGAGACATAGGCAGACGGAGAAGCAGGCTCCTTGCAGGGAGCCCGATGTGGGACTCGATCCCGGACCTCCAGGATCACGCCCTGAGTCAAAAGCAGACGCTCAACTGCTGAGGCACCCAGGTGTCCCTTAAAATAGGATTTTGGTTGTGTGTCTTGTCACAAAAAGGAGGTGGTGGTAGCAGTTCACCATCAGGGTTGTGAGTCCAAGGTCTCCAAGGGTATGGGGTAACGCACAAGGGTGTGAAGCTGGCTCCATTCCCTGTGAGTTTTGTGACCTTGGGTGGGTTTCCCCTTTTTTAGGGGTGGTTCCCTCCTGAGAGAAAGGTACCATGGTTATCTGGACCTTATGGTTGCCACTGGCTGGTGCTGGATGGGCTGGTTCACTTCTCTGCCTTTCTCACAGGCCCAGGAGGCTTTGTGGGCAAACTGTGAGATGTGCTAACACACTGCTAGTGCCTGGCAAATGCACAGCATGTAGTAGGTGCTCAAAAATGTTTACTGCCTAACAGAGCTCTGATAAGACACTTATGTAAAAGGAAGCCTACTACTGCTTCAGCTTAGTGACATCTATTTCTGCAAATGCAGAGATCTTTTTATGTATATCCCTCCACTTAGGGCTGTGCTTTAAAAGGATCTTCTTGTTCTTGGCAGTCTGACCTCTGGATAAATATGGAGGTGCTATACTAATTTTCTTATACTTTAGTAGTTTAAAGGCTTTGTGTTTCTTTAATGAGATAGCTTTTTAAAGGAGTCATACATTGGTCCTAATGATTGTTGCTTTCAGATACTGACTTAGTGCATCTTTTACATTTATAATTGAATTTCCAAGTATAGTACTGATGAAAATGGACTCTACCTTGTGCCCCAGAGCACTGACTTTTGACATTATAAATCAGTTTGCTTAGTAGTTTAACATAAGTGGTAGTCTCTAACTGGTATGACAAAGGCATTTACTTCTAAATGCATGTTAGGAAAACAATTAGCTGGGTAGTTCTGAAATCCTGACTTCTTCCTCTCTTATTAAAAAAGAAAATTAGAGGACATGGCTAAATGTCACATTTCTTAGAAGTATTTTCAAACCACATGGCTCTTTCGAATCCAATAGTAAAATCGTTGAGTGCTAAAAAAAATTATAAGGAGAGTGGAAAGACTGATTGCCAAAACCAGCAAAGCAGTAAAAAAATATTGAAAAACTAAACAGAAACTTTAATATCTGTATCTTTAAAAATTCTTCTTTAATAGAGACATCACTGTTTTCTAAAGATAGAGGTTCCCAAGTATTTAATATTACTAAGCAACTCTCTTTGTTGTAACAGGCAAAACCATAAAGGTTTACCCAAGATGTTCAAAATAATACAGATTCTGGGATCTGCTGAGAATTAATTAGGAAGGTAAATTTATTACCTACATAAATGAATAAACAAACCTAAGTGCTACTCCGTGTCTGACATTAAGGGGTTATGTACTTTCCATTGAAGAAGACTAATAAATACAGTTTAGAGGCTCGATGGAGGACAGAAGGGAGAAGACGACTGGCGCACACCAGCGCAGGCGGTGCCAGACATCAGCTGACCGCCTTCATTGAGATTACCATGGAAACACCTTCTCCTGGGACACTGCCATGAGGGTAGGGTGCTTTAGAAACGGTGATGGGGAGCAGAGCTCACAGCAATAGCTTTCAGCAGGGCTCACCCCTGTACACATTACAAGGACAATCCATCTTCCAAATGAAATGATAGCTTTCTAGCGAGTCACCATCAGATAGAGTAATAAAGCATGAAGCCTGGCATAATTACAACCCATTTACCTCTACAAAACATTCTCATCAGTTCAGATAATTTTCTCTTCTCTCCCCTGCTTGCTTGTATTCTCCACAGAACTAAAGGAAGTATTTGTGTAATTAATTGACTACTTCCTTGGCCATCAAGCCCACAGTGATAAAAAGGAACTCTATCAAACAGCATTTGTGGACAAACATTCTTCAAACCAACCCACCAGGCAAAACTAACACAGCTCACCAACAAAAGGTTAAGAGGAGTTCCAGCCGAGGTCGGGTTAAATGTTTCAGTTTATGTGGTTTCACTCGAAACCAGTGAACAGATTTTATGTTTACGCAAATTAAACTCGATCTTGGCAACCAGCTCCCTGAGAGCTGGCTAGGGTGAGCCTGTATCCCTGTGAAGTCACAAGGCACAAGCTCACTGATGGAGGTGACTTGTCTCATCCATGGGGTTCAATCTTTTCCAGCCATGTAGAGTGATCTCTAGGATGATTCTCAAGAGTTAAAGAGGTTGCTATTGTACACAAAATTACTAATTATGTAGGTTACTTCCTGACTGTTCTCCTTATCAAGCTGAGCAACCCTGACTCTCCCAGCTTTGTAAAACCTTCAAATTCTGACCCTCTTATCCCCTATAAAAAAATTAATCTTTCTTGACATCGGAAATAATGCTTTAATTTGATATTACAACTTACAAATACAGTGTGGACAGTGACTGGAAGGGTAAGATGCTGATCTGATAGTAACAAAGAATCCAGCTGGCTGAAACCCTATCCCAACTCTACTCTTGTCCTACTAAGAAAGTCACTCTGTGGCTAAGAAAAAGGTCACTAGTAACTTGAATGTTTCAATCTCAGACTGCTGTTTATAATTACTTGACCATGGCATTTGTGAAAACTGTGTTTACTGAAAATCATCTCAAAAACCTGTCATGATTTTCTATTTTCATATTTCCTGCAAAGAGTGACTGGAATCATTGCTAAATGATAAACTGGCTGAATAAGTTTTGCTAATAGAAGAGAAAGAAGGTGCCAAATTTATATGTTAATTATATTTTGTTTAGGCTTACATGAAGATTGGTCTTTCTCTGTTGAACACAAACCAATTAATAACAGAGAGTGGAGAGGTGATTCTTGTAGAGATTAGCTGGGACCCCAGGGTGCGCTGAGTTACATAGTTTAGAGTAATGGAAAAATACCCAATACTACTACGCATCTATTATGGCTACAATGTAAACAAATTGATAGTAGCAAAAATTGGTGAGGATAAACTCTCATTCACTGCTGGTAGGAACACAAAATGGTACAGCTACTTTGGGAGACAATTTGGCAATTCTTATAAAGCCAAACTCAGTCTTGCCACATGATGTAGCAATTGCATTGGTATTTACCCAGATGATTTGAAAACTGGTGTCCATATAAAAACCTGCATGCGAATGTTAGCAGCTTTATTCATAATGGCCTCACACCGGAAGAAGCCAAGATGTCCTTCAATAGGCAGATGGATAAACTATGGCACATCCACACATTGGAATATTATTCAGCGATACAATGAAATGTGCTATTAAGCCATGGAAAGCCTTGAAAAACCTCAGATATGCATTGCTAAGTAAAAGAAGCCAATCTGAAAAGTTCAAAAGGATATAATTCCAATTATATGATATTCTACAAAAGGCATAACTATAGAGACAATAAAATGATCAGTGGTTGCCAGGGTTTGGGGGAGAAAACTAACAGTTGTAGAAGTAAATAAGAAAGATCAAGCCTTCCCTCCCTGGCTGCCATTATGAACAACACAGTAACTACCTGAACCAGGAAGTTCATGAGCAGCTGACTACTTTTGCAGAAACAAATGGTCATCGATGTCCTTCACCCCAGAAAGGCAACAGAACCTTAAGACAGAAAATTTGGGAAAACTGGCTAAAACATACAAGACCACACCAGATGTCATCTCCATATTTGGATTCAGAATGCATTTTGGTGGTGACAAGCCAACTGGCTTTGGCACAATTTATGATTCCTTGAATTACAGGAGGAAAATGAACCCAAACATAGACTTGCAAGACATCGCCTACACGAGAAGAAAAAGACCTCAAGAAAACAGCAAGGGGAACACAAGAACAGAATGAAGGAGGTGAGGGGGACCGCAAAGGCCAATGCTGGTACTGGCACAAGGAGTAAAGATTCTGTGGTGACTATGGGGACCCGCAGGGATGTGCAGACACTTTTGCAAGAGCATCAAAAACTGTAAAAATTAAAAAAAAAAATCAAGAAGAAAGTATTGGAAGAATTTGGTTATGAAAATAGACTGGGAAAAGGAACTGAAAATGACAGGTATTGGTACAGTGATGGGTAACTTATCAATATGTAATTATTTGATGGTGATTTTTTTTTTGATGGTGATATTTATCTTTATTTTTATGCTAAATTCTAGTTGTTCGCAGAAAAACACAGGGTATTTATTCTACAAGAAGTCAGAAATTTAGACCATAGTGGGGGAAACATAATAGTAGCTTGGCTACAATGAAACATCCAAAGATGATCCACAAGGCAGAACTGGCTGTGCCACATTTGTTGAGACACAAGGTATAATCTCAAGAATGTGGAAGCGTACTGTGCAAATAAAATTAACACTTCCTGATTTAACTTCTGGTTAATAGGAAATACAGGGACTGGGAGAATAAGTTAAATGAGCCATGAGGAAACAGACAAATCCAGACACCCAGTTCTGGACTCTAAAAAGTCAATGTCATGCATACCATATGTTGGTGGAGATACGGAGAAACCAGAACTCTCATGTGCTGGAGAGAATGCAAAATGTAGCAGCTACTTTGGAAAAGTTTGGTAGTTTCTTATAAAGTTAAACAAATGCCATATGATGGAATAGTTCTACTCCTAGATATCCACCAAGAGAAATAAAAGCATATGCCCATATAAAGACTTATATGCAAATACACCCAGCAGCCAAACGTCCATCAACTGGTGCATGGAGAAATGAAATATGGTAGATTCATGCATTGAAGTATTACTCAGCAGTGAGATGAACAAACCAGTGACATATGGCACAACCTAGATGAATCTCCAAAACATACCGAGTGAAGGAAGCCAGACACAAAACAATACATGCTGTATGATTCCATGCATATGAAGTTCCTAGAAAAGGTAAAAGGATAGGCTGAAGTTGGAAGTGGGGATTATCTGCAAATGGGCACAAGTGAGCTCTCTGAGGGGATGGAAATGCTCTAAAAAGTGGACTGTGTGATGTTTGCACAACTGCATAAATTTACTAAAAGTAACTGAACTATACCTTACAATGGATGAATTTTATTGTAAGTATTATTTTGCTAGGACAGCCAGACAGAGCCCCACAGAATAGATGGCTTGAACAAGTTCTGGAGGCGAGAAGTCCAAGATCAATGTGTGGAAGGGTGCAGCTCTTCTGAGGCCTCTCTCCTTGACTTGTGGATGGTTGTCTTCTCTCGTCATCTTCACATGGTCGTCTTCCCCCCTGTATTTGTCTGCGTTCCAACTGCCTCTTCTTATACAGACACCCATCATATTGGATTAGGGCCCACCCTAATGACCTCATTTTAACCTGATTACCACTTTAACCTATCTCCAAACACAGCCACATTCTGAGGTTCTGGGATTAGGATTTCAACAAATGAATTCTGGAGAAGCAACAATTCAGCCATTATAGCAAATTATAATTTAATAATGCTGTTTTAAAAAGTCAACATCATGAATAAAAGAGTATGTCCATGGAGGTACAGTTCTGGACTAAAAGAGATGTAACTCTAAAACATGAACCTATATAGTATTTTTAAAATAAGTATAAGACATTCTTTGAACAACTAAAGAAATGTGAATATGTGCTGGATATCAAATGATATTATGGAAATGCTATTTTCTTGATATGAAAATGGTTTTGTGGTCATGAAGAAGAAACTCCTTGGGGATCCCTGGGTGGCTCAGCGGTTTAGCGCCTGCCTTTGGCCCAGGGTGGAGTCCCGGGATCAAGTCCCACGTCGGGCTCCCGGCATGCAGCCTGCTTCTCCCTCTGCCTGTGTCTCTGCCTCTCTCTCTCTCTCTCTGTCTCTCTCTCTGTCTCTATCATGAATAAATAAAATCTTAAAAAAAAAAAAAAGAAACTCCTTGTTCTTAGGCGAATGCATACAGGGTTATTTTAGTGGCAAAGTGTCATGAAAGAGAGATAAAACAAATACAGCAAAAAATAAACACTCATTGAATCTAGGTGGAAGGCATTAGGGGATTTCCTGTACTATTCTTTCAACCTCTCTATACATTTGAAAAATTTTATATTACAAAGTCAGAGGGATGGGATTACAATTGAGCACTGAGGAGGCAGGAAGTTCTCAAGACAAGAAAGACACCTCTACTAAAGATTTCCTTTCTTTCTCTCCTTCCTTGATAATTGAAGTAGAAAACATATCCCTCTAAAACTCACATCCAATTACAGTTTTTTATAAGTGAGAAATGGTTAGTGTTTCTACTGTTTCTGCTACATAAAATCTAGAATAAAATATAATGTAGATTTTAGAATTTTAAAATTTGACATGGAAGAGGCCAAGACACGTGGGTTTAGCTCATTTAAAATAACACATGACAAGAAAAGACTTTTTTTTTTTCTTAATAGGAGTAACAAATAGGTGACCTGCAGGCTGACTAGTGTCTACAGAGGTGTTTTATTTGGCTTGCACAGCATTCAATAATCCGGGACTTACATAAAATACAGACTTCAGCTTTTTCTAGGTGAATCCAAAGATGTGGCATACTGGACTCAGGCATGGCCACACCGATCCCAGTAAAGGAGTGACTGCCCCATGGCAGGGTATGGGCTTCATTCACTTTTGAACTTGTCAGACTTCCAAAGGAATCTGACATTTTGACAAAGGAAATGAGTAAACGTTAAGCTGTTGCTTCTGATGAGATCTGCTTTACCACTGTTCCTGGCTCTCTTTCCATTCCTACGGATGTGGCTAGGGAGAACATTATGTTGGGAGGAAGGTGAAATTGAAGGGAAAGAATCTGGATATGAATGAGTAGTGCTAAGGCCAATTGTTTATCTACATGGGGTAACATGAATGCAGGGCTATAGTCTCACATATATTCAAAAGTCAATTCTAGGTGAATTGTGGATGTCAATGTGAAAGGTAAAGCAATAAAGTGCACAGAATATACCAGAAGAGAATATCTTCATGATGTTTGGGATAGGGAACAAAACAACAAAAACAAAACAGCATCAACCTCAAGAGAAAAAAAGAGCTAAGTTGAGCTACCTTAACATAAAGCATTTTGTTCCAAGACATCATTCAGAGGATGAAAAGTCAAGTCAGAGTCAGAGAAAAGATCTGCGACACCTTTAACTGTCATGAGCACTTATGCAGAATATAGAAAGAACTAGAAATCAATTTTTAAAAGACAACTGAATAGAAAAATGGGCAAGAGATTTGAACAGGCATTTCACAAAAGGCATCCAAATGACCCATAAATAAGGGAATGCAAATAAAAAATAATCTGTATCTATCCACAAATGAATGGATAAAGATATGACATGTATACATAATGGAATATTATTCAGCCATGAAAAAGAAGGAAATTCTGCCATTTGCAACAACTAGGATGGACCTTGAGGGCATTATGCCCAATGAAATAAACGACAAAGAGATACTATACGATCTTACTTACATGTGGAATCTAAAAAAGCTGAACTCATAGAAACAGAGAGTGGAATGGTGGTTACCAGTGGCTGGAGAGTAGGGGAAATGAGAGATGTTAGATAAAGGGCACAAACTTCAGTTATAAGATGAATAAGTTCTAGGAAACAATTATACAGCAGTGGTGATGATCACTAATAAAACTGTATTATATACCTGAAAGTTGTTAAGTGAGCATGCAGGGGGCTTTTGGGAGTCCTATTAATGGCTGGTATCTTGACTTTGGTGATGGTTACATAGGTAAATTCACTTTGTGACCATTCATCAAGCTCTACCCTTAAGATTTGTGCACTTTTCTGTGTGTAGGGTACACTTTAATGAAAAAGTTAAAATATGTGCCCAGATGTGAACAGGTGGTGGGGGGACGACATGCTAATAAAATATTCCAAGGGTCTGCTAATCCAGTCATCTCAGTTTTACTGAAATTACCCTAAGCTTCATGAAAAAGTTTGAAAGTCTTTTCTCATGGTATACTGTCACCAAAAATGGAATACAACAGCAAAGATATATTAAGTTCTAGTTCAGACACTCATTTACAAAGAGAAATAGGACCGAAACTTCTGTGTATTGACACAAGGTATTAACAATATTGTTCTGGCCTGTTAGAAAGATGGTTTAAGAGTGAATAATGGGGCAATGGCAGAGAAGAAGATTTCTAAGTCATAAAATGAAAAATGGTTAGCTTGAGTTTTTTTTTATTTTAATTTTAGTTCTCTTCAAATGTTTTTAATTCTTTTTTTTAAGATTTTATTTATTTAGTTGACAGAGAGAGAGAGAGAGAGAGAGAGAGAGAACAAGCAGGGGGAATGGCAGGAAGAGGGAGAAGGAGCACCAAGTTCCCTGTAGAGCAGGGAGCCCAATGTGGGGCTTGATCCCAGAACCCTGAGATCATGACCTGAGCCAAAGGCAGACACTTAACCGACCAAGCCACCCAGGCACCCTTAATTCTTTTTTTTAAAAAAATATTTTTATTTATTTTAAAGAGAGAGAGAGAGCTCATGTGCACACACAAGAGAGTGAAGTGGGGGAGGTGCAGGGGGGAAGGCGAGGGACAAGCAGACTCCACACTGAGCATGGAGCCCTATGCAAGGCTTGATCCCACAACTCCGAGGTCATGACCTGAGCCGGAATCAAGATCTGGATGCTCAACAAACTGAGCTGCCTGGGTGCCCCTAAATGTTGTTTTTATTTTTATTTATTTTTCATTTTTTTTTAAAAAAATATTTATTTATTAATGAGAGACACAGAGTGAGAGAGAGAGGCAGAGACACAGGCAGAGGGAGAAGCAGGCTCCACGCAGGGAGCCCAACACAGGACTCGATCCCGGGACTTCAGGATCACGCCCTGGGCCGAAGGCAGGCAATAAACCACTGAGCTACCCAGGGATCCCCTAAATGTTGTTTTAAATTCTGCAAACTGTTTTGCTTTTAAGTTAACAGAAACTGGGATCCCTGGGTGGCGCAGCGATTTGGCGCCTGCCTTTGGCCCAGGGCGCGATCCTGGAGATCCGGGATCGAATCCCACGTCGGGCTCCCGGTGCATGGAGCCTGCTTCTCCCTCTGCCTGTGTCTCTGCCCCCCCCCCTCTCTCTGTCTGTGACTATCATAAATAAATAAAAATTAAAAAAAAAATTAAAAAAAAAATAAAAAGTTAACAGAAACTGATCAGAACAATACAACCTGGGTGGCTCAGTGGTTCAGCACCTGCCTTTGGCCCAGGGCGTGATCCTGAAGACCCGGGATCGAGTCCCCCATCGGGGTCCCGGCATGGAGCCTGCTTCTCCCTCTGCCTGTGTCTCTGCCTCTCTCTATGTCTATCATGAATGAATAAATAAAATCTTAAAAACAAACAAACAATACAACAGATAATGATCTGATGAATTTTTTTTATCTTTAAAAAATAATTTAGGGACAGTGCAGTAGAATGTTGACTGCAGGGTAACACCTTCATGTAGTGTTGTATACATTAAAAAATATATGAAACAGATGGTCTCACCAGAAGTAAATGAACTTAAAAGTTTGTGGACTTCCTTTCCCCCCCACAGAAAACACATACACATATGTACCATACATTACCATATACAGGATAATTTGAAAATATACCACTAAATCACCCACGCTCAAAGAGGAATTCATGATGGAAATGACAAAATAATTAAAATTGAACAATGACAGTACCATATATTACAACATGAGAAATTCAGCTCAAACCATTTCTGAGCACAGATTTATAGTCTTCAATGCTTTTTTAAAAAGTAAAATTTAACAATGAAAGCAGATAATCCCTCAACTCAAAAAGCTAGAAAAAGAACCAACAAAATAAATCTAGAGAATGGAGAAGGAAAAACAAGAGCAGAGGTCAATGAAAAGGTAATGAAATCAATAAAATAGGTCTCTAGTGAAACTGATCTCGGAAAAAAATGAGAAAAAGCGCATCTGATCAATATTAGGAACAAAGTATATAATAGAGGTACAGATTAGATCTTTCCACCTCGGGTCATCCCCGAGGTCACTGGCTTCTCTGAAATCAGGTGCCCACCCTGGTTTAGTTAGTGGCTTCCTCTCCTCTTGAGGAACAGCGGAGGGCTGCCTCTCTGAGCACCAGGAAATGGGGTGTACTCTTCTTTAGATGGAGGAGAAAGCAAACGTGACTGTATGTGTTTCACGCGCTGTAAGAGAGTGGTTCACATACCATCGTGTGTCAAAATCTCCCCTGGGCCTCATTTACTTCAGTTTTCTCTTTGGCTTAACCTCCTTCCTCTAACCTCCTTCACAGATAGCTTTCTTTCTTTTTCTTCTTTTTCCTCCCCTTTACTGAAGTATATAACATGCATTCAGCAGAGTACACAAATCTCAAGGAAACTGCCTGATGAATTTGAACATATGTATATGTAAGTGAAACCACTATCAGCTCAAGCTGCAGAACATTTTCAGCTGCCAGAAGGCTCTATCTTTCCTCCCTGCTCATGTCTGTGTCTTTGCTGTTTCTTGTGCCCTAATACTTTTCCTCCAAGTAAACATATGGCTCATTTCTCAGCTCCTTCGAGTCTCAAATGTCAACTTCTCAATGGGGCCTGATCACCCTATTTGAAATGACAGTACCCTTCACATCCTCCATCTTCCTTCCCTATTCTATTTTTCCCCTTATCCCTTCCTAATGGGTTACATGATGTATGTTTGTGTGTATATACACACATGCATACATACACATATGTACATACACATATACATAAACGTATAGCCTGCTGCTTCCCACTGCAATGTAAGTTCCATAAGCATAGCAATTTTGACTATTCTGACACTTCCATGCCATAATACTTACATGTCTGGCCCATAATGAGTCCTCAGTAATCCCTTGTTGAATGAAGACTTTAGTTATTGAGGCTATAAAGGTTGTAATGAGACAATCTGGTCTACAGCTGTCTAAAACCCTAAATGAAGGTCATTCCTGCACTGCTCTTCTAACTCAGGTATAACTCCCCATTACTTAGGTCTCCTGAAGTCTCTGTTCATTGCACCTCAAGATCTAGCAGAAAGAAATGAGCACGAAGATGCTGTAAGAACAGCTCTCAGATGGGCAGTGCCCTGGCTGCAGCACGTGAACAAGCAAGAGAATCTCTCCACCCAGCATGTAGTAGAGCCATGGTTTGTAGGGTGTAAGCAGTCACTTACCCTATCACAGCTGAGCTCCAGGAGGTGGTTGATGTGCCCATTAGTATTAAATGCCTGGGGAACTTAGGTGCTACTGCTTTATACAAGTTCAATGGGTTAGAGGATGTAAAGATAGTAAATTGGTCAAGTACTTTTTACGGTGCATCAGGAAAGCAACAAATATTGGTCTCATGTTGCTGGCTGGAAGCAGTTAAGGAAACACATTCTACCAAAAAGCACTGGTGAAACACAGGTTTAGAAATTGATTAGACGTACAGTCAAACTATAGCATCACCTAAACTCTCACTCAGGATGGGCATCCATGAACACAATTTAGGTCCTGTTTGATAAAGACTGGAATCCTGGAGATTGGAATAGGAGTAGGTGGGAAGAGTCCAAGGACCCAAGGATACTGGCCTATTTGAAGCACTTCTCTCCCACCCCAGCATAATCTGTGACCAAGGTCCAAAGATGACTTGGGCCTAAGGACAGTAGTCAAAGATTATAGAGGGAAGAGATCAATTATACCCTAAATGAACTGTAGTAATTATCCATGCTATACTAGGAAGAGTCAGGAAGCATGATACACAGACTAACATGTGCTTGACAAGGGACTGCGGTACCAATGTGGATCATGCAGAATTGGTTGCTATGGTACGGACTCATCTGGAGACTGTTCAATATGTTACAGCAGGATGACACTAAAGTGGTTTGTTGGGTTGGCTGATTTAGACCTCAGCCTAGCACTAGCCTGTGCTGTCTGGCAAGGATGGTGGCTGTTAGTAAGAAGGCACACAGGGAGAAGGAGAGCCTAAGAAAATGGCAGGAACTCAGACTCTCTAAGCACTCGTGTTGCTGAGGGCACTACAGGATAACACGGTCCTGTAGAACTAACTGCCTTAAATGCTGAAAAGTAGCATTCCCTGGGTTTTTGTGAGATTCTTCTTCCTTACTACCATGTGTATCCTCATTAAAAACAAAACATTACTCAAGATAGTGCATGGTCACAATCTGTCTGTTGGAGCCAGAAAAGCTTCACTGAGACAGGAAAGGAGCCTGTGCAGAAGGAGAAGGGTGGGACCCTCAGCTGTCTGTTCTTACCGATTACTCTTCTGAAAATTTTCCAACTTAGTTCTGAAACACAGTGTTCTTATAGTTCTTTTCTTTCCTAGAATAATTCATGACCTATGGAGCTGAAGGGAAACTAGAGCTCATTCAGCACATGAACAAGAGGAGCAAATGGAGGCCCATTGAGAGATTGCCTTCTTACTCCATTTCCTTCAGCGATTCTTTCCCTACCATTTAACTGAGAATGTTCTCAAATCATCTGCCTCCTTTCTCTCTCTAGACTCATAATTTCAGCCTTCAATTATACACAGATCTGCTCTGAAATTTTTATCTCAAGTGCTAAATTCCCCGCCCCCCAATATTAGACTCTCAATCACTTGTGGAATGTATATCTCCAAGTTTCACCACTGCCTGAAACTCAATATGGTTAAAAGAGATCATGTCCTTTTCCCCCTCCCACTTTCTGCATTATTGTCATTAGCATTATCATTCTTTTAAAAAAAGTTCCTTGTCTTAAACTGCTTTTTCATTTAAAATATTCTGATCATGCAAAAACTATAAAGAATAGGGGCACCTGGGTGGCTTAGTCAGTTAGGTGTCTTTGGTTCAGGTGATGATCCTGGGGTTCTGGATGGAGCTGAGCCCCGTGTCAGGCTCCCTGCTCACCTGGGAAGCTGCTTCTCCCTCTGCCCCTCCCCACCACTCATGTTTGGTCTTACTTTCTCTTTCTCTCAAATAAATAAAATCTTTAAAAAAAGATATAAAGAATAAAATAACAAAGACTCATGTTTTTACAATGGACACTTAATATTATGCCATATTTGTTTCAGACTCAAAAACATTTTTATAGATATGGTTGGAAGTCCCCTATCCCATTCAATCTGGTCTCTCCTAAGAGGCAGCCACTCCTCCAAAGTTGGTCCCCCTCAAAAGCAGACCCGGAGATAAAGAATGATAAATATACAGAGTGATTTGGGAGGTTCAGGGACACTGGCAAGGGTGTGGGGAGGTGCTTTGGGGATGGGAAGACAGAGAACAGGGCCCAGTGTTAAACCAGCTACCACAGTGGGCAGCTACAGGCAAAGTGGGTTCTGGCAGCGTAAGCCCAGCCTTTTGTCAGGGATGTTGGCTGACAGAAATTAGGCTGATGTACACAGAAATGATAAGGGAATATAGGGGGACATGGGCAGAGTACTGGTAGCAACTGTGATAGTGTGTACCCACTCTATTGACATTGCTTAGTTTTACTGCAACTGTTAAACATTGTTAATCTTTATATTATATGATATAATTAATAACACAAACAACAATGCTGATGTTGAAGGGGAATGGTGACTATAAATACACAACACTCAACACGAAAAAGGATAGTAGTTTGGGGAAATAACTTTGGTTCAAAGAGTTGTTTAGCTATTTATTGAATTTGTATCAAGTGCTTTGATTGATCTTCCTTTAATAGAAAATAAAGAGATAAAACATGGGCCACAATTTATTTTTTGTTTGGTTCTACACTTCATTTGACTTTGACAAAATCTAATTTTCTCCCGTATCTTTCTTCATCTCCTACTTTAAGATTGCAGTTATTAGGCTTAAACTATGATTGATATATGAGATTACAAGCGTTTGCTAAGAAGGCTATATACAATCAAGAATGTCTTAGAATATAATTTTCTTCTTTGCTGCAATCCATTAGCCTTTCTATTGAAAGGGAGAAAGATGCATGTGTGTGTACATGGTGGGGAGGGGGAGTGTAATGGAGACAAATTTCAACCTCATAATCAACCCTGCAGTGATGCTCTAAATCATTTAGCAAAGCCAGGAATAGTCTGTCTTCTTTGTACCCCCCAACCAATAGGACTCTTGATTTAACAACATAAAACTACAAAACAATATGTTTCCTATTTCCTTTTGCAGAGACCAAAAGGACTTAAAATAATCTTTAAATAATACTCCTCATAGATTCTATTATTGGACAAACAGATCTCTCTCCTTAGGAACTAGCAGACAGAAAAATCACCCCACACTCAAAAAGATCTAGTCATCAGCAGGATCTTTCTGAAGAATTAGAACAGTCACTTGTAAAGCAGACCACATACAGCAGGAGAAAAATTAAAAAAAAAATCTCATATTGAGATTCAAGGATGTATCCACCAAATTTCATATTTCAAATGAGAAATGATTACAGAACTTGAAAACCCCATGGAGAACAACTGAGTGGGTTTAGATCAGAGGCAAAACATACTGGTGAAAAGAACTTCTGGAAACAGCATACATTTTACATCTGAAAGAAAGGTAATGTTTTCATAAAGTAATTCTCTACTGTTTTTCTACCTAATTCCATTTCCCTATAAAAACAAACCTCTTGAAAACAAATAAGAAAATACATTATGTGCTACACTACTTAAGCAGTAAGAAGACAAAGAATAGAGAAGGGTCATTGCAGAGTCCTTATGCTTGTTTTTTAAACTGCCTTCATTAATCTATTGGAAACTTTGCCCTCCCTCTCCTTCTTCTTCTTCTTTTTTTTTTAAAAGTATTCTCCATACCCAACATGTGGTTTGAATCAAGGGTTGCATGATTTACAGACTGAGCCAGCCAGGTGCCCCTGGATCCTGCTCATAGAAAATTGTACATTTGTACAAAACATAAAACTGGCATAAAATTTCAGGAATTCATGGTCTCCTTAAAGCCCCAAAGGTTGTAGTGATCAGTCTATTGACCCATTAGTGGTCCAGGAACACCAGGTTAAGAATTCTTTATTCAGAAAAAGGCAGAGAACACTTACATTGTATAGAGGAATAGTCTTCATCACCTTGTACTGTTTAGTGGGATCCATCTTATACAGGTGACGATCGGTGACAAAAATTGCTCGGTCTTCCACCTTACTAAATCGATTCACCTATAAGAAAACAAACTAATAAGCCACTCATATTGCAACAAGAATGAAATCAAATGATCTACCAGGAAATTATCTATCTAGGGGGAGAGATGGCTGGTTGTGGAGACACATTCTTTAACAGATATGCATCATGCAAGGCCCATTCTACAGGATGAACAAAGATCTTAAAGGCCTAGCAGTTTCCAGATTTGTAGAATTTTATAATTAAATTTCACAATTTTTTAATTTAGCAGAGAAAATGTGAAAAACATGTAAGAATTAAAGGACTAAAAACATGTGACCCAGACACTATAAAGAAAATGCAAAGACAATCCAGGGAATAAGGAGAAAATGTTTTGCAAATCACATTTCTGATAAGGAACTTGTATCTCTAAAAGGATAGAACATATATTGTATCTAGAATATATAACTCAATAATAAAAAGACAAAAAAATGGGTAAAGAATTTGGACAGACATTTCTTCAGAGAAGATATACAAATGGCCAGTAAGCACATGAAAAGATGCTTGACATCATTAGCCAACAAGAAAATGTCCAGAACCACAGGGAGATACAAGTTCACCCCCACTGGCATGACAATAATAAAAAAGACAGACAGTAACAAATGTTGGCCAGGATGTAGAGAAATTGGAACCCTCATCCCTAATGGTGGGAATGTAAAATGATGCAGTTGCTTTGGAAAATGGTCTGGCAGCTCCTCAAATGGTTAAATACAGAATTACCATATGACCCAGAAATCCCACCCATAGGTATATACACAAGGGAACTGAAAACATATTCACACAAAAACTTGTGCATGAATGTGCACAGCATTAATCATGATAGCTAAAAAGAAGAAACAACCTGGGGCATGTGGGTGGCTCAGTGGTTGAGCATCTGCCTTTAGCTCAGGGCATGATCCCGGGGTCCTGGGATCAAGTCCCACATTGGGCTCCCTGCAAGGAGCCTGCTTCTCCCTCTGCCTATGTCTCTGCCTCTGTGTGTGTGTGTCTCTCATGAATAAATAAAATCTTAAAAAAAAAAAGAAAAGAAAAATGAGAAACAACCTAAATGTTCATCAAATAACAAATGGATAAATAAAATAGGATATAGGGACCCCTGGGTGGCTCAATGGTTAAGCGTCTGCCTTTGGCTCAGGGCGTGATCCTGGAGTCCCAGGAAGAGTCCCACATCAGGCTCCCTGCATGGAGCCTGCTTCTCTCTCTCTCCGTGTCTCTCATGAATGAATGAATGAATGAATGAATGAATGAATGAATAAATAAATAAATAAATAAGTAAATAAATAAAAATCTTAAAATAAAATAGGATATATTCACAATATGGAATATAATTTGTCTATCAAAAGAAATAAGTATTGATACATGTCATAACATGGATGAACCTTAAAAACATGATGCTATGTAAAAGAAACCAGTCCCAGAGGACCACATATTGCATGACTTCATTTACATGGAATGTCCAGAATAAGCAAATCTGTAGAAACAGAAAATATATTATTGGTTGCCTATGGCGGGGGAGGGGAGGTGGAGGGTTTGGAAGGATGACAGCTAAGGGGTAGGGGGCTTCTTTTTGAAAGCTGATTATGGTAATGGATATACAATTCTGTGAATACACTAAAAGCCAATGAATTGTATACTTTAAAATGGTGAATAGTATGGTATGTGATTATACCTCAATAAAGCTGTAAAAAAAATAAGACCTATTTGAAGATAACTCATTTTGCCCCTTCCTATTTCAATGGGTAGGCATATTTCAGACCAAATTCCCTATAGAATAATGAGTATGTCATTAAATCTACATGGTCAAAAATGGACAGTGCCTTCCTAGTGCCTATGGCACAAATGCCCCATAATTACTACTATTCAAAACAAGAGTGGGTCACATGGAAAGGGCAGCAAATGCACCCCGAAGAAACGCAGTAGATGCCTGATGTGGGTGTGGTAGAGGGGGGTTCCTGCTTTGAGTACAAAGACTAGAGGTTTCCAAGGTCCACTGCCACTCAGATTCCAGGATTCCTTTTTCTAACTTTCAAGAGTTTTTCTATCTGCCACTATTCTCCTTTTCATTTATTTTATTTTATTTTTTTATTTTTAAGATTTTTTAAAAGTAATCTTTATATCCAATGTGAGGCTTGAACTCATGACCCCAAGATTAAGAATCATACGCTGTACTCACTGAGCCAGCTAAGTGCCCCACTATTCTCCTTTTTAAACTTTATTTCTTTAAGGGCTCTGTTCCTTCTGACAGGCTTCTTCATGTTATTCTCTCTTTTAAATGTTCATGGTTTCTACTCTCTTCTTTTTATCTCTCTATATTTTAAGATATTGCTTAAATTCTCATTCCATTATAAAACTGCTACAATTTCTAAAGTAAAAATATGAACACTCTCTTCTATTACACAGTTGTAGAGGGAATATATAGGATCCATATAGAGTTAAGAATGAAATAAAAAAATTAATATCACAACCAAAGGGCACAGAGTTTTTCTTTCAAAGCAGGATAGTTGAGAATATGATGAGCTATTGGCTTAAGTGCTTTTGCTAACATAAAAGACTAGATTCTTCTCCCAAAGGCTTTTTTTAAAAATGAAAGACAGACAAGGCAGGTTTGCTGATGTTTATAAATTCTAAGACAATAAAGTTAAATCTATCCTTAGTCTGTACCTTCTCATTGTGAAATTTAGTTATTATCTTACTTCTCTACAAAAAGGGCAAAAATTTTCATTTAGTAGTTGTAAAGTTTTAATAATTTCAAGGACACTTGTAAGTTTTAGACTGTGAATGCTTGTTAGAACATACTTGATAAAACAGCTATGTAGAACAACGTGTTTTTAAACTTGTAGTTGAAGCTCTGTTCGGCATAGGACGTTCTACTTGTGAATCTTGTGATAGTCTACTATAACCTCACAAACGTAGATCTAAGTAACTCAGCCACTATAAAAGATTACACAGATTATCTGAAGATTGGAAATATATGAAAAAGCTGCTTTCCTTGTAAAATGGCCACAAATATGTTACCAAAATAGTGACAAATAAAATTTAGACATTTACTTGAAAACAAAGTAAAAACATAACTATATGATTTTTTTTAAATGAAGGTCAAGAAATAGCAAAACTATTTTACAGTAAAGGCAATCAGAAGAGTGGTTGCCTTTGGGGTGGTAGGGCTTGGCTGGGAAGGGGTGTGAGTGATTTCCATTACAGAGTGATGGAAATGTTCTATCTGGATAGTGTTGTGATTTACATGACTGTTCACACTAGTCAAAACTCACTGAACTGTATACTTCAAATCTGCGTATCTACTTATATATCAATACAAGTACATAAGCAAAACACTGTAACATCTCAAATATCCAGGGCAGATTCATATTTACTGCCTTATTATTTCACAGACAATAATTCTGTCTTCCAGCCAGACTGGAAGTTCCTTGAGGGTCATTATCATATGGTGGTTTTCTTTGTATACCTCACAGCAGCCAGTACAGAATTGGGCAAATAGCATTTACTATATCCTGCTGATCAGCTGGTTTTTAGAGCACTTTTAATCTGGCAGGATAATTTTAAGAGGTGTTCTTCCCCACATGAGCCAATCAGTGTTGATGATAGGAGCTGTCAGGCTGGAAAACAGAGTGGCACATTGGGGAGGTTACATAATGTGCAAAAAAATTTCCCAAGCAGCAAATGAAAGCACTTTTGCTCAATAGCTTAAGTCCCATTGCCCAGTGGGTCTTGGAAAACCTTCATTTCTGTACTGAAGAAAGAGGAACTGAGGACTCTTGCTTTGCTGTTTTTGAAGCTGGAAAACTATCAGCAAGTTAGCTCTTTAATAAAAAGCTCCCTAACATAGCATGCTCTATAAAAGCACATGGATTGCTCATCTGGAATTATTTATTCTTTTGGTTGGAACAGTTGAGATTTATTTGTATATTTTATTATATCTCATAAAGACTCTTTTCCAAGAGTTAATTTATCCCTTCAGAGTCTATATTTCTGGAGGGCAAGACCTTTACCAGCAGCCATAACTACAATACTCTGTACACAGAATGCTTACAGGCCAGATGAACCATCCTGAGTGGATCTAGGAGAAATATTTGTGTCTATACTTGCAACACTGTAATTCTTGGTTGGAGCTACCCTTATAAAATCTTTGGACTCACACTTTCACTGAGAAAAGGGGCTTTCCACAATTAGTTATCTAAAAATGTTATTGAATTATTTTTTCCTACATTTTAAAATCCAGCACATAACTCCTATTAATTAGAAAAAATTTACTGATAAGCATTTCCTTAAATTAAATGATTTGAGGGGACCCCTGGGTGGCACAGCAGTTTGGCGCCTGCCTTCAGCCCAGGGCATAATCCTGGAGTCCCGGGATCAAGTCCCACATCAGGCTCTCTGCATGGAGCCTGCTTCTCCCTCTGCCTGTGTCTCTGCCTCTCTCTCTCTCTCTCTGTGTCTCTCGTGGATAAGTAAATAAAATCTTAAAAAAAAAAATCACATTTCCTGCATTTAAAAAAATTAAATAATTTGATAATTTTTTTTGAAAATTACAGTGTGCACTTTTAAGCACTTTATATGCTGCTGATGATATACAAAGGAATGATATGAAGCCCTTGGTTATAATAAGAACCTGAGACTAGCAGATGGGGTTGAGATAAGTAAGAAACTAATGTGAAAATAATTTCATATAAAGGTAAACATAAAGAAAATAAATGGGGTCGGTAGAAAATGTACTTGTGATTCTGTAAAGTGCTACTTTATGAGAGAGTCAGAGAATGCCCAATTTGTAGGTCAATCTTTCCCTAACAGGCAGAATTAACCACAGGACATTTTATACATAAGGAATTAATTACATGCTAATTGGGATGTTTCAGTTTGGATAATACTGAAATCAAAACTGAGCACAAAAAATTCCTGAGCAACTATAATGTCATGTTTCTCAATGACTAGAAGGAAAAGCAAAGCAAAGTAAAACAATAAAGAACACTAAAACCTGTCCCCTAAGTAAAACAGAAGGCACACCTGTGATAATATATCCCCCCATCCCTGCTCCCCAGATCTTACTTTCAAGATGTAAATAAAGAAGTTAGAGATTAATTTGAACACACTATTACCTTTGGTAGGATATACAGCTAACTAAATTAGGATAGGGAAGATAGGACACAGGAGGGTATACTGCTATAGGTAGGAGAGCCAACTAAAATTTAGGTTTTGAGCTGTCTTCTCCCTTATAGTTTTAGAAATCCACCAATTTGCCAAACATTTTTTTATAACCAAAACATATTTTTCAGTTTTCAACATGACAAAATGGTATCTGTAATTAAGAGTAGTTTCTATGTGGTAAAAGAATAATTACTGTTGGTAGTAATTATTTACCTCACATGATTTTTGCCATAAGAGGGATTTGGCCCTTGTTGGAAGACCTGAAACAGAGTGACTGCAGAGCTCCTATATTAGCATTTTTCTAAGTCGTTCTGCACAACACCAGCCTCATGTGATGCTTTGTGAAAAAAAGGGTTCCAAGTCAGGTTGGTTGGAGGAACATTGCAGATCACAGCCTCCCCTAGGATATTCATAACCCGTGAATATATTAAAGGTTCTGAGAATTTTGCACTTAAAGAGCATATTTAAACTGCTTAACCCCGTATTTCCCACATATGATACAAGGAATCCTTTTTAAAAACAAATTAATACATTCAACAGAACACTGGTTTATGAAACCCATGTTGGAGAACACTAACCATTTGTGCCCATCTTAGAGTATGGAGACTAGACAGTATCTAAAGTGGAACATGAATAATAAGTAAAAGCAGTGTTCCTCATCTTTGGCAAAATCATATTGAAAAATATATGTGTGTTGCACAAGAGTATGAAAAAAGAAAAGCTTGTTGCATAATTTCACGAGGTCACACAAGAGTCAAAAAAAACAGGCCAGCCACAGTGGTAAAGTAGAGAGTACTTTCCTTTTTGTGATATGTCCGTGAGTTTTCTATTTTGTTTTTAAAGATTTTATTTATTTATTTATTTGAGAGACAGAGAGAGAGAGAGAGAGAAAGAGAGAGCAAGCACAAATGGGGTGAGGGGCAAAGGGAGATTCAGACTGCCAGCTGAGCAGGGAGCCTGATATGGGGCTTGATCCCAGGACTCTGGGATCATGACCTGAGCTGAAGGCAAATGCTTAACCATCTGAGCCACCCAGGTGCCCTGTCTATGAGTTAACTTGGAAACCAAAAGACAAAAACCTTAAAGCAGCAATTTTATTGAAGTGCTGTTAAGACATACTGCATTCCTTTTTATATAAAAACGTAGTTTGTAATGAGAACAGGTCATAAATCTTTACCTTGTGTTTTAGCAACTCAAATCATCCTTAAAACAGATCAAGTGAGTGGGAAGGACATGATGTACCAAAGAGAGAGCTTTAAGTTGCGTAACTTAGCAGAATCAAGATGGCAAGGAGAAAATTTTAACATATATAAATAAATTTGTAAATTCAAACTTAATTAAAATAATTATGGCATAGGAGCACTGTTTTCCTTTCTCATAAATTCATGCAGTAATAGAAAAGTTGGATCACAGATTCAGTATTAGATGAAATCTCATCTTATTTCTTCTATCACCCATGCTAAAATACTCAACCAAAGAAAACTCCTTATCACCTTGCTTTTGCCCTAACCCTTCTGGTAATCTATTTATAGTTTTAGTCAACAGTACAGGGGCTAGAGATAAAGTTCCCTTGGGGAATTAGAACAACAGAAAACACACTAAGGGTAAGAGTAGCTACCTGCAGAAGTCTCCCACCTTAGAGAGCATTTTTTTAAATTTTTTTTTAATTTTTATTTATTTATGATAGTCACAGAGAGAGAGAGAAAGAGAGAGAGGCAGAGACATAGGCAGAGGAAGAAGCAGGCTCCATGCACCGGGAGCCCGACGTGGGATTCAATCCCGGGTCTCCAGGATCGCGCCCCGGGCCAAAGGCAGGCGCCAAACCGCTGCGCCACCCAGGGATCCCTAGAGAGCATTTTATAACTGTAGATAATGGAAAGTGGTTGTTTCAAAAAGAATCAAAGCATAAAGAGGGCTTAACTGAAATCATACCAAGTTTACCTTGGCATATCCTTGGAACTGAAAAATTTCTAAAAAAGACATTAGCTAAACTCAACACCAAAAAACCCCAAACAATTTGATTAAAAAATGGGCAGAGGAACTGAATAGACATTTTTCCAAGGAAGACATCTAGATGACCAAGAAGCACATGAAAAGATGCTCAACATCACTCAGCATCAGATAAACGCAACTCAAAGCCACAATGAGATATGATCTCACACAAGTCAGGATGGTTAGAGTCAAAGACAAGAAATAACAAGTGTTGGTTAGGATGTGGAGAAAAAGGAACCCTCGTGCGCTGCTGGTGGGAATATAATTTGGTGCAGCTACTTGGAAAACAGTATGGAGGTTCCTTAAAACATTAAAAATAGAACTACTAAATGGATCCAGTAATTCCACTACTGGGTATTTACCCAAAGGAAAGGAGAATACTAATTCAAAAAGATATCTGCACTCCTGTGTTTACTGTAGTATTATTTTTAAGAGTCAAGATATGGAAGCAAGCTACGTGTCCATCAAAACATAAACCGATAAGGAAGATAGAGAGTGTGTATATATATATATATATATATATATATATATATATATGTTACATATATATAATATATACATATGATATAGATAATAGATTATCACGCAACCATAAAAACAATGAGATCTTGCCATTTGCAACAACATGGGTGAACCTAGAGAATATTATGTGAAGTCAAACTGAGAAAGAAAAATACCATATGATTTCACTCATACATGGAATCTAAAAAAGAACAAGTGAGTAAATAAAAAGCAGAATCAGACCTATAAATACAGAGAACAAACCCAACTGATGGTTGCCAGAGGGAAGGGGGTAGGGGGACAGGCAAAATGCATAAAGGAGTATGGGAGAAACAGGCTTCCAGTTACGGAATGAAGAAGTCACAGGAATAAAAGGACAACGTAGGAAATACAGTCAATGATACTGTGATAGTGTGGTATGGTGACAGGTGGTAGCTATAGTTGGTGAGCACAGCATAACGTATAGAGTTGTTAAATCACTAGTTTTACCTAAAATTAATATAACATTGTGTGTCAACTATACTTAAATAAAAAAATTTATATCATTTAAGATATAGTGTGAAGAAATATTATTTTTCATTGAATTTAGAAACATAAGAGTGGTAGGGGCAGAGGGATTGGGGGAGAGAGAATCCTCAAGCAGACTCCCTGCTGAATGTGGAGCCTGACATGGAGCCCAATCCCAGGACCCTGAGATCACAACCTGAGCCAAAACCAAGAGTCAGATGCCTAACTGATGGAGCCACCCAGATGTCCCAGAAATAGTTTTCTTAAATTCATCTATTTCATTAATATTTTGAAGTTTATTTGCATACTTTTTACAAAATGCTTTTTTATTAATTACTGCAATTTCCTCTCTATTTTGTGAAAACAAGTATTTTAAAGTTTTTAAGTGCCAGTTATGTCCCCTGCCTTCCACAATTCATTTGCCTGGCTGCCATCATCTGCAGGTAATAGTCCACATACACATCTTGCCTCAGATAAACAACTAAATTCACAGCACATGACTCCCCCTCCCCCCCACCTGAATTCTCTGTCCTTGAGACTATGTTCTTCTTCCCTCCTTCCCTACCTTTAAAATAGCAATAAAACATGTACAAGTAGTACTATAAGATCATGAAATGCTATTCTATGAAAGACACCCATGCAGTGAAGTACAAATTCTGGATCTCAGGGAGGTTCTCCCCACCACCCCCCCGAAACAGTAACCCCCCCCAAATCTTCACTTCCTAACCCTGAAGCTGTAGTCACCTCAGCCACTGCAGCCTGGCCTCAGCACAGGCAGGTGGTGCTCAATGATGGTGGAGCTGGGGCTGAAGCTACTAGGAGGTTTGACTGCAGCCACAGCTAAGTTAAGGTCCTCTGAATCCATCTTTTCTTCCCCAGGGAGGCCTATTTCCAGGCTGTCTCACCTTACGGACATGACAGGAAAAGAGGACATTCATGTATTTGTCCTTCCGTTTCAGTTCATTTGCAACGGGGACGAAAGTGCCTGAAGTCTGAGGTGTATCTGGCTTCTGAAAGAAAAAGGAAACATGATAAAATGATTCTGCTTAGCATTTTAGATGAAAAGGCAATCTTTTAGTAGCCTGCTTTACAACCACACTCAGACGGTTTCACACACATACTTTTACCTCCTATCCCAGATGGTGGGCTGCTGCAGGGGTGTTATACCACCAAAGGGCCTATCAAATTTTTAAAATAAGGAATGGGAGAGAGGATGAAATGCAGCTTTGGGAATAATTAATATAAAGGTGGTAATTAAAAATAGCTGTTGAATTATGCAAGGGAAGGTTCAAATGCGCAAAAATTAGGTTTTGGAGTGTGTACCTAATACATATGGCACAGAGCGACAGACAAGCCTTTTTTAAAGCAGGGGAAACATCAAACATTGCACAGCTAGAAGCCAAAAAAATCTTTTAGTTTAGTATCGCTCATGAAAGTTTTGTTTCTGTAGTTGTCTCATTCTTTCCACAAATTTCTGGGGAAAAAGTCTTTTCTTTCTTTGTAAAGGGAGCAGGAGTAGATTCCACTTTGTTCTCCTCCACCTACCGAAGCAAGATAGTTGCCTTCCCAGGCTCTCTGGAGCCCAAGGTCAGCCCTTTGACCTTTCAACATTTCCATGGCTGCAACCTTTGCCCTGACCTGGGGCAGGTCAGAAGCGGGCAAGGTCTTGATGAGCTGGGATGCTCTCCATCTGCAAGAGAATAAATGAAATGTATTAAGATTTAGAAACCCAATCCCATTCATGTCCCCAAATAACTGAGCTGTCATTAAGCAGAATTTAAACCATTTACATGCTACCCCAACTCCCCCACCCCAAAGGTCTCCAAGATATACACAGAACTTGTTAAAATATACAAAGATTTTTGTGTAACTTGCTTTGTCATTTGTGTTTTGAAAGTGACTAGAACTCTGTGGTACATGGGTTCTCATAACATTTACAGTCAGGGCACAGAAAGTTTAGATTAATCCTTCCTTCATCCAACACTAAGGCAATCCTCGAGCACTCTCGAGGCACTTACTAAACTCCAGGTGCTGTTCTAGGTGGTGGAAGCCCAGCAGTAAACAAATGGATAAAGGTCCCTTCTGCTAGGTGCTTACATTCCAGAAGCGGGGACAGACAACAAACCAAGTGTGAGTGATGTGCTAAGTGCTATGAAGAAATTCAGGCAAGGAAAGGACAGGAGCCCAGTGGCAGGCAGGAACAGGGGGCGGGTGTTACTTATACAGGGAAGTCTGTGGGGCACCACTGATCAGAATAGATGAGCAAAGACCTTCAGAAGTGAGGGTGGGTACAGGGATATTTGGGCAATAGCATCCTCTCCAGGAGGAGAGCACAGCAGGGCAAAGGCTCTAAAGCATATACTTGCTAGGCAGGTTGGAGGACCAGTAAGGAGCCCTGAGGAGTGCAGGAGGGCAGGCACAGGGGGCGGGTGTGGGCAGAGGAGGGGAGGCCAGAGGGCAACCCAGGGACAGATCCACAGAGCACAGAGGCCACTGTCAGGTCTCTGGCCTTCACTCTGGATGAGACTCAATGCCACTGGGAGGTTCTGAACAAGGAAGGGACACATCCTGACTCCTGCTTTACAGAATCATTGCTCTGTTGGAAGAAGGCTACCGTGGCTCTTTCCATACGGCACATGGGAGAGGTCAGTGGCTGGGATCAGGGAGGAAGTGGTGGAGGCAGAGACAGCTGTTGGTCCTGGATGTATTTTGAAGGACACGCCAGTAGATCTGCTGATGGATCAGACACGGGAGCAAGAGAATAGGGGGGATTTAAAGACGACCCCAAGACTGCTCGGTCCAAGTAACTGAAAGCATAAACTGGAAGCAGTCTATTCCTGATTGAGCAAAACAAGCACGAGGCTTTTATTCTGTTAGGGCTATCCTAGCCTCACATGCACTTATGTCCTCCTTTCTGCTGCAGGAGGTTGCAGCAGGGGTTGGAAACAAACCCACAATTTCTCTATGTCAGATGAAATAATCGAGGCTGGCGGTCCTCTAGCTATCTTCCCCAGGACGCAAGGAAGAGATGCACCTGACACTGAGAGGTGGTGCTCTTTCCCCGATGTATGTACATAGAACGTCAGATCACTTCCATCTTATATTTTCCTGAGATGTATTCTGGCTTCAAAGGACTGGAGCTCAAAGGTTTGTTTTTCTCTCTTACATTCCGACTGAAATAACCAAATAAATATACAAATAAGGAAAAGCTCTGTAAGCAGCCCTGAAGAATAGGAACGATGTTGGTGAACTGAGAGACAGGAAGACCTTGTTGGAGACCTGAAGTAGACTGGACCGAGCCACTGATGAAGTGGCTCAGTGCCAAGCAGTCCACCTGGTGGAAGGAGAGGAGCCCCTTCGGCAGAAATGGCCTGGAGAATCGTTGGGCCTGAGCAGCTGGGGCTGGTGGCCAGGGCAGGTGGTGAAGGATCTCACAGAGGAAGAAGTGCCAGCTCTCTGCACAAAGAATGGTTGCCCATGGTGAGATGGGGACCCCTGTTGTAGCAGACAGCATAGGAGGTAGTAGGATTCAAAAACACAATAGCGTGTAATAAGTAAAGGCTCAGATTAATGGTGGAACCCTCCTCTCTGCTTTCTATGGCCAACTGACAACACAATGGGACAGATTATATTAAGGTCATTCCAGAAGACGCTGAAAGAATGACAGGATAGGAGCAGTTGGTGGTCACAGTCAAGGTCACTGGTGACAGGCACATCCTACAACACTATGTGGCTTGCTGAGCAGCTGCCCCAAATTAGCCCTTGGGTCGCAAATTTTATTCCTGGGGTGGGAGGGAGCAGTCTTTTCTCTGTCTGCTGGTCTGTTTTCAGCCTGAGTGCCCAGTCCATCTGCTCCTTCTTTACACCCACTGTGGCCCAGGATGAGGTCCATATCTGACTGACTCCAGGGCACAGAGGCACACAGGACATCTGGGACTTGACCTATATAACCATGGACAGCACCACACAGGCTTCTCACTCTGATCAAGGAAACTGCCATCTACAAAGGTCCATAGTCCCCAACATTTTTATGGTGGCATAAAAATCACCAGCCTCAACAATATGATAAGGAGGACAAAGCTGAGTATGAGTAAGGCTCCCAGGCTCCTGAGAATGAAAAAGAATTACTGTGAGGAACAGGAGTGAGCTTAACCATGATTAGCCACACATTGAGATTTTAGAAAAAAACAAACAAACCCCCCAAAAAACAAAAGCCAACAACCACAGCAGGGTCTTTTAACACATTTCTCTCAGTAGTCCACAGATCAAAAAAGTTAAGAATAAATTAAGCAGGATACAGTGACAAATCAGGGGTTGGTAAACCACAGTCTGTGCCAAATTCAGCCCATGGCCTGGTTTTGTGCTGCTCACAAGCTAAGAATAGTTTTTTTTTTACATGTTTGACAAAACCAGAGCAAAACAAAGTATGTGACAAAGACCATATGTAGCCCATAAAGCCTATGATACTTATCACCTGGCTCATAACAGAAAAAGTTTGCCTTTGGATGAGATTAACACAACTGGCAGGATTCATTCAGAGTGCGTGTGCTTGTTGCGCGTGTGGGCATCCACACGTGTCTGCAAAGTCAGCAAACAGAGCCAATGCATGATTTTCAAAATGCTCATTAACTCAAAGCCCCGAGAAGGCTGTTTGGGACTGTCTTATATCTTTCTTGTTTGTCACCATATCCCTGGAATCTAGGACAGTGCCCATGACATAGTTGGCCTTGAGTAAATATTTGCTGAATAAATTAAATTTTGCAAAAATTAATGAATTCTAGGCTATATATAAAACCATCACAATCTAAAAAGAAGACTGTATAAGCCACAATGCAACACAAAATCAATAGTTCTTTGTGGCCATTAAAAATACCACATAGATCTTTCTTTATAGACATGGATTTTTAAGTAATCCTATTAACCATGCTTGTGTAAAAAAAAAAAAAAAAGGGAAAAAAAGTCCAGATACGTGACTGTGTATGCATGCATACTCTTAGTATGAGCAAACATTTCTACAGTGTTTATTATGTGTCAGGCACTATCTGAAATGCTTTGTGTGTGTGTGTGTGTGTGTGCATTATTTTACTCATAATCTTTTCAAGAACCCTATGAGCAGGTACTACTATTATGGCACTTTTGTAGATATGGTAACTGAGGCACAGACAGATTATCTAATTTGCCCAAGATTATACAACTAGGCAGCAGCAGAGATTAGAATATAAGCCCCAGCTCCAGGATTTGTGTTCTTAACCACTATATCATGCTGTCTCTTATATGTGGGTGTGTGCTTGTAAATGCACAGACACAGACATAGAAGGATACAAACTAATTGTTAAGAGTGATTATCTTAGGGGAAGGGTATAAAATGGGGGAGAGGAGGGAGTGTGGAGGATTTCAGTTTTATATCCTATATATTTCTACATTAATTCTCTTTTAAAAAAACAGTACACATGTATTTATGCATAGCTTAATTACTTTTTAAGTTAACATTCAGGTTACAGACACCATTCATGAAAAACACTTACTTGTGCATTAAAAGCCTGTCAGGATTTACAACAAACATTTATAGTATTAGATCTGAAAACTGAGGTAATTTTGCTTTCAATAATTCTTCATTGTTTGAGTTTTTCTTTTTATGAGATACCATTTCTTTTCTTTCTTTTTTTTTTTTTTACAAAAAGCAAATGGGATACATAGTAAAGAATTTTCTTCCTATGCATTTTTCTTTACCTTTTGATATTTGCCACCAACTATACAGAGCTAACTCTAAAGGAAGATAAAATCTGATTTAGCACAGAATTATAAATTAGTTCTTTTACATTCAGTATGCCAATTATTTCATAGTGTTCTTTGTGAAATACCACAATGCCAAATGACCACATCTGAGAACCATTAGCTTACTTTATGTGACTAGATGGCTGTATCTAAGACACAGCTGAATTAATCTGGTGCACACTGGTATCAAACAAGTGTGAATAATAAGAGTTAAGAGGCCGTGAATAACTACAAACTCAGACTCATCGGGGCAGTTTATAAAAAATGAAGAGTAGCTGGAAACATACCAGATTTTAAATGGGCATTTATTTATTTATGTAAAAATAAATGGTTGCTCTAAAACTATTTCCCCCCTTACACTTTAGAATCATCTAGGGGGCGCCTGGATGGCATAGTCTGTTAAGCATCCGACTCTTGGTTTTGGTTTCAGGTTGTGATCTTGGGGTCATGAGATGGAGCGCTACGCTGTGGAGTCTGCTTGAGATTCTCTCCCCCTTTCCCTTTCCCCCTCCTGCTCATGCTCTCTATTTCTCTCTCCTTCTCTCTAAAATAAATAAATCCTTAAAAAAAAATCATGCGGGAAACTTTAGGAAGGACCTTTGTTTGGGCTCCACTCCCCAGTTCTGTTAAATAGGACTTTCTGGAGACTTGGGCTTTGGTATGTTTAATAAACTCCTTGGTATATTTCATAACCAGGATAGAAAAGCATTGTGAGAAAGACTCACAGACTTTCCAGTTTGAGTTACGTGTGGGGATTTTAATAAATAGTTATTTTTTGCTAATAAAAGAAAGAGACAGCATGCTAATAGCTTATCTTAACTATGTCATGATCCAGGGTTTGTGGCACACTGCTGTCAAGTGCTAAAGGAAGAATAAATGCACAGTTCTATTGTTTTGAGAAGTAAACAGATGTGTTTTGAGAGTGAAATTTATAGACCTGGAGCCACGAGGTAAAGGCGTAGTGGCAAACAGCTAAGCCAGTATCATGGCCTCAGACTTGTGACTTTATACATTAAGTGTGCTACCAGAAACAGATGCAGCACATACCAACTGGCTCTTTCTTACCTATTAAAAATTGTCTGCAAGGCCTCCTCAAAACGGCGAAGAACTTTAGGTGGGGTTGGCCACTTCACGTGCTTCCCGTGGTCCTTCATGGTCTTGACACCATGGAAGCGTCTGGCAACCTCCTGAATGTAGGATTTCATCTTGTAATGCCGGTAGTATCTGATAATTGTCAGAGCTGCTTTGGTTCTCTTGTACCGCATGCGGGCCAGGGTGCCTCGCCACACCTTCACAATAGAGAAGGAAAAAGACAAGTGTTGCTTGCTGGCTGAGTCAATGGTATGGGACTTTTAAATTAATTGTATAAGATCCTCCACTTATAAACTCTGAGCGGGGTGATGGGGTGAGGGGGTGTAGGGGTAGTTTGGGATCTTGTCTATGGTCAACAAAATCAGATTGGATTCTGCATGCCACCAACAGATGGCGCCAGGAGTCACGCTGGTCATTTTACTTCAGCTGTCTAGCTGCTCCTGATGCACACTGGGGTGTGTGCTGACTCAGAAGCAGAGTCATGTTTTAACTTTATGGTCATGAGGAGAAGAAAGCCAAAATGCAAATGTCCCTGGAGAAATATTTTAAGTATGTTGAAAGGAAGCAAGATGAGTCAGAACCAAAAGCCATCAATATCTACAGTTCTCTAATGAAACCTGGCTTTATACAATTATATCACTGGCTGCTAGTGTACCATCATGTTGGATTTACAAACCGATTATACACAGTCTGTGCAGCCCTGCTCTCCAGGTGCTATGTAAATTCCCCCCAAAATTAGATGTAATCTTGGGGAAAGGGTAAAACAGATGACTAATAGTATATGAATCTTTAAATTTTTTTCAGTGCTCAGAAATCAATCAGACAATATATAAATGTCTCTGCGCCAGCTTTACCCAAGCATGGTGAAGTCAGAGATACTTATACTCTTCCTTCAGGATCCTTTGCCCAGATTCCTGTATTTTTCAATCTCTCAAGTAAAAAGAGATTTGGCATAATCTTCACTTCATTATTGGCTCTTCCCCTATATGAGTCCTCCACCACCAAAACTTAATCTTTCTTCGACAATATTTCCAGCATAAACCCCTTTCTCTTCCTTATTGCTACTAAAATCTCCAAGATCCCAAACTACTTGCACTGCTTTCTCCAACAGACCCCTTGTACACAGTGCCATGGTTCCAGTTGATATTTACTGCTGCCACTTAGATAACCAGCCCAATTCTTAGGTTGTCGGTATTAACTTCCCTCCCTGTCTCTGGCCTCCCAGGACCAAGATTTTCCACCTCTAGTTCAAAGCCCACAGTATGGGTCCTCCAGAGTCCCTCAGGGTTCTTGTACTTTCTCTTAAATCCCCACCTGTGCCCACCAATTTCTCAGAAAAACTGGTGCAATGCCTCTTTTATGCGCTCATTTTAATTAATTAATTAATTAATCAATTAATTAATTTACTCATTTTAGATGTTTCTTGATGCAGACTCCTAAATCGGCATCACATGCTTTTTTCAACCTGCTGCACAATGAAGATAGATTTGTTTGTATGGGATACATGAGATCATCACCTAGGGACCCCAAAGAGGAACTAATGAGTCAAGGAAAACTATGATATGTGAGGGGAAACGTGACATATGAGCAATTTGTGATGGGAACCTAGAGCTCACGTACAAACAGAATATATAAAGACCATGAGGCAATGAAAACTTGTTTCTGCATGTGGCGTCAGTACAGAAACCCTTTTTAGCCAAAATGGCTCTCTTCCCTGTCGCCAAATCCATCATGCAGATGGCTTTGTTACGCCTCCACCCAAGTGCTAAAATAAAGGTCCCTTCTTTAGCATCTTGAAAAACCAAAAGAATACAATTACAGGGTGGAAGTCTGTGATTCAATTTCTTAAACAGAACACATTTTTCAAGTTTCATACTGTTTGTTGCTTTTCTACTTTTTTAAGAGGAAGGAGATTAAGACTCCCTGGAGCCACACCTGTATAGAAAATCAATCCTTAATTTTAAAGGAGTGTTCACAGAATTTCTTATTAAAATGGTGTTGGTTTAATTTTTCAGTAATTTTGGGGAAAAAGCATAAGTAAGGGGCAGGTTTTTAGGGTTAACATTTTTTTAAAATGTGTATTTATTTGAGAGAGAGCGAGAGAGAGTGCACATGCACGTGGGCAGGGGTAGAGAAGGGCAGAGGGAGAGGAAGAGAATCTCAAGCAGACTCCCTGTTGAACACAGAGCCCAATGTGGGCTTGATTTCACAACCCTGAGATCATGACCTGAGCCAAATGAAGAGTCCAATGCTCAACCGACTGATTCACCCAGATGCCCTTATGTGTAGATTAAAAAAAACAAAACAAAACAACTTTATTTTGGAGGGGGAGAGAGAAAGAAAGAATGAAAGAGAGAGAGAGAGAGAGAGAGAGAGAGAGAGAGTATGAGCAGAGAGAGGGACAGAGGGAGAGGGAGACAAAGACTCCCCATTGAGTAGGGAGCTCGAATTGGGGTTTGATGTCATGACCCTGAAATCATGACCTGAGCCAAAATCAAGAGTTGGATGCTTAACTGACTGAGCCACCCCAGTGCCTCTGAATAGGCAGATTTTTTTTTCTCAGTCACGTGTCCATGTGTCCTGGACTCTTTTTTTAAAAAGACTTATTTATCTGTTTGATAGGGAATAGGGAAGGGGCAGAGGGAGAGAGAGAATCTCAAGCAGACCCTGTGCTGAGCACAGAGCCTGATGTGGGGCTTGATCTCATGACCCTGAGATCATAACCTGAGCTGAAATCACGGGTCAGACACTTAACCAACTAAGCTGGGGCTTTAGGTAGCTACCATCATGCTCCCTCCTTAATAGTAAAGAAATGCACCAGAAGTTTGCTTCACTGAGTCTGGGGTGCCTTGTATTCTTTGGGCTTGGTTGAGGACAGATATTCTTTTTTCCATACCTTGTGGAGCTTTTTCTTGATTCGGCTTTAATATTATTCCTTGCAGATGCATCCCCTACTCCTTGCCCACTTATTGGTATATCAGAGGCAGGAGACATGCTAAACATTCTTGACTCTTCTTGCCTGAAGGAAAATGTCTTTTTTTTTAATTAATTAATTAATTAATTAATTTATGATAGTCACAGCGAGAGAGAGAGAGGCAGAGACACAGGCAGAGGGAGAAGCAGGCTCCATGCATCGGGAGCCCGACGTGGGATTCGATCCCGGGTCGCCAGGAGCGTGCCCTGGGCCAAAGGCAGGCGCCAAACCGCTGCGCCACCCAGGGATCCCGGAAAATGTCTTCTTAATGGAAGGGTCCCCAGGGGAGGTATGGGGTATTCTAGGCCTTCCTTCTGGCATACATTTATAGTTAACGCCAACTCCATCAAAAGCAATGAGACTTTTCAGAATTCCCTCCTTGTAAATTCTCCATGTTCCATTCTTCTCCTTGAAGAATATATTGATTTTTTTAGCACCTTCGTTCAATTTGGTCCAATTTTTCTTTTTCTGGGTGACACTTCTCAGTTTACAGTATGAAGCTGGGATTTTTTTTTTTCTCGTTTCAGGCTTCGTGGCATGTTCTCGGTTATATTTACATTTTTGTTAATTTCAGCAAATTTGGGGGAAAGGAATTTTTGTGAGCCTGCGGTTACATTGTCAGCTTTGTCAGAAGTCCCTTAGGCTTTACTTTAACAAAAAGTAGCACTGAAGAATTACAGAGAAAAATGACTGCATGCAAAAAATTATTCATGTATTTTTCCTTAGAATCTAAGCATATTTGGTTTAAACAGATATGCTCCCACAAGTTGGTGAGTCTGTGTAGGGGAGGGTTGTTGATTTTCCCACCAAAGATCTGCAAGTTGAAATTTAAGGTATAAGACAGATTTTTCCACTTCCCTCTTTGTTTAAACTGGCTTAGTTGGGGTTTTCAAGAATCATATAAAGTGTCTGCAGAGGAATCTGCCTGATGATAGGATGTCAGACAACAGAAAATTAAATGTTATATTCAACAGCAAATGTTTAATACTTATATGCATATGTCAGAGAGGCTCAACAAAAATAAAGAAGCCAAAGGCCCTTGTTAAAACAATATTAACTTTAAAAGAGGAACCAACCTATGTGTTTTAGGATATGATGCAAGAGAGTGGAAGTTGAAGGCTGAAGGTGACACAATGGGATCTGGGAGGGAAAGTTAAGCAGAAGCTATAAAGCAGGTGTCAGACTGACAGAGAGGGCCTGTAAGTCTTTTCTCAGATAGAAGAGAGAACAGAGGCAAACAGAGAGGCCAGCTCAGGGGGACCAGCCGAGGTACAGAGAAAGACCATTCAAGAATAGTGTGTACAGGGGATCCCTGGGTGGCGCAGCGGTTTGGCGCCTGCCTTTGGCCCAGGGCGTGATCCTGGAGACCCGGGATTGAATCCCACATCGGGCTCCTGGTGCATGGAGCCTGCTTCTCCCTCTGCCTGTGTCTCTGCCTCTCTCTCTTTCTCTCTCTGTGACTATCATAAAAAAAGAATTTATAAAAAAAAAAGAATAGTGTATACACCCTTGCTGTTGAGACAGTCCAATTCCTCTCTTGTGTACCTTTACCCCCTGTAGTCAATTCTAACACAGCAGTCAGAGTGATCCTTTGAGGGCCAAAATCAGATCATGACACTTTTCTTCCTGAAACTTTGCCACCACTCTCCATTTCCCTGAGTGACCCCCAGACCCCTCGCACTAACCTACATGGGCCCAAGTTCTCTGGGGCAGTTACCTCCCTCCCCTACTCCCTTTGCCTAGAATGATCTCCCTCCAGATATTGCATGGCCAACTTCTTCACTTTCTCTCTGTGTCCCTGCTCAGTGGTCATCTTCCCAATGAGACTGGCCCTGACCATCCCATTTAAAATTCAACTTGTCTCCCTACCTGGCACTGTCTGTTTTCCTTACCAGGCTCTGTCTTTTCTCTTGCCTCTAGCATTTGACACTACAATACAGCATGTAACTCACATGTTACTGTGTTGGTTACCCTCTCCTCCCACTGGCATTTCAGCTCCACCAGGCCAAGGGCTCTTTGTCTCTTTTACTCACTGATGAAACTCCACTGACTAGAACAATGCTCAGAATATAGTGGCCACTACAGAGTATCTGCTGAATAGAATGAATGTTTTCACCTTCATCTTTCAAGCCTGATACTAAATCTTTCATTGTGGCTGTCATGTTTTCCATTTTCAAGACTCATCCTTGTTCTCTAAATTTTTCTTTTCTTTATTTAAAAGATTTTTATTTGAGAGAGAGCAAGAGAGAGTGAGTGTATGACTCAGGGGAGGGGCAGAGGGAGAAGAAGAGGGAGAAACAGACTCCTTGCTGAATGTGTAGCCCGACGTAGGACTCCATCCCAGGACCCTGAGATCATGACCTGAGTCGAAGTCAGATGCTTAACTGACCGAGCCACCCAGGTGCCCCCAAATATTTCTTTTTAAGAGCACATTACTCTTGTTTAACAGAAGCAACGTCTCATCTTTCCTTTCTGAGGATATGAATAATGATTTTACTTTTTACAATTCTCCTTGGGTTGTATGTTCCTTCTAAATCTCCTCTATTTCCATTTGTCTTGGTCTTGACCTTTTGTGCTAGAGGCCTTCCTTGAATGTTCTGGAATCCTTGGCCATCTATTACTGAATGTCACTCGAAAGCTCTGTGTATGTGCTTTAGGAATGGGGGGACTTCATTTCATAGGGTAATTAGGTGAGTTCCACATCTGTGGAAAACCCCAGAACATTTTGCCAGCAAAATTCTGAGTAAAGGGGCATTGAGGGTTATCTTTAGTAACCAGATTTTCACTTCCTTTCCTAGATTTCAGTATGGCGCCTGACCCCTCTCCACCACTGTGCTTGGTGTCCTCCAAAGCCCAGAGTTTCTCTGGTTGTATTTCTTCAGAGTAAGTTTCTTGTCTTCTACCAGAACAAGGCTGAGGTAGTGACGTGCCTTTGTGAGGTCTGGGAGGAGACCTTTGTTTTGCTCCTTATACAGACTGTTAACCAACCTCCTTCAGTTCTCTCCCTCGCTCCTACCTCCTGAGGGACCTGGTCCTTCCCACTCCTGAATTTTCTATAGCCCAGCAGTCGGGCAAACTGGCTTGCCTGTCTGCCTTCTCTGCAGGCACTCAGATGTCAGCTTTCTCCACCTGCTTGGGGGACTAACCACACATCCACTTAATTTCCAAAATTCTGTTGATGCTTCTTGTCTGCTGTTGTTGTTCCTATGGTTCTATTTGTCCTTGTGGGTTTCTCCCATTTTTATCCCTTACTGCTCATTTAGGGGTTTTGAGAGGGAGTGGATATAAACACAATCTGTCATGTTTAACCAGATGTTTTTATAATGCCATCTTAATGCTACCATGTTTTCCTCTGGTGCATACTTCCTCAGTGGTCAGGCATTTCAAAGCAACATCTGGCTGTCATTAAAGTACAAGATTCATTTTGCAAAAGATGTAGGATTCTAGGTTATGCTCTAATAAGAAGTAGGTCAATTACGTGAATCTTCAGTTTAGTTTCAGAAAGAAACACGGGTCAGCTTTCCTTCTTTTTTTTCTAGTTCTCTGTGTTTTGTTTTTTCTGTTTTTGTTTTTTAGTCATCATGGGTGTTGGACCCCTTCTGTCTCATGCTCAAACAGCTCCTGGTGCTCTGAACTGGAGATTCTCTTGGTTTCCACAACGAGAACCCTGCAGCAATTCAGCTTCCCAGGCCCTCTAAGGCAAGGGACAGCTTCTGGGAGAAGCATCTTTCCTGTTTCTAAATTTAAATTCCCCAGATAGTTACTCTGGCAGAGTTCTGACAGTTTCTGGTTGTTTTAAGAGTTGCGGTAGACAAGAATTTATTTAGGTAACAGGCTGAACCCTGAACTGTAAAATCCATAAAATCTAGCCACATACCCTCATTGAATTACAGTAGTCCCCTCCTTACCCATGGTTTGTTTTCTGTGTTTTCAGTTACCCATAGTCAACCATGGTCTGGAAGCACATGATCCTCCCCAGATTTCATCAGAAAGTCACAAGTAAGTAACATTACGTCACAATGCCTACATCATTCCCCTCATGTGCGCATCTTACCATCTCACATCATTGCAAGGAAAAGGGTGAGTACAGCACAATTTGTTATTTTGAAAAAGAGAGAGTCCATAGTCACAAAACTTTTATAGTAAATTGTAATTTTTCTATTATTAATTACAGCTGTTACTCTCTTACTGACCTTTTATAAGTTAAACTTTATCATAGGTATGTACATGTGAGAAAAAACAAGTACCTATAGGGTTCAGGACCATCTGTGGTTTTAGGCATCTGTTGGGGGTCGTGAGATCCATCCCCTGTGCATAAGGGGGGAATACTGTAGAATATGATGGTTCCATCCTAGTTGGGATATTTTATAATTAATTAGTGAAGATTTGGCCTCTTTTAGGGGTTAAAGAAAGACTCAAAGATGTAAAATATTCCCGGTACTTCCTCTTCAACTAAAATATTAACTTGATCAAAACCCAAAATGGGATTATTTTGAAGATAATTAAAAATAAAATTACTCCAGCTAACAGGTTAAATAATTCTGATAAGCCTTTCAGGATTTAACCTTGTTCAAAGGTAAACACTGAGTGGCACTGTACTGAAGAGACTGCTCTCTTTGGTTTAGTTTTGTTTCCTTGAAAGAGAATGTACAAAATTGGTAACTCACCTTCAAAATCTCTGAGGTCAAGGCTATCTCAAAACTACTTTTTGACATAGAACTGTAGGGTTTGGGTCAAGTATGTAGGCATGTGAGCAGACCCAAAGAGGCATCTTAAGGATGTTTCAGCTTTGTCTGAAAACATGTACTGCCTTTTCCACCCCCATGTCTACCTCCGTCTAATACTGAGGTGGCTTGCCACCTGGTCAGGGTACAAGTTGGGCTTTTACCTTATATAACAAAGTCCTGACTTTTCTTCCTTTATGTCTAGCATCTGAAACATGCAGAACTCCTTAAAAAAATAACCCAGTACACTTTTGCTTTCAGATGCTTGCAAATGATCTCAATTTTGAATGGTTCTCTGGATCATACAAAAGTTCAAATAATAACATTTGATATTTGAAAGAATCTGCCAAAGGTGCATCCTAACATTCTTTTCTATTGAGTTCCAAAAGCGAATTCGGGGACACAAGGCCTTTGAAATGCTCTCTGAAAAAGAGGCTCCATTTTCAGTTAAGTTTGGGAAAGCTGCATATTGCAATTCCTTTTGGGAGATTCATGATGCATATTTACCATATTAAAAGCTCTGAAAAGTTTCATGTAAATAAACCTATTTTAACTTTGTTCAACAGAAGTTAAAAAACATATTTGAATACAGAATCCTTTGTATGCAGTTTAGTCACTCATTTGGAAGGGGGTCAAGATTTGCCATCCCAAAATATGCCACTTTGGCATAAACATTATTTTGAGCGTTGGCTCATTCTACAAGAATTTCCGAAATTGCTACTACACGTGTAGTGTTTGTAGGGAATATGGAGGAAAAGAGGAAATACCCATGATATCCTAGAAAACCCAAAATGCCTCTGAGATATCTGGAAAACAACTACAACTAATCCCTTAAAAAGTAAGATCCACTCATGTAACAAAGCTGGAATCCTCAGCCACAGTGGGGCTGCTTCAAGTCCAGCACTGCCCAGAGGGACAGCTCCCTGGCTAGCAAAATCAGGGTGGAGTAGACACAATCCTGCCCTAGGGGAGAGGCCAGCATTCCCCTTGCACTATTGGGGGAATTATGCCATCGAATTTTGCAGGCTTCAGGTTCTTCAACTGAAAAGCAGGATGTTGCATTAGATAACTTATAAAAAGCAAGCCCGGGGATCCCTGGGTGGTGCAGCGGTTTGGCGCCTGCCTTTGGCCCAGGGCGCGATCCTGGAGACCCAGGATCGAATCCCACGTCAGGCTCCCGGTGCATGGAGCCTGCTTCTCCCTCTGCCTGTGTCTCTGCCTCTCTCTCTCTCTGTATGACTATTGTAAATAAATAAATAAAAAAAAATTAAAAAAAAAAAAAGCAAGCCCTAGGGGCAGGTCCTGGTGGCGCAGCGGTTTAGTGCCGCCTGCAGCCCGGGGTGTGATCCTGGAGACCCAGGATCGAGCCCCACGTCGGGCTTCCTGCATGGAGCCTGCTTCTCCCTCTGCCTGTGTCTCTGCCTCTCTCTCTTCGCTCTCTCTGAATGAATAAATAAATAAATAAATAAATATTTTTAAAAAAGCAAGCCCTAGGATTCTATTAAACAGTTTCTGATAATGAGCAAAAATTTAAAAATGTTATTTTAAAGGTTCTTTCCAATCCAAAGTACACATGCAACTAACAGCCACAATCTTTGATTTTCTTCTGATGACTACTCTTAAGGGAAGGGAGAGAAAACATTATTTCACTATCATGTGCCAGGCTTTGTGTTAGACTCTTGACATCCATTAAAAATAGGTATTTTAAAAGAACAATGATTTTACAGACCTATGATCTCTGCTTCTCTGAGGAATGCAATCAATGTTCATAGCTCTGCTAGGAGCCTGGCTTTGGTTGTAGGCAATGGAAGATGGTGCTAATAGGGATCTGTTAGACCAGTGCTGCTCAATGTACCCCCGTGTCCCAGCATGTCATCAGTTACCACGATCCCTGGGACAGTGATACCAGGTGAGGACATTTCTTGGGGGAAGGGAATACTCTGGACAAGGTCCCTTGAATTACATTGAGTAAACATCAAATATGCTTCCTATTTTCATTATCCTCTCTTAGATTATAGTTAGTGTAAGAGGAATGGCAAGATAAGAAAATGTATACTTAGTAAGGACACTTTTTTGACAGTTCAGGTTTACACAAGTTGAACCTAAGAGGATTAAAGAACTAAGGCCATTACTGGTCATAACTCAGTTACAAAAACAATGGCATTGAGTTCATGATTTATCATAATAGTGGGAAATGCATGTGATCAAATTAATAAGTAGCTCAAGCTAGAATAACATTGTGATGATACAGAAAGAAATGTTACTGTTTAGAGAAAGATCTAGTTAAGTAAAATGCTAGATTGGCTCAGTGATGTTGAGGTTTTACATTTGCACAAATAGTTGTAACTGTCTTTATTACTAAAAATCCTCTAGAAACATCATCTCATACTTGTAAATCTAAAATCTCCTACTACTTATTTCTTTCCCAAGAAATGTTTTGTAATACAATATTTGAAAAGTGAGGTTTCTTAGCTATATACCAAGCAAGTCACAACAGATTTAAAGTGGATGTCAATCAGAATGTTGACATAATTTTTCAACTAACTTCTCTAGAATCTATTATAAAAATAAGTTTATATTTTTATCAGTCATTTGTAATTCTTTTTTGTGAACTGTGCATTTCTATTCATTTTCTATTTTTGTTTTCATTGACTTAAATGAGCTATTTATAATTAAAAGGATCGTCCTTTTGTCATTGGTGTTTTTCATCCCAACATGCCAGTGATCTTCTGATACTCTTCATGGTATACTGCTATCCAGAAGTTGGTACCTAAATTCACTCACATGAATGATTTATGACAAAGTTCTAAAAGCAGAATTGCTGTTTTCAGCTGCCACACATTAAAGTTCCCATTTCCAAACTCTACCATGTGAATAGTTAAAAAGAATCAAGAAAATAGATAATATGTTGTTGCTATGATGAAAGTACTTTATGACTATTATTGAACTTTTTACAAATTCACTAGCTATTTGAATTTTTTTTTTGTGAAATATCTCTTCATTCCCTTTTTACTCATCATGTATTTATGATTTTACATAACAATTTGTAAGGGCTTTTTATATGTGAAATAAGTCAACCTTTTATTACATTTCCAAAGATTTCTTAGCATTTTACTTTTTATCATCTCCTGGCCACGGTTATTGGGTCAGGCCAATAAAACATGAGAAGAATTTTGGCATGTGGTTCTGAGGAAGGAAATTTCTCACTTTTCTGAGAAAACATTCAAGGACTCTTGAGAGTGACTCCCCTTGATCACAGAGAAGAGTGTGGTGGCTGAGACTGTTAGTGGTCATTCTGCAGCCACAAGGGGGAGCCACACTGAGACGGAAGATATGCCAAGAGAAGGTGGAGAAGAGGCTGGTCCTTAAATCCCTGTGACACATTACCTGCTGGTTTGAACTGCACTTTCTTCTGTTTTATTTTCCTCTCCCTCTTTCTTTCTCTTTTATACAATGGAACACATTGTGAAACAATGTGGTCTTTTTCTTTGCTATTTTTTTTTTTTTTTTTTTTTTTTTAGAAACAGCAGTTTTGCATGTTTATGTAGGGATCCTTATCAATTGCTGCCTTATGCTGCTAGGGTACTTAGAAAGGCCTTCTCTACTTCAAAATCAAGTATATGTCCATAAAATGATTTTGCTTTGTTAAAATGTAAGCTCTCTGGGAGGGTGGGGGAGGGGACTCAATCACAAGTGGAAGAGAGACTTTATCTTACAGTCACTTCACGAATGTCAGGACGTTGTGTCTATTCCAGTAGATTATCCATAATTAAAGATGTGTGGAATGTTCACTGAAGCTTTGGATTCTTTGCAATACAAATAAATTACCAGCTACAGCCAAGGATGACCCAGGAGAAATGTTCTATTGGGATCAAATTGGTAGGAGTGTATTGAAATTAAGTTAGTTCCTACCTGGGCAGGTACTAAGAATAGTTAATACTGGAAATCTGTATGATGATGTTTCCTCTGGAACAGTGGTATAAAAAGTCAGTGAGAAGTAATCAGGCGCGCACACACACACACGCGCGCACACACATATTACTTAACAGCAAAAGGCATAAAGTGTAGTGAAAAAGGTATATACTGGATCAAGGATGAGAAATCAGTAGTTTCATGCAAATTCAGAGCACACATATCTTGAATGCAGAGAACAAATCAGGCTGCTTTTTAGATGAGCACCAGCATTGAGACTGCCTAATGGCTCTCTCTGTATGTGAACCTTGGAAATATTTTAGGATCATCAAAATCTACCTCCTCCTCCTCCCCGTCCCATTCATCTCCACTGGCTTGTGATCAATATTTAATGGACTCTTCTATAGTTGCCCTGTAGGCATCTTTCCAGAGAACCCAAACCTAAATTCAGGCTGAAAACTTGCACAGACATAAACCCTGCTGCACTAAACGTTGAAGAAATGGATGTGTGCCAGCGACAAAAAGTGAGAGCAGCACAGGTACCATAGGGATGCTGTTTCAAGTGCTCTCCAGATGTTTAAGCCTTCTCTTGCTGCAGCTCCCTACATATGTATCTCTCTCTGCTTGAACCTTCCCTCCCCACACTCTTCCTAGGAGCACATTCTTCTCAACCGTTTGCTCTCAGCTTTGTCACAGCTACAGCAAGGTCTTCTCTGACCAGCCTATTGGAAACGTGTTTCTCTTGCACTCTGCATGACTGCCTCCCTTTCCTTCACAGCTGTACCCAATCAGTAATTATTTGCTGACTTACCTTTTTTTTTTTTTTTTAAGCTACTCTTCTTCAATTAGAATGTATGCTCTGTGAGGACATGGACTATTTCTATTATATTCATCGCAGCTTTTCCAGTGAGTACCTAGCAATCTGGCGAATAAACTAAATATCTTTTTTTGTAAGTTTTAAAAAAGACTTGCTTCTCTGTCATAAAGGCCCCAGAGGTGTTTTATATCCAAGAAAAGCTTAGTTACCTTAGGGTTAAACAGGCTCACTTAAAGGAAAGAGCTTATTCTGGTGCATAACTGTGAAGACGTGCCAGGCAAATTATGAAATGTTCAAGGAAGAGATACACAGGAGTTGCTGGGAAGTTCTTGAGTTCGTGTGGAATTTCAAAATCCCTGTTGATGGGCGAAGCAATGGTTCTAGAGCAGTCTCGCAGTCTAGCGTGAATAAGCATCAACCTAAGAAACTTGCCAATTTGCCAGTGAGTAACCCAATGCATGGAAAAGTCTGGTTCTCAGTGAATATTCCATATTCTTTTCACATTAAAAGAATTTCACTGAAAATATAAGGTCTATATCTTCAATCAGTTGGCTCTGTTATAGCTATGAAAATGCGGGTGTTCTAAATTAAATTCCTATTTCCCTGTTCATTCCAGTTACAAGATTTTTCATGAAAAATTCCCCCTTTGTCTTATTTTTCTCTTCCTGACAGAGGTCAACACCTCAGTGTTATTGCATTTTATCAAGTGACTAAGGAAAATATGATGCGTATCATATTCTCTCTCGAGGTCAGCAAGACTAAGAGTCCATAAACTCTATCTTGTATTATTTCTTTTCTCACTAGACCTGTGAGAATAATGATTCCTTTATTACTGGAATGAGAGGAAAGACCAAAAAAAAAAAAAAAAAGACCCCTAGACTTGGAAATTCTATTAAATTCAAATATACAAATATCATATACTGGTTTTCAAATTAACAAATATCAGATTCCAATTAATGCATAAAGAACCAACTCATGGTTAGATTACTTAGAAGATTCAAGCCCACAGGACAAAGATGACGAGAGAAGATACTATAATTACTATAGCTTTGGCTTTAACTCAGTAGCTGATGGGTATGCTCTAGTTCACTTCTTTTTGAGAGGCTATCCAGCAAATATTCTATTCTTCCAAAGGGGCAGAAAATCTTTGCTTCATTTTCATTATCTCCATGGAACCTACTGACTCACTACACTATAGCAAAGAGACTCCAGCAGAGTCTTAGGGTTTCCATGTCTAGGAGTTTACCACCTAAATAAAAAATCCCTAAGGACAAGTTCTTTAGGATCATCATATACAGGAATGTATTTATTTGACCAGAGTAAGGCCACAACAAATATAGCTCCTTAACTATCAAAGAACTATAGATAACGGTCTTTTTTTTTTAATTTTTTTTTTTTTTTTATTTACGATAGTCACAGACAGAGAGAGAGAGAGGCAGAGACACAGGCAGAGGGAGAAGCAGGCTCCATGCACCGGGAGCCCGACGTGGGACTCGATCCGGGGTCTCCAGGATCGCGCCCTGAGCCAAAGGCAGGCGCCAAACCGCTGCGCCACCCAGGGATCCCAGAAAACGGTCTTATTACTAAATAACTTTGCTTTTAATCCTGGATTTTATTCTCTCTCCCCAAATAAGTATATTACTAATTAGTTGTAAATTACTGTCACCTACAAAGAACAGCGTGATAGGTTATGTTATTACAGCAAATTTGATTCCTTCCCCCTTGACATACATGGGTCACCCCATTGATATAGCATGCTTTGGTCAATGGGATATAAATCCCTATGACCTGAACAGCTTGAAATGTCCTTGTGTGGTCAGCTTTGTGGTCAGGCCATTGCCATGAGAAGAACAGGCCTCAGAGATCTACCAACTTCAGAAAAATGAGTGACATGTGGAGCCAATCTACACTAAACCCACAGCCTGAAATGGGATAAGCCAAGAATGGCCAGCCAAGCCCCAAATGCATGAGGAAGAAACAAATTCTGACTCCTATATCCACTGAGTTTTAGGATGATGTGGCAGGCTGAAAAATGGACCCTGAAAAGATTTCTACCTCCTAAACCCTGGAACCTGTAAATATCACCTCATATGGCAAAAAAAAAAGAACTTCAATGATTTGATTAAGGATCTCAAAATACATAGATTATCCTAGATTATCTAGTTGGATCCTAAATGTGATCACGTATATCTTTATAAGAAGGCAGTAGGAGAGCTGAAGATCGAAGAGGAGGAGGTATTGTGATAGTGGATGCAGAGGTTGGAGCCACAAGCCATGGAATGCTGGCAGCTATCAGGTGCTGGAAGAGGCAAATAATAGATTATTGTCCCCTATGACCACCAGAGAGGGCACAGCCCTGGCAACACCCTGATTTAGACCCAGTGACACTAATCTCAGATTTCTGGCTTCTGGAACTGTAAGAGAATAAATGTGTTTTTAAGCCACCAAGAGTCTGTGATAATTTTTTATAGCAGTGCTAGGATGTTAATACAAGTGGTGTGTGGTAATAGTTAACTGATACATACCCAAACCAATACTACTACTAACATTAGTATTAATAACATCCATGTTAATAAGAATAGTGAACACATAGTATCTATGATGTGCTAGGCACTGTTGAAAGTATGCTGAATATTTTCATACTCAGTACCCATTTTCAGCATACTCAGTACTCACAAGCACAGTCTAATGTGGGTACCATGTTATTTTCCTTTTGTAGACGATGAGACTGAAGCTCAGAGAGGCCCAAGAGCATCCTCCTGTATCTGAAGCCAACAAGTATCTGCTGCTTAGGCAATAGTGGAGCCTAGGAATTACACAGAAGCGATGTTCTTCAGCTCTGGAAGCAGAGTTAAAATGTAAAGTAGTCTTTCCCGGTCAGGAGTACGTCTTATGACTACTAATTAATTACTCTGCTTGGTATTATGCAGTTATCTCATTTAAGTGCACATGACTAGATCTTAGGTATTAATAAATATCTCTGTTTTCATATAGAACCTAACTACTAGGAAACTTTATAAATCCTGAAGCACCTAGAATTGAGTGACGATAATGTAATTATGCTAGTGACAAATACCACCCAGTGCTATGGTGTACAGGACATTATGTTGGGGGCCCTGGGTAAAATTCGAACAAATGTAAGGACAAAGGACAATCTACTCGAGGAGATAAGACAAACGCGCAAAATTAACAGATGATCTACAGCCTATCAAAATTACAGTATTCAATGGGAATTTTTGAGCTTTCTTATAAATCATCTTGCTGAGAAGTTCTCTGCCCTGGCTTGCCATGGTATATCTTAGGCAGGACGTTCACATGTGCAACACACACCCAGGGGTTGTACAATCCCTCATGTGATTTTCTCACTCACAGAAGCAAGTATAAATCTTATAGAAATAACCTTGAATCAGCTCCTATTCATAAAATAATTATCTTCAATAACTTATTATTAGTAGCAAATTACTCATAATACACCTCATACCTGACTGTGATAGATGTGCCCATCTCCAACCCTACTGCTGTACAGAAAAAGGAAGAGATGACTTAAAGCTTCCACAAACCTACAACTAACAGCAGGCCCCCAGTTCCTGCCTCCCGTTGCTGTGATTGCCTCAGAGCTGTGGCCAAGTGACAAATGGGTTCTGGAGCAAGAAGTGAAGACGACTTTATTTAGACTGGTAGAGCCAAGAGGGCTTTAATGAGGATGGAGTGGAGAAGGGCACTGAAGGCACGGCCCACAGTACGTGTGAAAGCAGACAGGAGGAAAGTAAGGTCTGTTGGGGAGGTCCGTGAAGACAGCATGGGAGTTGTGCAGTGGTGTAGTATCATGGAAGGCGGAGCTGGTTGGAGCTAGACCCTAGAATAGAGTCTGATCTTGATTCTGTAGGTGATGGAAGGGTTTTTGAACAGAAGAACATCACTAAAACAGATACGTTGTACAGATGAGGGTCAAGGAGAGATGCCTGGAAGATCACACAGAAGTCCTTCTTTTTAAATAATTTTCTATCTTTCGCAATTAACTTGTATTACTTTAAAATAAAAACTGTTAATTAAAATTTGGAGTAGAAATCAATGTGATTATAGCTGCATGCTGTTTCTATTTATAATTCATTTAAAGTACAACAAACTTGTGAATAAAGTATTTTATAACCTGGGCTTGAATTACAAATCTTTGGGTCTTTGGTTCTCCGAACCAACATATTTTCTGAGTACTTGGTTTGTGTGAGTGTTTGTATCTGCACAAATACAATAAAACCAACTCAGGAGAGCTGACAACTAAAGATCTTAGTCTGAAATTAAATTTTCTTCAAAATACAGACTCTCATTGTAGTGCTGAGTCTGAACACATAGCGATGTTTGGCAACATTTTTTTCTGACAAAAACCATTGAATATAAATGGCCCTAAATTTCCCTTAGTAATGAATAAAGCCCCAAAATGGAATGCCTCATTAGTTCCTCCTCAGAGTATATAATGGGTGTGTGTATGGTTGGGGGGGGGGTGTTGATATTTCTAGAATTAACAATGTGGCTAAACAGGAATCATACTGAGCATCTTCTGAGACATCTATTTTCCCTTAACATTTATTGTAAACACTTTTGATGTTATTATTTTTTTTTACATTTTCATTGTTATGGCTGCTTAGTTTTCTATTGCATGGACGTACCATCATTCATATAACTAATTTCCTGACCTTTTTTTCCATTATTCTCCACTTTCATAAGGCATGTTGAAAATTCTTCCAACTAAGTTTTTACATAAATTCTTAAGAATCTCCTTAGTTAAGGGGCACCCAGGTGGTTCAGTGAAGTGTCCGACTCTGGATTTTGGTTCAGGTCATGATCTCAGGGTCTTGAGGTTCCACGCTCAGTGCAGTCTGCTTCTTTCCTTCTCTCTCTCCCTCTGCCCCCACCCCCGTGCACGCTCTCTAAAATAAATAAAATAAAAATATTTTTTAAAAAAGAGAATTTCCCTAGTCAAAATTTCTAGAAGTGTAACTGCTAGACTAGAAGCAAACTGATATTAAATACTTTTTGGAAACATATCGCTAAACTACCCTCCAGAAAGTTATCACCAATTTACTCTTCTGCCAATAGTACACATATCCTCAGCAACAATGAGTATGATTTTTTAGAAAAATCTTGAATCAGATGACAGGTTAAACAATGATGGCCATTTTTCTTTCTTTCTTCTTCTTCTTCTTTTTTTTTTTTTCAGGAAACTGATCACCCATAATTTTCAGCTCAATTTCTTAATGGTGTATTTATTTAAATTTTTTGGAAGGGCCTTTTGTCTATATTAAAGGTATTTATATTCTGCACCTGCTGAAATTTTTAAAAAATAGAGTTTAAAGTTTCCCCATAATGAGAAAAATGAATGCTCTAAATATAGGCAATAAGTAATGACACATTTCCCAGAACATGTTGAATATTTCATAAAACTGTTTTTTGGTTAGCAAAACTTAATTGTCCAAGAGGGCTGTGTTAAAATGTGCCATGATAAAGAATATGAATAATTACTGATACACTTGGATTTCTTGGTAGCAGTTATATACCTTTGCTATAGTAAGGAAAGGCGTAAAATAAACCTTGACTCTGCAGCCTTGACTCTGCAGCCCTCACACTTAACCCACATGTATTTTCATTATATACTTAACTTGCTATATAGGATACATTTTATCATCCATTAAGTATCTCAGCTTAATTAAGTATGTAGCAAAATTACGTAATTTAGAAAAGTCTTTAAAAGTCAGTTTTAAAAATCGTCTTGGGGGGAGAAGAATATCAGTGTTGTCACTAAGCAGTAAATGCCCATTACAATAAAACATTTTCATTGCTGTCTCTAATATTTGTTACCCATTATTTCCAAAAGAATCAGGGGGTGTTTACAGTAAAAATTACACAGACAATGGAGTCACCCAAGTAAGGATAAAAGGACAGCAAGGCAACGGGGCAGGGGTGTGGGTGGGAAGGGACACAGTCATGCTTGAAACCCCCAACTCAAATCTGAGCTGGGAGATTCCTGGCAGCAGCAGTGAATAAGAAACTGCGTGAGCTGCAGGGATTTCATTATTTAATAAGGTTAGAGATTAAAGTAAATACTTCCAGCACTTAAATAGGTTTTATTTCTAAATAATTTTTGTTGAGGAGGAAGAAAAATTAATTGCTCAGCCATGATTTAATGGTTTTGTTTGGCTTGGCTGTGCAAGTCTCTGGCTACCTGGGTGATACAGTTTTTCTCTGGGTTGAACACATCCTATTTGTAAGATCTTTCATTTGGGTCTGGGGCAGCAATCCTCACTGAATTGTTCAGAAGTTTTGTAATTTAATGTAAACATCTATTCACAGATAACTTCCCTTTCACTAATTAATTCCTTACAAAGAATCAATCTCTTGAGCTTCCAGCAATTAAAAAAGAAAAAGTGCAATGAAAAATGGAGCCAAGGGTTTTTTTCCCCTTCCTTTTTTTTTCTACCACCACCTATAGGGGCCAGAAAGTGTTGTCATGGAGACAACAGCTGCTGGGTTATGAGTGACAGGTCTCAAGAGAGAAGTGTCTTGGAAAGGGAACATCTCAAGTTAAAAAAAAAAGTGAGAGGAAAACCAATGCAAGCTCTTTTACTAAGCATAGCAGGGGAGCTCAGTTGAAAGGTGTATTTAAGCTAGCAAAGAATAAAAGCAACATTTCACCCTTTCTTTCACCTAACATAGGAAATGTTTTCCTTCCAAAGGGGAACAGATTCCTTTTAAGCAAGTCTCAAGCATATGTACATATCTTGGCATAATTACATTTTAAAATTGGGATTCACACTGATGCACCAAATTGGTTGCCTTAGTAATGAGATATCACCCGGGCAACGGATTTGCTGCTCTTTCAGGAGAGCAAATCATCTGCTTCCAACTTATGGGGGAGCAGGCTGGGGAAGGGGTGGCAAGGGTTTCTTACTGGCAGTATCTGAGAGGAGATAAATAAGAAACAAATTATTTTTGACATGTCACCATTACTTTCCAAATATGCTTTTTATCTTTTTTATTCATCAGTTAGGTGGGAGGAGAGAAAAGGGAAGCTAAAAGGAAGGGGGTACAGAAAGAGGGAGGAAGGGAAAGGGAAAGGAAAGGGGGAGGGAAGGGGAGAGGGAAGGAGGGAGGGAGAGAGGGAGGAAGGGAAAAGAATGTTCTCTTGTTCTGCTAAATTTCTGAAGCATTTTATTGTTCTAAGAGGCCTTTGCATTTGCCTCTATGTAAATACTAAGCGGCATCAGTTACTGACTTATATTATAAACCAACATAAATTTTCTTCACAAGAGTAAAATAAATGACTTATACACAGTAATGCTACTGTGACAGTGCTGCTTAGTAACATACACGAGGTAAGACTTCAGTGTTCAGTACTCATTTATGAAATGTCTTACACATGATAAACACTCCCTGGTTTCTTCATTATGAACATACCTCTTTTCCTATACCCATCTTATCAGCTACCAATAAATGTTCAATATACTTTCTTACCTGAGGATTCTGGTACTTGGTTTGTGTTTCTTCTGCTTTCATCTGGGTCAACTTTACCATGATGGTTATTAATAAACCAATGATCTCCTAATTGCGACATTAAGGAGGGGCTTCTCAACCCTTGTTTTGCTGGACATTTCTATGTTTGATACTCATCATTCCTTCTCACTTAAAATTTGCTACTTCTCTTGCTTCTTGATTCATATGTATAATCCTGACTTGAAAATCTCCTAGACACCTTAAACATATCATGGCTCAAACTATTACTTTCCTCCACATATGTTCCTGTACCCTCCATCTCTTTGTTAGTGATTAGTGATACCAGCTATGCAGGAACCTAAGTTGGAAACCTGGGAATCACTGATTCTTGGCTTTTATCAGTCTCCCATTCCAACAACTATCATGATCTGTTTTTTTTTTTTTTTTTTTGTAAGTAAGCTCTGTGTTCAATGTGGGGCTTGATTGAACTCATGACCCTGAGATTAAGAATCATATGTTTTACTGACTGAGCCAGTCAGATGTCCCTTTGGTTTGCTAATTTTAACTTCTAAGTATTTCTCAAATTTCTCCCCATCTCAATTACCATTGCTTTGATTGAGGGCCCCATTTGCTTTCCCCTAGATTATAGCAACAGGTTCTTATTGGCCATCCTAGCTCTAGTGTTGGCTTTTTTTTTTTTTTTTTTTTTTTTGTAGACTCCACTCCAGTGTGGAGGCCAATGCTGGGCTTGAACTCACAACCTTGAGATCAAGACCTGAGCTGAGATCAAGAGTTGGATGCTTAATGGACTGAGCCACCCAGGCGTCCTTCCATTCTTGACTTCTAATCTCCCTTTAATATGGACCTATCTAGAACTCAAAAACTGACCACATCAATTCTCTCTCTTAAACTTTTCAGTGGGACTTCTGACTATAGGAAGAATGTGGCAGAAGAGACAACCTGACATGCCTGCTGCCAGGAAGATCCCTATGTGCATCTGAGCTTGCAAGAGAGTAAAGGACTGACTCAAGTGTCAATATTAGATTGGTCAAAATGAAAAATTCTGAGAATGCAAATTGTTGATAAGGATAGGGAACAATAAAAACTACCACACATTTCAGGATAAGTTTAAGTGGGGACAGTTATTTTGGAAAGCAACTGGACAGTTTTAAGTAAACTCTGAAAATGTGTTGACTAAAACCTAGCATTTGCAGTGTGTGGTATGTTCCCAAGAGAATCAGTTCTTAGGATATGGCCTGGGGAAACTTGAACATTGCCAAGACCCTTTCAAGGGAGTTTCAAGAGAAAAACTAATTCCATAATAAAACCAGCAAGTTATTTACCTTTGTTAATTTTCATGCTCTCACTAATCTACAGTGGAGTTTTCCAGAGGCTAGATTACATGTGATGACATCACTACCAGCAAATGGAGTGTGAGCTGGTATATTTTTAAATTTTCTAAGGTGAGCTTTTGGGGGTGGGGGGTCCCTCAAAATTTGAGAGTAGCTGCCCCACAGAGACTCAGTCACTTGTAAAAAGGAAACGTACAAAAATATTCAGTGTAGCATTAATTAGAATGATAAAAAATTGAAAAACTAAGTATTATTAGGAAAATTAATGACTCTTTAATAATGAAATGGCGTAAAGAAGTAAAAGTAAATAAACTAGAGCTATCATTATGGACCCAGAAAAATTTGAGAAAACATGCTGAGTGAAAGAAATCGTGTTGCAGAAGACTTTGCATAGTGCACTGTGGTAGCAGAGTATCACAAGCCATGACAAAAAATGTATAGTCAAATCAGAGGCTGTCAGCCTCGAACAGAGGTTATTAATGAGGAACCATGACAGAATGGGAGCTTGTTGATCCTGGTGCTTTGAGAAGACAAGCCCTGAGCTAGCTCTTTACATCTTGTTAGGTAAACAAGAGAAAGGGTAGTAAATATTTATATACCTGGTATAAAATTCAAGCTAAATCTAAATTTAATCCTGCCATTGCAGGTTGCACTGCAGCCATGTATGATTTTCCAGTAAAATGTAAATCTAACAGAGTGGTTCTCAAACTTTTTTAGTACCTTTTCTTCCTGAAAGCCGTCTGTTCTCGGCCTAGGTAGTTCAGGGTCTCCCCTCTGAGCCCACCTGGCAATGATTCCACACCCCAGAGTGTCTCAATTACACCATTCCCCTGGTTGGAGTGTGAGCACATCTCCCTTCTCACTAGGTTGTCAGCTTCTCCTGGGTAGAACACTGTTCATTTTTATATCCCTATTTAGTAATGAATGAACAAACTCGATTTATAACTTCGTTAAAAATGCATATGAGCACTCTTCTCCCACACAGCAACATCTCACAGTGTTGGGAAAGACACGTGCTACCTGCTTCTTGCGTATACTGAACAGACATATAGTCAATGACCACCATTCGATCAAAGGCATATTTTTTTCTTTAGTCCTTTCAACAGTTTAGTCAAGGTCAAGTGGCATATTTTGACCAGAAATATTCCCCATGAATGAAGCAATGAATAACTGATTCTGGAAGCCACAATATCCTCCCCTCCTTCCTGTAAGTAAGCTGATGCTTTATCTATAGTCATCCTAACACATCTTTCCCAACCTACTCAGAGGTCAAAAATCACCTTTACCAAAACAAATAAAAATTTCTTCTCCTAGAGCCTATATTCTCAGTAAAACAGAGTCACTGATTACTTTTTTCATTACTGTACATACTTATGTCAAGAACTGATTCATCCTTTCAACATGTGTTTCTTTCCAATTGTAGTCAAAATGTATATTAGTTCACATACTTAGTAGTAAATGACTCAGACATCACTCTATGTCTACTAATGCCCTTTAATAAAGGAATTTTGCCAAATCATATTTTTCTTCCTCTCTGACCATGATGCCACCATCATTTTTATAAACTTTTCTTCAACAGTGGAAGTCGTACCTGTTTTTCCTACAAGGAGGACACTCTAGAAAATGCCACTGTGGTGAAAGAGAACAGTGGTTAAGAGTGTGTGCAGACGGCTGGCCTATGAGCGGCAGGTCCCAGCTCTGGCATTCACCATCCATGTAACCTCCAGGGAGATACTCAGGCACTCAGTGGCTTTAGTTCCCTTTCCTACTAAATGAAAATACTAGACACTCATTATATGTAGCAAGTGCCCCAAACACTGCCTGTCCCTTAGCAAAGATTAGCTACTGCATTAGCAAATCCTTTTACTTTACTTTTATTTATTTATTTATTTATTTTTTAAACTTTAAAGGCAAGGGGTGCCTGGGTGGCTCAGACGGTTAAACAAATGCCTTTGGCTCAGGTTATGATCCCCATGTCAGGCTCCTTGCTCAGGAGGGAGTCTGCTTCTCCTCCTCTCTCTGCCTATCCCCCAACTCACGCTTACTCTCTCTCAAAAGAAAAAAAAATGCCACAAAACTTTTTTTTTTTTTTTGCTACAAAACTTTAAGGGCAAAAGTAATCAATTTTCTATGAGAGATTATTATTTTGATTTTAGTCTGAGAAAGAAAACACTTGACTGCTTTCACAAAGAAGTCAATAAGCTTTGTTTGAAAATGATGTGAAAGCCCCCATGGCTTCATGCTGCTCCGTGACAATGTTTCACAAAAAATGACACATCAGGGAATAGGGGCAAATGAAAAACTAAGCCAATAGGATCTAATTTTCAGATAATGATTCTATTCACACTTTTCTTTTGGCTGATTTACAAAATTATTATACTCAGGTCTATGCTAACCTTTGAGACTATTTATAATTAATAGCTATGATAGTATTCTCAGTTTTAGAAATTACTTTTTTTACTCTATGTTTATGTTTTAATGAATTACTTTTAATCTTTCACAAGATCTTTCTAAATTACCCAACCATAATATGTAATATTATAATATACTATAATATAACCCCACCCATAAAAATATAAAGTGCAAATTTAGCAAGTAAGTACACGAATATACAAATAATAATATAGTTAGTTAGGACCAACCATGGCAGTCCTTATGATACTTGAGCTGCCTTTAAAACATACTATTTTTAAAGATGAAATGTCACTGAAAATCACAATATGTTAAAGACTAATGTATTCCATTCTCAAAGATGCCTCAGCTTCAGGGCTCCTACCCGTAACAATCTGTGAAAAGACATTTCTAAGTCAATGGGGAACAATAAACACAAACTACATATTAGGTGATGTTAAGGAACTATTATTAATTTTAAGTGGTATGAGAGTGACACGCCAAAGTCCTTATCCATAGAGATTATAATGGTATGTAAGGGTAAAATGATAGTAGAGCTGGGATCTCCTTTGAAAAAACATGAACCCAAACCAAATCAACATCCATAAAAGCATGAGGTAAGTACTAGGCAGTACTGAAGCAGAGCATAGTTGTTGAAGCTGAGATAAGGGAACAAAGGAACTCTTCTTTCTACATTTGCAAGTATTTGCAATGTTTCATAATAAAAATGTCCAAAAAGAGAGAGAAAATATACCTTCTTTCAAGTTATACACCCCCCATTGATGGACTGTCTACTAGGCCCCCCAAATTTAATAAGTTCCAGAAACTAGAGTTTTGTATACCTAACATTCCATGATCATAATGCAGTAAAACTAAAAATCACTAACAAACTAAAAAATGAAATAAAACATGAATTGCCTGGTAATGATTTTTAAAATATTTTTAAATAGTCAACAGATTCATGAAGAGATGCTCAACATCACTTATCATTGGGGAAATGCAAATCAAAATCACAATGAGGTATATCACCTTGCACCTGTCAGAATGGCCAGAATCAAAAGACAAGAAATAATAAGTGTTGATGAGGATGTGGAGAAAAGAAAATCCCTGTGCACTGTTGGTGGGAATGCAAACTGGAGCAACCACGGTGGAAGACAGTATGGAGGCTCCTCAAAAAATTAAAAATAAAAATACCATATGATCCAATAATTCCACTACCAGGTATTTACCCAAAGGAAATGAAAACACTAATTTGAAAAGATACATGCAAACCTATGTTTATAGCAGCATTATTTACAATAGTCAAGATATGGAAGCAACCCAAGTGTCCATCAATAGAGGAATATATAAAGAGGATGTGGAATGCATACACACTGGAATATTACTCAGCCATAAAAAGGATGAGCTCTTGCTGTTTGTGCCAACATATATGGACCTAGATGATATTATGGTACCTGAAATAAGCTGGAGAAAGACAAATATTGCATGATTTCATCTATATTTGGAATCTTAAAAAAAAAAACAAAACAGAAACAGAACCATGAATTTGATGGTTGCCAAAGGGGAGAGAGATAGGGAGATGGGCAGAATGGGTGAAGAAGAGTGAGAGACACATGTTTCTACGTATGGAATGACTAAATTGCAAGGATAAAAGGTACAGCATAAGGAATATACTCAATAATATTGTGCTAGTGTTCTACAGTGAGAGATGGTATCTACACTTGTGGGGAGGACAGCACAGCATATAGACTTGTCAAATCAATACCCTGTACCCCCAAAACTAATGTAACATTGTGTACAATTATCTCTCAACTAAGAAAAATAAATAATAAACATTTAAATTGGAAAAAATTTTATTTTTTTATTTTTTAAAAGATATTTTATTTATTTATGAGAGACAGAGAGAGAGAGAGACAATCAGAGACATAGGCAGAGGGAGAAGCAGGCTTCTTTTAGGGAGCCCAATGTGAGACTCAATCCCCAGACATGGGATCATGCCCTTAGCTGAAGGCAGATGCTCAACCACTGAGCTACCCAGGTGTCCTGGAAAAAAAATTTTAACAATTTTTTGGGAAAGAGAAAATCTAAACATAAAAATATTTAAATGATAATATATCAGGTCTTACAGACACAGCAAAAGTAGTTCTAAAAACACATTTCATATCCATTATTAATAAATGTGAAAGAAAAAAAATGCATGAAGCATCCAATGCTAGAAGTCAGAGAAAAGATAATCTCCTGCTTGTTTCTGCTTTTTCCATTCCAAAAGAAGGAACTGATGAAGATAAAAAGTAAAGTTAATAAGTTAGAAATTAAAAAATGGTGGAATGAATAAGTCAGAGAGCTGGTTAATTAAGAAAAAAAAAACCAGTAAAATGCACCATTAACTAAAGTTGATAAAGAAAAACGAGAGTGAGTACAAATCAAATACACAAAATAAGAAATAAGAAGGAATGACTAAAGACACAGGGGAAATGAAAAGAAACATAAAAGATTACTTTGTTCAATTCTATTCAATTAAATTTGAGAACCTGTATGATTTTCTAGGAAAATATAAACCACCCAAACTGATTCCATGCATAATACTAAATAAGAACACATCAATTGTTATGAAGAGCTAGAGAAAGTTGTTTAAAAGTTACGATCCATGGGGCAGCCCAGGTGACTCAGCGGTTTAGCAACGCCTTTAGCCCAGGGCCTGATCCTGGAGACCTGGGATCGAGTCCCACATCAGGCTCCCTGCGTGGAGCCTGCTTCTCTCTCTGCCTGTGTCTCTGCCTCTTTCTCTCTCTCTCTCTCTCTGTCTCTCATGAATAATACAATCTTAAAAAAAAAAAAAGTTACCATCCAACAAATACCCCCTCTTACATGTCTTCACAGGGAAATTCAACCCGAATAGATTAACTCCTATGCTATTAGACTGTTCCAAAATATGGGAAAAGAAGGTTATCTTGCTGAGGCAAACACAATATTGACACTGAATTGATTAGTACAATTCTCAGAATTGATAGCTCAAAAGAGAAAAAAAATTACATGAGCATCTTGATCCCTACAAAGAAGTAATTCTATTTAGTTTGACATCTATTCTTTTTTAAAAAAAATCTATTTTTGATTTTGAAATACTATTCTTTTTTTTTTAAGATTTTGATTCATGAGAGACACAGAGAGAGAGAGAGAGAGAGAGAGAGAGAGAGAGAGAGAGGGGCAGAGACATAGGCAGAGGGAGAAGCAGGCTCCATGCAGGGAGCCCAACGTGGACTCGACTCCGGGTCTCCAGGATTACGCTCTGGGCTGAAGGCAGCACTAAACCACTGAGCCACCCAGACTGCCCGAAAGTACTGTTCTTAACAGAATGGGAAATAGATGGATACCTCCTTAATGTGCTCAAATGTATCTACTTCATAGCATGCATAAATAAAACTCACTAGAAGCCTTCTCAGTAAATTCAGGAACATTTGAAGGATGTCCAGTATCACCACCCTAAGAAATTTCACAAGGGAGGCTTTACAGCAGTGTGGTCCCCTCCCCAAAACATGATTGCCAGTTTGAGGGCAGTGGCCCAGAAGTACTGAAATAAGAACAAGAAGAAATTTTCCCATGTGCCATCTGAAAAGCATGCTGAATCTTCAATGCTTCTGTATACTTTTAACCAAACATTATATACAACATGCTTAAATACTGCGGGTGTATTGATAAAAATAGGTAGCCTTATTTTTGTATAATATTCTCACAGTATCAGTTTGTCAGCAGAATGACAAATATATTTTGAAATTAAAAAAGAAAGATTTTATTTATTTACTCATGAGAGACACACAGAGAGGCAGAGATAGAAGCAGAAGGAGAAGCAGGTTCTCCGCAAGGAGCCTGGTGTTAGATCTGACCCCAGACCTCAGGATCATGACCTGAGCCAAAGACACTCAACCACTGAGCCACCCAGGCATCCCTTATTTTGAATTTTTAAAAAAGATCACCAACTCCCCTATAATTCTCTCCTGAACTCCACGTAAAATTGGAAACAATCACACATGAATTAAGCCCACATTTTGAATATTTTCTCTTACTAGCTTGAGGGCCTTTTCCTCCTTCCTCAGCTTTATCATAACCTCTTTCTCACACTCCTTATTTTCCACCCTTTTTCTCCAGTCATTCCTTTGTTCCCCCATATCTGGCTTATGAAATTGTGCCAAGTTTGCTATGGCCTAATAATCAAACCACTACCATATTTGAATCAGGAAGCTACCAGACAAGTAAAAATAAAACTCTGGGAGCCTCTGGACCATACGAGGCCAACAGATCTGAATACTTAGAGTGTGAAGCTTCTAGTATTTCCAACCTAAACATGTCTATAGTTTCACAAGAGAAATTTACCAACTGACTTTAGACTCAAACTTGACTGTGGACTCCACAGTTCCTAGTGCCATGGGTGCTACAAGTTCTGGGCCACATATAGGATGAAATAAAAGCTGGAAAACTCATAGCATGTAGTGTGAAGCAAGTCAGGGGGCTAGCATGATTTAAATTTCCAAAGGACTGGCAGCTGTCGCATTTGTGAGCTTAAATGCAATCACAGGGTACCCACAAACTGCTTGGAGGAAAATGATTAAAGCTTTAAGATACTACTTTAAGAGAGAAGGTCTATGTTTAGTAGCCTTCAGGATGTGACATAAGAAGGGCCTTGACCTCTTAACTACACTATAGCACACTGGAAAGGATAATTCTATTCCTAGAGCTAGGATCAAAGCTGTGTGATCTGAAACAGTCCCAGTATGTCATATGGTGACTAATTAAGTTCTCTATTTACAATCAACTATAGATACCCTTTAAGAAAGGGCTATTTTCCCAAATGAAGATGAATTCAAAAAAGCACCTATCTGTCCTATAGATGGGTCAAGAAACCCATTCTTCAAATCCATTAACCTATTCCAAATTTGTTAATGGCCACACAAAAGAGAATCTTCCCTCATATTTTCTATTTCCCTTTGAGAATCCATCTTTCATATCATCTTATATGACAGTTTTGATCTTGGCCTGATCAAAGTGACAGTGTCACTCCTTAAAGTAAAAACATAAATTTAAAACTATATACGTACCAAAAAGGGAGAGTTTCTTGAGAGGATCCATTACCCATTCCTTTCCCAAGACAGCAACATATTTTAAACAGAATGTGTACAGAATATTAGAGAATCATGATTCTTTGTAATGCATCTGGTGTGATATTTTCATAAAAAATTTTATTAGAAATTATTGTCTTCCTCAAGGTTTCCCCAACTATGCAACAAATGAATGTCTTATTTTCTGAGAATTAATGAACATAATACATAGAAGACAAATGATAAAAAAGCCAAAACCAGTCAAGTCCAAGTTGAAAAAGGAAAAAGGCTACAAAAAAACCAACTTGACAGATTAGCCTCACAACACACTTACTCATTACACACGTCAACTCAGCCCCACGTGCTGCTGAGCTGACTACTGATCTCTCAGCACCTCCTTGCTTAAAGCTATAATTGAGAAAACTTTAAATAGTTCTTCAGTGCTGCCTAGAAACACCATCTTATCCGATTTCTCATTCAAATGTGATGTAAGGAACACACACAGACTCATATGTAGAGGGTAAGTGAAGCAATTATGTATTATGAAAGGAACAGAAGTATGGTCTTAAAAAAATCTCACTGGCTATCCCGATTCATTTCTTTTAGACATAAAAAATGTGTACACAACAATTGGGGTTTTGTATAAAAGCTCTTTTCAATATTCAGGCAAAACATTCAGGTTTTAGGTCATTCAGAAAGGGTGTTTATAAGAATAAAAATATCTAGTGCTTCAGTGAGTAGTCCAGCTCTTTCATGCATCAGCTGGTGGGAGCATAAATTGGTCCAATCTTTCCAGAAGCTGTATGACAATGGGTACAGAAAATCTTAAAAGTGTGTATCTTTTAAACCAAAAATTTCTGTCTGAGAATTTATTATAAGAAAATAATCAAGGATAATGACATGTGCTTACAAGTAGTAATAACAGTATGAGTAGTAATGACAATAGCTAATATGTATTGAACTCTGGGTTAGGCACGGCTCTAGATAAGCAGAGCTGTGCACTGTAGTGGGACCTACAGAATGAAAAACAAGAAAAACCTAAACATCCAGTGATAGCAGATTGACTAAGGAAGCTCTAATAAATCAAATTAAGGACAAAGAAGGCTCTTATAAATACACAAATAATGTTTACTCATGTAAAGATTGGACAAAAAAGTATTACATAACTAGGTGACATGATTTCATTTATATTTAATATAAAAATTGTATTTTAAAGCTATAAAATTATTTGTATATTTTTCATTTTTCTGCATGAATTTGTATTGCTACTACTTAGGTACTACAAAACTAATAAAAGTCTTTGAACTCTAGATGATTCCTTTTTCTTTTTGAAGGACTTATCTATTCATTTTAGAGAGAGAGCAAGTGAGCAAGAAAGCAAGCACAGGGCCGAGGGAGAGGGAGAGAGAATCTCAAGCAGACTCTGCACTGAGCATGGAGCCAGCATGGGGTGCAATCCCACGACCCTGAGATCATGACCTAAGTTGAAACCAAAAGTTGGATGCTTAATGGACTGAACCACCTAGGCACTCCTAAGATGGTTATTTCTTGTTTAAAGATTTATTTATTCATTTGAGAGGGGGTAGGATGGGGTAGAAGGAGAGTCTTAGGCAGACTCTGTAGTTAGTGTGGAACCTGACATAATCAATCCCAGAACTCCAGAGATTACAACCTAAACTGAAACTAAGAGTTGGACATTCCACTGACTGTGCATCTAGGTGCCCCTAGGATGGTCTTTCTTTAAAAAACAAACAAATCAACAACAACATCAAAAACGCCCCAAAAAACCAACATATTTGTAACAATTTCATAATCTCCTAAAATGCCAAGCATATGACCAAGTATATAAAGATGAACAAGATACACTAAACAAATTATCTGTAATTCTTGATACTGAATACTTAGAGGTTTATATAGTTACAGTGTGGAAATACACACTTTTTTATGAATCAGAAAGTAATCCAATTTGTATCTTTTCTGTAATCTCTGGTTTTGCAGTTTGTTCCTCTAAGAATAACAATTTTGGAGGTTCTGGTTTTAGTTAACATAATTGATTTTGCCACTTCCAACTTGCCGTTAAATCTCTCTGGAGGTACAGAAAAGGTGAGATAATAACCTGAAAGCTAGGTTCTCACACGTTAGAACCTGTAACACAGTATGATATTGGCATAGGAATTGCCAAAGGAATAAAATGGTAAGTCCTGAAAATAGACTCAAGTATATATGGGAATTTATTGTTAGACAAAAGCAGACTTTTAATTTAGTGGAAAAAAGAAGAATTTTTAAATAAACTGAATTAGAATAGCTTGCTTTTAACTTGGAACAACAGAGTTGGACCCTTATATAATACCAATTATAAAAACTAAATCCCGGATCCATAACTTTCTTGAAGAAACTCAAAGATCAAAGAAAAAAAGATAAGAAATATTAAGTGGAAAATTTCATGTCAAAGAGTATATTTTAAATGGATTCAAATGACAAATGATAGCTTAGGAAAAATAATTGCAATACATAAAGAGATAACAGCTCCCACAAGTTCATAAGAAAAAGACAAACAACCCAAGAGAAAAATGGGCCACGGATACAAATAAGCAAATAACTGAAGAGGCAATCCAAAAAGGACAATAAACATACCCTCATGAAGAGTCATGGGAATACAAAATTAAAGTAGACATGAGTTACTACTTCTTACTCATAAGAATGGAAAGAGTCCAAAAGCCTGGTAAAAGTCACTGTAGTTAAAAAAACATTAGGGAAAAGAAGTTCACTTATGTTGTGGGCTACACAACGTGAACTGTTAGTATGTATGATGATTACAAACATGTACACCCTTCAAGCAATAATCTTTCTCATGGGAATCCAGTGCATAGAATGAAGGCTTTAGCACAGAAGTATCTAGTACACAGGATGAAGTATTCCTACATGTATAAGGAAGTCAATTAAAGTTATGGGAAGATAGTGGGAGTATATAGAAAGGAGTTAACACAGCAGGCCTGAGACTGTATCCTTAGAAAAGCCTGATTCCAAAGTTGGCCCTTGGCCAGTGTCTGCAAACTTGACTGGGTAGTTTTATATGCTGATATAAAACCTTCCGTAAATGATAAGAGTGGCTCTATTTGGTTATATTGCTTGTGCAAACAACAGGATTTATGCTGCATATCTGATTTCCTTCTCAAGTCTGGGATTTCAGCACATGTTAGTCAGAGGGTGCCTACATAACCAATCCCCAGTAAAAACTTTGAGCACTGAGTCTCTAATGATCTCCCCTGGTAGACAGCACTTAGCACGTGTTGTCACAATTCATTTCTGAAGGAATTAAGCATGTCCTATGCAACTCCACTGGGAGAGAACTCTTGGAAGCTCGTTCCTGGTTTCCTCCAGATTTTGCCCCATGTGCCTTTTCCCTTTGCTGATTTTGCTTTGTATCCTTTTGCGGTAATAAATTTAATTCATGAGTACAACTATATGCTGAGCCCTGTGAATCCTTCTGGTGAATTACCAAAATTGGAAGTGGTCTTAGGGACTCTTTGACATACGTGGCAGGACGAGATGTGGGCAGAGAAGGTAAATATTGGAAAAAGAGTAACAAAATCTTATTTAAAAAAAAAGAGAAATGTGCTCATAAAAAAAATCACCACACGAATTATCTCATTTATATCATAGTACATGTTGATATGCGCAGAAAGATATTAGAAAGGATGACCACCACAACGTTAATGGCTTGTGATCTCTGGATGGTGGGATTTTAGGTGATTTTCCATGGTTTCTCTTACACTTTTCTATATGATTTGAATTTGTTTTTGCAATAAGTAATGCTTTAATTGTATAATCATACAATTAAAAAAGATAAAGCTATTTTTAATTTAAAAAGGAAAAATAAAAGTCAATTTTTGGAGATTCTGGTTTAAGATAGCATTTTCTGGGATGCCTGGGGGGCTCAGCGGCTGAGCCTTGCCTTTGGCTCAGGGCATGATCCCGGAATCCCTGGATCAAGTCCCACATCGGGCTCCCTGCATGGAGCCTGCTTCTCCCTCTACCTATGTCTCTGCCTCTCCCTTTCTCTCTCTCATGAATAAATAAATAAAATCTTAAAAAAAAAAAAAAGCATCTCTTGATGCTGCCTCCCCTAACTTCCTGTTCCATTTCTGTAAGGTTACAGAAGAAAATAAAAATAAACAGCACATGAAAAGGTATGTGACTAATGACCTATTCCTAGAAGCTGAGAGAAATTTCCAATAATTTTATGGCCCGTGGAGTTGATTTAAAGAACAAATCATTAGATCACCTATAGTCTGCCTGAGAATTCAGAGGAAAATCCTTATTTTATTTCCTGCTCCACTGCTTTATGGTTCAGAAATTCAAGATCTACAACACTGAGCAGACTGGACAGCTCTTCTCCCATGGCTTAGGTGATAGCTTTTGAAGTAGACATCCTTTCTCCTTTAGCATCTCCCTTTTCTAAATAGAAATCATGATTTCTCACCAGAAGGAAAGCAGAGGTGCTGTAGAGAGGACAGAGAAAGGAAGAACTGTAGTAGGTGTGCATACCTACTATGCAAGAGTTGGCTCACGGGGCTGGGCATGCAATCTATGACTAGCAGAGCTGTAAGATGAAAGCCTGTGGGACGCGTCAACTGTGGAGGAAGCGAACAAACTGCGACAGGAGATGTAAGAACAGGATTCTACCAGCAACAACGTGGACAGAAAGTTCAAGGTAGGCAACTATACAATGTATTATCCATAATTATCCATATCAAAAGTGACACTTTTGAGAGCAAAAGGGGTACGAGAGACAACAGTCATAAACCAGGACTGTACCAAATGAACGGGGAGGGAGGGTCACTCTCGTCAGGGCCAAACCCTGAGCCTGTGTCAATCTCTTCAAGGGGTATAAAGAAGAAAAGCAAAGTTTTGGATCTGCCAAAAGAACAACAGCAAAATACCATTGGTAAGTATTGAAGATCAAAATAAAGGATTTGAATATATGGAAGAACAGATATGTGAAAATAATTCACCATGGCAAACAGAAAACAGACACCCAACCTGCGTAAAACAGAACTGAGCAAAAGCAATACAAAAAAACTCAGTTAAGAGAAGGAAATTGTCTCAGGATGAAATAGAATTTAGTACTCCATTTTGAGAGATTTTCCGAAGTTCTTGAAAAAAATAAATAAAAGAGACCAAAACTTAGAAACAATTGGAAGGGAAGAAAAAAAAAAGTTCATTATTTGCACATGATATAATCACTTCCCCAGAAAAACTAACAATCAACAAGGTCTCACTCTGGATACAGGTAAGTCAACAGAAGCCCGTATTATTTCTCTGTATCAACACCAGGATATAGAATAAAAAATTCATAGCAGTAACAAAAACAATAAGGAATTAACCATGAATTGACCCTGAAGGCCTTTCTAAATCTAAAGGTCAAAGAATTGATTTAAATAAGCCTATTCTGTACTCTTCAGATGATTTAATATTGTAAAAATGTTAATTCTTTCAAATTAATCTATAAATTCAATGCAATCCTAATAAAAATTATTGTTGAATTTAATGAACCCAATAAACACACATTAACATTTATGTTGCATAATAAGGTATATATGTAAATTAATCCACCTTCATAAAGAGTAAGAAAAAGATGACTTCTCCTACTAAACACTAAGACATACTGTAATAAAAACAATGTGGCATCATTGTAAAAAAATGGCAATGGTATAAATAAACATTCGGAGACAGAATATATACACATGACAACATATGATAAATGTGGCACCACAAATCAAACTGAAAAGGACATATTGTTTAGTAGATGGTACTGAGAAAATGGTTCACCATATAGAATAAAATTGGATTCCTGTGCAAAACCACATATATAGGTAGGTTCTAAATGGATTCAAGACTTAAATGTGGAAGATGAAAGTATACAGTTCAGAGGAGAAAACAGAGGCTAGTATCTTTGTGACCTGAGGACAAGGAAAGCCCTGTCCAACAAAATTTAAGACGAAGACGAAGAATTGAAGAATTTGATGATGTCAAAATTAAGGATTCTCTTCAGGGCTCCTGGGTGGCTCAGTCATTGGGCATTCAACTCTTGGTTTATGCTCAGGTTATGATCTCAGGGTTGTGAGATCAAGCCCTGTGTCAGGCTGTGTCCACACTGGAGCCTGCTTAAAGTCTCTCTCTCCCTCTCTGCCCTGCCGCCCTCTCCCTCTTTAAAAAAAAAAATGTATTTAAAGTGTCTAACAATGTAAGTGATTAATGTCCAAAATACTCAAGGAATTCCTGCTTGTTAACAAGAAAATGATACCAGCTCCAGGAGAAAAATGGAAAAAGGATACAATCCAGCAGTTTATAGGAAGAAAGCAAATACACATTTAATGAGATGCTCAGGCTCAATGGTAACCAGAGAAATACAATGTAAAGCAACAGTGAGATATCATTGTACGTATTAGTCTTGCAAAACTGAGGTGACTGGATGCTACTAGTCAGGATGTGGGCACACAGTAACTCCCTGAGTGAGCTGGTGCAAACTGGCAGTCCTTCCGGGGAAAAAACAGGCACTACTTAGACCAATCGGGTCTGTGTACACCCTCTGACCCAGCAACTTTTCTCCTGGTATATATCCCATAGAAAATATACATCTCACAGAGACACAGTATTTTTAAAAAGTTACATATATAATTTTTTAATATTAAAATTGTTCATATGGAAGGCTTGGAAATGGGTATGGCGGATAAAAACAAAACAAAACAGGAGTGAGTGAATGAAGTAAGAAGCGCCCCCCCCACCACCACACACACACTGAATAATGATGATTGCTACTGTGATCTAATGAGCTTTAAGTCAGCACTCCCACTCCTCAAATTCTGGTGCTGGGTAATGATGGTGAGCAGGGGTGTTAAACACATTGGCAAAACTTTTGAATTACAAGATTAAAAACAAGTTCTTTACCCAGTAAGGCTGAGGGAAAAACCCCAGTTAATTATAAGAGATAAAAAGTTGGCTGCTTCAGAATCTCTCCAACTTTAAATACCAGAAGATAAAACATCTCGAGTTTTGAGGATAGAATAATTTTGAGTTCAGGCAGCCAAATAAATTTTCCATGTGTGAAGGCAACAGAAAACATTCTAAGATATGCATAGGTACAAAGAATATGCCATTGTGAACATCAAAGAAAACATCCAACGAATTTTTAAGAACATAAAAGCAAGACCCGATCCTTATATATAAAATATAAAATTACCTTTTGTAGAAAGAGGACAATCCTTATGAGCATCTGGGCACGGAGTTCTTCCAAGGTAAACAGTGTTCGGGGTGTTCGAATGAAAATTTTGGTTTTCCCATAAGCTACGTCATCCTGAAAACCACAATGTTCAATTAGCTTCTTGACAGCCTCTTTGTCTGAATGGAGGTCATGGTTGGGCCAGGTGAATTCAGAGATCATCTTGTATCTGTGTGAAAAATGAACAGGGTACACATTAAGAGAGAGAAACCTTATGGTCTCAATAGATGCAGAAAGACAATTTAATAAATTTAAGACACTTCAAAGATGGAAAAAAAAACCCTTAATAATGAATTCTATTCATTAAGCTGATAAGAGATGTAGAAAAAGACTTTAATAAGAAACAACACTCCTCATGATAAAGACTCTTACTAAAGTAACGATAGAAGGGTACTTCCTTAATCTAGTACAGGCTAATTTACCAAGAACCTACAGCAAATATCATTCGTAAAATGGGTAACCTTTACAAATTCTCTTTATGCACAGAAATAAGACAAGGATGCCTCAATCATGGGTTTTCCAGCCAGCATAGAGAGACCAATAAATAAACTGGTATGATTGGGGAAGGAACAAAATTAACATTATTTATAAGTCACTTCAAAGGAAATGAAGCAGATATTTGGGTGAAAACTATTACCACTAAAAGAAAATTAAGCATGTAAGATCAATATACAAAAACCATTTGTGTTTCTAGGTACAAGTAGCCAAGTTGGCTTCTTGTAAGGCAGCTTGCTACACACCAGCTTCTTCATGAGTGAAAATGAGTAAGATGGAAGTCATAGGGTCACAGCCTTCTTTCAAAAGTGACCTTCTATTACTTTTGCCAAATTCCATTTTTCTAGAAGTAAATAATTAGGGCTAGCCCACATTCAAGGGAAGGGTACTGCAAAGGGCATGATGATGAGTGCCAAGAGGTGGGAACACTGTGACCATCCAAGAAGGCTGCCAACCACAGTACTTCTCCCCCCCCCCCAATGCCAAGCTGTTTAACACATCTAGCCAAGTCCAGTAATTCTTTTCCTATACTGCATCTGAATTTTAATCCATATAGGAAAGGCTCCTCTTCCCACTCAGATTACAGAGTAATTCATTTACCTATTCTTCTAGTAGTCAGATGTTTTCACTGTTTACATTTAAATCTTTCATCCACTTTATTTTGGTATACAGTGTGAGGTGTGGATCCAATCTTACCTTCTGACAAGTGGCTACCCAGTTGTTCCAACACTATTTACTGAAAAGTGATTTAATATGGCATTTTAATCATATGCTATGCTTTCATATGTACTTCAGTATAATTCTGGACACCCTGGTCTGTTTCACTGCCGTCTGTCCAGCTCTGCATCAGTTCCATGTGGTTTTAATTAGATGTCTTAAGTATATTTTAATATCTGGTGGTCTCTTCTCATCCTTTTCTTTACTTTAAATTTTTTTAAAGATTTATTTATTTATTCATGAGAGACACACACAGAGAGAGGCAGAGACACAGGCAGAGTTTTGGAAAAGCAGGCTTCTCGCCGGAGCTCAAAGTGGGACTCGATCCCGATCCCGGGATCATGCCCTGAGCCAAAGGCAGACGCTCAACTGCTGAGCCACTCAGGCGTCCCTCATCTTTTTCTTTTTAAAAGGTCTTTTTCTAGCTATTCCTGCCTGCTTATTTTTCTATGTGAACCTTAGAATCAATTTACATAGTTCCAGGGGAAAACAATCACAAAACAAACAGATCCTTGCTGGTATTTTTATTGGGTTCCCACATTAAAGCCATTAAATCTGTCTATGATGTTGAACCATCCTAAGAACAAGGGATGTCTTTCCACTTGTTCAAGTCTACTTTTGTGCCCCTTGGGAGTCTTTAAATGGTCTTCATAGGGCTTCACACATTTCTTGCTGAGATAATAGGTACCTAAATGGCTTCTGATCCCTTCTTCTTGATGGATCTCTCATTTCTTAGCTTCCATGACAGCGTGATCTCCCTGATTTCCTTCTGTCTCTCTGGATATTTCTTCTCAATCTCATTTTCTGGCTACTGCTCCTCCATTACCGGAACCCCAAATGTTGGAGTACCCCAAGGTCCATAACAGATTATCTTCTATGTACGACCTCCCCATGTCACCTCATCTATTCCATCCACTTTATTTTGCAATTCATGAATTTATTATCCATAGCCCAGCTCTCAGTTCTGAGCTGCAGATGTATATACACAATGCCTAAATAACTCTTGAGGGCGTGTTACATTTCTCTTTCACTTTCCCACCTCAACACCCTCAGTTACTAAAGCCAGAATTGTTATTTGATCCCTTCTCTTTTCTATCAGTCCTTCTAATTCATCATCAAATCCTACTGGGTCTACCTCTGAAATATACTTAAAATTCAACTACTCTTGTCTTTACTGCCACAGTTCTAATCCAAGCCACCATCAAGCTTACTACAATAGGCTCCCAAATTGTTTTCCAGTTCCTTCCCAATCCATTCTGCTAACTCAGCTGCTACAGTACATTCCTAGAATGCCTTACCTCATTTTTATCTTTTACTGCTCTCCTGCGTCAGCACTATGTACTCTAATCACATTGGCCTTCTTTAGGGTCCTGTAGTGTGGTTGCCTCTTCCTTGCATCAGAGCTTTTGCCTTATGTTGTTCCCGTTGCCTGGAATGCTTTTTAATCTACTACTTCAAAGGCTGGCTCCTTCTTATCCTTTAGTCTTTTACTGATATTCTTTCATCAACCATCAATCCCCATTATTTCTCTCTATACATTGGAAAGCCTACCACTCCCTTGCCAGATAGGCAGAGAAACAGAAACCAAATGAAAGAGTTCAAATATGAAGGGAGAGGTAATATCACGTGAAAAAAGGAAACAAAATCAGGATCATCCCAAATTCGTTGTAGAGCCAGAATAAGATCCAACATTTGGGCTATAGTACAGGTAGTAATGGGGTGTTTGTAGTAATGGGGTGTTTGAAGTTTTAGGCATATGACAGAAGCTGGAAATAACCACCTGCCACAATGCTCAGCGTAGGCATTCTTCCTTTCTTCCCAATGGTGAAATGACATGACCCCAGTTCTCCCACAAACTAGCATCCTGAACTTGTGAATTAAAAAGCTGAATTCGGGATCCCTGGGTGGCGCAGCGGTTTGGCGCCTGCCTTTGGCCCAGGGCGCGATCCTGGAGACCTGGGATAGAATCCCACGTCGGGCTCCCGGCGCATGGAGCCTGCTTCTCCCTCTGCCTATGTCTCTGCCTCTCTCTCTCTCTCTGTGACTATCATAAATAAATAAAAATTAAAAAAAAATAAAAAGCTGAATTCATCTGCTTCCTGACAACTAGTATTATCTCCCTGAAAGACTTGAACAGCTTTTAAGGTTATCAGAACATTTAAAATCCTTCTCTCTCTTTTTTCAATAAAAGAAATGAAAATAAAGAAAAGTGACAAGTAAAAATTTAGGTTCAAATCTATCTTTAATAAACCTGTAGAATCTAAAAGCAAAAACTGACAGTGGAAAAATCTTTCTTTTTCTTTTAAATTGTGGTAAAATTTACATACAGTAAAGGCACACCTTCAGGTATATAGTTCAACAAATTTTGAACATTTTAGTACCATGAGTCCAATACACACTGTATGTTAGTTTAACTGTATGTTAAACTACCAAATTTTGAACATTTTAGTACCATGAGTCCAATACACACTGTATGTTAGTTTAACCACTTCCACTGCTAGTTAGTTTAACTGGTATGACAATAAAATAACATGGCAATTTCTCAATCTGAACAAATTCATTTTATGTAAAGTAGAAGATAAAGTCTGCAGAGTAGAAACAGGCTCTTTTCCCAGATGCACACTCCACGGTCTCACACAGCACCCTTCCTGGATGACTCTATAGAGACGACCTATTCTCAACTTACATAATCATCAATTAGACAGACTTGTCTTGCCAATTCTGTCTTTTAAAAGGTAGGTTTAACACATGTATTTTGATTATTAACATGTGTCCAATGTCTCAACTTTTAAAATATTTTCTATTAGGTACACTTTCTTGCCGCTGCTTTTTATTGTTCTTATCTTGGATATTGAGTTTTATTTCATTTTATTTTCTCCTTTGATTTGAAAGCCATCTGTTCAATTGGGAGCCAATACACTGATGGTAAGCTCAGAAGGCAACTGCCTGAGTTCAAATCAGGCTCCTAAAGGCCACTATTTGGCTCTGTGACCTGGGGTTACTCAACCTTTCTGTACCTCCATTTCCTCATCTGCATAAAAATGGAAGGTACCATCCTTGCCTTATCTGGTTGTCACCTTCAGTGACTTACTACTTGTAGGGCTCTCAAAGCAGTGCAAATCTCTCCTTCCTTGATGAGACTGTGTTTATCTCCTTGTAAGCCCTACCTATCCTGAATGGTCTGCCATTGTCTGCCTTTAAAAATCCTTCCTCTTCCTCTCTTTAAATAAAGATGGGGCTAAGTTATACCCAAAGCTCAACCTATAGACTATTTCCTCAGAACCTTGCAGAAAACACCAAACAAAAATACCATTTTAAAAGAGGTGTATTTTTTTTTTCTTTTAGAATGTAAGCTCCACAAGAGCAGGGACAATGTTTTCTGTATGTTCTATTGTGCCTAGTACACTGTAAATGCTCAATAAATATTGATGATGGGAGGCAGTGAGTCTTGATGATAAGGTTGAGAAACTGAAATAAAAAAAAAAAAAAGGCAGTGCCTGGGATATATAGTGAGCACTTCACATTGTTAGCCACTGTTATTATCATTGTCTTAAAATTTTTAATATATAAAAAGTATATTTTTATATGAAAATATATGATTATTTTTTCCTGTCTAGTTAATTATCATCTTTATCTTTTCCATAAACAGTACAAAAGTCTTTACTTCTCTGTATTTTTCACTTCAATTTTCATTTTTGTTCAATTTTTACCAAAGGCTTTTTCCCACTTACAATGGACACGTTTAGATCTTAAAAATAGTTTCACTAATTTATTTATTTAATATTAGTGTTTGCATTCCATTTTTCTCTTCTGCATTTGTTTTTTCCTTTTGCTCTAGAAGATTTTTCAGAGAGGATCTCTGAATAGTAAACTTTTTGAGCCTATATATGTCAGAAAATATTTTTATTGTACTCACACTCTTAAATTATAATTTGGCATAGAATGAAATTCTTTTTTTTTTTTAAGATTTATTTATTTGAGAGAGAGAAAGAGAGAGAGAGCCTGTGTGAGTAGGGGAGGGGTAGAGGGGGGAGAGGGGAGAGGGGGGAGTGAGGAAGAGAGAGGGAGAAGGGAGAAAGAAAGAGAAAGAGAGAGTCCTCAAGCAAGCTCCCCACTGAGTATGGAGCCCAAAGCTTGGGATCATGACCTGAGCCTAAATCAAGAGCTGGCTGCTTAACCGACTAAGCCACCCGGGCATCCCCAGCATAGAATAAAATTCTAAGCATTAAGTTCATCCCCTGTCACTATGAAGATATTGCTGCTTTGTCTGTCTGCATCAAATGCTGCTAATGAGAAGTCTGATGTCTGTATGATTCTCACTCCCTGGTAGTACTTTGTCTTTTCCTGGGAGCTCTAAGTATTTTCTTTTATCTCTAACATTCTAAAAGTGACCATAAGGTATGTTTCATTTTTTAAGGATTCACATGCTTTACACTCAGTATATTCTTTCAATTTGAAGACTGTTGTCTTTTTCTGGTTCAGGAAAATTCCTGGCCACTATTTGTTCAAATAGTGCTCCTCCCCTCTTCTCTCTCTTTCCTTTAGATGCTCCTGTTGAACAAGTGCTGGCACTTCTGGATCGACCTTACACACTGCCTGAATTTCAGCATTTCCCATCTCTTTTACTTTGTGATGAGATCTGCAAAAACTCTTCAACTTGATCTTCCAGTTTACCAATTTGTTTTTAAAAAAAGGTTTACTGTAATTTTTTTAAATTGTGGTAAAATTTACATACAGTAAAGGCACACCTTCAGGTATACAGTTCAACAAATTTTGAAAAATGTATACACCCATGAAACTGACACCCCATCAAGATGCAGAACATCTGCATAATCTCAGAGAGTGCCTCCTTCTCCTTTCCCGTCAGTTCCCCCACTCCACTCCGGAACCAACCACAGTTCTGATGGCTATCTGTTCTTGAACTCCACATAAGTGGCAGCATGAAGGATATATTCTTTCATGACTATCTTTTTTTGACATGATGTGTCATTCATTTATGTTGCTACATCAGCCATTCATCCCCTTAGCTGGCACTGTAATCATACGACATGTTGCTGACTCATTCTCCTACTGATGGACAATGCTCTCTTCAGTTGTGTTTAATCTGATTTTCATTTTCCAAATCTCTAATTATTCTTTCCAGTAATTACCTGTTCTTGTTTCTGACTTCATATTCTTATTCTAGGATCATAATTTTCTCCTTTATATCTCTGAAAATATTAAGTAGGCTTATTCCAGTGCCATTTACTCCTTGCTCTGGTTCCTTGGGGGTAAGGTTTGATATTTATTGAGCTAACTGTCTCTTTTTCATGGTCTGGTCTTTCTCAGACGTTTTGCTGTTATCTTGTCTACTTCTACATGTCCTTCTGTGTACATCCCAGCTTTGGTTGGTCTTTTAAAACATGGCTACTTTTGCTTCCTGGGTGTTGGCCATCATGCCTACAATGTCCCCTTTGCAGCTATGGAGGTGTCACTTGTCCTGACCATTGCAGCTACCTCCTGGTGCTGTAGCTGTGGCAAACTTCTCAGAAACAGTATATTCAGGATGGTTTCCTGAATGGCAAAGGCAGTCTTTCCTTAAAACTGTGACCCTGGCTTACAACTGGGTCTTCACATCTGCTTCACATCATATTTAGGAGGGATTACATATCCAAGGTTCACTGTGAAACGCCCTTCTTGATTCCATAATGTGGCTGTGCATTTTCTTGGTTTTATATAATTTACATTATTTGGTTATGCTTTTGGAGTAGAAATGAATTTAAGCTTATGCCACTAAGACCACCATATTTAAAATTCACAGGTTCTTTTTAATCTTTTCTATTGTATTTTTATGTGTATGTTAGAAAACATATTCCAATCCTTATAGCATGTCTCCCATACCAAGAAACAAACACACCAAAATCTCCTGAATTAAATGTTAAAGATATGTATGCATTTATAAAATTCCTTGTCTCCTCCAAATCAGGCTTGCTTACTGTTCTCCTACCTCAGCTACTCTCCATGGATTCCCTTTGTCTCATGATAAAATATTTTCGGGTCAGCCCCACCCTATAGTTACACAATTCTACCCTGCTCAGTTCAATATTTAACTTCTGTTGATTTTTTATGGGTGATAATAAAAAACCAAATTATTCAAAAACCAACTTACTGAGCAATTGCTAGAATTCTAATGGTAATAACAACAGACTAGCAATCTTTCTAACATAATTTGACACTTTGAAATCGAGACTCAGGATGAACACATTTCTGCTCACAAAAACATTCCAACTCTTCAGCCTTAATAAGCAAATGAAAAATCAAATCTAAAGAATATGATTTTAATAAGGCAAATGGCCAATTTTGAGCATAACCTTTTGATCAGTGTAAAATGAAGTTCGAATTTTCCAGGCTATTGTGTTTTATTCATTCTAAGAGTCTCAATTTAGTGCAATCCCTTTCAGTTCTGTGCAAAAGCGGCTGGACATTGGTGGAAAAAACAATAATGCTGGTGGTCTCAATTTATAGCATCGTATCTCACAAGGACTCTCAGATCTTCCTGACAACAATCCTACCATACAAACCTGTGCTTTCCCACTCTCTTAAATGACTGTTCTCATTTCCCCTCAAACCTCCCACAGCACCTCTCCTTATCTTTACTCCCCACTCTTAGCCTCACCTCATGCTTGGTTAAGGAAATTGAAGCAATCCAATCAGAACATCATCTTTGCCATCAGCCAATCTTTGAGCCTTTCTGCATCTGTATTCATATTCTCTGCCTTTTGTCCTGTTGCTATGGGGGAAGCATCCCTGCTCTTACCAAATGCTAACAAACCTTCTACCTGTGTGTGGGATTCTGGGCCTCGCCTTCCCAGGGATATCATGATAATCACCATGATCTCCCTTTCTCCTGCACCACTGGATTCTCCCTCTGTTCTGAATCAGCCCCACCTGCATACACATTCCTAGAATGTGATGTCTTCTGACCTCACATCCCACTCCTGCTTCCATTCTTCCCTGCCCTCATTCCCAGCACAAATTTTTAAGTTGTCTATAGGCATCCAGCTTCTCTCTTCACTTTCCCAACCTGTTCAAATTGGGTTCTGCCCAGACTTTTTGCCCCTGGTCTTTATGTTGCCAGATATAATGCTGAAGTTTCTACCTTTATCTTACTTGACTGCACAGCAACATGTGAGATGGTAACTACGCTTTTCTTCTTGAAATGCCATCTTATCTTGGCTTCTGTGACATAATCCTCTTCTAGTATGTCTTCTCTCATTGGTTGCTTCTTTTCTTCTCTTTGGTGATTCCTTCATATCAGATCACAAACCTAAATATTTGAAGGAGCCTCCTTCTCTTCTCTATACAGTTCTAAGAATTTATATATCATCTCCACACTAATGACTCCAGTATATCTCCAATCTGTGCTTCTTTCTGGAACTCCAGATATGTGTTTTTAATAGCTCACTTAATATCTCTACCGAGATTTTTAGTAGCCATTTCAAACCCAAGACTCAGGAGACAAATTCTGATTCCATCCTTGCCCCTGTTCCATGACCTCTTCCTCAAGCTTCTGTTACCCAATCTTATCTTAGCAAATGGTGTAAGCTCACCCACACCAAAATCTAATCATAATCCCTCACTCCTCTCTGTTCCTCTCTGATCTAGCCAATCCATGAGCAAGCCTGGTTAACCTTCCCCTAACATAACCTGGATCTGCTATCGTTGGATCTATAATAAGCTCTTGTTCAAGTCACTAGGAAGGCCCCTCTCCTGGGCTCCTGTAGTAACATCCCTAAATGTCTCCTTGCTTCCTATTCACATAGAAGCCACAGTATCTCCACAAATATCCATAAGATTGGGTTGCTCCCTGCTTAAAATCCACCAATGGGCTCCTGCCACATTTAGCCAAAATCTAAACAGTTTAGTCTGGATTATAAAATTCAACATGATCTGGCCCCTGTCCACCTCTCTGATCTCATCTCATACCCCTGCCCTGTCACTGAGCAGCCTCCAACCACACAGCTAAGTTTGCTACCTAACACACCACACTTAACTACCACAGTGGAGCCTCTCCCTCCCTGTTCCTTCTGCCCATCTGCTGTTCCCTCTGCTGTTCATATGGCTGGTTCTTTCCTGCCATTATTATCTTCTTAGAGACTCTTCTGAGTACCCAATATTTTATCTATATATTCTTATTCTGTGGAATCTGTAGTCTAGAACACAGGAAATGTTCAATAAGTATTTAGAGATAAATGAACAGATGGAATATGAGGGACTTTGGAAGTCCCAGTTGTCAACTATCATTATCATTACTAACAATAAATAACAGCAGCAACGATATCTTACATATATTGAGTGATTGCTACAGGCCAGGTTCCATTCTAACTGCTTTATACACACACACACAAACACACATGCGTGCACGCACACACATACACACACACACACATTCTCATTTATTTCTCCAGCAAGCCTAAAAGTAGTTACTATTATTAACCCCTTTTTAACACAGGAGGAAACAGAGGCATGGAAAGATAGTGTGATTTGCCTAAGGTCAAAAAACCAAGAAATGGCAAAGCCAGGATTCAAATCAGGTAGACTAACTCCATGGTCTCCATGATTAAACTCCTTAATACTTTGTTATTATGGTAATTACTAATATCAGTAAGGATAAGTAGCATTAATTGAACATATATTTTGTGCCAGGCACCTGGCTTTTTTATTTAGGTTAATTTACTCCCCGCAACAACAGCCTTATGATGTAATGTTATTAAATACATTTTACCGATGGAGAAACAGAGCCAAGGATATTAAATTCCTAGCCTATGATCACACAGCAAATGAGTAACATACCCAGTATTCCAACCTAGATATAACTTTTGAGTCCAGGTTCTTTCTACCAAACTACAATGCCCATATTTTCCCCCCAAAGAATGAATCTTTTCTCATGGTCCATAAACCATAAACTCAGGGAGACTCTTTTGCTAAGAAAGTCTTTCATATTTGCAGTTCTCTTGACTCTTATTCATTTGACAAGTACTTAGACTAATATGCGTTGATGCACTGTCATACGTGGGGATGACTCTGGAACTGTCAATGTCAGAGTTCTTTAGTCTGTTCTCACCTGTGAAGAAACTTCTCGTATGTCTGGCGGAAGGCAAACCCTGCCCGCCGCACCCTCACATTTTCCAGTAGCCCAAGATATTCTACTTGGTGCCGGCAGCGCTCGTCATCAAATATCTGTGGAGATTTCTTGTCGTTCGGTTTGATGCAACGTACATAATATGGCTCCTAAAGAAATAAATCAGCAAATGATAAGTTTCACTGGAGAAAAATCCCAAACTAAGGATGCTAACATGTAATTAGTGTTAATTGTGTCAAATTAAGCTCAGTGCCTCTAATTTCTCAGGCATACTTGTGAATAAAGTAGTTATTCTCCCTTTCCCTTCAAGATTGGGAGTTCTTGTGCATTTAGCTAAAATTTTGTTTTATTATATTTTAGGATTCACCAGGAACCGTATAAAACTAAAAAGTACATAACTGAAATACGTAACCACTGAGTTTATGTGTATTTATGGAAAGATGGTTATAAAGTAACAGAAAGAGTAATTTAATAGAAAGAAGCAGGAGAATGGTAAAGATGAATTGCAATGAAGAACATAAAGCCTAAGGACAGCCCTGGCACATAGTAAGTGCTCCATAAGCATCAGCTGCCACCATGGCCACCACCACCACCACCATCATCATATCAGTTTGTGCTTCTGAAAAAGATATTAACATTTGTAAGTAGAGTTACAACACCTCCTGTAGGTGTCAGTGACTCTTAAGAAAGAGCCTAGCAAGAAATTTCTCCCTCTGGGCCAATTAAGTTTTGTACCATGCATTAGATCATAACTTCTTTTAAGTATAAAACTATGCTGGCATAGATCCTGGTCTGCTGAAGGTAACAAATTATCACTGGATGAATCAAGGAGGTCAAATGTATCCTGCTTACCAGAGTAAAGAGTAACTTTCTCTGATCTATTACCTATCAGATACACAGATGTACTTTAATTAAGAGTTAGAGTCCTCTGTAGATAATTAGGCAATTTGGAGCTCCACTGAGGGCTGGAGGTAAAAAGAAGTAGTAAATAATTCAAGGAGAGAGATTTGAAAAATGTGAAGTCACTTGCATTCTAAGTGAATTTTCAACATCAATACCAGAAGCTCCAAGTACAGATTTATCATGCTGCCTTCCATGATGAAAAAAAAATGCCACTTTTCCCCTTTTTTCTAGGCTCTGCTGTGTTCATTTCCTATTCCTGCCACCACAGATTACCACTGAAACCGCTTAAAAGCACAAAGTTTAACAAAAGTTAAAATGGCTGCACTAATGCTTCAGCAAAGCTCGATTTTTTTTTTTTAAGATTTTATCTATTTATTCATGAGAGACACAGAGAGAGAGGCAGGCAGAGACATAGGCAGAGGGAGAAGCAGGCTCCCTGCACAGAGCCTGATGTGGGACTCGATCCTGGGACTATGGGATCAACGCCCTGAGCAGATGCTCAACCACTAAGCCACCCAGGCATCCCAAAACTCGATTTTAAAGTCACTTTCCCCCCCTCATCCAGAAAGCTCCCCTCCTCCCTTCTTATCCCTTTGTTTCAGGAACCTAGTACCACCCTAAAGACGTGATGGAGGAGGCTGGTAGTACCTACAGGATTCCTGTCAAAACCTGCAAGATCCTGTATTTCCCTATAAAATTCCCCAGTCCTTTCCTCCCCAAGGGCTTGTGGTTTTCGAAGGCCATAGCCTGCTGCAGCCTCCTTTGCCCAGCAAAGCAATAAATTTATCTTTGTGTTATATTTTGGTTCTGAAGCACAGAGGTCAGTTTTCTACACCACCACAAATTTAATGGTTTTAAACAACATAAATTTATTTTCATAGAACTCTGGAGGTCAGCAGTCTGAGATGGGTCTTGGTGGGCTAAAAATCCAGGTGTCAGCAGGGCTCTTATTTTCTAGAGACTCTTAGAACCCACTTTATCTTTTCCAGCCCCTCTAGAGGCTGCCCACATTCCTTGGCTTGTGGCCTCCTTCCATCTTGAAAGCCAGTAATGGCCCATGAGTCTTTCAAATGATATCCTCTCTCTGGTTCTGACTCTACTGCATTTCTCTTTCCCTTTGAAGGACTCTTAAATTTACAAAGCACCTATCTGGATAATGCAGGATAACCCATTTATTTTAAGTTCAGCAGTCATGAACCTTAACGCCATCGGCAACCTTCATTCTACCTTGCCATGTAACATAACATGTTTACAGGTTCTGGGTTGAGGGCATGGATAAGCTTGGGGGGCTGTGGTATAATAATAAAATCTCTCTCTCTTTCCGGACTTTGTCCCAGGTTCCTGGCACAGAACTTCTAAAACCTTTGGAATTTCCTCAGTGGTAGGAGTGTCTTTGTTATGCTAATGAGGTGACTCATTCCCAGCTCCCAGCATCCCTTCAGAATGGGGGGTAGATATCAAAAAACCCTCCACAGGATTAGAGAGGTGGGATTTTCAGCAGTCTGACCTCAGAGGAGGAGAGGAAGGCTGGAGGTTGAGTCTAAACATGGGCTAATGATTTAACCAATCATGCTTATGTATCTAAAGCCTTATTTAAAAAACTCAGACACTGAGGCTCCAATGAGCTCTCTTGCGGTGAACATATCCCTTGCGGTGAACATATGGGGAGGGTGATGTACCCTGACTCCATGAGAACAGAAGCTCTTGCTCTCCAGATGCCCAGACTTTCTAGACCTTGTCACTATGTGCATCTTTTCATCTGGCTGCTCAGGTAGTCAGTGTTAGAATTGAACTGAACTCCGTTAGTGTCAGAGAACTGGTGCTGAAATGCAGAGGCCATTATTCTGCATAGCACACACCTGGCTTTTCTCATCACATTTGTGGCAGCTTTAAAAACATCTGCTTAAAGACAGTGAAGAATTAAATTATGGGGCCAGAATCTCGGAGGAGAATGCTATGGAGGTTTCCAGGTTTGAGGTTTCCTTTTCCCAGGAGAGTCAGCCAACTCCAGAGGAAGTGGATGGGATCTGAGTAGAGGCTTTGATAGCTTCATGGGGCTAGGAGGAAAGAGATCAGAGTGTAAGGCCTGAAAAGGAGGAGGTCATGGGTATTTCCCCCTTATTTTGGGCTGGGATCTGAAAAGGCTGTCGCTAGCAATGAGGTGAGTCAGACATAGGCAGTCCCTCACAGGAATCTGAAATTGGAATAGTTGATTTGGAATACTAGTGCTCTTAGCTGCCTAAAAGGAGCAAAGGTAAATCTTTATTGGAGAAAGATTACATAAACCTGGCTCTCCAGTCACGTCTATAAACGATTTTGCCAGTATAATGTTAGGAGCAAAATAAAAATTAACCAGACACAAAAGGAACCAAGATAACAAGAATTAGAAACAGCAAAACAACATAGAAAATAAACAGACGTGCAGGAATCCAGATATTGGAATTATCAGAGATAATAAAATAACTATGCTTACCATGCTCAAGATGACAAAAGACAGTACTGAACATTTTTTAGAGAACCAGAAACTATAAAAAAGAACAGAATCAGATGAATAACTCAGGCTGAAAAATATAATGATGGAAATTGAGAAGTCAGTGGATCAACTGACTGATGACTGATCCACTGACTTCTCAAGCTTCATTGTTAAATGAAACATTCTGGGAAGAAATTTCCAAGAACAAAGCATGGAGAGACAAAAAGATATATACAAAAGAGAGGTTAAGAGGCACATCAGATATGGTGAGATGATCTGAGTAACTCAAGTCCTAAGGGAGAGGAGATAGAAGAGGCAGAAGCAGCATTTGAAGAGCTCATTGCCAAGAACTTTGCAAAACTGATGAAGAACAATTGAACTGTGACAAACTAAAGAAATCCTACAAATTATGACCAGTATTAAAAAAAACAATCTACACCTAGGAACATTTTAGTAAAACTTCTGAATACCAAAGAAAAGGAGCCAGAGGAGAAAAGATCATTACTTCAGGAGCAACCAGTAGACTGGCAGCTGACTTCTCACAAGAAACAAGAATCAGAAGACAAAAGCAGTACTATCCAAAAAACAAAACAAAACAAAGTAGTACTATCTTTGAAGTACTGAAAAAACAGCCAATGTAGAATTTTACACCCAGCAAAAATATTCTTCACGAATGAAAGCAACGTACAATATTTTCAGGTAAACAAAACCAGAGACTTTGTCAACAACAGATTTCAGATATAACAGGATGAAATTGAGGCATAAGAAAAATAGTCCCAGGAATCCCAGGGGGGCGCAGCGGTTTGGCGCCTGCCTTTGGCTCAGGGCGCAATCCTGGAGACCTGGGATCGAATCCCACGTTGGGCTCCTGGTGCATGGAGCCTGCTTCTCCCTCTGCCTGTGTTTCTGCCTCTCTCTCTCTCTCTCTCTCTCTCTCTCTCTGTGTATGACTATCATAAATAAATAAAAATTAAAAAAAAAGAAAAAAAAAAAGAAAAATAGTCCCAGATGAGGGTCACTGACACAGAAAAAGAAAAAAAAAGTGATAAATGAGTAAATCTAAATGGATACTGACTATAGTAGTAGTAACAATAATGATGATAATGCCATCATTTTGCTGGTTATACAAACACACACACTCAAAAATAGCACAGATCTAAAGCAAAAACAGAAGGTACAACAAAGAGAAGTAGACAAATTCAGAATCACAGATTTTGTCACTTTTTGGCACAGACAAAACAAAGACATCAGTAAGAATGTAGAAAAACTGGACAGCAAGGTAACAGACTTGACCTAATGAATATACACAGAGTATAATGCAAATTATTTTTATATACATAAACAAAACACGTACATAAAGAAAATTTAACAAATTTCTAAGGAGTATATCTCCTGAACAAATGAGATTAAGCTTGAAATCAATAGGGAAAAAATAATTAGAAAATCTTATTGGTTTGGAAATTAATATATTCTGAATGACCTTTGGATCAAAGGTGAAAAAAGAAAATTACAGTGTAAATTTAGAAATATTTGGAACTCAATGTGGGCAAATTCATACAGTTATGTGGGCAAAGTAACCTTTGTATAAGGTATCATTTGACTAGCATAAGTAACTAGTGAACAGAAACCAGTTAAATAGAATTTTACCAATAGTAACTGATATGCACAGGAAGTGTGAACACTGGATTAGATGTTAATGACCAACTAAGGGCTGAGGGAATGCTCTTCCATCCTGTTTAGTAATATAAAATCTCCTGTTAAGGAATCCAGTGGAAATACGTTCTCTATATTTAATCAGCATTTTGTCTTAATTTATAAATGCCGCCTCCTCTCTCATTTATAAATATCCAGACTGACTCAGCTTAAGAAATCCTAAATTTGACAAATTCAAGTGTCTTAGAAAGGTTAAACTGCAAAAATTAATACTGATCTCATTCTCTTGTACGTTTTAACTTGTTTCTCCCTATATTTTATGAAAAACATTATGAAAGTATACTGATCGGTATATGCATTAGCCAGAGGACACTGTATTTAGACATTTAACCATTTAGCTTGCTTTGAACACTGCCAAATAGAGTCACAGGCAGATTCAAGTTCATTTAATAATTCACTAACCATCTGTTTAGGGTGTGCTGTATTAGACACCAAGAGGTATATAAGATTAGTAGAATTCACTTCCCATATTTAAAAGACCAAGAATCTAGGTGGGGAGACGAGGCATGCATTAATACACTGTACAGACTCTGAAACCAAGAAAGGAGTCAAGACTTCCACTTTTGGTGGTGGATGATTAAGCAAGGCTATCAACCTTCCTGATACCATCACTAGGAAAAGTGCTAGATAGATATGGGGTGGTGGTGGTGGTGGGGGATCTTAAATGCATCAAAGAGCTAATAAGCTGAGATGAGAAGACTACAATCTAAAGGGGTGAGACCAGCCTTCAGAGGCTGCTTTCATCTGGACAGACAGCCATCAGTCTACCACAGCTGCTGACAGCCTTGTGGGGCGAGGGGGCTGCAGGCTGGAAGCTAAGGCCATGGAGAAGGGACACTGGTCTGTAATCCTGAGGAGCTAACCCTGGGAATCAAAGGGGATGGAAAACAATCTGGCCCATCACTAAGCCACTCTAGGCCCTGAAATTGGATTGAGGTGATCCCAGATTATCAGAATTTGTCTGTTATATCTTTTTAAACTCAACTTTCAACTCTTGTGGATTCTTTGTCTTTGATTTGATTTGACAATTTTTATCCATTTTTCCATTCATTGTAATCACTACTACATTTGGGTTTTTTCCTACCATCTTAATTTGTTTGCCCTGGCTTTCCTAAGTTCTTTTGTCTCCTATTTCTTATGTTTTTTAGAACTGATTATTTGCTTCCCATTTTGGCTCTGCCCACCCCCAAGAGTTTAGAAGTGATAACCTCATTTCTATTCTTTTTCATGACTACATGAGGACATTTAACATGCATTTGTGTGTCATCAGGATTATAAGTTAAGCAACATTTTTATTATTTTCCTGAACAACCAAGAACCTTAAACGCTTGAATTATAAATCATCCACACTTCCAATTTATATGCTACTGTTGTGCTATTTAATTCTAATCTGTATTTTTAACCAATAATATATTGCTTTACAGTTTATTTATACACATCCATCTGTTTACCAATTTCTTTGCCCCTCTTTTTGCATTTCAGTCTTTCATTTTATATACTCTTCCTCTGGCCTCATGCATTTATCCATTAGAATTTCCTCTAGTGTACTTTAACTCTTTTTCATTTTCAGAAAGACTCTTTACTGTGTCTTTGTTCTTCCCCCCTCCTTAAGCTCCTTCAGTAAGCTCCACACCCAGCACAGAGCCCAACATGGGCCTTGCACTCACGATCCTGAGATCAAGATCTGAGCTGAGTTTGAGAGCCAGATGCTTAACTGACTGAGCCACCTAGGCGCCCCTACTGTGTTTTTGTTCTTGAATATACTCTCGGTATACTTTGGTTTACAGTTCTTTTCTCTCAGCCTCTTATTCTTTAAAGCAAATCTGCTTTTAATGCATTTTCTTAGCCTTTGATGTTCTGGGATTTTACAATGTGCTTATTGTAGATTTCTTGAAAATTTTCCAGTGTGGGATATACCAGACTTCCTGACTCCATAGTATTATCTTTCATCACTCTTGAAATTCTCAGCAATATATCTTCCAATATTGCTCTGCCCAACCTCTCCTTTCCTTGGGTAACTCTAACTAGATACACATTAGACCTTTTCACTTTCTCTTCCATGTCTGTTAATAGTGTCTCCTTTTGTTTCATTTCTTGGTCTAAGAAGAATCCTGGATAATTTCCTTTATTCTTTCTTCCATTTCTCTATTCTCTCTTCAGCACTGTCTAAACTAATACTAAATCTATCTGTTTTTTAATTTTAGTTTTTGTTTCTACCAATTGCCTACTTACTTGCTCTTCCTTACATTTTTAGGCCTTTTATTTCTTAAAATGTATTAAACATTCTCATATTGTTTCTAATAATTCCACTATAAGAACTTTTGATGACTGAATCTTGTTTAGTCTGACTCTTGCACATGGTACTTTATGTGTGTAGTAATTCTTTTTTTTTTAAGATTTATTTATTTATTCATGATAGACATAGAGAGAGAGAGGCAGAGACACAGGCAGAGGGAAAAGCAGGCTCCATGCCAGGAGCCTGATGTGGGACTCGATCCCAGGACTCCAGGATCGCGCCCTGGGCCAAAGGCAGGTGCCAAACTGCTGAGCCACCCAGGGATCCCCAGTGTGTAGTAATTCTTAATGGGAATTCCTTATATTCCTGAAAACATTATCTGTGGAAATTCTTTAAGGTCCGGTATGAAGGTGGTTTCTTCATGGAAAAAAACTGCTTGCTTCTATCAGATACCTGGGGATAATACCAGGCCTGGACCACTTTAAATTGTTGGCTTAAGTTTTCTTGCCACCTAGATAGTATGAATTTGGATTGAAACCTCATAAAAACTGGCTTATGATTATAAATTTTCAAGGAATGTTTAATATAGGCAGTTTTTCTTTCAGAAATAATGAGGGATTATTTCTAGTTCATTCTGGATGTATCCCTCTGAGGATGCAGCCCTTTGGAGACCTATCTGTGTTTGGTGTGCACGTGCATGTGTGATCTCTTATTAGACACATTAATTTGGGCAGGCCCTGGGCTTCACGTGGAGGACCCAATCTTGAATACCTATAGTCACAGTTACCTATTTCAACAAATTCCCATAGAGACAGCATATTATTTTTCCCTTGACTTCTGCCTTCATTTATTCCCTGGCCTGCATATTCCTTACTATCTTGTTAGTTTATGGCTGCATTCAAAAAATTGATTTTTATGTTTTCCCTAACATTTTAGTTGTTTTCAGTTAGCTTTAGTAGGCATTTTCTTCACCATGTTCCTAGAAAATGCATTTTAAGATCTTTCTATGTTCCTAAGTGAAACTGATCTCATTTTATTTTTTTGTATTAACCTACTATGAAGGTAATATTAATATCATAAAGAGTTGGGTAGTGATCTTTGTCCTATCCTCCAAAACAGTTTGGATATAATAGGGATTATTGGCTTCTTGAAGGATTTATAAAATATATCTGTAAAACCATCTGGGCCTCATGTTCTTGGCAGAGCTGGAATAAGGCAGCCTTCTAATTAGTGATTCAGTCTTTAAGGTTACGAATTATTCAGGTTTTCAATGTCTTCTTGAGTTAATTTTGATAACATATTTTTCTAGAAAACAAGTTTTTAAAATTCTTTGGCATACAGTTGTTCACAGTATTTTATGCCTTCTAAAATCTCTATAATATATGAGGTCATATCCCTTTTTCATTCATAATACTGCTTTGTCTTTTTTTTTTTTATCAGTTTCAGTAAAGGTTTACCTATTTGACTAATTATTTTTTTACCTCTTTCAATTATTATTATTTAAAAGTCATTTTCTTGCTTCTTTAGATTTTCTTCTTTGGAATTCTTTTTTATGGATTCTGGAATGGAGAGGTGAACTTAACTCATTTACTTTCAACCTTGTTTTTCTTAGCAGTATTCTAAAGATTTTGTTAAATTCTTTGTCATGTAAGTCCAGATATTTTATAATTTTCATTGTGATTTCCTCTTCAACTGTGAGTTACCTAGGAGAGCATTTTTTTCAAGTTCCCAAGCACATTAAAAACATTTTAATGCTGCTTTTATTTTACTTGCGGTGAGAATGGAGATTGTGCTCTATATACATTGGTTCAAATGGTTTTAAGACTTTCTTTGTGATCTAGCATGTGGTCAATTCTTGGAAATGTTCTATGCATACTTGAAAGGGATATATATTTTCTTCTATTCCCTGGGTGCAGTATTCCTTTGATTTATTAAGGTTTAAATTTGATTTTCAACGCTTCTGCATTTTTACTAAGGATTTTGTCTGCTTGAAATAACTTTCTGGTACAGTTGGTTTTTGGTTTAAAATCTCCCACAAGGATTGTGGACTTGTCATTTTTTCCTTTAAATTTTTTTCAGGGTTTTTTTTTTTTTTTTTTTTTTTTTTTGCTTTATGGAGTTCATGGATAATCACACCTATGTTGTTACATATCTAGTTAAAAGTGGCTTTATTGTCTTGGGTATTTTCATTTGATTGTTAGGAGTCTCTTTATTAATATTTTTTCTTAAATTCTATGTTCTCTCACATTAATAATGCTTTTAACCATTTTGGGGGGAGGGAAGGGCTTGATATTTTTTTTCTCACCTCTTTGTTTTTCATCTTTCTTCACAGTGTTATTTAGGTGTCTCCTGGATGAAGCATACACCTAGATTTTCTATCTATCTAGTGCTGTTGGTCTATTTACATGTACAGTGAATGCCAATTATTTAGATTTATTTCTATCATAGTATTTTGTATTTTCTAAAAGTAAAATTCTCCTTTGCTGCTTCCCCACCCACCTGCCTGCCTTCTATTGGGCTAAGAGGTTATCTCCCTCTCTCCCCCTCCTCCACAGACACACAGATTGAGAAGCCAGCAAAGGCTGCCAGGCTAGTTGCCTAACCTCATATCCAGCACCTTTTTTTATACAGAGTACTTACTTCTAGCTAGGTACACTGCTGATCAGAATAAAAATGCATTTCCCAACTTCCCTGGCAAGTAGGTGTAAATGAGATGTAGCAGATATACTGCATGAGAGTCCCAGGAAGTCTCTTTGAAAGGAAAGAAGCCCTAGCTGCTATCTTGGGCCATTTAAGGATGGACACCAAGCACTTGTATGATAGAAGAGAAAGAAAGAAGGAACCCGGGTCACTAACAACCTTCAGACTGCTATACCAGTCCTAGGATACCTTCTGTACCTTATCTATGGAAGAGAGAAATAAATGTCTCTTGTTTAAGCCACTTGTTTGGGGGTCTCTCTTTCATTAGCAGCTGAATACAATTCCTGATACAGAAATTATAGATTGTTCTACAATTTTTATTTTTTTTAAATGTACATTTAACTACCAATTTTAGAAAATAAAGGTGATTCTTTTCTAGTTAATGAAGTAAATCTAATATATTTTATAAACTATTTGTAATATATTCTATAAACAGGTTTTATTATAAAATTCTGTGTTCAATTCTGTTTCTTATGTCACATGCCTTTCCTCTAGGTTTGCCTTCCCTCTTATGGGACAGGCAGGTTGGAGCTGACATGCACAGAGAAGCTGAGAGACTTACAATGGTGATCTAGTCTTCGGTTCTGGTGTCCTCACCCCTGCCTCTCTGGAGGCTTGATTCTACAAGCTAACAAACCGTGCTTATTTGTTGCTATATGAGGCCAAAGGATCCTGCATTTGCCTAATTTATCCACAGTGAAGTAACCAGAAACAGTACAGATTTAAATTCATAGAGAGGAAATTGGTTAAAAATAAAATTTAAAAAAAAAGAGATAACAGAGGATAAAATACATAGGAAAAGCACTAGAAGACAGAGATAAAAATGGAGGAACTAAAAATAACGAGTCCTGGAATGCCACCTCATTTATCAAACTTGTCAACAGCAGCAGTTAAGAGTAGAAATCTGTTCTTTATTGGGGGGAGGGGCAGAAACACAGACTAAAGTTATCAAATAGAATTACACCTGAAGGGAACAATCAAAAGCAGAAACAATCATCAATAATACAGCATTTGATTTCTGTTTACAACAGAACTGTTGTAACAGTTTACAACAACTAAGACTGTTTACAGCAGCTGTTTACAACAGCCTAAGAACAATACTTAAATATTAAACTTCCTCTTGAAACTCTATCTGGTCATTCTGTATCCGGACATGATATATGGATGGCATATTACTATTTAATTCAAGAATTTTTTTTAAGCCACACCCTTTCTTTGGTACAGGGCTGAAGCTCATTTTGTCAGGCACATGCTCTACTTTATACATATACTTTTTTTTTTTTTTAAGATCTCACTAAGACTTTCTCCTTGTCAACAACCATAAAAAGCTCAAACTTAAGAAGCATTTCACCTGGGACAAAACTGCTTCACCCAGCCATGTTAAAAAAAACAAAATAGGAATAAGAATTCTAGAATAACATTCACTTTAAATAGATGTTTCAGTTTGACTTAATTACCTGAATGGCAAATCACACATATATTCTCTACAACATATATCAAGAGGGACCCTATGACAGCAAGTGGTGCCAACTAGCATCGAAAGTGGCCATAAAATGGATATGTGGAAAAGAAAATAATTACCTTTGATGCAAGGTTGTCCACTAAAGCGATCATAGAATTCTTAAACAAGGTGGCAGCGGTTAGAGGTCGCTTGGTCACCTCTGTAATACTCAGTTTGCCTTCAGGCCACATATTCTTCAGCACAGGATTTGAACTGAGAAGCACAGAGAGAGCAATGTGAAAATCACCTTCAAATAAGTCGAACAGAAACTGCAAACCAATCCCGCTGTATTGTACTCTGGGAGTCACAAGTGGACTACAGACTGTACTCACAGGCCTTATTGGAAAAAAGACTTCATCCAGAAAATTATGCTGAGAAAGTGTTGTGGCAGATACCGTACGACAGACGGAGAAGATGTGTTCAAACTATCCTACATTTAAAAAAATTCCTGGGTCCCCGGCTGGCTCAGTCAGTTGAGCATGTGACTCTTGGTGTCAAGGTCATGAGTTCGAGCCCCATGTTGGCAGTAGAGATTACTTAAATCAATAAACTGAAAAAAGAACTCTTTAAACTTCTTTATTTTTTTTTTATTTTTATAAATTAATTTTTATTGGTGTTCAATTTACCAACATACAGAATAACACCCAGTGCTCATCCCGTCAAGTGTCCCCCTCCGTGCCCGTCACCCATTCACCCCCTCTTTAAACTTCTTTAAAGTGACATCTAGGACCCCCAAATAGGAACGGCTCTTACAATAGATACATAAAATCAAAAGGGTTGGGTGGTACTTGGAAGAAGGACGAGCCACTGGTGAAAAAACAATGCTCAGTGGCATGGCAGAGAACACGGGTGTGAAAGCGCCTTCTCATCGGAAGAAGGATTCACACAGAACAGGCTATACTACAAAAAGTCAGCTCTGTCTCATAACACAGGCAGGAATATTAAAGAACTATCGCCTTTTAGTAAACCCCTTACTGCAGCTGAATTTATTCACTCCCTTATTGGCAGTTACAAGAGTTTACTGATGTGACACTATGACTGTTGTCCTGCAAGTCCCATAATGTGTAACTCAGGCCAGTTTCAATGCTAAATATCACATAAAAACCATTATTTGGCTTTGTGGGGATATTTTCAAAGACACGTCTGATGGTCTCATCTCTGATTTTCTTCCTGTTTCTTTCGAGTACTTCTGATTTTAAAGTAATTGGAACTCAAAATGCTGCTTGCTTCCTGGAAACTTCTTTCTCTCTTTTTATTTGTGGACAGTTGACCCATGACATTATACTAGTTTCAGGTGTACAACACTATGAATCCGTATCTCCACAGGTCACGAAGTGCTCACCACAAGTGTTGGTGCCATATGTCAACCTACAACGCTGTTTCTCAGATTTTTTTTTTTTAATTGGGGACTGAGAAGAGAAAGGACTCAGCAAGGACACTCACTGCTAACTGTGTTTACCACTGCCGTCATTTTGCCCACTTTTCTTTCCCTGGTGTAAAATTGAGGAAACTTAAGTGGTTCCCCAAATACCCAGTAAACCTCTGCACACAGAGGCTCAAAGTAAGAGCTGTGAAATGCCAGAATAGATGACAAGAGAGCAAAGAGGATAAATGGTGGCCTAAAAGACTGACTGGTGTGTGTGAATGAGGACAGAACAGCACTCCCAACCCTCACCACTGCTAGGAAGCACTGCTGACTATCATCAAAAGGGGTAGTAAAATAACAGTAATCTGTGTGTGGCTCAGGGACCCTGTTTATGCCTTTCTGGTCCTAGTTCCTGATTTTCCAATGATGCACCTATCAGGAAAAAAAATGACTGCATAAACCTATATTGTTTCTCCCTAAAATTTCCATTCTAGTCTTTAGCTGAGAGAGAATTCAAGGCAGTGGTTCTCAACCCTTAGTGCAGAGGAGGCCTGGATGTCTTCCTAACACTTACTGAATAGAATTTCTAGAAAGCAGAACATGTATGCTTTGAAAATTCTGACGTAGACCAAAGAATGAAGATTGCTGACTTTGGTCTAGGCAGTTTCTAACCCAAATTCTACCTTCCACCTATGTTGGCCATATTTAGAACTGCTTTCCATATTTTACCTCATAAATGGAGGGAGAGGGGAAGGTTGGAAATGAAAGAAATAAGATGTTTATTATGATTATTAAATAGAACTGACCCATAATGAATCAAAACAGACACATTATAATCATTCTAGAGAGAACAAACTTTGGGACAAGTCATGCATGTAATATTAATAAAATAGTTTTCAAACATTTAAAAGAATGCTTTTCTTAAAAGGGAAGCTTATTTATCCAGAAACCCCGCAGGTTTAATAAATAAGACAGAACCTATCTGGCTTAGTAGTGAGGTAGTGAAGAGTTAAGTCTGTGTACCTGGCATTTCACTGGCTTGCTCCCTTCCTCTTTCCATTTACATACACACACGTAGACACACATGCACACACACATGCATGCAAGTATACTCTTAAGGTCTATAGAACTAGAGATGCAAGGATTACTCTTTAAACATATACATAGAAAGGACTGGAATTTTGGGAGGTTGTTTAGCCATGGAAGCATTGAAAAGTCTCCAGAAGGAAAGGAAGCACAATCCAACACATTCTAGGAGGATGGTTTTAGCCAAAATAAATCCAAGACTGCCCCATCCCACTGGCAAGGCCTTTCCTGTTATGCAGATACATACAAAAAACTGCAGTCAATAGACCTTTAATCTTTCACACCTTTGCAAGACCATCCCTACTGTGAACCAGATTCATGAGCCCAATGCCTTTAATTGTTGGATTTATCCAAGTCCCTTTGTTCTGATTCCATGCTTACCAAACAACTAAGCATTCTGGATTCTATGGGTAATATTTTTCACTGTCAATTAATAAACTAGAATTCTCGCTACTATGTGAATTCCCAAGCAGGTTTTCTAATAGAGAACAGCCTGTCATACCGATGCAAATATTCCATTCCGTGTGATGGTCAGATTTTTCACTGGAAATAAATCTATATGTGGCTTTGTTTCTACATTGGTCCTGTGAACTTGGGATAATGTGCATGAGTCCACTACTAGGAGGTGAAGCTGTTCTCACTAGAATTGAACCTATGGGCCTATAAATTCACAAGGTAAATTCACGAATGCCACCTTCTGTAGGCTCTTGGTATGCAGTCTGGCTGCTTTCTTCTAGCAACACACGCTAACATTGCCACTGGCCAACTGAAGCCATTTTTCCAATTTGAGTTTTTTATATTATCTTCACAGAACAATGCCAGTCTCTGTCATTTGTCTCTCAAAATGGGTACATCTCACCTGAAAATTCAAGCATTGAAACTCCTTTCTGAAAGTCCCTTTTTCCCATGACAAATTCTAACATGGACCTCCTTTTGCATTCCCATGTAACTTTCTGGTGCTGAAAGCTCCATCACCACTCTTGGTGGCTTCAACATCCACACAGACAAACCATTTAATTGTAAAACTTCTTGAAGAACTGTTTAAACACCATGTTTCCACATTCTCATTATCCATATTCTCTGGAGCCCACTTGAGACATTCGTCTTCAGGACTCTACTGAGGCCAGTGTTGTCAAGAGTCCCAGTGGCCTTCATGTCAGCAAATCCCATGGTTAATCTTGGTCCTCACCTCTTTTTGCTTCTGACAGTGTTTGATGCAGTTTATAATTTTTTTCTTCTCAAAGCACTTTTTTCTTGACACCAGATTTCCAGTTTTCTTCCTACCTCGCTGGCAGCCCTGTCTCCTTTGCTAGTTGCTTCTTTCTTACTTGATTCTGAATGCTGGGGAGTCTCAGGGATTAGTCTTTTTGACCTCTTCTATTTGTCTATGCTCACCCTTGTTAATCTCATCTAGTCTTATGGCTTAAAGTACTGTCAACAGACTGATGATCATGAATTTCTATTTCTAGTTCCTCCTTTATCCAGAGTTCCAGATGCATACCCACAACCGCCTACTTGGCGTTTCCAGTGGAATGTCCAATATAATACAACATATCCAAAACAGAACACTCCATCTCCTCTACCCAATTAGCCCCTCTCATCATCTTCCCCATCTCAAGCGTTCCTTCCCCACTGCTCAGGCTTCATCTCAGATTTATATTTTTCTCACGCCACACAACCTATCCATCAGCGAATCTTGTTGGCTCCACTTTCAAAATATCACTCGCTCTGACCACTTTTTCATTACCTCTGTTAATAACACCTGGATTACTAAACTAGTCTCCTGTTTGGTCTCATTTCTACTCTTGTCCTTTACAGTATATGTTTTACACAGTAGTCCTAGTGAGTTCTTTAAAATATAAATCAATCATATCATAAATTCCAATGGCTTCTCTTCATACTTCATCCTTACCTTGGCTCACAGATACTTCATGATCCATACCCTCCTCATCTCCCTAAATTTTGTCCCTATAACTCTCCCTCACTCTGCTTTTAGGTACACTAGCCTTCTCACTGTTCTCAAGACATCCGTGCTCACTCCTACCTTGGCACTGGCTATTATCTCTGCTGGAAATGCTCTTGCCACAACGTGTTCATGGTTCACTCCTTCATTCAGGTCTCTGCTCAAAAAGTCATCCCTTTTAAGAAGCCTTTTCTGACCACCCTTATCTATAATATTTCCCCTTACCCTTCCTTGTGTGGATGCTTCAATCTCTTACCTACTTTTTATTCACAGCACTTGTCACTTACCAGAAAGTTGTTTTCTTATTATGTGTCATTTCCACTGGAAAGGCAGATCCATGAGGCCAGGGACCTAGCCTAAATTTTTTTCACAGCTGCATTTCAGGCCATAGCAGAATGTATGGCTCACAGGTGTTCAGCACATTTTTGATGATCTCTTAACCAACTGAGTAGACTTAATAAATGTGTGAGTACATTTCTCTAACCCAAAAGAAGAAAGTGGCTGAGAATCTCTTCTTCTTTATGGGCCTCTTTCCAAAACATCCATACTATGTTTGAACTTGCTATCCTCTGCCTGGCTTTATTTCACCACATCTTTTCCACATTTTCTTGGACTGTGAGACGGTTCTGTCCACTAAGGATCTGTCAACACTGACACTAGATGCCACTCTACTAAGAATGGTCTCTTAGTTGGAAGCAAAGGCACTATAGTGGGAATCTGCATGCGTAAAACGTTTATCTGGGCCAGAGGGTATCCAATACCCCACCCCCATGCCAATGGCCTACACTGGGGACATTGGCAGGGGTGCCAAGAGGGCAGCAGTAGTGAACAGGGAGACTGAGGCAACCCAAGGGAAATCAAGCAAAGTCATTAGCAGGCCTCTGTCCTAAATTTAGACTGCATAATCATAAAGTAATACATTATTTCATTCATTCATTATTATCAAACAGAACTAGAAAATTTGCCTGGAGCTATTAAAATTGCCACATGAAAGTAATGATGTGCATACATATTATGCAATACATATGTCAAAGAGTTTAATGGGAAGATAATTAATAAAATTTCAATCCTACCTATTATACAGGAGGCGCTTGAAATCTTGAAACAAAGTGTCTTTATTTTTGTCAATAAATCCAATGACCGAATAGCTAGGAGAAAAAAAAAAAAACCAACACATAGAAAACATGCATTATTCACCAAGCAAGAGCCACATGTAAGCTTTTTGATAAGTCTATAAGCTTTTCCACTGTTAATTATGTAATCAATCATCTGTAGAGCTAATATTGTTCACTTTGTTCTGTGTTAAAGAATATCAAATTTACCTACTAAACAGACAGGATGTTGTTTCTCTTCCTCAAAAGGAGAACAAACATCAGCACCATCACTAAGATTAAGACTGTCATTTTCTATGGTTTACTGCTTACCTCAAGAAGTCGACTCTTAAAAAGATAGCTGTGTTTATCATCCAGCACTCCTAAGATAAAAGCAAAACAGCAACATACAGGAGCTAATAGTCTCTTCTGTAAGGAGGTCAAGTGACTTGCCTATGGTTCTTTCAATGTGTTCAGGGTGGGAAAAAAGAATCCAAGAAGAACTGCAAAGGATGGTAAGATTTGGATAAGCAGAAGAAAAGAGGAAGGGAGATCACACAGTGAAACAGATCAAACGAAGGAGAGGACCAGGCCCATGCATGGCATGCTTGAGAGAAAACAAGGAGGCAGGCATTCACGGTTTGGAGGAGGGAGAAGGTTGAGGTCCTGAGGGTCCCACTCAATTCACTCTTGGTGATGAAGGAGGGATGGGAGCTGCTGGGCTGCAGCAATGAGCGTGGACTCCAGGAGAGGCCAGTTTAGTGCTGGGGGCAAAAGTGACGGAGTCACCACCAGGGTGACAAAGACAGAGGCTCAGAGATTGTGCAACAGGAACTCTAGATGTACCTGCTCCCTAGAGCTCTACTTTCTTGCGTCTGTGTATCTTCCTTGACAATCATCACAATGATATAGATCATTTTCAGATGTCTGACCGTGACCCCTCACTGATGTTTCAGCCTTACACATTTAATTCACCAAGAAGGTTCCTTCAGGCTTTAGTGCCCAATAGGAGCTTCCAGGCCACCAGATCCAAAATTACTTCCTTGCCTCCCACCTCCTAGATCCATTTCCTAAGATCTTCAAGTCATTTTTGACTGAAACCTTGAAGCCACCCAACTCTTAGTCTTTGGTCTAACCTATAACCTCCAAACTTCAAAGTTCTCATTTTGGCCTTTAAGACTCATTACAATTTGATCTCAATCTACTTTTTCAGGTACTTCTATTTCTCTAATGCTACAAAAAGGATACATTCCACTTTAACGGACCTATTTACTATTTCCTGAATATTTCTAGCACTCTTTCCACTTCTCCCTTTAAAAATAATTCCTAGCATTTAAGGACTAGCATCGACTTTCCTGGGCTTATCACAGATAGTAGTATGACATCATGTGTTTATTCTAAATTCTGACAATACTCCTATTAGTTATATGGCAATTATTTTAGATCATCTTTTATTGTACTGATGTATGCCTGTAGCTGTGTGTCTATTATGTGTATGCATATTTATGAGTACAAACACACACACACAATCAAATGGGTATATATGCATCTTACACGGAAAGCTCTTTGTGGGCGGAGCACCTTATAAAACACTGTGCACACACAGAACATATGCAGTCCTAGAAAAGGACTGAAAGGCTGGAGGAAAGGGGAAGTCTGAGGCATTGAATATCCCTTGGAAGGGTCAGCTAGAATTCTGGACTAGAGTCTAGAAACCAGTTATTGTCTCAGCTATTCCATAAACTTGCTGTATGACCCTGGACAAAAGTGTTATTACAAACTTTCCATAAGTCTCTCCATCTATAAAACAAAGAGGCCAGGCTAGCTGGTCTCCAAGGCCTCTGACCAATTCTGCTTTTATGCTCTTGAACCATATGGAAGCATCCTGTAAGTGAGGCCATCCTTTTCAGTGGGAGAGTGTGCACACCGCTGCATCTGCCCTCTTCAGTGTTCTGGAACCTGGGAACAGGACCAGAACAAGTGGAAAATGGTGCCATTCCAGCTCTAATGGCTAGTTTGACAGATGGGGTGATAATTTTGAGCTATATTATTTTATGACTCAGAGTTTTAATTTATATCAGGAACAGCTATTAAAATTTCTTCAAATGTCTTTTTGGCATTTGTAGAGATGATCATTTGCCTTTTTGTTGTTGTTATGTAATTTCTTCCTGTAATGGGTTATGATGAACAGAGCTTCTAATGTAAAAAGGAGGAAGAAGAAGAGGAAATTTTAAACAATTATCCAGTAAGAAGCGGTGTTCAGTGGGCAAAACATCCTAAGTGTAGCAGGCTGAAAAATGCCCCTCTACCACTTGAAAGACATCCATGTCAAATACCCCAGCCCCTGTTAGTGTGATCTTCTATGACAAAAGGTGTGATTATGTTATGGATCTTGAGAGGAGAAACTGATCCCATATCACCCAGGTGGACCCTAGATGCCATCACAATTGTAGTTTTAAGAGAGAAGTAGGGGTTCTTGATCTCAGAATTGTGAGTTCATGCCCTGCACTGGGCTCTGTGCTGGGTGTGGAGCCTACTTAAAAAAAAAAAAAAAAAAAAAAAAAAAAAAGAGCCAGACGGAGTTTTAACACAGACACACCAAAGATGGGGCTGCAGTGTGACTATAGAAGCAGAGACTGGAGAAATGCAGCCACAAGTCCCACGATGCCTGCAGCCACCAGAAGCTGGTGGAGGTGAGGAACAATCCTCTTCCAGAACCTCCGGCGTGTGGCCCTAGGGTTCGGACTTTTGGCTTCCAGAACTGGGAGAGCAAACATTTCTCTTGTATTAAGCCACCAATGTTACAGCAGCCCTAGGGAACTAAGTACTAAGGTAGTTTATTTTTAGTTATATTTTCCTGTCAATTTCTACTTATACTGTGACCAGAAAAAGTGAGATTTTTACTTTTTCAACTGACATTTGAAAAAGAATATGGCAAAATAAGTTTCTGCTCATGTGGTTATCCCACTGCTTGTAGTTCTTCACACACAATGGTGGCTCTTGGCTCTGGGCCTGCGAACCTACTGGCTCCTCTGCCTGGATTACCCTCCTTACCTCCTCCCTTCCTAATTCTTTCCCCTGACTAAAACCTCTCTTACTTTTAGGACTCAGCTTGGATATCACTTCCTCCCACCAAAACCTCTCTATACTCTCACCCAAATTTAATTAATTCCTCCTCAGTGTTTCCATAAGGCCTTGTGCATCTCTAGTTTGACCCTTCCCATTCTTTGTTACAGTGACTTACCATGTATCTGCTTGTGTCCACCACTGAACTCTTAGCTTCTTCAGAAAAAGGCCTACCATATCCATCTTTAACATTCTTCCATGATTCATTTATGCATCAGGTGACCTGACTGAGTGCCAACTATGCCAGGGATGGTGCATGGCTGCCACGGTGTGTGTTCAAGAAAAGTTTGAAAAGCAAGGAATGAATGAAGCTAAGCCAATTTTTTTTTAAAGTGAGGAGATATATTATATATTATATAATAGATATAATATATAGGAGATATATATTATATATATGATACATATATAATATATAATAGGAGATATAATATATAGGAGGAGATATATTATATATTATATATTATAATAGGAGGAGATATAATATATTATATAATATATTAGCCTATGAAATGACTAAAAAACACAAATGAATAGGAAAACAGTTTTTATTTCCCCTGGTTCTATTTTCTAAAGTGAAGTTGCATGCAAGTCATCGTGTTAGGTAACGAAGTAAGATACTCACACTACATCACCGGCATAATGTCGAATTCGAAAATCTCGATCAAACTCCAGGATTTTGTCTGAGGCGCAGAGCTAAGAAATCAATTAGGAGATTACTTTGGAAATGGATATTTTCACTTTCCTAAAATTATACTCCAATGTCATATAAGATAATGATAGTACCACAAATCATGATACCATTATGAATGAAATCACACTATGTGGGGCTTATCTGGTAAAGCCTGTGAGCTTTCACCGGAAGTCTACACAGCTAGATGTCATTTCCCAGCCACCCTGGCAGCTGGATATGGCCAAGTGACCAGGTGCTGGACAATGGACAGTGAGTGGAAAGGAAGTGTGGTTGTGTCAGGCCAACACCGGTAAGAAGTGATCATTTGCAGCACTTCCTCTTCTCCTCCCACTAGCAGATTGCAGAGAAGGATAGTGGCAAGGTGATGAAAGAGCCAGAAGACAGAAGTCCAGGTTCCTGGGACAAAATTGGACTTCTACTGTCTCTGACGCTGAGAGCTTGGCTGCTGCCTCAAGTGGCCCAGCCTGCCCAAACTAATATAGTCTCTTTCTGTTCCATGTTCCGCTTAAGGAGCATCACACGGAGGGCTTGCTGCCTGCTGGGCACATATATCTCATGCAACCCTCACAACTGATATTTTAAAGGAAGTATTATGAGCTCTATTTTATCACAAGGAAACTAAGGGTCAGAAAGCTCAGGTAATTGGCCCAAGTCACATAGCTCAAAAGCGGCCGTTCTGGAAGGATTCTTGGGACCAGAGGTAATGTCTGCTCTCCTATGTACATACAGAATGGCCTGATTCACTTGTCTTGGGACTCAAGTTCAAGGCTATCATTTCAGAGAAGATAAAAAGTATTCTTCTTCAGTGAGAAATAGCTGCAGGAAGTTGAAGAATCCTTTATGGAAAGGTAGTTTTTCTGTGGTGGTGGTCTCCACAGTTTTCTGAAAATTTCCTTGTTACAGTAGCACCCAGACTTCTTTGTCTGCCCTGTGAAGGATCACTTGAGATCCTATGTGTTCTAAAGTAGACATCCAAGAATCCATAGAGCACTGAGAGCAGTTATGCACAAAAACTTACGTTGCAGTGGTAGCTACCAAATACCCCCAGCCAGGATGGTGGCTTCTATACTCATAACACTAGACTAGTAAAAGAATAATTAGTTTATTAATCAAACAAGTGAATAATTACAGGAAATTAGAATCAGACTTCTGAGGTTCAAAAATCTTGGTTCTACCATCTATTTGCTCTGTGTCTTTAAATAATTACTCATCCCAGAGAGTTATACTGAAACTTAAATGAACCATGTATCCAACATAGAGAGGTCTCCAAAAAGTGGAATCCCTCTTTTCTTCTCCATTTTGTTAACCATTTTACAAAAGCCCTTCATTTATAAAACTCCTTGCGGAAAAGAACCCAGGAGATGCCCACACTAATTGAATATTCTTACATTTGGATACTGCAAAGTCTCAACTGATCTGAGCACAGAAGGCTTTAAGTTTTTCTTTACATTTTGAAAATAGTAAGTTATGTATATCATTTAACTTTCTATGTTCACAATACCTTAAATAGGAATTTCATGGTTTATTGGATCATTTGCCTATATCCCCATGATAACTTTAACATATAAGAAACCCCTTAGCCCCAAAATAATATGAGGCAGAAATCTCTTATTTAATATACCAATAACTCAAGTTAATGTAATCAATAGCAGATGATAATACATGGCTTAATGTACAGTATAATAGCATTATTTAACAGATAGATTCATAGTGATGAAATACATTCTGACAGCTTGGTTATTCCATTTCTTTCCTTCATTAGGGCTATAAACCCAGAAATTAACACACTTTAAAAGTTCCCATCTCAGGGGGGACTTCCTCCCTTCCTCCAGCATCATTTACCCTTGCCTAGAGGGGAGGAGCCCCCAGGAGGAAGGAGCTACCTGGTTGGAGAGTCAGAGAAACTTGGATTTCCACATTTAAAGAAAAAAAAAAAAAGAAAGAAAATTCCTATGGTGCCTGGGGGCTCAGTCAGTTGGGCATCCAATTCTTCATTTGGGCTCAGGTGTGAGACTGGGCCCTGAGATGGGCTCTGCACTCAGCAGGGAGTCTGCTTGTCCCTCTCCCTCTGCTCTTCCCCCCTACCTCTATCACACAGTCTTTCTCTCTCTCTCTCTCTCTCTCAAATAAATAAAATCTTAAAAAAAGAGAGAGAATTCCCATCTTCCCAGATAAATTAATATTTTGCAATTTCTTACCAAATCAATGGCAACTGCTTAAAAGTACTATGTGGAGTACAGTCTGGGTGGCTCAGCGGTTTAGCACTGCCTTCAGCCCAGGGCATGATCCTGGAGAAAGGGCATCGAATCCCACGTCAGGCCCCCTGCATGGAGCCTGCTTTTCCCTCTGCCTGTGTCTCTCTGTGTCTCTCATGAATAAATACATAAAATGTTTAAAAAGAAAAAAGTACTATGTGGAGTGGCTACTAAGATTGACATATTTCAGATATTTGGTGGACAAATTTAATTCAGGTGTATAAATGGCCAAGATGAATCAAAATGAGGTGGTTTATCATGAGATTCATAGTTATTTAATATAAATGAAATGGAGCATTGCATGTTTTAGTCTAAAATTCAATATTCCATAAGATGTATTTGGTATAATCATGACCAATTCAATTCAATTTTATAAACACTGATGACCTACCATTTTGTAGGCAGGATGTTAGGTGAATCTCCAAAACCTGGGCTGGGGTTATAAAGGATGTAGATAACCCATCCCTCGAAGACAGGACATCTCCCCATGTAATACCATCTTTCAACTGATCACTCTAAATGGTGTAGGATGCTTCTACCTTGGCTTCTGCACTGTCCCCAGTACCCAGAATATGCCTGGGAAATGAGAGGTACTTAATAAGTACCTGTGTTATACATGGGAAATGACTGAAGAATACCTCTGACAAGAAGCCTAATGTCAAAGGTCAGACAGTAGCATCTGACAGCTGACTGACTTGTAGTAGGGACCACATCAATCCTGAGTAACAGACCAAGGAGAATCTTTTTTTTTTTTTAAGATTTTATTTATTTATTCATGACAGACACAGAGAGAGAGAGAGGCAGAGACACAGACAGAGGGAGGAGCAGGCTCCATGCAGGGAGCCCAATGCGGGACTCGATCCCAGGTCTCCAGGATCACCCCCCAGGCTGAAGGCGGTGCTAAACCTCTGAGCCACCGGGGCTGCCCCAAGGAGAATCTTTAAGAAATAAACTGGCCTAAATAAATATCAGCCAACAATCTATTTCTTGATGATTAGTGCTTTATCTAGTTGCAGATTCTTACTGTTCTGATTACATAATTTCAAAGGGGACAAAGTTAGATTTATTTGTGCTAAAAAAAAATTGGCATGTATCATAGATTTACATGAAAATATAGAGGAGCAGAAATGTTTGCTCCTTTCTTTATGGAAGTGACAGAGCATGGGGTTTGTTTCTCCTTCAGCTTATAATTGCTAGACAAGCCTGTATCTGTAGGGAATACTCGAGGATGACAGTGCACCCCTCCTAGGACAAATACCAATGGCAAATATACTATATGCAAAGGTCTGACAATCACAACTGCCACCACTTATTACAGAACTGTGATCTGTTTAATAACATTTTTAGAATGTGAAAAATGAGGAGTTAAAAGGATACCCATTCACTGAAGGGAATGAGTTTCCTTATGATGGGGAGAACTACAGCTAGAATTTCTCTATTTTCAAGAAAGTCATAGAGTCTGAAGAACTGCGGCAGAGGACACACACTATGTTTTATAACTGATTACAGTTAAAAGTCAAGGACAAAAGCTGTTTTCAGTGCCAGAATTATCAGATGCAGGAGTAGAATTTTAGCATATGAACAAGGCCTCTGTACCTATTGGTTATAAATGACATCATGCTTTCTAAAATCGTGTTCATTTTTCCTATTTCTAGCAAATTGAATAGTCTGGAGCTCCCTCTCCTGGATATTATGATTCTTATCAATCTTGTCATCCCATAAACCAGAGAGGCAGAATTTATTTATAGTAGTAAGTCACTTAATGGATGCTTATGGCCTTTCTTGCTTAGTTGAGTGGACATTCTTTTAATCCAACATTTAAAACCATTTAATTCTGCCAAACAATGGGAAAATCCTACAGATCAAAAGGAGATGAAGTTCTCATAAAACACATACCTTTCGGCTGGAAAAATGACCATGTTTGCCTAATTTACTATTAAGTGCTTCGAGGAACATTTCATCGGTGACTTTGCCAACATTCATGCAGGCATCATCCAGGATTGCAATGATCCCTTTGTGCTGCTGCTCTACAAGGTCCACGATGATCTGGTTGTTGAAGTAATCGATCTGCAGGACACAAAAAGGAAGCCGTTCCAGAGGGAACAGAGAACAAGACACGCAAAACACAGATGCTGATGCTTCCAGATGTTTCAGGAATTTAAGTAAAGTTATGTCGATGTCAAATAAGTCAAGAGCATTAATGAGGTCTAGTGCTAAAATGAGCACATGTTCTATCAGAGGTTTATTTTTTATTTCTTTGTTGACTTTCTACCATGAAACACTTTGTTACTGAGTATAGCTCAAGGCAAAAATTACAAAGTAGATAATGTTTCTCCTATCACTAACTTTTGTTTTAATCCTACACCCCACTCTCCACCTCCTCGATCTGTTTGCCATTAATCACTAGACCCACACTCCACAAAGTACCAACAAATAACCTTAAAGTGTTATTTGATTCATAAGTTGAAGTTACAGTATCACATAGAACTTGAATTTTTAGTTCTATGGCCTTGGATGACCAAAATCCAAAAGAGGCCTTCTCCAGCTTTCCCAAAGCCAAAAAAAAAGGCACATGTAAGTCTAGCAGTTTTGATGTTTCTCTGGGCAAGAACATAAATTTAATTCTGAGATGAAAGTATCTGTAGGGATCCCTGGGTGGCGCAGCAGTTTGGCGCCTGCCTTTGGCCCAGGGCGTGATCCTGGAGACCCGGGATCGAATCCCACATCGGGCTCCCGGTGCATGGAGCCTGCTTCTCCCTCTGCCTGTGTCTCTGCCTCTCTCTCTCTCTCTCTGTGACTATCATAAATAAATAAAAAATCAAAAAAAATTAAAAAAAATAGAAAGTATCTGTAAAAGATAAGAATAAACTTAGCATTTACTTTTATGCGCTGAATAAAGTTCTAAATAACATCTGGCTTTTTAGCAACTTCAATATGCACAAGGTTTATCCCAAATTCCTCTTCTATATGTGTTTACTCGAATAGTCCACGGCATCCATCTCACCACACACACACTGGCCTCACTCAGGCTAGCTGTGCATCATCAGAAGATGGGCAGGCTATTAACACACATTTTAGTTCTGGGTGTTGATGTGTCCCCCTCATTTAGGAGGCATCTAATATTGAATGTTGTCTCCAATACCTTCTGTACGATCTATGTGCTCATAATGGACTTTCAGTCTCTCATGGATTCCTGCTCTGTGCTATTTAAGTCCAAGGACTCAAGCCAGTTATCTGTGGCTTTAAGCTCCGCCCCTACTCTTCCAAGTTCTCTTCTGTATCCATGGACTGACAGTCTGCTGACTGGGTGGCTTCTACTTCCTTTTTTATACCTTACTGGTTTGTCTCTATCAGTAAGTCTCAACAGGATGACTTTTCCCTCAGGGGCATTTGGCATTGTCTGGAGACATTTTTGAAGGTCAAGACTACAGGACCAGTGGGAAGAGGCCACTAAACATCCTATCATGCACAGGAAAGCCTCACAACAAAGACTTATCTGGTCCAAAACATCAGTGGTACAGAGCTGGAGAAACCTCCATCTACATATGTACTTTTATGGTGGGCACATATTACATTTGCTAATTAGGGAGAAAAGTTATTTCCATCTTTGGAAAAAACATCCTTAGTCTTCTCAAAAAGCAGTAACTCTGTATTAATTATTAGCTGAAGTCTTAGACTCTGCTAGTATAGAATTAAAGACTGTCTTTTGTCCCAGGGACAAAAGAATTAAGTCCTTTAAAGTTCCAATTGTATAACTAAAAGTGATTGGTCTTTGCTTTAAGAGTTCAGTAACTTTCAGTTTGTAAGTTTAATGTTACTTCAAACATTACTTAAATTTGTGGCTTTCTTTTTTTTTTAAGATTTATTTATTTATTTATTCATGATAGACAGAGAGACAGAGAGAGAGAGAGAGGCAGAGACACAGGAGGAGGGAGAAGCAGGCCCCATGCCAGGAGCCCGACGCGGGACTCGATCCTGGGACTCCAGGATCGCGCCCTGGGCCAAAGGCAGGCGCTAAACCACTGAGCCACCCAGGGATCCCCCAATTTGTGGCTTTCAAACCAGGTTCTTCCAGCAACCTCAATTCCCAGGGAAGGGGGCAAGAGGAGATGTGATGAGGTAGGTCAGGGGCACAGAGGTCTGGGTCTCTCATTCCCAGCCCAAAGAGAGCAGCTAAAAATGTCTTGTAAACTACAGCACCGAAAGCCTATAAAAGTGACTCAATTAGGGAGGGAGATAACCAAGCATTTGGAACCCCCTGATAGAAGTCCATGTACCACTATGAAACAGCCTGGTGCTAAAACACTGATCCTGAAACCAGCCAAGCCTCCAGATCTGACAACCAAGGACATACACAGAACAGAGACATATATTGGATGACACCTCGGGAATCCGATGAGCAAAATCCAGACTATGGCAAGCTCTACAGAACTAATGACTCATCCTCTTCATCAGGAGAATGTGAGGGAAAAAAAAGAGAGGAGAAAATCTACACATATGCAAGCAACCTATCAACCAACCACAATGTAAGAATCTTGCTTGGGTCTAAATTCAAACAACTATAAAGAGAAACCAAAAAAACTCCTTGTAAAACAATTGAGGAAATGTGAACACTGACTAGATATTTGATGATATGAAGGTATTACTGTTACATTTCTTAGGTGTGATAATGGTACTGTGGTCACAGCATTTGTGAAAGTCTTTATCTTTTAAAGAAGCACACTGGAGTATTTACAGATGAAATAATATGATGTCTGAGATTTGCTTCAACATTATCTGGGGGTGGGTGGATGGGTGATGGGTACACTGAATTTATTGTATCATGATCTATGCTCTTAGTTTGCTTGAAATTTTCCATAATAAAAAACATAAAAAAAAAATCAATCACTATGTTCAGAAGTTGAGGAAATAATTGCCCAGAACAGAGATTCTAATTTGGGGGAACCTGGCAATGTAGTCAGTACAGTAACAATTACCTTGGACCTAGCCTTTTGTTCCCTCTAGGACATTTATTTCTTGGTTTATTTTGCTAAGGATTTTTGCATTTTAGGGCTGTTGCTCCTTTTTCAGAATAGCCTACTGTGGTTGTTGACTTTCCTCCTTTATCAGCTATGCCTGTGGAATTTGATATCTTGAATACTAAAGGATATTTTTGACCAGTATCTCTGAATCACATCTGAGTAACAAGTTTTATGATTACATTTGCTATAAAAATCTAAGTGTCAGTTTTAATTGTGTGTTCAATTGTACTACAGGTCCATTCTACGAAGGCTGCATCTAAACTTAATTGAGAAATGCTTTGGTGGCTCAGTAGTTGAGTGTCTTTCGCTCGGGTCGTGACCCCAGGATCCTGGGATGGAGTCCTGCATCAGTCTCACCCACAGGGAAGCCTGCTTCTCCCTTTGCCTATGTCTCTGCCTCTCTCTCTATGTCTCTCATGAATAAATAAAATCTTAAAAAAAAGAAAAACACTTAATTGAATTACACCTTAAATGTGCTATGAGAGTTTACGGCAAAAATCAAAATTATAGGTAATTATATTACAAAGTTATAATACACCTTTTGGTTTATCTGTAAAACAGTAAAATTTATACTAATATACTTGAACAAAAAATTTTTAAGGTATTCTGACGTTTAGCACATGCTGGAAGGCAAAAATGCAATTTGAGGCAGGACAGTTGTACCACTGTCTCCCTTTCTGAATGAGAGGAGATAGAAAGTAGGAAGGTGGGAGACATATAAAAGGAATTTACATACAGCATACCAAATAGCTTTTTACTATTACAATGCATATTAAAAAACACTAACTTTATTGTCTGTTCTATTCAGCAAAAGGAGAAACACAGTTCTATACCCTCAGAAATGTATGGAAACTCAGAAGTTATACATTTCTCAAGTCCGTTCTCAAAATTGCTTAAAAATATAAATTTAACAGAAAACTTTACTGGGTCTCATCCTGTCACACACAGGAGGTCTCAATGGTAAGGAACAAGAGCACCAACCCAAGTCATGCTTTTCAGCGGTGGTATCTGGGGCTTATGCTCCAGGGCAGTACCACTTTCAGCCCTGCCTTGCCAGATGTTTGACTATGACAACTGTCAGTGTTCACACAGGGCCATGAGCAGGTGATACCAGGTGTGACACGAGGGACAGCAAACAGAAGTAAACATTAATGCTTTCATGCCTGGGTTTCAGAGAATATAAACCACAGTAACTGAAGAGAATAACAATGCCATTTAAATTGCAAAGTAGAGTTGGGGAAAAAAGGAGAAATAAGAGGAAAAAAAGGACAGGAAGAGAATAAACTCAATTTGGAAGCAAAGCCCAGCCCATTTAAGGCAAAGCTGCTATTCCAAGTAACCTCTAAATGGCGCTAAACTACTAGACAGATGAGAGCTAGAGATCCCACACAGCATCAGCCATAAAGTGCGAAGGTTGGAATTCAGCATTTCTGGACACCAACAAGGCAGTCCATCACATGAGAGAAATCCCACTTGCCGACCCTGAAAATGACTTGTAATTCCATATCCCCAAAAGGAAAGCTAACGTTGAGATGTTTCATGTACTCAAGGAGATTAAAACAATGCCCCTAAAATGCTAAGATTTGACATCTGCAATACTACATGAAACCCAGGAAGCTATTTTCCTGAGGAGACCACTCACATGCTTCCAGGGGATGCCCTCCCGCTGGTACTCCTCTTGTTCTTGCTTCAGAACCAGCTGAATGAACAGCTGCTGCAGTTTCTCATTGCAGTAGTTGATGCAGAACTGTTCAAAGCTGCAAGAAAAGGAATCAATTAGGTTCAAAGAAACAAAAAAATCAACAATAGAGTTTTAAGCCTCTTATCCAGTTTACCTGTTATTGTCAAAGATTTCAAAGCCATAGATATCCAAGACACCGATAACAGTGTTTTTCCCATGGATGGTGGTGTCATAGTTCTTGACCTCGATAATATCATTGATGCGAGTAACAATCCAACAAAAAAGGCGTTCATATATTGCCTGTGAGGAGAACAACATTGTTCATTCTTCCCCATTTGAGACTGTGTCTTCTGTTTAGATCTGTGATAAGTTTTAAATTCTTATCTACTTTCTCCTTACCATTTAACATAGCGATTGCCACTCTAAGCAGAAAAATTAGAAATGCAGATCATCTGTTAAAGAAAACTACATGATGTAGGTAATACTAAAGTAAACGGTTTGGATTTTTTAAAGCTTATTATTGGTTGGGATACTAGGGATATCCTAGATATGTGTATGTCTGTCTCTGTGCCCAGCTATATCAATAATTTGCGTACTCCTTCACAGAAGTTGCTTACTTTATTATGAATTTCATCAAATATTAAAAAGTGGGGAACCAATGAGTTAATATCTATCTTCCAGGAAAGCTCTATGGAGTCTAAAAATACAAATATTGATTTATAGTGCTACATAAAGATCTGAGCCAAAGATTGCAGTTTGAAGTTCCTAGAGCATCAAATGCATATCCAATGTCCAAGGATGCTTACAGCAAGATACATGTGGACAAAGGCACCACATGCTCACATGCACTCATGTCCTGATACAAGTGTTCTCCACAGTACCACGTCTTTAGCATGTGCATGGTTAGCAGCTCCCTCCAGCCACCTCCCTCTCCACCTGCACTTATCCACACTCACTGCCTCTGTTCTTTGCCTCCTTTTTACTCTTCCATCCAGTCAATCTTGGCTTACCTCCCACTGCTCCACTGAAATGGCTCATCAAAGACCCCAAGCACCTCAGTGTAGACACTTCCTTGGGCCTCTATGTGGATATCTTATTCAGACACTTGGTGTCACTCCACCTAGTTTCCCACTCTCTCTCTTTTTTTTTATAAGATTTTATTTATTTATTCATGAGAGACACACACACACACAGAGAGAGAGAGAGAGAGAGAGAGAGAGAGAGAGGCAGAGACACAGGCAGAGGGAGAAGCAGGCTCCATGCAGGGAGCCCGACGTGGGACTCGATCCCGGGACTCCAGGATCAGGCCCTGGGCTGAAGGCGGCACTAAACCGCTGAGCTACCTGGGCTGCTCTCCCACTCTCTTCTTGAACATTCTCCTCTCTGGGATTTGTGACAGCACATCTCCTTAATTTTCCTCCTATTTCACTGGCTGCTCCTTCTGAGTGATCTCTGATCTCCTCTACCTGGCCTCTAAAAGGTGGAGTTCCTCTGGTCCTCTTCTCTTCACTCTTTAACACCTCTTGAGTCATCTCATTCAATGTTAAACTGTCGCAACTCTTGAACCTATTGCTCCCACACAGACCTCGCCTCTGAATGCCAGACTCATGTGCTTATTAATAGCTGACCTAACGACAATCCCAGGGGCCTCGCAGCCATCTCAACCATGTGTGCTCTCAGGACTCTTGGTCTTCCCACCTCCAAAGACTGTTCCTACCCTACTTCTAACCATGAACATGACACTAGAACTATAGCAATTTATTCATTCAACAAATATTAGCTGAGTACTTACTCTATATAGATTATTGGAGATACAGTACTAAAGGAGACATAAACACTGTCTCAGTCTCCAAGGAGCACAGGGAGTAAGATGAAGGAAAAACCACACCCACACCCACACCCTCTCTCTCTCTCTCTCTCTCTCTCTTTCTTTGAAGGTGAGGTGTGTAGCATCTGAGGATAATTTAACCTGTTCAGGGTTCACAGAGGCCAGTGAAGACTGGCCTTTGTGGGCTGAGGTCAGAAGGATGAATAAGAGTTGCCGAGGCAAGCGGGGGAGAGAAAGGATCTAAGCAAAGGATCTAAGCAAAGGTGACAGGACCTCATGTGCAGAGGTCCTGTGGCTGGAAGGAGAAAGGGATAAAGACACACTGAAAGGCCCAAGAGAACACTAATGTGCTGGAATTAAGGAAGGAGGCTGAGGCATGGTGTGGAATGAGGCAGGAGATGCAGGCTGGAGCCAGACCATGCTAGGAGTGAGCCTTGATTTTATCGTTCTCCAAACAGGGATGTGGATTTTACATCCTGAATACAGCCCATCTCAAATTATCCTCTTTTCCCCATATCTGTGCTACCTGCCATCATCTCTCTCCTGTATACTGTAATGGTCTCCCTGCTTCCATCCCCACCCACAGAAGATTCTCCATACTGAAGCCAGAGCGATTTCTTTAAAAATGCAGGCTTGCTTGTCATTGCCTCTGCTTAGAATCCTCCACACTCTGTTGCACTTGGATAAACGCAAATTCCTCTTGAGACTAGAAACCAAGCCTGCGACTCATAAGAGTAAGAATGGAATACGTGGCAATCTAATCAACCAGCAAAAAAGAAAAACAAGGAAATGTGAGCTTGGTAACATAAAACATTTGCTATGCAGATAATATAGACAAAGGGTTAAAGTTACGGGCTCTTCAAAATGGGCAAAAAACAATAGCAGCCCTGAAGAAGATGTAAAAAGGACACTCCAGGAGATTCTGAGAATGGATTTAAATACCTTACAAAAATCCAGAAAGATGCTCAAATATACTAGCAATGAAAATGAAAGTAAAGTATTAGTTACATCCATAAAGTCAGTAAATGTAAAGTTTAAAATCAGTGTGTCCATTGATGTGGTAAGCTCATTCCTGGGAGTCTGTCCACTGAGAACAAAAGCGCTAGTGTATAGGGACACATGCACACAGATATGGCAGCATTATTTGTCGTGGCAGAAAAAGGAAACAAAGTGAATGATTTAAGAGGAGGATGGTTAATAAATCATGGCACCACCACCACATAGACGTGAAACCCAAGGGATGAGAACTCCATCAGGTGACCTGAGGCAATCTTCATCAAACACTGGTGAGCAAAGCAACACAGAGGGCAATGAGAGGGCCTGGGCAGGCATCACGAGGATGGATGGAGGATTCAGTTTCCTCAGAACATTTCCTGAGAGTGATGTTCATAGTCAGGGCATTTTATTGAGACTGCACTGGTCCAAAAGCATCATTATGGTTTCTAAAAGCCTGAACCCACTTTCTTGGAACATCTGGGTACATCCTCACAGAAGTTCACTATAACTGCATCACCAGGCCGAGACATCAGTTAAAAATCTCACCTTAGCAAAGGCATCCCTGCCATAGCTAGCTTCTTGCTCCGTGTGCTGCTTGTCAATGATGTCGCGACCTGTGGCCACTGTTCGGTAGAGAAGGGCTTTCTCAACCATGTCTGTTTTGGTGGAGAGCAATTCTGCTATGATAGATACAACCTTGCCATTTTCAATGAGAGGCGTGTCACCATCCACCATGAATTTTAAATTTCCCTATACCAAAGTGAAAAAAAGAAGATGCCATTTATTTCCAGCAAGATTCTGAAACATTACATCATGGATATATTTGCCAATTACAGATAAAATTCAAAGTGACCTTGTTTGTAGCACTGATTTTCCTAAATACATTACATATATATAAGAACCTAGCACTTTATCCATCTTTCCTCTTCTCCAGACACCCATCTTGCACTTAATTTTCGGTATTCTGATGAATAGAAGTTTTACATTTACTTATTTACTTATTAACCATCTACAACTGTCCAGCACATCAACCACTCTGTTGATGAATCTGATGATATACTTGTTCATCACTATCCTCTTCTCTTTTTCCCCCTGCCCTACTACTCTTCTTTAGTACATTTTATTTGATCTTCTTACATGTTTACTGGTCCAGGTAAGTTCTACAGTCATGATGTCAACTTAAAAATAAAATTCCTGTTTGGATTCTGAAGGATATTGTTGTACTTTATTTTTATTAAGAGTTAAATCTTGCCACATTAAAGTGAAAGGTTATTTTTATTCCAGATTTAAATTCATGTTGTCATTCATTTTTTCTAAGGTTACATGTTCATTATATTTTCAACATCTATAATTATAGAAAAAGGAATAACAGAAATCTGACACATGGCCCTTCACTTGTCTGAGTTTGCTGTGGTGTAGCAGAACATGATTAGACCATGATTCGCCAACCCTGGTCGACTGTGTTGGCCACCATGAAATGGTTCTGCCTTCAAGCCAATCGTGCCACCCCTTTAGGGCTCATTTCCCAACCTGAAAAATGAAATGATCAAAATTCCAGTTCTGATAATTTATGATTCTATGTTTCAAGTGCTATTGGAAATTTATTCAGTTCAAAAGATTTTAGCTTATACCATTGGTGGTCATATCATTACTGAATTCTTTTACCCTCAGGTTTAAACAGTTCAAAATCTGACATGCCAGTAAGACAATTAACCCAAGCTGTTTCAAAACCTATAGTGGCTTTGAAAATCTCTCATAACATTCTAAAATGACAGAGAGAACCACAGGTATAGTAATTGCTTCAAAATGTAAGAGAAATTTTCCTTATATAAATTAGTTTTTAAATCTACAGGGAAAAAGCAAAATCTTCTGAAAGAGCATCCTGTCACCACAGGGAAGCAATATATTCTGAAAGGTGTCCCTACTCACCAAGTGAAGAATAGCTGCCAGAATCTTATACACTGTTTGAGTCTCCTCAGGTTTGAAGCCAATTACTTTCATGGCATCAGCTACTACTTTGAATTCTGCAGCATCATTGATAGAAGACTGGGAATGAAAATGGAAAACTTAAGTCACGAACATTTCATGTGAGCATTAAAACCTTAAAATTATGAGACTACATTCAAGTTTAGTCAGGGTCTTGATGCTTTTGTAGTAAATCACTGAGTACCCAGAGAAAATCAAAACTATTTCAGGGATAGAAACATCACTCAGCGCACAAAATGTCCACTTGTGGGTGAGAGCCACCATCACACAAAATAGGCATGACATACGTTTCTGGAACCTTCCGTGAGGGAGCAAGTCCTGAGCTGCCTCACAAACACTAACTGCCACTCTGTGATGAATGAAGAAAACACAGGATGTGGAATCACAAATGGAAATACCAATCATGGAAGACTCCACAACACACACCTATGTTGCTTGTGGCTTTTTTGTTCCACAAATAGTCTAATAGAGTCTGGGAATAATACTCCCTCTCTTGGATGGTTAGGCTTTTTACTTCACAGGTGAGGAAAAGCAGGCCACCCAAAGCAAAGTAGGTTGCCTCAATCTTTCAGCAAGCTATTAGATATTTTGGGACCACAACCACTTTTTCACAAATATTCAATGTACCAGATCTTCTAACTGGTTTGAGAGGGTTGCTATAGATTGAAAGTTTGTATCCCCCCCCAAAATTCATATGTTGAAATCCTGATACCCCACCCCCTCCCAAAGTGACGGCATTAGGAGGTAGGGCCTTTGCGAGGTTATCAGGTCATTAGGGTGTAGGCCTCAATAAATGGGATTAGTGCCCTTGTAAGAGACCCTAGAGATTCCTCATCCCTTCTGCCCTGTAAGGACACAGACAAGGCTCCATCTATAAACCAGGAAGCAGGTCCCCACCAAATCTGTAAATGCCTTAATCTCTGATTCCCCAGCCTCTAGAACAGTGGAAAATAAACATTTACTGTATATAAGCCACTCGATTTATGGTATTTTTGTTGTAGAAGCCCAACTGGAGTACGACAGGGGTTCAAAGATAAATTGCCAGCCTTGAGGAGCTATAGTCATCAGGTTGGAAATACAAACGTGTCAAGAGAAATTCACAGTGAAGCAATGGTAATGGCCTATCTCAAAAAAGTTTTCCCAAAGCAGCAGTTCCAGAGGGCCTGACTGATCTTTACTTCTGTGAATTTTCCCTCGGGGGAGGGGGGACACAGAGGATCTGGCCTGATATTTATCTTTTGAGGAGGGGCGTGGGAAGGGGTCCTCTGTGCCAGATGAGTACATGCCTCCAGTATCCAGGACATGGCAAGGCCAGATCCTCCACCGACCTGGTTCTTTGACCTTGGACAAAATACTTAACACCTCATGGAGTCTCGGTTTCCTCATGGATAAAATGGGCATAATAATAATAATACAGGGTTGTTGTGAGAATTGAATGAGAATTACGTAAAGCACTTCCCTAGTTCCCAGTGCATGAAAAGCACTAGACAAGTATCAGATAGAACTATGATAATAAGCTATAACTGTGCCGAAATTGCATAGAAACTAGACAAAGTCTAACCGTCCTCCTGTGCGGAACTGTTGGCTGCTAGAACCTTGATTTGTTCACCCCTCTCCAGCTCCTTCAGGACTGGCCTACCACAGTCTTGGGACATAAAGCTTCATGGGTATAGACTTATCATGGTGATCTTATTCCTCTCACCAAGTGACTGATCAGCCATGGGCACGGGATGCTATTCTGGTCAAGAAGACATGAGGTTTCCCTAGCTGAAAAGGGACATAAGCCAAGAATATTCCCTCTGCCTATGACTCCTGGAACTGCTACTGCCACTTTGGGACCATGAGGAAAATCAGCCCAAGCACACAAGTGAAATCCAGTGAGGATGGGAGCATCTTAAGTTGGAGAAACAGACAACATTTGGGTCTCTACCAACATTGTGACAGCATTAAGTTTACCAACTTTGGAGCTGTCCCAGAATTTAGTTCTATCTTCCCTTCAACCCAAAGTATACTAATTGTACCTTGTTCCTATATTTTTACGGTAGTTAAGTAAAATTGTGATACAGAGTTAATACTTTATGGTTATTAAAATCTATCCTATTAACATATTTGTTAATGGGAAGATATTAATAATTATATTATCATTTACTTAAAGCAAATTTATTTAAACAGAGTTTATTGCACGATTCCACTTATAAACATAAATATATATAGGGGCGCCTGGCTGGCTCAACTGGAGAAGCACGGGGCTCTTGATCTCAGGTTCGTGAGTTTGAGCCCCACACTGGGTATAGAGATTACTTAAAAATAAAATCTTAAGAAAAAACGATATATATATACATATTCATATATACATATATGTATGCCATTATCAATAATTATCTCTGGATGGTAAGCTTTAGTATATTTTTGTTTCCTTCTGGTACATCTTTATTTTAGGTTTTGACTATGATCACAGATTATGTCTTCATTTTTGTTAGGAAAAAAAAGGAGGCAAGGAGAAAGAAATAGGAACCGGATGAAAGAGAACTCAAGCTACATTTAGCTTAGAGCAAAGGCTAAATATTAATTTAATACTTGCTTTCTGTGGGGGCATGATATGATTGGACCAAGAGTAATTTGGGCAGTAAGACAATTTGATTAAAGAGGAACATTTCTCGTCCTAGCTTTTCAACTGCTGGTTTTACAATCCCTTCTACACATCTCTGGGTGCCACTGGCCTACTCCCAGAAAGCTTGAATGTTGCTCTCTATTGTCTTGCTTTCAAATTAATTTTCACCCAAACATCCTGCTCTGAGATGATTGTAAAAGCAAAACAAAACAAAATGAAACAAAGAAACCATGCAATTTGAATGTCAAACAATGGAAAATTAATTGGAAAGCCTAAATATCACTTATTTCCATGCACAACAATAAAAATACAGTTAATTAGTAATGCAGGTATAATTCACTTCAGACAAATAATAGAAATAAAAAAAGAAAATTCCTCCCACATCTGAGATCTTTTCCTTTCTTTCCTTTTGCAAATTCCTTTTTTTTCCCGACTACAAAAGCAATGCATTTTTTTTTTATTACAGAAGAAATTTAAAAATATATAAAAGTACAAGAACACAAGTACCTGTAATCTCATCCATCCAGAATCAGTAATTAAAATCTTGGTCTATTTCCCTCCATATCTTATTTTATGTATTTATATACCTTTCCCCTGATAAAGTAGGATAATATTGTAATTACCATTTTATAGCCTACCATCAACAGACTACTATATTATTAGGATTAGGTGTAAAGTGACTAGCAGAAAACTAATTAGAAATAAAAGAGCAGGAAAGCATCTACATATATGAGTGCAAAAGGCCCACATGCAAGTGAAGGGAAAAAAATGGAAAATGTTCTGAATAGAAATTGAATAGAAATGTTCCAGGGGTCACAAAACTATTTCTAGAATATGTCAAAATCAATACTTGAAAAAACAGTGAATGGAGATCTTTGATACTCATTTCCAATCAGGGTGCTTTTAAAGATCCTTCTGTTTTCCCAACTTGCCTATGGCCAAATCATATGGTATCTTCTTTTGAGGTGGATTTCCTAGTCACATCAATATTTTTATAGTGTTAAAAGGAAAATTCGAAGAAAACACAAGGTCACAAGGGAGAAACTTCTTTCCCGTCAGATTGTGATGAATACAGAAATGGTTATTAAACAAAGTTGTTGACCAATAATGTAGTGGAGTTTCTGTAGTGGAGAATTTAGAATTCTAAATTCTAAATTGAGAATTTAAAAGCTGGAATAGAGGAAAAGTCACTCATTTGCTTAAAGGCAGCAGGCTGGACCTTAATGTCCTCTCTGATTTTTCTGTCTAATTCTGTATCTTGGAGAGGAAGCCCTTACCTTTAACTGAGCGCCTACGCGGATATAGTTGTAGGATGACAAGGATTTCTGGAGATGTAGAGAGCGTAGCATCTGCTCTGAACCACCTTGAAGTAGCTGAAAAAATATTTAATTATAAATAAATTGGCAAAATACACACTTAGCCAAATACATCAAATATTCTTACAATGGTAATCTTGCTTTTACTATGGTCATTTGTTAAACAGAAGCCTCTGCATTGTGGTGGTCACTTGCTTAGTGACCTCATTATCCAGACAAGATAGAGTTTTGTTTCAGAGTTCAGAAAAAGGGAGTATTGCCAAGGAAGTAAGAGGTAATAGCAGATGGTCATACGCTGAATCACACTGGAAACAAATTGCCTTTCCCTGTCAATCTCTGTATCTCAGGAAAGGAGCACCACTGGATAACCATGACTGCAGGGCTGAACAAAGACAAATTTTAACACTTTCATCTAAGTGGGAAAAGCACTGGGGAGAACTTATGGGTTCTGGAAATGAAAAGAACTCTTCTATATTTGGTGAAAAATAACTTAATGAAAACATGGTGAATTGTCAACAAATACAATGTGAGTAGCCCTTGTATATATAGAACATACCTTTGGAAGGTACTACATTTAAATTCTCTACATTAAACCGTATGCTTTGTTTTACTTAAAAGATGTAATTATCAGATTTTCAAAAGTTATCTTTTAAACTAAATATACCAGAATGTGTATATTTACAAATGAGCACTGTTTATTAAAGCCACTACCCAGGAAAAAAATGAATTCAGTTGAACTGTGTTCAGCTTATGCTATCACTGCTCTATCACCTGCAGAGACGGTTTCCACATGGAAATCAATCTTACTGATTTACAGTTATACTTTTTAAAAATTCCAAACAGACTGTTTGATTTGATCACCCACTTTATTTCTTAGCACTAGTTTATGCACTTTAGGCTTTAAAAATTATAATTATGTATCATACTTGTTCTCTGATCATAAAGACTTGTTAACAGAAGGGCTACTTGAAGATTTTGCCTTCACCCTAAAAGCATTTTCAAAATAGGCATCAAGTTTCTTTCTCAGCAATCATAGCTTTGATGGGATAAAGAAGACAATTCTCCCTTGAATTCATAATTGCTTTAAGCCTCCACATGCAAAATAAACTGAAGCTGTATTCCTATCTCCAGTCTCTCAAATTGAACAGCTTCAATTCAAAATAAAACACAATTAATTTAACATATTCAGATTTACCATTTCAAAAGTTTCATAGATATTAAACTGTTCTCTACATTGCAAAGAAACGTAGGTAATGCTCAACTAAGGTAGTCAGTCATCTGGTGGATTAACCACCTGCTAGCTCTTTATAATAATCATGCTTATCAAGTCTCTGAAGTAGCACATTGGCTACTTTTTTACCCATGTGTAAAGTGTCCTGGGCCAATGGAGGTAAGGGAGGCACAGGACAGGGGAGAGTCCCAACATAAAATATTAATTCCCGCTGGGCAAATGACTGATTACCTGCACAGCAACAGATACTAACCTGATAAAAAGAATGAAAGCTTCTTTCTCCTGGTTGTTGCACAATCACTCGAGACTAAAAAAAACCAAAAAACAAAAAACACAAAACACATTAAATCGTTAATCTGAGAATGCAGCCTGAAAACAAAGTGGAAGCCAAGTTATCAGGAAATTGCGTATCAACAGTGCATTTAAATGTCCTAAAGATTGCATGGATTATCCACCTAAAACTAGGACTTTTCTGTGGGGTTTCTGCACAATTTTAAATTTCTTTTTACTGCTTAAAATGGAATTCCCTAAACTTTCCGAAATGAAGCTATTTTTTTTTTTTTTAAACCTGGAGACTAAAGATGGAATTTTTAGGGGGAAGAGGATTGGAAGTGGGAGAACAGGAAGGAATGTTTAGGGAGGAATATTCTCAAAATTCCATTCCCCAGGGCCTGCTGGCATTTCAAAGAGCCATGCCTTATATCCTGTACTAAAATCAGTTAAGCAAGATCAGTCTATGGAGGTGTCTGCCTTAGATGGCTCCCAAAAGCCTGCTGTGAGAGGCTTCACAATGTATGTTCATTCAAAGGGATCCTTTTGACTGACTTTGCACATAAAGTGAAGCCATAAACCATTTTGGAAAAAGACTGATAATACCTGGCATTTCCAGTCCTTTTGTAACTGACACTGGTAAAAATACTTATTTCCTTAACAGACTGGCTTCAATTTAACAAACAAAAATACATTATGCTATGTTTCACTGCCATAAAGCATAGCATGAACAGAAACTAGAAGAAAATGAGATTCAAGTTAGTTAAATATACATGGAAATATTAAATCAGTATGTTGTATGCCTTAAATGTACACAATGTTAAATGTCCATTATATCTCAATTAAAAGGAGCTGTACAGGCAAGATTCTGTGAAAAGAGTGTCATTTCAGGGAATGGATGGATGTGCTAGCTCTACTGTGATGCATTAAGGACAACAACAGTAAAACATGGGAAATGGTAGTGTGTCAAAAGAGGAGAATGGATTAGTCCTAGATTGATTTTTGGTTAAATCTTACTCAGAGGTTGGCACATGTTCACATACCATTCCCACCCCTGCCACGTACACACCTAAATCCTTATCTACAAAGCCCAAACTTTTTCCAACCTGATACTGTAAGAGCTAATAAGAACACAAAAGTAGAATATCTTGTCATAGAAAGCTAATTGAGGAGCAGGAAGGGAGGGAAAACAAAAATAAAAACTACTTTGAAGTAATTTAAAAAATTCTATAAACATGACTAGGTTTAAAAAAAAAATTCAGCACTTGAAAACACTACCCTCAGAAATTAAGCATGTTTTACCTTCTCCAATAAGTAGTTATTGATATGTCCACCAATAGGATCCCCCTTGAAATCAAAGTTGATATCCATGTATTTTCCAAATCTGCTCGAGTTGTCATTACGGTTAGTTTTGGCATTTCCAAAAGCTTCCAAGACACAGTTGGACTTGAGCAACATATTCTTCACTCTTTAACACAGAGAAGTGAAAGTCACTATAAAAAGCTCTAGAGGCTGGGACTTTCAGGAAAACTGGATTTTGTTAAAGCACATCCAAATATTTACACAAAGATGCTGACTGCAGCATTGTTTGCAATATTAAAACAAACAAAAAAACCCTAAATGTCCACTAATAAGGTTGGATAAAAAACTTTTCCTGGTATAGGATGTATTGACAGAGAAAAGAGGTCCAGAATATATTAGTGAATAAGAAATTAAGCTGCAAAATAATATGTGTTGCATGATCTTTGTATGTCTGTGCATGTGTACATGTGAGTGTATGTGTGCAGGCACATATGTTAGTAAATGCTTAAAAATGTGGAAGAGCTAGTACATTTCACTATAGGGATTTAGGTTGACAGGATAGAAGTCTGTAGAATGGGATGCTGGGTAACCTGACCTTGGACAAAATACTATAATTTTTAGTTTTTAAGTGAACATGTTTTATTTACATAAAAAAAATCTTAAAAAGATATGTTCTGAAGAGAAAGAAAAGCTGACACAGAGAATAATACAATTTTTAAAAGTACTTGTTTACAAAGCCTAAAATACTGAAATTTATTGAATTCAGTTATACATCACAAATACATCTTTATTGGTTTAGAAATTGCTCATTTTGTTTGAAGCTGTAGGAAGTCTCCTCTCTACTAGTTATTTAATTCATTCCTTATCTAATGAATGCTACTAACTTTCTATAGAGCAGTCTCTCCCAATGGATACTTTTTAACTTCATGCTGTCTTTAAGTCTTTGTTTTTATTTCCCTGACAAAACTTATCTTGTATGGGCATATCTGCAAAGTAACTTTGGCCACTGAAATAAGCTAGTGTAGCAGATCCACTACTACTATAAGTGACCCCACCACCTTATCTCCTCCCACATGAAAGTATACTTTTAAAATGTGGGGAGAGGGGATTACATGATTATGGTAAACAAAGGCAACTATCTTTAAGACTATATATAGTAAAATATGCTTGTGAAACACTAGTCAATGTACAAAGCACTTACTCTACTATACCCAACTGGGTTTAGAAATAAAATGTAGTTAGTTCTCAGCTGGTTATTCTCCTGCACTTCTATGGAAACTAATAGAACTTACTCATATTCTTTTCCTTGTCATGTGAGATTGCAAAGTCAGAATCAGAAGTGGGGATGTGTCACAGTCAAGAAAATGTCTCTTTGACCACCAGCCCAATTATGCAGAAATAAGGAAAGCTGAGTTAGGGTAAGCCTAGCCTACACAGTCTTCTTTCATACAAATCCAGCATACTTTTTCTATTCATAAACTGAAGGCTGTGCGTGTGGAGGGTGACTCTTCAGGAAACAAATATTGAGCTTTACACTAGCAACTCTGGAAACCTTTTTTCTCTCAAAAAGTACACACCATGTAAGAACGTTAAGTCATGTTACTTTATCACTATCTTTCTTTAAAAAACAAACAAACAAACAAACAAAAAAACAGAACAATTCATCCATTCATTCCTTACAAATTAAGAAAATACTATGTGCCACTCTGTGCTAAAAGCTGGATCCTGCAGACAGTGCCCAGTAGCCCTCTTCCTTATCTTACACTGAGCAGCAACATGGCACGGTATGAAACTTAAAAAGGAAAATGAATCATTCTTAGAGCTTTTAATATCTGGGGTTCTGGTTATAACAGTGCAATGCAGGTAAGGCATGGGGGCTCTGCCCAGAGCCCCCTTTCCCTCCAGGACTCCTCAGAAGACAGCGCAAAAAAGACAAAGGTGTGACAAAGAGCAAGGATGCTGTGAGAACTTGAACAATGACATCTACTTGAGTCAACTGTAATAACTTAGCTAAGCATGTGCAACACTGAAAGCAGCAGTTACAAGGTGGAACAGGAAAACTCTCATGTTTCAGCATGACTTTGTTTCCTACTTAGGTAAAGCTTAACCACAGTATAACTTACCTACAAAAAAACAAACACAGAAATAGATGTGGTGATACAGATAAAAGTACACAGGCAATATTTAATCATCAACAAATGCTTGATACATATCCGAGTTAAGGCCCAGTCAAGTATAGAAAACAAAGCTCTGATCAGAAAGTCTCCCCATGGTTATACTGTCCTTACCTTTCCACCTCTGCTCTCTGACTGGGGTTGGTGATGGCTGCAATGTACTGCATGATGTACTTACTGGCTTCAGTTTTACCAGCTCCACTCTCCCCTATGGGAAAAATTGTGCAAGGCTTAACACTGTAACTTAAACTAATAGTAAGCTAATTTTTAATAGAATAATTGCAAATTCTGATGTTATTTACTTAAAATTCTTTATATTTCATTGCTTTTTTGAGTTATTTCCTCCTGTTTTGGTACAGTATAGATTCTAACAGATCTGAAAATGTTGAGGAAAAAATAAAACTATTATAGAAGTAAAATAGATTACAAGTTAAGATTTAGTAAAAAAATATCAAGGGATAAAATGGGGTAAATGAATTCCTTAGACCAAAGTCTTTGTACTTGGCAGTGACTTTTAAGCATGGCAGAAAAGAAACCAGCTAGTGACTCAAACAGTGGCCACTGCTAAATTCATATAACTTTATGTTCTATAGCAGAATTTCTTTTAATCTTAAGGGGGATGAAATAATTCCTTCAGAAAATTAAAGTCAGAATAATTTTAGTGAAAACAAAACAAAACAGCAAGCTCCAGACATGCTGTCACAGAAAAAGCATGACAACTGGTATAAGATGGAGAGAAGAGGTCAGTTTAGAATGAGCTACTCAAATTTTTAAATGTGTATGCCTTCTGACTCCAAAACTCCACTTGTAGAAATTATTGCTATAGAAATACTAAAAATACTAATGTGATCAAATAATAATCATAATTTTCACAGAACTTAAGAAGGAGTATTTCTACAAACTATACTGTGTGTCACAGCGGAACTCTGAAAATAATATGCCTGGCAGTAGAAGACCAAGCTGATAAATGATTCAAATATTTAATGGAATACCACACATTTGTCAGAGAATCCTCCATTTCTATAGGTATGCTAATGAAGAGATGTCCACTTGATATTGTTAAATGGGAAAACAAGTTACATAATAGCAGTTATAACATAATTCTGTAATATAGTTACATGTTTATAATATAATTTAATATGCATGTATATGTATTATACCCAGAAAAAATTTATAAAAAGGATAAACACTAAATTCACAGCTGTTACTGCTGGAGTTTTGGGGGTAACAAGGTATTCAAAGGGAAGGGATTTTTTTGCTCTTACTTTATAACCTTAAAGGATTGTTTACCTCCTCCCTTTTATAATCAGGTAATATTGCTTTCATAATTTAATATAATGTAGTCCTAGGATATAATTCTCTAATACTAAGTTATTTAACTCCTCTGATTAATATTATCATCTATAAAGGAGAAATACAACTGTCTTACCACTCAGAATTGTTTTGATAATCAAAGTGGAATAGAGATCATAAAAGCAGTTTTACAAATATAAAGCCCCTAATGTAGACGGTGAGATATTATTAGCACCACATAACTCCCACAGTTTGGGAGATGCCATCCTGGGTCAGCAGGCAGATATTTTCCCCATCCTCAATTCACTACATGAAATTCCTGGAAGAGCTCCTCTTTCCTTAGAGAGGTCAATTCCAGCTCTTGGGCACAGAGGGTCTATATCACCTGTCTCCCCCTGCTCTTTAGGCTTTGAAGCTCGAGCCTCCAGCTCTGACAACCAATTTCGTCCCTGTGCCTATATGTCCCATGACACTAACTCCCATTCACCTATCTGACTTTGAGTTCATTTTTCATTCTTCATATCTCAGGATTTCATTTTCTTGGTTTCATTCTGCAATTATTTAAAATAATCTGTTACATTTTATCCAGTACTTTTATGTCATTGAGATGGGAAGAATCTTTCATGACCAGAAATCCATTCACAAGTAACATGGATTTGTCAATGAACTGAGATGAGACATTGATCAGAAATAATTTGGTTGGGGGCAGCCCCGGGTGGCTCAGCGGTTTAGCGCCGCCTTCAGCCCAGGGACTGACCCCGGACCCAGGATCGAGTCCTGCGTCGGGCTCCCTGCGTGGAGCCGGCTTCTCCCTCTTCCTGTGTTTCTGCTTCTCTCTCTCTCTCTGTTTCTCATGAATAAATAAATAAATTATATATATATATATATATATATATATATATATATATATGAAATGATTTGGTCTTTATTGCAATTTTTTTCTTCTATGAAATTGCTTATGTTTCTCACTTCAAAAAATATATATTCAACAGTTTGGATCTTGAGTACCTAATAACTAGTTAAATGCATTTGACCTTGAAAGTACAGGGGATCCCCTCTGAATACCTGATATCACAATACAAGTATCTTTCGAACGCCTCTTCATAGCTTTGTAAGCAGCATCAGCAATTGCAAAAAGGTGAGGAGGTCTTTCATACAGCTCACGTCCTTTATATTGCTCAATTGTGTCTCTCCCATAGATGTTCAATGCCTTGTAAGGATTCACAGAAACAACGACTTCTCCAATGAATGTGTAGATGCGCCCTTTTTCAAATCTGTACAAAAGTGAAAGAAACAGAAGAGTAGCTGTGGTTATATAGAAATGCTGTCTTTCCAAAGAGTCTCATTTCCAAGAAGATCCAAGTGTCTCAGGAACAGTTTCTGAACTGACATTTCATTAATTCTGAATTTAATTATAGAGACAATGCTTAAGGCTGTACCCCTTCAGATGCTGCTAGTAGAAATGACCAGGGAGTTAAAAGCCAAGAAAGAAGAACTTATTTTGAGGGAGGCTGCATATTCCCTATCTCCAAATACAAAAGGGTAAGAAGTGGCTCTACACTAAGAGCCCTGGTAAGGAAAGAAATAAAAGTTAAAGATCTACTTAGCCAGATCTATAATTTTAAGGAAAACTGTCTAAATACATTTCTTTTTTTCTTCTTCTTGAAACCACACTAAAATGTCAGTAAAGGAGTAACAACACTAAAATTTGTTATAGAGAGAATGGTAGAGGAGATATTTCTGTTACACATCAAATTCATTATTCTAAAATTTCATGGTGTAGATGATCATTCTTTATTCAATCATCCTCCTTCCTTCCTGCTATTATGAATAATATTGTAGAAAATATTGCTGGCACATAGTCTTACACATCAGTGCTTTTATTTCTGTGTGATAGCTGGTTTAGAGGTATGTGTATTTTTAAAAGTACTTAAAATATGATTGCACCTTTTTACTATAAAACACTAGAATGCTGCCCCATACATGATCTGTATGTATAACTGTGCATAGATATATCTGATAAATGATTAGACAAGCACGGAAAAATATGGAAGGCTTCTTGTTATGTTTTGTGTACTCTTTTATGCATGCAACAGGGTGATGAGGAGGAAGACCATGTGGGTGGATGGAAGGAAGCCACAGGAACAAAGAAAAAAAGAATAAAAAAAACCCAGCATATATGATATGACTCCAACTGCACAAAATTATGTGTCTATATTTACAAAGAAAAAATTTAAATGTAAAACTTAGAAAACCCATATAGACTATTTATACATTAAGTCACACATATAAGCATCCCTGAATCAGGCTAACACCCAAATGGTTGTTTCTACATGAGTGTTGCCAACACATTCCACCTGCCTAGAGGCACAAGTAGACAGAGAGTTCACATCCAAGAATGAAGGGAGTGCTGAGACAAGCAAAATGCTCATCCACAGTCAGGGACCGTGCCTCTAAGCACCCTTACATAAAACCAGTGCAGCAGCGAAAGAACTCATTCTTTGGGAGTACAAGGCAAGAACGTAAAACCTCCTTCACAACAGAATGAAGGCTGTTGGCTGTAATAGGGCTGGAAATAAATGGATGCCCATAATGTCAACAATAAATTAAGGCCAAAATTTGTATTAAGTAGTGTACATTTAAATAAAAACTATTAACAATCACTTTAAGGTCTTCTGTGCATTTTCTACAGTGGTTTTCTAATGAATCATCCCTAATTGTTGGACACAAAGTTAATATGGTGGTTAAAAGCATGGACTCTAGAGACCTCCACATCTGGGTCAAAATGCTCATATTGCAAATATGATAGCTGTGAGACCTTGTGAAAGCTACTTCACCTCCATGTGTTTCAGATTCTTCATCTGTAAAATGGAGATAATTATACCTCCTCTCTCCCTTTGGCATTAAGTACTTAAAAAGGGGCGGATTAATTTTATGCTCTGTGTAAAAAATATTTTTAATGAATGCTTTTATTTTATAACAACATTGCTACTTAAATCACAGCAATCCCTACACAAGAGAAATAAATCCAATGATCATAACCTGATTCCCTGCCTCAGCCGTTAATCAATGAACGACAAATCACAAGCAAAATGTCCACATAACTCATGTCCAGACACCCACAAAAATAATAAAAAGTGAAGGTTCACTACCCAAGCCTTTCTGGCATAAACTGCATATTTGCAGGACATGCTCAATAGCTGTCTTCAAGGATAAGAATTAAAGGGACGTGGTTCTTTAGTTTTAGAAACACAGTCCAAACAGAAAAAACAAATAAAGAAAGAAAGAAGGACATTAGGAAAAAGAAATCACCTCATGAGACAGGAACTCTATGAACTAAGACACAGCAAAATAGCCTCTGAGATTAGAATGTTGCTCTAAGACTCCAGGTCTACCTACTTATGAAATCCCATTTTATTTTGTATAGAATATTTTGCTTATCAAAACTTCTAGGCATCATGTTTATAAAACACAATTAAAATATGTGATAAAACCAACAAATGCATAACTATTAATGTGAAGATAATGGTAGAGGGTCAACAAAATATAGTATTAGACACAATGCTTCAGTAATTTATAAAATGTTAGAAACTTATTTGAAACTAAGTTTGGTGATCACTGACCACAAACTTACAATTCGGTTAAGGCTTAAAATCACCGCTAGATGGTGCTAGTATACACTTTAACAACAACCCAAGATTTCAGTTTGCTTTGGACAGGCTCGGGGTAAGTTAACACTAAGGTAATATAGTCACCTGCTTGGTATGCCTCCATAGGGAACTACTGTAATCACCCTCAACGACAAATAGGGTGATGCCACCTCTTACAAGAGGTCTTACAAGAGACCAAGGAAGGCATTTCTGTGCCTTCTATATGCAAACCTTTTATGACAAACTTTTATAATGCTTTCTTCAAATATGTATTCAATATCTACTATGTGCCAGACACTGGGCCTGACTCTGGGAATTAAAAACTAAATAAAGAGCAGGGAAACAGTGCAAATAAATAGTAACCATATGATAGGTAAGATTAATAAAGGCATGTACTGTGCTGACAAAGATGAACACAACACATCTCTTTCAATGAGGAATCTAAACAGTAATATATGCAAAGTCTAGAGCAAAGCACATGAGGCCTTTTGTGCTCTGGCCTCCACATCTCCCTTCACTTGACTCTCCTAACTACACATGGACCCATCAACCCCTCCCCATCCTCTCAGTCTCAGTCACTCCTGCTGTTACATTAACGAGCTACTTAGAATACCCAAGGTTTGGTACAGTTCATGGTTTGCCCATAGAGTTTGTTCTGCCTAGAATACTCTCTCCCCACCCAGTCTCTCCTTCCCCATATGCTCAGCAGATTCTCATGCTTTTCAAAAGCCTAATAATAAGCACCAGCTCTTCCAGGAAGCCATTCTCGATATGCCATCGCCAACACTGATATTTTGTCCCTGTTCAGATTTTTTTTCTTTAGAACTTCCAAAATACTTAAAGTAGCTTAAAAGGGATTGATTTTTAAAAGTCAGTTTCTTGGGGTGCCTGGGTGGCTCAGTCAGTTGAGCATCCAACTCTTGGTTTCAGCTCAGGTCATGACCTCAGGGTTGTGAGATCAAGTCCTGAGGTCAAGGCTCATGCTGGGTGTGGAGCCCACTTATGATTCTCTCTCTTCCTTTGCTTTTTCCCTTGCCCATTGGTAATTCTTTTTTTTTTTTAAAAAAAAAAAAAGGAAACAAAAACAAAACCTTAATTTCTTTAAGAAGTTTAAAAATATTTATTGAATGGGTCAGGTATTTTCACTGGCTTCTGAATGAAACAAAAAGGTTCTAAAGGTTTTTTTTTTAAGTTTATTAATTTTTAGTAATCTCTACACACCCAGGATGGGGCTTGAACTCACAATTCCAAGATCAAGTGTTGTATGCTCTTTCGACTGAGCCAGCCAGGCACCCCCTAAACAGTTTTTAAATTAATGAGTAGCAATGGACAAGATGTGAAGGTAATGTCTTTGGAGGACAACAGTGTTTTGGATAGGAATCCTGAAACATTTTTAAAAAAACACAGTTCCATCAATTTGCCCATGCTTTATATAAAAGACAATATATAAATTTATATATTAAATAAATAGATTTATTAAATAAATTTATATAAAACTACAACAGAAAGTCAAGATGGATGCGGCTCCTTTGCATCCGTCAAGGGCACAACCCTACAGAGAAGTATGACCCTGGAGTGGGGGTGCGGAGGGGTGCTCACATAAAGTGATACTAGAGATAATAAAGTGCTAATTGCAGAGTAACACAAACTTGACAAGAACTTAGACGTGAAGGCAGAAACGTGGTGAGACTAGAAGAACAGGAGGAAGGCTGGCCTTCCTAGAGCAAAAAGTGTGTGTTAGGGAAGGTCAAGTAACAGCTGGAAAGTAGGAAGAAGTCAGATTCGATTGCTGTGAAAGGCTTTGAAAGGCAGGCTTGGAAGGTTTACATTTGATGTGACTTGGACACAAGGAGCCAGGGAAGACTTTTCTAGTTAAAGAGGTCAATGAGATCGGCTGGCCCTCAATGAGGATGGCAGCAGGAATGAGAAGAAGAGAAATTAGAGTTGCTTCAAAAGGAAACTGGACAGAATCTGAACACTTACTGAATATGAAGGGCAAAAATATATTTAACTTTGAGCTGGGCAGAGGAAGAAAAGGGAATCTACTTCAGATGATGAGATTTCAGATGTACTCTCAAGGCTTCTAAGGTCGTTCACCCACTAACAGAATCAGTGTCATCCTTGATTGACTTCTTAACATGAAATCAATTATAACCAGGCGGGAAATTCTCTGTGAACAATCTGCTAAGTATTCTATAGATCTTCATTAATGAGTAAATATTTATTTCATGAGGATGCATGCTTTCAGAAAGAGCTGCTTAATCACATTGATTTGGCCTGTTTCCTTCCCTCTTTAATGTACATGAAATTGCAGGTTGCTGCAATATTTGTATTGCCCAGGAGACATGTTCACCAGCACATGGCATCTCTCTAACCTTCCATTATCTCTTCAAGCAACTCCAGCCTACTGCCCAAAGCTAGTTCCTGATGAGACTGCTAACTCCCTCGTCTGACTTTCCATCTTCACCTTACCTGGTATCCCAGCAGCGTCTGACATTGACTCCAACTTCCCCAACAAACTCTTCTCGTGGCTTCTGTGGGGCCACCTTCTTTGTTTTCCTCCTCAGTCTCCTTTGCTGGCCCTTCCTTTTCTCATGATCTCTAAATACTCAGGTTCTCTAGGGTTGGGTTCAGGATCAACTTCAAATACCATGTAAGGGACTCCCATTTAAGGAGGACAGAGTATGGTTATCTTGGCCCTATTGCATCCTCTGAAAATCAACAAGAACAACAAAATGAAACAACGCCAGAAAACTTTACCTACTAGGAAACAAAAACCCAGCCACAACCCTGAAACACTATCTATGAAGAACGGTTGTGACATGCCACGAGAAGTCAACATGGTTGAGGGAGGACACTAAGAGAGGAGTACTTCTGCAAATGCCAGGCACTGAAGCAGAATTTTCCAGGAGTAGGCTGCAGTTCACCGGTGGCCAAATCAACAATCTCTTGATAAAAATGTCAGGGTCTTGGGGCACCTGGGTGGCTCAGTCAGTTTAAGGGTCTGTGTTCAGCTCAGGTCATGATCTCGAGGTCCTGGGATCAAGCCCCATATCAAGCTTCCTGCTCAAATGAGGAGGCTGCTTCTCCCTCTCCCTCTGCCTGCTGCTCCCCACTTGTTCTCTTTCTCTCTCTCAAATAAATTTTTTAACATCTTAAAAAAAAAGAATGGCAGAATTTGAGGGTGTCAGTGGCTGTGGAACAAAATGAGTCCCATTTAGTGGCAAGATGGGACTGAATAACGAAATGAGTAGAAATTACATTTTGCAGAAAGCAGACTCTCAATGTGGTGAGGCAAAAGAGAAAAAGTAGGTCCAATTGCTCTGCAGCAGCTGATCTTGATAGATGAAAAGAAGTGGTGCTAACTTACCTCCTAGAAGTCTCACAGCATACTTATGGGATTTGCTTGCTATTCAGGCAAACTTCTTGCCATTTCAGACACAGTGTTGGTAAGAAAGGGTTTGGAAATAACAGATCCCAAACTTGGTTATCTACTGGTCATTCTGCACACTCACTTTTAACAACTAACCCAGAATGAACCATGTTTACTCAAAGATGGTAGTAATCAAAAGTGACCCAGAATGGGGCCCATGATAAGATGTTACAAGAAAAAAGCAGGCAAAGAAATTGACAGACAAAAGGCAGATCAAGAATACCCACAAAAAAATAAGTATGTCATGAAGGAGAAAAATTATGGAAAAATATTTCTGCACAAAAGTTAAGAATGTAAAGAAAATATAGCCCTCTGAACCAAGAGGTCAAAGAAAACATGATTCAAAAATAGAGAAATTATTTTTTGGAAAAGGAGATGAGAGACCGGAAGAGCTCCAGGAAACAATGGCAGAGGAGAAAACCCCATTGAATGAAGGGTACACTAACAAACATCAGAATGAAAATGGATACTGCTCAACACAGGCACAAGAAGAAAAGCTAGAGAAAAGTGAGCAAAACGAAGGGGGAAAACCAAAGCTGAAGTAGAAAGAAGAAAAGTATAGAAGTGAGAGATAATGGAGATCGCACAACAGGTGCTCCTGAAGACTTTGGTATGATAATGGTGACAGTTCAAGACAGCAAACCAATACACCAATAACGTATGTCAATAGTGTTAGAAAACACACCAGGCACTGGGAAAAACAAAACCCATGGATCATTAGTGTGATGATTTGAACTGTGCCCCCCTCAAAAAAGATATGTTGAAGTCCTAATCCCTGGTACCCGTGAAAGTGACCTAATTTAGAAACAGGGCTTTTGCAGCTGTAATCAAGATGAGGCCATGAGAGTGGGCCCTAATCCAACATGACTGGATTAATGAGAAGAGGAAGATGTCATGTGAAGATGGCAGCAAATAGGGAGGATACCATGTGGATGACACAGGCAGACAGATGCAACTGCTAGCCAAGATCACCTCCAGAAGCTGGGAAGAGGCAAGGAAGGATGTCTCCCTTCCTGGTTTCAAACAGAGCATGGCCCTGCTGACACCTTGATTTGGAACTTCTAACCTTCAAAACTGTGAGATAAGAAGTGTCACTCGGTTTGTGGTATTTTGCTATAGCGACTCCAGGAAATGAATACAACTAGTTATGCCAAAATAAATTCTAAGAAAATGTCTCGATTTCACTTATGTTTAAAGAAATGCAAATCAAACCAACAATATGGCACAATTCTCCACTTACAGAGCAAGAATTTTGATAGTGAACAGTGTTTAGCAAGAATATGAAGTCACAGGTATCATCTTCATTGGTGTCACTCCCTTTCAACCCATTCTCCATAAAATATAAATGTAATTGCTCATTCACATACTCAAAATCTTTTCAGTGGGAAGCCTCAATGTTAAGCCAATCTGACATCAAGATATTGGCTTAACTCACACCAACTACTCCTGATGACTGTGCTCTGGCCAAGAAGAAAACAAGATCTTTCCCCACCTAAACTGACCCTGTCCACCATCATCCCATGCTTGTTTCCTCTATGATAGTTACCACAAGTAGTTTCTTGTTTGTTTACTGTCTGTCTCCAGAGGAATACAGACCATATTTACCTTGTTCACTGCTTTGTCTTCAGGATGCACTACAGTGTCTGGAATTTGTAGGGGATGGTTAAATATTTGATGAATCAAAAAATAAAAGAAATGAAGGAATGAGTCCCCTTAGCCTATCTTCATTCTCTCAGCAAAGGGTTTGCATCCTATTTATGGAGAAAATTCAGGCCATCAAGTATGAATAACTTTAAATCACCTACAATCGCTACCATTTATTTAAAATTTATGGGCAGCCTGGGTGGCTTAGCGGTTTAGCGCCGCCTTCAGCCCAGGGCCTGATCCTGGAGACCCGGGATCTAGTCCCACGTCGGGCTCCCTGCATGGAGCCTGCTTCTCCCTCTGTGTGTGTGTGTGTGTGTGTGTGTGTGTGTGTGTGTCTCATGAATAAATAAATAAAATCTTAAAAAAGATTTATGGACTTAGTTTCACTTTTTTTTTCCTTATGAGTCAAAAATGGGAGGTGGGGAGATTACATATGGCAAGATATCACTTAGTTTTTAATGGGCCATATCCCTATGACCTAAGAAAAGAACCTTTCCTTTCACATGGGCAACTTCACATAATCTAGATACAAATAGTAACTTATATTCCAGGAAAATATAATTAAAATAGAATCTACTCTGACTCACCTTGTGAGACAGGTTTTTCACTGTTAGGGAAGGAAGTTACAAAGTATTAGGGGGTGGACTTGGAATGGTAGGTATCAGTTTGAACTCAGGATATGTGGTAGGGTGTGGAGGGTGGGGATGGGAGAGAGAGATGTATGTGCACACACATTTCCTAGCTCTGCCCTTTGAGGGAGGTTAGAAGCAATGACACCCAGATGTTGGCTGTATTCTTAACTAAAAGGATCCAAGGGCCCTTTGGAGAAAAGCTGATTTTGGAGCTGGGACAGAGGAAGTAGAAGATAAGTCTGGAAAATCTTGTTGAGCCAGAAAGTAGGGAAGTACTTGAAGGATGACAGGTTCGTGTCAAAAGACACAGGAACCAAAGTGAATGGGCTCCCACTGACCAAATCTGAACTACACGAGCTTTGAAATAAATAATGTCAGTGACATTATAATGCCCCAAACAAAATAAGAATCTATGAGCCCATAGTGATATAAAACAGAAGTGAAGTGGAGAAGGAAAAGCTCTTCCTTAGAGTGACAATGAAGAAATACAGAAGGAATGATACAAGTCAGGAAATGATCAGTGCATGCTAAAACCAGTAGTTGAAAGTGTGATGAGGAACAGGATATTTACATAGTCACAAAGTATCTCCCCACAAATTACTTAATAATTACAAAGGGACAGACAACAACTTTTACAGGAAAGAAATGCTGTGACCACCTAAGCTAGGTGCTCTAAGATACCACCACTATGGACACAAACTGACATGTGCATATGATCGTTAATTTTATGTATCAACTTGACTGGGCAATGAGGTGCCCAGACATCTGGTCTAACATTATTGTGGATGTGTAGGTGTTTCTGGATGAGAGTAACATTAATCAGTAGACTGAGCAGAGCTCGGTGCCCTCCCCAATGTGGGTGGGCTTCAACCAATCCAGAAGGCCTGATTAGAATAAAAGGGTAAGTAAGAAACAAAGCTTTGTCTCTCAGCCTAACTGTCTCTGAGCTGGGACAGGGGTCTTCTCCTGCCCTCATACCCAGGCTCGGACTACAACTTACACCACTGGCTCTCCTGGGGCTCCAGCTTGCCAACTGCAGTTTGGACTTCTCAGCCTCCATAACTGTGTAGGCCAAAAATCTCTTTTTATGTGTGTGTTTATATAAACACACATACATATCCTATTGGTTCTTTATCTCTGGAGCAACCAGGCTAGTACTAATACAGATTTCGTACCAAGAGTGGTTGTAGAGGGACAGGATTTTAAGAATGAATTTTCTGAGTTAGTTCTGAAGTTTCTGGAAATGGCTCTCTGATTGGATTTTTTAAATTAATTAATTTATTTTAGAGAGAGAGAGAGAGAGATAAAGAGTGAGCATGAGCAGGAAGGGCAGAGGGAGAGAAAGAATCTCAAAGAGACTCCAGGCTGAGCACAGAGCCTGATGCAGGGCTCAATCCCAGGACCTTGAGATCATGACCCAAGCTGAAACCAAGAGTCAGACAACACGTAACCAACTGCGCCACCCAGGTACCCCTGTTCTGATTAAAAGCCACTAATGACTCTATCTCCAGTGGCAAAGAGAGTACTGATAGTCCATGGTATGATCTGGCAATAAAGATACACAAAATATCTCCATTGGATACTCTTAATCAACTTATAAGAAGTAAGGAGCTGGGTGATTTTACATATATTTGTGAAGATTTCTGGAAAACTAACAAATACATGAGGTTGGCTGGTAACTCCTAATGTCATTGGACAAAGTGATGAATTAAAAGAATGGCTCAGGGATTCAAATTCCTAGTTCAAGTGCTATAAAAGGACCTAAAAGCCTCTATGTATGCCCTATAGGACAGCCTTATTTCCTGTAACCACAAGGCTTAGAACACAGACAAATTCAGTGCCTCTTAATATGATACAGTGAGGACACCTCAATCACTTCTTGTAGTATCTGCCAAAAACATATAATCTGAATCTAATCAAGAGGAAACATAAGATATACCTAAATTGAAGGACATTCTCCAAAATAACTGGAAAATTTTATAGACAAAACAGAAAGGCTATTATTCCATATTATAAGAAATTAAAGAGACATAACAATTAAATGTGAGGCCTGCTTCTAGGAAGGTTCTTGTAGTTCTTGCATTTTTCTATAAATGTGAAATTATATCAAAATGTAAAGTTGCTAATAAAAAATTCCAAGTCTCTAGTAGGTTTAGATTTTTTTTTTTTAAGATTTATTTATTTATTTGAGGGGAGGAGGGAGTGTGTGTGCAAGAGCATGTGAGTGTGGGGAGGGGCAGCGGGAAAGGGAAAGAGAGAATCTCCAGCAGACTCCCCACTGAATGGGGAGCCTGGGGTGGGAGCTTGACCCCAGAACCCAGTGATCATGACCTGAACCAAAATCAAGAGTTGGACGTTTCACTGACTAAGCCACCCAGGCACCCCAGATTTTTATTTATTAATTTTGAATAGGCAATAGAGACTCTTAGTAAAAGATTCAAAAGATATAAATAATCGGATGGTGGAAAGTGCTTCTCATCTTTCCCACGGCCTCCCCTGCCAGAGGCAGCCACTAGAAAATCTAATGATTTTCTGTGAATTCTTCTAGAAATAGGTTATGGAGACACACACATATGCATATTTTTTTACATAAATGACATTTTTTCCTCTAATTAAAATATGTATCTTGTCAATAGTTTCATGTAAGTAAATAGAAAAAAGCCTCATTTTTTATGCCTGCATAGTATTTCATTTCATGGGTGTATGTATATACAATAACATATTCATTTAGTTCCTATTGGACTTTTAGGTTGTTACTAATCTTTTCTACTATGAACAATGCAACTGTAAATATAATGGCATCTATTTCTTTGTGCATATATGTACATATTTGTAATTAATTTCTTTGTAATTTGTATGTAATTAATTTTTTTTTAAATTTTCATTTATTTACGATAGTCAGAGAGAGAGAGAGAGAGAGAGGCGCAGAGACACAGGCAGAGGGAGAAGCAGGCTCCATGCACCGGGAGCCCGACGTGGGATTCGATCCCGGGTCTCCAGGATCACGCCCTGGGCTAAAGGCAGGCGCCAAACCGCTGCGCCATCCAGGGATCCCTGTAATTAATTTTTGTAACATTTCTAGAACTGAACTTGCCAGGTCAAAGGATATATGCAATTTAAATTTGTGAATTTTTGCCAAATTATTTTCCAAAGAGGCTGCTGCAGCAATGTGTACCTCCACCTACAGCTTGTCTTCCGGGTGTGGGTTTTTAAGCCAACGATGCGGGCCCATTTCAAAAGGACAGCTTATAATGCAGTTTTATTTTCAAAGTACACAAAACTTTGACCTCTTTCTTTATTATGTACCAAACTTATGCAATGCTCATGAGCTTATTGCTGACTTTCAACACATTCAGTTCAGTTTCCCCAGTGCTTAGATGAGAATTTCTCCCAAGGATGAAGGCACCTTGTTGCTGCTTCCTCTGGCAAAATCATGGTCTCCATGTAATGGAATCAATTCATTTAATCCCCTTTGTAAGACTGCACATTCCTGAAGTGGGCAGGAACTATTTGTTGGAAAGATTATGAGTGTCAGAGTCACACAGCCCTGGAGCTCCAGGTTTGAATCCTGGTTCTGCTAGTTACTGATTGTCTGCGTTCATAGACAGCTGAGCAACTAGTAAGTGCCATGTGCCAGGCACTGTGCCAAGAGCCTGAGTTACAAAGAAGAATAAGGCATGGTATTATTGTACCAAAGACAGAAACAGACAAGGCCATGTAGTAGTAAGCAATGACAGAGGATTTAAAAATGGCATATATATTTTTTAAAATTATCATTTCCCAGGGCAGCCCCGGTGGCTCAGCGGTTTAGCGCTGCCTTTGGCCCAGGGCGTGATCCTGGAGATCTGGGATCGAGTCCCGCGTCGGGCTCCCTGCATGGAGCCTGCTTCTCCCTCTGCCTGTCTCTCTCTCTCTTGCTCTCTCTCTGTGTCTCTAATAAATAAATAAGTAAATAAATCTTTTTAAAAAAAGATCACTTCCCTCTTGCTCCCATTCTCTCTTGCTCACATATGTGTGTACATGCATGCACATGGGCACGCACCCCCCCCCCCACACACACACACACTATCACATTGTTTCAGAAAAGATTTAAGGCAATACAAAGAAAGGATGCTATGGAAGCTCAGGAAAAGGATACCCAATTGAGTTTTAGAAGCAGGAGGGTTCAAAGAAAATATCTAAAAATTAAATTTCCTGACATCTGAATTATTTATGTGATTATACAATCTCCATACAAGTACTTGTAGGCACTTCTTGACTTATACTGCCTTCAGAGCACCTGGTATTTTGTCTTTTTATTAACATAAGCCTTGAAAGAGAACATCTGAGGAGACCACCACAGCCCACCAGCATAGCCACAGGCTGATACCGACACCCCCCATCCCCAGGACTGTTGCAAGAAATGAGACCCTCTGCTTGCTGGAACACTCGGCACACTATACGCACGTACACTCTGCACACTACTCATATGTGGTAAGATTACAAGGATGTGAAGTCCTATTTTCTCATGAGCAACACTGCAAGCCATCCGAATGGCAGGAAACATCTTTCCTCCACCCGGGTCCTCTTGTCCGGTGCACTGCATCGGTGCTCTGTTATGTTTACCCTTTTGTTAGCGTAATGAATCATGATCCAGCTTGGTATGATGTCCAGAAAGGGTTCTCCTAGTAGTTCACAGGGACCCTCTGAAGTCAGAAAACCTTCCATAAAAATGTTTAGGCTTGCAACAGGACACAGGAAACTAGTGAGGGCCACTGGCATTGGTTTAATGACTGACGCCCTGAGTTCCTTTCTCGGTTTGCTTTTCCAGAACCATCTCTTCACTTGAGCAGCACAAAAGGTAGTTAACCAGAAAGTTTGGTCAGGAGATGCTTGGCTGAACTATTTTAAATTATTTTACCTTGGGATCCCTGGGTGGCGCAGCGGTTTGGCGCCTGACTTTAGCCCAGGGCGCGATCCTGGAGACCCGGGATCGAATCCCACGTCCGGCTCCCGGTGCATGGAGCCTGCTTCTCTCTCTGCCTATGTCTCTGCCTCTCTCTCTGTGTGTGACTATCATAAATAAATAAAAAAAAAAAAATTATTTTACCTTTTTCTTTCCTTCTTTCCTTTTTCTTTTCTTGCAATGAAAAAAAAAAGTCCTGTTTTTTATACATGCATTTTTAGAGAATGCTTGCTTTTTTCAAAACACATTTCTATTCTATAATAAGACATGCCTTGCAGAGAAATGTTAACTTTAAAAGTTCATATTAAGCCGGGAGTGGCGGGGGGGAATAATAAAAGTTCTTATTGCTGTCTTTAATTTTCTGTGTGTTCACTTGCTCATTCATGTAGTCGTTATTACCGCCCATGTTGCAGGCACTGCTCTAGGAGCCGCAGTGGAGGAATGAACAGGCAGGCCCGTCTCTCCCTAATTCAGGGTAATGAGAAGGACAGACACTACACCGGCTCCAGGAAGGGGCAGCAGAACATGCACTGCACGGGTAGAGGAACAGGGCTGGAGGGATCCAGAGCAGGACACGGGTCGGTACCACACCAAGGACAGCAAGAGGAGTACTGAGGGCTGTGAGAAGAGAGGTGGCATGCCTGACCTTGCAGTGTCATGGGGGTCTGCACATTATCTGAAGGGCAGATTTTTAAGCACTGATCACATTTTTTTTTTTCAAACCCCTGTGACTGCAGGCTGGAGAGGACTGAGTGCCTGGCAGTAGAGAAGGAACAGTGAGGAGGCTACTGTCTGTGTCCTGGGAAGGGACAACTAGGGCTCTGGTTGGGGTAGGCAGTAGGGATATAGAGCAGTGGATGGGCTTTCAGAGCAGAAGCAGGACTGATTAGATATGGTGACTTATTGGAAGTGACAAGGGGTAAGGAGGGAGGGGTCAAGGCTGTTCACGTGAACAGTCTAGCTGACCACCATATGCTGCTTATTATACAGAGCCGAACAGTAGAAGAAGAGCACAATTTCAGGAGGCAGTTGTGAGCCACACAGGCTGTACTAGGTCTGAGATTCCTGAGGGAGAGCCACGTGAAGATGCTGCTCACTCTTCTTTCTCTCAGAAGCTAATTAAAGCTAGTTCTTCGGACTGAAAGGGAACAGTGCACAGGATGGCAGACACAAAGTAACAAGAGCACAGAAAGGGTGACCAGAAAGCCCTACCTGTCACCAAGGACAAATGCTGTGGAGAAGCCACATGCTCTGCTGCCCAGGAAGAAACAAGAGATATCTGGGTTTCACTTTAATTTTTTTATGACCTTAATTTGATCATGTCAAGTTATTCAGTGACTCTCTACCTTCCTGGTGTAAGAAAATAGTAGAAACAAACATAACACCTTCCCACCTAAAGGCTATCTACTGAGGTCCCAGACAATGTGGTTAATATACTACTACTAATAATAATACAATGGATCCGTCTCAGCACACTGTCTAAATTCTTGACCATAAAAGATACTTTTTACTGAATACCACTGTTCATTTACCCAGCAAAAGGAAACAGAGCATTTTATGGTATATCTCAATGAAAACAAGTTACAAGGATATAAAAAACAATCTGTCAAATATGGCACAGCAAATCATGCCCACAAATGCAGCAGCTGGGCTGACATCTGGAAATGGACTGCTTTCAGTTTTTGTTGGTTTGTCTTCTGGGGGTTTGTGAAAAAGTTTCAACTTCCAAGTCTGTCAGTGTGGTGAGAAGGATGTTGGTCACTCGCAGGGCACTCAGTCAACCAGTCACTTTGACAGGAGTGATGTCAAGACATGCCGACACTGGGCAGAGAGTCACAGTTAGGTTAGGGTACCTGTAACTTCACACTGTTGAGAATGAATCCTGAAATAGCTTTGTTTTGACTTTGCAAGGAAAGCTGTTCTTTTCCCAAGATCATAAAAGCTGTATAAGCTTACCAAACCTATACCAGGAAAGACAAATTGTGTGTCCTGGTCTTCATTTGCTACCTCATAACTTTTAAATAGTCTTTAATTATTTAATTGACTGATTGATTTACCTAAAGTCCTAATAGAGGAAATACAGAGATTGGTGAACTGGACCACAGTAAAATCACTCAGTGACTCTAAGAATCCTCAGAAACTATGGAGCATCAGACTAACAGATGGATGTTTAAATACTCACATGCATTTAAAATTAGTAAAACACACAAACAATGAAGATGTTATGTATTTTACAATGTTAGCATGTGGATAAATCACAATAGCATTATTTAGCTATGAAATGGTGAGTGTCTAATGATGACCAACATGAAGACCAAAACATAAGAATGAAACTTTTCCTATTAAGAACATGACACTGTATTTTCTCTTCCAACCAACAAGTGATAAATACAATTTCTCCAACATAAGGCCCAACATATATACATATTCCTTTTCATCCATTTTACTTAAAAATTATTTCCTTAGTAGGAAATAGAGGTGCCTGGGTGACTTAGTTAGGCACCTGACTCTTGATTTCAGCTCAGGTCATGATCTCATGGTTGTGGAATCAGGTCCCACACTGGGCTCCATGCTCAGTGTGGAATCCACTTGAGATTCTTTCTCCCTCTGCCTCTACTAGTGTGCTTAATTTCTCTCTCTCAAAATAAATAAATATAATTTTAAAAAATGATTTCCTATTATATTAGCATTTTGGCTCCCTGGCATGCCTAGGGAAGTGGTTAACTGCATTCTGCTGTAACCAAGGGGTTAGCTTATTTATAAATCATCATTGCCCAGGAAAACGAACAAGACCTAGGCCTGAGTCAGACAACCCTTTGGTAGAAATGTGCAATTACATGAAGTGCTAATAATTATGCATTTTAAATACTATAAACCTGAATACTCTTTTAAAGATAAGTAAATGATTTCACAGGTGTCTGAGGACTGTAACTAAACAAGATGCCTTCAGGATTTTTAGCCCACCCTGACCTCAGACAGGAAGCCTCTTTACCCTACACAGTACTTAAATATTTGGCTCTCTGGGTGACAGGAAACCTAATAGGTTCAGCTTGTCCTTCTACCTGATTTAGTAAATGACAAAAAAACCTAATCAGTTGACTAGATCACTTTTTAAAAACTGTAATTCCTGGGATCCCTGGGTGGCGCATTGGTTTGGCGCCTGCCTTTGACCCAGGGCGCGATCCTGGAGACCCGGGATCGAGTCCCACGTCGGGCTCCCGGTGCATGGAGCCTGCTTCTCCCTCTGCCTGTGTCTCTGCCTCTCTCTCTCTCTCTCTGTGACTATCATAAAAAAAAAAAAAAAACAAACTGTAATTCCTTATGCCAATTTTCATAACATGTGAAGGTTCTGATACAGTTAAAGCAAGGTTTTCCTAGGTGTTACTGAGACTTGGGGCAACCAGCCAGGGAGTTTTGGGGGCCAAGCTGGGCAGTAGTTATGGCAGAAAACACTGAAAAGAAATAAACGGTTAAGGAGTCAAATGACTTTTGGCTACTATGACAACACCTGTTTTAAGCTCAGAAAACAAAGTCACACTAGACTAATATTTATTGTGCTAAGAACTGCATCAGATGTTTTTCACTTATGTTGCCAATTATAAGTTTATTAAATATTAATAGAAAATTTTCCAAACCTTCTTTTGTTGACATCACATGCCCAGTTACAGGTGAGAAGGAAATTACCACATGTTCAAACCAATTACCTAAATATCACCTCTGCTCTGAGAAATCTCAATTATAAATTCAACTTTCAATGGCCTGGGAGGGAAGTCTATTTCTACTACAGAATGGATTGTGTAAGAACAACTGGAAAGCTTCCCAGATGCTCCTAAGTTATGTGTTTGGCTATTGTTTCTGTTGGGTGAACTAATAACCACCACAGAACTGAGAAGATTTTAAAACCAGCAAAAATATTTACTGAATGAATGAATGTCCAGAAACTTTGGCAGCTGGCTCTCCTTGGCTTTGTCACATTTCCTCAAGTAAAGCTTATAAATCTGCATTATCCTTACACTTCTATTTGGCACTTGCTTTTGGTTCAAGGTTGGGAGGTGTTTTGGGTTTTGTTTTTTCTAAGCAATTTCCTTTTTTTAAAATTTTTTTTATTTATTTATGATAGAGAGAGAAAGAGAGAGAGAGAGAGAGAGAGAGAGAGAGAGAGAGGCAGAGACACAGGCAGAGGGAGAAGCAGGCTCCATGCACCGGGAGCCCGACGTGGGACTCGATCCCGGGTCTCCAGGATCGCACCCTGGGCCAAAGGCAGGTGCCAAACCGCTGCACCACCTAGGGATCCCCTGGGTTTTGTTTTTTCTAAACAACTTTCCTTTTGTCTAATGTAGGTGGGGGGTGTGAATTTCCTTTCCCCATCAGCATCCTAGAATTTGTCATTTAGGTGGTCTTACTTTAGGACAATGGACAGCAGCCTCAGGGGTAGGAGGAAATTAAATCAGCACACTTACTATTCCAATGTGGGAGCTTCTGAGGGCATACTGAATTTTCACAGTGCTAATCTGGTAATACTGTCACTGCTCTGATGCCAAAAGACCCTAAAGGAAGATCAAAAGGATCAGAGGGCATTCCCAAGTGAAATAGCAAAAGCTGCTCTCTGGGGCCCCTCAATAAGGGCTGTTGGTTCTGGAATAGAGTTGTTATGGTAAGGACAGAGAGCTGAATGTGGAAGGATTTAAAGAAAATATAAAAGGCAAAAGATATCAACTGTTACCACTGTGCAAAGAGTTTCCAATGCCATGTGATATTGGAGATACTGAATTCTATAGCTTTACAGCTTTATTCTCATATTGTACTCAAGTCTCATAAGAGACTGTGAGCCAGATTTCTTTCAAATTTATTTTTACTTGTTCCTAGTACACTGCTGTGGCATCCAGGGGAATTTTTACTAAGGGAGGAGGGACCTAGAATCATGAAGTGGTGAATTATAAAAATCTCAAAGTATTAAATGGACCCATATTCAATTATAAAAAATCAACACATTCCAAGGAGGACTGCTTTATCCAGTCAGTCCTTCTGCACTCGTGAAAATAACGGAGTGCTGTCTATACTCAGGAATACCAGACATGAGGAAGTGAACTAAGAGAAGAAGAATGTGGTGGCAAAGAAAAGAGTCAAAAACTAAAAACAGATCAAATACATCAGGAAATGGAAAAAACAAATAATTTCCCCTATTTTCTTAGTTCCTAAAGCAGAAATTAAATCATTTTTATTGCTAGATCAAACTGGGAAAGGAATTTATGTAAATAGACTGGTTGCCAATTTAAGACAAATACTATCATATTTATTTTTTAAGTGTCACCGCAACCAGGATTGAATTCAGAACTTCCCAGGCTGGTGAGAAAAGCTTTAGCTGCCCCTAGAAAGCAGCTGTCCTCCAGCTCAACCTTACTCAGTAAACAGTTTCCCTAAATGTCTGTTAACATTATATCTCAAAAAGTAAAAGAAAAGCTAAGCCTACTTATCAATAACATTATTTCCAAAGCTTTACTTAAATAAGTTCCATGTCCTCTGTGAATAAAGATTAAAATTAAAGTATGTGACTGAATAAAGAAAAAAATAATAATATTCTGATTTTATAATTTCAGGAAATACTTTGTCTCAAGTTTTTGCTTATAATCCGTCTAAGTTTAAAAAGTCAAGGGTTTTGGCCAGCGTGGCCAGTGTATTTGGCAGAACCAGGGCTGAGGATTCAGCTGGCTTGGTCAGCGCACACAATGAGGCCAGGGTAAGGATTCCATTGGTGCAGCTGGGCTGTCCAGCAGGGTAGAGGAGGTGACCCCGTGGTGGGGAAATTATGGACATTCAAAAGGATTGAGAACGTAAGTAAAATGTTGAGGATGAAGGGGGCAAGGTTTCTCACTACTGTAGAAGTAAATCACAAATTTCAAAGGAGAAGGCTAAAATAAATCCCATGGTATCAGATAGAAATGGGAGATATCAGAATGAACTCATGGTATTTAACACAAAGAAACAGAAAGAAATATATACATTTGTGTGTGCCCCCCCACCCCGCCACCAAACTGTTTCCTGCAAAAATCTAAAAGCAATGACACACTAGTAGTGACAACTATAACTATTACAAACCAATCCTGATTACTAAATGCCACACTAAGACTAATTAAACCAATGATCTTTTTTTTGAGAAATGGCTGATTTCATCACTGGAACAGAAAAAACACAAGATGAGCCTGGAATCTTAAAGTTCTTAAAGATTGACAGGGATATATCAAAAAGACACCACAGCCAGCTGAAAGGGACTTCCAGCGGCCAAATATAAGACAAATAGTTTCACTTTATTTGGGAAAATAAGGAGAATGAATTTTGTGATTGACTATCTTTGTCCTGTTGTGGCTCTGTGGACTACAGCTTTTATCCTGACTCGCCTTCTAGGAGACACATATGATCAATTAGACCATAGCATGGGGCTAAATTGGCACAAAGCCATCACCACAAATGAACAAACAGCTCAGATCTATCGCTTGTTTAAAATGTCTAATACATGGGTGCCTGCACATCAGCAAATACATATACAATTTGCTAACAACGTCCTTCTTTAGAAATAAAGAGGCAATGCTTTGGATGGGTATGTCAGAGTACTAAAATTGGCTGCAGAAACAGTTTTGGCTCTTAATGCATACAAAAATTTTTTTTCTGAGTTTTGTTCTTAATATCAAGAGGAAAGAAGAAAGAGGAAAGAAATTTTTTTTTGCTGGAAAATAACTTGTAAGACATGGTATCAATTAAGTTGGCCTTAAATATTTCCTTTCCTCAAATTCTGACTAAAAGATTAATCACTTAGGGAAGAAACATCTTTCTCACTGTTGACAATCTGTGGTTGAGAGTTAGCTCTGACTTTTAAAAATAATTTTCATATTGAAATAACTGCAAACTTAAAAGGTGTGAGAAGAACATTAAAAAACTTCTAAGTACTCCTCTCAGATTGTTAACATGTTTTCATATTTGTCTTATTCTCAAATATGTATATACATGAATATATATACATATAATAATACTTCATTTATTTATACAGATTATAATAACCTACTTTTATAAGGCCAGATTATTACAGCCACAGAATTATACTGTTGATCCTTGAACAACACAGGCTTGAAGAATGCAGCTCCATTTACACAGATTTTTTTACAGTTCAGCACTGTATATGTAGTTTCTCTTTCTTATGATTTTCTTAATAACATTTTTTCTCTAGTTTACTTTGCTGTAAAAAAATACATATAACATGCAAGATACATGTTGGCTGTCTATATTATCCGTAAGGTTTCTGATCAACAGTAGACTATTAGTAGTTAAGTTCTGGGGAAGTCAAACTTATCCCTGGATTTTTAATTACATGGGAGTCAGTGTCCCACCCCCCCAACCCTCCACCCGTGTTGTTCAAGGGTCAACTATATATCATCTTGTTCTTCAAATGATATATAATTCCAGTTAGGAAAGGTAGCTGATGGTGCTGGTAAAGCTGAAGGTTTTGTTTTGGCCATGGTTTTGGCTCTTATACACTAGTCCTGTAATCAAACGAAGCTGTCTACAGGAGCCAGGCTGGCAGGACAGGTTAAATGAAGCAGAAATGGACTCCACAGGACCTCAAAGGGGCTGGACCAGCAAGTGCCCTGTATAAAGGCAGCAGCTATGACTCTCGTAGATGGTCCCTATTTTGAAATATGAATCGAGTTGTGCCAGAACTTCTCATTTTTCAAGAGAAGCTAGAGAGAGTGGATTTTTAAGGATATTATCCTATTTTTATTTTTTAAAAATATTTTATTTATTCACAAGAAACACACACAGAGAGAGAGAGAGAGAGAGGCAGAGACACAGGCAGAGGAAGAAGCAGGCTCCCTGTAGGGAGCCCGACGTGGGACTTGGTCCCAGGTCTCCAGGACCAGGCCCTGGACTGAAGGCGGTGCTAAACTTCTGAGCCACCAAGGCTGCCCATTATCCTATTTTTAAATGGGACTAACATTTAAAGATAATAAAGCTGATTTAGAGGGAAAAATACATAAACATATTCATCTGTCACTTGTATACAGCTCACTGCATGACGAGTTGACAGGTGTAATAATAATTTCTGGTGATGACTAACAAAAAGTTCTGATATCATAAATAGGTAATAGACATTGTACAAAACAATGAAAACAAAATGACCCTGCCTTAGGATCCCATAGTCAATTCCCTAGCAAAGGAAGTGATGCAATACCAACTGCACGCAGGATAAATAAAGGAAGACTGAGCTGGCAAGGATTAAATCCATGTTACAAAACAACATCTGCAGAGCAGAGCTCTTTAAAGGAATCTTGCTAAGTATTGCTACTTACAAAGAAGCTGGTTCAAACACAGTAGTTGCAAAGAAATTTGTTACAATTCGAAAGAACAAAGATTCGTGTTTTTAATTTCTTCAATTTAATTTTAATTTTATTATTTTTTATTTTTTATTAAATTTTTTATTTATTTATTTACGATAGTCATACAGAGAGAGAGAGAGGCAGAGACACAGGCAGAGGGAGAAGCAGGCTCCATGCACCGGGAGCCTGACGTGGGATTCGATCCCGGGTCTCCAGGAGCGCGCCCTGGGCCAAAGGCAGGCGCCAAACCGCTGCGCCACCCAGGGATCCCAATTTAATTTTTAAAAAAGAACAGCAAGGAATTATCTTTGGCGTTTAAAGGCTGACCTTAAGATTTATCTGGTAAAATCAGTATTTATATGTTATTAATCTGACTGTTTGAATTTATTTTTGGCTTACAGAACAGTTCATCAACTAATCAAGATACTACAATTACTCATAAAATAAAATTGATCCAATTTTTATTTTTAAACATCTTAACATCTTTTAGGAAGAATTTTAAGTCCCACCACCTCTGTAAGGCTCTCCATGGCATCTCTAGGCTGAAGGATCTCTCTCCCTCCACTGGAAGTTGAAGACAACTGCTATCTCTACAATTTATCAATTAATTGGATGCTGCACTGGGGCCATCTCCACTTTTACCCTTTAGACTATTTAATTTTTTATTGCTATTTAATATTTCAAGCATCCCTATATTTCTTTATAAAAAACTAAGCACTGTTATTCCAAGTGCTCCAATCTGCACATTGCTTGTGGCTTAGTCTGTGGGAAGTATAGAAATAGAGAACATTTAGAAACTTTCATAGCAATTTGACATTACGGTGACAGCCAAGAGTGAGATCAGTGAACTCATCTTATTCAACCAAGTATAGACCATTCAGGATGCTGTTAAATTCTCATGGTGAGGTTGTGTGTGACACAAGCTATCAGGATGACGCATCCTTCAGGAGACTTTATCAACTCTAATGGAGAAGCACATAAAAAAACCTCAGAAAATGTAAGCATTTATTTTCATTACTTATGTTTATGATCATTTAAATTTTTAATAAGGCCTGTTTTAAATTTATAGCTTAGCACTATTAATTACATTAGGAAAATAAAATTTATATTACTTCTTTTTAATCCAATTTAACCTAATCCCTAATCCTTGACAAAACAACCTTCACAGCCTTTTTGTTTGTTTGGAAAAGACACATCTTTTCCGAATGTAGCAGTCATAGTCACCTGAATACGACGGTGAAGACAGGTCTAGAAAAATGAAGACCAAAAGAGCTCAAACTATGGGCTCCAAGTTATGAATTTCTCACATATTGAGTCTGGTTTTGGAGCCAAAACTGATGATGAGGTGTATTACTGGCAGAGATGACTGATAAAACAATAAAACCATCAAAGTGAGATAACGTTTACACATAAAACATAAAGAGATAATCTCAAAACCAAAAGAATTCTTTGAAAGAAAAAGTATGGACTTAAAAGCTGACATACATACAAGGCAGAGTCTAACCCTGATTAAGGCAGCCCATCAGGACACCAAGGTTGGAGTTGGGCTGGTCCAAAGAAGCACTGGCCTTGAACCTGGTCCTGAAAGAGCTAGCTATTCAGGAGGCTGCATGCTCTCTGTTGGGGTTTCGGAGACTCTTGCTGAGACACAAGAGCTCAAACCACATCGCTCTTTTCAGACTATATGCAACTTCAGGGATTAAGTTGTCCTCTGAGCATTTGATGAGATGGGAGAGCATGATTAAACAAGTAGCCTTCGGAACACCTGGGTGGCTCAGCGGTTAAGCATCTGCCTTCAGCTCAGGGTGTGATCCTGGAGTCCCAGGATTGAGTCTCATGAAGGGCTCCCTGCATGAAGCCTGCTTCTCCCTCTGCCTATGTCTCTGCCTGTGTGTGTGTGTGTGTGTGTGTGTGTGTGTGTGTCTCATGAATAAATAAAATCTTAAAAAAAAAGAGTAACCTTAAACTACCACGCCTTAGGTGTTATATGCTGTTTACGTTTTCAATTAGAGTTGAAATGTGTATTTTATACCCCGTTTGCAAATGGGAATGTCTGGCTTTGTAGAAAGAGTGCATTAACCTGTAAAAGCGAACCTTCCTATTTTGAATGCCTAAAAAGACTAATACACTTTTTAAATATTTCTCTTAAGAGTATTAGGTCATCTGTTACTGCATTCTTATAGCTCAGTGGGTGTTTGGCTTTCCAAGGCAATGCTTGTCAGTTCCTTGCTCACTATGAATGAATTACCTATTTATTTGCCTGCCCTTAGCTCCAGCATATTCAGGAAAGGAGCGGTGCAGAGTAAATGGTGAATGGCATTTCCCATTTTACAACACTAGCCACATGCAAGGCCTAATAAAATAACATAAGGAAGGACAAACATAGGTGGATTTTGCAATGCTCTCTAGTCTATACGTGTTATATACCCACTCGCACTGTAGAACTATAAAACAACTTTACTTAAGATAAATTAACAATTGTACAATTCAGATTCCTCCAAACTGAATTCTTTTCACAAAAGACTTCAGAGTCCATCTAAACCAGACTGAAAAAATAAAACCCACAACAGTTAATGTACATGAATTCTACCATAAACCACAGTGTTAAAGGTAGGTTGAACATTTTATTGTTAGGTTGAAAATATAAAAAATAATAGTAAAAACATTCAAACAGGGTAAGTCTTCGTCCCATTCTCCAAAGATTTCAGTCACTTCTTCTACATCTTCCAGAAAACCTTATGTGCCTGTGCTGTGTCTGTATATGGCAAAGACACAGTTGGAACCCCAAACATTCCATCTCTTCTTCCAGATTTCAACCCCTTCCTGTGGTTAGGCAGGGCCACTTTATTAGTTCTGGCCAATAGCTGTGGGATATCCACAATCCTGAGCCAAAGCACTACCATGAGGACCGAAGAAGCTCTGTGTAAGATGGCAGAGCCACAAGATCAAAGCAGCCTGGGTGTTCACTGGTTGCCTGGAAAGTCTCTTGGATCCACAGATTTTATGTGAGTGAGACATAAACCCTGGTTACATTAGCTGCTGGGACCTGGGGGCTGTTTGGGACTGAAGCATAATCCATTTTTGCCCTAATTCAGCAATCTTTCCATGTGAGCATATCTGCAATCCTTGTTTTTCTAAACAACAGTACACATGTATCATAACTGACAGGTCACTTCCACTGGTGAACTTGTAGGTTGCTTCTAGTTTTGTTGTTACTTGTTCCTATAAACACATTGTCATGAACATCATATTACACACACAATTTGCTAACACATATACAGATATTTCTGTAGAGGAAATTCCCTGAAGTAAAATTGCCTGGCATAGAATAGTATGTTGAAAAAAGATTTTTAAAATTAGTAATCCATCAATCATCACAATTCAAAAGGCATACAAAGGAATGCAATGGAAGTTTCCTTCACACCCTATCCCACAACCTCCAGCGCCTTCCTCTAACTATAACCAATGCTATCAATTTCCTATGTATCCTGAGAAATTATATGTAAATTTTATACCTCTTATGTATATATGCAAATATATGCATGTATATGCATACACACATATACATATGTATATTTAGGGTGGATTTTGAAAGATGTTTCTAAATTGTCCTTCAATGAGAGTGCCTGCTTTCCCATTCTCTTCTAGGGCTATTTTTTTATTTTTAAAAATTATTTATTTGAGAGTGAGTGTGAGTGCTCATGAGTGGGAGTGGGGAAGGGAGAGGGAGAGAGAATCCCAAGCAGGCTCCACACTGAGTGCAGACAGAGCCTGATGCAGGGCTCAATCTCATAACTCTGAGATCATGACCTGAGCTGAAACCAAGAGTTAGATGTTCAACTGTCTGAGCCATCCAGGTACCCCTTCTAGGGCTGTTTTTTAAAAATAAGAGGCATTCATGCTGTGTTTCTGTGCTCAGCAGTAATAACAACTACACTAATATTTGGGTAGAACTTTCCTGTTATCTTTTCTAATTTTTTTTTTTACTTAAAGTAATCTTTATACCCAACATGGAGCTCAAACTCAACTGCGAGATCAAGAGTCACATACTCTTCATACTGAGCCAGTCAGGCGCCCTGACCTTTCATATTATCTTAGCAGAAGAGGTCCAGCTATAATTGCCAGGTAAACGAGTAATCTAAGTAGTATTTGCAAAACAAATTCACAGTGGTCAAGATGCCCCGAAGGCAGACTGAAACTAGTTAACGCTTCCTCTGGACCTAATGGCAACGGGAATGGACTAAGGAGAGTCTGAGGGTGATGCAGGACAGGCAGGACAAAACAAGGCCAGTGGTGTGCAGGTGAGTGGAGACGTAAGACCAGGAGACAGATGTGGCTGAAGGTGCATGCAAACACTTCAGGGAAGTGGCAGAATGATAAACGTCATGACCAGTAGGGACCAACATGACACGGTGTCTGAAGGGCGAGGAAGTGGACAGAGGAGGGCCCAGACAGCCGACTTGAGGCTGAGGAGGAAGGCTGGGGAGCTGTTGGCAGGGAAAGCAGAAGGGAGCATCTAAAGGATTGCCAGGAGTAGCCCTGGAGTTCCGAGTTCTCGGGTCTGGTAAAGGTCCGTTGGCGGTTGAGCATCCTGGGTCAGAATGGGAGAAGGGATTTGCCCGGGTAATTGAGGTCTACAGAGCACACTGAAAATGAATATTTCTGATTACTAGTCTTCAAGTTTATAATTTTGGGGAACAATAAGATTAAATCTGTACTTTTAATATAACTTTAAAGAACTCTATCCACTCATCACAATTTTCTGGGCTTGGGGATATGGAAATATTTTGGCTTGGGAGGTGTTTTTGTTTATTGTAACTTAATTATTTTTATAGCCTTTTAAAAGCAGATCCACTAAATTACTTTGTTTTGTAAATTCAAAATTAACTTTTAAAAAAGTTTTATTTATTTATTTAAGCAATCTCTACACCCGACGTGGGGCTTGAGCTCGCAACCCCAGCATAAAGAGTTGCATGCTCTTCTGACTGAGCCAGTCAGTTGCCACAAAATTAACTTTAATGAGTGATGGTTACTTGACCCTCAGCATTCCACTGAAGTCTTGGGTCACAGATAGTGATGGAAGCAATGGCTTCACCAAGACAGAAGGATCCCTTAAGAAGAGAGAGACAGCTCCTGAACGAGGACATGTGAAGGTGAAGGCCACTGGAGGGAGTCTGGGAGATTGCATGAAAATGGATGAGAGGGGAAGGGGCAGAACTTTTGGGGGCTGAAGAGCAGCATTTTGAGATCTACATTTCTGTTTCAGACATTTCTTCCAACTGCCTATGGGCTATCTCCCCGACAATGTCCACAGGCATCTCAGATTCAGTATGTTTAAAACAACTCGATCAGGGGGGCACCTCGGTGGCTTGGTCAGTTAAGTGTCTTGCCTTCAGCTCAGGTCATGATCCTGGGGTCCTAGGATTGAGCCCCGTGTCGGGCTCCCTGCTCAGTGAGGAGACTGCTTCTCCCTCTCCCTTTGCCTGATGCTTCTTCCCCTGCTTGTACTCTCTCGTCTCTTTCTCTGTCAAATAAATAATTTGTCAAATAAATAATTTTTCTGTCAAACTATTTTAAAGTTTTAAAGTTTTTTTAAAGTTAAAAAATAAAAAAAAAAAAACAAAAAAACCCTCAACTCAATCAGGGGCACCTGGTTGGCTCAGTTAGTTAAGCATCTGACTCTTGATCTCAGGGTTGTGAGTTCAAACCCTGTGTTAGTCTCCATGCTGGCTGTGGAGCCTGCTTAAAAATAAATAATAAAAAACAACAACTCAATGAAACCCCTGTCCATCAAACTTTGTGGCCTCTAGTGGCCTCTAGTCTCTATCATTCTCCATGAATGGCTACCTGATTAGCCAAGAAGTAACTGGAAACCAGATGAGGCCCTTCTTCCCTGTCCCTATGTCTAGCCAGCAAGGCTATGGCCCTCACATCCATCCTCCATGCTCCAGCACCCTCCTTGGTCTGAGTTGATTTTCTACCACACCCAATACCTAGTTTTACTCACTTCAACATGACCCCCACTTCAACATGACCCCCGATTCATTTTTAGATCTTTTTCCTTCCAATTACAAAATATTTTAAACTCTGCAGCAGACATGGGACATTCCATTTTCTGCCCTAATTCATCTCTCAGGAGTTCACTCCTCTCCAGCTCACTCCCATTCATTTGCTCAAAGAATGGAATCCCATCTCTAGCTCCAGGAGGATGGCTCTTGGTTAGTCTAAACTGACACTGGGAATCTCAGTCCCCTGTGAGCGATCAGACTAGGTAAATTCCCTTGATCTGAGTGAAGATGAGGGGGGAGTCCTCTTAGAGTGTTGTCACATGCACACAGTGCCTGAATCTTTATCTTAAAGTGAGGGGAGCCAGCCTAAGAAGACAAGTCAAAATGCTGAAGGAATGGGAAGGATCTGAGTCCTCAAGGACATGGCTGAGCAACGACATATGTAATCCTGGATCCATCCTACCTCTAGTCTTCTTGTGACAAGAGACAAATAACTTCTCCTGCTGCTTAGGTCACTTTTATTTGGGTTTTCTACTTGTAGTCAAAGCACCCTGCTATAGGAAAAAGCTGATAAGCTTCATTTTGAATGTTGATTTTGAGTTCCTGTGGGACACCCGAGGGAAGGCAAGATGTAAGGGTTAGAGAGAGGCAGCTTCAGCCCAGAAGTGATACGGAGAGCTACTTCAGAGGACCTGGCGACCCCAGGTCCCATTACGACTAATGATGGCTAAAAATTATTCAGTGCTTCTTAGGTGGCAGGCCCCATTCCACTGTATTAGAAGAAGTATCCCTTTTCATCTCACAAATCCCATTTTCTATATGGCAGAAATGAGGACTGGAGTTGAGGAACTTGCCAAATTTTCCAAAGGTCAGGGGCAGTAATGCCATGATTCAGACCCAGCGGTCTGACCACAGAGTAAATGCTCTTAATTCTGTGCACCATACTGCATACATTTGAATCATAACCTGGTCATAAACTGCAGTATCCGCACAAGTGGAGACAAAACACACATTTCTAAAGGCAAAAAATAAAGGACTAGCTTCACTCTGAGGGAAAGAATGAGACCTAACAAGTAATAAAGTCTGAATGTGAGGAAGCTGGAGAGCCAGCAGAGGACCTGGTCAGGGGCAGGGCCTGGCCCTGAGGCAGCCTGTGGAAGTTCTGTGCAGGACCCTGGAAACGCAGGCAGGGGATGGCCACCATCTCCACCTGCAGTGCAGCCCTGCAGAGATACAGAATGTCACAATGCATTTGCTTTCTCATCTAAACAAGATACTGTGTCACTCACAGAGTTGAAAAAGAATACTTACTGAGTACTAATAAAATGCCAAGCACTGGGGCAGCCTGGGTCACTCAGCAGTTTAGCACCGCCTTCAGCCCAGGGCATGATCCTGGAGACCCAGGATTGAGTCCCACGTCGGGTTCCCTGCATGGAGCCTGCTTCTCCCTCTGCCTTGTATCTCTGCCTCTCTCTCTCTCTCTCTCTCTCTCTCTCATAAATAAATAAAATATTTTAAAAAAAAGCCAAGCACTAAGCTACTAGACAGGAACTATATGTGTGTGCCAGTTAATCATCACTATAACCTTGGCCGTACTGTGACATTCGCTGTCCATGAACAATTTCACCATACCAATATGATTTATAAGTGTGGAGTCATTCACACTGATCAGCAAGTCCTATGTTCAACTCTTAAGATATATCCAGAATTCAATCAGTTCTCCTGCAGACGGTCTTCAGCATTTCCCAACATTTCCCAAAATTTGGAAAGCCATCCTGGCACTGACTTAGTCTTCCATAGTACATCTTCAAATATTATTCCACAGACAAATCTGAAAAAGACTGGGTTCTCACACATCCTACTATTTGTGTGTCCAACAAATGTTCACCAGGCCATGCGAACAAAATGTGTTAAGGGCTTAGAATGATGGTGACCAAAAAGATCACAGTCTGAGATTCACCAGACAGTCCAGCAGGAGATATGGACAAGTAAACAGGAAAACACAACACAGGAGCTATGTGACTGAGGAAATGCAGAGTGATTATCAGAGCACAAATGGCGTGCAGTTAACCCAGACCTCAAGGTTCTGAAGAGGCAATCCAAGAAGAAGTAAAATTTAAGCTGAGAACTCAAGGATGGGTAGGAATTATCCAGGTAATGAAGGAGGAATCGGGTAAAGAATAGTGTTCGACACAGAGGTCACAGCAAGAACAAAGCCTGAGAGGCTTAAAAAAAAAAAAGGGTAAGGTATGTTTAAGGAGAAGTTCAGTGAGGTTGGATCACAGAGCACAGGAAAGTCTGGTGCAGGTAAAGGAAAGACGACACGAGCACAAGACAGGAGAATTAATGGTTGACGATGCAGGCCCTTGCAAGTCACCTCAAGATGCTTTAGGCTTTATCCCCACAGCAAGGAGAGTCACTGAAGCACTTCAAAGTACAGGAATGAGCTGCTGAGACTTCTGCATTTTGGAAAGGCAATTCTGGCTGCATTATAAAAGTGTTAAGACTGCAGTTGGGGACACCAAGAGGAGAGAGTTGTGTCCAAAGGACCCTTAATAGAGACCTACATGAGAACCTGGTGGGAGTCAGATTCAAAATATATTTAGGAGACTGAACTGATCCCATGGAGGTGGGAATGGTGAGGAGAGGCATGAGTTAAGAACAACTAGATTTCTGGCTCTGGCATTGGGTAGAAGGTTGAACCCAGAGTAGCTTTTACATGTTGGTAAATCAGTAAATTTCTCAGCAAACATGTTTTAGAAAACTAACCTGCCAGAATCCTGGTCAGTCACATAAAAACTGCTTTTGTGTTGACATTTTAAATTTATCCCTTCTCTTTTTCCTACTGCACTTATAAATAAGAGTAAATGCTCACTGGATGTGTAAACACAGAATGTGACCTTATAAAATAGTGTGGGAGGAAGGACGATAAACAGAGGGCCGACATAACCAGAGTAGCGGTTAGTTGGTTCGTTCAGAAGAGCCAAGCAATCTGGAATAATGAACATAAGACAAAGACTCAGCAGACTATTTTAAATTAAACTGCTGTTTCTTCTGTGGGGAACACGTTACAAATTAAGACATGTTAATCATTCTTGACAACTTAAATATTTACTGTGGAATTGCTATATTAGCTATTAAATGTTGTCTTATGGTAATGCTACTTGCAATAACAAACTCCAAACTTTCAGTGACTTAACACAAGAAGTTTGTTATGGACACATTAGTCCAATACAAATGTTTCTGGGAGGAGGGAGTGGGTCTTTGCTCTAAGCAGGCATTTAGTGATCCCTTTGACAGAAACCCTTCTATCTTCAACACATTACTTCCAGGTTGCCTTGGGCACTAATCACCAGACTGCAAAAGGGGGCAGAAAATTAAAAATCACACGTGGGAGGGCTTCTATGAGCTACTAGCCCTGGAAGTGGCTAGCCCTCAGAAATTCCACTGGTGAGTGCTCACATGACCCACATAACTGCAAGGGAAGATGTGACCAAAAAAGAGAGGAAACACATTTTGGTGAATAGCTGGCAGTCTCTGTTATAGAGGGGAAAATTCTGGAAACAAGATACAAGACTTACTCATCTGTGAAAAGCCTAGCTCAAAGAAAATAAGAATTCAAGTACTCAAATAAAGTTCTGTTGAAAAAGTACCTTATGAAAAAAATTACCCTAGGGGCGCCTGGGCAGCTCAGTCAGTCAAATATCAGACTCTTGATTTCAGCTCAGGTTGTGATCTCAGGGTTGTAGGACCAAGCCTTGCATGGACTCCTGCTCAACAGAAAGTCTGCTGGAGATTGTCTCTCTCCCTCTCCCTTTGCTCCTCCCCAACCTCACTCTCTTTCTAAAATAAATAAATAAATATTTAAAAAAAGAGAAAGAAAATACCCTACAAAAGATTCATTTTATTGCACAGACTCCTGGTAAAAGAACTGCAGAATATGTAAACTGAAGGAATGTGGAAAAAAATAGAAGGTTTCTAAAATCTTGATTTATGGAAGTTGCTCATTTCAACCTGGATTTTCCATATTTACAAAGAAGATACCAAAGATGTTTTGATGGAAGAAATCATTCCAAACTTGTGATTCACTAAAAATCATAAATACTATTTCTAAAGTACTATAAGATCCCAGTAAACGGATATTACTAACTTAGGTGTTTTAAATTTTCATTTGTTAACTCTTATTCTCATAATTTTTTATGTAAAGAGTAGTTATTCTTTTAGCTAGTCCAAGCTCAAGGAAACAAATAAGATCCAAACATGCAGGTTTTTCCCAAGAGACAACTTCCATATTCCTAATTCATTTCTCTGAATGGAAATGTATAAACCAAGAGAAAGTTGCTGATTGATTAATCAGGATAGTACTAGGTTATGTTAGGGGAAATAATTAGCCCCTGAAATCCGAGTAGCTACCACAATAAAAGTTTACTTCTTGCTTATGTAAACCCATCCTGGTCAGGCAGTCCACCCTCTTGCAGATTTGCCAAATGGAACACATGGCCTACAATCTTACCATGGCAAAGGAGAGAGAAAGGAAGAAAACCCATCGGCTCTTAATTACCTTGGCCCCCAATGACATGTATCATGTTTGTTCAGAGTATGGGTCATGCAATCCCAGCCTAATGGCAGGCTAGGCAAGGAAATGTACAGAAGTAAAAGGTTATTCAGTGATTACGATCTGTACCACATCCATACAAGTTCTAAATCTTAGGTACATTTCCTATTGTAAATTTAAAAGTTGTATTCTGACATATAAATTAGCTTCTTGTAAGTTTATTTGCTAGTACCAATATATCTGATAATCAAAATGTTAAAAATTAAATTTCTGGGCTTGCAAACCCAAAGTCTTCACCCATGGTGACCTCGTAGCAGGTAACGTGACCTGAAAGCCTCTGTGAAGTAGCCAGTTTATTCCTTTCAATATCTCTTAGCATTCTAAACAAGGAATCCACTCATCCATCAGTCAATAACTAATTATTGTGGATGTCTATGTATTCAGCATGATGTTTGACATGAAGGATACAACACCTGTTCTTGGTTTCTACCCTGATAGAACATACAGTTCAGTGGGGAACAGTTTTTTTTTCTTTTAATTACCAATAACCATATTATTACAATCCAGATAAACTAGAGATATGTAAGAGGAATGCAGAATGCTAACAGTATTTAACATGAGACCTGTTTTAAGAGAGGCTTCACTGAGACAAGAGCAGAGCCCTAAAGGATAAGTAAGGGTTAGACAGGTGAAGACAAAGGGTTAAGAATGTTCCAGACCAGAGCACCTGGGTGGCTCAGTCTGTTGAGCATCTGACTCTTGATTTTGGCTCAGGGTATAATCTCGAATTGTTAGGTTGAACCCCATGTTGGGTTCCACACTCAGTAGAGTCTGCTTGAGAGTCTCTCCCTCTGTCCCTCCCCTGTTCTCTCACTCTCTCTTGCTCTGTTTCTCTCTTGCACACACTCTCTCAAATAAAATAAATAAAATCTAAAAAAAAAAAAAAAAAAAAGAATGTTCCAGACCAAGAGAAGCACTGGAAACTTAGTCCAGTATTAATTATTATTTCTGGTCTTGAGCTTTGAAAGAGTTTTAATAATTCTTTTGGTTTCTCCCCATTTGGTTACTGTAACACTACTAAAACTGAATTTTAAATAATACAATGTGATCCTAACCAATCAGGTTTGCAATAGACTGCAATTCTTTAACAGTATCTTCAAATACTAGGAGAAGGAAAAAACATTTGAATACATTTTTTCTTTGAAAATGTACACACTATTTATTTGCAATTAGTGAACCATTAGTTCATTGCTTTACATATTACCTTATATTTAAAAAGTAGTCTAAATGTGGGGTACCTAGGTGGCTTAGTTGGTTAGGCACCTGCCTTTGGTTCAGGGTCATGATCTCAGGGTCCTGGGATTGAGCCCTGCATTGGGCTCCGTGCTCAGAGGGGAGTCTGCTTCTCCCTCTCCCTCTGCTCTCCTCCCATGTGTTCCTCTCCCAATCTTCTAATAAACAAAATCTTAAATTTTTTTTAATTAAAAAAAATTAAAAGTAGTCTAAATGTAACCTTTAAATTCCTTTCTAGAGGCAGCCCGAGTGGCTCAGCGGTTTAGTGCCACCTTCAGCCCAGGGTGTGATCCTGGAGACCAGGGATCGAGTCCCACATCCCGCTCTCTGCACGGAGCCTGCTTGTGTCTCTGTCTCTCTCTCTACCTGTGTCTTTCATGAATAAATAAATAAAATACTTTCAAAAAATAAATAAATAAATTCCTTTCTAGGGCAATCTATTATAATTCTAAATGCATATGGTATTTTTATTATTTTTTTATTGGAGTTCAATTTGCCAACATATAGCATAACACCCAGTGCTCATCCCGCCAAGTGCCCCCCTCAGTGTCCATCATCCAGTCACCCCAACCTCCCGCTCACCTCCCCTTTCACTACTCCTTGTTCATTTCCCAGGGTTAGGTGTCTCTCATATTTTGTCACCCTCACTGATATTTTCACTCATTTTCTCTCCTTCCCCTTTATTCCCTTTCACTAATTTTTATATTCAGCATGTGGTATTTTTTATACTCACAAATGCCAATCTGTCAAATTTATGCATAGCTGTGCCCCCAAATAATCACCCTGATAATAAACTGTACATTATTGCATTTTGTAAGTTTGTACAATATATGCATTGTACAATAACAAATTGTACACTATACAATGTATACATTATTTGGTAGTACACTAACACTTCCATTGTGCATGGAAATGTCTGGGAAACTTGAAAAATCAATATGGCCCTAGAACAAATCATATAGTCTATGAGAACAAATATATTTGAAAATTATTCATCTGGCTGGTGAACCAGAAAAGAATTCTGAGTTACTGTTTAAAGTTAAATATTGGTATATTGTTATAAATAAAATAAAAATAGTATTCATCTGCTAGTTACTTCACTGTAATTCTGTAAGAAGGCATAAAAAAAACTATAAGCTTTTTATAGTCCTAGAATATATTGGGACTGAAGCTTCTTTATTCTGCTGAGGAACAGGAAAACAGCCATATTATTTAGTGGTTTAACAACAAAACAATTTGGAACAAAAATGTATTTCTACCTCTCTTCATTACAGTCATAAAATGTATATACATTTTCTGCATTTTGAAAACGATTATTTTATATTCACTCAAAATGATTGCAGTTTAAAAACTGGTCGTCAGCTAAACACTGGAGTTACCATTTTCAAGGATAGTAATCCTTCCCAGCTATAAAAGCCTATAAAGTTACAACTCGTTTTCAGTTCCAAAACTTAAAAAGATGACCTGAAATAAAAGAGAATTCTAGTAAGAAACTGATGTCACCTCTTCTTACTGTTTCTCTTCACCATTTGCAAGTGGTATTGTAATAATAGCCAACATTCACTGAGCATTATCAAGCCAGGCACTGTGCTAAGTGGGTTATATACATGCTCACATTTAATCCTAACAATCCAATGTACTACATACCTCTTATATTACAGATAAGGAAACTGAGACAAGAGGTAGTAGGTTCTTGCCTAAGATCACTCAAGTATTAAGCAGAAGAGCTCAGATACACCCAAGCAGTCTATTTCTAGAGTCAATGTTCTTAAGCACTCCATCCTGCAAATACTCTGTAAGCAAATATTATTTATGCTAATGCTCAAACTGGATGACTGCTGCCTCAGCAGTCTCTGCCCATCCTACCCAGCACCACCAAGCTGTGGTTCCATGGGAAGGCCTCTGTATGGAAAGACTTGCTAAATAACCAACAGAAGTTCCAGCTGAGAAGCTGGCTGATACTACACTGCTTTGAAGGTTAGATGAATGCATGTAAGATCCTTCTGGCTCACGGAATAAAAAGTGGGGAATGTATGTTTCCAGTCTTCTTTTCTAGAAGAGATGTTGAAAGACCATGTTGAAGGAAAGAAATGTAAAAGCCTCATCTCTAGCCTGAGGTTTAGATACTATGGAGGGGGGGATCCCTGGGTGGCACGGCGGTTTGGCGCCTGCCTTTGGCCCAGGGCGCGATCCTGGAGACCCGGGATCGAATCCCACATCGGGCTCCCGGTGCATGGAGCCTGCTTCTCCCTCTGCCTATGTCTCTGCGCCTCTCTCTCTCTCTCTCTGTGACTATCATAAATAAATAAAAATTAAAAAAAATAAAAATAGATACTATGGAGGTATTATAACTGCACTTTGTAGTCAGAAAGATGGAGGTTCCAAATCCTAGCTCTACCACTTGCCCAAAGATCTCTTTGACCTTGGGCAAGGAGTTCATCTCTCTAAGCCTGTTTCTATTTATAAAAGGAAGGGCATCAGACCCCATGAGGTTGTCTCGAATACTTTTTTTTTTTTAAGATTTTATTTATTTATTCATGAGAGACACACAGAGAGAGGGAGGCAGAGATACAGGAAGAGGGAGGAGAAACAGGCTCCATGCAGGGAGCCTGATGTGGGACTTGATCCCAGGACCCCAGGATCACGACCTGAGTCAAAGGCAGATGCTCAACCACTGAGCCACCCAGGAGCCCCAATGAAAACAAGGATGTAACATGATACTGGGTTGACTCTCCCTCATTTCTGAAAGGAGGGGAACCTGAAAATCTTTAAAATCCTTTCCCTCTACAAAATCTTGTAAAGTTCTGCCTCATTTTCAGCTCAAAAACTTTAAAAGATAAGCCAAAATTAAAAAGAATTCTACTAGAGAAGTTAATGTTATGTTACCTCTTCCTTGCTTTGTCTTAACAGTGGAATATGAAGAAGTAGGATATGCCTGGAAAGGGTTCAACCTACAAAAAGGGAAGTCAGCAGTTGGAAAGCCACTACAGCTGGTTATTCACTTTATTCTGAGAGCACTGGGCTTGATAACAATCACACCCACAGGAAAACTTCATTATGTTGGCTAAAAGTATTCTGAAATGACACAGCAATAATTCCTCATGTACCAGTCAGCTTTATCATTAGTTTTATATGGCTAATTTGGTTGCAAGACATGAGACCCATGCCACCTTGGTTATGTCCAGGAAGGTGTCCAGGGAAGTGAGGAGACAAGCGGGGGTCTCGGAGGAATCCAGGTAGGAATCGTTAGACCCAGAACTGAAAGGGCTGTCTCACAGCTTCTGCTTCTCTCCTCACTCAGTCCATTCTCCGTGTTTACAAAACAGCTCCCTCAGCTTTGATGAGTTTCTGTGCTTTCCTAAATCTGATTCGCATACAGTTTTGACTTGCCACAGCCCCCACCCCTCATTCTCTGCATGAAGTGCTTTCAACTTTGATCTTGCAAACGTTACATATGTATGTACGCTTCTCTGCAGGGAACTGTCCATTCTTTCATCAGAGTCCTCAAGAGGGCAAGGACCCCATAAAGGATAAACTACTGTTCTGTCTCATGAGATTCCAGCTTTAGTTGCTACTGGTACCTCTCCTGCTCATTGGGTTTCCTAATTCCAAATTTCTAATAAAGTAATAAAAATGGCTATCATTTATGGAGCTCTGAGTGTGAGTCAGTTATAAGGATGTTATGTGGATTAACTATTTTAATTCTTAAAACAGCATTATATAAAATTTAATATTTCACAGAAATAAAAGTGGGGCATAGTGAACCTTGAGGAATCTGCTTATGATTATACAACTAGTAACTGGCTGAGGCTGAATTTGAACCTAGATAATGTACATAGTGCTTAAAATGGGTTGAGTTAAACTTTCTGAATCAGGCTAAAGGTTGCTGGAAAGGCCACAGGTTGGCCATCTTTGGATCAAGTCCTTCCACAGCTGTGGCAGGATGATGGTAAAGAGCATGCAGAGGGATCAGGTGGTTCAAAACACAACAGGCAAAGCCTTTTCTCTTTAAAAGGGTATAGATGGTGGTAGACAGACTTAATATGTCTACTATAACCATTATTTTTATTGTCTATTTTCTAGGAATATTTCAAAATTAACAAACTGATTAAAACTTATCTTTTTTTTTTTTAAACTTATCCTTAAGAATTACACAAGTAGGGTAAAAGTAATACTGTGGTAAGAGAAATAAGGGGTGGCCAGGAGCCTGAAGAGCAGTAAAACTCAATCACGCATCCGCATCCACACAAATGAATACACTCCTGATTGACATGGGGCTTCCCCAAGGATCTAGGAAGAGCAAGTCCTGTCTTAGGACTGAATATCCATGAACAGACCTAAACACAAACTACCAGCTACCTTGGTTTATTCCCTCCAATCCCTAGCCCACTAGCAGCCTGTCATGGAAAAACTACTTACTTACGAACAAACAAATTTATTTCTAAAAATTACTACTGAGAGAGAGAGAGAGGAGAGGAGAGGAGAGAACAGAAGAAGCAGGAAATAAAAAAAGAATATGTTCCAAGATAATTTTGCCTGAACAGGTAAAAAAAAAAAAAATCATGGCCCAAACTATTAATTTTAAAGCAATCTCTGGGGGATCCCTGGGTGGCGCAGCGGTTTGGCGCCTGCCTTTGGCCCAGGGCGCGATCCTGGAGACCCGGGATCGAGTCCCACGTCGGGCTCCCGGTGCATGGAGCCTGCTTCTCCCTCTGCCTGTGTCTCTGCCTCTCTCTCTCTCTGTGTGACTATCGTAAATAAATTTAAAAAATTAAAAAATAAATAAAGCAATCTCTGTGGTAGGCAGAATTATGCCTCACTCCTATACCCAAATGTTTCCACATCCTCATCCCTGTGGATATGTCAGCTTATATGGCAAAGAGGAAATAAGGCTGCTGACAGAAATAAGGTTCCTAATCTAACTATACGAGGCAGAGTGGCCCAGGTTACCCAGGTGGGGCCAATGCAATCACAAAGTTCTTACAAATAGAGAGGAGGACCCAAGCTGGAAGGAGATGGGGCTCTGGGAGGTCAGGGCTCTGTGCTGTGGGAAGGACTTGACCCACCACTGCTAGCTTTGAAGGTGGAGCCATGCAGGCAGCCTCTAGAAGCCAGGAAGGATAAGAAAAAGGGATTCTCCAGAAAGGGACCCAGGCATGCCAACAACATTATTTTTCAGCCCTGCAAGACCCATGTCAGACCTTTGACCTCCAGAACTATAAGATAATGAATGTGTCTTCCTTTAGGCCACTGAAATGTGATAATTTGTTACAAGTAATTTTTTGAGCCTTTATGAGCTAGGAGCTGAAAACAAAGATAAAACAGCTCGAAAAAGAAAAGAAATGATACAAGTAAAGGTTTAAAAACAAAATGAACTAGCAGAGCTCAGAAAAGAAGAGTAAAATTAAGTCATCATGTTAAAAAAAAAGTAAGAGTAACACTGGGGAGCCACAAAAAGGAGCAAAGACCCTGTTGAAAACACGACAGGAAGATGACCCTGAAAAAAGTGAGAAAATAAAATGGAAAACAAAAGAATCAGAGAAAATTACAGATATAGAGACAATGGACAACCAACATACCCTGATTGGGATTTCTGAAGGAAAGAACAGAGGGATGAAAAGGTATCCTAAGACATAATTAAAAAAACAAACAAAAACAAAAAACTCAACAGGTTACCTTAAGTGGTCCTATGGAAGGGGTGCACAGGTTCTACAGGAAACTAACAGAGATGAATGAACATCAGGACACAGCGAGGTTACTGTGCCACAAAGACACAACAACTCCTCCCCTCCCCCGCTGCCAAAAAAAAAATCCCTAATTCTATGACCATTAAGAAAAAGAAAAGGAAAAAAATCAGACCATAGCCACCTACAAAGGAAAACTCAGGCTGGCTTCAGACTTTTTTGTAATATTTCACTTCAGAGAACAGCACAGCAATGATTGTATAAAGAAAAGTGTGACTGCAGAATTTAGCACCCAAATGGTCGCTTTAGCACCAAGGCATCAGGCAGAGTGATTGGAACGTGCAAGAATGGAAATGGTTCACACAAGTCCATTCTGAAGAAACTGAGGATGAATAACACCAACCCAGGGCTGAAGGAGGAAACTGTAGCAAAAGGACCGGAGGCAGATGCTCGATTCATTAAATGAAGAGAATTAAGATGTTACAAAAGAACAACATATACTAGAAAGAATAACATAATTAGCAAAATTCAAAAGACAGAGGAGGGAGAAAAGTAGGTCACTTAAACAGTGTGACTTCATCTTCCAGAATGGGGGGCAGGAGATAGTTTGTATAGCTCAGTCTTTGCCATGATGAATACGTGTTATCATTTAAAAGTATAAAAGCAAACTTGTGTCCAATAGAACTGACTGCTTATCTGATAACGTTTTACCTTTCTTCTTTACTAACAGAACCCCAATTTGGTTCAGGGAGGCAACACACCCAATTAAAAATATTCACTTTCCCATCTAGAAGTGACAGCCAGGGTGATGATGTGACATAGCTCTGGTCAATAAGACCTAGGTGCAGGGTTTCTAGGAAGTTTTGCTTCTCCAATACAGAAGAGTCTTCCTGTCCAAACCATCACATAACCAAAAGATAAGCACGAGCACAAAAGTCAGAAGCCAAGGATAGCTAGGTGGGAGAGCAGGGCCAGGGTTACTGGTGATGCTGTGCAGCCATGAAACCAGCCCAACTGCTCACCCCCTATTTGGGTAAGCCACTGGTGATAGGGTTCTAGTCCATAAAAACCAAACATAATACTAACTGAAACTCATTTGGAAGGACTATAATAGTAATGTAGCTAGTAAAAAATTGGGTGATGAAAGGGAGGGGAATGTCAAATTGTAGTTCTAAACATAACTACTAGGAAGAAAAAAAAAAACAACCCTAAAACTAACTATAACTGTCCAAATTAATCAGAAGGAAAATATACATAAAGCAACACAACCACTGAATATAGGGTAAAAATCATTTAGGAAAGCATAACCCCCCCAAAATATATTCAAAATCAGAACTAAAACCAAATGTATCTGTCATATCAGGAAACTGTCATGCAAAATCAAAGCAAGACTCAGAATGATCAGAAAGTAAAATCAAACTATATGCCAAATATAGGACATTCATTTGGAACAAAGCAACTCTGAAAGTTGATACCAATTCTCCCAAAACTGACCTCATAAACTTAATGCAATAACATGTGAAATCTTAAGGAACTTTCATTTTGAAACTTGAAAAGCTGGTTTCAAAGTTCAACTTTAGAAAAGTAAAGAACAATAGAGAGTTTTGTTCTTTCACACAGCAAAGCACAGTATGAAGGGTCAGCTATCATGGTTATGGTAGTCCCATTAATACTAACAGTTTACTGTTCTTCCACTGCTTGGCACATACCAGCTCCTGCTTTACAAGTATTATGTCATTTAAACCTCACAACCCTCCAAAGTAGCCAGGACACCACCCCCAGTTTACAGATGACAAAATTGGGATAGAGGAAGACTGCATCACTGTTGAGGTCACAAGCCAGACTTGATGGCCAAGTCTGATCCCGAGCCTCTTCCTCCAGAGCTGGTGTTCTCTGGTCTAACTAGCTACACAGAACTGCCTCCCTGCAAGGCAGGTAGTTCAGTGAAACAGAATCCATTTACACAAAAGTCACATGATAAAGGTGGTATTTCTAAATAACGAGTAAAGGACAGATATTCAATAAACTGCTCTGAGGCAAGTGAATCTCTCTGCTGAAACAAACAGATCTATACCCTCATATCTTACCCCAAAATAAACTGCAAATATATTCACAATTTAACATAATAAACACAGAGTAGATGAATACTTTCATAATATTGGATTTGGAGGGGTCTTTATAATCACAATACCAAACTCAGAGGCTGTAAAGAGTTGACAGATTTGACTATTTAAGAATTTAAAGGGGATCGCCGGGTGGCTCAGCAGTTTAGCACCACCTTTGGCCCAGGGCGTGATCGTGGAGACCCGGATCGAGTCCCACATCGGGCTCCCTGCATGGAGCCTGCTTCTCTCTCTGCCTGTGTTTCTGCTTCTATCTCTCGTGAATAAATAAATAAAATCTTAAAAAAAATTTAAAACTTTTTTTTGGCAAAAGCTACTACAAAGTTAAAGAACAAAATGAACAATATTTCCCACTTATACAGTACAGAGGAATAATACATATAAAGTTACTAAAATCAATAAGAATATGACAAACACTCTAATAAAAAAAGGTACTTTGGAGCATATAAATGGCTAATACATCAAAGAAAAGACATTCAATCTCACTAACAATCCAGGAATGTACAATAAAATAATAACAGATCATTTTTCACCCATTAGATCAGCAAAAGCTGTTTACAATCACAAAATCTAGTATTAAAGGGATAAATTTTTGGTTATTAGGTACAAGTATTTGAGAGAGTAATTTAGTAAAATGTATCAAAGGGCCGTAAAATGATGAGTGTGTATATATATATATATATATATATATATATATATATACACACACACACACACACACAAATGGATCAGCAATCATATTTGTAGGTGTCTATCTTACAGAAATACTAGCTCAAGTGTGCAAAAATACATATACAAGAGTATTCACTGCACTGTGCTTGCAATGCCAAAACAACAGTAATATCTGTGAATAAACAGAAGGATGATTATACCCAAACAGTGACATAGGATGAAACTTCTAGAATGGATGAGGGAGGCACCTGTGTGATGCAGTCAGTTGAGCATCCGACTCTTGGTTTCAGCCTAGGCTGTAATCTCAAGGTTGCAAAATCAAGCTGTGCACTGGGCTCCATAGCTCTGCATAGTCTGCTTAAAACTCTCTTTCCTTCCCCCTCATCTCTCCCCTCCCTCTCCAAAATAAATAAAAAATCTTAAAAAAAATAATGATGCAGAATTCAATATACTGACAGAAGAAAAGGTTAAGGACATATTACATTAAGTGGAAAAGAAACCATACTATAGACTATTATTATGGTTTGGTTCCTTTTATTTTTTACTTGAAACCACATATGTGTATACACATGCACACACACACACATAAACACACACGATCTCTCTCCTTCCTGTGCATATATATATATATATATATATATATATAATAACTAATGGGCTGTCCAAATACTTGCATGCTCTGGAAAACAATACACCAAACTTCCAGTGCTTACTTTGGGGAGTAGGATTGGTGGTAGAGAGGACATGGAAGCAATTTCACATTTTACTTCATTTAGAATGAATGTTACTAGCATGTTTTCCTTAGTAACTAAAAAAAATAAGGATTAAAAAAAGTAAACCAAATTAAAAGTAATTAAGATGTAAAAAACCTAATTTGAATAGAAGGTTTTATCCAGAGAATGGCATATCCTTATCTCAGCTGTGGCTTATTTTGAAAACTGTGATATCAGAAATATTTGTTAAGCTTATTCAGCTTTGTGTGGAACATTTTCACACCCAAATTAAGTACTATTAAAACAAAAAATGTCCATACTACATTACTTTATAACACAGGTTGTTTCTTATTTCCAGATAAATTTTAAGTAAGGTAACATGCTCACATTCACAGAGTTTTGAAATGCTTTTGATGTTTTTAATTGCCTGAGCATGATGGAAGTTAACTGGTGCTTCCTTACCAGACTATTACTATATTACAAAGCTACAGTAATCAAAATGGTATGGTACTGACATAAAAATAGATCCATGGAACAGAATACAGAGTCCAGAAATGAACCCACGCATATATGGTCAATTAATTTATAACAAAGGAGCCAAGAGACATACAGTGGGGAGGGATGATCTCTTCAATAAATGCTGTTGGGAAAACTGGACAACCACATGCAAAAAAGGATGAAAATGGATCCCTCTCTTACACCCTACACAAAAACCAACTCAAAACAGATTAAAAGACTTAGTTGTAAGATGTGAAACCAAACCTCCTAGAAGAAAACGCAGATGGTAAGCCCCCTGATGTCAGCTGCAACAATAATTTTTTTTGGATTTAGCACCAAAAGCAAAGAAAACAAAAATAAAAAAACAAGTGGAACTACATCAAAGGAAACAATCAGCAAAATGAAAAGGCTACCTATGGGAAATATACCTGCAAATCATATATTTCATAAAGGGCTAATATCCAAAATATATTTAAAAATCTTACAACTCAATGGCAAAAAACCTCAGTTAATTCAATTTTAAAATGGGCAGAGGAACTGAACAGAGAACCAACCCAAATGTCCATCAATGGATGAATGAAGAAAAAAATACGGTATATACAGTTGATCCTTGGACAATGTGGGGGTAATGGGTGCCAACCCCTGTCCCACACACACAGTTCGTTGAAAATTAATGCATAATTTTGGACTCCTCAAAAACTTAACTACTAATAGTCTATTGTTGACAGGAGCCCTTACCAAAACTATAATTGTCAATTAATACATATTTCATATGTTATATGTATTGTATACTGTATTCTAGCAGTAAAGCAAGCTAGAGAGAAGATGTTATTAAGAAAATCATATGGGGAGACGCCTGAGTGGCTCAGTGGTTGAGCATCTGCCTTCAGCTCAGGGTGTGATCCTGGGGTCCTGGGATTGAGTTCTGTATCAGGCTCTCTGTATGGAGGCTGCTTCTCCCTCTAGGTCTCCACCTCTCTCCCTGTGTCTCTCATGAATAAATAAAATCTTAAAAAAAAAAAAAAGAAAAAAGAAAAAAAATCATACGGGACAGAAAATACATTTACAGTGCTGTAGGGTTATTTACCAAAAAAATCATGTAAGTGGATCCATGTGATTCAAACTCTCTCATGCAAGGGTAATCTGTACATACAATGGAATATTATTCAGCTTTAAAAAGGAAGGAAATTCTGGCACCTGCTACAACATGGATGAACCTTGAGAACATTACAGTGAGTGAACTAAGCCAGTCACAAAAGGACACATATTGCATGCTTCCACTTACAGGGAGTACCCAGGGTTGTCATATTCATAGATACAGCCAGTAGAACAGTGGATACTGGGGCTGAGGGTGGGGTGGGCAGAGGTGGGGAGTTAGTGTTTACCAGGTATGAAGTTTCATCTTGGGATGGTGAAAAACTTCCACAGATGGGCAGTGGTGATGGCTGTGCTAAATGCTATTGAAATGTACATTCATAAAGAGTTAAAATGGTAAATTTCACATTATGTTTATTTTATAATAAAAATTTAGTAGAAAGCCTTACAGTATGTTTTAAAAGCACAAGATTTTACTTACCTCTCTGTACAACCTTCAGTCTGTTTCAACCAACATGTACCCAAAAAAAGTAGAAAAAAGTCTAAAGACAAACTCTCTAGAACCTACAGCCCACAAAACAGATGCTCAGTGACTACGTACACGAGGAATTAGATCTTTTATGCCAAAGCAATGAGGGCAATGCAAGCTTCAAAAACAAACAAACAAAAAAACACTTTATTTAAGCAGACAAACATTTTCAAAATATTTTCAGAAATCTGACTTGCAGGTAAAATATGATGCCTATCCTTACATATTAACTGCATTTTCACTAAAGAAAATGGACAGCATTGGGAAGCGTCAAAAAAGCAAGCAAGTCAGAACCACACCGCTGGCGAAAGCACACGATCACTAACCACTAAATACCGGGCAGAGAACAGAAACACTGAACATGGAAGAGGTTACAAGCACATTGAAAAACACTTCAAGTTAAGGCCCCAGCGGATGAGCTGACGTGGAAGCCAGGGATATGAATGGCAGGAATTATTTTCCAGAAAGGCTTTGGGTAAGAGGCAATTGTTTTGTGTAAGCAGATGAGACTCTGTTTTTCTTCTTCTGTGTTATTAGAAGAAGCCAGGAAACAGGTGTGTGTGTGTGTGTGTGTGTGTGTGTGTACAAGTCAACCAGAGAATGAGAAGGTTCTTGGCAGTGGTATGCCCTGTTTCAATGTTCTCTTTAATTCTGTGTTCAAGTGCGGGATGAGAGTGGGGACCAGGGGGAGGGAGAGCCAGAGTGTAATGCACCGTAAGTCACTGAGCAAAATCAATTACTTCATATTATTTAGAGAAGTGAAAGAGGTTTTAGAGTTAAGTTTTGCCACTTTCTATGCATTTTCCTCCTTTGAACTCCACAAACAAGCCTCTGGGGCTATATTTTATATTACTGGTTCTGTGGATTGTGCACTTGACTGCCGTGGAAACTGAAGCACACATGAGTCGAGTCCACGTGTGTGAAGCCACGCCACTAGTAAATGACAGAATCAGGATGTAAACCTCAGGTCCAACGCCAAGACTGGGGACACCCGGAGCTACACCGCCTCAGTTCCACCCAGGCAGGAGAAAACAAGTTACAGACAAAAATGGAAATGATAGAAAGAAAATATGCCAGAGTGGATGCCAAAATAAACTACAAAACATTTACTTTTAAGATGAGATCTTGAAATAGTAGCAAAAAAGAGTCTGCTAACAGGGAGGAGCTGAGAAGGCACTGGAATAGGAAACTAGATATATTAAGGGCATTTTTGAGCAAGGGCTTCTCAGGACACTTTCACCCTCCTCCTGCTGCTCTTTTTTGGGGGGCCAGATATTTATTGGAACACCAGACATGCCCATTTTCAAATACATGGATGAAGTCATGTGCCCAAATCAAAAATTATCTTTTACACTCTGCCTTGTACCTGTACCTTTGCATGAATCCTAGAAACCTAGGCTTCCAGTCACTCCTGAAGCAGTAGTCCAGTTTTATCCCTTGCAAAGGGCAGCAACTGGAGTCTCCTGTGGTTTTTTAAGCAAATGAGGAAATAAGCAGAAAAACAGACACACTGATACAAAAGAATACCTGCCTTGTGTGTTTCTTGTGAAGTGGGAACAAAAAGTGTCTACTACAGGATCTTTTCTCTCTCCATCCCCTTTACCATTAATCAAATAAACATTTCTTCTAAGAATAATTTGACAGAAGAGGCTTAGTCATTTTAATTGAGATGTCATCAGTTTTTCCAAGTAACTGAAGCTTTAGCCCTAGAGTCCTAATTAAAGTTAGAGGGAAAAAGAGTCCCAGCTAAAGGCTGAGATGGTCTCCTACCAATAAGGTGACCTAATTACAATATTTATTTCAGCTTTCATGAAATTAGGTTTACCTTTTCCTCCTCAACTGTGTTCTGAATAAATGGGGTGAACAGAGTCATAACATTTAAATCAAGATATTCATCATTAATGCAAACTCCTCCATCCAGTGAAAATGCCACTTATCACAACATAATTATCACTGAATATAATGCAAAATAATGCGTAACAGCACAGCACCCCCAGGGGCTGCTGACACTAGATTACAGTGGGGCAGGCAGACTCATGGCTCTGAAATACAGCAGAGCATGGAGCTGGAAAAAAAAAAAAAAAAAAAAACAGTGCAGCAGAGGGGCACCTGGTTGGCTCAGTCCTTTGAGTGTCTGACACTTGACCTCAGTTCAGCTCTTGATCTCAGGGCTCTGAGATCAAGCCTCATGTTGGGCTCCATACTGGGCTTAGAGCCTACTTAAAAAAAATAGTGCTGCAAAGATGTTATCTATTGACATGAAAATGCTTTTAAACAACAATACATGAAAGATATAGTTTTGTACTTAGTTAAATATGCCATGAATCCATTTTTATTTTTAAAATCACAGGCATTTATTTACCTATAGTTATATAGATAGGGGAAAAAAGTCTGGGCAAATAAATGCACAATATTAAGAAGAGTTATCACTAAATAGAAGACTTACAGTTTTTTCCCCTAAAATTCATTTTCTAAATTCTCTACACAAAAGAAAATATTTTAAAAGATACTGACATGAGTGCAAAACACAGGGAAGGATGAGCTTTTTTTTTTTCTTTTATCACTGACCTGTGATCAATAGGTAGAAGAAAAAGTGTCATGAATTTTTTTTAAAAAAATGGAATGCAGCACAATTCTGAGCAGCAATTTTGATAGAGTACTAATCTAATCAGAAAATGCTTTTCAAAATTCTGCTGAGAAAGAGAGCAACATTTTTTTCAAAGCACATTGTATTCACTGAGAGGAAAAAGAAAGTCTTTGATATTTTTGCTGTGTTAGATCATACTGAATTTTAATGCAGAAAACCTATGAAAAGTACCCTCCAAAAATGGCAGCAAGATAAATCCTCACAGATGGAATTTATTTCATTTTTGTTCTAACTAATTTTGTGAACATTGCTTAGGAGAACCCATGCTGATAGAGCATTAAGTGCTTTCAGATAATGAAATACTTAGTAATCCCATTAAAATATCTGTTAAAGAGGAATGTGATCATCAGGCTTCCACTAATTTGTTTTTAATAGGAAGGCTTAGGATAAATTACAAAGAAACATATGCTCAAATCTAAATCAACACAGTAAAAAAACAATGTAATTAATTATTGGTGTAACACAAATAACTGGAATTGTGGGCAGTAAAAATACTGTATTGCAATGAACTCATTTTGTGCCCCAGAGAACTTGATTACTTTTTTTAGACTTAATATAATTTATATTGGTAATATTACATTTACATATTACTTTCTTTTCTTTCTTTTTTTTTTTTTTTTTTAGGGGGGGTGGAGAGAATCCTAAGCAGGCTCCACGCTGGGCACAGAGCCCAACTCAGGGCTTGATCCCACAACCCTGAGATCATGATCTGAGCTGAAATCAAGAGTCAGATGCTTAACTGATGGAGCCACCGAGACGCCCCTACATATTACCCTTAAACAAACATTTAGATAAGTTCATGTTGACTTGCTGCTTTCTTTTCCTAGAATTTGAATTGCCTGATTAGGTAACCAGTCATGCCGTAGTCATTACACATAAGTGCAAGGTGTCTGACACCATCTCTTGACTTTTCCTAGGTGAAGCAATGCGGTGGCACAGACTCTATCACACTTGAGCCCGTCTTGGCTCAGGCACTTACTAGCTGTGTGATTTCAGGTAACTGCCTCTCTAAGCTTCTGCAGCCTCAGGTATAAAATGGGAGCTACAATATTTCACGTGCAGTAAAAGGATTCATCAGATGAATGTACATAAGGCATTTAGTACAGCACCTGGCAGGAAGGAAGTACTCAAAACAGGTCAAATTCTGGCTCTACCATTTAGCTGTGTTAACTTGAGCAAGTTACACCTCTCCGTCTGTTTCCCCAAGCACAAAATGGAGATAATTTAGGGCTGTTGTTCAGAGTTAATATGTATAAGGTGCTAAAACTGTCCTGGACGCATAGTGTTACATGAGCGTCAGCTCCTGTCAGTACATCAGTACATCAGTGATGAGTGGTGGACTAGAACATGTGGGGGCTGCCTCCCCATGATGCTTGAGTCTACTTTCCCCTATAGGCGTACTTACACTGTACTGTGTCCCACCACCTTCCATGCTATTTTCAGTTTCTCTAACATCTATTAGATTAAAGGAAACACCTGAAACAGAGAAGGTTCTCAGGAAACAAGAATGAATGTAGTTCTACCTTTACACTGACTAAGGCTGTCTTTTTCAGGTGGTGCCTGAGGCAACTGGCTGGTCAACTCCATACATGTCAAATGCTTTCCACAATACATACTCTTTAATGCTACTTAATCATGTATGGAAGCCTAAAGGTTAAAAGAAAGGGAAAAGATTTCATTAACCAATAAATAAATCTCTATTTCATACCACTGTATCAATCAAGATGGCTTTTTCCATTAATTTCTCACTGAAGTAAGTACTATTCAGGATCTTCTCAGAATGCTCGAGTAAACAGTATCAGCACTTACGTATTATGAAGTGTTTAGCTCTAAAAATGCTTAAACATGATTTATAGCTCCCAATCTTCTGACAGCTATTATTCATAAGTTAGGGATTCAGTCTGGTAAACTCTGCACTGTTTCCTAATTATATAGTACAGTTGTTAAACTTGAAATCTGTGAACAAACACCAATGAGAAGGGAGAAACAAGCTAAGAAAGGAAGTTTAGAGTCAAGGCAGTGGCATTTAAAAATGTCAATTTCAAAACACCTGGGTGGCTCAGCAGTTGAGCATCTGCCTTCGGCTCAGGGCATGATCCTGGGGTCCCAGGATCAAGTCCGGCATCAGGCTCTCTGCATGGAGCCTGCTTCTCCCTCTGCCTATGTCTCTGCCCCTCTCTCTCTGTGTTTCTCATGAATAAATAAATAAAATATTTAAAAAATAAAATAAAAATGTCAATTTTGGGGCAGCCTGGGTGCCTCAGCGATTTAGCGCCACCTTCAGCCCAGGGCGTGATCCTAGAGACCCAGGGTCGGGTCCCATGTCAGGCTCCCTGCATGGAGTCTGCTTCTCCCTCTGCCTGTGTCTCTGCCTCTCTCTTTCTCTCTCTCCCTTTCTCATGAATAAATAAATAAAATCTTTAAAAAAGAAAAAATGTCAATTTCATTAATTTTATTGACTTGAGAAAGGCATGTCTTATTTTTAAAGTAAAGCTAAAAAGCAAATGTAAATAATAGGGGCTATACATGTGACTTAATGCAAACAACTTATAACTCGGGTACAAGTTAGCAGCCTAATTCCTCTGATCTATATAACGTTTCTGTGCCTACAAAACATGATCTTCAAGCTTCCCAAGGCACTTTTACATGATTCTAAAGCAGTATCGTATAAGGCACTCCCCCTTCTTGGGTGTCCAAATTTAGATCTTCAGCCTGGACTTCTCCCCTGAACCTCAGAATAGTATAACCAACTGCTTCCTTAGTATCTCCACTTGGATGTCTGTTGAGTATTTCAAATGTAACGTGCTCAAACTGAGCTCCTGCTTTTGTTGTCCCCAAGCCTGCTCTCTCCAGCCAGCAGCTGATCTCTCAGCCATATATACCTTCAGACAATATCCAGAACCTGCCTACCCCTGCCTCCACTGCCACCATAATGGTTCAAGTCCCCGTGATCTAACTCAAATTCTATAGCGTCCTGCGGGGTTTCCCTGCCTCTGCCCCTACTTTCCCCTTCAGTTCATTCTCTAAGTGCTTCTGTTACCACATAAGTCCAATCATGTCATTCTGCTCAAACCCTCCAAGGCTGCCCAACTCAGAAACTTGCCACATCTTTCCATCAGAATTCCTGGCTCCAATTCACCCTGAGCTCTAACCCATACCTACTCCCTCCCTTCCCCTCACTCACTGTCTGTTCCTGCCTCGCTGACCTTCTGAACCAATGAAACAATCTGTGATCGAGACCTCTTGGTCTCCCTCAGGAATGGATACTATGCAGTCAACTAGCACTCAGCTCCTCCACTAATACTCAACTCCTTGGCTGTCATCATCTGCCTCCTGAGAACAAGACACTCCCTCAACTACCAACTTGCCACCAGCTTCCCCCCATTCCAGCTGGTCTTAAGCACTGTGGGTAGCTGGAGTTACTGCCCTCCAAACAAACACTATTCCCTTTGCTAAATGTCTTTAATAGCTTCCTATTGCCTACAAAAGGACAAAGTCCTAAACAATTTGTTCCAAACATATCTTGAGAGGCTCATCCAACACAGCTCTGGTTTTTTTGCCCCAGATACCACTCAAACACTGATTAATCCAGTATTTAATACTCGACTGAAATGTTACCTCCTCCAACTCTCTGAAGAGCTTGCTGCCTCCTCTGTGCTCTCATAACATTCTGTTCATACTTCTACCACAACATCAAAAACATTATGTTATTGTTTGCACAGGTTCCTTCATCACTGTATGCACTCACTGAAAGGACTGTGTCTTACTTATTCTCCAAACTCTATGCTGAGCGGAGCATCTACAAGAGAAAAGCACTCCAACAAGGTCTTGAATAAATGAATGAACAGCATTGTCACAAAGGATTCTATATAGCCCAGAAATCAGTTTCCTCGAATGGCTTCTACCTGCTGATACAGGTTCTGCTTGAGACCACAGAGAACACAAAAAACTCTTTGTCACATGAATGCCTTTCTAATTTGAAAACATCCATCAGATCCCTCTCAGTATTTCTCCTCCGACAGAACTATGACCAGTTCTTTCTGCCTTTTTAATTTTTTTTATTTTTATTTTTTAAAGATTTTATTTATTTATTCATGAGAGACAGACAGAGAGAGAGAGAGAGAGAGAGAAGAGGAGAGAGAGAGAGAGAGAGACACAGGCAGAGGGAGGAGCAGGCTCCATGCAGGGAGCCTGACGCGGGACTTGATCCCGGGTCTCCAGGATCATGCCTGGGCTGAAGGGGATGCTAAACCGCTGAGCCACTGGGGCTGCCCTCTTTCTGCCTTTTTAAAAAAGAATTTATTTATTTATTTGAGAGAGAGAGAGAGCGCGGGTGCATGAGTAGGGGCAGCAGCAGAGGGAAAGGGAGAAGCGGATTCCCTGCTCAGCAGGGAGCCCAATGCAGGGCTCCATCCCAGGATCCTGAGATCATGACTTGAGCCAACAAAGGCAGATGCTTAACCAACTGAACCACCAATATGCCCCTCTGCCTTCTTTCATATACCACAACCCAGAGTCTCTACTACCCTTGCTGTATTTTTTCTGAGTATCTTATAGGTTATTTATATGGTGGCACACAAAAACCCAATAAGGATCACCCCCTTATTGTACTTACTTCTCTTTAATTAATCGAACCTAAAAAAATCAATATAGAAAATAACTGTTGGTTCATATGGAGATTACTATGGACTGAAATTTTATTTTATTTTTTTTTGGACTGAAATTTTATATATGTATGTATGTTTGTATGTACTGTAAACTCTACTCCAACATAAGGTTCAAATTTATGACCCTGAGATCAAGACTCACATGCTCTACCAACTGGACCAGCCAGCCACCCTTTGACTGAATTTTTTTTGATGTTTAAAAACGAATTAGTTTCATTCTAAACACAATGCTTAGTAAAACTTTTTATAAAATAAAAATAGGAAGAAAAACCAAATCCCATCAACTAGAGACATATAATCCACTAATAGATTTTCTGCATTGATTTAATACATAAGAGTTTTATTTTATATTCCTCCAACCATATTATTCAATTGATAGATACTTCACATATCATAAGCATTTATAAATACTTTTAGTTGAAAATAAACTGCCATTATGTACTGTCCGTGTGCTATTCTAACAAACTTGCAAGGAAGTATTATAACTTACAGATGAGAGAATTGAAGCTTAGGAAAATGAAGTAACTTGTCCAAGGCCACATGTCATTTTTTTCCCCAATTATTTTTTATTAATAAGAAATGTAAAGGGGTAATTCATATACACTGTAAAGTTTGTTGAATTTGGACATATAGAGCTCTGTAACCCCATTCAGATTATTAACAAATAGAAAATTTTCATCACACCAGAGGGTTCCCTTGTGCCAGTTCATAGTCAGTTCTCCCACCCAGGGGTAACCACTATTCTGATGTCTGTCACTATCAATTAAGTTTCCTGTTCTTGCATTGCATAAATAGAATAATTTCATATGTGCTCCTTTGGTCTCTCTTCTTTTATTCACCATCATGTCAGTAAGATTCATTCATGTTGTTGTGTGTGTCATTTGGGTTTTTGTTATTGCTACACAACATTCCATATAGGAATATACCACAATTTATTAATGCATTCTCCTATTTTTTTTAAATTTTACTTACTTATTTGAGAGAGAGCAAGAAAGTGAGTGCACACAAGTAGGGGGTGGGGCAGAGGGAGAGGGAGAAACAGACTCCCAGCTGAGTCCCAGAATGCCAAGGTCATGACCTGAGCTGAAGGCAGATGCTTAACCAACTGAGCCACCCAGGCGCCCCACTGCAGTCTCCTGTTTATGAACATTTGGGTTGTTTCCAATTTGGGGCTACTTTGATTACAGCTGCATGGAATAAGCTTGTTTATGTCTTCTGATGGACATGTGAACTCATTTCCCCCTCAGTGTATAGGTAGGAGTACAAGTCCTGAGATGCAGGACAGGTGTGTACTCAGCCTGGGAGATACTAAGAGTTTCCCAAAGTGAGGGAATTAATATAGACTCTCCCTAGCAATAGGTAATGGTTTCAGCAGCTTCATCTCACCAGCATTTTGTTTTTTAATTTTAGCCACTCTGGAGAATGCATTATACTATCTTGTGGTGTTTAGCTTGACACTTTTTAAAAAATATGTATTTATGTATTCATGAGAGACACAAAGGGAGAGGCAGACACACAGGCAGAGGGAGAACCAGGACCCCAGATCACAACCTGAGCCAAAGGCAGACACTCAACCACTGAGCCACCCAGGCGTCCCAGCTTGCCATTTCCGTAATGTGCAATGATATTGTAAACTTTCCGAATGTTTATTATCTCTCTCTCTTTTTAAAGTGCCTTTAAAATATAAATTAGGCTTCTGGGGGGGGGTGAGTAGGAGTTTTTTATATATGTTCTGGCTAGAAGTCTTTTGTCAGATATAACCCTGTAAACATCTTTTTTCCTAGCTGTGACTCATACTCATTTTTAATAGCTATGTATTATTTTATCAATTAGATAAGTCACCATTTAGTTATTCTTCTGCTGGAAGTTTAGACTACTTCTAATTCTTGCTGTAATTAAAAACTTTGATGACCAAATTTTAAAGCTCTATCTGGGGGTGCCTAGGAAGCTCAGTCAGTTGGGGGCATTTGACTCTTGTTTGCAGCTCAGGGTATGATCTCAGGGTCATGAGATCAAGCCCCAAGTCAGGCTGTGCACTCAGCATGGAGTTTGCTGGAGTTTCTCTCTCTCCCTCTCCCTCTGCTCCTCCCCCAACTTATGTGCACACTTGCTCTCTCTAGAAAGAAAGAAAATCTTTAAAGCTCTATCTGCATCTAAAATTTTTCCTTAGCCTAGCTAGATTCACAGAAGTAGAATGGTTTCTATTAATATATTATATTAATATATGACTGTTTGGTATTGATACACACAGAGCCAAAAACTTTAAAGAACTCTACAATTGAAAAAGAAAAAACTCTACCAACTGCTATTGGTACTTGAGGTGTGAGAATATCCATTTGCCATGTCCTGACTCCAACTTAAAAAAAAAAATTATTGATCAGTTGGACAGAAAAAAAAATCAGTATTGTTTTAACATTTAGTTCTGTGACTATTGGTAAAATTAATATCTTTATTAAGCTATTTATATTTCACTTCTGCAAATGCTCTGTTCATTTTTTATGTGTGCATTTACATACTGGGGTCTTGAGAATTGTCCTCATTTATACTAGACATTAAGCTCTTATTTTTCCTTTCCTTTTATATGCATTTAATATATATTTAATATGTAATATATATGATTTATGCAATATATTTTTATTTATTTTGTTATATTTACTAGAATCATTTCCCAGGATGTAATGTACTTTTTGCTTTTAAAATTTTTATGTGGTCAAATCCGTATCACGCCCTACCTTAGAAATGTCTTTTCTGCACAATATTCTCTGGAAGTATTCCCTATAAATGTGGGTACTTCTCTGTGAATATGCACATCCATTTTCTTCCAGTTTTTGAAAATTTTTAACTCTTCAATTCCTTAGCAACTTTTCTCGGGGTATTGTATGGGACTTATCTCAAAATCTAATCTTTTTCTAACCGTAACCAGCTGTGGTAGTACCACTTATCAAATAAACATTCCTTTCCTCTTTGGATGTATGATGCACACTTTATCACTTACTAAATTCTTATATATGTAAGTCTCCTGAACTGTCTTTTCAGTTCCACCAATCTGTCTGCTTATTCTTATCACACCATTGTATTGGGGAATGTATACAGCCTTATAATTATTTCATTCGGCCAACATTCACTGAGCACCTGCATTGTGTTAAATCCTAGGGTTGAAATGGTGAATCTGACACACCTGGTCTCTGTCCTTATAGCACCTACAGGCTTGTGGGAGGGTGGAGACAAGTGCATAGGCAGTGACAATACAGTGTGATATATATGATAGGAGATGCTAAGGGGCAAGCTAAGGGGCCCCTAACCTGGACATGGGGTATAAGAAAATAGTTCCTGGAGGAGTGATGTCTTATGGCTAAGCAGAGGACATGTGGAAAAGCTCTGGAAGTGAAAAAGAGGAGGGAGCACTAGAAAGCCTGAGAGCTTTTCATTGCAACTGGAGCATGGAGGGAGAAGAGGAGTGTGCCAGAGCTGAGGCTGGAGAAGTATCCATGGTGAGATCATGCAAGACCTTTAGCGAGTTTGTACTTTATCCTGAGGTCAAGGCAAGCCATTGAAGTGTTCAGTCACGGAGACATGCATTTTAGGAAGACTACCTGGCTATAAAAGGATGAAAAATTACTAGAGGCAGGGCAGCCCAGGTGGCTCAGTGGTTCAGCGCCACCTTCTGCCCAGGGCCTGATCCTGGAGACCCAGGATCGAGTCCCATGTTAGGCTCCCTGCATGGAGCCTGTTTCTCCCTCTCTCTCTGTCTCTTATGAATAAATAAATATTTTTAAAAATTTACTAGAGGCATCTGAGTGACTCAATTAAGCATCTGCCTTTGGTTCAGGTCATGATCCTGGGGTCCTGGGATCAAGCCCTGCATTGGGCTCCCTGCTCAGCAGGGGAGCCGGTTTCTCCCTCTGCCACTTTGCCTGCTTGTGCTCTCTCGCTCTCACTCTCTCACATACATACATACATATGTAAAATCTTTAAAAAATAGTAATTTACTAGAAGTCAAGAGGACAGCCAAGGAGCCTACTTAGAGTACCAGTGGTAAATTATGTCCTGACACCATATTCTTCTCTTTCAAATTTTTCTATGCCACTATCACATATTTATTTTTTCCAGGTTAATTTTGAAATTATTTAGCCAGGTTCCCTCTTATACATCTGACTCCACTCCAATCCAATTGTGACTTTATTTGAAATTACATTAAATACTTAAATTAGCCTATGAAGGATTATGACTTCATATATCATTTTCCCTAAGATTTTTAAAATAATTGGTGCTGAGCTATAGCTCCTTTCATCATATAATTTTGCAAAGATAATGTATGGTTGTTAGTAAAACAAAAATAGAAGGGAAAAAGGCTGGACAGAAGAGTCATATTTTAACCAAAAGTACAGGAAATGTTAAAAACCAAAGATAAGCAAAAGCAAGAAGGACTAAGGTCTAAGCCAAGAAGGCAGACCAAGATGTTGGAGAGAGCCAGATTGACAGTTTTTAAATCCATCATTAAACAGAGATATGCCTGGGTCCCAGTGAAGAACCTTATTTTTCCAAAAGCCATGAAATGAATAAGGAAAAAACTTCAGCCAGAATTCAAAGGATACTGGAGTCTTACCAAAATTACTATAAACCATAGTAGTGGGGCCTAAGAACCAGAGGAGTGAAGAAGACCTGAGAAGAGACTAATGCTCTAAAAAACTGGACAAACTACATGAGGTCACACATAGTTAGTTACTAATCACTTATAGTCTGGTTCTCTCACACCAAAGCACAGTGAAGCAGCAAACCTGGAAATTCTGTGACAGAAAACAAATTAGGAGTATAGAGAAAGAAGGAAAATGAAGGAGTACTCCAGGGTTCGAACATTCACTCTGTAAGAAGGACATGGACCCTCTCTGTACTCTTCAGTACTGGTAAAAAAGAATGGACACATAATTCTGCCAGTGGACAACACAGAGAGATTGCCCACGTTGTTATGCCCATATATTTAGTCTCAGGATTTTTAAGGCATTTTTTTCACAAGAGATTTGTTATTCTGAAAATGGTCTGTCTTATTTTCCAATATAAATACTGAGATATGTAATTCAAGTCAAAATATGAGAAACTGAAAGGTTTCAAGGTCTGACAAAAGTGCTAGATAGATAATGCCAAAAATACATAGTTCTCATGCACTTTCCTTTCCAGGGCTCCCATTCAAACTTGTCTCCTTTATAAAGAGAGAACATTTACTTAAGACTGTGTTCCAATTACAATCTTCTTAATCTTTTTTATCTGCGTAGAGCATAATTCCTTCATTCAGGAGATGTTTACTACGCTCCAAGGCACTGAGGTTATAATGATGAAAAGGCAGATGTGCTTCCTACCCTCTTGGAACTCACAGTACAAGAGGGTATACAAATAATGAGATAATTAGAGTACAGGGCCCAGGGTGTTACTGGAGCACACAGGAAGAGCATCTGGGAGTTCAGGAAGGCAGTGTGGAGGAAATGACATCTACAGGAAAGTGATGTGGGTTATCTCACAGGACCCACAGACTGGGACCCAGGCAAAGAACTGGAACCAGATACTGGAACAGGGTGACCCCACCTGGGTATGGGTTACAGGTGTGCTCTCCCACAACACTGTAGAATACAGCTTCCTAACCTGTGCTCAGATTACAGGTGTGCCTACCAGCCATAAGCACAGCCTTATCCATTTACCTCAGTGGGCAGTATTGATATTACCATTTTCTATGTGTGTCATGACATGAAAAGGGCTAGGAATAACTGTTTGTAAAGAACTCCGGAAATGCTGTTTTTGCATCTCTACTATAATTTATTCAAATTCATTCATAATCTTCTCTATCATTTTTTTTCTACTCCCCAGTCCTCATGCAGAACTTCACTCCTAACAGCTCCAAAGTATACACATTCTGAATTTCACCCACCCAAAGAGAGAGAAACAGGATTTCACTTCAAATACAAAATCCTGGTGAAGAACTGTGGTCCAGCTTGAGTCAGGTGTGCACTCCTGGGCCAATCAACAATGGCCAAAAGAAGGACTATCCTGTATTTACACTGTACTTCCCAGAACTACACTTGACTAGATTGGAGGGAGGGGTGCTACTCAGATAAAACACCAGGTGGCCACAAGATCTGAATGCTGAAGGAAAAGACCCAGAAGAGAGGGTAAGAACTAATATGCAAAAGAGCAAAACCATAATTAAGAGGTCCGTGTCCCTGTGAGGGTGAGAAGAGACCAAACCCATGGCAGGGAGGAGGACTGGCCTCACAGAGGACAGGAAGGACGGAAGAGAGAATGGATGAAGACACACAGTGTAGATGTGCCAGAAGAAATGAGCATTCTGATCCAAAGAAGTATTTCTCTGAGCAGCCTGAAGGTGATGCAGGCGACAGGGGGCAGGATAGAGATATGTGGGTAGTGTAAATATGAAATAGATGCTATGTGAAATGGAGAAGCCTAGGATATAGCACAGGAGGAATTACAGCCTAGCAGCTTTGAGACGAGGGAGGTTAGCAGCTATAAATTTACTGACACCTATCTGTACAGTAGTGTAATTTTCTCCAGCAAGGCTCAGCGGCCCCAGGACTGGGTCTATAAAGGGGGCAAATAAAAAAAAAAAAGAGCAACTTGAATAAGTCCACGGCTGGGCACAGTGAAGGCCCCTGCAACACAGCATGATGATGCTGGTTAAGGTGGAGCATGGTAGATAATCCTCAGTCAGGAGAAGAAGGGAGACACTGTACTGGACAGAGAGGTGACATTTGGAGAGATAATCAAATGTACAGGGCATGTGTTTAGCTGGCTATAAGTTTTCTGAGGTAGTTAGGCCCAGCACTGCCCCGGTGGACAAGATCACCTGGGCCCTTTAAGACTCAGATTCACACCGGATTGATGATTTCTCTGATATTTTTGTTGGTCAGAAATAGTCAGTTATTCTTCAAAATCTTTACATACTTTACGTACTTAAGGGGGCTACTTTCCCCTTCCCCTCCCCTGCTCCATGAACTACCTGCATTCTTATTCAGGTCAGGTGATTTGCTCCAAAGAAAGCTGTATGCTCTTTCCAAGATGTTGCTGGCACTCAACCTTCCACCCATGGCATGTGTTCCATGCCTTCTCCTCACTCTCATTTGGATTCTACGTACCTAGACTGTAAAATTCCACCAACTTTAAAACCCAGGTTAAGTATCCAGTTTCTTCCAGAAAACTCTCCAAAATTCTACCTAACCTGAATCACTATTTCTTCTAATACATAGGTTTTTTTTTTAATTCCACACAGTTAATACTGTTGTTTGTTTTATTTCTAATTCTCTTTAAGGGCAAGCATTATTCTTAAATTCAATTTTTAAGCCAAAATTGTGTGTGTGTGTGTGTGTAGTTGGAGCCTATGAAATACCTATGATTTAAAGTATGCAGCCAGCCAAAGAAGTACACTCCATCTTATTGTTAAAGCTCATACACCGCACTGAATTTCTATAAAGAACAAGCTCTGGTGACTAAAGAGAAAATGGAGAAGTGTGTTTATATAAAATGTATTCAAAGCTGCACAATAACCTGCCAAATCAGTAACGGAATGTTGAATGAATCAAATGGAATGCTTAGTACTGACTACTAGCCTTATGTTTCTTAGTCACTAAGTAAGTCATGTTTTCTATGCCAAGGAAATCCACAGTCACCAAGTTTTCTATTTCCCTACCTTTTAGGGAAATAGAAGAGATGGAAGGAAAGAAGGAAGAAGTAGTTTACAGATCCAGCAATCAGAACAGAAGGGCAGGCAGTGGGTTTCATCAAGGTACTACAGGCAGAATGTGGGTTCAGCAGTTCCCTAACGATATGTCTGCATAAACACATCTAGCTGAATTTCAAGCTAGCATTAACATGAAGAAAATCCATTAGTGGGCAGCCCAGGTGGCTCAGCAGTTTAGTGCCTGCCTTCAACCCAGGGCATGATCCTGGAGACCCAGGTTTGAGTCCCACATTGGGCTCCCTGCATGGAGCCTGCTTCTCCCTCTGCCTGTGTCTCTGCCTCTCTCTCTCTCTCATGAATAAATAAAATCTTAAAAAAAAAAAAAAAGAAAGAAAGAAAGAAGAAAATCCATTAGCAATGATAAGACTTTTTTCCCCCAAATGAATATGGCAATACTCATTCCGAAGACATTCTCAAGCTCTACTGAATTAAATTACTTTTCTATATAGCAATCTAGCAATAAATATAAAAATTTTAAAGGTATATACACTTTGACCACTTATTTTACTTCTAGAAATCTATATCAATAAAAAAGCACAAATGTATACCTAAAAATATTTGTTAGTACAGTGATAGCTCATCAGCAAAAAGCTGAAATCATTTCACCATTAAATTGATTCAATATATTATACAAAATCTAATGTATTAAATAAATGTATAAAACATACTACTAAGTGAAAAAACCAAGCTTAAGTATATACGGTGTGACTTAGTTTTTATAGAAACAAATTTAAAGTAACATTAGTATGTATATATACCTATAGCATATGTACAGGTATATGAAGACAGAAGAACCATACACCAAACAATAATGTTATGAGGGATGTTCATTCTCTTTGTACATTCTATTTATACAATGCTTGAATTTTTAATTTTGAAAAACTATGTATTATGTTTGTCATTAGAAAACTACATATTTTAAAGTAGATGTATATCTATTGGCATGTAAAAATATCAATCTTACATTTTTAAGTGAAAAATCTAGGCTAAAGCAGCATGTTTCCATATTCGTGTGTTTTTTAAAGTTACACATATATAAGAAAAAGATATATTAAGACATTGACAATAGTTATTCTGGGTGGTGAGATTTTGAGAGATTTTTATTTTTGTCTTTGTAACTTTCCATCTTCACCTTATTTTAAAATAAAGACCATACATAATTTTTATGCATATAATTTCTTTTTAAAAAATCTGTCTTCAATTTTCACTTTCAAACCTTTTTAAGAGCTAGTGAGTTTCAACCATAGTTCAACAATAATGATTTCCTCTCCCTAATTTATTCTATTATTTTAATTTTGCTTCCTCTATTTATGCAACAGACTGTAGGTTTTATTTCCACTAAAAGTAGTGATCAGTGGGATCAGCAGAGAGAATAGGACTGAGATAAGCAATAAAAAGTGGTTGCTTCCAGCTTTGCTATAAAAAAAGACAGAAGTACCATAATTTTGATAGTTATCTTATATTTTCAATTTATTATTTTTAAAAAGCTTTTATATCCACAATGTTATTTGGTTCTCATGTCTATGTAAAAGATAATCCTCACTTGTAAGATAAGTAGCCTGAGTTCAGAGAGGGTCTCAGATTGGTGAATGATAGTGCTAGCTTGAACAATCCAAAATGGTAACCCACTGATCATGTGTGACTACTTAAATTTAAGTCAGATAAAATGATATAAAATATAAAATTCAGTTCCTCAGATTCACCAGTCACATTTCAAGAGCTCAACCGCCACATGTGGTTAGTGGCTGCTGAACTGGACAGTAGGAGATATAAAATATTTCCATCACCACAGAAATGATGGTATTACCACTCCAAGTACATTTTCCACTCGTGGTGGCTTTCTACACCCTTGCTTTGCCCTCATGAAAGAAAGGAAAATATTATTTGATCATCTTATTCTATAAAACATGAATCCCTGAAAAATTATAGGAATGAAACCTGTGCCAAATTAGGGTAACTGAACTAGTATAGTTACAGATAATAGTGAGTAGCAGGAAAGGGGTACAAGAAAAGCCTGAAGTGTGGTGTAATGATTCTGGGAGTTGCCTTCCTAGCAGCCATTCACCCTCTTCTTCCTTTGTAACAGAACTCAGACTTTGTTTCAGTATCTACTCCTGCTCCACACAGACTTGGTACCTCAGAGTTCAGGAACTGGAAAGCAATGCAATTTGGGCTTGATGAAATGACAAGTTAGCTGATAGGGTGATAGCCTCATGTGGTTTTGGTCTTGACCTCTGAAAGGTCAACAGCAGAATACCACTGTAACATCATCTTGGATAATACCCCAAAAGTGCATGTATGTCATGTGATCATACACATTACTATTACAGTTCTATCTGATCAGCATAACAGAGTCCGCAATGTGGACAAGGCATGTCATGGAGACTTACTAATATAGGTCAATTGTAGGTAAGTATCTAGATCTTTCTTGGGGTGAAGAATCTAATTTTGTGCTTTATGGGTTGAAATTATATTACAATATATTCTTGTAAAAGTAAATGACAGTAGTGATATTTATGAAAACTGCTAATTTTATGTACAAAAAACATCAAAAATTTTCATATCATTAAATAAAAAGGGAAACAGACTGACAATATAAAAACAAAACACATTCCAAAATAAACTTTGTGAGGAATAATATATCCTTTTGCAGCCAAACATTCATGAAAATGAAAATAATCAAGACAATACAAAAGAATAGATGAGAGCATAATTCTCACTTTTGCAGAACCATAACATACTATGTTTATAACATTAAATAAAATAACTGTTTAAAAACTGTGCTGTTGGGATGCCTGGGTGGCTCAGCAGTTGGGCGCCTACCTTCAGCTCAGGTCGCCATCCCAGGATCTGGGATCCAGTCCCGCATCGGGCTCCCTGCAAGGAGCCTGCTTTTCCCTCTGCCTATGTCTTTGCCTCTCTCAGTCTGTGTCTCTCATGAATAAATAAATAAATCTTTAAAAATAAGTTTAAAAATAAATAAATAAATAAATAAAAACCGTGCTATAGGGGGTGCCTGGGTGGCTCAGTCAGTTAAGCATCTGCCTACCTTCGGCTCAGGTCATAATCTTGGAGCCCCAGGACTGAGTCCCGCATATTTTATATCTCCTACTGTCCTGCTCAGCAGGAGTCTGCCTCTACCTCCGCCCCTTCCCCCATTCATTCTCTCTTTCTCTCAAATAAATAAATTTTTAAAAATCTTAGTTATGTGATTCCATTTAGGCCATGAGTCTTTTAAGAAAAATCTCAATCTGGAAATTTGTCATCTCTTGTGGGAATGAATTGGAAGCAGAATGTCAACTCTGCCAAACTTCTATAGAATGAAACATCAGTGCAGAAAACTGTCATGCAATTTTCAATGGAACAAACACGGTGGAGGTTATGAGTGATTTTGAAATCATAAGCATATGCTGCTTTGTTCACATATTCCAAAGAATAATTATAACCAAGTCAAAAGAAACTGAATTGCTGGCCTTAGGCAGAAAGATAATGGCCATTTCTCATCTTTCCTCAGCTGAAGATAAGGTTTAGGACATCCTTTGGAACCATATCATCAGGAACTTAAACAAAACACTCAATGGGATGAAATAGTAGCTAATACATGTTAAAAAGACAGGCTTGTGAGGTGCCTGGCTGGCTCAGTCAAAAGAGCATGCAACTCTTAATCTTGAGGTTGTGAGTTTGAGCCCCACGTTGTATGCAGAGATTACTAATTTTTTTTTTTAAAGTGACAGCCCTGAACAAAAGAAAGCTTAATACTGTAGTCAGCACACAACAGTACCCATATAGCAGGACTTCAAAGAACCAATGGTTGCTTGTGCAGAAGTAATTGATCTGCTGAAAAGGTACTAGCCAATGAGCCATCACGTACAGATATTTCCTATTGTGATACCTGCTATACAAAATCTGTCAGTCTGGGGCGCCTAGGTGACTCAGTTGGTTAAGCATCAACTCTTGGATACAGCTCAGCTCATGATCTAAGGGTCTTGAGATCAAGCCCTGTGTCGGGCTCCGTGCTCAGTGGGAAGTCCACTTGAGGATTCTCTCCCTCTGCCCTCCTTCCTGCTCACGTGCTATCTCTCTAAAATAAATCTTTTAAAAAAATCTTCTGTTATGGGCTCCTGAGTGGCTCAGTCAGTTAAAAGTCTGCCTTCAGCTCAGGTCATGAGCTCAGGGTCCTGGTAACTGAGCCTCCCCATTGGGCTCCCTATTGAGCAAGGAATGATGCTTCTCTCTCTCCCTCAGCTCCCCAACCCCGTTTGTGTTCTCTCTCTCAAATAAATCTTAGAAAAAAAATCTTCTGTCCATCTGTTTCAGACAAGATGCTGAAATGGATATGCATGCAACAAAAGTACACAACGAAAAAATGTGTCCCCCTCCATTTCACTTAAAATGGTTAACTAAGATTAAATGAGATTAAAGAGATAAAATATGAATCTTGGACCAGGAAAAACATTGCTATAAAAGACATTATTGGAGGCAACTGGCAAGAATCTAAATATGGACTTCGATACAAGACTATTATCCAATCCAATGTAAGATTTCTGACTTCTGATAGCTGCACTATGATTAGATAAGAAACTCTCCTTGTCCTTAGACACACACAAGTACACACTGAAGTATTAGGGGTAAAGGGGCATGATGAAAATAAATAAAGGATCATGATATCTGCAATTCACTCTCAAATACTGGTGGATGTCAAACAATTGGTGAACTTGGGTGAAAAGTATACGGGAAATTTTAACTTCCCAGAAATTTTAAATTATGTCAAAGTTAAAAAGTTACCAAGAAACCCAATTCATCTTTCTCTTTACATTTCCTTAAGAAAACTAGTAGTAGTCTCAGAGTGATCAAGGAAACAGAATGTTCTGGATGTTGCAGAGGCCTTTATAGTTTGAAGAGTCACCATATTCTGTCATTAGCTCTCTGATGGTCAGGCTGCATCTAGAATTGATTCCCTCCTTATAGTAGAACATGCTCCTGCTGAGTGTGGTGTTGACCAGTGACTACTTCCAGCTTGAAATATGGGTGCAATTACTACATAACCTGGCCTCTTACACCTTTACTGTCATGGTATGTAGCTGGGCTCCTACAGCATATCAGCCCCAAATCTCATATTTGTTCCTTAAAATGTATGCTTTAAGAGAATAGGCCTATAATAAAGACACTCCTACATGACTGTTTCGAAGACAATGCTAAGTTCCCTACATTCCTATGTACCAATGCAAAGTTAGATAAACCATGTATTATAAAATAAATAGGTTAGAAATAAGCATTATGCAGTAAAACATATACACTTAGAAGAAACAGTCCTTCAAAAATCAAGTGTGCTCATCTTACAGTTGTGAAAACATGTTTGAAGCCCAAACTGTGGAGTTTCATATACTCTCTACAGTTTAAAACAAAACGCCGAAGGAAATACACTTCACCATCATGACATGTCATCCACAAATTATATGTCTAACCCTGGAACTTATTTTAGAAACTCTCCTCACTAATTTGCCTGTGTTTTTGAATAGCAAGTAATATGTTTTCAATCAGGAAAGGTTACAGGGAAATTTTTGTGGTTAAAAACCGGCCTTCCATTGGCATAAAAATCATCAGCCTTACTTCAGTCCTTTGGGAAATAACATTTTTTTCATCATTGTCAAGCAGCTTTCAAACCAATTTAATGGCTACTGTTCCCAAGAATGGTTGTTTACATCCATCAAAAGCTGATGTCACTCAAAACCATGTAAAAGAAGAAATAATAATAAGTTGGATAAAGAAATTATTTCTTCATAATATTTTAGGAGACAACTGAACTATGTGAACTTTTCTCATAAAAATAAAAATTATTTAAAAAAATTATCCACTGGTGTTTAAACAATTGTCCAACCTCCCACATATCACACAATTAGCCTTGACCTTGAACTATCATGTTGTTCTTTTCCCATTTTTACAGCAACACTATAGACACAACACATCCATTTTACTTTCAAACAAAACTGTATTGGATATTAATTTCAGAAGAAGTGTTCTTTATGTAAAATGTCTCGGCAGTATAAAAACTAACTGACTTTTGTAAGTGCTCTATTTTCTCCTCTCTCGTTGCTTCTCTAAAATTTCCATTGATGAGATAATTATTGCCCCTCCAGTAACATGCAGCAGTTTTGTACAAGAATAACATAGTAATGCTGCCATTTTAAATTATTATTATTTTTTTTAAGATTTTATTTATTTATAGAGACCCAGAGAGAGAAAGAGGCAGAGACACAGGCAGAGGGAGAAGCAGGCTCCATGCAACAAGCCCGATGTGGGACTCGATCCCGGGTCTCCAGGATCACACCCCGGGCTGCAGGCGGCGCTAAACCGCTGCGCCACCGGGGCTGCCCAAATTAACATTTTTTGCTTTCCCCTAATTCAACCTTATGTGCTCGGTTTTTAGTTGTTTATGATATACTGTACAAGAAGGAATATACCAACTTTTCTTGTACCAACCTTTTTTTTTAGCCAACTTTTGTAAAACTTAACAACAAGCAGCAATGAATTCACAGGGAACAGAAGTTGTATCAAGGCCTGGACAAAGCTTGATCATCAGGTTTCCGTGGGAATCAACGGGTTTCTTTTTTCTCATTTATGAGAGAATAAACCTCTTTGTACTTACTTTTTTTTTTAAATTTTTATTTATTTATGATAGTCACACACAGAGAGAGAGAGAGGCAGAGACATAGGCAGAGGGAGAAGCAGGCTCCATGCACCGGGAGCCCGACGTGGGATTCGATCCCGGGTCTCCAGGATTGTGCCCCGGGCCAAAGGCAGGCGCTAAACTACTGCGCCACCCAGGGATCCCTCCTTGTACTTACCTTAAAGCTGTTTAAATATACTCGTAAGGAAAATTTTTTTCAGATGGCCAGCTGATGGCTTTGCTTCTCCGCTGCACCTGCTGAGCACCACCAGAGAAACCACTCAGATCCATGGGTGGGAAGCTACTGATCTGTGGTTTTCAACCTCAGGAGAACCTCTGACACTGCTGGTGATCCTTGTGGTTGTCCTTCAATGGCTCCCCAGACCAGCACTCGCCTCAGAAGGTAAACCCACTCACCCTCACCTCAAGCTGGAAGTTTCTGCGTCCCCTTTACTCTCAGCCAGCATCTTCCCCTCTGCTCCACAGAAAACTGAAATCAATTCGGCAGAAGCTCCTCCAACTGCAGCCTAGCAGGCTACCCACATCCTGACAATCCTTCCTTCTGTCCCTGAAAAAGAGGTGGCCCTGGAGCCTGGGACCCCATCCTCTCTCATTTCCTCAAGCATCTCCAATCCCCACAAATACGCTGAAATATAATGTCTTTTAAAACAAGCAACATGCCTTCCATCAGTTCTGCAGCCCTTCTCCTTCCTGCTCTTCATCCATTTCTCTGCTCACTGCAAGCTGGCTGACCCCCTACCATTCCGCCATCACCTCCAGGCACCAAACTTGATGGATCTGTCCATCCTTTGTTTATGTGACTTCATTACAGCATTTACTACTGCCAGTGCTTCCTTCTAGAAATCCTCTCCTTTGCAAGTCTCTCTCATACACCATTACTTTCTGTTCCATCTACTTCTTTTACAGACTCTTCCTCCAATAAAACCCTTAAATGTGGGGATCCCTGGGTGGCTCAGCAGTTCAGCGCCTGTCTTTGGCCCAGGGCATGATCCTGGAGTCCCGGGATCGAGTCCCACGTCGGGCTTCCTGTATGGAGCCTGCTTCTCCCTCTGCCTGTGTCTTTGCCTCTCTCTCTTTCTGTGTCTCTCATGAATAAATAAATAAAATCTTTAAAAAAAAAACCAAAAACCCTTAAATGTTAGAACTGTCAGTGGGAGTATATATTAATACAACCATCTTGAAAAACACTTAATAAAACATAAAGCTTTACTTTTGTTCATACCTTTCAACCAAGTTATTCTACCTGTAGGAACCCATGATAAGAAAACACTATAATCACAAATGATAAGAGGAGAAATAATCCTTGCACAGAAACATTAAATGGAATGTTATTTGTGATTTTAATAAGATAGTACTATGCTTAAACTAATGTTAAATAGAAAAACTATGATGCAAAATTGTCTATACAGTGGTATCTAAATTGTGTGGAAAATATATGCGTAGGAAAATATTTATTAGGAAATAATCCAAATGTTCACAATGATTTTCTCGGGAAATGGAAACTGAATTATTGGTGAATGTCACTGTCCTTATGTACTTTTGTACTTTCTAAGTTTTCCACAGAGATCATTTACATATTAAGAAGGAAAACAAAACAAAACAAAACCCATACATGAGTAACATTCATTAAGAGGGACCAAATTCTTTTTCTGAAAGGTGGTGTTTGTCTTCTCTTCCCACTCCACACATTCTCCAATGGGTAATCTCATGTACTCCAAAAACACCAAATATCATCATATTCAGAACACACTGACACCTATGCCCCTAGTACCTGTCACTCTTGTAAGGTTCAGAACTGTGCTTTGATGTGGCTTCTAGACAATCCAGTACGATGACTCACAAGAACCCCAGCCTCCACCTGCTGCCTTACTCTCTATCCTACATTCCAAATCTCTTATCACCATCTCCAAATTCCTACCTCAGTGAATCAGACTACACTCTTGCTCCACTGATCACCAAATGAGTAAACCAAGGCCACTCAAGTCCACCTTCTCAGGACATATGGAAACCATGCCTCCTCCTCTCTTCTTTCTTCATTAGTCTCACCTTTCAGTAATTTCCTGACTGATCTTCCTACCTCCAGCTTCAGTCATGTGATATATAACCACTTCATAGTACTAATAGTAATTTTTCTAAAATATATATCTGATTTCCCCACTTAAAATCCTTCAAGGGTTCCCTATCACCACATAATAAAATTTAAAAATCCTGCAAGCATGGGATTTCCTGAACTTACTCTCTCCATGCTCACTTGTCAACTTTCTACTCATCCTCTAGTACAAATGTTTCCTCTAGAAAACTTTCTTTACCCTAACCTCTCCCTACCCAGAAATAGTTCCATGGGTCTCCTTCAGAGTTCCTAGAGCACATCATCCTTATCTCTATGACAGCATGGATCATGCTGCTGTGAGCATTTGTGTCTGTCTTTCCCTCTAGATCTGGATTAAATATGGGCATGGATGGGATCCTATTCATCTTCGCGTCTGTAAAACACAGCATATAGTTGGCAAATAATTAAACGTGTTAAATGCTTAAGTGAATAAACAATCTGGCTCACACACCAAAAAAAATTCAAATTGTACAAACAAATCAAGAATTCTTTTTTTCTGGGCACTTGAGTAGCTCACTCAGTTGGTTAAGTGTCCAACACTTGATCTCAGCCCAGGTCTTGATCTCAGGGTTGTGAGTTCAAGCTTCACTTAGCATGGTGCTTACTTTAAAAAAATTTTTTTTTCCTACACAACTGAACCGATGCTCTATCAATTAATATATGCAAGATAGTAAATTTAAGCAATAGATTATCGAAACAATAAGTTCAACATTATGAAGTTGTGGTAAGTTTTACACAGCTATCTTGCAGTGACTTAAAGTATGCAAGTCTTTAACTTAAGAATTCTCCAACTTTTTTTCTCATTCTGAGGCCCATGTTCAAAAGTCACCTTTGACAGATACTGCTTTCAAATATATGCACAAATTAGCTTAATTGCCTAAAAATAGAAAAAAAGAGTCAAGAACTCTCTTTACTAGCAATGTCAACAACTGGAATTATACTGGAATCAGGCCAAACTAAAGAAAAATAAAATCTCCCTTTTACCTCATGGAGACTTTCTTTTCTGTTTCTTTCAAACATATGCATTAAGTAACCCCTCGGAACTTTATTAATCAGAATTATCATGAAGATCTAACGCATAAGGGGTTATAAAGACACAAAATTGGATCCTGGCAGAGTGGAGACAATTGAAAATTTATGAAACTCTGAAAAACAGATTTCTCCCTTGCTTAACTATTCAAAATTCCTCATAAGTGAGTCATCCTCCTCTAAAAAAACAAAATTCCACCTGAAATAAACCTGAGTGTGAAGAAGCTTGCACATCTAAGAAAATCAAGTGCAGTTTTTTCTGGCCTAAAGTAGGTAATCATTGATGAAGCCAACTGCAAACTAAAAATAATAAAAAATTATTCTTGCTTCAACATACATTACATGGAGTGTATATAGTGGTGACAGACTTAATTTTATTTGACAAATTAATGTTAGAATTAGTCTGCACTTCCTGTGGACAAACCAACTAATCCAGTTAAGCAGAAGCTGGGATTTAAAACATCCCATAAATATGCAATTTTCCAAGGCATCTGAGATTCAAGGTGAAATGAGAAAGTAAGCTGAAGAGAAGTAATAAACATAGTGTAAAGGCTGAATAGGCCAATAAAGGCTGTAACTACAGCTACAAAACAGAGGAACTGGAGGTAGGGAGTTGGAATACTGGGGAGTGCACTGGCTGAATCCACACTGGCTCTACTGAGTATCTATACTATGGTCTCTATGGGACACCAATGTGTAATATATATAAATGTGTACACATACACATGTGAATGTCACTTCACATACAATATATTTATTCCATACTTAGAAATTGCTCCTCCATGCTCTGCAAATCCTCTGGAGTCATGACATACCTTTGGCTGACATTAATAGAATTATTGGTTGATCCTCATTGGCTGCAAAGAGGTTTATGATGGCCTTTGTAAGGTCAAAGGACTTCTAACAACTCTTAATTGCTTGCTTATTTTTATACTGTTTCCTCAATCATTTTTTAAAGCACATTTCTAAGGACTTTCATCAACTGTTAATTGCTTGTTGATTTTTATACTATTTCCTCAATCATTTTTAAACATATTTCATTGAAGTCTAATGTGAACACATGAAAGTGCACAAATTTAAGTGCGTAACTTGATGAATCAATTATCAAGGTAAACATACCTGTGTTACATTCCTGGGTCAAGAAGATTACTACCAGCATGTAGCTGTAGTTCTCTAGTTATTCTATCATGAATACCACAATTTATTTTTCCATCCCATCAATGATGAAAATTTGTGATCTTCCCCAAGTTGGGCTCTTACTCCTTACAGCATTTTAGCATCAAACACACCACCTTCCTCTTATTTCTATGCTGCAGGTCTAGAACATTTTTTTTCTGCCTGTTTTAAACCATTCAAAAAAAAAAATCTGTTAACTATTACAGATCAAAACAATTTTCTAAAACCAAAGCTAAATAAGCAAAAAAAGGAGGCCATGTCAGAGTAAACTACATATGTGGCAAAACGTAATCAGCTCTGAGAAGTGTGGCAGACTCTGGATGAAGCCAAGGCTCACACTCATTGCCCCATGCTATGGTAGGCTGCAGGACTAGCTTTCACTGCTTCAGGGCATATTCATTCTCCTTCACTCATTCTTACTTATTTACTCATTCTCTATTTTTAAGGAAGACATTTCAGAACAAATAGTGTTATACAGACAGCACTAAATTGAGCAGCTTTAGACAGAATATGAGTTGCCATCACTCCAAATGTGCATGCAGATGTTGTTTTGGAAATGGCGTGGACCATGCAGCTATGTTTTGGTCGGTGAGGCCACCATGCATGGGCACATGGTGGTGGGGGGGGGGGAGAGTAAGAGACAACTTATACAACAAGAATGGGTGCCTCCCTTCCTCTCCCCATTCTGCTCACCTCTGCTTCTCCCAATTCCAGTGCTTTGCTTCACATTCCCTCAAGGATCTCACCCTTTGCATCAGATTATCTCCTCCCTCAAATCTCTCTCTCTCTTGCTTACTTCCCACCAGCATTTATTCATACTCAACCCTACAGGCTTAAAAATAACAGAAAAGCAGGGGTGCCTGGCTGGCTCCGTTGGTGGAGCATGTGACTCTTGATCTCTGGGTTGTGAGTTCAAGACCCATGTTGGGTATGGAGCCTACTTAAAGAAAGAAGGGTGGCCTGAGTGACACAGTTGCTTAAGCATCATCTGACTCTTGATTTTGAGGGGCTCAGGTCATTATCTCGGGGTCATAAGGTCAAGCCCTGCACTGGCCTCTACACTCAGCAGGGAGTCTGCTTGTGATTCTCTCCCTTTCCCCACTTGCATTCACTTACCCTCCCTCAAATAAATAAATCTAAGAAAGAAAGGAAAGAAGGAAGGAAGGAAAGAAGGAAGGAATCCATCTACAACCTCTTGTAGCTGTGGCTTTCTCTCCTTCCCTTAGAGCAAACTTCTTGAAAGCTGTTTCACTGCTCACCAATTCTACTTTTTTACCCCCTTGCCATTCACTGTTCAACCCACTACAGTTGTTTTCTACCCCTACAGCTCAAGTGAAACCATGCTCATTAAAGTCTCCAAGGCACTCTGCAGTGCTGTCTCTACTGGACTCCTCTTCTTTGACCTCTGGAATGCTCACCTCTACTGCCCATATGCCTCTTCTCTTGACTTCTGTGGTATCACACTCTGTTATCTTCTTCCTAACCTCCCTGGATGCTCTGCCTCAGGTTCCTCTTAGACTTTCCCTTAGATACAGATTTCCTCGGGGTTCAGTCCTTGGCCTTTTACTCACTCTTTATGCTTTCTCTTTGATCATCTACATTTCACACACGGGTCTTATGGGCACCATGATTTCAATGTGAGAGGCATTTTCCATTCCCAATACTGTTTTCAATATCAACACACCTAGTCAGTGCCCTGGTCTCTATCATTGCCCCTACTCCTTTCCCTATGCACGCAGCAACAGGGGTAGGAAAACGGTATAGGCTTTGAAGTCATGCCCCTGCCCAAGTTTCAAATTCAAAGTGCCTCTTAAATTAGCAATGTGACTTTAAGAAAGTCATTTTCTCTCTCTGAATACATGGTTCAAATCCATATGATGAGCATAACACCTATCTTGTAGAACTGAATAGATCTGGGCCGCCCCTGTGGTGCAGCGGTTTAGCGCCACCTGCGGCCTGGCGTGTGATCCTGGAGACCTGGGATCGAGTCCCGCGTCGGGCTCCCTGCATGGAGCCTGCTTCTCCCTCTGCCTGTGTCTCTGCCTCTCTCTCTCTCTCTCTGAATAAATAAATAAATCTTAAAAAAAAGAACTGAATAGATCGAAAGAGATAAATGAAAGAATTTAATTGGAAACCATCTAAAAAAAATAGAAACCATCTAACACATTACCATATGTCTCATAGCTGGCCAATCATCAGTTTCCTCCTCATTTTCCCTTTTGTGGAAGCTAGTCCTCTCTCCCTAACTATACTAAATTGAAAGAGCTTTCCTATATGAACCCTCCAAACCTGTCAAACTCGTCTTCTCCCTGTCCCTGAACACATCATGCCCATTCACAGAGGATCTCTGTAAGAAAGGCTCTTCCCTGTTGCCATTATGTCACACATACCCCAGTCTTACTCAAGCTCCAACATTCAGCCACATCGCACACCTTCAGAGAGGCCTTCTTTAGTCCCCAAAGCTCACAGAAACACCCTCCTGGTTTGAACTGCACCATGCTGGTACCTATGACCTGGCATCTATTCTATACTACACTATGGGGGTCATATACTTTTTCATGCCAATGCCCCTTTTACCCAATTATACCATGATCTTCTTGTAGGAAGTTATATACAGTTCTTACTGTATGGTCCCTAGCACACATTTTTTTTGTTTTTTTTGTTTTTTGTTTTTAAGATTTATTTATTCATTCATTCAGAGAGAGCAAAGAGAGAGGCAGAGACACAGGCAGAGGGAGAAGCAGGCTCCATGCAGGGAGCCCGATGTGGGACTCGATCCTGGGTCTCCAGGATCACACCCCAGGCTGCAGGCGGTGCTAAACCACTGCGCCACCGGGGCTGCCCTAGCACACAGTTTTAAATAATATCTGTTAATTGGTATGAGACGTCAATTTCCTTGGACCTATATTAACTGAAGGCATAAACATATTTAATAAAATTCAACTATTACTTTAAAATATGGATAGAGACACCCAAAATCCTACCCTTTAGTGCTTCAGAGGCCATGTAAACCAATCTTCCAGGTGCATGAAACCTCTTAACAACAACCTTGGTGAGTGAACTTCCAACTTCTGTTTTAATAAATCCACATACCCAGAGATTCACTACATTCTTTGGGAACCCATTTGATGTCTAGGTAGAAGTTACTTTCTTTTTTTCTAAAGCAATCTCAAATTTACAAAAAAAAAAAAGAAAGAAAGAAAGAAAGAAAGAAAGAAAGAAAGAAAGAAAGAAAGAAAGAAAGAAAAGAAAAAGAAAGAAAGAAAAAATCAAGTATCTTCTGTCTTCCTGAACTACTTGATAGTGATTTGCTGACTTGATACCTACCATCCATTTATATGATTTCCTGCAAATGATGATATTCTCCTACACAGCCACAACAAAATCATCAAAATCGGGAAATCCAAGTATGACATATTTACTAACAACATATTCTCAAACCCCATTCAAATTCTACTGGACGTCTCAATAATGTCCATTATAGAGAAGAATCCAGTTCAGACTCACACTTGCCTTTAGTTACATCTCTTTACTCTCCTTCATTCTAAAATATTTCCTCAGTCTTCCCTTGATTTTCATTAACTTGATATTTTTTGGAGATTCGTTTCTTTGTAGATTGCCCTTCCTTCCATTTGAATCTGCCAGATGTGTGCTCTGCTCAGACTCAGGTCATGCATCCTCAGCAGGCATGTCACAAAAATGATGCTGTGTTCTTACTGCATCTATTCATGTGGTATGTGATCTGATTTGTCCCACTACTGATGCTGTTCCTTTTGCTCAAGTGATTAAGGCAGTGTCTGCCAGGCTTCAATGCAACAACATTCTTTTTTTTCTTTGATGTTAATTAATGATGATTTTGTAGGGAGATACTATGTAAATATCTTATTCCTCATCAAAATTCAAGTTATTAACATTGGTTTATGTAAGCATGGACTCCTGGTTTCCTATTTCAGTTTGGTGCTCAAACCAACCCAGATGTAGACAAGGGGAGTTCCTTCACACTGGTTTCTGTATCTTTCTTACATTTTCCATCAAGCTTGGAGGACTTCCTTGCTTTCTGCTATAGCAAGAAGTCCCCTGCCCACCTTGCTTCTTTTTGTTTTAATGTAAGAACGAATGCCACTTACCTCTTTATTTAAAAAGGGGTGGGGGCTATATGACTTATTCATTAAATATATAATATATCATGGCATACTTTCTGGCCAATATATTTACAGTCATTTTCTTTGTGTCATCTATAATATTCCATAGTGTGGATGGACAGAAGTTCCTATGCTTGGGATGCTTCCAGACTCTAGCCTATGTATCTCTTCATCTAGCTGTTCATCTGTATACCTTATCATACTCTTTATTCTGAACTGGCAATCATAAGTAAATGTTTCTCTGAGTTCCGTGAGCCACTTGAGCAAATCCCCTGAACCCTTAGGAAGGGGTCACAGGAACCTCTTATTTATAGTTGATGGGTCAGAAATACAGGTGACACCGTGGACTTGGGATTGGTGTCTGAAATAGGAGGCAGTCTGTGGGATTGCGCCTGTCACCTATGGGATCTGACACTATTCCCATACAGATAATACCAGAATTGTGAACACTAAATGTGTAAGACATGCTGCTGGTGTCCACTGCACACCGGAGAACTGCTCAGTGCTACTGGCAAACCCACTAGAGTTATCAAGTCTTAGGTATGGTTCCTTCAGTCATTCTCCCATGATAGTTTCAAGTGCCCCCATCACACTGAACATTCTTTGCTGAATGAATACCATTCTGTCCACACAGTTTGTGAAAGTATATATAGTAGGCATTCTTGGTCACCTCTCCAATATCCTACTCTGTCCCTAAAATTCATTCCACCCTGGGAAAGAATAAAGAATCCAGTTTTGCTCAGGTATCTTACTCCCTTCCACATAGTCATGGGCTTTGGGAAAAGCGAACTCTATCCTCAGCTCTTGATATTTGAAATCAATCATGATAACCACATTCCTCTGAACCAGTGATGGGTTTAAAAATTTGCATGTGAGCAAACGCTGAACAAGGAAATGTGAGGAATTCTTCTAGAGGCTTCCTAAGAGAGAGGCACAAAACAAGCAGATGGTTCTCCTTCCAGAAGTTACTACATCTGGGTGGGATGCTTAGAACTGCTGTAACTATCAGCTGCCAGCCTTTGGACAAAACCAGCACAAAAAGAAAGGCAGGGCTGAGATAATCAGACCAGTGGAGCCAGAGCCTCTCTTATCATTTCTGGTTGTGTGAGATAGTAAGTTTCCTTTTTGTTTAAGCAGGTTTGTTCAGATTTTCTTTTAGTTAGGGCCAATAGCATTCTACAGGGTGGTGTGGGAGCTCTTCACCCCTCCTGGAGAGGCAGGACTGAGCCAGAAAATTCTAAGTCTATACTTCCAGGTCAATGTAGATGCATAGCAAAATATACCCCTAATCTTTGGCTCTCTTTCAATGTTATTTTGTATTTATATTGTTGCCCTTCGGTAGCACTATAGACTTATTATTTACATTGTTAGCTTTTCCATTGTTTCAACCTGCTCAGATCATTTCAAGCAAGTATGTTTTAAGTGAGCAATCATAAAGGAAGTTAAAGAACTGCTACTTGATTCCAAAACAATAGAGTTAAGAAGAAAGGAAAAGAACACAGAGGTAGGATACAGGAGATTTTTGCTCCAGTGGTAACTACCACTTGACTAAGGAAGAGTCATGGATAAATCACATACTTTCTGTGTTCCTAACTCCATGTATCTTTACATCAATGAGATAACCTCAAGGTTTCCCTTCTGGCATTAAAATTGCATGACTCTGAGACTTCATGGCTCAGAATTCTTCTGCTTGAAGCAGGAAGAAAAAGTCCCTGAAAATCAGTTTTAGCCTAGTAGTCATTATCAAGATTATTTCAAAAGCTCTGCTCTTGGAGCACCTGGGTGGCTCAGTCTGTTAAGCATCTGCCTGGTCTTAGGTCATGATCTCAGGGTCCTGGGATTGAGCCCGGTGTTAGGCTGCCCAAGAGTAAGGAATCTACTCCCTTTCCTTCTGCTGCGCCTCCCCTGCCACCTGTGCTCACTCGTGAGGACTCTTTCTCAAATAAAGAAATAAAATCTTAAAAAAAAAAAAAAAGCTCTGCTCTTGGGATGCCCACTCCAAGAAACAGCTTTGTCAGACTATAGATCAGAACAGGACTGTATTTGTGTTTACAATTGCTGAAAGAAGAGTATAGAAAGCAATTGCCAACTCTGCACTCTATTCCTCAACTTGACAAAAAACATTCAGAACAGCCACCAGGCCCAGGGAATTCTGGCTGCTAAACTGAAGCAGCCCAGATACTTAAAAATATGCTATCACCCTGAAGTGATTGCAAGATGTGTAAAGCCCTTCAGTAGTTTCCAAATGTACCCAAAGTCTAAATCCTTCACTTCCCAAGACCCTTTGCAAAGTGTGCTCCTGGACAATACTCTATCATTGCCTGTCCCCCCTCTGTCTGGAGACTTCAGCCACATTGGATGCCCTTCAGTGTATGAAATATACCAAGTAACCATCTGGTCTGTCCATATCTTCCTCTGTCCTGATTCATTCTGCCTGGCTTGTACTGCCCTATCTCATTTCACCACTCCACACCTGCCCTCCCCCACCCCCCCAAGAGGGTCTTCATCTTTCTGATCTCTGTTAAAGCCTATTTCCTCATAAAACACCTTGTCTGTGGCACCACACACCCTACACAGATGCCACTGCCATTTCCCTGATGAGGGAACCTTGCTCTTGCTCCTCACAGCACTTATTACTATCATTCTTTTGTTGCTTACCAATTTTTTATGTCTTCCCTGCTGGTTTATCAGCTCTGTGGGAGAAGAAACATGACTGTTGGGGTCTCCCCTGCACCCCCAGAAAAGAATGACAAAGCCATGGTTGCTATTATACTTTCAAGGACAGTTTAATAACATGGGAAAATGCTTAAGATACTACGTTATATGAGAAAACTTTACAAAGTTATGTCTTGCATAAGCATGAAGAATCTAAAATTTAAAATATATAAATTTATATTATGTTCAAAATATTATAAGGACATCGGGCTGCCCATGGGGAGCCTGCTTCTCCCTCTGCCTATGTCTCTGCCTCCCTCTATGTCTCTTGTGAATATATAAATAAAATCTTGGGATGCCTCGGTGGCTTAGCGGTTGAGTGCCTCCCTACAGCCCAGGGTATGATCCTGGAGTTCCAGGATCAAGTCCCACATCGGGCTTCCTGCATGGAGCCTGCTTCTCCCTCTGCCTATGTCTCTGCCCACCACCCCCCCGCCCCCATGTCTCTCATAAATAAATAAATTCTTTAAAAAAAGATAAATAAAATCTTTAAAATACATATATATTATAAGGAAATATATCAAGGTTTTAACAAGGATGCCATGATTATACTTTTTTGTATGGAAAATGTGATGACAGGAAGAAAAAATAATATATAGTATGCTAACAATGGACAACCATAACTATAGGGTTGAAAGAGCAGAATGTGTTGTCAGGATGAAGAATAAAGAAGGACTATCAAATAAATTAATTAATTTAATAATCATAACAGATCTAAGACCATTGATTGTTTGGATATATTTGTTACTATACCAGTCAGCTCACATTACAGTCACGGCCCATTTAGTTCCAATAGAACACAGCTGTAGAGTGAAAAAAACCAGTTGCCTCGGAGAGCAGTTCCTAGGCTGGCTAGGCAAGAGAATCAGCTGTGCATTTATGAGGCTTAATACATCAAAATCTCCAGAAAGTGGGTATTTTAAAAGCTGGGTAATTCTCATACAAGCTAAATTTGGGAACCATCAGCCTAGAATAAATCAAGAAGTTAAAAGAGAGGTTCCTTCTCTGTAAAGGTTTCAGTAAAATAAGAACCTAAGAAGCAGGGATGCAGAGTAACAAATTCTGCCAAAAGCAGCTGCCTCTCACAAATCAATAAGCAATCATGAAGACCACATGGTATGGAAAAAAATCCACTCATCATATTTTGGTTTGTTCAACCACACAAATAATTCAAATACCAACAGCAACAATACATTTCAGAGTAGCACCTTACCTACTCAGAACTCAGCCTGGGTCTACCTGCCTTTCCGGCCAAACACATCAAAGACATGAAAAAAAAAATACATCTGAGCAGAGAAGAGCAGATAAAAAACAAAGGCCTTCAAACACATGCCCTGCAATTGATACACCCAGTGCAAACCTTAGTCTTCATCAGAACACATTAACTCCTTCTCTAGATGCCATTCTACAAGTGCATCCTGGAGAGGATTAGATATAAATTAAAAGGGAAAAGAGAATTCATAGGGAGAGAATTCACTGAAAGAAATGATAGAAACTTAACTCATATATGCTAAAAAGTTGAATTGTTTAGATCAATTTGGTGGGGCGCAAAACATTACATGTATCTCAGTAAATCCCAAGGGCATGATGACAATTGTTCATAACTGTAATCATAATGATCTAAGTCACTGAAGAAAAAAAATTAAATTATGTTCTTAATATTCCACATAAGGAGACAAAAATGAGAAATCACTGACATTTGAGCACCCTCAATGTGTTAAGAACAACCACCCACCTGTTATCTCATTTGATGAAATGACCTTGTAATAGGGATCAGTCCCATTTTAAGACTATAGTGACCAAGAGAACTGAAATAGACTGAAGTAGAGGTTGTACAGTAATACCACCATGTTTAAATTCGGATAACTGAATTATCCCCTTTACTCATTATTTTAAACTGCACTGCCACATTTAAATCATTTTGGTTGAATTTATTTATTTATTTATTTATTTACTCCATGCCCAGTGTGGAACCCAATTCGGGCCTTGAACTCATGACTCTGAGATCAAGACCTGAGCTGAGATCAAGAGTTGGACGCTTAACTGATTGAGTCACCCAGGTGCTCCAGGTTGGAAATATTTCTAATTGGGTATGTTTGTAAGGATTAAAGTCAACTGGAAACAATCACCTAGAAAAGTGGTCTTCAAACTGTGTTTTTCATCATGATGATACCATTTCCTCCCAAACAAAAATTCCTTAGAATCCCAATATGTAAGAAGTTGAGCTACTGTGTTGAAAGCAGAAGTGAGCAGGTGACCTGAAGTCCTAATCCATCCCCACCTGGAATGGAAGACTGCTTCTCAGGCACCTCCATGGTCAGGAACACTGTAAAACACAGATTAAAAAAAAAAAATAGCACCTATCTAAATAAGCTTAGTCACTGGATCCACTGTATAAAAGTATGTCCCTTAGAGATATTCAAAAAAGAAACAAAGCTATAAAAAGGCATCCCAATGCTGATAAAAATGTAGTCAATTTGCTAAGGTAAACAACAAAATACAGCTCAAAATCGAAGTACCAATGAAGTATGTTTTCCTTTTACATGATGCTCGTATCATGTAAGATGATATCATACATATATAGTACTCATATGTCTGAGTGCTAGAAGCCTTCTAAAAGAAAAGAGGATGTCTACCACTTCGCAAAAACTTATATATATTTTAGTGGGTTTTTTTTTTCCCCAAGAGTAATGACAGTTTCATTTTCCCATCTTTCCAAAGACTAGAGTCACAATAGAAAAAATCAGATTATATAATTATATAAAATACAATAAATACATAGTTCAGGCAGGAATCAAAGATGTAGAAATATTATGCATTCATTTATTCATTCATTTTTAGAGGGGAAAACACTTCGTCCTTAATGTCTGGCAATAAGCCTTCAGATACAAGACTTTATCTTCCTTAAGATAATAAGGTCCTTGCCCTCAGGACTTGGAGACTAGAAGTAGAGCACAAATATGACAGTTTGAATGCAGTGAGAACCTCCTTGTAATTGTACTTAATGACATTTACTCTACAAATCTGTTATTTTGAGGGTGGGTTTTTTTTGGGGGGGGGTGGTACGGGTTTCTTAATCGTAAGGAACATAGACTAGGATGGCAGAACCAGGCTAACTCAACCTCATTATCAAGGACTATTCTTATAATAAATTTAAAATGACCTATATGTCCATAAAAGCCCAAACTAAAACATGACCAATTTTAGGGTTATCCAAAATAAATGTAAGGTATTTAATAGTTTGCCTTTTTTTTAATTGACTGTAAAATTTTTCTTGACTTTATATTGAACACAAAGCAGCGGTTTGAGATAGAGTCATTTGTGATCACCCTGACCCCGCTACGGATGATCTTCTATTGTACAAGTTACTCAAAGCTGACTTTGTCGTCAGAGGGAAAAAAACTGTTTGAGTTTCTCTTGGTGTTTGCTTCATTGTTTTAGATGAAGCCATTTTTTGACTAATTCATTTGCTTCTAGCGCTTATATGACCCTTGTGTATGTAAGTGGAATCCCCCCCCCCCCCGTAAATATCAGGTCTTAGTAATACTGCTATGGGAGACATATTGAGGAGAGGAGGGATGGCAAATTTGTGTTTTGTTCCTTGATATATTTTTCCATCTATTCCAGAAGTTTGGTTTTGTTGTTTTTAAACTATGAATTGGCCTGTGTCTTTTTTGTATAAAGCTATGTTCAGCAAGTAGTATATAACCATTTTATTAAAGCAAAATAGCTTTACTAGAGTTAACCTCATTAAGGTGAAATCTCACTTCTATACCTTGCACCAAGGAGCAGAAATATAGGGGAAATGAAGAAGGTCTTGTTCAGATGTAACAATGATCAGTCCCACAAGGACAGCTGTGCCAGGAATAGCAACTGGGATATTTTCAGGGGTGAGGCTAAACAATGAGGAGACTGGAAGGTGGGTAAAGGAGGAACCAGATGATGCTTCTCAAATCACTTCTCTGAAGTCACTTATCAGAGCCCTTTACTTTAAAATAGTCTATTTTCTACATAAGTAAACCATTCTATTTCACCAAAATGGCCATGATTAGGTTTACAGGCTGGCTCATGAATGTCTCTAACCCACAGTGGAATGACCATAGTATTGACCATGCAGTCTCGGTGCTGAGTCTTGGAAGTTCTGTAATTAGACATAAGATAAAGGGAAAAGAGATTCATTTCCTCCCCTAGGCCCAAAGATGAGCCACAGATAAATTTTTTAATTGAGCAAAATTTTTCCCAGGCACTCTCCCTGCCCCAGAGCCTGCCTCCCAAGAATGAACTGAGCTCACGCTGTATCCTGTCCATCCCTCCCTCCCCCCGCCCACCAAATTCATTTCTCCATCTCAGGTCTGCCGTAGCCCTGAACAGTTATGTGCTGCAAAATTATTTCTCAGAAATGAAATTTTCAGTTCCTCCTAACTCATCTCAACTAGGCATGAGAAAGGATCAAGCAAACTGACACCAATGTGAGAGAATTCATATCAACCTAACTCAATCTCCAGTTGGGAGAATTTGGGGGCAGCATAAGACAGGAATGCAAAACGTGCAGGTGATGTGGGGGTAAATATTCTGAGTGATGGAAGCTGGCTAGTAGCAGGGCCTGCCCACTCATGCCAAGAGTCGGTGGCGAAAGAGAAGAAAAGGTGGCTGGCACAGTGTAGGCCATCAGGCATCAAGGCCCAGGCAAAGGTTGTTTCCAAGTAAGAGGCCATTCCTCTACTTCCAACAAGGGCCAGCTTGAGTTCTACCCGAGTTCTACCCCTTCCACAGAGCAGGTCCTCCCTACTCCCAATCCCATTTTCTCACTTTCTCAATTCCCTCGGAGCTCTGGTGCATACACATGAGCTCTTAATTATACTGTCAGCAGTATTCTCTTTTTAAAAAATATAGTCTGTTGATTCTTTCTCTCTAGGAAGCTCTTAAAACAACTGATTGTTTGCACTCTCCATTTTTGGCTCAATTATATCCTACTTTATGTTGACCCAATTATTAAGGTATCTTTTACTGTTGCATCAGCTCTCCTCCAGAGTGACTTTTAAAAAGTAAACCCCACCAAAGTACCCACTACAGTGATAAGCACACAGCAAGAATTCAAGTAGCTGCTAGCTTTAAAGCTAGGGGGTTAGATCAAAAATATATAAGGTCTATAATGCTATGTGAAATAAGTCAGAGAAGGACAAATAGCATATAATTTCACTCATATGTGGAATTTAAGAAACAAAACCAAGGGGAAAAAATAAGAGAGAGACAAATAAAGAAACAGACTCTTAATTACAGAGAACTAATGGTGACCAGAAGGGAGGGGAGAAGGCGATGGGGGAAATAGGTGATGGGGATTAAGGAGGGCACAGGTTGTGATGAACACCAGGAGTTGTATGGAAGTGTTGAATCACCATATTGTACACCTGAAACTAATATCATACTGTATGTTAACTGGCTGAAATTACAATAAAAAACTTAAAATATATACATACACACAGAGTCTATAATTAAGGAAATGAGTTACAGATTTTTTTTATGCTTTTATTTTTTAAGATTGTATTTATTTATTTGAGAGAGAGTGACAGCCAGAGAGATCACAGAGGAAGAGGCAGAGGGAGAAGCAGGCTCCCCACTGAGCAGAGAGCCTGATGAGATCATGACCTGAGCTGAAGGCAAATGCTTAACTAACTGAGTCACCCAGGAGCCCCTAGATTTCTTTTTTCTTTTTTTTTTTAAAGACTCTACTTAAAGTTCATCACCCATCTATAGCACCTGGGGATTTCAGGCACCAATGTCGCCAACCTTTGTGAAAGCAGAGAACGGTAAACATGAAGAATAAAATATTTTTGAATATTTATGAGTAATATGAAGAGCTAGTTTCCTTTTCTAAAGAGTCTAAAACAACTTTTGGAAATTAAATGGTGGTACACCTGGAGGGAGCAGAATTATGGGTACATTTAGAGTGACAGTTCTGGAGGAAACTGGGAATGGTAAGGGCACTTGGTCCACGGGCTAGGGTCGAGAGGGGATCAAGAGGAGAGAGACAGAGAACTACTTACAGAGAGAATCTACTCTGCTTCAGTCTTCACAAAGACTGGAGTCACAACACTGGAGTTGGGTACCATGTTGAGTGCTTTACAGGTGCTATAATACAAACTTTACAATAACATCAGCTTTACAGATGAAGCAATGGTCGCTTGGGGAGGTTAAGTAGCTTGTCCAAGGCCACATGGTTGGTAGTAAGTGGACAGAGACAGGATTAAGGTCCAGATTGTTTATCTTCAATGCTCTTGCTCTCTCCACTAGGTAACCAAAATCCCATCTAGAATGTTTCATCTTTGCTCCCCAAATAAAACCAAAGCAAATGAATTTGTCTTAGGATGGAAGAGGTGAAAATAGCTAGCTCTGGATGGGTTATGAGGTCAGGACAAAGAGGTGAGGCCATGTGGGAAGGATTCAGGAAGACAACATTAGTACAGAGGGAACTGTGCACCCAGCACTGATCAGACACTTTCAACATATTGCGTGATTTCATCCTAATAACCCTAAAAAGCAATCATCTTACACATAAAAAAACTGAAACTTAGTGTTAATTTAACCCTAAATCATAATGCTAAAGAGTTAAAGTGAAGCTAGGATTTGAACTTGGTCGGTTGGGTCTCATGTGTTTCTTTCCACTGTGCCCTGTGTCCTGAACAACCAATTCCTTCCCAGTTCTTCTTCCCACTAATGTCAAAAACTGAAGTTTGGGTAACACTGTTCTATTAAGAGATCTAATCAGAAACTATATAGCAGTTGAACCAAAAGGAGCCTGCTTCCCACAGGAAATAAAACTCTCATCTTGACCAAGGAATTCAACAGACAAAGAGAGGTTTAGAATGTATTTTTTTTTAATTGGTGGGACCCTTGAACCTAGGTATGAACACAGCTGACATTCTTTTTTTTTTTTAATTTATTTATTTATGATAGTCACAGAGAGAGAGAGAGAGGCAGAGACATAGGCAGAGGGAGAAGCAGGCTCCATGCACCGGGAGCCCGATATGGGATTCGATCCCGGGTCTCCAGGATCGCGCCCTGAGCCAAAGGCAGGTGCCAAACCGCTGCGCCACTCAGGGATCCCCACAGCTGACATTCTTATAAGCCATGTCAGGTTCATCAACAGGTGACCTACCCAATGGGGCTAGAGCTATGGTTGACAGAAAAGTTCCCCACCAGATGGACCCAGTGGTGGCTGGGCAATGATCGATCCAGTCTCAACACCAACCCAGCAATGGATGACAGAGAACTATCATAAAATGGGGTCAGTCCTTGAGATAGGGTCCTTTTTGCTGAGCTGACTCAGACTTATGTGTTACCAACTAACACTTGGATAATTCCCAGTGGAGACCACTTGCATGTGGACCATTAATCACACACATTTCTACTATCTACTCCAGATTCACCATCTTTAGTCTCCACATCAAGCAAAAAGTCAAAGCTTATCTCTTTCATGAAGAAGTAGATAGAGCCCTTCAGAAACTGCAACAAATCACACCAGTAGCAGCTTTCTGAGGGCTTAATTCCACCCACATCTGGCTCTACTTGGGAGCTAAATTCAGCAGTCTCCAGGGTCGACAAATGACCCTGAATAAAAATAGTCTTGGAAATCTGTCACAGAGTAGGAAAGGAAACAAGACGGCAGGGTGATTCACTCCAAATGGCAGCTCCAAAACCCAAATTCTCATTTCTGTCCCAATATGAAGCCAATGTGCAAAACAGGCAAAGAGCAAACTGTCCTTTTCCGAAGGCCTCTAAAAGTGGCTGCCAAAGAATTTCACATGGAAGCCAAAAAGATTTAGCGTGCCATTCACCTCTCCTATAATTCTAACTACACTACTTCTAACTAGAACTCGGAACCAACTGCAGATTTACACTTGCTTTAAGACCACCCAGAGTACCAAAGGTTTTGCCCCAAGCAAGAGGGACCCCTTTGTCTCACCAAATTTTCCAAATGACCAAGCAGCCACAGAGAAAGAGTACAGAGGCTGTGTGGTGAGGATATGTGTGTATGTGTTTATGTGGGTGTATACCTACCTGCATGGGTATGTAATTCTACAACTCACTCCTCCTGTCCCCACATAGTTAAGCTGTATTAAAATAACTACAATATTTTGAGAGCCTACAGTCGTATGCTTAAGTTAAGAATTCCACTGGTTGAAGAAAAATCAATCAACATTGGACAGCTTAATGAACTCATGTAAAAATATATTGAACACACAGGTGCCCAGCATGACAGGAAACAATATGGGACCAACGATGGGTTTGCTTCACTGCCACCCACTTGCACCGTCCCCTTCCAAAGCCCTATTTCTATTTTGGCATTCACAATTTATACTCTTTTCCTTAAACATCGTCCCCCCTCTCCAACTGTCATGAGTTTTCTGGCCCACAAAACCCAGATTCACCTCTGGATCATGCTGTGTCTGAGGAGCTCACTATTTGGTCGGAAGGCAGGCATGCAGGTAACAACTACATAACCTGATACCATTCTTTCTAATGGTTAGGTCCAAGTGTCCATGTGTGCTGGGAGCACAGCTGAGAGCAGAATGAACCCTGACTCGGAGGACTGGGAAAGGTTGCTCAGAACTGGTCTGAAAGGATGAGTAAGGATAACGGGCAGAGGACATGAGCAGGGATACAAGAAGGAGAAAGACATTTCGAGTGAAATGGGAGAGTGAAAACAACCTAGGTTAGTGGTTCTCTCCTGGGACAATGCTGCCCCCCTCCCTGAGGGGACGTTTGGCAATATCCAGAAGCATTTTCAGTTGTCATAAATGTGAGGGAAGTAGTGCTACTGGCATCTGGTGTGTAAAGCCCAGGGTAGGGGAAACATCTGACTGCTTAGTGAAGTCCTAAACATCCATCCTACAATTCACAGGACAGCCCCCTCAAAATAAGATCTAAGCCCAAGCATCAATAGTGCTGCAGCTGAGAAGCCCTGACCTAGGCAAAGGTGTAAAAGACATGCTGTTAGGTTAAAAGAAGTTGCCTGTAACTTTGGCAAGCAGTGTTTCAAATGACTGCTTTCATGGAAGAGAAAAACCAGTAAAGAGAGAATGGAGGAAAAATTAAATTTCCAAGGAGCCAAGATACCAGGCTGAGCAGATGCTATATTCTCAAAACAGGAACCATTGCCAACAAAGTTAGGAAACTGACCCCTGGAAGCCTACAGTGTATTTCATTGTCTTATGAAATGAGAAGTACAGCTCTCCGGGATGCTGTCCTCAGCCTAAGCCCACCCTGAACAGCAGTCTGCTTTCTCCCTTTTACACACTTGGCTAAGTGGGAATGAGAAGCACAATGAGAACCAGTTGTTCTATGCAGTTCACTCTGAAGGGAGAGGGTGCAAAGCTACTGCTAATCCTGGAAGAACTCAAGTACAGGAATGACCCAGCAAAGAGAAAAGGAACCAACCAAAAGGTTCCAGGTCCCAAAAGGAAGTGGCTGCAAAGAAAGCAGAATATGATGAGGATACTGTGGCCAGTGCTGCAAGGGGTCATTATTAGGGTTTGCTGGCAGGAACCAGGACTGACCATGAAGGCAGGAGGTAACTGTGCAGGAATCTCACTCCTGGGCACAGATTCTTGAAAAATGCCACGAGGAGCTGACCACCACCACCAAAACCACCAGCACCTCCACAAAAAAGGAAAAAGAAATAAATGGAATGGATCTCCCCTAGCAAGGAGCTCCTAGGAGAGAAAGAAAGTAGCCTTCAAAATACTACAGCTTTTCATATAAGGGTAAGAAATATAAATTGAAACTTCTATGCAGATATACTAACTCACACCAGTCCACATCATTCCTTAAATCTTGCCTTACCCAAACTCACATGTACAGACACATACTTACATCAATTTTTGAAAATAATAACAGCATGTGGAAAGTTACACTGATTGTAGCAAATGTTTAAATATCAAGTTTTAGCTTCAAGATGGGAAAAGAAGGCCAGCATAGTAGCAAAATAAAAAGATAATTCTAAATGAACAGTGTCATAAAAGCTTTAAAGTAACTGTTTTCCTCTCTTTTTCTTCTCACTGCAAAAAAATGTTGTCACAAAGAAATGTATTATGTACCCAGCATCATGCTGGTGATGCTATCTGGAAACTTATAATCGAGTCTGGAGGACACAGACCCCTGAAATGGGTGCTATCTTGAGTGCCTAACTATGTCACCAACCACAAATGATGAGGGCCTTGCAGAAGAGCGAGGGAGAGCAGAGAACAGGACCTTCCTGACAGGAGTGAAAGAAAGAGCCACAGCCTGGGGAAGGCACGGATGATCGGGCTCATCCACACACATTCAACAAAAGATGAAACACTCAATATATAACCACAAATCACACCGGGTATGGCCCAACCACCCATGTTCTGGGAGATGAAAACACTTCAACATCACATAAGAGCACTTGGACCTGCAGTGTTCAAGTCATCTTTTGCAAAGTGAAACAAATGTTTCAAGGGTCCCAACAGCATAAGCCCAGAAGCTCATACAGCTAAACACTAAAATAGTCTGGAGGGATATCAGAGTGATATGAAATCCAAACTATCAGAGAAAGAACTGCATTCTACCTGGGTAATCAGGATTTACAACTGAAGAGGAGGTCAAGGGTACTGCTGAGACTGTGTTTATGGCTACGGGGAACCAATTACTCCCAACTTCTACGTAAACCACGAACAATCACTGAACCTGTACCTTGAGAATCGCAGCCAATTCTCAGAGTCGTCAAGTATACACAGAGATGAGACATATACAGATACGTGCACGTGTCTGAACAGCCAGGATCTTGACTGACTTGGTGATTGAGCGTGAAGGCAGCCCTAGAAACCTGGGCATTAGCCAAGGGTCATGCTAATGAGCTGGTGATTCCTCCCACAACTCCCCAACACCAACTCCTTCCCCTCCAGACAACTTAGTATATTCACTACCACCCAAACAGAACCAGCTTTCATGCCTCCACTCCTCTGCTCACGCCACTGCATCCACTTGGAATGTTCTCCACCTAGACAAATCCTACCCATCCTCTGCAACTCATCTGAACTTCTCTCCTCCTCTGTGTTGTGTTTTTGAGCCAGCCTAAAGCACCTCTCCCTCTTCTCAACTCCAGAACAATTAGTTTGTACAGTTTCTTGGCAAAGAATCATGTAAGCTCTATAAAGTCTAACTCTTCTATTGTTTTCTCGACGTATTATTTAAACCAGTAGGAATTTCCAGGTTTCTCCCTGTCTTTATTGACATTGTCACCTCTTTGAGAGATAAGGATACATCTTAGAGTTCTTCGGGCCTTCTCACCTCCAAAGTACCTTGCTCAGTGTAGAACTAAACTGCAAGGTTAAATTAGGTTCACTATAATAATGTTTCTTAAGATTCAAACCTCACACTTAGAGACTTTGAAACCAGTAATATGTAAAAGGAGAGAACTTGATCTTCAAGATATTTCAGCACTTAAATTCACTATTTTACAAATTAGGAAACAAAGACACATAGGCTGGCTCAGCTTGTAGTAGGTCAGCTTGTAGTAGGCAGGTGTAGAACTCAAATCTGTGCCCCTGCTCCATACTCTGGGACTCAGTGGAGCCTAGAGAAAAGCGGAAGATGACACCATAGGGTTTGTGATTCCAAAGATTAAAAAACTTCTTTAAATTCTTAAATTAAAATGAGCAGGGGTAATTAATACTGAGAAGCGGAGTTAGTTAAACACTCAAACCCAGATCATGGTTTTCATTTTATGAGCTTATGGAGTAATATTTAGCTATAAACCTTACAAGAAACGGGGCTAGAACTTCCAGGAAACACTCCCCACCCCCAATCTCGGTTATTTTGAAACTCCATTTACTGTAATGTTTGATAAAAAAAAAAAAAAAAGCTACTTTAAAGTCTTGTTTACACATTACTCTATCAGGAGTGAAATAATCCCATGTAGAAGAGTTTCTAAAATAAATCCGTCTTAGAAGCCCATTTTGGGGCGTTGAGTTGTGTGACTACATTCTCAAGGATGTCGGTAACACAAGGGCTCCATCCATAACTCCCTGAAAAAAACTTGAAACCATGAATGCCTTGTCAAATTCAGACAGTTTATCTTGGCGCTGGCAAGCAGAGCAGTCTCTTCGATGTCTGGAAACGTGTCTAATTACGTTTAGAGAGTAACTAAAAAATAGCCGGCGTCCCGGAATAGACAGCTCAGGGATCACTACTCCACTGCCTCCTGAATGACAGGATGGAAGCAAGCCAAGGGGGGGGGGGGGGGCGGGGAGGAAGGATAAATAGAAAACCAAGTGTGAATCCGGGATGCGACGCGAGTCTCCCTCCGAAACAATCCCCCCGTCTTCCCAAGGCCCTCATGGCCGCCACAACTCTCCCTGAAGTTTGCATTTTGCTTTACTTTTGTTTCCATGAGGTCACCCGGCCCGCCCACACCACTTACCTGGGGCAGCGAGCGAGCCGGCCCTCCCCCCGCGCCCGGACAGCCCGAGGACCCGCGTCTCCCGAGGGCGCGCCGCCGGGGCTCGCGCGCCCCTCCCCCTCCCCCTCCGCCTCCGCCTCCCAGGAGGAGCACCCCGGGGCGTCCCCCCTCGGGACGGCGCGACCCCCGGGCTCGCCGGGGCCCCCGGACGCCCCCGCCCGGATGCCCTCCATCCCCCGAGCGCGGCGCGCCCCGGGCACCCCCAGCCCCGCCCCCGCCCCCGCGCCCCCGCCCCCGCCCCCGGCACCGCAGAGGCGCCCCCTCTCGGGAAGGCGCGGGCTCCCGCCGGAGCGCACGAACGCCCCACCCTCACCTGAGCCGAAGGTTGGCCATGAACTCGGGCATGGAGACGGTGTCCATCAGGACGAAGTCCGCCTTGCCGAACTCCAGGCTCTCCTGCTCCGCCATGGCGCCGGCGCACGGGCTCAGGTGGGCGCGGGCGGGCTCAGGTGGGCGCGCTCGGGCCGCGGGGGCCGGCGGGGGGCGCGGGGCGAGCTCGGGCGGGGCCGGGGCGGGGCCGCGGGGCGGCGGGGGAGGGGGCGCCTTCCCGAGGGAGGCTCTGGGCCGGACGGAGGCCGCCCCGCTGCTTCTCGGCGCGCTCTGGGCCGGCGCGGCCGACCCGCAGCTTCCGCTTCTCCCGCGGCGGATGCCCGGAGCACCGGGGCACAGGACACCGAGACGGAGACGGCGGCGGCTGGTCCCGCCTCTGGCCTGGGTCTGGCCCCGGCCCCGCCCCGGCCCCGCCCTCCCCGGCCCCGCCCTCCCTGGCCCCGCCCCCGGCCCGGCCCCGCCCCCGCGCGGGCAGCCGCCTCCTCACCTGGGCGGCGCGCACGCGCGGGGCGGGCGGCGGGGGCGCGCGCCGGGCCGGGCCAGGGCGGCGGGGCGGCAGCGCCCCCTGGAGACGGGCGCTGGGATCTCCGGGGGGCGGTGCTGCGGGGGGCGGGCGTAGGTCCGGGGGTGGACCCGGTCTCCAGAACCCCCCGCTCTGCGGTGCTTGAGGGCCGCCCGCGGGTTGCAGTAGCCGCTCCCCGGCTTTTTGCGTCAGTCCTTAGGATTCCATCGCCTCGCCGCGAAGCCCGCTCCTACTCCCCTGCGCATGTCCTCTCCATCCTTGAAATGATGGTTCGCTCACGGACTGCGAGATATTGACAATAGCCGACGTTTGGGGGACACTTAAAATGCCGAGAGCTTTTCTAAGCGCCTTGCAGAACTCGAGCACCTTGCCACACCGCTAAGAAGTGGGGAAGCTGCAGTTTCATCTAGGTCACTTGATTCAGAAGCCGCAGGGCACAATGCTTTCCTTCTTCAGTATTGCGTGGTCCACCTTTCTCTTCCATTGGGCATGCCACCAAACATTACCTTATATTATTGATGTTTGTAATATACATAGATTTCATCGCCCTAGGATTATTGGAGGCTTCTTGAGCATGGGGCCATGTCCTAAATTTCTTCCTATATGCGTTGGCACTCACTAAGTAGCTATCATATTGCCTTGCATGTGTGGATATGAAATCTGCCCTGGGTCAGTGGAGCAGAAGGAGTTCTAAGTGGTCTCCAATTTATAGATACATTGGTTGGGCTTGGAAAATTCTTTTGGAACTTAGACTACAATTTTCCCGAAGAAAATATGTTAATGAATGACTTTCTAAGGCAGCTGCACCTCTTCAGCCTTGTGTTTCCATTAAGATCATCTTCTAGGAACTCTAGAGGCTCCCAAACACCTGGCTGGGTTCCAACTCCATGGCTGAATTTGAGATGAGTAAACCAGAAGGAAGGACCCTGCTGGAGGCTTGCTTCAGCTGCCAACAACCCACATTAGCCCAGAGAGAGGCGGAAGGCAGCTTGATTGCCTCCCAAGGGAGACTCTCTGCCATAAGAAAGCCACCCCAGCCCCTGGCACAGGCAGAGCTGGGTCGTGGCCTATCATTAGAAGCTCTCCTTCTTCAGAAGACACCTCTCTGGATCTCAGTGTTCTCATTTGTGGAATAAGACCTGTAGGGTTGACACTTTCCAACGTAGGACAGTCTTTTGCTTGGGTCATTATGTGGGTCCGTCAGTAATTGCATAATATGGTACATTCCTAAATTGCGTGTATTAGTATGTTTTAAAGTAAGTAGAACTGAATTTCAAAAATAAAAGAAAGAAATCTTACATTTTGTGCAATTCAGAGAAACCAGGGTCTCCACTCAATGACCCACTGGAAATGCATGCATGTATATTCTCTGAGCCCCAGGGTTGTTAGAGCAAAAGTAATGCTACAGTGGGTAGGATCTACAGTGGGATGTAGCTGTGGTTTTCAAAAGGCCAAAGCAAAGGAACTGTTGTGTCTTATCAGTATCTTGTATAGGAGCACAACATATAGCACATATACACTACATATGCAAAGAGCATTTTATAAATTAATAAGCCCAAATTAATATAGAATCAGGCATGAGACCAATGAGGCTCTTTTGAAGAATCATTATCCATCTGTTGGGGGCCATCATCACTTTAAATCCGCTTCAAGATTCCAATTTAATTTTGACACTGTTTTGGTTGTACAGGGTCAAGAAAATTCTAATACATGGCTAAGTAGTAATTTGTTACTTGTAGAATTTTACACCCAGCTATTTATTTATTTATGATTTTATTTATTTATTTGACAGAGAGAGATCAAGCACAAGCAGGAGGAGTGGCAGGCAGAGGGAGAGGGAGAAGCAGGCTCCCCACAGAGGAGGGAGCCCAATGCAGGGCTCAATCCCAGAACCCTGGGATCATGACCTGAGCCAAAGGCAGATGCCCAGCAGCCTGAGCCACCCAGGCACCCCATCACCCAGCCTTTTAAAAGGTCAGTGCACAACTACAATGTTATTAATAAATGACACATTTACAAGAAATCCCGATATATGCAGAGATGACAGGAGAAACAAAACACTACAATCTACATTCAAACAAGGTAATATAGAGAGAGTTAGCTCATTATTAATCTCCTTTGATAACATTTAGATATAAACACGTTTGGATGTATATGTTTGTGTTACAGTTTAAGATATACTAAAACCAAAATAAAAGTTAAAAATCACCAATAATGAGACATCCTGACATCATGAATGATGTGATGAGTGACATAATCTCCTTAGAAAGACATAACATCACTTCCCTGCTAAAAATGCACCCACTGAATCTAATCATGAAGAAACCTCACATAAACTCACATTAAGGAACAATCTACAAAAAACTTATTTGTACTTTTGGAAAATATCAATGGCTTGCAAAACAAAGAAGACTGAGGGGCTGGTCCAGGTTAAAAGGCCCTAATGAGACACCACAACTAAAGGCAGTATGTGACCTGGACTGGGTCTTTAACCAAAAATGTGTAAAAGACTCTAAACTATAGGAAACAAACTGAGGGGTGCTGAAGGGGTGGGGGATGGAGGATTGGGTAACTGGGTGATGGGCATTAAGGAAGGCATGTGATGTGATGAGCATTCGGTGATATATGCAACTGGTGAATCACTGAACTCTACATATAAAACTAATTATACAATATATGTTAATTAATTGAATTTATTTTTTTAATAATAAATTTATTTTTTATTGGTGTTCAATTTGCCAACATACAGAATAACACCCAGTGCTCATCCCGTCAAGTGTCCCCCTCATTGCCGTCACCCATTCACCCCCACCCCCCGCCCTTCTCCCCTTCCACCACCCCTAGTTCGTTTCCCAGAGTTAGGAGTCTTTATGTTCTGTCTCCCTTTCTGATATTTACTACCCATTTCTTCTCCCTTCCCTTCTATTCCCTTTCACTATTATTTATATTCCCCAAATGAATGAGAACATATAATGTTTGTCCTTCTCCGATTGACTTACTTCACTCAGCATAATACCCTCCAGTTCCATCCACATTGAAGCAAATGGTGGGTATTTGTCATTTCTAATGGCTGAGTAATATTCCATTGTATACATAGACCACATCTTCTTTATCCATTCATCTTTCGATGGACACCGAGGCTCCTTCCACAGTTTGGCTATTGTGGACATTGCTGCTATAAGCATTGGGGTGCAGGTGTCCCGGAGTTTCATTGCATCTGTATCTTTGGGGTAAATCCCCAACAGTGCAATTGCTGGGTCGTAGGGCAGGTCTATTTTTAACTCTTTGAGGAACCTCTACATAGTTTTCCAGAGTGGCTGCACCAGTGAGAATGGGGAAAAAATAAAATCTTCTTAAAAAATGGTTATTTTTAAAAAATCAAATAATACTTAGAAATGAAAGTCACATCAGAAATTTGCTGATGTTCTACAACTGAAAAACCAGCACACACTTTGAAAATTGGTACAGAGTATGTTAGGAGATTATAAACACTGAACAGACAATTCTAAAAACAAAAAAATAATTTATTTTATTTTTTTTAAGATTTTATTTATTTATTCATGAGAGACATAGAGAGAGAGGCAGAGACACAGGCAGAGGGAGAAGCAGGCTCCATGCAGGGAACCCGACTCGGGACTCGATCCTGGGTCTCCAAGATCACGCCCTGGGCCGAAGGTGGCGCTAAACCGTTGAGCCACTGGGCTGCCCTTAAAAGAGAAAATAATTTAAGTAATTTATCTATTAAATATATTTTAATAATTTAACTAATGTTTATGTTAGTTGTGAAATATGCCCCAGGGAGGGTACAATCCATTTTTTAAAAAGATTTTATTTATTTATTTATTCATGAGAGACACACACAGAGAGAGAGGCAGAGACATAGAGGGAGAAGCAGTCTCCTTGCAGGGAGCCCGATATGGGACTCGATCCAGGTACCCCAAGATCACGCCCTGAGCCAAAGGCAGATGTGCTTAACCGCTGAGCCACCCAGGGGTCCCTGGTACAATCCATTCTCTGCCTGAAATTCCCTTCCCTGTTGTCCCACCCCTCACCCCTGTGGCCTAGCTAACTTCTGCTCATCCGTTAGCTCTGCCTCGATCGACATCACTTCCTTCAAAAAGGCTTCCATGATTTCCTAAGTCAGGGTTGGCTGTCCCTCCTCTGTGCCCCCACAACACCCTGGAAGTGTCCTTCCCATTGCAATATTGAATGCACTTGAGCCTATTATCCATCTCTCATGAGAGATCGGGCCATGGGGGCTCGAGGCTGTGTCTGGTCTGTTCTGTTCTTGGGTGTAACTCTGGCACCTAGTAGCACAGTGCCTCACGTGTAAAGGTCTTAACAAATGCTTGCTTGATAGATGAATATGGAATGGACTGTGGCTTTACAAGTTGTGCAATGTGAGGTCGTAAATCCACACCCCCTACATTAAAATCAATCTTTGTGCGGTGCTTATCTTATTCTCATCTTCTACCCCTGGGAGCAGGTCTCAGGGCTGTGTTCACTTCTCTCCTGGGACCAAGCCTGAGCACTATATGTTCACATAAACAAAAGCTGTTGTCGCAAAAACCCCTCTACAGTTGACAGCTGCTTCAGAGAATCTGCTCTGGGTTATCTGTGAAAATCAACTCTGAATTTTCCAAAGCAAATATTTGCTCCCATTCTCTCCCAGAACGCTTCTGGGCTGCCCTACTCTCCCTATCCTCCCTTTATCAGGTGCCCAGCAACCAGGAAGACAGCTCACTTCAGCTGTTGAGTCCTGCAAGACAGAAGCAAGAAGGCCAGGAAAAACATAGTCTATTCAAAAGATATTTTATACATTTATTTAATAAGCCCAAATTATTCTGGAGCAGAAGTAGAAAGGCAAATTTATGTTGCAAAATAACTTCATAATGCACTCAAATCCATATAGAAATTATGTGGAAATCTCTGCCTTAGATCTTATCCAAAACATGCATCCTCATCTTTCATGCCAAAGACTGGATTTGAACTGTGAATGGTACATCAAAGGCAGTATATATTATATGCTCTCTGTGGTTTCTGAAGCCTAAGTGTTTTAAAGTAAAAGCAGACCCAACAGTTGCCTCCCTAGTGTCACTGATGACTTGCCCAACTATGAACCTCCCTTTCCCACTCCCCGCACTCCTGCCTTGTGCTCTATAGCCATCTCACAGGATAAAGGAAAGGAAAACTTCATAGCCGAGTTCATTGCCATACACTGCCCCAAAAGCCCAGAAAATGACTTTAAAAGTTCATCTTCTCATCTCGAGCTAGCTATTAAAGACAAAAGATCAGCTAGCCAGTTGCCAAAGACCCAGTTCTGGGTTCTAGGGAGTTCTTCTCCTGCTATTCCTGTAGCCCAGCTGTGCTTACCAGTATTGAAATGGGGACAAGGATCTTTCCTTAGCTCTTTGGGATGGCTGAGACTGCAGACAGAGCTCCTTTTAACATAATCAGCCTAAGCACAGAGGAAATTGGGATATATCAGCTGAAGAGAGGGAGGAGATGGGGAAGAAAGAGTAAAAGGAAAGGGGGCAGTTTGCCTGGGTCTTGGGGCAGCAGGTGGACGTAACAGGACATTGGTTCCCACTCCTTTGATTTCATTGGGGGCAGGGGGGCAGAAGGGAGAGATAGAGAAGCAAGGGAAGGTGGCACCCTGGATCCTCTCTGGGTAACCCCAGTCTCCCTACCCCTATTTTTAAGTGGGGCAATTTGATGAAAACATGTGGACTTCTCCCAAGACAAATGTACTAAGCACATACACAAAACAGTATATACATGGACCTCTCTGCCCCTCTGCCCCAAATCACCTCTGTGGATCCCAAGTTAAGAAGCCCTGAGCTAAGGGAAGGATCACAGCACAGGTTCTAATCATCAGGGAATGGGGAAGAATTTAAGAAAACCACTGTTGTCAGTATCCTGTGAGTCATCAGATAGGGACTGTCCCAACAGCACATTCCCCAGTGTGGGCAGAAGAGCCACATATTTATGGCCACAGGAAAGATATTGTCAATGGGAAAGGAGGACATAGCCTGGGACAGCCTCCAGAACTTTTCCTGCCTATGACAACTTAGTTTCTGACTATAAACATTTCACTGGAATGTATCCTCTTTACTAATTACAGAAGTGCTTATCACACTGAATTGGAGTTGGCTGTCCAGGCATCTCCCTAAAGTCTCCCAGATGGAGGCCATGCCCTAGTCATCCTTTTACCTCCAGCCCTCAAGCTGGGCCTGATGCCCCTTAGGTATTTCTTGAATCAAGTAGGTGAATTAATTAGAGAGTTTATTTAATAGTAAATGGGTGTGTGTAGGTGTAGTACTATATTTCAAGGAGCAGGTGACATTTCTCTAAGCCCCAATCCAGAAAATCACTAAGACTCAAGTTATTCTGGCCATTGGAAGTAGTCCTAGAGCTAGAAAACTTGGGGATGTGATAGAAACCCACAAGAGGGGGATCCCTGGGTGGCGCAGCGGTTTAGCGCCTGCCTTTGGCACAGGGCGCGATCCTGGAGACCCGGGATCGAGTCCCACGTCGGGCTCCCGGCGTGGAGCCTGCTTCTCCCTCTGTGTCTCTGCCTCTCTCTCTCTCTCTCTCTCTCTCTGTGTGTGTGTGTGTGACTATCATAAAAAAAAAAGAAAAGAAAAACCCACGAGAGGGAGAGCAACAAGGTACATCCACAATCGATTCCTGGATAGATGGTGTCTTAAGGCAGGATGTATTGAACTTTAATAAAGTATATAAGAATCACTTGGGATTTTATTAGAAATGTAGAGTCTCGGGATCCCTGAGTGGCGCAGCGGTTTAGCGCCTGCCTTTGGCCCAGGGCGCGATCCTGGAGACCCAGGATCGAATCCCACATCGGGCTCCCGGTGCATGGAGCCTGCTTCTCCCTCTGCCTGTGTCTCTGCCTCTCTCTCTCTCTCTCTGTGACTATCATAAAAAAATAAAAAAAATAAAAAAATAAAAAATAAATAAAATCTTAAAAAAAAAAAAAGAAATGTAGAGTCTCAGGTCCCATCTCCAACCTACTGAATCAAAATCTGCATTTTGACAAGATCCCTAAGTGCTGCTGCAGTTGGTTTGCAGACCATGCTTTTTTTTTTTTTTAATTTAAGCAATCTCTATGCCTAACATGGGGCTTGAACTCACAAACCCAAGATCAAGAGTTACATTCTCTACTGACTGAGCCAGCCAAGCACCCCTGCAGACCATACTTTGAATAGCAAGATTCTAAAGAATCTTAATGGTTATATAATCAAATACATACCCCCTGGGGAAACTGAGAGCCAGAAAGAGCAGCTGTCTTTGGGTAAGAGTGAAGTGTTGATAGAGCTAAGACCAGAACTTTAAGCTTCTGTTTGAATAGTGGGTAGTCTTCACTATCCAATGTGGACGTCCATTTGTGAGACAATATGCAGGGCAGGGGGGCAGAAGGGAGAGATAGAGAAGCAGGGGAAGGCGGCACCCTGGATCCTCTCTGGGTAACCCCAGTCTCCCTACCCCTATTTTTAAGTGGGGGCAATGAAGTCCTTCTTCTCACTGTACTTTTTTCTCCCCCTCTAAAAGCTTGGCATAGAGATTAAATAAGATTTTGCTGGGGCTGGGAAAAATCTGTATTCCTTTCTTCCCTCCACCTGACAAAGTAGCAAGTAGTCAATACAAATATCATCCGCCAGTAATATTAAATTAGTATCTACAGAGCTGACACTCCAGGAAGAGTGTGACAGCATTCCCAAGGTGAAAACTTCTCATCTGCCCCCCCCAGATCCCCTCTCCTCCTGCCATTTACCCAGAGTTTCTCAATTGGTAAGCTGCAGCAGTATTTATCTCCTTGAAGTCATATCACAAAATAAAATGATGTTAAAATGCAGAGTGTGACCTTCTGATTTTTTCCATTCAACTGGATTAATTCTTCAGACTCTCCAGAGGTGGAAATAATATGAGCAGTACTTCCAAGCAAATTCTGACAACCTGATTCCTAAAGAAATGATACAGGGGAAAAATAGAATCCACAAAACCCAGGAGACCTCAGAGGTCACATAACCTAATATCCCACCCAATGTCTGAATCTCCTCTACAATATGCTGCAATGCCTGGACCTACCTGGACCATTCCACTTGTGAGGCCTCCCCCATGCCATGTAGACTTCTCTGCATGAAAGCAAGCTCCAATACCTGTTGTTATTGTTGTTGTTGTTGTTGTTTTTAAAGATTTTATTTATCCATAAGAGACAGAGAGAGAGAGAGGCAGAGTCACAGGCAGAGGGAGAAATAGGCTCCGTGCAAGGAGCCCGACCTAGGACTTGATCCCGGGTCTCCAGGATCACACCCTGGGCTGAAGGCAGTGCTAAATCGCTGAGCCACCCAGGCATCCCTCCAATACCCTTTAGCACAGTCTTACTCCTTGAGTCATTCCCCAGACTCACTCGATGCCTTGAATCCCAACTATCCCATCTTCTGCTCCTGTTACTCGTTTTCCCTATTAATGAGCTTGGTTTGTCATTTGGAGCTGATATTCCACCAAGACAGGACCAGGTTGAAGTGAATTATAATCAATGAGCCAAGGTCATGGCCATTTAAGGAAGAGCCTTTTCTATTTTTCTCGAGTCCACCTCCCTTTTAGAGTTTCAAGCCATAGAATTCTAACATTGTTATCGCTAATCTCTGTAAAGTCTGCCTTCTCAATGTCTAAGGCCTGTGTTTGTGCTTAGCCACATCACAGTCACTTTCTCCTAGTGTCCCCACCCTTTCTAAGTCTCTAATTAGCTCTTCTGTACGGAGTAGGATTCCGATCAGAGTAGCATTTTCCCCAGACTTAGGAGGCAATGGGGGTACAGTGGCACCCAAGCTTTAGATACCTGTACACGGTATGGGTTTAGGGATCTACATTTTAATAAGCATCTCAGGAGACTCTGCTGCAGGTGGGTAGGAGGCTGAGCTTGGAGAAATATTGATGGGAATTTTGGTGTCAGACACATTGGGTTTCAGTTCCTAGCTTTGCAACTTACTACCTGTGTGACCTTGAACAAATTGGTTTATTTTTATAAGCCCCGGTTTTATCATCTCTCTCTCTCTCTCAAGATTTTGTTTATTTGAGGGACGCCTGGGTGGCTCAGTGGTTGAGCGTCTGCCTTTGGCTCAGGGCGTGATCCTGGAGTCCAGGGATCGAGTCCCGCATCGGGTTCCTTGCATGGAACCTGCTTTTCCTCCCTCTGCCTGTGTCTCTGCCTTTCTGTCTCTCATGAATAAATGAATGAATCTTTAAAAAAAAAAAAAAGATTTTGTTTATTTGAGAAACAGAGTGTGTGTGCAAACATAATTGGGGGTGGAGACGGGGAGGAGAGCACAGGGAGAAGCAGACTCCCCGTGGAGCAGGGACCCCAGGGCAGGGCTTCATTCCAGGACCCTGAGATCATGACCTGAGCTGAAGGCAGCTGCTTATCCCACTGAGTCACCCAGGCACACCTCCTCATCTCTTTTAAAGAGATGATAACATCCATCTCTGAGTATTAAAACCATGAAATGAGATGTCTGTATAGTGCTTCATGTAATTCAAGGCAAGTACTGAGCCCTCAATAAATACAAGTTAGCATTGCTATTTTAGGGTAACTGCTTCTTTTATCTTCAGGATAGGGAACTTATTAGAAGACGATTTATTGATGTCCTTTTTAGATGACTGAGATTTCTAATAGATGCTGGTGAGCCTTCTGATCACCCTACGACTTTCTCCTATGTCAGTTTTATGATTCCTCTCTCAATAATGTATCACCATTTCTATGCATAGCCATGGGCCTTGCACTTAGTAGGGGATCAAAATTTGCTGAGTATTTTTTGAATGAATGAGTGCCATCTGACCAGGCCTTCTGCGCTACACTCTTAGGGCAACATTACCTCTGCCAGTGCCCTTCAGCATCTTCTGAATGTTACAGTGCTCATTTGGTTGGTTACCCATTGCCTCTGTCCACTGAAGAGTGCCATTCCACAGTGGCAATGGTTTCTGTCAGTTTGTATTTACTTGGTTGTGTTAAAACTTCCAGTTCAGGGGCACCTGGGTGGCTCAGTCAGTTGAGTGTCTGCTTTCGGCTCAGGTCATGATCCTAGGTCCTAGGACTGAGCACTGAGTCAGGCTCCCTGCTCAGCGTGGAGCCTGCTTCTCCTTTTGCTCCTCCCTGCTGCGTGTGCTCTCTCATTCTCTCTCAAATAAATAAATAACATTTTAAAAAACAAAACTCGGGCAGCCCCGGTGGCCCAGCGGTTTAGCGCTGCCTTCAGCCAGGAGTGTGATCCTGGAGACCGGGGATCGAGTCCCGCATCGGGCTCCCTTCATGGAGCCTGCTTCTCCCTCTTCCTGTGTCTCTGCCTCTCTCTCTCTCCGTGTCTGTCATAAATAAATAAATAAAACCTTGAAAAAGAAATAAAATCTTTAAAAAAAAAGATAAAAAACAAAACTCCCAGTTCATTTCATCATATAATATATACTCTGTGCATATGGTGCATTTTTAACTAGAGAGGTAGTGAGAGATGAAGCTGGTAATAAGAGAGTGGGAGTTGAGGTGGTGGTGGGATATACTCTGACAGCCAGGTGATAAGGGAACCACTTTTTCCTTTCACAGAAATATTCAGCATAGTTCTGTTGTTGTTACCAAAGAATTAATTCAGGGGAATTGAGCCTGCAAAACGGATGCTCCATCAGGGAATAAATACAGATAGTGCAGAGCACACGTGTGTAACTACAAGGATGGGAGGGCTCTGGTATTTGGGTTTGGAAGGTGGTAGAGCATGGGGTTAGAAGCAGAGGTTCAGAGGCTGGTTCTCCACTTGTGTACTGTATGTGACCCTGGGCAAGTCACTTGAAGACCTTGAACCTCAGTCTACTCTTCTGTAAAGTGAGAGTAATACTAATATCCTATCTCATAAGGTTGCCATGAGCATTACAGGCAATAAAATACGTCTAGCACTTCATATGGGGCAGGGACATAGGGCTCGATAACTGGGAACTGACAGTACTATTAGAATCCGCCAGAGGATCCCGGGTGGCTCCGCAGTTTAGCACTTGCCTTCAGCACAGGGCATGATCCTGGAGTCCCGGGATTGAGTCCTGCATCGGGCTACCTGCTTCTCCCTCTGCCTGTGTCTGTGCCTCTCTCTCTCTCTTTCTCATGAATAAATAAATAAAATCTTAAAAAAAAAATCCACCAGTCCTCCACGCCAGGGGTTCAGTGGGTCTCATCACTGAGAGGGAGGAGTGTCTGTTCTCTGCTGGTTCTCTTCTTTTGACACCCTGGCTCTCTGGTGTCCTCTTATCTCTTGGCTTATGTCAGGCTGGTCACTTCCTTGTAGCTGAGCTGATAATACTAATTGCAGGGAGTTCACGGCCTCTCTATCTACAGTTTCTCAACCTTCAGTCTTGAAGGTATGATGACTTCCTGGCTTCCCTATTCATGCTCTGTTACCTGAGTTCTAATTGCTATTGCATGACGAGGCCGCCCTCCGAATGTAAATGCAAATACACAGAGCAGATCAGCACAGAGCTGCTCCTCCCACCCCGACCCCTGATCTTGTGCGGTTGCTTCAGGAAGGTTTTATAGACCAGTGAATCCTAAATCTGGCTGGTCCTTAGATTCACCTGGGATGCTTTAGCAAAAAAAATTCAGCTTCCAGGATTCTACTCTCAGTCCTTTTGAATTGAAACGTTTGTGGCCAGGAACCACTATATTAAGAACCCCTAGAGTTACTACACACATAAAAGGAATCACTTTGGGGGTCAGTGTTGCCTGATGAATTAATGGCCATTACATCAAAGTGGTCATCCTCTCTTTCGCATGGGATGGAGCAGAGGAAAGCTTAACATTTTGTTTCTCACCTCAAACCCCTTTCTGGAATGTATCATAAGCCTGCTTTGTACGCTACACCTGACATTTCTTAAGTATTCTGAGAGTATTCATCTCCTGCAGGTGCAATCACTAGTCACTGATTTTATTAGGAAAGAGTGCCTTCCAGCTCTCCCTATAAAACCTCTTTAGAGCATTCACTTGCCTACAGCTAGTGCTACAGTCTGGAAGTGTAAGGATTAAGCCTTCCACATGTACTACATCTGCTTACATGGCCTGAGATTCCCAGAGAAGAGGACTATACTTCATATCCCAGCCAGAGAGAAGTATGAGTGGGCCAACTCAGCCCTTAGGAAGAAGAGGAAGAAGAAAGAGGTCTATTTTAGCTACATGGGGAAAATCCTAAAGCAAGTGAGTTGGTGCTCTCTTTGTAGAAATTTAGAATGGCCAAGACAGATTATCATGTTAGAGGCCTGGGTGTTGTTGTTGTCGTTGTTGTTTTACTTCAGCTTTTTCTCATATAGGAGTGCTTCTTCACACATCGAGTTCCCGAAAAGTTGTGTGCAAGCAGCTTCTATAAACTGGATCTGCTGATGGTTGCTGTCTTTTCCCACTTGGCTTGGATTCTGTTGGCAGCAACTCTGAACACCTGAGCTCTTAGTGTCCCTCTTGTATCTGTTGACAGGCAATCTATAATTTGATTCCTAATACCCTCTTATAGAGAGAGGATTCACCACCTAGTCTGTTCTTATTCCTTGAAGAGTTACATGTATTGAGTTTTCACTAAATGGTGCTCTGTACTTAGAATGTACCTAAGATGAGTAGGTTTTCATTTTTTCTTCCTGCCCACCCAGTATTGCCCCATAGCATACAATTGCAGACGAAAATCAGAAGTCTTTCCCTTCAAAAGACGCTATGGGGAAGAGAATAAGACTTTCTTCAGGACAATGAAGCAAGGCTGAGTGTTCACAGGTGACTGTACCAAAACTCCCTGTATTCCAGTGATATCATTTGGAATCTGTTGCTTATCCTGTGAGAAGAAGGGGGAAATGGGATTAAAGAAAGGAGAAGGAAAGAAGGTATGTGATATAGAGCAGGGCTTCTCAACCACAGCCCTATTGACATTTTGGGGCTGCTTAATTCTTTGTTGGGGGGCTGTCTTGAGCATTATGGGATATTGTGCAGCATCCCTGGACTCTACCCACTGGATGCCAGTAGCATCCTCCCGCCTAACCAAAAATGCCCAGAAACATTGTCCCCAGTTGAGAACCACTACTGGAGAGCTTGCGTTTTCTGGAAGGACTCTCTGTGGGAGTTCTTAGACTATGCTTAGTACACTAATCTTTAGTCTGTAATTGGCCTCTTCTTTACTGCATGGGTCTGGCAGGCCACTCTGCTTTTGCAAGCCTCTCAAGGGTCAGGACTGTGCTTTGGGTCAGCCCCTCATGGTGCTGTGAGGATAAAACAAGATGCTGGTTGGGTAAACATTATTGAGTGTCTCAGTGCAAGACAAATCTGCTAGGGAAGCTGAGATGAAAACAATGTGGTCCCTTTTGTAAAGGGGCTCATAGTCCTGTGGGATGGGAGCACTGAGGAAATACTCATACGTTTTTAGAACCAGGAGGAACTCTTCAAATCCGCTTCAAGCCTCTTCCTTTTACAAAAAATAGAGGTCCAGTGTGAGAATATTACTTGCTTACATGACCTCTCATACCCATACAGAACTAGGATTAGAGACTTGGGTAGGTGATTTTCAGGGGAATGTTCTTCTGACTATTCCAGCCTAACTTTATTTTTTTTTTAAAGATTTTATTTATTTATTCATGATAGACATAGAGAGGGAGAGAGAGAGGCAGAGGGAGAAGCAGGCTCCATGCTGGGAGTCCGACCTGGGACTCGATCCCGGGACTCCAGGATCACACCCTGGGCCAAAGGCAGGCGCCAAACTGCTGAGGGATCCCCCCAGCTGCCTAACTTTAGATAAGTTGTTAATGACATAAGATAGCATGTGATACAGGTTCTGAGACACAAAGAGTTCTGGTGTCAGTGAGAGGTCATGTGGACACAGCTAACCCAGAGGGGCACCAGGGGAAGGGCCTTAAAGGGTGGATAGGATTTGAAAGGTGAGGTTGGATGAGGCCATGGTAGGTAGGGATGACAGATCAACAGTGGCGTGGAGACCAGAAAAGATAGGGACACATCCGAGGAAGACCAAGTTTTCCCAGCATGGCTAGAGATCATGTGGTGCAAGGATGTAAGGAGGCAAATTAAGAAGTGTTAAAATGCTTACTAATATGAAATATACAGTGGCATGTCTACTCTAAAATTACTTTTTTTCCATCTTCCAAAGGTGTTGGATGTTAGCTCTGCTTCTATTGGGGAAAAATCAAGGCACAAAACTTATGGCTGGAGTGTCTGTATTCTACAGATAAGGGTGATCTTTCTCTCCAACTACAAATTCCCCTCCCCCATCTTCCTCAGACAATTGATAGGTCCAATGGCCTAATTTCTTTCATCACATTCCTACCATTGTACCTCCAGGTGGTTTGTATGGCTCCACCTGCGCATGAATCCATGGAAGCCATGGGGGCTGAGTTAGACCATAAATTGCTTACTTTGAAAAGTGTTCATTTCTCTGTCTTACCTACCCTTGTGCCATTTCTCTCCCAGATTCACCCAGACTTCAGTGGATGCTCCTGGATCTTGGATGCACTGGGCTCCCTGGAGGATTGGCTGCTGGAACAGGTTAGCCTGGAGGCGGTTCGACTATCCTTCTACAACCACAGAAGAGCTGTTACCAGCAGAGAGATCCTTGGAGCAGTTAAGCAGAGATCCTTTCTGAAGAGCTTTTGTGTAAACGAAGTGTTCTGAATGGTGGTGCTGTTGAAAGGATTGCACTTGTCAAAAATAATCAGATAGGTCAGAGGACTGAGTTGGAAGACAAGGTATCTGATAAATACCTGTTGCAACAGGAGTCTTGGTACTACATACCTGGTCTCTGGGCCCTGTGTTTTTGGCCTCTGACCTAATTTGTGTGTGTGTGGGGGGGGAATATAAAGGCATTTTCTCTTATGTCATGTTATGCTTGTTTATGGCTTTAAAATTTTTCTGCGGCATGCTTCTCCCATTTGAACTTACCTATTTCTTTTTGGAGGACACAGTTCAACCCATTACACTGTGTACTCCCCATCTTTTCCATCTTCAGCCCCAGGGTGGAGAATGCTGCACTGGAATGAACTGATGATTTTTTTTTTTTTAAAGCACCTCTACTTAAATTTGAAAGAATAAAAAAGGGGATCCCTGGGTGGCGCAGCGGTTTGGCGCCTGCCTTTGGCCCAGGGCGCGATCCTGGAGACCCGGGATTGAATCCCACATCAGGCTCCCGGTGCATGGAGCCTGCTTCTCCCTCTGCCTGTGTCTCTGCCTCTCTCTCTCTCTCTCTCTCTCTCTGTGACTATCATAAATAAATAAATAAAAAATTTGAAAGAATAAAAAAGGAGTGCCTGGGTGGCTTTGTTGGTTAAGTGTCTGGCTTTGGCTCAGGTCCTGATCCTGGGGTTCTGGAATCGAGTCCCACATCAGGCTCTCTGCTCAAGGGGAGAGTCTGCTTCTCCTTTTCCCTTTGTTGCTTCTCCTGCTTGTGCTCTCTTGTTCTCAAAAAAGTAAATCTTAAAAAAAAAAAAAAAGGAAAGAAGGGATTTCTTCTTTGTGTAGAGGACTCATGGTGTTGGTTACCCATGTAGCACTTAGCATAATAATGTGTGTGTAATGAGTGTCTGTCAAATGTAGAAGCTGATCCCAAGTGTGGAAAAACAAGACCATTATAGTAGCATTTTAAAAATACAATAATGTAGGAAGAGAAAGAATAAATGGGCTGATAATTTTAGACATGGTGGTCTGGTAGGCTTGGGTAGGTGATGTGAAGAGGAAAGGTGCTAAGCATGGAGAAGGATTCTGGGCTGGAGGAACAGCCTGAGCAAAGGTCCTGAGGCAGTCAGGAAAGCTTTAGCTTGTTAGAGAAAACTAAATGAAAGCCCAGGCAGCTGGGTTCTAGCAAGCAAGGGAGAAATATAGTAGGAGAGGAGGTTGGAGAAAAGGCCAAGTCTTGCAGGATTTTATTTTATTCCAAGGACAGTGTGAAGCCACTGAAGGATTTTAACTGGGAAACTGACATCTTGTTCACTTTTTTCATTTTTTTTAGTTGAGGTTTAGCCTACAGTAGAGTAGACTCTACTCTAGTTGAGGTTTTAGTTGAGGTTTAGCTCTACAGTAGAGTGTATAAATCTGAACACCCCTCAAAGTTTTGTGTATATATACACATGTCCATATTAAATTACAGACCATTTCCATCACTGCTGCTATGTCAAAAATATATTGAAGAGTGTGCCAATGGGAAAATTAGTTAGAAATGTTTTGAATGCATTTAGTAGAGAGATGACAGCAGCCTGTAGGAGTGTGGGTGGTAGTCAAGATGGGGAGAAGTGAAGAGATCTAAAATGAATCTAAGATAGAATTGATATGGTTAATTAGCAGGATGAATGTGAGCAGTGAGGAAAAAATGCTTCCTCAGTTTGGAGCTTGAGCAGCGTGGTGGACAGTGATGCCAGCTGCAGAAATGGAGAAGGCTGGAGTAAGAAGGACAGGTGTTTTTGGAGAGGGGACAATTGAGGATTCCATTCTGTGCATGTTTTCAATACTAGTGAACCCTGCAAATAGAGATGCCAAATAGAAAGTACTGGCGCAGGGATGCCTGGGTGGCTCAGTGTTTGAGAGTCTACTTTTGGCTCAGGGCATGATCCTGGGGTCCTGGGATTGAGTCTCACATCAGGCTCTCTGTGGGAAGCCTGCTTCTCCCTCTGCCTATGTCTCTGCCTCTCTCTGTGTTTCTCATGAATAAATAAAGAAAATATTTAAAAAGAAAGGACTGGCCCAAAGATACAAATGTGGACATCATCAGCAGGAATGGGTAGGATCACCTAAGAAAATGGGGGGGGGGGAGACTTTTCAGAACCAAGGTTAAAGAAATTCTAATATTTTAAATCAGATGGTGGAGAATGGACCTACCAAGAAGGAGAAATCTGAGAAATCAGAAGAGGGTGGTGCTATGGAAGCCAAGAGGAGAGAGAGTGGTCTGGTCTGCTGTACACCATCTTGGGGAGAGTGTTACAAGGAGACATGGACGTCCACTGCATTTGGTGACATGTAGGTCATAGTGACCTTGAGAAGTCAATTCTCTGGAGCAAGGCAGGCATCAGGCAGTTTTAAGCAGATAGAAGAGGGAGTGGAGGTAGTCGGTAGAGACAGCTTTTCAGATGGTATTGAGACAAGAGGAGGAATTTATTTATTTATTTATTTTTAAATTTTTATTTATTTTTTATTTATTTATGATAGCCACACAGAGAGAGAGAGGCAGAGACATAGGCAGAGGGAGAAGCAGGCTCCATGCATCGGGAGCCCGACGTGGGATTTGATCCCGGGTCTCCAGGATCACGCCCTGGGCCAAAGGCAGGCGCCAAACCGCTGCGCCACCCAGGGATCCCAAGAGGAGGAATTTAGTGCTGAAAGAGAACAGAGACATGGGATGGTAGCCAGTGTCACTTGGTATGCAGATATTTAAGATGTGCTCAGTTGTTTGCTTATGGGAATTCTGCAGAATAGACTGAGATAATACGTCAGAAGGTAGAAAAAAGATCCAAGATCTTGAGGAGGTAGGAGGTGGGGGCGTTGGATTCAGAGCAGAAGTAGAAGAGAGGATGTGTACAAACACAGGTGTAGAGATTTCATGGTGAAAGTTTGAGGAAGTCAGTACCTTTTTCTTTTTCTTTTAAAAGGAAGCCAGTGAGCGTAGAAGAGGAATGTGAGAGGGTTGACAATATGAGGTCATTGTCTAAGGGGGTAGGAGAGTGAGACTTGGATCCCTGTAGACAGATGGCTCATCAGCAATGAGTGCCTGTTCAGTGGGCAATTACCAACCAATAGCAAGGCCAGTCTTGCTGTGTGACCTTCTCTGGCCACTGGTATCTGCTCCAAGCTAGGAGGGAGAGAGGAGCCAGAGAGCAACTCCATGGTGAGTGGAGCCATCCAGGCCAGCCAGGAAGGACAGGGGATGAGAGGGGGAAGGACATTATAGGGTTCATAGATATAGAAGAGGTCAGGCCTGTAAACTGAGTTTCAAAGAAGGATTTTCTCTCTCCAGCATGTCCCAGAATTAGTTCACAGATGAGGGCACATGCCTAGGAAGCAGTGGTGGCACTCAGTGACCCCTCCTTAAAGTCTACCTGCTCAGATTTAGGTTGTCAGCAGATCATAAAGCAGCCTTCTATGAAATGATCTGGGATTGATCTGCTCCACTTGGGAGACACCCATGTCCTCCCCCCATTCTCTCCAGTTGTTTCTTATGGGATTCTGTACCACCAACCCCAGGCTCTCTACGGGGATGGAGAGGCTGCTGTTCAGGTGTGTAACTAGAAGTGGATTGTCTGGGCACTGAAGGCAATCTAGTGGCTGTTTGCTCAGACCTGGGCTTCTCTGCTAGGTTCCTGCTGTCCTGGGGATTCAGGACAAGCATCCTAGGGCAGGTTCGGGCATCCCCCCAAACCCAACTAGGGTTTGAACAAATGCTGGCTTAGTGACACAAGCCTCTTCTTGCCCATGGTTGTCCTGGGGAGTTGTCAATCTGGCTGACTCAAGGGGTGAGTGAGGATCCCCCTCTCTCTACTACCCTCTGAGAGTTGACTGTGCTCAGGGATCTGAGAGAGTCCTGATGTGTCTGGCTCTTCCTAGACTCCTGCCCCAAGCACTGGGATCTGGCTTAGTCTAGAGAAAAAGCTGGCTTCCTCCCCATATTGTCCCCCATCATAGGTACTAGGCTTGACTTCTGGGCCCAGCAGATTCAGATACTTCTCCTCAACTGCCTAAAATGAATTTAGATAGAGGACCTAACAGGAAGAGAGCTATTAACATAGTTAACTACATTATGATATGAACTGGGAATGGTAGACAGGGAGGAACCCGGGAAGGCCTGTTTGATCAAAGTTCTCCATGCCCTACTATTTCAGTGGCCCACACATTTGTTTACTGAACATCTGCTCTTTTTCATCTTCCTGTGAATTTCATTCCTTCCTTTTATTTTATTTATTTTTTTAAAGATTTTTATTTATTCATGAGAGAGAAAGAAAGAGACAGAGACACAGGTAGAGGGAGAAGCATGCTCCATGCAGGGAACCCTACATGGGATTCCATCCCGATCCTGGGTCCCCAGGATCACGTCCTGGGCTAAGGCAGTGCTAAACCGCTGAGCCCCCCGGGCTGCCTTCATTCCTTCCTTTTAAAGTCCCAGACTCCTATTCTCTTCTCTTCAGATCAGAAAGGTATATACACCTCATTTTGCTTGATTGTCTTTAGAATTTACATGTCTGTGTGGATTCCCCTTAAATATGAAATGAAATTTGATTTTTTTTTTCTTGTTGTCCTATCTCATGTCAACTGATTTATTTAGTCCAGTCAGAGGGACCTTGAAGGGGAGAGAAAATTTTCCTTCCCCAACAGAATAGATATGATATTGGGACAAAGTGGCTCTATCTGTTGTAGCCATAGCCAGGCCTGTGACAACCTGCCCTATTCTGATACCCAGGTCACTGGAAGAGTTAACAGTTTCTTGGTCTGAGTGGTTTGGGCTTTCATGCCAGGGAGGCTTGAGTCCACTCCCTGCCCTACCACTTATAAGTTGTAAGAGCTCAGGTAGGTTGCCTTACCCCTCTGAGTCTATTTTCTCCTACAAATATAATCATACTGAATTTTCAGGGTTGGTGAAAAGATCAAAGGAAATAGGCTTGTAAGATGCCTAATCAGTGTCTGTACATAGTAGGTGCTCAACAAATGTTCACTCCTTATCTGGGCAGAGCACAAGCTAGCACCGACCTACCCAGAGGAAGCAAGGCTTTTTCCTCCTTCTCACCCTCAGCACCATTTCCAACCTGCTGGCTTCTTCTAACATTGGGTTTAGTCTTCAATTTGGAAATCCTTGCTATGGCTTGGCCTTCAGACTGAATAGGGAGAGGCCATATGTAGGGTGCTTGAAATTTGAGGAGCATTACAGAAACCATCCCTCTTTCATTGGGGAAACCCTCTTGCATGCGGGTGTAGCGGAAGGAAGGGTATTGCCTATGCCTCACCTCCTACACTGGAGACAGACAGGGTGAGGTCCTACCCAGAACTCTGAATCTGGAAGGGAAAGTAAAGTTGAAGGGAGAGTCACAATCATTTTAGGGCAATTGCACCCAGCACCTGGAACCCCTGGGGTACCTGCCCATTTCCTAATCTGGGTCTTTTGTTTCCTGCTGATTCTGTGGGCACCTCCTGTCATTTCAACAAGTCCCCTTTCCACATGGGATAGTTTCTATTGCTTACAAGTAAGAATACTAAATGTTTATCTCAGATCGGTCCAGGGAGACTTGAAAGGGCATTGCAATGGTAGTAGTTGCTAGAATGGTGGGAGAGAGGTGGCTAGTAAAGCCTTTGGCACAGCCTTAGTACTATCCTGTCCTCCCTGCAACTGGGTAGTGGGTGGTTAATTGGGGCATTTACATCATTTGTTTGTTTTGGTTTTGTAAGGGAGGAAAAATAACTTTTCCTCTACCTTTCTAGATTCTTGCTTAAGACCCCCATATAATAAAAAAAAATTGACAAGAGAAAAACAGAAATTAAATAACAAGTATACCTCCTGTACATATAGGATATACCCGGGAAAACTGAGTAATTCCCTAAAATGGGCCAAGCCACCACCTTAAATACCAGCTCCAGCTAAAGACAAAAGAAATGAGGAGTACCTGGGTGGCTTAGTCAGTTAAGCATTGGACTTTGGCTCAGGTCATAGTCTCAGGGTCCTGGGCATCAGGCCCCCTGATGAGCAGGGAGCCTTGCTTTCCCTCTGCCCCTCCTCCTGCTTGTGCGCTCTCTCTCTCTCTCTCTCTCTCTCTCTCTCTCTCAAATAAATAAAATCTTTATAGAAAAAAACCCAAAAGAAATATATGGGGCAGAGGGCAGGAGCCAGACCACTTATGGAAGGTTACCCAGAAAAGCACAGTAAATAAGGGTATGTATGCAAATTTAAGCTGGTACCTTCCCCATTGATTAGAGTTTCTATAGATTTAGAATCCTCTTCTTTTTCTAGGACAGAGAGGACAACCTTACAAATGTAGATTTCCTGGCTCTCTGTTCCTCCCTTTTTGACAGACAGCAGCATCTTCTGGTGCAGTGACAGCCACGTCCTAGAGACATGATGGTAAAGGTCAGAATAAACAGATTTACTCATATTGGGTGTCTGGTCACCAGGGCTGCTTTTGACTCTGGTAAAATAGATTTAGTTATTTTTTTAAGTTTGGGCATGGAGCCCAATGCAGGGCTTAAACTCACGACCCGGAGATTAAGACCTGGGCTGAGATCAAGAGTCCAACACTTAACTGACTGAGCCACCCAGACACCCTGACACTGATAAAGTGGATATTGTTGCCATAAAGAACCCCTTCATGACCTCAACTACATGATCTACATGGCATAGTCAAGGCTGAGAATAGGATATACTTATCAACAAAAAGTCCGTCTACCAGGAGCCAGATCCCTCCAACATCAAATGGGGGTGATACTGGTACTGAGTATGTTTGAAGTCCACTGGGATCTTTACCACCACAAGGATGCTGGGGCTCACTTGAAGGGTGGAGCAAGAGGGTCATCATTTCTGCCTGTCTGCTGATGCCCCATGTTTCTGATGGGCAAGAACCATGAGAAGTATGACAACTCCCTCAAGATTGTCAGCAATGCCTCCGCAACAACTGCTTGACTACTGTGGCCAAGGTCATCCATTACAACCTTGACACCATGGAGGGACTTGTGAACACAGTCTGTGCCATCACTGCCACCCAGAAGACCATGGATGGCTCCTCTGGGAAGCTGTGGCATGATGGCCAAGGGGCTGCCCAGAATATCATTCCTGCTTCTACTGGTGCCTCCAGGGCTTTAGGCAAAGTCATCCCTGAGCTGAATGGGAAGCTCACTGGCATGGACTAATATGTCCCCACCCACAGTGTGTTAGTCATAGATCTGATCAACTATCTAGAAAATGCTGCCAAATACAATGACATCAAGAAGATGGTGAAGCTGGCATCAGAGGGCCCCTTCAAGGGTATTCTGAGGTTTGGTGAGGACCAGGTTGTTTCCTGTGACTTTAACAGTGATGTCTACTCTTCCACCCTCAATGCTGGGGCTGGCACTGCCCTCAGTGACCACTGTATCAAGCTCATTTCCCAGGATGATGGTGAATTTGGCTGCAGCAAGAAAGTGGTGGACCTTATGGTCTACATGGCCTCCAAGGAGTAAGAGCCCCAGGGAGAGCTCAAGGAAGAGCTCAAGGAAGAGCTCAAGGAAGAGGGAGGCTCTCAGCTGCTGGGGAGTCCTTAACCCAACTCATTCCCCAACATACTGAGAATCTCCTGACCTCTACATAGTTTCCATCCTAGAACCCCTGAAGATGGGGAGAAGTTTGGGGAGCCTGACCTTGCCATGTGCCATCAAGTATATTGTCCCCAGCCAACAAACAAAACAACCAAAAAACCCCCCCAAACTAATGGAGATTTCCCTTATAAATGTATGTTTCTTTTACAAAAGGGCAATTTCTAGTTTGTTTTCAGAGCTTCTCCTGTGTCTACTATTTCTTAAAAATATCAGCCTAGGGCAGCCCTGGTGGTGCAGTGGTTTAGTGCCTCCTGCAGCTGGGGGTGTGATCCTGGAGACCAGGGATTGAGTCCCACGTCAGGCTTCCTGCATGGAGCCTGCTTCTCCCTCTGCCTGTGTCTCTGCCCCCTCTCTCTCTGAATAAATAAATAAAGAAAAATAATCAACCTAAATTAATTTTTATGCCAAAGAGGCATATTCTGGGGATGACAAATTCTGCTCCCCTTTAGTCTTTTCCACTTGTGTTATAAACTCCCCAAGGTTAAAGTTTTCTTTTCTATCTCTCCTACAGAGTTATAAAATCCTAGATCTGTGTTGGGACACAGAATAGGCCACCCCAAGATGGGCTGCTTTGGCATGAAGATTATTTTGAGTTAAAGAGGCGGGGATCCCTGGGTGGCACAGCAGTTTGGCGCCTGCCTTTGGCCCAGAGCGTGATCCTGGAGACCCGGGATCGAATCCCATGTCGGGCATCCGGTGCATGGAGCCTGCTTCTCCCTCTGCCTGTGTCTCTGCCTCTCTCTCTCTCTGTGTGTGACTATCATAAATAAATAAAAATTAAAAAAAAAAACTGTTAAAGAGGCACCTGGGTGGCTCAGTGTTTGAGTATCTGCCTTTGACTCGGAATGATCTTGGGTCCTGGGGTTGAGTCCCCATTGGGCTCCCCATAGGGAGCCTGCTTCTCCCTCTGCCTGTGTCTTTGCCTCTCTCTGTGTGTCTCACAGGAATAAATGAATAAAATCTTTAAAAAGTAATCAAAACTGAATGGATTCAGGAAAAGTTCTTTACCTCCCCCTCAACTGTCTAAATTTACATTAGAAAGGAGTGCCTGTACCAGGAAGACAGCTATTAACAAAGATTTCTTTTTACCTAAGAAACTGGTTTGCATAACGGGGCAAACTCTGTGTTGTAAGCATCTTCTCCCACTTTCCAGCTGATGGCCTTGTCCGCTCTGTACACCCAGACCCGAACCTTCTTACATAAGACATGCACAGGAGAATGACACCTGTACCCCCCATGCCACCTGTCTTTGGAGTTTCATGTTTGTGTGGATTCCCCAGATACGGGAAACCACATTCGATTTTGTCCTGTTAATTTGTCTTGTGTAAATTTAATTCTTAGTCCAGCTAGAAGGATTCTGAAAAAAGGAAAATTTCTTTCTCCCTGACACCTGAAAGAGACCACAAGAGATCATGTAGTTTAGCTTCTTTTCTTTTTCTTCTTCTTTTTTAAATTCCAGTAGAATAAACATACAGTGTTATATTACAGATGATTCAGAGGCTACTTTTAGATAACCAATGTGAGCAATGGAAACCTGAAGTGAGGTAGAAGGGCCCACAGTGACCACTGGGGTGAATACAGACAGGCCCATTAGGAGACCCACCTCCAGGCACCTGCGTGTCTCAGTCAGTTAAGCATCTGCCTTTGGCTCAGGTCTTGATCCGGGAGTCCTGGGATCGAGCCGGGATCAGGCTTCCTGCTCAGTGGACACCCTGCTTCTCCCTCTGACTCGGCTGCTCCCCCTGCCTGTGTTCACTCTCTCTCTCTGTGTTAGATAAGTAAAGAAAATCTCAAGAAAAAAAAAAATGAAGATCCACTTCAAAATAGCCATAGGCCCAGGGCACCTGGGTGGCTCAGTTGGTTAAGTGTCCTACTCAGTTTTGGCTTCAGGTCATGATCTCAGGGTCATGTGATGAAGACCTGAGTAGTGCTCCTGCTCAGCAGGGAGTCAGCTTGAAGAGTCTCTCCCTCTGCCCCACCCCCTCAAAGAAATGAATACATTAAAAAAAGCAGCCATAAGCCCTAGCTGACCAATGGGCTATTTATACCCACACACAGGTACCAAAAAAGGAAAATATCCTTGGTTCCCAAACTTCCTCTCCTTCCCCCTTAACTGCAGCCCCCACCGCAGTCCTGCTTGGGCTCTCTTGTGGTGTATTCAATAAACTTCTGTCTCTGTTCTGCCTGGATCCCCAGCTCCACCTGGTCAGGTTACCCCACATTCCTCAGTTTATTCTCCCTATTTAAGAGTCTGTTTTACGGTTTGTGTCTTTTTTTCTTTGTTCATTTTTGTTGTTTCTTAAATTCCATCTCCGCGTGAAATCATATATTTGTCTTTCTCTGACTTATTTCACTTAGCATTATGCCTCCTGTGTTGTTGCAAATGGCAAGATTTCATCCCTTTTAATGGCTGAGTAATATTCATATATATATGTGATATGTATCACCTGAATATTTATACACACACACACACACACACATACCACAGCTTCTTTATCATGTGGTTTATCTTCTTATCTTATATCAAGGCTACCAAATGTCTAAACCACCCAAGACAAAAATAGCACTCCATTCTTCTCAGAGTATTTCCAAGAAATGGAAACACTTTTCCCCAATCACCCATTCTGTTGGTTCCTGCTTTGCTATAAGCCCATTTTCCTTAAACAGACTGAGCAGAAGGAATTTGGGACAGGCCTCTCCCCCACATGTGCCACTTTGGCATGTGGATTATTTTGAGGTGAAGGCAAATTGAGACCCTGTGGGCAAAGAGAAATTTGTCCCTCCCTTAACCACACAGAAGAATCTAACTTGGAGGGTCTTTCCAGTATAAGGATTGTTAGTAAAGATAATTTTTTAAAAGATATATTTATTTTAGAGAGGTAGAGAGCACAAGTGGGAGGCAGAGCAGAGGGAAAGGGAGAAACAGAATGTCAAGAAGATGCCATGCTGGGCATGGAACTTGATGTGGGGCTTGATCCCACAACCCTGACATCACAACCTGAGCCAAAACCAAAGTCAGACACCTAACTGACTGTACCACCCAGGTGCCACACAAAGATAAATTTTATTTGAATGATCCATCTGCATGGCCGGGCAGACATCTAATTACCAAACATCTCTTCTTCTTAGCATTCTGTGGATAACATTCCTTTCCTCTGAAATCCCAGGCCCCTATCCCCTTCTCCTTAGTTCGGAATGACATATATCTCATTTTGCCTGTCTTTGGAATTTCCATGACCATGTGGATTCCCTATATGTATTCTATTAAATTTGATTTTCTCCTATTAATGTCTTAATGTCAATTTGATTCTTAGTCCAGCTAGAAGGACCCTTGAAGGGACAGGAATCCTTGCTCCCTGTCAGAGCTTCTCCACGAAAGCACTCTAGAGGGTAGCAAAATCATCCCTCAGCTTTCCCTGTCCCTGTGTGTCAGTTGTGGGAAACCACAGCTGCTCATGCAGCAAGGCTCGTACCAAACAGGGGAGCTGTGAATGCATACACAGGCAATGTACATAGTGGGGAAGGTGATGGGCCAAGAGACCATGCCTGGGGACAGCAGCCACGTCTCACTTACTGATACTCCCAAATAATGTGGGCTGCATTTTGAGAGATCTTATGAATTTCCTGGAGAAATAGGTAGGTATAAGTGAAATTCTTGATTTTTAAAAATGTGGGCAACTAGTTTGATTTTTTTTTTTAACTGTAAATCAGAAAAAAAGCACCCTCCTCTGTGGGCTGCATGTGGCCTAGGGGTGACCAGTTTGCAAAGCCTGCATAGGTTGCCCAGGACATAATGTGCATCCTTTGGTCCCCAGTACTGACCTTAGATTGGTTGACTGGATCTCTGCCCTAAGCCCCAGGCCTTAGCTTGAAGGCCAAGGGGGAATGACCATCCAGCTCATGCCTCCTTCTAGACCAGGCTCACTGGACTCTGGAAAAAAGTCTGCCCTCAGAGCCCCAGCCTGTTTCCTTCCAGAGCCTGCGGGGACCTCCATCCTTCCAAGGAAGCCCATAACCCTGGGACCTCCATCCTTCCAAGGAAGCCATAACCCTGTTATGCCTGACAGATGGCAATAGGATGGCTGTTTGCTAAGTGAGGGCTGTGGAAGAATAACGTGAGTTCCCTTTGGTCCCTAGAGTACAGTGCAAACCGAAGGGGCAGGACAGCCAGCCGGGGTCCTGTGTTTTATGCTTGTCTCTGGCACAGCCACTGTTTGGGGTGGGCCTGCGTGATGAGGCTGTCTTGAGGGCTCTCGCGGACCCGCATTTACCGTGGGCCCCGCACTCCGCGTCATTTGAACCCTTACATCAGCTCTCAGCATGCCTACGAGTGGTGGCCCCACTTTACCGATGAGGAAACCGAGGCACAGAGAAATGAAGTAAGTTGTCCTCAGCTCTTGAGAGGCAGAAGTAGGATTGAAACCGCGGCGCAATCCGCAGCCCCACGGGCCGGCGGGCCGCCAGGGCTGGGGGTGGGCCAGGACCCTGCGGCCTCCCTCCCCGAGGCCTGGGGTTGGCTGGGGAGGGGGGCTGGGGGGAGGAGCGCCTCCTGGGTGGCTGGGTGGCTGGGTGGCGGGGTGGCGGGGTGGCGGGGTGGGGGCCTCCCTGCAGCCAGGCCTCCCGCGGCCCCAGCCCCCCGCCCGCCCCGGGGCCCGGCGGGGACGGCGGCGCCTGGCAGCGGGGGATTTGGATGCGCGGTGGATCCCCCCTCCCCCCGGGACTTTATCTCGACTCCTCGGGACAGCCCAGCCTCTTCCCGGCATGCCCCGCTGCGGGGCCGCCCGCCCGTCCCGCGCCCGGACTTTGCCATCGGGGGCGCAGGCGGCCGGAGCGCCCCGGTGCGTCCTGCGGCCGCGGCCTGAGGTGGGTGGGCCCCGCCGCGCCCTGGCGCCGCGGGAGCTGGGGGGTCCGGGCGCGCGGGGCCGGGGGGACGTCGGGGCCGCAGCCGGGGCCGGGGGGAGCCCGGCCGGCCCTCGGTGGGGTCGCCGCGCCCCGGGGCCGCCCGCTAGGCGGGGGGTGGGGTGGGGAGGGGTCGTGCCTCCAACCCGGGGGGGGGGGGCGGGCAGCGGGGGAGGAGGGGGGGACTTGGGGCTGCTTCATCCAGGTGGCCGTGGAGCGCAGGGGGGCGCGGTGGGCGGCCGGGCGCCCCCACCCACCCCTCCCGCGGAAACCCAGGCCTCCCCGCGCTCTGCACGGGCAGAGACAAAACCTCATCCCGAGACCCTCAGAGAAGAGTGAATACACAGAGGAGGGAAACACGCAGACACGCCCGCGGCGAACCAGGGAGGGAGAGAGAGAACTCGGGGAAAGCGCGTGTGTCCCCCCTCCCCGGGCGGAGCCGAAACAAAGCGGGTGGTCTCGGAGGCCGCGGCGCGGGGGAGGGGAAGGGAGACACGGCCGAGGGGGGAGGGTGTCCGGAGAGGAAGATGGAGACAAAGGGCCGAAGGAGTAGCCCTTTAGGAGGCACAGTGCCGAGAGACACACATCGGGAGAAACTGAGGCAGACCCTGAGAATTAGCTCCTGTCTCCCGCGGTGCGCCCCCCCCCCCCCCCCCGTAGATACAGAAATGAAAGACACAGACCTACCCAGCCTTCCGCCCTCCCGAGGAAGTGAGTTCCAGGTGGTAGAGTAGCTCCTCTGTGAAACCTTTGAGAAAGGCTCCTTGGCCCTTTGAGCCAGCCGAGTGTGCATATAGTCCACCTGGCAAGCTCCTACTCATCCTTCAAAACCAGCTCAAATATCCCCTGCCTGTAAGGAGGGCTTTCCCTAGAAAATGTCATGCAAGCGCAATTACCTCTTGTCTGTGTACTCTGTCATGTGGCATAGACACGGAGTGGAGCTGGGGGAGAGGGGGGCGACAAACGGCAAACACTTGTCCACTTGTCCACCTCTTCCTCCCTCCTCAAGATTTGGAGTCCGTGCCTCACTTATCTCGTCTTCGGAATCCTGCCTAGTGCTTGGTGTCTAGCAGATGAACAATAAATACTTCTCGAATGGGACACCCGGGGGCTCAGCGGTTTGGTGCCTGCCTTCAGCCAGGGGCATGATCCTGGGGTCCCGGGATGGAGTCCCACATCGGGCTCCCTGCGTAGAGCCTGCTTCTCCCTCTGCCTGTGTCTCTGCCTCTTTCTTTGTGTCTCTCATGAATAAATAAATAAAATCTTAAAAAAAAAAAACTTATCGGGGATCCCTGGGTGGCTCAGCGGTTTGGCGCCTGCCTTTGGCCCAGGGAGCGATCCTGGAGTCTTGGGATCGAGTCCCACGTCGGGCCCCGGGCATGGCGCCTGCTCCTCCTCCTCCTGTGTCTCTGCCTCTTTCTCTCTCTCTCTCTGTGTGTCTATCATAAATAAAAATAAGTAAATAAATCTTTAAAAAAATACTTATCGAATGATAACCAGGAACATGTGGACCCTAGGAGACATGTAGTATAGAATAAGTCCTGCATCATCCTGGGGTCATAGGAACTAGATCAAAGCCCCTCTTCTGTAGGTGGAGAAATTAAAGCCCAGACTGGGGAAGAGACTTGCTCAAAGGCACACAAGTAGGAGACTGCAATGAACACATACTTCTCGGAGGTGCCCTTGTTCTTCTGCTGGAGTCTAAAATAGGTGTGAAAGAACATCCTCATCGAAAACAGTCAATAGCCAAAGGACACTTTAACATCAGTTATAAGTTTCCAAAACTGAAACTGACCATCAAATCCCTTTGCAGAATTTTTAGAACCTTCTTCCCTCTGTAGGAAGACAAAGGGAGGTGAATGCTCATCTCAGTTTCAGTGGATGGGTTCTGCTTTCTGACCACAGAAACCCCAACAAATTACTTAACCTCTGTGAACCTCAGTTTTCTCAACTGTAAAATGGGGGTACTAATACCTACCACAGGATTGTGAGAAGAGTTAACATACTCTGGCACAGAGTAGATTCGAGTAACCGCAATCCTGCCCTTCTTAGGAGAATATTCTTTCATGCACTTGGTGGAGGTGTGAAACAATAGGGCTAGTTAAAATGCTTCCTTTTGTCTAGATTTAAAAAGCCATCCTGGTTCAGCAGGTGGCAAACTCTTACAAAAGGCAAATTTGGGGCAGGACATAAAATGCATCTTGATTCTGTTCAGGCCCTCAGGTCTCTGCAAGTGACTTGGGGGAACCTGGCTCTCTGTGCTCCCCCCCACACACACACAGCAGGTAAGACCCCCCCCCCCCCTACTGCCCCACTCTCTTTACCAAGGTCTGCTCTGTCCTTTTGTCTTCTAAGATTTAGCCCATGCTGGGGATGTGACAGGAACGGAGAGAGCCACCCTGAAGCATGGAGACTGTGGTGATTGTCGCCATAGGTGTGCTGGCCACCATCTTCCTGGCCTCGTTTGCAGCCTTGGTGGTGGTTTGCAGGCAGCGCTACTGCCGGCCTCGAGACCTGTTGCAGCGCTATGATTCCAAGTGAGTGGATCCAAGGAGGGCCAGGAGGGGAAGTGGGCTCTGCCGGGGGCTCCAGCAACAGAAAAAGAGAGGAGCCCAAGAAGTTCTGTACTGGGCAACTCTCACTCAGCTTTTTGTGTCTAAAATGGTACTTTCGGGGTGCCTGGGTGGCTCAGTGGTTGAGCATCTGCCTTCAGCTCAGGACGTGATCCTGGGGTCCTGGGATCAAGAGCCACATGGGGCTCCCCACAGGGAGCCTACTTCTCCCTCTGCCTCTCTCTGTGTCTCTTGTGAGTAAATAAATAAAATCTTAAAAAAAAAAAAAGAAATAAGAAATAAAATGGTGCTTTCAGAGAGAGAGATCTGGAGCCTGAGCAATGTCCTGAGCCTTCTCTGACTCTGAGACTGCACTAAGGGTAAAGTGGCCTGAACTGTTCACCTAGCACAAAGGTGTGGCCATCTAACCGGAACTAGCCACTTCACCTGGCATTTGAATAAGCCCAACCTCTTTCCAGCCAAACTCCTAGGAATGGAAATCCTAGGCCTGTACTCCAACCACACACATGGAAGCAGCAGATACTCAATTTTGTGAAATCCCAGCATGGCACTCTCTCTTTCTTTGCACAGATTTCTTCATGATGCATTTTATGCACGACAGATTTTATGAACAAGATCCTATTTTCCGTTTAAGAATGTTTTACTTGATAGACTTGTAAGGGACATGGCAATTAACCCTTAGTTCCTCTTATCCCTCTATCTGAATCCTATCAGCGTCTCTGTCAAGTGGTGAATAATTTGTAAATGGCTGTTTATATGACCCAGAAAAGCTATGCTATTAAACAGCAGGTTATGGCATCTTATATTGTAAAGAACCCCGTTGTAAAGTAGGTGTTGTTGCTTCTCCCACTTCTCCACTAGAATGAGGAGGGAATGGAGTTGATGTGGGCAGACCAGGGCCCTTCCTGAGAGTGATTCTCCAGACGAGGTAGGTTTGGATAATAGGAACTTCAGCTTCTCTGTATAAGGTAGGCTTGAAGGGAAAATAAGTTATTTGTTGTTGTTTTAAGTAGGCTCCATGGTGGGCATGGGGCCCAATGTGGGACTTGAACTCACCACCCTGAGATCAAGAGTTGAGCTGAGATCAAGAGTCGGATGCTTAACCGGCTGAGCCACCTAGTCACCCCAAAGGGAAAAGAAGTTTGAAAAGGATGCTATTTTATGCAGAAGGAATAGCCCTGTCTAATACATGTCTATATTTATGGTTATGCCTCTGCTATTTCTCTTAGCGCTCATCTCGTTCTGCTTCACTTTTCTTCTTAAGCACTGCTACCTGCCTCCTTGACTCACCTCTAGCCGTGTGTCCAGCCCGCACCTGCCGTACCTAGGGTTAGGTTTGGATCCAGGACAAGAGGTCAATGCTTTAACTTACTCACTTCCTACACTCTGTTGGGGGATATGTGGGCCTCAGTGAGGAGAGGTTCAGCAACAGTCACCCATCATGAAACCACTCTCCTGGGCTTTTCCTTCCAGGCCCATCGTGGACCTCATTGGTGCCATGGAGACCCAGTCGGAGCCATCTGAGTTAGAACTGGACGATGTGGTCATCACCAATCCCCACATCGAAGCCATTCTAGAGAATGAAGACTGGATTGAAGATGCCTCGTAAGGCCTTTGGGACTGTTTGCTTCCTGCAGTCCCCCTAGGATGGCAAATGGGGCTTCTGGGTGCTCTTCTCTGGCTTCCTTTGCCACGGCACTACTGTGTGTCTAGGAGCACTGTGCCAACTGATCTTTTTTTCCCTGCCTGCAGTATGGGAGGCAGGAGATCAGATTATGATATGACAGTGTTTGTCTCCCTCCTCCCCCATTTAGTAGGCCTAAATACCAAAGCCCATAGATGTATGGCAAAAGTTGTTACAAAGTCACCCTGATGTGCTTGGATTATCCTTAGGGTGCCTGTAAACTTGACACTCAGGCTCCAGAGATGAAGCCTTCGTCTTCGGGGTCCTTCAGGGATCTCTCCACCCAGCAGGACCCTCTACATGTTGGGCTCTATCCAGCAGGAGCCTCTACATGGGTCCATGCTCTTATTGTTCATGGGGCAGATGTGTGGGGGGCATTATGTGTAGGACCCTGGGCCAGTTACTGCAGATATTAAACTGGTGAGAGGGACAGAATTCTACTAAATACAGTATCTCCAAAGCCATAGCATGTCTCTGCACATGGTGCCGTGGACACACAGAGTTGGCAATCTCTAGAGCTGCCCGGGATGGGGAGGTGGGGGTGACTTTCATGAAGTCTACCACAGAGTGGGTGCCTTTACACCTGAGTCTTGGAAGATGAGGTGTTCACCAGGTTGAGAGTAAGGGGAAGGACACATGAGCTGGAGGGAACAGTGTCAGAAGCTCAGAGTTCTAAGAAAGCATGTCTTGACAGGTGAGCACCACCTGGAAGAGTCAGCTGGATGTGGGAGGGGGAAAGTAAAGGAAAGAAGGTGCCTCCTGATGTAGCTCGTGGACTTGTCCAGTTTAATCTGGAGGCATTCCTGCTCTCGGTGGTGTCCAGGTGGGTCAGCGCTAGATCAGGGGCAGAGCTGGCAACAGGAGTGAGCTGGACCTTGGCAAGGAAGCACTGACAAATTCTTCCTGTCTCCCCAGAGGTCTCATGTCCCACTGCATTGCCATCTTGAAGGTAATACTTTTTGATTTCCTATGACATAAGGCGGGGGTGGGGGTGTGTGTCATCAAAGCACCCTTGTACACAGACTGTTGAAAGCGATCTTTCTAGGAAGGGCACTGAACCCATGCGAGAGGCCTTTTTAAAACGTGCCTGACACTTGAAATTTCTGCTGTTTCTACTCCCTCCTGGATGGCCTGTTATACTTTCGTGCTCTCATGACCCTCTCAAAGGTTTTATTTTTACCCGGTCCTCCTAATATGGTGACCACATAGGTGGTCGCCGACTGGGGAGGTCTCTGTGGCTGCTGAGGGGGAGCGGGGCTCCGCACCTTTTCCTTGGGCCCTTTCTTTCATTAATAGAGCTTGGCCCTTTGTTCAATGAGTCAAGTTCCGTGTCTGGATTTCTCCTGTTGCTAGAAAGTCCTTTACTGGTCCTCTCTGGCTGGGACAGTAATTAGCCAAATGAGACAATCGGTGTTGAAAAATCCAAACCGTGAACACTTGAAGGCAGACTGTTTTTCTTCTAAATCCTGCCGCCTCCATGATTGGATGGAAAAATTGCATCCGATTTGCATTTTTGCTAGATTTTGTGGTTTGGGGTAATTTTTATAATTTTATCATTTGTTTTTAAATTCTTGCCTGATAGAATAATAATAGTAGTGAAATATTGGTCAATTGCAGATATTATTGAGTGCTTCATCTCAGTAACCTAGGAAACTACAAATTTTTCTTTTTGTCCAGAAAGACATTTTTATCTTTTCTTCAATGTCATTCAATACAACATATTAAAAAGTCTCTCGGGGTGCCTGGGTAGCTCAGTCAGTTGAGTGTCTGACTCTTGATCTCAGCTCAGGTCTTGATCTCAAGTTTGTGAGTTCAAGCCCCACATTGGGCTCCAGGCTGAGTATGGGACCTACTTAACTAAACAAACAAACACACAAATAAAAATAAAAGCTAAGAAGTCTTTCATCCCACCTCTCCTTTAGCTGCCTCTCTTGGGAAGCAAAGGAGTGCCTAGTAGGAAATTGTTGCCATAGAGTCCGGGATTACTTAATTTCAAGAAGCTCTTTTGGTGTAGGTATGGTTTCAGATAGATAGGTCTAATGACCAGAGCAATAATGCCATATTCCACTTCCAACTCCCAACGAGGATGTGTTCCAGCGCTGGGTTTTGGCCCTGCCCTTGCCTATTGGAGGGAGAGGGTAAATTACATGAGGGGAAGGATAAGTCAGCAGGAAGGAGTCCTACTGGACTGGAACCAATAGCCCATCCTGAGAGTCTGCCATCAAAGGAGAGACCCTGGGATCTGACGTCCCTATTGCTTGGCCACCTGCCCTTGAGTCCCTGTGGCCTCAGCTCTCTCTTGGCCTTCTTTCTGGCCTCCTTTCCAGCACCAAGTTAAAGCAGGGCAATGGAACTTATTTGCCAGGGATGGAAGCACATCCAGGTTTTAACATTGAGGGGGTGTGTGGAAGGGGAGAAACCAAACTTTTGGGGTGATCAGCACTGTTGATGGAGGATGACAAAGGCCTTGTGTTGTAGTCTTGCCTTTTTCCTGCCTTTTTCGAAGACCCTTTCACCATCATCCTGTTGACAAACTTGCTAAATCACTCTAGAAAATTGTTGAACTAAGTGCCAGTTCTGGAGGTTATGCTTCAAGGGAACAGTTGCCCCTTGTCCAGCTGTTTCTGAGGGTTCCCCACTGGAAAGATTTTGCCTTCTGGAAGACTAAACTGTGAGGTGAAAGGATAGAAAGAGAAAGTAGGTTTTTCCCCCAAACGAGAAGGTGAAGTTAGAGCACATGGTTTTTCTTAGACAGATTATTTCAGCTTAGACTTCTCTAAGCCGAAACCCTGATTCTGATCTGAGGTTCCCACCTCCTCCCCTCACCCGGCCACATTCTTGGCTTTTGCCTCTTCCATCCCTCATCTCTGTGTGCTTTTCACCTCAGCTCGCTCACTAGTTTAGGGGCTCCCGGGTGTGGGATGGAACCCCAGGCAGGAGTCATGTTTGTTTGTGGGTGTGGCAGGTGCTCTTGGGGAACCAGGGCACCCCTTATCACCTCTCTCCTCCCTGTGGTGTTAGATATGTCACACTCTGACAGAAAAACTTGTTGCCATGACAATGGGCTCCGGGGCCAAGATGAAGACTTCAGCCAGTGTTGGTGACATCATCGTGGTAGCCAAGCGGATCAGCCCGAGGTGAGCTGGTGGGCCTTGGGGTCCCCACACTCCAGAGGGGACAGGAAGCTGAGGGAGCAGAAACTGCACAGCCAACTTTAATTACTTGTATCCCAGACATTTCTTTAAGCTTTTATTTATTTATTCATGAGAGACACAGAGAGAGACAGAGGCATAGGCAGAGGGAGAAGCAGGCTCCATGCAGGGAGCCCGATGCGGGACTCGATCCCCAGACCTGAGATCACTCCCTGAGCTGAAGGCAGATGCTTAACTGCTGAGCCACCCAGGTGTCCCTGTATTTATAGAGCATCTGGGAGGGTTTAGATACTAAGAGACCAAGCCAAGGTGGTCTCACACAGTTCCCCCCCCCCCCCACCTCCCACAGGCCCCCTCTGGTCTGCTTTTTGGGGAATTCTAGCATGAGACTAGTGCTGAATCTTCTAATCCATTCTGCAGATCCTACTGTGGCTGCTTCCTCTCAGCCCCATACCATCTAGGGCCACCTTCCTTCCCTCCGTCCCAGGCTGTGGGCCAGTAAGCACATTTCCCACTGGTGTCCACACCCCTATTTGCAGTGGCCTGCTGGCTATGCCCTGCCCAGCCCTATTTATACTCCTTGCCACTTCCCTGTCACCCACTTATCCAGCCATAGCCCAGCCAGTGTCCTCCGGGACTGGGTGGGGGAGGGAGGCAAAGCCATACTTCATTCAGATCTCCCAAATTCCAGGCTGTCTGCAAAATCCCATGTAGGAGGCAACCAGCAGGATTGCAGTCAACAACTACACCCCCTCATTTTGGGCTTGACTTTGTGGAAAAATATAAAGCCCTTTTCTTAGGGAGAAGGGTGGTACTGAGTTTGTGCTGCCATCTGGTGACCGGTATGTGGATGTGCCTGAGTCGGGAGTTGCCCTCCTCTAGGAGGGACTTCTTAATTAGCCAGACAGCCTTACTGTCAGGACCATGCCTCCACGTCCCTGGTGGGAGTGTTGGCATCCCTGTGAGTTCCAGGGGCTCTCGATCTCTTGGTTGCATGGCCTCAGGTAGATCATGAGGAACCAGCCCTCTGAAGGAATATGAAAGAATTGGTGCCCTTGAACTCTGTCCAGGGAGTTCAGTGAGTTGAGAAAGTGGGAGGGAGATAATCCGGGCTGGGTGAGGGAGGCAGGGAACTCAGCCCAGAACAGTTCTTGGCTTTCTCTGGAGCTGTCCCGGGTGGGTGTAACTACAGGACTTGTATCAGCCTGGCTGGAGGATCCTCCAGCCCAGGCTCCACACAAGCACCAGGCGCTCCTCTAGCCACCCATTGTTGGTAGAGACTCTGCACCGCTTGTATCTGCTGGACCTTCATCATACTTCCAGGCCCTGCTAAGAGCCACCCTGGGGTTGGTGAAGTTCATGTGATAACTGGTTGTAAGGAGGGGTAGGAGGAGGAAAGAGGTTGAGATTTCTGGGGAGGAACGAAGTCCTCCGTGATGAGGATTAGCTGTGCTCTGAGAGGGAGGGTTTAGCACTGTAGCACTGCTCAGAGGACACCCCTAACCTGGTGCCCTCTGGCCCGTCCTACCAAGCCCCTTGGACTACTTCCCGAATGTTTCCTGCCATAATTCAGTCAGTGTCCTTGCTTTATCTTTTTGCCTTTACACTTTTTTCTCCTTCTGGCTGTTTTTTTGTCACCATTGTTTTTCTTGCTCTATTTATTCCACATAGTGTGTTGATAGAATATTAGTTTTGAGATGAGTGGCTTCAGCTTCAGGGCACTCCAGAGAAAGGGACCAGCAAAAATAGCAGCCCATGTTCCTCAGCATGTCCTCACCAGCCCCTCAGCCCTGAGACAAGAACATTGGAGAGCATCTATTTTCAAGTGCTTTTTCAAATCAAACAATACATCATTATTCTTTCTTCCTAACTATCAAGTGGTCCAGGAGCAAGGATTTGGATGAAAATCTTGAACCATGCAAATCAGAATGAACAGTAATTCCTTTCTGAACTTGGTTTTAGGGCAGCCTGGGTGGCTCAGTAGTTTAGCGTCACCTTCTGCCCAGGGTGTGATCCTGGAGGCCTGGGATCGAGTCCCACGTCAAGCTCCCTGCATGGAGCCTGCTTCTCCCTCTGCCTGTCTCTCTGCTGCTCTCTCTCTCTCTGTCTCTCATGAATAAATAACTAAAATCTTGAACTTAGTTTTAAAAAAATAAACACAAATTGTACCCTAATGTAAAAGAGGAAATCCAATGGAGCAGTTTGAACCCAAATTAAATTTGTAGGGTTTTTTTTTAAGCATTCTATATAAGTATGTTGCACTATTTTTTAAACACAACAGTAATAAATACTTATAAAAGTCAAAACATTGCAGAAATAGATTATCTGGAAAGTGAAGGAACCCCTAATTCCCCCTCATCCCAATCCCTTGAGGTGACACTAGTGAATGGTGAGTGTTTCTGCATGCTATCCTGCTCCTGCATGCTTATTTATTTTCATGCAAACGGATCGCTCAAACTTTATATAGTGTTCAGCAGCTTGCCTATTTAATTTAGTAGTGTATCTTGAACACCATTCCAGATTGTGTGAACTTATACTTTTTAAACTATGGAGAATTAAAACCAGAAAACAAAATATTCTTTAAGCTGAACCAGAAGTCTTTCTGTTTCAGTCTGTCTGAGGATGCAAAAGCAGTTAGAGAAAGAATCACCAAAGGTTGGGGCTTGACTATCAGGAGAGAAGAATTGGGACAAGGAAAGATAGGAAGGGAAGAAGGAGAAGAGGACAGAAGGAAAGCAAGGTACTGAAAACCTTTTGCCTCCCCACAGAGTGGATGATGTGGTGAGATCGATGTACCCTCCATTGGATCCCAAGCTCCTGGATGCCCGGTGAGCGGGGTGGGGGCCTTTTGGCTTAGGCTGGAAGCTCATTGTTTTATCACATCTGTGAGGTCCACATTTGTCGTGGAGAGGGCTGTTTTGCTGGGCTCCCAGGGCTGCCTGGCCTTTGGGCACCAAAGATTTTGAATTTTTATAACTAAACATCTGGCCTATATGCACTTTCCTTCCTTCCCTTTCCCCCACGGGCTACCCTGCTCTTTGGATCCCGGAAGCAGACACACCCTAGCTGTGAGTGCTGCCCAGTAGGTGGGTGGGGCAGGTGGTAAGCAGGGCAAGGGGAAGGGAAGGGACCAGTCAGCTCAAGCTGTGCTCACCTTTCACAGGACATACCCAAGACCCCCTTGCGTGATCCTCCCCTAGTACACTGAGCACACTTAGGCTTTTGAAATTAGATTCCTCCACCAGATGCAAACCCATTAAAAAAACCAGATTCTTTTGTCTCTTGGACTTACATGACCATTTCATAGAGCTGTTGTGTGATGATTGTCAGATAGACAGGGGCTCCCAGTGCTTCGGTGCTTCCAGTCAGACAGTCCTGCTCCTATTACTGTCCAGCTGTGTCCACAGGCTAGTACTGGTGTAATACGTTCCCAAATGCATCATCATGCACACTCACTATATAAATGATACTCTACAGTGAATCTCCCCATACTGGGAAAAAACTCCACTCCTCCTCAATTTGGTTTTCAATTACATTTTGTTTTTAGAGAGGTATAAACCAGCCCAGGGCCTCATTGATTCAAAATCCACAAGGGATGCCCCAGCCAGGGCATATCTAGGCTTCCCATCTATAAGTGGACAGCAGTTGGGGATGTGCTCATCCAGTTGACTAGATCTGAATTGTCCTGCAAAATGCTCATCTGCGAGACATTAATAGGTGGGCTGCAGAAAATAGGCTCGACAGTCTTAAATATGTCAGTGAGCCACCACACTGCTGTGTTCTTTCCTCAGAGCTTTGCCATGCACGTTAAAGGCTCAGAGAAGGCTTCACTTAACCCTGATTACACCAGCCATTCCCAGATTGATTTGAGCATGGGATCATCCTTAAATTACTCCCCAGCCTCTTAGGGAAGGGCCTCCAGTTTAGAGAACTCCAGATTAGAGCCTGTCTCCATGGGCTTTGGCGCAAAATCGCTCATTTCCCGGGGAACCTGATCCTGTTACTTTTTCTAGGACAACTGCTCTGTTGTTGTCGGTCAGCCATCTCGCACTGGTGACCCGGAATGCCTGCCACCTGGCCGGGGGCCTGGACTGGATCGACCAGTCACTGTCAGCTGCCGAGGAGCACTTGGAAGTCCTTCGAGAAGCAGCCCTGGCTTCTGAGACAGATAAAGGCCTCCCGGGCCCTGAAGGTTTCCTGCAGGAGCAGTCGGCCATTTAGTGCCTGCTGTGGTCCCCGGAGTGGCTCCAAGTGGAGCCTCTGCTCCCCCCCCCAGCCCCCAGCCCTCCTTCCTCCACCCCTCCCACTCCATCCCCCCACCGCCCCACCATTAGTTATGCTCTGTGGCTCAGGAGTCCTGCTGTTTGTGCAGAGCTGATGCCTCTGCTGCAGTTGCCAGCGGTGGCTGGTGAGTGGCAGTCTAACACTGCAGTTACACGAGCTGATGCTCACCCTCTGTGCAGCAGAGCTCTGGAAACCCGTGGAGCGTCTGCTTGATTGAGCTCACTTAGCATTTTCAAGAAAAGTGAGCCACTGTCTGAAACCCACAAGGTCTTGCATGAAAATCAGAGATTCTGGCTTCTTATAGACAATCAGAAGATAAGGCCACTCTGATATGCATTTTCAGAAGACAATCAGCTGGAACTCAGTAGGTGTTGTCTCTTGACAGGGCTTGTACTCTTTCACCTAGTCCCTTTTCATTGATTTGTGGTGTCTGCCTGGTCCCCGAGGCATCTGAGGCCCTCTTCCCCTTTGAAACCTTCTCCCCAGGTTTGGCTTTGCCAGACCGCAGGGTGGATTCTTCTGTCTTCTGTCGCTGGGCCTGCAATTCTGTCTCGTTACCACTAGGAGGACAGTAAACATACACTTAGATTTCTGTCTAGTTGAATGCTCCTTGAGTCCAGTTCCAACGTATGCGGTGTGCTGGGACGTCTTTGAGGGCCAAGGATGGAAGAAGAGAGCCTCAGAATCCTGTGGATACCTTGTGTGTGTGACCCAAAAAGAGATATTTAAAGACCCTTCAGAGTTTAGGCAGAAGTATCACCATAAAGTCATTTCCACATGAACAATGATATCCATGAAGGATATGTTCCTCTTTCTCTTGATATCTGTTTGTTTTGCAAGTTTTGAAAGATGAGGGCCATTTATATGACTGGAGATCTTTGTGGGACCCAGAATCACAATGGCATAATCAGGACATATATCCAAATTATGTGATTGCCATCATAGGTGTATAGGAGAGACTGAAGTACTTTGCTTCCTCCCAGGACCTCAGAGCCAACCTTGCATTCAGGTGAGGGCTCTGGCTTGGGGGCTGCTGTGGTTCATATGCTGTGCTGTTTAGCATGTTCGGATGCTGTGTCCGGTCCCATTTCATTTTCTCTGTCCTGCCTCAGCAGCGGATGTATCAGTCTTATTCTAGAGACCCAGGAACCCATATTCTCAAGTCCAAGACTGGGGCCTCATTTGTCACTGAAATGTGCCATTGGGCACAGTCCATTCTCTCCTGGAAAGCAGGATGCTTCTGACCAGCACGTTGTATACCATTCCCACCTGAGAAGTGGAGTCAGGAGCGGAAAGCTGGAGTTAGCTCCCATTGTACTGATGGATGGATTCCTGATTACCGGGGTGCCTTATTGGGTTGTCCATTCCCATCAGCTCTGACCCTCTGCTAAGTGTAGCTAACTTTCTCGTCCTACTGGTAGGCTGTGAATGGGAAATGTCCACAAAGCTGCTTGGACTATTCCATTTGTGGCCTCTGCAGGGAGACATCCACAGTCCTCCTGTTTTTTTGTTTTGTTTGTTTCTCTTTCTTTCAAAACCTGCATTCCTAGCCAGATTGGAAACAACTTTCTGTTAGGGTTGCAATGGTTGTCACAGTTGTAAATGCCTCTTCATTTTAACCTGGATCAGAGCTCTAAGCCTGAGAGGCAGCTGCAAGTTGGCATGGTGGGGGTGAAGTTTGCCAGCATCCCTGGAGCCACACCCAAGGTCACTTCCCTTCTGGGAGCTCTGGCCAGTCCCAGTGCCTTCCTGAAGCCCTGGGTTGCTGCAGGGAAGTGTCTGCTAGACTGTGGGATCTCTTATTCTGCTGCTGGGTAGGTTTTCTTTTGTCTCCAGCAGAGGACAAATAAGTCTCTGGATAAGGTAGGTGTTGGCTGAGGGGAAAGCACCGTCTGGAGGGGGAGGCAACCCTACTCCTCTTGGCCCTTTGAGAGTTGGCTGAAGTTACCTTCTCCCTCAAGATGGCCTGGTTGGTGAGCACAGGGGATCCAGCCAGGCATGGTTCCCAGAGGATGCACACATCCAGGTCCCTAGATCATTGGTGTTTTTGTTTATGGTGGCAGATCTTCTATGACATGCTCCCCCTCCTACCTTGACTCAAATTCTGAATGAAGAAGGAATTACTCAGAGACAGAAATTGAGTATGAAAAGAATAAAATCTTTGAAATCAAACAGAATTAGGTTCAAATTTGGGCTCAGTCATTTACTGTATAAGCTTGGACAAGTTACTTAACCTCTAGTCCATAGCTCTCTTACTTATAAAATCAAGGCTTACTTACTACCTCATTGGATGGGTATGTCAATCAAATGAAGTGGTATATGTGAAATGTCCAGTTATGGGCCTTGTACTAATTAGCCAATATTAATGCTTCTTTCCCCCAAGTCCCCCCTCGACCCCATCCTGAGGCAGGTGACCCAAATGGTGGCAAGTACCTCAGTTACCATGGCTCTGTCTGAGCAGTGGTTTCTGTTCATAAGCTCTGGAACTGAGTGGACAAAATTCTGGAATCACTGCAGTAGGGAGAGCGGCCCAGCCCTGTCCCTGCCCTACCCCAAGTATGTTCACATGAAGACAGTCAAAACTCTTAGCCTCTTATCAGTGTTCCCAGGGTTGATTACTCAAGCTCACATTCTCCAGAACATGGCCCAGGGAGCCTCCTCCAGCTTGTGAAATCTTCCAGTTGGGGCACATGTTCTGGCATCCAGCTTACTGGGGTGCTTACCTTGACCTGCCCCATTCCATAGTTTCTTCTTTCCAGAGATGAATCTGTGTGCCCACATAAGCCTGATCTTTAGAAAATGACTTACATCTCCAAGCCCCTGAGATGCTCTATGACTTGGAACATCTTGGGAAGGTGTCAAATGAAGAATTTCCATCTATTTCTTCCTTTCTCCTCTCTACCCTCCTCCATCTCCCTTCTCATCCCTTCCCTCCCACAAGCATGTCCTGTTTGTTCACTCTGGGGGCAAATGTCCTAGATGCTGGGGCTGCGAACAGAAGGCACCATCCCTGTCCTGAGGAAGCAAGAGAGACAAATGAGCAGCTGACTGAACCTCGGCTGTGCAGTGTGGTGATGGAGGGTGCAGAGCTTGAAATTGGAGGTGGGAGGGAAGGGAAGAGACCTGGGAGGAACACTTGCCCCTGTCAAGACTAAGGGACAGAGAGGTGTTCTGGGTGGACGGGACAACACAGAGAAGGGCCGGGAGAGCATGGCTGATGTGAGAAATGCAGGTGATTGCAGAGGCTGGAGTGTGAAATGGACAGGGTGTCAGATCATGGAGGACCCTATAGGTCATACTGAGGAGCAGGAGCTGTATCTGATGGTAATAGGGACCATAGAAAGGCTTTGAGCAAGGAGGTGACTAGGTCAGATTTGCAATTTAGAAAGTCATTTACTTTATACCCTGTGATGTTAGTCTCCAGGGCCCATAAATTTGCCTGATGCCACTGAATACATCTTTTCCCCCGGAGTCTGAGGGGCCCATGACTCAAACATGGTAGAAAGCCAGATGGTCAACTGGTTAGGAAGGAGGAAGAGGGGTGAGGCATCAGAACAGAAAGTGCTGGAGGGATAGGGTCAGGTAGGCTTCTGATCAATTTCAACACTCTCTATGTTAGAAAAGCTAATGGACAGAGTTTTAAGAATTTGTGGCATAACTGGGTCCTTGCTGTTTCATCTCATCTGTGTTTTTATCATTCCTGTTTCACAGATTAGGAAACCACAGCCTAGGGAGATCAGTTAACTTCCTGGAGTTAGTAAGAATCAGAGCAGGAACCTCAGCTCCCCTCCTTGGGTTCTCAACCAACCACCTCTGCCTGCCTGGGGGTGGCAGGTGGGGAAATCCGCAGTGGGAAGGAAGTAGCAGATACCAGTGTCATCCCATTTTCTTCTAGTTTTAATATTTTCCACTTAAAAATGATGGTTGTGACCCATAAATTAATTTCATGGCTCACTAATCGGTTACAACCCATGGGATGATAGTACATGGATACTAAAATGAAGGCTGGGGCACAGGTGAGGTATTCTTTCCATCCAACATGACTTAATTTGATCCGTTTTAAGTAAAGCGTGCATTTACCAGATTAGTGGCAAAAATTTATGGGGCAAAATGGAATAATTAATTTATTACATGATGGATTAGTTCAAGAGTCATTTGTTGAGCATCTCCATGATATAGCAATGAATGAAAATATAATGTCTCTCTTGAGGGGCATATAATCTAAGGTGGAAAGAAACCCATGAAGAGTCATTTTCAATATAATGCAGTAAGTGCCATGTGAGGGGATGTGTGTAATGAGAGCACAGTGCAGAGGCACCTAACCCATCTCACAAGAGTTTCCCAAAGGTGGCAAATGTGTCAGAATTGTCAAGAAGTAGTAGTTAGCAGGGAGAAGATTGGGTGGGTGGGAAAAGGTGGAGGCAGAGAGGGACAGAGGACCCAGGAAGGGCTGTGTACAGTAGGGCTTCCATACTGTGCTCAGATTACTATTGCCAGTGTCAGATGGGTGGTGGGGGGATGTTGGGATATAAACCAGGAAAGCAAGGTGAGGACTAGATCCTGGATTCTTTCGCTGGGAGGTAAGGATTTATTGAAAGTTGAAAGGCTCTAATTTTTTCTTAGAAAACTACCAGATGATCTCTGCACTCTCACCAGCCTTTTAACTTTATCCTAATTTGATAGGCGAACATGGCTCAGCCTTGTGTTAATTTGCATTTCCCTGACTACTGGTGAAGTTAAACATTTTTCATGTGTTTATTAGCTACTTACTTATTCATGTTGTTTGCCCACTTTTCTCCCGGGATTTTAATATTTTTTTATCGACCTATATGAGCTCTTTATATATCGAGGATAACAACCCTTTGTCATATTTATTGCATCTATTTTCCCCAGCCTTGTCATTTGCCTTTTAGTTTTGTTTAGAATGGCTTCTGACATCCAGGAGTTTTAAATTTCATGTAGTCAAATGGATTGATTTTCTTTCCCTTAGTGATTTCTTCCATTGCTTTTGTGCTTAGAAAACCCTCTCTCATCCAGAGATCAAATAAATATCATTGAAATGTTTGAAGCAGCAGAGTGCCATGGGTGGATGATTAATAAGAATATTCACAGGTCAGATGTAGAGGTAAAAAACAAAACAAAACAAAACAACACAAAGTGAAAAAACAGAGTAGGTAAAATCGATCCTTCCTTTATCCGTCACAAGCCCAGCCCAAGGTTAAAGGTGGGAATAGTAAGAGATCAAAGAGATGGAGATGAGGAGAGGCAGGCAGAGTCTTAAAGCACTAGCAGGACATGGTCAGGCAGACAGGTCGGTGGGAATAGCACAGAAAGTAAACTACAGGTCTCAAGGCAGGATATGAAGGAACAAGGTATGTTTGGTTAGAATCTAAGATGAGAAGAAGCAGTGATGGGAGAGAGGGTTGGAAAGAGAATCAGAAAAATCCAAGAATGGCCCATAAATCTTCCTAAGACGTTAGGACTTTATCCTGGGAACAATGGAGAGCCATTAAAGGTGTAGCCCAAATAATTCTTGGTTCCGCATGGATCCAGTCACAGCATAGAGTTTCATTTAGGCAGGCAGAGCCTGACAGTCCAATGGTAAATGACCACCGGAAGACCAATTTCAAAATTCCATTGACAATAGAATTGTCAGTGCAGGCACTGATCTGCAGTCTCTGAGAGAACAGCCTCTCTTCATCTGGACCAGATATGGGAAAGATATAATCTCTCATCCTTTTCTTTCCTCTCTTCCTTGTTGCCAGGAAAGATCCTGGGATCTAGAGGGAGTCAGACCCTCGACTGCCACTCCCTAACCATCACCTTTTCCCACCTGCTTGCCTCCCTTCCTTCTGCAAATTCCATCTGACACCTGTTGTCTGACTGTTGTCTAAGTGCTGGGGACACAGGCTGGAGATAAACCACGCAACTGCTGCCCTCATGGAATTATAGACTAGTGGGGAAAGACAGATATCAAACAAATGATTGCTTAAATAAATGTAGAAGTTTTAGTTTTTAAAGTATTTTAAGATGAGAAATAGAATCTTATGAGAGATGATTAGGGATACTGATCTATCAAGATGTCAAGGAAAGTTTCCAAAAAAAGGGATCTACTATCTGAAGGAGAAGCAGGAGTTCAGATGTGGAGGAGTAGAGACTCAAGGTCCTTTGGAAGAAGGACAAGAGGTGAGACAAAGCCAGTGTGACTGGAGGGTACACGGGGAGGAAAAGGTGACGACAATGAGGCAGGGGATCAAATCATGCCAGACCTTGTAGGCCATGCAAAGGATCTTGATCTTTATCTAAAGAGCAATGTGGGGCAGCCCAGGGGGCTCAGCGGTTTAGTGCTGCTTCAGCCCAGGGCATGATCCTGGAGTCCTGAGATCGAGTCCCATGTTGGGCTCCCTGCGTGGAGCCTGCTTCTCCCTCTGCCTTTGTCTCTGTCTCTCTCTCTCTGTCTCTCATGAATAAATAAATAAAATGTTAAAAAAAATAAAGAGCAATGTGACTTAATCCAATTGTTTATTCAAAGCTGGTGGGGTTGGAGTAGGATAGGAGCAGAGAAACAATTAGATGTTGTACTTTGAAGAAGTCCTTTTGGCTTCTATGTGGAGAGCTGATTGGAGGGAGTCAGAGTAGCAAGGGGAGAGAGACCCAATGTGATTACATTACACAAGACGAGAAGATGGCAATTTGGTCTAGGCAGGGAAGGGCGGGGAGATGGAAATTTAGGGGAGGGGACACAATGGAGAGATGTTTAGGAAGTAAAATAACTAGGACCTGGGGTATGGGGCAGGGATATGGGATGATAGGGTGTCACGAGAGATTTCTGGGTTTCAAGTTTGCACACCTCCATGGAACTAGGGATCACCAGTACAGGAGACACCAGAAAAAGATCAAGTTTGGTGAAGAGGTTAATGGGGTGGTGGGGAAGGGAAGGGGAGGCTGAAGCCATCTGCTTTGCTCTTAAAGAGTTCAAGGGCCATTTGAGATTTCTGAGTGGCATTAGGTATGACTGAATCTCAGAAAAGACTGGAGTGTTTTCATTTGTCATTATTCAGATGATGGTTCTGGATACAATGCTAGGCAAAGAGTATGAAGTGAAAATAGAAGAGGGCCATGAGCAACTCCAACATCGCATAGGATCTTGGGCCAGTCTCAGGCTCTCATAGAGTTATTTTGATGGTTAAATGAAATGCCATATGCCCAATGCCTGGCACATGGAGGCAACCTAGTGGATGCTAGATGCACATCTCCCTTCTCTCCTTCTAACTACTCTGCTTCCTTTATGGCTCTATGAATTATAGCTAGAGAATTAAACCTAATTTTTCCAACTTGAGGTGGCTCCAAGGGACCTAGTGTATACACCAGGCAAGCACTGTTCTTTTCCAAGACCGAAATCTGGAAAGCCTATGTCTCTAATGCTCTCTGAAACTGAACTAGAGGCCCTGGGGCCTTTGCTTAGTGAACCGATGCCTGAAACTTGGAGAGCCAACTTTCTTAGCACACACAGCCACATCTTCCTTGGAATGTGAATCATGCCACCTCGCATTTCTACAACACGTATTTTTTCAGGGAGCCTTCATAATGATTATCTCAGTTGTTCATCATAGGATTTTTCATTATGAAACGCATTTGCATATTTTATTTACCTCTAATTCTTTCCCCACTGCTAAAACAATAGCGTTTTGAGCAAACATGCATATGGATGATTTACAAATTCACTCCACTCTCTTTCTCAAGCTTGCTTTCTCTTGTATTCCCATTTTATTTTTAAATCATGAGTTTTATCTTCCTTGTCATAATCTTTCACATGTTTCAGTGATTCCCCAAATCACGATTCTGTTCTCTTCCTTTTGGGCGCTTGCCCTCCGCTTGCCTCACGGAGAGCAAGGGCTCCGGCTCCCAGAGCCCATTGTTGCTGCACAGGCAGAAAACTCCTGTTATGACTCCTCTTCACCTCATTTCTCTCTGAAGCAGGTGCTGTTTATTCTGCATAGAAGCTTCCTATTAGCTTTAACGAGAGATTTGTTATGCAAGACAACCTTGCCATCATGCAGTCCCATCCAGATTCCTCCTTTGCCCCTGGCGTCTTAAAGATTGTCTGCTGCTTCTCACTCTCACCTTATTCCTTTTCTCTCCTAATGCATAATACTTCCCCGATTTTCCTTTCTGGATTCTTGAGCACGTACTATTAACCAGACTCTGTTGGGTTCTGGGGATTCAGATTCCCATGACTTGGTCCTTGACCTTGAAGTACTCACAGTCCACAATAGTTTTCCAACCTGATGGCACATTTGAATCATTCTATGAGGCATGCTCCTTTTTTTTAAAAAAAATATGATTTTGAAAGCTCCAGCCAAGGAGATCCTGATTTAATTGGTCTTGAGTGGGACCCCAGCATTGTTATTTTTAAAGGAGATTCTAATGTGCAGCCACTCACTGGCCTAATGGGAAAGACAGATATATGAACAAATGATTTTAATACAATGCAAAGGCAGAAGTAAACACAAGGGTTAGAGGAGAATGGAAAAGAAGCCCCTCATTCAGCCTGGGAAGTGAGAAAGCAGGGATGATTACCCAGAGCAGATGACTCAGGGCCCCATCCCATTCTAGAGAAGCTTTGCAGAGCCCTCCCTTCCAGGTTTCCTGTAGGATAGGAGAAATGAAAGTCTTAAAAGAGTATTATCTTTTCTTAAGAAATAGAAAGAAAAGAAATTATGAGCATGAGCTTTAGAGTCAAGCCAAACTGGATCCAGATCTCAACTCCGTAACTTATTAGCTGTGTGGCCTTAGGCAAATTGCTTAACTATACTTAAATCTTAGTGCTCTTATTGAGACAGAGAGAGAGGAAATTAAGGGAACAGATGTATGTAATGTGCTGAGCTCACTGCCTTACACCCAGTAGGTGCTCAAAAAAATTGTAGCTCCGTACACTTTGAAATACCACATGCACACTGAGGATGCTCAGCATTTCTTCTTTGGCAGCAGGTACTCAAATGACCTATGTTTTCTCTACTGTCCCATTCCTGTCCTAGGGGGGTACGCATTTGGTGCACCTCCATGAGGTTTACCAAGGCTGGTGTCTAAACCTCGGCCCTATTTGCACTTTCTTCCCCCAGGTTCTTTCTTTTCACTTCTGTGGCTGTCTTGTATTCTCTTTGCCTCCAAAGCTCCCACCAATATTTCCTCTGGCCCATTGTCTGTTCCAGAGCCTTTTCTGGATCTCAACATGATAGCTCCCCCACAGCATCCTCTTTGGCCCTGTTTCAATTTCTCTTGTGATGGCCAAATGGTGAGATCTGCTGGTGACCCCCACCTCGTGCCCCCCGTGACCACCTCTACCCTAGCCTCAGCACTGAGGCCATGCTGCTACTTAGGGTGGGAATTGGCCACAGCAGTGGGCTCCAGCTGGCCACAGCTGCCCACCGTCCTTCCTAAACATACAGCTGTTTCCTTGGCTACCCCTCTCCTTTTCCTGGGTCAGCAGGCTGAGGTTTGCTCTGTCTTGAGGCAGTTTGGAGAACAATAGCCAGACCTTACGTCCCTGGGGGCACTTTCTTGCTATTTTAGCTTGGCCAGCTCTGGAATTAGGGTGCTAGCTGGGAAACCATATTCTTCCCCCACAGCCCGCCTCCCATTCTCTCTGAGGCTTGCCTTGCTTCTGAAACCACACTTAACACTGCTCCGATGTTCATACTTTCTCACCGGACACCACCAGTATCTGTCTTGCCTCATTCAGCTCTAGAGCAGCCCTCTGATCTTGTGTTTCTGCAGAATGTCTGCACATGGCCCTATCCCCCCACCTGCTACCCTGACTTTCTCTCCTAATTACCAAGATTCTGTTAACACAGACTTCTCATTTTGCTTCTTTGATTTTTTTTTCTTTTAGTGATTTCTGTTTTACTCCATCACCTTTACCATTTCTCTCTCTGCTTTTCATTATGGTTGACCTTTGAACAATACAGTCTGAACAGCACAGACCTACCTATGTGCAGATTTTTTATAGTACAGCACTGTATCTTCTCTTCCTTATGATTTTCTTAATAACATTTTCTTCTCAAAAAAAATAACATTTTCTTCTCTCTAGGTTAGTTTACTGTAAGAATACAGTATAGAAACATCTGTGTATTCTAAACTGGCAGTTTACATTATTGGTAAGGCTTCTGGTCAATGGTAGGCTATTAGTAGTCAACTTTTTGGGAAACGGAAAGTTACATGTGGATTTGTGATTGTGTGGGGGATTGGCTCGCCAAAGCCCCATGTTGGTTGATGGTCAGCTGTATTTACTTCTGCAAATGGGATTTCCTTCTTTTTTTTTTTTAAGATTTTATTTGTTCATTCATGAGAGACACACAGAGAGAGGCAGAGACTTAGGCAGAGGGAGAAGCAGGCTTCCTGCAGGGAGCCTGATGCGGAACTCAATTCCAGGACCCCAGGATCATGACCTGAGCCAAAGGCAGACTATCAGCCACTGAGCCACCCAGGTGCCCCTGCAAATGGGATTTCCTATTTGGCTCCTTACAACTTTGTTCTGATTTTCTGTGAAAGACTGTTTCATATAGTCTTTCCAGGTAACCCAGATCCATTGGTGGACTAGTGATTCCCTCCTGACCTGGTGGGACTTTGTGTACCTCTCATTCCCTCTCCCAAGGGGAACACATCCCACATCCACCTCGCTGGAGTCCATAGGCTCCTAACAACATGCCTGGGAGATCCCTATGAGTAGCAATCACTATTCCTGTTTTGAAACAAGGAAAACGAGACTTAGCCAGGAGGATACTAGCATACTAAAAAGGCACTAGGTCTTCAAGCTCATGTGGCTGGTAAGGAAAGAAATGAGAAGAGGATGCACACTAAGGAATTCCCAGAGTATTGCTTGCCCCAGTGCTCTACCTTGGATGTGACAATGGGGCAGGATGCCAGTGCAGGGGTGAGTGCTGACTCCTACCCTCAGGAAGTTATGATAAAATCCCTCTCCGTGTGAGCCTAGGACCCTGGCTTACCAGTCTGTTGGGTTAATATTTCAGAATGGCAGATGAGTCACCAACTTCCTATTTATTTTTAGGGTGTCAGCCACAGGGACTCTGAGAACAAGATTCAGCAATTACATACAAGGCATGCAATGTCTTTCTACTGGGCTTCTGGTTTGGACATGCTTTTAGTCAAGCATCTGTGTCTTCCTTGGTTGAGCAGTCCACCCATGAGGCTAGACTCCAGCATTCCAGATCAGGTGGTGGTGGTGTGTGTGTGTGTGTGTGTATACATACATGTTCACGGGTGGGGGTCTGCTACTGCTCCAGCTGAAACTGCAAAGAGGTGACCTGTGTGGCTGAGTAGGAGACATCTCTCCTCACCTTTCTCTGGAAATTTCACTCAAGCTTTCGTTTTCCATGCTGGAGGCATGTTAGAGAATGAGCAGTGTCTCTCTCCAGAACAATCTTTGCCCCTGCTCAGGAGGAGGAGCATCTAGACTGGCTAGGTCATTTTTGACTGATGGGCAGGTCTATTGTGGCTCAGGATCAAGAGCCAGGTTGGCCACTTCCTCTCTGATTCCCACCCTCAAGCTCAGTGACTTTTCCTCCTCTAGACTGTCTCAGTGGAGAGCATATTTGACCCTGGATTTGAACTGGGTTCATGGCTTCTCAAAAAAAAAAAAAAAAGGCTACATTTAGGGGATCCCTGGGTGGCTCAGCAGTTTAGCGTCGCCTTCGGCCCAGGGTGTGATCCTGGAGACCCAGGATTGAGTCCCATGTCGGGCTCCCCACATGGAGCCTGCTTCCCCCTCTGCCTATGTCTCTGCCTCTCTCTCTCTCTCTCTCTCTCTCTCTCTCTCTCTCTCTCTCTCGGTGTCTATCATGAATAAATAAATAAAATCTTTAAAAAAAAAGGCTACATTTCCTAGCTTTCCTTGGAGTAAGTGTGTCTACTTGACTATGTTCTGGCTAATGAGATGGCAGTGGAAAAATCATGGGATGCTTTCTGGAAGACTCCTTTAAAAGAGAAGAATTTGGTCCTTCTCCCTTTCTTCCATCTTGCTGCTTGGATGGCAGATCTGGTATCTGGAGCTCAAGCTGTCACCTGGGAATAGGAGAAATCCCATCCTCGGAATGCGAGAGCCTTCACACTACCCAGAGTTATCTGCCTCTGGATTTATTTCACATGAGACCAATCAACTTCTGTCTTGTTTAAGCCACTGGTAGTTGAGTTTCCTGTTACTTAGAGTCCAACCTAATCCTAATTGACAGCATTAAATATGTGTAAGAACTAAGGTCAATAAATATTTGTTGAATTGACAGTGAGTCCCCAGGAGAAGCCTGGCTTATCTTTCTCCATCTCTGCAGATGTGGGTTTTCACAAGACAATGTCCTGAGACCCTAAAATGACTTCTTGTGCCTTGTGGGTGTGGGCGGGCTTGCCTCCAGAAAATGGGTTGTGCCTGGAATGTGGTTCTCAGTATGGGTGGTCTGGGCTCCATCAGTGGGTGACACACCAGAGGGGTAGAGCCAGCAGCAGGTTCTGAACATGGGCACGGGCAGCAGGTTTGCCCCGCTGCGTTCTAAACTGGTGAGCTGAGGAAGTCTGAGAAATCCCAGAAAGATAGGTGAGGTGGACTGATTACCTCTTGCAGCTACTGGCACGCTTTGAAATTAATGGTTTCCTTTTTTTCTCCTTTTAATTTGTTCCTTCCTTTGCTTTTTCTGAATTAATTTTTTCATCGTGAAATATTTCAAAGATTAGACAAGAATAGAAAGGAGCATAATGAATATCATCTATTTACCCACCATTAAACTTTATCAAATCTTAACATTATGTCATATTTGTATCAGATCTCATTTAAAGAAGTAAAACATTACTGATATAATTGAAGCTCCCTGTATATTCCACATTCCCTTCCATTCTTCTCTCTCTTCCTTAGAGGTAACTATTACCATGAACCCACTGTTTATCATTCCTATGTATGTCTTTACACTGTTACTACATATTTATGTATCCATTAATACAATATAGCATTATTCAGTAGGGTCTTAAATTTTATGTATAAATGGTAGCATACTCCACTTATCATTGGATTCTCCATTGAATAATTATACTACAGTGTATTTCTCCATTTTTCTATTGATAAATATTTAGGATATTTCCTTTTTTTCTTTTCCTAACTCAGACAGTGCTCCTGTATTTATCTCCTGGGATATATGAGAGTTTCTTCAGGGTAAGTTCTCTTAGGCAATTATGCCCCATAGGTCATATCTGGCTGCCACCTGTTTTTGTAGGGGGCCATGGGTTAAGGATGGTTTTTAATTTTAATTGAAAAACCCCGTGGTATAATATACATAGCATGGATTTGCCATTTTTACCATTTCCAGGTGTATAGTTCAGTGGCATTGGGTACATTTACATTGTTGTGTAACAATCACCGCTATCCAATTCCAGAACATTTCCACCTTCTCAAACTGAAGCTGTGCCCTTCACACAATTATTCCTTTTCCCCCCACCACCAATCTACTTTCTGCCTGTGAACTCAATTACACTGGGCACCTCATGTGAGGGGAATCATACGGTATTTGTCCTTTTGTATTTGGCTTATTTTACCTAGCATAATATCTTCAAGGTTGACCCATGTTGTAGCCTGTGTCAGAATTTGCTTCCACTTAGGGCTAATATTCTAGTGTATTTATACATCATATTTTGTTCACTCATTCAACTGTGGATGGATGTTTTTTACATTTTTAATGGCTAAAAAAATAAGATTATTTTGTGATACATGAAAATTATATGAAATTCAAATTCCAGCATTTGTAAAAAGTTGTATTGGAACACAGCCACAGGCATTCATTAAAAAATTGTCTAAGACTGCTTTCATGCAAAAGTGGCAGAGTGGAGTAGTTGTGGCAGAGGCCGCATAGTCTAAAAAGCCTAAAATATTTACTCGCTGGCCCTTTATGGAAAAAATTTCTGACTCTTGTTCTATGGTATGTAATCAGCTAGAGGTGGAATAGTTGAATGGTAAGGTATGTATTTGCACCTTCAGCTCTACTAGATGTTGTGAAACTGCTCTTCAAGGTGGTAGAAATGGGCAGCTTTCTGTCAAGTGTTTTTTTTCCCCCTTTTTCCTTTTCCTCCTCCTTTAAATAACCAGACTCTTTCTTTAAATGGAGGCACTGAAAGGGCTCTTAAAAGGCATTGTGTGGTTGGTTATTTGCTGTATTACAAACAACTCTGAGACATTAAAGGCTCCTAAGAAGTATTTATTTTGGACTTATAAGCCTGCATGTTGGCTAGGGTTTGGCTGACCTACAGTGGGCTCAGCTCAACCTGGCTCCAAGCTGTAGATTGGGTCCAGGTCTATTCCACATGACTCCTTTGGGCTTGTGGCTAACTGGGGCAAATTTTTCTCATTGAAAAAGGAAGGATTTCTAGAGAGTAGATCCAATGGCACAAGCACATTTCAAGTCTTTGCTAGTGTCATGTAAGCATCCCATTGGTCCAAGTGAGGTAAGCCCAGAGTCAAGGGCTGAGGGTATATACTCTGTCCATGATGAAGCCATGGTAAGAGTGTGGATGTACAATGTTCCCACAGGGGAGCGAAGATCTGAGACCAATAATTAACCTACCACAGAAGTCAATCATTTTAGCTTTAGAACTTTTCTTCAAACAAATCCTTATGTGGAATTTTAATATATTATGTAGACAGGAGTGAAGCTGTTCCTATAAAAGTGGGTATGTGCAGAAACCTGCCCCCTATTCCCCTGCAGAGCCTCCTGGGACATCTCTGTAGAGCGTTCCAGGCTTCATGGACTATCATTTGACAACCGCTCCTCTCCTAGGAGATTTCATGGAGCACTTCTTCCTACAAGAGGAGAGATCTGAAGCCATGCTTAAGAAGGAGCACACCTAAGGGGTGCCTGGGTGGCTCAGTCAGTTCAGCATCCAACTCTTGATTTTGGCTCAGGTCATGATCTCAGGGTTGTGAGACGAGCCCCACATCAGGCTCTACACTGGGCATGGAGCCTGCTTAAGATTCTCTCACAGTTTCAGCTGTGCCTCTTGGACAAGCAGCTGTTTCTAGAACTGAGCCACAGGCATGCAGCAGTGAGGACAAGCCCCAAAGGTCCCTATTGTCAGTCCTTGTTCTGGCAGCAGACACTTTTACCTCTCCCAGACACTGGGCCCAGAGCTCAACTACCAGATCCACCTTCTCATTGGACGTTCCCATTAGATTTCTCCTACAATATCCTTGTCCATTGCAACTTGTCAGTGTATTTTTGTGCTTGGTACCTAATTAGAATGAGTGATTTAGTAAAAACTACCATGGAAAGTCACTTAAAGGGCAGTGGCACCCACTCTTATTCCTACAGGCAGGTGGAGGCAAGAAGGGGGTAGGTGAGTGGACCTAGTGCCTACAGGGGCTTTGTCTTACACTCATTTATTGTGCATGCATTTAACTAGCATCTGTTATGTACCAGCACTTGAGGTAGTGAGAAGATAATGAAAAATAAGAAAATAGGGCCAGATACTTGTCGTCTGCCCAACCCGCTTGCTGGTGAGGTCTTGCTCAGATGGACAGATTTTCAGGGCCACTTTTGTACTCCTACTTTTGGCTGGCTGCTTAGATCCACTGCCCCAGTCCGAGCAGCTCTCCTGACATCTGCGACTGTTACCCTTGAGCTTGCTTCACTGTTTGACCTTAGTGCACTGAGCCCTTAGGGCTGCCTTCTTCAGAGGCCAGCTCTGGAGCTGAAATTCTCCCCATACCCAGCTCTGCCCTTAGCCCTGACCTGGCTTGTTCTCAACCCCATGCCCTAGACCAGAAGTCAATGAGTGCTCTTAAGGCCAGGTGTTGAATTCTTCTGATGATATAATTCGATAAAATCTTTTGGAACAACACCATTACTTCTGTAAAAAACAGCTTCCTTTGATGAGGAAGGAGATAACTAAAGCTACCTTCTCTGGAAAAAGGATTGATCAGGAGAGGGGCAAGCTTCCACTTCTTTTTTTTTTTTTTAAGATTTTATTTATTCATCACACACACACACACACACACACACACACACAGAGGCAGAGACACAGGCAGAAGGAGAAGCAGGCTCCATGCAGGGAGCCTGACGTAGGACTTGATCCTGGGTCCCCAGGATCAGGCCCTGGGCTGAAGGTCGGTGCTAAACCGCTGAGCCACCTGGGCTGCCCGCACTTCTTATTTAGAGTGTTTTAGGAACCATGGGTACCTGTGTGGCTCAGTTGGTAGAGCATGAGTCTTGATCTTGGGGTTGTGAATTCAAGCCCCATGTGGGGTATAGAGATTACTTTAAATAAAAAAAAAAAAGAATGTTTAAGGAACCAGAACAGAATAGCTTCTGCCTGAGTCTCTTTCTTGGGGTGTCCACTGTCCCTTTCTGTCTATTGCCTCTGTCCTGTCTTCCCCTCTGTCTGGCTCTTTGGCCAAGCCTGACTCTCTCTACATTCCCAGTAATAGATATATGTACCTGGGAGTTCACAGATGTGCGCTTCAGCCCCATGGGCTCTGCTTTTTTGCAGGGCTCTGTTTTAAGCAGTGTGGGGTCTGAGCTCAGTTGCTGCCCTCCACATGGGAGCCTTCCCAAGATGCTGGTGAACTGGATTTTAGATCCAGTGGAGCGGTGCAGGCTCTGATCATTCCTTGGGTGTTGTGTCTCCTTGTATTTTGGATATTAAATAAAAGATTTTACCTATTTATTTTAGAGAGAGAGCAAGAGCACGAGTAAGAGGAGCAGAGGAAGAGAGAGAATCCCAAGCAGACTCCACCTTGAGCGCAGAGCCTGACATGGTGCTCGATCCCACAACCCTGAGATCATGATCTGAGCTGAAACCAAGGGTCAGATGTTCAATAAATGTCACCATCCAGGCACCCCTGGATGTTGGGTTTTTGATGTTTAGCCACAGGACTTGGCATTTCACAACATTAAGTCCCTGTGCAGCTTAGTTATCTACATCCTTGTTGACCCTTAATCAGTAGAAGATGGCTTTGACTTAACCATGGGACAGAGTCTGTTTTACAGGATTGCTTTCTTTCTTAAGGCTCAGGGGTAGGACAATGCCTCCCTTCTTCTTTTATACAAGTGTAATTCATTTCAAATGTACAATATAATGATTCAACAATTCTGTACATTACTCAGTGCTCATTGGATGCCTTCCCCACTTTATTCATTTTTAAAAAAAGATTTTATTTATTTGACAGAGAGAGAGAGAGCACAAGCAGGGGGAACAGCAGAAGGAGAGGAAGAAGCAGCCTCCCTGCTGAGAAGGGAGCCTAATACGGGGCTCCATCCTAGGACCATGACCCGAGCTGAAGGAAGATGCTTAACTGCTTACCCAACTAGGCCACTCAGTCACCTCCCCCCAACCCCACTTTATTTATTTATTATTTTTATTATTTTTAAAGATTTTATTTATTTATTCATAAGAGACACACACACAGAGAGACAGAGACACAGGCAGAGGGAGAAGCAGGCTCCATGCAGGGATCCTGATGTGGGACTCAATCCCGGGACTCTAGGATCACGCCCTGGGCCAAAGGCAGGTGCCAAACTGCTGAGCCACCCAGGGATCCCCCAACCCCACTTTAAATAGTCAAGAGTAGTCATCTTAACCTCTCTGACTTGAAGGTTCTTGGGCATGCGGCAGAGGGAGGGAGAAATAGTGGAGTATGGGGTATAAAAATCACAAGGATATATGCTCCATCCTTCAGTTCTTCACCCTGATTAAATGTCCAATGTTAGATTTTCCGATGTAAGTGGGTATGAGTGTGTGTGTGTGTATGAGTGTGTGTGTGTGTGTGTGTGCATAGCACAGGCCACCAAAGATCTTTCTCATGGAGCCATAGAGGATTTGACAATGTTTGTGATTTCTCATTAAAATCTTTTTTTTAAACATTTTATTTATTTATTCATAGAGACAGAGAGAGAGAGAGGCAGAGACACAGGCAGAGGGAGAAGCAGGCTCCATGCAGGGAGCCCGACGTGGGACTTGATCCAGGGTCTCCAGGATCACACCCTGGGCTGCAGACAGAGCTAAACCGCTGCGCCACCAGGGCTCCCCTCTCATTAAAATCTTAAATGAGAATGTAAGTGAACCCAGACAGGGAATACATTGACTGGGATCCATGATTGCTTAGCATGTAATAACAAGAAGTAACGTTTATTAAGCACTTACTGGATGCTTTCTCTCATGTGAAATTTACAAGGCTCCTAATAATTTGCATTATTATCATCCTTACTGACAATTAGGTCACTCAGTTGCGACTGGCACAGGAGGGGCTTAAATTCAGGTCAGATTTGACATCCAAGCTTTGTAACCTCCACTCCATATAGTAGTTGAAATGATTTTTCCATTGGAAACTTTTTTCCTTTCTGACAGAAATGTTTCTCTTAGGATGGGTCAGAGCCCTAAATTCAGACCTGTGTTCCTCCAAAGCCCAAGATCTTTCCATCTCATGAGGCTGCCTACAAAACCAAGATCCATAGTTGTCTCTTGGAAAGTTTCAAAAAAATATTATTTTCTTGTCTCAAAGGTCCCTCTAGCCTGGAGGCTGCTGAATGAGGACATTTTTAGTAAATCACAGTTCCCTTGAACTTTCCCCCCTGCTGATCCATCATGATATTTATTTTTTTAAACACAAATGTTTGTTAGGCACCAACTATATGTAAGGTTATTCCCCTTTTCTCCCCACACCAATGTAGGAATGGTGAAGTAGGAATAATTATCCCTGTAATATAGTTGAAGAAATGGAGATGAGGATGCTCTCCTTTTTGCTTATGGAGACTCAAAATACTAGAGGCCCAGTCACCAGGTGGGTGATTAGGAAGCATAGCTGGAGGATGATAACGTTACGAAGGGTCATGTGGATCATCAAACCAAACCAAAGTATCTTATTTCACAGGTCAGGAAAGTGCAGCCTAGGGAATGAGGTGGTTTGTCCAGAATCACACAGAAGATGAGAGCTCAGGGAGAACCAGACCGAGACTACTCTATGCTGTACATAAGGGTATTTTGACCTCAGCACTATTGACATTTTGGGCTGAATAATTCTTTGTTTTAGGGGCTGCCTTGTGCATTGTAAGATGTTGAGCAGCATCCCTGACTTCTCCTCAGTAAATGTCAGTAGCATTCTTCTCCACAGTTGTGATTATCAAAAATGTCTTCAGCCATTACTAAGTGTCTCCTGGGGGACAAAACCACCCCCAGTTGAGGGCCACCCACTGAATAGCAAGAACTTCAGCTTCAGCTCTTCCCTTGCAATTTGGGAGAGAAATTGTTTTGGGTGCTAAGGAGACAAAAATCTTTCCTCCCAACCCAACCTTTTAGCACCTTGGGAGAGCTCTGCTGGGGTCTCTGACCTCAGCCCAGAGAGAACAGCTCTCAGAGAGATGCAGGGCAGGTGCCAGAGGGAACACAGCATGGAAGCCAGATCTTCTGAGAGGTGCACATCATTATCACCATCTGCCAGATGAAGATGTAGATGTTCAGGTGGTTGAACACACCCATTGAACCAAACATGATTTCTCTTCCACACATCACAAAAAGCCCCCCACCCCCACTCCCATGCGATACTCAGGCTAACTGTGCTTCAGTTTGTGCTCTGAGTTCATGAGCAATAATGTAAAGGGACTCCTCTTGTGTATTCTTCATCATTTACAAAGGAGTATATTACTGTGAAGCTATGTTCTGGAAAGTTAGATCTGGTCTCTGCCCCAACTCTTACTTGCTGTGGGCTCTGGAGCAATTGGCTTTCCCTTTGGAGAGTGCTGTCTTCACATTGATAAAATGAGAATGTCACTCTGCTCCAATAAGGAGCATTCTCCTTGCTGCCCCTATCAACCTCCTCCCACCCCAGTCTTGAGCCTTGAACATGGCAATAAAGGTGTTTATAGGTTGAATTAATTTTAATTAAAAATGTGAGTAGCTATATTGAGTTGTATGGAGGAATATGTATATTCTTAAAACTCAAATTAATCTGTTTCATTGACAAGAAGAATGTTAATAAAAATGACTTTTTTAAAGGCCATGAGCATGTTAACAACTGGGCCTTTTTGAGAAGCAGCAACACGGAGGCAGGTTTCTAACCATTTTTCTTAAAATTACACCACGAGCCATATGGCCAAATGAGACAGGGCACAGGTTAGGCATCACTGGGTGTGGTCTCAAGAGTCTGAGTGTGTAATGTTCATTTACAGCTTTCGTGTGCAAGGATAGCACCCCCTGGTGTAAATCCTTGCATTCTACTAAAGCTGAAAGTCATCCAGTTGCCCCTGCAGAAAAGGGAGGAAGGGGGCTTTGGGACAAGACCAAAGTTGGTTTATTAGAAGAGTAACCAGAAAATTACATTTTTGGAAGCTTCCAGTAGGTGATGATGGCTTTGCAGTTAAAGAATGTGGGTTTTGAAAAAAAAATGTGGGTTTTGGAGTCAGACCTGGCTTTCAGGTCACTGCTTCAAGGCTGTATGTGCTTGGGTAAGCTTCTTTCATTCCCATTTTCTGTATCTGTGAAGCAGAAATGACCAATCCCCACCTCTCAGGGTTGTTTTAGGAGTGAATAAGGGAAGTGGTGTTGGAAGGGTGATTGAAGATGAAGCTGGGAAGAGAGAGTCAGATCATGAAGACTTTAGGTACCATGCCAAAGGGTTTGAACTGGACTCCAACAGCAAGGGAGCCAGTGAAAGCCTGCAGGCAAAAGTGGCATGATAGCCCTTGTGTATTGGAGAGATAACTATTGGCAGCAAAGACAACGGGAGGCCCTATGACTTTGGTGGTGGTGACAGAGCTGGAATAGATGGGAAAGATGTTTTGGAAGCAGAACCAATGGAATATGATGAGTCCTGGGATGGGAGGGGAGAGGGTGCCATCAGAAGTGGCAACATGCATATGTATAGCTGCTAAGATAAGATGCTAAGCCTTCCTACCTGATTCTCACAATAGTTTCATGAGCAAGATATAATCATCCTCATCTTCTATGTAGGAAAACTGATAGGGAGGTTAAGCCATAGGCTGTATAGTTGATGAGTGGTAAAATCAGAACACAGAACACATGGGTTCCCAAGTCTACCTCTGTTTCTTAGGTCCCATTACCTCCCAAGATTCGGTGTGCTGTCCCTGCAGAATGGGAGGCAGTCTGGTGCAGGGTTACATGTGTGCTGGGGCTCCAGGTTGTGCAATATCCCTGGTTGCTAGGAGTCTCTGATAATTAGAGTCCCCAGGTTGCTAGGAGACCTGGGTTGCTAAGAGTCTCAGTTTATTATGGGTCTTGGGTTGTTAAAAGCCCCAGGTTATTCAATTTTGCAGTTTATGAAAGGCTTCAAGGTTCTCAAAGGCCCCAAAGTTATTAGAGTCATCGGTTATTTGGGGGTCCAGGCTCCTAGGGCTCTAGGCTCTGAAATTCATCAGGTTGTTAGCCTACTCTGGTTACTAGGGTACTGAGGATTGGAGAGACCTTGGGTTTGTAGAAGCTTTAAGCTTTTGAAGGGACTCCTGGGTGGCTCGCTCAGCAGTTGAGTGTCTCTGCCTTTGGCTCAGGGTGTGATCCTGGGGTCCTGGGATGGAGTCCTACATCACGATCCCTGCAGGGAACCTGCTTCTCCCTCTGTCTATGTCTCTGCCTCTCTTTCTCTTTGTCTCTCATGAATAAATAAAATCTTAAGAAAAAAAAGATGTTGGTTTACTGGAAGCCTGGCTTTTCAACATCTCCAGCTTGTGAGAGATCCCAAGTTGCTAAGGACACGGACGCAAATTTTTAGGTCCCATGGCTTCTTGAAGTCCTGGACCAGGCGTGTGGGTGTCTTCCTCTCATTAGAGCATCTTTCAGTCTGGTCAGATAGTGTAACTGAAGTTCTAGATTTTCCCCAGGGGTTTTATCCCATGTGACCTCGTTCAGCCTCCACAGATGAACAAAAGAGAAAGTTGCAAAAATAGTAGAGAGATCCCTCGTAGCCTTCATTGAGGTCCCCCCCCCCGATAGATACATCTTATAACCCGGACATTGACGTTGCTACAATGTGTGTGCATAGTCATATGTCCTTTACAATGTGTGTATTTGCATACCCACCACTCAGATCAAGAGACAGAACTGGTCCCATCATAGAATCTCCCTTGTGTGGTCTCTTTATAGTGACATTCATCTCTCTTCCTTCCCAGCCTGTGTGTGTGTGTGTGTTTGTGTGTATTTTAAAGATGTTATTATTTATATATTATTTATCATTATATATTATTTATTATTATTATTATTTATTTATTTATTCATTCATTCATGAGAGACACAGAGAGAGGCAGAGACATAGGCAGAGAGGGGCGCCCAATGCAGGACTTGATCAGAGGACCCCGGGATCACGACCTGAGCTAAAGGCAGATGCTTAACCACTGAGCCACCCAGGAGCCCCACCAACCAGTGTGTTTTTAAATGTGCTTGCCTAACTGCCAATTAGTGCCTTCAGTGTGCCTCACCCATTAAGAGTTAAGGAAATACAGAGATAAATATAACCTACTCCTTGTTCGGGAAGAGCTCGCAGGCAAGGCTCCAGTCGTGTATGTGGTAAATTATAGTGTAATGTGGTAGTTCTATGATAGAGAGAAAAAGGTGCTGGGGCAAGAAAACAGATTGGGGAGTTCAGGAGGCACTGTGTGTGGCATTCACGCTTCCTGAAAAAGTTGCAATGCTGGGCTGACTTTGAAGGAAGAAATGGAGCTATCTGGTGCCTGATGGGGAGAGATTTTAGGTAGACAAGTTTGGGGAAGAATTGATGGTTTGGGACCATGGAAGTGCCTAGGTGGTGTTGTGGGCGATGGGGGGTGGGGGGACATACAGGAAGCTGAAGCCAGAGGCCTGGGGAGAGGTCAGACTGCTGGGGACCATCTGGGTGCTGCCCAGAGTCATGAGGTTTATGCACATAGGGAGACCAGTTAGGAAGTCACTGCAGTCCCAGATCAGACAGGCCGAGTGGTGGGAATGGAGATGGAGACACATTTTTGACCTCTGAAGCACAGCAGGATGGGATGGAGGGTGTGACAGGAATGAACAGGCACATTTTTGAAGATGAATGTTTTCCCTATTTCTTTGCACTATCTTGGTTTCCCTGGGAGCAAATCCCTGGGATATAAGTCCAAGAAGATGAATGCTCATAGAGTAATTCCCTGGTTATCCAGAGATCTTGTGACTTCAGTGAGGGTGAACATAGCACAAACTTGGATGAGGAAAAGGCCTCTGATCAGTTCAAACAAGCTCGAGCTTTTACTTTGCAAGAAAGATCCTTCGGTCCTTTTACTTGGAGCCGTTTTTGACAATTCAAGTGTGCTTCTCAAAAGAATGGTTGCTTGCCTTTCCTCTCCCCAAAATAGTAATTAAGAACTACCTTTTTGTGGAGTCTGCTTGTGCCAGGTTCTGTGTAAGATGCTTTGCGTGTTGTATCCTTAAGCCCCTCAATGACCTCCTGGGTGGCAGCCCTTTTCACTTTATAGGTGAGGACACTGTAGCAAAGCTACAGTACCCTGCCAGGGTCACAAAACTAGTCAGTTTTGCTCTCAGCCAGCTGCCCTGTGCCATAGAAGCCACACAGCATGGAAGGGGTGGGGAAGATGTCAGCCAATAGTAGCACCATGGCAAGGGAGGGAATGACGTGGATTGAGGAACCTGACAACGGTTTAATGGTTTTCTACCAACTTCACACGAGGAGGGGATCAGTCAGGGTTGTCCAGAAGAGCGGAACTAGTTAGGATGTGTATGTCTGTATCTATATATCTATAAAAAAGTTTGGTTGCAACAGTGACCACACACACACACACACACACACACACACATCTTAGAAAATTTATGATAAGGCTCATGCAATTGTGGAGGAAGGCAAGTCCCAAGATCCATGGGGTGAGTTGGTGATAAGGTGAAGACCCAAGAGAACCCATGATGGACTTCTACCCAAAGGCCAGCAGGCTTGAGGCACAGGAAGTGTTGATGTTTCTGTTTGATTTCACAGGCAGGAAAAAAGCTGATGCCTGTGTTTGAACACAGGCAGGGGAATTCCCTCTTATTCAGGGAACCTCAGCCCTTTTGCTCTACTCAGGCCTTCCACTGATTAGATGAGGTCCGCCCACATTAGGGAGGACAATTTCCTTTACTTGGTCTATCTGATTTAAATGCTAATTTCATCAAATGCACAGTCTAGCGAATACAGACACCAATATTATATTATAATACTCAAACTTGCTAGGAGACTAGAACTCAATTATTCCAGCCACTAGCAATAAATAGTTATCTATTACGGTAGAGGTGCTAATTATCACCACAATGGCAAACTTATTACAATATATAAATGTACAAAATTAACATGTTGTACACCTTGAATTTAAACAATATTATATGTCAAATATATTTCAATGAAAAAAATGTTAATCTCATCCAGAAACACCCTCACAGAAACACAAATAATGTTTGACCAAATATCTGGGCACCCTGGGGCCCAATCAGGTAGACACATAAAATTAACCATTACAAGAAGGAAGACAGGATAATAAAGGAGACACAAAACTAAAAGAATATGCTGCTGTGAGATTAATTAGTGTAGGCTTAGTGACTTTACATTCCTCAGACCTCCTGGTAACTGTGTCTTGCAATTATATAGCTCTATACTATACAGATTAATGGTGGGAATAGGGATGCCTGGGTGGCTCAGCGGTTGAACATCTGCATTTGGCCCAGGGCATGACCCTAGAGTCCCAGGATTGAGTCCCGCATCGGGCTCCCTGCTTTTCCCTCTGCCTATGTCTCTGCCCTTCTCTCTGTGTGTCTCTCATGAATAAATGAATAAAATCTTTTAAAAAATGGTGCAAATAACAGAGACATAACTTACAGACAAGAGGTGAATTCTGTTTTCAATGCAGTAAGTTTGGAGTGGACCAGGTGAGCAGGTCTTTCTCTGGGGATTCCAGGCTCTCCCTACCTGCAGCCAGAGGAGGACTTGCTTTTCTATGGTCCAAGCCATTCCTGGCACACTCTTTGGAATCAGCTTCAGCACTCTCCTGATGGAGTGCCCTGGGCTACAGTTCTTCTGAATCAACTGGCTGGGTGCTTCTCACTCATTTCTTCATTTTTTTTACACAGCATTTAAAAATCTTGTTCTCGACAATGGAAACATAGACTTGAGGGACTCATCAGGCAGCTCCCAGTCTGCTGGGAGCGATGGAGAAAGAATGTACTGGTGTCACTTGATGGAGGCTGAGATGACATATTAGCATTAGATGCTGTGCAAGGATGTGGGGAACTCCTAAATCAGCCCAGTGGGGCCAGGAGAGGAAGCCTAGATTCAGTGATGCTTTCAGGAGGGCTAGGAGCCAGCCAGGGAGTTGTACAGAAAGGGTGTGTTTGACGGAGGGAATAACATACAGCATAACTGTAAGACACGGACACATAGCATTGTCACACATCGAGGGATCTATAAAAAGATTGGTTAGGATGGCGGTTCTCAGCCCAAGTAGCACTTTGGGATCACCCAGAAACATTGAAAGAGATACTGATACTTGAGCCCCACCCCTAGAGATTTTGATGTGATTAGCCTGGAGTGGGGAATCAGTATTTTCTCAAACTTGCACAGGGGCTGAGAAGCAGGAATGTAAAAGCTGCTGCTGGAGAACTTGAACCTACAGGGAGTCAGTGGAGGGTCTCTGCTAGGAGGGTCTCTGTGGTCAACAATCTGAGCTGCCTTTGGGAGAACAGGAAAGACTCATGCAGAGCTCAACTGAGAAATAAAGACCCACCGATCCCCAACTGGCGCCTTATCTGCCCTCATAACTTTCTCTTTTGAGCTGCTGTTTCTTATTCACCATTTAAAAGTGAAAGTCAAGTGGGAAATAACAAAACATACAATAAAATAAAATAAGCTGAAAGATTACTCAATAAAAAGAGTGATAAAATAGTAAAAGCAGGCCGATGCCGTAAAAACTCCAAAACTCAACCACACAGAATCACCACCAGGGGCCAGACAATAAAAACAATAGCTAAAATGTACTGAACTAAGTAGCAGGCATCTTCATGCGTTGGGAAAGCAAAGGAGGATTATTTCCATTTTACAGAGGAGCACAACGAGGCTTGGGGAAGATTAAGTGCTATGGTTGCAGCAGGCAGGGCAGGGTAAATAGCTGGTCAGGGGCGGCTCAAGACATTGAATTCGGGTGGACCAACTCAAGTCCAGAGCTCTGAAGGCTCAAGCTTGGCTGCGTGTTGGAGTCATCTGGGGAGCTCTTAAGAAATACCCAAGAAACGTGTGGGAAATATCAGAAAGGGAGACAGAACATAAAGACTCCTAACTCTGGGAAACGAACTAGGGGTGGTGGAAGGGGAGGAGGGCGGGGGGTGGGGATGAATGGGTGACGGGCACTGAGGGGGACACTTGAAGGGATGAGCACTGGGTGTTATTCTGTATGTTGGTAAATTGAACACCAATAAAAAATTAATTTATTAAAAAAAAGAAATACCCATGCCAGAAAGACATTTCTCCAAAGAGGACGTATAAATGGTCAGCAGGTATGTGGGGAAAAATCCCTTAAATTCTGACTGTCACTAATCATCAAAGAAATGCAAATCAAAACCACAAGGAGGTATCACCTCATCTCTGTCAGGATGGTATTATCAAGAAAACAAAAGACAACAAGTGTTGGCGAGGATGGAGAGAAATTGGAATCATTGAGCACTGTTGACAGGAATGCAAGACGGTGCAGCCACTTTGGAAGACACTAAAAATAAAGCTAAGGGATGATTCAGAAATCTCACTTCTGGGTATTTATCTGAAATAATTGCAGTCAGGATCGCAAAGAGATATTAACACTCCCATGTTCCCTGCAGCGTTATTCACAATAGCTGAGATGTGAGAACAACCTAAAATTTCGTGGACAAACTGGGCGGTGAAAAATTAGAGAGGAAGACAAACCATGAGAGACTCCTAACTCTGTGAAACAAAGGGTTGCAGAGGGGAGGTGGGTGAGGGGATGGGGTAACTGGGTGGCGGGCATTAAGGAGGGCACGTGATGAGATGAGCACTGGGTGTTACACTATATGTTGGCAAATTGAATTTATTTATTTATTTATTTATTTATTTATTTTTAAAGATTTTATTTATTCACTCATGATAGATACACAGAGAGAGAGGCAGAGACACAGGCAGAGGGAGAAGCAGGCATCATACAAAGAGTCTGATGTGGGACTCGATCCAGGGTCTCCAGGATCACACCCTGGGCTGCAGGTGGCGCTAAACCGCTGCGCCCCCAGGGCTGCCCGGCAAATTGAATTTAAATAAAATTAAAAAAAAAATAAAAGTTCATGGACAGATGAATGTTTAAAGAAGATGTGGTACATACAAACAATAGTATACTCTTCTGCCTTAAGAAAGAAGGAAATTCTGTAATATGTGACAACATGGATGAACCTGGAGGCCATTATGCTGAGTGAAGTGAACAAGTCACAGAAAGATAGACTCTGTGATTCTTCTTACATGAGGTATCTACAATAGTCAAGTTCGTAGAAACGGAGAGTGGAATGGTGGCTGCCAGGGGCTGGGGAGGGGAAAATGGTGAGCTATTAATCAGTAGGTATAAAGTTTTTTTTTAAAATATTTTATTTATTTATTCATGAGAGACACACAGAGAGAGAGGCAGAAACACAGGCAGAGGGAGAAGCAGGCTCCATGCAGGGAGCCCGACGTGGGACTCGATCCTGGGTCTCCAGGATCATGCCCGGAGCTGAAGGTGGCACTAAACTGCTGAGCCACCCGGGCTGCCCAGGCATAAAGTTTTCATTGAAGCAAGATGAATAAGCTCTAGAGCTCTTCTGTACAACATGGTACCTATAGTCAACATTGCTCTGCTATGCACTTAAGATTTGTTGCCAGTAGATCTCATGTTAAGTGTTCATACCACAATTAAAAAAAAAAAAAGAAATCCCAAGATGATCTGGGCCAACACTTGATTCTAAACTGGTTGGTCTGGAGCAAGGCCCAGGCAGAGAGGGTGAGCAGGTGCCACTTAACACGTTTCTGGCTATCCTCTCTGTTCTTTTTTTTTTTTTCTTTTTTAAAGATTTGGTTTATTTATCTGAGAGAGATAGAGATAGCGAACAGAGATAGTGAGAGAGAGTAAAGCAGGGAAGAGAAGGAGAAGCAGGGAGCCTGATGTAGGGCTTGATCTCAGCAGCCCAGGATCATGACCTGAGCAAAAGGCAGAAGCTGAACCAACTGAGCCACCCAGGAGCCTCTAATTCTCTCTGTTCTTTTTTTTTTTTTAAAGATTTTATTTATTTATTTATGAGAGACACACACACAGAGAGAGAGAGAGAGAGAGAGAGAAACAGAGAGGCAGAAACACAGGCAAAGGGAGAAGTGGGCTCCATGTAGGGAGCCCAATGTGGGACTTGATCCTGGGACTCCAGGATCACTCCCTGGGCTGAAGGCAGGCGCTCAACCCCTGAGTCACCCAGGTATCCCAAATTCTCTCTGTTCTTAGCAGTAAATGCTTCTATGTATTAAGCACCTTGAGTACCAAACCCTGAATCCTTCTGGGCATTGTTATTGCCACTTGAGAATTGAGGTTAAGTCACTTTTCCGGGTCCCCCAGCTGGTAGTCATCAGTGCCTTTGTCCTTTCCCAAATCCACCTGATTCCACAGCGCATGCTCTAATTGCTGTGCCCTATGACCTCCAAGCAGGGGTCCCTGTGGGGCATAGACATGGGCATCATGTGTCCCTCCAGTTAACTTCTTTGTCCCTTAAGCTTTAGAGTCAACAGCATCACCTTTGTCCCAGGCTTGTCCACAGTGAACTGTCATTGTGCAGATGCAGAAAGCAGGCCTTTTGTGGCTTGGCACTAAGGAAGAACTTTTTGCCAGTCAGAGGAGTTTGATGGTGAGGTAGGCTGCCTGGAGAGGCTGTGGGCACCTGCCATCGTCACTGCTGGGCAACTATCTAAAGGATCTGTTGGGAGCAGAAGAGTCATCCTTCAGCGTAGTGTGCGGTGTGTGTGTGTGTGTGTGTGTCTGGTAGCCAAGGAGGATTGGGCCTAGATACTTCTAACATGTGCCTAGCCCTAAAATTGAGGAGCTCAGAGGACCAGTTGAAGCTCAATGGGTGAAGATGGTTCTAGAAGATGAGCTCATAGACCTGGGGAGTTCCAGAAGGCTGCTCTCTTCCATCATTCTCTTAAAGCTTGGTGCCTGGGACCCTGGCAGTATCTTGGGGGTGTCTTGAGCTGAAGCAGGGTGTCGGGTCCCTGCTGCTGCTGTCACTGTCACTGCTGTGTCAGCTCTGGTGGGGACAACACTTGATCAGTGAGCCCCCTTCCCCTCTTCCTGCAGCTGTTGACCAGGGCAGAGAGGGGCGTGGAAAATGAACGGGATGGTCAGAAATGGGGGCAGGATTCCTGGGCTGGGAGAGCAGTGAACTGAGAGACAGAAAAGGGAGACCCCTGCTGGTGGGTGTCTGGTCTCTGAATCATCAGATCTCACACCTTGTACCCCTCGACCTGCCATGAAACGCTCTGGATGAACCTGGAGGTTTTAAGTCGCTTTGCTACATAAAGTAAAAAACAGGTTTCTTCATCTGTAAAAGGGGGATATTACTCCTACACCCATTGAGTTGTTGAGAGGATTAGATGAGATTAAGTTAGAAAACTATCCAGAAAAGGCCCAGTGCAGGGTCTGCCAGGTGTGAAGCACTTAGTAAGGTTCTTCCCATCACCTCTCCATCCCCCATCTTGATGGAAAAGGTTCGTGCTCTTGGGGTCAGGATCTCAGGATGCTTCAGTGTACACAGAACCCACTGAGCAGGCACTCCATATCAGCAACTCCACTTGGCTCTTAGGATATGAGTATACACAGGATGGCCATTGTTTCTTGGAAGTTCACTTCATGGTGGAAATGACTGCCGTATTACACAGTCCAGTGTGACAGAGGGATGGCAGAAGCACAGGGTACTTGGGCATGTTGGGGAGCTGGGGAACTCACTCTGGTGTGACCTTTGAAGTACGAGTAGAGTTAGCCATGTAAAGGAAGGAGAGGGTTAGTGCTCCAGACAGCGGGATCATCATGAGCAGACAACATGGCATTATTGGAACTCAGACTGTGAGTGAGGGAGAGGTCCTTACAGCTGAGGACCCATATGAGTCTATGAGGGCCCTCATGGGCCATACCTAGGGACAGTGATGAAGGGAATCATTGTAGGGTGTTGGTGGCCAGGATTTTTGTTTAAAAAACTCATGGTGGTAAATGTGTCTAGAATGGTTTGGACAAAAGAGTTAGGCCTGGATGCGAAGACCCATCAGCATGCTAGGATGGTGCTCTGAACTGGGGGAAAGATGGTGCTATTGGAGGGAGGGCAGAGTCAATAGCACTTGGGGATCTGCTGGCTGGAGATAGGTGAGGGGTGTAGAGATAGAAGGAGAGAAGAAACCATCTGCATTTCTAGTTCGGACAAATGTATTTAAACCAAAGCAGTTATGAGTTTAAAATCAAGAATGTTTTAAACCCAGAAAGAAAAGGCACAAGGAAGCAGATTTGAGTGAGAACATTAGTTCTGGTTTGGACATGCTTAAGCTGAGGTGACGTGAGGTGTCCAAGTGGAGACATCCAGGAAGAAGCTTCAGATTAGGTCTGCTACTTGGGGGGAAGACAAAATTCAATGTCTGTATTCCGTGGGTGGCAGTTAACTTCAGGGCTACACGGAAACTATATGGAAGTAAGAGAGGAGGGCTCAGGGTATAAATGTCTAGAAAACATACCAGTGTTTGAGGCATAGGCAGTCAGAAGAAGTAGCCCAAAAAGGAGCAGAGAACCCAGGAGAGGGGCCATCATGGAAGCCAAGAGAGGCAAGAGATTCAATAGGTGGATTGGTCAACTGTGCAAAAGGCTGCTGAGTGCCCCCATGGGACAAGACCTGGCAAGGCCCACTGGACAGTGCGGAACAGTGTCAGGTGTGGGATGTGGTGATGGTGAAGCTAAGTTCCACTGGGTTGAAAACAAATGGGGAGGGGAAAAAACAGTAATTTTTCCTGTAGAGGTTTCCATGAGAAGAGAGAGAACAGTCAGTATAGATAATGATGAGGCCTGTGAGCGGCCATGCCTCAGAGGAAGGAGAAGTGGTAGGAGGAGGTGCTGAGGACCCTGAGAGAGGAGCGATGGCCCATGGAGTGTGACTGAGAGGTGGGAGAAGGTGAAATCTGGAGCTTGCAGGCACCGTGGGCCTGGACAAACATAGAGGCGCCGCATCCTCCCACGAGAGGGGTGAAGATGAGCAGGATGAGGCTACTGATGCCTCGGTGAGTTTCTGGGAGCTTAGGGATGGACAGGGCAGTGGGGAAGTCTCGAGGGCAGTAATGAGCATCTCGAATACTCTTTGAAGGAAATGGGAGAGAGAAAGCTGGCCAAAGATGAGCATTAGTTCCGGTGCTAGAAGTATTTCATGATAGAAATAACAACGAACCTATTTTTTTAGTACAAAGAACCAGGTTCTCTCCGGGCCTTTCTCTTCTCATTCGTTCTTTCAACAATCCTCTGAGGCAGGTATTATTCATTTCCTCATTGTAGAACTGAAGAAAATGAGGCTCAGAAGATGTCTGAAGTCAGAGATGTTGTGTAGTGTGGAGGTGGACTTCAAATTGAAGGCTCATTGAAAGCTACACCCTCAGCCCACCTTGTCATTCTCCATGGCTTGAGGGTCCAGTGGGGCTGGAGGCCATGTGTTCCTGGGAACACCCGATTGTGAGGTTGTGTGGCTATTTTGTTTCTGTGAAGGGGGACAGTGAGTGTGGCGGAGTAGGCCCATGGTACACGTTGGGAAGATGTGTTGGAACTGATGGTCTGGGAAAGATGGGAATGGAAGGTGATGGGGGAGGTGGTGGTGAGATTCATGGATGGCAAGGCCATGGGAGTGGGTGGCTGAGGCAGAGTGGAGGGGAAGGTCATACCCAGGTGCAAATGCCTTCATGATCCTGAGGGCTAGCCTACGGAGCCAGTGCCGAGACCCGAACCAAAGGAGCAGACGTGAGCTTCCAGGGAGAGGGGCCTTTGCCAGGTGATGTCTTAGAAGGGGTGGTGGGCAGTACCACCCTGGGGCCGTGTGCACACTCCAGAGGGCTGCAGGGTGGCAGTGTTGTAGTGGGAGACTTTGTTTCAGCTCAGGCTGGGAGCAGGAGTCTCTGCGCTAGGAGAGCACCCCCTCGACAACCAGGGTAGGGACTGTATTACACTCTGATGACACCACTGGGCCCTTGCCCTCCGGGAACATCTGCTCATGGCCATCTATCTCGTGGGGCTTTGGAGTCACGTAAACTTTGGTCTTATTCCAAACTTTGTTCCTTCCTAGTTGTGAAACATAGGGCCTCAGGATTCGATAGGGCCTGGCATGTAGTATGGAGCTCCAAGTCTGTTTGTTTTCTTCCCCATTTCCCTTCCTCCTCCTCTCAGCTGCAGGGGCAGGTGTAAAGCATGATTTAGGGGAGTGGGCCTCAGGGAACCCTCTCCTGGCTGATGCTTCATCAGGGCTGCAAGGGGGCTGGTTTCCTGTGTTGGAGCCTTCTTGCCTTTCCCCAGGGTACACTCAGGCCCTGCTTTTCTCTTTCTCCCAAGGGTAACCTTCTGTGAGTGGTGGACCAGGGCTTTTGAGCTGCCTGCCATCTCAAAACCCAGCTGTGAGCCAGCGTGGTGGGGGCTGTGCCTCCGCCGCCTGCATGGAAGCCAGGAGCTGGGCTCTCAGAGGGCATCTGTGCCCACCGGGCAGCATGTTGCTGGCCTTTGCCTCTCTGCTCGGCTGCCTGCTCACCTCCAGCCAAGCCAGGGTCTACAGTCGCTGCGAGCTGGCCAAAGTGCTCCAGGATTTCGGCATGGAGGGATACCGGGGATACACCCTGGCTGACTGTGAGAACTGCTCCCCCCCCAGTCACTGCTGCCCCTCCCCATGCCCCCCCCCCAGCTCTCACTCAGAGGGTGTGGTCTTGGAAGTTTTCTGAGCCTCAGCCCTCCTTTGGACATCAGGGGTGTGGATCCTGTGGGTAGACGATGTTCAGGACAAGTTAAATACCTAAGAAGCAGGTCCTAGGCAGACCTGCAGCATGTCCCTCCCCTGCCCCTGCTGCTAAAGTCAACAGTGAGATAGAGAAGGGTGAGATACTCCGGTGGCCAAAGAGACAGAATCACTTAGTTCTCTAATCATATGGCAGCCAAGAGGGTAAGGCATTCCTATTGAGGTTTCAGGTAAACTGAATCAACCAGTAATAGACTCTTCAAGTTGCTGGTAGTTTCAGGAAGCTGTGAGGTCCAGCCACATCTAGACTCATTTTTGGCTAATTGTAGCCCCCTTTCCAGCTCTCACCTGTGTGTCTCTCATTTTGCCTCTAAAGATCTAGCTCTTGTTCATTTGTCCCACAAAGATTTCCTGGGCCTCACTGCGTGCTGAGCTGTGAGACAGTGGGAAGGCTGGTCTAGGAGTCAGGAAGCCCAAGGGACAAGCTTGACTCTTCCTGCTTGGTAGCTGTGGTGACCCCGAGTGAGTCCCTTGCACCTCTGAGCCATGCTGGAGTCACTTGGGGAGCAGGCAGGAGGATGGCTGCCCTGACCACCTTGAAGCAGGAGTGAGACTCCGAGGAGCTCGAGTGGGGCCCCCTCATCTGCGCCACCCTTGGTCACCTGACCCTCGGGCCTGCGTCTCCACCCTACGCAGGGGTCTGTCTTGCATACTTCACAAGTGGCTTCAACACAGCTGCCGTGGACCACGAGCCTGATGGGAGTACTAACAACGGCATTTTCCAGATCAACAGCCGGAAGTGGTGCAAAAATCTCAACACAGAGGTCCCCAATGTGTGCCATATGTACTGCTCTGGTAGGCTGGGCCTGAGCCCCAGGCAGCCCCCCTGGACCAGTCTTTGCTTCTACCCTTGCTATTATCTCTGGGTGGGGATCCCCCACCAACTTCTGGGCCTACCAAGGAGAGTGGGATGGGACAAATGGTGAGTGTGGGTCCTCCATCCGTCTGACTTGGGGTCCTGGATGGAAGACTGTTCTGAGAGCTTTAGGAGTGTGGGGAGGAGGGTGATGGACTGATGATATCTGTGTTTCTAGAGGGATTGAGAGACCAGGTTGAGTTTAGGATGGAGCAGGGTGTATGTGCACGTGTGTACGTGTGTGTGTGTGTGTGTGTGTGTGTGTGTGTGTGTGTGAGAGAGAGAGAGAGAGAGAGAGGCAGGGAGAAATAGATAGACTCTGGATGTCCAGCTCTGTCCCCTGTTCTTTCATCATGTTTCTCTCCTCCCACCCCAGACTTGTTGAATCCTAACCTTAAGGATACTGTTATCTGTGCCATGAAGATCACTCAACAGCCCAAAGGTCTGGCCAGTTGGTAAGTGACCTGGGCTAGAGCCCCACCGCGCACCCCCCACCCCCCACCTGACCCCAGCCGATGTGGCCAGGACTGGTGGAAAACAGCAGGGAACTAATCTTTCCTGAGTTCTCATTTTGTCCCAGCCACCATTCCATGGCTTCCCAGTCTGACCTTCCCACAACTTTTGGCCATAGGGGTTACTGTCACTGAAGTATTTATAGGCAACACACCAAGTGTCAGGGAGGGTAAGCAATTGACTGGAGCTCATGATGCTGCACTTGGCTTTTCTGCGATAGGCCTATGTTAGGATGCCCACTTACAGGTCTGCTAGACCTGGGTCTAGTCAACCTTGTTTGCCTGCTTGTTTAACTGTGGCATCTTCCTCTAAACTAACTTTTGTAGAAAAGCCCAAGATGTACAACAGAAGCGATTCCCGGCTTGAAGCATGGGGAGAGGTGCTCTAGAGCCTCACCCTGTCAGCCTTCTCTTTTCCTGCCTCTTTCCCAAAAGATGGCCTTTGGAGCAGCCATGCTCACAGGCATGGGAGTTGGATGAGCATCCCATAGGCCACTGGACTAGATCTTTGGTTCCCAGAGGTGTATCCGAGCCAGTGGCCCTATAGCATCCCCTGAGGGGCGTCTCACTGCTTAGTCTCCAACCTCCCTTTCCTCATATTTCTGGATGGGAGACCAGCAGGGCTAGGATGTGGGAAGGGTGAGATACTCCAGTGGCTCCTGGAACCACAGACAGATGTGATCATCACAAGGCAGGTAAAGGAGTTTGAGAGGCAGTGAATATCAGCCCAGGAGCAGAGGGAAGAGCAGGAGACAAGAGGCAGGTTCATGATAGGGAAGCCTTTGCAGAAGTCTGGGTGAGAGACCCAGGGTCTGCACTAGGACAATTGCATAGCTGATGATAGGAGGGGGGTTGGCTAGGAGGGACTGTGCTGGAGGCCTGGGGATAGGTGCTATGTGGCAGTGAGGGAGAGGAGGAGGCAGAAATGACTGTCAATCTAGAGAAGGCCTGAGATGTGCTTTGAGCATGGCCACAGCTTTGGAGGTATGTTGGTTTGAGAACAGTTGATGCCCTAGGAACTGAATCTGGAGTGAGGCAGGCTCTGCAGGATGTAATGCGTAGCTATAAGATCAGGATGAGTGAGTGCAGGCTTGGCAGGAGTCTAAGGGCTTGAGGCCTTGGGGGTGCCACCCCGGGCTGGAGGAAACAGGTCCTGTTGGGTTGCATCAAAGAACAGCTCTCTTTTGTACACTGGGCATAAATTTGTGGCAGGTTTAACTCCTGAGAAGTGGTTGAGGCTAATAACAGGCAGTGGTTCCAGAAAGGATAAAGGGTACTCTTTATTCCCCCCACCTGCACACACTGGGAACTGGTCTGTGCCAGGCTCTGTGCTGCGTGGCCTTCAGAGAGGCTGAGGTCCGATTCCTTGCCCTCAAGGGTCTCACAGTCTAATGGGAGAGGCAAACAAGCCAGCTGACCACACCTCATTGGTGGATCTGTGGAAGTCCTCTAGGGGCACTCTTGGTCATTGGTCCCTTTGACATTGACATCGTGGAATTATCAAAGTTTGGAACCCCTGAGAACTTGGACCCCAGGACCCCAGGATCTTGCTTATCTTCCTCAAGATGCTAGTGTGTTGATGGAGCAAGGTAATGGTCCTGAAAGAGCCTATAAGCTGTAGTTACCAACAATTGAAAGACCTGGATTGGTAGCCAAGGAGAAGTGGGTGTGGCTGCAGTTCTGTCATTTATTAGCTGTGGATCTTGGGCAAGTAATTTTGCATCTGAGTCTCAGCGATTCATTGGGAATATAGGGAACTCAGTATCTTCCTAATCTAGTTATAGGGCTTCCGGGGGTGGGGTGGAGTACAGATGAACGAGGGATGGATGTGACAGTGCTATGTAGACTGTAAAGGGCTGTACACTGATAAGGTGGCATGACTGTCAGCAGAAGAAGCACGGTGTAGGAAAAGAGCATGGACGGGGGCTCTGGACCCCAGGAGTCCAGGCCTTTGCTACTGACTTCCGGGTAAACTGCAACAAATTACCCTGTATCTCCATTGGTAAAATAAGGAGTCTAGACAGATGACATTTGAAGGGCCATTGTCTTCCTTTTTTACTTCGTCTAGGGGGTTCTTTGCTAGTTAATGGAGTTTACTAGTCCCTCTTTCCCTTACTAGCTGCTTTCCTCACCTCACTTCTGGTTTAGAGCCCATGCCTCCTTCCTGTTCTTCTCTGAGCAGGAACTGAAGGCTGCAGCTGATTTGGTTTCTCCTCTTCCCCATCCTCCATCCTCAGGGAGGCCTGGAGGCGTCACTGCCAGGGCAAGGACCTCACCGACTGGGTGGATGGCTGTGACTTGTAGGATCCTCTGTGGATGCACCAGGCCACGCACAGCAGGCTGGGAGATGTGGTTTGGTTTCTGATCCAGGCTTGGGAAGACAAGCCGACCAATAAAGTATAGTCCAACATAAGTGTGATTCTCACCTATCCCTGTGTTTCCAGGTGGCGTGTCAGAGTTTCTTCACCTGTCCACCTGGGCTGGGCTCCAGATGGGCTCCAAAAGGCCTACCATGGAAGCCTTACCTCCATTCCTGGAGACCTGGGGTGGGGCGGGAGTGGGGAGGGTCAGTACCTCCCTTGTCCACACTTGGTAGAGTTTCTTAGACTTTTACCTGGATCTAGGTTTGCTGGATTTGGCCAAACAAACAAACAAACAAACAACAAACAATGATAACCAAAACAGGATGCCTGAGTTAAATTTGAATTTTAGATACACAACAAATAAGTTTTACTATACGTGTGTCCCCAATATTGCATGGGACACACTTATATTAAAAAACGATGTATTGTTTGAGGCACCTGGGTGGCTCAGTCGGTTAAGCAACTGACTTTTTTTTTTAAGATTTGTTTATTTTAGAGAGAGAAAGCATGCATATGCAGGGCAAGGAGAGGCAGAGGGAGAGGAAGAGAGAGAATCTCAAGCAGACTCCATGATGAGCACAGAGCCTGATATGGAACTTGATCCCACAACACTGAGATCATGACCTGAGCCAAAACCAAGAGTTTGTTGCTTAATGGACTGAGCACCCAGGCACCCCCACAGATAATTTTTTTAATTGAGCAAGTTTTTCCCAGGCACTCTCCCTGCCATCAGAGCCTGCCTCCCAAAAATGAACTGAGCTCACGCTGTATCCTGTCCATTCCTCCCCCAACCCCACCAAGTTCACTTCTCCATCCTCTTAGCCCTCAACAGTTATATCCTACAAAATTATTTCTCAGAAATGAAATTCTTAGTCCCTCCTTCTAACTCATCTCAACTAGGCACGAGAAAGGATCAACAAATAGACACCAATATGAGAGAATTTGTATTAACCTAACTCAGTCTCTAGTTGGGAGAATTTTGGGGGCAGCATAAGACAGGAATGAAAAATATGCAGGTGGGGGATCCCCAGGTGGCTGAACGGTTTAGCGCCGCCTACAGCCCAGGATGTGATCCTGGAGACCCAGGATCGAGTCCCACATTGGGCTCCCTGTGTGGAGCCTGCTTCTCCCTCTGCCTGTGTCTCTGCCCCCCCCCTCTCTCTGTGTTTCTCATGAATAAATAAATAAAATCTTAAAAAAAAAAGAAAAATGTGCAGGTGATGTGGGGGAAATATTCTGAGAGATGGAAGCTGGCTAGCATGACCCTGAGTTAATGATCTGAGCCAAAATCAAGAGTTAGGTGCTCAACCAACTGAGCCACCCCGGCGCCCCAAGTCTTGGACTGTTGATTTTGGCTCAGGGTTGTGAGATCAAGCCCCACATTGAGCTTTGCACTGAACTCCAATCCTTCTTGGGATTCTCTCTCTCTCTCCCTCTCTCTCTGACCCGTTCTCCCTGCCACAACTTGTGCATGCATGTGCTCTCTCTGTCTCTTGCAAAAAAAAAAAAATGTGTACTGTATTTTATCTGGCAACCTTACCTGGGTCTGATGTCTACACCTGGCTTATTTGGGAAGGTCCTTGGGACATTTGTTTTCTGTGGCTCTGGTCACAGATGGTGGCCACAGGGCCTTGGCTCTTCCCCTGGAGACCACTAACATCCTGGCAGGAGCCATGGGGTGGTGCATCTGCAGTGGAGACACCACCTGGGCTTCAGGAGACTCGCACCCTGCTCTCCAGTGCCCCCTAGAGTCAGGAAATTCAAGTGCTTGTGGCCAACCCAGCCTGGGAAAGGAAGTTTCCCGGCTACTGCTGACCATTGCTGGGAGCTGGAGGATTGGGGGGAGGGTGTGGGTGGCTTTCAGGCAGCACACCGCACTTCTCTGCCTCCCTCAATATGTGGGAAGCTCAGAAGGAGGCAGCCCTGTCTTCCATTAACTTCTAGCGCATGTCTCAGGTCCCTTGGGATGGACTATATCTGAAGGAGGATGGTGGGCAATCTCAGGATCACTGTGGATGTGGTAGCAAGAGAAGCAACTGAGGTGATGTCTGAGAGGCTGAGCCCTGAGTTGAGATTGTAGATTTTTCTGGAAAGGACTCAGAGAACCCTGCAGTTCTCAGATTGAGGCATGGTTAGTGCTTCCCAGGGAGGAGAGATTGCTCTAATGTTACCACCCCTTCCCACTGACCTGCCATCTCCAGATCCACTGGTCAGCAAACAGCAGAGGTGTGGCTAAGTGTCCACAGGTGGTGAGGTAGGCCGGTTTCTTTCCACTGCTGGTCTGGTGTTGGGCCACTTACATCGCCAGAGCAGAGCTGACCCTGCCTTGTGTCCCACCCTGGCTTTTGGTTTTGCCTCCCAGTGGAGCTTTTGCCTCTAAGTCAAGGTGATGCTAAAACTTGAGAGCTGCTCATGCAAGTGGACAGTGGTGAAGAAGCAAGTCCTTGCTGAGAGTTGGGGGTCTGGGGATCAACGAAGAATTGATTCATTTTCATGAAGTCATAGGGACATATTCTCTTTTTAATATTAAAGCAACACTGTGTGCCTACCATGTGCCATGCATCATCTAATCCAGACCCTAGAACATTACTATGATGGAAGTCCCTTATTCTCCCCATTCTACAGATAAGGAAACAGAGGCTTATAAGACATAAATTTGCACCCAGGTCCATATGATTCTATGTGCTCTTAGGTCACTGTACTTTGCTGAGAGGTAGTTGTCCTGGGTCACCTGCAGTCCACTCTCTCCCTCACCTAGCCAGAGACCCCTGGCTCATTATCTCTGGGTGATTCATAACCTGTTTCCACTTCACTTTAGGTTTCCATTACCTGCAATCAGCTGATTGCTCCAGTGGGTCCCGTTTACTCAGAAGTAGATGGTGAAACCCTTGGAATCAAAGCAAGAGTAGTTAAAAGGATTTGGAGGCTCTAGGCAGGCATGATGGCTTCAGGGCCTGTCAAAATGGGGCTGGGTAGGGCTCAGGCCTTGACAAGGGATCCTGGAGCCCTGGGCTAGGGGGTAGACCAAGAGCAGATGGAGATGGAAGAGGAGAATCCAGGAGACAGCCCTCACCTGTGCATGAGGGTTAAATGGTCTACAGGTCCACTTGGAAGTCCCAGTTTCTAAGTGATGTTCTCAGACTGAGTAACTGGGTTAGCTCCTGGCATCTCCTTGCTTCCATGTCACGTTCTCACTCCACATTCCATTGTTCATTATGTCCTGCCTCTATTACTTTTTTTAAAAAAGTATTTTATTCATTTATTTGAGAGACAGAGAGAACATGAGCAGGAGTGGGGAGGAGCAGAGGGAGAAGAAATAGGGAGCCCAATGTGGGGCTCTATGCTTAAGACCCTGGATTGTGACCTGAGCCAAGAAAAGCTGTTTAACTGACTGAGCCACCCCTGCCTCTTTTACCTTTTTAATATCTATCCCTCCTGTCTGTCCCAGATACCACTGCTTTAACTCAAGCCCCAGTCACTTCTTTCCTAGGGCAATTGCAATGGCCTCATGAGGGTGTCCCTTGCCATCCTAGTTCCTCCCTCCCAATGAGCTTTCCACCTTGTTACTTCCTTACATTCAAGCCACAATGATTTTTCTCATCTTCAGGTTAAAGTGCAAGGTCCTTGGCTTGGTACACAAGATCTTTCACAAGCCAGGCTCAGCTGACATCTACCAATTCATTTCTCAACTGTTCAGAAACTTTTACTCTGGTTGGTTTGTGCCTCTGGTATCCCCATGTGTAGTATCCTGCTTCCTACCTTTCACCATCCCCTGCCATTCTTCCCCATTCATTTACTCCAGACAATCAACATGCTTGTTTTCACAGCAGGGCTTTCACACCTGCCCTTTGTCTTCCTGAAATACCATTTCCTTAGATCCTTGAGTGGCTATTCCTTTGTCTTCAGTCAGCTCTTGTCTCAATTTCACATCCTCAGATTAACTTCTCTGACTGCCATAGCTGAGGGAAGCTCTTCTCCCCTCTTGTCACTATCTTACCACGGTAGTGTGTATTACTGTCTGAGATTATTTCATGCACATGTGAATTTACACGAATCCCCTTTTCAGTCTCCTTATGTTAGATAGTAAGCACCATGAGAGCAGGAAATGTGTCTGTTCCTTCTATGTCCAGCATTTGGAATAGTGACTGGCACATAGTGGGTTCTCAGTGAATGAATGAATGCATGACTGGTGCATGAAAGAATGAATGGTGAGCAGTCAGCTCATGTTTGCAGAATCAGTAATAATCTCTGATACCTCTTCAATAGGTCAGCAGCTTATGCAATGGTCTTAAGTACCAGCTATGTGTCAGGCCCTAGACTCCCTCCAGATGCACCTATTGACCCTCCTGAGCCCTCTTGGGGAGAATTTCTACCTCTCAGTAGGACCAACCTGGCTGTTTTTCATCCAAATCCCACTTAATTCCCCCTTAGCCATGTCTTACAGAGGAAGTTCAGCACGATTTGGGAAAAGCTGGCACAAAGTTTTTTTTTTTTTTTTCCCCCTCTTATTCTGGCTGCCTGAACTTGGGAAAGTCACTCCACTTCTCTGAGCCTCAGTGGTCCTCAGGGATGAGGGGAGCAGATAAAAGCCACCTTACAATATTGCACTGATCACATGATATAGAGCAGTGAGTCACCCAGTACAGGGGCCTGGCACAGCGTGGGGCCTGGGGTATGTCCTACCTGTCCTGGTGACTGGGTGTACTTGGGTTGCCTGCGCCATATCCTCAATACAGTTTGCTAAGAAGGAGGAAGAGGAGAGGGGAAGAAGGAGCAGAAGGAGAAGGGGGACCGTTTGGACAGGTGGCAGAGATTTCTACAGAATACAGGGAGAATGAAGTGCATTATTGTCACTCTTTTAGTCCAAGCTACCTCATTCTTAGCTAGTTTGACTCCAGGAGACCAATGGGAAGTGGGCTTTTCTAGATCTTTTGTGCTAACTGGGGATGATTAGCTACCTAGGTACTGCCCCTTCTCTACCTGTAGGTATAGGTAAGCAGGCAGAGACTTTTGGCAGGTGAGGAAGGCTCTGCTGAGCACTCTTCTTGGGCTGGGTCCCTGTGCTCTGCCTATAAGACTCACCCTTTCAGCTGGATATGGCACTGACCTGAAGCTTCCAGAGTGGGAGGTTGGCCTGATCAGATGGGGTCCAGCATTTACTGGACACCTTCTCTGGGGTAGCATATGTGTCACCACTTCCTGCCTATGGCCAACATTACAAACTGAGCACAAACTTCTATCCTACTACGGGCCAGGGATTCTTCTTGATGCTTCAGTGACAGTCACTGTCCATGCAGTTGGCTAGTAGGATGGGTTTCATCATCTCTATCCATGTGTCAAGCATTGGCACTTTCCATAGTTAATCTCACTAACCTCACAGCATGCTTGGGAAGTAGGTCACCATCATTTTTAGGAGGAAACTGAGTCCAGAGAAGTTCTAGAGTTTGACCAACATAGTGCAGCTGGTGGAGCTGGGATTCAGATGGAGCCATTGGATTCCAAAGTCTTCTTTGTCCTTGGCATGCCCCAGTCTTCATAGCTCAACTAGCCCATGGACTCTAGGGGGCTGGACCCCAGGGATGGGAAGGCACAGAGGAGAGAGGGCAGCAGAGAGACAGCCCAGTCCCATTCAGCAGGGATCTGTCCTTCCCCAGACCCTCCGAATTCTCCTGTGCCTCTAAAATTTTGCTCAGGTATTTGCCTGCCAGACAATTCCCACCCATCTCTCAAGGCTTTGGCCAAAACCCACTCCACCTCAGCCTGGCAGACGGACCTAGTGTACTGTGCCTCATGCACCTTCAGCATAGCTTGTTTACTCTTCAGGTTCTTGCATGTACATCTGTTGCCCACCTCTACCCAACTAGACTCTGAGACCTTGGGACTGTGTCTTCTTAGTATATGAACTCACAGTGCCTGGCACATGGTGGGCACACAGAAAATGCCCATGGAGTGAAGTATTCTGGACAGAGACCTTGCCTGGTGCTGGGATATCTTCTCGAGCTGTTCTTTGACCTCTTGCCTCTAAGGCTGGTTACATTGGGTATGCTCTGGTGCCCACCAGTCACTTTGTCTTGGGCCCATTTTATAATTCCTTTTGAAAGGAAACCACAAATCTGGATTCCGCTAAAGACAAATGGCCCATGATGGTGGGGATCCCTGGGTGGTTCAGCGGTTTAGTGCCTGCCTTCGGCCCAGGGCGTGATCCTGGAGTCCTGGGATTGAGTCCCACGTCGGGCTCCCTGCATGGAGCCTGCTTCTCCCTCTGCCTGTGTCTCTGCCTCTCTCTCTCTCTCTCTCTCTCTCTCTCTGTCTCTCATGAATAAATAAATAAAATCTTAAAAGAAAAAGACAAATGGCCCATGATGGTGATAAGTCAGTCACGTCAGCCACTTCCTTCAGAGGCAGAGGCATGGAGGGCAGCTTCAAGGAGACAGGAGATCCTAATTCCCCATCCCAAAGCATCACTTGCGGTCATTATCAAAAGCTGTTTTGTTGTTGTTGTTGTTTTGTCTTTTAAAGAAAAAGCATCATTACCTTCCTGCTCAGGAATGAGTGAGATGTCAACAGTGCTGTGTATCTGGGGCTCAACAGCAGCCGAGAACATGAGGTATGCATTTCATGCATGTTCACAGTGGGGTCAGTGGTTACGTTCCAAGAACCAGGCCACGGGGATGTTTGCCAAGCGATGCTGTGGGTTGCTTTCTATGTCTGTAGGTCTCCTCAGCCCTCAAAATCACTGCACACATAAAATAATTTTATGAAATCACATCTCAAGGTTCTCTGTTCATATTCATTTTCTGCTCGCTCATTCATTTTGCCATCTGTGGGAGCTCATTTGCATACAAGCTGCAGCAGGTGCCAAAGGTTTAAAAAAATTATAGGAGGAAAGACTTGAAATTGATCAAATCCTATCTATATTTCTTTTTTCCCTCCTGCAAATTGAAAAATGACAGCCATTATGTCAATTTAGGAGAAGAAATGTTGGTTGCTCTTTGTGGGGCTGTGGCTCTTTTGTGGGAGAAGGGTCAGCACCTTCTGGACCAGGGAGTCTTTTTCTACCTCAGAGCAGCCCTAGAGGATCACAGATGGGCTCTGGGGGAGGAGGAGTCCATAACCCTCCTGAAATAAAATGCAAAATGCATATATATTTTCATGACCATGTGCATTTTTTTTCCTGGGGAGAGAGAGTTCCTAGCTTTCACCTTATTTTGAATTCAAACAAGTTTAAGAATCAATGTGTTACAGAAAGTAAAAAGAAAAGAAGAGAGAAAGTATTACCTTAGCTTATTTAATCCTCATAATCCCCCCCGCCCAAACCTGGCATCATTAAATACTAGCTTGGATGCCTGATTCCCATTCTTGGCTTATACTCATAGACCATTAAAGTTAGGGCACACCAAAGGATGTCTCTTCGTTTTCCACCCCCTCTTCTTATATAGAGGGGGAAACTGAGGTCCAGAGAAGTGAGGTAACTTGTCCAATGTTCTATGGTCAGTTTTTAGCAGAAATGGGTTGGAGATCCAATCCTTTAACTCTCTCTTTAAAGCCTTTGCCACTGTTGCTTTGCTCTTGCAAAATCAGTGAGCATAGATTTCCACAAATGTTAATGGAATCAGTAAGAGACTTTCCTCCTCTCACCCATCCTCAGGCTGGATTGGTTTCCACTGATCTGTTTCTTGGTCCCCAGGGAACTTCTGGTCCCTAATGCACCCAACCTATTAGCCCTTGGAATATACAAGTACAAAATGATTCCGTGTGCCAGGAGTCTCAGATGAATGAGGAGAAAGCCATTTGCTAAATAAATCAACCCTCGGCTGGAAAGTATCTTTATAGACACTTGGAGGGCAAGGGAAGGAGCTGAAGGGCTTCAGCCATGACACATCTCCCATCCTTTGCACCTGCTAATCTCTAAGTGGTATTTTGGATATTTTTCCCTTCCCCTTCTTCTCTTGGGTTCCCTGGACCTACATGGCGGTGTCCCTTCTCTAGCACTCCCTGACCTGCAGGCTTGGCATGTGCTGCTCTCTTGTTCTCTGAACTTGGGTTCATCTTTATAGTCGTGTGTTTACTTGTCGGGATTCCCTGCTCAGATGATAAATTCCTTAGGGGCAAGTTCCCAGCATATAATGGACAGCCAATCAATGGGAGTTGAAATAAATAGTGATCCTGTGTTCTTTCTGTGTTTCTGCTTCCCAGCTAAGCCAGGGAGCTCATCAAGCAGCATAGGGTTGCTCTGGGTGTGATGGATCAGGGCCAGCAGCATCCTTGGCCCCCAGAGCCTCCTTCTCTATTCTATAATGGGGGAGCTCATTCACTGGTGCTTTCTGAAGGCCCTCGCCTTTGCTCCGAGGTTAATTTTCAAAATTAAATTAAAATCTTGGAGTTTGTGGAGGAAGAGGTCCCAGGTCCTTGGGCCTCTAGGGTCAGGCAGGCTGAGCTGAGCTCCCCCTGAGCAAACATGGTACCCACCAAGATCACACCCCTGGGTGGTGTCTGCCTCTGAGTTCCTCCTTCCCCGCTCACCAAGATCCTTTCTCCAGAGACCCTCTGTGAACCTTTCTCACTAGGCGTGTTCATGATAAAGACTCTTACAAAAATAGCTTCAAGCTGGAAAGAGGAAAATAAAATAACTCCGCTTCTCTCTGCCAAAAACAACAAAGCAACAGTGTGCAAGCAGCTAGCTCAGTCCTTGGCATGGCTACTCACAGAAATGCTTTTTCCTCCCACTGCCCCTAACTGCAGCAAACCCCACTGATTCTGTTTCTGAGGTTATGTGCTGTTATTTGATGGATCGAATGATTGATTTAGTTCTTTGAGATTACTGATAATTCGATGTGTGGTTTGGGCTTGTGACTGCTCTAAACTCCTGGCCCTCTGGTCATCATTTGGGTCTCTCTCGAAAATGTGACACGTTCCTGAGTCTCTTCTGTCTACCAAATGTCTCCAGGTCTTCACTGAGGAAATGATTACACACATGGCTACTTGTTGGAAATAAGAAGAGAATACACCACCACTCTCAAGAATTCAGGTGTACAACTGTGTCTTTAGTTAACAACTGGCTAATACCAATCAGTAGCTGATTGGTACACAGAGCTGTTAATTTGCTCTCTTGAATTTCCTATCTTTTTCCCTTTAACAGGTTAAGTATGTAGATTTGCTCCAAAATGAACAAAACTAAAATCCCCAAATTGGAAGGGGCAGGTACATATGTGAGGCTTGGGGCAATCCAAACCCATTAGAATATTCTTTGCTCCATCACAAATTGATCTGAAGTTTCTTTCTTTCTTTTTTTTTCTTTTTTTGAAAGGAAGGCAGAAATCCAATGAAGAAGTTCAAATTGCAACTTTAGCTATAGATTTTAAAAACATTTACGAAACTGTTAACTGGAACAAGGCAGAAGTATCCAGTAGATTCCCAACTCACTGAACAGACATTTCATTTGTTTCTGTCCTCGATGGGAGCAGTCTGAGAATGCTCACTGTTCCTCTGCATCTGACAGTCTAGGCACCAGAAGGACATTTTCCAGCCTGATGCAGTGGGGCATGTGTCTGTCTAAGGAGAGGGATTTCCATGCCCTGGGAATGTCTGGACAAATGATCACTTTCAATGTTTCTTGCTTTGCGTCATGTTGTGGGTCTAGATGGAATTTTCAAATGGAATTGTGAGCCTGGACGCTTGGGAGTGGCTTTGGCATGGCCATGAATTCACTGTGTGATGTTAGGTAAGTTCCTCCCCTCCTCTATTGGGTCTGCTCATTTGAATAATGAGGGCAGTAGGCTATATGCTCCAAATGGCCTTTGGTAGGTAGAACAGTGGCCCCCAAAGATGGCCACGTCCTAATTCTTGGCACCCGTGAATATGTTATCCCCTGTGGCCAAAGAGACTTTGAAGTTTGTGATGAAGTTAATGACCTTAAAATGGGGACATTATCATGGGTTATCAGGAGAGCCTGGTCTAATCATAAGAGTCCCTCTAAAGTGGAAGAAGGGGTCAAGAGAAGAGAGATGGGTCACATCTATGGGATAGAGGGAGGTGTGACCCAGGAGGTCATGGTTGTGTGAGGTAAGGACTCTATCCACCATTGCAGAGTTGGCAATGGGAGAAAAGGCCACCAGCCACAGAATGTGGGTGGCCTCTAGGAGCTGGAAAAGGTTAGGAAACAGTTTCTCTTCTAGAGCCTCTGGAAGGAACCCAGGCCTGCTGACACTTAGATTTTAGCCTGGTGAGATCCCTGTCAGCCTTCTGACCTCCAGAGGTCGAAGACAATAAATTTGTGTGTTAAGCCACTATGTTTGTTGTAATTATGTTATAGTGGCGGTAGAAAATGAAAACAGGGTGCCTTCCAGCGGCATTGCGCTCAGTTCCTAAGAATTAAAGCTCGCCTTGGCCAACAGCACCAGGCAAGCCCAGCTGAGAAGGTACTGGGAGGAGGCATCTCAGGGATGCTGTGTCCCAGCCGCCTCCTGGCCACTGTATGTGTCTGGGCATGGCTGCTTTGATTCATCCCCCTCCGCACAGGGGGAGTAGTGCTGTCATGTGCCTCAAGTCTGAAGAGGCCTCTGAAATCATCTGTGAAGACACAGGTACAATATTATTTTCATCCTCAAATTGAGGGACCTGAATCCAGAGAGGTGCAGGTGTCCATCATCACACGGCTGCTGCAAGAAGGTGCTGGAGAGCCTTCCTAACTCCTGGGGCCAGGTTCTTTTCAGTAGGTCCCTGGGGAAAACCTTTTCCTTGTGTAGGAGTGGATCGGGCAGGGGAGAGAAGGGGAGACGACAGAGGGGGATTGAGATCAGGATAGAGATTGGAAGGCAGAGCCAGGGCCACAGCCCCAAGCTCCTGGTCCAGCCAGTGCCTTCTGTACATCTGTGCATGAAGAGGAAGGTACAAACCACATGAGGCTCTGGGGGAGACCTGGGGTTGTGAGTGGTGGGGGAAGGCGGGAAAGTAAAGCTTAGGCTACAGGAACCTGTGCCCTGGAATGAGTATGATCCCGAGCACAAGGATTTTGCCCAGATGGGAAGCTCTCTTTTGCCACAGAGGGGCTCAGAAGGGTCTGCCCTCTCCCCATGGGGCACCTCCATCCACCTTTCCCACTTGGACAGTCTCTCAGCTGGGGAGAAAGGCAGGAAGCCAGTGTGACCTCTGCAGGGACAGGCAGGTCTGTTTGATGTGGGTGAGGAGAGGAGGTGGGGTGCAGAGGGCCTAGAGAGACTGGTGTGCGGGAGGGAGGCCAGAGTCAGAGGAGTCAGGACAGAAGACAGAGGCTTTTTTCATGGTTTTTAGGTTTGGGCAGCATTCATTGCCTGCCCCACCTCTGCACCCCCTGCCTCTTCAAGCCACACACCTCTGGTCCAGGATTGCGTCATTTCAGAGCACGGGCTGTCACTTGTTAGTGGTCATGAAATCATTTATGAGGCTGCAACCAATAGTGTTTAGAGATTTAGAATAGACTAGAAGTGCATGCACTCTGTACACTTGGTAAAGCTAAGTGTTGTTGCAGGAAGCTTCATATATATATATATATATATATATATATATATATATATATATATAATCTGTCGGTCTGGATCTGGCAGGCCTAGCCCTTTCAAAAGGCTTCAGGGAGGGAGCCCTGATGGGGAAAAGGCAGCACCGACTCAGCCGTTTCCACAAGACCAGCTTTTAATATGACCGTGACTGGAAGCACGAATAAATAAACGCCAGAGAAAATGGAAAAACCAAATCAAACCAAACCTCAGAACATCAAAACCCAAATTCGGAAAACAAAACAAAACAAAACAAAAACAGATCTCGGACAGACAGACAAAACAAGCCCCCCAAAGGAAACAAGCTGGGTCACGGGGACAGCAGAATGATGTGGGTCCCATGGATGAGCCCCGGAGCTGCCCAGGCCACCCTGCCTCCCCCAGGCGCTGAGCCAGGGTCGGGGGGGGGCGGCCGGTCAGCCCACAGGCCAGCTCGGGGAAGGGGTTTGTGGCAGGTTAAGAACCTTCACAAAGTACACAAGGACCGGACGTGGTTGAGAGTTCTACGCTTTCCCCCTTGACTGCAGTTGTGATTCCAGCGTGGCCACAGGTGACCCTGGGGCTGGAAGCTGGTCCCACTGCACGGCTGCAGAGTGGCCGCTAGAAAGCACACGGAGGAGAGTCGTGTACAGACACAGACGTGGAGGTGGCGCCGTGAGCAGTCTGAGCATGCAGGTGCTTTATACATCTGGCAGTGAGATGTGATGGCAGGTTGGTTCTTGGACAGTTCCAGAGTGTGACTCATTTCTCCTAAGAGGGACGCACGGCGGGGCCCGAGGACGCGTCATGTCAGACGTGGCCGCAGCGAGGTTTTGGCAGAGAGTTTGCTATGTGTGCATAGGGGGCTCTTGCTTCTTTCTGTCATCGGGGGCTGTCCCACCTGAGCCTGCTGTCCCCTGTCCTGGGTCTCGGGCCTCCAGGTCTGTTTGGGGGGTGCCAGGTGGTCCGAGGGCCGTCAGCAGGCGATCTCCTCCAAGGTCCCCAGGGCCGTCTGCAGGGGCACGTTCACAGTGTGGCTGATGGTTTCAGAGTGGTTTGGCATCGTGTCACAAGTGCTCTGGAGGGAGGGGGGACAGTGGGTGTTGAGATTCCTTCTGTGAAATGGCATCACGATGCCATGGGCAGCCCAGCCTAGGCCCTGGGAACCGTAGGCCTGCTTGTGGGCTCTCCCCAGGGCACCACTGCTCCTGCCCCAGACATCTTGGGGTTGGTTTGTTGTGGTGAGGCACGAGGCTTGGGTGGGGAGGCTCGCTGCCTTACCACTGCCCATCTAGGTGCCCCCAGGGTGGGGAGAGGGCTCCCTGGTGATGGGACTCAGCAGCTGCTTTGAACTTCTCTTCTAGAGGTGCCCCTAACGTGCCACCTGAATCTACATCTGAGTGCTCTCTAGTTATGGGGCAGGAGGATATCTCCCCGCCCTCATCCTGGGGGGTCCCCCTTGAGACCTACTTGGGATGGAGAAGGTAGAGCCTGTGGCTAGACTTGGGGCAAGGGGGGCCAATTGCTGAGGCCAAAGAGGAGTGGGGAGGCCCCCAAAACCCAGAAGCAGAGGAGTCACAATGGAGCTTTAGGGTTAGGCCAGAGGAAAACAGTCTCAGGTCCCTGAGCAGGGCAAGGCTGGGAGGGCCTTGCGTCTGCCCAGTGACTCCCAGGCTGCAGAAGCAGGCTGGAGGCTGGGAGGGATGGGAGCAGATACTGCCTAGGAGGCTGTGCCAAGAATGTTGTGGAGATTTGATGAGGATGGGGTTGGGGAGAGGGAGTGATGGGAGGGGGAGAATCTAGGGGAGGAGTAGGGGGCAGAGGGAAGGCTGTAACTGGAGACATTCTGAGGGCAGAAGGAAGGTGGCGTGAGGGAGGGAACCTCCACTTGCTGAGCACTTACTATAAACTAGGCACTGCTGCTGGCTTTATAGGCACAGCCCCACTGAATCCAAACATCGACTGCCCGAGGTCCCTGTGAGTCTGCAGATGCTGGGGTACGCAGCTACACACAGCTGCGGACCTGAGTCCAGAGCCTGGGCCCCTTCCACCTGCCCTCCCCTCCTCAGTCTTCTACTCAACGGAGCCGCAGGGGCCAGAGAGAACCAAAGCAGAGATTTTTTTAGCCTAGGAGGTGGGTAGAGAAATAGTGTCTGGAACAGAAATGGGGGCCTGTCTGGGGGATGGGGCTGGCCTCATTTTGGATCTGCTGACTTGGGGGGTTGGGGGGTGGTTGCCTAGTGGGCGTGGTGCTGCCAGGGCAGAAGTCTCCTCTGGGGAGAGCTGGAGACACCAGGCGGCCGAGGCTCGAGCCTTGGGAAGGAGAGCAGAGAGCCCCAAGAGAGGCAGAGCAGGACGGGGGTCAGGGGAGCTCTGCGTCCAGCTCTGCCACTCACCAGCTGGGGGACCGTGGGCTTTTGGGCCTCAAGTGCCTCAAATACAAAATGGAGATAAGAAAAGACCTTTCTCTGGGGTAACTGCAGCTGAAGCCATACGGCACTCTTCAGGCACATGGCACAGTGCCATTTGGGTCCCTGGCACATGGTATTGGCAGTTATGATGGGTATCACTGCTGCTACCAACCTCACGGGGCCCCGAGCTCTGTGTCCCCTTCAAATGGAATAGAGCACCAGTGACATCCTTACTTGCATTTTGCTGCCCTGAGGAATAAGGGAGCAGGGCCTCCTGCTTCTCCCACGGCAGGAGTTGAGAGCAGTAGCCCCCTGGCCCTGGACAAGCTGGACTGCGCCAGCCAGGACCTCCCCTCGCAGCAGCTCCTGGAATTCCCTGTGCCCATGGCTTGCTATCGGGCCTGGGGCACATGGGAGTGTCCTCCGACAAGCCACGTTAAGGTGTGCGGTGAGGGGCGTCCTTCCTGCCCCGGCCTGGCACCTGGTCTCCTAAGGCCCGCAAGAGCAGGGGACTAGGACAACCTACGGTGCACGGGCTTCTCTTACCACGTTCTCATCGTGGCTCCCTTCGTCCTCTTCTTTGCCAAGCAAGTCTAAGAGCTTCTCTTTGATCAGCTGCAAGAAAATCAGGACAAGGTTCGTCAGGCTGGGGGAATGGGGCAAAGGTAGAGGACCTCCCTTGACTCGGCTCAGCCCAGCCTGGCACCAGTTCTGGGAGCCCCTCCCCAAGCTTTTGGCTGAAGTGAGGTTTTGGTGCAGGAGCTAGAGCCTGGCGGGGAGGTCAGAGGAGGGCCCATGGGCATGGGGACTGTTTTTCTCTTGCGGACAGAGGGTGTGCATGAACAGCCTAGGAGACCATTTCTGAGGCTGAGCCAGGGGGATGAGGCCTGACAGTCCCACTGTTCATAAGATCAGGGCACCCCTGAATTGATAATATTTGATTCTTAGCAATAAAGGGTGGGCATTAAACATGTTACCTGGTATGATGCGATTTCCATAACTTTATATACAGCTTTTCACCAAAATTAATAAACAAAGCAGAATAAGATCTGGCCAGGGAGCCTGATTTGGGTTTGGGGAGCAAGGTCACCATGCTGGGAGGTGGAGTGGGCCTCAGGGGTTCTCCAGGTCCCCACAACATTTCCCAGTGGCCTTTAGCCAAGGACAACCCTCTCTGGGAGGAAGAATGCCGCTCTGCAGGCTACTCTTACTGGACTGAAACTCAGGTGGTCCTGGGGATGTTGAGGAGTCCCCTTAAGAATCCTGGAGCCCGGGACACCTAGGTGGCTCAGTGGTTGAGTGCCTGCCTTTGGCTCAAGGCATGATCCTGGATTCCCAGGTTCAAGTCCCACATCGGGCTCCCTGCATGGAGCCTGCTTCTCCCTTTGCCTGTGTCTCTGCCTCTCTCTCTCTCTTATGAATAAATAAATAAAATCTTAAAAAAAATGAATTCTGGAGCTCTCTAAGCCTGCCTGGCTCTGGGTGAGGTGGGGAGAGGAGGGGAAGGCTGAGGAGTGCCAAAATGCTCAGAGCTAGAAGCCACTGTCTGGTGCCCTCAGAGCTTTCAGAAGCTCTGCTCCAGCTGCTGTTGAGGGAGATATCTCAGGCTATGAACTGGTAGAAATGGCCTGTGTGCTCTTGCTCTTCTTGCTCAGGATTGGTGGAGTCTGCCAAAAATGCCCCTTCCTTAAACCTGCCAGTACCAGGGCAGGTACTTCTCAGGTGACGGGCCACCCGGAAGGCAGGTGTGTGCCTGTGTGTGTTGTGTGAATGCAGTGTATATGTGTGAGTGAGTGGTATGTCTACGGTGTGTGTGTGCATTTGTGAGTGATGTGTGTGAGTGGTGTGCGCATGCATGTGCTGTGAGTGTGTGGGCACAGACACACACAGGTGTGAGGCCACCACAGCTGGTCTTGTGTGGGAGGGGCTCAGAGCTGGCCTCCATTTGGGCTCTTCTTCTCAACCCTCCCTCTCCCTTTCTTCAAGTGTGGACAGCCCACAGCTCTTCCAGTTCCCTGAGGACAGGAGCCAGCCTCAGTCTCTCTCAGACCCTCCTCCTCCTCCCTGCCTAGGACTTGGTGATAAATCTCTGTAGGTAGGGAGGGGGAAGTAGGCTCTGGGTGAAAGGAGGCCATCCTCCCCCCACCCCCCATGCTTTGGTTCTGAACACTGAGGTAGGATGAGGGTCCCAGCAGATGGTCATTTTCCCATGAACAACCCCAATCTTACCTCATAAATATAATCAAAGAGCTCTAGTATTGTAAGGATACTAGCACCAATAAACAATCCCATCTGACCACCAATATCACCTGGAGAGAGAGAAAAGATCAAAGATTTGGCTTTACTCATGGCACTTCTTGGAAGGGGCGAACGGTGTACCCAGAAACCAGACCTTTGGAATGGCTCCCCATCCATAGGGAGCCTGGGCCTGGAACAGGTCAGGCCTTGGATAACTCCCTCTCATGCTGCAAAGCACCCAGTGGAGATGGGAACTAACGCAGATGCTTACTGGAGGACCTAGAGTAGACCTCACAGGCCATTGGGCTCATTCAGTTACCTTCAGAACCACACTGAGTGGGCCCTGCTCTGGCTCTGGGCTGGGATTAGACACAAGGTGAGACAAGAACCTCATCTGGGGCGAGGACAGTCTAGCCCAAGAGTCAGATGTCAGGTGCCCTGGGTAAGGATCTCAGGGTCAATGGCACAGGAGAAGAGACTCTCTCCCCTGCTCCCACCACCATGACGAGGCCCGTACATAGGGTACGTTTCACCCTCAGGATGAGGTTGTAGGAAGCATTCCCTAACTCCCCTACCTGAAGGTAACTGTTCAATTTGGTCTTTTTCTAGAGTAGAGGTTCTTGCCTTGGGGTGTACAGGCCCCACTGACCAAAGTCCTTCTTGACTGGTCTTCAGGTCCCCTCCTAGGAGACCTGCCTGGGGTGTAGATGCCTGGACCTACCCCAGGTCTTTTCAATCAGGATCTCTGGGGTTGGGGTCTGGAAGTCAGGATTTTTAAGTTCCCAGGTGTCTCTTGCCCACCAGGGCTCAAGAACAACTCTTTTGTGGGAGTTGCAGATGGTTGGAGAGCCCCACCCCCTTTTTTTTGAGACCCTTTGAAACTGAGTGCAAAATGTTACATGTATGTACCTGGGCATTTGTAGTGGAAGAGTCCCTATTGGAGAAGCTATCGTCAGATTCTGCAAGGGGTTCTTGTGCCTGCAAAAGCCCAATGCTGTGCTCCGGAGCCAGTGTGGTGGAGCAGAGGGCTCAGAGGCTGAGGGCTCAGGGCTCAGAGGCTGAGTTGGGAGAGTGGCTACTGACTTGCTGCATGGCTTTGATAAACCCTGACCTTCTCGGTAGCTTTGCCTTCAGAAGGCATTTGGTGGAGAGGGGAGCTGAGGAGATTGCTTGAGGTGCTTGCCAGCTGGAACCCCTCTGACTGTTAGCTGCTGGGCTGGGCAGGGAGAGCGCTGGGAAAGAGGGTGCTGCCGGCATGGGTGCACAGTCTTCCTGGAGACCCCAGATCTGAGGACTATCTGTTGGCTACACCTGCCCTCTCCATCCCTGATCACGGCTGAGGGAAGTCTGGCAACCAGTCCCAGGGAAGCAGGCAGAGAGGATGGGGAGGGGGCTCCAAATGTTCCCCTTACTCCCCTCCCACCCTACTCCCTCTCCTGCCCTTAGTGGGGGCGTTACTGGGAAGTATGTACTTACTGATGTACATACAGGTCAGGTTTGAGGTGTGTGTTTGCACGAGCATACAGTGTGATTGAGTATGGGTATGTGCCAGGGTGCTCTGTGCATGCATGTTTGTGTAGAAGCAAGAGACAGCTGGCTATCAATGGGTTTATGCAGGTGGCTACTTATGGCTAGGGAAGGGACACTGAGTGTGTCTAAGTGTGTGTGAGTGTGGCTTTGTGGAGGTGGACATAGTGTGTCTGAGTGTGTAGAACGTGTGTGAGCATGTTTGTGTACAGGCAGGTGTACGTGATGCGTCTGTAGACACGTAGTGTGTATGCACATACATGTCTCTGCTGCCGCGTGGCCTGCATGCAGGTCTGTGCTTATCTGCACTGGCATGTGTAGCTCACCACCGTGGGCATGCATGTGCCACACTTTGGGATGAGGTGTGCTATGCGTGGCATGAGGGCATGTGCGGTGTGCACTGGGGTGAGGGTGGGCAGCATGGTGGTGAGGGAAGGGCCCGAGGATTTGCGAGTGGCACACGCTCATCATGGGAGGTACAGATGGCAGAGTGATTTTCTCAGCAGGCTATTCTGGGTGGGAACAAGATGCTGGGAACATGCTCATCCTCATATCTGATGCAGAGATGAGCTATCCTTTCTGACAGATTCAGAAGTCAGGCCCTCCTCAGTGCGTGCCTGTGTGTGTGTGTGTGTGTGTGTGTGTGAGAGAGAGAGAGAGAGAGAGAGAGAGAGAGAGAGAGAGCACGAGTGAGAGAGAACAGTGGGCCTATGTTGGGGAGGGTAGGAAGAGCCCTGTCTTTAGTTCTCTTTAGGAAATGGACAAGGTGACAGAGGCAGAGCGAGGGGGTCTACATCTCCGGAGCATGACTCTACCTCTTGGCTCATTCCTTTTTGGCCACAACAGTCTCTGAGACCCAAGTGACAACCACCTTATCCCAGCCAGTGCCAGCTGTGGCCCAGTCCCCAGTCTCTTAGGAGAGGAGCAGAGATGCTCAGATGGCATCTGGAAGCACCAGCTGGGCCTTGGGTGCCTGGCATGGTGACTGTCCAGGTACCAGAAACTACTCTGTATGGACCTTCTTTGGGGGTGTGTGTGTGTGTGCTTTATCCCAGCTAGCCATCACAATAAACTCATCAAGTGGTTTTGTTAGACCCATTTTACAGATGAGGGACCTGACATATATTCTCGTAGCTGGTATGCAGCAGTGTGACACTGTACATCTCTACTTCCCCTTCCACCAGCCCACTGCCCCCAGGGATACCCCTCTCAATCTACCCAGCTTCCAGAGACAATAGCAGCTGATTTTCCTCGTAGGGACAGCAACATGTCCTTTCTTGGGAGTGAGTAGGAGTTGGGAGAAGGGCCCCAGGGACAGGTCTTTTAACTGTCCACCCTTGGAGGTCTTGTGGGTTTTGCATTGGGTGGGGCAGGGTTGAAATAAACTCCCTGCATCCATTATGTGCCTATGCGGCCAGGGTTGCTGACGTGAACTTGTGTGGGGGTGGCAGTCAGGTTTGTAGACATCTGGGGACATGTGGCCCTTCTTCTGTGTTTGACAAAGGACTCTCAGTCTACAGGGAACATCTGGCCTCAATGCTGCAATGTTGCTTTCCAGGTTGGGCTCCATCCGGGGGGACCCTTATTGCCTGGGGACCACCCACAGCTCAACCTTCCCTCCACCCGACAGCTCTTTCTTCCCACTGTGGCCCTGGGGCTCACTCCAACCTGGGGGCAGAAGACCCAGGAATCTGACAGGGCAGTGCTGGAAAGGCCTTGAGAGGCCTTCTGGTTTACTTGCCTTTGGTGTCGATGGGGAAACTCAGGCCTGAACTGGGGCATGAACTGGGCCTCAAACCTGTCACGTTGGAGTCCTTCCCCTTCTGGGACAGAGGGAGTAATTAGCACGTTAATTACTCCCAGACTCCTCAGAAGGTGCATATACCTATCTGCCTGCCTGCCTACCCCCTGCCTGCTCCCCCTCGCTCCCCTTGCTCCCCACCGCGACATGTGGAAATTAGTGCAGCAGACACTGACTTACCAAGTAAGGCAGCGACTTCATATGCCTTCTTCTGTTCAATTGTCTCATAATTGAGAGCTTCAAAGAATATATCCAGAACAAGGATGTTCTCTCTGCAGAGGGAATATTCAGTATCATATGGGGTGAAAACCATTGGGGGCTACGCACGGATTATCTGACAGCTTTCCCACTGACGGCAGGAGAGGCTGAGCCTGGGAAAGTGCAACAGCCAGCCCCGAAGTTAGATCTGGTTAGTGGCAGAGCTGGCCTCGGAACCCAGAGTTCTGACCGCTCCCCCAGCCCTGTGCTCTTTATAGACCCGCTGCCCCTCGGCTGTCCCCTCCTTGTTTCCTTTCCAGGAGTCCTGCCTGGTTTCCAGGTCTCTGAGCCTCTAAAAGATCTGCCTGGTTTGTCACCTGCAGGTGAGCTCAGTACTTTTTTTTTTTTTTTTTTAGATTTTATTTAATTTATTTATTCATGAGAGACACAGAGAGAGGCAGAGACACAGGCAGAGGGAGAAGCAGGCTCCCTGCAGGGAACCCGATGTGGGACTGGATCCTGGGACTGTGGGATCACGCCCTGAGCCCATGACCCACCCAGGCACCTCTGCTCAGTACTCTCTTGACAAGCTCTTCACTCTCTGGCCTTGCTTGTGCCAGCTGACCTGCTGGGTACCCCCTACCCACTCGTGAGAGCCCCCATGTTCCATCTTGGATTTATAACAAGCTTCTCCTAGTGGGCAGCCCCGAGTCTAGCACTGCCAAGGCAGCTGCCAGCGTCAGGGAGGGCTTTTAGGGAGCAGATCTGTACCTAGCTGGGAAGGGGGGGTTCCCGGTTCCCTTTTGCTCCTTTAGGAAGGTGTGTTAATAAGACACATTTTGGCAGGAAAAGTCATTGCTGCTGGCAGAATGTCTGCTCGGCAGTGTGGCCTGGCACTTCCTACTCCCCATCTCCTTCCACACTGGTCACAATGGCTTCAGTACCCCCTGTTCTCAGCCTGCTGAGCCAAAGCTGAACCCAGGATGGGTTTGGTGTTGGCCTTGGCGGGGGTGGGTGGGTGGGTGGGGTTGGCTGGTGAGAGAAAGGCAAATCCTCCACCCCATGTAAGTGTCACCGTGGCTTGTCTGAGTGATGGCCACTGCCTCTTGCCAGGCTCCCTCCCTCCCTGCCTGGCTTCCCTTCTGTCCTCTGCACTGCCCCCTGAAGGATCTTTCTAAAACTGCTCAACTGAGTCACATTACAGTTCAGTCCCTCAGTCACACAGGTACGTTTAAAATGTGCAACAGCCACAGATGGTTAGTGGCCCCTACATTGAACATCACAGATACAGAACATTTCCATCTTTGTAGAAAGTTCTGTTGCAGGGCAGTCGTCTAAAATACACACCCACTCAGAGCTCTTCAGAGGCTCCCTATTCTCTTCGGGGCAAGTCCCCTCCCAGTGCCCCACCCCACGGCCAGCTCAGCCCACAAGTCCCTCTGGCTCTGACGCATCCACCTGCTGCAGCTCTGCCCCATGCCCATCCTCTCTGCTCAGCCTCTGCTTGTGACACCTCTCCTCCCCTAGCTTTCCTTCATTTCATCTGTTAGAAGATATTCTTTGAGTGACAACTCTGTGCCAGACACTCTACAGCAGAGAACAAAAGGAAAGGCTCCTGCCTTCAGGGAGTTTGCAGTTTAGTAGGGAGCACACACAGGAATACAGACTTACACACTTTGGTGAGTGTTATAAAGGAAAATACCAGAGTGCTTTCAGAGGAAAATAAAGGGAGGGGCACCAAGTTAGCTGTTTGAGAAGATGACTTTTATTTATTTATAAAAAAGATTTTCTTTCTTTCTTTCTTTCTTTTTTTTTTTTTTAAAGATTGTATTTATTCATAGAGACACACACAGAGAGAGGCAGAGACACAGGCAGAGGGAGAAGCAGGCTCCATGCAGGGAGCCCGGCACAGGACTTGATCCCGGGTCCCCACTATCATGCCCTGGGCAGAAGGCAGCACTAAACTGCTGAGCCACCCAGGCTGCCCAAGATTTTATTTCTTTAACACATACGGAGAGAGAGCGTGCACAAGCAGGGAGAGCTGCAGAGGGAGAGGGAGAAGCAGACTTCCTATTAAGCAGGGACCCTGACCTGGACTTGATTCCAGGACTTCTGGGATCATGACCTGAGCTGAAGACAGACACCCAACCAACTGAGCCACCCAGGCGCCTCTGAGGGGATGACCTTTAAATGGAGACTTGCAGGGACGCCTGGGTGGCTCAGTGGTTAAGTATCTGCCTTCAGCTCAGGGTGTGATCCTGGAGTCCCTGAATGGAGTCCCACAGCGGGTTCCCTGCATGGAGCCTGCTTCTCCCTCTGTCTATGTCTCTGCCTCTCTCTCCCTCTCCCTGTGTGTGTGTGCCTCATGAATAAATAAATAAAATCTAAAAAAAAAATAAATGGAGACTGGCACATGAGGAACCAGTTAGGTAAAGTGTGAGAGGAAAACATTCCAGGCAGAGGGAAGAGAATGTGCAAGGCCTGCCTGGAATACTCCTTCATGCTCCTGAAAGTCCAGGGGCTGCATCCTAACTATCTTTGTCTTTGCTTTCTGAGTCCTCAACACAGAGTTTGGCACACAGCTGAGTTCGGTTAGTATCTGCCAAATGGAGCCAACTGCCTCCCTTTGCCGTCTTCCTCAATGACCCCCGGTTCCTCCGGCATCCACCCCTTTGCCCTATGCCTGCCAGGCCCACTTAGCTTACGAGATATATTTTTCTGATTTGTTAAATTTCTTCTCGAGGTACTTGGCTGATGTCTTGCTGGGGATCTTCACCATGGAGAGCTCTTTGTTGTAGCGGGTCAGGTTGCAGGGTGTCCTGCAGAGACAGTAATTACTGTCCTTCTCCGCCAGCAGACCTGGAGGGGAGAGGGGGCGGGGCTTAGTCCGAGGTGGGGGCGGGGCCCGCGGTGCGGGAGGCGGGCCCAGGCTGGGGGGAGGTGCCCTCCCGGGGCGGTGAGGGGCGGGGCCTGAGGAGGCGGAGCTGGGCTTTGGCTCTAGGCTGGGGAGGCTGTGAGCTCTCATTAAAAAGGCGTTCACTCTCCATGTTTCTCTTGATCCTCTTCTCCTCTGACTTCCTTTATTGTTATGTTGCTCTTTAAAAATTGTTGAAAAGGCATCACTTTCGGAGAACGCGCTCCCGGGGAGTCCTGGCCCCTTCAGCTTCCCAGAGCCGCCTTCTCTGCTCCTAGCCTCAGTGTTCTCATCCACAAAGTGGGCCTCCCGTCAAGGGCAAACGTGGGAGACCATTTTATCTGAAGCCCAGGTCTCCGTGGCGTTCCCTCTGCGGCTCCTTCTTTGCCAGAGCCTGCCTGTCCTGCCTGCTGGGTTAGGGCACAAGCAAAGATCCCTAATTCCTGTCCCTAGAAGCAACCTCCCTGCTCTGGAACGCTTCCTTCCCTCTGCTCCCCTCATCCCCTAGGATGGGGTGGCTGAAGACATCACTTCCCTCCCTCCGTCTGTCTGCTCATCGCAGTGTTACACACAGGCTTTGTCGATTCTGTACTCCAAAGAGAGATGTCTTGGTCCACGTCAGAAGCCTCTCCCTCTCATCTAAGCCCCGTCTCCCCCACCAGTCCTTCTGGAAGCATCTGGGCGCATGCACGAGTCCAGAGCCATCCCCCTTTAGCTCTAGCAAGTGCAGCTGCTGAATGAAACTGAGCCCATATGATTTAAACACCCTCTCTGTTTGTCTTCATTATAGATCACTTCCCAGGTCCCAAGAGAGGCAGGCATGTGGAGTGGGTCAAGCTCTGGGGTTGTAGCTTCTTTGTGGGATCTCCCCCACTGGAAGGAACACTTCCAGTGGGGGAATCCAGCAGTTATTCCAACCTGCAAGCACCCAGCAAGAGGAGGAAAGGAGGAGGAGAAGGAAGAGGAGGAGGAGGAGGAGGAGGAGGAGGAGGAGGAGGAGGAGGAGGAGGAGGACGATGATGGCAAGGAAATGCACACCGGCTGCCCCTGCTCTCCCCTACCTCCTTTGGTGCCCACCCAGATGCCCACTGTGCATCCTCTCTCCATCTCTGTCCCCTCCTCTGCATTCCCTTGGTGCTTTCCATTTCCAGGAAACCCACTCTATCTCTACTTGCACCTCTCTACTTTCTTTCTTTCCCCCAGTGCCTGGTCAGCCCTCATCTACCTGCCTGCATCCCTGCATCCTTCCTTCCCCACCCTTATCTCCTTCCTCCTCTTCTGTCTCTGCAGTGCAGCCCCCACTCCCTGTCAGCCCCTCCTCCCGCTCTATTCCTTCCCCCTTCTGTCCCATCCCATTTCTCCCACACCCAGAAGGCCTCTGAGGTCTCAACCCTCCACTCCATTTGTCCCCCAGTACTGACCTAGGGCAGGCTCTGCACACTCCTTGTGCTGCTCAGGAGTACAGAAAGGGGCATCCCCTGCAAAGAAGAGACACAGGGAGAGGTACTCAGGCAGCAACACCTCCCTCCTGGGTTGGGGGAAGGGAATGCATCCTGCCACCAGGAGGGGCAGTTAGAAGGGAACCACCCATCAGAGCTGCCTGTGGGCAATTGGGCTGCAGTGTACCTGGAGCCAGGGGGTTGGGTCTGCTCTGCTCTGTGAGCTTGAGCAGGTGATAATAGGGTCCACCTAGCTAACTTCTCCCAGATTGCTGTGCTGCTCCAACCAGCTCAGATGGGTGATAGGTGAGAAAGCCTGGGTGGCTGAGAGCAGGGAGGTGGCGGAAAGCACCTGCTACCTCTGGCACGCATCACCGCCTTTAACTCACATGGATACCTTCTCAAATAGGAAATACTGAGGGGTACACTTGACGGGATGAGCACTGGGTGTTATTCTGTATGTTGGTAAATTGAACACCAATAAAAATTAATTTATAAAATTAAAAAAAAAAGGAAATACTGTGTCTGTTTTACCCATATGAAACTTGAGGCTTAAGTATCCGGCCTTCCCAGGACACCAGAGGTGGCAGTGATGGAAGTGGGCTCTGACCCCCAAGGCCAGGGCTCTTTCCGCAACACCCCTCTGCTGTGAGAAAGGTCTGCTTTGTAAATCTCCTCTCGCTCTGCCCTTAATTCCACGCTAGTAACTGAGATGCCATTAACAATGTCATGAGTGGAATGACAAAAATCTCCTGCTTGCTTTTGGCTCAGATTCCATGGGAGAACCGCACTGGCTGCTGACCTGGTCTGAGTATCAGGCAGGTAACATTCATCAGTGCTTTATTCTCCTTTCTGGTCTCTCAGTAGTATATCCAGAACCCCTTCTTTTTTCCTTTTGCCAAGTGCTAAAGTTAAACCTGCCATACAATGTCCTTTCCTTACTATTTCCCTAAACATCTTTTTCAAGAGCTGAGCTTATAGGCTTCCTCCTTTCCAACAAGAACAATTTAACTGACATGTTTCCCTTTTTGCTCTGTCTTCTGGGAGTTTTTAAAAGATCAAGAGAGGCAATTTTAAAGATCAACAATTATACACTTACATTAGTAGGAAAATTGTTGGTTACTGATGGAATTATTCAGAATTTAGCTAGAAGCAGGTTCATTTCAGCAATGATTGCACAGAAAACAATCGATCATGAATTAAATGTCTGACATAAGAATTTAGTTAAATAAATTTAAAGTATGATATGACTATGAAACAGTAGCCATGAAATATAATAGCAAAGTTCCCAACATATAGTAGGTCATCAGGCAATAGTACTTTTGGTTTCCTCTCGCTGTGTGCTAATACAGTGACCATTGACTTTTGCATGTTTATATTTTAGCCTAATTTTATCCTCATAAGAACTAATGATTGTATTTTAAGAATAATGAAGGTAAGAACAGAGAGGTTTAGTAACTTGTGCCGGGTCACACAGCAGGTGAATGGAGGAATCTGAACTCCAGGCAGATGTCTCTGCCTTCAGCCTGTCGTTCTTCCTTCTGTGCTGCAATACCAAACTCTTCATGCTTGAATCAGTCCTTCCATGTCCCTGCCACCTCCTGCCCTTCTGCCTCTGATTAGCTGACTATCTCTAATGAGATCATCAATGAGATGGCTACATGCCTTGTTAGTCTGTTAACACAGAAATGTGTGTCAGCACATGCACATTTATTTGCTGGCTGATGGACTTTTGCCTCATCTGAAAGAATGCTAGACATTTGGATGCAAGAAGGGAACCATCTGGATGAAAGCGACAGACACCTGGATGTTTGAACAGGTACCACACCAGGTTTTAGAATTGTAAGCACTCAGCTACCTGGACACTGAACTCTAGGAGGTAAGAGCAGCCAACTTATTGTGTACTATGAGGAACAGTCTTCAAACATCTGGACACTTCTAGATACCAGGATGCTGCCTTGGTTGCTAGACTAGATATTTCTATCTGCCTCCTAAATGCTTGGTACCAAATACTAGCCTTCCCAGAACAGCATCTCTGTGGATCCTTGTGGAGTGGGTATAGTGTTTCCCATAGGATGAGAAGTGCAGAGAAGGTCCCAGAGTCCCCTGGCACTGACCTGGCATGTGGACCATGCGGCAGTTGCAGTTCTCCACGATGTAGCGCGTCTCACAGTCAATTCGACAGGCGGTGATACTGTAAACAGGAAAGAAGTCGAGTCCCATCTCTGAGGATCGGCACTCACCCCACGGTGGGGGCAGGTATGTGAGCTGCAAGACAGGAGGTGGGGGCAGCAGTCAGCCCTGGAAGTTCAGCATCATCAGCTTCAGTCTCTCATTCATTCATGTATTCAATCAACAATTATCGAGTATCTACTACATACATGACAATCTAACTCCATTGACTCCATTGCTTTCAGTCTGGCTCCAATACTAGTTTTCCTGTCTTATGACCTTCCCATAAATGCTGATCTCAAAGTCTTGTATACATGCCATGTGTCTTTTTAGTGCCATACTTTGTCATCTCAGGTCTCTTGGAATGACCCAACTAAATTCTACCCTCTTGACTGGGAACATTGGGACTCTAGATCCAGACCTGGGAGCCAAAACCTGCAGGAGAGTCCAGGAAAAAATGCAGAATCAGTGTTATTTATCATCTGTGGCCCAGACTAGAGCAACTCTCCAGTGTCAGGCTATGGACCAACTCTTTTGGGGAAAATGTCATTCTTATTTTCAGAGGTCCAATGGCCATAGAACGCTGTCATGCCTACAGTATGTGCCTGCTGGGGATGAGAAAGGTGACAGATGAGGGAAACTAATGGCTGTGAGCACTTACTATGTGTTAAGCTCCAAGCTAAGTCCTTTATACCCTTCTTTAAAAAAAAAATGGAAGGGACGCTTGGGTGGCTCAGTGTTTGAGCATCTGCCTTTGGCTCAGGGTGTGATCCTACGTTTGGGGATTGAGTTCCACATCATGCTCCCTGCATTGGAGCCTGCTTTTCCCTCTATGTCTCTGCCACTCTCTCTCTGTGTCTCATGAATACATAAATAAAACCTTAAAAAATTGAAGATAAAAAAGCAATAGAATACATGTGTTTTCAGAGCACAGTTCAACAAATTCTGAAAAATGTGTATACCTGTGTACTTACCACTTAAATAAAGACCTAAGAAATAAAACATTTATTTATTTATTTATTTGGGGGAAGGGGCAATGGAAGAGGGAGAGAGAATCCTCAAGCAGCCTCCCCACTGAGTGTGGAGTCTGGCATGGGGCTTGATCCCAGGACCCTGAGATCATGACCTGAGCTGCTCAAAAGTCGGCTATATAAGAGTTGGCTGCTCAACTGGCTGAGGTACCCAGGTGCCCCAAGACTTAAGACATTTTTAATCACCCTAGAGAGCTCCTTTTTGTCCCTTTCTAATCAACCCCTGTGCACCCAGCCAATCTCTGTTATGGATTTTACAACCATAGATTGGCTTTGTGTGTTCTCAAACTTCATATAAATGAAATCTTACACTAAGTACTTTTTTGTGCCTGGTTTATTTCGCCCAACATAATGTTTTTGAGATTTATCCACATGGTTGTGTGCATTAGTTCATTTTTAAAAATTGCTAAATAGTTTTCCAGGTACAAATACACCACAATCTGTATCTGTTGACCTGATGGTGAGCACTTGGATTGTTTCCAGTTTTTGGTAATTATGAAAAAGTCCCTATTAACATTTATATACAAGTCAGTTCAGTTTTTGGACACATTTTAATTTCTCTTAGCTAAATGGCTAGGAATATAATAACTGATTTGTAAGATAGGCCTAGGGATAACTTTATAGAAACTGTGAAACTGTTATCCACAGTGGTTGAACTATCTTTCATTCCCACCAGGAGCGAATGAGAGTTCTAGTTACTCTGCATTCTTGCCAAATCTTGATTTTGTTCATCTTTTTAATTTTAGACATTCTTGTAGGGTATAGTTACATCTCATTGTTGTTTCTATTTGTAGTTCTCTGGTGATTGATGATCTTGAGCACAATTTTATGTGCTAATTGGCCATTCATATATTATCTTTTGTGACATGTCTTTTCAAGTCTTTTGCCCATTAAAGAAACTTGCTTACTTTTTACTTTTATTATTAAGCTGTAAGAGTCTCCGTATGTTCTGGATACAAGTCCTTTGTCAGATATATGTACTGAGAATATTTTCTCTATATCTCCTATAGTTTGTGGCTTACTTTTTCATGTTCTTTTTTTAGATTTTATGTATGTATGTATGTATGTATGTATGCATTTATTTATTTATTTATTTATGAGAGAGAGAGAAAGAGAGAGAGAGAGAGGCAGAGACACAGGCAGAGGGAGAAGCAGGCTCCATGCAGGGAGCCCGACGGAGGACTCAATCCCGGGTCTCCAGGATCAGGCCCTGGGCTGAAGGCGGCCCTAAACCACTGAGCCACCCAGGCTACCCACTTTTTCATGTTCTTAATGGTGTATATTTTCTCTATGTTTAAAATCCCCCATTAAGATGTTATTTACATATAATAAAACTAAATTTTAATGCACAACTTAATGAATTTTTACAAGTGTGCACATCCTGGTAACAACCATCCTAATCGAGATGCAGAACATCTCCGTTAACCCCGAAAAATCCTCTATTTGCAGTTCCCTTGCAACCCTCAGGTGATCACCAATCTGCTTTCTGTCATAAATTAGTTTTGCCTGGTCTAGGATTTTATATAAATAGAAGCATGCAGCATGTACTTTTTTGTGTCCGCCTTCTTTCTCTCAGCAGAATGTTTTTGAGATTCATTCATGCTCTTGCATGTCTCAGTAGTTCATTCCATTTTATTGCTGATTTTTACTTCTTCCTTTCTGGTCTCTATTTTTTAATTTATTTTCTTGCTTCAGTGCATTGGCCAGAAACCACATATTGTATAACATTGGAAAAAGCTGAAGAGAGAGGCTATTCTTACCTTGTTCCTGATTGTAGGAGGAAAGGGTCCATTACTTCACTATTAAATATATTAAGCACATATCTTTTTTTCTTAGATGCTCTTGTCATATTGAGAAAGTTTTCTCCTAGTTCTGGGTTGAGGAGTGCTTTTATCTTCAACGGGCATTGAGTGTTGACAAATGTATTTCCTGTTTCTGCTGAGATGATCACATAATTTTTCTCCTTTATTTTTTCAATATGGTGAATGATATTGATTGATCTGTAGATGTTGAACCCATCTTGCATTTGCAAGCCCCACTTGGTCATGATTTATTATGCTCTTTATATATTGCTGCATTTGATTTACTAATGTTTTGTGGATGATTTTTGCGACTATGCTCATGAGTGATGCTGTATTTATTTTACTTTTCTTGTACTGTCTGGGTTAGGTTTTGGTATTGTGGTTATGCTAACTTCATAAAATATTTATAAATTTCTTCCTTTTTCTCTACTGTTTCAGTTTGTGTAGACTTGGTATCATTCCTGTCTTAAATGTGAAGCCATCTGGACCTGGTGATGATGTGTGTGTGTGTGAGATGATTTTTAATTATGAATACAATTCCTTTAGTAGATTTAGAGACAATGAGACTTTCTATTTCTTCTTGTGATGGTTCTGTTGTGTTGTTTCCCAAGGAATTTGTTCATTCCATCGACATTTTTGAATTTATTAGCATACAGTTGTATGCTTTTATCTCTTTTATCTCTTGTCATGTACTCTTTTATCATTTTTAAAATGTCTATAAAATTGGTAGTAATGCCCTTTCTTTCATTCCTGGTATTGGTAACTTGTGTTACCTTTTTTCCTTATTGTTTTTGATTTCTAATTTAATGATGCATTGGTCAGGAAGCATACTCTCAATGGTTTCATTCCTTTAAAATTTACTGAGATTGATTCATAGTGTAGCAGATGGTATATCTTGGTGAATGTTCCATGTACACTTGGAGAGTATGTGTGTTGTTGGATAGTGTTGCTCAAATCTTCCATATCTTTATTGAATTTTTGTCTGGTTATTCATCAATTGCTGAAAGAGAAGTGTTCAAATCTCTAAGTAGGACTGTAGATTTGTCTGTTTCTCCCCTTTGGTCTGTCGATTTTTGCTTTGTGTATTTTTGAAACTTATCATTAGGCATATACATATTTAAGGTGGTGATATCTTCTTGAGAAATTGATTCTGTTATCATTATGAAATAACCTTCTTTATCTCATGCAGTAGTTTGTCTTGAGGTTTACTTTGCATAATATAGACATACCAGCTTTTTTTATGCTTACTTTTATCTTTTCCCATTCTTTTAATTTTTTGGTCCACCTTTTTACTTTTAACCTATCAGGATATTTTTATATTTAAGGTACATCTCCTGTAGGCGGTCTATTTGAGTGCTGCTATTTTACCCTATCTGACAATCTCTGTGCTTTAATTGGAGGGTTTAATCTATTTACATTTAATATTATTCTTGATATAGTTGAGTTGAAGTCTGCTATCTTGCTCTTCATTTCCTATTTGTCTCAACTGCTATCTCTTCCTTTGTTCTACTTTCCTTGACTCCATTTGGGTAACTGAGTATTGTTTTAGTAAATCATTTCATCTCCTCTATTGGCTTTTGATTTATACCTCTTTGTATTATTGTTATTTTTAGTTGTTGCTCTAGGATTTACAACATGCATCCTTAACTTATCAGACTCAATTTTGAATTAATATAATACCACTCCGCATATAATTCTATTTACATCCCTTCCTATCCTTTATGCTATTGCTTTCATATATTTTACTGTTACATATGTTATAAACACTATAGTACACTGCTATTATTTCTGCCTTAAGTAGCCTGCTGACTTTTAAAGAAGTTAAAAGGGGCAGCCTGGGTGGCTCAGCAGTTTAGCACCGCCTTCAGCCCAGGGCCTGATCCTGGAGACTCGGGAGTCCCACATCGGGCTCCCTGCATGGAGCCTGCTTCTCCCTCTGCCTGTGTCTCTGCCTCTCTCTGTGTGTGCCTCTCATGAATAAATAAATAAAATCTTAAAAAAAAAATAAAGAAGTTAAAATAAGAGAGAAAACTTATGTTCAAATTTAACTATATATATATATATATATATATACATACCATTTTCACTGATCATTTTATTTTTAAAGAAATTTATTTGAGAGAGAGAGAGAGTGAGTGGGAGGGGCAGAGGGAAAGGGAGGGAGAATCTCAAGCCAACTCTACACTGATTTCGGAGACTGACACGGGACTCAATCTCACAGCCCTGATATCAGAGGCAGAGCCAAAACCAAGAGTCAAGATGCTTAACTGACTGCACCACCCATGCACCTCTGCTCTTCATCATTCTTTTGTGTAGATCTGAATTTCCATTTGCTATCCATTCTCTTTAGGCAAAAGAACTTTATTATTTATTGTATTATAGGTTCATTTGTGGCACATAGTATCTGTTTTCATTTATCTGTAAGATGTGTTAATTTTTATTTTTGAAACGTATTTTGGCTGTGCATAGAATTCCAGGTTGTTAAGTATCTTTTTTTTAATTTTTAAAAGTTTTAATTTATTTTTATTTTTTACCATTTCAAAGATGTTCCACTGTCTTCTGGCCTCTATTGCTTTTGATGAAAAATCAGTCATATTTTTTCATTGCTCCCTTCTATGTATTATGGATCTTCTTTTCTGACTACTTTTAAGATTTTGTTGTTTGGTTTTTAGGATTTTGACTATGCCATACTTAGATGTGGTTTGCTTTGTATTTATTCTGCTTAGAGATCACTGAGGTTCCTGAATCTGTGGAATAATGGTTTTAAACAATTTTAGATTTTTTTCTCCTTCATTCTCTGTCTTTGATCTTTCTGGGATCCTATTTATATGCATGTTGATCTGCTTGATACTGTTTGACAAATCACTGGGACTCTGTTCACTTTTATTAGTCTTTTGCCCCCTCTTTCTGTCTCATTTGAATAATTTCTGTTAATCTGCTTCAAGTTCGGTGTTCATTTATTGTTTTCTACCAAGTCTTCTGATAATCCCATCCAATGGTTTTTTTTAAGATATTATTTATTTATTTGAGAGAGAGAGTGAGAGAGTATGAGTGGCGGATGGGGGGAGGCAGAGGGAGAGGTAGAGGCAGGCTCCCTGCTGAGCAGGGAACCCAATGCAGGGCTCCATCCCAGGACTCTGGGATCATGATCCAAGCTGAAGGTAGATGCTTAACTAACTGAACCACCCAGGCACCCCGCCATCCAACGGTTTTTCTATTTATTTATTTATTTATTTATTTATTTATTTATTTATTTATTTATTTATTTATTTATTTATTTATGAGAGACACACAGAGAGAGGCAGAGACACAGGCAGAGGGAGAAGCAGGCTCCCAGTGGGGAGCCTGATGTGGGACTCAATCCCAGGCTCTGAGCTGAAGGCAGACTCTCAACTGCTGAGCCACCCAGGTGTCCCTATTTCAGATATTTATATATTTCAGATATTTATATATTTATATAGATTGACCTTTTTAAAAAAGTTTTCACATCTTGTCTAAAAGTTTTTTATTTATATCTCTTTCTGTAGTTAGTTAACATGTTTATCATTGTTATTTTAGCGCTGTTGTTTCAAATTCCAACATGAGTTTACATGCGGACCTGTTTCTACTAGTTGTTTATTTTTCTTTTCATATTTTCCTTCTTTTTTCACGCATCTAATAGTTTTTAATTACATATGGGAGACATAGTCCTTTTTAATTGTATACTGGACATTGTGAATAATTCTTTACAGTGACTCTGGATCAGTTATCTTCCTCTGGATAGTATTGGGTTTTGTTTTAGGAGGCAGTTAAATTAATGGTGAATCACTTTGATTTGGTGGAGGCACTGTTTAGGCTGTGTTTATAGATGGGCATATTTTAGTTTTGTCCTTAGTTCTGGACTGTAGCTCTTTGTCTTGGGATGTGATCTTAACTCCTAAGGAATCTTCTGGGATTTCAGTGCAAAGTCTGAGGTGTTTATCAAGTCTCTCCAATTTGGTGGGACTTGGATTTCAAGTCTGTCTCCCCCTAGTGGCAGGTGCTGAAATTACTGCCTATTTGTTTTTCAACTTGTTTTTCTCCAGAGCTTCTTGGAGTCTCTCCTCATCTGTACAAAGTTTGAGGTTCAGTCTAGGACTTTAAGGGGGTTTACATAAAAATCTAGGGTCTCCACATCTGGGGGGCCGTCCTTTTTAGGATTTGTTTTCCTAATTTTTAGTCTCTCAGGCAACTTTGAGCTCTCACTTCTGATTTTTTAACTTAAAGGCTGCTGCTTCCTGCTTGAACTCTGTCCCCAGGATTTCCTTAGAACTTGGCATGCCTTCAAGGTGAGGTCAGGTAAATAAATGTGTACTTTACTCAGTGTGGTTTCCTTCCTTCAAGGGCTGTGTATCCTCCCGTTCCTGCCTAAAGCTTTTAGCCTCTCTCCAGTGCCTTCAAATAGTAGCTTTAAAATATTTTGTGCAGAGTTTGTAATTGCTATTTCCAGGGGTGTTTGTCTGATATAAGCTACTCCAGCATGACCGAGAACTGAAAGCCTTTATATTTATTTTATTTAACGTTCACAGGACTCCTTTGAGGTAGATGTTCCTATTCTCATTTTATTAATGAGAAACTTGAGTATTAGAAAGGTTAAGTAGCCTGTCCAAGACCACGAACCTAGTTGGTGGCAGAGCCAGCCAATCAACCTGGGAATTTCTGACTCCAACCTTGTGCTTATCACACTATGTTGCCTCTATAGTAACTTGGCGTGTGTGGGGGGAATACTCCAAGGAGGTCTTTTTTCAGAGCCTTTCTTTTTCTTTTAATCTAATGGTTTCATTCTTTTTCCTTTCTCATGGTTTGCTTTACTCTTTCATCTTTCTTTGGAGTTCATGATTTGACTGGGCTTTTGCAAAAAATTCCTGTATGACCTTGGATAAGTCACTGCTCTCTTCTGGACTTAGTTTTCCCATCTGTAAATAGGGAAGTTTGGAGGTAGGTGGTATCCTCTGATTAGAATGTGTTGGGTCCCCTATGTTGCTCATTATTGGATAATTAAACACACAAACTGTCTTTGAGAAAAACTAAGCATGACTTTTGGCAGGGCTGAGGATCTAAAATGATATAAATTAACTCTGGAGGGGGAGCTCATTTCTTTTTCTTCTGTTAAAACAGGTTCCCACAGTGGGTAGACCAAGAATGTGGTTGGTAAAATTCTGATGGTGATGAGCCAAGTTTATTTGGGGTAAAACACTTCCCTTTTGTTGCAGAGGTCATGATCCGGATACCATGACTATTCTGCTGTGGCTGGTTTATCATCTGTTCCATCAGCTTTTCTAAAGACTCACAGACCCCAGCAGCTGGAAAATTACAGCGCGTATGGCATCAATTCTTGCTTACCAAGAGTGTCTGAAAGTGGGTTAGAGTATTTGTTTATCCTGGGCAAGCAAAGCCTCAGGGGGACCCTGAAGCACTGTGTTCAGTTATCTGAAGGGCTGTCTCAGGGAAGAATGAGATTTGTTTTCTGCCTTCCCAAGGGAAAGACAGATACAAGAATAGCTGTAATAAAGGAAATGAAGACGATGATAACATTTATTGATGTTTCTGGCACCGTGGTAGGCACATTACATGCATTATTTTAATCGTAAAGAAGGGTAAATTCTGGCTCAACTTTCTAACCTACTAGTATGATTCAATAATAGAATCACTGTCTTGAGAGTGAATTTCCCATCATGAGAGGTATTCAAGCAGAAACTGCATGAATCCCTGGCTGGGATGGGAAGAGAGAGATTCAAGCATTGGGTGTGCAGTGGATGAGATGGCTTCTAAGGTCTCTTAAGTCCCTGTATCTAATCATAGATCCTAAATCTATTCTTTTAATTTGAGGATTAGAAGTAGTGGAAGGAGCTAGATAGAATCTTGAACCCCAGTCTTTCATGGGCCAGCTGTGTGATCTTGGGTAATACCCCCTACCTCAGCTCTTAGTATCCTCATCTGATCAAATGAGATTAGTGCCCTGTAGCCAGCAGGTGCTCACCAAGACTTACTTCCCAGCTGCCTCATGTTTCTCTGCCCTTTCATTCATGCAACAAGCAGCTCAGCTCCACCTCCGCTCTCCTACAGTTCAGTTCTATAGACCAGCAATCTCTGCCCTTTTAGGGTTGAGTTACTTTGAGGTGGGATTATTACGATAAGAACTCTGGTTAAGTCCAGATGATGCCAAGCAGCTGGATCTAGGGGTCTGGAGCAGGGAGGGAGGAGAGATGCTTGGGATTGAGTCTTGAAGTGTTCTTTCATGTACGTGACATCTTACTCTCCCTTACCCTGTTTTTCCACTGTGCCATGGAACTGGGGGCTTTGGATAATTGCTGAAATTTATGAACTGAACAAAAAACTCAGCACTTTTGTGATTGAATATTCTGGTCCTTGCCTTTCATTGCTCCACTGTCTTGAGGCTCCTGTCCTCAATCGTTTTCAGTTTATAGAGAGAAGCTTGTGTTTGTGGCCTCGGTGCCTGGGGACATCCAGTGTTGTTCTTCAGTCCCTGGCTTTCCCCACCTCCCCCAGCCCACAGATCCCGAGGCGTGCCAGCAGGTGGCGCTGCAGTTGGCACAGCTGCCCAAGGCCTGTCTGCTGTTGGAACAACCCAGAAGGAGTCAGTGGATTTCCTTAGCCAGGCTCTCTGGCCTTTTCCTTGTCTAAAGCCCACACTCAGGCCTTAGCTGGGATGCTGCTGCCGGGGCACTGGGGCTGGAGAGGTGAGTAAAACGGGGCTCATGTTTGCCCAAGCCCTGCTCCTGATAACATTGTAGGGATGTCCCCAGATGCCAGGGGCATGTCCTCTGCCTCTTCCCCTCACAGCTGAAGGGGAGTGGGCAGAACATGGGGCCATCATTGACAGGCTAAGTTACCTAACTACTCTGGGCCTCAGTTTCCTGAGCAAAGCAGAGCTAGTAATTTGCAACTCACAGGGCTTCCTTGAGGGTTAGATGAAAGTAGGCATGGTACCTTGCACAGTATTTACACACGTCTGTTGCCTTTCGGTTGGGGAGCCACCTATAAAAATCCTTTATTCAAGGTGACAGTCTGGTGGCTGGTCCCACATGCCTGTCCTAAGTGGCATCTCTTCTCCAACCTTACCCATAACTCTCCCTGCACACTGGATCTCATGTCTCTAGTACAGGGTCTGGGACATAGTAGGTGCTTCATACTTGCTTATTGAATGAATGAATTGCCCCATCCTGCTTTCTCCTAGTCTAAGTGCAAGGGGTTTCCCTCTCCAGCTTACATAGGAGCAGAGAGCCTACCACGTTGGTCTGCATAGGCTCTGCATTGAGGTAGGCTCAGCACTGAGTCACATCCGAGTCCTGGGCTACTCAATGCCTGATTTTCCTCTGTGACCTTGGGGATGCCGGTCAGTCAATCTCTCTGGGCTTTTCTGTCCTCTCTGAAAGGTGTGGGGGTCTAAGGTACCATGCCTTGAGAGGTCTCAGGTTCTAGGACCAGGTGACCATAAGCTCCTCCTACCTCTTAGCTAGGCCCTGTGATCTTCCCCTTATTTTCCCACTTTTCACTGCAAGTGCAAACTTCTGCCTCGCCCACCCAGAGCCTGCTTTCGAGACATAATTTTCAGTTTGACATTTTTATTGAATCCTGCCAAATGATTTAGTATGTTCACAAATGATTATATTGTGCTCCTTTTAAACAATATTAAAATCAAATAAAATACTAAAATCAAATCTACCAATCAGTCAGTTACAAAGGCAGCAATGGAGTCTCAGGGGAGATAGGAGACATGTCCTTGTAGGCAGCACCAAAGAAAGCAGTGAGGTAGCTCCATTCCCTGTCCCTGCTGGCTTCCCTGACAGTTCGTCAAAGCATAGGAGATGGCATTGGGAAGAAGCAAAAGTCCTAGTGACTGAGTAGTAAGAACACCTGCCAGTTTGAGCACACCTGCTATGTGCCTGGCCCCATAGTAGGCACTCTCAAGAGTATCATCTCTTTCAATCCTCACAATGACCCTGTGAGGAGAAGTACTAAAAGATGGACTGTAGCCTAATTTATGGTATAGACAAAGCTGATATTTACTGCATCCTTAGAAGCACCTTATTTATACTGACTCCTTGAATTCTCATAGCAACCTCATGAAGACTTACTGCCTTCATTGTGTATTTGGGAGGACTGGAGCATTTAAGTGACTATGGTCATGGAATTAGAACCCAGCAGTCTACACTTTTAATAACTACCTACATGCCTTGCCTAAAGAAAGAATTTGCCACAGGGAGTTGGGTCCACAGGAAGTAGAGGCAATTCCTGGCTGGGCGGGTGGAGGCTGGGGCAGAGATTTGAGAGCGTGTGTTCTTCAGACGCCAATATGGGAAAGAGATTCATTGAATGGCTTAGTCCTCTCAATAACCTCTTAATAACCTTGCCAGTTAAAATCTATCATCCCGATTTTACAGATGAGCAAACTTTGCTAACTTGCTCAATACCACACAGCTGAGAAGTGACAGAGTCAGGATACAGACCCAGGTCTGTCAAACTGCAGGGCTCTTGATCTGGTGTCAGGAGAGATCCTAATCTTGGCTCTGCTATTATCTTGCTGTCCTCTCAAGGGACTTAGCTTTTTCATCTGCAAGCCAGGTGACTGTTTCTCCACCTCCACTCTGTGTACGTGGCAGACATCACCAATCAATCACAGATGTGGTCTTGGAGCTTAGCTAAACATTGCCTTTTGACTGAAATTGGAACTGAGAGGAAATGTATTTGGGGACGCTTCATCTGTAGAAACCTTAAAACTACTCATTGTTGAATATGCACAAAGACCAGAAATGATAGACTATATAAAATACATAATGTGACTTCCTTGCAAAAAAGAGTAGCCAAAATCTGCCCTCTTATATGGGAGCATCCCTGACTGGTGTTTGGACCATCTGGACCAGAGAGGGATGCATCCAATCAGAATTTAGCAATGACCTCATCCTGCACTGAGGTCACACATAGAGTTCTTTGCTGTACTGGCTGGAAACTAGTAGTAGTACCTGATGCAGCACTTTGACAAGCAACAACAATCAATTAAAAAAGTGAGCTATCCATGGTTTTGACTAATAATGAATAAAAAGGTATATTCATTGCAAAAATGTCTATGAGTGGGAAACAACAAGAGCAGAAAAGAGTGAATCATTTATGCAAGAAAGCAAGAGGATTTTTTTTTAAAAGACTGTAAGTAGCCTCATTCTAACATGACTTTCACTTTGGGCCTTGCTGGCTCTAGATATGCTTCTGAAGCTCTACAAGAATCCTTCCAGCTTTGGTTTCATAGGGCAGACACCCTCTGCAGTTTTATTTTTATCCATCCATCCATCCATCCATCTACCCATGCCCACCCATCCACTCATCCATCCATCTACCCATCCACTCATCTATGTATTCATTCATTCATGCATTCATCTACCCATACCCACCTATCCATCTATTCTACCTCTGTCTACCCACACTCACCCACCACCCATCCATCCACCTATCCATCCACCTATCCACCCATCCACTTTCCATGTGTCCAATAAACATTTATTTAGCACCTATTCTGTTCTAGGAACACTGCTAGAAACTGAGGCTATGACAATGAATGAGATGTGGTTCCTATGACTATGGGGCTTAAAGACTGGAAAGAACAGACATGCACAGAACAAAACAAGTGCTATAATGGGTGACATTGTATAGAGGTAGTGCGGGCACTGATTACAGAATGGCCAGACCAGCTCAGAGTAGGGGGCTCAGAAAAGACTTGATGGAGGAGTGGTCACCTATGAGCTGAGTCAAGAAAGACTGTGGTAGTTCATTGGGCAGAGGAGAAATGAAAAGGATGTTCTGGGTGGAGGGAATTGTCTGGGCAAAGGCACAGAGGTGAAGAGAGGCCTGGTCTCAGACAAGTAGCAAGGTGAGCTTATAAGTGAGTGTCAGGAAGGATTGTGCTGCTCAATAGCCTGGGTGACGCAAATTTTCCATGTTTGCTACCGTGAATCCTATGCACACAGGGAATATGCATCACGAGGGGGAAATGACCCTTGCTAACTACCCACCCTCCCTCCCACCACTGCTGATGTAGGAGCTGCCTCGGCAGAAGAGTGTTTTTAGTGTTTGTGCATGCCAACGCACCATTATAATCACATCTTCATCTGGACTCAATCTCCTGGGCAAGTGCAGTCAGCACTGGCAGGGTACTCGCTGGAATTTGCCTTGGTGCGTGATTTGTTGGTGGAAACAGAGAGAGGGAAAGTGTTGCTGGGATGTGGGCGGGGAGGCAGCCTCATCCAGAGGGATGAGTTTGGAGGCACACAGGCCTGGCTAGGCCGCTTACAGGCCATTGGAGGCTGGGTCCTTCCCCCTTCTGGGATTTTTCACTCCAACCCTGGACTGGGCTATTGCCTTATGTGACCCTTTGTCTTTTCCTGCCCAGGCCTCAGGGTGGTTATATCCTGGCTTGTCAGTGCCACTGGTGTTCTTATGGTATGGAACTAGGGGGTGCTGATGCCCCCAGCCCCTTCTCTGACCCACACTCTCAGCTCTGTAAGCTAGAAAATGGCCATTTGGGTACCAGACTGCATCTCTGCCTTGCATTTTCTTCCCTTCTTCTTTCGCCTCCACCCCTTCCACCTCTCTCTTTTTTAAATCCTCTAGTTGCATTTCCATCTAAGAAAACCCCAGTTCAACTTCCACCTCGAGTATCATCAACTGAAGAGTTGGGAAGAGGCCAGCAGACTGACCTCTCTGTATGCTGAATTGGACTATCAGAACTGCTATGGACAGCTGTGCAGGGCGTGCACTGCACAACAGCAGGAGGTTCCACTCACAGGGACTGAAGTGTGAATGTCGCCTCCAGAGAGTGCACAGGCAGCCCCGAGCAGTCTGTTCCCCTCTGCTGCCGTCCCACCTGGGGCTTCACTCGCTCCTTGGCTAGCCATCTAGCTTCAATCCCAGTCACCCCACTGTTTCCCCTTCAGATACCTTCCCTTTACAGATTGGCCTCTGTTCACAATCTCTTTTGGAATGGGGGCCTTTTATGACCTTGCTTTTTTCAATGGGTATATTTGAAACAGAAGTTGGGTCCAGGTTGAAATGTTCACTTAACAGGCTTTCTTAAAGTGGAACACACCACAATGCATTTATGACAGTTTTGGCTCTTAGCTCCTTTCAAAATCCACTTATCACATATGTGGGTGGGGGCAGGGTTGGGGAGAGTGACCCATCATCTCAGGGTGGCTCCTGCTCAGGCTGGGAGCTGGAGAGAGTCAGTGCCGGGTGTAGGGTAGGCTAAAGGTAAGGCAAGCGTACTCAGTCCTGGCTTCTGCCGCCCTCTTGTGGTCTTCCCCACCCTTCCAACATGGAGCCAGTTACCCCCACCTATAAGCCTCCACAGGCCCTGGAACAGATTCTGGGTCCAGGTAGAAGGGTTTTCAACGCACCACCCTTCCTGAGTGTGTGGCTTCATTAATCTGCACAATAATTCTCTAGGTGGTGGTTAGGTGGCTTTCCTGAGTGGTGCCTAGCAACAACTCCAGGCCTACATTTTCCCAGGAGGCCTCTGAAGCCTGGCAAGGGTGTCAGAATGGGCCACAACTGCCTTCTCCTTGTAGGACTCTGCTGCTGCAGCAGGGACCTCATAGCAGAACCAGCCCTGGAGTGCACGTTCAGACATGGGGATGGATTTCCTCCCTGAGCTTGTGACACTGCATGATTAAGGCTCCAGTTGCATCCCCTGAGCCTGAGATGGCCCTGCAGGGAGGCTCTGTGTGCACCAGGCAGTTGCCATAAAATTCATTTTTTGTCACCTCCTTCCTGTGGCTTTTTAGTGCGGGTTGGTGGACGTTTGCAGCTATAAAACATGTGTGGATTCTGGAAGGGTGAGACATGCAATTGAAAGTTTATGCTTGGGGAGCCCCGGTGGCTCAGCGGTTTAGTGCTGCCTTCAGCCCAGGGTGTGATCCTGGAGACCCCGGATCGAGTCCCAGGTCGGGCTCCGTGCATGGAGCCTGCTTCTCCCTCTGCCTGTGTCTCTGCCTCTCTTTGTGTGTCTCTCATGAATAAATAAATAAAATATTTAAAAAATAATAATTATGAAAGTTTATGCTCTTGGGCCACTTGGCTCTCCGGAGCAAGAGTGAGTTCTCACGTCTGGTCTTTCCAGCTCAGCACTGCTGGAGCCACATTTAATTGGATCTTGTGTAATTTTCCAAAGAGAAGTATCTGCTTTGTATTTAGGCTGTTTATAACAGCACCCTGTGTTGCACAATTCCCCAGATAATTAATATTCATGGGGGGCTCCTTATAATTGTGAAAGCCCATCGATCACTACCTATTAGTCCTTCAAACTGTGACTTCCTTGCCACCATCCCTACAAATACCACCATCGTTGACACTCTGGGCCATATTTCTTACACAGGTGAGAGTGCTTTACAATTGTAAAGTAAATCTTTTCCACTAAATGATTTCAATTTTGTATAGCTGAGCTGGTTATCTTGCACAGCTCCCAGTGATGGTTATCAAGTCTCTGGGTTTCCTCATCTGCACAATGGGAATAATCGTCTCTATTTCCTAGGGTTGGAGTAGGTATTTTTTTAAAAGATTTTATTTATTTATTTATGAGAGAGAGAGAGAGAGAGAGAGAGAGAGAGAGAGGCAGAGACATAGGCAGAGGGAGAAGCAGGCTCTATAGAAGGAGCCCTGTTTTGAACTTGATCCCAGGACTCCAGAATCATGCCCTTAGCCAAAGGCAGATGCTCAACTGCTGAGCAACCCAGGCGTCTGTGGTGGAGGTATTAAGTGAGGTAGCATGTAGGCTGGGGTACCTACCGCAGCATTTGGCTTATAACAGGAGCTCCAGCCTGGGGTTGTGCCCATGAGAAAACCTCCCCTTTGTGGAGATTTGGCATAGGTGGGGTGGGGAAGGGCGGGATTCCTCAAGCCTGAGCTCTCTGACCCCCTGGCAGGGCTAGGGCAAGGTCTTCTGTACACTGCTGTCCCCTGTGGTCCCCAGGATGGGGCATGACTGCTTGAATCCCATGGGAAGGCTAGGGGAAAAAATGGTGGCAGGCAACCCTGCTCACTTAGCATGAAGAAGGCCTTGACTGAAGGTCTGAAGCCCAACCTGGGACTGTGGCAAGAACATGTAAATAACTCACAAAGCCCCCTGCTATGATTCTTTTTATACTGAGTGTGGCTGCTGGGACAACTGCCTAGACCACAGAGCTAAACTGAGCAGCTACTCCTTGGTCACCACCTGCCTCCCAGCAGAATGCATCTCTGTGCTGGAGCCATGAAGTAAGACTGCGCAGCCTCTGGTTGGCAACATGGGTTGAAACCATCCTCTCTCCTGCGTTTCCAAAAGACCACAGTCTGGATTGGGCTCACTCAGACCTAGTGTCAAATCCTGGCTCTGGATGACCGTAGGCACGTGGCATTGCTCTACAGGTGTCAATGCCTTTATCTGCCAAGTTAATATGTATGTAAGGTCTGCCGTAGAGTTGGTGCTCAAGATGTTAAGCTGCCTACCCCACTTCCCTCTTCCCTGACTGAGATGAGTGTCGGAAGAAATCATAAGCAATATTGACTTAACTACAAAATGCTCAGATATTTTCCCTGCTGCTCTGATAAAATAGGCTTTGAAGCGAACCTTCCCCTGCAAGTCTGGAACATCACAAATGAGCAGATGCAAACTGTCAGCCCGTGAGGAAGTCCCTCGCCTTTCAAAGAGGGCCCGTGAGGAAGGTGCTCACCTTTCAAAGAGGAACAAATAATCCCCATTCCAGCTCTTTGGGTGGCTCCTTGAGATGGTGCCATGGCCCTCCACTGTCCTGCTTGGGGGTGGGGAGATGGCATATCCCACCATGAAAGAGGGTAGGAGGGTGGGGAGGAAGAGGGAAGCCTGGACTAACATTCTCTGGTCAGGTACTTTGTAGATTATGTAAAAGATAGGTACTACTGGGGCAGCCCGGGTGGCTCAGCGGTTTAGCGCCGCCTTCGGCCCGGGGTTGTGATCCTGGAGACCTGGGATTGGGTCCCGCATTGGGTTCCCTGCGTGGAGGCTGCTTCTCTCTCTGCCTGTGTCTCTGCCTGCCTCTCTCTCTCTCTCTCTCTCTCTCTCTCTCTCTCTCTCTGTCTCTCATAAATAAATAAAATCTAAAAAAAAGACAGGTACTACTGTTATGCCTGAAATATAGAGGAAGAGACTGAGGCAGAAATATGCAGAAACTTGCTCAAGGCCTTGCTGCTAGTAAGTAAAGTAGTCAGTATTCAGACTTGGACAGTCCAATGCCAAAGCCCTGCACCACTGTCCTACAGACTCGACTCCAAGGTAGCCCTCCTGGTCTAATCTCCGTGATGGCTGCCGCTCCTACAGAGAAGACATTCATTATCAGAGACCCATTAGGGGATTCCTGCACGTCTCAGGATGCTCCACTGAAGGTTTTCTTTTCTCTCAAAGCAGATCTGCTACGTTATCCCCATTTTACAGATGAGAAGACTGAGGTTCACAGAAGCAAAATGGTTTGCCTAAGATCATCTAACAAGCTGAAGGCAGGGTTTGGATAAGAACTGAAGTCTTTTGGTTCCTGGTTGTGCCGTACACTGAACCAATTATCTTCTCTTCCCTTGTCCTGTCCAGCTCTCTTTCTGGGTTACTGCCCAGACACCTATCAGAGGCAGGCTGATCCCATGCATGGAGTTGACCATCACACTGTCCACAGCCCTGTGGACTCAAGTTTTTTTCCTTTCCTGGGAGTTTCTTTAAACATGTTAGTAAGTTGACTTATCTCTGGGTTCTTCCAGGGAAGTCCACAGACAGGCAGGCACCTTACCTGGGGATTGTACTAAGAGCAGAAAGAATTATGGGTTTGCAGTCAGAAATTCTAAGCTTGAAACTCAGCTTTACCACCTGCTGGCTTAGTGACCTTAGGCGAGTTATTGAACCTCTTTGAGTGTCAGTTACCTCTGTGAAATAGGAATATTATTCTCTATCTTGGAGAGTTTTTATGAGATAGCATATGAACGGAATCCAACGCATTGGTTTTATGACACATTACAGGTACTTAATATAGCAGAGATCTGTCTTTTGTCACTGGCAAAAGAGTCCAGAGTCTTAAGAAAATCCAGTATGTAAGATGCATCCAAACTTGAGTCACAGCAGGGGTTAATTATCCAAGGATCCCTGATTTTCACAAAGGGCTTGGCCGGGTCCTTTAAATGTCAGCTACATGTGCATACTGCCACACCTGTTTTCGAATCATTAGCTACTTGACAGCGAGAAAGAGCACAGCTCATGTTATGGAAAGGCAGCGCTAGGAGCCATTACCTGCTAGAAATCAAATAGGATTGGAAAAAAAAAAAAAAACAAAACGGGTCTGAAAGAGTAACCCAAGGAGGAGATTTCATTTATAAATATCTCTCTCACCATCTTTCCTGGGAACCCATCCTTCAGTTGTTCAAAGCAGGATATAAATGCAGAGTCAGGCACCCCCAAACATTTCCCCCTAAACTTTAAAAGCCCAGTGACAGGTGATTGGAATGACTTCACAATGTAAGGTGCCAAGCCTGTAATTGTTAATTCTTCTGGCTGTAATTTATCCTGCTATCCCTTTGGGTAGCTAAGCAGCTCTGATCACGAGTTACCCAATCGGCTTATACATCTTCTTGATGAATCACTCTCGTTCTCTCAGTCCTTTCTCCCAGCTGCGGTAATTCTTGACAACTGCCTTAGAGCCTCTGTCTCCGGCGGCTGTGGAAGGGAAGAGCTATCTGTCAGGAGGAACATGCAGAAAACAGAGAGCTCCTGGCATTGGGAGGCTGGCAGATGGAGAGCTGAGCCCTCTCCTCAGGATGGAAGGGCCAGGGTGCAGGATGCAGGACATGATCTGTGCTTACTGGCCTCCAGGGTATGAGGCACCCCTGCTTGTTTGGGGTCTCTGGATCAGGGATGGCTGGGCAAATTTTGTCCAATGAACTCCAGTGAGTATCCAGAGCATCTTTATTAAGAAAATGTCATGTGCAAAACTGTGAATCCACTGTACAGATAAACTCGGGCAGCGTGACAGAGACCTTGAGGGCTCCAGTAGAGGTGTTCTCATCTTCTTCCTGGGAAGGTTGCCTTTACCAGCCCCTTTTGCCCATGGGTGGGGCATGTGACTAGTTCTCACCTTTGAGATGTGGGTAGAAGTGATGTGGGACTCCTTGGCTGAGGAAGTTGAGTGTGGATGCCCTAGAGGAGGATGGGGCCACAAGGAGGATGGGAGAAACCTCGATCCCTAAATAACTCTGTGGAGTAGAGCTCCACTGCCAATTGCACTTTCCTGTAACATGGACAAGGAATAAATTTTATTTTGTTAAGCCACTCAGATTTAAGGGTGAATTTTAAGCAGTTGGCCTCTCATGCTTATGGCAGGCAATACTTGATTTAGTAGAAGTCAAAGCCTCAAACATAAGGAAATTCCAGGTGGTAATTTATCCTGAGTTAGAGAAGAGTGGTTCCTACTAAACGGATAATATGCTGATGGCTGTTGTGTGGACATTCAGCTTATAACTAGAAGAACATTGGAAATATGGATTCTTAATTTTAGACCTTATGAATTGTTCTTATTGGAAGTTGGAGGGAAGGACATGGTATAAAAGAACTTTGACTTCTCCCCTCTCTCTTAGTCCCCACTGGATGGATGGACAAGTTCAACTTCAACTCCTCAAGCCCATGCAAGGCCCCCTCTTCTTGACAAGTAGAGATTGTCACCAGCCCCCTCCTGCATCATTGCAACAATCTTGTAACTGGCCCTCCTGCCTCCCATACACCATCCTCTGATCTGATCCCCACCTGATCTTCCAAAAATGTGAACTCAACCATGTCACCATCTTCTCTGATGAATTCCAAGCTCCTTTTCTTCAGAAGTCCCCGTATGATCCAACGTCCTGTCTCTCCTCTTGTCTTCCTTCAAACTATCGGGCTCCTTGGCCTCTTCATATTTGTTCTTCTGCCTCCCTGCTGGGATGGTTCTTCTGTTCCTCAGCTTGCAACCACCTCATTGGCTTTTAAGGCCAAGCTTGTGCCCCTCTGCCAAGAAGCCTTCTCCATCCATTCCTTCTGCCTTTGGACCCTGGTGTCCAGCCTTGGGATTTATCCCAGCACCTGCAACACTTTATTGTAGTTATTGGCTGACATGCCTGCCTCTTACTAGCCTTCAAGCTTTTTGGAAAGAGGTGACAGATTTCTCTTCCCCAAGGTTGGCATAAACTGGGCTCAACTGATTGAGCTCTTGGCTCTGTTATATCCAAGACAGTTACCAAAGCAACTTTCCCTCCCTGGGCCTCAGTTTCTCCAAAAGTAAGTCTGGGAGGCAGCCTGGCAAAAGCTAGCCCTTGATTATCAATTAGGGCTCTCCCAGCTTCAACATTCCAGGATTCTATAATTTTACCACTAACACAGTGCAGTCATGTGAGGGAAATCAATACTCAGAGTTTTTCCCGACTGTGTCTGTGCAAGCCACAATTTTTCAGAAGACTGTCCTCAGGGGTGCCTGTGGCTTTCAGTTTTGCCTGATGCCAGAGAGAATTCATCATTACAGAAAAGCTTATGGTGCAGGTTTAGCAACTGTGGAATCTCAGGCATTCCAGAGCTTCATTTGTCAAGTAAACATGGCTTCCTTATTTAGACTTCAGTCATTTTCACCCATAAGCATCACTCAGATATAAACACTGGGGTAGGATGTCCTCTCTTACTGACCCCGATGAGAAATAGGCATGAACAGTGATGCGGTGGCATGGGGAGATGGTCTGACTCCAGAGTGCACATGGGATGGGCAGAAGGAATTCTTCACATACCTCATGTCACTGTTAGCAGGCTCAGGGAGCAATGCTGTCTGTCATTGGGCATGTGGCCTTGGCTAAGCTACCCCTTCACTGAACCCATGTTGGCCCCTGGGCCAGGGCTCTCCTTGCATTTCCCAGTGTGGCGTTGGGAGGCTGTCTCCCTCCTGGCAATCTAGGACTTCACTGCAAAAGAGTCAACTGTGTCTAACGCAGTTACCTTCACAGGTTCAACAACTCAAAACAGTGAGAATTCAGTGGATGTTTATGAGACTGGCAGCGCCTCTCCACCAAATGCCTCCTCTTGGGCATGCAGGATTCAGATGGCTGCCTGCGGAGGGACTCCTTGGGCATCCCCCACTCAGTCTGGGCCATCTGACTTATTCTGGCCCCAGTGCAGTTCCTCCCCCATTAATTGGTTCAGTTGCCACATTTCCCTTTCCTGCCCCAGGACTACTGATTCCAGAAGAGATACTTCTGGTTTCCCGAGGGCCTCTGAGGTCAGCCAGTCTTCTGAGAACTTCCCAATTCCTTGTCTACTTCACAACCCTATATTATGGCTAATTTGGCTCATTTGCATCTCAAGTCTTACTTCCTCCAGGAAGATGTCCTGGCTTATTTGTCCACTCTCCCTCTTATTGACTCCAGTAGACTTTCCCATCTGATAACTGGATGCTTTGACCTGTACCATCATTTATCTTTCTATAACATGATGTCTTTCTATCTGTCCCAAAGACCTCAGGGGTTGGGGAACAGAGCCTGCCTGATGGTTCTTTATGACTCCAACTTCACCTGTTGCAGGACACTCTGAAGGCTCTCATTCAATTTTTGTTGCATGGCAATATGGCAGAAATCAGGGAAGAGCCAACTCCTAAGGTTAAAGTCCAAAATGCTTAACCTGGCCTTCCAGGCCCTGCTTGATCCAGCCCTGCCTGCTTCCCAGCCACTTCTCTCTGCATTTCCTGATCTACATCTTGTGCTCTGCAACACAAATTGCTCACAAGCTGGTTCTCGATGCTTTGTCTTTCCTTAGGTTGTTCATGATGCCTGGATTGCTTTTCCTCCCACTTTTCACTCAGCTAATGCTTACCAATCCCTCAATACCAGTTTAGATAGCAACTCCTCCAGATAGCCTTCCTTGACCTTGAAGTTTGAATGAGAACTTTTCCTCTGGGTTCCTATAGCACCATATGCTTTGTTTCTCCTAGCACTTACCATGAGGTATTACGAACAGTGGTTCACATATTAGTTGACCTCATAAGACTGTGAGGTTTCCAAGGGTGAGGCCATGTGTTAAGCATCTTTGGGTTTCAAAGGTGTTCAGTTGCTTGGTAAATAATTTTTGAATTAATAGATGAATGGATGGTGGGCCCTGGGGAGTCCTGCCAGGCTGGACATAAGAGGGACACAAGATGGGAAAAGCAGATGTATGAGGTCCAGGGGCAGAGATGAGCAGCCAGGACTGGACTGGGTATCAGGGATCTAAAGTGATGGATTCTCTGAATAAGGATTAAGAGTTCTCAGGGTGAGGCCCAGGAAGGAGAGGGGCAGAACAGGGGTCACATTGTCAGAAGAGGGAGTGAAAAGATGCTGGAGGTGCTTGTCCAGGCTCCCCCCACCCATACTGTGCCATTTAAGAATCTGCTGTTATCCACCTGCCCTACTTCTGGCTCTTAAAGGAACAGTATGTTCTTATATCCTCTCAGGGTCTTCCTTCCTCTCTCAGGCTTCAAACAAACTGCTTTGTGTATAAGGGCATGGTAAGCACAGAATGAACCAGAGCCCCATGGAGGTTATTAAGAGTGAGGCTCTGGCCGATTAAATCCTGGTAAACAGATTTGTGTGTGTGTGTGTGTGTGTGTGTGTGTTTGGTGGAAGGGAAATATAAGCTATCAGAGCAGTCTTTAAACTTTAAGGTGCCTAGAACGATGAAGGGCTCTTGTTAAAATGTAGGTTCTGATTCAGCAGGTCTGAGATGGGGCCTGAGGCTCTGCATTTCTGACCAGCAGGTGTTTCTGATGCATTCATGCTGCTCATGCTGCCAGTCCATGGATGACACTAAATGACAAGGAACTAGCAGGAATTGGTGCTTCTCCATAGGGCTTGATGAATATATTCTTTGATGATAAGTATGATCTGTACCCAAGGCCACAGAGTCATGGAATCTTGGGATTTGTAGAATATTTGAATTGAAAGAGACCAGAGATATTGCCATATTTCCCCCAATGAATGCTAACCAGCACCAGATGCTAACCATTGTAAGATGCACCACCATTATTTTGCATACAACCTTGGAGAAAGTATCCTGCCAATTAATGGTAAGAACCATTGACTGTAAGACTCCCTTAACTTCAGAGATAGTAGTGTGCAACATAAAGTTGAGGGGTTAGAGTATTTGACTTAACTCCCATCCTCCCTATTTTACAGAGGAGCACATGATGGCTAGAGGGAAGGGACTTGTCAGGGCTTCAACACGCTGAAACTGGACTTATCTGTGAGGCCTGAGGAGGTGCTTGGAGAACATCATCAGGCCCAGGGTGAAGGAGAGAGGGCTCCTTATGATCACTGGACAGCTGAGGGTCCTCCGAGACTCCTAGCTCATCCTGGACTCTAGGCTGCACCCTATGAGGAGGAATCCCTTCCTGTCTCTTGACAGCATATTTCTGCTAAGAAACCTCAATCCCAGGGCTTTCTTTGCCTGATTTTATATTCAGAACATCCTTTTCTTTCTATTCAGGAAATTTCTAAATTAAATTGAGTCCCAGATGGCACAGTTTGAGCCTTTCCGCCTTTGGCCTCTCTTCCAGGGACTTAGAAGAAAGGAAGCTACTCCATCTTCTCTTGGCCTTGTCTCTTACTTGATAAATGGGGGTCTTTACAGAATAGCAGAATCACAAGGGATCACAAGGGTGGGGATTCTTGACCCACTCCCTGCATCAGAATTCCCTTGGGATACTTGTATCAACCACAGATGCCCTGGGCTCACTTCAGAGATCAAGATTCATTTGCTCTGGTGTGGGGCCCAAATGCTCCTTAGAGGATTTTAATCCAGCAGCTAGGTTGTGAACCATTACTCTAGTCCAACCTGTTTGACAGATGGAAAAACTGAGGTCCAGAAAGTCCAATAATTTACCTATGGTCATAACAGTGGGCTACAGAAGTAGGGCTAGATTTCAGGTCTCTGGGTTATTCCTGGATTCCTCACTCAAAGCTCTAAAGCCTACTCCATAGAGCCTTTACCATGAGCAAAAGACCCTATGGGCACACGGCTCTCTGTGTGTGTGTGTGTGTGTGTGTGTGTGTGTGTGCACAGGTAGACATGTGTGTGAGTGAGAAAGAGAGGGTGAGGGGGGGAATGAGAGAGAGAGAGAGAGAGAGAGAGAGAGCTCCACTCTATATTGGAAAATCTAGGCAGAAATTAAAAGTAGAACTTGGAAAAGAGTGGAAATACAAAGATCTCACGTAAAACATGGCCACTTCTGGTGCTGTTTGATCATCACCTCTGACTGTTTAGGAAGGGGTGTCTAATCCCTATTCCGTTCCCCAGATGGGATTCAGCCTTCTCTGGGGATAAGCATGTTAAACAGGGCTCAAAGGTCTAATTTCCCAGCCCTGAAGCCACTTTGGGGGCTATCTGTGGACTCTATAAATTCTTAATACCCTCATGTCAGAACCTCCTGTCCCCACTGTCAAGTGCCAGATGTTCAGGGCTGGGTGGCCTGGGCTGCTCTATAAAGTTTACTGGCCAATGACTGACTCATCAGAAATCAATGTAGTTCCCATCAGGGATTGCCCTCAGGAAGAAATTAATGGGCAGGGGAGGCTATTAAATTATGTGGGAATGAAATACCCCATTGAGCTGGCATCTTTGAGCAGGTGAGCTGCTATTGTGGGAAGGGACTGGGTCTATTTTCAACCCTTTCCCAGCTGCCCAGTTTACTTCCAAAGCCAGAGAGCTTCTCCCAAAGCTGCTGACCATCTGTTGGGAGGCCCAGGCCACATCGTGCATGAGTCTTTCTGGATTTTAAACTTGTCTGTTCACTTACTTCCCCAGCCATCAGTAGGCTCGGCGTGCTGGATGTACATGTTTTTGTGTATGCCTAAGGAGGTGGGAAGGGAGTGAAGCAGTACCAGGGAGGAGCTAAATTAGGGCCATCAGCTATAACTTGGAGCTCTGGGCATTGAGCGGCAAGTGGGTCTTCTGGTCCTATTTTTCATTCAGGAGTTTTCCAACTTTGGGGTGCGTCTGTGTTACTTGGAGCCTTGCTAGAAAGGCAGACTCCTGGGCCCCACCTTCAGAGTCTAATATAGTAGGGATTGGGCCTGGGAATATGCATTTAATATCTTCCTCTCTGCTTCTGATATCACTCTAGTTGGAGAATGACTAGCTTAGGAAAATTTCATACTCAATTTGGGGGGGAGGGGCAGCATGACACCTCTTCTCTGGACCCTGATACCTCAGCTATACATCAAAGGGAAAAACTACATGACCTCAGGTGTCTTCCTGACTCTCCATCCTGTCGTTTCCCTACTGGCCCAGGGAGGTGGACATGAAGGTGATAGTTGGAAGGTAAGGTAGAAGAGGTGTGAGAGCTTAAAATGCTGACTGCTGTGTGCTCTTGGCAGGGCTGGCCTTGCTGACTGCCAGACCCCAGAGTCTTTTATTTTTTTTAAATTAAAAATTAAAAAAAAAAGATTTTATTTATTTATTTGACAGACAGAGAGAGCACAAGCAGGGGGAGTAGCACAGAGAGAGGGAGAATCAGACTCCCTAGTGAGTAGGGAGCCTGATGTGGGGCTTGATCCCAGGACTCTGGGATCATATCCTAAGCTGAAGGTAGACACTTAATTCCACCCAGGTGCCCCATCCCAGAGTCTCCTAAGGGATTCCTGGGCAGAGGAACCAAACATCCCTCTGGAATAACCTTCTGGAGAGTGGAAGGAAGATCATTTTCAGGCAGGGGCCCAGTGATGCTCCTTGAACTGAATGGAACAGTCTCAGCCTATGGTCTTGCCTCCAGGGCTGATTCAGGGTTGGGGGATTCTGGATGGGGGTTATGAGGTCCTCAGTAGTTAAATAAGCTCAGCTTTAGGGTGCATCTGAGTCAGCACCATTTCATCTGGCATTGGAAGTGGGGCATAGAGGGCAGAGACTGTACCTGCCCAGATGCAGAATGGAGAAGTTGTGCCTTGGTTTACACAATCTGAATTTTCTGGTAGAAGTTGAGCATATCTCACTTTTAGAAATCAATATAATCTTATTTTAAAGGAACTACATAAAGTGCACTGGCATATTGAAAATATTCTGAGAAACTAGGCTGGGGTGCCTTCTGTATAGCCATGAAGGTCCTTGTCCCATGAATGATATGAATAGGAAATTAATTTTTGACCAGGAAGTCATATAAGTGATTGAAATTTCACAAAGGATTTTCATATACATGAGCTTATGTATCCTCATAATAACCCCAGGGAAGTAGATAAGGCGAGCTTGTAAAACAAGGCACAGGGAGGCCAGCTGTTTGGTGACAGATCTAACGCTCGAACTAGGGCCTTCTTTCTCAAAGCACAGAGGTGTGGCCCACTGAAAGAGACTGGGAGATTTGTATGGTTAAGAGTAGATTTCCTTGTGCCATTTTTTTTTAAGCAAGCACACCTCCTGTGCTTTTGGAGTGATTGAAAATAACTTTATTTCACTAATCCACATGCACTATCTATATCTGCTTCTTTTTCCTTCCCGAGAAGTCAGAAAACATCTTTTTGCTTCCTGCTATTGCTTTTCTTTGACATGGCCCAGTCCATGATAAAGTTTTATTGCTGACAGGTCCTGTTTGCTCTTGTCTATGGCTATCAGCTGTCCAGGGACCAACTATTTTCCTTTGGTCTTCTACTCCCCCTTTTCTTTTTTCTTTTTATTTTTTTACATGAAAATCTTTGGGAAAATACACTTGGCACTAAATTTTTTAAGAGCCTTACAAATGCTCATTTCCCTTGACTGAGTAATCTCATCATTCTATAAAACTAGCCTAAGAAAATAATTAAAATTAGCTAAGAAAATAATCTTAAAGCTCCATGCACAAAGATGTTTAGCAGGGTATTATTTATAATAGTAAAAACAGATAAGCCACTCAAGATCTCACCAATAGCAAGATAATAAGTAAATTATAATATGTCCATTTGATGGAGCTATTACAATGATGGGTATAGAGAGTATGTAAGAAGGAGAAAATGCTTTCATGAGAATAAGTGGAGACACACACCTGCTTATACTGTATGATTATGGCTCTAAATACACCAGCACTCCCAAACTCAAACCCATGAAATCAACATGCAGAAAAAGAGATCTGAAAAATATTCCAAAGTATTAAAGTCAGGATGTCTTTTGGTTGTTAAACTTTTATGCTTTCTATTCTGTCTTTTCTGAGTTTACATTAATGCACTTGCATAACTTCTGAGATGGAAACATGATAAATCCTTTTTGAGGTGCTGCAGGCAGTGATTAAAAGTGTAGATTTGAAAGACTTGGATTTGCATGAGAGCCCTGTCACTGAAGGAAGGGTTTGGTGTTGGGTCCTCCTAGTTTCTGGTTCCTCAGAGGGGGACACACCACATTTACAGGACAGAGTTTTTTTGGGGGTGAAATTAATTTACTGAAATTAACAGGACATAGTACGGCTTCTAGATCTATTGAAAACCATAGGATGGATTATAACTATTCAGATGATATCTGGAGGAAGATGGGGTCACGTCATCCTCCTTCCCAGGTGTGACTGGTTAGGTATTCATTCATTCACTATTAACAAAATATATACCATGTGCAAGAGACAGCAGGAGGGAATAGTTTCTGTGTCATAAAATCAGCCTCATGAGGCATAACAAGCTAAGGAAAGGGAAGAGAAGTAGAAAAATCGGGCAATATGATTGAAAGAGTAAAAAATGAAGTAAAATGAAAAAATAACCTATATATCAGATCTTAAACTTATTTATTATTAAACCTCACAAGAGCCCTTGGAAATTAGCAGGCTTTTCCCTCCACTTTGACAGCAGATGAAGCCTGAGAAATTAAGGCCCATGTTCAAGATGCTGCACAGCCAGTAAGGGCAGAGCGGGGGTGCCATCTCAGGTTGGGGGGACACTAAAGCACACACTAAGTTGCCTCCCACCTTATGAGAGAAGGAGTTTCTTCACTAGGACCTTCTCTACCACAGCAGGACACCTGGGCCATCTTTCCAGTCAGGATTTCCCTTAGGGCAGAGAGAACTTATTGGTTGCCCATCTTTTTACTATGGGAGCTGATGGCTTTCTCTCTCAGGCAATGGCTCGGATGTCTGGGTGGCTCAGTGGTTGAGCATCTACTTTCGACTTGGGCAGTGATCCTGGGGTCCTGGGATCGAGTCCCACATCGGGTTCCCTGCATGGAGCCTGCTTCACCCTCTGCCTGTGTCTCTGCCTCTCTCTCTCTGTGTCTCTCATGAGTAAATAAATAAAATCTTAAAAAAAAAAAAAAGAACAACTTGGATGCATCCAGTTGGTACCTGGGGAAACAATGGCTGTCTCTGGCATGTGTGTTGTATGGATTCTCACCCCACTTGCAGGAAGTAAGATCCTGGACCCCTTGGGTGGTCTAATACTTATTCAGCTGGTGGTCAGTGGGGCCCTGGGGACACCTAGCCTGGTGCTGGGCTTGAACCGGAGGGTGAAGGATATCCTCATGGACCACTTGAGACCAGACATAAAATACTGAAAAATTTAGCCTAAAAACCCAATGTCATCAAACTGGAATTGGAAAAGGGGGAACTTGGCAGGGCTTTCTTTTTCTACCAGATCCTACCCCCTCATTTTACAGATGAATGGACTGAAGATGCAGAGAGAGAAAGTGACTTTCTAAGGTCACACAGCGATGTTAATCAGCTGTTAGTTCAGGATGAAGTAAGTTGAAACAGGCTGTTGGAAGTGGTGAGCTGCTTGCTCCCCAAGCAGCCATGACTTAACATTATCATTCATTTAATAAATGTTTGCTGGTGTTTCCTAGGGGGCCAGGTCCTCTGCTGGGCATCAGGGAGATAAAGGTGAGGTGTACTGAAGGTGCCACCAGTATCCTTGGGGGACAGAGATGCAGAGATGGGAGAGTACAGGGAAGTAAGTGCTCACTGGCAGCAGGGGGGAACCTGGGGACTTTGGGAAGGAAACTTGAGATTGCAAAATGATGGTTGAGTTACCAAGCACATCTGGAGGAAGGGCATGGCAGGTGAGGAATGGCATGGGTAAAAGCCTAGAATCTTAAGTGAGCAAGCACAGCTCTGTGAGGAACTGACAAACCATTTATGATGGCTGAAACAGAGTTCTTGGGGGTAAATTATGGGACCAGGTCATGGTTGAGTTAGGTCTAGGCAAGGGTTGTGTGATGGGGAGCCTGCTGTCAAGCACCAATTAGAATCTAGGAGTAAAGAGACTTCTGTGTGTGAATAACATGCACAGCAGAAAGTTCCAAGAGCCAGAGAGCAAAGCTGATTCAGAGAAAAAGACCACACTTCCAGCTGCAGGCATCTAAGATTTCCTGGAGGAGGTGGCATTTGAGGTGAGCACAAAGAGAAGTGCTGGATTTGTACATGAGGAGATAGAATTTTAAGAAAGGGAAATAGAGCAGACAAAGTCAGAGTCAGGAACCTAAAGGGCACAGAACATTGCATGAAGTGTGGACCTGGATCATAGGAGACCCTAAACGTTGACACCATGAAACCATATTTTATTCTTTAGGCAACAGGGAGCCATGGAGGGTGCTTGAGTGAGGGTGGTAAAAGCTCAGGGATGGCTATAGAGTCTGACTTTCCAGAGTGCCTCAGTGGCCTCATATATGGCAGTGAGAGGCAGAAGTGCTGAAAGATTTAAAAAGAACAAAAGTAAACTCCCAGACTTAATGGTTAGTGAAGGAGGGGCTGGAGATGGGCCAGGACAAGAGCAATAACACCTTCAAAGCCACTTTCAACTCTGGCAGTTAGGAGTCACTTCTTTAATTCCTCCCAAGGAATTGTTTCCAATAACACAGCTTGGGCCCCTGCAGAACACCTGAGCCCAAAGCAAGGGACAATTAATCAGGGCATTTGTGGCATGATGCCTGCAGGGCCAGCATGGAGAGGTCAAGCAAGACCCTTGCCCATTTAGATGACCCAGAGGGCACAAGGGCAGGGTCAAACCTGGTAGGTGATATCCCTCTGTGGGCAACTGTGGCTTCTGGGTGACCTACTGGGAAGGGGTGGTGGAATTACAAGAGGGATGCCTCCTAGGGTGACCAACTGTTCCAGTTTTAGCGCTGAAAGTCCCACCTCCTAGGAGAACCCTCAGTCCAGGCAAGCCAGAATAGTTGGTCACCCTGGATGCAGCCCCTAGAGGCTATAGATAGTGAGAGTGAAGTTGAGTCATTGCAACTCCACATCAAGCCCTAAATTGTTGAACTTATTGACATAAAATTATTAATAATTTTCTCTTATTACCCTTTTTATATTTAGAGATTCTGTACTGACATCTCTCTCCCTCCTAATTTTGAAACTTTATGATTTTTCTCATTATTTCTGATCATTCTGACTTGAAGTTTATCCATTTTTTTAAAATATTTTATTTATTTATTTAACAGCGCACGCGCGTGCAAGAGAGAGAGAGAGAGAGAGAGAGAGAGCAAACAAGCACAAGCAGGGGGAGGGGCAGAGGGAGAGGGAGAAGCAGACTCCCCGCTGAGCAGGAAGCCTGATGAGGGGCTTGATCCCAGGACCCTGAGATCAGGACCTGAGCTGAAGGCACTTAATCAACTGAGTGACCCAGGTATCCCAAAGTTCATCCATTTTATTAATCATCTCAAAAAATTTTATTTATTTTTATATTTTATTGATTTCTATTATGACTTTATTTCCTTTTTTGTGCTTAATTTTATTTTTTATTTTAATTTTTAAAAATTTAAAATCAATTTAGTTAACATATAGTGTATTACTGGTTTCAGGGGTAGAATTTAGTGATTCATCAGTTGCATTAGAACACCCAGCGCTCATTACATCAAATGCCCTCCTTAATGCCCATGACCCAATTACCCCATATCCCCTCCATCTCCCCTCCAGCAACCCTCAGTTTGCTTCCTGTAGTTAGGAGTCTCTTACGGTTTGCCTCCCTCTCTGTTTTAATCTGATTTTATTTCTCCTTCCTTTTCCCTGTGTTCATCGGTTTTGTTTCTTAAATTCCACATATAAGTGAAATCATATGCTATTTGTCTTTTTCTGACTTATTTCACTTAGTGTAATACCCTCTAGTTCCATCTATGTCATTGCAAATGGCAAGATTTCATTCTTTTTAATGGTGGGGTAATATTCCATTATCTATATCTATATCTATCACATCTGCTTTATTCATTAATCTGTGGATGGACATCTGGACTGTTTCCATATTTTGGCAACTAGGGATATTGCTGCTATAAACATTGGGGTGCATGTGTGCCTTTGAATCACGATTTTTGTATCTTTTGGATAAATGCCTAGTAGTGTAATTGCTGGCTTGTAGGGTAGCTCTATTTTTAACTTTTTTTGAGGAAACTCCATACTCTTTTTCAGAGTGGCTGCACCAGTTTGCATTTCCACCTACAGTGTACGAGGGTTCTCCTTTTTCCACATCCTCACCAACATCTGTTGTTTCCTGAATTGTTAATTTTAGCATTTTTACAGGTGTGAAGAGGTATTTTATTGTGGTTTTGATTTGTATTTCCCTGACGCTGAGTGATGTTGAGCATCTTTTCATGTGTCTGTTAGCCATTTGTGTGTCTTCTTTGGAGAAATGTCTGTTCATGTCTTTTGTCCATTTCTTGACTAGACTTTTTTATTTTTTGGGTGTTCAGTTTGTTAAGTTCTTTATAGATTTTTGGATATTAGGCCTTTATCTAATATTTCATTTGCAAATATCTTCTCTCATTCTGTAGATTGCCCTTTACTTTTGTTGATTGTTTTCTTTGCTGTGCAAAAGCTTTCTATCATGATGAAGTCCCAGTAGTTCATTTTTGCCTGTTTCCCTTGCTTTTAGAGAAGTTGTAATATAGCTTGAAGTCCAGAATTGTGATCCCTCCAGCTTTTGGTTTTTCTTTTTCAGCATTACTTTGGCTATTTGGGGTCTTTTCTGGTTCTATACAGATTTTAGAATTGTTTGTTCCAGCTCTGTGAAAAATGCTGGTGGTATTTTGATAGGGATTGCATTGAATGTATAGATAGCTTTGGGTAGCATAGACATTTTAACAGTATTAATTCTTCCAATCCATGAGCATGGAACGTTTCCCCATTTCTTTGTATCTTCCTCAATTTCTTTCATGAGTGGTCTATAGTTTTCAGAGTACACATCTTTACCTCTTTGGTTAGGTTTATTCCTAGGTATCTTATGGTTTTTGGTGCAATTGTAAACGGGATAAATTCCTTGATTTCTCTTTGTACTGCTTCACTGTTAGTATATAGAAATGCAAAAGACTCCTATGCACTGATTTTATATAGTGAGCTTTTACTGAATTCCTGTATCAGTTCTAGCAATTTTTTGGTGGAGTCCTTCGGATTTTCTACATAGAGTATCATGTCATCTGAGAAAAGTGAAAGTTTGACTTCTTCTTTGCCGATTTGGATGCCTTTTATTTCTTCCTTTCTTTTTTCTTTTCTTTTCTTTTTTTTTTTTTGTCTTATTACAGAGGCTAGGATTTCCAGTACTATGTTGAACAGCAGTGGTGAGAGTGTCATGTTCCTATCATGTTCCTGACCTTAGCCCGTTGAGGATGATATTAGTTGTGGGTCTTTTGTATATGGCCCTTATGATATTGAGGTATGCTCCCTCTATCCCTACATTGTGGACGGTTTTTTTTTATCAAGAAAGGATGCTGTAGTTTGTCAAATGCTTTTTCTGCATCTATTGAGGGGATAATTTTGTTCTAATCCTTTCCTTTATTAATGTGGTGTATTATGTTGATTGATTTTCAAATGTTGAACCACCCTTGCAGCCCAGGAATATATCCCACTTGGTCGTGGTGAATAACCCGTTTAATGTACTGTTGGATCTGATTAGCAAGTATCTTGTTGAGAATTTTTGCATCCATCTTCATCAGGAATATTGGTCTGTAATTCTCCTTTTTAACGGGGTCTTTGTCTGGTTTGGGGATCAAGGTAATGTTGGCTTCATAGAATGAGTTTGGAAGTTTTCCTTCCATTGCTCTTTTTTGGGAACAGTTTCAGAAAAATCTGTATTAATTCTTCTTTAAATGTTTCATAGAATTCCCCTGGAAATAACTCTTGTTATTTGGGAAATTTTTGATTATTGATTCAATTTCTTTTCTTGTTATGAGTCTGTTCTTTGCTTGCTATGAGTCTATTTCTTTCTGTTTCAGTTTTGGTAGTTATATATTTCTAGGAATTTGTCCATTTCTTCCAGATTGCCTAATTCATTGGCATATGATTTCTCATAATATTCTTTCATAATTATTTGTATTTCTTCAATGTTGGTTGTGATCTCTCCTCTTTCATTCATGATTTTATTTTGGATCCTTTCTTTTTTCTGTTTGATATGTCTGGCTAGGGGTTTATTAATCTTGTTAATTCTTTCAAAGAACAAGCTCCTAGTTCATTGATCTGCTCTACTGTGTTTACTGTGTTTTTCTTTTTTTTTTTTTAACTTTTATATCATTGATTTCTGCTCTAATCTTTAGTTTTTCTTTTCTGCTGCTGGATTTAGACTTTATTTGCTATTGTTTTCCGGCTCCATTAAGTATAAGGTTATGTTGCATATTTGAGCCTTTTGTTTCTGCTAGAGGAAGTCCTGTATTGCTATATACTCCCCTCTTAGGATTACCTTTGTTGCATCCCAAACTGTCAAGTTTTAATTTTCATTTGCTTCCATGTATTTTCAAAATATGACTTCAATTTCCTGGTTGACTAATTTATTCTTTAGCAGGACGTTCTTTAACCTCCATGTACTTGTGGTCCTTCCAAATTTTTTCCTGTGGTTGACTTCGTTTCATAGTATTGTGATCTGAAAATATGCATGGTATGATCGCAATCTTTTTGTACTGGTTGGATCCTAATTTGTGGCCAGTATGTGATCTATTCTTGAGAATGTTCCATGTGCACTTGAAAAGAATGTGTATTCTGCTGCTTTAGGATGAAATGCTCTGAATATATCTGTTAAGTCCATCTGGTCCAGTGTGTCATTCAAAGCCCTTTCTTCCTTGTCGATCTTCTGCTTAGATGATCTGTTCATTGCTGTGACTGGGGGTATTAAAGTTCCCTACTATTATTTTATTATTATCAGTGAGTTTTTTTAAAGTTTATTATTAATTGATTTATATATTTGGCTGCTCCCAAGTTCGGGGTATAAATATTTACAATCGTTAGATCTTCTTGTTCTCCTTTATTATGATATATTGTCCTTCTTCCTCTTTTTTTTTTTAAGATTTTATTCACCCATCATGAGAGACACACACAGAGAGAGGCAGAGACACAGGCAGAGAGAGAAGTAGGCTCCATGCAGGGAGCCCGATGTGGGACTCGATCCCAGGTCTCCAGGATCACACTCTGGGTGGAAGGCGGCGCTAAACCTCTGAGCCACCTGGGCTGCCCCCTCCTTCCTCTTTTATTACAGTCTCTGGTTTAAAATCTAGTTTGTCTGGTATAAGGATGGCTACTCCAGCTTTCTTTTGATGTCCATTAGCATGATAAATTGTTCTCCACCTCCTCATTGTAATCTGGAGGTGTCTTTGGGTCTAAAATGGATCTTTCATAAGCAGCATATTGATGGGTCTTGTTTTTTTTAATATACATTCTGATGCCCTCTTTTAATTGGAACATTAGTCCATTTATATTCTGAGTAATCATTGAAAGCTATGAACTTAGTGCCATAGTATTACCTGTAAAACTGCTGTTCTTGTAGATTGTCTCTGTTCCTTTCTACTTTTTGTTACAATTGGACACTCTGCTCAAAAGGTCCCCTCAGTATTTCTTGCATGGCTGATTTAGTGCTCACAAAATCCTTTAGCTTCTGTTTGTCCTGGAAGCTCTTTATCTCTCCTTCTATTCTGAATGACAGCCATGCTGGATAAATTATTCATGGCTGCATAATTTTCCCCATTTAGCATGCTGAATATATCATGCCAGTTCTTTCTGGCCTGCCAGGTCTCTGTGGACAGATCTGCTGCCAGGCTTATGTGCCTACCTTTGTAGGTTAAGGATCTCTTATTCTGAGCTGCTTTTAAGATTTTTTTCTTTATCTTTGTAATTTGCAAGTTTCCGTATAATATGTTGTGGTGTTGACCTATTTTTGTTGATTTTGAAGAGAGTTCTCTGTGCTTCTTGGACTTAAATGACTGTTTCTTTCTTCAAGTTAGGGAAGTTCTCAGCTGTAATTTGTTCAAATAAAACTTCTGCCCCCTTTTCTTGCTCTTCTTCTTCTGGGACTCCTATAATACATATATTGTTTTGCTTCATAGCATCGCTGAGTTCCCTAAATCTGCCTTTTTGATCTAACAGTTTTCTTGCCCTCTTCTCTTCAGCTTCATTGTTTTCCATAATTTTATCTTCTGTAGCACAGATTCACTCTTGTGTTTTGTTCATCCTCATTTTTATGGCCTCCACTTGGTACTGCATTTTGGTTATAGCATTTTAAATTTTGGCCTGACTAGATTTTAGTTCTTTTATCTCTACAGTAAAGGATTCTCTAGTGTCTTCTATGCTTTTTTCAAGCCCGGTTAGTATCCTTATAATCATTATTTTAAATTTGAGTTCAGACATCTTACTTATACCAATATTGATTAAATGCCTGGCTGTGACTACCTCCTGTTCTTTCTTTTGGGGTGAGTTTCTCCATCTTGTCATTTTGTCCAGAAAAGAAAAGAAGAAAGAAAAGGAAATAGCAATCATAACAACAACAACAAAACAAAAAACCTATATCCTGTGTGCATTTTGGTCTGCTTGTTTTTTTTTTAAATCTTTTATTTATTTATTCATGAGAGACAGAGAGAGAGAGAGAGACAGACAGAGAGAGAGTGAGAGAGAGAGAGAGAGAGGCAGAGACACAGGCTGAGGGAGAAGCAGGCTCTCTGCAAGAAGCCTGATGCAGGACTTGATCCCAGATTCCTGGATCATGCCCTGGGCCAAAGGCAGATGCTCAACCACTGAGCCATCCAGCCATCTCCGTTTTGGTTGGCTTGTTAAAAGAAACTAGATCCCAAAATAAGAAAGAGAGAAAGAGGGAAAGAAAGAAAAAGAAAGTGATATATATATAAATAAAATAAAATACAGTAAAAGGAAACAAAGATAAAAAAATATATGCGGTATATATAAAATAAAAATTAAAAAAGAATAAAAAGGTATTCACAAAATAAGAAAATAACTGAAAAAATTATAAAAAAGCCTGAAGAATAAAAGTACAAAGGATGCTAGATATTATTTTCTTCCAGAACTGAAACTTTGCAGCCCTCCATGATCTGTAAACCTGGTGGGAGCAAGTTGTTTGTGCTTCTAGAGGGAGAGGCCTGTTGTGTTGGTTCTCCGGTGGACTGCTCTAGTGGAAATAGGCCTCCAGAGTGCAGGGGCAAGGCTTCAGCCTTCACTAGGTGGCGCTATTTTGCTCCTTGAAAGCTGTCAGCCCTGATGGGTGGGATGATTATAACATTTTGCTCTCTAGCCCTGCAGCTGACTTAATGCCTCCCACTCTACAATGAGTCCTCACAGAAGAGCAATCACTCTTATCTCCCTGGTTTATGTCAGAATTCTGTGTTCACCAGCCTGTGACTGATCCTTTTTATCTCAAGCACATGACTGAGTTTCCAAACTTCAAATTTTAGGGACTCCCACCTGTGCTCTTCCTCCCAGGCAACATCTCCCCATGTTTCTGCCTTTTGCTGGACCTGTCCCAGGAAAGTGGTCACTCCACTGGGCAGCAGTTTGCAGTTATGGCAACACAGCAGAAAGACGGCACTTAGACTCACTGTTCTCAGCCAGCTTCCTGCTCCTAGGCCTGGGAATAGTGTCTCACTTAGGTGCCACCTGTTCGTGCAACCCAGGGGATCCTCAGACCACACTATCAACAGTGGAGATTCCACCCTGCTTCACCACCTGAGCAATTTTAAGCCAGGCACATACCCAACTGTAGCAGACTTCTAAAAGTTCTGATTTTGTACTCCACTGCTTATAATACCTTGCAGTAGCCTCCTTAAGCAGGTTCCCTCCCCACTGCTGTATCCTTAGCTATATCACACTAGATTTAAGTCTCCACACTTCCTGCCTTCCAAATGATGGTCTCTTTTTTACTTGTAGATTTGCAGTATTTGTTTTCTCAGATCTCTGATTGATTTTTTGGGTGTTCAGAATGATTTGATAACTATCTAGTTGTATTTGAGGAATGAGACAAATTTAGAGTCCCCCTACTCCACTGCCATCTTAACTCCTAAAGCCTCTTGTTCTTACTTTTAGTTTAATTGCCTCTTCTTTTTCTGTTTTCTTAACATGGAAGCTGATGTTATTAATTTGAGACTTTTCTTTTTTTTCTAATATAGGCATTTAATTCCATAAATTTCCTTTCTAGTGCTGCTCTACTGGCTTCCAAAATTTTTTAACATGTTAGACTTCCATTTTTATTCAGTTCACAATACTTTCTAATTTCCCTTTTGATTTCTTTTTTCACTCATGGATTATTTAGAAGTGTGTTATTTAGCTTCTAAATATTCAGGGACTTTTCAGCTATCTTTCTGTTATTGATTACTAATTTAATTCCCTTATGATCAGAGAACACACTTTGTATGACTTGAATCCTTTTAACATTATTGAAATTTGTTTTATGGCCCAGGATGCAGTCCATCTTGGCTAATGTTCTGTGTGTACTTGAAAAGAAAGTGTATTTTGCCGTTGTTGCTGGCAGTGCTGCATAAATGTCCATTAGGTCAACTTGGTTGATAGTGTTGTTCAAACCTTCTACATCCTTGCTGGTTTTCTGTCTAGTTGTCTTATCAATTATTGAGAGAGAGGTTTTGAAATCCCCAGCTATAATTTTGGATTTGTCTATTTTTCTTTGTGGTTCTATCAGTTTTTGCTTTGTGATGTATTTATGAAGCTTTCCATAGGTGCGTACATGTTTAGGATGGTCATATTTTCTTGAGGAATTGACACTTTCACCATTACAAAATGACCTTCTTTATTGCTGATGATATTATTGGCTCTGAAATCTCTTTTGTCTGATATTGGTATAATCATTCAAATTTTCTTTTGATTGGTGTGAGTATGGTAAGTATGTTTCTACCCTTTTGTTTGTACCTTTATAGTTAAAAATTTTTTTTTGGTAACCAGTACATAGTTGGGACTTGATTTTTTAGTCAATATGACAATCTACCTTTTAATTATGGTACTTAAACCAGTTTTGTGTAGTGTGCTTATTACTATGTTAGATTTAAGTCTATCATCTTATGTATTCTTTTCATTGCATTTATATTCTTTTTCCCTTTCCTTCATTTTCTGCCTTCTATTTTACACTAAGTATATTTTGTGACTCTGTTTACAATCTTTGTTGGATTATTAGCTATAACTTTTTGTTTTGATGTTTTAGTGGTTGCTGTAGGGTTTACAGTGTACATCTTTAACTTACCACTGTTTACCTCCAAGGGACATATAACACTTCATATGTAGTGTAAGGCTCTTATAATAGTATTCTTTTTCTCCTCTCTTGGCTTTTATGCAATTGCTGGCATTCATTTTACTTATACATATATTATAAAAATCCATAATACATTCTTATTATTTTAGCAGTCGGTTGTATTTTAAATAAATTTAATTAATAAGAAAGGAATCTTATATATTTACCAATGTAGTTACCATATTTGGTGCTCTTCATTCTTTTTGAGTGGATTTATATTTCCATCTGGTATCATTTTCCTTTTGCCTAAAGGACTTTATTATCTCTTGCAATACAGGTTATGCTGGTGATGGATCCACTTCAGCTTTTACATGTTTGAAAAAGTCTTTATTTTTTGGAAGATATTTTCACTGGGTATACAACTCTTGATTGACAGTTTTTTCTTCCTTCAATCTGTCCTCTCACGTGAATCTATTGCTGATGAAAAATCTACTGCCATTTTAATCTTTGTCTGTATGTATTGAGTTATTTTTCTCTAGATATTCTGGAGATTTTTCTCTTATGGTTTTGAGTGATTTTGGTGCAGTTTTCTTCATGTTTGTTGATATTGGGGTTCATTGAGTTGTTCAGATCTGTGGATTTATAGTTTTCATCAAATTTGGAAAGGATGTGGCCATCATTTGTTCAAATACTTTTTCTGCCCCTCCTCTTTCTCCAAAAACTCCAAATACACATATGTTAGGCCATTTGAAGTTGTCCCATGGCTCACTGATACTCTATATTTAAAAAAACTCTTTTTTCTCTCTGTTTCATTACCATTTCTTCCAGTTAATAATCTTTTTCTCTGCAATGTTTAACTTGCTGTTAATCCCCTCTAGCATATTTTTCACTACAGACATTATAGATTTTTTCTCTAGAAGCTAAATTTGGGTCTTTTAAAAAAATATTCCATGTCCATACTTTGAACATATGGGATTTAGTTATAACTATTTTAATGTTCTTACTGGCTATCTCTCACATGTGTTAATTCTGGGTTGGTTTCAATAGATTGATCATTTTCCTCATTATAGGTCCTATTTTCCTGCCTCTGCATGACTGGTAATATTTTATTGAGTGTCAGACATTGTGAATATTGTCATGTTGGGTGTTAGATATTCTTGTATTTCTGTAAATTTTCTTGAGCTTTTCTTTGAGACACAATTAAGTTGACCCTTTTGGGTTTTGCTTTAGGATTCGTTAGGTGGAAGCAGAGCAGTTTTAGTCTAGAGCTAATTATTTGCTACTACTGATGCAAGACCCCTTTGGATACCTCCCACAATGTGCTGTGAATTATGAATGTTTCCAGGCAGCATCCCCAGCTCAGTGTGAGTGCTGTGCACTGCTCTCCTGAAGACTCTAGGGCTCACTCTTTCCCTAGCCTTGGATAGTTTCCTTATATGCACAGCCCAGGAAAGAACCTGAATTCTGAGGGGGGTGCTCTAGAGATCTTTGGACTTCTCTCTTTGTGTGGTCCTTTCCTCATTGGTACTCTGTCCTATGAACTGTAGTTGCCTTGGTCTTCTCACACTCAATGTGTTTTCAACTTAGGGAGTCCATGGGACTCTGCCTGGGCCTCCCCACACACTGTGGCCTGGAGACTTTGAAGAATGCAAGCTTGGGCAGTAAGAGGGCCAACTGTTTTGTTTCCCATCTCTCTGGGATCACTGTTCTTTGTTGTTGTCTAATATTCAATACTCTTGAAAACTGTTGTTCATATATTTTTTTGTTTTTTTTTCAGTTGTTTTGTATGAAAGGATAAACCCATTCTGTTACGTTTGCAAGTGGGAGCCAGAGCCTCTGCTGCCACCACGACAAGCCATCTCAATGCCAGCAGGTATATGTTTTTCCCAAGTAAAGAGCAGATTTGAATCAAGTGTTTATGACTCTACTATGTGCCATTGCTTCTCCATCCAGAAAGAGTGATGTAGTTACTTCATGATCAAAGCACTTGCATGGTTATTATCAAATCTGACTCTGTCAAGAGCCAAATGAGATAGGCAGACATTATTCACCAATTAGGCAGGTAAGAGTCTGAGGCCCAAAGAGGTATAGTGAGCTGCCCATGGCTATGTTAAGAATGAATGGCAGAACTGGGTGTTATTCTGTATGTTGGCAAATTGAACACCAATAAAAAACAAATTTATTATTAAAAAAAAAAAGAATGAATGGCAGAGTCATGACTATGACCAGAGTCTCTCTCCTCCATGCTGGGGCTGTATTGCTGTTTCTTCTCTCCCTTGTTGCAAGGAAGCAAGCAGGTATCTCAACTTTCCTTTCTGATCTGTAATGACACATGCATTTCCCCACTGGGAAGAGGATGAATAATCCAGTCCCTTGCTCAAAAACACGCGGGAAAGCAGTGCCACAGTGAATGCAGCCCCAGGCGGGCCCCTGTGCTGCCTAGATGCATGATGTACACAGTGCAATCCTGTGGTTTTTGACTGTTGCTATGGTGTATGGACAAAATAGGAGTGTGTTTCCTTGGAAAATTTCAACAGTTGACTCATCCTTATTTCTGCTAGGACTGATTGAAGAAATGGATAAGCCTGGGGGAATAGCCATAATAATAGCAATATTTGTTACCTATCAGGAAGTAGGTTGCTATCATTAAGTGGCTTCTTAAAAGCTTATAAAGTAAAGCAAAATCAATCACATTCAAAGAGAAGTTGGCATTAGGAAGAGATGTGGAGGTCTGAAATGAATTCTCTTTAATAGAAGGTCTGATTTCCTCTTGGGTTTGCAGGAGTTCTGCCCACAAGGAGTGGTCAAATGCTCTCGCCCCTTGGGAAGCCTGTGAGCTCAGACAGGGTGGGGAGGTAGGAAGAAGCTGAAAGGTCTGTATTCGAACTGCATCTTTCTACCACTGAGCCTTAGTTTCACCCTCTGTGAAATGAGCATGAGGAAGCCTTTCTCACAGGGTGGTTGTGATGAGGCAGCATGAATAAAGTAGCTGGTGCCTGGTGTTCACTCAGAACCACCAGGATGGTTCTGAGAGTCTAAGAACAAGAAAGGAGGGACTTGACTTTGGTAGCTGTACCTAATTAACTGTAATGGGATGCTCTGACAATGTTACAGATGTCTGGGGGAAATGAGGTAGAGGGGTGGAAGGAGAAAGTATCATCAGAGTCCAGTGAACACTGGGCTAGTGGTGACTGTGGGAACTTGTGCCTTGAGCCCACTGAGCCCACCCAGTGCCCCATCGAGAAACTATGGGCTAGCCACCCATGGGCTTTGTACAAGCTGGTGTTACAAGGAAGCAAAACCAGATGCAAATGTGAAAGCAGGGTTGGGGTCCTCCACAGAGAGGATGGGAAGGTGCAGAGACATCACTTGTGGCCTCTCATAGGAGAGAGAAGAAAGAATGATGGGGGGGAGAGAGAGAGAGAGAGAGAGAGAGAGAGAGAGAGAGAGAGAGAGATGGGGGCCGAGAGGGAGACAAAGGCACCATTATTCATTTGTGACCTCTGAAAGGAGAGGAAAAAAAGGAGTGACGGGGGGGGGGGGGGCAAAGAGAGAGGGAGGAGGAGGGAGGAAGGAAGGAGGAGGGAGGGAGATGGAGGGAGACAGGGCAAGAGAGAGGTGGCGGGGAGGGATGGAGGAGAGAGGGAGCCATACTCGTGGAGGCAGGAGAGGAAGCAGCTTGTTGGCTCTGGCTCTCAGCGGGCATGAGACTAAACGTGCTGTGTTTGCTGTGGGTCTGTCTGCAGCCCCTCTGCAGCTTTCAGCAACCAGGCTCCTTCCCTGAGTGGGCCTCCGAGGGGATCTGCTCCTTGCCACCCCAAGAGCCCTAACTAAGCAGAAACGAACAATAGAGTATACAGAGAGAAAGCTTCAAGGAAAGATGCCAAATGCACAACCATTCCTTCCTCTAAGTGGGGGTTCAATGAGTTATGCTTTACTACTTTTCTGTCTCCCACTAATTTTTGCCAACAAGGATATATTACGATCTTCTTGGAAATAAACCAAACAGAAGCATGGCCCCTAGAATCCACGGCCGGCCCTGTCCCTCTCTCCATCCATTTTGGAGGTGCTGTGCCTGTGCTGGGCATGTCTGCATGGCCCCCTCCTCTCTCCCTAGCCTTCTAGTACTTTCCATTTCTGGAGTCCTTCTCCTACACCTGGGGCTTCTTACAGCACCTGCTGAGGAGGAGGCCTCCTTCTGTGTCTTAATTTTTCCCTCTCTGAGTTCCTCAGAGCCTGTCCTGTTCTCTTGGCCAGAACAGAAGCAGAATGCCCCAGGGGAACTGAAGGCAGTATTTCCATATGATTGCAGCCCAAGGCTTTGGTGTCAAACCGACCCCAGTTCCAGGCTGAACCACCTCCTAGCTGTGTGTCCTTGGGTAAGTTTCCTAACTTTTCTGCGCTCCAGTTTGATTTCCTATAAAATGGTTTTCCAATTACATCTGCCTTATTACATTTGAGAGGCACACCTAAGATAATAGATATGACACATTTAGAAAGGTTCTGGACTCAATATGGATTGGTTATGATTTAGTGAAAGACTTGCCTGCATAGTGATGTCTCTTTTGAGGCCGTGTCCTTTCAGAGAGAGAGAGGAGTCCCTGAGTGTGCTCCTTCTAACTGAAGTCTAAATGTGGCTAAGTTCAAGCTCCTGTCCTTCATCTGCCATCACAGAGCTCCACAGTGTCCCCTGCCATCCTTCCTCCTTTGGGTCCCAGAAGCAGCGGTAATAGGGTTGGTCTGGAGCTTGGCCTCAGGAGCAGCCTGACTCCCACCCTGGCCAAGTCTGCTCCTGCTGCTGCCTCTCTTCAGGCCTTTGGAGTAGATTTGGGAGGGCTCAGATCAATTCAATGTAATTAACACCACCTGAGCCCCTATCATAACCCGGTCCCTGGGACAGGTGCTGGGGCATGTACAGGGTAAATCTCAGTCCCAGAGACAGACTCATGACAAACAAAAGGACTCACTATCTCCAGAGTGGCAAGGCAGCTGTCAAGCTGAGAAGAGGATGTCCCTGGGATGCATCCAGGCCTGAGGGCATTGAGGTAGAGGGTCAGGGTGCAACTTTCGGGGCTATGGAATGGGTAAAGACAGCTGTCAATCTAATCTAACCTAATCAACCTAATCCAATCATTGAGCTAATTAAACGCTTCCCACCTGGAGGAAGGACTGATGTGTTCTGGGCCCATGCTCTCTGATGATCTTTGGGAGCGGTGCACTCTGGCCCCAGACCAGACTGTGTGTTTGCGGGGGGGTACTTTTTCCTTTTTTCTAAGTAAAGATTTTATTTATTTACTCATGAGAGACACACAGAGAGAGGCAGAGACACAGGCAGAGGGAGAAGCAGGCTCCCTGTGGGGAGCCTGGTGTGGGACTTGATCCCAGGACCCCAGGATCATGCCCTGAGCCAAAGGTAGATACTCAGCCACTGAGCCACCCAGGTATCCCGTACTTTTTCCTTTTAAACTAACTTCAAAAACAGACAAAAATCTATACAATGTTTTTTTTCCCCTGAAAGGGAAACTTCAGTGCTGCAGACCTTTCCCCATGGCCTCTGCATGTGCCGGGAGCAGAAGCAGGGTCTGGTGGAGGCTGTCTACTGGGGAGGGCATTGCAGGACCTGCCTGGAGAGGAAACTGCAGGGAGCAGGCTGCCACCCCCCTTTGTATAAGCCCATTTGTCTATTAGACGCCAGGGCCAAACAATAAAACAGGCTTGTAAATAGCTGTATTATGCATGTCCTTTAAAAATTGCACAACTAATACACTAATACAGAAATGCCCTGTTGTTATAAATATTTCAGGCATCCAGAAAAAGTGGAATATCTTGCCTACTCAATTCTTTTGCCTTCCTCTGAGCGGCTCTCAGTAGGGTATACACCTCTCCAGAGTTTTTCTGTGTGCTATTTGCATACATGTGCATTTATAAATACAGAGTTTAGTTGAACATGTGAGTATTTTTAATACAAATGAGACCAAATTGCCTGTATTGTTCTGTAACTTACTTTTCTCACTTCCCAATATCTCTTGGAAATTTTCCCCAAGGGACTTCCAGGTCTTTCTTACCCACTTTAGCTGTTGAAGGGAGGTGTGTGTGTGTGGGATGCATATGCACAATCATCCTCCTACTGATGAACATTTAAGTTGTTTCCAATTACTTGCTATCACAAACAGTGCTGCAGAAAAGATCTCTATCCATGCCATTTGGGGTACATACAAATGTAGGACAGAAATTGCTGGACTGAAGGGGATGGGTGCTTTTTTATTTGGATGGATCCTGCCAAGTCCCCACCCACCTCCCTTGGCCTAAAGGCTCTACCAGTTTACACTCTCAACAGTTGCCTTGTCTGTCCTCTGCAGGGATGGGTGGCTTCTTTGCTGGGTTCTCCTTCCCCTTCTGCTTGATCCTTTTGCCAGTCTCCTTGGCTCTCTTACAGGCTTTGGCCAAGTGCCATCTTCCTGTCCTTCGCTACCCAACTGTGTCAAAGGCCCCATTCTAAGGACTCTGAGTGCAGTCTCAAAACTAAGCAGATAAATCAAGGACCAATGACTCTCGCTTTGGAATAATTTTTTGTTCCACAACAGGATATACTGCAGAGTTTGGAGCAACCCATTAACCAATATCGATTAAGTGTGCAACTCCTTCATTCACTGATTGACAACCTTGGGCTCTGTGCTAGTTGTTCTGGAGCCCTGGCCCTCAAAGGGCATACTCTCACGGGATAGAGTAAGACATGTGAATAGCTTGTGTCATTATGTAAATTTATATTAATTATATTATATCAGTGGCCAACTGGCTATTGTTAAAATGTTTTAAATGCTCAAGAAAGAAAGAGATCTCAGTAGGTAAAGGACCAGAGATGCTTTGGGGATAGAGCAGACTAACAGATTAGCACTAAGATTTATTAGCCCACAGTGAATGATTCCTGGGGCTGTCCAGTCCTTTTGTCACAAGGTAAACAAATGCAGGGACTTCTTCTTCTTTTTTTTTTTTAAATGCAGGGACTTCTATATCTTTCTCTGGGCAACAGTTATTTTCAAGAGTGAAGGAGGAGGGCAGAAATAGGAAAACGATGTCTTTTCCAAGCCTCCCTTCCACTGCCTTTGTCAAGATGGTGTGGCAGTTAGCAGGGCTGTTCAAATTCTTTCCTTCCTTTATTCATTATGGTTGATATTTCTAAAAGATTTGTTTGTGATTATCTAACCTTCCCAGTTGGCAAGAAAAAGATGAGATGGCTTTCAGCCTGTGTATGGAAGTGTCCTCTACAGGATTTTTTGTTTTTGCCTCTTATTAAAAACAAAATCGGAAATGAAGGCCACACTGTTCAGAGTTCAGATAGCAAGCTGCTTGAGAATCAGAAGATAACATGGTATACTGGGTAGCAGGACCCAACCAAAGAATATTCTGATTTATTTACTTGTCTCCTGAGTAAGATAAAGTGGGTGAGTCGATAGGCATTAGAGACTCCATTCCTCTGCCTGGATCCAAGGAGGAAATAAGCCATTGAGAGATAAGCAACTGGCTTCTGATGTCGGAACCAGTGCAGAGAGGGTCCAGGAGCAGCTAATTCTGCCCTGATGGATGCTAATGAGGGTGGGCATCACAGAAGCTCTAGACTTTGGACTCCAACTGGGGCTGCCATGTCAATTAGTATCATTTCTGGCTAATATCTTTTCTCCATGCACTCAGTAATGGAATTTTTTTCCTTTTTTTTAGTTGCTAGTGTTAAGGATTGTTTAATTCAGTTACATCAAATCTGGAAGCTAACACAAGCTTGTATGGATTGTAAATTATTGACCTCAGAGATTATTCTACAATATTCCATCCATCCATCCTTCCATCCAAGAACTATAAGAGCTGATATTTTCCCACAAGAAGTTTTCAGTATATTGGGGGCATACCACACAGACACATATAGCTTTTAATCTGCGAGTGATTATTTGTGTGTATGCCTCTCTTGCTAGACTAGAAGATTCTTCTATCTGAGAAGAATCAGGTCAGTCCTGTTCACTGCTGTATCACTCATGCCTAACACAGTGCCAGGCACATAGCATCAATAAATGGGCAAGTCAGCAGGAAATGAGCAAGGAGTTGAGCAGGAGGTTTCCTGTGTGGGGCAGTGTGTGGATCAGAGGGTGGCTGCCAGAGTGCAGTGGGATGTAACCATTGGGAAAGGTGATAGCTGTAGCTGGGATGTGGAATTTGGACTTTATTCTGTCTCTGGAAAGACATCAATAGGTATCAAGCAGGAGAGTTGCATGATAAACTAGGCCCTTCTCTCTCATTCATGCATTCCCTTATTCATTCATTCCATTCAATACAAGTTATCAGGTATCATCTGTATGTAAGGCACCATGCAAAATACTGAAATATAAAGAACAGAACTAAGAGAATCGTGTTTTCAAATAGCTTACAATCTGGTAAGGGAGAAAGGTAAGTAAACAGAAGATTATAATATATGAATTTTATGCTAGAGATTCACACAGAATACTCCAGGATGGCCTTCTGGAGGAGGTAACATTTGAGTTGAATCTCGAAGGACATATATGGGTCAGGTAAGGAAAGGGCAGGAAGGGTGCTGCTGGCAGGGAGAGACAGGGGAGAGCACAAGATGCTTGGGAATAACTGCCCACGGTTTGGGGTAGCTGGTACATTTTGTGGGAGGCTGGGGAGCAGAGAGAGGTCCTGCTGAAAAAGCAGGCAGCGGCCAGAGCAGAAAGGGCTGTCGGAGGCTCATGGGCTTCATTGGGGGATGAGGAAGGGAGATGCTTAGATTTGAACTTTACGAAGATCATGTTGATGCAGAGAATGGATTGCAGAGGAGCTAGATGGGCAGCAGGGAAACCACTGAGGTAGCTGTTGTTCTTATCCAGGTGGGGAATAACAAAGGGCTGAATTAAAGTAGTATCTGGGATGGCAGATAATAATAGCTAGCATCTACTGAGCACTTACTGTATGCCAAGAAGTGTTCTACATGAAGGCATTTAACTCAGTCCTCTAGTTAGCCTCTGAGATAGGAGCCATCATCATTCCCATTTTCCAGATGAGAAGAATGAGGTACAAGGTCACCCTCTAGTGAGTGCTCAAGCTACTTAAAGGGTAGCTTGAGTATTGGGGTGGGGATGGGGAAGAGGAGTTCTGTTATACTGTTGAGACACCCATGGGGCTCTGTGGGGCGGGGTTCAGCCGCACCTGGACTGGGAGTAGCAATCTGAGAGTCAGGGTCAAGGGCAAGCGCATTCAAAGAGCCTGCAGGCTGGAAGAGGCCAGAAACAGTATCCTGGGGCATCCATTGTTGAAAGATTGAACAGAGAACTGATCATGAAGGGAACTAAGAAGGAAAGGAGACCAGAGGGAAGAGTGTTTCAGGAGGGCATGATCAACAGCTTATGGGCTGCTGAGAAACCAAGTAGGGTAATGACTGGGGAGTGGGGAGTGTTCTTATCAAGAAGACAGGCTTTGGCCACAAATATTTTATAAGTCACCTTGATGAAGAACAATTTCAATGGAGTACTAGGGCTGGGGAGTATAAGGGAGGCGAGGAAGGAGAGACAAGTCTCTAGAATGCTTTGGAGGCTCATTGTTAGGGAAGGAAGGAGAGGGAGGAACCAACACAGAGTCCAGGTTTTGGGATTGGAACTCTTCTCATTCCAGTGGCTAACCAATGGTAGTGGAAGGGGTTCTTGGTGAGAATGGGATACCTCTGGTGAGTGATTTTCAATCCTAGCTCCCCAAGGCATTTCTGAGATCTTGTAATACACACCAAGGGCCATGTTTTCCAGGAAATTTTCTGAACAGTGGGGCTGGTGACCAACTGACTACCCAGGATCTCCAGGTTCATTCTCAGACCTACCAAGAGGTATGGGCAAAATGGCTGAATAAAAATTTGAATATTTAGAAAATAAGAATCACCACCAGGCTCTTTGAGGAAGGCATGGGAGATGATAAAAATCTTCTGATATCAAATCACAACTGGGAGTTCCATCAGGATTAGCAATTACCTTAAATTATGGCCAAGAGTCCAACTGGTGATGTCAACATTGAAGATGGTCAGTCTTGGGCTCTTACATCAGTAACGTCCTAGCTTTGCACTTCTACATCTATTCAGACACTCATGTACTTCTCCCCGAATTCCAGGCTCTGTCCTGCCCCTCTCATCTGTTGCATCCGCTCTCATATACACAGATGATTTCCAACCTGGATCTGTTTCGTGAGTTTATGGTTTGATTAGGGTCTCTAAGTGTGTAGCCACAATGACACAGATATCATCATCTATTACAGGCTGGCTTATCCTCAGGGAAAAGGAGGTCCCTCAGGGAACACTTGCATGGGAGTTTAGCAGGATTAGAAGACGGGAGGCAAGGAGAGCATTAGAGTACAGCATTTGAGTGCTATTTGAACAGAAGATGCAGATTTGGGCATCAGAGTTCATTCATTCTTTGAACAATGCACATTTACTGAGCTTGTATATATGCAAGGCATGGATGGAATGGAATCTGAAAGACATAGTTTTTGCTCTCAGGGAGCTCCCAAGCTACTGGAAGACAAAGGCTGATGGAAGCTAAAGAAATCAGTGCTTAAATGGCAGACGTAAAGAGCAGTGATGCGCAAGGGGAAGTAAATTCTACAAGGAGACTTTTATATCTCTTAGGAGAGTGGCAAAATTGCCAACAAACCCATTTCATTCTGTGAGTGCTCCAAGGTTGGGTGCAGGTCTTGCTAATCTTCATTTTCCCAGCAGAAGAGGTGCTCAGTGAGTATTTGTTGAAGGAATAAATGAATGTACGGAGTGTTGAATGGAGCAACTAGCTGCTTCTTGAGGGTGGGAGGATGGGGTGTAGAAAGTCTTTAAAGACTATATGATCTTTGAGCAGCATTTGGAAGTGTGAATAGGCCTTTGCCAAGTAGATAAGACAAGGAAGGGATTCTGAGTAGAGGGAACAGTGGGTGCAAATGCACAAAGCAGCCATCAAAGAACATGGAGTGTTTGGCTGATGTCCGGTGCATGATGGTCAACCATAGGGAATGATGAAGCTGGCAGAAGGGCAGGGGCCAGATGGAACAGGGAAGTGAACAGTGGGGAAGTCATTCTTAAGGGTTGAGTCTTTGCAAATTAGGGGAAATGGGGGAATTTAAGAGTTTTAGGAAGAGTAGCAATGTGAGCACTGTGTGTGTGAGCTGAGGAAGGAGCACTACCAAGGAGCATGCTCAGAACCTCTCTTCTAGAGTTTTAGGAGTGTTATTTACCCAGCTCCTGCTTCTCACTAGCAGGAATCCAGGTTCTGCCTCCCAGACCTGGGGAGGGGGGTTTGTCTCACACATTCTTGTCACGATTTACCTTAGTAGCACCCCATGGCAGCTGGCATGAAGGAGGGAGTCAGCAGCTGGCAGAGCAGGGAGTGAGTGCAAAACTGTTGTTGGCCAAACCTCCAGGTGTCATCTGTGTGCTTGAGTGACACAGTCAGGGACTTCGGGCTGTTAATGCTTGAGGCCCTTTGAGGTCATCTAACCCAGCCCCCCCATCCCGTGCACTGGAAACCTGTGGTGCCGGGAGGGATGCAAATTATCCGAGGTCTCACCACACAGTTAGGACTAGACCCCAGGCCTCTAGGCTCCCAGTCTGATTTTCTCTGCACAGAGAGATCTGGGCTCAAAGCTGAGCCCTACTCTTCCCCTATCATGCACTTTAAACAAGTTACTTAACTGTGCAGTTCTGTCATGTGGAACGTGGAGATAGCATTATTTCCTTTTGGGGGTCGCTGTGGGGGGTTAAAGGAAATAATAATGCGCATCAAGTGTCTCTGTTGCTTAATGCCTGGTGGGTAGCATGTGCTCAGTTAGAAGTGACTGGTATTATTCCATCCTTCCAGGGTTCTGTTTCCACTCCAGTGTCATCCCACTGCTTGTCTCTGGTGGTGGTGGTCCTGGGCTCATGCAGGGCTCCTACAGTAGCTGAGCTCATCAGAGCAGCATTTTCTCAGGTTGTCCAGGAAGACAGGGGCATACCTTGGCTTCACTGGGTTTAGGACAAATACTGAATTTAAAACAGTAATCTTCAGTCTGGGCTATAGCACAATAGTGTGCTCTTTTGGAATAAAAAATGAAAACATTGAAGGAGGTATGTATATAATCTGGCATGGGTAGAGTGATTTTTACCATACAAAAAGACTCCCCCATTCACAGAGGGATTCATGGTAGGGGTACTTTAAATCATCAGTTCCTTTTAGTGTTCTTCCTCAGGAGTACATTTCCCTAGTGTGATTCACACCTACTTTGCAGGAAAGGGCCTCCTGCCCCCCAGTGTTGTCACCCCCCCCCCCACCTTCTTGCAAGATTCCCTTGAGCTTTGAGCTGAAGCAGCTGAATCCTGGAAGGGGAACAATGTAACTGCTTCAGAGTATAAGATGCACCATGATTTTATATGCCACTAAGAAAGAAATAGCAGTGCTAATTTTAACTCTCAGATGAGATTGATTGAGAAACAAATCCTGATTTCAGAAATGTCAAAATGTGAAAAAAAAATGTGGTTGACTCTTGAACGATACAGGTTTGTGCACTTACATGTGGATTTTTTTGATAAATATGGTACAATAGGGTAAATATCTTTTCTCTTCCCTATGATTTTAACATTTTCTTTGCTCTAGCTTACTTTATTGTAAGAATGTGGTATATAATACATATAACATACAAAATATATGTTTATTGACTGTTATCGGCAAGGCTTCTGGTCAACAGTGGGCTATTTCTAATTAAGTTTCTGGGAAGTCAAAGCTCATATACAGATTTTTTCACTCCCCAAGGGTTGGTGCTCCTAACCCCCACATTATTCAAAAGTCACCTGTACTTTTTAGAATCACTGAAATGCACTGTTTGAGAACCAAATCAGCTGGATATTAATGGGAGAATGAGAACATACAAATGGGATCAACCCCCAGGTTATGCTTGGCTTCACATTATTTAAGTATCGTTTTTTTGTTTGTGAAAGAAACCACTACTTTGTAGGTTCTTCAGGACAGATACTGGGTCTCTTTTGTTCACCACTGTATCTCCACCACCTTGTTCATAGTTGGGGTTCAACAAATATTTGCTGAATGAATACATAAAACAAAGAGCCACATTATAAAACATGTGGAAAACCCAGGAAAGAAAATAAATCATTCATAATTCCCCCACTGTGGGTATTCTGGCTTATTTCCTTCGAGTCTTATTTCCTATGAATGTGCTCTTTTATATACATGTAAACATAATTTATTATTAGATTTAGCTCCAGGATGTGTTTTTGTATTTCTCTATTAATATGAATGAAATGATGAAATGAGATGATGCAGAAATGCTTTGAAGATTTGTAAAATGTTTAACCAAATATCTTATTATTAGTTATAATAATCCTAGCAATGCTGCTATGAATAAGGCTGATTTTCTGAGAACGCACTTCAAAGCAAACAACAAATTTGTTTTCTGAAGCTGGGAATGGGCTGTCCTTGCATTCTGCTCACCATGGGGAGTCCCTTGGTTCCTTTTTGGGAAGAGAAAGAGACTCAAGGGTACTTCGAAGTCCTGAGCTCCAGCTTCCCACTCGGTCCAGAAATTTCTTTAATGTCACCCATGGAGGGTAAGTCCCTGCTTGAGAATACTCAAGTCTGCCAAAAGAATTTACTATTTGCTCCAGCTGACCTCTGAGATTGGGGATCTGTCTCCTTGTTTTTGTGGGCGGAGAGGAGCCTAAGTCTGACAAGTGCCAGTAGTAAACCCAGGAGGGTTTCTCATGGCCCAGTCTCTACTTCTGCCATGTTTCATTTCCTTGACTCTGCTCCAGGCCCTTCTGTTCCCTCCCTTCCCCTCACACTTCCATTAAGATGCCCAGCCACAGGGCAGCTGGCTGGCTCAATGTTTGAATGTCTGCCTTTGCTCAGGTTGTGATCCTGGGGTCCTGGGATCGAGTCCTGCATCAGGCTCCCCACAGAGAGCCTGCTTCTCCCTCTGCCTGTGTCTCTGCCTCTCTGTGTGTGTCTTTCATGAATAAATAAAGAAAATCTTAAAAAAAAAAAGAGCCCAGCCACCTCTGTACCAACAGAGGTTGAGTCCCATTCATGCTGAACGCCTGTCCCTATTGGAATGGTATATATATATATATATATATATATATATATATATATATATATATTTAAAGATTTATTCATATATCTTACATAAATATATATATCTATATTTAAAGATTTTATTTATCTATTCATCACACACACACACACACACACACACACACACACACACAAAGGCAGAGACACAGGCAGAGGGAGAAGCAGCCTCCATGCAGGGATCCTGACGTGAGACTTGATCTGGGGTCTCCAGGATCACGCCCTGGGCTGAAGGCAGCGCTAAACCACTGAGCCACCTGGGCTGCCCAGGAACGGTATATTTTTGATGAAAATCTGTCCTTGTCACTTCCATGAGTGTCTGGCATTGCCTCCAGTTGGCAGTACTCAAAAGCCCAAGAGGTTAATAGCTTGGGTTCTGGGCTCCGCAGGGCTGCCTGTCCATCTGCGTACCTTGACTTGTTCATCTGTGTTCTCACTTTTCCCGACTCAAATCCTCAGCCCTGAACTTGGTTTCCTACCGTCTGCTTCATACCCTCCTTCTTCTGTCCTTAGGGATGAGGTTTTCTGGTTGTGCCACCTGGTTCCCACCTGGCATGGCCTTGCGTGCTTATTTCTACTTTCCCCACCTGCGTCAGGCTCCGGGACCTGTGGAGGCCAGGCAGCCTCTCAGCCTCCTCTGCCCCTGCCTCAAAGTCAATGTTCCACCTACTGTGTACTGCACAGGAGGCCGATCCTGGGCCTTAGCAAGTACGCAGGCATTAAATACAGGGAACAGTTTGGGAGGCCCCCACCATCAATGCCTTCTCAGAGATTCAGAAGCATAGTTCACTCAGAGATTTAAAACCAGTTTCTAATACAGAAGGTCAATCTATAAAGTGGCTAAAGAGCTGTGGTCAGTACTAGATGACAGATGACATTTGAACCACATTTTAAAAACAAGCTGAGCTTGTAAGTTATGTGTGCCTCTCTTTCTGACCCCTCCTTCACTGTTTTTTTTAAGATTTTATTTATTTATTCATGAGAGACACACACAGAGGGGCAGAGACAGAGGCAGAGAGAGAAGCAGGCTTCCTGAGGGGAGCCCGAAGTGGGACTCGATCCCAGGACCCCAGAATCACGCCCTGAGCTGAAGGCAGACGTTCAATCACTGAGCCACCCAGGTGCTCCGCCTTTACTGTTCTTTCTGATTCCTCCTTTCCCACCCCCTAGACCTTGTGCTCCTACCACTCCTGGACCTCGCAGGGCAGGTTGTCTTGGATGCTCTGATTTAGGACTCAGTCTTTCCAGTGTTCATTCCAGGCAAACCAGGAGGTAAGAGAAAGAGAGCGTCCCTGTGTCTGTCTGCAGTACTGCTCTGAGAGCTCTTCCCCACTGAGAATCTGTGAACTTCTCCCTTCTGAGATGTGAAACCCACATCAGACGTGAGGCTGTGCCTGTCCTCACTCTCCTACATGCAGAGTTGATGCAGCAGGCCTGGCCCACTGAATGGTCACCCCCGCAGTGCGAAGTCAGAGGGAGCAGGCAGGAACCCATGCAAGAAGCTTCCCCCCACTTACACTCTTACAAGAGTGATGTCCCCCATCATCCCTTTCCCTTTTGGTAGGTCACTCTGAGTTGTATCAACACAAATGATGAAGCACCAGACCCTGGCCAGCAGGTTTCCTTAGCTTCCAGTGTTTCCCCCTCCCCCTCAAAAGATTTCTTGCATCCCCTCCACCCCCCAGAAGGTTCTGGAAAAAGTCCTCACTGAATTCAATGAAAAAGGAAGTAAGCTGAATTTCTCTCACATCCAAGTTTAGAAACCAACAGGTGGTACAGGAGAACTGGGTTACAGAAGTTAGCTGACACCTCGATCCAATTTCCAGGTGAGCCACTGTCCTGAATCCAGCCTTGCTTGAGCCTCCTGAGTGGACTCAGAGCCTTGAAGGAGTGGGAGTTCCATTTCCCCTCCCCTGTGCCTCTGTAGGTGGCTGGTATAGGCCCGGGACCACTGGTCCAGGGAGCCCAGGAACTTACCCTCTGCTCCTGGGTGGCCACGAAAGTCTGGAACCCTGGAGCCACCCCAAAGCCCAGTTCTTGGATGAAAGGTGGCTCAGATTGACTGTGGATCTGAACTTTCACTCCTGCTTCAAACGTCGTTTCCTCTGAAAGGACAAAGACAGAGCCATGGGTCAGCAACTTCCGGACTCTAGGGATGCTAGAAAGGGATGCTAGAAAGGCCACGTGGTGGGCAACATAATGGCCTGCCAATATGACCACATCCTCATCCCTGGGAACTGTAAAGATGTCACCCTGCATGGTGGAATGGACACTGCAGATGGGATTATGTGCAGTTAGGGACCTGGAGATGGGGAGGTTATCCTGGATTACCCGGGCAGCCCAAAGTCATCACAAGGGTCCTTGTGGGAGGGAGGTGGGAAAGTCAGAGTCAGAGAGAGAATGCAAGAAAGTTTTGTTGCTGGCTTTGGACTTGGAGGAAGAGCCACAGGCCAAGGGGTGTAGGCAGCTTCTAGACACTGGGCAAGGCAGGGGAATGGATGTCCACCCCCTCCCCCTGCCCCGAAGCTCCCTCGAGGAATGCAGCCCTGCCAACAGCTAGATTTAAGCCAAGTGAGACCAGTTTTGGACTTCTGGCTTCCAGAACTATAACAGAATAAATCTGTGTTGTTTGAAACCACTCAGTTTGTGGACTCTGTTATGGTAGCTGTCAGAAGCTAATTCAGGCCAGTTAGGCCAACCCTTTGCTTTGGTCTCCAAAACTATAAAATGGGATTATGAAGTGAGTCAGGCACCTTTATTCTATTCACTAGAATAGCTTCTCTCCTGGGCCATGAGCGGAAGGCGAGGGGATCAGGAGGGGGAACACCCGAAGACACAGCAGTCAAAATAAAAATACAGGACTTGCTTGGATGCTGAGATGCCTGCCCCTTGGAGCCGCACAGGATGGGCAACCAGAAGAGAAGCTTCTGCTTCTCTTTCATTTGGCGAGAGAAATGACCCTTGGCAGTGGGAGATGGCAAAAGTGGTGGAAGGTGATGGGATGGCAGGGCCTGACTCATCCGAAACACTCACAATTGAGGGAGAATGAATCTCTGGGATGTGTGAGCCTTTACTGGGCCTCCTCTGTCTTATTCTTTCCAAACAGCCTGCAGAGTGAGCTTTGCAACATGCAAACCTGCACAACTCTCTCCTCTGCTGATAAGGAGCCCAGCCCCTTAACCTGCCCCCATTCCAGCCTTGCTCTGGGCAGCCTCCTGCTTCGTGGCACCAGGTGTCTGGCCCTCCAGGGCTGCCCAGATTGGCTGTCACTGGTCTCAGCCCCGCACGGATGCACGTGCATTTCCTTCTGCCTGGAATGCCTTTCGACCTAGTCCACATGACCAATCTCCCTACTCAGCACTGAATATTCAGCCTCTAGCCAGACCCACAGCAAACACTTCTCTTGCTCTGTTGTATTCCCACACCATGCACCAATCCTTTATCTGGCAGTCTCTTCCACCAGGCTGGAGTATCCTGAGGCCAGGTTCGGGGCTGTCTCCCTGGATCTCAAAGGTCCTGTGCAGGGCCAGGCAGAGAGCAGGCACTCAGGGAATGCCTGCTGAGTAAATGGGAAATTTGTGACTCAGACCTCCCTCAGTTATTCATGGGTAGGTCCAATCTAGAGTCCAAATTGAGGGGTGTTCTCAAAGAAGGGAACGGGGAGAGGTTGGGTAAATACAGGAAGGGGGGAAGATGGCGTGGGGGAGAAATGGAGGCCGCGGTCAGGGAGTGAGTGAGTTGTTAGCCCTGGGACCATGGTTTGGGGATGAACGCTGTGGGGAAGGAAGGGCTGGGGGCAGGCACGGGAATGGGAAAGACCCACGGACAGCCTGGAGGCCAGTGACAGAGGCAGGGGAAGGGGGTGGGAGCTGGGTGAGAACTCCAAGGTAGGGGTGTGTGGACGGAAGGGCTTAGTAGGCGCACAAGGATTAGCGGGAAGGATAGGCAGGTGTTCTAGAGGCCAGGTTTGGAGCCCGATGGCTGACATGGTGTTTAGGCAGAAGAGACTCTCAGCCAGGAATGCTTCGGTCCTGTGTTCTCAGAACAGAGGAGGATCCCAGGCAATCCACAAACACACGCCCTTCCCTCCAGCGGTTAAGTGTTCTGCTGTTTACCCGGATGGTCCATGCAGACTGCATGTTCCGGGATGCCCATGGTCTTGGGCCCATCTCTCCCCATGCACGATGAATGCCTCAGAGAAGAGATGCCCCTAATTCCTCCCAGTGCCCATGGCCTGGCGGGTGGCCCCACAGGTGCCTCAGGGAAGGGGACTGCGGGAGACAGAGGATGGGCGGGAAGGGGAGGGGTGAGCCTGTCCAAGGGAGGGGTGGAGGAGAGCTCAGGAGCCAGAGAATGGGCTCGGTTGGGGAAGGAGCGAAGGCGGCATGATGCTGGGATCACAGGATGCTTTTGCTTGGATGATCTGAAGGCATGTTCAGTGAGCTGTGGGGGGTGGGGTGGGATGGGACTGATGCCAAAACTTATTTTCTGGAGCTCTCCGAAGCTGCATGCCCGCTGTATAACTGAGCTTAGGAAACCTTCGAACCAGTAAGACAGGCTCAAAGGAGGAGGCCCGTGGCTTACAGGGAGAAATGAAAAGTGAAGCCTTTCTGTCAGAAATGCTTTGAGTAATGGACAAAGCAGACAGGCCAGGCATGCCTGCATGGGGAGAGCTGCCCCAGGCCAATAGGACTGGGTTGGGATTTGGAAGAGTTTATTCGAGAAGCAGCAGGGGCTGGGGCAGAGAACATTTTAAAATAATCTCATAACATTACAAATACCCAGCAAAGGATGGGCGTAGAAGAGTGGTGGATAAGGTTTCCACTCTCTTTAGAGAATTTTCAGCCATGATGGAATCTTCTAGGATCTGTGCTTTCCAACATAGTAGCCACTAACCACATGACGTGCGACAAATGCAACCAAGGAACTGAAATTTTAATTGACTAATGAATCCCCTCACCTCAGCTTTACTGAGGTATAATTGACAAATTATGAGATAAAGTATATAATGTGATGATCTGATGTCTGTACATGCTATGAAAGGATTTCCCTATCAAATTAATTAATCTGTCACCTCACATACTTACCTTTTTTGCTTGCCTTATTTATTTTTAATTGAATTTAAATTTAGTTAATTAACTTAAATTTAAATATCCACATGTGGCTAGTGACAACCTCAGTGGGCAGTGCAGCTGGAGAATGTTAGGTGTAAGCAGACCCCAGATGTCTCAGAGTATTGAGAATGGCAAGGATGCCACCCCCTACTTTCCTAAGCAGGTGCCCCTGGTGGTCTCTAGCCTGGAGACCTTGGGTGATTTGGGTGAGGCTCTGGGGAGCAGGGCTGTGCATATTCTCAGCCAGCCTACGGTTATAGTCCCAGACCCTCTCTGGCCCTGCTTTTCCCATAGCACCACTTATTCTCACATCTCCAGATGGTTTGTTTCTCTCCCTTCGTGGAACTGCCCTTGGCTTCCCTCTGTGGATTATTTTCTAGTCTGATTAGTAAACAGCCCCCTTACAGTTTCTGCCCCATACCCACTTGTGGTCTCTTACATTTTCTGGATGTGGATGCTGTCAGTATGCAACTATGAAGACTCAATTTAAGAGCTGAAGTTATCAAACACAAACTGCTAGAGCCAAAGGCTCAGAGCATGTACCTTAGAGGTTCTCAAACTGGAATGCAAATCAGAATCATGTAGGGAGCTCTGCGTGACGATTCTGGGGACCCATCCCTAGATCTGGTCACTCTGGGGTGGAGCCCAGGCATCTGCATTTCCAGAGGTTCAGCTATAGGTTATCTGAGGCCAAACACATTTGGACAAGTAGCAAACTGGTCCAGAGAGGGGATGTGACTTGCTCAGGGTCACACAGCAAGTCAAAGGCAGAGCAGGGGCTAGAAGCCAGGTCCCCTGACTTCCAGCTCATTCCCTGCCCTCTAGCAGCTTCGAGTTTGCCCAGGGTCTGGTTTGGCACAGGGAAATGCCAGCACCACATGCTGCCTGTCCACATTGCAGGACTCAGGGCAGGGGGCGGGATCTCTTTCACAGAGATGCAGGTGGGCTGTGCATAAAACCAACAGCAGCAGCAGTAGCAGCAGCCAGAACAGTAACAATAACCGCCAGGACCACTTATACAATTTTTGGGTCCCAGTGCAAAACAGAAATGTGGGCCCCCTTATTAAAGAATTATTATGAATGTCAAGACAGACACAGCAGAGCCTTAAACCAAGAGTGTAGCCCTTGTGAGCACGGGGACCTGCGTGACTGTGTGTGTGTGTGTGTGACTGCTCGGGTTACACATCTAAGGAGCCAGCCCCGACAATAACCCAGCTTGACGTGGACAGAATTCTTGACAGCCTCATATTCCCCTCACCACCAGATGATTCGACACTGAGCTGCTTCGGAGTGCAGGCCCCGAGTGCAATGAAGGATTTGTTTACACATCGTGAACACCAGGATTCAAAGCCCCTGAGAGAGAGAGCGCAGGAGAGAGCACAGAGAAAGGGAAAGTTACTACACACGCAGGGTTAGGAGCCCTTGTTAATTGGGACCAAACATGAAAGATCATGTCGGATCAGGAGAAAGGCGGGAAGTGTGTTCGACCTGCAGGAGCGGGAAGCCCGCAGCACTTCTCAGGAGCGCAGCCATAGCTCAAGGTGAGGCCTACCTGCGGAGCACTTCTGAGGGCGCAGAAAGGATTTGGAGCCTCTGTGGGAGGAGAGGGCGCTGGGGAGCCGGTGAGGAGCCATGGGCAGAATGCATAATGGGGCCCGGAAAGTACATCGCAATGAAAGAAGCTTAAATCTTTAATCTTTGCAAATTACAGGAAACATGCCGAGGAAATAAACACGAGAGAAGTAGGAAGGGAAGATTTTTCTGCAAAGCCGGGGGAATTTTCTAGGCTAAGGCAGGGATATGTTGACACAAGACAGTCAGTGGCTAGGATAGCTAGCTGGAGGGGAGAGGGCAGGAGGGGGGTGAGCCACGTGGGGGCGTTCTCAGTGCAGGGTAGCCTCCCCTGGCCAGTCCTCTGCACTCTGCTCTCTGTCCTGCTGTTTAGACTGTCCTGACGGGCTCCCTCGCCTTCTGGCTTCGGGTTGGGTTCAGCCGGTGATGGGTCTGGAGGAGAGAGGGTCAGTCTGGGATATCCCGTCTGTCTCGTAGCTCTGTTTGCTGGCTCGCTGCTGGTTAGCTGCATAGCACCTTGGAAAGCCACAGCTCTGGGCTGGGAGGCTAGGGGGAGCTCTCTGTCTTGCTCTCTCTCTGGTTCTGATACCAGGTCTTTCTCCCTTTTCCTAGGAACAGAAGTGGCTGTCCTGCCACCAGGCCCAGGACATCGCACCACCTGTATTGCCTTCCCTAAGCCTTGCACACACCTTTGTAAATAGTCCTTCATTCATTTTTCCTTGTATTACCCAGTCTGTGGGTGCTGTTGATTGCTTGCTTGGGTCCTCATGGGCACAGCCACCAGGGGGTATCTACTACCTAAGGTCTGAGAGACAGCCAGAGGCACCTGCTCAGCACTCCACTTTGAAGATCCACCATTGTGTCTGAGCACGCTTGGCAGGAGACCTCACTGCCTACAGGGCAGTCCATGGTTTTCAAAGTTCATCCTTATATTGAGCTGAAAACTTGTCTGTTTACAGATCTCTCTCCTGCCCCCAGCTCCAATCCTGCTTCCACTTGACACCCCTTCAAGGATCTGAAGATACATACTGTGACCACCAGAGTCTTCTTGTTTCCATGCTAACCTTCCCCAGTGGCCCTGGCCCCAGGTGCATCTTCATTTCTGGAGGTTTTGCTAGCAGAGGTATGCTCAGGGAGGTGCTCCGCCTGGAGAGGCTTCTGTGCAGAGGGGCTCAGGACCCTCTCCCTAACTCCCACAGGACAGCCAATAGCTCCTCATGGCTTATGGACATTCTGGGGACGTTGGGTGGGGCCACGATGAGCAGAGCTTGCACACAGAGAACGCTGTTCTGCAGGGAGTGAGCTGGGCATTCAAAGAGAGGTGGGAACACAAGCCCTGCTACCTGGTGGGTCAGAACCAGACAGAGCCTAGGACAGCTGGTTAAATGCTTGGGGCTCTGGGGTCAGGTAGGGTAAGGTCAAGCCCAGCTCTGTGACCTTTGGCAGGTTATTTAATCTCTTGGGAGCCTCATTTTTTAAAAAAAGATTTTATTTATTTATTCATGAAAGACACACATACACACACACACACACACACACACAGAGGCAGAGACATAGGCAGAGAGAAGAGAAGAAGACTCCATGCAGGATGCCCGATGTGGGACTTGATCCCGGGACTCCAGAATCATGCCCTGAGCCAAAAGCAGACGCTCAACCGCTGAGCCACCCGGGCATCCCTTGGGAGGCTCATTTTGCTGCAAAATTTGCAGAATGAGTTTGGACATAATAATGAATCTGTCTTCATAAGACTTTTGACATTGCATAGAAAGCCCTTAGCACAGAGTCTGGTGATTAAGAAAAGCTCACTAATTTATAGTGCTATCATCATCATCATTATTCTGTGTTTCTGGCTTTCTACAAAACCCGGCTGGATCAGGGGCTCTCTCCCACTCCTCCATCCTCATGCAACTCCCTGAATTTAGAATGATTCTTCTCCTCCCCTTCCATCTGATTGACTCCTACTCAGCTTTACTGTCACTACCTCCTGGAAACCTTCCTCCATTGGATGCTCCAATATCTGGTACTCACCTTTTTCACGTAACTCTCTCTCTCCACTAAGACTGGGAGATGCTTGGGGACAGAGTCAATGTTTTATTTATGCATATGTGCATAATGCTTGGCACATAGTGGGTGTCATACACGCTTGCTGAAATGAACATACAGCACAGACAGCACAGCTGATCTCTGAGACTCACAGAGTCCCACCTTCTCAATTTACAGCTGAGACACAGAGATGCCAAGAGGGTAACACATTGGTCTGGGTCTCATCAGTGAGTTTTTGGCCAAGCTGGGTCCACATGAAGCCTGCTGAGCCAGCTCTGGACCCTCTACCACAGTCCCAAGGTAGCAGATGGTGATTAAGAGATTGCTGGGTGCCTATGTAGGGACTTAAGCTGGGCCAGGACAGCGAAGACCACCTGTGACACCCCTCTGAAGAGACCCAGCTGGTGTTACCATTTTGTGTGGCTGCTATCTGCCTGGTTTCTGCTGCCCATGACATCACAGTGGGGGCTAGACTCAGCCTTTGGGCCTCACTGTTCCCCATGACCAGGGAGAGAAGCGTGGAGTGTCCAGGTCTATGTTTCAGCCAGCCGTGTGTGTGTGTGTGTGTGTGTGTGTGTGTGTGTGACAGAGAGAGACAGATACAGAGAAAGAGACAGATATAGGAGGATGGGAGAGAAACTATCTCTGAAATTGCTCTGATCTCTTCCTACTTCCCTGAAGCATTTCCTAAAGTGCTGCTGAGGATTTCCCAGAAACAAAGAAAGACCTGGCCCTCCTGAGGGCCCTGGGTGCTTGCCACCATTCCACATTCATCCCCTCATTCACTAGACAGTAACGTACTGAATGCTTACCATGGTCATGTGCCACAGGCCAAGGACCAGGGGTCCAGCAGTAAACCAAGCAGGGCCTGTGTCCTCCTGGAGCTCCCATTTGGGGTGGGCAGACAATAACCAGGGAACACATGTAGTGTTGGGCCAAATATGAGGACAGTGATATAGGATGGGCAGGGTGGGTGGTCATGACTCTTCCAGATGGGAGGCAAGGCAAGGCTTTTCAACGTGAGCAGGTAGGTCATCGGACAGATAACCCAGGGCAAGCATTTCAGGTGGAGGGAACAGCAGGTGCAGAAGCCCTGAGACAGATATGCACTTGGCCTATTCTAAGAGCAACAAGGATGTGTCCGAAGCCAGATGATCACTTTATTTCTCCTTACAGTCACCCCAAGAGGCAGGCTTACTACAGACGAGAAAACAAGTGTTTTATAGATAAGAAAACAAAGGCTCAGAGTGGTAAGCTTGCTGTAGCCACACCAAGCAAATCCAGCATCAAACTGGCTGCCAGTCCCCAAGGCTCTGCTCTTTGTCCTCTAACACCTGGCTGAGTTCAAGACAGCGTGCCTTCCTGGTGTCACCAGCCACATTTTCCATTGGGGGTAGTTCCCCTTTGAGAGGCTGCAGGCCAGGACTCTGAGCTGCTCAGCTCTGAATCCCCTACAGGACATGGCAAATGACAATACTGGCAGGAGTGTGGTAAGCTTTGGGGCTTTCACAGACTTTGGGTGTCAGATCCTCCCAGCCGTCCTGAGACAGGTGTCAACATCCCTGTTTATATAAACAGATATATATATATATATATATATATATATATATATATATGTATACATATAAAATTATGATTTTTTACATTGTATCTATTTTACAGATGAAGAAAGCAAAGTCCAAAGAAAGGAAAGGACAGGCCCAGGGTCTATGAATCATGGCTGCATGGTATTTTGGAACCAGGAGAGTCCTTGACACTGCTTTAATCCAACTAACTTTTCATCTTTCAGGTGAGAAAATAGAGATCCACATGGAAGAGAATGGACAATGGCCACATGGCCAGTGGTGGCCTGGAAGAGCCCAGGAGCCAGGTATCTTGACTCTTCACCCTCCTCTGCCCTTTGTCAGTTGGCTAGAGGAAGCAATGGTCCCTAGTGACTTGCCAATAAGGGTTCAAGCTCTACAGGGATGGAGGGAGATAATAGTCTAATTTATATAGGGTTCAGCAGCCTGTGTTCTTTTATCTCAGAGTCTGGGGGAAAGCTCACTGTGTGGTATAGTGACAATGATGGAGACTGAGGTCCAAGCCCTAACCCTTGAGAGCCCTGGTGGAAAGGGTCTGGCAAGCACTGTTTGGGTGGTCCACTAGAGGTGCCATCTTGGTTCCTCCTGTTCTCCTGGCATTCACGGAGGAATCCAAGGAGACCAAGGTGGGGCCCTGGAAACAGGAGCAGGGGATGGTCTCAAGAAAAGTGTGGGCTCTGAAATCATGGAGCCCTGGTCTGACTGCCAGGCCCATCACTTAATAGCTGTGTGACCTCTTTGAGCCTTAGTTTCCTCTTATTTAAATTGAAGGCAGGGGGCTGGTCCCTCAGGTTACTTTTAGCTCTGCAATTCTATGAGCTGGGGATCATGCACAAATCTCCGAACCCCACCACATCTCATTTTAATTTCCTGAAAACTGATTAAAAAAAAAACATGGCTGTTCAGCATTCAGAAGTCAGAGGAGGCTGACTTTTTCCAAAGACAACGTAAAGAATCCTCAAATTGCTGCCTGGCTAAAATTGGGCCATGTGTATCTTGTGCTCCCTGCCCACTCCTCCCCTGACAGGCCCAGTTGAGCCGCAGGCCTAGGTGAGGAAATCCAAACTCAGCATGGAGACAGGTACGCTCACACTCCATATTGCTCATAGGTGATATTTTGGGGCTAGACCAACTCTGGAGGAAGAAAAATCAACACTACGTTCCTAAGCCAGATGGGCTGCAATTACGTCTGTTCAGGGCAGCAGCATGAAGTAGTGGGGTTCTCACCAATAGCTCATTACCAAGTGGCTACGACAGTGTGCTGAGGGCTGCAAACCTCAGCCCCTTCTTGCACAGCCTCAAAGCCCCTAAGACACGATTCGGCAAAAATGTTACCCTCTGTTAAACCAAGTGTTGCCCAAAGCAACCTTTTTTTCTCTTCTCTTTTTCTGTTTTCATTATTAAGAAACACTAGCTCTTGGTGGAAAGAACCAAGGACCAGATCAGATATATGGATTCAAGTGCTAGTTCCAATACTTCTTAGCCATGAGGTCATGGGAAAGCCACTCAGCATCTCAGAGACTTGCTAACTTACCACATCTGTTAAATGGGTTAGTCTGTCAAATGATTAGAACTGCTCAGTGTACACCGAAAGAATGGATGAGGATGAGAAGATAGAATGCTGGGGAAGCACCTTATACACTGTAGAGTGAGGTGCCCATGTTGGGGAAGGAGAGGGTTAATGTTGGGTCTTAGTTATGCAACAGAGAAGAGTGGCTTCACTTGACACATTCCTGTTAAATAGAATGTTTACAAAACATACATTAGTGAAGGCACCAGTGTGGAGTTTGGTCTAGTCTCATTACAAAAAGATTTATTCCAAGGATTCTTTAAATAATGAGTTTCCCTAGTGCATTCAGGCTCAGAGGTTATAAATTACTTGGTAAGAAGGCTGGTGAATCTGGGTGGGCAACCAACATGCAGAGACACCACCCTTGAAAAGCCATCAGGAAGTGCCATGTATCCGGAATTGTAGGAGAAGTTGGTGGATGATTGAGATTCTACTTATAAAAATTCTGTTTACACACTCTGGCAAAGGAAGTTAGGTACAACCAGATTGCCGAACAGATCACGTATATAGATTGCGATATAATTATAGAAGTCAAAGTCATTCAAAGCATTACCTTATGTTATTGAATATTTCCTCAATCCGTGGATATAAAAAGCATGATAGTGTTCATGTGGGGGTGACATCTGAGAAATATCTGGATGTTAAAAAGGCATCCTCATACTTCCAAAGGGCGGAAACAGGGATCTAGATCAGAGCTTCTCATACTGGAATGTCAATCAGCCAGTGATCCTGTTGCGATGCAGATTTGAGTTGGGCTCTAGATTCTGCATTTCTGATAAGCTCTGAGGGAATCCTGTTGCTGCTGCTGCTGGTGGTTGGAGGACCTCCCTAGGGTAGCAGGACTCACAGGAGGACATTGATGTGTTAGCAGAACACACCAGGCCCCTGGTGATCTGGCCTCTTCCTCCACCCTGTCCAGCTCTGGGTCTCAGCCTTAGAGCCACCTTCCCCAGGACACCCTGGGCTGTCCTTGGCCCTTGCTCTCGATTCCCCTCCCTCCCTCTCACCTCCTCATGATTCACACCCTCTTGAACTCCTCTTATACTCTGCTTGGGTGCCTGGCAGACAGGCCTGGGGATGAGGACCAAAGGTCACCTCCTCTTTGAAGCCTCCCCTGACATGTCCTCTTCCTCCCTTTTGGAACCCATCACCTGCTCCTTTTTCTCTTTTGCAGTGAGAGCACTGGATGACATTTCATTGTATATACATGTGCCCCAGATTGCAGAAGTCTGGCACTCCGCAGGCGTTTTACATGAGCATTGTTGGATCAATGCATTTCCATCTAGCACGTAAAAGGAACCCTCAAGGTAGTCCTTTGTGCACTTCTTTAAAACTTGGACTACATTCTTCATTTGTATCCCCAAGGGTCTGACACATGGTGGGTTGTCTTGGCAATTTACTGAATGGGAGGGCGTGAGTGGGTCTGTTTCATCTGGATATGGCCCTCAGACCACCGCCTGCCTGGTTGGGACTTCTAACTGGAGCACGTCTATTTCCCGCACAGTTCTTAGCATGTGTACGAGGCAGTTATGATAGAAGTCAGAAAGATAGAAGGCAGGCTTCTGGCCGCTTAATGCACGCTTGCCTCCAATGGTACTCCTGACTTGTGGCATCATTTCTCCTGGTTCCTTGGTGCCTGTGGAGACCCCTTTCCTCCACCGCAACCAGCTCAAAGGCCCACTCTGAGAGTGAGCCCAGAATCCCAGTTGGCTGCTGCATGTCCCTGGGTTCCGGACTGTTGGGATTCAGGCTGGAGCCCGCACTTTTCCTTCCGGGAAGGTCCTCAGCTCCAGGCACCATGACAAAAGTGATTCCTGGGGGCAGAGATGTCAGAGAAACCATAGCAACCATCTGTGATCCACTCTTGCTCTGTCCCACTTGTGATGGAAGATAGAAATTGTGCTACCCCTGATAGCTGCTCAGGCCTTCCAGCTATGCAGAGAAGTTCGGGTTATTTTAAATTTAATTTTAATTTTTATCAAAGCGATATACGTACATAATTTAAGAAGCCAAATGATACCGCAAGGCTTTTAATGAAAAACAGCAGTGTTGAGCTCCACCTCTCTCCAAGCCCTGAGCCCGTTTTCAGGGACAACTACTTTCAATTGTGTGGGCTGTTTCTTCTATTTACTTTCATATTTCCATGGACATCAGTTGCTCAAAAGATATTTCTTGGTTTTAAAACATTTTCGGTATTAGCTACCCAATTCCTCCCGTGGAAGATGAGGATGTAGACTTCTTCCATGAGGTGTTCTGCTGCATTTCTTTTCCTTCCATCTTCCTATAGATTTCCACGATATTTTGTTTACCCCAGTCTCCAGCTTTTAAGGAATTAGGTAAATACTGCCTACACCCTAGCCTTGTAGTTTATAACGATTTTGATCTTTTTCTTGTGAAACTCTTTTGTTTTTCCCATTTTTTTCTTTATGTTTTTTTTTTTTTGGCTAAGTATCACAGAAATGGCAAAAAAAAAAAAAAAGAGCAAAATCATAGAAACAGAGGAGAGAAGTGGTTGCCAGGGGGTGGTGGTGGTGGGGAGATAGGCAGAAACTTTCAAGATGAGTAAGGTCAGAGGATGTAACATAAAACAGGTGACTATAGGTGATAACACTGTATAGTATAATTGAAATCTGCAAAGAGAATAGACCTTGAATGTTCTCACCAAAAAAATATAGTTTATATATTAATATATAATATATACATGAATTATATATACTAACATACAAATATAATTTATATATTAATTATATTATTGATAGATATTATATATAATATAGTGATACATTTGATATATATATGAAATATATATGAGATATATATTTGAAATATATATATATTTTAAAGATTTATTTATTTATTTGAGAGAGAGAGAAAGTGCGACGAGCAGGAAAGGGGCAGAAGGAGAGGAAAAGAAAATCTCAAGCACACTCCCTGCTGAGTGTGGAGCCGGATGTGAGGCTCAGGATCTGAGTGAAAATCAAGAGACGGACAACCAACGGAGCCACCCAGACACCCCTGTTTGAATATGTTTGAAACCAAACCCACCCTCACATTTCATTTGTAGCTTGCTGGGTAAAGAGTTTGTAGGAAAGAAAGATTTCCCATCCCTCCTCTCTGTCCAATGTCTTCTGGTTTCAATTAATAGTATCTGCTGATAAGTCCCAGGTCATTCTGATTCTAGGTCTTACGAATGTCATTTGTTTTTCTCTCTCCAAAAACTGTTGAGGCTTTCTCTTTATCTCTGTTAGCCTGAATTTCTCAAGGATGCATCTTGGTCTGGTTATTTTGCCACTTACTGGGACAGGGCTTGATGAATTCTTTAGCAAAGAATGATCACATGCTTCTGCTGAGTACTTTTTTTTTTAAGATTTTATTTATTTATTCATGAGAGAGAGAGAGAGAGAGGAGAGAGAGAGAGAGAGGCAGAGACACAGGCAGAGGGAGAAGCAGGCTCCATGCAGGGAGCCTGACACGGGACTCGATCCCGGGTCTCCAGGATCATGCCCTGGGCTGAAGGCGGTACTAAACTGCTGAGCCACCTGGGCTGCCCTCGCTGGGTACTTTTCATATCTTTTCTGCCAACATCCTCCATTCTCTCTGGTTTGTTATTCCAGAACTCTTGGTAGGAGCATGTTGGACTTCCTGGATTTACTTTCTCATTTTCATACTTTTTTATCTCCCATTTTCCATCTGTTTGCCTTTTTGTTTTACTTTTCAGGAAATTTCCTTAATTCCAGCCCTTCTATGGTTTTTTTTTTTTGTTTAATGTGATCATATTTTAAGTTCCAGGAGTTCAAAAAACACAACTTTCCCTTTGCATGTTACTTTTTAATAGCACCCTCTTTTAATAGCTTGTGTTTATGGATGCAGTATCATCTCTCATCTCTTGAGAATTTTTCCAAAGTGGTTTGATGTTTCCTTCTGCTCCCTGCATTTATTTTGTATTTATCAAACACTTAAATAGTACTCAGTATTATTCAGGCATTTTCTAAGTCCTTCATAAATATTAACTCATTTCAGTCTTCCTAACAACTTTTCAGAGTAGATAATAATATTAGTCTTATTTTAGATGTGATGGAACTGAGAGCCTCAGAGAGGTTAGGTAACTTGCCCAGAGTCACAGAGCCGACAAGTTGTGTAGCTGGGATTTGAACTTAGGCTCTGGTCTGGCTCTAGAGCTTGTGATGTTAATCATGATCTCTATTTCCTCAAAGTTTCTTTTTGTTTTATTTTTATTTTTACATTTTTAAAAATTATTTTTTTAATGTTTTTTTTTAAGTTTTTATTTATTTATGATAGTCACAGAGAGAGAGAGAGGCAGAGACACAGGCAGAGGGAGAAGCAGGCTCCACGCACTGGAAGCCCGACGTGGGATTCGATCCCGGGTCTCCAGGATCGCGCCCTGGGCCAAAGGCAGGCGCCAAACTGCTGCGCCACCCAGGGATCCCTAAAATTATTTTTTTTAATTGAAGTTTGATTTGCCAACATATAGTATAACACCCAGTGCTCATCCCATCATGTGCCCTCCTCAGTGTCCGTCACAAAGTTTCTTTTTTTGTTTGACTGGTGTTGGTTCCTTTCCTGTCAGTGGCTTCCCTCAAAAACTTGGCATTCTGGTTGTCCACTCACAATTAAGAGGTACTTGTAAAGCTGCACAATCATTCCTGGGTGTGGGGGTACTCACTAAAGGACTTCACTCTGGGGGGATCTAACCAGGTCATTATGTCTGGGGACTCCTGACCGTGGATTTCTGTGGACCTTTTCTCATGAGCCTGTCATTCTCTCTAGAAAGGGACTCCCCCAGACTTCTGTTTGGAGGTCGTGGGGTAGATTAGCGTGGCTGGGGTCTCTACTCAGTAAGCAAAACTTCTCATCTCCCTGGTTTGTTTGTTTGTTTGTTTCTTTCAAGATTGTATTTACTTACTCATTAGAGACACACAGAGAGAGGCAGAGACATAGGCAGAGGGAGAAGCAGGCTCTTTGAGGGGAGCCCGATGCGGAATTCGATCCCAGGACCCCGGGATCAAGTCCTGAGCCAAAGGCAGACGCTCAACCACTGAGCCACCCAGGCATCCCTCATCTCCCTGGTTTCTGTGGGGGTGCCTCAGCCATGCCTCGGCTCTGCCTAGTTTCCTCATGCCCAGCGCCGGTCTGTTTCATCTTCTCTGGTGCTGGGGTGTGGAGAAGTACCTGTTTGGCTGCTCTGGGCCACGGGGAGGACTTTTGGGAGATTTCACAGCTCCTTGTACAGACTTCTAACTAATCCTCCTAGTTTTGGTCCTACCTCTTATCCCTGTCTCCAGCAGTGTCCGATGCCTCTGCTTCCTGACTCTTTCTGAGGGTTCAGTGGTGAGAACACGACGGCTTTAGTTGGCTTTTCAGTGCAGACCCTTATCCCTTGGCTTTGTCTGCCACAGGCCAAGTCAATTACCATCTATCTTCCATCTTCCAAAAACTTGCTGACATTGACTGTTGCCTTCTTTCCCATACTCTCAGTCATTGTGTATTTATACTTAAAAAAAACCCAAACAAACCATGATGGCTCTTTAGACGGGGTGTGTGGACGGAACCTCAAGAAATAGGTCCGATCAATCCACCATGTTCTACCAGAGGTCTAGACTGCTAACTTCCCCAAGGCTCCGGAGCTCAGAAGACACATCATAAACTCCTTTCACTGTCCCGGGAGAAAGGGAGAGAGAGATTTGGAGTTGGTCTCTGGGATGTACAGAGTCATAAAACCAATGGACACCATTTTTATCCCAGTAAAATCAGGCATCCATCCAGTGATTTTTAAACTAGGCTCCTTGGAGCCCTGGAGTTTCTCAGGGTCGACCATAGTGAGCATGGGGCAATCACACTGAGGTCCTCATCTCCAGGTGAACCAGAACAGCTCTACCATTATCTGTTTTATATACTGGGACTGTGCTAAATCTTTTGTTCAATATAAGGATTCTGCTATTGAGAAAAAAAAAGAGGGAAAAATGGAAAAGGAAAAGTTTAACAGACCTATCATTATATGCCATTCTCTCTTCAGAGATGTCACCTGGACCATTTTTTTTTTTCCCGAGCTATTTTCATGGCAGTGCTTTTACAATCACATTTTGAACATTAAAGGCATGTAGTGAAAGAAGAATTGCTTTTGGGTTCATACGTGGGTTTTTAGCTTGGTTCAGCTACTTAAATGAGAGATGTGTGTTCTTGGGAAGCTTACTCAACCCCTCTGAGCTCCAGTTTCTTTACCTTTCAGTGGGGATTATAACACTTTGTTAGGAGAATGACTGAAAGGACTCATGGGATAGAATATTCATGGCACATAGCAGCCACTTGGTAATACCAGTTTCTCTCTTGCCCTGGCCCTGTCAGTGTGCACAGTTACAGTATTTCCCCCCTTCTCTCAACAAATACATTAACAGATGTTTACTGCCCTGGTGTACATCAGTGAGCCAGACAGTCTAAGATCCCTTACCTCTTGGAGCATATGTTTTAGTGGTAGGGGATAGACAAGAAAAGAATAAGTAAGTAGATCACATGGTATATTTAAAGGTGACACATCATGGAGAAAGGACAAGCAGAGGAGATAGAGGGGTGAGGAGTGGGATGAGTCCTCAGGGTAGCCCTCTATGACAGGGTGATACCTGAGCAAAGACTTGGTGGAGGTGAGGCAGTTGGCTATGTGGGTCTGAGCAGAGAGAATTCTAGAAAGAAGAAGTAGAGATGCAGAGGTCTCAAGTAAGAGAATGTTCAAGGTGTTCCAGGGAAGCCAGTGTGGCCAGAGCCAAGTGAACAAGGGAGGTGATGAGGCTGGTGGTGGATAATAAAGTGCCAGATATACACCTCCATTAGAGCATAGATCCTCAAAATAATTCCTTTGCTCAAAAACATAATATTGGGTTCATTTTTCTTTCTTTTAAAATATTTATTTATTTGAGAGAGAGAGAGAGAGAGAGAGAGAGAGAGAGCAGTGAGCACATGAGTAGGGGAAAGGACAGAGAGAGAGGGAGAAAGAGAATCTCAAGCACACTCCCCACTGAGCACAGAGTCCAACACAGGGCTCTATCTCAAGACCCTAAGATCATGACCTGAGCCGAAATCAAGAGTTGGATGGCCTAACTGATTGAGCCACCCGGACACCCCTCAGATTCATTTTTCTAAATACTAGGATTTGGGGAAATCCAGGCAGATTATATTCAATTAAAATGTATTTTACATGGGGTGAATGAAAGATGGAGGGAGATGAGAAAGGGAGAGGCCCTATCTGTGGTCTTTCCAACTTTAGAGCCTATCTGACTAGAATCTGAGGTCATTTGAGACCTCCCTGTACACAAATTCTGGTTTCCTCGGAGGTAACCCCAACTCTCTTCCTCAGCCCTTCTTTCCCAGCATGGCCCTTCATGGGACTCTTTTGGGGACTCCTTCCCAAGCTGCTGTTCACTCAGCTTCCTCAGGGCTCTTGGGTCCTTCTATGAACTCACTCCCCCGGTAACTGCTGATTGGTCCAGGCATCAGCACCTGACTGACCAATGACAGATTCCTTCCCTGTTCATTTATTTATTTTTTAATAGGAGATCCAGGAGAGGCTCAGAATAGTCTCTTGCTGGTGGTAGGATGTGTAAAATATAAAACTATTGGCAGCCATGTGTGAAAAAAAATATGTGTGGAAGAGACCTGTCTGTAGTGAGAGAGAATAAAGCGACTCAGAGAGAGGAGAGGTGAGAGAAGCAGAGACCTGAGGGGGCCCGAGCCCTTGGTTCCAGTTGTTTCTGACGCTGCATCCTTGCTCACCTGCTGTTTAGTTGTTGAAGCTTGCCTTGGATTCCGGGGGCAATACAATTCCTTTTATGCCTAAGCTTGTTTGAATTTGGTTTCTCTCATGTGCAACCTAGATAACCCACTGCCTATTTCTTTTATCTTTTGAAGTTACTCAGAGGCATCTACACAGAGTTTCATTTTTAACAACCTCCCACCTGCCTTCAATTTAATTTCCTTTAGAAAACGCTGGCCGTGAAATCTGCACTTCTACAGTCTAGGACAGTTTTTCTGTCTTCTTTCTATTTTGTGAGCAACCATGAGAAAGGTTTCCATGGTCGAAGGCATTTGGGAAGTAAATGCTGCATGCAATATTCCTATTCAGATATTCAAGATGTAGCATATTCAAGACTTCTTGCAATAAATAAATGTGTTTCACTTTTCTAAGCAAGGTTCCCAGATCCTTGCTATTCCTGTAACATGTAATATCCCCAATCCTGACATTCCACAGGATCCATACTGTTGAGGTCCACATGTGACGGACCCTGCCTTATTTAAAGTGGTATATTTCCTGGGTGCCCTGCACAAGGATGTTTTGCCAAGAGTTTGTCCTGGTGTAAGGCATTATCAGCCTGGAGATAATTTTCATAGCATCTCTATTCACTCAGTGTGAGTCCACAGGGCTGGGTCCACTTAAAGGAGGAGGGTTGCCTTTTCCAAATTCACTCAGGGACCAAAGGTCTCTCCTGCCAGCCAGAATTACACCCAGAGGAGTGGTTCCCTCACTGCTTCTTTAAATTTCTGAGCAATGAAGCTGTCCATGAGGCAAGGCAAGAGTGTATCAGAGGCTCTGTTTTAAACAGAATGAGATTTCCAGATGTTGAGTTACTTCAGGACCCTTGTTACAGGGTTGGGATGTTTAGAATAGGCTCTAGCTCTGGGATAGTGGGACAATCCCCTCCATGGTCATCATTATCACCCTTCCACTGTCTACAATTTGCAGAGAGCTCTTATGTGCTTCTTCAGCCATCCTGAAAAGTTGATGGGTTTATTTGTGTTGTTGACATCTATTACACATGAGGACATGGAGGCCCGTCATATGTCCTCAGTCACATAGCTAGTAAAGGAAGAGCTGGGGATTTCATCTTGGGTCTGACTCTATAATGGCACTTTCCTGTCCTACTATACTGGCTGTCATCAAGCTGTCTGTGGCTAGTTCTTCAACAGCCATATTTCAATTCCTTTCTTTTCCATCATCACCCAGGTAGCCTTGACTAAGACTTGGGAATTGGGAGGAGGTGGGAATGCCAAGCAAGCACGATGGCATCTGTGGGGCCATAAGGCTTGGAAGTCCAGAAGCCAGCTTCCCTCCTGAGGACCATAGCAGGACTAGGCCTGGCTGTGCCCACAGTCCTTTGGAGCAAAAACCAAGCAGTAAGATGTGGCCATGCCTCCTCAGGTGGCCTCATGGACAGGCAACCCTCACCTGCCAGAGTCCACTCCTCATCCTTAAGCAGGTGTGTACATCTTACTTATGTCTTAACTCACATGAGGCTTACTCCTCACCAGCCCAAGAAACAAGTGGTTTTGAGGCAACCAGAGTGTTCAAGAGGTGCTCATTGCTCAGTGACTTCTCAGCTTGAAAAAAGGTGCAGTTGAGATGAGGAAGCCTGGATGTAAGGATTCAGGCCATCAGGTTGGGTGGCCTGGGTAAAGTCCCCTAACCTCAGCCTCCTTCCCTGATATGTGGGGATAAAGAGCCCTTTCTACCACTCATGGCTTTGGTGAGGGGAAGGCTAGGGCTGAGAATATTATGGTCCCAGAAGAACGTGGGATGTGGCAGCAAAGGCAAATATCCAAGAAGCTGACCAGAGCAGTCTCAGGTTGTGCTCCCCAAGTGTGGTAGCCACTGGCCCCTGTGGCAATTTAAATTAATCAAAATGACATGATATTAGAAACTCAATTCCTCATTACCATGAGCCACATTTCAAATGCTCAATTGTGGCCACTGTATTGGACAGTGCAGATAGAGAACATTCTATTTCTAGACCGGTTTCTCCTCTAGCTGGTTTCTTCTGGCCCCTGCCGTTGCTCTGAACCCCTCCTTCTTCACAGAAGAAGCCTCCTTTCCTAACCACCCAACTTTAGAGGGAATGGTTTAAGTGAGACTAGATGGTGGATCATAAGGATAGCTCAAGTTGCCAGCAGGAGTGAGGTTGTCCTTTTGTGGATTCTGGGCTCTAGTTTAGCTGTCTACTGAGACAGTAAGCTCCTGAGAGGCAGGGTACCTGTCTGGTGTCTTCTGCATCCCTGACCATGCCCTGCATGGTGTTAGGCACACAGCAGATCCTCAATCCTGGTTATGGTCCATAGGTGCTAACTGGTGGTCAAGAAGCTTGGGTCAGTACAGCCTTGTCTTGGCCATGACTTTACTTTACATGATGTCTAGTATGTCACCACTCCTTGCTGGGCCTCAGTTCTCTCTCCACCAAGGAACAAGGGGATTGGCTGGAATAGATGGTCTTAGCTTTCCTGCTCCATCCATCCATGGCTTTGGGAGGCAGAATGCAGATTCCCTGGGGCAGGCCCTGTGGTTTGGATCCCATTTTACCAACAGCCAGTGCTCAGACCCAAGGCCAGACGCCATGGGGAGCTGTACTGTGTGAAGATGCGTGTGATAGGGTGCCTGGCATTGTGTGGGTGTGTGCGTGTGTGGGTGTGTGCTTGTGTATATGTATACATTTACTTTCCCTCTCAAATCAAGGTAACAGGGCAGGGAATCCAACGTAACCATGCAAACACATAACTAATCTGTAGTTGGGCTGTGGGTATGAGGTCCTCAGGACCCATTTTTACTGTCCATTTCTTCTCTTTGCCACAGGCAGTTCAATAAGCAAATATGTTCAGGTGTCTGAGAACAAGGCAGAGCCTCTATTTGGGGACCAAGACCCAGCTCCTAGGACTCAGGGTTGTCTACAGACCCCCATGGTGACAGGACACAGGCTGGTTTCAGGGATGTTCTGGAAAGCCAGGCTCTGTCGGTCAGCCCTCAGGGATGCCAGAGCTTGGCACAAACCAGACGTTCCTCTGTTTGCTGGAGGGCAGGGGCATTGAATTTAGAAAAGTGGATGGAGCCAACTAAGCATCTCCTCGGCAAGCAGCAGATGGCCTGGAGGTGAGCCGCTTGAGGTGAGCCGCTTGAAGGCATTGCTGGAGTGACACATGTGGGGGCCATTTTACTTCTTGGTTGCAGGAGCAGGAGGACTAACCACACAGTGAGGGAAGTGGCCATGCTCGCTTCTTCCCACAGGGAGCTCGAGTGAGAGACATGGGAAGGAGACAGTGGTGGTGGTGGGAGCTTGGAATTCACAGTTGGTCATCTCCAGGATGGAAGCCTTGGCTGCCCTCAGAAGCCTGAAATGCCTAGGTATGGTCAGAGCCATACCTTAGGATTGGAGGGGTCAGCTTCAGGAATCATGGCGTGGGGGTTGCAAGAGGTGGGGGCTTGGCTGCTTGGCCTCTACCCACCTCAGCTCCAATCCAAGGGCCAAAGGCCTCCTTCCTGCTGTAACTTTCTCTCCCATACCCCCTCCCCTATAGCCCCTCCCCCGGACCATCCTTGAGCTTCCTTCCTACTCCCCAGCTGTTATACCCTGAACACAGCACTACTCTTGCTTTGGGTCTACTTTGTTTCCATGTTCCCCTCTTGGGCACCGCTTTACTTTCTCCACCTGCAGGAGTTCTAGACGCCACCAGCATCCCTGGGCTTACTGGCTACATCACTCCAATTTCTGTTTTCCTCACCTTCTCCTGTCTGACCTTCCTGCACCCCTCTTGTGAGGACCCCCCCCCCCTATAATCCAGGGTCATCCCAAGACTATTCAAATGCCTGGAGCACTGTGATGCTTTCCCTGAATGCCCTCCCACCCAGGCAGAGGCTGCTGTCCTCCTGGTGTGGATACACTCATGTCACACTGGGCTGTAATTGTGTGTCTCCTCCCCTAGGTTGTGATCAAGGACCTGGTCTTTTTCACCTTAATGTCTTTATTGTGGCGCAAAGCCTAACACAGTACACATGGCTAATGAATAGTTTGCTGAATAGATAGGAATAAATTCATGCACGAACTAACTCAGGGGCCTGTGCACTTGGGCCTCCCCAGGGGCTCACACAACCATGGTGCCAGGCCCCTGAGTCCATGCCCTTTGACCTGCCAACCCTGCAAACTCCTCTACCTTCCTCCAGGTGGAGGAGCTGCTTTCCTTTCTGCTAGGCCTCCTTGCTGGGTTGGGATAGTTAAGATGTCTGGAAGAGGACGAGGCTTGTCCATGTCTTCCTCTTCTCCTGAAAACAAGCCACCTGCCTGCCCAATCATACCTTCCTCCATGCCTCCTTCCCAACACTGCCCTCAGTCCACCTGCCGTCCCCTTCCAATATGCCTCTCATCTGCCCCTCTCCCATCTACTGAAATCTGAGGAAACCCAGAGCACCAGAGTCCATGCAGGGACATCCTTACCCTTCACTGGTATGTTGTCACCCCCCCCCCGCCCGATAGAGAGCTGTGCTTCATAGCATGGGCCAAGTCAGCCCACCTGAAGCAAACCAGTCTTCCAGAGTCCTGTGCCCCTCTGCCATCACCCACAGCTCCGGTCCCTGTGGCCAGCTCACCTGTCTCTCCCCAGATGGGCAGGTACTCATCCTGCTGAATATCCAGCATGATCTCCAGCCCGTTGCCTGTCCCGCCCTTGACCGTGGTGAGCAGAGGTTTGCCATCCTCGCCTGAGTTAAACATGTAACACTTTCCATATTTTGTAAACACCTAAGGGAGAGATGAGAGGGAGAGAAGCACATGAGTGACTTCAGACTAGAGATTAGTGAGACCCGAGAAATGCAACATTAGTCCAGAGTCCCCACAGCCCGTAACAATCAAGCCCTCTTGCGGACCAATGATTCCTCACTGTGGCTAATGGCCGGACTTTTGCCAAGCAGGATTCTGACATCAAAGAACAAATCTGGACTACTTTGGGGTTCATTGCAATGGGATCTGGTCTCTTCTCCCTCTGGGCACCCTCCCAACCCTGGGTGGCCCTGTTTACTTCTAAATGTTAAACCTTCACCTGTAGGCCAATCTGCACCTCCAGCCCCAAGCTCTCTCTTGGGCTCCAGACTCACGATCCCAGCATCTGATGAATGTGACTTCAGGGGAACCCATAGTGCCCTGACACTTAGCAAGTCCCAGTGGGAACAAACTTCCTCAGGTTCCCCGCCCCACCGGATGGTTCTCCTGCACTCCTGTCCTAGGGAATAGCATCACCACCTGCCAGGAGACTCAGGCCAGCCCCTCAGAGTGGCTGTCCATTCTTCCTCTTCCTCACCCCCAAGTCCAATTAACCAGCAAGGCCTGTAAGGCTGTCTCTACATCCGGCTTGTATTTTACCTTTTCTCTACTGCACTACCATAACGCAGGACCCAGTTATTGCTTCCTGGGCTGCTGAAATTTTGGCTGGGCTCCTGGATTCCAGACAACCCTCTCAGTCCATCCTCTAACTTTGCTGTGGCTCACTCTTTCTGAAATGCAGACCTCATCTTGCTAATCCTGCCCTTAAAATCCAGCAGGGCTCCCCAGCACCCATAGGCTAAAATCTAGGCCCTCCATACCCAGCCGTCTATGATGCCCTCTCCCTACTCCATTCTACTATTTCCCATCCATGTCCATGGGATTCCATTAGAAGGGAAGCTCCATGTGTTCAGGGAGTACATCTACTTGTTTGCTGAGGTACCTATCCGTAGTGGCCAATAGGGGGTCTGGCGCATGGGGGTGCTATGGAAATATATGTTGAATGAATGAATGAATGAATGGGTGGATGGAGCCAGATCAGATGACCTGCAGCACCCATAGATGCGCCCTACTAGTTCACATACTTGTGGCTTTTTATTTGCTATCCCTGCTGCCTATAACTCCTCTCACTCCTCTTCCTGTCTGGACAGCCTCTAGCTGTTGTCTAAGACTGGACTGCTCTGTGTCCTCCTCCAGGAAGCCTTCCTGAACCTCTGGATCAAGTTGGGCTACACCCCTCCTCCTTATTCCCCTCGCTCCTCACCATAGCAGCTATCTCATGGCCCCAAATAGTTGATCCTACATCTCTCTTGAACTTGACTCTGCCATTCACTTCTGAATTCAAGGACTTAACACCCAGTAGGTATTCGGGCCACTTCTGCTTGATGATTACATGATTACAAAGATGTGGTGTGATGGTGTGGGAAGAGCCTGGGATAAGGAAGGCAGAGATCTTTTTTTTTTTTAAGATTTTATTTATTTATTTGAGAGAGGGAAAGTGAGCAAGAGAGAGAGCATGAGCATGGGGAGGGACAAAGAGAAAGAGAGAAGGAGACTCCCCAGCTGAACAGGGAGCCTGATGTGGGGCTCAATCCCAGAGTGGAAGGCAGATGCTTAACCGACTGAGCCACCCAGCTGTCCCAGGAAGGCAGGGATCTTTGTCCACGTTTGATGTTGCCACTTATTTTTTTTTTATAAATTAATTTTTATTGGTGTTCAATTTACCAACATACAGAATAACACCCAGTGCTCATCCCACTTATTAGTCATGTGACTTCAGGTGAACTTGGATGCTCCAAGACTCAACACTCCATCTATAAAATGGGCATTCTCGCCCTTTCCTTAGCTACCTCTCAAGGTTACTGAGAAGATCAGCTGAGGTAATATATGCAAACATGCTTTGAAAACTATAAAAGCTTTCTACAAATGCTATGGGTTATTATGCTTATATAACTGCTTTGGAGTCTTGAGCTGAAGCCAAATTACATCTGGCAAAATTGGCTGGAAGAGAGCCAGGCCACGTGTATTGGGTTCCTGCAGCCACTGAGGTTTGGGCCCAGACCCCTCCTTGGCCATGTTCCATTGAACTGTCCCCTCCTGCAGCATGGAAGCCACAGGGATGGGGATGGGGTCTCTGGCTTCCCATCCTTCAGTGTGGGGGCAGGTAGATAGCAGGGGCAGATGCTGGAGGCTCTCTTTCTCATGCAGACCTTGAAGGCCAGATGAGAGGAAGGAAGAGAGACCTCTACGATGTGCCAGATACTCTGCTAGGTACTCATGTAACTCACCTAACTCTTGCAACCATGACCGCTCTAGATATTGCTGCTCCCATTGTGCAGAGGAGGAAACCGAGGCCCAGAGATGCTAAGTGACTTGCCTAAGGTCACACAGCTATTAAGTAGAGATACTGAGATGTGAAATCTATGAATGTCTAATACATATGCTTTTTCTGGTTGTGGTCCCCTGGGTCTTTGTCATTGGGACCTTTCTGAGCCTTATCCTATTACTCTGTGCCTTGCTTTTTCCATCAGCCAACCAATAGTCATATGCATGTACTCCTCCTATGCACAATAATTATGGGGATTGCAAAGAAGTATAAACCCTGTTACCTGCCTTCAGGACCTGTGGAAAGCACCAGCAAGACATCAGAGTACACGTTTTCTTCACTGTATAAAATGTCTGAGTCCCTGACCAGCTGCACTATTTGAGGACAGCCTAGCCCTACCCCCTCAGTTTCCTGGTGGAGGAGGAAAGCTAGAACATGATTTTTCAAACAAACTGAACTTTATCATTGCTATTGTCTGTAGCAACTGGACTTGGCTAATGAATGTGTCTCCTGGAGAGATGTTCTCCGGGACCACTGTAATGAACAGAGGAGAGAAGCTTATAGTTAGCAAATCTTTTGCAAGGGGTTGAACACATCTGGAGTGACTTCTGGGTGTTCTAATATAATTTTTTTTGTAGATCTACTAAATATGCTTGTTGGTTCCAAAATTGATTGGTAATGTTAACTGCCTATCTAATATGAGGAGAGTCATAAGGAAAAGTACATTTCAGCTTCGCACCAGATTATTGCAAATTCCACCCCCCGCCCCGCAACAACTTGGTACTTGAACTCCAGAATATTGGGTTGGAGTTAGAATATGACCCATACTCCCGGGTCAGCGGTGATCCCAGCCCAGTGTCTGTGATCCCAGATATGCTGGGTGGGTGGTGTCGGGAGAGGGCATCAACCCTCTGTGAGCTTCTGAGGGGGATGATAAGGTGCGGGAGCTCCAAGGGCTCTTGCAGACCATCTCACCGACCCACCTTACTTCATGGGGAAGGAAACGCAGGCCTGGGAGGGAGGAGGCAACTTGCCTGTGGCAGTGAAGTAAAGACCTATCTGTTTGGGACCAGACTCTGGGTTCAGTCTGAACTTCCTTTATAGCAGTCTCCCTCTGCTTCCCTGCCTGGAACAGAAGATGGGGGCTCTGGAGGATTGCCACCTTTAGCTGGTTACTGACACAGTGCCTGCTCTGTGTGGAACACTGGGCTGGGACCACTGAAGCCTCGTGCATACCCCTCCAGAGGAGGGATCAGACGAGTCTCCATGGTGACAGTGATAGAGACTCACTCCCCATCCTTGGCTGCCCCCTCACCAGGCCTGATACTTATCCTAGGCCCAGGGGGTGGCTCCTGCAGGGGCCTGGGTGTCAGTTTCATCTTCTTCTAGGGGCAGGAGGGGTAAGGGGGTGCTGGAGCAAGCACACACACTTGCCAAGTGTGAACCAATGCGCATCAGAGCTCGGTCAGGGTGGTGGTGACCAGAGTTGCAGGGCAGGGAGCTGGAGGGTGACCATAGCCATAGCGATGGCCACATGATGATCTATGATGGCCATGTTCTTTCTTGAGTTGCGATCACCATAAAGGGGCTTGACATCCTTCTGCAGCTTCCCGGCGCATTTAGGATTAAGTCCCTAAATCCTCGCAGGGGGCCCTGTGTGGTTTGGCCTGGTGTCCCATCCTCCCTTTTGTCACATGCCTCTAGCACCCAGCCTCTGCAGTTCTTGGAATGTGCAACAAGCTCTTCCCCCTGCAGGCCCTTTCTGAGTGCTGTTTCTTTGGTCTAGAATGTTCCCAGCACACCCTCGGTCTGCCTTCCTGCCTTCCTCAGAGGCCTCGCTTGACCACTCCCATGGCCCTGCTCCCAGCCTCCGTTTAAATCGGTATGTCTTGTCTCACAGCTTCATATCTCCCGTTTTGCCCCTTTATAGTGCACAGTAAAGTGTGTAACTAGGTGGTTATTCATGTGGTTATTTGTTGGCCATATCTTCGCTCCACTGTAAGCTCTGCAAGTGCAGGGACCGTGTTTGTTGAATGAAGGAGGGGACTGCAAGGTACTGCCAACCCTTAGCACCTAGCCCACCTCTGGGAGGTGCCCTTCAGGGCTGGTCAGTCTTGCTGGCAGGAGGTGGACCTGACATCGTGTACCATCCTCTCTCCCTTCCCTTTCTCTGCTGAGGCTGTTCTCAGCTTCCCGCTTCACTGTACCTGAGCATTTTTGCTTGCTTCTGCAGGAAGGCATTAGGGGAAATAATTCCTCTGGGAACTAAGAGTCTACCTTCTTGGGGGTAGGAGAAAGGGCTCAGAGACAGCAGGTCCGTCCTGGCTGCACGCCTCTGCCAGCCTCCCTGCCTGTGCTGCTGCGCCCACGGCTCCTGCCTGGTGTTTCCGAGAGGATTATTTTCCTCTCTGCTCAACATCAAAGGCCTGAGAGCTATTTACACATTACACAGTTTCGCTACAAACCTGGGACAAGATGCAGCTCTCCTTCCCTGTTTCGGGGCATAATGATGTATAAGTGTAACACACGCTTCAAATTTATGTCTTATCGTCCCCAGCCAGAAAATACAGTTTACTTAAGTCCAGATTGTCAGGCCCAGCTCACTGTTTCTTCAGACCTGCCATTCTCCCAGGCATTGCTCTGCTCTCTCCGTAAGTGCTGACAGCCCCATTGCGGATAGCAGGACCAGATCCTATGGGTTGCTAAGAGTCTGGAATTGGACACAGTTGGGTTGGTGTATGAGAGTTAATGGTGCACCTTTCAAACCTGAATCTCCAGGAAGGAGGAGGTGGGTGGATCCTGAGATAAAAATGAGGCCCATGACCATCACCTTCATTGCTAACATTTCCACGGTGCGTTATGGCTTAGACTGCCTACGTTTGGTGGCAACTTTCTCAGTGGCCTCGTTAAGGGGAGGAAGCCAGCAATTTCTGAGTCTCGACTTTGTGCCACTTGGCATTTCCATAGGTGTTCTCACCCTCCTAATTATGGTCCAGCTCCCCTGATGGGGAGGCTCTTGCAATCACATCCCCATTTTACAGTGGAGGAGACTGAGGCTACTGAGGAGGTAGATAGTAGAGCTAGGACTTGCAGGTGAGACTTTCACCAAGGAAGTCACAAGGAAGGAAGCCTGGGATTTGGAGCCAGACAGGAGGCAATCAATGCAGCTCCCTATTATTTGTCAAGTCCGTGGCCTGAAACACGGTATTTTCTGTCCTGGGTGCATTGCCTCACCTACAAACCTGGCAAGATAATCTTGCCATGTGACTGGACAGCCTAAATGAGAGGATGTAAGCGGGTTGGTTTGGATGATTACCTAATAGACATCTTTACTAGTTATGAATCCATACAAGGATGGGAGGTGGGGTTTCTCCTTTTCAGCAGAAGAGAGATTAGTCATTTGGGTTATGGCTAGGGAGGCCAAGATGAATTGAGGGTTCTTGCCCTCTGCTTATGTCCCTATAATCCAAGCTCATCTTGAAGTAGTTACAGGAGATGAAGACTGCCGTGTGCCGCAGATTGCTTACTCCTTAATAATGCTAAGCCAGTTGCGGAAGCCCTGGGCAGCCCATGAGATTACTGGCACCATGGGGTTCTGTAGGAGCAGGAGATGCTTGCATGCATACAACCCGTTTTGAAAATCTACACTTGAATTCCAACCAAATTGTAACCAGTTATTGGTATGGTGGAAAGATTCCCACCAATCTGCAGTTGACACATTTTAAGCTAAAGCGACACGGGTGTGGGGATGGGGAAAATGTCTCACTGCCTTCCTGTAACTCTTAGAGTAGCTCTGAAATTTGCTACCATCCCTGGAGTACCATTCACTTTACAACCGCCAGCACTAATTTTTGCAACAGCCCCATGAGGTTGGTACTATCACCTCCATTTCATGGATAACAAAACAGGCCCAGAAGGGCCTAGCCAAGTCACAGAGCTGGGCAGTGGAGAACTCAGGGCAAAAATTCACTTTTGCCTAGTTCCAAAGCCCGTGCTCCTTGCCCCCTGTTCTTTGTAGCTATAGCTCATTCCCATACCCCTCTCCCAAACTGCTCTGCCCCTCGTCAACTGGTGAGACTGTGGCTCACTAACATGGCACACTCCCACCTGGTAGCGGGGAGGTACATCTCAGGGTCAGAGGCATCCTGGAAAATTGCAAGCATTTTCTCATCCAAACTTCTCTTTTTCATAAGAGTCTAAAGTCCAAAGAGGTAAAGTGACCTGCCCTAGTCACACAGCCAGTTTGGGGACAGAGATGAGATCTGACCTAGGCTTAATAGCTTGGCCCTATTCTTCTAAGCCTTCTGTTTGCACATGCCAGGGCCTGGAGATAATGGCCAGGCACCCCCTTCTCACAGCATTGTGTCCAGGAATATGAGAAAGATTGACAGCTGCTAGCATCCAGGCTCGGTGTGACCTGCTGGGGTCCCCTGCCTTACAGAGTCCGGGAAATGCAAAGCAGAGCCCTTGCTGGGAAAGGTTAGGAACAGCTGATACCCATGAAGACACAGTTTTCTGGTTCAATTAATAGTGCAAACAACATTTCTACACCATGTACCTACTTAAGAAAATAAATTATATATAAGTTCCCGCAAGGATTGTTGAAATATCCACTCACCAGAACACAACTAAAGCTGCAAGCTTCAGGTCTTCTAGTTCATTCATTAATCCTGACCTTTAGGGTTTCTCTAAGGCAGTAGGTTTCTTGTCTCTTCTTGCTTATTACACTTGAAGGAAATGAAATTGTACTGCTCCAAGATGCCTCCAAAATTCAGCCTTTCCCTCTTCCTGCCTGTCTCCTGCTGAGTTGACTAAGCTTTCCTCTCAATGAGTTACTGAAATTTCTCATCAGGCTGTTTTCAAAATACCATGCATGTTAAAGCCAACCATTTTGTCTTATTTGTTTGATGTGCCTCTTTCAAGCTCCTAAAACACATTTCACACAATTGGGAAGTGCAAAATTCTGTCAAATGGGTTACCAGGCTTCCAGGAAACAAAATGAATCTGCCTTTTGTTTCCTGAAGTTGCAATAGTGTGTTTGAGGACAAAAATACAGCAGAGGGACTGATGCATGGGGTGGCGGCTGCCAGAGACGGTCAGCTCTTTGAAGGCAAGGACTGTATCTTATTAAAATCTCTACTTGCTCGTTCATCAGTTCCTGCAACAGGAATTTCAGACTAGTTATCTCATTCCAAGGACTGTTGCATGACTGTGTGTTTTCCCTACAAGGAGATTTAAAAAGACAATTGCGACAAATACCCATGAAAGCATGTCCATGTTGTTGGTGCTATTCCTGGTAATGAATAACGGAACATGGCCCCTTTGCCACCATTCATCACCTCTTCCCAACCAGGAGGCCACCATCTTTTTTTTAGGGCATCATTAATGTCATGTTCTTCAGAAGCAACTTTCTGGGGGGAAAGGCAAGAATGAGCAGTCACTGAACATTGACAGAGTCGAGTGCTGTGCCCACTGCTCTATACCCCTTCTATCCTTTCAAGCTCACAAACCCCAATGATTCCACCCAGTGCAAATGAGAAAACTGAGGCTCCGGGAGCCTAAATATCTCATCCAAGGTCCTACAGCTAAAGAGTGGTTCACCTGACTTTCTCTTTTATATATGGGTTGGTGGAAGTATGCTAGGCATTATTAGAATGTATGAGATGCTAATGTGGCCCTTCCTCCACGCCCCTGCACCTCTCTGCTGGGATGTGACATTCCCTGTGCCTGTTTCACTGAGAGGCCCTTTTGCCTCCTCCCTCTGAGCCTGAGTGCAGCAGGGCCTTGTCCACCGGGCAACTGTCCAGAGAGCTCTAGACTGTGCAGGAGGGGTTGTGTGAGCACCATGCAGAAGGAAAGAGCATCAAGCAGCTGCAAATCTGTCTGTCAGCTGGGAAAACAGCATGAAGGGAGGAATGGGTGACTCTGAGTGTTCTCCTCCAGCTCAAACATTTTGTGAGCAAAAACTGTATCGTTTTTTTTTTTTTTTTTTTTTTAACATTTCCAAAATGTTCCAGAACTGACTTTAATTTCGAAAGTTTTTGGCTATTGACATTGGGGTTTAAGGCACATTCCAAATTACGAGAAGCCCTGTCACTGGCAGGGAGCTGGCTTTGTTCTCATGGTTTTGCGTGGAAGAGGGAACAGATGACTTTCTGGCCTTTTTCTTCTTCTTCTTTTTTTTTTTTTCCCTTTTCTAAGAAAACTCTAAGGAGTGAGTTTGGCAATAACAAAGCTGATGACACATTCTCACCAGACGCAAAGATTACTGTTAAAGGTCTTCCCTTTTACTCCTTACTGAGGACACGGTGCTCTCCCGCCAACCACTCTCACCTGAAATGTGTACGCAGCAAAGGCCTGTATTGTATCTGTCTGGTGAGGACTATTAAAAAAAAAAAGATGCCTCCGAATAAAAATATAGATTACGTGACTAATGTGCTCTTGGAGGATGACTCATGGAGACAAAGGGGCAACTTGAAGGCACTCCGGCGGTTCACCTGCAGAGTCGCTGGAAATGCCAGGCCTCTGCTGATGAATCCCACCTGACAGCTCATGTGAGAATCCCATATTGGTCTTGAGGTTGTAAAGTGGGATGTGGGGAACCAGATGCCTTTCAAGCTGGACTGCAGCTTGACTGCGTGGGGCCCAGAGCCTGGCTTGACGGAAGTTTCAAATGGGATTCAGCAACAGGTTGGCTGTTCTTTCTGCTAAGGCTCTACTGTCTGATTCCTGGGGGAAGGAGGGTCTGTAGCATTTCCATCTCTGGATCCCCAGTGCCTGGCTCCATATCCAGCATAGAGTAGGCACTTATGGAAGATATCTAGGTGAAAGACAAAAAGCATGGAATTGGGAACCAGGTAGTCCCAGCTTCCAGTGCTGGCTCTGCACTGATTTGGAGGTTATTTCATCTTTTTGGCTCTTGATCCTTCATCTCCAAAGTGCTGGCAAGAGTACCTTTCAATAGAATTGTAAAGATCAAAAGGGCCATAATGGCTCTGAAAGTGCTCTGTGGGGGGGAAAGCCCTCAGCCCAGGCAGGGAACATTTTTGTTTGTCGTTTGCATCATGCTTAAGCCTGGTAGGAGCAGAGGAGGGACAGAGTTGTTATTCTACTGTGGGAATTGAATCTGAGGTGTTGTTCTTCTGGGGCCATGGTCACAGCTCATCTATTCATTCATTTAGTGAACATCTACAGAACACCCCTTGTGTTCTAGGCACTGCCTTAGGTGTTGGGGATACAGAAATGAGTCAATCCTTTAGGAATTGCCTAGAAGAGAAGGTGGCCCTGCAGACAATACTGGGTGGTGCCAGGTGCTGTGGGAATACATAGAAGGAAAGCTGCCTGGAGGGCAGTGATGGAGGGGGTTCTGGAGGTGTTACAAAATTCTCTATAGGCAAAGTGAAGGTGACACCAGGGTATTTAGAAAGTTGAGACAGACCCCTTAGACTGACTCCTGGGCTAAGAAGGGCCATTTGGATGCTATCAGGAAGACCAGTGATGCCAGCCCAGGCTTCTGGCTGCCTGCTGAGCCCTGACTATCTGCCCATCATTCCATCTCTCTTCCTCTATTGGAAACTAATACCCTAGACAACCATGAGCTATGCTAAAATATGGGCAGGATTTGTGGATAAACACAGACTTTGGGGTCAGATTACCTTAGTTGAATACCTACTATGTGCCAGACACTGTGCACAATGAATAATGGAGCTTAGCTGTCAGATAGTAGATAATTATTAAGACAGAGATGCAGTTCTCTCCAAGGATATCTGTGTCAGTCTCAGAACCCCTTCCTCCCTCCAACCTGGCTCTCTGATCTGCCCATTGTCAACAGGTTGCCACGCCAAATCTAGGGTCACAGGGCCAGGGCAAGTGGATAAATCAAAAGAGCACGTTTCTGGGGATCCAAGGCTGACTGCAAAGGGGAACCCCTTAACTGTTGCCAGATGTGAGGAGCAGGGACCAAGAGGGATTCCTTGCCTTTAAGAAGGGAAGAAGCCAATAAAAAGTGAAGGAGAAAGTATGGTCACAAACCGTCCACGGTTGTGCTACCGTTTTCTTCTGCTGCCTTCACTCTGTTTCTAACTGTACTGACATGATTCCTGCTTCCCAGTCTGTCCCAGTGTCCAGGCAAGGCAGACTGGGGGCAGCACGTGTTCAAGACCCAGCAGCCCAGACCTACTGGCATGTGGCCCTGTGACCTGCCACATTTGTATGTTCTGGAGAGTGGAACATCTTAGTTTTGTCCTCTCTCTTAGATAACATCTTGGTCTATGTTTTCGTTACTCATGAGATGACGGATGTACCTGGCAGAGGATGTACCTCAGGCCATAGTCCTTGTTACAGGTTCTTTTTACAGTTCCTTCCTTGATCTTCTGACTATAGCTGTGTGCGCACTTCTACCTGCTGCCTGCTGGATTTCCAGGAATATGTGATCTGCTTGATTCTCCCTAAGGCTGTGTTAGATCTTTTCTGGAACATTCCTTGGCTATCCCTATATAAGAAGTTTGTATTACCTTTCCTGGATATTTCTGCTCAGTTGAACTTCACCTTTCCCTCACCTTCCTAGTACCTATTTCCAGGAGTTGGGAGGGCTTCATTTTTCACTGTGAGTGTGATTTATACCTGGATGACCAACTCTGAGATAAGACACGAGTCACTACTTGCACCTGCCTCATCGGACACCTGCTGGGAATTGCTTTTTTTGGGGGGGCAGGTGTGGGATGAGGAAGGGAAAGGAAGGAATCGGAAATGTGTTCTGTTGGGTTCCTGGTTAATTTCACATTATTCTATAGGGCTGCACTGAAAACAATGCATCAGTAAAAACCAAATGATGGTTTATGATGTTTGCAAAGGAAAAGCAGATGTTCCAATTAATGCCAGGGCTGAATATAATCCCAAGGCAGGCTGATTCTACAGCTGATCAAGAAAAGGTCAAATAGGTAACTACCCACATGGCACTGAAATCCTCATACTATATTCTTACAGATTTCATGTTTTCTCATTAAAAACATATTTCAGCTTTTCTAGGAAATACTCAGAGAATGTCATTGTCTTCTAGTCTTCCCACGAGCTGGTCTTGGAGGTTGAATAGAATGTAATTTTAGTAGCAAAGCATGTTCAAAGCCATCACAGATTCACAAATGCAGAGGGTTTCTGGTAGTTTAATCAGATTGCTCTCCTGACTTGTGGAATTAAGGCCTGGCTAGCAGATACATAGCATGCATGATGCCACTCTCCTTTGTAGGTCCATAGCAGACATAACTGATTGATCACAACTTTCTTTCTCTCTGGGCCTGACAGTTTTTCTTTCAGTCCAACAATTCTGGCTGCTGCTATGAGTCTATTAGATGAATCCTGTTTGCCATCCTTGTGCCAGAAGAACATAAGTTCTACTGGCAGTGCCAGTGTTTCTGTAACAAGCAGTGATTCTTGAATGTGGAAGGTTTGGGCAGATGCCAGATGGCAATAAGAGGCACAACTTCAGGGGTTGAGTTATAACCAATTTTAGTTGGTGACAGAGGCAGAGGTAGGACTTTGCATACTTCAAAAGGGCTTAGACTTGTCCCTGCACTAGAATGGAGCACAAACAAGCTTTGGAATCAAATCTCAATTCTGGCACTTACTAGCTTTTTAAATTGGGCTAATACTTCCTGAGTATCCCCATGTCTCAGATTGGTAGACTAGACTCCTAGGAGGCTGTATTTTTCATTGTACCACAGTTCCTTGACTTATGATCCAAGTACCAAAGGACCTGAGATGATTAGGGTCTTTCAGAGTGGAAGACAAAGCATTCTTTGGTTATTTGACATCCAAGGAGCACCTATTACATGTTGAATATGCTGCTAGGTCCTGGGGATACAAAGATAATAAGACATGGACACTATCCTCAGGGAGTTCATGAATTGTCTGGGTAGAAAGGGAGATAAAACAGCTTCAGACATCAAGGAGATGAAGCAGGTGTAAGACCACCATTGTTCAATTTACAGAATGCAGCTCTTAAGGAATAATTACATGAAGCAAGGTCCACCGTGTAGTATAGGTTCCAGCTCATCATCCCTGTTGGTCTGTGTGCATTTTCAATAGGTTCTTCTTTTTGCCACAGCTTGGACATCAGCATACCCTTGCCTGTCCTCCCCTGGCCCCACCCCCTCTCCTCACCTCTAAATCAGGGCCTAGACTAGGAAAGGGCAGATGAGGTGTCTAGAGCATGGAACCTAAGGAGGCTCTCACTTCCCAGGGCTGCATTCACACTCATCTGAGAATGAGCACCTCTTGAAATTTGCACCCCAAGTGCCTTACTTGCCTCATTGTAGTTGGGGCCCTGCTCCAGACAAAGTCAGATGAAGACAGGAGTGGAGACATTTGTGACAAAAGTGGCATGACAACAGATTTTCACAATAAGCTTGCAAAATAGACGGTTGTCTTATTTTCAGATGAAGAAACCAGGGCATAGAGAGGGTGAGTTACTTTAGAGGACTCATGCAGCAGTGAATAATAGGAGATGTGAATGGCACTGGCACATCCTGACAGTCCTGAGCCATGTGACCTTGGGCTAGTTACTTATTTTCTCTGACCTTCTGATTCTTCATCTGAAAAATGGGGACCATATACCTCTCAGGGTTAGGTGGTAATGAAGACCAGGCAATTTAGCTTCTGGTTTCATGACTCTGCTTTCCCACATGTCAAGTGGACGGGCCATACCTGCCTCACAGACATGCCATGGGGACCCATGAAATTGAAATGATGAGTGGGCTGATCCAGAATGAGTTCTCAAAAGCTGTTAGCAGGGATGAAATGTCAATTCCGTAGGCTTTGCTGTGTCTTCAGCCCTGTCAACTGTTCTCTTGGGGTCTAAGGTGGGGGGTGAACATTTGGTGAGTCCTTTGGGAGTTTCCTGATAATAGTTGCAGATCTTCCTTAGAGGGTAAATGAGACTGAATACCTGCTACCTTCATGTGTTTATGTCGTGACCCCATTCAAACCTCCTGGCAACCTTGCGTTTATTGCTCTCATTGTTAGGGAAGAATCAACAGATTCCACAAGAGGCTAAAACTACTCACCCAAGATTATGCAGAGCATCAGAAGCAGAGCTGGGTCTCTGCCACAACTATGGGATGAAGAAACCTCTGTGCATCCCACTATGGAACAGCCACCAAAAATACATACAAATATTTCTCAGCAATGGAGCAAAACCTAAGATTTGCATATGAGCATGTTCCAACATGTGGGAATATAAACAAGAGTAATTACAAGTATGAAACCTGGTGAGTGTGAGTTGTTTCCTAGGCATGGCGGAGGGATGACTTGTGGCTCTGCAGAGTGACCCAGTGGTGTCTTTGCCGTATCCCCAAAATTTAGCTAAAGTTTCATAACTCTGTTCCCCCAAACTGGAGAAATGAGGGGCAAGCTAGCAGTTCTCTGCAGGTTTAAGTCTTGCAGGTCCTACCTTGAGAACATCCCTCCATCTAATTTCCTCTACTCAGCTCCTAGTATTAGCTGTGAATCGGTGTGATGCTACTCTTATCTTTCTGTTACCTGCCACAGCCTCCTGCACGGTGGCCCCTCTGCCCCCCACTCTTTTCCCCTCATTCATTTTCCACATAGTGGCCAGGGGATCTTTCTGGAAAGTAGACTCCCTGCTTAAACCCTTCCATGTCTGAAAACCCCTTGGCTGGGCTGATAGAACTCCTTGGTTGGGTTGATGACTGGCACCCTGGGTAGCTGCTTCTAGCCTCTTCTCTCTTACACCGCCTGAGTCATCTCTGCCCAACTATGCCCTTCCTCAAGCATGCCATATTACTTCATGCCTTTGTACTGGCAGAAATGATGATTACTGTGCTTAGGATCCCTCCCCCTCTTTTACCCAGATAACCCTTACTCATTCTTTGTGTCTCAGCCTGGCACCAACTCCTCTTGAAAGCCCTTCCTGACTGCCCACCCTCCTCTTCAGAACAGGTTAGGTGGCCCTCTCGGGACTTTGACAGCACTCTGTGTCACCTCCATTCCATCACACAGGATGGTCTGTGAATGCTTACTTGAACTGTAGACCTCAGTTGGCTCTTCCAAACTAGGGTCGGGTCTGAAGAAGGGACCCTCTTCATGTAGGCTATACTTTCCCTTCAAGCCCTGACTACTTGTGCATTTGTGTAAGCATTTGGTTGTTGCTCATCTCTCCACACTGGACTGTAAGCTATAGGCTGTTTGGCTCTGCTCACTTTCTGGTTCACTGGGGAGCGGACAGACGACTTGCATGCAGAAGGTTCATCACCTAAACCAATGTTCTTGAGATCTGCACACACAGACCACACCCATAAGGGAGCGAAGGAGGCAGGCAAAGCCCCCTGACCCATAAGGAGCCCCAGAGCTGGGGTGGCCCTCCAGGGCTATTTTAGACTAAGGCAAGGATTGGATTTGGGCCACTCCTAGGGAGAGAACAGAACCCTGGGTAAGGTACCTCTCTGCTCTAGAGGACAGTTCCTAGAGAGATAATTTTTGGATCTGAGAGTTGTCCGCTGCCAGTATGCCAGTCCCTTGGTGGATAAGTGCCTCAGTCCTTCAAGGGTGAGTATCCATTATGCTGCCATATTCACTATATCTGCCCTACTTCCAGGGATTTAGCAGGAAACCAACACATGCCAAATAAATGCCAAAATAAATGCATCCATTTAGTTGTCTATCTTTGCTCCATCCCCAAACTGTGGGACTCTATCTTACCTATTTTCTCCCAGTGCCCTATGTAGAGCCTAGTTTCTCATATGTACTTAATAGAAATTTGTTGAGGAATGATTAAGCTACAAGAGAAAGACTAAAAGAATCAAGCTGCAATTTGTTTCATAAGCAAAGATAACTTTGCACACAAGTTAGTTGTTCCAAGGCTGCATTAAGTGAGGACACCTGTATGGTCCCATCTCATGAGCCAGGTTTCTTCCAAGTAGAAAATTTAGCAGGTGTCCAGACCTCTCATAGCAAACCTCTGCCTACCAACAAGGCTCCAGGTTGAATGGGCTGGGGAGAGATCTGACAAGGAGATCAAGTCTCCTTTAGCAATATTAGCAGCCAGTCTCCAGTCCTCCAAAGACAAAGAAGAAATGGCTAGAGGAACTGGGGGGTATTTAGGATGGAAAAGAGCACACTTGAGGAGGACCACAGCTGCCATCTGCAAATATTTAAAGGGATACCATTAGGAGGAGTGTGATATCCTACTCCTGTGGAGAATAGTTCTAGGATTTCAGTGGGTCGTAGGGAAATATCAATTAAAATGTCCAACAATAATCTTTCTGCGGAGATGAACATATTTTTCTTAAAGATTTTATTTATTCATGAGAGACACAGACAGAGAGGCAGAGAACAGGCAGAGGGAGAAGCAGGCTCCTCGCAGGGAGCCTGATGTGGGACTTGATTCTGGATCCCAGGATCAGGCCCTGAGCTGAAGGCAGGCGCTCAACCACTGAGCCACCTAGACATCCTGGACATATTCTATATCATAAACGTATGGGTTACACACCTGTATCCATTTGTCAGAGCAATATAGGTAAGATATGTGCATTTCAACATGCATACGTTTTACAACAAAAAGGAAATGTTAAATCATTATAATCATCCTTAAATGAGGGTTGGAGAGGAATAGACATACAGAGGAAACATTATGTTAACGTATTAACGTCGAAATGTTAATATTGTTTAATCTGTATGGCAGGCACATGGGGTTCATTATATTATTCTCTTTACTTTGTATACATGTGAACATTTTCCTAATAAAAAGAGATATATGCACTTGTAGAATAAACTTAGAAACTGTTGCACAAGATAATTTTATTCAATAATTAAAATAAAAGGTATGCAATCTCCAAAAAAAAAAGAGATATATGTTAATTGTTAAACAAAGATGAATCAACTGGGCTGTGTTGGGATATAGTGAGCTTCCTGTCACTAGAAGTTTCTATGCAAACACCTTGAACAGCCTCCCAACACCACCACCCCACAAGAACCCGGGATGTTGGAACATATTGCCAAGAGCAGGACACCAGGGAGTCTTGGTCAGGATCCTCGCCCTTTTCCTCCTCAGGAGGGGGAACTGGCTGACGCTCTGGAAGAGAGCTAGATTCTTTGGAGCCAAGATCCAGAGCCAGAGACCCTCACTCTGAACAGTAGGAGATGCTGCAGTGGAGACAGGACAGATAGCCAACGTATCTAGGAAGGCTTGTGCCCCTGCTTGGAGGTGAACAGAATGAGGGTGAGGATCCAAGTCAGGGTAAGGACTCATGGGTTTGGCAAGTAGTCTGAGTCAGTGACAGTGTGAGTTTTTGGGCTCAGATCCATATGCCATTGCTTACTAGCTGTGTGACCTTACCAAGGCACTTGACTGCTATGATCCTCAGTTTTCTCATCTGGAAATGGGGGCTAGGATCCACCTCATTAGATTGTTGTGAGAATTGATCTAATATAGACAGCCATGCTCATTATAGTCATTACTGCATGCAAGGGGAAGATGAGCCTGAGTCAAGGCAGGCACCAATGGGGAGAAGGAAATAGGACTTGAAGGCCTATCTCAGATACCAGCCACCACTGGAGGGACACATTGTAAGGATGGCTAAACGGGGGTGGTGGTATTTGAATGGGTCAGCCTGGCTTAAAAGACAGGAAAAAAAGCCTTCAAGGATCCTTCCATTGATAAAATTCCAGGGTTCCTGAGGGATCGCAACAATTTCTTAGAGTAACTGGCAGGGCTTTCTACAGCCCCGCTTACTCTTGTTTCTTGTAAAAATATACAGTGCTAGAGGACCGTGTGTCCACGCTGCCAGGACAGTGTCCCTTTGGCAGCCTGTGCTGCCCCCAGACCACTCAGCTGCAGTGGTGATTCCCCTCCCAGACCTAGACCAGTCCCGACCCAGCCTGGAGTAACACCCGGTAAACCCCGCAAGGGTAGGGAAGACATCTTTAGCTCTCTATCCCAGCTCCTGGTGCATTTCTGAGTGGCTAGTAAATGATGCTTAGTAAACAAACAGGTGTTTGAGCTATGTGTGGGGACAGGCGCCTTAGCTGGACCTGCCGACCCTGGGGCTTGTGTCCCTGGAGGGCCTATGAGGATGGAGGAACAGCCACCCCCGCCTCCAACTGGGCCCACAGAGCCCCAAGAGGCCAACTGGCAGCCATCGTCGGCAGGCGGCGCTCCCGGCAGATGGCAGTGGCCTCTTCATTTCCCCGAGTGGCTCAGAGCATCAGCGTGGCCACCCACTGAACGCGCCATACATCAGAAGCCTAATGGCGCGTTTTAGAACATAAGTGGTAACCACCAAATGGGACCCGGGAAGGGAATTAGAGCCAGATGCACAGTGGGGAGGGAAAAAAATTGAGAAGAGAATCAGAGAAAACGGGGCCAGATGCAACCATCCCGAGACAGGAAAAGGTATCTCCCAAGAACCTGCTGGCCAGGGGGGTTCATTTCATTTAAAATTAGTGTCCTTTATAGAGAGTTGGCCTGGACGCTGGGACCCTAGTCCCTCAGCACTGCCTGGCCTGGGCCTGACCACAGCATTCTGAAATGCTCTATGAGCTCCTCCCAGCCATTCCGTTTTTCATTCAGTAACTTTTTGCATGTAACTTTTTACAATGTGGCATAAGATTATGTACCACGGAATTTAAACTCACGGTTCAGAATCAAAATGCCTGGGTTCGAAGGCTGGTTCTGCCCCTGACCTAGGGACTGAGTTAACTTCCCCTGCCTCAGTTCTTGTGGGTAATAACCACCTTAGGAAGCTGTCATGAGGTTAAATGAGACAATACAGGAAACAGGTTTGGACTGTGGTGAATACAGGCCCACCTGAGGACACATTCTAACATTTGAGTAGAGGGAGGGGACAGATTCCCTGTGTAGCTTGGGGATTGCACACAGGAGGCATTCAGGGGATTTGATCTGAACTGAGTGGAGCACACACACACAAGCACACGTGCACACACACAGCACCTGCGCACACACATGCATGCATGGATATGTGTATATGTGTGCACCGGTAGAGGCACACACACACATGTGCATGCACACACATGCCACCTAGAGCCCCCTGCATAAACCCATTTCCCTAGTAGGTAGGTGAAGTTTTCCAGACCCCTTTCACAGAGGGCTGGCTATTCCTGGGTCTTGGCGTTATGTAGGCATCTTGGTTCCAAGGCTCTCTCATTTCTGGCATATGGAGTTTCCCTTTCTTTAGAGCTTGGCTCTGCATTAATTTTTTTTTTATTGTACTCTGTCCTGCATTTCTATGTGTGTGTAGTGGAAGATAGGATGGTGTTGGCTCAGTCCAACATGGAGATGGAACTAGAAATCGTGACTGGAATTTTCATTTTACTTGCTCACGTCCTACCTCACTTACAAAGTTTTTGAGGTCATTAGAAAAGAGAGATGAGCAAGATAAGGTTCCTAGCCTAAAGGACTCCATAGTCCCTTTGATGGGGGCAGGAGTGTAAGCAAATAACTACAATAAACACTAGCAGAAGGAAGGAAGGATGCCCTTAATGGGCAGCTCAGACATATATACATGGGGAGACTCAGAGTTGGGCCAAGTGACCAGTTCCCATCTGAGGAAGGAATTAGAAGTGGCTTTGGGAGGAATGTTGGATTTGCACTGTGCCTAGGTGGAGGAGGAGGATTTCAGGACAAAAGTAGGGAAGGGCAGAGGGAACAACATGAATAGAGGCACAGAAGTGTGTGTTTATATATAGGGTGCTCTGGGGGCAGTGAGCACACAGGTGGGCTGGAGGGGAGTCTGTGGAGGAGTGAAGTAGTGGATGAGGCAGGAAAAGTGGGTCAGGCCAGGTTGTGAAGACCCTGATGCTGGGCTAAGGCCAAGCATTGTGCAAGACAGCTTACATAGTTATGTACTTAATGCTCATGGAGCCTGATGTGTGATACCCTCTTTAGGGATGGGAAACAGGCTGAGAGGCTATAAGACATTCTACCATAAGCCAATTATTATTCCAAACTCAGCCCTTTAAGCCCTTGAATCCTCTGCCAGGATTCAAACCCAAATACATGGGCTCTGAATTCAATGTCCCCAAGAATACAACACTGTGCCATGAGGCAGTTCTGGAAACAGTGAGGGACTCTGGGAAATACAAAGTCTGCATTGATCTTCTAGGTCAGGCACTGGAATGAATATGAAGAACCACCTCTCGCCTCTATCACTGTTACCAGAAAGAAAGAGACAAAAAAAGACAAAGAAACTGAATGGAGATCAGAAGCAGAAGAGCAGGGATGCCTGGGTGGCTCAGTGGTTGAGCGTCTGCCCTCCACTTGGGGCGTGATCCTGGGGGTCCTGGGATTGAGTCCCATGTTGGGTTCCCTGCATGGAGCCTGCTTCTCCCTCTGCCTGTGTCTCTGCCTCTCTCTCTCTGTGTCTCTCATGAATAAATAAATAAAATCCTTTTTAAAAAGCAGAAAAGCAGAGAAATATCTCTCAAGGACTGCAAGAAGAATCTGAGGTGGGGGAGGGGGAAGAGGCTGGCCAAGGAATCAAACCCTCCACCACAATGGAAGAGTCTCAGAACTCTTGGCTCATTTGACAGAAGAGGGAACTGGGGTGCAGCGAGAATAGCCCCCAATGTATGCTTCTGTGCTGGATTGGCCAATGGACTCCTTCATCCATGCACCCAACACCCAATTGCCTGTATGCCCAGCGCTGAGTATTATGCGGTTGCCGGAGACACAGAAGGAGAGGGAACATATTTTGAGCACATAATGTGTTAGGACTAACATGTGCTATCTTCTTTATTTCTTCAAGCAACTCAACGTGAAAGGTGTTTGACTCCCATCTTACTTGTAAGAAAGCTGAGCTCCCAGATACCCAAGGTAGGATGTGATTTACACTCAGGTCACGGCAGTACTAAAGTCTGTTCCTTTCCACTAGCACATACTGCCTTTCTGCTATCATTCCTGCCCACAAAAGCTTAATGACCAGGGTAGTCTTAGCATTGAGTGACCCTAGGAGGACACTTTTGAGAGTGAAAGGTGGGGGGCATTCTCAGTAATCACATCAGAACAACAGGCATAACCTGACAGTGTCCCAACAAACTGAGACACATGCTCAGCCTATATATTAAGGGCAAGTTATTTATATTTGTATGGGGCTTTAAAGTTTTTCAAAGCATGTTCCCACTTCCAGCCATGCCTCATTTATATGGTGAGATGAGAAAGTTCCCTGGGTAACTGAAATGCGTCCTTTATAATACGATGTTTTGGGAATCTGGATGATTCTGGATGGTGAGCTTTGAAATGCAGCCTAGGGTTTCTTGCCAGAGTAGAGGACACTCCAGTGTGTTGTCCCTGGACTGGTCTTACTCTCCCACTCTGCTGGGGAGAGCTCCTGGAGCCCATGGGACTCAAGACAGACCCCCAACCCCAAGAGGGGGGACTCCAGTACATTCCCTGCCCCAAGAGAGGGACAGGCACCAGCATTTCCACACTGGGCTTAGCACCGTCAGCTTCTTAAAGAGACTTGAAACCAGCATCAGCTAAGTCAGTGACTTAGGAGAGCAGAGAAATGTCAGCATGAAGATGAAGAGATCTTCAAGCTCAATGAGTTCAAACCCCGATGTTCTAGACGAAGACTCTGTGACTCAGAGAAGGAAGGTGATTTGCCCAGAGTCGCACTGTCAGTTAGGACCAGACTCCAGGTTTCCTGATTTCCAGACCTGAGCTCATTGTGCTGAGCCCCGCTGCCCTCACTCACGAGCATCCTCTTCTCCTCTCCTCCACGTGACACCTCTGGCACGTGCACCTGACACACTCCACTCTCATCCCTGATGCCTTCACACCTGCTGTTCCACCTGCTTGGCGTGTGCTTCCCAGGAGTGCCCTACCTGACAAACTCTGCCCTTTCAAGAGGAAGCAGAAGCAGCCCAACAGGTAACCTTGCCCGAAGCACTGTTCCCCTCTGGACCTTGTCCCTGGGGTAATTTTATACTGTGCAAGTTATGTCTGCCTCGTGGTTTGATTCCAGGCTCCAAGGGCACAAAGGTCTGTTTCTGTCCATCTCTGCATCCCAGCACCCCACACTGGGCCTGGGACAGAGCTGGCTTTCAGTCTAGTCAGTCTTGGGCTGACTGGGAAGGGGCAGATGATGGGCGCCTGGCAGGAGGAGTCAGGCTCCGGAGGCCAGGGGTGGTCCCATGTGGACCATGGTTTAGCAAAGTCCTGCAGGTGTGGGGAGAGACGCAAGGGGACACGGCAGCCCCAGAGACTGCTCAACCCTGCATCTGCCTGTTGGAGTCAGCCTCTGGAAAAGTACCAGTGAATTAAAGCCCAATAAAAAAGTCAATTAAGTCCAAACTCGTTTATGCCTTAAGCTCCCCCAAGCCAGTGAGCCAGAATGCAAGCTGGGCCGATATTTCTCCATTTCCCTCCACGTCTACATTGGTCTCCAGTGAAGCAGACACGACACATTTTATTTCAAGTATAAATGGGGCAGATAGATTGATAGCAAAGTAATGGCTGCTGGGGGCTCTCTGGACCCCATCCAGGAGACTCATGTCAGCAGGCGAGATGTCCATGTCCTGACCTTGGACTCCAGATGCAGCACTGGGGATCTATGTGCATGTTCTTGTGTGCCTGTGTGCTTGCCTACATGAATGGGGGTGTGTGCTTGCATGCATGTGTGTGCACACTGTTGTCTGCTACATAGATAAGTGGAATTTGCACATTTGTGAGTTGATTCATCCAGTTATTCCATGCATATTTATGGAGAACCTATTGTGTGCCAGACACAGTACTTGCTCTGAGCCCTACTTTTGTGGGTTATACAGTCCAGGGGTCTAGAAGGGAAGACAGACAATATAACAAGTACTAACAACAAGTATATTGAAGATTATATGAGTGGAGGTATGCACAGGCATGCTCAAATATCTGAGCTCATGCATGTTTGGAAATATATGTACATATGCACAGGAATAAAAGGTATGTGTGTGTGTATGTGTGTGTGTGTGTGTGTGTGTGTGTGTGTGTGGTGTCGTTGCTGTTGTGTGTGGGCTGTCTCTGGCTGACCCAGGTTCTGGAAAACATCCCTTCAAAATGATTGCAGCCAAGTGACAGCTAAAGTGAGATGATTTGTGTGTGTGAGTGGAGAAAAGATGAGAGGAGAGAGGAGTTGTCAGGGCAGCTGAATCTGAACAAGGGACCTGCTACCTAAAGAGCATGCACACCTGTGCACACCCATAGCCTCTCCGCTTTCCTCGCATTTCCCCTCGAGCTCACATGACCATGCTCACCCACAAGAGACCTCGGGGGGCCGGTGGCTGGCCTCATCTAAAGCCACTGAAAGGGCAGATGTGGAATTAGGTGTGCCGATCTGCCCCTGATGAGCTGTATAATCTTGGGCCTGTCTCAGTCTCTCTGACTCTCAGATTCCTCATCCATCGAGTGAGAATAATGACACTATATCCGTCCGCCATCACACGATCGCTGTGACAATCTTGGAATCCTAAAGCATCTGGCAAAAGCGGGAGGTAGCTAATGCGGCTAGCAATTATTGTGCCTATCATGGGTGAGCCACCTCTCTCTGAAAGCCACCTTTCTAAAGCAAGACTTGGGTAGTGCCTGATTGCATGCATGGCACTTCCCAAGATATTTTCAGGAAAACACAATTTCTGTGATATGCTTAAAGGAAAAGAAAAACAACTCTGTGGTCACATAGGTTAGAAAATGCAGGGCTCACCAGAGGTACACATGTTTATTTCTTGCAACGCTTTCAGGGACTTTAAATTCCCGATGTGTGTTGTGCATCTCCAAGAGGCAGAGCATATGTTATTTCTGTCTCAGGCTGGATCCTTCCAGAGGCTAGGTTTTAAGGGTAGTGGTATATTCGGGGGTGACTACAGGAAGCCCCGGGATGGGAGTGTGGGATTGAGACAGGGAAAGGAAGGCAGCCATACAGGGTACATTCAGGGCCAGCTCCTGCTGTGGTGCCTGGGGCTTAGTCCTATAGGGGACTACTGAGGGATGGTGAAGAAATCGCAGGGTTGTCATACTTGATTGAGGAAGAAGCAGGCCATTCATTGGCTTATTCCTGTTTATGATTAGTTGAGAGCTGCCCCTGGAAAGCTAACACCTCAGAACTTCCTACTGGCCCAGTGCTCAGGCCTAGGATGTCTGTGTGCCCAGAGAATGCTCTCAGGCAGACACTCTCAGGGCTTTTCAGGAAGTCTCTGACAGCAGGACAGAGGAGAGCAGAGGCCATACGGACATAGCACTGCCAGCATCTGCCACAACTTCCTAACTTGGCTCGATCTCCAAGTCCATGCTCAGATCCAACACCCCTATATGGAATTATGGTTCCATAGACCTTTCTGTAGTTAACACCAGCTAACACAATAACACACAAAATCTCTCCATGGACTGGCCTGAATCTTTTTTTCCCCAATTTTATCCATTGCTCTTCCCATTAGCCTAAAAGACAGGCTACATGGATTACTAGTGTGAGGGCAGATGGCCTGGGCGCATATAAACATCTCTTCCAGTTTGTACTGTCTTGGGATATTAAGAGCTCTTGTGCACAAGTGTATGCTTGATATGCCCCATGGCATAGGACTTGGGACTCACTATAGTGTAGAGGCACTGAGCAGTGCAGGGGATGGAAGGTCCTGGAAGGTGGTTACTCAAGGAATCTGGCACCAAGAAAGCCAGAATTCTTGTTGAGAGGAGTCAAGATTGAGGCTGGTATGCCATAGCCAAGCTTTAGGACAAAGCATCAGTGAGGAACAACAGATGGGTAGAGGCAGGCCAGCATCCACTGGCTTCTCCCTTTTATGATGCGCTAGCTTAAGAGCTGCCCTGATCTACTTTATCTTAAGATGTCTTAAGGGGAGCCACAAAGAGATTGTCAGAGCTAGAGGTTCAAAGCTCTGGAGATTATCTCACCCCCAACACTTAACTGTAAATATAAAGAAACCTGTGGACTAGAGAGAAGGGAAGGGACTTGCCCAATGTCACTCCACAATTTGAGAGCAGAACTTGCTCAGAACGCACACTTCTTGCTCAGTAGTGAGCACTTTGCTTCGGATTCTGCAACCAGTAGGGTTCCTTGTTCTGGAGAATTTGACCCTGCCCTGATTCCAGGATGAGAAAGAAGCCCTGCCCAATTTCCCTCTGGGCAGGCCTGACCCCCTGCAGCCTGGGGAAACCTGGGAACAGAGGGGTTCTGCTCCTGCTCCACCCTCCACCCTCCACCCTCCACCTCACCCCACGGAGCTCCTTAGAGGACTGGCTGCCACCTCAGGTAGTAATAACATTTGCAATTTTAGACGTGTCAGCCGAGTTTCACCAGGTAGTGTGAGAGAGCATGAATGCTAATGCCTCCATTTGGGGATTATGTTAATACACTATCCTGAATTGACATTTTAAAAATTGCATATTTTAATTGGCTACCTCTTCCATCTCAGGTCCAGGATTGCATAGTTTTTGGTGAGTGGGTTGGTGGAAGTTGTTAGAAAGATGCCCTTGGCTGGGTTGAAAGGAGCACTGGCCTGGGACTCAGAGTCACTGGATCCACTCCCCAGGTGTGTGACCTTGGACAGGTCACATCTCATGCTTGGGCCTACTTCCCTCATCTGGAATATGAGATGGTAGCACTTGACAATTCTTAAGGCTCCTTCAGGTTCTCACCTCCCAAGACTCTTAGATTGCCAGTGTCTGCAGAGCTTTTGCTCTTCTCCCTATCATCTTTTCCTGGATGCCAGGACCAGAGGCAATATCAGGTCTCTCCTGATTTGGGGACTATTTATACACTGGGGACACACTTTTTCCTGTCTACTGGTTAGCCACCTGGCTTTTACCTTCCAGACCTCAGCCTGAGTCCAACCCCTTCTTCCACTGGAGTTAAATAAGAATATTAACCAGTGTTAAGTAAGGATGGAGTTGTTTTGGGTCCCTTCCCCAGGTCCATCCTTTCTCTGGTGCCCAAAATAGTGTTTCTTGGGAAAATCCTCAAATCCATTCTGTCTTTGACTCTATGGCCAATGGATTGGTAAATATGATACTCTTTTTGCTCATCTAGTACCTAACTGGTGACTACTGGGGGCACACTGTGCTAGGTAGGCACAGTCCTCCTCGACTCCTTTCATTGATACTGTATTTCACCACTCCAGTGACGTGGGCAGGCTCCATCATCTTTTGCTTCGGCTACTGGAGTCTCCTTGGTTCCTTTCTAGTTTGTTGCTAACACTGCCAAAGCTCAATTCATTCCCTGTAGCCATTCCTCCTGCAGGTCCCGCAGACTGGCCCCTCGTCTTGAGGACTCAAGCCCAAATACCCTCACCATGGACCATGCCTTGAAGAGTACCTGCATGCCTCCTGTACCCAGAGAGATAAGACTACATGCTTGAACAAGTGCAAAGCTTGGAGGCAGGAAGACGTGACTGCTGGTCCTGGCCTTACCACTCCCTACTGTGTCCTCATGCTCTCTCTTTACTTTATGGAGACTCAGTTCTCATATGTATAAAATGGGACTAATAGGTCTTGCCCTGCCTACTTGCCAGGGTGGTAGCAGGAACCACAGGAAATGATGAAAGCACATATGTTTATAATGTGCTGTACATAGAAAGTGGATTATTGGGGTGTTTCTCTGGTTGCACCAGGGCCTCCTGAGGATGATTATAACATGAATGTTCCTAGGCCTGGCCCAGAGCTACTGAGCCAGACTCTTTCATCGTAAGGCCCAGTAATCTGGGTTTTAAATAAGCCTCTGTGGTGATTCTTATAAGTCCTGATGTTTTAGGATCTTGGCTTATTTTTATTATATCCCAAATCCCCAGATTGCACACACAACTCTGCCTCTAGCTACTTGTGCCTACCGAGCATGCTCTGAAGTGTTGCTACATGCTTTGTGTCTGAGCAGTTTCCCTCCCAGTTCCAACTCCAGGATATCTTTTGAGTACGTCCAAGAGGATCATGGTGTAGCGGACAAGGCAGAAGTGTTGGAATTAGCCCAGTGTTTAAATCCTGGCTCTGCTACTGATTAACAAGTGACTTTACATAGATTGCCTAACTCCCTGCATCTTCATTTTTCTCTCCATAATAGGGATTATAACGGTTATCTTGGGGTTGTGATTGGGATTACAGGGAATAAACTAATCTGAAAAGTAGCTGCCACATTAAACAGGCTCACGGACAACTAGTTCCCTCCACTCATGGGGTGGGAGACCTCCCTAGGTTTCTCTGAGGTGACTGTCACTTCACATGGCACATTTGAACCGAGACTCACAGAGGACTTGGTTTTGAGAACCTAGCAGAAGTGGCATGACTTTTGCTGAACTCAACCCCCTAGAGCCCAAGCTCTGTCCTGAGTGAGCCCCACTGCTCCCTGTGCAGGATGATTAAAGTTTAATTAGCAACTCTGTGTGACATGCATTATTAAAACCACGTTGGACTGGTTGTTAAATCCAGCCTGGGCTGCCCCCAGTAACCGGGGCTTCCCTGGGGTGTGTGTGCCAGTCTCCCAGGGGAAGAGCCAGAAGACATGTGTGGTGGCAGAGTGGGGATAGCCTGCACTCTGGATGGGGGCTGCAGATACAGTAGCCTCTAACAGAGCTCTGTGGTCGCAGATACTCTGCTGAGCTTGGTAATGGCTCTGAGTTGCAGTTTTTCATCTGCAAAGAAAGACAGCAACCTATTTCCCTGATTGGACTGGGGACTCCCCTAAGATGGAGATTTACCTCTCTCATCTCCAGCAAGGCTGTGCATCTGCTGTCAGCCTGGGACTCCCAATAGGGCAGGACTGTGCTTTCCTCAGTACATCAGTACGGATCCCAGTACATCTGACTAGGAGATTTCCTGGGCAGGACCATGTCTCTGCCATTGGACTGAGGACCCCCTCCCTGAGGGTTGGGGCTGTTTGCTGCCCTTTGTCCCAAAGGCTGTCTAGAACACCCCTTTTATTCCAGCCCCAAAGCTCCTGTTGCCCTGGGGGCTCTGCCCTTTGCTTTGTAAGCAGTAAAAACCAGAAGGCAACCAGCTTTCCTGTACAGGTTGTTGGCTTTTAAGTAAAGATAGTTAAAATAATTTATATCTTGCTCGCGGGAAAGCTAGAGAGAGGAAGGAGGGGTAGGTTTTCCTGGCAAGGAAAAGCAGCATAAAATGTCCTGCTAAATGCTCACTCAGCGGCCTCCATTCCTTCAAGTGCAGAGCAAACACTTGTGATTTAAGCTAAGCCCTGGGGATGGGTTAGCCCCAGAGCTGTGACTGTGGGTTTGACCCAAGCACTTCAGGGTTGAGTCAGGCTTCCCAGAAGACGGCGGGGGTGGGAGTGGGGAGAATAGAGAGCTGATGCTCAGGTGAGGAAAAGAGGGCTACGGTTGTACAGATGGTGGTAGCTCCCTGCAGATACAATTCCCATTACTTGGGCTTCAACTTTTGTTCAATGATTTCCATTCTGAGGTTTAGGGTGACAGCTGGATGAGGAGGTAAGGACTTTAGTGTCCCCCAGCTACTAAAGACCTGTGTTACTGTGGCTAGTTAACCACTCTCACTGAGCCTCAGTCTTTCCTGACCTTGAGGTTGTTAGCACCCTAGTATTCCAGAATCCTTACTCTAAACCTCTCTGTTAAGCAGCCCCCTAGCCTCCTGAGTTTTTTCCTACATAGTGTAATCATGCAGGGTGTTCATAAAACCTAGAAATGTGGGCAGCCCGGGTGACGCAGCGGTTTAGCGCTGCCTTCAGCCCAGGGGTGATCCTGGAGACCCGGGATCGAGTCACATGTCAGGCTCCCTGCATGGAGCCTGCTTCTCCCTCTGCCTGTGTCTCTGCCTCTCTCTGTGTCTCTCATGAATAAAACAATAAAATCTTAAAAAAAAAACCCCTGGAAATGTCAGCAAAGCCATCTTCAGTTCATTAAAAAACCAAAATAGTATATTTCCAGACCTTCTTGGCATATATCTGAGTGTGTAAGATTATTTGAGAAATATCTGTCTCCTCTGTTGGACCTTAAACCTCATGAGGGCAAAAACCAGGCATTTGTCTGCTGTTGGCTCTTCAGCATCCTGCACAGTGCCTGGTGTGTACTGAGGGCTCAGTACATACCAGTGAAAGGAACTGATGAATAAGTGAATGGCAAGGCTTATCTTGGGAGCGGGGAGGGCAATGAAGTAAAGTGAGGACTCCGAAAGTAAGCTTTGAGAAAGCATGCTCAGGTGTTTGGGACACCTAGCTCATTAGCTGGGCTCTCCATGGTGTCTGGAGGTAGCATTTCCAACCAGACAACTGGGCTGTGATAAAAAGAGATGAAGATAGGGAGTTAAGAGCCAGCATGCAGAGATGAATCCACTCATCACTCAGCCTCTTCTGAATATTTATAGATCCATTCTCTGTCTTCAAAGGATAGCCGCATCCTTTGATAAAGAATTAGACTCCTGCCTGAAGAGTTTGGACTCACAACAGGTCAGTGTATGCCCAGCCTGGAGTACTCAAAGAGAAAGAGCAGCATCTCTTGCAGTCTTTGTATATGTTGCTTTCTGTGTCTGGAATGATCAACTCCTCCTGAGTCCAACTGGCTCCATCTTGCAAGATGGCTCCATCTTTCAAGATTCAGTTCAATGACCATACCTCTATTTAGGTAGAATTGACCACTTCCTCCAATGGGACTCACTGGAAAAATAGATATTATGTTATCGTGGGTCTTAATGTACTAACAATAAATCATTTATTAGGTATTCATCTATGTTTCCAGATTTGGGTTGGACCAAGGATGTGCTAAGGTTTCTTGCAGTCCCTGAGGCTATGAATCACCTATTTTGAATAGTATTAATTTCATGATGAAGAGTAATTATTATACTTTTTAAAACATTTAAAATATAATTTAAAGAATACAATTTATTGAAAACCCATGGTGTGCCAGGCACCATAATGATTGTTTTTGCTTTTCAGATATTTTCCCTACTCCTCCAAATAGCCCAGTGAGGAGAACTATTTTTATCCCCTGTTTGGAAGAACAGAGAATAGTCAGAATGATCAAACAACCTGCCCAAGGTCACAGAGCCAGTTAAAAGTTGAGTGTCCTCCAGACTGTTGGTCTCTATAGACAGTCTGTATCTTTATACTAGTCTACATGACCTAATCTTTTACCAATTGCCTAGCAACACAGAAAATAGTTTCCATAGTAACAATAGTAAAATCAGTGTTGGTGTTTGATAATCTGATTTTTAAAAAACCCACTTAAACTCTAAACTATATTCCACATCTGGGAACATATATAAAGGAAGCAGTTCTGACTGTGAAGATTTATGCATTAAGAAATATACTGGAGCACTATTTATAATCTTTAAAAAGTAGCAAAAGGGATCCCTGGGTGGCGCAGCAGTTTGGTGCCTGCCTTTGGCCCAGGGCGCTATCCTGGAGACCCGGGATCGAATCCCACGTCAGGCTCCCGGTGCATGGAGCCTGCTTCTCCCTCTGCCTATGTCTCTGCATCTCTCTTTCTCTCTGTGACTATCATAAATAAATAAAAAAATTAAAAAAAATAAAAAGTAGCAAAAACGAAATGTCCAACAAGAAGAGAATAGTTAAATGTGGTGTGGTGCTGTCATTCAGTGTAATATATGTGGTTTGTTGTAATATGATTCTACTTGATGCCCACCACTTTCTGTGTCTAGGAACTGTTCCCATTTCCTTGGAACTGATAACCCCCGGGGAGCAGTTGTTTTATGTGACTCTGGTCTCTTGGTCCAGGTGGTTGATCCCAGGTGGGCACCTGACTCAAACTGGGACAACCAGTTCCTCTCCTAGATTTTTTTAAGAACAAGTTTAGATAGAACTCAGTTTCTCTTTGGGAACATGGACTGTATAGTAACATCAGGCATACTGATTGGTGGCCCTATCCTCCTTCTGTGGACCAACGGCTAAAGAGGGCATAAAAGAAACAGAGAGAATGGAGGATGAGGAAGGGGAAGAAAAGAAGAAGGAGAAGGAGGTGAAGAAGGAAGAAGAGGAGAGGGAGAAAAGAAGGAGGAGGCGGAGACTCTATAGACTGTCTGTAGAGACCAACAGTCTCTAGGCCCCAGTGCTCCTGAAAGCTGGGCCCTGGGCCACCCAACGATGTGGGCATCTGCCTGGATATAAAGTGGTGGCCTTCGAACATGTACTGAGACTACTACCTTCCCAGAAAAGTAGCCCTCCTGAAGATATTATGGAAGAGCCTGACAAGTATAGGATGTATCGGATTAGAGGCATTTCTCCTCATGTTCATTAGCTGGGAAGCTCCCTGCGAACAGTGTTGTCTGCTGATCATCTCCGTATTCCCAGGGCTATTACTGGGCCTGATACAGGGTAGGTGCCAGGTCAGTGCTTGTTCGCTGTTGGGAGGCAAACTGGCTGCATTTCAGCGCCCTTTTCACTTGATATATGGGGTTACTATTTACATATAATCTCTTGGTTCTAACCCTCGGTCCCAAAACTTCAGTTTTCTTCTCTGATAATGGGGCCCAGACACTGCAAACTACATTCTCCAGGCTCCCCTGGCCAGAAGATAGGGAAGTCTGCATGGCCTCGTAGGGGACTGGAGGCTAGAGAATGGAGAAGGGACTACCAGCTTTGAGTTCAAGCATCCCTCAAGCATCAGAGAACACACTTCTCTCCAGGGTCTGTTGCCATACTCAGCAACAGTGCCATTCCAGCCATGCTGAGTACCTGTCCCCAGCTGCCACCCCCTTCTGTGGCCTGAGCAACCATCAGACTGTGCATCATCGGCTGCTTAGCACCTGCCCTGCAACAACCCCTGACTAGATTCTGGGGACATTTCTTTCCTTTCCTTCCCCAATCCTAGAAGGTGGTAATTGCTTCTTGCAGTTACTAATCTCTGGGTTACCTTAGCACCTCGCATTGGCTTCTTCAGCCTTCCGACATATGTGCCACAAAATCCCCAGATGACATGCCCTTTCTTTGAAATCCCTTGCCTATTTCTGTATTCCTGACAATATGTTACTTATTTAAATTCTTGGAATCTCAATTTTTTTTTCATCTATAAAAATGGAGTGATAGTCCTTAACCCATGAAGAAGTTGGGAGGATTTGATGAAATCCTGACAGTAAAGTGCCTGGCCCAGAGTAGGTACTGATAAACACCGGTTACTCTCTTCACCCTGTGACTGAAGCAGCCAGCTCCTGTATGCAGGAGGCTCCTCCTTGTGCCGATTTGCCAAGAGATTGGCCTCCAGGAACCATGTACTGTGTTAGAATCAGGCCCAGTGGAGCCCCGCAGCCAGCCTGGAGGTCTGGCCCAGGCTTTCGTCACAGCTGGTACAGATCCACAGGCAGGTAGACGCAAAAATGTTCAGAACGGTATTTTCAAAACCTTTCCTCTTCTTAATATCCCCTATCTCAGTCACTTCAGCAGATTCTAATTTGGTCTCAAAATATCCTTCAGTGGCCTCAGGCAAGTGCTGTGTGTCATGACATAGATGGGTACAGGGAGTTCAGCTTCCGTCCTGCTTTCTCTGAGTCAATGACAAATCCCTGGAAGTCACTGGAGTGAGGAAGAAGGAAAAGCTACCCTCATCTGATGGCAGAATGAATGACTGAGTGAACCCCTGAGTGCTGTGTTTGAAACTTTGAAAACATTATCTGTCATTTAATCCTCACAAGAACTGATGAGATGGGAGGGATTATATCCTTATTACAGATAAGGAACTTGATTCTTGGAAGGGCCAGGGTTAGGGAGGGGCCCATGTCCTCTGATCCAGGGGTTTGAAGCCCTACCTGGCCATCTGAGATCCATCAGAAGGAGGGTGAGATCTGCCTTCTGGGTCCTCCCTGTGGACACCTGACTCAGTTGCCCATTATAAAAAATTGGGTAACAAGTGGGCTCTGGATTTGGAATGTATGACATGGAGATCCCATTTTCCAGACACCAAGCTGGTTGAGACCCCCTAGTGGGAATTAGGGTAAAGCAAGAAAGTTTCATGCAGGTTAGGTGGACAAGGATGCTGTGGCCAGCCTCTGCCTCCAGCTCTGGGAGGGAACTTTAGTGCCAGTCAAGAAGACTGTGTCCCACCTGTGCCCTTCACCTGCTGGACCTTGGCTCCTGGCTGGCTGGATTCCAAAGAGCAGCTAAGGGTGGACTGGGAGGAAGGAAGGTGGTAGAAGCATCTTAAAGGATCCAGAAGTCTACATGATAAATGCCAGAGGCTCAAGGCTATGTGTTTGGGACTCTTGTCATTTCAGTCAATCTCAGAGGAGGAACCAAGCAGAAAGCAAACCAAACTTGGGGGGACTGTAAGTTCTGATGTCCACCAACAGGTCCAGTCAAGTCCTGCTTTTACTGCTACTGTCTCTGTTTTGCTTCTTGACTTCTCTTACAGAGCCCCACTCCCTACTCTGAAAATGTGCTTGCTTATGTTTATCCCACATTTGAAGTATGCTTTGCTAACTTCTCAAGTCTGGAGCAGGTTAGATTGATAGGAGAATATTGCAGGGGTAGAGTATATGGGAGGAATGTGACTATTTTTTATCATTGTAGACAATTCAGGAGACTTAAATATTTTTGAACATATAAGTGAACAGTAAAAATTACCAAAAAAGCACAAATTAAAAAGCAAATAAGAGGAGAGAGAGAAGCTTGTGGAAGCCAACAGTTGAGGTGAGTTGGTAAATTGCACATGAACTGTGAATCCAGATCTGGATTTCCTGGTAACTGCATCTGAAAAGAGAAACCATTTTCATGGTTTGATAAAAGACATTGTACAGGTCCAGCAGGTGTTTATATCTAGAAGGACAGGTTGGCTGATGATGTCTTGCTGAATAGAAACAATTGCAACTTTGATAACACTAATATACACCTCTGCTTGGGCCAGAGGACCTGTTGTTCCCTAACAAGTTTTCAATTCACTGTCATTTTTTTATATTTAATGAGACACAGCAGGATTGTCCTGGAGAAATTGTGGTATAGAGGAAAAGTAATCTTTCTCTTGTTTCCATCATAGGTTTTAACTGAAGAAGGAGTTGCTAATGATTTTTCTAATGAGCAAAAATGACCCCACGCTTCAGTGAGATCCAAGGCCAGTGTAATAGGACTCAGCTGGCATACAGGGGAAGGAAGGGGACTCATATTTACTGAGCATGGTTCATCTATCATCACTTTCAAATGCTCACAAGACTGTGGACCAAATCAGGCTCTGACTCAAAGGTGTTCCTCTCCCAGTTGGAACTACCTGCCCTGGCATTGGTTTAATGATAAATTGGGCGATCAGGGGTGCCGAGCCCTGTATATTCACTTGGAATCCTGCAATGCCAAGTTAGGGGACTTTGGAGGTGAAGGATTCTATTTCTCTCTACTGAACAGTTGGGGAAACTGAGGTCTAGAATGGGGACAGAGACGGAAGAAGATCTATGCCTCCTTAGTTGACTCAAGTCAACAAAAAAAACAAGCATAAGTGAAATGTGAAGTGGTGAAAACAATTGTTTAGTATGGCCACAGCTTATAAGGTACTTTCACACCTGGATCCCATTTCCCCCTGCCCCATAGCCCTGTGAGGGTGGCAGGGCGTTACCTAGACCTTTGTAGGGAATGTCAGACTATAAAAGGACATGTGGACACATGCCACACACTATGTTACTCAGGACAGGGATGATGAAACCCATTCCACAGGTCACTTGGGGTTCTGAAGGAAGAAGCAGATTGCCCAAGGTTTTTGGGAAGTGGTAGAGCTAGGACTTAAACCAAAGTCACCTGACCTCACATGTAGGTCTTATTCAAATCTTGTTATCCCTAAGATTTTATTTATTTATTTATTTGAGAAAGAGAGAAAGAGAGAGAGGGAGCGAGCACACACGTGAGCAGAGGAAGGGACTAAGGGGGAGGGGGAAGGACAAGCAGACTCTCCATTGAGCACAGAGCCCAATGTTCGGCTTGATCCCACAACCCTGAGATCAAGACCTGAGCTGAGATCCAGAGTTGGCTGCTCAACTGACTTAATCACCCAGGTGCCCTGGTCTTGTTCAGCCTTACCATGCTGTTCTCCACATATGTCCTGGGGTGAACTGGAGGAAGAACACTCATGTACCAACACCCCATTTACAAAGTGCATAGTGATTAAGATAGTAGGGTCTGAGACTAGACTGCCTGGTTCTGAGGCCAGTTCTGTGCTTCCAGGACTGTGCCCTTTATTTAAGCTTCCTGTGCCTCTGTTTTCTTATCTGTAAAATGGAGTTAATAAGAGCACCTTCCTTATTACTTAACTGTGTGAATTTTTTAAAAAAGATTCTGTTAAAAAAAAGATTTTATTTATTTATTCGTGAGGGACAGAGAAAGAGAGAGAGGCAGAGACACAGGGAGAGGTAGAGGGAGCAGCAGGCTCCACGCAAGGAGCCCGATGTGGGACTCAGTCGCGGGACTCCAGGATCACACCCTAAGCCAAAGACAGAGGCTCAACCGCTGAGCCACCCAGGCATCCCAACTGTGTGAATTAAACAACCATGTCAGAAAGCATTCAGATCAATGTCCTACTTGGCCCTCAGTAAATACATGACCTGAGCTGAAATCAAGAGTAGGATGCTTAACTGACTGAGCCGCTCAGGCACCCCAACTATGCTATTAGTTTTTTAAATATAACTTTTGGTCATTACAAAAGTATGATATTCTAAGGGTGAATCATAATTTATGTACCCATTGCATAATGTTTCTGTGGTTGGTTAATGTCTTGGTTAATGAATATTCATTCATGATTGAAGAGCCTATATACCTGGTCTGCTGCTTCCCTGACATAGCACGGTAGGTGCTTAATTCATATTTGGGTGAAAGAAAACTAATGTTTTGATGGGCACTTTCAGAGAATTTCTATCAATTTACCATCCTGCACTCATTGTATGCATGTTTTCCCCTTCTAACCCCACCAGCATTTGATTTAAAAGTTAAAAAAAAAGTTTGCCAGTTTGCTAAGTAAAATGTGGGTTTCACTGTTTTAATTCTTTATTTGATTACTAGTGAGGATGAAAGTTGATTCATACACTAGTTAGCTGTTTGCATCCTCCCTCTTCCCTTTCTTCCTGTCTTCTTTCCCTCTTTTCGTCTTTTTGAAAAGAACTGTTTTTGAAGGAATGGACACCAGGCCAACAATCCTGATATGTTTCCCCAGGACACCTTCCCATTTCCGGATGACCTATGAGATTCATGAGATGGAATTGTGTGCTCGCTAATTATTTTAAGGTAATTGCATTAATAATTTCAGGTATTTGTTAATTTTAAGATTCACTGATTCACTACTTCATTAATGCTATACTCTGCCAGGGCTCAGGTATTTGTGAATTTCTCACCTCAAGTTTAGGGAGTTGGTAATTGACACATGGCTTTCCTGACATTTCACCTTCATATTGCCATTTTGTTTTCCTGTAATTCCATGTACACCTTTTTAAAGTTTAATGACAGTTTAGGAGGAAACTTCATCTAAGGCATTTGCATCTGGTTAATTGCTGAGAAGAGACAACAATGGAAGAAAAATGGGTTTTATTTCTTATCATGACATCAGATTCCCTCCCACCCACCTGCCGAGCGCAGGTGCATATTTCTTTGGCACGTATGGTTCACCCGCTGCTCAGGAAATCACAGAGACATTCACAGAACATTCCAGAACTAGAGGATCATGATCCTTTGCTTCCTGGTGAATGTCTAACTCCTCTTAGAAAGACATAGTTCATTTCTTCTTGGAACATCTTTGAAAACCCAAGCCTCATATCTACCTATAACCAATCATTGCATGATCATATCACTGATGAACGAGAAATTCTTTCTTTAATCAGAGTGAAGTCATTCCTGCCTCAATTTCTGCCACTTATTTATATATGACCTTGGAAAGCCCTCTCATTGTGGCTTTCTCATTTCCAGAATCATGGTCCTTGAGTAATGACTCTGTCAAGTCATAATTCTAAAGTCCACAATGTAAGTAAAGTGCTTCACTTGAGGGTTGCTTGATAAATGTTTTCCCTTTCTGTAGTGCCTTTGGTTTCAACAATAGTGGTAGAGGGAAACCAACATCACTAAAGGTCTACACTAAATGTCATGTCATCTGGGGGTTTTCAGATTTGACGATGCACTTGCACTTCCTGTGGCCCAGTGGAGAGCTACTAGGTTATAGTAGGCATGGTTTAGGGGAGTGGGTTGCAGGAAACAGGTCATTGACACTAAATGCTTAAGAGTGTTTTAGCGGTTCATGAGCACTTCAGAGGTGAATGAGATCCCAGCCGACTGAGGTCCTGGAGAAGTCTTCAAGGAGGAGGCAGCTCTGTGTTTGGTCTCAAAGGATGAGAAGATTCAGAAAAACAGTGAAGTGAGGCAAGAAGAGGGGAGACATACCAACAAAGGCAGAGATGTGGGAGTGAGCAAGGAGGATTGAGTGAAGAGGTCTGCACGGGGAGGTGGGAGATAGAGTGCTGGAGGGGAGGTTGATACATAGATCATGGAGGTTTCCAGGCTTCTGCAGGGCTGATTCAGCTACTCTTAACCATCTCACTTCCAGAGGCAGCCCCATCAAGTGACTCACCCCTGTCAGCCCCTCAGGCCCCAGTGAGGCTAGCTCTGAAAGGCCATTTAGTTCTGAGCACCTGTGGGTTTGGCCGAGGCTCTTTCTTTTTTTTTTTTTTTTATAAATTAATTTTTATTGGTGTTCAATTTACCAACATACAGAATAACACCCAGTGCTCATCCCGTCAAGTGTCTTTCTGAGCCTATATCACAGTTTGATGTCTCTTCCCTTTCCTTCCCCTCCAATCACAAGTGTTGACCCCAGGGTTGTTCCCAGTAGACACTCTGCGTGCTAAACTCCATCTCAGGGTCTGCTTTCTAGGAAATAAGGGTGACTTGGGTTCCCAGTGTGCCCAATCTTGGGACTTTTAGTGCTAAAGCCAAGGTGGTCATGGATACACCAGGACTCCACATTAAACCCAGCCTCAGACAATGTCACCTGATATGCACATGCTTTCATGGTGATCAATAATAATTATTATTATTATACTATTTTTGTAAAGATTTTATTTATTTAAAAGAGACAGTAAGAGTGAGTGAGCACGAGTTGAGGAGGAGGGGCAGCGGGAGAGGAGAAGCAGACTCCTCTCTTAGCAGGGAGCCTGACACGGGGCTCAATCCCAGGACCCCGGAATCATGACCTAAGCCAAAGGCAGATGCTTAACTGATTAAACCACCCAGGTGCCTCAATAATTATTTTTTATTATTTTATTCTTTCAAAATCTGGGAAAGAGCAATGTGCCATTTCCCCCTTAGTTAATCCCAATAATCTCAAGACATTCTTATTATCTCTATGGGGAAACTGGGGCTCAGAGAGGTTAAGAAGCCTTTCTTAGGCTACACCATCTGTGAATAGCCATGTGGGATTCAATCTGAGGCCAGCTGAGCCCAACACCTGCACTCTACTCCCCACCCACCCCCCTATCCCCCAGCCCTCTTTGGTTTTAAGATGGATACCTTGGCTGTATGTTCCAAACATAGCTGTAGGTAACTGTGAATGCAGAAAGGAGTGCTTACAGAATCCCAAACATGCTTGGAACTTTTTGAAAGATAAAATCACCCTCTTTATTCACCACCTACCTCCCCATGCAGGCCTAGTTCTGAGCATCTGAACTCTCTGCTAATTAGTGTCACGTTAATTAAAAAATAAATCCCCTTTAATTTCATAACAGGTGGTTTGTGAGGCTGGAAGAGAACTTGAAACTTGTGTGCAATGATTGTGTGGCTTATTTGCATTTCTAATTGCTTTGGAGGACACGGAGGGCCAAGCTTCCCTGCTGTCTTTCACCTCCAAAGGCTGTGTTGAGCTGTTGGCGGCAGTGCTAGTGTCTTTTCTCCAAGTACCACCTGTGAGGATCGCAGCTCCAGCTGGAGTCCCAAGACTTCCCATCAACACAGACAGCCATAGGCTGTTGTCTGCATGCATTTGCAGTGAAAGAACTCTAACTCACCAAGGGCTGGCATCCCACCTTGAACCTGGCATTTGTTGGGTGCTCAATAAATGTTGGCCAACCATCGTGGGCAGTTCCCAAACTGATCCTCACCTCACTTCTCTGACCCAAGCACTAGGTGGGCACACTGAGGGCTGGTAGCTCTGGTCTCTGATGCAAGGAGTCTCAAATCTGCCCCACAGCTGTGTCTCTGAGAAGTTGTCCATAAACCAAACTTCTGCATACAGAATCCACTTCCCTCTGACTTCCGAATCATGGTGGATATGTGCTTTATTTGTTGGAGTCTTCCTAATACTTGAAGATAGAAATTTCTCTCACCATTTCTGCCTCCCCAAGTCTTTCTGTAAAGGAGTTAACAACATACAGAAGAAAACTTAAATGTATTATAAAATTTCCTACTTAAGGCCCCAACATAATGTGATGTAAAGACCTCAGGCTTTGGAGTCAGACCTCTCAGGGTTTAAATCCTGGCTCTACCATGTAGGAGCTGAAAGACCCTGGAGAGAATAAAGGGGAAAGGAGAGAAAATTAGTGGGAAATATCAGAGAGGGAGCCAGAATATGAGAGATTCCTAACTCTGGGAAACGAACAAGGGGTGGTGGAAAGGGAGGTGGGCGGGGGGTGGGGGTGACTGGGTGACGGGCACTGAGGGGGCACTTGACGGGATGAGCACTGGGTGTTATGCTATATGTTGGCAAATTGAACTCCAATAAAAAAAAAATGAAAGGCCCTGGAGAAATCACTTAACTTCTCTGGGGCTCAGAGTTTCTTTTTTAATCTGTGAAATGGGACAAAATCATAACTTGTTTCAGTGTTTTGCAATATTGACTATATTTTGGAATCATCTGGGGTTTTTTTAAAAATGATCAGTTCTTGAACTGCACTTATAACTGAGTAAATCAGACGGGTGAGGGTAGCGGCTTGGGCATCTGAATTTTGAAAAAGCTACCTGGGTGATTCTCATGTGCAGCCAGGGCTTCCCACCACCTGAGCCCCTTAGCAAATGCTGATTCCATCTCTCCCCTTCCTAGAACTGGGGAACAGTGCCTTACTACCATGGGTCTGAGGTGAGCTGGTGGCCCAGGCAGTTTACTGAGTCTGAGACCCATCTCTGGAGGGCAAGACATACTCAAGCACTGTGCTAGCTCTTGAGGTGGGGCCTCGTCAAGGCAAGAAGCCAGGAGTCCCACCCTACTGATCTACCTTTACAACATATGAAGAGTCTAAGAAGGTTGCCACCTGTTTGCAGTCGTGATGGTCTGAGCACCCCCTCTCTCATCTAGGAGGTGGACTCGTCTCCTGGCCTTCACCGTGGACCGTGCTGTGTATTTGCCACACCGCAGATGGATGCTCTCCACTGGCTTCCATCTCACTATGGGTCAGCACCAATGTCTCCACCGTGGCCTACACTGCTCCGCACAGTCTCACCCTCTTGTGCCCTCTCAGATCTCATCTCTAGCTTCTCTCTGCTCACCCTGATTTGCTTTGCTTTGCCCCCAAAACTCTCCAAGCACGGTGTTATCTCAGGCTTCTGGGCTTGCCGTTCCCTCCGCCCAGAGTGTTTTTCCCCCAGGGTCCCCGTGGCTTGCTCCTTTCCTGCCTTCAAGGCTTTGCTCGAATGTCACCCTGTTTAAAATTGAAATAAACTTACTGGGACACTCTCCTCTTTCCTGTTTTATATTTCACCATAACACTCATCACCATCTGGTATGTCGCTGGTATCAAAGTACTGATTTGTTTACTGTCTGTCTTCTGTGACTAGATTTTCACCTGTTTTGTTCACTGCTCCATCCCTGAGGCTGAGAATAATAGCATGTAGGAGATGCTCAGTAAATACTTGTTGATTGAATGAATGAATGGATGAATCCAGCCATCGCTCCTGGGAAAGGGGTGATGTCCTCAGAGCAGTGGCTAGTGAAAAGACTGGGGGACCATGATAGGGATGGGGGTGCCCCAGCTGCCTGCTGGATTTCCTTCACGTGGTTGGAGTCAAAGGGGGCATATGCATAACTTCAGGACATGTGGTCCCACCCTGAGGAGCACCCTGTTTAAGGAACTCAGCTGGCTTGCTGTCCTGTTCTGTCCACTGGGCTGTCAACCCTCAGCTCTGGGTTTACCTGTACCCCTGTACCTTGCCCTGTCCCCACTTTGCTGCATCATCATTATCAGCATCACCAGAATGAACAGCTATCAGGGCCTTGCCAAGGACTGGATGCTGTGCAAGCCTAGTACACACCCCTATGTCATTGAAACCTTACACCAACTCCCCAGCATAGGTACTGCTGTTATCCCTGTTTTGTGCATGAAGAAACTGAGGCTCAGAAGAGCTGAGTAACTGGTCAAGATCAGTGGGTGATGAAGACAGCGTTCCTGCAACCTGAGGCGATCTGAAACCATTCCTGCCTCTTCTTCTCACTGTGTTTCTGTCTCAGGTTTCATGGTCTGGGATACTGCCAGCTCTTACTTTCTTCTCTGCGTGAGGCCTTCTTCTGTACGCTCTCCCCAAGGTCTGCTTGGTTTGTCCAGAGCCTTGGGTATAGGGCAGGTTTTCTCAACCTTGGCACGGTTGGGCTGGATGTTTGGGGCTGGGTAGTTCTTTGTTATGGGGGCTATCCTGTGGATAGGAGGATGTGTAGCAGCACCCTTGTCTTCTACTCACTAAGTACCAGTAGCAACTTCCTGTCCCCGAGTGGTGACAACAAAGAAAGCCTTCGGATGTTGCCGATTACCCCTTGTGGGGGCAAAACCACCCTCTGTTGAAAAACACTGCTCTATACACAAAGATAAACTCAAAATGGATGAAAGATTTAAATGTGAGACAAGACTCCATCAAAATCCTAGAGGAGAACACAGGCAACACCCTTTTTGAACTTGGCCACAGTAACTTCTTGCAAGATACATCCACGAAAACAAAAGAAACAAAAGCAAAAATGAACTATTGGGACTTCATCAAGATAAGAAGCTTTTGCACAGCAAAGGATACAGTCAACAAAACTCAAAGACAACCTACAGAATGGGAGAAGATATTTGCAAATAACATATCAGATAAAGGGCTAGTTTCCAAAATCTATAAAGAACTTATTAAACTCAACACCAAAGAAACAAACAATCCAATCATGAAATGGGCAAAAGACATGAAGAGAAATCTCACAGAGGAAGACATAGACATGGCCAACATGCACATGAGAAAATGCTCTGCATCACTTGCCATCAGGGAAATACAAATCAAAACCACAATGAGATACCACCTCACACCAGTGAGAATGGGGAAAATTAACAAGGCAGGAAACAACAAATGTTGGAGAGGATGCGGAGAAAAGGGAACCCTCTTACACTGTTGGTGGGAATGTGAACTGGTGCAGCCACTCTGGAAAACTGTGTGGAGGTTCCTCAAAGAATTAAAAATAGACCTGCCCTACGACCCAGCAATTGCACTGTTAGGGATTTACCCCGAAGATTCAGATGCAATGAAACGCCGGGGCACCTGCACCCCGATGTTTCTAGCAGCCATGTCCACAATAGCCAAACTGTGGAAGGAGCCTCGGTGCCCATCGAAAGATGAATGGATAAAGAAGATGTGGTTTATGTATACAATGGAATATTACTCAGCCATTAGAAACGACAAATACCCACCATTTGCTTCAACGTGGATGGAACTGGAGGGTATTATGCTGAGTGAAGTAAGTCAATCGGAGAAGGACAAACAGTGTATGTTCTCACTCATTTGGGGAATATGAATAATAGTGAAGGGGAATATAAGGGAAGGGAGAAGAAATGTGTGGGAGATATCAGAAAGGGACACAGAACATAAAGACTTCTAACTCTGGGAAATGAACTAGGGGTGGTGGAAGGGGAGGAGGGCGGGGGGTGGGGGTGAATGGGTGACGGGCACGGAGGGGGACACTTGACGGGATGAGCACTGGGTGTTATTCTGTATGTTGGTAAATTGAACACCAATAAAAATTAATTTATAAAAAAAAAAAATAAATAAATAAATAAATAAATAAGCAACTATTAAAAGAAGCAACAACAAAAAAAAAAAAAAAAAAAAAAAAAAAAAAAAAAAAACACTGCTCTAGAGAGTGAGCAGTGGATGAACCAGGAAGCCTGTGGAGCATCACCTGCTGGCAGGGCCATGGTCTATGGGTCACTACAAGCTCCTAGGATCTTCCTGTGGGCTCAGAACTAATCCAGTAATACAAGTCCTCTCTTGGTTATTTTGGGTGAATGACCGGCATTGTCAAAGCAGTTCACTTGTATCTCTTGCTGGGCTTACTTCTCAGAGGTCCATTAAATGCAGTATAGTCCAGCAGCTTTGGGGACAGATGGTCTGGATTCGAAACCAAATTCCACCTCTTGTTTGGCATTGCCCCGTCTCTCTGCACCTCATTTGTAAAGTGGGAACAATCCTTGCGCCTAGCTCATAGGGCTTGGGGATTCCCTGAAAAGAAGTCTGCAGGAAGCTCAGCTAGTAGTTAATAAAGGGCAGCTCTTGTCACTAAGTGAGCAGGAGGGAGTTATGGAACACTGGTATTTGCAAGTGAAAATGCCCCTAAAGTCTGATGCCAACCCACGCGGGTGGCCCTCCTGAGCTCCCACTGGATCTGGGTCCTGCAGTAGGAGGGGAGGGGTAATGTTCTCAATGGCTCTCCATTGAGAACATTGGCAGTGTCGTGTTGAACTGGTGGTGCTTTTCAGTTGCCACCATTCTTGTTTTTTAATTATAAATTACCATTTGTTTAGTTTCATCATTACCAATTTAGTTTGTTGTGGGTTGTTTGCTTAACAGCAGTAATTTGGGCTTATGCTTTTTCAATGGCTGAGCTTCAAGGCACGTGTGCATTGCACTTCAACTATGAGTCATCTACCTCATTCCTGAAGCAAATCTGTTTCTAGTCTTTCCCCCAAATAGCTTGCACTGCAACACTTTCAAATTATCTGTGAGTTCCCTTCCCACTGGAACATGAGAACAGATGGGGCAGGAGGCTGTGTGTCCTTTTACCTTGTGTAGGTGGGCTAGTCCAAAAGGATGAGAGACACTGTTCTAGATAGATCTTCCCTTTTCCTCTTGTTCTATAGATGATGGAAACTGAGGCCCACAGAGGTGAAGGGTCGGAGGTCATACCTAGTCACTAAAATCTAGTTTTCTCAATTACTTATACCAGGCTTCTTCTGCTCACCACTCACCTGCATAGGCCAGGACTCCTTTTTCATGAGGACTTTGGGTCCCCCACAAAGGTGGCTTGAAATTGCCCACCATGAGGTTGGGGGCTCCTCCTGGATCTTCCAATATGGAGCTGATGAGTAGTTGATTGTTGCAGTGCACAAGTATTGGGTCTCTGGGATCAGACTACTCTCTAGCTGTGTGACTTGGACAAGTGATTTAATCTTCCTGTGCCTCAGTTTCCTCATTTGTACACTGAGGATAGTGAAAGCACAAACCACCTAAGTTTGAAAGAATTCAATCAGACAATTCCTGTAAGGTACCTAGCACAGTGCCTGGCACAGAAAAAGCTCAGTGGATGATGAGCACTGTTCAGATGTCCAAAGCTGATTCTCATTTCCATCTGGAGCCTCTCAAGAGAAAGAAAAATTTGCAAAGCTTCCAAGTTTATAAAGTAATTGCCTTTGCAGTGTCCCATTTGGTCCTTAAAATGACCCAGGGCAAAGACTATTCTCCCCATTTAATAGATAGGAAAACTGCACCCCAGAGATGTGGAGACTCAAATCCTGGGGGGCTTTCTAACCAGATCCCCTCTGCCCCTGTCCTGTCTGTATTCAGGTCCTGCCACCACACACTTTCTCTTACACATGCCACTCTGCAGTGGGACAGCCCAAAGCTGCTGTCCACACCTTTCTAGGTCACTTGGAGATCATTCTCCCCTCATTCTGCGTGGGTAGAGCCCGTCTCCCAACTAGATGCATGTGACCTTAGCAGAAATAGCAGATTGTTGTTTCTTTCTTTTAAACACATCCAAGAGAGGGTGGCAAAAAGCGGGAACAACCCTCTGATAGGTCCCATCTGCCTGATGGGAAGGGGGCTGGGAGAGGGTTTGGGGGCGGGGTGGGGGTGAGCAGAGGGGCTGACAGATTGAATACAGACTGCGAGCTTCCCCTGAGGACTGTGAGCTGCGAGCCCCGCTCGTCTGGTGGGTGGGGAGAGGCCCGCAGGCATCTCTGTAGCCCGGGTCCCAGCTCAGCAAACGTGTGCAGAACGAACAAATCGGGGGCAAGGTCAGGAAACACCTTCCTCTGAAAATGTAGCTAATAAAAAAGACATAAAGGAGGGGAGATTAAGCCAGCACAGCAGAGACCCAGGCTAGGGGACAGCTTGTAGCTGGGCTGCTGCAGAATCTCATCACATCCCAGTATGCAGTTACCACGGGAGAAGTAGTAACGTCTATTGTTACAGTAGGAGACAGGGTTTGCTCCGGAGTGAAGGGAGCGGGATTGGGCCATCTCCTGCGCTTGAGGGAGGGCGGGGGAGCTGGCTGGCAGGAACCTCCCGGGCTTTGGGCTTTCCCGATGGAGAGGCGGAGAGGGCTCATGTTTACAGAGCACCTACTGTGTGGCAGGCATGGTGCCAGCATCCCGTCTCCCTGTGTGTGCTTCGGTCACTCTAACCTTCTAGTCCTCTGAAAACTAACCATTCCTCCCACGGGGCCTTTTTACCTGCTGGTCTTCCTGCTTCTTCTCCTTGCTTGCTTTTTGGCATAAATGTCTCCTTAACACCATTTAAATTTTAGCTTACAGTTTGCTTGAAGGGAAGAGAATTCTCCAAGCCTAGTTAAAGCCCCTTCTCCATAAAACATTTTATTTATTGGGACGCCTGGGTGGCTCCGTGGTTGTGCTTCTGCCTTTGGCTCAGGGCGTGATCCCGGGGTCCGGGGATGGAGCTGCCCATCGAGCTCCCCGCAGGAAACCTGTTTCTCTCTCTGCCAGTGCCTCTGCCTCTCTCTCTGTGTCTATCATGAATAAACAAATAAAATAAAAAAACCATTTTATTTATTTGGTTGCTTGTTATCTGCTTCCCACTACTAGAATGTAAGCTCCCAGAGGGTAGGGATTCTTTCAGCCGTGTTCCTGGCTGTGCCCGAGGACAGTGCCTGGCACATAGTAGGGACTCGGCAGATAGCTAGCTCCTCCCACCTGGAGCCAGGGTCCTTTCCCCACAGAGTTTTATGCAAACCTCACAAATCCCCTGGCAGGTGGTATAACTATTGAAGAAAGACGGAATCGGGGAGCATGAGGGTCTTGCTCCAGCTAGTAAGTGATGGAGTGAGGGTCTGAACTAGGTTTTTGATTTCCAAGCCATATCTTCTGATACACAACACCGCTTCCCTCGAGGAAAGACAGAGACTCAGATCAGCGTAATGGAATGATGCTAGCTGTCAGCATCCCTAGGTCCCTTCAGTTCCCAGCAAGCCACCTCTGGTTCTATCCTGGCTTTCTGAGGGGATGGTGCTGAGGGAAGAAGGTGCTGACCACCCAACAGGAATAGGTCACGTTGCCTGGTGGTTTTCTCTCCCAAGGAAAGTCAATCACCAGTATTTCTGTTTATCATTCAGTCTTTTGTGAGAGTTTGGCTACTGCGGGCCCTCACTTTGCCCCCGACCCACAGAGGCCGTTCACTCTAGGGTACTGATGCAACCAGCTCCTGATGGTGCTCGGTGGAGAAGAAAGTCACCCTGTGGAGTCCCGCAGTCACTTCATGAAGGCTGGGGTGGCTGCCACGTGCGATTCGGGGTGAGTGAGGCTCACTCAGATGACAGTTGCATCAGCCCAGCACCATCATAACGCAAATCCCCTTGCACGGGAATGCCTCCCCCATGCCATAGGGACAGCCCATTTCTTTCAGGTGATATCAGATGGAACAAAATTCCTAGACAAGCAGAGGACGTGGATGTCATCTAGAAATGGGCTGTGGTAATTGTTTGCCTAGCTTCGTGCCCCTCATAGCCCATGGCTGTCTATGAGAGCTCTGGGTCCACCCTTACCCATAGGCCGAGCCCTAAGCTGAGCTCCGGAACAAGCCTGTCTCCCTCACCTCCAGCTCTGACTGGAAGTCCCCCATTCTAGTTAGTCGTTGGACAAAACTGTCTGATACACTTGGACTCTGTCTGCCACTCGGACTCAGCTCTGGGGATTAAAGAGGCAAATAAGACCCAGTCCTGCCTCCAGAGAGCTCAGTCCAGTGGGGCGGGAGTGAGGAGTGGGTTAGAGCATGAAGACAGCCCTGGAGAGACATCTGATATGAGGGAGACCAGAGACCGCAGATCACGGAGGGGGGTGTCTGGATCTCAGAGGAGGCTCTTGAGCAGCCTCCACGGACAAGGAGCAGAGACATGACCCCCTGGGTGGAGAGAGACCAAATCCCAGTTTCATCCGGAGCCTGTGTCCTGCCTGTTAACTTCCGTCCAAGAGGTGGTCTCACTTCCTGCAGACCGACTTCTCAGACCCACTTCTCAGTCTCTGTGGGCCTGGTGCTCCCTACGCTGGCTTGCAGGGCATGCTCCACCCCCTTCTGCAGGCAGGGACACTCCCATTTGCCTCTGTTTGACCTTCTTGAGGGGTTCATTCACCAGATGTCATCTACCTACTGTTGCCACCAGGTGTAAAGCACCAAGCGATTTCCACATGCCATCCCATTTGCTCATTCTTTCACTCACTCATGCATTTATTTGGCATGTATTTACTGCACACCTACTAGGTCCTGGGGATTTCTCCAGGCCTGGGAGACACAGCTTTGAACCAAACAGACTTGAGCCTGTGGAGCTCACATCCTGTGGGAGTAGACAATCAATGAAGAAGTGAGCAAAATATAGAACACATCAGAGGATGTTCAATGCTGTGGGAAAGGCAGTGCTAAGGCACGGATGCCAGGGCTGGTGGTATTCTTAGGTTGGTGGTCACGATGACCTCACTCCCAGATCAGTAAAGATCTAAAGGGGGTGAAGGAGCAACCCATGCAAATGTTTGGGGAAAAGCGTCAGGTGGAGGGAACAGCAAGGCAAAAGCCTCAGGTGAAAGGATCCTTGGATTTTCAACTACCGTCAACCTTCCTTTATACATAGGTTGAGGAAACCAGGCTAAGGGCCTTGCCCTAAGTTATGTAACTGGAACCCGTGGGCGTGTGTTCTGCCCAAAGCCCACAGTGCCGCATCTTGCTGCAGCTCGTGCTCTCCTCATGCTGGGCCCCAAACTCCTGGCAGGCGTTTCCCCCTGCCTGGGGCCTGGCCCAGGTATGTCCAAGCCGGGGGGAGGGGGCGGGGGGTGTCCAGTCACCAGTCCCTTCCTTCTTCCTCCTGGCCTGCCCTGTGCTCCATGCTGAGGGCTGATACTGAGCTTGCCTCACTTTTGGCAGGATGGCACTTTCTATATTTAGGCAATTTATGAATCTTTCTGGGATTCTGATGAGTTGCTGTCTTCCTGGGCTCTCACTGGAATCGCTTTTCCCTGTGATTCAGCAGCTAATGTCCCCTGAGGTCTTTCCCTCGGGAGTTACTGCCAGGGGTAACTGGAGGAGGCATTACTGCCTCTCCTAGCCAACTGAGTTCCTTTTGGCGGAAATCTCAGGCAGGAATGGCGGTTGCATTGGAGGGAGGGTTAGAGAACTCATCAGGCTCTCTGGAACCAGCTGTCCCCCAGACCACACACACACACACACACACACACACACACACACACACATGCATGCACACACTTTTTGACTGTTGCAGGAGCTTGTCGAAGGTTCTGGAGCTTCCCAACAGCTGTGTCTTGTAATTGAGTCCTTTGGGGAATAATGATCCACCTGTCCAGAATCTCTTGGAATTAGGAACTGCTGGAAACCCTTGTGAATGACCTTCCAAGGCAGGGACTTCAGAGTGACCCTTGCCTTTTCCACGTTCAAATTTCCCTAGCATCCCCGTCATCATTAGGAGAATGTCATTTGGCCAATCCTTCTCCCTGATACTTTCATAACCTCCAGTGTAGGAACCAAGTCACCCATTCTTTTTCAGCATGCTCTCTTCCTCCATTCCCTTGGTTTGTGAGTCTGTTTTGATTATTTTCACCATCTCTATCATCTTCAATACGTTAAAAGTGGTTTGAGACTTAAGAACAGCAGACACTAAGTGAACATCTGGCATAGAGCCTGGCAGCTGGTGCATAGGCCCTGTTTGGCCCTTGGATCCTCCCTAAGCCTGCTCTGAACTCAGGGTTTCAGGATGGGCACTTGCTGCACCAGGAGGCTTGTGACCTTGGCTTGCCTGATGACCCTGGTCATGTCTGACCTGAGAGCCAGCTTTCCCCTTGTTGGCTCTGGCATGGTGGGGGGTGGTGAAAAGTCTCGCTGTGCCAGGCTGATTGATGGAACACTGGCCCGAGCTGGGCACTCAGACTCAGTCCAGTCCAATTATCTCCACTCTCATATGAGAAAACTAAGGCCCTAAGATGGACAGTCACAGGATGGCTCAGTCTTGGGGCAGACTGTCTTCTATGCATGTGTATTTGTGAATACAAATGCTGTAGGAGCCTTTGTGTGTTTCAAAGGCTGGTTGGAAGGGAGTTTGGTGGGGGTGGGAGGTCTGATTATTCTTTAAGTGGGCTCAGCTCATGAATCAGCTAGAAAAGCCTGCCTTTCTGGGTTCCTACCAGTCACCAAACACCTTCTCACCTATTTAAGATACGCAGTTCCAGAGAGAATGATGAAGACATCTCCATTTGGTGACTCTGCTAAGATCCTCAGCTACTTTTTGAAGAGATGCACCAGGACAGTTAAAGGTAGTGGAGGACTGGCCTTTCCACGGAAGAGCTGATCTATGGGAAGTATTACCTGTAGACTAGTTTTAGAGCTGATTTTCATCCATTCAATCAACCAGTCATTCACTCAATAATTATTTACTGGAGACCCAATGAGATAGTCCAAACATTGCTGGGGGGTGGGAAAGGGCCAAGGGTATAGATGAAAGAACAATGATCTTAATGTTGGTGAGAACCTTCTCAATTACTGTAGTGGGCACTGTAATACATTCGATATGTGTTACATGGTAATACATGTGAGAGATTGGGCATGCATGCACTCTGGACACAGTCCAACCTGGACTGAGTTTCAGGGTGTGGACCTTTGGACAAAATATTTAATAATAATTGCTGGAGTTTATAGGGCACCTGTGCCAGACACTTGTCTAATCACTTTTCCAGAATTTATTCAATTGCTTTAATTTTTATTTTCCTCATCTGGAAAATGGGAAGGATGATTTCTTCTTTACCTGGTGTGGTGAAGATTAAATAAATCAATAGTTCTAAAATTATGAACACATTGCTGGATGAATAAACCACACTGCTTGACCGATAAGACAAACTTCTAAAATGTTATTTCCCTTCCTTCCTTTTCTTGTTAGCTCCGCAATAGCTCTTAGTCGAGAGGGAGAAGTAATCTAAGGACATAGAACACAAAGTTGAAAGTCAAATTCCAAAGGACAGTTATGACCAAGTGCAATGGAGGTCTAAAAGAGGAAAAAGTTCTCTTTAGCTGGGAAAGTGACTAGAGGCCTGGTTTACCTTTCTTCTGGGGTCTTCAACCTTAACTTCCCACCCCAAACGCAGGTGTCTCTGAGGTCCTGGCATGCCTCATGCTCCAGGTCCCCTGAGTGAAGGCAGGACCTATTCCCCTGAGGGCTTCAAATAAAGCCCGCTCCTCCTGGCCTGATCCTTACAGCAACCGGAAGGAGATGGGCTGCAGGGAAGTATAGTGGGACCTGAAACAGCAAGTAGAGCCCAGCCTGAGCAAACAGAACCCTCCCATCTTGCACAAGAGGAGTAGAACAGCATTGCATAACGGCAGTTCTGCAGAATGTATCTCGACAACTCATCAGAGAATGTCAAATTCAACTAAAGTGTTAGAAATGACAGTGATTTGTTTGTTTCCTTTGAAGAGCTCAAAAAGAAGCAAGATTTTGACTTGCTCTCATGAAAAGAGCATACTTTGGTAACAGACTGGAATCAAAGAATCACAATATCTTATGCCTCGAAGGAACAGCAATGCCTATCTCCCAAGCAGGTGGTGACGACTACATGAGACTGTGTAAAGCTTTGTCTAAGCGTTTGGCACATAGTAGGTGTACACTTCCTGATTATGTGATCCAACCCCCTTGATTTCAAGATGAAATGTCAGGCTAGCATGTGACACTTAACATGTCCTAAACCACATTTGTCATCTGTCCCTCCTCCCTCGCTGGCCACTGGTGCCAACAAACCAGCCCCTCCTCCCATATGTGCTATTTCTCTCGGGGGTGCCATGCCTACAAGTGGTGAGGTCATAACCGAAGCTGAAGAGGCAGCTGGCACTCCTCTTTCAAGCTCTCTTCAGTCACTTGCCAAGTTGTAGGGGCTCTATCTCTACAGTGGCTCCCAGTTCAACTTCTAGCTTCTGATACTGCCACCATCACCCTAGTTGAGGTACTTGTAATTTTTTACTTAGACTATTATTATAGCTTCAAAAGGGTCCCCCAACACTCCACCTCCAGTTTTTGTGTCTCTTCTCTCCAAATAATTCTACCCATGATGCCAAATGGAGTTTTCCAAAGGCAGCCCTGATCTTACTCCTTTATGCAAAAACCCTCAATGACTTCCCACTGCCTACTACATTAGGTGCAAATTCCTCACTCTAGCTTTCAAGGCTTTATCCCATAGTGCCTTGGGCTGTCCTCTTCAGCTTTCTTTTTGCATTGCATCTTCCATGGATAAAGGCTATGCTGAGCAAAACCAGATCATGGCCATTTCCAAAACATGTACTCTGCCTTGCTTTCCTAACTCCAGGTCCTCTGCCTGAGAGGTCTTTCCTGATCTCTAGGTGCCCAAGCCACATTCTCTGGGGTCTTTCAAAAGCCATTTCCTGTAGAAAGAAGCTCCTCTCATCTCTCACCAGGTACTATCATCTTTTGAATTCACAGAACATGATGGTGTGGACCTCTTTTGAGACACTCCTCCCAGGGGATCTAGCAGTATGGACATTTGTGGACAGGTCTTACCTCCCATGAAGGGCAGGAATGAACTGAACTACTTTTGACTTCCTTACAGAGCAGAGCAGGGCTGTGTATACCATAGGCACCAAGTAAATGTCAGCTAATTTGCATTGTGGCTTGAGAAATGGGATTTTCCACTGAATGGCCAGGTCATCTAAATCCTTCTCTACCCTTTCTGGGGTCAAGCTGGTCCTGCCTACTGCTCAGGGAGGGATTTCTTGGATTCTGGAGGCTCTAGGACTGCCCTTATACTGATTGGCCATTGCAGATACTATAAAACTGTCAAGCTCAGAAGGCCCTGAGACATCATCCTTTCTAATACTCTCATTTTATAGAGGAATAAACTGAGGCTCAAAGAGAGCAAGTGACTTGTCCAGGGTCACACAGAGGCTGAACTGTGACTAGAACTTTAGAGACAGGAGACCTATTCAACGTTGCTAGCTGAATGGGCTGATTCACTCATTTATTTATTCATCTGTTCAGCTTCCTCCATTGAGCACCAGATATCTGCCACTCACTGTGGATTCAGAGATAAGAAAGACAGAGTCCCTGCCCTCAAGGGACTTACAGGCTGGCAGGTGTGTGGGTGGAAGTAACAGCTATGTTAATAGACAATCTGCAAGGAGAGGACAGGATGATGGGAGAATAGAGATGGCACCCCACCCAGCCTTGGTCAAGGGTAGAAATGGTGTCTTCCATGGCCACGGGGGCCACCCACGTCCCCCCTCCCACCACAGCTCAAAGGGATGGCCCAGCGTCTGCTGGGCCTCTTTGTTCCAAGTCTTCTCCTACAGTCCATGCTGCAGAGTGTTTGACTGAAATAATGAAATGGAGAAAGAAGCTTTACATCCCCCACTCTCTCCAAGATCCATTGTAAAGATTCAATTAGACAAGGTACATAAACCATTTAGTTTAGTGCCTTACAGACAGCAAGCCCTCACTAAAAGTTAGCTATTATTATTATTATTACAAATAAGAAACTAGAGGCTCTGTGAGGTTATGTAATGTACCCAAAATAACACAGCTACTAAGCTGGGGAGCTGGGCTTTGAACCCAGATCCAGACAGAGCCTCTTCTTCAAAGCCCTCTTCTCTCCAAATGACATCCAGGGATAAACTGGAGACCCCTAGTGTCGCCTGCAGTCCTTTAGCTATTGGAGACCATCCCACAAAGCTCCAGGGTCAGTGGAGCCCCTGTTGTATTCCAAATCTTCCTCTCGCACACACAGAAGAGAGAGTTTCAGGAGAAGAGATCTGTTCTGGCTGCCTCTCACCCCACTTCTTGTCCCAAGCCCACATTCTTGGCCCTTACTGCTATTTCTGGTAGCTTCAGTTTCATCTAGACTCCACTGTAATAATATCCTTGGGAATAATTATTTTTGCAGCCCTTGGTGGGCCTTTGGTGCCCTTTTGTACCATAAAGTGCATAAGACCCACAAGATGAGTCAATCCACTTTGGAGTCCTATGCTAGGGAGGCAACAGAGGAGAGAGAATTTTCTGGAAGTGAATAGTGTGGAAACAACAGACAAGATTATACTCCTGGCAGTGCTGGAAACACACACTTTGTGTCACTTTGTGGGAATGTGAGCCCTTCTGAGGGCTTGATTCTTCAAGCTTAGCCAAGCCATCCTTTTTATACTTTCTTACCCAAGTTTTATTCACCTGAATTTTTGTTTGTTTGTTTTTGTGGAAATGCCCAGCAGGATGAGCTAAACATCTTGAGGGACACTCATAATCCAAATGACAGGACCCTGATTCAGAAAGGACTCAGTATGCCACAGTCTAGAATCTATGAAATCCATCTATGATTACTTATGTTACAAAAAGATTCACCTTCAAATTCCCTTCAAATAATAGGAAATGGCTTCCCACTGTCATTTTTAAAACAGATCATTAACTATTTGACTAGGAGATGGGGGAGCGTGAGGTCAGAAAAAATTAAAGGCACAAGTAGGAAAAATCTACCAACTGAAGGTCCTTTAGGACAGATCTCAAAATGCAGCCAGGAAGGGAAGGGACCTTAGTCCTTGATGGTTTTATTTTTGCAGCATTGACCTCCCCCTATCATGCAGGCTTCACTGAGGTATTTGTCTGAGTATTTGTGCAGATCTTTCACAATATGTACCAAAAGGCCCTGTGTCTCCTATACCCTCCCCCACTGGAGGAGAAGAGGAAGGAGGAGGAGGAGGAGGAGGAGGAGGAGAAGAAGCAGCAGAAGAGGAGGAGGAAGGAGAAGGACCTATAAGAAAGAGCTAGAAATGTAGCAGGACAGAGCATGAGAATTTCTCCTATGAAGGTCTTCAAAGATTTCACAGGTCATAAAGCACCAAAGATCAAGTTGCTCAAACTCTCATCAACACCCTTCTACAACATTCACATCAAATGTTTACTCCAGTTTTGCTGGTGATGGGGAGAGCTCTACTTCCCAAGGCAACTCCCTACACTTTGTGACTTGAACAATTGGAAGTTGCTCATGTTGAGCCCAGCACATGGAGCTCAATATACCTGATCTTTGACTATCCTCTTCCACTCCAGAGGCCTTCGACTATGTGACATTGTGGACCTCAACCAAAGTAAACAGATGTCAAGATTGGCATTGACTTCACAGAGGCCAACATCTGTATGCTCAGGAAGGCTTCAAACCCCTTAACACACTGCTGATTTCATGCCTCTCCTCTGTGAGCCTGAGGGAAAGCAAGATAGTACCAGGAATTGGAAGACTCAAGTTCTCAGGCTCACTCTGCTACTGCTTCTCTCTAACAGCCAGTAAATATTAATTCCTAGGTTAAATATTAATTCCTTAGGTTAATATTAATGGAAATGTCCTGCAAAGTGAGCTAATCATATCAGGGGAAACTTATGATCCAAATGGCAGGACCTTGATTCACAAAGGCTCAATACACTGAAGTCTAGAAATACCAAGTCTTTAATCTAGGAAATCTCATCAAAGACAATGGTTTCATCTGACGAGCAAATTCCTTTCTGTAGCCCAATCACACTGCTTAAACTCAACATGCCCAAACTTGGTCATCTTCTTGGGACCCAATCTCAATGAATGGGACTTTCATGCACCCAATTGCACAACAAAAATCACCTTTCCATTTCCAACCTTCTTTGTCAATATCCTCCTACTCAATCCATTGCCAAGTTTAACTGGTTTTACCTCCATCACCATCATCATGGTATTCATGATGGACACCTACTTGCCTCCTCCTAAGTCTCCCTGCATCCACATTGGCCTTCCACCAATGGATTCTCCAAATTAAAGAGTGATTTCTTCAAAATGCAAATCTGATTATAACTCTGTGCTTAGAATTGCTCACAGACTTCCATTATCCTCAGGATAGAGACATAACCTTTGAATATGGGGTCCAAACCCTACAACATGTCTTTCAGTCTGTTTCTAGCTATCTCTAGCCTCAACTAACTCTAGGCTGCAGCCCCTCCCCACACAAGGCCTTTGAAAACATCCTTCCCTCTGCCTGGGAAGTCCTTCCCTACCCCCACAGCTTTCAAATTCAGCTTAATAGCCAATTCCCTCCTCACACACTCTTGTATCACCGTGACCCTCTCCTTCATTGCACTGGTCAGGGTTGCACTGCTCATTTTCACTTGTGTAATTCTTTGATTAATGTCTATCTCTCCTACTAAGTTTTAAACTGCATGAAGGGCAAGAGCAATGACTGTGTATCTGCTCATTATTGGATCATTCTTCTTGGTGGAACAGTACCTGCTATATAGATAGAGCTTTCCTAATAACTCCTAGTGGCATGGCTGAGTAATACATCCTGCACTTATGTGTCTAAGCTGGAGGGGCCACTGATATGCCCAGCCCCACCCCTGCCACAAAGGCAGCAGATGGCTATGGCAAAAATAAAGCCCAGCTCTGCATGGCAGATGGGCAGCTCACCAAGCACAGTGGGAAAGGTGGTGGTTTTTACTCTGCAATGGGCACACTTTGGCTGTCCTAGATATGGTGTACAGACCCCAGCCTGGGAGGTCTATCCTTATCCTGGAGGACACAGTCATAGAGTAAGCCATCTGGACAGCCACTTTGTCCCTCAAGCGAGCATCCTGTAGGGGGTAATACTTTCCCTTCAGAGTTTGTGAGAACGTCTTGGCTTTTAGCTCTTACAGTTCAGAGACCTCAGTAGCATGATTTAGAGCAGTGGTTCTCAAACCAGACCAGCAGCCTCAGCATCCCCCTGCAAACCTGCTAAAAATGAAAATTCTCAGGCTCCACCATAATCCTACTGAATCAGAAACTTTGGGAGTAGGGCTCAGCAACCAAGTTTTAATGAGTGCCCCAGGCCACTTCATTTCATGAAAAATTTTGAGATCCGTAAGTATATTGGAAAGCCACAACACTGGGAGATACAAACCAGACTTAGAATCTGGTCTGGCTATGAGTCCTGAGCTAGTTTGAACATAGTTTTCTCCTCTGTGAAATGGGGACATTACCCCCTTCCCCATGGTGATACTGTGAGAGTTCTCAGGTGATGTGCCTGGGATACTGCAGGTGTCCCACAAATGTCAAATATTCCTTCTTTCTTACCTCATTTTATAAATGAGGGGGTAGACTCTGGAATCTGGGCATGTGGAGAGCGTGAAGAAGAGGTGGAGTGGTGACACAGTCTGTTAATTCCTTCCCCTGGGCTACACCACCTCTGACAGGCTGCAGTGTGGCAGCAGTATGAATGGTACATCAGCACAGCCTGACTGATGTGAGGACAGACAGCCAGGAAAAGGAAAAGAAAATCTCTGCGGCTCCAAACTATGGTGGATGCTGAGCTCATGGGGCCCTACTCCATCTGAGCTGCTGAGGATACTGAAGGAGCCAGTGGAAGGTGAGAGCTTGGTGGCCCCTGTGAGAACAGCTAAGACTGAGGGGGAGATAAGTGGTACATTTCTCTTGGCCCCTTTCCTGCCTCTTGGAGTGTGGGCTGAGAAAGAGCCACCAGCAGCTGAATGTTCATAGAAAAACAGAATGCTCTGAAGCTGTGAGAAGCTTGTAGAAGACAGATGGTCAGTCCAGTGGTTGAGTACCCACTTAGAACCAGACATATCTGTGTTCAGAGCCATTTAATGGCTGTGAGATCTAGGGCAAATGTCTTAATATCCTCAAGTGTCAGTTTTCTCATTGGTAAGATGAGGGAAGAGAATACTATCTTTTTCCTCTTAGGATTGCTGTGAGGATTAAATAGACAAGTTCTATAAAACTGCCAACACCATGCCCAACACAGCATAAGGCCACCAGGTAGCCTGCTCCCTTTCCCCAGCCTTGGCCTCTGCCTCTCATTCCTGTGCCCTAGATAACCAGATGGTGGTAGCCTTGGATTTGCCCACTGCCCTATTATCCTTGTTGGGTTAGGGCTTCATGAGTACCTCCCCTGCCTCAGGGGTCTGCTCTGCACTTTGAGAAACCAAGCGTGTGCCCTTTTGGTGGCCCAGAAAACCGTGAAGGAGGATTGGATGAAAGGATATAGGCCAACCTTTCTGGATCCACTCATTTAGGAAGACTCAGAAGTTCTGAAAATCAAATCTATGCATCAACTCATTCATTCATCAAAAATTCGCCATCATTTACTCTGTGAGGGATGCTGTATTCACACTGGAGATACCAGGATTAATAAGATATGATCACCACTCTTGGGGAGTTCATATCTTAGTGGGGGTGTGGAGGACTCCATGACTTTGGTGCCACTGGGGCTATCCACAGACAGCCTCTCCTCTCAAGCACATGCTAGGGTAGGACCATATGCGATGTGAAGTCTGCCCATCTGGGACTTACTGTGCCCAATGAAAGAAATAGTGCATGTCACTGCAGAGAGGACATTTTAAGAGCCAGTGCAGCTTGTTTCCTCCCTCTGCCCTGGAGACCATAGAAGCTCAGGTGGAGATGGAGACTGGGTCCCTGAGTTACCTGTTGTCCATCCATGTAGGACACATAGCATGAGCCAGAAGGGACTTCAGAGACCCCAGAGGTTGTTTCCTATTCCCAATACAGCATGACCTTGCCCGTCCTAACAGACACAGCTGCCAAGCACCTCCCTGGCCTTGATGTCTTTGTCATTAGGCATAAAACCTCCTTCTGCTTGTCTCCCCCTCTCGCCATAGATGGAACTTCCTTTATCACAATTTAAAACTCTAAGCAATTAAGATGCTATAAATTGAAGAGTTCTTTCCAATGAATAAAATTACTCTTATTTCTAATGAATATGAGATAGCTTACATGAAGCTAAGTACTCTAGTGATTATAAAATAGCCGACATAGATATCAACATTTCTTCTTCCACTGCTAAAGTGGCCTATTAAACTGGTACTGATTAGGCATTTTGCTTTTGCAAAATCTCTCTCTCTGACACTGATCCTTTGCACTGTCTTCAACCCAAGGTCTACTCCAGCCTGAAATGTTCTCTCCTCCTCATCTGTGTAGGGGGCATATCTAGGTGCTTTTGTCAAGGAGCTGATGGCAACAAGCAAATCCTGTGTGTACTTTGTGTCCCCCAATTTCCAAAGACAGTCCTGAGCTACTGTCATTTTATATGTAAAAGTACTGCTCTCCATTTTACTGTTATTTAATTGTTTTGCCTTTGTACAACTATAGAGATAAAAGAATTCAGAAGTAGGGGGGAAAAACCCTTTTTTTGGGAGATGAGAAGGTGTAGTTTTGTGAAGCCTGTAGCAGATTGAAATGACTTAATGTGGTGCCCACATTTAGAAAGAGATGTTCTACTACCAAAGAAGCAGCACTTTTGAGTTTGTAAAAGCTTTCCCATTCATGCACTTGATCTAGCTGTTTCCGCCTCCCAGTGTCTGAGGAACCCACCCACTCCCCTCCATTCCTGCTACTCCTTTCCCACCCCACTCGGCTGGCCGGTGCTTCCCTGGAAGGCCCACTGGGTTCCTAAGCAGTCTCCATGCCCTCAGCCTTGCTTTCCCAATGTATTCTCCACCTTGCAGCACAGATGACCGTTCTAAAAATATAAATCTGAAATTTTTATGCCCCTGTTCAAAATCCCTTTCCACTGTTTTCTGGAAAGAGCCCAATTTTGGCATCCTTCTATGACCCAGTCTCTGCTCATCTCTCCAGTTGTGTCCCTGCCTCTTTTCCTGTCTACTGAGCAAGCTGTGAGCCCCAGAAAGGTGCCATATTCATATCTCCTGGTTTGCACAGGCTGTTTCCCCTTCCTGGAATGTCTTTATCTCCCCTTCTTTAGCTAACATTATTTATCCTTTCGATCCCTGCTCTTCCTCTGTCAAGTCTCCATATTTAACCTTTCAAGACTGGGCAGATGGCATTCTGCGGAATTTCCTCTAGAGTGGTAGCACTTTCCACATTGCATTGAAATGGATCATTTGTCTCTCTCCCCCACTCCATTTGTGAGCTCTTTGAGGGCAGGGAGCAGATCTAATTTCTCTACATACTCCCAGAACCTGGCATACAGTAGCTACTCAGTAAGGACTCATTGAATATGGGTAAAGGAATCTATCACCTCATTTGGTCCTGACGACAATTCAGTATACAGGCAGAGCAACAATTATCTCCAATTTCGTAAGTGTGGCTTAGAGACACAGAGACTAAACACCATCTTTCCATGACCTGATGGGCACCCACAGAGGGCACCCACAGAGCCCTTGGTCTTAATGTCCCATCCTCAGATGACCCATCCTCAGGTGGCCTTCAGAATGGCCACCACAGGAAGGGGGAGCATGAACCCCAGCCAAGCTCTCTTCAGAGGTGCAGGGGACAGAGAAAAAAACAGTACATGAATTTGTAGCAAGAAATGCATCTGTGTTTGATCCAGTCAGTTTCAGAATCTGAATGCCTGAGTTCCATATCCAAGAATCTGGATGTCTAGGGACAGCTTGAATCCATAAATGGAATGGGATTTTTGGTAATAATCATCTTTCTTTCCCCATTGCAATTTCTCCAGTGTTATATTGGGACTCAAGTGAGGGCAAGGGAGTCTCCCAGCCTTGCAGAGGATCCCCTGTGTCCCACAGTCCTTTGAGCCCTAATGAATTGGGTTTATGAAAAGCCAGAGAGATTTTATGGTGCTGGTTTTACAGTGATGGCCTTCCAGAAATCCATATTACAGAGGGGCTCTTGTGTTACTGGGTAAAGATAGTAGTTGCCACGAACAAAGGAAACAGAAAACAGGCAAGAAGAATTGTAATGGAGAGGAACATGGACGAGGCTTTGGATTAAGGAAGCAGAAAAATGCTTCTAGGGGCAGGGATTGCCATCAGAGATGACAGATCAGTTAGTGTGCTGCTACAAATGGAACGCTCATGTCCCTCGCCCCCCACCCCCAAATTCACACATTAAAACCTACTGGATGCACAATGGATGGTGTTAAGAGATGGGGCCTTGGGGGGGGTGCTTAGGTCATAAGAATGGAGTCTTCATGAATGGGTTTAGGGGCTCCTTTAAGAGACCCCTGAGAGTTCCATTGCTCCTTCTTCCATGTTAGGTGACAGCTAGAATGTGCCATCTATGAGCCCGGAAACAGGCTCTCCCCAGATACTGATTCTGCCGGCTCTGTGCTCTTAGACCTCTCAGCTTTCAGACCTGTGGGAAACAGGTGTATGTTGTCTATAAGTCACTGTGTACGGTACTTTGCGATAGCAATCTGAACTGACTAACACATGGACAAGGGCAGGAGAGGGTGGGCGAGCTGGAGATGGGGTGCTCTGGCTTCATTCCAGAAGCGGAAGCCAAAAGTAGGAATAGCATTCTGCTCCAGCCTGCCAAGATGGAGTTTCTCCCATTAGTTGCCATATTGGTTTGAAAGAAGCACAAGTGAATTCTCTGTTCACGTGCTCCTTTCTGAAAAGCCCAAATCTCTTAGCCTTGGGGAGTGGGAGAGGCTGTGACTGGAGGATTCAATGTCTGGGAATCCGGTGATGGTGGAGACCCAGGCTGGAGCTTAGGGCTGTTCTTTCACTTACTTGCTCAATGAACATGTCTTCAACACCTAATGTGTATCAGGCACTGTAATAGGGCTCTGGCCTCAGAGGCGGCACTATCTCTGCAGACTCATCTTGTTTTTGACCATATTCCAGTCATAGCCTCTGCAAGAACCTGACTAGAACTGGTCTTCTTTTTCTGATCTTCTCTTCAGAAAAAAACTAATGTAGATGAGTACTTGTGTACACACACACACACACACACGCACTAACATTCCGTGTATAATTCAGGGGGTTCCTGGGTCCTGCAGAAACTTATCCATGGACCCTAGTTTAAGAGCCCCTAGTTTAGATGGGGACACAGGCATGTAAACAACTGTGTAATAAAAAATGTGGAGCTGTGACATTACAAGTGACATCCACCCTTTAGAGGAACTGGAGACAGAGAAGATTTGGCTTGTGATTCGGTCAACAAATATTTATTGAGCACCTACTTATGTCAGTCACTGTGCTAAGCACTAGAGACAAAAATGGTGAATGTACCCATACCATCCCTATCCTTTGGATCTTTCGGTCCAGTTAACAGGGCTGATGGCATTTGGACTGAGTCTTGAGGTCAGGAAAGCAGATGGGGGGGGGGAGGGCAGTCCAGACAGATTGAACAGCTTGAGGTGGGAGACATGGCTGAGTTAGAGCTGAAAAGGCAGATGGGCATCATGTCCCCCTTTGCTCCTCTCCACCAGCTAGGTGAGGATGCTTTCCAGGGTTCATGCTTGAAGAAGACAGCCCAGTAGTGGAGGGCCCCACGGAGGCAGGCGAGGATCTGTGCATGCGTGTGCATGTGCACACACATAAACATGACTAAGCAGACCAGGTCATTGTCAATATGGTCTGCCTCCCACCCAGCCTCCTTGCAGCAGTGCCCATAAGCCATCACCCGGCTTGTCACACCCAGGGCACTACAGAGGTTGCTTCCCTAATCTCAGCCCAGAACCCATGCTAGGAGAGAACCTTCTTTTATGTTTTCCCCCGACATTGGCGAGAATTTCAAATGCGTAAGAAATGGAAGCTTATTAGCGGCTTGGATACTGAAGGGTCCCTGGAGCCCAGTACAATCCACACAGCTTCAGTGCCTCTGTGCATAGCCATCAATGGGGACAGGGAGGCAGGGGACCAGGCATGTAGCTGTAAGCTCAGCTACCTCTTCTTTGGGCTCAACGCTAATTTTCTACCTGCAAGATTTCACTGTATTTTAATAGAAGGAAACCAGTTCCTGTCTTCCTTTTAGTTTCTTGGCACATTTAATGCCCCCTATGATATTTTTGGCAGATTCATTGCTGGCAGATAGAGGACTTTTTGTAACTACCACAAAACAACTGTTAAGTGCAAGAAAACAAAAAGATTTTTTTTCCAGATAGAAAAAAGAATACAGACACGTCTGGCTTCATAAAATTACTGTCAGTCAGTGGGCATATGGGTTCTTGAAAAGCTGGGCAGAAATCACAATATTGTCAAAAGGATCCCTGAAGTGCATCCCACTCCACCTGGCAAGCGCTTATTCCTCCTTCAGAACCTGCTTAAATGGCCCCTACTTTAGAAAACCTTTTCTGGGTCCCCTTTAGTGGAAGGGAACGGATTCTTGTTGCATCTCTACCATGTGTCAGGGACTGGGCTACGGTCATCCTCTCTACAACCCCGCAGGTAGGTAGCAGTGCCATTTTAGGGGTAAAGAACCGAGTCTGCAAAGTTAACAGGCTTCTACAAGGCTCTGCAGCTCATAGGTGATGAGGCCAGAGTTGAAACCAGGTTGGCTGGTGATAAAACTCATGCTCTGTTCATTATAAATAGTTTCAGAGTTAGTTCTTCTGCTCAAAGAGCACTTTCCTTTTGACTTTTCATCATGGGTCATACCTGCTTTTGATCATTTGTTGACTGGTTCTTCTTTTCCACTTGGTGGGGCTCCTTGACACAGGGACTTCATGGGCTTCCTAGGGCCTCATGTGTCTCTCCTATGGGAAGGATGCAGGAATATTTGTGGAATGAACGTAGGAACTGATTGCAGATTCCCTCAGAGATGTCTTATCTGCAGCCATTTTCAATCAAGCTGCAATTCCTTCTTAGAGTCCTTTGCTTGCCTCCTGTGGCTCTCTAGATGAACAGTAAGACCACCTCCAATTTAAGAAGCCTAGCCTCCCCTCCTATTATCCCTAAGGAATAAAAACAACTGGGAAAGAGTGGCCAGGAAACTATAGATAGTTTTACTATAAAATCTTGATTCTAAATCTGAATTCACTGGAAGTAAGACTTAGCCAACAATGGTTCTATTTACTTCCAATTTTCAGAAACGTGACTTGAGATCACTGAGCGGTAGATCAAGAGCAATGTCCTACAACATTTTCATCTCCTCCCATTCCCCCCCATTCATCCCCAGCTCTGTGGTCTTGGTCCCTTGCATGGGCAGGTGTTCTTCCTGTCATGACTTTGCTGCTGCTCGAGGTGGGGAGTGGGCAGGAGCATCAGGCTTCTGAAAACTCTTCCATCCAGCCCATGCTAACCCCTCTCACTAATCTACTCACTGTGATAACACTGATGAGAATAAGCACCAATACTTGCTAAGCACTCATTATATGCCAGGCACCAAGCACTTTCTGTAATTAAGTCACCTAATCTCTGCAAAATTCATTTCACAGATTAGGAAATGCAGGCACAGAGTAGTTACAAGATTTGGCCTCAGTTACAGAGCTACGAGGCGGGGGTGGGGTGGGGGGGAGCTGGTATCTAAAACCAAGTGGGCTGACTCCAGAAGATGCAAGTTTAACTACTCTGTACCAACGCCTTGCCATAGGCTCTGGGTGGGCTGGGGGTGGATCTCGGGATCGCCCTACCCGCATCCACATCACATCTTGGTCATCCAACTGTTTTGCCCATAGCTCCTTGCTCCTGTCCTTATTCCAGCTTCTGAACTCGCCTTAGGCACTGGCTTAGAAACACTTTCTTCCTTGTCTTTAGTGTTCTCTCTCAGGAGGTCGTTGTATTTTTGCTCCGGAGTCTTACACACTGCATCTCTAGATAACAGACCCACCCCCAGCTTCACTCCTCCATCAGGAGAAGGTGATCAGACTTCACCTGCTGAGAAAAGCAAGAGTCTCTGGCACGCAGCCAGTTTTCCTAATGAGGCGCACATCTCCTGCAAGATGCATCCTGCTAGAGGAGCTCTTTCGTTAGCTGTATTGTTAATGGCCAGAGCTCAGTAAATCCCCACAACTACTCCAGCCTCACAAGGCGGGAGAAGGAGCATGGTTGAAGCTATGCTGACCAGGTGGTGCCTCAGGGAGGTGTCACAAAGGTGGGAAGCATCCCCTTGCATGCCTCTGGTTCTGTCCCTCCACTGGATCCCTCTGTTCCCAGCATGCTCAGAGGCCAGCGTGTGTGGAGGAATGTCACCATCCCTTCTGGGATGCAGTGGGGGCGAGGCGGATGGAGGGAATAGTTTCATCTGAATTCTCTTCTTCTTACTCTACATTCATTCCACTACCACCCCTGATCCCCTCTCTGGCCTCTGCCCCCCACTGGCCAGGAATCTGAGTAAGTTTTTGGTAGTGATTCTGGGCTTGTGGATTTACAAAGAAGTTTCCACCAGAAAACATGCCTGGGAGAGCTCATTCAGCTATGGGGATCCCTCTGATGTTCAGAAATCATCCTTCTGGAAGCTACGTAACTACTGATCAGAATCTCAACTCCACATGACATTTCTGCACATTTCCCGCTTCCTGAGCCTACGCATGTGGAGTCTATGAAGCAGCCAGCTCACAGACCGCCGTGGTCACTGGGGAGGTGGGGTTCGTAGCAGGCAGGTCTGACTGGCTGCAGGCTCAGTTCCTCTGGTCCCTGTGGGCAAATGAGAGGTCACCAGGTCGTGCTCTGTGTCACATGAACATTTACTTTAGCAGTTCTGAGGCTGACTGAGGAAAAAGAGAAACGTTTGCTGAGAAGAATCTGTCCAATTCACAGAACATTGAGGGACAGGAAGACATTTAACTGAGATTATTGTCAACCCTTCCTCTATTGTCAAAATGGCAGGCGGCTTGGCGGAACCTGGAGCCATAATAGGACAGTTCTGATCCCTGACCCACCATGTAGGTCTGTGAGCTCTTGGATAAGTCATTTATCTTCTCAGCACTTTAGTTTCATTGTCTGTAAAATAAGGCAGATCCTAATAACTTTTACAGAGCTGCTTACAATAAAGCTCTTTATATAGATAAGATCATTAAATCCTTTTAACAACCCTAATGTAGTTGTTTCCTGGAGCTGATGTAACAAATTATACAACATCAGTGGCTTAAAGCAATGGAAGTTTATTTTGTCGCAGTTCTGGAGGCCAGAAGCCCGAAGCCAGTGTCAGAATGGCCGCACTCCCTCCTGAGGGACCTAAGGACAATTCGTCTTTACCTCTTCTAAATTTTGAGGGTCCTTGGCCTTCCTTGACTTGTAGCTGCATACCTCCCTCCCATCTCTACCTCCATGGCCTTCTTGCCTGGGTCCCAATCTCCCTTTCCTTTCCCTCAAGGATACCACCCATTGGCTTTAGGATCCAATCTAAATCCAGGATGACATCTTGCTGAGATCCTTAACTCAGTCACATCCATAAAAACTCTATTTCTGAATAAGGTCACATTCACACAGGGGCCAGGGGTTAGGACTTGGAAATGCTTTTTTTGGGAGAGACATAAGTCAACTCACTATACCTATGAAACAGGTACCTCTATTGTTCCTATTTTACAAGTTAGGAAATTGATCAGGGTCACACTGATCAGTCAGTAAGTGGCAGATCTGAAATGAAATCTGTGGGATCTGACTTCAGAGCTCATTTGGAATAATCACTACATCAGACAAATATTTATTGAACTAGGTAGATAGTTTTAGTTGCTAAAGACACAACAGTGGAAACAAAATAAAAGGGAAAACAGCCCCCAAAGCTGTGCTAGGAATGGCAAGGAAGCCAGCATGACTGAAGCTGAGGGAGTGAGGGGGTCTGCAGCAGAAGCTGAGATCAGAAGGTAACAATGACCAGATTGTGTGGAACTTTCTAGTGACTTTGCTGTGCAATCCAAATGAGATGGAAAATGAATCAAGGTTTTGAGTGAAGAAATGACAAAGATCTGCTTTGTGTTTTAAAAGGAATCCCAGAGTGACTATTAGGTTGAGAGCTGACTCTTGCAGGTCCAAGGCATGAATCGGGAGACATTTGGAAGGTTACTACAATTAGGCAACAGATGCTGATGCTTGGAGCAGGGAGGCAGTAGTGGTAGAGAGATGGTCAGATTCTGTGGCAGCACGTTGGATGTGGGCTTTGCAAGAAAGGATGCCAAGCTCTTTGACCTGAGCACCTGGAAAGCTGGAGTTGCCATTGACCCTCCTGCTTTCCTGTCAGGGCTCTTGGAAGAACCAAATAAAGTAAGTGGGAAAGTACCCTTTGTGGCTCTGAAAGTTTGCCCAGTGCCTTTTGTTATTGCTGTGGTTGTGGCTATTGTTATTTTGGGGTCTGAAACTTTTTTCCATCTCTACGTTGCCAGGGAGGTGCCAGACTGGGTTGAACCACTGTCAAGAAAATCACTGTCTCAATTACGAGAGAATATAATTAGCTGATTATAATTTTAATTTGTCCTGTTTTAGTACCTTAGTCTCTTCCTTGTCTGTGCTGAGTACATATTTGAGATTCAAGAAGCCTCTCTCTGTCGTAATGGACAAGACGGTATCAATACAGACAGCAACAAAGGAAACAGTGGCAATTTCGAAATTATCTCCTTGAGATCCTTGTCATTTTTTCTCTAAGCCATTGTATTTAAATAGAGGAGTTGCAGGCTCTCCGCTCTGCACAGCGTGAAGTACACAATGACAGGCTACCGTTTTAGAAGCGATAAATTCATTCCTTTCCAACTTGCCCAGGTTTCTAGTAACATCCTTATCAATGTGACAGTTTTCTGTTGATTTTTTCTTAAAGGAGAGTAATGTTCCATATTTGATTCACGAGCGTACTGGTGAATTTCCATTGCTTCTTCGGTTGGTTCATTCAAACATTTCACAACCTTTATTAGCATGAGGCAGCTATTATTTTCAATATCCCTATTTTACAGATAAAGAAACTGACATTCAAAGAGGTGAAACTAACATGCCCAAGGCCACACAGCTAGTAAGAAGCATGGCTTGGATTTCAAGCCCATCTATCCCCTCCCTCCAAAGTGTAACCGTCACACTGGATGGTGGGTTTTCAGAGCAACTGGTTTTACGGGAATGAACCTTTATTTTTCCTCCTTTTCAAAACCACTTTTTATTAACCTTAGTGAAATGTTGGGATCACAGGGTTATTTTAATGAAAAATAGTTTTATTACTTTTAAATGTTATATAAATGGTCAACTAAGATATAATAGAGTGCAAATAATGAACATGAGGAGAGTTAATGAAAAAATTACAATTCATAATAAGCCTGCAGACCGCAAGCGTGTATCATAAACATAAAAGACCTTTAACATTACAATAATTAACTGCTGGACTCAGAAGTTGCTGAAGCATGAAAGGAATGCTTAATTTAAGAGCACTTAATTCTAGAAAAAGGATACTGATTTAAAATGGATTTCCCTTACCTACTGAGATCCCCAAAGTTTTCAGTAGCAGGGGTAATTTCAAACTATACACTCAAGAAAGACCACAGACACTGTTCTCTGCCTTCACATCAAAATCTGAATGAGTAGAACTCAAATTAAATAGCATTTTTTGGATCCATGATAATCTTCCCTGGTTAGAGCAGCAATGGAACAATGGGATACCATCCATACCCTCCTGGTCTGTTTTCTGTGTGCTTATATTAGATTTCAAGATTCTCATTCCAACTACATATACTCAACCATACTTTGAAAAATCATAATTGGTTAGAAGGTAGAAGGGAGCCTGTGGTTTTAGAGTTGAGAACTGCCATAGAGTCTAGCTCTATTACCTCCTCTCTGTGCAAATTTGGGCCCATCTTTAAACTCACTGAGCTTCAGCTTCTTTATCAGGCATGTTAAGATAATAACGATAATATCTGTGTCATAGGGCTATTTTGAGTATTTGAGCATTGAATGTGAAATGTCTACTATGGTCACTGGCACATTAAATAGTGCTAAGTTAATGGAGTCTATTACTACAATTGAGCCATACGTTGCAACCTCTTTACTTTAAAGATGAGGAACTAAAGTATCAGGAGGTTAAAGTGACTTGCCCAAATCCACCTGGCTATCCAATGATCCAGATGGTGTAAAAGCAGAATCAAGGTGTCCTGCCTACAACCTCAATACCTCTCAACCATTATGTTAACACTGAAGAACACCTCCTCCTACACATCCATTGTAAAAACTCTTCATGTGGAACATATCAAACTAGAAAGGTACTGACTGTAAGAGGACATGCTGGAAGCAGGCAAAGTCATGAATACCCTGAATTTCCTAAAATTCCTGCTGTCTGAGATTTTGAAGGAAAAGATCTGGGCCCCCAGTCCTATGCCTTTAAATGGAACTTTCTCCATGACATGTGGTCAGCTCCCAGATGTGTCAAATTTTTGGTCCTCTGTGTCCTTCACAATAAATATTCCACACGTGACTACCCAACCTGCTCCTGATCATGACCTTTGGTCCTGTTGCTTGCTCTGACCTCTTTTAATTTAAACTTCTCTCAAGGTCCTGTCCTCAACTCTCCTTTGCTACTCCTTTTACACACCTCTCTGCATTCCATCAGCCTTTGACCTCTTCATGGCAAGCGCTCAGTGCACCAGCTACCAAAGTATTGACCTATGTAACCCATGGCCTTGCTGGGTTTGCTCCAATTCAATAGTTAGTTTAGAACAATAAAAAACTGTCCTATTTTAAACAGAGGGTACTTCCAGAACTTACCACCCCCAGGAGATAGTATAGATTTATATGGAATTTAGCACCTGCTTACTAGAAGCAAATGCATTAAATTCATTAGGTCTAGAAATTTCATTAAATATCCCAGGAACAATCAACTCCCAATACTCCCTTAATAGTATTAATGAAAGAGAGAAATTTGCCCCGAAGACTTATTCAATTCTAGTCCTCTGGCATCTTCTCTGGAATCTCTTATTAAAACAAAACAATAATAACAAAAGTCTAAGTGGAAATCAAACTGATCATGCCTTGTCTGTAATGCTGCCCACTGGCATTTGTAGAAATTGACTCTGGCATTTTGAAATACCCCCTTCCTCCTGCAGTACATTGCTTTCCAGATTTTTATTGAGCTTTGTTTGTTTGTTCTACTATCTCCTTCATCACTTGGCTTTTCAGATTTCAAAGGGATAATAACATTGCCCACGGAATCAGCACCCTATCCTCTAGGATGATTGGATCAGTTAGGAAGTTTGGGGCTGCCACCTAATAGAATAACCAACTCAACCTGGCTCAAAGAGTTAATGTTTAGTTCACATAAGAAGCTTAGAGTGGTTTTCAGACATTGGACAACAGTCTGCACAGGACACCGTATTACCCTGAGAGAAGAGCCACAGAGAAGAGCCTTATGATTGCCCTGTCTCACTGCCAGGAGAGTTTCTAGACTGTGGTAGAGGGGAGAAGAACCCTAACAGAATCTGGTAGTCTTCCTGAGTTGAGGTGACAGAGGCAGAACCATCCCCAAAAATCAAACAGGGCCAGGGATAGAATATGTTTCTATCAGCCAGAATTGCAATAACTGCAATACATCAGGCCTTGAACATAGTTCTCAGAAAGGTATTGTTTCAGTAGTGGAGATAAATTACCCATAGACTGTTGCTGTCCTGGACTCACCTAATTTAAAAGCAAGCTTCTGAAACAGAAGTCAGCAAACATTTTCGGTAAAGAGCCAGATAGTTAGGCCCTGTAGGCCATATAGTTTCTGTCTCAATTACTTAAGTTTGCTGTTGTCATGCATAAGCAGCCACAGGCCATACATAAATGAATGGATGTAGCTGGTGACTGTGTTCCATTAAAAGTTCATTTACACAAACAAAAAAAATGGGCTGGATTTTGAATGTAGTTTGCGGATCCCTGCTCTAAACCATCAAAATTGTTTCCAAATAATTTAACTGCATCCCAGAACAAGGCCACCAAACACTTAAAGGAATTAAAAAATGACAACACCTAACAACATAAAATTTGCCATGCCTGTCATCCAATAAAAAATTATCAGGCAGACAAAGAAACAGAGAACCCATAATCAGAAAAGTAAATCAATAAAAACATGCCCCAGAAAGAAACAGATGATCAAATTAGTAGATAAAGAATTAAAACAGCTGTTATCAACATATACCAGTTGTCTGAGGAGATAGAAGAAAATGTAAGCGTGATAAAAGAGACATAGAAGATATCAAGAAGATCCAAAACAAAATTTTACAGATGAAAAATATGCTTCAAAACTCATTTTATTAGGCCAGTATTACCCTGATTTCAAAACCAGATAAGGACACCACAAGAAAAAAAATTACAAGCCAATACCCTTAATGAACATGCAAAAAGCCTCAACACAATATTGGCAAACTGAATTCAGCAATATATTAAAATGATCATACATCATGATCATCATCCATGGGCTTTATGCTAGGGATGCAAGTATGGTTCAACACTCACAAATCAATCAATGTGATACATCACATTAACATCATGAAGGATAAAAATCATATGGCCATGTCAATAAATGCAGGAAAAGAATCTGATAAATTCAATATCAATTTATGATTAAAAACTCTCAACAAAGTGGATATAGATGGAATATACTTCAAAATAATAAAGGCCATACATGACAAGCTCACAGCTAATATCATATTTGATAGTGAAAAGCTGAAAGCTTTTCTTTTAAGATGAGACACAAGAGAAGCATTTCCACTCTCACCACTTTTATTCAACACAGTATTGGAAGTTCTAGCCACAGGAATTAGGCAAGAAAAAGAAAGACATCCAAATTGGAAAAGAAGTAAAACTGTTACTATTTGCAGGATATGATTTTATATATAGAAAACCCTAAAGACTACCAAAAAACTAGATTAGTTGGAACTAATTAGTCTAAATTAGTTAGAACTAATTTTGTAAAGTTTCAGGATACAAAATTAGTATACAAAAATTTGTTGTATTTCTATACACTCATTATGAATTATCAGAAAGATAAATTAAGAAAACAATCTCAATTACAATTGCATGAAAAAGAATAAAATAACTAGAATAAATTTAATTAAGGAAGTAAAAGACATATACACTGAAAACTATGACATTGATAAAAGAAATTGTAAAAGCACAAATATTATGGATATTCCATGCTCATGGATTGAAAGAATTAATATTGCTAAAATGTCCACACTACACAGAACAACCTATAGATTCAATGCAATACCTAACAAAATTCTACTGGCATTTTTCTCAGCAGTAGAACAAAAATCCTAAAGGTATATGGAACTACAAAAGACTCCAATTTGTCAAAGCAATCTTAAGAAAGAAAAAGGAAGCTGGAGACATGACAGTCCCTGATTTCAAATTGTATTACAAAGCTATAGTAATCAAACCAGTATGATATTAGCATAAAAACAGGCACTTAATCCAATAAAACAGAACAAATAGCCCAGAAATAAACAATATTCATGGTCAATTAATTTACAACAAAAGAAGCAAGAAAATACAATGAGGAAAGAACACTCTCTTCAAAAAGTGGTGCTGGGAAAACTGGACAGCTCATGGAAAAAGTCAAACTAGACCACTATCTTACATTATACCTAAAAATTAACTCAAAATGGATTAAATAATTGAATGTAAGACCTGAAACTGCAAAACTACTAGAAGAAAACAGAGGTGGTTAGCTCCTTGACGTTGGTCTTGACAATGATATTTTTTGGATCTGACTCCAAAAGCAGATGCAACAAATGCAAAAATAAATAAGTGGGACGATATCAAACTAAAAGCTTCTGTACAGCAAAATATAATATCAACAAAATGAAAAGCAATCTACTAAAAGAGAGAAAACATTTTCACATCATATTATCTGATAAGTGATTACTATCCAAAATAAATAACTCATACAACTCAACACCAAAAAACCCCAAATAATTTAAAAGTGGACAGAGCCTTAAGATGGTTCTCTACAGGCTCCTACTACCAACAGCTCTGCTGGGCACTCAACCAGGGTATTCTGCAGGGATCCATAGATTTTCTCGGGGTTACGTTCTCTGACCTTTCATACAGCAAACTCTTTTTTAAAAATTTTTTTGTGTATTTTTTTGTTGGGGTTTGATTTGCCAACGTGTAGTGTAGCACCCAGTGCTCATCCCATCGAATGCCCCTCTCAGTGCCCATAAAAAGAAAGAAAAAAAGTGGACAGAGGATCTGAACAGATATTTTTCCAAAGAAGACATGTAGATGGCCAACAGGCACATGAAAAGTTGCTTAATATCATTAACCAGAGGAATGCAAATCAAAAGCACAATGAGATATCACCTGATATCTGTTAGAATGGCTATCATAAAAAAGAAATAACAAGGGTTGGCAAAAATATGGAGAAAAGAGAACATTTATGCACTGTTGGTGGGAATGTAAATTGGTTAAGCTACTATGAAAAGCAGTATGAAGTTTCCTTGAAAACTTAAGAATAGAACTACCATATGATCCAGCAATTCCACTTCATGATATTTACCTGAGGAAAATGAAAAAATTGTGATTCAAAAAGATATATGTACCACTATGTTCACTGCAGCATTATTTAGAATAGAAACAGCCTAAGTGTTCCTTGATAGATGAATGATATAGAAGATATTATATATGTATATATATGTGTATGTGTGTATCTATATATATCTCACATTTATTATATAAATATATATAATGTATAATCATACATATTATATATATATAATGGAATGTTAGTCAGCCATGAGAAAGAAGGAAATCATGCCATTTGCAACAACTTGGTTGGACCTTGAGAACATTATACTCAGGGAAATAAGTCAGACAGAGAAAGGCAAATACTGTATGATCTCACTTAACATGTAGAATCTAAAATCTAAAAAACGAATCAACTAAACAAAATGAAACAAAGCAACTCCCCACCATGCCCCCCTACTCAGCCAAAAAAAAAAAAAAAAAGCTCACAGATACAGAGAACAGAATGGTGATTATCAGATGGGAGGGGGAGGGGGGCAAAATGAGTGAAGGGAGTCAAAAGCTACAAACTTCATGTCATAAATAAATTAGTCATGGAGATGTAATAAACAGCATGGTGACTATAGTTCATAAGACTGTATAACATAGGGCACCTGGGTGCCTCAGTTGGTTAAGTATCTGCCTTCAGCTCAGGTCATGGTCCCAGGGTCCTGAGATTAAGTCCTGCATAGGGATCCCTGTTCAGTGAGGAGTTTTTTTCCTTCCTCTCCCTCTGACCCTCTCCCAGCTTGTGCTCTCTCTTGCTCTTTCTCTCAAATAAATTTTAAAAAATATTTTTAAAAGGCTATTGCACATTTAAAGTTGTTAAGAGAGTAAATTTTAAAAGTCCTTATCACAAGAAAGAAATTTTTAAACAAGTATTGTGACAGATAACTAGACTTATTGTGCTGATCATTTTGCAATGTATACAAATATCAAATCATTATAGCATATACCTGAAACCAATATAATGTTATATGCCCTTTATGCCTTAATTAAAAAATATATATACTGGGGGCCCCTGGGTAGCTCTGTCAGTTAAACACCCAACACTTGGTTTTGGCTCGGGTCATGATCTCAGGGTCCTGGGATTCAGTCCCACCTCTGACTCCACACTCAGGGAGGAGTCTGCTTGGGATTCTTTCTCACTCCCTCTCTGCCCCTCCTCCTCATGCTCTCTCTCCTTCTAAGACAAATAAACGAACCTAAAAGAAAGTAACTGTTAACCTGGGATTCTATTTCAAGTGAAAATATATTCCCAAAACAAAGGTGAACCAAGGATTTTCAAATAGACAAATATTGGGGATGAAAAGTAAAGCATAGAGGATATAGTCAATAATTTTATAATAATGTTGTATGGTGACAGATGGTAGCTACACTTATGGTGAACATTGCGCTGTATAGAATGGTTGAATCACTATGTTGTACACCTGAAACTAATATAATAGTGCATGTCAACTATACTCCAATAATAAAAACTTGAAAAATGCAGATAATGGCAGAATTTATCACCAGCAGGCACTACCACATGAAATGTTAAAATAAATCCTTTAAGCAGAAAATAAAATTATGCCAGATGGAAATTTTAATTTATATAAGAAATATCTGAGTAAATAGAAAATATTTTTTCTTATTTAAAAAAAGCTCTTTAAAATACTACATTTAGAAAGTACAAATAATGATGTATTGTGGGGTTTATAACACATGTAGAACAAAATGTATGCCAAAGATAGCACTAAGGTGGAATGAAAATACTATATTCACATACATACATACTATATGTGAAGTGGTCTAACATTTGCTTCAAGACAGAGTCTGATAAATTAAAGATTTATACTGATGGGCACCGAGGGGGTCACTTGATGGGATGAGCACTGGGTGTTATACTATATGTTGGCAACTCAAACTCCAATAAAAAAAACATACAAAAAGAAAAAGATTTATACTGTAGACTCTAGAGGTGTAGTTCTACGTTGGCCATCCTGGGGATATTTGTCAACAACGTGAGGAGAGCTGCTACTGGCCCCTAGTGGGTAGAGGCCAGGGATGCTGTTAAACATCCTACAATGCTCAGGACAGCATCCTATGACAAATAATTATCCAGCCCCAAACGTGTCAGAGTTTAGAAACCTTGCTTTAGAAAACCAGAAAAAAAAAGAAAAAAAAACAGAAAACAAAGACAGAACTAGGAAACCGACAAAGGAGATACAATGAAATCATTACAAATAATCAATTAATTCAAAAGAAGACAAGGTGAGTAGAAAGAGGAACAAAGACCAGATGGGGCAAATAGAAAGCAAATAGCAAGTTGGTAGATTGAAAGCCCAACCACATCCATAATCACATTCAATAAACTGGTCTCAACATCCCATTTAAAGGTGAAGATGATCAGATTGTATTTAAAAAAGCAGGACTCAACTTTGTGATGTCCACAAAAGCCAACTTTAAGCATAAAGATAAAGATAAAAGCAAAAGAATATAACAAGGTAAACCATAGTAACACTAGTTAAAAGAAAACTGGAGAGGCTTTATTAATGCCAGACAAGGAGAATTTCAGAGCAAGGAACATGACCAGGGACAAAAAGATTCATTTCGTAATGATAAAGGGGTCAGTTCATCAAAAGGACATAATAACAAACAATACATGTTTACACACCTAACAGCAGAGCTTCAAAACACACAAAGCAAAAAAAAAAAAAAAAAAAGGTTAAAAGAAGATAAATAGCCACATTTGTAGTTGGAGACATCAACACCCCTCTCATTGCTCATGGACATGTGAACAATATGTAGCTGGAAAAACAGTAAGAATATAGAAGTCTTGGCTAATAATGGTAAAAGAGGATGATTTTCCCCTACAATCAATGACAAGCAAGAAGATCAGCTCTTACCACTTCCATTTGGCATTGTAAAGGAGGTCCTAGCTAGTGCCACAAAACAAGAAAAATAAATAAAAGGCATACAAATTGGAAAGGAAGAAGTAAAAATGACTTTATTCACAGATGGAATAATCTTCTATACAGACAATTGTAAAGAATTTACCAAAAAAAGCTACCAGAACTAATAAGTGTGTTTAGTTGATACACACATTATGAAGTTTGAAAATTATACATAGTTAAAAAAGCCACATGAAAGAGAACACATTGCATGACTTCATTTCTATAAAATTATAGAAAATGCAAGCTAGTGTATAGTCACAGAAATCAGATCAATTGTTCCCTAGGGCTGGAGATAGAAGAAGGGAAGGATTGCAAATGGACATGAGGGAACTTTGGGAGGTGATAAAGATGTATATTTTGTTGATCGTGTTGATGGGGTTATAGGTGTGTTTGTCAAAACTCATTAGACTGAACAATTTAAATATGTGCATATTACTGCATAATGATCATATCTCAATAAAGCTATAAAAATTTTAGAAGGAGAAATGGAAGGAGGAGGAGGAAGAGAAGCCACCACCACCTACAGCTAAGGTGGGCAGCAGTATTACCAGGACCCTCTCTTCACACAGTCATTCACAGCTGGCTTCTCCTACGGCTGTTTCCCCATGCTACTCAAGATCAATGCCACAAACTTCCTTGGGCTCATAGGAGAAAGAGACTCCACAAAGTTCCCACTTAGGGTAGGAAAGTACTTCCCTAGAGTTCTCCAGTAAACTTCTCTCCATATCTCATTGGCCAGAACTGTACCATATGCCTTTTCCTGAGCCTTCCATTAATCAGGTCTACCCCATTATTCATTCAGTAGAAAAAGGTGCTTGCTTGCTAATCCCAAGGATTCCTTACAGTGATCCTATTTTTCACTTTGCTGTGAAGGACAGTCTTTTCTTCTCCCCACCCTCACCCCCACCTCCTCTCCTTCTCCTCCTTAATAAAGACATACAATAGACAAAAGCTACATATGAATTCATAGATTAAAAAAAGAGTGTTCAGACATACTTATGAAGGATGGAGCTCTAAATCGAGAAGATGGGCTTACTCTGCTACTATGAGGACATTCCCTGGAGACCATCTACATCTCTTGGGGTCTGTTGGATGGGTTGGGAGAGAGAGGTGTGACTGCTCCCAGGTTTCTCACCTTCTGACTTCAGATGTTCATTAATTCAGAACTTGTGATGAATCAACCATGACCAGGGGAAAGCTGATATATACATATACATGTATATGTATATGTATATATGTGTATATATATATATGATAAAAATTAAAAAAATATATAGAAAATCCACATCTCATCTGGTTCCATGATATACAGTGTGTGATTTAATTTCAAGAGGAAAAATTGGAAAGCTGCCTCTCTGATGCTATTTCTCATAAATGCCCAGTTATTAATCTTTTACAGGTTAAAAAGCAGTTCCAAATTTTCTAATTGACATTGTCCTAGACAATAAAGCAGACAAATTGTTTTAATAATACATTTCATTTTTGCCATGGGACTCACTCTGGTTATTTCTGAACTGAATGGAAAAAAAAACCTCTGCCCATACATATTTTTATTTTTCCTGAGTTGGCCCTTGTTCAAGAAGGACTGCTCACCACAGTGGTCTACAGGGCAAGAGTTTGCTAAGCAACTGAAGAATTCACCCTGGGTTTCAGGGAAATGCTTAATCTACTTGGTAGAACTAATCTTTGAAATTCTGTTAATGGTATCCACTTACATGGTAATGTTCTAGTTACAAAGGTGTTTTATCTGTTCATTCAAAGTGGGGAAACTCTATTTAATTCTACTTGGAACTCTTTGTTAACACCTGATAAGTGTCAGGAAATAATAAAATTCTCCCCAGGATCTGGGGAACCTGGAGATTAGTGGCTTAGTTTGCAGGGGGACCCTTTCTCCACAGCTTTAACACCATCCATGGCTGATGGCTGGATCCTATAGGTGCTTGGCTAAAGGATGTGGACATAAGTCTGTGCTTGCATTGGGCTGGTTAGATGACCAGACCCTAGAAACCTCTGTTCATCTACCCCTGCCATCTTCACTGTTTTTCTGCACATGGCTCTTGGCCTGGTGTCATTTCAGTCCTAACAGCCAGCCACTTTACTGGAGTGCTGTCCTCTGCCTGCTGGAATCTGCACCTACCACATGGAAAGCTAGAGGTCCTTAGGAGTGTACATCCCCGCGGGGAGCAGCTCTTAACCAATGACTGACAGGTGTAGGGTGTGTCAATACTCCACCTCCCTTGCGCATTCAATGAGATGTGATCTAGACCATCATAACAAGATCTGTGGATCTGATTCAGAAAGTCGGTGCTGGAATTGGAATTCTGCTTTTCTGACTAGTTTCCTGGTGATTGCCAAGGCTGCTGGTCCAGGACCATACTTAGAATCCCACAGGTCATCCGGTTTCCAGAACACCCCATGAGGCTGAGTAAAATTTCCATCTTGGAGACTTTGGTCACCTTGCTTGGTCTGGCCAATTAGTAGGGCCTAATTCACTACTGATTTTTCCTGGGAATACCTCTTAATAAATCATTTTCACACAAATCCTTATCTCAGGGTCTGCTTCTGGTGTACCCACCCTAAGGCAACAAATAATAAAGGTCTTGGTAGGTTGTGGGTACTAGTCAAGATCTAGCATGACTGGGCACCTCCTCTATCCACCAATCTGAGGAATGCCATGAAATTCCCAAGACTCCTGACTTTTGCTCATGCTGTTCTATAAAGCTGGGATTATTGCTTCCAGTTCCTTGCACATTCCTCATTTTTCAAGATTCCTTTCTAATGCCATCCTCACCACAAGGCTGTTCCTGATCTCCATGGTTGGAATCAGCCCCTTCTCCCCTGGGTTTCACAGCATGTTGCTATGCCTTGCTTCCTTCATCCAAATAATGGGTATTTTGATCCTTGCCCTTTTCACAGTCAGAAAGTTGTTGTGATAACCAAATGAGAGAACAAATGTGAAATTCCTCACTATGCTGAAAAAGTTCATATGGATACCAGCTGTGAAGATAATGACGATTATGTAGGAAAATACACAGCATCATGAACTTACTGTAGAGTTATTCTAAAATATGCATGTATCTGGATCTATATATGAAATCTTGTATTTAAGCACTGGAAAGTAGGAAACATTTATTATGTTCAAACTTAAGCCTTAAAGTTTTCAGATTTGAGGTATCTACCTGTTATTTGGGAGCTTTCTTGCTAACTTATAATACTGCACTTATAATACTGCAGCCCAACCCAGGTTTTACACTCTGTAAAACCAAGACCAAGGTCAAAGGGGGCCACGTTCTGGGAGGAGGATATGAGGTGAAGTCCAGCTTCTGGGGCATCTCAGTGGGGCTTTCAGGGCAGTCAGCTTTCCCCTCACCAGCAGACCATGCTGTAAAGAAGATCACAGTAGGCTGTGGAAAACTTTGGGGAAAGACAAAAAGTTAACGTTTGCCACTTCTCAGGAGATGATGACAGCACCCAGGCAGAAATATCTGGAGCTCAGCAGGATGTGTGAAGACTGGCCTGAGAAAGAGAGGTAGGAGGTAGGAAGATGAGTGTGGGAACAAGCTAAGTCGGGTGTCGGGCTTGACAAATTATTATTCAGCTGGCTTGCCTGAATTGTGACATATTATTTATTAAAATGGAAGAAAAATTTTAAAAAGTGAGATGTCAGCCCCAACCCCAACCTTCCCAAGCACAGGCAGCTGGCGCAAAGCAGCCTCTGCACAGGCTAAAACCACAAAGTGATAGCAGTGTGGGGAGGAAAAAATCACGGAGTGAATTTAGAATCATACAGACACAGGTGCATGTTTGGCTCCATTACCCAGTATCTGAAGGCTTTGAGACAATTCCTCTGTCCTTTCAAAACCTTGATGTTCTTACTATAAAGGGGATAATGATATAGAAAAGAGTTGTTGTCAGGATCAAGGCAGAATATGGATAGAAAAGCATCTTGCCAATAACTTCATAACATTATGAGTATGACTGTGAATGATGATCGAAATGGTGGTTAAGTTGATATCTTACAGGTTTTAAGTTTTTTTTTTCAATCTGATATAATACATGGCCACTGGTCATCAATTTATTTACATGAAGAAATGAGCCCTATCTTCAGGGAGTTTGCAGGCTATAGGAGTACAAACTTATAACCCAATAATTGAAAGATATTATTTGGGATTAGAGAACATACACTATCATCTTCATTATAAGAAAAGGGGAAATGAGGGTCAAAAAGCCAAATGACTTGTCCAAGGTCACGCAGCCAAGATGGAAGGTCAGAGCACTAGCTCAGTTGTCTGACCCTCAAGGATGGCTCCCCTCACCTCCTCACCCTCCTGGGACATAGTGAGGGGACTCTGAGATTGATGTTTGAGAGGGATTGAGGGGCAGGAGGAGGATATTGATATGAATCCTGCCAAAATGTTCTTGGGCTTGGCACTCAAGTACAAATTACAATCCAAGAGATAAAGCAAAGTATTGGAGAGGTCAAGGCTGACCTGACATCATTTTGGGTACTGAGGGTGTATCCTGGCTGGGACTCTCAGCTCTTCAATTTCAGCATCCCAAGGAAAGAAGGCATGGTCTAGATTGTCACTGACCCCCATACCTTTCTGGCCATGTTCTTTTCCTTGGGCAGGGGTGTCTGTTTTTTCTAAGGATGAATGAAGATGCTTCTGAAACTGGCCAAGCCTCCTAGTTGGGAGTCCTGGCACTGCAGCTTACCTGCTGGCTGAGTTTGGACAGTCACTGAATTCCTGTAAGCTTCAGTTTCCTCCTCTGTAAAAATGTGACACTTACACATGCCCTACCTTACCTCATGAATTGCATGCCTACTGTGCGCCAAATACGCAGCTGCTGGACACTTTACAAATACCAAAGGGCTTAAGGAAGTTAGGGGGCACAGAGTGAATGCCCCGTGAAAGCCGTGTGCAGATTTAGCAGCTCATTTCATCCTTACCATAATTCCTTCATCAACCCCATTTTACAAGTGGGGAAACTGGTACTTGGAGAGTTTAAATAATGGGATTGAGGTCACATGGCTATTAAGAGGTTGACCTTACATATAAATTCTGACTTTCAGCATATGCTTTTCCCACTGTACTATGCTGCCTGTAATTAAAAGTACACGAGATGATGATGATGATAATTATCACTTACGGAAGAAGAATGTCAACATGTCCTGCGGCAAAAGGTACTTCAGCTTTCTCTGTCCACGAAGAAGGGTAAAAATATATGAGGTTTCCTGCAGCTGTCTATTGGAACCCTCTCCAAAGCCTGGGCAGGAGTGTGGAGCCCACTGAAGAGTATAAATAGAATTGCAAATGGCCTCTCTTGATGGAAATGACATGCCATTGTCAGAAGCAATAAGCTCTGAGTGCAAGAGCGTGGGTGCCCTGGGTGGTGGCACCATTCGTCCTGCTTACATCTGATTAGGAAACACTGTCATGCTTGGTGGCAGTGCCTGATGTCATGATCAACTCAAGTGACAAGAGTACTCCTTCGGGCTTAAGAGAGTGAGGCACTGTGGAAGAGGCTAAAACTCTATTCTAGCAGGTGGGAAGTGGTTGGATATAAATATTTTAAGACAACAAATATGATTCAGAAGGCTAATTGGAACGCACTGACGCCACTCAGGGCTCCCGGCAGCATGACACACAGATGGGAGTAGGAATCTCCGCCTCGGCATTAGAACACACACTGTAAATCATGTGGCTGCAGGGACGCTCACCCAAGTCCTTGCTAGAGGGCTGGCAGTCGGGGTAGAGAGGGGCAGGATTGAACAGAAGATGGCCTGGCTTTTTGTCTTGGGTCTGTCTGCCTTCTTGAGAAAATCGCTTAACCTTTCTGAGCCTCAGTTTCCTTATCTATAAAATGGGTGGAGAGTCAAAGTGACAGTGTGCAAGGGTTCAATGGAATGTAATTACCCTTAATTTAATTAATTTAAAGCATGTTACTCTCTTCCTGCTCTCATGCTGTGGGCTTCTGGGAATCTATAGCTATCACTTAGACTTTATGTTTAAAGGGAGCCAGGGACTGCTCTCCCTAGTCCACTAGATCTTGTCTGGGGCTCCAAGGAGTGAGAGAATTCTGAACTGAAATTGGGCTTTCGATTCATTATCCGGATATATTTGCCGGGTAGTATGAGAGGACACACTTTATTTAATAATTTGTTACCTAGGCTTATAATTTTTAAATATTTAGACATATGGTCTATGGGCCTCCATTGGTTCTACTGCTCTGGATTCCACAAATGATAATGGGGAGCCTGAACCCTGGAAACACTGCTTAGACTCTCGCTTCTAAGTTTCCTCATCTTGAAACCAGAAATAATATTAGAACTGACCTCATAAGCAGTGTTGGATCGGCCGGCGAGTTAACACAGGGAAACTAGTCCTATGCTCAGGGCATAGTGAATGTTCAGTAAGATGTTAGCTGCTACTTTTCTGTTCTCTAGGTTTGGGGTTCTACCTCCTCATAGCCTGCAGACTCTTGGTCTCTCGCTGTAATGGCTTCACTTTTTCACTCTGTCCTGCCACCTGGCACATGGCAGCCTGACCACAATACTGCCTGGCACATTGGTACCTCTCGTGGCTACCTCCAGCCTGTGTAGCCCCCACCAGCCTAGATAAACCTCCTGAGTCCTCTTCAGAAGCTCTCCAACCGTGGGGGACAAAGGACCCATCATCTGCATGGCTAAAGCCAGCAAACAAGACATGTGCACCAAGCTGTTTGGGGCAAGACTTTAATGGGCAAATACAAGTCTATTTTACTTTATTTTTTAAAAAGATTTTATTTATTTATTCATGAGAGGCACAGAGAGAGAGGCAGAGACATGGGCAGAGGGAGAAGCAGGCTCCCTGTGGGGAGCCTCATGAGGGACTCAATCCCAGGATCCTGGGATCATGACCTGAGCCGAAGGCAGACGCTCAATCACTGAGTCACCCAGGTGCTCCTAAAGGTCTCTTTAAATATCACCACTCCAGCTAGGGAAAGATGCATGGCAGCTACACTGCACAATAAAAAAGCAAGTAAGTAAGTCTGCATTCAGGTCCCAGGGCTTGGCCGTGTCATTAACTGTCTTGCTTGGAGACCTGGCTCATGATAAAAAACCAGTGGGAAGGATCGCTCTTTCAATTTAATTTTGCTATCATTAAAAGCCTTCTGTAGTTCCTCTGATATGCTTATTTTATTTTTCTGGCATCATGCCAGTTAAAACTAAGATAAATGATAAGTCTGTTAACCAATACCTCAGTTAATTTTATGGCAGAGAGAGCAGAGGAGGGAGCGGGTAGGATCTTCCCCACGCTGTGGGCTCATAACTGTTTTGAGCATCAAACATGTATTAAGGACCGATAATAAAAGCCCCCGTGATGGTGTAATGGCTCATTCTAAATGCTTCCTGCTAATAAAATGAGCATTGATTTGAAAGACAATATTTAAATTCTATCCACAGTATGTCAAGGAAAGGACAACTGTGGATGAGGCGTGAGAACCACTTAGCCAAGTTGTTTTAATCATCAGATGCCCTGCAAATTGTGTGCTCTTGGCAGGTGGGAAATGTTGGCTAGGAAGTGCTGCGTCGGAGGAGGCACTCACAGACCGGGTTTCAAATCCTGGCTCCCCATACTTGTGCTGAGTGACTTTGGACACCATACATAAACCCTCTAGCAAACAGATATTCATATCTTTCCCATGATGGTTTGGGATGATGTTCATACAGTGATGGAGGAGCACTGATACATTGGGAGCTCCCTCCCCATCCCCTTGAGCCTGAACATGGCCCACCTCTGGGTAAGCACCTCTAACTTCAGGCCAGTTACTGGGTCATGAACAAAAGAACAGGCTCCCAAATTGCTGGCTTCTCTCCCTCATAAAGAACTGCTTCTTTTCCATCACCAGCCTGGATACACGTCACATGTAGCAGGTTCTGATTGTTAATACATTGAACCTGACAATGACAGTCTCATGAGCATAGTCTTTTACTGGTCCTTCTGTGTCGACCTCAGGACAAAGCCCACACTCTCCAGAGCTGCATCTGACACCCGTCTTCCTACTTCCATGTCTCCCCATCTCCCTGGCTCTTCCTCACACGCTTCCGGCTCTAGCCCCATGCTCCATGCTGACTTCCCATCTTTGCACATGCTAGCTCCTCTTCCAGGAGTACCTTTCCACCATCTCAACTGGAATAACTCCCTTTGCCTTTGAAAGGAGTTGTGGAGTTCCCCCTTTTAGAAGGCCTTCCCTGACATGAGCTTCCACCTGTCCCCCAGGCCTGCCCAGGACGGTGAATGCATCCCATTTACATTGCTTCTTCCTCTCTCTTGGCTAAAGGTGAGTCTCATCTCTAAGTCAAGCAGTTATAGTACCACATGGTATAGAGGCAACATTATGTTTTTTTGTTTTGTTTTGTTTTGTTTTGTTTTGTTTTGTTTTTACTTAGCTCTCAGTCTCTAGGAAATCTTGTCCTGTCTCAGAGATTTAGAAACTATCTATATACTGAGAACTCTCAATCAATGTGTCCCAGTCCACTCCACTAACCTCCAGACTCATGTACCCAACTGCCCACTGACATATCTCACTTGGACACCCAAGCTTATCCAGAATCGAGCTCCTAATAGTCCTTCCCCAGGTGGCTTCACCTCATTCTCTTCCTTCTTATCAAATGGAAACTCCATCTTTCCATTGCTCAGATCCACAGCCCCACTGTCATCTCTGATTCCTTTTACTCCTCTTACACCACAGATCTGCTACGACTGTGGTTCTGTTGCTCTACCTTCAAAACAGATCCAGAACCTGACTCCTTCTCACCATCCACCACAGTGGGCTAAGCCTTCATCTTTCCCACTTGGTTTATTGCAATCTCATGTAAGGGGCCTCTCGCTGTTTGCTTCTACCCTTGCCTCCTTCAGTTTATTCCCAGCACAGCAGTCACTGTGATCCTGTGAAATTATGTCACTCCTCTGCTCAGAACCTTTCAACGTCTCCCCATCATGCTTAGAGTTAATGCCAAAGTCCTTACTGTGATTATAAGCCCCTTACAGGATCTGGCCCCTATCACCTGCTAAGCTCACTTCTATTGTTCCTTTAAATTTTATTTTTATTATTTTTTTTATTTAGGGGTACCTGGGTTGCTCAGTGGTTAAGCATCTGCCTTTGGCTTAGGTCGTGATCCCAGGGTTCAGGGATTGAGTTCTGCATCAGGTTCCCTGCAGGGAGCGTGCTTCTCCCTCTGCCTGTGTCTCTCTTTCTCCCATGAATAAACAAATAAAATCTTTAAAAAATTTTTAAATTTAAATTCAATTTAGTTAACATACAGTGTATTATTAATTTCAGGGGTAGAATTTAGTGATTTATCAGTTGCATATAACACTCAGTGCTTGTTCCATCAAGTACCCTCCTTAAGGCCCATCACCCAATTAACCCATCCCCCCAACCCAGCAACCTGTTTGTTTCCTAGAGTAAAGAATCTCTTATGGTTTGCCTCTCTCTGATTTCATCTTATTTTATTTTTCCTTCCCTTCCCCTGTGTTCACCTGTTTTATTTCTTAAATTCCACATATGAGTGAGATCCTATGGTATTTGTCTTTCTCTGACTTATTTCTCTTAACTCACTTCTCTTGTTCCTTGTATATCTTAGACAAACTCCCACCTCAAGGCCTTCACACTGGCTGTTCCCTTTGCCTGGAGTACTCCTTCCCTAGATCCAGAAGCTAGTTTCCTTACTTCCTCCAGGTCTTTCTTTTTTTAAAAAAAAATTTTTTTATTATTGTTTTTCCTCCAGGTCTTTCTTAAACATCACCTTTTCAGGGAGGCTTTCTGTAGCCATCTTACTTAAAATTGTGCCTGCCAACACATATTCTTATTCCCTGATTTATTTTTTCTTCTTAGCACGGATTATTCACTATACTATATCCTTTACTTATTTATCTTGTTTATCTTCTGTCTCCTCCAAGCAGCGAGAGCATGGATTTGGGTCTGTTTTGTTCATTATCATGTCCTCTGTACCTTCAGCAGTACCTGGTCCATTGTAGGTGTCCATTAAACATTAGTTTGTTGAATAAATGAATGAGTGACAATTTTCTTCAGGGGAGAAGCCCATGGAGACAGCAGAATCAGTTCCACAGTGAGGAGCAAGTAGTCTTGGGCCACATCAGCAATTCTGAAGTGCTTTCACTAAGGCCTCACTGGGACAGTCATGGAGTCCTCCTGTGCAGTGAGTTTTGGAGGGAGCTAATGGGCTGTTTGGGGTCCCTGGGCTGCTGGAAGCAAGGATGGTTTTCTCTCTAGGGAACATTCTGAATAGGATTTCAGAACAGGGGGAAATTAAGTGTGAGATGGAGAGTGCTGTGTGTGGGGCCCAGACTCCTCACCACCCTGAGAGATTGTTTTCCTCTCTGAGTGCCCAGGGTGTGGCCAGCAGGTCAGTGCTCCCCATCTGGAGGCCTTCTCAGGGGGAAGCAGGGCTCCAGCTGGACCAGGCGCAAAATGTAAAGCGAGTTATGCACAGAGAGTCCCATTCCTCCATTGACTAGAATTAGGAAAACTATATTAGAAAGAATATCAGAAAAAATTAGATATGCATTTCTATGGGAAGAAAATGTGACAAGATATGATTGCGGGTTTTGTTAGCTTCTTAAATGATGCAGTTATCTAAATTTCTCCTTCAGTTTTATTTAGCTTAATTCTTGCAGTTGGGGCTTATTCCCTGAGGTTTCTCCAGAAGAAGTAGCGCTTCAAAAGTCAGAAAGAGGAAAAAAAAAAAAAAACCCCAGATCATTAAATCCCACGAGAAAGGGCGGCACGTGGTGCCTGCTCTGATGAGCCCAGAACCTTCACAGACACTAAGCCAGAGAACAAGAGAGGCCAAAGAACTGGGAAAGACAGCTGTTAGGGAAAGCAAAGGCCAGGGAGCTTAGAGGAGCAGCTTCTGACAGCTGGAGCAGCTTTGTCCTGATGCCACTGGTGGAGGAGGAGGCCAGGCCAGAAAGGAGGAAGAGCTCAGGGAAGGAATAGGAGAGAACATTGGACAGGAACTGCCTGATTCAATGGTGTGACTTCTGGCCTTCAGCTCCTTTTTGTGATCGCCTCTGACTTGACCACTGAGGCAAAGGTCCTCCTATCTCTGTGCCCCCATAGCCTCTTCCTTCCCCTGAGCTCCTTTAGCGTGGGGAGCACACTGTGTTAGGAGCAATGGTTTCTATGTCTGTTCTCTGCTCTAGGCTGGAAGCAGCATGATGACAGGAACCACATCAGTGAATTTTTATAGTCCTAAAACAGCCCAGTGTCTAACACATACCATATCATAGATATATGATGTGATATATACATCACCTGACATATGTGTGTGTATGCACATGGGTATCTGGGTGTGTATCCACACCCCTTTTTGAATCACTGGTTTTTGGCTGTCCTGAGTCACAATGTCTCTGATCCAGCCAGGTCCCAAACTCCGTCCAGCCCATGTAGCTGGAAGATTAACTGGAGCCACATGAGAAGAAACTGGACCTCTTTAGAATAAGGTGGAGAAACTGTTTTCTTTTATCCTCAGTGCCCAGCTCTGCCCTCTTAGAGAGTGCTGGGGGCTGAGTGTTTATCCCCTAGTCTTCTTTATTTTTTTAAAGATTTTATTTATTTATGAGAGACACAGAGAGGGAGAGACAGAGACACAGGCAGAGGGAGAAGCAGGCTCCATGCAGGGAGCCCAATGTGGGACTCAATCCGGGACTCCAGGATCATGCCCTGGGCTAAAGGCAGGCGCTTCACCGCTGAGCCACCCAGGGATCCCATCCCCTAGCCTTCTTTAATTCCACCCACTGGAGACAGGTGGGTTATCTGATTGGGGTGGGGGCTGATTTCACTAACTATGAGAGGTAATAATGTATTTTGGAGGCAGGTAACAGCCTCAACCTTTGTTTATTTTTTCCAGGGCCTGCTCTGTACCATAGGACAGACCTGAGAACTCACTCTTCTGTGAATGAGTTCCCTAGGGTGAGATCCAGGCTGCGAGTGGCCTGTCACTCTCTGTGGGGCAGGCCAGTGTCTGGCTGGTAGTGTTTTCATGGTCTGCTTGAGTGTCTCAGGCAGGGTCCAAGGTCTAAGTAAGGAGTGAGGGTTATTAGACCCTTATTTTAGCCTTAGGTAAGCCATGCTCTCCAATCTGCCTCGCGCCAGAAAGCCCTGCATTTTGGGAGTTATTAAGCATGAACCTGGCCTTGAATCAAATTGATATTTGGTTTACATCTGGCTTGTAATCCTTGTTTCTGTTTCTATTGGTCAGACCCGGGGGAGCAGCAGGAGTCTTGGGTCCCCAGGCCTCTGAGAGTTGGGCTTTGACAGAGACCCTGCACTAAGTCATGCTCTCTCAAGTCTGGATATTATCTGGTCTTTTATCTCATGAAATACCAAAGTCTTCCATGAGAACTTAGCCTGTCACTTTTATGCCCAGTCCCTACCTGTCCTTCCCTTGTCCAGCTCTAGTCACTATGTCCTTGCTATAAGCAAGCTCAGCAATGTCCAGCCATTAAGCCAATGAGAGGCCAGCCTGATAGAGTGTGAGGAGCCCCTTCATGCCATTGGGGCATCAGAAAATCAGCTGCTGTCACCCCTGGGGGTCAACCAGAAAGACAATCTGTTGTGGATAGTCCTGTTATCTACTGTTCAACATCCGCTCACCCTCCTGTTAACTAGTCCCTAGCTTCCCCCATGGGAATCACCTCTCCCACCCAGCCCATGTGCCTTAGATATAGTAGACTACTTAGACTCCAAGGGTGGTGCCCAGGGACCACACTAAGGCAACTGGTACCTTTGATCCCCTGGTCCAGTTGTTTCATAAATGAGCATGCGATCCAAGTCAGGCCAATTACAGCAAATGAAACTCAGTTCTAGTGTGTGTGTGTGTGTGTGTGTGTGTGTGTGTATGCACACATGTGCATGCTTTTGGTGGAGTGGGCATTCATTTCCATTAGACCTGAAGCTAGAAGGAGCAGAATTGGGAACTTCCAGTGGCCATCTTAAAGAAACAGTCTGGCCAAGAATGAAGTCATCATGGAGACAGCAGAGTCAAAATGGACAAAAATAAACCTTATGCAGGTGTCAGCATTTAATTCTGGATTGAGCCAGGCCTGAAGGCTGATTGATCTATCTAGATGGACTAGTCAGTTATGTGACCCAATAAGCTCTCTAGTTTACTGAAGCACACTTGATTGAGGTTTTCCCACTTGAAACCAAAAGTGTCCTTACTGATACAGAGCCTTAGATCCCCTATTGATTGCCATTCAGTAGCCTCTCTCTCTGATTCTTGCTCTGTGGAATTTACAGTTTTCTCTCTCCACTCTCAGTGGTTAGCAACTCAAGTTTTTGGTGGGAATATATCCTAGCTCCGCAGACCAGATGCTCATCCAGGATGTCATCCTTGTGACTGGTCCCTCTCACCTCCCCCTCAAACCTGGCCTTGAGTATTCCTTGTATCTCTTGAGCTTGAGCATAGCACAACCTACAAGCTCATGCCTTGTGCCCCTTGGAAATGCTGCCAGCATAGGTCAGCGATTTCCAAAATATGTTCTAGGGAACACTGGTTCCATTGGATGCTCTTCCCGGAGATTAAAAAAAGGATTTGCAATTTTAAAAAGTTGACAGAGCCCTACATTTTATATTTTTCTCTTGGAGATCTACAGGAACATTTGCTTATTAAAGGCTCTGATCGGGGCAGCCTAGGTGGCTCAGTGGTTTAGTGCCGCCTTCAGCCCAGGGCCTGATCCTGGAGAACCAGGATTGAGCCTCACATCAGGCTCCCTGCATGGAGCCTGCTTCTCCCTCTGCCTGTGTCTCTGCCTCTCTCCCCGCCCCCCCGTGTGTGTCTCTCTCTCATGAATAAATAAACAAAATCTTTAAAAATAAAATAAAAGTTCTGATCAGTACTATAGGGAAGAGAAGTGTTTGACACATCATAATTTGACACTTTGAAACATATTTGACTACTGAACACATAGGTTCTTGGTTGTAGGTATAACACCTCTAACAACCTGAAGAAATCTATATTTTGGGAATCTTGACTAGAATTTGTAGAAGTCCGCTGGACCTGGCAATTTGAATGACTGTTCTATTCCTGGAGGGGGCTGGTCCATCAGACCTGGTTGGGTTCTGACACCTCCATACTGGCCTGGTGATACTGACATCATTTCTTCTCACCAGAGCTCCCAGGGTACAGCAGGGCTGGGACCATGCAAGCGGTGCTATTCCTTGGCATAGCATTCCCATGGTGATGGCAACAGGAGACAATTAGATTGGGCTGACAATGTTTGTTCTTTCCTGGGCCATGTGGACCCCCTGGCACCCCATTCTGGGACCACAGATTTGGCAACAAGAGTGTCTGCACTTACATGTAAACAGGGAGCTCAACACTAAACCATGATTGATGTTTCAAATCAAATGCTCTCAGGGTCAGGATGGTAGATGAGTTTCCAGGAATCAGGGCCTGTAATGAAACCCGCCAGGGTCATAAAAATGTAGTATGGCTACAGGAGGCCTCCTGGAGGCTCAAACCTAGACGACAGGAAGAGAGCTAAATTTCATTTTATTTTTCTCTTTTAAAACAGCAGCCCGTACTTCCCAGGAAACAGAAATGCTTGCTTGGTATTGCCTCATAAATCCTCATGACCTGTAAGGAGGTTGAAGAAGCCAGCAGGCCCAGGTTTGATTAGTTCTAGGATTGGGGGAAGGCCACCATTTGATGAGCATCTACTATGTGCCGGGCCTCATGCTAGCTGCTCCGCATTTATGATTCTTTTTAATCTTTACACGACCCAATGAGGTGAGAATGTTTCTATTTTGTTAGGGAGGAAACTAAGTACCAGAACGGTGAAACTTTTTGCATAATGGGAGGTCTTTGAACCCATATCTGCCAGCCACCCAAAGCTGTCCCAGGAAGGCATTTCTCACTGGTGTTTTATAGTATGGAGACATTTCAGACTCAGTTGATCTTTAGGGGAGGTTGTTTTCCTCTTTCAACCCCTTGACAACCCTTTAGCTGTATGTCCCAATCAAGATAGAATATCCTTCCATGGGTTTTGGTCTCTCTGACTGGGAGGGGTGAGGATGTGAGGGGATGCAGGTAAGCTGGGGAAAGTTCCAGTTTACCCAGACACCTCCAAATTAGAGAAGCTACTTTCAAGCTGACCCTGCATGTTATTAGACATCAGTCTTGCCAGAGAGCTAGCAGGCTTGTTTGCCCCCCAGGAAGCATCAACATTTATTTATATATATTTTGGCATATCCAAAACCGTCATTCCAATGGGTGGTAGTGAAGAGCTCGCTGGATTGAAAGCCAAGACATCAGGGATCCTAGTCCTGGCTCTGCCACTTCCTAATAGCATGACCCTCCTACCCCCTACGCTGAGGCTCAGTTTTCTCATCTGTTAATAAGGTTTAATAATTCCTTCCCACTTTATAGTGACAACAGCTTTGGCATTTGATTCAACTCAACCAGGATTGACTGACTGATTGATTTTTAAAAGGTTTATTCATTTATTTGAGAGAAAGAGAGAGAGAGAGAGAGAGACAATGAGCAGGAGGGGGAGAGGGAGAGAGAATCTCAAGCAGACTCCCTGCTGAGTGCAGGGCTTGATGTGGGGCTCGATCTCACAACCCTGAGATCATGACCTGAGCTGAAACCAAGTGTCTGATGCTCAATCGACTGTGCCACTCAGGCGCCCCTCAACTAGGATTTATTGAACACTAACTATATGCAAGGCACTCAACCTGGCCTGAGGAGAAAAACTTACAAAGGCGGGTCACAGAAGAGATCTGTCCTCAAACGATTCATGTAGTGCAGAGAGGATGGACAGAGGTGGTGAACCGTGGTTTACGTTTCAGTACTATCTTAGAGCATTCTCATTCATTGCTTCATTTAAAGCATCTGATGGCTGTCTGAAGTAGCCAGAGCAAATATTCTTGCTCTTATTTGACAGATGGAGGAGACTAAGAAAGTTAAGTGACTTGCTGAGTAGTGATTATTATGTCTAAAGTCTACCCACAATTCATTTGCACAGGGTTTTCAAATCTATCATACTGGCATGTCATTGAATCTTCAAAACCTCCTGTATGGTAGAACTTATGAGTAATAGACCTATATTAAGGGCGAGGAAAGCATCAGGGCTAGAGTGTCAGCTAGAGGGCCAGAGGAAGAGCCAGACCATCTTGATTCATATGTTCCAAGCATCAAGCTTGGTGTCTGACAATGGAAGCCAACTCCCACACTCAAGGGCAGAAAAACTAATAACCTAATTACAAAATGGCTAAGGACTTGAATAAACATTTCTCCAAAGATGCACAACTGGCCAAGAGGCATAGGAAAAAAAATGCCCAACATGACTAATCATCAGGCAAACACAAATCAAACTACAATGAGATAATACCTCACAGTTGTCAGGATGGCTAGTATCAAAAAAACAAAAGACAAGTATTGATGAGGAAGTGGAGAAACTGGAACCCTTGCACATTGATGGTGGGGATGTAAAATGCTGCAGCAGCTATGGAAAACAGCATGGAAGTTCCTCAAAACATTAATAATAGAATTACCCTAGGATCCAGCAATCCCATTTCTGGGTACTTATATGAAAGAATTGAAATCAGGATCTTAAACAGATATCTGCACACCCATGTTCACCGCAGCATTATTCACAATAGCCAAAATGTGTAAACAACCTAAGTGTCCATAGACAGGTGAAGGGATAAAGAAGATGTGGCTTGCACATACCACCATATACTATTCATTCAGCCTTTAAAGAAGGAAATGCTGCCACGTGCAACAGCATGGATGAACCTTGAAGACATTATGCTAGGTGAAATAAGTCAGCCACAGAAAGACAAATAGTGCTCTAAAAATAGTCAAGTTCATATAATCAAAGAGCAGAATGGTGGCTGGGGTGAGGGGGAATTAGGAAGTCACAAATCATGGGGCATACAGTTTCAGTTAAGCAAGATGAATAAACTCTAGAGATGTGCTGTACACATGGCACCTATCGTTAATGAGTTCTGTGTTGTACACTTCAAATTTATTAAGTGGATCTCATGTTAAGTGTTCTTACCACAATGAAATAAAATAAAAAAATAAACAAAACTAAGTGCTTAAAAAAAAACCGTGGCTCATAGCTAATACTTTTGGTGTCCTGTCCGTGTTCCCTTGGACTTAACAGTTTTATTTTGGGATAGCCCCATTTTCAGCTACTAGTGCCCACTTTTCTTTGTCTGAGGGCTTTCTCTGACCATACAGAGGGCCGGGGAGGAGTGCTAGAAAGTTAATGCTCCCTGGTAGCTGCCCTCACTCAACAAGAATGTCAGCAGCTGGGAGGTAAATACCCCCACTGCCTCACCCTTTAGGTAAGATAACTCTGAGGTTCACGTTCCACCCTGGCTCCCAGAGTTCCCTTTCGGATTAAGGCTCAATTGGCCATGGTGCTAACTTACTTAATAATATACTTGTTTTGGTTACTTTCTTTCCCTGACTCTCTGCCTAGTTCCCTATTGCTGTGTCCTGGGATATCTCCCACATAAACTATGTGTCTTTTCTTCATGGTGTGCTTCTATGGGAACAAGACTGAGACTGGGTTCACTAGCAGTTTAGGAGTAAGTGAGTGAATGAATGAATGAATGAATGGACACGCGAGAAGATGAACCCCATCCCTGATCCCTGACTGGGAACTAGAGTGGGCTCAGGAAGGGGCTGCATCTTGACAGCTGGTGTTGGTGGGAGGAAGCAGAAAAAATATGCTATAAATCCTGTGCTGGAGGGGTTGCTAAGGCTGAGGTCAGGACTGTGATCCCTAGTTGGGTAATTGGTCTATGAGAAGCCCAGGATTCTTTTGCTTAGCTTGTCTCCCTTGGCTGCCCAGTTGTCTTGGAATGAGATCCAAACTCCTTACTTAGGCCATGCTACACTCTCCAACGCATCCCAGACCCTTTTGCCTTCACTGGGGTGCTCCAGCCTTACAAGATGTTCTGTTCCTTGAGCACAGGGAGCTCATCCCTCCCTTGGGGCACCTGTATTCTCACTGGCACTTTGCTGGAATAATTCCCCCAGAAGCTTTGCCTGACTCACCTTTTCCGTTGGGTTTCAGCTTAAAAGTGATCTCCTTAGAGAGGTCTTTTCTGACCAACCAGCTTAGTCTCTCCTTATTCTATCTCCTCATTCTATTTCATCATAAAACTTGCATCTATGGAAGATATATTGTTATTATTGTTAATGAATTTTCTATATAAAATGCAGGTTCTAGAGACATCTTGTTTGCTTTGTTCATGGTTCTGCCTCAGCACTTGGAGCAGGGGCTGGTGCATCATAGGTGCTCAATAAATATTTGTTAATGAATGAATGAATGATTGACTAATGAGAAAATGGCAGCGGGCAGAAGTCTGGAAGAATTCTGGGCTGTGAGGGCCAGTGACTTTGGCTACATTTTACTGCCCTGGTGAAAATTTATTTGGACCAGCTAGCTGTCTTTACACGACTGTATGACAGAGAGGGATGATGTGAATGGTTCAGGATGACTCAGGTAAGAGTAGAAGAATCAGAACCTGAACCTGGGCTCCTGACCACAAGCCTCATGCTTTTGCCCCCCGCCCCTCCATCCTGTAGGCATCAACTAAGGGTCACTCAAAATTCCTGAAACAAGACCTTCTGATCATACAGCCTAGCCTTCCACCACATCATATAGATAGATGGTATTATTCTTGTTGCTGTGACATTTAAAACTTTATTTAGAAATTGTCCCAGTTTTATATAACGCCAGCTTGTGAGCAAATATATAGGTCAGCCATACAAATAATTTGCCCTTGAAAACATGTCATATAAAAAGGAATGTCACCCTCCTTCCCCCAAAGCCTCCAGACCCTAGTTTTCAACTTCGGCACTACTGACATTTTGAGTTGGATCACTCTTTGTGGTGGGGGTTGTCCTGTGCATTGTAGGATGTTTTGCAGCATCCCTGTCCTCTATCCAGGAGCTCCTTTCAGTTATGAAAGCTCAAAATGTTTCTAGATGTTGTCAGTTGTCCCCAGGGGACAAAAGTTCCCCCTCTCTAAGAACCACTGATGGGACACCCGGGTGGCTCAGCAGTTGAGCATCTGTCTCCTACTAAGGGTGTGATCCCAGGGTCCTGGGATCAAGTCCTGCATGAGGCTCCCCACAGGGAGCCTGCTTCTCCCTCTGCCTGTATCTCTGCCTCTCTGTGTGTCTCTCATGAATAAATAAATAAATAAAATCTTTAAAAAAGAACCACTACCTGAGCTATAAGAAGGTAGGTACTATGTCTATTTTTGCTTAGGATTGTGTCCTCAGCACCTGGCCCATGTCAAGTGCTCCATAAATATTTGTTGGAAGAAAGGAGGAATAAATGGGTGACTACATGAATGAGTGAATAAATGTGGAATCCAGCCCTTGAGCTGGATTCTGAGCTTGCAGAATCCCAGCAGCTCCATCCCAGCAGCTCCCTACTCCCCATGCCCCTTCCCCTATCTCCTTGGCATCCCATTGTGGCCAGTCTTATCAGCCAGTCAGAGCCAGCTCCAGTAGAGATATTCCATCTGGCCTCCCATTAACTACCTCTAAATAGGCAGCAGCTCCCGAGGTGATCTGTTTCAGCCTAGTGTGCAGAATCCAGAAACTTCTAACCTTAACCCCCACGTGAAGCAAGGAAAAGAGGCAGAACACAGGAGTGCATGCAACAGATGCCCTCACTCCTCGGGGATCACTCCCACCTTTTGAGATCCAACCCAAGATGCGGCAGCAGAGGAAGTTGCTGAGCTGCCACTTTCCCTCTGTCCTCCCATCCCCCAAACCCCATATTTCTCTATCTTGTAGACACTAGCAGAGCAAGCATCCATCAGGGAACATTACACTGTATAATGAGGCAACTGCACTCAGATCCCAAATAAGAAAATGGAAGCTTCTATTAGACTTTAAGCTGCTCAAGTTCACTCAGCCTCTGCTGATGAAAATATGAGCGGCATCGGAGGCTGAGCCTGCTCCCCCACGTGCTCTGGTAAATATCTAAGTATCTCCAGATTCCTTCCAGCTTTCTAAACTGTGTGCATCACTTCTGACATTTATGAGTTATCCATGATGCCTCCAAGATTAATCCACCACAAAAACTCTCCATCTGTACTCATTTCCACACCCTCTCCCCAACCGGGGTTGAGCTGGAATCTCTTAGACTGTTACAGCTCATTCCATATGGGTGAGATTTGAGACCAGCTGCAGACCTTTTAGGGCGCAGCCCGCCCCCTTCCACTGCTCACCCCTATTTGCACTGCACATGTTGGGAGACTCCATTTCATCTTAACAAGGCCTGGCTGAGTGAGAGTCTTCCCAATACTGGGGGATGTGATGGCTGAAAAAGCATAAGGATACTCAACTCTGCCCTCCAAAGAAAGGCCTCCTCACCATTTATTGAGCATCTACTGTGTGCTCTGTATATATCCTCAATAGAAAATGAGGTGTGGGTTGGTGCTCTTGTTTCCCAGTTGAGAAACGTGTATGTTTTGAGTCATAGAGCCACTGTGGGGATGTGACCAACAATGGATGACAGACAACAACCAGGAATGACAGACATGTGATGTAACTGTATGCTACAGGTACAACATGGAACTGCTACATAAAGGCGCAAGCAGTGTCCTGCATGCAAGTAGAGAAAGAGAGGATTAATTCACATGAGGGACGGAAGGGGTCCAGGGGTGAAAAACAAATATGATTTTCATTGCTGGAAAATGAGAAGATCCCTGGACTAAAAGATAGTCTTGCAAAAGCTCCTCAGCAGAGGAGGAGCGAGTGAAGAGTGCTGTGGGCCGAGAGGGGACGGTGCGAGTGGGCATCTGTGTACAAGTCCAGTCCAGCAGTGCCGACGGCTCATCCTGCCCAGCACAGTATTCATCAAGATCAGGCTGGTAGCCCGAAATTCGCCATGGAGTGAACATTTACACCATGCAAGTGGGCATTCAGGTCTGTTTTCCCCTGAAGACTGGCTGTCAAACATTGAGCAGCTCACACTGAGGACCGGGGGACCTTACCTCCAAGGTGACCCTAGGGACCCAAGTCTTACAAAACAGCAGGCTGGTTATAGTGTTGATAAGGATGAGGGCTCCAGGAAGGTGAGCCAAAGGCTGGGAATTGAGATCTGCAGTTCAGAAAACCAGTGGTAACTGCTCCCCCATCCCACCCAGTTAGTGGAAATGTCCCTCTAAAGAGAAGAAAACATCCCTTTAAATGAAATGGAAAAAATTGAAGCGAAGATCTGACCCGGTGGAGTTTCTTAGCAGGAAGGCAGGCAGAGCCCGCAGGCTCCTCTGTCTATTACTGATATTACATTATCACAAACTCACTTATTCAGAATTCTCTTACCATAGATCAGTGCTTTGCCTCTTCCATTACCAGCTAATCCAAATGGACCTGGTGCAAACTTAATTTTGAGGATAATGGAGGCTCAATCTGTGTGCACCATTGGCTGGCTCTTACATCCTACAGCATTTGCTGACTCCTTAAAATCAGCAAGGCTGCAACAGACCAATAGACCCTCCATCTGAGAGTGAAGGAGCAGAGTTCTGGGATCCCCGAGCACCTCTGGCTGCCTGCATTAAATACCCACAGTGCACCAGCTACAGTGCTGGGTACCCGGTGTGAATCGTGCCTGGTCCTCACCACAGCCCCCAAAGGGACATAATGTGACTTCTGTCTGGCAGAAGAGGAAACAGTGGAATCCCTGGAAGGTTGAAAAACCAAGGTCATGCAGTGAGCAAGTACCAAAGCTGAAATGTGAACTCGTGGTCTGTAAGGCTTATATTCTTTTTTCTAGAGTTTTTAAATTAATTTATTTGAGAGAAAGAGAGCGAGAGTATGAATGCAGGGGGAAGTGGCAGAGGGAGAGGGAGAAGCAGACCCCCTGCTAAACAGGGAGCCTGATGCAGGGCTTGATCCCAAGACCCAGGACCATGACAGAGCTGAAGGCAGACACTTAACCGAATGACACACCCATGCACCCCTGAAAGGCTTAGATTCTTAATCACATCTTGTCACTGCCTATGGTGAGCTGAGTAATGGCCCCCAAAGACATCCACGTCCTAGTCCTTGGAGCCTGGCAAAAAGAACTTGGCAGATGGATTAAGGTTTTGAGACGGGAAGATTATCCTGGAATCTGTAGGAATAATTCCAAGGGCCCTTAGAAGAGGCAGACAGAGGAGAATTTGAGTACAGAAAAAAAGGCTGTGTGGGGATGAGAAAGGGACTAAAGTGAGCCAAGAAATGCCAGCAACCATTGGAAGCTGTGAGAGGCCAGGAATGAATTTTCCCCTGGAGCCTCCAGAACCTTACCCTGTAAGACTCATCTTGGACTGGCCTCCAGGACTGTAAGACAATACAATTCTGCCTTTTGAAGCCACTACTTGTGGTCATTTTGTTACAGCAGCTACAAGAAACTCATACACTCCCTAAAGCAGGAGAGAACTGGTTGAGATGTCAGTGCAAGGAAGGAAAGAATGAGGCTGGACCCCTAGGTGTCCTCCCTTTCCTGACACCTGCCCCTCCTGGCCACACTGACCTCCATCTGAACCAACATGATCTGTCATCAGGACAGGCATTCCTTGATCCCCTAGGGGAAGGGAGGAGGCCACTGAGTGTCAGAGGACAGCACACTGGGCTCCCTATAGGCTCCGCCAGCCACTGGTTGTGTGATCTTGGACAAAGCACTTTACTTTTCTGAACTTTTCAGATTCAGCTCTAAGAGTTTTCTATGTACTAAGCAAACTAATTGTGTAAGCTCCATTTGGACAGAATGTTGAGGCATCCAAAGGAGTATCCAAAACATAATCTGCACAGATTATTCTTGCTTATCTTGAATAAGGCCTTATTGTGGAGGCCTCTCAAGGCTGCAGGCTGGGAAGCCGACCCTCAGGTAGAAGCTTCAATGCCTATGAATTTGGGAGGATTTTTCTGGCTGCCATGGCCAGAGGGTGGGCACAGATGGGTCTTATGAACTGAGGGTAGAAAAAACAACAACCCTGCTTGGAAAAACTGGAGACAACTCTTGAAAGTGTGCAAATGTAGAGGCTCTGAAGCAAGCTGGTAGAGATGGGAAGAGGGGGCAGCTGGAGGGATGAAAAGGGATAATGCTGGTTCAGGAGTCTGGGTGCTGAAGTCTCAGCAGTGACAGAGTTCCAACAGGGTTATTCTTATTATTTTTAAGATTTTATTTTAAGTAATCTTGACACCTGATATGGAGCTTGAACCCATCCCCCGAGATCAGGATTCCCATGCCCCGCAGATGGAGTCAACCAGGTGCCCACCTCCCTCCACCCCTTTTCTTTCTTTCAGTGGAGTTTCTCTTACAGCCACTGGATGCTGGGCCTGACAGCCATGGTGAGATGAGGCTTGGCCACAAAACTCAGTGGAACACAGCGTCTATTAATTGAAAACCATGACCTAGGTTTCTGAAGTCCTAGACCCTAGTTCAAGTCCTGTCCCCAACCGTTTTTGGGACTTTGAGCTTCCTAAACTTTCAGCTTCAGCTTCCTGATCTGTCATATGGGTGAGTGAGAAAAGCTCCTTGGAGTTGGGACCCCCCCCCCCACTTCACCCTGGGCGGGGGGCTGGGAGTCCTAGCTGCCAATCTCTCTGAGCCTTTGCTCAACTGAAGGATGGGGCTCCTCATCAGAAGGCTGACAGAAGGCTCAGTGAGATAGCATGCATACTCCAGTCCCCGGCATGCCGATTCCCTCTCATCCATGCCGGCTTTCTCATAGGTTGGGAGCACAACAAGGCAGAAAAGGATGACAGACATGAATGTGCTATCATGTTCTTTTGGGAGGTGGCTACATCTATGCAGCAGAGTGACCACTTGCTGGAAAACATGCCTCTTTGTGTTCCCAACCAGCTGCTGTTCTGACACGTTTAGAGCAAAGTTCCCACGAATCCCTCATCCCCCCGAGGAAGCAAGGCGAGAACAATGGGTGGGGCCTAAATGAACTGGGTCATGCTCTCCAAGCTCTGAAACATCCCTAGTTTCCATCTGAGACCTCTGCCAGCAGCTCTGAGCTCCCAGCAACAAATCAGAATGTCACTATGACGTGAGATCAGGTCGTTACATCCTGCCCAGTCTATAACTTCTTATTTGTACCCCTAGTGGCTCATCCTCAAGATGTGGCCGCTTCTCAGGCAGAAAGTACAGCCGTGAGCTGCTGGTTGAGTTCTGCCTTCCCAGACACTGCACCTGCTGGGCTGCCTTCAAAGACAGTGCATGCAATCTGCTTCCTCTCTGTTCTCTGGGGCCGGCAGAAGCCATGAGAGAATGGGGGCATGTGTCAGAGCTCCCAAGCATCAGGCTCATAATATGCCTCTTCCCCCCTGGTTTGGTGCTCGGTATCAGTCCTGGAAAACACAACCATCACCCTCAAATCTGAAAGCGGAACACCCCAAACTTTAATGTGCGTATGAATTATGTGGGGGATCTTGTTGAAATGCAGATTCTGATGCTATAGGTGCAGGGTGGGGCCCATGACCATATTTCTAGCAAGTTCCCAGGTGATGCTCATGCTGTAGATCTCCAAGTAGCGGGGCCCTAAAAGATCACCCTGCGGCAATGACAAAAGGCTCAGGGCTGGAAAAGACGGAAAGGGGAGCTGAAACTGCATGTCGGCTGCGTGCTGGGGGCCCTTTTACCAGGTGGGTGGAAGTTGCTATTAGGTCAGAATCCTAAATTCACAGACAAGGAAACAGAAGCCTCGGAGCTACAGCCACGCCAGCCAGGGTCACAAGACTGGCGCAAGGAGGCAGGCACTGAGTTTGTGCACCCAGCTCATGCTCTCTCTCCACTAAGGTGTTTCCCTACAGAGGAAGATGAAGTTCTGTTGCAGTCCACAAATACATCTCATAAGTAAACCTCTGCAAAAGGCTCGATCTCCTTCACCCAGAAGATACAAGGCAAAACAGTATGGACTTACTTCTCACCTGTCAAGATGGAATAGGTATTTTAAAATAATAATCACGGGCCAGGCTGGGTATGGTACAGCGGGATTCTCATGCACTTTTGAGGAGAGCACAAACTGGGGCAACTCATTGGAAAACTGGGGCAACATTTATCAAGAGCCCCAGAAATATTCCTCGCCTTTGACTCATTATCCTGTTTCTGGGAATCTATTCTAACAAAGTCTAGAAATACGCATATCCCAGCATTACTCAGGATAACAAAATAGTGGAAGGAGTGGAGGAAGGAGCCAGTTGGAGGAATGAGACACAATTGATGAGAACATTCACATGGTTGAGTTTTCTGTCGCCCTTGGACAATGTGTGTGTCATACTGCGAACATGCTAATACCATAGGGGAGAAAGCCAGTTGCAAAATGATATATAGAGAATAACTCAAATTGATATTTAAAACATTTAAACCTACACACAGAAAGAAGACTGGAAGTGGATGAACACCCTGGATGCACGGTGGAGGTGAGGCAGTAGGTGGTTAAACTCAGAGTGTGCTGGGGTAACAAGAACCAGTCCTGGGGTGTTTCACTTATTCAAGTGAGAAACAGTGAGGGAGTGGCTGTGCGGGTGGGAGAGCTGGACAGGCTGGGTGGGGGAGCTGTCCGTGGTAGGTTAGTACCTACGGAGCTTACAGATTGACTGGATGTGGAGAGTTAGAAAGAGGGAAGAGCTCCTAGGTTTCTGGTTTGGGCAACTGGGTTGATTGTCAGAATATTAATAATTTCTAATTTCTGTATTTTTGCAGGCTGAAATTTCAGGCTGAAAGTAATTTGATTGAAATATAATTTAGATAACGTTTCAGGAATATATACATTTCTTGAAAATATAGGTGCATTCACAGACCAAAGGCCCATATCTTATCCACAAGCCATTATGAAGATGCAGAGGCCAGCTCCTTTCTGGTGTCTCTGGAAGGTCCTCAGCCAGAAACGCAGGTGCTTTATGTGGGGGAGCAAAGTGGAGATATTGGTTCTGCTGGTGGAGAACTGTTGCATTGGGCACTTACCTTTGATGGCCACACAAAATTGAGCTGGGATATGGAGGGATGAAAAAGGAGAGAGTTACAAAAGTAAGCACAGTGGTTTCTGGGAAGCTCTCAGGCATGTAAGGCTGGTTTTATGAGGTAAGGTTTTATCTTAATTACTTAAAAACTCTGTAGGTCAACTTTCCTCGAAAAGCAGAAAAGAATCACAGTTTTGTGATTTGCTTTGACAGATCGGTGAACTGCATATACACACACCCGCACACAGGCGGGCACATTCAAAGGCCCACACACATCCTACGGATGAGGCTCAGCATGACTGAGCAGCCCATCTTGCAACACGATGCTTGTGATGGCTGAGCCACACATGAGTCTTTGGCTCTTGAGTGCTTGTCTTTTCCCACATGCCTTGCTGAACACCTCTCAGCATCTGTGTTTGCCACTCCTCCAGAGCACTCGGGAACCTACAGCTTGATGTCATGGGGACAACCCAGACTCTAATTCCAGACAGAGCTGCATCTGAATCCAGCTTTCTTTCCCTCCCAAGGGTGATCTAGGGTCCCTCCTCCTTGACCCTTGGGCTTCCCTTTTGTAAAATAGGGACACTGGCACCACTTTGTAGGCTTGCTATGAGGATTAAGATGCAGGTAAAGTGTTCCCCTCTGGATCTTGGGAAAGGAGACTTGAGACAGGTCTAGTGATACATGCTGTAAACAGAGGATCTCTGTGGGTAAACCTTGTGATAGCCCTGTATACTATGGTAATTTCTGTAGCAAAATCTCCCATGATGGCAAAGACAAAGTCCTCTTTGCTAGATAGTGCAACTCCTGCTTTCAAATGTTTATATTTAAAATAAATGAGCTGCGCTCCTGACTCTGGTGCAGAACCATAGGCAGTGCTCCCAGCCCACCCTGCTGCACTGCAAGTGCTGCTGCCTCGTGTAGTTTATGTTCCATCCCTGGGAATATAGGAGCCCAGCTGGGGCCTGACTCCAAGGCAACTAACTTCCTGATGCTGTAGGCTAGGCACAGGTCTGGGGTGTAGAGGGCTGGGCTGCATCCCTGCCTGCCCCCAATGCTTGCTCGTGACCTTGGGGAAAGTCACCAGACTGCTGCACTCAGCTCAGAGCTTGTGTTCTAGTCTGTGCATTCCCCGGGTCCAGCCCAGCGCCTGCCCCGGCAGATGCCCAGAATCTTCTGTGTGAATGAATGAATGAAGGTATAAATGTCTCCATTCTTCACTTTCCCTAAAGAGTGGATAATAATTTCTATATGGAAAAATTGTATCAGAGATCAGAATAGAAGATGCCAAGCAGTGTGCCTGGTGTATAGTAGATGCTTGACATGTGGGAGCCTACATTTTGATTCTTTTTGTTATTATTAGTCAAGCACTGCCTTTGGGCGGAACTGTTTCCTCTTCTGTATCTGGCTGTGTGCCTCACTAGTAGTAGATGTTCAGTCAACAATGGTAGATTTTTAAAGCACATTTTCCCTTTTGCTTCCAGTGTGAACTAGAAATGGGTCAAGTTACTCAGGGCATGTCTCCTCCCTCCCCCGTCCCTCCTCTCTTTCCCTTCCTCCCCTCTTCAGGGGACCCAGTGACCTATGGAAGGTGTCGGGGGTGGGACTGTATTTGATGACTCAGGATCCACCATGTATTTTCCAACCCCGCTGGTATAAGGGAGAGCCAAACTGGGCCCACGAAATTATTTTCGGTATTTTCTCCAGCTATTCTAATCCCTAGCACTTTGCAGTGGGTGGTTAGAGCTGGTGATTTTCCTTTCTTTTGTGCAAATGAGACCAGAATACACAGCACGGGGTGAGTCACTTCAGACTCTTAGTGCTTCAATTACTTAAAAACTCAAGGCTTCGAATGTCACCTTCTTCAGAACGGTTATAAGCAGATGGGAAATGCTCCATATTTGAGGTCGTCGATGGCTTCCCAGCATAGGAAACCTTTACTAGCTAGTCCTAGCACCCCGAGGACAGAGGCAGCAAGGCGAGTCTGCCTTTCTGAGGCACTCCTAGATGCCAAGTACTTTGTGCATATTATTTCATATCTTACTTCATCTCTACAATGACCCCATGAGGTAATACATTTAGCGCCTATGAGATAATAAATAACAGCCTCCATGTCTATTTCTTGTCTACACCAGTGCCAGGCCCACTCTCCACATGACATCCCTTATGACCTTGAGTCCTGACAACAATCCTGGGATATAGTAGCTGCTGCTTCTGTTTCACAGATGAGAAAACTAAAGTTCAGAGCAGTGAATGGGGGAGACAGTAATCGAACCCGAGTCTCTCTGTTTTAAAGCCCCATCGTCTTAAAACCTTATGTTTAGCAAACTATGTTCTGAGGAACCCTAGGGTTCCCTGAGATGGTAATAGTAGTTGTCAGAGGAAGAAAGGGTACTGTGGCCCACGCTCAGCAATTGGGGAAGTTGTGCTTGCTCTGCTAAGGTTTTATCTAGCACCTCTAGTTGAAAAGGTACTAAGAGATCCTTTAGTCTAATTGGGGCCAGAGCCCTCACTCAGGCTAAATATCTCTACTTCACCACTGAGCTGGTTTCCAGCACCCTGGAGAGAAGCAGATAATCTGAGAAAGGACAGACCTTGGGGCTTTGAACCTCCAAATTCTGGACCTAGTAACTGGTAGTGTGTGACCTTGGGTAACTTATTTAATTTCTCCAAGTATTAGATTTTTTTGTATTAATCTAGGGAAAAAAAACTATTTGCCACAGAATTTTTTGATGTTTAAATAAGATAATGTATGCAAAGAACCGACATAATTCCTGGCACTGGGTAAGTGATCAATACATATTATTGATCTCATTTCTGCTTCCTCCAGCTTTCTAGACCCTCTCCTCTGTCTGTGTGGTATGCTCAACTGTGTCACCATCCCCAATGATGCTTAAAGAATTCTAGGGGTAGTCATATCCCAAGAGTAGACAGTGGTAGCAACCCCCTAGTTGCAGAATTCAGTTCTAGTACTGCTTCTGCTGTGAACCCAAATGTGTTCAGGGACAAGGAACTTTCTCTCTCTGGATCTTGGTTTTCACATGGCCCAACTCTGACATTCTGGGGTGTTGACAGACATTTACATACTCTTCTGTATTGCATAAAAAGCCAGCAAATGATCAGACTTTCAGGGAAAAAAATGGCAAAAGCATTTTTTTTACTCCAAACAAAAGAGGAAAAGTCTTCAAGGGCCAGAAACCAGTATGGATTGTTCTTTTTCTTTCCTTTTGAAAGACTAGACCATTTGAATTTATTGTTGATTGATCTTGAAATAATGAGAAATCTCGCTGCTCAGAGTTTGGGTAAAGATTTTAGGCTTCTAGGTTCTGCTCCTACTTGGCACTAGAAGAAAAAAAACCCAGTTACTTAAGAGGCTTATTTTAGAGAGGGCCAAATAAAATAAATTCATGTCTCATAGATTTGACTCTGTAAAAAAGCCATAATGTGCATTATGAAGAGTCCACTAAATTTTTTTGACCTAAACACAGAATTTATTTTTTTTGAGTTTTGAAATGCAGATACTGTACAAGAAGAGCATAATTTTTCTGAAAGTTCATCTTAAAGAACACTATTTAGAATTTAGATTTCATTTCTCCATGAAAACAAAGTTATAAATGGTAGTCAGGTTCCCAGGCTAGCCCCACAAATGTTTATTACCCCTTGCAGTTGTTAATCATTTATACTCCTCCTTTGAAGTGGTTTACATTTTCTTATAGTTACTGCCTTCTATGGTCCTCCCAACATTTGGGGGACCCTATTATTAAATGAGTTGTTTTGGGGGGCTGTCCTGCGAACCTAATCCTCTAGTGGAAATGGATTCTTGCTAGTGCAGCAAGGAAGGAATCTGGTGACTTGAGAGACAACTGGGGTGCTCTCTGTAGTTAAGAAGGAACATGGTGACTAGGGCATCCTGGTGCCTCTGGCCACGATATTATGGCTTATTATCCACCCAGGAAGGAATTAATGAATAAAAGCCTGAGGAATGGGCAAATAAAATGTAATCTACCCATACGGTGGAATAATATTTGGCAATAAAAAAGAATGAAGTACCAATACATGTTGCAACATGGATGAACCTTGAAGATGTTGTGCTAGTTGAAAGAAGCCAGCCACAAAAGATCGCATATTGTATGATTCCATGTATATGGAATATCCACAGTAGGCAAATGTATGGAGACAGAGAATAGATTATCGGTTGGTAAGGGCTGGAGAGAATGCAGATGCCAAGTAATAGGTATGGATTTATCTTGCAGGAAGTGCGAACATGTTCTAAAATTTAGTTATGATGGTTGTAATACCTGTGAATATACTAAAAACACTGAATTGCTCACTTTAATGGATAATTTTGTGGCATGTAAGTTACATCTCAATAAAGCTTTTTAAAAAAATCCAAATTAAAGCAATTGAAGGAATATTTCTCTTTCCTGTGCTCCAAAGAGAGTTTTCTCTACTCTCCTGGCTTGGTGCTAGGATGCTGCTCATATAAATATACAGGAGTGTTTGTAACATGAGGAGTTTTAATGTAGGCAGTACTTCTATATGTGTCTTAAGAGAGATATCGTTTGCAAAATATTATTCAATGAAACTATAGCATAGTAGTATTCATTCATTCATTCTTTGTTCAAACACCTTCTTCCTGACCACCAATTCTGTACCAGATAGCCAAGTTTACATCAAGGAGTCACATTCGTATGAAGGAATCAGATTCTAACCAAGGAGCCAGGGTTCATACCAGGGAATGAAATTCTCCTCAGGGAGCCAGGTTCAACACCAGAGAATGAGATTCTAATGAAGCAGCTAGATTTTCACCAGGAAATCAGGTTCACACGAGAGAGCCAGGTTCACAGTTAGCGAGCTAGATTCTCACAAGGAGCCATGTTCAGAAAAACATTTTGATGTGCTAAAAGCCTTAATTAGTTATATTTTATATCCCAATCTACATCTCACAGAACTGAGTTACCCCTTTTCCCCTTCCCCCTTTACACATACTTGTTCTTTAACAGAAGCTTTCTTTTTAAAGGGGAAAGAAAACAAACATCCAAACATTTGAGGTTATCAAATAAATCAATTAGTGTACTTTATGGAAAGATTTCCAGCATGGCTTCAAATAGAGTATTTGCATGGGGCATTTAAATGTTCTTTTTTAAAAAAAGATTTTATTTTATTATTTATTTGACCCAAGCTCTGCCTAAAAGGGTCAGAATGTGCAGGAGAAGATAAATCAAAGGATAAAGAAAATTCTGATTATAGATCATCTGATTTTTATATATGATATTCTGAGGGACCAGGGTCTGGCTACTACTCCAGTCACCTTTGTTTCATTTCTTTTCAAGGATTTTACTAATAGACCAGCTTCTGGGAAAGAGCTCCTGTTGTGGATTATATGAGGCTTATACACATTGTCTCAATATGGAAAGCAACTTGAAATGTAAGCCAAGAACACAAGGTCAGGTGTTGTGCATTTAAGCTTGGCAAAATCCTATCATAAAACCAATGGGGCTGTCTTGGAACTGGCGTTCCCCCTCCACCTCATGTTAATTATTACGCTCTTGTTTTCTGGGTCCTGAATTATTCATGAGGCCAGATATAAAATATGATGATTGGTAATCTCCAGCTGTGGCACCTGAATGTGCAGATGCTGCGTCCGTCCCTGAGAAACACAGGCTAGGGTAAGGAACTCACAGGTCTCAAGGCCTTGGGGGAGCAGGAAGTAGCAGAGAGGGGAAGAGCAGCCAGAGGAATGAGAGAAAGGTAGAGCAATGTTGCTCTTAGAGAAGATGGAAATGAGCTAAAAAACCAAGGGAGGAGGGGGAAGAAGGGTAATTCAATGTATTTTGTTTCAGTTCTATGAGATGCAGAATAGGATAGAAAATAAAGTTAATTAAGGCTAAAACATGGGGGAATGAGAGAGTAGACCCAACCAGAAGGAAGTGACCGATAGAGGTCAAATGAATGAATGAATGAATGAATGAATGATAAATGCACCCATGGCATAACATCCATGCCTGAAGGAATGAGGGGAGGAGACTGGCCTTTGCTGGTGCCTTCTTTGAGTCATTGATTAAATTCTCACTGCCATCCAATGAGGCTAGGTGGACGTGGACACATACCTGTTTCATTTAATCCCCAAGACCCTATAATACAGCTGCTAGTATTGCTGCTTTACAGCGTTTATGGGCCAGACGCTGATTTGGGGGATAGGCAGGCAAATCTATGAGTGTCAGGGGCTGTTGGGAGGGGGCTGTCAAATCCTTCCCTCCGTGGGAGGAGGAGATGCTCTGCGGGAACCCTGCGGAAACCTTGCCTGCCTGAACCCCTTAGCTGGAGTCTGACAGGCAACTGATTGCCTCTTCTGGACCTCTCCATCTACCACGACCTCTGCTGCTGCCCTGCTGGCATAGGAAAGGCGTCTCCTAAGTGTACACAGGTCATCCTTTTTTAGAAGGCATCTTGGCACTCTCTAAGTGAAACATGCCAAGCACCTTTGACCTCAGTAATCCCAGGGAAATACTTGCACAAGTATAAAACCACGTGTGTATGGTGACAATGGTTGTTAGAGCAAGAAATCAAAAACAACCCAAGTGTTCATTAACACAGAAATGACAAAAAACAATAAGCTATACAGACTGGCAGTGGCTACAGTCAGATCCCAGCTCTGACACTTTAATTAACTAGTTAATTAATTAAATTTTATTTAACCCATTGTATTCAATATGGTACAACTTTGACATGTAGTCTATATAAAACATTACTGAGATGTTCTTTTTTCCAAAGGAAGCCTTTGATTACACTTATAGCACATCTGGTCCCGACCAGCCACATTTCAAGTGCTTAGGAGCCACCTGTGGCCAGTGGCTGCTGTATGGGACAGTGAGGCTTGCAGAAACTGTCATTGTGCAGGCCTGGGCCCTGCTCTGGACTTGTCACCCTGGCTGGAGGGACTCTGGGAGATGTCAGGTGAAAGCCTATTTTATAATCATTCAACTCGGGCTTTTGGTCCCTCTCAGTGTTGGCACACTGGCATGCCACCCCATGGAGTCGGTACCAGACAATATTCTGAAGCTCCCCATGCAGGATCTTCCTGCCTTCCTTCCTGTATCAAGCTCCAGTCACTCCCTTTCTCTTCTGCACTTCCCCTCCTGCTCCGGGAGAGCATTTTCCACACTGCATTTGCACTGATCTAGTGTGACAGTGAAACCCAGTCCTCCGGGCCATTTTAAACATCCAGACAAAGAGGAGTGAAGATGTAGGGGTGACTGCAAAGCCAGGGACACCTGGGTCCGCCTTCAACCATCTGTAATTTTCAAGGCTCCTCTGTGCTGCAAGTCCTGTGGCCAAGGGTCAACCCAGCCCTCCTGAAATGGGTGGTGAAGGCAACCACAGCTGGAGTACTCCCGACGCTGCAGGCACTGTTTGGATAACTTGGCATATGCTAACTTGCACAAACTCTTTTTATGGCAATGCTTTCATAGGTGCTAATATTGACCCAAAGCAGAGATTAGATAACATGCCCAGGAATTTACAGCTAGTGAGAGGCCAACCAAGGACCCAAGGTGGGGCCATCTCGTTTGGGACTCGGTATAGCTGTGCTGGGCTCGAGGACGCTCTGGGAGCCAGGCGCACGGACTGCTTCCCACTGGTGGGGTGAGAGGAAGGGTCAGTGGGGACTTTGAACAAGGACCTGAAGGAGCACTGGGACCTGAGTGTACAGAGATGACAGACAGCAATTCCCACACAGGCTTCTTGCTGTCCTCCCTCTGACACCTTCCTAGTAACCTCACTACCTAGAGCCAGGAAGGCCCTGATGATGCCCTGGTTACCTGGGCATCGTATAAAAGGCCAGGAAGAGTGCATCCTTGGTGAGCACAAGTTTCCTATTAGAGGGATGGAAATGCTCTGGAATGAGGGAGTGGTGATGGCCGCACTACTCTGGAAATGCCATTGGATCAAATACCTAAAAAGGGTTGAAATAGTGAATTTGATACCATGTAAATGTTACCACAATTTTTTTAAAAAGGGGGGCTGGGGAAGATGCAAATTTCCTGAAAATCATGGGAGAAAGAAGCTCCTGAGAAGATGGAGCTGCAGGGTGCAGAGCCCCCATGATGATCACTGGGTCTCGACGAGGCAGGTACTGTGGATGCGTGTGCACATCTACCTGAGTGCGTAACACCCATGGGTGTGTGACTTCCAGAGAACATGCGATGGCCATGTGATATTCAGCCTATTCATGTGTGTCCCTCCCCTCCCCCCCTACCACATCCCAAAGAGGGGCTGGACTTGCTGGAAACCTCTAACCAGTGACAGTGAATGTGTATCACATGGAGGAGGCATGATGACAGCACAGTGATGTGGGGAGGCTGTGGCATGTAGACATGAGCTGCAGATGGTCAATGTTTAAGTCTGCCCTTTGCCAGTTACAGTATACATCCACTATCCTTCTCCCTGCTGGAGCCCGGGTCTGGCCCATCTGCCAGCTCTTTCCATGCCCACTGTGCCCCCATTACACGAAGGTGACATGGCCATATCCTGTGTGCCCCACTAATCTCCAAGAGTGGACTCTCAGATTGTCCTACAGACTCCCCATGTGTATCCTGCACTGAGGATGGAGAAGAGAGAGATGCTTAGGGCAGGCTCCAAGTTGGGCAGGGGTGGCAAGTCTCATCCACAGAGGAAGCCACCCAGGAGATGGCACTAGCCAACACATTTCCCTTGAACTTGGAAATATATGAACTATGAGAAGCTACTTAGAACTGGGCAAATCAGGATAATCACTTTGCTTCTCTGTGGTGGAATGAGTTGGCCCCATTCTCTGATAGGGAAGGAGATTCGAAAGGAGGGGAGGAGAGGGAAATAAAAATGAAACAGAATCAACAGAGATTTATGGAAATTATAAATAGTGTTGGTGACTTTTCCAGTGTTGATCCATCCAATCAATTGTATGTCTATTCAACATGCATGTCTATGTCAAGAGTTGTGGGAGAGTCTGAGGACATAGACATGGGGACTACGGCCTCTACTCTAAAGGACTCCCTGGGTAAGTGGGGGATCAGACCAGTAGAGAGATACAGAGTTCAGCATGACAAGTGCTCTGACCCACGTGTGCACAGCCTCCCCCAGGGGTGTGAGAGATAGGGCATGTTTCTAACTATGGGAGGAAGGTCTTGGGCAAGACTTTGTAGAAAACAAAGTGCCTCATTGAACCTCAAAAGGCAGGTGTTTTTTTCCAGGCAGGTGAGAGATATGGTGCGAAGGGCATCCAGAAGGGGGAAGGCAGTGAACAACACACGGAGACAGGAAACAGCATGGCTCATTCCGGGAACTGAAATATGGCCGGAGCATGCGACGTGCAGGAGACAGTAAATAGACATCTTGTGGCTGGCCTAGCTCGGTGACCTTGGAATGAGATGTTTTTCTGGTTTGGAAAATGCCTCCATCTGTACAATGAAGGGATCAGATTAGATGATTCTCATGGGACTTTCCAGCTCTGGCTGCTCCTGGAGGTATTGAATTCCTTATCACTCATAGATTTCAAGAGGGAGTTAGATACCATGGGGTGGGAGCTTAGCCTTTGATGGCATTTGGATAGGATGACCTTGAAGGTCCTTTCCAGCGTGGAGCTGCCCTGATTCTGGGACCCAGATGGGGCCCATGGGGTTGTGCCAGGCAGCCGAGGATGGCCACGCAGGACATCTGTTCCCTTCCTCATGTCCCAGGTGGGACCCATGCTGGTTCATGAAAGTCTGATGTACACACATAGGCTGGCCATTGAATGACTCATTTTCTGGGGTGAGGCACAGGAGTACCTTCCACTTCTGCCTAATAAATTGTCAGAAGGCCCCTCAGGGCTAAAGCTGGCAGCTGTGTGCTTGAAAGTGATAGCAGTTGCTGCTATATTAACTCAATATTTATCAGAGCCTCTGCTCTTCCAGGATTAGAAGTCACTCTGGTGAGACTGTTCCTCTTTGGTGGACAGCCAGTGCCCAGTGACAGGTTATAAACTATCCAGGTGAAAGGGAAGGTGACACAGAGCCCTTCCCACTGGTCCAGAGGCCACAACCAGGGGAAACATCCACCATCCCTTTCATTTTGTTGTGACCGATGATGTGGGAGCACAGAACAGAGATGTCGACTCAGAGTGGGGAAAGCCATATGTCCACCAGCCTCTGTTTTCTCTGCTGTACAATGGAGCTAATCATGTCCGTATGAACCAAGTAAAATGTTGGGGGTGGGATATTGTGCAAGCTGTCACACACAGCATGGATACTGGGGTTAATGGTAAGGTCCCCACTTCTAGGTGATGTGCCAATGAAAATCTGCCCAAAAGGATGGAGGTGGTTTTGATATATGAGTATACAGTATATGCATTATATGATGCTATGGGCATTATAAGATGGATTTTTAGAGGTGTTGATTTGTGAATATATTTTCAGGAATCTAGTTCCACTTAAATCACAGAAGCTATAGACTGGGCTCTGTGCTAAGTCACCCGTTGCTAGTGTAGCTCTGTTTGTAGATGGTTCTCCTCCCATGCTCCAACGAGCTGTGGGGCCGCTGAAGCCGGTCTGCAGAAAACCCAGCAGGTGGCTCAGGCTGTATCCTTGGAAGGTCAACAGTGCTCCTTCCACAGACAGTCATGGAAGCCACAAATATCCTGGTAAAGGCTTTGGAGTCAGGCAAGACTGGGGACCCATTCCATCTCTCCTTGCTGTGTGCCCTCTCCTTGCTGTGTGACTTGGAGCAATTGCCCTGTCTAAGCCACACCTCCTTCATCTGTAAAATGGGAAGTAATGTTGCCAGTTGTTGTAAGGATTAGCAAGAATGAGGTAGAGCATCCATCACAGTGCCTGGCACAGAGTGGACACACCATATAAGTGGTAACAGTACTTGTTAAAGAGTAAAAATAGCACACACAGAGCATGTCCTAGATGTTGCTCAATGACTTATTACAGAGAACAGCCATGCACATGGACCCAGGGACTCTCACTCATTTACCATGTGGGCGTAGGTAATGCATTTCCTAATAGTTAATACCAACGAACTACTGATCAAATGTCTGCTATAAGCTCATTATCGTGCCAGATGCACTAGGGGAGAGAAACAGAAGATGGCTCTTCTGTTGAAGAAGGGGGAGCACCAAAGAGCCACCCAGCTTTGGGAGCCCAAGACAGGGCTCTCTGCTCTTTAGGGAGCTAGGCATCCAGGTGGAGGAAAGAGCTAGGCAGGGGAGTCAGCTTAGGGCAAAAGGCTGACCTGTGTGCTAGCCATGCTGTTCACCACAAGGGAGGAAAGAAGCCATTGGGTGCCTTCTCGGTATTGGACATGACATCATCAGGCCAGATACTCATCTTCCTTGCCTTTAAGAGAAAATGTACCCCTGTACTGGTCAGACCTAACCCTAACATCCATGGGACTTGGCACTCCTTGAGGAGAGAATTCCAGATCCTGGGTGCCTGGAGTGTGGTCTGGAGAGAGGAGGTTGATGGCTGGCTGAGGGCCAGAATGGGCCCTCTTAAACATGGGGCCTGGACCTGAGGAAGTCCTGCTACCTTGCTACCTTGAGCTCATGCCAGCTCTGTCTCCTCATGCCCTGTCCTGGGATGCTAGCTGGAGACCTGTCCCAAACTTCATGGTCCACCACCATGGTCCCAAGCTCCAGTTCTAGCCTCAGATACTGAAGCCTAGTGAATGCAGGCCTGACAGGTCCCTTTAAACACTATGATCAGGGTCCTGGAACTGCTTCCTGGCCCTCTTAGTTACAGCCCAAGAGACCCTCCCTCCCAGCCTCCTTCTCTGGTTAGGATCACATCTTGCTTCAGCATTTCTCAGTAGCTGAGTCTCCTGCTTTGCCAGTATATCTCAACAAATCCCCAACAACGTTTGCAGAAAAACAAGCAGATGTACAACAGGAAGGAGGCAAACAGTGGCCACTGAGTAGGAGTGGGGACACCTGGGTGCGACCCAGTTTGTCAGTAATTTTTTTTGCAGTAAAATATTCATAACAAAATTTTTAACCATTTTAAGATTTTAAGTGTATTATTCAGTACCACTTATCTTTTCTGTAGAAAAACTAAGTGTTCTCTGCAGCATCAGCTTCCTATTCATCTTCACTCATCCCTCTTCCTTTCATTCTACGAGTACTTATTATCTGGGACATTGCCAGCACCATGCTAGAACTTGATCAGTTTGGCTAACACTCTCAAAATAAAGTTGAAAATCCTCAAGCATTTTTAAGCGGCATCTAAATCTATTTTGTATTTGTGCCTCAAATACATCTTCACTACAACCTTGTGCTGTGAATTTTGCTCAATGAATTTATGTAAAATGTTCATCCTACAACCTGGGAGGGAGGTAAAAGTTGTTCTTGAGCCACTTAGGGTCCCTGGGGGGGGGGTCAGAAAATTAGGGTGATGTAGGACAGATTAACAGGAGGAAAGCACACAAGTTTTACTAAATATTTACATGTGCATGGGACCCTTTGCAAGAGAATAAAGACCAAAAGAAGTGACCAGAACACAGAGCCTTCATACCTTTTAAAGACACAGTAAATGTGTAAAGAATTGGCAAGACCGAAGGGGTTAGGCTAGGGTAGTAAATGGTGAGGAATGAGCATTAATTGACAAGGTTGGTTTGTGCAGCCCACCCATCCCCAAATCCTTGTCTCTGGTGTGCAGAATGCCTTCCTTCCTCCTGGTACAAGGAGGGCAACTTGCCCCCGGGAGTCTTATGACCTGTGTAAGAGAAGCAGGTCAAGGAAGCAGGGGGGGGGGGGGGGCGGGATTCAGAATACCCTTCCTACTTCTGTTTCCTGACTCCTTCAGTTTAAGGCATTTAATATGACAAACTGCTACGTTTTGGGGTGTCATTTTGTGAACCCCATCGGCAAAGCAGTCCTCCCCGTCAAACCAATAAGCCCAGTCAGACTTACTCTCAGACAACAAAGCCTGACATCATTCTTCAATTCAAACGAACCCATTAACATGCCTCTCCATGGCCACTTCCAAATGCTGAGAGATGAGGTTGGATGATGACAAGGTAGGTGGGCAGAGGGATCGCAGAGCCTGTGACATAGACTTCTATTTTATTCTTTTAGTTTTATTATTGAGGTAGAGTTGACACCCAATGCTATGCTAGTTTCAGGTGTGCAACATAGTGATCCAACAAGTCTACAAGCATGGCAGTGCTCGCCATGGTCAGTGTATCACCATCTGGCACCACACAACATTATAGCAGTATTGCTCACTATATCCTCTAGGGTGTACTTTTCACCTCTGTAACTTATATTTTTATAACCAGAAGTTTGTACTCTTAATCCCCTTTGCCTATTTTGGCCATCCCCATGCCTCACCTTCCTTCACACAACTGCCAGTTTGTTCTCTGTAGTTAAGAGTCTGTTGTTTTTTGTGTGTGTGTGGCCAATTGTTTTGTTTTTTAGATTCCACGTGTAAGTGAAATCATTACCATAATACCTCCTAGGTCCTCCAAATCCCCCCTTGCTTTGTCCTCAGGGGGCTTCTCCTTGAAATGATCCTTTGACTACACCAGGGGATTTGCCCCCTAGAGGCTATGTTGGGGCAGGTGGATCCTGAAGGGCAGCTGGGAAGGGCCATCCTGGTAGACTCCAGGCACCATCCCAGGCACACTACCATATGTATGCTGGGCATCTGGAGACCACTTTCTGTGTCTGTGCACCTGCAGGGAAGCCTTCCTATACCCATACCCTCGGCAGTCTGGGTCACCCACTTTGGGGATGCCCTAGATGATTCTCAATCTCCTAACATTCTAAGATTGATGTCTTGGGCCAATGTGCATGCTGAGTCTCCACTTACACCCCACATCCTCCTTTTTCCAGCCTTTGCACATCCAGGCTGCTCCAACAGTCCGTGAGCAGAGAGATGTCCTCACACCATTTCCCAAGAAGGGTGGCAGTTGATGCCACCCCAAATATGACTGCAGGAGCTAGGGAACGCCACCCCAAAATGTGTCACTTTGGCATATCAATCATGTTGAACTGTAGGCACTTGAGAAATGGCAATACAGGAGGGCTTTCTCTTGAAAAGGAACCCAATTATCATAGATCCCCTCCTGGGAGTTTAAGAGGCCAGGGAAGATGGACTCTCTCTTGTCACAGGAGAGGGGACTAGAAGTTGGCCCCGCAACTAGACAAACTGTGTTGCAAACAATCACAAATTTCCACCTATTCTTCAAAGGGTCTGTCACCTTTCCTGAAAATAATTTACTCTCCTCCCAAGAGGCCACACCCCCTTCCCTTTCCCTGTGAAGATGGTGTTCAAGCCTGAATTCTAAAGCTATCTCTTTGAATCTCTCTTCTTTACCAGGGTAACTTCCATGTATAGCATGAGGTAGACATGTGAATAAATTCCTTTGTTTTCTTCTTGTCCATCTGTCTGTTGGGACAGGGGTCTTGGCTAAGAATTCAAAAGGGTAGTGAGGAAATTCTTCTTCGCTTGTGGAGATTTTCTCCTCCGCCCCAATATCTTATTTATTTATTTTAGGGAGAGAGAGAGAGAGAGAAAGAGAAAGAGATAGCATGCAAGAGCTCAATGTGGGGTGCAGGAACTGAGAGAGAGAATCTCAAGCAGACTCTGCACTGAATTCGGAGCCTGACGTGGGGCTCAATCTCACAACCCTGAGATCATGACCTGAGCCAAAATCAAGAGTCAGATGCCCAACTGACTGTGCCACCCAGGCACCCCCCTCTTACAGATATGTTCATGGTAGAAACAGATACCTCATATCCTATGCCACTGTGGATCCTGAGTTAAATGCTACCACGAGACCTGATTCAAACACACCTGAACTTTTTCCAGAATTTCAAAAGTGATGACACTTCCAGTCACTGAATTGGAAGTTCAAACACACACATAATCACACCCACAGAAGCCCAGGACCCATGAACTACCCAGGCATGCTCTTGGTAAACCTGTACATCTTTCCTGAGCGGCATCAACCTGGCTGATGAGGACCACACATGCTGGATAGGCCAAGTTTGTTTGAACAAGAACTATTAGAAGGTCTAGAACCTCAAATCCCAACTTTTATGATTGGAGGAGCTCTTTCTTGAAAAAGAACCCCTCTTTCCATTGGAAATGCACATGCATGCGCGGAAACACACACACACTTTTTTATTTATTTTATTTTATTTTATTTTATTTTATTTTATTTTATTTTATTTTATTTTTTGTAAAGCAGATTGTCAAGAGACACCCCCAGTGCATATGCTCGCCAAGTTTGGCTTCTGTACTCCTGGTTTCCTTTAAGCGGGGTAGTCCTGCCAAGCCCTGGATATTGTACTGTAAAGAAGAAAGTAGGTCATGGCCACCGGCTGGCAGTTCTCAGCATAAATCAGTTGCGGGGGGGATAAAACCTGTCATCCGCAAGGAAGCAGGCACGTGGGCACCCACATGGCCACTTCGCCTCCTTCTCTGAGGCTGAAACAGAACCCACTTTCCTAGGGGAATGAATTTTATTAGAATCACCAAAGTGCCCAGGGGTGATTTTTTTGTCTTTGAAGTTAGCAGCTTTTTAAAGGGAAGGCAAAGTTCATAAAAGCCCGTGGATGTTCTACAACTACACCATCTATCTTTTATGAGGTTTGGGGCGGGCTGGGCGCCTCCCTGTAATTTCCTGAGAAGGGGGAACAGAGAAGCCACCAGCTCTTACTGGGCTTCTCTTTGCCGCAGGAAAGGCCGTGATTTGCTGTCGTGGCTGGGCCCCTGTAGCGTCCGGCCTGGTGGAGGGAGGGCACTGTGATTTGTTGGGCTGGAGCACTGGGTCCTGTGGTGGGAGGTGAGCAGTTTCAGGGTGGCTCTGGGCTGCTGCTCACAGACCCTCATCTCAAGGAGGTGCGGAAGGATCGTCTTTGATGCTATTCATGGTCCTGAGTGTCCCCCCATAGGGCTGAAACCAGACACAAAGCTATGACCACATCCTTTCCAGCTGGTGATCACTCCCTTTCTCCTGGGGGCATGTGATCCTGGTCCCATTCACTTCTCTCTATATTGCTGTTCTTTGTTCTGGGGAAAGTCACTGCTGAACCCTGGGGCAGGAGATATAACACAGCCAGAGCCACACATGCGGGTATCCATGCTCCCCCCCAGATCTGTGTTCATTCCTAAGAATAACCACAGACATGGGCTAAACCAAACTGGCCTGGCGCTCCTTTCCCTTCCTCCTGCCCAGGGTCCTGTGGTCTGTCTGAACACGGGCAAGTCACGTGGGGCCTCAGTGGCCTGCCTCCCAGGCTGACATGAGGGGGATCCCTGTCACTGGCCGGTTTTGAGCAGAGCTAGGACAGAGCTGGGCAGGAATGACTCAAGCATGGGTTGGGAACTGGCTCCTAGCCCTGCTCTCTTCCTAACTCAAATCAATTCTGGAATGAGTCAGAGCAGGTGTGTAAGTTCTACAAACATATGTGGTAATGGGAGGACTGGCTTGGGGACTCAGCCAGTAGGTGACCCTCGCTCTGCTTTCCGAGGGGATGGGTGCCACCTGAGCATCTTCACTTCTGTGCTTGCCCATGCATGGAGCTCTTCCAGGGCAAGGAACCAGCCCCGTGTGTACCCAGCCTTGGCCTCCTTGCAACCAATGTGCCCCAGCTCCTCCATGATGCCAGGTGAACAGGACTTTTGTCCCCAAGTCTCATCCATACCTAATTTAGATGACATAGACGATGAGATTTGGGACTTTTTGCACTGATAATATTTAGATGAGATTTTGGACTCCACAGTGATGCTGGAATGGGTTAATGTTTTGGGAGACAATGGAATGGGCTGAATGCATTTTTCATGTGAAAAGGATGTGAAATTTGGGTGGGGAGCAGAGGGTGGCCTGGGATGGGTTGAATAGTGTCCCCTCAAAATTCATGTCCACCTGGAACCTCAGAATGCAACCTTATTTGGAAATAGGGTCTTTGCAGATGTAGTTAGTTAAGGGCTCTGAGGGGACCCTCCATCCAATGACTGGTGTCTTTATGAGAGAAAAGAGAGAGTAATGGGACACAGAGAGAAGATGCAATGGACGATGGGGCAGAGATCAGAGTTGTCCTACCTGGACAAGCCAAGGAGTGCCTGGCCTGCAAGAGGCTGGAAGAGGTTAAGGAAGAGGTCCCAGCACAGCCTTCAGAGGAAGCACCAACCTGCCGACACCTCGATTTTGGACTTTTGGTGCCAAAATGTAAAAGAATAAATTTCTGTTGTTCTAAGCACACAGTTTGGTGGTAATTTGCTACAGCAGCCCTGGGAAGTGAACAGAGCCTGGTACGGGGCATGGAGAATTCACAGCCATGCCATAGACTGAGCTGCTGGGAGGTCTGTCATCTGTGCAGGCAGCAGAGCACTCTCAGGGCCAGCGGGAGTTGTTGCTGGCATCCAAAAAAAAAAAAAAAAAAAGCCAGTTGGAGGCTGGGGGGTGTCATGTTAGCAAAACCAAATGCCAGCCAGTGCTGGGCCTGGGGTTGCACACAGCTGGGGCCACAGTGTTCTGTGTGGGGAGGCACACTGGGAAAGTGCTGGGCTCTGGAATTAGGTAGATTTGACATTGTCATTTAGTAGAGATTGGACCTTGAGCTACTTCCTTGACTACTCTGGGCTTGGGTGGTCATATATGTCAAATAAATGCAATTACATCTCTTTGGCAGGGTTGAGGAAGGATTAAATGAGGTATGTACTTGGCACACGGTATGTATCTGATGGGGAGTCCCAAGCTGCTAGCACTGACCTCCGTGCCCTGGGGTAAGTCTACTCCAAGGGTCTCGCCTCCTCCTATTGCTACTAAACACCACTAAACACCAGTGAGCACGTTCCCTGTGCCATGGACTGTGTCAAGAGCCTCTCCACGTTATCTCATTGAATCCTCGTCATAGCCCTGGGAGCTGTTACTATCTCATTTTACCAAGGAGGAAACTGGGGCACGCCACGTGTAGTCATTAGGATTCACACCCAGGAGGCCCATGTCATTCCAGAGCCTGTTAGCACTCTAACAAAGGCGGCTGGTGTTTTCATGGTCACAGGTAAGCTCCATTCGTCCATCCGAGCCCAGTGCCAGCAGGGCCTGAAGTCACATGCTGGCTGGTTCAGGCGTGAAAACCTCTGGCAGGTGAACTCCAAGAGATTGCGCTAGGGGATCCCTGTGGGAGCTCCATCCCAGCACTGCCAGGAAATGGGGCTCTGAGGTTACTCCTTCAAATCATTCATCAAGAGAGAAGAGGAGGCACTGGGGACTCTGCCAGGAGGCCCAAGGCAGTGCTGAGGCTTTGGCTGCAGGGAGCTCCCTCCTCACTGGCCTCTTGTTTCCTCCCTCCAGGCTATTTTTGACACTCAAGTGATAAAACGTAACCTACTATTGCTCTGCTCAAAACTTGCCATCTTTTCCCCATTTCGCTCCTGGTAAAGCCGTGTGCTCTTACAGTAGTGGCCTGACACGTCTAGGAGATCTGACCTTACCTCCTTTCTGTCCCTCGTGCCCACCCAGCTCTGGCTGCACCGTCCTCCATGCGCTTGCTGAGCACACCAGACCCACTGGCTCAGGGCCTTTGCATCTGCTGTTTCCCTCTGCCTGCAGTATTCCCCTACATAACTATAAGGCACACCAATGCCCACTTTGCTCAAATGTGAGGCTTTTTCTGAACACCCTAATTAAAATTGTGATCCCCCGTTCCAGCAACACCTGCTTCCCTCTCTGCTTTAGTCTTCCCCGTAACACTGGTCCCACCTGACATGCCACATATTTTACTTATGTATTTGTTTATCCCTTCCATCTATTAGAGCCTGAGTGAAACCCTGAGGCAGGGATTTTTGTGTGTTTTGCTCATTACTGTTCAGTCTAGTGCTTAGAACACTGTCTGGCTCATAGTAAGTTTAATAAATATTAGTCAAATGAATGAATAAACCATGTTAAGATGGTACAATATAATTGTGCCTGGCATGGCACGTAGTAGGTACTCGGTAAATATTACTACCCTGACCCCAAAAAACAATGATTATAAATTTAAAAGAACAGAAATTTGTTGAGACATGGGGACACAGCTGTTGAGACATTTGCGAACCACCATACATTTGTGTACTGGGCAGCTGTCTGGTATGCACTTCGGTTTAGTGAGCATTTTGCATGCTCCCTCCATAAAGCACTTCTCTCTCTAGCCTCTAGGTCTTGGCATATGCTGTTCTTAAATGTCCCTTCTTCCAGGAAGCCCACTCTGACTTCCCAGTCTAGGTGGGGGTCTTCATCATCACTGCTCCCCGGCACAATACTACCTATACTCTTTCGTATCAGCCTATACATTTGTCTGTCCATCCTCCTAGACTGTGGGGGAGGCACTAGATCTGGGCCTGGCACAAAGTAGGTACACAGTAAAGGCTTCTTGGATGAATTTATAACACAAATGCCACAATGCTTTCCAAATGGCACACACTTAGATGATTGATCTACGGTGGGTGTACAGGTGTTGATTCCATCTCTGCCCTGACTTAGGGTCTGCAGAGTGAAAGATATCCCAAATTGTTTTAGTGGAACACAGATGACTATCCAAAAAACACTGTCTTCTCTACATCTTTTCTTAAGATAGAGATCTCAGGCCAGGGTAGTTTGCAAGCAGGTGGGAGCCCCGCAGACCTGCGTTGGGACCCCAGCTCCTCGCTGGCATTCCTCCTCCAGATCCGCCACCCAAGTGACTACTCTTTGTTGAGACTGGAGAGACAAAAGCCTCCCACAAAAAGCCTGGCAGAGAGACGGAAGATGTCTGGGTGCTAGGCAACTGGTCAGGAAGCAGACACTGGCCTCATGTCTGGGCCTCACTCGCCAAGCACTTGGGCCTGGAGTTCTTTGTCTGGTGAGTGTTTCCATTTAATCAGACGCCCCCATGATCTGCTTGTAGGACCGTGGGGAGCAAGCGGAGGCTGTCATCCTGCAGCCTGTGGGAGCAGGGAGGAGCTGCCCCAGTGCTGGAGAAGGCAGCATGTATTTCTCACTTCCCACTCCTGGTGGGTCCTTGGTCTGCTGGCTGTTCTTGGTCCTCTCCCTCCAAGTATCCCCCTCACCCCCTTCATATCAACACACTCCTGCAGCCATGTTCTTTGTCCTCTTCATGGTTAACCCTCTCAAGAAAAAAAAATTGAAAACCGGACATTGGCATACCAGTAGTGTGGTGTATGGCTCTTCGGTTAACTTGACCATCTACGGAGTGGCGGCTCGGCGCTCCCAGTGAGGCACCGGCAGGCTCATTCCTTGTTTGTCACCCCGACCAACCCCAGGACATAGGATTCATGTATCTTCTTTCATAGATCAGGACACCAAAGCTCAGGTGGCCTAGGAGAGCCCTCAAGGTCGCACAGCTAGTACACGACAGAGCTGTGTTTAAATCCAGGACTTCCTCATGCTGACTTCTTCCTATGAATTATGCTGTTCCTCTCAAGTGTCACCTGTTTTATGCATGGGTCACCTGGGTATTGGGCACTTAACTCATGAGACTTAAAGGATGCTGGTTCTTGGATGGAGGCAGAGTGGGAAATAAAACCAAATCCCCCACATCCTAGTTACTCTTCCTCCTGTCTTCCTCTGCTGTTTCCTGATGCTGGGGCTGGTTCACGCATTCTGTGGCTTCTCTCCTCAGCCCCTCCTTGGGCCCCTCTCCTGTCCTTTGTGAGCATGTCACACAGTCAGACCTGTTCCCTCCGTGCTTGCCACCTGATTGTGGGGCAAGTCTGTATAATTCCAGCATTGGGTGTTTGTTCCAGAAGCCATTTCGCAAGATATAAGCCATCTCTCCTCTGGACTTTATTGGTCATGGAGGTAACATTTTGGCCTCTACCTGTTTACTCGTTTTTTTTCTTATTTTCCAAATGGTTCTGAACGTGGGCAGGAAAGAGGTCTGTATTTACTGTAGCTTCTAGAAGAGCCTAGCCATCCTGTGAACTAATTCCATTTGATTCAATCCAGGAGAGCTGCTCTGTGGATTCAGCGTGTATGTAGGTTGTGCTCGTGTCACAGAAGGCATGCCCCCTGTTCTCCCGGGCTTTGCCACCATGGCAAGGAGGCCTGCACAAGCCACAAGACAGGGCTTAAGGCCAGGGCCTGGAACACCTTCACTGTGTCATTAGTCAGTCACAGAGAAATCTATTTCCATAATATCCTGGTTGGTAGTTGCCATTTACAAATGGAAAACCCAACCTCGAAATATTGGAGTATGATAATAGATATTTTCTCCACTTTAACTCTGAACCTATGCAAAATGAAATTTATCCTTTCAGTGGTCAGTAAGTCTTTGCTGATCTTTCTTGAATTTAGGGAAATCCTAAATTGTCACTGCAACCCTGGACAGGAGGTTTTATTATCCCCATTTCAGAGATAAAGTAAACGAGGCTCAGAAGACTTAATAACTTCTCAAGATGATGTAAATTGGATTGAAAGTCAGTCTGTGTGGTTCCACAGCATCCTAGCACATCTCTCTGCCCCTTGAGAAACGTGAGAGCATTAAATCCTTGACATTCATGAGAGTAATCCCAAACCTCTGGGAGCTCCCAATTTACAAATTCCACTTTAGCATATAATCCTTCCATAAAACATCTACTTTCTAGCTGAGACCCATCACGTCTCAGTCCTACCTCCATGGCTGGCAGTGAGGGTTCACTTTGTGGGGGCTGCCATGCAAGAAAGGTGGGCAGAGCACCAGGGGACCGTGAACACTCCCAGCCACACACAATCCAGCTCCTTGGAGCACCTGGCAGAGAGGAGAAGGACACGATGTGCATCTGTTGCAGTGGTCAGATGGCCGGGTCCCATTGCTGAAAATGCACACGTGCATGTGCACAGCTTCCACACTCATGCACCTCTGCATTCTGAGCACAGATACTAAACAACTAAACAATGCTACTCCCCAGAAAGTAGCAGCACACAACAGCCTGGTCTAAGCAGAAGTAGAAGTTTTTAAATTGTACATTGATGGGTATTTTGTTTCTCAAATAACTATGTACTTTATGATAACAGTTTGAGTAAGTGTAACTAGTATATCGAACCCCGATTTCACAGATTATATGGCTGATTATCCATTGATATTAGTGACACACAGTTTTCTCTGAAAATATATTGATGCAAACCACATAAGTCAGCCTAAAAGGAAAATATTAAGTAAATGTGATGCTAGGTACTTGGTGATGGTAAAGACCCTTCAGGGGGTCTATAGGTGAATGAGATTGGGGATATCCTGCTCTGAGTGTATAGTGTGGGCAGAAGTCAGGGAGACATGGGTGGGGAAGAAGCCTGAGGGCACCTCCTCGAAAGGTCTGGAGCTTCAAAGATGGGAGGCCTTGCATTCTAGCTGGTAGACAGAAAGGGGGGAAAAAACAACCCTGTTTCACACTTAGTAATTATATGTGGAACAGACTATGTATAATGTTGAAGGAATTCAAAGTACAGGAAATATCCCTTTGGGAAGAATTAAACAAATCTTCTTTGAAGAGGTGAATATAAAAACAGGACCCACTCCCGCTACAATCAAATATTCTCCTAAGGCTTTTTTAAAAAACTTTTTTCAAATGGAAAATTTCAAACATAAGCACAGTTGGGAGAAAAGAATATAAAAAATTCCTTACATCCATCCCTACCTTCTTCCTCATCATTTTTAACCCTCTCCGGGAAGGACCACCTAACCAAGAGTTGGAAAAACCAGGTTCTAGTTACAGCTCTGCCACAAATCAGCTGTGTGGCCTTGGCCAAGTCACTTAACCTCTCTGAGCCTCTTACATAACATGAGGGATGTGGACCTTACATAACATGAGGGATGTGGACCAATATGATCTCCCAGGAACCTCCTGTTACCCCAACCCACTTCTGCAAGTTCATGAAATGGCAACAAATGGCATAGTGCTAGGCTGCATATGGTGCTAACTAAACCCAACTGGCAAGAGCTTTCTACTTTTTTATTCTCTCTATAACCTTCCCCATGGAGAAAGTCCAAGGACTTGTGGAGACAGACTATGTGATCCTGTTAGGACAGACACTCATACCAGGTCATATATACCAAGGTATGCCCTCAACTAGAATGAAGGAAGAAACAGAGCAAAATCATATTTTTGGAAAGCTATGCAATGATTTTGGCTTTGTATTGGCAGTACTAGGGCACAAGTGTGTATTTGTTCTGCAGTTCACAGTGGAAAGGCAGGTGAGGTGAGCATCCATTGATCTGAGGAAACCACGTGGACCACCAGACTGGAAAAAGAGGGCCCTGGGAAGTCTGTGGAATCCTGATTTACACAACTGGGTGGCCTTGTGGGCCGAATTAATCAGATCATCGTTTACACGAGTGAATACGTATGAAATGCTTAGCACGGTGCCCGGCACACATTAAGTCTAATTCTTATGATTTCTATTTTCATGCAGATGTTTAACTAAAGGGTTTAAGCACACACACATAAAGCCCGTGCACAATCAGCTTTGGTAACAAAAGAGCAAACAAAAGCATAATGATCTGCTTTGCCAGGATAATTTATGCTCTCGAATGGCCTATAGGAGGAAGTCAGCAGCTCTCTCTCAGACTGTTCTGCTTTCCTGATACACCTTACCATCCCTGAGCTCTTACGTGAGCCTTTCATGTGGGGTCTTGAGCCTTCAACATAGCCTTCAGCATTGACAAGTGCTCCTACAACTCACCCTGCCTTTCTCACCAGCTTGGCATCTCTGCTGAGTTGAGGATGCAGAGGAGAGGAACGGGGTCATGTATTGGTAGCAAGAAGGGACAGGGAGGGCAGGGTATGGGGTGGGTGGCTCTGAGTTCTGATCTTGGTTGGGTTACTGACTGATCTCTTGGTTAAGCGCTCTTGGTTTTAGGCACATAATGGGAGAGCCGACCTGGGTTATGGGGAAGTTTTTAGCATTAACAGAGCCTATTCTAAGATAATCATCACATAATAGTAATAATAGAGATCCTACCACCATAACTCTAACAATATCAAATGATAATCGCATGCATTACAAAGACTCCCAATCGAGTGCTGATTCCTGGCGCCACCCACCATAAGCTCCGTTTACACCTTGAATGCATTTTCACGGGGCTGGATGCCGGGACACAGGGTGCCTGATGCTGAGGAGCTGACACATAGGCTATGGGAAGAGACAAGGAGAAGAACAAGTATCAGCTGTGACAGAGATGGGGACAGGTGCCTCGGGAACCCTATTTCTGCTCGTCTTCGGGTTAAACACCTGCTCTTCCACACTGAGCCAATATGGGAAACTTGATTCGTTCGACAGTTGTTTGCTGAACTTCTCCGCAGCCCCAGGCACAGTGCTGGCCACTCTGTCCACTCCCTCTTGGAGTTTAGTGAGTACATGAGGCAGGAACAGGAATGTGGGTTACACACTGTGTGCAGAGTTATGAAGGATGTTCAGAAATGATATGAGGGAACTCAGGGACAGTGCCTTGGAGATCTGCAGGCCCTCCCTGAGGACATGTCTATTGAGCTGAGGATCGGAGGCTAAGAAGGAGGTGCTTTGTGAGGAGTCCGGGAAGAGCATGGTAGGCAATTTGTCAAAGGTGCAGAGTCCAGGAGCTCCAGAAACTGGGGTGGGGGCAAGCAGTAGGACTGGGGCCACAAGATGAAGCTGGGAAGCGGGCTGATCTGATCTGCGTTTTCAAAAGCACTCTGGATCCAGCAGAGGAGAGAGTGGAGCCCCCCCCCCGCCCCGCCCCGGTGAACGCAGGAAGACCATTTCAGGGGAGGAAGAAAGCATGGAAGAAACCAGCACACTCCCTGGCTCACAGGCTGCCATGAGGATGAGATGAAATGATGTGTGAACAACACCTACCACACAGTAGGCCCTCAAATAATGCTGGTGCCTTATCCCCTTGCTGTATTTAAAATGAGCTTCAGTGCAGAGGAGTAACTTTACTCAAGCCTAGGCAGGCCTGGCAAGACCAGCAGGCAAATGGGCTGGAGGAACAGCCAAACAGCGGGCACTGTGCCAGGGAGCCTTGCAAGGGAGCGGCTGGGCTCCCTCCTGACCAGGAGGACATAAGGCAGCTGTCCACACCCGGGCCCAGGTGAGGTCAGCCCGCAAAGCTGCGGAAGACGACTGCCACAGAGCTCAAGTGTATACTGCTTTCCTGTTCACAAAAACACTTCTGCCATCTATTATCTCACTTGATTCCTACAACCACACGGAAGCAGAGCCATCATCTCAATTCTAGGAACAGGGAAGAGCGGGCTTAGAGTACGTTTGGGACATGTTCAGGCTCACACAGTACATCAGTGGAGTGCCCACCCTTCCTGCTTCCCACTGAGTGTTCTCCAGCACCAGGATGTTCACACATCAGCCAGGTGATGTAGACCTGGGATCTAGATTTCTAGAGCCCACCAAAACCAAAAACAGAAGAAGAAGAAGAAGAAGAAGAAGAAGAAGAAGAAGAAGAAGAAGAAGAAGAAGAAAGAAGAAGAAGAAGAAAAGAAAAAACCCAAACGGCCAAAACCTGTGGTCTGAGAATATTTATTGGCTCCAAAATACAAAAAGCAAAGGGCAGAAATGAAATGATGGATGTTTATTTAAACGATGATAAAATGTAATGTCATGTCAACTTCATTAATTGATCCACAGAGCACACATTAAAATTTCATTATTTTGGGAAATCATGTATAGGCTAAATTCTCCTCACTGTGAGAATCCTGAAGTACACAGGGCGGTTGTTACGAAATCATAGCCAGCAGAGAGTTAGAGGAGCACGTCGCAGGTAAATAACCACAAAGACAGAATTTCCATAATCCTTTCAAAATGTGTTACAGCAAAAAGTTACATTTCATGTGAGCATTAATTTTAGAATGCTTGGTGCAAAATACAGTGCAATACCAAATACAAATGTCTAGGGCTTATGAGATCTGAGGTATCCAGGTGTCAGGTCTCTGTTGGATCTCTTTTGTAAGTTTATTTGGTTTTCATGAAACTCTGAATCTAGAAAAACCCTTGGAATTTTTTTGGGGGGTTTATTCAGTATTCAGTCTATTTTAGAGGGAAAGTTTCCAGGAAGCAGAGACAAGAGAAAAAGGGAGAACAGAGTTGCCTTCAGAAAACCAGGGTGGGAGAGCCCACCTGCATCCCCTGGCAGTCAGGAGGCCTTACTGGAAGTGACCCAGCAGGAGGAGCTTCCCCTGGGCTTCCCTGGGGCAGAAGCATTGAATGTTCTAAGCCAAGCGGCCTCAATGAGACAGTGAGGTCCAGCTTCAATCTCAGCTTTTAAAATTGCAAAGTGGTGAGGGAGTGAGCTGTGCGGATATCTCAGAAAAGGGAATTCCAGGCAGAGGGAACAGCAGGTACAAAGGCCCTGGGATAGGTGTATGTCTGGCCTGTTCATGGAAGAACAAGGAGCCCAATGTGGTTGGGGTGGCTGAGTAGCTGGCAGTAAAAGAGGTCAGGACAGTAATGTGGACAATAGGATTTAGCCACTGTGATGAACAACCCTTCTTGGAATGAGAGAGGGAGCCTCCAGAGAGTTTTGAGCAAATGATTAATGTGATCTTATTGATGTTTAAAAGAATATGATAAGAATAGACTGTAGAGGAGTGGATGAGTTTCCTGCGGCTGCTGTAACAAATGACCACAGACAGGGTGGCTTAAAGCAACAGGAATTTATTCTCTTTTGGTTCTGGAGGCCATCGATCCACACTGGGCTCAAATCGGTGTGTCAGCAGGGCCACACTCCCTCTGGAGGTGCTTGAAGGGAGTCTGCTCTGTGTCTCTTCCACCTTGTGGGAGCTATGGCATTACTTGGCCTGGGGTCACATCACTCCAATCTCTATCTCTGTGGTCACGTCATCTTCCCTGTGTTTGTCATGTGTCCCTCTGATTTTTAGAAAGACATTTAGGGCTCACCTAGATAACCCAGGATAATTGCCCCATCTCTAGATCCTCAATCATATCTGCAGAGCCCTCTTTTCCAAGAAGGCAACATTTGTAGGTTCCAGGGATCAGAAGCTGGTCTTTTGGGGGGCCAGTATTCAGTCTCCTCCAGAGCATCAGGATAGAAGCAGAAAGTCCCATTAGGATGCTTTTGGAGTCTTCTGAGCAAGAGAGAGTGATGGTTTGGACCAGGATGGGAGCAGCACAGGTGGTCTGGAGAGCCTGGATTCTTGGCATATTTTGAAGGTAAACCCAACAGGGGCTCCTGACAGATGGGAGGTGGGGTGTGAGAGAAAGAAAGGGTTAGGGACTGACTGCAAATCTTTTCCTGGAACAATGGGAGGGTGCTGGTATCCTTACTGAGACACAGAAGGCCGTGGGCAGAGGAGGTTTTGGGAGTAAGAGCAGAAATTCAGCTTTGGAAATGGGAGGTGTGAGATGTTCTCTAGGTACCTGTATGGAGATGAAGGGCAGAAGAGTCTGAGGCTTGAGACAGAGAGAGGCTTGGGATGGAGACTTTACCTGGGGTGCATAAGCATGGAAATGGTACCTAGAGTCATGGAATGAGAGGGCATCAGCAAGGGAGCACATGTAGAGAGAGGGATCTGCGGCCTGAGCCCCGAGCCCCCCAGCACAGGAGGTCAGGGAGAAGGGCAGTAAGGGTCTGGTGGAGGAGACTGGGAAGGAGCGAGCTCGGAGACAGGAGGAGGATCCAGGCAGGGTCCCATCTGGGAATCCAAGGGAAGGAAGCACAGCAAGGAGGAATGAGGATAACATGGCCTCCCGGCTAAGACAGAAAACTAAGCAAAGGCCCTGCCTTCTGCCTATACCCCTCCCTCTGTCTGGTCTTTCTCCAGCAGGGACATCTGGCACATAGCTGCTCACTCTAGAGGGGAGGCCCCTTGTAGCCCACAGACCCCAGTGCAAAGCACCTGCATCCCCTGGTAGCCAGGAGGCCTTACTGGAAGTAACCCAGCAGGAGGAGCTTGGGTTTCCCTGGAGCAGAAGCATTGAATGTTCTAACCCAAGCGGCCTCACTGAGTCAGTGAGGCCCAGCTTCAATCTCAGCTTTTAAAACTGCAAAGTGGGGATCCCTGGGTGGCGCAGCGGTTTGGCGCCTGCCTTTGGCCCAGGGCGCGATCCTGGAGACCCGGGATCGAATCCCACGTCAGGCTCCCGGCGCATGGAGCCTGCTTCTCCCTCTGCCTGTGTCTCTGCCTCTCTCTCTCTCTCTGTGACTATCATAAAAAAAATAAAAAAGAAATTTTAAAAAATAAAAAAATAATAAAAAAAAAACAAAAAAAAAACAAAAAAAAAACTGCAAAGTGGTGAGGGAGTGGGCTCTGCGGATATCTCAGGGAAGGGAATTCCAGGCAGAGGGAACAGCAGGTACAAAGGCCCTGCGGAAACTTAGTTCTTCCACAGGTGAGTTGGAATCCTCTGGTGTGCCTCCAGCAGGTGCTGGAAAATGCCAAGCATTCCAGACTAACAGATTATGGTTCACGAGCTGCAGGCTTGCGACCTTTGGCCTGGCAGCCTGCTGCTAGAGGCTTGGGATAATTGGGAGAAGAGCCAGTGGTCCCAGAACACAGCGAGGGTGGCCAATCCAGAAGCCATGGGGCTCTGCTTTGAAATGGGGATTCTGGGGTCCAGAGACCCCCTAGGAGCTAACCCTGCCTGATACTTGCTCACTAGGAGGATCTTGGGAAAAACACCTATCCTCTCTAAGCTTCAGCGTTTTTGTTTGGAAAAGGGGCCTACAAAGATCTGTTCCCGGGTGAAAGGAATAAGACACTGTGGCCCTCCCAGTGCTGCCTTTCATCTCACAAACACATATCCAGCAGGGATAACATACCAACAGCTCACAGCAAACATTGCCTCTAGCCCCGAAGAATGTTCTCTGAGAAGAGGGAGAGACTTGGGGCATGGGTCCTACTCCCAGTCCTGCTCCTTGTCCACTCATTGTGTCCTTGACAAACCATCACTCCTCTATAGCTTCACTTTTCCAACCTGTGAGAGGAGGGGTTTGAACTACATTTGAACTATACTGGTCATTTTCACATTTTTTTTTTATAGCAGGAGAACACTCTAATTTTTTTAAAAGCCTTACATGGTACCCTAATATTTAAAACAGATTAAATATTCCCTGGTTAAAGAGGAGAGGGGAGCCTCAGTATGGCTGGGCTCAGAACCCCTTTACCCTCTAAGGTGGTCCAAGACACCTCCATGGAATCCTAGAGCTCCAAGGATCAGATTTTGAAAAATTCTGACTGAAGACAAAAATTGCTAGTGTCTCTGAGTTTAAAGCTGTATGTGATTGGAATTAGATAAATTGGTACTGATGAATATGTATTTCAAATGGCTATGTGTAAAAATGTATTTTGTGTGTATGCTTTGTTTCCATTTTTAACCTGCAGATAGCCAGCTAAATTCTCAATGTTTTATGCCTACTTGTTAATTTCTCGATGTCAAATTTGCTGCATGGTTACATTTTGAAGAAGGGGTTAGCTCCATATTTGTAATTGGTTAAAAATGCATTGACTATGAGAGAGAAAGAGAGAGACAGATCCTGAGATAAATACTTCTAAGGTCCTGCACAGATTAAAAAAATCTCAAAAATGATAACTTTTTCTTCTGGTCAATCTTGAAGATGTCATGAAGCAGCTTCTGTGTTACCAAGAAATTAGAGCAAATGCTATTTAATAGTCAGGACAGGAAGGAAGATAAAACCAACTTTAGTTGAGCACCTACCATGTGCCAGCTACCATCTTAACTTTATGTTAGTTAATCCTTTGACTAATGCTACAAGGATGTATACGTCATTATTACCATTCCACTTATGGGGAAACTGAGGTTCAGAGTGATGGAGTGATTTGCCCAGGGTCACCTAAAGTATGGGAAGAACTGGGGCTTTGCCATTCCCTTTGGAACCTTCTCCCAGTCAACAGTGTGACCCATAAAGCATAGGGAGTTCATGCCTCCTCTTTGCCAGAACTCATTTTGTTTTCAAATTGCACCCAATTTTTTCATCAGGGAGGGCTTTTCACTTATTAGGCATTCAATTTTCCTTCCGTTCATCATTTATTTGCTTCTGCTTTTCATTTTTTAAGAGGTGAAGGAAATGCAAATTACCAAATGAATGTCATGCATAATATTGCTGGCTGGCTACAAAGAGCCTTTGTAACAGTGTGCTCTGTTCTAGGACAAATTGGTCTACAAGGACGGGACACACCTCTCTGGGTGTGTTGACACACATCCAGCCTGGAGATCACTTTTCTTGCCTATGGCCTGCGGGGAGAGAACAATGGCAAAAGTGTGCTTTTGTTTGGTCTGCCATTCTCAAGGTTGATATGTGGGCTCAAGTCTTGAGGACTGTTTCCCTAAGCTGTAAATAATTTGTTTGCAGAGCCCAGGGAGGGTAGCACCGACTTCCCAGTGCTGTTCATATAGTGTCACCTGGTGGGTCCCTCTCATTCTTGGCCTCTACTCCTGAACTATCTGACCTGGTATGCCTCTTACATCCTGCTGTGTTTCTTGGCCCTCCTAGCTGGAGTTCTGGTGCTTTTCCTTCCAGCATATCTTTGCCCAGCTCTTCTCAAGATCTCACAGCTCCCAAGGGACAGAGCTGGGGTTCAACCACAGGTCTATATGGCTTCACCCACAGGCAATTCTTCCTCCCAAGCTTCAGGAACTCAAGATGAAGCAGATGTATTTCTGACTATAGTTTCTAGCTTCATGTTGGTCATGAGTGTACACAGACACAAGCATGCGTGTACACACACATGTGCACACTCACAAGCACCCCCCCCATTTGTATGATTGGGAGTTACATGAACTTGACTAAAGTCGAAAATGAAAAATCACCCTCAGGTTGGCATTATTAATGCCTCACAGAAAATATTCCACTTCCAAACAATTAGGTTGATGGATTTTCTTGCATTTTTTTTTCTTTTTCCACTTAAGATCACAGTTGTTTACAAGAAGCAACAAAGGTTTCTGTCTAAGCAGCGTTGATTGGTGTTCACAGGCACTGGTGTTCAGTTGGGCCAGCCAAGGCCTCAAGAATGAGGGGGGGGGGTGTTTAGGTTGGGGAAGATTTGGGGGGAATAGGTGACCATTCCATCCCTAAGACACTGATTTTCATGAAAAGAAGAGGAAAGTGAGGATTTGATTAAAAAGAGGACTTTCAAAATAAGTGAGATGTCCAGTTTCTTCTCTTAGGAGCTGTAGGTCTCTTCTACATTAGAGCATGTGGAAGGTAGTCTCATCTCTGGGGAGGTCCCACCCAGCTCCGTGCTGAGACCATCAGACTGGGGATCGTTAAGTAGGAGTCATACTTAAACCTGCCCGTAATTTGTACAATTAAACTGCCAGGTTCTAGCATTATGTGAGTTCTCAAGATCTTATTTACCCTGAATTTCTGTTTTTGGAACCACAGGTCATGGAGGGCAGCTGCAGAAGAGAGGTACATTTCTCTGTGCAAGTTTTCTAAAACCATTTCCATCAAATTGTTAATGGTTCCACTAACAGGTGCTCTGGGGCTTGGAGACAACATCCACCAGCTGAGAACATCACAACTGCCAAAAAGACTCAGGCAACTGCCCAGAAGTGGCATGGGCTTATGGGGGAGAGGAGGGCTGGGTGAGTTTTTAGGACATCAGTCTAAAAGGGTCACAGAACACTGGTCCAGGGATTTCTATGAAACGTATAACCCTCTCCTTGCCTCCTACGTGCCTTCTCCATTCTTGCCTCCAAATGTCACCAGTGTGATCATCCTAAAAGGCAAACCTCAAACAAGGTTGGACCATCTCCACTTCTCCTCCTGGGTGAAATCCTTCAGTAGGTTTCCTTGCCTTCAGGATAAAATGGAAGCCTCTTCGTCTAGCTAATACCATCCAAGAGCTGAACCTTGTCTCCCTTCCTCCTCTAGCCCATCAAACCTCACTCAGGCTTTGGATGCATTGAGCTTCTTCCTACCTCTAGGCCTTTGCCCGAGCTATTTCCTCTGCCTGGCATCCCTATTCCTCTTTCCTCTCCATCTGGATGACTTCTATTTATCCTTCAGGACTTTGCTCAGGCATCACCTCCTTCGGAAAGCCTTCTCTGATTATCTCTCTTACTTTGTAGGCATGACAAACCTAACCTAAAATTTAAAAAGCTTCCTATTTAAAAAACATTTGATACACAGGACTAATACATTATAACAATAAGCCAAAACAGCAGGATACCAGAAACACACACAAAATGGGATCATTTTTATGAAACTGCTCCAACACAGATGTACATATAGGCATGTGAATGGGTGCACAGCACACAGACCCGAAGAGACTATACCTGAGCCCTAAAAGTGGTTACCACTGGAGGAGGGACTATGGGCAATTGTTACTTCCTACTTTTGTGTTTATAAGTTTTCTACATCTTATATGATGAGCTGGGGTATTTTTGTAATTAGACAAGATTTAGTTTAGGAAAGAAATAGTTATGCTGAATATTGCATGTGAATGTAAAGAAATAATTTTTAAAATATCTATTTATTTATTTTTCTTAAAGATTTTATTTATTTATTCATGAGAATCACAGAGAGGCAGAGACATAGGCAGAGGGAGAAGCAGGTTCTCTGCGGGGAGCCTGACGTGGGACTCCATCCCAGGTCCCTAGGATCACGCCCTGAGCCGAAGGTAGATGCTCAACCACTGAGCCACCCAGGTGCCCCTTATTTATTTATTTTAGAGAGAGAGAGAGGGAGATGGGGCATAGGGAGGAGGAGGGGCAAAGGGAGGGAGAGAGAGAGAGAGAGAGAGAGAGAGAGAGAGAGAGAGAGAGAATCTCAAGCAGACTCCACACTGAGCACAGATCTGATGCAGGGCTCGATCTCATGACCCTGAGATCACAACCTAAGCCAAAACCAAGAGTCAGATGCTTAATTTTCTGCACCACCCAAGCCCAAGATCTCCTAAAGAAATAATTTTTTAAAAAGAGAGTGTCACTTAGTGTCCACTAAATGGAGGGATGTCTGTGACATATAAGTAAAAAGAGCAAGCTTTATCCAGTGTGCATAGTCTCTCATTAAAAATACACAAATAGATGAATATATACATACACATCCAATATCCATAGTGTGTCAACAAGGAGTAGGCGATGGAGTGATATTCACACCAGGCTGATGATGTTGGTTATCTCAGGTGATGGGAGGTACAGATGTGGTGGCTCTTTGCCTTCAATGATCTTGGTACCATCTCATTTCACTTGCTACTGTAAGCATGTGTTACTGTTGTAAATATTTTGAAAAAAAATCAAATAGTGAAGAAAACACTCCAAAGAGTGGGCTGGACTAAGGTACTTATAAATAACAATATAAGATTTCAGACAAGTCACAGTTGCTTCCTTAGAGTAATCTGTTAACACTCTTAACTTGGAAATTATTTTAAATTTAGAGAAAAGCTGCAGGAACATTGTGAAGAATAGCAGAAGGAACACTCACATACAGAGTGTGTGGCTCCTCTGTGGCTACCATTTTGCCCCATTTGCTTTACTACTTGTTCTCTTGTGGAGTAATATGTACTCCACACTAGGAAAAGAAGTATTATAGGTTTCCATATCACCATTTAATGTCAGATTAATTGCCAGAGATCTGAGTGGTCACTTTAGAAAAGCACATGTTATTTCTTAGGCTCCAGAGATGTGACATGTATGAAAAAATACCTATAGAGGGATCCCTGGGTGGCTCAGCGACTGAGCATCTGCCTTCGGCTCAGGGCGTGATCCCGGGTGCCAGGATTGAGCCCCACCTCAGGCTCCTTGCAGGGAGCCTGCTTCTCCCTCTGCCTGTGTCTCTGTCTCTCTCTGTGTGTGTCTCTCATGAATAAATAAATAAAATCTTTTAAAAAATACATATGGATAAAGCTGTTCTTTACAGTATTGTCTGTTGAGGGAAAAACTGGATGCCACCAAAGGGCTGACCAAGAGGGCTGGTAAAATAAGCAATGGCAAATCTGTACAGTGGTTTGCTGTGAAGGAGTAAAAAACATAAGTGGGATTTGCATGAGCTAACATGAAAATATGCTGAAGGTACATTAAGTAAAAAGCGCAAAACAAAGTATAGATCATAAAAAAAAATAAACTCATAGGAAGAAAATTTCACTGTAAGACGACATCTATCTCCCCACCCCTCTTAGAACATCTCTTGGTGGGGAACAAGGAAGGAAGCCAATCCCAGTCCCCCTCTCCTGAGGGTTTGCCGGTGGGAAGAGGTTCTGGGAAGCCTTTCATGCACTGAGTTGTCTTACCAGCATCTTTTCCCTGGCAGGCAAGGATGCAAAGATGGGGACTGTCAGGCCCCTGGGCTCAACCCAGCCTACAGATTGCCACCCATCATCACAAGTGGCTGTAAAACTTGTGTCAACACTGAAAAAATAGATTTCACATAAAACATTCAGGTTCCTAGCCTATCTGGCAAAACCAGAGCAGCAGTTGTGAGTGCAGCACTGGGAAGCAGCCAGGTATGGGCTGCCTTTAGCAGGTGGGCATGCTCCCTTGGCTAGGTTCCCCTAATCACAAAGCCCACTTCTGAACCCAGGGCGCTTTGGAACTCGTGCTCTGATGTCTTACAGGGGAGGCCCTGTCCCTGGGGAAAATGGGATCTGAACATCGCTCCGTTTCAGCTCTCAATCTAACAATATTTTCTACTGGAGTCTGTCCAAGAGTCCCCTAGAAGCTCCACAGCAGGAGGAGGTCTGTTACCTCTATGATAACATAATCCATTGCATAGGTGAAGAGGGTCGTGGCTCAGAGGTGAGGTGACTTCTCCAAGGTCACAGAGCAAGCTAGTCTCAGTGTCAGGAGAGTGCCAAGAGTGCCAACCTCCCAGCCCAGTGCACATTATGTTGCTTCCCACAGACCAGCTTTCAGGCTGGATACGGCTGAGAGTCAAAGGGTTTGGCTCCCTATGGACACAGCCCAGCACTCCATCCCAAGGTATCATTTCCTGAGCAAGGCAAGAGGGCTGGCACACATTTAGGTGGCACCAAGGTCCCTATCACCCAGAAGAGGCAGGTATAATAATGACAGCCACAGCTTCATCTGACGGGCAGCACAGAGCAGAGGAGAAAGCACAGCTCTGAACCATGACTTCAGCACCTATTATCTGGGTGACCTTGAGCAAGTTATATTTCCCTCTGTCCCTCTGTTTCCTTAGAGGACTATTTTGAGGATTAATTGAATTAATAGGTGTAGAGTGCTTAAACCATGTCTGGTGCACAGTAAATGCTCAATAAGCGTAAATGGATATAATTGTTATATGGTAGGAACTATACTAAGTGTTTTGCTTGCTTTATCTCACTTCTCTTAACTGGAATCAGGAAAGTGCCATTCATTCATTCATTCATTCAATAATTAATTTATTGAGTGTTTCCATACTGGGTGCTGGGACAGAGCATTGAAACTACAGAAAGCTTCCATCCTTTCTGCGATCCTGAAGCTCACACGGGGGTCGGGGACAGAGATAACTAATCCATCAGCAGTCAGGTGACCCATGCTGTGAAGGAAACCAACAGAATAAGGGACAGAGAATAAGGATGGGTAGGGAGTTAAGTAAGGACTTTGGGATAAAGTGGTAAGGGAAGGCTGTTCTCACAAAGTGCATTTTAGCAGAAACCTGACAGAAGTGATAAAAAGATCAGTAGATGAATGCAGGAACAGCGTTCTTGGCAGACAAGAGGGCAAGTGCCAAGGCTCTGACATGAGAGTGAAACGTTGGCGATGTGGGATGTTCAAGGAGCCAAATGGAGGTCTTGGTGGCTGGACCCAATGAGCAAGAAGGACAGACGCTGGGCGCAGGGCAAGGAGGAAGGCAAAGGATCAAGCCTAATATTCTGTTCTTTGTTTTGCAGAAAAAGAAACTAAAGCTGAGTTAAATTACTTTCCCAAAGTGATCAAGCTGATGAGCAGTAGACCCAGGAACTGGAACCCAAGACAGCCTGGCTTCAAGGCATATATTCTCACCCATCGGCATATACACTGCCTTGGGCACAATCAACCAAAAATACAATGGAAATCTAGACATATTTAGCCCCATTAGAACTGCTCCAAACTGTCTTCTGGGAAATTAGGCACAGAGTCAGGGACAGTGGAGGGGTAAGAGGCGCGTGTGTGCATGCAGGGAGGGGGCACGGATCAGATGGGAAGAGACTCCCTTATTTCCTGGGACATTCATGTTCACCTTGGCAGCTCTGGTCAGTCACTTCAGGCAACGGTGAAGGCTCTCAGGGTTTACAAGAGAAGAGGCATTTGCCCAAAGCACGTCAGTCCTTAGGGCATCTCAGAGTCAACAGTTTCAAAACATCAAAAGGTACTTAAATAAAAATAGTACATTTCTAAATGCAACATCCTCCTTGGTAATGATATATTAGGTCTCCATCTCTCGTGGTATTATCTTACACAGGGATATATTGCACTGTTACAATTCACGTCCATCAGTCTGCAAAACCAGGGTCATCAAACCCTGTAATTTATAACAGAATCTTGCAAACCTATGTATTATATATGTGTAGACATCATTGCCTGGCATTTTATATGCAGCAACCACTTGGTTCAGAAGTCAGGCTCAAAGCAACTCCCCCTAGTGTATCCCCCAAATTCAGGGCTCCCCAGACAAGGTGAAGTGCATGTATCACTACCCTCACCTGCCACCCCCACCTAGATTGAGTAGCAAATTAAGCAAAGGGCTGTGTTTTGGTGGTAGAGGAAAACAAAGATTCTAAAACGACAAGATTTGGTGGAAAGAACAAGGAGTGACAGTCTGGAGACCCAAATGTGAGAGTCTGGGTTTGATCATTTACTTCAGGGTCTTACTGGGCCATCTGATCATATGCTCCCACTAGATGTCATGCGCTGCGCCAGAGTTAGGGGCATACCTTGCCTTTCAGGGTAGTGTGTCTCTAACCTCAACATGCATACAGATCACCTGGATACTGTTAGACCACACATGCCAGGCTCCAAACCCAGAGCTTCTGATTTTGGTCTGGGGCCCAGATTTGCTTTTCTAATGAGCTCACAGCAGATGCCAGTGCTGCTGGTCCTGGGACCCCACTTGTTGGAGTCATTCTGTTCCACTTGTTTTTTGGGGTGGCTTTGGGGACCTCCATATAAAAATGCAGAGAGAGCGATGATCTGCCTAAGGTATCACAGCAGGACAGGGAGATCTATAGGTAGAGCCTAGTCTCCTGGACCCTGAGGTCAGTGCTCTTCCATTGGGCCACACTGCCTGTCTCCTCCTGGCTTTGTCCCCAAGCATACTGCAACCAGTGGAGCAACCACATTTCAGGGAGGCCTTAGGGATGCATGAGGCTCAGAGCAGAACCTGCCCAGCACATTAGCTCTGCGGGGGCCGGTTGAAGCACTCAGCACAGGCCACTCTGAGCTTCCCAGGGCTCCCCTGAAGGTCATACAGAATCATCTAATGGCTCCTTAAAGGGAAAATGATGGTCTGATGGTTTTTTCCTGCTGAACCTCATCACCTCAACAGCCACACAACAGATCGCTGCCGCCAGGGGGCCAAGGAATACAGGTCTGTAGCGCGCTGCAAGGCTGGAGAACGCTTTGCCAAGAGAGACCATAAATGACTTATGGGATCAAGGTGGCCAGCAGGGATGCCATGCTGGGCTGAGCCCTGCAGACAGAGACCTCAGGATAGCCACCTTTCCCAGCCCCAATGCTGGCTTGCTGCCTGCCTCCCTAGAGCCCCCGTCCCTCCCCAGGGCTGGGCTTCCCACCTCTACCCCTCGCTGGCTGCCTGCGCAGTGCAGGCCCTGGTCCCTGGGCGTCTGCACATAAACGAGCCTGGGGGGACCAAACGCTGGCCTCCCACCACCGGTGAGCATGATTGCAAAGATGCTTTATTGCCACTAGATTGCTCTTTCTCGGGTACTGCCTCTTCAGAACCATTTTAAGCCTCTCCGACAAACATTTTGATTTCCTTCCTTATTGCTCTGATCAAACTGCAGACCCTCACGCTCCTGATTTGACTGCAGACTTAGAAATAAATATCTGAATGGGCCCTTGTTGAAGGACCATTTTTACCAAGTAAAAAATCCATTTGTGACCGAAATAATATCCTGGCCCTCCATCACCAATTTCAGAAACTTGGTTTCCAGCATTGTGGACTTTCTACCCCCATATGTCCTTGCCTGGTTATCAGAATCACCACCTACCCTCTCGAGCAAGGTAGGACACTTCAGGATGAATATCGTCTCTTGCTTCCCCATGTCTTCTGCATCCCGGCATCTCTGGGTCTTGTGCTCCTGCCATTCGTTTCTTCCATACCTGTTCTCTGAGATGCTAATAATGTACCCAGTGCTGGGTTCTCTCGTGGAGCTTCCAGGGTCAAGAGGGAGGCGGGAAGGAAATGGGGGACTAGGCTTTGTTGGAAACCCCCTGGTGGCTTGGAGAAAGTCGGTCAACTTTCACTGAGTGAGCAAGTCCTCTGGCTCCTGCCCCCGGGGGGAGAGAGTCAGGCATGCAGATCATTGCAATAATAAGAGTCCAGATGCTCATAGCACTGACCATGACCAAGTACTTTATGTATGTTGGGTCATTTAATCCTGGGAGGTAAACACTATTATACTATCCATATTTTGCACACAGAAGTGACTCATGAGCAGCACAGCTGGAGTTTGAACTCATGAAGTTGGCCTCCTGAGTTCATGCATTTAACACAACAATCATAGTCTCGAGTGAGATGGTAGTAAATGTGGGGGCTGGTGGAAGCCTTCATCTGGAAGCATCTCCAGTCTCAGAGGAAGCCAGCTGGCCTGCTCAGACCCTCTCAGCATCCATGCAGAATACCCGTGGCCTCTCTCTACCACTCAAGTGTGACTATCAGGGGCCCCTCCAAGGCAGCATTTGGAGAAAGGAGTAATGAAGGGGAGCTGGTGTGTGACCAGGTTTTCAGGCTGGGCACTGAACAGTATGTGCTGGGAATGGGTTGGCAAGTCCATGTGGGCTCCATTGAGCCACGGAAATGTGTGGCCCTCCCAGCACCTGCTATGAAGGACCTCCAGGGCTGACTGCCCAGCCCCGGGAAGAGGTTTCAAAACTCACCTGCCCACTTCAAAATTCACTGACCCCTCTGCACCCCACAAGAGTCTCTTTCCTCTTTTTTTCTCTTTTCTATAAATAGAAGGAAGGAGGGAAAGAGAGAGAATGAAGCAGGAAGGCAGGAACGATGGAAGGCAGGCAGGCAGGAAGGAGGTGATAAAAGGTATGTGTAGCATGAATCTCCTAGCTTGTCTGATTCAGTGTCTCCCTCCCTCCTAAGTTCTGGGCCTCAACTACTTTCTGAACTTACCTATCACAATATCCCAAAGGACCATTCATTTATTTAAAATCCATCTATGTGTCCACAATGAGACAGATACTCTGCTAGACTCTGGTTAAACAGAGTATGAAAGACAGTCCCTGCCACTGATAGGCATTAAATAAATAAATACACAAGGAAATGAATATTACACATTGTGCTGAATGCTATAGGAAGAGTAAGGTCCATGAAGGGCAAACAGGGTGGGAATGGGGAGAAAGCCATTCCGACGTGCAGAGAGGACTGCGGGGCTGCTGTGGAATGAGGGAGAGACCAGGTCTCACCAGGCAGGTGGTGCCAGAGGCTAAGCAAAGAGATTCCAGACGGCTTTGAAGATATGCAGGGCTGCTGGCTCTATAAGTGAGCTATTTAAGAGGAATGTTATGGATGCTGCTTCGTTCCTTAACTGGACCGTGAGATCCCTGAGGGAAAGGCATCGGTTTGTTATTCAACTGGGTATTCCAGCCCTAGCTGAGTGCTCTGTGTTTACTTATTCATATAGACACCACCTGGTTACACAGAGGGCAAGCTGTGACCTCTACAGAAGCAGGTGACCAGTGAAGCATGTTTATTCCGCATACCCCCCCTTCTGTCCCACTGAGCCCTGAAGATAATGCACGTCCAGAAGCACCACTGTCCGGCTCACTCACCGTGTGCTGTCGGTCTGGGCTGTGAGTCCAGAGGCCCATCAGTAAGCTGCAATTTTCGGCTTTTTGTGTTGTGGTGAGCAAAGACAATCTTTGGTGTAAATTGATGATGTGAAATGGACAAAAGCAGAGAGGCTCCGCAGGAGCTGAGGCGGACTGGAGTGGGGCTGGGGCCCTGCTGGCACACAGGCTAGAGTGGCCAGCCCTCTCCCAGGAGCCTCTGGAGAGCCAGTTTGATGACACCCTGTGGCCCAGATGTTCTACGGGGCAGGGTGTCCCTTCCCCAGCCCCTTGAACACTAGGCTGTGCCCACTGTCATCCTGCCCAGGCTCTGGCCTTCAGTGAAGAATCATTTCCAAGCCTGGAGCCATTCTGCACCAGTAGCAAGAAGGGCTATCCCTGTGCATCACTGTCCTAGATGCACACAGTGGGGCGGCCTTGCTGCAGAGCTCTGCTTTTCCCCATTCTGCCTGCAGGAGTTCTTGTAGCAGAGCACCCCCCGCCCCCCTTCCCTCAGTGCTCCTCTCTGTACTCTTACTCTTCTGGGGGTAAGGGAGGCAGCAACCATGGACAGGGGGTGAGGGGAGTCTTGAGTGACACCAGCTGAGTAGCAACAGGTCCCCATATTGCAAGGCAGGGAACCTGGGAGAGGATGAGAGATAGCAGGTGGATCGACAAGCAAGAGGTCTGGGCTAGCATCCCACTCACTCTGCCTCCCACCAGCTCTGTGACCTCGGGCGGGTGACTCTGAGCCTCTTTGAGCATCCATTATAAAAGCCACCTCACAATGCTATTGTGATGATCGAGTGAGATAATGTGAATGGGATAAATCAATAAGAGGCACAAAGCATATGCCAGGTGTTTGTAAAACACTTCATAAGCTATCATGTCACCACCACGAGGAGATGTGAAGGGATGTAAAGAGCACACAGGCAGGCCCTTCAGTGGCAGCTCTCACAAGGGTGACCATCAGGTTCCCATGGGTCGCACTGGTCCCCAGCATGGCTCTAAGTGCCCTGCATGCATCACCTCCACTCAATGCTCACAGTAACCCTGTGAAGCAGGCACAATTGTTCTCATGTTACAGACGAGGAATCCAAGGCACAGAGAGGTGAGGCAACCTGCCCAAAGATACACAGCTAGTAACCAGAGGAGGTGGAAGCTGAACACAAGCTGCCTGACTCTAGACTCGAGCTCAGAACTGTCTCACCACTGCACCTCCCCTCCAGGCTACTCACAGGGGCCCAGGTGCAGGAAGCAGATGTTTCTCTCCTCTCACCCATGCCCAACTGGGCTCGATTTTCCAGAGTAGTACTAGATCTGAGGTCAAGAAATCAGGTTTTTGGCTCCCATGTTTCCACTCAAAAGCTCTGTGGCTGGGAATAACTTAGCTCCCTTCTCCAGTCTACCTAATATAATGTTATCAGCAGGGGAGAGGGTGAAAGCAGCACAGAAACTGGACCGTGCCAGCTTTGGGGTATGAAGACAGGATCTGAACAGCTCCTGGGAAGAGCAACCATTTGGAAACAGTGAGCGCCGAGTCAGAGTCACTTGCACTTGGGGGAGAAACCATTCCCAGCACCAGCCTAAGAGGGGTTCTGGGACATTCTGAACACCTGACCGTAATCACCTTCGCTGTCAGGGAGCAGAGAGTGAAGGCAGAGTAAGAATTGGGCCTCATGACTCCAGTCCCGTGGACCCTGCTCCTCCCTAGATGTACCATTTTCTTTTGAGGCTCCTTTCCTTTGGGGTCCAGGCTGTTTTCATTGCCTGGGATGTTTGCATCCATGCTGCCTTATTTGCCTGGTTAATCCCTTCTCAACTTCCCTTGACATTGAGAAGTGTGGGGCCACCTCTTCTAGAAAGCCCTCCTGGATTAGGTGCCTTGATTCTGGTTCCCACAGTCCTGGGCTGACCTCTACCTTGGGGGGTTTGGCACCAGGTGGTCTCCACGTGTTCCTTCTTTTGTCTTCCTACAGGGCAGTGAGCCCGGGGAGGGGGGGAGCAGACATGTCATTCTCAGCTGTCCTTCCCAGCATCCAGCACCCGGCTGGCTAGGGAGGAGGAGCACAGATGTGGTCCTTTCTGTCTAATGTAAGATCTCTATGTTCAAAGCCTTTCACTCCTCTTCGTCACCTCATCACAAGCTTCCCATCCCATGAAGACCAAAATCCAAACTCCTGACCTGGCCTGGGAAGCCCACCTGGCTCCACGGCCCTCACCTCCTGCCCCATGGCCACAGTGGTCTTCTTGCTGGTCCTGGAGCACTCCCAGTACCTTCTCACCCAGAGCCTTTCCAAGAGGTTCTCTCCCAGGGAGCATCACACGTTTGACCCCTTGTCACTTAGACCTTGTCTACAAGGCTGCTCTCCAGACAGACCTACCCTGACCATGTAACTCAGTAGAGTCACCGAGTCACCACTGCGTCATGGCTACACACAGCATCTGTGTGTTTTTATCCTTCTTCCCTTCTCAAACGTAAGCCCCAGAGAGGCAGGAACCTGGGTTGTCCCTTTCTTCCTTGTCTCCACAGTGCTGAGAACAATGCCTGATCCAGAGCAGGCTTTCAATAAATATCTGCCTTATGAAAGAATGAAAAGTAAGTTCCCTTCCGGCACTAACCACTGGTGATGAATGGAAACAACAAACTCTGTTTTTCTTTTCTTTCTTTTTTTTTTCAAACTCTGTTTTTCATTTGAATGGAAAAGAAGGTCTGCTCTTGCATGCTGTTCAAAGAAGCAAGAGAGAGTGGCAATATTCTTTCTCTCTCCCTCCCTTCCTCCCCCCTTCTCTTCTTTCCTTCTTTCTCTCCTTCCTTCCTTCCTTCCTTCCCTCCCTCCCTCCTTCCTCTCTGGTGGTGGGAGGCACTGCAGGGGTCAGAAGCTGCCTTCCCATCCCTTGAGCTGCAGAACATGCAGTAGAACCTGCCACCTGGTGGTCTCAGTCCTGACCCAGATTCTTCCCCCATGCCTCCCCGTGCCCCCCCCCGCCGCCCCCCTGCACACCCACGGGCTGGCTGCCTCCTTAAGCATACTTCCCCTACATAGGGAACCAGACACTAAGTGGATGATCGCTATGATTAAACCGCCTTTTAATTATTCAATGAGATGTCAAAGGTGTGTGCCATTGTGACATTATAATGGACTCTGACTCCCTCGCAAATGTCGAGAAAGGCAGGGGACCATTACCTTGTCAAAATGTTCACTCCTAGTGACTTTATTTCCAGTACACCAACTAATTTTTCAAGTAGCACAGAAAGGTGGAGTGAAGTGAGGTGGTTGACAAGGGCACGCGCTCTGGGTGATTTAGGCAACACAAGGATTTGGTAGAGTCTGTCTGGATGTGACAAATCGTCCACTTTGGAAAATTCATGGACTCTCAAACAAAATGAAGTTTTAGGGGTAATCAATCAACATTTCTTGGTTGCTCGCTGGGCAGAGGGGCTCAAGGTGGGCAGAAGCTTGGGGTAAGGATGGAGCAGGAACAAGAGAAAGAGCACACTGCTATAGGCCCACCGAGGCTTTGTTGGATTAATTAGACAGGCACTGACTGAGGATTTCCTATGCTGAATGCAGTACCAGCTGGCAACCTACACAGAGAGGTGAGACGGGGACACACACACACACACACACACACACACACAGAGGCAGCCGAGAATGCTGGTTTGGACTGGAAATAATAGGAGCCGCTTCCAGGCCCAGAACTGTCTCTAACAACTTGTGCAGCTTTGGACAAGTCAGCTCTCAGGGCCCTAGTTAACTCAATTCTCAAAGGATAGTTGGCTTGGATTGTTTCTAAGACCTGCTGCTATAGTCGAGGACTCCATGCTACATGTCCTCATTGATGATGGATCAGCATGCATCCATTGGTCACTGGCTCTGGTCACAGCAACACTGTGCTAGGACCATGGGGGATAAAGGCAAATCTGACAAGGCTCTGCTTTCGGGAAACTTAGAGTAGAGCCTGGACCCCAAGGCAAACAGGCAGTAGTGAATGATAACTCCTGCTTGCTGATGGCAGAGGTGACAGGGTTTCAGGGAAAGGAGCAATCATTGTGGGCTCTGGAAGCTGCCAAGGCTTCTGGAAGGGGAAGGAAGTGATTGCTTTGTGAGGCAGGATGCCCAGAAGTGTAGAGAAGACAGAGGGCAGGCCTGGTTGGGAGAGTACAAGGTGAACAGGGGCATGGCCGGGATGAGTGGCAGGGGCCAGTGAAGCCACAAGTCACTGGTGCTGCCTCCAGAAACCGAGAACTCATCCATCCTGTTTGTTGGGGATGGTGGTGGGATATTGAGCACCCAGAAGCCATTCTGTCTTCTCTTAGCCACGGTACCCATGCCTCACTGTACATGCTTAGAGGGCTTATGCATCAAAGACATGTGACCCAAGCTATGTCAACTGGATACTCTCTCCAGGACTTTGACTTGAATGCGGTTAGGCCTGGGCACGAAAAGTGCCTGGTGTTCATTCATTCCAGGGACAGGGCCCTGATCTGACTGAGAGGTAATTACTACCACTTTAGAATCCTATGGTTTCTCAGTTCCTGCCTTTTCTCAGCCTAGTTTCCCAGCATTTGTGTGTGTGTGTTCACCTGTGTGCATGTGTGTGTGCGTGCATGGTGCTTATGTGTGTCCTACTTCCCTAACTAGGTTCCAGCCTAGCACCATGTTTGGTATAGGAAATCCTCATTCAGCAGTTGTTTGATTAAATAAAACACAGTCAGGGCTATTGATTCTGTGAGTTCCCCGATTTCCTTCTAATACAGCCCCTTTTGCTTAATTTAGCCAGCCAGGGTCAACATCTATTGCTGACCAATGAATCCAACTGACAGCAATCTATTCATCCATCCATCCTCCATCCACTCATCCATCCTCCATCCATCCATTCATCCATCCACTCATCCATCCATCTGTTCAACCATTCATTTATTCCCCAGACTATTACTGGGGTGTTCAGGATCAGTGGGAAATAAGTGAGGACAGACAAGGAACACATAGTTAAAGGGAACTGAGAAAGCCATAAGGAGTTTAAAAATTAATCCTATAACAACAAGCAATTTAGTGTAAAGTAACAGAACACAGATGGCCCATTAGATAAAGAAGCATCAGGGCCAGCTGGGGCTTACTGGGGAGTGGGGGGTGGGCGCTCTTTGGACGAATGAATTTTTTTAAGAGCAAAGTTCAAAGGAAACCAACACATAGAGATCACCTGGCACCATGCCACTCGATTTTACAGAAGTGATCTCCTTTGTTTCCCAAACACCTAATGAAGTAGGTGACAGCAACTCCATTTTGTGGAAACTGAGGCTCAAAACTTCTGGGCAGCTTGCTGTAGGTCACATCTATTAAATGGCAGAACTAATATTCAAAGCCAGGTCTTACTGCCCCTGACACCAGCTCTCTCCACTACCCCATACTGCCTAAAGCTACCACCATGCGCCTGGGGTAATTTGGTGCACTCCCTGGGACCAGCTTCCTCCTCTAGGGAAGAAGAACAGATGTGATGCCTCATGTCTTCTGTCTGCAGGAGCCCACATGCCTTGCATTGTGAGCAGTGCCCTAAAAGAGCTGCTCTAGTAGCTTGCTTCCCTTGAGTTTCACTAGACTCAGACCAGTTTTTATGTTGACTTTTTGACTTGAGATTCTTGCACCACATGGGTAGTATGTATTCAGACCCATCACCCACACAGGGTGATCCTAGTTTTTGAAGATTTCCCACTACCTGGAACCCCTGGTGGATGCCTAGCTTCTTTGTGCTTCTGGATGAAGTTTTCTACTCTTTTTTTTAAAAGATTTTATTTACTTATTCATGAGAGACACACAGAGAGAGGCAGAGACGCAGGCAGAGGGAGAAGCAGGCTCCATGCAAAAAGCCCTGGATCTCCAGGATCATGTCCTGGGCTGAAGGCAAGCGCTAAACCACTGAGCCACTCAGGCTGCCCTTCTACTCTTTAAAAGAAAGGACAGCTCCTCTAGAGTCCTTTCCGCAGAAGCGTGTCTCCCATGTTAACCATGCTCCCCCAGTACCACCTCTACCCCTCTGATCCCTGAGCCTGGAGCCTAGGATCTGGTTCCACAGTCACCTCCCGGATGTTGCCCTGCTCCCCGCTCCCCACCCTAGGCAACTGTGTGGTTACCATCCTGTATTTAAGGTCTTTCATTGTTTCTGAGAATAAACTTTCCTTCTTTCTTCTCTCTCCTTCTTTCTCTCTCTCCCTCCCTCCCTCCCTCCCTTCTTCCTTCTTGTCTGCCAGCCTGCTTTCCTGTGTTCCTTCTTTTCTATGCCTATGTCTTCCTTCTTAAAAACATTGGGAATGGTGGTAAAAATATTTTCTATGTTTGAAGCAGGGGAGAGTCCCGGTCAGCATAGACAGCCTCGTTGTCCAAAGTTCCACCACTTGTTGTTTCTTCCAGAAAACAGAGGGGAGAGTTTCAGATCTGAGCCCACTCACTCCCTGGTCCCAGCAGGCATTGTGGCCCAGGCCAGAAGCCCTCATCTCCAGCCACAGGAATCCTTCTCTCCCACTTAATGAGCCTCTGCACTTAGCCTTTACTCTACCCAGACACTGATCCCATTTACAACTTTTACTGTCCACAGTGAGTGACTTTTTTTGAATCAGTAAACTAATTCATTGCAAAATCAATTGGTTAAAAAAATACCTTACCTTTTTCTCCACCCACCCACCCACCCACCCAAACCCCTAGGTTGGCAAGTTACTTCCATTAAAAGGAAGAAACCTCTTTGATCGTATAATCATCTTTACGTTTTGAGATGAAGAGCCTGCATACTGATTACAGAGCTAATTATGTTATAATGAGCCCATTTCCTCATCCCAGTCCCCTCTCACCTGAGGGAAGAATTTCCTGGCTCCTTTCCCTGGGAGGAACCAGACCTCCCCCAACTCCCCCCTTCCCAGCCCACCCTCTCTCAGCTTAGCTTCCAGAACAGCCTTTTTGAAATGCAAACCTGAGCCTGTCAATCCCAGGCTTCCAGTTTTAAATTCTTCTCTGGTCCACCATCACCTTACAGGAGGTCTCAAACTCACTGTGGGCAGTACTGAGCCTGCATGAAACGGTTTTGTTTGGTCCACATGGAATTTTAAACATAGTATTTTAAATATTTTATTTATTTAGAGAGAGAGAGCATGAGCAGGGGAGAGGGAATGCAAGAGAGAATCTCAGGCAGACTCTGTGCTGAGCATGGAGCCCTATGCAGGACTTGATCCCATGACCTCAAGATCATGACCTGAGCTGAAATCAAGAGTTGAACTCTTAACCGGCTGAGCCACCCAGGTGCCCCAGAACTTTAAACACTTTAACAAGGATGCCTTTAAGCAGGATGAGTGAGTTCCTATTGGCCAGCAGCCTTACTGTCCCTATCTGCTTCTACTTGGCTATTCCTTACATTACCTGTTTGAGCCTTAAGTACAACTGCATTTCCAACCCTGAATGAAGGCCGGATTGCCCAAATAAAACCTTCCCTTCATAACTTGGCCTGACTGACAACAACTCTGCCCACCTTAACAGTTTCAGGAACAATACAACTAGCTTCTGTTTACTGAGCAGCTACTATATGCCTGGCCCAGCATACTGAGCACATTCCAGACATGATCTCATGTGAACTGCACAGGAACGTCCTGCAGGGGAGGCTGCTAAGGATCGGGGAGACTGGGGTTTGCCTAAAGTCTGAAAGCTAAGAAATGGCCATGTCAGGACCTGGATTCAAGTGCATCTGGTTCCAAAGCCTATGCTTACAACCTCTATGCTGCACAAAGTTCCATTTCCAAAATGGAGACAGGTCTGCCCAGAGCGGGGTGATCAACTCACTGCTTGCCTCCATCTTCCTGTCCTTCTACAATCCTGTGCAATCTCATGCCTCCTACTCCCACCATTCCACCAAGGACTCCTGAATCCCCATCTCCTGTCCTGACCTCTCCCTGAGCACAGGCTTACATGTCCAACTACCCACTAGGATGTCCACTCATTACTTTAATCTGAGCATGTCCAAAATGTTGAGTTCTACCTACCCCTGACACACATACCTCTCCTATCCCCCAAATCTACTGTCCTCCAGCCCCTTCCCTTCTCAGTGGGTGATACCCAGCATTAGCCCAGTAGCTTAGGCCCACAACCTGGGAGCTCTTCTTGAGTCTTTTTTATCACATTCCATAGCGGATCCAACATCAACTCTCATTGGGTCCACTCTCAACATATCCCAAATTGGATCACTCTCACCATCTCTGCCATCAAAACCTGATCCAGTCCACAGCATCTCTTAACCCAAATACTGTATCTGCATCCTAATTTGTCTTCCTACCTCCATTCTCATCCACTCTTATCGAACCTTTGAAGCCAGAGTGATCTCAGAGAATATATTAATCCTCTTCTTGGAGAATATATGGTGCTCCCATACCATTTAAACTCTCCAATGGGGGGCAGCCCTGGTGGCACAGTGGTTTAGCACCGCCTTTAGCCCAGGGCCTGATCCTGGAGACCTGGGATTGAGTCCCACGTAGGGCTCCCTGAATGGAGCCTGCTTCTCCCTCTGCCTGTGTCTCTGCCTCTCTCTCTCTCTCTCTCTCTCTCTCTTTCTGTCTCTCATGAATAAATAAATAAAATCTTAAAAAAATAACATAAAATAAACTCCAATGGCTTCTCACTGCTCTGGGAATAATCTCCACATTTAGCACAGCCTATAAGGCTTGCCACATTTTAGCCCATATCTACCTCTCCAGCATCAGTTCATACCACTCTCTCCTTTTTCCTCTCTGCTCAAGACACACAAGCCTTCTTTCCATCGCTCAATAGCCAAGTTCATTCTCATCTCAGAGCCTTTGCATTGTATCCTTTCTACCTGGAACATTCTGCCCCTAGATCTTCTTCTGGTTGCTTCCCTTTTTCATTAAGGTTCAGTTCAAATGTCTCCACTCTAGACAAGCCTTCCTGACTACACAAACTGAAAGCATCTTATAATACCTCTCTTCATCACTCAAGTCCTAAAATCCTAGTTCATTGTCTTCAGAGTTTTTATCATCATCTAAAATTATTTATGTTTACCATCTATCTCCAGCACCCCACACCCTCATCTTCTAGACTATAAGACCCATGAGAGCAGGTATTGTGCCTGTTTTGTTTGCTTGCTGTGGTCCAATGCTAATGAGGTATGCCACATAGTAGTCACTCAATCAGTACTGGTTGGATGGGATGCCTGGGTGGCTCAGGGGTTGAACATCTGCCTTCGACTCTGAGTGTGATCCCAGAGTCCTGGGATCAGGTCCACATCAGGCTCCTCGTGGGGAGCCTGCTTCTCCCTCTGCCTGTGTCTCTGCCTCTCTCTTTGTGTCTCTCATGAATAAATAAATAAAATCTTTAAAAAAAATACTGGTTGGATAAGTGAGAGAAACTTCTAAAAGGTGGAGAGAGTTCTGAAATCTGAACTTGATTTTAGGTAAATAATTATTTATTGATCACCTATTTTCTACATAAAGGAGTATAGGCTCTGAAGAAAATTGTCTTCTTAGCACATAAACCTATGGGCTCTACATTACACATGGTATTATTATGACTATCATCATCAGTCATCATCATCATCATGACCATCACCACCACCATCATCATCATCACTGTCATGACGATGACCATCACCATCATGACTATCACCACCACTGTCATCAATTTCAGCAGGATGATCATCATCACCATCAACACCATCATCACCCTTACTATCATCAGTCATCATCATGGTTATCACCACCACGACCATCACCATCATCACCAATACCACTACCATCATCACTCTCATAACCATCACCACCATTATCATGACTATCACCACTATCATCATCACCGTCATTACCATTATCACCATTATCATCATCAGTAACAACAGTCTCCAACATGCTAATAATTTACATTGAACAAAACAAATTTTTTGTACATTATCTCTTTGGATTCTCGGGTCATTCTCGTGAGGGGAGGTCAGTCCCTAACTGCTGTCCACATTTTATAAACGAGGAAACCTAGCCTTGAGAGGGAAGTCACTTGCCTGAGATCACTCAGCTCCAAGGTGAAAGAAAAGTGACTCAGATCCAGCACTTGGGCTGTACACCCAGTTCCAGCTGACCTGCCTCCGTCCTTTGTCACCCAGAGACAGATAGGCAAGCCAAGCCCAGGATTCATTCCTATTTTAACAACACCCACAAGACATTGTCCCCAAGTCTGTACACTTTCATTCTGGCAATGTAGGAGAGAGGATAGCATTTCAATGGCAATCCATTACCACATTTTATGACTGCTAAAGGGGGAAAAAAAAAAAAGAAAAGCTTAAGGTGAGTTTAGGAGGACTTTTTGGTTGGTTAAAGAAAAAAAATTACTAAATTAAAAGAGTGGAAAAAAATAAATTACTAGTGACTGTTTTTACTGCCTGAGCCTACAAGCTGGAGTGGAGAATTAAAAAGTTCTATAGCTAGGGCTTCTAACCATGACTTATCACAGACAAATCCTCCATATTTATAGCTTTTTCCTTTTTTCCCATCTCAAGATAGTAAGCAATCCCCTGATATAGGACTGCCTCTCTCTGCCTGGGAGCCCCGGGGGCCGGGCGTGCTCAGCAGAGCTGTCATAGCTGAGAACACAGTGAGGACCTGGGGCAGAGGCAGGCGGGGGTGTGGAGGGTGGTGGTGGGGATGTGTGTACTCTGTGCAGGGCCCGGTGGGGAGGAGGAAGGCCCTGGGGAAGCAGAGCAGTAACAGCCATTGCTCTGTGCCAGAAGCTGTTCTCTCAACATGCCTGGTCCTCACCACCGCAAATACCACTAATATCCTCAGTTTACAGGTGGGAAAGTTGAGGCCATAGAGATTAAACAACCTGCCCAAGCTCATGCACAGTAAATAGTCTCCCAAGGTCCCTGTCCTTAAAGACTTTAAAAATAAGCAGGGGGAGGGGCAGCCCGGGGGGCTCAGGGGTTTAGTGCCGCCTTGAGCCCAGGGCGTGATCCTGGAGATCACGTCGGGCTCCTGCATGGAGCCTGCTTCTGTCTCTGCCTCTCTCTCTCTCTCTGTCTCTCTCTCTCTGTCTCTTATGAATAAATGAATAAAATCTTAAAAAAAAAATAAGCAGGGGGAAAGGATAGGATAAAAGAAGAATGGGAGAAATTGCCCAAGGAAGTAAATATTAACTGAGCATTTGCTTTGTGCCAGGCTATACAAAGAGTTTTGCCTGGTCACCTTTTTTTTCCCCTCACAACCACTCAGTGGAAACAGGTAGTATTCATGCCCATTTAACAGATAAGGAAACTGAGGCACAGTAAATTAATAAAGCACTCAAAATCAGTTTGGAAGCTGCAATGCTGGGATTCAAACTGATGTCTGGCTCTATTATTTCCTGGCTGGACAGTCTTGGGCTAGTTACCTGAGCCTCTGTCTCCTTATCTGGGCAAGAGGAACAGCATTCTCTACTCTCAGGCTGTCCTCTCAGGCACTGGATGGGAAGCCCCTTGTAAACCACATGGCACGGAGAAACAAAGTCTGATCCAGCACCCTGCTTGCAGGCAGGCAGAGATGAGCTGCGACCTCATCTTCTAGAGATGAGATCGAGGCCCAGAGATTCCAAGGTGACCCTCATGGCCACAGAGCTGATATAAAAGAGGTTGAAATGGAGCCCCTTGCCTCTTGGTAGAGATCTCCAACATTCACTGGTAAGAGGGACCCTCACTGGGGAGAAGACTGGGCACAAGCAGGTACAAATTATGGACAGCAACAAATCTGAACACAAAAACAATTGACCCTAGATTTCTTCCATTCTTTTTTTTTTTTTAAGAGAGAGTACAGAGGGGAGGGGCAGAGAAAAGGGAGAGAGAGAGAATCCTTTTTTTTTTTTTTTTTTTTTGAGAGAGAGAATCCTAAACAGGCACCATGCCCAGTGTGGACCCCAACGCAGAGCTCAATCTCACAACCCTGAGATCATGACCTAAGTCGAAATCAAGAGTCAGGTGCTTAACCGACTGAGTCACCCAGGTGCCCTGACCTTGCCTTTCAAGGTCACTCTATTGCCTTTTTCAATGACACAGGCTCATAGAATTAGCCAATCCTAAGGAAGACTGGGTATCTCAGTTATTCTAGGGACTGAACCCCTGGGGAAAAATACCCATGTCTGGACTCTACTTCAAGCCAATGAAATCAGAACCCCTGGGGTTGAGTTTAGAGCTTTAGTAATATATTTTTTAAGTTCTCCCAGGTGATTCTAATGTACAGAGTAGAGAAATAATGATGTATGACCTCCTTAATTTTTCAGATGTGGACCAGAGGCCCAGAGAGGTACAGCTAAGGGCCCAGGGTTGCTCAGTGCTCAGTAGCAGGATGCAGACTCCAGTCTCCTGGCAACCAGCTATAATTCCTCCTCTGCTCTCTTACTCTGATCATAGGGACCAGGCCATCCTGGGGTCCCCTGGTTGCCTGAAAGGTGGACACCCTCAGCTCCCACTCTCCCAATTCCTCCCTCTCCTCCAGCATCTTATGTCCTTAGAGTGAGCCCCGGCACCTGGGAGGCCCAAGCTGAGTACATCCTACACGTCTGCACCTGGGCTGGTCTACCCACTGCAAACCAAGGCAATTACCTAAAGTATTAGTAAGCCTGTCCCTGCGGCACTCCTGTGAGCCAAAGTAATAAATACAAAATGGTAATTTCTCTCTGGAAGCCTGGCTCCGGCCTCCCACTCAATTCCCCTCCCACCCAGAAGTCATATACCACTGCCTGGTTGTCCTCTCCTACATGGGGAGGCAGCAGTTCAGAGTTATTTAAATATCTCCGGTAAAACTTGCTTGTCAAAACCTGAATCATGCTACAAAAGCCCTAGTCCTCCTCTACAGCTTACTTGTCTGACCAGAGCAGATTCCTCTAGTCGTCAGTGGAAAGTAGTAAAAATACCCTACAGGTATTAACTAATGACTCCAAGTGGCTAACAACTTTGTGTATGTTGTTCACTAGTATCAGCCCTGGAAAGAAAGTGAGAAGCTTGAAGTTGTAGCTGGGACTTGGCCTCTTACTAGCTTTGTGACCTTGAGCAAGTCACTCCATTTGCCTAGGGCCTGCAAGTCTTCTACGTTCCCTCAGAGCTGTCGAGCTATTGTGCAAATCCAAATGGAGAATGGACTTGAAACTGATGACAAAGGCTCCAGCAATATCTTTCCATGGTCATATAGCTAGCACATGGGAAGGTCAGGACTTGAACCCAGAACCTTACTCTTAACTCACTGCACATTAGAGTCTCTCAGGGTATCAATAGCTAGATGCAGCCCAGAGAAAGAAGGACCTAATTCTTCCCGGTATGGAAGCATGGGGAAGGGGAGAAGATGATAAAGCTGAGTCTTGAAGGATGAGGGAGAGCTTTCCAGGAAGACAAGGGGGTTGCAGGACATTTCAGGGCAAGGGACAGCAGGTACAGAGAGAACATGGCAAAATGCAGGAGGTGTGGGGATACAGCTTGGAGCTTACCTGGGTGCTTGGCTTGATCTTGTGATGGGGAGCCAAGTGGTAACTTTAAGCAGAACAGATTCTCAAGATAAAGATACCAAATGGCTAGTTCTGCTTTTCAGCACTAACCTGGAAAGGCCATTAAGGGCTTAAACTATTGCTTTGCTATAGGATATGCAAGGGCAGGGAGACTGGATCAATGACGTTGAATGGATTCACTTTGATATCCTTAGAGCCAAGCACAGTACCTGGTATACAGAAGGCACTTCACAAATGTATGAATGAATAGATGAATCCGAGAGTCAGTGAATAGGTGGGTACCAGAGTGAGCAAAGAAATGAATGACCGAAATAACAAATGAAGGAATGAATCCAATAAATAGCCCAAGGCATGGTTTGGAAGCAGCCTTAGCAATTCGAACTAACAGCCTTGTAGCAACAAAAGAGCTCAGGCTTCTAGCTGCATTACCTAGGAATGCCTGTTATGGGCAAGGCTCCTCCAAATTGAAGGCTTCTCCCTGTCAGAGCAGCACGTTGCACAAAGACACACTGATTACTGTGATCCAGCTAGAGGCTTTCCTTCCTGGACTCACACCTTTTACGGACGTGTCCACCAATACCCACAGCTCATCCTCATGGGGAAACACATTCTGGAGGTCTGTTACTCCCTTGCCATTTCTCCATTCACACGGTCTCCCTAAATGACTAGTCATTTCAGTCTCAGATAAAGACAAAGGAAAAGAGTTATCTGTAATAGAGACTTCCCAGTCGCTGTGCTGTCTGCAATTCTAAGCAGCAGTAGCCTGGAGGTCCAGCCTGGAAGAAACGGCTTTGCTCTTTGGGGAAGGATTCAGGACAAGACGGTCCCTACTTCCTCTCTTACTCCATGCTGCCTTTTCTTCTTGCCCTCTAGAGCCTTGCTACTTAAAATGTGGTCTGTGGGGCATCTGGGTGGCTCAGTGGTTAAGCGTCTGCCTTTGGCTCAGGTTGAGTCTCCCTGGAGCCTGCTTCTCCCTCTGCCTATGTCTCTGCCTCTCTCTCTGTGTGTGTGTCTCTCATGAAAAAATAAATAAAATATTTAAAAATAAAATAAAAAGGGGTTTGTGCACCAGCCACAGCAGCATTATTTGGGAACTTGTCAGAAATGCAGAGTCTGAGGCCTTCCAACTGAATTGGAAGCTGCATTTCAGCAATATCCACAGGTCACTGTGATGCACCCAAGTTACTGAAGTTTGAGAAACTCTGTCTGTAGGTGACCCAGACTCCTCCGAGCTAAGAGGGACCAGGTTTTACAAACCCTCCAGAGGGATCATGGAAGACTTCCCTGAGGAGGTGACAGCTGTCACCTGAGACTTCCGGAAGGGTACAGATTTTCATCTCCCAGTTGTGACTCACCACCATGGACAGGAGGAGTACCAGAGCAGGAGTCAGAACTGCCCTGGCTCTGGTACTAGCTGGGTGACCTTGGGCAACTCAGTTCTTCCTCAGAGCCTTCCTGCCCCATCTGTACAATGGGAACAAGATGCTTGCTTTTCTATACCACAGTTATCATGAAGACAAACAGAGATGAAACCGCACCAGCTCTCTGGGAAACAGAAAGGCAGGTGAAGGGGCCTGTTTTCAGAGTTGAGAGCCAGCCATTTGGACCTGATACCTTAGAAGACAAATAAGGAAAATCTGTCTGGGAGTCAAAGGTATAAGACCTTGCCCTTATGAAGATGAGTCAGCAGAGGAACATGGTGCTAATTAACCAGGATGTGGCACTCCACAGAAAGGGCCTGACCATGTTGGGCTCACTGAGCTGCTGCCCTTAGACAGGGATTTGCAATTGGATTCTTGAGACTGTGTTGTGTGTGTGTGTGTGTGTGTGTGTGTGTGTGTTTTCTGCTTACTTGGAGTCCTTTTTTAAAGGAGAGCTCAGCCTAAGGACCTAAGGCTACATTGCATTAGCATTCCGAAGGTCAATACTTCCAGAAACGCTAGAATCATCTTGTTCTCTCACATTGTGTGGGTGAGAGAGGCAGCTCCATTTTGGAAGGAGCCAGATGTACTCACAGAACAAAGAACAGAATGGAGCTACTGGAGCTGAATTTCCAGTGTTGCAAGGAAGGAGTCCTCCCAACATCTCCACCCCAAAGACCTTTAGCTTGCTGTTCCCTCTGTTGTGAATGCTTTTCCCCAGATCCCTGAGTGGCTTCCCCTTTTCAGCAAAGCTGCCATCTCCTTGCAGACTCAATCCTTCCCTACCCCAATCTTCAGGTAGCCTCCAGCCATTCCCTAGTACATGTCCTTACCTGTCTGCTTTCACAGTCTTTACTGATATTGAAACAATCATGTTCACTCATTTATTTGTATGTTATCTGTGCCACCACTGCCCCAGTAAAGGATGTTTTCCTAAAATCCTCAACTGCTTGGACTTGCATGTTAAAAATACATTGCGGGACCTCTCCCCCATAAATTCTGATTCAGTAGCCCTGGATTGGGGCCAAGGATGTTTCAACAAGCCTTCCCAATGATGATTCTGATTGTCATGGAGATCATCCCCAGAACTTCAGAATGTGAGCTCCGTGAGGGAAGGGCTCCTTCCATTTCCCTGGAAGGCACGTTGAACTCAACGCCCCACACACAGGGCTCTGGATAACTCTTCACTGAATGGATTCATGAAGGACCGAAGGAGTCCATGTGTATTTTGGTAGAACCAATCCTTTCTCTTGCTTTGGCTACTCAGTATCCAGATGGAGCACTTGTTACCTATGAGGAATGGTGCTAGGTGCTGGGTCCGCCACAAGACAGGGCCAGTGTGGACCCTGCCTTCAGGAGGTGATGGTCTGATGACAGGAAACTGAGTAGATGAAGAGCATTGCAATGAAAGAGCAAGAGAGGAAAGAGCCTTGAGAGTGGCATAAGCAAAGTGGGTCTTGTGGCAGAAAGGATGAGACCCGCACTTTCCAGGTGGTTTACGTGGGGGCGTGGCTGAGGATAACCTCAGAAAAGGTGAGAAATCATCCACATGGTACTTTTGTTTCATGTGTTTGCTTGTATTAGCTATACCTACATGTGGTCAAAAACATGCAGGTCACAGGAAAAAGTTCAGGCAGAGAAGCCAGGCTTTTCCCCACCCTCCTGCCCGTCCTCCCCTCATCCAGCTCAGAGGCAGCCTTTATCAGACCTCGGGGCCCCTTCCAGCCATATTCAGCATGCATCTAAGCACATGGGCTGTAGAATAGATGGGACTTACAGGAAGATCAGGTGTCCAGGGGAAAACAACAGCCTGAACAACTGCATGGGGCTTGAAAAAAGATGAGCAGCTCCCAAGTGACTTCGCTTTGTGACTTGGGGCCGAGAGCCTCTGACTCCAGAAGGGTTCGGAAGAGAAAGATCAGACAAGGTAACAGGTAGTTTCCCACCTCACTGGCTGGAGAAGATTCTCGGAGCAGGTGACAGGGGACAGGAGGACAGAGGTAGCCAGGGATCATTGGATATCAAATATTGAAGATGTGATCCTCTAAGAACATGAGGTGCAGATCTCCATCGCTGCTCCCCCATTCTCCTTTATGAGAATTGGTTTTCTCATCTGTAAAATGGACGTTAACAGTACTCTACCCAAGAGTAGCACCATGAGGGCTGAAGAAGATACATGGGAGGCAAGAGCTGGTGCATGGTCAGTCTTCATCCCCTCGTTTGTGCTCTCCCATCCCACCTCCTGCCATCAACCAGTATGCCCAAGTTGGTGACCACCCCCCTGTTGAGGTCTTAGCTGGCCTTAGCTCTGTCATTTATCAGCAGCATCACCTCTGGCAAGTTTCCAGTTGCTCCCGGAGCCTTGGCTTCCTTGTCACTGCTTTGGTGGTGCCACAGCGAGGACACTAGAGTGGCATTCTAGCCTTTAAGTGTCCCCCCCTGGCATGCAGGGGTGCCCACCTAGCTCTTGCTCATCCCCTTCTCCCCTCAGGGGCATGCTAACCCAGATCCTCAGCCACAGGGACAGTGCTCTTGCCTTTCCAAAGACTTGGTAGCAGCAGACTGGAGCCTGAGACATGCACCCAGGCTGGAATTTGAAAAACAAAACTATTTGGATGTGAAATATGCAGTTGTGTTTCCCTGGCTGGTTAAAATACTTGATGCTCATTGAATATTCAACCACAGAAAAAAGGCTCTCACTCCATGTACTGTCAAAAATGTAATGTAATTATAGCGATGTTAAATATCCCCAGCTGTTCTGAGATATTTGAATCTTAAATCAAGCCTGACTGTACACATCCTGGGGTTGCAGCTGGAGATCTACACCAAGTACCTCACAAGCACAGAGCTGTGGAAGTTCGGAAAAGAACTCTGGGCTAGGGTCTCTGAGCCTGTTTGTTATATCTGGGCTTCACCCTCAACACGGGCATAAGGACCCCCATCGTGAGCTACTGGCAGCATTGCCAAAGAGATCCATGTTCCTCAAAAGGGCTGTGCAAACTGGCAGGTCATAAGCATCTATCCAAATGGTCTTTCAAATCCAAGTGCAGGGAGCATAAAGAGATAGTGTAAAATAAACGGTAATAAAGTGAATAAACACGCGTCTCACTCCAGAGCCTTTGAGGTGCTTCTATAAATCAAATTCTTGCCATAATTTGCTCTGTGAGACTGTACTGAGAAGCAGAATCAAAGCTCATCTGCTTTCCTGAGCAGTAGGCTTAGATTTATGGATGTGAGTTCACAGTGGATGCCCGTGCCATTTCAAAGTGGGAAAATAATTTTCATTGGGAGGGGTTCCAAGAGAAGATTAAACCCTTCACTTTCAGAGATCAGAGTATCAACAACCTTCAGATCAGATATGCCACTGGAATCAGAAGGTGATGGCCAGCATACATATTTTGGAAAAAGAGTGAGTTCTCAGAGGAAGAAACAGATACTCCTGTGACGTGAAAGCGTCATCTATAGGCTTAAGCACAGATATCCTGAGGGTTTTTCAAGCTTCCTGGTGACTTTCTAGGTGACCTTGAGCAACTCATTCTCCCTCTCTGATTTTTTCACTTTGGTCGGGGTACTGAGTGAGGGAAGTGGCCCTAAAAGGCTCTGACTTACCCATAGAGGTATGACATGAAAGCTACAAGAGGTGGGACCGTGACAATATAGAGAAGGCCACTGTTGGCACATTATCCTTCCAGGGCCTAGCAGTCTTTCTTGGAAGAAGTGAGAGGTGTCACCTGATAACAATGAGGATGACAGTGACTGCTTACATTTAGCTGGCACCTACACATCTGTGCTTTTACACAGTAGGGGTACTTTCTGCATTGATCCTCAACTTTTACCCACCAGGACCAGACCATAGCTCGCTCTCAACAATTTTTGAATGGATTATTACCTTGCCTGCGAGTTTCACAACCACCCTGCTGGGAAGGTATGATCTCTGTTCTACAAATAAGGAAACAGAGTCTCAACGAAGGCAAGCAACTCTCCAATAGCCACCCAGTTGGGACCTGGAGGACCTGGGCTTTGAATTTGAGTCTGTCTTCTTCCTGAATTTCCCTCCTTCCTAGTCCTCCAAGCACCTCTTTTCTAAGCTCCTAGGGTTCAAACTCCCAATCTTGCATAAATGTAAGTATGGTTAAAATACTCTCATATTGACTATTTTTGAACCTAGCTGCATGTTGGTTCTGGATTCTTTTATTTTCTTGGCTTTGGGACAGACCGTGATCCAAACCTACCCAGCCTGTTTCACCACATGAAGTCAGGTATGTAGCTGAGAGAGTTCTATACAACAAAGGAAGCTTGTATGAGTTTTCTGTTGCTGCTGTAACAAACTACCACAAACTCAGTCACTTTAAGCCACACAAATGTATTAGTGTGTAGTTCTGGAAATCAGAAAGCTAAAATGAAGGTGTCAGCAAGGTTGCGTTCCTTCTGTAAGCTCTGGGAGAGAATGTCTCCTTGTATGACCAGCCTCTAGGGGCCACCTGCTTTTCTAGACTCATGGTCCCTTCCTCCATCTTCCAAGCTATCTATCAATGTAGTATATTCAAATCAATCTCTTTCTGACTCTCTGGTCTCTGATTCCATGGTGACATCTTCTCTGACTCTGACCCTCCTGCTCCTCTAATAAAGACCCTTAGTGATTATGCTGAGCCCACTGGATGATCCAGGATAATCTACCCACCTCAAAACCCTGAATTATCTATGAGTCTCCTTTTGCTATGTAAGGTAACAAGTTCAGAGGTTCTGGGGATGAGAATGTGGCTATCTTGAGGGACGATTATTCAGCCTACCAGATGGCCTTTGCATTTTGGTTTGATTGACATTCTGGCCATGGCCATTTACAGACCCAGCAACTTGTACCTGACTGAGAGAGTCCATTGATCTCTCCTTTGCAGCATTCATGGGACTTTAAGGCGCCCACAGCTGGGCTCTGTCTCTCAAAATGTGGCCCATGGACTAGCAGCATCTGCATCATTCAGGAGCTTTCAGAAATGCAAATCTTGGGCCCTGTTCCCGGCCCACCAAATCAGGATCTCTGCAGGGGGCTCAGGAAACTGGGCAGCTCAAGTTTGAGAAGCACAGGCCTAGAGGGCTTTCCATTCATCCTCAGTTAATTGGAGTATGCTGCAAACTGACCTGCCTGGGAAGGAGGGGAGGTCTCAGGGCAGAGATAAAGAAGGAAATCAGCTCCTCTTTTCAGCAGCCAGTCTTAGCGTTGATCCTCTTCTGCAAAGTACTCAGGAGCCCATTGCTTTTTCCCTAAGAAAATCTGCTAGGGCTGGTGAAATCCCCTTAAGCCCATCATGAGCAGGAACGGGGGAGCTGGGGAAGAAGAGCTGTACCGGAAACTGAGGAGACCTGAATTCAAATTCCTGCTGTTTCTTTTCCTGGGCCATGTGACCCTGGGCAAGTGGCTTCCCCTTTCTGAAGTTAGGCAGACCTAACTGGGTACAGTACACACCCTTCACTGCTGTCGGAATAAAATGACATGGTAATGCATATTAAGATATCCTATCCAGGTAATAAAGCCTCTGCTGGTTGGAAATGTAGGTTTGTCGGTGCCCATCGAAAGATGAATGGATAAAGAAGATGTGGTTTATGTATACAATGGAATATTACTCAGCCATTAGAAACGACAAATACCCACCATTTGCTTCAACGTGGATGGAACTGGAGGGTATTAAGCTGAGTGAAGTAAGTCAATCGGAGAAGGACAAACAGTGTATGTTCTCATTCATTTGGGGAATATGAATAATAGTGAAAGGGAATATAAGGGAAGGGAGAAGAAATGTGTGGGAAATATCAGAAAGGGAGACAGAGCATAAAGACTTCTAACTCTGGGAAATGAACTAGGGGTGGTGGAGAGGGAGGAGGGCGGGGGGTGGGGGTGAATGGGTGACGGGCACTGAGGGGGACACTTGACGGGATGAACACTGGGTGTTATTCTGTATGTTGGTAAACTGAACACCAATAAAAATTAATTTATTAAAAAAAAAAAAGGAAATGTAGGTTTGCTGACCCAAGCTGGACCGGGGTTTCTTTTTTGGGACAAATGTGACATAGTGCAAAGAGCACTGACTCTGGAATCCAAAGATCAGAGTTTCTATCTCTGACTTTGGGCAAGTCAGCAGACCACTTTGCACCTCAGTTTCCTTATCTGTACCAGGGGGAAAAGAAGACTTTCTTTTCCTGTCTGTCGTCGGGCTGAGATAAACTAATGAACATAAAAATGCCCAGCAGTGAGGAGGAGCTCAGTAAGTGCGTGTGGAATCAGAGGAAACAATTTACGAGGCGAATTAATAGTATCAACAGTGGTGTCAGGGGATCTATTTGACATGCTCAGGAGAACAAACTTCCCCAGTGCGTTAGCGGCCTCTATTTGTTTTACCAACAAGTCCTGTTCCAATTATGGGTGAGTCATCTCTTTGTGAGCACAGGTCTGAACTGGACCTCAGTTTGGCAACATTTCCTTAGCCAGGACTACAAGTTACTAATGTCCTTGAAAGAATGAAAATAGTCATTTAGTTTGGATTACGGCCACATGAAGACTTTTCACAACTCCCGATCCCCCGGAGTAGGAGGATGCTCAACTGTCCCTGCTCCTGTGCTCTGAGGTTCACAGGGTTGCAGGCCTTGACTTTGGGGGCCCACGCCAATTTATAGTGAAAGAAATTTCAAGCTGAAGTTTGACACATGGTGCAGGATACCCTCCAGAGAAGGGTTGGTTCTTACCAGCATCTCTTTGTGTTGGCAGAATGGGGTCATAGCAAAGGAGAATATCCAGCTTTGGAGTTGGACCAGCCTTTGTTTGAATCCTGACTCTGCTGCCCTCTAGCAGTGACCTTGTGCCTTCGTGAGCCTCAGTTTTCTCATCTGTAAAATGGGTTCCATAACACCCACTGGAGGCTGGTGAAATGGACATGAATGCTTACATAACAGGTACCCACTCCATATCCTGGGCTGTCATATGCCTGGGCCCATCCCTGTATCTCCTTTCAGCTCCTGTCACCCCAATGAAGAACACTGACCTTTGCGGACCTATGTGCCAGAAACAGAATAAATTTATTGTCATCTTTGTTGCCAAATGCCTGGCACACAGTAGGTACTCTATGGGCATTGGTTGGTTGAATCTCTGAGTAGCTGATCCAAGCAAATCACTTAGGAGAATCAAAGCAATGAGCTGTATAAACCAAATGGTCTGGTTACTTCTCCAGCCCTTCCTCAATTGGGCAGACGTCTGATTGATGCACTCATGACTGGCCACAGTGGCCCCCGAACAGCCACTATCAGAATCAGTCTGACATTGGTCAATTTGGATATCTCCAGACCTGAGCAGAGTTTACATTTGATTCCCTAAACTAATTTCCCCGAAGTAAAATCACTGGTAGAGTTCTTTTCATGTTCCTTGTATAAATGTCTATTTAATCACCATCCTGTCTCCCGCACTTCAGTAACTTGTACATTTCCCCCTTAATCACTGTTCTGCTCTGCAAAGAAAAGAGATGGTTGGCTGAAAAGCCCAGGCCATCTGCAGTAGTTAAGCCCTATTTTCCCCTGACTGCTCAGTTGGACGGAGAACTTCTCAGCTAAGTCCCTTTGGTCATTTGGCACGTACCCTCATTTCACAGAGGAAGATCCTGAGGCCAAAGTCACAGGGCTGGTCAGGGCAGCGCTGAGGCTGGCTTGGTTTTCCCAGTGCCTCCCCCACCTCCCACCCACACTGCTCCTTCTCCATCCAGCTGCATGCACCTTTGTGGTCCTGAGGACTTGGGTTCAAATTCTGGCTTTGCTACCTGCTGGCTCTGTGACTCCAGGCAGACTACAATCCCTCCCCAAACTTCAGTTTCCCATCTGTAAAATGTGAATGATCACACAACCTTTTAGGGTTATTGCGAGAACTGAGATGGCACGCAGTGTGCCCAGCCCAGAACTAGCGTATCACAGCTGCCCAACGCTATTTGCCTTCATCCTGCACTCGGAACGCTCCCTACAAGTAATAATAACCGAAATAGCTCACATTTATTGAGTCCTTTACTTGGTGCCAGAAACTGTTCTAAGCACTTTACATGTATTAGCTCATTTACGCCTCTTTCTCTAAAGGCAAAAGTATCTTTCTTGCCTCCCTAAAGCCATCCATCCTCACAACTACTGGACTGCCTGGCCTAGCACCATTTCAACCAAATTTGCTGATTTTAAACAATATGTTGCTAAAATGATTTCTTGTTTTCTGTTGCTGGCTCCGAGCAGCCAGCCTGCTCGCTGTGACAAAGTGTGATGAAACCAAATGCTGTCTCCTTGGCTTTTAGTACATATGACTATTGCAAAATCTGGACTCAAGATTGACCCCAGCAAAAATGGGTAAGAAAAAGGGTAGAGTGCAGGGAGGAATGTCCCTGGTGCAGTGAAGAACGGGGGAAGGACACGGATGACACAGATGGGACCCTCCATGGTCTAACAGCCAATAGCGAAAGAAGTCAGAGATTTGCTACAAAGATTAAAAACTTAGTTTGGCCCCCAGGCAACCATCACTGGCAGTGATTACCACACCTCTGCACTACTCCTCCTCAGCACCTCCAGTCCCTCCCTACAAATACCCCAAACCATGCTCAGGGCCTAGAAGCCTGTGCTCAATCTCATTGTTTCCCACCTCTGTACTCACATTTGTATATGCTGTCACTGCTCCCTGAAATCCCCACTCTTTCCTTCTTTACCTTGGAACTCCTACTTACCCTTTAAGACTCAGTTCAGATGTCACCTCCTCCGGGAAGCCATCAGAGGTCCCTAGTCTGACCTGGGTACTCCTCTAAGTCCACATCACACCTCTGCACTCTATACTGGCATCTGGTCACACATCTCTTTCCTCAAAAATAATTAACGAAGGACACACACCAAGCCTTATTTAGTTTTATATCCCTGGCAGCTAGTACAAAGCTTCACATACAGGTGACACTCTAGGCTCTGGTTGATTGAATGAATGAACCAGGAAATGAGCCTATTCCCACTCAGGTAAGCGGTCATAATAAGAGGAGATGATCATTATAGGGAGAATAATTAGTAAGTGCTACCCCCAGATATGAGGACTCTGCCAATATCTATCCAAATTATACAGTAGCTCTCATATATTGGGCACCTGCAGCTATGCAGGCGTGAGCCAGCCCCTGCACACATGTGGTCTTTGTCCAGCAGCGTGAGGCAGGCATTATCACCAGAGGTGTGAGAGTGAAGCGCCCTCCCAGGCGCACATCTAGGAGGGAACAGAGCCAAAAGTCTGTGCTAGGTCCGCCCGACACCTTCGCTTGAGCCGGGCCTCCTCCCAGAGAGGATCACTGCTCCTTGTTTTTGCAGCACATCCTGATAGGCCTCTCTGTCTGTCCCTGTTCCCAACTTCTTGGTCCCTCTCTGGAGGCTCCAGTCCCAGCTAGCTCCACTCCCAGGATGACCCAGGAGGGCCAGAGTGTGTGTGCTGGTGGTGCAGGTGCCAGAGGAGGTCCAGGGCTTGGGCCAGGCAAACAACATGGGCATTCAGAAGCAAGAGCTGCTTTGACTGGCAGTGGAGTGATTAACCCTTGCACAACTGTAACAAACAGAGGAGCTGCAAGTAAACATATCCCCAATGGACCAATTGGCAGACACACCTCTTTACAATACTCTTCTCTCCCCTGCCAAGTTTATTTCCAGACAGGAGACTAGCTAGATGGAATGAGACTTCGGGGACAGCTGGCACATCCCCCCAAAAGGCATCCCCTGAAGTCATATTCTTCACCTGTTGCACAGTTCTCTTAGGGCTTGGTAAGCATGGGGATGTGGGGGAGTGTTTTGTATGTAGCTCTCCATTCTCTGTCTCTAACACAAAAAGTAATAAATGCCCAGAAACTGCCCAGGCATTTCCTTAGTAGAGATGCCTGCCACTGGTGTTCCCTGGAGAAATTAAGCCAAGAGTCTTGGCGCGGGTCTTCCAGGACAACAAGTCTTGGGGGTACCTGGTGAAGGGGTTCATTCTCCAGGCCTTTCCTCAACACTTATGTGTCAGCCTCTGTGCTGGAGAGGTTGGGGAAATCATATGTGACTCCGGACGGGGTCTAGAGTGGGGAACAGTCACGGACCAGTAGGTGTGAAGACTGACACCTAAAGGAGGTGATAGGGGGGCAGAAAGGAAGAAGGCATCAGTTGCTGGTTGATGAGAGGAGGAGAGTGTGGCAGTCAGGACAGGCTCCAAAGCAGAAGAAACCCCAGGTCTGGATGCTGAAGGATGAGTAGTGTCCTGCGGCAGACAAAGCAGTGTGTGTGTGTGGTTGTGTGCAGGGAGAGGGGGCATAGAGGGCAGGGAGCACTTATAGCAGCAGAAGAAGGCAGAGTGGCTTGGGGAGCGGTGGTTCAGCTGTTGTAAGCTGTTTGCAGAACTTAAGGATGTGGTACCAGAGTGGACAGGAGGTGAGGCAGGGCATAGGTGCAGAGTCTGAGGGCAAGGGGTCTACTGAGGGGTTTTAAGAAGGGGGATGACATGCTTCAGGTGGAACTTTAGAACTACTCTGGCTATAGCATAGGGAATGGATGAAAAGAGGAGCGGCAATGAGCTGGAGGCGAACAGACCAATTAGGAGATGGATGTCATTTAAAGGCAACATTTTTATAGGAGCCAGCACAGTTTTAAGAGCTCCTCCCTCATTATACGCATGCATATACACATCTGTCTATCTATCGATTGATCCATCCATCCATCCATTTACACACAACAAATATGGTGCATTTGTTACCTCCACTAGATGGAGTAGGAAACTAAAGAACAGAGAGGCTAAGCTACTTGCCCGGAGGGCACACAGTAAGTGGTGGTCTCAGGATTTGAATCATCAGGGTGGCTTGAGCATTCATGGTCTTACCCACTGCACTATGGTGCCACTCCACCAAAGATGACAAAGATCTGAGTCAGGTTGGTGTAATTAGAGGAAAATATTCCTGATGGCCTGCGCTGTATTTGATGCTCTTCTGAAATAGCTTCCAGCTTCCATGGATAAAGGGATATGGCCTTTAATTCTGAGGTCTTTGGTAAAAAAACAAAACAAAACAAAACAAAAAAAACCCTACAGCATGAAATGTTAAGGGGCTGGAAAGTTAAGGGGCAGGGTCATGAAAGGAAGCCACTGGGGGGGGGGGGGTCACTTGAGTCCCTAGGGAACACATATTTGGGGAAGGGAGGTATTTCTTTTGTTTATGTGTGTGTATGTGTTTGTGTGTGTGTGTGTGTGTGTGTGTGTGTGTGTGTGTGTATCTGCAAGCTCTCCAGCTGAAGGAAGACAGGGTGCAGGTGAGTAAGAGGAGGGTGTACCTCAGTGGGAAGGGTCCAGGTTGCTTCAACTCATGGCCATACCTGCTGGGGAGACTGAGGCCAGGTGGTTCCTGAAGGTGCTGTATGTTTGGAGGTGGAGGTGGGTTAGGCACCTGTATCATGTGCCCAAGGCTATGACTGCACCCCCTGAGGCAACTCCCCTTTCCACTCTCCCAATCACACTCTAAGGAGGAATGGGAGCTGGCAGGGGTTAGGGAGGGCAAGAGTCCTACACAGGGATCTTCTAATAGCAAAGAGGCTCCGGCTCAGAGAAGAAGGCTACATGTGGTTTCTGTGTAATACAGCTGATGCTATGCAAAGTTGGACTTCCAACCTACTGGCTCTGAGCTTCGAACAGCATTGTGGAACCTCCTCTTCCTCATCTATAAAACGGGAATAAAACTAAACGCATTGCTAACGCAGCATTGCGTGAATGTCAAAAGTGAATAGTGGCTGTTAGCCGGCAGTGCTGCACACTTTGTATAGCCATCATCAGATGTGCACGATTCTATTTGGCGGGCTGTGTTGCTGATAGCTGAATATAAATTGAACTTCAGTCTCATGTTAGTGGCTGCTAGTTAGTGGTCAGCCAAACAACAAACAAGGCATCGCTAGTCTCATTCCTTCATCTCTGTAGAACTTGGCGTTGCATTTGAAGTCTGAAAGGAGTCACTTAGAAGCACATAGGTAGCAGCATGTGTTTGCTGAAGTAGGCAGAGGAGCCACTGGGTAGGGATTCCTCAAAGGCAGGCTGAAAAGCCCAGGACACAAGGGATATTTGGGGAATGGGTAAGTCAGGGCTGCTCTACATAAGGCAAAGCAAGGAGAGCAAGACCGAAGCCCAGGGTCACCATCCTTGACAAGGACTAGCCCAATTAGCCAATCGGAGGCCTGGCATGACTGGCATCTGAGCCCACACCTGTTGGAACGATGGTATCTCTTCACCATCACAGGAAAAGCGCTGTCAGATACAAGGCTGTCAGGAGTGAGGCAAAGGGGCTGGTAAAATCATCACCAGAGCATTACAGATAAGCACAAACCTTCCCCGCTCTAGTGGAAAAACCCAAACCCACCTAAGGGGCATTTACACACGAATGACTGGACAGGCTTGTGCCACGCTGGGGTTTGGCACCAGAACTCCTCCACGGCAGACCGCACGAGGCAGATACCTTCTGTCTGACAGCTGCATTATCCAGACCCACAGCGTGGGGGAACCAGCACAGCAAATGGTTTACAAACCCCGAACACAGCTTCTCCTGGCCCCTGCTGTTCACATCAATATCTCTATGAGGCTGCTTTCCCCACTGCAGGGTGGTGGCTTCTCTAGAGCCGGACCCATACTCACTCACTCCGTGAGGTCAAAGACCCCACTGACGCCCACCACTGCAATTCCCCCTGGATGCCTAAGACAGAGCTTTTACAACGCACCGGAAGAGGCTGCAGAGTACCCCCACCTAACTGGCTCGTTTCGGTGTTGGTTAATATTCTGGGCGTTTCCTCCAAAGTCTCCCTAGATTCCAATGTTTTGGAACTCAGGCATAAGCTGCTTAGAGCAGTGCGATTCTGCTGATGGCCCATTTCTGAAGAGCTTCCTGCTGGTTTTCCCAAAGACCACAAACCCAGAAGTAAAACACGCATCCCTCTCGTCCCATCCCTTCACCCGAGACACAGGGCAGGTGCCTGGGGTCCTGTGCACCTGCGGGGGGCGGGGGGGGGTCCGGGACGAAGAGGTCTCGCATTCACAAGAGGGGACCAGAAGGAGCAGAGCTGAGGGTCTGGGGGCTGACGAAGGCGAGAGCCGGACAGGTGAGCGAGGTCACGCCTCCTACAGTTACGTCCAACTTGCCACGACCTGGAGGACGAGCGAGGCTCGGGGGACCTAAGAGTGGGTTCGGCCTCGGCCTCGGCCTCGGCCTCGGCATCCCGGAATGATGTCACCGCAAGCGGCCGGGTGTGCTACCCTGGGGGGTGGGGAGGGCCTACTGAGTCTGGAGCGCGGGGCGGGGGGGGGGGGCGGGGAGCGGAGGGAGCGGGTCCGCGCGGAGGGCGACTCACGGAGGAGAAGTTGTGCGGGCCGCAGAGCTCGCCGCGGTACTTGCAGGAGAGCAGCATGTCCTCCAGCTGGTGGCCCAGGCGGTCCATGAAGGCGGCGCTGATGCCCTCGAAGTGGCGCGGCGGCAGGAAGAGGCGGAAGTCGGCCAGCTTGCGGAACCACTGGCGGCGCGGCTCGTCGCCCCGCAGCAGCTCGCTGACCAGCGGGCGCGCGGTGCGGTTGGGCAGCAGCAGCCCGAGCCAGTGGCCGGCGTAGTAGAGGTCCCCCTTGGAGAGGCGCGGGAAGCGCAGCGGGTTGTTGTTGCACACGGTGACGGCGGGGAAGGGCAGCTGGCGGCTCCACTCGCGGTGCACCCGCGTGTGCGACGGGAAGCTGAGCCAGTAGAGCAGGCGGTTCGAGGACCAGGACAGCAGCAAGCCGAGGGACGTGCAGAAGGCCAGCACCCACAGCGCGCGCCGCTGGAAGGAGCCCCCCGCCGCCGTGCGCCCGGCGCACATGTGCCGCAGCCCGTGCAGCTTAGCGCGGCTCAGCGACGGCCGCCCCCTGCGGGCGACCCCCGGCCCCGGCAGCGCCCGCTCGCGCGCGCCGCCCCGGTCGCCCCCGGGCTGCCCCGCCGCCGCCACGGCCGCCGGCGCCGGCTCCTCGCGGGCCATGCGGAAGCGTCCCGGGCCGGTGAGCGCGGCCGCGGGCAGCCGGGCTGCGCCGCTCCGGCTCATTCATTCAGCCCGCGGCTGGCGGCAGCGGCGGCGGCCCCGGCCGGGCGGAGCCGCCATGGGAGTCCGCAACAGCAGTGGAAGCAGCAGCAGCAGCAGCAGCAGCGGCGGCGGCCGCCGCGCGCAGCCCGCGCCAGGGAAGCGTACGCCCGAAAGGAGCTCCGGTGGCGCGGCATGCCCGCCCGCCCGCCGCCGCCGCCGCCGCCTCCGCGGGCGCCCGCCCGGGACCGAGCGCCGCCTGGGCCCGCCGGCCCTGGCCCTGGCGTCTGCCGAGCGCCCCCCGGGCTCTCCGGGCCCCTAGTCTTCCTGGAGGGCGCCTGGCCCCGCCGCTACCTCTAGAGGGGCCCCACCGGGCGCCGCCTCCCCGGTGCCGGGCGCTGCGCCCGCGCCCGCCTCCCCTCGTCTTGGACCCCGGGGGACCCCGCGCCGCGTCCCCCCTGCGCCGCCTAACCCCAGCTTTTACGCTGGTCTGGGGAGAGCAGCCACGCGGCCACCATCCCTGATCTGGACATCCCCAGGGGCCCGGCCAGCCCAGCCCGTAGCCCCGCGGCGCTGGGACCCGAGGGAGAAGGCGCCGGGGAACGAGCGCCCCCAGAGGCCGCCGCGGCGGCTGGGCTCGGGCTCGGGCTCGGCTCGGGCGCGGGCGCGGGCTCGGGCCCGGGCGCGGCGGGCGGGGCGGGCGGGGCGGGGCGGGGCGGGGTGGGTGTGCACCCGGGCCAGGGGTCGCTCAGCGGCTGTTGCGCTCTTTCCCTCCCCGGCGCGATCCGTCCGCCGCGCCCCGGGCTGCGCTCGGCGGAGACCCTCGAGGGCTCCCCCAAGGCCCGCGCCTGAGCCCTGCGTGCGACGCGCCCGCCCTCGCCCTCGCCCTCGCCCTCGCCCGGGGCTGGGGGCTTCTCGGGGCGTCCTGCGGAGGGCGGCCTGCTGCGGGGCCCTCCCGGGCTGCTGGCCCGAGGAAAGTGTCCCTGCTCCCTTCCACTCTCCCGGGCGCCTCGGCTCTCCAGAAAAGGCCGGCCTCCGTGTCCCCTGCCTGGTCTTCTCCCTGCCCCGGCGGCGCCAGGAGCGGGGCACTGCGGAGCCCCGGCTGCACCTCTCGGCGGGGTGACCGGGACTCGCTGCTCCGCGCGTCCTGCTCTCCGGGCTGCGAGCCCGCGGCGGCTGCGGGGCGGCGGGGCGGCGGGGCGGCGGCGCGGGCTGCGCTCCTCTCCCGGCTGCCCGGCCCTCCTCGGGCCGCGGGCGAACTTGGGCAGCGGCCGCGCGACGCCGGCGCGGCTGGGTTTCAAGCACCTGCTCCTCAGCTCGCGGCCCGCACGGCTCCGGGCGGGCGGGGCGGCGGCGGCGAGCGTGTGCGCTCCTGGAGACGCGGTGCTGACGCGCCCGGCTCCTCCTCGCTGCATTTTAATTCCCGGCCACTGTGGCCGCTGCACACCGAGCAGGGAGCCTCTCGCCGGAGCCGGCCGGGCGGGGGATGCGCTGCACAGATGTGCCAGAGGGTGCGGGCTGCGGGGAGAGATGGGGGGGGGGGTGGGAATCGTCGCGAAGCCATGTGTAGACAAGTGTGAGAACACCTCGGGCTGGGAGATGGGCTGCAGAGAGTGAGCTGCCGAGTAGTGTGGGCATGTGAACAAGTGTGTGAGGGGGGCGTCGCACAGAGTGTGGGTAGGTGTGTGTGCATGTGCTGAACGGGTATTTCTGTGCATCCCGTGCATGTGAGCTTATCTGCAGATGATGTACTGTGGCTACCTGAGTGGGTGTGGTGTGTGTAGGATAGGGTTCTGTGATGGTGTGTGTGTTCTCTGTGTGTGGGTGTGTGTGTGCACTGGGTGGTGGGTATGAATGGGTGTGTTGATGTGCAGATGCATAGCAGAGTTTCTGGATGTGGTGGGTGTGTTTTGCATGCGTGTCTGGGTGTGTGGTACGTGAGTTCAGGTGCTAGGAGTGGTGATTGGGCCTCTGGCAAGGTGGGCTCTGCCTCTTGGGAGCTTCCCAGGTGTGCAGCGCCCCCCACCCACCCCCCAGCCCCACCACCAAGGGTCTGCTGCTCAGCCCTAGAGCGCTCAGCCAGCACAGCTCTCCTAGGAGGGCAGCAGGGAGGAGTGTGGCTTCCCAGGACAGGAGGCTCCATCTCCGCCATTCACCTGTGAGCCTACAGTGTAAGGGCTCATGATGTCACACACACACACACCCCACCCCGGGCAGGCTCAGGGGCTCCCACTAACCCTCAGGCACCTTTGGATGATTTTATTTAGCCTTTGTAATATTCTACTTTGGTGTGTTTGGGACGATGGATGAAGCACATAGTGTACTGCTAGCTCCATGTCACAGGTGAGACTAGGGAGGACAAGTACGTGGCCAAAGTCATACAGCCTGCAAGCGACAGACTGGGATTCTGCACCCAGGTGCCCAAAGCCCTGGCTCTTTCTACCGCACCCCATAGCTTTACAGTTTGCACTGTGGGCCAGGCGCCTTGAGGGCGGAGCTGGAATCCTGCAGCTCTCGCAGCTACCTGGCAATGAATGTGTGCCACTCAGACCTCGGATTGACCCCCTGAAGCCTTAACGGAAGAAGTAATGCTTCAGCCCCATTATTCCATGGGATAGAGGGGTTTTCCAGAGAGTGGGTTTTGATGGGGGCTGTAGCGGGGTAGAGACAGTGTGAAAAAGATCCCAAAGGTGGGAGGGCACTTAGTGAAGTAGCGGGATTTGGGATTTGGGCCCGGAGAGGAATTTCACCTACTTTATGATGACTTCTTAGGGGTGCTTCTGGCAAATCTGTTGAATGAGCCCAGAGTGTCTGAGTGGTACTGGGTGGGCTTTCCCTCTTCATTGACCTGGAGGGCATTCTGTCAGCTTGACAGCTCCCTGCATTGGGTCTCTGGAGAAGAGGATATCTGAGCCCCACTCATCCTCACTCACCCCCGTACATAAACACACGTGCACCTGCCTCACACACGCATCACACACACACCTGGAGACTCGTCTCATTCACCAGCAGAAAAAGCTACTGAAGTGGTTTTTTCTATTTTGGATTCTGTTCCTTGAAGCTGTCTGTTGCTGGCTTTGGGGGGAAGGTTCTGAATCTGCCAGGTTTATGGGGTTTCTATCAGAGGCTCCCAGCCTGGTCCTAACGTTCCGTTCCTGTAAGTTGCCACAGTGATACGTATCCCAGCTAAGGTGGAGCTTGTGAGCTCAGCAGCGCAGTTGCTGAAGAGGCAGCCAGTGCAAGCACATCACATCTTCCAGAGTCCTAACTCTGGCCTGGCACAGAGATCTGTCTTAAAGAAACCTTTAGGATGTTCTATGTTTCTGATACCTTCAGGGCTGCGGGTTGTTTCTTTCCTGGCAGTTTCCCTCTTGAAATGTACACCTGCTGTTGTTGGTTGCCCAGATGTCTTCTGTGCCATGGGTTTTCCTGTTAATTCTCCAGATGGGTTGCTCTTCCAGAGAGGGGAGAGGTATCCTGAGTAGGCTCCAGGCTCTTGGCACAGAAATCCAGCAGGAGGCACAGGGTGGCTAGTGACCCTAGCAAAGATCAGTGGCACTCTCTATGGCGTACGTATGCAGTGAGTTCCCTACCCCCATGCACCCCCACCCCCCACCTGGACCAATACTTCCACCAGCTCAGCAAACTCCACTCTTTCTTCAAGCCCCAGCTTAAGCATCACCTCCCGGGAAATTGGAGCCATCATGGCCCTTGCAGTAGTACCTTTCAACTATGTATGTCCAGGGTATTCTTTTGGACATGAACCCTTTGAGGACAGAGACTACACCTCACTCATGTTTGTGTCCCTCCCTCTTAGCACAGTGCCTGGCACACTGACAAAGCACCCTGAGACAGGAGGAGGGGAAAGGAACTAGGATTTCTTGAATATTTCTGTATGTCACACATTGAATTGGACATGTAAATGTATTTAATTTCTCACTCCAATCCCGCAACGGAGGAATTTTGGTTCTCTTTATATATTTGTGAACTAAGGGCTCAGAACTAAACTCTAACTCATTCCAAAGCCCAAGATTTTCCCTTTCCACCATGCTTCTTGCAAAAGTATAATAATAATAATAATAATAAACAGATAATAAAATAAATATAGGACTTCCTAAGCACTAGGGCCTGTTCTAAGTTACTTACACTAAAGACAAGTGTTCCAAGTATTTAATCCTCAAAAGATTGTATGAGGTGGATATTATTATTTTCTGTACTTCAAAGCAGAGGAATCCTTACCACATAGAGGTAGAGCTACTCACCCTAAGCCACACAGCTACTAAGCTGCAGAGCAGCCTTTGAATCCAAGCAGTCTGGCTCCAGCTCCCGTGGTCTCAAACCCTACCCCATATCATCTCTGCTCTATTGAATGACAGCAAATGAGAATTAGCTTTCCTGTCCTGGAAGACTCGCTTGGCCAGAAAAACAAATTCGCAAGGCAGCGCATGAGCTGACCCACATAACCTCTCCACCAAGAAATTAGAATTTAACATTGTGATTTGCCAATAATAAGCTTTCAAGAAAATCTTCCTTTTCTTGTTTATCTCCAAAACATCTGTTGCTCACACCTGGAATCCTGGCCTTTTCTTCTGTGCGATGTTTGTGTGCAGTGACAGCAAGGCCTCTACTTACTGGCCAGCCAGCCCACTTCCCAGGACGGGACTACCACCACTAATTATGAGCTCTTTCTCAAATCCAATGAGTTTGTTGGGAGGGGGAGGCCGATTTCAACCAGTGTGATTTTCTGGTTCTTATAATCCAATTTTCGGAGCTGATCCTTGTTGACTTAATCAGGCTTCACCGGAGCCCCCAACATTCCTGTTCACCCCTAATCCCTCCTACTCAGGGGTCAGGCATTGGAAAGTGTCTGAGGAGCCAGCTCGCCCTGCTCCTTACCTGCTGTAGGAATCCCTCCTACACACCCTTTTAGGAACTGTCCACTGGTAACTGGTTCTATTCTGGAACATCTGGCAGTGTTTGAAGCTCCTTCCTTTCGTCAAATTGGAATCTGTCGTTTTGTTCATTTCTCTCATTTCCCCTAATTTATCTCTGGAGACCTGCACAAATAAGTTTGATCTCTCTTGCACATGGGAACCCTTCAAAAATACTTTACCCAATCAGAGTACATTGATGCTGAAAGGGGTTCCAGCAGTCTGCCCACCTAACAAACTCTTCAAGATAAGTCTTCTCTTCTCAGGCAAAGCATCACCCGTTCCTACAACTGTTACTCCTGTGCTTGTGCTCTCGAAGTGGGATCTTGGAGGTCAACATCCTTAAAATGTGACCACCAACCCCTGCAGAGTATGAGCACACCAAGCCTTTCACTATGGTGGTGGTGTGTTCTTATTTGCCCTCTTACCTCTGGGATGTAGTGGACATAGTGGGTGGGGAGAGGGGATATAACGATGGGTTCTGGGTGGCTCTGCTTAGGATGCCAAATGCACTCTTTTAGGACTCCGCTGCGCTGCTCATTGTAATGAGCCAATATGACTTTTAGCACTAAAGTCCACTGATCTTATGGGGTAGTGGGCTTTTGTGGGTTTGCCTGTGTACCCAAATCTTTTTCTCTCTTTTTTCCCCATCTCTGTACTGACTTTGGCTCTCTGTCACTCTGCCTCCCTCTTCCTCCTCCTTCTCTTTTCTCCTTCTTATCTTTCTGTCCCCTTTCTCTTCTCCTGACCTCTTCCTGAGATCTAGTGGTCCTATCTGATACCTCTTTAGTTCATATTATTGGTGGCCTCTATGCTGGCCATCATAGAGGTGGCTGCAATGTCACAGGACCTGAGCAAATGTCCAAGTAGTCATGCTAGGAATTCCTGCACTGATGGAAAGATCAAGGAGAACCCCTTCACCATGGTCTTAGCACATTGCACAAAAACTTTACTCTCCCACGCCTCCCACCCTCTACCATGGGGCTGGCATTGGAGTTGCTTGTCCATCTTGCCTTTCTCTGTGCTTCAGTATGTCCACTGTTTTTCTCCCTGCATGGTCTTCTTGTATTACACTTGACTTCTCCTAGTTTTCTCTTTTTCTGGGCTCTTTCTTAGACTCCCCAGACTATCTATCTATCTATCTATCTATCTATCTATCTATCTATCTTGCCCTTTGGCCATCCTCATTTTATTGGAATTCAAACTCTCAGCTGCCCAATCTTCACCAGCACTAAATCAAAGACGTAAGAGGGCCCACACCTACCAGAGAAAGATCAGGAGCTGGAAGGACGGGTCCAGAGTAGAGGGCAGGTAGGATGCTCCCCAGAGCTGGAGGGAGATCGGGTGAAGCCCAGTGCTCTACCTTGAATGGCAAATCCTGAGAGCTGGGAGCTGGATATTCAATCTAATTTAACCCCTTCACCCTCAGGGGAGGAAGTCAAGGTCCAGAGAGGGGAAAGGCTTGCTGTAAATCATATAGACTGTTACTAAAAAAAATGTAGAATGAGAATCTAAATTCCAACTTCCAGTTCATTCTCTGCTCACCCTGAGAAATAACTTTTTAAAAATCCATTTTGAAATCCGTAATGTATTCACATGGTTCTAAAAGGACAAAAGAATAAAGAGTCTATTAGAAAGTCTCTCTACCCCTTCCCCTCCCCTGGCCACCCATTTTTCCTCCCCAGAGGCAACTTAGGCCATCAATTTGTTGTATAATCTGTTAGTGGTACTTCGTGAATATATATACGTCCGTTTAGCCTCAATATGTCCCCTTTTCTTACACAAATGGTTGCATTCTGTGAATACCATTTACTAGAGTAATTGTAGTCCATGTTCTTCACACTTTCCCTTCTGTATTTTCAGTTATTTTATGGTTGCCTGCCTCTGACACCTCATTCCAACTTCTGTTATTTTCTTCAACTTCTCATTTCACATTGTCCTGCTCTCCCATCCAACAAGGACAGAGGGTCCTATGACAAGGTGGTACAAGAGCTTGTCATTTTATTATCAGATTTTTCATTAACTCTTTGCTAGATGCATTGATGGTTAGAAGCTCTTGTAGAGGTCATCTCAAAGAGTGGGTAATGCAAATACATTTCCATTTGACTCTGAAGAGTATTAGCATAGGATTAAATTTTTCATATTTTACTTAGGATATTATAACATACACATACACACACACACACAAATTGAGTGCTCTGAGCACATAGCTCTGGTTGGTTTTGGAAGGTGGTTCAAGCATGCATTGGGTGGCAGAGAAAGCCAGTTTGGGATTCAGAAGTTTCTCTGATTAATATACAGAGTGGGTAAAACCACAGAGAGAACCACAGGATGTCAGTGCTTCATGATCTTAATACCATGTAGTTAAACTTAGGAAAGGAAATTGACATACAGAGCTCAGCAGCTTGCCTCTGGTCACTGGGAAGCTGATCTGATGATAGTCATGATGATGATGGTGATGTGATGATGATGATGATGGTGTTGGTGTTGTTGATGATGATGGTAGTGGTGTTGGTGATGATGATAATGATGGTGATGATGATGGTGGTATTGGTGATGATGATGGTAGTGGTGGTATTGGTAACGATGATGGTGGTGGTAATGGTGATATTTGATAGCAGCTGACATTGATTGAACACTCTGTGTCAGGCACTGTGCTCAATGAACATGTGCTAAATCACATAATCCTCACAGCAAACCTATAAGATATATACCACCATTATAGCTCTTCTACATGGAAGAAATCAAGGCAAAGATTGGATAAGTAACTTGTCCAGACAGTGGCTAGACTCAAGCTTAGGCATTTGGGCTGTATAGTACAAGGTCTTAATGAAGTCGGTTACAATTAGCTGAAAGTGATAACTGTATTTATTGAGTATCTAAAGCATGTCAGGTGCTGTGTTCGGCACTGAGAATATGACATCTATCCACACTGGTCCTTGCCTCAGCTTACAATCTAGTGGATGACATGGATAAAATTAAGCTCAGGCCACGTCAATAATCAGTCTCCTTCCCCCAGCTTTGCTTACCTATCATTGGCTTATTCTGGGTTTAGCCTTGAATAACTGGGTCTTTGGTTGTAACACCGGCCATAAAGTTAACAGAGCAATGGAGCCTTGCACACTTTTCTACCCAATTTCCCCTCCCATACACATAACAAAACTCTCATTAAAATTGTTAAGCATAATAACCTTCTCCAGTAGTTACCATCCGCTCATATTATGAAAGGCATGCCGTTAAAATAGGATCTAATGAAATATAAAACCCCAGGTACAATTAGGCATATTATTCACAATTCCTTGACCGTCCCTTTAACTGCTTTCGGCATGACTTAATCCTACCCTGGCTCTCACCTCCCCTTTGGGGAGCACTAAGTAACCAGCCCTGAATCTATCTTGCAGACAGACCCTCTGCAGTGACTCAGATTTAAGGCTAGGTTGATTTGTCAAAAGCCTCCAGCCAGGCTGCTTTTCCTCCTAGCCATGGCTTTCCTCTGTCTCAGTCACTAGCAGTGTGTTTACTCACTTTCCCTTATAAACGACCTGGCCAAACCAATACTTTGGGTTTCTCTACTCCTAGTTTATCTTGCCTGTCCACCCACCAGAGGAGCAGAAAGGGAAGGATTACAGTGCATTACTTGGCAACCGTGTGGATCTGTGTGATTATCTAAACAGAAGACAGGAAGAGAAGGGCAGGACAGGAAAGTCGGAGGAGGGAAGGGAAGGAGAGGGGAGACGAAGGGAGGGGAGGGTGGGGGAGGAGAGGAAAGGAGATAACACAGAGTACCTACCATATACTATTATGCGCACCATGTAATGATTCTTCATGACAAGTCTTCCAGGTGGGTAATATTATTCCCATTTTATGGATGGGGTATAGAAACCTTTCTTTCCAATCTCATCCTCTCTGTTGCTGGTTTAAGCACAGTATAAGCCACAGTAATAGCCATAATCACATAATGCAACCATTCACTGAGCTAGATATTGGGCACTGGGTTAAGCCTCATTTTCCAGATGGAAAAAATGAAGCTCGGAGAGGTGAAGTCACCTGGCTAGGATCACACAAAGTATGTCACACAATGGCAGAGCCATGATTCCAGTCCAAGTCTGACTCCAATGTCCTGGTAATTATTAGAAAGGCAGGAAATTGGGAGTTTAGAGGAAGGAAAAACAAAGTGGGTGACAGCATAATTCAGAGCTTTGCAAAAAATCTTTGGGGAGATGAAGGAAGTGACAACAGAAACTAGGTTTTCAGTATGTGCTGTGCATCTGGAACTATGCTCTTCTTTCTTGCTTTCATGATGCCATTACAGGCAGAGCTAAAACTATACAAGCCTAGTGACTGGGAGAGGTTTAGGGAAGCACCCATGAGTATAAATGCCAGGCTGGGCTAACTAAGTTAGAGAAGACCACACAAAATATTTCCTCTCTCAACATCCAAATGACTTTGCATGCTGAATGCCACCACATGGTCACAGGGTAGGAACTCACCTTTACAAACCATGGGTTTTCGGCCTGCCTGTTTCCTTCCCTCTCCCTATGCCTCCCTCTCCCCTCCCTCCCTCCTTCCTTCCTTCCTTCCCACCTTCCTTCCTTCCTTCCTTCCTTCCTTCCTTCCTTCCTTCCAGACCTCAGTCTTGGCTTCTCCTTACTAATCAATACTTCTTTAGCCCAACGCTGTTCAAGTTTACTCACTTAATATTTCTTAGCAGCCTATAGCACTAACACATAACATTAGATTCAAAATAGTTTTCTGAAAGTGCTTGGAGTTATAGAGGCAAGTTCATAAGCTTGATGTGTAATAAGAGCCATGAAACAGTTCATATCCTTTCATCTGGCAATCCCACACCTTAGTAGGTTCCCTAAGGAAATAACCCAAAGCAAAGAAAAAGTACAGGGGTACTCCCAGTGAGGATATTCATGATAGAGGAGGAAAAAAAAAAGAAAGCAAAATTAAAAACAGTTCATATGCCCAACAATGAGGGGAATGACCAAACACATCATAGTGATCCTATGTCACTGGAAATGATATCATTAAAAAAAAAAGGCTAGGACAAGGATGCCAATGTGTTGAGTTAGAAATGAAATAGTGTTGAGTAACAAGATCTGAGCACAAAGGACGTGCACTTACCTGATCACCTCTCTAGGGAAACATCTCCTCTCATGTGAAAAATGGTTAGAGGGGAACTAGGAGAGACAGGATTTACTAACAAATAGGTTCTTTTGGTAAAGTCACATAGATTTTAGACAAACTAAACCCAAACAAGCTTGCCAGAGCCAAGCTTGGAAAGAAGGCACATTGGAAGCAGAAAGTTTTCTGTCTCTATAAACTGGTATCACTGGGTTTTGGGCATTGCAGCCCTGGACCTCTTGGTCAGCCTCATGTCCCCACCCTGGCACTCCCCAGTGAAAGTGAGCCACAGAGGTGGTCCTGGTGTGGCTGGCTCCAATCACCTCGAACCGTGCCCCATCTGGTATTTTCATCACGGCTTCTGACTCCTGGGGCCCCATCTCTGCATTATCCTGCTCCTCCAGGACCTCCCCTCAGTCTCAATCCCAGTGATGACTTACATCATAGATGTTCTGTGACCAAATAGTGATCCATAATAAAAGCTATCTCAGAAGCTAAACTGTCCCCAGTAAAGGAGAAGTCTTTGGGTAAGGATTGCCTCTAAGGTATTACTTCCCTTGTGTCCTTTCTACTTGCTGTGTCTCCATCATCTGTCCCCAATTTTTGCCTGCAGACCTCACTCTGACTTGTGATTAAACTCTTGCTGGACAATTTGATTTGATGCATTTGACCCTGGCTAGATCTGAACAGTGTGAAGGGCCCGAGCATTTTCCCCAGTTACAACCATGTCTCCATCTTTAACTATGGTTGGAATTCTGCTTGGTCTTAATACCCATAATACTCTAATTTCTAGGTTAGAGGCAGTTCAAGGAAATAAGGAAGAATCCATGTGGGCAGTTTGAGCAGTCACAATGCATGTCACAAAATCCATAAAAATAATAACAGCCTTATTTAATTGAGGCTAGTAATGTGGTAGGCCTGGGAACTTTGCATGCATTATCTCATTTAATCCCCACAGTCATCTGAGTGAAGTAGATATTATTAATTTCTATTTGTGTTAAGGAGGAATCTGAGGCTGAGAAATAGCAAGTGAATGATTGAATGTCAAAATCAGGTTCTGCTGAAGTCAAATCCTCTCTCTCCCTGGCATCCCCGAACCCCCCCCCCCCCATTATATACTCTACAGTCTTCTAGGCATTAAAGATACCAACACATGGCTGAAGCATGAGTGAGCCCTTTTCTTTTACAGAGTCTGTTTATTCTTACTTTACATACAATCCTGGTAACATGCTTGGGTATTGTATTTCAGGCTCTCAGCAGAATAAAAGTAATACATGTTATGAAAAGAAACAAGGAGGCTTAAGATTCAAAAGTACTAATAGCCTGAATGTATAGCCAGAGCCTGACCACAAAGAAGCAGACAAAACAACTCTAAAAACAGATAGAGGGACTAAAAGAAATGATGCCATTCAATGTTGGGCAAATTCCACATATCTCAAATAGTCCCGAGTCTTTTAGCTCAAAATAATAGTTGGACCTTACAATGATTGCCTTGCATCACCATGATGCATTTTGTTTTGAATAATTTGTTATAAGAATATAAGAAAGGCTGGCATATATTTCAGAAGGAGTTTTAGCAAAATTGTTCCAATAAAAAAAGTTGTGATTCTTAAAGGAGAAAATAAATCCTTAACTCATGGAAATGTTGGCTATTCAGAAAAATGACTAATGTCTTTGGGAGAAAGAGTATGGTTAACACAGATTTTATTCTCATTTTTACTCCCATTGTTTCAGCTATTACCTTAAACAGAAGCTTCCTTGTTGTCATTTGCTTGGTGGCCAAACAGGGATTGGCACGTGGCTTACCATTCCAAATTGATTACATTGCTGCCAGTTGGGGTATGTTGTGGGTGTTTATTTGTTCTATAAAAGGGGGTTTTGTGGTATTTAAATGTTTCTATCTCTTTTCTGTTTCTTCAACTAAAAACAATGACAGACCAGTTTTTACCACATCTTCCCCCCCTGGAGGAAGAAACAGTAATGGAGAAATAGAATTCTATTTGAGAAAACAGTTCTAACGTTCACGTCTCCATCAGAAACATTTCAGGGTTTTGTTCTGTAAAACTTGGAAGTCTTGTACAATAGGTGACAGGAATAGGAATAGCAGAATTCCAACTTACCAAGGAGTGTCAGAAATCAGACTATCTCAACAAATGCAGCTCATGTATTAGCTTCCTGAATGCACGCTTCCCTTTGAAGGGTTGTGTGTGTGTGTGTGTGTGTGTGTCTACGTTTGTTTTTCCCTTTTGCATATTCACTCATTGATTGGTACAGAGAAATGTGAAATGTCTGCACTGCATTGTAAACTATTGACAATATATCCTTTTAAATTTGGAACTGCAATTTTACTCATGGGAAGAGACATTTCAGTCATGGATTCTAGGTCTCTTTTTAACCTGAAATCTTGGAATTATCCTCAACTAAGTTGTCACTCCCACCACATTCCATCCATCACCCAAGGCTTTTGGTGCTGCCCTCTTCAATCATTCTCAAGCCCATGGTCATCCATTCTCACTCCCACTACCTTGGTGTGGACCTTTCTGGTCTACAGCTTACAGCTTACCCTTTATTACAGCTTTAACTGGATCCCTTGCCTCTGATTTCCTTCCTTTACAACTCAATCTCCACCCTGCCATTCTGATTTTGTCATTCCTTGGCTTAACATCCTTCAACGAATCCCTGCTGATTTTTGCAGACCTTCACAGCTGTCATACTGTGACATACAGTGGGGCATAGGAAGTGCAGTTATTTTGGGGTTATGGGACAGGCTTGGGGCAGCAGGAGTCTCAGGGGCTGCTCAAGACTGCAGCCTTGTCTACTTGCCCCAATGTGGTATATGAATACTTTCTATTTTGTTCTTGAAAAAAATTCCAGGAAGTTCTGGGAAATCCTACCTTACAAAGCCCTTCTCATTCTGGCCCATGTATCAATCCCCTTCTTTTTTTTTTTTTTTTTTTTTTTTTGCTTGGTAAACATGTTTTGAGACCTTGCTCAACATTCTCCTCCCTACAGATTTCCCTGCTTCTGCAAATAGGACTAAGCATTATCTCCACTCTGTTCCAATGCAAGCCAGTTAGTGAAAATTGGGAAGGTTCCTTAAACTCTCTGAGTCTTAATTTCCTCATTTGAAAAATGGAGATAATATCTGCCTTGCAGGGCCAGCATAAAGATTAAATAAAATAACATATGTAAAGCATTTAGCACAGAACTTGGCATATAGTAAGCATTCAGTAAATATTTGTTGAATAATAAATGGTAGTTGCTATCATTAACTATCAAACTTTTGCCAGTGCATTTATTCCATAATTGTGCAATGGTTGTTAACTTCTCTTTTAGGATTTTTCCATTTGTCTCAATGCAATAGATTCTGCTCTGCTAGGATGTCAGCTCCAATGAAGGGAAGGATCTTGAGCTTGTCCACTAGTGTATCCTATACACACGCTCAACAGGGCCTGGCACATAGTAGACTTAAGTAGGATTTATAGCTCACTTGGTTTCCTCACTTGGCTCTTGTGGGGGTCAAGTGCCATGATGTATGTGAAATGCTCTGAAAATATAAACATCTTGTGAATATCTTATATACCTAGGAGTTATCCATTCATTTACTCTTTTTGTCTCTTGGCCATACTTGTGTTGAGCTGCCAGCATAAAAACATGCTTGCAGACTCATGTTCTAGTGTAGCATGTAAGTTCTGGGGAAGTCTGGTGCCCACATACAATGCTAGCACTTTTGTTGGACAGAGGTAACTAAGGCAGACATTCTAATTTGTATCATTGCCTTCTGAAATAGAAGAGCCATTTATGGATCTGTCAGCTTCAGCTTTCATGCCTGTGGCACAAATGCAGTTCTAGATATGTTGTACCCTGAGTCCAGCTACCCTCATTCTCCAAGCCACAGTGTGACTGTCCCTATCAAGGACAGTCACCTTGGGAAAGGTAGGTGAGGAAGACTCAGGGTGGACTTCACTTCAGGTGAGAGCTGGAAGTTCTTTAGTGATCAACTGGTCCAATCTCCTTGGTCTCTGGTCTAATTTACAGAAAAAGAAACTGTGCCCCAGAGAGAGTCAGTGATTTGTCCAATGTTACACAGCCAGAGACTCTCCTTAAGTATTCCTTCCTTCCACTTTACTACAGGATCTAACAGAGGAAAGAAGAGATGGATTTCCAGACAGAGGAAATAAGAATACCTGGAAAAATATTGAGAAAATGAAGTCTATTTAAGGGCTTCATTTATATATGTTTGGTAGCTCAGGCTGTGAACAGAGCTGAGAAGAGAAGATTCTTTGTACATGAAGGTGAGTAAACACAGATAAGGCACAAAGGAGGCTTACAGACACATTGGAGTGTGTGTGGGGGGTGTTGTGTATGTATATGTGTACTTTATTATTTAGGTAATGAGGAGGATTCTATTGTATTTTTGTTTCATTTGCAGGAAATTTGAGTGGAGTAATATAAATAATATGATGCTTTTAGAAAATTAGTTTCTCAACAGGTAGGAGAAGAGATTGGAGACAGGGAGGAGACAGGGAGACAATTGCAATCTTCTCTGCTTGAATTGATGAGAGCCTCAGCACGTGGTGATGGCAGGAATGGAAAGCAATATTGCCAAGGAATATTCTCATGGAAAAAAATGATTAAGGAATATGTGTGAGAGACACAGAACAAGAAGAATCAACATGAGACTCCTTAATGAAAATAGTAACAATCAGGGGCCAAGGTGATGTGAAAGTCAGACAGGTAACAAAGATGCAAACATCCTTTAAAATGCTAAATAGACCAAAAAGACAGGAAATCTTAAACAAACGAACTTTAGCTTTAATAACAAGGGTTTCTTGGCTGGGATAGAGAATCAAGCTAATTGGAGAAGGAAGGACTTAGTGGCTTTCAGCTTATTATTAAGAAATCTCTAAATGTATGTTTCCTTTTAATGAGATGGTGCTTCCTCCAGTCTTAACAACTACGCATGGTTCCTTTACTTTATCTACTTCCTCCCCTTCTCCATGGGGAGGCAGCCCCTTCTCATCATTTGAGGCGTGGGTTCCGGACAGTGGGTATGTTTCATCCTGCTCATGAGATTTTTTACTTTATGCTTCTTACTTTTTCTTCTACATCTTCTCTCATCAGATTTGGATTTTAATTTGGAATTCCCTTCCTTTATGGTTTCCAATCAATCCCCTGCTGGGTTGCCTTATTTTAACACCTCTCCTAGTATTGCCTGTAGCCAGACCCACCAGCCTCATGGTCATGAGCCAAACCTTAGTTATAGAGCCTTGCCTAGGAGCTGGTATACTGTAGATATCCATCCAATAACTCTGTATTGTTGACTAAGCATATGAATGAGTGATGAATGGAAAAAGGAAGGAAGGTAGGAAGATAGAAGAAATAAAAGGAGCAATTTTATTCCATGGAGAGATTTAACCTATATGATACCAAAGAACTTGGTTAAGTTGGTCTATTTCTGGTGAAAGGCAGTGCCACCTACACATCCAAGACATTATGAATCATCTACATAATTTAAGAGCCATTCTTTTTAGCAGAAAAAAAAATAGCAAGATCAAGTAGGTAGTGTTAGTGAACTGGTCAACCCATTCAGTGGTAACTCCATGTCCTTCATTAAACAGACATGGTCTGAGCTGATTAGGACATGGAGGAACTTGGCATTGTGGTAGCCACTGTCTCTGTATGTCGAAAGGATCCCCTTGATTTGAGGCTGACAAATTCTCACCACATTTCAATGAGCGATAATGAAGTGGCTACTGTCTTCATTGCCACAGCCTCCTGGTTCTACAGCTATATCTCAGAGCTTCTCTCTGTTCTCTTTGTGCCACTGCCTCCTTCTTTTCTTCTTCCTCATCTTGCTCCTTCCCTTCCTATTTTCCCTCTTACTTATTTTACTGCTCAGATATTGACTTTTGAAACTCCTGGTTAAATATAGTGGATTGTCTGCAGACATGTATCTTTTGCCTCCAGAAACTCCATCAAGTTGATAGTAATAAAAGAAAAAAAGGATACTAAAAAGACAAAGAAGAGACATCTGTGGATTCGATATTCCAATGCATTTTTGAAATGCAGGATGTAAACGGCAGAACAGAGGAGCTATGAGCTAGAGTCCTGGCAGGGAGGAAATCCCACAAGAAGTGAGCCTGAGCTGATTGTTCTGACAGAGTCCATGTAGCTTAGGGGCCTCTTAGGCTACTTAAATGTAGAACATCCCAAACTGAAATCGTCGCCTTCCTCCTTCCCCTCATTTACCACCACCAACACCCTCTTTGCCACCACCACTATCACTCTTCCTCCTCTGTTCCCTTCAGTGCATCCTCTCCTCCCTCCTCTAGTTCTTACCCCAAAGGACGGCATCACTGACCACACAAACTGCAGTGCACCCTCCACATCCAACCTTTGAGTACAACATTTAAAACCATTATGTTGACTTCTATTGACACAAACCACTTCACAGTGCCAGTGAATGCTCCTGTATCTGCTCTCGCACCAGACCATGAGATCCTAGGGAACATTTCATCCTTGACAGTAATTTCAAAGTTGAGCACATGCTTGGCATGTAGTAAAAATTAAATAAAGCATTAAATAAATAATTGGTGAAGAATCCCTATCCCTGGAGGATGTTTTGTTCCTAGAATACCATCATTTCTCCCCACTCTATGGAAACAAGCAAGATGATGCCTTTTTCAATCAAAAGTTTTTACAAAACTGACTAACAGAATAATATTACTACAGTATTAGACTCACTTATTAGGGAATGTTATTCTAATTAGAATATATTATATTACTATTAGAATATCTTATTAGAGTATATGATATTGCTCTAACATTAATGCTCTGTATTATTGCAATACCACTGTTTGATGGTTGTCACTGAGGCCTAGGTGTTTTGAACCCTGTGACATATCTTAACTCCTGTGATATCCATTTGTATATCCAGTCTGTGGTGATTAGAGATGTTATTTATACTCCAGAGAGGCAAGTGGTACTTGGAATGACAGTGGTACCCAGGAGTCAAAACCTTGAGTTTGTGTCCCAAATCTGTCACTGATTTGTCCTATAGCTTTAGGAGAGTCAGTCTTCCTCTCTGAGAATAGGTCCTTCATCTTTAAGATGATATAGTTGGGCTAGATAATCTCTAAGATTTGTGTTTCTCTAAGACTTCTATACACCTAAGCTCATCATTAACCTTAGATTAGAGGTGCCCCGGTGTCTCCTTCAGAGCAATCCTGAGTACTAACATTGCCTCCTTAATTCAGGTGATGAATGTGCATCAACAAAGGCAGAGGTTAGAGACTAGTGTTGATATGAGAGAATAGCCTGCACTTTCATCCTCAGGCTTAGAACTTATGCGAAAAATGCCTCTGAAGAAGTTGGACACTGGTTGTGTGTGGGTTTGATCCTTACTTTGTATCTTCTGCTGTTCTCTCTTTTTATGTTTTTCCAGAAGGAAAAAACTACTCAGAGTCCAAGAGATACAATCTTCTCTTGGAACGTACACCTGCTGATTTCAATGATGTTTGTACACAAGATTGCTCGAGGGCTGGGAGGAAAACTTTTCTTATCCTTTTATATATGAATAAAAAGAAAAGTTGCATTTTTGTCTTAGCATTACTAATCTAGTCCAGGAGCTAGAGCTTTCTTGGGAATCACAGAGCCTGATTTTCCAGCCTCTGGTTAGAGAGGCAGATGGGTAAACACAGAACTGTCAGAACTCACTCTGGGTTCAAAAGGCTTGAGAGGAGTGGTATGAAGTTCAGAATCACTGCATGGCTCTGGCTCCATCTGATATTGGAAGGAGGCAACACTTCCTTAGTTAGGCACCTTCGTTGCCTTAAAACTCACCTGATCTTTTCAACCATGCTTCTAGGTCTCTGTGGAGGATTAGCCCATTTCATAGATATGAGAACTGACACTTGGGAGTTGAAATAAGTTGCTCAAAGTCACAGATTAAACCTGAGATTTGAATCTAGGTTTGTTTGACTCCCAAGATTGAGCTGCTTCAATTAGACTATATATCTCCCATTCATATTCTCATTGCTTGTAGCAATTATTTGGGTTTGTGTGTGTTTGCAAGGAGGAGGTGATAATAGGATGGGGGAATGCAGGGCAACCCAATCTCTGAGGATACATTTATTTCACAGGCAGGAAACTGCTGATTCATCATGTGTTTTATTTGTCCTGCTATAAGCAGAGAAGCACAGAGTTTGGGAGATGAAGGGAAAATTTCTTCTCATCCATGCTTGGGGAGCTCAACTCTATTAGAACCTCAAAATGCAAGTTGAAGAGAGGTGGCAGTCCAGAAACCAAGAGGAGAGCTGGAGATTTTCACTGAACACAGAAAGGAGACACTTCCCTGCCATAAGCTCCATATCTAGGCTTTCCTTCATCCCCCTTTCCTATTCCATGTACTTCCTTTGGAGAACCATCTACTTTCCTGGTTTCAACTCATGGACGAAGCAATGACTTAAACCTACAACTTCTGCCAGAACTTGCTTCTGAGTTCTAGACCATATCTAGGCTTTCCTTCATCCCCCTTTCCTATTCCATGTACTTCCTTTGGAGAACCATCTACTTTCCTGGTTTCAACTCATGGACGAAGCAATGACTTTTAAACCTACAACTTCTGCCAGAACTTGCTTCTGAGTTCTAGACCTCTGTATGTAATTCCTTTTTATGCCCAGTGGTTGCTTCTCAGACACTTGAAATTCATCATGATTAACATGATTGACCTCCTCACCTTTTTTGCCCCCCCAAACACCTTTCCTTTAAGTTTCACACCTCAGCAAATGGCTCCACCATCCACACAGCCACCCTCAACAGAAACCCAGATGTCATCCTTGACTTCTTGCTCTGATTCCCATTTTCTGGAGAATCCTGCTACATGCATCTATTACTCATGCTGCTGCCAGAGTAGAGCACTTCACTAGTCTTCTTTAGACCCTTTGGGGATCCCTTGGCCTTCAGAATAAGGTTCAAGCCCTGCAGTGATCTTCAGGACTGATGTCAAGCACAGAGGGGGCAGTGGAAGACCCAGGTTTGAATATCAGTTTTGTAATGTATTACAAATGTGATGTTGGGTGATCCATACCATCTCTTAAACTTGCTGTTTCTTCATCTTTAATGTGGAGCTACTAGGACTGGCCAGTAAATTTTCTGCGAAAATTTAATCAAATGAGAATAGTATGTGTAAACTATTAAAATCCAGTGCCTGACATGTAATAGCTTTGAATGATAGCTGAGCTTAAGTGGCAATGTTCTGAATTGTGTTGTTAGTGTGATTTTTAATGGTGCTACAAAGGAAGTGTCATGGTGTCTGAGTTTCTGCCTAATGAGGGAATTCCATTTCATCATGGGCTTCAAGGTAGGAAATTATTTTTCTGCCAAATGACTTTTCCCAGTGCACTGTGAAAATATCATGGAGCCTACTCATGGAATAACATGGTAGACATCAGAAAGGACCCAGATGCAGCAAAATCCAGGGCAGCAGGACCCCCTGGCCACCCTACAAACAAGAAGGGTCATGAGCAGCAAGGGCTGTGTGTTCTTAGCATTTTGGAGAGAAGTAAATATATCCATAAAGATCATTAGAAAGAATCAGTAAAGAATAAGAGACAAAGTCTTGGAGTTTTCCATTATTGGTAGACAAGGATCTAAAGTGAACCTCAGGGATCCCTGGGTGGCGCAGCGGTTTGGCGCCTGCCTTTGGCCCAGGGCCCGATCCTGGAGACCCGGATTCGAATCCTACATCGGGCTCCTGGTGCATGGAGCCTGCTTCTCCCTCTGCCTGTGTCTCTGCCTCTCTCTCTCTCTCTGTGTGACTATCATAAATAAAAAAAATTAAAAAAAATTTATAAAGTGAACCTCAGCCAAGGCAGTGTGTCCCAAGAGCAGCCTGCACATTTGTGGAAAAATCTTGATAGGACTCAAAATGTTTCCTTGATCACAATGGCACAAAGTTATTCTTATCCTTTTGAGTTATTGCTTGTTTTATCATCTGGTATCATAATCCACTGTATGGATGTTTCTTATAAGTAAGTCAATCGGAGAAGGACAAACAGTGTATGTTCTCACTTATTTGGGGAATATGAATAATAGTGAAGGGGAATATAAGGGAAGGGAGAAGAAATGTGTGGGAGATATCAGAAAGGGACACAGAACATAAAGACTTCTAACTCTGGGAAATGAACTAGGGGTGGTGGAAGGGGAGGAGGGCGGGGGTGGGGGTGAATGGGTGACGGGCACGGAAGGGGACACTTGACGGGATGAGCACTGGGTGTTATTCTGTATGTTGGTAAATTGAACACCAATAAAAATTAATTTATAAAAAAAATAATTATGTCAGTAAATATACATCTTTTTTAAATCACAGGAGTATAGATTTCATCATTTTCAAAAAAATCCCTGTGTTTTTTTTTTTTTTTCACAAAGTCCAGAGGTAAAAACCCTTCTAATTATTGTGACATGTGGATACCTGGATGGGAAGGCTCCGGTGTGACAATTGTTAAGAAATCCCCTCCTTATGAAGCTGATGGACTCTCTGCTCTCATATTTTCTCTCTTGTACTTGCCTATTACATATGCTGTTTGAACTATTCCAATTGTTTCTTGGCTGAATCTAAGGTGAAAGAGGTTCTATATGGGTCAGAATAGCTAAGAGGGAGAGAGCCATCCTGAGACACCACACGGGATGGTGGCAGAGATTGCTCTGGCCCAGGAATCTCTATGGAAGGATTGCTGGTAGGCTTTGGCAAACAGAAGGTGGAGACAGCTGTCCTTGGTGACCTCTGCCTATGGGGACTTCTAGAACTTAGAGACCACATGCTTTTCTTTGTGGATTATTCAGAGTTTGCTTCATCTGTGGTTATATGTGGGTGACAGTGTCATGAAGAGGAAAAGCAATGGGCTCTGAAGTTAGATGTTGGCTTGGCTCTGTAATCCCAGTTTTTCCAATTGTCATGCTGTTGGGTCATGTTACCCCACAGACCCCCCAGTTTCCTCACTGAAACCTTGTTGAAAGGCTATTGTGAGGATTAATGGAGCTAGCGTGGTAAGCACACACCACTGTTTTGGACATGATAATGTTACTTTCCTTCTTGCTCTCTCTTTCCTTGTATCCCAAACCATGAAGGGGGTGGGGGGTGGGGCACAACTCTCTGCACAGTATTATCCATATCTGTTGGGATTTCCCAAGGATACATTCCTTCTCGGCTGAGCAGATGTATTTCCAACAACGTGGACTTTTTGAGATGTGGATTCCAGATAAGAGTCTACAGTTCTGCCCCCCATGTGGACGGGGAGACAGTAAAATGGCCATCAAGGTACAGAAGAATTACTACTTCAGCTCTGAAATATTCTCACTGAAATCTGCCCTTCTGGAAAGGACTGGGAGGTGGGGTTTTATTATGTAACATGGATTTGATGTTAGGATTTGCACACTGAGTTTTCATTACTGGGCCTCATAAAAAGCAGAAGAGCTTGGTGGAAAAGATTTAAAAAAATTTTTTTTTACAAAGATAGACAAGTCAGGGGTCTGACATATTCTCCACTCTGTGATTCTTAAGGACAAAGATAAATGGAAAAGAGAGATTCTATTTTTATGCTTTGAAAGCACTTACTTTAGGTCAGGAAAATAGCCAGTCTGGATGTTTAGTCTATATAGCCTGGGCCAGATCTTTCTTTTTTTTTTTTCTTTTCTTTTTATTAATTGGAGTTGCTAACCAGATGGGGAGATGGGGAGGTCGCAGGAGATAGACAATCTTGTGTGATCACAAAGGGGTTAAGGAAATTGAACCTCCTACAGCACAGGGAAGAATAAACAGGCTTTGGTAGCAGAGAGACCCCATTCAAATCTTATTTCCATTCCTTACTATCTGTGTGATCCTGGGAAAGTCATATAAGTGCTCTATGCCTCAGTTTCCCCATCTGTACAATAGGGTAATCATAGCTACCTGTATGTTAGAGAGATTAAATGTGATACAATATGTAACCACACAGTGTCTGATACCTAATGGGTACTAAACGAATGATTAAACAAATACATAGAGTACACACCAGAAACTTGCAGAGTGTCATGATGGAGAGCAATGTTGCAGAGTGTGCAGCACAAATGGAACCCAGGGAAGGAGGAATCATGGGCCTGCCCACTATACCAATTGTTCTGAGATTTGTTCAAAGTAAAGGCCCAAAGGAAAATTTCACGTACACGTAAAATCATTAAGAAGCTGTAAAGCATTAATCAGGTATAAAGAACGTTCTGTATTGTACTTATGTATTCTCGTTTTGTATTCCAAGAAGGTTTGAGGTATCTTGAAACAAAGTATATGGATACAATAAAATAGAAAATTCCAGCAAAGTATATAAAAGGTTAGGAAAGCACATATTATAATTACTTTGGCTGAGATAGCCACTGAGTTCAAGGCTGAGTTTGGAGCTTCCTGATAACAAGCCAAGAGGAGAAAAGAATGGATTAAATGATTCTCATCTTCTGAGAAAACACATGATCCTAAGAAAGATAATGTTTCCTTGGCATTGCATTTCCAAAGGAATTCATCACAAATCCCTGAGGCATTTATGACATTGCACCTGATACTTGATGCACAGAGCATTATAAGGAATACTGTCTCCACAATGACCCTCCTATAGTGTGTTCCATGGCCTTTATCATCCTGACCTTTGAATAAAGGAGCCAGGTTAGGTAACAAATCACAGCAGAGTATTGGCTTTGACTTAGGTTCGAATCCTGACTCATTTTCTAATTGTGTGAGCTTGTGAATCACCTTACCCTTGCCTCCTCTGCAAAATGGAGCCCATCACACCACCCTCCCCTCCTGTGGTGCTGTTCTATGCACTGAGAGAGCAGACAGCTGTCAGACACCCAGCTTGGAGTCTGGCACAGAGGAATGCTTCATAATTTGGATCTGATTTTTCTCTCTTCTCTCTCCCAAAATGTAACCTGATGCAGGTTTTTCTTGGAGCATCTAAGCTAATGGGGTAATTCACTTTCAGGCTTTACTATGTCAGACTTCTTAATCCTCTATTGGTATCAGAGATGTGGCTCTAAAATATAGACTTGAACATACCTCTCCCCTGCTTAATATTCTCAGGAGTCCCTCAGCTATCTGCAAAATACAGTGCAGATTCCTAGGCTGGGCCTCCAGGGCCCTTTGCCCTGAGATCTGCTATTCCCAGCCACCACTCACCAACACCCCAGGCTCCAGGCATCTTAAACCATTACCTGTCCCAGGATACATAATGCCTTTGCACAAGTTCCTCCCTTGGTCTGGAGCATCCTTCTCCTCCCCTTCCTGTTCAGTTTGGCACACAGTCATACATTCTTCTAGAGTGTTTGATTGGCCCTTTCTGTCAGGCCATCTACCGCTACCCCGAAAGTCAGTCTCTCTGCCTCTGGATACCCTTGGCGATGCTTTCACATTCTCTTGCACATTTCCTCTCTCTTTCTTTCACTGGACGATGGGTGTTTTGAGGCCAGAGATGGTGCCTGTCATGCAGCATTTCCTTTGGTACTAACTGGAAGCTAGTTAGCATCTAGTGCTAGTTGGTACCTCCACTGTACCTGGTACACATGCCTGACTTCACCCTTGTAGCTATAACCCTCACATTGGTTCATTTGGTGGACTTTGAGCTCTTTGAAAGCAGAGATTTTTTTCTTCCTCACCTCAGCATGTTAAGTGTATACCACCTGGCCACAGTGGGAGAATGAATGCTTTCAATTAATTCATTCTGGGTGAATGAATAAGTGAGGACCTCTGCACACAGTATCACCTACCCTTCGAACAAGGGGGAGAGTGATATTTTAACCTATTTCCACTTCAGGTCCATCTCATTCAATGTACTCCTCGAGAGTTTCATCTTAGGTGGGGATTAGGTTCCAATATGGGACATGAGGTAAAAATCAAGCAAATAAAAACCATCCTTAGGGATCTCTCAGGAAGGTACCTCATTGGAAGTAGTATTCTCAAGTCTGACCTCCTTAGTTTCTCTTCCATACTGGCAAGGTTAATTTTCTTTAGTTGAACCCTAGAAATAAGTAATTAGCTTGTGCCTTAGGGTCATGTTTGATCAAAAATATGTATTATTAAACACTAGACCAGGTTGGGACCCCACAGAGAGGCTCTCCATGCGGGCAGGTGGTGAGGGCAAGGCATGCTGGATGATGACTGGGTGGAGGCACAGGTGATTAGAAAAGGCTCACATTGGAAGATCAAGGGAAACATCAAGATGGAATTGAAGGCTGAGCTTGAAGATAGGAGGATCCCAGCATGTGTCCTGAAAAAATGGTTGGAGAATCTAAGAAAGGATTGCAAGATGTTGGAGTATGATCCAGAAGCAGAAGTTGGAGAAGCAGGAAGAGAGATCCAGGTTCTACAAGATTCTACTGTGACAGGCAAAGAGGGTGCTCTAGGACCAGAGCATCCATGGGCTCCCTGCATATGGCTTTGTGTCACTGTGCCCCTCATTCATTCAAGGAGTGGTGATCTTCAGATTTTACAAAATATTTTAATTGTAAAGGTAATACTTCTATTATAAAACTCAAACTTCAACACTGAAGCATACAAAATAAAAACGAAGAGTCTTTCCTACTTCCCTAGTGCTTCCAGTCCCGCTCTCCAAGGGTAACTAACCAGCGTTAACAGATTGGTGTGTGTATATATATATATATATATATATATATATATACACTCAAACACACATATTCACGCGGTGTTTTTTTATAACTGAAAATGCTATTGTTACCTACATTCTGTTATGTGTTATTTTTTTCTCACTCAGTGATATATTGCAGCAGAGTCTGCATCCCTAACTTTTGCACCTGACATTTCTCAAAGTGAAGTAAGACCATTAAGGTATTGGATGCTGGGAGGCTATTAAGACCAGATCCAGATATTCTAAGAAAGCTTTTCTTCCATCCTACTCAGTCTGTTAGCCCCAGTGAACTAGAAATTAAAGATTTATGTTGCTAATTATTATTTTTTAAATAAAATTTTAAGGGCAAATCTTTGCTGAAAAATATACATGGTAATTGTGTTTACTGATCGTCACCAGTCCCGAACAGCAATTCACGGTATAAAACTCAAGTAATTAGAACAATAAGCCCAGGTTAATTAAAATACTGGGTAACATTTGGGCAAGAAAAAAAATTCACTTTTGGAGGTTTTCCAGGCACACATTCATTTTGTAGGCACTTAATTCGCCCTGGGAGCTGGTGCTGACAAGGTAAGACGTTTGGTGCTAATCAGCACTGGTCTGCCTTTGATCACACCCTGCACATTTTCTTCTCTGGCTCCAGGACCAGCTTCAGAGAACAGGGCCCAGCCACTGGGTACAGCACTGTAGTTGTTTACACCTAATCTTGGGTCCCATTCTTGCATTATTATCATCCTTGCCACTTGCCTTAATGGTTACAGGCTGGTTAATTAAAGAAATTAATCAAGCCCCTAAGAAGTTTGGATGGTGTCCGGAGTTTCTTCTGCCTCTGCCCTCCATCCAGTGCCAGAGACCTGTTTCTTTTGGAATGCTGTGGTCCCCATCCCCGGTCAGAGGATAAGACATGTTGTGAATCATTCCTCTTGCTGTCAGCAAGGGTTCAGATGAGCTCCAGTGGTGGAACTTTAAGGTCACCCCTCCAAAAAGGACCCCTTTGGGCCAGGGAGTGCTGTGGGCACTGTGAGGAATCAGAGATGGATAAGATAGGGCTCTTGCATGCGAGGAGTTTATAAGCTGGTGGGGAGATAAAGCACATTCACAAACGGCTGTAAGACATGAATCCTATAATCGAAGGTCAAAGAAGGTGCCATGGACTCTCTGAGCAAGGGAGCTCCAAATCGTTTTCATGGAGGAGGTGGCTTTTTGGCTAGGCTTTTGATTTTTGTGAAACTGATTTGGATGCAGAGATGTGTTTGTGTGCGCGCCCGCACACATGCACATGGGCACACCTATATGAACTTGTAGGTGCGGGAGGGAGAAGAGATTGAGATGCTTCTAGGAATAAAAACTTCAGCACAAGCAAAGGCACTGGACTGCATGTGTGCAGTCTTGCCTTTATCACAGAGATCAAATATTGTTGGGGCAGCAGCTAGCAACTCCAGGAGGGGCCCTGGCTGGACCCTGGAGGTCAGGTCAGGTCAGGTCAATATGGACCTCTGCAACACTGTGGGGCAAGTGAATTTCCAATTCAGCCTCCTCTTGTTGCCTTCCTCTTTCCAGGGGCATGCCCTTACCCTACCTTCCCATTTCCAGATAGGCTCTTTGCAGTTTTCGGCTTTCCAGTCCTCCTTAAAAATGCCCATTCTCAGGAAGAGATCAAAACCCTCTTTTCCTATATAAATTTGAGTTCCAGCTATCTATTTTCACTTACTCTGCTTTAGCCTGGAACTAACTTCACCTGTTGCAGAGCTGTAGGGGTGGCATGGGGATTTGGTACCAGAATAAGGTCTTAATATGCACTTGGCTTTCTGCTACTTCCAGGAGTTGATGAAAAGGAGCAAGTACTCCTCCCTACTGCCCTGCCTCATTTAGTCTACATTTCACAGTTGCAAAGCCAAACTTTTCTAGGAGACAAGCTTCCTTAGCTTCTGCTTCTGGTTTTCTTTCTCATTACTTTAATTAATAGAGTAAATAAAGATAGCAGGATGCCTTTCTGAGACTGAACTTGCTTTGATTTGCCTTCTCTGCTCTAGTGGGGGTCTCTGACCATGGTGAGGAAGGTAAGCCAGTGCTGAGGCTCCTGAGGGGCCTGTGCAGGTGCAGCCTGGACATCAAGGGGGGAGCCTCCCATGGCTCAGGAGGGTAGCAGGACAGCCGTGTTGAGTGGGATAATAAGGCCCTCTTTGTTCTGAAGTTTAAAAGGGGAAGAAATGTCCACTTTCATAGGGGAGCTGATCTTCAGGGAAGGAAAGTGATTGTAGGTCCTACAAAGAATGGTCACCAGGAACAAATCCGGGCACCCATAAATCTGGGGGAAGTTAGTAGGAAGGACCAAAAGGGCTGACTATTTAAGAAATACAACCTGTGCATCCAGTGTCCAATTTTGGACATCCTCAGCACCAACAGAGTGGCTTTCCTCTTTTCAGGGCCCACAGTGTCCCGCACTGGGGGAGGGGGCAGCTGCTGCCCAGGGTTACCTGTTGGGCTGCAAGGGACCAGCCTTTCACACTACAGAGCATCCCAGTGTGGACAGGGAAGAGTCTGGGCTTCCCCTGGGTTAATGTGGGATATAGACCATCCCCTTTCCCCGTCTATGTAAATGCTAGAATTTGGAAAAATTCTACGTGTGTATGCCGGTGGGGGGCGGGGGTATGGATTGAAAACAATGAAACAAAGTCAGTATCCTCAAGCAAAATAATCCTTTGTGATCTGGGATGGGGGTCTGGGGCTTTCATGGAGCAATAAAAAGCAGAGTTAGAAGGGACAGAGGTGACCTCTGCTGTGTCACAACACCTGTCCCAGCCTGATGTCTGCAAAAATGTTGTGGCAAAAACAGAAGTCGGACATCTTCCAAACAGACACTTCCTACCATCTAAAATGGGTTCTCTATAAAATTCTCTCGTAAATCTTGAGTCATGCTTCTTTCAAAGGAGGAATTCTGTGGCTGTATTTTTTGTAAACGTGATTTTGCTGAGGCATTCGTTATTTCAGTTGGTGGGTTTGAGCTGCCAAGTCGTAGAATCTTAAAAAGTTCTAATTTTTTTTTTCTTGGGACAGCTCTTGCTGAATTGACATTATGGGCCTACAGGTGATACAGGTAGTAAGGCCTTCCAGGCTACCTCAGCCCATCTTACAGATGAGAACCAGAGATCTAGGGAAGGCAACAGAATTTCCCAAAGTCCAGAAGCCAGTGAGACAGTGCTGTAGACAGTGTCAGGGCAGTGTGGAACAGAGGTGGACAGGAGCCTGCTTGAGGGTTTTCCTGTTGCAACCACATTGCCTTGTTGGCTCATTCTGGCTTTAGAGTTGGGTGGATTTCACAAGTAATTTGCTTTCCTACGTAGAACCTTGAAGTCATGATGTGTCTGTTCTCTGAGCTAGAAGCATCCATTTTCTTCCTCCTTTCTATTCTTTGGAATGCATCCTTCATGACTACTCAAGGCTCCCTCCTCTGAAAATCCTTTCCTGTCAACCCAAGAGAGTATGTGGCTCTCTGCACCTACTGCACTCTTGTATCTGTTTTGTTAGTGGATGCCACAAAGTGCCTGTTATCCGTACTCTACCTTTAGCTCATTATACACAGGTGCTTGTACTTGTATGTCCTGGCACCTAGCACATAGTAGGCATAGGTAAATATTGGTTAAATGAATACATGTTCCCTGTTTTCTTTGGGCTTAAGTGTAATATTTTATATTTAATAAATAGTGGTTATTTTATTATGGTTAGTTTCTGTTAAAGAGCTACAAAAACTTAGTCTTGTACATTCTCAACATATCAGACACAGAGAGGGCCTTTTTATAAATACAGAAACTGAGGCCCAGAATGGGAATTAACTTATCTAAGGATGCACAGGATTTCCATGCCAGAATTAAAACTTGGAAATGGATCTCTGAAAATCCCTGCTTATTACTCTTGTGCGATATACCATTTAAAATATTTATTATTTTAGTCGCATTAAAATAACCTTCCTATAGGTGTATTTTAATGCTATAGCATTCCTTTGAGCATAAAGAAAGATTAAGGATTATGTTTGTTATTATTATTCTGTGTCTTCCTACCAGAAATCATTTTGCTTCTTGCTGCAGGTAAGAATCAGAAATGGCCATTTCTCAGCCTTCGAGGAAAGCAGGTCATAGTTCTTTTCTATCAAATTTTTGGTAGAAATGATCCCCTCTTATGTGGGGACAAAATATCTACTGAACTTTCATTACACGTTTTCTTTTCACTGAACTTACAGCCCCCTTGACGAGAAGCTTGACGCTAACTTAACTAGAGCATTGTAAATGTGTAGTTCTCCAAGTCATCAGCAGATCAAGGGCACCATGGTTTGGACCAGACATCTCACAGTGTTGGAAGTTAGGTAATAGCAGGAATAATGGTGTCAGTATTGGGTCTCAATCTGCCCAAGATGTCATGGTTTCCCTTTTAGCTCTCTGGAGCCCAAGAATCCATGCTCTGCCATGGACCACCATGGATCCATGCTCTGCTTCCTACCTCTAGAGAAAGACATGTGACAGAGGAGGGATAGGCCCTGTATGAGCCAACAGCAAGGGCCCAGTCCTGTGAATCTGTTCCCAAGGGCTTGGGGGTGGAGGAAGTGAATTGGTCTTTATTTCCATCACTGCAACTCTGGCTTGTGAACTTCAGATCTTGGGAGATCAGAGCCTGAGCCAGGCTGAAAGTGGGGCAAAGTCAGCTCTATGTGTGGGTGAGAAGTGAGTCTGAATCACCTCACTCTCTCTCCTGAGTGATAGGAGAAAAGCCAGCAGGAAGTAAGATCCAAATGTTGCCAAAAATCCAGCCAGAGAGTCTTGTCTGCCAGCCCTGCTTTTGTGGTTTTCAAGAAGAGTCTTTCCCTTGAGCAACTGGAGCTGTTGGTTTGCAATTCATGCCAATTCATTGCAGCAAGCCTCTATTAAGTACCTGCTGTGTGCCTAATTAATCCACTGTCGTGATGCAAGAGAAGTAGAAGTCTTGACCCCTGCTTTCAATAAACTTACCAACTAGTAGAAAGATTCATGTATTCATTTAACATTTTCTGAAAGCCTACCTTGTGTTCTGTATTAAGTGCTGAAGGCAGAGATGATTAAGACATAGTACCTCCCCTTAAGAATGCCACTGTCTGACAGACTAATGGGGGAGACAGGTGCCTACAAAATGAGTGAGAAGGACTGGGAGAGCCATCTGCTAGGACAGAAGCAAAATAGGAGGGGTGCCTTCCCCAGCCCAGGCTCAAGTTAGAGGAGGTGATACTTGAATAGCATCATGAGGGATGAGCAAGAGTTAGCAAGTGAGGAAATAAAATTCTGTGTGTACACTGTAATTTTAGGAGTCAGAATCATCCCCTATTATAATTTAGGGAATGGTTTAATGATTCATAAGAATAAAGGGCTACAGTGTTTGAAATTGTAACTATCTTTTTCTGGATATACCCACAAATAACTAGAGAATAATTAAAAAAAGAAAAAAATAACAAAAAATAACGGAACTCTCACATGCTGCTGGTAGGAGTGTAAATTGGTACAACTGTTTCTGGAAAACTGGCAGTATTTGCTAAAGCTTAACATATGGCTACCCTATGACATAGTCATTTTACTCCCAGGTATATATACCCAACAGAAATGTATGCATACGCTTACCAAATGTCATGTACAAGATGATTCACAGCAGTGCTATTCCTTAGAGCCACAGCCTGGAAAGTGCCACAATGACCACGAGTATAGAATGGATAGATGAACTGTGCTCTCTTCAGGACAATAGAGTGCCATGCCACAATGAGAATGAATGACCCACAACTATTGAAGCAATGAACAAGTCTCATACAAAAGTGTACATGCCATATAACCCTATTCTTATAAAAAAAAGTACAAAAACAGGCAAACTAATCTATGCTGTTGGGAGTCAGGATAGTGGTTATGCTGGGTAGGGGTAGTAACCAGAAACAAGCATGGAGGTGGGTCCTTTACTGGTGTGGATGATGCTCTAATTTTTTACTTGTGTGTTAGTCACACAGAAGTACTTAAGCCATGAAAAATCAACAGGCTGTATTGCTCATGAAAGTGCACTGCCTTGTGTGTGTACCATGCTTCCATAAATTGTTGCAAGCCATCTGGAATCCAGGGAGACATGGCAGGTCAGAGGCTGACTATAAGGGCTGTGAGAATGTGGTGTTCAGCAAAGGCTCATGGTGAATTAGATCCTCCTGGGTTGCTCTTCTCTAAGTAGAGTGGGTACTTCTAGGAGGCTTGGTGTCCTTGTGCTATTCAAGCACTTCATTTTCCCTCAGAGGAGTCCTCTTCTCACCCATTTAGCTTTTGTAACAGATATTATTTCAGGAAGGGGGCTGTCATCAGAGGAAGGGTTTTTTTGTTTTTTGTTTTGTTTTCATACGATTAAATCTCTGTCTGTTATGGGTGGCTTGATTCTCTGTCCCTCAATTTACACATTAAGACAATGAGGTAACAATCTGGGACAGTTGTTGCTGATTCACTCCTGACCCCATTAACTGCTTGCTTGCTGGGCTCCAGCAGGAGAAAGAATGTGACAGGAACCATACAAACTCAAGGGCTCATTATATTCTGATGCAGGGGCCTGAGAAGCCAGGGGTGGCCTGATCCATCTGCAGAGGTATGGAATCAGAGTACCAAGCCATGTGCCTGGTGCATTCCTAGGAGGCTCTCATCTCAGCATTTTATGTCATCCCCTTGAGCCCATCCTTGTGGTCTCTTCCTCCTATAAAGACAGAAGCCCTGGAATCCAGCAATATTTTCAATAGCACATGGGCTGCTTCTCTCCATATCTTAGAGAAGAAAGCCAGGGGAGAGGCATGTAAAGCTCATGCTAATCATTCTTCCAGGCTCCTGGTATGCCTGCTGTCTTCCTCACTCCAGATGCCAAGAATGTCACAAGAAAACCACCCCGGAAAGAGATGTGACATAACCTACCATTGTCCCTGACAGCCCGGGATCCCATCTTGGCCTAGAGCCACAGCGAGGTAGATGAGAGAGAACGATGGGTTGAATATAGACTTCATTTGAGCCTTTGTGCTTGATGCTTTCATCTGACATCTTTTCCAGCTCTGGGCAACTATCTACAGAGTACCTACCAGAGCCTGGGCACTGGAGATACCGCAGCAAACAAACAAACAAACAAACAAAACTAGACCCTGACTTCATGGAACTCACAGTCCAGCAGGGAAAATAGCTGTTAAGCAGATGTTCACACATATGATTAAATAAATGGTTCTATGCTAAATATGGAGAGAAAAAGAACAAGCATATCTGAGAGCATATGACAAGGTGACCTGGACTAGTCTGGGGTAGTGAGGGAAGGCTCTGCAGAGGACAGGCCTGAAAAGCCAGCCTCTGAAGGCTGAACAGGCATTACTTGCTGTAGAACATGAGGGGAAATGTTCTGGGGTGGGGGGAATAGCTTGTACGGAGGTCTTAAGGCAGGAAGGAGAATGTCATTCAGAGGAACTAAGAGAAGGTCAAGGTGGCTGAAGTGTGTTGCATGAGAGCAGAGATCAGCCCAAGAGCCAGCTGCAGAGGCAGCCAGCGTCCAGACCATGGAGGGCCTTGTGGGTTGTGGGAAGAATTCAGTAACTGACTTTTAGAGGAATGAGTGGCTATTGAAATGTCTTAAGCAAAATAATGATATGCGTATATTTGTGTTTTCAAAAGGGTTGGGGCGCCTGGGTGGCTCAATTGGTTAAGCGTCTGCCTTCAGCTCAGGTCACAATCCCAGGGTCCTGGGATCTAGCTTTGCATCAGGCTCCCTGCTCAGGGAGGAGTCTGCTTCTCTCCCTCCTTTTGCCCCTCCCCCTCACTCATTCTCTCTGTCTCTGTCTCTGTCTCTCTCTCAAATAAATAAATAAAATCTTTAAAAAAAAAAGTTACTCTGGCTTGTCATGGGCAGTGGATAGGTGCGGGGCAAAAAGGATCTGAGCAAGATCGGTAGGAGTTCATGGCTATAACACAGGCAGAGAATATGGCAGATTGGACTGGAGGAGTAGTGGTGGTGACAGCAAAGAGTGAGAGATTAGAGCTGTAGTTTGGTGACAGAACAGCTAAGATTTGATGATGGCAGGGATGGGTGAAGGAAACAGAGGTGTTTATTATGTCTGTGCATGATGTACAACAGGGGAGATCACTGAGACAGGGAAAATGAGAAAGGCAGAAATGTAGAGAAATGCAGAGAAAATTCTAAGTTCTGTTTTTATCCTAATCCTCAGAAGAGTACTCCCTCTGTAAATAAGAAAATCGAGATCCAGAGTAGTCAAGAAACTCGGCCAAGGTCACAGAGCAAGCTCTCTAAATCATAGCATCCAGGTACTTTGTGGCCAATTTCAGAGGCTCATGTCTGTTATACATCACATTCCTACAGCGCATCACAATTTACAGAGCAATTTCAAATACATCATCCCATTTTTTATTTCTACCAGGACAGCCCTATATGGTAGATGAAGCACGTATCATTATGCCAATTTTATGGGCAAGGAAATTGAGGGCATTAACTTGACCAATGTCTTAGAGCTGTAACTGGCATGAACAGGATTGGAACTCTGATCTCTATGACTCCCAGACCATGCTTTTTCTACCAACATCCTTCACTGCTAAGTTCACAAATGCTGGAGTCAGATCAATTGGTTGGTGGGCTGATATTGGGTAATTTTATTTAACCTCTCCATGCCTTAACTTCCTCACCTGTAAAACTGAGAAAATAATATGTCTCACAGGCTTGTCACAATGCTATGAACTGTGTTCAATGAGCAGATGTGTGTAAGGCACTTAGCAAAGCACCTCGCACAAACTGCACACTCAGCGCTCATTAGATAGGAGGCTGCTGCTGAGAGTGCTTCTTGGCCCAAGCATCCCCTTTCCCTTGAGAAGAGGACCCAGAGAATTGCTGACCAATTTTTCCCCAAGAGGCCTCCAAACTTCTCTATCAACCTCCCATAAGGACTTGGAACACAGGTCCCATTCTCTCTGTCCAGCTCCTTCCACCACAGACAGCAAGTTGCTGAGTCTTGATAATTCTTCCTCAATTATTTCTTTCTTCTTGCTCATTTCTTCCCCATTCTTGGCGCTGCTCCAATTCAGACCCAATTTCCTCTTGCCTGACCTCCTCCAACAGCTTTTAGCTGCTCTCCCAAGTGTTCCATCCAATCTAGCAGGTACTTCCCTGTGTCTTCCCATTGTCTACATGACAGCACCTATACTCCTCCATTAATAAATCAGGCATCTTTACAGTCTCCTGACAATCTCTTTCAAACTTGTCTCTCAGTGTTATTCAACTGGGACCCTTATCTTCATTTTTTAAAAAATATTTATTTATTTATTTATTTATTTATTTATTTATTTATTTATTTATTTATTTATTTATGATAGACATAGAGAGAGAGAGAGGCAAAGACACAGGAAGAGGGAGAAGCAGGCTCCATGCCGGGAGCCCCACACGGGACTCGATTCCGGGACTCCAGGACCGCGCCCTAGGCCAAAGGCAGGCGCCAAACTGCTGAGCCACCCAGGGATCCCCGTGGGACCCTTATCTTCAACCAAAAAATCCAACCCACCATCTCCCAGTGTGTCACTCACAATCCATCCACCACACTTCTGGCCACATTGTCCCTCATACCCAGAACATCCCTCTTTCTCCTTTCTACCTATCTTCTCCCCTTCTCAAGGCTCCACTGAAGTCTCACCTCCTTTGGGAAGCTGCCCCTGATTCTTTAGGCTAGAAGTTTCTCCCATTGGTCCTCAAACTGCTGATGGCATTTCCTAGACCTTGCAGGCTGGAGCCATGATGCCCAGCACAGCATCCAATACATAGTGTGATACCCGCCCACCACCACTTGTGGTATCTCTGCTTCTGGAGGCCCTGCTGCTATCATGGAGATACCTCCTATACAGTGGGCACACACAATCCCTACTTTCTCCTTGTCCTACCCTTTAGAGAACTCATACATTGTTCTCCCTCAGGATTCCCTCTCATTCACTCTTTTTGGTTCCCTGTTCTCTCCTCCCATGCAGCAGCAGGAAGAATCAGGCCAAAGAGCTAAAAAAGAAAACACTTGTCTCCACTTGATCCTGTCTTCAGCACCATTGTTGTTTCTGAGTTGTTGTTTTTTATTTAAATAGAGATTCAGCAAGTCCTGTGATACTTAGTGATTGCTATATATACACATATTTATGCATTAAATTAGTCTCCAGGGGATACCCTGCTAAATATAGTAATTATGTGAACCAGAATGTTTTCAAACACCTTTCTCTCCTTGCTATTTTTTCCCCTTCCTTGGAGCTGGGGGTGATGTTGTTGGGAAAGCGAGGTGGAACCTTGCCCGATTGGCCAAATGCTTTCCTTATTTAAGAATCAACTTCTTGAGGAGGCAAGAAAAAGCTCAGAATCCAAGGGAAAATAATGGTGGTAATGTTTAGGTGATGAGGTAGGAGACAGCATGCAGTAGTTGATAGCATCGTGTAGCTTTGAACCATACCACCATCCCTTATGAATGGCCTAACTGTGGGAAAACCTTTACTCTCTTAGGACCTCAGCTTCCTCATCTGTGAAATAGAGGTATTAGTATTCATTTTGCAGGGTATTTTAGGATCGGGGCTACATATATGCATAGTAGATAGTAGGTATTTGTGAAGCGGTGGCTATTAGTGTGATTAGGCTATTAATTCCTCCTTGGCTGAGAAGTTCATTAGCTGGAAGGCTGTTGAGTTAATGGGACTATCAGCCTCCAGTGGCCAAGGAAGGCTAAGCTAATGCATGTAGGACCCAGACTGAGAGTCACAGCTTGTCAGATGGGATGGGAATCTTAGAAGTCATCTGGGAAAACCTTCCATACTACAAATGAGAAAATGAAGGCCCAAATTTCAGAAGTGGTGTGGCCAAGGTCAAGACCTCATCACACAGCCTGGTATCTTGAGTGCCAGTACAGGACTCCCCCCTCTCCCCAAGGAAGCCAATTATATCTTTCTATCTTAGTTGGCACTGTGTGGCCTCTCTCAAAAGTCTCTTCTTTTTTTTTTTAATTTTTATTTATTTATGATAGTCACAGAGAGAGAGAGAGAGGCAGAGACACAGGCAGAGGGAGAAGCAGGCTCCATGCACCGGGAGCCCGACGTGGGATTCGATCCTGGGTCTCCAGGATCGCGCCCTGGGCCAAAGGCAGGCGCCAAACCGCTGCGCCACCCAGGGATCCCAAGTCTCTTCTTTTTATATACAAACCTGGAACATGAGCATTTGGGTCGAGGCATTGGCCCTGTCCTTAACAGCTGTCCCTCAACTTTGGATGAGCCACTTAACCTCCATTCAGCTCCATTCATCTCCTGTTTTTTTCACCTTCCCAATGGGCACTATCATCCTGGCCTTGGAGGTTTGTGAAGATCAGAGGTAGTAAGTCTGTGGGCCTGTGCAGAACCACCCACATGGGTGATTGTACCTGTCCTCTCCTCACAGAAAGGAGTTGCCTTCAGTAGTGAGGAAAAGGAGGAACGTATTTGGGGCAAGGAGGGAAGGTCCTATCCTCCCACCCTCTATGATTTAGGCACATAGGTGTGCTCTTAGAGATACTACTTGATGCAGTGGGAAAAGTGTGGGGTTTTTGCCAGGCTCTACCCCTGGGTTGCTTAGTGGCCAGAGATCAGTTACTTTCTCTCTCTCTCTCTCTCTCTCTCTCTCTCTCTCTCTCTCATCTACAAAAGGGAAGTGGTTATAGGACCACATGATCAATAGGCCTCACCACTGTCCATTGTGAGAGAAGGAGCTGAATCATCTAGGTCTTCCCCAGGCTCTTCACTCTACCTTCTTGGGAAGCCTGCTGGGAGGGGGAACAACACAGGTCCTGTCTCCTAATTGTCCCGATTCACTCTGAACTTCTCAAGTGACTGGGCATCTGGCCTCTGGCAGGGTTGAGAGAAGGGCAACAGGATTAGCATCCCACAGAGTCAGGGATAAATCAAGTACAGGAATAAAGGCTGTGTTCATTGAGCCAGACACCACCATAATTGAGTCCTTATGACATGCCAGAGGCACAGTCATCCTAGGTCCATTTTACAGATGAGGATGCTGTGCCCATTGCCCTCACATAAGCGTACCCTACCACAGGTATCCTAAAGAAAGCTAAGCCCTCCGGACTCATTTAATCCTTCTGACAATGCTATTCCAATCATCATTACTACTATCTTCATCATCCAGACAAGGAAACTAAGGCTCAACGAGGTTAAGATACTCATTGAAGGCTGCACAGCAGGTAAGGGGCGGGGGGCAGTCAGAACACTCAGTCTGTTTGTATGGAAAACCTCAGTTCTGTTTACTCATGTTTACTCAAGTAGGTGCTGCTTCTGTTTCTTCTGAGTAATTACTTTCTGGGACACCAAAGGCCCTGAACTGAATGGCACAGATGAAAGGCACACATTTTATTTTGCCACTGTTTTTTGATCTGCACTCTTGCAAAGGTCTGTACTGACTCATGAGTCAAAGACAGGCCTTTGTTATGCTAAGTAGCAGTAATTCATAACCCATATGTTTAAAAAAAGCTACAAATTTTATTACTCATTTTCTACCAGATAGGGTGGATAACATCATTTAGTTCTTATGTTGCTCTTATGGTTATCGCTATTCTGCAGATGAGCAATGAAGGTTTAGAAAGGAAAGGTAAATACCCAAAGTCATCTTGCTAGCAAGGTGACAGAGCCAGGATACAAAGTAAGAGCCTGCCACTAGACTCAACCTCAGTTGCATATGAACAACCCCATTAAGTGGGAAACTTTTGGAAATTAGGTGGTCTTGCCCTACCCCAGACTAAGCGATTCAGGATCTCTGGGACACAGAGCATAGAGCAATTGTGTTTGACAAAAAGGATCAAATGATTCTGATGCTCTGAAGGCTAAAAATCACAGCTTTACTGGCAGAGAGGATTCTTTCCCACTAACTGATGATACCAAGTGTCTAAGTGGTGTCAACTTTCGGTAAGCCCCTTTGTGTTACGAGGGTTGCCTCAGGCTTCTTGGTGCCAGGGAGGTTAATACTAGAGCTTCTTGGTACCAGTGCTGTCCAATAGAGATATAATGTGGGATATTTATGCCACTTTACATTTTCCAGTAACTCTGAAACAGAATTGAAAAGAAACAATTGAGATTGACTTTCATGGGCAAAAGACATGAAGAGAAATCTCACAGAGGAAGACATAGACATGGCCAACGTGCACATGAGAAAATGCTCTGCATCACTTGCCATCAGGGAAATACAAATCAAAACCACAATGAGATACCACCTCACACCAGTGAGAATGGGGAACATTAACAAGGCAGGAAACCACAAATGTTGGAGAGGATGCAGAGAAAAGGGAACCCTCTTACACTGTTGGTGGGAATGTGAACTGGTGCAGCCACTCTGGAAAACTGTGTGGAGGTTCCTCGAAGAGTTAAAAATAGACCTGCCCTACGACCCAGCAATTGCACTGTTGGGGATTTTCCCCAAAGATACAGATGCAGTGAAACGCCGGGACACCTGCACCCCGATGTTTCTAGCAGCCATGTCCACAATAGCCAAACTGTGGAAGGAGCCTCGGTGTCCATCGAAAGATGAATGGATAAAGAAGATGTGGTCTATGTATACAATGGAATATTACTCAGCCATTAGAAACGACAAATACCCACCATTTGCTTCATCGTGGATGGAACTGGAGGGTATTATGCTGAGTGAAGTGAGTCAATCGGAGAAGGACAAACAGTGTATGTTCTCATTCATTTGGGGAATATGAATAATAGTGAAAGGGAATATAAGGGAGAGGAGAAGAAATGTGTGGGAAATATCAGAAAGAGAGACAGAACATAAAGACTCCTAACTCTGGGAAACGAACTGGGGGTGGTGGAGGGGGAGGAGGGCGGGGGGTGGGGGTGAATGGGTGACGGGCACTGAGGGGGGCACTTGACGGGATGAGCACTGGGTGTTATTCTGTATGTTGGTAAATTGAACACCAATAAAAAATAAATTTATTATAAAAAAAGAGATTGACTTTCAAAATATATTTTATCTAGCCCAATATATAAAAAATACTATTTCAACATGTAATCAATATGAAAATAATGAGATTCTTTACATTCTTTTTCTTTTCTTTCCTTTTTTAAAATTACGACTCAAAAATCTGGTATGTTATCCCCTATAGCACATCTTACTTTGAACCAGCCACATTTCAAGTGCTCGATAGCTACAATGTGGGGAAAGTGGCTAATGTATTGGACTCTACCACTTTAGACAATTTTCTCTGGCTCTTATCTTCACCCCCAGGTCTCAGATTCATACAGGAATTATAGCAGTATGCCCAGGAGAGACTGTCCCTCATTGAATTTTCACACCCTTCTAGGTACCAATCTATCTTATTACCTACACACGGTCTGTTCAATCCACAATAATCAATCTCTGCTCTCCCAGATGCCCAATGATTACCACCATAGCATTAGCTAATACCTCCATCCCATCCCATAATGGCCATGGTGTGTGTGTGTGTGTGTGTGTGTGTGTGTGTGTGTGTGTGTGTGGTGAGACTATTTAAGCTTTACTCTCTTAGCAACCATTTCACCCATTGACTCTTTAGGAAGGGTCCAGCCTTGGGAGAATTCCAGCGACTTCATTTTGGCAGGATGATAGAAGGCCAGCGCTCCTTCCTTCACACTCCTTTCCTTGTTTGTTTCTAAAAAAGTGAAATGTCTTGAGAAATAATTTGATGATATGGATCAGGAGACATAAAAAATATCCATTCCCTTTGACCAAGTAATTTCCTAAGGAAATAATCTGAAATGGAGAGAAAGCTTCATGCCTGGAGATGCTTATCGGGCCTTATTTACACTATGAAATAATTGGACACCACCCAAATGTTCAGCGCTGGTGTGGTGATTACAGGGGAGAGCCAAGTCTGAAGAGTGGAAATCATGCAGCCATTTAAAATAGTATCAGAAAGTTATCATAAAGGAGACTTCTTATGGTAAAACATAAAGGGGAAAGAGCAAGTATCAAAATTGTTTATGTAGAATCATAAGTATGTAAAAATATCTCAACACAACAAAATAACAGAAAAAGAATACACCAAGGAGCTTAAAGTAGTTATCTTTTGGTATGATGATTGGCAATTTTTCCCTTCCTTTTTTCCACTTATCTGTATTTTTTGAAATACAATAAGTATATATTCCTTACATAATACAATAGGCTTTGTTATAATAAGTAAAAACAGTTAAGGGGGAAAAAACTTTAAGAAGCAATTAGAAAGTTTTCTGCATGTTAGAAAATTATTTGGCTATGCCTAGAGGGTCTTGGGGGAGAGGTGGGGGGAGGGGTGGGGGTGGAAAGGGGATTGTGGGTCTGAAGGCTCCTCTCCTGCCAGGGAGATTTGCATTTTGCACACTGATGCATCATTTCTGACAATTTGCAAAGTCTTTTCCTCAAGCCTTGGACTGGGGCTGCCCTTCAAACAAAAAGCCAGTTTGTGAGGAAGACCCCTCTTCAGTGGTGTTGACACAACAAACTCTTTCTTCAGCCTGGAGCTGCAAAATGGACGTATTCAGGGCCCCCAGGAAGAGGCTGGACAAGGAGGTGCTCAGTTACTCTATGTCTAAAATTAAGTGTCTGAGAAGCACAACTGTTTTCCAAACCCCTGGGCAGAAGAATCCTTGTCTTAGGGCACTGAGTTTGAAACCCCAAGGCCTTCTAGAGTCTACATGTTCTAAAAGAGGAGCCTCATAACCTTTGTTCATTGCAAAATAAGCTTGGAGGAAGGAGCATTAGCTGAGACAACTTAGGAGAGGAGTTAGTGTGCCCATTTCATAGACAATGAAACTGAGGCCCAGAGAGATGAAGAAAGTCACTATAGGAAAGAGGGGCACCCCTGGGGTCTAAATTCAGCAAAGTGCATTCGCTTGCATTGTGTGACATGTACTTGTGTTGTGTGACCTTTTCTGCTCTACTCTGCAAGGGTTATAGATGAGGTGGGCATTCCTTGGAAGATAGAAGCTTGGCTGTTGGGCTGGCTCCCAGTCCTGCCCAACTATATTTTCCCATTGGTGGGTTCTCACATTTTAATGCAAAAAAAAAAAACGGAAATGGACTTGTCCTTCAATGACCACAGCCACACAGCCTGTTCCGAAGAGACCCCATCAATAATCAACCCAGCTGGTGTGCAATCCTTAAGGTTGAGAGGAAGTTTGACCAAAGAGTGCATTCTTACATTCTGATATGAAGACAGTATCTTTAGCCCTTACAAAACGAGGGGAGATGGGTTGCATTATTTTTAGGGGTTATTTAGAATGCATGCAACTGTTCCTTCTCCCCAAATGAGCAACCCAACCCAAGACCAGGGTGGCTCGTGTGTCATCCTCTCCTGACAAGGATTGACAAAGGTCCTCTGTATTTGGCAGGTGACGAGGGTCTTCTTCCTGTGGGCAAGTGCAAGACTAATGATGCTTTCAGCGGAAGATGAAAGAAGAACTCAGGCAAGCTGCAAACATGCAAGCTGTCAGAGTGATTCACAGAGTAATTACAGAATAATACAGTGTAAACTATTAGGGGGTAATAACAATAAGTCAGGATAGACTCATCGCATTGAAAACTTGGGGCTGACAAACCTGCCAGTTATTTGCTCCTTCTCTAAGTCTATAAACAGTGTAATATGAGCTAAGCCTGGCAGCTGGATTCAAAAGAGACAGATCTATTTTTCCTTTTTACATTAAGTTGTGATGTAGAAATGGAAAAACAGAAATGTAAGCAGTTAGGCTAATATCAGCACTAATGTCCAGATACAATGATAATTGTCCGGTGCCTAAAACCCCCAGATATGGGGTAGACTCAGTTCATTGAAAGTCAAAAATAAAGCAAAGGCATAAAGATGGACGTGCCTCATTCTAACTCAAAGGAAAACAAAAAATAATAAAATGAAAGCCGAAATTGCTAGAGCACCACCTATTATGTGTTGGGTAATTTATACACTTTCCATTTACATGAATTCTCACAAATTAGCAAGTAGGAAAGCTTAGTCTCATCTTTTGGGTTGAAGAAACTGTGGTTTAGCTCATCAAAGTATTGCAGTCAAAGTGACAGAGATGGTAAGCAGGGGAGACAGGTTTCAAACCCATAGATGATGGGTTTCAAAATCGAGGCATTTTCTACTGCTCCAGGCTGGGATGGTCCCAGGAGCTGTAAGGTTGGGTGGAGTCAATGAACCCATAAGCCCGGTTGACACTAAGGACTACCGATCCTCTTCGGGGGCTGCCAAAGAAAAACAGTGGCATGTTCTGTGGCTGCCGGCAGGATGGCTAAGTATGGAACAAAAGCAGGTCCAAGCACAAGGGGGGCATCCAGCTGAGAGGCTGTAGTCACATGTGGCATGAATGTGAGGCTGTCCAAGGTCAGAATTATTGATCAAATACTCAGGGAGCACCCCTGTCATGTTGGGACTTGGGGCCATGAAGGTAACTAAGACAGTCCCCACACTTGAAGACCCCGCAGGTCAGCCCATCCCAGGCACACAAGAGCTACCCAGAAATAGTAGATTTTCAGAATGGGTAAGAATGAAGCCAGAGTCTCCTTTGAATGGAGGTGACATTAGCGTGAAGTACTGAGGGATAATTAGGAGAGAAAAAGGCAGAGTTTAGACAGAAGGACCTGAGCAAAACACCAGGCACAAAAGTTCTGGGATGTCCATGTGCTGTCAGAGTGGGGCAGAGTGGAGGCAGCAGGGGGGAGAGTATGATAAGCCGTGCATACCGCACACAATATCTGGGCTTGATTGAGCAGCACTGGGAAGATGGTCAGGTGGACTGGTTATGTCCGGTTCTGGGAGAGTTACTCAGGGCCTGACAAGATGGAGTGGCAGGCAGAGTGCAGGATCCAAGTACAGGGCCTGGAATCCAGGCCTGGAAACCAGGAGGCTTGCAGGCTGGGGAGAGGGGGTGGGGGTAGGGGAAGAGACAGGAAAAAAGGGAGAGGAAGTTGGCCAGAAAGCCAGTGGCAGAGATCCAGGCTGTGTCCCTGCAGTGGAAGAAGGGAGCAATGGTGACAGTAAAGAGGCACTCGGGCAGCCCGGGTGGTGCAGCGGTTTAGCGCCGCCTGCAGCCCAGGGCGTGATCCTGGAGACTCTGGATCGAGTCCCACGTCGGGCTCTCTGGATGGAGCCTGCTTCTCCCTCTGCCTGTGTCTCTGCCTCTCTCTCTCTCTCTCTGCATCTCTATGAATAAATAAATAATTAATTAAAAAAAAGAGGCTTCCCCTGAATCAGAGCTGTCTGGGCCTGGGATTTCCATGAGCAGCTCCCCGAAAGTGATGGGGGTCCAGCCAGCAGTGTGTCCTCCAAGGGCAGCCCAGGAGCCCTCCTGGTATTTCACTATATGTCAAAAACCCTGGGACTAGTCTCCATGTGGAGCTCCTTGTCACATCTCCCCTCTGCCCCTATCCCTGCCATTCAGCACTTTTGTCCTGAGCCACTCCATGGAAGAGAGTGGGGGGAGGAGCAAGGTGGTCCTAAGTCTTGCTTAGGCCTGAGTCTGCCTCCAGGACTTGTATCTGGGCCTCAGACACCTCCTTGGCCCTAGGCTTTCTGTCCTTTAGGAGAGTTTCTGGATCATTTCAAATCTTTAAAAAATGGGATTTATGGGCGCCTGGGTGACTCAGTGGTTGAGCATCTGCCTTTGGCTCAGGGTGTGTTCCCGGGGTCCTGAGATAGAGTCCCACATTGGGCTCCCTGCAGGGAGCCTGCTTCTCCCTCTGCCTGTGTCTGCTTCTCTCTCTGTGTGTCTCTCACAAATAAATAAATAAAATCTCAAAAAAAAGGGGGGGGGGATTATAACCCCAGCATCTCTAGGTGAGTCATTTCTTTGACTCTGCCATCGAGGCTCTTATTCTTACAAAGAAAGGGCAAGCTGAGACACCAGGCCAAGCTATACTGGAGCCTGAAGCAAAAGGAAAAATGATGAACAAGATTCTTGTCTTTATTTTAAAAAATGGATCTTTTGTTCATCATGAAGTATTTCTTTTTTGACGCTAATTTTGATTTTATTTTTTAAGTACTGCCTGGATGTTTGCTGTATCTTAAGACTTAGAGCTCCCCTTAAGTTTTCGGCTGAGGCAAGGGTCTTCGTTGCCACACTCCTTGCCCAGTGACGAGTGGGCGACTGATGGTAGAGGTGCAGCTACTGTATGTGAGGTGCTTTACAGAAATCCCTGGTAGTTCCTCCCAGGGCTGGGGGTCCCATTCTGCCTACAAAGAGAGTGAAGCCCAGAAAGGTTAAGTGAGTTCTCCAAGGCTGCCTGTGCCTGAAGAGTGATCCATGTTTCCAGGTTCTGTCAGACTAGCCCTCTCTCTCTCTCTCTCTCTCTCGCTAGCTGGAGTCTGGCTGATTCTACAAAGCCAGGCCCACTTGATGATGGTGTAACCTGTCACACAGGTAGTAATAGAGCTTCTGTTGACTGATAGAAAAAGGCACCAGACGGTCAGATTTGTCAGCATGCTCATGGCACAGAGGAGTCGGGAAGACTGAATGTAGACAAATGGCCTCAGTTCTTGAGACAGAAATATTCCTGGAGCAGAGAAGGGTGATTTGTCAGGCTGCCTGGGCTGGATGGAAACGTCTCCTGAGAATGTGCAGCTCCCTTTTAATTTGGGGCTCTTTAAGCAACCCCCAGCTCCAGAGCTGGCTTTCTGCTCCAGAGGGGCCCTACCCTCTCAGAGGGGGCCATGGGAAACAAGTGACTCAGTTTCCATTGTACAAAAGCACATTGGCAGTCCAGTGAGGGAGCAGCAACAGAACCCAAAGTGCTTGGACTGTGCGGTGTAGCAGAGCCGGAATCAAACCCTGACTCCACCACTTAATAGACTAACAATGGCCACCATCTGTTGAGTCCTGCCTGGGTCACTCAGTTTCCTGAACTGCACCAAGAATTTACATTTTCCAGGTGTAGAACTGAGGCTCTGAGAGGCGTTGATGCCCAGAGGCATGCAATAGTTAGTAGCAGAATCCAGATTTTTAGCCCAGGCTGGTCTGACTCCAAAGTCTTTGCTATGCTTCCCCCAGGTCATGTGACCTGGGGCAGGTTACTTTACTTCTCAGGGTCTCAGTTTCCTCCACTGTTCTATGGGCTACTAATGCTGTTAGCATTCTTGTGAGGATGTAGTGGGGTCATGCATTCGATGAACATCCATTAGGGGATTGCACTGCTTCTGGTGCCACACTGGCTCTGGAAATGGGAGAAGGATGGAAACAGTTCTTACCACAGGGGCCTCCTGGACTACTGGGTGAGGTTGGGAGTAAGCAAAGATGGTAGACTCTAATTAGAAGCACATAGTAGAGGAAAGTTGAGGTGACCGGGAGGAAGGGTGTAAATAGGAGAACCCAGGGTGGCTTCCTAGAGGAGGTGACATCCAGCTTGGGTTTTGAAGAAATTCCGGGACGGGGGGCGGGGGGCAGGTAGGGGAGGTAATTCCAGGCAGTATATGCAAATAAGAGGCAAGAAGGCAGAAGGCACACATAGGCAGGTATGGCCATGGATGCTGGCCAGAGCATGCATTTTCAGTGGGAGGAATAACCACTGATGGCAAAAATTAATTCTTGGGAAGGAGGGTGAACGATGTTGGATATTTCAATGATTTGTGACCTTCCAAAGGGTCACAGTACACAAACAGATATGCAGTATATCTGTGGTATTAAAATTTCTTGGGGAGATGAGGAGAAAAAGTCTAAAAAGTCTCTGTAGGTTACAACATGGATGAACCTTGAGGACATCTTGCTAAGTGAAGTATGCTAGGCACCAAAGACAAATACTGCAGGATTCCCCTTATATGAGGTACCTAGAGTAGTCAAATTTATAAGGACAGAAAGTAGAATGGTGGTTGTGTGGAGCTGTAGGATAAGGGGATGTGGAGTTATTGTTTACTAGGGACAGAGTTTCAGCTCAGCAAAATGAAAGATTCTGGAGATTGGGCGCATAACAATGAATATATTTAATACTATTGAGCTGTACACTTAGAAATGTTTAAATGGTAAATTTTATGTTATCTGTTTTTTCCATCACAATAATTTTTTTTAAAGGAATAAGGAGAGCCTCCATAGGGAAAAGGGCTGAGAAGCACCGGGTTAGAACAGGGTGCTGGGGGAGATGGAGCATACCTGGAGATGAGGCTGGGAAGGTAAGCAAGGCCCGGCCTACAAAATCTTGGAGATTGTGTTCAGTAGACCGGTTTCAATCCTATATGTTTGAGGTTGACAAACTTCTCCTGTAAATATTTTTGATTTTCTGGTTCACATGGTCTACTCAACTCTGCTGCCATAGAGCAAAAGCAGCCATTGACAATACGCAGATGAGCAGACGTAGTTACGTTCAAATAAAGCTTTATTTACAAAGACCAGTGCTTTTGGATTTGGCCTAAGGACTGTAGTTTGCAGACCCTTGCTGTGCACTCAGGGGATCCAATCTGCATTTTAAGAAACCACAATCTCCATCTGGATTGGAGAGAGTGGTGCATGTCAAAGGCCCTGCCTAACACAGTGCCTTCCCCTTGAGGTGGGTCCCTTTCTTTTCCCTAGATTGGGCAGTGCTTCTGAGTGGGGACAAGATATAGTTGTGTCTCTGAGACTGCCTCCTCTTTTTGGCTTGTGCACACCCAGCGCTGTGATGGCTCCCCAGTTTCTGATACCCTGGGAAGGGAAGAGATATACCTCTTTGACATCATTTTAGCTGCAGCAATTAGAGCCAGAGCCAGATTTGGCAGTAATGACACTCGGATGGGTATCTGATATTTCTCTGTAGGTCATTTGTTAGCAAAATCTACCCCCCAACTCCCAATGCACCCTCCTCACACCTCCCACACTCTTGCATTTCATAGCTTTGATACATTAACTCCAACTGCAAGGCAAGGGTGACTGCTTTAAAGGTGGCCCCTCTAAAAAGGTTAATATTATAAATGCACCTTAAATGCCTAATACATAACCAAGCACCACAAATATGGAAATGTCAGCAGCGTTAAAACTCAGAAAACAAGAAAAAAAACAGCTCACCTTTGCTCTCTGCTGTATTTTATGAAGATCTGTGCTAAATCAGGCTACCAACTGGGCTCTAGAACCGCCTTCAGGTCCCCTTGGGCCCAATGGGTCATGCCTGTGGGTGTGGATGGGCCAGAGGAAAAAGCCGCCCCCTCCAGGAGTGGGAAGGACCACTGTCAGGGACCAGTCTCTTAATCTGCCAAAGTATTGGTCTTCTCAGATGCAAAGTAGGGATGCTGATAATTATTCTTGCCCTACTCGCCTCATTTAGAAAATTCAGAAAGTTCTTAATTAACTCTGAATCCCACCGTAACATGGTGCCATTTTTTTCTGGTGCCCAGGTCAGGGCTTGGCACACAGCCAGCACTCAGCAATTACTCTTTGAATGGATATTTCTTCTCTTTCCTTATATCTTTTTTTCTTCCCATAGCCTGTAACTTCAAAGTTGGCTTTTGTTAGTTTAGACAAATGCTAAAATTTCAGTCATGACCTCCTCCAGGTATACTTGTGTTTTCTGGGAGATGATGTTAGAGAGAAACTACTCTAAGATTT